>NC_057917.1:32871572-37871572 GCF_018873765.1 Telopea speciosissima | reverse complement strand
GAGATAGAAGCCGCCCAGAACAAAGAAGGGATGGTTCAGGACCTAGCAACACCAGAGGAGCCCCAATCCTTACTATATTAGGAGGACCAAGGTAGGAGTCCACAAGAAAGGCAAAAGCCCATGCTCGGTTCATCGGGGTAATGGAGGTGCTAAACAAAGTAGCCAAGACAGAAACGGTAATCTCCTTCTCGGATGTTGACCTAGAAGGAATAAGCTTACCACATGACGATGCCCTAGTGGTGCAGGTGGGGATAGCCAATCGAGCTGTACATAGGATGCTGGTTGACACTGGAGCGTCCGTGGACATAATCTCACTAGAAGCCTACAGACAGTTTGGATTCAGCAATGATAACCTCAAGCCTGAGGCAACCTATCTACACGGGTTTTCGGGCACCTCCTCCTCCATTAGAGGAATAATCGAATTACCAGTCACCTTCGGAGACCACCCTCGGCAAGCCATGATCATGGTTACCTTCATGGTAGTAAGATCAGTCGTATCCTTTAACGGCATTCTAGGGTGACCAGCCCTAACTGCCCTCAAGGGGATAGTATCACCCATACATCTGAAGATAAAGTTCCCAACAAAGAATGGCTTTAGCGAGATCTAGGGTGACCAGAAAAAGCCAGAGAGTGTTATGCGTTGTTTGTCAAGAAGAATAATGGCAACACTCGGGGGATGGCTCTATGTGTAGAGAACCTCATTAGAGACCAGAGAGAAGAGCTCATGGAACGAAGGGGAAAACCGGTAGAAGATCTCATCCCGTTCCCTCTTAGAGATGACGAACCCACCAAGACAATACAGGTTGGGTCATTGCTAAACGAAGAACAGAAAGATAAACTGGGTTCGCATGGTCGGCCTCAGACATGCCAGGCATACCTCAGTACATTATCGAACACAGGTTGCACGTGGATCCAATTAGGAAGCCAATACAATAGAACCAAAGGAATTTTTCCCTTGACAGACAAGCAGCAATCAAAGAAGAGGTCGAGAAGCTGAATCGATCGAGGTTCATCAGGGAGGAGAAATTCTCCACTGGGCTCACGAATGTTGTGATGGTTCCAAAACCAAATGGAAAGTGGAGGATGTGCATGGACTATACTGACCTGGACAAGGCATGCCCGAAGGATGAATACCCCCTGCCAAGGATCGACTTGCTAATCGACGCGGCCACAGGTCATGAGATGCGGAGCTTCATAGACGCATACTCAAGCTACAACCAGATCCTCATGAATGAGGAGGAGGATGAGAACTAAACTGCCTTCAGAACAGACCAGAAAAACTACTGCTACCATGTCATGCTGTTCGGGCTAAAGAACAAAGGAACAATGTTTGAGTTAAAATGAAACCGCAAGTGTACTGGTCAATCGTAGCTACGGGTCGAATACGAGGAGATATACGCCACTCTATTTAACTAACTTAAAAGTAATGCAAAGTGAACCAAATTAAAGTGTTAAATTAAACTAATTAAACTAATAAAAATCAATGCATCCTAACTCATAAGCATCTAACAAAATTAAGGGATTAAATCGGCGTCCTAACACATGAGCATCTAACCTATCAAACTAAAGCGAATTGAAAGGAATAAAAATGCAACCACACATACTAACCACATAAAAAGAAATAAGGGAATAAAAATGCATCCACAAACCACAACCATATAAAATTAAAATAAAAGAAATAGAGGGAGAAGAAGAAGAAGAGAGAGAGAGAGATAGAGGAGATGGAGAATGAGATTGAGAGTTTAGATAGTAAAACCTGGATGTGCTTGCATGAATGTAATTGAAAAGCTTGAATACTTGCATAAAATTACCATGGCCTCCTCTTCTAAATCTTTAAGTCTTGTCATCAACTTAAGAACTTACACTAGAAGGCTTAAAACTTAAACTAGAATTAAGAAATTACAACCCAATTGAAGACTTAAATTGAAATTAAAGCATAAACTAAACCTATTATAACCATTAACTAAAATTCATAAAAGCAAACTAGAACTTAGAAAAGCCAAAAATCACAAATTAGAAGGAGAAGAAGCGAAGAAATTTCACTAAGTGAATGAGCAAAATTTACAAGAGAGGTGGGGGGTATTTATAGGGGAAAGGGGAGAAGAAGTGTAGGAGAAATATTCCCTAAGAAAAGAGAATATTCTCTTCTCCTTCCTCCTTTACATTGCCTTGAATCCCAAGAAAAAAGAAAAAAAATAGAAAGAAGGAGAGAAAAGAATATTGTTTACATAAACCTTCTATTTCTAGAAAAGTAAATTTCTAATTCTAACTTGTGCTTCCTTTTCTCTGTAGATATCTTCTCCAAGCAATAAAATCAAAGCATCTTTGATTTTTCAACCTTCCATAGATGAGAAAATATCTTTCAAAATAAATCTATCCCAAGTGAAATTCTAAGAATGCCCTTGAAAAGTTGGAGGAGAGAGAGAGAGAGATGACTAGGATAGTGGTGACTAGGATTCCACTCAACCAAATAACAAAATCCCCAATGTGTCCTCTAAAAATCATAGGGCATTAAATGCAGCCCATAAAAATCGTGGACACCTTGTGGGCCTTCAAAATTAATGGAATCTAATGGCAATGTGAGTCCCTCCATGTGGGTAGCAGTCCTTCTCTCTCTTCAAGAATGCAAAATTACCAAAATGGCCCTGTACTTGCAGTAGATCTCCACCATTGCTTAGAAATATCTTCTATAATGTTAAAAACGTCCTTGGGCAGTGGTAGACTGACTATGGGCTTGCACTACAGCTCCTTTCTGACCCATTATCCTTTTTTGGGCTGAAAAGAATAATCAATTGTACAGTGGGCTAGACGAATGCGTACTTGCGTTCTGTCACGTCCAACTTGCTCCAAATTTAGTCCTCTTATAGCCATGGAAGAAAAAATGACAACTTTACGTGTAACTTGGGACATGCAGCTCCCGATAGTCCAGAATAGCCCAAAACCTGAAAAACACAAGAAAGCACCAAAGTAACTCTGTCCAATGTGGTAAAATGTATGCTTTATGCCCTAAGATTTTACACATAAATGTGCTCATCAAACAACCTACCAGAGGATGGTCAACAAGATGTTCAAGGCATAGATCGGGCGCAATATGGAGGTATACGTGGATGACATGCTCGTGAAAAGTGTCAAGGCCAAAAACCATTTTGCCGATCTCAAGGAAGTGTTTGAGGTACTGAGGAAGAGCCAGATGAAGTTAAACCCAGCAAAGTGCACCTTCGGCGTAACGTCAAAAAAATTTTTAGGCTTTATGATTTTGGCTCGAGGTATAGAAGCTAATCTGACGAAGATCAAAGCCATCCAAGAGATGTCGCCACCCCGAATAGAAAGAGAGGTGCAAAGGTTGAATGGAAGGATAGCGGCCTTGACAAGGTTCATGTCGCGAGCTGGGGACAAGTGTCTACCGTTCTTCAAAACATTGAAGAACCTCAGATGTCATACCCCCATCCTGATGTAAGATATTTTACCACAATAGGGAGTGACTGGGACAACACGTGTCATCCCAATACCTATCAGGATCACGAATACAGTGTCCCAAGCCACAGTCCACCCTGTCATCACATTATGATAACAAAAAGGAACGTACCCAATGGAATAAATCGTTCCAATCACAGAGTTACCGGAAGTAAAATTAAATTTAAATCATGTGAAATTATAGAGCATTGGTTCTCCAATGATAACACATAGTATAATTTCAATATTTCTAACCATTCAATATCTCCTTATAAATAAACATATAATTTATACATGACTGTGGAATGAAAACAAAAATTAAATAAAAGTAATTGCCACAAGGGCACCAATCTTGGGTGTACATCTACATCCAAGTCACCGCCTCCGGCTCCACTTGATTTGCATCCAACGGTGCTCATCAAGAGTAGTACCTCCTACATATAAACTAAAAAGGGGGTTTGCAATGGGGTTAGCTACACCAGCTAGTGAGGGAGCAAAGGAGAATGCACATGCATACATACAAACAATTTCAATATCAGAATGATGCATGCTAATGTTAGATTCATTTTTCACCTAGCACACAAATTCTATCGGTCAAGTGTGTACTACTGTGATAACTCGGGAGACACTAAAGGTCACTTAACTTATCGCCCCAATGCAACCTCAATTATCACACGGGAGCCTACGTTGGTAGAAACCATTCTGTCACCCAGTGGCAGACCCCGATAGTAATCACTACTCCTATCCTGGCCTCTCCCAGCTCCACAGACCACAGGTGCTCAAACTATCCAACACATAAACCCCTGTTAGCAGAGGTCGTAGTATAAGGGAACAGGCATCCTAGCCACAGATATACTATATGAAAGTCCAATTGTCCCGAGAGGTATTTCGGGTGCATCAACGTCCCATTCCATCTAGTACCTGGGTACCAACACAGCACAGCACATACAGATCAGGATGACATATAACAGTTTTCATAATTAAATAAATTGGGGTTCCAACACCAGCACACCAGGCACCGTAGCCTGATATAATGGTGAGAACAATATCGCAATCAGAACTGTTCACATTTGGATAACAATGCAATGCACACAATGCTTATAATTATATAATAGCATGCTTAAGATTGCCAAATATGTATATATTCAAACCCAACAAAGTCACCCAGAACCCACTCACCGAACTCGAGTGTCACCCGAAATGGTTGACATGAATCTCATCGGTGCACCAGCTATCCATCGAGTTGGGTAGCCTAAACATACAAAAGCAATCATTAAGGCATGTATACAAGGGTCCCATGCTAGGCCCTCAAGGTTGAAATCAAGTTTCAACCAAGACAGCACGAGCGGATTCACGGACGGTTGCAGCAAGGTGAGTCCGTCCCTGACTCCGTTCAGGCCAAAAGGTGAAAACAGAGGGAGCAGATCCACGGATAAAACTTCTTACTTGGATCCAGTCGTACATCCGTCCAATTTTTGAGATGCACCTGAGAGCGAGCGGACCCACGGGCGGATGTGTTTCCTTAGTCCGCCCTTGCTTCCGATCGATCCCTGAGATATACCCAAGAGTGAACTGACCCACGGGTGGATGCAATAGGCTTGAGTCCGTTCCATCATCCGTTCAGGTCAAATCACAGGAATTACACTGGGCGGACTGACGGACGATACCACAATTGGTGGATCCGATCGTGCGTTTGTCGACAGTCTCTTTCGATATTTCAAAGGGCTCCTTCTCCAGCTTGAAGCTTGGAGTACACCCAGCTCTTAGAGACATTGGAGGGGTGTCTAAGTCTCCTTAGGGTCACTAGAACCTAGGTTCACCTCATGGATCTAAGATCACACAAGGAATTTGAACTCAAATTGGTCCAAAGGCAAGGTTTCATGGCTTACGGCCAAGGATTTAGCAGCATTGGCTACAAGGTAGCTCATGGGAACCATTTCTAGTACTAGGTCAGTACCATTGAGCTCTAATTAAGGACCGAGCTCCACCTTGAGTCCCAAATGGAACCCTAGGTTAGCTCAATCTCAAGGAATTAACCAAAATGGAAATGAGAATGAGAAGTGCAAAGGGTTTGAGGTCATACCTTCAATGGAGGCAGCAAGGACAAGGCTAGGTGAGCCTTCTTTACTCTTCCTTCCTCCCTTCCTTCCATCTCTTCTCCTTCACCTTTTTCTTCTCCCTATGTTCGGTCAGCAAGAGGAGGAGATGTGGGGCAAGCCAGCCATCTTGGCATGGCCTCCATCTTCTTCCCTTCCCCTCTCATTCCTCTCCTACTTCTACTTCTTCTTCTTCCTTCCTCCTTCTCCTCCACGGTGTGTTTGGGAGGGGAAGAGATAAGGGAATAAGGATTCTCTTATCTTTTAAGGGTTAGGAGGGTCTTAGGTCATGTTTAGTTTAGGTACTCCCAAAACACTTAGTGGTCTTTAGGTCTAAATGGGTTTTAGTTTAGGCCTTAGGTCATGTTTGGTCCATGTCTTAACCATTAGGTCCATTTAGTTGATTAAGGCATGTTTGGGTGCACCCTATGTCTCATGGGACTTATTTGTCCACTAAGGCTCATTTGGTTTAAGTTGAGGTATAAAACCCATTAATTCTTTAAGTTAGGCCTTGTGGGCCCACCTCATGGCCCAACTAACCAATCAATGGTGAGGGTGAGGGTTCATATGGTCCAAAGGTTCAATTATAGTATCTGGGACACGGGTATGTGGGTCCCATAAGAAATTAAACCGAAAGCTAGGACAGCTAACAGCACGGGCGGATCGTCAAGCGGATTCAGTTCGAGTGAGTCCGTTCGTGACTCCGGTGCTGCTGTCAGAGCCCAAACCTCAAGGAAAGTTATGGGGCTTTGACCCACACTTCCAGGACTTCGAGGGAACAATTATAATAATATTTTAAATTTAAGGTCATTAATGTTGACCATAGCCATAAGGCATTACTCTTTGGTAAGGTCTAATTTGCCCCGGGGCATAAGAGTATATTTCGGGTTCGGGTGTAACATCCCCCCAACCTTATAAAAATTTTGTCCCCGAAATTTAAGGCACCTAAGGTCTCTAGGGTGAGGGCTTGTTGAATAACAATACCTCTAATTACCCATTACTTGGACTAAGTCAGGGTTCAATCAAGGTAGGGCAGTGCTTACATAGCACGACTGGTAAGGTTCTATGATTTCTCTCCCCTATAGGGTCACATCACCACTAGTGGTATGGTTCACAATAACCCTAGGCTCCATGTCACACTCCAAACCACCCCCTAGGAGGATTGGGTAGGTGACCCGAATTGCATAACGGCAATCCGCCAAATCCCACGGATTTAGAAGCAGTGCTTACATTCACGGAACCACATTCATTCACTTTACCAAGGGCAAGATCAGAGTGCTGCAGATAAACTACAATTTCAATAATAAAAGGAAGCATAGCGATACGGAGAAATGACGATAATATATACATAAGTAAGTTTGTACGTTTCCCACCAACCCACAAACATAAAGACAAAGCTGACAAGAACAGAACCACATACATAAATATATACAGGGTGAGCATACTCAACCCCAAAAGAAAAGAAAGTGAAAACTACAACAGGACCACAGTCAGAATGGGGATGAACTCCTAGCAAGAACAAAAAGGAGTCCCCAAAACAAAAAGCATCAGAAGCACTTCTCAATGGTCCTCATTAATGACCACCGAGAAAGTACGCAGGATCGGTATGACCTCTGTCGGGGTCCACACCAACATCATCATAACAACCAGGACTCTCCTCCTCGAGATAACCCTCTAGGCCACTCTGGCATCTATCTGCAAAATCATCTAAGAAAAACAATGTATAACAGAGTGTGAGCCCCACTGAGCTCGTGAGCAAATGACATCAATCATGCATGCATATGCAATCATAATTCACAGTTCATATGATCCTACATGATGTACAAGTCCAGTTTATTATTAGCCACCTAGTAATACAACTAAGTCAGGTTAGTGCTACTACAATCCCCAATACATGTATCCCTGGTGTGGGCTTCCAACCCCTTCCCGGGATACACCCATTGAGTTGTCGGAGAGGACCAGTCAGCCCCCGCATCAGTCACCAAGGTCAGCCCGACTAGCCCTCTGTGATTAACCTGTAGGGCAATCCATTTCTTTTCTCTTTTCTTTTCTTTTCTTAGGCTTACAACCCATATTCACCATTCCGATGTTCTTTCATTTCTTTTCATTCACCACTCCGGTGTTCTTTCATTTCTTTTCATTTCTTTTCTCATATACATATGGTCACCCTCACCGGCATCCAACACCAAAACCCCTGTTGGCAAGGGTGCATAGCACGGGTGATGAAACTCTAGCCCCATGTCTATATGGCATCGTATGAGTCGGGTGGTGTCAATCGCATCCCATTCTACGGACTACCACAGGCCTCATTTTCAAGCTGACTATGACATCTAGTCTAACAATCACAATCATTATATAAGAATTCACAGTGTTGATCAACAGACAGTCATTATGAGTAATTTGAACAGAAGTAAATAACACATCATATATAATTAAATTCTTATTAGCCGGCATAGCATCATAATTACACATGCACATATGATAGTATTATTCACTCACCTGAGTTGGGTTCTAAGACCTCAGTTGCAAACTCAATTCCAAAAGCAGTTTGGTTGTTGACCTTGAGCGCTGGATCGATTCCTAGATATAAATTAAAAGTTGTCATATTAAGTTTCCAATCTGTCTTTGATAGGTCTAGGGTTAACCTAAGCTTACTGGGTTGACCCGGTGCTTGATTGGTACTCATTTGGGATCACTGGGCCCTGCACTGGGTCTTGGGCTCATGTCCCAGTGCATTATCCAGTGTCAGTGGCATAAGGGTAATATGGTCATTTTCAATAGTTGTACCTGACCCTAGGTCAGATCAGGTCCATAGTGCTATCCACAGCTTGCCTATGCTGCAAGACCAAGCACGACAGGGTTTCCTTCATCTGCGGGGCCCACTAGGGTTCCAAAGTACCTTCCCATCAAGGACAGATGTGGGGAAGGGCTTTTCGGTCATTTGCCAACCTCCCACAGTGTCCCACAACCAATGGGTGAGGTCCCCAAAGCCAGATCAGCAATTCCAGCAATTTTCCATTCACTAGACAATTGCTCTGGGCGTTGGGTGCATCGCCCAATGCCCTCAAATCGACATTGGGCTGAGTTCCTAAGGCTGGGCTTTTTAGGCTAGGCTCAATCTTGATCCTTTGCATGTTAGGGGGGTTAGGTAGCCCCTGAGATGGCCTACCTAATGGTCCAATTGGATCTTCCATCAGATCCACCATCAGGCTACCAATGGCTGCCCAGACAACCAAGTGAATAGTGTCACAGGGTTTTCTTTAAGCATGGATCACAATCTCAACCACATGCAAGGCTGGAAACACCTGAGATTTGATGACTCATGGCTGTAATCATCAAAGGTTAGGTCTGTGTAGCTGTGGTTCACATCCAGGGTTCCAAATCACAGAGCAACAGGGCAAACTGGTAGTGCAGCAGTGCACAGCTAGGTTTCGGCCCAAAGAATAGTACAATAGTCCATTAAAATTACACAAAAATTACAGATCTTCCATGCTCAAGGCTGCATGGCAGATCTGGTACAGGTCTGGGCAAACCCTAGCTATTCAGGGCTGCCCAGAGAGCAAAAAACACATCAAACAGAGAGAAGGGATGGGGACAGCAGGCACACATAGGTATTTTTTATACCTAAGTAGGTCTGATGGAGCTCGGATTCAGGCTTGGTGCTGGGCTACAGCAGCTCCCCCCTTCCTTCTTCTTCCTTCTTCCTTCTCGTTCTTCTTCTTTTTCTCCTTCCTTCCCTCTGTTCTCTCCTACGGATTTCAGATCTATCAAGGGCTCTAAAATGAGCCCAAGGCCACCTATGTATAGGCTCAGCCCTCACTGAGGATTGTTTGCCTGAGAAGGCCTCTTTTAAAAATCAGTTTTTAAACTGATTCTGACTGATTCTGGGCACACTGGTGGGGTCCACAGTGAACCAAGGGTATGAGGTGGTCCCTCAGACTTCCCTCTATCCATGGAGGGTGCCCATGTTCATATTGGGTGGTCCCCATAATTAAAAATTATTAAAAATGTACTGTTTCACTCACTAGGCCTTGCTGCATCGCCCAGTGCCATCGTCTAGAGAACTCCAGCAAGCTGAAATTCAATGGGCTTGCACAGGGTTTTGACCCTTGGTCAGGGTATTGTCCCCACATGCCCCACAGGAGATTTTACACACTTTTACAAAGGTGGGTCCCACCATTATAAGGAGGAGAGAGATTACCTGGGATCCAAACCATATATCAGGCAATGAGCTGTACATTTGCAGGGGTCTGCTGTCCACCTATTGACAAGCATGTAGGATGATCCACACAGGGTTTCTTCATCAATCCAAGTCACTGGGGTGATGCTCCATAGTGATCCTGGCTGCCTGATCAGGGGTTCCTGTCCTTCAATCAAAATTTCCAGTTAGCCAGGGGCAGGGTTTGACACTCCATTGAGTTAACGGCCGGTAGTTGCAACATTCTAGTTGGTAACATAAGGCTTTACACACTAAACTAAGCCACAAGGAACCCAAAGTTCCCTAGATCTTCCAGATCAGGTGATACCACTCTGGCCTTCACTTCTCTAGTCATTCTTGGGTTACAGAACCTAACCTGTTCAGTTACCAACATAGGGTTCATATTTGAATGCTTTCACTTCGGGTCATCCCATGACCTAACTTTAGAATGATTTGAAATATTGATGGAATCTCCTATTGTTCACTCCTAGTACGAAGGGAACGCATTTGGCGACCCATTACCTCATTCATATCTATTGTTGGAGAATGTCTTGTTACATCTTTGAGTTTCAGCTTTCACAACCTTATAACTTGTTACACAGTCATCCCACAGGGAAAAATCCATATTAGTCCTCCTTCGAGAACCAACAAC
This sequence comes from Telopea speciosissima, assembly GCF_018873765.1. Classification (NCBI taxonomy): domain Eukaryota; kingdom Viridiplantae; phylum Streptophyta; class Magnoliopsida; order Proteales; family Proteaceae; genus Telopea; species Telopea speciosissima. The sequence continues at coordinate 37,861,173 of NC_057917.1, read as the reverse complement.
CTTTACTAGTTTTTGGTCCAAGTCAATTTCCTTCAAATAGGTTCCAATAATCTAACCTACCTAGTCATTATTAAATTCATTACCTATTAACTTAACGTTTGGTTGACCAGGGTCGGGGCTTAAACTAGTTACCATGATAAGGTCAAACCAAGGTCACACTTGGAGTGCTAGAGAAATTAGTCTAGCCACACACTAGGGTTTAAGGGATATATTTATATATTTATTTTCACACCAATCATAGGTATAAGTCTTAATAATTACATTCATATCCCTAAGGACATATTTGTCACCTAGATCAAACCAAAAAGGTAGGCTAATCTTGGGTGCGGTATACTAAGTCATTTTAGGTGTCACATCACGACTTAGGATTTCCTCTATGAGTCTAAACAATGTTTGGATGAACCAAGTAAAGTTCAAATAGAATTGTAGCTAGTCCGAGGGGTGTCATGAATGACCTTCAAGTACACGTGGTCCCGATTGATCACTCAAACTAAGTTATTCCAACCAGCCTAGTGTTTCCTTCTTCTTGTTTGACCAAGAGTTGGATCCTATGTACCCCTATAAGGGTTTCTACACCACATAGGTTTGGTCCTATTAATCACTCCTGGTTCGCTCACTAATGGGGTCTAAGGATTTTCATCCTCAAAGGTAACTCTCCTTCTTGCACATAGGAGGGGAGTCACAGCGTACACTAATGCCTGCCATTTCTTATTGGCTGGCCCGGCTGATATAGGCCCAAGAATGTAGACACCATAATTTACATTCAAGGCAAGCAATAACTATGCATGGGCCAAGCAAGATGGGTGTCCAATATATGGTATAGGCACATAATCATCACACATAGGTGTGGCCAAAAGATCTAAAAAATCTAGGCTCAAAATCCTAAAAGAAATCGGGCGGACTCACGAGCAGTATCAGTACTCTGGGTCTGTTCGTGGCTCCTCCGTAAGATAGGCAGAGCGGACTAACGGGTGGATGCGAAACGTGAATCCGTTCGTTCGTCCATTCTTAGAAGGTTCAATGACCAAGAGGATTTGAGTCAAATGGATCTACGGATGGACTCATGGATGTGAATCCGTTCGTTGATCTGCACAGTTTTAAAAATGAAGTTTTACGATTTTTTGCAGAGCAGATTAACGGGCGGAATCACGATAAGTGGATCCGTTTGTTCATCTGTTCGCAGAATTTTAACAAAACAGAGCCACGAGTTTCAAAACTCATTTTTGGCTCCAAAGAGGGGAACACGACCGTGGGAGCGAAACCGCTCCAAAGGATCTTTGCCCTAGTCCTTCTTGCCCTATTTTGGTTGGTTTTTGGTGATTCCAAGCCTCAAGGTTCACTCCTCATACTCGAAAGGTATGATTCTCTTCCCATTTTTCTTTTCCATTCTTTCTTCTCTCCAATTGTGAGGTTGTTGCTTGTGTCTCTTCATCTTCTCTTTCCTTTTCTTCTTGGATTTGATATGGATAATCCTAGTTTGTGATTGGATTTGATTTTGTTTGCATTTTCATGGCCATATACACTAAGACCATGCCCAAAATCGATTTGAGGCTAGGATTTCGGGCTTGAATCAAGCCCTATTGATTGATGGCACTATGTGGGTGGCTTCTTACTTGATTATTGCATCTTTTACTGATTTTAAAAGTCTTCACAAGCACTTTAGAGATTATTTGCTATGTTTAATCAATTTACTTGGATCATGTTTAGGTTTTGGTTAGGCAAAATCTCCAATTCCTCAATGCCTTGGAGAAAACTCTTCTAGTCCATGTTTAATCCATTGTATGCATCCAAATTTTATAGATATTATCCCATTAACATGTCCTCAAGTACATTTCTCATTTTAATTCAATTAGTTGATAATAATTCATTGGTATTTATCTCATTTTTCCTCAATAAATCATTCCCTTAATGTATACTCAAATGCATTTCTTATTTATGGAATTATTTGCATAATTCTTGGTGTTTATCCCCTTTTTCTTCAAATAATTAGTTCTTGTCTCTTGTTCGGGTATTTCTCTCAATTTCTTATTTGCTTGGTATAGAATGGGATGTAAAATAGTCAAAAGCACATATATTGTTTATATTGACCTCATTTCTCCACACCCACACACTAGGGATCTCATGTAGACTTCATGTGTGAATTGATCTTGTCTCTTTTGTTTTCAAACATATCTCCAATGGCATCCATGTTCTATATCATACTATTTACATATATATTTTTGTTCTTCCCATTATGTATAGTCTTCTCATCTAACTATTTCCATATCACTTAGGCATTTCTCTCCTATAATTTTATTTGCTAATCAAATGTCATTATTCCAATTTGGCTTATCTTTGCTATTTTCTTTGGTGGTGTCTTATGTATAGGTGACTAGCCATGGCTCTCAAAAGGAAAAGGGACCTTGTCATTGTTCCATCTATTCCCACAACTTATAATGTAAAATGATTCACTTCAGAAAAGACTGAGGGGATCTTCCGAGAGCATCTCTACAATAGGAAGATCCTAGTAGAGAGAGATGTGCCAGTGGAGGAACTTCTGGCATACAAAGTGGGTGCCAAATTCGAAGGTTGAAGTGGAGCAATATGTTAATCTAGCCAGAGCTCTATTATCCTACCTTGGTCAGGGAATTTTACTCCAACCTGGTACTGGTTAAGGAGGATGATGATGAGTTCAAGCTGACTTCCTATGTGAAGGGAGTTGTCATTGGCTTTACTGCAGCGGAGTTGGGGATTCTCCTTGATGTATCATCAGAGGGTACGAGGGTATACTATCCTCCAAGCAGTCATCTAGACAAATACCTGCATCCAGATGAAAGTAGGAAGTTATTCAAGGTTCTCACAAATGATAAGTACGAGGAGAATGTTGATCTTTCCAAGTTTCCTTCATCTCAGGGATTCTTATCTTCATTGCCAAGACCAATCTGGCTCCTTCTAAGGCACACAGCATACTGCCTCCTTTGATGTCTGCAATTCTAGCTCATTCTCTGTACGCTGGCCAGCCTATTTGCCTACCTCATGTGGTTATGCAGCATATGGCTCGTGCAGTACTGAACCCTACCCGTAACAACACTTTGCCCTATGGTAGGCTACTCACTAGAATCTTCTTCTTTGGAGTTGATCTTGACTGTGAGCCCAAGGAAACAAGCACTGAGGGGTGTATTGGGTTCAATGCACTACAGAAGATGAATTTGTATTATGATTATGATAGTGCTAGGGAGCAGGTCAAATATGGAGATGGCAGAGGGCCCAGAGAGGATGATGATGATACTGATGATGACTTTGAGTTTATGGGTTCTGGACCATCTGCAGTAGGAACTTCAGGTGCACCAGGGGGAGGAAGTGACATTTTGATGGCTATCAGACAACTGAACCTGAGAGTAGTGGATGGCTTCGATGAGGTCAAGAAGCAACTCTCCAACCAGGCTCGGCGCCTAGAGGGCATAGAAAAAGGAGTAGATTACATCAACACCTTCCTAGGTCACGGTGGTGGCGATGGTGCAGATGATTAGCCCAGTTCTTCTCCAGCAGTTCTTTGAAGTTGTTTTGAATCAAACTTTGTTTAGTTTTCTGGTCTTTTGGTGGATGCTTGGAACTATTTTCTTTTGCTTTTCCTTTAGTTTTTCTTTCATTACCTTGCTTTTCTTTTCTTTCTCTTAATCAACAGTTTGGGAACTTTTTGGAACTTTTAATTATGGTGGACTTATATATTTTGATCTTGGACAGATAGAATCAGGTGGTTGAGTTGGAATAGGTGCAATCTTATAGTTTGGGTTAGAAAGGGCACCGTCATGCCCAAACAGGAATTTGGAACAATTATGGTGGTTGAATTTGTATATTTTGGGTTGAACAGGATGGAATCATATGCTTTGTTTGAGATTGATGAATCATGGATGTTAAAATAGGGAGGATATTACTGCCTTCAGGAAGGATTTGGAACAATTTGGAAGTTGTATTTCGGTTAACATATATATATATATATATATATATATATATATATATATATATATATATATATATATATATATATATATATCTTTATGTTTGCTTACTCCCTCTTGTTTTGGATTATTGTTCATAATTATGGGTTGGTTGTGTTTAATTCATTATTATTCATTGTAGATCATCACACATGGTTTTCCATCTATTACCTACTCAAGACCCAATAGAACATTAATATAGTTATCATTTGGCAGCCTATGTTTTGAGTTCTAAGTTTCATGTTGCCTATTATCTTCAAGGTTCTTGTTTCACCACAATCAGTTTTCTTCCTATATCCACACACAATTATTTATGTTCTTGAGGTTTTTAATTTAAAACCTAATTTGTGGAGAGCAAATCAAGAGGTTACGCTGGACTGTGGTTAGTGCAGAGCATCATTACTCTGATACCACTCTGTGAAACCCCCATCCCGATGTAAGATATTTTACCACAATAGGGGGTGACTGAGACAACACGTGTCATCCCAATACCTACCAGAATCACAGATACAGTCCCGAGCCACAGTCCACCATGTCATCACATTATGATAACAGAACGGAATGTACCTAATGGAATAAATCGTTCCAATAATAGAGTTAGCGGAAGTGAAATTAAATTTAAATCATGTGAAATTATAGAGCATCGGTTCTCTAATGATAACATATAGTATAATTTCAATATTTGTAACCATTCAATCTCTCCTTATAAATAAACATACAATTTGTACATGATTGTGGAATGAATATAGAAATTAAATAAAAGTAATTGCCACAAGGGCACCAATCTTGGGTGTACATCTACATCCAAGTCACCGCCTTCGGTTCCATTTGATTTGCATCCAACAGTGCTCATCAAGAGTAGTACCTCTTGCATATAAACTAAAAAGGTCAGCACCATCAGAGCTCTAATTAAGGACTGAGCTCCACCTTGAGTCCCAAATGGAACCCTAGGCTAGCTCAAGCTTAAGGAATCAACCAAAATGAAAATGAGAATGAGAAGTGCCAAGGGTCTGATGTCTTACCTTCAATGGAGGCAGCAAGGACAAGGCTAGGTGAGCCTTCTTTACTCTTCCTTCCTCCCTTCCTTTCCTTCTCTGCTCCTTCACCTTCTTCTTCTCCCTATGTCCAGTCAGCAAGAGGAGGAGATGTGGGGCAGCCAGCCATCTTGGCATGGCCTTCATCTTCTTCCCTTCCCCTCTCATTCCTCTCCTACTTCTACTTCTTCTTCTTTCTTCCTCCTTCTCCTCCACGGTGTGCTTGGGAGGGGGAGAGATAACGGAATAAAGATTCTCTTATCTTTTAAGGGTTAGGAGGGTCTTAGGTAATGTTTGGTTTAGGTACCCCCAAAATACTTAGTGGTCTTTAGGTCTAAATAGGTTTTAGTTTAGGCCTTAGGTCATGTTTGGTCCATGTCTTAACCATTAGGTCCATTTAGTTGATTAAGGCATGTTTTGGTGCACCCTAAGTCTCATGGGACTTATTTGTCCACTTCATTTGGTTTAAGTTGGGGTATAAAACCCATTAATTCTCTAAGTTAGGCCTTGTGGGCCCACCTCATGGCCCAACTAGCTAATCAATGGTGAGGGTGAGGGTTCATATGGCCCAAAGGTCCAATTATAGTGTCCGGGACATGGGTATGTGGGTCCTATAGGAAATTAAATCTAAAGGGCAGCTAACAGCACGGGCAGATCCTCGAGCAGATTCAGTTCGAGTGAGTCCGTTCGTGACTCTAGTGCTGCTGTCAGAGCCCAAACCTCAAGGAAAGTTGCGGGGCTTTGATCCACACTTCAAGGACTTCGAGGGGACAGTTATAATAATATTTTAAGTTCAAGGTCATTAATGTTGACCATAGCCATAAGGCATTACCCTTTGGTAAGGTCTAATTTGCCCTGGGGTATAAGGGTATATTTCGGGTGTGGGTTTAACATCAGAAGTCCTAAAGACTTCACATGGACGAAAAAATGCCCGAGAACCTTTGAGGAGTTAAAAAAGTACCTGAAAAGTCCGCCATTGCTGGGGCGACTAGAAGCTAATAAGAATTGCAGCTCTACTTGGCAGCACCCCAGTAGAGGTAAGTGCGATGTTACTGAAGGAGGAAGGCAAGCAGCAGAAGCCCATCTACTACATCAACCACGTGTTGATCGATGCAGAGACCAGGTACACCAAGACCGAGAAGATAGCCTATGCGCTCGTGATCTCAGTAAGGAAGCTAAGGCCATACTTCCAAGCCCATACAATCGTAGTACTCATAGACCTACTGTTAAGGAAGGTACTACACAAGTCGGATATATCAGGGTGATTGATCACCTGGGCGGTGGAGTTAAGCGAGTATGACACAAGTTCCAACCTCGAAAGATAATCAAGGGTTAAGCACTGGCAGACTTTATAGTTGATTGTACTTTCTTAAAGACGAAGCCAAAAGAGGTGGGACATGAGGAGCATGATCGAGGATAGTGGGAGATGTTCATGGATGGATCAAGTAATGCAGTAAGGAGCGGGGCTGGGTTCATGATCACCAGCCCTGAAGATTTTTGGATTCAATACGCACTTCGGTTCACGTTCTAAGCCTCAAACAACGAGGCAGAATATGAGCCATTGGTTGCTAGACTACGAGTCGCAAGAGCAATTCAGATCACCCACCTAGCTATTCGAAGTGATTCCTAACTTGTGGTAAATCAAGTAAATGGAGAGTACGAGGCAAATGATGAAAGCATGGCGTCCTACTTGATGCGAGCTCATGATTTAGTGTCTGAGTTTGAGAAGTTCAAGATGGTTTGAGCCCCATGCAGTGAGAATGCTGCAGTAGACGCCTTATCAAGGCTAGCAAATAGTGAATTCCAAAAGTTAGCTAGCACGGTATACATCGAAGTACTTCATGAACCAACATACAAGGAGAAACAAGTCAATGAGATCGAAGAAGGGTAAGCTAGATGGACCCCATCATCAACTATATACAGAATGATGTATTGCCTGAGGACAAGCTCGAAGCTAGAAAAGTAAAAATCCGAGCAGCAAAGTATATGATGATTGATGGAGTGCTATACAAGAGAGTGGTCACGGCACCGCTACTTAGGTGCCTAGGACCCAGGGGGGCTAAGTACGCCTTAACAAAGGTGCATGAAGGAATATGTGGAAGCTACATGGGAGGGTGAAACCTAGCCTATAAAATCCTACGTCAAGGATTTTATTGGCCAAAGATGCAAGAAGAGGCCATAAACAATGTTAAGGCCTACAAGAAATGTCAGCTATGTGCCTCGATACCTCATCAATCAGTAACACAATTGACTTTCATCCTTAGTCCTATACCATTCGGCATGTGGGGGATGGACATTCTTGGAGACTTCACTCCAGAGACCGGGAATAGAAAATACTTGGTGGTGGTGATTAACTATGTCACCAAGTGGATCAAAGCTAAGCCATTGACAAAGATAACAGTGAAAGAGATGAAAAATTTTGTTCGTGACAAAGTGATCTATTGGTTCGGGGTACCGATTCTTGTAATAGATAATGGGACACAATTCAACAATTCTGTATTCAAGACCTTCTGTCAGATGTACCACATCGACTTTCGTCCCGTCTCCATAGCTTACCCACAGGCCAACGGCCAGGTAGAGGTAACAAATAGATCACTGCTCGAGGGGATCAAGAAGAGACTAGATGAAGCAAAAGGGAGATGGATGGAAGAACTTCTAAGTGTTCTGTGGGCATACCGAACAATAGTGAGGATTCCCATGGGAGAAATCCCATTTTAACTAGCGTACGGAACTGAAGCTCTAGTACTGATTAAAGTCTTGGCCTTGTCACACAGGGTCTTACACTTCAATGAACGGACATACGATGATGGACTTTGAGCAAATTTAGACTTCTTGGATGAGGTTTGCAGAAAGGCGTTACTCAGGAACATAGCATCCCCAGTAGCGAACGGCCAAGTACTATAATACAAAAGTCAAGGAGAGGCTGTTCCACTAGATTGACCTAGTACTGAGAAGGGCTCGAGGGTCACAACCAAGGAAGGAAGGAAAATTATCAACAAACTGGGAAGGGCGCTACATAATTTCCATGTAGATACGACCAGGGACATATCGCTTGAAAACTCTGGGAGGTAAGAAGATAGATCGACCATGGAACTCTAAGCATCTGAAGAAGTTCTACCAGTGAATGATTAACCACAGTCATTTGAGTTTAGTTTAGTTTATTTCCATGTTTCAAAGATTTTTGAAGTTTTTTGAAGATTGAAGATTTTGAAGTAATAAAAGTTCTTAGCTGCACTTCTCCATTGCAGATAAAGTTTGCCCAAGCACTAAGGCCTTCGGCCATGAGATTCTATGCCACCAAGGCTTATCGGCCACGAGGATTTATGCCACCAAGACCTGTAGGTCACAAGGCGTTCATGCGAACCAAGGCCTATAGGCCATGAGGCGATAATGCTACTAAGGCCTGTTGGCCACGAGGCGATAATGCCACCAAGGCCTGTTGGCCACGATGCAATAATGCCACCAAGGCTTGATGGCCATGAGGCGATAATGCCACCAAGGCCTAATGGCCATGAGGCGATATTGCCACCACTGCCTATTGGCCACGAGGCAATAATGCCCCCAAGGCCTGTCGACCGCGAAGCGATAATGCCACCAAGGCCTATTAACCACAAGACGACAAAGCAATATAAAGCACAACATACACAAGAAAAAGGGTGAGGACCCAACCACAGAAATTCAAAGAAGAAGAAGATAGAATGGACGATGTAAAAATAATTACAAGAGTATGCCTCAAATTCAACATCCCAAAAAGAAAGCTTTAATACTGTATGGCAAACTCAAAAAATATATCAAGGAACAAGGGGAGTAGTAATGACAGCATCTCCGTCGGGGGCCGGCACCCTCAGAGATCAAGGAGATGGAACTCTCGACTGAGGGAGAACTACCTTGACACCTCCTCTGGATGAGCATCTACCACCTCATCCACGTCCACAGCAGATGGTGGCACATAACTTGGAAACTCGAAGAAGTTGTAGCCAGGAATCCTCCCAAGGACGTAACCCACAGTGTTGTTTGTGCCTATAGCATAGACCTCATCATTGTACGCGTAGAACATATCCTCTCAAGCTTGAGCCCAAGATTCCTGAAACTACACCACCGCCTACTCGTGAGCCTGGACCAGGTCAACCTCGTGCTGCTGCCTCAAGCCATGTAGCTCCTCCTCAAGCGCTCGAACCCTAGTAGACAAGTCTGAGGTCTAGGCCACCAAAGCCACCCTTTGGGAAGACAAGGCACTGATCTCCTCCATCATCTTCCTCTCCCAGATGATTCCCTCCTTACAAGCAGCCTTCTGCTCTGATATGTCTCTCTCCAAGCCCTGCACACGCTGGACATTCTGCACATTTTGGAAGGCATACTTCTCGCAGCATAACACCACCTCAGCAGTGCGATAAAAGACCTACAACCAAGATAACATAAGCGAACCATCGATATATGAAAGCAAGAAGGTGAAATTAAAGAGGTGCAGACTTACATAAGCCATGTCTCTGTAGAGAGACCGCATTAGCCTAGAATCGGTCATCCCCAATATGAGCTCATGATCAATGGGAAGCCGGCTCTTATACACCCACTCTCGAGTGAGGTCCTCACTCTCTATGACGGAATCCCCATCATAGATATCCCAAGGAAGGACCAAGGGAGAAGTGGTCAGACCCTCACCAACACCCGCAAAAGAGGCCACCTCCTTATCCTTGGAGGAGGGTGGAACCGAAGCACCAGAAGCGGTGGAGGGGAGGAGAGGCAGTAGGAGTCGATCGAGGAAGCTTGAACACCATAGAGCCCCTCCCTATACCTGAAGGGCTGGGACCCACCTTCCTCTTAGCAACCACAACAAGAACTATGGTAGGAGGAGAAGTGGGGAGTGGAGGAGCACCGACATCCCCCACCTTGGTAGAAGAAGCATCCTTGCGAGGATGTGCGGCCTTGGAAGCCGCCTACAGAGTTACCTTCTTCTTGGTGGCATTGGCGCAGAAATGCTCGGGATCAGGTCGCAGATTCACTTGCAACAATAAACATAGAAAGGAATCAAGTTAGCATCAGATAAATAAAAGGAAAGTCAAAGCATAGATAAAAGACAATACCAAAGAACTTACTAGGACTCAACTTCCAAAGAAACAGAAAGGCTTTCGAGTCCAACTGGCAAACATCGAACTTGTTTCAAGCACCAAGTAAGAGACTAGTACTCAAAGTCATTCAAGTCAAGAGAATGATTCACACTCCTCAGGTCGATCACCTCCTAGTGGGTCCACAATGGGCGTTGTGGGATTGTGATGAAGAAAAATTGATCCCTCCAACGCTTAACCAAATTGGTGAGCCTCTCGAAGAAGTCAAAGTTGGTGAAGGGACCCTTGAGAGGGCGATGGCAAAAATGATACCACTCATCTCCCTTCCTCAAGTTATAGAAATATGAGAACAAAGGAACGATAGCGACATGACCTAGCCAAGCAAAGAACACAAAGAAGCCCAGGATGACCTTCCAAAAGTTGGGCAACACCTGCCCGGGGGTAAGATGCCAATGGTCCCCAACACTAACTCGGCAAACCTGAGGATAGGAAAGCGGAAGCCGGAGGAGAATGAAACCTCATAAAGGCATATCTCATCCACCCGATGGGAAAAAGCGTGGTCACCATCCTCAAGAGCGTGGAGGACAATCTCAGAAGGTATATGGTATAACCGACGCAAAGATGCTTGGTCGGAGGTGGTCAAGATACTTTGGTACCATCCTATTCTACTAGCTGGATCCATAACCGGGGGTAACACCTCGGAATCATCTCCATCAAGACAACCACCTGAACCTGGGCTCTCGTCAGTGCAAGTAGGATCAATGGCATCCTCCCCCACGTTGATAAGTATAGGTCTGGGGGAAGGTAGTGGAGGGAGAGTATCCACATCCGACTCATACGAAGATGAGCCAGAAGAAGGCCCATCAATGTCGTACCCCTCATGTATAACATCAAGGTCAGAGTCGCTCGACATGGCCATAGGTAGAGAGGACTTACTTGGGTGAAGCTCCCCAATTTCAAGCCAAATACCTCAAAAGAGAAGAGAACTGCAACATACATAAGTAAGCAACCAAGAGAGAATCTCAGAAACTAAACCATGAAGACTTTTTGCAATAAAAAAGAAAGAGTATAATGACAAACAAAGAGGAACATACCAGGCACACCTGATGAGCATATTTATGTGTGAAATTATTCCATTTAATTCTGTATTTTTATCTGCTTAGAATGGAGCTATTTGGGTACTTTTCTGTATTTTCAGGGTATAGGGGTATTTTTGGCATATTGGAAGAATTGGAGAAAAAGTGCATTTTTGGAGCCTAAATTGAGAAAACCAATTTGGACGAGTTCAACACTATACAAGCCCGGCCCAATGAAGAACTCCTGTACTTTTGAGTTTAGGGGGTGGTCCCCACCTCTCCACCGAATTTGGTCTTAGGGGTATATTGGTCATTTTACATGAGGGTGATGTGGCATGTTGAGCTGGGAATTTACAGATTTGGAGCGTATATACTATTGGAGACCAAGAGTCAAAGTAGGAAGTCGAGTTATACTTTAATATCTAGGACAAGGAAACTTCCAAAATTCTAGGTTTGGAATAAGGACACCTAATCTAATAGGGATTAATCTAAGGGAGGTATAAGATAATTACAAGTTGGACTCCCATAGTATTTCCTACAATCAAGGAGTGAGCAAATATTACCTAATTCTAAGGGAGAAGCTAGACCACGGGTTTGGTAGAGAATCCTATACGTTTTTGGTGATTTCTCTCTTTCTTTTTTCACAAGTTGGATACAACTACAACTCTACAATTACGGAGACTCCAAGTCAAAGATCTAATTCAAGGGAGAGAATCAAGGATGGACAGCATATTCACACCCATGCATGCCCTCTCCTCTCCACAGAATTTTTATGCCTGATATATGTGCTGGTAAAAACGTGGAAGGGGGACTCTCTCTCTCTCGGACCCTCTCTCTTTTCGTTTTTTTGGTTTTTGGCTATTTGTCTTTCGGGGGTTTTGAACAATTTCGAAGTGGCTTGATTGCAGCTCGATCTCCATCACCATTGCTTCTCCAATCTTCATCATCACCTGCGTTGTCCATATCATGAAGACTTTGTGCAGCTCTTTGTCCCTTAGCACTATGAGCGGCTAAGTATTCTCTGCCTTTAGGTGTAGATGAACTAATGGTAGTTGTTGTTTAAAATTCTGGTTTTGCATTCTTAATTGCTTAATGTTGAGACTCCATCCCTATATGGATGATTTTAATTGATGTACTTAGTTGGAGAATTTTGATTCTGTGATTCATTATTTTTCATTCAAGCAATAGTATTCTTTTCTAATGTGGTTGTACCAATGATGGATTATAGCTGAACAAACTAGTTGTACCAAGCCCGGTAGCAAAGGATGATAGTACTAGTCAAAATTGTCCATACCTAGGGTGAACCCTACATTCAGTGGTGTTATTAGACTTGTGGTTGTAATGAACCAAAGATGCATCAGAATTGAATAATAATTCCCTTGGGGATTCGAACCTTAAAGACAGTCTTTCTCTCATCACTACATATCCTCGTTAATTAGTGTTAATCTAGTTCTATTTTTTGTATTTTATTGTTATAGTTTAATTCAGATTTCTTGCAATTTAAGTTCCACTACTTCCATCTTATTACCTTAGTTAATTTAGCCTTCCGGTTCCCCGTAGTTCGATCCCTTTCTTACCACTATATTATTAGTTGTAGTTTTTGGGTTTATATTTGATACGATAATGACTCGATCAAATTTTGGCGCCGTTGCCGGGGAACCGAAGCACGGTTTGCTAAGATCAGAATTTTCTTTTTAATCTCTTCCTCAATTTAATTTTAGTTCAATCTGAGTAACATTTATTTTATTCTTGTAGACAGCCTAGTTCGTAGAGGAAGGAAATTTTTTTTTTTTTAGTCTACTTTTCTTTTGATTCTTCTTGCTTTAAATTCTTAGAATAGCAGCTTAGGTTTAGTTTTTTTTTTGTTTGTTTCTTTTGGTTTACTCTTCTTTGGTTTCTGGTTTTAGTTCCTAGATCTCATGTAATTAGGGTTTGTCTTATGTAATCTTTATTTTTAGTATTAGATTGGTTATTTAGGTCTAATTTTATTTCCCCATCCCTTTAAGACCATAAATGTACTTTTGTAATCGTTCATCGGGAGCATTCAAGCGATAGTGGATTTGTGCAACTTCCATCACTAGGCAAGTATTTTTGTTTAATCTTAATTAGATACTTTTCTGCTTATTAGTTTTATTTTTTTTTTATTAGTTTAGAATGTTCAACCAGCTATTAGTTTTATGCATGGTCTTCGTTCTTTGTACCCCAACCTGACTACCCTTGACCTGGAGATAGAGCAATCTTTGGCTACACTTAAAGATAGTAATAGAATGGGTGACGAGGAGCTGCCAAGATGGTCATTGAGTGAGCACTTTACTCCAAGTGCCTATACTCCTACATCTTGTATTCAGTTGCCTACCATTCAAGCCGCCCAATATGAGATCAAGTCCAGCATCATACAAATGTTACCATCCTATTATGGACTTGCTAATGAGGAGCCTTACAAACATCTTGATGAATTCTTAGAGGTATGCTCCACAGTCAAAATCCAAAACCTCTCTGATGATGCCATAAAGTTGCTTTTGTTCCCAATTTCTTTAAAGGACAAAGCCAAACACTGGCTTCATTCCCTAGACTCGGTTAGGATTTCCACATGGGCAGGAATGTAGCAAGAAATTTTGAAAAAATTCTTTTCCATTGGCCGAACTAATAGCATTAGGCAAGCTATTACCAATTTTTCCCAATTAGAGGGCGAACAATTTCACGAAGCGTGGGAAATATTTAAGAAATTACTTTGGAAGTGCCCCCACCACGCTGTCCAAAAATGCCAGTTAGTCCAATGTTTTTATGATGGTCTCCGTGACTGATATTGTCAAACCTTGCTCCTGACTGGCTGGAATTTTGATTGAAGAACAGGAACCCCTGACCAGGCAACCAAGAACACTATGGAGTATTACTCCAGTGATTTGGATTGATGAAGAAACCTTGTGTGGATCATCCTACATGCCTGTCAGTAGATGGATCACTGACCCTTGCTGCTGTACAGCTCACAGCATTATGTATGGCCTGGACTCCAAGTAATCTCTCTCCTCTCCATAACTGTGGGACCCACCTTAGGAAAAGTATGTAAAAACCTCTAAATGACTTGTGGGGACAATGCCCTAACCATGGGTCAAACCCCTGTGCAAAATCCACTGAGTTTCAGCCTTGCTGGGATCACTGGTCAATGCGCTGGGCAATGCAGGCAACACCCAGAGACATCGCCCAATGTGCAAAACAGCATATTAAATTGGTTTTTAATTATGGGGACCACCCATAATGGACATGGGTACCCTCCATAGATAGAGGGGAGCTTGAGGGACCACCTTAAACCCTTGGTTCACTGTGGACCCCACCAGTGTGCCCAAAATCACTGAGAATCGATTTAAAAACTCATTTTCAAAAGGGGCCTTAGCAGCCAAACAGACCCTAGTATGGGCTGGGCCTATAAATAGGTGAACCATGGGCTCATTTAGAGTTCTTACTACTGTTCAAACCGTGGGAGAGAAAGAAGAGAGAAAAGAGAGGAAAAGAGAGGAAGAAGGAGAAGAAGGAAGGATTTGGGTGGCAGCCTTGCATCCAAGCTTGGATCAAGCCTTCTCAGACCTGGGCAGGTATAAACAGTACTGTTCCTACCTGCTGCTACCTTTAAATTCACATATTTGATAGTGTATCAGCTCTCTGGCAGCCCAGAACAGCTGGGAACTGCCTAGAATTGCTTCAGATCTGCCATGCAAGCATGGAGTATGGAAGATCTGAGATTTTTGAGTAAAAACACAGGTCTGATATACTATTCTTGGAGCCGATATCTGGCTGTGCACAGCTGCACTGCCAGATGCTCAGTTATTTGACTGATTGGAGCCCTGAATGCAAACCCTAGCTGCATGGGACCAAGCCCTAGGTTGTAGTAGCCTTGAATCACTATTTTACATCTATTTATAGCCTTGCAAGTGACCAAAATCCAGATCTGCAACTGGAGAAAATCCTATGATACTATTCACAGGGCTGTCTGGGCAGCCTCTGGTAGCCTAGTGGTGGGCCCAGTGGAGAATCCACATGGACCAAAATGAAGATCACCCCTGGGGGTATCTAACACCCTAACATGCATAGGGAGATATTTTGGTCACTACCCATAAGCAGCAACCTAGGGATCTCAGCCAAATCTCGGTTTGAAGACTCTGGGCGATGCACTGGGCGATGCACCCAACGCCCAGAGCCATCGCCCAGTGAGTGAAACACTGCTATTTTGGCATTCTGACTTGGGGGACCTCACCCAATGGTCATGGTACTATGTGGGAGGGTGGAAAATGACCTAAAAACCCCTCTCCACATCTGTCCATAGGAAGGGAATGCTTGGGAACCCAAGTGGGCCCCGTAGGTGATGGAAACCCTGCCTGTACTTAGTCCTGCAGCACTGCCAAGTTGAGGACAGCACTGTAAGCCTATTATGAGAATGACCATTTTACCCCTAGACCACCATCTCTGGATGAGGCACCGGGACATAGACCTAAGGCCCTGTGCAAGGCCTAGAGAATTCCATGTGAAAACCAACTGAAAATTGGGTCAACCCAGTGAGCTCAGGTTAACCCTAGGACCCTCAGAGATAGATTGGAATATTGAAATGATAACTTCTAATTTATATCTAGGATTTGATCCCGTGCTCGAGGCCTACAACCAAACTACAGTTGGAACTAAATTTGCGATCGAGTTCCTAGAACCAAACCTAGGTGAGTGAAATATTATTGTGTATGTACATGTAACTGTGATGCTATGCCAGCAATTAAAACTCATATTATAAATGCTGTGTTATTTAATTCTGTTCAATTACTCAAATTACTACACAATGATTGTCTGTTGATCAACACTGTGAATATTATCTGATGATTGTGAATGTTAGGCTAGATACCGTAGTCGGCTTGGAAATGAGGCCTGTGGTAGCCCGTAGTATGGGATGCAATTGACACCACCTGACTCATACGATGCCATATAGACATGGGGTTAGAGTTTCATCACCCGTGCTACGCACCCTTGTCAATAGGGGGTTAAGGTGTTGGATGCCTGTGAGGGTGACCATATGTGTATATGAGAAAAGAAAAGAAATGAAATGAAAAGAAATGTGTTTGCACCGGAATGGTGATTATGGACTATAAGCCAGAAAAGAAAAGAAAAGAGAAAAGTGATGGATTTTCCTATAGGTTAATCACAGAGGGCTGGTCGGGCTGACCTTGGTGAATGAATGCGGGAGCTGACTGGTCCTCTCCGACAACTCAATGGGTGTATCATGGGAAGGGGTAACCAAGCCCGCACCAGGGATACATGTATTGGGGATTGTAGTAGCACTGACCTGACTTAGTTGTATTGCTAGGTGGCTAATAAATAAATTGGACTTGCATATCATGTAGGATCATGTGGATTGTGGTTGCACGTGCATGCATGATGATATATTTTGCTCACGAGCTCAGTGGGGCTCACACTCTGTTATATATGTTTTTTTCTTAGATGATTTTGCAAATCGATGCTGCTGCGGCATGGAGGCTCATTATGAGGAGGAGAGCCGTGGTTGTTATGATGATATTGGTGTGGACCCCGATGGAGGTCGTGCCGATGATGTGTGCATTCTTGGTGGTCATTGATGAAGACCGTTGAAGAGTGCACTTGATGCTTTTTGTCTTGGGGACTCCTTTTTGCTTTTGTTAGGAGTTTATCCCCGTTCTGCTTATGGTTCTGCAATAGTTTTTCTTACTTTCTTTTTGGGGTTGAGTCAGCTCACCCTGTATATATTTATGTATGTATTTCTTTGGCTTTGTTTCTTGTCAGCTTTACTTCTCAGTTTGGGGGTAGTTTGGGAAATGTATCAGAACAAACATATGTATGTATATATATTATCATCATTTCCTGTATCGCTACGCTTTCTCTTTGTTATTGTAATTGTAGTTTATCTGCAGCACTCTGATCTTGCTTATGGTAAAGTAATGAATGTGGACCCATGAATGTAATAACTGCTTCTAGATCTGTGGGATTTGGCGGATTGCCGTTACACAATTCGGGTCACCTACCTAATCCTCCCAATGGGTGGTTTGGGGTGTGACAGAGCTTGGTATTAGAGCTTGAGGCTCTTCTTACATTCATGGAATGCAGACTAGGACTAATAAGTTACTAATACTAAAACATGTAAGAACTAAAAGCTATAGGGGAGGTAGATGCAATTAAATGAAAGATGCATAATTTCCATTAAATTTAAAGACAAATGTGACCAAGCCACTACATAAGTTGATTGGAAGTATTACTTCAATAATTACATAAGCTGATAAAAAAAAAAAACTACATATAATCCCAACAAAGAAAGAAAAAAAAAAGAGAAGAAAAGTACATAAGCTAAAAAAAAGAGATAAGTCGAAACCACGTAGCATAGACACCAGTGTTGGTCAGAAGAACTACTCTGGAGGAGGCAAGTCACCCGATGGAGGCTCTGACTAGAGCGAGTCACCGCGATAGAACCTGTCCCAAAAGCCCAAGCACTGCTCGATAGATCCTACCCTGCTCTCCAATGATGTGAAGCCCTGATCCATCCTAGTCGACATATCTATGAGCTGAGTGCTGAGACTCTGAAAATGTGACATCATCTGCACCCACTTAGAAGGCCCTGGAACCTGAGAACTGGTGGCACCCGTCCCCTCATAGGCAAGTAAGTCTGTGAACTATGTGCCAACACCCTCGAAGTCGCCCTGACCCACATCTTGCTCATCAACACCCTGCTCCTCTCCATGCTCGCCCTAGATGTCTCCCTCAATATCTCCCAGCCCCACATCCTGCTCATCTCCTGGCATCTCTAACTCCTCATCCTCTTGTGGATCGCCCTCTGGCAACTTCATCTGTCACACCCCAAACCACCCCCTGGGAGGATTAGGTAGTTGACCTGAATTGCGTAACAACAATCCGTCAAATCCCACGGATCTAGAAGCAGTGCTTACATTCACGGAACCACATCCATTCACTTTACCAAAGGCAAGATCAGAGTGATACAGATTTACAACAAATTACAATAATAAAAGGAAGCATAGTGATACGGGGAAATGATGATAATATATACATAAGTAACATTGTATTGTTATATTTCCCAACGACCCATAAAGTAAAGAACAAAGCTGACAAGGGTAAAACCAAAGATAACCTATACATATATATATATTTACAGGGTGAGCATTCTCAACCCCAAAAGGAAAAGAAAATAAAAACTACAATAGAACCACAGTCAGCACGGGGAATAAACTCCTAACAAAAACAAAAAGGAGTCCCCAAGACAAAAAGCATCACGTGCACTCTTCAATGGTCCTCATCAATGACCACCGAGAATGTACGCAGGATCGATATGACCTCCATCGGGGTCCACACCAACATCATTGTAATAACTAGGACTCTCCCCCTCGAGATGAGCCACCATGCCACAACGGCATCAGTCTGCAAAATCATCTAAGAAAAAAAATGTATAACAGAGTGTGAGCCCCACTAAGCTCGTGAGCAAATCATATCATCATGCATGCACATGCAATCACATTCCATATGATCCTATATGATATGCAAGTTTAGATTATTTATTAGCCACCTAACAATACAACTAAGTCAGGTCTGTGGTACTACAATCCCCAATACATGTATCCCTGGTTCAGGCTTGGTTACCTCTTCCCGCGATACACCCATTGAGTTGTCGGAGAGGACCAGTCAGCTCCCGCATTCTTTCACCAAGGTCAGCCCGACCAGCCCTCGGTGATTAACCTGTAGGGCAATCCATTTCTTTTCTGGCTTACATCCCATATTCACCATTCCGGTGTTCTTTTCATTTCTTTTCTCTTTTCACATACACATATGGTCACCCCCACAAGCATCCAACACCTTAACCCCTATTGGCAAGGGTCCGTACCACTGGTGATGAAACTCTAACCCCATGTCTATATGACATCGTATGAGTTGGGCGGTATCAACTGCATCCCATTCTACAAGCTACCACATGCCTCATTTCCAAGCCGACTTCGGCATCTAGTCTAACATTCATAATCATCATATAAGAATTCACAGTGTTGATCAACAGAAAGTCATTATGCAGTGATTTGAGTAATTTCAAACAAAAGTAAGTAACACAGCATTTATAATTACAATTCTTAATAGCCGGCATAGCATCATAATTACGCATGCACATATGATAATATTATTCACTCAACTGAGTTTGGCTCTAGAAACTCAGTCGCAAAATCAGTTCCAACAACAGTCTAATTGTTGTCCTTGAGTGCAGGATCAATTCCTAGATATAAATCAGAAGTTGTCATGTTAGGTTTCCAAGTTGTCTTTGGTAGTCCTAGAGTTAACCTAAGCTCACTAAGTTAACCCGGTGTTCAGTTGGTTCTCACTTGGAATCATTGGGCCTTACACTGGGCCTTAGGCTCACATCCCGGTGCATCCAGTGTCAGTAGCACAAGGGTAAAATGGTCATTATCAGTGATTGTACCCAACCCTAGACCAGAATAGGATCACAGTGCTATCCACAGCTTATTTGTGTTGTACGACCAAGCACAGGCAAGGTTTCCTTCACCTGTAAGGCCCACTTTGGTTCCCAAGCTATACCCACATAAGGACAGATGTGGGGAAGGGCATTTATGTCATTTCCCACCTTCCAACAGTGTCACATGGCCAATGGGTGAGGTCCCCAAAGCCAAATCAGCATTTCTATAGAAAAACCTTCACTGGGCGATGGCTCTGGGCGTTGGGTGCATCGCCCAATGCGTCGCCCAGAGTCTGCAAATCGACATTGGGTTGAGATTCCAAGGTTGGGCTTTGTGGACAGTGTTCAAATCTGATCCCCATGCATGTTAGGGTGCTATGTAGCCCTAGGGGTGACCTCCATTTTGGTCCAAATGGATCTTCCATCAGACCCACCATTTGGCTGCCAGAGGCTGCCCAGACAACCTAGTGAATAGTGGCACAGGGTTTTCTCCAAACATGAACCTCAGTTTCAGCCACATGCAAGGCTAGAAACAGATGTAATTTGGTGATTCATGGCTGCAATTACTTAGGGTTTGGTCTGTGCAGCCTTAGCTTACACCAAGGGTTCCAAATCACAATGCAACAGAGCATCTGGCAGTGCAACCATGCACAACCATATTCGGCTCTCAAGAATAGCAAACCAGAACTCTAAAATTGAATAAAAATCACAGATCTCCCATGCTCAAGGCTTGCATGGTAGATCTGGAGCTGTCCAGGGCAAACCCTAGCTATTTCAGGCTACCCAGGGAGCAGGGAACCATTCAAAACTTAGAGATCTTAAGAGGACAGCAGGTTTTTTATGAAGATTTATACCTGTCCAGGTGAGAGATTGCGATCCCAGCTTGGATGGGAGTGGCAGCCTTCAATCCCTTTCTTCCTTCTTCTCCTTTCTTCTTCTCCTTCCTCTTCTTTCTCTCCTTTCTCTCCTCACGGTTTCAGAGTTGCTAAGGGCTCTAAATGACCCCAAGGCCTTCTTATTTATAGGCCCAACCCACACTGAGGCTTGTTTGGCTATGAAGGCCCCTTTTGAAAATCAGTTTTTAAACTGATTCTGAGTGATTCTGGGCACACTGGTGGGGTCCACAGTGAACTAAGGGTATGAGGTGGTCCCTCAGACTCCCCTCTATCTATGAAAGGTGCCCATGTTCATGTTGGGTGGTCCCCATAATTAAAAATTCATTAAAATGTGCTATTTCACTCACTAGGTGATGTCACTGGGCCTTGTCTGCATCGCCCAATGCCATCATGCAGAGAATCCCAGCAAGCTGAAATTCAGTGGGGCTTACACAGGGGTTTGGCCCTTGATCAGGGTATTGTCCCTACATGCCTTATAGAGGTTTTTACATACTTTTTTAGAAGTGGGTCCCACAGTTATGGGGAAGAGAGAGATTACTTGGGGTTCAGGCCATACATAATGCAATGAGTTGTACATTTGCAGGGGTCTGCTATCCACCTACTGACAGGCATGCAGGATGATCCACACAGGGTTTCCTCATTAATCCAAACCACTAGGGTGATACTCCACAGTGTTCTTGGTTGCCTGATCAGGGGTTCCTATCCTTCAAAAAAATTCCAGTCAGTCAGGAGCAAGGTTTGACATTTCTCCCCACCTTACAAAAATTTCATCCTCGAAATTTGCTTACCTTGCAATTCGAAGAGTTGAGGATACTTCTCTTTCATTTCTTCTTCACGTTCCCATGAAGTTTCTTCCACTGGATTGTTTCCCCATCGAACTTTCACAAAAGCAATGGTGCGGTTATGGAGGTTATGCTCCTTTCTATCCAATATCTCCGTGGGTTGCTCTTCGTAGGTCATATCCCCATCCAACTGTTCAAGTTCAGTTGATAGTACATGTGTCGGATTATTAATGTACTTCCTCAGCATCGACACATGAAAAACATTGTGGACACCTGACAAAGATGGTGGTAGTGCCAGTCGGTATGCTACGGGTCCCACCTTATTGAGTATTTTATAAGGACCAATAAATCTTGAGCTCAACTTGCCTTTCTTGTTAAAACGTAGCAATCCTTTAGTTGGCGATACACCAAGGAATACTTTTTCTCCGATCTCAAACTCAATATCCTTCCTTCGATTATCCACATAACTTTTCTGTCTTGACTGGGCTGCTTTGATCTTCTCTCTTATAACATCAACCTTGTTGCAGGTCGCTTGTATCATCTCGGGTCTAAGATATTTTAGTTCACCGACTTCATCCCAATATAACGGAGTTCTACAATTGGCCTTACCAAGGTGGTACTGGATTTCACAATCGTAGTCTTTCACCAATTTCAACCATCGCCTCTGTCTCATGTTCAGCTCCTTTTGGGTAAAGAAATACTTCAGACTTTTATGATCGCTGAAGATTTCACTCTTTTCACCATATAGGTAATGCCGCCATATTTTTAACGTGAAAACTACCGCTGCCAATTCTAAGTCATGAGTGGGGTAGTTCTTCTCGTGCTCTTTCAACTATCTAGAGGCATAGGCGACTACTTTACCTCTCTGCATTAGGACGCCACCTAATCCCATTCTGGATGTGTCGGTGTATACCACCATTCCTCCGGTGCCATCCAAAATGGTTAGAACTGGAGCTGTTACCAATCGGTTCTTCAATTCTTGAAAACTTTTCTCACATGCTTCATTCCATTCAAATTTGACTCCCTTCTTTGTAAATTTTGTCATTGGTGCTGAGATGCTCAATAAATCGGCGGTAATATCCACCCAAGCCTAAGAAACTTTGAATTTCAGTGGCACTCTTCGGAGTCTCCCATTCGATAACTGCTTTCACCTTCTCTGGGTCTACTTTAATACCATCTTTGGTGACAATGTGTCCCAAGAACCCAATCTGATGGAGCCAGAATTCACATTTACTGAATTTGGCATAAAGTTGGGGTTCTTGCAATCGCTACAGTACGAAGGTAAGATGCTGAGCATGTTCTTCCTCATTCTTAGAGTACACCAGGATGTCATCAATAAACACTATGACAAACTTATCCAACACGTCATGGAATACTCTATTCATGATGTCCATGAATGCTGCTGGGGCGTTGGTTAGTCCGAACGACAAAACTAGGAATTCGTAATGTCTATATCGAGTTTGGAACGCCGTTTTGTGAATATCATCACTCTTAATCTTCAACTGATGATATCCCGACCTAAGATTAATTTTGGAGAAAACACTCGCTCCATGTAGCTGATCGAATATGTCATCGATACGCGACAATGGATATCGATTCTTGATAGTCAGCTTATTTAACTCGCGGTAGTTGATACACAACCGCATACTACCATCCTTCTTCTTAACAAATAGCACGGGTGCTCCCTAGGGTGATACACTGGGTCGAATAAATCCTTTCTTCAGCAGGTCTTGAAGTTGAACCTACAACTCCTTCAGTTCGATTGGCGCCATTCTGTATGGTGCCTTGGATACCGGTGTGCACCAGGAATTAGATCGATCACAAATTCTATATCGTGGTCAGGTGGTAGCTGCGTTAGATCTTCTAGAAAGACATTAGGATAATCTCTGACGACTTCAAGTTCCTCCAACGGTTTTATCTTTTCCTCCGTGTCTATTACTGTGGCCCAAAAGCCTTGGCATCCATCATCAAGCTACTTTCGCTCCTGGAGGGCTGATAAGGTTACTCTCCTGGGTTTCTTCCTTGGTTCACTTTGATAGGTGAGGATTGACCCATCATTCATCTTAAATACTATATTCTTCTCCACACACAAAATGTTTGCACCATAGGGATAGCCAATTCATGCCTAGTATCACGTCAAAATCATTTATATCCATCTTTATCAATCGTGCAGCTAGTTTCTTCCCATAAATTTTAATCTGACAAAGGTCGTAGACCTTCTTCAAGCTCACGACACTTCCTGTCAGTGAGCTGACTACTAGCTCATGCCCGATGTCTCTCGGTTGATCCTTCATCTTACTTGCAAAGGTCGAGGAGACGAAAGAGTGGGTCGCGCCTGAGTCGAATAATACTCGCACGGGTATGTTGAGACATTTAGGGTACCTAGGGCTCGTAGGTAATTTAGGTTACATAAAGTAAGCCAATTTTTCCCTATAAGTTAGTAGTGTTTGGTAAACTTACCTGTCAGTACGTCAGGGTTCGCCTCAGCTTCTTCATTCGTCATCGCAAACACCTTTCCTCGTGTCCGATTGTCCCGTGGTCGGAAAGACCTAGCGTAGGTCTAATTCAGTGAGTTGTTGCTGTACCCACGCATTCTACAATCTCTTGTCATATGCCCTCCCTTATTGCACAGGTAACACTTAAAGGGTGGAGCAGCAGGTGTTGAGGCTTGGCTCACTTGACTTGTTGCTGGTCGGGCTGGCGAAGCTGCCTTTGTTGCTTGACTCGTCGTCGATTGAGCAGGTCGATTGATTGTGGGGCGGAAAGGGTTCTGACCCACGTTCGGCCTACGATACGGAGTCGAGATGGAATTTGAGTTGGTTTCGTGGTAAACTTTATTTGGTTAGGCATAGGTCTGGAAATTTTTTGGCCTTTTGCCCACGGACGAAGTCACAGCTTTCTCTTTCTCTTTCTCTTTAAACCTATCTTCCATGGTCTTCGCCTTGTCAACCATCTGAGCATAATCTCGGATGTCCATGATTAACAATACTGATCTAATCTCAATCTTGAGTCCTTTCTCAAATTTCTTCGCCTTACTAACTTCCCCTTTCAGGTGCTCTGGAGCAAAATGGAACAAGTCTTCAAATCGCTGTTGATAATCCAGCACTGACTTGGTTCCTTACACCAGTGTGATAAATTCAGCTTCTTTCCTATCCTTGAAACTCTCTGGGAAGTAGTTCTTGAAGAAAACTTCTTTAAATTGCTCCCACGTAGGATTTGGGTGAGTAGCTTCCAAATTTGGCTTAGTAGCCTTCCACCAAGCTTCAGCTTCATTCTACAACTGATAATCCGCACATATAATCTTTTGTGCGTCAATACACTCAAGTACTTCAAATGCCTTTTCTAGGGCACTAATCCACCATTCCGACTGCATTGCTTCAGAGGTTTTTTTTGGAAAATGCAGTTGAAGTTTCTTGAATCTTTCCATAACCTTGGCGGTAGAGTTCTCCGCTAAATGTTGAGGCATAGGTGGTGGAAATAGTACGGGCCGATTGGGTGGTGGTGGTGGTGCAGCACGTTCATGCATCATGGTTGCAAACTGAGTCGATATCTAACCAAGC
This sequence comes from Telopea speciosissima, assembly GCF_018873765.1. NCBI lineage: Eukaryota > Viridiplantae > Streptophyta > Magnoliopsida > Proteales > Proteaceae > Telopea > Telopea speciosissima. The sequence goes on along the minus strand of NC_057917.1, from coordinate 37,836,315 downwards.
AATTCTTATTGCTGTTGCATGGTCCACATCATAGTGGTCATAAATGCAGTCACGTCACCAGTTGCCATATTTGGCTGAGGTGCAGCAGTAGTGGCTTGAGCAGCCGCTTGTGCCTCAGACGAACCAGCCGATGCTTCAAAATGTTGAGCCTCAGTCCCATTGGGCAGTTCAACCTCCGATATAACACGAGGTTGTTTTCCTTTGCAACCACCATGAGAACTTCTTCTAGTGTTGACCATTGTGGCTTCTCTGAAAAGAGGAGCATGTTCAATATTCAGGTATCGTCCATTGAGGTCAACAATTATTTCCTAGCTAGAGCAGGTACAAATCTAGTCCACAGTTCCAATGAGTTTCATGAGTCGCACCAGTAAGGTGGATTATTAGATATGTTATCTTGGTTTATAGTGAGATGTATCATTTGCTTTATGTTTCATTTCTCTTTCTTAAGCATTTTATGTCTTAATATGCTATGCATGACACTATATGAGAGGCTTCAAACTTTTAAAAAAAAAAGCTTTTAATTAATTACCTGGTCTAACAGGCAAGCAATTCTAGTTTCTTCCCGGTCACAAACTCCATCGCAAGTAGGTACTCTATGTCAGCCCTTACCTCTTCAGCTAAGGTCATAAAATAGTCTCGCTCTTCCAGTCCACTAATGGTAGCCATGGCTAAATAAAAGTCCAATCTGTTCTCGGCTCGGGGTAGTACTAGTCGTATCCATCTCAGTCTTTCTCGTAGATGTCTAATATAGATCATGATGCTGGAGTCTCCAACCTTGGCTGAAGTGTTAGGTCCTGTCATAGAAAATGGTTCTAAACATCAGGTCATACTTAATTAAAACAATTAAGTACATATTTGTTGGAATTTAAATAACTAAGGATCAAGGAAACTAATGCTTGGTTTGGCTCGAGGTACCCTAGCGTCTAAGTGTTCCGAGTGGTTCGGGTGGAGGACTTTCACCAATACAGCCTGTTTGCTAGGTTCAATGCCCTAGGTTGGGCATCTATGTTGTCTCCTACCGAGCCTTGTTATCCCAACTTGGTTTAGTACTTTTACTGTAACTTGGTGCCATCTGGGGCACGAGAGTTCAGAGTGTAGAGTAGGGTGAAGGGAGTTGATATCTGTCTGACTACTACTTCACTAGCAGAGATCTTGAGTTTACCTAACTCAGGAGAGAGGTGTTATTATCAGCCGCGGATGGACATTTTGGAGATGTTTTCTTTGGAGATCAGGAGGAAGGTCTACAAATCATTGACAAGTTCATAGGACACACCTAGATCTGAGACTTCTTACAAGCCTAGTACCCATGTCATTAGTAGATGTGTGACCTACAACATCTACCCCAAGGGCGGTAACAGGGGTAGTATATCTATGATGAGAGCCTACATCACTTATTATCTTTTGGAAGCTGGTAAGGGGGGTCCAGTCATAAACCTCCCATATCTTCTACTTCAGGTAATGCTTTACCATGCTCGGAACCTAGCAGATGGGAACCTTCCTTATGGGAAGTTCCTCACTTTACTCTTCCAGTACTTCAGGGTTCCTTTGGAGGGTGAGTATGCTAAGGAAGACAGGTCCAGGCCCATTGATAAGACTTCCATATTGAAGATGAAGGTGCCAGGAGAGGCTCCACTAGAGGATGAGGAGCTGGTGATGCCTGGGGATGAGCAGTAGGGAGAAGAGCAGGGAGTGGAGCATGGTGATGATGTGCACGATGAGGGGGTGCAGAGGAGGGAGCAGAGAGACATTAAGGGAGACACCCAGGGCATGCATGTAGAGGAGCAGGGCTTGGTACACCGACTTGCCTGCCTATGAGGCAATGGGTGCCACTAGTTCTCAGGTTCCAGGGCCATCCGAGTGGACACAGATGATGACACATTTTCAGAGTCTCGGTACCCAGCTTTCAGATATGGCGACTAGGATGGATCGGGGCTTTACTTCATTGGAGAGTAGAGTGGGTTCTATAGAGCAGCGTCTGGACTTCTAGGACAGGTTCTATAGGGTTGACTCTCGCCAGACACAGCCTCCACCTAGTGACTTGCCTCCGACTGAGTAGCTCCTGATCAGCTTCATATGCTCACGCTACGTGATTTAGACTGTTTTTCTTATATTCAGCTTATGTATTTTTTTTTTAAACTTATGTAACCTTTAGATGTAGTTCTTTATCTTATCAAATCTTGCGTAGTGGCTCGGCCACTATTATTTGTATATTAGTGGATTTATGCATCTTTGGTTTCTTTACATCTATCTCCCCTGTAGCTTTTAAATTATTACATGTTTTATTATTTATAGCTTATTAGTCCTAGTCTGCACTCCATGAATGTAAGAAGAGCCTCACGCTCTAATACCAAGCTCTGTCACACCCCAAACCACCCCCTGGGAGGATTAGGTAGGTGACCCAAATTGTGTAACGACAATCCGCCAAATCCCATGGATCTAGAAGCAGTGCTTACATTCACGGAACCACATCCATTCACTTTACCAAAGGCAACATCAGAGTGCTACAGATTTACTATAAATTACAATAATAAAAGGAAGCATAGTGATACGGGGAAATGATGATAATATATACATAAGTAAGATTGTATTGTTACATTTCCCAACAACCCACAAAGTAAAGAACAAAACTGACAAGGGTAAAACCAAAGATAACCTATACATATATATATATATATATATATATATATATATATATATATATATATATATATACAGGGTGAGCATTCTCAACCCCAAAAGGAAGAGAAAATAAAAACTACAATAGAACCACAGTCAGCACGGGGAATAAACTCCTAACAAAAACAAAAAGGAGTCCCCAAGACAAAAAGCATCACGTCCACTCTTCAATGGTCCTCATCAATGACCACCGAGAATGTACGCAGGATCGATATGACCTCCATCGGGGTCCACACCAACATCATTGTAATAACTAGGACTCTCCCCCTCGAGATGAGCCACCATGCCACAACGGCATCAGTCTGCAAAATCATCTAAGAAAAAAAATGTATAACAGAGTGTGAGCCCCACTGAGCTCGTGAGCAAATCATATCATCATGCATGCACATGCAATCACATTCCACATGATCCTATATGATATGCAAGTTCAGATTATTTATTAGCCACCTAACAATACAACTAAGTCAGGTCTGTGCTACTATAATCCCCAATACATGTATCCCTGGTGCAGGCTTGGTTACCTCTTCCAGCGATACACCCTATGAGTTGTCGGAGAGGACCAGTCAACTCCAGCATTCGTTTACCAAGGTCAGCCCGACCAGCCCTATGTGATTAACCAGTAGGGCAATCCATTTCTTTTCTCTTTTCTTCTCTTTTCTGGCTTACAACCCATATTCACCATTCTGATGTTCTTTTCATTCATTCACCATTCCGGTGTTCTTTTCATTTCTTTTCTCTTTTCACATACACATATGGTCGCCCCCACAGGCATCCAACACCTTAACCCCTGTTGGTAAGGGTGCATAGCACGGGTGATGAATCTCACCCCATGTCTATATGGCATCGTATGAGTCGGGTAGTGTCAACTGCATCCCATTCTACGGGCTACCATAGGCCTCATTTCCAAGCTGACTACGGCATCTAGTCTAACATTCACAATCATCATATAAGAATTCACTGTGTTGATCAACAGACAGTCATTATGCAGTGATTTTAGTAATTTGAAATAGAAGTAAGTAACACAGCATTTATAATTACAATTCTTAATAGCTGGCATAGTATCATAATTACACATGCACATATGATAACATTATTCACTCACCCGAGTTTGGTTCTAGAAACTCAGTCGCAAAATCAGTTCCAACAGCAGTCTGATTGTTGTCCTCGAGCACGGGATCAATTCCTAGATATAAATCAGAAGTTGTCATGTTAGGTTTCCAAGTTGTCTTTGGTAGTCCTAGAGTTAACCTAAGCTCACTGGGTTGACCCGACATTTAATTGGTTCTCACTTGGAATCACTGGGCCTTAGGCTCACATCCCGGTGCATCCAGTGTCAGTGGCATAAGGGTAAAATGGTCTTTATCAGTGACTGTACCAAACCCTAGATCAGAATAGGATCATAGTGCTGTCCACAGCTTGTCTATACTGTACGACCAAGCACAGGCAAGGTTTCCTTCAACTACGGGGCCCACTTGGGTTCCCAAGCTATACCCACATAAGGACAAATGTGGGGAAGGGCATTTATATCATTTCCCACCTTCCCACAGTGTTACATGGCTAATGGGTGAGGTCCCCAAAGCCAAATCAACATTTTTGCAAAAAAACCTTCACTGGGCGATGGCTCTGGACATTGGGTGCATCGCCCAGTGCATCGCCTAGAGTCTACAAATCGACATTGGGCTGAGATTCCAAGGTTGGGCTTTGTGGACAGTGTTCAAATCTGATCCCCATGCATGTTAGGGTGCTATGTAGCCCTAGGGGTGACCTCCATTTTGGTCCAAATGGATCTTCCATCAGACCCACCATTTGGCTGCCCAGACAACGTAGTGAATAGTGTCATAGGGTTTTCTCCAAACATGAACCTCAGTTTCAGCCACATGCAAGGCTAGAAACAGATGTAATTTGGTGATTCATGGCTGCAATTACTTAGGGTTTGGTCTGTGCAGCCTTAGCTTGCACCAAGGGTTCCAAATCACAAAGCAACAGAGCATCTGGCAGTGCAACCATGCACAGCCAGATTCAGCTCTCAAGAACAGCAAACCAGAATTCTAAAATTGAATAAAAATCATAGATCTCCCATTCTCAAGGCTTGCATGGTAGACCTGGAGCTGTCCAGGGCAAACCCTAGCTTTTTTAGGTTGCCCAGGGAGCAGGGAACCATTCAAAACTCAAAGATCTTAAGAGGACAGCGGGTTTTTTATGAAGATTTATACCTGTCCAGGTGAGAGATTTCGATCCCAGCTTGGATGGGAGTGGCAACCTTCAATCCCCTTCTTCCTTCTTCTCCTTTCTTCTTCTCCTTCCTCTGCTTTCTCTCTTCTTTCTCTCCTTTCTCTCCTCACGGTTTTTGAGTTGCTAAGGGCTCTAAATGAGCCCAAGGCCTTCTTATTTATAGGTCCAACCCACACTGAGGCTTGTTTGGCTATGAAGGCCCCTTTTGAAAATCAGTTTTTAAACTGATTCTGAGTGATTCTGGGCACACTAGTGGGGTCCACAGTGAACTAATGGTATGAGATGGTCCCTCAGACTCCCCTCTATCTATGGATGGTGCCCATGTTCATGTTAGGTGGTCTCCATAATTAAAAATTCATTAAAATGTGCTGTTTCACTCACTGGGCGATGTCACTGGGCCTTGTCTGCATTGCCCAGTGCCATTGTCCAGAGAATCCCAGCAAGCTGAAATTTAGTGGGGCTTGCATAGGGGTTTGACCCTTGATCAAGGTATTGTCTGCACATACCTTATAGAGGTTTTTACATACTTTTCTAGAAGTGGGTCCCACAGTTATGGGGAGGAGAGAGATTACCTGGGGTTCAGGCCATACATCATGCAATGAGCTGTACATTTGCAGGGGTCTGCTATCCACCTACTGACAGGCATGCAGGATGATCGACACAGGGTTTCCGCATTAATCCAAACCACTGGGGTGATACTCCATAGTGTTCTTGGTTGGCTGATCAGGGGCTCCTGTCCTTCAATCAGAATTCCAATCAGTCAAGAGCAGGGCTTGACATTTCTCCCCACCTTACAAAAATTTCGTCCTCAAAATTTGCTTACCTTGCAATTCGAAGAGTTGAGGATACTTCTCTTTCATTTCTTCTTCACGTTCCCATGAAGTTTCTTCCACTAGATTGTTTCCCCAATGAACTTTCACAAAAGCAACAATGAGGTTACAAAGGTTATGCTCCTTTCTATCCAATATCTCCGTGGGTTGCTCTTCCTAGGTCATATCCACATCCAACTGTTCAGGTTCGGTGGATAGTACGTGTGTCGGATTATTAATGTACTTCCTCAGCATTGACACATGAAAAACATTATGGACACCTGACAAAGATGGTGGTAGTGTTAGTCGGTATGCTACAGGTCCCACCTTACTGAGTATTTTATAAGGACCAATGAACCTTGGGCTCAACTTGCCTTTCTTGTTAAAACGTAGCAATCCTTTAGTTGGCGATACACAAAGGAATACTTTTTCTCCGATCTCAAACTCAATATCCTTCCTTTGATTATCCGCATAACTTTTCTGTCTTGATTGGGCTGCTTTGATCTTCTCTCTTATAACATCAACCTTGTCACAGGTCGCTTGTATCATCTCAGGTCCAAGATATTTTCGTTCACCGACTTCATCCCAATATAACGGAGTTCTACATTTCCGTCCATACAATGCTTCGAATGGTGCCATACCGATGGTGGAGTGATAGCTATTATTGTATGCAAATTCCACCAGAGGTATGTGAGTGTCCCAACTATCATTCATTTCCAAAACACAGGCTCGGAGCATATCTTCTAGTGTTTGGATGGTTCTTTCTGACTATCCATCCATTTGCGGATGGAAAGCTGTGCTAAGATTTAGTTGAGTTCCCAATGCCTTCTGTAAACTTCTCCAAAACCTTAAGGTGAATCGAGGATCTCTGTCAAACATAATACTGATAGGCATGCCATGTAAGCGGACTATGTTTTCAATGTATATCTGGGCAAGCTTCTCCATTGGGTAACTTATCTTGATTGATATGAAGTGTGCCTCCTTTGTTAGTCCGTCTACAATCACCCAAATTGCATTCATGCCCTTTCTGCTGTTGGGTAGATTTGTCACAAATCCATAGTAATTCTTTCCCACTTCCATTCAGGTATAGGAAGTGGCTGCAATAAGCCATACGATCGGTGTCTCTCTGCTTTTATCTGTTGACAGGTGAGGCACTTGGACACGTATATTGCTATGGTCTCCTTCATTCCCATCCACCAATAATACTTCTTCAAATCCTTGTACATCTTTGTGCTTTCGGGGTGGATTGTATAGGGTGAATTGTGCGCCTCTTTAAGGATTCGGTCTTGGACATCATAATCGTCAGGCACGCATAATCTGTCTTGAAACTTCAATGCACCATCTTGGGCCAAAGAAAAGTCTGGGTCCTTGTGGACACCTTGTTATACTTCCCATATAATCTTGGCCAGCCCGGGGTCTAATGGTTGCTTCATAATTATTTCCTCTCGTATCGACGGTTGTAAATCCATGGCTGCTAATTGCATAGCCGTTCCTTCGATCATGAGTTCTAGATCAAATTTTTGAGCTTCTTCGACTAATTGCTCGCTTACAACTAAGGAAGCGAGGGATGCAGTCTAAGATTTTCTGCTTAACGCATCCGCAACAACGTTGGCCTTACCAGGGTGGTACTGGATTTCACAATCGTAGTCTTTCACCAATTCCAACCATCGCCTCTGTCTCATGTTCAAGTCCTTTTGGGTGAAGAAATACTTCAGACTTTTATGATCGCTGAAGATTTCACTCTTTTCACCATATAGGTAATGCCGTCATATTTTTAACGCAAAAACTATGACTGCCAATTCTAAGTTGTGAGTGGGGTAGTTCTTCGCGTGCTCTTTCAACTGTCCAGAGGCATAGGTGACTACTTTACCTCTCTGCATCAGGATGCCACCTAATCCCGTTCTAGATGTGTCGGTGTATACCACCATTCCTCCGGTGCTATCCAAAATGGTTAGAACTGGAGCTATTACCAATCGGTTCTTCAATTCCTGAAAACTTTTCTCACATGCTTCATTCCATTCAAATTTGACTCCCTTCTTTGAAAATTTTGTCATTGGTGCTGAGATGCGTGAGAAATTTTTAATAAATCAGCGGTAATATCTAGCCAAGCCTAAGAAACTTCGAATTTCAGTGGCACTCTTTGGAGTCTCCCATTCGATAACTACTTTCACCTTCTCTGGGTCTACTTTAATACCATCTTTGGTGATGATGTGTCCCAAGAACCCAATCTGATGGAGTCAGAATTCACATTTTTTGAATTTGGCATAAAGTTGGTGTTCTCGCAATCGCTACAGCATGAAGGTAAGATGCTGAGCATGTTCTTCCTTATTCTTAGAATACACCAAGATGTCATCAATAAACACTATGACAAACTTATCCAGCACGTCATGGAATACTCTATTCATCATATCCATGAATGCTGCCAGGGCGTTGGTTAGTCCGAACGACAAAACTAAGAATTCATAATGTCCATATCGAGTTCAGAATGCCATTTTGTGAATATCACCACTCTTAATCTTCAACTGGTGATATCCCGACCTAAGATCAATTTTGGAGAAAATACTCGCTCCTTGTAGCTGATCGAATAGGTCGTCGATATGCGGCAACTGATATCGATTCTTGATAGTCAGCTTATTCAACTCACGGTAGTCGATACACAACCGCATACTTCCATCCTTCTTCTTAACAAACAGCATGGGTGCTCCCCAGGGTGATACACTGGGTCGTATAAATCCTTTCTTCAGCAGGTCTTGAAGTTGAACTTGCAACTCCTTCAGTTCGATTGGCGCCATTCTCTCCTGGGTTTCTTCCTTGGTTCACTTTGATAGGTGAGGATTGACCCATCATTCATCTTAAATACTACCTTCTTCTCCGCACACAAGACGTTTGCACCATAGGCGGATAGCCAATCCATGCCTAGTATCATGTCAAAATCATTTATATCCATCTTTATCAATCGTGCGATTAGTTTCTTCCCACAAATTTCAATCTGACAAAGGTCATAGACCTTCTTCAAGCTCATGCCACTTCCTATCGGTGTGCTGACTACTAGCTCATGCCTGATGTGTCTCAGTTGATCCTTCATCTTACTTGCAAAGGTCGAGGAGATGAAAGAGTGGGTCGCGCCCGAGTCGAATAATACTCGCGCGGGAATGGTTGAGACATTCAGGGTACCTAGGGTTCGTAGGTAATTTAGGTTACATAAAGTAAGCCAATTAGTCCCTATAAGTTAGTAGTGTTCAACAAACTTACCTGTCAATACGTCGGGGTTCGCCTCAGCTTCTTCATTCGTCATCGCAAACACCTTTCCTCGCGTCCGATTGTCCAGTGGCTGGAAAGACCTAGCGTAGGTCTGATTTGGCGAGTTGTTTCTATACCCACATTTTCTACAATCTCTGGCCATATGCCCTTCCCTGTTGCACAGGTAACACTTAAAGGATGGAGCAGCAGGTGTTGAGGCTTGGCTCACTTGACTTATTGCTGGTCAGGCTGGCGAAGCTGCCTTTGTCGCTTGACTCATCGCCGGTTGAGCAGGTCGATTGATTGTGGGGCAAAAAGGGTTCTGACCCACGTTCGGCCTACGATACAGAGTCGAGATGGAATTTGAATTGGTTCTGTGGTAAACTTTATTTTCCCAGGCATAGGTCTGGAAATTGTTTGGCCTTTTGCCCACCGATGATGTTACAGCTTTCTCTTTCTCTTTCTCTTTAAACCTATCTTCCATGGTCTTCGCCTTGTCGACCATCTGAGCATAATCTCAGATGTCCATGATTTACAATACTGACCCGATCTCAGTCTTGAGTCCTTTCTCAAATTTCTTCGCCTTACTAACTTCCCCTTTCAGGTGCTCTGGAGCAAAATGGAACAAGTCTTCAAATCGTTGTTGATAATCCAGTACTGACTTGGTTCCTTGCACTAGTGCGATAAATTTAGCTTCTTTCCTATCCTTGAAACTCTTTGGGAAGTAGTTTTTGAATAAAACTTCTTTAAATTGCTCCCACATGGGATTCGGGTGAGTAGCTTTCAAATTTGGCTTAGTAGCCTTCCACCAAGCTTCAGCTTCATTCTGCAACTAATAACCCACACATATAATCTTTTGTGCGTCCGTACACTCAAGTACTTCAAATGCCTTTTCTGGGGCACTGATCCACCGTTTTGGCTACATTACTTTAGAGGTTATTTTGGAAAATGCAGGCGGTTGAAGTTTCTTGAATCTTTCCATAACCTTGGCAGTAGAGTTCTCCGCTAAATGTTGAGGCACAGGTGGTGGAAATAGTGCGGGCCGATTGGGTGGTGGTGGTGGTGCAGCGCGTTCGTGCATCATGGTTGCAAACTAAGTAGACATCTGACCAAGCAATTCTTGTTGCTGTTGTATGGTTCGCATCATAGTGGTCATAAATGTAGTCTTGTCACCAGCTGCCATATTTGGCTGAGGTATAGCAGCAGTGGCTTGAGCAGCCGCTGGTGCCTCGGACGAAGCAGCCAATGCTTCAGAATGTTGAGCCTCAGTCCCATTGGGCAGTTCAACCTCCGGTATAACACGAGGTTGTTTTCCTTTGCGACCACCACGATAACGTCTTCTAGTGTTGACCGTTGTGGCTTCTCTGAAAAAAGGAGAATGTTCAATATTCTGGTACCGTCCATTGAGGTCAACAATTATTTCCTAGCTAGAGCAGGTACAAATCTAGTCCATAGTTCCAATGAGTTTCATGAGTTGCACCAGTAAGGTGGATTATTAGATATGTTATCTTGGTTTATAGTGAGATGTTTCATTTGCTCTATGTTTCGTTTCTCTTTCTTAAGCATTTTATGTCTCAGTATGCTATGCATAATACTATATGAGAGGCTTCAAACTTTAAAAACAAAAAAACTTTTAATTAATTACCTGGTCTAATAGGCAAGGAATTCTAGTTTCTTCCCGGTCACAAACTCCATCACAAGTAGGTACTCTATGTCAGCTCTTACCTCTTCAGCTAAGGTCATAAAATAGTCTCGTACTTCTGGTCCACTAATGGCAGCCATGGCTAAATAAAAGTCTAATCTGTTCTCGGCTTGGGTTAGTACTAGTCGTATCCGTCTCAGTCTCTCTCGTGGATGTCTAATATAGATCATGATGCTGGAGTCTCTAGCCTTTGCTGAAGTGTTAGGTCCTGTCATAGAAAATGGTTCTAAGCATCAGGTCATACTTAATTAAAAGATTAAGTACATATCTGTTGGAATTTAAATAACTAAGGATCAAGGAAAGTAATTCTTGGGTTAGCTCGAGGTACCCTAGCGTCTAAGTGTTTCGATTGACTAGACAGCCTTTTAGATTCCTATTCTCAACTGACCTAGTCTGTGAATTGGGTAAGATCTACACGCTTGTACATGGTAAATACATATTACAACATACCCATGTACCTATGTTCTGTTTTGCATACCAACACTCCACACTGTTCGTACATCTTGGTATTCAAGCACGTAATACTTTATATTGCACTCACCAATTCTCAGAAGTATGTATACATATATATTTTTATTTATATATGCTAGATACTCATATTAATCATATTAACAAAAATTTCCCAAGTCCCTATGTGTTTTACTTAATACCCTATATAGAAGTTGCATTCTTTTAAATTTATGAAAGTTGTATTAGTTTAATTAATTATTATTTATTTATTTTTTTATACTAATAATTTTTTTTTAAAACATTCGTAAAAGTCTGTACCTTTACGTTTCCCAAGGTTGTTTTAGGTAAATCCTAAGTTCCCATGAGTTAAAACACAAAAACCAGCAAAATACATTCACTGGGCGATGTCTCTGGGCGTTGGACACATCGCCCAGTGCCATCGCCTAGAGAATCGGGGGCGCAGTATATGAGTCTGAGAGGGGCCCATTTGCATTCTAACTTCTTCCAAACTCTTCTAAACACCAAGGGAAGGTCTTTAGAGGGTAGTGTGACTCATTCCATATCAAATCCTCGTGCTTCCTCGAGTTTTTTTGCAAATCTTCACGTGCCTAGGTAAGATTCTTGGTTGCTTTTCCTATTTTAGCTCTTCTTGTTGCTTTCTTATACTTTGGCTAGGGTTTTGCCACGATTTCTTGCCCTAACTATCTCTTTTTGTCGGAAAATGTCGACAAGCCACCGTACGGCTAGGAAATCAATAGCCCAGAAGAGGCTACGAGTTGAGTCTGATCATTCTTCATCTTCCTCAGTGCCTCCATCATCTCCTAGAGACAATTCTTCTTCCTCAGAGGAGCCCGAGTTTGATCGGTTCCACTTTTCTAGGTATGAGCATGCTAAGGTTCGGGTGGAGGACTTTCACCAATACAACCTGTTTACTAGGTTTAATGCCCTAGGTTGGGCATCTATGTTGTCTCCTACCGAGCCTTGTTATCCTAACTTGGTTCGATACTTTTACTGTAACTTGGTGCCATCTGGGGCACGAGAGTTCGGAGTGGAGATTAGGGTGAAGGGAGTGGATATCCGTCTAACCACTGCTTCACTAGCAGAGATCTTGAGTTTACCTAACTCAGGAGAGAGGTGTTACTATCAGCCGCGGATGGACATTTTGGAGATGTTTTCTTTGGAGACCAGGAGGAAGGTCTTCAAATCATTGACAAGTTCATAGGACATGCCTAGATCTGAGACTTCTTACAAGCCTAGTGCCCGTGTCATTAGTAGATGCGTGACCTACAACATCTACCCGAAGGGCGGTAACAGGGGTAGTATATCTATGATGAGAGCCTACATCACTTATTATCTTTTGAGAGCTGGTAAGGGGGGTCCAGTCATAAACCTCCCATATCTTCTACTTCAGGTAATGCTTTACCATGCTCGGAACCCAGCAGATGGGAAGCTTCCATATGGGAAGTTCCTCACTTTAGTCTTCCAGTACTTTGGGGTTCCTTTAGAGGGTGAGTATGCTGAGAAAGACAGGTCCAGGCCCATTGATAAGACTTCCATATTGAAGATGAAGGTGCCAGGAGAGGATCCACCGGAGGATGAGGAGCTCGTGATGCCTGGAGATGAGCAGTAGGGAGAAGAGCAGGGAGTGGAGTATGGTGATGATGTGCACGATGAGGGGGGTGCAGAGGATGGAGCAGAGAGACATTAAGGGAGACACCCAAGGCATGCATGCAGAGTAGCAGGGCATGGGTCAGGGTGACTTCGAGGGCTTTGGCACGTAGTATACCGACTTACCTTCCTATGAGGCGACGGGTGCCACTAGTTCTCAGGTTCTAGGGCCATCAGAGTGGACACAGATGATGACACATTTTCAGAGTCTCGGTACCCAGCTTTTAGATATGGCGACTAGGATGGATCGGGGCTTTACTTCATTGGAGAGTAGAGTGGGTTCTGTAGAGCAGCGTCTGGACTTCTGGGACAAGTTCTACAGGGTTGACTCTCGCCAGACACAGCCTCCACCTAGCGACTTGCCTCCGACTCAGTAGCTCCTAATCGACTTCAGATGCTCACGCTACGTGATTTAGACTATTTTTCTTTTATTCAGCTTTTGTATTTTTTTTTATTAACTTATGTAACCTTTAGATGTAGTTCTTTATCTTATCAAATCTTGTGTAGTGGCTCGGCCACTTTTGTTTTTGTATTAGTGGATTTATGCATCTTTTGTTTATTTACATCTACCTCCCCTGTAGCTTTTAAATTATTACATGTTTTATTATTTATAGCTTATTAGTCCTAGTCTGCACTCCATGAATGTAAGAAGAGCCTCACGCTCTAATACCAAGCTCTGTCACACCCCAAACCACCCCCTGGGAGGATTAGGTAGGTGACCCGAATTGCGCAATGGTAATCTGCCAAATCCCATGGATCTCGAAGCAGTGCTTACATTCACGGAACCACATCCATTCACTTTACCAAAGGCAAGATCAGAGTGCTGCAAATTTACTACAAATTACAATAATAAAAGGAAGCATAGTGATACGGGGAAATGATGATAATATATACATAAGTAAGATTGTATTCTTACATTTCCCAATGACCCATAAAGTAAAGAACAAAGCTGACAAGGGTAAAACCAACGATAACCTATATATATATATATACAGGGTGAGCATTCTTAACCCCAAAAGGAAAAGAAAATAAAAATTACAATAGAACCATAGTCAGCACGGGGAATAAACTCCTAACAAAAACAAAAAGGAGTCCCCAAGAAAAAAAGCATCACGTGCACTGTTCAACGATCCTCATCAATGACCACCGAGAATGTACGCAAGATCGGTATGACCTCCGTCGGGGTCCAAACCAACATCATCGTAATAACTAGGACTCTCCTCCTAGAGATGAGCCTCGATGCCACAGCGGCATCAATCTGTAAAATCATCTAAGAAAAACAATGTATAACAGAGTGTGAGCCCCATTGAGCTCGTGAGCAAACCATATCATCATGCATGCACATACAACTATATTCCACATGATCCTATATGATATGCAAGTCTAGATTATTTATTAGCCACCTAACAATACAACTAAGTCAGGTCTGTGCTACTACAATCCCCAATACATGTATCCCTAGTGCAGGCTTGGTTACCTCTTCCGGCGATACACCATTTGAGTTGTCGGAGAGGACCAGTCAGCTCCCGCATTCGTTCACCAAGGTCAGCCCGACCAGCCCTTTGTGATTAACTGGTAGGGCAAGCAATTTCTTTTCTCTTTTCTTTTCTTTTCTGGCTTACAGCCCATATTCACCATTCCAGTGTTCTTTTCATTCATTCACCATTCCGGTGTTCTTTTCATTTCTTTTCTCTTTTCACATAAACATATGGTCGCCCCCACAGGCATCTAACACCTTAACCCCTGTTGGCAAGGGTGCGTAGCACCGGTGATGAAACTCTAACCCCATGTCTATATAGCATCGTATGAGTCAGGTGGTGTCAACCGCATCCCATTCTACGGGCTACCACAGGCCTCATTTCCAAGCCGACTACGTCATCTAGTCTAACATTCACAATCATCATATAAGAATTCACAGTGTTGATCAATAGACAGTCATTATGTAGTGATTTGAGTAATTTGAAACAGACGTAAGTAACAAAGCATTTATAATTACAATTCTTAATAGCCGGCATAGCATCCTAATTACACATGCACATATGATAATATTATTCACTCACCTGAGTTTGGTTCTAGAAACTCAGTCGCAAAATCAGTTCCAACAGCAGTCTGATTGTTGTCCTCGAGCGTGGGATCAATTCTTGGATATAAATCAGAAGTTGTCATGTTAGGTTTCCAAGTTGTCTCTGGTAGTCCTAGAGTTAACCTAAGCTCACTGGGTTGACCCGGTGTTCAGTTGGTTCTCACTTGGAATCACTGGGCCTTGCACTGGGCTTTAGGC
Source organism: Telopea speciosissima (assembly GCF_018873765.1). NCBI lineage: Eukaryota > Viridiplantae > Streptophyta > Magnoliopsida > Proteales > Proteaceae > Telopea > Telopea speciosissima. Next base: position 37,821,257 of record NC_057917.1, on the reverse strand, counting down.
TCACATCCCGGTGCATCCAATGTCAGTGGCACAAGGGTAAAATGGTTATTATCAGTGACTGTACCCAACCCTAGATCAGAATAGGATCACAGTGCTGTCCACAGCTTGTCTGTGCTGTAGGACTAAGCACAGGCAAGGTTTCCTTCACCTGCGGGGCCCACTTGGGTTCCCATGCTATACCCACATAAGGACAGATGTGGGGAAGGGCATTTATGTCATTTCCCACCTTCCCACAGTGTCACATGGCCAATGGGTGAGGTCCCCAAAGCCAAATCAGCATTTCTACAGAAAAACCTTCATTGGGCAATGGCTCTGGGCGTTGGGTGCATCGCCCAGTGCATCGCCCAGAGTCTACAAATCGACATTGGGCTGAGATTCCAAGGTTGGGCTTTGGGGACAGTGTTCAAATCTGATCCCCATGCATGTTAGGGTGCTATGTAGCCCTAGGGGTGACCTCCATTTTTGTCCAAATGGATCTTCCATCAGACCCACCATTTGGCTGCCAGAGGCTGCCCAGACAACCCAGTGAATAGTGGCACAAGGTTTTCTCCAAACATGAACCTCAGTTTTAGCCACATGCAAGGCTAGAAACAGATGTAATTTGGTGATTCATGGCTGCAATTACTTAGGGTTTGGTCTGTTCAGCCTTAGCTTGCACCAAGGGTTCCAAATCACAATGCAACAGAGCATCTAGCAGTGCAACCATGCACTGCCAGATTTGGCTCTCAAGAACAGCAAACCAGAATTTTAAAATTGAATAAAAATCACAGATCTCCCATTCTCAAGGCTTGCATGGCAGATCTGGAGCTGTCCAGGGCAAACCCTAGCTGTTCTAGGTTGCCCAGGGAGCAGGGAACCATTCAAAACTCAGAGATCTTAAGAGGACAGCAGGTTTTTTATGAAGATTTATACCTGTCCAGGTGAGAGATTTCGATCCCAGCTTGGATGGGAGTGGCAGCCTTCAATGCCCTTCTTCCTTCTTCTCCTTTCTTCTTCTCCTTCCTCTTCTTTCTCTCTTCTGTCTCTCCTTTCTCTCCTCACGGTTTCAGAGTTGCTAAGGGCTCTAAATGAACCCAAGGCCTTCTTATTTATAGGCCCTGCCCACAATGAGGCTTGTTTGGCTATGAAGGCCCCTTTTGAAAATCAATTTTTAAACTGATTTTGAGTGATTCTGGGCACACTGGTGGGGTCCACAGTGAACTAAGGGTATGAAGTGGTCCCTCAGACTCCCCTCTATCTATGGAGGGTGCCCATGTTCATGTTAGGTGGTCCCCATAATTAAAAATTCATTAAAATTTGCTGTTTCACTTACTGGGCGATGTCACTGGGCCTTGTCTGCATCGCCCAGTGCCATCGTCTAGAGAATCCCAACAAGTTGAAATTCAGTGGGGCTTGCACAGGGGTTTGACCCTTGATCAGGGTATTGTCCCCACATGCCTTATAGAGGTTTTTACATACTTTTTTAGAAGTGTGTCCCATAGTTATGGGGAGGAGAGAGATTACCTGGGGTTCAGGCCATACATCATGCAATGAGCTATACATTTGCAGGGGTCTGCTATCCACCTATTGACAGGCCTACACGATGATCCACATAGGGTTTCCTCATTAATCCAAACCACTGGGGTGATACTCCATAATGTTCTTGGTAACCTGATCAGGGATTCCTGTCCTTCAATCAAAATTCCAGTCAGTCAGGAGCAAGGTTTGACATCATCTTCAGTATCGAGGTCTTATCAATAGGCCTGGATCTATCCTTCTCCACATACTCGCCCACCAGAGGAACCTCAAAATGCCAAAAGACTAAGGTAAGGAACTTCCTATATGGAAGTTTCCCATTAGATGGGTTCTATGAATGATATAGCATAACCTAGAGTAATAGGTATGGGAGGTTTATGATCAGACCCCCTCTGCCAGCTCCTAGTAAATAGTATGTGATATAAGCCCTCTTCATAGAAATGCTACCCCTATTGCTGCCCTTGGGGTAGATGTTGTAGGTAACACACCTACTAATCACTCGAGCACTAGGCTTGTAGGAAGCCTCAGATTTAGGTGTGTCTTGTGAACCTGTCAGTGTTTTGAAGACCATCCTCCTAGTCTCCAAAGAAAACATCTCAGAGATGTCCATCCTAGGTTTGTAGTAACACCTCTCCCCAGTGTTGGGTAAACCTAAAATCCTTGCCAGTGAAGCAGTGGTCAACCTAATGTCCACTCCCTTCACTCTACTGTCCAACCCAAATTCTTGTGCCCCCGATGGCACCAAGTTACAGTAGAAGTACCGAACCAAGTTGGGATAATAAGGCTCGGTAAGTGTCAACATGGAGGTCCAACCTAGGGTGTTGAACCTAGTAAAGAGACTATATTGATGGAAGTCATCCACCCGTACTACCCGACCATTTACAATTTTTAGGGATTTAAAGTTCTTCCAATCTCTAAAATGCTCGTACCTAGAGAATATGAATCAATCGAACTCGGGTTCCTTCGAAGAGGAATCGTCCCTAGGTGAAGATGGTGGCACTGTGGATGATGATGAATCCTCAGACTCAACTTGAAGCCTTTTCCGTGCCACTAACTTCCTTGCCGTGTGGTGACTAGTGGACATTTTGCTGCAAAAGAGAAGGAAAAAGGAGTAGTTAGGGCAAGAAATTTAGCAAACCCTAGCCAAAGTAAGAAGAAACCAAAGGACGATCTAGAATAGTGAAAGCAACCAAGAATCCTTACCTAGGCACGCGTGGGTTCGCAAAGAACTCAAAGAAATGTGAGGATTTGGTGTGGGAATAGTCACACTACCCTCCAAGGAGTTTCTCTAAGTGTTTGGGGAAGTTTAGAAAGAGTTAGGAGTGAAATGGGCCCCTCTCGGACTCATATACCTGCGCCCCAATTCTTTGGGCGATGGCACTGGGCGATGCATCCAACGCCCAGAGACATCGCCCAGTGAATGTATTTTGCTGATTTTTGAGTTATAACACATGGGACCTTGGATATCACCTGTAATAACCTTGTTAAACATAGAAATATAAATTTTCATAAATGTTTTATAAAAATATATATATAAAAAAAATGAATTAATTAAAGTAATAAATTAAGCAAACACAAAATTTTTATAAAATTAAGGGAACACAACTCCTATTTGGGGATATTAGTGGAACACATGTAAATTGTTTTCCTTATTAATGTAAGTACCTAAACATAGATATATATATATATTTATGAAAATTGGTTGTGTGTGTAAAATATTTAGTTATTATGTGGTTGATATTGTGATGTACAAACTGAGTGGAGTGCTGCTATGCAAAACCAAACATAGATATGTAGGTATGTTGTAATACGTATTTACGACGTGTAGGGAGCGTAGATCTTACCCTATCCAAAGTCTAGGACAGCCAAGAATAGGATCTAATAGGTTGTCTGGCCAATCAAAACACTTAGACGCTAAGGTACCTCGAGCCAACCCAAGTATATTTTTATTGATTCTTAGTCATTTGAATTCCAGTAGACATGTACTTAATTCTTTTAATTAAGTATAACCTGATGCTTAGAACCATTTTCTATGACAGGACCCATTACCTCAGCCAAGGCTGGAGACATCATGATCTATATTAGACAGCTACGAGAGAGACTGAGACGGATACGACTAGTACTACCCTGAGCTGAGAACCGGTTGGACTTTTATCTAGCCCTTGCTGCCATTAGTGGACTAGGGGAGCGAGACTTTTATATGTCCTTAGCTGAAGAAGTAAGAGCCGACATAGAGCATCTACTTGCGATGGAGTTTATGACCAGAAGGAAGCTGGAATTGCTTGCCTGTTAGACCAGGTAAATAATTAAAAGCCTTCTATTTAAAAATTTGAAATCTCTCATATAGTGTCATGCATTGCATACCATTACATAAAATGTTTAAGAAGAGAAACAAAACACAAAATGAGATAAACACCTCATAATGAACAAAGATAACATATCTAACAATCCACCTTATTGGCACGACTCATGAAATTCACTGGAACTATGGACTAGATTTGTACCTGCATTAACTAGGAAACAATGGTTGACCCCAATGGGCAATATTAGAATATTGAACATGCTCCTCTTATCAGAGAAGAGACAATGGTCAACACAAGAAGAAGTTCTCGTGGTGGTCGCAAAGGAAAGCAACCTCATATTGTACCGGAGGTTGAGCTGCCAAATGGGACTGAGGCTCAAAACTCTGAGACATCGGCTGCTTCGTCAGAGGCACCAACGGCTACTCAAGCCATTGCTGTAGCACCTCAGCCAAATGTTGTAGCCGACGATGTAACTGTATTCATGACCACTATGATGCGGACCACGCAACAACAACAAGAATTGCTTGGTCAGATGTCTACATAGTTTGCAACCATGATGCATGAACGTGCGGCACCACCACCACCACCTAACCGGCCCATGCTATTTCCACCACCTGTTCAACAGTTAGTCGAGAATTCTACTGCCAAGGTTATGGAAAGATTCAAGAAACACCAACCATCTACATTTTCCAAAATAACTTCCAAAGCAATGCAGCCGGAATGGTGGATTAGTGTCCTAGAAAAGGCATTTGAAGTACTTGAGTGCATGGACGCACAGAAGCTGATATGTGCGGGTTATCAGTTGCAGAATAAAGCCGAAGCTTGGTGGAAAGCTAATAAGCCCAATTTAGAAGTTACTCACCCGAATCCCACGTGGGAGCAATTTAAAGAAATTTTCTTCAAGAACTACTTCCCAGAAAGTTTCAGGGAAAGGAAAGAAGCTAAGTTCATTGCACTGGTGCAAGGGACCAAGTCAGTGTTGGATTACCAATAGCGGTTTGAAGACCTATTCCATTTTTCTCCAGAACACCTGAGAGGGGAAGTTAGTAAGGCAAAGCAGTTCAAGAAAAGACTCAAGACTGAGATCGGATCAGTATTGTCAATCATGGACATCCGGGATTATGCTTAAATGGTCGACAAGGCGAAGACCATGGAAGATAGATTTAAAGAGAAAGAGAAAGAGAAAGCTGTGACGTCGTCTGTAAGCAAGAGGCCAAACAATTTCTAGACCTATGCCTGACAAATAAAGCTTACCGTGGAACCAATTCAAATTCCAACTTGACTCAGTATCGTAGGCCAAACGTGGGTTAGAACCCTTTTCGCCCCACTTTCAATCGACCTACTCAACCGACTACGAGTCAAGCGACAACAGCAGCTTCGCCAGCCCAACCAGCTACCAGTCAATTGAGCCAAGCCTCAACACCTGCTGTTCCACCCTATAAGTGCTATATGTGCAACAAGGAAGGGCACATGGCTAGAGATTGCAGATCGCGTGGGTATGGTAACAACTCGTCGAATCAGCCCTACGCTAGATCTTTTCAGCCACGGGACAATCGAACGCGAGGAAAGGTGTTCGCGATGATGAATGGAGAAGCTAAGGCGAACCCCGATGTATTGACAGGTAAGTGTGTTGAACACTACTAAATTATAGGGAATAATTGGCTTACTTCATGTAACCTAAACCACATATAAACCCTAGGTACCCTGAATGTCTCAACCATACCTGCACGAGTGTTATTCGACTCGGGCACAACCCACTCTTTCATTTCTATAACTTTTGCAAGTAGGATGAAAGATCAACCGATAGACATCGAGCAGGAACTAGTAGTCAGCACACCGACGGGTAGTGTCTTGAGTATGAAGGAGGTCTATGACCTTTGCTAGATTGAGATCTATGGAAAGAATCTAACCGCACGGTTGATAAAGATGGATATAAAGGATTTTGACGTAATACTAGGCATGGATTGGTTATCTGCCTATAGTGCAAACGTCTTGTGTGCAGAGAAGAAGATAGTGTTTTAAATGGATGATGGATCAATCTTCACCTACCAAAGTGAACCAAGAAGGAAACCCGGGAAGATAACCTTATCAGCCCTCCAGGCCCGAAGGTTGTTAGATAATGGATGCCAAGGGTTTTTCCTTGGAGGAACTTAAGGTCGTCAGAGAATTTCCTGATATTTTTTTAGAGGATCTGATGCAGCTACCGCCTGACCGTGATATAGAGTTCGTGATTGATCTAAATCCTGGTGTAGCACTGGTATCCAAGGCACCATATCGGATGGCGCCAATCGAACTAAAGGAGCTGTAGGTTCAACTTCAAGACCTGCTGAAGAAGGCATTCATACGACCCAACGTATCACCCTGGGGAGCACCCGTGCTGTTCGTTAAAAAGAAGGATGGTAGTATGTGGCTGTGTATCGACTACCGCGAGCTAAAAAAGCTGACTATCAAGAATCGATATCCGCTACCGCGCATTGATGACCTATTTGATCAATGACAAGGAGCAAGAGTTTTCTCCAAAATTGATCTTAGGTCGGGATACCATCAATTGAAGATCAAAAGCGGTGATATTCACAAAACGGTGTTCCAAACTCGATACGGACATTACAAATTCCTAGTTTTATTGTTCGGATTAACCAACGCCCCGACAACATTCATGGACATGATGAATAGAGTGTTCCATGACGTGTTGGATAAGTTCGTCATTGTGTTTATTGATGACATTTTGGTGTACTCCAAGAATGAGGAAGAACACGCTCGACACCTTACTTTCGTGTTGCAGCAGTTGCGAGAGCACCAACTTTATGCCAAGTTCAGTAAATGTGAATTCTGGCTTCACCAGATTGGATTCCTGGGACACATCGTCACCAAGGATGGCATTAAAGTGGATCCAGGAAAGGTGAAAGCGGTTCTCGAGTGGGAGACTCCGAAGAGTGCCACTGAGATCCAAAGTTTCTTAGGATTGGCCGGATACTACCGACGGTTTATCGAGAATTTCTTGTGCATTTCAGCACCCATGACAAAACTTACAAAGAAGGGAGCCAAATTTGATTGGAATGAAGCCTGCGAGAAAAGTTTTCAGGAATTGAGAAATCGATTGGTGATAGCTCTAGTCCTGCCCATTCTGGACGACACCAGAGGAATGGTAGTATATACTGACACATCCAGGACAGGATTGGGTGGTGTCCTGATGCAGAAAGGTAAAGTAATCACCTACGCCTCTAGATAATTAAAAGAGCATGAGAAGAACTACCCCACTCATGACTTAGAGTTGGCAACGGTAGTTTTCATATTAAAGATATGGCGGCATTACCTATATGGTGAAAAGAGTGAAATCTTCAGCGATCATAAAAGTCTGAAGTATTTCTTCACCCAGAAAGAGCTGAACATGAGACAGAGGAAGTGGTTAGAACTGGTAAAAGATTATGACTGTGAAATCCAGTACCACCCTGGTAAGGCCAACATTGTTGCTGATGCGTTAAGCAGAAAATCTTAGACTGCATCTCTCACTTCCTTAGTTGTAAGAGAACAGCTGGTAGAAGAAGCTCGAAAGTTTGATATGGAACTCGTGATCGAAGGAATGGCTATAAATTAGCAGCCATGGATCTACAACCAACGATATGAGAAGGATAAGTGCGAAGCAAACATTGGACCCCGAGCTGGCTAAGACCATTTGGGAAGTGCAATAAGGTGTCCATAAGGACCCAGACTTTTCTTTGGCCCATGACGGTGCACTGAAGTTTTGAGACAGATTGTGCATGCCTGATGATTTTGATGTCTAAGATCGAATCCTTACAGAGGCGCACAACTCACCATATACAATCCACCTCGGAAGTACAAAGATGTACAAGGATTTGAAAAAGTATTATTAGTGGATGGGAATGAAAGAGACCATAGCTATATAAATGTCCAAGTGCCTCACCTGTCAACAGATAAAAGCAGAGAGACACCGACCGTATGGATTATTGTAGCCACTTCCTATACCTGAGTGGAAGTGGGAAAGGATCACTATGGATTTCATGACAAACGTGCCCAACACCAGGAAGGGCATGAATGCGATTTGGGTGATCGTAGACGGATTGACAAAGGCAGCTTACTTCGTACCAATCAAGATAAGTTATTCAACGGAGAAGCTTGCCCAGTTATATATAGAAAATATAGTCTGCTTACACGGTGTTAGACCCGTACCCGAGATCATCTTTTAATATTAATATTTTGTGCCACGTAGATGGAGCTCGAGTCTATGCCGGTGAGTTGTTCGCAATGGTGGTCAAACCAAGTTATAAGATCGTTGACCGGTTCACTGGCTTGGCAGTTGAGGAAAGGTTTCTCAATCGGGATTGGGGAAAATTCATAGATGAAGACATCATGGACTACCCTTCAAGCACTAGTCCCAAGAGCGAGGAGTACCGAAGAGAGCACCCAGTGTCTTGTCATATCGACACGACGAGCCCTGGTGAAGTGAACATCGAAGTAAGAAAACTCTTCGGGATCCCAGAAGTCAATCCTTGATGGGGCAAAGGAACTATATTGGGTACATTCTAAACTTGTTTAGGAAGTAGTTTGATTCCCTTGGTAACCCTCGAAAGGTGGGCCAAACTTGGGGTTTATTGCCTTAGGTTTACCTATTTTAGGTGAGTTAGACCATGAGCTGGACCCTGAGCTGGACCCGGTGGTGAGTCCACACCTGCCATATGGTATATTGTGGGAAAGGTGTCATAGACCCCACTCACCTCTTTTGTAACTTAGTGATTTGGGTCTTAAAATATCTTAAAAACCCACTAGTGATTAATTGGGGACTTTGGAGTTTTGTGGACTAATCTAAGCTAATCCACTCACCTAGCAAAGTGGCAATCTAAGCTAATCCACTCACCTAATCAAGTGGCAATCTAAGCTAATCCACTCACAAACCACTAAGTAACCACTATCTAATCTCTAACTCCTCTAAGCTAGCAAAATCGTGGAGGTGTGGAGAGAAAGGGAAAAAAAAAGGGAAAAAGGAAAAAGAAAGGAGAAGAAGAAGGAAGAGAAGAAGGGAATTGAGAGATCTTGGACTTGTGCACTCTACCTTAGGAGTCTTCATCTTGGCAAGGTAGGTTCTTGAACCTATCTCTTTCTCTCTTCTTTAATTTCTTTTAGGGTTTGCAGGTGAAGCCATTTAGGTTAGGGGTTTTGAACTTAGGGTTCCATTTGGAACCCAATGATGCTTTTGGATTGGTATTTCCCCTACTTGGAGGCTTGAAGCTAGCCTTGGGTTTATCCTTTTCCCTTTGTGGATTTTGAGTCTTGGATTTAGGGTTCTTGGTGGAGAAACCCTAGATTTGGGGTTTTGATGAAATTACCCTTTGAACCCAACAACCCTATGATAAGGGTAGGGTATTATGACCGTAGGTGGCTTATAGACCTTTTCCCAGAGTCCTTGTGGGCTGAAATCCTAGAGAAATCGAGTTCGGGAGCTTGCTTGTATTGAATTTTAGATTCTGCAGGGTGTTGGACTCTGTGGTTGACTTAGACCAGAAACCACAACCAGAGTCCATCCCTTCTCTGCCTGTAGCTGGACTCTGTGGTGGACTCAAGCCAGGATCCACCCAAGAGTCCAATCTTGGGTTTTAGAGTATTTTACCCAGGGTGGACCTAGGCACTATGCCTCCACTCAAGAGTCCACCTAAACTCTATTGTGTTACCTTTAAGCTTAGACTTCGAGACTCCTCTTACCTCACCTAACTCACCTTGATATGCTTCTCTAGGCAATATTACTCATATGGTGGGACTTACGCTATGTGGAACGGCAACAAACCTTAGTAACGGATCATGAATGAATAGGTGAGTGGGGTTGGGATTTGACTTGATTTTGGGAGTGTTTATTATATTATATGTGAATGTCAATTATTATGCATCTTTCATAATGTATATTTATAACTATGATTGTGGATATGTTGGTGATGTGGTTTATGTAGATCTATTTCAAATGCTTGGCTGGGATACGGTGTCGGGTATGCAAGCATCGGATCCCCTTGAATTGTTAATCCTTACTTGTCATGTATCGTGTCGTGTCATGTCGTGCTGGTACCCAGGTACTAGATGGTATTGGACATCAATGTGCCCGGAATACCTCTCGATACGATAGCCTCATATAATATTATTGTGGTTAGGGTATTCGATCCTCTTGCTACGACCCTTACCAACAGGGGTTTAGTGTTGGGTAATCAAGGCTTCCTGTGTGCCTAAGGAGTGATTTGAGGCCAGGTCAGAGATGACCATTGGTTATTGGGGTTTGCCTTCGGGTAGAGAGTGGCTTCTACCGGCCCGAGCTCCCTAGTAACAATTGAGGTCTCATCTCGGTGATAAGATAAGTGATCTGCGATGTTACCCGAGTTGTTGTAGTAGCAAGTACCTAGTGACTTAGATGTGCTTGTTAGGTGGATAATTGGATAATAATTCATGCATCATAGACTATATGTTATTGCTTGCATGCTCCACATCCCCTCACTAGGCTCAGTGGAGCTTACCCCTTTGTGTACACCTATTTAGATATGATTGCAGATGATGGATTTGTGGCAAACCTAAACGTTCACTCGTTTGAGTATGATTCTGTGGGTATGGAGGACCCAGAGCCGTTGACAGAGGAACACAGCAATGGGTGTCCATGTGATGACTGTGCCTATGGGGCATTCTAATTTTGGGACTTACTTCTGTTTCTTTTTTAGCTTTACACTATGCTTGTACAGACCATATTTTGATAGTTATGTAATGGTCATTTGAAGTATCACTGGATTACTGTATAACCTAACACATAGGCAGATGAGCATTATGTAACTATTACTTAGACGCTTCTGTAGTTCTATTTCACTTTGAGAATGTAATATTTCTCTATTTCCATTTACTAGTATATCTGTGATAAATATATTAGTCCTGACTATGATTCAATACAGTGTAATCGAGATCCTGGCAGTGTGGGGTGACACGTGTCATCCTAGTCATACCCCTCTTATTGTATTTTATTCCCTTTCGTAATGGGAGCGTGACAGTGTGGTATCAAAGCGCGATGCTCTGCATTGAGTCATTGTCTTGCGGAAACCCGATTTACTCCACAGAAATAGAAATAATGATTTAAAAGCTTTTAAGAGAATAAAATGTTGTGTGTAAAGACCTAGGGAGAAGACTAGCTAGGTGTGGAAGCCGATAAGCTTGATAAAAGACAAGATAAGGCGACAATGAGGAAAAGATAGATTTGTTTCATTAGTTCAGCTTACTATACATTCACCCGGTGAAAATCCAAAACAAAATTACAATTCGGTTCAGTTGTGCTAGAGTTACCTTGATACTAGATCAATAATTACAACTACGGTTAAAGTTTAGAGAAACTGTTTAAAAAAAAAAATGAAAAAGAAAATAGTCAAAGTCACAAAATATTGTGTTCTCTAATCTTGTGCCTAGTCCTCCATGTTGTTTCCTTCACTGTCATCTTCGTAAAGGTGTTCATGGACATATGTGTCCAAGTTCTTCAGTCTGTCTTCTAGGATGTCAAAGCAAGCATGGTGCTTGTTCAGCTCTCCCCTAATCTTTGAAATGCCTTGGGCCATATTTGTGCCCAACTGTGCTATGGCAGCCATGATCCTATCCGTGTCAGACCCAACAAACGGTGCAGAAGATGATGATGCAAAGTCGGTACCTTGCTGCTTTGGGGGATCCTCCTCAAAATCCTCTGCTGTATTTGGTGCCTCCTCATCAATTGGGATGTTTGTCCTAATCTTCATTCTCCCAAAGGCATGAGAACCAAAAGGTTCCTCAATTGGTTCCTTCGCCACCTCCCCAATCAAGTCTACGCCAAAATGTAAGAAAATGGTGGTAAGTAGCCTCCCATATGGCAAACTCAAGTTGACCTCGGATTTGGCTCGTACATGACCCATGCTGCAAATGATGGCAAAAGGGAGACAGAAAGGAATGCCCTTGCAGAGGGCATAAGCTATATATGATACACCAAAAGATGGCTGAGTGGGATGCCCTCCCTTGGGTAGCAAATTGGTTTGGACTATGCGGCTTAGGATCCGCTATGATCGCCCGTACTTGGTCTCACTTGTCTTACTGGTGGACTGCCCTTTTGTGAGAGTCTTGTAGATCTCCTTGATGTGCTCTAGGTCAAGGGAACCATGCCCGCCTGCCAACGACACATAAAATTTTCTCTCTCCTTGGGCAGGTATCCCTAGTATCCCTGCCAACTCGGTGGTGGTGAAGGTGATCTTTACTCCCTTTACAAAGGATGCAATCTTATATGACGTAGGCCCCTTGCAAATGGAGCTGAGGTTAGAATAGAACTGCCTCACAAGCTCGGGGTAGTGATGTTTGGGAGGTGTTAACATAGGTGTCCATCCTAAGGCCTCAAAGCTGGGACCAACTTTGAAGGTGATGAGGTCATCCACTATGAAGTCCCGACCTTCTACTATGGACCTCTTTGTAAAATGTTTCTGATATACGAGCCTCAATTGATTTGAAGTGGTTGGCATCATAGCCCATAGGAATTCTTCCTGCCCGACGCGTGTTTCCTACCATTGTAAGAGTACCTATACACAAAAACAAATGAGAGAAGGAAGCAAATAAGAAGGGTACAATATGGAAAAGAATGGGAAGAAATCCTAGTAAGAAACCTAAGCAAAGAAATACAAAATAGGTTTTAAATGGGGAATTATTGGGGGTTTATAAAATAGAATTTGAGGTGTGTAACCCTTTTGAGTCCCTTATAGAGACTCAATGATTTATTCCCTATTTCAACAAAAAAAAATACAGCAAAACAGGATATAACCCCATGTTATTTGGGGGAAACTCATAGTAATGGAAAGCAAACAAAAAAAAAAAAAAAAGGAAAGAAAAGAGAAGCAATTGGTTAAACTATTATAGAAAATAATGATAGGCATTGCACATTTAGAATAGTAAAATTTCTTTTCTACATTGTTCTACATTCATCTATGCTAATTAAACACAATGATTTTAGTTATGATTGCATATAGATGGATGGGGATGAATCAATTCTATTCAATCCAAGACAATAGCATTCAAATGACATGAAACATGGTAGAATTATTCTCAGCTTAGGCTTAACAGTAAAGACAATTTACAACCCAAAAATTCTAACACTTGGACAAAAAAAAAAAAAGAGGAAAAATTTTGTTCTTAACCATACACTCTTTGGAATGTGGATCCCATGGCTTGGATGGTGTTTTAAGCACCTATTGTGGGCAAGTTGGAGATTTTAGTGTGTTGGGTAAACCCATTTCACGATTTCCCTAAAAATACAGCAAGAAAATCGAATTGGGGGTAAGGAAAATTTTGATTTTCACCCAAAAACCTAGAATGGGGGTAATGGGAACAAGATGAGTAGTTGGCACACTTGTTTTGTGCGATTGAAGTGGAGATTTAAACCTTAGGAACCCCTATTTCGAAGTTCTTCGAGAAAATGAAACAGAGCAGCCTAGGGTTGGATTTGAGAAGAAAGCTTGAAGAAAACGAATTTGGAGAGGAAGAACTTTACCTGGACTTGATTTGGTGATGAAATCCGCAGGTTGAGCACCCAAAATCGCCAAGGAGAAGGAGTGGAAGCAAGGGAGTACAGGTTTAGTCCTCTTCTTCGTGCAAGAGAGGGAGGAAACGAAAGGGGCGAATGGGTTTTAGGTTTAAGGGGTTTTGATTTTAAGTTGCTATTTCTCACTGGACCTAGGAGTGGACCCAGCTTGAGTCCGCTCTGTGAGCCCATACACCTACTGGTTCGTACTGGACCCAGGAGTGGACCCAGACCAGAGTCCAGTCTAGAGTCCACTCGGGCTAAAAAGGTGTTTTTGGATCGGTTTTGCAACCAGTCTTTTTCTTGTGTTTTCCACCCTCCTCTGTGTGTATTTTCCCCATGTTTATTGACTGTCTTACACATCTTTGAGAAAGACTTTGGATTGATTTCTCTTTGCCTTTCCTTTAAATCTTGAGGTTGTGTTTGATAAATTGTCAATCTTGAAGGTACGTAACATGGAAGATAACTGCTCAACTGAGAATCATTCCCCTTCCCTTGACGAGACCGCGGAAGGCTCGGGTACTAATTTACCAGATCCTCTGCCAATTCAAAACAATGTGGATGTGGCTGTGCTATTGGGGAACCTTATGCTAACCATGCAACAAGAGACAAGAGACTTTATGCACAATATGAACGCCCAGCTTCAAGTTTTGGTTGTGGATAGGGAAAGGCAGCAAGTGCCCCCTCCTGTACATGTACCACCTCCAGCACCTGCAGCTACTGCTGCATCGGGTACACTACCCTCAGTCACTGCCGTTGCCAGGGACCTTATGGCACCATTACCACCCCTTGCACCGGCTGCACCCCAAGTGGTGGTACCAGCTTAGGCAGATGCCTCAAAATTATCCAAGAAATTTCTGAAACATCGCCCTCCTACTTTCAACAAAATGGCAGATGATTCCATGTATCCAGCTCATTGGATAAGGGATTTGGAAAGGATTTTTGAGGTACTTTAGTGCGTTGATGAGGACAAAATCAGATGTGCGGTCTATCAGCGTAGAGGTGAGGCTGACTCTTGGTGGTGGTCGGAGAAAGAGAACTTTGAACTACTGCATCCCAACCCTACCTGGGAACTATTCAAGGAGACTTTCCTTGAAAATTATTTCTCCAAGAGTTTCCTCGACAAGAAGCAGGCTGAGTTTACAAGTTTAATTCAGGGGTCAAAGTCAGTCCTCGAATTTCAGCAACTGTTTGAGGAGCTCTTCTACTTTGCTCCCGTTCACATGAGGCCCGAGGCTATCAAGGCTCGATTGTTTGAGAAAGGATTGAGGCCCAGCATTAGCACATCGGTGGTATTACATGAATATCCATCATATGCCTGGGTGGTTCAAGCCACTAAGGTGGTAGAAGACAGACAAAGGGAGAATTATAGAGCAATCCAGGCTAGCAAGAGGCCTATGACTTCCTCAAACTATAGGGGGCCTAGCAAGTTTCAGAGAGGATCTTACTCCAATTCGGCTCCGACTCAGTACTATAGGCAAGGTGCAGCTCAGGCTCCTAAGCTACCTGCAAATCCTCACTATGGGGCACAGACAGTCCAATGTTACAACTGTCTGGGCAGTGGTCACATTTCTAGGGAATGCCCATACCCCAAGCGGGGAGGTACTTCAACTATAGCACCTGCTAAAGCACCTGAGTCAGGACCTGCTAGTCATCTTGTTCCGCCTCCAACTAGCAACCGACCTCAGGGACAAGTCTATGCACTCACTAATGACGAAGCTCAGGCTGACCCTACTGTGATCACAAGTATGGTTTCTATATGTTCACAGCCTGCTTATGTGTTGTTTGATTCAGGGGCAACGCATTCTTTTGTATCTCCTATGTTTGCTAAACGACTGGGGGTCAGTTTGAAACACTTTCCCAAAATCTTATGGTTAGGACACCAATGGGCAATGCCGTTGAACTTGATGCACTTTATAAACCTTGCCCGGTATGGATTGAGGGTAAGGAACTTGTTGCTCATCTGATTGAGTTGAACATGAGAGACTTTGACGTAATCTTAGGCATGGATTGGTTGTCTACTTACAGGGCTAGTCTAGTTTATGCAAAGAAGAAGATTGTGTTTAAACCTGTTGAAGGTATGGAGTTTGTGTTTGAGGGTTGTAAATCTCGAAAGCCTAAGAAAATCACTATGTCCGCTCTACAAGTCCAGAAGCTGATAGAGGAAGGATGTCAGTGTTACCTAGCATAAGTGATGGATGTTGAAGCAAAGGTCAAGTCACTTGAAGAGATCGATGTGGTTAAGGAATTCTCGGATGTTTTTTCGAAAGACCTGACACGGTTACCACCAGACAGTGAGATCGAGTTTATGATTGATTTGACCCCAGGTGTTGCCCCAGTTCCAAGGCACCCTATAGGATGGCACCTGCAGAGCTGAGAGAATTGCAGGAACAGCTCAAGGACTTATTGAAGAAGGGATTTATCAGACCGAGTGTTTCGCCTTGGGGAGCACCGGTACTGTTTGAAAAGAAGAAGGATGGTAGCCTAAGGATGTGTATCGACTACCATGAGCTTAATAAACTCATGATCAAGAATCGGTACCCGCTACCCAGGATCGATGACTTGTTTGATCAACTACAGGGTGCTAAGGTGTTCTCAAAGATTGACCTCAGGTCAGGGTATCATCAGTTGAAAATTAGAGATAGTGACATTAGCAAGACAGCCTTTAGATCTCGCTATGGTCACTATGAATTCTTGGTCATGTCCATTGGGTTGACCAATGCCCCAGCCGCTTTCATGGACCTAATGAACGGGGTGTTTCATGATGTACTAGACAAGTATGTCATTGTCTTTTTTGATGACATCTTGATATACTCGAAGAATGAGGTGGAGCATGCTGAACATCTTTGACTTATGCTGCAACGCTTGAGAGAGAAGCAGTTGTATGCCAAGTTCAGTAAATGTGACTTTTGGCTACCTCAAGTGGCTTTCTTGGGACACGTTGTTTCAGCCAAGGGAATAGAAGTCGACCCCGACAAGGTGAAGTCGATAGTTGATTGGGGAACCCCCAAGAATGTGGCTGATATCCGTAGTTTCTTGGGTTTAGCTGGCTACTACAGGAGGTTTATTAAGAACTTCTCAAGACTTTTGGCCCTGATGACTCGACTGACCCTAAAGGGAGTGAAGTTCGAGTGGTCCGGTGAGTGCAAGAAGAGCTTTCTAGAATTGAAGCAAAGACTGATTTTTGCTCCAGTGCTTACCATTCCTAATGGCACTAGGGGAATGGTAGTTTATAGTGATGCTTCAAAGATGGGTCTGGGTTGTGTTTTGATGCAAGATGGGAAGGTGGTAGCCTACGCCTCTCGGCAATTGAAGGATTATGAAAAGAACTACCTGACTCATGATTTGGAGCTTGTAGCTGTGGTCTTTGCTCTAAAATTCTGGCGACATTATCTCTATGGGGAGAAGAGTGAGATATACAGCGACCATAAAAGCCTCAAGTACTTCTTCACACAGAAGGAGCTTAATATGAGACAACGGCGATGGTTGGAGTTGTTGAAAGATTATGATTGTACCATCCACTATCACCCTAGTAAGGCTAACGTGGTGGCAGATGCCTTGAGTCGAAAGTCACAGTCACTGTCATTTACATCACTAGCCGTCAGTAAGGAACTTATCGAGGAAGTAAGAATGATGGATCTGGAGTTGTTGATAGAGGGTACAACTATATCTATGGCAGCTTTGTCAGTTCAACCATCTCTTATGGGGAAGATTCAATTAGCTCAATCCTCTGATGAAGATTTCCAAAAGATCATTAAGGTAATTCACGAAGGAACACAGTGTGAGTTAGACTTTACTTTGATAGCGGAGGGTGTCCTCCTGTTCAGAAACCGACTGTGTGTCCCCAACGATGAGCAGTTAAGAAAGGAGGGGTTGACTGATGCTCACAATTCTCCTTATTCAGTCCACCCAGGCAGCACAAAGATGTTTAAAGATTTGAAGAATTATTACTGGTGGGGTGGAATGAAGAAGGATGTGGCTGAACATGTAGCAAAGTGTCTTACATGTCAACAGGTGAAAGCTGATAGGCAGCGACCTCACGGTCTACTCCAAACACTGTCTATTCCGGATTGGAAGTGGGAGAACATTACCATGGACTTCATTACTGGTCTGCCCCGAACACCTAGGGGTGTTGATGCCATTTGGGTTATTGTGGATCGGTTAACCAAATTGGCTCATTTCATTCCTATAAAGGTCACTTACTCGATGAATAAGCTAGCCCAGTTGTACTTTGATACTTTGGTCCGCTTACATGGAGTCCCTGTTAGTATCATTTCCAACAGAGATCCCAGGTTCACTTCTAAGTTTTGGGGTGGTTTCCAGAAGGCCATGGGCACATTGCTAAACTTTAGTACAGCTTTCCACCCTCAGACAGACGGACAGTCCGAAAGGACCATACAGACCTTGGAAGATATGCTTCGAGTATGTGCCATTGATATGCAAGGCAACTGGGATGAGCACATTTTGCTCGTCAAGTTCGCTTACAACAATAGTTACCAAACCACAATTGGTATGGCACCATTCAAGGCTTAGTATAGGAGAAAATGTCGAACGCCATTGTATTGGGATGAGGTTGGTGAACGTCATATTTTAGGTCCCGAGCTAATCCAAGCAACTTGTGGGAAGGTGGACCTGATTCAGGAGCGAATCAAGGCAACCCAGTCCAGACAGAAAGGTTATGTAGACCTGAGACGGAAGGACTTGGAATTTATCGTCGGTGACAAGGTTTTCCTTAGGGTATCACCCACTAAAGGGGTGATGCGTTTCAGCAAGAAGAGTAAACTGAGCCCACGGTTTATCGGTCTGTATGAGATTCTGGCTAGAGTGGGACCAATGGCTTATCAGTTGGCTCTTCCTTCATCATTGGAAGGTGTGCATGATGTATTCCACGTGTCTATGCTACAGAAATACGTTCATGACCCGAGTCATATTCTAACACATGAACCACCGGAGCTCACTGCTGACATGTCTAATAAAGAGCAACCCGAGAAGATTTTGGACAGTAAAATTTTTCACCTTCGAAACTGCCCAATCTTCTATGTGAAGATAAAGTAGTGCAATCATATGGAAGAAGAGGCATCTTGGGAAGCTGAAGTGGAAATGTGGGAGAAATACCCCTCTCTTTTTTAGTTACAAGGTACGTCAAATTTTGGGGACGAAATTCCTTATAAGGTTAGGGGAATGTTAGAACCGCACCCGAGATCATCTTTTAATATTAATATTTTGTGCCACGTAGATGGAGCTGGCGTCTATGCCAGTGAGTTGTTCCCAATGGTGGTCAAACCAAGTTATAAGATCTTTGACCGGTTCACTGGCTTGGCAGTTGAGGAAAGGTTTCTCAATCAGGATTGGGGAAAATTCGTAGATGAAGACTTCATGGACTACCCTCCAAGCACTAGTCCTAAGAGCAAGGAGTACCAAAGAGAGCACCCAATGTCGTTTCATATCGACACGACGAGCCCTGGTGAAGTGAACGTCGAAGTAAGAAAACTCTTCGGGGTCCCGAAAGTCAATCCTTGATGGGGCAAAGGAACTATTTTGGGTACGTTCTAAACTTGTTTAGGACATAGTTTGATTCCCCTGGTAACCCTCGAAAGGTGGGCCAAACCCGGGGTTTATTACCTTAGGTTTACCTATTTTAGGTGAGCTGGACCCTGAGCTGGACCCAGTGGTGAGTCCACACCAGCTATATGGTATATTGTGGGAAAGGTGTCATGGACCCCACTCACCTCTTTTATAACTTAGTGATTTGGGTCTTAAAATATCTTAAAAACCCACTAGTGATTAATTGGGGACTTTGGAGTTTTGTGGACTAATCTAAGCTAATCCACTCACCTAGCCAAGTGGCAATCTAAGCTAATCCACTCACAAACCACTAAGTAACCACTATCTCTAATCTCTAACTCCTCTAACCTAGCAAAATCGTGGAGGTGTGGAGAGAAAGGAAAAAAAAAAAGGGAAAAAGGAAAAAGAAAGGAGACGAAGAAGGAAGAGAAGATGGGAATTGAGAGATCTTAGACTTGTGCACTCTACCTTAGGAGTCTTCATCTTGGCAAGGTAGGTTCTTGAACCTATCTCTTTCTCTCTTCTTTAATTTCTTTTAGGGTTTGTAGGTGAAGCCATTTAGGTTGGGGGTTTTGAACTTAGGGTTCCATTTGGAACCCAATGATGCTTTTGGATTGCTATTTCCCCTACTTGGAGGCTTGAAGCTAGCCTAGGGTTTATCCTCTTCCCTTTGTGGATTTTGAGTCTTGGATTTAGGGTTCTTGGTGGAGAAACCCTAGATTTGGGTTTTTGATGAAATTACCCTTTGAATCCAACAACCCTATGATAAGGGTAGGGTATTATGACCTAGGTGGCTTATAGACCTTTTCCCTAAGTCCTTGTGGGCTAAAATCCTAGAGAAATCGAGTTTGGGAGCTTGCTTGTATTGAATTTTGGATTCTGCAGGGTGCTGGACTCTGTGGTGGACTCAGACTAGAAACCACAACCAGAGTCCACCCCTTCTCTGCCTGTAGCTGGACTCTGTGGTGGACTCAAACCAGGATCCACCCAAGAGTCCGGTCTTGGGTTTTAGAGTATTTTGCCTAGGGTGGACCCAGGCACTATGTCTCCACTCAAGAGTCCACCTAAACTCTATTGTGTTACCTTTAAGCCTAGACTTCGAGACTCCTCTTACCTCACCTAACTCACCCTGATATGCTTCTCTAGGCAATATTACTCATACGCTGGGACTTACGCTACGTGGAACGGCAATAAACCTTAGTAACGGATCGTGAATGAATAAGTGAGTGGGGTTGGGATTTGACTTGATTTTGGGAGTGTTTATTATATTGTGTGTGAATGTCAATTATCATGCATCTTTCATAAATTACATATTTATAACTATGATTGTGGATATGTTGGTGATGTGGTTTATGAAGATCTATTTCATATGCTTGGCTGGGATACGGTGTCGGGTATGCCGACATTGGATCCCCTTGAATTGTTAATCCTTGCTTGTCATGTGCCGTGTCGTGCTGGTACCCGGGTACTAGATGGTATGGGACATCAATGTGCCCCAAATACCTCTCGATATGATAGCTTCATATAGTATTATTGTGGTTAGGGTATTCGATCCCCTTGCTATGACCCTTACCAACAGGGGTTTAGGTGTTGGGTAATCAAGGCTCCCTGTGTGCCTGAGGAGTGAGTCGAGGCCAGGTCAGGGATGACCATTGGTTATCGGGGTTTGCCTCTGGGTGGTGAGTGGCTTCTACCGGCACGAGCTCCCTAGTAACAATTGAGGTCTCATCTCGGTGATAAGATAAGTGATCCGTGATGCTACCCGAGTTCTTGCAGTAGCAAGTACCTAGTGACTTAGATGTGCTTGTTAGGTGGATAATTGGATAGTAATTCATGCATCATGGACTATGTGTTATTGCTTGCATGTTCCCCATCCCCTCACTGGGCTCAGTGGAGCTTACCCCTTTGTGTACACCTTTTTAGATATGGTTGCAGATGATGGATTTCTGGTAAACCTGGACGTTCACTCATCTGAGTATGATTCTATGGGTATGGAGGACCCATAGTCATTGACAGAGGAACACGACGACGGTTGTCCATGTGATGACTGTGCCTACGGGGCATTCTGATTTTGAGACTTACTTCTGTTTCTTTTTTAGCTTTACACTATGCTTGTACAGACCATATTTTGATAGTTATGTAATGGTCATTTGAAGTATCACTAGATTACTGTATAACCTAACACATAGGCTGATGAGCATTATGTAACTATTACTTAGATGCTTCCGCAGTTCTGTTTCACTTTGAGAATGTAATATTTCTCTGTTTTCGTTTACTAGTATATTTGTGATAATTATATTAGTCCTGACTGTGATTCAATACACTGTAATTGAAATCCTGGCAGTGTGGGGTGACACGTGTCATCCTAGTCATACCCCTCTTATTATATTTTATTCCCTTTTGTAATGGGGGCGCGACACACAGCGTGCTTGTCAGTATTGTGTCTAACAGAGATCCTCTGTTTACCTCAAGGTTTTAGAGGAGTTTACAAAAGGCATTGGGATCTCAACTGAATCTTAGTATAGCTTTCCATCCGCAGATGGACGAACAGTCAAAAATAACTATTTAGACTTTGGAGGATATGCTCCGGGCCTGTGTTTTCGAAATGAGCAGGAGTTGGGATGCTCACATACCTCTAGTAGAATTTGCATATAATAATAGTTATCACTCCACCATTGGCATGGCACCATTCGAAGGTCTTTATGGACGGAAATGTCAAACTCTGCTATATTGGGATGAGGTTGGTGAACGTAAATATCTAGGACCTGAGATGATACAAGTAACCTGTGACAAGGTGGATGTTATAAGAGAAAAGATCAAGACAGCCCTGCCAAGACAGAAAAGTTATGCGGATAATCGAAGAAAAGACATTGATTTTGAAGTTGGAGAAAAAGTGTTCCTTTGAGTGTCCCCAACTAAAGGATTGCTACGCTTCAACAAGAAGGGCAAGCTGAGCCCAAGATTTATTGGTCCATATGAAATACACAATAAAGTGGGACCCGTAGCATACCGACTGGCATTACTACCATCTTTTTCGAGCGTCCACGATGTTATCCTTGTGTCGATGCTGAGGAAGTACATTAACATCCCGACACACATATTATCGACTAAACTTAAATAGTTGGACGTGGATATGACCTACGAAGAGCAACCTATGGAGATTTTGGATAGAAAGGAGCATAACCTCCATAACCGCACAGTCACCTTTGTAAAAGTTCGATGGGGAAACAACCTGGTAGAAGAAGCTTCATGGGAACATGAGAAAGAAATGAAGGAGAAACATCCCCAGCTCTTCAAATTGCAAAGTAAGCAAATTTTGAGGACGAAATTTTTATAAGGTGGGGAGAAATGTCAAACCCTGCTCCAGACTGGCTAGAATTTTGAGTAAAGAACAGGAACCCTTGACCAGGCAACCAAGAACACTATAGAGTATTACTCCAGTGATTTGGATTGATGAAGAAATCCTATGTGGATCATCCTACATGCCTGTCAGTAGATGGATCACTAACCCTTGTTGCTGTATAGCTCACAACATTATGTATGGCCTGGACTCCAGGTAATCTCTCTCCTCTCCATAACTGTGGGACCCACCTCTAGAAAAGTGTGTAAAAACCTCTAAATGACATGTGGGGATAATGCCCTAACCTTGGGTCAAACCCCTATGCAAAATCCACTGAGTTTCAGCCTTGCTGGGATCACTGGGCGATGCAGGCAATGCCCAGAGACATCGCCTAGTGTGCAAAACAGCATATTAAATTGGTTTTTAATTGTGGGGACCACCCATAATGGACATGGGCACCCTCCATAGATAGAGAGGAGTCTGAGGGACCACCTCATACCATTGGTTCACTGTGGACCCCACCAGTGTGCCCAGAATAACTGAGAATCAATTTAAAAACTCATTTTCAAAAGGGGCCTTAGCAACCAAATAGACCCTAGTATGGGCTGGGCCTATAAATAGGTGAACCATGGGAGAGTTCTTACTACTGTTCAAACTGTGGGAGAGAAAGAAGAGAGCAAAGAGAGGAAAGGAGAGGAAGAAGGAGAAGAAGGAAGAGAAGAAGGAAGGATTTGGGTGGCAGCCTTGCATCCAAGCTTGAATCGAGCCTTCTCAGACCTAGGCAGGTATAAACAATACTGCTCCTACCTGCTGCTACCTTTAAATTCACATATTTGATAGTGTACCAGCTCTCTGGTAGCCCAGAACAGCTGGGAACTGCCTAGAACTGCTTCAGATCTGCCATATAAGCATGGAGCATGGAAGATCTGAGATTTTTGAGTTAAAACACAGGTCTGATATGCTATTTTTGGAGCCGATCTCTGGCTGTGCACAGCTGCACTTCCAGATGCTTAGTTATTTGACTGATTGGAGCCCCGAATGCAAACGCTGGCTGCATGGGACCAAGTCATAGGTAGTAGTAGCCTTGAATTACTATTTTACATCTATTTACAGCCTTGCATGTGACCAAAATCCAGATCTGCAACTGGAGAAAACCTTATAACACTATTTACTAGGCTGTCTGGGTAGCCTCTGGCAGCCTAGTGGTGGGCCCAGTGGAGAATGCACATGGACCAAAATGAAGATCACCCCTGGGGGTATCTAACACCCTAACATGCATAGGGAGATATTTTGGGGGTTTTGAACTTAGGGTTCCATTTGGAACCCAATGATGCTTTTGGATTGGTATTTCCCCTACTTGGAGGGTTGAAGCTAGCCTAGGGTTTATCCTCTTCCCTTTGTGGATTTTGAGTCTTGGATTTAGGGTTCTTGGTGGAGAAACCCTAGATTTGGGGTTTTGATGAAATTACCCTTTGAATCCAACAACCCTATGATAAGGGTAGGGTATTATGACCCTAGATGGCTTATAGACCTTTTCCCTGAGTCCTTGTGGGCTGAAATCCTAGAGAAATCGAGTTTGGGAGCTTGCTTGTATTGAATTTGGATTCTGCAGGGTGCTAGACTCTGTGGTGGACTCAGACTAGAAACCATAACCAGAGTCCACCCCTTCTCGGCCTGTAGCTAGACTCTGTGGTGGACTCAAGCCAGGATCCACCCAAGAATCCAGTCTTGGGTTTTAGAGTATTTTGCCTAGGGTGGACCCAGGCACTGTGTCTCCACTCAAGAGTCCACCTAAACTCTATTGTGTTACCTTTAAGCCTAGACTTCGAGACCCCTCTTACCTCACCTAACTCACCTTGATACGCTTCTCTAGGCAATATTACTCATACGGTGGGACTTACGCTACGTGGAACGGCAATAAACCTTAGTAACGGATCGTGAATGGGGTTAGGATTTGACTTGATTTTGGGAGTGTTTATTATATTGTGTGTGAATGCCAATTATCATGCATCTTTCATAAATTGCATATTTATAACTATGATTGTGGATATGTTGGTGATGTGGTTTATGTAGATCTATTTCATATGCTTGGCTGGGATACGGTGTCGGGTATGCCGACATTGGATCCCCTTGAATTGTTAATCCTTGCTTGTCATGTGCCGTGTCGTGCTGGTACCCGGGTACTAGATGGTATGGGACATCAATGTGCCCCGAATACCTCTCGATACGATAGCTTCATATAGTATTATTGTGGTTAAGGTATTCGATCCCCTTACTATGACCCTTACCAACAGGGGTTTAGGTGTTGGGTAATCAAGGCTCCCTGTGTGCCTGAGGAGTGATTCGAGGCCAGGTCAGGGATGACCATTGGTTATCAGGGTTTGCCTCCAGGTGGCCAGTGGCTTCTACCGGTACGAGCGCCCTAGTAACAATTGAGGTCTCATCTCGGTGATAAAATAAGTGATCCGCGATGCTACCCGAGTTCTTGCAGTAGCAAGTACCTAGTGACTTAGGGTTAGGTGGATAATTGGATAATAATTCATGCATCATGGACTATATGTTATTGCTTGCATGTTTCCCATCCCCTCACTAGGCTCAGTGGAGCTTACCCCTTTGTGTACACCTTTTTAGATATGGTTGCAGATGATGGATTTGTGGTAAACCTGGACATTCACTCATCTGAGTATGATTCTATGGGTATGGAGGACCCATAGTCATTGACAGAGGAACACGGTGATAGGTGTCCATGTGATGACTGTGCCTACGGGGCATTCTGATTTTGAGACTTACTTCTGTTTCTTTTTTAGCTTTACACTATGCTTGTACTGACCATATTTTGATAGTTATGTAATGGTCATTTGAAGTATCACTGGATTACTGTATAACCTAACACATAGGCAGATGAGCATTTTGTAACTATTACTTAGATGCTTCCGCAGTTCTGTTTCACTTTGAGAATGTAATATTTCTCTATTTTTGTTTACTAGTATATTTGTGATAATTATATTCGTCCTGACTGTGATTCAATACAATGTAATCGAGATCCTGGCAGTGTGGGGTGACACGTGTCATCCTAGTCATTCCCCTCTTATTATATTTTATTCCCTTTCGTAATGGGGGCGTGACACACAGCGTGTCTGTCAGTATTGTGTCTGATAGAGATCCTCGGTTTACCTCAAGGTTTTGGAGGAGTTTACAAAAGACATTGGGATCTCAACTGAATCTTAGTATAGCTTTCCATCCGCAGACGGACGGACAGTCAAAAATAACTATTCAGACTTTGGAGGATATGCTCCGGGCCTGTGTTTTGGAAATGAACAAGAGTTGGGATGCTCACATACCTCTAATGGAATTTGCATATAATAATAGTTATCACTCCACCATTGGCATGGCACCATTCGAAGCTCTTTATGGACGGAAATGTCAAACTCCGCTATATTGGGATGAGGTTGGTGAACGTAAATATCTAGGACCTGAGATGATACAAGTAACCTGCGACAAGGTGGATGTTATAAGAGAAAAGATCAAGACAGCCCAGCCAAGACAGAAAAGTTATGCGGATAATCGAAGAAAAGACATTGATTTTGAAGTCGGAGAAAAAGTTTTCCTTTGAGTGTCCCCAACTAAAGGATTGCTACGCTTCAACAAGAAGGGCAAGCTGAGCCCAAGATTTATTGGTCCATATGAAATACACAATAAAGTGGGACCCGTAGCATACCGACTGGCATTACCACCATCTTTTTTGAGCATCCACGATGTTATCCATGTGTCGATGCTAAGGAAGTACATTAACAACCCGACACACATATTATCGACTAAACCTGAATAGTTGGATGTGGATATGACCTACGAAGAGCAACCTATGGAGATTTTGGATAGAAAGGAGCATAACCTCCATAACCGCACAGTCGCCTTTGTAAAAGTTCAATGGGGAAACAACCCGGTAGTAGAAGCTTCATGGGAACATGAGGAAGAAATGAAGGAGAAATATCCCCAGCTCTTCGAATTGCAAGGTAAGCAAATTTTGAGGACGAAATTTTTATAAGGTGGGGAGAAATGTCAAACCCTGCTCCTGACTGGCTAGAATTTTGACTAAAGAACAGGAACCCCTGACCAGGCAACCAAGAACCCTATGGAGTATTACTCCAGTGATTTGGATTGATGAAGAAACCCTATGTGGATCATCCTACATGCCTGTCAGTAGATGGATCACTGACCCTTGCTGCTGTACAGCTCACAGCATTATGTATGGCCTGGACTCCAGGTAATCTCTCTCCTCTCCATAACTATGGGACCCACCTCTAGAAAAGTTAGTAAAAACCTCTAAATGACATGTGGGGATAATGCCCTAACCATGGGTCAAACCCCTGTGCAAAATCCACTGAGTTTCAGCCTTGCTGGGATCACTGGGCGATGCAGGCAACGCCCAGAGACATCACCCAGTGTGCAAAATAGCATATTAAATTGGTTTTTAATTATGGGGACCACCCATAATGGACATGGGCACCCTCCATAGATAGAGAGGAGTCTGAGGGACCACCTCATACCCTTGGTTCACTGTGGACCCCACCAGTGTTCCCAAAATCACTGAGAATCAGTTTAAAAACTCATTTTCAAAAGGGGCCTTAGCAACCAAACAGACCCTAGTATGGGCTGGGCCTATAAATAGGTGAACCATGGGAGAGTTCTTACTACTGTTCAAACCGTGGGAGAGAAAGAAGAGAGCAAAGAGAGGAAAAGAGAGGAAGAAGGAGAAGAAGGAAGAGAAGAAGGAAGGATTTGGGTGGCAGCCTTGCATCCAAGCTTGAATCGAGCCTTCTCAGACCTAGGCAGGTATAAACAATACTGCTCCTACCTACTGCTACCTTTAAATTCACATATTTGATAGTGTATCAGCTCTCTGGTAGCCCAGAACAGCTGGGAATTGCCTAGAACTGCTTCAGATCTGCCATATAAGCATGGAGCATGGAAGATCTGAGATTTTTGAGTTAAAACACAGGTCTGATATGCTATTTTTGGAGCCGATCTCTGGCTGTGCACAGCTGCACTTCCAGATGCTCAGTTATTTGACTGATTGGAGCCCCGAATGCAAACCCTGGCTGCATGGGACCAAGCCATAGGTAGTAGTAGCCTTGAATCACTATTTTACATCTATTTACAGCCTTGCATGTGACCAAAATCCAGATCTGCAACTGGAGAAAACCCTGTGATACTATTCACTAGGCTGTCTGTGCAGCCTAGTGGTGGGCCCAGTGGAGAATCCACATGGACCAAAATGAAGATCACCCCTGGGGGTATCTAACACCCTAACATGCATAGGGAGATATTTTGGTCACTGCCCATAAGCAGCAACCTAGGGATCTTAGCCAAATCTCGGTTTGAAGACTCTTGGCGATGCATTGGGCGGTGCACCCAATGCCAAGAGCCATCGCCCAGTGAGTGAAACACTGTTGTTTTGGCATTCTGACTTGGGGGACCTCACCCAATGGTCATGGTACTATGTGGGAGGGTGGAAAATGACCTAAAAGCCCCTCTCCACATCTGTCCATAGGAAGGGAATGCTTGGGAACCCAAGTGGGCCCTGCAAGTGATGGAAACCCTACCTGTGCTTAGTCCTGCAGCACTGCCAAGTTGAGGACAGCACTGTAAGCCTATTATGACCTAGGGTCAGGTACTAACACTGAGAATGACCATTTTACCCCTAGACCACCATCTCTGGATGATGCACCAGGACATAGACCTAAGGCCCAGTGGAAGGCCCAGAGAATTCCATGTGAAAACCAATTGAACACCGGGTCAACCCAGTGAGCTCAGGTTAACCCTAGGACCCTCAAAGATAGATTGGAATATTAAAATGACAACTTCTGATTTATATCTAGGATTTGATCCCGCGTTCGAGGCCTACAACCAGACTGCAGTTGGAACTGAATTTGTGACCGAGTTCCTAGAACCAAACCCAGGTGAGTGAAATATTATTGTGTATGAACATGTAACTATGATGCTATGCCGGCAATTAAAATTCATATTATAAGTGCTGTGCTATTTAATTTTGTTCAATTACTCAAATTACTACACAATGATTGTATGTTGATCAACACTGTGAATAATATCTGATGATTGTGAATGTTAGACTAGATGCCGTAGTCGACTTGGAAATGAGGTCAATGGTAGCCCGTAGTATGGGATGCGGTTGACACCACCTGACTCATACGATGCCATATAGACATGGGGTTAGAGTTTCATCACCCATGCTACGCACCCTTGCCAACAGGGGTTAAGGTGTTGGATGGGTGTGAGGGTGAACATATGTGTATATGAGAAAAGAAAAGAAATGTGTTTGCATCGGAATGGTGATTATGGGCTATAAGCCAGAAAAGAAAAGAAAAGAGAAAAGTGATAGATTGCCCTACAGGTTAATCACAGAGGGCTGGTCGGGCTGACCTTGGTGAACGAATGCGGGAGCTGACTGGTCCTCTCCGACAACTCAATGGGTGTATCGCGGAAAGGGGTAACCAAGCCCGCACCAGGGATACATGTATTGGGGATTGTAGGAGCACTGACATGACTTAGTTGTATTGCTAGGTGGCTAATAAATAAACTGGACTTGCATATCATATAGGATCATGTGGATTGTGGTTGCATGTGCATACATGATGATATGTTTTGCTCACGAGCTCAGTGGGGCTCACACTCTATTATATATGTTTTTTTCTTAGATGATTTTGTAGATTGATGGAGGCTCATTACAAGGAGGAGAGCCCTGGTTGTTATGATGATATTGGTGTGGACCCCAACAGAGGTCGTGTCGATGATGCGTGCATTCTCTGTGGTCATTAATGAAGACCATTGAAGAGTGCACTTGATGCTTTTTATCTTGGGGACTCCTTTTTGCTTTTGTTAGGAGTTTATCCCCGTTCTGCTTGTGGTTCTACAGTAGTTTTTCTTACTTTCTTTTTGGGCTTGAGTCAGCTCACCCTGTATATATTTATGTATGTATTTTCTTTGGCTTTGTTTCTTGTCAGATTTACTTCTCAGTTTGTGGGTAGTTTGGGAAATGTATCAGAACAAACATATGTATGTATATATATTATCATCATTTCCCGTATCGCTACGCTTTCTCTTTGTTATTGTAATTGTAGTTTATCTGCAGCACTCTGATCTTGCTTATGGTAAAGTGATGAATGTGGACCTATGAATGTAATAACTGCTTTTAGAACCGTGGGATTTGGTGGATTGCCATTACGTAATTTGGGTCACCTACCTAATCCCCCCAGGGGGTGGTTTGGGGTGTGACAGATATAGGCAGATGGTGGACTCCACTTGTGGTGGAACATTTATGCACATGAATGAAACCGAAGCGTGGTATTTTTTTGAAACTCTTAGTGAGAATTCCCAACATCATGCTTTAGCCTCTCAAACTAAAATTCGACACACAGGGCAACCAAAGAAGGGTGGTCTCTACGAGATCAATCCAGTTGCAGAAATGAATGCCAAGGTTGACATGCTGTCTAAGAAATTGGATTATTTGATGTCAGTAAGACAGAACTCTATATCCCCATTTACAATGAATTTTTCTCCATCTAATCAAACTGAAGCTTGTGCCTTATGTGCTAGCTCTTGGCATTATGTGATGGATTACCCTTTGGCTGCACAATATCCTAAGTTTATTCAGGAACAGGTACAAGTGGCTCAAGGTTTTCCTAACGGGTAATGAGACATTTTCCAATACTTATAACCCGGGATGGCGAAATCACCAAACTTTTCATGGAGAAATTCATCGCCTAATAATCCCCCAAATCCATCATATATGCCACCATTTAATGTTCAATCCAATGCCTATAGGGGTGGACAACCCCCCATATCCTCAACCCCAATAGAATCAACCCTTTAAGGAGAAGGTGCTAAAAGCATTAAGTGATCTCGAGCAGAATACACAGTTGCTACACTAACATACTCAATCCATTAATAAGCTAGAAAACCAACTTGGTCAACTGGCTAATGCTATAAGTATGAGGAAGGCTGGGCAATTGCCAAGTCAGCCAATAGGTAACCCAAACATTCAAATGGGTAAAGGGAAAGAGCAAGTACAATCAGTTAATATCTTGAGGAGTGATAAAAGGGTGGAAAAACCTATTGTACCCTTACCCACTAACGGGACGATGCCTACTAATTCTCAAAGACAAGCAAAAGCTGAGTCAACCCTAGAGCATTCAGGTGGTGATATGGAGACACATGAGCACATTACTGAAACACCACCTGTGGTAGTCAGTCCTCAATTCCCAAGGGGCTGCATATTCCTATTGTGGAGGGACCATCACCTGATTCCTACACTCCAAAGGTCCCATTTCCTCAAGCCCTTCAGACACCATCCTCAGCCCTTTCAGATAAAAAGGGTGAAAAGATACAAGAGATGATAGACTTATTCTAACAAGCTTGCATAAATCCTCCCCTTTTAGATGCTATCAAGTGAGTTCCTGCTTATGCTAAATTCTTGAAAGACCTACGCACCCAAAAACTTAAGTTGAGAACTAAATCCCTAAGCTTAAAGATCCAGGTCCACCTCTTATTTCTTGCATCATTGGAGACCTTTCCATTAA
The DNA here is from genome assembly GCF_018873765.1 of Telopea speciosissima. Taxonomy (NCBI): domain Eukaryota; kingdom Viridiplantae; phylum Streptophyta; class Magnoliopsida; order Proteales; family Proteaceae; genus Telopea; species Telopea speciosissima. Next base: position 37,790,381 of record NC_057917.1, on the reverse strand, counting down.
TAGGGCACTACTTGATTTAGGAGCTAGTGTGAATATTCTGCCTAGTTCGGTATATGATAGATTTGGTCTAGGAGAGTTGAAACCCACTAAGGTCATCCTTCAACTGACTGATCGTTCAGTCAAGACACCTCATGGATTGATACAGGATGTTTTAGTAAAGGTGGATGAGTTATATTTTCTTGTGGACTTCCTTGTCCTTAATATGGATACAGCCACCTCAGCCAAGCTTCTCCCAATCATTTTAGGGTGTCCCTTCTTAGCTACTGCAAACACTTGTATAAATTGTAGATCGGGTGCCATGGATATCTCTTTTGTGAACAAGAAGCTTAGGCTTAACATCTTCAATACATCATTAGGTCCCCCTAGAGAGGAAGAGTGTTTTGCATTGGATTTATTAGATGAAGTTGTGGCTGATCACACTTCTCACCTACTTATAGATGATCCTTTACAACACTATGTGATGTTTGGAGCTGGTAATTTTGAGATTGAAGCGTATACTGAAGAGGTGAACTCCTTTCTAGAACCCTCACCCTCTTCAAGACTGCCACCATGGACAGTTAGGATTGAGCCTCTCCCTTCTTTGGCTGCATCTCCTCACCCTTCTTCTCTAATATCCCCTCCAAAGTTGGAGCTTAAATGCTAAACCTGCCTCAGACTAACTGGAATTTTTGCCGGGAGGACAGGAGCCTGTGACCAATCACCCAAACACACTGTGGAGTATCACCCTTATGGTTAAAATTAGTGGAGAAGCTCCAAGGACATCATCCAATATACCTGTAAGAAGATGGGTTGCAGACCCATACAACTGCCCTGTCTGCAGCCTGATGTACAGCTCCAGCTCCAGGTAATCTCTCTCCTACCCAAATACATGGGGGCTACATCTGTTCAGATGTGTATTTGATCTTGGAAGGGGTATTGGTGAAATACCCAAGTGTTAGGCCTAACCCCTGTGCAAGCCCAAGGCAAATATAGCAAAATTCCATTCTATGGGTGATTGACCCAAACGCCCAGTTAAACGCCCAGAGTGTCTAAAACTTATATTTTGGACTCCAGACACCTGGGAACCATACATACAGCCTGTGAACACCCCCTAGAGGTAGATGGGAATTTTAGAAACTATTACCCATCTCTGGAACCAAGTGGACCCCACCAGTGCAGCTAGAATGGCCCAGAATGCAACCAAAAATGCATTCTTGGAAAGAGGGACCCTAAAACTATAAATAGGATGGACCAGCCCTCCCATTCATTTTGCCGCCTCTAGTGAAAAAGAAAGTAGGAGAAGGAGAAGGAAGAAGAAGAGAAAGAAAGAAAAGAAATAAGGAAGAAGGGATCAAGGCTGATTTGGGCTTTATTTTAGCTTCCATTCAAGATTAGAGGTATGACTACAGTCCCTAAACACTGCTGCCCATTTATGTTAGTTCCTAGTTCTCATGCCAGACTGGTGTGTCTCTGACCAGTAGTGCTCAGAGCACCACCTGAATGTCTAGGGGAGCTCTGGATCTTGCATGCATGAGCATTTCATGCAAGATCTAACCATCTAATGAGATGATCTAATGTTGCTACTGCTGTAGAGATCTAAGTCAGTCCCTGTGTTGAGCTGCACTGCAATCTTGCACCCAGATCATGCTGTATGGGAATGGATCTCTGCATGCAAAGGGATTTTTTCTGGTCTTAGCACAAAACCAGACTTGTTTTGAGTAAATACATGTAATTCATGCCTTGCATGCAGCCAAAGCTGGATCCAAAGCCTGGGCTCAACCTTGACAACCATTCTCGGTGCTGTCACAGGTCACCCCAGCTTCCAAATGGGTAACCTGACCTTGAATCCATTAGGACCAATCAATTTAGCCCTATTTTAGGTCTATGATCATCCTACTAGCTTCCCTCATCAAAATCATGGCCAGGTCTGTAGTAAAATCCAAGAAACTAAGCTAAAACTCGTATTAAACAGGCTCTGGGCGATTGACCCAAATGCCCAGAGATGCTATTTAGGCTTAGATGTAAATTCTACTTTTTGGACGTTCACCAACGGGCCTAGAACAACATGGGGAGGATGAAAATAACTAAAATACCCTTCCCCATTGGTCCTAAAACAGCATGGGGAGAATGAAAATGACTAAAACACCCTTCCCCATTGGTCCTTCCTGTCATCCATACCTCAGGTGCTCAAGTGGGCCCCACAGAGCCAGGAAACCATACACAGACCTAGTCTCATTTGGGCTATGAACCCTTGCATTGGTTTATGAGGTTGGTAGGGCCATGCATAGGCAGACCATATTGTGAAAACACTAGGATATATGAATCCTACATCTCTCGATGATGCACTGGGAGATGGACCCGAAGGCCTAGTGCAAGACCCAGAGAATTCTAAGTAATACCTGTATATATACAGAGTCAGTCCAATTAAACCTAGACCAACTCTAGGACACTAATATAATTGTAAACTTTGTTTGACACACTTTAATGATCCGGTTTACTAGGTTTTGACCCCAGCTCAAGGTGCAGTGTCAGATACTGGCCGAGACCAAGCTAACTGCTGAGCAAGCGGGACTAGAACAAGGTGAGTGAAATTACACTGTGTGTGTAAATGTAACATGACTAACGAGTCATGAAAATTACAATAATGCTATTTAGTCTATTCATTTATTTCAATTGCTTTATATTCTATTAAATACGGGATGCTTGACTGATGGATAATGGGAATGAATAATGATGCTTGTATGTGAACTGGTAGATTAGATGCCATAGTCAGTTTAGAAATGAGGCTTGTGGTAGCCCGTAGAATGGGATGCGGTTGACACCACCCAAATCATACTATGCCATATAGAATGCATTGGCTAGAGTATCATCACTAGTGCTATCCACCCTTTCCAATAGGGGTTAAGGTGTTTGATGTTTTGAGAGTACCTACATGAAAGAGAAAAAGGAAAGGAAAGAGAAAAAGAAAAAGAGAAAAAGAAATAGAAATGTTTTGCACCGAAAAGGTGATTATGTGGCTGAAAACCAGCAAAAAGAATCTGTTATATTGAAATGATGATGGGTGCCTCACAGGTTAATCCCAGAGGGTTGGTCGAGCTGACCTTGGTGACTGATGTGAAAGCTGATCGGTCCTCTCCGATAACTCAATAGGTGTATCGCGGGAAGGGGATAAAAGCCCGCACTAGGGATACATGTATTGGCGATTGTAGTAGCACTTTACCTGCCTTACTTGTGATGTTAGGTGACTAATAAATAAAATGAACTGCATTTCATGTAGGACTTATGTGGTTGTGCTTACATGTGCATGCATGGTTATGTTTCATTCACGGGCTCGGTGGAGCTCACACTCTCTTGTATATGCTTTGGTTAGATGATCCTACAGGTGGATGTTTCAGTGGCGGGGAGGCTCATCTCGCGGAGATGGGCCATGGTTATTATGACTGTTGGTGTGGACCGGGACGGAGGTCATACCTCTAGTGTGAGTCTTTTTTGTGATAGCTGATGAGGAACCGTGATGGGTGGGCAGCTGACTCTACTTCTGACCGTGGGATTCTTTTTGGTTGAATTTTAGGATCCCCCTTTTTGTATAGCTTTATTTTGGGGCTCGGGTTGCCTTTCCCTGTTTATATTCTTTTGTAAAGCTTGGTTGGAAAGAGTTAGGACTGTTGTTAATCTGTGAGAAAGAGAGAGAGAGAGAACTGACACAATGATGGTTATGTATATATCTTTTTCTTGGTTTTTAATGTTTAATTTAAATATTAGTTTCTGCAGTACTCTATGATCTATATCTTTCATTATTGTGGATATGTGTGTTTGTGAATGGATTAACAACTTCTAGATCCTTGGGATTTGGCGGATTGCTACTGTGCAATTTGGGTCACCTACCTAATCCTCCTAGGGGGTGGTTTGGGGTGTGACAGAGCTTGGTATCAAAGCGAGAAGCTCTTTCTACATTCATAAACAGCGGAATAGATTAACAACTTGCAAGAAGCTAAACACATCAGAATTAAATTAACATAAGACAAAATGTAGATAATAAACTATGAGGGGAGATAGAACACTAGTAAATAAGATTCAATAAAGTTTTAAAATTTGGTAGAGACCATTACATTGATTTTCAAATTTGGAAGTACCACTTCCAGTTACAACCCAGTAGGAAAAAAAAAAAAAAGATAGAGACTGAAAATAAAGAACTACATAAAGCACGACAAAAAAAAGAGAAATATATGAAGTAGGGCTGAAATAAAAGACATAGTCCTAAGCAAGACACCGGAGCTGGAGAAACTACTCTTGTGGAGGATCATCGCTCTGTGGAAGCCGAGCCTGTCGTGAGTTAACCCAGCAGTAGGAGTCCCAAAAATCTAGATGTTGCTTGATAGAACCTACTCTCCCCTCCAGGGAAGTGAAACCCTGGTCCATCCTCGATGACATCTGGGTAAGCTGAGTGTGTAGACCTCGGAACTGAGCCATCTTGTCTGCCCAACCTTAAGACTCAGGTGCCTGAGGTGGCACCTATGAACTGGAAGCTCCTGTAGGCTCATAGGTAGGGAGATCCCCAAACTGTATGCCCGAATCTAGTGGGTCACCCTCCTGCTCACTAGCTCCAACCCCCTCAGCCACCTCATGTCCCTCCTCCATCTCTTCCATCTCCTCCTCCTCATACTCCGAATCACTCTCTGGGTCCCTAACATCTTCATCTTCTTGATGGAGGTTTTGCTGATAGGCTTCAACCTATCACCTCCCTCATACTCACTACCCAAAGAAACTCCAAAATGCAGGAATACCTGGGTAAGGAATCTCCCATACGGCAGGTTCCCATCAGTAGGGTTCTGGGCATGACAAAGCATAACTTTCATAAGAAGATAAAGAAGGTTGATCACTGGACCTCCCTTACCTGCCTTTAGCAAACAATAAGTGATATACGCCAATAGCATGGAAATGTTACCCCGGTTCCCACCCTTGGGGTAGATGTTGTAGGAGATGTACCTACTCAAGATCATTGCAGTTGGCTTATAATCCCCCTCAAATTTTGGAGTCCTTTCGACCGTAGTCAGAGCCTTGAAGACCATCCTCCTAGTCTCCAACAAAAACATGTCAAAGATGTCAACTCTAGGCTTGTAATAGCATCTGTCACTAGTGTCTGGTATCCCCAAAATTTCGGCCAAAGTAGTTGGAGTGAATTTCATGTCCACCCCTTTAACTCTGCTCTCAAGACCAAATCCTTGTACCCTAAAAGCCAATACAATATTACAATAAAAATACTGAACCAGGTTCGGGTAATAGGGCAATGTAGGGGACAACATCGATGCCCACCCTAGAGCATTGAATTCCGTAAAAAGCCCAAATTGATGGAAATCATTTACTTGCACCACCCTACCATTCACTATATTCTTGGATGAGAACCTGTCCCAATCACGTGAATGCTCATACCATGAGAACCATTATCGATCAAACTCGGGTTCTTCGGATGAGGAATCATCTCCGAAAGATGGAGGTGGCACAGTCGATGGTGATAGGGGATAAATAAGCAAATGCAATGCATAAATGGGAAATTTTTTTTCTTTGGTAACCTATTACGGGTGTAAATATTTATACATAAATAATGTATATAACCCTGGATGTATGAATTCTATGTGGGTGATGCATGTGGAAACTCAAACATTGGTATATAGGAATGCATGGTAGTGAGCAGCTGTGTTATTACAAGAATTTAGGCTCTACCAATGACACCTCCCCTACATATAGGTCATACCATGCCAACAGTCTAGCCGGATTGTGGCTAAAACATAGTAGATCATAGGGAGAAATAGATAGTTTGTTCACTGAACATGTCTGTACCTGAGTGGTGTGCTAGATTCGATAGAACACTGTTGTTTTATGTACAACCTCGAGCTATTCCATTTAAGATTCCTAATTATGTTATTTTAGTTCCTGTAGTATTAAGTATATTTATTGAGTTAAGGTAACCATAGGAACCTAATGGCCAAAACTTCTCCATGACAGGGTCTGACTGTGTTATTCGGGCTTGGAGACCCCAGCAACATGCTCTACATTAGGCAGCTAAGAAAGAGATTAGCTTAGATCCAAGGGATTCAGTCTCGGGCAAAGAAGCAATTGATCGTCTACCTAGTACTTGTAGATACTAGTAGCACAGAGGATCGTGCCATTTACCTTTCCTTAGCAGACGAGGTTAGGAGTGATCTAGGATACCTACACATTCAAGCCTTTATGACTAGAAAGAGGCTGGAGCGACTCGCATGCTAGGTGCAGGTATAGGCCAAACAGTTGCTTACTAATATGAACCTTTGTTCTGTCACCTTGCATAAAATACCATGACATAAAACTCATTTCATACATGATACTATTAGCAACGACAACCGAGTTGGGAACATCCTCTGTAATTATTACTCCTTATTGCAATGCTAGTAGTATTACACCAGAACTATAGAAATGATAGCCTACATGTGTCAGTTAAAACTGTAAATCTTTTTTTCTTCCCTCGTTAAGGGTGTGGGAATATTAAACACAAAGCTTCTTTCAAAAACCAATCATGGTCAATATGAGATCCAATCGGGGTGGACATCGTGGAAGACGCCCTCGATTTGTTCCAGAAGTTGAGATACCAGATGGAGCCGAAGCTCAGAACTTTGAAGTATCGGTTACTTCGCCAAGGGTACCACGAGTTGTCTCAAATCTGGTACCGATGGCTGCCCCAACTGCTGCAGCTGCACCTCAGCCAGGTATGGTAGCTGGAGAGGTAAACACCATCATGACCCCCATGATGCGAACCATGCAGCAACAACAGGAGTTGTTAGGCCAAATGTCTACACAGTTCGCGGCCATGATGTAACAACGAGCAGTGCCACCACCACCACCCAACCGACCCATACAATTTCCACCACCTGTGCCTCAACATGCAACAGAAGGCTCCACAACTAAAGTGATGGAGAGATTCAAGAAGCTCCAGCCGTCTCCATTCTCTAAACTAAATTCTGAGGCAATGCAACCGAAAAGATGGATTAGCGCCTTAGAGAAAGCATTTGACGTACTCGAATGTACAGATGTTCATAAACTGATATATGCTTGGTACCAGCTACAAAATGAGGTGGAAGCATGGTGGAAGGCAATGAAGCCTAACTTGGAAACGGTTCATCCCAATCCCACCTGGGAGCAGTTTAAAGAGGTTTTCTTTAAGAATTATTTCCCTGAGAGTTTTAGAGACAAGAAAGAAGATGAGTTCTCTACTCTCGAGCAAGGATAAAAAACCATGCTAGATTACCAGCAACAGTTTGAAGATCTATTTCATTTTGCCCTGGAATATATGAAGGGGGAAGCCAGCAAAACAAAGAAGTTTGAAGAAGGACTCAAATCGGAGATCAGATCTATTCTATCGGTCCTAGACATTCAGGACTATGCTTAAATGGTCGACAAAGCAAAGACTATGGAGGACAGATTGAAGGAGAAGGCTACAGCATCGCCTGGTTCGAGCAAAAGGCCAAGCAAATATCAAAATTTTGGGTGACCAAACAAGGTTTTTTGAGGAGCTAGCTCGAGCCCGAACCTGACACAATATCTACGACAAGACGTGGGCCAAACCCCTTTCTGCCCCACCTACAGCCGGCCTGCTCAACCCACCGTAAGCCAAGCAACAGCTGCTGCTCTGCCATCCTGACCTATAATAAGCCAAACAAGCCAGGCCTCTTCCCCAGCTGCACTGTCCAACAAATGCTATGTATGCTACAAAGCAGGACACATGGATAAGGATTGCATACACCGCGGATACAATGCATACCCGCCAATCCAGTCTCATGCTCGACCCTTTCAGCCATGGGATGATTGGACGCGAGGAAAAGTGTTCGCACTGACCAATGAAGAGGCAAAGGCAAATCCAGAGGTGATGATAGGTAAGTCTACCTAACACTACTAAATTGTATGGATTAGCCAATGATGCAAGAAAATTTAATTGCATCCTTATTCTATACAAACCCTAGGTACCTTGACCATCTCGTCCGCCCCCACACGAGTGTTATTCGACTCGGGTGCATCCCACTCTTTTGTTTCTAACACTTTTGTTGATAGGATGACCATCCAACCAAGGGACATAGGGCTTGACTTAATAGTTAGTACACCAACTGGTAGTGTCGTGAGCCTGAAGGAAGTTTACGACCCCTGTCTGGTGGAAATTTGCGGGAAGAACCGATACTAACCGCCTGACTGATCAAGTTCGACATGAAGTTCTTTGACGTGATACTAGGCATGGATTGGCTATCCGCCCATGGAGCAAACACCATGTTTGTAGAAAAGAAAATCACATTCAAGTTGAATGACGGCTCGATTTTCACCTACCAAAGTGAATCGATGAAGAAGCCTAAAAGGATAACTTTATCTGCCCTTCAGGCGCCAAAGCTGTTAAATGAAGGATGTCAGGGCTATTTGGCCACGGTAATGGATATCGAGGCGAAGATTAAGCCTTTGGAAGAACTCGACGTTGTTAGGGAATTTATCGATGTTTTTTCAAAAGATCTGACCTAGCTACCGCTTGATTGTGAAACGGAGTTCGCGATCAATTTACCTGGTGCAACACCTGTGTTACATCCACACTCGAGATTGCTATTTATTTATAGTTTCTCTCCCTTGTGACATGTAAATACTACTATTGTGTACGCTGGGGAACTGTTTTCACTAGTGGTCAAACCCAGCTACAAGATGATTGACTAGTTCACAGGTCTACCTATTGAAGAGAGGTTCCTCAACTGGCAGTGGGGGAGTTTTATTGATGGTGATTTCGTCGACCATCCTCCTAGCACGAGCCCTCAGAGTGAAGAGTACGGGAAGGCATTTCCTGTGTCCCCACACTTAGACACCTCACATAACAATGAGCTTAGCATCACGATCAAGAAACTCTTCTGGATCACGAAGGACACATCGTGACGGTCGGGGGTTAAGATATTGCCCTGATGTATGTCAATGTACCCTCCCCTCTACGTCCTTGAAGTGTGGGCCAATGCCCAACAACTTTCCTTGTATTTCTGCCCTTACAACAGCGACGGAGTCACAGACGGACTTATAAGACTTGTTCCATCCATGGATCCATCCGTGTTGTTGCATATTTTGAGTATTTTTCTTTGTGTGGGGCCCACACCCTATGCCTTAGACATTATTACCTGAGCCCCCAGTCATGGTGGACCCCACCCTTGGTCCCCTTGAATTGTGTATGTGCTATATAGTTGGGCCCACTAGCCTATGGTAGCTTTTAAATGAGTTTTACTCTAAGGACCCTCAGCTAAATAGGCCCTAAGTGGGGGCACTTGTTATAAATGTACAACCCGACCATTCATTGGCTTTTTAATTTCTCCTACCAACCAAATCGTTGAGGGCTGGGAGAGCATTGAAGGTGAAGAAGGAGGTTATTGGTGGAAGGCTGGAGGTGGAACTGTCACACCCCATACCACCCCCTGGGAGGATTAGGTAGGTGACCCGAATTGCATGCCAGCAATCTGCCAAATCCCACGGATCTAGAAGCAGTTAATCCATTCGTAGACACACATCCACCATAATACAACATGTAAAACTCTGAGTGTTACACCCGCATCCCAAATATCCCCTTATTCCCTAGGGCAATTTAGACCTTACCCAAAGGGTAATGCCTTATGGCCATGGTCAGCACTAGTGGCCTTGAATTGAAAATATTATAGTAAGAACCCCCTCGAAGTTTTGGAAGTGTGGGCCAAAGCCCCACCATTTCCCTTGAAGTTTGGGCAATGACAGCAGCACCAGAGTTACAAACGGACTAACTCTTGTTGAATCCGCTCGAGGATCCGCCCGTGCTGTCATCAGTATTTTTGGGTTATTTTCCTATGGGACCCACACCCTCATGTCCCGGATACCTTAATTGAACCCTTTGACCATGTGGACCCCTACCCTTGCCATTGGATGGTTAGTTGGATCATGAAAGTGGGCCCACAAAGCCTAACTTAGGTAAATAATGGGTTTTAACAACCTAACTAAAACCAAACATGAATTAGGGGCTAATAGGTCTAAGTGAGGCTTGGACCCAACCCAAACAGACCCTAACTACTAAATGGACATAAGGCCCATGACTTGGACCAAACATGGCCTAGTGCCTAACCCAAAACCCATTTTAAAGCCTAAAGACCCAACTACATTCTAAGACCCCTAACCAAACACACCTTAAGGACCCTTCTACCCCTTAAAGATAAGAGGATCCCTTTATTCCCTTATCTCTCCTCCTCCCCAAAACCATGGAGGAGAAGAGACAAGAGAAAGAAAAGGAGGAGGAAGAAAGAGGGAAGAAGTAGAAGTGGAAGAGGAATGAGAGGGGAAGGGAAGAAGGTGGGAGCTATGCCAAAATGGCTAGCTGCCCCACATCTCCTTCTCTTGCTGATTGGACTAAGAAGGAGGAAGAAGGTGAAGGAGAAGAGATGGAAAGGAAGGGAAGAGACCAAGGGGGCTCACCTAGCCTTGGACTCCACTCCTCCATTGGAGGATCTCACCAAGGTAAGCTCCCCAAACTTAGTTCCCCTCCATTTTTCCTTTAATTTTGATAGACTCCTTGAGCTTGGACTGACCTAAAGTTCCATTTAGGACTCAAGGTGAAGCTCGGTCCCTAGTTGGAGCTCTAATGGAGCTGACCTAGGTCTGGTTCGAACCCCTTGGTGCTGCACTTGCAGCCATTCCTACTAAGACTTGGTTTTGGACTTTAGAACCAAACCCTTGGACCCCAATTGAGACCACGCCTTGTAGGATCTTGGATCCATGAGGTGAGGCTAGGATCTAGTGACCCTAGGAAGGGTTAGACACCCCCTCCATGACCCTGAGGTGTTAAGGACCTCCAAGCTTGAAGCTAGAGCTGAAACTCCTTGAAATCTCGGAAGAGACTGCTAGCGGACGAATGATCGAATCCATCTATCGTGGTACCACCCGTCAGTTCGCTCAATGTAAACCCTGCGTAATAGCCTGAGCGGACGAAGGCACAGATTCACTCTACTTGCCTCCACCCGGGACCTGTTGCTCTCGGGTCCTGTCTCAGAAATCGAACGGATGTAGGGGCAGACTCAAGAAACACATTCGCCCGTGGATCCGCTCCCTTTTATGGTTGCCTTAGGTGTCGAACGGATCAACGACCGGATTCAACTAAGAAGTTCCGTTCGTGGGTCCGCTCGCTCTGCTTTTACCTTTTGGCCTGAACGAAGTCAGGGGCGGATTCACCTCTGCTGAGACCGCTAGTGAGTCCACTCATGCTGTCTTGGTTGAATCTTGATTTTAACCTTGAGGGCCTAGCATGGGACCCTTCTATACTTGTTTTAATGATTCCTTTTGTATGTCTAGGTTGGTGTACCTATGAGATACATGTGAACCACGTCGGATGACACCCGATGACCGGGGAGATTCTATCAAACCCTGCCCCTGATTGACTGGAATCTTGACTGAAGGACAAGAACCCCAGACATGGCAATAAAGCACACTATGGAGTATCACTTTAGTGATACAAATTGATGAAGAAACCCTATGCAGGTCTTCCTACATACCTGTCAGAAGATGGACAGCTGACCCTTGCAACTGCACAGCTCATAGCATAATGTATTGCCTAGACTCTAGGTATTCTCTCTCCTCTTAATAACTATAGGTCCCACCACTAGAAATGTGTGTAAAATACCCTAAATGACATGTGGGTATAAGGCCCAGACCCTGGGTCAAACCCCTGTGCAAGCCCACAGTGTTTTAGCCTTGCTAAAATCTCTAGGCGATGCACTGGGCGATGCAAACATCACCTAGAGTGGAAAAATGTAGTATTTTAATGATTTGATCTGTGGGGACAACCCATATTGGACATGGGCACCCTCCATAGGTTGAGGGGAGTCTGAAAGACCACCTCATACCCTTGGATCATTGTGGACCCCACCTGAGTGCCCAGAATGGCTGAGAATGCAGTCAAAAATGCATTTTGAAAATAGACCTTGCAGCCAAACAGGCCCTAGTCAAGGCTGGGCTATAAATACCAGTGCCTTGGGTTCATTTTAGACCCTTGGCTACTATTCAAATCGTGGGGAAGAGAGAGGAAAGAAAAGAGAGAAAAGAGAGGAAGAAGAAGGAAAGGAAGGAGAAGAGGAGGAGAAGCAGCCCTACACCCCTTGGCCTGATTTTCGTGCCTCCTCAGCTCAGCTCAGGTATAAACAACCCTGCACATACTTGCTGCTCTCTTTGAATCTCTGTGTTTTGCTTGGTATCTGACCACTGGCAGCCCAGAACAGCTGGGGACTGCCAAGTACCATCTCAGATCTGCCATGCAAACATGATGCATGGAAGATCTGAGTGTTTAATGATGATTCCTACATCTGTTTTTGCCTCTGGAACTGAAACCAGGCTGTGCTTAGCTGCACTGCTCAGTTACACTAAAAATTGGCTATTTGGAGCCCTGATTGCAAGCCCTGGCTGCATGAGACCTAACCCTAGGTGGCAAAAGCTTTAGATTGTCATTTTACACTAAATCTACCTTTACATGCAGCCAAAACAGTGATCTATAACTGAAGAAATCATGGGTTACTATTTACTGGGCTATCTGGGCAGCCTCTGGCAGCCAAGTGGTGGGCCCAGGTAAAAATCCAAGGTGTCTAGTGTGAAGAACACCCTGGGGGTCCATGATGCCCTAACATGCATGGGGAATGATGTGGCTACTGCCCATGGCCAGTAACCTTGGAATCTCAGCCTGTTCACGTTTTTGCAATCTCTGGGTGATGCAGACATCACCTAGAGACATCGCCCAGTGAATGGAATTTGGCAATTTTGCTGATATGACTTGGGGATCCTCACCCTATGGCCATGATATAGTGTAGGGAGGTAGAAAATGACCAGAATGCCCCTCCTCACATCTGTCCATGTGTATGAGTGCTTTGGGAACCCAAGTGGGCCCCGTAGGACTTGGAAACCCTGCCTGTGATGGTCCTGCAGCACTGTTAAGTTGGGGACAACACTGTAAGACTAATGTAACCTAGGATCATGTATTAAAGTGGTAAATGACCATTCTACCCCTAGGCCACCAACTCTGGATGATGCACCCAGACATAGGCCTAAGGCCCAGTACTAGTGATGAGCACATTTATGTGTGAAATTTTAGGGCATAAATTATACATTTTACCACATTGAACAGAGTTACTCAGTGCTTTCTTATGCTTTTCAGGGTTTAGGTGAATTCTTGTGAAAATGAAGGAGATGATGCTAAGGAGATGTTTTTAAGCTTTTAGAAGTGTAAATGGATGCATAGCCCATCGAGTCAGCTTTGCAATGGTTCAAACGGCACTTAATTCCGAGTTGAAACGAAGAAGTTATGGCCGTTTTCGTAACGACGCGTGAAAATGGTCTGCAGGGGTTTATTTATAATTATTGACAGTCGGATGGGGACAAAGTAAAGCGGAAGTTCGGATTTTAGGAGCCTTAATGCAATTATCAGAAGTTACTTTACTGTACCCGAAAGATTCCATTTGGAAGGCTCTGGACAGTCCAACTTCAACTTGAGATATCTTGGGCTCCCCAACTCCGAATTGGATGAAATTTGGGTCTATTTTGTGTGATTTTTCGCAAGGAACACAATGGTGAGACCTATATAAGTACCCCATACTCCACGTTTTCTGAAGGACAGAATGGGTATTTTATTTATTCTTGAAGGAATCCTAGTCATCACCCTTACTCTCTCTCTCCTTCAACTTCTCAAGGGCACTTCTGGAACTCTACTTGGGATAGATTTATTTTGAAAGATATTTTCTCATCTATGGAAGGTTGAAAAATCAAAGATGCTTTGATTTTATTGCTTGGAGAAGATATCTACAAAGAAAAGGAAGCACAAGTTAGAATTAGAAATTTACTTTTCTAAAAATAGAAGGTCTATGTAAATAATCTTCTCTTCTTCTTCTTTCTATTTTTTTCTTTTTTTCTTAGGATTCAAGGCATTGTAAAAGAGGAAGGAGAAGAGAATATTCTCTTTTCTTAGGGAATATTTCTCCTACACTTCCCCCTTCTCTCTTCTCCTCTCTTCCCCTATAAATACCCCTTGCCCTTTGGGTTGTAAGAAGTAGTTTTTTTTAGTTTAGTTTTTAGTTAGTTTCTAGTTCAATTTTAATTCAGTTTTTAGTGTAATTTTTAGTTCATTCACTTAGTAAAATTTCTTTTCTTCTTCTCCTTCTAGGTTGTGATTTTTGGCTTTTATAAGTTCTAGTTTGCTTTTTGATTTTTATTTAATGGTTGTAATAGGTTTAGTTTATGCTTTAATTTCAATTTAAGTCTTCAATTGGGTTGTAATTTCTTAATTCTAGTTTAGGTTTTAAGCCTTCTAGTCTAAGTTCTTAAGTTGATGACAAGACTTGAAGATTTAGAAGAGGAGGCCATGGTAAGTTTATGCAAGTATTCAAGCTTTTCAATTACATTCATGCAAACACATCTAGGTTTTACTATCTAAACTCTCAATCTCATTCTCCCTTTCCTCTATCTCTCTCTATCTTCTTCTTCTTCTCCCTCTATTTCTTTTATTTTTTTTATATGGTTGTGGTATGTGGATGCACTTTTATTCCCTTATTTTTTTTTATGTGATTATGAAGTGTGGCTGCGTTTTTGTTATTCCTTTCAATTCGCTTTAGTTTGATAGGTTAGATGCTCATGTGTTAGGACGCCAATTTAATCCCTTAATTTTGTTAGATGCTTATGAGTTAGGATGCATTAATTTTTATTAATTTAATTAGTTTAATTTAACACTTTAATTTGGTTCACTTTGCATTACTTTTAAGTTAGTTAAATAGAGTGGCGTATATCTCCTCGTGTTCGACCCGTAGCTACGATTGACCCGTACGCTTGCGGTATTATTTTAACTCAAACAACTAGGCCTAGAGAATTCTAACTGATGACCAACTGTACATCGGGTCAACCCAGTGAGCTTAGATCAGCCCTAGGACATCCAAAAATAGTTTGGAATATTAAATGCCAAGTTTTTTATTTATATCTAGGATTTGAGCCCGCGCTCGGGGCCTATACCCAGACTGCAACCGAAATTGAATTTACAACTGAGTTCTTAGAACTAGACCCAGGTGAGTGAAGTATTATCATATATGTATATGTAATTGTATTACTTTGCCGGTAATTAAATTCTTAAATTGTTAATGCTGTGTTATTTAAATTCTGTTCAATTACTCAAAATTACTACACATTGATTGTCTGTTGATCAACACTGTGCTTTTTACATGATGATTGTGAATGTTAGACAAGATGCCATAGTTGGCTTGGAAATGAGGCCGGTGGTAGCCAGTCGTATGGGATACGGTTGACACCGCCTGACTTATACGATGCCATATAGACAAGGGGCTAGAGTTTCATCACCCGTGCTACGCACCCTTGCCAATAGGGGTTAAGGTGTTGGATAACTGTGAGGACTACCGTAAAACCCTAGAGGCATTTACACCGGGAGGCCTCAGCATAGCTGGGATGCCCCAGGGCAAATATGCCGGGAAGCCTCAGGCTACAAGCTGGGAAGCACCAATAGGTGAATTTTTGGCTGAGTGCCCTACAAAGTTTATCCTCGAATTACATGTCGGGAAGCATCAGAAGGTGAGATTATATTGAGTCGGTTACCTCACAGGAGTTAACCTAGAGGGCCGGTCGGGCTTACCTGGGTAGGGAGATGCTGGAGCCGGCTGGTCCTCTCCGACAACTCAATGGGTGTATCGCTGGAAAGGGTAACCAAGCCCACACCAGGGATACATGTATTGGGGATTATAATAGCACTAACCTGACTTAGTTGTATTGTTAGGTGGCTAGTAAATAATCTAGACTTGCATATCATGTAGGATCATGTGGATTGTGGTTGCATGTGCATGCATGATGATATGTTTTGCTCACGAGCTCAGTGGGGCTCACACTCTATTATACATGTTTTTTTTCCTTCTAGATGATTCTGCAGGTGGATGCCGCTGTGGCATGGAGGCTCATTACGAGGAGGAGAGCCCTAATTGTTATGATTATATTGGTGTGGACCCCGACGGAGGTCGTGCCGATGATGCATGCATTCTCGGTGGTCATTGATGAAGACCAGTGAGGAGTGTACTTGATGCTTTTTGTCTTGGGGACTCCTTTTTGTTTTTGTTAGGAGTTTATCCACGTCTTGCTTGTGGTGTAGTTTTAGTTTTCTTTTCCTTTTTGGGGTTGAGTTATCTCACCCTGTATATATATATATATATATTTCCTTTTAGCTTTGTTAGCTTTATCTTTCAGTCATGGGTTGTATCTGCGAGGGAATGTTTCAAAACTCTTTTATGTTTATATATATCACCATCATTCCCGTATCGCTACGCTTTCTTTCTTGTTATAATTGTAGATTATTTGCAGCACTCTGATCTTGCTTATGGTAAAGTGATGAATGTGGGACCGTGAATGTAATAACTGCTTCTAGATTCGTGGGATTTGGCGGATTACCGATATACAATTCGGGTCACCTACCTAATCCTCCCAAGGGGTGGTTTGGGGTGTGACAGAGCTTGGTATTAGAGCATGAGGCTCTTCTTACCTTCATGGGATGCAGAATAGGAATAATAAGCTATCAACATTAAAACATGTAATAAGGTAAAAGCTACAGGGGAGGTAGATGTAATTAAAAGATAAAGATACAATATTTCCATTAATTTAAATATAACTGTGGCCGAGCCACTACATAAGCTTTGACTGAAAGTAATACTTTTAAATATTTACATAAGTTGACAAAAAAAAAAAAAAACTACATACATCTCGAACAAGAAAAAAATATACATGAGTAAAAAAAAAAAAGAAAAGAGAAAGATGGGACAAGTCTGGACCACGTAACAGGAAAGTCAAATGCTGGCTGGAAGAACTACTTCGACGGAGGCAAGTCGCTCGGTGGAGGATGAGACTGGCGTGAGTCAACGTGATAGAACCTGTCCCAAAAGTCCAAGCACTACTCTACAGATATCACTCTGCTCTCCAAAGATGAGAAGCCCTGATCCATCCTAGTCGATATGTCTGTGAGCTGAGTCCTAAGACCCTGGAACTATGACATCACCTGTGCCCACTCAGATGGCTCTGGCACATGCGAGCTAGTGGCCCCAGTTGCCTCGTAAGCGGGCAAATCTATGAACTAAGTGCCAATCCCCTCGAAGTCACCCTGCTCCTCACCCTAGATGTCACCCTCCTCTCCATGCTCCTCCCCCTGCTCATCATCACCCTACATCTCTCCCAACTCCTCATCTCCCTACTGCTCATCTCCTGGCATCTCCATCTGCTCCTCCTCTTGTGGATCACCCCCTGGCACCTTCATCTTTAGAATTGAGGTCTTGTTGATGGGCCTAGACCTATCTCTCTCCATATACTCGCCCTCCAAAGGAACCTCGAAGTGCTGGAAGACTAAAGTAAGGAATTTCCCATATGGAATATTCCCATCAGAGGGATTTTATGCATGATATAGCATGACCTGAAGTAGTAAGTATGGGAGGTTTATCACTAGACCTCCTCTGCCCGCTCCCAATAGGCAGTAAGTAATATAGGCCCTCAGCATAGAAATGCTACCCCTGTTTCCGCCCTTAGGGTAGATGTTGTAGGTCACACACCTACTGATGATGCAAGCACTAGGCTTGTAGGAAGCCTCTGACTTGGGTGTGCTCTCAGACCTAGTCAATGCCTTGAAGACTCTCCTCCTGGTCTCCAATGAGAACATCTCAGAAATGTCAATCCGGGGCTTGTAATAGCACCTCTCCCCAGTGTTGGGCAGCCCCAAGATCCACGCTAGTGAGGCAGTGGTCGACCTAATATCCACCCCCTTCACTCTACTCTCTAGTCTAAACTCTTGTGCCCCAGATGGCACCAAATTACAATAGAAATACCGAACCAAGTTGGGATAACAAGGTTCAGTGGGTGTCATCATAGAGGCCCAACCCAAGGTGTTGAACCTAGTAAACAAACTATACTGATGGAAGTCATCCACCTGTACCACCCGGCCATTCACAATTTTTAGGGACCTAAACTTGTCCCAATCCTTAGAGTGCTCATACCCAGAGAAAAGAAATCGGTCAAACTCGGGTTCCTCCAATGAAGAATCATCCCTAGGTGAAGAAGGTGGAACCGTAGATGATGAAGAGTTCTTGCTCTCAACCCGAAGCCTCTTGCATGCTACGGATTTTCTTGCCATATGGTGACTTGTAGACATTAGGCTACAAAAAGAGAAGAAAAGAAGTAGTTAGGGCAAAGGGAATCGATAAAACCCTAGGTAAAACAAGAGGAAACCAAGAAAAGACCCAATGTAGTGAAAATAACCAAAGAATCTTACCTAGGTTTGCGTGGATTCGTGAAAGACCCGAAGAAATGCGAGGATTTGGTGTGGAAAAGGTCACATAAGCCCTCAAAGGTCTGCCCTAGGTGTTTAGGAGAGTTTAGGAAAAGAATAGAATGAAATGGGCCCCTCTCGGACTAATATATCTGAGCTCCGATTCTTTGGGCGATAGCACTGGGCGATGCATCTAACGCCCAGAGACATCGCCCAGAGATTAAGATTTTGCAGTTTTTGTGTAACAGCTTATGGAAACCTCAAATTTGTCTCAAATAACTTCAATAAACATGAAAACATAAATTTTTATAAAATAATCATAATATGTATAACAAAAAATTATTATTATTTTAAATTGATGAATTAAATAACTCACTTATTGCCTAATAACCTATTTAGGGAAAAAAATAGCTATTACTTGGGAGATTCTAATATACAACACATAGGAATTTGGGAATTTTCTTGTATATAAATACCTATTAATAGATAAAGGTGTATATACTTATAAGAAATAGTGTGTGTGTAAATAATTAATATTCTGTGTCTAATACTGTGTATGTATGAACCGAGTGGTGTGATGCTATACAAATCCGAACATAGATATGTAGGTATGCTGTAATACGTATTTACGACGTGTAGTGAGCGTAGATCTTACCATACCCTCAGCCTAGGTTAGCCAAGGTTAGGATCTAATAGGTTGTCTAGTCAATCTGAGCTCTGTAGATGCTAAGGTACCTCGAGCCAACCCAATTATATTTTATTGTTTATAGTCGCTTAAAATCCTGTAGACGTGTACTTAATTTTTTTTAAATTAAGTATAACCTGATGCTTAGAACCTCTTTATGACAGGACCTACTGCCTCAGCCAAGACTGGATACCCCAGCATCATGATCTATATTAGACAGCTACGAGAGAGACTGAGATGGATACGTTTAGTACTACCTTGAGCCGAGAACCGGTTGGACTTTTATCTAGCCCTTGCTGCTATTAGTGAACCAGGGGAACGAGATTTCTATCTATCCTTAGCCGAGGAAGTTAGAGCTGACATAGAGTACCTGCTTGCGGTGGAATTTATGATCGGAAGGAAACCGGAATTACTTGCCTGTTAGATCAGGTAAGTAGCTAAAAGACTTTTACTTAAAAATTTGAAGTCTCTCATATAGTGTTATGCATAGCTTATCATTATATAAAATGTTTAAGAGCAGAACACAAAAATGAAAGAAACACCTCATAAAAAACCAATAAGACATATCTAACAATATACCTTACTGGTGCGACTTATGAAATTCACTGGAACTATGGACTAGGTATGTACATGCACTAACTAGGAATTAATTGTTGACCCCGATGAACAATATTGGAATATTGAACATGCTCCTCTTTATAGAGAAGCAACAATGGTCAACACAAGAAGAAGTTCACGAGGTGGTCGTAAAGGAAAACAACCTCGTGTTATACCGGAGGTTGAACTGCCAAATGTGACTGTGGCTTAAAATTCTGAAGCATCGACTGCTTCGTCAGAGGCACCAGCGGATGCACAAGCCACTGCTGCGGCACCTCAGCCGAGAATGGTAGCCAAAGAAGTAACTGCATTCATGACCACTATGATGTGGACCATGCAATAGCAACAGGAGTTGCTTGGTCAGATGTCTACGCAATTTGCAACCATGATGCATGAACGTGCGGCACCACCACCACCACCCAACCGGCCTGTACTATTTCAACCACATGTGCCTCAACACTTAGCGGAGAACTCTACCGCCAAGGTTGTCATACCCCAAACCACCCCCTAGAAGCAGTGCTTACATTCACGGAACCACATTCATCTCATTACCATAAGTAAGATCAGAGTGCTGTAGTAAAACTACAATTTCAATAAATAAAGGAGCATAGTGATACGGAGAAACGATGATAATATATACATAAAAAGGTTTGTACATATCCCACCAACCCACAAACATAAAGATAAAGCTGACAAGAACAGAACTACATACATAAATATATACAGGGTGAGCATACTCAACCCCAAAAAGAAAAGAAAGTAAAAACTACAATAGGACCATAGTCAGAACGAGGATAGACTCCTGACAACTCAAAAAGGAGTCCCCAAGCCAAAAAGCATCAAAAGCACTCCTCAACGGTCTTCATCAATGACCACCGACAAAGTATGCAGGATCGGTATGACCTTTGTCGGGGTCCACACCAGCATCATCGTAACAACCAGGACTCTCCTCCTTGAGATAACCCTCCAGGCCACACTGGCATCCATCTACAAAATCATCTAAGAAAAACAATGTATAACAGAGTGTGACCCCCACTGAGCTCATGAGCAAATAACATCAATCATGCATGCATATGTAATCATAATTCATAGTTCATATGTCCCTACATGATATGCAAGTCCAAATTATTTATTAGCCACCTAACAATACAACTAAGTCAGGTCAGTGCTACTACAATCCCCAATACATGTATCCCTGGTGCGGGCTTCTAACCCCTTCCCGTGATACACCCATTAAGTTGTCGGAGAGGACAAGTCAGCCCCCACATCAGTCACCAAGGTCAGCCCAACCAGCCCTCTGTGATTAACTTGTAGGGCAATCCATTTCTTTCATCTTTTCTTTTCTTTGGCTTACAGCCCATATTCACCATTCCGGTGTTCTTTCATTTCTTTTCATTTCTTTTCTCATATACATATGGTCACCCTCACAGGCATCCAACACCTAAACCCCTGTTGGCAAGGGTGCATAGCACGAGTGATGAAACTCTAGCCCCATGTCTATATGGCATCGTATGAGTCGGGTGGTGTCAATCGCATCCCATTCTATGGGCTACCACAGGCCTCATCTCCAAGCCGACTACGGCATCTAGTCTAACAATCACAATCATCATATAAGAATTCACAGTGTTGATCAACAGACAATCATTATGCGGTGATTTGAGTAATTTGAATAGAAGTAAATAACACAGCATATATAATTCAATTCTTATTAGCCGACATAGCATCTTAATTACACATGCACATATGATAGTATTATTCACTCACCTGAGTTTGGTTCTAAATACTCGGTTGCAAACTCAGTTCTAATAGCAATTTGGTTATTGACCTCGAGCGTGGGATCAATTCCTAGATATAAATCAAAAGTTGTCATATTAAGTTTTCAGCCTATCACTGGTACTCCTAGGGTTAACCTAAGCTTACTGGGTTGACCCAACGTTCAGTTGGTTCACACTTGGAATCACTGGGCCTTAGGTCATGTCCTGGTGCATGGGCCAGAATCAGTGGCACAAGGGTAAAATGGTCATTTTCAATAGTTGTACCTGACCTTAGGTCAGATCAGGTCCACAATGCTGTCCACAGCTTGCCTATGTTGTAGGACCAAGCACAGTAGGGTTTCCTTCACCTGCAGGGCCCACTAGGGTTCCAAAGTATTCCTTGATCATAAATAGATGTGGGGAAGGGCTTTTTGGTCATTTCCCAACCTCCCACAGTGTCTAAAAGCCAAAGGGTGAGTTTCCCCAAAGTCAGATCAGTAATACAACAACTTTCCATACACTGGGCAATGGCTCTGGGCGATGTTTGCATCGCCCAGAGGCTGCAATCGACATTTGGGCTAAGTTCCCAAGGTTGGGCCCACAGGGCTGAGGTCAGACTTGATCCTCTGCATGTCAGGGGGGTTAGGTAGCCCCTGGGAGTCACCTTCAATTTGATCCTAATGGATCCCCCACTGGGCCCACCATCAGGCTGCTAATGGCTACCCAGACAACCCAGTGAATAGTATCACAGGGTTTTTCTCAATCTTGGAATTCAATTCCAGCCACATGTAAGCCTAGAAATGGATGCAAAACAGGGTTTCCTGGCTGTGATTGCCTAGGGTTAGGTCTGTGCAGCCCTAGCTTGGACCCAGGGTTCCAAATCATAGAGCAATAGGGCAATCTGGCAGTGCAGTTGTGCACAGTCAGTTTCGGTTCCCATAAACAGCATATCAGCCCACTAAAATCACTCATAGGTCACAGATCTTCCATGCACAAGGCTAGCATGGCAGATCTGGAGCTGATCTAGGTAAACCCTAGCTGTTCAGGGCTGGCCAGGGAGCAGAAATACATCCAACACGGAGAAGAGATGAGGACAGCAGGTATAGGCATACATGTTTATACCTGAGATGGCTGAGAGAGGGCTCGGTTCCAGCTGTGATGGGTGGCAGTACCTCCCCCTTCCTTCTTCTTCCTTCTTCTTCCTTCTTCTTCCTTCTTCCTTCTCCTTCTTCTCCTTTTTTCTTCTTTCTTCCCTCTCTTCACTCCCATGGATTTCAGATCCGTCAAGGGCTCTAAAATGAGCCCAAGACCTTTCTATTTATAGGCCTAGCCCTCACTGAGGTTCGTTTGCCTGGGAAGGCCTCTTTTGAAAATCAGTTTTTAAACTGATTTTGACTGATTCTGGGCACACTGGTGGGGTTCACAGTGAACCAAGGGTATGAGGTGGTCCATCAGACTTCCCTCTATCCATGGAGGGTGCCCATGTTCATATTGGGTGGTCCCCATAATTAAAAATTATTAAAAATGTACTATTTCACTCACTGGGCGATGTCACTGGGCCTTGCTGCATCGCCCAGTGCCATCGTTCAAAGAATTCCAGCAAGCTGAAATTCAATGGGCTTGCATAGGGGTTTGACCCTTTATCAGGGTATTGTCCCCACATGCCCCATAGGAGATTTTACACACTTTTACAGAGGTGGGTCCCACCATTATAAGGAGGAGAGAGATTACTTGGGATTCAAACCATATATCAGGCAATGGGTTGTACATTTGCATGGGTCTACTGTCCATCTACTGACAAGCATGTAGGATGATCCACATAGGGTTTTCTCATCAATCCAAACCACTGGAGTGATACTCCACTATGTTCTTGGTTGCCTGATCAGGGGTTCCTGTCCTTCAATCAAACTTCCAATCAGCCAGGGGTAGGGTTGGACATTTCTCCCCACCTTATAAAATTTTTTTCCTCGAAATTTACTTACCTTGCATTTCGAAGAGTTGAGGATATTTTTCTTTCATTTCACCCTCACGTTCCCATGAAGCTTCCTCTACCGGATTGTTTCCCCATCGAACCTTTACAAAAGCGATGGTATGGTTATGGAGGTTATGCTCCTTTCTGTCCAATATCTCTGTGGGTTGTTCTTCATAGGTCATATCCATATCCAACTATTCCGGTTCAGTTGACAGTACATGTGTCGGGTTGTTAATGTACTTTCGTAGCATTGACACATGAAAAACATCGTGGATGCCCAACAAAGATGGTGGTAATGCTAGTCGGTATGCTATGGGTCCCACTTTATTAAGTATTTCATAAGGACCAATGAACCTTGGGCTCAATTTGCCTTTTTTGTTAAATCGTAACAATCCTTTAGTTGGAGATACTCGAAGGAATACTTTTTCGCCGACTTCAACCTCAATATCTTTCCTTTGGTTATCCGCATAACTTTTCTGTCTTGATTGGGCTGCCTTGATTTTCTCTCTTATAACATCTACTTTATCACAGATTGATTGTATCATCTCAGGTCCGAGATATTTCTGCTCCCCAACTTCATCCCAATATAACGGAGTTCTACATTTCCGTCTATACAATGCTTCGAACGGTTCCATGCCAATGGTGGAGTGATAGCTATTATTATATATAAATTCCACCAGAGGTATGTGAGCATCCCAACTGTCATTCATTTCCAAAACACAGGCTTGGAGCATGTTCTCCAGAGTCTAAATAGTTCTTTCTGATTGTCCATCCGTCTGCAGATGGAAAGCTGTGCTAAGATTTAGTTGAGATCCCAATGCCTTCTGCAAACTTCTCCAAAACCTTGAGGTGAACCGAGGATCTCTGTCAGACACAATACTGACAGGCACGCCATATAACCAAACTATGTTTTCAATATATATGTGGGCATGCTTCTCCATTGGGTAACTTATCTTGATCGGTATGAAGTGTACCGCCTTCGTCAGTCCATCTACAATCACCCAAATTGCATTCATGCCTTTCCTGGTGTTGGGCAGATTTGTCACGAAATCCATAGTGATTCTTTCCCACTTCTACTCAGGTATGGGAAGTGGCTGCAACAATCTATACGGTCGGTGTCTCTTTGTTTTTATCTGTTGACAGGTGAGGCACTTAGACATGTATATTGCTATGGTCTCCTTCATTCCCATCCACTAGTAATACTTCTTCAAATCCTTGTACATCTTTGTACTTTCAGGATGGATTGTGTCGGGTGAGTTGTGCGCATCTTTAAGGATTTGATATTGGAGGTCAAAATCATCAGGCATGCACAGTCTATCTCAAAATTTTAATGCACCGTCATAGGCCAAGGAAAAATCTGGGTCCTTATGGACACCTTGTTGAACTTCCCAAATTACTTTGGCCAGCTCGGGGTCCAATGGTTGCTTCGTAATTATTTCCTCTCATATCGACGGCTGCAGGTTCATAACTGCTAATTACATAGCCGTTCCTTCGATCACGAGCTCCAAATCAAATTTCTAAGCGTCCTCTATTAACGCTCACTTACGACCAAAGATGCGAGGGACGCAGTCTAAGATTTCCTGCTTAATGCATCTGCAACAACGTTGGCCATGCTAGCGTGGTACTAGATTTCACAATCATAGTCTTTCACCAATTCCAACCACCGTCTCTGTCTCATGTTCAACTCCTTCTGGATGAAGAAATACTTCAGACTTTTGTGGTCGCTGAAGATTTTACTCTTTTCACCATATAGGTAATGTTGCCATATTTTCAATGCAAAAACTACCGCCGCCAATTCTAGGTCATGTGTGGGGTAGATCTTTTCGTGTTCCTTTAATTGTCTGAAGGCGTAGACGACTACTTTACCTCTCTGTATTAGGACACCACCCAATCCTGTTCTGGATGCATCAGTGTATACCACCATTCCTCCAGTGCAGTCCAAAATGGTCAGAACTGGAGCTGTTACCAAACGGTTTCATAATGCCTGAAAACTCTTCTTGCATGCTTCATTCCATTCAAACTTGGCTCCCTTCTTTGTGAGTTTTGTCATAGGTGCCAAAATTCGTGAGAAATTTTTAATAAACCGTCGATAATATCCGGCCAAACCTAAGAAACTTCGAATCTCAGTGGCACTCTTCAGAGTTTCCCATTTAAGAATTGCTTTCACCTTGCCTGGGTCTACTTTAATGCTGTCCTCAATGATGATGTGTCCCAAGAATCCGATCTGGTGAAGCCAAAATTCACATTTGCTGAATTTGGTGGAAAGCTGGTGTTCTCGTAACCGCTGCAACACGAAAGTAAGGTGTTGAGCATGTTCTTCATCATCCTTAGAGTATACCAGGATGTTGTCAATGAATACTATGATGAATTTATCCAGCACATTATGAAATACTCTATTCATCATGTCCATGAATGCTGCCGGGGCCTTGGTTAACCTGAACGATAGAACTAAAAATTCATAGTGTCCGTATCGAGTTCGGAATGTCGTCTTATGAATATCACCGCTCTTGATCTTCAATTGATGGTATCTCGACCTAAGATCGATTTTGGAGAAAACTCGTGCTCGTTGTAACTGATCGAATAGGTCATCGATACGCGACAGTGGATATCGATTCTTGATAGTCAGCTTATTCAACTCGCGGTAGTCGATACACAGCCGCATACTCCCATCTTTCTTCTTAACAAATAGCACAGGTGCTCCCCAGGGTCACACACTAGGTCGTCTAAATCCTTTCTTCAGCAAGTCTTGAAGTTGAACCTGCAACTCTTGCAGTTTGACTGGCACCATATGGTATGGTGCCTTGGATACTGGTGTTGCACTAGGAATTAAATCAATCCCGAATAGTACTCGTGCGGGCATGGTCGAGACATTCAGGGTACCTAGGGTTTGTAGGAAATTTTTAGGTTAGATACAGTAAGCCAATTAGTCCCTATAAGTTAGTAGTGTTCAACAACTTACCTGTTAATACTTTGGGATTCGCCTCAGCTTCTTCATTCGCCATGGCAAACACCTTTCCTCGTGTTCGATTATCCCGTAGCTAGAAAGTCCTAGCATAGGGCTGATTCTACGAGTTATTATTGTACCCACGCGTTCTACAATCTTTGGCCATATGCCCTTCCTTATTGCACTGGTAACACTTAAAGGGTGGAGCAGCAGGTGTTGAGGCTTGGCTCACTTGACTTGTTGCTAGTCGGGCTGGCAAAGCTGCTATTGTCGCTTGACTTATCGCAGGTTGAGCAGGTCGATTAAAGGTGGGGTGGAAAGGGTTGACCCATATTCGACCTACGATACGGAGTCGAGATGGAGCCTGAATTAGTTCCACGGTAAACTTTATTTGGCTAGGCATAGGTCTGGAAATTGTTTGGCCTTTTGCCCACAGATGACGTCATAGCTTTCTCTTTCTCTTTCTCCTTAAATCTATCTTCCATGGTTTTTGCCTTGTCGACCATTTGAGCATAATCCCTAATGTCCATTATTGACAGCACTGATCCAATCTCAATCTTGAGTCCTTTCTCAAATTTCTTCGCCTTACTAACTTCCCCTTTCAGGTGCTCTGGAGCAAAATGGAACAAGTCCTCAAATTGTTGTTGATAATCTAGCACCGACTTGGTTCCTTGCACCAGTGCGATGAATTCTACTTCTTTCCTATCCCTGAAACTCTCCAGAAAGTAGTTTTTGAAGAAAACTTCTTTAAATTGCTCCTAAGTGGGATTCGGGTGAGTAGCTTCCAAATTAGGCTTTGTAGCTTTCCACCAAGCTTCAACTTCACTCTGCAACTGATAACCCGCACATATAATCTTTTGTGCATCTGTGCACTCAAGTACATCAAATGCCTTTTCTAGGGCACTAATCCACCGTTTTGGCTGCATTGCTTCAGAAGTTATTTTGGAAAATGCAGGTGGTTGGAGTTTCTTGAATCTTTCCATAACCTTGGCGGTAGAGTTCTCTGCTAAATGTTGAGGCACAGGTGGTGGAAATAGTACGGCCGATTGGGTGGTGGTGGAGCACGTTCGTGCATCATGGTTGCAAACTGTGTGGACATCTGACCAAGCAATTCTTGTTGTTGTTGCATGGTCTGCATCATAGTGGTCATGAATGCAGTCATGTCATCAGCTGCCATATTTGGCTGAGGTGCAGCAGTAGTGGCTTGAGCAGCCGCAGGTGCCTCTGATGAAGCAGCCGATGCTTTAGAATTTTGAGCCTTAGTTCCGTTAGGCAGTTCAACCTCTGGTACAACTCGAGGTTGTTTTTCTTTATGACCACCAAGAGAACCACTTCTGGTGTTAACCATTGTTGCTTCTCTAAAAGGAGGAGCGTGTTTAATATTCCAATATCATCCGTGTGGATCAACAATTATTTCCTAACTAGAGCAGGTACAAATCTAGTCCACAGTTCCAATGAGTTTCATGAGTCGCACCAGTAAGGTGGATTATTAGATTACATTGTGTTGGTATATTATGTGATGTGTCTTATTGAGTGCATTATGTTTCACTTTCTTATGCATTTTATGTATCAATATACTATGCATGGCATTATATGAGAGATTTCAAATTTTTTTTTTAATAAAAGACTTTTAATTATTTACATGGTCTAACAGGCAAGCATCTCCAGCTTCTTTCCGGTCACAAACCCCATCATAAGCAGAAATTCTATGTCAGCTCTTACCTCTTCAGTTAAAGTCATAAAATACTCTCGCTCTTCTGGTCCACTAATGGTACCAATGGCTAAATAAATATCCAATCGATTCTCGGCTCAGGGCAACACTAGTCGTATCCGTCTCAGTCTCTCTCATAGATGTCTAATGTAAATCATATTGCCGGGGTGTCCAGCCTTGGCCAAAGTGATTGGTCCTGTAATAAGGAATGGTTCTAAGCATCAGGCTATACTTAATTAAAAGAATTAAGTACATATTTATAGAAATTTAAATGACTAAGATTCAATTTAACTAATCTGGGTTGGCTCGAGGTACTATCTGTTCGACCCCTTTCCTCTCGGCCTTTGAACACTCTAAGAGAGGACGAAGGAGCGGACTCATGTTCCGCATCCATTCGTAAGTCCACCCAGTTTAAATTTTTGAATGGACTCACAACCGAACTCAGAGGAGTTGATCTATTGGTCGATCCGCCCGTGTTCTAAAGGGCCATTGGCCTATATTTTCAGGCCTAGCCTCTTTCTTAGGACTCTTGTTGCCTCCGTGTGTTAGGACACACAAATTCTTGTGCAATTATATGCCCTTTTATAAGAATTGTGCTTATTCCTCTCTTGCTTGTGCTAACATTTGAAGCATCTAATGAAATCAGGTGCTGAAACATGGTCAATACTCGCAATCAAAATCGTTCCCCTCCTAAGGATGACGCCGGTGATGTATCCGAGGAAGGTTTGCCTGCACCTCCTCCGATGAATACCAATGCTGAGGTTGTAGTGCTCTTGGGAAATATTCTTCGTGATATGCGGAGAGAACAATGAGATTCCCAAAATGAGCAGCGCACCTTCATGCGTGATTTGGCCACCCAGTTGTAAAATGCGGGTAGGGAAGGACCAAGAGTACCACCTCGGGTACATGAAATCCCAAATCCTCCGGCTAATGTCACTCCTATTACTCATCCTCCAGGGCTGGCTGCTAATGAAACCCCTGCGGCTCAAGTGAACCAAGATCCACCTCCCCCTCCTCCGGCTGCTCTACCGGTTAAAAATGTAATACCAGAATGGGTTGATGCCTCCAAACTCTCCGAGAGATTTCCAAAGTACCATCCTCCCACTTTTTATAAGCTGGTCCATAACTCAATGTTCCCAGCTACTTAGCTTAGGGATCTCAAGAGGATCTTTGAAGTATTACCATGTAATGATCTCGAGAAGATCTGGTGTGCTAATTTTCAACTCTGAGGTGATGCCAATGTACGGTGGCATTCCTCGAAGGATCATTTTTGGGCAAGATATCCCAATCCTACTTGGAATCAGTTTAAGGAAGCTTTTCTCGAGAATTACTTTCCAAGAAATTTTTGGGAGAAGAAGGAGATTGAATTCATGAACCTCAGTCAAGGATCAAAATCAGTCCTAGAATACCAACAATTCTTGGAAGAGTATTTCTATTTTGCTCCGACCCATTTGAAGACTGAGGACGTGAAGGCAAGATGATTTGAAAGAGGACTTAGAGCCAATCTGAGCACTGCAGTGGTGTTGTACAAGTATCCCACCTATGCTGAGGTGGTTGAAGCTGCTAAATTGATAGAAGACCAACAAAGGGAGAATTATCGGGCCATCCAGGCAGGCAAGAGGCCGATATCCTCTCATGACTCTAGGGGACCTAGCAAGTTTCAAAGAAGAGGGTCTTATACCAATGTGGCTCCAATTCAATTCCACAAGCCTGATTCAACTCAAGTGCCTAAATCTGTACCTGCATCTCATTATGGGGCACAGACTCTTATATGTTACAACTACAAGGAGTCTGGGCATATGGCCAAGGATTGTCCTCAATCACAACAATCAGGTTCATGGCCGATAGTGACTTCCAAACCATCCCGGCAAGGGCTGCTGTTCGTCCACTTGCTCCTGCTCCAGTGAGCAAGACTCAAGGGCAAGTCTATTCTATCACCCATGAGGAAGCCTAATCTGACCCCGGTGTTATCACAGGTACTACACCTAACCACCTTAGTCAAATTAATTAATTTTAGCTTACCATATTTGGCTATCCAGTGTCTATCAGGCATGATTTCTGTGTGCTCCTTACCTACTTATATGTTATTTGATTCGGGGGTGTCACACTCCTTTATATCCCCCTCATTTACTGAGAAGTTACCTTTTGAGCCGGTCTTATTGGAGCAAAAGTTAATGGTTAGTACGCCGACTGGAAGCAATGTTGAGTTGGATCGATCTTTTCACTCTTGCCCTATTCGAGTGAGTGACCACGGACTCGAAGCCAGTTTGATCATCCTAGACATGAAAGATTTTGATGTGATTCTGGGAATGGACTGGTTATCCACGCATGGGGCTAGTTTGATTTGTGCAGAAAGGAAGATACTTTTTAGGAGAGGAGAGGAAAATGAGTTTATATTTAGGGGTAATAAAAGTAAAAAACCCAAGAACCCAATCATATCAGCTCTCCAGGTCCAGAAACTCTTAGCCCTAGGTTGTCAATGTTACCTAGCCTTAGTAGTTGATGTTGAATCAAACGTTACACCGATGGAAGAAATAAGTGTGGTAAGGGATTTTCCTGATGTCATTTCGGAAGACCTTAACGTTTACCACCGGATCGAGAGACAGAATTTATGATTGATCTGATACCCAGTGCTGCTCCAGTGTCTAATGCACCGTACAGAATGGACCCATCAGAACTGAAAGAACTTCAAGGACAGCTAAATGATTTGCTGAAGAAGGGTTCTATTAGGCCAAGTGTTTCCCCGTGGGACGCGCCTGTTCTATTTGTGAAGAAGAAGGATGGTAGTATGCACCTGTGTATCGACTACTGTGAACTCAACAAGCTAACAATCAAGAATCGGTACCCATTACCAACGATCAATGATTTAATTGATCAGTTGCAAGGTGCGAGGGTTTTCTCTAAAATTGATCTCCGTTTGGGGTACCACCAGTTGAAGATCAGAGACAGTGACATCAGCAAGACCGCGTTTAGATCACGATATGGCCATTATGAATTCCTAGTTATGTCTTTCGGGCTAACTAACGCCCCGATAGCTTTTATGGAGTTGATGAACAGAGTGTTTCATGATGTATTGGATAAGTATGTTATCATGTTTATCGATGACATCCTGGTCTACTCAAAGAGCGAAGAAGAGCATGCTGACCATCTTCGATTTGTACTTCAGCGATTGAGAGAAAAGCAGTTATATGCAAAGTTCAGCAAGTGTGAGTTTTGGTTGCAACAAGTGGCTTTTCTAGGACATTTGGTATCTGCGAAGGGTATTGAAGTTGACCCTGGCAAAGTACAGTCGGTAGTTGACTGGGAGACACCCAAGAACGTGGCAGATATTCACAGTTTCCTTGGTCTGGCCGGTTACTATAGGAGATTCATCGAGAACTTTTCCAAAATCTCTGCTCCTATGACTCGGTTGACCCAAAAGGGAGTGAAATTTGAGTGGTCGGACGAATGTGAAAAGAATTTCCAAGATCTGAAGCAGCGACTGATCTCTACTCCAGTACTTACTATACCAAATGGTACTAGAAGAATGGTAGTCTACTGCGATGCGTCAAAGTTGGGACTCGGGAATGTGTTAATGTAGGGTGATACAGTGGTGGCCTATGCTTCTCATCAATTGAAGGAATATGAGAGGAATTATCCAACTCATGATCTAGAGTTGGCAGCTGTGGTCTTTGCTTTAAAAATTTGGAGACACTATGTATATGGAGAGAAAAGTGAGATTTACAGCGACCATAAAAGCCTAAAGTATTTATTTACTTAAAAGGAACTCAATATGAGATAGAGGCGTTGGTTGGAGCTCATGAAGGATTATGACTGCACTATTCACTATCACCCAGGCAAAGCAAATGTGGTAGCAGATGCTCTTAGTTGAAAATCACAGACCTTATCTATCGCATCCCTGGCTGTCAACAAGGAGCTTATTGAAGAAGCAAGGAAGATGGATTTGGAATTATTAGTAGAAGGTGTTACCTTGTCCTTAGCATCTCTAACGGTGCAGTCCACCTTGGTTGAAAAGATTAAAGCAGCTCAAACTTCAGATGAACACTGTAGGGAAATCGTTGAAGCTATCTAGGGTGACACAGTGTGATCTGGACTTCACATTGATGGATTGCGGTGTCCTCATGTTTAGAGATTGTCTATGTGTCCCCAAGAATGACCAGCTAAGGAAGGAAGTATTGGCAGAAGCACATGAATCCCCTTACTCGATTCACCCAGGTAGTACTAAGATGTACAGGGACCTGGAGGGACATTACCGGTGGAGCGGGATGAAAAGGGATGTAGCAGATTTTGTAACCCGGTGCCTCACTTGTCAACAAGTGAAGGCAGATAGACAACGTCCCCATGGACTATTGCAATCATTGCCTGTGCCAGAATGGAAATGGGAGCACGTGACTATGAACTTCGTCACAAGATTACGCCGTACACCTAGGGGTGTTGATGCTATATGGATCATTGTGGATAGGTTGATGAAGATGGCACATTTTATTCCCATCAAAGTCACCTACTATATGGATAGATTGGCCCATTTGTACATTGATAACGTGGTTTGCATACATGGAATTCCAGTCAGCATTATCTCAGATTGGGATCCCAGGTTCACTTCCAAATTCTGGGGTTGATTCCAAAGATCTATGGGTACCTTGTTAAGCTTTAGCATTGCCTTCCATCCTCAGACCGACGATCAGTCGGAAAGGACAATACAAACATTAGAAGACATGCTTCGGGCTTGTGCCATTGATATGCAGGGCAGTTGGCATGAGCACATTTCACTTATCGAGTTTGCCTATAACAACAGTTACCAAGCTACTATTGAGATGGCACCCTTTGAGGCATAGTATGGGAAGAAGTGCTGGACTCCCTTATATTGGGACGAAGTAGGTGAGCGATGCATTCTTGGGCCGGAACAGATACAAGCAACTTGTGAAAAGGTGGATTTGATCCAGGAAAGAATTAAAGCTGCCCAGTCAAGGCAAAAGGGCTATGCTGAGCAGAGGCGAAAGGACCTAGAGTTTCTCGTCGGAGACAAGATATTTCTCAAGGTGTCACCTACAAAAGGGATGATGCGATTCAGCAAAAAGGGTAAATTAAGTCCGAGGTATATTGGGCCTTATGAGATTCTTACAAAGGTTGGACCAGTAGCATATCGGTTGGCACTTCCACCATCTCTCGACAGCGTACACGATGTCTTTCACATATCTATATTGCAGAAGTATGTACATGACCCCAGTCATATCCTGTCTCAGGAGCCACCTAAATTGGCAGCAGATATGTCTTACAAGGAACAGCCTGAGAAGATTCTAGACAGTAAGGTGGCAAATCTCCATAACCGACCTATTCATTATGTGAAGGTCAAGTGGTGGAACCACACGGAAGAAGAAGCTTCCTTGGAAGCCGAGTTGGAAATGCGAGCGAAATACCCTTCCTTAG
Source organism: Telopea speciosissima (assembly GCF_018873765.1). Classification (NCBI taxonomy): domain Eukaryota; kingdom Viridiplantae; phylum Streptophyta; class Magnoliopsida; order Proteales; family Proteaceae; genus Telopea; species Telopea speciosissima. Next base: position 37,756,981 of record NC_057917.1, on the reverse strand, counting down.
GATTTCTACAAGGTACGACAATTTCGAGGATTAAATTCTTGTAAGGTGGGGAGGATGTTACACCCGCTCCCAGATTTATTATTTAATAATTTTTTCTCTCGTGTGACATGTAGATTCTACTGCTGTGTATGCTGGCGAGTTTTTTTCACTTGTGGTCAAACCAAGTCACAAGACTGTTGACCACGGTCAAGGGGTAAGATTTAATCTTGTAGATGATACTGAGTCTTACTCTAGTCGACCCTGGAGCTTGGGTTAAAGCCCGACCCTTTTTCCTTGGGTTTCTGCCCTTACAGCAGCAGCAGACGCACAAGTGGACTCATCAGCACTGCATCCATCTGTTAGTCTGCCCATGCTGTCCTTGGGTTTTATGTATTTTCCTTGTGTGGGACCTACACCCCGTACTTCGAACACTCTAGTTCTATCTCTTGGGCGAGGGTAACCTTGTTCTTACCTTTCCTTGGGTTATAGGTGGCCTTTGGGGTGGACTCATTGGCTAAGTAAGCATTTTAATGAGTTTTGGCTCATTAAGCCCCAGGCCAAATAGACCTTAGGAGGGAGATTAGCTTTAAGACTAAAACTTAACCCTCAAACCTCATTACTTCTCTACCTACCCAAACCGTGGAGCTGAGGGGGCATTGAAGGCTTGGAGAAGAAGGGGCTTGAGAGGCTATGGAGGTGGAGGACATTGATTGATTCAACCTTGAGGTAATGACCTAACCTACCTCTTCCTCTCTTCCATTTCTGGGTTTGCAAATCCTATGAGGATCGATTCCAAGCATGGAGGTTCACTGGAGAGCTCATGGAACCTCATTATTTTCTCCCTTTGAGCCTCTAGTTTCTCTCTTTAGTGCATTTATGACCTTGGAATGGTCTTATGCTCTCTAAACATTCTAAACCTAGCTTGGGTTCGCAAGGGACCTTGGAAATGGATTCGAATCCGTTAAACCCTAAGTGATTCTTGCTGGGCTTTGTGTGGTAGACCTCCAACAAAGGTCTGAGCTCACCTTCTCTACCCTAAAAACCTATTGGATCCATAAATGAAGGGATGGAGGTAATGCTCTTCTCTGCTGTTCAAAGGAGGAGCAGTGGACGAACGACCAGACTCACTGTCGTATATCCGTTCGTTAGTCCGTTCAGCCTATTATGGCTTCCCTCCGGAGCGGAGTTATAAGCGGACCCACCTAAGATGAATCCACCCGAAACCCAGAATCCTTAAGCTACTCTCGGGTGTGTCTCAGGGTTGGAATGGATCTACGAGTGGACTCATGTTCTGCATCCGCTCGTGAGTCCATTCCATATATTTTTAGGACAGGGCCTGGGCGGATCCACGACCGGATTCACCCGTCTGGTTCCGTTCCTTCATCCGTTCCTACTGTCTTGGCCCAAATCATATTTTTTTGTTAGGATCTTTCGTGGGACCCACCTATACACTCCTAACACCATTTTCATGCATATTCAGACCTTAGAATCTGCACAGAAGAGCATGCCTTAGAGCAAACCTTTCCAAACACCCCGGTGGACAAGCGACCAATCGGTGAGTGGGTTTTGGGTAATGATTGGGATTGATATATATATTTGTTAGAATGCATTATCAAGAATTATATATTGATTTATGTGTTTATATTCATTCTTGCTATGTTGCATTCCTGCATATGAAACTTGTGGATATGAGTTGATGAGATGTCAGCATGATATTTTGTATTTCGATATTGGGTTACGGTGCCGGTTGCACTGGTACTGGAACCCCGTAACTTTTATAAATATGTTAATTACTTGTTGACATCCTGGTCTGTATGCGTCGTGCCGTGCTGGTACCCAGGTACTAGATGGAATGGGATGTTGATGCACTCAGAATACCTCTCGGTACAATAGAAATGCATGTAGTATATCTGTGGTTAGGATTTACTGTACCCTATGCTACGACCCTTGCCAACAGAGGTTTAGGTGTTGGATAGCCTAGGCACTTGTGGTCTGTGGAGGAGGGAGAGGCCAGGACAGGGGTAGTGATGGCTATTTGGAGTTTACCACTGGGTGGTCATGATGGCTTCTACCGATGCAGGTCCCTTGTGATAATTGAGGTTTCACTGGGGCGATAGGATAAGTGACCCTCAGTGTCTCCTGAGTTATCATAGTAGCATACGCCATGACTTAGATTGCTTACTAGGTGGAAAATATGAATTTAACATTTCATGCATCATGGACTATATGTGATTGTATGTATGTGCACTCCCCTTCCCCCTCACTGGCTCAGTGGAGCTAACCCCCTGTGTACACAACTTTTTAGAGTTTGATGCAAGTAGTGGTTACTTGGCTGGCCTGAATGTACAGCCTACAGACTATGATGGTATTGGAGTAGAGGAACCTGGTTACGTGTCGGAGGAACATGGCGATGATTGCTCCTATGATGATTGTGCCTATGGGCACTGATACTTTCAGGGATATCTCCCTATCTTTTGATTCTTTTGAGGCATTGAGCCCATTATGAACTCTTTTATAATAACTTATTATAATTTGAGTAGTTATGCCATGGTCAGTCAACGCCAGTACTATTATTATGTTATCATCTAGATGGCTGAACATATTGTAACTAATGTAATTAATGCTTCCGCTCATTATGACTCTGACAGATATTGGCATTATGTTTCCTTTTTATCCAATGAAATTATTGGGTAGGGCTTTGGGTGTTTATCAGGCGCCAGGACACTGTGTCGTTGATCCTGGTAGGTTTGGGGTAACGTGTGCATTCTAATCACCCTCTTGACTGCGCTTGTGGCATAAGCTCAGGATAGGGGTGTGACAGATCCTCTTTCTCCTTACTTGTTCACTATTGCTATGGAAGGATTCTCTGTCTTGATGAGGAAATTGGAGGTCGAGAGTCATATCAGTTTGCTCCCAAGATGCAAAAGTTCCCACCTCTCTCATCTTATCTGCAAATGATTTGATGATTTTTGTCAAAGCCACCTCTGATTCTATTTCGGCTTAATTGGGGGCTTTGGATGAGTTTTATACCTACTCTGGGTTGAAACTTAATAGAGCTAAGTCCTCTATTATTTTAGGGGGCCTTACCCAAATGGTCAGGTTGCAACTTTTGGAATTGACAAACTTTGTGGATACCAAGTTACAAATTTGGTTCCTTGGTGTCCCTCTTATTTCTAGTCCTCTCGAAGGATGGAAGGCTTGTTTCTTATACTTTGCAGGCCGGTTGCAACTCCTTAGCTATGTCCTCCAAGGGTGCTACATATATTGGTCTGGAATTTTTGCCCTTCCAAAAGGTTTCATAACGAAGTTGGAGTCCTACTTTGCAAATTTTCTTTAGACCGGGCCGAACTCTGGAATGTAAGGTACATTACATCTCTTGGGATAATGTATGCAAACCAAAGGATGAAGGGGGCTTAGGAATCAGAAGAATCTCAAACATGAATCTAGCAGGTATTCTTTAACAAATCTGGTGGATTGCTTCAAAAAAAGATAGTTTATGGGTGAGATGGGTTAATGCTAGATACTTAAAAAATGACTCTATATGGACTGCCAAAGCCCCTCAAAATTGCTCTTGGGTTTGGCGAAAGGTGTTGAAATATAGGGACCTGGCTAAACCATATATCCATCATATTATTGGAAATGGCTGATTAACTAGTTTATGGCTTGATAAATGGCATCATCAAAGGGTATTAATTAAGAGATTTAGAGAGCGTCTTCATTATAATGCTGGATCCAACCATCTTGCTTTAGTCTCGGACATTATCAGGAAAGGTACTTGGCACCCTAGATCATTTGGATCTTTTGACTTGATTAGTTCTTGGGGAGATCTACCTAATATTCCCTTATTACAGAAAGAGGGAAATGACCTTATTATTTGGAAAGATTCCCCGATCAGCCTATTTACTACTAAATCAGCTTGGGGAACTATTAGAAAGAGTTCTGGAATGGTGGACTAGAGTAAGCTCATTTGGTTTACTAGGAATATTCCTAGGTAATCTCTTACTACTTGGAGGTGCTTTATGGGGGATCTTCCTACTAAAGATCAGTTCATAAAAAGAAATATTCAAGTTGGGCCGAGTTATGTTTTTTGTTGGGCAGGGATTGAAAGCCATGATCATCTTTTCTTTGAATGCTCTTCCCAAAGACCATTTGGGGAAAAGTTACATCCTTATGTTACCAAAGTGGTGGGGGACCTAATAATCTCAAAGATGTGACATCATGGTTTAACTATGCTGTTTATGCTAACAACAAGCTTGATATCATCCCCAAGCTGGACTTTTGTGGTACGGTGCATCATATCTAGTGGGAATGAAATCAAAGGTTGTTTCAAAATAAGGTTAGAACTTGTGAGCAAATCTTTGGGGCTATAAAATTTGATTTGGCAACCAAATGTGCAGCCTTTCCTACTTCCGGTACTCACAAACCTAGAAACCAATTCCTCACTGATAATTGGGGGATCTGGGTTGTGTGGACTGTTATGGTCCCAAAGGCATGCACTTGGTTTAAACAACCTTCTCATATGGTGGCTCTTTATTGTGATGGCTCTTTGTCAGCGGAAAAGGCTTCTTATGGAGGTCTCATTCAGAATGCTACTAGTGATCCAATCTTGGTTTATGCTAGAAAAAGGGAGGATCCTTCGGTCCTTAGAACCGAGCTTCTTGCTATCTTTAGAGGAGTCTCTATATTTATACCATGAAAAAGGACTCCTCAATGTCTCTATCAGGTCTGACTCAAAATTGGTAGTGGATATTTTAAATGGTAAAATCATAAGCCCGTAGAGTGTGCAAGGTTTAAAAAATCGGATTATTTCTCTGTTTGAGCAGCTGCATCACAAAGAAATCCAGTGTGTATTGAGAGAATTGAATCAACCCGATAACTATGCTGCAACACTGGATGTTGGGGATGGGGGAATAAGTCCTCTATCCCTCTAATTTCCCAAGAGAGTTGTTAGATTTGATCTAAGGAGATATGGGCCAAAGAACTTACTTTAGATGTAATTGAGCTTGATCATTGTTTTAGTTGTTTTCCCTGGGGCATGTCCTCGGTATGCACAACCCTAGAAACCAATTCCTTGCTAATAATTGGGGGATCTGGGTGGTGTGGATTGTTATGTTCCCAAAGTCCTGCATGTGGTTTAAACCACCTTCTCATATGGTGGTGTGAGGATCTGTTCCTTTTTGTAGGAACTGTGCAGGTCTCGATGGCGCTCGGCCTGGACGAGGGTTAGGATTATGCTCCTCGGTTGGAGAGAGAGAAGGAATGCGTCTTTTTGAAGGTTATGATTTATTAGGGGACGGGGGTCATACAATTAAATGAAATGGAGTCGCCACCTAGGATTAGGGCCTAGGACCCATTGGTGTAGCCCTGTGAATGGCAATGGGACTTCGTTTGGTCTAGTCAAAGATTTGGGGTAAGTGATTGGAATACGAGAGTGGGAAGGTGTTAGGTACCCACCTCGCCTGGGTAAATCGGTCTTTCTACTAGATGCGGGTTTTCGAATATTCTTCATTCATAAATGTCCTATTTCCACATGTATAGCTAATGATGCACAAACCACTTAATTAAATTCACTAATGTACACTACACGGGCATAATTTAAAAGTCTACATTGTTACGAAATTAAAATACGATGGAAGGATTAAATACCTGTATGCTTTAAACCAATGCAATTATACGGGATGAATCACATCCCCAAGCATAGGTGGAGGCAAAAGATTGGCTTTGTCCTTCATTGGACAGAGTAACAGCATTGGAAAGTAATTGCCTGAATGTAAGGCAGAATAACGGCGTCGAAAAGTCTTTAGAAAGTAATCACCCGGATATCGGGCAGCGTAATGGTGTACGGGTGTCAGGTACTAAGGCCTCGGACAAAATAACGGTGTCAGAAAACTACAGAAACTAGGGATTAGGATGTCAAAAAAGGGGACTAGGCCATGGGAGGCTTCGGAGTTTTGGGTGGAAATGGCTTAAGAAAGGCGGGTCCGAAGGACCTAGACTCTAGACAAAGAGATGGGGCTCGAAAGCTCAAAATCGGCTGGGGTAGGGCCCCGAAACTAGAAAAAAGGAAAAAATACTAAAAATTGGAGCTCTTGGTGTCCCCCCTCTCCTCAACTTGGAACTCATTGAAATGAGGGGTGGGGGTATTTATAGGCAAAGTTTTTGTTTGGCGGCGCTGCGGCAAAACCTGTTGTGCCGCCGAACTAAAAAAATTTCACTTCGGGTACCTCGTGGCACCATGACTTGTGGTGTGGCGCCACGGGACAAGGGTTTTCTTACCTCGAAGCAACCGTGCAGCACCTCTGCCTGGTGCGGCACCACTGTCGGGAGTGACACTGCTGCGGCCGGGTGTAGTGTGGCCGCTAGGCATGGTGTTGTCGGGCGGCGCCACCACCGGGCACAGTGTTGTCACGTGGCACCGCCCCCAGGTGCGGTGCTGCTATGCAACGCCACCATTGGGCGTGGTACAACCATGCAATGCTGCAGCCAGGTGCGATGTTGTCGCGTAATGCCGTGGCCACTCGTGGTGCCTCCGGATCAAGGCTTCAGACGAGGGCGTCGTGTGGGGTTGTTCCCAGGATGCGAGGGGATTATGGGTGGAAAAGAGGTCGAACAGGGGGTGCCTGAGTCACTCTGAAGGAAAAGAGTTTTTTAAAGGGCATTGCCACTCTTCTGCGTTCGATTGTCATCATCGCTGGGGGGGTGGCAAAATCCAGCGTCTACAGTTTGCCCCTCTTTGGCCGAGACGTGTGCCAATAGCCGAAGGGCAAAGATAAAAGACCGCTTGATATTGTCACCAGGAGCATGCATCACCACTATGCTCATAGTTGACGGAGTTGAACGATAAAACCGCATCTCGGTAAACCATTCAATAAATCTTTTGAGCAACTACTACCATCACTTTGCTCATAGGCAACGGTGTTCCCTCAACAAACTTTTTAGTGAGCCTCCATGGGTCAAGTGACTACTCCATTACATTGCTCAAAGGTGATGGAGGTTCTTTAGTAAACCTTTCGATAAACTTCCTTGGGTTGAGTAACTACTATCACCACTTTGCTCATAAGTGATGACGTTTTGAATGATAAAACCTAATCTGGCAAATCGTTTGATGAAGTCTTTTATTTTGAATGATAAAACCTATCTCGGCAAACCGTCAAATGAAATCTTTTGTTTTGAACGTTAAAACCTATCTTGGAAAATCGTCCAATGAAATCTTTTTGTTTTAAACGATAAAACCTATCTTGGCAAACTGTCTAGTAGCAACTAGTGCTCAATCAATCGATTTAAAGGATCGGGTGTCAACGGGACATCGAAGATCTGATGGCAGTGGGCGATCAACAGATCGGATGACCGTGGATAATCACAAACTCAAATGGCAACAGGTAATCCAGGGATGGGATGACAACGGGTGATCAATAGATCAAATGGCAATGGGTGATCCGAGGATTGGATGACGATGGGTGATCAACAGATCAAATGGCAATGGGCAGTCCATGGATCTGATGACAAGGGATGATCAAAGATCAAATGGCAACAAGCAAATAAAAACACCAAATGGCAATGGGCGATCCAGGGATCGGATGATAATGGGTGATCAACAGATCCAATGGCAATGGGTGATCCAAAAATCGAATGAAAACGGGTAATCACAGAGTCAAATGGCGCCGGGCGATCTAAGGATCGGATGACAATGGGCGATCAACAGATCAAATGGCAATAGACGATTAGAAAGCCAAATGGCAATGGGCGATCCAGGGATCAGATGACAATGGGTAATCATAGAGTCAAATGGCATCGGGCGATCAACAGATCAAATGGCAACAGACGATTAGAAAGCCAAATGGCAATGGGCGATCCAGGGATCAGATGACAATGGATCATCAACAAATCAAATGGCAATGGGCGATCTACGGATCGAATGACAATGGGTGATCAATAGATCAAAAAGGATAATGGTTTTGAGCAACGCTCCGTTGGATTCTGATTTATAAGTGACACTCGGCAGGAAATCTGACTTCGAGCAATGCTCGGTAGGGATTTTTGGTTGTGAGCAACACTCGACAAAGTTTTGAGTCTGAGCATCGCTCGATCAAAAATTTGATATTTGAGTAATGCTCGATTAGAATTTGATTTTGGATTTGAGCAACGCTTAGCAAAGTTTTGAACATCACTCGATTGGAAATCTATTTTTGAGCAACGCTTGATTGGAATTTGATTTTGAACAACGCTCAACAAGGATTTAGATTTTTAACGATGCTGAGCAAATTTTTTGTTTTGAGCAACGCTCGACTGGGAAGGCATTGTGATTGAATTTCTCTTGGAAATGTATGATGAGATGGCATCATGATCGAGTTTTGAAAAATGTACGATGAGATGGCATCGCGACCAAATTTGGGAAATGTATGATGAGAGAGCATCGTGAATAAATTTTTGAGAAATGTACGATGAGATGGCATCGCGACCAATTGTTTGAAAACGTATGATGAGATGGCATCATGATCAACCTTTTGAAAAATGTGTGATGGCATCCCGACCAATTTTAAAAAATGTTCGATGAGATGGCATCATGACCAGTTTTGAAAAGTGTATGATTAGACGGCATCACAACCCCAAAAGATTTCTTCCTTCTTTTTTTTTTTTGGCGGTGCTGCCACACAGGGCTACGGACCTGCACGATGCTACCGTGCTGGGTTGTAGACTTACGCAGCGCTGTCGTCCGGGGCCATGGACCTGTGCAATGTTGTTGTACGGGGGCATGGGCCTTTACTGTGGTGCCATACGGGACCGTAATCGAGGCCACGGTGCTGCTGCGTACGACTATAGCTGAAGCCGCAACGTTGCCATTGGCATTGCCAGGCGCGCACCGCCGACGTCCTTTTTCTATAAATAAGGGGGGTCCTCATTTCCCACTTTTCCCTCTTCTTGGCTTGGGTTTTTCCACTAGAGGTCTGCCCTCTCTCCTCTTTCTCTCTCTTCTTGGTGCTTTTATTGCTTTCTTCTTAGTTTGGCCTTCTGCCATGTCTTCATCAAAGTGGGTATGCCATCGTCTTCTTCTTTGAGGTGACTGACGACTTGAAGGTGGAGTAGTACCCCAGCAGTATTCTAGTGGACACTGCGCTCCACAAATGTTGCACCATCTGGGGTCAGGCTCTTAAGAAGGTAAGTGCTGCTTGCCTTCTCTTCTTTTTCATGCAACGCATGTTTTGTTCAATATTTGATTCCTACCCATTATCCTATAAGAGCTTTATTCTCCTAGTTATAAGAAGTATTATCGTATCAATGACGTCTTGTCATGGTACCAGCGACTTCATCCTGCTGTAAGGGAGAGGGTGGACCTAACAGGTCTGGGTCGTACTGCTCAGGTAGTTTCACCCAAGGTTGATACTCCTGTAGTTCATGCTCTTACGGACCATTGGTGGCCTTTGACCCACACGGTCCATCTGCCTGCTGGGGAGGTAACCATCACCCCTTTAGACTTCTTTAATTACGGGGATCCCATTCTCTAGAAGACCCATTTCTTTGACTCCTTCCATTCAGACAAAATCCCTTAAGGTCATTGGTGATCTCCTGGGTTTTAAAGTGACTTCCCGCATTATTCTCTTGTCCACCTTGAAGAAAGAGCGAGACAATCGGGTGATTGATGAGGAGTTATTGGACCAGGCTGCCAGGAGTTATTGGACCGGCCTCTTCAATGATAGATGAGGCCGCCTAGATACTCTTCTTGCTTGTTTCTTTGAAGATTTTGAGGAGGCAGTGTCATTTGATTGGGGCGGGTCTGCTTACGCCCATTTTTTTAAGATGTTAGTTCGCCTTGCTTTTAGCGCTCCTGGCTTAATCAGCTGTGCCTATGTTCTATGGGTTGCTTCACTCCCCTGACCCTTTTTTAGCCTTCAATCTTTATTTGGTTCTTGATATTGCTCTCTTATCTTCTTGATAGGTATGGTGTTATGAGATTCTAGGGATCCATGCCCCTTGTCTCCCTGACGAAGCAGCTCCTTACATCCCCCGAGTGACTCATTGTGTCACACCCCAAACCACCCCCTGGGAGGATTAGGTAGGTGACCCAAATTGCGTAATGGCAATCCACCAAATCCCATGGATCTAGAAGCAATTATTACATTCACGGTTCCACATTCATCACATTACTACAGGTAAGATCAGAGTGCTGCAGAATAAACTACAATTATAATAAAAGAGACAGCGTAGCAATACAGGAATGATAGTGATATATACATATATAAAGTGTTCTAAAACATCCCCACCCAGATGCAATCCACAACGAGAAACTAAGCTGACAAAACTAAAAGAAAGAAAGATATACATACATATATGTACAGGGTGAGATAACTCAACCCCAAAAAGAAATGAAAGAAAACTACAGCAGAACCACAAACAGAATGGGGATAAACTCCTAACAAAAACAAAAAGGAGTCCCCAAGATAAAAAGCATCAGGTGCACTGTTCAACGGTCTACATCAATGACCACCCACATCATCGGCACGACCTCCATCGGGGTCCACACCAATATCATCATAACAACCAGGGCTCTCCACCTCGTAATGAGCCTCCATGCCACTGAGCTCGTCTAACAATGTATAATAGAGTGTGAGCCCCACTGAGGTTGTGACCAAAACATATCATCATGCATGCACATGCAACCACAATCTACATGATCCTACATGATATGCAAGTCTAGATTATTATTAGCCACCTAGCAATACAGCTAAGTCAGGTCTGTGCTACTACAATCCCCAATACATGTATCCCTGGTGCGGACTTGGTTACCCCTTCCCGCGATACACCCATTGAGTTGTCGGAGAGGACCAGTCAGCTCCCGCATTCATTCACCAAGGTCAGCCCGACCAGCCCTCTGTGATTAACCTGTAGGATAATCCATCACAATTCTCATTTCCTTTCTTTTCTGGCTTATAGCCCGGCATATAGCTCATATTCCCCATTCTGGTGCAAACACATTTCTTTTCTTTTCATTTCTTTTCTTTTCTCATAAACACATATGGTCACCCTCATAGGCATCCAACACCTTAACTCCTATTGGCAAGGGTACGTAGCATGGGTGATGAAACTCTAACCCCATGTCTATATGGCATCATATGAGTCAGGTGGTGTCAACCGCATCCCATTCTACAGGCTACCGTAGGCCTCATTTCCAAGCCGACTACAGCATCTAGTCTAACATTCACAATCATCAGATAATATTCACAGTGTTGATCAACAGACAATCATTGTGTAGTAATTTGCATAATTGAACAGAATTACATAACACAGCATTTAAGATTTAGCAATTGTTTGCCGGCATACAGTTACACATGCATATATGATAATACTTCACTCACCTAGGTCTGGTTCTAAGAACTCGGTTGCAATTTCAGTTCCAACAGCAGTTTGGTTGTAGACCTCGAGCTTGGGATCAAATCCTAGATGTAAATCAGAAATTGTCATATTAAGTTTCCAATATGTCTCTGGTAGTCCTAGGGTTAACCTAAGCTCACTGGGTTGACCAGGTGTTTAGTTGGTTCTACTTGGAATTCTCTGGGCCTTGCACTGGGCATTAGGCCTATGTCCCGATGCATCATCCAGATATGGTGGTCTAGGGGTAAAATGGTCATTCTTAGTGATTTTACCTGACCCTAAGTCATAATAGGCTTACTGTGCTGCCCTCAGCCTGATAGTGCTGCAGGACCAAGCACAGGTAGGGTTTCTATCACCTACGGGGCCCACTTGGGTTCCTAAGCCAAACTTTCACAAAGATAGATGTGGGGAGGGGCATTTAGGTCATTTCCCACCTTCCCACACAATACCATGGCCATTGGGTGAAGTTCCCTAAGCTAGGTCAGCAATTTTGCCAACATCCATTAACTGGGCGATGTCTCTGGGAGTTGGGTGCATCACCCAGAGTCTTCAAATCGACAATGGGCTAAGATCCCTAGGTTGGAGATCATGGGCAGTGATCAAATCATCACCCCATGCATGTTAGGGCATAAGGTGACCCCTAGGGTGATCTTCATCATGGTCCATGTGGATTTTCCACTGGGCCCACCACTTACCTGCCAGAGGCTGCCCAGATAGCCCAGTAAATAGTGTCACAGGGTTTTCTCCAGTTGCAAATCTGGATTTTGGTCACATGCAAGGCTGTAAACAGATGTAAAATGGTGTTCTAGGGCTGCTTCCACCTAGGGCTTGGTCCCATGTAGCCAAGGCTTGCATTCAGGGTTCCAAACAGCCAAGTAGCTGAGCATCTAGCAGTGCAGCTGTGCATAGCCAGATTTCGGCTCCAAGAACAGCATATCAGACTTATGAAATTTAATAAAATCTCAGATCTCCCATGCTCTATGCTTGCATGGTAGATCTGAAGCCATCCACAGCATTTTCCAGCTATTCTTGGCTGCTAGAGAGCAGAAAAATCAACAAATAGCAGAGATCTTAAAGTGGTCAGCAGGTGTTTCATGAGTTTTTATACCTGCACAGGTGTGAGAAGCTCAATCCCAAGCTTGGATGCAAGGCTGCCACCCAATCCTTCCTTCTTCTCCTTCCTTCTTCTCCTTCTTCCTCTCTTTTTCCTCTCTTTTCTTTCTTCTCTTCTCTCCCACGAAATGAATAATAGCCAAGGGTTCTAAATGAGCCAAAGGCACTCCTATATATAGCCCAACCTTGTCTAAGGCCTATTTGGCTGGTTAAGGTCTATTTTCAAAATGCATTCTTAACTGCATTTACAGCCACTCTGGGCACACTGGTGGGGTCCATAGTGAACCAAGGGTATGAGGTGGTCTCTCAGACTCCCCTCTATCTTTGGAGGGTGCCCATGTCCATTATGGGTGGTCCCCATAATTTAAAATTAATTAAATCAACTGTTTTGCTCACTGGGCGATGTCTCTAGGCCTTGTCTGCATCGCCCAGTGCCATCGCCCAGAGATTCCAGCAAGGTTGAATCTCAGTGGGGCTTGCACAGGGGTTTGACCCTTGGTCAAGGCATTGTCCCCACATGCCATTTAGAGGTTTTTACACACTTTTCCAGAGGTGGGTCCCATAGTTATGGGGAGGAGAGAGATTACCTGGAGTCTAGGCCATACATCATGCTGTGAGCTGTACAGCCGCAAGGGTCAATGATCTTCCTACTGATAGGCATGTAGGATGATGCACACAGGGTTTCTTCATCAATCCAAATCACTAGAGTGATACTCCACAGTGTTCTTGGTTGCCTGGTAAGGGGTTCCTATCCTTCAATCAAAATTCCAGCCAGTCAGGAGCAGGGTTTGACACATTGGGGGAAGGCCGGGTGTTCTCTTATCGATGAGCTGTAAGTATGTCTTCAGCTCAATGATTTGGTAGTCAACCGGGTAATCATCAAAGAAACTTCTCTAAGCCTTTTTGTTCCTTCTGAACTAATTACCCTTTGCTTGTTTAACTGAATTGATTATGTTGGCAGATCTACTGGCAACCCTATGATAAAGAGTAGATTGATAATCCTGATGACTAACTAGTATGTCTCTGGGCTTGTCCAGAAACGGATAGCCTTTGAGGGTCCTTCCGAAGTTGAGCTCTATCTTGGGGAGAGGGTGACCCTCCAATAGCATTCTGCTCAGATGGTGCCTTGACCTCCCCCTACTCATTTGTGTGCTCCTCTCTTATCTCCTGATATCGAGGTCTTGAGGGTTGGGATTGTAGCTTCAGAGTTGATTGTGGTAAATCAACATTACCAGGACTTCCTTTATCGGGAGACATTATGCGTTCGCTTGACCCGGGAGGGTCCTGTGGTATTTCCTTGAATTTCATCTCCCTTTGTGACATTTTCTATTTTTTCTTTTGAAATTGAAAATCTTGTCTCTTCTTTTCTTTCTTCCTTTTTACAGTACCCAGGTTGTCGCCTGATTCCTGGAGAGTACTGATTGCCACCTTCACGTGGCTGCAGTGTGAGCTCTTGCCCTTCCCATGCTGCCGGTGCTAGCTTACGTACCGTGCAGATGGGTGACCTCATCCTAGGAAACATGGGATGGACCATCCCTTCCAGATTTGAATTAGTCTCCAAATCGTCCTTCCTGCCTGCCAGGTTTTTGATCATGACTTGGGACTCCTGATTCCCTTCGTTGGGATATGTTACCTCTTCTTTTTCTCTTTCACGTTATGACTAATTCCTTGGTCATGGCACTGGCCTCTGCTTGGTATCATCATAACAGATTAGTGTTGAAAGATATGCTGACATGCGCCAGATGCAGGCGAGCGTGGACGCCGAGTTCTAGGAGCGGATACGTGACATCCAGCAGTTGGTGAGTACTTCCTCTTCTATGTCTTTTGACGTTTCCTTTCCTTTCTTTGGAATCTTTTCCCTTTTTTTAAGTAATCTCAATCCTTTTCTCTTTTAGAGCGGTCAGCTCAATGAGATGAGAAAACCTTGGGACCACTTTGAGAATCATTGTCAGTGGTATTCTAAGGAGAACATGTGCCTTCGGAGGCAACTAGCGTGTGTGGGACTCTTACCATCGCCATCCGCAGTGCATGGTGATGATGATGATGACGATGATGATGATGGTGATGACGGTGGTTATGGCAAGAATTAGCCTTCTCCCCCACCCTAGTTATAAAACATACATTTTTTTGTATGGATTTTAGAAAGTTGCATGGATTTTAGATGTTGTTTGGATGTTAGATGTTGTTGTTCATTTTCTTCATTCTACCTTATGAATAAAACATGTTAATTATTTTGAAACTTTTACTTTTTCCTTTGCAAGGTACAATCCCAACCGTTTTTCATTTGATCCCTGATTGTTACATGCATGCGAATGGTAATGTGATGGAAAAGAGAGTGATGGAAATGAGACATAGTCTAATAAGATCACTCTACAATTACATGTTTCATCCACAATTCGTCCAATAGATTCATGATCTTCAGTGTTAGCTCTTCTGGTGGTCGAACCTTCACCGTTGATACTTTCGGAGCCAAATGGCGTTGCATGGATACAAGATGAGGCAGGTAGAAGGTGGTATAAGTCAAACCCATCAACCACACATAAGCACAATCCTGGATTTTGAAGATCAGGGCTTCTGTATTCCACCAATGGCAATTCCATTGATCTCCTCGTCCATTCTTTCTTCCAAATATTTACTCCAATCCTTGATCTCGTGAAACTTTATCATTTCTCTTCAGATTCGGAAATGCTTCAAGTACAGCATGGCATCGGGTATTGGTTGGACCAATCGCAGCCTTTCCAGCAACCACATTTACAAAATTTCAAACGATCTTGCACAATAATCTATGTCATATTTTTAGGAAGCACTCATGTCGTCCAGACCTTTGAAAGTCTCAGCTAGCACTGTAGCGGTGACATCACATCCTTTTAGTAACTGCTAATCAATGTTGGCCATTACAGGGAGAACACCTTTTCTTGGAGTGCGTAGTATCTCCCAATCATGCAAAATAAATATGATTTCCTTTTATTCTCCTGTCGAGCTTTTTCGATGCTTTCCTACTTGGAAAAGATTCCTGCTACTTTCATAATATCAACTCTGCCATATTCTATGACCTACTTGACTCCCTTCTTGGTCCATCTGAAGATATCTTGCAGAACTTCTTCATAGATGTTGTGTAGAGGGGGATAAAAAAGTCTTCTTGAAGGCGACGAGAGCAAGCAAGCTCAAAATTCTTCAATTGTGGGGGTTGTCTTCACATCTCCAAATCTGAAAACATGTAGTTCTGGATCACAACATTGGTATACTTGCCGAAGCATGTCATGATGGATATCCCCATGCATAATCCTCCCGAGGATCAGTAGATGTACATCTTCCAAAGTGGTTGGATCTTTAGAACTCACATCAATGGTCCATTTACATAAAGTCTCATTAAGAGTTGCCCTCTTTGGGGGATGCATATTGCCTGTACCCAACCAAAGAACTTTTCAGTAAACTGGAAAAGATCTCTTTTTTTTTTGTTCTTTTTTTTTCCCTTTCTTTTATACTTTTGGACTCAAGGAATAGTCAGCTCATATTAGTAACACATGAGAAGGTGTCGGATGGCAGATTTTTGTTGGAAGGCGGGATTTTTCGATGGGTGATGGAGATTGCCGGGTAGCGGATTTAGGGTTATCCCCCTGGTGAAGGGTTGTTGTGACCGCACTTAAGCTTGCCAAGTTGCCTACGTATCCTTTGAAAAGGAATCAGGTCAAAAGTAGTTCATGTAGACCTGATGGATACATGAAATATTTTTTGATTTGGTCCATGTTGACAAGGCCCTTGACATCTTCTCCATCAAGATCCACGAGTCGAACAGCTTGCCCGATTAGGATTTCCTTTACTTGATAAGGTCCGCTCCAATTCAGCCTGAACTTACCCCTTGGGTCATGGACTGGTGCCCTTTGCTCTCGAAGGACCAAATCTCCTTCTTTGATGTTCCGTGGGAGAACTCCTTTATTGAAGGCCCTCGCCAATCTGAGTTGGTACTTTTTAAAGTGATCCATGGCTTTCATCCTTTTCTCATCTAGCAGGTTGAGCTCATCATGCCTTTCTTGTATCCATTCTCCTTCAGGTAATTTGCAGTCCATCAATACTCTGAGGGAAGGTACTTGGATTTCTATAGGTAGTACTGCCTCCATTCCATAGACCAATGAAAAAGGGGTTACCCTGGTAGAGGTTTGAATGGACGTCCGATAAGCCCATAACGCATATGGGAACTTGTTTGCCCAATCTCTATGGGCATCAGCCATTTTTTGCAATATGACTTTGACATTTTTGTTGGCTGCTTCCATTGCTTCATTAGTTTGTGGTCTGTAAATCGTAGACCGGTGTCTCTTGATACCAAACTTTGCATAAAACTTATCCATTTTTCCCAAGTGTACTCCTTGATTAGATATGAGGGCATGTGGCACTCCGTATCTGCATATGATATTTTCCTTGATGAATTTTGCTACCTTTATGATAGTCAAGATGGCGTAAGACTGTGCTTCCATCCATGTGGTAAAATAATTTGTGGCGACGAGGATGAATTCATGTTTGTTGGATACTTTCAGCGTCACCTTCCATATGATGTCGATGCCCCATGTGGAGAATGGCCAGGGGGCATTCAATGAATGGAGTTCCGTGGGAGGAATGTGGTTAATGTTGGCAAATATTTGGCACTTGTGACATCTTTTCATGAACGTGGCACAATCTTCTTCCATGGCTGCCCAATAATATCCCAGTCTCAGGATCTTCTTGGCAAGCATTCTGGCATTCATATGTGGTCGGCAGATTCCCTGGTGGATTTCTCTCATGATTGTTTGAGCATATTCCTCATCTACACAGAGCAGTTGTATGCCATCGTAAGATCTTTTGTACAATAAATCTCCTTGGAGCATAAATTGTGTGACGTACTTTCATAGCCGCTTCTTTTCACCTACTATGAAATGTTTCGGATACCTCCTTTCTCTGATGAAGTCAATTAAGGGTGTGAACCATATTTTTCCATCAGCTGCCAAGACATTTACTAATTCTTCGTATGCTGGCTCACATCTCTTGTCCACCAAAAATGGTCGGATCTGGGTATCTGAGCTACATTCAACCATCGAGGCGAGGGTGGCCAAATCATCTGCAAATCTATTGTTGACTCTTGGCAAATATTCGAATGTGATTTCTTCAAAATTCTTGATTATCCCCTCCAAGAGTTCCTAATAGGGTTTTAGCTTTTCATCTTTCATTTTCCATTTCCCTTGAGTTTGACAGATTATGATTGACGAATCCCCATAAACTTTAAACTTCTTGATTCCTAATGCCATGGCGGCCTCAAGGCCAATCATACATGCTTCGTACTCTGTGATGTTGTTGGTACATGGGAATTCTTATCGAAAAGCAGAAGGGAGATAAAGATCCTCTGGGGTTATCAGCAATATTCTGGCCCCTTATCCTCTTTGATTAGTTGTGCCATCAAAGTACAACTGCCACCAGTCTTTGCATTCTTCTTCTTCCATGCATGCTAAGTCCTCATTCGGGAAAAGATCTTCCGTTGGTCACAAATCCGACTCCAGCGGATGCGCCGCTAGATGGTCTGAGACTGCTCGCCCCTTCATAGACTTTTGGTTGACATATGTTATGTCAAATTTCAATAATAACAATAGGCATCTGGCCATCCTTTCAGTTAGCACTGGCTTTTCAAACAAGAACTTAATTGAGTCCATACTTGAGATGATTTGGATTGGATGCGAAAGCATGTAATACCTCAATCTTTTAGTTACCCAAACCAAGGCAGTACATGTCTTCTCCAAAGGGGTATAGCAAGTTTCGTACTCTAGCAATTTCTTGCTCAAGTAGTAGACTGCGTGCTCTTCCCCATTCTTCTGATCAAGCTATGCTACCATCGATCTCATTGCCATTTCTTCAACAGATAAGTATAACAACCGCGGTTCACCCAGCATCAGCGGGACAAGTATTGGCGGATGAGTCAAGTACTCTTTTATTTTTTCAAATGATCCTTGGCACTTATCGTTCCATTCTTTTGGTTCTTATTTTCTCAGGAGCTTGAAAATGGGTTCACATGTCGTGGTTAGGCGTGCTATGAACCGACTTGTATATTGGATGTGCCCTAATAAGCCTCGGATTTCTTTTTCTATTTTTGGTGATGGAAATTTCTATTATAGCCTTTTCTTTTTTGGGATACACTGCTATTCCTCTTTCACTGGCGAGAAATCCCACAAGCTTCCCTGCCGTTGCTCCGAATACAGATTGTTTAGGGTTCAATCTAAGCTTGTATTCTTTTATTCACTCGAGGAATTTTCTCAGTGCTAGGAAATGCCACTGCCGGGTGACCGATTTGACGATCATGTCATCCACATACACTTCTACTTTTTTGTGTATCATGTCATGTAGGATGATCGTAGCTACTCTTTGATACGTCGCTCCTTCGTTCTTCAGACCAAAGGGCATTACCTTGTAACAATAAGTTCACCATAGTGTGGTAAATGTTGTCTTCTCTCTGTCCTTTGGACATATGTTGATCTGATTATACCCAGAAAATCCGTCCCTAAATGATAATAGGGCATGCTTTGCGGTGTTATCTACCAGCAAGTCAATGTCCGGCAATGGGAAGTCGTCCTTGGGGCTGACTTTGTTGAGATCTTAGAAATCCATACATATACGTACTTTCCTATCTTTCTTGGGAATTGGGACAATATTAGACAACCATTGAGGGTACTGTGCCACTTGGATAAATCCTGCTGATGAGCACATTTATGTGTGAAATCTTAGGGCCATAAAGCTTGCATTTTTATACTTGGAACGGAGCTATTCTAGGTTTTTGTTTGTGTTTTCAGGTTTTAGGTGAATTCTTATGAAAATAGAGCAAATGTTGCTAAGGAGCCATTTTTTAGCTATTTAGTGGTGTTTGGCAGTAGCCGGAAGCGCCCAGGAGTCGAGAAAATAAAGTTTGGATTGAGCACTGAAAGAATCATGCCAATTAGTCAAATTTGAATGTAATTACAGTGGGCCCCTTAGTAAAATTTGGATGTGTTAATAGTATGGATGTGAAGCCCATCAAGTTAACTTAGTAACGGTTCAAACGGCACTTGATTCCGAGTTGAAACGAAGAAGTTACGGCCGTTTCCGTAACGACGTGCGAAAATGGTTTGTAGGGGTTTGTTTGTAATTATCGAAAATCGGCTGGGGATAACGTAAAACAAAAGTTCGGATTTGAGGGGCTTTAGCACAATTCGCAGAAGTTATCTTTTCTGGTAGCCGAAAGATTCCATTTGGAAGGATCTGGAGCAGTCTAACTTCAACTTGAGATATCTTGGGCTCCCGAACTCCAAATTGGACGAAATTTGGATCTATTTTGGGTGATTTTTCACAAGAAATGCAATGGTGAGACCCATATAAGCACCCCATGCTCCACATTTTTTGAAGGACAGAATGGATATTTTATTTATTGTGAGTGGAATCCTAGTCATCACCCTTATTCCCTCTCTCCTCCAACTTTCTAAAGGTACTTTTAGAATTTTACTATGGATAGATTTCTTTTCAAAAATATTCTCTTATCCATGGAAGGTTGAAAAGTCAAAGATACCTTGATCTCATTGCTTGGAGAAGCATCTACAAGGAAAATGAAGCACAAGTTAGAATTAGAAAGTTACTTTTTGATAAATAGAAGGTTTATGTAGCTAGAATTTTTATCTCTCTTAGTTTCTATTTTTTTCCTTTTTCTTAGGATTCAAGGCATTGTAAAGGAGGAAGGAGAAGAGAATATTCTCTTTTCTTAGGGAATATTTCTCCTACCACTTCCCTCTTCTTTCTTCTCCTCTCTTCCCCCTATAAATACCCCTACCCTCTCCTTTGTAATGTTGTTCAATTATTAGTGAAATTTCTTCTTCTCTTCTTCTAGTTTTTGGCTTTCTAAGTTCTAGTTTGATTTCATGCTTTCAATTCCATGGTTGAAATACTTTTGATTCATGCTTGAATTTTATGTCTTCAATATGATTGTAATAGTTCTAGTTTAGTTTCAAGTTTTCTAGTCTAAGTTCCTAAGTTGATGACAAGACTTGGAGATTTAGAAGAGAAAGCCATGCAAGATTTGTTCAAGTATTCAAGCTCTTCCACTACATTCATGCAAGCAATTTCAATCCGTGTCAAGCACATCCAGGTTGTTACTCTCTAAACTCTTAAACTCATTCTCCCTCTCTTCTATCTCATTCTTCTTCTTCTTCTTTTGTTTTCATTCTCCCTCTCTTCTATCTCATTCTCTCTTCTTCTATCTCATTCTGCTTCTTCTTCTTTTGTTTTTTTTATGTGGTTGTGGTGTGTGACTACAATTTATCCCTTTCAATCCGCGTTAGTTTGATAGGTTAGATGGATATGTGTTAGGACGCCAATTTAATTCATTAGATGCTTGTGAGTTAGGATCCGTTAGTTTGTTAGTTTAATTTAACACTTTAATTTGGTTCACTTTACATTACTTTAAAGTGAGTAAAATAGGGTGGTGTATATCTCCTTGAGTTCGACCCGTAGCTACGATTGATCCGTATGCTTGCAGTTAGTACCTACATTCCACTGTTTGATGACTTCCTCCCTAATCTTTTTACTCCATTCAGGCCGCATTCTCCTGGGGTTCTGTTTGACAGAGTGTCTAGATATGTGGGCATGTGATGTTGTACTATCCTTGGATTGATGCCTGGCATATCTTCGTAGGACCATATAAATACTTCTTGAAATTCCTTCAACAGTGATGAGCACATTTATGTGTGAAATCTTAGGGCATAAAGTATGCATTTTACCACATTGGACAGAGTTACTCGGTGCTTTCTTATGCTTTTCAGATTTTTTGGCTCTTTTATGCTATTCTAGACTATTGGGAGCTGCATGTCCCAATTTACACGTAAAGTTACCATTTTTCTTTCCATAGCTGTAAAGAGGACTAAATTTTGAGTAAGGTGGACATGACGGACTGCAAGTACGCAATCGTTTAGGCCTCCATGCAGCTGATTATTCTTTTTAGGCCAAGAAAGGATAATGGGTCAGAAATGAGCTGGAATGCAAGCCCATAATCATTTTGCCACTTCCCAAGGGTACTTTTGACATTAAAGAAAGCATTTCTAATCAATGGTGGAGATCTACTGTAAGTACAAGACCGTTTTGGCAATTTCCCAAACTTGAAGAGAGAGAAGAATTGCTACCCACATGGGGGGACCCCACACTGCCTCATGCCCTCCACGATTTTTGAAGGCCCACAACACTGTCCACGATTTTTGAAGGTGCACCAGGGTTCCACGATTTTTAGAGGGTGCACCCTCCATGATTTTTAGAGGACAGCTTGGGTATTTGATTAATTGTTGAGTAGAATCCTAGTCACCACTCTCTCTCTCTTCCATTTTTCAAGGGCACTTTTGGGATTTGACTTTGGATAGATTTCTTTTGAAAAATATTCTCTCATCCATGGAAGGTTAAAAGTTCAAAGATGCCTTGATCACATGACTTGGAGAAGACTCCTATAGAGAAAAGGAAGCACAAGAATAGAATTAAAAAGTCACTTTTTGAAAAATAGAAGGTTTTTGTAGCTAAGATTTGTATCTCTCCCTCCCTCTATTATTTTATTTTTTCTTGGGGTTCAAGCCTTATTGTAAAGGAAGGAGAGATAAGAGAATATTTATTTTTTTGGGAAGATTCTCTTCTCCATCCAACCCTCCACGGTTTTAGAAGGAGAAGAGCCTCCCAAAACCGTAGAGGCTCTCTCCCTCTTCCCTCTTCTCTCTTCTTCTCTCCTCTCCCCTATATATACCCCATGGGTTTAGGCTTGTAACTTGTTTAATTCATTAATGAAATTTCTCTCTTCTTGTTCCAATTTTTGGCTTTCTAAGTTTTCTAATTTGATTTATGAGCTTAGTTTAATGGTTTTAATAGGTTTAATTTATGCTTTAATTTCAATTTATGTCTTCAATTTGGTTGTAATATTTTAATTCTAGTTTAGTTTTAAAGCATTCCAGTCTAAGCTTCTAATCCTTGTGAGAAGAATTAGAGACCTGGAAGAGGAAGCCATGCAAGGATTATTGAAGTGTTCAAGCTTCTTCAACTACATTCATGCAATGCCTAATTAATTCATGTACTTTCAACTTTGATAGAAGGGAGTATTAGTTCTTAATTTTATTTTTAGTTTCTTCTTCTTCTTAATCTCTTATTTTTATTTTTAGTTTCTTCTTCTTCTTAACCTTCTAATTCTTCCATTATTTTTATTTTAATCACACTCTCACTACCTCTATTCTATCCATTCTATTAGGACTCTCATTCTCCACTTTTTATTTTATTTCTCATTCTCTACTTCTCTAATTCAATCATGTTTTTAGGATTTTTTTTTTTTGATTCACTATTATTATCATGCATTATGTTAGGATTTTAATTTAATTATTTTTGTTTTAATTTCAAATTTGGTAGCACAATTTCAAGTGTGAGAAGCAAGTAATTTCAATCCGGTTCAAGCCCCTTCGGGTTTTACATCTCTAATCTCTTATCTCATTCTCCCTCTCTAATCTCTTTCTTTTGTTTTTTTTTTATGTGGTTGTAATGTGTGGCTGTAATTTATTCTTTTAAATCCGCGTTAGTTTTGATAGGTTAGATGCTTATGTGTTAGGACGCCAATTCAATTCCTTAGATGCATAATTTCGATAGATGCTTGTGAGTTAGGACACGTTAATTTAATTATCATTAGTTTAGTCTACCACTTTAATTAATTTGGTTCACTTTGCATTGCTTTAAAGTGAGTAAGATAGAGTGATGTACATCTCCTTGAGTTTGACCCGTAGCTACAATTGATTTGTACGCTTGCAGGTATTATTTTGTGCAAATAGTTGTCATCTGACCAAATTCCTCCTTATCAAATGAGGAGCTAACTTTGACCATTTAGGGACATTGTTCTGTTCCCAGATTTATGAGAGATGTGTCCTCTCGGATAGGCTGAGCTTTTCTTTGCTTTAATTGTTTTATAAGTGATGGTGTTTAAGGATATCCTCATCATCGGAAGATGAATCAGAAGAAGGAAGAGACATACTCGGAATGGTTGACTTCATTCATGATGGAACGAGGAGTACAAGCAGACTCGACAGACTGAAAGGTACTACCTTCCTTGATTACAAGAGACTTATCAGCAGATGAGACTACTTCGAAGCTGACCACTCCTTGAGACTCTATTTCCTGAAACCTTTCAGAAACATTGATCTAGTTTACAATGGGTTCTTAGAGAGGGTGAATCAAAAGATGAGGTTTTGGTCCCTCTTCATCCCCTACAAAAATCATGGCTATCTCAAACAATTCTCCAATGCTTAGATCTTCTTCAGCAGCTTTCAATTCTACTGGTTCCACTTGGGGTGCCACCCAGTCGATGTTGTCTTGAAAGAAGACTTCAAATCCTGGCTGGAGACTTCTTTTGTCATGATCGAACCAAGGCTCAATGTTACCATAGTATGGGAAGTTTTCCCCTTCCTTAACAAAATATCCATTTAGAGTTTTGAAATATGGAGATGGTCCAATGGCAGTGCTCGCCTTCTCACATTTCAGGCTGTTTTCAAGTTTGCCTTTTTTCCTTGGTTCTTCATATCCCAGTCTGTGACGGTTGCTGTAAGTTGAAAACTCAAGGAATTCCCGAATCCCTTGTTGATCCTTTCCCAGTCCAAGTCTTGGGAAATATTCCATGTTGTTCATAATCTTCAAAGTTGATTTGTTCCATGCGGATGGATATCCAAATGGGATTACCCGTCTTACTTCCGAGGTCATCACACTGATTGCTCCAATCTCAAATCCACCTAGCTTGGTATCTTCTAGAGTTTCTACTCCTACCTCAATGCTTGCCAAGGTGTGGACTATTTTTGGATCACCGAAGATAGTGATCATCTTTCCTTCATGGATAAACTTCATTTTTTGATGCAGGCTTGAGGCCATCGCTCCTACAGAATGTAGCCAGGGTCGCCCCAATAACATATTAAATGATGTTTGAATGTCAATCACTTGACATTCCACTATGAACTGGATAGGTCTGACTTGGATATCAGTGGTCAAAACCCCTAGAACTTTCCTTCTTATGTTGTCATATGCTCAGATGGTCTGAGCAGAGGGGTTCATATGAGTGAGGTCTAGCCCCATGCAGCTTGTAGCTTTAAGAGGTATGACGTTGAGAGCTACTCCATTATCTATCAGGACTTGGGGAACCTGGTTCCCATTGCATTCTACAGTAATGTGCAATGCCTAATTATGATTCTTCCCTCTAAGTGGTAGATCATCTTCGGAGAATGTGAGAGAATGTGTGGCATAGGTAGCCCCCAAGATATTTAAAAGTTCTTCTGGGCCCATCTCTATTTGTACCTGAACTTTTTTGAGTTCCTCAGGACTGCTTCCCGATGTGGCGGGGAGGCCATCAACAACCCCCAGATAGAGATGTTGGCTTGTATCTTCCTCATTTGGTTCAACGCTTGATTTTCTAGCTTGTACTTGCTTTGCAGTAAGGCAGGTGCATACGATTTCTCTACAATCAGACCCTTATCTTTAAACTTTCTTCCACTCCGGGTCTTTGATACCTTAGGTTCTATTCCCTTAACAATGAGCTCTACCGGGCACAACTCGTCATCCTCTAGGTCACTTTCAATTATCACAAGGGTTCCTACCATTAGGCTCTTCCTTCTTAGACGAGTGAATTCGCTTTCTACCTTCAAGGAAACGATCGTCCTTTGGACCTTATACAAGATCTTAAACAGGGCCTCTTGCTTTCTGCAGAGGTGTCCGATAAGTTGGTTAACATCCAACTTTTGTGGGTCGACTGGCATCATCTGCTGGATCATTTCAAAGATTTCACTGGCTAACTTTTGGAATCTTAAAGCTTGAGCTAAGGACTTGAAATGTTCCTCATCTTCCAATGTTTCTTCATCGTTGGAGACTACAGGATGAATGTTCTTTGTGGGATCCTCATTTGTTCATCCGTGTTGATGTTGTAGAGGTAGAACCTATCATGTGCCTGTGCCCATACGTGATACTCCTCACTTCCACGGCCTGGAGATGCTGTAGGACTTCCGCATAAATCTTTTGCCAGAGTAAACACGAGAGAGACCTCATCTTCCAATTCTTTTAGGACTTGAGGTAATGGCCATTCCTCATTTATCGGCTGTTGTCATTGCAGTTCTTCCTGAAAGCTTTCGTCTGTAGGTACTACCTTAAAGAGCATTTGATGAATCTTATCGACCATTCTGAGGATCCCCCTTGCTTCAAATGGAAGGGACTAAGCTCTTGGCCCACAGATTTCCTCATACTGGTTGACAATAGGTTCTTCCTCCGTTTCAACCGCTTCGTTGGGTCGCTCACTACCAGTGCCTTCATCAATTACTTTTTCGTTCAGACTCTTATTGGATGTTTCTTCATCTGACTATCCTTCAGAATCCTGATGACCTAGGTCCTTTTTGTCTTCCCCACTACTATCCATAGGGTGAATTCTTTTCGTTGGATCAAAGTATGGGTCATTGGTATTGACATTATCGACCCAATTTTCCCATTCTTCCATCATTCTTGGTGGACTGGCATAGGGAAAATCGTCTGAGTATAACATAGGATATTGGGATGGATTCCTAAAGAAATCCTTGGTTAATGCTAGGTTCAGCCAAGCCATGTTCCTCAGCTCATGTAACATTCTTTGAAGTGCATCTTCTTCTGTTGGTAATTCTATCTTTTCAACTTGTTCTGCCAAATGGCCAAACACCATGTTCGGGAAGCTGGAAGTAGCTTTATACATGATGTCATGGGTCGTGGATATTAACTCCAGGATGTCTTGCACTTGATGGAAGATGCTCATGCCCCATCTATTGAAGTCTTCTTCTTTGATGAACCATGCTCTTCTCGGATTTTTGGGGGACATTTCTCCCTCACTACTGCTACTCCCCTCATTTTTGGGAGGTAGGGGTTGGATGAGATCAGTTGGGTCCATTCCATCATTGTCTGCTCTAATATTGTTTAAGCAATTTCAACAAAAAACTCATCTTCAGAGTGTGACTTGAAGCCTTCTTCTTCACTGTCATCGGTACTTCCTCCCATCTGGATAAGTAAAGTGTCTCCAGAGAGAGTCTCGCTAATGGCCAGCGCAGATACGACTTGGATCAAGCTTGGTGTGACCTCTTCAATGATTCTCATATTACCTTCGGGTGGTTGTTCCCCAATGGGTTGAATGTGAACCATCAGGTTAGCACATGCTTCTTCATCTTCTGAGTTTTCCACATATGCCATGTGGCTGATCTCATAGTTGGTGAATCCGAACTTTCTCAATTGCGTATGAGGCCCAAGGCTATCTAACCCATTCTCTAGGTATTCCAGCTTCATCGTGTGATGGGCAGAGGCTATTCCCTTCCCTCGGTCACACCGATGTCCACCTTCTTTAAATTTTCCATTGCGGTTGGTTCTTACACAATAGACACATACCATTATCCCTTTTGCTCTCCTCTTCCTAGTATATCGGCTTCGGCCGCGAAAAGGTGTTAGCTGAGCTTCAGTCATTTCTTTTCTATACATGTCTCTTAGGAAATTACTGAAATTGGTTCTAGCTTCTGCTGGGAGGTCCATTTGCCACATGAGACACACCTTATCCCTCCAAATTCTTTTTAACTCCTTCAAGGGGCTCCCTACGGGCCGAATTAGAGTGGTTGGGTCCAAACCCGTTATCCCTTCTTCCAAGGCATTCATATATTCCATGGATGATCTCGGGGAGTTAAATTCATTTTGATCAAGCAACCTCTTCAGGGTGGCGAATTATTCTAGTATCTCACGCCTTTAAGGGTAAAGATACTCATGATATACTCCATGTAGGTTTCCAGGATTATCCCTACTTGGTTTTCATCCGTTAGGCGAGGTTGCATCTGGTCTGCTTCTTCCTGGAATCTTTTGACGAAGTCAAAGAATCCTTCATTTAGCCTTTACCTTAGAGCCTCCAACTCTTTTCTTATCTTCTCATTTTCCTGGGCTTGAGCTACTAGAATAACCCTATAAATTTGAAAATCCATCAACTTCCTCCCTTGTCTTGTAGGTTGGTTCATGAATGTTGGTTCTTCACAAGGAACATCCTCATGCAACATATTCACCCCATAGTTTGGCAACTGGTTAGTAGTTACATTGGGCTATTGTTCCACTTTCAATGCTAACTTCCCTGCATCGATCAGGTCTTGTGTGGCATGCTTGAGGTATAAGCATCTGTTGGTTTGGTGACCTTTCTGATTATGATAATAGTAGTGTAACTCTGGCTTGTATCCTAGAGGTGGATTGGCCAAATCTACATGCCTCGGTGGTATGAAATCCAACATCCCTTCCCTCTTGAGCTTGAAGAAGAGGCAAGTAGGAGTCATATTGCCAAAAGTAAACTGTTTAGGAGAGGCTGACTATTCTGCTTGGATAACCAATGGTGCAGTGGCTGTCGATGAAATCTTCTACTCGATGTACTGGCCGGTAGTAGGAAGAGGACCCTTCCCTCTTCCTACTTTGTTGTTCTTGTTAAGATAAGATCCAGAAGCCTCCTTGGTCGAAGCCTGGGCTTGCTTTCCATTGAAGAGCTTGTCTTCAATTCACTTTTCCGTAGCTATGAGTGCTTCAAATGTTTTGATGTGTTGACAGTAAAGGCGGTCATGGTACTCCCCATGTAAATTCTCTAGTATCATCTCCACTTGTTCTGCTTCATTCGGACGTTTCGACATCCTAGATGCCTTCTCACGGAACCTCATAATGCAATTGGAAAATCTTTCGTCAGCTTCTTGCCTCAAATTTCCAATTCATGTCGGGTAATATCTATGTCACACCCCAAACCACCCCCTGGGAGGATTAGGTAGGTGACCCGAATTGCTAACGGCAATCCGCCAAATCCCATGGATCTAGAAGTAGTTATTACATTCACGGTTCCATATTCATCACTTTACCATAAGCAAGATCAGAGTGCTGTAGATAAACTAAAATTATAATAATCAAAGAGAAAGCGTAGCAATACGGGAATGAAGGTGATATATACATATACAAAGTGTTCTGAAACATTCCCACCCAAATACAACCCACAAAGAGATACAATGCTGACAAAAGCTAAAAGAAGAAATACATACATATATATATACACATGGTGAGATAACTCAACCCCAAAAAGAAAAGGAAATTAAACTACATCACAAGCAAGACGGGGATAAACACCTAACAAAAACAAAAGGAGTCCCCAAGACAAAAAGCATCAAGAGCACTCTTCACTGGTCTTCATCCATGACCACCGAGAATGCACGAATCATCAGTACGACCTCCGTCGGGGTCCACACCAATATCATCATAATAACCAAGGCTCTCCTCCATGAAATGAGCCTCCATGCCACAGCAGCATCCACCTGCAGATGCATATAGAAGAAAAACATATATAACAGAGTGTGAGCCCCACTGAGCTCGTGAGTAAAACATATCATCATACATGCACGTGCAACCACAATCCACATGATCCTACATGATATGCAAGTCCAGATTAGTTATTAGCCACCTAGCAACACAACTAAGTCAGGTTAGTGTTACTACAATCCCCAATACATGTATCCCTGGTGCGGGCTTGGTTACCCCTTCCTACGATACACCCATTGAGTTGTCGGAGAAGATCAGCCGGCTCCAGCATCTCCCTACCCAGGTAAGCCCGATCGATCCTCTGGATTAACTCCTGTGAGGTAACCGACTCAATATCAAATCACCCGAAACGGTGCATAATCATCATGTGGCATTCTGCCAAAAATTCACCTTTTGGTGCTTCCCAAGCTTTTAGCCTGAGACTTCCCGGCAAATCTACCCTGGGGCATCCCAATTGTGCTGAGGCTTCCTAGTGTAAATGCCTCTAGGGTTTTATGGTAGTCATCACAGTTATCCAACACCTTAACCCCTATTGGCAAGGGTGCGTTGCACGAGTGATGAAACTCTAGCCCCATGTCTATATGGAATCGTATGAGTCGGGAGGTGTCAACCATATCCCATATTACGGGCTACCACCGGCCTCATTTCCAAGCCGACTACGGTATCTAGTCTAACATTCACAATCATCAGATAAGAATCACAGTGTTGATCAATAGACAATCAATGTGAAATAATTTGAGTAATTGAACAGAATTTAAATAACACAGCATTTATTAATATAGAATTTTAATTGGCGACATAGTAATACAGTTACATATACATATATGATAATACTTCACCCACCTGGGCCTGGTTCTAAGAACTCAGTTACAAATTCAGTTTCAGCTGCAGACTGGCTGTAGCCTCAAGCGCGGGATCAAATCCTAGATATAAATCAGAAGTTGTTATATTAATATTCCAATCTATTTTTGGAGGTCCTAGGGTTGATCTAAGCTCACTGGATTGACCCGGTGTACAATAGGTCTTCACTTGGAATTCTCTGGGTCTTGCACTGGGCCTTAGGCCTATGTCCCGGTGCATCATCCAGAGTTGGTGGCCTAGGGGTAAAATGGTCATTTATAGTATTAGTACCTGACCCTAGGTTACATTAGGCTTACAGTGCTGTCCTCAATTTGACAGTGTTGCAGGACCAATCATAGGTAGGGTTTCCAAGTCCTACGGGGCCCACTTGGGTTCCCAAGCACTTACACACATGGACAGATGTGGGGAGGGGCATTCTGGACATTTCCCACCTCCCTACACTAAATCATGGCCCTAGGGTGAAAATCCCTAGGTCAGAGCATCAAAACAGCAAAGTTTCCTTTACTGGGCGATGGCTCTGGGTGATGTCTAATCGCCCAGTGCATCGCTCAGAGATTTCAGCAAGGTTGAATCTCATTGGGCTTGCACAAGGGTTTGACCCAAGGTCAGGGCCTTGTCCCCACATGTCATTTAGGGTCTTTTACACACATTTCCAGCGGTGGGTCCCACAGTTGTGAAGAGGAGAGAGAATACCTGGAGGCCAGGCAATACATAATGCTATGAGCTATGCAGCTACAAGGGTCAGTGATCCATCTACTAACAGGTGTATAGGATGATCTACACAGGTCGTCAATCTCAATCCCTGGAGTGATACTCCACAGTGTGCTTGGATGCCATGTTTGGGATTCCTGTCCTTCAGTCAAGATTCCAGTTAGTCAAGGGCAGGGTTTGACATTTCTCCCCACCTTACAAAAATTTCATCCTCAAAATTTGCTTACCTTGTAATTCGAAGAGTTGAGGATACTTTTTCTTCATTTCTTCCTCATATTCCCATGAAGCTTTTTCTATTGGGTTGTTTCCCCATCGAACTTTTACAAAGGTGACTGTGCAGTTACGGAGTTTATGCTCCTTTCTATCCAATATCTCCGTGGGCTGTTCTTCGTAGGTCATGTCCACGTCCAACTATTCAGGTTCAGTCGACAATACATGCGTCGGGTTGTTGATGTACTTTCTTAGCATCGACACATGGAAAACATCGTGGATGCCCAACAAAGATGGTGGTAATGCCAGTCGGTATGCTACGAGTCCCACCTTATTAAGAATTTCATAAGGACCGATGAATCTTGGGCTCAACTTGCCCTTTTTATTAAAATGTAGCAATCCTTTAGTTGGAGACACTCGGAGGAACACTTTTTCCCCGACTTCAAATTCAATGTCTTTCCTTTGATTATCCGCATAACTTTTCTATCTTGACTGGGCGGCCTTAAGTTTCTCTCTTTTGACATCCACCTTGTCACAGGTTGCTGGTATTATCTCTGGTCTGAGATATTTTCGTTCACCAACTTCATCCCAACATAGCAGAGTTCGGCATTTCCATCCATAAAGAGCTTTGAATGGTGCCATGCCAATGGTGGAGTGATAACTATTATTGTATGTAAATTCCACCAAGGGTATGTGAGCATCTCAACTATTGTTCATTTCTAAAACACAGGCTCGGAGCATATCCTCCAGAATCTGGATAGTTCTTTCTGACTGTCCGTCCGTCTGCAGATGGAAAGCTATACTAAGATTCAGCTGAGATCCTAACACCTTTTGCAAACTTCCCAAAACCTTGAGGTAAATTGAGGATCTCTGTCAGACACAATACTGATAGGCACGCCGTGTAAGCGGACTATATTCTCTATATATAGTTGGGCAAGCCTCTCCATAGAATAACTTATCTTGATTGGTATAAAGTGAGCTGCCTTTGTCATTCCATCTACAATCACCCAAATTACGTTCATGCCCTTCCTGGTGTTGGACAGATTTGTCACGAAATCCATAGTGATCCTTTCCCACTTCCATTCAGGTATAGGAAGTGGCTGCAATAACCCATACGGTCGGTGTCTCTCTGCTTTTATCTGTTGACAGGTGAGGCACTTGGACACGTATATTGCTATGGTCTCTTTCATTCCCATCCACCAATAATACTGCTTCAAATCCTTGTACATCTTCATACTTCCAGGGTGAATTGTATAGGGTGAGCTATGTGCCTCTTTAAGGATTTGGTCTTGGACATCATAATCATCAGGCATGCACAATCTGTCTCAAAACTTCAGTGCGCCATCTTGAGCCAATGAAAAATCTGGGTCTTTATGTACTCCTTGTTGTACTTCCCAAATAATCTTGGCCAGCTTGGGGTCCAATGGTTGCTTCGCAATTATCTCTTCTCGTATCGATGGCTATAGATCCATAGCTGCTAATTGTATAGTCGTTCCTTCGATCACGAGTTCTAGATCAAGCTTTCAAGCTTCATCATATAACTGTTCACTTACAACTAAGGAAGCGAGAGATGCAGTCTGTGATTTCCTACTTAATGCATCTGCAACAACGTTGGCTTTACCAGGGTGGTACTGAATTTCACAATCATAATCCTTCACTAGTTCCAACCACCACCTTTGTCTCATATTCAGCTCATTCTGGGTGAAGAAATACTTCAGACTTTTGTGATTGCTGAAGATTTCACTCTTTTCACCGTATAGGTAATGCCGCCATATCTTTAATGCGAAAACTACCGCTGCCAACTCTAAATCATGAGTGGGGTAGTTCTTCTCGTGTTCCTTCAATTGTTTGGAGGCATAGGTGACTACTTTACCCTTCTGCATTAGGACGCCACCCAATCCTATCTTGGATGCATCAGTATATACTACCATTCCCCCGGTGCCGTCCGGGATGGTCAAGACTGGAGCTATTACCAATTGGTTTCTCAATTCCTAAAAACTTTTCTCGCATGCTACATTCCATTCAAATTTGGCGCCTTTCTTTGTTAATTTTACCATGGGTGTCGAGATGCGTGAGAAATTTTCAATAAACCGTCGGTAATATCCGGCCAATCCTAAGAAACTTCGGATCTCAGTGGCACTCTTCGGAGTCTCCCTCTCCAGAATCGCTTTCACCTTTCCCGGGTCTACTTTAATGCCATCCTCGGTGACGATGTATCCCAAGAATCCAATCTGGTGAAGCCAGAATTCACATTTAGTGAACTTGGCGTAAAGTTGGTGTTCCCGCAACCGCTACAACACAAAAGTAAGGTGTCGAGCATGTTCTTCCTCATTCTTGAAGTACACCAAAATGTCGTCAATAAACACAATGATGAACTTATCCAACACGTCATGGAATACTCTATTCATCATGTCCATGAACGCTGCTGGGGCGTTGGTTAACCCGAACGACAAAACTAGGAATTCATAATGTTCATATCGAGTTTGGAACACCATTTTGTGAATATCACCGCTCTTGATCTTCAATTGATGGTATCCCGACCTAAGATCGGTTTTGGAGTAAACTCTTGCTCCTTGTAGCTGATCAAATAGGTCGTTAATATGTGACAACAGATATCAATTCTTGATGGTCAGCTTATTCAGCTCGCGGTAGTCGATACACAGCCGCATACTACCATCCTTCTTCTTCACGAACAGCACGGGTGCTCCCCAGAGTGATACGCTGGGTCATATAAATCCCTTCTTTAGTAGGTCTCAAAGTTGAACCTGTAATTCCTTCAGTTCAATTGGCGCCATCCGATATGGTGCCTTGGATACCGGTGCTGCACTAGGAATTATATCAATCACGAACTCTATGTTGTGGTCAGGCGGTAGCTGGGTCAGGTCTTCTGGAAAAACATCAAGAAATTCTCTGACAACGTTAAGTTCCTCCAACGGTTTTATCCTTGCCTCCGTATCCATCACTATGGCCAAAAAGCCTTGACATCCTCCTTCTAACAACTTTCGAGCCTGGAGGGCAGATAAGGTTATCCTTCTGGGTTTCCTTCTTGGTTCACTTTGATAGGTGAATATTGTCCCATCATCCATCTTAAACACTATCATCTTCTCCGCACACAAGACGTTTGCACCATAGGCGGATAACCAATCCATGCCTAGTATTACGTCAAAATCCTTCATATCAAACTTTATCAACCGTGCAGTTAGATTCTTCCCATAAATCTCAATCTGGCAAGGGTCGTATACCTCTTTCAAACTCACGACACTACTTGTCGGTGTGCTGACTACTAGTTCGTGCCCAATGTCTCTCGGTTGATCTTTCATCCTACTCGCAAAAGTGGTAGAAACAAAAGAGTGGGATGCGCCTGAGTCGAATAATACTCGTGCCGGTATGGTTGAGACACTCAAGGTACCTAGGGTTTGTATACAATTTAGGTTACATGAAGTAAACCAGTTATTCCCTATAACTTAGTAGAGTTCAGAAACATACCTGTCAATACATTGGGGTTTACCTCAGCTTCCACATTTGTCATTGCGAACACCTTTCCTAGCGTCTGATTGTCCCGTGGCTGGAAAGGTCTAGAGTAGGGCTGATTCGGCGAGTTGTTGCCATACCCACGCGATCTGCATTCTTTAGCCATGTGCCATTCCTTGTTGCACAGGTAACACTTATACGGTGGAATAGCAGGTGTTGAGGCTTGTCTCACTTGACTTATTGTTGGTCGAGCTGGCGAAGCTGCTGTTGTCGCTTGACTCGTAGCCGGCTGAGCAGGTCGATTGAGAGTGGGGTGGAAAGGGTTCTGACCCATGTTCGGCCTACGATATGGAGTCGGATTAGGGCTCAAACTTGTTCCTCGATAAGCTTTATTTGGCCACCCAAAAGTTTAAAAATTATTTGGCCTTTTGTTCAACCCAGGCGACATTGTAGCCTTCTCTTTCTCTTTCTCTTTAAATCTATCTTCCATTGTCTTCGCCTTATCGACCATCTGAGCATAGTCCTGGATGTGCATGATTGACAATACTGATCCAATCTCAGTCTTGAGTCCTTTCTCAAACTTCTTTGCCTTACTAACTTCCCCTTTCAGGTGCTCCGGAGAAAAATGGAACAGGTCTTCAAACCGCTTTTAGTAATCCAACACTGACTTGGTCCCTTACACCAGTGCAGTGAACTCAGCTTCTTTCCTATCCCTGAAACTCTCTGGGAAGTAGTTCTTGAAGAAAACTTCTTTAAATTGCTCCCACGTGGGATTCGGGTGAGTGGCTTCCAAGTTGGGCCTAGTAGCCTTCCACCAGGCTTCAGCCTCATTCTGTAACTAATACCCCGCACAAATTAGCTTATGTACGTCCATGCATTCAAGTACTTCAAATGCCTTATGTAGGGCACTAATCCACCATTCTGGCTGCATTGCCTCGGAAGTGATTTTGGAAAATGCAGGCGGTTGGAGTTTCCTAAATCTCTCCATAACCTTGGCGGTAGAGTTCTTCGCTAAGTGTTGAGGCACAGGTGGTGGAAATAGTACGGGCCGGTTGGGTGGTGGTGGTGGTGCCGCACGCTCATGCATCATGGTTGCAAATTGTGTAGACATCTGACCAAGCAATTCTTGTTGTTGTTGCATGGTTTGCATCATAGTGGTCATGAATGCAGTTACATCACCAGCTACCACATTTGGCTAAGGTGCTACAGCAGTGGCTTGTCCAGTCACTGGTGCCTCTGACGAAGCAGCCGATGCTTCAGAATTTTGAACCTCAGTCCCATTTGGCAATTCAACCCCTGGTATAACACGAGGTTATTTTCCTTTGCGACCACCACGAGAACTGCTTCTTGTGTTGACCATTGTTGCTTCTTTGAAAAGAGGAGCATGTTCAATATTCCAATATTGCTCATCGGGGTCAACAATTATTTCCTAGTTAGTGCAGGTACAAACCTAGTCATAGTTCCAGTGAATTTCATGAGTCGCACCAGTAAGGTGGATTGTTAGATATGTCTTCTTTGTTCATTATGAGGTGTTTCTTTCATATTTTTTTTTTTGTGTGTTTGTTTATTAAGCATTTTATGTAATGGTATACTATCCATGACACTATATGAGAGACTTCAAATTTTTAAATAAAAGACTTTTAATTATTTACCTGGTCTAACAGGCAAGCAATTCCAGCTTCCTTCCGGTCACAAATTCCATCGCAAGCAGGTACTCTATGGCAGCTCTAACTTCCTCGGCTAAGTACAGGTAGAAATCTTGTTCCCCTGGTCCACTAATAGCAGCAAGGGCTAGATAGAAGTCCAACCAGTTCTTGGCTCGGGATAGTACTAGTCGTATCCGTCTCAGTCTCTCTTGTAGTTGTCTAATATAGATTATGATGCTGGGGTCTCCAGCCTTGGCTGGGGTAATGGGTCCTATCATAGAAATTGATTCTACGCATCAGGTTATACTTAATTAAAAGAATTAAGTACATGTCTACTGGATTTTAAATGACTAAAATCAATAAAAATATAATTGGGTTGGCTCGAGGTACCTTAGCGCCTAAAAAACTCAGTTTGACTAGACAACCTATATGACCCTAATCTCGATTGACCTAGGCTGTGGGTATGGTAAGATCTATGCTCACTATGCGTCGTAAATATGTATTACAACATACCTACATATCTATGTTCGGATTTGCATTGCATCACACCACTCAGTTCATACAACACAGTATTAAGCACATAGTCTTAATTATTTACACATACATTAATTCTTATAGATACATATATATATATATATATATATATATATATATATCCACAAAGGTAAGGAATTCCTATTCCCATGTGTTTTACTAAAAATCCACAAGGGTCATTTTCCCCTAACTAGACTATTTGATACAATTGTGCTTATTTAAATTGTTTAATTTAATTAATTATTATTAGTATATCTATTATTTTTTTTATACCCATTATGATTATTTTATGAAAGTTCATATTTCCATGTCCATTGAAGTTAATTTAGATAATACTAAAGTTCCCATGTGTTGAAACCCAAAAACAGCAGAGAAATAATCACTGGACGATGTCTCTGGGCGTTGGATGCATCACCCAGTGCCATCGCCCAGAGAATCGGGGTGCAGGTATAACAGTCCGAGAGGGGCCCATTTTGTACCATTCTTTTCCTCAACTTCTCTAAACACCTAGGGCAACTCTTTGGAGGGTAGTGTGACCATTTCCACAACAAATCCTCACATTTCCTCGGATTATTCCCTAATGTACGCAAGCTTAGGTAAGATTTCTTAATCATTTTTACTATTACAACATTTTTCTTAGCCACTTATTATCTTAGTTAGGGTTTTATCAACTTTCTCATAACCCTAACTATTTTTTTTCTCTTCTCCTTGTAGGCCAATGTCTACAAGTCATCGCATAGCTAGAAAGTCCGTAGCCCAGAAGAGGCTTCAGGTTGAGAGTGAGAATTCATCATCATCATCATCATCATCATCTACGGTGCCTCCCTCTTCTCCTAGGGACGATTCATCATTGGAAGAGCCCGAGTTTGACCAATTCCTCTTCTCTAGGTATGAGCATTTCAAGGATTGGGACAAGTTTAAGTCCCTCAAGATAGTCAATGGTCGGGTGGTCCAGGTGTATGACTTCCATTAGTATAGCCTATTTACTAGGTTCAACACTCTAGGTTGGGCCTCTATGTTGGCTCCTACTGAACCTTGTTATCCCAACTTGGTTCGGTATTTCTACTGCAATTTGGTACCATCTGGGGCACAAGAGTTTGGGTTGGAGAGTAGAGTGAAAGGAGTGGATATCAGGTTGACCATTGCCTCACAAGCAGGGATATTGGGGCTGCCCAACACTGGGGAGAAGTGTTACTACAAGCCCCGTGTTGACATTTCTGAGATGTTCTCATTGGAGACCAGGAGGAGGTTCTTCAATGCATTGACTGGGTTTGAGAGCACACCCAAATCAAAGGCTTCCTACAAGCCTATTGCTCGCGTTATTAGTAGGTGTGTGACCTATAACATCTACCCCAAGGGCGGTAATAGGGGTAGTATTTCTATGATGAGAGCATATATCACCTACTATTTATGGGAGCAGCCAGAGGGGGTCCAGTCATAAACCTCCTATACCTATTACTCCAGGTCATGCTATATCATGTACAGAACCCATCTGATGGGAACCTTCCATATGGGAAGTTCCTCACCTTAGTCTTCCAGCACTTCGGGGTTCCTTTGGCGGGCGAGTATGTGGAAAGGGATAGATCCAGGCCCATTGACAAGACCTCGGTACTGAAGATGAAGGTGCCAGGGGGTGATCCACAGGAGGATGAGCAGATGGGGATGCCAAGAGATGAGTAGCAGAGAGATGAGGAGCTGGATGAGGTGTAGGGTGGTGATGAGCATGGTGAGGAGGTGCAGGGTGACATCCAGGGAGACATTTAGGGTGAAGAGTAGGGTGACTTCGAGGGCATTGGTGCACAGTTCACAGATTTGCTTGCTTATGGGGTAACGGGTGCCACTAGCTCGCACGTGCCGGAGCCTTCTAAGTGGTCACAGGTGATGTCACAGTTTCAGGGTCTCAGCACTCAGCTTTCTGACATGTCGACTAGGATGGATCAGGGATTCTCATCTTTGGAGAGCAGAGTAGTATCTGTAGAGCAGCGCCTGGACTTCTGGGATAGATTCTATCGTGTTGACTCATGCCAGACTTAACCTCCACCGGAGTAGTTCTTCTAGACAGCATTGATGTTCCTGCTATGTGGTTTAGACTATATATATATATATTTTTTTTGCCTATGTTTTTTTTTTATTCGAAATATATGTAATTTCTTTTTGTCAGCTTATGTAAATATTGAATGTAATACTGTCTTATCAAGGCTAATGTAGTGGCTCGGCCGCAGTTGTCTTTATGTTAATGAAATTATGCATCTTCTATTTATTTACATCCACCTCCTCTGTAGCTTTGTCTTGATTACATGTTTTAATGTTGGTAACTTATTAGACCTAATCTGCATCCCGTGAATGTAAGAAGAGCCTCACACTCTGATACCAAGCTCTGTCACACCCCAAACCACCCCCTGGGAGGATTAGGTAGGTGACCCGAATTGCGTAACGACAATCCGCCAAATCCCATGGATCTAGAAGCAGTTATTACATTCATGGTTCCACATTCATCATTTTACCATAAGCAAGATCAGAGTGCTGTAGATAAACTACAAT
This sequence comes from Telopea speciosissima, assembly GCF_018873765.1. NCBI lineage: Eukaryota > Viridiplantae > Streptophyta > Magnoliopsida > Proteales > Proteaceae > Telopea > Telopea speciosissima. The sequence continues at coordinate 37,718,192 of NC_057917.1, read as the reverse complement.
TATAATAATCAAAGAGAAAGCGTAGCAATACGGGAATGAAGGTGATATATACATATACAAAGCGTTCTGAAACATTCCCACCTAGATACAACCCACAAAGAGATACAATGCTGACAAAAGCTAAAAGAAGAAATATATACATATATATATATACATAGGGTGAGATAACTCAACCCCAAAAAGAAAAGGAGACTAAACTACACCATAAGCATGATGGGGATAAACTCCTAACAAAAACATAAAGGAGTCCCCAAGAAAAAAGCATCAAGAGCACTCTTCACTGGTCTTCATCCATGACCACCGAGAATGTACGCATCATCGGGATGACCTCCGTCGGGGTCCACACCAATATCATCAGAATAACTAAGGCTCTCTTCCTCGAAATGAGCCTCCATGCCACAGCGGCATCCACCTACAGAATCATCTAGAAGAAAAATATATATAACAGAGTGTGAGCCCCACTGAGCTCGTAAGAAAAACATATCATCATGCATGCACGTGCAACCACAGTCCACATGATCCTACATGATATGCAAGTCCAGATTAGTTATTAGCCACCTAGCAATACAACTAAGTTAGGTTAGTGCTACTACAATCCCCAATACATGTATCCCTGGTGCGGGTTTGGTTACCCCTTCCCGCTATACACCTATAGAGTTGTCGGAGAAGATCAGCCGGCTCCAGTATCTCCCTACCCAGGTCAGCCCGACCGATCCTCTGGATTAACTCATGTGAGGTAACCGACTCAATATCAAATCACCCGAACCAGTGCATAATCATCATATGTGGCATTCCGCCAAAAATTCACCTTTCGGTGCTTCCTAAGCTTTTAGCCCGTGGCTTCCCGATAAATCTGCCCTGGGGCATCCCAACTATGCTGAGGCTTCCTGGCATAAACGCCTCTAGGGTTTTACGGTAGTCCTCATAGTTATCCAACACCTTAAACCCTGTTGGCAAGGGTGCGTAGCACGGGTGATGAAACTCTAGCCCCATGTCTATATGGCATCATATGAGTTGGCCAGTGTCAACCGTATCCCATAGTACGGGCTACCACCGGCCTCATTTCCAAGCCGACTACGACATCTAGTCTAACATTCACAATCATCAGATAAGAATCACACTGTTGATCAACAGACAATCAATGTGTAATAATTTGAGTAATTGAACCGAATTTAAATAACACAGCATTTATTATTATAGAATTTTAATTGTCGGCATAGTAATACAATTACATATACATATATGATAATACTTCACTCACCTGGGCCTGGTTCTAAGAACTCAGTTGTAAATTCAGTTTTGGTTGCAGTCTGGCTGTAGGCCTCAAGCGCAGGATTAAATCCTAGATATAAATCAGAAGTTGTCATATTAATATTCCAATCTATTTTTTGAGGTCCTAGGGTTGATCTAAGCTCACTGGGTTGACCCGGTGCACAATAGGTCTTCACTTGGAATTCTCTGGGTTGTACAATAAGTCTTCACTTGGAATTCTCTGGGTCTTGCACTGGGCCTTAGGCCTATGTCCCGGTGCATCATCCAGAGTTGGTGGCCTAGGGGTAAAATGGTCATTTATAGTATTAGTACCTGACCCTAGGTTACATTAGGCTTACAATGCTGTCCTCAACTTGACAGTGTTGCAGGACCAATCATAGGCAGGGTTTCCAAGTCCTGCGGGGCCCCCTTAGGTTCCCAAGCACTTACACGTATGGATAGATGTGGGGAGGGGCATTCTGGACATTTCCCACCTCCCTACACTGAATCATGGCCCTAGGGTGAGGATCCCTAGGTCAAAGCATCGAAATAGCAAAGTTTCCTTCACTGGGCGATGGCTCTAGGTGATGTCTGCATCGCCCAGTGCATCGCCCAGAGATTTCAGCAAGGCTGAATCTCAGTGGTCTTGCACAGGGGTTTGACCCATAGTCAGGGCCTTGTCCCCACATGTCATTTAGGGTCTTTTACACACATTTCCAGGGGTGGGTCCCACATTTGTGAAGAGGAGATTGAATACCTGGAGTCCAGGCAATACATAATGTTATGAGCTGTGCAGCTGCAAGGGTCAGTGATCCATCTACTGATAGGTGTATAGGATGATCCACATAGGGTTTCTTCATCAATCTCAATCACTGGAGGGATACTCCACAGTGTGCTTGGATGCCATGTCTGGGATTCCTATCCTTCAGTCAAGATTCCAGTCAGTTAGGGGTAGGGTTTGACAATCTACCTCAGAGTTATAAGAATATTGCTTGGTGAACTCCTTCACCACTATCGACCAGGTTTGAGCTTGAGTCTGGTCCAACTAGGTGAGGCATGTCAGAGCTGATCCAGCCAATGAGTAAAGAAAGGCTTAACCCATTTGATTTTCTTTAACCTCCCAGACTTGGCCACAGTAATGAAGATCTTTAGGTGCATTTTGGGCTTCCCTGTCCCATCGAATTTATCAAGCTTCCATTTGAAGTCTTTAGGTATCCTCCCTATCGGGAAGAAGACCAAATCATCTTCTGGTTTTGCTACTGCTTTCCCTTACAAAGCAATCTCCAATTTTTCAACTTTCTCCCTCATTTTTTTCTCTTTTTCAGTCTCAAGAGGGTTCTGTGGGGTATTGATGACCACAACTTCTTCCTCCTCTATCACAACTTTGGGTTGTACCCTAGGTATTAGCATCACCTTAGGTTCTCCAGGGATTTGTGCATTGTCTCCTCGAGACTGACTTTGCATTTCTTGAACCATCTATGTAACTAGCTGTCTCATCTCAGTAATCTCTCTTCTCATGGTGACCATTTCTTCACTCAAAACTTCTTCCGAAGAACTGGCCTCTGGTGGATCCATGTTACTTGTAAGAGGGGGTGACCTTACTAGACTCTACCTCGCAGGACTAAAAGATGGGCTGGGATTTTTGTTGGACGAAGGGGATAGAGACTGGTAGAGGTAGGCCCCAGTTAATCGACCGGCCTGATGGTCCTAAGCGGACAACAAAGGGTTCTTTTGTCGTGGAATTGTGCCTTACAAGGGTGTAAGATTGCTTTAAGATTTTGTGTGACAAACAAATTATAATTTTTTTTATCTTTTTTTTTAATTTCTTTATATATGTATATATACATATCTATGTTTTGGTTTACAAAGCAAATATACAAATAGTGGTTGGGTAGCATAATGATCCGTTTTTGACCTCTTCGCTCCACTTCTTGCCATAAATCCTCCCTTGTTCGATGGCTCCCAGAGATTGAATTAGGATCATCACGAAGAGGCTTTCTCGAGGATCTCCCGACAGTCTATCCTTAGTTAATGTAGAGTACCTTCCATTTTGGGATAACCAGAGCTCCATCATTGACATATTGTCTTGGGTGGTGTACCATTTTTTGAGGGACTATCAAGGATACATTTTTTTTTATACACCATCCCGGACGATTATGTCGCTTTCATCGAGGGACTATCGAGGGACATTCAGGGGGCTAATGGAGCTCTTTCCCATGATGGTTAAACTACATTTAGGAGGATATACCACTAAGAACCTCGTTTTTGGCCCCCAAAGCATTGCTACGATAGTTTGTGGCTTATCCTAATTATATATGGTCTAATTTCCTATATGATGCATGCAATGGGTAGGCTGATAGGATAAAAAATTGCTACCCTTGGTAGAGCCGATATACCTATCGCTCATGGTCACAAATTGTCGACACGTGGTGCTTTTAATATACCTAGAGAGTGGGTCACACGATCTAAGAGTAATCAAACCAGTGCCCTTTTTGAGTACCGAAGTACCCCACGACACCCTAGTGAATAACCTCGTCGGTGATTCTAAACTTGTACAGTAAATATCAAGGGTTGTGGCTTCGCCGTGAATTACCAATATCTACATATGGGGCCCAACGACTAGCCACGGGACTATGTGTTTTCATACAGTGTTGTGTGTGCATGATAGTGATGGTGGAAATGGGTATCATCCGATCTCAGAGTACTTAGTATGATGTGCCCCACCTCCCCGGGGGTAGAGGCATAATAGGGAGTACCCCCATCGTTTGACTTTACTTTGAACACAATGCATGATGCGGCTAGTACACGAAAGGGGTTAGCCAAACATGTTATCAATCAATAATGCAGAAGGAAGAATATTCTTGCATTCAACGGTAGCATGTAGTATTGAAAGCTAGACCATCTATCCACAGTGGAGTCGCCACTGTGAGGATCTGTTCCTTTCCTTAGGAACTGCGTGCATTCTAATGGTGCTCGGCCCGGACAGGGGTTGGGGTTATGCTCCTCGGTTGGAGAGAGAGAAGAAATGCTTCTTCTCGAAGGATATGATTTATCAGGGGATGGGGGTCATACAATTAAATGAAATGGATTAGGGCCTAGGACCCATTGATATAGCCTTATTAAGGGCTACAGAACTTTGTTTGGTCTGGTCAGAGATTCGGGGTAAGTGGTCAGATTACGTGAGTAGGAAGGTGTTAGGCACCCATCTTGCCTGGGTAAACCGGTATTTCTACTAGATGTTGGTTTTCGAATATTCTTCCTTCATAAATGTCCTATTTCCACATGTGTAGCTAAAATGATGCACAAATTGCTTAATCAAATTAACTATTGTACACTAAACGGGCATAATTTAAAAGTCTACATTGTTACTGTCACGCCCCCATTCCAAGATAGGAATAAAGCACAGTCAAGGGGTGATTAGGATGACACACATAATCACCTTTTCTACCAAGATCACTGATACAGTGTCCCAGTCCATAATCAACAGTCAAGGTCAAACATAATAATTATAATTTAGAGAAAAGGAAAAAAAATTCCATTGAAGACAGAGTAATTACAAGCAGAAGTGATTTAAATAGTAGTTACTATATATTCAGCGGGCTAGGTGATACAATAATAGTTTAACACTATTTACCAACTGACTATGACATAACTACTCAAAAGAATATAAAGTATTACAGATAAATGTTCATAATGGGAATAAAGCCCCAAAAGAATCAAAAGAGGGGACAATCCCCAACATCATCACGGCCCGTAGGCATAATCGTCATAGGGGCATCCGTTACCGTGTCCCTCTGACACAGCCTTGGGTTCGTCCATGCAGATACTATCATAATCTACTGGCTGGGCCTCGAGACCAGCTAGGTAGCCGCCATCTGCATAAAAATCTAAAAGAGTGTGTACATAGAGGCTTAGCTCCATTGAGCCAGTGAGAGGAAGGGGAACACACAAACACATAATTACATATAGTCTGTCAAGCTGCCCCTGACTGGCTGGATATTTGAAATAAAGGACAGGAACCTCTGGTCAATCATCCAAACACCCTGTGGAGCTTCACTCTAGTAGCTGAACCATTGAGGATGACCTCCTGCATACCTGCTAGAAGGTGGATTGCAGCTCCATGCAGTTATACTACACACTGCTTAATGTATTATATAAACTCCAGGTATTCTCTCTCTTATCCATAAATATGAGGCCCACACCTAGAAAGATGTGTATTGGACCCTGGGTGAGATGTAGGTGCAAGGCCCAAGCCCCTATGCAAGCACAGTGAGATTACAGCCTTGTTGTATTCTCTGGGTAATGCACTTGGCGATTCACCAATCACCTAGTGAATTGCCCAGAATGATTATTTTAAACTCCAGACAAGTGGGGACTACCCATATAGACCATGGACACCCTTTGGGGGTAGATGGGAGTCTTGGGAACCATTACCTACCTTTGGACCCCTATGGACCCCACCTGAGTGACCAGAATGGCCCAGAATCAGTTTAGAGAATGCATTTGAGGAGGGGGCTGGCTGCCAAATAGTCCTTAGTTGGGCTGGTCTATAAATAGGCAGACTCAGCCCAAAATTAAAGACCCTACACTATTTAAATTGTGGAAGAGAGAAGGGAGAGGAAAAAGAGAAGGAAAAGAGAGCGAAAGGAAGAAGAAGAGAAGGAGAAGAAGAAGGGAAGGAAGAGGGGAGCACTGCCTTGCATCCAACTCAGTTTCAGTAGCTTAGCCAGTCCATCTCAGGTATATACACCTACCCCTATATGCTGCTGCTATTGTTCTTTGTTCTCTCCTATAGATCTCTACTCTTCTAAGGTGAAACTAGCCAAGGACAGCCCAGAACACCTTGGGGCTGCCTTGTGCTGCCTCAGATCTAACATGCAAACCTGTTGCATGGAAGATCTGAGTATTTTTCATGTGTTTAACCTGTTGATGAACATCTAAGACTGAGATTAGTCTATTTGCTAGACTGCACTGCCTTATTGCACCCAGAACAGGTAGTCTGGGCTTGGATCTGTGCATACAAGCTAGCCCTTGCCTGGGTCTTTGTAGGGACAGCCTGCTACCATGATTTCATACGTGAAACAGTCCTTGCATGTTGACCAAAATGCGGCCTTGAGCTAAGACACAATTGGGCAGCTGTTCTCTGAGCTGGCTGGACACCTTTTGGCTGCCAAATGGTGGGCCCAGGCCATGATCCATGTGGACCATTGGAATCCACTCTCCAGGGGGTCCACAACAACTCTACATGCATTGAGGATTGACCTAGGCACTTCCCATGCAGAAAAATCCAAGCTTTGGAGCCTGTTCATGCTTCAAACAGGCTCTGGTGATGCATTGGGCGATTGCCCTATCGCCCAAAGAATCGTCCAGAGAATGGAAATGGGCTGAGTTGATGTCCTAACTCTGTGGGCCTTCACCAGTGGGCTATGTACAGTGTAAGGAGGTGGTCAATGACCAAAATACCCCTCCTCACATCTGTCCATTAATATTTATACCTTGGGTACCCAAGTGGGCCCCACAGGGCCTGGCAACCCTGCCAGAGATGGTTCAGCTGAACTGTTGACCTGAGGACTGAATTGTTTGACTGTCAGGACCATGTATAAATGATTACACTGGTAAATACTAGATTTGGCCCTGATCCACATCTCCGAATGATGCACCGGGACATGGACCTGAAGACCTAGTGCAAGACCAGGAGAATTCCTAGTGATACCATACTGAACACCGAGTCTGACCTGTGAACCTAGATTAGCACTAGGACACCCAAAATAGTTTTGACCAACTAAATAATACATTTCTAATTTATTACTTTAGGATTTGATCCCGCGCTCGAGGTGCACTGCCAGACATCGGCCAAAACTAAAACAACAGCTGAACCTGTAGAACCAGACCAAGGTGAGTGGAATGTCATCGTGTATGTCGATGTAATATAATTAATATGCTGAATTGAACCTTATCATAATAATACTATGTTAGATATTTAATTCATGAATCTTGAAACCTCAAAACAACATTGTGTTGACCACTGGAAATTATGGATGAATACTATATGCTGAATGTGAATGCTAGATTAGATGCCGTAGCCGACTTGAAAATGAGGCCTTTGGTAACCCGTAGAATGGGATACGGCTGACACCGCCCGACTCATATGATGCCATATAGACATGGGGTTAGAGTTTCATCACCCGTGCTATGCACCATTGCCAATAGGGGTTAAGGTGTTGGATGCCTGTGGGATTTACCATATTTATGAGAAAAAAAAAATGAAAAGAAAAGAAAAGGAATATTATGATACCGAAAGTGAATTATGGGCTATAAGCTAGAGAAAAGAAAAGAAAAGAAAAGAAAAGAAAATAAAAAAAGGATGGATGCCTCACAGGTTGATCACAGAGGGATGGTCGGGTTGACCTTGGTGAACGAATGCGGGAGCTTATTGGTTCTCTCTGACAACTCAATGGGTGTATCGCAGGAAGGGGTTAAAAGCCCACACTAGGGATACATGTATTGGGGATTGTAGTAGCACTAACCTGCCTTAGTTGTGATGTTAGGTGGCTAATGAACAATTGGACTGCACCTCATGTAGGATCCATATGGTTGTGATTGCATATGCATGCATGATGATATGTTTCATTCACGGGCTCAGTGGAGCTCACACTCTGTTATACATGTTTTCTGTTAGATGATTCTACAGGTAGATGTCACTGTGGTGGGGAGGTTTATTACCCGGAGGAGAGTCATGGTGGTTATGACTATATTGGTGTGGACCCCGACGGAGGTGATACCGTTGATACGAGTATTTTTAGTGGTTACTAAAGATGACCCGTGAAGGGTGTTACTGTTGATGCTTTTTTTCTTGGGGACTCCTTTTTGTTTTTGAAAGGAGTTTCTCTTCGTTCCTGCTTTTAGTTTTTCTTCTTTCTTTTTGGGGCTTGAGTTGTCTCGCCCTGTGTATATTTTCTTTTGTTTAGAAGATATATATGGCAGTTACTACTATTTTGTCTGTGGGAGTAAGAGAGGGAATGATCAGACATATTATTATATATATTATCATTTCCTATATTGCTACGCTTTTTTTATATTTTAATGTAAATATGGTTTTCTGCAGCACTCTGAGTTTTACATGTTATATTACAATGGATGTGTGTCTGCGAATGGATTAACTGCTTCTAGATCCATGGGATTTGATGGATTGCTGGCATGCAATTCAGGTCACCTACCTAATCCTCCCAGGGGGTGGTTTGGGGTGTGACATAGTCCATGATGAATGCAATGTTAATAGATTTTCCACCTAACAAACAGTCTAAGTCAGGGGTATATGCTACTATGATAACTCGGGAGACACTGTGGGTCACTTAACTTATCACCACAATGAAACCTTTATTATCACTAGGGAGCCTATGCCGGTCGAAGCCACAAAGACCACCCAATGGCAGACCCCGATGATCAGTGGTCATCCCTGACCTAGCCTCTCTCCCTCACAGGCAACAAGGAGCCCCGATCACCCAACACATAAATCCTTGTTGGTAAGGGTCGTAGCACAGGGAAATGAACCCTAGCCGTAGATATAGTATATGCAAGTCCTATCATCCCAAGAGGTATTCTAGGTGCATCAATGTCCCATTCCCTCTAGTACCCGAGTACCATCACGGCACGGCGCATACAGGGCAGGATGGCAATCAATATATCTCATAAGTATTTCTAGGGTTCCAGCACTGGCATACCCGGCATCGTAACCCAATACAATAATGTATAGTAAACATATCCACATCACATCCATTCGTAACCAAGATATTTTTCATGCAAGAATGTACCATATTTATAAATGATGCAAGTATCATGGCAACAATATATTTTATATGTATATATAGCAAACCCAAACATCACCCAAAACTCACTCACCAGTTGTTTGATTGTCGCTTGGGTGTTTAATAGGACTTACCTCTGTACACGCTCTCCCGTACAGGTTATGAAGTCTGGGGATGCATGAGAATAATGTTAGAGGAATATAGGTGGGTCCCATGATGGGTCCCAACAGTTAATTTGAGGTTTCAGTCAAGATAGTACGGACGGACGAAGGGATGGAGGCAGCCAGGTGAGTCTATTCTTGGCTCCGTCCAGGCATATAGTGAAAATAGGTGGGATGGATTCATGGACAGAACCACTATATGAATCCATTCGTGCATCCATCCGGACCCTGAGACATTCCTAAGAGGGAACGGAACTACGAACGAAACTACCAGGTGAATCCGTTCTTGGCTCCGTCCCAGCCAGTGGAGCAGATTATGCAGAACGGATCTACGGACGGAACCACGATGATGGATCCGTTCATGGATCCCTTAAGTCCCTTTCCAGGATTTAGAAGGATTTTCACCTCCACCCTTCCATTCTTGAGACCTAATGGTTCCTAGGGTTAGGGAGGTGAGTCCCAAGCTTTGCGGGGGTCAAAAGCACCCTAACCAATCATGAGTCTTAGAGGATTTGAAGGATTTGGAACCACCCACAGGGTTTCCCATTCCTAGATTTAGGTCTCAAGGCTTGGAACAACAGTTCTAGCCATTCAAGTCATGAATGACACCAAGGGAGAGAAGGGTATGTCTCTATTTAAGGAACCAAGAGTGATGTTGGGTTTTCAAAAGGAAACCCTAAGTTGAATCGATCAGGGAAGGATTTTCGCAAGCTTGAAATGGAAAGAGAAGGAGAGGGGAAGGGCACTCACCAGCCTTGATGAGCTAATGGATGTGTTCCACCTCCAATAGCTCCCTCCAATCACCTCCTCCTTCACCTTCAATGCTCCCCTAGCATTCCACGATTTGGTTGGTAGGAGAAATGAAAGAGCTAATAAATGGCTGGGCTGTGCATTTACTACAGGTACTCCCACTTAGGGCCTGTTTGGCTTGGGGCCCTCGAAGTAAATCTCATTTAAATGCCACTATAGGCTAGTGGGCCCATGTATATAGCACATGCACAAATCAAGGGACCAAGGGTGAGGTCCACCTTATCTTGGGGCTCAGGTATCATGTCCGAGGCATGGGGTGTGGGCCCCACATAAGGAAAACACTCAATAGCCTGAAACAGAATAGATGGATCCACGGACGAAGGCAGTCTTGTGAGTCCGTTTATGACTTTGTCGCTGTTGTAAGGGCAGAACCTCAAGGAAAGTTGTAGGGCTTTGGCCCACACTCCAAGGTTATAGAGGGGAGGGTGCACTAACATACATCAGGGCAGTATCTTACCCCTTGACCATCACGATTTGTCCTTCATAATCTCGAAGAGTTTTCCAATAGCGATGCTAAGCTCATCGCTGAGTGAGGTGTCTAAATATGGAGACATAGGAAACACCTTCTGGTACTCTTCACTTAGGGGGCCTCGTGCTAGGAGAATGGTCAACGAAATCATCATCAACAAATCTCCCCCACTGCTGGTTGAGGAACCTCTCTTCGACAGGCAGGTCCATGAACTGGTCAATGATCTTGTAGCTGAGCCTGACCACAAGCGAAAATAGTTCCCTAGCATACACGACAGTAGTATCTACATGTCATAGGAGAGAGAAACTATAAATAAATAGTCATCCTGGGTGTAGATGTAACATCCCCCCACCTTATAAGAATTTCTTCCCCAAAATTTAGTGTACCTTATAAGTATCCAAGGGAAGGGTTGTTACACCCGCGCCCGGATTTATTATTTAATAATGTTTTCTCTCTCGTGTGATGTGTAGATTCTGCTGCTGTGTATGCTAGCAAATTATTTTCACTTGTGATCAAACCTAGCCACAAGATCGTGGACCACATCACGAGTCTACCGGTGGAAGAGAGGTTCCTTAACCGGCAGTGGGGAAGATTTATCGATGGTGATTTCGTTAATCATCCTCTGAGCACGAGTCCGCAAAGTGAGGAGTACCGAAAGGCTTATCCTGTGTCCCCACAATTAGATACCTCCTTTGGAGATGAGCTTAATATCGCGATCGGGAAGCTATTCGGGATCACGAAGGACACGTCGTGACGGTCTAGGGGTAAGATTTTAATCTTGTAAATGATACTGTACCTTACTCTAGTCGACCTTGAAGTACGGGCCAAAGTTCGACCCTTTTCCCTTATGTTTCTGCCCTTACAGCAGCAACAAACGCACGAGTGGACTCATCAGCACTGCATCCATCCGCTAGTCCGCCCATGCTGTCTTTGGGTTTTGTGTATTTTCCTTATATGGGACCCACGCCCAGTACCTCGGGCACCCTAGTTCAGCCTCTTGGACGAGGTTGGTCCCATCCTTGTCTTTCCTTGGTTTATAGGTTGCCTTTGGTTGGACCCATTGGCTAAATAAACCTTTTAATGGGTTTTAACACTAGAGTCCCAAATCCAAACAGACCCTAAGATGGGAGATTAGTCATAAAACAATACTTAACCCTCAAGCCTCATTACTTCTCCTTCACCTACCCCAAACCATTGGAACTGTGGAAGCATTGAAGGTTTGGAGAAGAAGGGCTTGAGAGGCTGTGGAGGTGGAAGACATCGATTGGATTTAACTTGAGGTAAATGACCTTACCTACCTCTTCCTCTCTTCCATGTCTGGGTTTGGAGATTTCTTGGGATTGGTTCTAAGCCTGGGGGTTCTCTTGGGAACACATCAAACTTCATTAATTGATCCCTTTGAGACCTATAATCCCTCCTCTTGGTGCATGCATAACTGTTTGCACAAAATAATAACCGCAAGCGTATGGATCAATCGTATCTACGGGTCGAACTCAAGGAGATATACGCCACCATATTTTCCTCACTTTAAAGTAATGCAAAGTGAACCAAATTAAAGTGTTAAATTAAACTAATTAAACTAACGAAAATTAACGCGTCCTAACTCACAAGCATCTACCAAAATTACGTAGCTAGGGAACTGAATTGGCATGAATTGATTGGCGTCCTAACACATAAGCATCTAACCTATCAAACTAATGCGGATTGGAAAGAATAAATCGCAGCCACAAACCACAACCATATAAAAAAAAAACACAAAGAAAAAGTAAAGATAAGAGATTAGAGAGGTAAACCCAAAGGTGCTTGATTTGGCTGAAATTGCTTGTTTCTCACACTTGAAATGGCACTACCAAATCTGAAATTAAAATAAAATTAATTAAATTAAGATCCTAACATGTTGATAATAGTGAATAAAAAAAAATAAGAATCCTAAAAGCATGATTGAACTACAGAGATAGAGAATGAGAATAAACTAAAAATAATAGAGAATTAAGATTCCTAATACAGTGGAGGGATTAATGGAGATGAGAATACTAATAAAATAAAACTAATAGATCAAGAAAGAGGTAGAGATTAAGAAGAAGAGATTAGAAACTAGAAGATTTAAAAGGTTAAGAAGAAGAAGAACACAAAAATAAAAATAAGAAATTGATACTCCCTTCTACCAAAGTTGAATTGTTTGAACGAATTAATCCTTGCATGAATGTAATTTGATGAAGCTTGAGCACTTGAATAATCCTACCATGGTTTCCTCTTCCAAGTCTTCTAAATCTTCTCACTAGAATTTAGATGCCTAGACTAGAAAGCTTGAAACTAAACTAGAATTATTACAACCATATTGAAGACATAAAATTAAAGCATGAATCAAAAGCATTACAACCATGGAATTGAAAGCATGAAATCAAACTAGAACTTAGAAAGCCAAAAAATAGAAGAAGAAAAGAAGAAATTTCACTAATAATTTGAACAATTTACAAGCTTAAACCCATAGGGTATTTATAGGGGAAGGAGGGAGAAGAGAGAAGAGGGGGAGGGGCTCCACGGTTTTGGGGCCTCTCCTTCTAAAAATCGTGGAGAGGAGAGAGAATGAGAGAAGGAAATCCAAAATAAGGGAACATTCCCTTCTCCTTCCTCCTTTACAATGCCTTGAATCCCAAGAAAAAAGAGAAAAAATAGAAAGATAAAGAGAAAAGAATCCTAGCTACATAAACCTTCTATTTATTAAAAAGTAACTTTCTAATTCTAATCTTGTGCTTGCTTATCTTTGTAGGTGTCTTCTCCAAGCAATGAGATCAAGGCATCTTTGACTTTTCAACTTTCCAAGCATAAGAGCATCTTTTTCAAAAGAAATTCATCTATAGTAAAATCCCAAAAGTGCCCTTAGAAAGTTGGAGGAGAGAGAAAGTGATGACTAGGCTTTCACTCAACAAATAATACAATACCCATCATGTCCTCTAAAAATCATGGAACCTAGTGTGAGAGGAGAGATTTTAGGAGAGAGGGAAGAAAAAGAGAAAGAGATAAATAGAAATAAAATGAAATAAAATAAGATAGAATAAAGATATGGGAGAGAGAGAGAATAGGGGACCACATGAAAGAGAAAAGAGAGTAGAGAAGTAAAAGGGGGTAAGGGAGGTGGAAAAATGAGGTGGCATGGAAAAGAGAAAGAAGAAAAAAATATAAGAGAGAAAAATCGTGGATAGGGAGAGAGGAAATAGGAAAGAGGGATGAGAGAGAGAGAGAGAATCCGTGAGAGGAAATTGAGATGGAAGAGAGAAAAAAAATAGGAGAGAGGTGGAAAGAGATGGAATGTGAGTGGTGGAAAGGTGAGAGAGAGAGAGAGGCCATGAGTGGGAGAGAGTTTAGGAAGTTTAGGAAAGAGGGAAAGAGAATTGTGAGTGGGATGGATTATCTCCTCTTTTTTTTTTGTTCTTTTTTTCTTTTTCCTCCTATCTCTCCTACTATTTCTCCTTTCCTCCAATGGTGAAAAATGCAAAAAGAGGGTAAATGCTTGAGAGGATCTCAACCCTTGATCTTAATTGTCTTCCTTGATGCCAAATATAACTCTCCAAAAATTCAGACTGGTCTAGGCTTGCATTTCGGCTCATTTCTGGCCCATTATTCTTTTATGGCCCAGAAACGATAATTACTTGCATGGAGGCCTAAAAGGATGCAAAATTGAATTTCATCACATCCATCTTACTCAAACTTTAGCTCTGAACATAGCCATGCAAAAATATTGGGTAGCTTTATGTGTAAATTTGGAGATGTAGCCCCTGATAGTCCAGAATAGCAATAAATAGCCCAAAAACCTGAAAAGCACAAGAAAGCACCGAGTAAATTTGTCCAATGTGATAAAATGTATGCTTTATGCCCTAAGATTTTACATATAAATGTGCTCATCAGATTCTCCCACACTTGAACGTTACTTGTCCTCAAGTAAACAAAAAGAAAAACTAACCTAGAATGCAAAAATCCTAACTCACTTTTGTAGGAATCACGATTGCACTTAGCATGTGCAACAAGCCTTTAAACCCGTAGGTTACCCCTAGTAGATGAGTTTTGTCTCGTGGGTATTTACAGTGAATGTACACCCAAAATTCATTAAAAAGAAAGAATGTTGCAAGTTTCAATCATGGCATAAGTAGGGAAGTGCACATAATCCCAAAAAGTGCTTAATTAAAGATCAAGGAGCCAAAGGTTCCCCCACACTTGAATTTTGTCACCCCACATCAATTCAAGTAACAAGCATGCATCATGGTCAAGGGATCTCCTCATATTTTCTGAACACTACTCACCTTCAAGTAAACCCCCCCATAGCATCGATGGAACCAAAGACTTAGGCTTTGAGTATTTTTTACCACACTTTCTTTTCAGGCATTAAGGCAGAAGTTTTTCTTTCACAACAGTAAACTCTATATCAGCTCCACTACTATTCTCTGAATGACATGGTGGAGCATACACCAGACACCCAAATACTTGGTAGCTTCGCTTTTTGCATATATCCATAAGACATTGAGACATTGATGCAAAAGTTTTTTTGTTTTTTTTTTTTTTTTTGAGTTTCCTTCCAAGGAATTTTGAACAAGTCACCCTGCTTCCTGAGGCAATAGTGCCCTGTCTAGTCCCAAGAAATTCCACTTTCCTTTCTTTCTTTTTTTCTCTTTCACTTTCACTTTCATGCCTTACCTTGCCACAAACAAATTGGTCTAAACTAATAGCCAAAAGATCAAGGGGTCCATAAAACACATAGAGGAATTTAGCCATCAAATGAAATAACGCTCATATTTTCCAACTCAATCCCTCTCACCGGATACAAACCAACTACCGTCCTTGAAAAGGGATTTTTTTATTATTTTGCATGCTAGGGCACCTAATTCCCTCTCTCTCTCGCTTTGCACTCAAAGAAACGTATGCACAAAACCAAACTACAGCCACAATCAAAATTCACAAACTTCACCAATTAAGTCCCACACCCCCCCCCACACTTAATTCATGCAATGTCCTTAATGCATGCAGAAAAGAAGGAATAAGGACAAGGGAGGGGATACATACCAGGAGATCAGTGGTCAAGGTAAAGAGGTTCATGGATATCCATGACCTCTTCCTCAACTGGAGCAGGCATCTCAATGTATGGCTTCAAACGTTGGCCATTTACCTTAAATGTAGCACGTGTACTTGGATTAAGGACTTCAACAACCCCATAAAGATAAACAGTCTGAACAATATAGGGGCCATCCCATCTTGAGCACAACTTACCTGGAAAGATGTGCAAATGAGAATTGTACAACAAAACTTTCTGGCCTACCTCAAAAGATTTTCTCAAAATGTGCCTATCATGGAAAGCCTTGATTTTTGCTTTGAAAATCGGGGCATTCTCATATGCCTCATTCCTAAGCTCTTTCAACTCAGATAGTTGGAGTTTCCTATGGGCACCTGCAGTGGGTAGGTCAAAGTTAACCTTCATAATAGCCCAAAAGGCCTTGTGCTCAAGCTCCACAGGTAAGTGATATGCCTTTCCATAAACCAGACGGTACGGAGATTGACCAAGATCGGTCTTAAAGGCTGTCCTATGGGCCCATAATGCATCTACCAACCTATTAGACCAATCCTTGCAGTTTGGGTTAATGGTTTTCTCAAGAATTTACTTTATTTGCCGATTTGAAACCTTAACCTGGCCACTAGTCTGGGGATGGTAGGGTGTGGCCAACTTGTGAATGACACCATATTTCCTCATGAGGGCCTCAAAGGGCCGGTTGCAAAAGTGCTTACCCCGGTCGCTAATGATAACACGAGGAGTATCAAAATGGGAGAAGATGTTCTCCCTCAGAAATTTCACAACCACCTTGTGGTCATTAGTCTTACAAGAAACTGCCTCAATCCATTTGGACACATAGTCCACAGTAAGTAGCATGTATAGGTTCCCAAAAGAATTAGGGAAAGGCCCCATGAAATCTATGTCACATACATCAAACACCTCAACCACCAGAATTGGGTTGAGGGGTATCATGTTCCTTCTGGTGAGATGCCCTAAGGATTTCCATGAAGGATATGCCTTGCAATAAGTAAAAGCGTCTCTAAAAAGAGTAGGCCAATAAAATCCGCACTGTAAAACCTTGGCCGCTGTCTTATTGGGCCCAAAGTGGTCTCCACAAGTCTGATCATGGCAAAAAGATAAGACAGATTGTTGCTCATGATCAGGAACACATCTCTGGATTACCTGATCCGAACAAGTCTTAAAAAGATAAGGATCATCCCAAAAGAAATACTTAACCTGTGAAAAGAAATGATTCTTATTTTAGGTGGACCAATGTGCAGGTATCACACCCGTAACCAGATAATTAATAATATCAACAAACCAAGGTTCACTAGACACTGCCATCAGAAACTCATTAAGAAAGTTCTCATTGACTGGAGAATCCATAGTCAAGGAATTAGACAACCGGGATAGATGGTCTGCAATCAAATTTTTACACCCTTTCTTATCCCTAATTTCAAGATCAAATTCCTACAACAAAAGGACCCACCTAATGAGGTGAGCCTTAGCATCTTTTTTCTGCATAAGATATTTGATAGCTGCATTGTCAGTATAAACAATCACATATGATCCAATCAAGTAGGGCCTGAACTTCTCTAATGCAAACACAACAGCTAAAAATTCTTTCTCAGTGGTGGTATAATTGAGCTGTGCATCATCAAGGGTCCTACTTGCATAATAAATCACATGGGGCAATTTCTTGATCTTTACCCAAGAATAGCCCCCTATTGTAAAATCAGAGGCATCACACATAAACTCAAATGGAACTGTCCAATTTGGAGCTTGAATAATGGGGGCTGAGGTCAATGCTCTTTTCAATTGCTCGAAACTCTTATGACACTCAGGGGAGAATTCAAATAGGCAGTCCTTTACCAAAAGGGAAGTAAGAGGTCTAGCTATCTGGCTAAAGTCCTTAATAAATCTCCTGTAAAAACCTGCATGGCCCAAAAAAGATCTAATGTCCTTCACACTCTTGGGTGGTGTTAAATTAACAATAAGGTCCACCTTAGATCTATCAACCTTAATCCCCTCTTTGGACATAATGTGACCAAGAACTATGCCTTGCTTCACCATGAAGTGGCACTTCTCCCAATTCAAGACCAAATTCTTTTCTATGCATCTTTTAAGAACCAAAGAAAGGTGATGCAAGCAATTAGAAAAGGTAGAGCCATGAATAGAAAAATCATCCATAAACACCTCTAGGAAATGCTCTACCATATCAAAAAATATACTCATCATGCACCTTTAGAATGTAGAAGGGGCATTGTAAAGCCCAAAACGCATACGCCGATAAGCAAAAGTTTCATAAGGGCATGTGAATGTGGTCTTGTGTTGGTCCTCCAAAACAATAGGGATTTGATTATAGTCTGCATATGCATCAAGAAAACAATAATATTCATGGCCAACTAGTCTCTCTAACATCTGATCAATAAAAGGCAAGGGGAAGTGGTCCTTCCAAGTTTTCGCATTCAATTTCCTGTAGTCAATGCACACTCTCCATCCCGTTTGGATACGGGTTGAAATTAATTCATGATTGGCATTCTCAACTATAGTGACTCCTCCTTTCATTGGCATAACCTACACAGGACTCACCCATTGGCTATCAGAAATAAGGTAAATTATGTCATGATCTAAGCCCTTTAGGATCTCTTTCTTGATTGCCTCTTTCATGATAGGATTAGCCCTCCTTTGGGGTTCCCTAGAAGGTTTAGAACTCTCCATCAGATGAATATGTTGTTGAAAAATGAAGGGGCTAATACCTTTGAGGTCTGACATGGTCCAACCTATGGCTTCCTTATGTTCTTTCAGAAGCTTAATCAACTCTTCTTCCTGTATAGAAGTCAATTCAGAAACAATAATTACAGGAAGAGTGTCATCTTGCCCTAGGAATGCATACTTGAGGTCGGAAGGCAATGCTTTTAACTCTAATGTGGGGGACTCAATAATAAAAGGTTTAGGAATGGAGGTGGATAGGGGTCCAAAGGGCTCCAAAGGTGATTGGATGCTCCAGACCTTAGATAAGGGGGTATCATCAACACCCTCCAATTCCTGCATACATTCTTGAAATCCTGAATCAAAATCAATCTCAAAGAAAGTGTTAACATCATCAGGAAATCCCTAAAGCATATGTACCTCTTCATCAATATCAGGCTGCTTGCCCAACCTAAACACATTAAGTCCACAGAAGTATTACCAAAAGATAGCTTTATGAGACCATTCCTGTAATTTATCAAAGCATTACTGGTAGAAAAGAAAGGTCTACCAAAAATAATTGGGATTTGGTCCTTAAAATTGGCAGTAGGTTGGGTATCTAAGACAATAAAATCCACAGGAAAGATAAATTCCCCAACCTTTAACAGGACATCCTTAATCATCCCCTTAGAAACTTTAACCGACCTATTTGCAAGTTGAAGAGTAATTCTGGTTGATTTCAGCTCTCCCAATCCCAACTATTGGTAAACATATAAGGGTAACAGATTCACACTTGCACCAAGGTCCAATAAGGCATGATCAATAGTGGTGTTGACTATAGTTCAAGAGATGGTGGGGCTTCCAAGGTCCTTATGTTTGGCTGCTACCGACTATGCGATAAGAGAACTGATGTTCGCAGCCAAGAATGTTTTTTTGGGCACATTGGTGGTCCGCTTTTGGGTGCATAAGTCTTTGAGGACTTTAGCATAAGTGGGGACCTGGGCTATAGCATCCAGTAAAGGAATATTCACTTGAATCTGTTTCAAAACATCCAATATTTTCTCCACAGAAGGAAACTTCTTGCTAACCAACCTATGTGGAAAAGGGGCAGGTGGGGTATAAACTTTTTTAGGGGTGGTCTCTTTCACTTTCTCAATAGAATCATCTTTGGTTTCCTCAACCAAATCATCCGGAATTACTTTAGGTTCATCAAACGAACAAGGAATAGTAGGCACTACAATGGCCTCATTAGAAGGGGGAGAATCAACAAGAGTATAAGATGGTAGAGACTGTGGTTTACTAACCTCTTGATACTCACGACCACTCCTTAAAGCATACACTGCATTTACCTAGCTAGAGGGCCCTTGATACTGTTGGCCTTGTGCTACAACATTGAGTGGAGGAGCTTGGGTACCTTGCTGAATATGAACCTGATGCCTAGGATTTGGCTCAGGTTGGCTAGGTAACATCCCTGTTTCCCTCTCATGCAAGACTGTGACAAGCTGGGCGAGTTGCTTCTCCATATTATTTTGACCTATCATGAGAAGGGCTATCTTGTTCTCCATCTCACTCATTCTTGTTGCCTCTCCTATATTGATAAACCCTGGGGTGGCTGATAAGGAGCAAGGAGAGGTGTCCTAGCAGAATTACTAGAAGGTCCTAGATGAGGAGGAGGGGGGAAGGGGTGAGGAGACATACCTTGGCTTTGTGGTGCATAGTTGGGCCTTTGGAGACCAAGCTAGCCTTAATTGTGAAAGTTGGATGGGCCTACTTGGTTTCCTTGATTCTAGGAGAAATTTGGGTGATTTCTCTATCCTAGGTTGTAAGTGTTGTTGTATGGATTATTTTGGTAGAGAGGACTCACATTCTCAGTGTTGGAATTACCCAAAAAGGTGTTGAGGCATTCCTCCAAAAGATGTCTAGGTGTATGGCACCAACTGCATATTGACACATGGTTGACCTGGTTAACTGGCAAAGGCTCTTTAGGCATTAGGGACACCAACCTTTTGATGAGGCTATCAAGTTTGGCCTCTTTGGCTAGAACACCCTCAATGAGATATCCCTTAGTGGTTCTTTCAGTCTCTTGGGAAGATTCCCACTCCCTAGTCTTTTTAGCCAAGTTGGTCAAGAATGTCCAGGCCTTATTCTCATCAGAAAAAGAGATAAAGCCTATAGGACACAGATTCTAAAAGCTGCTTGGTCTGAAAGTCTATGCCTTCATAAATAATTTGGCAAAGCTGCCATAAATCAATACCATGGTGAGGACATTCTAAAAGGAGGTCCTTGAATCTCTCCATGAACTTAGAGAAGGACTCATGTGGTTTCTGCCTGAACTGGAGGATGTCACTCTTAAGCTTATTGGTCTTGTGAAGAGGGAAGAATTTTCTCAAGAAGACAATAGTGAATTCATCCCATGTATTAATGGAGTTTGTTGATAGTCCATAGAACCACTTCTTGGCCTGGTCCTTTAGGGCAAAGTTTATAAACCTCAGCCTAACTGCATCATTAGTTAAATTTTGAACCTTAAGCAGAACACAGACCTCCTCAAATTCCCTAAGGAAGAGGTATGCATCTTCATTGACCATCCCATGGAAGTGAGGTAGCATGCTAATGAAGTTGGTCTTGAGTTCATAGTTGTTGTCTGTAGCAACAGGCAGATTGATGCAAGAGGGCTGTGCAGCCCTGGTAGGGTAAAACCTCTCCTTAAGAGTCTTGGGTTCAGCCATGGTCAAAGGTGGGATCAAAGGTGTAGGAGAAGGTAGTATTCTAATAAGACGGTTACTTGAATCACGAGTCCACACCATAGCCGCCTAAACAGATATAAGGTCTCCTTTAGAAAAATTAAAGAAAAATTAAAAGACTATAAAAGAAAATTACCAAAAACAAGAGGGAGTCCAAGGTAGATAGTGTATCTGTCCCTCAAGAATCGAAACAGTGGTTCCAAAGCTGTAAGGTTGCCATATAGGTTGACAGCAAGGGAACCCGTATAGTCTTCAATAGCCACCTACGGGGGATTCCAAGTGGATTCTGATGTAGAGTGGAGGACTACTATACGTTTCTGTTTTCAAGAGCACTCACTATGTCGCTTTCCTGTTATCAAAGTTGGTCACCTCCAAAGATAAGTCATATGCCATTCCACCCAACCAAGTCAAGATGCAGCGTCATAGGTAACTTAATCCTATGAGGGACACCAAAAGAGGTAGGGTTTGAGGATAAGAAGGACTTTAGATTGGGTGCACAGTCTTTGAAACTGAAGAGAGACAACATGAGGTTTTCAAAACCTTTTTTTTTTTTTTTTCAAAAAGAGAAGCACTTCGAATTACTTAAAAATCAAAAAAATAAAGTGGACAATAATCTCCCCGGTAACAGCGCCAAAAACTTATTTGCACAAAATAATAACCTCAAGCGTACGGATCAATCGTAGCTACGGGTCGAACTTAAGGAGATATACACCATGTTTGAGTTTAAAATAATAACCGCAAGTGTACGGGTCAATCGTAGCTACGGGTCGAACACGAGGAGGTCAACCTTGAATAAATTTCCACTTTTACTTAACGCGAAGTGTACAACTTACCAAATATGGAAACAACCTATATATAGAAACTGCCAATTATGGAAAGTAGCAAATATAGAAGCAACTAAATTCCCAAAGATAACAAATTAAAAATAGAAACTAGGGCAACCACTAAGGTAATGGATGAATTAAAAATAAGAAAGTCACTTGAGAATGAGTTCCACCATGAGAATTAGGGCAGATCAATGACTAGCATATTAGGGCAAAGCATGCATACGGCCTAAGTCTATAAGATATACGGCACGGCTCATATACGGCTAACATATCCTATGAAAATAGTGCTCATACAACATACAATGTAAACAAAAAAAAAAATACATGAACATAATGGTGTCACGATGGATACGGCTAACGAACATGTATATAGTTCCCCTTGGAACGACATACAAGCTGTGGGCGGTCATCCATCGTAAGTCCAATATTGATCATGTCCATTAATCACATAGACAATGCTAGCTATCAATTCTTCCTTCTCTTATGGTTTCACCCACTCCCAAAAGGAGAGGTTTAGCTAGCCATGAAAGCAATGAAGAGGGAAGGAAGGATTGATGGAGAAAAAGACATATAAATTATTAAAACTAAAATTTATAAGAAGAAGAACTTAGCTGATTCGAATAACTCCAATGAAGATGATTCCGTCACTTGAATCCCATCACTTGAAGCCGCATCCAATATTGAAGAACAAATTACCAAAGTGTCTAATGAAGATTACACATATGATCGAAGGGATGGGGAAATAAAATTTATCCTAACAATGATTCTAAAAAAAAATAAAATTACATATGATAACCTAATTACATAAGATCTAAAAACTAAAAATAAAAAGAAGTGGATGAGAAATCGGGTATAACGAAGAGGAACGGCACTACTGCTGCTATTATCGTTCTAGAATAGAAAATTAAAACTGAAAAAGAAAAAATGAAGGACTGAAGGGAGAGAGAGTGGCTGGAGTGCGGTCAAGATGGATGTTATATGGGGAGAGAGAGAGCTCGTGAAAAGAGATGGGTAGGAGATAGGAGAGAGAATTTGAGAAGAAGTTGGAGAGAGAAGAGATACAATCTGAATTTACCAAAATAAAAGAGATACAATCCGAGAGAGAATCCGAGAGAGTTTAGGAGAGAGATTAGAGAGTTAAGATATTTTTCTCTTTTTTTTTTTATTATATTTTTTATCCTAAATTCCAACTTCACTAAGAATTGTTTTTGGGCCATATCTTTTTATCCTGGGTCCAGATGGAACTAACCCGAGAATTAAAGTTGCACCATTTTAAATTCCAGACGATCTGAGCCCAATATCCAATATTTTCCGAAAGATTCTTAACTTACCAAAATTACCCTTATGCCCCTATGCTTATTTTTTTCTCTTTCCTCTCCTTCTTCATCTCTCAACTCGTATCGACTCGCTCTGGTCTTCAGCTACTATCTTCATTGAATCTTCTTTTTTTTGGCTCTTTTAGCTTTATTACTCCACTTCTACTAAAATTATCCTAAAATCTGAAAACACAAAAAAATACCTCGAGTAGCTCCGTAAAATGTGAGTAAAATGCATGCTTATGATCCTAAGATTTCACACATTACTGTGCTCATCATGCCACCATATTTTCCTCACTTTAAAGTAATGCAAAGTGAACCAAATTAAAGTGTTAAATTAAACTAATTAAACTAACAAAAATTAACGCATCCTAACTCATAAGCATCTATCGAAATTACGTATCTAGGGAACTGAATTGGCATGAATTGATTGGCATCCTAACACATAAGCATCTAACCTATCAAACTAATGCGGATTGGAAGGAATAAATCGCAGCCACAAACCACAACCACATAACAAAAAAAACACAAAGAAAAAGTAAAGATAAGAGATTAGAGAGGTAAACCCAAAGGTGCATGAATTTGGCTGAAATTGCTTGCTTCTCACACTTGATATGGCGCTACCAAATCTGAAATTAAAACAAAATTAATTAAATTAAGATCCTAGCATGATGATAATAGTGAATAAAAAAAAATAAGAATCCTAAAAGCATGATTGAACTAGAGAGATAGAGAATGAGAATAAACTAAAAATAATGGAGAATTAAGATTCCTAATAGAGTGGAGGGATTAATGGAGATGAGAATACTAATAAAATAAAACTAATAGAAGAAAAAAGAGGTAGAGATTAAGAAGAAGAAATTAGAAACTACAAGAATTAAGCGGTTAAGAAGAAGAAGAACACAAAAATAAAAATAATAAATTGATACTCCCTTCTACCAAAGTTGAATTGTATGCACTAATTAATCCTTGCATGAATGTAATTTGATGAAGCTTGAGCACTTGAATAATCCTACCATGGCTTCCTCTTCTAAGTCTTCTAAATCTTCTCACTAGAATTTAGATGCCTAGACTATAAAGCTTGAAACTAAACTAGAATTATTACAACCATATTAAAGACATAAAATTAAAGCATGAATTAAAAACATTACAACCATGGAATTGAAAGCATGAAATCAAACTAGAACTTAGAAAGCCAAAAACTAGAAGAAGAAAAGAAGAAATTTCACTAATAATTTGAATAATTTACAAGCTTAAACCCATAGGGTATTTATAGGGGAAGGAGGGAGAAGCGAGAAGAGGGGGAGGGGCTCCACGATTTTGGGGCCTCTCTCCTTCTAAAAATCGTGGAGAGGAGAGAGATTGGGAGAAGAAAATCAAAAGAAGGGAATATTCCCTTCTCCTTCCTCCTTGACAATGCCTTGAATCCCAAGAAAAAAGAGAAAAAATAGAAAGAGGGAGAGAAAAGAATCCTAGCTAC
This sequence comes from Telopea speciosissima, assembly GCF_018873765.1. Lineage (NCBI taxonomy): Eukaryota > Viridiplantae > Streptophyta > Magnoliopsida > Proteales > Proteaceae > Telopea > Telopea speciosissima. Next base: position 37,693,603 of record NC_057917.1, on the reverse strand, counting down.
ATAAACCTTCTATTTATTAAAAAGTAACCTTCTAATTCTAATCTTGTGCTTCCTTATCTTTGTAGGTGTCTTCTCCAAGCAATGAGATCAAGGCATCTTTGACTTTTCAACTTTCTAAGCATAAGAGCATCTTTTTCAAAAGAAATCCATCCATAGTAAAATCCCAAAAGTGCCCTTAGAAAGTTGGAGGAGAGAGAAAGTGATGGCTAGGCTTCCACTCAACAAATAATACAATACCCATCATATCCTCTAAAAATTGTGGAGCCTAGTGTGAGAGGAGAGATTTTAGGAGGGTGGGAAGAAAAAGAGAAAGAGATAAATAGAAAAAAACATGAAATAAAATAAGATAGAATAAAGATATGGGAGAGAGAGAGAATAGGGGACCACGTGAAAGAGCAAAGAGAGTAGAGAAGTAAAAGGGGGTAAGGGAGGTGGCAAAATGAGGTGGCATAGAAAAAAGAAAGAAAAAAAAAATATAAGAGAGAAAAATCGTGGATAGGGAGAGAGGAAATAGGAAAGAGGGATGAGAGAGAGAGAGAGAGAGAGAGAATCCGTGAGAGGAAATTGAGATGGAAGAGAGAAAAAAAATAGGAGAGAGGTGGAAAGAGATGGAATGTGAGTGGTGGAAAGGTGAGAGAGAGAGAGAGAGAGAGAGAGAGAGGTCGTGAGTGGGAGAGAGTTTAGGAAGTTTAGGAAAGAGGGAAAGAGAATTGTGAGTGGGATGGATTATCTCTTCTTTTTTTTTCTTTTTTTCTTTTTCCTCCTATCTCTCCTACTATTTCTCCTTTCCTCCAATGGTGAAAAATGCAAAAAGAGGGTAAATGGTTGAGAGGATCTCAACCCTTGATCATAACTATCTTCCTTGATGCCAAATGTAGCTTTTCAAAAATTCAGATTGGCCCGGGCTTGCGTGTCGGCTCATTTCTGGCCCATTATTCTTTTATGGCCCGGAAACGATAATTACTTGCATGGAGGCCTAAAAGGATGCGAAATTGAATTCTGTCATGTCCATCTTACTCAAAATTTAGCTCTGAACACAGCCTTGCAAAAATATTGGGCAACTTTGCATGTAAATTTGAAGATGTAGCCCCCGATAGTCCAGAATAGCAATAAATAGCCCAAAAACCTAAAAAGCACAAGAAAACACCGAGTAACTTTGTCCAATGTGATAAAATGTATGCTTTATGCCCTAAGATTTCACACATAAATGTGCTCATCAATAACCATGAATGACCTTATGCTGTTAAATCATTGGAAACCTAGCTTATGTTGGGAAGAATCTTGAGAATGGACCTAAAATCCCCAAATCCCCTTATTTTGTGTAGGGCTACATGTTTGGGACCTACAACGAAGGTCTGACCTCACCTCCCCAACCCCAAAACCCTAATGGATCCATGAGTGAAGGGCTAGAAGTGATGCCCTTCACAGCTGTTCAAATGAGGGGCAGCAGATGAACAATCGGACTCACTGTCATGTATTTGTTCGTTAGTCCGTTCAGCCTAATATGGTGCTCCTCCGGAGCGGAGTTATGAGCGGACCCACCTAAGTGAATCCGCTCGAAATCCAGAATCCTTTAGTTTCTCTTGGGCGTGTCTCAAGGTTGGAATGGATCTATAAGCGGATTCACGTTTCGCATCCGCCCGTGAGTCCGTTCCATATATTTTCGTGGCATGTCCTGGGCGGATCCACGACCGGATTCACCCGACTGGCTCTATTCCTTCATCTGTTCCTGTTGTCTTGGACCAAATCGTATTCTTTTATGGGGATCTTTTGTGAGACCCACCTATATACTTCTAACACTGTTCCCATGCATTCTCAGATCTTAGAATCTATACAGAAGTGCGTGCCTTAGAGTAAACCTTTCCAAACACCCCGGTGGACAATCAAGCAATAGGTGAGTGGGCTTTGGGTGATGTTTGAGATTGATATATATATTTATAGGAATGCATTAACTAGAATTATATATTGATTTTTGTGTTTATATTCATTCTTGCCATGTTGCATTTTGTATATGAAACCTGTGGATATGATTTGATGAGATGTGAGCATGATGTTTTATATTGCGATATTGGGTTACGGTACCAGTTGCACTGGTACTGGAACCCCGTGACTTCTATAAATATTATATTTACTTGTTTACCATCCTATTATGTATGCGTCGTGCCGTGCTAGTACCCGGGTACTAGATAGAATGGGACGTTAATGCACCCGGAATACCTCTCGGGACGATAGAAATGCATATAGTATATTTGTGGTTAGGATCTACCGTACCTTATGCTACGACCCATGCCAACAGGTGTTTAGGTGTGGATAGTCTGAGCACCTGTGGTCTATGGAGGTGGGAGAGGCTAGGATAGGGGTAGTGATGGCTATCGGGGTATGCCACTGGTGGTCATGATGGCAGCTACCAGCGCAGGTCCCATGTGATAATTGAGGTTTCATTAGGGCGATAGGATAAGTGACCCTCAGTATCTCCCGAGTTATCACAGTAGCATATGTCATGTGTCACACCCCAAACCACCCCTCGGAGGATTGGGTAGGTGACCCGAATTGCATAACGGCAATCCGCCAAATCCCACAGATCTAGAAGCAGTGCTTACATTCACGGAACCACATTCATTTACTTAACCAAAGGCAAGATCAGAGTGTAGCAGATAAACTACAATTTCAATAATAGAAGGAAGCATAGCGATATAGGGAAATGATGATAAAATATACATAAGAAAGTTTGTACATTTCCCACCAACCCACAAACATAGAAACAAAGCTGACAAGAACAGAACTACATACATAAATAAATACAGGGTGAGCATACTCAACCTAAAAAAAAAAAGAAAATAAAAACTACAACAGAACCACAGTCAGAATGGGGATAAACTCCTAGCAAAAACAAAATGAATCCCTAAGACAAAAGGAATCATATGCGCTCCTCAACGGTCTTCTTCAATGACCACCGAGAAAGTACGCAGGATCGATATGACCTCCATCAGGGTCCACACCAACATCATCGTAACAACCAGGACTCTCCTCCTCGAGATGAGCCTCCATGCCACAGCGGCATTGATCTGCAAAATCATTTAAGAAAACATTGTATAACAGAGTGTGAGCCCCACCGAGCTCATGAGCAAATCATATCATCATGCATGCACATGCAATCACAATTCATAGTTCATATGATCCTACATAATATGTAAGTCCAATTTATTTATTAGCCACCTAGGAATACAACTAAGTTAGATTTGTGCTACTACAATCCTCAATACATGTATCCCTGGTGCGAGCTTCCAACCCCTTCCTATGATACACCCATTGAGTTGTCAGAGAGGACCAGTCAGCTCCCGCATCAGTCACCAAGGTCAGCCCGACCAACCCTCTGTGACTAACATATAGGGCAATCCATTTCTTTTCTCTTTTCTTTTCTTTTCTTTGGCTTACAGTCCATATTCACCATTCCAGTGTTCTTTCATTTCTTTTCATTCACCATTTTGGTGTTCTTTCAGTTCTTTTCATTCACCATTCCAATGTTCTTTCATTTCTTTTCATTTCTTTTCTCATATACATATGGTCACCCTCACAGGCATCCAACACCTAAACCCCTGTTGGCAAGGGTGCGTAGTACGGGTGATGAAACTCTAGCCCCATGTCTATATGGCATCGTATGAGTTGGGTGGTGTCAATTGCATCCCATTCTACGGGCTACCACAAGCCTCATCTCCAAGCCGACTACGGCATCTAATCTAATATTCACAATCATCATATAAGAATTCACAGTATTGATCAACAGAAAGTCATTTTGCAGTGATTTGAGTAACATTAGTCAGAAGTAAGTAATACAGCATTCATGATTAAAATTCTTAATTTGTCGGCATAATATAATAATTACACATGCACATATGATAATATTATTCACTCACCTAAGTTGGGTTCTAAGACCTCGGTTGCAAACTTAGTTTCAAAAGCAGTCTGGTTATTGACCTCGAGCGTGGGATCAAGTCCTAATTACAGACCAGAAAATGTTTTATTAAGTTTTCAATCTATCTCTGGTAATCCTAGGCTTAACTTAAGCTTACTGGGTTGACCCGGTGTTCAGTTGGTTCACACTTGGAATCACTGGGCCTTGCATTGGGGTTTGACCCTTGGTTAGGGAATTGTCCCCACTTGCCATATAGGGGTTTTTATACACTTTTACAGAGGTGGGTCCCACTGTTTGGGGAGGAGAGAGATTACCTAGAGTCCAGGCCATACATCATGAAATGAGCTGTACATTTGCAAGGGTTTGCTGTCCATCTTCTGACAGGTACATAGGATGATCCACACAGGGTTTCCTCATCAATCCAAACCATTGGAGTGATACTCCATAGTGTTTTTGGTTGCCTGATCAGGGGTTCCTGTCCTTCAATCAAAATTCCAGTCAGCCAGGGGCAGGGTTTGACATTTCTCCCCACCTTACAAAAATTTCATCCTCGAAATTTACTTACCTTGCATTTTAAAGAGTTAAGGATACTTCTCTTTCATTTTTACTTCACGTTTCCATGAAGCTTCCTCTACTGGGTTGTTTCCCCATCGAACCTTTACAAAAGCGACGGTGCGGTTACGGAGGTTATGCTCCTTTCTGTCCAATATCTCTATGGGTTGTTCTTCGTAGGTCATATCCACATCCAACTGTTCCGGTTCAGTTGACAGTATATGTGTCGGGTTATTTATGTACTTTCTCAGCATTAACACATGAAAAACATCATGGACGCCTGACAAAGATGGTGGTAGTGCTAGTCGGTAGGCTACAGGTCCCACTCTATTGAGTATTTCATAAGGACCAATGAATCTTGGGCTTAACTTGCCTTTCTTGTTAAATCGTAGCAATCCTTTAGTTGGAGATACTCGAGGGAATACTTTTTCTCTGACTTCAAACTCAATGTCCTTCCTTCTATTATCCGTATAACTTTTCTGTCTTGACTGGGCTATCTTGATCTTCTCTCTTATAATATCCACCTTGTCGCAGGTCGCTTGTATCATCTCAGGTCCGAGATATCTTCGTTCGCCAATGTCATCCCAATATAACAGAGTTCTACATTTCTGTCCATACAATGCTTCGAATGGTGTCATGCCAATGGTGGAGTGATAGCTATTATTGTATGCAAATTCCACCAGAGGTATGTGCGCGTCCCAGCTATCATTCATTTCCAAAACACAGGCTTGGAGCATGTCCTCCAGAGTCTGAATAGTTTTTTCTGATTGTCCATCCGTCTACGGATGGAAAGCTGTGCTAAGATTTAGTTGAGATCCCAGTGCCTTCTGTAAACTTCTCCAAAACCTTGAGGTGAACCGTGGATCTCTATCAGACACAATACTGATAGGCACACCGTGTAAGCGGACTATGTTTTTAATATATATGCGGGCAAGCTTCTCCATTGGGTAACTTATCTTGATCGGTATGAAGTGTGCCACCTTTGTTAGTCCATCTACAATTACCCTAATTGCATTCATGCCTTTCTTGGTGTCGGGCAGATTTGTCACGAAATCCATAGTGATTATTTCCCACTTCTACTCAGGTATGGGAAGTGGCTGCAACAATCCATACGGTCGGTGTCTCTCTGCTTTTATCTATTGATAGGTGAGGCACTTGGACACATATATTGCTATGGTCTCCTTCATTCCCATCCACCAGTAATACTTCTTCAAATCTTTGTACATCTTTGTACTCCAAGGGTGGATTGTGTAGGATGAGTTATGCGCCTCTTTAAGGATTCGATCTTGGACGTCAAAATCATCAGGCACGCACAGTCTATCTCGAAACTTCAATGCACCATTATGGGCCAAGGAAAAATCTGGGTCCTTATGGACACCTTGTTGAACTTCCCAAATTATCTTGGCCAGCTCGGGGTCCAATGGATGCTTCACAATTATTTCCTCTCGCATCGACGGCTGTAGGTTCATAGCTGCTAGTTGCATAGCCGTTCCTTCGATCACGAGTTCCAGATCAAATTTTTGAGCTTCTTCTATTAACTGCTCACTTACAATTAAGGATGCGAGAGTTGCAGTCTGAGATTTTCTGCTTAATGCATCCGCAACAACGTTGGCCTTGCTGGGGTGGTACTGGATTTCACAATCATAGTCTTTCACTAATTCCAACCACCATCTCTGTCTCATGTTTAACTCCTTCTGGGTGAAGAAATACTTCAGACTTTTATGGTTGCTGAAGATTTCACTTTTCTCACCGTACAGGTAATGCTTCCAAATCTTCAACGCGAAAACTACCGCCGCCAATTCTAAGTCATGTGTGGGGTAGTTCTTCTCGTGTTCCTTTAATTGTTTGGAGGCATAGGCAACTACTTTACCTTTCTGCATCAGGACGCCACCCAATCCCGTTCTGGATGCATCGGTGTCTACCACCATTCCTTTGGTGCCATTCGGGATGGTTAGAATTGGAGCTATTACCAAACGGTTCTTCAATTCTTGAAAACTTTTCTCACACGCTTCATTCCCTTCAAACTTGGCTCCCTTCTTTGTGAGTTTTGTCATTGGTGCCAAAATCCATGAGAAATTTTCAATAAATCGTCGGTAATATCTGACCAATCCTAAGAAGCTTCGTATCTCAATGGCACTCTTCGGAGTTTCCCAATCAAGAGCCACTTTCACCTTGCCTGGGTCTACTTTAATGCCATCCTTGGTGACAATGTGTCCCAAGAATCCGATTTGGTGAAGCCAAAATTCACATTTGCTAAATTTGGCAAAAAGCTGGTGTTCTCGCAATCGTTGCAACACGAAAGTAAGGTATCATGCGTGTTCTTCCTCATTCTTAGAGTACACCAGGATGTTGTTAATGAATACTATGACAAACTTATCCAGCACGTCATGGAATACTCTATTCATCCTATGCATGAATGCTGACCAGGAATTTGTAATGCCCGTATCGAGTTCGAAATGCCGTCTTATGGATATCACCGCTCTTGATCTTCAATTAATGGTATCCTGACCTAAGATCGATTTTGGAGAAAACTCGTGCTTCTTGTAACTGATCGAATAGGTCATTGATATGCGACAGCGGATATCGATTCTTGATAGTCAGCTTATTCAACTCGCGGTAGTCGATACACAGCCACATACTTCCATCTTTCTTTTTAACAAACAACACAGGTGCTCCCTAGGGTGATACACTAGGTCGTATAAATCCTTTCTTCAGTAGGTCTTGAAGTTGAACCTACAACTCTTTCAATTCGATTGGCGCCATCCTATATGGTGCCTTGGATACCAGTGCTGCACCAGGAATTAAATCGATCATAAATTCGATATCGCGGTCAGGCAGTAGCTGCGTCAAATCTTCTGGAAAGACATCCAAAAATTCTCTGACGATGTCTAGTTCCTCCAATGGTTTTATCCTTGCCTCCGTGTCTATTACTGTGGCCAAAAAGCCTTGGCATCCATCGTTAAGCAACTTTTGCGCCTGGAGGGCTGACAAAGTTATTCTCCTGGGTTTCTTCTTGGGTTCACTTTGATAGGTGAAAGTTAACCCATCTTTCAAGTTGAACACTATCTTCTTTTTCGCACATAAGACGTTTGCACCATAGGCAGACAACCAGTCCATGCCTAGTATTACGTTAAAATCCTTTATATGCATCTTTATCAATCACGTGGTTAGTTTCTTCCCACAAATTTCAATCTTATAAGGGTCATAGACCTTCTTCAAGCTCACGACACTTCCTATCGATGTGCTGACTACTAGCTCATGCCCGATGTCTCTCGGTTGGTCCTTTATTTTACTTGCGAAGGTTGAAGAGACGAAAGAGTGGGTCGCGCCCGAGTAGAATAATACTCGTGCGGGTATGGTCGAGACATTCAGGGTACCTAAGGTTTATAGGTAATTTAGGTTACATGTAGTAAGCCAATTAGTCCCTATAAGTTAGTAGTGTTCAGCAACTTACCTGTCAATACATTGGGATTCGCTTCAGCTTCTTCGTTCATCATCACAAACACCTTTCCTCGCGTTCGATTGTCCCATGGCTGGAAAGACCTAGCGTAGGGCTGATTCAACGAGTTATTGTTGTACCCACGTGTTCTACAATCTCTGGCCATATGCCCTTCCTTGTTGCACTGGTAACACTTAAAGGGTGGAGCAGCAGGTGTTGAGGCTTGGCTCACTTGACTTGTTGCTGGTCGGGCTGGCGAAGCTGCTGTTGTCGCTTGACTCGTCGCCGATTGAGCAGGTCGATTGAATGAGGGGTGAAAAGGGTTCTGACCAACATTCGGCCTACGATACGGAGTCGAGACAGAATTTGAGTTGGTTCCGCGGTCAACTTTATTTGGCCAGGCATAGGTCTGGAAATTGTTTGACCTTTTGCTCACGGACAACGTCATAGCTTTCTCTTTCTCTTTCTCCTTAAATCTATCTTCCATGGTTTTTGCCTTGTCGACCATCTGAGCATAATCCCTAATGTCCATGATTGACAACCCTGATCCGATCTCAGTCTTGAGTCCTTTCTCAAATTTCTTCGCCTTACTAACTTCCTCTTTCAGGTGCTCTGGAGCAAAATGGAACAAGTCCTCGAATCGAATCCAACACTGATTTGGTTCCTTGTACCAGTGCGAAGAATTTTGCTTCTTTTTGTCCCTGAAACTCTCTGGGAAGTAGTTCTTGAAGAAAACTTCTTTAAATTGCTCCCACATGGGGTTCGGATGAGTGGCTTCCAAATTAGGCTTTGTAGCTTTCCACCAAGCTTCATCTTCATTCTGCAACTGATAACCCGTACATATAATCTTTTGTGCGTCCGTGCACTCTAGTACTTCAAATGCCTTCTCTAGTGCACTAATCCACCGTTCCGGCTGCATTGCATCAGAAGTTATTTTGGAAAATGCAGGCGGTTGGAGTTTCTTGAATCTTTTCATAACCTTGGTGGTAGAGTTCTCCGCTAAATGTTGAGGCACAGGTGGTGGAAATAGTACAGGTCGATTAGGTGGTGGTGGTGCAGCGCATTCGTGCATCATGGTTGCAAACTGTGTGGACATTTGACCAAGCAATTCTTGTTGTTGTTGCATGGTCCACATCATAGTGGTCATGAATGCAGTCACACCACCAGCTGCCATATTTGGTTGAGGTGCAGCAGTAGTGGCTTGAGAAACTGTTGGTGCCTCTGGTGAAGCTGCCGATGCTTTAGAATTTTGAGCCTCAATCCCGTTAGGCAGTTCAACCTCCGGTACAACTCGAGGTTGTTTTCCTTTGTGACCACCACGAGAACCTCTTCTGGTGTTAACCATTGTTGCTTCTCTGAAAAGAGGAGCGTGTTTAATATTCCAATATCATCCGTATGGATCAACAATTATTTCCTAGCTAGAGCAGGTACAAATCAGGTCCACAGTTCCAATGAGTTTCATGAGTCACATCAGTCAGGTGGATTGTTAGATACATTGTCTTGGTTTCTTATGTGATGTGTCTTATTGAGTGTATTATGTTTCACTTTTTTATGCATTTTATGTATCAATATGCTATACATGGCACTATATGAGAGATTTCAAATTTTTTTTTAAATAAAAGACTTTTACTTATTTACCTGTTCTAACAAGCAAGCATCTCCAGCTTCTTCCCGGTCACAAATTCCATCGCAAGTAGAAATTCTATGTCAGCTCTTACCTCTTCAGCTAAAGTCATAAAATACGCTCGCTCTTCTGGTCCACTAGTGGAAGCAATGGCTAAATAAAAATCCAATTGATTTTTGGCTCGGGGCAACACTAGTCGTATCCGTCTCAGTCTCTCTCGTAGATGTCTAATATAAATCATGATGTTGGGGTCTCCGGCCTTGGCTGAGGTAATAGGTCTTGTCATAGGAAATGATTCTAAGCACTAGGTCATACTTAATTAGAAGAATTAAGAACATATCTATAGAAATTTAAATGACTAAGATTCAATATAACTAATCTTGGGTTGGCTCGAGGTACCTTAATGTCCAAGTGCTTCGTTTGGTTAAATAGCCTATTCTCGGTTGACCTAGTCTGCGATTTGGGTAAGATCTACGCTTCCCACATATAGTACATATGTATTACAACATACCTATGTAACTATGTCTGGTTTACACAGCAACACTCCAGTCAGTTTGTACATCACAATATGCAAGCATGTAGTAATTTCCTATTCATACACCAATTTTCATAAGTATGCATTTATGTATATAATTTTATTTATATTAGATACTCATACTAACCATATTGACAAAATTTCCAAGTCCCTATGTGTTTTACTTAGATCCCCCAAGTAAAGGTTATATTCCTTTAATTTTATGTAAATTGTATTTGTTAAATTCCTTAATTTAATTAATTATTTATTCATATATATAAATTTTTGAAACATGACTAAAATATTTATTTTTGTTATGTTCTACAAGGTTAGTGTAGGTGAAATCCAAGTTCCCATGAGTTAAAGTCTGAAAACTAGCAAAATACATTCACTAGGCGATGTCTCTGGGCGTTGCCACATCGCCCAGTGCCATCTCCCAGAGAATCGGGGGTGCAGTATATGAGTCCGAATGGGTCCCATTTGCATTCTAACTTTTTCAAAACTTCTCTAAACCCCTAGGAAACGTCTTTGGAGGGTAGTGTGACTTATTCCACACAAAATCCTCGTGATTCCTCGAGTTTTTCGCGAATCTACACGTGCCTAGGTAAGGTTTCTTGATTACATTATCCTCTTAGGTTTTCTTTTTTATTCTTTCTTGTCTAGGTTAGGGTTTTTACTGATTTTCTTTGCTCTAACCTTCTCTTTTTCTCTTTTATTTTGTAGAAATATCTACAAGTCACCGCACGGCTAGGAAATTAGTAGCCCAGAAGCGGCTACGAGTTGAGTCAGAGGATTCTTCGGCATCCTCAGTGCCTCCATCATCTCCACGGACGATTCTTCTTCAGAGGAACCCAACTTTGATCGGTTTCTCTTTTCTAGGTACGAACATGCTAAGGAGTGGAAAAATTTTGAATCTCTAAAGATTGTGAATGGTCGGGTGGTCCGGGTAGAGGACTTCCACCAGTACAACCTTTACACTAGGTTCAACATCTTGGGTTGGACCTCCATGTTGACACCCACCGAGCCTTGTTATCCCAACTTGGTTCGGTACTTTTACTATAACATAGTGCCCTCTAGTGCACAGGAGTTTGGGGTGGAGAGCAGGGTGAAGGGAGTGGATATCCGTCTGACCACTGCTTCACTAGCAGAGATCCTGAGTTTACCTAACTCAGGGGAGCGGTGTTATTATCAGCCACGGATGGATATATCTGAGATGTTTTCCTTGGAGACCAGGAGGATGGTCTTCAAAGCATTGACAGGGTCACAGAGCACTCCTAGGTCTGAGACATCTTACAAGCCTAGTGCTTGTGTTATTAGTAGGTGTGTGACCTACAACATCTACCCCAAGGGTGGTAACAAGGGTAGTATATCTATGATGAGGGCCTGCAGCACATATTATCTTTTGGGAGCTGGTAGGGGAGGTCCAATCATAAACCTCCCATATCTTTTACTTCAGGTGATGCTTTACCACGCACGGAACCCTGCTGATGGGAACCTTCCTTATGGGAAGTTCCTCACTTTAGTCTTCCAGTACTTTGGGGTTCCATTGGAGGGTGAGTACGCTGAAAAGGACAGATCCAGGCCTATTGACAAGACTTCTATTCTAAAGATGAAAGTGCCTAGAGAGGATCCACCAAAGGGTGAGGAACAGATGGGGATGCAGCAGGATGTAGAGGAGTAGGGAGTGGAGCATGGTGATGATGTGCACGATGAGGAGGTGCAGGGGTTGGAGCAGAGAGACATGGAGGGAGACACCCAGGGCATGCATGCAGAGGAGTGGGGCATGGGTCAAGGCGACGTCGAGGGCTTTGGCACATAGTATTCTGATTTACCTACCTATGGGGTGACGGGTGCCACTAGTTCTCAGGTTCCTGGGCCATCAAAGTGGGCACAGATGATGACACACTTTCAGAGTCTCGATACCCAGCTCTCTGACTTGGGGACCAGGATGGACCAGGGCTTCGCTTCCTTGGGGAGCAGAGTGGGATCTGTTGAGCAGTGACTAGATTTTTGGGACAGATTTTACAGAGTTGACTCTCGCCAGACACAGCCTCCTCCAGATGACTTACCTCCCATTGAGTAGTTCTTGATCAGCTCCTATCAGTCCATGCTACGTGATTCAGACTATTTTCCTTTTATTATGGTTGTGTACTTTTCTTTGTTTAGGATGTTTCTAATTTAGTGTTCTTTTCTTTTCAACTTATGTAACTATGGAAGTAATGTTTTCAATCAAACTTATGTAGTGGCTTAGCCACAATTATCTTTTATTTAATGGAAATTATGCTTCTTTTATTTAATTGCAACTACCTCCCCTGTGGTTTTTAGTTGTTACTTGTTTTATCATTTATAACTTATTAGTCCTAGTTCTGCACTCCATGAATGTAAGAAGAGCATCACGCTCTGATACCAAGCTCTGTCACACCCCAAACCACCCCCTAGTAGGATTGGGTAGGTGACCCGAATTGCATAACGGCAATCCGCCAAATCCCATGGATCTAGAAGCAGTGCTTACATTCACGGAACCACATTCATTCACTTAACCAAAGGTAAGATCAGAGTGCAGCAGATAAACTACAATTTCAATAATAGAAGGAAGCATAACGATACGGGGAAATGATGATAATATATACATAAGAAAGTTTGTACATTTCCCACCAACCCACAAACATAGAAACAAAGCTGACAAGAACAGAACTACATACATAAATATATACAGGGTGAGCAAACTCAACCCCAAAAAGAAACGAAAATAAAAACTACAACAGAACCACAGTCAGAATAGGGATAAACTCCTAACTAAAACAAAAAGGAGTCCCCAAGATAAAAAGTATCAGATGCGCACCTCAATGGTCTTCTTCAATGACCACCGAGAAAGTACGCAGGATAGGTATGACCTCTGTCGGGGTCCACACCAACATCATCGAAACAACCAGGACTCTCCTCCTCGAGATGAGCCTCCATGCCACAGTGGCATCGATCTGCAAAATCATTTAAGAAAACATTGTATAACAGAGTGTGAGCCCCACTGAGCTCGTGAGCAAATCATATCATCATGCATGCACATGCAATCACAATTCACAGTTCATATGATCCTACATGATATGCAAGTCCAATTTATTTATTAGCCACCTAGCAATACAACTAAGTCAGGTCTGTGCTACTACAATCCTCAATACATGTATCCCTGGCCGCGGGCTTCCAACCCCTTCCCGCGATACACCCATTGAGTTGTCAGAGAGGACCAGTCAGCTCCTGCATCAGTCACTAAGGTCAGCCCGACCAGCCCTCTGTGATTAACCTGTAGGGCAATCCATTTCTTTTCTCTTTTCTTTTCTTTTCTTTGGCTTACAGCCCCATATTCACCATTCCGGTGTTCTTTCATATCTTTTCATTCACCATTCCGGTGTTCTTTCATTTCTTTTCATTCACCATTCCGGTGTTCTTTCATTTCTTTTCATTTATTTTCTTATATACATATAGTCACCCTCACAGGCATCCAACACCTAAACCCCTGTTGCCCAGGGTACGTAGCACGGGTGATGAAACTCTAGCCCCATGTCTATATGGCATCATATGAGTTGGGTGGTGTCAACCGCATCCCATTCTATGGGCTACCACAGGCCTCATCTCCAAGCCGACTACAACATCTAATCTAACATTCACAATCATCATATAAGAATTCACAGTGTTGATCAACAGACAGTCATTATGCAGTGATTTGAGTAACTTTAATTAGAAGTAAGTAACACAGCATTCATGATTAAAATTCTTAATTTTCCAGCATAATATTATAATTACACATGCACATATGATAATATTATTCACTCACCTGAGTTGGGTTCTAAGACCTCGGTTGCAAACTCAGTTTCAAAAGCAATTTGGTTATTGACCTCGAGTGCAGGATCAAGTCCTAATTACAAATCAAAAAATGTTTTATTAAGTTTTTAGTCTATCTCTGGTAATCCTAGGGTTAACCTAAGCTTACTGGGTTGACCCGCTATTTAGTTGGTTCACACTTGGAATCACTGGGCCTTGCACTGGGGTTTGACCCTTGGTTAGGGAATTGTCCCCACTTTCCATATAGGGGTTTTTATACACTTTTACAGAGGTGGGTCCCACTATTTGGGGAGGAGAGAGATTACCTGGAGTCCAGGGCATATATCATGAAATGAGCTATACATTTACAAGGGTCTACTGTCCATCTTCTGACAGGTACATAGGATGATCCACACAGGGTTTCCTCATCAATCCAAACCACTGGAGTGATACTCCATAGTGTTTTTGGTTGCCTGATCAGGGGTTCCTGTCCTTCAATCAAAATTCCAGTTAGCCAGGGGCAGGGTTTGACACCATGACTTAGATTGCTTGCTAGGTGGAAAATATAAATTTAACATTTCATGCATTATGGACTATGTGTGATTGTGTGTATATGCACTCCCCTTTCCCCTCACTAGCTCAGTGGAGCTAACCCCCTTTGTACACAACTTTTTAGACTTTGATGTAGGTGAGGTTTACTTGGTTGGGCTGGATGCACAGCCGACAGATTATGATGGTATTGGGACAGACAAACCTAGGTACGTGTCGAAGGAACACGGCGATGGTTGCCGCTGCGATGATTGTGCTTATGGGCACTGACACTTTCAGGGATACTTCCCTAACTTTTGATTCTTTTGGGGTATTGTACCCATTCTAAACCTTTTCTGTAATAACTTATTATAGTTTTGAGTAGTTATGTCATGGTCAGCTGACGTCAGTACTATTATTATGTTACCACTTAGATGGTTGAACATACTGTAACTACTTATATAATTAATGCTTCCGCTCATTATGACTCTGAAAAATATTGGAACAGTATTCCTTTTTACTCAATGTATTTATTGGGTGGGCCCTTGGATGATGATCATGTGCTAGGACACTGCGTCGTTGATCCTGGTAGGTATTAGGGTGACATGTACATCCCAATCACCCTCTTGACTGTGCTTGTGGCATAAGCTCGGGATAGGGGCGTGATAGCGTGGTATCAAAGCGTGATGCTCTGCACTGGACATGATTCACCAAGGCCTCTTGATTTACTCTATACAATAGGATCTAAATTAAAAATTTTAACAGGCATAATTGGAATGTGTTCAGATCATAGGAAGGGGACTAGTTAGGGAGCAACACGGAAACATAGCACATAATAGGAACAACATGAGAGTTAAGGATATATATATATATATTCATGTTAATGAAGTCCCAATGCTCCAGCCGATTTTGCTTTAACCTTCTGTGGAGGCAAGCAAATTACAAGGATCCAAAACAGAAAGTTCCACATTCCAACTGGTAGGACTATATATATACATGGTCAAAAAAAAAAAAGGGGGGGGAAAGAGAAAAGCTAAAACCAAAGAAAAGAGCAACTAAACAGCAAAACAGAAAGCTTGTTCACAGACTTCCATAGAACACAATAGAGCCGAGATTAGAAAGGGCCAACAGAAACTCCATTTGATTTGGGGTCTAATCCCCCATTCAACCATCATCGTCCTCCTCATCATCACCACCTTCGTAGTAGAGGTATGCATTGATGTCATGGATGTCCTTCTCCATCCTCTCCAAGCGATGGTTGTATGAAGAAAATTGCCCATGGACACCTGTAAAACCCTCTAACATGTCTGAATTAAGCCGGGTCATGTTGAGGTTCATCTGATTCAGGGTACTCAGAATTGCACCCATCTCTGAGGTCCCAGAACTAGAGGCATCAGCAGTATACTGTATGGGCCCCTCTTCCTCATCATCCTCACTAGCCTCTCTACCTGCACCTTCACCACCTATAGGAACCACTGGCTCCCCATCGCTATTAGTGGTGACAATAATCTTCATGTGAACTAGGAAGTTTTTCCCAAATGGTTCCTTAAAACTTTCACAAGGTGGCTCATCACTCAGATCAACCTAAAAGTACTGGAAGATGCAGGTTAGAAGCTTCCCGTAAGGAAGGGTTTTCTCAATTTTGGATTTGAAAAGTACTTGCTCCATGTGCTTGATGATGGCAAAAGGGAGACTTAACTACTATCCTCGATAAAGACAATACCCCATGGTGGCGGACATGAGAGAAGGCTCGGTGGCATGTCCTTTCACTGGCATCAGGTTTGATTTGACTATCATAGTCAGAATCCTTTGGGAATAGCCAAACTTGGTCATGTTCACCTGACTTTTGTGCCTATTATGGGTCATGGTCTCATACAGGTGTTCATACTCTACCAAAGACATGCAGGACAAGGGGATCTCTGGCAGGCGGATGATACACTCGAGCACCCACAGAACTGATCCCTAAGATAATCCCCAACTCCACCTCATTGAAGGTAATGTGGACCCCCTTCACAAAGGAATTGATCCTGAGCATTTCCATATTTTCTTACTCCACAGTCAGGTTGGCATAGAAATGCCCAATTAGCCTGGAGTAGTAGTATCGGGGTAGAACCAACATGTTGGACCACCCTAGGTACTCAAACCTTGGCCCTACCTTAAAGGCCACTAGTTCTTCGATGATGGCATCCCTACCTGTCTTAATTTGTCATTTCTGTAGTATTTGGGCATATAAGGCTTCAGCCTCTACGGACACGAATAGGTTGGCATCGAAGGGTACCGGAGACAGAACCGGTGCGGGTGCTGCAGTAACTGCGGGAGCCCTATTACTCCTTATCTTAGGACCCATTCCTTCTCACCTACACAATTTACCCATAAATCAAATAAGGAAATTTTTTGAGTGAGAGACCACGCCAATGTTAATGAAATAGAGGGATTTAGAGGCAATGTATGCAAGTGCATCCAAGAAGTTAGATATTTTCCTCTTAGAGACAAAATAAAAAATCTTCCCAATTTCCAAAGGAGCAATAGCAACACTCAAATGAGAGATAAAAAATTTACACCCAACCTATGTAAGGTGGAGAGAATAGGTGTTAAACCTCATATCTTAGAAACCAAACTATTAAAACAATAGGGGAATTTGGTTTTTACAAGGGTTTGGCAAACCCTAGCCCAAATCGATGGGGGTATACATGATTGGATATGATTACAAATAGATTTAGTAAAAGGGACTAGAAAATGATGTCTCCACATATTCTTAATCAATCTAACATAATGTAGAAGAATGGGGAAGAAGAACTTGAAGGAAACCCTAGAAGAGAGACTTAAACAACCTAAGGAATCCAAATGGATGAAGGAAATTCATACCTTAAGGTTAGGAGATTGAGATTTGGAGTAGAAGAACTAAAATCCATGATTAGGGTTAAGAAACATGGGGCGGACGAAGCTTGGACACCCTTGCCTTGTTCTCCCGCTCCTAACCTCTCCTTCAAAATATGAAACTGAATGGGGCAGTTTCTGTTTTGTTAAAAACTATCGAGCGGACACATGAACGGACTCACTTATCTTGAATCCGCTCGTGGAACTGCTGAGCCTATAGACTCTGACCTTTCATCTTCTGTGCTGAGCGGACGAACGAACAGAACCATGATACGAGGATCTGCCCATTAATCCATTCAACCCCTTCCTCTCGACCTGTGAACACCCTAAAAATGAATGAAGGAGCAGACTCACATTCGGCATCCGCTCGTAAGTCCGCCCAGTTTAAATTTTTGAATGGACTCACGACCGGACTCAGAGGAGTTGATCCGCTGGTGGATCCGCTCGTGTTCTGAAGGGCCATTGGCCTATATTTTGGGACTTAGCCTCTTTCTTGGGATCCTTATTGCCTCCGTGCATCGGAACACACATTTTCTTGTGCAATTATGTTCCTTCTCTATATTATGCTTATTCCTCTATTTTCCTTGTGCTAACCTGTGAGGCATCTAATGAAAGCAGGTGCTAAAATATGGTCAATACTCGCAATTGGAATTGTTCTCCTCCTAGGGACAATGTCGGTGATGTTTCTGAGGAAGGTTTACCTATACCTCCTTCGGTAAATACAAATGCTGATGTTGCAGCGCTCTTGGGGAATATTCTTCGTGGTATGTGGAGAGAACAACGAGATTCCCAAAATGAGTAGCATGCTTTTATGCGTGATATAGCTACCCAGCTTCAAAATACTAGTAGGGAAAGACCAAGAGTACCACCTCCGGTACATGGGGTCCCAAATTCCCTGGCTAATGTCGCACCTATTATTCCTCCTCCTGGGCCAGCTGCAAATGAAGTTCCTGCAGCACAAGCAAACCAAGATCCACCTCCCCCTCCTCTGGCTGCCTTACCTGTCAGAAATGTGGTACCGGAATGGGTTGATGCCTCCAAACTCTCTGAGAGATTTCAAAAGCATCATCCTCCTACTTTTTACAAGCTGATCCATGACTCGATGTTCCCAGCTACTTGGCTCTAGGATCTCAAGAGAATCTTTGAAGTACTGCCATGTAATGATCTCGAGAAGATCCGGTGTGCTACTTTTCAACTCTGAGGTGACGCTGATATATGGTGGCGTTCATCGAAGGATCATTTCTAGGCAAAATATCCCAATGCTACCTGGAATCAATTTAAAGAAGCTTTTCTCGAGAACTACTTCCCAAGAAACTTCTGAGAAAAGAAGGAAATTGAATTCATGAACCTCAGTCAAGGATCCAAATCGGTCCTTGAATACCAACAACTCTTTGAGGAGTATTTTTATTTTTCTCCGATCCATTTGAAGACTGAGGACATGAAAGTAAGAAGGTTTGAAAGAGGACTTAGAGCTAGTCTGAGTACTGCAGTGGTGTTGCACAAGTACCCCACCTATACAAAGGTGGTTGAAGCTGCCAAGCTGATAGAAGATCAGCAGAGGGAGAATTATCGGGCTATCCAGGTAGGCAAGAGGCCAATGCCTTCTCATGACTCTAGGGGACCAGGCAAGTTCCAAAGAAGAGGGTCTTACACCAATGCAGCCCCGATTCAATTTCGTAGACCTGATTTGGCTCAAGGGCCTAAATCTGTACCTGCTTCTCATTATGGAGCGCAAACTCTCATGTGTTACAACTGCAAGGAGTCTGGACATATGGCCAAAGATTGTCCACAATCACGATAATCAGGTTCATGGCCAGTTGCGACTTCTAAAGCACCCCTAGCAAGGACTGTTGTTCATCCACTTGCTCCTATTCCAGTGAGCAAGACTCAGGGGTGAGTCTACTTCGTTACTCATGAGGAAGCCCAATTGGACCCTGGTGTTATCACAGGCATGATTTCTATGTGCTCCTTACCTGCTTATGTGTTATTTGATTCGGGGGCGTCACACTCCTTTGTATCCCCCTCCTTTGCCGAGAAGTTACCTATCGAATCGGTCATACTGGAGCAAAAGTTAATGGTTAGTATGCCGACTGGAAGTAAAGTTGAGCTTGACCGATCCTTCCACTCTTGCCCTGTTCGAGTAAGCGACCACAGACTCGAAGCCAGATTGATCATCCTAGACATAAAAGATTTTGATGTAATTCTGGGAATGGACTGGTTATCTACACACGGAGCTAGTCTGATTTGTACAGAAGGAAGATACTCTTCCGGACAGGAGAGGATAATGAGTTTGTATTTAAGGGCAACAAAAGTAAGAAGCCCAAGAACCCAATCATATCAGCTCTCCAGGTCCAAAAGCTCTTAGCACAAGGTTGCCAATGTTATTTAGCCTTGGTGGTGGATGTTGAAGCTAAGGTTACACCGATGGAAGAGATAAGTGTGTTAAGAGATTTCCCTGATGTCTTTCTGGAAGACCTCACACTGTTACCACCGGATCGAGAGATGGAATTTATGATTGATCTAATGCCCGGAGCTGCTCTAGTGTCAAAGGCCCAGTACAGAATGGCCCCATCAGAACTGAAAGAACTTCAAGGATAGCTTAATGATCTACTGAAGAAGGGTTTTATAAGGCCAAGTGTTTCCCCGTGGGGTGCGCCTGTTCTATTTGTGAAGAAGAAGGACGGTAGCATGAGTTTATGTATTGACCACTGTGAACTCAACAAGCTGACAATCAAGAATCGATACCCATTACCTAGGATCGATGATTTGTTTAATCAATTACAAGGTGCTAGGGTATTCTCTAAAATTGATCTCCGCTTGGGGTACCACTAGCTGAAGATCAGAGACATTGACATTAGCAAGACTGCGTTTAGATCGCGATATAGCCATTATGAATTCTTGGTTATGTCTTTCGGGCTAACAAATGTCTCGGCAGCTTTTATGGAGTTGATGAACAGGGTGTTTCATGATGTGTTGGATAAATACATTATTGTGTTTATTGATGACATCCTGGTCTACTCTAAGAGCGAAGAAGAGCATGCAGACCATCTTCAATTTGTGCTTTAGCGATTGAGAGAAAAGAAATTATATGCTAAGTTCAACAAGTGCGAGTTTTGGTTATAACAAGTGGCGTTTTTAGGTCATTTGGTATCTGCAAAGGGTATTGAAGTTGACCCCGGTAAGGTACAGTTGGTAGTTGATTGGGAGACACCTAAGAATGTGGCTGACATTCGTAGTTTTCTTAGTCTGGCCGGTTACTATAGGAGATTCATCAAGAACTTCTCAAAAATCTCTGCTCCTATGACTTGATTGACCCAGAAGGGAGTGAAATTCGAGTGGTCGAACGAGTGTGAGAAGAATTTCCAGGACCTAAAGCAACAGTTGATCTCAGCCCCGGTGCTTACCATACCAAATGGCACTGGGGGAATGGTAGTCTACTGTGATGCGTCAAAGATGGGACTTGGTTGTATGTTAATGCAAGGTGATAAAGTGGTGGCCTACGCTTCTCGCCAGTTGAAGGAATATGAGAGAAATTACCCAACTCATGATCTAGAGTTGGCAGCTGTGGTCTTTGCTCTGAAGATCTGGAGACACTATCTATATGGAGAGAAAAGTGAGATTTACAGTGGCCATAAAAGCCTCAAATTTTTCTTTACTCAGAAGGAACTCAGTATGAGACAGAGACATTGGTTAGAACTCATGAAGGATTATGACTGCACCATTCATTACCACCCATCCAAAGCTAATGTGGTAGCTGACGCTCTCAGTAAAAAATCACAAACCTTATCTATCGCATCCTTAGCTGTCAGCAAGGAACTTAGAGAAGAAGCTAGAAAGATGGAATTGGAATTATTAGTAGAGAGTGTTACCCTATCCTTAACATCTTTAACGGTGCAATCAACTTTGGTTGAAAAGATTAAGGCTACTCAAGCTTCAGATTAACATTGTAAAGAAATCATTGAAGCTATCCAGGGTGACACGCAGCGTGATCTGGACTTCACACTGACAGATAGTGGTGTCATTATGTTTAGAGATCATCAATGTGTTCCTAAGGACGATTAGCTAAGAAAGGAAGTGTTCGCAGAAGCACACGAATCTCCCTACTCGATCCACCCAGGTAGTACTAAAATGTATAGGGACCTGAAAGCACATTACTAGTGGAGTGGAATGAAAAGAAATGTAGCTGATTATGTAGCTCGGTGTCTCACTTGTCAACAAGTGAAAGCGGATAGGCAACGTCCCCATGGCTTGTTGCAGCCATTGCTTGTGCTAGAATGGAAATGGGAGCACGTCACCATACACTTCGTCACAGGGTTACCCCGTACACCTAGGGGCATTGATGCTATATGGATCATTGTGGATAGGTTGACAAAGACGGCTCATTTCATCCCCATTAAAGTCACCTATTCTATGGATAGATTGGCCCACTTATACATTGATAATGTGGTTCGCCTACATGGAGTTCTAGTCAGCATTATCTCAGATCGGGATCCCAGGTTCACTTCCAAATTTTGGGGCAGATTCCAAAGATCTATGGGTACTCTATTGAGCTTTAGCACTGCCTTCCATCTACAAACCAACGGTCAGTCGGAAAGAACAATACAGACATTGGAGGACATGCTTCGAGCTTGTGCCGTTGATATGCAGGGAAGCTGGGATGATCACATTTTGCTTATCTAGTTTGCCTATAACAATAGTTACCAAGCTACTATTGGGATGGCACCCTTTGAAGCACAGTATGGGAAGAAGTGCCGAACTCCCTTGTATTGAGACGAAGTAGGCGAGCGGCGCATTCTTTGGCCGAAGCTAATCCAAGCAACTTGTGGAAAAGTGGATTTGATTCATGAAAGAATTAAAGTTGCCTAGTCTAGGCAGAAGGGCTATGCAGATCAAAGGCGAAAGGATCTGGAGTTCCTCGTTGGTGATAAAGTTTTTCTCAAGGTGTCACCTACAAAGGGGGTGATGCGGTTCAGTAGGAAGGGTAAATTAAGCCCTAGATATATTGGGCCTCATGAGATTCTTGCAAAGATTGGACCAGTGGTGTATTGGTTAGCACTTCCACCATCTCTCGATGACGTACGGGATGTCTTTCACATATCTATGTTGCAGAAGTATGTGCATGACCCCAGTCAAATACTGTCACAGGAGCCACCAAAATTGGTGATAGATATGTCGTATAAGGAATAGCCTGAGAAAATTCTAGACAGTAAGGTGGTGAATCTCTGCAATCGACCTATTCATTATGTGAAAGTAAAGTGGTGCAATCACATGGAAGAAAAAGCCACCTGGGAAGCCGAAGTGGAGATGCGAGCGAAATACCCTTCCCTTGGATTCCTACAAGGTACAAAAATTTTGAGTATGAAATTCTTATAAGGTGGGGAGGATGTTACACCCGCGCCTGGATTTATTATTTAATAATGTTTTCTCTCTTGTGTGACATGTAGATTCTACTGTCGTGTATGCTGGCGAATTATTTTCACTCTTGGTCAAACCTAGCCACAAGATCATGGACCACATCACGGGCCTATCGGTGGAAGAGAGGTTCCTTAACCAGCAGTGGGGAAGATTTGTCGATGGTGATTTCGTCGATCATCCTCCCAGCACAAGTCTGCAAGCGAGGAGTACTGAAAGGCTTACCTCGTGTCCCCACAATTAGATACCTCCTTTGGCGATGAGCTTAGTATCGCGATCGGGAAGCCATTCGGGATCACGAAGGGCACGTCATGACGGCCAAGGGGTAAGATTTTAATCTTGTAAATGATATTGTACCTTACTCCAATTGACCTTGAAGTGTGGGCCAAAGCTCGACCCTTTTCCCTTATGTTTCTGCCCTTACAGCAGCAACGGACGCACGAACGGGCTCATTAGCACTGCATCTGTCCATTAGTCCGCCCATGCTGTCTTTAGGTTTTGTGTATTTTCCTTATATGGGACCCACATCCAGTACCTCGGGCACCCTAGTTCAGCCTCTTGGACGAGGTTGGTCCCATCCTTGTCTTTCCTTGGGTTATAGGTTGCCATTGGGTGGACCCATTGGCTAAATAAACCTTTTAATGGGTTTTAACACTAGAGTCCCAAATCCAAATAGACCCTAAGATGGGAGATTTGTCTTAAAACAAGACTTAACCCTCAAGCCTCATTACTTCTCCTTCACCTACCCCAAACCATTGGAGTTGTGGAAGCATTGAAGGTTTGGAGAAGAAGGGCTTGAGAGGTTGTGGAGGTGGAAGACATCAATTGGATTCAACTTGAAGTAAATGACCTCACCTACCTCTTCCTCTCTTCCATTTCTGGGTTTGGAGAATTCTTGGGATTGGTTCTAAGCCTGGGGGTTCTCTTGGGAACACATCAAACTTCATTAATTGATCTCTTTAAGACCTATAATCCCTCCTCTTGGTGCATTCATAACCATGAATGACCTTATGATGTTAAATCATTGGAAACCTAGCTTATGTTGGGAAGAATCTTGGGAATGGACCTAAAATCCCCAAATCCCCTTATTTTGTGTAGGGCTACATGTTTGGGACCTCCAACAAAGGTCTGAGCTCACCTCCCTAACCCAAAAACCCTAATGGATCCATGAGTGAAGGGCTAGAAGTGATGCTCTTCGTAGCTGTTCAAATGAGGGGCAGCGGATGAACGACCAGACTCACTGTCGTGTATCTGTTCATTAGTCCATTTAGCCTAATATGGCTCTCCTCCGGAGTAGAGTTACGAGCGGACCTGCCTAAGTGAATCTTCCTAAAACCCAGAATCCTTAAGTTTCTCTCGGGCGTGTCTCAGGGTTGGAACGGATCTACCAACGAACTCACGTTTCGCATCCACCCGTGATCCGTTCCATATATTTTCGTGGCATGACCTGGGCGAATCCACGATCGGATTCACCCGACTGGCTCCGTTCCTTCATCCGTTCCTACTGTCTTGGACCAAATCGTATTCTTTTGTGGGGATCTTTTATGGGACCCACCTATATACTTCTAACACTATTGCCATGCATTCTCAGACCTTAGAATCTGCACAAAAGTATGTGCCTTAGAGCAAACCTTTCCAAATACCCCAGTGGACAATCAAGCAATCGGTGAGTGGGCTTTAGGTGATGTTTGGGATTGATATATATATTTATAGGAATGCATTATCTGGAATTATATATTGATTTCTGTGTTTATATTCATTCTTTCCATGTTGCATTTTGCATATAAAACTTGTGGATATGATTTTATGAGACGTGAGCATGATGTTTTATATTACGATATTAGGTTACGGTGCCGGTTACACTGGTACTGGAACCCCGTGACTTTTATAAATATGATATTTAGTTGTTTGCCATCCTAATCTGTATGCGCCGTGCCATACTGGTATCCGGGTACTAAATGGAATAGGACGTTAATGCAACCGGAATACCTCTCGGGATGATAGAAATGCATGTAGTATATTTGTGGTTAGGATCTACCGTACCTTATGCTACGACCCTTGCCAACAGGGGTTTAGGTGCTGGATAGTCTGAGCACCTGTGGTCTGTGGAGGTGGGAGAGGCCAGGACAGGGGTAGTGATGGCTATCTGGGTCTGCCACTGGGTGGTCATGATGGCTTCTACCGGCGCAGGTCCCATGTGATAATTGAGGTTTCACTGGGGTGATAGGATAAGTGACCCTTAGTGTCTCCCGAGCTATCACAGTAGCATATGCCATGACTTAGATTGCTTGCTAGGTGGAAAATATAAATTTAACATTTCATGCATCATGGACTATGTGTGATTGTGTGTATGTGCACTCCCCTTTCCCCTCACTGGCTCAGTGGAGCTAACCCCCTGTGTACACAAATTTTTAGACTTCGATGCAGGTGAGGTTTACTTGGCCGGACTGGATGCACAGTTGGCAGATTATGATGGTATCGGGACAGAGCAATCTGGGTACATGTCGGAGGAACACGACGAGGGTTGCCCCTGCGATGATTGTGCTTATGGGCACTGACACTTTCAGGGATACTTCCCTAACTTTTGATTCTTTTGGGGTATTGTACCCATTCTAAACCTTTTCTATAATAACTTATTATAGTTTTGAGTAGTTATGTCATGGTCAGCTGACGTCAATACTATTATTATGTTATCACTTAGATGGCTGAACATACTGTAACTACTTATGTAATTAATGCTTCCTCTCACTATGACTCTGACAAATATTGGAACGGTATTCCTTTTTACTCAATGTATTTATTAGGTGGGCCCTTGGGTGATGATCATGCGCTAGGACACTGCGTCGTTGATCCTGGTAGGTATTAGGGTGATGTGTACATCCCAATCACCCTCTTGACAGTGCTTGTAGCATAAGCTCGGGATAGGGGCGTGACAAGGGCCTCCCAAGACGCTTCTTCCTCTAGGTGGTTGCACCGCTTCACCTTCACATAGTGAATTGGACTAATTCGGAGATTCACCACCTTGCTGTCCAAAATCTTCTCGAGCTGTTCCTTATTAGACCTATCCATTGCCAGCTCTGGTGTTTCTTGAGATAGAGCATGACTTGGGTCATACACGTACTTTCGTAACATGGACACGTGGAAGACGTCGTGCACGTCATCCAAAGATGGTGGGAGTGCTAACCGATACGCCACTGGTTTGACTTTCGTAAGAATTTAGTAGGGCCCAATGAATCTCAGGCTTAGTTTGCCCTTCTTACTGAACCGCATCACGCCCTTGGTGGGCGACAACTTAAGGAATACCTTGTCATCAAGAGAGAACTCTAGATCCTTCCGTCTTTGGTCCGTATAGCCTTTTTGGCTAGACTGGGCAGCCTTGATTCTCTCACGGATCAAGTCCACCTTCTCACAAGTTGATTGAATCAATTCTGGCCCAAGGATGTGTCGCTCACCAACACAGTACAATGGAGTTTGGCACTTCTTCCCATACTGGGCTTTAAATGGTGCCATACCGATAGTAGCTTGGTAACTATTATTGTAGGTGAATTCGATGAGCAAGACTTGCTCATCCCAGTTGACCTGTATATCAATGGCACACAACTATCCATTCGTTTACGGATGGAAAGTAGTACTAAAACTCAATAAGGTGTCCATAGCTCTCTGGAATCCGCCCCAAAACTTGGATGTGAACCTGGGGTCTCGATCTGAGATGATGCTAACTGGAACTCCATGTAGGCAAACTATGTTATCAATATACAAGCGGGCCAGCTTATCTTTAGAATAGGTGACCGTGATTGGGATGAAATGAGCTGTCTTTGTCAACCTATCCACGATAACCCACAGGGCATCAACACCCCTGGGTGTACTGTGCAGTCCAGTGACGAAGTCCATAGTAACATGTTCCCACTTCCATTTTGGCACAGGCAAAGACTGTAAAAGGCCATGGGGCCACTGTCTATCTACCTTCACTTGCTGACAAATGAGACACCTAGCCACAAATTCAGCTGCATCCCTCTTCATTCCACTTCACCAGTAGTGTCCCTTCAGGTCCTTGTACATTTAGTACTACCTGAGTGAATCGAATAAGGCGAATCATGAGCTTTTGTCAACACTTCCTTTCTCAGCTGATCATCCTTGGGAACGCATAGTCAATCCCTGAACATGAGGACACCACTCTCAGTAAATGTGAAACACAGATCTTACTATGTATCATCCCGAATAGCTTCAATGGTCTCTTTGAAGCGTTCATCGGAGGCCTGGGTAGACTGAATCCTTTCCACCAAAGTTAATTGCACCGATAGGGCTGCTAAAGATGGAGTAACACCCTCTACCAGTAATTCCAGATCAATCCTTCTAGCTTCTTCCACAAGTTCCTCACTGATAGCCAACGATGCGATGGATAAGGTCTGAGACTTCCGGCTAAGAGCATCTGCCACAATGTTTGCTTTACCAAGATGGTAGTGGATGGTACAATCATAGTCCTTCATAAGCTCCAACCGTCGCCTCTGTCTCATGTTAAGGTCCTTCTGGGTAAAGAAGTACTTAAGACTTTTATAGTCACGGTAGATCTCACTCTTCTCTCCATACAGGTAGTGTCTCTAGATCTTCAGAGCAAAGACCACAACCGCCAACTCTAAGTCATGAGTTGGGTAATTCTTCTCATAATCCTTCAGCTGATGAGAAGCATAGGCTACTACTTTTCCATCCTGCATTAGAACGTAGCCGAGGCCTATCTTTGAGGCATCACTATAAACTACCATCCTCCAATACCATTTGGAATGGTGAGTACCTGAGCCAAAATCAGTCACTACTTCAATTCTTGGAAGCTCTTTTCGCAATCATCGGACCATTCGAACATCACTCCCTTCTGGGTTAGTCGAGTCATAGGAGATGAAATCCTTGAAAAATTCTCAATAAACCTCCCGTAGTAGCCGGTGAGACCAAGGAGGCTGCGAATATCTGCTACATTCTTAGGTGTCTCCTAGTCAACTACGAACTTCACCTTGCCAGGGTCAACTTTAATACCCTTGGTAGAAATCTGGTGACCTAAGAAAACCAATTGTTGTAACCAAAACTCACACTTGCTGAACTTAGCATACAGTTGTTTTTCTCTCAAGCATTACAGCACAAAGCGAAGGTGGTCAGCGTGCTCTTCTTCGCTCTTGGAGTAAACCAGAAGGTCATCAATAAGCACGATAATGTACTTATCTAGCACATCGTGAAACACCATATTCATTAACTCCATAAAAGCTGTCGGGGAGTTAGTCAATCTGAAGGACATAACCAGAAACTCATAGTGACCATATCGCGATCTGAACACTGTCTTATTGATTTCACTACCTCTAATCTTCAACTGATGGTACCCCGAGCGGAGGTCAATCTTTTAGAACACCTTTGTGCCTTGCAACTGATCGAATAAATCCTTGATCCTAGGCAGCGGGTACCGGTTCTTGATCGTAAGCTTGTTGAGTTCATGGTAATTAATGCACATATGCATACTACCGTCCTTCTTCTTTATAAACAAAACAGGTGCGCCCTAGGGGGAAACACTTGGCCTAATGAAGCCCTTCCTCAACAGGTCATTTAGTTGCTCTTGAAGTTCCTTCAATTCTGAAGGGGCCATTCTGTATGGGGCCTTAGACATTGGGGCAGCACCAGACACCAGGTCAATCATAAACCCCATCTCACGGTCCGATGGTAACCGTGTGAGGTCTTCCGAAAAGATGTCAGAGAAGTCTCTTACCACACTTATCTCTTCCATAGATGCAATCTTTGCTTCGGTGTTTAGCACTGAGGCTAAGTAATATTGACAACCTTCCTCTATCAACTTCTGGACTTGGAGAGCTGAAATGATAGTTTTCTTAGGCTTCTTACTTTTGTTGCCCTTGAACACAAATTGTTACACCCGCACCCCAAATATACCCCTATACCCTGGGGCAGTTTAGACCTTTTACCAAGGGCAATGCCATGGTGGCACTAGTCAACACTTGTAACCCCAAACTTAAAATATTATAATAGGAACCCCCTCGAAGTTTTGGGAAGTGTGGGCCAAAGCCCCATCATTTTCCTTGAAGTTTGGGCCATGATAGCAGCATCGGAGTTACGAACGGATCACTCTTACTGAATCCGCTCGAGGATCCGCCCATGCTCTCATCAGCATTTTTGGGTTATTTTCCTGTGGGACCCACATCCCTATGTCCCGGACACCCTAATTGAACCATAGGACCATATGAACCCCTACCCTTGCCATGGATTGGTTATTTGGACCATGAAGTGGGACCCACAAGGCCTAACTTAAGTAATTAATGGGTTTTACATACCCTAACCTAGACCAAACAGACCCTAGTGGACAATTGAGTCCAATGGGCTTAGGGTGAACCCCAAACAGGACCTAACTGGCTAAATGGACCTAATGGTCTATGACTTGGACCAAACATGGCCTAATGCCTAACCCAAAACCCATTTTAAAGCCTAAAGACCCAACTACATTCTAAGACCCCTAACCAAACACACCCTAAGGACCCTTCTATCCCCTTAAAGATAAGAATCCCCTTTTATTCTCATATCTCTCCCCCTCCCCAAAACCGTGGAGGAGAAGAGACAAGAGAAAGAGAAGGAGGAGGAAGGAAGAGGGAAGAAGTAGAAGTGGAGGAGGAATGAGAGGGGAAGGGAAGAAGATGGGAGCTATGCCAAAAATGGCTGGTTGCCCCACATCTCCTTCTCTTGTTGATTGGACAAAGAAGGAAGAAGAAGGTGAAGGAGAAGAGATGGAAAGGAAGGGAAGAGGCCAAGGGGGCTCACCTAGCCTTGGATTCCACCTCTCCATTGGAGGATCTCACCAAGGTAAGCTCCTCAAACCTAGTCTTCCCCATTCTCCCCTTTTGATTTGGTAGTTCTTTGAGCTTGGGTGACCTAGAGTTGCATTTGGAACTCAAGGTGGAGCTCGGTCCCTAGTTGGAGCTCTAATGGAGCTGACCTAGGTCTGGTTTGGACCCCTTGGTGCTACATTTGCAGCCATGGTTGTTGAATCCCTAGTTTTGAACTCAAAACCTAACCCTTAGACCCCAATTGAGACCTAACCTTGTAGGATCTTGCATCCATGAGGTGAGCCTAGGATCTAGTGACCCTAGAAAGGCTTAGACACCCCTTCCCTGTTCTTGAGGTGTTACAGAGCTCCAAGCTTCAAGCTACAGCTGAAACTCCTTGAAATCTTGAAAGAGACTGTCGAGGGATGAATGATCGGATCTAGTTATCATGGTACCGCCCGTCAGTCCTCCCAGTATAAACCCTGCGTAATAGCCTGAGCTAACGAAGGCACGGATTCACTCTTTTGGCCTCCGCCCAGGACCTGTTGCTCTCGGGTCAGTCTCAGAAATCGAACGGATGTAGGGGCGGACCCAAGAATCCCATCGGCCTGTGGATCCACTCCCTTTTATGGTTGCCTCAGGTGTCGAATGGATCAATGACCGGATTCAACTAAGAAGTTCCGTTCGTGGGTCTGCTCGCTCTGCTTTTACCTTGTGGCCTAAATAGAGTCAGGGGCGAATTCACCTCTGCTGAGACCGGTCGTGAGTCTGCTCATGCTGTCTTGGTTGAAACTTGATTTTAACCTTGAGGGCCTAGCATGGGATCCTTCTATACCTATTTTAATGATTTCTTTGTATATCTAGGTTGGCGCACCAGTGAGATTCATGTGAACCACATATGCCACCCGATGCCCAGGGAGATTCATGCCAGTCACGATGGGCTACACCCGTGTTAGGTGAGTGGGTTCTAAGTGACTTTGTTGGGTTTGAATATTATATAATTGTTAACATTAAGCATGCTATGGTATATTTATAAGCATGTTGCACATTGTATTTTATTCAATTGTGAACTGTTGAGAATGTGATAGTATGCTCACCATTGTATCGGGCTACGGTGTCGAGTGTGTCAGTATCGGAATCCCAATTTATTTAAATTATGAAAACTACTGTATGTCATCCTGAACTGTATATGTCGTGCCGTGCTAGTACCCAGGTACTAGATAAAATGGGACGCTGATGCACCCGGAATACCTCTCGGGATGATAGGACCTGCATATAGTATATCTGCGGCTAGGATGCTTGTTCCCTTATGCTATGACCCTTACCAACAGGGGGTTTATGTGTTGGATAGTCTCAGCACCTGTGGTCCGCAGAGGTGGGAGAGGCCAGGACAGGGTGGCTATCGGGGTTTGCCACTGGGTGGTCATGATGGCTTCTACCAGCGCAGGTCCCCTTGGGATAATTGAGGTCTCACTGGGGCAATAGGATAAGTGACCCTCAGTATTTCCCGAGTTATCACTAAAGCATATACTTAACCGATAGAATTGTGTGCTAGGTGGAAAATGAATCTAACATTAGCATGCATCATTCTTTCTGATATTGATTGTGTGATGTGTGCACATTCCCCTTTGCTCCCTCAGTAGCTAATGTAGCTAACCCCATTGTACAACCACTTTTTAGTTTATATGCAGATAGCCTCTTGACAAGCACCGTTGGATGTAAATCAAGTGGAGTTGTTGACCGTTACTTGGATGTAGATGTACACCCAAGGATTTGTGCTCTTGGGGTAATTATTTATTATTTAAATTCTATATTCATTCTATAATAATGTATAAACTGTATGTTTAAATTATTAGGAGAGATTGGATGGTTACGAACACAGTTATTGTGCTATGTGTTATCATTAGAGAACCGATGCTCTATAATTTCACATATTTGAATTTAATTTCACTTCCGCTAACTCTGTGATTGGAACAATTTATTCCTTTTGGTACATTCCTTTCTATCATCATATTGTGGTGACAGGGTGGACTGTGGTTCGGGACACTATATCTGTGATCCTGGTAGGTGTTGGGATGATGTATAATTGTCCCAGTCATACCCCTATGTGGCAAACTATCTTACATCGTGATAGGGACGTGATAGAGTGGTATCAAAGCATGATGCTTTGTATCGACCACAGTTTGGACGTAACCTCTTCATTTACTCTCCACAATTAGGTTCTAAATTATAAATTTCAAGAACATAAATAATTGTGTGCAGACATAGGGAGAAGACTTATTGGAGTGGAAACAAATACCTAGATGATAATAGACAACTTGGAACCTAGAATTTGAAAACATAGGCTGTTAAGCTATAATTTTGAAATTGCTTGGTTGAGTCTTAAATAGATACTAGATGGTTATATATGTTATAATTCATGATCAGTAACGGATTAAATTTAACCAACCATAATAATCCACAATGATCTAAAAGTGGGAATTTATTTTATATATATATATATATATATATAAACGCTAAATACAACTATTCTAAAGAACTCAATTTTCCTGGATGTAACTAATGTTCTTCGCCATCTGACACTTGCGATTCTATCCTACTTAAATTAATTCTTCAAATCCAACCATGATTTCATCAATTCCTATTTGAGCATGCTTATGCCCTCTCTAACCTAAAATACTAGATTCATTTGTCTGACCCAAAAATACTCGAAAGTGGCTACGCAAGATCATTGTATGCATCTATTAATTTTGAAGGTTTTCAGAGTTCTCACACTTTTGATCAAAAGAAAAGGAGAAGAGAAAAGAAATGCAAGTGACTAAAGGAAAGTAAAATGAAGATAGTTCCACAGAGTACCTATCAAGGGCAAGAGACTAAGAGAACTGATAAGATAATTTCTGAGAATTTTTGGAGGAAGAGCGAAGCCAGTCATTGGTACTAGCGTCACCACCACAACCAAGGAAGAAGTTGATGTTGTCTATTCCTTGCTCTATATTTGCCATACGCCAAGCTTGGGGATTCAATTGTTTCCCGATCCTGTTGAAGTCATTTGCCACTCGCACGCCAGCCGTCTGATGGCCATTGATAAGTCATCACCTTCCCCTGTGACCTTTGAGGTGCCTGCTGCAAATGGTCCTGGACCCCTGAGCTTAGAATCGACATCACTATCATCTTGCTCGTCATCTTTGATCCCTTTTCCCTTACCATGCTGAATCTATCCCCCTGCACTATCGTAAATAGGGTATAGGTTCATCTCTCACTGGATGTCTAATCCGATAGGCTCCTGAGTGCTTGACTTCTTAGGTTCCTGATCAAGATCAACCTCGAAGCAGAGGAAAACCCAAGTGAGTAATCGATCGTAGGGCAGTGCGTGCCTTCGAGTGGAATCCATAATAGTGCAAGCCATGTGCTTCATGATTATATAAGGGAGACAAACAGGTTGGCCAGTATATAGGGAGTGAGCCAATACCGTGGACATCAAAGAAGGGTGTGTGCTGCTCGCCTTAGAGGAAACCAGATTTGTTTTGGCAATGAAAATCAGAACCTGCTGTGAAGGAGGAAACTTGAAGAGATCTTGATTCTTCTTGTACCTATTGTTGGTTAGAACTTGGAACAACTTCTTACTCTCTTTTGGGTGCAGGCTTTGGTCTGGGTAGCCATCCGAAGAGTAGTAAACTTTTTTCCCTTCTGCTGAAACATCAAGGATGATTCCCAATTCTTCAATAGTAAAGCTGATGGTGACTCCCTTTACTACAGTAGTCAGTCTGAGATCACCATCATCTCCCTCTAATAGCAACAATTTTGAGCAGAACTCTCTGATTAGAGCAGGGTAGTAGAACTCAGGCAAAACTAGCATGTTGGACCATTCCAACCTCTCAAATCTAGTCTCCACCTGGTACGCCAACATTTCTTCCACAATTATGTCCCTTTCCACAAGAATCCTCCTGCTAAAGAGACGGCCCTAGGAATGTCCCTCGGCCCCTTCAGTGATCAACTGAGACACCCGGTGGGTGATAGGAATGGTAGGCACGATGGCAGTGTCTCTTTTTCTTTTTGGAGCCATGAAGCCACCTACACATATGAGGCAACACCAAGTAGAATAGCAAGAAGGTAAGCCAAAGTGTAATAATGGAGTATATGATTGGCAAATAAGTTTACAAAGGTGAAATGCCGCATTTGATGTGGGAATGATTTGACTGGAAGACTATGCGTGATGGGAAATCAAAGGAGAAGTGCATATAAATGTGATATAAAAAAAATGATAATGTATAATGGGAACGTGGAAAATCATTGGAGATGTGTTTGGAAGAAGGAGAAGAGACAAGATTATTATGCAAACAAAGCCTCACATGTAATCCCTTATGTGTGGATGTGAAGGATGAGGCTGAAGTAAGCAACCAACATAAGTTGTGAAATGGAATATTCCAACTTGAGACAAGAACTATTTTGAGGAAGAAAAATGAATACCAAGGATTGTACAAATAATCCCAAGGAAATAGAATGCAATTGGGAATACTTTAAGAGGATGAACTATCAAGGAAAGAAGATGGATTCCAAGGATTTTATCTACTAATATACGAATGTATAAGGAATGTACTTGATGGTATATCAATGAGATGATTTGGCAAAGTCTAGATACATGTAAATGGATTAAACATGAACTTGAAAGGTTTCCCAAGGCATGAAGGAATTGATGAGTTATCCAAATCAAGCCTAGAACCAATCCAAGATAACTAACTAAACAAGATAAACAAATCTTAAAATGCTTGAAATGCAACAATGAGCAAGTAAGAAGCCATCCCTATAGTGCCATTGATCATTAGAACATGATTCTCAACTCAAACCCTTAGCCTAGATCGATTTTGGCATGAACTTGATGTATATGGGAATGCAAGCAAAGTCAAGACATGATCATACTTGGGATGAATTATCACAAAGCCAAGGAGAAATGAAGGAGAAGATGAAGAGACACCAGCAATATCTCTCAATGAGAAGAATAGAAGATTGAAAGGAAAATGAAGAAGAGAAATTTTACCTTAATCAAGTAGAAAGTGATCTTGGAGGCTTGAAGTTCCAAGAGAACTCCTCAAGAGATCTATAGAGCCTTTCTCCCTCTCCCTACGGTTATGTTTTCTTTGGAGCCAAAGTGAATTTTGAAACTCACGCTTTCTATTTTGTTGAAATTCCTTTTACGGACGAACGAATGGAATCAGTTATCGTGACTCCGCTCATCAATCCGCCCCGCCTAAAATTTGAAAATTTGTGATTTTATAACTGTCCGGATCAACGAGCGGATCCATCACCATGAGTCCGCCCGTAGATCCGATCGATTCATATTCTCTCAGACTTTTGGTTCTGAGAACGGATGAACGGATTCACGTTCCGTATCCGCCCGTTAGTCCACTCTCCCTATCTTGCGAGGGAAACACGAACGAAACCAGAGCACTAATACCGCTCGTGAGTCCGCTCGCTGTTCTTTTAGAATTTAGACCCTAGACTTTTGAGACTTTAAACCAACCCCTTGTGTGATGATTTAATGCCTATATCCTAGGTTGGACACCCCTTTTGCTTGGCCATGCATGACTAAATTGCTTGCCTTAGATGCAAACTATGATGTCTATATTCTTGGGCCTGCATCGGCTAGACCAGCCGATAAGGAATGACAAGCAATAGTGTGTAGTGTGACTACCATCTTACCTAGAAGGGAGGAGAGTTACTCTTGGGGATGAAAACCCTTAGACCCCGTGGATTGATGGGCTCAAGCTTAATGAATAGGAAGCCTAACCCTGGGGGTAGATATTAAGTAAGGAAAGGTAATGGGCTGGCTTGGACTGGTTCATTTGAAATGAACCCCAACGACCATTTGTAGCTGGAGGCCATTCCTGACACCTTAAGTTAGTGATGACTCTATTTATACTTTACTTGGTTCCTCCAAACCATGTTTAGACTCCTAGAGGAAGTCCTACACCGTGAGTTGACTTAGCAAACTGTACTCAAGAACTTTTGTTCTTGTGATTTGACCTAGATGATGGATACGTCCATAGGGATATGAATGTAATTCTTGAACTTTTGCCTATGTATTGGTGTGATATGTATATAGGTATACCCCTTAAGACCTTTGACTTGTGTGACTAGAGTGATTCTCTAGTACTACAAGTATGACCTTACATAAGCCTTACTGTGATCACCTAGTTGAACTTAGACCCTCGGTCATGTTGATCACGAGTTAATAGTATATGAACTTAATGATGACTGGGTAAGTTAATTAGCATGAGTTAACTTAGACCTACCTTAGGAGGTTGTTTGGCTCTCGAAAGAGGACCATAATAGACTTTTTCCCTGTGTAGTCATTATGAGATGGGTTTAAAGACCTTGAAAGCTGAAACCGAAGGATGTAACAAGACCTTCTCCAACGATAGATATGAATGGAGTAATGGGTCACCAAATGCGTTCCCTCCCTATTGGGAGTGAACAATAGGAGATTCCATCAATATTCTAAGTCATTCTACAGTTGGGTGAGGTAATGAGATAACCAAAAGTGAAAGCATTCAGAGTGTGAACCCTATAATGAGGACTGGATAGGTTGAGTTCTGTAACCCAAGTGTGACTAGAGTTGTGAAGGTCAGAATGGTGCCCTATACCCTAGACTAAGCCATCTGGAACAGAAAGTTCCCTAGATTTTTCTAGACTAGTAGATACCCCTTTAACCTACTGGTATATTACGACCATTGGCTCTAAAAGTTAAAATTGAGCTTGGGTTATTGTGAACCACACCACTGTGGTAATGTGACCATGTAAGGAAGTGAGTATAGAACCTGACATATCGTGTCAACTAGACACTAATTTACCTTGACTCGACCTTGACTTAGTTCAAGTAGTGGATATTTGGAGGTATTATTGTTCAGCAAGCCTTCGCTCTGAGACCCGGGTTGCCTCAAATTTCGAGGACAAAATTTTTAATAAGGTTGGGGGGATGTTACACCAACACCCTAAATATACCCCTATACCCCAGGGCAGTTTAGACCTTTTACCAAGGGCAATGCCATGGTGGCACTAGCCAACACCTGTAACCCCATACTAAAAATATCATAATAAGAACCCCCTCGAAGTTTTGGGAAGTGTGGGCCAAAGCCCCACCATTTTTCTTGAAGTTTGGGCCATAACAGCAGCATCGGAGTTACGAACAGACTCACTCTTACTAAATCCGTTCGAGGATCTACCCTTGTTGTCATCAGCATTTTTGGGTTATTTTCCTGTGGGACCCACATCCCTACGTCCTAAACACACTAATTAAACCATAGGACCATATGAACCCCTACCCTTGCCATGGATTGGTTATTTGGACCATAAAGTGGGGCCCACAAGGCCTATCTTAAGTAATTAATGGGTTTTACATACCCTAACCTAGACCAAACAGACCCTAGTGGACAATTGAGTCCAATGGGCTTAGGGTGAACCCCAAACAGGACCTAACTGGCTAAATGGACCTAACGGTCTATGACTTGGGCCAAACACGGCCTAATGCCTAACCCAAAACCCATTTTAAAGCCTAAAGACCCAACTACATTCTAAGACCCCTAACCAAACTCACCCTAAGGACCCTT
Organism: Telopea speciosissima; assembly: GCF_018873765.1. Lineage (NCBI taxonomy): Eukaryota > Viridiplantae > Streptophyta > Magnoliopsida > Proteales > Proteaceae > Telopea > Telopea speciosissima. The sequence continues at coordinate 37,656,518 of NC_057917.1, read as the reverse complement.
CTACCCCCTTAAAGATAAGAATCTCCTTATATTCTCATATCTCTCCCCCTCCCCAAAACCGTGGTTGAGAAGAGACAAGAGAAAGAGAAGGAGGAGGAAGGAAGAGGGAAGAAGTAGAATTGGAGGAGGAATGGGAGGGGAAGGGAAGAAGATGGGAGCTATGCCAAAATGGCTGGCTGCCCCACATCTCCTTCTCTTACTGACCAGACAAAGAAGGAAGAAGAAGGTGAAGGAGAAGAGATGGAAATAAAGAGAAGAGGCCAAGGGGGCTCACCTAGCCTTGGATTCCACCTCTCAATTGGAGGATCTCACCAAGGTAAGCTCCTCAAACCTAGTCTTCCCTATTCTCCCCTTTTGATTTGGTAGTTCCTTGAGCTTGGGTGACCTAGAGTTCCATTTGGGACTCAAGGTGGAGCTCGGTCCCTAGTTGGAGCTCTAATGGAGTTGACCTAGGTCTGGTTTGGACCCCTTAGTGTTGCATTTGCAGCTATGGCTGTTGAATCCCTGGTTTTGAACTTGAAACCCAACCATTGGACCCCAATTGAGACCTAACCTTGTAAGATCTTGGATCCATGAGGTGAGCCTAGGATCTAGTGACCCTAGGAAGGCTTAGACACCCCTTCCCTATTCCTGAGGTGTTAAGGAGCTCCAAGCTTCAAGCTGGAGCTGAAACTCCTTGAAATCTCAGAAGAGACTACCGATGGACGAACGACTAGATCCATTCATCATGGTACCTCTCGTCAGTCCGCCCAGTATAAACCCTGCGTAATAGCCTGGGCGGACGAAGGCATGAATTCACTCTGTTTGCCTCCGCCTGGGACTTGCTGCTCTCGGGTCTATCTCAAAAATTGAACGAATGTAGGGGCGGACCCAAGAAGCACATCCACCCGTGGATCCGCTCCCTTTTATGGTTGCCTCAGGTGTCGAACGGATCAACGATCGGATTCAACTAAGAAGTTCCATTCATGGGTCCGCTCACTCTGCTTTTACCTTTTGGCCTGAATGGAGTCAGGGGCGGATTCACCTCTGCTGAGACTACCCGTGAGTTCGCTCATGCTGTCTTGGTTGAAACTTGATTTTAACCTTGAGGGCCTAGCATGGGACCATTCTATACCTATTTTAATGATTTCTTTGTATATCTAGGCTGGTGCACCGGTGAGATTTATGTGAACCACGCCGGATGCCACCCGATGCCCGGGGAGATTTATGCCAGTCACGCGCGGGCTACACCCGTGTTAGGTGAATGGGTTTTGGGTGACATTGTTGGGTTTGAATATTATATTATTGTTAACATTAAGCATGCTATGGTATATGTATAAGCATGGTGCGCATTGCATTTTATTCAATTATGAACTGTTGAGAATGTGATAGTATGCTCACCATTATATCGGGCTACAGTGCTGGGTGTGCCGACACCAGAACCCTAATTTATTTAAATTATGAAAACTAATGTATGTCATCCTGAACTGCATGTGCCGTGCCATGCCGTGCTGGTACCCGGGTACTAGATGGAATGGGACGTTGATGCACCCGAAATACCTCTCGGGACGATAGGACCTGCATATAGTATATCTGCGGCTAGGATGCTTGTTCCCTTATGTTACGACCCTTGCCAACAGGGGTTTATGTGTTGGATAGTCTGAGCACCTGTGGTCTGTGGAGGTGGGAGAGGCCAGGACAGGAGTAGTGATGGCTATCGGGGTTTGCCACTGGGTGGTCGTGATGGCTTCTACCAACACAAGTCCCCTCGTGATTGAGGTCTCACTGGGGCGATAGGATAAATGACCCTCAGTGTTTCCCGAGTTATTACAGTAGCATATACTTGACCGATAGAATTGTGTGCTAGGTGGAAAATGAATCTAACATTAGCATGCATCATTCTGTTTGATATTGATTGTGTGATGTGTGCGAATTCCCCTTTGCTCCCTCACTAGCTAGTGTAGCTTACCCCGTTGTACAACCACTTTTTAGTTTATATGCAGACAGACTCTTGACGAGCACCGTTGGATGTAATTCAAGTGGAGTTGTTGACCGTGACTTGGATGTAGATGTATACCCAAGGATTTGTGCCCTTGGGGCAATTATTTATTATTTAAATTTTGTATTCATTCCACAACCATGTATAAACTGTATGTTTAAATTATTAAGAGAGATTGGATGGTTACGAACACTATTATTGTGCTATGTGTTATCATCAGAGAACCGATGCTCTATAATTTCACATATTTGAATTTAATTTCGCTTCTACTAACTCTGTGATTGGTACGATTTATTCCTTTTGCTACGTTCCTTTTTGTCATCATATTGTGGTGATAGGGTGGAATGTGGTTCGGGACACTGTATCTGCGATCCTGGTAGGTGTTGGGATGATGTGTAATTGTCCCAGTCATACCCCTATGCAGCAAACTATCTTACATCGGGATAGGGCGTGACACAAATTCCTTGCCCTCCTCCGACTTGAAGAGTATTTTCCTCTCTACACAGATCATGCTGGCTCCGTGTATGGACAACCAATCCATTCCCAGAATTATGTCAAAGTCCTTCATGTCCATGATTATCAAACTAGCCTCCATCCCATGGTCTGTTACTCGAACAGGACAAGATTTGAAGACTTGGTCAAGCTCGACCTTACTTCTCGTCGGTTTGCTGACTATCAGCTTCTGATCCATACTTGCTGGTCTAATAGGTAGTTTTTTGGCAAACAAAGGAGATATAAAGGAGTGCGATTCTCCCAAGTTAAATAACACGTAAGCAGGTAGAGAACACACAAAAATCATGCATGATAAACACCGAACAAACAAACAAGATAAACTCAACATAAAAGAGTTACATTCAAGTGATTGAGTATGATACCTGTGATGACACCAGGATCAACTTAGGCTTCCTCAGGAGTGACAGAATACACTCGCTCCTGAGTTCTATTAGCTGGAGAAGGGAGAAGTAAGCGAACAGCTGCCTTTGCTTGGGGTGCCTTAGAAGTCACCGTTGGCCATAAACCTGGTTGTCGTGGATGTGGGCAATCCTTGACCATAGGACCGAACTCCTTGGAGTTGTAACATACGAGAATGTGGGTCTCATAATAAGGAGCCGATGTAGCTTTGGGTCCCTGGGCCACATCAGGTGTATGGCACTGAATTGGAGTTGCAGTCGTGTAGGCCCCTCTCTTCTGGAACCTATTAGGTCCCCTAGAGTCATAGGATGACATTTGCCTCTTGCCAGCTTGTATGGCCTTGTAGTTTTCTCTCTGCTGATCTTCAATCATCTTAGCAGCTTGGACCACTTCTGCATAGGTAGGGTACTTGTGCAACACCAAAGATGTACTTAAATTGGCTCTCAGCCCTCTTTCAAACCTTCTCACCTTAACTTCCTCAGCCTTCATGTGTTCCAGAGCAAAATAGAAATGCTCCTCAAAGGCTTGTTGATATTCGAGGACCGACTTGGATCCCTGGCTGAGGCTCATGAACTCAACTTCCTTCTTATCTCGAAAGTTCCTTGGAAAGTAATTCTTGAGAAAAGCTTTGGTGAACTTAGCCCATGTTGCATTTGGGTACTTGGCCCAGAAATGCTCCTTAGAGGAACGCCACCAACCATCAATGTCGCCTTGGAGTTAGAAAGTGGCACATCGAATCTTTTTGGTGTCGTTACACTGCAACACCTCAAAGATTCTCTCCAGGTCCCTTATCCAAGTAGTTGAAAACATAGAATCGTGAATCAGCTAGTAGAAAGTAGGAGGACGGTGCTTCTGAAATTTTTCTAAAAGCTTAGAGCCATGGCGCCACATTTTGGACTTGTAGGGCAGCCGGAGCAGGAGGAGGTGGATTTGGCACTACTTGCACCACTGGGACTTCGACTGCAGTTGGTATCGGGGAAGGAATAGCAGGTGTGGTAGCAGGTGAGGGAACAAGGGCTACGTGCACTGGGGGTGGTATTTGTGGCCCTTCCCGATTGACATTTTGGAGTTGAGTGGTCACATTTTGCATGAAAGTACGCTGCTCATGTTGTGCCTCTCAATGTTCCCATTGCATGTCTCATAAAATGTTCCCCAAAAGTGTGGCAACATCCGCATTAGTGTTAACTGAAAGCGGTATAGGCAAAGCCTCTTCAGAAATGTCACCGGTGTCATCCCTAGGAGGGGAACGATTCCGGTTGTGGGTGTTGACCATGTTTCAGCACCTATCATAAATAAGATGCTTCACACGTTAGCACACAGAACAAGAGGAAGCAATGCAAAGTGCCTTGAGGGGACCAGTATAAAAATTACACAAAATATGTGTAGCAACACAAGGGGATGAACCGAGGTCCTAAAGGTAGAGCTGAGCCAGAAAAATAGGCCAAAAGCCCTTTAGAATGCAGACAGATTCACGGACGGAACTAGTCCTATGACTCCGTTCGTGACTCCATCGCCAAAATAGGCTGGATGGACTTACGGATGGATTTGCAACGTGAATGCATTTGTGGCTCCGTTCTCAGGGTGCCCATTTTGGCCAAAAACACTGAGCCATATGGAATTACGAACGGATCCTTGGTCGTGGTTCCGTTCAATGTTCCATACAGTTCAAAGAATGAAAAACTCAACTTTTACGCAGGATGGATTTACGAACGAAACCACGATAGTGGATCCGTTCGTGCTTCCGTTCGCCAAATTTTCATAAAAAAATAAATCGTGAATTTTTAAACTCACTAGGCTTAATTGGAGAGAACGGAAGCACAGAGCAGGGGAGCCCTAGCCTTCATCCGTTCGAAGTTTCTACACCCTTACTTGGTGCATATGAGCCCTTCATCTTCAAGATTCAAGCCTCCCACCACGAGGTATATGTTCTTCCCTCCATTTTTGGCTTCCTAGGGTTTGTTTCTAGGTTTTTTCCCAGGGTTTTTGTTTGTTTCTTCTTCCCCTTCTCATTTTACTATCGTAAGTGGCATGAAGGGCAATGGAATAGTGGTTTCCTTAATCTATGGTTCTCAATTCAAGAATGAATACCCTAATTCATCCCTACACCCATCGACTAGGGCAAGGGTTGGGTAAACCCCTCCCAGAATTGAAAATTGCCCACTGTTTTGGGCAAAACAATTTTACATTAGAAGATGTATTCCAATTCTCCATACATTTCATGAATTTGTTGAAATCTAGATGCACTCTTACTTATTTGGTATCATTGTCAAATTTCTAAATGGGAGTTAGGAGAAAACTCTCAAAATTTCACTGTTTTTAGAAGGAAATGGTTTCATGATTTAAATGTGTTTATTCCGACTTTCAATTACTCCCATATGCATGTGGTTTATATTGTTTATGCTTGGTTATAACCGTTCGATTTGATTTCATGGTAAAGCTTATTAGGAATCCTCTCCCTAAACCCATGTTCAAGGGAGTTCCATTCCAAAACAAATTTCTAAATTCCCAAATTAATTAGACTTGTTCAGCTGCAATTAACATGAGTTCTTTATATTCTTGTTAAAGTTAGAATAACCAAACACATATATTGTCTTCTTTTACTTGTGTGTAGGTGAGTAAATTGAAATGGCTCCTAAAACAAGGGGAAGCAAGGCTCCTGCAGCAGCACCAGCACCCTTTGATGCTAGTCTCCTTGTGTTTGCTGAGGTAGAGAGGCTATACAATGAGAAATTCCATGACCGAAAGATTCCAGTAGGGAGAGAAGCTATCCCTACAGAACTAGTTGCCTTCAAGGTGGGGCAACGAATTGATAGGCTGGGGTGTTTCAACATGTTGTCTCCACCCAAGCTTTACTACCACAGGCTGGTCAGGCACTTCTACTCCAACCTGTCCGTCATCCATGAGGACGCGGTAAGGCATCGGGTCAACTCTTTTTTGAAGGGAGTAAACATCTCCTTCAATGAAGTGGAGCTAGGGGCCATACTTGGGGTGAGCTCCAATGGAGATAGAGTCTATCACCCACTAGGGAGGGACCCACTCTCCTGTGTGTCTAAGACAGAGTACAACCATCTATACTCCATACTGACCAATGACAAGTATGAGTATCGGGTGAATTTGACTGAGTTTGGTAGGTCACAGAGGGTCTTGACTATATTAGGTAAGACCAATCTTGTCCTAGTCAAGGGCCACAGCACCAAGCCCTCACTCATGGCTGCTGCCCTAGGCTACTCCCTTTATGAGGGTGTTCATGTGTGTCTACCCTATGCCATTCTATGGCACATGGAGCAAGTTTTGTTTAAGTTTTGCAAGAAGAATACCTACCTTATGGGAGGCTATTCACCCATATATTCTAGCATTTCTAGGTCAACCTTGATGATGAGGCAACATCAGAGAGCTTTGAGGAACCACTTGGGCACAATGCCCTAGCTCGGATGCGCATTCCATATGATTCATTCAGTGATGGACAGCCTGTCAACCTAGAGGAGGATTAGGGAGAGGAAGAGAGTGATGAGGAGGAGGAAGCAAAAATGCAGTTTTCTGTTGGAGCATCTAGTTCAGGGACCACTAATATGGGTGCTTTCCTAGATGCTCTTGGACAACTGAACACCAACATGACCAAGCTCAACTCGGATATGGTGCAGGGGTTCGCGGGCATACAGGGACAATTTGCTTCATATGATCGTCACTTTGAGAGGGTAGAGAAAGATATCCACAACATCAACGCCTAATTGTATTATGAAGGCAATAATGAAGAGGATGAAGACAGTGATGAGGAGATGGGGGCCTAGGCCCCAGGACTACAGAAGCTGCTATGCATTTTCCTTTTTGGTGCTGTTTTACATGGTTGTTTCAAAAACAATGTTTTAAGTTTAACTTTACTTTTTTTTTCTTGTTGTTCAAGTAAGAAATTGTGGTATCTAGTTGTGACTTTTGGGATTCCATTTTGGGTTGTAAGTAATATACTCACCTCCAAGGGAGGTTGAGTAAACAAGAACAACTGGACGTAGGTTGAACATATATACATATCTACTCTTTAATTCTACTATTGTCCCTATTATGTTGCTATTGTTCTCAGATTCGACCCTAGCTAGTTTTCTCTGTATGTATTACACACATTCCAATTATTTCCGTTGAAAGCTTTTAACTTAGACCCTATTGTGTAGAATAAATCAAGAGTCCTTGCTAGACTTTGTCTGGTGCAGAGCATCACGCTCTGTTACCATACTATCATGCCCCCATTCCAAGATAGGAATAAAGCACAGTCAAGGGGTGACTAGGATGACACACATCATCCCTTTCCTGCCAGGATCACTGACATAGTGTCCCAGTCCATAGTCAACAGTCAAGTTCAAATATAATAATTACAATTTAGAGACAAATGTTCATAATGGACACAAAGCCCCAAAAGAATCAAAAGAGGGGACAATCCCCAACATCATCACGGCCCGTAGGCACAGTCGTCACAGGAGCATCCATCACTGTGTTCCTTCGACACAGCCTCAGGTTCCTCCATGCCGATACTATCATAATCCGCTAGCTGGGCCTCGAGACCAGCCAAGTAGCCATCATCTGCATCAAAATCTAAAAGAGTGTGTACACAGGGGGTAAGCTCCACTAAGCCAGTGAGAGGAAGGGGAATGCACAAACACACAATTACACATAGTCCATGATGAATGCAATGTTAATAGAATTTCTACCTAACACATAGTCGAAGACGGGGATATGTGCTACTATGATAACTTGGGGGACACTGTGGGTCACTTAACTTATCACCACAATTAAACCTTTATTATCACCAGGGAGCTTACGCTGGTCAAAGCCACCAAGACTACCCAGTGGTGGACCCCGATCATCAGTGGTCATCCCTAACTTGGCCTCTCACCCCCATATGCAGTAAAGAGCCCTGATCACCCAACACCTAAACCCCTGTTGGTAACGGTCGTAGCATAGGAAAATGAATCCTAGCCACAGATATACTATATGCAAGTCCTATCATCCCGAAAGGTATTCCGGGTGCATCAACGTCCCATTCCATCTAGTACCCAAGTACCAGCATGGCACGGCGCATACAGGGCAGGATGACAATCAATATATCTCATAAGCATTTCTGGGGTTCTGGCACCGGCATACCTGGCACCGTAACTCGATATAATAATATAAAGTAAACATGTCCACATCACATCCATTCATAACCAAGATATTTTTCATGCAACAATGCAGCATGTTTATAAATGATGCAAGTATCATGGCAACAATATATTTTATATGTATATATAACAAACCCAAACATCACCCAAAACCCACTCACTAGTTGTTCGATTGTCATTTGGGTGTTTAATAGGACTTACCTCGGTACACGTTCTCCCATACAAGTTATGAAGTTTGGAGATGCATGAGAATAATGTTAGAAGAATATAGGTGGGTCCCAACAATTAATTTGAGATTTCAGTTAAGATAGAACGGACGGACACAGGGGCAGAGGTAGCCACATGAGTTCGTTCCTGGCTCCGTCCAAGCATATAGTGAAAATAGTTGGGACGGATTCACGGATGGAACCACTATGTGAATCCGTTCGTGCATCCGTCCAAACCCTGAGACATTCCCGAGAGGGAACGGAACTACGGATGAAACTACTAGGTGAATCCGTTCCTAGCTCTGTCCCAGTCAATCAACTAGATCATGCAGAATGGATCTATGGATGGAACCACGATGATGGATCTGCTCGTGGATCCGTCGAGTCTCTTTCCGGGATTTGGAAGGTTTTTCATCTCCAGCCTTCCATTCTTGAGATCACATGGTTCCTAGGGTTAGGGCGGTGAGTCCCAAGCTTCGCTAGGGTCAAAAGCACCCTGACCAATCATGAGTCTTAGAGGAGTTGAAGGATTTGGAACCACCCCAGGGTTTCCCATTCCTAGATTTAGGTCTCAAGGCTTGGAACAACAGTTCCAACCATTCAAGTCATGAATGACACCAAGGGAGAGAGGGGTAGGTCTCTATTTAAGGAACCAAGAGTGAAATTGGGTTTTCAAAAGGAAACCCTAAGTTGAACCGACCAGGGAAGGATTTCTCCAAGCTTAAAATGGAAAGAGAGGGAGAGGGGAAGGGCACTCACCAGCCTTGTTGAGCCAATGGATGGGTTCCACCTCCAATAGCTCCCTCAAATCACCTCCTCCTTCACCTTCAATGGTCCCCAAGTATTCCACGATTTGGTTGGTAGGAGAAATGAAAGAACCAATAAATGGCTGGGCTGTGCATTTATAACAGGTACTCCCACTTAGGGCATGTTTGGCTTGGGACCCTCAGAGTAAATCTCATTTAAATGCCACCATAGGCTAGTGGGCCCATCTATATAGCACATGCACAAACCAAGGGGACCAAGGGTGGGGTACACCTTGTCTGGGGGCTCAGGTATAATGTTCAGGGCACTGGATGTGGGCCCCACACAAGGAAAACACTCAAAAGCCTAAAATAGCATAGACAGATCCATGGATGGAGGCAGTCTTGTGAGTTTGTTCGGGACTCCATCGCTGCTGTAAGGGCAGAGCCTCAAGGAAAGTTGTAGGGCTTTGGCCTACACTCCAAGGTCATAGAGGGAGGGTGCACTTACATACATCAGGGTAGTGTCTTACCCCTCGACCGTCATGACGTGTCCTTCATGACCCCAAAGAGTTTTCCGACCGCGATGCTAAGCTCATCGCTGAGTGAGGTGTCTAAATGTGGACCCAAAAAATGCCTTATGGTACTCTTCACTCTGGGGGCTCGTGCTAGGAGGATGGTCGTCGAAATCACCATCAACAAATCTCCCCCACTGCTGGTTGAGTAACCTCTCTTTGACAAGCAGGCCTGTGAACTAGTCAATGATCTTGTAGCTGGGCTTGACCACAAGCAAAAATAGTTCCCCAACATACACGGCAGTAATATCTACACGTCATAGGAGAGAGAAACTATAAATAAAAAGCAATCCCGGGCATGGTTGTAACAGTTACGGAATTAAAATGCAATGGAAGGATTAAATACCTGTATGCTTTAAACCAATGCAATTATACGGGACGAATCACATCCCCCAACTCAAGTGGAGGCAAAAGATAGGCTTTGTCCTTCATTGGACAGAGTAACAGCGTCGAAAAGTAATTGCCTAGATGTCAGGCAAAATAACGACGTTAGAAAATCTTTGAAAAGTAATCACCCGGATGTCAGGCAGCGTAACAATGTATGGGTGTCGGGTACTAAGACCCCGGATAGAATAACGGCATCGAAAAGCTTCAGAAACTAGGGATTAGGATGTCAGACAAGGTGACTAGGCCATGAGAGGCTTTGGGGTTTTAGGCGGAAACGGATTAGGAAAGGCAGTTTCGGAGGACCCAGACTCCGAACAGAGGGACGGGGCTCGAAAGCTCGAAATTGAATTGGGGCAGGCCCCGAAACTGAAAAAAAAAAGAAAAAAAAATGAAAACTGGAGCTCTGGGGGTCCCCCCTCTCCTCAACTTGGAACTTATTGAAATGAGGGGTTGGAGTATTTATATGCAAAATTTCCATCTGACGGCGCCGTGGTGAAACCTGCAGCACCGCCGCACTAAAAAATTTCACTTCGGGTACCCCATGGTGCCGCGGGACCAGGGTTTACTGGTCGCGACGTTATCGTATTGCAGCACCGTGGCCGAGTGTGGCGCTGTTACATGGTCGCTACCTGGCACGTTGTTGCCATCCGGTGCCGCCGTCAAATGCGGTGCTGCCATGCAATACCACAGCCGGGCGTGATGTTGCCATATAGTATCACAGCCGCACGTGGTGCCACCAGGTCATAGCTTTAGGTGAGGGCATCGTGTGGGGTCGTTCGGGGGATGCGAGGGGACTGCGGGTGGAAATGAGGTGGAACAGGGGGTATCCGAGTCACTTCGAAGGAAAAGAGTTTTTTAAAGGGTATTGCCAGTCTTTCACGTCTGGTTGTCATGGCTGGGGGTGGCAAAATCCAACATCTATAGGTGGCATTTCATTGTGATGGCTCTTTTTTGGCAAAAAAGGCTTCTTATGGAGGTCTCATTCGGATTGCTACTAATGATCCAATCTTGGCTTATGCTAGAAAAGGGGAGGATGCTTCGGTCCATAGTATAGAGCTTCTTGCTATCTTTAAAGGAGTCTCTATCTTTATGCTATGAAAAAGGACTCCTCAATATCTCTATCAGGTCCCATTCAAAATTGGCAGTGGATATATTAAATGGTAAAATCATAGGCCCGTGGAGTGTGCAAGTTTTAAAAAGTCAAATTATTTCTCTTTGAGCAGCTGCATCGCAAAGAAATTTGGCATGTGTGGAGAGAATTGAGTCAACCCGCTGACTATGCTGTAGCACTGGATGGTGGGGATGGGGAATCAGTCCTCTACCCCTCTGATTTCCCAAAAGAGTTGTTAGATTTGATCCAAGGGGATATGGACCAAAGAACTTACTTTAGATGTAATTGAGCTTGATCGTTGTTTTGGTTGTTTTCTCGGGGGCATGTCTTCGGTGTGGTTTGGGGGCTCTCCTCTTCGTCTTAGACCTATCTAAGGGTAGAGGGTAGGAGTTACCTTTTTCTGTATATCTTTATCTCTTTCCCTTTCTTTTTATACAAACAATCTTACTTATAAAAAATAAAAAAAAAAGAATGTGTTTTATTAGAATAATCCCTAGCCAAACAGACCCTAGTTAACCAAGCAAAGGCCTATAAATTGCCACGCCCTAAACCACCCCCTGGGAGGATTTAGGCAATTGACCGGATATCCTACGACATCCACCAATCCCCAAGGATCAAGAAACAGTTAATATAACTCACAAACACACACACCCATAACAAGGGATAAAAAGAGATACAGAGTGTTGCGGAAGCTAAAGCTTATCATTAAACATTCAAATAAATAGTACATTGTTTATTGCTCTATTTCACCAATTGGTTATGCAGTCAATACTTTTCTAACCAATGGTTTTACAAAATACAAAGAGGGTTACACATCAAGAGCCCAAGCGAGCTATATAAGATAAGGGGGGTTTAGTATATCTTATCTACCCAAAGAGAGTCCCTAAAAGGTTAGGTTAGTATGTTGCCCATCCCTTATGGGTGGTCCTCAAGGGCCACCCTGGTCATCCGCACAAGAGGGATAATTACCCTCGGGATCCAAACCTAAAAGGTCGTAATCATCATCATCCTCCTCAGCAAAATGAGTCTCCTAGTTAGCGAGATGTCCACCTGTAGTATTATCTAAAAAGAAATATACAAGAATGTGAGCTCCACCGAGCCCGTGAATGAAACATAACCATGCATGCACATGCAAGCACAACAAAATGAATCCTATATGAAATGAGGTTCTTTATTATTATTAAGCCACCTAGCATGCAAAACTAAGATAGGTAAAAGTGCTACTACAATCCCCAATACATGTATCCCTGGTGCGGGCTTTTCACCCCTTCCCGCGATACACCCATAGAGTTGTTGGAGAAGACCAGTCGGCTCCAGCATCCCTTCCCAAGGTCAGCCCGATCAACCCTCTAGGTTCCCACTATGCTACCACCAACTCTATTGATTAGTGGACCTACTGACCAAGCAATGTCTCCTTAAGACATTGGCCTCACACATTTCTGTGCTACCACCATGTCCTAATGACCATGATGGAACTGATCAAGCAATGCCTTTCAGGACATTGGCCTCACACTTTTGTGGTATCCAACACCTAAACCCCTGTTGGCAAGGGTTCATAGCACGGGTGATGATTTTCTAGTCATATGCATTCTACATGACATAGTCTGAGTCAGGTCGTGTCAACCGTATCCCATTCTACTGGCTACCACAGGCCTCATTTCCAAGCCGACTACGGTATCTAATCTAGCAATTTCACATATAAGCATTATCATTCATCTCCAATGTCCATCAGATAAGATTCAGAATTTAAATAAGAATATAAAACAATTTAAAGTAATTAAAGACAATAAATATTGTTGTTGTTGTTGTCATGACCCATCAGTCATGTTACCCCTACACTCATGGTGTAATTCCACTCACCTTGATTTGATCCTTCCGGTTCAGTTGTTTGTTTAGTTTCGACCGGTATCTGGCTGTACACCTCGAGCACGGAATCAAATCCTAAAGTAATAAATTAAAAATGTATTATTTTAATTATTCAAACTATTTTGGATAACCTAGTGTTGGTCTAGGCTCACTGGTTTGACTCGGTGCTTAGTCCGAGATCACTTGGAATTCTCTGGGCCTTGCACTGGGCTCTAGGCCTATGTCCCGGTGCATCATCCGGAGAATGTGGCATAGGGTCAATATGGTATTTTACCACTGTAGTACATGATTCTAGATCACAATAGTTTTACAACACAGTCTCTAGGTCAGTAGTGCTACAGGATAAACACAAACAAGGTATCCAAGCCCTACGGGGCCCACTTGGATCCCCAAGGTGTTCATAATTATGGACAGATGTGAGGAGGGGTATTTTGGTTATTTTCCACCTCTTTACATTGTTTATAATCCATATGTGGAGATCCCCAAACTCAGATTTGCAAAACAGTCCACTTTAATTCTCTGGCTGATGTCTCTGGGTGATGTGTGCATCGCCCAGAGATTTCATTTGCAGAATTTTTTTGGATTGAAATGAAATTTTAGTTCATTTAGAGGCATAATTGGATTATGGTTCCTTATAAGAAACTGAATCCCTATGAATCTATTTTTAGAGAAACTAGAATCAAAGAAAATGAAGATTAGATTATGAAGTTATGTTATTTTTATTACACAAAGGTCAATCTGTCAAGACAGTAGGATCCGATTTTGACAGTAACTTCAACTGAACTTTTAACTAACTTAGACACATAACTAGGTAATAGTGTCTTCTAAAAAAATGCATCCCTATGAGTCTAGTTTTGAACAAAATTAGAACCAAGACAAATAGAGTTTGTATGGTGGAGTTATTTCATTTTAACTAAGAGAAGGTCAATCTGCAGAGTAGCAGAATTTGATATTTATGTTGGGATTTAACATGCATGTATGGATCTGTGGCTATATCCTAATATTCATGTTTTATACACATGATTTGGTATAAACTAAGTGACATTCATGGCTGGAACTGAGGTCTAAGCAATTCTGGGTTTGTAAGAGTGTGGATGAAGAGCAATAACATAGAATCCATGGCATGCATGCAAGGATCCATGGTTCTATCCTGCAAATCATGGCTTACATTCATAGTTTAGCACGATGGTTAGCCAAATCATGGCTGGAACTTAAGTTCAGGTACATTCTAAGTTTGAGAATAAGTTAGGAGGTAGGAGGGAGAGGTTATGCAAGAGGATCATGCATCATAGCTATTGATTATAGCATTTCATACATGGTAGCATGGAAGGTAGGAGTTTGGGTTAAATTCTCTAATTGTTTTTCCAAAACAGAATTTTATAAGGAAGGTTTATGAGATGAGAAGATCAAATCGTAGTAGTGTTTACCTTGGGGTCTTGAGAGCAAGAGGTGAGCAAGGCTCCTTCTTCTTCTTCTTCTCTTTCTCTTTCTCTTCTTCCTCTCTTCTTTTCTTTCTTCTCCTTCTCTTTCTCTTCTTCTCTTCTTTTCAGTTTTGCTGAACTGAAACCAACGAATATGGGTTCCCTTTTATACTTTATTTTATTTTATTTTATTTTTGTTTAGATATGATTTATGAGAATACAATTTTATCCCTTCTTTATCCTTGTATAGCTAATATATTATATTTTCTTTATTTAGTATCTTGGGTACCCTTCTAAATGTGTAAGGACATCAATGCGCCCATACTTTAAATGAAATGTCTTTAAGTCCCAAACTAATGAAATTCCAGTCCTACCCCTCCTTGCCTCCATTTTCCACCAATAGTGATTAGTCTTCTTCTTTGACTAAGGTACCCTTATAAAGTGAAAAGACTTGATTACCCATTAGTCTTTTGTTTTATTTCAATTATATCTAACCTATCCCAACTTGCCACCTATTTATTAATTTGATTTCTTAATTCTCATCAATAGGATCCTTCCACATGGGATGCCATATGGCCTCCAACTATTGTATGCATGTTCAACATGCATCATATATCACTGCTTGAGTTTGCCACGTGGCTACCACTTTAGGTGGGCCCCACATGCATATTTGTTTTTAAAATTGAATATGTAAAAGTATACATGGGTGGGGATTTGAACCTTTGCAATCTCCCACCTAAATAGCCAAAGTAACAACCAGTTGAGCTAAGACCTTAATTTGCTATCTTTTGAAAAATAAATTACTTTATCCTTTTGTTCCTACTGTTTTGATCAAAATTTTGTCTAGGAAACCCGGAATTGAATTTCGTCAGTTGTATAGGTTTTGTTTTAAGGTTCTTCTCAATAATTTATTAATCCTAAGAATTATTTCACGTTGTCAAAACTTAACTTTTTCATGAGTTGGTATAATTACCCTAATGCCCCTATATTACAAATAGAAGTTGTTTTATTGTTTATCGATCGTCAGGTTAGACTGGTGATGCACTAGTTGGCAACCAAAGTTAATGGGAAAAATTTTAATACTAAGATGCGGGCATTACATTACGTTATTTTTCTCGACCATTCGTTCAACGCTCCACAAGGTACTGGTGCCATTGACCTCGGGCTTTGGACCTTCAATAAAATTTCAAATTAGCCCGTATGTTTGGGCACGGGTTTTACATTCCCCTAATCTTATAAAAATTTTATCCTTGAAATTGAACGTGTCTGGGGATTCAAGTAGATGAGGATACTTCGACCGCTTTTCATCTTCTCGTCAACTGGACACTCCTTGATCGAGCCAACTATTCCCCATTCCCTTTACAACAAGATAATCTGGTTGTGGAGATTGTGCTTCTCACATCCCACATTCTCTTCAGGTTTCTCTTGACAGGTCATGGCAGCAACCAGCCTAAGTGATTCCTGAGTCACAACATGAGTCGAGTTCGGGAGGTACTTTCTCAACACCGATGCATGGAATACGTCATAGACTTCTTCCAATCAGTATGCTACTGGTCATAATTCTCAGATCAACTTCCCTTTCTTATCGAATCACACCACCCTTTTGGTCAGTGATTCCCAAGGAAATACTTGATTGCCGACGGTGTGCTTCAAGTCCTTCTGTCTCGTATCAACACAACTCATTGTTTTGATTTAGCTCCCAAAGTTTGGTTCTTAAACATATCCACCTCTCGACAAGTTATCCAAATTACTCCTAGGTTTGATTGATCTAAGGTCCAACTCAATCTTAAGGGCCTAAGGAAAATCGAACTCCCAACATATACCTCAAAAGAAGTCAAATGATCCAACTACCCCCGCATATTTTGCCTAATAATCTATATTTCTAAGGCTTTGGGTTGTGTGGTATAAGTCTACATCATCTTTCCTACACGGCTCTTCCTATGAACACTTTAACTTCTAGTTTCTCAATAGCTAGTCTCAACTTTAGGATGAATTGGGATATTGATGGAATCCCTATTATTCACTCCCAATAACGGAGGGGACATTCGGTGACCCATTACCCCCCTCATACCTATTGTTGAGCAAGGTTTTGTCAAATCCTTCAGTTTTGGTTCCATTCTTCTATCAGTTACACATTCTTGTAAGTGGGTTCATTATCTTCTCTTAGCCTAAACAAAACCTGTTTCCCCGCTCACATAACATTACCTCCGTAGACGAATATCCAATCCATGCCTAGGATCACATCAAAGGCTTTCATGTCAGACTAGATCAGACGAGCTATCATGTTTCACCCACATATTTCTATTAGACAAGGTTCCCATACTTCGTTTAAATTCACAGCATTTCCAATGGGAGTGCTAACCACCGGTTTGTGTTCCAAGTTCTTCGAGGGCACATTTCTCTTATCGCCAAATAGCATAAATGAAAAAGTGTGATGTGCTAGAGTAATTATCACTCGATCAGGTGAGGATGATATGGATAAAGTACCTGTCATAATATCTAAATTTGCCTCAGCTTCCCTTGTGTCTAAGGTATATACTTGTGTTTGGACTCTATTGCTTTGGGGCGGGAAAGGCCGAGTAGTAGGTGGATCTTGTCGTGGTGCATGAAATTTACGACGAGGACAATCCCTAGACATGTGTCCGGGCTATTTACATGTATAGCAGTGGCTAGGTCTGGCAGGCGGATAGGTTGGTGCAGGACAGATAGGCTGGGAAGCAGTTAGGCCTTCTTGACTCGACACCAGGCAGGGGGGTAGAGTGGATTGGCTCCAAGCATGGTGATAATATTGTGCAGGCTGTTCGAATGCTAGGTGAATAGGTTGATATGCTTGCTCCATTTCAAGCCCATGATTTTGTGCTAGGCTAGAGCTTAAGCTAGTTCCTCGGAAGGTCTTGTTGGGCCACTCTAAATTTTGGAAGGCATTAGGCCTCTTGCCTAGCCCCAATAATACTGTGGTCCCCTCCTTTAGTCTATCTTCTATAGTCTTGGCCTTATCGACCATCTATGCATAGGTCTGAATATCCATGACTGATAGGATGGACCCGATCTCAGGCTTAAGCCCCTTTTCAAATTTCTTCGTCTTGCTAGCCTCCCCCTTCATATGTTTCGGTGTGAAATGGAACAAATCCTCAAACTGTTGCTGGTAATCCAACACTGTCTTCGATCCTTGTATGAGGGCAGAGAATTCAGCTTCCTTCTTGTCTCTGAAACTCTCAGGAAAATAATTTTTAAGGAAGACTTCCTTGAACTGATCCCAAGTAGGATTGGGATGACTCGCCTCTAAATTTGGTCGCGTTGACTTCCACCATGCTTCAGTCTCATTCTGCAACTGGTACCCCGTGCATATCAACTTCTGGACATTGGTACATTCTAATATGATGAAGGCTTTTTCCAAAGCACTAATCCATCTCTCCGGTTCCATTGCCTCCGAGCCGATCTTGGAAAAAGTGGGCGGCTGAAGTTTCTTGAACCTCTCCATTCCCCTAGTAGTGGAGTTGTCTATGGCATGCTGAGGCACCAAAGGTGGAAATTGTGGAGGATGATTGGGTGGTGGCATCGCTTGTTGTTGCATCATGGTTGTGAATTGAGTGGTCATATGGGCCAGCATTTCTTACTATTGCTATATGATCTGCATCATGTTTGCCACGATGGTATTCAGTTCACTGGCAGTCATAGTCGGAGGTGGTGCGGTGACAGGAGTCGGAGGGGTCGCAGGCACCGGGTTTGGAAGGTCCCCGGGCATCCTTGCCGAAGTGACTGATACTTCAAAGTTTTGAGCTTCGACTCCGTTCGGTAGTTCAATTTCTGAAACAAATCGAGGGCCTCTTCCACTACGACCATCCCGGTTGGATCTTGTGTTAACCATGGTTGTTTCTCTAGAAAGGAACCTTGGCCATTAATAAATCTATACTTCCTGACGAAGGAAGATACTAATTTGTACTTATATGTAAAAGCTAACATTTTCTATGGTACAACATGATTGTAAAACATTGCATGTATAGGGATGTGTAGCTAAAACATGGGAAATTATAATTAATACAATGGAATTTAGTCCTAAGATGGGATGGGATGTGTTTTTGGTACCTGCAACTAGAAGGCAAATTGTTCAAGTCCTTTTTTTTTTTTTTATTATCAGTTGTACTTTGCTTTCTAAGTTATAGTTTCGAAGTAGTACTTCCAGTCTCAAACAAGGTGTAATGGCTTATGCTCTTTTGTGTATGAAGTCTTGTTATCTTTTTATTATGTTAGCTTCTATGGCATTTTACTCACAAGATTATCTAAAGTTTGTTTATCTATTTGTTCTCTTGATTCTATGTTACTAGTTATCCTATTTCCGCTGTTTGTGAGTATAGAAAGAGCTTCTCACTCTGATACCACTCTGTCATACCCTAAACCACCCCCTGGGAGGATTTAGGCAAGTGATCGGATATCCTACGACATCTGCCAATCCCCAAGAATCAAGAAGCAGTTAATATAACTCACAAACACCCACACCCATAACAAGGGATAAAAAGAGATACAGAGTGTTGCAGAAGTTAAAGCATCATTAAACATTCAAATAAATAGTACACTGTTTATTGCTCTATTTCACCAATTGGTTATGCAGTCAATACTTTTCTAACTAATGGTTTTACAAAATACAAAAGAGGGTTACACATCAAAAGCCCAAGCGAGCTATATAAGATAAGGGGGGTTTAGTATATCTTATCTACCCAAAGAGAGTCCCCAAAAGGTTAGGTTAGTTTAGTATACTGCCCATCCCTTATGGGTCATCCTCAAGGGCCACCCTGGTCATCTAAATAAGAGGGACAACTACCCTCAAGGTCCAAACCTAAATGGTCGTAATCACCATCATCCTCCTCAGCAAAATGAGTCTCCTAGTTATCGAGATGTCCACCTACAGTATTATCTAAAAAGAAATATACAAGAATGTGAGCTCCACCGAGCCCGTGAATGAAACATAACCATGCATGCACATGCAAGCACAACCAAATGAATCCTATATAAAATGAGGTTCTTTATTATTATTAAGCCACCTAGCATGCAAAACTAAGATAGGTAAAAGTGCTACTACAATCCTCAATACATGTATCCCTGATGCGATCTTTTCACCCCTTCGCACGATACACCCATTGAGTTATCGGAGAAGACCAGTCGGCTCTAGCATCCCTTCCCAAGGTCAGCCCGACCAACCCTCTTGGTTACCACTGTGCTACCACCAGCTCTATTGACTAGTGGGCCTATTGACTGAGCAATGTCTCCTTGAGACATTGGCCTCACACATTTCTATGCTACCACCACGTCCTAATGACCATGATGGGTCAACTGACCGAGCAATGCCTTTTAAGACATTGGCCTCACACTTTTGTGGTATCCAACACCTAAACTCCTGTTGGCAAGGGTTCGTAGCATGGGTGATGATTTCCTAGCCATATGCATTCTATATGACATAGTATGAGTTGGGTGGTGTCAACCGTATCCCATTCTACGGCCTACCACAGGCCTCATTTCCAAGCCGGCTTTGACATCTAATCTAGCAATTCCACATATAAGCATTATCATCCATCTCCAGTGTCCATCAGATAAGATTCATAATTTAAATAAGAATATAAAACAATTTAAAGTAATTAAAGATACTAAATATTGTTGTTGTTGTTGTCATGACCCATCAGTCATGTTACACCTACACTCATGTTGTAATTCCACTCACCTTGGTTTGATCCTACCGACTCAGTTGTTTGTTCAGTTTCGACCGATATCTGGCTGTGCACCTCAAGCATGGAATCAAATCCTAAAGTAATAAATTAGAAATTTTTTATTTTAATTATTCAAGCTACTTTGGATAACCTAGTGTTGGTCTAGGCTCATTGGTTTGACTCGATGCTCAGTCCGAGATCACTTGGAATTCTCTGGGCCTTGCACTGGGCTTTAGGCCTATGTCCCAGTGCATCATCCGGAGAATGTGACTTAGGGTCAATATGGTATTTTACCACTGTAGTACATGGTTCTAGGTCACAATAGTCTTACAACACAGTCTCTAGGTCAGCAGTGCTACAGGACCAACACAGACAAGGTTTCCAAGCCCTGCGGGGCCCACTTGGGTACCCAAGGTGTTCATAATTATGGATAGATGTGAGGAGGGGTATTTTGGTCATTTTTCACCTCCTTAAACTCTTTATAGTCCTTATGTGGAGGTCCCCAAACTCAGATTTGCAAAACAATCCACTTTAATTCTCTCGGTGTTGTCTCTGGGTGATGTGTGCATCGCCCGGTGCTATCGCCCAGAGATTTCATTTGCAGAATTTGTTTGGATTTAAATGAAACATTTAGAGACATAATTGTATTATGGTTCCTTCTAAGAAAATGAATCCCTATGAATCTATTTTCTAAAAAATCTGGAATCAAAGAAAATGAAGATTGGATTATGCAGTTATGTTATTTTTGTTACACAAAGGTCAATCTATCAAGACAGCAGGATCCGATTTTGATAGCAACTTGAACTAAACTTTTAACTAACTTAGAGACATAACTAGGTAATGTTGTCTTTTAAAAAAATTCATCTATGAGTCTAGTTTCTAACAAAATTGGAACCAAGACAAATAGAGTTTGGATGGTGGAGTTATTTCATTTTAACTAAGAGAAGGTCAATCTACGGAGTAGCAGAATTTGATATTTATGTTGGGATTTAACATGCATGTATGGATCTATAGCTGTGTCCTACTATTCATGTTTTATGCACATGGTTTGTTATAAACTAAGCTATATTCATGGCTAGAACTGAGGTCTAAGCAATTCTGGGTTTGTAAGAGTGTGGATGAAGAGCAATAACATAGAATCCATGGCATGCATGCAAGGATCCATGGTTCTATCCTGCAAATCATGGCTTACATTCATAGTTTAGCACGATGGTTAGCCAAATCATAGCTGGAACTTAAGTTCAAGTACATTCCAAGTTTGAGAAGAAGGTAGGAGGTAGGAGGGAGAGGTTATGCAAGAGGATCATGCATCATAGCTACTGATTTAAGCATTTCATACATGGTAGCATGCAAGGTAGGAGTTTGGGTTAAATTCTGTAATTGTTCTCCCAAAACAGAATTTTATAAGGAAGATTTATGAGATGAGAAGATCAGATCTTAGTGGTGTTTACCTTGGGTCTTGAGAGCAAGAGGTGAGCAAGGCTCCTTCTTCTTCTTCTCTTTCTCTTTCTCTTCTTCCTCTCTTCTTTTCTTTCTTCTCCTTCTCTTTCTCTTCTTCTTCTCTTCTTTTCAGTTTTGCTGAACTGAAACCAACGAATATGGTTCCCTTTCATACTTTATTTTATTTTATTTTATTTTTGTTTAGATATGATTTATGAGAATACAATTTCACCCCTTCTTTATCCTTGTATAGCTAATATATTATATTTTCTTTATTTAGTATCTTGGGTACCCTTCTAAATGTGTAAGGACATCAATGCCCCCATACTTTAAATGAAATGTCTTTAAGTCCCAAACTTATGAAATTCTAGTCCTACTCCTCCTTGCCTCCATTTTCCACCAATAGTGATTAGTCTTCTTTTTTGACTAAGGTACCCTTATAAAGTGAAAAGACTTGAGTACCCATTAGTCTTTTGTTTTATTTCAATTATATCTAACCTATCCCAACTTGTGACCTATTTATTAATTTGATTTCTTAATTCTCACCAATAGGATGCTTCCACATGGGATGCCATGTGGCCTCCAACTATTGTATGCATGTTCAACATGCAACATATGTCACTGCTTGAGTGTGCCACGTGGCTACCACTTTAGGTGTGCCCCACATGCATATTTGTTTTTAAAATTGAATATGTAAAAGTATACATGGGTGGGGATTGGAACTTGCAACCCCCCACCTAAATAGTTAAGTAACAACCAGTTAGGCTAAGACCTTAATTTGCTATCTTTTGAAAAATAAATTACTTTATCCTTTTGTTCCTACTGTTTTGATCAAAATTTTGTCTAGGAAACCCGGAATTGACTTTCGTCAGTTGTATTGGTTTTGTTTTAAGGTTCTTCTTAATAATTTATTAATCCTAAGAATTATTTCACGTTTTCAAAACTTAATTTTTGAGTTGGTATAATTACCCTAATGCCCCTATAATTCAAATATAAGTTGTTTTATTGTTTACCGATTGCCAGGTTAGACCAATGATGCACTAGTTGGTAACCAAAGTTAATGGGAAAAGTTTTAATACAAAGATGCGGGCATTACATTACATTATTTTTCTCAACCATTCGTTCAATGCTCAACAAGGTACTGGTGCCATTGACCTCGGGCTTTGGACCTTTAACAAAATTTCAAATTAGCCCTTATTTTTGGGCACAGGTTTTACATAAATTGATTGTTTAGTTTTAGAAATAGGTTCCTACTATTTAAGTCATCGGAGGAAAAGAAAGAAAGAAGGGAAGCAAAGGAAGGAGAAGAAGAAGAAAAGAAGGAAGAGGAAACCTAGGACCCTTAGCCGAATTCTTCAGCCTTGAAGGTAAACAGCCTTAGAACCCATCCTAACCCCCTACCATGTTTTTCCAATTCAGTTTCTTGTATGAAAATATCAAAGCTTAGCCATATAACCATCTCCTATCATGCTTCCTTCTGTAAATGTCATGTAGGAAACTTAGATGGCCATGGATCCTTGCATGCATGCTTCAAATTATAAGTTTTACTTCTCATCTTCACTATTCTAGACCTGGAAGTACATAAACTTCATGTTCCAACCATGTATGTAGTTAGTTTCATGCCAAGACATGGACAAAATACATGAATTATAGGTTAGAGCTATGGATCCTTACATGTATGATGTATTACTTGTTTTATGGCTTAGGATTACTACTATAATGGACTATATGACCATTCCTATACTGTTTATATGAAATAATAGTGTCATTCCATCACCTAATATAGCAAATCATGATTAGGATCATGTAAACCTGTTGCAATTACCTAATTATATGTTCTAGTATTGAGAAGAATTCTACAGGAAAATCCAAGTTGGGATTCAAAAATCTCATGTTGTACAGGCATTGGGCGATGCACTGGGAGTTTGGTGGGCGATGCACTGGGCGTTTCACCAAACTCCCAGTGAAAGGCCCAGTGGTTGATGTGTGACCAAACCCAATCCAAACCCTATGGGACTTCATCCAAGGCCCAAAAATGGTATTTAGAACATAAAATGCATCATGAACCCCTACCCCATGCAACCTTGTTGTCATCCTACCTTGGGAGCACCAATGAACCCCAATGGCCATGATCCAAGGAAGGACCATAGGACCAAAACAAGAGTCAGCCATAGGAGAGACACCTGCAACCACTCCCCAAGTCTATTGTGAAGTAAAACAATGGAATCCAAGAAAGAAACCCCACTGTTGTTATGTTTTTCCCCTTTGGGCGATCCACTGGGAGATGCACCAAATGCCCAGCGCAAGGCCCTGTGATGCTGTCAGCAATGTTTTGTTTTTGGATTTGAATACAAACTAGCTCAGGGTAACCCTAGGACTCTAACCCTTCTATAATAGTGTTTAACATATGCTAATAGTCCCATTAACATAGGTTAAAGCCCCGGGTGCGAAGAGCCGTTTCAAAGTCCAACCGGTACCGGATAAACCGAAGAGCAATCAGGAATTTATCAACATGAGTGGAATTACACCATACATGTAGGTGTAACATAACAAATGAGTTATGATAACAATAACAATTTACTTTCTGTCTTTATATTTTTATTCGCTTGTTCTTATTGGATTCATATTAAGAACTGTTGATGGGAAACGAAGGCTAGAAGGTTGGAAAGCTAGATTTTATCACATGCAAGAAGGTTGCAGCTCCTCTCTTCGGTTCTTCAAGGAAGCTACATATAATGGTCAGGAATTTTTGGGCTTCCAGGTAACCTTGTCTCCAAGCTTGAGTCTATATATTTACAAATTTTTTATGGTTTGGTCATTCTCTTAAAAGAAAGATGCATTTTATATTTCTTGGAATGCTATTTGTAAACCAAAAATTGAGGGGGTCTTGGAATCAAGCGCATCAAAGAGATGTATGCAGCTGGTATTAAGAAGCATATTTGGTGCATTGTCTCCAAGAAAGATAGTTTGTGGGTCAATTGGATCTATAATAGGTACTTGAAACGGGAGTCTATCTGGATGGTGAAGAATGTCCAAAACTGTTCTTGGGTTTGGAGGAAGATTTTGAAGTATAGGGATATGGTTGGGCCTCATGTTCATACTCTTATTGGTGATGGGAGATCTACTGGCCTTTGGCTGGACAAGTGGCGTCCTTTGGGTATTTTGATCAATCGGTTTGGCAACAGGATCTATTATGATGCTGGAACTTATCATATAGGTTCCCGAACTGCATCAGTTCGAGAGATAATATTAGGGATGGAGAGTGGCACCCTGGACCGTCTACCTCTTTTGATCTTATTGATACTTGGAGGGAGCTTCCAAGTGTGAAGAGACTACAGCCTGGAGACAAGGACCTTGTTGTTTGGACTGGGAATTCTTCGGGTATCTTAACCACCAAATCTGCCTGGGATCTAGTTCGTGTTAAGATTGCAAAGGTAGAGTTGAGCGAGGTTATTTGGTTTGAGGATACCATTCCAAGATAGTCTTTTACTACATAAAAATGTCTAAGGTATGCTTTACCAACTAGGGATAAGCTGATTCATAGAGACATTCCGGTTCAACCCAAATGCATTTTTTGCTGGGCAGATATGGAAAGTTGCACCCATTTATTTTTTGAATGCCCTTTTACATTAGGAATTTGGGAAATTATTTTCTCTATGTGTTCACAAGATGGGAGAGTCCAGCAAAGGATAGAGGGTATAGCTATTTGGGCCCGCTATGCTAATGGAGGTGAAGGAAAGATTGGAATAGTTGGGAAGCTCGCTCTTTTTGCAACTATATTTATTATTTGGACATGATACACCACAATTTCCACTTCAAATCATGACGGTACACGTTGACTCACCAAGAAATGGAACTTAGACGCATGCTTGGAAAATCCCACGTGCCAAATAGTTATAAAACTAATACCCACCAAGGCGGTTAGGGGATGGCCCATGGAAAGACCCACGTGCACCAAGAATGGAGGGGAGGACCACATCAAGAATGAGAATACCAAAAACCGTGCGACCAAGGAAGACCACTACTAACGAAGAATAGGTTACCATATATCTGGTCCATCTATATAAATTTAGGGCTGAGCCCTCAAATGAGGGAGAGGAGATTGTATTCAATAATCAATAAAGAGAATATTTTACTCCAGTGTCTTTTCTTTGTCTTTTTCTCTGTTATTCTCAATTTCTTTCAATTTTCTTTATTGGCTTAAGAGTTGTGTTTGCAACAAGGATTTTGTCCGACAGAAATTCTTACACAACATTTGGCGCCATCTGTGGGAAATGGATCAGAAAGACTTACAGAGATCCCATTATGACCAATACAAAAAACCAGGCTAGGATCACTCGATCCGCCGCCACCACCGCTGCGGCAATTCCTCCGCCAAGACCTCCTGGTGCTGGTCAGAGAGGAATCTTGCCCCATCCATCTACTTCCCAGCAAGAAGGCAAAAATCTTATTCCAAAAGATGAGGAACTGCCGAGCCAGGAAGAGCCTCAGCCAAGACTCCCAGGGGACCCCCCATGTTATGTAACAGTGGAATAGTTCGATACGATGCAGGCCCGCTGGGATGACAAGATAGAGCAGATGTTGGAGATGCAGCGCGGTATCTTACAGGGGATTCCCATACCCCCTTCGCCGCCAAATGGAGAAAGACCTCATTCACCGGAGTACAGCGAGAACCATAGCCATGCAAACAACACTCAACGAAGCAATAGAGAGGTACGAGGAAACACCAAGAATCAAGATTCACACTGACAAAGGTTGAGAAAGCCCTAAATGACAAAGTCTTGGAACTCCAAGACCAGATTCAAGAAATTATATGGGGAAAGAACCAAGCCCCGGTTCATAACTTTCACTTCACTACGGATTTAGCGTTCACAGATGAAGTACGGTTGGAGCCCCTCCCAAAAGGGTTCAAGTTGCCAGCCATAGAACAATACGCAGGCACCACAGATCCTGATGATCATTTGGAAACCTTCAAGTCCCTCCTATTCTTTCAAGGTGCTTCCAATGCTATAATGTGTAGGGCTTTCCCCTCATCCCTGAAGGGTGTGGCACAATAATGGTTCTCTCGACTCCCTCCACGGTCTCTCTCCAATTTCACTGACTTGGGGAGGGCCTTTTTGGCTCACTTTGTGAGCAGTAGGGTTCATAAAAAGATAGTCGCCAATCTTCTTGCCATAAAGTAGTGCCCCAATGAGTCCATTAGGGGTTTTCTTACCAAGTTCAGTAAAGAAGCCCTGGAGGTACGCAACTTGGACCCAGTATTGAAATTTCAGGCGTTGCCTAGTGGAATTCGAGATGTTGAATTGAAAAGGCCCTTAATTATGGATGAACCAGGAGACATGTATGAGCTGCTCTCCAGATGCGAAAAGTATATCAACTTGGCTGAAGTTCTTGCGGCCGAGAAAGAAGATAAAACTGAGAAGAGGGCCTAGGAAAAGAAGGAGGAGGCCCCCCGTGAAGCTAGTGCAAAGCATAATAGAGATGACAAAGAAACCAGAAGAAAGCCAGGAGAAGGGAAAGCTTGGGTCCCTAAGGCCACTGATCAGGAATCCAAACCGCTTTATACGACTCTAACTCATACCCGAGCGCACATACTGAATGAAATCAAAGACCAAGTGACCCTATGGTGGCCAGCCAAGATGGTCAAGCTATTGCATGAGCATAATAAGAACAAGTACTGTCACTTTCATCAAGACCACAGTCATGATACTGAAGAGTACAGACAGCTGAAAGATGAGATTGAGGCTCTCATCCAAAGAGGGCACCTAGGTCGATTTGTTAAGAAAGAAGGAAACAAGCGCAGGCTGGATTATCGTGCTCGGGAGCCAAAAGAAAAACAAAAGTCACCCCTACGAGCCAATAAAGGAGAACTCCCCTGAGGTAAGCCCCATGCCGAGAATGTGCCCTTAAGGGAGATAACTACCATATTTGGCGGGCCTGGGATGGGAGGAGAAACCTAGAATTCCCGAAAGCAGCATGCTCAGAGTGTATTGTAAGCCAAAGCCACGGTCAAAAGGAGAAGAACGGGTTATCCCATAACCTTCTCTGATGAAGATCTGGCGGATATTCAGACCCCCCATAATGATGCCTTAGTGATCAAGATGGTTATAGCCAACTGCATGGTGGGAAGGACCTTGGTGGACAATGGGAGCTCAGCTGACATCCTATACTATGATGCCTTTGAAAAGATGCTCTTGAAACCCGAGATGCTAAAAAGAGTGGAGTCTCCCCTATACGATTTCAATGGGGCCCCGGTATAGGTGGAAGGATCGATGGAGCTACTGGTTACTGTGCGGACAGAACCCAAACTCTCTACGGTGATGATGAACTTCCTAATAGTAAAGGTGAATTCCACACACAATGGGATATTAGGGCGGCCAGGACTCAATGTACTACAGGTGGTGGCTTCTACACCACACCTAATTATAAAATTCCCAACTGATCATGGGGTGGGAGAATGTTGAGGAAGCCAAGTAGCATCCCGATGCTGTTATGAAGGATACTTGAGAACCAAAGGAAAAGAACCACAAATGCATCTGATCCACTTGGATGACAACCAAGATATCGGTGAGCAGGAAAGAAGTGAGCCAGCAGAGGAGCTGGTCCCCGTGGAGATAGTAGAAGGGGACGCAACACGGATCGTCCAGATAGGCGCAGGCCTGAGTGGCGAAAGAAAAACTGCCCTCATAAGCTTTCTTAGAACCAATGCAGACGTGTTCACCTGGTCTGTTGCTGATATGCCAGGGATAGATAGAAAGATAGCCGAACATAGGCTCGGCGTCCATCCCAACGCCAAGCCAGTGTTCCAGAAGAAGAGAACCTTTGCATTGGAATGTCAAGAGAAGGTGAAAGAGGAAGTAACCAAGTTGCTTGATGCCGGCTTTATCAAAGAAACTATCTACCTAGAATGTCTTTCTAATGTTGTAATGGTACCCAAGCCAAACGGCAAATGGTAAATGTGTATTGATTTTACAGATTTGAATAAAGCTTGTCCTAAAGACTACTACCCCTTGCCTCATATTGATTTATTGATAGACGCAACGACAGGCCATCAAATGCTTTCTTTTATGGATGCCTACTCCGGGTATAATCAGATCAGGATGTATGAGCCTAATATATTGAAAACTTCTTTTATCACAAGGAGAGATACATACTGTTATATTCGCATGCCTTTCAGATTAAAGAATGCCGAAGCTTCCTATCAGCGTTTGGTAAACTATCTTTTCAGACATCAAATAGGCCACAATGTAGAAGTTTATGTAGATGTTATGCTTGCAAAAAGCTTGAAAGCGCAAGATCACATTACAGATCTGAATGAGGCATTTCAGATCTTAAGAGAAAGCAAAATGAGGTTGAACCCAACCAAGTGCGTCTTTGGAGTCACATCATGAAAGTTCATCGGTTTCATGGTCTTGAGAAGAGGGATAGAGGCAAATCCAGCAAAGATCAAGGCTATACTAGAGATGCGTCCACCTGGATGGGTTAAGGAATTACAAGAACTCATGAGGAGAATAGCCGCTCTCGGAAGATTTATCTCAATTTTGGGAGACAGGTGTTTGCCTTTTTTCAAGGCTCTCAAGAACCGAGCAAAGGAACGCGAAACTAAAGGGACCAAGCTCACCTTCGAATGGACTGAAGAATGCCAGAAAGCCTTCACAGAGCTAAAAAGATATATGGCACAACCACCTCTTTTGTCAAAATCGGAACCAGGGGACACATTGCAGTTATACCAGGCCATCACTATGGTAGCAGTTAGCGCTGTATTGGTCCGAGGAGACGGACGGATTCAAAAACCGATATATTATGTCAGCAAGGTACTCCTGGATGCTGAAACCAGGTATAACAGTGTGGAAAAATATGCCTATGCGTTGGTTATGGTGGCTAGAAAATTAAGGCCCTATTTTCAAGCCTACACCATTGAAGTAATCACCAACCAACCTTTGAAGATGATACTAGCTAAACCCGATCACTCAGGAAGACTAGTAGCATGGTGCGTGGAGTTGTGGGAATTCGACATCCATTACAAGCCCCAAACTACCATAAAGGCTCAGACCCTAGCGGATTTTGTGGTAGAATGTACACTTCCTGAAGAGGAAATCCCTTCCACCGCGGAGTATGAGGAGATAATAGAAGAATGGACACTGTACATGGATGGTTCATCCAGCACACAAAGATGTGGGGCATGATTGATATTAAACAGCCCTGGAGGGTTTACTGTACAATACGCACTGAGGTTCGTGATGAGCACATTTATGTGTGAAATTATTCCATTTAATTCTGTATTTTATCTGCTTAGGATGGAGCTACCTTAGGTATTTTCTGCCTTTTTCAGGGTACAGGGGTATTTTTGACATATAGGAATAATTGGAGAAAAAGTACATTTTTGGAGCCTAAATTGAGAAAACCAGGTTGGAGGAGTTCAATGCTACATAGGCATCATTCTACCCAAGGATCGAATCACATGTGATCAAGGGTGAGATGGGAAGAAGTTTCGCCGAAGACCCAAGGGCATAATTGTAATTTCATAAAATTAGGAGATTTTCAGAAGCTATCCAATATTGGACTCATACAGTCCGAAGTATTAATTGGAGCAACTTTAATTCTCGGGTTGGGGCCACCCGGAGCCAAGAAAAAGAGATATTCTCAAAAAGAGAATATTGATCAAATTGATAATGTAGATTAAATTCCCTCTCCTCTCTAATATCTTTCTCTCATCTACTACGGATTATTTCTCTAATCCCTCTCCCTCTCTTTCTCTCTCTCTTAGTGTCCTAATCCAAACCTTATCTTATCTCTTTTTTAATTTATTTTATTCACTTAATCTCCCACCTTTCCTAGTTCTATTCCACTTCTCTCTCTCTCTCTCTTATATCTCTTCTACTCAAAATCACCCACGGACTCTCTGATCCTACCTCTTTCCCATCTTTACCTCTTTTTTAATTCTTTTCTTAAAGCTAACAGTATAAAGAACCCACGGACAGATTGGGATCCGATTCGATTCTATAGCCATTAGCCGTGCCCTCTTCTCTTCTTCTTCTTCTTCTTATTTCATCTTTCTTCTTTTGTTTCTTTTTTGTTTTATTTTTGGATCTTGGGTTTGGCAAGAAGGAGAGGAGGAAGATCACCGTTCTAGCTTCATGGATCATCATCACCATTGCTGTCCTTTGTCGCCTTTCACCATGATTGGCCAAGTTCTTTCTATCTTTAGGTGTAGATGAACTAATGGTGTTTGTTATTTAAAAATTCTGGTTTGTATGCTTGATTACTTGATGTTGAGACCCCATCCCTATTTGGATGATTTTAATTGATGTATTTAGTAGAAAAATTTTGTTTCTGTGATTCATTATTTTTCATTCAAGCAACGGTATTTTGTTCTTATGTGGTTGTACCGATGATGGATTATAGCTGAACGAACTAAGCGTGCCAAGCCCTATAAGCGAAGGACGATAGTACTCGTCAAGATAGTCCATACCTAGGAGGAACCCTACACTCTGTGGTATTATTAGGTCTGTGGTTATAATAAACCGAAGCATGCAACTGAATTGAATAGCTACCCATTGGGGATTTGAACCCTAAAGATAGTCTTTTCCCGTATTTGCACAGTGTTGTTAGTTTAGAGTTGTTTCTTTTGTTTTTAGTTTAAAATCAGATTTATTGCAATTTAATTTTCATCACTTTCATCTTAGTAATTTAGCCTTCCAGTTCCCCGTAGATCGACCCCTTACTTGCTACTTGCTAGATTAGTTTAGGATTTTATTTTTGACCGGTTAACGACACGATCAGTTCTATTTTCAGGCCACTAATAATGGGGCCAAATATGAAGCTTTAATTGCAGGCTTGAAGCTGGCACAAAGCCTAATGGTAAAGTGTATTACCGTCCACAGTGATTCTCAGCTGATAGTTAATCAGGTTAATGGGGAGTATGAGACCAAAGAATCTTGGATGGCCCAATACCTGAGAAGAGTACAGGACTTGATCACAAGTTTCAACCATTTTGAGATACTTCAGGTACCTCGAATGCAAACTGCCTCCGCAGATGCCCTCTCTAAGTTGGCAACCTCAGATTTTCAAGACCTGGGCAGAACAGTGTACCTCGATGTGCTTAGTACTCCGAGCATAGAACAATCCGAGGAGTGCTGTCAATTGAAGTGGAACCTTGCTCGATGGACCCTATAGTCAACTACCTCCAGGAGGGCGTACTGCCCACCAATAAGGAAGAACCAAAAAAAGTCAGAATGAAGGCCGCCCGATACACAATGATAGGTGGAACATTATATAAAAAGGCATTTGCAATGCCCTATTTGAAATGTCTTCGACCATCCGAGGCTGAATATGTTCTTCGGGAGATACACACCGGCATTTATGGACAACACTTGGGGGGCATGGCACTCGTCCATAAAGTCATTAGACAAGGATACTTTTGGCCATATCTATGCAAAGAAGCAATGAGTTTTGTCCGCAAATGCCTACAATGTCAGAAGTTTGCACCCATCATGCGTTAGCCTGCAATCGAGCTCACTTCAATTTCAAGTCCATTGCCCTTTGTCCAATGGGGAATGTACATATTGGGACCCTTCCCCAAGACATTTGGAGGCAGGCAATTTGTGGTGGTGGCCGTTGACTATTTTACTAAATGGATAGAAGCAAAAGCCTTGGCAACAATCACCACAGTAAAAGTTTGGAAATTCTTCCTACATTCAGTTATCTATAGGTATGGAATCCCAAGAACCCTCATCACTGACAATGGAAAGCAGTTTGAGCAGAAGTTCAAAGAATTTAGTGAACAGTATGAAATTCAGCTAAGGAAGACTTCAGTATCCCATCCCCAATCCAATGGGCTGGTAGAAGCAATGAACAAAATACTATTAGATGGGATCAAGAAAAAACTGGAAACAGCCAAAGGATTATGGGTGGAAGAACTGCCTAACATTCTATGGGCATATCGGACAACCACGAGTTGGCAACTGGCGAAACCCCCTTTATGCTGGCATATGGAACAGAAGCAGTACTCCCGGTGGAGTTAGGAGAAATCTCACTGAGGGAACAACTCTATAATCCCGAGGTTAACGATGAGGAGTTCAGTATAAACTTAGATCTATTGGAAGAAATCAGAGAAGCAGCTCGAGTAAAGAATGCAGTCCACCAACAACAGACAACACGTCACTACAACACCAAGTTAAAAGCTAGAAGGTTCCACCAGGGAGAGCTGGTCCTGCTCAAGGTAGAAGCCTTAGACCCGAGATCCATAGGGAAGTTATCACCCAACTGGGAAGGACCATACAGAATCTCCAAACAAGTAGCCCCAGGAGCTTATCATTTGGAGACCCTGGAGGGGGCACCCATACCACGATCCTGGAATGCAGAGAACTTGCAAAAATTTTATCAATAAAGGTCAGTTCTCAATTGTTTGAATTCTGGTAGTACTCAGTTGTTAGAATTCCAAAATTAAATTCCTAAGTTGTTAGTTGTTTGAACTCCAAATGTGTCATTTGTGGAAAATCAATGATTAATCAATAAAGTTGAAGGCAAGCATTAGAATTCTCTATGGATATTATTATTTTTGTTAATAATGTGCCAGCAACTAACACAATGGTGAGTTGCACCATAGGGGCGTTTCTCCAAAGAAAATGATGGTCACCCGACCATAATGGTGAGTTGCACCATAGGGGCGTTTTCCCCAAAGCAAGAAAATGATGGTTACCCGACTATAATGGTGAGTTGCACCATAGGGACGTTTTTCCAAAGAAAATGATGGTCACCCGACCATAATGGTGAGTTGCACCATAGGGACGTAATCTCCAAAGGAAAGATGATGGTCACCCGACCATAATGGTGAGTTGCACCATAGGACGTTTTCCCAATCAAAGATGATGATCACCAGACCATAATGGTGAGTTGCACCATAGGAGTGTTTCCCCAAATCTAAGGCAATGGTCAACCGACCATGGAGGTAAACGTGAAGCAAAAATATAAGGCCAAGCCATAGCAAAGATGAAGAATACAAAGCAAAGTGTACAAAGAAAATCGATCAAATGACAAAGTTCTTTTATTATCATTACAGTCTACTAGTACAAGTATGTAATGATTCAAGTACAAGCTTGCAAAGCCGCCATTACAACTTTCAAGTACAAGTACATAGTGGGGTTTACAAATACTATGAAGAAGCTATGCTCGGTTTCAAGACCAGTTCACCAAAAGGAGAAAATGTGGCAAACTAATAGCGCAACCACACTGCCAGGAGAAAGCCCTCTTTGCAGAATTTTTACACTCCCGAGCAGAAGAAGGCTGATGAAACTTGAGCAATGTGGGTTACGAAGTGTGAGACAGGGGTAGCATACACGACAACTTCCCAATGATCGATACTGAGCTCGATGTCAGTGAGATGGCACCAGCTGCTCCAGACCAACCCCGAGAATCAAGAGGAGGCAACTTTACCAAATGGGATTCACCATCCGCACGCTAAAGCACCAAAATAGCCCTGTTTCTACTCCTCTCAAGCCAGCAGAAGTAAGGAGTCGAAAGAGGTCTAGCTAGAACAATGGCTTTTGGGTTCTCTAGTGCACTGACAGATCCACACCACTTCCTACCAAATACGTTAATAGTGAAGGTCGGTGGCAAGCAGTCTCCTAAAGATTCTCCACCTCTCTGATGCAACCTTCCTTCTCCAAAGAGTTGGCAAAGGGAAGACACACAAAGAGGCACCATCATGGCCCGTCAACCCAAAGGACACTGCGTGTCGATTGAGGATCGAAGCTGTGATGAGAAATGTCGATTGAAGATTGAAGCCAAAAGTAATACTTCTAAGAAAATAAACCTTTAAAAACATGCAACCTTTGTATCTTAGAAAGCAACGGAAACCAAAACACCATAAGAAGCACAGAGTCTCTATTGAACAACAGTGAAAAGACAACACTGAAGAACCCATTTCTCCTTGAGGAGTAAAAGTATGAAAGGTGCTAGCCCTATTTATAGGGTAAAACGACGGCTCAAAGGCGAAAAAGAATATTAATGGACAACTACCCTCATTTACTGGGAAGTTACACCCAAAGCCACATGTTTCAACCCCAATGGACCAACGTTCCTAAAAAAACTGGAAGTGGTGCAGCTACCTAGACATTGATTCGATTTCTTCACCAGCCCCATTAATGCTAAAGTATATAGAATGTCAGTCAAACAAGGATACAATAAATGTTAGCATGGGGAATCTACAAAAATCTCTAAAAAAAGGATACGCGTCATGATGAATATGTACGTCAGGAAAAAAGACAAACGTCACCAGAAGCCAGGAGAAAAGAAGGATTTGACAACTCAATAAGAGGAAAAAGTAACACGGATTCAATAAATTCCGAGCATGAAAAACAAAATATATACATCCGAGGAACGACAACAGTGCCCGAAATACAACAATCACAGTTTCAAGTATCTGAGCTTGGGACAAGGAGGATTAGGGGGCAAAGGCCCTGGAACATTCTATGGAGGAGGAAAAAAGGGTATGGACAATGCCAAAGGGTCAAGTACAACTTCCTGCATGGGAACACGAGGGTCAAAACCCAATCTTATCTTCCTCCAATTAAAATGGGGCGCAACCTCCCTCACTCAGTTGTATAGACGCTGAGTACCTTAACGTAGGCGATTGGACCAAGTGGTTGATAGCAAGGTTCGCCGCAGCATATCTCTCAGTCCAAAGATAATCCTTGACGTTGTCAATGATATCCCGAGCAAACTCTAGCCTAGCCAGCAGATCTTTCTCCCAGCGTTCAAGGGACTTATAATCTTCTAATTCTGCTTCCAACTGAGAATTTTGCCTCCGTAGTATGGCATTATCCTTGTCATATACCACTATCCAAGATTGCAATTCCTTTTCACGCTCTGAAGCTTCTTGAACCACGATATTGCCCAAGGAGGGATGATCCTAGGCAAAAAGTGGTAAGGAGTTATAATCGGATGTGCATCAAGACAAAAATCCAAAATAACAAAGAAGGTCGATGTCCATTTTTCATTGGCTAAGCATGCGCGGGATTACACACAAAAAAAAAAAAAAACTACGACAAACAGTACAAAGCACAAAAGTATCTGGCAGAATAGAAAAATTAAACTGTAGAGGCATCTACAGCATCTCTAGGGCTCACGAGGGTAGCTAGCGTGGTCAACGGGGCAAGAGGTGGATTCTCTTCTCCCTACTCCACTCCTTGCTCAATACTCTGCTCAACATTCTGTACTTCATTTTTCACGGGAGCAGTCCCAAGAGAGACAGAAGGCACAGCCTGCTCAGGTCCAGTAACAGCAGCTCTATCAGGACTAACCCCAATTGTAGGCCCACCGGCCTCATCAGAAGGCACTTGAGGAATCACAAATGAAGAGGGGTGAGGGATGTCCAATTACCCAACCGAAGAGGCGGGTTTATAAGCACCCGACTTCAGCTATTCAAGCATGTATTCCACTTCGATTATCCCCTCGAAGTTGAAATCTAGATGCCTCTTTTTCATTCAAAACCAGATGGAGTAAGCTGTCTTCAGCATAGTTAGAGAAGCTGTCGACATATGATGGGTTTTGCAAGCCTCAGAGTTAAGATATTCATTAAGGGCCCTACTCCCCGCATCCTTAAGCTGAACTTTCAGGCTATCAATCTCAGCCTGCGTCTCACCGAGCAACAGGTTCTTCTCGCTCAACTTCTTTTTGATTTTCTTATAAGAAGACTTGGAAGATTGGGCCTCCTCCTCAGCTTTCTTCAGACTCTCCTGAGCTTCCAACAATGCCTTTCCAGCAGACTCTTTTTCAGCCTTCAAGTTGGCCAGTTCGTTATTCAGACAAGGAAACTCTCCCTCATAGTACTTAATAGCCTTTTTCATTTCACTCATTTCCTCCTTGGATTTTTGATACACCTTAGTAACCTTCCTCCTTCGCTCCACCAATTCTGAAGCGAAAGCCAAAATCTAAAATAGAGTGAAAACCATGTCAGTGAGCAGGAAGAAATAAGTAAAAATACAAACTGAGGAAAGAATGTCACCTCATAGCCCCACGCAAGGGTGGACTTTTCCAATACGTTGTCAGGCATCTCAGAAAGCCAAACCTAGTCTACTGGGGCAACACAATTCAAGGCCAGATTTTTGGCCGCCGCAACATTAACAATTACCCTCTGATCTTTAGTAACAGACCATTGGGGAACAAACACATCGAGATTGGCCTTCCCTTTACCCTTATCCTTTTTGGTGCCAGTAGGGGGAAGAAGGTCTTTTGGGACCATGGAGGACCCCCCTTCCTGAGAAACCAAGCTCAAATTAGGACCCTTCTCTTTTCCCGAGGAAGCTTCCACAACTTCAGTGCTTTGGGACGGTACTGGAGGAGGCTTGAGTGACCCCTTCTTCGGGGAATCCTTGCCCAGCTCGGTAGAGGGTGCCTTTCTCTTCTTACCCTTATTCAGGGGCGCCAAAACTGTCCCCTGCAATTTGAAGATCTTCCTTCTCTATAAACAACGTAAGAGAGTCCAAGTTGAATTCCACTGCAACCAACAAAAGAAACATATTAAACAAATGAAAAAAATTATAACATACACACCTTAGGGAGGAGCTCCCGAGATGCTCACCCCGTTCCAACTCGCCCATATCCTGTACATCGATGGCTTCTCCCTTTATTCGACCCTTATCTGTTGTCAGCTTCTCCAAAGTCCCTGATCTAGGGAATCCAATCGTGTAATTTTATTCCCGACCAAAGTATCTGGATAACCCCATGCGGTGGGATGCTCAGGCCCTACATGAACTGCCCAGAAAAATCTCTGCTTCCAACTATGGTTGGATGATGGTAGAGTATCCACTATGGGTATACCACTACATTGGTGAAAATAATACCACCCAGGGTGACCACTATTCTGATTCAAGGTGAAACACCTGATGAACAGCGCATGATAAGCACGCCTCCCCAGTCGAAAACACTTTATCAAAAAGGCTCCCATACATCTTCAACCATTGGGAACCAATTGACTAGGGGCTATTTTATAATGCCTAAGGAGTCGGCCCATGA
Organism: Telopea speciosissima; assembly: GCF_018873765.1. NCBI lineage: Eukaryota > Viridiplantae > Streptophyta > Magnoliopsida > Proteales > Proteaceae > Telopea > Telopea speciosissima. The sequence continues at coordinate 37,619,016 of NC_057917.1, read as the reverse complement.
AAGGGGAGAGGGGATATTGAAGACTGCCTTCAAAAGCATCGAGGATGAGTCCCACCTCCTGAGGTCGGGGCTGATTCAATCTATCTTCGGGAGAAGGAACTCTCAGAACAATCTCCTCTGGAATCGCGTAGACATTTTGGATTTCCAAAAGGTTGTATTCAGATAGAGGAGAGGAGATCTCATCAACCCCTTTTCCAATAGTAGGATCCAATTGCGGCTGTCGAACTCGATAACCTTTCCTCCCTAGTTTTTTCATGGAATCTAGACTAGAAGTGCTGGTCAGTGCGCCAGTAGAACTTCTAGGGACAAATGCTGAAACCCTAAGGCCTGTACCTCCAACTGGAGGCGATGGATGGGAAATTTCCTCACCCTTTTCCTGGGTAATCCCATGATATAATCTCTCACCCTCATCCAACAGGGATTCCACCTCTTGATTTTCCCCATTTCTCCAAAGCAAATGTAAAAGGAAGAGAAAAGAACTGCAGATAGAAAAGAGGGGGAAAAGGAAAAAGCACTTACTTGAAAACGAAGAAGATTATGGTTGGAGAAGATAGGGAGTAACAGAACGACACTATGGCGAAACTTGAAGAAATATTCCTCACAGAAGACCTCGAAGATGAAGAAATGAAAAAACTCAAAAAGACTTAAATATTTTATACCCTTGGAGACACTCCTATAACTTTCGTTAGATCCAATTGCTCAAATATTTTTTCAATGGACCAGATAATGAGGAAGAGGAAAGGACCTATACCTGGGAATAAGAGCATTATCATTAGAGAACACTGGGAGCAGTAAGGAAGTTTAAAAGTTGAATTTTATAACCTTCCATCAATCTCCCCTCAAAAGGCACGAAAAACGATAGATATTTTGCCCCCACGTGTTAACAGCTGCCAAGGGCGGCGCATTTATAAATAATCTGTAAAGGGTAGATATGTCCAAACGAGGAAGAATCATCATCAAAACATAGCCTGGTGCTAACTAGCCCCAGATAACAGACTTGAGCTCTAGGCAGATCATCCAAGCACTTCTCCAAATTTCGCTAAATTACTCCCTTCACCTCAACCGAGATGCCTCGACCAAGGTGAAGAGAGTAGGGGGTAAATGATACACCACAATTTCCACTTCAAATCATGATGGTACATGTGGACTCACCAAGAAATGGAACTTAGACGCATGCTTGGAAAATCCCACGTGCCAGACAATTATAAAACTAATCCCCACCATGGCGGTTAGGGGATGGCCCACGGAAAGACCCACGTGCACCAAGAATGGAGGGGAGGACCACATCAAGAATGAGAATACAAAAAACTATGCGGCCAAGGAAGACCACTACTAACGAAGAATAGGTTACCATAGATCTGGTCCATCTATATAAATTCAGGGCTGAGTGCTCAGATGAGGGAGAGGAGATTGTATTCAATAATCAATAAAGAGAATATTTTACTCTAGTGTCTTTTCTCTATCTTTTTCTCTGTTATTCTAAATTTCTTTCAATTTTCTTTATTGGCTTGAGAGTTGTGTTTGCAGCAAGGATTTTCTCCAGCAGAAATTCTTGCACAACAGGACAGAAAGAAATTTTTGGATTTTTAGAAACCAAACAAGAACGAAGGATCAGATTCTAGCCTCTATTAAAAATGATGTTACCACAAGGTGCTCCTGTGTTCATCTAGCAAGTAATCCATGTGCTAACAACCAGTTTATTGCTTCTAGCTAGGGGTTGAATGTGGTTTGGGTTGCAAAGGTTTCAAAGGCTTTAACTTGGTTCTCCATGCCTTCTTGCATGATTGTGTTACATTATGATGGATCGGTTTCTGGAGATAGAGCTACTTATGGGGGGCTGATTCGTAGTGCAAGTGGAGATCCAATTATTGCTTATGTGAGGATGGGAGAGGAGTTATCGGTTCTTTGTATGGAGATGTTGGTGATTCTTAGAGGGATTTCTTTATGTATTGATAGAGGGTTCCTAGAGGTATCAATAAGATCCAATTCAAAACTTGCCATTGATATTATCACAGGAAACATCTGTGGGCCTTGGAGCAAGCAAGTTACCAAGAGTAAATTATGCGTAAGGCAGCTTTGTTAAGGTAGAAGGAATTCAAATATATATGGAGGGAGTAGAATCACCTGGTAGATTACATGGTATCCCAAGTGGTTTGGAGGAATATTTGGTCTCCCCCTGAGTTTCTGATTGATCTTCAAATGCTAATACAACGTGATGTGGAGTTTGTGGTTTACTATCGAGTGTATCTGACCTTATGTCTTCTTTTTTCTAGTTGGATTATTGTTTTGTTCGGTGGGGCTTGTCTTGCCTTATTTAGGATCCTTTTCCCCCACTCAAGGGTTCTTAAAGGATGCCACTTTTTTGTAAATTTCTTGTTTTCTAATACATCATCTATACTTATCAAAAAAAAAAAAAAAAAAAAAGGAAACTATTGATGGGAATTGCTTACACATACTTGCTAGTCTAGATGTCATAGCTGGCTTCGAAATGAGGCTGGTGGTGGCCCGTAGAAAGGTATGCAGGGCACCACCTGACTCATACTATGTCATGTACAATGCATACGGTTAGGGTATCATCACCCGTGCTACGAACCCTTGCCAATAGGGGTTAAGGTGTTGGATGCCTATGAGAGAGCTAATACCCATGGGGTATTATCTAGTTGGGTACCTGATCGTGTCGTTAACGGCTCAAAAATAAAATCCTAAATTAATCTAGCAAGTAGCAAGTAAGGGGTCAATCTACGAGGAACTGGAAGGCTAAATTACTAAGATGATTAGATGAAAGTGATGAAAATTAAATTGCATTAAATCTGATTTTAAAACTACGAACAAAAGAAACAAATCTAAGCTAATAACGCTGTGCAAATACGGGAGAAGACTATCTTTAGGGTTCGAATCCCCAATGGGTTGCCATTCAATTCGGTTACATGCTTCGATTTATTATAACCGCAGGCCTAATAATACCATAGAATGGAGGGTTCCTTCTAGGTATGGACTATCTTGACGAGTACTATCGTCCTTCGCTTACAGGGCTTGGTACACTTAGTTCGTTCAGCTATAATCCATCATCGGTACAACCACTTAAGAACAAAATACCATTGCTTGAATGAAAAATAATGAATCACAGAAATAGAATTTTTCAACTAAATACATCAATTAAAATCATCCAAACAGGGATGGGGTCTCAACATCAAGTAATCAAGAATACAAATCAAAATTTTCAATAGCAAACATCAGTAGTTTATCTACACCTACAGATAGAGGAAACTTAGCCGATCATAGTGCTAAGAGGCAAAGGGCAGCAATGGTGATGACGATCGATGGCGATGAAGCTGCTGGAACAGTGATTTCCTCCCCTTGCCAAACCCAAGATCCAAAAACAAAAGAAAAAGAAAAAAGAGGGAAAAATAGAGAAAATCAGAGAAGATGGCACGACTATTATATGGATGCTTCAAATCCAATCCCTCTCTAATCTGTCAAGGGTTTGTATAGCTATTGGCATTTAAAAAAAAGAAATTTAATAATAAAAACAAAAGAAAAATACAGCATGAAAAATAGAGAGAATGACGGATATATCGGACCCAACCCAAGAATTCTCTTTTTAAGAATATCTCTCATTCCTGGCCCCAGGTGGACCCAACCCAAGAATTAAAGTTGCTCCAATTAATATTTTGGATGGCATAAGCCCAATATCGGATATCTTCTGAAAATTTTCCAATTTTATAAAATTACGATTATGCCGTTGGGTCTTCAATGAAACTTCTTCCCATCTCACCCTTGATCACATGTGAGTTGATCCATGGGTAGACTGGTGCCTAGATTGCATCAAATCCTTCCATTCAGCATCTTTTATGTGCATGACCCTGTGATACCATTTTTATATTTTTACCCCTGAGACCAAATTCGATGGAACTAGGTGGGGACCACCCCTTGAACCCGAAAATACAAGAGGTCTTCATTGAGCCGGGCTTGTTTAGCATTGAACTCCTCCAACTTGGTTTTCTCAATTTAGGCTCCGAAAATGCACTTTTTCTCCAATTCTTCCCATATATCGAAAATACCTCTGTACCCTAAAAAAGACAAAAAATACCCAGGGTAGCTCCATTCTAAGCAGATAAAAATGCAGAATTAATTGGAATAATTTCACACATAAATGTGCTCATCAAATACCCCCACACTTAGATTTTGCTAGTCCTCGAGCTAAAAGAAAATGAAGAAAACAAAAAAACCTAACTCACTTTCGTAGGAATCACAATTGCACTTAGCATGTGCAACAAGCCTTTAAACCCCTAGGTTACCCCTTGTGGACAAGTTTTGTCTCGTGAGTGTTTACAAGGAATATACACACAAAATTTATGATTGCAAGTTTAAATTTTGACAATGGGTAAGAAGAACACACCAAACTCGAAACTAAGATGTTCTACTTAAGATCAAGAAGACAAAAGTACCCCCACACTTGAGCTCTTACTACCCAGTATTGATTCTAGCAACAGGTACACATCCTAATTAGGGAATCTCCACATATCTTCCAAACACCACCTTACTTAAGGTAAGACCACTCATGACATCCAGGGCACCAAGGACTTTAGGCTTTGGAGCATTTTTTACCATACAATTACACCAAGGCAATGACATTTCTTTCTTTTTTGTTTTTTCATAATGAACTCCATTTGTTACTCCACTACTATTCCTCAAATGCCATGCAGGGTCACTACACAAGACACCCGAGCTACTTAGTAGCTTTGTCTTTTATATATATCCACAAGGATAGTGATGTTAGAGTTCTTTTTCAGAGGTTTCACCCCAAGGAGTGTTGATCAAGTCACCTCGCTTCCTGAGGCAGAGTGTCCTATCTAGCTCCAAGAAATTCAACTCTTACTTTAATTTATTTATTTATTTTTTCTTTTTTAAAAATTACGTGATTCTCAGATCTGTGTAATGTTCTGACCTTTTAAGCTTTCTAGAAGGCTCATGTAACGAGCTTTAAGCCAACCACTCCCAAGCTAGATGGCTTTAGGGAATTGAATGTTAAACACTCCTCGGGCTTACTCACTCGAACCAAAAAGGCTACAAGCCTGAACTAAATTCAAGAATACTAGTAATAATAACCTAACTGATCACTCCAACTATTTTACGCGAGACTCCGGGCTTGTGGCCTAGATGCCTTGGTTACTAAGTTGAAGCATCAGAACTAAACTCTTATGATTTTTTTTTTTAATGTCATGCCAAAACTAAACTTGGTCTCAGCTCTTAACCAAAAGCTCAAAGAAACACAAGGCAGCCAAAAGGTCTGTCCCTTCGACAAGATGGAGCTCTTATTGTTTGAGACAAAACCAACCTTAGGATACATACTCGCTACTGTCCTCTCAACAAGGTTTTCAGTACTTCAGATTAGGGTTCCTAAGTCACTCTCTCCCACGTTTTGCATCAAAGTAACAGAGAGATATGTAAAACTTACCAAAAATCAAAAAATAAAAATCTGTCAATCAGTCTCATACACACCCACACTTAAAGTATGCAATGTCCTCAATGCATGCAGAAGAATAAAAATAGGGATAAGGGAAGGAGTGTCTCAAAAATCAGTAATATACGGCAGAATAGTGCATCCAGCAATCAGTAGCAGCTACCTAAAAAAAAAAAAACAAACATAGATAAAAACAAAAGTACTAAAGGAAAAAAAATAGTGGGTTGCCTCCCACAGAGCGCTAAGTTTAGAGTCTTCAGCCAGACTCAGACTGACTCATGGAGGGTCAAGGATCAGTTCATACCAAGGAGCCGATTTAGAAGAAGGTTGGGGAGATGAAGCCAAAGGGGGGAGCGACTCAAACCTAACTGTCCAAGGTGGCCATTCTAAAGAGGGTAAGAAATCTAGCAAAGTATGCACCTCTTTAGTGTATTCCTCAGACTCATCTCCATATTGCTGCAAAGGATCATCAATAAGCATGTGTGAAGTGTGATCAACCACAACTTCATCTAATAAATCCAATGCAAAACACTCTTCCTCTCGAATGGAACCTAAGGATGCATTGAAGATGTTGAGCCTAAGCTTCTTATTCCCAAATGAGATGTCCATGGCACCCGATCTAAAATTTATACAAGCATTCACAGTAGCTAAGAAGGGGCACCCTAAAATGATAGGGGGAAGCTTGGCTGTGATGGCTGTATCCATATCCAGGACAAGGAAGTCCATAGGAAAGTACAATTCTTCCAACTTCACTAAAACATCTTCTAACAACCCACGAGGTGTCTTGACTGAACGATCAGCCAACTGAAGAATGACCTTAGTGGGTATCAAATCTCTTAAACCAAATCTGTCATAGACTGAACTAGGTAAAATATTCACACTAGCCCCTAAATCAAGTAGTGCCCTAGTTATGGAGAGATCTCCAATGATGTAAGAAATAAGAGGTGCACCTGGGTCCTTAAGCTTAGGGGGTAGGTGGCTGGAAATTATCGAACTAACCTGTTCAGTCAAATCGATGGTCTTAGGGATTTGAGTTCTCAACTTACGCTTTTGGGTGCAGAGGTCTTTCAAAAACTTAGCGTAAGAAGGAACTCGCTTAATAGCATCCAAGAGAGGGAGATTGATGCGAACTTGTTGGAACAAGTCGATCATCTCTTGCATCTTTTCACCCTGTTTACCTTGAAGGGGGTAAGATGGTGTCTGAAGTGCTTGGGGAAAAGAGACTTTTGGAATGTAAGAATCAAGTGATGGTCCCTCCACAATAGGAATGTGCAGCCCCTTCCTTGGGAACTGATGATTGGGTTTCACAGGTGGTGTGTCAGTAATGGAATCATGTGTGTCTTCATCACCACCGGATTTCTCTCGAGTTGGCTCAGCCTCTCCCTGACCTTGAAAACTAGTGGGTAGCATCTCATTAGTGGCTAAGGGTGCATCAGGTTTTTTCTCCCATGTGCTGCTCCTTAGGACTATAACATATTGGACTTGGTCTTTCCCTCGATCCGTTTGACTATTTGGGTTACCTTGGGCTGACTTGCCAATTGGCTAGCCACCCTCCTACTTATAGCATCGGCTAGCTGACCCAGTTGGTTCTCTAGTTTATTAATGGATTGAGTATGTGAGTGAAGCAGTTGTGTATTCTGCTCGAGTCCACTTAATGCTTTTAGCACCTTTTCCTCAAAGAATTCATTCTGTTGGGGTTGAGGATATGGTGGTTGTCCACCCATATAGGCATTGGTTTGAACATTAAATGGTGGCCTATATGGTGGGTTTGGAGGGTTATTAGGTACTGAGTTTCTCCATGAAAAGATTGGATGGTTTTGCCATCCCGGGTTATAAGTATTGGAAAAGGGATCATTACCCAGTGTAGGAAAATTTTGAACCATTTGCACCTGTTCCTGAACAAACTCAGGGTATTGTGCAGCCGCAGGGCAATTCGTCACATAATGACTAGGGCTAGCACATAGGGCACAGGCTTCAGTCTGATTGGGTGGAGAGAAACACATTGGGAAAGGGGACATAGGATGCTACCCTATAGACATCAAATAGTCCAATTTCTTGGACAACATATCAACCTTAGCAGTCATCTCTACAGTTGGATTGATCTCATAGAGACCACCCTTCTTTGGTTGCCCTATGTGTGGAATCTCAGTCTAAGAGGCTGAAGCATGATGTTGGGAATTCTCACTAAGGGTTTCAAAAAGATCCCATGCTTCCATCTCATTCTTGTGCATAAATGTTCCTCCACAAGAGGAGTCCACCATCTGCCTATATCGGTTACAGAGGCCATCATAAAAGCACTGGACTAACTGCCATTTTGGGACAGCATGGTGGGGGCACTTCCTAAGTAATTCCTTGAGTCTCTCCCATGCTTAATGAAATTGTTCGCCCTCTAATTGGGAGAAACTAGTAATGGCTCTTCTAAGGCTATTAGTCTGGCCAATGGGGAAGAATTTTTTAGAAATTCCTACTGCATCCCCGCCCATGTAGAAATCCTAATCGAATCTAGGGAATGAAGCCAGTGTTTGGCTTTGTCCTTTAAGGAGAATGGGAATAGGAGTAACTTTAGGGCATCTTCAGAGAAGTTTTGGATTCTGACTGTAGAGCACACCTCTAAGAACTCATCAAGATGCTTGTAAGGCTCCTCATTAGCAAGTCCATAATAGGATGGTAACATCTGTATGATCCTGGACTTGATCTCATATTAAGCAGCCTGAATGGTAGGCAGCTGAATACAAGATGCAGGGGTATAGGCTGTTGGAGTGAAGTGCTCACTCAGCGGCCTTCTTGGCTGGTTTTTGTCACCCATTTTATTATTATTATCCTTAGGTCTAGCCACAGATCGCTCTATTTCTAGGTCAAGGGAAGTCAGGTCAGGGTGCAAAGAACGCCGACCATGCATAAAACACAACACCAGTTGAACGTGCTAATTAAACAGAAATTAAAACATAATAACTAAATAAAAAAATTCAATAAAAATCAGAACTAAAAAGTAAAAAAAAAAATGACTAATTTAAAACTAACAAAAATACTTACCTGATGTTGGCGATTGCACAATTCCACGTGCTGCCCCCGATGAACGGTTACACATATGATCTTAAGGGGCTGGGGCAATCAAAATTAAGCCTAAACACCCAATCTAATGCTGGAATTAAAAAAAAATTACATAAAATAACCCTAATTACATAAAGTCTAGAAATTAGAAGTAAACCAAACGGACAACTTGTCCTACTAGATCTACTGGGCTTCCTGCACAAATAAAGAGAGTGTTAGGTACACTAAAATTAACCTACTAAAGAGATTAAAAAAATAAAAAAAAAATTCTGAAATTATAAAATTAAAACTAAAACAAGTAACACAAAACAACTCAATCAATCTTAGGAACCATGCTTCGGTTCCCTAGCGACGGGGCCAAAATTTGATCGTGTTGTTAACCGGTCAAAAATAAAACCCTAAATTAATCTAGCAAGTAGCAAGTAAGGGGTCGATCTATAGGGAACCGGAAGGCTAAATTACTAAGATGATTAGATGAAAGTGATGAAAATTAAATTGCATTAAATCTGATTTTAAAACTACGAACAAAAGAAACAAATCTAAGCTAACAATATTGTGCAAATATGAGAGAAGACTATCTTTAGGGTTTGAATCCCTAATGGTTTGCCATTCTAGTCGGTTGCATGCTTCGGTTTATTATAACCACATGCCTAATAATACCACAGAATGTAGGGTTCCTCATAGGTATGGACTATCTTGACGATTATTATCGTCCTTCGCTTACAGGGCTTGACACCCCTAGTTCGTTCATCTATAATCCATTATCGGTATAACCACATAAGAACAAAATACCATTGCTTGAATGAAAAATAATGAATCATAGAAACAGAATTTTTCAACTAAATACATCAATTAAAATCATCCATACAGGGATGGGATCTCAACATCAAGTAATCAAGAATACAAACAAGAATTTTCAATACAAACACCATTAGTTCATCTACACCTAAAGATAGAGGAAACTTAGCCGATCATGGTGCTAAGAGGCAAATGGCAGCAATGATGACGACGATCGATGGCGATGAAGCTACTGGAAAGGTGATTTTCCTCCCCATGCCAAACCCAAGATCCAAAAACAAAAGAAAAAGAAAAAAGAGGGAAAAATAGAGAAAAGAAGAGAAGAGGGCACGACTGCTATATGGACCATATGGATGCTTCGAATCCAATCCCTCTCTAATCTGTCAGGGGTTTTTATAGCTATTGGTGTTTAAAAAAATAAATTTAATAATAAAAACAAAAGAATAATAAATCATGAGAGATAAAGAGAATGAGGGATATATGGAATCCGTGAGGGATTTGGATAGAAGAGATATAAGAAGAGAGAGAGAGAGAGAAGTGGAATAGAATTAGGAAAGGTGGGAGCCGTGAGGGATTTAAGAGGGAGAGGGAGAGGGATGGGGAGAGAGAGAGAGAGAGAGAGAAGTGGAAGAATTGAAGTTGGAGAGATAGATAAAACCGTAGTAGATGAGAGAGAGATATTAGGGAGGAGAGAGAATTTAATTTAAATTATCAATTTGATCAAAATTCTCTTTTTGAGAATATCTCTCCTTCCTGGCCCCGAGTGGACCCAATCCAAGAATTAAAGTTGCTCTAATTAATATTCAAGACGGCAAGGGCCCAATATCGAATATCTTCTGAAAATTTTCCAATTTTATAAAATTATGATTATGCCCTTGGGTCTTCAGTGAAACTTCTTCCCATCTCACCGTTGATCACATGTGAGTCGATCCATGGGTACATTGGTGCCTAGATTGCATGGAATCCTTCCATGCAGCATCTTTTATGTGCATGACCCTGTGATACCATTTTACATTTTTACCCTTGAGACCAAATTCGATGGAACTAGGTGGGGACCACCCCTTGAACCTAAAAATACAAGAGGTCTTCATTGAGCCGAGCTTGTGTAGCATTGAACTCCTCCAACCTGGTTTTCTCAATTTAGGCTCCGAAAGTGTATTTTTTCTCAAATTCTTCCCATATGCCAAAAATACCCCTGTACCCTGAAAAAGACAGAAAATACCCAAGGTAGCTCCATTCTAAGCAGATAAAAATTCAAAATTAATTGGAATAATTTCACACATAAATGTGCTCATCAGTACCCGTCTTCAAGAAAGATGGTATCACAGGCCAATCATAGAGGGCTGGTCGGTCTGACCTTGGGAGGAGATGCAGGAATTGACTGGTTCTCCCTGACAACTCAATGGGTGTATCGCGGGAAGGATTAAAAGTCCACACTAGGGATACATATATTGGGGATTGTAGTAGCACTTCCACCTGCCTTAGTTTTGTTGTCAGGTGGCTTAATAAATATCAATGAATCTCAAGCATATAGACTCATGGTTGTGCTTGCATGTGCATGCAAAGTTTATATTTCATTCATGGGCTTGGTGGAGCTCACACTCATGTATATTTTCTTTTAGATGATATTGCAGGTGGACATCTCGATGGCTGGGAGACTCATTTCACGAAGGAGGATGATGGTGATTATGACCATCTAGGTTTGGACCCCGAGGGAGGTTATCCCTCTTGTTCGGGTGATCAAGGTGACCCTTGAGGATGATCCTTGATGGATGGGTAGCTTACCATTCTAAACTTGGGGATTCTTTTAGGTAGATAGGATCTACTACTAACTCCCTTCTTTGTATAGCTTTATCGGGCTTATGTTTGTAACCCTTTTGTTATTTGGTAAAGCTGGTTAGAATTATAGTGCTTGTAAAACAAGTGGAGGAATGGAACAAGAAAATGATGTTTGTATATATTTTAACTTTTAATGATAAACTTTAGCTTCTGCAGCACTCTATATTTAATTTATTATCCATTGTCATGGGTGTATGTGTTTCTGAGTTATATTAACTACTTCTGTATTAACTACTTCTAGATCCTGGGGATTTGGTGGATGTTGTTATAAATTTTAGATCAGTTGCCCAATCCTCCTAGGGGTGGTTTGGGGCATGATAGATGAAGTTGGTGAAAGACGTATATTAGGTCTAGATTTGATTCAAGCCCCTTGTGAAAAGGTAGATCTGATCAGGGAAAGGATTAAAGCTGCTCAATCTTGACAAAAGAGCTATGCTGATGTAAGGAGGAAGGATTTAGATTTTCAGATTGGCGACAACCAACCAAATGTGTAATGCAGTTCAACAAAAAGGGAAAATTAAGTCCCAAGTTCATTGGTCCATTTGAGATCCTGGCTGAAATTGGGTTTGTGGCGTATACATTGACACTGCCTCCATCATTAGTAAGTGTCCATGATGTCTTCCATGTGTCAATGTTAAGGAAATACATCTCTAACCCAAGACATATATTGACTCAGGAGCCACAACATCTATCCATAAATTTGACATATAAAGAAGTTCCTAAAGAAATTCTGGATCGAAAGGACCACAACCTCCGCAGTCACACTCACTTTCATAAAAGTGCTGTGGATTAATCATTCACCAATAGAAGCATCTTAGAAACATGAAGAGGCCATGTGTGAAAAGTACCCTCACCTATTTGGCTTATCATATATAAAAAATTTTGAGGACAAAATTTTTATATGGGGAGAATCTCATACCCGCACTTAAACCGGGTCTAATTATTAATCTTGGATGATGTAGGTCCCACCATGGCACCCATTGACATGGTGATCTGTGGACTATGACAATCAAGGGTCGAGAGGTAAGCCTTAAATTTCCCTTAAAGTATTAGTTGAGGCTTTGAAAAGTCCTACTAATTAGGCTCAGCAACAACCACCGGTCGATCCATGATCAGTCGGTATGATCATCCGGTGGTACTGAACAGCCAAACTGTATTAATCCTCTGTGGGGCCCACATGCTTTGTGTCTGGTTTTCTTGCTCATGTCTCACCACATTGTGAGATCCTTCTGCTACTTTGTACACCTTACAGAGTTGTGATGGTGGGCCACTCACTTAATGAGCGAAATTAATATAATTTAATTATTAAAGCAGTGCAGGCAAATGAGCCTCAGTGACCTAAAACTATACATACCAACCTTAAGCTCAAATTCATTTCACATTCTATTTTCCTTAGAAATTAAGCTCTGGGAAGAAGGAAGAAGAGAGAGAAGATATGGAGAACTGAAGATTACTATTTTTATCGGTTGTTACCTGCTGCTACCTGCTCTTATCATCTCTACCAGGTAGGATCTCCCTTCTCCAGTTTCGTTTCTTTCTTTTACTAATTTACAAGACAAATAGGTTAGGGACTTAACTGTATTTAGATGGATCCTTACATGCAGAGTTGGAAAGCTTAGTATACTTCATCCTTGTTAAATTCTTCACCATTTGGACCTAATTTACATAAGTTTAACCTAGAATCTGGAACCATTTGTGTAACCATTTCAAAAACCCAGATTTTATGACAATTAACCAAATTGGATGTAGATTACATCTAATAATTGGGGATTTAGTTTGAAATCAACCTAGCTTAGCATGATGAAGAATTCCCCTCAGTCAATTTCTCTTGTTTATGGTTCTTAGATCAACCAATATAAAACAGAACATGAAAATCCGAGCTTTGTATCTGTAGACGCTGAATTTTGTCACCACCCCTAGCAATGATGACAATCGGACACGAACGACTGACGACGTCACCCAAAGGACCTTTTGCCCCATACATGAGTCATATCACCCCTTCCATATCCCCAAAAACAATTTACAAGACCCTTTTACTTAGTGCTGAAGGAGGTACTGCTCACCTTCCCCGACCACGGCGGTCCCTCTAAAAAAGAGACTAAAACCCTAAAAAAATCCCAACAGTGCACAGTGTAGTGTCGCACGGCAGTGTCGTAGATTTGCACATCGTCGCACACGGCCATGGCATTGCACGGCAGTGCTACACCCTACGGGGAAAATTGGCCTAAACGCCGGTGCCGTGGAGAACCCAAAATGTGATTTTTTGTCGTCCAATGGCACTGTAAATTTCACTACGGCGCCGCCAGATGCAATTTTTGCCTATAAATACCTCTCCATCCCTCATTTCCACTTTCCAAGTTCCCAAGAGAGGGGGAGCTCCTAGGCCCCAAACCTCTGCCCGTTTCCCTTTCTGAAGCCCTACTTTCCTTGTCCCGGGGTTCCCCCTACTCCCAGCCTTCGAGCCAAGCCTAGTCCCTCTGTCCAAAGTTCGTCAACCCAAGCTCGAGTTTTTAACCCTCCTTCACACCGAATCCCAGAAAAGTCCTTATGGCCTAGTTATTTTTCCTGAGAGCCGAGTGTCCCACTCCCATAACTACCCGACGCCATTACTCTGCCGAAGTAGGTTCCCATTTCACTACCTGATGCCATTAATTCGTTGAAGTAGTTTCCCATTTCATCACCCGACGTCATTACTCTACTGAAATAGTTTCCCATTTCAATACCCGATGCTGCTACTCTGTCTGACGGAGTCCACATCAATACCTGACATCGTTACTTTGTCCGATAGAGTTCAACTCAATCATCGTAGGCCATTACTCTATTTGATAAAGGATAAAGTCAGTCGTTTGTCTCCACCTGAGCCGGGGGACGCTGCCCGTACTGGACTTTTTATAATTGTATTGGTTTAAAGCGTACATGTATACATTTCTATCGTTAATATTTTTTTCAACATGATATAGTCCTTTAAGCATTCTTGCGTAGTGTACAATAGTCAATATAAATTAGTTTAATTTTAATTAAACAGTTTGTGCATCATTTTAGCCTTGCATTTTAGTATGGGACATTCATTGTCACACCCCAAACCACCCCTTGGGAGGATTAGATAGGTGACCCAAATTGCATGACAGCAATCCGCCAAATCCCACGGATCTAGAAGCAGTTAATCTATTCACAGACACACATCCACCATAATACATCATATAAAACTCAGAGTGCTACGGAGAAACTATATATACATTAAAGCATTTGAAAAGTGTAGCAGTACTGGAAATGATAATATGTACATTATTATCTTGGTTCATTCCCTCTCTCACTCCCACAGAGAAAACAATAGTATCTATCTCTACCATATACAACTTTCAAACAAAAGAAATTATATACAGGCCAAGGTAACCAGAGCCCCAAAAAGAAGAAAGCTAAAAGTAGAAACGGGGAGAAACTCTAGTCGAAAACAAAAGGGAGTCCCCAAGATAAAAAGTCAACAGCAGCACCCTTCACGGGTCATCTTTAGCAATCACCGAGAATACACGCACCAATGGTATGACCTCCGTCTGGGTCCACACCAATATAGTCATAATCACCATGGCTCTCCTCCGGGTAATAAGTCTCCTCGCCACAGTGACGTCCACCTGTAGGATCATCTAATAGAAAAACATATATAATAGAGTGTGAGCTCCATCGAGCCCGTGAATGAAACACATCATTATGTATGCACATGCAATCACAATCATATGAATCCTACATGAGGTGCAATTCATTTTATTAAATTAGCCACCTAACATCACAACTAAGGTAGGTTAGTGCTACTACAATCCCCAATGCACGTACTATCATGCCCCCAACCCGATGAAAGATATTTTACTACAAAAGGGGGTGATTGGGAAATCACGTGTCATCCCAATACCTATCAGGATCACAGATACAGTGTCCCGAGCCACAGTCTACCTGATCATCAATAGTGATAACAGCAAGGATCGTACCAAATGAAATAAATCATTCCAATCATAGAGTTAGCGGAAGTGAAATTTAATTAAATCATGTGAATTATAGAGCATCGGTTCTCTAATGATAACACATAGTACAATTTCAATATTTGTAACCATTCAAACTCTCCTTATAATTAAACATAAAGTTTATACATGATTGTAGATGAATACAGAAATTAAACAATAAGTCACGCCACTAGCGCACCATTCTTGGGTGTTCATCTACAATCAAGTCATAGCCACCGGCTCTACTTGATTCGCATCCAACGGTGCTCATTAAGAGTTTACTTGCATATCAACTAAAAGGGGGTTACGCAATGGGGTTAGCTACACTAGCTAGTAAGGGAGCAAAGGGGAATGCACATACATACACAAATAATTTCAAGCAGAATAATGCATGCTAATGTTAGATTCATTTTTCACCTAACACACAAATTCTATGAGTCAAGTGTATACTACTATGATAACTCGGGAGATACTAAGGGTCACTTAACTTATCACCCCAGTAAAACCTCAATTATCACACGGGAGCCTACACCGATAGAAATCATCCGATCACCTAGTGGTAGACCTTGATAGCCATCACTACCCCTGACCTGGCCTCTTCCACCTCCACAGGCAATAGATGTTCAGACTATCCAACACATAAATCTCTATTGGCAAGGGTCGTAGCATGAGCAAGCATCCTAACCACAGATATACTAGATGCAAGTCCTATCATCCCGAGAGGTAATCTGGGTGCATCAACGTCCCATTCCATCTAGTACCCGGGTACCAACATGGCAAGGCACATACAGATCAGGATTACATATAACAGTTTTCATAATTAAATAAATTGGCGTTCCGGTACCAGCAAACCTGGCACCGTCACCCAATACAATGGTGAGAATAATATCATATTCATAACAATTCACATTTGAATGAATAATGCAATGCACACAATGCTTATATTATATATAATAGCATGATTAAGACTGATTAATATATATATTCAAGCCCAACAAAGTCACCAAAAATCCACTCACCGAACTCAGGTGTCACCCGGCGTGGTTGATATGAATCTCACCGTTGCACTAGCTATCCATCGAGTTGGGTAGCCTAAAAAACACAAAATTAATCATTAAAAGGTGTATAGAGGTGTCCCATGCTAGGCCCCCAAGGTTAAAACTAAGTTTCAACCAAGACAGCACAAGCGGACTCACGGACGAAAGCAATAGGGTAAGTCCATCCCTAACTCCGTTCAGGCCAAAAGGTCAAAATAGGAGGAGTGAATCCACGGATGAAACTTCTTACTTGGATCCATTCATACATCCGTTCGATTTATGAGACACACACGAGAGCGAGCGGATCCATGAATGGATGCATCATGTTAATCTGCCCCTGCATCTGTTCGATCCCTGAGACATACCCGAGAGGGAACTGACCCACGGGTGAAGGCAATAGAATGAATGCATCCCTCCATCCGTTTAGGTCAAGTCACTGAGATTACACTGGACGGACTGACAGACGGTACCACGATTGGTGGATCCGGTCGTGCATCCATCGAAAATATTTTTTGAGATTTCAAAGGGGTTTTCCTCCAGCTTGAAGCTTGGAGTATACCCAATACTCAGGATCATGGAAGGGGGTGTCTAAGTCTCCCTAGGGTCACTAGAACCTAGGCTTACCTCATGGATCCAAGATCACGCAAGGGTTTGGTTCCAATTGGTCCAAAAGTAGGGTTTCAAGGTTTAGAACCAAGGGTTCAACAACAATCATTGCAAAGCAGCTCACATAGGTCTTTAATAGGGTTTGGTCAGCACCAATTGAGCTCCAACTAAGGGCCAAGCATCACCTTGAGTACCAACTGGAACCCTAGGTTAGCTCAAGCTCAAGGAATCTATCAAAATGGAAATGAGAAAAGATGTAAAAAGAGTTTAGGTCATACCTTGGTGAGAGAGCTCCAATTCCAGCCCTAGTCAGCCCTGAAGAACCACCTCCTTTTCCTTCCTCCGTTCCTTTCCATCTCTTCTTTTTCTTCTGTTCTTCAGGCCTTGTCCGAACAGCAAGAGGAGGAGATATGGGGCAGCCAGCCATCTTGGCATGGTTTCCACCTTCTTCCCTTGCCCTCTCATTCCTCTCCTACTTCCACTTCTTCTTCCTTGTCTCTTCTCCTCCACTGTTTGCTTGGGAGGGGAAGAAATAAGGGAATATGAAGTTCTCTTATCTTTTAAAGATAGAAAAGGGCCTTAGGCCTTGTTTGTTTAGGTGCCCTTAAAACATAATTAATCCCTTAGGTTTTAAATGGGTTTTAATTGGGCCTTAGGGCTTATTTGGCCCAATTCATTACCCATTAGGTCCATCTAGTTAATTAGGACATGTTTGGGTTAGCCCTAAGTCTCATAAGACCTATTTGTCCTTTAAGGTTTGTTTGGTTTGAGTTAGATTATAAAACTTATTATTTTATTTAAGTCTTGTAGGCCCACTTTTATGGTCCAATTAACCAATTAATGGTAAGGGTGAGGGTCCATCTAGTCCAAGGGTCTAAGTATGGTGTCCGGGACATGGGGATGTGGGTCCCATAGAAAAATAAATCAAAAGGGAAATTAACAATCGGGCCGATCCATGAGCGGAACCAATTAAGTGAGTCCGTTCATGACTCTATTGCTGCTGTCAGGGCCCAAACTTCAAGGAAAGTTACGGGACTTTGACCCATATGATGAGCACATTTATGTGTGAAATCTCAGGGCATAAAACATACATTTTATCACATTGGACTGAGTTACTTCGGTGCTTTCATATGCTTTTCAGGTTTTAGGTGAATTCATGTGAAAATGGGGCAAAAGATGCTAAGAATAGCCGAAAGCACCCAGGAGTTGAGAAAATCAAGTTTGGATTGAGCACCGAAAGAATCACGTCAATTAGTCAAATTTGAATGTAATTATAGAGGGCTCCTTAGCATAATTTTGAGGTATTAATAGTATGGATACGTAGCCCGTCGAGTTAGCTTCGTAACGGCTCAAACGGTACTTGATTTCGAGTTGAAACGAAGAAGTTACGGCCGTTTTCGTAACGACGTGCAAAAATGGCTTGCAGGGGTTTGTTTATAATTGTCGAAAATCGGCTGGGGACAAAGTAAAGCGGAAGTTCGGATTCGAGGGGCTTTAGCATAATTATCAAAAGTTATCTTTTCTATTAGCCGAAAGATTCCATTTGGAAGGCTCTGGAGCAGTCAAACTTCAACTTGAGATATCTTGGGATCCCGAACTCCAAATTGGACGAAATTTGGGTCTATGTTGGGTGATTTTTTGCAAGGAATGTAACAGTGAGGCCTATATAAGCATCCCATGCTCCACATTTTTTGAAAGACAGAATAGTCATCACTTTCTCTCTCCTCCAACTTTCTAAGGGCACTTTTGGGATTTAACTATGGATAGATTTAATTTGAAAAATATTCTCTTATCCTTGAAAGGTTGAAAAGTCAAAGATGCCTTGATCTCATTTTGGAGAAGATATCTACAAAGAAAAGAAAGCACAAGAATAGAATAGGAAAGTTACTTTTTGAGAAATAGAAGGTATATGTAGCTTAGATTTTTATCTCTCTTAGTTTCTA
Organism: Telopea speciosissima; assembly: GCF_018873765.1. Classification (NCBI taxonomy): domain Eukaryota; kingdom Viridiplantae; phylum Streptophyta; class Magnoliopsida; order Proteales; family Proteaceae; genus Telopea; species Telopea speciosissima. Next base: position 37,600,286 of record NC_057917.1, on the reverse strand, counting down.
TTTTTTTCTTTTTTCTTGGGATTCAAGTAATGTAAAGGAGGAAGGAGAAGAGAATATTTTATTCTCTTAGGGAATATTTCTCCTACCACTTCCCTCTTCTCTCTTCTCCCTTCTCCCTATAAATACCCCTTGCCCTTTGGGTTGTAAGAAGTTAGTTTTTTTTAGTTCAGTTTTTAATTAGTTTCTAATTCAGTTTTTAATGTAATTTTTAGTTCAATTATTAGTGAAATTTCTTCTTTTCTTCTTCTGGTTTTTGGCTTTCTAAATTCTAGTTTGATTTTATGCTTCCAATTCCATGGTTGTAATGCTTTTGATTCATGTTTTAATTTTATGTCTTCAATATGGTTGTAATAATTCTAGTTTAGTTTCAAGCTTTCTAGTCTAAGTTCCTAAGTTGATGACAAGACTTGGAGATTTAGAAGAGGGAGCCATGCAAGATTTGTTCAAGTATTCAAGCTCTTCAACTACATTCATGCAAGCAATTTCAGTCCGTGTCAAGCACATCCAAGTTGTTACTCTCTAAACTCTTAAACTCATTCTCCCTCTCTTCTATCTCATTCTTGTTGTTCTTCTTTTGTTGTTTTTTTTCTATGTGGTTGTGGTTTGTGGCTGCATTTTTATTCCTTCTAATTCGCGTTAGTTTGATAGGTTAGATGGATTTGTGTTAGGACGTCAATTTAATTCATGCCAATTTAATTCGTTAGATGCTTGTGAGTTAGGATCCGTTAGTTTGTTAGTTTAATTAGTTTAATTTAACACTTTAATTTGGTTCACTTTGCATTACTTTAAAGTAAGTAAAATAGGGTGGTGTACATCTCCTCATGTTTGACCCGTAGCTACGATTGACCCGTACGCTTGCAGTATTATTTTAACAAAAACAAATTTTTGGCGCCGTTGCTGGGGAGATTATTGTCCACTTTATTTTTCTGATTTTTTTAGTAGTTTGAAGTGCTTTAATTTCTTCTCTTTCCCCTCTTCTGTTTCAAAAAAAAAAAACAATTTTTGAAAACCTCATCTTGTTTCTTTTTTGTTTCAAGAGTGTGCACTCAATCTAAAATTTTTTATATGCTCAAACCCAACCTCTTTTGGTGTTCCTCACAGGATTAAGTTGCCTATGATGCTACATCTTGACTTGGTTGGGTGGATTGGCATGTGACTTATCTGTGGAGGTGACCACTTTTGATAACAAGAAAGCAACATAGTGAGTGTTTTTGTTTTTAGTGATTTTTTCTAGTCCTTTTATTTTTCTTTAAATCCATCAACAAAAAAAAAAAAAAGGGAGACCTCAATTTTGGATAGGTGGTTGATTTATGCATGTTTGGAATAATGGGAGATACACTTCCACCTATGACTTTGGGGGGAAGGTGGAACCATGTTAAGGCACATATGACTTTGGAGGAAAGGTTTAAACAAGCTAGGCTGCCAAAAGTAGTGAATTAGAGAACCACTTTGCACCACCCCAGTACAATTTTGTTCCCCAACCCAACTATGGGCTTTCAAAAAATTTTGATTGGTCACATCCCCAGACTATCCATGTTGTGGAAGGATGCCCTAATTTTTATGGGGGTAGCTATGGTGATGAGATTGTGAGTCCTCTATTTCAGTACAATTCTTTTGGCACTTACTATCAGGGGTGGAGTGATCATCCCGATTTCTCATGGGATCAATGGAATAACCAAGTTGGACCACCCAATTTCTAATGTCATGGTCAGTTTGGTCCTCCAATGCCCAACCCTCCAATGCATTCAACAAGAATGAATGAGCTAGAAAGGACTATTGATAGAATGGAGAAGCAACTCTCTCAACTGATCACCATGTTACAGCAGGAGGAAATGGGTACATTACCTAGTCAGCCTGAACCTAGTCTATGTTACCAGATTCCTATTCAGAATGAACCGCCCCATCCCCAGTTTAAGAATGTTGAAAGTCCACCACCCAAGTTTGAGGTTAATGAGAATCACTCCCAGCACAATAATTGTCAAGATGATTTATTTGTTGAGATTGAGTCTCCTAAAGATATTAGTGAAGCGAAGTTTGATGAGCCACCTGGGGAAGTCCAACTTTTTCTTGAAATTTTTGATCTTAGTGAGCCTAGTGTTTCCACTGATTTAGAATCAGATTTTCATGATAGCATAGAAACCCTAGAAATTTGATCTCCCCATCTCCCTTTGGAAAACCCAGATGATTGTCATTTTGAGGATTCAATTGTTCGGTATGTTGATTGGTCAAAACCTCTTAGGTTTGATGATTTTATTGAGGAGGACAATGCTAGTCCTAATGCTTTTCAAGCATATTATCGTGATCCTTATTTGGAAAACCAAGTTATGCAAAGAGCGGATAGTTTTATTGCTAGGATTGATTTGAGTAAACCTCACATTTTTTATGATTATCTTGATGAGGTTACTGATATTTATAATCCTTTTGATGCTTACTGCGATCCATTTTTGGTTGCTTTTTCTAAACATGACATGTGTTCTACATTGCAAACGGGAGAGAAGGGGAGGATTTATGGCATGAGTTTTAATGCCTTCATTTTCCACTGTCCCATGAGGACAGATTTTTTTATTGGATATTTTTCAGTTGTGCTTAGCTTCTATATTATTTCTCGCTTTACTAAAATTCATGGTCGAGTGTTTTCTGGTTCTGAAGCTCTTTCTACATTTGTCAGCCATGGATTGAGATTTCTTTTGATGCCCCAAGTACTTTTGGTAGAGCTCATGACTCTTCATGATCCTCTTTATTGATTATATCTGGTAAACCCCCTCATCTCCTCCCTTGTCCTTCTTCTTTATTTTCTGCAAGTATTGAGGACATTGCATGAATTAAGTATTGAGGGTATGTGAGCTTGCTTATTTGGTAAATTTTGATTGTGACGGTAGTTTGGTGTTGTGCATACATGTCTTTGATTGCGAAACGAGAGAGAGAGGGAATTAGGTGCCCTAGCATGCGAAATAATAAAAAAACCCCTTTTCAAATACAGTAGTTGATTTGTATCCGATGAGAGGGATTGAATTGGAAAATATGAGCATTATTTCATTTGATGGCTAGATTCCTCTATGTGTTTTATGGACCCTTTGATCTTTTGGCTAGTAATGAGACCAATTTGTTTGTGGCAAGGCAAAGCATGAAAGTGAAAGTGAATGGAAAAGGGAAAAAAAAAAAAAAAAAAAAAAAAAAAGGAAAGTGGAATTCCTTGGGACTAGACATGGTACTGTTGCCTCAGGGAGCAGGGTGACTTGATCGAAATTCCTTGGAAGGAAACTCAAAAAACTCTTGCATCAATGTCTCAGTGTCTTATGGATATATACAAAAAGCGAAGCTACCAAGTATTTGGATGTCTGGTGTATGCTCCACCATGTCATTCAGAGAACAGCAGTGGAGTAGAAATAGAGTTTGTAGTTGAGAAAGAAAAAAAGTGTTTGCCTTAAATGCCTGAAAAAAAAAGTATGGTAAAAAATACTCAACGCCTAAGTCTTTGATTCCATCGATGCTATGAGTGGTTTACCTGAAGGTGAGTAGTGTTCAGAAAATATGAGGAGATACCTTAATCTTGATGCATGCTTGTTATTTAAATTGAGGTGGGGTGATAAAATTCAAATGTGGGGGAATCTTTGGCTCCTTGATCTTTAGTTGAGCACTTTTTGGGATTATGTGCACTGTCCTACATATGCCATAATTAAAATTTGCAGCATTTATTTACAATTGAATTTTGGGTATACATTCACTGCAAACACCCATGAAACACAACTCGTCCACTAGGGGTAACCTAGGGGTTTAAAGGCTTGTTGCACATGCTAAGTGCATCCGTGATTCCTACGAAAGTGAGTTAGGATTTTTTGCATTCTACGTTAGTTTTTCTTTTGCTTTACTTAAGGACAAGTAACGTTCAAGTGTGGGGGAATCTGATGAGCACATTTATGTGTGAAATCTTAGGGCATAAAGCATACATTTTACCACATTGGACAGAGTTACTTCGGTGCTTTCTTGTGCTTTTCAGGTTTTAGGTGAATTCTTGTAAAAATAGAGCAAAAGATGCTAAGAATAGCCGAAAACGCTCAGGAGTCGAGAAAATCAAGTTTGGATTGAGCACTGAAAGAATCACACCAATTATTCAAATTTGAATGTGATTACAGTGGGCCCCTTAGCATAACTTTGAGGTGTTAATAGTATGGATGAGTAGCCCGTCGAGTCAGCTTGGCAACGGTTCAAACGGTACTTGATTCCGAGTTGAAACGAAGAAGTTACGACCGTTTTCGTAACGACGCGCGAAAATGACATGTAGGGGTTTGTTTATAATTATCAAAAATCAACTAGGGATAAAGTAAAGCGAAAGTTCGGATTTGAGGGGCTTTAGTGCAATTATCAAAAGTTATCTTTTCTGTTAGCCGAAAGATTCCATTTGGAAGGCTCTAGAGCAGTCCAACTTCAACTTGAGATATCTTGGGATCCCGAACTCCAAATTGGATGAAATTTGGGTCTATTTTAGGTGATTTTTTGCAAGGAATGTAACAGTGAGGTCTATACAAGCATCCCATGCTCCATGTTTTTTGAAGAACAGAATAGTCATCACTTTATCTCTCCTCCAACTTTCTAAGGGCACTTTTGGGATTTGACTATGGATAGATTTAATTTGGAAAATATTCTCTTATCCTTGGAAGGTTAAAAAGTCAAAGATACCTTGATCTCATTGCTTGGAGAAGATATCTACAAAGAAAAGGAAGCACAATAATAGAATAGGAAAGTTACTTTTTGAGAAATAGAAGGTTTATGTAGCTTAGATTTTTATCTCTCTTAGTTTCTATTTTTTTCTTTTTTCTTGGGATTCAGGTAATGTAAAGGAGGAAGCTCTTAGGGAATATTTTTCCTACCACTTCCCTCTTCTCTTTTCTCCCCCTTCCCTATAAATACCCCTTGCCCTTTGGGTTGTAAGAAGTTAGTTTTTTTTAGTTCAGTTTTTAGTTAGTTTCTAGTTCAATTATAATTCAGTTTTTAGTGTAATTTTTAGTTCAATTATTAGTGAAATTTTTTCTTTTCTTCTTCTAGTTTTTGGCTTTCGAAATTCTAGTTTGATTTTATGCTTTCAATTTCATGGTTGTAATGCTTTTGATTCATGCTTTAATTTTATATCTTCAATATGGTTGTAATAATTCTAGTTTAGTTTCAAGCTTTCTAGTCTAAGTTCCTAAGTTGATGATAGGACTTGGAGATTTAGAAGAGGAAGCCATGCAAGATTTGTTCAAGTATTCAAGCTCTTCAACTACATTTATGCAAGCAATTTCAGTCCTTGTCAAGCACATCCAGGTTGTTACTCTCTAAACTCTTAAACTCATTCTCCTTCTTCTTCTTTTGTTTTTTTTTTATGTGGTTGTGGTTTGTGGCTGCATTTTTATTCCTTCCAATTCGCGTTAGTTTGATAAGTTAGATGGATATGTGTTAGGATGCCAATTTAATTAGTTAAATGCTTATGAGTTAAGATCCGTTAGTTTGTTAGTTTAATTAGTTTAATTTAACACTTTAATTTGGTTCACTTTGCATTACTTTAAAGTGAGTAAAATAGGGTGGTGTACATCTCCTCGTGTTTGACCCGTAGCTACGATTGACCCATACGCTTGCGGTATTATTTTAACAATGCTTCCAAGACTTCGAGGGGACACTTATAATAAAATACTAGGTTCAAGGTCATAAGTGTTGACCATTGCCACCATGGCATTACCCTTTGGTAAGGTCTAAATTACCCCGGGACATTAGAGTATATTTCAAGTGCGGGTGTAACATCCCTCCAACCTTATTAAAATTTTCATCCTCGAAATTTGAGGCACCTAAAGGTCTCAATTGGTGAGGACTGTTGAATAACAACACCTCTAGTCACCCACTACATGAACTAAGTCAAGGGTTTAATCAAGGTGGGGCAGTGCCTACATGGCACGGCAAGTCGGGTTTTACAATTTCTTTTTCGTATAGGGTCACATTACCACAAGGGATGAGGTTCACAGTAACCCTGGGCTCCATTGGGTTAAGAGCCATAGATTACAATTTCCTAAGGGAAACAGGGCCATCAGTCACTAAACTAAGCCACAAGGAGCCGAAGGTTCATTAGATCTTCCAGATCTGGTGATACCACTCTGGTTATTCTTGGGTTACTGGACTTATCTTGTCCAGTCCCCAACATAGGGTTTACATTCTGAATACTTTCACTTCGGGTTATCTCTTTACCTAACCCAACTTTTGAATGATTTAAAATATTGATGGAATCTCCTATTGTTTACTCCCGGTAAGGAGGGAACGGATTTGGTGACCCATTACCCCATTCATATCTGTTGTTGGAGAAGGTCTTGTTATATCCTTCAGTTTCAGCCTTCACAACCTTATAAACCTACTACCCCGTCATCCCACAGGGGAAAGTCCATAATGGTCCTCTTTCTAGAACCAAACAACCTTTTAATAGTTTTGGTCCAAGTCAATTCCTCCAAGCAGGTCTTAACCATTAACCTACCCGATCATTTATTAAATTCATTACCTATTAACCTAAGGTTTGGTTAACCAAGGTCGGGCTCAAACTAGCTACATAGTAAAGTCAAGGAAAGGACATACTTGTAGTACCAAAGAATTACTCTAGCCATACAAGTCTAAGATTTAAGGGATATATATTTATTTTAAATTCACACATGTACATAAGTATAAGTTTAATAATTACATTCATACCCCAAAGGATGTATCTATCACCTAGGTTAATTCACAAGGACATGATAGTCTTAGGTATGGTATACTAGGTCTTTTGGAAGTCTAAACATGACCTAGGACTCCAACTATGAGTCCAAGCATAATTTGGATGGTCTAAGCAAAATTTCGACAAGGTTATCACTAGCCTTTGAGGTGTCATGAATGACCTTCGCTTCTACTAGGTCTCTATTGATCATTCAAACTAAATCATTTTAAACCAGCCTATTAGTTCTCTTTCTTATTATCTAACTATGAGTTTAAATTCTATACACCCCATTAAGGGTTTCTACACCGCATAGGTTCAGGCTTTCTATCCATAAGTTTTGGGTTCTTTAAATTCATAGAGTTTAAGGATTTTCATCCTCAAGGGTAACTCTCCTTCTCTCACATAAGAGGGGAGCCACAGCATATACTAATGCCTGCTATTTCTTATTGGCTGGCCCGGCTGATGTAGGCCTAAGGATGTAGACACCGTAGTTTACATTCAGAGCAAGTAATAACTATGCATGGGCCAAACAACATGGGTGTTCAATCTAAGGTATAGGCACATAATCATTACATATAGGTGTGGCCACAAGGTCTAAAAAATCTGGGCTCAAAGTCCTAAAAGAAATCGGACGGACTCACGGGCGGAATTAGTACTATGAGTCCGTTCGTGGCTCCTCCACAAGATAGGCAAAGCGGACTAACGGGCGGATGTGGAACGTGAATCCGTTCGTTCGTCCATTCTTAGAAGACTCAATTTTGTAAAAATACTGAGGCGATCAGATCTTCAGATGGACTCAATGGAAGTGGATCCGTTCTTTGTTACGCGAGGCTTTTGCTCTCTTACCGTCAAAAGAAGAATTAGCAGCTAAAGACAATCAGCTTATGGCACAGTTTTAAGAACAAAAATTTCATGTTTTGTGCAGGGCAGATTCACTGGCGGAATCACGATAAGTGGATCCATTCGTGCGTCCGTTCCCAGAATTTTAATAAAATAGAGCCACGAGTTTTAAAACTCATTTTTGGCTCCAAAGAGAGGGACACAACCGTAGGGGGAAAACTACCACAAGGAACTTCCATCCAAGCAACTTTGCCCTAGTTTTGGGAACTTCAAGCACTAGGATCATTCTCTTCTCCACTTAAGGTAAGATTCTCTCGCTATTTCTCCCTTCCATTTTCCTTTCTTTCCATTTGTAGGGTTTTTGCTTGTGTCTCTTCATCTTCCTTTTCCCTTTTTTCTTGGATTTGGGATGAACATCTCAAGTCTATGATTGTGTTTTGATTTTTGGTTGTATTTTCCTAGCCATGTACACCAAGATCATACCAAAATCGACTGAGACTAGGGTTTTTTTTAGGGTTGAATTAAGCCCTAATCGATCACTGGCACTAAGTTAGGGAGGTTTCTTGTATGAACATTGTATCTTTTATTGAATTTTAAAATCCTTGCAAGAATTTTAGAGATTGCTTGCCATGTTTGCCAAGCCTAGTTAAATTACTTGGATTATTCCTAGGTTTTGGTTAGAATAAAATCCTCAAACCTTCAATACTTTGGAAAACTTCTCAAAAGCATGTCTATCTCTTCATATGCCCTATAATCTCATAGAAATTTATTCCATTGTCATATCCTCAAGCATATTTTCTTATTCATATGGTTGTTAGTATGATCCTTGGTATTTATCCCCTTTTTCTTCAAATAAATAACTCTTGTCTATTGTCGGGGTCTGTTACTCAATAATTTGTTGGTTTGACATTGATTGGAATGCAAAGTAGCCAAAAGCACATGTATTATTTATATCAATTTCATCCCTTCATACTTGTGCTATATGGTCCTCATATGCATTTCATATGTGCATTGATCTTGTTTCTTTTCCTTCACTTTAAACATATCTCTAATGGTATCCATGTTCTATTTTATTACATTTATATATTTTTTTTTGATCTTCTCATCATGTATAACCTTCTTATCTAACCATTTCCATATCATATAGGCATTTCATTTCTATAATTTTATTTTCCAATCATAACCATTTACTCCACTTTGGCTTACATTTGTTGTCTTCTTTGGTGGTGTCTTGTGTGTAGGAAAACAATCATGACTCCCAAAAGAAAGAGGGATTTAGCCATAGTGCCAGCTAGTCCCACGGCCTATAATGTGGGGTGGTTTATCTCGGAAAAGACTAAGGGGATATTCCGAGAACACCTCTTCAATAGGAAGATTTTAGTGGGGAGAGATATAGTGGTGGAAGAGCTTCTGGCCTATAAGGTGGGTGCCAGGTTTGATAGGCTGAAATGGAGCAGCATGCTTACTCATCCAGAATTTTACTATCCCACATTGGTCAGGAAATTTTACTCAAATCTAGTACTGGTCAAAGAGGACGATGATGGCTTCAAGTTGACCTCCTTTATGAAGGAAGTTACCATTGGTTTTAATGCAATGGAGTTGGGGATTCTCCTGGATGTATCTGCAGAGGGTGATAGGGTCTATCATCCCCCAGGCAGTGATCCTAACAAGTGTCTGTCTCCAGTAGAGAATCAAAAATTGTTCAAGACTCTCACCAACAACAAGTATGATGAGAATGAAGACCTTTCCCGGTTTCCTCCTTCACAGTGGGTTCTTACATTCATAGCCAGGACCAATCTGGCTCCTTCCAAGGCACATAGCACCCAGCCTGCTTTGATGTCAATTGTTCTAGCATACTCCCTGTACATTGGCTAGCATATCTGTTTGCCTCATGTGATTATCCAACACATGGCTCGGGCGGTGTTAAATCCTACCCGCACCAATACTTTGCCATATGGTAGACTGCTCACCTGAGTCTTTTTGTATTTCGGGACTGACTTTGACTATGAACCCAAGGAAATAAGTACTGAGGGGCCGGGTTCAATGTATTATAGAAGATGGGACTGTACGGCGATTATGACAGTTTTGGAGAGCCAGTCAGATATGAGGAGGGTAGAGGACCCAGAGAGGTTGATGATGATAGTGATGATGGCGTCGAGTTTATGGGCTGCGGGCCATTTGCTGTAGGGACTTCTGGTGCACTAGGGGGAGGGGGAAGTGATATTCTTATGGCTATCAGACGACTGAACCTGAGGATGCTGGAGGCCTTCGATGATGTCAAGAAGCAGTTCTCCAACCAGGCTCGGCATCTTGAGGGCATAGAGAGAGGAGTAGATGACATCAACACCTTCCTTGGTCGCGGTGGTGGCGATGGCACGGATGATTAGCCCAGTTCTTTCTCCAAGCAATTTAAAGTCGTTTTAAATCAGTCTTTTGGTTTCTTGTCTTTTGATGGATGTTTGTGGAACTATTTTCTTTTGACTTTCCTTGCTTTTCTCTTTTCTTTTTTGATCAGTTCATTTGGAAACTTTTGATGGTGGAATCATATGGAACTTTTGCTTTAGGGTAGACAAAATCACATATTTTGAGTTGAATTTGTTGGAATCTTGTGTTTTGAGTTGGGAGAATTACAATCATTCCCAAGCAAGAATTTGGAACAATTGGTGGTTGAAGCATTATTTTGTATTTAGGATAGATGAAATCATGGATGTTGAGGATGTTGGAACAATCTGAAAATTGTATTTAGTTTTATACATATATTTTTATATATTTGCTTACTTCCTCTTGTTTGAATCATTGATCACAATTGTGGGTTGGTTATACTTGGTTTGTCATTGTTTATTGTGGGTCATCACATATATTTGCTGATCTATTACTTACTTAAAACCCAACAAAACATCAACATGATTATCAATTGACAGCCTATGTTTCAAGCATTAAATCACTTGGTTGCCTATTATATTCTAGGTTCTTGTTTCACCATAATCAGTCATCCCCTATGTCTGCACACAATGATTTATGTTCTTGAGATTTTTAATTTAGAACCTAATTTGTGGAGAGTAAATCAAGAGGTTACGTCAGACTGTGGTTGGTGCAGAGCATCATTGCTCTGATACCACTCTGTCCAGCCCCTAACCCGATGAAAGATATTTTACTACAAAAGGGGGTGACTAGGACAACACGTATCGTCCCAATACCTACCAAGATCACAGATACAGTGTCCCAAGCCACAGTTTACCCTATCATCAATCGTGATAACAGTAAGGAACGTACCAAATGGAATAAATCGTTCCAATCATAGAGTTAGTGGAAGAAAAATTTAATTAAATCATGTAAATTATAGAGCATCGATTCTCTAATGATAACACATAGTACAATTTCAATATTTGTAACCATTCAATCTCTCCTTATAATTAAACATAAAGTTTATACATGATTGTGGATGAATGCAAAAATTAAATAATAAGTCATGCCACTAGGGCACCATTCTTGGGTGTACATCTACATCTAAGTCACAGCCACCGGCTCCACTTGATCCGCATCCAATGGTGATCATCAAGAGTTTACCTGCATATCAACTAAAAAGGGGTTACGCAACGGGATTAGCTACACTAGCTAGTGAGGGAGCAAAGGGGAATGCACATGTATACACATAAATAATTTCAAGCAGAATGATGCATGCTAATGTTAGATTTATTTTTCACCTAACACACAAATTCTATGAGTCAAGTGTATGCTACTGTGATAACTCAGGAGACACTGAGGGTCACTTACTTATTACCCCAGTTAAACCTCAATTATCACATGGAGCCTACGCCAGTAGAAACCATCTGGTCACCCAGTGGTAGACCTTGATAGCCATCACTACCCCTGACCTGGCCTCTCCCACCTCCATAGGCAACAGATGCTCAGACTATCCAACACATAAATCCCTGTTGGCAAGGGTCGTAGCATAAGGGAGCAAGCATCCAAGCCACAGATATACTACATGCAAGTCCTATCATCCCGAGAGGTATTTTGGGTGCATCAACGTCCCATTCCATCCAGTACCCGAGTACCAGCAAGGCACGGCACATACAGATCAAGATGACATATAAAAGTTTTCATAATTAAATAAATTAGGGTTCCGATACTGGCACACCCGGCACCATCACCCGATACAATGGTGAGAATAATATCACATTCATAATAGTTCACATTTGAATGAATAATGTAATACACATAATGCTTATATTATATATAATAGCATGATTAAGATTGATTAATATATACATTCAAGCCCAACAAAGTTAGCCAAAACCCACTCACCGAACTCGGCTGTCACCCGGCATGGTTGACATGAATCTCACTGGTGCACTAGCTATCCATTGAGTTGGGTAGCCTAAAAAACACAAAAGTAATCATTAAAAGGTGTATAGAGGGGTCCCATGCTAGGCCCCAACGTTAAAACTAAGTTTCAACCAAGGCAGCACGAGCGGACTTCCGGATAGAAGCAACAGGGTGAGTCCGTCCCTGACTCTATTCAGGCCAAAAGGTCAAAACAGGAGGAGCGGATCCACGGATGGAACTTCTTATTTGGATCCGTTCGTACATCCGTTCAATTTTCGAGACACACCCGAGAGCAAGTGGATCCATGGGTGGATGCGCCATCTTAATCTGCCTCGGCATCCGTTCGATCCTTGAGACATACCCGAGAGGGAACTGACCCACGGGCGGAGGCAACAGAATGAATCCGTCTCTTCATTCGTTCAGGTCAAGTCACTAGGATTATACTAGACGGACTGACGGACGGTACCATGACTAGTGGATTCGATTGTGCGTCCGTCAAAAATCTTTTTGGAGATTTCAAAGAGCTTTTCTTCCAGCTCGAAACTTGGAGTACACCTAGTACTCAGGATCATGGAAGGGGGTGTCTAAGTCTCCCTAGGGTCACTATAACTTAAGATTACCTCATGGATCCAAGATCACACAAGGGTTTGGTTCCAATTGATCCAAAGGTAGGGTTTCAAGGTTTAGAATCAAGGGTTCAGCAACAATCGCTGCAAAGTAGCTCACATAGGTCTTTAATAGGGTTTGGTTAGCACCAATTGAGCTCCAACTAAGGGCCAAGCATCATCTTGAGTCCCAAATGGAACCTTAGGTTAGCTCAAGCTCAAGGAATCTATCAAAATGGAAATGGGAAGAGATGTACCAAGGGTTTAGATCATACCATGGTGAGAGGAGCTCCAATTCCAGCCCTAGCCAGCCTTGAAGAACCACCTCCTTTTCCATCTCTTCTTTTTCTTCTCTTCTTCAGGCCTTGTCCAGATAGTGAGAGGAGGAGATGTGGGGCAGCCAGCCATCTTGGCATGGCTTTCACCTTCTTCCCTTCCCCTCTCATTCCTCTCCTACTTCCACTTCTTCTTCTTCCTTGTCTCTTCTCCTCCATAGTTTGCTTGGGAGGGGGAGAGATAAGGAAATATGAAGTTCTCTTATCTTTTAAGGATAGGAAAGGGCCTTAGGCCTTGTTTGTTTAGGTGCCCTTAAAACATAATTAATCCCTTAGATTTTAAACGGGTTTTAATTGGGCCTTAGGGCTTGTTTGGCCCAAGTCATAACCCATTAGGTCCATCTAGTTAATTAGGACATATTTGGATTAGCCCTAAGTCTCATAAGACCTATTTGTCCTCTAAGGTTTGTTTGATTTGAGTTAGATTATAAAACTCATTATTTTATTTAAGGTAAGTCTTGTAGGCCCACTTTCATGACCCAATTAACTAATTAATGGTAAGGGTGAGGGTCCATCTAGTCCAAGGGTCTAAGTATGGTGTCTGGGACACGAGAATGTGGGTCCCATAGGAAAATAAATCAAAAGGATAATTAACAGCACAGGCGGTTCACGAGCGGAACTAGTCAAGTTTATCCATTCATGACTCCATTACTGCTGTCAAGACCCAAACTTCAAAGAAAGTTGTGGGGCTTTGACCCGTACTTCCAAGATTTCAAGGGGACACTTATAATAAAATTCTAGGTTCAAGGTCATAAGTGTTGACCATTGCCACCATGGCATTATCCTTTGGTAAGGTCTAAATTGCCCCGGGGTATTAGGGTATATTTTGGGTGCGGGTGTAACATGTATCCCTGGTGCAGGCTTTTAACTTCTTCTCGCGATACACCCATTGAGTTGTTGGAGAGGACCAGTCAACTCCCACAGCTTTCACCAAGGTCAGCCCGACCAGCCCTCTGTGATTAACCTATAAGGCATCCATCCTTTTCATCATTTTTCTTTTCACTGGCTTATAGCCCATAATCACCTTTTTTGGTGCATTCACATTTCTTTCTTTTCTTTTCCTTTCTCATTCATATGGTCACTCCCACAGGAATCCAGCACCCTAACCCCTGTTGGCAAGGGTGCGCAACACGAGTGATGAAACTCTAGCCCAATATGTCTATATGGCATCATATGAGTCAGGCGGTGTCAACCATATCCCATTCTACGTGTCATGCCCCTATCCCGATTTAATATATATTGCCACATAGGGGTATGACTGGGAAAATTACACATCATCCCAACATCTACCAGGATCGCAGATACAGTGTCCCGAGCCACAGTCCACCCTATCATCATCACATTATGACTACAGAAAGGAACGTACCGAAAGGAACAAATCGTTCCAATCACAGAGTTAGCGAAAGCGAAATTAAATTCAAATATGTGAAATTATAGAGCATCGGTTCTCTAATGATATCACATAGTATAGTAACAGTGTTTGTAACCATTCATTCTCTCCTAATAAATAAACATGCAATTTATACATGATTGTGAAAGGGATACATGAAATAAATAATGATAAACAATCGCCCCAAGGGCACAACTGCTTGGGTGTACATCTACATCCAAGTCGCGGTCATCAACTCCACTTGATTCGCATCCAACGGTGCTCGTCAAGGGGCTATCTACATATAACTAAAAAGTGGTTGTATAACGGGGTTAGCTACACTAGCTAGTGAAGGAGCAAAGGGGAATGCGTACACGTCACACAAATCAATATCAATCAGAATGATGCATGCTAATGCTAGATTCATTTTCCACCTAGAACAAAATTCTATCAGTCAAGTATATGCTACTACGACAACTCGAGAAACACTGAGGGTCACTTATCCTATAGCCCCAGTGCGACCTCAATTATCACGAAGGGACCTGCGCCGGTAGAAGCCATCATGACCACCCAATGGTAAACCCCGATAGCCATCACTACCCCTACCCTGGCCTCTCCCACCTCCACAGACTGCAGGTAATCAGACTATCCAACACATAAACCCCTGTTGGTAGGGGTTGTAGCATCAGGGAACAAGCATCCTAGCCACAGATATTCTATATGTAAGTCCTATCATCCCGAGAGGTATTCTGGGTGCATCAACATCCCATTCCATCTAGTACCCGAGTACCAGCACGGCATGGCATATAAAGATCAGGATGACATACAACAGTTTTCATAATTTAAATAAATTGGGGTTCCGGTATCGGCACACCCGGCACTGCAACCCGATACATTGGTGAGCATGCTATCACATACATAACAATTCACATCTAAGATAATCAATGCAATGCGCACGATGCTTATAAATATACAATAGCTTGCTTAATATTGACAATTATATAGTAATCAAACCCAACAAAGTCACCTAGAACCTACTCACCAGGCATAGGTGTCACCGGGCGTGATTGGCATGAATCTCCCCAGGCATCAGGTGTCATCTGGCGTGGTTCACATGAATCTCACCGGTGCACCAACCTAACATATAAAAGAAAGCATTAAAACAAGTATAGGAGGGTCCCATGCTATGCCCCAAATGGTTAAAACCAAGTTTCAACCAAGACAGCACGAGCGGACTCACAGGCGGTCTCAGCAGAGGTGAATCTGCCCCTGACTCCGTTCAGGCCAAAAGGTAAAATCAGAGCGAGCGGACCCATGAGCGAAACTTCTCACTTGAGTCCGGTGGTGCATCCATTCTACATCTGAGTCAATCATAAAAGGGAGCGGATCCACAGGCAGATGTGTATCTTGGGTCAGCCCCTGCATCCGTTCAGTTTCTGAGACAGGACCCGAGAGCAACAGGTTCCAGGCGGAGGCAAACAGAGTAAATTCGTGCCTTCGTTCGCTTACGCTAACACACAGGGTTTGTGCTGGGCGGACTAACGGGCGGTACCATGATAGATGGATCCGGTCATTCGTTCGCCGACAGTCTCTTCCGAGATTTCAAGAAGTTTTAACTCCAGCTTGGAACTTGGAGCTCCTTAGCATCTCAGGAACAGAGGAGGGGTATCTAAGCATTCCTAGGATCACTAAAACCTAGGCTTAAGCTCATGGATCCAAGATCCTACAAGTGTTGGGTCTCAACTTGGTCCAAAGAGATGGGTTTTAAAGTCTAAAACCCAAGTTCTCCAACAATAGCTGCAATTGTTGCACCAAGGGTTAAAACCAAACCTAGGTCAGCTCCACCAGAGCTCCAACTAAGGACCGATTTCTACCTTGAGTCCCAATGGAACTCTAGGTCAGTCCAAGCTCAAGAAAACATCAAAACTAAGGGGAAAAAATGGAGGAGAATCAGATTTGGGGAGCTTACCATGGTGAGATCCTCCAATGGAGGGGTGGAGTCCAAGGCTAGGTGAGCCTTCATGCTCTCCTCCCTTCCTTTCCATCTCTTCTCCTTCACCTTCTTCTTCCTTCTTAATCCGATCAGCAAGAGAAGGAGATGTGGGGCAGGCAGCCATTTTGGCATAGCTCCCATCTTCTTCCCTTCCCCACTCATTCCTCTTCCACTTCTACTTCTTCCCTCTTTTTTCCTCCTTCTTCTCCTTCTCTTGTCTCTTCTCCTCCACGGTTTTGGGGAGGGGGAGGGATAAGAGAATAAAGGGGGTTCTTCTAGTTTTAAGGGGGTAGAAGGGACTTTAGGGTGTGTTTGGTTAGGGGTCTAAGAATATAGTTGGGTCTTTAGGCTTTAAAATGTGTTTTGGGTTAGATATTAGGCCATGTTTGGTCCAAGTTATGGGCCTTAGGTCCATTTAATAGGTTAGGGTCTGTTTGGGTTGGGTTCAAACCTCACTTAGGCCTATCAGCCCTTAGGTCTTGTTTGGTTTAGACTAGGGTATGTAAAATCCATTAATTACATAAGTTAGGCCTTGTGGGCCCCACTTCATGGTCTAAACAACCAATTCATGGTAAGGGAAGGGATTCATATGGTCCAAAGGTCTAATGGTAGTGTCCGGGACACGGGGATGTGGGTCCCACTGGAAAACTAACCAAAAAGACTGATGATAGCAAGGGCGGATCCTCGAGCGGATTCGGTAAGAGTTCGTGACTCCGGTGCTGTTTTCATAGCCCAACTTCAAGGAAAGTTGCGGGGCTTTGGCCCACACTTCCAAAACTTCGAGGGGGTTCTTTCTATGGTATTTCCTGTTCAATGTCATCAGGGTTGACTATAGTCATATGGCATTACTCATTGGGTAAAGGTCCAAACTACCCCGAGTATAAGGGGATATCTGGGGTGCAGGTGTAACATCCCCCCAACCTTATTAAAAATTTTGTCCTCGAAATTTGAGACCCGGGTCTCAAGGGTGAAGGCTTGTTGAACAACAATACCTCCAAATACCCTCTAGTGGAGATAAGTCGAGGTCGGGTCAAGGTAAGGTGGTGTCTGGTTGACACAGCAGGTCATAGGGTCATATTACCACAGGGATGGGGTTCATAATAACCCAGGGTCCATTTTAACTATTTACAGCCGGTGTTCACAATATACCAGTAGGTCAAAGGGGTATCTCCTGGTCTGGAAAAATCTAGGGAACTTTCTGTTCCAGGTGGCTTAGTCTAGGGTATAGGGCACCATTCTGACCTTCACAACTCTGGTTACACTTGGGTTACAGAACTCAACCTGTCTAGTCCTCATTATAGGGTTCACACTCTGAATGCTTTCACTTCTGGTTATCTCATTACCTTTCCCAACTGTAGAATGACTTGGAATATTGATGGAATCTCCTATTGTTCACTCCCAATACGGAGGGAACGCATTTGGTGACCCATTACTCCATTCATATCTATCGTTGGAGAAGGTCTTGTTACATTCTTCAGTTCTAGCTTTCAAGGTCTTTAAACCCATCTCACAGTGACTGTACAGGGAAAAAGTCCTTTATGGTTCTCTTCTGAGAGCCAAACAACCTCGTATGTTAGGTCTAAGTCAACTCATGCTAATTAATTTATCCAGTCCTTAATAAGTTCACTAATTACCAACCCGTGGTCCACATGACCGATGGTCAGGGCTTAACTAAGTGATCACAGTAAGGCCTAGGTAAGGTCATACTTGTAGTACCAGACAATCACTCTAGTGATACAAGTCCAAGGTCTTAAGGGACATATCTATGTATATACACACATAGCTCACCAATTCATAGGCAACATTTCAAGAATTACATTCATATCCCTATAGACATATCTATCATCTAGGTCAATTCACAAGAACAAAAGTTCTCGAGTATGATTTAATAAGTCTCTTTGGAGGATCAACTCACGGTGTAGGACTCCCTCTATGAATCTAAACATGGTTTGGAAGAACCAAGTAAAGTACAAATAGAGTCATCACTAACTCATGCGTCATGAATGGCCTCCAGCTACACATGGCCTCTGTGGCTCATTCAAATGAACCAGTCCAAGCCAGCCCATTACTTCCTTACTTAATATCTACCCACAGGGTTAGGTTTCCTATCCATTAGGTTGGAGTCCATAAGTTCACAGGGTATAGAGGTCTTCATCCCCAAAAGTAACTCTCCTCCCTTTCAAGTAAGAGGGGAGTCACGACGGTCATCAATGCCTGCCATTTCTCATTGGTTAGCTTGGCTGGGTACAAGTCCTAATCTCCTTCAGTTCAAGGTATTGACTAAACTTAGGTGGTCCCCACAATTGGGCCACGCAGCAAGGTGTCCAACCTAGGATATAGGCATCAAATCATCACACCAAGGGTTGGTCAAAAGGTCTTAAAAGTCTAAGGTCAAAAATCCTAAAAGAACTGCGAGTGGACTAACGAGCGGTATCAGTGCTCTAGTTCCGTTCATGTTTCCCCCGCAAGATAGGTTGAGCGGACTAACGGGCTGTTACGGAATGTGAATCCATTCGTTCGTTCGTTCTCGAAGACCAAAAGTCTGAGAGAATATGAATCGATCGGATCTACGGGCGGATTCATGTTGGTGGATCCGTTCGTTGATCCGGTCAGATATAAAGACATGACTT
Source organism: Telopea speciosissima (assembly GCF_018873765.1). NCBI lineage: Eukaryota > Viridiplantae > Streptophyta > Magnoliopsida > Proteales > Proteaceae > Telopea > Telopea speciosissima. The sequence continues at coordinate 37,581,479 of NC_057917.1, read as the reverse complement.
TTCAAATTCTAGGCAGGACGAATTGACGAGCAGAGTCACGATAACTGATTCCGTTCGTCCATTCAAGGAAATTAACAAAACAGAACTGTGAGTTCCAAAACTCACTTTGGCTCCAAAGAAGACACAACCGGAGGGAGGGGGAGAAAGGCTCTACAACTTCGTAGGGGAGATTCTTTGCAACTTCAAGCCTCCAAGATCACTTCCTACTTGTTTAAGGTAAAATTCCTCTTCTCCATTTTCCTTTCAATTCTCTATTCTTCTCATTGAGAGATTTTGCTTGTGTCTCTTCATCTTCTCCTTCATTTCTCCTTAGATTTGTGATAGTTTACTTCAAATATGATCATGTCTTGACTTTGCTTGCATTCTCATGGCCATATACACCTAGTTCATGCCAAAATCGATTTAGACTTGAGTCCTTGGGTTGGGAATCATGCTCTAACTATCAATGCCACTATAGGAACGGCTTTCTACTTGGTTATTGCATTCCTTTAAGCATTTTAGAGATTATTTAACTTGTTTAGTTAGTTATCTTGGATAGGTTCCAAATCTTGATTGAATAAGCTCTCCCATTCTTTCATGCTTGAGACCCTTTCATGTTCGTACATAATCCATTACATGTATCTAGGCTTCATCAAATCATTGTATTGATATACCATCAAGCACATTTCTTATAATTTATATATTAGTAGACAAAATCCTTGGAATCCATCTTCTCTTCTCGATATTTCATGCTCTTAATGTATTCCTAAATGCCTTTTATATTCTTGAGATTACTTGCACAATCCTTGGTATTCATTTTCCTTTCTCAACAATGGTTCTTGTCTCAAGTTGGGATATCCCATTTCACAACTTATGCTTATTGCTTACTTCAGTCTCATCCTTCACATTCATACATAAGGGGTTACATATGGGGCTTTGTTTGCATAATATTCTTGTCTCTTCTCCTCTCTTTTCTCCGAACACCTTCCAATGATTTTCCATGTTCCCATTATACATTATTATTTTATATCATATTTACATGCACTTCTCCTTTGATTTTCCCTCATGCATAGTCTTCCATTCAATTTATTTCCACCTTAAATGGGGCATTTTCCCTTGTGAACTTATTTGCCAATCATACACATCATTATTCCCACTTTGGCTTACTCTCTTGCTATTCTGCTTGGTGTTGTCTCACGTGTGCAGGGGACCTCATGACTCCTTAAAGAAAGAGGGACACTGCTATTGTGTCCGCCATTCCTGCCACACATCGGGCATCTCAGTTGGCTCATGAAGGGGCCGAGGGACATTCTCGGGGACGTCTTTTCAACAGAAGAATCCTCGTAGAAAGGGATATAACCATAGAGGAAGTGATGGCGTATCAGGCGGAGACTAGATTCGAGAAGTTGGAGTGGTCCAACTTGCTAGTTCTGCCTGAGTTTTATTACCTTGCTCTGATCAGAGAGTTCTACTCAAAACTGCTGCTGTCAGAGGGAGATGATGGTGATCTCAGATTGACTACAGTAGTGAAGGGGGTCTCCATCAGTTTTACCACTGAAGCATTGGGAATCATCCTTGATATTTTGACAGAGGGGAGAAAGGTTTACTATTCTTTAGATGGCCACCCAGATCAAAGCCTGCACCCAGAAGAGAGCAAAGAGTTGTTCCAAGTGTTAACAAACAATAGGTACAAGAAGAACAAGGAGCTCTCCAAGTTTCTTCCTTCACAGCGAGTTTTGATATTCATTGCCAAAATAAATCTGGCTCCCTCCAAGGCAAGTAGCACACACCCTTCTCTAATGTCTGCTGTATTGGCTCACTCCCTCTACATTGGCCAACCTATTTGTCTCCCTTACATAATCATGAAGCACATGGCTTGCACTGTTATGGATTCCACCCGAAGGCACGTACTGCCCTACAGTCGACTACTCACTTGGGTTTTCCTCTGTTTCAAAGTTGACCTTGATCAGGAGCCCAGGAAGTCAAGCACTCGGGAGCCTATCAGGTTCGACACCCTGCGAGAGATGAACCTATACCCTATTTACGATAGTGCAGGGGGACAGGTTCAACATGATAAGGGGAAAGGAATCAAAGATGGCGAGGAAAATGACAGGGAGACCGGTTCTGAGCTCAGAGGTCCCAAATCACTTGCAGCAGGAACCTCAAAAGTCATGGGGAGAGGTGATATCAATGGCCATCAAGCGGCTGGGTGTGCGAGTGGCCGATGGCTTCAACAGGATCGGGAAGCAACTATATGCCCAGGCTTGGCGTATGTCGAATATGGGGCGTGGAATAGATGACAACAATTTCTTCCTTGGCCATGGTGTTGATGCCAGTGCCCACGACTAGCTCCGCTCTTCCCCCAAAAATCCCCAAGAATTATCTTATCAGATCAGTTCTCTTAGTCTCTTGCCCCTGAGGGGTACTCTATGGAACTATTTCATTTTACTTTCCTTTAGCTTCTTGCATTTCTTTTTTCCTTTCTTTTGATCAGACCTTGTGAACAATCAAGGAAAAACTTTGGAAACCTTCAAAATCAATGGATGAATGTAGATCTTGCGTAACTGCCATCAAGTATCTTAGGTTGAATAAGTGAAATTTGGTGTTTTAAGTTGGAAAGGGCACTGGCATGCCCAAACAGGAAATGATACAATCATAGTTGAATTCAAAAATCTGAGTTAAGCAGAATAGAGTTATAGGCGTCAAATGGTGAAGGACACTAGAGGCTTCTAGGAAAATTAAATTCTTTGGAATAGTTGCATTTAGCATTTATACATATATATATATATATAATTTATTCCCTCTTTTAGATCATTATGGATTATTATGGTTGGTTAAGTTAATATAATACTAAACATAAATTATAATGTATATATATATAACCGCCCGATATCTATTTAAGACTCAACTAAGCAATTGCAAAATTACTATCCCACAACCTATGTTTCAATTCTAGGTTCTAGGTTGTCTATTATCATCTAGATTCTTATTTCCCCTCCAATAAGTCTTCTTCCTATGTTCACATACAATCATTTATGTTCTTGAGATTTTTAGTTTAGAACCTAATTTGTGGAGAGTAAATCAAGTGGTTACGCTGAATTGTGGTCGGTGCAGAGCATCGCGCTCTGATACCACTCTGTCACGCCCCTATCCTGATGTAATATATATTGCCATATAGGGGTATGACTGGGAAAATTACACATCATCCCAACACCTACTAGGATTGCAGATACAGTGTCCCGAGCCACAGTCCACCCTGTCATCACATTATGACGACAGAAAAGAATGTACCGAAAGGAACAAATCGTTCCAAATACAGAGTTAGCGAAAGCAAAATTAAATTCAAATATATGAAATTATAGAGCATTGGTTCTCTAATGATATCACATAGTGTAGTAACAGTGTTTGTAACCATTCAATCTCTCCTAATAAATAAACATGCAATTTATACATAATTGTGAAAGGAATACAGGAAATAAATAATAATAAACAATTGCCCCAAGGGCACAACTACTTGGGTGTACATCTACATCCAAGTCGCGATCATTAACTCCACTTGATTTGCATCCAATGGTGCTCGTCAAGAGGCTATCTGCATATAACTAAAAAGTGGTTGTACAATGGGGTTAGTTACACTAGCTACTGAGGGAGCAAAGGGGAATGCGCACACATCACACAAATCAATATCAAGCAGAATGATGCATGCTAATGTTAGATTCATTTTCCACCTAGAACACAATTCTATCAGTCAAGTATATGCTACTGTGACAACTCGGGAAACACTGAGGGTCATTTATCCTATCGCCCCAGTGAGACCTCAATTATCACGAAGGGACTTGCGCCGGTAGAAGCCATCATGACCACCCAGTGGCAAACCCCGATAGCCATCACTACCCCTGCCATGGCCTCTCCCACGTCCACAGACCACAGGTGCTCAGACTATCCTACACATAAACCCTTGTTGGCAAGGGTCGAAGCATAAGGGAACAAGCATCCTAGCCGCAGATATATTATATGCAAGTCCTATCGTCCCAAGAGGTATTCTGGGTGCATCAACGTCCAATTCCATCTAGTACTCGGGTACCAGCACAGCACGGCACATACAGATCAGGATGACATATAGTAGTTTTCATAATTTAAATAAATTGGGGTTTCGGTACCGGCACACCTGGTACTGCAACTCGATATATTGGTGAGCATGCTATCACATACATAACAATTCACATCTGAGATAATCAATGCAATGCGCACGATGCTTATAAATATACAATAGCATGCTTAATATTGACAATTATATAGTAATCAAACCCAACAAAGTCACCTAGAACCCACTCACCTGGCATAGGTGTCATCGGGTGTGATTGGCATGAATCTCCCCAGGCATCGAGTGTCATCTGGCGTGGTTCACATTAATCTCACCGGTGCACCAACCTAACATATAAAAGAAACCATTAAAATAAGTATAGGAGGGTCCCATGCTAAGCCTCAAATGGTTAAAACTAAGTTTCAACCAAGACAACACAAGCGGACTCACGGGCGGTCTCAGCAGAGGTGAATCCGCCCCTGACTCCGTTCAGGCCAAAAGGTAAAATCAGAGCGAGCAGAACTTCTCACTTGAGTCCGGTGGTGCATCCGTTCAACATCTGAGACAATCATAAAGGGGAGCGGATCCACGGGCCAATGTGTATCTTGGGTCCGCCCCTGTATCCGTTCAATTTCTGAGACAGGACCCGAGAGCAATAGGTCCCGGGCGGAGGCAAACAAAGTGAATCCATGCCTTCGTCCACTCAGGCTAACACACAGGGTTTGTGTTGGGTGGACTAAAGGGCGGTACCATGATAGATGGATCTAGTCATTCGTTCACCGGTACTCTCTTTCAAGATTTCAAGGAGTTTTAGATCCAGCTTGGAGCTTGGAGCTCCTTAGCATCTCAGGGACAGAGGAGGGGTATCTAAGCATTCCTAGGATCACTAGAACCTAGGCTTAAGCTCATGGATCCAAGATCCTACAAGGTTGGGCCTTAATTTGGTCCAAAGAGATGGGTTTTATAGTCTAAAACCCAAGTTCTCCAACAATGGCTGCAATTGCAGCACCAAGGGTTAAAACCAAACCTAGGTCAGCTCCATTAGAGCTCCAACTAAGGACCGAGTTCTACCTTGAGTCCCAATGGAACTCTAGGTCAGTCCAAGCACAAGAAAACATCAAAACTAAGGGGAAAAAATAGAGGAGAATCAGGTTTGGGGAGCTTACCTAGGTGAGATCCTCCAATGGAGGGGTGGAGTCCAAGGTTAGGTGAGCCTTCATGCTCTCCTCCCTTCCTTTCCATCTCTTCTCCTTTACCTTCTTCTTCCTTCTTGATCCGGTCAGCAAGAAAAGGAGATGTGGGGCAGCTAGCCATTTTGGCATAGCTCCCATCTTCTTCCCTTCCCCTCTCATTCCTCTTCCACTTCTACTGCTTCCCTCTTTCTTCCTCCTTCTTCTTCTTCTCTTGTCTCTTCTCCTCCACGGTTTTGGGGAGGGGGAGGGATAAGAGAATAAAGGGGGTTCTTCTAGTTTTAAGGGGGTAGAAGGGACTTTACGGTGTGTTTAGTTAGGGGTCTTAGAATATAGTTGGGTCTTTAGGCTTTAAAATGGGTTTTGGGTTAGACATTAGGCCATGTTTGGTCCAAGTTATGGGCCTTAGGTCCATTTAATAGGTTAGGGTCTGTTTGGGTTGGGTTCAAACCTCACTTAGGCCTATCAGCCCTTAGGTCTTGTTTGGTTTAGACTAGGGTATGTAAAACCCATTAATTACATAAGCTAGGCCTTGTGCGCCCCACTTTATGGTCCAAACAACCAATTCATGGCAAGGGTAGGGGTCCATATGGTCCAAAAGTCTAATGGTAGTGTCCGGGACACAGGGACGTGGGTCCCACAAGAAAACTAACCAAAAAGACTGATGATAGCACGGGCAGATCCTTGAGTGGATTCAGTAAGAGTGAGTCCGTTCGTGACTCCGGTGCTGCTGTCATGGCCCAACTTCAAGGAAAGTTGCAGGGCTTTGGCCCACACTTCCAAAACTTTGAGGGGGTTCTTTCTATGGTATTTCCAGTTCAAGGTCATCAGGGTTGACTATGGTCATAAGGCATTACTCATTGGATAAAGGTCCAAACTACCCTGGGTATAAGGGGATATCTGGGGTGCAGGTGTAACACTATGGGCTACCACAGGCCTCATTTCCAAGCCTGCTACGACATCTAGTATAACAAATCACATATAGCATACAATGCTCATTCATAAATTCTAGCAGTCAACACAATGTTGTTTTCAGATTTCAAGGTTCATGAATTAAATATACAACATAGTATCATTATGTTAAGATCCATTTTAGCATATTAATTATGTTACATTTACATATAGAATGACATTTCACTCACCTTGGTCTGGTCCTACTGGCTCAATTGTTGGTTCAGTTCTGACCGATGTTTGGCTATGCACCTCGAGCACGAGATCAAATCCTAAAGTAATAAATCAGAAATGTGTTATTTTAATTATTCAAAACTATTTTGGATAACCTAGTGTTCATCTAGGCTTACTGGTCTGACTCGGTATTCAGTCTGGTGTCACTTGGAATTCTTCAGGTCTTGCACTGGGCCTTCGGGTCCATGTCCCGATGCATAATCCAGAGATGTGGATTAGGGTCAGATTTGGTATTTATCAATGTAATTAGTTGTACATGGTCTTGATAGTCTCACAAATCAGTCCTCAGGTCAGTAGTTCAGTTGGACAATCTCTGGCAAGTTTGCCAGGCCCTGTGGGGCCCACTTGGGTACCTAATGTATGGATAACCATGACCAGATGTGAAGAGGGGTATTTTGGTCATTTACCACCTCCTCACACTGTATATGGCCCACTGGTGAAGGGCCACAGAGGTAAGACAGTTGTACAACCCATTTTCAATCTCTGGGTGATTTACTAGGTGATTGGGCAATCGCCCAGAGCCTGTTTGAGGCGTGAACATGCTCATTTTCTTGGATTTTTTTGCATGGGCAGTGCCTAGATCGATCCCTCTTGCATGTGGGGTTGTTGTCGGCCCCATTTGGAGTGGAATCCAATGGTCCATATGGATCATGGCTTGGTTCTGCCATTGGAAGCTAGGAGCTGTCCAGACAGCTCAGAGAATAGCAACCCAGCTGTGTTCTAGCTCCAAAGCCATAGTTTGGGCTGCACGCAAGGATGATTCTACGTGTAATATCATGGTGAGAAATTGTTCCAACACAGGGCTAGGCAAAGAGCAGCATGTGTGCAAAAATCCATGTCTAGACTGCCTATTCTGGGTGCAACTGGGCAATGCAGTCTGGCATAGAGACTGATCTCAGTCTCAGATGTAAAATAACAGATTTATTTCATATAAATGCTCTGATCGTACATGCAACAGGTTTGCATGTTAGATCAGAGGCAACACAAGGCAGCCCCCAGGTGTTCTGGGCTTTTTGGCCAGGTTTACGTCCACAGAGCAGAGATCCATTGAGATATTCAGAGAACAGCAGCATGAGGGGATGGAGGTCAGTATACCTGAGGTGTTCTGAGCTACAGGGACAAGGGTTGGATGCTAGGCAATGATTTCCCTCCTTCCTTCTTCTTTTCCTTTTCTTCTTCTCCTTCTCTCTATTTTCTTTCTCTTTTTTCTCTCCTTTCTCTCCCTCCACGATTTGAATAGTGTAGGGACCTTATTTCTGAGCTAGGCCTGCCTATTTATAGGCCAGCCTTATTTAAGGTCTATTTGGCAGCCAGCTCCCTTCCTCCAGAATACATTTTCAAACTAATTCTGGGCCATTCTGGCAACTCAGGTGGGGTCCATAGGGGTCCAAGGGTAGGTAATGGTTCCTAAAATTCCCATCTACCCCTAGAGGGTGTCCATGGCCTGTATAGGTGGTCCCCACATGTTTGGAGTCCAAGGAATGCAATTCAGCCACTCTGGATGATTCACTGGGTGATTGATCCAATCGCCCAGTGCATCACCCAGAGAATATAGCAAAGTTGTAATTCCTCTGTGCTTGCATAGGGGCTTGGCCCAGGGCTTGGGCCTTACACCAACATCTCACCCAAGGATTAATACACATCTTTATAGGTGTGGGCCCCACATTTATGGGTAGGAGAGAGAATACCTGGGGTTTATGCAGTACATTATGCTGGGGACAGTGCAACTGCATGGGGCTGCAATCCACCTTCTTACAGGTATGAAGGAGGTCATCCTCAGGGGTTCAGCTACTGGTATGATGCTCCACATGGTGTTTAGATGATTGGCCAGAAGTCCCTATCCTTCATTCAAAATTTCCAGCTAGTTAGGGGCCGGCTTGACATTTCTCCCCAACTTACAAAATTTTCATCCTCGAAATTGGCTTACCTTGTAGCTCAAATAGTTGGGGATACTTTTCCCGTATTTCTTCTTCCCTTTTCCACGATGCTTCTTCTATTGGATAGTTTCCCCATTGAACCTTGATGAATGCGACTGTGCGGTTACGGAGGTTATGTTCCTTTCTGTCCAATATCTTCTTAGGTTGTTCTTCATAGGTCATATCTGCATCCAGTTGTTCAGGTTCAGCTGAGAGTACATGTGCTTTGTTATTGATGTACTTCCTTAGCATTGACACATGGAAAACATCATGGATGCCTTGCAAGGATGGCAGTAATGCCAGTCGATATGCTATGGGTCCCACTCTGTTGAGGATTTCATTGGGACCAATAAATCTTGGGCTTAGTTGCCTTTCTTGCTGAAGTGTAGGAATCTCCTCGTTGGAGATACTCGGAGGAATACCTTCTCTCTGACTCTAAATTTAATATTCTTCCTCTGATTGTTAGCATAACTCTTTTGTCTTGATTGGGCCGCTTTAATCTTCTCTCTAATGATATCCACCTTCTCATAGGTTACTTGTATAATTTCAGGCCCAAGATACTTCCGTTCTCCGACTTCATCCCAATACAACGGGGTTCGATAAATTTAGATAGAATGTGCCAGTTGTCGAACGAATCAGTAGATAAATTTGTTAATAGATTCAAGCTTGCATGGTATTGATGTCTTTTTTTTTTTTGATAAGTAAGGTTTGTGTATTAAGAAAGAGAAAGAAAGAATATAGAAGAAGGCATCCTTTAAGACCTCAAAAGGGGAAAAGGACCCTAGACAAGATAGGAGAAGCCCTATCAAACAATAGGAGAAAACCATAAAATCCTCAACATTACATCCTATAATAGGTTAAAAAATCCGTGTCCTTCTTTATGATGACCTTCAGCTCAGAAGGAAAATCCCTAGCCTCCCATAGAATTCCAGAAGGAGCACTGGGGGAAGAGGCCTTAAAGTCTGTAGGTTGATTTTGTTCTCTCCAAACATGAATGAATTCTTTTATTCTTACAAAATTTGCTTTTGTTAGAATTTTACTTTTAGTAGTTTGGATTTTCCAAGGGCCAATAATCTTCCCATTAATGATGTCTATAGCCAGCTTTGAGTCCGATCTAATAGAGATCTCTAGGATATCTCTCTCAATACAAAGGGAAATACCTTTAAGAATAGCTGTTAGCTCCATAGATAAAACACAAAGTTCTTCACCCTGGCCAGCATAAGCACCTATAGGATCGCCATATCCATTACGAATCAGCCCTCCAAAAGTAGACCTATCACCTGAAAGGGAACCATCACAGTGAAAAGTAAACATGTTATTAATTGGTAAAAAACCAAGAACATGCTTTCAGGATTCTTGCAAACCATTGCACGGTGCAAATGTCCTACTTGCAAGAAGTTGAATATACTAAGATGGCTCTTGGTGGTTTAACTTTTGAATTGAGGAAAAGATTTGTTGGTCAAGAATTTTCAGACCTTAGTCAGCTTGTGGCACCAAGCTAAAAGTTATGAGATCCTTCTCCAAGAAGAATCCAAGAAGAAGAACATCGAAAAGCATCGTCCTTAGGAACATATTATAAACAACCAAGCTATGACCTCGCTATCATGGGTTCTAGGGATGGTAAAATGGTCAATTTTACTGACCTTGGTTCTAGTAACGAAGATGATTATGAGGTTGAAGTGAGTGTGTCTGAAATCGTGTTAGGTAAACCTTATACTTGTAAGGATTTAGCCCGTTTTACTGAATGGCCTAGGCCTAATATGCCACTAAGACCGATGCAAACAAAACAGTTTTGATTCTAAGAATAGATATACTTATGATATAACCAAAGCTGAAACAATCTTTGACTAATTGCTTACAAATAAGAAAATTAAGTTGGCAGAGGGGCATCGGATCCCTTCCCCAGAAAAGGTCAAGGAAAAATGGTATTGTAAATGGCATAACTCTTACACTCATTATACTAATGGTTGTATTGTGTTGAGAATGGCTTTGCAGCAAGTGATCAATGATGGTCATTTAAAATTTCCGGAGAAAGATAAAGGTTTTATGGTGGTAGACAAAGACCCATTTCCAGCGATAGTCAACATGGTAAGTGTAGAAGTGCCAGAAATATAACCATCTAAGAAGGGTGATCCCGTGGTTACTCTATGGTATTTGCAACAACATGCCAAAGGGAAGATAACGGTCGATAAGACTGGTAAGGAGAAAGAGCACAACTTCTACTAGGGAGTGTGCACTCAATGTAAGCATTTATTTGAAGATAAAAAATCACAGAACAATGTGATTCATTGAACGGAGCCTGAGCAAGAGCATGGAGATAAGCATGGTGGTGAACTTCGAAAAAGTCCCACTCCTGATCGACGTCATGATCAGCAAAAGGTAGGTATGATTGGTCCTGAGACTGTTATGAAAGGCTCCAAAGGATGTTTTCTTCTAAAAGGGTAGAGTATCATCATCTAGATTGATACCAATGGTTTAACAGAAGCATGATCTCTCGATCGCCTGGATCAAGGGATAGAGGTAGATCGATGAATCATCCTTCGGTCAAGAATTGTATTGCTATATCACTGGCTACAACATTAGGGAAACTCAAATTGCTGATAGCTAGGCCTGCAGGGGGGTTTGTTCAAGAACGGTCAGAGATTCAAGACCGGAATGAACATTGTCATCTGGTGAAAGTGAAGATAGAAGAGCATAGAGGGGGTTGTGGGAACGTTGCTAGGCACCCTAAGTTCCCTTTCGGCGGTGGCATAGGCATGACCAAGACTCAAAAGAGACGTTGGCAAAAACAACAAGATGCAGCACATCACCAAAAGGAAGGTCAAGGTAAAAAAGGAGTCAGGGAACATAGCCAAGGTCAAGATCAAGAGTTACAGAAGGAAGGAATTCCGTTGTTAGATGTTAAAATCCTTCAAAGAAAAGTCAACGGGAAATAAGTCTGTCAGCAAGGAGGTAGATAGAGTTAGTTTCAACAAAGGCAAAGAGAAATCAGAGGATGAGAGTTGTGAAGTGGAGCAGAAGGTGTTATGCCCCAAATCACCCCCTAGGAGGATTGGGCAAGTGACCCGGTTTGTATAACAACATCCACCAAATCACTAGGATCCAGAAGCAGTTAATATAACTCACAAATACACACACCCATAAACAGTGAATAAATAGAAAATATAGTGTTACGGAAGCTAAAGATTATCATAAAAGCTTTAAATATTTACATTGCATTGTTCCTGTTTTCATACCATCACTTGCTTATACAGTCACTACAATTCTAACAAAGCCTTACAAAATTACACGAGGGCTAACCAACATAAGCCCGAGAAAGCTATACAAAAGAAGGGAGTTAGTAGATCCTATCTACCCAAAAGAATCCATAAGGTTAGAAAAGTATGTTGCCCCCATCTCAGGGTCCATCCTCAAGGGTTACCCTGATCACCAGCACAAGAGGGATAACCTCCCTCAGGGTCCACACTCAAATGGTCATAATCACCATCATCCTCTGCCTCAAAATGAGTCTCTCAGCCATTGAGACGGCCACCTACAATATCATCTAAAAGAAAATACACACAATTGTGAGCTCCATCAAGCCCGTGAATGAAATATAAACCAGGCATGCACATGCAAGCACAACCATGAGTCTATATGCGTGAGATTCAGTGATATTAATGAAGCCACCTAATAACAAAACTAAGGTAGGTAGAGGTGCTACTACAATCCCTAATACATGTATACCTGGTGTAGGCTTTTAACCCCTTCCCATGATACACCCGTTGAGTTGTCAGAGAGAATCAGTTGGCTCCAGTATTCTCTCCATGGACAGTCCGATCAGCCCTCTGTGATTAGCCTGTGATACTATCCTCCTTTTGAAGGATGGCTACCCAACCAAAAAATACCCCTTGGGTATTAGTTCTCTCACAGACATCCAAAACCTTAAACCCTATTGACAAGGGTTCGTAGCATGGGTGATGATACCCTAATCATATGCATCCTATATGACATAGTATGAGTCGGGTGGTGTCACGTATCCCATTCTACGGGCCACCACCAGCCTCATTTCCAAGCCAGCTATGGCATCTAGACTAAGAACAGTCAATATAAATCCAATAAGAACAAGAGTATATAAAGATAGTAAAGTAAATTGATCTTGTTATCATAACCCAAGAATTATGTTACACCTACACGTATGGTGTAATTACACTCTCCCTGACTAATTCCTGTTTGTTCCTCTGTTTGTCGGGTCCCGGTTGGATTTTGATACAGATCTTCATACCCGCGGCTATAACCTATGTTAATGGGACCATTAGAATATGTTAAATGCTATTTAAAGGGGTTTAGAGTCCTAAGGTCACCTTGGGGTTAGGTTGGAATCAAGTCCAAGTTCAAAACAGAACAGCCAGCATCTCTGGACCTTCCACTAGGACTTTGGGAAACGCCCAGAGAGTAAAACACAAAAATAGTGGGGGGGTTTCTTGGGATTCCTTTGTTTTACCTAACATAATTCTTTGGGCCTGGAATTTCCAATGGCCTTTGATTAGAGCCACCCCCTTAACCGAGTTTCTAACCAAACCCGATTTTACATTTTTCTCTTTTGTCACAAAATTTTGAAATATGGCTAGAAGACAAATTAGACGAGGTATTTGTAGGTTCCATACCTAGTTCTTTATTTGGTTGGGAAATATCGTGGAAAACACCTCCTTATCTAGTCATATCACCATGTGCACCTGCAAATGCTACAGTCCAAGCTATCTCCTCCAAAGAGGACAACCCATCTACTGTGGTTGAATTTGAAGGAAGACCATATCAGAGTTGGGTGGGTTATAACTCTCATTTAAACTCTTCCTTATCACCTCATCCACATCGTTTGAAATGGCAACAAATGGACTAACTAATTCAACCCCTTCCACACCTTCTAAGTCAAGAAAAATTCTCATTATTCATAAGTGAAACTTCCATATTTTCCTCTAAATCTGCCAGCAAAGAGAAAGAATTGAGGCTGGCATTACCCCTTACAGTAGATTTTCCATTTTTTTTTTTTGAAATTTGAATAAAGATTCACGACCATCCAATCTCTTCCCACCAACAAGAGCGGTTGTGGAACAGTAACACCAGCCACCTGTGATCCTTCGTACATAAGTAAACTTTGCTCAACATGAGGATTCAGGCCATTCCCATTGTCATCAGCTTGAGATTCAAGCTCCATCAAATCTTCTTGAACTTCTTTTTCCAAATCTTATGGCCTTTAGCACCTTGAGCCGTAGAAGTCTCATTCACCTTAGCACTAAAACCACATTGAGAACTGGGATGTGCAAAAACTTTGCAGTGATCACATCTTGAAGGCTTCCAATCATACTTTAATTGTTGACAAAAAACCAGTCCTTCTTCATTATACACATTGACTGAATCTGGCAACTCCTTCCCAGCTTGAACTTTAACACATAAACGAGCAAATGTGAGGTGGTCCATTACTGTCATTCTCTTATCACTAGTTGTAGGACACCCAATCACACTTCCAATTCTACTTAAAGCTTTAAAAGACCAATAATGAAGAGGGAGGTTGGGTTAAGTGATCCAAACAGGAACACAACACAGTTCAATCTTTCCTAATGACAGACATGGACTCCAAGGATGAATAATTAGTGGACGCTTTTGAACATACCATGGACCTCCTTCCAGCACTTTCACTCTATCAAGGCATTTCTCTATCTCTCCACTTTACCTGGAACGATGTTTGAAGGACAGACAACCACCACACTTCCCTTAATGAAAACTAGATCAATAAACTTTAAGTTCAAACCTTCAACTATAGTGAGAATATTGGATGAAGAATTAGCAGACAAAAGAACCCCAGCCCATTAAGTACCCTGGGAACTCAAAACTCCATCATTCCTGCCAGCTAAACTTGCATCACCACCAGCAGTCAAGACCACATCACCATCCATAGCCATCCCTTCAGCAGAATACTCCATTGGTAAGTTTCCCTTAGAGCCTCTAATAGTACTTTTTTTTTTTGATAAGTAAGAATGACTGTATAAAAAGAAAGGAAAAAAAAGAGAAGGATATATAGAAAAAGGCAGCCCCTATCCTCTTGTCACATCCCAAACCACCCCCAAGGAGGATTGGGTAGGTGACCCGAATTGCATAACGGCAATTCACCAAAATCCCACGGATCTAGAAGTAGTGCTTATGATCATGGAACCACAACCATCTCTTTACCATAGGCAAGATCAAAGTGCAGCAGAAAAACTATAGTTCAATAATAAAAGGAAGCATAGCGATACGGGGAAACAGTGATAATATATACATATAAAAGTTTTACATTTCTCATCAACCCACACACAAAGAAAACAAGGAAGCAAAGCTGATAAGTACAGTACTACATACAAAGATATATACAGGGCCAGCATACTCAACCCCAAAAAGGAAAAAGGAAAAAATAAACTACAACAACCAAGTCAGAACGAGGATAACTCCAAATAACTCAAAAGGAGTCCCCAAGTCAAAAAGCTATCACAAACACACTTCAATGGTCTTCATCAACAACCACTGAAAATGTGAGTAGGATTGGTATGACCTCCGTCAGGGTCCACACCAATATCATCGTAACAACCAAAAGTCTCCTCCTCAAAATGACCCGCCATGCCACAACGGCATCCACCTACAAAATCATCTAAGAAAAACATTACATAACAGAGTGTGAGCCCCACTGAGCTTGTGAGCAAATAACATCAATCATGCATGCACATACAATCACAATTCACAATTCATATGGTCCTACATGATATGCAAGTCCAGTTTAATTATTAGCCACCTAGTAATACAACTAAGACGGGTTTGTGCTACTACAATCCCCAATACATGTATCCCTGCTGCAAGCTTCTAACCCCTTCCCGTGATACACCCATTGAGTTGTCAGAGAGGAGCAGTCAGCTCCCGCATTCGTTCACCAAGGTCAGCCGGACCAGCCCTCTGTGATTAACCCGTGGGACAATCCATTTCTTTCTTTCTTTTCTTTTCTTTTCTGGCTTTAAGCCCATGTGCACCATTCCGGTGTTCTATACATTCATGCACCATTCCAGTGTTCTATTCATTTTTTTTTCTCTTTTCTCATTTTCTGATGGTCGCCCCCATAGGCATCCAACACCTTAACCCTTGTTGGCAAGGGTACGTAGCACGGGTGATGAAACTCGAGCCACATGTCTATATGACATCGTATGAGTCAGGTGGTGTCAACCGCATCCCATACTACGGGCTACCACGGGCCTCATTTCCAAGCCGACTACGGCATCTAATCTAACATTCACAATCATCATAGAAGAATGCATAGTGTTGATCAATAGACAGTCATTATGCAGTGATTTGAGTAATTGAACAAAAGTAAATAACACAACAATTATATTCAATTCTTATTAGCCGGCATCAGATCATAATTACATTTACAAATATGATAGAATTATTCACTCACCTGTACTTGGCTCTAGGTATTCAGTCACAATCTCAGTTCCAGCAGTTGTCTGGTCATTAACCTCGAGCACGGAATCAGGTCCTAGATGTAAATCAAAAGTTGTTATGTTAAGTTATTAGTCTATCACTGGAAGTCCTAGGGTTACCCTAAACTTACTGGGTTGACCCGGGCTTTAGTTGGTTACACTTGGAATCACTGGGCCTTGCACTGGGCCTTAGGCTCTTGTCCTGGTGCATCAACCAGTGCCAGTGGCACAAAGGGTAAAATAGTCATTTCAATGATTGTACCTGACCCTAGGTCAGAATATGTTTACAGTGCTGTCCACAGCTTGTCTGTGCTGTAGGACCAAGCACAGCAGGGCTTCCTTTACCTGCAGGGCCCACTAGGGTTCCAAAACATTTCCATATAAGGATAGATGTGGGGAAGGGCTTTTTGGTAATGTTCCAGCCTTCCCATAGTGTCCAGGGGTCAGTGGGTGAGATCCCCCAGGTCTGTCCATCAATCCAGCCAATTTCCCTTCATTGGGCATTGGCTCTGGGCGATGTCTGCATCGCCCAGTGCATTACCAAGAGGCTGCAAATCGATGCTGGGCTGAGTTCCTAAGGCTGGGCTTTTCAGGCTAGGCTTATACTTGATCCTCTGCATGTTTGGGGGATCAGGTAGCCCCTGAGACCCAATGGTCCAATTGGATCATCCATCAGATCCACCATCAGGCTGCCAAAGCTGCCCAAGCAGTCCAGATGAATAGTGCCATAGGGTTTTGGCCAGGCTTGGGAGCTGGTTTCAGCCACAAAACCAGCTCCCAAGCCTGGCCGAAAATGCATGAATAATAAGGGTTCAAGGCTGCAATCACCTAGGGTTTGGTCTCTACAGCCCTAGCTTGTACCCAGGGTTCCAAATCACAGATCAATAGGGCCATCTGGCAATGCAGGTGGGCACAGCCAGGTTTCGGTTATAGGAACAGCATAACTAAATGCTCAAAATACATAAAAATTCCAGATCTTCCATGCACAAGGTCTGCATGGCAGATCTGGACCAGTACTGGGCAAACCCTAGCTAGTTTGGGCTGCCCAAGAAGCATAAACACAGAAAATGAGAGAGGAAAATAGAAACAGCAGGCATAGAGGGTGTTCTTATACCTGCATAGAGCCTAGAGAGGCTCGGTTCCAGCCTAGATGGGTGGTGGCAGCAGCCCATCCAACAAGCTAAAATTCAATGGGGCTTGCACAGGGTTTGACCCTAAGTCAGGGTATTGTCCCCACATGCCTAATAGGAGATTTTACACACTTTTCACATAGGTGGGTCCCACTATTTAGGGAGGATAGACATTACTTGGAATCCAAGTCATACATCAAGCTGTGAGCTGCATAGTTGCAAGGGTCTGCTATCCATCTTCTGACAGGTATATAGGGAAACCTATCACACCCCAAACCACCCCCTAGGAGGATTAGGTAGGTGACCTGAATTTGCACGATGGCAATCCACAAAATCCCACTGATCTAGAAGTAGTGCTTACATTCATAAACCAACATCCACATCTTAACCACAAGTAAGATCAGAGTAATGCAGAACATCTACAATTTAAACAAATAAATGGAAGCATAGCGATACGGGAAATGGTTATAATATATACATGTAGAAACTTGTTTGTTACATTTCCCAGCACACACAATCCATAACGAAGGAAAATATAAGCTGATAAGTATAGCACTACATACATGATTATATACAGGGTTAGGGTACCTAACTCCAAAAGAAAGAAAACAAAAGCAGTAACTAAAACCGAACCACGGTCAAAAATAGGAAACCTCCTAACAAAACAAAAAGGAGTTTCCAACACCAAATATCAGAAGCACTCCTCAACGGTCTTCATCCACGACCACCGAGAAAGTACGCAGAATTGGTATGACCTTCGTCGGGGTCCATACCAACATCATCATACACAGCAGGACCCTCCTCCTCGAGATAGCCCGCCATGCCACAGCGGCATCCACCTGCAAGATCATCTAAGAATAAAGCGACATATGACAGAGTGTGAGCCCCACCGAGCTCGTAAGCAAATAACATCCATTATGTATGCATATGCAATCACAATCCACAGTTCAATTTTATTATTAGCCACCTATCATTACAACTAAGTCTGGTCTGTGCTACTACAATCCCAATGCATGTATCCCTAGTGTAGGCTTGGTTACCTCTTCCCGCGATACACTCATGGGGTTGTCGGAGAAAACTAGTTGGCTCATGGGGTACATCAGGCCTAGCGTATCACCTTGGGGTGCACCGGTTCTGTTTGTGAAGAAGAAAGATGAGACTCTATGGTTGTGTATAGACTATCGCGAACTGAATAAGGTTACCACAAAGAACTAATATCCTCTGCCCAGAATAGACGATCTTTTTGATCAATTGCAAGGGGCGAGTGTGTTTTCCAAGATTGATCTTCAATCTGGTTACCACCAATTGAAAGTTAGGAAGGAGGATATACCCAAGACAGTAGTCAGGACGTGTTATGGTCACTACAAATTGGTAGTTATGTTGTTTGGTTTGACCAATGCACCAGCAGTCTTCATGGACCTCATGAATCGGGAATTCCATGAATTCTTGGATAAGTTCGTTATTGTCTTTATCAATTACGATATCCTAGTTTATTCCAAAAGAAAGGTAGAGCATGAGGAGCATCTAAGGGTTGTTCTATAGAGACTATGAGAAAAGCAGTTATATGCTAAGTTAAGTAAGTGTGATTTCTGGCTCGACCAAGTCTTTCTCTTGGGCCATGTCATCTCAGCAAGTGGAATATCCGTTGACCCAGCAAAGGTAAAGGCAGTGATAGAATGGGATCGGCCTACTTCAGCATCCGACATTCGCAGCTTCTTGGATTGGCTAGATATTATAGACGATTCATTGAAGGTTTCTCCAACATATCCATGTCTCTAACCACTTTGACCAGGAAGAATGCGAACTTTGTGTAGACCGAGGAGTGTGAAAGGAGCTTTCAAGAGTTAAAGAAGAGAGTAGTCACCGCTCCCATACTGACTCTACCTACCGGCACAGGAGGGATGGTAATCTATTGTGATGCTTCAATGAGGGGCTTGGGCTGTATGTTGATGCAGTATGGAAAAGTCATAGCCTATGCTTCCAGAGAACTTAAGGATTATGAGAGGAATTATCCGACTCATGACTTGGAGCTAGCAGTTGTAGTTTTCGCTCTGGAGATTTGGAGACACTACTTGAATATGAGGCAGCGCCAATGGTTGGAATTAATTAATGACTATGACTGTGACATCTTATATCACCCCGGCAAGGCTAATGTTGTTGCTGACGCACTCAGTAGGAAGACTCAAGGGCTATCTGCAGCTATGCTGACTGAGCAGGTAAAGTTGAAAGAGGAGATTGATGGTTTTGAGTTGGGCATAATCATCAGCAGACCCGCTGCCTTGTTTTGTTCTTTGATGATCCAAGCATAGTCGCTGTTGGAAATCAAGGAAGGATAGTTGAAATACGAGAAATTGTCTAAGTTTTGACAGGCGATACAAGAGGGGAAAGACACACCATTCTGTATCTCCACTGATGGAATTATTCATCTTGGTACACGACTCTGCATACCTGCTGATGATGAGATAAAAAAGTTGATTTTGAATGAAGCCCATACCACAACTTATTCCATTCACCCCGAAAGTACTAAAATGTACCGGGACTTGAAAGAACAGTATTGGTGGGAGAACATGAAGAGGGATGCAGCTAGATTTGTCGAGAGATGCCTTACCTGCCAACAAGTGAAGGCGGAGCACCAACGACCTTCAAGATTATTGCAACCCATAGAGATTCCACAGTGGATGTGGGACTCGATCGGCATGGATTTCATTACTACCCAAAACATAAAAGGGACATGATGCCATCTGGGTAGTAGTCGACCAATTAACCAAGTTAGCTCATTTTATGGTCTATGCTATTACATATCCTGTTAAACGTATGGCTCAGATGTACGTAGATCAGAACACTTGACTACATGGTGTACCTTTGACGATTATATCAGACAGAGATTCTTGCTTTACCTCCAAGTTTTGGAGAGGTGTCAGGAAGCAATGGGAATGGGGCTGAGTTTTAGTACCGCTTTCCATCCCCAGTCAGACGGACAGACGGAGAAAGTAAACCAGATAATTGAAGACATGTTGAGAGCCTGTGTACTTGATTTAAAAGGGAGTTGGGAGAAGTACCTTTCTCTGGTCGAATTTTCCTACAACAATTTTCAAACGACTATTGGAATGAAATTGTATGAGGCACTCTATGGTAGAAAGTGTGGCTCTCCTTTGTTTTGGGATGAGGTTGGGGAAAGGAAGATTTCCAGACCTGATTTTATTACTGCGGCACAGGAAAAGATTAGTTTGATCCAGAAAAGAATAAAAGGGGCTCAAGACCGACAGAAGAGCTTGCAGTGGGTGATAGTGTATTTTTGAAGATTGCTCCTATAATGGGTGTAGTCAGATTTGGAAAGAAAGGGAAGTTGAGCCCAAGGTTTATTGGACCCTTTGAAATACTAAAAAGAGTAGGGACTGTGGTGTATCAGCTTGCACTACCACCAACATTATCAGGTGTTCATGACGTATTCCACGTCTTATTACTCAGAAAGTATATTACTGACCCATCTCACGTCCTAAGTTATGAGGCACTTCAGCTGGATAAGAATTTGACTTATGATGAGGCGCCAATTCAAATTTTGGATCGCAAGGAGCAAGTGTTGCAACGATGTACCATTCCTTATGTGAATGTTCTTTGGAACAATCACGGTACCTAGAGTTGTCATGGGAGTTAGAAGAGGATATATGAACCAGATATCCACATCTCTTCAGCGATCCAGGTAAACTTGATAGCCTTAATTGTTCTAACAACTTTATACGAATAACAAACTTAGTGAAAAACTTAAATCTTCTTGTTAGATGTTGGAGAATTGAGAGTTGTGATCACCAGGGAGGAAGAAAGATGTTTTGATATTTGCAATTGTTGGTATGAGTTCCACTTTTAAACCCATTCACATTTTTAATTTCAGGGACGAAATTATTTTAGAGGGGGAGATTGTAATATCCCTAAGAATTTTTTTACAAGGGTATTTGGATAATTTGCTTTAGCTACAACTTGTTGGTTTTATAAATTAATATTTATACATGTAAGTATAAATATGTAAGAATGTATATATATACACTAGTAAAATTTCACATGCAAATGCATGTGGTGACATTTGTTCGATGGAGAGAGAAATGTAATCAAGTGAAGATACCTAGTATAATGCATGGTTAATATTTTCAAATTTTAAATACCTCATCTAAACTTGAAGGGCAATTCCATAATCAATTCATTTTCCACAGTGAATGTGTAGTACATAATCAAATTGGGCAATAAGTTTTGGATTAAGTACACAAAACATCGGCAAAATATAGAGAATGTGAAAAGTGAGAAAATTTGTAAGGATACCATCACTAAAAGATAGAGAGGTAATGGACTCCAAGTTTCTACTATTTACATTTCACATATAATGCATAAGCTACAAAATCAGTGCAGTTACTAACCTGCTACATTCATTTATAAGCCCCAATATTATACATGTCAACCAATAAAACGAATAATTGTAAAAAAATATATTAGAATTCCCTTTGTAAGCTTGTCAGCAATTTTTGTGCCTTGTGGAGCCTTTATAATAGTAGATCATTATGTTGCTTTCCAACACTATACTTTGAAATGTCATGCAAACACATTCATTTAGCGGAGAAGGTTAGAGAATGCATTTCAAACACTTGGGATAAACCAGATTTTTAAAATTGAAAGAAAAACGACAGTGTAAAGTAGGAAACCACAAAAGATAGATAGAGAGAAAAAAGAGAGTAAACAAACAGAAAACAAAAGTAAAAGATCTTATTGATAAAAGTCATGGTACACTTTAAGTGCACTAAGAGAATGATAAGTCAAAATAGAAGTCAAGAATTTTCCTCCATAAAAGAGAGCGCCACCGAAGCTCAAAAATAAAATTCTTCAAAATGTGTACTTTAAATCTGAATCCATGACAACTTTCAACCAAGTGAATACTTTTAGAGAATGCCAACATGAGAAGAACCTTAGTTATCACTTGTATATATATACTTGCTTAGCACCTGCATATGCAACATTAAGACTTTATCAAACATAGGTTATGTGGAAATTCTGATGAGCTTGATTGCTAGTGAGTTGAGGAAGTGCAAAGCTTACTTGCAAAGCTTACTTATAGTGATTAAAAGTAGTTCTTGGCTTCTTCTCCACAATAAAATTCTTTCTTTGCCTTCTACCCTTTGCTTTTACAACATAATAGATAATTTCACAACATCTACCAACATTACCCTTATTATATTTTATTATTTTAACCTGAAGTTGAAAAGAAACACAATCTGCATAAAGAAAGGTCTCAAAGAATTAATGTGCTTGTAGTTAGGTAAGAGAATGACACCAACTTTACTTCCCCGTGCCCTATAGCTTTTGTAATTAGTTATATTCTGGAGAGATCATATATGAAAATAATCTTATTGGTGGGAGCAAACCATTTAGCTACTGATTGGATTTGTGTTACCGAGAGAAATAACTATTGTAAGGATAAGATCATAAATGTTCCGTAGAGCTACTTGTCCAGAAATAACATTATCGTTGCTTGGCAAGCCAAAGCTCAACGTATCTCTACAGTGTGAGACTCCTATGATTGTCCAAGAGATTATTGTATCATGTTTCAGTCTTTCAGTCTCAGATGACAAAAACTGAAGGTGAAAAAAAATAAAGAAAAGGTGTGTACGCTTCAACCACTCAACTGATGAGATTATTAACTGTTGAGGCTTTTATAAGCTTCAACCACTCAAGAAATTCAGATCAAGCTAATCTTAGTTCTTAAGTATCCTGTACATTTCAGAGATTTAGAGTGAAAATAGAGCTTGTATAACTTAATGAGCCAAACTAAATTTCAGATTGTAGTGAATAGGGCATCCATTCCCAGAACAAAATTGCCGATTTTGACGCATCCCTAAAAATCGTGATACCTGAATTAACTCTCAGACTTTTAGACCATATATGGAGTTTCATTCACTAAAACATTAATCAGACTTTTAGTACATCATTTATATCCAATTTCAACCAAAGAACATGCCTAAACCACCATGAAAAACATAATGCTAATAGCTAAATCTTTAAGGTTGACAATAGAGTTCCAAAATACCAAATTTGAAAAGAGAACAAAGGAAATCCTAGACCAAATGGAGTAGGGTAATACTAACCTGAGTTAGAAGAAGATAATAAAGTCAAAGAATTCAGAAAACTACTACTCCCATGGCTGAAAACTTTTCATGCTCATTTTTCTATTCTACTTCTTTGACCTTCCTCTCTCTCATCTCATATAACTCTGCAACCATGTACGTTGACCTGAAAAGGGAAACATATAAACACATTTATTCAAAAGTGAAAGAAAATAAATACAAAGCAATGATTAGAAATAAATAATTTGGAGAAGAAGGAAGCCATGTTTTTTACAATATCTGTTTCATGAAACAACCTCTTCACAACCGAACTGTAGCATAGTTCCACACCACACCACAACACCAATCTCTGCATGTTTCCGGAGTCTCTAAAACATTAAAAAAATAGTATGTATGAATTAAACAAACTCCCATGTAACCCTAGAGTTACATTGGGAATAAGCCAATAGCAATGGGGAGTACTATATACAAAAGGGGATTTAGAATGGAAGGAAGAATAATTATTGAGAAAGAACCATGAGCAACTCCATGCCATCAAGTGAAGTTTGCTGCACAGAAAAGCTACTCATTGAAAACATCCAGACCAGTTTACAGAAGAATAAAAGATTATCCATTACCCCATCAAAAATTTTAGTGGAAGACCACGAGAAAAAGTACCAAAACAAGATGGAGCAGAATAGAAGTGAGATGAATAAACCATGATAGAGAAGAAGTGCTAGGGAATTCAATCGTGCAGTAAACAAGATGGATTGTCCAGAAAAGGTGAGTTAAGGAAGGTTAGGTTGGGGATGAGAATGTTGTGAGAGTTCATGAGTTCAAGGAGGTAACCCCTAGTGTATTGAAGCGATCTGTTCCTCCACCAAAGGTCCCACCACATCCTCCCCTGACCCATCAAGTGTCCCATTCTCCCCTATAGAAAAACCAAAACAACGGTTCTAGAACCCTCAATCACAGTTCTAGATTATAATGGTTTTGTTGCGTCAAGAAATCGTCGAGCGGTCCTGCGAGTGCCGTCACCTGCAAGTGGACCAAAGGGGTCAATCAGAGAGAACCGGTGTGGTCCCGGCCTAGGGCTCTCCGATGCCAAAGTTAGATCTCCTGGCGCAAACAGATGAATAGTGATTATTCAGTATGAGTTTAGCTGTCCCCCGATGGGGTTGTGTACCTTGCCTTTTATAGTAGCATATGGCGGTGTGGAGAGTCCCAGTTTGATGGCAATTGTGCCATTGAGTGGATAGAGGCCCTGGGTAACGGGGCTCTATCCTGATTGGCCATCTCCCCGTGGGAGGGAGTGTCCTGGTGGCATCAGGATCCTTGGTGGATAGATACCCGCGTGTGGTGATAACGTCCTTGGTGCTTGAATCCGTCTGGATGACGTGACTTCTAAGCGGTGGCCTAGAGTCCTGGTGGTGACATGAGTCTTGTAGCGATACGATCGGGTCATAGGTGAGTGGCCCCCACCTCACGTTTGTGTCCACGATGCTGTGCCTGGGTGAGAGGCCGCTCCTGGATGTGGCCGCGCCTGGGTGGTGGTCGCGCCTGGGTGAGGCCGCGCCTAGGTGAGAGGCTGCGCCTCGGTGTAGCCACGCCTGGGTGAGAGGCCGCGCCTGGATGTGGCCGCACCTAGGTGAGGCCGCGCCTGAGTGCAGGCCGCGCCTGGGTGTGGCCGTGCCTGGGTGCAGGCCGCGCCTGCTTGGGTGTGGCCGCGCCTGGGTGCAGGCCGCGCCTGGGTGCAGGCCGCGCCTGCTTGGGTGTGGCCGCGCCTGGGGTGTGGCCGCGCCTGGGTGTGGCCGGGGTGCAGGCCGCGCCTGGGTGTGGCCGCGCCTGGGTGCAGGCCGCGCCTGGGTGCAGGCCACGCCTGGGTGTGGCCGCGCCTGGGTGAGAGGCCTCCTGGGTGTGGCCACGCCTAGGTGAGGCTGCGCCCGAGTGGAGGCCACGCCTTGGTGCTGGCCGCGCCCGGGTATTGGGACCCTGGTTCGTTTCCCTTGGTTCTGGAGCGGGTCGCCCTGTGACACGTGGCGGCCACTGATTGGCCCGATGAATATTGGATGTATCAGGTTTAATTGATCTATATGTCTTTTGCTTGGACGAACGATAATTTTCAACCACACCCCCTGCCCAAAGGCCCCGAACTAACAAAATAAAGGAAGTGATTATCCATTTGATGGTGAATGGTTCCACCACAACCTTTTTAAATTGTCCCACCATTCCATATATCATATTACCAAATAACTGATAAACAGATTTACATCTTACCAAAAAAAAAAAAAAAGATAACGGATTTACAGAAGGAGGATCTTAACCATATATCAGAGATTCAAGGTAGTTGCATTCATTTTGGACAGTTAGAAAGTGGAAGAGAATGCCCAATTGATCAGAAGGACCAAGACTGTTGAGACAGAATCCATCAAATGGTAGGCCCTGCTCCCCAAATTGTAATTAAACAATTGACAGCCCCAATTCAACAAGAAGATATCTTAGACATTTAAACTTCTATCTTCTTGTGACTGATCAAATGGGGGTCAATCCCAATCATGAAGGTTTGTTTGCAACATATAATTAGAATTAAAGGTAACCACCACTTCGAAGATAAAAATTATATTCTAAAGTATAGAAAAAGAAAAAATTGAGAAAATAATACCTGTAATGATAACATCCGTGAGAGCATCTCCATGGATGAGGCTAATGTGTCTCCCTCCCAATCTCTCTTCCTCACCCGTAAGACATGGCAATGGCTCTATTACAGGCCACTCTTTTGGGTTCTATTAAAATAACCAATATTCAAACGAATAAACATAATTAGAAACGTAACATTCAGAATTCAAAGATGTGCTTTCTCCATAAGAAGACAATACTGTTTGCTCATATTCCATACTTTTCAGAATTTAGTGAAAGATTCAGGAAACTGCAAAACTCTATGAAGCAGGAACTCAACTGATAAAGGGGGATTCCCATAAAGTACAGCTCTCTTTTCTCAAAAGAACAAATTACAGCACGTTTTGTAGTTGAAGGTGTGGCAATTAGCATCTATGAAACCAAAAAATACAAAAAATGTATCTATGATTAAGTTGCAGTATTCAATAAGACAAAAAAGCTCTGTTTCATCTCGCAAGAATAGGTGTGTGATCAAACGTAGGGCAGATACTAAGCCGTGAGACAGAGAATAAGTAGGTAGAATCCCAATAAGAGTGTAGGTGGAGGGACAGAAAATTGGAAAGAAATATAATCTCCTATGAGAGGGGATTTCTTTTTTATTTTACCGTAAGTTGGCAGATTTTCTAACTAAATAACTGTTACTGGTTCCCACCAACTTGGCAATACTAAAATTTTATAAGTTTACCGATTAGGAAACTGCGATTAGGAAAGCAATCGTGGGAGAGAGAATTTTTCTTTTTAGAAAGATATAGATTGGGGTGGGCGGACATATTTGGAGGGGAGAGATATTTTAGAAAGAGAGGGAGTGGAACGTGAGAGAGAGAAAGAGAGAAGAAGAACAAGAAGAAGGAGAGGAAGAGGAATGTAAAGGAAATCGAGGAAAGAGGCTTTAGGGAGGAAATAAATATGGGAAGAAATATACTCCTCTCAAAGGTAAAGAAGACTGGGAAAAGGGATAGAGATATAGGAAGAGGAGTGATCTCTATGAGAGTAGGGACGTGGAATGGGAGGAGCAAATCTAGAATTTCCTAAAAATGAAAAAGAATTTTTCATTTTTATTAATATTAATTAAAAATGGTAATTAATACTAAGGGTTTCTAAAATTATGAAATTATAAAAAATAATGACATAAAGATTAAGAATTGAAGAATGAAATTTTAGATAGGAATGAAGGGTAGAATAGGTAACCGAAAGATTTGCCACAACGTGCTTTTATATAATAGTATGATAGTATGATATGATATATGTATCCGTGTGTGTCACCTATCCAGCTTGTATGACCAAATTTTCATGTAGGGGCTTATTGGAAATTTTCTAGTTTAAAAAAAATATAGCTAATTATGTTTGGTTAATATTGTAATCTAGGCATGTGTGGGGCCTAGGTTAGAGCAACTTATTTTGGAGGGAGCTTATTGGAGATATTTTAGCACTTGATTTTTGTGAGATTGAGATATGATGAGGTGTAGGACTAAGATTTAATCATGTGCTTAGTCAAGATTGAGTTGAATAGACTATGAATTCAAATTGGAAAGAATTGCTGGAAATTTTGAAGGATTATTGGCTATGAGTTAAATTTGGGAACAAGGATAAGATCATAAAAGAGTATTCAGAGGGTCATATCTTGTGGGATCCATCCTCCATCTTCTCCTCGATTTTGGAAAGTGAATATTCTAGGCCTGCCAAGCGATAACCTACTATTGGATACTTATTAATAGCTTGAATAGCAATTGACCTCATAATGAGAAGGTCTACATCACATCTTACCGAATTATTTTATAATGGGATTCTATACTACTCCAAGGGCTAATATTTATTTAGATAGAAGATGTGGGAAGATCAAAGAAATCCTAGTTTTAGGAAGCTAATAGAAAGGATTTTAAAAATAGAGAGAAGGAGAATCTCTCCTATATTAAGCAACCCCAA
The DNA here is from genome assembly GCF_018873765.1 of Telopea speciosissima. NCBI lineage: Eukaryota > Viridiplantae > Streptophyta > Magnoliopsida > Proteales > Proteaceae > Telopea > Telopea speciosissima. The sequence goes on along the minus strand of NC_057917.1, from coordinate 37,553,832 downwards.
TTTGTGGGAGCCAAAGCTAGCTCCCCACGAATTTTGAAGAGTGAGAAGAGAGGTGCAAGTTCCAAAGGCTAATATTTATTTGGATAGAAGATGTGGGAAGATCAAAGAAATCCTAGTTTTAGGAAGCTAATAGAAAGGATTTTAAAAATAGAGAGAAGGAGAATCTCTCCTATATTAAGCAACCTAAATTTGTGGGAGCCAAATCTAGCTCCCCACGAATTTTGAAGAGTGAGAAGAGAGGTGCAAGTTTGAGGAAGGAAGAAAAAAAAAAGATAAAGAAAGAGAAGGAGAAAAGGAAGAAGGGAAGAAGACTACCTCTCCCTCCTCAACCTTCAAGTTCTGGTTTGGGCTGTTGAAGATCCTATATCAAAGGGTTCAAGACCTTTTATCTCAAGGGTAGAAGACTTTGATTTTTAGTCTACCGTAAGAGTAAGTGAAAATCCCTTCTAATATCTATAAGTTTGATACATAGGTCCTAGGTTATTCAATGGTAAGATAAGGCATTTTCACATGATCATATATATAACTTTATTTTATGAGATGCATGATGATTGGAGATGTATGATTTTATGGGATGCATGATGATTGATAGATGTAAGATTTTATGAGATATACATATGATTGTATGCAAGTACGATAAATGGATATAATTCTTGAATTCGTTTCGATTTCTCTATGCATATGTGTGTTGGGAATTTAAACATGAACATGATATGAGTTTGGATATGAGATATACTTACTTATGATTTTGAATATGAGAGTCCAATTAATACATGGCATGGAATATAGTTCTGATTTTGGCTTTATGATATAATTATTTGAGATATGGTTATCCCTATATAATATGGTCCAATATTTATTTGGGTGGGTTGACAAGGCTATGTAACGCGCACAGGCCTCGTAACGTCGTGGGTCAACATACATCCTCTGACATTTAGAAATACCATGGTGATATAGGAGATATTGGCATTATGGGTCAATATGCATGTCAAGGCTACATAATGCACGTAGGCCATGTAACGGCATGGGGCATCGTATTGAAACCCAGGAAAAATGGAAATTTATTGATACATGGATTTTTTTTTTTTTTTTTTTTTTTTGTGTTGTTTCATCATCTCCATACATTTTATTTATCAATATGGGTTTTGCATTATTGGATCCTTTGTTTTTCAAACTTGTATGGTATTAACTTGGATTTTCTTCCTTGCTAAGTTTCTCCGTAACTTACCCCGATATTTTCTCAGACGATGAGTATTTAGCGCATGGCATTGTTGAAATGGATCGTGAAGTGGAAGAATCCCATACTGATGATGAATCTCACCATTTTATAGTCTGTTAGGAGTTTTAATGTTCTTTTCCTCATTTATGGTTTCTTTTGCTTTGGAGGACATGTAATAGTTATTTGAGTATTTTGGTTAAAGACATGTAATAATTTCTTTAGTTATTTTGAAGTTTGGATAATAGATTTGTTTAAGCTTTCTATTTGTTTTATTTAATATTTTTTTTAACTTCCACTGAATTTTACTCTAAATAATTTGGATGTGGGTCTTAAATTTGAAATCGCTGCCTCGTACAATCGATCCTTGAACCGATTAACGGCATTAATTCCCTTATTGGAGGGGTGGGACGTTACATATTAGGTCCCCCACAACTTTGGGAACATAAGGATGTAACTTTCCCCCGAATAGACGCTTTTGAACATACCATGGACCTCCTTCCAGCACTTTCACTCCATCTTCCTCACCATTGAACAGAAAAATGAAGACTCCACTGTCCAATAAATGGAAATCAACATGGCCAGAGACGTTCCATTGTTTCAGCAAAACTTCTTTTGTAAAATGAAATGAAGGTCCAATGAAATGCCCTATCAAGGCATTTTTCCATCTCTCCACTTCACCTTGAATGATGTCTAAAGGACAGATAGCCACCGCACTTCCCTTAATGAAAACAGGATCAATAAACTTTAAGTCCAAACCTTCAACACCAGTGAAAATATTGGATGAAGAATTAGCAGTTGAAAAAAGCCCAACCCATGAAGTTGTTGGTCAAACAACGGTCCAGGGATCAAACCATGGTTCCCTAGGAAAACCAATATACAAAAAAATTAGGGTTTTGCACGCCCTGGATTATCCCATGGTGTCCCATGGGTTTCCCATTAAATTTTAGGGTCTCCCATGGTCGCCCATGGGAACCCTGGTGCATCCCTATTAAGGTTTCTCCTTCCCTATTGCGTCCCATAAAATTAATCTCTAGTCCATCACATGGCAAGAGGGATCCATCCCATACTCGAATGCGCAGCGAAAATTAATCGATTCAAGTTTCTTTCGCATCCCATAAATATTAATAATCAATAAACTAAACGAATTAATAAAGAACTGCTAACCTGGTGAGCCTCTCAAGTGTTGCTCCTCCAATAGACAGTGGTTCTTCCTCCAGTTAGCGCTCCAAGCAAACAGATCTAAACCTCCAATGGTGCTACCAAGGTTCTTCAAGCCAATCCCAGATGCTCTCGAACTCTTCAGCACAGATCTAGGGTTTCTCAAACCCTAACTCTCAAACACAGATGAGAGAAGCAAGAAGAAGAAGAGAGATCACAAGAGGGAGAGAGAGAAACTAAAAACATAGGAGAGAGAGTGTCTGCTCAAAAAATGTGGAGAGCTTTTTTTTCCTTCTGCGTTTTGGTCCCCTATATATATTATTTGGATTTAATTAAATCCTAGTAGGATTTAATAGAACCCCTGTGAGAGTTTGACTCTCTCTCTCTTTGTTTGGCAGTTTTGTTTAAACTCAAAGTGCTACACAGGTGAAGAAGCAGAATCTAATAGGGAAAGTATTAATTAGATTCTTTATTTAATTATTAATGGATAATTATAATTAGCATAAAATCCATTAATTAAATAAAGAACCAATTAAATTAGCAAATTTCAAATAACTCCCTGTATGATAACAATTTATCATATATAGCCCCCCACTAATCAACACCATCATTATGGAATCTAGGGCATGTACACATGTACTACCAAACCCCAATCCATAGTACATGTCCATATAAGAGAGTTTGTGCATCTGATCGGATCCCGCAAAACTCGATTAAACACTTTATTTAAAATAACTATAAATAATGTATCATTTTATGTAAAATAAATTTTGCAAAACCATTTCCAAAATGGCACTGGATCCAGATTCCTGTATCATTTTATGTAAAATAAATTTTACAAAACCATTTCCAAAATGGCACTGGATCCAGATTCCGATCCGACCATACACAGACAATCTCTATCTTGGTGTTCCCCAATCAGGCAGTGGTAACCATGTTGAGTAACTCCTTCACTCACAAAGCGTTCACGCATTCCCAGAACACCGGCTTTGACTCATTTGAGTCTCAGTTATAGATGAACCAAAGAATGCGATCACACTTTGCAGTGATAGGGTTCCCTCGGCAAAAGGGTGTTGGTGACACATGTCTATCCCTTCCTACATCTGGCAGTAATATATGAGGAAATCGACAAAGTAGATTCTTCGCCAATACACACGTGCATCAACATGTGAGTACTAACATTCGTACCCTAACATCACATGTCTAGGCATACCCAATGCGACGACCATATGATAAGGGTGCCCAGCCCAAACCCTAGTCGTGACTGCCATTTTAAGTATAACTTACGGACACATAATGCTCAAAAAGTTTATATCGCATGTGATAATATTAAATGCAAATGTATAAAAGTTCAATACAAAGGTAAACCGGGTTGAACCGGATCGAACCGGGTTTGATGGACACACATATCCAACAGAAGTACCCTTGGAACTCAAAACTCCATCATTCCTACCAACCAAACTTGCATAACCACCAGTAGTCAAGACCACATCACCACCCAAAGCCGTCCCTTCAGTAAAATACTCCATTGGTAAGTTTCCCTTAGAGCCTCTAATAATACTTCTTTTTTTTTTTTTTGTTTTGATAAGTAAGAATGATTGTATAAAAAGAAAGGAAAAAAATAAAGAGAAGGATATATAGAAAAAGGCAGCCCCTACCCTCTACCCTTAGACAGGCCTAAGAGGAAGAGGAGAGCCCCCAAACCAAACCGAGGACATGCCCCCGGGAATAGAACCAAAACCATGATCAAGCTCAATTAAATCTAAAATAAATTTTCTAGTCCATATCTCCTTGGACCAAATCCAACAACTCTCTTGGGAAATCCAAGGGGTAGAGGATTGATTCCCCATCCCCAACATCAAGGGCTATAGCATAGTCAATGGGTTGATTCAATTGTCTCCACACATGCCAGATTTCTTTGTGATGCAACTGCCCAATGAGAGAAATAATCCAACATTTTAAAACTTGCACACTCCACGGGCCTATGATTTTACCATTTAAAATATTCACTACCAATTTAGAGTTGGACTTGATAGAAACATTGAGAAGTTATTTTTCAAAGCACAACATAGTCAAGAGGTTGATTCAATTCTCTCCACACATGCCAGATTTCTTTGTGATGCAACTGCTCAATGAGAGAAATAATCTGACTTTTTAAAACTTGCATACTCCACGGGCCTATGATTTTACCATTTAAAATATCCACTGCAAATTCAGAGTCTGGCCTGATAGAAACATCGAGAAATTATTTTTCAAAGCATAAAGAGACCCCTCTAAAGATAGCAAGAAGCTCCATATTAAGGACCGAAGCATCCTCCCCTTTTCCAGCATAAGCCAGGATTGGATCACTAGTAGCAATCCGAATGAGACCTCCATAAGAAGCCTTTTCCACTAACAAAGAGCCATCACAATGAAGAGCCACCATATGAGAAGGTGGTTTAAACCAAGTGCAAGCCTTTGGGACCATAACAGTCCACACCACCCGAATCCCCCAAATATCAGAAAGGAATTGGTTTCCAGGGTTGTGCATACCCAAAATAGGAAAGGTCACACATTTGGTTGCCACATCACATTTTATAGCCCCAAAGATTTGCTCACAAGTTCTGACCTTATTTTGAAACAACCTTTGATTTTGCTTCCACCAGATATGATGCACCATAGCATAAAAGGCCAGCTTGGGGATGATACCAAGCTTGTTGTTAGCACAAATAGCATAGTTAAGCCATGATGTCACATCTTTGAGATTATTAGGTTCCCCACCACTTTGGGAACATAAGGATGTAACTTTCCCCCAAATGGTCTTTGAGATAGGGCATTTAAAGAAAAGATGATCGTGGCTTTCAATTCCTATCCAACAAAAAACACAATTCGGCCCAACTAGAATATTTCTTTTAATTAATTGATCTTTAGTAGGAATAGCCCCCATAAAGCACCTCCAAGTAGTATGAGATTGCCTACGAATATTCCCAACAAACAAAATGAGCTTACTCCTGTCCACCTTTCAAGAACTCCTTCTAATAATTCCCCAAGCTGATTTAGTAGTAAATAGGCCATTCAGGGAATATTTCCAAATAATAAGGTCATCTCCCTCTTTTTGTAATAGGGGAATATTAGGAAGATCTCCCCAAGCACTAATCAAGTCAAAAGATCCAAATGCTCTAAGGTGCCAAGTACCTTCCCCGATAATTTCAGAGACCAAAGCAAGATGATTGGAACCAGCGTCATAACGGATATGCTCTCCAAATCTCTTAATTAACACCCCTTGAGGATGCCATTTATCAAGCCATAAACTAGTTAACCGGCCATTTCCAACAATATGATGGATGTATGGTTCAGCCAGGTCTCTATATTTCAGCATCTTTTGCCAAAACCAAGAGCAATTTTGAGGGGCTTTGACAGTCCATATAGAGTCATTTTTTAAGGCTTACCCATAAACTATCATTTTTTGGGGCAATCCACTAGATTTGTTTAAGAATACCTTCTAGATTCATGTTTGAGATTCTTCTGATTCTTAAGCCCCCTTCATCCTTTAGTTTGGATACATTATCCCAAGAGATGTAATGTACCTTGTGTTCTAGAGTTGGCCCGGTTCAAAGAAAATTTGAAAAGTAGGACTCCAGCTTCTTTATGACACCTTTTGGAAGGGCAAGAATTGCAGACCAATATATGTAGCACCCTTGGAGGATAGAACTGAGGAGTTACAATCGGCATGCAAAGGAAAGAAACGAGCCTTCCATACTTTGAGCTTTCGCCTTACCAAGTTAAGAAAAGGGGAGCAATCTGCCATGGAAAGCTTACTAGAAATAAGAGGGGCACCAAGGTACCGTATTGGTAACTTGGTATCCACAAAGTTTGTCAATTCTAAAAGTTGCAGCCTGATCGTTTGGGTCAGGCCCCCTAAAATGATAGAGGACTTAGCTTTGTTAAGTTTCAACCTAAAGTAGGTATAAAACTCATCCAAAACCCCCAAACAAGCCAAAATAGAATCAGAGGTGGCTTTGATAAAAAACATCAAATCATTTGCAAAGATAAGATGAGGGAGGTGGGAACTCTTGCATCTTGGGAGCAAACTGATACGACCCTCAACCTCTAATTTCCTCATCATGATAGAGAATCCTTCCATAGATATAGTAAACAGATAAGGGGAAATAGGATCCCCCTATCTAATCCCTCTTTTTCCCTGAAAATAACCTATAGGACTTCCATTTAGAAGAATTGAGAAGCAAGGAGTATCAACGCAAGCCTTCACCCAACCAATAAATCTTCTAGGGAACCCCATCTTCTCCATGATCTTAAATAGGAATTTTCTGCTTAGGGATTCATAAGTCTTATGCAAATCAATCTTCAGCACCGTAGTTGCATTCACCCCTTTTTATTCAATTCCTCTAACCACATCATGGCACACTAATATTGTCACACCCCAAACCACCCCTTGGGAGGATTAGGTAGGTGACCCGAATTGCACGGTAGCAATCCGGCAAACCCCGAGGATCCAAAAGCTGTTAATATCATTCACAAACACACACACACCCATAATGATGGATAAGAACATAATTACAGAGCATAGCGAAAACTAATATTTACATTAACCAACAAGTTTCGATACACGCTATACAATTATGAAACACACAACACCGCCAACCAGCAGTCACTACACCTCCAACCAATAGCTTCACAAAACAACAAAAGGGGCAGACAACAGAAGTCCCACACAAGCTATACAAAAAGAGAAAAGTTAGTAGATTAACATCTACATGAAAAGAATTCCCTAGGTCAGAAGAGGTAAGCTGCCCGCCCTTCATGGGCTGTCACCAAAATCACCTGTACCCGAGGGATAGCCTCCGACCAGGTCCACACCAATACTGTTATAATCAAAACCACCCTCCTGCTCGAGATGAGCCTCCCAGCCAACATCATGTCCACCTGTAAGATCATCTAAAAAGAAATATGTAAGAGTGTGAGCTCCACCGAGCCCGTGAATGAAATATACCCATGCATACACATTCAAGTACAACCAAATGAATCCTACATGAGATGAGGTTCTTTATTGTTATTAGGCCACCTAGCATCACAACTAAGGTAGTTAAAATTGCTACTACAATCCCCAATACATATATCCCTGGTGCGGGCTTCTAACCCCTTCCCGCGATACACCTATTGAGTTGTTGGAGAATACTGGTCAGCTCCAGCATGCTCTCCATGGTCAGCCCGACCAGCCCTCTGGGATTAGTTTGTGATACTACCTTTCTTGAAGATTGGCATTCAGCCGAGCAGACACCTTTTTGGTATAACTTCTTTTCTTTTCTTCTTTTTTTCTTTTTTGATATAGGTTCTCTCACAGACATCTAATACATTAACCCCTGTTGGCAAGGGTTCGTAGCACGGTGACGATACCCTAACCAGATGCATTCTATATGACATAGTATGAGCCGGGTGGTGTCAACCGTATCCCATTCTACATGCTACCATGGGCCTCATTTTCAATCCGGCTACGACATCTAATCTAGCATTTTCACAAGTATATCATTTGCATTCAATTCCAATAGCCATCAGATACGAATCAAAATCAAATAGGAATATAAAGCAATTTAATAAATAAAACAATAAATATTGTTGTTGTTGTTGTCATGACTCATCGGTCATGTTACACCTACACCCATGGTGTAATTCCACTCACCTTGTGTCAATCCCACTTGTTCTTTAGCCGGCTCGGTCCCAATCGATGTCTGATACTACACCTCGTGTTCGGGGTTATAACCTAAGTTGACCAGACCATTGGAACATGTCAAACACTATCTCAAAAAGATCTTAGATTTCCAGGATTGGTTTAGGTTTGCTCAATCATTGTTCAACAATTATGGGAACAGTAGCATGGTTCTTTTCCAGGTTTGGCTTGGGTTACAGTGTGGGTTTCTGACCCCCTTTTTGGGTCCACTGTTACACCCAGGACATGGTTACCAACAAGGATGGTTGGGGTAGGGTTAAGGTAATTTTTATGCCCCCAACACTGTCCTAGGCCTACGAGTGATGGACCAATAGGCTAGAATCAGATTAGACTAAGTACAATAGCACCAGACGATTCACTGGACATTTGGACCAAACGTCCAGTGCATCCTTCAGTCCCAATTGGGCACGGGTTTTCTTGCTTAGAACTTGATTCCAGTAGCTAGATTCATCCCATCTTCGATTTGGGATGCAATCACAAGGTAATATAGCTTATAATTAAGCTAAATCAATGGTTATGGTGGTTCCTAAATCAGTTTGTCGAGTGGTTGATGGGTTTGGGTTCAAACATCAAACAGATTAAGCATGTTAGGCTGAGATTTGACATGTAGCCATTCAAATCTCATTTACACACACAACAGCAAGCATGCATATGCATCACAACCAAGATATTAGGCCCTAATATGCAAAACACTCCATGCATGCAGATCTATGCTCCTAGCTCACTATCTATGGTTTGCATTCATGATCAGGCATGAAATCTAGCTAGATGCATGGTTGGAATTTAAGATGCATGTAATAGTAAGCTGAAATAGTATAAATTCATACAAATTCCCTAAAACTAATCATGCATGCATGATTTAAGCAGTCCTGAAGCTCCAAGCAGTGATTCTATAGGAATTCCTATAGAGACAGCCATATAGCTTTGGTTCTTGGGTTTAAAACCAGAGAACAGATTTGGATCAAGGTTTAGAGGGCAGTTCTCAGGCTTCGTGAGCTTACCTTGGGTTGTTGAGGAATTCGGCCAAGGCTTGCTCAAGTTCAAGCCCTCCTTCTCTTCCCTTCTCCTTCTTTCTTTCTCTACTATTTAGGAGCAGTAACAGCCTAATTTCTAAGCTGGGTCCCTATTTATAGTTTTTATAGAACTAAGGTTTGTTTGGCTAAGCAGTCCTATAGGAAAAATGCATTTTTAAAGTAATTTTTTTACCTAGTTTAGCTACATAGGTGGGGCCCACATGGATTCCAAGATGGAGATTGGTTCCTAAAATTCCAAGGTACATATTGGAGGTGTTTGAAGGCAGTAGGTTCAGTTCCCACAAGCTTGGAATGGGAAAATATAGGTTTTTGCATCACTGGAGCTTGCACTGGAGCTTTGGGCCAATCGTCTAGTGCATCATCCAGTGAATGTTGCACTGCTAAATTTTGCCTGTAGTTCCCACAATGGTTTGTTTTTTCACATGGTTCCTTCCCCACACCCTACCACACATACAAGGAGGATATATTTAAGAGCATAGCCCCCTCTTAATACTCAGGAGAGAGAAATACCTGTTCTCTGTGTTGTACAGTAGGTGATGGGCTGAGCAGCTACAGGGTGTTGCAACCCACCTTCTCACAGGTATAGTGGATGTCATCAGTGGGGGTTTCCTATTGATTGTAACCACTAGGATGATACACCATCGATCATTAGTGTGGGTGGCTGCTAATCCCTGTTCTTTAAGCAAAGTCTAAGTCAGATTGGGGTAGGTTTGACATTCTCCCCACCTAACAGAAATTTCATCCTCGAAATAGACATACATTGTGGTCCAAAAAGCTGAGGATATTTAGCACGCATTTCCTCCTCACGCTCTTATGATGCTTCCTCTGGTGGGCGGTTCCTCCATCGAATCTTAACGAATGCTACTGTGTGGTTATGGAGGTTATGCTCCTTTCTGTCTATTATCTCCGTCGGCTATTCTTCATAGGTCATATCAGTATTCAGCTGCTTTGGTTCGGCCGAGAGTGCATGTGTTGAGTTGTTGATATCTTTCCTTAGCATCGACACATGGAACACATCATGGATGCCTTCTAAATATGGCGGTAGGGCCAGTCGATATGCTACTGGTCCAATCTTCTTCAGGATTTCATATGGGTTGATGTATCTCGGGCTCAGTTTACCCTTCTTGCTGAATCGCAGCAGCCCCTTTGTTGGAGAAACTCAGAGAAACACCTTCTTGCCAACTCCAAATTCAATGTCCTTCCTCCGATTGTCGATGTAGCTCTTTTATCTGGACTAAGCTGCTCTGATCTTTTCTCTGATCACATCCACTTTCTCATAACTGCTTGTATCATCTCAGGACCTAGATACTTTCGTTCCCCAACTTCGTCCCAATATAATGGTGTACGGCATTTTTGGCGATACAGGACTTCATATGGTAGCATGCCAATGGTGGAGTGGTAAATGTTATTGTAGGCAAATTCCACCAAGGGAATGTGGGCATCCCAACTATCCCTCATTTCTAATATGCAGGCTCTGAGCATGTCTTCCAGAGTCTGAATGGTCCTTTTGGATTGTCCGTCCGTCTAGGGGTGGAAAGCTATGCTAAGATTTAGCTAGGAACCTAAGGTTCATTGTAAGCTCTTCCAAAATCTTGATGTGAATCGGGGGTCCCGATCAGATACGATGCTGATGGGCACTCCATGCAGGCGGACCACATTTTCAATGTAGAGCTGAGCGAGCTTTTCCATGGAGTAAGTTGTCTTGATGGGGACAGAGTGGGAAGTCTTTGTTAGTCCATCAATTATTACCCAGATTGCATTCATTCCCTTTCTTGTGTTGAGCAAATTGGTCACAAAATCCAGGGTAATCCTTTCCCATTTCCACTCCAGAATTGGAAGCAGTTGTAGTAGTCCATATGGTATATGTCTCTCTGCCTTTATCTGCTGACAGGTGAGGCATTTAGACAAGTACAAGGCTACAGACTGTTTCATCTTGATCCACCAATAATATCTCTTCAGATCCTTATACATTTTTGTGCTGCCCGGGTGTATTAAGTAGGGTGAGTTGTGCACTTCCTTGAGAATCCGATCTTGCACATCATAGCCATCTGGCATGCACATCCTATCCCTGCATTTCAATGCCCCATCATTGGCTATCGAGAAATCGAGGTCCTTATGAATTTCTTGCTTTATCTCCTAAATGGTCTTTGCTAGCTCGGGGTCTCTGGCTTGCTCCTCAATTATTTCTTCTCGGATCGACGGTTGTATGTCCATAGATGCCAGCTGAATAGTCGTTCCCTCGATCATGAGTTCCAAATCGAATTTTTGAGCTTCTTCTATAAACTGTTCGCTAACAACCAAGGAAGCGAGGGATGCAGTTTGGGATTTCCTACTAAGTGCATTTGCCACTACGTTGGCCTTACCAGGGTGGTATTGAATATTACAGTCATAGTCCTTTACCAATTCTAAGCACTGCCTTTGTCTCATGTTTAATTCCTTCTGGGTGAAGAAACACTTCAGGCTCTTGTGGTCGCTGAAGATTTTGCTCTTGTCACCATAAAGATAATGCCATCAAATTTTTAAAGCAAAAACTACCGTAGCCAACTCTAGGTCATGAGTGGGGTAGTTCTTCTCGTGGTCCTTCAACTGCCTTGAAGCGTAGGTGACCACCTTTCCTTTCTGCATCAGTACACTACCCAATCTTGTTTGAGACGCGTCTGCGTACACAACCATGCCACCGGTGCCATATAGAATGGTTAGCATAGGTGCCGCCACTAATCGATTTCTCAGTTCTTGGAAACTTTTCTCACAAGCATCAGTCCATTCAAACTTTGCACCCTTCTTCATTAGCTTTTTCATTGGTGCCAAGATGCGTGAGAAATTTTCAATGAATCAACAATAATACCCAGCTAATCCTAGGAAACTACGGATCTCTATGGCGTTCTATGGAGTCTCCAACCCGAGAATTGTCTCTACCTTATCTGGGTCTACTTTGATACCTTCCTAGGTGATGATATGTCCCAAGAATCCAATCTAGTGGAGCAAAAATTCACACTTGCTGAATTTGGTGAACAATTGGTATTCCCTTAATCGCTATAACATGAACCTAAGGTGTTGAGCATGTTCCTCTTCACTTTTGGAGTAGACTAGGATATCGTCGATGAATACGATGACATACTTGTCTAGTATGTCATGGAATACCCCGTTCATCATGTCCATAAACGCAACTGGGGTGTTGGTTAATCTGAATGACAACACCAAGAATTCATAGTGTCCATATCGGGTTCTTAATGCCGTATTATGAATGTCACTACCCTTGATCTTCAATTGATGGTACCCAGACCTGAGATCAATTGATCGAATAGGTCATCAATGTGTGGCAGTGGGTATCGGTTCTTGATTGTGAGTTTGTTTAGCTCCCGATAGTTGATGCACATCCGTATGCTTCCATCCTTCTTCTTCACGAACAACAAAGGTGCTCCCCAAGGAGACACGCTTGGTCGAATAAGTCCTTTCTTCAGTAAATCTTGCAACTGAATCTGTAGCTCTTTTAGCTCTACATGTGCCATTCTATAGGGTGCTTTGGATACAAGGGCTGCATCAGGAACTAGGTCGATCACGAACTTCATTTCTTAATCAGGTGGTAGCAGAGTCAGATCTTTCAGAAAAACATCGAGAAACTCCCTAACAACATCGAGTTCCTCTAATGGCCTAATCTTTACCTTGGTGTCCATTACTGTGGCCAAATAGCCCTGACATCCTTCGTCCAGCAACTTTTGTGCTTGGAGGGCAGGTAAGGCTATCCTCTTAGGTTCCTTTGTCGGTTCACTTTGATAGGTGAAAACCGAGCTGTCCTTCATCTTAAATAAAATCTTCTTCTCTGCACACATGACATTTTCCCAATAGGTGGGCAGCCAATCCATGCCTATTATTACATTAAAATCCTTCATATCAGTCTTGATCAGGCGAGCTGTCACGTTCTTCCCATAGATTTCCACTAGACAGGGGTCATAAACTTCCTTTAGACTCACTACGCTTGCAGTCGGAGTGTTAACTACTAAATCATGCCCTATGTCCTTTGGCTGGATGGTCATCCTATCCGCAAAAGCAATAGATACGAAAGAGTGGGATGTGCTTGAGTCGAACAACACTCATGCTGGAGCAGATGATATAATCATGGTACCTAGGGTTTATATAAAGATAATGATGCAATCAAATTTCCTGCACCCAATTGGTTTGGTTCCTATAATTTAGTAGTGTTATAAGCACATACCTATCATTACTTCTAGGTTTGCCTCCGCTTCTTCATTGGTTAGTTCGAACACCTTTCCTCGTGTCCGATTGTCCTGGGGCTAAAAGGGTCAAACAAAAGACTGGATCGACAGGTAAAAGTTGTATCTGCGGTTCGCACAATCTCTAGCTAGGTGCCAAGCTTTGTTGCATACAAAGCATTTGTTGGATAGTGTAGAAGGGGAAGAGGCCTGGCCCGCTTGGCTCATCATTGGGTTGTTGCATGGCTAGGAGTGGGTTGAGCATACTGAGCAGTTCGATTGTAAACAAGATGGAAAGGTTGAGGAGTTAGGCTCATTTCCTATCGTCAATACTGTATCGGATTGAGGCTTGAGCTAGTCCCCTAAAATGCCTTGTTTGGCCACCTAAAATTCTGATAGTTACTAGGCCTTTTGCCCAATCTAGGCGACGCAGTGGTCTTCTCCTTTAGTCTATCCTCCAGGGTCTTTGCCTTAACGACCATCTATACATAGTGTTGAATGTCTAGGACTGACAGAGTGGATTTGATCTCCGGCTTGAGTCCTTTCTTAAATTTCTTCATCTTGCTAGCTTCTCCCTTCATGTGCTCCAGTGCAAAATGGAACAAATCCTCAAATTGCTGCTGGTAATCTAGCACGGTCTTCGATCCCTGTACGAGGGTAGAGAATTCAGCTTCCTTCTTGTCTCTGAAACTCTCGGGAAAGTAATTCTTAAAGAAAACTTCCTTAAACTGATCCCAAGTAGGGTTGGGATGAACTGCTTCTTAGGTCACATGGCCTTCCACCATGCTTCTGCCTCATTTTGCAGTTGGTACCCAGTGCCTATCAATTTCTGAGCATCGGTATACTCGAGTATGTCAAATGCTTGTTCTAAGGCGCTAATCCATCTCTCTGGTTGCATCGCCTTAGAATTAAGCTTGGAGAACATAGGCGGCTGGAGTTTCTTGAATCTCTCTATCACTTTAGTTGTGGAGCTTTCTATCTCGTGTTGAGGCACAGGTGGTGGAAATTGCAGGGGCCGATTGGGTGGTGGTGGTGCTGCTCACTGCTACATTATGGTCATTGTTTGCACAAAATAATAACCGAAAGCGTACGGATCAATCGTAGCTATGGGTTGAACTCAAGGAGATGTACGTCACACTATTTTACTTACTTAAAAGCAATGCAAAGTGAACCAAATTAAAGTGTTAAATTAAACTAATTAAACTAACAAAAATTAATGCATCCTAACTCACAAGCATCTAGTGAATTGAATTGGCGTCCTAACACACAAGCATCTAACCTATCAATACTAACGCGGATTCGAAGGAATAAATTACAGCCACACATCATGACCACATAAAAAAAATCAAAAGAAGAGATTAGAGAGGGAGAATGAGATTAAGAGATTAGAGATGTAAAACCCGAAGGGGCTTGAACCGGATTGAAATTGCTTACTTCTCATACTTGAAATGGTGCTACCAAATTTCTACCAAAGTTGAAAGTGCATGAACTAATTAGGCTTTGCATGAATATAGTTGAAGAAGCTTGAACACTTGAACAATCCTTGCATGACTTCACTGGACCTTTGAGGGATGCAGGGAATGCTCAATAGGATACCACGTCCGATCCACCATATAGTGTCATCATGCCATTGAAATAGTTGATATGGTCATTAGGTTGGTGGTACCACTGCAGAATTCAAAGGTAGGCAACCTAAACCTGGATGGCAGTGAGGCTGACATGATCTCTTCTGAGAAAGGGTGTTGTCCAGGGATTGAGTGTGTCTCACTTTTGGTTTGCTTCTTCAACCCTTCCAGTTTCTCATCCAATTCTTGGAGTCTTTTGTCTAACTCTTCATCCCGTGCTTGTTCCCCACGCCTTACTAGTTGTTCGCTGCGAGCTCGCTCACGTCCTCTCCTGGAAGTCCCCTCCCGCCTTGACTGTTGGAGGGATGGTGAGGGGTCACGCCGTGATGAATCCTGTCTTAAACGCGAGGGGGTTCCTTCACGGTAAGTTCGGCTTCACTCTGGTGTATGACTTCCTCCTAGTCGACCATCAAACACCGATCTCTGAATGGACCCTTTAGGGTTAGGTACCACGGATCAGT
The DNA here is from genome assembly GCF_018873765.1 of Telopea speciosissima. NCBI lineage: Eukaryota > Viridiplantae > Streptophyta > Magnoliopsida > Proteales > Proteaceae > Telopea > Telopea speciosissima. The sequence goes on along the minus strand of NC_057917.1, from coordinate 37,538,399 downwards.
GTGATGGTGTTCTCCCCTATTCTGACTGTGCTGAAAGGTCCACCGTTCTCCCCCTAGGATGGGAAGGCTCTCCCCGCTGTCTGGTGTGCCTCTCTGACCTGTCACCCTTGGGAGGTGTCCTCCTGGGGCTCTGCTCCTGTCGAGGGTCCGTCCTACAATGGTGTGATGTTGCACGCTGCCTCAAGTAGTCACGGAAGAGTTGTTGGTCATGGAGGATCTGTCGCTGTAGGTCATTGATCTGACCCCTAATTGCTGGGGCATTGGGGTTAGGTACTACCTCCACCACCACTTCGTTGTTGGGTTCGACCATCGCAACTTGATCATCATCTAGGATCTCCCACTCCAGAGAGATATGGTCCTGGTTATTGACTCTGCGATGTGAGCTCTTTAAAGGAGGTGATCCATTCCACTCTCTCGGGGCATTATTGGTGGAGGGAGCGGTCTTCCTGCATGCCATGATTGATCAGTGATGGAAATAAGCTAGTAAAGGTAATAGCTAGCGTCGTTCCCACAGACAGCGCCAATCTATTGCATCGAGAAATTGCTCAGCGGTCCTTCGAGTGCCGTAACCTGCACAAGACCCTGGGTGGCAAAGGAGAACCGATGTGGTTCTGGCCTAGGGCTCTCCGATGCCTAAGTTAGATCTCTCTGAGCAAACAAATGAGTAAATAGTAGAATTCAAGATCCCCCGATGGGGTAGAGTACCTTCCCTTTTATAGTAGTACGTGGCGGTGTGGAGAGTCCCAATTAATGCAGTGTGGCCTTTGTGGTGGATAGAGTCCTTGGGCATCAGGGCTCATCCTTGATTGGTTGTCTTCCCACAAGACATGGTGTCCTTGATAGACTTGGTATCCTTGATGGATAGACTGTAGATAGATTCTGGGTGTTTGAGTCCATTGTGGGTACGTTGACTGATAGGCGGTGGCCTAGAGTCCTGGAGATAGTGTACGTCTTGCAATTGGAGGTGGGGCCTAGAGTCCGTTGTGTCTGTCCATGTGCATAGGTCTGCGCCAAAAGAGGGGGGTTTGCCCAAGGGGAGCTTTCGCAGGGGGAGTTCCCACAAATTGCCCAAGGGGGAGTTCGCCCAAGTGGGGGAGCTCACCCAAGAGGGGTTCGCCCAAATGGGGGGTGTTCACCCTGCCTTGCCTGGTCCTGCCACGTGGCGGTCTCCGATTAGTTAGCTTTGTTTGGGGTTCACCCGCAGCAAAGCATAAGGATCCTGGCAGCCCCACCATCTCTTACACTATAGGCAATACCACTATTGATCATGCCTTATTGGACCTTGGTGTAAGTGTGAACCTCTTACCCTTTCATGTCTACCAATAACTGGGATTGGGAGAACTGAAACCCACCAAAATCACTCTTCAACTTGCAGATCGGTCGGTTAAAGTTCCTAAGGGAATGATTGAGGATGTCCTATTAAAGGTTGGGGAATTTATTTTTCCTGTGGACTTTATTATTTTAGATACCCAACCTACTGCCAACTTCAAGGACCAAATCCCTATCATCTTGGGTAGACCATTCCTAGCTACCAGTAATGCTTTAATCAATTACAGGAATGGTCTCATGAAATTATCTTTTGGCAATACTTCTATTGACTTCAATATGTTTAGGTTGGGCAAGTAGCCTGATATGGATGAAGAGGTGCATATGCTTCAAGGATTTCTCGATGATATTGATACGTTCTTTGAGATTGATTTTGATTCGGGATTTCAAGAATGTATGTAAAAATTGGAGGGTGTTGATGATACCTCCTTATCTGAGGTCTGGAGTATCCAACCACCTTTGGAGCCCCTTGGACCCCTATCCACCTCCATTCCCAAACCCTCTATTATTGAGCCCCCCACATTGGTGTTGAAGGCATTGCCCTCCAACCTCAAGTATGCCTTCCTAGGACATGATCATACTCTCCCTATTATTATTGCTTCTGATTTGACTTCTATTCAGGAAGAGAGTTGATTAAGCTTCTAAAGGACCATAAGGAAGCCATAGGTTGGATCATGTCTGACATCAAAGGTATTAGCCCCTCCATTGTTCAACATCATATACATCTGATGGAGAGTTCCAAACCTTCTAGGGAACCCCAAAGGAGGGCTAATCCTGTGATGAAAGAGGCAATCAAGAAAGAGATCCTAAAGTGCTTGGATCATGGCATCATTTATCCTATTTCTGATAGCCAATGGGTGAGTCCTGTGCAGGTTGTGCCTAAGAAAGGAGGAGTCACTGTAGTTGAGAATGGCAATAATGAGTTGATTCCAACCCGTATCCAAACGGGATGGAGAGTGTGCATTAACTACATGAAATTGAATGCGGCAACATGGAAGGACCACTTCCCCTTGCCTTTTATTGATCAGAAGTTAGAGAGACTGGCCATGGATATTATTGTTATCTTAATGGTTATGCAGGCTATAACCAAATTCCTATTGCTCTAGAGGACCAACACAAGATCACTTTCACATGCCCTTATGGAACTTTTGCTTACCGGTGTATGCCTTTTAGGCTTTGCAATGCCCCTGCTACATTCCAAAGGTGCATGATGAGTATCTTTTCTGATATGGTAGAGCATTTCTTAGAGGTGTTTATGGATGATTTTTCTATTCATGGCTCTACCTTTTCTAATTGCTTGCATCATCTCTCTTTGGTTCTCAAAAGATGCATAGAAAAGAACTTGGTCTTGAATTGGGAGAAGTGCCACTTTATGGTGAAACAAGGCATAGTTCTTGGTCACATTGTGTCCAAAGAGGGGATTAAGGTTGATAGATCTAAGGTGGACCTCATTACCAATTTACCACTACCCAAGAGTGTGAAGGACATTAGATCTTTTCTTGGCCATGCAGGTTTTTACAGAAGATTCATCAAGGATTTTAGCCAGATAACTAGACCTCTCACTTCCCTTTTAGCAAAGGATTGCCCATTTGATTGTTCTCCTGAGTGTCATAAGAGTTTTGAGCAATTGAAAAGAGCTTTGACCTCAGCCCCCATTATACAAGCTCCAAAATGAACAGTGCCATTTGAGCTTATGTGTGATGCCTCTGATTTTGCTATAGGGGTTGTTCTTGGGCAAAGAATCAGCAACTTGCCCCATGTGATTTATTATGCTAGTAGGACTCTTGATGATGCACAACTTAATTATACAACCACTGAGAAAGAATTTTTAGCTGTTGTGTTTACTTTAGAGAAATTTAGGCCCTACTTGGTTGGATCACATGTTATTGTTTACACTGACCATGCAGCTATCAAATATCTTGTGCAGAAGAAAGATGTCAAGGCTCGTCTCATTAGGTGGGTCCTTTTGTTGCAAGAATTTGATCTTAAAATTAGGGATAAGAAAGGGTGTGAAAATTTAGTTGCAGACCATCTATCCCGGTTGCCTAATTCTTTGACTGTTGATTTTTCAGTCAACGAGAACTTTCCTGATGAGTATCTGATGGCAGTGTCTAGTGAACCATGGTTTGCTGATATTGTCAATTATCTGGTTACAGGTGTGACACCTGCACATTGGTCCACTAAAGATAAGATTAATTTCTTTTGATAGGTTAAATATTTCTTTTGGGACGATCCTTATCTTTTTAAGACTTTTCCGGATCAGGTAATCCGGAGATGTGTTCCTGATGATGAGCAACAATCTATCTTATCCTTTTACCATAATTAGGCTTGTGGAGGCCACTTTGGGCCCAATAAGACAGCGGCCAAGGTTCTACAGTGTGGATTTTATTGGCCTAGTCTGTTTAAAGATGCTTTTACTTATTGTAAGACATGTCCTTCATGCTAATCCTTAGGGCGTCTTGTTAAATCCGTGCCCAAAACCCGGTTTGAAACGCGATCTGACCACCAGTCTGGTTTAAACCTTTTGTGTAGAACCAAGAGTGGAGTACGCTCGTGAACTGTGGGTCATAATACTCAAGCCATCACACGAGATTGTCGACCGTGAAACAGGGGAAGTCCTCGAGGAAAGATCCACCGTCAGAGAAAGGGGGAAAATCGTCCACGAAAGCATATTCTTGGAATTCCCTTATGATAGGGATCCGCGGGGCCCGCACCTGAATCGCCCTTATCCACTTAGCGATGATTGGGAGTAAGTCACTATCCGAATAATTCATGCCTATGCATGACCATTAATAAGCATAAGAACTAGAATGGGCTTGGGCTTAGGAGCTTAGTCTCTTTCTAATTATAACTAGAACTTAGGACATGGGCCATGGGCCATGGGCCCAAGTGGATCCAATGGCCCAATGACTTAAACTAGACCTTGGGCTTATACCTAACCAAACAAGCTCCTAAACAAATGGACCTAAGGACTTGAGACTAACCAAACAAGACCTAATGCCGAGATGGGTTATTAAAGACCCAAAACTACTATTCACCTCACATTTCAATCCTAAATCGTGGAGAGGAGAGGAGAAAAAGAAAGAAGAAGAAAGAGAAGAAGAAAGAAGAGGAAGAAAGAAGAAGAAAGAAGAAGAGGAAGAAGGAAGGAGAAGGGAGAAGTATGGTGGAGCACAAGCTATCATCATCAACCCTTGGTGAGTCTCTTTCTCTCTCTCTCTCTCTCTCTCTCTCTCTCTCTCTCTCCATCTCTCTTTCCCTAATTCTATTACCTAGGGTTTGAATTGGTTGAGCACACCTTGAGTGCTCCATCTACTCAATTAGAAGAGCCATTAATGGCAAATCCTTGATGTTTAACTATGAAGCACCTAACCCTACCTTAAACCCATTCACCCTTCTCCATTTATGAACCCTAAGTTGGGGATTTACCTCCATTTATGGGTTTTACCAACCCTCATGGAAGACCGTAGATGTGTGGGTTTGAGGGGTGTTAAATAACATTGATTAAAGACCCTTTCAAAACCCCAATACCCAAACCCATGAGTTTTCTTTCCATATGTATTTTAATGGAGGAAAACCTAATCGATCATGGGGTTTACAAACCCATGTTGGGTGTGTGCTATGGCACCTTGGTTGGAGTTGTTCTCATGGCCAAAGAGACCCCTAAAAAACCCCAAAGAATACCCCATTTTAGCCCAAGACTTTGGGGCTGCAAAACCATTCTCGGAATGGCATGAACAGCAAGACTGGCACGTGGACAGGCACATGCAAGTGCCAGTCCCTGAGAAACTAGATCTGCCGGTGGGAAGTCTGAGAGGGACAGGCACATGGACAGGCACATGCAAGTGCCAGTCCCTGAGAAAGATCTGCCGGTGGGAGGTCCGAGAGGGACAGGCACATGGACAGGCACATGCAAGTGCCAGTCCCTGAGAACCTAGATCTGCCGGTGGGAAAGTCCGAGAGGGACAGGCACATGGACAGGCACATGATATAGCCTTGCTGTATGTGCCGGTCCCCTATTTTAGCCTTGTTTGATAACTTATGGGGCCCAACTCTTCTAGCCCTAAGGCACTAATCTCTCCCCACGTTGTACACTCTCTTTAGGTTGACTGACCCGGCTCGGGGGCGTATTAGTACGTGGGACAGTGTACTTGGCATCGAACGCCGATTTGAAGAGCTCCGTACTGACGATTGACTGAGAATCAGGTGAGTGAGTTAAGCAAACGTCTTAATTTATGGAATGTTTATGTGTCGTGTCTTGCGAATGCCATTCATGCATGTGTGCTATAATATATAATTATTGGTAAGATATAGGACGATATAAATGTTTAGATGTTGATAGGACTTTACATTCTTGTCTTGCGATATTATTTATTTTATTGCACTATGGTGCGAATGGTATTGGATTTAGTTATGGGACTCGGGTGCCGGTTGGTGCTGGACCTGAGGATTCCATAATATGGACTCACTCATGGCATGTAGATCTAGGGCTTGAGCGGGATCCAAGTGCCGGTGGGTCTTGGGCTTGAGATTGCCGTACTTGAAATTGCATTAGAGTTGTCCATTGCATTAGGTGGAAACGGGATGGTGACCGACCGACTGCCTTCGGTATTCACATCTCGTACTTGTATACGTACGTATGGGCTAGAGGGGCGAGAGGATAGCCGGCCGACCGTATTTCGGTATCTATGGACTCGGCCTCTGGCCTATGCACATGCGTACCTCACTCATACAATAGGTGAATGCTGGCTAGGATAAATGTTTACCCAGTACTATGACCCTTACCAACAGGGGGTTAGGTGTCGGTCAAATCCGTGGGTTCCGACCGTTATTCGGGTATACCCACCCGGGAAGTTCGGGCGCCAACCGTATTTTGGGCCGAACGCCAGGACGGGATTTGACTCGGGGGTTTGCGTATATCTCTTGGTGGAGACCGGTACAGCAGGCTTCCAGCGCGACTCGGGTTTGTCATCGCCGGTATACCATCCGTTTATGGTACCGATGTCGGGGATGCTACCTAAGGTGTTGCTATAGTACTATACCTGACTTAGTTGTGTGTTAGGTGGATAACAATAAAACTATACATCATCATTCATTCATGTAGCATGATTGTAAATTGTATGTGATGTACGGTCTACCTTGGTGGTATGGGACACCTTGGTATCCGTCCATCATGTATGGTTTGCAGTCAACCCCATTCATTATTATTATTGTGTATGCTTGTGTGGCTTAGCCACTCATTGGGCTCAGTTGGAGCTCACTCCTCGAGGAAACATATTTTTTTAGTTGATGCAGGTACATTCGAGCATGACGGCACGGAGTTCAAGACTCCTGATGAAGGTCATGAAGAGTGGTGGACTTCGGAGTATGAGGATCATGGACCGGAGTGCTACTGTGAGATGTGTTCCACGAGGGAACAGTGATTCTTGGCTGGTGGCCATCTTTTGTTACACTTTGATAAACTATTTTCTGATTCAAAGGTGTATTCTTTTATTCCTTTCTTGATAAGTGTATTTATTATACAGTGATAATACATAGATCCTGATTAGAACCCATTGATATGAAGGGGTAAATTTGAATAGACAATATTTTATATGCTATCACCTAGCTTCTGCTAACTCTGATGTTATTAATATTAATCCTTTCCTTTTACCTATTATTTGTCGTTGTGAATGAGTTAGTCTTGGGTACTGCATCAGTGATTCTGGTGGTTAGAGAGCGTATTGGTACGCTCCAATTGCATTCCCCTTTGGTTCAGGAATGGGGGTGTGACAGCTTGGTATCAGAGCGTGATGCTCTACCTCATGGACTAACTCAGTGTTCACACGACCCGATTTACTCTAAATTAGGGTTAAATATTAAAAGCCTTAACCATAAACAAGAATCAGTACAACAAGGGAGAATATATAAATTTTGCTGATAGAACAATGCTTTGATAATACAAATAAAGGTAGGAGACTTCTATAGAACATAAACCAGTTTAGAAATGAAGAAAAGATGAGAAACTACATACTAAACCCTAGGAGTTACAAAAAAAAAAAAAAAAAAAAAAAAAAAAGAAAAAGGATATATACTAAGGTTTATGAGGGTAAAGTCATGGACAATGATGTAAAATATAATGATAACTGGGATTAGCCTAACCATAAAGAGCTATTGTATATATTAGGAAAATTTATACATTATAGGATTGCTGTTGCATAAGCCCAACGACTTCAAGATACACCAATACCAATAAAAAAATTGGGGCCCTTGGTCTATAAAAATAAATAAATAAATAAATAAATAAATAAATAAATAAATAAAAAATAAAAAATAAAAAAAAAAAGAAGAAAAATTGTGGTTAGGAACATTACGAATAACATTTTGAATAGTGAATCATACCATAAGCAGGTATAGGAACGGGAAGAAGCTTACACATTGAGATGGATTAGCAAATAGCTAATTTATACAAAAGAAAAGCTCACCTGAGCCTTTTCACAAACACCTCAAACTCATCACCTGGGCATTCGTTGCTACGACTGCAACAAGCGGGGGCATATGTCCAAGACTTGCTCGTCGATGCCGTGTATGTGCCAAACCTGCAGGCCATCGGTCCCATGCAACCCGGAGTGTATTCAACATGCTGCGGATGAGGCGAGTCATCATCATGCGCGATGGCAGTACCTTATGTCTATACCTATCACTGTGCACGCATTATTGATTTTAGAGTTTACGACTCAATTTAGTCACCCACGGTCGTTAGTTGTAATTCCAACTTGCGTAAGCTAGCTGTCGGTGAGAGACTTTCCGCAGGACTTGTTACGTAGGCTAATGATTAGGGGGAAATTATCTTTCATTTTTCTCGTGGCCTTAGTGACTGGCCCGGGCTTTCTTTGGGAACCACCTAGAAATTTTGAGTATTGGTCCTAAGTACCCTTAGGTAAGCCTATGGCCCCACATGTCTCTCAGGAGAGCCATTTTTAGGACTTGGTGGTAAATCTACCGGGAATGCTGGGATTGGCTTGGTGTATGGGCCTGATACGTTCAGGGACCTTGTCCAGTAGGAAACCCAAGATTTGTGTCTAGATTCTGAAGGGACGGTGAAAAAATATATATATATATAGGCACGTAGTTGAATCTCGATATGTCTATACACCCACGAACCGATGGATATCTAGAAAGGATAATTTAGGACGGATGCTAGGAGGTATGGATTATATCATGTAGTTGGAAGAGAATGATAGATCTAGCAATTTAAGTTGATGAACAGTATTATATCGGGTGTTAGTGTAGCCAAGTGCAGTCAAGAACTAAAAGGAACTGGAACTGAAGGATTCGACAAAACTTTGCTCAACAATAGATATGAGTGGAGTAATGGGTCCCTGAATGTCCCCTCCGTTATTGGGAGTGAATAGTAGGGATTCCATCAATATTCCAATTCATTCTAAAGCTGAGTTAGGTAGTGGAGGATCGGAAGTGAAAGTCCTCATAGGAACAGCCAGGTAAGCAAAGTAGTACAGCCTTGTGTCATTCAACCCAAAATTTTTGGAGTACAGATACTGGACGAAGTATATGGAAATAGTTGCATCTCTCTATTTCTAGAAGTATAAGCTCAGAGTTTGATTTTCACTGGGTCCTTATATACACTGGACTTTATATTAACTAAATCGGAATTGATTTATACCATTGTGTAAGGTGGATACTATTAGAGGACAAATCAATACAACTTAGTTTAAGCTAAATAACTAAGCAGTCCTGGAGCAGAAGTTGAGCACAGTTTTAACCCCTCTATCCGGCACTATCCAATACCATTTAAGCAAAGCCAATGTGGTGGCAGATGCACTTAGTAGGAAATCACAAACCCTTCCTTGCCAGATTTAACAGTCAATGAGCAGCTTATAGAGGAAGCCAAAAGAATGGGGTTGGAAGTGTTAATTGATGATGCTACTATGTTATTTTTCGCCCTGACAGTACAACCCTCATTGGCAGAGAAGATTAAGGAAGTCCAACCTACCGATGCAGAGTAATCTCATTGATTAAAGGGGCATCTTGTTAATGAGAAGGCGAAGTGCGGTCGAAGTATCCTCACCTATGCAGATACCTAGGTACGTCTCAATTTCGAGGACGAAATTCTTATAAGGTGGGGAGGATGTTAAATCCGTGCCCAAAACCCGGTTTGAAACGCGATCTGACCACCGGTCTGGTTTAAACCTTTTGTGTAGAACCAAGAGTGGAGTACGCTCGTGAACTGTGGGTCATAATACTCAAGCCATCACACGAGATTGTCGACCGCGAAACAGGGGAAGTCCTCGAGGAAAGATCCACCGTCAGAGAAAGGGGGGAAAATCGTCCACGAAAGCATATTCTTGGAATTCCCTTATGATAGGGATCCTCGGGGCCCGCACCTGAATCGCCCTTATCCACTTAGCGATGATTGGGAGTAAGTCACTATCCGAATAATTCATGCCTATGCATGACCATTAATAAGCATAAGAACTAGAATGGGCTTGGGCTTAGGAGCTTAGTCTCTTTCTAATTATAACTAGAACTTAGGACATGGGCCATGGGCCATGGGCCCAAGTGGATCCAATGGCCCAATGACTTAAACTAGACCTTGGGCTTATACCTAACCAAACAAGCTCCTAAACAAATGGACCTAAGGACTTGAGACTAACCAAACAAGACCTAATGCCGAGATGGGTTATTAAAGACCCAAAACTACTATTCACCTCACATTTCAATCCTAAATCGTGGAGAGGAGAGGAGAAAAAGAAAGAAGAAGAAAGAGAAGAAGAAAGAAGAGGAAGAAAGAAGAAGAAAGAAGAAGAGGAAGAAGGAAGGAGAAGGGAGAAGTATGGTGGAGCACAAGCTATCATCATCAACCCTTGGTGAGTCTCTTTCTCTCTCTCTCTCTCTCTCTCTCTCTCTCTCTCCATCTCTCTTTCCCTAATTCTATTACCTAGGGTTTGAATTGGTTGAGCACACCTTGAGTGCTCCATCTACTCAATTAGAAGAGCCATTAATGGCAAATCCTTGATGTTTAACTATGAAGCACCTAACCCTACCTTAAACCCATTCACCCTTCTCCATTTATGAACCCTAAGTTGGGGATTTACCTCCATTTATGGGTTTTACCAACCCTCATGGAAGACCGTAGATGTGTGGGTTTGAGGGGTGTTAAATAACATTGATTAAAGACCCTTTCAAAATCCCAATACCCAAACCCATGAGTTTTCTTTCCATATGTATTTTAATGGAGGAAAACCTAATCGATCATGGGGTTTACAAACCCATGTTGGGTGTGTGCTATGGCACCTTGGTTGGAGTTGTTCTCATGGCCAAAGAGACCCCTAAAAAACCCCAAAGAATACCCCATTTTAGCCCAAGACTTTGGGGCTGCAAAACCATTCTCGGAATGGCATGAACAGCAAGACTGGCACGTGGACAGGCACATGCAAGTGCCAGTCCCTGAGAAACTAGATCTGCCGGTGGGAAGTCTGAGAGGGACAGGCACATGGACAGGCACATGCAAGTGCCAGTCCCTGAGAAAGATCTGCCGGTGGGAGGTCCGAGAGGGACAGGCACATGGACAGGCACATGCAAGTGCCAGTCCCTGAGAACCTAGATCTGCCGGTGGGAAAGTCCGAGAGGGACAGGCACATGGACAGGCACATGATATAGCCTTGCTGTATGTGCCGGTCCCCTATTTTAGCCTTGTTTGATAACTTATGGGGCCCAACTCTTCTAGCCCTAAGGCACTAATCTCTCCCCACGTTGTACACTCTCTTTAGGTTGACTGACCCGGCTCGGGGGCATATTAGTACGTGGGACAGTGTACTTGGCATCGAACGCCGATTTGAAGAGCTCCGTACTGACGATTGACTGAGAATCAGGTGAGTGAGTTAAGCAAACGTCTTAATTTATGGAATGTTTGTGTGTCGTGTCTTGCGAATGCCATTCATGCATGTGTGCTATAATATATAATTATTGGTAAGATATAGGACGATATAAATGTTTAGATGTTGATAGGACTTTACATTCTTGTCTTGCGATATTATTTATTTTATTGCACTATGGTGCGAATGGTATTGGATTTAGTTATGGGACTCGGGTGCCGGTTGGTGCTGGACCTGAGGATTCCATAATATGGACTCACTCATGGCATGTAGATCTAGGGCTTCGGAAGCGGGATCCAAGTGCCGGTGGGTGCTGGGCTTGAGATTGCCGTACTTGAAATTGCATTAGAGTTGTCCATTGCATTAGGTGGAAACGGGATGGTGACCGACCGACTGCCTTCGGTATTCACATCTCGTACTTGTATACGTACGTATGGGCTAGAGGGGCGAGAGGATAGCCGGCCGACCGTATTTCGGTATCTATGGACTCGGCCTCTGGCCTATGCACATGCGTACCTCACTCATACAATAGGTGAATGCTGGCTAGGATAAATGTTTACCCAGTACTATGAACCTTACCGACAGGGGGTTAGGTGTCGGTCAAATCCGTGGGTTCCGACCGTTATTCGGGTATACCCACCCGGGAAGTTCGGGCGCCAACCGTATTTTGGGCTGAAGCCGGACGGGATTTGACTTGGGGTTTGCGTATATCTCTTGGTGGAGACCGATGCAGAGGCTTCAGTAGCGACTCGGGTTTGTCATCGCCGGTATACCATCCGTTTATGGTACCGATGTCGGGGATGCTACCTAAGGTGTTGCTATAGTACTATACCTGACTTAGTTGTGTGTTAGGTGGATAACAATAAAACTATACATCATCATTCATTCATGTAGCATGATTGTAAATTGTATGTGATGTACGGTCTACCTTGGTGGTATGGGACACCTTGGTATCCGTCCATCATGTATGGTTTGCAGTCAACCCCATTCATTATTATTATTGTGTATGCTTGTGTGGCTTAGCCACTCATTGGGCTCAGTTGGAGCTCACTCCTCGAGGAAACATATTTTTTAGTTGATGCAGGTACATTCGAGCATGACGGCACGGAGTTCAAGACTCCTGATGAAGGTCATGAAGAGTGGTGGACTTCGGAGTATGAGGATCATGGACCGGAGTGCTACTGTGAGATGTGTTCCACGAGGAAACAGTGATTCTTGGCTGGTGGCCATCTTTTGTTACACTTTGATAAACTATTTTCTGATTCAAAGGTGTATTCTTTTATTCCTTTCTTGATAAGTGTATTTATTATACAGTGATAATACATAGATTCTGATTAGAACCCATTGATATGAAGGGGTAAATTTGAATAGACAATATTTTATATGCTATCACCTAGCTTCTGCTAACTCTGATGTTATTAATATTAATCCTTTCCTTTTACCTATTATTTGTCGTTGTGAATGAGTTAGTCTTGGGTACTGCATCAGTGATTCTGGTGGTTAGAGAGTGTATTGGTACGCTCCAATTGCATTCCCCGTGGTTCAGGGATGGGGGTGTGACACGTCTCACTAAGAGGAATATGATGCCCCTCAACCCAATTCTGGTGGTTGAGGTGTTTGATGTATGGGGTACTGATTTCATGGGGCCTTTCCCTAACTCTTTTGGTAACCTGTACATATTACTTGCTGTGGACTGTGTCCAAATGGATTGAGGTAGTTGCTTGTAAGACCATTGACCACAAGGTGGTTGTGAAATTTTTGAAGGAGAACATCTTCTCCAGTTTTGGTACTCCCCGTGCTATCTTTAGTGATCGGGGCAAGCATTTTTGTAATCGACCCTTTGAGGCCCTTATGAGAAAGTACGATGTCATTCATAAGTTGGTCACACCCTACCATCCCTAAACCAGTGGCCAGGTTGAGGTTTCAAATTGGTAGATAAAGCAAATTCTTGAGAAAACCATCAACTCGAATTGCAAGGATTGGTCTAACCGGTTGGTAGATGCGTTGTGGGCCCATCGGACAGCCTTCAAGATGGTTCTTGCTCAATCTCCGTATCGTCTGATGTATGGAAAGGCATGTCACTTACCTATCAAGATTGAGCACAAGGCTTTTTGGGCTATCAAGAAGCTTAACTTTGACCTACCCACTGCAGGTGCCCATAGGAAACTCCAACTATCTGAGTTGGAAGAGATCAGGAATGAGGCATATGAGAATGCCCGGATTTATAAGGAAAAAACCAAGGCTTTCCATGATAGACACATTTTGAGAAAAACTTTTGAGGTAGGCCAGAAAGTTTTGTTGTACAATTCTCGTCTGCACATCTTTCCAGGTAAGTTGCTCTCTAGATGGGATGACCCCTATATAGTTCAGACTGTCTATCCTCATGGGGCTGTTGAAGTCCTCAATCCACGTACATGAGCTACTTTCAAGGTAAATGGCCAACGTTTGAAGCCATACATAGAGATGCCTACTCCAGCTGAGGAAGAGGTCATGGATCTCCATGAGCCTCTTTACCTTGACCACTGATATCCTGGTATGTATCCCCTCCCTTGTCCTTATTCTTTCTTTTCTGCATACATTGAGGACACTGCATAACTTAAGTGTGGGGGTGTGTGTTGGACTTTATTTGTGAATTTTGATTGTGGCAATAGTTTGGTTATGTGCATAAGTCTCTTTGATTGCAAAGCGAGAGAAAAAGGGAATTAGGTTCCCTAGCATGCGAAGTAATAAAAAATCCCTTTTCAAGGATGGTAGTTGGTTTGTATCCAGTGATGGGGATTGAGTTTGAAAATATGAGTGCTACTTCAATTGATGGTTAGATTCCTCTATGTGTTTTATGGACCCTTTTGATCTTTTGGCTAGTAGTTGAGACCAATTTGTTTGTGGCAAGGCAAGGCATGAAAGTGAAAGAGAAAAAAAAAAAAAGAGAAATAGAAAGAAAAGTGGAATTCCTTGGGACTAGACAGGGCACTGTGCCTCATGAAGCAGAGTGACTTGATCGAAATTCCTTGGAAGGAAACTCAAAAAAAAAAAACTCTTGCATCAATGTCTCAAAGTCTTCATAGATACATGCAAAAAAGTGAAGCTACCAAGTATTTGGGTGTTTGGTGTATGGTCCACCATGTCATTTAGGGAACAGTAGTGGAGTAGAAATAGAGTTTGTGGAAAAAGAAAAAAAAAAAATTTTGCCTTAATGCCTGGAAAAAAAGAAAGTATGGTCAACAATACTCAATGCCTAAGTCTTTGGTTCCATCGATGCTATGGGGGGTTTACTTGAAGATGAGTAGTGTTCAGAAGATAAGAGGAGATCCCTTAATCTTGATATATGCTAGTTGCTTGAATTGATGTGGGGTGATAAAATTCAAGTGTGGGGGAACCTTTGGCTCCTTAATCTTTAGTTGAGTAGTTCTTTGAGACTGTGTGCACTATCTTACTTATACCATGAGAAAAATTTGCATCATTCTTTTTGATTTATTGAATTTTGGGTGTATATTCACTGCAAACACCCACGAGACACAACTCGTCCACTAGAGGTAACCTAGGGGTTTAAAGGCTTGTTGCACATGCTAATTGCAAACGTGATTCCTACGAAAGTGAGTTAGGATTTTTGCATTTTAGGTTAGTTTTTATTTTTGCTTTACTTGAGGACAAGTAACGTTCAAGTGTGGAGGAATCTGATGAGCACATTTATGTATGAAATCTTAGGGCATAAAACATACATTTTACCATATTGGACAGAGTTACTTTGGTGCTTTCTTGTGTTTTTTAGGTTTTGGGCTATTTTGGGCTGTTCTGGACTATCGGGAGCTGCATGTCCCAAGTTACACGTAAAATTATCATTTTTCTTTCTATGGTTGTAAAGAGGACTAAATTTGGAGCAAGTTGGATGTAACGGAACGCAAGTACGCATTCGTCTAGCCCACCGTACAGTTGATTATTTTTTTCAGCCCAAGAAAGGATAATGGGTCAGAAAGGAGCCGTAGTGCAAGCCCTAGTCAGACTACCACTGCCCAAGGACATTTTTGACATTGTAGAAGATATTTCTAAGCAATGGTGGAGATCTACTGCAAGTACAGGGCCGTTTTGGGTAATTTTGCATTCTTGAAGAGAGAGAAGGACTACTACCCACATGGAGGGACCCACACTGCCACTAGATTCCATAGTTTTGAAGGCCCACAAGGTGTCCACGATTTTTATTGGGCTGCATTTAATGCCCCACGATTTTTAGAGGACACATTGGGGATTTTGTTATTTGATTGAGTGAAAATCCTAGTCATCACCCTTGCTCTCTCTCTTCTCCAACTTTTCAAGGGCACTTTTGAAAGCCTACTTGGGATAGATTTATTTTGAAAGAAATTTTCTCATCTATGGAAGGTTGAAGATGCTTTGATTTTATTGCTTGGAGAAGATATCTACAAAGAAAAGGAAGCACAAGTTAGAATTAGAAATTTACTTTTCTAGAAATAGAAGGCTTAAGTAAACAATATCTCTTCTCTCCCTCTTTCTATTTTTTTTTGCTTTTTCTTAGGAACCAAGGCATTGTAAAGGAGGAAAGAGAAGAGAATCTTCTCCAATTTTTGGATTCTCTCATCACACTCTCTCTCCTCTCCACGATTTTTAGAGGGAGAGCAGCCCAAAATCGTGGAGCTCCTCCCCCTCTTTCCTTTTCTTTCTTCTTCTCCCCTTTCCCCTATAAATACCCCTACCTCTCTTGTAAAATTATTCATTCACTTAGTGCAATTTCTCTTCTTTGCTTTCTAAATTATGATTTTTGGCTTTCTAGTTTTTAGTTTAAATTTCATAAGATTAGTTTCTTTCAAGTTCTTAGTTTTAATTTCTTAAGCCTAGTTTAATGGTTGTGATAATTCTAGTTTAAAGCCTCCTAATCTAAGCTCCTATGTTGATGACAAGACTTGGAGATTTAGAAGAGGAAGCCATGGTAAGTTCATGCAAGTATTCATTCAAGCTTCTTTAATTAATCTGATTCAAGCACATCTAGGTTCGCATTCTCTAAACAGTCAATCTCATTCCCCCTCTCCTCTATCTCATTCTCTCTTTCTTCTTCTTCTTCTCCCTCTATTTCTTTTATTTTGTTTATGTGGATGTGGATATGTAGCTGCATTTTTATTACTTATGGATGTGGATAAGTAGCTGCATTTTTATTACTTCCAATTTGCATTAGTTTGATGGGTTTCTTTTATTCCTTTATTCCTCTCAATTTGCTTTAGTTTAATAGGTTACATGCTTGTGAGTAGGATCCGTTAGTTTAATTTAGTACTTTAATTGATTCGGTTGATTCGGTTCACTTTGCATTACTTTTAAGTTAGTTAAATAGAGTGGCGTATATCTCCTCGTGTTTGACCCGTAGCTATGATTGACCCGTACGCTTGCGGTTTTATTTTACTCACCAAAGTGCCCCACAAACGTCGATCGGCAGGGCCGCGTAGTGCGTGGCACTGCCTTGCGGGGCTGCGGCCATGGCGTTGCCTTACGCTGCCTTGCGGGGTTGCATAACCTGTTTGGGGCCTGTGTATGATGTACGCCCTACGGGGCGAGTGGAGATTTTTTTGGACGACACGGTGTTGGTTTTTGGGGACATTGCCAGTCATCTGCATCCGATCATCGTCATCGTGGGGGTGATAAAATTTAGCATCTACAATTTCCCTCTCTTTGGTTGAGGCCTGTGCCAAAAGCCGAAGGGCGAAGACAAAAGACCGCTTGATTTTGTCACCAGGAGCATGCATCACAACCACTTTGCTCATAGGTGGCAGGGTTGAATGATAAAACCGTGTTTTGGCAAAACCATTCGGTGAGCAAAAATTATTGTCACTTTGCTCATAGGTGATGGATTTTTGGATGATAAAACCATGTTTTGGTAAACCACTCGGTAAATCCCTTAAGGTTTAGATGGCATTACCTAGGCATGTACTTACCTGATGGGGCAGCATTTCTCTGCTGGATTTCTCCCTGGCATTTGAACATTCCTTATTGGGAATTTGATATTTAAACATTGCTCGGCCGGATTTCCTATCACGCCCCTATCCCGATGTAAGATATTTTGCCACATAGGGGTATGACTAGGACAATCACACATCATCCCAACACCTACCAGGATTGCGGATACAATGTCCCGAGCCCCAATCCACCCTGTCATCACATATTGATAACAAAAAGGAACATATAAAAGGAAATAAACCGTTCCAGATACAGAGTTAGCAGAAGCAAAATTCAATTAAATCATGTGAAATTATAGAGCATCGGTTCTCTAATGATAACACATATTACAATTCCAACATAAGTAATCATTCATTACTCTCCCTGTAATAAACATACAGTTTATATATAATTGCAGAATGAAGACAGGAGATAATTAAATAACAAATAATTATCCCAAGGGCACCAATCTTGGGTGTACATCTACATCCAAGTCACAGCCACTGGTTCCACTTGATTCACATCCAGCGGTGCTCATCCAAGTAGTACCTCCTACATAACAACTAAAAAGGGATTGCGCAACGGGGTTAGCTACACTAGCTAGTGAGGGAGCAAAGGGGAATGTGCACACATTACATAATCAATATCAGACAGAATTATGCATGCAAATGTTAGATTCATTTTCCAACTAGCACACAATTCTATCGATCAAGTATACGCTACTGTGATAAACTAGGGAAACACTGAGGGTCACTTATCCTATCGCCCCAGTGAGACCTCAATTATCACATGGGGACCTGCGCCGGTAGAAGCCATCATGACCACCCAGTGGCAAACCCCGATAGCCATCACTACCCCTGCCTTGGCCTCTCCCACCTCCATAGACCGTAGGTGCTCAGACTATCCAACACATAAACCCCTGTTGGCAAGGGTCGTTGCATAAGGGAACAAGCATCCTAGCCGCAGATATACTATATGCAAGTCCTATCGTCTTGAGAAGTATTCTGGGTGCATCAACGTCCCATTCCATCTAGTACCCGGGTACCAGCACGGCACGACACATACAGTTCAGGATGACATACAACGATTTTCATAATTTAAATAAATTGGGGCTCCGGTACTGGCACACCCGACATCGTAACCCAATACAATGGTGAGCATGCTATCACATTCATAACAATTCACATTTGGATAATAATGCAATGCACACAATGCTTATAAATATATACTATCATGCTTAAGATTTCATAGTAATATATATTCAAACCTAAAAAATCACCCAGAACCCACTCACCTAACACGGGCATCGCCGCGTGTAGTTGACATGAATCTCACCTGGGCTCCCCGCCAACCATCGAGTTGGGTAGCCTAGTAATACAAAAACAATCATTAAAGCATGCTGAGAAGGGTCCCATGCTGGGCCCATAAGGTTAGAATCAGGTTTCAACCAAGACAGCACGAGCGGACTCACGGGCGGTCTCAGCAGAGGTGAGTCTGTCCCTGACTCCGTTCAGGCCCAAAGGAGAAAACAGAGCGAGTGGACCCACGAGCGAAACTTCTCACTTGAGTCCGGTGGTGCATCCGTTCAATTTCTGAGACAGACCCCAGAGCAACAGGCTTCAGGCAGAGGCAAATAGAGTGAATCCGTGCCTTCGTCCGCTCAGGCCAACACACAGGGTTTATACTGGGCGGGCTGACGGGCGGTACCACGATAGATGGATCTGGTCGTTTGTCCACCGATAGTCTATTTCTAGATTGCAGAGGGCTTTTGCTCCTGCTTGAAGCTTAGAGCATCCTTATCTCTCAGGGACAAAGCAGAGGTGTCTAGCCTTCCTAGGGTCACTAGGTCCTAGGCTCACCTCAAGGATCCAAGACCCTACAAGGTTTGGGTCTCACATTGGTCCAAGGGTTGGGTTTCAAGGTTCAAACCATGGATTCATTGGCAATGGCTGCAATTGCAATACTTAGAGGCCTTGGTCAGCATTATTAGAGCTCCGAACTTGGGATGAGCTTCACCTTGAGTCCCAAATGGAACCCTAGGTTAGCCCTAGCTCAAGAAACCATCAAAATCAAAGAGAAATGGGAAAGAGCTAGGTTTAGGGAGCTTACCTTGGTGAGCTTCCTTCTTCCAGCCACTCTCTCCATCTCTTCTCCTCCTCTTTCTCTTCTCCCTTGGGTCCGGCCAGCTTGGGAGGAGGTGTGGAGCTATCTTCCACCTTGGCATGACCTCCATCTTCTTCCCTTCCCCTCCTATTCCTCTTCTACTTCTCCTTCTTCGTCCTTCATCCTCCTTCTTCTCTCTTCTCTTGTCTCTTCTCCTCCACGGTTTATAGGGGAGGGGGAGAGATAAGTGAATAAGAGGTGTTTAGGTTATCCTTTAAGGGGTTAGATGGGCCTTAGGGTGTGTTTGGTTTAGGTATCCCCAATCACTTAGTGGCCCTTAGGTCTTTAAATGGGTTTTAGTTATGTCTTAGGGTTTGTTGGTCTGAGTCATAGCCATTAGGTTCATTAGGTCATGGTTGGGGTGCCCCCTAAGTCCATAGGACTTGATTGTCCACTAAGGTCTGTTTGGTTTAGGCTAGGGTGTAAAAATCCATTATCTCCCTAAGTTAGGTTTTGTGGGCCCCACTTGACCAATAAATGGTAGGGTTAGGGATCCACAGGGTCCAATGGTTTAATTAAGGTGTCAGGGACACGGGGTGTGGATCCCATAGAAAAATAATCCAAAAAGGCTAATGACAGCACGAGCGGATCCTCGAGCAGATTTAGTTTGAGTGAGTCCGTTCATGACTTCGATGCTGCTGTCATGGCCCAAACTTCAAGGAAAATTATGGGACTTTGGCCCACACTTCCAGGGCTTCGAGGGGGTTCTTATTATGGTATTTCCAGCTCAAGGTCATCAGTGTTCACCATAGCCATAAGGCATTACCCATTTGGTAAGGTCTAAACTGCCCTGGGTATAGGGGTATATTTGGGGTGCAGGTGTAACATCCCCCCAACCTTATTAAAAATTTCATCCTTGAAATTTGAGGCAACCCGGGTTTCCAAGGTATAATGGTTCGTTGAGTATCAACGTTTTGGATTACCCATTCTTAGACTAAGTCAAAGGTCAGGTCAACTAAGATAGTACCAGCACGACACAATAAGTCAGGTTCTACAAATTCCTTATAGGGTCACATTACCACAAGGATGAAGTTCATAGTAACCCTCCACTTCATTGGGTCAAGACTCGATAGTTATCCCATTCCTGAGGTAACCACACTATCTTCCACACTAAATTGTGTCATAAAGAATAGGGAGTTCTCTAGGTCTTCCGGGTCAAATAATACCACTCAGGTCTTCACTATTCTAGTTACTATTGGGTTGCAGGGCTTTACCTGCCTAGTTCCCAGCACAGGGTCTACATTCTGAATGCTTTCACTTTGGGTCGTCTCATTACCTAACCCAACTTCAGGATGAGTTGGAATATTGATGGGACCTCCATATGTGTCACTCCCAGCACAGAGGGAACGCATTGGCGACCCATTACTCCCTTCATATCTATCGTTGGAAAAGGTCTTGTCACATCCTTCAGTTTTTAGCTTTTGAAATCTTTAACCCTATCGCCTAGTTATCCCACAAGGAAAAAGCCCATACTAGTCCTCCCTCGAGAATCACACAATCCATTCATGGTCTGAGTCTGAGTCCAAGTCACTTCCTTTAAACGTGGTCCATTACTAACCTACCCGGTCATCATTAAACTTACTCCTTACTAACTTAAGGTCTGGTTAACCAGGGTCAGAACTTAAACTGGCTACCATGCTAAGGTCAAACCAAGGTCACACATTGTGGCTCAGGAGAACTAATCTTCCTCACACAAGGGTAAAAGAAACACATTTAACTTTATTTATTATCACACCACTCATAAGTATAAGTTTAATAATTATAATCATGTCCCTATGGACATATCTATAACCTAGGTCAATCCATAGGAACAAACAGTCTTCGGGTACGGTTTACTAAGTCTCTTTGGAAACCAAGTCACGGTGTAGGATTTTCTCTATGAGTCTATACAAGGTTTGGATGAATCGAGTATAGTATAAATAGAGTCATCACTAGCTTGAGGTGTCGTGAATGATTCCCAAGTATACATGGTCTTTATGGCTTGTTCAACTAAACCTGTCCATACTAGCCTAGTGGTTTCCTTCCTGCAGGCCTGGCTAAGAGTTGAAACCTATGCATCCCTATAAGGGTTTCTACATCACATAGGTTTAGGTTCACTCACAAATGGAGTCTAAGGATTTGCATCCTCAAAGGTAACTCTCCTTCTCTCATATAGGAGGGGAGTCACGACGTACACTGATGCCTACCATCTCATATTGGCTGACCCAGTCAGATATAAGTCCTACTCTCTTTAAATTTTAGGGACTTAGATGGACTTAGGTGGTTCTCGCAAATGGGTCACACAATCAGGGTGTCCAACCTAGGGTATAGTTATAAATTCACCATACATGGGTGGGGTCAAAGGGTCTCCAAAATCTAGGCTCAAAAGCCTAAAACAACTCGGGCGGATTCATGAGCGGTGTCAGTACTCTGGGTCCGTTTGTGGTTCCTCCGTGAAAACAGGGAGAGCGGACTAACGGGCAGATGCAAAACGTGAATCCATTTGTTTGTCCGTTCTCAGAAGGTCAAAAGGCCGAGGGAAAATGAATCGATCAGATCTACGGGTGGACTCATAACTGTGGATCCGCTCCTTGATCCACTCAGGCTAATACCCCAAAATTTTAAGTTCTATACGGGACAGATCAACAGGCTGAGTCACGATAAGTGGTTCCGTTCATTCGTCCATTTGTGGAATTTTAACAAAATAGAGCCATGAGTTTTAAAACTCATTTTTGGCTCTAAAGAGGGGAAACACAACCGTAAGGGGAGAGGGCTCTACAAGGTTTTCGGTTGGGCTTCCTAGCACTCTTTTGGGTGGATTTCTAGTGATCTCAAGGCTCAAGGTTCCTTCTCTCACTCTCAAGGTAAGATTCCTCTTCTTCTTTTCTCTTTTCCAATTCCTTCTTCTTTTATAGGATTTACTTGTCTCCACATATTCTTTTCTCCCACTGTAAACTTTTGGCTTGTGTCTCTTTATCTTTCCTTCCTCCCTTCTAGGATTTGGTATGGATAAGCCTAGGTTTTGATTGGATTTGATTTTGTTTACACTTCCATGGCCATGTATGCCAAGGTCATGCCCAAAATCGATTTAGGCTAGGGTTTTGGGTATAAATCAAGCCCTAATCGATCAATGGCACTATATGGTTGGATTCCTTGTTGTGCATTGTATTTCTTATACATTTTTAAGCCTTTGCATGCATTTGAAGGTTGTATGCTATGATTGTCAAGTGTAGTTAGGTCCATTTGGATAATGCTAGATTTAAGTTGGGGTAAAACCTTAATCTTTCAATGCTTTGGGACAAACCTTTGTATGCTCTAGAACCTCATAGGAATTTATCTCATTGTTTTCTCTTCAAACATCTTCTCTTGATTATATGATTGTTGACAAAATCCTTGAAATCTATCCTTTATTTTCCAAATAATTCATTCACTTGGTGCAACCTCAATGCATTATTTATTTATGGGATTATTTGCAAAAATTCATGATGCTTATCCCCTTTTTCTCAATTAAATAATCCTTGTCTCTTGTTGGGGTATCTCATTCAATGTCATGCCTGCTTGACATTGGTTGGAACATATAGTAGTCAAAAGCACCTATGTTGATTGTGTTGACCTCATTGTTCACCTCTAAGCACACTAGGGACCTCATGTAGTCTTCATGTATAAATCAATCTTGTTTCCTTTCTTCTCAATTTATCTCTAATGGTATCCATGTTTCACATTCCATATCTTATCATTCCCATATGTATATTTGATTTTTTTTTTCCATCATGAATGGCTTTCTCTTCAAATCATTCCACATCATTTAAACATTCTTTTCCTATAATTTATTTGCCAATTAGATGCCATTATTTCAATTTGACTAACATTTGCTGTCCTTCTATGTTGGTGCCTTGTGTGTAGGAAATTCGATTATGGCCCCAAAGAGAAGGAGAGACCTATTCATTGTAGCTTCCGCTCCTACAGCTTACAATGTGAACCGTTTCACTTCCGAGAAGACTGAAGGCATCTACAAGGAGCAACTTTTTAATAGGAGGATCCTTGTAGAGAGAGACGTCACAGTTGAGGAGCTTTTAGCCTACAAAGTGGGGGCTATGTTTAAGAGACTGCAGTGGACCAACATGCTCATTCAACCGGATTTCTACTATCCCACACTGGTTAGAGAGTTTTATGCAAATTTAGTCCTGACCAAGGAGGAAGATGATGAATACAAGTTGACCTCCTTATTGGTTTCACTGCAACAGAGTTAGGGATTCTTCTCAGTGTTCCTTCAGAGGGTGAGAGGGTGTACTATCCTCCAGGCAGTCATCCGGACCAGTGCCTTCCTCCAGATGAAAGGCGACAATTTTTTAAAATTCTCTCCAATGACAGGTTTGAGGAGAATGAAGACCTTTCCAAATTTCCTCCTTCACAACGGGTTCTGATCTTTATAGCCAGAACCAATCTGGCTCCTTCCAAAGGACACAACACTCTTCCTCCTCTGATGTCTGCAGTTCTGGCTCATTCTCTATACACTAGCCAGCCCATCTATTTGGCTCATGTGGTTATGCAACACATGGCTCGTGCAGTGATGAATCCTGCTCAGAACAACACTCTTCCCTAAGGTCGACTGCTCACTAGGATCTTCTTATTCCTTGGGGTTGATCTTGACCATGAACCCAAAGGAACATGCACCGAGGGAACCTATTGGGTTCAATGCACTACAGAAGATGAACTTATATTATGATTATGACAGTGCAGGTGAACAGGTGCAATATGGGGATGGCAGAGGTGATAGGGAGGAGGATGAGGATGACAGTGATGATCTGGAGTTTATGGACTCAGGGCCTTTTGCAGCAAGTACTTCTAGTGCACCCGGGGGAGGTAGTGACATCATGATGGCCATTCGACGACTGACTCTGAGGATGGCGGATGGCTTTGATGACGTCAAGAAGCAATTCTCCGATCAGGCTCAACGTCTAGAGGGCATCGAACGAGAGGTGAAAGATCTCAATGCCTTCCTGGGTCGCGGTGGTGGTGGTGCACATACCTAGCTCTGTTCTCTTTCAGCAGTCCTCAAAAGTTATTTTAATCAATTCTTACTTATCCGGTCCTTGATGGATCATTATGGAACCATTTTATTTTTTCTCTTTTCCTTTGGTTTCCCTTTTTCCTTCTTTCTCTTTTGATCTTGGGGAACTTTTACGAACTTTTCATTGTAGTGGATGAATGTACTTTTTATTAGGGATAGAACAAATCAGGTGTTTTGAATTGGCACAGGTGAAATCTTATGAATTGTGGGTCAAAAAGGGGCAAAATCATGCCCAAGCAGAAATTTAGAATAATTGGGAACTTGTAATTCGTATATATATATATATATATATTACTTAATTCCTCTTGTTTAGGTCATTGTGGAATATTGTGGGTTGGTCATGCTTAAATCATTATGGTGTGTGGATTATAACATATACTTACCCCGCTAGTCTCTACTTAGGACTCAACCAAGCAAATACATAATTATTATTCAACAGCCTATGTTTCAAATCCTAAGTTCCGTGTTGCCTATTATTCCTCCAAGTTGTTATTTCCACACCAATCAGTCTTCTCCCTAAGCCTGCACACAATTATTTATGTTCTTGAGATTTTTATTCAGAACCTAATTGTGGAGAGTAAATCAAGAGGTTACACTGGACTATGGTCGGTGCAGAGCATCATCACTCTGATACCACTCTATCACGCCCCTATCCCGATGTAAGATATTTTACCACATAGGGGTATGACTGGGACAATCACACATCATCCCAACACCTACTGAGATTGCGGATACAGTGTCCCGAGTCACAGTCCACCCTGTCATCACATATTGATAACAGAAAAGAACGTATAAAAAGAAATAAACTGTTCTAGATACAGAGTTAGCGGAAGCGAAATTCAATTAAATCATGTAAAATTATAGAGCATTGGTTCTCTAATAATAACACATATTACAATTCTAACATAAGTAACCATTCATTACTCTCCCTATAATAAACATATAGTTTATACATAATTGTAGAATGAAGATAGGAGATAATAAAATAACAAATAATTATCCCAAGGGCACCAATCTTGTGTGTACATCTACATCCAAGTCACAGCCACTGGTTCCACTTAATTCGCATCCAATGGTGCTCATCCAAGTAGTACCTCCTGCATAACAACTAAAAAGAGGTTGCGCAACGGGGTTAGCTACACTAGCTAGTGAGGGAGCAAAGGGGACTATGCACACATCACACAATCAATATTAGATAGAATGATGCATGCAAATGTTAGATTCATTTTTCACCTAGCACACAATTCTATTAGTCAAGTATATGCTATTGTGATAACTCAGGAAACACTGAGGGTCACTTATCCTATCACCCCAGTGAGACCTCAATTATCAAATGGGGACCTGCGCCGGTAGAAGCCATCATGACCACCCAGTGGCAAACCCCAATAGCCATCACTACCCCTGCCCTGGCCTCCCCCACCTCCACAGATCGCAGGTGCTCAGACTATCCAACACATAAACCCTATTGGCATGGGTCGTTGCATAAGGGAACAAGCATCCTAGCCGCAGATATACTATATGCAAGTCCTATCGTCCCGAGAGGTATTCCGGGTTCAACAACATTCCATTCCATCTAGTACCCACGTACCAACATGGCACGACACATACAGTTCAGGATGACATACAACCGTTTTCATAATTTAAATAAATTGGGGCTCCAGTATCGGCACACCCGATACCGTAACTCAATACAATGGTGAGCATGCTATCACATTCATAACAATTCACATTTGGATAATAATGCAATGTGCACAATGCTTATAAATATATACTATCATGCTTAAGATTTCATATTAATATATATTCAAACCCAACAAATCACCCAAAACCCACTCACCTAACATGGGCTCCTTTGCGTGTGGTTGACATGAATCTCATCTGGGATCCTCGCCAACCATCGAGTTGGGTAGCCTAGTAATACAAAAAAAATCATTAAAGCATGCTTAGAAGGGTCCCATGCTGGGCCCATATGGTTAAAATCAGGTTTCAACCAAGACAGCACGAGCGGACTCACGTGCGGTCTCAGCAAAGGTGAGTCCATCCCTGACACCGTTCAGGCTAAAAGGTGAAAACAGAGCGAGCGGACCCACAAGCGAAACTTCTCACTTGAGTCCGGTGGTGCATCCGTTCAATTTTTTAGACAGACCCGAGAGCAATAGGCTTTGGGTGGAGGCAAACTGAGTGAATCTGTGCCTTCGTCCGCTCAAGCCAACACACAGGGTGTATACTGGGCGGACCATGATAGATGGATCTGGTCATTTGTCCGTCAACAGTCTCTTCCGAGATTGCAGAGGGCTTTTGCTCCAGCTTGAAGCTTGGAGCTCCCTTAGCTCTCAGGGATAAAGGAGAGGTGTCTAAGCCTTCCTAGGGTCACTAGGTCCTAGGCTCACCTTAAGGATCCAAGATCCTACAAGGTTTGTGTCTCACATTGGTCCAAGGGTTGGGTTTCAAGGTTCAAACCATGGATTCATTGGCCATGGCTGCAATTGTAGCACTTAGAGGTTTAGGTCAGCATTATTAGAGCTCCCAACTAGGGCCAAGCTTCACCTTGAGTCCCAAATGGAATCCTAGGTTAGCCCTAGCTCAAGAAACCATCAAAATCAAAGAGAAATGGGGAAGAGCTAGGTTTGGGGAGCTTACCTTGGTGAGCTTCCTTCTTCCAGCCACTATCTCCATCTCTTCTCCTCTTCTCTCTCTTCTCCCTTAGGTTTGGCCAACTTGGGAGGAGGTGTGGAGCTGCCTGTCACCTTGGCATGGCCTCCATCTTCTTCCCTTCCCCTCCTATTCCTCTTCTACTTCTCCTTCTTCTTCCTTCCTCCTCCTTCTTCTCTTTTCTCTTGTCTCTTCTCCTCCACGGTTTATGGGGGAGGGGGAGAGATAAGTGAATGAGAGGGGTTTAGGTTATCATTTAAGGGGTTAGATCGGCCTTAGGGTGAGTTTAGTTTAGGTATCCCCAATCATTTAATGGCCCTTAGGTCTTTAAATGGGTTTTAGTTAGGTTTTAGGGTTTGTTTGGTCTTAGTCATAGCCATTAGGTCCATTAGGTCATATTTTGGGTACCCCCTAAGTCCATAGGACTTGATTGTCCACTAAGGTCTATTTAGTTTAATCTAGGGTGTATAAAACCCATTATCTCCCTAAGTTAGGCTTTGTGGGCTCCACTTGACCAATAAATGGTAGGGGTGGGGGTCCACAGGGTCCAATGGTTCAATTAAGGTGTTCGGGACATGGGGTGTGGGTCCCACAGAAAAATAATCTGAAAAGGCTGATGACATCACGAGCGGATCCTCAAGCGAATTCAGGTTGAGTGAGTCCGTTCGTGACTCTAGTGCTACTATCATGGCCCAAACTTCAAGGAAAATTGTGGGGCTTTAGCCCACACTTCCAGGGCTTCGAGGGGGTTCTTATTATGGTATTTCCAGCTCAAGGTCATCAGTGTTGACCATAGCCATAAGGCATTACCCGTTGGGTAAGGTCTACACTACCCCAGGTATAGGGGTATATTTGGGGTGCGGGTGTAACATTTCCTCTTGGCATTCAAACATTGCTTGGCAGGGACCTGATCTTTGGGCATTGCTCGGTCAGATTTCCTCCTGGTGTTCGAACATTGCTTGGCGGGAACCTAATCTAAAGTGGCGTTGCTCGCTGAGATTTTTGATAATGTGATAGTACTGTAACCGAGTGATGATAGTGTACGATGAGACGGCATCGCGACCGAGCTTTTGAAAAGTATAACGATGAGACGACATCGTGATCAAATTTTGAAAGTGTAACGATGAGACGGCATCACAACCAAATTTTTGAAAGTGTAACGATGAGACGGCATCTTGATCGAACTTTCGAAAGTATAACAATGAGATTGCATCGCGACCGAAGTTTTGAAAGTGTAACGATGATACGACATCGAGACCAAATTTTTGAAAGTGTAATAATGACACGGTATCACGATCAAAGTTTGAAAGTGTAACGATGAGACGGCATCGCGATCAAAGTTTTGGAAGTGTAACGATGAGACAGCATCGCGATCAAATTTTTAAAAATGTAACAATGAGATGGCATCACGATCGATTTTTTGAAAGTGTAACGATGAGATGCCATCACGACCAAAGTTTTGAAAGTGTAATGATGAGATGACCTTGCGACCAAAGTTTTGGAAGTGTAACGATAAGACGGCATCGCGATCGAATTTTTGAAAATGTAACGATGAGATGGCATCGCGACCAAATTTTTGAAAGAGTAGCGTTGAGACTGCATCGTGACTGAAGTTTTAAAAGTGTAACGATGAGATGGCATCGCGACCGAATTTTTAAAAGTGTAACGATGAGACAGCATCGCGACCAAATTTTTTAAAGTGTAACAATGAGACGGCATTGCGACCAAACTTTCAAAAGTGTAATGATGAGATGGCATCGCAACCAAAGTTTTAAAAGTTTAACAATGCGATGGCATTGTGACCAAATTTTTGAAAGTGTAATGATGTGATGGCATTGTGACCAAATTTTTAAAAATGTAACGATGTGATGGCATCGTGACCAAATTTTTGAAAATGTAACGATGAGACGGCATCACGATCGAATTTTTAAAAGTGTAACGATGAGACGGCATCGTGATCGAAGTTTTGAAAGTGTAACAATGAGATGGCATTGCAACTGAATTTTTGAAAGTGTAATGATGAGACGGCATCGTGACCAATTTTTTAAAGTGTAACAATGAGACGACATTGTGACCGAATTTTTTGAAAATGTAATGATGAGACGGCATTGTGACCAAATTTTAAAAGTGTAATGATGAGACGGCATTGTGACCGAATTTTTTAAAGTGCAATGATAAGACGACATCGCGATCGAATTTTTGAAAGACAGAAAGTTTCCCGATCTGAAATTTTTGAAAAGAATGGCAACGAGGCCCAAAAAAATTTTCTTTTTTTTTTTTTTGTTTTTTTGGCCCCGACCTGCGGGGGGCTTCCGTGCAGGGCTGCCAACCACGCACAGCACTGTCGCCCACGCACAACTCCGCTATGCAGGCCGCGAGTCACGTGGCACCGCCAGGCACGCCCTTGCTTTTTCTGGCTATATAGAGAGGGGGGTCTCTCACTCCTCACTTTCTCTCCTCCTCCTTGGAGCCCTTCCCTCTCTCCTCTTTTTTCATTTTTTTTTTAATTTGCATTTCCATCTTCTTCCTTCTTATGTCTTTTGCATTCCTTCTTCATCATATCTATGAAGAAGGCTCAATCTAGGAGTCCTTCCTTAGGGTCAGTGGGAGATATGCAAACAGAGTGGTACACTGATTCCATGGTAATGGACAACCCATCATAAATGCTGCATCATTTGGGGTCAAGGTCTCACAGATGTAAGTGACTCTTGCCTTCTTTATCTTTCATAGCATATGCTTAGTTCAGTTTCTCATTTCAACTATTCATTTAGTAGGATCTCTATGCCCTTTGTTATAAGAAATATTACTGTACAGAAGATGTTCAATTGTGGTATTGGCAGCTTCATCCCGCTGTGAGGAAGAGGGTAGATCGCACTGGGCTTGGTCGCACGGCCCAAGTAATAGCCTCGAAGCTCAACACTCTGGTTATTAGCCCTAGCTGATCACTGGTGGCCATCGACCCACACTTTCCATGTGCTTGCAGGGGACGTAACCATCACCCCTCTAGATTTCTTCATGATTACTGGTCTTCCCTTTACTAGGAGGCCCGTTGTATTGACTCCATTCGACCGGATGAGGACTCTGAGGGAGATTAGTGATCTTCTTGGCTTCGATGTGACTGGGGGCATCATGCTTGTACCTCCTTGAAGAAGAAATGGGATGACTAGGAGATAGATGATAATTCTTCTGATGAGTTGCTAGACCAGGTTGCTAGGAGCTTCCTCCTGTACTTGATCTTCAATGTCCTTTTTTATGATGGACAAAGTCGTGTAGATACTTCCTTCACTCATTTCTTCATAAACTTTGAGGATGCTAAGACCTTCGATTGGAGCAGATCTGCTTATGCCCACTTCTTGGGAATGATGGATAGGTTATCGTTGGGGTCACCCAGTCTCACTGGTTGTGCCTACGTCCTTTGGGTACATTTCGGTTTCCTGTCTTTTCCATTTTTCTTCTTTCCTACCATTTCCTTATATCATCCTTCATTAACAGGTGTGGTGCTATGAAGTTTTGGGGATTCATGTCCCCCCTTCTTCTGATGAAACTGTCCCCTACATCCCTAGAGCAACATGCTAGGGGGCATCGAGGTGCACTATCATTGACGATCTGCAAGTGCACCTCCAGCTCAACGACTTCATAGTTAACCGGGTAATGTCAATACTTTCCTCATGTTATTTCTTTAGTTATGATGATTGACCTTTTTGGCCATGTCTACCAGGTCCATTGGCATCCTTATGATGAGGAGGAGATCAATGATGAGGGTGATCAAGAGGAGTATAACTTTGCCCTTGTGCTCACCAAGAGGCTGATAGTTTTTGAAGGGCCGGTCAGGGCTGAGCTTTATCTAGGAGAGAGGGTTACTCTTCAATTGTATTTCGCCCAGCTTGTACCTCATCCTCCTCCTTCCCATATGCACTCTGTTCTTCTATCTCCTGATATTGGAGAGTTGAGGGTTGGAATCCCTGCCATGGGGTTGACTTTGGCTGATCAGAACTATCAAGAATTTCTTTTTCTAGAGACGGTCTGCATTCGCTTGACTCGAGAGGGCCCTATGGTATCCTTCTGAATTTTGCTCTTACTTTACATCCTTCTTTTTTCTTTGTTCTGACAATCTTGCTTTCTTCTTTTTGCAGCATTTAGGTCATCCCCTGATTCCTGGTGTATATGGGATGCCTCCCTCATATAGCTACAGTGTGGATTCCCACCCTTCTCAGAGCACTAGAGCCGGTCTTCGCATTCCCGGGATGAGCGCCCTCATCCCAAGGTACCTAGGATGGACCACCTTTTCTCTCTCTGACACCAGTCTTCAAACTATTCTTCCTGCTTGCAAAGTTTCTGACCATGCCTGGGACTTCCTCTTCCCTTTGATGGGGTACGTCACTTTTTTTCCTTTCACTGGATTTCTCATTCTTGGTGCTGACTCTACTCTTTTGTCATAATAGATTAACGCCAGGCAATATGCTGATATACGCCGGATACAAGCAAGCATGGATTCGGTGTTCCGAATGGACATGTTATGTAATACCTGTGCCCAAAATACAGGGGTAATTTGGACTTTTCACCTTGAGCGCAGAATCTGTACCAGTGGTGGCCCAATGAAGGGTGGAATTTTTGGTTGATTAACACACTAGAGGTATATACCTTACTAGTATTTTATTTGTGTAGCATATGCTTGTTTATTTATTTTCCCGTACATGATTATATGTAATTATTATTTAAATATATTTATTTATAAACCTAATAATATGTACGTTGGTTAGCCTAGTGGTTAGGATCTTATAAAAAATAAAAGAAGTTTAAGGATCAATTCTAGATGGAAGCCATGAAAGGGATATTTATTTTTATTTTTGGGTTTTATAGGTGGGCCCAATTGATTTACAAAAAAAAAAAAAACAAAAGAAAAAGAAAACCGTGGGGGAAGATAGAGTGAAACCTAGAATCTAGGAAGAGCAAAAAAAAAAGAGAGATGGTGGTGAGTAGGAAAGAGAAAATAAAGAATTAGAGAGAAAGAAGGAAACAAGGAGAGAAGAATCGTGGAGCCAAAGAAGAAATAGGAAAGAGGGGGAATTGGAGTGAAAGATGAAATATAGGGAGGAGATAATATAGGATAGCAAGAGAGGGAGGTTCCACGCATGAGAGGGGATTGGAAGATTAATAGGAAATCCGTGGGCAACAGAGTTTGCATTTTACCCAAATCCTGGGAGAGAGAGAGGGATAAGAGAAGTTTGTTGGGAAGGATTCTCCCTAATTTAACAAAAAAAAAAAAAAAAAAAGAAGAAGAAGAAAAGGGATTCATCATATTGGCACATCTTCTTCCTTGGAGTATTATCCTGGCATATTCTTTGAAGGTTTGAGAAGAGAGAAAGAGTAGCACTTTGCTGCTGCTACTATGAGTTTGTTCCACAGATTTGTCTTAAAGAAATAATATAGAAGAGCAAGAAGAGTAGGAGTGGAGTTGAATCTTCCAAAAGAGGTATGTTGAACTACACCATGTTCCAATTAAATTTTGATATGCAAAATGGGGGTAGACTAAGATTAATGCTTAAGGTTGTATTAAGAAATTTTCATGGATGAATACATCTTTTATAAGTATAATTGTAGCCTCATAATTTGGATTCAAATTCGGATTTGGGAAGTGATGAGAGAGAAATAGGATTTTTGCATGTGAAAGGTATTTCTGTGTTGGATAGAATAGTAATCCAAAATCTTTCATGTTATTGATCATATTTTAAAAGTTGTTTCAAGGTCTGAAAATTTTATTGGGGATGCATATATGAGTTTATATGATCTCCTAAAAATTTCATTAACTTTAAAATTTAATTGATATGTCTAATAATTTGTGTACTAGGATAGGTTGCTGCCAGGGCAGTTTTTTGTACCCGAATTTGACAATAAGAGAAGACATATTTAGAAAGGATATTTTGGTATGAAATTTTTAATGTAACAACCTTTAAGAGTCTTCTAACTAGTCTCACTGGTTTGACCTTAATTGAATTCGGGAAAGGCAAGATATAAATTTTACAATTTAATGACTCAGATTCTGTCACAGTCAGAAACATTGTGTTAAAGTGATTGGAGAGTTAATTTGGTGAGTGTTATCTGATGAGATTTATTTATGGTATTGAGATATGTGTGTTGTCTTTCAAAAGAAACCAACAAAATTCACTTTTGAGTTCTAGAAGTATTTTTTTTTTTGTATTTTCTTTCGCTATGGACAGAACAGTGTTACAGTAAAATTTTGAGATCTAATGGTATAATATAGAATGGAGAGGGAAGGGCTATGTGTGTGATAAGATAGAGTTAAATAAAGAGTAATACTGATGTTGAATACCAATATACATATGTTTAAGAAATGTGACTTGTTTGGGGAGGATCATCGGGGAATCGAGGTGGCCATTGAATTATATTGGCATTGACGAGATCGTTAATTTAGGCGTCATCAAGGTGAGTGAGACTACACAATTTCCTTATAAATTATTTTCTATAAATCTTCATGATTTACTGTTTTATGAGAAAATTATGATTTGAATGGTATGCATGATGTTTCTAAACATATTTTAAGTTGAGACAATGTATGAATGATTTTACTTTATGATTTGATTTTCTATCATTAAAGCATGGTGATTTAAGCATGATATTTAAAGTATGATGAGACCTATGATTTTATGGTTTTATGAACTATGGATAGAATATTATTGTTGGATTGCGACCCTTCTAACAGGGGGTTGTGTTGTTGGGATGGAATGTTGAGCACAAGAGTGAGGCAAGAACGTGACGTTAAGGACTTTGTTCCGGTTCCGGGAGCCAAGAGCTTGACGCTCGGATTTTCATTTTTGTAGGTATGTGAACTGGGGTTGAGGCAAGAGCATATGTTAAGGAACGTGTTTTCCCCGCCATAGGAACACAATATCCGGTTCAGTGAGCCAAGAGCCTGAGTTCCTTCCCAGTGTTTGATTTGATATATTATATGAGATAGTAGTTCCACTTTGAGACTCTTATGAGTGAGAAAATTAACTATAGAATATGGATTGTGTTTCATAGACTTTTGATGTTCTAAAGGCATGATTTAAAATATGTTTTATGATAAATTGCCTGATTTGAAATACTTCTTTTATCTTGAAATGCATTTGTTTTATCGCTATTATGTGGATAGTGTTCCCCTCATTCGCTAAGCTTTCCCGAGCTTACCCCATAGTATTTTTTAGATGATGTTGTTGAGCAGGAGCCATGGTAATGTAATGAGTGTTTGGTGAATGTTGAGGATGATAGTGATACTGTTGAAGAGGATTATATTGAACCAGTTGAAGAGGATCTCTGAAGACTTTGATTTAGCATTGATGATTTCATTTATTTTAGTTTGCATAGATTGAAATTTGACAGTATTTAGAGTTTTAAGATGATACTAATTTTTAGCTTTGAATTTTCAAGGATTGTAATAAAGACTTGGTAGTTACTTTTATCTTTACTTTGTGGTGATACCAGCACACTGAACCATAGATTTTTAGATCCTGATGAGATTTATTATTAATTAAGACTTCCGCTATATTTATTTTAAGACTTGATGATGTTAGATGATCTTTTGAGATGATTAGTGGTTTATCATTGTTCACGATCATAACCCGTATTTCGATCTTGGTTATCGTGATGACCCATACTCCTAGGGTGGGTTTTGGGGTGTTACAGCTTTGGTATCAGAGCAGTGGTTTGGGGTTGAACTTTGATCTATAAAATCACATGAGAATTATTGAAGATTGGTTTAGTTAATTTTGAACTTAGAAACTGGTGGCATAGGATTTTGAGAAATTAGTGACATTACACCTAGGATTGAACTATTAACCCTAGGGAAGTCTATCTTGACCTTCTATGTATTAGAATTTTTACATGGAGATGATTTAATGTTTCAAACAAATGTGCTCCTATTATTGTTAGGTACAATGCTTCCCCGTAAACAAAAGCCTCCACCACCACCAACTGAGAATGCTACAGCACCTCAGGATGCCCTACCACCACCACCACCTTTGGCAGCTGGGGTTACTCAGCAAGATTTTATGGGAGCATTCATGACATTTATGAACTTTTTATAGCAACAGGCCACAACTGGTGGTAATCAACCGCAATAACTTCAACAAAAGGCACGAAGAGAAGATCAGACTGGAAGGGTCATGGAACAATTCAAGAAGCTGGGGCCACTTGCTTTCAAGGGAGTGGGACACGAACCTTTATGGCCATCTATTTGGGTTGAAGAGATGGAGAAGATTTTTGATGTTATGGAATGCATAGATCCTCAAAAAGTAATGTGTGCTACTTTCATGTTGAGGGAGGAAGCTTATAACCGGTGAAAAACTACCAAATAGCTTTTAATAGCTGAGAACTCGGTGATTACTTGGGCAAGGTTTGTAGAGGTTTTCTACAAGAACTACTTCCCTGAAAGCCTAAGGGAGAGAAAAGAAGTGGAATTTTTACATTTGACCCAGGGGTCAAACTCAGTGATGGCTTACCGAAAGAAATTTGAAGAATTGGCATGGTTTGTACCAGACCACATCGATACTGATGCCAAAAAGATAAAGAAAATTTTGAGAGGGTTAAAGCCCCAATTGAAGGGAGCAATCATAGTACTGGAGTTGAGATCATATATTGAGGTACTACACAAAGCACTTATCCTAGAGGAGAGTTTGAAGGACACCACTCAGGGTAGTACTAGCAAGGTACAAGGGAATAGGCTCATGGAGATACAACACTCTAGAGATGACAGACCCCAGAGGCATCAGAAGACACATCACGAGCAAACACCTCAGACTACTTGTCGGAATTGTGGCAAGTACCATAGTGGACCATGCAGACAGGGAGCAGGTCATTGCTTTAGATGTGGAGGAAAGGACCATTTAGCCAAAAATTGTGCTACACCTCCAGCTCAGAAT
Source organism: Telopea speciosissima (assembly GCF_018873765.1). NCBI lineage: Eukaryota > Viridiplantae > Streptophyta > Magnoliopsida > Proteales > Proteaceae > Telopea > Telopea speciosissima. Next base: position 37,502,481 of record NC_057917.1, on the reverse strand, counting down.
GTGCCACAGAATGAAAAGCAGACTACTCAGGCACCCAGGCTGCAAATGACATTTCATAGGCCATCTTACCAGGGGCAACCTCCTCATCAGGGACAACAGCAACCCCCTAGGCAACAATAGAAGCAGATACACTAGACTGCACAGGCGAGTCAGGCATAGAAGGCCCAAGCTAGAGTTTTTACTTTGACGACAAAGGATGCTGAGGCTTCACCCACAGTGGTTACAGGTAAACCTACATTTGAGGACTTGATTTATTGTATAAATTGATGATTAATTTGATTGATTGATGAATTGCATCTAGAACTGGGAATGAAAACTAAAACCTAGAACATATTTCAGGTACACTGAACATTTCCACTATATCTGCCAATGTATTATTTGACTCAGGTTCAACACACTCCTTTCTATCTAAATCATTTTCTAAGAAGATTAGTGTTGACCCTAAACTGTTAAGACCCTCCTTATTGGTGACCGTACCATCTGAAGAAAATTTGATTGCAAACACTGTTTTTGAGTCCTGTTTGGTTCAGATAGAGGGCAAAGATATGCCAGTAAACTTAATTCTTCTTGACATGGTAGACTTTGATGTCATACTTGGCATGCACTGGTTATCTACTTTTCATGCTAGTATACAGTGCTATGAGAAGGAGATAGCATTTAGACCTAAGGATGATAATGGATTCAAGTTTATTAGGTTGAGGACGGGTAAGCATGCATCGCCTTTAATATCAGCAGTACGTGCAAGGAAGTTACACGCTTAACGTTGCCATGGCATTTTGGCTTCTCTAGTTGATTTCAAGGATGAGGAGTACCATTTGAAGGATATCCATATCGTCAGAGACTTCCCAGATGTGTTCCTTGATGACCTTGTTGGGTTACCACCCGATAGGGAATTGGAGTTTGCCATTGATCTAGCACTTGGTACGACGCCAATCTCTAAGGTACCATACTGAATGACACCATTAGAACTGAAAGAGTTGAAACACCAACTACAAGAGTTATTAGAGAAAGGGTATATCAGACCTAGTGTGTCTCCTTGGGGAGCACCAGTGTTACTTGTTAAGAAAAAGGATGGAACCTTGAGATTGTGCATTGACTATAGAGAATTGAACAAGGTGACCATCAAGAACAGATACCCTATACCCAGGATCGATGACTTGTTCTAGCAGTTGTAGGGTGCAAGTGTCTTTTCTAAAATTGACTTGGGATCGGGGTACCATTAGTTAAAGATCAAAGGAGAAGACATACCAAAGACTGCATTCAGAACTCGTTATGGCCACTATAAGTTTGTCGTTATGCCATTTGGGTTGACTAACGCACCAGCTGCATTTATGGATTTGATGAATAGGGTATTTCATGACTTCTTGGATAAATTTGTTATTGTATTTATAGATGATATCTTAATATATTTCAAGAATAAAGAAGATCATGAGGAACATTTAAGGGTTGTACTACAAAGACTCAGAGAAAAGCAATTATATGCCAAGTTGAGCAAGTGTGCTTTTTGGCTCGACCAAGTCGTATTTCTGGGTCATGTTATATAAGCTAGTGGGATTTCAGTTGAGCCTACTAGAGTCAAGGCGGTTACAGATTGGCCTAGACCAATCACAGTTACTGAGATCAGAAGCTTTTTGGGCTTAGCTGGTTATTACAAAAGATTTATTGAAGGCTTCTCAAATTTGGCGGCATTACTTGTATGGTGAGAAGTGTGAGATTTACACAGATCACAAGAGCTTGAAGTACTTTTTCACCCAGAAAGAACTAAATATGAGACAGAGATGGTGATTAGAGATAATAAAGGACTATGATTGTGACATTCACTACCACCCAAGGAAGGCGAATATGGTTGCGGATGCATTGAGTAAAAAATCACAAGGACTTACAATAGCCATTTTGACTGAGCAGATACATCTTCCGGAGGACATCAGGAGCCTTGAACAAGAATTGATCGTTAGTTACCCCACAACATTATTTTCCAAATTGACTATCCAACCATCATTGATTGAACAGATTAAATTAGCTCGGACTACAGACCCTTACATGTTGAAGATCATAGGTGAAATCCAGGCAGGGAAACAAACACAGTTCCAATTAACAGAGGACGAAGTTGTGATGTATGGCACTCACTTGTGTATAGCAGATGACACTAAGCTGAGGGAGTTAATTTTGAAGGAGGCCCATTATTCTCCTTACACCATTCATCCAGGCAGTACCAAGATCTACCAGGATCTAAAGGAACTTTATTGGTGAAATAATATAAAGAGAGAAATTGCTCTGTATGTGGAAAAATGTTTGATTTGTCAGCAAGTGAAAGCTGAGCATCAGAGACCATCAGGATTGTTGCATCCATTGGAAATTCCATAGTGGAAATGGGAACATATAAGCATGGACTTTGTCACTGCACTACCGAAGACCCCTAAGGGTCATGATTCAGTTTGGGTAGTGGTAGACCATCTAACCAAGTCGACACATTTCATTGCTTACTCTATGAAGTATTCTTTGGAGAAGTTGAGTCAGTTGTATATTGATGTGATAGTCAAACTTCATAGAGTGCCAGTTTCAATAGTGTCAGATAGAGACCCGAGGTTCACGTCCAGATTTTGGAAGAGCCTACATGAAGCCTTGAGGACAAAACTGAAGTTTAGTACAACTTTTCACGCACAGACAGATGGACAGTCAGAGTGGGTGATCCAGATACTTGAAGACATGTTGAGAGCCTGTGCTCTAAACTTGAAAGGAAGCTGGGAGAAACACTTGCCTTTAGTTGAATTTGCATATAACAACAGTTTCCAAGTGACCATTGGTATGGCCCCATACGAAGCATTATATGGCAGGAAATGCTGATCTCCTCTTCACGGGAATGAGGTTGGTGAATGAAAAGCTATGGGATCAGAATTGATACAAGAAGCTCAGGAGAAGATACAACTCATACAAAAAAGAATGAAGACAGCACAAGACAGACAGAAGAGCTACGCCGATACAAAAAGGAAGGAGCTAGAATACAATGTGGGAGACAGAGTATTCTTGAAGATTGCACCAATGAAGGGAGTAGTAAGATTTGGCAAGCAAAGGAAGCTTAGCCCTAGATTCCTTGGTCCGTTCGAGATTTTGCAGAGGGTCAGACCAGTAGCTTATCGACTTGCACTACCTCCAACTTTAGCCGGAGTACATGATGTCTTATACATCTCATTACTCAGGAAATACATTGCAGACCCATCACACATCTTGAGTTATGAACCGTTGCAGCCAAGAGAAGACCTATCCCATGAAGAAACCCCTATTCGGATTTTGGATCATAAAGAGCAAGTCCTACGGAACCGCACTATATTGTACGTGAAAGTTCTTTGGAATAATCACGGCATTCATAAGGCTTCATGGGAAATAGAAGATGATATGCAAAGAAAGTATCCACAACTTTTCACCGATCCAGGTATGTAAATTTCGAGGATAAAATTTTTATAAGGGGGGAGGGATGTAATACCCGTGCCCAAAATACAGGGGTAATTTGGACTTTTCACCATGTGTACAGAATCTGTACCAATGGTGGACCAATGAAGGGTGGAATTTTTGGTTGATTCGCACACTAGAGGTATATACCTTACTAGTATTTTATTAGTGTAGCATATGCTTGTTTATTTATTTCCCCGTGCACGATTATATGTAATTATTATTTAAATATATTTATTTATAAGCTTATTAATATGTAAGTTGGTTAGCCTAGTGGTTTTTTTTTTTGGGTAATGGTTAGCCTAGTGGTTAGGATCTTATAAATAATAAAAGAGGTTTAAGGATCAATTCTAGATGGAAGCCATTAAAGGGATATTTATTTTTATTTTTGGGCTTTATAGGTAGGCCCAATTAATTTACCAAAAAAAAAAAAAAAAACAAAAGGAAAAGAAAATCGTGGGGGAAGAACACAACCACGTGAAAGATAGAATGAAACCTAGAATCTAGGAAACAAGGAGAGAAGAATCGTGGAGTCAAAGAAGAAATAGGAAAGAGGGGGAGTTGTAGTGAAAGAAGGAACATAGGGAGGAGAGAATATAGGATAGCAAGAAATAAAAAGAGAGAGAGAGAGAGAGAGAGAGAGAGAAGTTAGAGTTTGCACCCTACACAAATCATGGGGGAGAGAGAGGGATAAGAGAAGTTTGTTGGGAATGATTCTCCCTACTTTAAAAAACAAGAAAAAAAAAAAAAGAAGAAAAGGGGTTCATCATACTGCCACATCTTCTTTCTTGGAGTTTTATCCTTGCATATTCTTTGAAGGTTTGAGAAGAGAGAAAGAGTAGCACTTTGCTGCTGCTACTACGAGTTTGTTCCATGGATTTGTCTTGAAGAAATAATATAGAAGAGCAAGAAGAGTAAGAGAGGAGTTGAATCTTCCAAAAGAGATATGGTGAATTACACCATGTTTCAATTCAATTTTGATATGCATAATGGGGGTAGACTAAGATTAATGCTTAAGAGTGTATTAAGAACTTTTCATGGATGAATACACCATGATTTTTATAAGCATAATTGTAGCCTCATAATTTGGATCATGATTTCAAAACATTCAAATTCAGATTTGGAAAGTGATGAGAGAGAAATAGGATTTTTGCATGTGAAAGGTATTTTCTGTGTTGGACAGAATAGTAATCCAAAATCTTTCATGTTATTGACCATATTTAGAAGTTGTTTCAAGGTCTGAAAAATTTATTGGGGATGCATATATGAGTTTATATGATTTTCTAAAAATTTCATTAACTTTAAAATTTAATTGATATGTCAAATAATTCGTGTACTAGGATAGGTTACTGCCAAGGAAGTTTTCTGTACCCGAATTTGACAATGAGAGCAGACATATTTAGAAAGGTTATTTTGGTATGAAATTTTTGCTGTAACAACCTTTAGGAGTCTTCTAACTATGCTCACTGGTTTGACCTTAATTTAATTTAGGAAAGGGAAGATATAAATTTTATAATTTAAGGACTCAGATTCTCTCTCAGTCAGAAACACTATGTTAAAGTGATTGGAGAGTTAACTTTATGAGTGTTTTGTGATGAGATTTCTTTATTGCATTGAGATATGTGTGTTTTCTTTCAAAGGAAAAACCAACAAAATTCACTTTCGAGTTCTGAAGTATTTTTTTTGTATTTTCTTTCGCTATGGACAGAACAGTGTTACAGCAAAATTTTGAGATCTATTGGTATAATATAGAATGGAGAGGGAAGAGCTATATGTGTGATAAGATAGGGTTAAATAAAGAGTAATACTGATGTTGAATAGCTATATACACATGTTTAAGAAACGTGACTTGTTTGGGGAGGCTCATCGGGGAATGGAGGTGGCCATTGAATTATATTGGCGTTGATGAGATTGTTAATTTAGGCATCATCAAGGTGAGTGAGACTACATAATTTCCTTATATATTATTTTCTATAAATCTTCATGATTTACTATTTAATGAGAAAATTATGATTTGAATGGTATGCATGATCTTTTTAAACATGTTTTAAGTTGAGACAATACATGAATGATTTTACTTTATGATTTGATTTCCTATCATTACAGTATGGTGATTTAAGCATGATATTTAAAGTATGATGAGACCTATGATTTTATGGTTTTATGAACTATGGACAGAATATTGTTGTTGGACTACGACCCTTCCAACAGGGGGTTGTGTTGTTGGGATGAAATATTGAGCACAGGAGTGAGGCAAGAGCGTGACGTTAAGGACTTTGTTCCTGTTTCGGGAGCCAAGAGCTTGACACTTGCATTTCCATTTTTGTGGGTATGTGAACCGGGGTTAAGGCAAGAGCATACGTTATGGAACGTGTTTTCCCCGCCATAGGAACTTGGTATCCGGTTCTATGAGCCAAGAGCCTGAGTTCCTTCCCAGTGTTTGATTTGATATATTATATGAGATAGCAGTACCACTTTGAGACTCTTATGAGTGAGAAAATTAACTATGGAATATGGATTATGTTACAAAGACTTTTGATGTTCTAAAGGCATGATTTAAAATCTGTTTTATGATAAGTTGCATGATTTGAAATACTTCTTTTATCTTGAAAAGCATGTGTTTTATCGCTATTATGTGGATAGAGTTTCCTTCATTCGCTAAGCTTTCCTAACCTTACCCCATAGTATTTTTTAGATGATGTTATTGAGCAGGAGTCATGCCAATGCAATGAGTGTTTGGTGAATGTTGAGTATGATGGTGATACTATTGAAGAGGATTATATTGAACCAGTTGAAGAGGATCTCTGAAGACTTTGATTTAGCATTGATGATTTCATTTATTTTAATTTACATAGATTGAAATTTGACAATATTTGGAGTTTTAAGATGATACTAATTTTTAGCTTTGAATTTTCAAGGATGATAATAAAGACTTAGTAGTTACTTTTATCTTTACTTTGTGGTGCCACCAGCACACTGAACCATAGATTTTCAGATCGTAATGAGATTTATTATTAATTAAGACTTCTGCTATATTTATTCTAAGACTTGATGATGTGAGATGATCTTTTGAGATGATTGGTGGTTTATCGTTGTTCACGATCATAACCCATATTTTGATCTTGGTTATCGTGCTAACCCATGCTCCTAGGGTGGGTTTTGGGGCATTACATGTTATGTCCAACAACTCGTGGGTGCTTTCATCCTCTTCTTTTCTTTTCTCTTTTTTTCTTGAGGCCTTACCTTCTCAAAATGAAACCAATCTAGAGCGGCCGACTTGGCGATATGAGGGATTCTCGGGATTATCATGAGAACTGTAACCGTAATCAAGTTAAGGAGAACAGACATCTCAAAAGACAATTGGCATTTATGGGAATAACCCTGCCCCGTTCATGCTACACGATGATGAGAGTTGTGATGATGAGGGGCATGTTGATGATGATGATGAGGTGCCGAATGCTGAGACTTTATCCTCTAGTGATGAGAACTAGTCTTGTCTCCTTCCTTTCTTATTATATACATTTTCTTTAGACTATGTTTTTTTTTTTTAAAATTATGGGAACATTGGTAGAATGATTGGAGGATGCCTCTTTTTTTATTTTTTTTATTATGCTTATGGAATGAGAATAATATCTTAATCTATTTGAGGCACTTGATTTTTCTTTTGCAATGCACAATTCTAGATGTTTTTATTTAATCCATGATCATTATATGCATGGAAATGATAGAGGGGTAAGGAAAACCAAAAAGGGTGGGAAATTGACATAGACTAACAATGTCACCTTGCAATTACATATTCCACCATAGTTTATCCAGTAGATTCACAATCTTCGGCGTTAATTTTTCTGGTGGCTGAATCTTCATTTCCATCATCATGAGCAGTGATTGGTATTGTGTTGGCACTAGATGAGGTGAATAGAAAGTAGTATGCCCATTAACCTCACAACATTATAGCCTGGAATCTCGAGAAGTGGGGTTTTCATGTCCCACCAATGGCAGTTTCATTGAATCTATTCGTCTGTTCTTTCTTCCAAATACTTATTTTAGTCCTTGATTGCACGGAATTATTTCGTCTCTCTTCAAATTTGGAAATACTTTGGTTGAAATTCGGCATCAGTTATAGGTTTGACCAACCGTAGTCTCTCCATCAACCATATCTGCAAGATCGTGGATGATCCTGTGCAATAATCCGTTCCATATCTTTGGGAAGCACTCATTTCATCCAGACCCTTGAAAGTCTCCTCCAGTATGGTGGGGACAATGTTGCACCCATGTAGGAGCTACCAAACGAGGTCCGTAATCATAGGGGGAACACCCCTTTTTAGAGTTCTTAACAAGTATCTTTCGATCATGCAAAAGTGATATGCTCTCCTTTTGTTCTTTTGTTGGGTTCCCTTGACTCCCTCTTGCTTGGAGAAAATCCCTACTACTTTTAGAATATCCACCTTTCCGTAATTCATGATTTCTTTGACTTCCCTCTTAGTCCATCAAAAGAAATCTTATAAAATTTATTCATAGTTACTGTGCAAGGGGGGACAAAAGAGTCTCCCTTATGGGGGTGAGAGCGTGCAGGCTCGGAATTCTTCAATTGTGGGTGTCGTCCTTACTTCTCCAAATATGAAAACATGCAATTTTGAATCCCAACATTGCTGAGCTTGTCAGAGCATGTCATGATGAATTTCTAGACACATGATCCTTCCTAGGACTGGTAACCGGACATCTTCGAGAAGAGTTGATAGTTAGAATTCATGTTAAGGGTCCATTTTTGCAAGATCTCATCGAGGGAGGTTGCCTTCTGTGGATGATGCATGTTACCTGCACTCAGTCAAAGAACTTTCTTAATAAACTAGAACATGTCGCTTTTTTTTTCTTTTTTTTTTTTAGACTCAGGGATTAGTCAGCTCCTATTTAAAACACATGGAAGCATGCCAAATGGTGGGTTTTTTTTTTTATAATAACAGACAGAAGTACCGAGTGGTAGAACTGGTGGAAGGGGTTCTTGAATGACAGAGATGCCAGCTGGCAGAATTAGAGGAATGTCCCTGGTGGGGACTAGCTGTTGTGATCGCACTTAAGCATGCAAAGTTGCATACGTATTCTTTGGAAAGGAATTAGGTCAAACGTAGTTCATGGAGGCCAAATGGCTACATAAAATATTTTTTAAGTTGGTCCATATTGACAAGGCCCTTTAGATCCTCTCCATCCAAGTCAATGAGATGAACTGCTTACCCAGCCAAGATTTCCTTCACATAGTAAGGTCCGTTCCAATTAGGCCTGAACTTGCCCCTTGGGTCATGAACTGGTGCTCTTTGTTCTCGAAGTACCAAATCTCCTTCTTTGATGTTGTGTGGGCGAACTCCTTTATTGAATGCCCTTGTCATCCTGAGTTGGTATTTCTTGAGGTGATCCATAGCGTTCATCCTTTTTTCATCAAGTAGGTTAAGCTCATCATGTCTTGCTTGCATCCATTCTCCCTCAAGCAATTTTCTTCCCATCAATACTCTGAGAGACGTCACCTGAATTTCTACGGGTAATACTGCCTCTATCCCATAGACTAAGGAAAAAGGGGTTGCCCTAGTAGAGATTCGAATTGAGGTTCGATAAGCCCATAATGCATACGGGAGCTTATCCACCCAATCCTTATGGGTATCAACCACTTTCTGTAATATGACTTTGACATCCTTGTTGGTTGCTTCCACTGCCCCATTAATCTGTGGTCTATAAGTCATAGACCAATGCCTTTGGATACCAAACTCAGTGTAGAACTTGTCTGCCTTTCCCCCAGAAATGTACCCCTTAATCGGATATGAGGGTATGGGGCACTCCATAGCTGCATATAATGTTCTCTTTGATGAACTTTGCTACCTTTGCAGCTGTCAGGACAGCATAAGTCAGCGCCTCCATCCATTTGGTGAAATAGTCTATGGCCACAAGGATGAATTCATGTCCATTGGATGCCTTTGGCATGATTTTCCTAATTATATCAATGCCCCATGTTGAAAATGACCAAGGAGCATTTAACGAATGGAGCTCTGTTAGAGGAATGTTAATGATATTGGCAAATATCTGGCATTTGTGACATCTCCATACGAATGATGCGCAATCAACTTCCATGGTTGCCCAATAATATCTCATTCTGAGGATTTTCTTGGTGAGCATCCTGGCATTCATGTGTGGCCTGCAAATTCCCTAATGGATTTCTTCCATGATGACTTGGGCCTATTCCTCGTCTATGCATAGTAGTTGTATACCATCGTAGGACCTCTTGTATAGCAAGTTGCCTTGAATTAAAAACTGTGTGGCATGCTTCCGCAACCTCTTATGTTCACTGGCTATGGTATTCAGAGGATATTTCCTTTCTCTGATGAAATCAATGATGGGTGCAGACTATGACCTCCCATAAGTTTTTAGAGCATTTACTGATTCTTCCTATGTTGATCCATGCCTTTTATCTACCAAAAATGGGTGAACTTGACTATCCGGAGTGCATTCAACCATTGAAGCCAAAGTAGCTAGGGTATCGGTGAATCTGTTATTGTCCCTTGAAAAATATTTGAAGGTGATTTCATCGAAGCTCTTGATCAAGTTCTCCAAATGTTCTTGGTAAGGTTTTAGCTTCTCATCCTTTGTCTTCCACTTCCCTTGAGTTTGACAAATAACGATCGACGAATCCCCATAGACTCTCAGCTTCTTGATCTCTAATGTCATAGTGGTTTCGAGACCGATTGCACACGTTTCATATTTTGGAATGTTATTGATGTAAGGGAATTCTAGCCAAAAATGCAGATGGCAGATAGAGATCATCTGGGGTTATCAACAATATTCCTGCCCCATATCCTCTCTGATTGGCTGCACTATCAAAGTACAATTGCCACCAGTCTTCATAGTCTTCTTCCACATATGCCAAATCCTCATCTGGGAATGAGTCTTCTAGTGGTTGTGAATCTACCCCGGTCGGGTATACAACTAGATAGTCCTAGATTGCTCATCCTTTTATGGATTTCTGGTTGACATATGTTATGTTAAATTCTGACAACAGCAACAACCATCTGGCCATCCTTCCTGTTAATGTTGGCTTCTCGAAGAGAGATTTAATCGCATCCATCCTTGAGATGAGCCAGATTTGATGTGTGATCATGTAATGTCTCAGCCTGTTGGTCGCCCAAACCAAAGCAGTGCACGTCTTTTCCAATGGGGTATAACAAGTTTTATACTCCAATAGTTTCTTGCTTAAGTAGTAAACCGCGTGTTCTTCCCCACTCTTTTGGTCTTGTTGTGCCATCATGGATCCCATTGATGTTTCACCGATAGATAAGTACAATAGCAGTGCTTCGTCCAATACTGGCAGAATAAGGATGGGTGGATTCATCAGGTATTCTTTTATCCTTTCAAATGCCTCTTGGCACTTGTCGTTCCATTGCTTCAGTTCTTCTTTCTTTAGGAGCTTGAAGATTGATTCACATACGGTGGTTAGCCAGGCTATGACCAACTTATGTACTGAATTTGTCCTAAGAAACCCTAGATTTCTTTTTCTATTTTTTGTGTTGGCATTTCTGTTATGGCCTTTATCTTGTCAGGATCCACTTCTATCCCTCTTTCGCTGACGAGAAATCCTAGGAGTTTTCATGCTGTTGGTCCGAACACGTACTTCTGAGTGTTCAACTTTAGCTTGTACTCCTTAATTCGTTCAAAGAACTTCCTCAATGTCGTAAAATACCCTGTTGAGTGACCGACTTGACAATCATGTCATCCACATACACCTCCACTTCTTTGTGTATCATGTCATGGAGAATGGCTGTTGTCGCCCTTTGATATGTTGCCCCAGCATTCTTCAAACCAAAGGACATTACCTTGTAATAGTAAGTTCCCTATGGTGTGGTAAATGCTGTATTTTCTCTATCCTTTGGACGCATGCTAACTTGATTGTATTAGGAGAATCCATCTATGAATGATAACAAGGCATGTTTTGCCGTGCTGTCGACCAATATGTCAATATGCGATAAGGGAAAGTCATCTTTGGGACTGACTTTGTTCAAGTCTCAAAAATCCACGCACATTCTCACCTTCCCATCTTTCTTGGGTACGGGGACAATATTGGACAACCACTGAGGGTACTGTGTCACTTGTAGAAACCCTGCATTCCAATGCTTTATGAGTTCTTCCCTGATCTTCTCACTCCATTCAGGCCGCATTCTTCTGGGCTTTTGCTTGACTGACCATGCATCTAGATAACTAGGCTGTTGGTGTTGCACTATCTTTGGATCAATGTCGGGCATATCTTCATAGGACCAAGCGAACACTTCTTGGAATTCCTTCAACAGGGCTATCATTTGACCGACTTCCTCCTTGTTGAGGGAGGCGCCAATCTTAACCATTCGTGGGCATTGTTCAGTTCCCAAATTTATGGGGCATACGTCCTCTCAGACATGCTGGGCTTTTCTTTGTTTTAATTGCTTTATTAAATAATGATGTTTGAGGATATCCTCATCATCGGAAGAAGAATCAAAAGGGGAATCAGATGGAGAGGAGACATACTCGGAATAGTTGATTTCATTCATGATAAGAGAAAATACAAGCAGACTCGACAAACTGGAAGGTACTACCCTCCTTGATTACAACAAATTCATCGACAGACAGGACTTACTCAGAGCTGACCACTCCCTGAGACTCTATCTTACTAAACCTTTCAGATACACTAATCCAGATCACAATTGGCTCTTGGATAGGGTGAATTAACAGATAAGGTTTTAGCCCTGCTTCCTCCTCTGCAGAGATCATGGCTATTTCAAATAGTCCTCCAATGTTCAGTTCTTCTTCAGTAGCTTTTATTTTCATTTGTTCTACTTCTAGGGCGATCTAGTCGATGTCCTCCTGAAAGAAGATTTCAAACCCTGGCTGGAGATTTCCACTGTCATGATCAAACTAAGGTTCAATATTTCCGCAGTAAGGGAAGTTGTCACCTTCTTTGAAAAAATACCCATTTAAAGTCTTGAAGTATGGAGATGGTTTCTTGGCCTTCTAGTATTCTTGGCTCATTCGCTCAAGATAACTTCCCTTCTCCGGTGCTTTGTAACCCAGCCCGCGATGGTTACCATAGGTAGAAAAGTCAGGGAATTGTGGAATCCCTTATTGGTTCCTTCCTAATCCAAGTCCCAGAAAATATCCCATGTTGTTCATCATCTTCTGAATTGTTTCGCTCCATGTGGATGGGTAACTGGATGGAATTATCTCCTTCATTTATGAGGCCATTACACTGATTGCCCCAATCTCAAATCCTCCCGACTAGATATATGCCCGGGCTTCCCCACCTTCTTCAATTACTTCTCACAAAATTAATGATCGTAGTTTAACTCTTTCGGGCAGTAGTGCTCAATCTCTTTTCCATGGGAACATCCTTTTGGCAGCCTTTCTTCTTCATATTCTGACGATCTAGAAGAGGTAACCCTTTCTCTGTTTTTCATGGAATCAAAAGGATCTTCCCATAGTTTTGGGGAAATTTATTCCTTAAGGATTCCATTGACTTCACACAAATGATCCCTTATCCTAAGCAGTCATTTTCCTAATTTCTCATACTAAAAACTTCTTCCATATCCAAATCAGTCCCTGAATGGAAGACACAATGTGGCTGACACCCTACTGTACTTGAAACTGACCCTTCTGGCATTGAATAGGAATGACATTCTGTATGGTCATGAAAGATATGGAGGACGTTCCATTTGGCATATTCATACAATTTGTCAAACCTTGCCCCTGACTGACTGGAATCTTGACTGAAGGACAGGAACCCCTGACATGGCATCTAAGCACACTGTTGAGTATCACTCCAGTGATTGAATTTGATGAAGAAACCCTATGGATGTCTTCCTACATACTTGTCAGAAGATGGATTGCTGATCCTTGCAGTTACATTGCCCACAACATTATGTACTACCTGGATTCCAGGTACTCTCACTCCTCTCCATAAATGTGGGTCCCACCCCTGAAAATTGGTGTAAAAGGCCTTGAGTGACATGTGGGTGCAAGGCCCTGACCCTGGGTCAAGCCTCTGTGTAAGCCCACAGAGAATCAGCCTTGCTGAAATCTCTAGGCGATGTAGACATCACCCAGAGACATCGCCCAGAGTGGAAAAATGCAGTATTTTAATGATTTGATCTGTGGGGACCAGCCGTATTAGACATGGGCACCCTCCATAGGTTGAGGGAAGTCTGAGGGACCACCTCATACCCTTGGATCACTGTGGACCCCACCTGAGTATCCAGAATGGCTGAGAATTTAGTCAAAAATGCATTTTCAAAAGAGGCCTTGATAGCCAAACAGGCCCTAGTTAGGGGCTGGCCTATAAATAGGTGTACCTTAGCTCATTTAGAGCTCTTGGTACTGTTGGAATCGTGGAGAGAAGGAGAAGAAAGAAAAGAGAGAAAAGAGAAGGAGAAGAAGAGAAAGGAAGGGAAGAAGAAGGAATGAGAAGGAAGAGAGCAGCCCTACTTCCAAGGCCTTGATTTGAGCAGCCTCTGATCATTTCAAGTATAAAAACATACCTATGAGATGTTGTTCTTTTGCTGCTACTGTTCACCATATCATTCTCTCTGTGTTTTGAAACCTTATCTGGCCATTGGTAGCCCAGAACGGCTGGGGGCTGCCATGGATCATCTCAGATCCAACATGCAAACATGATGCATGAAGGATCTGAGCATTTTATGGTGTTTTTCATATCTGTTTTACGTCTGAGATCGAAACTTGGGCTGTGCCAGACTGCACTGCCCTGTTACACCAAGAATAGGCAGTATGGGCTCAGATCTGTGTGCCCTGGCTGCATGCAACCTAGCCTTGAGTTGTAACAGCCCTAGAACAATGTAATACATATGAATCCAGCCTTGCATGCAGCCAAATCCATGGTCTGCAGCTAGGACTATGCTAAGTCACTATTCACTGGACTGTCTGGGCAGCTCCTGGCAGCCAAGTGGTGGGCCCAGGTGAAAATCCATTGGGTCTAATGCAAAGTACACCCCTGGGGGTCCATGATGACCTAACATCCATGGGGAGAAGATTCATGCACTGCCCATGATAAAAAACCTTGGAATCTCAGCTTGTTCCCAGTTTTGCAATCTCTGGGCGATGCACTGCGCGATGCAGACATCACCCAGAGACATCGCCTAGTGAATGAAATTTTGTTGGATTGTTGAACTGACTTGGGGATCTTCACCCATGGGCCACAAAATAGTGTAGGGAGGTGGAAAATGACCAAAATGCCCCTCCCCACATTTGTCCACATGAATGAGTACCTTGGGTACCCAAGTGGGCCCCGCAGGACTTGGAAACCCTGTCTGTGATGGTCCTGCAGCACTGCCAAGTTGGGGGCTGTACTGTGAAGCTTAATTAACCTAGAAACATGTACCCCTGTGATGAATGACCATTCTGCCCCTAGGCCACAAACTCTGGATGATGCACCGGGACATAGGCCTAAGGCTCAGTGCAAGGCCCAGAGAATTTCAAGTGATGTTCAATTGTGCACCGAGTTAACCCAGTGAGCCTAGATCAACCCTAGGACATCCAAAAACAATTTGAAATATTAAATGACATATTTCTAATTTCTATCTAGGGTTTGATCCTGCGCTCGAGGCCTACAGCCAGACGGCAGTCGAAACTAAAACTATAACTGAATTCTTAGAACCAGACCCAAGTGAGTGAAATATTATCGTGTATGTACATGTAATAGTATTATTATGCCGGTAATTAAATTCTTCAATTATATTGCTTGTTACTTAATTAAATTCAATTTCTCAAATATTACACATTGTGTGACTGTTGATCAATTCTGCTTGAATATATCATGATGACTGTGAATGTTAGACTAGATGTCGTAGTCGGCTTGGAAATGAGGCCGGTGGTAGCCCGTAGTATGGGATATGGTTGACACCGCCCGACTCATACGATACCATATAGACATGGGGCTAGAGTTTCATCACCCGTGCTACACACCCTTGCCAACAAGGGTTAAGGTGTTAGATAACTGTGAGGACTACCGTAAAACCTCGGGCATTTATGCTAGGAAGCCTCAGCACAGCTGGGATGCCCCAGGGCAAATATGCCGGGAAACTTTGGGCTACAAGCTTGGGAAGCACCAATAGGTGAATCATGGCTATATGCCACATAAAGTTTATCCTCAAATTACATGTCGGGAAGCACCGAAAGGTGAAATTATTATTGAGTCGGTTACCTCACAAGTTCAATCTAGAAGGCCGGTCGGGCTGACCTAGGTAGGGAGATGCTGGAGCCGCCTGGTTCTCTCCGAAAACTCAATGGGTGTATTACGGAAAAGGGTAACCAAGCCCATACCAGGGATACATGTATTGGGGATTGTAGTAGCATTGACTTGAGTTAGTTGTATTGTTAGGTGGCTAATAAATAATCTGGACTTGCATATGATGTTGGATCATGTGGAATATGGTTACATATGCATGCATGATGATATGTTTTGCTCACGAGCTCGGTGGGGCTCACACTCTGTTATATATGCTTTTCTTCTAGATGATTTTGCAGGTGGATGCCGTTGTGGCATGGCGGCTTATTACGAGGAGGAGAGCCCTTGTGATTATGATGCTATTGGTGTGGACCCTGACAGAGGTCGTACCGATGATGCAAGTGTTCTTAGTGGTTATTGATGAAGACCAATGAGGGGCGCTTCTGATGCTTTTTATCTTGGGGACTCCTTTTTGTCTTTGATAAGAGTTTATCCTTGTCCTTGGTTCTGTCTTAGTTTCTTCTTTTCTTTTTGGGTTTGAGTTATCTCGCCCTGTAGATATATGTACTTTTATTTCTGCTTATGTATATGTCAGCTTTCTCTTTTCAGTGAGTGGGTTGTACTGGAAATGTATCAGAACTTACATATGTATATATATCACAATCATTCCCGTATCGCTACGTTTCTCTTTCTTGGTTATAATTGTAGATTATCTACAGCACTCTGGTCTTACTTATGGTAATATTACGAATGTGGGACTGTGAATATATTAACTGCTTCTAGATCCGTGGGATTTGATAGATTGTCGTTATGTAATTTGGGTCACCTACCTAATCCTCCTAGGGGGTGGTTTGGGGTGTGACAGAGCTTGGTATCAGAGCGTGAGGCTCTTCTTACATTCATGGGATGCAGAATAGGCATAATAAGCTACCAACATTAAAATGCGTAACAAAGTAAAAGTTACAGGGGAGGTAGATGTAATTAAAAGACAAAGATGTATAATTACATTAATATAAAGTAAACTGTGGCTGAGCCACTACCAGAAGTTTGATTGAAAGTACTACTTTCAATTTACATAAGCAGAAAAAAAAAAGGAACATACACCATGAACAAGAAAAAAAAAAAAAAAACTATATAATCTATAAAAAAAAAAAGAGAGATAAGATAAAAGTCAGGACTACATAGTATCAAGTCAGACTGAACATGTGGAAGTTGGCTGAAGCACTACTCTGGTGGAGGTAGGTCACTGGTGGAGGCTGAGATTGGCGCTAGTCAACATGGAAGAATGTATCCCAAAAGTCCAGGCGTCGCTCCACAGATCCCACTCTACTCTCAAGAGATGAGAAGCCTCGATCCATCCTAGTCGTCATATCAGTGAGCTGAGTGCTGAGGCCTTGGAACTGAGACATCATCTGTGACCACTCAGATGACTCTGGCACAGGCGAGCTAGTGGCACCTGTCACCTCATATGGGGGAAAATCAGTAAACTGCGCACCTCTCTCTGCTCATCTCCCTGCATCTCTCTCTGCCCATCATCCTGCTCCTCGCCCTGCATCTCCATCTGATCACCCTCCTTTGGATCACTACCTGGTTCCCCTGGTACCTTCATCTTCAAGATTGAGGTCTTGTTGATGGGTCTTGACCTGTCTCTCTCCATATACTCACCGCCTATGGGAACCTCAAAGTGTTTGAAAACCAAAGTAAGGAACTTCCCATATGGAAGGTTCCCATCTGAAGGGTTTTGGGCATGGTATAGCATAGCCTGAAGAAATATGGGAGGTTTATCACTGGACCCCCCTTACCTGCTCCCATTAGGCAATATGTAATGTAGGCCCTCATTATAGAGATACCGCCTCTGTTCCCGCCCTTCGGGTAGAGGTTGTACGAAACACATCTACTGATGATACGAGCACTAGGCTTATAAGAAGCCTCAGACCTAGGAGTGCTCTCAGAACCAGTCAATGCTTTGAAGACCCTCCTTCTGGTCTCCAAAGAGAACATATCAGAACTATCAACTCTGGGCTTATAATAACATCTCTCACCAGTATCTGGCAGCCCTAGGATCCCTACTAAGGTAGCAGTGGTCAATCAAATGTCCACCCCCTTGACTCTGCTCTCCAATCCAAATTCCAGTGCCCCAGATGGCACTAGGTTGCAGTAAAAGTAGCGAACCAAGTTAGGATAACAAGGTTCTGTAGGTGATAACATAGAGGCCCAACCCAGAATGTTGAACCAAGTATACAAGTTGTGCTGGTGGAAGTCATCCACCTGTACCACCCTTCCATTTACAATCTTTAGGGACCTAAACTTGTCCCAATCCCTAGAGTGCTCATACCTAGAAAATAGGAACCGATCAAAATTCGGCTCCTCTGATGATGAATCCTCCCTTGGAGAGGTAGATGGAATAGAGGAAGAAGAAGAATGCTCACTCTCGGACCGTAGCCTCTTGCGTGCTACGGATTTCCTCGCAGTTCTATGGCTAGTAGACATTTGGCTGTAAAGAGAGAAGAAAGGAAATAGTTAGGGCAAAAGAAAGTGAGAAAACCTTAGCTAGAACAATAAAAACAAAGAAAATGACCTAAACATAGGAAAAAGGTGAAGAATCTTACCTAAAGTTGTGTAGGAGCACGGAAGACCCGAGGAATTGCAAGGAAATGGTGTGGAAGAGGTCACCCTATGCACCAAAGCTCTGCCTAGGTATTTGGGGAGCTTTAGAGAAGAAATGAGGAGAAATGGGACCCTCTCAAACTGATATAACTGGGCCCCGATTCTCTGGGCGATGGCACTGGACAATGCATACAACGTCCAGAGACATCGCCAAGTGAATAGAATTTTGCTGTAATTGCATAACAAATGAAACTTTGGTTTTTGCCTAAAAATGCTTCAATAAACACAAGAACATGAGTTTTAATAAAATATGTATATAAAGGAAATAATAAAAAAATATATATATATAATTTAAAATATTAGCTAATAATATGTTCAAGGAAAGTTAAGCTAATGCTGGTGGAATGTAAAAAAGAATATATATAAATAAGATACATAGGGAATTTAGGAATTTTATTTTTCTTTCGTATGTAAATAAATGGTGATAAATAAATATGCCTATACATATATGTATTTAGTGTGTATATAAATAGTTAATGATATGTGCCTTGTACCCTGCATGTATGAACCAAGTGGTGTGATGCTATGCAAAAAATTTGAACATAGATATTAGGTATGTTATAATACATATCTATGAGATTAGGGTACGTAGGACTCATCCTACCCATCACCTAGGTCAACCAAGAATAGAATCCAATAGATCGTACAGTTGAGTTGAACCACTAGACGCTAAGATGCCTTGAGCTAACCCATTTATTTTTTCCTGCACGTGACAACTTAAGCTCCTATAGCCATGTACTTAATTCTTTTAATTAAGTATTTATAGTGACTTGATGCTTAGAACCTCTTCATGATAGGACCTAGCTACCCCATTCCAGCTTGGAGACCCCGGCAGCATGATCTACATTGTGCAACTAAGGAGGAAGTTGTTTAGGATACAAAAGATATTGCCTCGTGCGGAGAACCGTTTAGCTTTCTTCTTAGGACTTGCAGCAAATAGTGGACCAGAGGACCGAGTTATTTATCTATCCTTGGCTGACGAAGTTAGGAGTGACATAGAACACCTGCATGTACTAAAATTTATGCTTGGAAGGAGGTTGGAATTACTTGCCTGTTAGACTCAAGTATATATTTAAAAGATTTTTGGTTAAAAATTTAAAATCTATCATATAGTGTCATGCATATCTTGTTATCACATAAAATACCTAAAGGATAAGAACACAAGTAAAAGAAACACTTCAAAAAAAAAATATTCATACAATAATAAATATAAATATAATAATCCACCTTACTGGTATGACAACAAGATTTCACTGGAACTGTGAAATAGGTATGTACATGTCTTAACTAGGAATTATTCTGTTGACCTAAAAAAGGAGTGTTGGATGATTGGGTATGTTGCTCTTTTTAGAAAAAGCAACCATGGTCAACACAAGAAGTTCTCGAGGTGGTCGTAAAGAAAAACACCCTCGTGTTATACCGGAGGTTGAACTGCCAAATGGAACTGAGGCCCAAAATTCTGAAGTATTGGCTGCTTCGTCAGGGACACCAGCGGCTGCTTAAGCCACTGCTGGGGCACCTCAGCCGGGTATGGCAGCCGGCGAGGTAACGGCGTTCATGACCACTATGATGCGAACCATGCAGCAACAACAAGAACTGCTAGGTCAGATGTCTACGCAGTTTGCAGCCATGATGCATGAGCGTGCAACACCACCTCCACCACCCAACCGGCCCATACTTTTCCCACCTCCTGTGCCTCAACACTTGGCGGAAAACTCTATTGCTAAGGTAATGGAGAGATTTAAGAAACTCCAACCACCCGTGTTTTCCAAGTTGAACTCCGAGGCAATGCAGTCGGAGCGGTGGATTAGCGTATTTGAGAAGGCATTTGATGTGCTCGAGTACACGGATGCGCAAAAGCTGATATGTGCGGGTTATCAGCTATAGAATGAGGCTGAAGCTTGGTGGAAGGTCACTAAGCCAAATCTGGAAGCCACTCATCCGAATCCCACGTGGGAGGAATTTAAAGAGGTTTTCTTCAAGAACTACTTCCCAGAGAGCTTTAGGGACAGGAAAGAAGCTAAATTCTCTGCACTGGTACAAGGGACCAAGTCAGTGTTAGATTATCAACAACGATTTGAAGATCTATTCCATTTTGCTCCGGAATACTTGAAAGGGGAAGTTAGTAAGACAAAGAAGTTTGAGAAGGGACTCAAACCCGAGATCAGGTCACCTACCTAATCCTCCCAGGGGGTGGTTTGGGGTGTGACAAAGCTAGGTATAATTGCTTGAGCCATTGAGTCTGGGTTTGATATCTGAGAAAAAACTTCATTGTGTTCAACCGAGAGGGGACAGATTCGAGAAACAATTCATCTGTGTTCAAATAAATTATCAATTGTTGAACTCAGAAGCTGAATTCCACCTCGTATCTCTTGCACAGCTATGAAAGGAAACAGAGGGCTTCTGTAGACAATCGATAGAAGTTCCTTATCTGAAAGATGTTGAAGAATGGGTATCCCTTGGAGGTCATCATCTCCATTATTGAAAATAGTGATGTCCTGAAACACCTTGAAGCAATCTTCATTTCTTGCTCACAAAATCCCATGCATTATTTGTTCCTAGAGGTGAATAGGTAGTTGGCCAATTCGCAGTTGTAACTCCATCAAGATTTCCTCTACCCTTTTTAGCCCTTCCATAATGGCTAAAGGCTCTTGAGTTTGGATTAAATACTTGGGGTCCATACTCGTTGTCCCTTCCTCCAAAGCATTCACAGATCCTATGGATGATCTTGAGGAGTCAAGTTCATCTTCATCAAGTGACCCATTCAAGGTGGCAAATGTTTCCAGTATCTTATGCTGCTGAGAGTAAAGATGTCACACCCCAAACCACCCCCTGGGAGGATTTAGGCAAGTGACCCGGATATCCTACAACATTCGCCAATCCCCAAGGATCCGGAAGCAGTACTTACATGTCACAAACCACACAATGAGGGTAAAAAGTTAATAAATGTATATCAGAGTGCAACGGAAGGCTTGAACTACCCATAGAAGATTTATATTATTTATAATAAAATCCCAAATACCTATGCTATACCATATACATTTCCATTTATGCTCAAAGTATAACATTCTGATAATTACACTTCTTGAGAGAAAGAAACTTAAATAATAACAAAATTTTATAGATCGGCAAAGTGAGGAAGATCTACAGTTTCATCAACAGCTTCATCGTCTATTGGCAGACCAGTACCTACAAAATCACCTAAAAGAGAATATACAAGAGTGTGAGCTCCACCGAGCCCATGAATGAAATATCACCATGCATGCACATGCAAGCACAACTATATGAGTCCTACATGAGGTGCAGTTCATTTTATTTATTAGGCACCTAACATCACAACTAAGGCGGGTTAGTGCTACTACAATCCCCAATATATGTATCCCTGGTGCAGACTTTTAACCCCTTCCCGTGATACACTCATTGAGTTGTCGGAGAGGACCGATCTGCTCCCGCATCAGTCACCAAGGTCAGCCCGACCAATCCTCTAGGTTACCACTATGCTACCACCAGTCCACCTCCCAACAAGTGATCTAAATTACTCTCGGGCTTGGTTAATCTATTGTTCAGCTTAATTATAAGGGCCCAAGGGAAATCGAACTCAACATGTACCTTAAGCAATCACAAGATCAAACTATGTCTATGTATTTCATCCAGTATCTACACTCCTATAGTCTTGGGTCATAAGGCATAAGTCTAAATTACCTGTGTTCACACGGCTTTTCCTATGAATACCTTTACTTCTGGTTTTCCAATACTTAACTCAACTTTAGGATGAATTGGAGAATTGATGGAATCCCTATTGTTCGCTCCCAATAATGGAGGAAACATTTGGTGACCCATTACCCCCTTCATACCTATTGTTGAGAAAGGTTTTGTCAGACCCTTCAGTTCCAGTTTCTTCTTGTTCTCGGTTGTTCTTGGTTATACTAACACCCATTTCTGTCCTTTTCACCAACTTAAATTCTTCACCTCTGTTATTCACTTCCAACCACCTAGTACACTTCACACTTTTCTGAATCCTGCCTGGAATGTTCTATTCATTTGGTTTACGCTATAACGCTTTACCAAGACCTAACTATGTGCTTACAGTCTTTTATCGTCCTTCCAGAATCTACATATGAATCTAAAATTTCCAAATGGACAGAGTCTATAATCTTCATTTAAATTCACAATGTTTCAAGTAACAGTGCTAACCACCAATTTGTGTTCTAAGTTCTTTGAGGGCACCTTCCTCTTATTAGCAAACTCAGTCGAACGAAAGAGTGTGATGCACTGCAATCAAATAATACTCAAACAGGTAAGGATGATAGGGATAGAGTACCTGTTATCATTCTGAATTCGCCTCAACTTCCCCTATGGTCAAGGCATATACTTGCCCTTGAACTCTGTCTCTATGGGGCTGGAAGGCCGAGTAGGCGGACCCTGTCGTGGTGCACGAAATCTGCGATGAGGGCAATCTCTAGACATGTGTTCGGGCAGCTTGCACGTATAGCAGTGGCTAGGTCCAGTAGGTGGACAGGCAGGTGCAGTGGGTTGAGGAGAGGCCTGACTCACTTGATTCGATGCCGGTCGAGGAGGTTGAAAATTTTGTTCCATTTCTGGCCTATTATCCTGTTGTGGTCGCTCTGGGTAGATGACATTCAGATACGGCACGTACTCGGCTCCACGATACTGGCAAGCCCTGGCCATATGCCCTGGTTGATTGTAGACGAAACATCAATTGTTTGACTTAGACGACCGAGGCGTAGCGGTAAACTGTGCCGATTGGCTAGGTCGCTTTGCATCCTCCTCGTCAGAGCATACTGGAGTCGAATCATGATAGGGTCCTCTGGGAGCCTTATTAAGTTCTCCAGACTCTTGTGAGTTCATAGGTCTCTTCCTAGACCCATGTTGTGTTACACTTTCAACTCCTTGTCCGTCTTCCACAGACCTTTCAGGTACAGGTGGTGAGTCAGATGTAGGAGAAGTCCCCGGTATGGCATGTGCCTGATTTGTAGCTTGAAAGTGTGCGTTCATGCAAGTCATGAACTTTTCCTGCTGCTGTTGCATTGCAGTCACAATTTGAGTGGTCATATGGGCTAGCAACTCTTGCTGTTGTTGCAGGTTTTGCAACAAAATTTGTTGCTGTTGTTACATGACTTGCATCATATTGGCCATGATGGTAGCCACCTCAGTAGCAGTTATAATAGGGAAAGGTGCAAGTGCATGAGCTAGAGGGCCCTTAGGTATAGATGCAGGTGGAACTTCCATGTTCTGAGCAACAGGTTCATTGGGAGGATTGACTGTAGGGTCAACATGAGGATATGCTCCATGAGGAATATTTTTGTTGGATCGAGTTTGAACTATGATTGCTTTCTAAAAGGAATTTAGGATTCATGATTACTTGGATGCAATAGGAAAATTCAATAAATGACATATATTGAGGCAGCATTTATGTACTTGAAATATTTGAATTGAACAATTTAGAGCAAGAAATTTGAAATACATGGTGCGGCAATCTTAAGGCAGTGTTAAGCAAGATATGCACCAACATACCTCGATTCAGGCACTAGATTCGGCCTGACCATCATTGGAGTAAGATTTTGATACAGGTTATATGAGTCTAAAGGTATTCTATTTCCCTCTTAATTACATAGAAGTCCCTGGCTGTCAAGGTTCAATTATAATGTAGCTGAGTCTATAGGTATCTATAATTTGTTGATTATAATTTCGGGCTTAAGGTTCAGCTCAAGAGTAGATCTAGTTTTAGAATTTCTAGAATTTAGAATCTCCCAAATTATGTTTGTGTTTGTTTCTACTTTATTGGTTGTACTTTCGTTTATAATACGATTGAAAATAGTACTTCTAGTTTTCTTTCCAGATGTAAAAGTTGATGCCTCTTCAATTGTAAAGTTATCGACTTTTGCACCTAGCTAGTCTTCTACTATGTTCCTCTACTTCTTTATTTTGGTGTTTTCTTAAAACTTTTATTTCTTTGTCTCTAGACCACCCATCATCCTACTTTCATTGTTTGTGAATGTAAATAGAGCTTCTCGCTTTGATACCACTCTGTCACGCCCCAAACCACCCCCTAGGAGGATTTAGGCAAGTGATCCGGATATCCTACGACATCCGCCAATCCCCAAGGATCCAGAAGCAGTACTTACACGTAACAAACCACACAATGAGGGTAAAAAGATAATAAATGTATATCAGAGTGCAACGGAAGGCTTAAACTATCCAGAGAAGATTTATATCATTTATAATAAAATCCCAAATACCTATGTTATACCATATACATATCCATTTATGCTCAAAAGTATAACATTTTGATAATTACACTTCTTGAGAGAAAGAAACTTAAATGATAACAAAATTTTCATAGATCAACAGCGTGAGGAAGATCTATAGTTCCATCAACAGCTTCATCACCCATTGGCAGACCAGTACCTGCAAAATCACTTAAAAGAGAATACACAAGAGTGTGACCTCCACCGAGCCCGTGAATGAAATATCACCATGCATGCACATGCAAGCACAACCATATGAGTCCTACATGAGGTGCAGTCCATTTTATTTATTAGGTACCTAACATCACAACTAAGGCAGATTAGTGCTACTACAATCCCTAATAAATGTATCCCTGGTGCAGGCTTTTAACCCCTTCCCTCGATACATCCATTGAGTTGTCAGAGAGGATCGATCAGCTCCCGCATCAGTCACCAAGGTCAGCCCGACCAGCCCTCTAGGTTACCATTGTGCTACCACCAGTCCTATTAACTGATGGGCCTACAGACCAAGCAATGTCTCCTTGAGACATTGGCCTCACACATTTCTGTGCTACCACCACATCCTAATGATCATGATGGGTCTACTGACCGAGCAATGTCTTCTTGAGACATTGGCCTCACACTTTTGTGGTATCCAACACCTAAACCCCTGTTGGCAAGGGTTTGTAGCACAGGTAATGATACTCTAGCCCAATGCATTCTATATGGCATAGTATAAGTCGGATGGTGTCAACTGCATCCCATTCTACGGCTACCATAAGCCTCATTTTCAAGCCGGCTATGGCATCTAATCTAGCAATCCCACATATAAGCATTATCATCCATTTCCAATATCCATCAGATAAGATTCAGAATTAAAATAAGAATACAAAATAATTTAAAGTAATTAGAGACAATAAATTTTGTTGTTGTTGTTGTCATGACCCATTAGTCATGTTACACCTACACTCATGGTGTAATTCCACTCACCTTGTAGTGCTCCTGCTTGCTCTTCTGTCAGCTTGATCCCAACCGGTGTCTGACATTGTGTCTCGTACTTGGGGTTATAACCTAAATTAATTGGACAATTAAAATACATCAAACATGAATCACATCTGATTGTGGTCCTAAGATTAGCCTAGGTTAGCTTGGATTCAGTCTCGGGTACACAACCAACAAGTTACAAATCTCTGGGACTTGCACTGGGCCTTTGGGTCAAACGCCCAGTGCATCACCCAGAGATGCAGCACACTAGTTTTAAATAATTTTAAGGGAAAATTTAACTTGAACATGGTCCTACCAAGTCTGCATATCAGGGCCAAAGGCTGCAGCTCATGTTTGGCCTAGTCTGGGTGTGGATACTTAGCTCTGTGGGGCCCACTTGAGCACCCAAAGCATGGATGATAGCAAGGTTAGTTGGGGTAGGGTATTTAGGTCATTTATGGGTTGTACACAATGTTCTAGGCTTGAGAGTGATGGTCCCAAAAGGCTGATTTCAATTCTGGCCAAAACAGCATCATTGGGCCTTTCACTGGGCGTTTGGGCCAATCGCCCAGTGAATCGCCCAGTGCTTGTAGGACACGGGATTTCATGCTCCAATTCTGGTTTTGGCTGTTGGGTTGGCCCCAAATCGACCAGGGATGACTCTAGGAGGGTTGCAATCATTAATTTAAACAATTTGGATGAAATTTAGGTAGCCATGGCTTGGTTATACAAGGGGAACACAGTTTGGGTTCTGACATCACAGAGACAAGTCAAGCTTGGCTGTGAATTGCTATGTTGCAACTCCAAATCATGCAATGGCACAGACATCAAGCATAAAAAGTCATTACAACAGCATTAATGGACTGATATGCATGGTATACATCATGCAGGTCACAGTTGGGGAGTCTCTATGCCACTACCTATGGATTACAAGCATGGATCAAGCCTGGAAATTAATTAAATCACAACCATAGGTTATAATCAGTATAATCAGCAACTTAGACACCTTAGATTCAACATGCATGGATGATCCATGCCCTTCCTAACACTTTAAATGATGATTCCATAGCATACATACCAAACCATGGACACAAAGCACTAGGACTGAGCCAAAACACTATGGACTGAAATGAAAATGGAAGGAAATGGACATAACAAGGTTCAGCTTGGTCACCTTGAGCTATGGCAGATCGAATCCAAGCTCCCAACCTTGATCTCTCCTTCTTCCCCTTCTCCTTTCCTTCTCCTTCTTCTCTTTTCCTTCTTCTCCTTCCTTCTCCCTCTATTTCTTTCTTTCTCTCTTCTTTCTAATGTTAGAAACAGTAAGGAAAATGAAATTAGGGCTGGGCCCTCCTATTTATAGGCCAGGCTTCACTAAGGCCTGTTTGGCCCTGCTGTCCCAAGCTCAAAATACATTTTTAAGCTAATTCTCCTTCATTCTAGCTGCCTAGGTGGGGTCCACATGATTCCAAAGGTAGGGAATGGTTCCTAAAATCCCAATGCATATGTATAAGGTGGTTACACACCAAGGAACTAGTTCCCAAAGTCCTAGAATGAAAAACATATGCTTCAGCAACTCTGGGCCTTGCACTGGGCGTTTGGGTCAATCGCCCAGTGCATTGCCCAGAGATTTCATTTGCAGAATTTGCTTGGATTGGAATGAAATTTCAGTTCATTTAGAGACATAATTGGATTATAGTTTCTTTTAAGAAAATGAAGCTGTATGAGTCTAGTTTCTGTAAAACTAGAATCAAATAAAATGAAGATTGGATTATGAAGTTATGTTATTTTTATTATACAAAGGTCAATCTGTCAAAACAGCAGGATTCGATTTTGATAGCAACTTGAAATGAACTTTCAACTAACTTAGAGACATAACTAGGTAATGGTTTCTTCTAATAAAATGTAGCCTTATGAGTTTAGTTTCTAACAAAATTGGAACTAAGATAAATAAAGTTCGGATGGTGGAGTTATATCATTTTAACTAAGAGAAGGTCAATCTGCAAAGTAGCAGAATTTGATATTTATGTTGGGATTTAACATGCATGTATGGAATTGGGTTCTCATCATCAAATCAATCATGCAAATTGTTGTTTAGGTCTAAAAATGCTTTATCTAAAACATTTAAGGTGGTGAGGGTCATCATTAGTATAACCTAGAACTAGGATTAGGTACTATAGTTGGGTTCTTTACCTTAGATTTTGGGACCAATTTGATAGAATTCCAAGCTTGGCTTCTCACACTCAAACTAAGTTTAGCAGTCTAGGCCTCTCTTTCATTCTTCTTTCTTTCTTACTGAAATAGTGCCGAATCACCCAGTTGTTAATGTCTTTATGCATTGACATCCCTAAATATTTCATAGGCTAATGTATCATGTACTCGGGTAGGGCCCTAGAATCAAGGGATGGTACCTTCCTTAGGCTGTACATTTGGTGGTGAGCTGTACAGTTGCAAGGAGCTGGTGTTTGCCTTCTAATGGTATATAGGTCCTCACCAACAGGGCTACCTCATTAAGTTCAACCATGGGTTCAATGCACCACAGTGTACTGGTAGCTTTGACCCCGGGTTCTGGACTTTCAACAAAAATTTGAATTAGCCCGAATTTTTGGACACGGTTTTAACAAAAGATATTCAGGATACACTCCACATATATTATCTAGGATTATCCCCACTTGCTCTTCCTCTACTAGATGGGATTGTATCCTTTCAACTTCTTTACAGAACCTTCTGATGAAGTCGGAGAATCCTTCATTCGGTTCTTTCCTTAGCATCTTCAATTTTTTTCTTTTCTTCTTACTTTCCTCAGTTTGGGCTGCTAGGAAAGCCCTATAGATTCAAGCGTCCATCAACTTTTGCTCTTGCTTCATAGGTTGAATCAGGACTGTCGGATCCTTAAATGGAACATCCTCTTGTAACATGTTCACTCCATGATCTAGCAGAGAGTTAGTAGTCACATTGGGTTGTTGACCTATCTTCAGTTCAATTTTCCCCGCATCTATTAAGTCTTGGATTGGATGCTTGATGTGTATGCACCTGTTTGTATGATGACCCTTTTTATTGTGGTAATAATAGTGCCACTCTAGCTTATATCTTGGAGGTGGATTGGTCGTATTCACGGGCCATGGTGGTACAACATCCAACATCCCTTCCCTCTTGAGTTTGAAGAAAAGGCTAGTGGGTGTCATACTGCCAAAGGTAAATTATTTGGGAGGGGTTGACTATTCAGCCTAAATCACCGAAGGAGGAGAAACTGTTGGTGAATTTGCTTCTCAGTGTACTTAATGATAGTAACTGCATTCACTTCGGAGCCTTTCCCTCTTCATCCTTTGTTGTTCTTGCCAGAATAAGATCTGAAAGCCTCTTTGGTTGAAGTCTGGGCTTGTTTCCCTTTGAAGAACTTGTCGTCAATGCGCTTCCAGATGGCTATGAGTGCTTTGAAGGTCTTGATGTGTTGATAGTAGAGGTGATCATGGTACTCTCCATATAGGTTTTCCAATATGATTTTAACCTGTTCTGATTCATTCGGATGGTTTCACAACTTGGACGCCTTTTCACGGAACCTCATGATGAAGTTAGAAAATCCCTCATCGGCTCCTTGCCTCAGGTCCAGAATTCTCAACAAGCTTAGAAGGTAGAATCTGGTGGAGATTGGCTCGGTTCAATCGACCGCCATGACGGTTTCACATGGGTAACAAGGATTTTCTTTGCCAAAGAATTATGCCTTGCAAAGGTAAAAGCGGACCAATTTAGGACTCAAGTGGGGAGATTCATTTTTTATCTTGTTTTAATATTTTATATATTTTTTGTTTACAAACATATATATATATATATATATATATATATATATATATATATATATATATATATATATACAAACAAAGTTACAATTCGCTTTTACTCTCTTGATTCTATTTTACTCGGGTAGTCGATGGTAAGGTTTGCACTAATGTTCAAGACCGCTAGGGAATAACCCTTATAATCTTGT
Organism: Telopea speciosissima; assembly: GCF_018873765.1. NCBI lineage: Eukaryota > Viridiplantae > Streptophyta > Magnoliopsida > Proteales > Proteaceae > Telopea > Telopea speciosissima. The sequence continues at coordinate 37,472,909 of NC_057917.1, read as the reverse complement.
GATAACGATGAGGGTACTCCTTGTTGTGCCTTTATCCCTGGGGAGGTGGGGCACATCATAATAAGTACTCTGAGATCGGATGATACCCGCTTTCTGCATCACTAGCATGCACACACAACACTTAATGGGAACGCACAGCCCCGTGGTTAGTTGTTGAACCCCATGTGTAGTCATGGGTAATTCACGGTCGAAGCCATAGGTCTTATATTTACTGTACGGGTATAGAATTACCAACAAGGATATTAGCTAGTGTTCCATGGGGTACTCTGCTACTAAAAAAGGGCACTAGTGTGATTACTCTGAGATCACGTGATCTATTCCCCAGATATATCAAAAGAACCATGTACCCACAATTCTCTATCACAAGCGATAGGTATATCGGTCCTAGCAAGGGTGACCTTGTTCTATCCTATCGGCCTACTTATTGCATGCATCATGTAAGAAATTAGACCATATACGAATAGGATACGCCATAAACTAACCTCATAGCTTTTCGAGGTCAAAAATGGAAATTTTAGCAGCATACTTTCTCTTAATGCAGAATAATAATCATGGGAAGAATTCTATATGTCCCTCAAATGACCCTCGATACACGTCGCATATCTATTTAGGTCAGTGTATCAAAAAATGTAGCCTCGATTGTCCCTCGGAGAAAGATACACTATCTAAATAATGTGACAATGATAGAATTCTGATGAGAGATGCTCTGAATTAGGAAAATGTAGATCGTTGAGAAGTCCTCGATTAGATCTCCTTGTGATTATTCAAATTTGATCTTTGAGGACTATAAATGATGAATGATCTATGGCAAGCTTACATTTCACTTCGAACACGATGCATGATGCAGTTAGTACAACAAAAGGGGTTAGCCAAACATGTTTCAATCAATCAATGCAGAAGGGAGAAAATTCTTGCGTTCAACAGTAGCATCTAGTATTGAAAGCTTGACCATCAATCCCCAGCAGAGTCACCACTATGAGGATCCACTTTTCCCTGGCGCTTGGTGGCACACGGAGAGTTTTTATGTTCCTCGGTTGGAGGGAGAGAAGGAATGCATCTTTTCAAGGGTATATGTCAATTTATCAGGGGATGGGGGTCATACAATGACATGAAATGGAGTCGCCACCTAGGGTTAGGACCTAAGACTCATTGGTGTAGCCCTAGAAGGGCTACGAGATTTCGGTTGGTCTGGTCAGGGATTCGAGGTAAGTGGTCAAGTTACGAGAGTGGGAAGGTGTTAGGCACCCACCTCACCCGGATAAACCGATCTTCCTACTAGATTCTTATTTTTTAATATTCTCCCATTATGAATGTTCTATTCCCACATGTATGGCTAAATAATGATGCACCAACTATTTAATTAAATTAAACTATGTTACACTAACTACTGTATGCTACATGAGAATACTTAAAATGACTACATCGTGTTGGAATTAAAAAGTTAACGGAAGAAATGTGTACCTGTATACTTTAAATAAATGCAATTATGCAAGATGGATAGCGTCCCCTAGCTCAGGTGGAGGCAAAAGACTAGTTTTGTCCCTTCGTTGGACATAGTAATGGCTTGCGAGTGTCGAATCTTAAGATCTTGGACAAAATAACGGCATTCTAAATCTTTGGAAACTAGGGGCTCAAAGGCCAAACAGAGTGGCTTTGCCACAGGAGGTTTCCTAGATTTGGGCAAAAAAAGGGTCAAGGAAGACAGACTCAGATAGCCTGGACTTTGGACAGGGGGACGAGGCTCGAAGGCTCGAAATCAAATTGGGGATGTTAAACCTACCCCAGACTGATTGGAACTTTGCTTGAAGGATAGGAGCCTAAGACCAATCACCCAAGCACACTGTGGTGTGTCACCCCTGTGGTTGAATTCAGTGGAGAACCTCCAAGGATGTCATCCATCATACCTGTGAGAAGATGGGTTGCAGACCCATGCAGCTGCTCAGCCCACAGCTTGATGTACAGCTCCAACTCCAAGTAATCTCTCTCTCTGACAAATACATGGGGGCCAAGCCCATTCAGATGTTTATTTTGTCTTGGAAAAGGTATTGGTGAAGTGCCCAAGTGGACGACTCAACCCCTGTGCAAGGTCAAGGCAAAAATAGCAGAGATCCATTCTTTGGGCGATGCACTAGGCGATTGACCCAAACGCCCAAAGTGTCTGAAACTTGTATTTTGGATTTCAGACAACTGGGAACAACGCATACAGCCTGTGAACCCCCCGTAGAGGTAGATGGGAATTTTAGAAACCATGGCCAAACATGCCTTAAGACCATAAGAGCTATAAATAGGAGGGCCCAACCCTCTTATTTTGTTTTACTGCTTCTACAGTAAAGAGAAAGAAAGAAAGAGAAGGAGAAGGAAGAAGAAGAGAAGGGAAGAGAAGAAAGGAAGGAAGAAGAGAGTAAGGGTTGGACTTGGGATTGGATTGAACCTCTCCACAAGCTTAAAGGTATATGATTCAGCTCATAACACTGCTGCCCATCTAAAATTGCACCTGATTCATGTATCTGTAGGATGAGTCTCTAGCTAGTAATGCTAAGAGCATCACTTGAGTGCCTAGAGGAGCCCTGGATCTTGCATGCAAGAGCATTGCATGCAAGATCTAGCCATTTAAAATAAGATTTAAAGCTATTACTGTGAAGGAAATGGATGTCAGTTTTTGAGATGAGCTAAACTGCAAAGTTGCTCACAGATCATACAGTATGGGCATGGATCTTTGGATGCAAATGAATTTCTTCATGCCTTAGCCTAGAACCAGACCTGTTGTAGGTAAATACTGGTGATCCATGCCTTGCATGCAGCCAAAACCGAATCCAAAGCCTGGGCATAGCCTTGACAGACCATTCTCTGTGATGTCAAAACCCAACCCAGCTTCCAAATGGATAACCAGACTTTAAATCCATTAAAACCAGTTCATTTAGCTCCATTTTAGGATCATAATCCTCCTAGGATCATCCCTGATCGAAATCTTGGCCAAACCAGTAGCCAAATCCAAGTTTTGGAGCCAAAACTCGTGTTTAACGGGCACTAGGCGATGCACTGGGCGGCTAACCCAAATGGCCAGTGGTGCTGTTTGGGCTCAAATGTGTTTCCAGCCTTTTGGACCTTCACCAACAGGTCTAGAACAGCAGGGAGAGAATGAAAATGACTTGAAAACCCTACCCCATTGGTCCATGCTGTCATCCACACCTTGGATGCTCAAGTGGGCCCCATAGAGCCCGAAAACCACACACAGACCTAGTCTCTCTTAGGCTAAGAACCTTTGTACTGATTTATGGGATTGGTAGGGCCATGCATAGGCAAACTTTCATTTAAAATACTTGAGAGATGAACACTACATCTCTGGATGATGCATTGGGAGTTTGACCCAAAAGCCCAGTACAAGACCTAAAGAATTGTAAATGACACTTGTGTGTTCAAAGTTGAGTCCAACTAAACCTAGACCAACCCTAGGACATTAATATACTTTTGAACTTTGTTTGACATACTTTAATGATCCGGTTAACTTAGGTTTTGACCCCGAGCTTGAGGTGCAGTGTCAGATACCGGCCAGAACTGAGCTGACTGCTAAGGAAGCGGAACTAGTATAAGGTGAGTGGAATTACACCATATGTGTAAATGTAACATGACTAACGAGTCATGACAAATACAAAAATATTATTTACTGTGCTCATTTATTTCAATTGTCTTATATTCTGATTAAATGCCAGAAAAAGAAAATGTTATACTGGAATGATGATGGGTGACTACACAAACTAATCCCAGAGGGCTGGTTGGGCTGACCATGGAGAGCATGCTGGAGCTGACCGGTCCTCTCCAACAACTCAATGGGTGTATCGCGGGAAGGGGTTAGAAGCTCGCACCAGGGATACATGTATTGGGGATAGTAGTAGCACTTTTACCTACCTTAGTTGTGATGTTAGATGGCTAATAAATAAAATGGACTACATTCCATGTAGGACTCATTTGGTTGTGCTTGCATGTGCATGCATGGTTATATTTCATTCACAGGCTAGGTGGAGCTCACACTCTTGTATATGTTTTGTTAGATGGTCTTGCAGGTGGATGTTTCGATAGCTGAGAGGCTCTTCTTGCGCAGACGAGCCATGATTATTATAACTGTGTTGGTGTGGACCCGGATGGAGATCATTCCTCTGGTGCAGATGCTTTCAGTAATTGTGGATGTTGACCCGTGATGAGCGGGCAACTGGCTTTGGCTTTCCTTCTGACCTCGGGATTCTTTTGTTGTGGATAGGAATCTACTAACCAATCCCCTTTTGTATAGCTTTATTTGGGGCTCGGGTTGCCTTGCCCCTTTTGTTATTTTGTAAAGCTTTGGTTGGAAGAGTTGGGATTGCTAGTAAATGTTGAGAGAGAGTATGAACAAAAATAATATTGTAAATATTTTAGTTTGGTGTTTAATGTAAATATTAGCTTCCGCAGCATTCTGTGTCCTATCTTATTCATTATTGTGGATGTGTGTGTTTGTGAATGGTATTAATAGCTTCTGGATCCATGGGTTTTGGCGGATTGCTACCGTGCAATTCGGGTCACCTACCTAATCCTCCCAAGGGGTGGTTTGGGGTGTAACAGGGGAAGAGCCCCGAAACAAGAAAACGAGAAAAGATTGGAAAATTAGAACTTTGGGGGTGCTCCCTCTCCCACAAACTTTGATTTTCCAAATAAGGGGGGAGACCCCCTTTTATAGGAAAATTTTGGGTTCAGTGGCACCGCAAAAAATGTGTGGGTCACGGTAGAGTAAAACTGAGGAAAAATCCAGATTTAGGTACTTACAGGGCCGCACTGTGTGGTAGGGCCATAGAGCACTCGCATGCAGTGCCGTGGGGCACTGCACGATAGGGCAACATGAGCCGCGATGTCGCTCGGCAGGGCCATGACCGTGGCACTGCCTTACGGGGTTACGCAGGCTATTCGACACCATCTAGGGGGCCGTACATATGATGCACGCCCTATGGGGCAAGTGGGGATGTTTTCTAGGTGACACGATGTTGGTTTTTGGGGACATTGCCGGTCATCTGTGTCTGATTGTCGTCATCACTGGGGGGTAACAAAATTCAACGTCTACACCACCAGCTTAGGTACGCCTCTATCCCTGTACTCTAATGCCCCTGAGCAAGCACTGGCGAGTTTTCGCTCAATCCGACAAGATAAAATGTTCGCAAAATCACTTCTTTCACTTACAACTATGCACAGTCTCAGTCAAATAGGGACATTCTATAGACACCTTATTTTATCTTTCCCCCCGGAGGTTTCCCGTAACGATGATGAGCACCCTCCAAGGCCTAGAGCCGGTGTATCTGAGGATGTAGTGTTAGTGCGCACTGCCTGAATACGTATACTTATCGTCTATTTGTCACACCCCAAACCACCCCCTGGGAGGATTAGGTAGGTGACCCGAATTGTGTAACGGCAATCCACCAAATCCCATGGATCTAAAAGCGGTGCTTACATTCATAGGTCCACATTCATCACATTACTACAGGTAAGATCAGAGTGCTGCAGAATAAACTACAATTATAATAAAAGAGAAAGCATAGTAATACGGGAATGAGAGTGATAGATACATATATATTGTGTTCTGAAACATTCTCACCCAGATACAACCCACAACAAGAAACTAAGCTGACAAAATCTAAAAGAAAGAAAGATATACATACATATATGTACAGGGTGAGCTAACTCAACCCCAAAAAGAAAAGAAAGAAAACTACAGCAGAAACCACAAACAAAACGAGGATAAACTCTTATCAAAGACAAAAAGGAGTCCCCAAGATAAAAAGCATCAAGTGCACTCTTCAACGGTCTTCATCAATGACCACCGAGAATGCACGCATCATCGGCACGACCTCCGTCGGGGTCCACACCAATATCATCATAACAACCAGGGCTCTCCTCCTCGTAATGAGCCTCCATGCCACAACGGCATTGATCTGCAAAATCATCTAAAGAAAAATAATGTATAACAGAGTGTGAGCCCCACTGAGCTCATGAGCAAAATATATCATCATGCATGCACATGCAACCACAATCCACATGATCCTACATGATATGCAAGTCCAGATTATTTATTAGCCACCTAGCATCATAACTAAGTCAGGTCTGTGCTACTACAATCCCCAATACATGTATCCCTTGTGCAGGCTTGGTTACCCCTTCCCGCGATACACCCATTGAGTTGTCGGAGAGGATCATTCAGCTCCTGCATTCGTTCACCAAGGTCAGCCTGACCAGCCCTCTATGATTAACTTGTAGGGTAATCCATCACAATTCTCATTTCCTTTCTTTTCTGGCTTATAGCCCAGCATATAGCTCATATTCACCATTCCGATGCAATCACATTTCTTTTCTTTTCAATTCTCTTCTTTTCTCGTAAACACATATGGTCACCCTCACAGGCATCCAACACCTTAACCCCTATTGGCAAGGGTGCATAGCACGGGTGATGCAACTCTAACCCAATGTCTATATGGCATTGTATGAGTCGGGTGGTGTCAACCGCATCCCATTCTACGAGCTACCACAGGCCTCATTTCCAAGCTGACTACGGCATCTAGTCTAACATTCACAATCATCAGATAATATTCACAGTGTGGATCAACAAACAATCATTGTATAGTAACTTGAATATTTGAACATAATTGAATAACACAGCATTTAAGATTTAAGAATTTATTTGTCGGCATACGGTTACACATGCATATATGATAATACTTCACTCACCTGGGTTTGATTCTAGGAACTCGGTCGTAAATTCAGTTCCAACAGCAGTCAGGTTGTAGACCTCGAGCGCGGGATCAAATCCTAGATGTAAATCAGAAATTGTCATATTAAGTTTCCAATCTGTCTCTAGTAGTCCTAGGGTTAACCTAAGCTCGTTGGGTTGACCCGGTGTTCAGTAGGTTCTCACTTGGAATTCTCCGGGCCTTGCACTGGGCCTTAGGTCTATGTCCCGGTGCATCATCCAGAGATGGTGGTCTAGGGGTAAAATGGTCATTCTCAGTGATTGTACCTAACCCCAGGTCATTTTAGATTTATAGTGCTGTCCACAGCCTGACAGTGCTGCAGAACCAAGCACAGGCAGGGTTTCCATCATGTACGGGGCCCACTTGGGTTCCCAAGCCAGACCTTCATAATGACAGATGTGGGGAGGGGCATTTAGGTCATTTTCCACCTTCCCACACTGTACCATGGCCAATGGATGAGGTTCCCAAGGCCAGATCAGTAATTCTGCCAACTTCCATTCACTGGGCGATGTCTCTAGGCGTTGGGTGCATCGCCCAGAGTCTTCAAATCGACATTGGGCTGAGATCCCAAGGTTGGTTCTCATGGGCAGTGCTCAAATCATCACCCCATGCATGTTAAGGTGCTAGGTACCCCTAGGGGTGATCTACATCATAGTCCATGTGGATTTTTCACTGGGCCATGTGGATTTTTCATTGGGCCCATCACTTGGAATTCTCCGGGCCTTGCACTGGGCCTTAGGTCTATGTCCTGGTGCATCATCCAGAGATGGTGGTCTAGGGGTAAAATGGTCATTCTCAATGATTGTACCTGACCCCAGGTCATTTTAGATTTACAGTGCTATCCATAGCCTAACAGTGCTGCAGAACCAAGCATAGGCAGGGTTTTCATCACCTGTGGAGCCCGCTTGGGTTCCCAAGCCATACCTTCATAAGGACAGATGTGGGGAGGGGCATTTAGGTCATTTTCCACCTCCCCACACTGTACCATGGCCAATGGATGAGGTTCCCAAGGCTAGATCAGCAATTCTGCCAACTTCCATTCGCTGGGCGATGTCTCTAGGCGTTGGGTGCATTCCCCAGAGTCTTCAAATCGACATTAGGCTGAGATCCCAAGGTTGGTTCTCATGGGCAGTGCTCAAATCATCACCCCATGCATGTTAGGGTGCTAGGTACCCCTAGGGGTGATCTACATCATGGTCCATGTGGATTTTTCACTGGGCCCACCACTTGGCTGCCAGAGGCTACCCAGACAGCCCAGTGAATAGTATCATAGGGTTTTCTCCAGACATGAATCTCAGTTTCAGTCACATGCAAGGTTGGAAACAGATGTGACATGGTGATTCAAGGCTGTAATTACCTAGGGCTAGGTCTATGCAGCCATGGCTTGCATCTAGGGTTCCAAACAGCCAGCCAACAGTGAATCTAGGCAGTGCAGCTGTGCACAGCCAAATTTTGCTCTCAAAAATAGCATACCAGACTTATAAAATTTACTAAAAATCACAGATCTTCCATGCTCCACACTTGCATGGCAGATCTGAGGCTGTCCAGGGTAGTCCTTAGCTGTTCTAGGCTACCAGAGAGTAAACACCAAGCAAAAACTCAGAGATTCAAGAGGCAGCAGGTGTGTACATATGTATTTACACCTGAGCTGAGCTGAGGAGGCACGAAAATCTAGGCCTTAGAGTGTAGGGCTGATTCCCCTCTTCTTCTCCTTCCTTTCCTTCTTCTTCTTCCTCTGCTTCCTCTCTTCTTTCTCCTCTTTTCTCTCCCACGAAATGAATAGTGGCCAAGGGTTCTAAATGAGCCCAAGGCTTGTTTGGCTGGTTAAGGTCTATTTTCAAAATGCATTCTTTACTGCATTCACAGCCACTCTGGGCACACTGGTGGGTTCCATAGTGAACCAAGGGTATGAGGTGGTCCCTCATACTCCCCTCTACCTATGGAGGGTGCCCATGTCCAAGATGAGTGGTCCCCATATATTAAATCCATTAAAATATGTTGTTTTACTCACTGGGCGATGTCTCTGGGCCTTGTCTGCATCCCCCAATGCCATTGCCCAGAGATTGCAGCAAAGCTGAATCTTAGTGGGGCTTGCACAAGGGTTTAACCCTTGGTCAGGGCATTGTCCCCACATTCCATTTGGAGGTTTTTATGCACTTTTTCAGAGGTGGGTCCCACAGTTATGGGGAGGAGAGAGATTACCTGGAGTCCAGGCCATACATCATGCTGTGAGCTGTACAGCCGCAAGGGTCAGTGATCCACCTACTGACAGGCATGTAGGATGATCCACACAGGGTTTCTTCATCAATCCAAATCACTGGGTTGATACTCCACAGTGTTCTTGGTTGCCTAATTAGGGGTTCTTGTCCTTCAATCAAAATTCCAACCACTTTGGAGCAGGGTTTGATACTATTCCCCATGTCGGAGCCTAAATCAGAGCCTCCAAGCCCTCCAAGGTCCCCTAGCAAGGCTAGCTCTGACCCAGACCCTTTGGAACCATCCTGGACCAGCCCAGAACCTGGCCCAAACAGCCTAAATCATATCTGTCAACACTAGAACCCACTTCGATTCTCAAAGAACCCGAGTCGACACTGAACCCACCTTCCATCGACATCGAGCCGTACCCTCTCACTGTCGAACAATGTATTTTTACTATCTATCTCACTTCGACATTCAATTAATGGCAATCGACACTCAAATACCAACCTTTGATGTTGAGTCCTATTCATCGACAACCACTCAATGTCGATTGTAGCCCACTTCATTATTGACTCGGGCAATTTCAATGTTGAATCTCTACAAATAAGAGAAGCCCAAACTTACCATATTTTGCTCTGATTATGATACCTTGCGCGTCCCATCATATTTTGGTATTTTGGATCTCAATCTTGGCTCCCTTAGGCCCCAAGAAACACTTCCTAAGGCAACTAAACACATGTTACCCATCCATTGGTCCTTACCCTGACTTTACACCCACCGTCGATGAAAAGACCCCCTCTTGGACAATCAGGATCAACCCAACCATACCTACACGAATTTGGGAGCACACACCCCTTTACATCTATAAATACACTCCTCTCACATTGAGGAGGGTTACTTGCTTCTACTTGGTCACACAATCCTCACATGCACCTTATATGAGCTTTGCCTAAACCCCAGTTCAATGACAGTGCTCCCTTACACCCATACTTAGCCTACATTCCTACCACTACCTTCACCTGTTGAACACCACAATCCCTACATGAAGACTCCAAGATTAAGACTAGGAGACACCAATCTAGTAATCTCGGCCTGACAATGAAGCATTCAAATACAAGAGACAAGAGACAAGAGAAGCCACCACAAGAGGCGATACTTGCTCAACGTACGAATCTCCTGAGTTACAAAAGGGAACCTCCAAAAATTTTTTTGATCTTCTACTAGGTAGGATCTTCTTCACCATATCTTATCTAATCTGCATTATCTTTATTTTATTCCATTTTGCATCTTGGAGGAATGTGATCCCATCTCCCTAGATGGTAATCTTGGAGAGTTTGCCTCATCTATAACACCTGTGCACAACACTGTCCGACTGCAATGTATTCGGCCTCGGTGGTTGACAAAGCAACAAAGTTCTATTTTTTGCTAAACCATGAGACTAAACAAGATACTAGGAAGTGACAAGTCCCACTTATGCTCTTTTGATCAGCATGATACCCGGCAAAGTCAGCATCGGAGAAGCTTATAAGGTTAAAGTCATTATCCATAGAGTACCAAAGGCCAATGCTTGAAGTTCCTTTTAAGTACTTAAAGATTCTCTTTATAGTACTCAAATGGGATTGCATAGGTTAGGCTTGAAACCTAGCATAAGCACAGACACTAAACATTATGTCAGGTCTACTAGCCGTTAAGTAAAGTAAACTACCTATCATACCTCTATATTTTGTAGGGTCAATAGGAGTTCCATCTTCATCTTTGAACAAGGTTACTAATGTACTCATTGGAGTACTAGAGGATTTATGTCCATTGATGTCAAACTTCTTCAAGAGTTCCTTAAGGTATTTAGTTTGAGTGATGAAAATCCCATTAGGAGTTTGTTTTATTTGAAGTCCTAGAAAGAAGTTTAATTCTCCCATTAGACTCATTTCAAACTCACTACTCATGGATTTAGTAAATTCATGACAAAGTGATTCATTAGTTGAACCAAAAATAATATCATCAACATAAATTTGAACAATAATCAAGTCATTTTTCTTATGTTTAACAAATAAAGTAGTATCAATCCTACCCATTGAAAAGCCATTATCAATAAAAAACTTACTTAGCCTGTCATACCAAGCTCTTGGGGCTTGTTTCAAGCCATACAAAGCCTTCTTAAGTTTGTAGACATGGTTTGGTTGGATATTTGGAGTCTTCTAATCTAGGGGGTTGGATAACATATACTTCTTCATTAATTAAATCATTTAAAAATGCACTTTTTACATCCATTTGAAGTAACTTAAAATTCTTATGACATGCAAATGCAAGTAACATTCTAATAGATTCAAGTCTAGCTAGAGGTGCATATGTTTCAGCAAAGTCAATGCCTTCTTATTGGTTATAGCCTTGAGCAACCAATCTAGCCCTGTTTCTAGTTATGTTTTCATCTTCATCAAGTTTATTTCTAAACACTCATCTAGTTCCAATAATTTTGGTGTTCATGGGTTTTGGCACTAAGTCCGAAACTTGATTTCTTTCAAACTGATTAAGCTCTTCTTGCATAGCAATTATCCATTTACTATCCAATAAAGCTTCTTTTATATTTTTAGGTTCAATGGTAAAGATGAAGACTACATTTGAACAAATATTTTTAATTTTACTTAGTTTGTATGTTTTTCTCTAGGTTTCCAATAACAAGGTCAAGAGATTGATCTTTGACAGTCCTTATTTCCTTTGGAAGTTGATGTACATGATCATTAGGTTCTTCTAAAGAGACATTTTCAACTCTTTTCCTAATTTCAAGTACTTTATCTTCATCTTCTTTTTCTAAGTCTTTATATTTATCCTTGGCCATAGATTTATCAAATTTGACATTCATAGACTCTTCCACAACTAGTGTTCTTTTATTGAATACTCTATAAACTCTACTATTTGTGTAGCCGCCTAAGAAAATACCATCATCGGCCTTTTCTTCAAACTTTCCTAAGTTGTCATTTGTGTTAAAAATAAAACATGCACAACTAAAAACTTTAAAGTAATCAACTTTAAGAAGTTTATTATGAAAAAGTTCATAAGGAGTTTCAAAAGAATAGGCCTTATCAAAACTCGGTTCAACACATAACATGCCGTATGAACGGTTTCGGCCCAAAAATATTTTGGCAAAGAATACTCATTGAGCATTGTCCTTGCGGTTTCTTAGATTGTTCTAGTTTTCCTTTCCACTACACCATTTGATTGTGGTGTTCTAGGGGCCGAAAAATTATGGATTATCCCTTGTTTTCTACAGAAGTCTCCAAAATCATCTATGTTGTCAAATTCACCACCATGGTCATTTTTTATTGAAGTGATCAAATAACCCTTCTGATTTTGTTTTCTCTTACAAAGAGATACAAATTCCTCAAATGCATCATTTTTATGCTTGAGAAAGAGGGTCCAAGTGAATCTAGAGTAGTTATATACAATGACAAAAGTATATTTCTTACCTCCTAAACTTGTAGTTTGGATGGGTCCAAATAAGTCCAGGTGGAGTAGTTGCAAAGGTCTAAAAGTAGCAACAGAGTTTATGGCTTTGTGAGAAACCTTTGTTAGTTTACTTCTTTAACATGCTCCACAAGTGTGTTGCTTATCAAAGTTCAACTTTGGTAGATTTCTCACCAAATTCTTTGAGGATAGGGATCTAATTATTTTAGTATTTATATGTCCCAATTTCCTATGCCATAAGATAGCATCATCAAATTTTGAAATAAGGCAAGCATCATGTGAGTTTACACTAAATAGGCAAGTATAAACATTATTTCTTCTACATCCTTCCAGCATCACAGTATCATCAGAATCTTTAATTACACATTTAGAGGCATTGAAGTTCACAAAATATCCATTGTTACATAATTGACTTACACTAAGTAGGTTATACTTTAGGTTATCAACTAAGCTAACATTAGAGATTACTATAACTCCGAATTTGATTGATCCATTTCCAATGATTCTTCATTTACTGTTGTCTCCAAAGGATAACCATCCTCCTTTTTGCTTCTTGAGCTCGAAAAATAGCTTTTGATTGGATGTCATGTGCTTTGAGCAGCCACTATCGATGTACCATTCCATGTTGCTCTTGTGCACCTACAAAACAATAACACTTAATAAAATTTTGATCTCCATTGTGTGTTGGGTCCGTCATTGTTAGTATCATACATTCCTCTTGGTCTCCAAACCATTTGGTTGCCATACCAGTTTTTGTATGATTGGGGGTTCCAAGGTCTTTGGTTTTGGGTTACTCTGTATGATCTTTGGTTCTTAGGTGATTTTTGCATCTTTGGAGGACTTCTCCTATTTTAACTATTATAAGGTCTTCTAGGATAATAAAATGCTTGGTTCATATGATAGCATTCCCAAATTGTATGTCCCTTTTTGTTGCAGTTATTGCATATAATAATTTGAGGAGTCTTTAGACTTAGAGTCTTCCCTTTGGGATTGGGTTTCTTAGCCTGAGGGCTTGTCTTCTTGGAATAACATTCCTCAAGAGAGTGTCCCTTCTTTCTGCAATAATTACAGTATTTGTTCTTCTTTACTTTGTTACTTGCTATCTTACTGGAACTTGGCTCTTTGGTTTGATTTAAACTCATGTTCACATTATAGCCTAGTCCTTTCTTGTTGAAAGATCTTTGGATGTTGATCTAAGTAAAATCAAAGTTTTTTTTACCATTAGTAAAAGATTCTAAGACTTTACACAATTTTTCTTTTTATTCTTCCAAGTCGTTAACTTGAGAAGTTAAGGTCATGTTTTGGTCTTTAAGGGTATTGATCTCTTTTAAGAGATCCTTTTTTGTGGTTGCCAATTTCGTGCTATTTTGATAAAGATCCTCAAAAGCTTCTTCTAATTCTAAGAAATCTTTATCCTTATGAGATGGAGATGTGGGGGTTACCTCATTTTGGTTTTCTTCATCTTCAAGAGCCATGAGTACAAGGTTGGTTTGCTCTTCTTCTTGAGATTCTTCATCTTCCTCTTCTTCATCGCTTGAATCAAATGAGTGTTCGGCTTTGTATGCCTTTTTGTATTTCTTCATTTTTGGACAGTCTCCCTTATAGTGTCCTGGTTTCCTACACTCAAAGCAAATAATGCCTTTTGAAGAGGAATCAGTATTATCTTTGAAAATACTTTTACTTTTCTGATCCTTAGAGAATCTCCTCTTATTTAATGAGGTTTTGCCCTTCTTCTTCAGGAATCTTGAAAACTTCTTGGAGAAATATACAATCTCGTCATTTGAAAATTATTCTTCATCATCACTAATTTTGTAGCATGATTTAAAAACCACGACTTTCTTCTTCGATTCTTTTGGTTCATCTTCCTTAGTGTCTAGTTTGAGTTCCATTTCGTGAGTTTGGAGTGATCCCAATAGCTCATCTAGGCTTAATTTATCGATATCTGTTGATTCTTTGATAGCCGTTGTTTTGGGTCTCCATTCCTTGGAAAGAGATCTCAAGATCTTTCTTACATTTTCTCCGTTTGTATAAATCTTACCTAAACTTTTCAACTTGTTCATAATGTTAGTGAAACGAGAAAACATAACATAGATATCCTCATCATTTTTTATTTTAAATAATTCACATTTATTAACAAGCATATCTATTTTGGATTGTTTGACCTCCGAGGTACCTTCATAGGTTACAATAAGTTTGTCAAACATCTCCTTAGCTGAGTCACACATGCAAGTTCTATTGTATTCTTTTTCTCCCAAAGCACATTGAATATAGCTTATTGCTATATAGTTAAGTTGGACTTTTGCTTTATCAGTGATAGTTCATTCTTCTTTGAGTTTGTCTATGGTATTTGGTCCATTTTCAATAACTTTCCAAGCATCAATGTTATTGGCACAAATAAAATTTTTGAAGTGATTTTTCCAATAGGAAAATCCTTCTTCTTCAAAGAAGGGTGGTCGGGTAATATTGTATCCTTCAATCTTTCGATTGACAGAGGATCCTGTGGTCTTTAACTCTGAATAAGATTAAAACAATCAAGGTCTACTCTGATATCAAATGTGAATTCACTTAGAGGGGGGTGAATAGGTGAATGTAGTGGAAAATAAAAAATATTATCAATAAAAGACAATTTAAATTGTAAAGATAACACGAGATTTATAGTGGTTTGGCCAAAACTTGCCTACATCCACTCCTCTCATCTTAGAGAGAATTCCACTAAAAATAATCTTGAGAAGGAGTAAGAGAACTCGTACAAATCTTGATTAAGAGTAAGAGGACTCAACACTATTCTTGAATCCGAGCAAGAGGACTCAACCAATCTTGATTCTGAGCAAGAGGACTCAATTAACACATATAATAAAAATTACTAGGAAAAGGGTTACCTCAACCTTAGTAAGTGTGTAAGCTACCTTCCATGTCAAACCCTGCTCCTGACTGGCTAGAATTTTGATTGAAGGACAGGAACCCCTGACCAAGCAACCAAGAACACTGTGGAGTATCACTCCAGTGATTTGGATTGATGAAGAAACCCTGTGTGGATCATCCTACATGCCTGTCAATAGGTGGATCACTGACCCTTGCGGCTGTACAGCTCACAGTATGATGTATGGCCTGGACTCCAGGTAATCTCTCTCCTCCCCATAACTGTGGGACCCACACCTAGAAAAGTGTGTAAAAACCTCTATATGGCATGTGGGGACAATGCCCTGATCAAGGGTCAAACCCCTGTGCAAGCCCCACTGAGATTCAGCCGTGCTGCAATCTCTGGGCGATGGCACTGGGCGATGCAGACAAGGCCCAGAGACATCGCCCAGTGAGTAAAACAGCATATTTTAATGGATTTAAATTATGGGGACCACTCATCTTGGACATGGGCACCCTCCATAGGTAGAGGGGAGTCTGAGGGACCACCTCATACCCTTGGTTCACTATGGACCCACCAGAGAGCCCAGAGTGGCTGTGAATGCAGTAAAGAATGCATTTTAAAAATAGACCTTAACCAGCCAAACAGGCCCTAGTCATGGCTAGCCTATAAAAAGGGATGCCTTGGGCTCATTTAGAGCCCTTCGCACTATTGGGACCGTGAGGAGAGAAAGAAGAAAGAAAAGAGAAAAAGAGAGGAAGAAGGAGAAGAAGGAAGGGTAGGGTGGCAGCCTTGCATCCAGGCTTGGGATCGAGCTTCTCACACCTATGCAGGTATAGAAACTCTGCTCAGACCTGCTGCTCCCCTTTTTGTGCTTATATTTGTTGATATTCTTACTCTTTGGGCAGCCTAGAACCGTTAGGGACTGCCCTAGACAGCCTCAGATCTGCCATGCAAGTATGGAGCATGGAAGATCTGTGATTTTTAGTAGATTTTATAAGTCCGGTATGCTGTTTTTGAGAGCCAAATCTAGTTGTGCACCGCTGCACTGCCCAGATTCACTATTGGCTAGCTGTTTGGTACCCTGGATGCAAACCATGGATGCATAGACCTAGCCCTAGGTAATTACAGCCTTGAATCACCATGTAGCATCTGTTTATAGCCTTGCATGTAACTGAAACTGAGATTCATGCCTGGAGAAAACCCTGTGACACTATTCACTAGGCTGTCTGGGCAGCCTCTGGCAGCCAAATGGTGAGCCAAGTGAAAAATCCACATGGACCACGATGTAGATCACCCCTAAGGGTACCTAGCACCCTCACATGCATGGGGTGATGATTTGAGCACTGCCCATGAGCTGCAACCTTGAAATCTCAGACAGATGTCGATTTGAAGATTCTGGGCGATGCACCCAACGCCCAGAGACATCGCCCAGTGAATGGAAGTTGGCAAAATTACTGATCTGGCTTAGGGAACCTCACCCAATGGCCATGGTACCGTGTGGGAAGGTGGAAAATGACCTAAATGCCCCTCCCCACATCTATCTTTATGAAGGTTTGTATTAGGAACCCAAGTGGACCCCGCAGGTGAAGGAAACCCTGCCTGTGCTTGGTCCTGCAACACTGTCAGGCTGAGGGCAGCACAGCAAGCCTGTAATGACCTAGGGTCAGGTACAATCACTGAGAATGACCATTTTACCCTAAGACCACCATCTTTGGATGATGCACCAGGACATAGACCTAAGGCCCAATGCAAGGCCCAGAGAGTTCCAAGTGAGAACCAACTAAACACCGGGTCAACCCAGTGAGCTTAGGTTAACCCTAGGACTACCAGAGACAAATTGAAAACTTAATATGACAATTTATGATTTACATCTAGGATTTGATTCCACACTCAAGGTCTACAACCAGACTGCTGTTGGAACTGAATTTGCGACCGAGTTCCTAGAATCAAACCCAGGTGAGTGAAGTATTGTCATATATGCATGTGTAACTGCATGCCGGTAAATAAATTCTTAAATCTTAAATGTTGTGTTATTTAATTATGTTCAATTACTCAAGTTACTGTACAATGATTGTCTATTGATCAACACTGTGAATATTATCTGATGATTGTGAATGTTAGACTAGATGCCATAGTTGGCTTGGAAATGAGGCCTGTGGTAACCCATAGAATGGGATGCGGTTGACACCACCTGACTCATACGATGCCATATAGACATGGGGTTAGAGTTTCATCACCCTTGCCAACAGGGGTTAAGGTGTTCGATGCCTGTGAGGGAGACCATATGTGTTTATGAGAAAAGAAAAGAAATGTGTTTGCACCGAAATGGTGAATATGAGTTATATGCCAACCTATAAACCAGAAAAGAAAGGAAATGAGAATTGTGATGGATTACCCTACAGGTTAATCACAGAGGGCTGGTCGGGCTGACCTTGGTGAACAAATGCGGGAGCTGACTGGTCCTCTCCGACAACTCAATGGGTGTATCGTGGGAAGGGGTAACCAAGCCCACACCTAGGATACATGTATTGGGGATTGTAGTAGCACAGGCCTGACTTAGTTGTGATGCTAGGTGGCTAATAAATAATCTAGACTTGCATATCATGAAGGATCATGTGGATTGTGGTTGCATGTGCATGCATGATGATGTATTTTGCTCACGACCTCAAAGGGGCTCACACTCTGTTATACATTATTTTTCTTTAGATGATTTTGCAGATCGATGCCGCTATGGCATGGAGGCTCATTACGAGGAGGAGAGCCTTGGTTGTTATGATGATATTGGTGTGGACCCCGATGGAGGTCGTGCCGATGATGCGTGCATTCTTGGTGGTCATTGATGAAGACCGTTGAAGAGTGCACTTGATGCTTTTTGTCTTGGGGACTCCTTTTTGTCTTTGATAGGAGTTTATTCCCGTTCTGTTTGTGGTTCTACTGTAGTTTTCTTTCTTTTCTGTTGGGGCTGAGTTATCTCACCCTGTACATATATGTATGTATATCTTTCTTTCTTTTAGTTTTTGTCAGCTTAGTTTCTCATTATGGGTTGTATCTGGGTGGGAATGTTTCAGAACACAATATATATATATATATATATCACTCTCATTCCCATATTGCTACGCTTTCTCTTTTATTATAATTATAGTTTATTCTGCAGCCCTCTGATCTTACCTGTAGTAATGTGATGAATGTGGACCCATGAATGTAAGCACTGCTTCTAGATCCGTGGGATTTGGCGGATTGCTGTTACTCAATTCGGGTCACCTACCTAATCCTCCCAGGGGGTGGTTTGGGGTGTGACAGAGCTTGGTATCAGAGCGTGAGGCTCTTCTTACATTCACGGGGTGCAGATTAGGGTTAATAAGCTACTAACACTAAAACAAGTAATAACTAAAAGTTACAGGGGAGGTAGATGCAATTAAATAGAAAATGCATAATTTCCATTAAATAAAAGATAATTGCGGCTGAGCCACTACAAAAGTTTTGACGGAAGGTACTACTCTCAGATAATTACATAAACTGAAGAAAAAAAAAACAACCCAACACAAAAGAAAAAGCAGAAATAAGTACATAAGCTAAAAATATGTCTGAACCATGTAGCATAGACACCAGTACTGGTCAGGAGAACTTCTCTGAAGGAGGAAGGTCGCTCAAAGGAGGCTGTGTCTGGCGTGAGTCAACATGATAGAATCTGTCCCAAAAATCTAAGCGCTGCTCAACAGATCCCACCCTGCTCTCTAAAGATGTGAATCCCTGATCCATCCTAGTCGCCATATCGGAAAGCTGGGTACTGAGGCCCTGGAAATGTGACATCATCTGCGTGCCACTCAGAAGGCCTTAGAACTTGAGCACTGGTGGCACCCGTCACCTCGTAGGCAGGTAAGTCAGTGAACTGTGTGCCAACACCCTCGAAGTTGCCCTGACCCACACCCTACTCCTCTCCATGTACATCCTGGATGTCACCCTGCACCTCCTCATCATGATCATCACCACCCTGCACCTCCTCCCGCTCCTCATCCCTCTGCTGCATCTCTATTTGCTCCTCATCCTTTGGTGGATCCTCTTCAGGCACCTTCATCTTCAGAATCGAGGTCTTATCAATAGGCCTGGATCTATCTTTCTCCATGTACTCTCCCGCCAAAGGAACCTCAAATGCCGGAAGACTAAGGTGAGGAACTTCCCATATGGAAGGTTCCCATCAGAAGGGTTCTGTGCGTGATACAACATAACCTGGAGTAAAAGGTATAGGAGGTTTATGATCGGACCCCCTCTACCAGCTCCTAGTAGACAGTATGTAATGTAGGCCCTCATCATAGAGATACTACCCCTATTGGTAGATGTTGTAGGTAACACACCTACTGATCACTCTAGCACTAGACTTATAGGAAGCCTCAGACTTGGGAGTGTCCTGTGAACCTGTCAATGCTTTGAAAACCAACCTCCTGGTCTCCAAAGAAAACATCTCAGAGATGTCCATCCTGGGTTTGTAGTAAACCCTCTCTCCTATGTTGGGTATGCCCAATATCCCTGCTAGTGAGGCAGTGGTCAACCTAATATCCACTCCCTTCACTCTACTCAATAGACCAAACTCTTGTACCCCAGATGGCACCAAATTGCAATAGAAGTACCGAACCAACTTAGGATAACAAGGCTCGATGGGGGTCAACATAGGGGTCCAACCCAAGATGTTGAACCTAGAAAAGAGATTGTACTGGTGAAAGTCCTCCACCTGGACCACCCAGTCGTTCATAATTTTTAGTGACCTAAAATTCTTCCAAACCCTAGCATGCTCGTACCGAGAAAAATGGAATCGATCAAACTCCGGTTCCTCCGAAGAGGAGTCATCCCTAGGTGAAGATGGAGGTACCGTAGATGAAGATGATGATGAATGATCACTCTCAACTCGGAGTCTCTTCTGTGCCACAAACTTCTTAGCCGTGCGGTGACTTGTAGACATTTTTCTACAAAAGATAAGAAAAGAGATAGTTAGGGCAAGGAAATCTAGCAAGAACCCTAGCTAAAGTAAGATAGAATAAGAAGAAAAACCTAAAAAGAGAATGTAGCTAAGAAATCTTACCTGGGCACGCGTAGATTCGCAAAGAACTCGAAGAAATATGAGGATTTGGTGTGGAATTAGTCACACAACCCTCCAAGGACTCTCTCCAAGTGTTTAGAGAAGTTTAGAAGAAGTTAGGATTGAAATGGGCCCCTCTCGGACTCATATACCTACGCCCTGATTCTCTAGGCGATGGCACTGGGCGATGCAGGCAACGCTCAGAGACATTGCCCAGTGAATGCAAATTTTGCTGATTTTGATCTTTTGACACATGGGAACTTGGACATCACCTATAATGGCTTTATTGAACATAAAAATAAAGATTTTTACTAATGCCTTAAAATAAAAAAATAATGTAAATAAAAAAAATTAATTTAACTAAACACATACACTTTTCATGAAATCAAAGGGAGACAACTTCCAATTGGGGATCTTAATAAGAAACACGTAGGGAATTGAAAATCCTTGTTTATATGTTAAATATAAGTACCTAAATATATATATATATATATATATATATATATATATATATATATATATATATATATATATACTTATGAGAACTGGTGAGTATAATATTTAAATATTATATGCTTGATATTGTGATGTATGAACTGAGTGGAGTGTTGTTATGCAGAACCGGACATAGATATATAGGTATGTTGTAATATGTATTTACTACGTGAAGGGAGCGTAGATATTACCCCATTCAAAATCCAAGTCTGCCAAGAATAAGATCTTATAGGCTGTCTAGTCAATCAAAACACTTAGACGCTAAGGTACCTTGAGCCAACCCAAGTATATTTTATTGAATTTTTTTTTTAGTTATTTAAGTTCCAGCAGACATGTACTTAATTCTTTTAATTAAGTATAACCTAATGCCTAGAACCATTTTCTATGACAGGACCCGTTACCTCAACCAAGCCTGGAGGCCTAGCACCATGATCTATATTAGACAGCTACAAGAGAGACTGAGATGGATACAACTGGTACTACCCCGAGCCGAGAACAGATTGGACTTTTATTTAGCCCTTGCTGCCATTAGTGGACCAGGGGAGCGAGACTTTTATATGGCCTTAGCTGAAGAAGTAAGAGCAGACATAGAGTATTTACTTGCGATGGAGTTTGTGATAGGGAGGAAGCTGGAATTACTTGCCTGTTAGACCAAGTAATTAATTAAAAGCCTTCTATTTAAAAATTTAAAATCTCTCATATAGTGTCATGCATAGCATACCATTACATAAAATATTTAAGAATAGAAACCAAAGATAAAATGAAAGAAAACACCTCATAATGAATAAAGATAACATATCTAACAATCCACCTTAATGGTGCGACTCATGAAATTCACTGGAACTACGGACTAGGTTTGTACCCGTACTAGCTAGGCAATAATTGTTGACCCTGTTGAGCGATATTGGAATATTGAACATGCTCCTCTTTTCAGAGAAGCCACAATGGTCAACACAAGAAGAAGTTCTCGTAGTGGTCGTAAAGGGAAGCAACCTCGTATTATACCGGAGGTTGAACTACCAAACAGGACTGAGGCTCAAAATTTTGAGGCATCGACTGCTTCGTCAGAGGCACCAGCGGCTGTACGAGCGACTGCTGCAACACCTCAGCCAAATATGGCAGCCGGCGACGTGACTGCATTCATGACCACAATGATGTGGACCATGCAACAACAACAAGAATTGCTTGGTCAGATGTCTACACAGTTTGCAAGCATGATGTATAAACGCACAGCACCACCACCACCACCCAACCGGCCCGTGCTATTTTCACCACTTATGCCTCAACACTTAGCAGAGAACTCTACCGCCAAGGTTATGGAGAGATTTAAGAAACTCCAATCGCCTGCGTTTTCCAAAATAACTTCTGAGGCAATGTAGCTAGAACGGTGGATTAGTGCCCTAGAAAAGGCATTTGAAGTACTTGAGTGCATGGACGCACATAAGCTAATATGTGCGGGTTATTAGTTACAAAATGAAGCTGAAGCTTGGTGGAAAGCTACTAAGCCTAACTTGGAAGCTACTCACCCAAATCCCACATGGGAGCAATTTAAAGAAGTTTTCTTCAAGAACTACTTCCCAGAGAGTTTCAGGGATAGGAAAGAAGCTGAGTTCCTCGCACTGGTGAAAGGAACCAAGTCAGTACTAGATTACCAATAGCAATTTGAAGACTTGTTTCATTTTACTCCAGAGCACCTAAAAGGGGAAGTTAGTAAGGCAAAGAAATTCGAGAAAGGACTTAAGACTGAGATCGGATTAGTATTATCAATTATGGACATCTGGGATTATGCTCAGATGGTCAACAAGGTGAAGACCATGGAAGATAGATTTAAAGAGAAAGAGAAAGAGAAAGTTGTGACGTCGTCTGTAGGCAAGAGGCCAAACAATTTCCAGACCTATGCCTGGCCAAATAAAGCTTACCGCGGAACAAATTCAAATTCCATCTCGACTCTGTATCATAGGCCAAATGTGGGTCAGAACCCTTTTCACCCCACATTCAATAGACATGCTCAATCGACTATGAGTCAAGCGACAATAGTAGCTTCGCTAGCCCGACCAGCCACAAGTCAAGTGAGCCAAGCCTCAACACCTACTGTTTCACCCTATAACTGCTATGTGTGCAATAAGGAATGGCACATGGCTAGAGATTGCAGATCGTGTGGGTATAGTAACAACTCACCAAATCAACCCTACGCTAGACCTTTCCAGCCACGGGACAATTGAACGCGAGGAAAGGTGTTTGCGATGGCAAATGAAGAAGTTAAGGTGAACCCCGATGTATTGACAGGTAAGTTTGTTGAATACTACTAAACTATAGGGAATAATTGGCTTACTCCATGTAACCTAAACTACCTATGAACCCTAGGTACCCTGAATGTCTCAACCATACCTGCACGAGTATTATTCGACTCGGGCGCAACCTACTCTTTCGTCTCTACCAGTATTGCAAGTGAGATGAAAGACCAATCGAGGGACATCGGGCATTAACTAGTAGTCATCACACCAATGGGCAGTGTCTTCAGTTTGAAAGAAGTATACGACCCCTGCCAGATTGAAATTTATGGGAAGAATCTAACCGCACGGTTGATAAAGATGGATATAAAGGATTTTGACGTGATACTAGGCATGGATTGGTTATCCGCCTATGGTGCGAACGTCTTGTGTGCGGAAAAGAAGATTGTATTTAAAATAAATGGTGGGTCAATCCTCACTTATCAAAGAGAACCAAGAAGGAAACCCAGGAAGATAACCCTATCAGCCCTCCAGGCGCGAAGATTGTTAGACGAAGGATGTCAAGGCTTTTTGGCCACTGTGATAGATACGGAGGCAAAGATAAAACCCTTGGAGGAACTAGAAGTTGTCAGAGAATTTCTTGATGTTTTTCAGAAGATCTGACGCAACTATTGGCTGACCGCGACATAGAGTTCACGATTGATCTAATTCCTGGTGCAGCACCGATATCCAAGGCACCATATCGAATGGCGCCAATTGAAATGAAGGAGTTATAGGTTCAACTTCAAGACCTGCTAAAGAAGGGATTTATATGACCCAGTGTGTCGCCCTGGGGAGCACCTATGCTGTTCGTAAAGAAGAAGGATGGTAGTATGCAGCTGTGTATCGACTACCGCGAGTTTAATAAGTTGACTATCAAGAATCGATATCCATTACCGCACATCGATGACCGATTTGATCAGTTATAAGGAGCAAGAATTTTCTCCAAAATTGATTTTAGGTCGGGGTACCATCAATTGAAGATCAAGAACAGTGATATTTACAAAATGGCATTCCGAACTCGATACGGACATTACGAATTCTTGGTCTTGTCGTTCGTTTATTAACCAATGCCCTAGCGGCATTCATGGATATGATGAATAGAGTGTTCCATGACGTGTTGGATAAGTTTGTTATAGTATTTATTGACGACATCCTGGTGTACTCCAAGAATGAGGAAGAGCACATTCGACACCTTACTTTCGTGTTGCAGCGGTTGCGAGAGCACTAACTTTATGCCACATTTTGTAAATGTGAATCTGGCTTCACCAGATTGGGTTCCTGGGACACATCGTTACTGAAGACGACATTAAAGTGGATCCAGGAATGGTGAAAGCAGTTCTCGAGTGGGAGACTCGGAAGAGTGCCACTGAAATCCAAAGTTTCTTAGGGTTAGCCGATTACTACTGATGATTTATTGAAAATTTCTTACGGATTTTGGCACCCATGACAAAACTTACAAAGAAGGGAGCCAAATTTGAATGGAATGAAGCATGCAAGAAAAGTTTTTAGGAATTGAGAAACTGATTAGTGATAGCTCCAGCCTTGACCATTCCGGATGGCACCAAAGGAATGGTGGTTTACACCGACGCATCTAGAACAGGATTGGGTGGCATCCTGATGAAGAAAGGTAAAGTAGTCGCCTACGCCTCTAGACAATTAAGAGAGCACGAGAAGAACTACCCCACTCATGACTTAGAGTTGGCAGTGATAGTTTTCGCATTGAAGATATGGCGGCATTACCTATATGGTGAAAAGAGTGAAATCTTCAGCGACCATAAAAGTCTGAAGTATTTCTTCACCCAGAAGGAGTTGAACATGAGACAGAGATAGTGGTTAAAATTGGTAAAAGATTATGACTATGAAATCCAGTACCACCCTGGTAAGGCCAACGTTGTAGCTGATGTGTTAAGCAAAAAATCTCAGACTGCATCTCTCGCTTCCTTGGTTGTAAACGAACAGCTGTATGAAGAAGCTCGGAAGCTTGATCTGGAACTCGTGATTGAAGGAACGGCTATGCAATTAGCAGCCATGGATCTACAGTCGTCGATACGAGAAGAGGTAATTGCGAAGCAACCATTGGACCCCAAGCTGGCCAAGATCATATGGGAAGTACAATAAGGTGTCCATAAGGACCCAGATTTTTCTTTGGCCCATGATGGTGCATTGAAGTTTTGAGACAGATTGTGCTTGCCTAATGACTTTGATGTTCAAGACCAAATTCTTAAAGAGGCGCACAACTCACCCTATACAATCCACCCCGAAAGTACAAAGATGTACAGGGATTTAAAGAAGTATTACTAGTGGATGGGAATGAAAGAAACCATAGCAATATACGTGTCCAAGTGCCTCACCTTTCAATAGATAAAAGCAGAGAGACACCGACCGTATGGATTATTGCAGCCACTATCTATACCTGAATGGAAGTGGGAAAGAATCACTATGGATTTCGTGACAAATCTGCCCAACGCCAGGAAGGGCATGAATGCAATTTGGGTGATTGTAGACGAACTAACAAAGGCAGCTCACTTCATACCAATCAAGATAAATTACTCCATGGAGAAGCTTGCCCAATTATATATAGAGAATATAGTCCGCTTACACTATGTGCCTGTCAGTATTGTGTCTGACAGAGATCCTCGATTTATCTCAAGGTTTTGGAGGAATTTGCAGAAGGCATTGGGATCTCAACTAAATCTCAGTTAGCTTTCCATCCGCAGACGGACGAATAGTCAGAAAGGACTATTCAGACTCTAGAGGATATGCTCCGGGCCTGTGTTTTGGAAATGAACAGTAGTTGGGATGCTCACATACCTCTGGTGGAATTTTCCTACAATAACAGTCATCACTCCACCAATGTCATGGCACCATTCGATGCATTGTATGGATGGAAATGTAGAACTCCGTTATATTGGGATGAAGTTGGCGAACGAAAATATCATGGACGTGAGATGATACAAGCGACATGTGACAAAGTAGATGTCATAAGAGAGAAGATCAAAGTAGCCCAGTCAAGATAGAAAAGTTATGCGGATAATCAAAGGAAGGACATTGAATTTGAAGTCGGAGAAAAAGTATTCCTTCGAGTATCTCTAACTAAAGGATTGCTACGTTTTAACAAGAAAGGCAAGTTGAGCCCAAGATTCATCGGTCCTTATGAAATACTCAACAAAGTGGGACACATAGCATACCGACTGGCACTACCACCATCTTTGTCAGGCATCCACGATGTTTTCCATGTGTCAATGCTAAGAAAGTACATTAATAACCCGACACATGTACTATCAACTGAACCTGAATAGTTGGATGTGGATATGACCTACGAAAAGCAACCTACGAAGATATTGGATAGAAAGGAGCATAACCTCCATAATCGTACTATCGCCTTCATAAAGGTTCGATGGGGAAACAACCCGATGGAAGAAGCTTCATGGGAATGTGAAGAAGAAATGAAGGAGAAGAACCCTCAACTCTTCGAATTGTAAGGTAAGCAAATTTCGAGGATGAAATTTTTATAAGGTGGGGAGAAATGTCAAACCCTGCTCCTGACTAGCTGGAATTTTGATTGAAGGACAGGAACCCCTGACCAGGAAACCAAGAACACTATCAAGTATCACTCCAATGATTTGGATTGATGAAGAAACCCTATGTGGATCATCCTACATGCCTGTCAGTACGTGGATCACTGACCCTTACGGTTGTACAGCTCACAGCATGATGTATGGCCTGGACTCCAGGTAATCTCTCTCCTCCCCATAACTATGGGACCCATACCTGGAAAAGTGTGTAAAAACCTCTATATGGCATGTGGGGAAAATGCCCTGATCAAGGGTCAAACCCGTGTGCAAGCCCCACTGAGATTCAGCCTTACTGCAATCTCTGGGCGATGCAGACAAGGCCCAGAGACATCGCCCAGTGAGTAAAATAGCATATTTTAATGGATTTAAATTATGGGGACCACTCATCTTGGACATGGGCACCCTCCATAGGTAGAGGGGAGTCTGAGGGACCACCTCATACCCTTGGTTCACTGTGCACCCCACCAGAGACCCCAAAGTGGCTATGAATGCAGTAAAGAATGCATTTTGAAAATAGACCTTAACCAGCCAAACAGGCCCTAGTCATGGGCTGGCCTATAAAAAGGGATGCCTTGGGCTCATTTAGAGCCCTTAGCACTATTGGAACCATGAGGAGAGAAAGAAGAGAGAAAAGAGAAAAAGAGAGGAAGAAGGAGAAGAAGGAAGGATTGGGTGGCAGCTTTGCATCCATGCTTGGGATTAAGCTTCTCACACCTGTGCAGGTATAGAAACTCTACTCAGACCTGCTGCTCCCCTTTTTATGCTTCTATTTGTTGATATTCTTACTCTCTGGGCAGCCTAGAACCGCAAGGAACTACCCTAGACAGCCTCAGATCTGCCATGCAAGTGTGGAGCATAGAAGATCTGTGATTTTTAATAGATTTTATAAGTCTGGTATGCTATTTTTGAGAGCCAAATCTGGTTGTGCACAGCTGCACTGCCCAGATTCACTATTGGCTAGCTGTTTGGAACCCTGGATGCAAACCATGGATGCATAGACCTAGCCCTAGGTAATTACAACCTTGAATCACCATGTAGCATCTGTTTACAGCCTTGCATGTGATTGAAACTGAGATTTAAGTCTGGAGAAAACCCTGTGACACTATTTACTGGGCTGTCTGGGCAGCCTCTGGCAGCCAAATGGTGAGCCCAGTGAAAAATCCATATGGACCATGATGTAGATCACCCCTAGGGGTACCTAGCACCCTAACATGCGGGGTGATGATTTGAGCACTGCCCATGAGCTGCAACCTTGGGATCTCAGCCAGATGTCGATTTGAAGACTCTGGGCGATGCACCCAATGCCCAGAGACATCACCCAGTGAATGGAAGTTGGCAGAATTGCTGATCTGGCTTAGGGAACCTCACCCAATGGCCATGGTACTGTGTGGGAAGGTGGGAAATGACCTAAATGCCCCTCCCCACATCTATCTTTTTAAAGGTTTGGCTTAGGAACCCAAGTGGGCTCCGCAGGTGAAGGAAACCCTACCTGTGCTTGGTCTTGCAGCACTGTCAGGCTGAGGGTAGCACAGTATACCTGTTATGACCTAGGGTCAGGTACAATCACTGAGAATGACCATTTTACCCCTAGACCACCATCTCTGGATGATGTACTGGGACATAGACCTAAGGCCCAGTGCAAGGCCCAGAGAGTTCCAAGTGAGAACCAACTAAACACCGGGTCAACCCATTGAGCTTAGGTTAACCCTAGGACTACCAGAGACAGATTGGAAACTTAATACGACAATTTTTTATTTACATCTAGGATTTGATCCCGCGCTTGAGGTCTACAACCAGACTACTGTTGGAACTGAATTTGCGATCGAGTTCCTAGAATCAAACCCAGGTGAGTGAAGTATTAACATATATCCATGTGTAACTATTTGTCAGCCAATAAATTCTTAAATCTTAAATGTTGTGTTATTTAATTATGTTCAATTACTCAAGTTACTGTACAATGATTATTTGTTGATCAACACTGTGAATATTATTTGATGATTGTGAATGTTAGACTAGATGCCATAGTCGGCTTGAAAATGAGGCCTGTGGTAGCCCGTAGAATGGGATGTGGTTGACACCACCCGGCTCATACGATGCCATATAGACATGGGGTTAGAGTTTCATCACCCATGCTACGCACCCTTACCAACAGGGGTTAAGGTGTTGGATGCCTGTGAGGGTGACCATATGTGTTTATGAGAAAAGAAAAGAATTGTGTTTGCACCGGAATGGTGAATATGAGCTATATGCCAGGCTATAAGCCAGAAAAGAAAGGAAATGAGAATTGTGATGGATTACCCTACATGTTAATCATAGAGGGCTGGTCGGGCTGACCTTGGAGAATAAATGCAGGAGCTAACTGGTCCTCTCCGACAACTCAATGGGTGTATCGTAGGAATGGGTAACCAAGCCCGCACCAGGGACACATGTATTGGGGATTATAGTAGCACAGACCTGACTTAGTTGTGATGCTAGGTGGCTAATAAATAATCTGGACTTGCATATCATGTAGGATCATGTGGATTGTGGTTGCATGTGCATGCATGATGATGTATTTTTCTCACGAGCTCAGTGGGGCTCACACTCTGTTATACATTATTTTTCTTTAGATGATTTTGCAGATCGATGCTGCTGTGGCATGGAGGCTCATTACGAGGAGGAGAGCCCTGGTTGTTATGATGATATTGGTGTGAACCCCGACAGAGGTCGTGCCGATGATGCGTGCATTCTCAGTGGTCATTGATGAAGACCGTTGAAGAGTGCACTGGATGCTTTTTATCTTGGGGATTCCTTTTTATCTTTAATAGGAGTTTATTCCCCTTTTTTTTATGGTTCTACTGTAGTTTTCTTTCTTTTCTTTTGGGGCTGAGTTATCTCACCTTGTACATATATGTATGTATCTCTTTCTTTCTTTTAGTTTTTGTTAGCTTATTTTCTCGTTCTAGGTTGTATCTGGGTAGGAATGTTTCAGAACACAATATATATGTATATATATCACTCTCATTCCCGTATTGCTATGCTTTCTTTTTTATTATAATTGTAGTTTATTCTGCAGCACTCTGATCTTACATGTAGTAATGTGATGAATGTAGACCCATGAATGTAAGCACTGCTTCTAGATCCGTGGGAATTGGCGGATTGTCGTTACGCAATTTGGGTCACCTACCTAATCCTCCCAAGGGGTGGTTTGGGGTGTGACATTCCACCCTTAAAGCTTGAAGCTAGATGAGGTAGAGGAGTTTTAGTGTGTGAGTTTTGTGATGAATTAATGCTTAAAATCAATGAAGGCTCACTTGGGGCTATGACACTTAGAACTTGTATTGAAGTCTCTTAATGATGGTGATTATAATTAATTAGAGCTTAAACAAGTGCCTATTTATAGGCTAGGTACCTCAAATTAATTAGGAAACTGTCTTAAGATCGGATTCAAAAGGGCAGAGCTAATCCGGTATGCCGAATCACCAAATTACTTAAATTAAAGCCTTTGACTCAACGGTCAAATCCCAACGGTTATAATTGGATTCAGCATGTTGGATTCATGTCTATAATGACAATTTCAAATCCGGAGCATTCCGTTTACTCTCTATGACTTTACATCTGTGGGATAATATGATCCGGTATGCCGTTTTCAGATTCGGTATACCGAATCAGCAGATTTGTATGAATTCTGCAAGTCCTTTAAATGACTAATATGGGGAGATATCCAATTGGCATGGGCACATGGAATTGGATTATTTTTCACCTCCTAAGGTCTTTTTCTTCATGTATGCATGCGTGTGTGTGCGATACATTGATTTAGGCCTTAATACATTTTTTACAACTTTATTACAATTTCAAAAGTACTTCAAGTCTTGGGTGCTTCATGTCTTGAGTACGTCATAGCTTAGCTTGAATTTCTTCCAAGAATCATTTGAAGTGCTTGTGTTGCTTGTGTATATGTACTCTTGAACTTAGGTGCTCCCCCTCACTTGTTGCCATGCTCTTGTAGAAGGCTTCTTATGTATCTAGAACAAGAGTTAGTACACAAAGTTTATTTGTTATCATCAAAATCATAAAGGAGTGTATGAGGTCCTTTCCTCAACAATGTTGGCCAACCATTTAGGGTATTCAGTCACTTCTAAGAATCATGCTTCAAGTTGTTAGTGACTTCCTCTTTGATCTTTAAGATCCACTCTGGCCTCATCTGCCTAAGCTTTTGCTTTATTGGTTTCATCCCAGGATATAAAGGCAGACGGTGTGTGACAATATTGGTGTCAATTCTGGGCATGTCATCGTATGACCATGCGAACACTTCCATGTATTCCTTTAATAATTCAATCTGAGGTTGGACCTCTAGTTCATTCAAGGTGAGCTGATTTTTATATCTCTTAGAAATTCTAATGATCCTAAATTGATGGTTTTAAAGCTCTCAGGGATTGGTTGAGCTATTTTTTCTTCATTTTGTTGCATTATTTTTAGGAGATCAGGTTGAGGATCATTTAACATTTCGTCCTCATTAATGTAAGCAAGAAGAGGCATAATGTAACTGGAAGAAAGTAATTCATTGAAATCAAACTCAAGGTCTACATCGGACTCAAACATGGACTCAGAAGAACTAGAAGAAAAATTGGACTCAGACTCAAACTTAGAACTAGAACTAGAAGAGCTGAAATGTAAACTAGGACTAGGACTAAAATTGTCGACGCCTTCGTAGAAGCAGTACTCCGAAAACTAGGTCCAATTGGGTATAGCTCCTTCAGCTGGGTAGATCATTGCTTGTGGGTTTGGATTCCAATCTTCAGGGCTGGCTAGTGCTGCGATTACTCCTTCGAATAGGGCTTCAATATGGAAAGAAGCCACTTCATCTTGCTAGTCTTTATTGGAGTCCACACGATCTTCTTGAAGGATCTCCAACCAGTCCATTTGATCTCAGCTTTTGGGTTCTTTGACTTCTTTACCTTCTTGTACTTCTCAGGGTCCTCTTTGTACAGTTTCTTCATGTAGGCTTCTTTTCTTTTTTGCTTCTCTTTTTGGACCTGTTTGAAGAGTTCTACTTTGGACGGGGCATAGCTTAGATTGTAGTACTTTTATTGTGAGAAGGTAGTACGAGCTTTGAGATTCCTTAATGAGCCTTTCCAAGGCCCATACCCAGAAAATACCTCATTTTCTTGAGCACGTTAGGAATTGCTGCATTGTGACTGTTCAGGTGAGTAAGTGGAAGCTTCTCCTTTAGGGGTTGTGTCGGGTATATGGCACACACGGTGTCAAACTGAAACCCAACGGGCTGAGAGTCTGGCTCTGTAGTAGCCTCTACATTGGCAAGCATATTTATCGTTGATATGAACTTGAGCTTTTGGTGGAGAGAGGATGGTATTGCCCTGGTTGCATGAAGCCATGGCCTTCCAAGCAGCATATTAAAAGATGAAGGGATGTCGATGACTTGGAACTAGACTTGGAACTTAGTCGGGCCCATGGTGATTTCAGTGCTTAGAATTCCAATGACATTCCTTCTAGTATTGTCGTAGGCACTCACTGCTTGTGTGGAGGGTTATAGCTTTGATGGGTCAATCCCTATATGTTGGATGGTTCATAGTGGGCAGACATTCAAGGCTGAGCCATTGTTCACTAAGACTTATGGGGTTCGACTGCCATTGCAATCGATGATAACATAGAGTGCCTTTGTGTGGTTAGGTCCTTCAGGCGGGAGATCCTTGTATGAAAACATGACAGCCTTGACCGCATAGAGGGCTCCTACTATGTTGGCTAGCTGGGCTGGTTCAATTTCAATTGGCACATGTACGTTGGCCAATGCTTTTAGGACTGCCTCTTTATAGATTCGAGAACTTGTTAGCAAACCCCAGATTGAGATGTTAGCTTGGGTCTTCTTGAGTTGCTTGAGAACCTCATTTTCTGTCTCAATAGTAGCATGGTTCTAGTTCTGGTTCTAGTTCCTTGCCAACTCAGTTAGGTTGTCAACATTGAGCCAGGTCAGTTTGAAATTCTTCCCACTCCTTGTGTTTGTTTTATTGCACTCTTCATCAGATGGGAAACAGAGGTTAGAATCAGACTGGGCTAGAAGGTGGTCAACATCCTAATCGGACTCATCCAATTTCCCATCACTTATGATGATCATATTGATTTTGAGTTCATTGGTGGTCACCATAAGTTCTTGAAACTTATCGCATAGGGCCCATACCATGGCTTCGATGGTTTGGGTTTCCTCATCTAGTTCTTTGAGGTGGTTGAAAATCTCGTCTTCATGGCAAGAAAAGGGCAAGGTAGACTCTGCAAATGTATGCGTTGGACCCTTGGACCAGTTCATTGATAGTATTGACTTGATCTAAAAAACTGTTCCAAAGATCTGTGTGCTTGTCCCACATTCGCCAATATCGCTCGTCTAATCTCTAAAGCTTGTTTCATTGAGTCTCAACTTGCTCTTTTTAAGCTGCTATTATCTCCTGACTAGAACGAATTAGTTCTTGATCTTGATCTCAACTCTCTCAGAGAAATGTTTGCATATGTTGGTGATGATTAGCCATGTCCCTAATATGCCCTTGAATAAATTGGGGCAGGTTCTTGAGTTCTGAGGCTATCCCAGGTAAGGACCGTATGTCTTCGACCCGTTCGTATTGCCAATATGCCCTCTGACTATGATGCCCAAACGGGTGAGGGCCTCTCGTAACATGAGCCCTAAGAGACAAGTCGGCTTCCTTTATGATATGGTATGTTTGTTCCAGAATGTTGTATAACCTCTCATCTTGTTCATAATTGTAATGCCCAAGTGCTATGATCGCATGTCTTAGTTGTTTGATGGTTGTAGCAAGCACATCATTCTCTTGGGTATGATCACGTGACAAGTTAACTTCAATCGGGCTGCTGGGTGGATCACGAGGTGGGTCATAGTATTGCTCATCAGTAGTAACATCAACATAGTAACCCTCCTGACCTTATTCATCTAAGTATCTTTCAGGTATGGACTCGATGGGAATCTTTTTTTTTGGAATCTTGGGAGTCCTCATAACTATCAACTCCTATGTTTATCATGAGGACGTCGTTAGGCAGAGATTCCGCTAGAACAAGAGCGGTCAAGGCTTGGACCAATTCTTCAGTCCATTCTATAACGGGAGGATCTAGTTGTTTCTCGACCAGTGTGATCAAAGCTTGCAAATTAATGGGCCGGTCCTCCTCTTTAAGATTGTTAATGTACTTAGAATTCCCATCATGTGGTGGAAGGGGTTTTTTTTTTGGATGCAAAAATAATATATCTATGTATCCTATAAAAGTACGTACTCCAAAATTTGTCCAATTTTTAAAAATACCTAAAATACCCTCTCTCAATCTCTCTCTTTTCTTCATTCTATTTCTTTCTCTCGCACACCGGGAAAAAAGCCTCCCAAATTCCAAAAGGCACGTCCATCCACCCCCACCTTTTCTCTCTATCTCTTTTCTTCTTTCTCTTTCTTTCTCTCGCGCACGAGGGTGAAGCCCAAAAAAACAATATTTTGGAAAAGGATTGAACGGAAAGACAATGCTACCAAACTCTGGTACTTTTAATTTTCTAAATATCTCACTTTGTAGCTTATCCTTTTCAGTAAGTGGGATTTTTCTGCTTTGCTTGATAGGAATTGCAGGATTCAGAAGGAGCAGTATAGAGGTCAGAAATACAGAATGAGAATTTGTTGACTTCACTACCGCTCTTGTTATTGCGATCAAGAATTACTGCATACATATCTGATTGAAGTTTTTCTGATTTATTTTAGAAAGACCAAAGAGTGAACGGATAGATGAAGACAGAAGGAGACCGAAGGAATTTTTTTTCTACTGAATGATTTTGCGATAGAAGTTCTGCGGACAATCGAAGTTCTACTTTCAGTCTGCTAGCTTGGCAATTTTCAATTCAAGAAATCGGTTAGATCTGATATCGCCGGTGATTAGTGCTGCGAGATTTCTGTTGAGCAAGGGTTTCAGTCCGTGATAATTGATCGAACGAAGCTTCACAATAGCCTCGATCACTACAGCCCTTGTTATTGCGGTCAAGAATTACTACGTACATATCTGATTGGAATTCCACATTCGATGTAAGATCCCCTTCTGATTTTTTATAATCATGGTAAAAGGAATGTTAATAGACGAGTAGAATTGATTTTAGCTTTCATTCTTTTTACTATTCTAAATTCCCTAAGATTATAGTATAATCACTATATTTCCTCCTGCGTTTTTTACTCCGATGGCTCCACTTGCTTTATTTTGTTTTGATCATTTCTGCCTAATTTCTCTTCGTGATAAATCACTGTGAATAATCATGCTCATGCTCTCCATGGTGAGTTGGATCAAGCTATCTTATTTTGACGGAGGATATCACACCATAACTTGGACATCAATAAATTGACTTGATTTGGTAAGGGATATCAGAGTCTTATTCTATAATCATCGGTCATTATTACCGTATCCGGCAAACACTGCATTCAGACCTGCAAAGCTGTGGACGTCATTGTTGCAATTCAGCTGCTCTATTTTTTTAGTTAGCTTTTTTGTTTCTTTGTTTTCATTTTTTTTTCC
Source organism: Telopea speciosissima (assembly GCF_018873765.1). NCBI lineage: Eukaryota > Viridiplantae > Streptophyta > Magnoliopsida > Proteales > Proteaceae > Telopea > Telopea speciosissima. The sequence goes on along the minus strand of NC_057917.1, from coordinate 37,437,672 downwards.
ATCTATTTGCTCAGGTTTGTATAATTCCCTATCCTTTGTTATTTTCTTTTCTTGGTTCGTCCATCTTCAAGCATTTCATGCGATTGACCGTCGACTTGAGCTCCGGCTACTAGATATATAAGGATCCGACTATCTTTTTTTTCTCATAAAGGCAACAGTTCGTTCCCTCCCACCCTTGGTTGTGCAATTCCTCTCAGTACCTCACACCAGATTATCTATTGATAGTTGATAGAGGTTCCTTCCTTTTTCTCCTTTGAAAGTTATTCTCTGGTAACATATGTTGGACAAGTGTGTGTCCATCAAACCGGGTTCGGTCCGGTTCAACCCCGTTCACCTATGTATTGAACATTTATACATTTTAATTTGATATTATCACATGCGATATAAGCTTTTTGAGCATTAAGTGTCCGTAAATTTTACTTATAATGGTAGTTACGACTAGGGTTTGGGTTGGGTACCCTTATCATATGGTCGTCGTATTGGGTATGCCTAGACATATGATGTCAGGGTACGAATGCAAGTGCTCACATGATTGATGTGTGTATTGGTGAAGAATCTACTTTGTTGATTCCCTCATGTATTACTGCCAGATGTAGGAAGGGATAGACATGTGTCACCGACACCCTTTGCCTGAGGGAACCCTGTCGCTGCAAAGTATGATCGCATTCTTTGGTTCATCAATGATTGAGACTCAACCGAGTCAAAGCCGATGTTCTGGGAATGCGTGAACACTTTGTGAGTGAAGGAGTTATCCAACATGGTCACCACTGCCCGATTGGGGCACACCAAGATTGATACTGTCTGTGTATGGTCGGATCAGAATCTGGATCTAGTGCCGTTTTGAAAATGGTTTTGCAAAAATCTATTTTACATAAAATGATAGATTATATGATTATTTTGAGCAAAGTGTTTTATCTAGTTTTGTGGGACTCGATCAGATGCACAAACGCTCTTATATGGACATGTACTATGGAATGGGGTTTGGCAGTACATGTGTACATGTCCTAGATTTCATAATGATGGTGTTGATTAGTGGGGGGGTTGTATATGATAATTTGTTATCATATTGGGAGTTATTTGGAATTTGCTATTTTAATTGGTTCTTTATTTAATTAATGGATATGGTGCTAATTGTAATTATCCATAAATATTAAATAAAGTAACTAATTAATACTTTCTCTATTAGATTCTGCTTCTTTCCCTTTTAGAAGCACTTTGAGTTTAAACAGAACTGCCAAATTGAGAGAGAGAGTTAGACTCTCACACGGATTAAACAAATCTCAGGGTTTTTTAATTAAAACCCTACATCTATAAAAGGGGACCAAAACGCAGAGGGGGTACACAGTGCTCTGCATTTTCAGCCTGGCCCCATCTCTCCTACGTTTTGGTCACTCTGTCTCCCTCTTGTGATCTCTCTCCTTCTTCTTCTAGTTTCTCTCATCTGTGTTCGAGAGTCAGGGTTTTAGAAACCCAGATCTGTGCTGAAGAATTTGAGAGCATCTGGGATTGGTTTGAAGAACATTGGTAGCGCCATTGGAGGTTCAGATCTGTTTACTTGGAGCGCTCATTAGAGGAAGAACCATTATCTATTGGAGGAGCAACACTTGAGGCTCACCAGGTTAGCAATTCTTGATTAATTCCTTCAGTTATTAATTATTAATATTTATGGGATGCGAAAGAAACTCGAATCAATTTATTTTCGCTGCGCATTCGAGTATGGGATGGATCTCTCTTGCCATGTGATGGATTAGAGATGTTATTCTCTGTCCCTAATGAGTTCCATAATTGCGTGGGACACATGAGGGAAGGAGAAACCCTAACAGGGATGCACTAGGGTTCCCATGGGCAACCATGGGAAACCCTAAAATTAAAATGGGGCACCCATGGGACACCATGGGCTAACCCAGGGTGTGCAATACCCTAATTTTGTAGTATATTGGTTTGCCACGGTGAACCATAATGATCCCATGGACCGTAGTTTGACCTACAACATATACATACGATTTATACCATCAAGTTCAAGTCTTTTTAAGTTGTATGTGCCTATAAACATAGCCCAGTATTTTAAGTAAACATAGGGCAGACTCGTTTAAGTTGTACTCTTATTATTAGCAATAGCAATGTGTCTGTGGTTCTGCCCTAAATGCTCTGGCATAGATTGGTATATATGAGAATTCTTCTACAAACCAATGCTTATAAATTTCTTATCCTTTATCTAGATGTTCCCCTTGTATTGGTTTGCATTATCTCAAGGTCCATTATTGGTTATTTTGAAGAAGACTTACATATTTTCAAGTTCGTTTATTCTAGGTTACAAGAAAAATCAAACAGCTTTGGATTTTCATTGTGACTACCTTTTGAGATTATAACATAAATGCTGGTGAATATGTATTCTGAATTTTTGGATGTTACATCTCACAGTTGATGTGTTTTGCGGATCTTTCCCTTCTTTTTTAAGTCGTATGATTATTACCAGCAATAGCAATCTATCAAAGATAGGTATGTATGGCAAATCTTCTACGAACCAATGCCTATAAATTTCTTATCCTATTTCTAGATGCCCCCCTCCTATTTGTTTGCATTATCTCAAGCTCCATTATTGGTTATTTTGAAGAAGACTTAATATTTTCAAGTTCGTTTGTTCTGAATTACTTTGTTAAAAAATGAAAAATGAAATAGCTAAAATTGCATTGACTTTTGAGATTATAAGATTAATTCTGGTGAACGTATAATCTGAATTTTTTAGATGCTACATCTAATTATTGATGTTATTTTTCTCAGCTCTAAGTTTTGAGCCACTCAGCATTCTTGGATTAGAATCTGTCTTTGGGTTGGTTAGAAATGTGACGCTCTTTTGGCATGATCAATTTTTGAATAGATGTGTTTTCCTTTTCTCTCTCTCTCTCTCTCTCTCTCTCCCTCTCTACTGCACACCTTCCCTTGGTGTGGAAAAATTTAACTCACTTTTATTAATAAAGGTTATGATGGGATAACTTGTCAGCTCTTCCAACTTCTAATGCTCTCCTCTTTAAATGTGGCCAATTTTTGCAGACGGAAGCATTTGCTTGGATATTTTGCAGAACCTGTGGAGTCCCATGTATGCTGTGGCTGCTATAGTTGCATCTATCCAAGTATTTTTCTTCCATTTATTATGATGTATATGCAATTTAAGAGAGTGAATTAAGATTGATATTCCCTATGAATTATGATGTATTTGTTCTGTGTCTGTGTCAGATTGTTAGTTATAATTATTCTAAAAAACCAGATGGGGACATAACCGTCTTATGCAAATAAACTCATTTAATTAGCTAAAATATATTAACATAAATATTCATGTTCAAGGTGTTATTATTTGAATACGCTTGCTAGCTGATTTTCGTTTACGAATACGCTTCAGTTAATTTGTCTACAATATATTATATATTTTACTTTCAATAACATGTTTTGCTAAGGGTGCAACTTGGCCAGGCTGGGTTGAGCAATTGATGAATCTTTAAAAGGACTAGGCCCAAACCTTGCCCACTTTAGTTCAAAAAGAGCTTTAATTTCTCATGGGCTCGCCCAAGGTGCGCTGATGTAGATAATCCCATGTCTAGCCTATAGGCAATACTACGGTCCAGGGATCAAACCATGGTACACTAGGAAAACCAATTATAAATCAATTAGGGTATTGCACACCATGGGTGCCCCATTTGAATTTTAGGGTTTCCCATGGGAACCCTGGTGCATTCCCATTAGGGTTTCTCCTTCCCTGTTGTATTCTGTGCAATTTTTTAACACAATAGGGACAGAGAAAATCATCTCTAATCTATCACATGGCAAGAGAGATCCATCCCATACTCGAATGCATAGCAGAAATAAATCGATTCGAGTTTCTTTCGCATCCTATAAATATTAATAATTAAAACAAAAGGAATTAATCAAGAACTGCTAACCTGATGAGCATCAAGTGTTGCTCCTCCAATAGACAGTGGTTCTTCCTCCAAGAAGCACTCCAAGCAGGCAGATCTGAACCTCCAATGGTGCTACCAAGGTTCTCCAAGCCAATCCAAATATATCTCCAACTAGATTTGGGTTTCTAAAACCCTAGCCCTCAAAACTAGAGAGCAAGAAGAAGAAATCACAAGAGAGAGAGAGAGAGGGAGAGCCAAAACCGTGGGAGGGGGTGGCTGTGAAATTCGTGGAAGCCTACCTCCCTCCCGCGTATTGGGTCCTATTTATAGATGGGTTTCCAAAACCCAGATGGGCAGAATCCCTATTAGAGTCTGACACTCTCTCTCCTAATTTACTCTATCTATTTATCTCAGATAGGCTTTATCTGTTTATCTCAGATTGGCTTTATCTGTTTATCTCAGAGTCCTTTACTTGGTGAAGAAGCAGAATCTAATAGGGAAAGTATTAATTAATTATTTTATTTAATATCTATGGATAATTACAATTAGCACCATATCTATGGATAATTAAATTAGCCAGGTAAGCACGACAGGTGCTTTTCCAGTGACCCTCCTTCTTGCAATAGAAGCACTTGCCTTTGCCTTTATTGCCAGACTTCCCACCCTTGGTTTTCAGGGTCTTACCCTTACTTCCCTTTTTCTTCTTCTTCCCACTTGAAGAAGGCTTTGCCTCAGTTGCATTGACCTCAGCCTTGTCCTTTCTCAAGGATGCTTCAGCCTCTACCAGTGCGTTAGCAAACTCGGTGAGCTCCATCTCTTTGTCAGACATCTTGTAGGACATCTTAAAGGGTGCATAGGCAGGGGTGAGTGATGCTAAGATCACATCAGTCTTGTATTGCAGGCTGAAATCAGTCCCCATGTATTCTAGTTTTTCAAACAGATTGATCATTTTCATTACATGATCCATCACTGGAGTCCCTTGGGACATTTTGGTATTTTGGATTTGACTCACCACATCAGAATGGGCGTGTGTCAACTGCTTGTTGAACAATTCAACAAGCTTATCCATCTTATCCCCCAGCAGTGCGTATATCCTTGACTGAGTCAAGAACTAACTTTTCCAATGATCCTAGGATATAAAGCGATGCCTTGGAATCCCTCATGAGGAAATCCTGCATCTCTTCATTTACCTCAAAATCGTTTGGGTCGGGTTGAGGAGGTACTTGTTCATCTAGAACTGTATACAATCCTTCAGCAGTCAGGAGCAACTTAATGCTTCGATACCAATCGACATAGTTTGTACCGTTAAGTTTGTATTCGTTAATGAGTGTTAATAGGTGGGAATTAACAACAGCCATCGTATAATAATCTACACATGTACAAGTAAAAATCACATGCTAATTAACAACCATTGAAAAATAATTGAGCACATACACATTAATGGTCTTTCATGATTTGGGTTTCTCTCATAACCCAAAAGATGAATTGGATACCTACAACCCTTGCATGCATAACTTACCCTGTCAGGAGTCATTATACACACCATGGTAGTGTGGACTAAGCTGTCCGCCTCATGGGCTTTCAATATTTTTGACCACCTGGGTGTCATGTCCAGATCTTGTCGGCTGACATACACCTAAGTCATGTACTTACCTATTGCATTAGTTAGAATCATGAAATCATGAAAAATGGCCCACTGTCGCAGTGCCCTCTCACTGTCCATATCGTAACGTATTTAGATAGAGGTAAATATAGATAAATGTGTGACAAAGGTCCTGGCAATGTCCTATCGGCTTATGCGGGGTCATGTCACATACTTTCTACATTTATCTTCAATAGGAAGCCATGGACATGTCTACCGATTAAGATTAGTCCATATCATAAATGTATTATGAATAAAGAGGGATTAATCAACTCTCACATATCATGGACAGATTTAAACAATCATAATTAATCAACATTAATTAAAGGTGATTATAGGATGGCGGCATTTATTAGAAGCAATTAAATAACCCTCCCAATCAAAATAAACTAAACTTGGGTGCATCAACTATGCCATGGATGCCACACCTTGATCATCTCCTCTGCCCGATCACGTCTTCAAAGTAGATGATTTGCATCTCCATAAGCTTTGAGCGCCACATGTGGATCACTATCAACATGCCTTGGGAGTCCTAACTCCGCTAAAATTATAATGGAAACCTAAGAAAAATTCTATACACTTCCTTTCCATAATAATAAAAAAATCCCGCATAGAAAAACCAACCCACCATTTGGGCTGCCCATGGGGTGGAGTACATTTGTTTATAAAAAAGATAGGGGGAGAGAGAGAAAGAGAGAGAAGCATCACATCCACTCATAACCCCGTGTATCACATACATAAACAATCCAACCATTTTATTAGAATGCCATTCCCATAATCACATCATAATATAATTTCATGCATGGGCATTAAAGGAAGTAAACCAATAAAAAATAACATGGATCTCTTCAATCATTGAACCACCACATCACATGTGATAACATGTATCCAAGCCTATAAAATTAAATCACATTTTAATTGCAAGTGGGTGGAGGGAGGAATCCATTCACCCATCTTCTTCCTTCAAAAACAAAACAAAAGTATAAAAATCTGTTTTGAAAAATATCCATTTTTTTTTTTTTTAAAAACCAGAGGGGAATCAAAGGGGAGTGCATGCAGCCTGCATGCACCCCTTGCGCAATCCATAGGCCCAAAGCCCACGGGCAGCAGCCCATATGTGGGTTGCGCACATAGGCAGGAACAAGGGGAAGGGCATGCACAGAGGCTTGGCAGCGTGCGCTCCCCCCTACATATAATCATGATTAAAAATTTTAAATAAAAAATTAATAATCACACCCTATTTGGATACATGTTTCAATAATTGGAATTAATAAATAAAACCAAATCTATCATCACATGGGCAAGTTGTTACACTAACAACCTTGTAACTACCCATGTGCACATGGGAAGGTTGTTACAACAATCATAAAATAACCACCCATGTGCCAACATGCATCCCACTCATTATAATCATATTAGCCATTAATTATTCAATATTCATGGGTGGGAAAGGTGGCTCTAATACCACACTGTAGGCAATACTATGGTCCAGGGATCAAACCATGGTTCCCTAGGGAAACCAATTATAAACCAATTAGGGTATTGCACGCCCTAGGTTATCCCATGGTGTCTCATGGGTGATCCATTTGAATTTTAGAGTTTCCCATGGTTACCCATAGGAAACCTGGTGCATCGCCATTAGGGTTTCTCCTTCCCTGTTGTGTCCCATGCAATTTTTGAACACAATAGGGACAGAGAAAATCATCTCTAATCCATCACATGGCAAGAGAGATCCATCCCATACTCAAATGCGCAGCGGAAATAAATTGATTTGAGTTTCTTTCGCATCCCATAAATATTAATAATTAAAACAAAAGGAATTAATCAAGAACTGTTAACCTGGTGAGCCTCAAGTGTTGCTCCTCCAATAGATAGTGGTTCTTCCTCCAAGAAGCACTCCAAGCAGACAAATTTGAACCTCCAATGGTGCTACCAAGGTTCTCTAAGCCAATCCGAATATATCTCCAACCAGATCTGGGTTTCTAAAACCCTAGCTCTCAAAACTAGAGAGCAAGAAGAAGAAATCACAAGAGAGAGAGAGAGAGAGAGAGGGAGAGCCAAAACCGTGGGAGGGGGTGGCTGTGAAATTCGTGGAAGCTTGCCTCCCTCCTGCGTTTTGGGCCCTATTTATAGATGGGTCTCCAAACCCAGATGGGAAGAATCCCTGTGAGAGTCTGACACTCTCTCTCCTAATTTACTCTATCTGTTTATCTCAGATAGGCTTTATCTGTTTATCTCAGAGTCCTTTGCTTGGTGAAGAAGCAGAATCTAATAGGGAAAGTATTACTTAATTACTTTATTTAATATCTATGGATAATTATAATTAGCACCATATCCATTAATTAAATAAAGAACCAATTAAAATAGAAAATTCCAAATAACTCCCTATATGATAACAATTTATCATATACAACCCCCCACTAATCAACACCCTCATTATGGAATCTAGGGGCACGTACACATGTACTGCCAAATCCCAATCCATAGTACATGTCCATATACGAGAGTCTGTGCATCTAATCGGGTCCCGCAAAAACTCAACAAAACACTTTGTTCAAATAATTATAAATAATCTATCATTTTATGTAAAATAGATTTTTGCAAAACCATTTCCAAAACGGCACTGGATCCAGATTCTGATCCGACCATACACAGACAGTCTCAATCTTGGTGCTCTCCAATCGGGCAGTGGTGACCATGTTGGATAACTCCTTCACTCACAAAGTGTTCATGCATTCCCAGAACACCGGCTTTGACTCGCTTGAGTCTCAGTCATTGATGAACCAAAGAATGCGGTCACACTTTACAGGACAGGGTTCCCTCAGGCATAGGATGTTAGTGACACATGTCTATCCCTTCCTACATCTGGCAGTAATACATGAGGGAATCGACAAAGTAGATTCTTCGCCAATGCACACATCAAACATGTGAGCACTCGCATTCGTACCCTGACATCACATGTCTAGGCATACCCAATGCGATGACCATATGATAAGGGTGCCCAGCCCATACCCTAGTCGTGACTACCATTTTAAGTAAAACTTACGGACACATAATGCTCAAAAAGTTTATATCGCATGTGACAATATGAAACTAAAATGTATAAATGTTCAATACAAAGGTGAACCGGGTTGAACCGGACCGAACCGGGTTTGATGGACACACACTTGTCCAACATAGCCCACACTACCAAACAAAGAAGAAGAAACAAACTGTTGAGCAATAAGACACCTCAGGTGCTGCTTAGTTTCTAATTTCCTTTTTAGTATCCTTGCTTGTTTATAAGGTTGGATTCTATAAAGCATTATTAGTTTCTATTTCTTACTTTTTATTTTTTTGTAAGCTTGCGTGAGCTATAAAACTGGCACCCATTGTAAGGAAGTGTTGCCAATTGATTAATGAAATTTACAAGCAATGCTTGCACACGATTCTGAAAAAAAATTCCCCTTCAACAGCTGAGATAGCTATGGGTGAGAGACCCAAGGGCTGAAACAGCCCAACCCTTACCCTCCTCTATCTTGAGCTCTCTTTTCTCCTTTGCCTGTGATCTCTATTGCTGCCAATCGAAGATTATTTCTCTATCAACTTAGCAACTGCTGAAACCCTGCTATTTTGCAAGAAGACTTCCATTAGTGTTGCCCAAGATCAAACAACAAAGCCCCACTTTCAGTCCAATCGAGCTCTGCTGAAACCAGGGATTTCCTGGAGAAATGCATCTACTGTAGGGTGTCTCTCTTAAATTCTGTTTTCTATGGGCTTTTAGGATTTTGTCCAAACCCTCAAGGGAGCTGCTTGATCTTAGTTTGGGCTCCTTTATCTGCTGCTGCTGCTACTTCTGGAATCCTTCTGTGAGTATCTAAAGTTCTCTTCATTTAACCTTAATTTTCAGGTTTTGGTTGATTACTTCTTCTGTTAAGATCTGAGTTAGTTTTCTTGAGTTTTGTGGGAGTTGAGAACTATTTGGAACTATTGCCTTCGGTAGATAGTCTGACATTATGCGCCCTTACAACTTTGGGATGACAACCCCAAGACCTCTATCATATCTACAAGGAGAAACCTGTTTTATCTATAAGTAGAAAACAATTTAGTGGCTTCTGTGAAAAACTAAATGGCTACCATATGATTCAAGAAGGCAGTTCTTGAATAAATTAGTAGAATGAAAGATGGGAGAAAATATTATCCTGTAAAAAAGCAGTAGGATACAATCCAAGAGAGATGGAGTTAGATGATTGGAACAAACTTGGGAGACGTTTCTTGATGAGCAACTCTACATGTGTAAGTATCTCTTGGGGGCTGCTCGATCTCAGTTTGGGCTCCTTTACCTGCTGCTTGATCTCAGTTTGGGATAATTTACCTGCTGCTGCTGCTACTTCTGTAATCCCCCAGTGAGTAGCTAAAGTTCTCTCCATTCAACCCTAATTCTCAGGTTTTGGTTGATTACTTCTTCTGTTAAGATCTGAGTTAGTATTCCTGAGTTCCTAGGGAGTTTGAGGACTATTTGGGACTGTTGCCTTCGGTAGATAGTCCGACATTATGTGCCCTTACATCTTGCAATTACAACCCTAAGGCCTCTACCTTGTCTACAAGGAGAGACCTGTTTTATTTATAAGTAGAAAATAATTTACTGAATTCTGTTCTCAACACTTGACTGTATGTGGGTTTTGACATGGACTCTGGATATGTTCGGGTGACCTCTATTAGATGAAAGATTTGGGTTCTTCATCTCATCCCTTGGTTGAAAGAATAAATTTTTATTGGTAGTATATATGATAATATTACCATCCCTTTTCAAAAGAGACATTTGAGTTGCCTACTGGTCCTACAACTTAGCCTACAAAATAGTCAAAATTACATGCATACCACTTGATATGTGGAGTCTAAGAAGATACTAAAATTAATCATAATTGTTCTATTTTGTTCTTTTAGAAAACTACAACAATATTCTCTTCTATTTTCCTTTCATGAATAATCACCATTCATGTCTGGCTAGATGGTATAGAAATTGTTCTTAATAGAAGGATCATACTGAGCACATTCTTTGTTTTTCAGAAAGATGGATTTATAGTCATGATATATCCAAATTACTCTTTATTTCTTTTGAAACATCACTCTTCTATTACTAATTTTTTATTTTGATTTGATGATGACAGATTGCTAAGCTGCAATGTCTATGTATTAAGGGTATAACAGTCTTTCTCGGATGACTTGCACATGGGTCAACACGGTTTCCACTTAGAATGGAAACCGAGATTTCTCTCCTTATCAGAAATCCACATATGATATGAGATCCATACAAACATGGCAACTCAGCTCATAATATTCACTACAGCTTTACTCTATATTTTATGTAACCATATCTTATTCTCTTTCCTTGTATGTATCCTAAGAAGGATCCCACGATTGTAACCTCTTTATATTCTTTCCATTGAGAGGTCTTTGAACTAATGGACAATACATTCATTTCAACATGGTATCAGAGTCACAAAGACTCCCACGAGTTCTCTCTGATCCAAATAGAATTTTTTTTTTCACAATGACTGAAAGTGCTCTGTCCTCTACCCCTTCTGGCGTTCTCTCCTCCTCTTCGGAGAGCATGCCGTCTCCTACCTTCCCTAATGCACACCATTACATCTCCATTAAATTAACTTATAAGAACTTTTTATACTAGCAATCTCAAGTTGAATCGTTTCTTGATGGTCTTGACCTCTTTGGTCATCTTGATGGAACTAAACCATGCCCCGCGGATCTCACTGAAGCTGCTACATGGCGCCGTCAGGACTCCATGATCCGGAGTCTCCTTCTCTCCTCCCTCACTGAAGAAGTATTTTCTATTGTACTTGGAAAGCGTACCAGCCCTGACATATGGACTACTCTTTGCACTGCCTTCTCTGCACCATCTGAGAGTCGGATCATGTCCCTCACTATGGCCATGCATGATCTTACCCAAAAATCTGATGAATCCGTCTCGTAATTTTTACAGCATGCCAAATAGATCTCTGCTGAACTTGCGGCTACAAGATAGCCTTTGCGTGCCAGTGCATTCAATCTTCATGTGTACAAAGGACTCAAGTTGGATTTTCGTGCCATCGTTTCTTGTCTACTCACCCGCATTGTCCCGATTGAGTATGATGATCTCCACGCCATGCTTCTCAGCCATGAGTTTCTTCATGGCACCACTATGACCGCTCTCACTATTACTGATACATCTGCTGCCACCTCATCTCCTTCTGCCAACACTGTTCAGCGCACCTCTCCCACTCATGACGCTGCCCCTTCCAATTGGGGTGGTGGCCGTGGCAGCCGTGGTGGTTATGTTGGCCAGTCTTCAGGCCATTTTTGCTGCGCCATTTGTCGTCGGACTAATCACAGCACTGATCGTTGTTACTACCATCCACAGCAAGGGTTTCCACCTAACCCAAACCAGCCCTATCCATCATCTGGTCCCTATCCCACGGCCCACTATACATACCCCACTTCCATCCCACCCTATGGCCAGCCCAACCCACCTCTTCTACCGACCCCACACCCACACACGGCTCTCCCTTGGTATCCTAACACCAGTGCAACACATCATGTGACTCCAAATTTGCATTCATTGTCTCAGTATGATGAGTACACAAGTTCGGATCAACTTCATGTTGGTAATGGTAAGGCTCTCCAAATCTCCCATTTAGGTTACACCACTTTGCCGTCTTTCTCGGATTGTTCCTTTCATTTACATAATGTGTTGCACGTTCCATCTATTTCTAAGCGTTTATTGTCTATTAATCAGTTTACTCGTGATAACAATGTCTTTTTTTGAGTTTCACCCTTCGCATTTTCTTGTGAAGGATCAGGTCACCAAGTCAACTCTGCTGTCCGAACCGAGTAAAGGTGGTCTCTAAGAGTTTCCTTTGTCATCCTCTCCGTCTGTTCATGCATCTGTTCACACTGCCCTTGATCTGTGGCACCGTCGTCTAGGCCACCCTCATGCACGACTCCTTCAGTTAATGCTTCGCCAAAATAATTTGCCTTTCTCCTCTTCTTGTTTGGGTTCTCTTTGTAGTGCTTGCCAGCAGGGTAAAGCCCATCGTCTCACTTTACCAATAACTAATAGTAGGAGTCTCTTTCCATTAGATCTCGTTCACAGTGATGTTTGGGGGCCTTCCCCTGTTCCTTCTTGTAATGGACATCAGTATTATGTAATTTTTATGGACGATCATTCTAAATTTATTTGGTTTCATCCTATTGTGCGTAAATCTGAAGTCTTTCAAATTTTTTTTCAATTTAAGGCCCTTGTTGAGCGTCTCTTTGACCAAAAATTAAATCTGCTCAGACTAATTGGGGTGGGGAGTATCACAATCTTCCCTCTTATTTTCTGCAGCTTGGGATTTCGCACAAGTTATCTGCTCTGCACACCAATGAGCAACAAGGGGCTGTTGAGCGTCATCATCGACATATTGTTGAGACGGGGCTCACCCTTCTTGCTCAAAGTGGTGTCCCGTAAATTTACTGGCATTTTGCTTTTGAAACTGTAGTCTTTTTCATCAATTGTATGCCATCTATTGTTTCTGATGGCGTTTCTCCTTATCAGCTTATTTTTCACAAGGTGCCTGATTACAATTTTTTGTGTGTTTTTGGTTGTTTATGCTTCCCTTACTTGCGTCCTTATAACCACCACAAAATGGATTTCCATTCGTCTCCGTGTGTGTTTCTTGGGTATAGTCTTTCTCATCATGGGTATAGATGTTTTAATCCTCAAACTAGTAAGTTCATAATTGCTCGTCACGTTCGCTTTGATGAGTCCATCTTTCCCCTCTCCAAGTCCATTTTAGGTCCTCCACCTAAGCCTCTCTCTATGGTGGAGGCCCCTTGGGCTGCTGCCCCTGTTCATGTTGCACCGGACCTGCATACCAAACCCTCACAATGCCAACACCCACCACCTCCATCTCCCATTCCTTTGGCCGACCCATCACCCTTGGCCAGACCAACTTCCCCGCCCCATTCACCCTTGGCCGAACCCACTTCTCAGCCCCAATCATCCTTGGCCGAACCCTCTCCCACCTCCCCACCACTGCGTCTCCGCCCTTTGAGTGATATTTATGCTCAGACCTAGCCCATAAACCTCAGGACCCCGTGCTTTGATTGCTACTAATGGTACTAATGCTTCTTTTGAGCCTACATCTTTCTCGCAGGCATCTAAGTCCGTTGAATGGCGCGCTGCTATGTCTGAAGAATCAATGCCTTAATCAGGAACGGCACGTGGTCACTAGTTCCTCCATCACCCCATCACAATCTAATAGGGTGCAAATGGGTGTTTTGAATTAAACGCAAGGCTGATGGTAGCCTTGAACGACACAATGCCTGCTTGGTTGCAAAGGGCTTTCACCAACAACAGGGGCTGGATTATGGTGAAACATTCAGCCCTGTAGTGAAACCCACCACAATTCGGAGTGTTATGTCTATTGCTGTATCACAAGGTTGGGCTGTCCGTTAGTTAGATGTACACAATGCATTCCTCCATGGTCATTTGGAAGAGGAAGTTTCTATGCCACAGCCGCCTGGTTTTGTGGACAAGGCCCATCCAGACTTTGTGTGCAAGCTACATCGCTCACTTTATGGTCTCAAGTAGGCACCTAGGGCGTGGCTCCAACGCCTTTCAGAGTTTCTTCTTCGTCTTGGATTTCAGGGCTCTAAAACGGATACATCATTATTTATTCGGCACCATGGCAGCCAGGTTTGCTATATATTGGTTTATGTTGATGATATATTGGTCACTAGTAATGACCAACAGGTGGTGACCTCACTTCTCCATCAGCTTTCGCATGAGTTCTCCATTAAGGACCTTGGGCCCCTACACTTCTTCTTGGGTATTGAGGTTCTTTCTCACTCTAAAGGCATTCTTTTGACCCAAACAAGAAATATCACTGATTTACTGCACAAGGCTGGAATGACAGATTGCAAGCCTGTAAAAACATCAATGGCAACGACTGCTAAGGCATCGGATTTAGGGGCTGCACCAATGCCAAACCCCACAGAATATAGGTCAATTGTTGGAGCGTTACAATATGTTACACGGACACGCCCAGACGTCTCTTTTGCTGTAAATCGGGCTTGTCAGTTTATGCATTCTCCTACAGTGGACCACTGGCAACTTGTGAAGCATATCCTTCGCTATCTCAAGAGTACCCACACTCATGGGCTGCTAATTGAGTGCTCAACATCATGCTCCCTATAGGCATTTTCTGATGCTGACTGGGCTGGGGATGCCCTGGATCGCAAGTCAACTGGTGGGTTTGCTATTTTCCTTGGCCCAAATCTTGTTTCCTGGACCTCTCGCAAACAACGTACTGTTGCTCGGTCCTCTACAGAGGCTGAATACAAGGCTCTTGCAGATGCATCTGCTGAGCTCATCTGGCTAGAATCTCTATTTCAGGAACTTGGGTTTCCATTGTCTGGGCCGCCAATTCTTTGGTGCGACAATATTGGGGCAACCTATCTCTCAGCCAACCCTGTTTTCCATGCACGTACCAAACACGTGGAAATTGATTTCCACCTTGTTCGTGACCGTGTTGGAAAAAGACTTCTTCAGGTCCAGTTCATCTCTACAAAGGATCAGTTGGCTGATAAATTCACCAACGCCCTTGGTACGGCCCATTTTTAATTTTTGCGGACCAAGTTGAAGATTCGCGTTTCGGAATCTCCACCTTGAGGGGGTGTATTAAGGGTATAACAGTCTTTCTCGGATGACTTGCACATGGGGCAACACGGTTTCCACTTAGAATGGAAACCGAGATTTCTCTCCTTATCAGCATTCCACATATGATATGAGATCCATACAAACATGGCAACTCAGCTCATAATATTCACTACAGCTTTACTCTATATTTTATGTATATTTTAAATAACCATATCTTATTCTCTTTCCTTGTATGTATCCTAAGAAGGATCCCACGATTGTAACCTCTTTATATTCTCTCCATTGAGAGATCTTTGAACTAATGGACAATACATTCATTTCAACACTATGGTATATCAGTTTGAATGTGGCACCCGAAGTGGTTGTAGATCCAAGAGGTAAGATTGCTGTGTTGATATATATAATGTATTTAGTATATTTTAAGGCATTTCTCATGGATTTAGTTGCCTGAGTGATTACAAAAAATACATTAGCGAAAAAGTGTTTGTCGAGCTACCCATGAAGCAACTCTTCATGAGATCTTGTTTGAGATCATTAAATTTTTCAATATAAAACAGAGATCAAATTTCCTCTGTAACAAAGAGTGTCTTATTTCTTGGCTCATGGATACAACTATCAACTCTCTTTATAGCAATAGAGAAATTTTCTTCAGGGAGCTAATCTCCAGTGCTTTTGATGCAAGATCATTTTACCAAGTCTTTATTGTACTAAATTGAATAACTAAATTGTTATTGTTGTCTTAAGTATTTGTTTATTTCCCAATCCCATTTGCTGCTGATTTTATTTGAATATGTTTACTCTATCTCAGGTTTTGGATAAAATCAGCTTCCTTTCCTTCACAATGAAGGAGATTTTGGGTGAAGGTGATAGCACAAAGTTTGAGATCATGATCAGTAAATAGCTTAAGAAATTGCTTTCTATTCATGATTGATATGTAGGAAAGACAGAAGAGGATTTGATCATGAACTTTGGAACCATGGCAAAGTGTGGAACTTCAAGTATCATTCTTAATTGTTTAAGATACCGGAAGGTAGGAACATTCGGGTAGGAATGGAATTTAGCTTTTGCTTTACCTTTTCTAATTGAATAACTTATTGAATATAATTTTGCTTCATATGTAGCCTTTGTAAGGAAAATGAAGACAAACAGTGACCTCAATCTCATTGGACAATTTGGAGTTGGATTTCACTCTGTATATCTTATTGCAGACTATTTTGAGACATTTAATTTCTCAAGATCGCCTCCTGTCTTGTGGGAAGAGATATTGTTCCACTTCCTTTTTCTGAATTACAGGTATACATGGGAATCAAAAGTTGATGGATTATTTGCAGTCTCTGAAGATGTATATAGTAAGCTAACACATGGAACTGAGATCTGATTTCATCTTTGAGAGGAAGCCCAATAATATTTAAAGGACAAACTAAAAGTGCCTATAATTCCTCTTTGTTTATTTGCCTTGCTTCGTAAACTGACATCATTATTTACAATAAAGTGCTTCCACATTGTTGATGAATTATTGGTCTCTCTCTCTCTCTCTCTCTCTCTCTCGCACATTCTTGTCCACATGTACTCCACATTTTTTGTTTAATTTTTCAAATTCCAAAAATGCCCCTGAGACCCCTCCCCCGAGCTCTTATTCTTCGCGCGAACAAACGCATCTCCTGGTTTTTCTTTTGGTATACTCCTTTTTTTCTAAATACCCCTATGAGAAATGTCCGATTAGTTCTCCTTTAGTCACTCGAATACAAAGAGTTACATTTCTCTCTCTCTCTCTGTCTCTCTCTCTCTCTCTCTCGTAATTGCTCTCCATCAGAACCCAACAGAAGGCTTCAATGGTTCTGTGATTGAGAATTCGAATGAGGTGAGAATAGGGACGCAGCTAGCATCGGAGATGATGACGAAGAAGATGACACTAGATCCAATGGTTCTGTGACCGAGAATTTGAATCAGGCATCGACAACAACGAAGAAGAAGAACTCCGATGATTTTTAGAGACAAACCTCTTCTGTTACCGAGACAACTATTTTGACAAAGAAGAAGTACAGTGATATTTGTTAGAAACAACATTAGTGAAGAACTGCAACTTATTTAAAGGAGAATGGGTTCCTTTTCCTAAGGGACCTTATTATACAAACGACACATGCGGAGAAATCCATGGCCTTCATTGGAGATTCTTTGGCAAGAAACCAAATGTAGTCATTGTTGTGCCTCTTATCTAAGGTAAGTGTTCTTCACCTTCCAAGCTCCAAAAGCTTTAAGCCATTATTTTTTATTATTATTTTTTTTCATGAAAAGCAGTTACTTTGAGTTCTGATTGATAGACACATTCACTCTCTTAAAAGCAAGCTTCCTCTTATCTATCTATAGTGTTCCCAATTCCTTGAGCAAATACAAACTAAGGCTTCTTGTCTTGTGTACTTTGTCAAACACCATCGGTGGGTAGTCGAGGGCCAAAACAAACAAACGTGAACACATTGAAATAGAGGCATTCTTCAGTTGTATAATGTTTAGTAGAATGACAGAGAACATATTCTTCTCTCTCTTTATCCCCTCTGTCTATTTAAACCCATTTTATAAATCACTGTATATGGTTGGTTTCTTTTTATTCATAGAATCTGAATATTGCAATCTTTGGCCAAGTAATTTATGTTTGTATATGTAATTTTTAAGCAAATAAGTTTTTTTTTTCTAGAATATATTCAAGCATTCCATTTCGTATAGGGAAATTGATAGCGAAAAAGCCATATTCCTTTAAGTTATATTCTCATAAGGCTAAAGAAAAAGGATTTTTTCAATGTTACTTGCTTCAGGAAAACAGTTGAAGAACTTGTAGGAATTTGGATTGAGTTTTTCTTCTATTGCTTCCTGGGTCAGGTATACCCTAATTTCTATAGGACTTCAAGAATATATTTAGAGCTGCTACAGACAGTTTACAGACAATGGTTGTGTCAACTCCCGAGAGTAGTGCATCCTAAAGGTTCAGCTTCATGTGCCAAAGCTGGACCAACACCATCAACAGGCCATTTTTACTAAGGAAGTCAGGGTTGTGTTACTGCAAATGGCACAAGTTACAACGTCCCATAACCTTTCTTGCCTTCATGCTATTCTCTATAAGATTATAATTCCTATGGAGACAAACCAACAGTACCATTGTTCAAACAAATGAACAATCTTTACCCCATTCAAATCATGATCTTAGTTGGCTTTCTTCCTATGAATTTTCACTATCTGTAAGTGTATTTTTACATGTTTATTGTATCTATTTTTTCATAGATAGTGTTTATTCTCACTATCTATATGTTTCTTTATTAATGGGTAGCTTTGATGCATAGATTGTCTGGTGTCCCATCAGTCAAACCTTAGAGTTAGCTTATTGAATTTCTAAAGGGCAGATGTTTCAATTTCCTTCAATTGGTTCGAGGTTAAACCTCAGCGACATAAAGTGACAGGAAGAGAGGGCAGCAGCCCTATTGATAGTAGGCAACATTTGGGAAACAAGTTAACTACTTAGTATTTTCAACTCATCCAATATAGTCACAATCATTAAGTAATGTTAGAAATACAACATTTGTATATTCTGATGGAATTTATTTCTGATCACTTATTTAAAAGGCTTAGTTATTCAAAGATAAAATACTAATAATATGAGCCTACTCAACATGCCTCTCTCTCTCTCTCTTACCAACATATGGCTGCATGTGCATTTGCACGTGTGAGTTTACTAGTGTGTATATATATATATATATATATTAAGGTTTAAACAAAGTGTTTACATCATCATATTCATACAAAAAGATCGATGGCATTGGACTGCCTTCGATGCAAATTTAGTCATCCAAGAGCTTAGAGAATTGTCAAGAGTTAATATAAAAGTAATGTCATCATTAACAAAAAGATTAAGATCAATAAAAAGAGGTACAATATCCCATCGCCATGGATTTTGAGTGTGTATATATATATATATATATATATTAAGTTCCTTTGTTAATTCAGGTACAAATTTTCTTGATCTGAATTCCCAGGTTAGCGGCTTGTTGAAGCCCAAAAACAATCGTT
This sequence comes from Telopea speciosissima, assembly GCF_018873765.1. NCBI lineage: Eukaryota > Viridiplantae > Streptophyta > Magnoliopsida > Proteales > Proteaceae > Telopea > Telopea speciosissima. The sequence continues at coordinate 37,418,402 of NC_057917.1, read as the reverse complement.
GATACTTCAGGTTCCAACAGATGATACGCGATACGCCGTCAAAAAGCCTGCAGTAGCATAGGTGCATCTTCCTTGGGTCAAAAAACAAAAAGCCCACGCTGAGGAGTCTACTCCTGGTTGGTATGTTCCTGCACCTATTAAAACAGAAGTATTAGTAAAAGGTAGATTGAAATCTTTTATAGAGATCGAATTAATATGATCCAGAAGTATCCCCAACTATTTGAACTATAAGGTAAGCCAATTTCGAGGATGAAATTTTTGTAACGTGGGGAGAAAATCAAGCCTGCCCTTGACTGACAGGAATTTTGGATGAAAGACAGGGACCTCTGACCAGTCACCCAAACACACTGTGGAGCATCACTCCAATGGTTGAGTTCAGCGGAGAACCCCCGAGGATATTCTGCTATATACCTATTAGAAGATGGATTTCAGACCCATGCAGCTGCACTGCCCACGGCATGATGTACTGCATCAACCCCAAGTACTCTCTCTCCTATCCATAAATGTGGGGCCCACACCTGTTCAAATCTGTGTCAGACCCTAGATGAGGTGTTGGTGCAAAGCCCAAGCTTTGGGCCAAGCACCTGTGTAGGCACAGGGCCTATACAGCAATGCTGTATTCTGTAGGCGATGCACTGGGCAATTGGTCCAAAGTCCCAGAGAATCTCCCAGAGTGGTTGAAATGTGTTTTTTGGACTCCAGACATGTGGGGACCACCCATACAGACCATGAACACCCTCTAGGGGCAAATGGGAATTTTAGAAACCATTACCCACCCCTGGAATCATGTGGACCCCACCTATACAATCAGAATGGCCTAGAATTCAGTTAAAAATGCATTATGGGAGAGGGGAGCCTAAGGCCAAACAGACCCCAATGGGGCCAAGTCTATAAATAGGACGGGGGCAGTCCACATTTCGTTTTACTGCTCTAGCTGAAAGAGAGAAAGAGAGAAAGAGATGGAAGAGGAAGAAGAAGAGAAGAAAAAGAAGAAGGAAGGGAAGAAGGACCTGAGCTGCCATCCTGCACACTAACTCAGCTACACATCATCTCCAGGTAATAATTCCTACTTTTATGTACTGCTGTTCTTTGTGCTTGTAGCTTGATCTCTGCTCTATTGGTGGTGTATCTGGCAAGTAATGCTCAGAACACCTTGGGGCTGCCTTGGGATGCATCAGATCTGACATGCAAAGCTATTGCATGTAAGATCTGATCATTATATACATGTTCTTACTATTGAAACTGAAACCAATCTCTGTGACAGCTCAGTTGCACCTAGAATAGGCAGTCTAGGCATGGATCTTTGCATGCAAGCTGACCCTTGCTTAGTTTAGTGTAGGATCAGTGTCCTACCATGATATTATATGTAAAAGAGGCCTTGCATGCAGCCCAAACCAAATCCTTGATCCTGAGTTCAGCCTGGACAGCTGTTCTCTGTGCTGTCAGAACAGCTCCTGGCTTCCAAATGGGTAAACTAAACCCAAAACCATTGGAACCATTGGATTATACTCTAAATATGGTCCATGACCATCCCACATGCATCCATGATCGATGCCATGGCAGCCCCTACTACAGAATCCAAGAAAATCAGCTCAAACTCGTCTCAAACAGGCTCTGGGTGAAGCACTGGGCGATTGGCCAATCACCCAATGAAACGCCCAGAGATATATTTTGGACTGATTTGATGTCCTATCTTTGTGGGCCTTCACCAGTGACCTAAGGGCTGTGTGATGAGGTGGTAAATGACCAAAATGCCCCTCTCTACTAATGTTTGCTGACCTCCATACCTTGGGTACCCAAGTGGGCCCCACAGGGCCAAGTAGCCATGCCCAGGAATGGATTCAGCTGAACTGCTGAACTGGGTACTAGATTGTATGACTGTCTAGACCATGTATTGACTGACCATACTATTGGGTACCAAGTCAGATTGAATTCCACATCTCTGGATGATGCACCGGGAGATAGACCCGAAAGTCCAGTGCAAGACCCAGAGAATTCCAAGTAACAACAGTATAAACATAGATTTAGACCGGTAAGCCTAGACCAACACTAGGATATTAATACAACTTTGAATATTAATTGACACACATTTATGATCTGATAAATTAGGATTTGATCCCGTGCTTGAGGTGTACAGCCAGACATCGGCCAGAACAGAACCAACAGCTGAACTAGTAGGACCAGAACAAGGTGAGTGAAATTACACCGTGTATGTAAATGCAACATGGCTAATATGTCAACACAATTTATATTGATATTATTACACTGTTCACTTAATTCAATTACTGAGAATTCTACGGAATAAGGAATATTTGACTGGTGAATGCTGTGATTGAACATTGAATGTTGTATGTGAATTGCTAGACTAGATGGCGTAGCCGGCTTGGAAATAAGGCATGTGGTAGCCCGTAGAATGGGATACGGTTGACACCACTCGACTCATATGATGCCATATAAATGCATTGGGCTAGAGTATCATCACCCATGCTACGCACCCTTGCCAACACGGGTTAAGGAGTTGGATGCCTGTGAGAGTGACCATATGAAAGAGAAAAAGAAAAGAAAAGAAAAGAAATGAAAAGAAAGAAATGTGATATAAAGGATGGATGCCTCACAGGTTAATCCCAGAGGGCTGGTCAGGCTGACCTTGATGACTGATGCAGGAGCTGATTGGTCCTCTCTGACAACTCAATGGTATATCGTGGGAAGGGGTTAAAAGCCCGCACTAGGGATACATGTATTGGGGATTGTAGTAGCACTAACCTGCCTTAGTTGTGATGTTAGGTGGCTAATAAATAAAATGAACTGCACCTCATGTAGGACTCATATGGTTGTGATTGTATGCATATGCATGGTGATATTTCATTCACAGGCTCGGTGGAGCTTACACTCTGTTATATATGCTTTGTTAGATGATCCCATAAGTGGATGTTACTGTGGTGGGGAGGCTTATCTCTCGGAGGCGAGCTATGGTTGTTATGACAATATTGGTATGGACTCGGACAAAGGTCATACTACTGGTGCTAGTGTTTTGAGTGATAGCTGAAGATGACCCGTGAAGGGTGCTACTGACTCTATTTTGATCTTGGGGACTCCTTTTGTTTTTGTTGGAGTTTCCCCTTTTTGTTTTACAGCTTTGTTTATGGGGCTCGAGTTACCTTGCCCCATTTATATTCTTTTGTATAAAGCTGTATCTAGTAGAGTTAGGAGCTGCTGTTACTTTGGGAGTGAGAGAGAGAATGAAAAAACACTATGTTGTATATATTTTCTTTCCTTGTTTTACTTTTCTTTTTAAATGTTTAATGTAAATATAGTTTCCGCAGCACTCTGAGTTTTACCTTATGTATTATGGTGAATGTGCGTGTCTGTGAATGGATTAACTGCTTCTAGATCCTTGGGATTTAGCGGATTACTGCAACGCAATTCGGGTTACCTACCTAATCCTCCCAGGGGGTGGTTTGGGGTGTGACAACACCTATAGGAATGATTCATATCCACTCACCTTGGCTATGCTTTACTTGCTTGAAAGACTGCCGGTCCTCAAACGCACCTTGATATTTGTCACCGAGCAAATAGTCAAAACCGATGGTAAATAAATTAGAAAACTATGTTAATGCACACTAAATTACCCTAGGACACTAGGGGTAACCTTGGTCTGGCTCCCAAACCATGGCTGGACTCAAAACTGCCAAGACAACAGTACTGGTCGATTGGTACTTGTCCATCCAATGGACCAGTGGCAATGGATCAGTAGGGCTGCAGCAATAAAATTTGGGAAAAGCTCATGATTTCACACCAAGGGGTCCTTGGTACATTTCTAAGCAATTTCAGGTGCTAAGGTCATAACTTACAATCATGGATTGCACTGGTTGATTGGACTGGTCCATCCAATGGACCAGAGGCAATCAACCCATTGCTAAAAAATACAAGAACAGGGTTGGGTTGGCATGGTTTACCATATGGACCACACAAATGGCCTCCAAAATGGTGTTCCAGACCTTGGGGTAGGTCAGAGGCAACATAGGGTTAAGATCCAAGCAATGGTCAATTCAATCGACCACTGGCAATCGACCAGTGCAAGTACAGCTTGAGAAATTTAAAAGATGACACTACTTTATCTTGGATCTTCTGGTCTATGGCTTGCATGGATGATCAGGAAGCATTATTGGGTTCCATGCATGATAACCAACACATCCATGGTGAAAAATCAAGCATGCATGGGGTCTTGAGGCTTTTGGTACCTATGGCTAGCATGCACGGCTGTTCATATGAGAATATAAAGATTAACTATGACAGAGTTCAATCAACTCAAAATCAGTTCTGTCATGGGCATAAGGTCATGGGTTTCATCATGCATTCAAGGAAAAACATGCTATACATCATAGAGCTTCGATCTAAACTTATCATATGGCATGAAGATTGTCATTCCTAAGCTAGAATGATCACTATGACAATTCTAGACACAACAGAAGACAGAGAGGGGTGTAGAAGGACAGATCTTCACATGCATGTAGGAATATCTTAGTGTTTCATGCTAAAACTCAAGCATACTATCAACCAATATGGTAGATCATAGGTAAGAGGACTGATCATGGTCACTGCCTGGAAATGGCTAGGAAATCAGTATAGAACTGCTGGGTTTGGGGGTTACCTTGTTGAATCCCAAGCACAAGGGGTGGGCCCAAGCTCCTCCTTCCTCTTTTTCTTCCCTTTCTCTTTCTCTCCTTCTCCCTCTCCAACGAAATGAATAGGAGAGGGTTTCTATTTTTGAGTTGGCTTATATAAGAGCTGCCATAGGGCCTGTTTGGCTAGAAGCCATTTTGCCCAATAACTCATTCTAAGGTTCCTTTTAAAGGAACATGGGCTATTAGGTGGGTCCCACATGGCCACATTGTCGGGACAATATTCTCACGGGTCTATTTAAGTACGGAGAGGTGATTCGGGGAGCGAGACACTAGGCCCCACCCATCTGAGTGGATTTTGTATAGGATAGCAGTACTAGTCGATCCAATTGACCAGTAGGGATGGACCAGTAGGTGAATCCCTGTTGTTTTTGCATTTGGGCTCCACAGGGGCTTAGGCCATGGCTTGGGTATTAGTCATGCATGATTTTCAAGCCTCCTACAGTGTTGTAACATTTCTAAATAATTAAAATCCTAAAAAAATTAGGGAAGAGGTTTACCTTGGGTTGTGCATCAGTTGATGCACAGAATAGCTGAATGGGGGTGGTATCTGCCTCCTAGTTGGTATATATGAAATTACCACTGGACTTCCTTCCTCCCGAACGATTACCCGATAAATGCACCACAGGTTTCTAGAAGTCTTGACCTTGGATTCACCGGGTTTTGGACCTATATTCGGAGTTCGGATTAGGATTCGGGTACAGATGTAACAATGTAGGCTAAGTATGGGTGTAAGGGAGCACTGTCTTTGAACTGGGGATTAGGCAAAGCTTATAAAAGGTGCATGTGAGGATTGTGTGACCAAGTAGAAGCAAGTAACCCTCCTCAATGTGAGAGGGGTGTATTTATAGATGTAGTGGGGTGTGTGTACTCCCAAATTCCTGTAGGTATGGCTGGGTTAATCCGGATCATCCAAGAGGGGGTCTTTGCATCGACGGTGGGTGTAAAGTCAAGGTAAGGACCAATGGATGGTTAACATGTGTTTAGTTGCCTTAGGAAGTGTTTCTTTGGGCTTAAGGGAGCCAAGATTGAGATCTAAAGTGCCAAAAATAGGCTGGGACGTGAAAGGTATCGCAATTGGACCAAAATATGGTAAGTTTGGGCTTCTCAGATTTACAGAGATTCGGCATTGAAATTGCCCGAGTCAACATCAAAGTGGGGGACAGTCGACATCGAGTGTCTATCAATGAACAGGACTTGACATTGAAGGTTGGTATTTGAGTGTCGATTGCCATTAACTGAATGTCAAAGTTCGATAGATAGTAAAAATACATTGTTCAACAGTGCGAGGGTATGGCTTGATTTCGATGGAAGGTGGATTTAGTGTCGACTTGGGGCCTTTAAGTATCGAAGTGGGTTCCAGTGTCAACAGATATGGTTTAGGCTGTTTGGGCCAGGTTTTGGGCTGGGCCAGGCTGGTTCCAAGGGGTCTAGGTCAAGGCTAGCCTTTCCAGGGGATCTTGGAGGGCTTAGAGGCTCTGATTTGGGCTCCGACATGGGGAATAGATGATCCGTATATGGATTTGGGTAGTACACACTAACACTACATCCTCAGATATATCAGCTCTAGGCCTTGGAGGGTGCTCATAATCATTATGGGAAACCTCCTAGGGGAAAGACAAAATGAGGTTTCTACACTGCTCCATCCAACGCGAGCCCTGAGTATCTCGGCCTAAAATCATCCGAAGCAAATAGGATGAAGAGGCCGACAAGGCTAATCTCTCTAAATTTTCTCGATCAATTTCTAGTAAATCAACCTCCTCCCTGATCAAGTCAAATTTGCCTACCAACAAGAACCCTTCTGAACCTATTGATCTAGCAGCTCCTTCGTCGCCATCTATTCAGCTGAGTCCTGCCAAAGCTTCCTTCGTGTAATGACCTACTCAGGTGAGTCCCACCAAAGTTATTTTTATGCAGCAATCTCTACGGTTGGCAATCACCGTGTAGCCTTCTTCCCCAACAACACAGCTTACCATGGTTTGTCATCCAAGGTTGCCTCACCTTCAATAGCCATCCCTTCTACCTCTGCCGCTCTTGAAAAGGTTACACTCCTTATGGTAATTTTGCCCTTCATTGTACAAACATATCCAACTGTGCTTACCTATCACACTCCAAACCACCCCTTGGGAGGATTAGGTAGGTAACCTGAATTGCGTAGCGGTAATCCGCCAAATCCCACGGATCTAGAAGCAGTGCTTACATTCACGAAACCACATTCATTCACTTTACCAAAGGGAAGATCAGAGTGCGGCAGATAAACTATAATTATAATAAAATAGAAAGAGTAGCGATACGGGAAATGATGATAATATATACATAGATAAGTTTGATACATTTCCCAACTTCCCACAAACTAAGAAACAAAGCTGACAAGAACAACACTAAAGTTACTACATACATAAATATACACAGGGTGAGTAGGCTCAACCCCAAAAAAAAAAAAGAAAAAGTAAGAAACTACAACAGAACCACAGTCAGAACGGGGATAAACTCCTAACAAAACAAAAAGGAGTCCCCAAGTCAAAACATCAAGTGCACTCTTCAACGGACTTCATCAATGACCACCGAGAACGCACGCATCATCGGCACGACCTCCGTCGGGGTCCATACCATGATCATCATAATAACCAGGGCTCTCCTCCTCATAATGAGCCTCCATGGCATAACGACATCGATCTGCAAAATCATCTAAGAAAACATATATAATAGAGTGTGAGCCCCACTAAGCTCGTGAGCAAATATATCATCATGCATGCACGTGCAACCACAATCCACATGTTCCTACATGATATGCAAGTCTGGATTATTTATTAGCCACCTAGCAATACAACTAAGACAGGTCTGTGCTACTATAATCCCCAATACATGTATCCCTGGTGTAGGCTTGGTTACCTCTTCCTGCGATACACCCATTGAGTTGTCGGAGAGGACTAGTCAACTCCCGCATTCGTTCACCAAGCTCAGCCCGACCAGCCCTTTGTGATTAGCCCATGGGACAATCCATTTCTTTTCTCTTTTCTTTTCTTTTCTGGCTCGTAGCCCATATTCACCATTCCGGTGTTCTTTTCATTCATTCACCATTCCGGTGTTCTTTTCATTCATTCACCATTCTGGTGTTCTTTTCATTTCTTTTCTCTTTTCTCATGTACATATGGTCGCCCCCACAGGCATCCAACACCTAAACCCCTATTGGCAAGGGTGCATAGCACGGGTGATGAGACTCTAACCCCATGTCTATATGGCATTGTATGAGTCAGGTGGTGTCAACCGCATCCCATACTACGGGCTACCACAGGCCTCATTTCCAAACCGACTACGGCATCTAGTCTAACACACAATCATCATATAAGAATTCACAGTGTTGATCAACAGACAATCATTATGCAGTGATTTGAGTAACTTGAAACAGAAGTAAGTAACACAACATTTATAATTAAGATTCTTAATTGCCGGCATAAAATCATAATTACACATGCACATATGATAATATTATTCACTCACCTGAGTTGGGTTCTAAGACCTCGATTGCAAACTCAGTTCCAAAAGCAGTCTGGTTGTTGACCTCGAGCGCGGGATCAAATCCTAAATATAAATCAGAAGATGTCATATTGAGTTTTCAGTCTATCACTGGTACTCCTAGGGTTAACCTAAGCTTACTAGGTTGACCCGGTTGTTTAGTTGGTTCTCACTTGGAAACACTGGTCTTGCACTGGGCCTTGGGTCTATGTCCTGGTGCATCATCCAGTGTCAGTGGCATAGGGGTAAAATGGTCATTAACAGTGACTGTACCTGACCCTAGGTCAGAATGGGATCACAGTGCTATCCACAGCTTGTCTGTGCTGTAGGACCAAGCACAGGCACGGTTTTCCTTCTCCTACGGGGCCCACTTGGGTTCCAAAGCATTTCCTTATTAAGAACAGATGTGGGGAAGGGCATTTATGTCATTCTTCACTAGGCGATGTCTCTGAGCGTTGGGTGCATCGCCCAGAGCCTTTAATTCGACAATGGGCTGAGTTCCCAAGGTTGGGCTATATAGGTAGTGCTCAAATCTGATCCCCATGCATGTTAGGGGGTCAGATAGCCCTAGGGTTGATCTTCATTTTGATCCAAATGGATCCTCCATCAGTCCCACCATTTGGCTGCCAGAGGCTGCCCAGACAACCCAATGAATAGTGTCATAGGGTTTTCTTCAAGCATGAACCTCACTTTTAGCCACATGCAAGGCTGGAAACAGATGCAATAAGATGATTCATGGCTGCAATCATCAAGGGTTAGGTCTGTGCAGCCTTGGCTTGCATTCAGGGTTCCAAACAATAAGCCAGCAGTGGATCCGTGCAGTGTAGCCATGCACAGCCAGATTCGGCTCTCAAGAACAGCAAAACAGCCTAATAAAATGTAATAAAAATCACAGATCTCCCATGCTCTATGCTTGGATGGTAGATCTAGAGCTATTCAGGGCAAACCCTAGCTGTTCTAGGCTACCTAGGGCGTAGGAAACCATTCAAAACTCAGAGATCTTAAGAGGGCAGCAGGTTTTTATGAAGATTTATACTTGTCCAGGTGAGAGAACTCAATCCAAGCTTGGATGGGGGTGGCAGCCTTCAATCCCCTTCCTTCTTCTTCTTCTTCTCCTTTCTCTTCTTTCTCTCCTTTCTCTCCTTTCTCTCCTTTCTCTCCTCACGGTTCCAATAGTGCTAAGGGGTCTAAATGAGCCCAAGGCATTTCTATTTATAGGCCCAGCCCTCACTGAGGCTTGTTTGGCTATTAAGGCCCCTTTGTAAAATGAGTTTTTTAAACTGATTCTGAGTGATTTTGGGCACACTGGTGGGGTCCACAGTGAACTAAGGGTGTGAGGTGGTCCCTTAGACTCCCCTCTATCTATGGACGATGCCTATGTCCATGTTCGGTGGTCCCCATAATTAAAATCTAATAAAATATGCTGTTTCACTCACTGGGCGATGTCTCTGGGCCTTGTCTGCATCGCCCAGAGATTTCAGCAAGCTGATTCTCAGTGGGGTTTGCACTGGGGTTCGACCCTAGGTCAAGGTATTGTCCCCACATGTCCTTTTGAGGTTTTTTACACACTTTTTTAGAGGTGGGTCCCATAGTTATGGGGAGGAGAGAGATTACCTGGGGTTCAGCCCATACATCATGCTATGAGCTGTGCATTTGAAGGGGTCTGCTTTCCACCTACTGACAGACATGTAGGATGATCCACATAGGGTTTCCTCATCAATCCAAATCACTGGAGTGATACTCCACAGTGTTCTTGGTTGCCTGATCAGGGTTTCAGTCAGGAGCAGGGTTTGACATTTCTCCCCACCTTACAAAAATTTTGTTTTCAAAATTTGCTTACCTTGCAATTCAAAGAGTTGAGGATATTTCTCCTTCATTTCTTCCTCAAGTTCCCATGAAGCTTCTTCTATCGGGTTGTTTCCCCATCGAACCTTTACAAAAGCGATGGTGTGGTTACGGAGGTTATGCTCCTTTCTGTCCAATATCTCCGTAGGTTGCTCTTCGTATGTTATATCCACATCCAACTGCTCAGGCTCAGTTGTCAGCACATGTGTCAGGTTGTTAATGTACTTTCTCAGCATCGACACATGGAAAACATCATAGATGTCTGAAAAAGATGGTGGTAGTGCCAGTCGGTATGCTACGGGTCCCACTCTATTGAGTATTTCATAAGGACCAATGAATCTTGGGCTTAACTTGCCCTTCTTATTGAAACGTAGCAATCCTTTAGTTGGAGATACTCGAAGGAATACTTTTTCTCCGATCTCAAACTCAATTTCTTTCCTTCGGTTATCCACATAACTTTTCTGTCTTGATTGGGCTGCCTTGATCTTCTCTCTTATGACATCCACCTTGTCGTAGGTCGCTTGTATCATCTCCGATCCGAGATATCTTCGTTCGCCGACTTCATCCCAATATAGAGGGGTTCGGCACTTCCAGCTATAGAGTGCTTTGAATGGTGCCATGCCAATGGTGGAGTGGTAGCTATTATTGTATGCAAATTCCACCAGTGGTATGTGGGTATCCCAACTATCGTTCATCTCTAAAATATAAGCCCTGAGCATATCTTCTAGGGTTTGGATAGTTCTCTCTGATTGTTCGTCCGTCTACGATCACCCATATCGCATTCATGCCCTTCCTGATGTTGGGAAGATTTGTCACAAAATCCATAGTGATCCTTTCCCACTTCCATTCTAGTATGGGAAGTGACTGCAACAATCCATACGGTCGATGTCTCTCTGCTTTTATCTGTTGACAGGTGAGGCACTTGGACACATATATTGCTATGGTCTCCTTTATTCCCATCCACCAGTAATATTTCTTCAAATCCTTATACATCTTTGTACTTCTAGGGTGGATTGTATAGGGTGAGTTATGCGCCTCTTTAAGGATTCAGTCTTGGACGCCGAAATCATCAGGCATGCACACTCTATCTCGAAACTTTAATGCACCATCATGGGCCAAAGAAAAATTTGGGTCCTTATGGACTCCTTGTTGTACTTCCCGAATAATCTTAGCCAACTCAGGGTCCAATGGTTGCTTCGCGATTACCTCTTCTCGTATCGACTGTTGCAGATCCATGGCTGCTAATTGTATAGCCGTTCCTTCGATTACAAGTTCCAGATCAAACTTCCGAGCTTCTTCTACCAATTGCTCGCTTATGGCTAAGAAAGCAAGGGATGTAGTCTGAGATTTTTTGCTTAATGCATCTGCAACAACATCGGCTTTGCCAGGGTGGTACTGAGTCTCATAATCATAGTCTTTCACCAACTCTAACCACCGCCGCTGTCTCATGTTCAACTCCTTCTGGGTGAACAAATACTTCAGACTTTTATGATCGCTGAAGATTTCACTCTTTTCCCCATACAGGTAATGCCGCCATATTTTCAACGCAAAGACTACAACTGCCAACTCCAAATCATGAGTGGGGTAATTTTTCTCGTGTTCCTTCAATTGTCTGGAGGCATAGGCGATAACTTTTCCCTTCTGCATCAAGACGCCACCCAATCCTGTCCTGGATGCGTCAGTGTATACCACCATTCCCCCGGTGCCATCTGGAATGGTCAAGACTGGAGCTGTTACCAATCGGTTTTTCAATTCCTGAAAGCTTTTCTCGCATGCTTCATTCCACTCAAACTTAGCACCCTTCTTGGTGAGTTTTGTTATAGGTGCCAAAACCCGCGAGAAATTTTTAATAAACCGTCGATAGTAACCGGCCAATCCTAAGAAACTTCGGATCTCAGTGGCACTCTTCGGAGTCTCCCATTCGAGAACAACTTTTACCTTGCCCGGGTCTACTTTAATCCCATCTTTGGTGATGATGTGTCCCAGGAACCCTATCTGATGAAGCCAAAATTCATATTTACTGAATTTGGCGAAGAGCTGGTGTTCACGCAACCGCTGCAACACGAAAGTAAGGTGTCAAGCGTGCTCTTCCTCACTCTTAGAGCACACCAAGATGTCGTCAATGAACACAATGATGAACTTATCCAGCACATCATGGAATACTCTATTCATCATGTCCATGAATGCTTCCGGGGCATTGGTTAATCGGAACAACAAAACCAAGCATTCCTAATGTCCGTATTGCGTTCGGAATGCTGTTTTATGAATGTCACCGCTTTTGATCTTTAGTTGATGGTATCCCGACCTAAGATCAATTTTGGAGAAAACTCATGCTCCTTGTAACTGATCAAATAGGTCATCAATACGCAGTAGCGGCTATCGATTCTTGATAGTCAGCTTATTCAACTCGTAATAGTCGATACACAGCCGCATACTACCATCTTTCTTCTTAACAAACAGCACAGGTGCTCCCCAAGGTGATACACTGGGTCATATAAATCCCTTCTTCAGCAGGTCTTGAAGTTGAACCTGCAACTCCTTTAGTTCGATTGGCACCATTCTGTATGGTGCCTTGGATATTAGTGCTACACCAGGAATTAGATCAATCATGAACTCTATATCGCGATCAGGCGGTAGCTGCGTCAGATCTTCTGAAAAGACATCAGGAAATTTTTTGAAGACTTCTAGCTCTTCCAAAGGTTTTATCTTTGCCTCCGTGTCTAATACCGTGGCCAAAAAGCCTTGACATCCATCATCAAGCAACTTGCGTGCCTAGAGGGCTGATAAGGTTATTCTCCTGGATTTCTTCCTTGGTTCACTTTGATAGGTTAAGATTGACCCATCCTCTAACTTAAACATTATCTTCTTTTCCACACATAAGACGTTTGCACCATAGGCAGACAACCAGTCCATGCCTAGTATTTTGTCAAAATCCTTTATATCCAACTTTACTAATAGTGCGGTTAGATTCTTCCCACAAATATCGATCTGGCAGGGGTCGTATACTTCTTTTAAACTCACGACACTGCCCGTTGGTGTGCTGACTACTAGCTCATGCCCGATGTCTCTTGGTTGATCTTTCATCTTACTCGCAAAAGTTGAGGAGACGAAAGAGTGGGTTGCGCCAGAGTCAAATAATACTCGCGCGGGTATGGTTGAGACATTCAGGGTACCTAGGGTTTGTAGGTAGTTTAGGTTACATGAAGTAAGCCAATTATTCCCTATAGTTAAATAGTGATCAACAAACTTACTTGTCAGCACGTCGGGGTTCACCTCAGCTTCTTTATTTGTCAAAGCGTACACCTTTCCTTGCGTCCGATTGTCCCATGGCTGGAAGGACCTAGCGTAGGGCTGATTCTTCAAGTTGTTGCCGTACCCACACGATCTGCAATCTCTGGCCATATGCCCTTCCTTGTTGCACTGGTAACAATTAAAGGGTGGAGCAGCAGGTGTGAGGCTTGGCCCGCTTGACTAGTTGCTAGTCGAGCTGGTGAAGCTGCTATTGTCGCTTGACTCATGGTCGATTGTGCAAGTCGACTGAATGTGGGGCGGAAAAGGTTTTGACCCACATTCGGCCTACGATACGGAGTCAAATTCGGGCTTAAATTTGTTCCCCGATAAACCTTATTTGGCCACCCAAAAGTTTGAAAATTATTTGGCCTTTTGTTTAACCCAGGCGACGTCACAACCTTTTCTTTCTCCTTTTCCTCAAACCTATCTTCCATTGTCTTTGCCTTGTCGACCATTTGAGCATAATCCCGAATGTCCATGATTGACAGTACTGACCCAATCTCAGTTTTGAGTCCCTTCTCAAATTTCTTTGCCTTACTAACTTCCCCTTTCAGGTGCTCTAGAGCAAAATAGAACAGGTCTTCAAATTGTTGTTGGTAATCCAGCACTGTCTTGGTTCCTTGCACCAGTGCGATAAATTCAGCTTCCTTCCTATCCCTGAAGCTCTCTGGGAAGTAGTTCTTGAAGAAAACTTCTTTAAATTGCTCCCACGTGGGGTTCGGATGAGTAGCTTCCAAGTTAGGCTTAGTAGCTTTCCACCAAGCTTCGGCTTCATTTGACAATTGATAACCCACACATATAATCTTTTGTACGTCCGTGCACCAAGTACTTCAAATGCCTTCTCTAGGGCGCTGATCCACCGTTTCGACTGCATTGCCTCAAAAGTTATTTTGGAAAATGCAGGCGGTTGGAGTTTCTTGAATCTCTCCATAACCTTGGCGGCAGAGTTCTCCGCTAAATGTTGAGGCACAGGTGGTGGAAATAGTATGGGCCGGTTGGGTGGTGGTGGTGGTGCAGCACATTCATGCATCATGGTTGCAAACTGTGTGGACATTTGACCAAGCAATTCTTGTTGTTGTTACATGGTCCGCATCATAGTGGTCAAGAATGCAGTCACGTCACCTGCTGCCACATTTGGCTGAGGTACTGTAGCAGTGGCTTGTGCAGCCGTTGGTGCCTCCGATGAAGTTGTCGATGCTTCGAAATTTTGAGCCTCAGTTCCGTTAGGCAGTTCAACTTCCGGTACAACTCGTGGTTGTTTCCCTTTATGACCACCAAGTGAACTTCTCCTGGTGTTGACCATTGTGGCTTCTCTAAAAAGAGGAGCATGTTTAATATTCCAATATCTTCTATAAGGGGCAACAGTTATTTCTTAGCTAGAGCAGGTATAAACCTAGTCCACAGTTCCAATGAGTTTCATGAGTCGCACCAGTAAGGTGGATTATTAGATATGTTATCTTGGTTTATAGTGAGATGCTACATTTGCTTTATGTTTTGTTTCTCTTTCTTAAGCATTTTATGTATCAGTATGCTATGCGCTTCAAACTTTTAAATAAAAGGCTTTTAATTAATTACCTGGTCTAACAGGCAAACAATTCTAGCTTCTTCCCGGTCACAAACTCCATCGCAAGTAGGTACTCTATTTCGGCTCTTACTTCTTCAGCTAAGGTCATACAATAGTCTTGCTCTTCCGGTCCACTAATGGCAGCAATGGCTAAATAAAAGTCCAATCTGTTCTCAGCTCGGGGTAGTACTAGTCGTATCTGTCTCAGTCTCTCCCGTAACTGTCTAATATAGATCATGGTGTTGGGGTCTCCAGCCTTGGCTGAAGTGTTAGGTCATGTCATAGAAAATGGTTCTAAGCATAAAGTCATACCTAATTAAAAGAATTAAGTACATATCTACTAAGATTTAAATGACTAAGATTCCATAACACTAATCTTGGGTTGGCTCGAGGTACCCTAGCGTCTAGGTACTCCGATTGGTTGGACCTCCTCTTAGATTCCTATTCTCAACTGACCTAGTATGTGAATAGGGTAATATCCACACTCTTGCACATGGTAAATACATATTACAACATACCTATGTACCTATGTTCTGTTTTACATAGCAACACTCCCCACGGTTCATACATCTTGATATTCACGCAAGTGATACTTTAATATTGCACACACCAATTCTCATAAACATGTATACATATATATTTTTATTTATATATGTTAGATACTCATATTAAACATATTAACAAAAATTTCCCAAGTCCCTATGTGCTTTACTTAATACCCCATGTAGAAGTTGCATTCTTTTAAATTTATGAAAACTGTATTTGTTTAATTAATTATTATTTATTTATTCTCTTTTTTTTTATAATAATTTTTTTTTAAAACATTAGTAAAAGTCTGTACCTTTATGTTTTCCAAGGTTATTTTAGGTAAATCCTAGTTCCCATGAGTTAAAACACAAAAACCAGCAAAATACATTCACTGGGCGATGTCTCTGGGCGTTGGACACATCGCCCAGAGAATCGGGGGCGTAGTATATGAGTCCGAGAGGGGCCCATTTGCATTCTAACTTCTTCCAAACTCTTCTATACACCAAGGAAAGGTCTTTGGAGGGTAGTGTGACTCATTCCATACCAAATCCTCGTGCTTTCTCGAGTTTTTCGCGAATCTTCGTCTGCTTAGGTATGATTTCTTACCTACATTCCCTTGTTAGGTGTCCTTTTCTTTCAATCTTGTTTTAGTTAGGGTTTTTTTTTTTTTACCAATTTTCCTTGCCCTAACTATTTCTTTTTCTTCTCTTTTGTAGAAAATGTCTACAAGCCATCGTACGGCTAGGAAATTGATAGCCCAGAAGAGGCTACGAGTGGAGAGTGACCATTCTTCATCATCATCCATAGTACCTCCCTCTTCATCTAGAGATGACTCATCTTCGGAGGAACCCGAGTTCAATCGGTTCCATTTCTCTAGGTATGAGCATGCTAAAGTTTGGAAGAATTTTAGGTCACTAAAAATTGTAAACGGTCGGGTTGTTCAGGTGGAGGACTTTCACCAATATAGCCTATTTGCTTGGTTTATGCCCTAGGTTGGGCTTCTATGTTGTCACCTATCGAGCCTTGTTACCCTAACTTGGTTCGATACTTCTATTGTAATTTGGTGCCATCTGGGGCACGAGAGTTCGGATTACTGAGTAGGGTGAAGGGAGTGGATATCACACTGACCACTGCCTCACTGGCAGAGATTCTGAGTCTACCCAACACTGGGGAGAGGGTTTACTACAAACCCAGGATGGACATCTCGGAGATGTTCTCTTTGGAGACTAGGAGAATAGTCTTTGGAGCGTTGACAGGATCGCAGAGCACTCCTAAATCTGAAGCTTCCTACAAGCCCAGTGCTCGAGTAATTAGTAGGTGTGTGTCCTATAACATCTACCCGAAGGGTGGAAATAGGGGCAGCATATCTATGTTGAGGGCCTACATCACCTATTGCCTTCTAGGTGCGGGTAGAGGAGGTCCGGTTATAAACCTCCCTTACTTGCTACTTCAGGCCATGTTATATCATGCACAGAACCTAGCTGATGGGAACCTTCCATATGGGAAGTTCCTCACTTTGGTTTTCCGTTACTTTGGGGTTCCATTGGAGGGTGAGTATGCCGAGAAGGACAAATCCAGGCCTATTGACAAGACTTCGATACTGAAGATGAAGGTGCCAGGAGAGGATCCACCAGAGGATGAGGATCAGATGGGGATGCAGCAGGGAGATGAGGGGTTGGATGCAGAGGAGCAGGGTGATGATGTACATGATGAGGAGATACACGGGGAGGAGCAGGGTGACATCGAGGGCATGCACGGAGAGGAGTAGTTTGTTGGTGCAGAGGATGTGGGTTAGGGCGACTTTGAAGGTGTTGGCATTCGGTACACTGACTTACCTGCCTATGAGGCGACGGGTGCCACCAGTTCTCAGATTCCAGGGTCATCCGAGTGGATGCAAATGATGACACATTTTCAGAGCCTCAGTACTCAGCTTTCGGACATGGCGACTAGGATGGACCAGGGCTTCACTTCCTTGGAGAGTAGAGTAGGATCTGTTGAGCAGCGCTTAGATTTTTGGGACAGATTCTATAGAGTTGACTCTCGCCAGACACAGCCTCCTCCGAGTGACTTACCTCCTACTGAATAGTTCCAGATCAGTTCCTATCAGCTCATGCTACGTGGTAATGACTATCTCTTTTTTTTTTTTACTTATGCTTATGTACCTCTCTTACCTTGAGATGTATTTAGTTTAGTGTATTTTTTTTTCATCAGCTTATGTAATTATTGAATTGCAGCTCATGCAATTAAAACTTATGTAGTGGCTTAGCCACAGTTTCCTTTGGCTTAATAAAAATTATGCACTTCTATTTATTTACATTTACCTCTCTCGTAGCTTTTAATTATTACTTGTTTTAGTATTGGTAGCTTGTTAACCCTAATCTACATTCCATGAATATAAGAAGAGCCTCACACTCTGATACCAAGCTCTGTCACACCCCAAACCACCCCTTGGGAGGATTAGGTAGGTGACCCGATATGCATATCGGCAATCCGCCAAATCCCACGGATGAAGCAGTGCTTACATTCATTGAACCACATTCATTCACTTTACCAAAGGCAAGATCAGAGTGCCGCAGAAAAACTACAATTATAATAAAAGAGAAAGCGTAGCGATACGGGAAATGATGATAATATATACATAGATAAGTTTGGTACATTTTCCAACTTCCCACAAACTAAGAAACAAAGCTGACAAGAATAGCACTAAAGTTACTACATACATAAATATATACAGGGTGAGTAGGCTCAACCCCCCCAAAAAAAAAAAAAGTAAGAAACTACAACAGAACCACAGTTAGAATGGGGATAAACTCCTAACAAAACAAAAAGGAGTCCCCAAGTCAAAACATTAAGTGCACTCTTCAACGGTCTTCATTAATGACCACCGAGAACGCACGCATCATCGGCACGACCTCCGTCGGGATCCATACCAAGATCATCATAATAACCAGGGCTCTCTTCCTCATAATGAGCCTCCATGCCATAGTGGCATTGATCTACAAAATCATCTAAGAAAACATATATAATAGAGTGTGAGCCCCACTGAGCTCGTGAGCAAATATACCATCATGCATGCACGTGCAACCACAATCCACATGATCCTACATGATATGCAAGTCCGGATTATTTATTAGCCACCTCGCAATACAACTAAGACAGGTCTGTGCTACTATAATCCCCAATACATGTATCCCTGGTGTAGGCTTGGTTACCTCTTCCCGCGATACACCCATTGAGTTGTCGAAGAGGACCAGTCAGCTCCCGCATTCATTCACCAAGGTCAGCCCAACCAGCCCTCTGTGATTAGCCCATGGGACAATCTATTTCTCTTCTCTTTTCTTTTCTTTTCTGGCTCATAGCTCATATTCACCATTCCGGTGTTCTTTTCATTTCTTTTCTCTTTTCTCATATACATATGGTCGCCCCCACAGGCATCCAACACCTAAACCCCTGTTGGAAAGGGTGCGTAGCATGGGTGATGAAACTCTAACCCCATGTCTATATGGCATCATATGAGTCAGGTGGTGTCAACCGCATCCCATACTACGGGCTACCACAGGCCTCATTTCCAAGCCGACTACGGCATCTAGTCTAACACGCAATCATCATATAAGAATTCACAGTGTTGATCAACAGATAATCATTATGCAGTGATTTGAGTAACTTGAAACAGAAGTAAGTAACATAGCATTTATAATTAAAATTCCTAATTGCCGGCATAACATCATAATTACACATGCACATATGATAATATTATTCACTCACTTGAGTTGGGTTCTCAGACCTCGATTGCAAACTCAGTTCCAAAAGCAGTCTGGTTATTGACCTCGAGCACAGGATCAAATCCTAAATATAAATCAGAAGATGTCATATTGAGTTTTCAGTCTATCACTGGTATTCCTAGGGTTAACCTAAGCTTACTGGGTTGACCCGGTTGTTCAGTTGGTTCTCACTTAGAAACACTAGCCTTGCACTGGGCCTTGGGTCCATGTCCCGGTGCATCATCCAGTGTCTTTGGTATAGGGGTAAAATGGTCATTAATAGTGACTGTACCTGACCCTAGGTCAGAATGGGGTCACAGTGCTGTCCATAGCTTGTCTATGTTATAGGACCATGCACAGGCAGGGTTTTCCTTCACCTGCGGGGCCCACTTGGGTTCAAAAGCATTTCCTTATTAAGAACAAATGTGGGGAAGGGCATTTATGTCATTTCCCACCTTCCCACACTGTCCCACGGCCATTGGGTGAGATTCCCTAGGCCAGACTGCAAAAACAACAGCATATCCTTCACTGGGCGATGTCTCTGGGCGTTGGGTGCATCGCCCAGAGCCCTCAAATCAAAAATGGGCTGAGTTCCCAAGGTTGGGCTCTGTAGGTAGTGCTCAAATCTGATCCCCATGGATGTTAGGGGGTCAGATAGCTCTAGGGTTGACCTTCATTTTGATCCAAATGGATCCTCCATCAGACCCACCATTTGGCTGCCAGAGGCTGCCCAGACAACCCAATGAATAGTGTCACAGGGTTTTCTTCAAGCATGAACCTCACTTTCAGCCACATGTAAGGCTGAAAACAGATGCAATAAGATGATTCCTGGCTGCAATCATCAAGGGTTTGGTCTGTCCAGCCTTAGCTTCCATCCAGGGTTCCAAATAATAAGCCAGTAGTGGATTTGGGCAGTACAGCCATGCATAACCAGATTTGGCCCTCAAGAACAGCAAAATAGCCTAATAAAATGTAATAAAAATCACAGATCTCCTATGCTCTATGCTTGCATGGTAGATCTGGAGCTGTTCAGGGCAAACCCCAGCTGTTCTAGGCTGCCCAGGGAGCAGGAAACCATTCAAAACTCAGAGATCTTAAGAGGGCAATAGGTTTTTATGAAGATTTATACCTATCCAGGTGAGAGAACTCGATCCAAGCTTGGATGGGGGTGGCAGCCTGCAATCCCCTTCCTTCTTCTTCTTCTCTCTTCTTCTCCTTCCTCTTCTTTCTCTCCTTTCTCTCCTTTCTCTCCTCACAGTTCCAATAGTGCTAAGGGCTCTAAATGAGCCCAAGGCATTCCTATTTATAGGCCCAGCCCTCAGTGAGGCCTGTTTGGCTATCAAGGTCCCTTTGTAAAATGAGTTTTCTGAGTGATTCTGGGCACACTGGTGGGGTCCACAGTGAACTAAGGGTGTGAGGTGGTCCCTCAGACTCCCCTCTATCTATGGAGGGTTCCCATGTCCATGTTGGGTGGTCCCCATAATTAAAATCTAATAAAATATGCTGTTTCACTCACTGGGCAATGTCTCTGGGCCTTGTCTGCATCGCCCAGAGATTTCAGCAAGCTGATTCTCAGTGGGGTTTGCACTGGGGTTCAACCATGGGTCAGGGTATTGTCCCCACATGCCCTTTTGAGGTTTTTTACACGCCTTTTCAGAGGTGGGTCCCATAGTTATGGGAAGGAGAGAGATTACCTGGGATTCAGCCCATACATCATGCTATGAGCGGTGCATTTGCAGGGGTCTGCTTTCCACCTACTGATAGGTATGTAGGATGATCCACACAGGGTTTCCTCATCAATCCAAATCACTGGAGTGATACTCCACAGTGTTCTTGGTTGCCTAATCAGGGGTTCCTGTTCTTCAATCAAAATTCCAGTCAGTCAGGAGCAGGGTTTGACATTACTCCTGTAGAACTATTGTAGAAAAGTGAGCCTGATACAGTACCAATGATGCTCAATTCTTTAGAAGATCTCCTTTCTGAAGAATCACCTGCCGTAATCTCTTCAAATGAGATCCTCCTGACTCCTCAAAGCTCCCTAGAAGTTTATGAAGCATGGAGAGTTCAAGATGAGACAAAGGATCTTTCCATGTCGGCTCTCTTAAACCAAAGGAACACGGGCATAATGAAAGAAGCCTTGCAGACCCTCCTGGCTGCATCGATCCTTATTGATGCTCAGAAGCACATTGTGGCTTGCTTCCTCGAACTATTAGGTCTTATGGAGAATGAATTTCCAGCGGCATTGGAAGATATTGTGCACGAAAAGATGAATGTGACGCAGAAAGCAACCTAGAAAGACATCCTTCGGTCACTGGTGCTCGAATTGAAAACCTTGCAATCATTTGAAAGAGACTTGACCGAGGAGCTGGGCCTTCTAGAAGCAAAGAGGCTAGTTGTCGCAAAGGAACTTGCCAAAGTGAAAATAGCGTCTTTTGAGGCTATTAACTCGGCCAATTTGAAGGAAAGACAAACAAGGATACCTTAGACCTTGAACAAAAGTTCGTGCGTCAAGTTGCTTTTGCTCATGCGCACATTGACAAGATTAAAAGGGAACTTGGCTCTATCTGGTTCCAACTAAAACCATCGGGCTCTGGCGAGGCTTAAGGAAAAATTTCCCTTTTCTCCCTTTTTTATTTTGAAACAAGATGGGACTTTTTTTTATATGGCCGATGTGTTGTATTCGATTAGAAACTTTGACTTTTGGCCTGTGTATCTTAATTCGGCCGATGTAATTCCTTTTCATGTTGGCTAACATCATACTATTTCCTTCTTCTCAAAGTTTCTCCCTTTTTATACTAGCCTGGTCTCCCACATCGTTGGGTAATAATGTTTTAAGTACTTACTATTCATTGGCCTAATCTGAATCTGACAGTCTAATGTCGTCAACCGGTAAGCCCCACCTTTCAGTACTTGATGCACCAGGAATGGCCCTTCCCATGTTGGGGACCATTTTCCATACTTTGGCTCTGTATGACCGACAGGCAGTGTTGTTTTAAAAACCAACTCAGCTTCTCTACAAGTTTTAACCTTCGCCTTCTTGTCGTATGCTCTGGCGACCTTAGCCTTTTATGCATTTATTCGGTCAAGAGCTAACATCCTCTCTTCGCCCAGATTTTCTAACTCGGTCATCATTAGCTTAGAGTACTCTTGAGGAGTTATCTTATATTGTTGGGACACTCTCAAAGACTTAACAGTCACTTCTATGGGTAAGACTGCATCATGATCAAAATTTTAAGTGAAGGGGGTTGTCTCCCTCACAGACTTTCTGGAAGTTCTGAATGCCCAAAGCACCTCAGACAGCATCCCTGCCCAAATTCTAGAGTTGTCATCAATGACTTTCAATAGATTCACCTTAATTACTTTGTTACTGGCCATTTCCTGACGTGTAGTAAGGCATTGAGAAGGTCACCATGATGCCATACTCTTGTGCAAACTGAGCAACATCTCCTCCAAAGAAAACTGTCCCAGTATCACAAGTATAGTTTCAGGCATACCAAACCGATGTATTATTTCCTCCTTTAGGAATTTGATGACGTTGGTCTGATTGACCGATTTCATTGGCATAGCTTCTACCCATTTTGTAAAATAATCTATTTCTATGATTACAAACAGTATCCCTAGGTCGAAGGAGGGGTGATCTTTCCTATTAAGGCCATAACCCACCCTCTAAATGGCCATGGCTTTATTATTGGGTGAAAAGGGGTTGCAGGAACTCTGTGTACTGGAGAATGCCTTTGGCAGGCTTGACAACCCATGGCATATCTAATATAATCTTAAAGAATGGTCGGTCAATAATACCGTGTCGCCTAATCAACCATCTCATCTTAGGCCCTGCTTGATGTGCACCACAAGTGCCTT
This sequence comes from Telopea speciosissima, assembly GCF_018873765.1. Lineage (NCBI taxonomy): Eukaryota > Viridiplantae > Streptophyta > Magnoliopsida > Proteales > Proteaceae > Telopea > Telopea speciosissima. Next base: position 37,395,357 of record NC_057917.1, on the reverse strand, counting down.
CTGGACCTTAGCCATGTCAAGCATTGACTCATTCAAACCCAAGCATTTAAGCAAGAGGTCATCTTGCCCCAGTTTGAACAACTCATCTCTCAGAAGGACATGGTTTAAGGCCGAATACTTTACTAGTCAACCTTCGCACTTGGGTTTTTCAAAAAATGAACAACCAGAGACCTCTGATCTGGCTGAACCTCATCCAATTGCCAACTTCCAATGGCTCTTCATCTAGAATGGATGAGAACATCTTCCATTGCATTGTGATTGTCTTCTCCATCCATCCCTCTGGTATTACATTGCTTGATGTGGCCTGGGCTAAACTATTAGCTACGTTGTTTTCTGATCGAGGAATATGCTTGACCGATGTATCATCAAACCGGTCCAAGTACCCTCGGGCCATAGAGTAATAGGGAAGCAACGAGTTGCTCAATGGTATTCTTTGGCCAACTACCTTATCACCAACTGAGATTCGTCGATGATTTGTACCACTCTCACGTCCATTGCTCTAAGGGCCTTGAGGCCGTTCAATAAAGCTTCATACTCAGCTTGATTATTCGAACAGGGGAAATAGAGTTGAAAGACGAGGTGAGTTTCCACACCGTTTGGGGATGTCAGAACTATCCTAGCCCTGGCTGAACCGTCAGTTCTAGAACCATTAAAAGTTGGTTTCCATGGGGATAAAGCAACACTATCAACTTTTTGAGCTCATTCCCTTTTCGTCTATCTCTAGCGGAGGATGAGTGGCTAAAAAATCAGCCATTGATTTCTGAGGTATATATTACAATGCAAACTCTGTCAGAGCCATCAAGCATGTATTTAATCACGTCTGTTTGGTATAGTACGTGCACAATAATGGGTAGCAAATAATACCTAAGCTTACTGTAGGTAAAGTACAGCGCCAAGCAAAGCTTTTCAATAGGTAAATATCTTCTCTCAACATTGGTCATAGTACGACTCAAGTAATAGATTGCCTGCTCTGAGCCAGTCTCATTATCTTGAGCCAGCAAACTCCTAATAGAATCTGGTGCTGCTGAGATGTAAAGCTTGAGGGGTATACCTCTCCTTGGTGGTATTAGCACAGGGGATTCAGTAAGGTACCTTTTTATTTCCTCAAAAGCTTCTGATGAATCTCATCCCAATGGAGCTCTTCATTTGGTCGCAAACGTAGCAATGGCAAAAAAGCTATGACTCGGCTAGCAAAATTTGAAATAAATCTCCTGAGAAAATTTATTTGGCCCAAAAATCTTTGCAGCTCCTTTTTGTTCTATGGGGCTGGTGCTTACATGATTGCCTTTGTTTTATTTTTGTCTACTTCGATCCCTTTTTGATGAACAAGGAAACCAAGAAAGTTTCCAGCGGCTACTCCAAGAGCACATTTTAGAGGGTTCATCTTCAAACCGTGTTGCATCATCCTCTTAAAGGACTTATGGAGGTGGTCAAGGTGCTCAGCCTCATTCATGGACTTAATCACTACATCGTCTATATACACTTCCATGAATTTCCTGATCATGTCATGGAAAATAAGATTCATGGCTCGTTGATATGTTTCTCCGGCATTCTTTAGGCCGAATGGCATAATGACCCACTCATACATTCCTAGAGCTCCAAGACATTTGAATGCCGTCTTAGGTACATCTTCTTCGGCGATGAAGATTTGGTTGTATCTTGTGTAGTCGTCCATAAATGATAGAATTTGATGTTTAGAGGCTGAATCAATTAACATATCGACCATGGCATCGGATATTCGTCTTTAGGCATAGCTGCATTTCAGTCTCTAAAATCTATGCACACCCTAAGTTTGCCATTCTTCTTAATGAACGACATCACATTAGCCTACCATTTAACGTAGTGAGCGGTTCTAATAAACCCTGCTCCTAGAAGCCATTCTATCTCATCTTTGATCTTGGTAACCACTTTGGGTACCATGCGCCTTGGGAGTTGTTTGATTGGCTTATATATATGGGTAAATGGTGTTCTATAAGGTTTCGGTCTAGACCTAGCAGCTCAGAGTAATCCCAAGCGAAACAATCTTTATATTTGTGCAACAATTTTACAAGCTTCGCCTAAAATTTTGGACTCAACAGGCCACTCACAAATGTTGACCTTTTCATACAATCAAAGCATAAGTTAACCTCTACTAAGACATCTTGTACTTCGGTCAAAGTTTCTTCCATCTTGGGCGGCGCTGATCGTAAGTCCTTCAGTTCTATACCCCTTCGCCCTATTCCTTCATCTGTAGATCTTTCGGCCATATAGGCCGATAAGGCTATCTTGTGTTCTATACTAATAAAATACAGCTTCTTTATTATCTTCCCTATTGTTTCCTCATTCATCTTCTTTTCGTTCATGGGAAGTTGGTTCATCAAGCATAAGTCTGTCTAGATACAACAACCTAAAAAGTTCTGCAAGCACATAGCTTAAATGTTCAACATCTTCTGCAATAGTTGCAACCATAGCCATGGCCGTTGGCTTTTCGTCCTCATCTCGGCCGACAAACCTGATCGGGCCAATTCCTCCTTCATAGAACTTTGCCTCTGCATTACTCATGTTTACTAAAAATGGCCTATTGTCTGCAGAGACCCACTCAATTTTCCTTTTGTCACTCCAAAAAATGAGAACTTTATGAAGGGATGAAGGGACACAGCTATTAGCGTATATCCAATCCCGACCTAAAAGTGCATTATAGTTAGCATAAGAGTCCATGACAAAAAGGCCGGTGTCGACACTCTTCCTCTGACTTCCAAATGAATGGGCAATATCCCCCTTGGTTTGTGATGAACATATTTATATGTGAATTTAAGCCTTTATATTCTTGTATTTTCATGCTTGAACAGAGCTACTCGATGTGTTTTTATGTGTTTTCAGGTTTTAGGTCCATGCTTGAAAGAGAAGCCCAAATTAAGCTAAGAAGCCTTTGTGGAGTTGAAATGCAAGGAATCAAGTTTTAAAGAAGCCCATGTCCATAGGCCCAAGAATCAATTTCATATATGGGCTAGACCATTGGGTCATGAAGACCCATGTTACACCCGCACCCCAAATATACCCTTATACCCAGGGGCAATCCAGACCTTACCCAAAGGGTAATGCCTTATGGCTATGGTCAATACTGATGACCTTGAACTGGAAATACCATAGAAAGAATCCCCTTGAAGCCCTAGAAGTGTGGGCCAAAGCCCCGTAACTTTCCTTGAAGTTTGGGCTATGACAGCAGCACCGGAGTCACGAACGGACTCACTCTTACTGAATCCGCTCGAGGATCTGCCCATGCTATCATCAGCCTTTTTGGATTATTTTTCTGTGGGACCCACATACTCGTGTCCTAGACACCCTAATTGAACCTATGGACCATATGGACCCCTGTCCTCACCATTGATTGGTTGAGTGGGCCATGAAAGTGGGCCCATAAGGCTCAACTTTGGTGAATAATGGGTTTTACACACCCTAGCCTAAAACCAAACAGACCCTGGTGGACAATTAAGTCCAATGGACTTAGGGTGCACCCCAAACGTGACCTAATGGACCTAATGGTTATGACCATGATCAAACAAGCCCTAAGACCTAACTAGAACCCATTTAAAGACCTAGGGCCACTAAGTGATTGGGGTTACCTAAACCAAACACACCCTAAGGCCCATCTAACCGCTTAAAGGATAGGAAACCCCTCTCATTCACTTATCTCTCCCCCTCCCCAATAAACCATGGAGGAGAAGAGACAAGAGAAAAGAGAAGGAGGAAGCGGAAGGAAGAAGAAGGTGAAGTAGAAGAGGAATAGGAGGGGAAGGGAAGAAGGTGGATGCCATGCAAAGACGGCTGGCAGCTCCACACCTCCTCCCAAGCTGGTTGGACCCAAGGGAGAAGAGAAAGAGGAGGAGAAGAGATGGAGAGAGTGGCTGGAAGAAGGAAGCTCACCAAGGTAGGCTCCCCCAAACCTAGCTCTCCTCCATTTCTCTTTGTTTTAATGGTTTCTTGAGCTAGGGCTAACCTAGGGTTTCATTTGGGACTCAAGGTGAAGCTCGGCCCTAATTGGGAGCTTTGGTGGATGCTGACCGAGGCCTCTAAGTACTGCACTTTCAGTCATGGCCAATGAATCCCTGGTTTAAACCTTGAAGCCCAACCCTTGGACCAATGTGAGACCTAAACCTTGTAGGATCTTGGATCCATGAGGTGAACCTAGGACCTAGTGATCCTAGGAAGGCTTAGACACCTCCCCCTTGTCCCTGAGGTGCTAGGGAGCTCCAAGCTTCAAGCTGGAGCTGAAGCCCACTGCAATCTCAGAAGAGACTACCGGCGGATGAAAGACTGGATTCATCTATCATGGTGCCACCCGTCAGTCCGCTTGGTATAAACCTTGTGTGTTGACCTGAGCGGACAAAGGCACGGATTCACTTTGTTTGTCTCCGCCCAAAGCCTGTTGCTCTCGGGTCTGTCTCAGGAATTGAACGGATGCAGGGGCAGACCCAAGAAGCACATCTGCCCGTGGATCCGCTCCCTTTTAAGTTTGTCTTAGGTGTTGAACGGATGCACCACCAGACTCGAGTATGATGTTCCGCTCGTGGGTTCGCTCGCTCTGTTTTCACCTTTTGGCCTGAACGGAGTCAGGGACGGACTCACCTCTGCTGAGACCGCCCGTGAGTCAGCTCGTGTTGTCTTAGTTGAAACTTGGTTTTAACCTTAGGGGCCTAGTATGGGAGCCTTCTATGCATGCTTTAATGATTATTTTTGTATTCCTAGGCTACCCAAATCGATGGATAGCGGGGAGCCCAGGTGAGATTCATGTCAACCACACGCGGCGGTGCCCATGTTAGGTGAGTGGGTTCTGGATGATTTTGTTGGGTTTGGATATTAAATAATTGTTAATCTTAAGCATGCTAGTATATATTTATAAGCATCGTGTGCATTGCATTATTATCCAATTGTGATCTGATATGAATGTGATAGTATGCTCACCACTATATCGGGCTACGGTGCCGGGTGTGCCGGTATCAGAAACCCAATTTATTTAATTTATGAAAACTGTTGTATGTCATCCTGAACGGTATGTGCCGTGTTGTGCTGGTACCCGGGTACTAAATGGAATGGGACTTTGATGCACCCGGAATACCTCTCGGGACGATAGGACCTGCATATAGTATATCTGGGGCTAGGATGCTTGTTCCCTTATGCTACGACCCTTGCCAACAGGGGGTTATGTGTTGGATAGTCTGAGCACCTGCGGTCTATGGAAGTGGGAGAGGCCAGGGCAAGGGTAGTGATGGCTATCGGGGTTTGCTACTGGGTGGTCATGATGCCTTCTACCAGCGCAGGTCCCCTCGTGATAATTGAGGTCTCACTAGGGCGATAGGATAAGTGACCCTTAGTGTTTCCCGAGTTATCACAGTAGCATATACTTGACTGATAGAATTGTGTGTTAGGTGAAAAATGAATCTAACAACATGCATCATTCCGATTGATATTGATTGTATGGTGTATGTGCATTCCCCTTTGCTCCCTCACTAGCTAGTGTAGCTAACCCCGTTCCGTAACCCTTTTTTTTAGTTGATTATGCAGGAGGTACTACTTGGATGAGTATCGTTGGATGTGAATCAAGTGGGACCAGCGGCTGTGACTTGGATGTAGATGTACACCCATGATTGGTGCCCTTGTGATGATTATTTATTATTTAATTTCCTGTCTTCAGTCCACATTTATGTATAAACTGTATGTTTATTTTAGGGAGAGTAATGAATGGTTACTTATGTTAGAATTGTAATATGTGTTATCATTAGAGAACCGATGCTCTATAATTTCACATGATTTAATTTAATTACGCTTCCGCTAATTCTGTATCTGGAACGATTTATTCCTTTTGTACGTTCCCTTCTGTTATCAAGATGTGATGACAGGGTGGACTGTGGCTCGGTACACTGTATCTGCGATCCTGATAGGTGTTGGGATGATGTGTGATTATCCCAGTCATACCCCTATGTGGTAAAATATCTTACATCGGGATAGGGGCGTGACAACCCAAGCCAGCAAATTCAAAAATTTTATGGGGTATTTTTATCCAAGTGAATTATTGGTGACATCTAGCATTTTCATTGTGGAGTAGAGCCCAAGTCAAAGCTAGCTACTCAAATCTTGGAAGATTGGAAAGGTTATCTTGGTGATTTTATTGAGATCTTCTATGTTTGGAGAATTGTGGATCCAATCTCTACCTCCCTCTCTATTTTTGGTACAAAACCTCAACCTTTCTCTCCCTTTCTTCTTTAAAAAAAATTAAAAAAAAAATCAAATATTGACCAGGGGAATCTCTCCCTTGGCTGGCCGAATTTGGCAAGAAGGATTGGGGGTTGTGGTTATAAATAGGGGGTCTTCCCCCCCTTGGGAGGCATTCATTCTCTCTTTAGTCTTTTATTTTAGCATTCTTTCTCTTATTTTTTTCTTTTTAGTTTCTTTGTCTAAACTTAGAACTTTGATGCAATTTTATCTTTTTCATTCCTAGATCTAATGTAATTTAGGATTTTTAGTCCCCATCCCCTTCTTACGTCGGTGTAATTCAAAGTGTTGATTCAAGTTTAAGGCTGAAAATTCTTCTTCAATAGTTCCAAGTTCAAGTTCAAGTTCAAGTTCTACACAAACTAAGTTCTTTAATCTTTTGCATTTATTTTTATAGTTTAGTTTTAATGTTCTCTTCATCAACCCCCTTTCCTTCCATCGATTTTCCCATGGCCAACTAAACCCTCAACTCTTGGGGTAGGATGAAGCCATGAGGGCAGGAAGGATTAGTTGATGATTTGCATCTTGTGTATTGATGGACATGTTCATTATTTTGGCTTATAATTGTTGACCGCTGCATTGTGCATGTCATCCTATTGGACTATATGCAAAAATATGCAAAACTGCCACCGTAGCCATTGTGATACCATTCATGTTCATGATTTTTAAGATCTAACTGTATATTGAATGTGTACTACTCATAGGATATGTTAGCCCTTTTCGTCGCATCTTCTATAGACCTAAACCATGATATATGCAATACTTTGATGTGTTGATCATTGACTTACCCTAACCCTTGTGGTGGATTCCATCCCTAAGAGACCATCTCAATTTGAATCTACCCATCTCATTCTCTTACTTTTTATGTTAATTCTGTTTGCCCTAGTTTAGCCTAGTTTCTTAATTTGATAGTTGATCTTGGTATTTTTCTTAGTTTAAGTTTAGAGAGATAAATTTCTTGTTGGGTACACTTTGCCTAAATTGAGAGTAAAGATTTAAGCAACCCAACCTCCCTGAGTTCGACCCTTAGCTACAGCTGATACTGAGCACTTGTTTTATTTTTCTTATCAAATAATCTGGTACTCCACCCAGGAAGTTGGTGACCGAGACATCTGCTGCCAGTAGATCGGTCTCATCTAGTTCCAAATGCTTCAACATCCTAGATGGTAGTGTGTTGATTGTTGCCCCATTGTCCACCAATACTTGGGACACAAATTTGCCATCCATTCAGGCATCCACATAAAGAGGGTTTAGATGTTGGGTCATCTCTTTACTTGGCCTTTCAAACATAACCCCCGACTGACCGAACTTGATTTGATGTTTCCCTTGGTGTGTCGAGATCGGTCTAGCAATATCAACTAACAATTGCTTGTGACCGTTGGCATCTCTACTTCCACCATTTGGATCAACGCCCATGATCGTTAGTCCATCTATCTCTTCTTCGAATTCTTCGTCTATGGTATAAATCTCTTCACATTCTGACTAAAATATTTAAGGTAAGATATAGACCATGTTGATGGGGATGTCCACTGGGACAGATGCAATAAAAATCTGGACGTACCGGTTGAACTCTATATCGTCAGTGTATTCTTGCTGTGAATAGTTAGATGTCCCTCTTTCAGCTGATGAAGATTCAGGTTCAGGCGAAACCTTCTCTTTCCCCTTCGATAAGGACGACCCCACTATAATCTGTTGTTCAACTTCGAAGCTAGTTTTGGGCCTGTCAACATTGTAAGTGGCCCTTACTCTGTCGATGGTGTCCTTTGAGACGTTGGCTTTTAGCTTCTAGTTTTCCTTAGACTGGCCCTGACTATCTTCTTTGAAAAGGATTCTCTCTCTATGACTTAACAATTCCTCATGCTGGCGTCGAGCAGTGGCCTGTTGCCTTTGCCATCTTCTCTTTTGCGTCTTTGTCATCCACGTTCCTTGGCTGAATGGGAACTTTGGATGCCTTATGATATTCTAACGATTGCTCCTTCTTTCTTCAGTTATGGGTATCACCATTCTCGATTGGTCACAAACCTGCATTCTCTCCAACGATCCATCTTGAGGATTTGTTTTTGGAATAATGATTGTAGATTGTAACCGTGGGGGGTAGCACTGACGGTCTTGCCAAATGGTCTTTAACTGAAGGGTGTAACGTTGGTCACCCTTCTCGTTTATTGGATGGATGATGATATTGATACCCACGGTCATGATCCTGCCTTCTATGAGAATATCAATCTAACAATTTTTCATCTTGGTCACGTGACCGTAACAACGACTTGTCTCGCCTCTGCAATTCTAGTGATGCTCGCGCTACTTTTGCATTCCTTTCTTTTTGCTGGACAACTTCTAGGGAAGTAGCTTCTTCGGCTTTGGGTTTGTCTTCATATAGTTTTTTGTAATGAACACAGACTCCCCACCGAAATTGCTAATCTGGCCCTGGTCTCCATGGCCTCTATGTTAACAATTCCATTCTTTTTGTCTTCGGCCAGTTGTTGTAGATGCCTCAAAGTCATGAGTGGCTCTTTTCTTTCTAGCAAACGCAACTTTGACAGGTCAGTGTCCATATTTATCGGTGGAAAAGGATCCTCATCCACAAGCATGACCCCTTTCCCTTTGGTTGGGAATTTTAAACACCTATCATTGATTGCCTTCTATTTAGTATTATGCGTGTAGGAATTATGCTATTTACAATACCTCTTATCTCTAATCTCATCGGCTGAAGGTATACGATGTCCCTCAGACAACTTAATATGCTTGTCTCTCAAAAGGTGATCAAAAATCTATTCGGCCTTCGACATGTCATAAGAATATTTGTTCCTTGCCACGAAGTTTCTGGCTAGTGCTGGTTTTGGTGGTGCACTTGCACTTGAACGTTCATTAAAAAGGGCTAGAGACTTACACACAAGGCTTGCCCGAGATTATCTCAGCAACACTGACCTCGCATTCTTTATCAATCTCTAAATTAGTGAAGTTGGTCGATTTTGGTTCGGTGGCACCCATGATGGCCAACTCTGGTTGCTTGTAATAAGTCCCTAGGGAGGAGGCTTTAGGTTCCTCTTCTTCCTTGAGGAATAACTCATAACTTATGGCTTGAGCCACCAACTGACTAAGGTCAGGAAACTCCTGGCCTGCAAAACATTTCCTAAGATCAAAGGAAAGTCCACCTAAGGCCATTTTCGCATATTCGGTCTCTTGCAATATGGTTGGGCACTTGTAACGTGCCACCTTGAACCTATTCACAAATTTATCAACTGACTCCTCTGGTAACTGGCACATTCATGCCAAGTCGGCTATTGATACTACAAGTTCATTTCAATAAAATTGGGCATGGACTTAATCCTCCATTTCCCTCCAATTCTGGACAGAATTGGCGGGTAAGTTTATGTACCAAGTAAAGGCCAACCCTGTCAAGGAGTTTGGGAACAACCTAAGTTTCATTATATCATTTGCCCCTAGGTTGCCATGGATATTGAATCTCGCTATATGTTCAACGGTGGACATATAGTCTTCTTCGAAGAACTAAGTGAATTCTAGAATTTTTTGGTTCCGGCCGAAGTCCACCAAGTCAAAGTGCTCAGGGTAAGATTTCCTATACACTGGCCTAGTGATCAGCCTGAACAAAGGATTAATTTGATCCTGTATTAACTGAGTTAAATCTATCTGGTCGACAATATCAAACCCTGCTCCTGACTGACGGGAATTTTGATTGAAGGGTAGGAACCCTAGACATGGCATCCAAGCACACTGTGGAGTATCACTCCAGTGGTTGAAATTGATGAAGAAACCCTGTGCATGTCCTCCTACATACCTGTCAGAAGATGGATAGCTGACCCTTGCAACTGCACAGCTCATAGCATAATGTATTGCCTGAACTCCAGGTATTCTCTTTCCTCTTCATAACTGTGGGTCCCACCCCTGAAAATGTGTGTAAAAGCCCCTAAATGACATGTGGGTATAAGGCCCTGACCCTGGGTCAAACCCCTATGCAAGCCCACAGAGTTTCAGCCTTGCTGATTCTCTGGGCGATGCACTAGGCGATGCAGGCATCACCCAGAGACATCGCCCAGAGTGCAAAATAGCATTATTTAAAGGATTTAATTTATGGGGACCACCCATATTGGACATGGGCACCCTCCATAGGTTGAGGGGAGTCTGAGGGACCACCTCATACCCTTGGATCACTGTGGACCCCACCTGAGTGCCCAGAATGGCTGTGAATGCAGTAAAAAATGCATTCTGGAAACAGGCCTTATAGCAGCCAAACAGGCCCTAGTCAAGGCTGGTCTATAAATACCAGTGCCTTGGGTTAATTTTAGACCCTTGGCTACTGTTCAAATCGTGGGGGAAGGGAGAAGAAAGAAAAGGAAGAAAAGAGAGGAAGAAGAAGAAGAAAAGAGAAAGAGAAGAAGGGAGGGAGTAGCCTATACCTCTGGGACTTGATTTTGTGCCACCCCAGACCTGTGCAGGTATAAACAACCCTGCTCTACCTGCAACCTTGATGATTTACTATTTTTCTCTTTGAATCTTTGGTGTTTTGAGGGATTTATGACCACTGGCAGCCCAAAACAGCTGGGGACTGCCAAGTACCATCTCAGATCTGCCATGCAAGCATGAAGCATGGAAGATCTGAGGTTTTTATGATGTTTTTAACAACTGTTCTTGCATCTGGAACTGAAACCAGATCTGTGCTTGGCTGCACTACTGTGTTACACTGAGAACTGGCTGTTCGGGGCCCTGATTGCAAGACCTGGCTGCATGGGACCCAACCCTAGCTGATAGCAGCCTTGGATTACTATTTTACACTTGAATCCAGCCTTGCATGTAGCTAAAACAAAGTTTTGTAACTGAAGAAACCATGGGTTACTATTTACTGGGCTGTCTGGGCAGCCTCTGGCAGCCAAGTGGTGGGCCCAACTAAAAATCCACAAGGACTAGTGCAAAGTATGCCCCTAGGGGTCCAAGATGACCTAACATGCATTGGGAGAAGATCCATGCACTACCCAAGGTTCAAAACCTAGGAATCTCAAACCTGATTCCAGTTTTGCAATCTCTGGGCGATGCAGACATCGCCTAAAGACATCTCCCAGGGAAGGAAACTTTACTATTTTGATGCTCTGACCCGGGGATCCTCACCCTAGGGCCATGATACAGTGTAGGGAGGTGGAAAATGACCAGAATGACCCTCCGCACATCTGTCCATGTGTGTAAATACTTTGGGAACCCAAGTGGGCTTCGCAGGTCTTGGAAACCCTGCCTGTGATGGTCCCGCAGCATGTCAAGTTGGGAACAACACTGTAAGACTAATGTGACCTAGAAGCATGTACTAAAGTAGCAAATGATCATTTTACCCTATGCCACCAACTCTGGATGATGCACCGGCACATAGGCCTAAGGCCCAGTGCAAGGCCCAGAGAATTCCAAGTGATGAACAACTATACACCGAGTCAACCTAGTGAGCTTAGATCAACCCTAGGACATCCAAAAATAGTTTGGAATATTAAATGACAAGTTTCTGATTTATATCTAGGATTTGATCCCGCGCTCGAGGCCTACAGCCAGACTGCAGCCAGAACTGAATTTACAACTGAGTTCTTAGAACCAGACCAAGGTGAGTGAAGTATTATCATATATGTACATGTAACTGTATTACTATGCCGGCAATTAGATTCTTAAATTATAAATGTTGTGTTATTTAAATTCTGTTCAATTACTCAAAGTTATTACACGTTGATTGTCTATTGATCAACACTGTGATTGGTAAATGATGATTGTGAATGTTAGACTAGATGTCGTAGTCGGCTAGGAAACGAGGCTGATGGTAGCCCATAGTATGGGATACGGTTGACACCGCTCGACTCGTATGATGCCATATAGACAGGGGCTAGAGTTTCATCACCCGTGCTACTCACCCTTCCCAATAGGGGTTAAGGTGTTGGATAACTGTGAGGACTACCATAAAACCCTAGAGGCATTTACGCCGGGAAGCCTCAACACAACTGGGATGCCCCAGGGAAAATTTGCCGGGAAGCCTCAGGCTACAAACTTGGGAAGCACCGAAAGGTAAAATTTTGGCTATATGCCACATATAAAGTTTGTCCTCGAATTACATGTCGGGAAGCACCGGAAGGTGAGATTATATTGAGTTGGTTACCTCACAGGAGTTAATCCAGGGGACCGATCAGGCTGTCCTGGGTAGGGAGATGCTGGGGCCGGCTGGTTCTCTCCGACAACTCAATGGGTGTATTGTGGGAAGGGGTAACTAAGCCCACACCAGGGATACATGTATTGGGGATTGTAGTAGCACTAACCTGACTTAGTTGTATTGTTAGGTGGCTAATAAATAATTTGGACTTGCATATCATGTAGGATCATGTGGAATGTGGTTGCATATCCATGCATGATGATATGTTTTACTCACGGGCTCAGTGGGGCTCACACTCTGTTATATATATGTTTTCTCTAGATGATTGTGCAGATCGATGCCACTGTGGCATGGAGGCTCGGTACGAGGAGGAGAGCCCTCTTGATTATTATGCTATTGGTATGGACTCCGACGGAGGTCGTGCCGATGATGCGTGCATTCTCGGTGGTCATTGATGAAGACCAGTGAGGAGTGCACTTGATGCTTTTTGTCTTGGGGACTCCTTTTTGGTCTTGACAAGAGTTTATCCTCGTCTCTGCTTTTGGTTTAGTTGTAGTTTTTCTCTTTCTTTTTTTTTTTTTGGGTTGAGTTATCTCACCCTGTATATATATATATGTATGTATTTCCTTTTAGCTTTTGTCAGCTTTATCTTTCAGTCGTGGGTTGTATTTGGGAGGAAATGTTTCAGAACATATGTGTATATTTATATATCACCATCATTCCCATATCGCTACACTTTCTTTCTTGTTATATTTATAGTTGTCTGCAGCACTCTGATCTTACCTATAGTAATGTGATGAATGTGGAACCGTGAATGTATTAACAGCTTCTAGATCCATGGGGATTTGGCGGATTGCCGTTATGCAATTTGGGTTACCTACCTAATCCTCTCAGGGGGTGGTTTGGGGTGTGACAGAGCTTGGTATCAGAGCGTGAGGTTCTTCTTACATTCACGGGACGCAGATTAGGTCTGATAAGTTACCAATATTAAAACATGTAATAATTAAAAGCTACATGGGAGGTAGATGTAAATAAACAAAAGATGCATAATTTCATTAACATAAAGGAAATTGTGGCCGAGCTACTACATAAGCTTTGATTGAAAGTGCTACTCTTAAATATTTACATAAGTTAGGAAAAAAAAAACTACATACATCTTGAACAAAAAAAAAATACATAAGCTATAAAAAAAAAAGTAACATGAGAGAAGTTTGAACCACGTAACAGAAAAGTCAAAGGCTGGCTGGAAGAACTACTCCGATGGAGGCAAGTCGCTTGGTGGAGGCTGAGACTGGCATGAGTCAACACGGTAGAACCTGTCCCAAAGTCCAAGCGCTGCTCTACAGATACCACTCTGCTCTCCAAAGATGAGAAGCCCTGATCCATCCTAGTCGATATGTCTGTAAGCTAAGTACTGAGACCCTGGAACTGTGACATCACCTGTGCCCACTCAGATGGCTCTGGTACATGCGAGCTAGTAGCCCCTGCTGCCTCGTAAGTGGGTAAATCTGTGAACTGTGTGCCAATCCCCTCGAAGTCACCATGCTCCTCACCCTAGATGTCACCCTCCTCTCCAAGCTTCTCCCCCTGCTCATCATCACCGTACATCTCTCCCAGCTCCTCATCTCCCTGCTGGTCATCTCCTGGCATCTCCATCTGCTCCTCCTCCTGTGGATCACCCCCTGGCACCTTCATCTTCAAGGTTGAGGTCTTGTTGATGGGCCTAGATCTATCCCTCTCCATATACTCGCCCTCCAAAGGAACCTCGAAGTGTCAGAAGACTAAGGTAAGGAACTTCCCATATGGAAGGTTCCCATCAGATGGGATCTGGGCATGGTACAACATGGCCTGAAGAAGTAAATATGGGAGGTTTATAACTGGACCCCCTCTACCCACTCCCAATAGGCAATAAGTAATATAGGCCCTCATCATAGAAATGCTAACCCTATTTCCGCCCTTAGGGTAGATGTTGTAGGTCACACACCTACTAATAATGCGAGCACTAGGCTTGTAGGAAGCCTCAGACTTGGGTGTGCTCTCAGACCCAATCAATGCCTTGAAGACCCTCCTCCTGGTCTCCAAAGAAAACATCTCAGAAATGTCAACCTAGGGCTTGTAATAGCACCTCTCCCCAGTGTTGGGCAGCCCTAAGATCCCTGCTAGTGAAGTGGTGGTCAACCTAATATCCACTCCCTTTACTCAACTCTCTAGTCCAAACTCTCGTGCCCCAGATGGCACCAAATTATAATAGAAATACCGAACTAGGTTGGGATAACAAGGTTCAGTAGGTGATAACATAGAGGCCCAACCCAAGGTGTTGAACCTAGTAAACAAACTGTACTGATGGAAGCCATCCACCTATACAACCCGACCATTGACAATCTTTAGGGACCTAAACGTGTCCCAATCCCTAGAGTGCTCATACCTAGAGAAAAGAAATTGGTCAAACTCAGGCTCCTCCGAGAAGAATCGTCCCTAGGTGAAGAAGGTGGCACCGTAGAGGAAGAAGAATGTTCGCTCTCGGATCATAGCCTCTTACGTGCTACGGATTTCCTTGTCGTATGGTGACTTGTAGACATTAGGCTACAAAGAGAGAGAAGAAAAGAAATGATTAGGGCAAAGGAAAATTGATAAAACCCTAGCTAAAACAAGAAGAAACCAAGAAAAGACCTAATGTAGTGAAAATGACCAAAGAATCTTACCTTAGCTTGTTTGGATTCGCAGAAGACCCGAAGAAATGTGAGGATTTGGTGTGGAAAAGGTCACACTACCCTCCAAAGGACTGTCCTAGGTGTTTAGAAGAGTTTAGGAAAAGAATAGAATGAAATGGGCCCCTCTCAGACTAATATATCTGAGCCCCGATTCTCTGGGCGATGCATCTAACGCCCAGAGACATCACCTAGAGATTATATTTTGCTGCTGTTTTTGTGTAACAACTCATGGAAACTTTGGTATTGCCTAAAATAACCCCAATGACCACAAAAATATAAATTTTTATAAAACAATCATGATAGTTATAAAAAATAAATATATTAATTAAAATTAATTAATTAAATGAATACCAATATTTCTAAATAACCTAGTTAGGAGAATGTAATCACTACTTGGAAATTCTAGTATAAAGCACATAAGAATTTTGGAATTTTTCTCTTGTATCTAGTGACAGATAAATATATATACGCCTATAAGAAATAGTGTGTGTGTAAATAATTAATATTATATGCCTAATACTGTGTATGTATGAACCGAGAGTGGTGTGATGCTATGCAAATCCGAACATAGATATGTAGGTATGTTGTAATACGTATTTACGACGTGTAGTGAGTTACATAGATATGTAGGTATGTCTTACCACACCCACAGCCTAGGCTAACCAAGACTAAGGTTCAATAGGTTGTCCAGTGAAGTTGAAACCCTAGATGCTAAGATGCCGCGAGCCAACCCATTTATATCTATATTGATTGTAGTCGTTTAGATTCCTGTAGACAAGTACTTAATTCTTTTAATTAAGTATGTATAGTAACCTGATGCTTAGAAACTTTTCCTGATAGGACCATACTACCCTATCCAGCCTGGAGACCCCGGCAGCATGAGGTACATTAGACAACTGAGGAGAAGATTGATCAAGATATGTGAGACACGAGCTCGTGCTGAGAACCAACTAGTGATCTACTTAGCTCTTGCGGATGCTAGCGAACCCGAATATCGAGCCATTTACTTATCCTTAGCTGACGAAGTTAGAGGTGATATAGCGTACCTTTACGTGCAAAACATTGTGACTAGTTGGCAGTTACAGAGACTTGCTTGTTAGGTTCAGGTAATATTTAAAAGCTTTTGGTTAAAATTTTAAAGTCTCTCATATGGTGTCATGCATAGCTTATCATTACATAAAATGTGTAAGAAACAGAACACAAATAAATGAAAGAAACACCTTATAACAAACGAAAAGGACATAACTACCAACATACCTTACTGGTGCGACTTATGAAAACTCACTGGAACTATGACTAGGTATGTACATGCACTAACTAGGAATTAATTGTTGACCCCGGTAAACAATATTGGAATATTGAACATGCTCCTCTTTTCAGAGAAGCAACAATGGTCAACACAAGAAGAAGTTCACAAGGTGGTCGTAAAGGAAAATAACCTCGTGTTATACCGGAGGTTGAATTGCCAAATGGAACTGAGGCTCAAAAGTCTGAACCATCGGTTACTTCGTCAGAGGCACCAGCGGCTGCACAAGCCACTGCTGGGGCACCCCAGCCGAATGTGGTAGTCGGCGATGTAACTGTATTCATGACCACAATGATGTGAGCCATGCAGCAACAACAAGAATTGCAAGGCCAGATGTCTACGTAATTTGCAACCATGATGCATGAGCGTGCGGCACCACCTCCGCCACCCAATCGACCCGTACTATTTCCACCACCTATGCCTTAACACTTAGCGGAAAACTCTACTACCAAGGTTATGGAGAAATTCAAGAAACTCCAACCGCCCGTGTTTTCCAAGATAACTTTTGAGGAAATGCAGCCAAACAGGGGATTAGTGCCCTAGAGAAGACGTTTGAAGTGCTTGAGTATACGGACGCGCAGAAGCTGATATGTGCGGGTTATCAGCTACAGAATGAGGCTGAAGCTTGGTGGAAGGCTACTAAGCCCAATTTGGAAGCTACTCATCCGAATCCCACGTGGGAGAAATTTAAAGAAGTTTTCTTCAAGAACTACTTCCCGGAGAGTTTTAGGGATAGGAATGAAGCTGAGGTCACCGCACTGGTGCAAGGGACCAAGTCAGTGCTGGATTACCAACAGCGGTTTGAAGATCTTTTCCATTTAGCTCAGGAACACTTGAAAGGGGAAGTTATTAAGGCAAAGAAATTTGACAAGGGACTCAAAACTGAGATTGGATCAGTACTGTCAATTATGGACATCTGGGACTATGCTCAGATGGTCGACAAGGCGAAGACAATAGAAGATAGATTTAAAGAGAAAGAAAAAGAGAAAGCTGTGGCGTCGCCCGGGTTAGGCAAGAGGCCAAATAATTTCCAGACTTTCGGTTGGCCCAACAAAGCTTACTATGGAACCAGCTCGTACCCTAATTCGACTCAATACCGTAGGCCGAATGTGGGTCAGAACCCTTTCCGCCCCACTTTCAATCGACCTACTCAACCGGCTATGAGTTAGGCGACAACGACAGCTACAGCAGCTCGACCAGTCACAAGTTAAGTGAGCCAAGCCTCTACACCAGCTGTTCCACCCTATAAGTGTTATGTGTGCAACAAGGAAGGGCACATGGCCAAGGAATGCAGATTACATGGGTACAACAACAACTCGCCGAATCAACCCTACGCTAGACCTTTTCAGCCACGGGATAATCAAACGCAAGGAAATCGAATACGAGGAAAGGTGTTCGCAATGACAAATGAGGAAGCTGAGGCAAACCCCGATGTATTGACAGGTAAGTTTGTTGAACACTACTAAGTTGTAGGGAATAACTGGTTTACTCCATGTAACCTAAATTATGTACAAACCCTAGGTACCCTGAGTGTCTCAACCATACCGGCACGAGTATTATTCGACTCGGGCACATCCCACTCTTTTGTTTCCACCACCTTTGCAAGTAGGATGAAAGATCAACCGAGAGACATCGGGCACGAACTAGTAGTCAGCACGCCGATGGGTAGTGTCGTAAGTTTGAAAGAGGTATACGACCCTTGCTTGATAGAGATTTGTGGGAAGAATCTAACCGCACGGTTGATAAAGTTTGATATAAAGGACTTTGATGTGATATTAGGTATGGATTGGCTATCCGCCTACAGTGCAAACGTCATGTGTATGGAAAAGAAGATAGTATTCAAGTTGGAAGATGGGTCAGAGTTCACCTATCAAAGTGAACCAGAAAGGAAACCCAGAAGGATAACCTTATCTGCCATCCAGGCCCGAAAGTTGCTAAATGAAGGATGCCAAGGCTTTTTGGCCACTGTGATAGATACGGAGGCAAAGATAAAACCCTTGGAGGAACTTCGTCAAAGAATTTCCTGATGTGTTTCCAGAAGATCTGACCTAGCTACCGCCTGACCGTGACATAGAGTTCGTGATTGATCTAATTCCTAGTGCAGCACCGGTATCCAAGGCACCATATCGAATGGTACTAATCGAACTGAAGGAGTTGTAGGTCTAACTTCAAGACTTGTTAAAGAAAGGTTTTATACGACCCAGCGTATCACCCTGGGGAGCACCCATGCTGTTCGTGAAGAAGAAGGATGGTACTATGTGGCTGTGTATCGACTACCACGAGCTAAATAAGCTGACCATCAAGAATCGATACCCGTTGTCATGCATCAATGACCTATTTGACCAGCTGCAAGGAGCAAGAGTTTTCTCCAAAATTGATCTTAGGTCGGGATACCATCAATTGAAGATCAAAAGCGGTGATATTCACAAAATGGCATTTAAAACTCGATACGAACATTATGAATTCTTGGTTTTATCGTTCGGGTTAACCAACACCCCAGCAGCGTTCATGGACATGATGAATAGGGTATTCCATGATGTGTTGGATAAGTTCGCCATTGTGTTTATTGATGATATTCTGGTGTACTCCAAGAGTGAGGAAGAGCACGCTCAACACCTTACCTTTGTGTTGCAGCGGTTGCGGGAACACCAACTTTACGCCAGGTATAGCAAATGTGAATTTTGGCTTCACCAAATTGGATTCCTGGGACACATCGTCACCAAGGACGGTATCAAAGTAGACCTAGGCAAGGTGAAAGCGGTTCTCGAGTGGGAGACTCTGAAGAGTGCCACTGAGATTCGCAGTTTCTTAGGTTTGGTCGGGTTTTATCATCGATTTATTGAAAATTTCTTGCGCATCTCGGCACCCATGACAAAACTTAGAAAGAAGGGCGCCAAGTTTGAATGGAATGAAGCATGAGAGAAAAGTTTTCAGGAATTGAGAAACCGGTTGGTAACAACTCCAGTTTTGACCATTCCGGACGGCACCGGGGGAATGGTAGTATATACTGACGCATCCAGGATAGGATTGGGTGGCATCCTTATGCAGAAGGGTAAAGTGGTCGCCTACGCCTCCAGACAATTGAAGGAACATGAAAAGAACTACCCCACTCATGATTTAGAATTGGCAGTGGTAGTCTTCGCGTTAAAAATATGGTGGCATTACCTATGCGGTGAAAAGACCAAAATCTTCAGTGATCACAAAAGTCTGAAGTATTTCTTCACCCAGAAGGAGCTAAATATGAGACAGAGAAGGTGGTTAGAACTGGTGAAGGATTATGACTGTGAAATCCAGTACCACCCCGACAAGGCCAACGTTGTTGCATATGCGTTAAGTAGAAAATCTCAGACTGCATCCCTCGCTTCCTTGGTTGGAAGCGAACAATTGTATGAAGAAGCTCTGAAGCTTGATCTAGAACTCATGATCGAAGGAACGACTACACAACTAGCAGCTATGGATTTACAGCCATCGATATGGGAAGAGGTAATTACGAAGCAACCATTGGACCCCGAGCTGGCCAAGATTATTTGGGAAGTACAATAAGGAGTCCATAAGGACCCAGATTTTTCATTGGCCCATGATGGTGCATTGAAGTTTCGAGACTGATTGTGCATGCCTGATGAATATGATGTCACAGACCGAATCCTTAAAGAGGCGTACAACTCACCCTATACATTCTACCCTAGAAGTACGAAGATCTACAAGGACTTAAAGAAGTACTACTGGTGGATTGGGATGAAAGAGACCATAGAAATATATGTGTCTAAATGCCTTACCTGTCAACAAATTAAGGCAGAGAGACACCGACCGTATGGACTGTTGCAGCCACTCCCTATACCCGAATGGAAGTGGGAAAGGATTACTATGAATTTTGTGACAAATCTACCCAATACCAGGAAAGGGATGAATGCAATCTGGGTAATCGTAGATGGACTAACGAAGGCAACTCACTTTGTACCGATCAAAATAAGTTATTCAATGGAGAAGCTTGCCCAACTATATATCGAAAATATAGTCCGCTTACATGGCGTGCCTGTCAGTATCGTGTCTGACAGAGATCCTCGAGTTACCTCAAGGTTTTGGAGGAGTTTACAAAAGGCATTGGGATCTCAACTGAATCTTTGTACTGCTTTCCATCCGCAGACGGACGGACAATCAGAAAGAACTATCCAGACTCTGGAAGACATGCTCAGAGCCTGTGTCTTGAAAATGAGTGATAGTTGGGATGCCCACATAACTCTAGTGGAATTTGCATACAATAATAGTCATCACTCTACCACAGGCATGGCACCGTTTGAAGCACTTTATAGCCGGAAGTGCCGAACCTCGTTATATTGGGACGAGGTCGGTGAACGAAGATATCTCGGGCCAGAGATGATACAAGCAACTTATGACAAAGTGGATGTCATTAGAGAGAAAATCAAGGCGGCCTAGTCAAGACAGAAAAGTTATGTGGATAACCAAAGGAAGGACATTGAATTCGAAGTCGGGGAAAAAGTGTTCCTTCGAGTGTCTCCAACAAAGGGATTGCTACGTTTCAACAAGAAGGGCAAGCTGAGCCCAAGATTCATCGGTCCTTATGAAATCCTCAACAAAGTAGGACCTGTAGCATACCGGCTGTCATTACCACCATCTTTGCAAGGCATCCATGAAGTTTTCCATGTGTCAATGCTAAGGAAATACATTAGCAACCCGACACATGTACTATCAACTGAACCTGAACAGTTGGACGTGGATATGACCTACGAAGAACAGCCTTCAGAGATATTGGATAGAAAGGACCATAACCTCCGTAACAGCACAGTCGCCTTTGTAAAGGTTCGATGGGGAAACAATCCAATAGAAGAAGCTTCTTGGGAACGTGAGGAAGAAATGAAAGAGAAATATCCCCAACTCTTTGAGATACAAGGTAAGCCAAGTTTGAGGACGAAATTTTTGTAAGGTGGGGAGAAATGTCAAACCCTGCTCCTGACTGACTGGAATTTTGATTGAAGGACAGGATCCCCAGACATGGCATCAAAGCACACTGTGGAGTATCACTCCAGTAGTTGAAATTGATGAAGAAACCCTGTGCATGTCCTCCTACATACCTGTCAGAAGATGGACAGCTAACCCTTACAACTGCACAGCTCATAGCATAATGTATTGCCTGAACTCCAGGTATTCTCTCTCCTCTTCATAATTGTGGGTCCCACCCCTGGAGATATGTGTAAAAGCCCCTAAATGACATGTGGGTATAAGGCCCTGACCCTGGGTCAAACCCCTGTGCAAGCCCACAGAGTTTCAGCCTTGCTGAATTCTCTGGGCGATGCAGACAGCACTCAGAGACATAGCCCAGAGTGTAAAATAGCATTATTTAAAGGATTTAATTTATGGGGACCACCCATATTGGACATGGGCACCCTCCATAGGTTGAGGGGAGTCTGAGGGACCACCTCATACCCTTGGATCACTGTAGACCCCACCTGAGTGCCCAGAATGGTTGTGAATGCAGTAAAAAATGCATTATGGAAACAGGCCTTAACAGCTAAACAGGCCCTAGTCAAGGTTGGATAATAAATACCAGTGCCTTGGGTTCATTTTAGACCCTTGGCTACTATTCAAATCGCGGGGGAAGGGAGAAGAAAGAAAAGGAAGGAAAGAGAGGAAGAAGAAGAAGAAAAGAGAAAGAGAAGAAGGGAGGGAGCAGCCTACACCTCTGGGACCTGATTTCGTGCCACCCCAGACCTGTGCAGGTATAAACAACCCTGCTCTACCTGCTGCCTTGATGATTTACTATTTTTCTCTTTGAATCTTTGGTGTTTTGAGGGATTTCTGACCATTGGTAGCCCAGAACAACTGGAGGCTGCCAAGTACCATCTCAGACCTACCATGTAAGCATAAAGCATGGAAGATCTGAGGTTTTTATGATGTTTTTAACAATTGTTCTTGCACCTGGAACCGAAACCAGATCTGTGCTTAGCTGCACTGCTGTGTTACACTGAGAACTGGCTGTTTGGGGCCCTGATTGCAAGCCCTGGCTGCATGGGACCTAACCCTTGCTGGTAGTGTTGGGAAATTCTAGCCTCACCTCCATAAATATTTTGATGATAACAAACATGTAGACAAGGTTATGTGTGTAGTCTTATGTGTGTCTCTATGACAACAGGAAAATAAGATGAGGAACTTAAAGACACAAAGTAAGAGAAGGTAATAAGGAGAAGTTCAAGAACTAACCATTGAAGATCAAGACCATGAAGGCATGACAAAGCTTGACAAGCGTAGAAGACAACAAAAGAGCTTTTGAAAGTTGAAGAATGACATGTGATGCAAGGAAGACAAAGATGCTCGTGTGCACTCTTAGAACACTCATTGTATACTTGTACTTGCATGTGCATAACTTAAATTAATAAGCACTTGCATCACTTAGAGACCTTAGGAGGTTATAAATGAACCCCTCCATGACCCTTAAATATGATCGAATTGGTTGGGAAAAGACCCGGACCAATCCCCTCAGTCAAACAGTCAGAATCAACTCTAGACTGTGATCCGGTCTGAGCATCCGGTCGACCAGATCTCAGTACATGCATAGACCGTATTGGGCAGAAGCTTCATGGGTACGTTCCCATAGATGATCCGATCGACCGGATCAAGTGGGACGATGATCCGATAGATCAAACATCGATCGGATGCCCTGTTTACCTCCAACGGCTAGTTTTCTAACGGTTATATTCCCCAATGGCTAGGATTCGGTAGACCGGATCAATCTTCAGGTTGACCGGATTGGTAAAAAATAGATCCTTTAGAGCACATTTTATACATGTTCTTTAGGCCATTAATGAGCCTATAAATAGAGAACTTGTCAGTCCTTTTCACCTATCCATTACAGTCCAAAATTCTACTTTTGTGAAAGGTGAAAAGTGATAATTGCTCTCATAATTGAAGTTTTATCCACATCGATCAAGAGTTGACTTCAAAGCTTTAAAGGACTTTCCCAAGCTCATTCAAGGAATTAATTCTAAACAAAGGTCTGCATTGTGCAAGCATATATTCGCATCATTTGGCATTTGCAAGGAGTACACATCACACTCCTTGCTTAGGTATTTTTACCTTATCTCTTTTTGTAATTAGTTTATGCTTTTAAGTTTACAAAGCATTGTTTGCATTGGCCTAGACTATACTTAGGCATTGCAAGGATCCTCTTATCCTTAAAAGATTTAGGATTCTCTTATCCTTAAAAGATTGGGATCCTCTTATCCCGTGTAAAAAGATTGTAAATGTGTTCTTCCCACCTACTATATTGAAAGGAAGAAACTAGTGAATTCTCTCAAGGTTGAGAGGAGTGGACGTAGGCTAAGTTTAGCCGAACCACTATAAATTCTTTGTGTCCTCTATTTGCGCACTCTCTTCTTCTCTATCTTATTTAATTTCTTTAAAAATTTAAAAAGGACATAAATTCACTAGTGATAACCTATTCACCCCCCTCTAGGTTATCCAACAAGTGGTATCAGAGCGGAAGCTCATTTTGATTGAGACGAAGATCTATGGGATCGCATTACACCAATCCTCTTGAGGGACTAAATGTCTCTACACCTCCCTTGTTCAATGGAGATAATTTTCCTTATTGGAAAATTAGATTCCAAAACTTCATATGTCAACATACTCTTGAAATTTGGTATGTAATTGAACATGGACCTTACTCTTTCAATAAGACTGTAGATGGTGAAAGTGTACCTAAAGAAACCTCTGAATTGACTCCTGCTAAAAAGGAAAAAATTCAGTACAATTTCAAGGCTATCACATTCCTACAATATGCCTTGACTGATTCTAAATTTAATAAAATAGTCATGTGTGAAACAGCTAAAGAAATTTGGGATACACTTGTGATTTTATATGAAGGAACCTCACAAGTAAAAGAATCCAAGATTGATAAATTAGTACATGAATATGAACTATTTAAAATGTTAGAAAATGAGAGCATTTCTAGTATGTTTTTGCATAACATCACCAACAAGTTGAAGGGCTTGGGTAAAACATATACCAAGTTCAAAAATGTGAGAAAAATTCTCAGGTCACTTCCCCCTAAGTGGAGACCGAAAATAACAGTCATTAAGGAAGCAAAAGATCTCGACAAAGTGAGCCTGGACGAACTACTTGGATCTCTTCTTACTCACGAAATCGAATTGAATGAAGATAAAAGATGGTCGGAAATAAAAGAACCAAAGAAGAAGATAATAGCTCTCAAGATAACTAAATCATCAAATGAAGAGAGCAATGAAGAAGAGAATATCAATTTCTCAGAAAAGAAAATGTCTCTTATCACCAAGAACTTCCAAAACTTCCTCAAGAGAAAAGGAGGCAAATACTTCAATAAGGGACAAGCAAGCAAAGGTAAGATTCCTACCAAAGATAAAACTTTTCCTTCTAAGAAAGATATTGTCTGCTATAACTGCAGAAAGTCAGGCCACTTTAGAATTGAGTGCCCAAAAGGACAAGAAAAGAAGAAAGCTTATACCGCTGAAATTTCATGGGACTCAAGTGAAGAAGAAGTGGTAGGAGATTCTGATGAAGAAGTCACAAATCTAGCTCTTATGGCAACAGAAGATGACATAGAGGTAAGTTTGGCCTATCTTACTTCTAATTCTAAATATAGTGATTCAATTGATGAGATAGATACGGATGACATAGATGAAGATGATATTGAAACGGGATTTGAAGCTCTCTATAAGGCAAGTCGAAAGCTTGAAGCTTCAAACTCCTTTTTAGAAAAGGAAGTAATAGAGTTGAACAATAAAATAGATGACCAACGGATCTATATTGCCCAACTCGAAGGAGAAAATGGAAGACTGACGTCAGTTTTGCTGACCTTCACCAAAGGTCAAAAATCTTTAGACACTCTCCTTGGTACCCCTCAAAAGCCACCACAAGACAAAGAAGGTTTAGGCTATAATGGAAAAATCCTATACCATGCCAAAGGTAAAGAAAAAGTAGTAGAGGGAAGAACATACCAAGGTCAAACATCAACTTCTCATATTCCCCTTTCAAGGAATCAAGGATATAGAAATTAAGAGCATAGAAATCAAAGGTATAGAAATCAACATCATCATGCATTTCAATATACCTCTCAAAGAAGGAATAGACCTCAAAGGGAATATGTACCTCAAAGACCTCAAAAACCCCAAGGTCAATATTATAGGCCATATGCTCCATACTCAGTGGAAAGAAACTATAGACCTCAACCAAATCATAAGCCATATATGAAGTATAACTCATATAGACCTTATGACCATCAAAGATTCCAAAGAGGTAGAAGGACTCAAAACTCCTTCAATAGCCAAAGACCACAAAGGCAGAAAAGGGCACCATCTCCATTTGACATTTGTGACCCTAGGTACCAACGACTTAAGAACTATGTTTCGGACACAAACTATAGTCCTAATTATAAGACAGTTTGGGTACCTAAGGAATCTCTCAACTCTAACAATAATGGACCCATGAGATTATGGGGACCAATGCATGCGTAAACTTTATTTTGTAGGTATGCTTGAAGAGTAAAGGGCAAGTAGAATGGTATATCGACAGTGGATGCTCCAAGCATATGACGGCAAATACGAAGTTATTCACAAAATTGAGAAAGTATGATGGAGGATGGGGGACTTTTGGAGATAATGGTAAAGGAAAGATAATTGGCATTGAAAACATCAATATAGGAGGTACTACCATTTCAAACGTCTATCTGGTAAACAAACTTGCCTACAACCTACTCAGTGTAAGTTAACTATATATTGTTGGATATAAAGTAAGTTTTGATGTTTCACATTGCTTAATTATGGATACAAATAACAAAGTAGTATTGAAAGGAACTAGAAATAACAATATATATACTTGCATCATTGATGAAGCTAGTTCTAGCAATACTTGCTTAGTTTCCTATGAAGATTCAAGTGTTTGGCATAGAAAACTTGGGCATATAAATATCAAATTGATTCAATCAATAGCTTCCAAGGATCTTGTCCGAAACTTACCTAAATTAAAGTTTGACAAGAATCATTTTTGTGATGCATGCCAAAAGGGTAAACAAGTTAAGGTTTCTCACAAATCTAAGAACATAGTTTCAACTTCTAGACCACTTGAACTTCTCCATTGGGATCTTTTTTGTCCTATCCCTACTCCAAGTTTGAGTGAAAAAGTATACATTTTAATCATTGTTGATGATTATTCTAGATATACTTGGACTTCTTTTCTTAGACATAAAAATGAGGCTTTCGATGAATTTTCAAAACTGTATAAGAAAATCCAAAATCAAAAGGGCTATTTGGTCACTACAATAAGAAATGATCATGGTGGTGAGTTTGACAACTCAAACCAATTTGGGAAATTCTGTGATGATGAAGGCATCACTCATAATTTTTCTGCTCCTAGAACATCTCAATCCAATGGGATTATTGAAAGAAAAAATAGATCTCTTCAAGAGACTTCCCGGACTATGCTTAATGAATATTTCCTACCTAAATATTTTTGGGCTGAAGCTGTGAATACTGCTTGTTATGTTTTAAACCGTGTTTTGATTCGAAAGATCCTATCTAAAACACTTTATGAGTTATATTTTGAAAAGAATCCCAAAGTTGATTATTTTCAGATTTTTTATTGTAAATGTTTCATTTTGAATACTAAAGACTCCAAAGGAAAATTTAATGAAAAATCAGATGAAGGTATTTTTCTTGGGTACTCTAGCAATAGTCGTGCATATAGAGTATTCAACAAAAACACCTTAGTAGTGGAGGAATCTATGAACATTAGATTTGATATTTCTACTCCAAAAGAAAAGTATAAACCTCTAGTTGATGATGATGAGGATATTATATCCAAAATCTCAAAAAGAGTTGAGACTATCTCTTTAAATGAGAATAATTCTCTTCTAGACACATCAAATGAAGACTCATTAGAACTTCCTAAAGAAGTTAGACCAGCAAGAAATCATCCATTAGAACAAGTTATTGGTGATTTAGAATCAGGTGTTCAAACTAGGTCTAAACTTCAAAACACTTGCAATTTTTTTGCATTTCTATCCATGGTAAAGCCTAAGAACATAAAAGAAGCCTTGATGGATAATGATTGGATTTTGGCCATGCAAGAAGAACTTCATCAATTCGAAAGAAATGATGTTTGGGAGCTTGTGCCTAAACCCAAGAATAAATCCATAATTGGAACAAAATGGGTATTCAGAAATAAATTAGATGAAAATGATATTGTGGTAAGAAATAAAGCTAGATTAGTAGCTCAAGGATATAATCAGCAGGAGGGAATTGATTTTGATGAGACATATGCCCCTGTTGCTAGATTAGAAGCCATTAGAATGCTCCTAGCTTTTGCTTGTCATAAAAATTTTAAACTTTTTCAAATGGATGTGAAAAGTGCTTTCTTGAATGGATTTATTGAAGAAGAAGTGTATGTATCTCAACCTCTTGGTTTTGAAAGTTCTTCTCACCCTGATCATGTTTTTAGATTAAAGAAGGCTTTATATGGACTTAAACAGGCACCAAGAGCATGGTATGACAGATTGAAGACCTTTTTGATAGAAAATGGTTATACCATTGGTAAGATAGATACTACATTATTTGTTAAACGTAAGGGCTCTAATTTGATTATAGTGCAAATATATATAGATGATATTATATTTGGTGCTACTAATGATTCACTATGTATTGAATTTAGTAATTGCATGAAAAGTGAGTTTGAAATGAGTTTAATGGGTGAACTCAATTTCTTTTTAGACCTTCAGATCAAACAAACTGAAAATGGGATTTTCATCAATCAATCTAAATATATCAAAGAGTTGCTAAAGAAATTTGATATTAATTCCCAAAAGCCCTCTAACACTCCAATGAGTACCTCTATAACTCTCTCAAGAGATGAGAGTGGAACCCCTGTTGATCCAACTCATTATCGAGGTATGATTGTAAGTTTGTTATATTTAACTGCTAGTAGACCTGACATCATGTTTAGTGTTTGTGCATGTGCTAGATTTCAGGCTAGTCTAATGCAATCACATATTAGTGCAGTTAAACGAATCTTTAAATATTTAAAAGGGACAATTAATAAAGGATTATGGTATCCAATGCATAATAATTTTGAATTACTTAGCTTCTCTGATGCTGATTTTGCAGGTTGTCATGTTGATCGCAAGAGCACGAGTGGTACTTGCCAATTTCTTGTATCTTGTTTGGTTTCTTGGTTCAGCAAGAAGCAAAACTGTGTGGTACTCTTAACCATCGAAGCTGAATATATTACAACCGGCAGGTGTTGTGCCCAAATTCTTTGGATGCGTCTGACTCTTCAAGATTATGGACTGTAATTCAATCCTTCCAAAATATTCTGCGACAGCACTAGCGCCATCAATCTAAGTAAAAAGCCTATTCTTCACTCAAGAGCAAAACATATAGATGTTCGCCATCATTTTCTTTGAGACATTGTCCAAAAGGGAGAAGTTGTACTCGAACACATCGAAACTGAGAAATAAGTTGCCGATATCTTCACCAAACTTCTGTCCGAAGAACGATTCTGCAATCTTCGACGAGAATTAGGTATGTGTAATCCTTTTGAATGAGAAAAATCCCCTGAGCCTGCCCCCAAACGACTTTATGATCTAAATCTGGGGCTGATCGATTTAAGAAGCATTTTTAAGTCATCCGATCGACCGGATGGTCGAATCCGGTAGACCAGATCGCGAAAAATGGTCTTTTTAAGTAAAACCGAGACTCAAATGGCTCATTTCTAACTTTCTAAAACCCATCTCTCTTCTCTCCAAAACCTCTCTTCTGAGTTTCTAGGGTAAAATCTTGCCAAATCCTTGAAGATTTTTATCTTTTTGGTGATCCAAACTCATTTTCACCATCAAATCTCTTAGTTTTCCCTCTTCTTCTCTCAAAAACCTTTCAAATCCCTCTTTCTCCAAAACCTTTGCTCTCTATGGCTTCCAAAGGAGAACCCTCAAAGAAGAGAAAGACGGTTGCTTCAATAAAGGATCAATATGATGGGACTTTGTTCATCTCGAAGGAGACCTCGATTTGGTGGAAGCAATTTCAACTCAAGAAACTCATTAGGGAAAGGCTAGTAAGTATCACTGAACTCAACAATATTCTCCCTAGTGAAATCAATATATTTTTTGAAATGTTGGGTTGGGATTCCATTCTTTATCCCCAAGAGAAAGCCTATACTAGGCTAGTGCAACTGTTCTATTGCAATCTCCAAGTAGTTGGAGTTGAAGGAGACTATACCATCACTTCTCTTGTTAAGGGAAAACATATCTCTTTTGACATTGTGGAGCTTGCTCAGATTATTGGGGTAGATGACTCTGGAGAACAAAAGTATCTCCGTACCAAGACTTCCCCTACAGGATTTATGGATGTTGATGAGGTGTATGGTTCAATTTTTAAGAATTATTTGGGGGAAACCAAGGGCCTTACTGCTATTCATCTTGGAGATATTCCTAGGGTAGTCAATTTAATTTTGACCTATAATATCCTCCCTCTTGGTGGGCATAGAGATGCAGTTACCTGCTTCCAGGCATATCTCATTTGGTGCATTGCTAATACTCACCAAATTTATCTTCCCTATGTGATTATGAAAACTATGGAATTGGCTGCTGAAAGAGACTCTAAGGCAAGCCTCCCCTGTAGTAGGTTCCTAACAGTTATCTTCAAACATTTTGAGGTTGATCTATCTGATGAAATTTCAACTTCAAATCCTTCTACAATTGATTCTTCCTCCTTGAACAAGATGGGCATTCCTACTAGCGGATCCGATGTTCCTCCTCCTCCTGCTGGTCGTCAAGCCAGGCGCAAGCAAGCCTCTTCATCCGTTGTTGATAGTGATGCTTCTGATGAGGATGATAGTGAGGATGAAGATTATGTGTCCAGGGC
Source organism: Telopea speciosissima (assembly GCF_018873765.1). Taxonomy (NCBI): domain Eukaryota; kingdom Viridiplantae; phylum Streptophyta; class Magnoliopsida; order Proteales; family Proteaceae; genus Telopea; species Telopea speciosissima. Next base: position 37,365,060 of record NC_057917.1, on the reverse strand, counting down.
CAAATTTACTGCTTACCAGGAGAAGCTTGACTCCCGTCTGCAGGGATTTGATGATCAGTTTGCAACTCTTCGAGGTGACAACAAGGAAATTTTGGCATAGCTTAGGATGCTCACTCAACATTTCCATATTTCTCCTCCACGTCCAGATGCTTAGTTTGAATTATTTATGCATATCTTAAAGATATTTTGAGTTGTAATATTTTAATGACTTTTTAGTATTGCACTTCTCGAGGGGGAGAGTCCTTTTATTTCAGACCATATGGTTTAAAACTTTACAATTGTGTGCTTTCCCTGCTTTGAACTTTAATTCCAATATGGTTGACTTATCTATTAGTTGCAATACTTCGATTTTACATATGACTCACTATTGCAGGGGGGGCCTTCTCTATCCTTTTTGTTGTTGACAAAGGGGGAGAAGATAAATGATGATTTGGTGATTTGGACTTATATATATTTTGATTTTTGTAAGTTAGTTGGTTGGACTTTGGAATATATAATCATGTGCATAGTTTAATTTGCTTGATCTTATACTTTGCATTTTATTTGGTTGCTTGGTCACTATACTTGTTATATATACTGCTACCAAATCATATGTTTGTCATCACCAAAAAGGGAGAGATTGTTGGAGAATTCTAGCCTCACCTCCATAAATATTTTGATGATAACAAACATGTAGATAAGGTTGTGTGTGTGTCTCTATGACAACAGGAAAATAAGATGAGGCACTTGAAGACACAAAGTTAGAGAAGGTAATAAAGAGAAGTTCAAGAACTAACCATTGAAGATCAAGATCATGAAGGCATGACAAAGCTTGACAAGCATAGAAGACAACAAAAGAGCTTTTAAAAGTTGAAGAATGACATGTGAAGCAAAGAAGATAAAGATACTCGTGTGCACTCTTAGAACACTCATTGCATACTTGTACTTGCATGTGCATAACTTAAATTAATAAGCACTTGCATCACTTAGAGACCTTAGAAGGTTATAAATGAACCCCTCCATGACCCTTAAATATGACTGAATTGGTTGGGAAAAGACTCGGACCAATCCCCTCAGTCAAATAGTCAGAATCAAGTCTTGACTGTGATCCGGTTTGAGCATCCGGTCTATCGGATCTCAGTACATGCATAAACCGGAATGGGCAGAAGCTTCATGAGTACGTTCACTTAGATGATCCGGTCAACCGGATCAAGTGGGACAGTGATCCGATCGATCGGATGCCCTGTTTGTCTCCAATGGCTAGTTTTTTAACGGTTATATTCTCCAACGGCTACGATCCGATCGACCGGATCAATCTTCAGGTTGACCGGATTGGTGAAAAATAGATCTGTTAGAGCACATTTTGCGTATGTTCTTTAGGCCATTAATGAGCCTATAAATAGAGAACTTGTCAGTCCTTTTCACCTATCCATTACAGTCCAAAATTCTACTTTTGTGAAAGATGAAAAGTGATAATTGCTCTCATAATTGAAGTCTTATCCGCATCAATCAAGAGTTGACTTCAAAGCTTTAAAGGATCTTCCCAAGCTCATTCAAGGAATTAATTCTAAACGAAGGTCTGCATTGTGCAAGCATACATTCGCATCACTTGACATTTGCTAGGAGTACACATCACACTCCTTGTTTAGGCATTTCTACCTTATCTCTTTTTGTATTTAGTTTATCCTTTTAAGTTTACAAAGCATTATTTGTATTAGCCTAGACTGTACTTAGGCATTGCAAGGATCCTCTTATCCTTAAAAGATTTTGGATTCTTTTATCCTTAAAAGATTGGGATCCTCTTATCCCATGTAAAAAGATTGTAAAGGTGTTCTTCCCACCTACTGTACTGAAAGGAAAAAACTAGTGAATTCTCTCAAGGTTGAGAGGAGTGGACGTAGGCTAAGTTTAGCCGAACCACTATAAATTCTTTGTGTCCTTTATTTGCGCACTCTCTTCTTCTCTATCTTATTTAATTTCTTTAAAATTTTAAAAAGGGCATAAATTCACTAGTGATAACCTATTCACCCCCTTCTAGGTTATCCAATAGGTAGCAGCCTTTGATTACTATTTTACACTCGAATCCAGCCTTGCATGTAGCTAAAACCAAGTTTTATAACTGAAGAAATCGTGGGTTACTATTCACTGGGCTGTTTGGGCAGCCTTAGGCAGCCAAGTGGTGGGCCCAATTGAAAATCCACAAGGACTAGTGCAAAGTATGCCCTTGGGGGTCCAAGATGACCTAACATGCATTGGGAGAAGGAAACTTTACTGTTTTGATGCTCTGACCTAGGGATCCTCACCCTAGGGCCATGATATAGTGTAGGGAGGTAAAAAATGACCAGAATGCCCCTCCATACATCTATCCATGTGTGTAAATACTTTGGGAACCTAAGTGGGCCCCGTAAGTCTTGGAAATCCTGCCTGTGATGGTCCCGCAGCACTGTCAAGTTGGGAACAGCACTATAAGACTAATGTGACCTAGAAGCATGTACTAATGTAACAAATGATCATTTTGTCCTAGGCCACCAACTCTGGATGATGCACCGGGACATAGGCCTAAGGCCCAGTGCAAGGCCCAAAGAATTCCAACTAATGAACAACTATACACCGAGTCAACCCAGTGAGCTTAGATCAACCCTAGGACATCCAAAAACAGTTTGGAATATTAAATGACAATTTCTGATTTATATCTAGGATTTGATCCCGCGCTCGAGGCCTACAGCCAGACTGCAACCGGAACTGAATTTACAACTGAGTTCTTAGAACCAGACCCAGGTGAGTTAAGTATTATCATATATGTATGTATAACTGTATTACTATGTCGGCAATTAGATTCTTAAATTATAAATGTTGTGTTATTTAAATTCTGTTCAATTACTCAAAGTTATTACACATTGATTGTCTGTTGATCAACACTGTGATTGGTACATGATGATTGTGAATGTTAGACTAGATGTCGTAGTAGGCTTGGAAACGAGGCCGGTGGTAGCCCGTAGCATGGGATACGATTGACAGCACCCAACTCGTACGATGCCATATAGACATGGGGCTAGAATTTATTCACCCATGCTATGCACCCTTGCCAACAGGGGTTAAGGTGTTGGATAACTATAAGGACTACCGTAAAACCCTAGAGGCGTTTACGCCGGGAAGCCTCAGCACAATTGGGATGCCCCAGGGCAAGTTTACCGAGAAGCCTCAGGCTACAAGCTTGGGAAGCACCGAAAGGTGAATTTTTGGCTATATGCCACATATAAAGTTTATCCTCAAATTACATGTCGGGAAGCACCAGAAGGTGAGATTATATTGAGTCGGTTACCTCACAGGAGTTAATCCAGGGGACCGGTCGGGCTGTCCTAGGTAGGGAGATGCTGGGGCCGACTGGTTCTCTCCAACAACTCAATGGGTGTATCGCGGGAAGGGGTAACCAAGCCCACACCAGGGATACATGTATTGGGGATTACAGTAGCACTAACCTGACTTAGTTGTATTGTTAGGTGGCTAATAAATAATCTGGACTTGCATATCATGTAGGATCATGTGGAATGTGGTTGCATATGCGTGCATGATGATATGTTTTACTCACGGGCTCAGTGGGCCTCACACTCTGTTATATATATGTTTTCTCTAGATGATTGTGCATATCGATGCCACTGTGGCATGGAGGCTCATTATGAGGAGGAGAGCCCTCGTGATTATGATGCTATTGGTATGGACTCTGACGGTGGTCGTGCCGGTGATGCGTGCATTCTCGGTGGTCATTGATGAAGACTAGTGAGGAGTGCACTTGATGCTTTTTGTCTGGGGGACTCCTTTTTGGTCTTAACAAGAGTTTATCCCTATCTCTGCTTTTGGTTTAGTTGTAGTTTTTCTCGTTCTTTTTTTTTATAGGTTGAGTTATCTCACCTTGTATATATATATGTATGTATTTCCTTTTAGCTTTTGTCAGCTTTATCTTTCAGTCGTGGGTTGTATCTGGGAGGGAATGTTTCAGAACATATGTGTATATTTATATATCACCATCATTCTCATATTGCTACGCTTTCTTTCTTGTTATATTTATAGTTGTCTGCAGCACTCTGATCTTGTAGTAATGTGATGAATGTGAAACTGTCAATGTATTAACAGCTTCTAGATCCATGGGGATTTGGCGGATTGCCATTATGCAATTTGGGTCACCTACCTAATCCTCCCAGGGGGTGGTTTGGGGTGTGACAGACAAGTACCTGATTAGCCTGGTCTGTTATGATCGGTTCTCTCACCGTTGCTTTAGCTCACCATTCATGAGGAAGGGGTAAGTGTTGACCAACATATGGCTAGTCCGACTTAGGAAGATTCATTCTTGGTATTGCTAGCCTTTGGTAAAAACTGGCATTTATTCATCTAGCTTGATCTCCCCCTGCGGCTTGCTGACCAGCGGCTGGGCTTGAAATGGTTCCTAGGACAGTTGGATTAACAGCCTGCGCTATTGTAACAGAACTTAAATTCTGAGGACTTAGGTCTTTGGTCAACCCATTTGTATGCAACGGCTGGCTAGATGAGCCGATATGACCAATATGGCCAGATGTACCAATGAGACCGACCTGGCTGAAAGCCAAGCCGTTTACTGTTCCTTTAACGCCAATGGTTTGGGCAACAGGGACTTGGCCAATACGGAGTTGGTTCGTCTGTACCGGCTGTTGTTGACATAATATCAAATAGACAAGCTTGTTGATCATTGTATGCCTGGGCCATTGCGGCAGCAATTTTTTGCATCTCATCCATGGCTGTCCGCACATACCCTTGTGTGCCTGTAGCCAAATGGGCATGCCCTTGCAAAACCACAACGAACTAAAGAGAAATGTTATTCTCTTGTTGCTCCCCTCTAGGCGAAATCACTGCTAGTTGCTCATCATTCCCAGCGTCTGATTCTCCGACTTCTTTCTCTTTGTTACATAGACTCCCTCTCATTTTCTGGCATTATGTGCAGAGCATCCCACCGGGCGTGTCAAAAATGTTTCCTCCAATTTCCTTCCGGCCTGGAACCAAAGTCAGTTTAGAGGGCTATTCTCTATTTTGTATCTGGCGATAGTTAGCTCTTCTCCTACCTCGGTAATCAGAGGACTTTCACACGAAACAAAAGGAAGCAGATATAGACTAAAAAATGATGTATTATGATTTTACTATAAACCACTCAAAATGAGCAATCTACACTACAGAGCAGAAGGGCCAAAAGAAAATCCCTTAAGTCTACACCATCGTAAGAAAACGAAAAACTGAAACTAAAGTAAGAAAATGCAATTTTGAGTATTTGAATGAGGATCCCTTCTTCTGATTCCATTCTCTTATTTATACTACTAAACTATAACTGATCCATCAGTTATCACATCTTGATCAGTCGTGGCCTCTATCCTGACATGGCAGAGTTGGTTATAACCGCTTGACAGATTGTAACCGTCAATGCCTCTTTGACCGATTGTATGAACTACAGATGTCATGACTGAGGAACTACCATGACTGAACACAGCTCTAGTTTGTCCGCAATCGGTCTTAGTTGATCTTCCCTAATCTTGACGTCCAGGCCGAACAAAAGTAGGGTGTAAACAAGATCCCTTAAATATGAAGAATCAAAGAGAGAAAGTGATACTGTACTTTGTCATTCAATCTTGCTAGAGGTGAAAATTACTTTTACCGAAAGATCAATTAATATAAAGGAAAAAGGATTGCCATGGAGTCAGTGTGCAGTTTCCCTCTTACATGATTTTTTTAAAATTATCGGTTTTTTCACGTACCCCCCTTAGATTTGACGTAATTATGAAAACATCCATCAGTTTCGAAAAATTCTGCGTGCTCCCTAAGGTTCTTAATAGTTAACAGATACCTCCATTTCGTTAGTCTAGGTCTAACAGTGTTAAAATCAAGGGGTGAACTGACAAAAATGCCTTTACAAGAAAATTTTAAAAAAAACCTACAACTCATCTTCTCCAAATGATTTGGGGAAGATGAGTTGCAGGTATGAACACCATAGGGTTCTTGAGGTTTTGGGCCTGGATTCCAACCAAGATTTTAGGTATATTTATCTTTTGGCATTAAAACATAACAAGACGATGAAGACAAGGCTCCTTCTCCATTCTCTGGAGAACGAAGGTGAGAAGAGAGAAGAGGAAGAGCTGCTGTCCACTGCAATCTACACGAAGAGAAGGAGGACGACCGCTGCAAATCTCGACGGCCATTGTAGCTCTCGATGACTGCTCTTGCATTTTCCCCTTTTCAAAACCCTTGGGCTTCACAAATGCTCAAACCCTTTCCTCATTAGAGCCACCAACCATGATGATTTTTCTATCGATTATAAGAATACACAGTGAGCCTTTGCTTGGGTATGCACTAGAGAGACAAGATAGAGAAGGCACTTTGGTATTGGTCTATGGATGTCTTTCCCAATGCCTCTCCCGTCTAGGATCCCATTTTCTTTATATCTACTCTCTAAGGACAAGCGGCGCTAGGGTTGTGGGTGATAGAGGAGACCACTATGGATTTGGTCGGAGATAAAGGTATACCTCTCTCTCTCTCTCTCTCTCTCTCTCTCTCTCTCTCTCTCTCTCTCTCTCTCTCTCTCTCTCTCTCTCTCTCTGCTTTTTGAGCAGCCAATTTATTTTTCGCTTACAAACTAAATCGATTTCCTGGTGGGCTTCTGAAGTCACTCCTGGGAGTGGGTTTTAAAAATCGATTTCCTATTGATTTTAGATCCATTTCATCTATGTCAGATCTGATTTTGTTTATTGAATTAATTAAAAAAAAAGCGATTTGAAGTTACATTGGAAGTTTCCATCATTATTTTCGAAGTTTCTAAACTCTAAATCACCCTGATATCAACAATTACGGAAACCACTGTAGTGCCTGATGCTCAATTGATGTGCTATCTCTAATCTAAACTCACCCAGAGATTCGTTGCTTTCGGAAATAATTTTTTGTTCTTGTTGATTCTTTGGTTTTCTTTCACCTGAACCTGCAAATTGATCTGGTGGAGTAATTGGAGACATACCTATCTTTTGTGAAAAATGAATTGGCTGCTCAGAAAGCCTCTCCAAATTTCTTTTTTCCTTGCAAAATTGATGGAATCCAAGCCCAAAACCTACCCAATGGTGTTCATACCTGCAACTCATCTTCCCCAGATCGTTTGGGGAAGATGAGTTGCAAGTGTTTTTTTTATTTTTCTTGTAACGACATTTTTTTCTGTTCATCCTTTGATTTTAACACTGTTAGACCTAGACTAACGGAATGGGGGTATCTGTTAACTGTTAAGAAACTCAGGAGGGCACGCAGAATTTTTCAAAACTGAGGGATGTTTTCATAATTACGTCAAACCTTAAGGGGTACGTGAGAAAAACCCTAAAATTATTTTCTCTCATGTATTATGAAAATATGGACCATATGGATGATACCTTTTCCCGCCAATTTATTTTCCAATCCAACATGATGGGGGAGTGTCATCCAAGCTAGGCAGATAAGTTGGTTACCAGATGGAATCAGAGTTATGAAAGTGGGAATCTGGGATCAAATCGGTCAGTGCTGTTTCGGATTGGAATCGGTTAGAATCGATCAGAATCGATATAGAAAAACCCTAAAGCTTGTGAAATGACCGCATGGTGTAGATCTGTATTTGCTGAAGGCATTTTCCCATGGTTGGTGGTGGCCCTTCCAGAAATGCACTATATGTGGTCCAGTGGTTAAACCATTTTGATTAGCAGATCTCTTTTCAAAATCTAGTCAACGAATAGAAGCTCACAAAAGGATATTCGTAGTCCACTAGTCTTTCATCTCATCTACGAACTACTATCACTGAGTAAGGATTAGCCTTTCCTTTTCAAGCTTTGCAATGGGGGACCCGCTATAATCAGACCAGTTGGTTAGCTCAATGCCAAGAGGTTAGAAAGGGGTAAGTTTAGGGCTCCCTCCAGTCCCTCCTTGGCCGCTCTGAAACTAGAGGGATAGAGGAAAGAGGTTTTTCACTTTCAAATAAAAAACCCCTATTGACAACAGGATTTTCTTGAAAAGATAAAAAGACATCACTGCCCATTGTTTAATAGTTAGATTCTCAAGTGTGGTGCACTAGACATTGGGGGCGATAAAAATCCTTGACAACATTTGGTTGCAAGGGAACAAAAAAAACAAGGACAGAAAGTGAAAATCGAACCAATACCAAAGTGGAATTTTTTGTAATCATTACCATCTCATTAATTCTATAATAAATCAAATTGGGTTAGTAAATTTTATTTTACATTACCATCACTTTGCTTGGAAGCATTTTGTTTTACTACAATGGTGAAATCTTGCCTTCTTTTGATTGCATCTTGTCTTATTTCCAAAAGATATTTAATATAAGTTTAAATTTTCAAAATAATTTGAAAGTGACTGTCATTACATTATTAAAATCTGCATAATCTTTGTGTAGACATGTGGAATGATAGGATTTATCCTCATTAAAAAAAATGATTTATACTAAAATGACAAAAAATAAGATTATGATTTTTTCCGACAACTTTTATGTGTAACTAATATCAATTTATTACAAACAACTCACATGAGCTTAGCTCAAGAGAAGATGAGATTACAAAACACCAAAAAACTATTCAACCCGCACACCATATGCTTTATTGCTTTTGCATAGCTTGAGAAACAGAAACCAACAACTAACTCCCCTTCAGCCACAAAACTTGGATGTTGCTAACTAGGAAGAAATTCCTCCTCATACATGGAATTTCAAGGGGGGAAGTTTTGCATTTGTCACGAACATCCAGCTTAATGTCTCGAACATTCAATGGTTTAGGTCTGGTTTTGTTTTGGAATAGTCTCAAATTTCATATCCCCAACCCATTAACCCAATCCAAAGTCGTTCATTACAATCTCCAAAACGCCAAAGAATAGTTTCGGATGATTCTAGCCCAATGGAAGATACAAAGATTGCTCATTAAGATGTGAGTGACTCCCAATTTTTAAGGAATACCCCCATGGTGGCTGGAGAGTATCATCCCCACGGGAAACAATGAAGCTGTTGGGATGGAACGGTCAAGGGTTGGGGAGGCCTTTCACAGTTCGTTCTGTTCACCATCTCCTCGCTATGGAGCGTCCGAATATCATGTCTCTCATGGAAACCAAATGCAAGAAGGCGGTAATCGAAAGGTTACATCGTTCAGGCAAGTTCCATAGCTTCACTACTGTTGACCTGCGTGGAGCCTTAGGAAGCCTCACATTACTATGGAAAGATACTGTTAATTTATGTATCTTGTCTACAACTTCAAAGTTCTTTCATGCTGAAGTAAAAATGGCTAACACACCACCTTTCTATCCCACTTGCGCCTACAGTGACCCTCAAAAACACAAGAGAAAGCAAGTATGGGGTCAAATTACCGCTATTGGGAGATCATGCCAAGGTAATTGGTTGTGCTTTGGAGATTTTAACTCATACCATTCTTGGTATGAAAAGGAGGGAGGCTCTCAGCACTGTTCTAGAGATATAGACATTTTGAGGGACTTTCTTGATGACTGTAACTTTATAGACCTAGGTTTTCATGGCCCGTCTTTCACTTGGAACAACAATCATGATGGCTCCTCTAACATCAGGGTCCGCCTGGACCATGCCTCATGCAACCCTGAATGGTAGCACAATTTGGTAAATGCTCCAGTTTTTGTGAAGCCGGCCATAAGCTCTGATCATTCCCCTCTTGTTATTGACACAAAAGGTGGTATTTCTTGGGGTAAAAAACCATTCAGATTTGAGTCAATGTGGTTAAAGCATGATGACTATGTAAAAATGCAGCAACCCAGGGATGGTTTATTTCTCCATCAGGGGGGTCGTGCATCATGTCATGGGAAAGATCAAACACTGCTGCTTAATCTTTAAAAAATGGAACAAGTAGGTATTTGGAAATTTTTTTTAGAATATAAAAAGTCTTCAAGCTAAGATAGAGCATTCAAGGGCTTCCTACTTCATCCTTTTTCACAAAAAAGAGAGTCTGAAATTCATAAACTCTTGGAGGTAGAGCTTCAAAAGGAGGAGATGTGGCACCAAAAGTCTAGAATTGCTTGGTTACAGGGAGGTGATAAAAATACTTCTTTCTTCCACTTGTCAACTGTGTGGCGTCGACATCGAAATAAGATCTTAAAGCTCAAATTACCTATAGGTGACTGGACTACTTCGAAGGTTGAGGTTCCAAACTCTCTTTGTAATCATTTCCTTAACCTATACTCTACTAAACATGTAGATAATTCTATCCTTACCCAAGTTTTAGTTACTATCATTCATGTGGTCTCTGGTGATCTTAACAATGCTCTATGTATGGTTCAACCGATGGAGGAGATTCATGCAGCCCTTTTCTATGGCGCCTCTCAAATCCCTAGGACCGGATGGTTTCCCTCCAATTTTCTTCCAATGGTACTGGGATTTGGTGAAAGGCAAACTTTTTGCTTATGTTGCTGATTTTTTTCAAACAAGGCACATACCAATAGAGTTGAACAAAACTCTTAACTGTTTAATTCCAAAGGTGAACAATATGGAGACTACATATCAACTTCGCCCAATCAGCCTTAGTAATGTGATTTTCAAGCTTATATCTAAGATTATGGTTGATCGCCTACATGGAGCTTCGAACCAAATCATCTCACCAAACCAGTGGGGGTTTATCCCCTCTCGATTGATCTCATACAATATTATGGTGGCGCATGAGATATTCCATTACATCAAGAAACAGAAGAAGAGAAAGGATAAATTTCTTGCCTTGAAGTTAGACATGCGAAAAGCATATGACCGATTGGAGTGGAGCTTTATTGAAGCTATCTTGCTAAAATTTGGTTTCAGTCATGTTAGGGTGGACAGGGTTATGACTTGCATTCGGATAGTGTCCTATAATCTACTAGTTAATGGTTGCATCAAAGGGGGAATCACTCCAACTCGAGGAATTAGGCAAGGAGACCCAATTTCACTTGCAATTTTATCCTCTGCTCTCAAGCCCTCTCTTCAGTAATTAATCACGCTAAAGAGTTGGGTATATTCCATGGAATCAAAGTTCTCCACAGGGGACCTCCCATTACACATCTTCTCTTTGCTGATGATTGTTTGCTATTTTCCCAGGTAAAGCTCCAGGAAATCACATCTCTCAAAGATTGTCTTGATTTATATCATAAGGCTATTGGCCAATCCATTAATCTACAAAAGTCAAGCTCACGTTTAGTCTAAATACCCATGAGAGATCTAAGAGATGGTTTTCCCGTGTTCTCAAAATACTATATGGTGATGGACCCTCAAAATATTTGGGATTGCCAATGGAGTTTGGAATCTCATAGAAGGATCTCTTTCATGATGTAAAGTAAAAAAACCCAAAATAAGCTTCAAGGATGGAAAAAAAAAATCTGCTTTCACATACTAGAAAGGAAGTCCTCCTCAAAGCAGGGATTTCTCCTATGTCAAACTATGTTGGGTCCCAATTCAAACTCCCTGCCTCTCACCATGATTCCATTAGAAAAGCAGCATCTAATTTCTATTAGGGAGGTTTGGAGAAAGAGTCTAAAATCCATTGGATTTTGTGGTCAAGGTTATGTCACCAAAATAACTGTGGGTGTTACACCCGTACCCCAGATATCCCCTTATACCCGGGGTAGTTTGGACCTTTACCTAATAGGTAATGCCCTATGACCATAGTCAACCTTAATGACCTTGAGCTGGAAATACTATAGAAAGATTCCCTTCGAAGACTTGGAAGTGTAGGCCAAAGCCCCATAATTTTGCTTGAAGTTTGGGCCATGACAGCAACACCAGAGTTACGAATGGACTCACTCTTGCTGAATCCGCTTGAAGATCAGCTCGTGCTATCATCAACCTTTTTGGATTATTTTCCTGTGGGACCCACACCCCCATGTCCCGGACACCTTAATTTAACCATTGGACCATATGGAACCCTACCCTCACCATTGATTGGTTGAGTAGGCCATGAAGTGGGGCCCATAAGGCTAAGTTAGGTAATTAATGGTTTTTAACACCCTAACCTGAGCCAAACAGACCCTACAGGACAATTAAGTCCTATGGACTTAGGGTGCACCCCAAACAAGACCTAATGGACCTAATGGGTGTGGCTAAAGCCAAACAAGCCCTAAGACCTAAACAAAAGCCCATTTAAAGACCAAGGGCCACTAAGTGATTGGGGATACCTAAACTAAACACACCCTAAGGCCCATCTAACCCCATAAAGGATACCCTAACCCCTCTCAATCACTTATCTCTCCCCCTCCCCCATAAACCGTGGAGGAGAAGAGACAAGAGAAAAGAGAAGGAGGAAGAGGAAGGAAGAGGAAGGAGAAGTAGAAGAGGAATAGGAGGGGAAAGGAAGAAGATGGAAGCCATGCCAAAGTGGCTGGCAGCTCCACACCTCCTCCCTAGCTAGTCAGATCCAAGGGAGAAGAGAAAGAGGAGGAGAAGAGATGGAGAGAGTGGCTGGAGGAAGGAAGCTCACCAAGGTAAGCTCCCCTAACCTAGCTCTCCCTTATTTCTGTTTCATTTTGTTGGTTTCTTGAGCTAGGGCTAACCTAGGGTTCCATTTGGGACTCAAGGTGAAGCTCGGCCCTAGTTGGAAGCTCTAATGGATGTTGACCTAGGCCTCTAAGTGCTGCAATTGCAGCCATGGCCAATGAACCCTTGGTTTGAACCTTGAATCCCAACCCTTCGGACCAATGGGAGACAAAACCGTTGAAGGATCTTGGATCTCTAAGGTGAGCCTAGGACCTAGTAACCCTAGGAGGGCTTAGATACCTCCCCCTTGTCCCTGAGGTGGTATGGAGCTCCAAGCTTCAAGCTGGAGCAAAAGCCCTGTACAATCTCTGAAGAGCCTGCCGACAGACGAACGACCAGATCCATCTATCGTGGTACCGCCCGTCAATCAGCCTAGTATAACCCCTGTGTGTTGGCCTGAGTAGACGAAGGCACAAATTCACTCTGTTTGCCTCTGCCCGGGACCTGTTTCTCTCAGGTCTGTCTCAGGAAATTGAACGGATGCAGGGGCGGACCCAAGAAGCACATCCGACGGTGGATTCGCTCCCTTTTATGACTGTCTCAGGTGTCGAACGGATCAACCACCAGACTCAAGTAAGAAGTTTTACTCGTGGGTCCGCTCGCTCTGACTTTACCCTTTGGCTTGAACGGAGTCAAGGGCGGATTCACCCTATTTTCCTCCGCCCGTGAGTCCGCTCGTGCTGTCTTGGTTGAAACTTGATTTTAACCTTATGGGCCTATTATGGGACCTTTCTATACATGATTTAATGATTGTTTTAGTATTTCTAGGCTACCCAACTCGATGGAGAGCAGGAAGCCCAGGTGAGATTTATGTCAACCACACACGGCGACGCCTGTGTTAGGTGAGTAGGTTCTGGGTGACTTTGTTGGGTTTGATTATTATATAATTATTAATAATAAGCATGCTATGGTATATTTATAAGCATGGTGCGCATTGCATTTTATTCACTTGTGAACTATTGAGAATGTGATAGTATAATGCTCACCATTGTATCGGGCTATGGTGTCGGGTGTGTTAGTATCGAAACCCTAATTTAATTAAATTATGAAAACTATTGTATGTCATCCTGAACTGTATGTGCCGTGCCATTCTGGTACCTGGGTACTAGATGGAATGGGACGTTGATGCACCCGGAATACCTCTCAGGACGATAGGACCTACATATAGTATATCTGCGGCTAGGATGCTTGTTCCCTTATGCTACGACCCTTGCCAACAGGGGTTTATGGGTTGGATAGTCTGAGCACCTACGGTTTGTGGAGGTGGGAGAGGCCAGGGCAGGGGTAGTGATGGCTATCGGGGTTTGCCACTAGGTGATCATGATGGCTTCTATGAACGCAGGTCCCTTCGTGATGATTGAGGTCTCACGGAGGCGATAGGATAAGTGACCCTCAGTGTTTCCCGAGTTATCACAGTAGCATACACTTGACTGATAGAATTGTGTGTTAGGTGAAAAATGAATCTAACATTAGCATGCATCATTTTGACTGATATTGATTGTATGGTGTATGTGCATTCCCCTTTGCTCCCTCACTAGGTAGTATAGCTAACCCTGTTGCGCAACCCTTTTTAGTTGATTATGCAGGAGATACTACTTGGATGAGCACCATTAGATACGCATCAAGTGGAGCCGGTGGCTGTGACTTGGATGTAGATGTACACCCAAGATTGGTGCCCCTGTGGTAATTGTTTAATATTTAATTTTCTGTCTTCATCCCACGTTTATGTATAAACTGTATGTTTATGTATAGGGAGAGTAATGATTGGTTACTTATGGTTAGAATTGTAATATGTGTTATCATTAGAGAACCGATGCTCTATAATTTCACATGATTTATTTTAATTTTGCTTCCACTAACTCTGTATCTGAAACGGTTTATTCCTTTTGTACGTTCCTTTCTGTTATCAAGATGTGATGACAGGGTGGACTGTGGCTCGAGACACTGTATCCGCGATCCTGGTAGGTGTTGGGATGATGTGTGATTGTCCCAGTCATACCCCTATATGGCAAAATATCTTACATCGGGATAGGGGCGTGACAGTGAGAGAGAGAAGATATAGAAAAGAGGGAGAGAGAAAGAGAGGCCGTGAGTGGGAGAGAGTTAAAGAAAGAAAGAGAGAATAGGATTAGAGACGGAAAGAGAGAGATTATCTCTTCTTCTTTTTTTTTTTAAATATCTTTTTCCTCTTATCTCTCCTACTATTTCTCCCAGCTTGGCCGATCCTTGCTTGTAGCCCAATAAACTTCTACTTTGGATATGAAATTCCTCCTTTGTCCTTGGTAGCTTCAGTGGGAATTATTCCCATCCTACCCTTGGTCACATGTGAACAGGTGTAGGTCCCATGTGGCTTTTCTCTCTCCTCCAATAATAAAAAAATGCAAAAAGAGGTAAATGCTTGAGAGGATCTCAACCCTTGATCATAATTGCTTCCTCGATGCCAAATATAAATCTCAAAAAATTCAAACTGGCCCGAGCTTGCGTTTCGGCTCATTTCTGGCCCATTATCATTTCTTGGGC
Organism: Telopea speciosissima; assembly: GCF_018873765.1. Lineage (NCBI taxonomy): Eukaryota > Viridiplantae > Streptophyta > Magnoliopsida > Proteales > Proteaceae > Telopea > Telopea speciosissima. The sequence continues at coordinate 37,350,020 of NC_057917.1, read as the reverse complement.
TGAAAAGAATAATCGAATGTACGGTGGCCTAGACAAATGCATACTTGCTTTCCATCATGTCCAACCTACTCCAAATTTAGTCCTCTTTACAGCCACGCAAAAATATTGAACAGCTTTACGTGTAAATTTGGAGATGTAGCCTCCGATAGTCCAAAATAGTAATAAATAGCCCAAAAACCTGTAACGCACAAGAAAGCATCAAGTAACTCTGTCCAATGTGGTAAAATGTATGCTTTATGCCCTAAGATTTCACACATAAATGTGCTCATCAGAATCTGTCATTGGAGAGAATCTTAAACAATTGTCGCCTCTCATCCAGAGGAAGACACTGGTCCAGATGACTGCCTGGAGGGTAGTATATGTGTTCACCATCTGAAGGAACACTAAAAAGAATCCCCAGCTCTGTGGCAGTGAACCCAATGACCACTCCCTTTACATAGGAGGTCAGCTTATACTCATCATCTTCCTCCTTGGTCCGGACCAGATTTGCATAGAACTCCCTGACCAAAGTGGGATAGTAGAAGTCCAGCTGGATGAGCATGTTGGTCCATTGCAATCTCTCGAATCTAGCCCCCCTACCTTGTAGACTAGAAGCTCCTTTACAGTGACGTCTCTCTCCACGAGAATCTTCCTATTGAAGAGATGCTCTCGGTAAATCCCTTCGGTCTTCTCAAAGGTAAAGTGGTGCACATTGTAAGTTGTAGGGGCAGAAGCTACAATGGATAGATCTCTTCTTCTCTTTGGGGCCATGATCGAATTTTCCTACACACAAGGCACCAACCCAGAAAGGATGGCAAGTGTAAGCCCAATTGAAATGATGATATACAATTGGCAAATAAATTGTAGGAATAGAATGCTTAAGTGATATGGGCATGAATTGAAAAGAAGGCTATGCATGATAAGAAAATCAAATATACATATGCATATGTAAATGATAAGAATGGGGAATATGGAATATGGAGGCTATTTGAGATATATGAGAAGGAAAAGAAACAAGGTAAATTCATGTGTAGAGTCTACATGAGATCCCTAGTGTGCTTAGAACTGAACAATGTATGTGCTTTAATTATTATACATTTCAACCACTATCAAGCAAGCATGATGTTGAATGAGAAACCCCAACAGGAGATAAGGATTATTTAATAGAGAAAAGGGGGGTAAGCATTGAGAATTATGCAAACAATCACAAGGATAAGTAATGCATTGAGGATACACCAAGTGAATAAATGAATTGGAAAATAAAGCATAGATTTCAAGAGTTCTATCAATAATCTTACAAACAAGAGGAGATGTTTGGAGATAAGACAACGAGATAACTTCTATGAGATTCTAGGGCATGTAAGGATTTAGCATAAACTTGAAGGTTTTCCAAGCATTGAAGGATTGAGGTTTTACCCCAATGTGAACCTAGAATTGTCCAAGTAGATCCAACTACACTTGACAACCATTAGCATACAATCTTCATAATGCTTGCAAAGGCTTTAGAAAAATTATAAGATATACAATGCACAACAAAGAATCCAACTATATAGTGCCATTAATCAATTAGGACTTGATTCACACCCAAAACCCTAGCCTAAAATCGATTATGGGCATGATCTTGGCATACATGGCCATGAAAGTGTAAACAAAATCAATTCCACCACAACCTAGGCTATCCATCTTAAAACCATGAAGAGAAAGGAAGAGAATATAAGAGACACAAACAAAGGTCCTACAATGGGAAAAAGGGATATGTAGAGACAAGCAAATCCTACAATAAGAGAAGAAGGAATTGGAAAAGAGAAAAGAAAAGAGAAAATCTTACCTTGAGAGTGAGAGAAGGAACCTTGAGGCTTGAGATCACAAGAAATCTACCCAAAGGAGTGCTAGGAAGCCCAACTGAAAACCTTTATAGAGCCCTCTCCCTTGCGGTTGTGTTTTCCCCTCTCTTGGAGCCCAAGTGAGTTTTAAAACTCATGGCTCTATTTTGTTAAATTCCCACGAACGGACGAATGAACAGAACCACTTATAGTGACTCCTCCCATTGATCCGTCCCGCATAGAACTTGAAATTTTAGAAACTTAGCCTAAGCGGATCAATGAGCGGATCCACAGTTATCAGTCCGCCCGTAGATCCGATCGATTCATCTTCTCTCGACCTTTTGACCTTCTGAGAACGGACAAACGAACGGATTCATGTTCCACATCTGCCCGTTAGTCCGCTCTCCTTATTTTCGCGAAGGAGCCACGAACGGACCCAGAGTACTGACACCGCTCGTGCGTCCGCCCAAGTTATTTTAGGCTTTTGAGCCTAGATTTTGGAGACCTTTTGACCTCACCTATGTATGATGGTTTTATGCCTATACCCTAGGTTGGACACCCCGGTTGTGTGACCCATTTATGGGGACCACCTTAGTCTTGTCTAATGCCTCGAATTGAAAGGGATTAGGACTTATACCCGACTGGGCTAGCCAAGGAGATGGCAGGCATCAGTGTACACTGTGACTCCCCTCCTATACGAGAGAAGGAGAGTTACCCTTGTGAATGCAAATCATCAGACCCTGTTAGTGAGTGAACCCAAACCCTATGGTGTAGAAACCCTTATAGGGGTACATAGGATCTAACTCTTAGCCAGGCTTACAGGAAGGAAACACTAGGCTGGTTTGGATAGGCTTAGTTGGACAAGCCATGAGACCACGTGTACTCGAAGATCAGTCATAACATCTCAAGCTAGTGATGACTCTATTCGTACTTTACCTGGTTCATCCAAACCTTGTATAGACCTATAGAGGTAATCCTACACCGTGACTTGGTTTCCAAAGAGACCTAGTAGATCATACCTAGAACTACCCTAGTTCCTATGGATTGACTCAGGTTATAGCTATGTCCATAGGGATGTGAATGTAATGATTAAACTTATACTTTTGATTGGCGTGACAATAAATAAAGTAATGTGTTTCTTTCATCCTGGTGTAAGGTAGAATTGTTTTTCCTGAGTCATAAGTGTGACTTTGTTTGACCTTATGGTGATTCACTAGTTGAGCCCTGACCCTGGTCTACCAGACCATAGGTTAATAAGGAATTAATTTAATAATGACCGGGTAGGTTAGTAATGGACCCTATTTAAAGGAATTGACTTGGACTTAACCCATGGGATGATTGTGTGGTTCTCGAGAGAGGACTGGTATAGACTTTCCCCTGTGGGATAACCGTGCGATAGGATTGAAGGTTGTGAAAGCTGAAACTGAGGGATGTAACAAGACCTTCTCCAACACCAAATATGAAGGGAGTAATGGGTCGCCAATGTGTTCCCTCTGTGCTGGGAGTGACACATTTGGAGGTCCCATCAATATTCTAAATCATCTTGAAGTTGGGTTAGGTAATGAGATGACCCGAAGTAGAAACATTCAGAATGTAAACCCTGCACTGAAAACTAGGTAGGTTAAGTCCTGTAGCCCAAGGGTTACCAGAGTAGTGAAGACCTAGGTGGTATCACTTGATCTAGGAGATCTAGAAAACTCCCTATTCATTATGATATAGTTTAGTGTAGAAGAGAGTGTGATTTCCTCTGGAATGTGGTAACTACCGACCCTTAACCCAATGGAGCTTAGGGCTATTATGAACCACATCTTGTGGTGATGAGACCCTAAAAAAGAAAAGAATTGTAGGACCTGACTTGTTGTGTCATGTAGACACTACCTTACCCTGACCTGACCTTTGACTTGGTCCCAGTTGTGGACAATTAGACATGGTAAAACTTAGTGAACCCTTATACCTTGAGACCCGGTTTGCCTCAAATTTCAAGGATGAAATTTTTAATAAGGTTGGGGGGATGTTACAGCCGTACCCCAGATATCCCCTTATACCCGGGGTAGTTTAGACCTTTACCCAATAGGTAATGCCCTATGACCATAGTCAACCCTGATGACCTTGAGCTGGAAATACCATAGAAAAATTCCCCTCAAAGACTTGGAAGTATGGGCCAAAGCCCCGCAACTTTCCTTGAAGTTTGGGCCAAGATAGCAACACTAGAGTTACGAATGGACTCACTCTTATTGAATCCGCTCGTGCTGTCATCAACCTTTTTGGATTATTTTCTTGTGGGACCCACACCCTCATGTCCCGGACACCTTAATTTAACCATTGGACCATATGGACCCCTACCCTCCCCATTGATTGGTTGAGTGGGCCATGAAGTGGGGCCCATAATGCTAACTTAGGTAATTAATGGGTTTTAACACCCTAACCTAAGCTAAACAGATCCTAGTGGACAATTAAGTCCTATGGACTTAGGGTGCACCCCAAACAAGACCTAATGGACCTAATGGGTGTGGCTAAAGCCAAACAAGCCCTAAGACCTAAACAAAAACCCATTTAAAGACCAAGGGCCACTAAGTGATTGGGGATACCTAAACCAAACACACCCTAAGGCCCATCTAACCCCAAAAAGGATACCCTAACCCCTCTCATTCACTTATCTCTCCCCCTCCCCCATAAACCGTGGAGGAGAAGAGACAAGAGAAAAGAGAAGGAGGAAGAGGAAGGAAGAGGAAGGAGAAGTAGAAGAGGAATAGGAGGGGAAAGGAAGAAGATGGAAGCCATGCCAAAGTGGCTGGCAGCTCCACACCTCCTCCTTAGCTAGTCAGATCCAAGGGAGAAGAGAAAGAGGAGGAGAAGAGATGGAGAGAGTGGCCGGAGGAAGGAAGCTCACCAAGGTAAGCTCCCTTAACCTAGCTCTCCCTTATTTCTGTTTCATTTTGTTGGTTTCTTGAGCTAGGGCTAACCTAGGGTTCCATTTGGGACTCAAGGTGAAGCTCGGCCCTAGTTGGAAGCTCTAATGGATGTTAACCTAGGCCTCTAAGTGCTACAATTGCAGCCATGGCCAATGAACCCTTGGTTTGAACCTTGAATCCCAACGCTTCGGACCAATAGGAGACCAAACCCTTGAAGGATCTTGGATCCCTAAGGTGAGCCTAGGACCTAGTGACCCTAGGAGGGCTTAGACACCTCCCCCTTGTCCCTGAGGTGCTATGGAGCTCCAAGCTTCAAGCTGGAGAAAAAGCCCTCTGCAATCTTAGAAGAGACTGTCGGCGGACGAACGACCAGATCCATCTATCGTGGTACCGCCCATCAGTCCGCCCAGTATAACCCCTATATGTTGGCCTAAGTAGACAAAGGCACAAATTCACCCTGTTTGCCTTCGTCCAGGACCTGTTGCTCTCGGGTCTGTCTCAAGAAATCGAACAGATGCAGGGGTAGACCCAAGAAGCACATCCGCTCGTGGATCCGGTCCCTTTTATGACTATCTCAGGTGTTGAACGGATCAACCACCGAACTCAAGTAAGAAGTTTCGCTCGTGGGTCTGCTCGCTCTGACTTTACCCTTTGGCTTGAACGGAGTCAAGGGCGGATTCACCCTATTTTCCTCCGCCCGTGAGTCCGCTCGTGCTGTCATGGTTGAAACTTGATTTTAACCTTATGGGGCTATCATGGGACCCTTCAATACATGATTTAATGATTGTTTTTGTATTCCTAGGCTACCCAACTCGATGGAGAGCGGGAAGCCCAGGTGAGATTCATATCAACCACATACGGCGACGCTTGTGTTAGGTGAGTGGATTTTGGGTGACTTTATTGGGTTTGATTATTATATAATTGTTAATAATAAGCATGCTATGGTATATTTATAAGCATGGTGTGCATTGCATTTTATTCACTTGTGAACTGTTGAGAATGTGATAGTATAATGCTCACCATTGTATTGGGCTACGATGTCGGGTGTGCCGGTATCGGAACCCCAATTTATTTAAATTACGAAAATGTCTATCTGTCATCCTAAACTATATGTGTCATGCCATGCTAGTACCCGAGTACTAGATGGAATGGGACATTGATGCACCCGGAATACCTCTCGGGACGATAGGACCTGCATATAGTATATCTGCGGCTAGGATGCTTGTTCCCTTATGCTACGACCCTTGCCAATAGGGGTTTATGTGTTGGATAGTCTGAGCACCTGTGGTCTGTGGAGGTGGGAGAGGCCAGGGCAGGGGTAGTGATGGTTATCGAGGTTTGCCACTGGGTGGTCATGATGGCTTCTATAGACGTAGGTCCCTTCGTGATAATTGAGGTCTCACTAGGGCGATAGGATAAGTGACCCTCAGTGTTTTTCAAGTTATCACAGTAGCATACACTTGACCAATAGAATTGTGTGTTAGGTGAAAATGAATCTAACATTAGCATGCATCATTCTGACTGATATTGATTGTATGGTGTATGTGCATTCCCCTTTGCTCCCTCACTAGCTAGTGTAGCTAACCCCGTTGCACAACCCTTTTTAGTTGATTATGCAGGAGGTACTACTTGGATGAGCACCGTTAGATGCGCATCAAGTGGAGTCAATGGCTGTGACTTGGATGTAGATGTACACCCAAGATTGGTGCCCTTGTGGCAATTGTTTAATATTTAATTTTCTGTCTTCATCCCACATTTATGTATAAACTGTATGTTTATGTATAGGGAGAGTAATGATTGGTTACTTATGGTTAGAATTGTAATATGTGTATCATTAGAGAACCGGTGCTCTATAATTTCACATGATTTATTTTAATTTCGCTTCCGCTTACTCTGTATCTGGAACGATTTATTCCTTTTGTACGTTCCTTTCTGTTATCAAGATATGATGATAGGATGGACTATGGCTCGGGACACTGTATCCGCGATCCTGGTAGGTGTTGGGATTATGTGTGATTGTCCTAGTCATACCCCTATGTGGCCAAATATCTTACATCGGGATAGGGGCGTGACAGTGGGGGACTAGGTTTTAAAGATTCAAGGATAAAAAACCAAGCTTTCTTGGTAAAGGTGGCATGGCGTCTATGGTCCTCCCCTGATTCTTTTCTGCTTGTTGTATAAAATCTATTTATTTCCCTAATACTGATTTTTTGAATGCAAGAGTCAGAAATAAGCCATCATGGGGCTGGAGAAGTTTAACAGAAGGGAGAAACACTTTGTTGCCGTGGCTGATCTGGAGCATTGGAGATGGTACTAGGGTTGACATTTGGAGTGATCGATGGATTCCAACTCTACCACACTACAAGATGTCACACTCGCGGCCACCAAGGTGTTTATTGTCAACGGTATCTGAGGTAATAGATCCAATCTCTAGAACTTGGAGAGCAGATTTATTAAATCAATATTTTCAACCTTCAGAAATTGTTACAATCTCTAAAATTAAGCTTAGTCTCTTTCCAAGAGAAGATAAACAAGTTTGAGGAGCTCTAGGAATGGTATTTTTACTGTCAAGTCGGCTTACTATCTTTTGGTGAGTATCATTGAGGAAAGGGCGACCTTGCAGGTCCTTCCACTTCTCGCTTACATCAATGGGACCAAATTCCTACTAGTGTTTGGAACCTCATTTGGTCTCTACAGAAGCTGCCAAAGATAAAATCATTCATGTGGAGAGCTTGTAACGATGGTTTAGCATCGGATGAAGGCCTTTCTTCTCGCCTATGTCCTACTTGTTAGAGATGTGGGGTGGCTAAAGAATCGATAGATCATCTACTATTCGGATGTCCTTTCGCCAAAGCAGTTTAGTATGGGAGTCCTCTATCTTATATTCCTCAATCGGATAGAATACCGAAATTGGTGGAGTGGCTGAGTAGTTGGGATCTATTTATACGCCAAGATAAGAAGGTTGCTCGAGAATCTCTCTCCCATGCTTTTTTTATAAGCTGGTACTTGCGACGTGCTAGAAATGATAGAGTATTCAAAACAAAGGATTGGACTTCATTTGAGGTAATCACTATAGCTGAAAGAGCATTCCTTGAGTTCCAGTTAGTTATTACCTCTCCAAACCTTTCTCAGACTAATTCGGATGCCAATTCAAGTGATGAAAATGATCTGTGGAATACCCCTCCACTGGGTTTTATAAAGGTGAATTGTGATGCTGCAAATCCTCAAGGAGATATTGTTGGTGGATTGGGAGTTATTTTTAGGGATCACAACAACTGTCCTCTAAAGGCACTCTCTATTTCCTAGGTATTATCCTCTGCAATCTAAGGAGAAGCTCTTGAGCACTAATGCAAGCTCTTTGACTTAGTAATCACAAATCTCCTTATTGAATCAAACAGTAAGGAGATTATTAGCTTTATTGAAGATCCAAACTGTGTTCCACCACTTGATGTTGCAACTTTCATTGAAGATATTCGTGAGTTATGTTCTGCTTTTGTAGTTGTTTCTTTTCTTTTTGTTCCAATGGCTATGAATGTAATTGGAGATGCCCTGGCAAGGAAGGCCTGTCTATCATGTATATGACAGATTGGCCAATCACCACTCTGTGGCTTGATGATCTTTGTTTATCTAAAGCCACTGGTTGTACACATGATTCTCATTAGTAAATCTTCTTCGTACCAAAAAAAAGTAGGTTAATAGTGGAGTAAATGACAACTTATGAATCGAATCGTTGGGGTCCCCTCCAAACTCCTTCGCCACCCACTGGTGAAGTCTCTCCAAATCTGCTAGTCAAGTGACCATCAAACAATAGGTGGTTATGAGATTGCGAGCATGTACAACAAAAACAATAAAAAGCGAGACTTGGGACTTTTCTTTTGGTTACTTAATCCACCGTTGGGAGGGCATCAACTAAGTATCTCCAAGTAGTATAGATTGTCAGGGAGTACTGAAGCGAAACCAAACTGTTGCAAACCATCCCACCTTCTGCCAAACCAATTTCCAAGCCAACTTAGAAGAGAAAGTACCTACTTGGGATACCTTTCAAATCACTCTGCTAGGATCCCCTCTATTCAAACTCTTACTGATAGGGAGGGCTACCACACTTGAAGAAGATCCTCTGAAACTGTGGGTGTAGGCTGCCACTCACCATTCCTTAAGATTGTATGAACAAGAGACCTTCGATCCATGTCAATACCATATTGAATGCATTCACTATAAGTGTTAGGGGTGCAAGTTTGGCTCTGCCAGCCCAAACCTGCCCTAAGCCCAAACAGAGCATGGTTGAGATACCTTGGTCCTTGGGTCAAGACTGGAAGTTTCTAGCCCTAAGTCAGGGTTGGGCTGGGCCTAGGTTGAGGCCTCAGGCTGAGCCTGGGCCGGTCTAGTCTAGCCCTATTTTAAGTTATACTGTAAAAGATATATTGATATCAATATATTATGAAGCTTAAACTTCATATATTTTGTTATATAATATATTATATATGAAGATAATAAGTGATATAATATATTTTATTATAGTGTTATTTTATGTAAAATTAATAATTTTCTCCATGACCCAGCCCAGCCCATGCATCTCCCTTCCCCGTCTTCATGATCAAGGCCAATAAGGGTCATCCCGATCCGACCTCGCGAGCGGGTTAAGGTTGCATTTTTCAGGGCTTGAGTCAGGGTTGTCCAAAGACTGGGCCCAACTAAAGGGACTCAGGGTTGTGTTGGGGTTTTAAATAGCCCGGCCCAACTTGACCCTGTTATAGCTCTAATAAGTGTTAAGGAGGACACCAAAAGAGTGCCAAAGATCCAACCACAAACAATAAACTATATTCATGGTTCCACCTTTTTTATATACTTCAAAACTTTTTGCCATACCCAAAAGCAATTCTTCATAATCCAAACTATCAATAAATAATCATTCTTTAGGTACCAATGACACCCATTTCACAGAGAGGCTCTCTTGCCTTGGTGTTCTCAATCTTTCACCAACCTTGATTACAACAAAATTTTCCCATTAACGAGAATAATAATAATTTTAGATAGATTAAACAATCATGACAGCAAAACTTTACCTTTTTTTTTTTTAACGATTGTAGGCGTGAGTGTTTATTTCTTTCCCCCTTGTGAGTGTTTGTTTCTCTCCTCGTTGTGAGTGAATCACCATAACCATTGGAAGTCGTCCAAGAGAAGGCGAAGGCAAAAACGAAGATGAAGACGAAGATGAGTTTGTGGTAGGAGATGAATTTGAGGACAATGCTGTAATATTCTAGAATAATGCTCTAGTGGTTTTGTCTTGGCATGCTCAAGGAGAGGTGGATGTTTCTAATATGGAGGCAAGTGATGATAGTGGTTGAGTTTTCAAATAAATTTCTATATGGATACAATTTCATGACATTCCTTGTGATTACTATCTCTCAATTTAGAGAGTGCTTACTGCTACACTATGGAATAATATCTCACAAGCTTGGGCCTCCAATGCCACTGCAGCTCCACCACCGACCTCAACCATTGGTGTCATGAATATTTGTTGCCAACAGTGTGGCTTAGCTGCCAATGTCGTTACAGTGATTAGCCATCGATGCCGTTATAGTGATTCCTTGTGGCTGTTCCTTTCAACCAACCTTTGCATTAAATGATTGTAACTCCATTCAAACGGTTACACATTTAAATGCTCAACATGTAGCCAGCGGTTACACCACAACATTCTTTGCTACAATGGTTAAAGCTCATCAACCTCCATAGTTGACCAGTGGTTACATGCCTTCAATCTCATCAGTTGCAACATTTCCTAGTGGGATAAGTTTCCAAAATTTCATCTGTTTCATGCACTTAAGGATCATTATGGGGCTCATCAATCCCTACAAAGAGTGGTTACACTTCCGTTACAGGTGGCAATCAGTTTCCCACTGGCAATGAGCTTTTTCAATCGTTTATGAATCATAACCGCCATCAATTTCTCAACAATCAAGCAACACTAACCTTAATGGCATAGTTGGCCAATGGTATGTTAAATGTTATAGTGTTACAAGGACACTCTGTGAGTAATACCCCAACGGATATGGCCCTCATAGCTCATTTGGCATCTAGTTTAAAACCATATATTTTTGTTTTATTTTGAGGGAGGAAAACAACATGGCTCACTCCCTTGTCAGGAGGGCCCGATTCTTGATGCGTGGAACTGTTTGGCCCACTTCCATTCCATGGTTTTCATGAAGCTTATAATTCATAATCCATGAGTACTACATGTTCTTATAGTAAACCTTTGTTTACCAAATAAAATTTTACTTTTTCTTTTTCTAAGTGATTTCACTCACTTCCCTTTGCCTGCAATGGTAAGCATAGCACAACTTCTTACTTAGTTCAATAAAATGTGAACATAAAAGGTCGAGGGTTAGCTTCCAAGTTCCAAAACCAACGAGGTTGTCTGACATGACTTGTCAGGAAAAATATATAAAAAATAAAGGACTAAGATTTCCTACACCCATGGTGAATGGGAATCTATTGATTGCATGACTTCAGATGGCAACGGGTCGGTATCATGAGGGTATTTTGAGAAAAATACTAAAACCCTATTGGGGTTTATGAACCCTAGTATGGTATAATGAACCTTAATGCAGTGAAGATAAAATTTGTTGCACACGCAATGCATGTGTTGTTGTCATTATTGTCAACACAGTGTAGTGAGCTGAACCAATAGTGCAATGTCAGTGAATAATAGAACAACTGACATGGCAACATCAAAGTGGATAGAAGTATCAACAGACAGTGTGCAGTGGTAGGTGTACTGAGTTGGCAATACAGATGTGTATAGTAATTTGGAAGTTGGCAGTGTATCAGAGAGTATGACCATGGTCATGATGGTGGCATGGTAAAAATGACATAGTGCATGGTCATGGCTTGATGATATGGTACATGTGGCAGGCTTGCATGGCATGTGGTAGTTGACTAGTGCTGAAAATGGTGCATAAGTGACATGGCAATGTATGCAAGTGTTCGGCAGTGACTTCAATATATAAATTGTACATATGTTTTGGCACCAACTGGATGTTGGACAAGTGTGTGTCCATTAAACCCGGTTCGGTCCCGTTCAACCCGGTTCACCTTTGTATTGAACATTTATACATTTTAGTTTAATATTTTCACATGCGATATAAAATTTTTGAGCATTATGTGTCCATAAGTTATACTTAAAATGGTAGTCACGACTAGGGTTTGGGCTGGGCACCCTTATCATATGATCGTCGCATTGGGTATGCCTAGACATGTGATGTCAGGGTACAAATGCGAGTGCTCACATGTTTGATGTGTGCATTGGCGAAGAATCTACTTTGTCGATTCCCTCATGTATTACTGCCAAATGTAGGAAGGGATAGACATGTGTCACCGACACCCTGTACCTGAGGGAACCCTGTCACTGCAAAGTGTTATCGCATTCTTTGGTTCATCAATGACTGAGACTCAAGCGAGGCAAAGCCGGTGTTCTGGGAATGTGTGAACACTTTGTGAGTGAAGGAGTTATCCAACACGGTCACCACTGCCCGATTGGGGAACACCAAGATAGAGACTGTCTGTGCATGGTCGGATCAGAATCTAGATCCAGTACCGTTTTGGAAATGGTTTTGCAAAATTTATTTTACATAAAATGATACATTATTTATAGTTATTTCAAATAAAGTGTTTTATCGAGTTTTGCGAGACCCGATCGGATGCACAGACGCTCTTATATGGACATGTACTATGGATTGGGGTTTGGCAGTACATGTGTACATGCCCTAGATTCCATAATGATGGTGTTGATTAGTGGGGGGTTGTATATGATAAATTGTTATCATATAGGGAGTTATTTGGAATTTGCTAATTTAATTGGATCTTTATTTAATTAATGGATTTGGTGCTAATTGTAATTATCCATTAATAATTAAATAAAGAATCTAATTAATACTTTCCCTATTAGATTCTGCTTCTTCACCTGTGTAGCACTTTGAGTTTAAACAGAACTGTTAGACTGAGAGAGAGAGAGTCAGACTCTCACTAGGGCTCTATTAAATCTATCTAGGATTTAATTAAACCCTATTATTATAAATAGGAGACCATAAAACGCAGAAGAGGGAGCTATCCATGTTTTTGGAGCAGACACTCTCTCTCCTATGTTTTTGGTTTCTCTCTCTCCCTCTTGTGATCTCTCTTCTTCTTCTTGCTTCTCTCACCTGTGTTTGAGAGTTAGGGTTTGTGAAACCCTAGATCTATGCTGAGGAGTTTGAGGGCATCTAGGATTGGCGTGTAGAACCTTGGTAACACCATTGGAGGTTCAGATCTGTTTGCTTGGAGCGCTCTTTGGAGGAAAAACCACTGTCTATTGGAGGAGCAACACTTGAGGCTCACCAAGTTAGCAGTTCTTTATTAATTCCTTATGTTCATTGATTATTAATATTTATAAGATGCGAAAGAAACTCGAATCGATTAATTTCCGCTGCGCATTCGAGTATGGGATGGATCTCTCTTGCCATGTGATGGACTAGAGACGAATTTCTCCTTCCCTATTGTGATAATTAATTTTATGGAATGCAATAGGGAAGGAGAAACCCTAATAGGGATGCACCAGGGTTCTCATGGGCGACCATGGGAAATCCTAAAATTAAAATGGGGCACCCATAGGACACCATGGGCTAACCCAGGTCGTGCAAAACCCTAAAGATAAATATCTTGGTCTCCTTAGGGAACCATGGTTTGATCCCTGGACCGTTGTTTTGGCCAACAGTGTGGTATCAGAGCCACCTTTCCCACCCATGAATATTGAATAATTAATGGTTAATATGATTATCATGAGTGGGATGCAAGTTGGCACATGGGTGGTTAGAATATGGTTGTTGTAACAACTTTCCCATGTGCACATGGGTAGTTACAAGGTTGTTAGTGTAACAACCTACCCATGTGATGATGGATTTGATTTATTTTATTTATTCCAATTATTGAAGCATGTATCCAATTAAGGAGTGATTATTAATTTTATTAATTTAAATTTTTTTTAATCATGTTTATATGTGGGGGGGGGGGAAGCGCACACTGCCAAGCCTCTGCGCACGCCCTCCCCCCTATTGCCTGCCTATGTGCGCATTTCATTTGCGGAGGCAGCAAACCTATGGGCTACAGCTTACAAGCTGCTGTCCTTGGGCAGCAAGCCTATAGGCAGCAGGCCTGCGGGCTTGGCCATGGGCTGCTGCCCGTGGGCCTTGGGCTTGCGGGCTACGTAGGGAGTGCCTGCAGCCTGCGCAAGTGGGCTGCATGCACCCCCTTGTTTTACCTCCAGTTTAAATAAAAATAAAAATAAAAATTTATTTTTTTTCAAATCAGAATTTTATTATTTTGTTTTGTTTTTTGGAGGATGATGATGGGTGAAGATATTCCCTCTTTACCCACTTGCAATTAAAATGCGATTTTAATTTTATGGGCTTGGATACATATTATCACATGCGATGTGGTGGTTCAATAATTGAAGGAATCCATGTTTTAATTTTTGGTTTACTTGCTTTAATGCCCATGCATGGAATTATATTATGATGTGATTATGGGAATGGCATTCTAATAAATGGATGGATTGTTTATGTATGTGATACATGGGGTTATGGGTGGATGTGATGCTTCTCTCTTTTTCTCTCTCTCCTCTATCTTTTTTATAAACAAATGTACTTCACCCCATGGGCAGCCCAAATGGTGGGTTGGTTTCTCCATGCGGGGTTTCTTTATTATTATGGAAAGAAAAATGTATAGAATTTTTCTTAGGTTTCCATTGTAATTTTAGAGGAGTTAGGACTCCCAGGGCATGTTGATGGTGATCCACATGTGATACTCAAAGCTTATGGAGATGCAAGTCACCTATTTTGAAGACGTAATCGGGTGGAGGAGATGATCGAGGCGTGGCATCCATGGCATGATAAATGCACCCAAAGTTATTAGTTTTATTTTTATTGGGAGGGTTCTTTAATTGCTTCTGATAAAAATGCCGCCATCCCATAATCACTTTTAATTAATGTTGATTAATTATGTTGTTTAAATCTATCTATGTATGTGAGAGTTAATTAATCCCTCTTTATTCACAATACATGTATGATATGGACTAGTCTTAATCAGTAGACATGTCCATGGCCTCCTATTGAAGATACATGTAGAAAGTGTGTGATATGACCCCGCATAAGCCGATAGGACATTGCCAGGACCTTTGTCACACATTTGTCTATATTTACCTCTATTTAGATACGTTAGGGTATGGATAGTGAGAGGGCACTACGACAGTGAGCCATCTTTCATGATTCCATGATTCTAACTAATGCAATAGGTAAATACATGACTTGGGTGTATGTCAACCGATAAGATCTGGACATGACACCCAGGTGGCCAAAAATATTGGAAGCCCATGAGGCGGATAGCTTAGTCCACACTACCATGGTGTGTATAATGACTCCCAACAGGGTAAATTATGCATGCAAGGGTTGTAGGTATCCAATTCACCTTTTGGGTTATGAGGGAAACCCAAATCATGAAAGACCATTGATGTGTGTGTGCTTAATTTATTATTTCCAATGGTCATTAATTAGCATGTGGTTATTTACTTGTGTATATGTAGATTAATATACGATGGCTGCCGTTAATTCCAACCTGTTAACACTCATTAGCGAATACAAACTTAATGGTACAAACTATGTCGATTGGTACCAGAGCATTAAGTTGCTCCTGACTGCTGAAGGACTATACATAGTTCTAGATGAACAAGTTCCTCCTCAACCCGACCCGAACAATTTTGAGGCAAATGAAGAGATGCAAGAGTTCCTCATGAGGGATACCAAGGCATCACTCTATATCCTAGGATCATTGGAAAAGTCAGTTGTAGACTCAGTCAAGGATATACGCCTTCTTGGGGTAAAATGGATAAGCTTGCTGAATTATTCAACGAGCGATTGACACACGCACATTCTGATGCGGTGAGTCAAATCCATAACTCCAAGATGTCCCAGGGGACTCCAGTGATGGATCATGTAATGAAAATGATCAATCTGTTTGAAAAATTGGAATCCATGGGGACTGATTTCAGCCTGCGATACAAGATTGATGTGATCGTAGTGTCACTCACTTCTGCCTACGCACCTTTTAGGATGTCCTACAAGATGTCCGAGAAGGAGATGGAGCTCACCGAGCTTGCTAATGCACTGGTAGAGGCTAAAGCATCCTTGAAAAAGGACAAGGCTGAGGTCAATGCAACTGAGGCAAAGCCTTCTTCAAATGGGAAGAAGAAGAAAAAGAAAAGTAAGGGCAAGACCCTGAAAGCCAAGGGTGGGAAGTCTGACAATAAAGGCAAAGGCAAGTGCTTCTATTGCAAGAAGGAGGGTCACTGAAAAAGAAACTGTCGTGCTTACCTAGCAACTTTGAAAGACAAGAAGCCGGATGAAATAGAGGCTGCTAAAGAAGGTACATGTGATGTTCATATTCTTTATGAGTCTAATTTATCTTTTGAACCGACCAATTCTTGGTTGGTGGACAGTGGATCCACTGTTCACATTTGCAATGATTTGCAGGGGTTCAAGGAGACAAGGAACCTGGAAAGAAATGAAGTGCGTCTTTGGATGGGCACTGGAGCTGAGACCATGGTGTTGGCTGTGGGAACTTTTATTTTAAATTTTAGTTCTACTAGTTTAGTTTTAAAGGATTGCAATTATGTACCCTCTTTCAAGAGGAAGATAATTTCAGTTTCAAAACTTGTTTTGGACGGATATAGTTTTTCCTTTAATTCTAAATTGATTATTCATTTTAATAATTCCTTTGTGGCATCTGGATATATGCAAAGTGGTTTGTATTTTCTAGATTGCCCTATTAGAACGAATGTTGTTTCAAATGTTGATTTGAAACGGAAAGCAGCTCCAGTGAACTTAACATATCTGTGGCATCTAAGATTGGGTCACATAAACGTGGACCGAATTAGTAGATTGGTGAGGGATGGGCCCTTAAAGAGTCTGAGGGTGGAACCATTCCCCACCTGTGAGTCATGCCTTCAGGGTAAAATAACTAAGAAACCCTTTAGCAATAAAAGTGCTAGAGCCACAGATCTGTTGGAGTTGATACACACTAACGTGGGTGGACCCATAAACATACAAGCAAGATATGGGTATGAGTACTTTATCACGTTCACCGATGATTACTCTAGATATGGTTACATATACTTGATGCGTAGGAAATCGGAAGCCTTTGATAAATTCAAAGAATTCCAAGCCGAGGTCGAAAGGCAGCTCGATAAACGCATCAAGTCCTTACGATCAGATCGTGGAGGGGAGTATCTATCAGATGAGTTTAAAGAACATCTCATATCCCAAGGGATAGTTAGTTAGCTAACTAATCCAGGCACACCACAACAAAATGGTGTATCCGAACGACGCAATCGGACCCTATTGGATATGGTCGGGACGATGCTCACTTATAGTGAGCTGCCTCTTTCTTTCTGGGGGTACGCTTTAGAGACGATGATATATATCTTGAATAGGGTTCCATCTAAGTCTGTAGCCAAGACACCCCTTGAGTTGTGGAAGGGGCGAAAGCCTAGTATTCAACACCTTAGGGTATGGGATTGCATAGCACATATGCGAAAGCAACAGACAGACAAGTTGGAATCCAGGACTTCGAGATGCTATTTCTTAGGCTACCCCAAAGGCACGATAGGCTATTATTTCTATGACCCAATTGACCAAAAGGTTATTGTAAGTAAACATGTCACATTTTTGAGGAAGAAATGATGACCCAGAGGTCCGAACCAGTAGTCATAAAAGAGCTATCAGATGGCTCAGAAACGTCATTTCCAGAAGTGAGACCAGCTGACATACCCGCTGAAATACCAACACCTGAGGAACCTCGACGCAGTGGGAGGACTATTAGACCACCCACCAGGCTAACTCTTCTAACCGAAGAGGAAACAGTGGAAGAGTTCCACATGGTATCGGTTGAATCGGATGATGATCTGACGACATACTCTGAGGCTCTAAAGGATGTTGAAGCCACTAGGTGGCTGGAAGCAATGCGCTCTGAAATTGATTCGATGCATTCCAACAAGGTCTGGACTCTAGTCGATCCACCACTTGGCGTCAAGCCGATTGGATGTAAATGGATCTTCAAGAGGAAGAAGGGCGCAGATGGAAAGGTCGAAAGATTCAAAGCGAGACTGGTAGCAAAGGGCTATACCCAAAAAGAGGGTATAGACTATGAGGAAACCTTTTCACCAGTAGCGATAATGAAATCCATCAGGATTTTATTGGCTATCGGATCACACTTTGATTATGAGATCTGGCAAATGGATGTGCAGACTGCATTTCTAAATGGGTTCCTTCAAGAGGAAATCTACATGGAACAGCCAGAGGGGTTCTCTTCCTTGGAGGAATAAAGAAAGGTGTGCAAATTGCAGAGGTCCATTTATGGGCTGAAGCAGGCTTCCAGGAGCTGGAACATCAGGTTTGATCAATCAATCAAATCGTTTGGTTTTGATCAAAACATGGATGAACCATGCGTTTACACGAAGATCAGTGGGAGGGCAGTATGTTTTCTTGTTTTATACGTAGATGACATATTACTGATTGGTAACGATGTAGGATTCCTTTCATCAGTAAAATAGTATTTATCCACAACGTTTTCAATGAAAGACCTTGGTGAAGCTAGCTATATCCTTGGGATCAAACTCGTAAGAGATCGCCAGAAAAGGATGCTAGGCTTGTCATAGGCGACCTATATAGACAAAGTCCTAGCCATATTTAGTATGGAGAACTCTAAGAGGGGAAGTGTTCCCTTCAGACATGGAGTCAGTCTTGCCAGATCTCAATGTCCTCAGTCTCAGACAAACATTGAAGAGATGAAGAGGATTCCCTATGCCTCAGGAGTAGGGAGTCTTATGTACGCTATGTTGTGTACAAGGCCGGACATTTGCTATGTAGTAGGTATGGTAAGTCGTTATCAATCTAACCCTGGACGCGAGCATTGCAGTGCTGTCAAGAATATCCTCAAGTACCTGAGAAGGACTAAAGAATATTTCTTGGTTTTTGGATCTGATCAGTTGTCAGTATTGGGATACACAGATTCGGATTTCCAAACTAACAAGGATGACAAAAAATCCACGTCCGGGATGGTATATCTAATGGGTGGAGGTGCCATTGTGTGGCTGAGTCCGAAACAAAAGTCTACAGCTGATTCTACTACCGAAGCAGAATACCTTGCAGCTTGTGATGCAGCAAAAGAAGGTGTTTGGCTGAGGAAATTCCTATCAGATTTGGAGGTAGTCCCTGATCTTGTCAAGGGCCCTATTCCCCTGTTATGTGACAACAGAGGGGCCATTGCACAAGCTAAGGAGCCTAGGGCTCATCAGAGGAACAAGCACGTGCAGCGAAAGTATCACCTCATCAGAGAGATTATCTTGCAGGGTGACGTAAGTATCTCCAAAGTGGACACAACTGAAAATGTGTCTGATGCCATGACAAAGGGTTTGTCACCAGGAGTGTTTGAGAAACACATGGAGGGTATGGGTTTAAAATGTATGGGGAATTGGCTTTGATGTACAAGTGGGAGATTGTTGGACAAGTGTGTGTCCATTAAACCCGGTTCAGTCCGGTTCAACCCGGTTCACCTTTGTATTGAACATTTATACATTTTAGTTTAATATTTTCACATGCGATATAAACTTTTTGAGCATTATGTGTCCATAAGTTATACTTAAAATGGTAGTCACGACTAGTGTTTGGGCTGGGCACCCTTATCATATGGTCGTTGCATTGGGTATGCCTAGACATGTGATGTCAGGGTACGAATGCGAGTGCTCACATGTTTGATGTGTGCATTGGCGAAGAATCTACTTTGTCGATTCCCTCATGTATTACTGTCAGATGTAGGAAGGGATAGACATGTGTCACCGACACCCTATACCTGAGGGAACCCTGTCACTACAAAGTGTGATCGCATTCTTTGGTTCATCAATGACTGAGACTCAAGCGAGTCAAAGCCGGTGTTCTGGGAATGCGTGAACACTTTGTGAGTGAAGGAGTTATCCAACACGGTCACCACTACCCGATTGGGGAACACCAAGATAGAGACTGTCTGTGCATGGTCGGATCAGAATCTAGATCCAGTACCGTTTTGGAAATGGTTTTGCAAAATTTATTTTACATAAAATGATACATTATTTATAGTTATTTCAAATAAAGTGTTTTATCGAGTTTTGCGGGACCCGATCGGATGCACAGACGCTCTTATATGGACATGTACTATGGATTGGGGTTTGGCAGTACATGTGTACATGCCCTAGATTCCATAATGATGGTGTTGATTAGTGGGGGGGTTGTATATGATAAATTGTTATCATATAGGGAGTTATTTGGAATTTACTAATTTAATTGGATTTTTATTTAATTAATGGATTTGGTGCTAATTGTAATTATCCATTAATAATTAAATAAAGAATCTAATTAATACTTTCCCTATTAGATTCTGCTTCTTCACCTGTGTAGCACTTTGAGTTTAAACAGAACTGTTAGACTGAGAGAGAGAGAGTCAGACTCTCACTAGGGCTCTATTAAATCTATCTAGGATTTAATTAAACCCTATTATTATAAATAGGGGACCATAAAACGCAGAAGAGGGAGCTCTCCACGTTTTTGGAGCAGACACTCTCTCTCCTACGTTTTTGGTTTCTCTCTCTCCCTCTTGTGATCTCTCTTCTTCTTCTTGCTTCTCTCACCTGTGTTTGAGAGTTAGGGTTTGTGAAACCCTAGATCTGTGCTGAGGAGTTTGAGGGCATCTGGGATTGGCGTGTAGAACCTTGGTAGCACCATTGGAGGTTCAGATTTGTTTGCTTGGAGCGCTCATTGGAGGAAGAACCACTGTCTATTGGAGGAGCAACACTTGAGGCTCACCAGGTTAGCAGTTCTTTATTAATTCCTTCTGTTCATTGATTATTAATATTTATAGGATGCGAAAGAAACTTGAATTGATTAATTTTCGCTGCGCATTTGAGTATGGGATGGATCCCTCTTGCCATGTGATGGACTAGAGGCGAATTTCTCCGTCCCTATTGGGATAATTAATTTTATGGAATGCAATAGGGAAGGAGAAACCCTAATAGGGATGCACCAGGGTTCCCATGGGCGACCATGGGAAATCCTAAAATTAAAATGGGGCACCCATGGGACACCATGGGCTAACCCAGGGCGTGCAAAACCCTAAAGATAAATATCTTGGTCTCCTTAGGGAACCATGGTTTGATCCCTGGACCGTTGTTTTGGCCAACACTGGAGATGTTAGACAATGAGAAAGCAGGTCAGATAGTGAAACTTGACATGTGTCAATTTGGCACTAATATTGAGCTATCTGGGTACATGTGGCAACATGTGGCAACATCAAGTGAAGGTTCATGGACTTTGAATGGAAAATTCATAGGTTTGCAATAATGTGTCTACTTTGGAGCCACTTTGGGTAGGACAAATGGAAGATTTAGAATGAGGCATGTAGATGGAACTTTTAGTTTAACGAGTCTTCTTTCTAACACAGCTGGAAGTACGTCGGTTCGATTTTGGATGAAGGAGCTACAATAATTTTTCATTTTGTCGTGCAAAAAAGAAGCAAAATGGGAGAGTTTGGAGATTCAAAGCATCCTCTCTACCCATTTTCCTTGCGATTTTATTTTTTTCATGACGCATTAAACCTTCACGAGAATTTTGGTCCAAGTTGAATTAAAATGAAGTTATATGAGAAAAACTGCATGTTTATGTTATAGTAGTAACTTTACGGATATTTTGAGTTTTCCTACATTGATAATTTGGAGGACCTCAAAACACGAAAAAATGAATATATGTGAGTTAGCTTTCTAGGAAATTTTGAATGAAGTCAATCCAATATCGGAATGGAGAGTTATGGTATGATCTTCAGACATGGCGTGTAAGCTAAAAATAACAGTTTCTGCATATTAGTCAGGTTTAAGACCAATTTTGGGAATCGTTCACTACATCTGAGTTGATTGTTTCTTCATAAAAGTTATAGTCCTTTGAGTCTTCTTTTATATTAAAAAAAAAATTAATAATCAGGTCAGTTGGAGTTCGGAGAAGATATGGCCATTTCATGGAAGACACTCATTCTTCCCAGTTTTTTATATGGACAGACGTCTGTGAAATGATATCTCTTATTCCATGGTTAGCACGTGATGTTTTCGGTTCATCCGATTTTGATCAATTTCTGAGCATGTTACGGGCAGAATTAGAGGAAGGATATTTCTATCAAAAGTTTTGAAATTTGATTCTTCTTTCAGATGAAAAAAAAAAAATCAGCCCAATCGGAGTTATAGAGAGGGAGTTATGCATTTCGGAGTGAGATAATAAGGTCAGTCTGCTAGACTGGTTTTTGGTTCAAACTGAGTAGCTGGATCAAGCTCGGGTTTGAGTCCTTTGTTGAGCTTCTTAAGTGAGTTTTATGGCTCATTTTCCATTATCTCTTCAACAACAAAAAGAATAAAATCCCTAAAAGAAAAAACCGAAGAGAAAAGACAAAAGAAGAGGGTTGAAATGCTAAATCTTTGAGGAGGTTATGGTATATGCCTGCATTGATGATTGGAAAGCATTCTTGGTGATTGTTTGGATCCATTGAAGACCTCAAGCAAGGTATGTGTGCATAGCTGTTACTATGGTGATGGTTTTCGTATAGAAACGGAAGATGAAGGTCTCCCATGCAATAAACTCCATCAAACTACCATTCAAAGTTATGGTGTGCTTCCATTAAAGCAATGAGCATGGTGTATGCGCATCGTAGCAAGCGTAGGAGGGTTTTTGCAAGAGAGAGAACAAAGGAAGGGAAAGAAAAGAAGAAATAAAAGGAAGAAGGAAGAAAAAAGAGAGTATTGCAAGGTGGTGTTGGAGATCGAAAAGGCTCCTGTCCTACACTGGCGGGAGCTGGAGCGTCTAGCCCAGCAAAACCACAGCAAAAACAGGGGTGGGGTGGTCATTTCACAGATGGGTCCCACCTGGGCCCCACATGTGAAATGACCACCCCACCCCCTGTTTTTGGGTGGTTTCCATGGGCTGGACGCTCCAGCTCCCGCCATTGCAGGACACGAGCCAAATCCGTTGGAGATATCCATTACCGATGATTCTGGAGATTGTGAGATTACACCGATTAAGGTAATCCACTTTCTCATTTTCTTATTTTATTATATTTCACATGTAGGCTAGGTGTTTATAAAAATTCCCACATTAATGAATGTAATGTATTTCGAAGATTTGTAGTTGTTATTGCGCTACATTGTAAGGTATTGATATAAGCCCACTTTTATTATAATTGAGGGTGTTTAGTTGTAACTGAACACATAGGTGTTGCAGCGCTTTCACTATTGAGGTAGTGTAAACCTTGAGATTGAAATCCTTGCTCTTGTAAAGCAGGTGTATATGCACCCAGGCCATTGAAGTGGTCAAAACTGTGTAGAGTATTAAGATAAATAAAAAAAAACCCTGATTAGAGTATTACCTCGTAGATTTAGGAATATTGCCAGACTATGTATAAGTGCATGTGATTACTTTATTATTGGAAATATTGGAGTTTTTTTGCTACAGGATGAATGTGCACATCGGATAGAGTTGATATCTAGGCCTATTGTTGAGAGATAATGTGTGTCACACGACTATGTGATTATTTCTGTGACTTCATATGTATCAAGATTGACAGTGTGGTGGACTAGTAAACTTGATATTACCCCCAACAAGTCAGATTTGAGCTTGAAATAGTGGTGTGTGATGAGTCAGAGAATCCCCATCCGACAAAGAGTGACACATGGATGGTTTGAGGCTGAACCCGAGGGCTGAGCCGAGCATAAATGGTGCAGTGCCGAACCGGACACCGAAGTGAAGGGCGATCACCCTAATCGCAAACGGGACCGAACCTTATGGCCGAGCACTAAGCTGGCCGAACACCGAGCCGCACTCACCCTCATCGGCCATATGGGCAATGAATGCCGGACAAGAGCTCCGGGCCAAGCCCGAGGCCGAGCACCAGGGTGGTCCAAGGACGGCCCAGCTAATCCCGACGCTTAGGGCGCCGCACACTTGCCACCTGTGCCGAGCACCAAGGGCTCGGCCATCAGAGATGAGCCCTCTCCAAAAGCGACGGATACTGCACTGATGTATCATAAAATCATCGTCCACTCAGAGAGTGCCCCGTGAACGATCAGAAGTCGAGTCCGAGGGCCGAGCCATGCCAAACGGTGCGGCATCAGACCGATCTCTGAAGGAGAAGACCATCACCCTGATCACCAACGCGGTCGAGCACTATGGCCAAGAACTAAGGCCGCCGAGCACTGAGCTGGGCCCTCCGAGATCGGCCATGCAGCCGAGTGTGACGAGGACAAGCACCGAGCCGAACACCAGTGTGGTCCGGGTACGACCTAGCCAAACCCGAAACTTAGGGCACCACACATTTGCCACCCGTGCCGAGCACAGCGACCGAGCATTAGCCAGCCAAGGACCGGGCCGAGGACCTGGTGCACAACGCTGAGCAGGACACCGACGAGGAGGGCAATATCCCTATGCCCAACACTGCTGGACTCTGTGGCTGAGCACCGGGCCCTCCGAGCCCTGAGCCGAGCTCACATTTATCTAGGGGCAACTCCCACACCCCATGTACCGAGCACGAGGCCGAGCACCGAGGGCTCGGTCACCCGAGGCTGAGCCCTCCACAGGAGTAGCAATAACGGCCCACCGGGGATCGCGGAGCCACATTAGCACAACCCGAGAATCACAGGATAAAGATTGAGCCATAATCCCAATGCGACACAGAATTACGCTTCAACAAGGACTCTTACCTCATTAAGAGTCCGACTCTGAAAATAACTCTCCACTCCGCTCCCCGTGGAAGAGCCCTACCAATAGAGGACTCTTACCATACAAGGACTCCTCCAACCGCCTCATCTCATCCTATAAATACCCAGGTATGGAGCTCAATCGCTCATCTCACTTTTCACTACGCTGTTATGCTATTGCATTGGAGACCTGATTAAGCGTCGAAGAGTCCTAGGCTGGAGCCACACCGGCTCTCTTGCGCTTACTTGATTTTTGTAGGCTCATCCGTGGGCGAATAGAGCATCGGAGGTTTTCACACGCAATAGATTTGGCACCGTCTGCGGGAACGACGTCAACTAGTCACTGTTGTTTCTACCAATCGAGAGAGCAAGAACAATGGTGGTGCAAACGAGATCGAGACAACATGGCTCCGCCTCCCGCGGGGATGAGCCGCAACCTGACAGACAAGCAAGGCACTCTCCGTCACCCCCTGAAACGTCACGACAGGGCGCGACCGGAAGACCCCCATGAGGGGGAGGAGCTCAGCGCAGCACGAGTGTCAACGCCAACCAGGCTCCTTGGTCGATGGTGGAAATGGTGGGAGTGTGTTGGATACGACAGTAGAAGGGCGGCCCTGGGGCGAGCCGAACTGGCAAGGGTTGAACTTGCCACTGCCTCCCCCCATGCCCGAGAATTTGGACCCTGAAGCCCTGGCGAACAATCGGCAAGTCATGGACCTTCAGCTGCACACTAATGAAATGTTGCGCACTTTTATAGGTCAGATGGCCCAAGTCGGGTTGCTCGGCCAGCCGTCGGTGGTGCCCCCCTTGGCACTAGCACTCGTTGAGAGAAACTTGAAGCAGAACGGTGCCCGACATCGAGCCGAGCCTAGCGGCGTCGTCTCATCCGCCCGGCCAAAAAACTCCACCCCCGCGGCCAAGTAGGATTGCCCGGCGAGATGAAGTAGGACGTCATCGAAGCCCGAGAGCGGGATGAGAGATTGAGCCAGCAGCGTCGGTTGCAAGAAGATCGATAGTTTTTGGTCGACTCGGGGAGGACGGACAGCCGAGGGGACGCCGAGAACGGTGGGAGGAACCCAACAGGAGGCGTGTTGTAAGAAGAGGATCTCACCATAGCCCTCGGCACCGAGGCTCACCTTGCCGAGAAGAAGACCCAAGGAGCCCCCGCAGGTCCAACTTCCAAGAAGAGAGGCAAACAAGAAGAAGCGAGGCTGACTGAGCCAAGCCTAATGGCCGACTTCGACGAGAAGAGCCCGCAAGCCGATCTCGGGCTGAAGGCCGAAGTGGCCGACCTCAACCGGATGAAGTAGAAGACCGACACCGGGCCGAGGAGCTGAATTGCCGAGCGCCTGAAACTGAGGTAGAAAGGAGGCTACGAGAATTAGCCGAACAAGTTGAGGGGTTAAAGAAGCAGGCGACCCCGAATGCCTACTCACTGGTCAAACGACACCCTTATCCTCCCAAGATCACGACTACCCCAGTACCTGTCGGGTTCAAGCCACCTCCCTTTGACCGGTATGACGGGACCACCGACCCGATGGATCACATCAATTATTTCAACGCGATGATGACCATGCACAGGGGATCAAAAGTTGTATCTTACCGAGCTTTCCCGTCATCCCTTAAAGGTGCGGCGACCTCATGGTTCTCGTGGCTGCCTCCGAACTCCATAACCAGCTTCGCTCAGCTCTGTCGAGCCTTTGTGACACATTTCCAAAGTAGCATTAAGCACAAGAAGACAACGGTCAACCTCCTGAGCATGAAGCAACGGCCTGACGAGTCGATTCGAGCGTTCGTCTCTCGCTTTAACAAGGAATCCTTAGATATCAAGGATTTGGATGAGGCCATAGCCCACACGGCGATGAGCAATGGACTCATAGACATGGACCTTATCAAGGACTTGGCCCAAAAGCCTACTAAGAACATGGTCGAGCTCTTGGAGAGGTGTAACGAGTTCGCAAACATGGCAGAGGTGCTCCAAGCATGAAAGACAAGTGAAAAGCAAGGGAGAGAAGAAAAGGTCAGCTACCGACGATCAAAAAGATGAGAAGCGGATCAAGACTGACTGCCGAGCCGAAAGGTCAGACTGAGCTCGGAGTCCTGAGTACACTCCCCTAAACACATCGTGGAAGGAAATCCTGATACAAATTCAGGACGATGGATACATCCGCCGACCTCGGCCTATGCAAGCCAGGTCATCCCGGAACTCCAACAAGTACCGTCTATTCCATAAAAATGTCGGCCATGACACCGAAGAGTGCTACCATTTGAAATGAGAAATTGAAGAGCTGATCAAAGCAAGGCACTTGAAGCGGTACATCAAGGGGGACCGGGAAGAACGCGAAAGTCGACGGCCCGAAGACCGTGATCAAAAGAAGGCCAAGCCGAGGTCCGAGAGTCAAAGGGCCGAGCGAGATGAGGAGAAGGTCCGAGCCAAAAAGAAAGATGACGGATCCAGGCCGAGCAATGACAAAGGAGCTCCCATATACACCAACCTCAGAGGACCCGGACAAGAATCTACCCGGAAGGCCAAAGCGAATGCGCGGTTCGTTAGAATCATAGAGATGCCGAGCAAAAGGCCGAAGTCCGAGGTGATGATC
Source organism: Telopea speciosissima (assembly GCF_018873765.1). Taxonomy (NCBI): domain Eukaryota; kingdom Viridiplantae; phylum Streptophyta; class Magnoliopsida; order Proteales; family Proteaceae; genus Telopea; species Telopea speciosissima. The sequence goes on along the minus strand of NC_057917.1, from coordinate 37,322,863 downwards.
TCCTTCACCGAGGCCGACCTCAAAGGTATAAGCTTACCTCATGATGATGCTTTGGTGGTGCAGGTGGAAATTACGAGGAGACCCGTTCACCGGGTATTGGTAAATACGGGAGCATCTGTAGATCTTATGTCACTCGACGCTTATTGACAATTCGGCTTCTGAGATGATGCGCTCAAGCCAGAAGGAACCTCCCTCCATGGATTCTCAGGGGCCTCCGCCACGATCAAAGGGTCGATTGACCTACTTGTAACGTTCGATCAAGCCCTGTGCCAAGCAACAATCCAAGTCAAGTTCATGGTGGTTCGGTCGGTGGTAGCCTTTAATGCCATACTCGGTCGACCATCACTCACTACCCTCCAAGCAATCATCTCACCGATGCATTTAAAGATGAAATTCCCTATGGAGAATGGGATTGACGAAATCCGAGGTGACCAAAAGAAGGCCCGGGAATGTTATGCAACATTCGTCAAGCAGAACAAAGGAAATGACCGAGGAATGGCTATGTGTGTCGAGCACCTCCCTGAAGACTAGCGGGATGAGCTCACCGAAAGGCGCAAAAGACCCGTGGAAGACCTCATCCCGTTCTCCCTTAGTGATGAAGATCCGATGAGGATAGTACAACTCGGATCACTGTTAAGCGAAGAGCAAAGGAATCGACTTGGAAACTTCTTAAAGATGAGCGCCGATGTTTTTGCCTGGTCGGCTGCCGATATGCCTGATATACCGAGACACATAGCCGAGCATCGACTTCATGTGGATCCGAGCCGAAAGCTGATCCAGTAGAAGAAAAGAAACTACGCTCTCGACCGCCAAGCCGCGATCAAAGAAGAGGTGGAAAAGCTTCGACGGTCAGGGTTTATCCGAGAAGAAAAATTTTCAACTTGGTTGGCGAACGTCGTCATGGTTCCCAAGCCGAACTGGAAGTGGAGAATGTGCGTTAACTACACCGACCTCAACCAGGCATGCCCGAAAGATGAGTATCCCTTACCTCGGATCGACCTATTAATAGATGCAACTGCTGAGCACGAGATGCTGAGCTTTATGGATGCGTACTTGGGTTACAATCAAATCCTAATGCATGAAGAAAATGAGTCCTACCTGGCCTTCCGAACGGACCAAGAAAATTTTTGCTACAAAGTCACGCGTTCTGGTTGAAGAACTCCGGGGCAACATATCAACGGATGGTGAACCACATGTTCCATGAACAGATCAGCCAAAACATGGAGGTATATGTGGACGACATGTGAGTAAAGAGCTTGAAGGTCGAGCATCACTTGGCTGACCTAGAAGAGGCCTTCGGCGTGCTGAGAAAGAACCAAATGAAGCTGAACCCCGCCAAATACGCTTTCGACGTAACTTCGGGAAAAATTTCTCGGCTTCATGGTCTCCATACGAGGCATCGAGCCCAACCCGACGAAGATCAAGGCCATCCAAGAGATGAGCCCTCCAAGGACGGTTCGAGAAGTACAAAGGTTGAACTGAAGAGTCGCGGCGTTAGCACGGTTCATGTCGAGATTGGGTGGCAAATGCTTGCCGTTCTTCAATGCTTTGAAGAACATTCAAAACCTGAAAGACTTCGTGTGGATGGAGGAATGCCAACGGGCTTTCGAAGACTTGAAGAAGTACCTGGAGAATCCACCTCTCCTCTCCCGACTCGAGCCGAAAGAAGAGCTCCAAGTGTATCTAGCCGCGACCCCGGTAGTGGTCAATGTGGTACTGATCAGAGAAGAGGGTCGTGCATAGAAGCCCATATACTACATCAGCCACGTTCTCGTCGATGTCGAGACGAGGTACTCCAAGTTTGAGAAGATATCCTTTGCCCTGGTCACTGCTGCAAGAAAGCTTAGGCCATATTTTCAAGCTCATCCAATCACGGTGTTGACCGATCAACCTCTTAAGAAGATATTGCACAAGCCCGATGTGTCAAGAAGTATTCTGTTCAGCTCGGCTCAGTCCGTGCACCTATGTTATCGGTTTCGGCCTTAACTTTATGTTCAGCTCAATGCAAATGTTTGCTTGAAGTTTGAAAGTCAATAAATTGAGATACCTCTTCATTCGCGAGTTTGTTTTGAGTCTAAAACATACCGAGTCGTAAGACGAGTCCTCATAGACTAACTGACGTTGAAGATCGGCCCTCATAGGTCGCCAACCGAGTCGTAAGACCAGTCCCAGAGCAGACTAGTGTCTGAGTACAACGAAAATTGCCCAAGGCCTAAAGCTCGATCGAGTGGACGGCTCGGTACAATAACCCTCCGCCAAATGCCGAACACAGCCACCAAGCCTAGCAGCGACTGTTTACACGAACCAAGTTTGTAGGCTCGGCTGGGAGATCGGGCTCAATGCCTTAATACAAGGCAAAGGCTAAACGCGATGACCGAGCTGCAAGGTCGAGAGCTCGGGCTCAACCAGACATTTTCTCGTTATAATCAAACACCTTAGCTGAGCCAACAAACGAAGTAAAAATTGTTGAGGCACGAAGCTCGGCCGAACACTCGAAGTGAGTGCTCGGCCTTGGTGCTCAAAGATAAGAATAACGTCGTCAAAGTAATAAGAGGCGAATTGTCACTTATTTATAACCTCCGAGTCCTTGAGATCCGATGGCCGAGAAGAGCTCAGTGAGATTCAATGGTCTAGATCGAGAGACGATTCAAATTCCTGAATGCCATAATGTCGCCGAATGATGTGGCATTGACAACCCAACTGTCAGAGTTTGTATAGCGTCAAATCACCACAGAGAAAGAGCTCAGACTCGGCCTCAGGACAGAATAGTCAGCACACCGAAAGACTATACTCATCAAGGACTAGCCAAGCCTTGATGAGTGGGGGGCCTGTGATGAGTCATAGAATCCCCATCCGACAAAGAGTGACACATGGACAGTTTGAGGCTGAACACGAGGGCCGAGCCGAGCACAAATGGTGCAGTGCTGAACCGGACACCGAAGTGAAGGGCGATCGCCCTGATCGCCAATGGGATCGAACCTTATGGCCGAGCACGAAGCTGGCCGAACACCGAGCCCGCACTCACCCTCATCGGCCATATGGGCAATGACTGCCGGACAAGAGCACCGGGCTGAGCACCAGAAGCACCGCCATCAGAGGACGAGCACCGAGCCGAGCATCAGGGTGGTCCAAGGATGGCCCAGCTAATGCCGATGCTTGGGGTGCCGCACACTGGCCACCTGTGCATAGCACGAGGCTGAGCACCAAGGGCTCGGCCATCCGAGGCGAGCCCTCTCCAAAAGCGACGAATACTGCACTGATGTATCATAAAATCACCGTCCACTTAGAGAGTGCCCAATGGATGATCCGAAGTCGAGTCCGAGGCCTGAACCGTGCCAAATGGTGGACCATCAGACCGATCTCTGAAGGAGAAGGCCATCACCCTGATCACCAATGCGGCCAAGCACTGTGGCCGAGAACTAAGGCCGCCGCACACTAAGCTGGGCCCTCCGAGATCGGCCTTGCGGCCGAGCGTGACGAGGACGAGCACCGAGCTGAACACCAGTGTGGTCCGAGTACGGCCCAGCCAAACCCGACACTTAGGGCACCACACATTCTCCACCCGTGCCGAGCACAACGACCGAGCATTAGCCCGCCGAGGACCTGGTGCACAGCGTTGAGCAGGACACCGACGAGGAGGTCGATCTCCCTATGCCCAACATGGCTGGACTCCGTGGCCGAGCACTGGGCCCGCCGAGCCCTGAGCCGAGCTCACATTCGTCTAGGGGCAACTCCCATACCCCATGTGCCGAGCACGAGGCCGAGCACCGAGGGCTCGGTCACCCGAGGCTGAGCCCTCCCCAGGAGTAGCAATAACGGCCCACCGGGGATCGCGGAGCCACGTCAGTACAACCCGAGAATCACGAGATGAAGATCAAGCCATAATCCCAACGCGATACAAAATTACGCTTCAACAAGGACTCTTACCTCATTAAGAGTCCGACTACGAAAATAACTCTCCACTCCACTCTGCGTGGAAGAGCCCTACCAACAGAGGACTCTTATCATACAAGGACTCCTCCAACCGCCTCATCTCATCCTATAAATACCCAGGTATGGAGCTCAAACGCTCATCTCACTTTTCACTACGCTGTTACGCTGTTGCATTGGAGACCTGACTTGAGCGTCAGAGAGTCCTAAGCCAGAGTCACACCGGCTCTCTTGCGCTTACTCGATTTTTACAAGCTCATCCATGGGCACACCGGACATCGGCGATTTTCACACGCAATAGTGTGCAGTCAGTACTGCTTGTGTGCGCTAGTGCCAATGCTAGAAGCAAAGTGTTTATTTGTGTGTATATCTAGAGTGTTAGTAAGACAGAACCTTCCTATGTGTGACTATCAGTGTTCCTAGGACTAGTGCCAAGAGTGTAGTGGTTGTCAGAATCAGTTGAGAGACACAATATCATCAATAGACAGTGGTGTTACCAGTTAGAATCTGAAGTTTTTTTTTTTTTTTCGTAAATACATTGATCCACCAAGCTGATTTTTTTTTTTTTTTTTTTTTTTTTTTAAATTATTCACCCTATCTCTCAATATAGTGCTTAGGAGTACCAAACATTCTCCACAAATAATTATTACAACCTTGGTTCAAAGGTTGTTGAGACTATGAGAGGAGTTTTAGAAATACTTCCCCACCCACCCAAACACCATTAAAAAAAAAAAGGTTGGGGGAGGGGGAAAGGTCAGGTCGTGTGATAGACATGAATGATGAAACATCATATACGCATTATTTTTCCATGTATATATTCCATATATATAATAAGTCCAATTCACATCTAGTCCCTCAAGCTGTCAATAATCTTTTTTACAGCAAAGCCCTCCTATAAAACAAGATCAACATAGATGAGGTTTTGTTCTATCTTTCACATCCCACATGGCCGACAAAAGTCACTGCCTGGACGTCATATAACTCCTACAGTCAACAAATACCAGAAAATTAATCAATTCAAGAAACAAAATTGTTGCTTTTCTCACAAAAATTATTCTTTACCATAAAAAAGTTGTTGCAGTATGACACGTCAAAGCACTTCTGTGAGTGCAGACTAATCTTCTATATTGGCTACGTACACTTTGGAAGTTCAATTATCACAAAAGTTCACAACAACACACAAAGGAAAAAGTTATTTTCAATTTTTCATTGGAACTACCTCCCACCCTTCCACACCCCAAAAGAAGAAAAAAAAAGTAAACAGAAGATCACAAAATCCAATTTATAAATTTAAAAGGTTTTTTACTTTTCAGATTTCTGTCGTTTAGGCATCTGAGTTAGATGATCCAGCACCACACGGTGGTGTTGTGTAACTATACAGAAGTAGACCTCTTATAGCATGACATAATGCATGAATGAAAACTAAAAAAATTAAAAAAACTTGCACAGAAGAAATGCTTCAACTACTTTTCTTCAAGAAATTTTGGTAGTTAGTAAGTACCTTAAGAACATAGATAAATAACATGAACATGTCTTGATTAAGGTTTTAGTAATAGAGTGAACCTGCAAAAACAGAATTTGCCAAATGGTATATAATATGTCAGTATTCTTGTTCCCAAACTATATATGATCCTTCAAGACATCCTTCTTTCTTACAATAATACCTTGCCACCAATTGCCTCTTGAAGCACTGTCTAAATTGTTTTCATTTGGATCATCTCCTGGCCCATCTTGCTTGTGCTATTGAAATCACAGAATTGTATATTCCAGAAAAATTAGATATCTCCTTTATCTTGAATGTCTTCTTTAAGCAGATTCAAAAGAATTTAACTCCCTAAATAGATCACAAAAGACTTGGGATTCAGTCCCGATTGGAATCGTTTCTGATATAAGCTTCGGCTTTCATACCAATTGTTAGGGACTTGGATAGAAGTCTTTCTTATAAGTTAGCCATTAAAGAGAGGGTGCACATTAACCATGTTCAAAGTATTATAATGGAAGAATAAATCAATCAGAGGATGAAGTAGTAGATGGTAATGATACTGACAACAGGGGTAGTAGATCCAGATGATGGCCGAGTAGTAGAGGAGGAATTGGAATAGATGTCCTGTCCACCATAGTAAAGGGAGGAGCTGAGATAGCATGGACCCATTGACTCATCTTGATAAAAATTGGAACTCATGCTGTCCGTGTTGGGTATGCTACTACTCTTATTACCTAATTCTCTGCCTTGACCATTGCTGCTATCTGAAAATTAAACACACAAATTCAAATTAGAGATCAGATGTTCACAAGAACAACTAATTTTGAAGGAAAATAGGTTTCATACAACAAACCTGGACCTGATCCATGTTTGTTGGTCAAGACATCCTTCCCTGAATCTTGTTTTCTCAAATATCCCAACAGTTCAGAGTTTGATGAGTCCCTCCCTACCATCTGAAATCCCAAGAGAGCACTTCGAAATAATAATAATAATAAAATCCCTAAGCAACAGAGGAGATTTGCAATAGCCTAACATGCAGAAACTATCCAATTAAGCAAAACCCATCAGCTGTAAGGAAATGCCCTTCGATGCTTCAAGAGAAATGAACTAGCATTACAAGTTTATAGACTAAATGACAAATCTGTAAGCCTAATGGCATAAAAGAGAAGGCGGCAGAACAAGCATCCTACAACACTACCACCTGAACGAAAGCACGCACCCACACACGCCAATTGAGAGAACCTAAGGAGTCCATCAATTGAAGATATAATGTTGCAGACTCAAGTGAGATAAAAGAAGAAGGGAATGACAATACCTTTGACGCAGGCGGAAAAACAGATCCGAAAACTCCCTTGGATGGTGGCGATGATTCTTTGGTACCGAAAAGATCAGAAGGGAACGAGGACGAGGAACCCACTTGCTTCTTTCCTTCCATATCTCTCACTTCTGCTTTTTGTTGTACTATTCTCTCTCTCTCCCAGCCCCGTGAAGGGAAGGGAACAAGATCTGCAGAAGCAGAAGAACGTGAAGATCGCACACGAGGAGAGACTTAAGAGTGAGAAAAGCGAGTAAGAGGAGGATGGAGGAAAAAGCGAAACCTGACTCTCTAATTAATAAGGAAAAGAAAACGGCAGTGGTGCCGCCCATGTGCCGTCATTTAAAGCTCACCTTCTCCTCCGTGTTGTTCCTTTTCTATGTTCCCTTCCCTCCATGGATCGAAATCTCGGATCGGATAGATCGGATTGGATCGGTATCGATTGAGATCGATTCTGAGATTAGACCCATATGACAAGGTTTGATTGCATCGTTCTTTAGATTGGCCAACTTGATTAGATCGAACCATCTAATTCGATTCAATTTTTTATGGATCTAATTGAAGTTTTTTGGATTTTTTTTGAAGTTCCTAAATTTTTTTTTATATTATTTTAACTGATAGCAACCGATATTGATTGATCCAATTCAGATAATACTGGCAAATCTGATCTTGAGATCGCAACATCCACCAATTCTGCCCGATATATGATCCATTAGAAAACGATTTTAAAGGTTTTTTTGACCAATCTTAACCAATTTGTACCGATGCAATTCCGATCAAAAAAAATTTTGACCATAACGGATATTGAATCCGATACCTTGATTTTGAACCTTCTTCCCTCTTATCCTTTCCCTACCTTCCCTTTCCATTTCCGTCTTCTCTCTGTCCTCCCCGCCGACGATTATATCCATATCTAATCTATCTGATACTGGCTCTCGCTTACCTTTTTTTTCAATTTTCCTTGTCAAACTCTTCTTCCATCTTTTTTTATATTCTCTCCCCAACCATCTTTCAATCTTTCCCACCTAAACAGATATGCTACACGTGGGTCTAGCAAAGTGACATGTGGGACCTCTTGCCACCGTCCAACATTTTAACGCCATGTGTTGCCTCGGGTAACAACAGTTATCTCCCCTTTCCTCTTCTTTCCTTCGTGGTGTCACTCTGATCGTACCACCTTACCTTTTCTTTCCGGGTCTTCCTCTGCTTCTCGAAATAAATCTCAGGTTTTGTAATAGTGACCACCACATCTCCTTCTTGTGGTTTTCGATTTGTTAATACCATGTCGACGTATGTGAAAACTGAAACGAGAGAGAGAGGGAGGTCCTTATGACCCACTACACGTGGAAAAACAACCTTATCTACTTCTATCTTCTTGTTGGACTTGAAGTCACGAGGGTCCACTTTTCTAACCAACTTGTTATGAGAGGTCTCTTTCTCTCCTCAAGAGGGTCGACTTTCCTTTCAAGAATATCAATTGGACGGATTTGACATGAATTTTCATTGCATACCCAAGACCTGAATTCAAACCAGACCAGATCTGATTGGGACTGATTCCATGATTTTCCAAAAAACAAAAAAAAAAAAGAATATTTGAAAAATTCTGTTGCAAACAATGAATGATGAAAAAGGGATAAGGTCCCAAAGAAATCAAAGAGGAAAGAAAATATTTGAGTATCACAGAGAAGAGAGAATGTAATACTATTAGGTTGCGTTTGGTAACGGTCTGAACAAAGAACGCCCGTTCTTAACTAAAAACGTTCTTTGGCATTTCTAGTCTGGAACGGCGTTCTGTGACCGAAAATGACCGTTTGGTAATGGTCTCAAGAACATGTTCAGAACGAAAATGGTGTTTGGTAAAACCTGTTCTTCCAAATTTGATATTAATTACAATAATGTCATTTCCTTCTAAATTATACCAAAAAATACTTGTAAACCCCTTTTCTCTCTTACCAACGTTGGCATAAAATTAAAATATTTCATTAACATAACCAAAATAATTATAAAAATGTCAAATTTCAAAAATACCATTAATATTGGGTTCTTGTGTGGATTAGTGTCATAACTGACTATATATGAACAGTTAAATAAAAAGGGTCTTGGTGGATTTGAACCACCATCCCTTTGGAACATGCTCATGTTCCAAGTGCTCTACCCATTTGAGCTAAAGACCCATTAAGTAGAGATCTAAAAACAGAAATACAACCAAAAAGGTCACAGTAGCATGAATCTTCACATGAGGAATGAAATGAGCAAAGGTCTAATGCAGAAATCAGCAAAGAGTCGCATTGAAATGAATATTTGCATGAGAAAGTTAACAAGCAAGATTTCTACATAGGAATTCAGCAGGTGAATTATGATATCAGCAAAATGGGAAATCAATAGAGTCAACATGAATGCATCTAACTTGAAAAAAAAAAAGGAAAATGAAAATTCAGGAGGGAAGTTATGAATACATCCATTCACAAGAAGAAAAAGAGATCTCATCTTCCATATCTTCCCCAAAGCTATGCAGGTTTGAAGGCAGCAATTGTTCAAAGGGGAAGACCCTTGATTGATCTGTTATCATCTATAGTTAAGGTAGAGAGACTAGAAAGGGAGAAAATAAAAAGACCAGCATAACTAGAAAGAGAGAAGGAAAAGAGATGAAACTCCAGATTCCCATCTTCCCTTTGAAAATTTACCTGGGACTTCAGAGTTCAGACACTCCACATAGAGTGAGTGCACCTTTCACACCACCACAGTCTAATGGATTTCTTCCTCATCATTTCCCTCCACTTCGTGCTATTATTGCAACAGCAATGTGAAACATAACTTGGAAGGGACTCAACAGCCCACATGACAGCCTTATGAAGCACTATTTGGCAGCCAATAAATGGGTATTGGGGATTGCTTCTGTACCACTACAGGCCGATCCTCTAGAAATGGAAAAAATAAAGATTGTCTTATAAAAACAGGGCATAGCCTGTTTGTGTCAATGACAGGTCTTAAGGGAGTTGAAATTTTGGTTGGGAGGTAGACCCATTGTTCTCTTCTGTATGGCTATGCAGGTTTGCATTTTCCTTCCTAATCTAACACTGAAATTTCATAGCTGCTATATATATTGCCTTCACCATGGACTGATTTACCATAAGAAATATATTACAGCTTTAATCATATGATATGACAGACAAATTAATAAAACATTACCCTGAGGAACGGAGGGAACCCAAACACATTTTCCTTGGCAAATTGTCCAAAACCATGGAAACCCAAAATCCTTGGTAAGATTTAAACAGAAAAAGAAGAGAGACCTTTGTTCTTTCCCTCAATTCATGATCACAAGTAGGAAGAGAAATTAACAAGATAAGCTTTACCTTTCTAGTTTCTCCTAAACTTTCGCCATCAACATCATCATTAGATACCACTCTTCTTCTACCTTCCTTAACCACCATGTTTCCAAGGCCAAGAGATCTTTTCAATCTAGCATCCATCATATCTTTTGCAAGAGATCTCTTTCTTTTGCTCCTCTAACTATTGTTGTTTAGAGTTCTTCATAATTAGTCTTACTTATAATGGTTGGCTTAGGGCCTCTCTATCGTTTTTGACTTTTAATTTTTCAACATATTCAAAACCCAATCGAGTTATCTTTCTCCATTACACATCCACCTACAAAGAATCACAACCCATCTAGGACACAAAACACCTCAAGCGTTTTGTTAAATAGCGAAATAGAGAAAGAACCCTAAAAAATTTGAAGCACGGATAACATATTGAGGCACAGATTATCTACTAAACAAAGAACCCTAAAAATTTTAAACATGAAGAATTTCTAAATCAATACAAGATACTCGAGAGAGTGTTACATTATCCAAAAGCCCTAAAATTGCTCAATTTCTTATGAAATCCATACCTTTTGATCCGACTTCTTCGACCTAACACCAGAGGGTCTACAACTGGGTAGAGAGAGAGAGAGAGAACGAGACAGAGAGAGTGAGAGGGAGAGAGAGAGAGAGAGAGAATGAGATAGCAAGATAGAGAGCGAGAGAGATATGAGATCGTGTTTTGTTGTTCTTACCTTGAAGGCCGGAGTTGCAGGTAGAGGTCTCCTCCTCTGCTCCTTCTCTTCTCCTTCTCTTCCCCTTCTCTTCCCAACGTTTGATCGCAAGGTTGTATCCCCAAACCAAGACCTTCATGGATTTTCACGGGTTTTAGTTGATTTTTGCTTTTGCCTAGTCGTTCTCGTTCTTTACAGACCGTGTCTGAGACGGTCTATAAAGAACGTTCTTTTGGCAAAGATTCTCTCCGGTTCGTTCTAAAAGAACATAAAAATGAACCGACAACCCAAACAGATTTTCGTGTTTTTTTGTTCTTAAAGAACGGAAGAACGGCAAAGAACGGTGTTCGGACCGTTACCAAACGCACCCTTAATGGTTACATCATTTTTTCATTTTTTATTATATCTACCATTTTTTAGCTGTGTGGAATAATGATATTATAGAATATCAATCAGATATATTGGGGATACTCTCATGTGTTAGCTGTAGTTAGATCTTTCTAAAAATATTGTGTGTAATATTTCTCTCCTAGTATGTTTCATAGTATATATCTCTTCTTATCTTGGACGGGTATTATTCCATTGCATTTATATCCTTATAGTGAATACACAAAGCAAGCATTCTTGGATCCAGATCCTCTCCAACTACTTGGGCATCCAACTCTTCTTCAACCACCTATCCAATAGTAAAGAGGATTTGGACATGCATCCCAACACTTACCAACACTTGAGAATGCATGTTTAAGTCCTCTCCGCCATTGGATGGCGTAAGATTCAACGCCTCCGGATGGCGGATCCACCTTGTGGGTGTCTTTCAGAGGGTATCGCTTCCCCTTTTCTTTGTTAGCAACTCAATAGTGACGAACCAACCACAACGAAATAATGTAGGAGTGCAAGGAATGCACAATTTAAAAAAGGAAGGGAGTCACCACCTAGGTTATTAAGGGTCTAGAGCTCTGCATGTAATATCTCGATCCTAGAACTATCGATTTAATATTTTTTTATTGTTGAATTGACAGAATGAAAGACTAGATGGAAGGGGACTGATCCTAATGGATGATGTTGCTAGATTATGGTAAGATTCTCATGTAGTTATGTATTATCTCCTCCACGCATGCATGACCTGTACATTCCTTATTCTCCATTATCCTCTCCCCATATTCTTTCCCAGTATATTTCTCCCCTTGTATATCTCTTTCCTTGTATTGTACATTCCTCATTAGTTGTAGAATGTATTTATATTGATATCATTGAATAATACAAGGTATGCCAAGGCAGATTGCCTTCCTCCATTATTCCCCTTAACATGGTATCATCCTCCAACGATTCTGGGGATATTCAGCCATGACTTCGGTTTCTTCTTCTGACAGTTCAATGGAGGTCCTCTCCTCCACCACGATTTCTGTGGGTTCTCTATACTTTCTTCACTCAAGTGATCAACCGGGCAGCTCTCTTGTCACCCCTCTTCTCGATGGAGACAACTATCCAACGTGGCATCGTGCTGTCCTCATGGCCCTTGAAGCCAAGAACAAGCTTGGTTTTGTCGATGGTTCTTTACCCAAGCCGGCTCCATCTTCTTCAGATTTTGCTGCATGGATACGCTGCAACAGTATGGTTCGGTCATGGCTGGTACACTCCACTGTGGCTTCCATTTCTCACAGTATTTTATGGCTGGACAGTGCTCATGCTGTTTGGGAGGATCTTCCTGAACGGTTCTCTCCTCGCAATGCACCACAAATCTTCAAAATTTGTCGTGCCCTTTCCACGCATCTTCAAGGAACTGGTTCAATCGCTGCATATTATACAATCATTAAGGGCTATCGCGATGAACTCCTTTCGTATCGTGTATTACCCAAGTGTTCTTGTGACACCAATTCCACTCTCCAACAGTTTCTCGACACCGATGCGCTGTTTGATTTTGTGCAAGGCCTTAATGATTCATATGCTGCTGTTTGCAGCCAGATCTTATTAATGGATCCCCTACCTTCAGTCAATAATGCTTATTCCCTCTTGTTACAGGAAGAACGCCAAAGATCTTTGCATGATTCTCGTCCAGCTGTTCCCGAACAGTCGGCCATGGCTATTGCGCATAATAACCGCCTGCCTCATTTTGGTTCTACTTCCAATAAACCCTTATACCACTGTGATTTTTGTCATAAGGATGGCCACTCCGAGTCTAGGTGTTTCAATAAAAATGGTTACCTAGATTGGTGGGCTGCTCTCACTGGTTCACAGCGCAACCCACCCACTGCCTTTGGTTCTCGGTCTTTGGGCTCACGCCCCCTTGCTGCCGCTGCCACCACCAAACCCTCATACCCTGTAGTGATCATCCCTTGATAAATTTGGCAGGTAATCCACTTTGTTTCTCGATCGGTAATGTCCGGATTTTGGACTCCGGCGCTATCGATCATATTACCTTTGACCCTTCATTATTTTCAGATATGGATCCAAACCCTCCTTCCCTTCCCATTACATTGTCCGATGGTTCCCAAATCCCAGTCACAAAAAAAGGTTGTATTTCTTTATTTCCTCATTTAATTCTTGACAATGTTTTATGTGCTCCATCTTTTCGTTTCAACCTCATTTCTATTAGCAAGTTGACATCATCTAATAATCTTTCTATTATTTTTAATTCCCATTCTTGTGCTTTTCAAGACCCACAATCAAGGAAGATTATTGCGACGGGTAGGCGTCATGGTGGCCTTTATTACATGGAGATTGGCAACCCTGCTCCTTTTGTTTCTGCGGCCTCTCCTGGTTCTCATTTCGATCTTTGGCATTGGCGACTGGGTCACCCTAGTCATATTTCCTCTTCTCATTTTCATCGTTTAAATTCTGGTATTTCTTTTTCCAATAAGTGCTCTTGCACGGTTTGTCCTTTACCAAACAGTCTCGTTTAGTTTTTCCTACCAGCACAATTAGTACTACATCTTGTTTTCAATTATTACATCTAGATGTTTGGGGTCCTTATCAGACTAACTCTTTATCGGGTGCACGTTATTTCTTAATTGTGGTGGATGATTTTTCTCGTAGTACATGGCTATTTTTAATGTCCTCTAAAAGTGATGTTCATCAATTTATTGTGCAATTTTATTCCATGGTCAACACACAATTTCACACAAATATTCAGTGCATTCGTTCGGACAATGGCACAAAATTTTTTAATGACTCTACCATCACTTTTTTCCAAAGCAAAGGGATAATTCACCAATCTAGCTGTGTCTCCACCCCTCAACAAAACGGGGTTGTTGAACGCAAGCATAGACATTTATTGAATGTTGCCCGTGCCCTTCGCTTTCAATCCAATTTACCAATTGAATTTTGGGGCGAATGCGTCCTCACCGTTGCATATTTAATAAACCGCTTACCCACTTCCCTGCACAATGGGAAAACCCCTTTTGAAATCCTCCATGGACACGTTCCCAATTTATCCCATCTCCGTGTTTTTGGTTGCCTGTGCTTTGGTAGAAATAATCAAATTCATCACAAATTTGATAAGCATGCATCCTCGGGAATATTTGTTGGGTACCGCCATGGCCAAAAGGGGTACAGGATTTTTGATCTCCTCACTAAACGCATTTATGTAACACGGGATGTGGTTTTTCATGAACACATCTACCCTTTTTCCATTTCTCCACCCACCATTTCGCCAGGATCCCCTGTGTTACCCTTAGCTGAGATAGACCGTACCACCATCGACCCTTCACCAATACCGATCATCCCCAACCCTTCACTCCCTACACCCGATACTTCTTCACCCTTACACACGGCAGACCCTACCGTGCTGCCGGCTGAACCTAGCCCTACACCACCACCACCACCACCACTCAACCGTCCCCAACAAACCCGCCGCCCTCCAGGACACCTAAAGGACTACGAATGCTCACTTACTTTGTCGCAATCTTCTCCCTCAATGGGTTCAAGTACTCCTCACTCCTTGACAAATTTTTTAAATTATTCTCGTTTCACTTCTCCCCATTTGGCCTTTCTAACCTCATTGTCTAGTATCCAAGAACCTACCACCTTTACCGAGGCAATGAAACACAGGGAATGGCATGATGCGATGCAGGCAGAAATAAAGGCACTCACTCAAAATGACACTTGGTCTCTTGTACCTCTCCCACCAGGCAAGAAGGCCATTGGATCAAAATGGGTCTATAAGATTAAACGAAAATCTGATGGGTTTGTCGAGCGGTACAAGGCCCGCTTAGTTGCAAAGGGTTACACCCAAGTTGAAGGGGTTGATTTTCATGACACATTTGCTCCAGTTGCCAAACTGGTCACAGTCCATGTTCTTTTTGCTGTTGCCACAGCTTCCCAATGGCCCCTAGAACAAATGGACGTCAACAACGCCTTTTTACATGGCGATCTTGATGAGGAGGTTGATATGACCCCACCCCCAGGATATCTTCGAAAGGGGGAGCAGTTAGTTTGCCGCTTGAACAAGTCTCTATATGGGGTAAAGCAAGCTTCCCGTCAGTGGTACTCCAAATTTTTGGCTGCCCTGTGACAATTTGGCTTTGTTCACTCTCAAGCAGACCACTCATTATTTATTCTTCATCATGGGGCTGCATCTATGTTTGTTCTACTTTATGTGGATGACATCATCATCATAGGCTCTGACATCAGCCTTATTCGTACTGTTCAGGAAATGCTTCATCAGCGGTTCCATATCAAAGACCTTGGCACATTAAAATATTTCCTTGGCATCGAGGTCGCCTGCTCCAAATCTGGACTTTATCTTTGCCAACGGAAATATGCTCTGGACATTCTTACCTCTACAGGGTACTCTGGTGCTCGCTCTGCAGACACCCCGATGGAGTAGAATATCAAGCTTTCAGAAGAAACGGGGGATGCTCTTCCCGATCCTACTCTCTATTGGAGATTAATTGGCCGTTTAATTTATTTAATGGTCACATGGCCTGATATAGCCTACATAGTCAATGTCTTAAGTCAATTTATGCACCACCCCCGACAGCCACACCTTGAAGTTGCACAACGCCTCCTTCGTTATATCAAGGGTACAGTGGGACAAGGCCTCCACTTTCCTGTCACCAACTCCTTGTCCCTCTGGGCATACTGTGACTCAGATTGGGCAAGTTGCCCGACATCTCGCCAATCTACCACTGGGTATTGTATATTTCTGGGTGATAGTCTGGTTTCTTGGAAAACAAAGAAGCAACACACAGCCTCGCGCTCCTCTGGCGAGGGGAATACAGAGCCATGGCTATCACCACCTGTGAGATTACCTGATTAGCATCACTTCTGCGAGATCTTGGCCTATCTCCCCCTAAGGTGGTTTCGCTCTTTTGTGACAACCAGGCAGTGCTCCACATTGCTGCTAACCCCATTTTCCACGAACGAACCAAGCACATTGAAATAGATTGCCACCTCGTTCATGAAAAACTGTAGCAGGGCCTCATCCAACCAACCAAGATTGGAACTGTATCCCAGTTGGCCGACTTACTCACTAAGGCCCTGGGTTGGACTCAATTCCAGGCCCTCACATCCAAGTTGGGCATTCGTAACCTACACGCTCCAACTTGAGGGGGAGTATTATCTCCTCCACGCATGCATGACCTGTACATTCCTTATTCTCCATTATCCTCTCCCCATATTCTTTCCTTGTATATTCTTTCCCTGTATATTTCTCCCCTTGTATATCTCTTTCCTTGTATTGTACATTCCTCATTAGTTGTAGAATGTATTTATATTGATATCATTGAATAATACAAGGTATGCCAAAGCAGATTGCCTTCCTCCATTATTCCCCTTGACATTATGATTGTACATGATTTATGATGATTTTTTTATTATATGTTTGATTAATGATCCTATATAAACATTTATGTTTTTTTATAGCTCATAATTCTATTTTATAGACTATGATGCGATTTTATGCACTTTGGTTCTATTTTCATACACTAAGGTTATTGATAAAAGATATGTATTTTGTAACCTAAGTATATGTTATATATTATTGGGTTTACTTATGTTATTGGTTTGATGTTGGTTCATGATGGTTGAATGCTTTGGTTTATCTTAAGTGATTTTGGTCTAGTTCATTATTAGGCTAGAGAACTTTTTTTTTTTGGTAAAGATTAGGCTAAAGAACCAAGGGCATAATAGGAGACCCTAAGTAGACATCCTAAAATGATTCACTATTGGTTGGAGGGCTTAGGATAAGGATTATTGGATTGGTTTTATGGATATTCCCTTGAGAAGCCCAAGTATTTACAAGTTTACCACTGGGTAAGTATTTTTTATGGAGAAGTTTATTTTCATGACAAGGTTTCTGCTCCACTTTACCATATTAGAGTAAGAGAGTGAGTTGAGAAAGGAAATGACCTAAAGATGATTGAATGAAGCTGTAATTGGTGGAATGAAGATTTAGGTGATTAATGAAGGATTAAAACAAAGGATTGAGGAGGTGAAGTCATCCAAGGGATTTTGAGGTAATAGAACCTTGATTTTCGTTTGGTTTCATCATAAGTAGTTGAAATATGTTTTGTCTTCATAGATTGCTATTAGAGTAGCTTAATTAAGAGAGTTATTGGTTGTATTTGATAGGTATTACAAGTTTGGAGGAGTTTATCCTATTTTTGAGAGGTTTTTAAGTTATTTCTCAAGGTAAAGGTCATAGAAGTGATTTGGTTTTGCAACCAAGTAAGGGTTCATACTATTAATGGTTTGAATGTCTTTTCAGTTTGTAATGAAGCTAGGACTGTAATACATTGAAAAGATTCCACGTTTTGATTAACGAATCAAGTGAAGAACCTAAGTTTTGGGGATTTTCATTGAAGAGCAAGGTATAATCAATTTGGTTTCTTTAATTGATCATGCATGAGCTAATTGAGCATTCTAGAGTGATTAGGATGCATGTTATGATGGGATTGTATAGTTAATTTCAGGCATTGAGGTTTGGGGACGAAACCCCCATGTTTGGGCATGAGTTCCATGGTTGTCCTACTCCTTCGAGTAGTGATTTTTGCAGGTGGCAGTCAACCGACAGGAAGGTGATGGTCGACCGACAGCTGAAGGGTGGGGTGTTGGTCGACTAAGGATCGATAGACGACCTTTCTGTTTCTATAGATCGGAGTGACGATCGACCCAATAGGCATCAATTGACAGGAGCAATTTTGGGATTTTTAAGAATTGAAAAACATAGTTTTGTTGTCCCCTTTAGTCAATATTTGGACACTAAAAACCATACATCGATTCCATGTTTTAGTTACCCATCGGGCCACTCGAAGTTGACTAAAAGTTAGAAAATTGGAAAACGTTGAAAAGGTGAATAACGATACTCAATTATATTCGGACATGTAGCTATTAGGGGCTATGCATGTGCGATTTATGATTACAATGAATGAATGCTATGTATTATGCTAACTATGAACTATACAGGCAAGATAGATATAAAGTATGCAAGCGAGAATGTGAGTAAGAAGCCTCAATATGATAAGAGATACTAGTTATGCGTTATGTGTATGGTGAATGGTCAAAATGATAAGAATGCATGTTTGATGGACTATGAGTGGGAATCTAAATGCAAAGTTATGATTGATTATGATACAATGTTTATTTCCCTCATGTCTATTATAATGTGATTGGATGAATGAATGTATGATTGCATAGGATTATGAATGAACAAAGGAATGGAATGAATGTCATGTGCTTCTTATACATACAACTATGATATGTTTCCTATGTATCATGTACATGTTCATGGTAAAGCTAAGAATGGTTTATGAAAATGGTACATTTAATACACAATGAATGTTCAAGGATAAGAAAAGAAAGTCATTTGAAGTCCAAATCAATAGACGACTAGGGATGGTATGAAATGGTGTCATAAGAGGCATTGATGCTAAGGCCAATATATGGCTTGACACAAATGATATGAGAGGCATTGAGGTTAAGGCCAGGATATGACTTGACATAAATGCTATGAGAGGTGTTAAGGCCTTTGCCAAGACACAGCCGGCATATAGGGATACCACACCCAAGAGGAGTTGAGACTAAGGCTAAGAATGGAACTATGTAACAAATATATGATTTAAAGAATGATAGAAATGATGCATACTGCATGATGCATGTTTCCCTAGGAATGGTTATGTATTATGTATATTTATAATTATGTATGATTGTTTATCTTGCTTATTGGGTTGTAAAGCTCTTCCCATTAGTGTTAAATGTTTTTACAGAGCAAGGGCCTAAGGATAAAGGGAAAGGAATTATAATCGAGCAGGATCACTCAGATTGAAGAGGACCTTTCTATTATTTGAAATTTAGTTAAGGTCAATGTTATGGATGTTTAGACTTTTGATTTGAATAATGTTTTATGTTATATTTTGAGGATAGATGCCAATAGTGTTACTACCCAATGGATGAGTCTTGGGGTGGATGATGTTTTGAATGATATTACTATTTTAATTTGTGATGCCCCTAACCCATTAATGTTTCCACTGAACTCTAATGGATATTATGTTTTGGATCCTTTGATAAATTACCTATGATGGTAGCGGAGCTTAAGACTCCAAGAATGTTTATGATCCATACATAGTATATGTTTTATGTGAATATTTAGGTTTAACTTGCACAGACCCTAGCTAGATCCGGTATCATGGGCCCCACCAGGTCTAGGCGTTCCAGGCATGACATTGTAGGGGTAGCCTAAATCCTAGTTAAAGGATAAGGCTATGATTGATTCCATATGCTCTAGCCAGAGTATGAGTAAGAGATTAGGTTACAAAGGCGGGAAGGTTTTACGCACCCCACTCCGTCCGGATGAGCAGGTCTTTGTGCTAGATGCTAAGATTCAAAGATTCTCTTAAATAATATGTCCTATATTAACATGCAAGGCTAACATATGATTAAATATCATACATCACAAGGAATCAAACATGTTATATGCAAACACTAATATTTATACTAAAATAGGTTACTTTAACAACCTAAATTGTCATACCCCTATCCCAACCAAGGGCAATGACGGGAATACACCTGTATTCCACACCAAACCATAGGATCGACACTTTGCAGTGTCATATTCATCATAAATCCATAGGTAATAATTAAGAATAAAATTAGAGTTGCAACGGAAGTAATTGAGGATAATAATAATAAGATACTATTGGAATTCTTAATAATATCATAAATAAATATGTGGCAGTATATCCCAAGCCTTTTAAATTTTTTTCAAATCCATAATATCATATAAATAAGTAGGATAAAATATAAAGAACTCCATGAAGTATCATCCAACATTAATTATAGTCATCTAATAAGTTTCCTCAAGACATAATGAAATAAAGTCTCATAAACACGGGGCCTCTGGCCGAAGCCACTATGCTCCCTGAGTATCCATCTCACAAGTCTCCTCATCACCATGTCCCTCCTCGACGGGTCTCCCACAAATATCATAACAGGGCATAAGTGTCCAGCCAGGGTCTCCCTAAATGTCTAGTCCATCCAAGTATGGCCAACGGGACTCCTCATCTGTTTCCGTAGCGGTTACTGTACCATCATCTAAAAACAAAGGTTCCCGAGGGATGAGCTTCTGCAAGCCCAGTGAGCGATTAAACCATATACAAACATACATCAATAATGCATGCTAAAGTATGCTCATCACATATGATGCATGAATGCTTTTGTTCATTTTCCCCCTAACAACAAGATTCTAAGTCGGGGGTCAAGTACTAGTATAGCACAGGTTGTGTCGTCGGTAAACAGTGTCATAATCTGGATCACATTCTGACAATGTCAAACCCACACTACAATGGAAGCCAGCAAGACCAAACCTCTTTATTAGGTTGTCCACTAACCCTTGATATAAACCCTGACCTAGTGCCCAGCCCGAATCACTATCATTGCCTGGACTTCATGGTGGGCGACCTCGAAAACACGGTCGGGACCTATGGGTCTGCCTCATATCTAAACCCCTGTAGGTAAGGGTCATAGTACTGGATAAATTATATCGTAACCAGCAAACAACTATTGAGATGCATAGGTACGCACCTGTGTAGCCTAGAGGTCGAGTCTATAGTGCCAAACACGGTGACCCAACTACCCTCTCACCCCCTATAGCAAACACACACACACTAGATAATAGTAATATGTCGAGTGTGATACCGAAATACTGGTCGACTGGTCACAACCTAACCCAATCCATCATACACAAATCATAATCATTATATATTCACATCACTCTCCTCACAATACCCTCATGGCAATCCCAAGTCCCGTGCCCACTCACGGCCCTTGGATTCCATCACTCATTCATGTTCCACATCATTCATATCATCAATCATGCAACATTCAATATCATACCCCCATCCCGATGTAATATATTTTTTCACATATCCCATCACCTACTAGGATCACGGATGCAGTGTCCCGAGCCACAATCCACCCTGTCATCACATTTTGACGACAGAAAAAAATGAATCCAAAATGGAATAAACCGTTCCAAATACAGAGTTAGTGGAAGCAAAATTAATTTAAATCATGTGAAATTATAGAGCATCGGTTCTCTAATGATAACACATAGTATAATTGTTCATAAGGTAATCATTCAATCTCTCCTATAACTAAACATATAGTTTATACAGGGTGTTGGAATGAAACATAGAAATTAAATAATAAATAATTACCCCCAGGGCACCAATCTTGGGTGTATATCTACATCCAAGTCACATCCATCGGCCCCACTTAATTCGCATCCAGTGGTGTTCATCGAAGTAGTACCTCCTGCATAACAACTAAAAAGGGGTTGCGCAACGGGGTTAGCTACACTAGCTAGTGAGAGAGCAAAGGAGAATGCACATACATCATACAATCAATATCAGTCAGAATGATGCATGTTAATGTTAGATTCATTTTCCACCTAGCACACAATTCTATCGATCAAGTATATGCTACTATGGTAGCTCGGGAGACACTGAGGATCACTTATCCTATCGTCCCAGTAAAACCTCAACTATCATAAGGGAACCTATGCCAGTAGAAGCCATCATGACCACCTAGTGGCAGACCCCGATAGCCATCACTACCCCTGTCCTTGCCTCTCCCACCTCCACAGACCATAGGTGCTCAGACTATCCAACACATAAACTCTTGTTGGCAAGGGTTGTAGCATAAGGGAACAAGCATCCTAGCCGCAGATATACTACATGCAAATCTTATCATCCCGAGAGGTATTCCGGGTGCATCAACATCCCATTCCATCTAGTACCCGGGTACCAGCACGGCACGACACATACAGATCAGGATGATATACAATAGTTTTTATAATTAAATAAATTAGGATTCTGACACCGGCATACCCGGCACCGTAGCCCGATACAATGGTGAGCATACTATCATATTCATAATAGTTCACATTTGGATATCAATGCAATGCGCACAATGCTTATAATTATATAATAGTATGCATAGGATTATCAACTATATTGTTTCAAACCCAACAAAGTCATCCCGAACCCACTCACCTAACACGGGTGTCGCCGTGTGTGATTGCCATGAATCTCACCTGGGCTCCCTGCAATCAATCGAGTTGGGTAGCCTAGGAACATAAAAATAATCATTAAAGCATGCATAGAAGGGTCCCATGCTAGGCCCTAAAGGTTAAAATTAAGTTTCAACCAAGACAGCATGAGCGGTCTCACTGGCGGTCTCAGTAGAGGTGAATCCGCCCTTGACTCTGTTCAGGCCAAAAGGTAAGAACGAGCGGACCACGGACGGAACATCATACTTGGATCCGACCGTGCCTCCGTTCAACACCAGGAACACAAAATAAGAGGGAGCGGATCCACGGGTAGATGTGTTTCTTGGATACGCCCCTGCATCCGTTCGATCCCTGAGACAGATCCGAGAGCAATCAGCCCCGGGCGGAGGCAAACAGAGTGAATCTGTGCCTTTGTCTGCTCAGGCCAACACACAAGGTTTACACTGGACGGACTGATGGGCGGTACCACAATTCATGGATTCGTTCATTTTTTCGTCGGCAGTCTCTTTCGAGATTTCAGGGGCTTTTGCTCTAGCTTGAAGCTTGGAGCTCCCTTAGCATCTCAGGGACAAGGAAGGGGGTGTCTAACCCTTCCAAAGGTCATTAGATCCTAGGCTCATTAAATGGATCCAAGATCCTACAAGGTTGGGTCTTCATTTGGTCAAAGGGTTGGGTTTTAGGTTTAAAACCAAGGGATTCAACAGCCATGGCTGTAAATGCAGCACTTAGAGACCAACAATAGCTCCATTATAGCTCCCAATTAGGGCCAAACATCACCTTGAGTCCCAAATGGAACCCTAGGCTAGCTTAAGCTCAAGAAACTACCAAAACCAAATAGAAATGGGGGAGAACTAGGATTGGGGAGCTTACCTTGGTGAGCTTCCTCCTTCCAACCGCTCTCTCCATCTCTTCTCCTCCTCTTTCTCTTCTCCCTTAGGTCTGGTCAGCTTGGGGAGGAGGTGTGGGACAGCCGGCCACCTTGCCATGGCTTCCATCCTCTTGCCTTTCCCTCCTATTCCTCTCCTCCCTCTACTTCTTCTTCTTCCTTCCTCCTCCTCCTTCTTCTCTTGTCTCTTCTCCTCCATGGTTTGATGGGGAGGGGGAGAGATAAGTGAATGAGAGGATTCACTTATCCTTTAAGGGGGGTTTAGATGGGCCTTAGGGTGTGTTTGGTTTAGGTACCCATAGAATGTAGTTGACTCTTAGGTCTTAAATGTTTTTTGGGCTAGGTCTTAGGGCTTGTTTGGTCTAAGTCATAGACCATTAGGTCCATCTAGTTAACTAGGGTCTGTTTGGGTTGGGTCCAAGTCCATAGGACTCAATTGTCCACTAAGATCTATTTGGTTTAGGCTAGGGTATATAAAACCCATTAACTCTTTGAGTTAGGCCTTGTGGGCCCACTTTCATGGCCCACTCAACCAATCAATGGTAAGGGCAGGGGTCCATATGGTCCAAGGGTTCAGTTAGGGTGTCTGGGACACGGTGGTGTGGGTCCCATAGGAAAATAACCCAAAAGGACAAGTAACAGCACGAGCGAAACCTCGGACGGATTCAGTATGAGTGAGTTCGTTCGTGACTCTAGTGCTGCTGTCAAGGCCTAAACTTCAAAGAAAGTTGTGGGGCTTTGGCCCACACTTTCGAGACTTTAAGGGGGTTCTTATTATAAAATATTCTAAGTTCAGGGTCATTAATATTGACCATTGCCATCATGGCATGGCCCCTTAGGTAAAGGTCTAAACTGCCCCGGGTATAGGGGTATATTTGGGGTGCAGGTGTAACATCCCCCCAACCTTATTAAAAATTTCATCCTCGAAATTTAAGGTAACCCGGGTCTCAAGGATGAGGGTTTGTTAAATAACTACACTTCTAATTACCCACTCTTAGACTAAGTCAAGGGTCGGGTCAAGATGAGGCAATGCCTACATGACACAGCAAGTCAGGTTCTACAACTCCCTTATAGGGTCACATTACCAGAAGGGTGTGATACATAGTAAACCTAAGCTCCACTGGGTTAAGAGTCGGTAGTTACCACACTCCAGAGGTAACCACACTGTCTTCTACACTAAACTGAGTCATAAGGAGCAGAAAGTTCCCTAGGTCTTCCAGATCGGGTGATACCACTCTTTGGTCATTACCACTATGGTCATTCTTGGGGTGCATGGCTCAACCTGTCTAGTTACCAACACAGGGTCCACATTCTGAATGCTTTCACTTCAGGTTATCTCATTACCTAACCCAACTATAGAATGATTTGAAATATTGATGGTATCCCCATATGTGTCACTCCCAGTGCAGAGGGAACACATTAGCGATCCATTACTCCATTCATATCTATCGTTGGAGGAGGTCTTGTTACATCCTTTAGTTTCGACTTCCACCAACTTTGGTACCCAACATCTCAGTCAACCCATAAGGAAAGTCCACATCAGTCCTTTTTCGGGAACCAACAACCTTTTCTAGTTTTGGTCTAGGTCAATTCTTTCACACATAAGGTCCCAATACTCTAACTTATTCGGTCAGCTTTAGGTCGATTAACTATCAACCAGTGATCAATCACGACCAAGGGTCGGGGCTCAACTTACAAGTCATAGTAAGGCTAAGGTAAAGTCATACTTGTAGTACCAAAGAATCATTCTAGGCACACAAGTCCAAGGTCTTAAGAGGTATATGCATATATCTACATACATTCTATATTCACATCAACACGTAAGCATAAATTCAATAATCACATCCACATCCCTATGGACATAACTGTCATCTAGGTCAACCTCAAGAACAACTATCCTCGGATACAGTCTACTAAGTCTATTTGGAACGACAAGTCACGGTGTAGGACTTCCTATATGAGCCTAAACAAGGTTTGGATGTACCAAGTAAAGTCAAATAGAATCGTCGCTAGCTTGAGGTGTTATGAATGACTTCCAAATACACGTGGCCTTCATGGCTCACATAGTTAAACCAGCCCAACCAGCCTATTACTTTCATTTCTTAATATCTACCCATGGGTTCGGGCTTCCTATCCATTAGGTTTGAGTTCATAAGTCCACAAGGTCTAAGGATCTTTATGCTCCAAAGTAACTCTCCTCCTCTGATAAGAGGGGAGTCACAATAATCATTAATGCCTGCCATTTCACATTGGCTGGCCCAGTCGAGTACAGGTCCTAATCCCCTTTTTAACTCAAGGTATAAAACTAGACCTAGGTGGTCCCCACACAATGGGTCACACAACCGGGGTGTCCAATCTAGGGTATAGGCACACAATCAACACACATGGTTGGGGTTAATAGGTCTCCAAAATCTGAGCTCAAAATCTTAAAATAAATCGAGCGGACTCACGAACGAAATCAGTGCTCTGGGTTCGTTCGTGGCTCTACCGCAAAATAGGGAGAGCGGACTAACGGACGATGCGGAACGTGAATCCGTTCATTCATCCATTCTCAGAGGGTCAAAAGGCCAAGAGGACTTGAATCGATCGAATTTTGGGCGGACTCATAAATGTGGATCTGCTGGTTGATCTGGGCAGTTTTAAAAGTTAAGTTTTACGATCGTATGCGGAGCGGATTAATGGGTAGAATCACGATAAGTGGATCCGTTTGATCGTCCGTTCGTAGAATCTTAACAAAACAGAGTCGCGAGTTTTAAAAACTCATTTTGGCTCCAAAGAGAGGGACACAATCGAAGGGGAGAAAGGCTCTACAGGGTTCTCCGTTTGGGTCTCCTAGCACTCTCTTGAGTGGATTTCTTGCAATCCCAAGGCTTAAGGTTCACTCACACACTCTCAAGGTAAGATTTCTCTTCTCTTTTCTCTTGTCCAATTTCTTCTTCTCCCACTGTAGGACTCTTGGCTTGTATCTCTTTATCTTCCTTGTCTTTCCCTCTAGGATTTGGTATGGATAAGCCTAGGTTGTGGTTGGATTTTATTTTGTTTGCACTTTCATGGCCATGTATGCCAAGATCATGCTCAAAATCGATTTTAGGCTAGGGTTTTGGGTGCAAATCAAGCCCTAATCGATCAATGGCACTATATGGTTGGATCATTGTTTGATTATTGCATCTTTTACAAATTTTAAGATTCATTACAAGCATTATGGAGGTTACCATGCTATGCTATCATGCCTAGTTGGATCTTAAAATAATTTTTAGGTCTTAGGTTAGGTAACTCTACAATTTCATGCTTGATCCATTGGTGCATCTAACTTCATTGATATTATCCCATCAACATGCCTTTAAGTACATTTCCTCTTCATGAATTTTATCTATATTTGATCTTATTTCCTCTACCTTAAGCACATCTCTAATGGTATCCATGTCCCATCTTCATATCATTCACATCCATGATTACAGTTAGGCATTCCTATCATGTATGATCTTCTTATCTCATCATTCCCACATCGTTTAGGCATATCCTTTCTACATTCTCATTGTCATACATATCTCATTATTCTAATTGGCTCACACTTGTTGCCCTTCTTTTGTTGGTGCCTTGTGTGCAGGTAATCTAACCATGGGTCCCAAGTGGAAGAGGAACCTAGCTATGGTACCGGCCATTCCTATAGCCTACAATGTACACCGGTTCACCTCAGAAAAGAATGAGGGAATCTTCAGGGAGCACTTATTCAACCGAAAGATCTTAGTGGAAAGGGACGTAACAGTGGAGGAGCTTTTGGCCTATTTAAGAGATTGGAGTGGGGAAATATGTTAGTCCAGGCTGAGCTTTACTATCCCACTTTGGTCAGGGAATTTTACTCAAATCTGGTCCTGACCAAGTAGGAAGATGATGAGTACAAACTGACTTCCTTCGTGAAGGCAGTTACCATTGGTTTCATTGCATCAGAGTTGGGGATTCTTCTCAGCGTCTCTTCAGAGGGTGAGAGAGTATACCATCCTCCAGGCAGTCATCCAGACAAATGCCTGCATCTGGATGAGAGCAGGAAATTATTCAAGATCCTCACCAATGACAAATATGAGGAGAATGTTGATCTTTCCAAGTTTCCTCCATCTCAATGGATCCTCATTTTCATTGCTAAGACTAGTCTGGCTACTTCCAAGGCTCACAGTACATTAGCTCCTCTGATGTTTGTAGTTCTGGCTCATTCCCTATATATCGGCCATCCTATTTGCTTGCCTCATGTGGTCATGCAGCACATGGCTCGAGTAGTAGTAAATCCTTCCCACAACAACACCTTGCCCTATGGTCGACTGCATATTAGGATCTTCTTGTTCTTTAGGATTGACCTGGATCGCGAACCCAAAGAGTCAAGCACTGAAGGGCCTATTGGGTTTAATTCACTGTATAAGATGAACCTATACTATGACTATGACAGTGCAGGGGAATAGGTTTAGTACGGGAATGGAAGAGGGGCCAGGGAGGAGGATGAGGAGGACAGTGATGATGATATCGAGTTCATGGGCGGGCCTTCTACAGCCGGTACTTCTAGTGCACCAGGGGGAGGTTGCGATATTCTGATCGCTATCCGGTGACTGAACTTGAGGATGGCGGATAGCTTTGACGATGTTAAGAAGTAACTCTCTGATCATACACGACGACTGGAGGGCCTAGAGCAAGGAATGGATGATCTTAATGCCTCCCTGGGTCGTGGTGCTAGAGGTGGTGCAGATAGTTAGCTCAGTTCTCGTCCAACAGTTCTCCAAAATTATTGCAATTCAGCTCTTGTTGTTCGGTCCTTGATGGATCTTTGTGGAACTCTTCATTTTCCTCTTTTTCCTTTAGTTTTTCCTTTTCTCCTTTTCTCTTCTTTCTCTCTCATTTGATCAGGTAGTATGGTAAACTTTAAGCACTTCTAATTAGGATGGAGGAATGTACTCTTTAAGTTGGATGGAACAACTCATATGCTTTGAACTGGCACAGGTGAAATCTTATGGTTTTAGGTAGGAATGGGCGTAATCAGCTCAAACAAAAATTGAAACAATTAAGATTGTTGGATATATATATAGCTTAATTCCTCTTGTTTAGATCATTGTGGATTAATTATGGTTGGTTATGTATGACCCGTTATTGTGTATGGATTATAACATATATATACCCATCTATCACCTATTTAAGACTCAACAAAGCAAGTGCAGAATTATATCCAACAGCCTATGTTCCAGAACTAAGTTCCATATTGTCTATTATTTTCTAGGTTCCTGTTTTCACTCCAACCAGTCTTCTCCTAGGTCTGCATACAACCATTTATGTTCTTGAGATTTTTAAATTAGAACCTAACTATGGAGAGTAAATCAAGAGGTTACACTGGACTGTGGTCGGTGCAGAGCATCACGCTCTAATACCACTCTGTCATACCCCCATCCTAATGTAATATATTTTGCCACATAGGGGTATGATTGGGACAATCACACATCATCCCATCACCTACCAGGATCACGGATGCAGTGTCCCGACCCACAGTCCACCCTGTCATCACATTTTGACAGCAGAAAAGAACGAATCCAAAATGGAATAAACCATTCCAAATACAGAGTTAGTAGAAGTGAAATTAATTTAAATCATGTGAAATTATAGAGCATCGGTTCTCTAATGATAACACATAGTATAATTGTTCATAAGGTAATCATTCAATCTCTCTTATAATTAAAAATATAGTTTATACATGGTGGTGGAATGAAACACAGAAATTAAATAATAAATAATTATCCCAAGGGCACCAATCTTGGGTGTACATCTACATCCAAGTCACATCCATCGGGCCCACTTGATTCGCATCTAGCGGTGCTCATCGAAGTAGTACCTCCTGCATAACAACTAAAAAGGAGTTGTGCAATGGGGTTACCTACACTAGCTAGTGAGAGAGCAAAGGGGAATGCACATACATCATACAATCAATATCAGTTAGAATGATGCATGCTAATGTTAGATTCATTTTCCACCTAGCACATAATTCTATCGGTTAAGTATATGCTACTATGATAGCTCGGGAGACACTGAGGGTCACTTATCCTATCACCCAAGTGAAACCTCAACTATCATAAGGGGACCTACGCCGGTAGAAGCCATCATGACCACCCAGTGGCAGACCCTGATAGCCATCACTACCCCTATCCTAGCCTCTCCCACCTCCACAGACCACAGGTGCTTGACTATCCAATACATAAACCTCTGTTGGCAAGGGTCGTAGCATAAGGGAACAACCATCCTAGCCGCAGATATATTACATGTAAATCTTATCATCCCGAGAGGTATTTTGGGTGCATCAACGTCCCATTTCATCTAGTAATTGGGTACCAGCACGGCACGACACATACAGATTAGGATGACATACAACAGTTTTCATAATTAAACAAATTGAAGTTTTGACACTATAGCCCAATACAATGGTGCACATACAATCATATTCATAATAGTTCACATTTGGATATCAATGCAATGTGCACAATGCTTATAATTATATAATAGTATGCTTACGATTATCAACTATATTGTTTTAAACCCAACAAAGTCACCCAGAACTCACTCACCTAACATAGGTGTCGCCGTGTATGATTGCCATAAATATCACCTGGGCTCCCCGCAATCCATCGAGTTGGGTAGCCTAGAAACACAAAGACAATCATCAAAGCATGCATAGAAGGGTCCCATGCTAGGCCCTCAAGGTTAAAATCAAGTTTCAACCAAGACAGCACGACCGGTCTCACTGGCGGTCTCAGCAGAGGTGAATCCTCCCCTGACTCCGTTCAGGCCAAAAGGTAAGAACGAGCAGACCCATGGACGGAACATGATACTTGGATCCGATCGTGCCTCCGTTCGACATTAGGAAAATAAAATAAGAGGGAGTGGATCCACGGGCGGATGTGTTTCTTGGATCCACCCCTGCATCCGTTCAATCCCTGAGATAGATCCGAGAGCAATCAGCCTCGGGCGGAGGCAAATAGAGTGAATCCGTGCCTTCGTCCACTTAGGCCAACATACAGGGTTTACACTGGATGGACTAACGGGCGATACCACGATTAGTGGATCTGCTCGTTCATCCGTCGGCAGTCTCTTCCTAGATTTTAGGGGCTTTTGCTCCAGTTTGAAGCTTGGAGCTCCCTTAGCAACTTAGGGACAAGGAAGGGGGTGTCTAGGCCTTCCTAAGGTCATTAGATCCTAGGCTCATTACATGGATCCAAGATCCTATAAGGTTGGGTCTCCAATTGGTCCAAGGGTTGGGTTTTTGGTTCAAAACCAAGGGATTCAATAGCCATGGCTGTAAATGCAGCACTTAGAGACCAACAATAGCTCCATTATAGCTCCTAATTAGGGCCAAACATCAGCTTGAGTCCCAAATGGAACCCTAGGCTAGCTTAAGCTCAAGAAACTACCAAAACCAAATAGAAATGGGGGAGAACTAGGATTGGGGAGCTTACCTTGGAGAGGTTCCTCCTTCCAACCATTCTATCCGTCTCTTCTCCTCCTCTTTCTCTTCTCCCTTGGGTCCGATCAACTTGGGGAGGAGGTGTGGGACAGCCGGCCACCTTGCCATGGCTTCCATCCTCTTGCCTTCTCCTCCTATTCCTCTCCTTCCTCTACTTCTTCTTCTTCCTTGCTCCTCCTCAGTCTTCTCTTGCCTCTTCTCCTCCACGGTTTGATGGGGAGGGGGAGAGATAAGTGAATGAGAGGATTCCCTTATCCTTTAAGGGGGGGTTTACATGGGCCTTAGGGTGTATTTGGTTTAGGTACCCATAGAATGTAGTTGACCCTTAGGTCTTAAATGGATTTTGGGTTAAGTCTTAGTGCTTGTTTGGTCCAAGTCATAGACCATTAGGTCCATCAAGTTAACTAGGGTCTGTTTGGGTTGGGTCCAAGTCCATAAGACTCAATTGTCCACTAAGGTCTGTTTGGTTTAGGCTAGGGTATATAAAACCCATTAACTCTTTGAGTTAGGCCTTGTGGGCCCACTTTCATGGCCCACTCAACCAATCAATGGTAAGGGCAGGGTTCCATATGATCCAAGGATTTAGTTATGGTGTTCGGGACACGAGGGTGTGGGTCCCATAGGAAAATAACTTAAAAGGGCAAGTAACAGCACGAGCGGAACCTCGAGCAGATTCAGTACGAGTGAATCCATTTGTGCCTCCGGTGTTGCTTTCAAGGCCCAAACTTCAAAGAAAGTTACGGGGCTTTGGCCCACATTTTTGGGACTTTAAGGGGGTTCTTATTATAAAATATTCTAAGTTCAGGGTCATTAATATTGACCATTGCCATCATGGCATTGACCCTTAGGTAGAGGTCTAAACTGCCCCGGGTATAGGGGTATATTTGGGCACGGTGTAACACTCGAAATAAAGTTTCAGCTTAATATCATCTAACATAATTGTATCTCATTATATTCGTGTCATTCCATAAGGCATTGCATATATAATAAGCACATTATATCATTATGCATATCCTAAGTACATGCCTAATATGAAACATTCCATAAAATAGTTCAAATGTTCAATCCACTCATAATTGTCAAAGTTTAAGCAATTACAGGTTCTGTGTAGTACATGCCCCCCACCGTAGGTGTACGTTATCCTAACATGTCATTACACAAGCATACAATAGGTGAGAGAAGGTCTGGATACCAAGTTTGGAGTTAAAACTATAAGTCAGCTTCCAATGGCCTGAATGGAAGATAGGATAGAGCAGACTGTGTGCATCCTCCATAGCCCAGCGGACTGTACAGTAAGGGAGTTCAATAGATAACAGCGGACGATGTATCGTCCATTGGCTATATCATTCGATCAGGCCAAAACTACTGAGTTTTAGCTTGAGCTCGAACCAAGCCTTGATCAATGGTTATGGGACCAACAGAGTTCCATGAGGGGGTATTCCTAGCCTTAAAAGAAGCTACTAATCCTAGGGATTGATCCAATTAGAATCCCCTATGAGAGTTTGGGTTCTAATCAATAAGAATACCCAATTTTGGAGGTTCTAGCTTGGGGTTTCATAGTGGCTTGACTATGGTTTAGAGAACTAGCCACATGATGTCACACCCCCATCCCGACAAGGGACAAAGTATAATAAAAGGGTATGAGTGGGACGCCACACATCATCCCATATCACCGCTAGGATCTCGATGCAGTGGCCAACTTACAATCATAAACCAATATTAAATCACAGTAATATCAGAGTGCGAAAGAAATACATTTACAATAAAAGCAATGTAGAAACAAGAGTGCAGAAGTGTTTATAATAACATAAGGGTTCAAGTATAAGTGAGAGAAAATTAAATATATTACATTTTATCCCAAAAGATTAACTGAAACTAAAACAATAGTAGTATTGCCAGGTTTATACGATGCAAAATGATAAACAAAATAACAAAAGATAAAATTATGCCCTAATGCCATAGTCCTTAAATGTACACCTACAGTCGAAGCCCTAGGTCATCGGCTCCGATTGGCCCACATTAAAAGGGGGAAGCACCATCAAAACATTAGCTACATACAACTAAAAAGGGTAGCACAACGAGGGTAAGCTCCACTGAGCCCAGCGAGGAGATGGGGATGCACATACACATAATTCACATATAATCCATGATGCATGTAAATGTTAGTGGATTTTCCACCTAACACATAGTCTAAGTCAATGGTATATACTACTATAACAACTTGGGAGACACCATGGGTCACTTAACTTATCACCACAATGAAACTTCAATTGTTACGAGGGGGCCTGCGTCAGTCAAAGCCGCCAAAACCACCTAGAGGCAAACCCCGATGATTAGTGGTCATCCCTGACCTGACCTCTCTCCCCCACAGGAAATAAGGAGCCCTAATCACCCAACACCTAAACCTTTGTTGGTAAGGGTCGTAGCATAAGAGAACCAAACCTAACTGCAGTTATACTATATGCAAACCTATCGTCTCAAGAGGTATTCTGGCTGCATCAACGTCCCATACCATCTAGCACCTAGGTACTGTGAGGACCCATTCCCGACGTTCGATGCTCGTAGGGAGAGGGTTTTATGCTCCTCGATGAAGAGAGAGAAGGCATGCATCTTCTCATGGGGGTTATATGTCAATTTATCAGGGGATGGGGGTCATACAATCAAGTGAAATGGAGTCGCCACCTAGGATTAGGGCCTAGGACCCTTTGGTGTAGCCCTGTGAAGAGCTATATGACTTTGTTTGGTTTGGTCAAAGATTTGGGGTAAGCGGTTAGCTTACGACAGTGGGAAGGTGTTAGGTACCCACCTAGTCTGGGTAAATCGATCTTTCTACTAGATGCTTATTTTTGAATATTCTCCCTATATGAATGTCCTATACCAATATGCAAGGCTAAGATGATGCACAAACTACTTAATTAAAATTAACTGGTTTATATTAACTATTGTACACTACATAAGGATACTTTAAAAGCCTACATTATGCTAAATTAATAGTTAATGGAACAAATGTATACATGTACGCTTTTAACCAATGAAATTAGGTAAAGTGGACAACGTCCCCCAGCTCAGGTGGAGGCAAAAGACTGGCTTTGTCCCTTCGTCAAATAGTGTAATGACTTTTGAATGTTGAGTCTTTGGATCTTGGACAGAATAATGCCTTGCGGGCGTCAAAGATAAGGATCTCAAGCAGAGTGGCTGGGCCATGGGAGTATCCCAGGACTTTAGATGGAAAATACAAAGGAGGTGGATTTGGAGAATCCATGCTCCGGACAGAGGGCCTAGGCTCGAAGGGTCAAAATTGGGTTAGGGAAGAGCCCCAAAATAAGGAAAATGAGAAAAGTCAGAAAACTAGAGATCTAGGGGTACCCCCTCTCCCACAAACTTGCAATGTGCAAATGAGGGGAGGGAACCCCTTTTTATAGGCAAAAAATAGACTATGCAACTCCATCACGGAAGCGTGAGGTTATATGGCAGGGCTGCGATGGAGTAAAAAATGGATTTTGGCGCTTGTAGTGCCGCACAGTGCCCATGGCACCTCACGATGGGACCTTATAGTGTGCTACAGCATTACCGCAAGAGGCCATAAAGTGCGTGGTACTTCCACGCAGAGCCACACAGTATGCGCGGTGCCGTACGACGGGCTGTACAATACGCGATGGGGCTACACAACATGCGGTGCTGTCACACGGGGCCGCACAGTGTGCATGATGGGGCTGCATTGTATGTGGCATTGCCTTACGGGGCAGCGCAGTGCACGTGGTGCTGCCTTGAAGGGCCGCGTAGGTTGCAACGCTACCTTGAAGGGCCATGCAGGCTGAAGCGCTTCCTGGCGGTGTCGTGCCTTGCCTGCGGGGCCGCATCTGTCATAGTGCTAAGCGGCAGGGCCGCTCACGTCTGTGGTACTACTTTGCATTTGCTATGCGCCTTCTAAGGTGAAACGGGGTCCATTTTTTGGTACATTTACAGTATTTAGAAAGTAGGTTCAAAAGACATCGCCAGTCATTTACGTCCAATTGTTGTCATCACCGGGGGGGTGACAAAATTCAACGTCTATAGTTTTCCCCTCTTTGGTTGACGGATGTGCCAACAGTCGAAGGGCAAAGACAAAAGACTACTTGATTTTGTCACCAAGAGCATGTACTGCCAGCACTTTGCTCAAAGTGGCGGAGTTGAACGATAAAATCACATCTCGGTAAACCATTTAGAAAATCTTTTATGGTTGAGCAACTACTACCGCCACTGTGCTCATAGGTGACAGAGCTCCCTCGATAACCATTCGGTAAGCCTCCTTGGGCTGAGCAACTATTGCCATTGCTCACAGGTGACAGAGCTCCCGCCGTAAATCTCTTTGGGCTGAGCAACTACTGCTGTCACTTTGCTCATAGGTGACGGAGCTCCCTCGGTATACCTCTTTAGGCTGAGTAACTACTGTTGTCACTTTGCTCATAGGTGATGAAGCTTTGAATGATAAAATCTATTTCATCAGACTGTTCGGTGAATGATATACCTATTTTGGCAAGACGTTCGATAGTAAGATGCTTAGTAACGTTCAGTGAAGAATGAGGACCATGGGTCACTCATGAGGGTTATGAAGAACCACCCAACCAAAGACGTGGGCCGTGAGGGTTATAAAGAACCACTTGACCAATGACGAGGGCTGTGAGGACCACTTGTGAGAGTATTATGAGAATGAGTTGGTATTACCTGACTGGGCTTTATCCTTCTGGGGATGGGGCAGCGTCACTCGACCATGTTTCTAATCTTTCTTTGAGGATGAGGCGACATTACTCGACTGTGCTTTTGATCTTTCTTTAAGAATGAGGTGGCATCACTCAACCAATTTGTTTGGTGTTTTAAGCAATGCTCGGCCGGATTTTGGTTTTGAGCAACGCTCGGCTAGATTTTGGTTTTGAGCAACGATGAGTTGGATTCTAGTTTTGAGTAGCTAGATTTTGGTTTTAAGCAATGCTCGATTGGATTCTGGTTTTGAGCACTGCTTGGCTGGATTTTGACTTTGACCACCGCTCGACTGGATTTTGGTTTTGAGCAACGCTCAGCTAGACTTCAACTTTGATGAGGTGACGTTGTGCCTGTACTTCTGGCGATGAGATAACATTGTGACAATGAGGTGGCATTGTGATCAAATTTTTGCAAGATGTGACGACGAGACGACATCATGACTGAATTTAATGAAAGATATGACAATGAGACGACATCGTGATCGAATTTCTTAAAGTGCACGATGAGATGGCATCGTGATCGAATTTTTGCAAGATGTGACAATAAGACGGCATCGTGACCGAACATTTTTACAAGATGTGATGATGAGACGGCATCGTGACCAAATTTTTTGAAAGATATGATGATGAGACGACATCATGACCAAACATTTGAAAAAAAAAAGGACGATGAGATGGCATCGTGACCAAATTTTTGAAACTGTATGATGAGACGGCATCGTGACCGAATTTTTATAAGGTATGATGATGAGACAGCATCGTGACCAAACATTTAAAAAAATGTATGATGATATGGTGTCATGGCTGAACATTTTTAAAATGTACAGTGATACATCATCATTAATGAACATTTAAAAAGAAGTACGATGAGATGACATCGTGATTGAATTTTTGAAATTGTACGATGAGATGGCATCGTGACCAAACATTTGAAAAAAAGTACGATGAGATGGCATCATGACTGAATTTTTGAAAGTGTACAATGACATGGCATCGTGACCGAATTTTTTAAAATGTACGATGAGACGGCATTGTGACTGAACATTTGAAAGTGTACGATGAGACGGTATTGTGACCGAATTTTTGAAAGATATGACAATGAGACAGCATCGTGACTGAATTTTTGAAAGTGTACAATGAGATGGCATTGTGACCGAACATTTGAACATGTACGATGAGATGGCATCGTGATTGAACTTCTTTTTTTTTTTGGCCAATGCTGTTGTACGGGGCCACAAGTCAGGCGTGGCGCTACCATGCGGGACCGCAGCCAGGCCGCAGTGCTGCCAAGTGCCAGAGTTCTATAAAATGGGGGTTTTACCCCCTCATTTCTCTTTTTTTGGGTTTTTGTTCAGAGCTCTGTCCTCTCTCCTCTTTATCTTACTTGCCTCCTTCTTTCTTCCATTTTTTTTTCTTGTCTTTTCTTTTCTTCTATTTCTTCTCTTTTTACGATGCCTTCGTCAAAGCATGGTCGATCCGGGTCACCAACCTCAGGATGATGGGTGATTTGAGGGCGGAGTGGTATACCAGCACTACTGTGGCTGACACAACTCATCACAAATGTTGCACCATTTGGGGCCAGGGTCTCAAGGATGTAAGTGACGGTTGTACATTTTTCTTGCATAATGCTCATTTTTTGTTTCAGTGCTTGATTTCAGCCCTCTATTTTATAAGACCTCCATTCTCCTTGTTACAAGAAATATTGCCGCACTAATGATGTCCTATCAAGGTATCGACAACTCCATCCTACTGTAAGGGAGAAAGCGGATCGAATGGGGCTTGGCCGTACAACCCAAGTAGTCGCTTTGAAGCTCAACAGGTCAGTAGTTCATGCTCTTGCGGATCATTGGCGGCCATTGACCCACACTTTTTATTTGCCCGCCGGGGAGGTAACCATTACTCCCTTAGATTTCTTCATGATTACTAGGCTCCCTTTTACCCTGAAACCTGTTTCATTGACTCCCTTGGATCAGATGAGGTCTCTTGAGAATATTAGCAATCTGATGGGCTTCATGGTGACATCATGTATCATGCTCTTGCCTGCTTTGAAAAAGCAGTGGGATAAGAGAGAGATAAATGACCACTCCTCTGATGAGCCACTAGACCAGGCTGCCAGGATCTTTCTTCTCTATCTTGTCTCCAATGTCCTTTTCTACGACGGATGAGGCCATACAGACAGTTCCTTTGTCTATTTCTTTCTAGACTTTGAGGATGCGATGACCTTTGATTGGGGCGGATCAGCTTATGCCTACTTCTTATGGATGATGGACCAGTTGTCTCTGGGAGTGCCTGGTCTTATTGGCTATGCCTATGTGCTTTAGGTATGCTTAGTTCCCTTGTCTTTTCTCATTCTTCGTCTTTCGAATTTCTTTTGCTTCTGATGTCATCCTCTCTTTCATTGACAAGTGTGGTGTTACGAAGTTCTGGGTTCACTGCTTGATGACACGTCTCCTTATATCCCTAGAGCGATACGTTGGGGGACGGCAAAATTCATGATGATTGATCATTTACAAGTGTGCCTCCAGCTCAATGACTTATCAGTCAACCAGGTAGCTTTGAAATCTCCCTGAGTACTATCACCTTTTCTGAATTGATTTTTCTAAATTGGCTTTTCTGAGTTAATTCTTCTACATTGATTTCTCTGGTTATTGCTGAAAGGTTCACTGGCAACCTTATGATAAAGATGATGGATGATGAGGGCGATAGGAAAGAGTACAACTTCACCCTTTCATTTACCTAGAGGTGGATAGCTTTTAAGGGTTCGACTGGGGTCGAGCTTTATCTTGGAGAGAGGATCACTCTTCAGTGGCATTTTAATCAGATGGTACCTCAACCTCCTCCTTCTCATATGCATTCTCCCCTCCTATCCCCTGATATTGATGAATTGAGGACCAGAATCCTTGCATTGCACTTAACCTTGGCTGATCAGAACTATTAGGAGTTTCTTTACCTAGAGACAGTATGTGTTCGCCTAACTTGAGAGGGTCCTATGGTGTTCTTCTAAATGTTTCCCTACTTGGTGTTCTTTCCCCCCACCCTTTTTGTTCTTTTTGACAGTCTTGTCCTTTCATTTCTTTGTAGTATCTAGGTTGCCACTTGATTGCTGGTAAGTATGGGATGCCTCCCTCGCAAGGTTGCAGTGCCATCTCCTGTCCATCTCAGGGTACTCGTGCTGGTCTACGTATGGTGAAAATGGGTGATCTCATTCTAAAATATCGAGGATGGACCATACCTTCTATGTCTGACGCCAATCTCCAAACTGCCCTTCCTGTCTATAAAGTCTCTGATCAGGACTTGGGGCTTCTGCTTCCTTTTGATGGGGTATGCCACCGTCTTTCTTTTACATTCATTGGTTTCCTCATCTTGACGCTAACTCTTGGACTCTCATCTTAACAGATTAGTGCTGAGCGATATGCTGAAATGTGCCGGATGCAAGCGAGAATGGACGCGGTTCTCTTAGAGCGGATATGCTATATCCAATAGTTGGTGAGTGGTTTCTTCCTCTCTTTTTTGTTCTTTGCTTTTTTCTTCTTGGGATCTTACTTTCTTGAGACGAACTCATCCCTTACCCTCATTAGAGTGGCCAGCTTGGTGACATGCGGGAGTCTCAGGATTTCTTTGAGAATCGTAGTCGGAACTACTCGGAGGAGAATAGACATCTCTAGAGGCAGTTGACATCTGCAGGGCTTATTCCATCGCAGCCCATGCCACAGGATGATGATAGCGGTGATGATGATGATAGAAATGATGATGACGGCGATGAAGATTATGATGATGAAGTTGTACCAGAGGCCGCGGGTGAGACTCCATCCTCGAGTGGCGAGAATTAGTCTTTCCCTTTTCCATCCTCAAAATTATATACTCTTTTTTTTTGTATTTTATAGTTTTAAGTTAGAAATGTTGATGCTAGTTGTTTGTTGTGTTTTCTTTATTTTTTTTTAAATAAGACAAGAAAAAACATATTAATCACCTTGAGACACTTACTTTTTCCTTTACAATGCATATTTCCAGACATTCTTATTTGATTTCTGATATTACATGCATGGGAATGGTAGAAGTGAGGGGAAGGAGATGGAACAAATACATACTCCAATAATGCCACCTTGCGATTACATATTTCATCCTTAACTCATCCAGTATACTTATGACCTTAGGCGTTAACTCTTTCAGTGGTCGGACCTTTACTTCTGGCACTTTTGGAGATGATTGGAACTGCGTAGGTACAAGGTGAGGTAAATAGAAGGTGGTATGGGTTAAACCCATCAATCTCACATAATTGTAACCCTGAGTCTTGTAGATTGGGGTTTCCGTACTCCACCAATAGCAATCCCACTGAATCTTCTTGGCTATTCTTTCTTCCAAGTATCTTCTCCAATCCTTGATTGATTGGAACTCCTCTGAATCTCTTCGGATTTGGAAATGTTTTTGTTGAAGCTTGGAGCTGGTGATCGGTCAGACCAATCGTAACCTCTCTAGTAACCATATTTGTAAAACTGCGGCTGATCCTATGCAATAATTTATGTCATATCTTTGGGAAGCACTCATTCCATCTAGACCCTTGAAAGTCTTAGCCAGTACTAAGAGGGCGATGTCGCATCCTTCCAGAAGTTGCCAAACAAGATGTCCAATAATAGGGGGAATTTTTTTTTTGGGGTGCGCAACAAGTACCTTCCTATAATGCAAAATAAATATGCTTTCCTCTTGTTTTTCTTTTGGGTTCCTCCGATTCAATCTTTCTTGGAGAAAATCTTTACTACTTTCAAAATATCCACTTTATCGTAATTCATGACTTCTTTGATTTCTCTCTTGGTCCATCCGAAGAAATCTTGTAAAGTTTCTTCGTAGTTATTGTGCAGGGTTGGGCGGAAAAGTCTTCCCAGTGATGGTGAGAGCATACAAGCTCAGAATTCTTCAATTGTGGGGGTTGTCTTCACGTCTCCGAATCTGAAAATATGCAGTTCCTGATCCTAGCATCGGTGTACTTGTCGAATCATATCATGATGAATCTCCATACATATGATCCTTCCTAGGACCAATAAATGTACATTTTCAAAAGCGGTTGGATCATCTGAATCCATGCCGACGGTCCATTTATGCAGAATCTCATTGAGGATTGCTTTCTTCGGGGGACGCATTTTGCCTGTACTCAATCAAAGAACTTTTTAGTAAACTGGAAGAGATCTCTCTTTTTTTAGGCTCAAGGAATAGTCAGCTCCTATTAGAAACGCACAGAAGGATGTTAGACGACAGATTTTTTGAACGGTAGAGGTGTCGAATGGCTAATTTTTTAATGGTAAAGATGCCGGATGGTGGATTCTTCCGTCTCTCTCTTTTTTTTTTTTAACATGCCTTTAAAGATGGGTTATTGTGACTGCACTTGAGTATACCAAGTTGCCTACATATCCTTTGCAAAGGAATCAGGTCAAACGTAGTTCGTGCTGGCTTGACGGCTACACATAATACTTTTTAAGTGGGTCCATGTTGACAGGGCCCTTTAATCTTCTCCATCAAGATCCACTTGCCCAGTTAGGATTTCCTTCACATGGTAAGGTCTACTCCATTTAGGCTGAACTTGCCCCTTGGGTCGTAGAAGGATGCTCTTTGCTCTCGGAGAACTAAATCTCCTTCTTCAATGTTTTGCTGGTGCACTCCCTTGTTGAATGCTCTCGTCATTCTGAGTTGGTACTTTTTAAGGTGATCCAGGGCTTTCATACTTTTCTCATGTAGGAGGTTGAGTTCATCGTGTCTTGCCTACTTCCATTCCCCTTCCAGTAATTTGCTGTCCATTAATACTCTGAGGGATGGCACTTAGATTTCTATGGGTAGCACTGCTTCCATCCTATAGACCAAGGAGAAAGGGGTTGCCCCAGTAGAAGTTTGAATGGATGTCTGAT
The DNA here is from genome assembly GCF_018873765.1 of Telopea speciosissima. NCBI lineage: Eukaryota > Viridiplantae > Streptophyta > Magnoliopsida > Proteales > Proteaceae > Telopea > Telopea speciosissima. The sequence goes on along the minus strand of NC_057917.1, from coordinate 37,281,588 downwards.
AGGCCCATAATGCATATGGGAGCTTGTCTACCCAATCTTTGTGAGTATCAGTCACTTTTGCAATATGACTTTGACGTTCTTGTTGGTGGCTTCCACTACCCCATTAGTTTGTGGCCTGTAAGTTGTAGACTGATGCCTTTGGATACCATATTTGGTGCAGAACTTATCTGCCTTTCCCCAAAAATACGTTCCTTGATCAGATATGAGGGCATGCAGCACTCCTTATCTACATATGATACTTTCTTTGATGAACTTTGCCACCTTCGCAGCTATCAGGATGGCGTAAGACTGTGCCTCCACCCATTTGGTGAAATAGTCTATGGCGATAAGGATTAACTCGTGTCCATTAGATGCTTTCGGTGTTACCTTTCCTATGATGTCAATGCCCCATGTGGAGAATGGCCAGGGAGCATTCAATGAATGGAGCTCCATTGGAGGAATGTAGATGCAGTTGATAAATATCTGGCATTTGTGACACCTCCGCACAAATGATGCGCAATCAGCATCCATGGTTTCCCAATAAAACCCTAATCTTAAGATCTTCTTGGCAAGCATCTTGGCATTCATGTGCCGTCCACAGATTCCCTGATGCATTTCTTCCATGATCATTTGAGCTTGTTCTTCATTTCCACACATCAATTGTATGCCATTGTAGGATCTTTTGTACAGTAAGTCTCCTTGGAGCAAACTTTTGTAGCTGCTTCTTTTCGCCTATTGTGAAATGTTTGGAATACTCCCTTTCTCTAATGAAGTCAATTATGAGTGCGAGCCATGTTCTCCCATCGGCAGACAAGCTATTCATTGATTCTTCATATGCCCATTCACATCTTCTATCCACTAGAAATGGTTGGATCCGGGTGTCTGAATTGCGTTTGACCATTGAAGCCAAAGTAGCTAAGTCATCAGTGAATCTGTTATTACTCTCGGCAAATATTCGAAGGTGATTTCTTTGAAACTCTTAATCAAGTTCTCCAAATGTTCTTGGTAGGGTTTTAGCTTTTCATCCTTCATTTTCCACTTCCCTTGAGTTTGACAAATCACGATCGACGAGTCCCCGTAGACTCTTAACTTCGTGATTTCTAATTCCATGGCAGCTTCGAGGCCAATCACACATGCTTCATATTCTACAAGGTTGCTAGTGCACAGGAACTCTAATCAGAACATAGATGGCATATAGAGATCATATGGGGTTATCAACAACATCCCTACCCCATATCCTCTATGCTTGGTTGCACCGTCAAAGTATACTTGCCATCAGTCTTCACAGTCTTCCACACAGGCCAAATCCTCATCTTGGAATGAGTCCTCTAGCGGTTGTGAATCTACCCCAGTTGGGTATGCAGCTAGATAGTCCGAGATCGCTTATACTTTTATGGATTTTTGGTTGACATATGTTATATCGAATTCTGACAACAACATTAACCATCTGGCCATCCTTCCTGTCAATGCTGGCTTCTCGAAGAGGTATTTAATTGGATCCATTCTTGGGATAAGCTGGATTTGATGTGCAACCATATAATGCCTCAGCCTATTGGTCACCCAAACCAAAGCCATGCACATCTTTTCCAATGGGGTGTAACGAGTTTTATATTCTAATGGTTTCTTGCTTAATTAGTAAATAGTGTGTTCTTCCCCACTCTTCCGATCTTATTGCGCCATCATGGATCCCATTGATGTTTTGCAGACAGATAAGTACAATAGTAGTAGTTGGCCTAATACCGGCCAAACAAGGACGGATGGATTCATCAGGTATTCATTTATCCTTATGAATACCTCTTGGCACCTATCATTCCAGTCTTTTGGTTCTTCTTTCTTCAGGAGATTGAAGATAGGCTCACATGTCGTGGTGAGATGAGTTATGAACCAGCTTATCTACTGAATTCATCCCAAGAAACCCCAGATTTCTTTTTCTGATATTTACAATGGCATTATTGTAATGGCCTTTATTTTGTCTGGATGTACCTCTATTCCTCTTTTGTTGACTAGAAATCCTAGAAGTTTCCCTGTTGTTGCTCCGAATACACATTTCTGAGGATTCAATTTGAGCTTGTACTCCTTCATTCGCTCGAAGAATTTTCTTAATGCTAGAAAGTACCCCTGTCAGGTAACCGACTTGATGATCATGTCATCCACATGCACCTCTACTTCTTTGTGTCTCATGTCATGTAGGATGGCTGTAGCTACTCTTTCATATGTTGCTCTAGCATTTTTCAAACTGAAGGCCATTACCTTGTAACAATAAGTCCCCCACAGTGTGGTAGACGTTGTCTTCTCCCTATCTTTTGGGCTCATACTATTCTGGTTGTAATCAGAGAATCCATCTATGAATGATAACAGGGCATGCTTTGCCGTATTTTACTAGTATGTCAATGTGCGGCAACGGGAAGTCGTCCTTGGGGCTAACTTTGTTGAGGTCTCGGAAATCCACACACATTCTTACTTTCTCTAGGTACCGGGACAATATTGGACAACCACTAAGGATATTGTGTCACTTGGAGAAATCCTGCATTCCACTACTTGATGACCTCCTCCCTAATCTTTTACTCTATTCAGGTCACATTCTTCTGGGCTTCTTCTTGATGGGCCACACATCCTGATAAGTAGGCAGTTGATGCTATACTATTTCTGGATCGATGTAGGCCATATCATCGTAAGACCATGCAAACACTAGTTGGAATTCTTTTAATAGGGCTATCATCTAACTTCCTCCTCATCGAGTGGGGAACCAATCTTAACCATTCTGGGGCATTATTCTATTCCAAGATTCATGAGACATGTGTCCTCTCGGATAGGTTGGGCTTTTCTTTATTTTAGTTATTTTATAAAGTAATGGTGTTCAAGGATATCATCATCATCAAAAGATGAATCAGAAGAATAGGAAGAGATAAACTTGGAACAATTGATTTCATTCATGGTGAAAAGAGGGGTACAAGTAGACTCGACAGATTGGAAGGTACTTCCTTCCTTAATTTCATTTGATTCACTAATAGATGAGACTAGTTTGGATCTGACCACTCCCTGAGAATCTATTTCCTGAAACCTTTCTAAGACACTGATCCAGTTTACAATTGGTTCTTGGAGGGGGTGAATCAATAGATGAGGCTTTGGTCTTTCTTCATCCCCTGTGGAAATCATGGCCACCTCAAATAGTTTGCCAATTCCCAGCTCCTATCTGGTAGCTTTCAGCTTTACTTGTTCTGCTTCCAAGGTCACCCAGTTGATGCTGTCTTGAAAGAAGACTTCAAATCCCGGCTGGAGACCTCTAGTGTTATGATCGAACCAAGGCTCAATGTTTCCATAGTATGGAAAGTTTTCCCCTTCCTTGACAAAATAACCATTCAGAGTCTTGAAATATGGAGATGATTTCTTGGAAGTGCTCGCTTTCTTGCATTCCCAACTCTTTTCAAGTTTGCTTCCTTCTCTGGTTCTTCACATCCCAGCCTGCAATGGTTGTCGTAGGTTTGAAAATCAGGGAATTCTGGAATCCCTTATTGTTTCTTTCCTAGTCCGAGCCCTGGGAAATATTCCATATTGTTCATCATTTTCAAAACTATCGTACTCCATGTGGATGGATATCTGAATGGGATTATCTCTTTTACTTTTGAGGTCATGATGCTAATTGCCCGAATCTCGAACACGCTTAACCGGGCATTTTCTGGAGTTTCCCCTCCTACTTCAATGCTTGCCAAGGTATGGACCATTTCTGGGTCACAGAAGATAGTGATCATTTTTCCCTTATGGATAAACTTCATCCTCTAATGCAGGCTTAAGTCCAATGCCCCTATAGAGTGTAGCCAGGACCGTCCTAACAACATATTGAATGGTGCTTGAATATCTATCACTTGGCACTCCACAGTGAACTGAGCAGGTCCAACCTGGATGTCAGTCATCAAAACTCCTAGAACCTTCCTTATTGTATTGTCATATGCTTGGATTGTTTGAGTAGAAGGCTTCATTCGGGCGAGATCTAGCTCTATAAAACTTATGGCTTTGAGATGTATGACATTGAGGGCCGACCTATTGTCTACCAGGACTTAAGGGACCCGGTTCCCATTGCATTCTATTGTACTGTGCAAAGCCCAATTGTGATTCTTCCCTCTAGGTGGCAAATCATCCTTGGAGAATGAGAGAGATGTGGTTTAGGTGGCCCCTACAATGTTTGAGAGTTCCTCCGGACCCATTTCTATCGGTTCTTGAACTTTGTTAAGTGCTTTCAGAACTACTTCCTGATGTGGTGAGGAGGCCATCAACAACCCCCAAATGGAGATGTTAGCTTGTACCTTCTTCAGTTGATTCAGTACTTGATTTTTTGGCTCGTACTTGTTCTGAGGTAAGGTAGGCGCACAGGGTTTTTCCATAATTAAACTTTTATCCTTGAAGTTCCTTCTACTTTGGGTTCGTTTCCTTTGATAATGAGCTCCACTAAACATAGCTTGTCATCTTCTATGTCACTTTAGAAGGGTTCCTACCATTGGGCTCTTCCTTCTTGGATTAGTTATTTTGCTCTTTGCCTTCAAGGCAATGATTGTCTTCTGGGCTCTTTAAAGGATCTTGGATAAGGTCTCTTGCTTTTAATAGAATGGAGGGCTTCCGCACAAATCTTTTGCCAAACACTAGAGTGACTACATCTTCCAACTCTTTCAGGACTCAAGGTATTGACCATTTTTCACTTACCGGTTGTTGTCGTTGTAGATCTTCTTGGTACCTTTTGTTTGAAAATACTATCTGTAGACACCTCATTTTGTCCTTCCCCCAGAGGTTCCCCATAACGATGATGAGCACCCTCCAAGGCCTAGAGCTGGTGTATCTGTGGATGCAGCATCAGTCTGCACTACTAGAATCCATTTGCTGATCACCCATTTCCTTTGCTGGAGCCCAAACCAGAGCCTCCAAGCCCTTCCAGTACCCCTGGAAAGGCTAGCCCTGACCAATACCCCTTGGAACCAGCCTGGCCCAGCCCAAAACCAGGCCGAAACCACCCAAGCCTTCTTGTCGACATTGGAACCTGGATCAACACTTAAAAGCCTTGATTCGACACTGAGCATGCCTACCATCGACATTGCCCATGCCCCCTCATTGTTGAATAGTACCTTTTGATTGTCTATCTCACTTTGAGATTCAATTAATGAAAATTGACACTTAAATACCAACCTTCGATGTCGAAACTACCACTCAATGTCGACTATACCCCACTTTGATGCCAAATCGAGCACTTTTATTGACGAATAACAGCAAATCTGAGAAGCCCCAAACCTTTCATATTTTTCTCTAATTGCGATACCTTTCGCGTCCAAGCCTATTTTTGGCATTTTATATTTTAATCTTGGCTTCCTTAGGCCCCAAGAAACACCCTTAAAGGCAATAAAACACTTGCCACCCATCCATTGGTCCTTACCTTAACTTTACACCCACCGTCGATGCCAAGACAGCTCCGTTGGATGATCCAGATTAACTCCACCATACCTACACGAATTTGGTAGTGCACATACCTTCTACATCTATAAATACACCCCTCTCACATTAAGGAGGGTTACATACACTTCACATGAGCTTTACTTAGCCATTGCACAACCTTCTTTGCCCATATTGCATTGAGACACCCTTCCTGTTAAACCTGCATAACTGGTTGGGAATTTGAATGAAGGACAGGAACCCCTGACATGGCATCCAAGCACACTAGGGAGTATTACTCCAGTGATTGAATTTAATGGAGAACCCCCAAGGATGTCCTCCCACAAACTTGTCAGAAGATGGAGTATAGACCCTTGCAGTTGCACTGCCCACAGCATAATGTACTGCATGGACTCCAGGTATTCTCTCCTCCTCCTCAAAAATGTGGGGCCCACAATTGAAAATGGGTGCATCTGACCCTAGGTGAGGTATTGGTGTAAGGCCAAGACTATTGGCCAAACCCCTGTGCAAACCCCATTGAGAACAACTTTGTTGTATTTTCTGGGTGATGCACTGGGCGATGCACACATCACCCAGAGACATCGTTCAAAGTGGGAAAAATGGGTATTTTAATTGGCAGATGCATGGGGACCACCCCTACTGACCATGGGCACCCTCCATAGGTTGAAGGGAGTCTTGGGAACCATCAAATAACCTTGGACTCCTGTGGACCCCACCAGAGTGCCCAAAATGGCTGTGAATCAGTTTCAAGAGTGCATTCTAGAAAGGAACCTAAACTGCCAAACAGGCCTCAATTGAGGCTGAGCTATAAATAGAGGATCCCAGCTCAGTTTTAGAGCATTAGTTCACTGCTGAAACCATGGGAGAGAAAAGAAGAGAGAAAAGAAAGAAAGAGAAAGAGAGGAAGAAGAAAGGAAGGGAAATAAGAAGAGAGAAGGAGGGGAAGCTGCCCTACCTCCAAGATCTGTTCCAGCAACCATCTTAGACTGGTTCAGGTACAAAACCATACCTTTGTATACTGCTATGCTCCTGTTCTCTGTTCATCTTCTTAGATCTCCGAGCTTTGGTAGCATTTCTGGCCATGGATAGCCCAGAACAGCTAGGGGCTGCCATGTGCCACCTCAGATCCAACATGCAAACATGATGCATGGAAGATCTGAGGATTTTATATAAATTTTTACTGCTGTTTTGTTCCTCAGACAGAAGCTTGTCTCTACGCCAAACTGCACTGCACTGTTGCACCAAGAACAGGCAGTCTAGGCTTGGATCTGTGCACACAGGCTGCTTCCAGCCTAGTCGTGTGTTCCAGCAGCCCTAGATCACCCTACTTCATGTAGGAACAACCTTGCATGCAGCCAAATCCATGGCCTGCAACTAGAACTCAGCTAGGTTACTATTCACTGGGTTGTCTGGGCAACTCCTGGCTGCCAAGTGGTGGGCCCAGGTCAAGATCCGAGTGGACCACTACAAACCACTCCTCATGAGGTCCACAATGACCCAACATGCATAGTAGGTCAACCATGGCACTACCTATGGTGCAAAACCCAAGAAAATGGGCCTATTCACGTTTTGAATAGGCACTGGGTGATGCATTGGGCAATGCACACATCACCCAGTGCAAAGCCCAGAGAATTAAAATGGACTGATATACAGATCTGACTTTGGGGACTTTCACATATGGACTGTAAATAGTGTAAGGAGGTGGTAAATGATCAAAATACCCCTCCTCACATCTGTCCATAATTATGAACACCTTGGGTACCCAAGTGGGTCCCGCAGGGCTTGGAAACCTTGTATGTGTTGGTCCTACATCACTGCTGACCTGGGGGCTATGTTGTAAGACTGTTGTGACCTAGAATCATGTACTACAGTGGTAAAATACCATATTGACCCTAAGCCACATTCTCCAGATGATGCACCGGGACATTGGCCTAAAGCCCAGTGCAAGGCCGGGAGAATTCCAAATGATGTCTGACTATGCACCGAGTCAAACTAGTGAGCTTAGATCAACACTAGGACATCCAAGAATAGTTTGGAATATTAAATAACACAATTCTGATTTATACTATAGGATTTGATCCCGCGCTTGAGGTACATTGCCAGGCACCGGCCGGGATTGAAACAGCGACTGATCTTATAGAACCAGGCCAAGGTGAGTGAAATATTATCGTGTATGTACGTGTAACGTAAATAATATGCTGAATCTAATTTTCATGATATTAATTTTATAATTCATGTTTAACTTCAAATCTTATAATTATTACAACGCTGCGTGATTGTTGATCAATTGTACTTAAATATTTCTTGTTGATTGTGTATGCTAGACTAGATGCCATAGTCGACTTGGAAATGAAGCCTGTGGTGGCCCATAGAATGGGATATGGTTGACACCGGCTGACTCATACGATGCTGTATAGACATGGGGTTAGAGTTTCATCACCCGTGCTATGCACCCTTGCCAATAGGAGTTAAGGTGTTGGATGCCTGTGAGAGCGACCGTATATCCTTGAGCTATATGTCGGGTTTTAAGCCACAATCAAATTATGAGCTATATGCTGGGCTTAAAACCATAAAAAGGAAAAAAAAAAGTGATTATAAGTTATATGCCGGGCTTTATGCCACAATATAATCCAAAAGAAAAAGAAAAGAATTGAGCTAAATACCGACGGTTTCCTCACAGGTTAATCATAGTGGGCTGGTCGGGCTGACCAAGGAAAGAATGCTAGAGCTGATCGGTCCTCTCCAACAACTCAATGGGTGTATCGCGGGAAGGGGTTAAAATCCTGCACCAGGGATACATCTATTGGGGAATGTAGTAGCACTAACCTACCTTAGTTGTATTGATAGGTGGCTAATGAATAATTTAACCTGCATATCATGTAGGATCATGTGGATTGTGGTTGCATATGCATGCATGATGATATGTTTTGCTCACGGGCTTAGTGGGGCTCACACTCTATTATATATGTTTTTTTTATTAGATGATTCTGTAGGTCGATGTCACTGAGGCAGGGAGGGTTATTACCCGGAGGAGAGCCATGGTGGTTATGATGATATTAATATGGACCCCAATGGAGGTCGTGTCTTGATGCGAGGGTTCTCAGTGGTTACTGACGATGACCCGTGAAGGGTGCTCTTGATGCTTTTTGTCTTGGGGACTCCTTTTTTACTTTTTTCAGGAGTTTATCCCCATCTTTGCTCTTAGTTTTTCTTCTTTCTTTTTGGGGTTCGAGTTGTCTCACCCTGTATATATTTTCTTTTATTTCAGCTGTTGTATATATTGGTTCTTACTGTTCTGTTGTGGGTATGAGTGAGGGAATGAACAAACCTACTTATGTATATATCATCATTTCCCGTACCGCTACATTTCCTTTATTTCTCAATGTAGATATAGTTGCTGTAGCACTCTGAGTTTACATGTGGTAATGCTATGGATGTGTGTCTGTGAATGGATTAACTGCTTCTAGATCCGTGGGATTTGGCGGATTGCTGTTACGTAATTTGGGTCACGTACCTAATCCTCCCAGGGGGTGGTTTCAGGTGTGACAGAGCTTGGTATCAGAGCGTGAAGCTCTTTCTACATTCACAGATGGCAGAACAAAAAATAATAAATTACAAATAATAAAACATGCAATAAATTAAAAATGATAGGGGGGTAACTATAAATACAGAACACATATTTACATTAATAAAAGATTAACTGTGGCCGAAGCCACTACATAAAGTTCAACTGGAAGTACTACTTCCAAAATACATAAGTTGACAAAATAAAAAACTATTACATAAACCATGATAGAAACAAAAGAGAAATGTCAGAACTACATCAGATCAAGTCAGGCTGAACATAAGAAACTGAGCTGGGAAAGCTACTCCGGTGGAGGTAAGTTGCTTGGTGGAGACTGAGTCTGTCATGAGTCGACGCGATAGTAAGTATCCTAGAAGTCCAAGTGTCGCTCTACGGAACCCACTCAACCCTCTAGAGATGAGAAGCCCTGATCCATCCTCGTAGACATATCTGTGAGCTGTGTGCGGAGACTCTGAAATTGAGACATCATATCCGACCACCCATAGGACTCTAGCATCTGTGAGCTCGTAGCACTAGTCAGTACATATGAGGGCAGATTAGTAAAGTGCACACCAGTGCCCTCTATGTCACCCTGCTCCTTGAGTCCAATCTCCTGCCCCTACTCCTATCCCATCTCCATCTCATCACCCTCCTCTGGACCGCTCTCTGGTTTTCCTTGCACTTTCATTTTCAGGATCGAGGTCTTACTGATGGGTCTAGACCTGTCCCTATCCATATACTCTTCATCCAGGGGAACATCAAAATGCCGAAACACCAAGGTTAGGAACTTCCCATATGGTAGGTTCCCATCAGAAGGTTCTAAGCATGGTAAAAATTAGCCTGTAGTAGTAGATATGGGAGGTTGATCACTGGACTCCCCTCGCTGGCTCCTAGTAGGCAGTAGATCATGTAGGTCCTCAACATAGAAACACTCCCCCTATTCCCGCCCTTCGGGTAGATGTTATATGAAATGCATCTACTAATGATCCTCGTACTAGGCTTATAGTCAACCTCAGACTTAGGAACCCTTTTCGAACCAGTCAAGGCCTTGAAGACCCTCCTCCTGGTCTCCAAGGAAAACATATCTGAGATATCTATCCTGGGCTTGTAGTAACATCGGTCACCTGTGTTTGGCAGCCCAAGGATCTCTGCCAAGGTAGCAGTAGTAAGTATGATGTCACCCCCTTCACTCTACTCTCCAAGCCAAACTCGTGTGCCCCAGATGGCACTAGATTACAGTAGAAATACCGAACAGGTTTGGGTAACATGGATTGGTGGGCAACAACATAGATGCCCAGCCTAGGGTGTTAAACCTAGAGTACAAGCTGTAATGGTGGAAGTCATCCACCTATACCAATCTCCCGTTCAGTTTGCTTTTGGAACTGAACTTGACTCAGTCCCTGGAGTGCTCATACCTAGAAAATAAGACCGATTGAATTCTGGCTCCTCTGAGGAAGAATCCTCTCTCGGTGAGGTGGGTGGCACAGAAGAAGATGAGGAAGGCTCTGGATTAGACTGCAGCCTCTTACATGCTACGGATTTCCTCGCCATGCTATGTCTTGTGGACATGGTTGTGGGAAAACCTAGAGGGGGTGAATAGGTTATCACTAGTGAAATAAAGTCATTTTTAAAGTTTTCTTTTAATTAAAATAAGATAGATAAAAATACGATGCGTAAGTGGAGGACACATAAGATTTATAGTGGTTCGGCTAAACCAGCCTACGTCCACTCCTCTCAACCTTGAGAGAATTTCACTAGTTACTTCCTTTCAGTACAGTAGGTGGGAAGAACACCTTTACAATCTTTTTCCACGGGATAAGAGGATCCCAATCTTTTAAGGATAAGAGAATCCTTGCAAAACCTAAGTACAGTTTAGGCTAATGCAACAATGCTTTATAAACTTAGAAGCATAAACTAATACAAAGAGAATAAAGGTAAGAGTTACCCAGGCAAGGAGTGTGATGTGTACTCCTTGCAAGTGCCAAATGATGTAAATGAAATGCTAGCATAATACAGACCTTCTTTAAGACTTGTTGCTTAGAGTAAGTAGAAGTGAAGATCTTTTAAGCTTTGGAGTCAATCTTGATTGATGTAGATGTAGACAAGTAAACTCCAATGATGAGAGCAATTAATCACTTTTCACCTTTCTCAAAATTTGTATTTTGGACTGTAGTTGATAGCTGAAAAGGACTGACATGTTCTCTATTTATAGGTTCATTAATGGTTTAAGAAACATGTGCAGAAAGTGCTCTAACGGCTCTATTTTTACCAATCCAATCGACCTGAAGATTGATCCGGTCAACTGGATCCTAGCCGTTACAAAAACTAGTCATTGGAGGGCAATAGGGCCATCCGGTCGATGTTCGGTCAACTGGATCATCGTCCCACTTGATCCAATCGACCGGATCATCAATGGGAATGTACCCATGAAGCTTCTGCCCAATCCGGTCTATGCATGTACTGAGATCCGATCGACCGGATGCTCAGACCGGATCACAGTCAAGACTTGATTCCGAGCGTTTGACTGAGGGGATTGGTCCGAGGCTTTTTCCAACTGACTCCAATATGTTTAAGAGTCAAGGAGGGTTCAAGTTTGACCTCCTAAGGTCTCTAAGTGATGCATATGCTTTTTCATTTATCTCATGCAAATGCAATTACAAGTATGCAGTGTGTGTCTAAGTATGTGCACACGAGGATCTTGACTTTCTTTCTTCAAGTGACGTTCTTCAATCTTCAAAAGATCTTTTTTATTTGACAAGCTTCATACGCCTTCGAGATCTTGATCTTCAAGGCTTTGTCTTAAACATCCTTGCTTCATACTATATGCTTTCTACTACTTTGACTTATTTGCCCTGTTGACATATAGACACATACAAGATCTTGACCACTATGTTTGTTATCATCAAAACACTTAGGGAGGTAGGGTAGAATTCTCCAACAATGGTGTTGTAAAAAGGAAAGTATAAAAGAAGTTAGGGCAAGAAAAATCTATAAATCCAAGCCAAAGAAAGGAAAATCGTGGACAGCAACCCAAAACAAGAGAAAAATCTAAAGAAAACTTACCCTAGATTGCGTAGGAGCGCGGGGGACCCGTGAAAATAGGTGGAATTGGTGTGGGAAAAAGTGACACTAGGCCTTGGAGTACTGCCCTAGGTGTTTGGGAGACTGTGGAGAGCAAATGGAGTGAAAAGGACATGGCTTGGACTGATATATACTGGGCCCCCCCGATTCTCTGGGCGATGCAGCCTAACGCCCAGAGACAACGCCCAGAGAATGAAATTTTACTATTTTTACATAGAAACATGTGGACTTGTGGGTTTCACCTAGAAATAGCATAATAGACATAAAAACATAAATTAAGTAAATATGTGAGTATAAAATATATATATATATATATATATATATATATATATATATATATATATATATATATATATATATATATATATATATATTAAATAAAAAGATTATATAATAACACACATTTTGGTTCACCAAGACAATACATGTAAACTGATGGGGGTAAGAGGTAAGACATGTGAGAAGTCAAATTTTTGTATTTATTTAAACATGCATGTGTATATATATATAAATATGTGTGTGTGTGTGTGTATAAAAAATATAATGATAGAGTGTACTTTAATATTAATTAAATATTATGTGCCTATTGCCATGTGTGTACGAACCGTGGTGGAGTGATGCTATGCAAACTTGACCATAGGTATGTAGGTATGTTGTATTATGTAATTATGGAGTTTTAGGGAGTGTAGATCCTGCTACACCTATAACCCAGTTCAACCAGGAACAGGAACCTATTAGGCTGTCGAGTCAAAATTGAACCGTGTAGGTACCGAGATACCTCGAGCCAACCTACTTATCTTCCTGCTCTTGCTATTTAATTTCCCTATAGTATTATGCTTAATTCTTCTAATTAGGTGACCATAGTGGCCTAATACTTAGAACTTCTTCATGGCAGGACCTTGTTGCGTTGTTTGGGTTTGGAGACCCCAGCAACATGCGATACATTAGGCAACTAAGGAGGAAATTGATCCGGATAAGTGAGATACAAGCCCGTGCTGAGAACCAGTTGGTAGTTTACTTAGCCCTTGTAGACACTATTGGACCCGTGGGTCGAGCCATTTACCTATCCCTAGCAGACGAGGTTATAAGTGACATAGCCTATCTTTACGTGCAGACTGTTATCACCAGTTGGCAGTTACAGAGACTTGCCTGCTAGACAGGTACATAATTAGGAAGATTATTATTTAAAATTTAAAACTCAAGATAATATCATGCATAACATGACATAAAACAAATAAAAAGAACAAGAACAGAATAAATAAGAAAATAATACACCTTGCTAGGATGACAACATAATGCTCACTGGAACTATGGAATAGGCAATGTACATGTGTTAACTAGGATCTATTTGTTGACCTCGGTAAGAAGTGTTGGGTTATTGAACGAGTCGCTTTTTCCAGAAAAGCAGCCATGGTCAACACAAGAACTAACCGAGGTGGTCGTCGAGGAAGACGCCCTCGAATTATTTCGGAGGTTGAGCGGCCAAATGGAATCGAAGCTCAAAATTCTGAAGTGTCGGCTACTTTGCCAAGGGCACCAATGGCTGCTCAAGCCACTACTGCGGCACCTCAGCCAGGTATAGCAGTTGGCGAGGTGAATGCCTTCATGACCACTATGATGCAGACCATGCAGCAACAACAGGAGCTGCTGGGCCAAATGTCTACTCAATTTACGATCATAATGCAAGAGCATGCAGTGCCACCTCGACCACCCAACCAGCTCGTACTTTTCCCACCACCTGTGCCTCAACACTTAGTGAAAAACTCTACAGCGAAGGTGATGGAGAGGTTCAAGAAACTCCAACTACCCGTGTTTTCCAAGTTGAATTCTGAGGCAATGTAGCCATAACGGTGGATTAGTGCCCTAGAGAAGGCATTTGATGTGCTTGAATGTATGGATGCGCAAAAGCTGATATGTGCGGGTTATCAGCTATAGAATGAGGCTGAAGCCTGGTGGAAAGCTACCAAGCTAAATCTTGAAGTTGCTCATCCGAATCCCACGTGGGAGCAATTCAAGGAGGTTTTCTTCAAAAACTACTTCCCAGAGAGCTTTAGGGACAGAAAGGAAGCTGAATTCTTTGCACTTGTACAAAGAACCAAGTCCATGTTGGATTATTAGCAACGATTTAAAGATCTGTTCCATTTCGCTCCGGAATACCTGAAGGGGGAAGTAAGTAAGACGAAGAAATTTGAGAAGGGACTTAAGCTTGAGATCGGGTCAGTCTTGTCAATTATGGACATTCGGGATTATGCTCAGATGGTCTATAAGGCGAAGACTATGCAAGATAGATTGAAGGGGAAGGAAAAAGAGAAAGCTAAAACGTCGTTCGGATTAGGAAAAAGGCCAAATAGCTACCAGAACACCAGTTGGCCGAACAAGGTTTTCCAAGGAACTAGTTCGAGCTCTAATCCGACTCTGTATCACAGGCCAAATGTGGGTCAAAATCCTTTTTGCCCCAATTATAGTTGACCTACTCAACCGACTGCGAGTCAAGTGACAACAGCAGCTTCGCCAGCCTGACCAGTTACAAGCCAAGTGAGCCAAGCCTCAACACTGGCTGCTCCGTCCAATAAGTGCTACGTGTGTAATAAAGTAGGGCACATGGCTAGAGAATGCAGGCATCGTGGATACAACATGTACTTGCCAAACCAGTCATATACGAGATCTTTTCAGCCACAGGACAATCGAACGTGAGGAAAGTTATTTGCACTGACCAATGAAGACGCAGAGGCGAGCCGTGATGTAATGATAGGTAAGTCCACTGAACACTACTAAATTGTAGGAAATAGCCTATGGGATGTGAAACCTAAATTTTATACAAACCCTAGGTACCCTGAATGTCTCAACTATTCCCGCGCGAGTACTTTTTGACTCGGGCGCATCCCACTCTTTCGTTTCTACTACCTTTGCGAGTAGGATGATTGACCAACTGAGAGACATCAGGCACAATTTAGTAGTCAGCA
This sequence comes from Telopea speciosissima, assembly GCF_018873765.1. Lineage (NCBI taxonomy): Eukaryota > Viridiplantae > Streptophyta > Magnoliopsida > Proteales > Proteaceae > Telopea > Telopea speciosissima. The sequence continues at coordinate 37,266,567 of NC_057917.1, read as the reverse complement.
CGCCGACGGGTAGTGTCATAAACCTGAAGGAAGTCTACGACCCCTATCAGGTAGAAATTTATGGGAAGAACTTGACCGCACGTCTGATTAAGTTCAATATGAAGGACTTTGACATAATACTAGGCATGGATTGGCTATCTGCCTGTGGAGAAAAAGTCATGTGTGCAGAAAAGAAGATTATATTCAAGTTAGATGATGGGTCTATTTTCACCTACGAAAGTGAACCAATGAGGAAGCCTAGAAGGATAACCTTATCCGTCCTCCAGGCGCAAAAGTTGCTGGATGAAGGATGTCAAGGCTTTTTGGCCACTGTTATGGACACCAAGGAAAAGATCAAGCCTTTGGAGGGACTTGACATCGTCAGAGAATTTTCTAATGTTTTTCCAGAAGATCTGACCCAGATACCACCCGATCGCAAGACGGAGTTCGTGACTGATCTAATTCCTAGTGTAGCACCGGTATCCAAAGCACTAATGGCACCTATTGAACTGAAGGAACTGCAGGTCCAGTTACAAGACTTGCTGAAGAAGGGTTTTATATGACCCAGTGTGTCTCCCTAGGGAGTACCCGTGCTATTCATAAAGAAGAAGGAAGGTAGTATGCGATTGTGTATCAACTATCGTGAATTAAATAAACTGACGATTAAGAATCGATACCCATTGCCACGCATCGATGACCTATTCAATCAACTACAAGGAGTAAGAGTTTTCTCCAAGATCCATCGTAGGTCTGGATACCACCAGTTGAAAATCAAAAGTGGTGATATTCATAAAACGGCGTTCAAGACTCGATACTAACATTATGAATTCCTAGTCTTATCGTTCGGGTTAACTAATGCCCCGGCAGCGTTCATAGATATGATGAATAGAGTATTCCATGACGTGTTGGACAAGTTCATCATCGTATGTATCGATGACATTCTGGTGTACTCTAAGAGTGAAGAAGAGCACGCTCGATGCCTTACCTTCATGTTGCAGCGGTTTCGGGAACACCAGCTTTATGCCAAATTTAGTAAGTGTGAATTTTAGCTTTACCAAATTGGGTTCCTGGGGCATATCATCACCAAAGATGGCATCAAGGTAGACCCAGACAAAGTGAAGGCGGTTCTCAAGTGGGAGACTCTGAAGAATGCCACTGAGATCCAAAGTTTCTTGGGTTTGACCGGATACTACCGCCGATTTATTGAGAATTTCTCACGCATCTTGGCCCCCATGACGAAGCTAACGAAGAAAGGCATAAAGTTTGAATGGAACGAGGCTTACGAGAAAAGTTTCCAGGAGTTGAGAAATCAATTGGTGACAGCACCAGTTTTGACTATTCCGGATGGCACCGGAGGAATAGTGTTATACACCGATGCATCCAGAATAGGATTGGGTGGAGTTGTAATGCAAAAAGGTAAAGTGGTTTCCTATGCCTCAAGATAGCTGAAGGAACACGAAAAGAACTACCCTACTCATGATCTAGAGTTGGCCGCAGTCATCTTTGCATTGAAGATATGGTGACATTACCTTTACAGTGAAAAGAGTGAAACCTTCATCGATCACAAGAGTCTGAAGTATTTCTTCACCCAAAAGGAGCTGAATATGAGACAAAGATAGTGATTAGAATTGGTGAAGGATTATGATTGTGAGATTCAGTACCACCCTGGCAAGGCCAATGTTGTGGTGGACGCGTTAAGCAGGAAATCACAAACTACATCTCTCGCTTCTTTGGTTGTAAGCGAGCAACTGCTTGAAGAGGTGCCGAAGTTTGATTTAGAACTCGTGATCGAAGGAACGGCTATGCAGCTAGTAGCCATGGATATCTAGCCGTCGATACGAGAAGAGATAGTTGAGAAGCAGCCTCTTGACCCCGAATTGGCCAAGATAATTTGGGAAGTGCAACATGATGTCTACAAGGACCCAGACTTTTCGCTGGCCCATGATGGGGCATTAAAGTTTCGAGACAGATTATGTGTGCCTAATGAGTATGATGTGCAAGACAGAATCCTTAAAGAGGCACACAACTCACCCTATTCAATTCGCCCTGGAAGCACGAAAATGTATAAAGACTTGACGAAGTACTATTGGTGGGTTTGAATGAAGCAAACCATAGCAATATACGTGTCCGAATGCCTCACCTTCAAGCAAATAAAGGCAGAGAGACACCGACTGTATGGATTGTTGCAGCCACTCCCTATACCTGAATGGAAGTGGGAAAGAATTACTATGGATTTTGTGACAAATTTACCCGACACCAAGAAAGGGATGAACACAATCTGGGTGATTGTAGATGGACTGTCGAAAGTAGCTCACTTCATCCCCATTAGAATAAATTATTCAATGGAGAAGCTTGCCCAACTATATATTGAAAATATAGTCTGACTACATGGCGTGTCTGTCAGCATTGTATCTGATAGGGATCCCCGATTTACCTCAAGGTTCTAGAGAAGTCTACAGAAGGCACTAGGATCTCAACTAAATCTCAGTACGGCTTTCCATCAACAGATGGACGGACAGTCCAAAAGAACAATCCAGACTCTGGAGGACAGGCTCAAAGCCTATATATTGGAAATGAATGATAGTTGGGATACCCACATACCTTTGGTGGAATTTGCATACAATAATAGCTACCACTCCATCATTGGCATGGCACCGTATGAAGCACTTTATGGCCGGATGTGTCGGACCCTGTTGTATTGGGACGAAGTTGGAGAATGGAAGTATCTTGGGCCCAAGAAAATACAAGCAACCTGCAAGAAGGTGGATATCATTAGAGAGAAGATTAAAGTGGCCCAATCAAGACAGAAGAGTTATGCTAACCATCAGAGGAAGAGTATTGAATTTGGAGTCGAAGAGAAGGTATTCCTCCGAGTGTCTCCAATGAAGGGATTGCTATGTCTCAACAAGAAGGGCAAGCTAAGCCCAAGATTCATTGGTCCCTATGAAGTCCTCAACAGAGTGAGATCTATAGCATACTGGTTAGCATTACCGCCATCCTTGCAAGGCATCCATGATGTTTTCCATGTGTCGATGCAAAGAAAATACATCAACAACCCGGCACATGTACTCTCAGCTGAACCTGAACAGTTGGATGTGGATATGACCTATGAAGAACAGCCTACAGAGATTTTGAACAGAAAAGAACATAACCTCCGTAACCGCACGGTCACATTCGTCAAGGTTCGATGGTGAAATAGTCGCATGGAGGAAGCATTGTGGGAACACGAAGAAGAAATGCAGGAAAAGTATCCCCAACTCTTCGAGCTACAAGGTAAACAAATTTTGAGGATGAAATTTTTGTAAGGTGGGGAGAAATGTCAAACCTGCCTCTAACTGGCTGGGAATTTGAATGAAGGACAGGAACACCTTGTTATACCCGCACCCCGAATATACCTTTACACCCTGGGGCAGTTCAGACTTTTATCGAGGGCAATGTTTAATTGGCATTGACTCACATTTGTAACCTAGAACTTAAAATGTTATAATAAGAATCCCCTCGAAGTCTTGAAAGTGTGGGTCAAAGCCCTGTAACTTTTTTGGGAGTTTGGGCCATGACTACAGCACCGGAGTTATGAATGGACTCACTCCTACTGAATCCGCTCGTACTATTGCCTGCCCTTTTGATAATTCTTCCTGTGGGACCTACATCCTGTGTCCCGGACACCCTAATTGAACCTTTGGACCATGTGGACCCCTACCCTTACCATCGATTGGTTAGGTGGACCATGAGAGTGGGCCCACAAGACTAAATTTAAAATGAAATAATGAGTTTTAATGATCTAACCTAAAACCAAACAAGCCTTAGTGGACAAGTAAGTCCTATGGACTTAGGGTGCACCCCAAACAGACCTTAATTTGCTAAATGGACCTAATGGTTATGACATGGACCAAACAGAGCCTAAGACCCAACCTAAAACCCATTTAAGCCTAAGGGGTTAAAATGTATTTTAAAGACCCCTAACCAAACACTACCTAAGGCCCCTTCTATCCCTTAAAGATAAGGAAATCCCTCCCAATCACTTATCTCTCCCCCTCCCAAAGAAATCGTGGAGGAGAAGAGACAAGAGAAGAAGGAGGAGGAAGGGAAGGGAAGTAGAAGGAGTGGAAGATGAATGAGAGGGGAAGGGAAGAAGATGGGAGCTATGCCAAAATGGCTGGCTGCCCCACATCTCCTTCTCTTGTTGACCGGACAAGGAGGGAAGAAGAAGGTGAAGGAGAAGAGATGGAAAGGAAGGGAGGAGGAGGCCAAGGGGGCTCACCTTGTCACACCCCAAACTACCCCCTGGGAGAATTAGGTAGGTAACCCGAATTGCATAATGGCAATCCGCCAAATCCCACGGATCTAGAAGCAGTTAATACATTCACGGTCCCACATTCATAACATTGCCATAAGTAAAATCAGAGTGTAGTAGATAATCTACAATTATAACAAAGAAAGAGAAAGCATAGCGATATGGGAATGATGGTGATATATATACATAAGTGAGTTTGATACATTCCCCGTTACACCCACAAACTGAAAAGAAAGCAAACAAGTACATAAACAAAAAGGGAAATACATATATGTACAGGGCGAGATAACTCAACCCCAAAAGGAAAGAAAAGACTAAGCCAAAAGCATGAACGGGGATAAACTCCTATTAAAAAAAAAAAAAGAGTCCCCAAGATAAAAAGCATCAACTGCACCCCTCATTGGTCTTCATTAATGACCACTTAGAATGCACGCATCATCGGTACGACCTCCGTCGGATTCCATACCAATAGCATCATAATCACGAGGGCTCTCCTCCTCGTAACGAGCCTCCATGCCACAGTGGCATCGATCTACACAATCATCTAGAAAAAAAAACATATATAACAGAGTGTGAGCCCCACTGAGCTCGTGAGCAAAACATATCATCATGCATGCACATGCAACCACAATCCACATGATCCTACATGATATGCAAGTCCAGATTATTTAATTAGCCACCTGACAATACAGCTAAGGCAGGTCTGTGCTACTACAATCCCCAATACATGTATCCCTAGTGTGGGCTTGGTTACCCCTTCCCATGATACACCCATTAAGTTGTCGGAGAGAACCAGCTGGCTCCAGCATCTTCCTACCCAGGACAGCCCGACCGGCCCTCTGGATTGAACTAGTGAGGTAACCGACTCAAAATAATTCACCTTTCGGTGCTTCCCAACATGTAATTTAAGGATAAACTTTAATTGGGCATATAACCATGATTCACCTAGTGGTGCATCCCAAGCTTGTCGCCCAAGGCTTCCCAGTATAATTGCCCTGGGGCATCCCAGCTATGCTGAGGCTTCCCGAAGTAAATGCCCGAGGTTTTACAGTAGTCCTCACAGTCATCCAACACCTTAACCCCTATTGGCAAGGGTGCGTAGCACGGGTGATGAAGCTCTAACCCCATGTCTATATGGCATCGTATGAGTCGGGCGGTGTCAACTGTATCCCATACTACGGGCTACCATTGGCCTCATTTTCAAGCCGACTACGGCATCTAGTCTAACATTCACAGTCATCATAATATAATCACAGAGCTGATCATCGGACATTCAATATGTAACAGTTTTGAGTAATTGAACTAAATTAAATATCACAGCATTATAATTAAAGAATTTAATTACAGGCATAATAATACTATTACACGTACATACACGATAATATTTCACTTACTTGGGTCTGGTTCTAAAAATTCAGTTGCAGTTTCAGTTCCGATTGTAGTCTGGTAGTAGGCCTCGAGCACGGGATCAAATCCTAGATATAGATAAAAAATTTATCATTTAATATTCCAAATTGTTTTTGGATGTCCTAGGGTTGATCTAGGCTCACTGGGTTGACTCGGTGTTCAATTGGTCATCACTTGGAATTCTCTAGGCCTTGCACTGCACTGGGCCTTAGGTCTATGTCCCGGTGCATCATCCAGAGATTGTGGCCTAGGGGAAGATTGGTCATTCATCTTAATAGTACATATTCCTAGGTTATTTAAGCATCACAGTACAGTCCTCAACTTAGCAGTGTTGTAGGACTACCACAACTAGAGTTTCCAAGCCCTACGGAGCCCACTTGGGCACCCAAGGTATTCCTTTATGTGGACAGATGTGGGGAGGGGTATTTTGGTCATTCACCACCTCTCTACACAGATCTATGGCCCATAGGTGAAGATTCCCAGGTCAGATCAACAATCCAGCAAAATTTTATTCACTGGGCGATGTCTCTGGGCGATGTCTGCATCGTCCAGTGCATCGCCCAGAGATTGTAAAACCGGAATCAGGTTGAGATTCCTAGGTTGCAGGCCATGGGCAGTGCATGGATCTTCTCCTCATGCATGCTAGGTTATCTTGGACCCCCAAGGGGCATACTTTGCACTGGTCCTTGTGGTTTTTCACCTGGGCCCACCACTTGGCTGCCAGGGGCTGCCCAGATAGCCTAATAAATAGTAACCTAGCATATCTTCAGTTTCAAAGTGGGCCTTGCATTGGGCCTTAGGTCTATGTCCTGGTGCATCATCCAGAGATTGTGGCCTAGGGTTAAATTGGTCATTCATCATAGTAGTACATCTTCCTAGGTTATTTAAGCATCACCGTACAGTCCTCAACTTGGCAGTGCTGCAGGACTACCACAGCTAGGGTTTCCAAGCCCTATAGGGCCCACTTGGGCACCCAAGGTGTTCCTTTATGTGGACAGATCTAAGGAGGGGTGTTTTGGTCATTTACCATCTCCCTACACAGATCTATGGCCCATAGGTGAAGATTCCTAAGTCAGATCAGCAATCTAGCAAAATTTCATTCACTGGGCGATGTCTACATCACCTAGAGATTGCAAAACCGAAATCAGGCTGAGATTCCTAGGTTGCAGGCCATGGGCAGTGCATGGATCTTATCCTCATGCATGCCGGGTCATCTTTTACCACTAGGGGCATACTTTGCACTGGTCCTTGTGGTTTTTCACCTGGGTCCACCACTTCGCTGCCAGGGGCTGCCCAGACAGCCTAGTGAATAGTAACCTAGCATATCTTCAATTGCAAATCAGGGTTTTGGCTGCATGCAAGGCTGGATTCATGTGTAAAATATTAATCCAAGGCTGCTACCACCTAGGGTTAGGTTTCATGCAGCCAGGGCACACAATCAGGGCCCCAGACTGCCTGTTCTTGGTGTAGCAGGGCAGTGCAGTCTGGCACAGCCAAGGTTTCGGTCTCAGGCTAAAGAACAGCCATTAAAGCAGGGTTAAAATACTCAAATCTTCCATGCTTTAGGTTTGCATGGTGGATCTGAGATGGGTCATGGCAGCCCCCAGCTGTTCTGGGCTGCCAATGGCTAGAAATTCATTCAAAACACAAAGAAATATGAGGATGAACAATAGCAGCAAAGGAGCAGGGGTATGAGTTCAGATTCTATACCTGAACTGGTCTAGGGTTGCTCGAATGAGGGCCTTGGAGGCAGGGCTTCTCTCTTCCTCCTTCTCCTTCTCTTTTCTTCTTCTCCTCCATCTCTTTTCTCTCTTTTCTTTCTTTCCTTCCCTCCATGGTTTCAACAGTGCTAAGGGTTCTAAATGAACCCAAAGCACTCCTATTTATAGCCCAGCCCTTAACTAGGGCCTGTTTGGTTGCTAAGGCCTGTTTTGAGAATGAATTTTTGATTGCATTCACAGCCATTTTGGGCACTCAGGTGGGGTCCACAGTGATCCATGGGTATGAGGTGCCAGACTCCCCTCAACCTATGGAGGGTGCCCATGTCCAATATGGGTGGTCCCCATAGATCAATTCATTAAAATATTCAGTATTTCCACTCTGGGCGATGTCTGCATCGCCCAGAGATTGCAGTAGGGCTGAATCTCTGTGGGCTTGCACAGGGGTTTGACCCAGGGTCAGGGCCTTGCACCCACATGTCACCCATGGTATTTTACACTTGTTTACAGGGGTGGGACCCACAATTATGGAGAGGAGAGAGATTACCTGGAGTTCAGGCAGTACATTATGCTGTGAGCTGTGCAACTGCAAGGATCTACATTCCACTTTCTGACAGGTATGTAGGAAGACTTCCTTGGGGGTTCTCCATTAAATTCAATCACTGCGGTGATACTCCATAGTGTGCTTGGATGCCAAGTCAGGGGTTCCTGCCCTTCAATCAAAATTCCAGCCAGTCAAGAACAGGGTTTGACATTTCTCCCTACCTTGCAAAAATTTCATCCTCGAAATTGGCTTTTCTTGTAGTTTAAAGAGTTGGGGATACTTCTCTTTCATCTCTTCCTCACCCTCCCACGAAGCCTGTTCTATGGGATTGGTTCCCCATCGAACCTTTACAAAGGCGATCGTGCGGTTACGGAGACTATGCTCCTTTCTATCCAATATCTCCATAGGCTGTTCTTCATAGGTCACATCCACGTCCAACTATTCAGATTCAGCTGACAATACGTGTGTCGAGTTGTTGATATACTTCCTTAGCATCGACACATGGAAGACATCGTGGATGCCTTGCAAAGATGGTGGTAATGCAAGTTTGTATGCTACGAGTCCCACTCTATTGAGGATTTCATATGGACCAATGGATCTGGGGCTTAACTTGCCTTTCTTGTTAAAACGTAGCAATCCTTTTGTTGGAGACACCTGGAGGAATACTTTTTCTCCGATGTTAAATTCAATGTCCTTCCTTCGATTATTGGCATAACTCTTCTGCCTTGATTGGGCTGCCTTGATTTTCTCTCTAATAACATCAACCTTATCACAGGTAGCTTGTATCATCTCAGGCCCGAGATATCTCCGTTCTCCAACTTCGTCCAAGTATAACGAGGTTCAACACTTCCGACCATAGAGAGCTTCGAACGGTGCCATGCCAATGGTGGAGTGATGACTATTGTTGTATGCAAATTCCACCAAGGGTATGTGGGCATCCCAACTGTCGTTCATTTCCAAAACACAGGCTCTGAGCATGTCTTCTAGAGTCCGGATAGTCCTTTTGGATTGTCCGTCCGTCTGCGGATGGAAAGCCGTTCTAAGATTTAGCCGAGATCCCAGTTCCTGTTGTAAACTTCTCCAAAACCTTGAGGTAAATCGTGGATCCCTATCAGATACAATGCTAACAGGGACGCCATGTAAGTGGACTATATTTTCAATGTATAGCTGGGCAAGCTTCTCCATTGCATAACTTATTTTGATTGGTATGAAGTGAGCTGCCTTTGTCACTCCGTCTACAATCACCCAAATCACATTCATGCCCTTTCTGGTATTAGGCAGATTTGTTACAAAATCTATAGTAACAATCCATACGGTTGGTGTCTCTCTACCTTAATTTGTTGACAGGTGAGGCACTTAGACACGTATATCACTATAGTCTCTTTCATCCCAATCCACCAGTAGTACTTCTTCAAGTCCTTGTACATCTTCGTGCTCCCGGGGTGGATTGTGAAGGGTGAGCTATGTGCCTCCTTAAGGATTCGGTCTTGGACATCATAATCATCAGGCACGCACAATCTGTCCCAAAACTTCAATGCACCATCATGGGCCAATGAAAAATCTGGGTCCTTGTGGACTCCTTGTTGAACTTCCCAAATTATTATTGCCAACTCGGGGTCCAATGGTTGCTTCACAATTATCTCTTCTCGTATCAACGGCTGTAAATTCATAGCTTCTAGTTGTATAGCCGTTCCTTCGATCACGAGTTCCAGATCAAACTTTCGGGCTTCTTCTAACAACTACTAGCTCACGACCAAAGAAGCGAGGGATGCAGTCTGAGATTTTCTACTTAATGCATCCGCTACAACATTGGCCTTGCCAGGGTGGTACTGGGTCTCACAATCATAATCCTTTACCAGTTCTAACCACCTCCTTTGTCTCATATTCAGCTCCTTTTGGATGAAAAAATACTTCAGACTTTTGTGATCGCTGAAGATTTTACTCTTTTCACCGTATAGGTAATGTCGCCATATCTTTAACGCGAAGACTACTGCTGCCAATTCTAACTCATGAGTGGGGTAGTTCTTCTCGTGTTCCTTTAATTGTCTCGAGGCATAGGCGACCACTTTACCCTTCTGCATTAAGTCGCCACCCAGTCCTGTTCTGGATGCATCGGTATAAACAACCATTCCTCCAGTGCCATCCGGAATGGTCAAGACTGGAGGTGTCACCAATCGGTTTCTTAACTTATGAAAGCTTTTTCTTGCATGCTTCATTCCATTCAAACTTGGTGCCCTTCTTCGTCAGCTTTGTCATGGGTGCCGAGATGTGCGATAAATTTTCAATAAAGCGACGGTAATATCTGGCCAATCCTAAGAAACTTTGGATCTCAGTGGCACTCTTCGGAATCTCCCACTCGGGAACCATTTTCACCTTATCTGGGTCCACTTTAATTCCATCCTTGGTGATGATGTATCCCAGGAATCCGATTTGGTGAAGCCAATATTCACATTTGTTGAACTTGGCATAAAGCTGTTGTTCCCACAACCGCTGCAGAATGAAGGTAAGGTGCCGAGCGTGCTCTTCCTCACTCTTGGAGTACACCAGAATGTCGTCGATAAATACGATGACGAACTTATCCAACATGTCATGAAATACTCTATTCATCATGTCCATGAATGCTGCCAAGGCGTTGGTTAACCTGAACGATAACACCTAGAATTTATAATGTCCATATCGAGTCCTAAACGCCATTTTATGAATGTCACCGCTCTTGATCTTCAATTGATGGTACCCAGACCTAAGATCAATCTTGGAGAAAACTCTCGCTCCTTACAGTTGGTCAAATAGGTCATTAATGCATGGCAATGGGTATTGATTCTTGATGGTCAGCTTATTCAACTCGTGGTAGTCGATACACAATAGCATGCTACCATCCTTCTTTTTCACGAACAGCACGGGTGAGCCCCAGGGTGACACGCTGGGTTGTATAAAACCTTTCTTCAATAGGTCTTGCAATTGAACCTGCAACTCCTTCAATTTGATAGGCGCCATTCAATATGGTGCCTTGGATACCGGTGCTACACCAAGGGTGAGATCAATTGCAAACTCCGCCTCACAATCAGGCGGTAGTTGGGTCAGATCTTCTAGAAAAACATCAGGAAATTCTCTGACAACGTCGAGTTCTTTTAAGGGCTTTATCTTTGCCTCGGTGTCCATTACTGTGGCCAGAAAGCCTTGACATCCTTCATCCAGCAACCTTCGTGCCTAGAGGGTGGATAAGGTTATCCTTCCGGGTTTCTTTTTTGGTTCACTTTGATAGGTGAAATCTGACCCATCATCCAATTTGAATATTATCTTCTTTTTCGCACACATGACATTTACCCCATAGACGGACAGCCAATCCATGCCTAATATCATGTCAAAGTCCTTCATATCAGCTTTATTAGTCATGCGGTCTTGTTCTTCCCACAAATCTCTATCTTACAGGGGTCGTAAACTTCCTTCAAACTTATGACACTACCTGTCGGTGTGCTGACTACTAAGTCGTGCCCGATGTCTCTTGGTTGATCTTCCATCCTACTCACAAAGGTGGTAGAAACAAAAGAGTGGGATGCGCCTGAGTCCAATAATACTCGTGCGGGGGTGGCTGAGACTCTCAAAGTACCTAGGGTTTGTATGTAGCTTAAATTATGAATATACCCTGATTATTCCCTACAACTTAGCAGTGCTTAGTAGACTTACCTGACATTACATCGGGGTTCGCCTCAGCTTCTTCGTTCGTCATTGCAAACACCTTTCCTTGCCTCCGATTGTCCTGTGGCTGGAAAGGTCTAGCATAAAATTGATTTGGCAAGTTGTTGTTGTTTAAGCAGTCTACATTCTTTTGCCATGTGCCCTTGCTTGTTGCACACATAGCACTTATAGGGTGGAACAGCTGGTGTTGAGGCTTGGCTCACTTGACTTGCGACTGGTTGGGCTAGCGAAGCTGTTGTTATCGCTTGACTTGTACCCGGTTGAGTAGGTCAATTGAAAGTGGGGCAGAAATGGTTCTGGCCTACGTTCGGCTTGCGGTATGGAGTCGGGTTGGGGTATAAACTGGTTCCACAAAAAACCTTATTCGGCCAACCAAAGGTCTGGTAATTACTAGGCCTTTTACCCAATCTGGGCAACGTCACAGCTTTCTCTTTCTCTTTCTCTTTGAATCTGTCTTCCATAGTCTTTACCTTATCGACCATCTGAGCATAGTCCCGAATGTCCATGATTTACAGAACTGATCCAATCTCAGGTTTGAGTCCTTTCTCAAACTTCTTCGCCTTGCTAACTTCCCCTCTCAAGTGCTCTGGAGCGAAATGGAACAGGTCTTCAAACCGCTGTTGGTAATGCAACACTAACTTGGTCCCTTGCACCAATGTGGTGAACTCTGCTTCTTTCTTGTCCCTAAAGCTCTCTGGGAAGTAGTTCTTGAAGAAGGCTCCTTTAAATTGCTGCCACATGGGATTTGGATGAGTGGCTTCCAGATTTGTCTTAGTAGCCTTCCACCAAGCTTCAGCCTCATTCTGTAGCTGAAAACCCGCACATATCAGCTTTTGTGCATCCGTGCATTTGAGCACATTGAACGCCTTCTCTAGTGCACTAATCCACCGTTTTGACTGCATTGCCTCGGAATTCAGTCTAGACAATGCGGGTGGTTCGAGTTTCTTAAATCTCTCCATCACCTTGGCGGTGGAATTTTCCACTAAGTATTGAGGCACAGGTGGTGGGAAAAGTACGGGCCTATTAAGTGGTGGAGGTGGTGTTGCACGCTCATGCATCATGGTTGCAAATTGCGAAGATATCTGGCCCAAAAATTCTTGTTGCTACTGCATGGTCCGCATCATTGTCGTCATCATAACATTTACTTCACCGGCTGCCATACTCAGCTGAGGTGCCGCAGCAGTGGCTTGAGCAGCCGCTGGCGCTCCCGACGAAGCAGTTGCTGCATCAGAATGAGCCTCGTTTCCATTCGGCAGTTCATCCTTCGGGATAATACAAGGGCGTTTTCCACGACGACCACCTCGTGAACTTCTCGTGCTGACCATAGTTGCTTTTCTAAAAAGAGCAACGTATTCAATAATCCAACATTCCTCATCGGGGCCAACAGTTAACTCCTAGTCAATACATGTACATACCTAGGCCATAGTTTCAGTGAATTTGTATAGTCACCTGTAAGGTATGTTGTTAGATATGTCTTCTTTGTTTATTATGAGGCGTTTGTTCTTAAACATTTTATGCAATGATAAGCTATGCATGACACTATATGATAGACTTTAAATTTTTAACCAAAAGTCTTTTAATTTGGCATAAATACCATCACATGAAGGTATTCTATATCGGCTCTAACCTCCTCGACTGAGGATAGATTGAAGTCTCATTCTCCCGGTCCACTAATGGCAACAAGAGCTAGGTAGAAGTCCAACCGGTTCTTGGCTCAGGGTAGTATCAGATGTATCCGATTTAGTCTCTCTCTTAGTTGCCTAATATAAATCATGTTGTTAGGGTCTCCAGGCTTGACTAAGGTAGTGAGTCCTGTCATGAAAAGGTTGCAAGCATCATCAGGTTACCATGAATACTTAATTAAAAGAATTAAGTATATGTCTATAGGAAATTTAAGTGACTATAGTCAAGAAAAATATAAACAGGTTGGCTCGAGGCACCTTAGTATTTACGGAGTTCAGCTTGACTGGACAACCTATTAGATCCTATTCTTGGCTGACTTAGGCTGTGGGTATGGTAAGATTTACGCTCCCGAAACCTCATAGATACGTATTACAACATACTTGCATATCTATATTCAAATTTGCATAGCATCACACCACTCGGTTCATACATGCATAGTATTGGGCACACAATATTAAATATTTATGCACACACTATTTACATATAGGCATAGACACATTTATCTATCATTATTTATTTACATACAAAAATGCATCTTATTTTTACATTAGAAATCCACCAAGCATTGGTTATACTCCCCTAAATAGGTTATTAGGTAATACTTGAATTTATTTAATTAATTAATTTAAATAATATTTATTTATACATGTTATAAATGTTTATAAAAATTTATGCTTTTATGTTTGTTGAAGTGTTTTAGGCAAAATACCAATGTTCCATAAGCTGTTAAGCCAAAACAGCAAAGATTTAATCTCTAGGCGATGTCTCTGGGCGTTAGATGCATCGCCCAGTGCTATCACCCAGAGAATCGGGGCTAACAGTCTGAGAGGGCCCCATTACATTCCATTTCTTTTCTAAAACCTTCTAAACACCTAGGGTAGAGCTTTGGAGCTTAGTGTGACATTTTCCACACCAAATCCTTCCACTTTCACGGGTTCCCCGCGATTCTACGCAAGCCTAGGTAAGATTCTTTACTCTTTTTCCTTACAGTAGGTCATTTTCTTTGTTTTCGCTAGGGTTTTCTCACTTTCTCATGCCCTAACTACTTCTTTTCTTTCCTTTTTGCAGCCTAATGTCTACTAGCCATAGGACGGCAAGGAAATCCATAGCACGCAAGAGGCTACGGTCCGAGAGTGAGCATTCCTCTTCTTCTTCTGTGCCTCCTTCTTCACTTAGGGAGTATTCTTCATCTGAGGAGCCAGAGTTCTATCAGTTCCTGTTCTCTAGGTATGAGCATTCTAGAGACTGGGACAAGTTTAGGTCCCTACAGATTGTGAATGGCCGCGTGGTACAGGCGGATGACTTCTACCAGTACAGTTTGTTCACTAGGTTCAACATTTTGGGTTGGGCCTCTATGCTATCACCTACAGAACCATGTTATCCTAACTTGGTTCGATACTTTTACTGTAACCTAGTGCCATCTGGGGCAAAGGAGTTTGGACTAGAGAGCAGAGTGAAGGGGGTGGATATTAGGCTGACCACCGCCACTTTAGCAGGGATCCTAGGGCTGCCCAACACTGGTGAGAGATGTTATTATAAGCCCAGGATGGATATTTCTGATATGTCCTCTTTGGAGACTAGGAGGAGGGTCTTCAAAGCATTAACTGGTTCTCAGGATACTCCTAGATCTAAGGCTTCCTATAAGCCCAGTGCTCATATTATCAGTAGGTGTGTTTCGTATTACATCTACCCGAAGGGCGGGAATAGAGGCAGTATTTCTATGATGAGGGCCTACATCACATATTGCCTGCTAGGAGCGGGCAAGGGGGGTCCAGTGATAAACCTCCCATACTTGTTACTTCAGGCTATGCTTTGCCATGCCCAAAACCCTTCAGATGGGAACCTTCCATATGAGAAGTTCCTTACTTTGGTTTTCAGACACTTCGAGGTTCCTTTGGAGGGTGAGTATATGGAGAGAGACAGGTCTAGGCACATCAACAAGACCTCGATCTTGAAGATGAAAGTACCAGGAGAGCCAGGGAGTGATCCAGAGGAGGGGGAGGAGGTGGAGATACATGGAGATGAGGAGCAGGGAAACCTTGTGGGGGACATTCAGGGAGAGGAGCATGGAGAGGAGGGCGACTTCGAGGGGGTCGGTTCATAGTTTATAGATTTGCCTCCATATGAGGCGACAGGTGCTACCAGCTCACATGTGCCAGAGTCATTAGAGTGGTCTCAGATGATGTCTCAGTTCCAGGGCCTCAGCACCCAGCTCACTGATAAGGCGACTAGGATGGATCAGGGTTTCTCATCTCTTGAGGGCAGAGTGGGATCAGTGGAGCAATGCCTAGACTTCTAGGATACTTTCTACCGCATTAACTTGCTCCAGTCTCCACCTCTGCCGAGCAATTTGCCTCCACCAGAGTAGCATCCTAGCCAGCATCTACATGTCTACCCTGACTTGTTCTTACGTGGTTCTGACTTTTGCCTCACATTTTATAGATTATGTAGTAGCTTTTTTTTTTTTTTGTGGTGTATGTACTTTTTCTTTGTCTGCTTATGTAAATTGAAAGTAGTACTTTCAATCAAGTTCTTGTAGTGGCTCGGCCACAGTTTGCTTTATGTTAATGTAATTATGCATCTTTATCTTTTAATTACATCTACCTCCCCAGTAGCTTTTACGTTAATACATGTTTTAATGTTGGTAGCATATTATTTCTATTCTACACCCCGTGAAAGTAAGAAGAGCCTCACGCTCTGATACCAAGCTCTGTCACACCCCAAACCACCCCCTGGGAGGATTAGGTAGGTGACCCGAATTGCATAACAGTAATCAGCCAAATCCCACGGATCTGGAAGCAGTTAATACATTAACGGTCCCACATTCGTAACATTACCATAAGTAAAATCAAAGTGCTGCAGATAATCTACAATTATAACAAAGAAAGAGAAAGCGTAGCGATACGGGAATGATGGTAATATATATACATAAGTGAGTTTGATACATTCCCCGTTACACCAACAAACTGAAAAGAAAAGCAGACAAGTACAAAAACAAAAAGGGAAATGCATATATGTACAGGGCGAGATAACTCAACCCCAAAAGGAAAGAAAAGACTAAGCTAAAAGCATGAACGGGGAAAAACTCCTATTAAAAACAAAAAGGAGTCCCCAAAACAAAAAGCATCAAGTGCGCCCCTCACTGGTCTTCATCAATGACCACTGAGAATGCACGCATCATCGGCACGACCTCCGTTGGAGTCCATACCAATAGCATCATAATCACGAGGGCTCTCCTCCTTGTAACGAGCCTCTATGCCACAGTGG
Organism: Telopea speciosissima; assembly: GCF_018873765.1. Taxonomy (NCBI): domain Eukaryota; kingdom Viridiplantae; phylum Streptophyta; class Magnoliopsida; order Proteales; family Proteaceae; genus Telopea; species Telopea speciosissima. Next base: position 37,249,979 of record NC_057917.1, on the reverse strand, counting down.
CATCGATTTGCACTATCATCTAGAAACAAAAACATATATAATGAAGTGTGAGCCCCACTGAGCTCGTGAGAAAAACATATCATCATGCATGCACATGCAACCACAATCCACATGATCCTACATGATATGCAAGTCCAGATTATTTAATTAGCCACCTAACAATACAGCTAAGGCAGGTCTGTGCTACTACAATCCCCAATACATGTATCCCTAGTGTGGCCTTGGTTATCCCTTCCCGCGATACACCCATTGAGTTGTCAGAGAGAACCAGCCGGCTTCAGCATCTCCCTACCCAGGACAGCCTAACCGGCCCTCTGGATTGAACTAGTAAGGTAACTGACTCAAAATAATTCACCTTTCGGTGCTTCCCGACATGTAATTCGAGGATAAACTTTAATTGGGCATACAGCCATGATTCACCTAGTGGTGCTTCCCAAGCTTGTAGCCCGAAGCTTCCCGGCATAATTGCCCTGGGGCATCCCAACTGTACTGAGGCTTCTCGGCGTAAACGCCCGAGGTTTTATGGTAGTCCTCACAGTCATCCAACTCCTTAACCCCTATTGGCAAGTGTGCGTAGCACGGTTGATGAAGCTCTAACCCCATGTCTATATGGATGAGTCGGGCAGTGTCAACCGTATCCCATACTACGGGCTACCACCGGCCTCATTTCCAAGCTGACTACGGCATCTAGTTTAACATTCACAGTCATCATAATATAATCACAGAGTTGATCATTAGACATTCAATATCTAACAGTTTTGAGTAATTGAACTGAATTAAATATCACAGCATTATAATTAAAGAATTTAATTACCGGCATAATAATAATGTTACACGTACATACATGATAATATTTCACTCACCTGGGTCTGGTTCTAGAAATTCAGTTGTCGTTTCGGTTCTGGCTGCAGTCTGGTAGTAGGCCTTGAGCACGGGATCAAATCCTAGATATAAATCAAAAATTTGTCATTAATATTCCAAATTGTTTTTGGATGTCCTAGGGTTGATCTAGGCTCACTAGGTTGACTCGGTGTTCAATTGGTCATCACTTGGAATTCTCTGGGCCTTGCATTGCACTGGGCCTTAGGTCTATGTCCCGGTGCATCATCCAGAGATTGTGGCCTAGGGGAAGATTGGTCATTGATCTTAATAGTACATATTCCTAGGTTATTTAAGCATCACAGTACAGTCCTCAACTTGGCAGTGTTGTAGGACTACCACAGCTAGAGTTTCCAAGCCCTGCGGGGCCCACTTGGGCACCCAAGGTGTTCCTTTATGTGGACAGATGTGGGGAGGGGTATTTTGGTCACTTACCACCTCCCTACACAGATCTATTGCCCATAGGTGAAGATTCCCAGGTCAGATCAACAATCCAGCAAAATTTCATTCACTGGGCGATGTCTTTGGGCGATGTCTGCATCGCCCAGAGATTGCAAAACCGGAATCAGGCTGAGATTCCTAGGTTGCAGGCCATGGGCAGTGCATGGATCTTCTCCTCATACATGCTAGGTCATCTTGGACCCCCAAGGGGCATACTTTGCACTGGTCCTTGTGGTTTTCCACCTGGGCCCACCACTTAGCTGCCAGGGGCTGCCCAGATAGCCCAATAAATAGTAACCTAGCATTTCTTCAGTTTCAAATCAGGGTTTTGGCTGCATGCAAGGCTAGATTCATGTGTAAAGCAGTAATCCAAGGTTGCTACCACCTAGGGTTAGGTTTCAGGCAGCCAGGGTACATAATCAGGGCCCCAGACTGCCTGTTCTTGGTGTAATAGGGCAGTACAGACTGGCACAGCCAAGGTTTCGGTCTCAGGCTGAAGAACAGCCATTAAAGCAGGGTTAAAATGCTTAGATCTTCCATGCTTTAGGTTTGCAAGGTGCATCTGAGATGGTTCATGGCAGCCCCCAGCTATTCTGGGCTGCCAATGGCCAGAAATCCATTCAAAACACAAAGAAATATGAGGATGAACAATAGCAGCAAAGGAGCAGGGGTATGAGTTCAGATTCTATACCTGAATTGGTCTAGGGCTGCTCGAATCAGGGCCTTGGAGGCAGGGCTGCTCTCTTCCTCCTTCTCCTTCTCTTTTCTTCTTCTCCTCCTTCTCTTTTCTCTCTTTTCTTTCTTCTCCTTCCCTCCACTGTTTCAATAGTGCTAAGGGTTCTAAATGAGCCCAAAGCACTCCTATTTATAGCCCAGCCCTTGACTAGGGCCTATTTGGCTGCTAAGGCCTGTTTTGAGAATGCATTTTTTATTACATTCACAGACATTTTGGGCACTAAGGTGGGGTCCACAATGATCCAAGGTTATAAGATGGTCCCTCAGACTCCCCTCAACCTATGAAGGGTGCCCATGTCCAATATGGGTGATCCCTATAGATCAATTCATTAAAATATTCAATATTTCCACTCTGGGCGATGTCTGCATCGCCCAGAGATTGTAGTAGGGTTGAATCTCTGTGGGCTTGCCCAGGGGTTTGACCCAGGGTCAGGGCCTTGCATCCACATGTCACCCATGGTCTTTTACACTTGTTTCCAGGGGTGGGACCCACAATTATGGAGAGGAGAGAGATTACCTAGAGTCCAGACAGTACATTATGCTGTGAGCTGTGCAAATTTAGGGATCTGCAATCCACCTTCTGACAGGTATGTAGGAGGACATCCTCTGGGGTTCTCCATTAAATTCAATCACTGGGGTGATACTCCACAGTGTGCTTGGATGCCAAGTTAGGGCTTCCTGCCCTTCAATCAAAATTCTAGCCTGTCAGGAGCAGGGTTTGACACACCTAGCCTTGGATTTCACTTCTCCATTGGAGGATCTCACCAAGGTAAGACCTGAAACTGGTTCTCCTCCATTTTCCCTTTTTGTTTTCGTAGATTCCTTGATCTTGGGATCACCTAAAGTTCCATTGGGACTCAAGGTGGAGCTCGGTACCTAGTTGGAGCTCTAATGGAGCTAACCTAAACCTGGTTTGAGCTCCCATGAGCTGCATTTGTAGCCCTTGCTGCTAAGCCTTGGCTTTGAACCTTGAAACCCAACTTTTGGACCAAATTGAGACCAATCCTTGTTGGATCTTGGATCCATGAGGTAAACCTAGGTTCTAGTGACTCTAGGGAGGTTTAGACACCCCTCCCTTGACCTTGGGATGCTGAGGTGCTCCAAGCTTCAAGCTGGAGCAAAAGCCCTCTAAAATCTCAGACTGGATAGCCGGTGGACGAATGACCGGATCCATTTATCATGGTACCATCTGTCAGTCTATCCAATATAACCCCTGTGTATTGAACTGACCGGATGAACAAACGGACTCAAGTCTATTACATCCGCTCAAGGCCAGTTGCTCTCGGGTATGTCTCAGGAATCGAATGAATGCAGGGGCGGACCCAAGAAGCACATCCGCCCGTGGATCTGCTCCCTTTTAGTTGTGTCCCAGGTGTCAAACAAATGTGTGGCCGGATTCAAGTGAGATGTTCCGCCCGTGGGTCCGCTCACTCTATTTTTACCTTTTGGCCTGGACAAAGTCAGGGGCAGATTCACCTCTGCTGAAATCGCCCATGAGTCCGCTCGTGCTGTCAGGGTTGAAACTCGATTTTAACCTTGAGGGCCTAGGATGGGACCCTTCTATACATGTTTTAATGCTTTTTTTTGTATGTCTAGGTTGGTGCACCGGTGAGATTCATGTAAACCACACCAGATGGCACCCGAAGCCCGGGTGAGATTCATGCCAATCACGCCGAGTGACATCCGACTTAGGTGAGTGAGTTCTGGGTGACTTTATTGGGTTTGAATACTATAATATGAAATCTTAAACATGCTATTATATAATTATAAGCATTGTGCACATTTCATTGTTATTCACATGTGAACTGGTATGACTGTGATAGCATGCTCACCATTGTATCGGGTTACAGTGTCGGGTGTGCCGGTGCCAGAACCCCAATTTATTTAATTATAAAAATTGTTATATGTCATCCTGATTTGTATGTGCCGTGCCGTGCTGGTACCTGGGTACTAGATGAAATGGGACGTTGATGCACCCGGAATACCTCTCGGGACGATGAGACCTGCATATAGTATATCTGTGGCTAGAATGCTTGTTCCCTTATGCTACGACCCTTGCCAACAGGGGTTTATGTGTTGGATAGTCTGAGCACCTGATGTCTGTAGAGGTGGGAGAGGCCAGGTCAGAGGTAGTGATGGCTATCGAGGTCTGCCACTCGGTGGTCATGATGGATTCTACTGGCGTAGGTCCCCTTGTGATAATTGAAGATTCACTAAGACGATAGGATAAGTGACCCTCAGTGTCTCCCGAGTTATCACAGTAGCATACACTTGACCGATAGAATTGGGTGCTTGGTGGAAAATGAATCTAACATTAGCATGCATCATTTTGCTCGATATTGATTGTATGATGTGTGCGCATTCCCCTTTGCTCCCTCACTAGCTAGTGTAGCTAACCCCGTTGTACAACCTCTTTTTAGTTTATATACAGATAGTCTCTTGACGAGTGTTTGCAAGAAATAATAACCGCAAGCGTATGGATCAATCGTAGCTACGGGTCGAACTCAAGGAGATTTACGCCACTCTATTTTACTCACTTTAAAAGCAATGCAAAGTGAATCGAATTAAAGTATTAAATTAAACTAATTAAACTAATGAAAATTAACACATCCTAACTCACAAGCATCTAGCAAAATTACGCATCTAAGGAATTGAATAGGCATGAATTGATTGGCGTCCTAACACATAAGCATCTAACCTATCAAACTAACGCGGATTGGAAGGAATAAATCGCAGCTACAAACCACAACCACATAAAAAAAACACAAGGAGAAAATAAAGATAAGAGATTAGAGAGGTAAACCCAAAGGTGCTTGATCGGACTGAAATTGCTTGCTTCTCACACTTGAAATGGCACTACCAAATCTGAAATTAAAACAAAATTAATTAAATTAAGATCCTAACATAATGCATAATGATAATAGTGAATAAAATAAAATAAAAACTAAAAATCCTAAAAGCATGATTGAACTAGGGAGGTAGAGAATGAGAAATAAAATTAAAAAGTGGAGAATGAGAATTCCTAATAGAATGGAGGGATTAATGGAGATGATAATACTAATAAAATAAAACTAATGGAAGAAGAAAAAGGTAGAGAATAAGAAGAAGAAATTAGAAACTAGAAGAATTAAGAGGTTAAGAAGAAGAAGAACATAAAAATAAAAATAAGAACTTGATACTCCTTTCTACCAAAATTGAATTGGTTAACTAGGCCTTGCATGAATGTAATTTGATGAAGTTTAAGCACTTGATTAATCCTTGCATTGCTTCCTCTTTCAAGTCTTCTAAATCTTCTCACTAGAATTTAGAAGCCTAGACTAGAAAGCTTTAAAACCTAAACTACAATTATTACAACCATATTGAAGACATAAAATTAAAGCATGAATCAAAAGAATTACAACCCTGAAATTGAAAGCATAAAATCAAACTAGAACTTAGAAAGCCAAAAACTAGAAGAAGAAAAGAAAAAATTTCACTAATAATTTTTTCTTGTTTACAAGAGAAGGCATGGGGTATTTATAGGGGGAAGAGAGGAGAAGGGAGAAGAGGGAGAGGGGCTCCATGGTTTTGGGGCCTCTCTCCTTCAAAAAAACGTGCAGGAGAGAGAGAAGGGAGGAGAAAATCTAAAAAATAAGGGAATATTCCATTCTCCTTCCTGTACAATAAGACTTGATCCCCAAGAAAAAATAAAAAAAAAATAGAAACTAAGAGAGATAAGAATCCTAGCTACATAAACTTTCTATTTTTCAAAAAGTAACCTTCTAATTCTAAACTTGTGCTTCCTTATCTTTGCAGGTGTCTTCTCCAAGCAATGAGATCAAGGCATCTTTGACTTTTCAACCTTCCAAGGATAAGAGCATCTTTTTCAAAAGAAATCTAGCCATAGTACAATTCCAAAAGTGTCCTTGAAAAGTTGGAGGAGAGAGAGTGATGACTAGGCTTCCACTCAACAAATAATACAATACCCATCATGTCCTCTAAAAATCATGGAGCCTTGAGTGAGAGGAGAGATTTTAAGACAGAGGGAAGAAAAATAGGAAAAAAAAAAGAAATAAAATAATAGAATAAAGATATGGGAGAGAGAGATAATAGGAGACCACATGAAAGAGAAAAAGAATAGAGAAGTCAAAGGGGGTAAGGGAGGTGGGAAAGTGAGGTGGCATAAAAAAAAAACAAAAGAGAAAATCATGGAGGGGTTAGGAGATGGGAGCCGTAGGCTTATTAGAGGGAAAGGAAGGATTTTAGGAATGGGGTGAGGTGGCATAAGAAAAAAAAAAACAAATATATATACATATAAGAGAATCGTTGATAGGGAGGACAAAGTAGGAAAGAGGGGTGAGAGAGAGAGAGAGAGAGAGAGAGAATGAAAAAATCTAATTAAAAAAGAGGATATTCAGTGGAGGGAAGTAAAATATATAAAAGAGAGAATTAGGAAAGAGGGAAGAAAAAGAGGAGGAGATAAAATAGGGAAAGAAAAGAAAAATTAAATAAATAAAAATATGGGAGAGATAGAGAGATAACGTGGGAGGGGGGAGAGATTTTAGGAAATTCAGGAAAGAGGGAAAGAGAATTGTGAGTGGGATGGATTATCTCTTCCTTTTTTTTTTTTTTTAATTTCTTTTTCCTCCTATCTCTCCTCTTATTTCTCATTTCCTCCAATGGTGAAAAATGCAAAAAGAGGGTAAATGCTTGAGAGGATCTCAACCCTTGATCATAAATGTCTTCCTTGATGCCAAATATAACTCTCCAAAAATTCAAACTGGTCCGAGCTTGCACTTCGGCTCATTTCAGGCCCATTATTCTTTTACGGCCCAGAAACAATAATTGCTTGCATGGAGGCCTAGAAGGATGTGAAATTGAATTCCGTCACGTCCATCTTGCTCAAAATTTAGCTCTGAACATAGCCATACAAAAACATTAAGCAGCTTTACGTGTAAATTTAGAGATGTAGCCCCCGATAGTCCGGAATAGCAATAAATAGCCCAAAAACCTGAAACGCACAAGAAAGCACCGAGTAACTCTGTCCAACGTGGTAAAATGTATCTTTTATGCCCTAAGATTTCGCACATAAATGTGCTCATCAGATTCCCCCACACTTGAACGTTACTTGTCCTTAAGTAAACAAAAAGAAAAACTAACCTAGAATTCAAAAAAATCCTAACTCACTTTCATAGGAATCACGATTACACTTAGCATGTGCAACAAGCCTTTAAACCCCTAGATTACCCGTAGTGGACGAGTTTTGTCTCGTGGGTGTTTGTAGTGAATGTACACCCAAAATTCAATAAATCAAAAGAATACTGCATATTTTAATCATGGCATAAGTAAGATAGTGCACACAAGCTCTAAGAATGCTCAACTAAAGATCAAGGAGGAGCCAAAGGTTCCCCCACACTTGAATTTTATCACCCTACATCAATCTAAGTAACAAACATGCATCAAGATTAAGGGATCTCCTCATATTTTCTGAACACTACTCACCTTCAGGTAAACCACTCATAGCATCGATGGAACCAAAGACTTAGGCATTGAGTATTTTTTACCATACTTTCTTTTCAGGCATTAAGGCAAAAGCCTTTTTTTTTTTTTTTCACAACAACTCTATTTCTACTCTACTACTGCTCTCTGAATGACATGGTGGAGCATACACCAGACACCCAAATACTTGGTAGCTTCGGTTTTTGCATGTATCTATATAGACTTTGAGACATTGATACAAGAGTTTTTTTTTTGAGTTTCCTTCCAAGGAATTTCGAACAAGTCACCCTGCTTCCTGAGGCAACAGTGCACTGTCTAGTCCCAAGGAATTCCACTTTCCTTCCTGTTTCTTTCTTTTTTCTTTCTTTCACTTTCACTTTCATGCCTTGTCTTGCCATAAACAAATTGGTCTCAACTACTAGCCAAAAGATCAAAGAGTCCATAAAACACATAGAGGAATCTAGCCATCAAACGAAATAATGCTCATATTTTTCAATTCAGTCCCTCTCACCGGATATAAACCAACTACAGTCCTTGAAAAGGGATTTCTTTATTATTTCGCATGCTAGGGCACCTAATTCCTTCTTTCTCTCGCTTCGTAATCAAGGAGCGTATGCACACAATCAAAACTATTGCCACAATCAAAATTCACCAATTAAGTCCAACACACCCCCATACTTAATTCATGCAGTGTCCTCAATGCATGCAAAAAAATAAAGAATAAGGACAAGGGAGGGGATGAGGGGGCTTACCAAATATAATCAACAAGAAGGATCATGAAGAGTCATGAGCTCTACAAAAAGTACTAGGGGCAGCAATAAAAACCTCAATCCATGGCCGGTAAATGAAGAAATAGCTTCAAAACCAAAAAATACTCGACCATGAATTTTAGTAAATCGAAAAATAATATGGAAGTTAAACACAAATGATAAATACCTAACATGAAAATCTGTCCTCATGGGACAGTGAAAGATGAACAATAATTCATGTAGATGTAATCCTCCTATTCCCTCCCATGGTCAATGCAGAATGCATATCATTATCGCAAAAACCAACCAAGAATGGATCGCAGTAAGCATCAAAAGGATCATGAATATCAGTAACCTCATCAAGATAATCATAAAAAATGGGAGGTTTACCCAAATCAATCCTAGCAATAAAACTATCTGCCTTTTGCATAACTTGGTTGTCCAAATAAGGATCACGTTAATATGCTTGAAGAGCATCATGACTAACATTGTCACCCTCAACAAAATCATCAAACCTAGGAGGTATGGACCAATCAACATACGGGTCAATCATGGGGGAATCAAATATGGAAGGTTTAGGAATGGAGGTGGATAGGGGTCCAAGGGGCTCTAATGGTGGTTGGATGTTCCAGACCTCAGATAAGGTGGTATCATCAACACCTTCCCATTCCTCCGTACAGCCCTGAAATCTCGAATCAAAATCAAAAAAGAAAGTCTCATCATCTGGGAATTCTTGAAGTACATGTACCTCTTCATCCATATCAGGCTGCCTGCCCAACTTGAACACATTAAAATCCACAAAGGTATTGCCAAAAGATAATTTCATGAGACCATTACTGCAATTGATTAAAGCATTACTGGTAGCAAGGAAAGATTTATCCAAAATAATTGGGATTTGATTCTTAAAATTGGCAGTAGGTTGGGTATCTAAGTCAATAAAATCCACAGAAAAAATAAATTCTCCAACCTTAAACAGGACATCCTCAATCATCCCCTTAGAAACTTTAACTGACCTATCTACAAGTTAAAGAGTAATTTTGGTCGGTTTCAGCTCTCCCAATCCCAATTATTGATAGACATAAAAAGGTAATAGGTTCACAGCCAGGAATGCCTTTTTGGGCATATTAGTGATTCGCTTTTGAGTGCATAAGTCTTTGAGGACTTTAGCATAAGCGAGGACCTGGGCTATGGCATCCAGTAAAAGAATATTCACCTGAACCTACTTAAAAACAATCAATATTTTCTCCACAGAAGGAGACTTCTTGCTAACCAACCTATTTGGGAATGGGGCAGGTGGGGTATGAACTCTCTTAGGGGTGGTCCTTTTTACTTCCTCAACAAAATCATCTTTAGTTTTTTCAACCAAATCATCTGGAATCTCTTCAGGTTCATCAGACGAACTAGGAACAGAAGACACTACAATGGCCTCTACAGAAGGGGGAGAGACAACAGGAGTATGAGATGGTAAAGACTGAGGTGTACTAACCTGTTGATACTCACGGCCACTCCTTAAAGCATATACCGCATTAACCTAGCTGGAGGGCCCTTGATGTTGTTGGCCTTGTGCAACATTGAGTGAAGGAGCTTGGGTACCTTACTGAATACGAACCTGATGCCTAGGATTTGGCTCAGGTTGACTAGGTAACTTTCCTGTTTCCCTCTCATACAGGATTGTGACAAACTGGGGGAGTTGTTTCTCCATATTATTGTGGCTTGTCATGAGAACGGCTATCTTGTTTTCCATCTCACTCATTCTTGTTGCTTCTCCTGTATTGATAAACCCTGGGGGTGGCTGATAAGGTGCAAGGAGAGGAGGCATAGAAGCATTCAATTGAGGTCCTAGATGAGGACGAGGAGGAAGGGAGTGAGGAGACATACCTGTATTTTGTGGTGCATAGTTGGGCCTTTGGAGACCAAGCTGGCCTTAATTGTGAAAATTGGATGGGCTTGCTTGGTTTCCTTGATTCCAGGAGAAATTGGGGTGATTTCTCCATCATGGATTATAAGTGTTACTATATGGATCATTTTAGTAGAGAACACTTACATTCGCAGTTTGGAATTACCCACAAAGATGTTGGGGCATTCCTCCAAAAGATGTCCAGGGGTATGGCACCAACTGCATATTGACCCATGGTTGACCTGGTTAACTGGCATAGGCTCTTTAGGCATTAGGGACTCCAACCTTTTGATGAGGCTGTCAAGTTTGGCTTCTTTGGCTGTAACACCCTCAATGAGATACCCCTTAGTGGTTCTTTCAGTTTCTTGGGAAGATTCCCACTCCCTAGTCTTTTTTAGCCAAGTTGGTCAAGAAGGTCCAGGCTTCATTCTCATCAGAAAAAGAGGTAAAGCCTGCAGGACACATAGATTCTAAAAGTTGCTTGGTCTGAAAGTCTATACCCTCATAATAATTTGGCAAAGCTACCATAAATCAATACCATGGTGAGGGCATTCTAAAAGGAGGTTCTTGAATCTCTCCATGAATTTAGAGAATGACTCATGTGGTTTCTGCTTGAACTGGAGGATGTCACTCTTGAGCTTATTGGTCTTGTGAAGAGAGAAAAAATTTCTCAAGAAGACAATGGTATACTCATCCCATGTATTAATGGAATTTGTTGGCAGCCCATAGAGCCACTTCTTGGTTTGGTCCTTCATGGAAAAGTTTATAAACCTCAGCCTAACTGCATCATCAGTTAAATTTTAAACCTTAATTAGAACACAGACCTCCTCAAATTCTCTAAGGAAAAGATATGCATCCTTATTAGCCATCCCATGGAAGTGAGGTAGCATACTAATGAAGTGGGTCTTGAGTTCATAGTTATTCCCTGTAGCAGTAGGCAGATCAATGAATGAAGGTTGTGCAGCTCTAGCAGGGAAAAACCTATCCTTAAGAGTCTTGGGTTGTTAGTCTCCCATGGTCAAAGGTGGGGTCAAAGGTGGTGTAGAAGGTGGTATTCTAATAAGACAGTTACTTGAATCACGGGTCTACACCGTAGCCACCTAAACAGATATGAGGTCTCCTTTTAAAAAATTAAAGAAAGGTGAAAGACTAGAAAAAATCACCAAAAACAAGAGCACTCACTATGTCGGTTCCCTGTTATCAAAGTTGATCACCTCCAAAGATAAGTCACATGCCAATCCACCCAACCAAGTCAAGATGTAGTGTCATAGGTAACTTAATCCTATGAGGTACATCAATAGAGGTAGGGTATGGACATATGAAGGACTTTAGATTGGGTGCACAGTCTTTGAAATAGAAGAGAAACAAGATGAGGTTTTTTAAAATTTTTTTTTTTTTCAGAAAAAGAAGAGAAGAGAAGAAACTAAAATACTTTGAACTACTTAAAAATCAAAAAAATAAAGTGGACAATAATCTCCCCAGCAACGGCGCCAAAAACTTGTTTGCAAGAAATACTAACCGTAAGCATACGGATCAATCGTAGCTACGGTCGAACTCAAGGAGATTTACGCCACTCTATTTTACTCACTTTAAAAGCAATGCAAAGTGAATCGAATTAAAGTATTAAATTAAACTAATTAAACTAATAAAAATTAACACATCCGAACTCACAAGCATCTAGTGAAATTACGTATCTAAGGAATTGAATTGGCATGAATTGATTGGCGTCCTAACACATAAGCATCTAACCTATCAAACTAATGCGGATTGGAAGGAATAAATCGCAGCCACAAACCACAACCACATAAAAAAAACATAAGGAGAAAATAAAGATAAGAGATTAGAGAGGTAAACCCAAAGGTGCTTGAATCGGACTGAAATTGCTTGCTTCTTACACTCGAAATGGCACTACCAAATTTGAAATTAAAACAAAATTAATTAAATTAAGATCCTAACATAATGTATAATGATAATAATGAATAAAATAAATAAAAAAAATCCTACAAGCATGATTGAACTAGGGAGGTAGAGAAAGAAAAATAAAATTAAAAAGTGGAGAATTGAGAATTCCTAATAAAAGAATGGAGGGATTAATGAAGATGGTAATACTAATAAAATAAAACTAATGGAAGAAGAAAGAGATAGAGAATAAGAAGAAGAAATTAGAAACTAGAAATATTAAGAGGTTAACAAGAAGATGAACATAAAATAAAAATAAGAAATTGATACTCCCTTCTACCAAAATTGAATTGCATGAGTTAACTAGGCCTTGCATGAATGTAATTTGATGAAGCTTGAATACTTGATTAATCCTTGTATTGCTTCTTCTTCCAAGTCTTCTAAATCTTTTCACTAGAATTTAGAAGCCTAGACTAGAAAGCTTCAAAACCTAAACTAGAATTATTACAACCATATTAAAGACATAAAATTAAAGTATGAATCAAAAGCATTACAACCTTGGAATTGAAATCATAAAATCAAACAAGATCTTAGAAAGCCAAAAACTAGAAGAAGAAAAGAAGAAATTTCACTAATAATTTTCTCTTGTTTACAAGAGAAGGCATGGGGTATTTATAGGGGGAAGAGAGGAGAAGGGAGAAGAGGGAGAGGGGCTCCACGGTTTGGGGGCCTCTCTCCTTCTTAAAAACATGGAGGAGAGAGAGAAGGAAGGAGAAAATCTCAAAAATAAGGGAATATTCCTTCTCCTTCCTTTACAATAAGACTTGATCCCCAAGAAAAAATAAAAAAAATAGAAACTAAGAGAGATAAGAATCCTAACTACATAAACCTTCTATTTTTCAAAAAGTAACCTTTTAATTCTAAACTTGTGTTTCCTTATCTTTGTAAGTGTCTTCTCCAAGCAATGAGATCAAGGCATCTTTGACTTTTCAACCTTCCAAGAATAAGAGCATCTTTTTCAAAAGAAATCTAGCCATAGTACAATTCCAAAAGTGTCCTTGGAAAGTTGGAGGAGAAAGAGTGATGACTAGGCTTCCACTCAACATATAATACAATACCCATCATGTCCTCTAAAAATCGTGGAGCCTTGTGTGAGAGGAGAGGTTTTAGGAGAGAGGGAAGAAAAAGAGAAAGAGATAAATAGGAAAAAAAATTGAAATAAAATAAAATAGAATAAAGATATGGGAGAGAGACATAATAGGAGACCACATGAAAGAGAAAAAGAATAGAGAATTCAAAGGGGGTAAGGGAGGTGGGAAAATGAGGTGGCATAAAAAAAACAAAATAGAAAATCATGGAGGGGTTAGGAGATGGGAGCCGTGGGCTTATTAGAGGGAAAGGAAGGATTTTAAGAAGGGGGTGAGGTGGCATAAGAAAAAAAAATATACATATGTATATATATATATATATATATATATATATATATATATATATATATATATATATATATATATATATATATATAAGAGAAAAATCGTGGATAGGGGGAGAGAAAGTAGGAAAACGGGGTGAGAGAGAGAGAGAGAGAGAGAACGGAAAAATCTAATTAAAAAGAGGGATATTCGGTGGAGGGAAGTAAAAAAAAAAAAAAAAAAAGAGACAATTTAGGAAAGAGGGAAGAAAAAGAGAGGAGATAAAATAGGAAAAGAAAAAAAAATTAAATAAATAAAAATATGGGAGAGATAGAGAGATAACGTGGGAGGGGGGAGAGATTTTAGGAAAGAGGGAAAGAGAATTGTGAGTGGGATGGATTATCTTTTGTTGGAGGGATGATTGTAGACTTTTTGGGATGCCTTTGCATACCCTTGCACCTCTCTTTGAAATGTCGTTCAACCCAAGCCATGAAAACCTAAATTTGTCCCAAAAAACCTAAGATTGGGTTGAGGAATTGGACATAGACCATAGATGGCTTAATGTATTGTGCCATTAGAATATTTGAGAGCCTAATGAACCTTGGAAGTCATCCCTACAAGCCCTTGAAGCCATTGGGGGCATTAGGGATCAATTTGGATGAAGTTCGAACTTGAAAAACCCATTCTTGTTGCGAGCGGACTTAGGACCGGACTCACCATCATGCATCCTCCCGTGGATCCCCCCCTTTGGGTGTGTCTCGGGTGTGTCTTAGGGTTTGACCGGATGTACGGACGGATTCACATAACAGAATTCGTTCGTGAATCCGCCCGCAGTTTACAGCATGATCACTGTTTAGTGTTTTGGCCATAAATTTGTCTATACATGTCGTATCGACGCGATTCAAGTTGCGTTGTAAAATATACTCAAAGAGATACATTTTCTATGAAGAAACCGTGGAACCAATACAAATAAAAGACCCTCAAAAGTGGATCCAAACCTAACTGATATGTTTTGATAGCAACTTAGGAACATGGTTGTAATCCGATAACTTTGCCCACACTGTGGCTACTTGTGTAAGACTTAATAAATCTTAATAGGGGTTAATTACCACCTAAAGTACCCCCTAAATATACTAATCAAGTGATTTATTATGATGTCAAGGTCTACCCTTGATGCCATCAAAACCCCTTGCTGTCCTAAGGGACTTGTGACCTCATCCTAGAATTGGAAAATCCTAAAGTGACTCTAAACCTGTGAATCCCAAGACTAATGCTTAGGCTAGGCTTTGGTGGCTTTGTTGGACCTTGAACTGATGTCATACCTTAAACCACCCCCTGGGAGGATTAGATAGGTGATCAAAATTACGTAACGGCAATCCGCCAAATCCCACGGATCTAGAAGCAGTTATTATATTCACGGAACCACATTCGTTCACTTTACCAAAGGCAAGATCAGAGTGCTGCAAATAATCTATAATTATAATAATAAAAGAAAGCATAGTGATACGGGAAATAATGATAATATATACATAAGTGAGATTGTTCTGATACATTTCCCAACTACCCACAAAGTAAAGAACAAAGCTGATAATAGTAAAACCAAAGATAGCATATACATATATATACAGGGTGAGCAGCCTCAACCCCCCCTAAAAAAAAAAAGAAACAACTAAGCCAGAAGCACGGATGGGGACAACCCCTAACAAAAATAAAAAGGAGTCCCCAAGACAAAAAGCATCAAGTGCGCTCTTC
The DNA here is from genome assembly GCF_018873765.1 of Telopea speciosissima. Lineage (NCBI taxonomy): Eukaryota > Viridiplantae > Streptophyta > Magnoliopsida > Proteales > Proteaceae > Telopea > Telopea speciosissima. The sequence continues at coordinate 37,234,737 of NC_057917.1, read as the reverse complement.
ACTGGTCTTTATCAACGACCACCGAGAACACACGAAGGATCGGTATGACCTCCGTCGGAGTCCACACCAATAAAGTCATAATCACGAGGGCTCTCCTCCTCGTAACGTGCCTCCATGCCACAGTGGCATCGGCCTGCAAAATCATCTAAAGAAGACATATATAATAGAGTGTGAGCCCCACTGAGCTCGTGAGCAAATCATATCATCATGTATACACATGCAACCACGATCCACAATCCACATGATCCTACATGATATGCAAGTCCAGATTCATTATTAGCCACCTAACAATACAACTAAGTCAGGTCAGTGCTACTACAATCCCCAATACATGTATCCCTGGTGCGGGCTTGGTTACCCATTCCCGCGATACACCCATTGAGTTATCGGAGAGAACCAGTCAGCTCCGCATTCGTTCACCAAGGTCAGCCCGACCAGCCCTCTGTGATTAACTTGTAGAGCAATCCATTCTTTCCTCTTTTCTTTTCTTTTCTGGGTCATAGCCCATAATCACCATTCCGGTCCAAACACATTTCATTTCACATTCACCATTCCGGTGCAATCACATTTCATTTCTTTTTATTTCTTTCCTTTTCTCATATACACATATGGTCACTCTCACAGGCCTCCAACATCTTAACCTGTGTTGGCAAGGGTGCGTAGCACGGGTGATGAAACTCTAACCCCATGTCTATATGGCATCGTATGAGTCGGGCAATGTCAATTGTATCCCATACTATGGGCTACCATCGACTTTATTTTTGAGCCGACTACGGCATCTAGTCTAGCATACACATTCATCATATAAGAATTCACAGTGTTGATCAACAGATAGTCATTATGTAGTGATTTGAGTAGTTTGAACAGAAGTAAATAACCTAGCATTTATAATTACAATTCTTAACTGCCAGCATAATATCATAATTACACATGCACATATGATAATACTATTCACTCACCTGGGTCTGGTTCTAAGTTCTCGGTTACAAATTCAGTTCCAACAGCAGTCTGGTTATCGGCCTCGAGCGTAGGATTAAATCCTAGGTATAAATCAGAAGTTGCCATTTTAGTATTTCCATCCTTCTTGGGTATCCTAGGGTTGATCTAGGCTTACAGAGTTGACCCGGTTTTTTTTTTTTTTTTTTTTGACCCGGTATTTAGTTGGTCTTTACTTGGAATTACTGGACCTCACACTGGGCCGTGGGTCTATGCCCCGGTGAGACATCCAGAGTTAGTGGCCTAGGGGTAAGATAGTAACTTTTACCATGTTATTACCTAACACAAGGTCATACAAGGCTTACTGTGCTGTCCACAGCTTGTCAGTGTTGTAGGACCAGGCATAGACAGGATTCCCAAGTCCTGTGGGGCCCACTTGGGTTCCCAAGCCATATCCTCATAAGGACAGATGTGGAAAAGGGCATTTAGGTCATTTCCCATCTTCCCACACTGTCATATGGCCAAAGGATGAGGTCCCCAAGGCCAGATCAGCATTCCTATAATTTTTCATTCACTCGGCGATGGCTCTAGGCGTTGTCTACATCGCCCAAAGGCTGAAAATCGACAATGGGCTGAGATTCCAAGGTTGGTCTTCAGGGGCAGTGCTTAAACCTTCTCCCCATGCATGTTAGGGTGCTAGGTACCCCCAAGGGTGGTCTACATCGTGGTCCATGTGGATTTTCCACTGGGTCCACCACTAGGCTGCCAGAGGCTGCCCAGACAGCCCGGTGAATAGTATCATAGGGTTTTCACCAAGCATGAATCTCAGTTTCAGCCACATGCAAGGCTGGAAACAGATGTAAAAAGGTGTTCTAAGGTTGCAACTACCTAGGGTTAAGTCCATGCAACCATTGCTTGCATCCAGGGTTCCAATTAGACAGCCAGCAGTGAATCTGGGTAGTGCAGCTATGCACAGCCAGATTCAGCTCTTAAGAACACCACAATAGCCTTATTAAATTATCCAAAAATCATAGATCTCCCATGCTTTATGCTTGCATGGCAGATCTTGGCAGTTCCCAAATGTACTGGTTGCCAGAGAGTAGAAAGATAAGTGAGCATGAGCACCAGAAGGTGAGCAGCAGGTCTGAGATGGGTTTTCTTACCTGTATAGGCCTATGGGTGCTCGGTTCTTGGCTTGGATGCAGGGCTGCCAGCAGTCCTCCTCCTTCTTCTTCTTCTTGCTTCTTCTTCTTCCTCTTCTTTCTCTCCTTTCTCTCTTCTTTCTCCCCTCACGGTTCTATTAATGCTAAGGGCTCTAAATGAACCCAAGGCTTCCATATTTGTAGGCTAGCCTATGACTAGGGCCTGTTTGGCCATTAAGTCCCTTTTCCAAAATGCATTCTTTACTGCATTCTCAGCCACTCTGGGCTCTCTGGTGGGGTCCACAGTGAACCAAGGGTATGAGGTGGTCCCTCAGACTCCCCTCTACCTATGGAGGGTACCCATGTCCAATATGAGTGGTCCCCATAATTAAAATCCATTAAAATATGTTGTTCCACTCATTGGGCAATGGTTCTAGGCGTTGTCTCCATCGCCTAGTGCATCGCCCAATGGCTTCAGCAGAGCTGAAACTCAATGGGACTTGCACAGGGGTTTAACCCATGGTCAGGGCTTTGTCCCCACATGCCATCAACGGGTTTTTACACACTTTTCCAGGGGTGGGTTCCACAATTATGGAGAGGAGAGAGATTACCTGGGATCCAGGCCATACATGATACTGTGGGCTATGCAGTTCCACGGGTCAGTTATCCATCATCTGACAGGTATGCAAGATGACATGCACAGGGTTTCCTCATTAATCCAAACCACTGGAGTGATACTCCACAATGTTCCTGGTTGCCTGGTCAGGGGTTCCTGTCCTTCAATCAAAAGTCCAGCCAGTCAAGAGCAGGGTTTGACATTTCTCCCCACCTTCCAAAAATTTTGTCCTCAAAATTGGCTTACCTTGTTGTTCAAAGAGCTGGGGATACTTCTCCTTCATTTCTTCCTCACGTTCCCAGGAAGCTTCTTCTTCTGGGTTGTTTGCCAATCGAACCTTTACAAAGGTGACCGTGCGATTATGGAGATTATGCTCCTTTCTGTCCAATATCTCCGTAGGTTGCTCCTCGTAGGTTATGTCCATGTCCAACTGTTCAAGTTCAGTGGATAGTATATGTGTCGGGTTGCTAATGTACTTCCTCAGCATTGACACATGGAAAACATCATGGATGGTCGACAAAGATGGCGGTAATGCTAGTCGGTACGCTACGGGTCCCACTTTGTTGAGTATTTCATATGGACCAATGAATCTTGGGCTCAACTTGCCCCTCTTGTTGAAGCGTAGCAGTCCTTTTGTTGGAGATACTCGGAGGAATACTTTTTCTCCAACTTCAAAATCGATATCCTTTCTTCAATTATCCGCATAACTCTTCTGTCTTGACTGGGCTGCCTTGGTCTTCTCTCTTATGACATCCACCTTGTCGTAAGTCGCTTGTATCATCTCTGGCCTGAGATATCTTCTTTCGCCAACTTCATCCCAATATAACGGGGTTCGACACTTTCGTCCATAAAGTGCTTCGAATGGTGCCATGCCAATTGTGGAGTGGTAACTATTATTATATGCGAATTCCACCAGTGGTATGTGGGCATCCCAACTATCATTCATCTCCAAAACACAGGCTCGGAGCATATCTTCCAAAGTCTGGATAGTTCTTTTTTACTGTTCGTCCGTCTGTGGATGGAAAGCAATACTAAGGTTCAGTTGAGATCCCAATACCTTTTGTAAACTCCTCCAAAACCTTGAGGTAAACTAAGGATCTCTGTCAAACACAATACTGACAGGCACACCATGTAAGCGGACTGTGTTTTCAATGTATATCTGGGCAAGCTTCTCCATTGGGTAACTTATCTTGATTGGTATGAAGTGTGCCATCTTCGTTAGTCCGTCTACAATTACCCATATTGCATTCATTCCTTTTCTGGTGTTGGGTAAATTTGTCACGAAATCCATAGTGATCCTTTCCCACTTCTACTCAGGTATAGGTAGTGGTTGCAACAATCCACACGGTCGGTATTTCTCTGCTTTTATCTATTGGCAGGTGAGACACTGGGACACGTATATTGCTATAGTCTCCTTCATTCCAATCCACCAGTAATACTTCTTTAAATCCTTGTACATATTCATGCTTCCAGGGTGAATTGTATAGGGTGAGTTGTGCGCCTCTTTAAGGATTCAGTCTTAGACATCATAATCATCAGGCACGCATAATTTGTCTCAAAACTTCAATGCACCATCATGGGCCAAGCAAAAATCCAAATCCTTGTGGATTCCTTGTTGTACTTCCCAAATAATCTTGGCCAGCTCGAGGTCGAATGGTTGCTTTGCAATTACTTCTTCTCGTATCGACGGCTGCAAATCCATAGCTGCTAGTTGTATAGCCGTTCCTTCGATCACGAGTTCCAGATCAAGTTTTTGAGCTTCTTCGTATAACTATTCACTTACAACTAAGGAAGCGAGGGATGTAGTCTGAGATTTTCTACTTAATGCATCTGCAACAACTTTGGCCTTGCCGGGGTGGTACTGGATTTCACAATCATAGTCTCTTGCCAATTCCAACCACCGTCATATTCATCTCCTTTTGGGTGAAGAAATACTTAAGACTTTTGTGATCGCTGAAGATTTCGCTCTTTTCACCGTACAGGTAATGCCGCCATATCTTTAATGCGGAGATCGCTGCCGCCAACTCCAAGTCATGAGTGGGGTAGTTCTTCTCGTGTTCCTTCAGTTGTCTTGAGGCATAGACGACTACTTTACCTTTCTGCATCAGGATGCCACCCAATCCTATTTTGGATGCGTCAGTGTAAACTACCATTCCTCCAGTGCCATCCGAAATGATCAAAATTGGAGCCATTACCAAACGGTTTCTCAACTCCTAAAAACTTTTCTCACATGCTTCATTCCATTCAAACGTGGCACCTTTCCTTGTAAGTTTTGTCATTGGTGCCTAGATGCGCGAGAAATTTTTAATAAATCGACGGTAGTATCCGACCAATCCTAAGAAGCTTCGGATCTCAGTGGCACTCTTCAGAGTCTCCTACTCGAGAACCACTTTCACCTTGTCTGGGTCCACTTGAATGCCGTCCTTGGTGACGATGTGTCCCAGGAATCCAATTTGGTGAAGCCAAAATTCACACTTACTGAACTTGGCGTAGAGTTGGTGTTACCGCTATCGCTGTCGCACGAAGGTAAGATGCTGAGCATGTTCTTCTTCACTCTTGGAGTACACCAGGATGTCGTCAATGAATACGGTGACGAACCTATCCAATACATCATGGAACACTCTATTCATAATGTCCATGAATGCTGTCGGGGCATTGGTTAACCCAAACGATAATACCAAGAATTCATAATGTTCGTATTGAGTTCTAAACGCCGTCTTATGGATATCACCGCTTTTGATCTTCAGTTGATGGTATCCCGACCTAAGGTCAATCTTGGAGAATACGCTCGCTCCTTACAGCTGGTCAAATAGGTCATCGATGCACGGCAATGGGTATCAATTCTTGATGGTCAGCTTATTTAACTCGCGGTAATCGATACACAGTCGTATGCTACCATCCTTCTTCTTTACGAACAGCATGGGTGCCCCCCAAGCGGACACGCTAGGTCGTATAAATCCTTTCTTCAGTAAATCCTGCAACTGAATCTGCAACTCTTTCAGTTTGATAGGTGCCATCCAATACGGTGCCTTGGATACCAGAGCTGCACCAGGGGTGAGATCAATTGCGAACTTCGTCTCACGGTCAGGTGGTAGTTGCGTCAGATCTTCTGAAAAAACATCAGGAAACTCTCTGACGACCTCAAGTTCTTCCAAGGGTTTTATCTTCGCCTTCGTGTCTATCACAGTGGCCAAAAAGCCTTGGCATCCATCATCTAGCAACTTTTGCCCCTGAAGAGCTGACAAAGTTATCCTCTTGGGCTTCTTCTTTTGTTCACTTTGATAGGTGAAAATTGACCCATCCTCCATTTTGAATACAATCTTCTTTTCCGCACACTTGACGTTAGCTCCATAGACAGATAGCCAGTCCATGCCTAATATTACGTCAAAATCCTTCATATCAAGCTTTATCAATTGTACGGTCAAACTCTTCCCACAAATCTCTATCTTGCAGGGGTCGTAGACTTCCTTCAAACTTACGACACTACCTGTTAGTGTGCTGACTACTAATTCGTGCCCGATGTCTCTCAGTTGATCTTTCATCCTACTTGCAAAGTTGGTAGAAACGAAAGAGTGGGATGCGCCTGAGTCGAATAATACTCGCGCGGGTATGGTTGAGACTTTCAGGGTACCTAGGGTTTGTATGTAATTTAGGTCATATGTAGTAAGCCATTTATTCCCTATAATTAAGTAGTGCTCAGCAAACTTACCTATCAATACATCAAGGTTTGCCTCAGCCTCCTCATTTGTCAATTCGAATACCTTTCCTCACGTCCAGTTGTCCTGTGGTTGGAAAGGTCTTGCGTAGGGCTGATTGGGCGAGTTGTTGCCATACCCACACGTTCTGCAATCTCTGGCCATATGCCCTTCTTTGTTGCACAGGTAGAACTTAAAGGGTGGAGCAGCTGGTGTGGAGGCTTGGCTCACTTGACTAGTGGCTAGTTGAGTTGTTGTCGATGTCGTTATCGCCTGACTCGTAGCTAGTTAAGCAGGTTGATTGAAAGCGGGGCGGAAAGGGTTCTGACCCACGTTAGGCCTACGATACGGAGTCGGGTTGGGGTATGAACTGGCTCCATGAAAAGCTTTGTTCGGCCAACTAACGGTTTGAAAATTATTTGGCCTCTTGCCTAACCCGGGCAACGTCACAGCTTTTTCCTTCTCCTTCTCTTTGAATCTATCTTCCATTGTCTTTGCTTTGTCGACCATTTGAGCATAGTCCCAGATGTTCATTATTGACAGGACCGATCCAATCTCAGTTTTGAGTCCCTTCTCAAATTTCTTCGCTTTATTAACTTCCCCTCTCAGGTGTTCTAGAGCAAAATGGAACAGGTCTTTGAACCGTTGTTGGTAATCTAACACCGATTTGGTTCCTTGCACCAGTGCGTTGAACTCCGCTTCATTCCTGTCCCTAAAGCTCTCTGGGAAGTAATTCTTGAAGAAGACTTCTTTGAACTGGTCCCACATGGGATTTGGATGAGTGGCTTCCAGAGTTGGCTTAGTAGCCTTCCACCAAGCTTCGGCTTCATTTTGTAGTTTGTAGCCCGCGCATATTAATTTTTGTGCATCCGTGCACTCAAGCACTTCAAATGCTTTCTCCATGGCACTAATCCACCGCTCCGGCTGCAATGTGACAGAAGTTATCTTGGAAAATGTGGGTAGTTGGAGTTTCTTAAATCTCTCCATCACCTTAGTAGTAGAGTTTTCTGCCACATGTTGGGGTACAGGTGGTGGGAAATGCACTGGCCGGTTGGGTGGCTGAGGTGGTGTTGCAAGCTCATGCAGCATGGTTGCAAATTGCGTGGACATCTGGCCCAGCAGCTCCTGTTGCTGTTGCATAGTTCTCATCATGGCCGTCATCATGACACTCATTTCACTGGCGGCCATGCTTGGCTGAGGTGCAGCAGTAGTGGCTTGAGCGACTGCTGGTGCTCCTGACGAAGCAGCAGATGTGTCAAAAACCTGAGCCTCATTTCTATTAGGCAATTCATCATCCGAGGTAACAAGAGGACGTTTTCCTTTATGTCCACCTCGAGAACTTCTTATGTTGACCATGATTGTCTTTCTGAAAGAATGAACACGATCAACATCCTAATATTATTCATCGGGGTCATCAATTATTTCCTAGTTAGTACAGGTACAACTTAGTCCATAGTTCCAGTGAAATTTTTTTTTCCATGGGTCGCATCGGTAAGGTGATTTATTATTATTTCAACATCTCTTATTGCTCGTAGGTACATTATTCACTTGGTTTGGTTTTCTTATTTATATCCTTCTGTTTTAGGTATTTCATGCGATGGCACACTATGCATGACACTATATAATGAATTTATTTTAAATTTTTTATCAAAAGCCTTTAGATATTACCTGAACCTAACAAGCAAGCTGTTCCAGTTTCCAACCGGTGATATATGCCATCACATGCAGGTATTCTATATCGGCTCTAACTTTGGCAGCTAAGACCAAGAAGTATTCTCATTCTCCTGGTTCACTAACAGCAGCATGGGCTAAGTAGAAGTCTAGCCGATTCTCAGCTCGGGGTAAAACCAGTCGTATCCGCCTCAGTGTCTCTCGCAAGTGTCTAATATAGAGCATGATGCTGGGGTCTCCAGCCTTGGTTGCGGTACTAGGTCCTGTAATAGAAAAGGGTTCTAACATCAGGTTATACTTAATTAAAAGAATTAAGTACACATCTATTGGAATTAAGCATCTATAATGATAAGAATATAAGTGCGTTGGCTCGAGGTACCTTAGCGTCTAAGAGTTTTGATTGGCTAGACAACCTATTGGACTCTATTCTTGGCTGTCCTAAACTTTGGATAGGGTAAGTTCTATGCTCCCTACACGTCGTAGATACGTATTACAACATACCTATTTATCTATGTTTGGTTTTGCATGGCATCAAACCATTCAGTTCGTACATCACAGTATCAACACATAATAACTAAATATATTACACCCACACAATTCTTCATAAGTATATGTATATTTATTTAACAATAACTACTTACACTCATGACGAAAACAATTTACATGTTTATCACCAAAATTCTAAAATGGGAGTTGTTTTCCCCTAGTCTTAGGTAATTTGTACTTGTTCAATTAATTATATATTATTTTATATATATATATATATATATATATATATATTTGAACTAATTATGAAAATTTATGCTTTCATGTCTATCAAGGTTATTATAGGTGAAACCCAAGTTCATATATGCAAAATAGCCAAAACCAGCAAAATTGATTCACTGAGCGATGTCTCTGGGCGTTGCCTGCATCGCCCAGTGCCATTGCCTAGAGAATCGGGGCGCAGGTATATGAGTCCGAGAGGGGCCCATATCATTCCTAACTTTTTCTAACTCTCTCTAAACACCTAGGAGAAGTCTTTGGAGGGTAGTGTGACCTATTCCACACCAAATCCACGCATTTCCTCGAGTTCCTTGCAAATCTACATGTGCCTAGGTAAGATTTCTTAGCTACATTCCCTTGTTAGGTTTTTTTTTTCTTTTCTTTCAATCTTGCCTTGGGCTAGGGTTTTTTTTACAAATTTCCTTTGCCCTAACCATCTCTTTTTCTTCTCCCTTGTAGGAAAGATGTCCACAAGTCATCGTACGGCTAGGAAGTCCATGGCACAGAAGAGGCTTTGAGTGGAGAGTGAGCGTTCATTGTCCTCTTCATCTATGGTACCTCCCTTCTCACCTAGGGACGATTCTTCTTCTTCGGAGGAGCCCGAATTTGACCGGTTCCTCTTTTCTAGGTACGAGCATTTTAGAGATTGGAAGAACTTCAAGTCCCTAAAAATTGTGAATGGGCGGGTAGTACAGGTGGATGACTTTCACCAGTAGAATCTCTATACTAGGTTCAACATCTTAGGTTGGACCCCTATGTTGACCCCTACCGAGTCTTGTTACCCTAACTTGGTTCGGTACTTTTACTGTAATTTGGTGCCATCTGGGGCACAAGAGTTCGGTTTAGAGAGTAGAGTCAAGGGAGTGGACATTAGATTGACCACTGCCTCATTAGCAGGGATTTTAAGTATTCCTAACACAGGAGAGAGGGTTTACTACAAACCTAGGATGGACATTTCAGAGATGTTTTCCTTGGAGAGTGGTCTTCAAGGCATTAATAGGTTCACAGCACACACCCAAGTCCAAGGCTTCCTACAAGCCTAGTGCTCGAGTGATCAGTAGGTGTGTGTCCTACAACATCTACCCCAAGGGCGGCAATAGAGGTAGTATTTCTATGATGAGAGCTTATATCACTTTCTATCTACTGGGAGCCGACAGAGGGGGTCCGATCATAAACCTCCCTTACCTACTTCTTTAGGCCATGTTATATCATGCACAGAACCCGGCTGTGGGAACCTTCCGTATGGGAAATTCCATACTCTAGTCTTTCGGCATTTTGGGGTTCCTCTGGCAGGTGAGTATGCGGAGAAGGACAGATCTAGGCCTATCGATAAGACCTCGATTCTGAAGATGAAAGTGTCAGGGAGTGATCCACAGGAGGAAGAGAAGATGGTGATGCCTGCTGATGAGCAGCAGGGAGAGGAGCAAGGAGAGATGCGTGGTGGGGATGACTAGGGTGTGGGTTTAGGAGATATTGAGGGAGACATCCGGGGCGAGCATGGAGAGGAGCAGGGCATGGGTCAAGGCGACTTTGAGGGTGTTGGCACATAGTTTATTGACTTACCTGCCTATTAGGCGATGGGTGCCACCAGTTCTCAGGTTCCAGGGCCTTCTGAGTGGTCACAGATGATGTCTCATTTCCAGAGCTTTAGGACTCAGCTTACATTCATTTCGACTAGATTGGACCGAGGGTTCACATCATTAGAGAGCAGAGTGGAATCTGTCGAGCAGCGCTTGGATTTCTGGGATAGATTGTACCGAGTTGATTCACACCAGTCTCAGCCTCCACCGAGTGACTTGCCTCCTTCTGAGTAGTTCTTCTGATCAGCTCCAAATGCTTATGCTACGTGGTTATCTTTTTTTTGTTTTACACTTATGTACTTTTCTTATTCGAGATGTATGCAGTTTTTTTTTTGTTTTGTTAGTGTGTCGGCTTATGTAAATGTTCGTGTAATATTTTAATTCAAACTGATGTAGTGGCTCAGCCATAGTTGCCTTTAAGTTATTGGAAGTTTTGCATCATTGTTTGTTTACATCTACCTCCCAAGTAGCTTTTAATTATTACATGTTTTAATATTTGTAGCTTATTAGTCCTAGACTGCACTCTATGAATGTAAGAAGAGCCTCACGCTCTGATACCAGGCTCTGTCACACCTCAAACCACCCCCTAGGAGGATTAGGTAGGTGACCCAAATTGCGTAATGGTAATACGTCAAATCCCACGGATCTATAAGCAGTTATTATATTCATGGAACCACATTTGTTCACTTTACCAAAGGCAAGATCAGAGTGCTGCAGATAATCTACAATTATAATAACAAAAGAAAGCGCAGTGATATGGGAAATGATGATAACATATACATAAGTGAGATTGTTCTGATACATTTCCCAACTACCCACAAAGTAAAGAACAAAGCTGACAACAGTAAAACCAAAGATAGCATATACATATATATACAGGGTGAGTAGCCTCAACCCCAAAAAAAAAAAAAAAAAGAAACAACTAAGCCAGAAGCACGGACGAGGACAACTCCTAACAAAAATAAAAAGGAGTCCCCAAGAAAAAAAGCATCAAGTGCGCTCTTCACTGGTCTTCATCAACAACCACCGAAAACACACGAAGGATCGGTATGACCTCTGTCGGAATCCACACCAATAAAATCATAATCACGAGGGCTCTCCTCCTCGTAACGTGCCTCCATGCCATAGTGGCATCGGCCTGCAAAATCATCTAAAGAAGACATGTATAACAGAGTGTGAGCCCCACTGAGCTCGTGAGCAAATCATATCATCATGTATGCACATGCAACCACGATCCACAATCCACATGATCCTACATGATATGCAAGTCCAAATTCATTATTAGCCACCTAACAATACAACTAAGTCAGGTCAGTGCTACTACAATCCCCAATACATGTATCCCTGGTGCGGGCTTGGTTACCCATTCCCGCAAAACACCCATTGAATTGTCAGAGAGGACCAGTCAGCTCCCACATTCGTTCACCAAGGTCAGCCCGACCAGCCCTCTGTGATTAACCTATAGAGCAATCCATTTCTTTCCTCTTTTCTTTTCTTTTCTGGCTCATAGCCCATAATCACCATTCCGGTGCAAACACATTTCATTTCACATTCACCATTCCGGTGCAATCACATTTCATTTCTTTTCATTTCTTTCCTTTTCTCATGTACACATATGGTCACTCTCACAGGCATCCAACACCTTAACCCCTGTTGGCAAGGGTGCGTAGCACGGGTGATGAAACTCTAACCCCATGTCTATATGGCATCGTATGAGTCGGGCAGTGTCAACCGTATCCCATACTATGGGCTACAACCGGCCTCATTTTCAAGCCGACTACGGCATCTAGTCTAGCATACACATTCATCATATAAGAATTCACAGTGTTGATCAACAGATTGTCATTATGGAGTGATTTGAGTAGTTTGAACAGAAGTAAATAACCTAGCATTTATAATTACAATTCTTAACTGCCGGAATAATATCATAATTACAAATGGACATATGATAATACTATTCACTCACCTAGGTCTGGTTCTAAGTGCTCGGTTGCAAATTTAGTTCCAACAGCAGTCTGGTTGTCAGCCTCGAGCGCAGGATCAAATCCTAGGTATAAATCAGAAGTTGCCATTTTAGTATTTCCATCCTTCTTGGGTATCCTAGGGTTGATCTAGGCTTACAGAGTTGACCCGGTATTTAGTTGGTCTTCACTTAGAATTACTGGACCTCACACTGGGCAGTGTTAGTGGCCTAAGGGTAAGATAGTAACTTTTACCATGTTAGTACCTGACACAAGGTCATACAAGGCTTACTGTGCTGTCCACGGACCAGGCAGAGACAGGATTCCCAAGTCCTGTGGGGCCCACTTGGGTTCCCAAGCCATATCCTCATAATGACAGATGTGGAAAAGGGCATTTAGGTCATTTGCCATCTTCCCACACTGCCACATGGCCAATGGGTGAGGTCCCCAAGGCCAGATCAGCATTCCTATAATTTTTCATTCACTGGGCGATGGCTCTTGGCATTGTCTGCATCGCCCAGAGGCTGCAAATTGACAATGGGCTGAGATTCCAAGGTTGGTCTTCAGGGGCAGTGCTCAAACCTTCTCCCCATGCATGTTAGGGTGCTAGGTACCCCCAGGGGTGGTCTACATCGTGGTCTATGTGGATTTTCCACTGGGTCCACCACTAGGCTGCCCAGACAGCCCAGTGAATAGTATCACACGATTTTCTCCAAGCATGAATCTCAGTTTCAGCCACACGTAACGCTGGAAACAGATGTAAAAAGGTGTTCTAAGGCTGCAACTACCTAGGGTTAGGTCCATGCAGCCATTGCTTGCATCCAGGGTTCCAATCCGACAGCCAGCAGTGAATCTGGGCAGTGCAGCTATGCACAGCCAGATTCGGCTCTTAAGAACACCACAACAGCCTTATTAAATTATCTAAAAATCACAAATCTCCCATGCTCTATGCTTGCATGGCAGATCTGGAGCAGATCTGGAGCAGTTCCCAACTGTTCTGGCTGCCAGAGAGTAGAAAGACAAGTGAAGCATGAGCACCAGAAGGGGAGCAGTAGGTCTGAGATGGGTTTTCTTACCTGTACAGGCCTATGGGTGCTCGGTTCTTGGCTTGGATGCAGGGCTACTAGTAGTCTTCCTCCTTCTTCTTCTTTCTTCTTTTTCTTCCTCTTCGTTCTCTCCTTTCTCTCTTCTTTCTCCGCTAATGGTTCTATTAATGCTAAGGGCTCTAAATGAGCCCAAGGCTTCCTTATTTACAGGCCAGCCCATGACTAGGGCATGTTTGGCCATTAAGTCCCTTTTCCAAAATGCATTCTTTATTACATTCTCAGCCACTCTGGGCTCTCTGGTGGGGTCCACAGTGAACCAAGGGTATGAGGTGGTCACTCAGACTCCCCTCTACATATGGAGGGTGCCAATTAAAATCCATTAAAATATGCTATTTCACTCACTGGGCGATGGCTCTGGGCGTTGTCTGCATCGCCCAGTGCATCGTCCAGTGGCTTCAACAGAGCTCAAACTCAATAGGACTTGCACAGGGGTTTAACCCATGGTCAGGGCTTTGTCCCCACATGCCATCAAGGGGTTTTTACACCCTTTTCTCGGGGTGGGTTCCATAATTATGAAGAGGAGAGAGATTACCTGGGATCCAGGCCATACATGATACTGTGGGCTGTGCAGTTGCATGGGTCAGTTATCCATCTTCTGACAGGTATACAAGATGACATGCACAGGGTTTCCTCATTAATCCAAACCACTGGAGTGATACTCCACAGTGTTCCCGATTGCCTGGTCAGGGGTTCCTGTCCTTCAATCAAAAGTCCAGCCAGTCAGGAATAGGGTTTGACAACTGATCCTTTTAGGGTCCTAAATGTCACATCCCAAACCACCCCTGGGAGGATTAGGTAGCTGACCCGAATTGCCTAACGGCAATCCACCAAATCCCACGGATCTAGAAGCAGTTAATGCATTCACGGTTCCACATTTGTAACAATACTACAAGTAAGTTCAGAGTGCTGCAGACAACCTACAATTATAACAAAGAAATAGAAAGCATAGCGATATGGGAATGATGGTGATATATATATACATGTGTAAGTTCTGATACATTCCCCCACACACCCACAACTGAAAGGAAAAGCTGACATATACATAAGCTAAAAGGAAATACATATATATACAAGGCGACATAACTCAACCCCAGAAGAAAGGGAAAAAAAAGACTAAACCAAAAGCATAAACGGGGATAACCTCCAATGAGAAGCAAAAAGGAGTCCCCAAGACAAAAGCATCAAGTCCGCCCTTCACTGGTCTTCATCAATGACCACCGAGAACACATGCAATATCGGCACGACCTCCGTTGAACTCCATACCAATAGAGTCAAAATCACGAGGGCTCTCCTCCTCGTAACGGGCCTCCATGCCACAGTGGCATCGATCTACATATGTAACAGACTGTGAGCCCCACTGAGCTCATGAGCAAAATATATCATCATGCATGCATATTCAACCACAATCCACATGTTCCTACATGATATGCAAGTCCAAATTATTTAATTAGCCACCTAACAATATAGCTAAGTTAGGTCTGTGCTACTACAATCCCCAATACATGTATTCCTGGTATGGGCTTGGTTACCCCTTCCCGCGATTCACCCATTGAGTTATTGAAGAAGACCAATCGGCTCCAGCATCTCCCTAGCCAGGACAGCCCGACCGGTCCCCTGGATTAACTCACATGACGTAACCGACTCAATATCATAATCACCTTTCCGGTGCTTCACGGTTGAGACCGAGGATCATCTGTAATTGGCACTTGGCCATGAAAAATATTCACCTACTGGTGCTTCCCAAGCTTGTAGCCCGAGGCTTCCCGGCATATTTACCCTGGGGCATCCCAGCTGTGCTGAGGCTTCCCAGTGTAAACACCTCTAGGGTTTTTCGATAGTCCTCACACTTATCCAACACCTTAACCCCTATTGGCAAGGGTGCGTAGCACGGGTGATGAAACTCTAACCCCATGTCTAAATGGCATCATATGAGTCGGGCGGTGTCAACCGTATCTCATACTATGGGCTACCACCGGCCTCGTTTCCAAGTCGACTATGACATCTAGTCTAACATTCACAGTCATCATGGCATAATCACAGAGTTGATCACAGACATACGATGTATAACAGTTTGACTAATTGTATTGAATTTAAGTAATCACAGCATTATAAATTAAAGAAAATAATTGCCGGCATAATAGTATTGTTACACATACATACGCGATGATACTTCACTCAGCTAGGTCTGGTTCTAAGAACTCAGTTGCAAAATCAGTTTCAGCTGCAGTCTGACAGTAGACCTCGAGTGCAGGATCAAATCCTAGATATAAATCAAAAATTTGTCATTTAATAATCCAAACTATTTTTGGAGATCCTAGGGTTGATCTAAGCTCACTGGGTTGACTCGGTGTATAATTGTTCATCACTTGGAATTCTCTGGGTCTTATACTGGGCCTTAGGCCTATGTCCCGGTGCATCATCCGGAGTTGGTGGCCTAGGGGTAGAATGGTCATTTACTACTTTAGCACATGCTCCTAGGATTTTACAATTTTACAGTGCTGTCCCCAACTTGACTGTGTTGCAGGACCATCACAGGCAGGGTTTCCAAGTCCTGTGGGGCCCACTTGGGTACCCTAAGCACTTACACACATGGACAGATGTGGGGAGGGGCATTCTGGTCATTTTCCACCTCCCTACAATGAATCATGGCCCTAGGGTGAGGATCCCCAGGTCAGAGCATCAAATCAGTAAAGTTTCCTTTATTGGGCGATGGCTCTGGGCGATGTCTGCATTGCCTAGTGCATCGCCTAGAGATTGCAAAACCGGAATCAGGCTGAGATTCCTAGGTTTTGAACCATGGGTTGTGCATGGATCTTCTCCCAATGCATGTTAGGTCAACTTGGACCCCAGGGGCATACTTTGCACTGGTCCTTGTGGATTTTCAATTGGGGCCACCACTTGGCTGCTAGAGGCTGCCCAGACAACCCAGTGAACAGTAACACAGGGTTTTCTTTAGTTACAAAACTTGGTTTTAGCTATATACAAGGCTGGATGTAGGTGTAAAATGATAATCCAAGGTTGCTACCACCTAGGGTTAGGTCTCATGCAGCCAGTTCTCAGTGTAACTTAGCAATGCAGCCAAGCACAACCTGGTTTCGGTTCTAGATTTGTGAAACAGATATAGGAATCATCATTAAACACTCAGATCTTCCATGCATCATGTTTGCATGGCAGATTTGAGGTGGTACTTGGCAGCCCTTAGCTGTCCTGGGCTGCCAGTGGTCAGAAATCCATCAAAACACCAAAGATTCAAGGAGATATGTAGTAAATCACCAAGGCAGCAGGTAGAGCAGGGCTGTGTAAACCTGCACAGGTCTGGGGTAGCATGAAATCAGGTCCCAGATGTGTAGGCTGCTCCCTCCTTCCTCTCCTTCTCTTTTCTTTCTTTTCTTTCTTCTCCCTTCCCCCACGATTTGAATAGTAGCCAAAGCTCTAAAATGAGCTAAGGCACCCCTATTTATAGGCCAGCCCTTAACTAGGGTCTGTTTGGTTGCTAAGGCCTATTCCCAAAATGCATTTTTGACTACATTCTCAGCCATTTTGGGTACTCAGGTGGGATCCACAGTGGTCCAAGGGTATGAGGTGGTCCCTCAGACTCCCCTCGACCTATGGAGGGTGCCTATATCCAATATGGGTGGTCCCCATAAATTAAATCCTTAAAATAATGTTGTTTTACACTCTAGGCGAGATTTCAGCAGGGCTGATTCTCTGTGGGTTTGCACAGGGGTTTGACTCAGGCCTAGGGTCTTGCACCCACATGTCATTTAGGGTCTTTTACACACATTTCTAGAGGTGGGGCCCACAGTCATGGAGAGGAGAGAGAATACCTGGAATTCAGGCAATATATTATGCTATGAGCTATGCAGTTGCAAGGGTCAGTGATCCATCTACTGACAAGCATGTAGGAGGTCATCCTCAGAGTTCCTTCATCAAATTCAATCGCCGGAGTGATACTCCACAGTGTGCTTGGATGCCATGTCAGGGGTTCCTATTCTTCAATCAAAATTCCAGTCTGTCAGGGGTAGTTTGACATTTCTCCCCACCTTACAAAAATTTCATCCTCGAAATTAGCTTACCTTGTTGCTCGAAGAGTTGGGGATACTTCTCCTTCATCTCTTCCTCATGTTCCCATGAAGCCTCTTCTATGGGATTATTTCCCCCATCGAACTTTTACAAAGGCGATCATGCGGTTGCGGAGGTTATGTTCCTTTCTATCCAATATCTCTGTGGGCTGTTCTTCATAGGTCATGTCCACGTCCAATTGTTCAGGTTCAGCTAATAGTACATGTGTCGGGTTGTTGATATATCTTCTTAGAATCGACACATGGAAGACATTGTGGATGCCTTGAAGAGATGGTGGTAATGCCAGCCGGTATGCTACGGGTCCCACTCTATTGAGGATTTCATAAGGACCAATGAATCTCAGGCTTAACTTGCTTTTCGTGTTAAAACGTAGCAATCCCTTCGTTGGAGACACTCGGAGGAATACTTTTTCCCCGATGTCAAATTCAATGTCCTTCCTTCGATTATCAGCATAACTTTTCTGCCTTGATTGGGCCGCCTTGATATTCTCACTAATAACATCAACCTTATCACAGGTAGCTTGTATCATCTCAGGTCCGAGATATCTCCGTTCTCCTACTTCGTCCCAGTATAATCGGGTTCAACACTTCCGACCATAGAGAGCTTTAAACGGTGCCATGCCAATGGTGGAGTGGTGACTATTGTTGTATGCAAATTCCACTAAGGGTATGTGGGCATCCCAACTGTCGTTCATTTCCAAAACACAGGCTCTGAGCATGTCTTCCAGAGTCCGAATAGTTCTTTCAGATTGTCTATCCATCTGCGGATGGAAAGCCATACTAAGATTTAGCTGAGACCTCAGTGCCTGTTGCAAACTTCTCCAAAACCTTGAGGTAAATCATGGATCTCTATCAGATACAATGCTGACAGGCACGCCATGTACGTGAACTATATTTTCTATGTATAGCTGGGCGAGCTTCTCCATTGCATAATTGATTTTGATCGGTATGAAGTGAGCTGCCTTTGTCAGTCCATCTACAATCACCCAAATCGCATTCATTCCCTTTCTGGTGTTGGGCAGATTTGTTACAAAGTCCATAGTTATTCTTTCCTACTTCCGTTCAGGTATAGGGAGTGGCTGTAACAATCCATACGGTCGGTGTCTCTCCGATTTAATTTCTTGACAAGTGAGGCACTTAGACACGTATATGGCTATAGTCTCTTTCATCCCAATCCACCAGTAGTATTCTTTAAGTCCTTGTACATCTTCGTGCTCCCGAGGTGGATTGTATAGTGTGAGCAATGCGCCTCCTTAAGGATTCGGTCTTGGACATCATAATCATCAGGCATGCACAATCTATCTCGAAACTTTAGTGCACCATCATGGGCCAATGAAAAATCTGGGTCCTTGTCGACTGCTTGTTGAACTTCCCAAATTATTTTGGCCAACTTGGAATCCAATGGTTGCTTCGCAAATATCTCTTCTCGTATTGACGGCTGTAAATCCATTGCTGCTAGCTGTATGGTCGTTCCCTCAATCACGAGCTCCAGATCAAACTTTTGAGCTTCTTCTAACAACGACTCGCTTATGACCAAAGAAGCGAGGGACGCAGTCTGAGATTTTCTGCTTAATGCATCCGCTACAATGTTGGCCTTGCCGGGGTGGTATTGGATCTCACAGTCATAATCTTTTACCAGTTCCAACCATCACCTCTGTCTCATATTCAACTTCTTCTGGGTGAAGAAATACTTCAGGCTTTTGTGATCGCTAAAGATTTCTCTCTTTTCACCATATGGTAATGTTGCAATATCTTTAATGCGAAGACCACCGCTGCCAACTCTAAGTCATGAGTGGGGTAGTTCTTCTCGTGTTCCTTCAGTTGTCTTGAGGCATAGGCGACCACTTTACCCTTCTACATTAAGACGCCACCCAATCCTATTATGGATGCATCGGTATAAACTACCATTCCTCCAGTGCCATCCGGAATGGTCAAAACTAGAGCCGTTACCAATTGGTTCCTTAACTCCTGAAAGCTTTTCTCGTACACTTCATTCCACTCAAACTTGGCACCTTTCTTCGTCAACTTTGTCATGGGTGTCGAGATGCACGAGAAATTTTCAATAAAACGACGATGATACCCGGCCAATCCTAAGAAACTTCGGATCTCAGTGGCATTCTTCGGAGTCTCCCACTCAAGAACCGCTTTCACCTTATCTGGGTCCACTTGAATGCCGTCCTTGGTGACAATGTGTCCCAGGAATTCGATCTGGTGAAGCCAAAATTCATATTTTCTGAACTTGGCATAAAGCTGGTGTTCCCGCAGTTGCTGCAGCACAAAGGTTAGGTGCCAAGCATGCTCTTCTTCACTCTTGGAATACACCAGAATGTCATCGATGAAGACGATGACGAATTTATCCAACACATCATGGAATACTCTATTCATCATATCCATGAATGTTGCCGGGGTGTTGGTTAACCTAAACGATAATACCAAAAATTCATAATGTCCGTATCGAGTCCTAAACGCCATTTTATGAATGTCACCGCTCTTAATCTTTAATTGGTGGTATCCGGACCTAAGATTAATCTTGGAGAAAACTCTGGCTTCTTGTAGCTGGTCAAATAGGTCATTGATGCGCGGCAACAGGTATCGATTCTTGATGGTCAGCTTATTCAACTCGCAGTAGTCGATACACAACCGCATGCTACCATCCTCCTTCTTCATGAATAGCACAGGTGCTCCCCAGGGAGACACGCTGGGTCGTATAAATCCTTTCTTCAATAGGTCCTGCAATTGAATTTGCAGCTCCTTCAATTTGATAGGCGCCATCTGATATGGTGCCTTGGATACCAGTGTTGCACTAGGGGTGAGATCAATAGCAAACTCCGTCTCATGGTCGGGCTGTAGTTAGGTCAGATCTTCTGGAAAAACATCAAGAAATTCTCTGACGACGTCAAGTTCTTCCAAAGGCTTTATCATTGCCTTGGTGTCCATCACTGTGGCTAGAAAGCCTTGACATCCTTGATCCAGTAACCTTTGCTCTTGGAGAGCGGATAATGTTATCCTTCTGGGATTCTGTTTTGGTTCACTCTGATAGGTGAAAACTGACCCATCTTCCAATTTAAATGTTATCTTCTTCTCCGCACACATGACGTTTGCTCCATAGGCAGATAGCCAATCCATGCCTAATATTACGTCAAAATCCTTCATATCAAGCTTTATTAGTCGTGCGGTCAAGTCCTTTCCACAAATCTCTATCTTAAGAGGGGTCGTAGACTTCCTTCAAACTGGCGACACTACCCGTCGGTGTACTGACTACTAAGTCGTGCCCGATGTCTCTTGGTTGATCTTCCATCCTACTCGCAAAGGTGGTAGAAATGAAAGAGTGGGATGCGCCCGAGTCGAATAGTACTCATGCGGGGGTAGCTAAGACACTCAGGGTACCTAGGGTTTATATATAGGTTAAGTTATGAATATACACTGATTATATCCCTACAACTTAGTAGTGCACAGTAGACTTACCTGTCAACACATCGGGGTTCACCTCAGCTTCTTCGTTTGTCATTACAAACACCTTTGCTCGTGTCCGATTGTCCTATGGCTAGAAAGGTCTAGCGTAAGACTGATTCAGAGAGTTGTTGTTTTTCACACGCAATCTACATTCTTTGGCCATGTGCCCTTCCTTGTTGCACACGTAGCACTTATATGGTGGAATAGCTAGTGTTGAGGCTTGGCTCACTTAACTTGCGGCTGGTCCTTTCGGCTGCGGTATGGAATCGGGCTGGGGTATAAACGGCTCCACGAAAAACCTTGTTCGGCCAACCGAAGGTTTGGAAATTATTTGGCCTTTTGCCTAACCCGGCGATGTCACAGCTTTCTCTTTCTCCTTCTCCTTAAATCTATCTTCTATTGTCTTCGCCTTGTCAACCATTCGGGCATAGTCCCAGATGTCCATTATTGACAGGACTGATCCAATCTCAGTTTTGAGTCCCTTCTCAAATTTCTTTGTCTTATTAACCTCCCCTCTCAGGTGTTCTAGAGCAAAATGGAATAGGTGTTCAAACCGCTGTTGGTAATCAAACACTGACTTGGTCCCTTGCACCAGTGCAGTGAACTCAGCTTCTTTCCTGTCCCCGAAGCTCTCCGGGAAGTTGTTCTTGAAGAAGACTTCTTTAAACTGGTCCCACGTGGGATTTGGATGAGTGGCTTCCAGATTTGGCTTAGTAGCCTTCCACCACGCTTCAGCCTGATTCTGTAGCTGGTAACCCGGGTATATCAGCTTCTGTGCATCTATGCACTCAAGCACTTCAAATGCCTTCTCTAGGGCACTAATCCACCGCTCTGGCTACATTGCCTCAGAAGTTATCTTGGAAAATGCAGGTGGTTGAAGTTTCTTGAATCTTTCCATCACCTTAGTAGTAGAGTTCTCTGCCAAGTGTTGAGGTACAGGTGGTGGAAAATGTACGGGCCGATTGGGTGGCTAGGGTGGTGTTGAATGCTCATGCATCATGGTTGCAAATTGTGTGGACATCTGGCCTAGCAGCTCTTGTTGCTGCTGCATGGTCCTCATCATGGTTGTCATCATGACACTCACTTCACTGGCTACCATACTTGGCTGGGGTACGGCAGTAGTGGCTTGAGCAGCCGCTGGTGCTTCTGACGAAGCAGCTGATGCATCAGAATTTTGAGCCTCATTTCTATTGGGCAATTCATCATCCGAGGTAACAAGAGGACATTTTCCTTTACGACCACCTCAAGAACTTCTTGTGTTGACCATGGTGGCTTTTCTGAAAAGAGCAGCACACTCAATAATCCAGTACTTCCTTTGAGGTCAACAAAAGAAAATTTCAAGTTATAACATGTACACACCTATTCCACGGTTCCAGTGATTCTATTGTCACACCAGTAAGGTGGATTATTATCTTAATATCTGTTATTGCTTATGAGTATCTTATTCTCTTGATTTGGTTTCCTTATTTGTGTTCCTCTGATTTAAGTATTTTATGTGATGGCAAACTATGCACGACACTATATGATAGCTTTTAAAATTTTAAACAAAATCTTTAAAATATTACCTGACCTAACAAGCATGCAGTTCCAGTTTTCTTTCGGCCATAAACGCCATCACATGTAAATATTCATATCAGCTCTAACCTCCTCAGCTAAGGATAGAAAGTAGTCTCATTCCCTTGGTTCACTAACGGCAGCATGGGCTATGTAAAAGTCCCACCAGTTCTCTGCTCGGGGTAGAATCAGACGTATCCACCTTAGTCTTTCTCTTAGCTCCCTAATATAAATCATGTTGCTGGGGTCTCCAGTCTTGGCCGAGGTAGTGGGTCCTGTCATAGAGAGGTTCTAAGCATCAGGTTATACTTAATTAAAAGAATCAAGTACATGTCTACTGGAATTTAAGTGACTACAAACAATGAGAATATAATTGGGTTAGCTCGAGGTACCTTAGCATCTAAAGAGCTCTGATTGACTAGACAACCTATTGAACCCTATTCTTGGTTGACTTAGGTTGGGGGTATGATAAGACCTATGCTCGTTGCACGTCGTATATACGTATTACAACATACCTACATATCTATGTTCGGTTCTGCATAGCATCACACCACTCAGTTCGTACATGCATAGTATTGGGCACATAATAACAGATACTTGTACACACACTAATTCATATAAGTATGTACTCGTTTGTCTATTATTAGATATTTATACACAAAAGAAGAATTTCCAAACTCCTATGTGTTTTACATTAGAATCCCCCAAGTAATGCCTATACTTCCCTAAATAGATTATTAGATAATTAGAATTTATTTAATTAATTTAATAACCAATAAAAAAAAAAAAAAAAATTTACATGTTATGATTATTTTATAAAAATAATCTTTTCATGTTTATTGAAGTTATTTTGGGTAATACCTAAGTTCCCATGTGTTAAAATACAAAACAACAACATTATAATCACTGGGCGATGTCTTTGGGCGTTGGATGCATCTCTTAGTGCCATCGCCCAAAGAATCGGGGCTCAATTATAAGAGTCTGAGAGGGGGCCATTTCATCCTATTCTTTTCCTAAACTTCTCTAAACACCTAGGGAAGCTCTTTGGAGGGTAGTGTGACCATTCCTACACCAAATCCTCACATTTTCTTGGGTTTTCCGTGAATCCACGCAAGCTAGGTAAGATTTTTTTGGTTATTTTACTAATTAGATCTTTTCTTGGTCTCTTCTTGTTTTAGTTAGGGTTTTATCAGTTCCTCCTTAGCCCTAACCATTTTTTTTTCTCTTTGTAGGCCAATGTCTACAAGTCATCGCACAGCTAGGAAGTCTATGGCACAAAAGAGGCTTTGGGTTGAGAATGAGAACTCATCATCATCTACGGGGCCACCTTCTTCACCTAGGGATGATTCCTCTTCGGAGGAACCCGAGTTTGACCGATTCCTCTTCTCTAAGAATGAGAATTTTAGAGATTGGGACAAGTTTAGGTCCCTAAAAATTGTAAATGGTCGAGTAGTACAGGTGGACGACTTCCATCAGTACAGTTTATACACTAGGTTCAACATCTTGGGTTGGGCCCCTATGCTTTCACCTACAGAACCTTGTTATCCCAACTTGGTTCGGTACTTTTATTGTAATTTGGTGCCATCTGGGGCACGAGAGTTTGGACTAGAGAATAGAGTGAAGGGAGTGGATATCAGATTGACCACTACTTCACTAGCAGAGATCTTGGGACTGCCCAACACTGGGGAGAGGTGCTATTACAAGCCTAGGATGGACATTTCTAAGATGTTCTCTTGGGAGACCAGGAGGAGGGTCTTCAAAGCTCTGACTGGTTCGCAGGACACCCCTAAGTCTAAGGCTTCCAATAAGCCTAGTGCTCGAGTTATTAGTAGGTGTGTGACCTACAACATCTACCCCAAGGGCAGGGATAGGGGTAGCTTATCTATGATGAGGGCCTATATCACATACTACTTACTGGGAGCGGGTAGAGGAGGTCCGGTGATCAACCTCCCATATTTGCTACTTCAGGTTATGCTATATCACGCGCAGAACCCATCTGATGGGAACCTTCCATATGGGAAGTTCCTTACTTTAGTCTTTCGGCACTTCGAGGTTCCTTTGGAGGGCGAGTATGTGGAGAGGGATAGGTCTAAACCTAACAACAAGACCTCAATCTTGAAGATGAAGGTACCAGGAGGTGATCCCAAGGAGGAGGAGCAGATGGAGATGCAGGGTGCTGAGGAGCATGGTGCTGAGGAGCAGGGTGACTTCGAGGGGATTGACACCCAGTTCAAAGATTTGCCTGCTTATGAGGCGACGGGTGCCACCAGTTCACATGTTCCAGAGCTGTCTAAGTGGGCACAGATGATGTCACATTTCCAGGGTCTCAGTACTCAGCTTTCTGACATGGCGACTAGGATGGATCAGGGCTTCTCATCTCTGGAGAGCAGGGTAGGATCTGTTGAGCAGCGCTTGGACTTTTAGCACAGATTCTATCGTGCTGACTCACACCAGACTCAGCCTCCACCGAGCGACTTGCCTCTGACTGAGTAGTTCCTCCAGCCAGCCTTGGTGTTTTTGCTACGTGGTTCTGACTTATCTTTTTTTTTTTTTTTTTATAGCTTATGTATATTTTTGTTCGAGATGTATATAGTGGTTGTTTGTTTTTTTTTTTTGTCAGCTTATGTAAATATTTGAAAGTAGTACTTTCAATCAAAACTTATGTAGTGGTTCGGCCACAGTTGTCCTTATGGTAATGAAATTATACATCTTTGTTTATTTACATCTACCTCCCCTATAGCTTTTAATTATTACATGTTTTAATGTTGGTAGCTTATTTGTCCTAGTCTGCATCCCGTGAATGTAAGAAGAGCCTCACTCTCTGATACCAAGCTCTGTCACACCCCAAACCACCCCCTGGGAGATTAGGTAGGTGACCCAAATTGCGTAATGACAATTCGCCAAATCCAACGGATCTAGAAGCAGTTAATACATTCACGGTCCCACATTCATCACATTACTACAGGTCAGATCAGAGTGTTGTAGAGTATCTATAATGTTTAACAAGAGAGAGCGTAGCAATACGGGAATGATGGTGATATATACATATATAAAATGTTTTGAAACATTCCCACCCATATACAACCCACAAAGAGAAACAAATCTGACAAAAGCTAAAAGGAAGAAATACATACATAATATATATAGAGTGAGATAACTCAACCCCAAAAAGAAAGAACAAAGAAAACAACTAAGCCAAAAGCATAAACGCGGATAAACTCCTAACAAAACAAAAAGGAGTCCCTAAGATAAAAAGCATTAAGTGCGCCCTTCACTGGTCTTCATCAACGACCACCGAGAACACACACAGGATCGGCATGACCTTCGTCGGAGTCCACACCAATAAAGTCATAATCACGAGGGCTCTCCACCTCGTAACAAGCCTCCATGCCACAGTGGCATCGATCTGCACAATCATCTAAAGAAAAACATATATAACAGAGTGTGAGCCCCATTGAGCTCGTGAGCAAAATATATCATCATGCATGCATATGCAACCACAATCCACATGTTCTTACATGATATGTAGGTCCAATTTATTAATTAGCCACCTAACAATACAGCTAAGTTAGGTCAGTGCTACTACAATCCCCAATACATGTATCCTTGATGTGGGCTTGGTAACCCCTTCCCGTAATACACCCATTGAGTTGTCGGAGAAGATCAGTCGACTCCAGCATCTCCCTACCCAGGATAGCCCTACCGATCCTCTGGATTAACTCCCGTGAGGTAACCGACTCAATATCATTTCACCCGAACCGGTGCATAATCATCATATGTGGCATTCCGCCCAAACTCACCTTTCGGTGCTTCCCAAGCTTATAGCCCGAGGCTTCCCAGTAAATCTGCCCTGGGGCATCCCAACTGTGCTGAGGCTTCCCGGCGTAAATGCCTCTAGGGTTTAACGGTAGTCCTTATGGTTATCCAACACCTTAACCCCTGTTGGCAATGATGCGTAGCACGGGTGATGAAACTCTAACCCCATATCTATATGGCATCGTACGAGTCGGGCGGTGTCAACCGTATCCCATACTACGGGTTACCACCGACCTCGTTTCCAAGCCGACTATGGCATCTAGTCTAACATTCACAATCATCAAATAAGAATCACAATGTTGATCAACAGACAATCAATGTGTAGTAATTTGAACAATTGAACAGAATTTAAATAACACAGCATTAATAATTTAAGAGTTTAATTGCCAGCATAGTACCACAGTTATACATGCACATATGATATATACTTCACTCACCTGGGTCTGGTTCTAAGAACTCAGTCGCAAACTCAGTTCCTGCAGCAGTCTGGTTGTAGGCCTCGAGCGCGGGATCAAATCCTAGATATAAATCAGAAATTGTTATTTTAATATTCCAATCTATTTTTGGAAACCCTAAGATTGATCTAAGCTCACTGGGTTGACTTGGTGTATAGTTGATTTTCACTTGGAATTCTCTGGGCCTTGCATTGGGCCTTAGGCCTATGTCCCGATGCATCATCCAGAGTTGGTGGCCTAGGGGTAAAATGGTCATTCACAACATTAGTACCTGATCCAAGGTCACGATCGCCTCATAGTGTTGTCCCCATCATGACTATGTTGCAAGACCAACACAGGCAGGGTTTCCAAGTCCTGCAGGGCCCACTTGGGTTCCCAAAGTATTTATGCACATGAACAGATGTGGGGAGGGGCATTTAGGTCATTTTCCACCTTCCCATACAGTTTCATGGCCAACGGGTGAAGTCCCCCAAGTCAAATCAGCAAAATTGTCAAATTCCCTTCACTGGGAGATGGCTCCGAGCGTTGGGTGCATCGCCCAGAGATTTCAAAACGAGATTTGGTTGAGTTTCCAAGGTTGCTAGCAATGGGCAGTGACCAAACCATTCTCGCATGCATGTTAGGGTATCATGTATCCCCAGGGATGATCTTCACTTTGGTCCATGTGGATTTTCAACTGGGCCCACCACTTGGCTGCCAGAGGCTGCCTAGACAGCCTAGTGAATAGTAACCATGATTTCTCCAACTTCTCAAACTTGGTTTCAGCCACATGCAAGGTTGATTACAGGTTTATTATACTAATTTAAGTCTGCTATCACTTAGGGTTTGGTCCCATACAGTGAGGGCAAGGATTCAGGGCTCCAAATAGCCTGTTTTCAGTGTAGCCAAGCATAGTCAGGTTTCGGTTCTCAGATGCAAAATTAGATGTATATAACATCATAAAATGTTCAGATCTTCCATGCATCATGTTTGCATGGTTGATCTGAGACAGTCCATGGTAGCCCCCAGCTATTCTGGGCTGCCAAAGGCCAGAAACCAATCTAAACAATAGAGATCCATGAAAATACATAGGGGACAGTAGCATAGTAGTATTAGGAGTATGATTTTATACCTTGTAGCAGGTCTGGTCGCAGATCTGAGCCAAGGTGAGGTTTCCTCTTCTCTTTTCTTCTTCTTCTTCCTCTTTTACCTCTCCTTTCTTTCTTCTCCCTTCCCCACGATTTGAACAGTAGCCAAGGGTTTAAATGAACCCAAGGCACTAGTATTTATAGGCCCAGCCTTGACTAAGGCCTGTTTGGCTGCTAACGCCAATTTTCAAAATGCATTTTTGACTGCATTCTCAGTCATTCTGGCCTCTCTGGTGGGGTCCACAGTGATCCAAGGGTATGAGGTGGTCCCTCAAACTCCCCTCAACCTATGGAGGGTGCCCATGTCCAATATGGGTGGTCCCCACAAATTAAATCCATTAAATAATGCTATTTTACACTCTGGACGATGGCTCTGGGCACTGTCTGCATCGCCCAGTACATCGCCCAGAGATTTTAGCAAGGCTGAAATTCAGTGGGTTTGCACAGGGGTTTGACCCATGGTCAGGGCCTTGTCCCCACATGTCATTTAGGGTCCTTTACACACATTTCTAGGGGTGGGACCCATAGTTGTGAAGAGGAGAGAGAATACCTGGAGTCCAGGCAATACATTATGCTATGAGCTGTGCAGTTGCTAGGGTCAGTTGTCCACCTTCTGACAGGTATGTAAGAATTGGGTCCAACAAATCACAGGGTCTAAGGGTCTCTAAGCTCCAAAGCAATTCTCCTTCCTTCTAGGTAAGAGGGGAGTCACGACGGTCATCAATGCCTGCCATTTCCCATTGATTGGCCTGGCTAGGTGCACGTCCTAATATCCTTCAGTTCAAGGTGTTGACTAGACCTAGGTGGTTCTCATAATTAGGTCACACAACAAGGGTGTCCAACCAAGGATAAATGCATCAAATCAACACAAAATGGGTTAGTTAAAAGGTCTCACAAGTCTGGGATCAAAATACCAAAAGACAGCGAGCGGACTCACGAGCAATATCAGTGCTCTGGTTCCGTTCATGTTTCCCTCGCAAGATAGGGAGAGCAGACTAACGGGCGGATGCAGAATGAGGGTCCGTTCGTTCGTCCGTTCTTAAAAGATCAAAGGTCCAAGATAATGTGAATCGATCGAAACTACGGGCGGACTCATGTCGGTGGATCCATTTGTTGATCCGGTCAATTATAAAATCATAAATTTCAAATTTTGTGCGGGGCGGATTGGTGAGCGGAGTCATGATAACTGATTTCGTTCGTCCGTTCGTCCGTTCGAGGAATTCCAATAAAAATAGAACCGTAAGTTTCAAAACTCATTTGGCTCCAACAAAAACATAACCGTAGGGAGAGGGAGAAAGGCTCTACAGGTTTTTGGGGAGTCCTCTTGCAACTTCAAGCATCAAGGATCACTTCTCACTTGATTAAGGTAAAATTTCTCTTCTCCATTTTCCTCTCAATCCTCTATTCTTCTCATTGAGAGATTCCACTTGTGTCTTTTCATCTTCTTTTTCATTTCTTCTTGGATTTGAGATAATTCATTCCAAGTATGATCATGTCTTGACTTCGCTTGCATTCTCATGACCACATACACCAAGTTCAAGCCAAAATTGGTTTAGGCCAAGGCATTGGATTGGGAAAATCATTCTCTAATGATCATTAGCACTACAGGGACAACTTTCTCCCTTGCCCATTGTATTCACCTCAAGCATTTTAGAGATTGCCTATCTTGTTTAGTTGATTACTTGGATTGGTTCTAAATCTTAATTAGATAAACTCTCCAATTCCTTTATGCTTGATAAACCTCTTAAGTCCATATTTAATCCATTTGCATGTATCTAGATTTCACCAAATCATTTCATTGATACATCCTCAAGTACATTCCCTATACCTTTGCATAACAGTAGGTAAAATCCTTGGATTCTATCTTCCCTTCAATAGTTCATCCTCTTAGTGTATTCTCAAATGCTATATATATATATATATATCCTTAGAATTTCTTACACAATCCTTGGTATTCATTTTCTTTCCTCAACAAATTGTTCTTATCTCAAGTTGGATTATTCCATCCCACAACTTGTTTATTTGACATACCATGGAGTATAGGAAAATCGGCATATGCTCATTGCCCATCTTGGCCCTGCTTTCCACGTCCATGTATAGGGATCTACACGTGGGGTTCTTGTTTGCATACACATCTTATCTCTTCTCCTTTCTCTAAACACATCACCACATCAATTGGGCATTTAATTTGTTTGAACTCAATTTAATTTACTTTCTTGTTGTCCCACTTGGTGTTGCCTCACGTGTGCAGGTGACCTCATGGCTCCAAAAAGAAAGAGAGACACTGTCGTTGTGCCTATCACTCCCATCACTCACCGAGTACACCGGTCGGCTACTGGAGGGGCTGAGGGATGCTCTCGGGGATGCCTTTTTAGCAGGAAGATCCTCAGGGAGAGGGACATTACCATGGAGGAAATGTTGGAGTATCAGGTGGAGACTAGGTTTGAAAGGTTGGAGTGGTCCAATATGCTAATTCTGCCTGAGTTTTACTATCCTGCCTTAGTCCAAGAGTTCTATTCTAAATTGCTGTTTACCGAGGGGGACGATGATGAACTTAGACTGACTACAGTTGTGAAAGGGGTCGCCATCAGTTTCACCACAGAAGAATTGGGAATCATCCTTGATGTCCAAGTAGAAGGGAAAAAGGTTTACTATCCTCCAGATGGCCACCCGGACCAAAGCCTGCCCCAAGAAGAGAGCAAGGAGTTGTTCTAAGTTCTGACCAACAATAGGTACAAGAAGAATAAGGATCTCTCTAAGTTTCCTCCTTCTCAGCGGATCCTAATTTTCATTTCCAAAACAAATCTAGTTCCCTCCAAGGTAAGTGGTACACACCCTTCTCTGATGCCTGCGGTACTAGCTCAATCCCTCTATACTGGCCAACCTATTTGCCTTCCTTACATAATCATGAAGCACATGGCTCGCACTATTATGGATTCCACTCGAAGGCATGCATTGCCCTATAATCGATTACTCACTTAGGTCTTCCAGTGCTTCGAGGTTGATCTGGATCAGGAACCCAAGAAGTCAAGCACACAGGAGCCTATCGGGTTTGATACACTATGAGAGATGCACCTATCTCATGGTAGTGCAGGGGAACAGATTCAGCACGGTAAGGGAAAAGGAATCATCGACAAGGAGGAGAATGACCGTGATGCCGATTCTGAGTCCAGGGGTCCCAAACCATTTGCAGCAGGCACCTCAAGGGTCACAGGGGGAAGTGATGACTTATCAATGGCCATCAAGCGGTTGGGCGTGTGGATGGCAGATGGCTTCAATAGGATCGGGAAACAACTAAATGCCCAAGCTTGGTGTATGGTGGATATAGAGCGAGGGATAGAAGACATCAATTTCTACCTCGGTCGCAGTGGTGACGCCAATGCCAAAGATTAGCTTCGCTCTTTCCCCGAAAATCTCCAAAAATTATCTTACCAACTCTCTTACTCTTTGTCCTTAATGAGTACCTTGTGGAACTATTTTCATTTTACTTTCCTTTAGCTTCTTGCATTTCTTTCTCTTTCCTTCAACCAATCAGTGTGAAAACTCTGGAAACTTTCAAAATCAATAGATGGATATAGATCTTGGTAACTACCATCAAGTATCTTAGGTTGAACATGTGAAATCTGGTGCTTTAGGTTGGAGAGGGCACAGACATGCCCAGACAGGAATTGATGCAATTCATAGTTGGATTCGAAAATCTGGGCTAAGTAGAATAGAATCACAGGTGTCAAATGGGGATGAACATTAGTTGCCTCTAAGGGAATTGAGTTCTTTGGAATAGTTGCATTCAGCGTTATGCATATATATATATAACTAATTCCCACTTTTGATCATTGTGGATTATGGGTTGGTTAAGTTAATCCATCACTGCGTAAAATATAGCATATACTTACCCAACTAATATATTCTTAGGACTCAACCAAACAATTACACAATTTATAACCCAACAGCATATGTTCTAGAACTAAGGCCCCTATTGCCTATTATTGTCTAGGTTTTTGTTTTTATTCCAACCAGTCTTCTCCCTATGTCTGCTCACAACCATTTATGTTCTTGAGATTTTTAACTTAAATCCTAATTGTGGAGAGTAAATCAGGAGGTTACACTGGACTGTGGTTGGTGGAGAGCATCACGCTCTGATACCACTCTGTCACACCCCCATCCCGATGTAATATAAATATTGTCACATAGGGGTATGACTAGGATAATCACACATCATCCTATCACCTACCAAGATCACGGATGCAGTGTCCCAAGCCACAATCCACTCTGTCACTCTCTCGTGGTGACAGCGAGGAATATGCCAAAGGGAAGTAAAGCGTTCCAAATTACAGAGTTAGCGGAAGCGAAATTAAATAAAATCATGTGAAATTATAGAACATCGGTTCTCTAATGATAACACATATTACAGTATATATGTTTGTAACCAATCATTACACTCCCTATAAATAATCATACAATTTATACATGTCGTCGAATGAATACAAAATTAGAAGAATAAATAATAACCCTAAGGGCACCATCCTTGGGTGTACATCTACATCTAAGTCTCGATCGTCGACTCCACTTGATTCGCATCCAACGGTGTTTGTCAAGAGTAGTACCTCTTGCATAATTACTAAAAGTGGTTGTACAATGGAGTTAGCTACACTAGCTAGTGAGAGAGCAAAGGGGAATGCGCATACACCATACAATCAGTATCAAACAGAATGATGCATGATAATATTAGATTTATTTTTCACCTAACACACAAATTCTATCGGTCAAGTATATGCTACTATGATAGCTCGGGAGACATTGAGGGTCACTTATCCTATCGCCCCAATGAATCCTCAACTATCACCTGGGGACCTAAGTCGGTAGAAGCCATCATAACCACCCAGTGGAAAACCCCGATAGCCATCACTATCCCTGCCCTGGCCTCTCCCACCTCCACAGACCACAGGTGGTCAGACTATCCAACACATAAACCCCTGTTGGCAAGGGTCGTAGCATAAGGGTATAAGCACCCTAGCCGCAGATATACTATATGCAGGTCCTATCGTCCCGAGAGGTATTCTGGGTGCATCAATGTCCCATTCCATCTAGTACCCGGGTACCAGCACAGCATGGCACGGCACATACAGATCAGGATGGCATACAGCAGTTTTCATAATTTAAATAAATTGGGGCTCCGACATCGGCGCACCCGGCATCGTAGCCCGATACGATGGTGAGCATGCTAACATAATCATAACAGTTCACAATTAAATAATAATGCAATGCGCACAATGCTTATAATTATATAATAGCATGCTTAGGATTATCAAATATATTAATACAAACCCAACAAAGTCACCGAGAACCCACTCACCAGGCATAGGCGTCACCGGGCGTGGTTGACATGAATCTCACCGGTGCACCAACCTAACCATATAAAAGAAAGCATTAAAAATAGGTGTAGGAGGGTCCCATGCTAGGCCCCTAAGGTTAAAATCAGATTTCAACCAAGACAGCACGAGCGAACTCACAGGCGGTCTCAGCAGAGGTGAATCCACCCCTGACTCCGTTCAAGCCAAAAAGGTAAAAGCAAAGCGAGTGGCCCCATGAACGGAACTTCTTAGTTGAATCCGGTCATTGATCCGTTCGACATCTGAGGCAATCATAAAAGGGAGCGGATCCAAGGGCAGATGTGTTTCTTGAGTCTGCCCCCGCATCCGTTCGATTTCCTGAGACAAACCAGAGAGCAATAGCTCCCGGGCAGAGGCAGACGGATTAAATCCGTGCCTTTGTCCGCTCAGGCCAAAACACAAGGATTACACTGGGTGGACTGACGGACGGTACCATGATTAATAGATCCGATCGTTCGTCCACCGGCAACCTAGTCCGAGATTGCAGAGGGCTCTTGCTCTAGCTTGAAGCTTGGAGCTCCATAGCAACTCAGGGTCAGGGGAGGGGTGTCTAAGCCTCCTTAGAGTCACTAGAACCTAAGCTTAACCTCATGGATCCAAAATCCTACAAGGTTGGGTCTCAATTTGGTCCAAAGATTGGGTTTCAAAGTTCAAAACCCAAGTTCTTCATCAATGGCTGCAGGTGCAGCTCATGGGAGCTCAATCGAGTCTAGGCCTGCTCCATCGAAGCTCCAACAAGGGCCAGCTCCACCTTGAGTCCTAAATGGAACTCTAGGTAGCCCAAGCTCAAGGAATCATCAAATCAAAGGGGAAAAATGAAGGAGAATTCAGGTTTGGGGAAGCTTACCTTGGTGAGATCCTCCCATGGAGAAGTGGAATCCAAGGCTAGGTGAGCCACCTTTGGTCTCTCCATCCTTTCCTTTCCATCTTTTTTCCTTCACCTTCTTCTTCCCTCCTTAGCCGGTCAGCAAGAGAAGGAGATGTGGGGCAGCCAGCCTTTTTGGCGTAGCTCCCATCTTCTTCCCTTCCCCTCCTATTCCTCTTTCACTCCTTCTACTTCCTTTTTCTTCCTCTTCCTCCCTCTTTTCTTGTTTCTTCTCCTCCACGATTTGGTGGGAGAGGAGAAATGAGTGAATGGGAGGGATTCCCTTATCTTAAAGGATAGAAGGGGCCTTAGGGTGTGTTTGGGTAGGGGTCTCTAGAATGTAGTTTAGCCCTTAGGTTTTAAATGGGTTTTGGGCTGGGTATTAGGCCATGTTTGGTCCAAATCATGGCCATTAGGTCCAACTAGTTAGTTACGGTCTGTTTGGGGTTGGGTTCAAGTCCATAGAACTTAATTGTCCACTAGGGCTTGTTTGGCTTCGGTTAGAGTGAATAAAACTCATTATGTACTTGAGTTAAGCCTTGTGGGCCAACTTTCATGGCCCACCCAACCAACCAATGGTGAGGGCAAGGGTCCATGTGGTCTAAGGGTTCAATTAGGGTATCTGGGACACGAGGGTGAGGGTCCCACGAGGAAAATTACCAAAAGGGTAAGCAATAGCACAAGCGGATCCTCGAGCGGATTCAGCAAGAGTGAGTCCATTTGTGACTCTGGTGCTGCTGTCATGGCACAAACTTCAAGGAAGGCTGTGGGGCTTTGGCCCACACTTTCAGGTCTCCGAGGGGGTTCCTATTATAATATCTTAACTCTAGGGTTATAAGTATTGGCCAGTGCCACTTAGGCATTGCAGGTCTGTTTCTTGCTACTCCAAGTAACAACTCTGCCTCCTAGGACAAATTCATACCCTGAAGTGGATTTGAGCTCATCTCTATCACTAGCCCTATTAGCATCACTATAGCCTCTTAGTCTCAAGTCTGAATCACTAAAGGTGAGCAAGAGGTCTGTAGTTTCACGTAGGTATCGAAGGATTCTCTTTACGGCCTGCCAATGGACTGGTCCTGGGTTGCTTTGGTACAGGCTAACAATGCCAACAGCAAAGCATATATCTAAACAAACCAACACAATCCTTTCCCTGAGACCGAAATGAAATATTTGGACCAGAGATAATCAGAGAGGAAGGGGGAGAGAGAGAGAATCGAGTAGAGACATCAATATAGGAGGGAGAGAGAGAGAGATAGATGAGAGATAGAAATAGATAAAAGAAAGAGATAGAGAAGCAAGTAGTGAGAGTACCCAGAAGAGAGAGAGAGTACCTAGCAGCATTGGATCTATATCTTTGTGGGTTTTAGCAAAGGTTAGACTCTTCACTTGCGAAGAAATAGGTTGCAGTGAAGAGGAAATGTGAAGGAACAAGGTGGGGAAATGTGGGATTTTGTGAAGGAACGAGGTGGGGAAATGTGCGATTTTATAAAAATAAGCAAATTCTCTTTCTATCCTTAGTTTTAAGATGTTAAAACACAGGTTCATTAAGTTTTACCACATAAACAACAATAAACCCTTTATCCCAATAAATTTTAAACAACTCTTAATGTAAGACTAGAACCAGAATAGGTTTAATCCCGGGCAGAATCAGATAGAAACTCTTCAAAGAACAAGAAAGAGAGCAATGGGGTCTCAAACTGGTTGGAGAAGAATGATGAGACTTCAAAAAGATAACCAAAGAGAAATAATCCCTCAAGGTAACCTGTTGAAGCTGCAATTGGAGTCAAATGATCTTGAGGTTGTAGAATGAAACCTCAAATCAGAAGATCACAATCGGTAGAAAGAAAAGAAGACCGATCAGCACTTTAGGGTTTTGAAACCCAAGATTCCTTCCAAGAGTCGATGATGGGGAATTGATCCCTGCAGTGGCGATGGATCTTGGACTTGGCAGCAACTTGAAATTGATAAGAATACCCAACGGATTGATGTGAACAACTTGTAGAGAATTTCCAGCAAACTTGAAGGACTTCTTGGGATCGACTGGACTGAATTAAGGTTTGGAATCAAGAACCGATAGAAGAGGATGGAGGAATAGAATGGGCATCTCACCCTCGGCCTCGCACATATCTTATCTCAGGATCTTGAAGTTGTAGAATGAAACCTCAAATCAGAAGATCACAATCGATAGAAAGAAAAGAAGACCGATCAGTGCTTTAGGGTTTTGAAACCCAAGATTCCTTCCAAGAATTGATCCCAGCAATGGCGATGGATCTTGGACTTGGCAGCAACTTGAAATTGATAAGAATACCCAACAGATTGATGTGAACAACTTGTAGAGAATTTCCAGCAAACTTGAACGACTTCTTGGGATCGACTGGACTGAATTAAGGTTTGGAATCCAGAACCGATAGAAGGGGATGGAGGAACGGAATGGGCATCTCACCCTAGCTCTCACCTATCTTATCTCAGGATTTCAACATTGCATAAGCAACTTTTCTATTGTTTCAAATTCGTGCAAAATGCTGGCCGCCCTTTCAAACGTATATAGAAGACTCAAAAATAGACTTGGACACTAAAAAAGAAAGGCCTAACACAATCCTTAACTAATAACGTATCATAAATTGACTAAGAAAGTGAGATTGTAAAGAAAACAGACTCATAATAGGACTCTAAATAAACTAAGGAAGCAAATCCCCTTTTCCTACTTTCTACCCCTATTTTAGGCTCATTAAATAGGCCAATTACAAAATAAACACATAGAATCAAAGGTCCAATACATACATAACCCATCCCAAGGCTTATTTCCACTAAAATAAGCCCTCTAAGTGACATATATGCATCAACTCTCCACCTCATTATGGATTTTAGTTTATTTAATTTATTTTAAATATAAATAAGGACTATAAATTATACCATAAAACTCTATTTATGTTTGTCTCAAATAAACATAAATATAAACCATACTAAAGAGACCCTTATTCTGTAAAATGTTTTCTAGTAACTATTTTCTCTCTAACTAAAAACTTAGCAACTTCTTCACGAGTATTTTCCAAATAAATGTTTTTTCCCTACAAGTGAGCAATAAATAGATTAAAAGGAACTGTTTAAGGTAGAAGATTAGACATCAAGGCATACCCGAGATTTCTTCGTCAGTCTTTTCCAAATCAATAGAAGGGTAAATAAAATGAACAGAAACTAAACTAGAACTCATTTTTTTGACATAAAACTTTCAAAAATAGAAATCCCATCACAGCCTGTTATACTTGAGTAAATTAGCCATTCGAAAACAGATTCTCCTTAGAAAGCCGAACTGTTATGCTTTCAAACAGCCGCCAAATCATGTCAAGTAGACAAGTTTTGACATCCAAAAGTAGGCCAAAAATAGGTAATGAAAACGCTATATGAATATATGAAGTGACCTCCGAGACTTCTTACATTAATTTTTTTTTTCGTGGTAAATAGGTCCACAATCACTATTTATGACACTAATAGCTGAAATAGCACAACACCCCATACCACCCCCATAAAAGAAATACACTACAGGTTCGACAAATATCAAACCAATGACTAATTAAGTACCCCCACAAAAGAAATCGTCAAAATCTCACAAAATATCGTCACGTTTTGATACTTTTTCATTTCGAGCTACCATTATATCCGAAATATTCCGGTATATTGTCGATATTTCGCAAAATCTTGTACCATGGATCTAACTGACGGGTTTGAGCATCGGCTGAAGTAGCTAATGTTGCGGTTAACTATCAGAGGCTGCATTACATTATGCAGCATGGTCACCACTTGTTCAGGGCGTATCTCTACATATGCTCTAAGTTGTGATTCAATGTCTGAATCTTGCGAAGGAGGTCGTCTTGTCCCTCGTTTGCCTCCTTGTTGAATACCTTTCTTTGGCATATTTCATTTTGAGGGTCCCATTGGGTGTGTCAAAAATTGTTTGGCTCTTTTTCCAGATCGCTCAAACAACTGGTGAACCGTAGGATCGGTCTACCTTAGTAAACAATATTGATAAAGAGCGCGGGCGTGCCCGAGTCTTCAAGAATCAATGTAAGAGAAGTTTACACTTCTCACTTCTATCAGGTTATGTGGATTACCCCTCTTGCCTCGATTGCTCCAAGGACTTCAAAAGTAAGATCAAATTGCAATGATTATAGGAAAAGGGGAAATCACAAAAGAAATGACAGTGAGGTGAGAAATCGAGATCATCTATTGATTCCTGGTAAGAGTACATTCAAAGGAACTACCACTATTATAGAGAATTGCAGAAGAACTTGATAGGGGGAGAAAGAAAAAATGATCATAAGGATCTGGGGGAGAAAAGAGTTACACCAAGGAAATTTAAATGTAGAACTAAAAGATAAAATGAAGTTGCAGATTTGTTTGTTGAAAGAGAGATCTCTTCTTCTTATTATTAAGTCTTCCCTTTTATATTTATGAAGAGAGAAACTCCATTATGTGTCTCCTCAACGGCAGTTTCTCTTAACGGTTCTGAAATCACATTCTACTTAGGTGCTTTCCACTTTGGAAGTGGCTCTTAACCGTAGGTGTTTCATGGTTATAATCAGCTTGGCTCCTCTTATGTTCCTTCTTTACGAAAGACGCACACTTATGACCGATCCTTTGGAGCTGTGTATAATCGGTCTCGGTTTGTATGTGATCGGTCTCCCCTTATTGGTTAAATTGGTAATTTTAGGGTCTAAACAACTATGGTTGCCCGCCGTTTGTTGCTCTATTACAGTCCTACACAACCAAGGTTAAACTTGGTTTGGCAAAGAATGGGATTCGCTACCAAATTAGAGGAGAACACTACAGCACAACCAGCTTTATTATATACATTGTTTCGCATCCTTCTCCCAACCTCATGTAGATGAGATGTGGTTGAGCATGGCAATGGTGGAATTTAAGCTTATAAAGACCGCACAAGCAGAATAAATATGGATAAAGGAATGCGTTACCATGGAGACGAGACTGAGAAACCAGCCGGGAAGAAGATAGAATAGGAAATGGAATAAAATCTGTCAAACTTTCCCATTTTCCCGTTATTCTCTAGTTCACCATTACCGGTTTCTGGTTTTCCATTGGCTTCTCTCTCTCTCTCTCCTTCTCCCCTTCTTAGGACAATTATGAACTTTCTTCTTGGACAACCGTAAATCGGTGATGGGCCTGAGGCCCAGCTGCTCAGCCCACATGGGGCAGGCCTGCCAAGCCAATAACGAGAGAGAGAGGGACGGTCACTTAAGTGACCGATCCCTCCTCTGATTGGCCAATCCCAGGGTTTAGCCTATATATAGACATAAGGCATAAACCCTAGGAGCATGATTTAATTAGATTTCTCCCTCCTTTCAAGTTCTGTGTTTCCTAGGGTTTCCATCGTTGCCTAGGATTTTGTGGTGTGGAGTTCTCTGAGGAGAAGCCTGTAGAGATCACGTTGTGCTCGTAACTGCAAGCCGCATTCGATCATCCTTTCCGCTGCGATTCCATTCGGTTCAGGTAATCCCTAAACCTCTTTGTATATGGAATAGGATGTATGTTTCACTAACAACAACATTGGAATGTATCACGATTGTTGTCCTTAATGCTCTAATCTCCCTCCTCTACACGCTCCACAGATGATGCAAATGAACCAGAGAGAGCAGAGTTCAGATATAAAGATCTTCTATTTCTTTGTAGAAATCAAGCATTCACCACAAAAGTCCCTGATTTTGTGCAAGGACACTAGAGAGGGGAAGAATCTGATATCTATCCCATCAAAGGGGCAGAGGAAGATGGGGTCATTTACAAGCAGAGATTGTGGAAAGGTTGGTTTTGTCCCATCAAATGCTGATCTCTGGGTGGTTTCTGGATTCTTGTCGGATGTGGTCAGTCATGTGGAAGTGGGTGATCAACAGAGGTTGGGAGAGGTAGAGAGCAATTGAATTTGTTTGGGCCGATTTGGGTATGAAATGAGTGTGTTTTATGAGCAAGATTTTGTTTCTTGAGTTCTGGTTGGGAGGACTGAGTATAAGTGTTTCAAACACATAAGTATCAGTTATGGACTGCTCAGAAGAGGAGATTCCAATGTCAGCGCTTCTATGAAAGCATTCTTAAGAGCACAGATCATAGCGGACGAGATGCTCGTGCTTGTGATCTCATTGGTCATGTGTAGTAACCCTTGATGCACTGTCGCCTCACTTAATCAACACTGGATAGGGTGTTACACGTGCTACGTAACGACGTGCCTTGTTACAATTCACCACATCATGATAACTTTTGATTATTGCATAATACCCCCTGTTCCCTTCTGAAAAAGTTCTAAAATACCTCTCGATCAAGGTTTTGGACAAACTTCAGAAGGCCATATCTTCATTGTCTTAAAGGCTTTTTTGACGATTTTTTTTAAAATTGGGTATTTTTTTCAAGAGGAAGCCATTGGAACTAGTTGCGGCATCATCTGATCACTGGAATTCAACGATATCACTATTTTATGTTCAATGACTGTATTGAAAATTGGTTGAACAGTGAAGAGTACAGAGACGTGATTTCTACACATCAGAGGCTTCATGATTGTTGGGATTACCCGCTAGTTTTGATGTTCTAGGTTGCTTGCTTTGTTGAAACTTTCGTCTCTGTAGAAATACTAATTTTGGGTCTTGTATTGTGGGGTTTTACATTCTTATATTCTCAATTGATGAATTGTACCTCCATTCAAGTTGGGGCTCGATTAGAGAAGGGGAGACTGTCCTTGTTTACATTGTTACACAAACCGAAGCAGGGATTATTGTTCTTGGGTTGTAGTTGCAATCAAAATTGAGTATACTGCAAAATACGAAATCCTATTTACGGTATTACACCATGGACATAGGATCACTACCGAACCAAGTAAAATCATGAGTCGACAATTAATTACTTTCTATTGCATATATTGTAGTGTATTTGATCTGCATAGTGGGATGCACCATCTTGTAAACCTGGTCACACAGTGGTTGCGAAGTGGACTTGCATGTGTGTTGTGATTAGTTGGTGAAATTTGTTTTGCTCGAAGACATCTCTGTAAGTTCAAGTAGTGTTGAAAATTTAGGTTTGAATTTGCAGAACTTGTGTAGACACTGATTCAATGGAATTCACAAAAACATAGATTGCAACTTTGGTTAGGCATATGCTCCTGTCAACTTATTCAATGGAATCAGTTGCAGTCTAGTTTGGACCGACTGTGCGAAGTTGACTTTGGATCATAAATGGATTGGCAGTTCCAATCCAAAGCCTACAGCTTGAAAATAACTGCTAAACATATTTGTAATCCTGCTTAAAAGTCTGTTTGGAATGGCCCCCAATGACCATTCCCATATGTTTTTGTTATTTTTGAGGCCTTTATCTCAAGGGTCTAACCTTACCACATGCCCACCATTTAAGTGAAATGACCGGAAGAAAGAAACCAGAACAATAAAATCGGTTTATAGCAACAAAATCATGGTACTTTTATTAATGAACCACTCAAACTGCTAATACACATACCCAACCACCCCCCCCCCTACCCCCAAAAAAATCCCATCCAAAGCTAAAGGAAAAGCTAACAGTTACACATTTAAAAATAAACAAAAAATCATAAATACGCCCAAAAATTGATTCACATGTCAATAAAAAAATAATGTTACACGCAGTAGCCTCTGATGAGTCAAAGATGGAGAGACTGTTCACACACAAGGCTTTGATGAGTGTTTAGGATCTTCCACCGCAAGGATGTGTACACTAGAGCATGATGGTACTGCACTGTAGACAACCTCCGTAACTGGTGGTGCAGGAAAAGGTTGAACAACCTTGTCCACCACTGGACTTACAGTAGCAGTAAAATCATGTGGTGGCAGTGGCGGTGATAGTGGTGGGGTTGGAGCTGTGGATGTGGGCATTGGAGCACAGCACACAATGGTGTTTGTAGGAATTGAAATGGGACAGACTTCTGTGACTTCTTCAATACCCTCATCCAAGTAGACGACATCTTGCATAGTGAGCTGGTGGTATTCAACAATCTCCCTTAGGAAGCGATTCTCACGTGCATAGATAGAGTTCTCATGTGCCAAACGAGCCTTCTCAGCCAGAAGCGTCTCTAGTTGAAGCCGGATCTGAGGTGGAAGCATAGTATATCAGACTTTGGAAACAGACATGATTTGAACCAACAGTGTTTCCGCCCTGTACATAATAATACATGCATTTGTTTGTGCATCATATTACTGATAAGGAGACACTTTGATTCAGTATACACAAATCAAACGTTGTGGAAGGAAACACAGCTTAATGGTCCCATTTTGCCACACATAACTCATCAACAAAAGTGTAATTTTATAAATTTGGATCTGATGTATGTGATACACTCACTAATTAATATATTTTCTTTTCTCATAAAAAAAAAAAAGCATTGTCACAAACTTCTCAAGTTCAGGTATCATAATCATGTTATACTATATATCCAGTAAAATAGCACAAGCTTTTAAGTCCTGCTGCCTCAACATCACTTCACCGTTCCACCATCCCTGGAGCCAACATCCTGTGCAGACTGCTGCTGACTAGAGGCGGGATATGGTCTTTGTCATGCATGTTATCATTTATAAGGGGGACACTCGTATTCCCTCAGATGCACTAATCTAGTTCTCTTCCCATTTTTACCATTCCTCCTACCCAATTCCACACGATATATTCAAAAGAAGAAGGGGGAAGGGAGGAGCATGACAGGCAAAGCAATCTAATAGAACAGGTAAATGTAAAAAAATGCAACAAAATCAGTAGATAAAAAGGATCAATCACAAATTCAAGAATGGGCATCGGGATACTTAGCCCACTACACAGACTCTAGCATAGTTGTCATGGCGTCGCCATGGCGTTCTGGCGCTGGAGAAATGTGCATATCAACCAACGCCATGGCATCCCTGTTTCCCTAAATCTCCTATTTTAGCCTTAGTTTCTGAGTTTTTCTTTCGGGCGGTACTACCAGATTCTGAAAGCCATCATAGGATCCTTCCACACATCAACGGTTCTGAGATTTGATCCATCAGTTCTTTTCTCTTGGGCGATCCATACCTGGAAGTTTCATATCTAGAAGTCTATCTTTTTGTGAGATTCAAATTTTTGAAGTAACCTGCAACTAAAACATCCACCAGATCTGATTTCAGATCTCACCATTCGGTTGCTAGCAGAATTTTGAGACTATTTCTCGTTGGGATCGGCAGACCTTGGCGCTGCGATTTTGTTCCAGAAATTGCAGGGAGAATCGTCTTCATAAGGAGGAGTTTCCTCTGCTGGAACTACTCCAGTTCACCGCCTCTCTTTCTATCGTGTTATTGCAAGGTTGAAGAAGACATATTAAGTCTTTAAAATTGCAAGGACAACTTATATTATTTACATAAGACCTCCTATATTCTCTATTGCTATTCTGTTTAGCCCATTCAGTTTTCTCTTTAACTCCATTAAATTAGAGTTCTGCCACTTCTTTACAACTTCAGTTTAATTACAATTCTGCCATTGCTCTTATAAATCTTGATTTATCTACTAGTTTGCCATTCAACTTTGGATTTAATTACAATTCTGCCATGGTCGACTTGCCATGGCAGGTGACGTGTCCATATATCAATCAGACACCCCTCCACCGACTTGGATCGCTGTGATGCTGTGACACCTATGCTCTCTAGTCTCTACCTTCAACCAACAAATCTGCCAGAGTCATTAGCTAATCAAGATATCCATCATCAAATGGATAACATGTTCAAACCATAGTTGTCACGGTAACTAGGCGACCTAAGGCGTTGGAGGGGGTACGTAGGTGACAAGATGCCTTAGGCTTGCAATATATGACTATATGCAATATAGCAATGATAATTTTATATAATTATGCTTATATGCAACATAGAAGCCAAATTAATGCAATATGATATAATTATGCTAATAAAGATCTAATATGAAAACAACAACAACAACTCAGCCTTATCCCCAACTAAATGGGGTCAGCTACATGCATCCTTGCCCTCCAATCATATTCGAGGTCATACTTGATACA
The DNA here is from genome assembly GCF_018873765.1 of Telopea speciosissima. Classification (NCBI taxonomy): domain Eukaryota; kingdom Viridiplantae; phylum Streptophyta; class Magnoliopsida; order Proteales; family Proteaceae; genus Telopea; species Telopea speciosissima. The sequence continues at coordinate 37,190,487 of NC_057917.1, read as the reverse complement.
AGGCCCTAAGCTATGATGTCTTTCTCACTACATATGATATAATATAAGCATATTCATCAACAAACAAAACAATAAACATAAATCAATGTAAACTCGTGAAGTGTCAACAAGGCATGTTGTTGCCTTGGACCCAAGAAAGAGCCTGAACGCCTAGGCGACGCCTTGACAACTATGCTTCAAACAACAAGCAGATGACATGTGTCATTCAAGAAGTGCAAGCGACTCCAGAAGCCACCTGTTGACCTCCTGGCTCCTAGATGGTGAGTGAATCAGCCCCCTCAACGGCTATCTAGAAGACCAATCAATGGCCAAACTGAACCCGGAGTATGCCATAACCTATATCTTTTCCCATCACCAACTTTTGCCAACATTTTACGAACATTAAAGGATAAATGAAACCATCGATTATCCAACACCTACTTAATGTCCAGGATCCAGGTGAGGTGACCAATTTACAGGCTGTTGGGCACACCAGCAGGTGTTATAGTCATTGTTGTCAACATACTGAGTCAGCAGTGTCAGTGAGATCACTATCTGGAGTATACATTGCAGTGGGCAGCAACAGACAGTGAAAGCATGCATGATTGAAGAGTTGTTATTGCGAGAGCCAACACATACTCAAAAAGTCAAAAATATGGTGCTGGAGAACTTGGAGTGGAGACAAGGCGAAGTGTAGTATGGTTTGTTGGGAGTCTGCAGATGGGCTGGACTATCATTTTGGCAGTAAGCTGAACTGTAATTTTCGAGTTATCTCAGATAGAGAATCAATTGAAGCTCAAAACTAAGAGACTCTGATCCATTGAAAGGAGATCAAAATGCTTCAAGTCTTGCCTGAATCGAAATAGTTTTGAATGTCTTCCAGAATTCCTGTTTTGCACAAAGGCCACTTAAAGGCATTTCCGGGTGTATTAATGGCAGATTCTAGAGTAGTTCAAAACATGAAAGATGTAGCTCTTCGAGTCCTCTTTTAAATGGCACAAGTCTCAAGTCATTCCAACATCGTATGAGGGACATATAGCTGTTTTCCCAAAGACACGCAGAAGATGGTCGAACCAGGTGGTTGGACCATGCACGGATTGGGGCTATTGTTAGCCTACTTAATGGAGTTTTTAGGGCTTTAGTCCTTATCTCTATCTACAAGAAAAAGAGAGATAAAAAAATAAAAAAATAAAACCTAAGGGAGAGAAGAGAAATAGAAGACAGTCTCCAAGAAGAGCTCTAGAGGATTGCCCTTCATACCATTCATTGATTTGAGTCATTGGAAGGTTTCTTCAAGAGCTTCACGCAAACTCAAGGGTTTCAGGCTGAGAAGAGATTGAGAGGAGAAGGAAGAGGAAGAAAGAGGAAGGAAAAAGAAGGCAGTGGAGTGAGGCAGTGATTGGGCACATCCAATCTACAGCATCTCTGGAGGTTACCCAGAGACATAGGTAACCCTTTGGACATAGATGGCTCTCCTTATTTCAGTCTTGAGTTTGGGTTTCCTCTTGGAACCAAATGGCTTAGCCTAAGCTGTATTTTTGGGATTCCATTAATGTATTTCAGTACTATAAAGACCTCTATTTTAACCTCCTACTGAACCTATTTTGATTCTAGAGTTTCAACCACCAAAGGAAGCCCCAAATCTAGATTTTGAGCATTTGATCCTTTAAATCCCTCAATCTTTTGATGATGGGTACTTCTAAGACCTTAATAGACCATAGGACACCCCCTCCCTAGACCCTTAGAACTTAAAGAACCAAATGGGACAAATCTGGGCTGTTAAGGACCTTAAAAATCGCACCTAGGTTGCATCGGAGGCAGAGCTCTGCATGAGTCCAACGTTGCCTCTGATGTGGCCTGAGCCTGCAGGGAAGGTCAGACTCAAGGTCGGAGGCAAGCCTGCTAAGTCCGACATTGCCTCCGATGTGGCCAGATCCTACAGTGAAGGTCAGACTCAAGGTCGGAGGCAGATCTCTGCTGAGTCCGACGTTGCCTCCAACGTAGTTTTCAAGGCTTATAACATATGTAAACTATGGGGTTTCTCTATGAGGCCTCCCCTACATTCTCTCACACTCTTATTCACTTCCACAGGCGTCAACATATGTGTAATGGAGTGATTTTGAGCGGGAATTGTTGCGCTTATACAAATTCTATTTGAAGTAATTGGTGAGTGGGTTTGGGTGACTGTCTGAGCTTGTTTACTATTGCTTATTCATGCATTTATGCATTATATTGTGACATTATCATTCAAGCATGATTACATATTTGCATTTATTCTTATTTGATGATGATGATTAGGATGATATGGATTTGTGTTGGGTTACGGTGCCAGGAAGTACTGGCACCAGAACCCCTGGATTATGTGGAATTGTATATTGCATCTCATTCTTGCCTGTATGCGCCGTGTTGTGCTGGTACCCGAGTGCTAGATGGAATGAGACGTTGACACACCCGGATGTACCTCTCAACACGATAGGATTCAAGTAGTATATCTGTGGTTAGGCTCAGTTCCCTATGCTATGACCCTTACCAACAGGGGTTTAGGTGTTGGGTAGCCAGAGCACCTGCTGCCTGTGGAGAGTTAGAGAAGCCAGGCCAGGGGTAGTAATGGTTATCGGGGTCCGCCTCTGGGTGGTGATGGCTACGACCGGCGCTGGCCCCATAGTAATAATTGAGGTTGCATTGTGGTGAGAATGGAAGGATCCACAGTGTCTTCCCGAGTTATTGCAGTAGCATATACCTATTAACTTAGCATTGTGTGTTAGGTGGTAAATGAATTAATAATGGCATGCACCATGGACTATTTGTGATTGTGTGATTGTGCATCCTCTTTTCTCTCTCACTAGCTCGGTGAAGATAACCCCCGTGTACACATTCTTTTTAGATTTTGATGCAGATGATTACTGTGGAGTCAGAGACCGTGACTGAGGATCATGGCGATGGTTGCCCATGATGATTGTGCCTACAGGCTATACTGTTACTTGGGATCGTTTCCGTTTTTTTATTTTTGAGAGCCTTGTGCTTTGTATAAACTTTTATGTTTTACCTTTTTGGTAGCTACTTGATGGTCATAGGAATTTTGTAACTATGTTACTTATTATCATTAGCCAATGAACATCTTATAATTATTTCATTTACGCTTTCGCAAACTCTGACCTATCTTGGAATGTAATATTCCTTTGTCTTTCGCACTCTGATATTATTGTATTTTAATATTGGTTTATGACTGTGAGTTGGCCACTGCATCGAGATCCTGGCGGTGAGGTGGGATGACGCGTGTCACCCTAATCATACCCTAATATTGTATTTTATCCCTTATCGGGATAGGGGTGTGACACGGACTCACAAGCGGTATCCGTACTCTGGTTCTGTTTGTGGTTCCTTCGCAAAATAGGGAGAGCGGACTAACGGGAAGATGCAGAGCGTGAATCCGTTCGTTTGTCCATTCTCAGAAGGTCAACGGCCGAGGGAATTTGAGTCGAATGGATCTACGGACGGATTCATGGTTTATGGATCCGTTCGTTGATCCGGCCAATTTTTAGATGTTAAGTTTTACGATTTTGTAAGGAGCGGATTAACGGGCAGAATCACGATAGGTGGATCCGTTTGGTCGTTTGTTCGCAGAATTTAAAAAAAAACAGAGCCGCGAGTTTAAAACTCACTTTTGGCTCCAAGAGGAAACATAACCGCAGGGGGGAGAAAAGCTCTACAGGGTTTCCTTGGGTGAATTCCTTGCAAATCTCAAACCTCAAGATCACTCCTCACTTAATCAAGGTAAGATTTCTCTCCTCTTTTCTCCTTTCCATTCTCTTTTCCTTCTCAATGTAGGATTTTGCTTGTGTCTTATCATCTTCTCTTTCCTTTCTTCTTAGATTTGTGATGAATCATTCCAAGTGTGTGATCATGTCCTGATTTTGTTCTCACTTTCATGATCATGTACACCAAGTCCATGCCAAAATCAATTTAGACCAAGGTTCTCGGATTTGGATTAAGCTCTATTAATCAATGACACTATAGGGGTGGCTTCTTAATTGTTCATAGCAATTTTTGTATAGATTTCAAAACTCTTTGCAAGCATTTTAGAAATTGTTTAATGTGTTTGGTCAATTTACTTGGATCATTCTAAGTTTTGATTGGATAGACTCTTCAAATTCATGCTTAATTCATCGCATGCACCTAGACTTTATAGACATCATCCCATCAACATGTCCGCAAGTACATTTCTCATTTTCTTTCAAATAATTTATTCTTTTGATGTATCCTCACATGGGTTTCTTATTTATGGGATTGTTTGCATAATCCTCGTATTTATCCCTTTTTCCTCAAATAACTCATTCCTTGTCTCTTGTTGGGATATCCCATTCTATAACTTTCTTGTTTAGCATTAGTTGGGATATAAGATAATCAAACGCACACATTGTTTACATCAACCTCACTTCTTCACATTTACACACTGGGGATTTCATATAACTTCATGCGTGAATAAATTTTGTCCCTTTCCCTTCATTCCCAATAAATCTCCAATGGTATCCACATAATACATTATACATATCTTGTTATTATATATTTTTTATTCTTCTCATCATGTATAGCCTTCACTTCAAACCATTTACATATCACTTAGGCATTTTACTTCCCTAATTTTGTTTGCCAATCATATGCCATTATTCAAATTTGGCTTACCTTTACTATTTCCTTCTTTGGTTGGTGCCTTGTGTGTAGGTAATTAGTCATGGCTCCCAAGAGAAAGAGGGACCTTGCCATTATGCCTTCCATCCCTACTGCCTACAATGTGCATCGATTTACTTCTAAAAAGACTGAGGGGATCTTTAGAGAGCATTTGTTTAACAGGAAGATTCTTGTGGAGAGGGATGTGACAGTGGAGGAGTTACTGGCATACAAGGTGGGTGCCAGGTTTGAGAGGTTGGAGTGGAGCAACATGTTGGTTCAACCCGAGCTTTATTACCCCACCTTGCTCAAGGAATCTTACTCTATCCTGGTACTAGTTAAGGGGGAGGACGATGAGTTCAGGCTGACTTCCCTTGTGAAGGGAGTTGTCATCAGCTTCACAGCACCAGGGTTAGGAATTCTTCTTGATATTTCTTCAGAAGGTAAGAGGGTTTATTATCCTCCAAGCTATCTTCCAGACAAGTGTTTACATCCAGATGAGAGTGCACTATGATTATGACAGTGCTGGAGAGCAAGTCAAGTATGGGGATGCCAGAGGAGTCAGAGATGATGAGGATGGCAGTGATGATGATCTCGAGTTCATGAGTTCCGGGCCATCAGTAACAGGTACTTCAGGTGCACCAGGGGGAGAATTTGGATGTCGATGTACACCCAAGACTGGTGCACTTGTGACGTGATTTAAATCTTTACTTCTATATTCATCTTCATTCATGTACGGACTCCATGTATAAACTTATGAAATTTACCGGATGGATACGGGATATAGTAATTATAATATATGTTATCATTAGTGAACCGACATCTTGTATTAGTCGATTGCAAAATGATTTACGCTTCCGCCAAATTTAATCTCTTTATTTTGGAATGATTTCTCCAATGGTTTACGTACCCCGACATTATCATGCCTTGATATTAGGTAGGTTGTGGATCGGGACACTGTATCTGTGATCTTGGTAGTTTTGGGATGACCCTTGTCGTCCCAGTCACCCGTTTTCTTGTATAATACCCTTTATTGGGATGGGGGCGTGACAGTGCATGTCCTAGATTCCATGATGATGATGTTGTTTAGTAAAAGGTTGGTGCATAATTGTTATGCAAGGGTATTTCTGGGATTTACTAACTAATAATTAATTTATTTAAGGAGAAATATCATCCCCCTCCCCTCTAAGTATTCATAATATCAATCTGGTACCCAAGTTTTGAATAATGATAATGCCCTCCCCTACTTTCCCAAGATTCTATCAACCGTACCCTAACTGTTAAAACCCACCATTTAGTGATGACGTAGCATGTACCAAACTTTTAAAACCCCTAAATACCCTTAATATAAATCTATTCCAATTTTGCCCCCTCTTACTTTCCCTTTTGCGCCTTCTTCTCCCATTTCCTCTTCTCCTTCCGCCAACACCACCACCACTACATAGGAGTGCCTATTTTTCTTCCACACGTTGGACCTTATAACTTGTTTCCGTAATTATTTCCATTAAAAATCAAAATGATAAAGCCGAGTCGCAGTGACCGAACTTGAGCTCTTCAAGATTTTAAAGATCAAGAGAAGGAAAATTGAACTGTTTGCTTTGATTGGATTTGAGCACGAGTGGTTTAGCGGTTTCTCTCCCGATTTCAATGCCATTGTCATCCTCTAAAGCCCTAAAACCTTTTCTTCCTGACTTGAGAGAGAGAGAGAGAGAGAGAGAGAGAGAGAGGCTTTCAGGAGAGAAGCTATTGAGTTCCAAAGGTTTCTTCACTATCTTCTCCAGTAGTGAGAGATTTCAGATGTTTATACAAGACAGTTATATCCCTCCTTCTGTTCATCTTTTCACACAGATGTGACCTATAGGTACAGTTTCTCTCTCTCCCTTTTTCTTGATTGGATCAAGAAAAAAAAATTCTTTTAATACAGCCTGAGCAGCCCCCCTTTTCATGTGTTTACTTATCTTAATGCAGTGTCTCTGTTACCCACCCTCTCTCTCTCTCTCTCTCTCTCTCTCTGTGGGCAGTAAAAAATCATCGTTCATTTGATCTTGTGATTTGTCCATGGCTGCGGAGATGACCTACAGAACCTCTTCTTCCTCCCGTTGGTGTAAAGATGATGTCTACTTGAGTTTTTGAGGTCAGGACAGTCACACCAATTTCACCGATTCCTCCCATAACCATCACCCCTCTCCTTTTTCTTGAATTATCGAGATTTCTGAGTTCTGGGAATCGATTTTTTTGTTGGTACAGATGGGAATCGATTAGAAGTTTAGAACCGCGACTATGGGTTTGAAATATATGAGGTTGTTGCGGTGGACTAGACCTGCTTCAAATGGGAGATTTCAATGGATGGAACCCCCCTTTCAACTTGAAATTTCAGGTCAGACTTTGTACCACTCAGGCCTACTAAGATCATCCAAGCACAACCCCAAACTATTATAAGTGTTACTCGATTAAGATATTGCTGAAACAGCTCTGGACGGTGACAGGGAAACCAGCTCTGGTTTCTGGTTTCAATCTTATACCAAGAAGGGTAGTGGGGGCTGAAATCTTAGGGGTTAGGTCGCCTAGGGCAAAGGATCCTTCGCCCAAAATCTCAGTCCGCTCCATCTTACTTTCTTAGATCTCTCAGTTCCAATCGTACCTCTTGGAATCCTCCTTCCTACGATTCTAGAAGTCCTTTCACCTCTATAAATACCTCTTCAATCTTCGTCCCTCGAAAGAATGGCAGTGGTGCTTGCGATGGTGCTGGCGAAAGAAGAAGAAGAAGAATAAATGCACAGAGGAAGAAGAGGAAATGAGAGAAGAAGACAACAAAAGGGAAAGTAGGGGAGGGAAAAATTGGAATAGAATTATATTAAGGGTATTTTGGGGTTTTAGAATTTTTGTACATGCCACATCATCACTTAATGACATTTTTTAACGGTTAGGGTACAGTTGATAGAATCTTGGGAAAGTAGGGGAGGGCATTATCATTATTCAAAACTTGGGTACTAGGTTGATATTAAGGATACTTAGAGGGGAGGGGGTGATATTTCCCCTTTATTTAATCTTAAAGGGGCGTGATGCATATAATATTTAATGGCTCATTATGGATTAAAATTTTAATTATTTTTATTTCCCTTTTAGATTCTGCTTCTTCACTAATTAGAAGCCCATTAGTGTTTTAAGTCAAAAATGAGAGCGAGTGTCAGACTCTCACTGGGAATACTAGAGGGGGAGGGGGCTCTTTAGAGCCCCATCTATATACACACACAAAGGGGGATGACCAGCATAGGCTAGACGAATTTTCTACCCCCTTGTGGAACCCTAATTCTCTCTCCTCTCTCTCCTCTCTCTCCTCTCTCTCCTCTCTTGCTCTCTTGCTCTCTTGAGTGGTGAAGATGTTTTAAGGTTTTGGAAACCCTAGTTTTCTGGATTGGATCATGTTCTTGGAGAAGAGGTTTGGTTTGGTTTGGCTTGTGGATCTCTTACTGCATCAAGGAGGTTCAAGTTAGAGCTTTCTTGAAGTGCTCGTCAGGGGAAGAACCATTGCCTGGAGGAGGAGCAACACTTGAGGCTCTACAGGTTACCAAATCTTAAATGTTTATTTTATTCATTATGTTTTATTAATTATTTGATAACCATGGGATGTTAAAGAAACCTGAATCGATCTTTTTTCCATTGCGCATTCAGATATGGGATGGTTTCCTTTTTCCATGGGATGGAAAAGAGATGTTCTTCTCTTTTCTTGCAAAACCCTAATTTTTATGAGACAAGAAAAGAGATGGTTTAGTAAAATTTTCATACCAAACCCCAAGTATAATATTTATTGGTTTCCCATGGGCAACCATGGAGGTGATCAAGAAAATTTAACTTTGATCTTTTCAATCCCTATGGGATTGTGTGAACCAAGAGATGATCCCATGACTGCCAACAGTGTGGTATCAGAGCCACTTTTGTCACCCATGGATATCACGTAATTAGTTGTTAAATGCAATTATTGTGTATGGGATGCCAATTCTTGAATTCATGATTCAATATTTTAATATGGTTATGGTTTCTTGATTTCTTTTGAGGAGAAATCAAGATTCCTTTTATGGATTCTTTCTCATGGATATTTTCTCTTTAATTAATTATGTGATCTTTCCCATACATAATGTTGCATTGGCTATGTGATTATGGGATTGGTTTTCTAATAAAATAGATGACGTATTTATTCATGTGATGCAATTGTTTTCTTTATGGGTTATGGTGGATGTGATGGTTCTCTCTCTCTCTCTCTCTCTCTATCTCTCTCTCTCTCTCTTCATCTTTTTTTATAAACAAATGTACTCCACCCCATAGGCAGCCTAAATGGTGGGTTGGTTTCTTTATCTTCGGAAAGAAAAACGTATAGATTTTTCCTAGGTTTCCATTGTAATTTTTAGCAGAGTTAGGTCTCCCAGGGCATGTTGATGTTGATTTACATGTGGCGTTCAAAGCTTGTGGAGTTGTCTATAACCAACTTTGAAGATTTGATCGGGCGGAGGAGATAGATGAGGCGTGGCATCTGGAACATCTATGGCATGATGATGTACCCATGATCTCCTACTCTCATAATGAATGGTGAGGTTTTGGGTTTTCTGAAACTCTGGTTTTGGAAAGATTGGATCTTTTCGTGGAGAAGTTTGTTGCTTTGACTTGGAGAATTTTGGTTGCATCAAGAAGGTTCAAGAACTGCTTTCTTGAAGTGCTCATGGAAAAAAGAACGATTATCTGGATGAGAAGCAACACTTGAGGCTCTCCAAGTTAACAAATCTTAATGTTTTATTATCATGCATTAATGCTTTAATTATTTGTTATTCATGGGATGCGAAAGAAATCCCAAATCGATCTCTTTCCGCTGCACATTTGGTATGAGATGATTTCTTCTTTTACTGTGATGAAAAGAGATGATTCTTTCTTTTATTGTTGCTTTCCTAAATTGATATGGGACAAGAAAGAGAGGTTCTTTCTCTTATTGTTTTTGCCTTAATTCTTATGGGATGACAATAAGAGATCGGTGTAATCAATTTCCTTTGATTGATTTCCCATGGTCAACCATGGATGATGATCCCATGACTACCTAACAGAATTAAAGTGGAAAATAATAGGAGGTGAGGGAGAAACCCCATTGTCATGAGAAGGAGCAACCAGTCCCTTCTTCCATTTTAATGGAGAGCAAAAGGAGATTCACTCATTCATTCAAACGCACAACCAGTTCCATCAGTGGTGATGTTGTGGCTTACTCATTCATTCTTGTTGCTGATTGTTTCTTTAGAGAGAGGAAGAAGAAGAAGAAGAACAGGGATGGTAGAGGCAGAGGTGGTGAGGAGGACTGCGATGGGGTGGCGTGAAGTTCAAGGGGTAGGGGTGGGTGGGTTGCAACAGGAGGAGTGGTTTCAGGAGAAAGAAGAAGAAGAAGTAGAAGAAGTTGTTAAAGGGTAAGTCGGTAATTTTAACTTCACTATTTTCTATTGAATATGTGATCAGAGTAAAATGGATTTTTCCATTCAACCACTAGCAGCAAACTAACACCGTCAGGTTTCATGGGACGTAAAATAATTGCTTGAAAAGTTGGGTGTATGAGATGTATCAAGTAATCAGGCCATAGTACATAGGGAGTACAAGTAATTTTTCATTACTTAAATGATGTTAGGCATAAATAAGTGTCTGGCTTTGGTTTTTGACATAAATAAGTGACTGTCTTGGTTTACTCAAGTTTCAATGGGGTTAAGTGACACTTATATAAATGTTCAGATCAAAATTTGGTCGAAACTGGTCAAGTTGGGTCGAAACATGGGACCTTTTAAAGTCAATGACCATCTCATCTCAGTCTCTTGCGAAACTGAGATATCTCGGTCAAAACTGCAAGTTGCGACCAAGATTTAGTTCCATGATATGTAAGCCTGTTGCCAGCAGGTATAGAGCTCTACTATTATTAAATTTGCATTTTACCCCTCAGAGCCCTAGTTGACTCAACGCGTATAGTCAAAGTATCCAGTAACCATGGAAGAAGTTTCTGTCAAGGCCAGGATGGCTTTGAGAGAAGCCCACCCACGTGGTTTGCAGTGGCAGAAAAAGCATAGTGAATTACATTGACTAAGAACAACTTGAACTATAAAAGACAATTTACACATGGAACAACTGAAAATTTAAGATTTCCTAAACCACATCTCTTTAGAGAATATATGATTCTGGCATTGCTAAACGCAAAAATAAAATTCTTTTTTTGCATTTTGGCACAAATAAAAATCACATCTACAATGTCTCTCTCCCTATATTCTTTTCCCATTGTTCCGAATATTCAAGAAACACTACAATTTTCCCCCCGTTTCAGATTTCCTACAGTGTTTCTCTCCCTGTATTCTTTTGCCACTGCCAAGAGTTCTACAAGATATAAGAGTTGCTCCCTAGCCCAAACCAAAAGAAATACAAATGATCGCAATTCCTCTAAATGAAATGCTTCAAAATTTTCCCACTATTTCGAAGAATGATTGAGCTTGTAACCACTACTCATGCTGCTATGGATGTAAGCCCTGAGTTATCTCTCCAAGGACCTGAGACCTGAAATGATCTATACACTTCAAGGCAAAATTTCTAAAATGTGTCATTATAGTTTTGTTTGCTGAATCAAATGGTGTATTAAGTCTGCTCTCCTCTTGGTCATACACCGCCAAACATGTGACTTAAACTCTAGATTGACAAGCTGGTGGGCAACGTCCATAGTTAACGAACATGACCAATCAATATGATTTTTGCCAAAACAATAGGCTCATAAAAAAAAAAATTGCTCTCAAGACGGATTAAAATTTATCAGAAGCAACTAGCATCCAAAGTACAAGTACCACGATATCAAATGCACAGTGAAACGAAATAAGCATAATTATGTTCTTTGAAACAGACTATGCATCAAATAAAAAACGAAAGGCAACAAAAGCTTTTATCCTAAAAAATGATAAAACCATCTATCTGGAGGCATACATCAGCTTGCACAAAAAATTTTCTTTCTTTTCCAAAACAACCTGATGCTGGTGCTGTCTAAAACTCGAAATCAACAGGTCAACTAGTAGGAGAATTAATTATCAATGTCCCTATTAAGGTGAAAGATTGGAAGGAAGGTATTTGCCGATATTCCAAACAATCTGGTCTCATAAACTACAGTCTTTAGCACAAAAAGAAACATGTCCAAATAGGGAGTAGGAACCCTACATTCCAGTTGCAATATAGACCTAGATAGACCCTGAACATACATAAAATGGTACGAATATAAAAAAAATGTCTATGTTAAAACCCCTCATGGTAGGTACTTTGGTATAAACATTAGTGGCGAAAGTTCGGAGTTCTGTTCATTGAAAGTGGTAGTGAGTCTAGTGACAATTAATAACTCATTGCTGGTTCAGATTCCCTACACTATTATTCCTCCCAATAAGTGAATCTCAGTTACTCCCCCCACTTGCTTGTCCAACACTATCATCAAACTAGTAGCACCTGAAATACATCATAACCCACCAAATTTTGTACACAATGAGAGGTAAAAAGCACAGAAGAGACGGGGAAAAAAAGTATGGTGCAGCTTCATTTTTACAAAAGAAAAGAACATTTAATGCCGAAGGATCCAAAAAATTAAAATCTGATCATAATTCTTAACTGTTCCAAAAACTACTACAAGATCATAACTCAATCAGCCTTCATTTGTTATTTGTAGAAAGGCTACAAGGACAAGTAATTCATAATCCAGCATTTGCTCATATTATTGACCTGCAACCCCAAGAAAAAAGCATTTATGGCCTCAACAATATATTTTAATTAATTAAAAAGTAACCAGTTTATGAGATAATAAATACAGCAGTATACATTAAATTACATTTTCATTGAAATTATTCATATTAACGAGTTCAAAATGATAAACTAACCGTTTTTGGAAAATAAAAAACAATTACAAACCACTAAACTTATTTCACATCAAATTCAGAACCAACCCCCAAAAAATATGGAAAAGTAAAAAGAGTCTGAGAAATGTATACATCAACCCCATAGTCCTAATCCAAATAAGTAGAGGAAACAAAGACTGAAAAACAAACCAAAGTGTGAACTGCATGCCTCAACGAATTCCAAATATCTCCTCAGGAGGGTCATACACATGCCGATCAGGAAACATCTCCTCAAAGTCTTGCTTGACTTTGTTTCTCAACAGTGGATGTGGCAAAAGGCCCTTCAGCAAAATCCTGAAGGGCAACTCCTCTGGTGGGTCAGGAGACTTCTTCATATCCTCGTAAATATTCATGGCATCTGCAGGTGAACCATACCTCAAGAAACCTCTGATAACTTCAGCATATGTTTGAGAATCAGGGAATAAATCCTCCTTCCTCATGCTTTCCCATATTTGCATTGCATCATCCATCTTTTTACATTTTGCTAATGCAATAATTAAGTCCTTATATAGATAGACATCAGGCTTGTACCAGTCTTGCTTTTGAATTATCCTAAATATCTGAATAACCAAACAGATAATTATAAGCTGATTAAGAGCACATGTTTAATGCTAGGCAATTAAGAATAAGAATTATCCAAGACAACATAACAGGATAAACAAGAGAAAGACTTGAACCTCAAGCAATATTTAGGGTTTGTACAAATTAAGTTTTATGCATCAGGCTCTAGAACACTTCTCAATAAGCCCAATGAGAAGGGGGGGCATTGAGAGGATAAGAAGAAACATAGAAATCAGGATCTGAAAGTGACAAAGATTCTACGAATAAACCCAATCAAGTCACTCTACAAAGAAATGCCAACAGAGCGCAACAACCATAACCTTATCCCAACTAAATGGGGTCGGTTAAATGGATCCAATAGAGGCTATGACAGTCATAGAAGTCAAAGAAGTGAAGACTAAACATGAGAAGCTACACCAAGAAATCAGAACATTAAGAATTAAAAAAAATGGTAAACCAGAACATCAAAAGTTTTTCACTGATGAACCCTACACTAATCCTGCTTTATGCTCGAAAGGGTCGAGAGATTGAAGCAGGCATGAAGGGGGAGAAGCCTGTGATTCAAAAACAGGAAATCCACAAAATTAAACTCCAATCCGACCTCCATCATTCTCCACAAAATTCTCCTTCAACTTTCCTCCCCCACCCCCACCCCCCGTCTCTCTGTCTCTTCCCCCGCACCCAAAAAAAGAGAATTAATAAGCAAAATTCTGTTTTAAACCCAAATAGGGAAAGCAAATAAACATTAAATCAGAGAAGAGTAACACACCTTGAGGGCCAAACCCACTTCCTCTTGCCGTTGGAGCTCGATCAATACAGTGACCATATCCATCTTCAAGAGCCTCAACACATGCGACTTAATGAACTTATCCAATTTCTCTTCATCGTCTTTGAATCTTTTCAGACCCAGAACTACGAAAAGAGCTTCTTTGCCTATCAGTTTCTTGCCTCTCCAAAGTGGCCCTCTTGGTCTACCATCATGATAACTCCTGAAATCCAATATGGGTTTGCTCGAAATGACACCCAAAATTGGAACAGACGTTTTCATGGGCTTATATGACAATTCAATGGGAATTATCAGTTCCCGGATGAGCATCAAATTCAAAAATGGAATTTTTGATCTCGAAAAAGCTCGCAATGCCATGGAGCCTTGCAGATAAAGCTCGATTGAGAGTGCGGAGCCACTGCTGGAACCCTGTTTTTACCAATCAACGGTTACTCGTTAAACCCTAGTTTCAGGAGAAATTAGTATCTTAAAAACTAATTGGCAGGAGCTGCCTCTGCCTGGAATTTTATCGTCTACGGTTCTGACATCCGACGGTTTCTACAGTTCTCTCACCTGATGGTCAACACGTGTATATTTTGTATCCAATGGTGGAGAGGTAAAACGATTCCTAAAACCTTTTCATTAATCCCTTTTCTCTCTTTCCTCTCTCCTCTCGCTCTCTTCTCTCTCCACCCCTCCCAAACTGGCGAAATCGAACCCCTCTCTGCAGCAACCTCCGGCGAAGGCTTAAGGCGGTTCTTGGTCTGAAACCTCCGGCGAAGTCAAAGGTCATTGATGCTTACAACCACGGTTCTCTCGCACACGAAGGATCTCTCAATAAGAAAAAAATAAAAAAAAAATAGAGGTTCAAAGATCAAAAGGGGAAGGAGAGCATTTGTCAAAGATGTTGATTCTTCCTTACCACCTCAATATGGTCTGTGTAATTGTGTGGGTGGCGCATATATCAATCCCCGTTCACACACCTGCAAGAGCACGAGGCTAAAAATATAGAGGTATCTGCTATATTTAATGGATTTGAAAGTGGAAAGGAATTTACAGACAACCAACCCATTTCAAGTTCTAAATATATTTATAGAGGTGTCATTTTGATAGTTCCATTAATTAATATCCATTTTTTTCATATTTAAGACTTATATTTACGTGTCGAGTCAACATTATGGGAAACCTAGTCAAGAATTGTTTAGACTATGCCAAGTTGAAAAACGACCAGTTTAGTTCACGAATCACTGAGTCAAATAAGACTCAGTCTTTTCATCCGAGTCACTACAAACTCACCGAGTCTAGTCATTTTTAAAATACATAGTTGACTATTTGATTGTTGAGTAAATAAGTCAATAAATATACTAATTAATAAAAGCATAGATGGAAAAAAAATTGTTCTTGTAACTCACAAAAAAATAAATTCTACTTTGACTTGCCTTCAAGGTATTAAATCTCTCTCTCTCTCTCTCTCTCCAATGCAATTAGGTTGGATAATTGATGAATAGTCATCTTGCCTTCCCAAGAGTAGTTAATTTTTAGATGAGATATGAGAAAATAATTATAATTAATCTTTTGAATTTGTGTCTATGATTTATTAGCTAGTACTGCTAATATATATCAACAACGTTAGGCAGCAAAGAGAATCACGTTGGTGGGCTCATCTCCATCCTCCATATGTATAGCCGCTATGGGGGTTGATAAGCATCACAAGCCCTAATCGCTACACTCAAATGAGCTCTGCAACCTCTCCCGCAGCCTCATGCACCCCCTCCGCCCTAGTGGCGTGTCTCCTCCTTGTGAGGTTCAGTATCAATCCACCAACCATGACCCTGGGTGTCACCGACGATGATCCTCCATAGCGCCCTCACCACCACCTCTCTCACCCTCACCCTCCTCACCGCCACCTCCATCGCCCTCATCGACGCCCCCTGCTCACTACCGTCACCCTCCACACCATCGCCCTCACTGCTCTCATCCTCCACACCACCACCCTCACTGCTCCCATCCCCCTTGCCATCGCCCTCACCCTCACCAACGCCTCCATCTTCCACGCCATCGCTCATCTTCACCGCCCTCACCTCACCCCCTGCTCACCCTCACACTCACCATACCCCATGGCTCACCCTCTCCCCCTGTTTACCTTCACTCTCACCATACCCAACGGCTCAACCTCTCACCCCTATTCACCCTCACCGTGCCCCCTGTTCGCCCTAACCCAAAGACCTCCTCTCTCACTCCCATCCAAACTCCTGCTTTGATTTCCTGTTCCAACCTCAGCCCCCACCTCACCCCTTTCCACCCCTATGCATCCACCTGGCTCTGTTTTTCCTTTTCTTTTTTTCCCTGTAGCTATGCAGCTTTTGCATGTTTCGGCGTTCGTGGTTCCTTGGATTTGGCCGGAATTGAAGCCCTTCCCCCTTCCAATTGGGCGGTCACCGCTGCCGGCGATAGTGAAGCTACTTGGAATGTGTGTCCTGGAATCGATGCAACGACCATCAAGAACTTTATTGGGCCGCATGCATACTGTGACTTTCCTTGTCCCCCAGGGTTGTGTCTGGCATCCGACATAAAAAATGATGTCTTCTTTTTGTTTATTGCTGATGTATTCCTTTTTATGGCACAATCGTGCATGTGCTTCATTACGTAAGCTGTGTCTACAGCAAGTTTCCTTCGAATGTGGTTGTTACCCATTCCCTCCTCCGATTGGTCCCACCTATGACATGTATGTCAGGACCATATGGCTCTCACTGGTTTCTAAACCTTGTTAGTATTGAAACCTTGTGTATCACATTCAACTATCTGCGTTATGTTTCTTGTTTTCTTTCTTTTAGCGTTCGGCGTGCTTAAATGAATAGCCCTGCTTTCTACCAAAAAAAAAAGATAAGCTTCACAAGTGTAGAGTTTTGAAAGCTCAAAATGTTATAAAGGATATTATGATTAGATAGTTGGGATCATCTATACAATAATAACAAAAGTTTTAATGACCCAATTTTCAAGTAGTCTCAGTCTCTCTCATTTATTAGTTTATACATATTTAGATATAACTCGCTCTAACTAAGTTTGATCAGGCCGAGTCACCAGGTTTTCTGAAAGACGAGTCAAGTCAGAAAACCTGGTTTTCCAACTATGATTCACAATGAATAATACCCTATGACTTTTTTAGTAATAATTCCTTTTCTTTTGGTAAAAAGCAATAATTCAATTTCAAGAAAAATGTTCTTGGGGAAAAAGTCTCTCTCTCTTCCTACCCACCATGAAATGACACACGTACCCCACCCATCTCGTGCTACCCATTGGTGAATGCCACTAGCTTGCATGCTCAACCCTCAGCTCATACTCTTATTATTCAAAGGCCAAATAATTTATGAATGATAGTAGTATGTCACTTCTCGTCCCCGCTGCATCGAAGAGTACCTAAAAACTATGTTCCGGTTCACTAATAAGGAAGATAGAGTTGGGGTGGGGGGTCTACGATGTAATACTAAAGTATGACCCGGGGAGATACATGCTAACTACTTCACCTCGACGGTTATGTCATGATGCCCTTAAAACCTATATGCAATGATAGACTCCTGTAACCATGCCATATTTGCTTAGTTGAACAGAATTTCTTTCTAAAAGAAATGGAATGGAATGGTTAATTCCACGAAAGAAGTCTTTTTCGCGAGAACCGAGTGGTTTAGAAGGCACTTTTTGATCTAGGGTCCCTCGAACGAAGGGTTAGGCAGGTAGTGCAGGTCCTCTGATTGCCAACTGTGTTGTGCGGCTCCCGTGAACGAATGAAGGGAAGCTCGGAGCTTTCCAAACTGATTACCATTGACCTAGCCCTAAGGCGCTCAACGGACCCTTTTAATCCTTGTAAAACCCTTTCCCGGCTTCGGCTTGATGCAAAACCTATTTTTAATGCAACCTACTTTATTCATACCTCAATGTATTAAGTGCCTAGATTGAGCTACTTCCTATTTCACTGGAAGCGTATTACCATATACTATAATTAAAAGTCAAAATTATTACATTTACATTACTTTATTCTAAATTCTCCTAAACCCAATGTGAGTTTTTCTATTTTGACTTGCTCCCCCGCCATGATCAAATGAGAATGGATAAGAGACTCGTGGGATTGACAAAGGGGGGGGGGGAGCGGGTTGTTAACAATGCTAGTCTCACACAGACCCTAAACTTCATCCGTCGTTGTCATCTTTGTTCATTTGGGCCTGGTGTCGGATGTTGACGAGGATACTTCTGATGAAACTCTACACCTTCACCTTCAAGCTCTCCATCGTAGCAAGTGTTCATCCATTTAGGAGGGGTAGGAGATTGTAGATTCAAGTTTGAGGTTTTAAGGTTTCACATGGCTAAAAAATGTGATCATGATTAGAGAAGACTGATTTCATTGTTGACATATCAGTTCAGCAGAGAAAAATCAGGAAGAGATGATGTGGTTCATTGTTAGTTTTAACAAAATGACCACTTTTTTCCATTAAAGTATTACAGGGAATTAATGGAGAATAAACAAAGGTTACAATAACCAAACTTCACCTATAAAAGTGTCATTTCAAACCACCCAATTAAATCCTCAATATTGGAAAATTAGACCTTATATTATGTATAACTGCTACTGCTCCATGAGAAGATTCAACACTACAAAGCTCACACAATTAACACTGAAAACTGCCTCAGAGCACAAGTTGAATTGAGTCCTACAAGTCTCATTCTCAATATATTTCCTCTCTATCATCCGTAGCATTCATGACGCCTGCTATTAATTTTAAACAAGCTACAAAGATGAGAAAGATGAGTTTCTATAAACGCTAATTGTAATATGCTTACATTAATAGAAAATGTGGTGTTTTTTTCGGGGGGGAGGGGAAGGGGGGACTTGAAAACACCACAAGTTACGTCTTGCTCAGTCAAAGCCTTCACCGAATGAGTAACAGGATCTGAGAGGCCCATCATACCAAAATGGCATCATTCAATATTTCAGATTAGGAGTTTCTCAATCGCATCCTGTATAGACCAGGATATGGATATCAGCAGTTAAAAAACACAAAGGACAAAGAAACGGGATATAAATTGCTGGACAAAATGAAATAAAACCATAGACCACCTTCAATTGCTGTATTTGAGATTTCAACTGGCTTCCCTGGTTGCTTGTCACAGAACAAGCAATCACTGGTCTAGTGACTCCACATGCTCTGCCAAGGGCTTGCTTAGAAGGTACAACTACATACGGCACATTCTGCCACATTTACGAATTACAAATTCATTCACGAAAACCAATGGTAGTTTTACCTCAACAGCCATAAATGCAACATGATGCAAAATTCACAAGTATCACAAGACATTCTGCTGTGTACCAAGAATGATCTCATATTCTACAGAAGATTGTAAAACAAAAGCTCAAATCTTTGAGCAGTATCAAGTGTAATCTACCACATGGGAAAACTCAGATTTCATAATTTAATATGTTCAGAGGTAATCAATAGAAGAAACCGTGCCAGTAGTTATACAGCTCAATTGTGAGAAAGGATTCATGAAGCCAAACCATTTAATTGGATAAAGCCTGGTTGAGTTCCTATTTCACTACTTTAAGTGTACTTGATTCAGTTAAATAGGTGACAGATAAGGTGAAAAATCCTTGCCATCCATGGAATACCAAGCCATTCAACCAAAATATTTAGAAATGCAGCTCAATTACTTAAATATGATGGAAAGATAATCAAACAGTATTTAGCCAAGGCCATGCATTTGCTTTTGTTGATTCAATTTATAGCTAAGGGCGTCGATTACAAGCCAGGACCACAAAACCAATGAAAACCAAATCAACTAGAACCAGAACCAACAGACTATGTGGTAGGGGCACTTGGTTTTGGGGTTGCAAAAAAACAAGGAATTTTCGGTCAGTCCAAGGTTGAACCAAGTGAACCACCTGGACCCAACTGATAATCTAATGTGGAACTGAGACTGACCAAAACCCCAGAAGAGACTCAACCACCAACTCTCTCTCTCTCCACAGGTTCTGGTTGTTGAGGTTTTATCACAAAAAAAGCTTCAATTTGATCCAATTGACGAACCAAAATCTCCCTCCTGGATTTGATATCAGTCACAGAGGATAATCCTAACAAGAACATTGGAATCTATTATGAACTAGACAACAACAACTACTAAGCTTTATCCCAACTAAATGGGGTCGGCTACATGGATCCTTGCCCTCCAATCAGCTCTATTGTACATCCCTGCTACAATATTATATAATATATGCCATGTTTTGATAGCCAGGAATTAATCAATGGGTACATTTCTCTAAGACAAACCAGGCAAAATTTCTCTCTTTGGAGCTTTATGAGAAAACACAAGCTCAAGTGGCTATGTGCTCTTCACTCGAACTCCATTTTTTCACCCAACCAGTAAATATGGTCCACCATGATTTAAAAATGCTCCATCCAGGTATACAGATTTGGATGCATACCTTTCTCATAAAATAGAAGAAAAAAACAAAATCTAAAATTAATAGTCTGAAGCTTAGTAGTAGATCTCTGCCAGTGTTTTATCAGCCATGACTAACTACAGACAAAGTGATGCAGATACATCAGCAAAAGAGGCTTATTTTGATGGACATAAGTCTAGGGTTAGGTTAATACATGTTGGGCCTTTGATCCCATGGGTTTTCAATGTAATAGGCCACTTTTATGGGCCTAAAATATGGGTCATTAGGTTTCATATTGGATAAGTTGTTTTAGTTCCATACTTCGTTTTATTTTGATGTTTTTGTTCATAAATTGAACCGGTTCAACCAATGGTTCATTTTAAGTGATTTTAGTAGTTTTTTTTTAAAGGTTTAGTTAGGCTGGATTAGGACTCTGTTTTGAGTTTATTTCATTTTCCTAGTCAATTTAAGCTACCTAATAGGTTGAGGATTGGGTTAGACCTTTCCTTTTTAGTGGAGTTTATTAGGTTCATCTCAGGGTGTAAATAGAGATGTTCTAGGTAATCGAGACAGATCCTAATCGGTTGCGATCCTTTGAGGCCAAAAACAAAACCGTCCTGATTAGCTAATTGAATACAAACCTGAGAACCAGTACCGATTATTAATGGGTGGGACGGTTCCGTGTTCTAATCATTTCATAGTGTCCAAAATTCTAAAATCCTTACCTAAGTATACAAATAATCACATATTCATTCCTAAGCATACAAATATCCATTCGTCAGCATACAAATAATAAAGGGGAAGAGGCCACTGCCTGGTCATGTAGCCCCTGCACCATCGAGGGCCAATGAGAGCTCATGTAGGGGCATCAACATGGCTGGGATTTTTTATTTCATAGGGGGCGACACAATAATTTCCGAGCTCCTGTGTCTGCGCGCAAGATCCACGCGACCAGGTAGCATCCTTTTTCCCAATAGTAAAATATCCATCTATAAGCATACAAATTAAAAATATGAACCAAATACTTAAAGAGGAAATCTCAATTCCTAAACATACAAATAAATTCAAAATTCCAGAATCCAAATCATCGACACCAAAACAACACACCAAATCATTCAAATAAACATCAGCCATATCCAAGTTTGGTTTATATATGGCTTTTAAATGGCCATGGCAGTTCAGTTCTTAATCAGTTCCCACCGGTTATTCGATTCTGGAACCATTGGGATTCCCAGAACAAAACCAACCCAGCCCGATAAGCAGTCGCTTCCAAACTCCAAACTGAGAACAGTCCCAATAAACTAATGAGTGGGACTTTTCAGGCTCCTAGCGGATCTATTCCAGTCCCATATTTACACCCTTCAATCCAATGCTCATAAATGTTTTGGTTCCTAAATCCATTCCCACTTGTTGAGGTAGGACTTTTCTGCACTTTCCCTTTCCCATAAAAACTCTAGCAGCATTTTTTTTCTAACTTCACGAGCTGTTGTATCTTGGCAAGTACAAGAAAGCAAGTTGGGATATTTGCTAAGACACTTTTTCTTAGGAAGACAACCTCCCCGCTCCCAAACAGAGAGAGAGAGAGGGTCTTAACAGCCAAGGAAAGTATCTTCCCTCCATCCAGTCTGCAAACCACTAGGCATTGCCAGTTGTCTTCAGTCTATTCAACTTCAATAGTACAACATAAAACCACTGAGATACCCATATTTATAATACGAACTTAACAAGTTATTTAACAAACCTCAACATTTACCTTTGTAATGAAGAAATAATGAAATCTCAAACGTTTCGATGAAAAAAATATCGATTGGGATGTTTGTCAATTGTAACTCCCAGAAAGTTCATATCTAATCCCATCAATGAAATAATCAGAATGTTTAAACCCATCACATATTCAGGTGCAAAAGAAAAAACTAAAACTTAAAAAGAAATAAACTATCAAAGAAGAGTAAGTACCTTATCTTCGGCGAGTAGAGGAAGGTGGAGAAGAATTTCAAAAGGCTCCGTATCGGCTGCCATTACTATGAACTCTGAAATGCCCCTATTCAGGGTCTTGGTAGCTGAAATCGGATTACTAGAAGCCATTAGAGATTAAAAATAAATGGAAGTGTATGGCTTTAGATTTTAGCCTTCAACACGGGTAAGGAAAACAAACCTTCATTAGCACCCTTTTTGAGCTGTTTGAAGTTCGCAGCTTGTTGAATAAGGTCCAGTATGGTTATTGTAAGCTGGGCATCGGCCAGCGGATATGCTTTCGGATTCACGGCTTCGGCAGTCTTGAGAACAAGCACAGAAGCAGATCAATACAAATATATCTAATCAAATTATAATCGGAAAAATAAATAAACAAAACAAAATGAAAGTGGAGCGGTAGATGAGAAGGAATGGTACCATTTCCGATGATCGAAGACCAGCAAAACTAGAGTTTTTCAGTTCTCTGTAATCTCCACCAGCAAAGTTTGGGTTTTATGGAAGAGGAGAAGGTTTAAAGAGAAACGGCGTCAGGTGTTTGGTTATAGTTGGAAGTCCACCCAGGATCCTACGGCTGATTTGTAATTGGATCATAAACTTGATTGAATATAAGCACCGTCCGTTCTCCAGGGCGAGGTACTTTCCAATAATAAAAAATAAAAGGGTAAAATACACGTACCCCCTGTAATCCATCCAATATTCCTCGTACCCCCCTAAGCTTCTGATAAGTCCACGTACCACCCCTCAATATTCCACGTACCACCCCTACTTTATCCCCTAAAGCCATTTAAGTCCAAAATGCTAAAAAATGATCAAACTATCGTTTCTTCTATCTTTTCTAAAATTTGAAAAGACCTAATTGCCCTGAACTATTTGCTAAAATTTGAAAAGACCAAAATGCCCTCATCTTCCCCAAATCATGATCTTCTTTTACATACCCAATACCACCACCACCACCATCACCCTACCACCACCACCCACCATTAACACCATCACCACCGTGAAGCCCCACCTCCAACTCCTCCACCTCTACCACAGGAACCTACGAAGGATCCTCCTCAAGATAGAATGGATCAATCTGGAATTTTAGGACTTGAATCACAACTCATAACCCTATGAAATCTAAGTTATAACCCAACGAAACAGCCCTCGAATCATCAAAGAAAGCTATCTGTAATTGTTCCTGGCAGTACAGCACGAAGGAACCCAACCTGAAACTTGATCTTAGAACCCCCAACTTAGGCAACTTTCCGACCTCCGTTTACAATTTGAATCGCTCCAGGGTAAGTACACATGTACCCAAATTTCAGCCCAAACTGATAGAACCCCAACGAGAAAAAATGAAAATCTTTAATTTATTTGGCAAATCCAGTCTGATCTCATGCTCACAGACAACAAACCAGCCCCAAATACCCTCCAAAGTCAAGAATTACAGAACATTCTGATAATTTTTAGTTGTTCAACCCTCACACCAGTACCTACCTTCTACACCTCTCACTCGTCGATGCTCAACCTGTTCTTGCTAAAACCAGATCTCACCCCATCATTTCCAGCAAACCAAGCCCCACTCTCTTCTCCCTCCTCTTTCCTCGACTTTCTCTAGATGGTCAGAGACAGGAATCCCAATTGAGTAGGAAAATTGAAAAAGCAAGGAAGAAAAGTTGGAGATTCGGATACACTTTGGTGAATTTTCTTCCACATCTGAAGAATTCATCGGAAGAGCAGTTGAGAAAAGGCTCCTGCAAGTTAAAATTAGGCTTCTCCATCCAACTTGGATTTTTTTTTTTTCAATTAAGTTTTGGAACTATTCTATGAAATCTTCTCTGATTGAATGAGAAAGAGATATATTGACATATAACCTAAACCAAATAAACTGAAATTACTAATCCCATGGAAAGTGAAAGACTACTTCAGAGGTCAAGTTAAAGGCTTACTATATTTTAACAACTTTAGCAAAAAAAATACTATATTTTAGCAAAGACCTTTTTTTTTGTTTGTGCAGCAAATGGTAGATTTAAATTTATATAGACTTCTGATATCAAATTGAGACTCTCTTAATTACTTCAGTCAATGACCATGACAGCCTATGTAATTGGTACTGCTCAAGGCGATCTAAATTTTTGTGTCAGTAGACTTCCCCAATTAATAAACTTCTTACCTTTATTGTTATTTCCTTATTATATTTTCTTTTTTTTTTGGGGGGGGTGTGGTTGGCATCGGTGCCCTTTTGTACAGGTTAAAATAGACCCTTTGCTGCTTATGTTAAAGGTCTGATTTGGAGATCATGATGTATACTTTCTTCCAATAAATAAGGTTGAACATTTAATTATTCAGTGAAGTTATTAATTTTGCTCAGCAAACTAATGTATCAAATTATATAAGACAGAATTTCAGGAGAAAATACCATGAAGGATATGGTTGAGAGCCTCGAGGCTCAACCAAACCTACTCCTTGGTCATGCGATTTATCTTCCCACTGTTCACTTGCTTTTGCCCTGCTGAAAAAGTTAACATCCAGTCAAAAAACACATCAGAGGATATTAGTTCCAAAAAAAAAAATTATACCAGATCAAGCCTTTAGTAATACCTCGATGACAATGACTACAAAAGGATTATAAAAAAAACAAACAAAATCCAAAACTTAACATCATAAATTTTAGCAGTCCATAGAAACTTCTGAAATTACATTAGTACTTAAATAGAAAAGCACAGAAAAGGGAGAGAATGTCGATGGAAACGACAACAAATGGAAAGATGAATACTTATTAGCCACATGATGCAAGTCAAGAAACCGCCATCGTGAATGGCCTCCACATACCGGTGGGGTTCTTATTCTATAGTCAGGTCCAGAACCAAGGATGACATCATGGACCTGCCAGGATCCAGAACTCAAGCCGATAGTACCTGGATGGCTGGACCTGCCTTTAGATCTCTACTCTGGATTTGGGGTGCTTGATCCATTGATTATAGGGGGTGTATCGAAGCTAACGGTCCAAAGGACATGTAGCCTGGAGCGAGTCGGATTTTTTAAATTTAAGTGAAAGAGGGTTTTGGAGGCAGATTTCATAAATAAAAAAAAGGGGGTATTACTCGGATTGATTCTCGTGTCCCTGTGCCCAAAAAGTTTAATCAAGGAAAATATAGCTTAGGACATAAAGGTAATTCTAGATCTTTAAGATGGTCAGCTCTCAAAGTGGAAGGAGAACTAAGATGTAATCCAATAAAGAATCAATGATACGTACGTAAGGCACATAACTTTTTGTTTAAAAAACCTTATTCCAGAGTAATCCATTCTAGATCAGAAGAAAGACCTACTGCAGGACTGATGTAGGACAGTAAAGGTGTTCCACAACCTCTTACTGCAGGACTGCTGATGTAGGGCAGCACAAGGTGTTCCACAGAGGTGGCAAGAGAGATGTTAGCCACAACTTACCTAAGGGTTTGACCTTGGGGTATAGTGCAAGCTACAACTGACACTAGAAATTATTGAAACCATCCACAGGAGCAGCAAAGTAGAAGAATAACTCAACTTCAATTCAACGAAGCTTATTAGAGTCAAATTAAATAGACTGACCAGCCCCCTTTTCATTATTTGGCTGTTATGATGCTTTGTAAGTTAGAAATATCTTTGTTTGCTAACTCCAAAAAGCATGTTAATACCTTCTTTGAGCAAAATAGAAACCTTCTAAACTATCTAACTTGCTAAAGCCCAAATTCTAAGACTAGTTTCTTAGGCTCTCCTTGGCATAGTTTATAATTAAATTTATGACCCATTTATGAGAATTGAAAAAAAAAAATTTATGGGCTATAAATAATAACCGTTTGATAACTACTAGATATAATACGTTCTGATATGCATAAAAATGACCCACCTATGGTGGTTTGACACATGGGCTTGAGGTCTGGTCAAAATGGAAGATTAAGGTGAATATTAATGTTATCCATCAAAGCATAAGCTTTTTGGGTCATATAACCGTCATTGTGACTAGGGACCTTCCACAAGGGATATTTACTTTACTTCGTTGACACGATACCCAATCTTACCACCATACATCCTATGTATATGAGGGCACTGTAGAAGCTAACGGGATGCTTAATCACATTGATTACTCTTAACTAACTACTTACCCAGCTCCCAACTCTTTTACTGCTGTTGCTTGGAGTACTGACTTCAGCATCGGAGAGTCCACCTTGGGGCCAGCTCCAATCCACTCTTTTGCACTGTATTTATCTTGTGGTGTTCAGGTCTCCCCACTTACGTAGCAGATCAGATTCTGGCGGCAACAAATTCTATAATGAGAAATATAGTTGGTATGTCTAGTGCAGAATAGATTATGTAATAAAGATGTGCTTTGTAGGAAATACATCTATATTTGAACATAGGGGCCCACACAAATGATGGGATCCACTGCAAAGTATACAAAGTAGGTCCCACCAGTTGGCAAATTGATCAAGAAATTTTATGAAAAATAAAATTATGTTAAAATGCTAGTTTATCCATAATAATATATAGATATCCAAAGTGTTCCTATCGTGCCATTACTGAACATTACGAAATATAGCAAGCAACAATAATATACTATTGCAATGTTATGACAATCAGAAGGTTCTATTATATGAAATTGGAAACACATCAAAAAGGAAATTTCCAAGTGTTAGAAGTTATAATGTTCCCTATCGTGACAGACCAGAACAGCACAAGGTATAAACGAAAACAGACCAAAAACTTTATTCTCTATTTTTTTTTATAGAAAGATTCTGTCTGGGTGAACCAGAACTGAACCGGTCAACGATCAACCAGGTTGGTTCACCGGTCATCAATTCGGGTATATGGATCAGGCTTTCGGGCTGAGTTGGTAGGTCGGCCCGGCCCGCGACTCACTTTGTTTAGTTTAATTAAACTTCTTCGATTTTATCTGCAAATTGTTTTCGATATGCTTCCATTGTTGCTGCTGCGTACCACTTGCCACATTGCAATATTAAAGATCTCATCATCATCAACACCATCGCTATCATTGTCCTCACACTAACCGTCGAACTCTCTTGGTGGAGGAATGGAAAAGAAAAGGTAAAACTCTGAGATAGGATTTTAGACTGACCCAATAAACTTCTAATCAATTTATTGTGTCCAATGTTGCATTACATGCAAGTATTTAAAGGGGAAAATAACAAAGACCCCTAATTAGACTATGAAACTGAAACTAATCCTACATATGCAACTCAAACAAATAAAAGAAAGAAATAAATAAACTACCAGATAACTAAAATAACTACTTCCAAACCTTGTTGGACCGGTTCCGTCTAGGTTTGGCTCTGTCTCCAAATCCTATCATTCTTGTCCAACCAGTCAAGTGATACTGCATCAATTCTCCTCCTCTGAAAAGAACTCAACTCCATCGAGTTTGAAAAAAGACTAAGGAGGCCATTTGAAACAACACGTTGAAGGAGGAACAATCCCGCTACTTTCTTGAGTTTAATGCTAGGGAGATCTTTAGTGGGAAGAAACTTCATGGTTTTCTTGCAGTGCTTGAAGGAGTAGGTATTTGCATACCTGCAATGTTTGTGCCTTTTTTATCAAACCACCATGGTCGACCAAGAACAAGACATAGCTTCAAAGGGACGACATCACACCGAACCGTATCCACAAAACCACCAATAGAGTAGGAGAGTAAAAATTATCTGTAACTTTGAGATTAGAGTTGTTCACCCATGCAACTTTGTAGGAAATTGGATGGGGCTCTATCTGCAATCCTAACTTACCAATAGTGGCTTCAGAGACGACATTAATACAACTCCATCGATCACCAAACTATATAATTGGCCATTGCACTTTAAACGGGTTTGAAAGATACTGTTAAGGCGCCAATCTTGTGTTGCACACCTGGGAAGGCAGTGCGCTTTGGGATGCGGAGGAGCTATTATTGCCCATCTCCCTAACCTAATGTGGCACCTGGTTCGGACTGCAGGGAACTGTAGCATGGGGGGACGTCTAATCCTTTTGTTGCCGCAAGGCTGGCTAATCGTGCGCAGCAAGAGCGAGGGAACTCCTCAGGTTCTGGAAGGCACATGAGTCAAAATGCTATGTTGAGTGTGTGACCTACCCTACACTATGTAGGTACCCATATAGGTGATGCGTCGGTCGGTCCTAGAAATGGCGGCAGCAGTTTACGACCGGACGTGCTCAACCTAGAGATCACCAGGCAGCTCTTTCGCTCTATAGGGATCAGGGGCATAGCACAATTTGTTAGAAGTCATGTAACAAGGGTAGTTTAGGAACTAGTCTCATTACTAGTTGCCTTATTATGTAATTCTGTTTTTCTTTCTTTATTTCTCTTGTACCACCCTAGGGAGGTGGATGTAATTCTCTTTGTTATGCTTGAAGTAATATAGGTGAATGGAGAAGTCTCTCCAACACATAACATTACAACCCAAAATATTCTCCTCTCTCTTCTCTCTTCTCTTGCCATCTTCTTCCTCCTCCAACTTCTTCCTTCTCTCTTACTTTCTTTCTTAACCTAAAATCTAACTTGGTAACAGAGCCTTAGGGTTTGAGAGTTGAATCCATCTTCTTGCTTCCATTCTTTCCTTCTCTTTGAAACCCTAGGGAACAAAGGGTTTCAAGGAGAAGCTCCCAATGTAAGAAATCAGTTGAAAGGAGCATAAAATAGGTTTAATATAACCTATCCTTGTATTTGCAACTGCTGTTTGAGCTCAGATGAAGCTCTCTTGTTGATTTGAAGCCTCTCTATCCACTGCTAGAGTTACTGCCAGCTCCAGCTTGAAGTTTCTGTATCTCTCAATCTCGGCATGGGTTTGAGGCTTGGAATGGTGCACTAGAATCGCCCAAGGGTGCTTGTCAAGGTCCATGTGTCCCTCCTTGCTACTTGAAGGCTCTATGTGAGCACAACTCCTTTTTCGTGGAGCTCATTTTCTGCAGCAGTACAGCTGTATCTCGCTTCCTTTTTCTAGCATTTGGAGTACCATGGACTCCTCCCTTGGTTGAGAAGTGTTTATGGATACCTTGTTTAAGGTCTTGGAACTTTTTTGAGTGGGTTTTGCTACTTGGAAGGTGTTGGGTGAAGTTCTGCCCAGATTTTACCTGTTTTTTTTCCTGCTGGAATTTACTTCTTGTGATTGGAATCCTTATTTGGGTTGAGTGTGTACTCCCCACTTGTCTCTGGTGTTCTTGTTTGGGTTGAGTGTGTCATTTTCCTGCCATCATGCTTGATATGGATGCATCTGTGCTTGGCATTGCTGATTCCCAACCCACTTCTGTTGTTCCTCAGTTGGCTTATGAGAGTACTCACCAACAGATTTCTTTTGGGAAGCTTGATGGTACTAATTACTTAGATTGGTCACATTCCGTGAGACTTTTCCTTAGGAGTAGGGAAAAACTTGGATATATCACAGGTACTATCAAGGCTCCAGCAGCTGGTTCACCTACATTTAATAAATGGGAGACTGAAAATTCTACAGTTATGACATGGTTGATCTTCTCCATGAAGCCCGAGATTGGGAGAAGGTTTATAAGGAAAGAAACAGCCAAAGCTATTTGGGATAGTGTCTCTATGGCTTTTGACAGAGTAGGAGACACTGCCAAGGTCTATTAGCTCCATCAAAAAATTCACTCATTGAAGCAAGATGACAGCACTATTTTTAAGTACTATAGTGCGTTTCTCAGTCTTGTGGAGGAGTATGACTACTACAGGGACCTTCATTTGACCAACCCAGAGGATGAAGCAAAGGTGTATCTGACTCTTTAAAAAGAGCGTGTCTTCTCTTTACTTGGTGGTCTGAACCCTGACTATGAGCCAGTTAGACTCCAACTGTTAGGCCAGTCTACCCTTCCCTCTCTTAGTGAAGTCTGCAGTTACTTACAAAGTGAGGAGACCTGGCGGCTTACTATGGCACCACCACCAGCATCATCTCATGAGAGATCAGCCCTCCATTCCAGTTCTTTTCGGGACACCCGTGGAGGTGGTAGAGGCCAAGGGCCTAACCGTGAGGAAGCTAGCACTATGGAGACAGTTGGCGCCAGTGGGCGAGACAGATTTAAATGTGATCATTGTGGATGCACTGGACATACCAAGGATAGGTGTTGGTCTCTCCATGGTCGCCCTCCTGGTACGTGTGGTCGTGGTGGCCGTAGAGGAGGAGCTCGAGCTCATTCCGCGACAACTGAGGCTGATGCCCCACAAGATGACTCCACCTTTATGGATGCAGTGGTTTGCAGGGTTGTGTCACAGTTGAGCACATCTTCTACATCTAGTGTGGCTGGCTCCTCATCATCCTCAGCTTTATAGGTCTCCACCTCAGCTTCTACTGCTGCCCAGTCTTGGATCATTGACTCTGGTGCCACGGACCACATGACTGGTACGTCTCATTATTATGATTCCTATACCATTTGCTCTAGTAAAGATAAGGTTAGGGTAGCTGATGGCTCCCTTTCCTCCATGTCTGGTAAGGGAAATATCCTTGTGACATCATCTATTTCCCTCACTTCTGTTCTTCATGTCCCCAACCTTACACTGAATCTTTTATCTGTGAGTCATCTGACTAAATCTCTCAACTGTTGTGTCACATTTTTTCCTTCTCACTGTCTTTTTCAGGATTTGGTGACGAAGAGGATTATTGGTAGTGGACGTGAGGAGCAAGGCCTCTATCTTTTTTACCCTTTTTTGCCCACAGCTCATTCCTTTGTGTGTGGCCGTAATGATAGTAGTTCTGTAGATTCTGTTATGTTATGGCATCGTCGTCTTGACCATCCATCTTTTGTTGTAATGAGGAAACAATTGCCTCACTTATTTTCTTCTATTGCCCCTTCTCATGTTTCTCAATGTGAACCATGTATGTTTGCCAAACATTGTCGGTTTTCATATCCTTATCATGGTAATAGAACTATTGCTCCTTTTCATATTGTGCATACTGATGTTTGGGGTCCTACCCCTACTACTTCATTATTTGGCTATCGTTACTTTGTGTCATTTGTTGATGATTTTTCACGTGCCACATGGACTGTTCTTCTGAAGCATAAGAGTGATGTTTGTGAGGCCTTTCAGAATTTTTATCAAATTATTCTTACTCAATTTAAGACTCGCATCAAAATTGTCCGATCTGATAAAGGGGGAGAGTACATGTTTGGTGGTCTTCAAACCTTCTTTACTACTCATGGCATTATCCATCAGCTAGCGTGTGTTGACACCCCCCAACAAAATGGGGTTGCTGAGAGGAAAAATCGCCACCTACTAGAGGTTACCCGTAGTCTCTTGTTTGGCATGCATGTCCCCAAGACCTTCTGGTCTACGGCTCTTCTCACTGCCTCCTTTCTCATCAATCGCATGCCTACCAAGCTTCTTAATTTCAAATCTCCCTTGGACATCTTATCTCCCAAGGCCTCTACTTTTTCTCTTCCCCCTAGACTCTTTGGCTGTGTTTGTTATGTGCATGTTAACAAATCTGCTCGCACTAAACTTGACCTTAAAGCTCTCAAGTGTCTCTTCCTTGGGTACCCTTCTACTACCAAGGAGTACAAGTGTTACCACCCTTCTTCCCGCCGATGTATCATTTCCAAGGATGTTACCTTTCTTGAGTCTGTCCCTTTCTTTGTCCCTTCTCAACATCCTCTTCAGGGGGAGAATTGTGGGTGTGAACAGGCTACTGATGATTTCTTCCTTTCTCCTCTGCCTACATCCCCTTTAATGCTTGACATTGAAAACACAGGACTGTAGATGTGGTTGAGGTTGATCAAGGGGGAATACAAATTTGGTTGTTGAAAGTGGTTCTAGTAAGTAGAAGGATTACCACATTACATACAAAAAAGGTGAAGGCTTGCATAATACATGAAAGAAGACCTACCAAGAGTCCTCTTCAGATCCGGATCCACATCCTGAGATTCATTCTTCTCAATCAGGTGACATTCCTTCTTCTCCATCTGATTTGGACCTTTCTATTGCTATTAGGAAAGGGAAAAGAACTTGTACTAATCCTATATCCCAATTTGTTTCCTATGATGCAATTTCTCCTATAGGTCTTGCCTTTATTACTGCTCTCTCTATTGCTTCCATTCCCCAGAATGTCATTTATGCTATGTCTAACCCAAAATGGAGACAAGCCATATCTGAGGAGATGGTGGCACTTGAGAAGAATGGTACTTGGCAACTTGTGGACCTTCCCAAGGGTCGTGTCCCAGTTGGATGCAGATGGGTCTACACAATCAAGTATAAATCTGATGGCATTATTGAGAGATACAAAGCAAGGTTGTTAGCCAAGGGGTACAGTCAAGTCTATGGAATTGACTACCAGGAGACAATTGCCCCTGTGGCCAAGCATAACTCAATAAGAGTTCTTTTATCTTTGGCTGCCAATAAAGATTGGCCTTTATATCAGTTGGATGTGAAGAATGCCTTCCTTCATAGCAACTTGGAAGAGGAAGTATACATGTAAACTCCACCAGGCTTCAAGATGCCCTCAAGTGAAGGGGAAGTGTGCCTCCTTAAGAAGGCTCTATATAGTCTCAAACAGTCACCAAAGGCATGGTTTGAGCACTTCCGACAGGCTATTTTGAAGAATGGATATTCCCAGAGCCAAGCTGATCACACCCTCTTCACCAAGCGGAGTAATGGTACTATCACTGCTGTCATTGTCTATGTTGATGATATTGTGGTCACAGGAGATGATATAGCTGAGATAGGTAAATTGAAGAGCTACTTGGCACAGCAATTTGAGATCAAAGATCTGGGTCCCTTGAAGTACTTCTTAGAAATAGAAATATCAAGGACCAAGAAAGGAATCAACATATGTCAAAGGAGGTTTATTCTTGACTTGTTGACAGAGACAGGGATGTTAGGCTATAAACCAGCAAGCTCTCCTATTGAGCAGAATCACAAACTAGGATAGGACTGTGGTCCTTCTCTTGTTGATGCGGGGAAGTATCAAAGGCTAGTGGGGAAGTTTATCTATCTCTCTATGGCTCGGCCAGATATCTCTTATGTAGTGGGAGTTGCCACCCAATTCATGCATGCTCCCAAGAGTGGCCATTTGGATGCTGTGTATCGCATTCTAAGATATTTGAAGTCCTCTCCAGGGAAAGGACTGTTGTATGCAAAGCACAACCACTTGAGAGTGGAAGGCTTCACAGATGCCGATTGGGCTGGTTCCATTACAAATAGGAGATCTACCTCCGGCTATTGTACCTTTGTGGGAGGTAACTTAGTCACATGGAGTAAGAAACAGCACGTTGTAGCCAGATCTAGTGCCGAGGCAGAACTTAGAGCTATGGCACATGGAGTGTGTGAACTCATTTGGCTAAAAAGGCTTGTTCAGAAACTGGGATTTGACACTGAAGGACCCCTGAGGCTATACTGTGACAACAATGCTGCCATCAGTATTGCTCACAACCCTGTTCAACATGACCGGACTAAGCACATTGAGGTTGATAGGCATTTCATCAAGGAGAAGATAGACTCTAGCTGTATTTGTACTCCTTTTATAAAGACTGGTGATCAGTTGGCAGATATCTTCACCAAGGCTCTTGGCTCTCCTCAGTTTAGTTCTCTCCTAAGCAAGCTGGGAATGCAGGATATATATTCTCTAGCTTGAGGGGGAGTGTTAGAAGTCATGTAACAGGGGTAGTTTAGGAACTAGTCTCATTACTAGTTGCCTTATTATGTAATTCTGTTTTTCTTTCTTTATTTCTCTTGTACCTCCCAAGGGAGGTGGATGTAATTCTCTTTATTATGCTTGAAGTAATATAGGTGTATGGAGAAGTCTCTCCAACACATAACATTAGAACCCAAAATATTCTCCTCTCTCTTCTCTCTTCTCTTGCCATCTTTTTCCTCCTCCAACTTCTTTCTTCTCTCTTACTTTCTTAACCTAAAATCTAACTCAATTCTTCTTGGAGGAGGGTTGGTTTTCCCGGGTGACTGATCATGCCATAATATACTCCTACCTATAGTACCGGAAACCAAAGTTGAGCATGCATACCACGATCTTCATGCGTAAATAGCCAAGAGGAAAGAAAGGGCGATAGATGATAAAGTGAAAGGGCGCCGCGTCTAGACAGGCAGACTTCAACCTCAGTTATTTTATAAGTAGTCAGAACAGGACAACGAACATAACAAGGATGTCGCTCCTCATCACTGTCATTGTCGTTGACTTCATCTAGTTCACGCTTCGGCACTAAATCAACTGTCTCCATACACAGGTGCTCTTCTAGATCACAAGGTATAAAAGAGCCATTATCAACATAAGCTACCAAGTGGTTGGGACACTAAGCACTCAACTGAAATGTCTATATCCCTTGCATGTGAAACACTAATGGGCAGCATTTGGCCAGTTAAGCCATGAAGATGCCATAAATGAACCAGTAGCCTGTGGTTTGTTGAATGACTTTTCCTGGGGAGAAGACTGTTGTTGACTGTAACTGTTACCCCTAGGAAGAGTGTTTGGAAAATTCCTTTGAATGTAAGGCCATTTCAAACTTTCTTCTACCTAATATGCAACTTGTACAGCATCTTCCATTGTAGGCATTCGACTGGATACGAGTGCAGTACTAATCTGAGGATGCAAACCATTGCGGAACTATGCCACCAATACTTCTTCATCTCAGTCAAAATCAGATCGAGTGGCGTAATAATAGAATCTAGCAACAAATTCCTCAACCGTTAAGACTTTCCTGTTTCAACTGTGCAAACCTGAGGTGCACGCACTGCTTGTAATCGGCAGGCGAGAATCTTCGGTTCATGGCTTCACCCATCTCAACCCTCTAATCTACCAAACTCGAGTTGTACCTTTCAATTTAGCCTTTGCAAATAAGACTTTCCTGGCCTCAGTCAAACTGTACCATCTGAAAAAAGGTCTCCAAACTGTGAATCTAGTCAAGGTACTATTTTAGATTTTTGTCTCCATAAAATTCAAGAACATCCACAGCTTCACTGCTCTTTCAGCTCCATAATCATCATAATGACCAGCTGCATAGGGTGGTGGTGGTGGCGGCATTGGTGGTGTTTGATGTTGTGGTGGTGGTGGCATTGGTGGTGTATGATGTTGTTGTTGTGATGGTGGTGGCGGTGGTGGATCTTGTGCGATGGAGTTAGAAAAATCCCCAGAGTGCATGGGACTCTACCCTAGAATCTTCGGTTCATGGCTTCACCCTGTTGGGAAACACATTTTCCCACGAATATATTTTGATGATAACAAACATATTTGGACTAACTCAAACACGTCAAAGTGTATGATTGATTCCTATAGCCGGACAACAGAAGCCACTAAGACCTCAAGAAGGACTTAACAAAGCTTGAGCATCCGGATACACAATGGAGGATGCAAGATTAAAGATTAAAGAAAAGGACAATTGAAGATTGAAGAACATCATTGAAAGAAGTAAAAAAAACTCATAACCACAAGGAGAAGAAGCTCCAAGAATAATCAAGTGCACTTGGAACAAAATTCATCACATGTAACTCACGTGCACATCATATTGCATGCGCATGTTTTAGAGAGACTAGGAGGAACTTATTTTCATGCCCTAGACTTAAGAACATGGCCATAAAAGTATTGGACCAAACCCCCATGAAGTCCCAAGCAAGCCGGATCAAAAACCCCATGATAGACAGTCAAATACAGGCAAAACTGTCTGTCGGTCAACCTACAACAGATGTAAAACACACATCTAATTGCAGTAGCCTGTCGGTTGCAACCGATAGAACTGCCGGTTGACCGACACCTATAGATCGATCCATCGGTTGACCAACCATTGACCTACAGCCCCAAATTGACTTTAACGGCTAGTTTTTGGTGGTTGACCTACAAGTTTTATAGGTCGACCGACATAAATGTGACCGTTTTATATCCGTTGGGACCAAAACTTAATCAATCTTTTTGCTATAAATAGAGCATCAAAATGGCTCTAAAAGCAGCCCTTGAACATACTATATACACATCCAATTGAGATCACCTGAAGAGAGTTTTAAATCATTATTGAGAGCATTCTTTAGTGTTGAGCTCAAAACGCCAATTTATTGTTCTTGTCCAAGAACTCAAGCTCTCTATTCTCCACAACTTCTCCAAGTTATATTATCAAGAGAAGTGCATTAGGAGATCAAAGGTGCATCATTATCATCGACATCATTCATATCATTGTGTACTGACATCACTCAAAGGGTAAAGTGTCACAACCCTTTGATAGGTATTTATACCACAACTTCTTATTGTATTGGTTTTGTTTATGCTTTTTGATTTGAGAAAGCATTGTTGTTTTAATCTAGACCGTACTTAGATTAGTATAACGACCCTCTCATTCATAAGAGATTGAAAGAATACTCTTGTCCTGTAAATAAGATTGAAATGATACTCTTGTCCTAGAACTAAGATTGTATGGATCCTCTTATCCTGTTAAAAAGAGTTGTAAAGGTGTAATTTCCCCACCTATTGTATTGAAAGGGAAATACTAGTGGAATTCTCTCAAGGTTGAGAGGAGTGGGTGTAGGCTAAATTAGCCGAGCCACTATATATCTTATGCCTCATTTATTTTTGCTTTTTACATTGCTATATTTAATCTAAGTGTGCAACTAATCGAAAAAAAGGCAAAATCCATTAGTGGTAACCTATTCACCCCGCTCTAGGTTACCCAATACACCCATCTCAGTGCAAGTAGTGACTAACTCAATGCCTCAGGTTTGATTATGTTGTTGTTGCTTGATCTACCATACTCAAATTGTGCCTTTCAATTTAGCCTTCGCAAATAAGATTTTCCTAGCCTCAGTCAAACTGTACCATCTGAAAAAGGTCTCCAAACTGTGAATCCAGTCAAGGTACTGTTCTGGATTTTTGTCTCCATAAAATTCAAGAACATCCAGAGCTTCACTGCTCTTTGAGCTCCATAATCATCATAATGACCAGCTTCATAGGGTGGTGGTGGTGGCGCCATTGGTGATGTTTGATGTGGTGGTGGTGGTGGTGGTGCCATTGGTGGTGTATGATGTTGTTGTGGTGATGGCGGATCTTGTGCGATGGAGTTAGAAGAATCCCCAGAGTGCATGGGACTGATGCAGGTTCATCATAGAAGTAGGCCTGAAGTAGGCCTATTTCTAAAGAAATAAGCCAACTTGAAGTAGGCCTGTTTTTGCAGATCTGCCACAACAGTAGCTTGAAGAAGCTTGATTGAAGAAAATGACCTCCTGATCTACAAGATGCAAGGCATCGATCGGAGTCCACCAATCCCTTCACCTTGATATTACCCACAAGGTAGCCTTGATATTACTCACAAGGTTCACTCAACAGAGCAAAGCAGCAGCTATGGCAGCAAACAAAAGCTTTTTCATTAATTAAATTCGTATGTAATGCTGGCCTCCCTTACCAACTTATATAGAAGACTCAAAAATAGACTAAAAAGGAATGGCCTAACCCTATCCCTAACCTATTAGGTAACTTAAACTGACTAGGAAACTAGAATACTAAAAGAAATAGACTTAAAACATGGTTGGACTTATAGAGTCCTAATCCAGCCCAACTTACATCACATGACCACTTAAGTTGTCACATGACCACCTAACCAAGTCACATGATCACTTAAATTGAACCAATTGGATGCAACCAATTTGAACCGATTCAATTAAAAAAACATAAAAAAAAACTAAGTATTGGGCTAATCCCGTATGCAACCTATGTACCCCTAGTTTAGGCTCATTAAAGTGGCCTAATACATAGAAAACCCTTGGGAACAAAAGCCCAACATGTATATAACCCAACCCTAGGCCTATTTCTAAAGAAATAAGCCAACTTCTATGATGAACCTGCATCAGGGACTCTTCCCTTTATCAGCAGCCACCAGTTGATCAATAGAATCTTTGTCTGGTTGTCATCATCATCTTGAGGGAACTGACAGCTGCGATAGGGGTGTATCGACATGCAGAGTGAGGGTGTCACCTTTTGCATCAGTTTCACCTTTGTATAAGTTGAGCTGTTGGAGAATCTCACTGTTGGCTACCATGGTGAAGGTAAGTTGGAAAAAACTCAAAGACGAATGACAAAACAATAAATATAAGGATGGTGATAGAATTGTAAATAAACTGAATTAAGCTAGCAAAGGGAACAAATCCAACGAGTGTTGATGAGGGGTATTCATGGAAAAAGAAGAATAAAATTTGAAAAGGAATAAGAAGAGGGGCAGGGCAATATGGGAAAAAAATAAAAAGAACAAAACAAATATAGGTCTAACAAAAAGGGAGATGGGAAAAGGGTGGGGGACAAGATTGGAAAAAGTGGGGAAGAGTGGGGAGAAAAGGAATTTACCTCGCTGGTGGTGTTTGGGTAGTCTTCAACAAAAACGTGGAACCAACAAGAGGTGAGGAAGGAACTTACAAAGAGGAGGGGTGGAGTACTGGGGCTTCAACTGCGACGGTCGACGGAGGACGCTGATGTGGAGAGTCGACGGCGGTGAGGGGTCCTGAACCAGGTACGGGTTTTTTTTTTTTGGTTCGAGATTGGTACTCACTCTCGCTTCTCTTAGACTTTTCTTTTTCTTTTTCTTTTTCTTTTTTTCTTCTTTATGGAGGAACCCTCAGAAGGGGTCAGTCGAAGGCGAGGTAAAGATGGGGTGGGGGGCAGTGAGGGTGGTTCTGTGGATTTGAAGGGGTTGGTTACTAGGAGAATCGAAGAGGTTCTAGGTTTCTGATTTGGAGAGGGGTTTGGGTTGGGTTTCCTAACAGGGGTTTCAGTGGAGGATGGGATGACGTAGAGTTTCACTGGTTCGAAGTCCTTTTCTTTTCAAGTTTTTTTTTTTTTTTTTTTTTTTTTGGGGGGGCCGGGGGGGGCGGTTCGCTGTCACAGGGGAAGAAGAAGAAGGGGGATAAAAGGTTGCGGTCGGAGTCAGGAGGGGGTTAGGGAGATGGAGGGCTGCGCTGTCACAGTGGTACTGTGATTTTATTTTTCTTTTTATTGCAGCTATCGGCAGGGGAACAGAAATAGGATCAATAGGAAGAGAATGAGAGGTGGATGGGGAAGGAGATGGATCCTTCGGCTCTGATACCAAATTGGTTGAAGGCCGGATAGGAGAAGGGTAAACTCTGAGATAGGATTTCAGAGTTACAAGGGGAGGGGAAAGAATTCACACAATTACACTCTCTCACGGAGCAAAACCCAATAAATTTCTATTCAATTCACTGTTTCAAATGTTGGGTTACATGCAAGTATTTAAAAGGGAAAATAACAGAGACTCCTAATTAGACTATGAAACTGAAACTAATCCTATGTATGCAACTCAAACAAATAAAAAACAGAAATATCGGTGTTTCGGTTCCATCCTCAACAGCATCAACAACAACTAGACCAGAAGATAGTAAGCATAAGTGAAGATATGAAGATGCCAGACTTAACGGCAGGGTTCATGGATCAGCCGGTGCTGGACAACTTGGCTGAGATACAGGGCAGGAACGCTACCAGAGATGGAAGAAGATTGATAGTAAAAGGGGTGGGGTGGAATGAGTTTATTTCTTATAAGAAATATGAAAGGGCAAAATTGTCATTTCTTTCCAAAATTAACAGTTAATACTCAGGGGTACGGAAGTAATTTTTGAAACTCCAGGGGTGTAAACGTAATTGTTTGAAACCCCAGGGGTGATAAACTTATATAGAAGACTCAAAAATAGACTTGGACACTAAAAAAGAAAGGCCTAACACAATCCTTAACTAATAAGGTATCATAAATTGACTAAGAAAGTGAGATAGTAAAGAAAAAAGACTCATAATTGGACTCTGAATAAACTAATGAAGCAAATCCCGTTTTCCTACTTTCTACCCCTATTTTAGGCTCATTAAATAGGCCAATTACAAAATAAACACATAGAATCAAAGGCCCAATACATACATAACCCATCCCAAGGCTTATTTCCACTAAAATAAGCCCTCTAAGTGACATATATGCATCAACTCTCCACCTCATTATGGATTTTAGTTTATTTAATTTATTTTAAATATAAATAAAGAATATAAATTATACCATAAAACTCTATTTATGTTTGTCTCAAATAAACATAAATATAAACCATACCAAAGAGACCCTTATTCTCTAAAATGTTTTCTAGTAACTATTTTCTCTCTAACTAAAAACTTAGCAACTTCTTCACGAGTGTTTTCCAAATAAATGTTTTTCTGCTACAGGTAAGCAATGAATAGATTAAACGGAACAGTAAGAGGTAGAAGATTAGACATCAAGGCATACCTGAGACTTCTTCATGAGTGTTTTCCAAATCAATAGAAGGGTAAATAAAATAAACAGAAACTAAACTAGAACTCATTTTTTGACATAAATTTTCAAAAATAGAAATCCCATCACAGCCCGTTATACTCTTGAGTAAATTAGCCATTCGAAAACAGATTCTCCTTAGAAAGCCGAATT
This sequence comes from Telopea speciosissima, assembly GCF_018873765.1. Taxonomy (NCBI): domain Eukaryota; kingdom Viridiplantae; phylum Streptophyta; class Magnoliopsida; order Proteales; family Proteaceae; genus Telopea; species Telopea speciosissima. Next base: position 37,149,785 of record NC_057917.1, on the reverse strand, counting down.
GTTATGCTTTCAAACAGCAGCTAAATCATGTCAAGTAGACAAGTTTTGACATCCAAAAGTAGGCCAAAAATAGGTAATGAAAACGCTATATGAAGTGATCTCCTAGGCTTCTTACATTAATTTTTTTTCCTTGGTAAATAGGTCCACAATCACTAATTATGACACTAATAGCTGAAATATCACACCCCATACCAACCCCCCCCCTCAAAAAAAGAAATACACTACAAGTTCGACAAATATCAAACCAATGACTAATTAAGTACCCCCACAAAAGAAACCCACTACAGGTTCGACAAATATAAACCATTGACTAATTAAGTTTAACAGTGTTTATTATCTAACACAAGCAAACGAAGTAGAACAGCCTCCCTAGTCTGAACTTATTCAACTGTCAAGGGATTAAAATAGTTAAAGACTGAAAATGACCATGAGATTTTGTTCTTCAGAAAGTCTATGACAGGTTAGTTGTGAAAGGTCATAAAAATATGATCACTTGGAAGCCTGACCCGATGAACCTTGGAGGTTTTGTTCATCTCATTCAGTATAATAGGCAATTTGCTAGTTGGCTGGAATCTATGTTCCAACGTAAGCCTAGAACTGCTAATAAGATAGCTCATCATCTAGCCAAACAGGTGATGCAGAAGCACTATCTTGGACCGGCCCAAACTCATTTGTCCAGACAGACATGAACCGGGTTCAATTTGGGCTTTGGGTCTAGTAGGATAGGATTTATTTCTATCTAGGGATTAACATGTAATCTTTTATTAAATTGGGTAGACTAAAGAGGTGATTTAATTCCGATTGATGGAGCTAAAAGAGCGAAGGGCAGGCCTAAAATGACCATAGAAGAAGTTGTGAGAAAGGACATGCACAGTATAGGTCTGGTGCTGTGTATGACCTCGGGTAGATCCTATTGAAACATCATCCTCTATATCACCTTCTTTATTTATGGTTAACCCTAGATACTTAAAATAATCACTTTGCGGTATCTCTCTCCCCTCGATTTTCACCATTTCATTATCCATCTTAGTTTGGCTAAAATTGCGCATCATATACTCCGTCTTTGTTCTACATTATCTTAAAATCTCTTGATTCCAAGGTTGATCTCCATAACTCTAACTTGGCGTTACTTGTTAGCTTTTAGAGTGGAGGAAGAAGAAGAGAAGAGACTTCAAGAGAGCAGCCACGGTTTTGGTTTTGTGTGTTATGTCTCAAAAACAAGAGACTAACAGCCTATATTGAAAAGAATATATAATTACATACAGGCCCTTAGCCTCATACAAATGACACAAAGAATACATAAAAGAGGGGTTATGTACATATATACCCCTGATACAGCTACTCTTAACACTCCCCCTCAAGCTGGGTGGTATATGTCATACATACCCAGCTTGTCTAACATAAAACTAAAGTGATGAGCTAAGTCCTTTGGTGAAGATGTCTGCCACTAGTTCATTTGTCTTCACAAAAGGAGTACAAATAGTCTTAGAGTCTATCTTCTCCTTGATGAAGTGTCTGTCAACCTCAACCTGCTTTGTCCTATCATGTTGAACTGGATTATGAGTAATACTTATGGCTGCCTTGTTATCGCAATATAGACTCATAGGTTCAGTCATCTCAAATCCCAACTCTTAAACAAGTTTCTTCAACCACAAGATTTCGCACACACCATGGGCCATAGCTCTAAACTCTGCTTCAGCACTTGACCTAGCTACCACAGGTTGCTTCTTACTTCTCCAGGTGACTAAATTTCCCCCAACAAAGGTACAGTATCCAGAGGTGGATCTTCTATCAGAAATAGGCCCAGCCCAATCAGCATCTGTTTATGCTTCAATTCTCAAGTGACCATTCCTAGAGAAGAGAAGGCCTTTCCCAGGGCATGACTTCAAAAACCTGAGGATCCTGTAAACTGCATCAAAATGTCCCATCTTGGGTGCATGCATAAACTGACTCACAACTCCAACAGCATAGGTGATGTCAGGCCGGGTGAGGGAGAGATAGATTAGCTTACCTACTAATCTCTTATACTTTTCAGCATCCACAAGAGGTTCACCACAATCTTCTCCTAGTTTGTGGTTCTGCTCAATAGGGGAGGAGATTGGTTCGTACCCTAAGTAGTCTATCTCTGTAAGTAGATCAAGAACAAACTTCCTTTGGCAAACATTGATCCCTTGCTTGGATCTCGAAACTTCAATCCCCAGAAAATACTTCAATGGACCGAGATCTTTGATCTCAAACTGCCAAGCCAAATAAAGCTTAAGCTTTGAGATTTCAGTTTCACTATTTCCCGTGACCACAATGTCATCAACATAAACAATGAAAGCTGTAATAGTGCTGTCCTTCCTTTGTATAAACAATGTGTGATCAGTTTAACTTTGAGTATATCCATTTTGCAAGAGGGCTTGTCTGAACCTCTCAAACCAAGCCTTAGGAGACTGTTTGAGTCCATAGAGAGCCTTCCTAAGATGACACACTTTCCCATTGTCACCAGGATGCTTGAACCCAGGAGGAGAGTGCATATATACCTCTTCTTCTAGGTCACCATGTAAGAATGCATTCTTTACATCAAGTTGGTACAACGGCCAATCAAGGTTTGCAGCCATTGAGAGAAGTACACGAATGGAGTTATGCTTGGCCACCGGAGCAAAGGTTTCCTGATAGTCAATGCCATACACCTATGTATAACCCTTGGTGACAAGTCTTGCCTTATACCTCTCCACAGTACCATCAGACTTGAACTTGACTGTGAATACCCATCTGCATCCAACAAGGATTCTCCCTTTAGGGAGTTCAACAAGGTCCCAAGTGTGATTCTTCTCAAGAGCCAACATCTCTGTATTCATTGCCTCTCTCCATTGTGGAACTGCTATAATCTCTGCTACATTCTTGGGAATAGATATGGATGAGATAGCTATAGTGAAGGCTATACCCATAGGGGAGATAAAATCATAGGAAACAAACTTGGCAATGGGATTAGTACATGCCCGAGCTCCCTTGCGGTGAGCAATAGGAAGATCTAAGTCTGAGGACGTAGAAGTAGAGGGAAGTATACCTGTCTCAATAGATGGAGGCTCAGGATGAGGAGACGAAGAAGGATTCTGGCAGGTCTTCTTTATAAGAAGCCATGAAGAAGGATTTCTCCTGTCCTTCGTATACACCAGTAGCTCCCCCTGTTCACTGTCCACCTGTGCACTAGGAGGCTCCCCCTCAACAACAGTATGCACAGAATTTTTCTTTCCCTTATCAACCTGAAAAGGGGAAATAGGGACAGGAGAGGAGAAAGGAAATGAAAAAAACTCGGGAACCTCTTCACCTTCAACATCACCACCTGGAGATGAACACTCCCCCTGAAGAGGTGACTGAAAATACGGTATGGTTTCAAAGAAATGGACATCTTTGGAGAGAAGCCACCGACAAGTAGGAGGATGATAGCATTTTTACCCTTTGAAGGTAGAGGAATATCCAAGAAAGATGCACTTTAGAGCCTTAGGATCCAATTTAGTGCGGGCAGATTTGCTAATATGTACATAGCAAATACAACCAAACACCCTTGGAGGAAGAGAAAAGGAAGAAGACCGTGAGGGTAAGACATCAAGAGGAACCTTAAAGTTCAAGACACTAGACGGCATATGATTAATAAGAAAGACAGGAGTGAGTAGAGCATCAAACCAAAAAGTTTTTGGAACATGCATGGTAAACCAAAAGGATCTAGCCACTTCAAGGAGATGGCGATTTTTTCTTTCAGCCACCCCATTTTGTTGTGGGATATCAACACAGGCCACCTGATGAATAATGCCATGGTCAAAAAAAAAGGTTTCCAAACCGCTATGCATAAATTGCCCACCTTTGTCAAAACGAACAATTTGGATCCGAGTTTGAAATTGGGTATACACTAACTCATAAAAAATTTTAAATGCACCATAGACATCACTCTTGTGTTTCAAAAGGTAAACCCAAGTAACCCGAGAATAATCATTTTATAGGTGACTATATACTCCTCTCTCTTTTCAAAAAAAGTGTTTACAATGGATAAATCATAGACGACAGAAAAATCTAAGACTGAGATCCCCTCTTCATTCCTCTCGCCAAAAACATAACTTCCATGAACACCCAGAAGAGAGTCCGATTAAGTCTTCTATTTTCATTTCCACCATCCCTTAACTCTAACAAGAGAAGAAGACATAAAGTCCTCTTATATAAAGTAAGACCAGAATTGACGGTAATTACACAAAAACCCTTTCTTTTAATTTGTTTCTGTTTTATCCTCTTCATTTAAGTTCCAGAATAACCCTTATTTAAGCAATTATTTCCAATTGAGTCCTGACTTTGTTTCTTCTCCCAAAAGGTAGCCTAAACTGTTCACATTCCACTGAACTCTTGATTTGAATAATTTAGTATTCTTGTGGCCCCACAATTATCCCATAGCAGGGTTTCACAACCCGGGATTGCATCAACAGGGAGTTGCGCAGCCTAGGTATGGGGATGCATTCCTTCGTGAGATTACCATTTTCATTTGAGATGGTCTTCTTTGTTCTTGTTGTATACCAGTTATGGCAGTTCTTCCTTTGAAGGCTTGTTCTATCCTTGTGTTTGATTATCAATAAATTTTCACTTACCACCCCCCACCAAAAAAAAGACCCTAAGACATTAAAGAGTTTAACTTTGAAAATGACGGATTACGCAGTATCATCATCCTTATCACTAAAATTCTTCATGCAAAATTATCTACTTCTCTGAAACATCCACTTATTAATGTAGTCCTAGGTAGGAGTAATCCCACTAGGAACCAGGGTAATAGGATCTCTTAACAAGGCTGGCCGATTGGGACAGCTTAGGCTAATTAGGGCAGAATTAGGGTTATGGTTAGGGTTTCGACTTAGGGTTTTATTTGGTAATGATATGCAGAATTTTATGAGTCTAATGGTATAAATTGGATCAAATTTGGTTGAGGTTGGAATTCTAGGGTTTTGGGTAGGATGCCTTATGAAAATGGACTGTTTGTAAGATCTAGGGTTTAGGGGCAGATTTTAGGAAAGAGGTTTATAGGGTATTAATGGGCAGGTCTAGGGGGTTATTTTGGTATAAAGAAGTTAGGGTTTGGATGAGTTACAAAATTCTGCAATTTAGGGCAGAATTGGATTTAGGGTTTTAGGGTTCTAATGGATCTATGGATTAATGGAAGGGATGATAATAGGAGTAGATGGAGCTTAGGTTAGAGGATTAGAAGAAGAAGGTTAAATGCTGAATTAATAAACTACTTACTTGAAAGATTAAATCTTCAATGGTAGCAGCTTTGAAGAACTAGAAGAAGGACCTCCCGATCTACAAGATGCAAGGAGTCGATCGGAGTCCACCAATCCCTTCAACCTGGATATTACTCACAAGGCACATTCACGATGGAGCAAAGGCAGCAACAAAGGCAGCAAGCATAAAGCTAATTTTTATTAATCAAATTCGTGTACAATGCTGGCCTCCCTTACAAACTTATATAGAAGACTCAAAAATAGACTTAGACACTAAATAGGAATGGCCTAACCTTATCCCTAACCTATTAGGCAACTTAAACTGACTAGGAAACTCAAATAGACTCAAAATAGAGTCCTAATGACTTAAAACAACTTAAACTACTTAAAATAAAGAAGATTCCCTAGTAGCCAATAGGATCACTTCACTTAAATTAGACCAATTGAACCAATTGGATGCAACCAATTTAAACCGGTTCAATTAAAAACACAAAATAAAAACTAAGTATTGGGCTAATCCCGTATGCAACCTATATACCCCTATTTCAGGCCCACTAAAGTGGCCTAATACATAGAAAACCCTTGGGAACAAAGGCCCAACATATATATATCCCAACCCTACACTTATTCCCAATGAAACAAGCCTTATTTGATAATGAATCTGCATCACTTATCTTCTTAAACTCTCCTTTAAGATGCAACTAACCAAATCCAACAATAGAAAATATTACTTGCTCATAAATTATTAAGAAACCTGATAAAGTTTGTAATGTAGTCCAGGTACGAATTATTCCCACTAGGAACCAAGGTAATAGGATCACAAACAAGGCTGGCCGATTGGATTAGGGTTTAGTAATTTTAGGGCAAACTAGGGTTAGAGTTGGATGTTAAAGAAAAGGTTTATAGGGTTTTAATGGGCAGGTCTAGGGGGTTATTATGGTATAAGAAGATTAGGGTTTAGATGAGTTTGAAAACTCTGCAAATTAGGGCAGAATTGACCTATCGGGTTTTGGGTTTTGGGTTTTAATGGAGTAAGGTGATGGAGAGGTTAGGGTTGGAATGAAGGGCTGGGTTTTGGATCGAGTGTAGGAGGGGATGAATGAAGGACTCGATAGAAGATTGGGGATGATCTAATGGCTGGAAGTGGGTTGCTTGAAAATCAAGCCAAGGTTTTAATGGAGAAGTTGCAGGTTTAATGGAGGGGGATGGAAGGCTGGTTTAATGATCTGATTAGGATTGATGGAAAGAGGGTAGGCCTAGGTTAAAGGGTAAGAAGTAGAAAGTGTAAACAGAAACTTTGAATCAAACTTACTGGTTTGAAGAACTCAAAGGCAGCAGCTTGAAAATTGAAGAAACCTCCCGATCTTCTCGATGCAAGGAGTCGCAAGAGTCCACCCACCCTATCCACCTTGAGATCTACAAGGATGTAACACTCAGAGAGCAATGGCAGCAATGGCAGCAAGCTTGAAAGCATAAATTGAATTATTGAACTGTGGGGGAGCCTCCCACGATTTGCTTATTTATTAATCAAAACTGAAATCAAATCCTACTCAGACTAGGACTTGTAATCCTAATCTGATTTCTAATTACAAATAGAACATTCAGATTTGGACTCCAAATCTGACTACAAAACAAAGCTAGCTTTCTAATGGAACTTGTGGAGGGGAAGTAAAATAAAACAACTAAAATAATTAAAAAAAGCTAAAAGACTAATTTGCCCTTAATAAAATGCTGGAAAAAAAACTAAGTATAGAAAGGCTCCCACGAAAAACAAAACTCAGCAGCCTTCTCAAGGCTTCTTCTTCTTCCTAGTGCTTGGACCTATATCAGCTCTCCCCGGCTTAGAAACATTCATCTCCGATGAATGAGTGAAGACCATGTATCGATCATACAACTCGGGATCAAGCCTCTTGAAATCATCTGCATGGATCCAAGTATTGTCCTGGCGTGGGCGACCTTTCCACTTGACAAGGAAAGAATGGTAACCTATGCCATGTCGAGGGGTCTTATGCATGTTGTCTAGGACCTCCTCAATCACATCTTCAGTGGGTGCCTTGAGTTGGGGCATCCTCAACATATGCTCCGAATCACCATCATCTGAGTGATGTCCCGTGTACAAGTAGAGACCAGCCACATTAAACACATTACTTATGCCCACCATAGCAACATGCAACTCGAGAACATAAGCATTGGGTCCAATACGTTTCAGCACCTTGTATGGACCCATCTTCTTCGGATGGAGTTTACTATTGACACCTGGCTGGTGTCTCTCTTGGTTCACCCTGACCAAGACCATTTCTCCAGGCTTGAACTCAACGAACCGGCGATGTTTGTCAGCAGTGGCTTTGTAATGCTCAGTACTGAGGGCCATCTTCCTTCGAACATCAGCGTGTACCTTGGTGATATGGCGGAGGAACTCATCTGCTTCCACACTTACCCTAGCTTGAGGGGGTAAAGGAACAAGATCAATGGGACGTTTGGGTTGTATCCCTAGAAGAATCTCGAAAGGGGTATGTCCGGTGGTCCTGTTTACCTAGGTATTGTAAGCAAACTCAGCAATGTCAAGAATGGACGGCCATGTTTTCGCACAATCTCTGACCAAACATCTCAGTAGATTACAGGCTCCTGTTAACCATCTCCGTCTGTCCATCAGTCGGGGGTGGAAGGCAGTAGAGAACAGAAGCTTGGTGTTTGTCTTCAGCCATAGAGTCTTCCAGAAGTAGCTCATAAATTTCACATCTCAGTCAGAGACTAGTACTCGGCAGCCCATAGATGTGAACTATCTCCTTGAAAAACAACTTGGCAATGTGGGAAGCATCAAGTGTTTTTCGACAGGGGATAAAATGAGCCATCTTGGTGAATCAGTCAACAACCACCATGATGGAGTCAAATCTCTCTCTGGTAGGGGGAAGCCCAAGTATAGAATCCAACCTGATGTCAACCCAAGGCTGGTGAGGGATCGGCAATGGTGAATAGAGACTCGTGCTCTGCTTGGCACCCTTAGCTAGCTGGCAAACTCGGCATCTCCTGATGACCTGCTCTGCACCCGTGTTCTCCACCACTTACGTGTAGCACCAACTAACTTGTGCCTCAGATAATTCATACCAATCAAAATAATCATCTAACGCTGCCAACCAATCATAAAACACTTGGGGAACATGCTTACCCGAATACTCTTCGAGTTCTAGCTTGATTTTTTTAGAGTCACCCGTGTGTCGATTGGGTGTGGGCAGATCACCGGTGAAATAACTTCTCAGATGTTCTTCAAAGTAGGGTTTAATGCCAAAGGCCTCTATGCAATCAGCAGGCTTAAGCCTTCCTACCGATTTCATAAAACAGATCAAAACTGCAGAAAAACTTAACACAGAGACTGGTTGTGGGAGAAAGTGAATACTGCAGATCATGTGGTCAGTTTGGTCTGAAATTCTAATCGAATTCCCCTGCTGGGTGGACTAAAACTCGATCAAATTATTGGCCAGTTCTGATGGGTGGATTGGAGTAGGAGTGGTAGACTTGGGGAATAAGAAATTGGAAGGTTTAGGGAACAGAATTAGAAACTAACAGAATTGAATGGCAAAACTTACTCAACAGTGGACTAATTGTTGAAGAATGAAGACAACCTTCTAATGGTTTTAGAGTAGTAAAAGGATGAAGAACACAAGTTGATAACAGCCTCCCGGGCTTCCTACCACAAAGAGTCGACTGGATCAAACACCAGCCCCTTCCACCTTAGATCAAACACTAAGGAAACTCCATGGGTAGCAAGCATGCAAACAGCAGCAATGAGTTGAAGAAGAAATCGTGGGCCCCTTGTGCCTCTTGGGCTGCTTTATATAATAATAGAAGGGAACAGAAGGGGTCCAAAATTAGAAGGTTCCCAAATTAGGAAGTTTCCAATTTGGTCCCGACACAATCAGTTTCTTAACTAATGTGAACTAATTGTTGACAATTACTAACAATGGAAATAGATAGTAACTACTAACAATGAAAATAGAAGGTAAGTAACTTCAGCTAGACCACTAGAACGGACCACAACTTAAACTGAACTAAACGGCTCTACAAAGACAAAACAACTCAACAACCCGAGATTAAAAAAAAACGTGGCTGCTGCCTAATCGTCGCTGCTAAGCAACAGCCCTCTTCTTCTTCTTCCTTGAATACACCTTCAGATCTGCATCAACCTTCTTCTCAGGATAAAAATACATTGTTGGCAAGAAAATACGACACACCATTGATGATTTCCATGGACCTTCTTCTTAGGCAAAAGTGACCCAAGAACAGCAAGGGATAGAACCATTTTCTGGAAGCTTCCCTGTTTCTACATCCAAAAAGGTTCTCCTGCAGTTCTTAAAGGAGAGCCTCTTATTCACATACTTACGAAGAAACTCATACTGCAACACTGGAAGGAGTTGCAGGTCTTGCAGGTCACTGATGAGTTGCAAGTCCTCAGGAGATGAAGGCAAGGTTTAACGTATCGGTATCGGGAATCATATCAGAAGGGTATTTTAATAGATGTATTGTATCGTATCGTATCAGAGAGACGCAAGATACGCTAGATATGTATGGAAATGGTCAAGAAACATATGCAAATGCTTAGGATATATGCCAAAAACAGTTTTGAAGCATAAACACTATAAATAAGTAATATGTAAAATATATCATGTATAAAAAGGAGAACAAAGTACGACAAGACAAGTGCATTCAATTAATTATATATACAGGATGAGGTATCTTACATGTACTAATTCCAAAAAAAATTTAGGTATCGTATTAGTACTATAGCGTATCGGTACTTAAGATATGACACGTATCGGTTAGTATCGAAGGATACGGAACGATACTTAAAACCTTGGATGAAGGGGAACGACGTTACTTGCAGGGAAGAGGGTTAAAAAAGTGGGATATTCTACTGGTTAAGGGTCCAAATAAGGGTTGAGTGGGTTGAGCTTAGTGAGGTGGTTAAAATTGTCATTTATGTTTTATATATAACACCATCAATAAAAGTGAGACAGTTGTAATTGTTGGAATCACAGGGGAGGTGTGTGTATTTAGGTCATAGTACAGGGGACGTCTGCGTAATTTAATAACTATATTTGGAATGTTTTGGAGTTGTAAACAATTTTAGAATTAGTCACAATCATATTAAAAGTTTGCATTTTAGTATAGATCTGGTTTCACTTCAATTTCTTTAATTTCCCTTGCAACCAAATTGAGCCAAATTTGTTCCTTCGACAATGTTTCTCCAACTTTGTGTTATCATGAAATGGTATTTTCCTCGGAACACTAAAAAAAATTGCCTACCAAAATTCAAGTAACAGAGTTCTTCACAAAAATAGTGATAGCATCAGAAAACAAGGGCAATACTGTAATTTAAATTAGGTACCTTAAACCGTTAGATGTCGATGATTCATCCAATTTAGCCAGAATAATGGAATTCAACATACTCACAAGCTCCTCAAAATTCTTATACATGTCAGAATAGTTAGTGCTCTCACTTCCCCCATCATACTTGTAAAACACTGCATAAACCACAAACCCGTAAGAGTTGCAGAATCAAAGGAATTCCACAATCCCGACATCCACTCATTTAGAATTAAAACAGTTCCAAAACCCAGCCATCCCCTTTTCTTATATAATAATGCCACAAATTCAACGTAAGCTCAAGGAAATAAAAATTATAAAACAAAAAAGAAAAAATTTACTCGATTTGGAGGGTGACACGTTTCTCCTCTCCACCTCCCACGACCAGTGCATCCACAATCAATTTAACCCCCATCGCAAACATTTTTCTAAGACCAATTTCTTGGCACCGTTTTCCTCTTTGCGGTAGAGGAAAGCATAAGCGTTTTCCGTTACACTCCATCCCAACTTCATCTACCCAATTCAAGAAAGAAGATCATTATCCACACCAAAGGAAAGAAACTGCAAGAGGAAAAAACAAACAGCAGAAATAGACGACTCAAAAACAATGGATAGATTACCTGTAGAAGGAGAGGACAAAACAGTGTCGGAGAAAGCAGGAAGCCCAGTGGCAACAAGAATACATCCAGAGGCGAGAAAGGAAGCGTGAACAGCTAATGCTATTTTGTCGTGAGGGTTTCTAAAAGAAGTCCTATAAGCCATAATCAACGCCAAAATGGAGTCTGCAGTGACCATTGTTTCCTGATTTGGGTCTCTGTGTCTAGAAGTTAATTTTCAAGTAAGAACTGTGTCAACAATCAAGTGTATACAACAATCAAGTGTATAGAACAACCTTCTTAAGAATACAAAAGGGCGGAAGAAGATGGTTCGAGAATCGAGAGTAACAACTTTGGCGGTTGCTCGGAATCGAAGTGGAAATGTGGAACTTGTACGAAGGTCCACGTCATCTAATTTCCACGTAAGCTATGAAGATCGGCAACTTCTGACCCTTCTTGGTCGAATCGTTATCGTCTACGGTTCTTTGACCGATGCAATTCTGCATCTCACAAGAGGCGGTAGACGAAAAAAATTCTTTCTTGGTCTGACATGGTTCAGTTTAGAACTGACGATAGAGAAATTAACAACTAATTAGGCGATACCCTTTTAGTAGGGGTGGAAATGAAAAGCCAAAATTTGTTTTCGTATCTGTGTCCATATCTGGTTAACACTATCTGAATGCGACTGAAAGCTAAACGGATGTGGATACGGATAGACTATACCTATCTGAAAAGCTAAATTTACATGTAAATAGATAAAACATTAGATTCATATCCGTGTCCGTATCCATTTAGCACTATCCAAATCCATCCAAAAGCTAATCAGATGTGGATGCGGATGCGGATATAGCACTATCCGAGCTGAATCCGGTCCGTTTACATCCTATCCTTTTAGCCCTGTGGAATCGGGATTTTTTTTTTTTTTTGGAGGGTGGGGTTGGTGTGGGTAAAGCTGTTTGTAACCAACCTGGGGGTTAGAATGAATTGTTGTAACTAGGGTTGCAAGTTTGGCCCTGTCGGCCCGAACCCGCCCTGAGCCCGAATAGGGCCTGGGCTAAGATTTCTGGCCCTGAGAGTGGGTTAGGGTCAGAAATTCCTGGCCTTGAGTCAAGGTCGGGTTGGGTCAGGGTTGAGACCTCGGGCTCAGTCCGACCTTGATTTTTAACCTTGATCGCCCCGAAGAAAATTCTTTATTTATTAAACAATAGAAGGTAATAAAGATATAAACAAGTGCATGGCGCACTTTGTAGTTCGTAGTGCATAAAAGCCAATTGCTATAAGGAGGTCTTTGGTTCAAGCCACTTTCACATCTTCCCTACACTTGTTATTTTAATTTGCTTATTGCAGGGTCAATCAAGGCGGGTTTGGGTTGGGCTTGGTCCCTCAGGGTCAGGGCGGGCTTAGGCCCAACTAAGGGGACATAGGGTTGGGCTAGGGTTTTAAAAAGCCCGGCCCAACCCGACCCTGTTGCAGCCCTAGTTGTAACCTTACTTGTTTACCCATCCCTACATCATTTGTCTACTTTTAAACTAGGCTAGTTTTCGTCATTTCACATGGAGGATTGGGATAACTCTAGTCACTTTCTTTGTAGCAAGAGAACTTGTCGTTGGAGTCCAACGAGAAGAAGGTCCAGCGTCCGCCCCTTGTTGGCAGTGATGGGATCATCTCTTGGTTCACCCAATTCCATGGTTATATTTTCCTGATCACCTCCATGGTTGCTCATGGGAAACCAATAAATATTATACGTGGGGTTGAAAAATTTACCAAACCATCTCTTTTCTTATCTCATAAAAATTAGAGTTTTGCAAAAAAAGAGAAAAACATCTGGGATGGAAAAATGAAACCATCACATACCCGCATGCGCAACGAAAAGAGATCGATTTGGGTTTATTTCACATCCCATGGTTACTAAAAAATTAATAAAATTTAATGAATAAAATAAACATTTAAGATTTGATAACATGTAGAGCCTCAAGTGTTGCTCATCCTCTAGATAATGGTTATTCCCCTAACGAGCACTTCAATAAAGCCCTAACTTGAACCTCCTTGATGCAGTAGAAGATCCACAAGCCAAACCAAAACCTCTTCTCCAAGAATAAGATCCAATCCAGAAAACTAGGATTTCCAAAACCCTAAAACAACTTCACCACTCAAGAGAGCAAGAGAGAGTGGTAGAAAATTCGTCCAGCCTATGGCGGTCATCCCCCCTTGTGTGTGTTTATATAGAGCCCCCTCTAGCATTCCCAGTGAGAGTCGGCCACTCGCTCTTTTGATTGGCAAAACGCTAATGGGCTTCCTTGATGGACTTCTAATTAGTGAAGAAGCATAATCTAAAAGAAAAATAAAAATATTAAAACTTTAAACTTTAATGGGCCATTAAATATTATATGCATCAAGTCCATTTAAGATTAAATAAATTAATTACTAATTAGTAAATCCCTGAAATACCCTTGCATAACAATTATGCACCAACCCTCTGCTAAACAACATCATCATCATTCTACCAAAAAAAAAACATCATCACCATGGAATCTAGGACATGCACACTAGTACTGCCAAACCCCACTCCATGGTACATGTCCATATCGGAGCATCTATGTACAATCGAAATCTGCAAAAACCGATTAAATCATTTAATCAACACATAAATATAATATATCATTTTATGTGAAAATATGTTTTGCAAAATCATTTACAAAACGGTACAAGATCCTAATTCTTATCCAATCATCCCCAGACTAACTCCCCATGATATTTCTCAATCGAGCAGTGAAGACCATGTTGAGTCATTCTTTCACTCCCATAATATTGAAGCATTCCCAAAACACCAGCTTTATGTTTCTTAAACCTCAGTCATAAGTGAACCAAAGAATACGTTCACATTATGCAATGACAAGGCCCTCTCAGGTACTGGATTTCGGTGATGCATGTTTATCTCAAACCTACATCTGACAGTAATACATGAGAAAATTGACAAATTAAGAATTTTCGCCAACACACACCCATGTGTGTACTCGCATTCGTACCCTGATATCAGCTTATCTAGGCATACCCAATGTGACGACCATATGATAAGGGTGCCTAGCCCAGACCCTAGTCCTGACTACCAATTCAAAGTAAAACTTATGGACATACATAGCTCAAAAAGTTTATATTGCATGTGATCATATTAAACCAAAATGTATGAAATGTTTAATATAAAGTAAATCGGGTTTGATGGACATACAAATCCAACACCCCCTCCCCTTTCATATGCTTTAGGTGTCACTAACTTCAACAGTTTTGGGTCTTCGAGACATGGAACTCTGTTCCTGTTCAATTTTAACAACCCCACCCCACCCGCCCAAAAAAAAAAAAAAAAAAACTCCGTCTTTTTCAGCCCAATCCAATAAGTTGCAAGCACTCCAGAAGCACCATCTTTGACGCGAGTTTTTTCTCCAACACTTGTAAGGACATAAAGTGGGTTGCCCTTGTTTGGAATGCCCATGTGATATTATATTGTCAATATTTCTTCATAGTAATGCATGCTCAATCTCAACCTTCTTCGTATTCTGATGGTAGAGCCATGGTATTGGGATTGGTTTGGTTTCAACACGTACATACATACAGCCAGATTACCAGATGATACTTTTCCCCTCTCATATGTTCCCTGGTTTCCAACCAAAACAACTATATTGAGAAAGTGGAAGATGGTTATTCATTGTAATAGAAGGACCTACCATCTACAACGGTTGTACCCAGGGGTGGTAGTGAGGGATGGAAGTCTTCATCTCGATTAATCTGTGAAGAGAAATCATTTGGGAGTCCATTGGAAAATAATTTATCTCACAATAATCAAATTCATAGGACAAAGATAGGTAGAATGAATCAGGCCTTGAGAGGTGTGGATGCTTGGCATGAGAAACCGACCACTCTTTTGTGACACTACCACCGATTGGGTGAGGGAGAGAGAGAAAGAGGGGATGTAATTGTCGAAATGCCATTGATGGAACCATAGAAGAAGACAATTGAAAAAACTAACCATTCTATGTCGAAAGCCGGTGCAACCACCAACGTTCTTTGCCCTTTCTCCGAGAGCATCGAACACCGGATTCTAGGGAATTTCTCCTAGGGGGTGGTGTTGGATTTGTATATGTCCATCAAACCTGGTTTAATCTGGTTCAACCCAGTTTACTTTGTATGAAATATTTCATACATTTTGGTTTAATATAATCACATGCGATATAAACTTTTTGAGCAATGATGTCCATAAGTTTCACTTTAAATTGGTAGTCATGACTAGGCTTTGGGCAACACCCTTATCATATGGTCGTCGCATTGGGTATGCCTAGACATGTTAATGCCAGGGTACGAATGCGAGTACACATATGGGTGTGTATTGACGAAGAATCTTATGTTGTCGATTCCCTCATGTATTACGGCTAGATGTAGGTTTGCGATAGACATGCGTCACCGAGACCCAATACTTGAGAGGGCCTTGTCATTGCATGATTTGAATGTATTCTTTGGTTCACCAATGACTGAGGTTCAAGGGAATCAAAGCCGGTATTCTGGGAATGCTTAAACATCCATCTCCCGATCTCTTCTTCTACGAAACCCTAAAACCCCATCTCCCCATTGTAGAAGAATTTCAGAGAGGTCATGTTGAGGTTGAAAACATTTTGAACATTCCTTACTTGGTTTTGACTCCATAAGCTATTCTATTCTCTTTTCTTTCTTTTTTTTTATTTAACTCTTTCTCTGTTGAGAAACAAGAGATAATTAATTTCGGTTCTATTTTCTTGTTGGAAATCCCAAAATTCTGGGAGGTCAAAGAATCCCCAATTTCTGGAGCAGGTTTCTTCTGCTTTACAGCAAAGATGATACTTTAAATTGTGTTATTTAACAGTTTTTGGTTAATGATCTTAGAAGAGGGCAATGTTAGCATTTTATATTGTATTATTTAACACCATCCACTTAGGGGGTGCGGTTGTATAATTTAGAAACACAGGGGGTCGCTCTGTATTTATTACAAACCTCAGGAGTGGCAGTGTAATTTTCCCTAAAAAATTTTAATCAATTTTTGCGGATTCTGATTGCCTACACAGACGCTCCGATATGGACATGTACTATGGAATGGGGTTTGACAGTACTAGTGTGCATGTCCTAGATTCCATGATGATGATGTTGTTTAGTGAAGGGTTGGTGCATAATTGTTATGCAAGGGTATTTCTGAGATTTACTAACTAATAATTAATTTATTTAAGGGGAAATATCATCCCCCTCCCCTCTAAGTATTCATAATATCAATCCGGTATCCAAGTTTTGAATAATGATAATGCCCTCCCATACTTTCCCAAGATTCTATCAACAGTACCCTAACTGTTAAAAAACACCATTAACTGATGACGTGGCATGTACAAAATTTTTAAAACCCCAAAATACCCTTAATATGATTCTATTCCAATTTTTCCCTCTCCTACTTTCCCTTTTGCGTCTTCTTCTTCCGTCAACACCAGCACCATCGCTGCCACTGTCGCCTCTGATCCTCTTCCACTGCTAGCACCACCACCGCCGCTTAGGATTGCCTATTCTGCTTCCACACGTTGGACCTTGAAACTTGTTTCCATAATTATTTCCATTAAAAACCAAAATGATAAAGCCGAGTCGCAGCAACCGAACTTGAGCTCTTTAAGATTTTAAAGATCAAGCGAAGAAAAATTGAAATTGTTTGCTTTAATTGGATTTGAGCACGAGCGGTTTAGCTGTTTCCCTCCCGATTTCGACGCCATTGTCATCCTCTAAAGCCCTAAAACCTTTTCTTCCTGACTTGAGAGAGAGAGGCTTTCGGGAGAGAAGCCATTAAGTTGCTATTAAGTTCCAAAGGTTTCTTCACTGTCATCTTCTCTGGTAGTAAGAGATTTCAGATGTTTATATAGGATAGTTATGTAAGCAGATATAACGACCATCATCCCTCCTTCTGTTCATCTTCTCACACAGATGTGACTTATAGGTACAATTTCTCTCTCTGCCTTTTTCTTGATTGGATCAAGAAAAAGAATTCTTTTAATACAGCCTGCGCAGTCCCCCTTTCCATGTGTTTACTTATCTTATGGCAGTGTCCCTGTTACCCACCCCTCTTTCTTGGGGTAGTAAAAAATCATCATTCATCTGATCTTGTGATTTGTCCATGGCTGTCGAGATGACCTATGGAACCTCTTCTGCCTCCTGTCGGTGGAAATATGATGTCTTCTTGAGTTTTTGCGGTCAAGATAGTCACACCAATTTCACCGATTTCCTCCCATAACCATCGCCCCTCTCCTTTTTCTTGACTTATAGGAGAATTCTGAGTTCTGGGAATCGATTTTTTTTTTAGTACAGATGGGAATCGATTAGAAGTTTAGAACCGCGACTATGGGCCTGTGGCGTAACACTCCTCTTGAAATATATGAGGTTGTCTTCAACCTCACAATGGGGCTTCCTACGGTGGACTAGACCTGCTTCAAATGGGAGATTTCAATGGATGGAACCCCCCCCTCAAATTTCAAGTAAGACTTCGTAAAACTCAGGCCTACTAAGATCATCCAAGCATAAACCCAAACTATTATAAGTGTTACTCGATTAAGATATTGCTGAAACAGCTCTGGACGGCGACAGGGAAACCACCTCTAGTTTCTAGTTTCTGGTTTCAATTTTATACCAAGAAGGGTAGTGAAGGGTGAAATCTTAGGGGTTAGGTCGTCCTAGGGTAGAGGTTCCTTCGCCCAAAATCTTAGTCTGCTCCATCTTACTTTCTCGGATCTCTCGGTTCCAATCACACCTCTTAGAATCCTCCTTCCTACGATTCTAGAAGTCCTTTCACCTCTATAAATACCTCTTCAATCTTTGTCCTTCAAAAGAATGGCAGTGGTGCTTGCAATGGTGCTAGCGGAAGAAGAAGAAGAAGAATAAACGCACAGAGGAAGAAGAGGAAATGAGAGAAGAAGACAGCAAAAGGGAAAGTAGGGGAGGGCAAAATTGAAATAGAATTATATTAGGGTATTTTGGGGTTTTGGGAGTTTTGTACATGCCACATCATCACTTAATGACGTTTTTTAACGGTTAGGGTATGATTGATATATAAAATATTGGGAAAGTAGGGGAGGGCATTATCATTATTCAAAACTTGGGTTCTGGGTTGATATTAAGGATACTTAGAGGGGAGGGGTGATATTTCCCCTTTATTTAATCTTAAATGGGCTTGATGCATATAATATTTAATGGCTCATTAAAGATTACAATTTGAATTATTTTTATTTCCCTTTTAGATTCTGCTTCTTCACTAATTAGAATCCCATCAAGGAAGCCCATTAGTGTTTTAAGTCAAACAGGAGAGCGAGTGTCAGACTCTCACTGGGAATATTAGAGGGGAGGGGGGGGGGGGCTCTTTAGAGCCCTATCTATATAAACACACACAAAGGGGGATGACTCGCATAGGCTAGATGAATTTTCTGCCCCCTTGTGGAACCCTAATTCTCTCTCCTCTCTCTTCTCTCTTGCTCTCTTGAGTGGTGAAGATGTTTTAAGGTTTTGGAAACCCTAGTTTTCTGGATTGGATCCTGTTCTTGGAGAAGAGGTTTGGTTTGGTTTGGCTTGTGGATCTTTTATTGCATCAAGGAGGTTCAAGTTAGGATTTTCTTGAAGTGCTCGTTAGGGGAAGAACCATTATTTGGAGGAGGAGCAACAGTTGAGGCTCTACAGGTTACCAAATCTTAAATGTTTATTTTATTCATTATGTTTTATTAATTATTTGTTAACCATAGGATGTGAAAGAAACCTGAATCGATCTTTTTCCATTGCGCATTCGGGTATGAGATGGTTTCCTTTTTCCATAGGATGGAAAAGAGACGTTCTTATCTTTTCTTGCAAAATCCTAATTTTTATGGGACAAGAAAAGAGATGGTTTGGTAAAATTTTCATAATCCTAAGTATAATATTTATTGGTTTCTCAAGGGCAACCATGGAGGTGATCAAGAAAATTTAACATTGGTCTTTTGTGTGAACCGATAAATGATCCCATGACTGCCAACAGTGTGGTATCAAAACCACCTTTCTCACCCATTGATATCACGTAATTACTTGTTAAATGCAATTATTATGTATGAGATATCAATTCTTGAATTCAAGATTCAGTATTTTAATATGGTTATGGTTTCTTGATTTCTTTTGGGGAGAAATCAAGATTACTTTTATAGATTCTTTCTCATGGATATATTCTCTTTAATTAATTATGGGATCTTGCCCATATTTTGTAATTGGATTACCGCAATTATTTTCCATGGAGATTGGTTAATTTTTTACCATGGGTTTAGAACCCTATTTTTTCCCAATTTAAAAAGTATGTCCAAAGCAAGGGAATCAAAGATGGGGCATGGCACATGGGGGTTGAGCGCTCACTGCTCAGGACCCCTACCCGCCATGCGCCCTACCCCTGCCCACTGCCCACACCCTTGTTGCCAATGCGCAGTTGTAGCAAGGTCACGGCCTGTACCACGCGTGTGCGGCTTGTGGGTGTTGCCTATGGTTTGTGTTTGCGCTCTATCCTGTATTTTGACAACGGAGTTTTTTTCCTTAAAAAATAAAATAAAAAAAATATTAGAATTGAAAAAATTATTTTTTTAAATTGGTTTAGGGCTTGGAGGAAGAAGATGGGTGAAGAGACTCTCCACCCACTTAGAATTAAAATTAAATATTTATTTTTGTCGGCTTGGGTACATGTTATCACATGTGATGTGGTTGTTTAATTTTTGGTGGAATCTATAAGGCTTGTTTTCTTGATTGGTAATGCACATGCATAATGTTGCATTGGCTATGTGATTATGGGATTGGCTTTCTAATAAAATGGATGGCATTTTTATGCATATGATGCATTTGTTTTCTTTATGGGTTATAGGTGGATGTGATGGTTCTCTCTCTCTCTCTCACTTTCTCCCCATCTTTTTTTTTTATAAACAAATGTACTCCACCCCATGGGTAGCCCAAATGGTGGATTGGTTTCTTTATCTTCGAAAAGAAAAATGTATATATTTTTCTTAGGTTTTTGTTGTAATTTTTAGCAGTGTTAGGTCTCCCAAGGCATGTTGATGTTGATCTACATGTGGTGTTCAAAGCTTATGGAGTTGCAAATAACCAACTTTGAAGACTTGATTGAGCGGAGGAGATAGATGAGACGTGGCATCTGGAATATCCATGGCATAATGATGCACCCATGATCTCTTACTCTCATACTGAGTGGTGAGGTTTTGGGTTTTCTGAAACTTTGGTTTTGGAAAGATTGGATCTTTTCGTGGAGAAGTTTGTTGCTTTGACTTGAAGAATTTTTGGTTGCATCAAGAAGGTTCAAGAACTGCTTTCTTGAAGTGCTCATTGAAGAATAACGATTATTTGTATGAGGAGCAACACTTGAGGCTCTCCAAGTTACCAAATCTTGATGTTTTATTAACATGCATTAAGGCTTTAATTATTTGTTATTCATGGGATGCGAAAGAAAACCCAAATCGATCTCTTTCTGTTTCACATTTGGTATGGGATGGTTTCTTCTTTTTATGTGATGAAAAGAGATGATTCTTTCTTTTGTTGTTGCTTTCCTAAATTGATATGGGACAAGAAAGAGAGGTTCTTTCTCTTATTGTTTTTGCCTTAATTCTTATGGGATGACAATAAGAGATTGGTGTAATAAATTTCCTTTGATTGATTTCCCATGGGCAACCATGGATGATGATCCCATGACAACCTAACAGAATTAAAGTGAAAAACAATAGGAGGTATGGGAGAAACCCCATTGTCATGAGAAGTGGGTGCAACCAGTCCCTTCTTCCATTTTAATGGAGAGCAAAAGGAGATTCACTCATTCATTCAAATGCACAAATAGTTCCATCAGTTGTGACATCATGGCTCATTCATTCCCTATTGCTGATTGTTTCTTTGGAGAGTGGAAGAAAAAGAAGAATAGGGATGGCAGAGGCAGGGGTGGTGAGGAGGATGGCGATGGGGTGGCGTGATGTTCAAGGGGTAGGGGTGGGTGGGTTGCAGCAGGAGGTGTGGTTTCAAGAGAAAGAAGAAGAAGAAGAAGAATTAAAGAAGTTGTTAAAGAGTAAGTTGGTAATTTTAACTTCACTATTTTCAATTGAATAGGTGATAAGGGTAAAATGGATTGTTCCATTCAACCACTGGCAGCAGACTAACACCGTCAAGTTTCATGGGGCGTCAAATAATTGCTTGAAAAATTGGGTGTATGAGATGTATCAGGCAATCGGGCCATAGTACATAGGGAATACAAGTAATTCTTCATTACTTAAATAATGTTAGGCATAAATAAGTGTCTAGCTTGGTTTCTTACATATATAAGTGATTGTCTTGGTTTACTCAAGTTTCAATGGGGATAAATGACACATATAAATGTTCAGGTCAAAATTTGGTCAAAACTAGTCGAGTTGGATAAAAACATGAGACCTTTTAAAGTCAATGACCATCTCATCTTGGTCTCTTGCAAAACCGAGATATCTCGATCAAAACTACAAGTTGCGACCAAGATTTAGTTCCATGCAATGTAAGCCTGTTGCCAGCAGGTATAGAACTCTACTATTATTAGATTTGCATTTTAATAACTCCTCAGAGCCCTAGTTGACTCAACACATACAGTCAAAGTATCCAGTAACCATGAAAGAAGTTTCTGTCAAGGCCAGGATGGCTTAGAGAGAAGCCCACCCACCTAGTTTGCAGTTGCAGAAAGAGCATAGTGAATTACATTGACTAAGAACAACTTGAACTATACAAGACAATTTACACATGGAACAACTGAAAATTTAAGATTTCGTAAACCACATCTCTTCAGAGAATATATGATACTGGCATTGCTAAACGCAAAGATAAAATTCTTTTTTTTGCATTTTGGCACAAATAAAAATCACATCTATCTATAGTGTCTCTCTCCCTGTATTCTTTTCCCATTGTACCGTATATTCAAGAAACACTACAATTTTCCCACCGTTTCAGATTTCCTACAGTGTTTCTCTCCCTGTATTCTTTTGCCACTGCCAAGAGTTTTGCAAGATATAAGAGTTGCTCCCTAGCCCAAACCAAAAGAAGTACAAATGATTGCAATTCCTCTAAAATGAAATGCTTCAAATTTTTCCCACTGTTTTGAAGAATGATTCAGCTTGTTACTACTACTCATGCTGCTATGGATGTAAGCCCTGAGTTATCTCTCCAAGGACCTGAGACCTGAAATGATCTATATACTGCAAGGCAAAATTTCTAAAATGCGTCATTAATAGTTTTGTTTGCTGAATCAAATGGTGTATTAAGTCTGCTCTTGTCTTGGTCATGCACCACTAAACATGTGACTTAAACTCTAGATTGACAAGCTGGTGGGCAACGTCCATAGTTGACGAACATGGCCAATCAATATGATTTTTGCCAAACAATAGGCTCATTAAAAAAAAAATATTGCTCTTAAGACGGATTAAAATTTATCAGATGCAACTAGCATCCAAAGTACAAGTACCACGATATCAAATGCACAGTGAAACGAAATAAGCATAATTATGTTCTTTGAAACAGACAATGCAACAAATAAAAAAGAAAGGCAACAAAAGCTTTTATCCTAACAAATGATAAAACCATCTATCTGGAGGCATACATCAGCTTGCACAAGAAATTTTCTTTCTTTTCCAAAACAAGCTGATGCAGGTGCTGTCTAAAACTCGAAATCAATAGGTAACAACTAGTAGGAGAATTAATTATCAGTGTCCCCATTAAGGTGAAAGATTGGAAGGAAGGTATTTGCCGATATTCCAAACAATCTGGTCTCATAAACTACAGTCTTTAGCACAAAAAGAAACATGTCAAAATAGGGAGTAGAAACCCTACATTCCAGTTGCAATATAGACCTAGATAGACCCTGAACATACATAAAATGGTACGAATATGAAAAAATGTCTATGTTAAAAGCCCTTATGGTAGGTACTCTAGTATAAACATTAGTGGCAAAAGTTCGAAGTTCTGTTCATTGAAAGTGGTAGTGAGTCTAGTGACAATTAATAACCCATTGCTGGTTTAGATTCCCAACACTATTATTCCTCCCAATAAGTGAATCTCAGTTACTCCCCACTTGCTTGTGCAACACTATCATGAAACTAGTAGCACCTGAAATACATCATATTCCACTAAATTTTGTAAACAATGAGAGGTAAAAAGCACAGAAAAGACGGGAAAAAAAAAGTATGGTGCAGCTTCATTTTTACAAAAGCAAAAAAACATTTAATGCCGAAGGATCCAAAAAATTAAAATCTGATCATAATTCTTTACTGTTCCAAAAACTACTACAAGATCAGAACTCAATCAGCCTTCATTTGTTATTTGTGGAAAGGCTACAAGGACAAGTAATTCATAATCCAACATTTGCTCATATTATTGACCTACAAACCCAAGAAAAAGCATTTATGGCCTCAGCAATATATTTTAATTAATTAAAAAGTAACCAATTTATGAGATATTAAATACAGCAGTATACATTAAATTATATTTTCATTGAAATTATTCATATTAACGAGTTCAAAATGATAAACTAACCATTTTTGGAGAATAAAATCAATTACAAACCACTACACTTATTTCGCATCAAATTCAGAACCAACCCCAAAAAATATGAAAAAGTAAAAGGAGTCTGAGAAATTTATACATCAACCCAATAGTCCTAATCCAAATAAGTAGAGGAAACAAAGACTGAAAAACAAATCAAAGTGTGAACTGCATACCTCAACGAATTCCAAATATCTCCTCAGGAGGGTCATAGACATGCCGATCAGGAAACATCTCCTCAAAGTCTTGTTTGACTCTGTTTCTTAACAGTGGATGTGGCAAGAGGCCCTTCAGCAAAATCCTAAAGGAAAACTCCTCTGGTGGGTCAGGAGACTTCTTCATGTCCTCGTAAATATTCATGGCATCTGCAGGTGAACCATACCTCAAGAAACCTCTGATAACTTCAGCATACGTCTGAGAATCAGGGAATAAATCCTACTTCCTCATGCTTTCCCATATTTGCATTGCATCATCCATCTTTTTACATCACTTATGATGCATGAATGCTTTTGTTCAATTTTTCCCCTAGAAACAAGATTCTATGTCACACCCCCAAAACGACTAGACCTAGTGGGGCCCACGATACTGGATCTAACTGAGGATGGAGCAAATTAAACTTCAACATTGACACTTAATACATTCCGTACATGGATTATAAACTTTTCTGGAGTCTAAATCATTATAGTTATTCATTCAAGAGATCCATGACACAATATCCATCAAAGATTTAGCGAAAACCTCCAAGTTTAGGGCATTGAAGTTAAAATCAATAATCCTACATACTTCAATACCCGTCCATTAGGTAGTAATACTGTTGGCTTCTATTCCTGTTAAATACAGTCATCCTTTAAACCATTATTTAAAAACATTCATCACGACAACAGTTTAAATATTTAGAATATTAACCTTAAATAAACTTCATGAATATAAAGGTCTTCACCAGTAAGAGTGGTCTTGCTCAACAACTAAACCTTTTCTTTCAACTTTAGCTCCTTGCCCTGTAAAAATCATTCAACAATAATAGAATGAGCTTGAAAGCCCAGTGAGCAAGATAAACAATCATGCATAACTATACATATACATAATGCATAACCATTCCTAGGACAACATGAATCTTATATTATTTCTATCATTTCTTTGACCATTCATAAGTTACCCAATTCCGTATAGATATATATTTTTAATCTTATCCTCAACATACCTTTGGATGTGTTATTCTTTTATGTCGGATTGTGTCTCCACAGTAGCTTTGACGTCTTTCATTGCCTTTATGTCAAGTCATTTATTGGCTTTAGCCTCAATGTCTCTTTTTCCCTTTCCGTTTAGTTATGCTTTGGCTTTAGCCTCAATGACTCTATGACACCATTTCTTATTGAATTAGAGCTTCATTTAACTTTCTTTCTTTATCCTTGAACATTCATGGTACAGTAAAATACCAATCCATAAACCATTCATAACATCATGATTTATACATGATACATAAAATACCTACCATAATTGTATACACAACTTAGATACATAACTTTCATTCTATTCCATTCCATTGACCATTTATTGAGTACTAAAAGTACCGTTCCATTATGATCCTTAACATTATCAAGAACATGTACATGATACAGATAGGGATGTAAATGGATATTCGTAAATCCGTATTCGATCCGCGTTCGTATCCATTTAGAAGAATCCAAATCCGTCCAAAATTAATTGGATACGAATATGATAATCCCCCTATCCGATCGATTATTATCCGATTCGTTTAGCAGTCCAATGATAATAAAATATGTGAAATATAACTTTGTGTTTGTCTATCCTTTTAAGTTACCTTATTGGATTTTGTTATCTTATTTTTATAAATTTATAAGTTAAGATAATGTGATTCTTTTTCTAGATTTGTTATTGGTTTATATATATTATTTTATGCAATGTGCTACATGGAATTACATATCTATTAAAAAATCAAAAGTAAAAAACGTAAGAGAATAAAAGACTAAGAAGAGTAAAAGAAAGGGTAATAACTAAACTCTCAAGTTTCAACCCTAACCTTCATCATAAAAACGGTAACTATGTCAATGGATAGTCGAAAAATCGTATTCGATCTGTATTCATATCCATTTAGGAGAACCTGTATTCAAAAAATCATTATCCGAAAATTATTCGAATCCGTCCGAATACCGATAGGATATTATCCGAATCCGTCCGAATATAAACGGATACGAATATGATAATGCCACTATCCGACCGAATTCGATCCGTTTACATCCCTAGATAGAGAAGGAGTTTATCATAATTGCATGTACAATAAGAGTACATACATTCAATTTTTTTCTTAGTTTATTCATAGTCCTATGTACTCATGCATCCATTCTATCATTCGCATCGTATTATATCTGTGTGATAAATATTATATAATCATCATCATAACTTTGTCTTAAGCTTCCCACTTATAAACCATCTATTACACATTTTTATCCTTCTTGTCATTCACCATACCTTTAATGCTTAATTAACATCTCCTATCACATTGAGCCATCATACTTACATTCTACCATGCATCCTTTATTACCTAACACAATCCATTCTTAATATCATGAGCATATACATGATACATAGGAACCTATCATATTTATATGCACAACATAGGTGCATTAACTTCTTTTCATTCTTTTGTCTATTCTTAGTTTCATGTAATCAAGCACTCCTTCATCCATTTGCATCATAGTAAACATAGGGGTATAAACATGGTATTTTCATATGTCAAAACCTTGCATTTACATTCTCAATCATATTCATACAAACATACTAACACAATGCATATCATTCTTTCACATGAAGCTTACATACTTAGAATTATACATTCTTTACATCTTTTCTGTATACATAGTACATAATACTAGCATATAGCATGACATCCATTCATTGAAATCATTCATCAAACATGCATAGCTTAACAACTACATGACCTAACACAATTGAGTATCGTTACTCACCTTTCATTGCTTCCTGGATTTCCAGCTTTGAATCGATCTTCAAGAGGCCCTAAGGGTCATCAAAATAACCCATTTTATGTCTTTCTTGATGTCCAAAGATTGACCAAATTATAAAACCATACCATATAAAAATTTTTCCAAAAATCAAAAATTCATTTTTCGGGACCATTATACCTAGGAAAAAATACAGCAAGACATGGGGTAACTTCATGGGGATATTTGACTCCCTTTCGAGCAGATTTTGGGAAAACCTTATTTCACAAAACATAAAGCCACGAAAGTCTTCTTTCACCAGAAATAAGAATCACTCAATTACGATTTAAAATGAGTGAGATATGATATATTTACTACACATAGGTCAATCTGCCCGAAAATAAAATACAGAAAGAAATCCGAAATTTAGGGAACTTCATTAAAACTCTAAGTTTTCTTGAGGATCTTGGTTCTAAGCTTCCATACATGATTTCCAGAATTAAATATCATCAAAAGAAGACTTCAAAACCTCTTAGAATCCTCTTTGAACAATGAATTTAATCAATTTGAGGATAAAAAGTAACCTACCTTTCACTTGAATGAAAAATTCTCAAATTCCATGAGTTCTTCACTAGGACCTTCAATCAAACCTTGCAATCGTTCAAATCCTTCAATAACCTAATCATAAAACATCCTAATTAGATGTTTAAGCCCATCACTTTGATTGATTCATCAATAAAACACAAGGTTCCTTAGCAAAAACTAAGTTCATTACCTCAAAATTCATAGCATGAACTTCCCTCTTCAAAACAAGCCTTAAGCCTCTAATTTCATCAAATTGATCTTCCAATCTTCATTTCCAAGCTATTTCCCTCTTTTCCCTTTTTTCTCTTCTTTATCTTCTCCCTTAAGCTAAGGAAATCTTTTGTTAGAGTGACTCACTCTTTCTTTAATTTTATCTCACTTGAAATCTCCCTTATGCCCGTCCTTTATCTTTTTCTTTCTTATTTTATCTCCTCATTAATTTATATCTTTCTTGAAATCTCTCTTATGCCCTTCCTTTATCTTCTTTTACCCTTTGTAACTTTCCCATTAAACCCTCACTTAAATTCTTCTTTTCCTTTTGTTCACAACCTATAGTGAATTAGTATCTGGGATCTTTCTAGTGAGTTTCCTATAATGTCATTGTTTTCCTATTTCATTGAACCAAAAAGTAACTCACAAGAACCAACATGAACCAAATAATAAACCGTAAATCAAATAGTAAACTAAACATATATTTCATATACTTTAAATCATAGTTTATAATTATAAATCATAGTATATAAAAATTTACCATAGTGTATAAAATCAATACATAGTGTATATACATCGATCAAGGATTATAAAATTACATAAATACCCTTACATGACTATAGATTACCAACAATCATACGCATGCTCATAATTCATTTTAAAACATGCAAAAATCATAAATATATGTAAACTTTCCATAAATTGGGAATATCAACCATGAAAATTGATTCCCTTCCATCCAGTCCAATCATTCCATAAATTCAAAAATAAATAATGTTAAAAGACAATTCTTTGGTCGGGGTATTACATTCTAAGTCGGGTCAAGTACTACAATAACACAGGCATCATTGTCGGCAAACGGTACCATAAACGGATGACAAATAACGGTGCCATAGAAGAGGATGGTATTCTGACCATGTCGACCCCATGTTACCAAGGAAACCCGTGAGACCGGAGCGCAACGAGTTCTCCGAGAGCCCCCAATACAAACCCCGTCCTGGCGTCTACCGAAATACGGTGGTGACTTCTCGGTGGGCTACCCAAAATACGGTCGGGACCCATGGGTTTACCTAACACCTATACCCCTGTCGGAAGGGCCGTAGCACTGAGTAAGTTACATCCTAGCCAGCAAACAACTATTGAATGCATAAATATATATAATCTCGCGTGTGCGAGTGTAGCCTGGAGATTGAGTCCATAGTGCCTACACCGGAGGTCAACTATCTTCTCCTCTCTCCAACTTACACCAACACCAAGTATCAATACATCGAGTGTGATACCAAAATAACGGTCGACCGGTCACCACCCGAATCAAATCCATCAATTAATCATTGTAAAGAATTCCATATATAAAATATCTTAAACTAACCATATCTCATTCTCATATATAGCATCATGCATAACTGATCATGTTTCATTACGTTTAATATCCAATTCTATTAATAGAGAAGACAAGGTTGGATCAATTATACATATCATTCATCCAAATCAGCATGCACAACTAGTTTAATGCCTAATGAGAAACACGCAATAAAATAGTTCAAGTGTTTGATCCACTCTCTGTCGAAGTATAAGTATCTTTCGCTCCCACACAGTACACGCTCCTCTCGTACGTGTATACTAGCCTAACATGAGAATATACAGGTGTACAACAAGTGAGAAGAGGTCTGGTCAGAGGTCTGGGGCTCAAACCCCAAAACAACAGCATTTGCACTAGGCGGCTCATGCTCGGCATTTCCTGACGGCTCATGCATCAGCCTCCTGTTGCATCGTCCATCAGAGTTCGAGAACTCAAGATTTGGCATGGATTGCTGCCAAACTTTGGTTAATGGCCAAGTAGCCATTAGGGGTCAGTGTAGGGATACTAAGGGTATCCAATTAAGCTATCCTACCCTTGGTTTTGATTTAATTGGGATCCAGTAAGCAAGACTTGACCCAAACACAAAAATCCATGAAAATGGAGTTCTATAATGGGGCTTTCATGGCACTATAGCCATAGGACTTAGAGTAGCCCAACCAAGACTTCCAATTAATGTAGTAGGCATGCAATTAGATAGATATATCATCAAGTATGAACATCCCTAAGATTAGATGCAAGATTGAATGGATTCCAATCAAATCTAAGCATGTACTAGCTAGGAAATCACTAAGGTTTGAGATTTACCAAATCCTGAGCTAGAACAGCCAAGTGGGAACCTTCAATGGCTGAAATGGAACTCCAAATAGTTATTCCCAATGGCTCCAAGAGCCAAGGATGGAGGCAGCTAGCTAGGAGGGCGAGGTGAGCTCCAATGGGTCTTCAATGGAGGTGGAACCTCCCTTCTTCTCTCTCCCTTCTCCCTTCTAGCACCCTCTCTCTTCCTTTCTTGCTCTCCACGTTTTCCCCCTTTCTTGGTGTAGTGAAATGAGAGAAATGAAGAGATAGTCTGGTTTTGGCTGGGTTTAGCTAAGTGGCTTAGGCGTTGTTTGGTTGGGGAATGATTTTAAGGTCCAAAATGGATTTGGTACATGATCTAACCTAAATAGACCATTAGTTTATGGGTTTAGGGTCTAGTTGGGTCCCAAATAGCCTAAAATAGGCAATTGCTAAGCCCTAGGGTAAGTCGAACCAACCTGGTCTTAGCTTCACAGAGAAGCATTTCGACATCTTGCAGCTCATGTACTGGCGGTTTATGCAGCATCTGCCAGATATCTTGCTGTAAGAGCCGCCAGCCCTAAATGACAGCTTTGTAGGTCCTACAGGGTTAGGGCCTCTTGAGTGGGTCCAAACAAGCGAGGTGGGTAATAATAGACATCAATCATGAGCGTTGGCACACCCAATTTTCCAAGGGCATAATTGGAAATATAATAATGTAAAATGAACACACCTTCATTCGTCCAAGGAGGGTAGTGCCGAGGGAAGGTTGACATGTGTGGAATCGTTGATGAACCTTCTTTGAATCCTATTGAGGAACTTTTCCTCAACAGGTTCGCCATCAGACATATTGAAGACCCTATAGGTTGGTTTCATGGCGATGTTCTAGAAGTCCCCAACATAATAGAGCTCCACCCTTACACACGAGTTTAAATTAGTATAGGTTTGGTTACGGATGTAACATGCCCGATTCAACCCTGATATTTGACCCCCCCTCGCCCCAAAAGAAAGAGATCTTACTAGAGGATCAGAGGGAAGAATGGAACTAAAGCCCTCTAATCCTAATACTTGAAACATTTCCAACTGTTATTGTCATTGACTCATTCATGTTCTGAACAATTAATGCCACAAAGATACTTATGCAGTAATTTAGGATTAGAATCACAAAGATTTTCCTTCAATATTAAGAATTGCAATATTTCCTAAACTGAAGTTTACCATTAAGGCACAAATGCACAATGCATGCTTTGTGGCTACTTTTTCACGTGACATCTTTGTCTTCTACTTCTATTTAAATACCATATTTCTCTTAATAATGTTTTTTGGTCTTACTCTTTTTTTTTCCGTACTTACCCCTAACTTGATTTGTTTATTTATTTTTAATTTTTAGTTCTAAAATTCAATGTCTTTCCACCAACGTGTTTCATTCTTTCACCTCTTAGGGTTTTTGCTTCTCCCCTCGCTCTTTCATGACTTTGGATCTCTCTCGTGTGTTGGGCGCTTACGCTTGAGAAATCTCAGTCCTATCTCTCAGCCCAATTCGACAACAGTGTCTCGGTCGCCGAGCAACCCTGACCCGGCACCGCAGCCATTGCCGCGACCAGAATTATCTGTGCTTCTTCAGTGAGAACCCCTGTTCTTCTCCATGCATTCAGGGGGTCTGCCTTCCCCAGGGAGGCACTGAACAGTTGGGATGGAGAGGGAGATAGAGCAGACTACTTGATCGATGATGGGACAGAAAATGGGTTCCTTGGCCGCTCTTCGGCTTCCAGGTAATCTCCTTCTCTTTCAGATAAATAAATCAATGAATTTATTTTAATTATCAAATGAGGAACCATTATTTGTTTATTTTTACCAATACATCGCTACACCGGGAACAATCATTTAATTTATGGATGGGAATATACCATCTAGAACTTCCGGAAAGTGCATTAGCTAACCAAGAGACTATAATCGACAGTGGTACAACCTTGGCTCATCTTACAGACGCGATTTACGTGCCCTTGATGAATGCGGTATGTGATATTTTCGAAAGCCTTTTCAGTTCAAGATATTTATTATGGATTTCCTGCTCATTTTGCTTTATATTTTCATCAAGTAACGGCTCAATACCCATATTGATGAATCAAAGCTCCCCCTGCTTTCCGTATGCTGGAAGGTATGAGCTATCAGTTAACCCCATAACCCTATATTGGGTTTTGTGGTTCTACAATAGGTTCTTGGTCATGCATTGTAAGTTACTTCAAGGATACATATTGATTCGGCATCAACAATCAAGTTTGGCTTGAGCAAGTTTATTAAGTCTCTTTTAGTGTTAAAGACTGCAAATCTCTATGCTTATTTATTTTTTATCATCCAATGTGTCGTCCCCTGCTTAATGATATTCTTGGGTTGAAATGTTTTTTCTAATTATGTTTTCTGTAGATTTGCTGTTTATTGATTATTCTTTGGAGTATAACTTTCAATTTAAAAATTCTATAAAAGTGGGCAGAAACCATTCCTGTATTAAAGAGAACAACCTTAAAAGAAAGTGCGTACCCAGTACACGAGGTTCCCACCACTGTGGGGTCTGGGGAGGTTCATAATGTACGCAGCCTTACCCCCGCTTTGCAGAGAGGCTGTTTACTGACTCGAACTCGCGATCGCTAGGTTGCAATAGAACAACCTTACTATTGCACCAAGGCCAATCCTCTTCAAGGGAAGAACTGTGTAAAACAAGAAATCAGAAATTTACAAAATAACTTTCCTTCTATCCTTCTTAAAACCTCTCAATTGAAACTTACAGACCTTAGAGACAACTGACTATAATATTTAGTTCCTCTCAATTTTTTGGGACAGCACTTCTATTGCCTTTTCTTTTTTACCGAAAGTTCCAATGCCATTTAGCCAAAACGGGCATTGCTCTCAGATTGATTGGGGTACTAAAGAGAACCCGCCAAAGTCTTAGCGTTGTGAAGGAAAATTGGAGACCGTACAGGTAATGGGCCAAAATAGGAATGCTAGAATGAAATAGGTTCTAGTTGAATAAGGCATGGACAGAAATCTGAATTTTATCACCGAAATAAGGTTTAAGAGCCAAGCTAACAAGAATCTAGAGAATGCAAATCTGAATGGTAAAACCAATCAACTAATGTGAAAGCAATACGAATAAACTGATCAGAAACAAAAGAAGCATTTATCTGCAATGGACGTGCAGAAAACTAATGATAAGAAAAAAGAAAACAAGTACCATTCATCGTAGAAAGTGAAAAGGCTTGCCATCGAACCTTAAAAAGAAGGGGTTCCATTCCTCAAAATTTGTTATTCCATTCCATAAAATAGACAACAAGTTTCAATTACAATCACATAGACCATGATCGTGATTAGACTGCTTTTCAAATTCCTAATGAACTCCGGAAACCCTACAAGACACCTAGTTTTCAAATTCCTGTACCCCATGATCATGATGGTTGATTGTTGTGTCCTTCCCAAGAACAAATGTCCCCCCCCCCCCCCCAACACACACAGGCCTAAACAATCCTCTCAAAACTGAATTGTATCGTCACTACCCACTTTCTTGCTGGTCCTTTCCTGAAGCAGCATTTCTTTCCTTCAAAGAATGCTGCATTCTTTCCAAATTTAGAGGCAAAAATGCTGCATTAAGAACAAGGGCATATCAGAAGTCAAAATGGTAGAGAGGTCAGACATAATAAGAATGATCTTCCCTCCCTTTGAGATAAAACACTTGAAGGCCTGAACAATATCTCTATTCTACTACCAGGGAAACCTTCGGATATTGTACAATATTAAAGGGGAAAAATAAAAGGAATGGTAGCAAAAGTAGTTAAATAGGTTGAACGTCCATACATTTGCCAAGCTGTTCATATTTCAATTAATAAAAGGGCAAAATCCACCCATTGTGTTAATAGATCGGCCTCGACCAATTCCGGTATGGATCGACTGAATCTTAAAACCCTGATGGAGATCTAAACCAGGGTTTTAAATATCATTGTCCGAATCGACTGATACAGATAGACTATCTCGATTATGGATGATTAGGATCGGTCAATCTCATTCTAAAATCTTATGTTAGGGGAACTTTGGGCCGATTTTTACTAATTCCTCACCGATCGTGATCGACAGGATTCGACTAAGATTGATCCAAATCCTGATTTTAGGTTTTCAAACCCTAATCTAAACCCTTTGATTAGCATGGGGAAGGGTGCTTTCAACCTTATATACTAATGGTTGGGAGTTAATGATGACACAGGATTCCAATCACATCTCTAATGCAACTGTTTTTTGTCACCCATTGTGAACAGAGAAAATCTCTTCATCTATGGCAATTTGTTGTTATGATTAGACTCATGAAATAGTGAGTTTCATCATTAAAAGCCTCCCTCAATTGGGGAATGTCTAAATTACTCTGTTGAATCAAAGGATCAATTTAGCGATTGAATAAATTCTCTTTTTTCACCATTGGTGAAAGGAAACTCCATTCTAAATAAATTTTGGGAGAGGGATCTCTGAGCAAGCACGGCATAGGTAAGATTAACAATGATGTGCATTAAAACAATATCATACATAAGAAACCAGCAAGTTGATAATGAGGTGCTAGTGTACCCTGCCCTGCTACTCAGAGAACATTTGACTTTATATATAAGAACTCCACCCCAGTGGCACGTCGTGTGAATTCTGAAAGTGTATGGGCAGTTGGGGAAGGTTTTAATCACTAAAGAAAAGCTTCAATATTACTCTGATTATACCATTGTTTCTGCTTCTACTTTAATTTTCTATCATTGGTTTCTTTTTTCTTTTTTTGTTTTTGTTTTTGGGTGAAGATGCAGTACCTGTTCTATCCGTTTTCAGTAGAACAAATTGAAGGTTTTACAATTGTTTGGGTCTCCCTAATTTGGGCTTCAATTTGTAATTGACTTGTTGAGAAAGTTGATTTTATTTAATTTATGATGTTTAGTTACTGCAGCAGTGGAACTTTGGAAGTGGGGTGTTTGTCGCGTTTCCAATCTCGCCTTGACAGTACATTCCACCTGATGAGTGAAGCTTATTGGCTCTCAGATTGAAGAGGCTTCGATTCGCCATTAACAAGCATTTCTACTTTACAAGTATGAGATTTTGCGTTCCTCTCTCTCCCTCTTCTTCTCTGTCGTCCTCTCCACTTTTCTTCTATTTTGCAAACCCTTTCCCTCCCTCATTCCTCTGTCTCTCATACCTCCCCTATTTCTCGTTCTATCTTGCTATCCTGCTATCTTGCCCATTAACACCAGATTGTATCATGCCTATTTTCGGTGCTTGAAAAGTTATAACTGACTAGGAGCAGTCATGTTTGGTTGCCTTATGAGCTCCGAGTCCACAAGGCACAAAAATTGCTGACAAGCTCACCAAAGGGAATTGTAATATATATTTTTTTTACAATTATTTGCTTTATTGGATGACATGTTGTATAATATTTGGGATTATAAATGAATATGGCAGGTCAGTAACTGCATTGATTTTGTACCTTATGCATTATATGTGAAATGTAAATAGTAGAAACTTGGAGTCCATTACCTCTCTATCTTTGAGTGATGGTATCTTTACAATTTTTCTCACTTTTCACGTTGTCTATACTTTACCGATGTTGTGTGTACTTAATTCAAAATTTATTGCCCAATTTGATAATGTACTACACGTTCACCGTTATTACACTGGAAAATGAATTGATTATGGAATTGTCCTCCAAGTTTAGATGAGGTAAAAATTTGAAAATATTAATTATGCATTATACTAGGTATCTTCACCTGGTTACATTTTCTCTCTCCACCATTGAACAAATGTCACCAAGTGCGTTTGCATGATTACTTTACACAACTTCTATTCGTGTTCTTGAATTGAATCGTCTCTTCTTTGGTATTTCATTATCTTTTTTACTTGTTACTTTGTGTAGAATTAACCTTTTTTTTTTTTAAATCAGCTTTCTTAGAGAAAGCAAGGTACTATGATCATGATCATATAAACAGAGCAGTTGTTTATTTTTCAACATTACCAAATGTTAAGGCAATGCTTCTTGTTGGAGGACTGGACTGCCATGAAGAAAATAGAGGAGGAAGGAGAAAATTTATTGATAGACAAAAGGTGCTAAATGAAATGAAAATTGAGCAAGTTCTTATCCCATAAGAAGTCCAGAGTAAGACAAAAAGATGCTCTCATAACCTGTAAAGAATTAATGGGTTTGTGATTTTTTGGTTCTCGCTGTTGGAAAGCAGGAATGCTGCATTTGCCTGGCCTAATACAGAGACAAGAAGAGGTTAGGAGGTTTTCATGTTCCCATGTTTTTTCAGTTTCATGCTCTAAGCTTCATTGAATTGCTTTTCCCAATTTTCATTTCGATTAGAAACAATAGTGCTCAATTCATATCGAATCGTTTCGTCTTCTACTACTAATTAGGGCATCAACACTAGATAATCATGAAAGCTTGATAAGTGAAGTTGGTGAATCATATAATTGCAAACTATCTCCTGCGGTTCAGAGATGACTCATCTGTTAGTGTGTACACTATTTTATTATATATGTGTAGTGTCGAACATGCTCTGCACTCTCCTCATTCAATGGAACCATAGTTGAAATTTTCACATTCAACAAGAAAGGTAATGGATGATTTTTTTTAATATATAGCTGGATGTACGCCTATAGCCAACTTCAGTTTATGTGCTTATCTAATCAAAGGATGTGACTATTGTTTTAGCCGATAAGTTGATCATTCAACTACCACTACTATAAGTCTGAATCCCATTTGCTTAAGGCACTTCTTCTTTTCTTCTTTGTTGTTTTTATTTTATTTTGTTTTATTTATTTTTTGTGCAGGTTGATTGGGGTGTGGAGTGGTTGGTTAGGTGCTATCTGAAGGTTTTGGTATTCCCGTTTTACAAGTGTTTGATGTGAAAATTGTTCTCCGAGTAGCTGCTATCATGTAAATCTGTTAAATTGATGTGGATGGAATTATGGTTGAGTTATTGTGGATAGCTTTCTTTGTGTTTTTTGTTTTCATTCATATTGTCTGTGCCCTTCAAGAATCCTAGAATTTCAAATTCTAAAGAATTTCTCTCGACATATTTAGTATTTACTTTTTTATTTTCACTCGACTGTTTGCCTAATAATAGTTACATTTAAACACTTTGTGGGCTTAATATGTGTACTTTTTTGAGCAGGATTATTGGCCAAGTGGTAGCGTCTGGAACACATCAGTGAACTTTTGCAGACAGGCTTGCATCTGGTTCCTGGTCATCATCTGAAGTAAGGATTCTTCTTATCTTCCGTTGAATAAATAATTTTCATGCATGTTCATTCTCCCTCCAAAAACAGATGAGAATACTCCACTTATTTTATTACCTCATTTATATGTTTTAATTATTATTATTATTATTGTGTTTAATTATTGAAGTTATTGTAGTACATGGCTAAATATTTATAAGTAGTGGAGAGAAGTGTGGTAGTTAGAGTTAAATTAGGGAAGGGGTAAGTAGTTATGGATAACTATTATTGTAATTTGAGTTTTATAAATAGTAGAGCAATGAGTAAAGAAGGGACTTTTGAAATCCTAAATTATCTCTTAAGAGCTATCTTGAGAAGAGGATTGGCCACCTCCCAATTGAGCCAGGACGTCTGGTGGCTTCGTCTGTAAAACCCCAAAACCCCTATCCTTCTCTCTTATCTTCCCCTATTATCTCTCTCTCATATCTTCCTCTCCCCATTATTTATCTTCTTTTTGTTATTTTATTTTGTAGATTATCTCGTACGTAACAACAAGACACATGATTCATGAAAGATTCCAGAAGATCGAGGATGTTTGGATCTGTCAAATGTGAATTCTACATTTTCTTTTACAGAAAAAATCTGAATACTTTCTGCATAGTGAATAACATCGTAAGTGGATCTCTATTCCTTTGGATTTTTAGTAGAGCAATGACACTCATGACATTAAGCTCTACAGAACCAAAACATTAGAAAGAATGAGAATGAATTTTATGAAAGGCAAAGAAAATAAGTATACAAAAAAAAAAAAAAATTCACAGGGAAAAATGGTGTACAGATACTAACTTCATCCTGCATTTCCAGCACAAACTTGAATTAAGATAGAAGAGGTATAGAATTAACAGGTCAATCAATGACGCAAATGCAGTCCTCAACGAGTTTAGTAAATCAACAGAAATCGAGAGACTAGAACAATAGGGTATAGGTTAAAAATTAGAGATAAATTTATTATATTATTTGAAAATAAATTTTCCGTCCGGGACACCTTCCATACAAGTAAAGAAAATTAAACACATCTGTGCTTACTTTTTGGAAATGGTTGATTTGGTTTGTAATGTCCCAGAGCCGAGCAGTCTTTCCAAAGTATGCACACCAGGAGCAATGACCACAGCTTCAAAAAGACAAAAGTAGATCAGAGCAAAACTACTTGGAAAAACACATGTGGCTTCTATCTATACCTTATCATTGGGAGTGAGCCACATGATGAGAGCAATAGAAGCAACATTACTAGCATTGTTCTCCTCAAAAGAACAAATGAAGAGAACATGCTCGATAAATACATTTGCAGATAAAATTTATAACAAAATTATCTTCCTTGCAGTTAAAAGAACTTTAATCATCAGTTGTTATTTCTTCACTATACATCTTCCCAGTTGACTTTACCTGGAAAGGTTAAGAGTACAATAGATTGCAATACATGCAAAGAATTAGAATCATCTAGGACAAACTTTACGACTAAGTGTGGATATATTTTTGTCCTACAATGCACTGATGAATATCCGAATCTCATAGGTTTAACACCCAACCAATTAAAAAATCTGTATGGAGAAAAGAATGATAATTGAAACCAGTAAAACAAGTATCTTTCCAAGGATATATAACACAAAAATTTAGAAATCCCAGAAGAACATTAGAAGGGCATGCAAAACAATCATATGCGCCAATGATACTATCATTTTGTAAAATAAAGCTCATCAAACAACGTAGATTATTAACTATTGAAACTTTTATAGGTTTCAACCACTTGGCAAATTATCTTACCAAAAAAAAAACCCACATGGAAAATTATGATTTTCAAGAAAATCTTAATGCTTGAATAATCATTATGAACTCAGAGAATTGTTTCATCATTCTGGAATAATTTTTCATTGAACTAATACTCTGGAAAATTGCCAAAACCACTAATGACAATTGAATGAAACAAAGAAGGGGACCTTTTCATAATGTTTGGATCATAGGAAATGGCTCATTAAACCTGGCCCATATTTGCCATAATGTTCCTTCAAATTCTATATTAAAAGAATTGCCAATCATATGCTACCTTATTTGCTCAGATAAGAATACATGGTCAGATTCACAAGAATGACCAAGCATATTATGTAAGATCCATAAACAAAGACAGAAAAACAAAGCAGAGAATCCCTATAACAAATTTGAAAGGCAATCAAATATAATGTTTTCCATTTTCCTCAAAAGGAATGAAAAAACAAAAGCAAAAAAGAGGGTTCTGGGAGGTGGGGATCCCAAAAGCCTCCTCAGAATTCAGAAACCATAATACAAAAACCTAAAGAGAAAACTATATGTAACCAGGCAAAGATACCAAATCTGCAAAACTTAACATAAGATAACAAAATCTGAAATACAAGAAGAGATTAACAAAGGGTTACCAAAAATGCCAAAAGCAAAGTACTTCAAGAACAAAAGAAGGGAGTGGTAGGTGGGAAGAAATAGCTTGAAACAAAAATCAAACAAAAAAATTTGTTGTCGCTTGAAAAAATATTAAAAATGAGTAGAAAAGAATGCGAATAGAAACTAGTCAAATGAATGATGGAACCATTGAAACAAGGTAAAAAAGTTACAAGTACGTAGTTTACAATATAAAAACTAAAAGGAAAAAGATAATAATCGAAGCCTATAAGCAGAATATAAATGGAGAGAGAGTAAGTTCTTGAGATTCCTACAAAGAAGGAACAGGGTTTTTGGGAGTGTTAAATCACATAAACCAGATCCAAATAAACTAGGGTTTGGATTAGACCTAAATGTGTACGTAAAGGCAGCGAAAGAAGGAACAATAGTCAAGTTTATGGTTACGAGAACACAAACAAATCTCCACGATCACGATAGATTTCTCCAGCAAGAAGAACTCCACACCACAAATCCTTGGGAAGAGATGGAATCCCAAAGAGAACACAAAACACTAGAAAGAGAGAGAGGGAGAATTTGGTTTCTCAGATGATATGGTCTTAGGGTTACATGTTTCCTATTTAAAGCCAAAACCCTAAGACCCCTGCCCCTATTTAGACTCCCATTGGGAATCGATCAAAGAGGGGGAAAGAGACCCAGCCACTCAATTGGCTGGTTCTCTCCAACTGCAGCGGGTCAGGTCGGGTCCGGCCCCAAACTGGATTTTGCGCCTTTCTATAATTCATAGGGAGTGGAAGGAACTGACTATAAGGGTACACGATTAAGGATGTAGGCAGCGATCAATAGAGCATCCCCCCAGAAAAATATTGGGAGGTTGGCCTGCGCCATCATTGATCTAACCATATCTAGAAGTATCTTATTCCTTCGCTCTGCTACACCATTTTACTGTGGAGTGTAAGGAATAGTTAATTGTCTGGTGATTCATTTTTTCTCACACAGTTTCTTGAACTGATCTGACAAATATTTGCGTCCTCGATCGGTGCGTATAGTTTTTAAGCTCTTACCATGATGATTCTCAACCACTGCTGCAAAGCATATGAAGAAATCTAATGCTTCGTAGCTGTGAGTGATCAAAAAGACATAACCGTATCGCGAATAGTCATCTATAAAGGTAAGGAAATAAGAAGCACCATGGTGTGTCTTCACATTCATTGGTCTATAGATGTCTGAATGGACAAGCTCTAGGGTCTGGGTTGCCCGGATTGCCTTTCCAAAAGGCTTCTGGTGGGCCTTACCAGCTAAACATGACTCACATGTCAGTAGGTTGATCTTAGCGAGTGGGCCAAGAAGGCCTTCTCTTGCTAACCGTCCCATCCTATCTCTACCTATGTGTCTTAGTCTAGCATGGCATGCAATTGATTATGAATAAATATCAGTATTATTTACAAAAAATGAAGAAGTAACCATAGGAGTTATTAAGTCTAATTTAATAAAACCATTCTTAAATTTGCATTGTCCAAAAGAACTACCATCCAAAAGTAGGCCTGTAAACGGATCGGATTTGACTCGGATATGGATCGGATGTAATCGGATTCGGATATTTTCTAGTCGAATACGGATACCTCTAAACGAATTCGGATGCAGATCGAATTCGGATTTTTGACCATCCATTTACACCTCTGCCTTGTGTAACCCAAACCTTCCTCCCCCTAGTGGATACAATTCACTCTCAATCCATAATTTTAGATCATGATTCTCTTCTCCTCATATTCTAAAACCTGTTGAATCTTCAAAAACCCTCAAGATCATTATTTACTTAATTTTTTATAATTAAGTATTCGGATTCGGATTTTTATCAGAGTCTTCGGATTTTTTTTCGGATATCTCTAATCGAATACGGATGCCCCTAAACGGATATAGATGCGGATCGAATTCGGATTTTCGGTTATCCATTTACAGCCCTATCCAAAAGTATCTCAAAAGTATCACCATAAAAAACAAATGAATAACCTAAAGTCAAAAGTGTAGTAATAGAAAGTAGATTATATTGGATTTCCAGTACGTATAGCACATCATGAAGAAGTAAGATGCGCCTAGTGCGCAAGGTGAGATTATAGGTACCAACTCCTCGAATTGCTTCACTCGTGCCATTTTTCATGTCGATGTTCTAGACGCCATCTGAAATCTTTCTATAATCTACGAACCCCCTCAATCATGCGCTATATGTCTTGTTGCTCCTGTATCTACAATCCAATCAGATCGGATTTGGACAACCAAAACATATGTACAGATAAAAGTACAGGGAGAGAAGGACAGAAATGGTACCTTCTTCGTTTCAGTGCAATCATGAGAGAAGAGCCTCATCTTCTGGCAGTTATAGTACTTGACCTTGGTAATGTCTTTTTTTCCACCTCACTTGCCACGTTTGTGCTTGGCGGATTTGCCTCCACATGGTGTAGCATTCTGAGCCTGTCCCTGATTCCCTGTGTTCCTTTATCTCTTACATTTAGACCCAAAAGTCTTACGTTGCCCCGCTTGGGTGACAAGGGCATGTGATTGGGTCGCCTCTAGCTCCACATGAGCGGCAATGTCATTAAAAGTTTTGACAATGTTGTCATGTGTGAAAATCACCTTTATTTGGGCCCAGGAATTAGGTAACGTCTTAATGACGACTTGACCTTGTTGCTCATCGATAAGGTGTATCCCAACATCATTTAACTTTCATATCATGTCTTTCACAACCCTAAAGTGTTCAACCATGCTATGCTTGGGGTCCTTACGATACATCTCAAACTTCAAGGTCATGGTCCGCATCCTTGTAGTTGATGTACCGCTACATTCTAACTTAACCAGATCCCACATGGACTTGGCAGTTTCGCACTTTTCATACTTGCCGATGAGATCATCGTGCATCAAGCTTAACATGATAAAGCGAGCACTACAGTCTCTCTTAAACCAAGCCTCATAGGTTTCCTTTTCTTGACGGTGACGGGCTGTAGTACCCTCATCGGGTTTAGCCATTTCAGAGGTCAGGTGTTCAAGGCAATCTTGTTCATTAAGTAAGAACTTCATCTTACGATGCCACATGTCATAGTTGGTTCCATCCAACTTATTGCCTTGGTTAAGTTCAGCAATAATATTCTTGGTAGCCATCAATACAATGTGCAAGGTAGGACATTTAGTATACATTCAAAAAAATATTTCTGTTCAAGAAACCCTAATTAAAATTAATGGTTCCCTCTTCCACACAGTGAGACCAGAAATTTTGCTAGGCTCATATTCAAATTTCACAATGTGTGGTTTTGGGAACGTATAATTTTAATTAATTTCAAACAAAATTGGAGGAAAGGTCATCTCCAAACCACAATTTAATGCGCCATACATCGAGTATGCAAGTGACTCACAAAAGAGACCCAGATTGGTACTTGAAGTGATATGCCGAGTTGATACAAGGTTATGATACGCAGTGCAGTAGACTCCCATTACATGGCTTCTCAAAATATTAAATATTAAAAATTACAACCTGCTCTTTCAAGAATCCTACTACGTCACTTTTGGGGAGCACCGCACTTTGTATCATGTCCAGGTACCAACTCTATTGCACATACATCAAAACATATCCCTTACACAAGCATCAATATTCCATTCCATGAAATACAAAAAATAAAATCATATGGGTTACATGGGATAGGGATTTGACAGCATTACCCAAATGGTAGAGTCAAACAAGGTCAATACCGCCACAGAAGGGTATAATTTATTTCTTGATCATTGGTAAAGACCCAGGGTGATCTCCATTACTCATGGGAAAAATATGGGATGATTAGGGATTATTACTTATTTCCCATTACCTTCCCATGGATCTCAAATATATGATTTCTTGCTAATGGGCAAGCAAAACATAATATAAATCAACCCAAAATATATCCCAAACGCAAGAAACCCTCACAGAGGAGATCACCAAATTTGTTGAGGGTCACAAGAACAAATCATAAACACAAATATTAATTAATCAACCTAAGAATATACTAATGATCAATATATGTGATCCATAAACAAGAAACCAAAATCAAGAAAAAAAAAAGGTCCCATTTTTTTTCTTTTTCTTTATTCTTCTCTTTTCTTTCTCTTTTTTTCTTTCCCTTTTTTTCTTCTTTTGGTTATAGTGGCTGCTAGCCTAGCTAGCGACTGCTGCCCTTACCAAGGACATGCGGCCTGGCTGCACAAACCCGTGGTAGCCGCAGGCCATGGCACGCTACTGCTGCTGCTGTGCGCAGCTAGTGCGTGCGTGCCCTGTACACACCCATGGCAGCAGCTGGCCGTGGCCTGTTTCTACTGTGTGCGTGCGCCTAGAACCAAGTGGCTAGGGGGGAGAGAGAGAGAGAGAGAGAGAGGAGCAAGGGGAGGAGGCATGAACCGCGCGTGATGGGCAACGCTCATGCTCCTTCCAAACTAGGAAATTTTGTTCACTCCAAAAAATAATAATAAAACCAGATCTCTTCCCAAACATGCGAACCATAAACTAGTAGCTCTGATCCACAGTTAAATCACACAAACCAGTTCCAAATAAACTAGGGTTTGGATCTTAACTGAATGTGTACGTAAAGGCAGAGGAAGAAGGAACAATATCCAAGCTTATGCACACGAACAAATCTCCACGCGATAGGTATTTCCAAGAAGAAGAACTCCATACCACAAATACCTGGGAAGCGGTGGATCCCAAAGAGAACACAAAACACTGGAGAGCGGGAGAATTTGGTTTCTCAGATGATATGGTTTTAGAGTTACATGCTTTCTATTTAAAGCCAAAACCCTAAGACCCCTGCCCCTATTTAGACTCCCACTGGGAATTGATCAAAGAGGGGGTAAGAGACCCAGCCACTTAAGTGGTTGGTTCTCTCTATGCGCAACGGATCGGGTCAGGTCCGGCCTGCCCCTTGTGGGTGGCTTGGACCGGGCCTGGCCCGTGTTTGATTTACAAGGAGAACCAAGAGCAAAGAAATAAACAAATATGTTTTAATTCTCTTAACCTATATAAGAAGTTAGAGAAAGAAAGTAGCAAATGGATACAAAGAAAAACCCAAGATATAATCCCAACGCTAGTGCTCCGTAGCTTGTGGCCTTATTTAAGAGGAGGAACCCAACAGTAGTCAACCCACTCACGATGGAGAAAAACTCTAACAAAAAAAAAACATGCAAGAACATGCCAACTTGAAGCGATTTCTAGTTGCACTATATTCAAAGATGATTCAATCGATTGATGGCCTTTATGAATGGTCTGGCTATTAGTAAAAGAATTTAAGGAAACGAAGAACAATTAAAAGGGCAGATGGGTATTTCTAAAACTCAGAGAGGGAGAGAGAGAGAAAGAGGTACCTATCGCATTAACCAAGAATGATGAAGGTTTTCCTTTCTAAGCATCATCCCAAAAACTGTTTGTCTCTAAGAAAGGGACGTGAGAAAGAAAAAGATCAAAGGAGTCCTTAAAACAGGGAAAGTCAATATGCAAAACCCCTGGCTGTAGAGAAATAATGAAAAATGGATGTCTTACCTAAAATCATTTGAAGAAAAAAAAAGACAAAAACTCCACTGAGTGGTTTCTACAAAGACCTAG
Organism: Telopea speciosissima; assembly: GCF_018873765.1. Taxonomy (NCBI): domain Eukaryota; kingdom Viridiplantae; phylum Streptophyta; class Magnoliopsida; order Proteales; family Proteaceae; genus Telopea; species Telopea speciosissima. The sequence continues at coordinate 37,104,831 of NC_057917.1, read as the reverse complement.
CAACCGTGGTTGCCATAGTGACCACATTCAGATGCAACGAAAGCAAATTGTATGGACTCCAGAGGATACCTAAAGTGATAATTGCTGCCATACAAGATAAAAACAGATGCAAATACAATAGCAGTATAAACGATAATAACTGTAAACATGAATTAACAATATCATGGACAACTTGTTAGTAAGAGAGAGAGAGAGAGAGAGAGAGAGGGTGAAAGAAGAGAAAGAAACGGACCTCTGTCATCATTAATAACATATGAAGTTGAAATTTCTGAATAACTGCTAGTATTACAACCAATACCCCCTGTCACACCCCAAATCACCCCCTGGGAGGATTAGGTAGGTGACTCGAATTGCATGACAGCAATCAGCCAAATCCCACGGATCTAAAAGTAGTTAATCCATTCACAGACATACATATCCACCATAATACATCACATAATACTCAGAGTGCTGTGGAAACTATAATTTCATTCAAAACATGTAAAAGTAAAGTAGTACAAGAAATAATAATATGTACAATACTGTGTCTAATCATTCCCTCACCCATACCCACAGATAAAATAGTAAAACATATCTATCATATACAAAGAAATATATGCAGGGCAAGGTAGCCCGAGCCCCAAAAAGAAGGAAGCTAAAAGTAGATACGGGGAAAAACTCTTGTCAAAACAAAAAGGGAGTCCCCAAGATAAAAAAGCATCAACAACACCCTTTACGGGTCATCTTCAGTAGTCACCGAGAACACTCACACCATCGGTATGACCTCCGTCTGGGTCCACACCAATATAGTCATAACCACCATAGCTCTCCTCTAGGTAATAAGTCTCCCCGCCACAGTGACATCCACCTATAGAATCATCTAACAGAAAACATGTATAACAGAGTGTGAGCTCCACCGAGCCCGTGAATGAAACACATCATTGTGCATGCATATGCAATCACAACCATATGAGTCCTACATGAGGTGCAGTCATTTTATTTATTAGCCACCTAACATCACAACTAAGGCAGGTTAGTGCTACTACAATCCCCAATACATGTATCCCTGGTGCGGGTTTTTAACCCCTTCCAGTGATACACCTATTGAGTTGTCGGAGAGGACCAGTCAGCTCCCGCATCAGTCACCAAGGTCAGCCCGACCAGCCCTCTGTGATTAACCTGTGAGGCATCCATCTTTTTTCATCACTTTTCTTTTCTTTGGCTTAAAGCCCATAATTCACCTTTCCGGTGTAATAACATTTCTTTTCTTTTCTCATATATATGGTCACTCCCACAGGCATCCAACACCTTAACCCCTGTTGGCAAGGGTGCGTAGCACGGGTGATGAAACTCTAGCCCAAATGTCTATATGGGAGCATATGAGTCGGGTGGTGTCAACCGCATCCCATTCTATGGGCTACCACATGCCTCATTTTCAAGCCGGCTACGGCATCTAGTCTAACAATCACATACAACATACAATATTCCAACCATAGATTCCAACAGTCAACATAATGTTGTTTTCAGGTTTCAAGATGTATGAATTAAAAATACAACACAATTCATTATGTTAAGATTCATTTCAGCATATTAATTATGTTACACCTACATACACGATGACATTTCACTCACCTTGGTCTGGTCCTACAGGTTGTTACTAGTTCGGTTTTGGTCGGTGTCTGGCAGTGCACCTCGAGTGTGGGATCAAATCCTAAAGTAATAAATAAAAAATGTATTATTTAATTATTCAAAACTATTTTGGATACCCTAGTGTTGGTCTAGGCTCATTGGTCTGACTTGGTGTTTAGTCTGGTATCACTTGGAATTCTTCGAGTCTTGCACTGGGCCTTCGGGTCCATGTCCTAGTGCATCATCCAGAGATGTGGATCAGGGTCAGATCTGGTATTTATCAATGTAATCAGTTGTACATGGTCCTGATAGTCTTACAAATCAGTCCACAGGACAGCAGTTCAGCTAGACCATCTCTGGCAGCGATGCCAGGCCCTGTGGGCCCCACTTGGGTACCCAAGGTATGGATAATAATGAATAGATGTGAAGGGGGTATTTTGGTCATTTACCACCTCCTCACACTGTATATGGCCCACTGGTGAAGGCCCATAGAGACAGGATAGTTGTACAGTCCAGTTTCAATCTCTGGGTGATTCACTGGGTAATAGGGCAATCGCCCAAAGCCTGTTTGAGGCGTGAATATGCCCATTTTCTTGGATTTTTATGCATGGGCAGTGCCTAGGTTGATTCTTCTTGCATGTGGGGTTGTTGTGGGCCCCAATTGGAGTGGAATCCAATGGTCCATATGGATCATGGCTTGGGTCTGCCATTGGAAGCCAGGAGCTGTCCAGACAGCTCAGAGAACAGCAACCAGCTATGTTCCAGCTTCGCAGCCATGGTTTGAGCTGGATGCAAGAGTGATTCCACGGGTAATATCCTAGTCAAAAACTGTTCCAATACAGGGCTAGGCAAGGAGCAGCCTGTGTGCAAAAATCTAGGTCCAGACTACCTGTTCTGGGTGCAACTAGGCTGTGCAGTCTGGCACAGAGACTGATCTCAGTCTCAGATGCAAAACAACAACTATACTATACATAAAATGCTTTGATCTTATATGCAAGAGATTTGCATGTTAGATCAGAGGCAACACAAGGCAGCTCCCAGGTGTTCTGGGCTGTCCTTAGCTAGTTTTACCTCCACAGAGCAGAGATCCATAGGAGAATATAAGGAACAACAGCAGCAGCATATGGGGGTAGGAGTCCAGGTAAACACCTGTAATGGCTAGGCTGCTGGAACTGGGGCTGGATGTAGTAGTCGAGTGTCCTCCTTCCCCTCCTTTGCTTCTGCTTCTCTTCTTCTCTCCTCTTTTTTTTTTTCTTTCTCTCTTTTCTCTCCTCTACGGTTTGAACAGTGTAGAGGTTTTAATTTAGGCTGGGATTGCCTATTTACAGGCCAACCCTATTTAGGGCTTGTTTGGCAGCCAACCCCCTCCTCCAGAATGCATTTTTTAAACTAATTCTTGGCCATTCTGGCAACTCAGGTGGGGTCCATAGGGGTCCAAGGGTAGGTAATGGTTCCTAAAATTCCCATCTACCCCTAAAGAGTGTCCATGGTCTGTATAGGTGGTCCCCATATGTCTAGAGTCCAAAATAATCAATTCAGCCACTCTGGGCGATTCACTGGGTGATAGGTCGAATCGCCCAGTGCATTGCCCAGAGAATACAACAAAGCTGTAATTCCGCTGTGCTTGCACAGGGGCTTGGGCCTTGCACTAACATCTCACCCAGGGTTCAATACACATCTTTCCAGGTATGGGCCCCACATTTATGGATAGGAGAGAGAATACTTAGGGTTTATGCAGTACATTAAGCTGTGGGCACTGCAATTGCATGGGGCTACAATCCACCTTCTGGCAAGTATGTAGGTCATCCTCAAAGGTTCAGCTACTGGAGTGATGCTCCACAGGGTGTTTGGATGATTTTCCAGAGATTCCTGTCCTTCATTGAAAATTTCTAGCCAGTTAGGGACAGGCTTGACACCCCCTCTGACACCCCCTCTGTTCTGGCTTAGCACATAGGCCTTTTTCTTTTTTCTAACTATCTTACCAAATTTTTCTGCCCTATTACTTGAATGTTTCCATTATGCTTGTAGAGAAAGCCAAACCTTTGAGACCTTCTGGGCAATTTTGATAGTAGCTATAGACCTCTCTTTAAAGGTTTGCTAATGCAAGCACTGCTTGGATTCATCATTCAAACTATAGAAAACAAAGGAAGGGAGAAAGATCAAGGTAAAGAATCCATTAAATAAATAGAACTCACAAAAGTAGTATCTGAGAAACTGGAAGAACGTACGCCGTTCGCATTCTTTGATCTTGGGCTATGGTCCTATTAAACTTGCCCCAAACTGACTAGAACTTTGCCTGAAGGATATGAGCCTGTGACCAACCACTCAAGCACACTGTGGAGTATTACCCTTGTGGTTACAATTAGTGGAGAACCCCCAAGGATGACATCCAGCATACCTGTGAGAAGGTGGGATGCAGACCCATGCAGCTGCTCAGCCCATCACTTGATGTACAGCTCTGACTCTAGGTAATCTCTCTCTAAAGAGAACCAAGGGGTCATGCCCTTATATATGATCTTGTTACATTGGTAGTAGGGTGCAGGAAAGGTACCATGTGAAAGCACCCACCCCTGTGGAAGCTACAATAAATTTCAGCAGAAGTGCAATCTATGGATGATGTACTCGACGATTGGCCTAAAGCTCCAGTGCAAGCTCCAGAGAATGCTGAAACCTGTATTTTTCTTCTCCAAACATGTGGGAATTGAACCTACTGCTTGTAGATACCTCCTATATGTACCTAGGAATTTTAGGAACCCTTTCCCGATCTTGGAATCCATGTGGGCCCTACCTATATAGCTAAACTGGGCAAGAATCACTTTAAAAATGCATTTTGCCTAGGAAGCTGCCTTGCCAAATAGGCCTTAGTTCTATAGAAGCTATAAATAGGGACCCAACCCATTTCAAGTTATTCCTATTGTTCAAAACCGTGGAGAGAAGGAAAAGAAGAGAGAAAGAGAAGAAGAAGGAGAAAGAAAAGGGAGGATTGGATCCTTTAGAGCTTGGCCAGATCTTCCACAACCCTAAGGTAACCCAACCAAACTTAGAACCAGTCTCCTAATCATGACCCACTTTTGATCTTTGATTTTGAACCCAAACGCCAAAGCCATATGGCTGTCTCTGTAGGAATTCCTATGGAATCATTGCCTTGAGCTTCAGGGCTGCTTAGATCCTGCATGCATGGCTAGTTTTAGGGGATTTATATTGTTATAGTTGTACCCGAACCCTGACCCGAACTCTGAATGTAAGTCCGGAACCCGATGGATCCAGGGTCTTACCCACTAGCAACTTGTGGTGCACTGAGTCGGTGATCATTTTTTAAGGGAAAACCCCAGTGATGTCATACCTACCAGTCCAGATACAACCACCAGACTTGTGTTGCTGTTCTGTACACAGTTGATGAACAACCTAAGGTACAACCCGTAGTTAACTAAATTAGGTTTTAAATTATTTTTAAATGTTTAAACACTGTTTGATGGCCATAAATTATACAAGAACAATGCCCCAGGCATGGCATACGCCTTTGTGGGACCCAAATGCAAAAATAGCAAGGTTTCACCTACTGGTCCATCCATATTCGTCGATTGGATCGACCAGTGTTGTTGTACTGCACAAAATCCACTTCAGATGTGAGGGGCCCAGTGTCTCGTACCCCGAATCACCCCCTCGTGCCTAGAATTCATTTTACATCAAGCTGTACTAGGCAAACAGGCCTTAGAGGCTGGGCCTATATAAGCATGTCTTCAGCCCAAATTCTCTCCTATTCATTTTGTTGGAAAGAAGGAAGAGAGAAAGAGAAGGAGAAGAAGTGGAGGAAGGAGGAGCTTGCACTCCTTGTGCTTGGGATCCAACAAGGTAACCCCCCAAACTTAGCTGTTCTATGCTGTTCTTCCTAGCCATTTCCATGGTTGTAACTATGATCCATTCTCTGATGTTGGTTGTACAGCCATATTCTCATGCACCTATAATGCTAGCCATGTTTTACTAGCCCTTCATGCTTAAATCCTTACATTCAAGTATGAATCTGCCATGTTTGGCCTATCATCTACTTGTTTCATGAAGAACACATGCTGTAACTGTCAAAACCAGCCTTGTTTAATTGATTCACATGCCCATGGTTAGTTTTGAATGAGCCTTATGGGTATAGAACTTATTAGCTTCATAGCATGTTAGATGCAAGGCATTGTTTTCCTAAAATATAATTGTTGTAGCACAGATATAAACCTCGTCATGTGTGATTTCTGCTATTCCTTGCATGTAAAGCCATGCATGCTAACCATGATGCCAAAAGCCCCAATACTATAACCTTTGATCATCCATACATGGTGCTGATCCAAAGATCCAAGCTAAAACAGTAGTGCCTTTTAATCTTCTCGAGCTGCTCTTGCACTGGTCGATTGGATCAACCACTATGAATCGACCACTGTAGGATTTTAAGTCCTGTGTCATTCCTGACCTACCTACAGGCTTGAGATGCTTTGTATGGAACCCTGCATGAAAGCCCAAGTGAAAACCATGCCCTACAACTGTCCTGTAAGGAAGAACTGACTCCTGGGACATGTATTGGGCAACCAAACCCTGTTTAAATGGAACCGAGACCAAGAACCTATGGTGGTACCACTGGAATAACACCTAGGGACCTCTTTTGTGAAACCATAGCCATTACCCTGAAAGCCCCTGCACTTTTAGCAATTGTGGCCTGATTTGCTTTGCATGGAACCCTGCATGGAAGCCCAAGTGAAAACCATGCACTGTAGCTGTCCTGTAAGGAAGAACTGACTCCCGGGACATGTATTGGGCAACCAAACCCTGTTTAAATGGAACAGAGACCAAGAGCCTATGGTGGTACCACTGGAATAACACCTAGGGACCTCTTATGTGAAACCATAGCCATTACCTTGAAAGCCCCTGCACTTTTAGCAACTGTGACCCTACTGGCCCATTGGATGGACCAGTACCAATCGACCACTACAGGAAATTTAGTCCAATGCTGTCTCAAACCTACCCCAAGGTTTGAAACACCCTTTTTAGAGCCATTGGTATAAACCCTAACATAAAACCCATCATCTCAGCCCTGTTCTTACACTTTGAACAATGGGTTGATTGCCACTGGTTCATTAGATTGACCAGTCCAATCAACCAGTACTGATCATGATTGAATAACATGACCTTAACCCCTGAAGTTACTTAAAATAGTACCTAGGCACCCTTTTTGGTCAGAACCCACAAACGTTTTTTTTATTTTGGCCACAACAGTCCTACTGGCCCATTGCCATTGGTCCATTGGATAGACCAGTGCCAATCGACCACTGCTGCTGTTATGGCAGTTTTGTGTCCTATTTTGGTTTGGAAGCTAGACCAAGGATACCCCTAGAATCCTACGGTAATTCGGTGTGTATTAATATAATTTTCTAATTTATTTACCTAGGCTTTGATTATTTGTCCAGTGACGCGTATCCGAGCACTTTTGTGGTCTGGCAGTCTTCGGAACAAGTGGAGTATAGTCAAGGTGAGTGGATATGAATCATCCCTGTAGGTGTAACCTTGTGAACACTTCGAAGATAACAAATTACTTCTCATTATTGATATTTGCTTTATATTATTAATTATCTGCTTTTGGATATTGGAATTCAAGATGTGCCTGCGGTATGTGGTTATGAACATGTTGATAGAATGATTAAAGACTCAAATGCATGCTATGTGAACTGTTAGATTGGATGCCGTAATAGATGGCTTGGAAATGAAAGGTATGGTGAGCTGTAGTATGGGCTGCAGGAGCACTGTACTACTTGAAAATGAGGTGTGTGGTAGCTCGTAGAATGAGATATGGTTAACACCACTCAATTCATACTTATCATGTAGATCATTTGTCTAGATGAACATACCCTTATGCTACAGCCCTTACCAACAGGGATGTATGTGTTGGGTGATCATGGCCTCCTGAAAGCCGAGGAGGGTAGAATCCAGGATTGGTTGTCATGATTATTTGGGGATCTGTCAAGGGAGAAGTTGGTGCTCACTGCCCAGCGCGGGTTCCACTCGTAATGATTGAGGTGGCAACCGAAGAATGAAAGAGAAGCGATTGAGGTTGTCGTCCGAGTCATTGCAAGTAGCATATACCTAGTGACTTAGTTGTGTTGCTAGGTGGACTAGAGTAATAAAATTGAACTCAAGCATGTAGTATGATGATGATGATAGTTGTACCTGCTTGTATGATTTATTATTCATTTGCTAGGCTCGGTGGAGCTCATCCCTCGTGGATTGCTTCTTTTAGATAATTTTGCAGGTAGATATCTCCTTGAATGGGAGGATCATTGCGGACAGTATGGTGATGGTGATCATGGTCATTCTGATATGGACCCAGACGGAGGTGATCCCTCTGATGCGGATGCACAGAGTTAGGCTGGAGGAGGTGATCTGATGGCGGCTGTCTTCTCTTTTTGATGTTCATAGAACATTTTTTTTTGTGGATAGCCGGATGGCACTTTTCTTTTGTATAGCTTACAGATGTAGCTTTTGTATATTTGTATCATGATGTAGGGCTATGAAAAGGCCATGTATGTATGTCTGGAAGTACTGTGGGTTGTGGGTTACCGTTGAACAATGTGATTATGGTGGCTTAATAATGTAAAATATAACACTTTAGCTTCCATTGCACTTCGTTTCCAATATTATACTATAAATGTTATGTGTCTGTTGAGCGGTGTTTGCTTTTATATCCCGGAGATTTGGCGGATGTGGTTCGACATCCAGGTCACCCGCTTAACCTACCCAGGGAGTGGTTTGGGGTGGGACAGAGCTTGGTATCAGAGCGAGAGGCTCTCTAAACTCATAGGCAGTGAAAATAGGATTAAAGCAAATTAGTTATGAGAAAAATAAGAACATTAGCATAGATAGACAACGATAAAATAGAATGACATAATAGAGAATTGATTCAAATCCATAGCTTTGAATTACATAATATTTAGAGGGGGCATAAAGCCATTACACAAAAATTGGGAAGTACTACTTCCCAAAATACATACTAGAAAGGTTAAAAAAAAAGTATAGCTAGTAACTTGAAAAAAATCAAAAGTAGAAATCGACAGAAAATGAAGTCCTAGAGTCCCTGGTAAAATCAAAATAAAACTACTGCTGAGCTGGATCAGGTGGTGGCTGAGGTGGATGCGAATCAACCTGGAAAAGAGCATCCCAAAAATCCAACCTCTGCCTCATGGTGGCCAACTAGCCCTTTAGTGATGAGAAACCCTGCTGCATGGTGGTAGAAAGCTCTCTAAGCTGACAACCCATAGTTCGAAGCTCCATCATCATGTCCCTCATGTTGTAGGTCTCTGGGGAAGTAAGTGCTGCCTGAGAGGTCGTGGCAGTGAACTGTTCCGCACCTGGAAGGTCTCCTGACTGTGCGACAGCCTCTGCTGGATCATTTGCTTGACCTGCATTTCCACCTTCATCATCACTCCTCGGGGCACCCATCAGCCCCATCTTCTTGATAGTAGTTGATGAGCACATTTATGTGTGAAATCTTAGGGCCATAAAGCATGCATTTTTATACTTGGAATGGAGCTACTCAAGGTTTTTGTTTATGTATTCAGGTTTTAGGTGAATTCTTGTAAAAATAGAACAAATGATGCTAAGGAGCCATTTTAAGCTGTTTAGTGGTGTTTGGCAGTAGCCGGAAGCGCCCAGGAGTCGAGAAAATCAAGTTTGGATTGAGCACTGAAAGGATCATGCCAATCAGTCAAATTTGAACATGATTACAGTGGACCCCTTAGCATAATTTTGAGGTGTTAATAGTATGGATGCGTAGCCCGTTGAATCAGCTTCGTAACGGTTCAAACATCATTTGATTCCGAGTTGAAACGAAGAAGTTACGGCCATTTCCGTAATGACACGCGAAAATGGCATGCCACTATTTTCATTTTTTATGGTAGGGGTTTATTTGTAATTATCAAAAATTGGCCGGGGACAAAGTAAAGCAGAAGTTCGGATTTGAGGGGTCGTATTATCAGAAGTTATCTTAAAATTCAAGTAGCCGCCGATCTAAAGGCTGATATCAAGTCCGATTCTTAGAGGCAGATCTGATGACCCAGAATGGTGCCGTGGCACGGAAGTTCCGCGTACGCGCCTATATTGCGATAAATCCAGAATTGACTTTTCTGTTAGCCGAAAGATTTCATTTGGAAGGCTTTAGAGCAGTCCAAATTCAACTTGAGATATCTTGGGCTCCCAAATTCCAAATTGGACGAAATTTGGGTCTATTTTGAGTGATTTTTTGTAAGGAACGCAACAGTGAGGCCTATATAAGCACCCCATGCTCCACCTTTTTTCTGAAAGACAGAATGGGAATTTAATCAATTCTTGAAGAAAAAAATCCCAATCATCACACACTCTCTCTCTCCACTAAATTTTCAAGGGCATTATGGGAATTTGACTAGTGATAGATATCTTGTGAGGAATATTCTCTCATCATTGGAAAGTTGAAAAGTCAAAGATTGGAGATAGCCTTGTTCACATTACTTGGAGAAGACACCTGTAAGAAAAAGGAAACACAAGAGTCAAATTGGAAAGCTCTCTTTTTAGAAAATAGCAGGTGTATTGAGCTAGGAACTTGTATCTTCTACTTTCCATATTTTTTATTTTTCTTGGCAACAAAGCTTTGATGTAAAAGGAAGGTGGGGCCCACTCAAAATTGTGGAGATCCTCCCTCCTTCTCTCTCTCTTCCCCTCTCTTCCTTCTCCTTTCCCTATAAATACATAGGGGGTTGGGGCTGTGTTGAGTGTTCATTGCTATCAAAATTTTTAGTCTTTTTTATATTTTTGGCTTCTAGTTTTCTAGCTTGTTTTTATGAATTTTATTTCCATGGTTGTAATTATTTTTATGCAAGTTTAATTCAAGGAGTGTTCTTCAATTGTGGTTGTGATCTCTTCAATATTTAGCTTCTAGTTTTTGTTTTAAGTTTTCTAGTTCTAGGTTTTTAATTCTTGTGCGAGGACCTAGAGAAGTGGAAGAGGAAGGCATGCAAGTTAATTCAAGTTTTTAAAGCTTCATTAACAACTTTCATGTAATGGTCATTCAGCAAATTCAATTGCTTGTTTGGTAGAAGGGACTAGGGAGTATCGATTCTAATTTTTTCCTTTATTTTTATTTTTATTCTCTCTATGTCTTTCATTCTCTTTATTTTATTCTCACTCTCATCCCCTCTATTTCTTCCATTCTATTGGGATTTTATTTTTTATCTACTCTCATTCTCATGCCTTATGTTAAGTTCTTAGTTTAATAATTTTTGTTTTAATTTTCAGTTTTGGTAGATACAAATTCAAGTGTGGTAGAGGAAAGCTAATCAAGTTCAGTCCGGTCAAGCTATCTTCGGGTTTTATTTCTTTGATCTCTTGGATTTATTTTTCTTTGTTTGTTTGTGACTGTGGTGATTTTAATCCATTAATCTCGTAATCCGTGTTAATTTTTGATAGGTTAGATGATGAATGGTTAGGACATCAATTCGGTAGATGCGTGTGGATGACCGTTAATTTAGTTTAATCATCTTAATCTGGTTCACTTTGTGTTACTTTAAATGAGTAAGATAGAGTGACTTATCTCCTTGTGTTCGACACGTATGCTTGCAGTATTATTTCTGGACAAACAATAGTCTTGAACTAATAGGAGCTTTGCCCTCCCCTCCTGCAGCCTCACCAGTAAAATCAACCCTAAAATTCCTGAACACTTGGGATAGAAGCCTACCATATGATAGGTTGCCATCCGATGGGTGCTTGGCATGATACATCATCACCTCCATGATCAGATATGGCAAGCAAATATCGGGACCCCCAATGCCTGCTCTATACAAGCAATAGGCAATAAAGGCCCATAACATAGAAACACCTCACCTGTTCCCACCTTTGGGGCAGATGTTGTACTGAACACACCTCCTGCTCAACAACCGAGCTGATGGCTTGAAGTCAACTTCTGATCCCGGAAGGTCCTCCTTACCAGTCAATGCCTTAAATATCTGATTGCGGGATTCCATGGAGAAATTTTCTATGGTGTCAGCTCCTGCCCTGCAGTAAAACCTTGTACCTCTGTTGGCTACCTGTAGCAAGGCAGCTAGCTCTGCACAGTTAAACACTATCTTGACCCCCTTCACCCAACTTGCAAGACCATAGCCTTGGCACTCAACACTATCAGCTGGCCTGAGATTGCAGTAGAAATGCCTAACCAGATTTGGGTAACAGGAAAACTTGGGGTTTAGCATTGGAGCCCAACCCATTGCATTGAACCTCTCATATACCTTGAACTCTGGGAAGTCATCTACTTTCACTATCGTCCCAATCTTGATCTTCTTGTGTTGGAAGCCTCTCCAATCTTGATCATGTTGGTGGTTGGAAAACCAAAACTCATCATACCCACCTTCTTCTGATGATGAGTCATGCTCAGAAGAATACTCCTAGGACTCCTGAGATGTAGGTTTCGACGATGAAAACTCAGATTCAACTCTTGGGTGTTTGTTGGTCGCAACCTCCTTGGCCTTGCCACGAGTTTGGCGTGTTGACATCTAATGAAAGAGCATGGATACAATAAGATGAAGAAATAGAACCATAGGCTTTACTTAGAAGGGGTCTCGAAATGAAGAAAACAAGACGAGATGCAAAAACCCTAGGTTATTTGGAAGAGAACAAGAAAGAAAACGAAAAATAGCAAAGGAAATGGAGAAATTTTAGGTTTTTCATGAAAACTCACCTTGACACCTCGATTGATTGCAATGAACCTTAGAAACCACCTTAGAATGATGAAGGAGGATGAGTACAAGTCCCTTTGGTCGTTCTTGAAGCCCTCCCTTAGCCAAAAGAGAATTTAGGAATGAGGATAATGAATCGTGGGTTGGACTTATAACTTGCCTGATGCACTGGTCGATTTCACTGGTTGATTGAATCGACCAATACCAAACGACCAGTAGGAAAATAGTAACAGATTTTTGAATTTTTTTTTATCTGCAAACATGGACAAAGTTAAGAGCCCTTCTGCAATGTTTAAAAAAAATCATATATATAAATGCATATGTATGTAATAATTGGGTACACTCCCAATATGAATAAAATATGTATATACACATACATAAATAAAATAAATATACAAGATTGTATGTATGGATATACAAAAAATGTAACGCATGATTGCATCTAAACTCAGTAACTTATGGTTGAACAATTTTAACACCATCCATCCATTTTAAATTAGACCAATAACTCAATGGGTGGGCACGGTTATTTACTTAGCATAAAACACTTGGGAAATGAGTAATTTAATTCGGATATGTAAGTCTCTAACTGTGTTCTATGCTGAAATTATGATGTTGTGTAAGACCCTACATGAGTATGTTGTTATGCTACTGTGGTTATGTTTATTTGTGTATTGATGAGGGTATGTGACCGATAAACCTATCATAGACTGGACCATCCCTAATGGACTAACAACCGATTTCCTATGACAGGGAATGGTCATGTTGCTTGGACTTGGCAAAATTCTAGCAGCATGCGTTACCTTAGGAAATTAAGGAAGAGACTAGCTAGAATCTGTGCAATCAAGACTGCAGCCAAGAGAGTACTAAAAGAACATTTCGATTAGGCTGAAGTCTGTAGGATCGAGGAAAGAGAGTTTTCCTTGGATTAGCGGAACAAGCTAGATCCGACATCTTCTACTAGACAGTGGACACGTATATGACCGGACAGCGACTTGAGAGCCTAGCTTGTTGAGTTCAGGTACCTAAAAATGCGTATGTCTATACACAAATGTATAACTAAGGATATTCATGCATGTGCATGCATTTAGTAAAGTGCAAGACGCATGCTAAATTGGATTGGTAATACAAAAATTGTGCATACTTGTATGTACAATGTTGTTCTAATATTTACGATTCCTTGAATGTATGATTGCTTTGAGAAATATATAGAAAATTCAGATATACCTCGGAACACAAAATTACTAGTATAGTGTCCTCCACCGTCCTTTCAGAGAGAAATCATGGTTAGGACAAGGTCAAACAAGCGAGCTTGTAGCGAGATGCAATCTCATTTCGTACAAGAAGTGGGACCATCCAGTGATCCGGGCCCGACCATTGAAACATCTGCTACCTCTGAGAGCGTGCCTGAGGTCCCTCCTACACAAACACATGAGGTTCCCCTAGCACCTGAGATTCCTCTGACTCATGCACCCCCACCTCCACCACTTATGACCGTTGGAGAGATCTTTGCAATTATGGCTACTATGATGCACTCTATGCAACACTAGCACCAAGTTCAACTGTAGATTCAGTAGCAATAGCAAGAGCGGATGACGAGCATGAACGCACAACTCATGGCTGCCACGCAACAGAGAGCAATGCCGCAACCTAACCATCCCTTAAACTTTCCTCCTCTTGTGCCTCAAGTTACACTAGAAAACTCCATTACTAGAGTAATGGACAAGTTCAAGAAACTCCACCCTCTATCTTTCTTTAAGGTTAAATCAGATTCGCTACAACCTGAGAGGTGGATTAGTGCCCTGGAGAAGGCTTTTGAAGTATTGGAATGTACCAACGCCCAAAAACTGATATGCGCTGGGTACCAGTTGTCAAATGAAGCGGTGGCCTAGTGGAAATAAGCTCGGCCAAATCTTGAAGCAACTCATGTCACACCCCAAACCACCCCGTGGGAGGATTAGGTAGGTGACCCGAATTGCATAACGGCAATCCGCCAAATCCCACGGATCTAGAAATAGTTAATACATTCACGGTCCCACATTCATCACATTACTACAGGTAAGATCAGAGTACTGCAGAGTATCTACAATGTTTAATAAGAGAGAAAGTGTAGCAATACAGGAAAGATGGTGATATTTACATATACAAAGTGTTTTGAAACATTCCCACCCAAATACAACCCACAAAGAGAAACAAAGCTGACAAAAGCTAAAAGGAAATATATACATAATATATACAGGGTGAGATAACTCAACCCCAAAAAGAAAGAAAGGGAACAACTAAACCAAAAGCATAGACAGGGATAAACTCCTATCAAAAGCAAAAAGGAGTCCCCAAGACAAAAAGCATTAAGTGCACCCTTCACTGGTCTTCATCAACGACCACCGAGAACACACGCAGGATCGGCATGACCTCTGTCGGAGTCCATACCAATAAAGTCATAATCACGAGGGCTCTCCTCCTCGTAACGAGCCTCTATGCCATAGTGGCATCGATTTGCATAATCATCTAAAGAAAAACATATATAACAGAGTGTGAGCCCCACTGAGCTCGTGAGTAAAACGTATCATCATGCATGCATATGCAACCACAATCCACATGTCCCTACATGATATGCAAGTCCAAATTATTTAATTAGCCACCTAATAATACAGCTAAGTCAGGTCAGTGCTACTACAATCCCAAATACATGTATCCCTGGTGTGGGCTTGGTTACCCCATCCGGCGATATACCCATTGAGTTGTCGGATAAGATCAGCAGGCTCCAGCATCTCCCTATCCAAGACAACCCGACCGATCCTCTGGATTAACTCTTGTGAGGTAACCGACTCAATATCAGAACACCCAAACCGGTGCATAATCATTATATGTGGCATTCTGCCATAAATTCACCTTTCGGTGCTTCCCAAGCTTATAGCCCAAGGCTTCCTGGCAAATCTGCCCTGGGGCATCCCAGCTGTGCTGAGGCTTCCCGGCATAAACACCTCTAGGGTTTAACGGTAGTCCTCACGGTTATCCAACACCTTAACCCCTATTGGCAAGGGTGCGTAGCACGGGTTATGAAACTCTAACCCCTTGTCTATATGGCATCATACGAGTTGGGAGGTGTCAATCGTATCCCATACTACAGGCTACCACCGGCCTCGTTACCAAGCCGGCTATAACATCTAGTCTAACATTCACTATCATCAGATAAGAATCACAGTGTTGATCAATAGACAATCAATGTGTAGTAATTTGAACAATTAAACAGAATTTAAATGACACAGTATTAACAATTTAAGAGTTTAATTGCCGGTATAGTATCATAGTTACACATACATATATGATATATACTTCATTCACCTGGGTCTGGTTCTAAGAATTCAGTTGCAAATTCAGTTCTGGTTGCGGTCTGGTTGTAGGCCTCGAGCGTGGGATCAAATCCTAGATATAGATAAAAAATTGTCATTTTAATATTCCAATATGTTTTTGGAAACCCTAGGGTTGGTCTAAGCTCACTGGGTTGACTCGGTGTATAGTTGATCTTCACTTGGAATTCCCTGGGCCTTGCACTGGGCCTTAGGCCTATGTCTTGGTGCATCATCCAGAGTTGGTGGTCTAGGGCATAATGGTCATTTTTCATTTTAGTACATGATCCTAGGTCACAATAGCCTCACAGTGCTGTCCCCATCTTGACAGTGTTGCAGGACCAACACAGGCAGGGTTTCCAAGTTTTACAGGGTTCACTTGGGTACCCCAAGTACTCACACCCATGGACAGATGTGGGGAAGGGGCATTCTGGTCATTTTGCACCTCCCTACAATGTATCATGGCCCTAGGGGTAGAATCCCCAGGTCAAAGCATCAAAACAGTAAAGTTTCCTTCACTGGGCGATGGCTCTGGGCGATGACTGCATCGCCTACAGATTGCAAAACCAGAATCAGGCTGAGATTCCTAGGTTTTGAACCATAGGTTGTGCATGGATCTTCTCCCAATGCATGCTAGGTCACCTTGGACCCCCAAGGGCACACTTTGCACTGGTCCTTATGGATTTTCAACTGGGCCCACCACTTGGCTGCCAGAGGCTGCCCAGACAGCCCAATAAATAGTAACACAGGGTATTCTTCAGGTATAAAACTTAGTTTTAGCTACATGCAAAGCTGGAATCAGATGTGAAATGACAATCCAAGGCTACTACCACCTAGGGCTAGGTCCCATGCAGCCAGGGCTCCAAACAGCTAGTTCTCTGTGTAACACAGCAGTGCAGCCAAGCACTGCCAAGTTTCGGTTTTGGATCAGTAAATCAGATATGTAAAACATCATTAAGCACTCAGATCTTCCATGCATCATGTTTGCATGGCAGATCTGAGGTGGTACTTGGCAGCCTCTAGCTGTTCAGGGCTGCCAGTGGTCAGAAATCCATCAAAGTATAGAGATTCCAAAGAGGGCAGTAGGTAGAGCAAGGTTGTGTATACCTGTACAGGCTTGTGGTGGCACAAAATCAGGGCCTTGGAGGGCAAGGCAACTCCCTTCCTTCTTCTCCTTCCCTTTTCTTCCTCTTCTTCCTCTCCTTTCTTTCCTTTCTTTCTTCTCCCTTCCCTGATGATTGGAATAGTAGCCAAGGGTCTAAAATGAACCCAAGGCACTGGTATTTATAGCCCAACCGTTAAGTAGGGCCTGTTTGGCTGCTAAGGTCCATTTCCAAAATGTATTTTTGACTGCATTATTGGCCATTCTGGGCACTCAGGTGGGGTCCATAGTGATCCAAGGTTATGAGGTGGTCCCTCAAACTCCCCTCCACCTATGGCGGGTGCTCATGTCCAATATGGGTGGTCCCCATAATTTAAATCCTTAAAATAATGCTATTATGCACACAGAGCGATGGCTCTGGGCGTTGTCTGCATCTCCTAGAGATTTTAGTAAGGCTGAAACTCTATGGGTTTGCACAGGGGTTTGATCTATGGTCAGGGCCTTATCCCCACATGTCATTTAGGGTCCTTTACACACATTTCTAGGGCTGGGACCCACAGTTGTGAAGAGGAGAGAGAATACTTGGAGTCCAGGCAATACATTATGCTATGAGCTGTGCAGTTGCAAGGGTCAGCTGTCCACCTTCTGACAGGTATGTAAGAAGACATGCACAGGGTTTCCTCATCAATTTCAATCACTGGAGTGATACTCCACAGTTTGCTTGGATGCCATGTTAGGGGTTCCTGTCCTTCAATCAAAATTCCAGTCTGTCAGGGGCAGGGTTTGACATTTCTCCCCACCTTACAAAAATTTCATCCTCGAACTTGGCTTACCTTGTTGCTCAAAGAGTTGGGGATACTTCTCCTTCATTTCTTCCTCACGTTCCCACAAAGCTTCTTCTACGGGGTTGTTTCCCCATCGAACATTTACAAAGGCAATCGTGCGGTTACGGAGGTTATGTTCCTTTCTATCCAATATCTTTGTAGGCTATTCTTCATAGGTCATGTCCACGTCCAACTGTTCAGGTTCAGCTGACAATACATTTGTCGAGTTGTTGATATATCTCCTTAGCATTGACACATGAAAGACATCGTGAACGACTTGCAAAGTTGGTGGTAATGCCAGTCGATATGCTGCGGGTCCTACCCTGTTAAGGATTTCATAAGGACCAATGAATCTTGGGCTTAACTTGCCTTTCTTGTTAAAACGTAGCAATCCCTTCGTTGGAGACACTCGGGGAAATACATTTTCTCCGATGTCAAACTGAATATCCTTCCTTCGATGATCGGCGTAACTCTTCTGCCTTGATTGGGCCGCCTTGATCTTTTCTCTAATAACATCAACCTTATCACAAGTAGCTTGTATCATCTCAGACCCGAGATATCTTCGCTCTCCAACCTCATCCCAGTATAACGGGGTACAACACTTCCTACCATAGAGAGCTTCAAAAGGTGCCATGCCTCTGGTGGAGTGGTGACTATTGTTGTACGCAAATTCCACCAAGGGTATATGGGCATCCCAACTATCGTTCATTTCTAAAACACAGGCTCTGAGCATGTCTTCCAGAGTCTGGATAGTTCTTTCGGATTGTCCGTCCGTCTGAGGATGGAAAGTCGTACTAAGATTTAGCTGAGATCCTAGTGCCTGTTGTAGACTTCTCCAAAACCTTGAGGTAAATCGGGTATCTCTATCAGACACTATGCTGACAGGCACTCCATGTAAGCGGACTATATTTTTGATATATATCTGGGCAAGCTTCTCCATTGGTAACTTATCTGTTGACAGGTGAGGCACTGGGATACATATATCGCTATGGTCTCTTTCATCCAAATCCACCAGTAGTACTTCTTTAAGTCTTTGTACATCTTCATGCTCCCAGGGTGAATTGTATAGGGTGAGTTGTGCGCCTCTTTAAGAATTCGGTCTTGGACATCATAATCATCAGGCAAGCATAATTTATCTCGAAACTTCAATGCGCCATCATGGACCAAAAAATAATCTGGGTCCTTGTGGACTCCTTGTTGTACTTCCCAAATAATCTTGGCTAGCTCGGGGTCTAATGGTTGCTTTGCAATTATTTCTTCTCGTATTGACGGCTGTAAATCCATAGCTGCTAGTTGTGTACCCGGTCCTTCGATCATGAGTTCTAGATCAAGCTTCCGAGCTTCTTCGTATAACTGTTCGCTTACAACCAAGGAAGTGAGGGATGCAGTCTGAGATTTTTTGCTTAGTGCATCCGCAACAACGTTAGCCTTGCCGGGGTGGTACTGGATTTCAGAGTCATAGTCTTTCACCAATTCTAATAAAGTCTCATATTTAACTCCTTTTGGGTGAAGAAATACTTCAGACTTTTGTGATCGCTGAAGATTTCACTCTTTTCACCATAAAGGTAATGCCGCCATATCTTTAACGTGAAGACTACCGCTACCAACTCTAGGGTCATGAGTGGGATAGTTCTTTTCATACTCTTTCAATTAGCTGGAGGCGTAGGCGACTACTTTACCTTTCTGCATCAAGACGCCACCCAATCCTGTTCTGGATGCATCGGTATATACTACCATTCCTCCAGTGCCATCCGGAATGGTTAAAACTGGAGCCGTTACCAATCGGTTCCTTAACTCCTGAAAGCTTTTCTTGCATGCTTCATTCCACTCAAACTTGGCGCCCTTCTTTGTGAGTTTTATCATAGGTGCCGAGATGCGTGAGAAATTCTCAATAAACCGGCGGTAATATCCGGCCAATCCTAAGAAACATTGGATCTTAGTGGCACTCTTTGGAGTCTCCCACTTGAGAACCGCTTTCACCTTATCTGGGTCCATTGAATGCCATCCTTGGTGATGATGTGTCCCAGGAATCCAATCTGGTGAAGCCAAAATTCACATTTGCTGAACTTGGCGTAAAGTTGGTATTCCCGCAACCGCTGCAGCATGAATTTATGGTGCCGAGCATGCTCTTCTTCACTCTTGGAGTACACCAGAATGTCGTCGATGAATACGATGACGAATTTATCCAACACATCATGGAATACTCTATTCATCATGTCCATGAATGCTGCCAGGGCGTTGGTTAACCCGAACGATAATACCAAAAATTCATAATGTCTGTACTGAGTTCCAAACGCCATTTTATGGATATCATCGTTTTTAATCTTCAATTGATGGTATCCAGACCTAAGATCAATCTTGGAGAAAGCTCTCGCTCCTTGTAGTTGGTCAAACAGGTCATCGATGCGTGGTAATGGGTATCGATTCTTGATGGTCAGCTTATTCAGCTCGCGGTAGTCGATACACAGCCGCATACTACCATCCTTCTTCTTCGAATAGCACGGGTGCTCCCCAGGGAGACACGCTGGGTCGTATAAATCCTTTCTTTAATAAGTCTTACAATTGGATCTGCAACTCCTTCAATTCGATAGGTGCTAATGGTACCTTGGATATCGGTGCTGCACCAGGGGTGAGATCAATTGCGAACTCCGTCTCATGGTCAGGCGGTAGTTGGATCAAATCTTCTAGAAAAACATCAAGAAATTCTCTGACGACGTCAAGTTCCTCCAAGGGTTTTATCTTTGCCTCCGTGTCTATCACAGTGGCCAAAAAGCCTTGGCATCCTTCACCTAGCAACTTTTGCGCCTGGAGAGCGGATAAGGTTATCCTTCTGAATTTTCATTTTGGTTCACTTTGATAGGTGAAAACTGACCCATCTTCCAGCTTGAATGCTATCTTCTTCTCCGCACACATGACGTTCGCTCCATAGGCGGACAATCAATCCATGCCTAATATCACGTCAAAGTCCTTCATATTGATCTTTATCAATCGTGCGGTCAAATTCCTCCCACAAACTTCTACCTAATAGGGGTCATAGACTTCTTTCAGACTCACGACACTACCTGTCGGTGTGCTGACTACTAGTTCGTGCCCAATGTCTCTCGGTTGATCTTTCATCCTACTCGCAAAGGTGGTAGAAACAAAAGAGTGGGATGTGCTCGAGTCGAACAACACTCGTGTAGGTATGGTTGAGACACTCAGCGTACCTAGGGTTTGTACATAATTTAGGTTACATAAAGTAAACCAATTATTCCCTATAATAAGTAGTGTTCAACAAACTTACCTGTCAGTACATTGGGGTTTGCCTCAGCTTCCTCATTTGTCATTGCAAACACCTTTCCTCGTGTCCGATTGTCCTGTGGTTGGAAAGGTTTAGCGTAGGACTGATTCGGAGAGTTATTGTTGTTCCCACGAAGTCTACATTCTCTGGCCATGTGCCTCTCCTTGTTGCATAGGTAACACTTATAGGGTGGAAAAGTCGGTGTAGAGGCTTGGCTCACTTGACTTGTGGCTGGTTGAGCTGCTGTAGTTGCTGTTGTCGCCTGACTCGTAGCCGGTTGAGCAGGTCAGTTGAAAGTGTGGCGAAAAGGGTTTTGACCCATGTTCGGCCTGCGGTATGGAGTCGGGTTGGGGTATGAATTGGCTCTACGGAAAACCTTGTTCGGCCAACCAAAGGTTTGGAAATTATTTGGCCTTTTGCCTAACCCGGGCGACCTCATAGCTTTCTCTTTCTCCTTCTTTTTAAATCTATCCTCCATTGTCTTCGCCTTGTTGACCATTTGAGCATAGTCCCGGATGTCCATTATTGACAGAACTGATCCAATCTTAGTTTTGAGTCCCTTCTCAAATTTCTTTGCCTTATTAACTTCCCCTCTCAGGTTTCCTAGAGCGAAATGGAGCAGGTCTTCAAACCGCTATTGGTAATCCAACACTGACTTGGTCCCTAGCACTAGTGCAGTGAACTCAGCTTCTTTCCTGTCCCTGAAGCTCTCCGGGATGTAGTTCTTGAAGAAGACTTCTTTAAACTGGTTCCACGTGGGATTTGGATGAGTGGCTTCCAGATTTGTCTTAGTAGCTTTCCACCACGCTTCGGCCTCATTCTGTAGCAAGTAACCCACGTATATTAGCTTTTGTGCATTCGTGCACTCAAGCACTTCAAATGCCTTCTCTAGGGCACTAATCCACTGCTCCGGCTGCATTGCCTCGAAATTTATCTTGGAAAATGCGAGCGGTAGGAGTTTCTTGAATTTTTCCACCACCTTAGTGGTAGAGTTTTCTGCCAAGTGTTGAGGTACAGGTGGTGAAAAATATACAGGCCGATTGGGTGGCTGAGGTGGTGTTGCACGCTCATGCATCATGGTTGCAAATTGCGTGGACATCTAGCCCAGCAGCTCTTGTTGCTGCTGCATGGTCCTCATCATGGTTGTCATCATAACACTCGCTTCATTGGCTACCATACTTGGCTAAGGTGCGGCAGCAGTGGCTTGAGCAGCCGCTGGTGCTCCTGACGAAGCAGCTGATGCATCATAATTTCGAACCTCATTTCTATTGGGCAGTTCATCATCCGAGGTAACAAGAGGACGTTTTCCTTTACGACCACCTCAAGAACTTCTTATGTTGACCATGGTTGCTTTTCTGAAAAGAGCATCACACTCAATAATCCAGTACTTCCTTTGATGTCAACAAAAAAAATTTCTAGTTATGACATGTACACACCTATCCCACAGTTCCAGTTATTCTGTTGTCGCACCAGTAAGGTGGACAATTATCTTAACATCTGTTATTGCTTATAAGTATCTTATTCTCTTGATTTGGTTCCCTTATTTGTGTTCTTCTGATTTAAGTATTTTATACGATGGCAAACTATACATGACACTATATGAGATATTTTTTTTTTAAATTTAAATCAAAGCTTTTAAATATTACTTGAACCTAACAAGCAAGCCTCTGTAGCATCCAACTGGTGATGATGTTCTGCACATAGAGGTAGGCTATATCACTTCTAACCTCATTTGCTAAGTATAGATAGGTGGCTCAATCCACAGGCTCACTAACGTCCTCTAGGGCTAAGTAAACTACTAACTGGTTCTCGGCACGTGCTCGTGCTTCACGTATCCTGATCAATCTCCTTCTCAAGTACCTAATATATTGCATGATGCTGGGGTCTCCAGTCTTGGCCGAGGTAGTAGGTCCTGTCATGAAGAGGTTCTAAGCATCAGGTTATACTTAATTAAAAGAATTAAGTACATGTCTATTGGAATTTAAGCGACTATAAACAAAAGAATATAATTGGGTTGGCTCGAGGTACCTTAGCATCTATAGAGCTCAAGCTAACTAGACAACCTATTGGATCCTAACCTTGGTTGACTTAGGCTGGGGATATGATAAGGCCTACGCTCACTGCACGTCGTATATATGTATTACAACATACCTACATATCTATGTCTAGTTCTGCATAGCATCACACCACTCGGTTCATACATACACAGTGTTAGGCACATAATAATTAATATTTATACACACACCGATTTTCATAGCGTATATATATATACCTATTATTGGATACTTATACTATACACAAAAACAAGGAATTTCAAATTCCTATGTGTTTTACGCTAAAATCCCCAAATAGTATTTATATCTCCTAAATTGAATATCTAATAAAATTGTGTTCATTTAATTAATTAATTAAATTAATTATTATTATTATTTTTTTATACATGTTATGACTATTTTATGAAAATTCATATTTCCATGTTTCTTGAGGTCATTTTAGGTAATACCCAAGTTTCCATGTGTTTAAACACAAAAACAGCAAAAATGTAATCACTGGGCGATGTCTCTAGGCGTTGGATGCATCGCCCAGTGCCATCGCCCAGAGAATCAGGGCACAGATATAATAGTCCGAGAGCGCCCCCTTTCATTCCATTTCTTTTCTAAATCCTTCTAAACACATAGGGCAGAGCTTTGGAGCTTAGTGTGACCTTTTCCACACCAAATCCTTCCATTTCCGTGGGTCCCTCGCGATTCTACGTGAGCCTAAGTAAGATTCTTTACTCTTTTCCTTTACATTAGGTCATTTTCTCTATTTTTCTTGTTTTGGCTAGGGTTTTCTTACTTTCTCATGCCCTAACTACTTCTTTTCTTTCCTTTTTTGCAGCCTAATGTCTACTAGTCACCGTACGGCGAGAAAATCAGTAGCCTACAAGAGGCTACGGGTTGAGAGTGATCATTCTTCTTTCTCTTCGATGCCTCCATCTTCTCCTAGGCACGATTCTTCATCGGAGGAGCCCGAGTTTGACCGATTCCATTTCTCTAGGTATGAGCATTTTAGAGATTGGGACAAGGTTAGGTCCCTAAAGATTGTAAATGGCCTGGTGGTACAGGTGGATGACTTCCATCAGTATAGTTTGTACACTAGGTTCAACATTTTGGGTTGGGCTTCTATGTTGTCTGCTACTAAACCTTACTATCCCAACTTGGTTCGGTACTTTTATTGTAACTTGGTGCCATCTGGGGCACGAGAGTTCGGACTAGAGAGTAGAGTGAAGGGAGTGAATATTAGGTTGACCACTGCCTCACTAGCAGAGATCTTGGGATTGCCCAACACTGGGGAGAGGTGCTACTACAAGCCTAGGATGGACATTTCTGAGATGTTCTCTTTGGAGACCAGGAGGAGGGTCTTCAAAGCACTGACTGGTTCGCAAGACACTCCTAGGTCTGAGGCTTCCTACAAGCCTAGTGCTCGAGTTATTAGTAGGTGTGTGACCTACAACATCTAACCCAAGGGCGGTAATAGGGGTAGCATTTCTATGATGAGAGCCTATATTACCTACTATTTACTGGGAGCAGGTAGAGGGGGTCTAGTCATAAACCTCCCATACTTACTGCTTCAGGTTATACTATATCATGCACAAAACCCATCTGATGGGAACCTTCCATATGGGAAGTTCCTTACCTTGGTCTTTCGGCACTTCGAGGTTCCTTTGGCGAGTGAGTATGTGGAGAAAGATAGGTCCAGGCCCATTGACAAGACCTCGTTACTGAAGATGAAGGTGCCAAGGGTGATCCACAGGAGGAGGAGCAGATGGTGATGCAAGGAGATGAGCAGTAGGGAGATGAGGGGCTGGGAGAGATGCAGTGTGAGCATGGTGAGGAGCATGGTGAGGAGCATGGTGAGGAGGGCGACTTTGAGGGGATTGACACACAATTTGTAGACTTGCCTGCTTATGAGGCAACACGTGCCACCAGTTCACATGTTCCAGAGCCATCTGAGTGGGCACAGATGATGTCACATTCCCAGGGTCTCAGTACTCAACTCACCGACATGGCGATTGGGATGGATCAGGGCTTCTCATCCTTGGAGAGTAGGGTAGGATCTATTGAGCAGCGCTTGGACTTTTGGGATAGGTTCTACCATGTTCACTCACGCCAGACTCAACCTCCACCGAGCGACTTGCCTCCGCCAGAGTAGTACTTCCAGCCAGCATTGGTGTTTTTTTGCTATGTGGTTCTGACTTATCTTTTTTTTTTTAAGCTTATGTATATTTTTGTTTGAGAAGTATTTAGTTTTTTTTTTTTTTTTTTGTCAGCTTATGTAAATATTTGAAAGTAGTACTTTCAATCAAAACTTATGTAGTGGCTCGGCCACAGTTGTCTTTATGTTAATGAAATTATGCATCTTTTATTTATTTACATCTACCTCCCCTGTATCTTTTAATTATTACATATTTTAATGTTGGTAGCTTATTAGACCTAGTCTGCATCTCGTGAATGTAAGAAGAGCCTCATGCTCTGATACCAAGATCTGTCACACCCCAAACCACCCCTTGGGAGGATTAGGTAGGTGACCCGATGCGCCAAATCCCATAGATCTAGAAGCAGTTAATACAATCACGGTCCCACATTCATCACATTACTACAGGTAAGATCAGAGTGCTGCAGAGTATCTACAATGTTTAATAAGAGAGAAAGCGTAGCAATACGGGAATGATGGTGATATATACATATACAAAGTGTTTTGAAACATTCTCACCCAAATACAACCCACAAAGAGAAACAAAGCTGACAAAAGCTAAAAGGAAATACATACATAATATATACAGGGTGAGATAACTCAACCCCAGAAAGAAAGAAAGGAAACGACTAAACCAAAAGCATAGACAGGGATAAACTCCTATCAAAAGCAAAAAGGAGTCCCCAAGATAAAAAGCATCAAGTGCGCCCTCACTGGTCTTCATCAACGACCACCGAGAACAAACATAGGATCGGCATGACCTCCGTCAGAGTCCACACCAATAAAGTCATAATCACAAGGGCACTCCTCCTCGTAACAAGCCTCCATGCCACAGTGGCATCGATCTGCACAATCATCTAAAGAAAAACATATATAACTGAGTGTGAGCCCCATTGCTCTCGTGAGTAAAACATATCATCATGCATGCATATGCAACCACAATCCACATGTTCCTACATGATATGTGAGTCCATATTATTTAATTAGTCACCTAACAATACAGCTAAGTCAGGTCAGTGCTACTACAATCCCCAATACATGTATCCCTGGTGTGGGTTTGGTTACCCCTTCCCGTGATACACCCATTGAGTTGTCGGAGAAGATCAGCCAGCTCCAGCATCTCCCTACCCAGGACAGCCCGATCGATCCTCTGGATTAACTCCCGTGAGGTAACCGACTCAATATTAGAACACCTAAACCGGTGCATAGTCATTATATGTGGCATTCCGGCAAAAATTAACCTTTCGGTGCTTCCCAAGCTTATAGCCCGAGGCTTCTCGGCAAATCTGCCCTGGGGCATCCCAGCTGTGTTGAGGCTTCCCAGCGTAAATGCCTCTAGAGTTTAACAGTAGTTCTCACGGTTATCCAACACCATAACCCCTATTAGCAAGGGTGCGTAGCACGGGTGATGAAACTCTAACCCCATGTCTATATGGCATCGCACCAGTCGGGCGGTGTCAACCGTATCCCATACTACGGGCTACCACCAGCCTCGTTTCCAAGCCGACTACGACATCTAGTCTAACATTGACAATCATCAGATAAGAATCACAGTGTTGATCAACAGACAATCAATGTGTAGTAATTTGAACAATTGAACAGAATTTAAATAACACGATATAAACAATTTAACAGTTTAATTGCCAGCATAGTATCATAGTTACACATACATATATGATATGTACTTCACTCACCTGGGTCTGGTTCTAAGAATTCAGTTGCAAATTCAGTTCCGACTGTAGTCTGGTTGTAGGCCTCGAGCGCGGGATCAAATCCTAGATATAGATAAGAACTTGTCATTTTAATATTTCAATCCGTTTTTGGAAACCCTAGGGTTGATCTAAGCTCACTGGGTTGACTCGGTGTATAGTTGATCTTCACTTGGAATTCCCTGGGCCTTGCACTAGGCCTTAGGCCTATGTCCCGGTGCATCATCCAGAGTTGGTGGTCTAGGGCATAATGGTCATTTTTCATTTTAGTACATGATCCTAGGTCACAATAGCCTCACAGTGCTGTCCCCATCTTGACAGTGTTGCAGGACCAACACAGGCAGGGTTTCCAAGTTTTACAGGGTTCACTTGGGTACCCCAAGTACTCACACCCATGGACAGATGTGGGGAAGGGGCATTCTGGTCATTTTGCACCTCCCTACAATGTATCATGGCCCTAGGGGTAGAATCCCCAGGTCAAAGCATCAAAACAGTAAAGTTTCCTTCACTGGGCGATGGCTCTGGGCGATGACTGCATCGCCTACAGATTGCAAAACCAGAATCAGGCTGAGATTCCTAGGTTTTGAACCATAGGTTGTGCATGGATCTTCTCCCAATGCATGCTAGGTCACCTTGGACCCCCAGGGGCACACTTTGCACTGGTCCTTATGGATTTTCAACTGGGCCCACCACTTGGCTGCCAGAGGCTGCCCAGACAGCCCAATAAATAGTAACACAGGGTATTCTTCAGGTATAAAACTTAGTTTTAGCTTCATGCAAAGCTGGAATCAGATGTGAAATGATAATCCAAGGCTGCTACCACTAGGGCTAGGTCCCATGTAGCCAGGGCTTGCATTCAAGGCTCCAAACAGCCAGTTCTCTGTGCAACATAGCAGTGCTGCCAAGCACTGCCATGTTTTGGTTCTAGATCAGTAAATCAGAAATGTAAAACATCATTAAGCACTCAGATCTTCCATACATCAAGTTTGCATGGCAGATCTGAGGTGGTACTTGGCAGCTCTTAGCTGTTCAGGGCTGCCAGTGGTCAGAAATCCATCAAAGCATAGAGATTCAAAAAGGGCAGCAGGTAGAGCAGGGTTGTGTATACCTGCACAGGCTTTTGGTGGCACAAAATTAGGGCCTTGGAGGGCAAGGCAGCTCTCTTCCTTCTTCGCCTTCGCTTTTCTTCTTCTTCTTCCTCTCCTTTCTTTCCTTTCTTTCTTCTACCTTCCCCCATGGTTTGAATAGTAGCCAAGGGTCTAAAATGAACCCAAGGCACTGGTATTTATATCCCAGCCCTTAACTAGGGCCTATTTGGCTGTTAAGGTCCATTTCCAAAATGCATTTTTGATTGCATTATCGGCCATTCTAGGCACTTAGGTGGGGTCCACAGTGATCCAAGGGTATGAGGTGGTCCCTCAGACTCCCCTCAACCTATGGAGAATGTCCATGTCTAATATGGGTGGTCCCCATAATTTAAATCCTTAAAATAATGCTGTTCTGCACACTAGGCAATGGCTTTGGGCGTTGATTGCATCGCCAGAGATTTCAGCAAGGCTGGAACTCTGTGGATTTGCAAGGGGTTTGACCCATGGTCAGGGCATTGTCCCCACATGTCATTTAGGGTCCTTTACACCCATTTCCAGGGGTAGGACCCACAGTTGTGAAGAGGAGAGAGAATACCTGGAGTCCAGGCAATACATTATGCTATGAGCTGTGCAGTTGGAAGGGTCAACTGTCCACCTTTTGATAGGTATGTAAGAAGACTTGCACAAGGTTTCTTCATCAATTTCAATCACTGGCGTGATACTCCACAGTGTGCTTGGATGGCATATCAGGGGTTCCTGTCCTTCAATCAAAATTTTGGTCTGTCAGGGGCAGGTTTGACAACTCATCCCGACTCAACATGAGATCAGTTCAAAGAGTTATTCTTCAAGAATTACTTCCCAAAGAGCCTCAGAGATAGGAAGGAAGTAGAGTTCTTTGTCCTTGCACAAGGGTCAAAGATAGTACTGGAATACCAACAGTAGTTTGAGGACTTGCTCCATTTTACACCAAAACAACTGAGGAATGAGGTAAGAAAGACTAAGAAATTTGAGAAAGGAATTAAACCTGAGATTGGAGCTATGTTGTCAATCATGGAGATTGAATCCTATGCTCAGATGGTTGACAAGGCTAAGACCGTTGAAGATAGACCGAAGGAAAAGTCGACTGCATCACAATGATCAACTAAGAGGCCTAGCAATTTCCAGAATTACAACTACCTTAACAAGACTTTCAAGAGCCCTAGCAGCCCCAATCCACTGCAATATCGGCAGCCAGAAGTGGGTCAAAACTCGTAACCATACCGTTCAGTCTATAATCAGTCAAATCAGTATGCTCATCAGACTTCTGGTCAAGCTACAACTTCTGTCCAGACTCCGCGGTCGGCGACAAGCTAAGCAAGTCAAGCTTCTTCTCAATCTACCCGCTCTGTGCCTCCTTCCCAATCTACCGATTCCATCTGATGTTTCAGATGTGGTCAGCCTGGTCATTGGGTAAAGGACTATACGCGTTGGAGAAACAAAGTACCCTCAAGATTCCAATCATCTGGCCGGCCCTACCTGCACCAAGATGGCTGAACTCAAGGAAAAGTGTACGCGCGAACCAATGAGGAAGCAGAAGCGGATCTGAAAGTAATGACAGGTATTTCCCAAAAGAAACCACATAATCAAGTTTAGATAAGCTATATAACATAAGGTAGGCTTTTGATTGCATCATTATCTTAATCCAAACCTAGGAACTCTAAACCTAGCATCCATCCCTGCGTATGTGCTATTTGATTCTGGCGCATTGCACTCCTTCATCTCTAATATCTTTGCAAGTAGAATGAACATATCTCCAAGAAATATAGGGCACAAGTTTGCAGTTAGCACCCCAGCCGAAAGTGTCATAAGTTTGAAGGAAGTATTTGATGCTTGCCCGATAGAGATTTGCGGGAAGAATTTGATAGCACGTTTGATCAAGTTTGACATGAAGGACTTTGATGTAATTCTAGGAATGGATTGGTTGTCTGCTCATGGGGCAAATGTCATGTGTGTAGAAAGGAAGATTGTGTTTAAGCCTAAAAATGGGGATGAATTTACCTACAAAAGTGAACCGGTGAGAAAGCCCAAGTAGGTGACAATATCCGCACTCCAAGCGAAGAAGTTATTGGATGATGTGTGCCAGGGATATCTGGCTGCAGTTATGGATACAGAAGCAAAGGTAAAGCCATTAGAGGAATTAGATGTAGTCTGGGAATTTCCTTATGTGTTTCCCGATGACTTAACTCAACTGCCACTAGAGCAAAAAACAAAATTTACAATAGATCTAACCTCTAGAGCAGCCCCGATGTCTAAAGCACCGTATCTTATGGCACCTATAGAACTAAAAGAATTACTAATTCAGCTGTAGGACCTATTGAAGAAAGGGTTTATCTGGCCCAGTGTGTTGCCTTAGGGAGCGCCGGTCCTGTTTGTAAAGAAAAAGGATAGAAGTATGCGCATGTGAATCGATTATCGAGAACTGAACAAACTCACAATCAAGAACCGATACCCGTTGCCACGCATCGATGACTTGTTTGATCAGCTGCAAGGCATAAGTGTTTTCTCAAAGGTTGACCTTAGGTCTGGGTATCACCAGCTGAGGATCAAGGGCAGTGATGTCTATAAGACTACGTTCAGAATGAGGTACAGACACTACAAATTTTTGGTGTTGTCCTTCGGACTGACGAATGCCCCCACAACATTCATGGATATGATGAATAGGGTGTTCCATGACGTCCTGGACAAGTATGTCATAGTTTTCATAGATGACATTTTAATCAATTCGAAGAATGCAGAGGAACTTGCACATCACTTGAGGTTTGTACTTCAACGGTTAAGGGAACATCAATTGTTCGCAAAATTCAGCAAGTGCTAATTTTGGCTCCGCCAGATAGGGTTCCTGGAATATATAGTCTCAAGTAAGGGCATTTAAGTTGACCTAGGGAAGGTCAAGGCGGTCCTCGAATGGGAGACACTGAAGAATGCCCCAAAAATCCATAGTTTCCTGGGACTGGCTGGTTATTACCATCGATTCATTGAAAACTTCTCCTGAATATTGGCACCCATGACTCGATTGACCAGGAAAGGCGTACAGTTTGAATGGTTGGATGCATGTGAGAAGAGATTTTGCAAACTTAGAAGATTATTGGCAACAACCCCGATTTTGACCATCCTAGATGGCATAGGTGGCATGACTGTGTACACAGATGCGTTGAGAACCGGCTTGGGCTGTGTATTGATGTAAAAAGGGAAAGTGGTCGCCTATGCATCAAGACAACTAAAAGAACATGAAAAGAACTACCCCACTCATGACTTAGAGTTAGCGGCGGTGGTTTTTGCCTTAAAAATTTGGTGGCATTACTTATATGGTGAGAGGAGTGAAATCTTCAGCGACCACCAAAGTCTGAAGTACTTCTTCACGCAGAAAGACCTAAATATGAGACAAAGAAGGTGGTTGGAATTACTAAAGGATTACGACTACGACATAGAATACCAACCCGGAAAGGGCAATGTAGTCGTAGACACATTAAGTAGGAAGGGCCAGACACAATCCCTTGCTTCCCTAGCTGTTAGTGAGCAGTTGATTGAGGAAGCCAGGAAGTTTGATTTGGAGCTCATGATTGATGGGACAATAGCATTGTTGGCAGCTCTGGATGTCCAACCATCAATCAGAGAAGAGATAATAGAAAAATAGCTGAGGGATCCAAAGTTGTGGAAGATTATTAGAGGGATCCAACAAGGCACTTAAGGAGATCCAGACTTTTCAATTGCTAATGATGGAGTGCTAAAGTTTAGAGATAGACTATGCGTCCCAGTCGATTATGACGTGCAAGATCGAATTCTCAAGGAAGCCCACAATTTGCCATACTCCATACACCCAGGCAGTACGAAGATGTATAAAGACCTAAAGGAGTATTATTGGTGGATCAGAATGAAGGAGACTGTAGCATTGCACATATTGGAATGCCTCTCCTGCCAACAGATAAAGGCGGAAAGGCACAGGCCACATAGGCTGTTGCAGGCATTACTGGTCCCTGAATGGAAATGGGATCACATTACCATGGATTTTGTGACTGGTCTATCATTGAAGAAGAAGGGAATGAATGCAATTTGGATGATTGTTGATAGGTTGACGAAATCGGCTCACTGCATCCCTATAAAGGTCACTTACCCGTTGGACAAGCTGGCTCAGCTGTACATCGATGGAGTAGTTCATCTTCACGGTGTGCCTGTCAGCATCATATCTGATTAAGACCCTAGGTTTAGCTCAACATTTTGGAGATGCCTTCAACAAGCTATGGGCACTCGATTGAACATCAGTACTGGCTTCCTCCCTCAGATCGACGGACAATCTGAGCGGACCATATAGACATTGGAAGATATGCTCAGGGCATGTACCTTGGAGATGAAGGATAGCTGGGACTCGCATGTTCCCCTGATAGAATTTGTTTACAATAATAATAGCAACCATTCCACCATTGGAATGGCACCTTACGAAGCACTATATGGTAGGAAATGCCGCACGCCTCTCTACTGGGATGAAGTTGGAGAGCGGCGCATGATAGGCCCCGAAATAGTATAGATCACTTATGAGAAAGAGGATATGATTAGAGAAAAGATCACGGTGGCTCAATCAAGGCAGAAGAGCTATGCAGACAATAAAAGGAAAGATATTGAGTTTGCGGTAGGTGAAAAGGTATTTCTTCGGATTTCACCAACCAAGGGCATCACACACTTTAGCAAGAAAGGGAAGTTGAGCCCAAGGTATATTGGTCCATACGAAATCCTAACGAGAGTTGGACCAGTAGCATATCGGTTAGCTCTACCCCCGGCATTTGAAGGCGTTCATAATGTGTTCCATGTGTCAATGTTAAAGAAGTACATCACCA
The DNA here is from genome assembly GCF_018873765.1 of Telopea speciosissima. Classification (NCBI taxonomy): domain Eukaryota; kingdom Viridiplantae; phylum Streptophyta; class Magnoliopsida; order Proteales; family Proteaceae; genus Telopea; species Telopea speciosissima. The sequence continues at coordinate 37,072,036 of NC_057917.1, read as the reverse complement.
ATCCGACACATGTACTTTCGGTCGAACCAGAACATCTTGACTCTAACCTGACATATGTGGAGGAACCCGAAGAAATTCTGGATTGAAAGGAGCATAAGCTCTGCAATTGTACCATTGCTTATGTCAAGGTTTGATGGAGAAACCACACCCCCGAGGAAGCATCATGGGAAAATGAAGAAGAAATGCGTAAAGAATACCCTCCCCTTTTTAGCTTACAACATATGTCAATTTCAAGCACGAAATTCTTGTAAGGGGGAGGATGTTACAGTTGTACCCGAACCCTAACCCAAACTTTGAATGTAGGTTCGGAACCCCATGGATCCAGGTTCTTACCCACTAGAAACTTGTGGTGCACTGACCCGGTAATCATTTTTGAAGGGGAAACCCTGGTGATGTCATACCTACCAGTCCAGAGACAACCACTAGACCTGTGCTGCTGTTCTGTACACCAGTTGATGACCAACCTAAGGTACAACCCCTACTTAACTAAATTAGGTTTTCAAATTATTTTTAAATGTTTAAACACTACTAATGGTCACAAATTATGCAAGAACAATGCCCCTGGCATGGCACAGGCCTCTATGGGACCCAAATGCAAAAACAATAAGGTTTCACCTACTAGTCCATCCATAGTGGTTGATTGGATTGACCAGTGCTGCTGTACTACATAAAATCCACTTCAGATGTGTGGGGCCCAGTGTCTCGCACCTCGAATCACCCCCTCATGCCTAGAATGACTTTTGGGAATGATACCTTAACACTGTGACCATGTGGGGCCCACTCAGGGGCCATTTGCATTGAAGAATGGGTTTTTAGAATGCATTTTACAAGAAGTTGCGCTAGGCAAATAGGCCTTAGTGGCTGGGCCTATATAAGCATGTCTTCAGCCCAAATTCTCTCTTATTCAATTCGTTGGAGAAAAGGAAGAGAGAAAGAGAAGGAAAAGAAGGAGAGGAAGGAGGAGCTTGCCCACCCCTTCTGCTTAGGATCCAACAAGGTAATCCCCCAAACCCAGCTGTTCTATGTTGTTCTTCCTAGCCATTTCCATGGCTATAACTATGATCCATTCTCTGATGTTGGTTGAACAACCATGTTGTCATGTGCTTATAGGGCTAGCTATGTTTTACTAGCCCTTCATGCTTAAATCCTTACATTCAAGTCTGAATCTGCCATGTTTGGCCTATCATCTACCTATTTCATGAAGAACATATGCTGTAACTGTCAAAACCAGCCTTGGTTACTTGATTCACATTCCCATGGTTAGTTTTGAATGAGCCTTATGGGTATAGAACTTGTTAGCTTCATAGCATGTTAGATGCAAGGCATTGTTTTCCAAAAATAGAACTATTGTAGCATAGATATAAACCTCCTCATGTGTGATTTCTACTGTTTTTTACATGCAAAGCCATACATGCTAGCCATGATGCCAAAAGCCCCAATACCCCATGCATGTTAGATTTTTCACCATATATCTATTGGTTGTCATGCATGGAACCCTACTGTAACCTCTGATCATCCATGCATGCTGCTGACCCAAAGATCTAAGCCAAAACAATAGTGCCTTTTATTCTTCTCAAGCTGCTCTTGCACTGGTCAATTGCCAGTAGTCGATTGGATCCACCACTATGAATCGACCACTATAGGATTTTAAGTCCTGTGTCATCCCTGACCAACCCATAGGCTTGAGATGCTTTCCATGGAACCTTACATGAAAGCCCAAGTGAAAACCATGCCCTGCATATCAAACTTACCCCTGAGTGGATGGAATTTTTTATTGAAGGACAGGAACCCCTGACATGGCATCCAAGCACACAGTGGAGTATCACTCTAGTGATTGAATTTAATGGAGAACCCCCGAGGATGTCCTCGTACATACCTGTCAGAAGATGGATTGCTGATCCTTACAGTTGCACTGCCCACAGCATAATGTACTGCTTAGACTCCAGGTACTCTCTCTCCTCTCCATGAATGTGGGTCCCACACCTAAAAATTTATGCAAAAGGGCCTGGGTGAGGTGTAGGTACAAGGCCCCAACCCTGGGTCAAACCCCTGTGCAAGCCCAAGGTGAAACAGCCTTGCTGTATTCTTTAGGCGATGCACACATCACCCAGAGTGGAAAAATTCATTATTTTAATCAGTACATATCTGGGGACCACCCATAATAGACATGGGCACCCTCCATAGCTAGAAGAGAGTCTGGGGACCACCTCATACCCTTAGACCCCTGTGGACCCCACCAGAGTGCCCAAAATGGCTGAGAATCAATTTAAAATCACATTCTCAAAAGGGACCTAGGCAGCCAAACAGGCCTCAGTGGGGGCTGGTCTACAAATAGGGGACCCCAGCTTCATTTTAGAGGTTCCAAACATTGTTGAAACCGTAGGAGAGAAAAAGAAAAAGGAGAAGAAGGGGAAGAGCTCACCTTGCATCCAATCTGTTCCAGCAGCTTACTAGACTAGGTTCAGGTATAAACCATACCAACACATGCTGCTATACTGTTGTTTGCTAATTTTCTCCATAAATCTCTGATGTTTGGTAGCATTTCTAGCCATTGGCAGCCCAGAACAGCTGGGGGCTGCCATGAACCACCTCAGATCCAACATGCAAACATGATGCATGGAGGATCTGAGCTTTTTAATGAAGTTTTGGTTGCTGCTACATACCTGAGACCGAAATCCATGCTTGTGCCAGACTGCATTGCATTGTTGCACCAAGAACAGGCAGTTTGGGCTCAGATCTGTGTGCCCTGGCTACATGTAGCCTAGCCATGAGTTGCAACAGCATTGGATGGCCCTAACACCTATGAAATAACCCTTACATGTAGCCAAATCTATGGTCTGTAGCTGAAGCACCACTGGGTTACTATTTACTGGGCTATCTGGGCAGCTCCTGGCAGCCAAGTGGTGGGCCCAGGTAAAAATCCATGTGGACTAGTGCAAACTACACCCCATGGGGTCCATGTTGACTTGACATGTATGCGTGATTGACCAAGGCACTGCCCATGATGCAAAACATAGGAAATGGAGCCTGTTGACGTCCTAAACAGGCTCTGTGCGATGCATTGGGTGATGCAGACATCACCCAGAGAATTAAAACTGGCCATTTTGCTGATCTGCTTTGAGGACCTTCACCCATGGATTGTAAATAGTGTAAGAAGGTGGAAAATGACCAAAATACCCCTCCTCACATCTGTCCATAATTATGGATACCTTGGGTACCCAAGTGGGCCTCGCATGGCTTGGAAACCTATCTGTGTTGGTCCTGCAGCACTGCAGAATTGGGATTAGTGTTGTAAGGCTGTTATGACCTTGAACCATGTACTACAGGTGTAAATGACCATTCTACTCCAGACCGCATTCTCCTAATGATGCACCGGGACTTAGGCCTAAAGCCCAGTGCAAGGCCCAGAGAATTCCAAGTGATGTCAGATTGTGCACCGAGTCAACCCAGTGAACCTAGATCAACCCTAGGACATCCAAAAATAGTTTGGAATATTAAATGACATATTTCTGATTTATACTTAGGGTTTGATCCCGCGCTCGAGGCCTACTGCCAGACTGGAGACGAAACTGAAACTACAACTGATTTCATAGAACCAGACCCAAGTGAGTGAAATGTTATCGTGTAAGTAAGTGTAACATAATTGTTATTATATCGGAAATAAATTCTATAATTATAATGCTGTGTTACTTAATAAATTGCAAATTTCATAATTATTACACATCGTGTGACTGTTGATCAACTCTGCTTGAATATATCATGATGATTGTGATTGATAGACTAGGTGTCGTAGCCGGCTTGGAAATGAGGCCTGTGGTAGCCCATAGTATGGGATACGGTTGACACCGCTTGACTTATACAATGCCATATAGACATGGGGTTAGTGATTCATCACTCGTGCTACGCACCCTTGCCAATAGGGGTTAAGGTGTTGGATGATTGTGAGGACTACCATAAAACCTTGGGCGTTTACGCCGGGAAGCCTCGGCTATATGCTGGGATGCCTCGAGCTTTAAGCTGGGAAGCCTCGAGCAACATGCTTGGGAAGCACCGAATAGTGAATTATGGCTATATGCCAAACAATGTTTATCCTCGAGCTGCATGCCGGGAAGCACCGAATGGGTGAAGTGATATTAAGTCGATTACCTCACAAGTCTAATCACAGAGGGCCAGTTGGGCCGACCTGGGTAGGGAGATGTTGGGGCCGACTGGTTCTCTCTGACAACTCAATGGGTGTATTGTGGGAAGGGGTAACCAAGCCCACACCGGGGATACATGTATTGAGGATTGTAGTAGCACTAACCTGCCTTAGCTGTATTGATAGGTGGCTAATAAAAAAAATCTGGACTTGCATATCATGTAGGATCATGTGGATTGTGGTTGCATATGCATGCATGATAATATGTTTTACTCACCGGCTTAGTGGGGCTCACACTTTGTTATATATGTTTTTTTTTCTATTAGATGATTATTCAGATAGATGCCACTATGGTGTGGAGGCTTATTTCCCGGAGGAGAGTAGTGGTGGTTATGATGATATTGGTATGGACCTCGACGGAGGTCGTGTCAATGATGCGAGCGCTCTCAGTGGTTATTGAAGATGACCCGTGAAGAGTGCTCTTTATGCTTTTGTTTTGGGGACTCCTTTTTGACTTTTGATAGGAGTTTATCCCCGTTTTTGTTTCTGTTTTAGTTTCTTCTTTTCTTTTTGGGGTTGAGTTATCTCGCCCTGTATATAGTTACTTTTACTTCAGCTTATGTATATGTCAATTCTTACTGTTCTGTTCAGGGGTGTAATGAGGAATGGAAAAAACCTTACTTATGTAAATATATCACAATCATTTCCCATATCGCGATGCTTTCTCTTTCTTCTTATAATTGTAGATTATCTGCAATACTCTGATATTATTTGTGATAATGCTTTGGATGTGTGTCCGTGAGTGTATTAACTGCTTCTAGATCCGTGGGATTTGGCGGATTGCCGTTATGCAATTCGGGTCACCTACCTAATCTTTCTAGGGGGTGGTTTGGGGTATGACAGAGCTTGGTATCAGAGTGTGAGGCTCTTTTTACATTCACGGATGGCAGAATAGGGATAATAAGCTAACAATAATAAAACATGCTATAAGGTAAAAGCTACAAGGGAGGTAGATGTAATTAAAAATCAAATTTCATAATTACATTAATACAAGGATAATTGTGGCCGAACCACTACATGAAGTTTGACTGAAAGTACTACTTTCAATTTACATAAGCTAAAAAAAAAAAGTACATAAACCATGATAAAAAAAAAAGAGGGGGGGGGGGGGAGAAAGACAAAAAGTCACAACTACATCATGTCAGGTCAGACTAAATAGGAGCTGGCTGGGATGCTACTTTGTCGGAGGTAAGTCACCCGACGGAGGCTAAGACTGGCGTGAATCAACACGATAGAATGTGTCCCAGAAGTCAAGGCGTCGCTCTACAGACCCCACTCTACTCTCAAGGGACGAGAAGCCCCGATCCATCCTAGTAGTCTTGTCAGTAAGCTGGGTGCTGAGGCCCTAAAACTGTGACATCATCTGAGACCACCCAAAGGACTCTGGCACCTGTGAGCTAGTGGTACTAGTCACCTCATATGGGGGCAAATCTGTGAACGGTGCTCCAACCCCCTCCAAGTTGCCCTCCTCCTCTAGCTCAACTCCCTGCTCCTCGCCCTACTCCACCTGATCTCCCTCCTCTGGATCACTTCCTGGCTCCCCTGGTACTTTAATCTTCAGGATTGAGGTCTTGTTGATGGATCTAGACCTATCCCTCTCCATATACTCATTGCCCAAGGGAACACCAAAGTGTCTGAAGACTAGAGTTAGGAACTTCCCATATGGAAGGTTTCCATCAGAAGGGTTCTGGGCATGGTATAACATGGCCTAAAAAAGTAGATATGGGAGGTTTATAACTGGACCCCCCTTGCCTGTACCGAACAAGTAATAAGTGATGTAGGCCCTCAGCATAGAAATACTACCTCTATTCCCGCCCTTCGGGTAGATGTTATACGAAACGCATCTACTAATGATCCGGACACTGGGCTTATAGGCAGCCTCAAATTAAGGAGTCCCCTCTGAACCGGTCAATGCTTTGAAGACCCTCCTCTTGGTCTCCAAGGAAAACATGTCTAAAATACCAATCCTTGGCTTATAATAACACCTCTTGCCTGTGTTAGGCAACCCCAGAATCTCTGCTAAAGTTGCAGTGGTAAGTCTGATGTCCACCCCCTTAACCCTGCTCTCCAACCCAAACTCCTGTGCCCCAGATGGCACTAGGTTATAGTAAAAGTATCGAGCTAAGTTAGGGTAACATGGCTTGGTGGGTGACAACATAGAGGCCTAACCTAGAATATTGAACCTAGTATATAAGTTGTATTGATGGAAGTCGTCCACCTGTACCATCCTCCCATTCACAATCTTAAGGGACCTAAATTTGTCCCAATCTCGAGAATGCTCATACCTAGAGAATCGGAATCGATCAAAATCCGGCTCCTCTGATGAAGAATCCTCTCTTGGTGAGGAAGGTGGCATAGGGGAAGATGAGGAATGCTCGCTCTCGGATCATAGCCTCTTGCGTGCTATGGATTTCCTCGCCGTTCTATGACTAGTAGACATAGGGAAGCAAAAAGAAAAGGATAGAACTAGTTAGGGTAAGAGAAAAATTTGTAAAACCCTAACCAAGACAAGAAAGACATGGGAAATGACCTAAAATAAGAGAAAAAGTTAAAGAATCTTACCCAAGAACGCGTAGGATCGCGGGGGACCCGTGAAAATGGGTGGATATGGTGTGGAAGTAGTCACACTAGGCTTGGGAGCTCTACCCTAGGCGTTTAGGAAACTGTAGAGAAGAAATGAAATAAAAAAATGAGCTCTCAGACTGTTATATTTGGGAAATAAAAATATGAGCTCTCAGACTGTTATATCTGGGCCCCGATTCTCTGGACGATAGCACTGGGCGATGCATCTAAAGCCTAGAGACATCGCATAGAGAATGGAATTTTTTGCTGTTTTGCATACAATCTTATGAAATTGTGAGTTTTGCCTGGAAATGGCATAATAAACACAAAACTATAAATTTTACAAATGTATAAATATAAAGAAAATAATGAAATTATAATAAAATTCAAATAAAAAATACATCTATGAATAGATAAGGCAATGCTTGTGGGCTATCATAGTGAAAGGAGGAGCATAGAGATTTTAGGAAATTTCTTTCCTTGTTTAAGATGAACGATGATAAATAATTATGCCTATACCTATAAATAAGTAGAGTGTACTTAAATAATTAATATTATGTGTTTAGTACTATGTGTGTATGAACCAAGGTGGAGTGATGCTATGCAAGCTGAACATAGATACGTAGGTATGTTGTATTACATAATTATGAGGTTTTGGAGAGTGTAGATCTCATCACCCACAATCTAGTTCAACCAAGAATAGGATCCGATAGGTTGTCCAGTCAAGTTGAACCCCTAGATGCTAAGATGCCTTGAGCCAACCCATTTATTTTTCTCCTGCTCATGACTACTTAAATTCCTGTAGGCATGTATTTAATTTCTTAATTAAGTATCTATAGTGACTTGATGCTTAGAACCTTGTCGTGGCAGGACCTTACTACCTCATTCAGGCCTGAAGACCCCAGCAACATGCGGTATATTAGGCGATTACGGAGAAGACTGATTAGGATACGTGCGGTACAAGCCCATGCCAAGCACTAGCTATTTATCTACCTAGCCCTTGCGGACACTAGTGGACCCGAGGATCGAGCTACCTACCTATTCCTAGCAGACGAGGTTAGAAGTGACATAGCCTATCTTTACATGCAGGATATCATTGCTAGTTGGCGGTTGTAGAGACTTGCCTGTTAGGCACAGGTACATAATTAAAATACTTATGGTTAAAATAAATTTAAAATTGAATATATAGTGTCAGGCATAGCATAACATTGCATAAAACACTCTTTGAACAGAATATAAGTAAAGAGAACACTTTAAAAAAAGAAAAAAGAAAAAAAAGATATAGAATGTATAAGTAAATAAAGAACACCTTGCTAGGATGACCTACATTAATCACTGGAACTGTGGAATAGGTATGTGCATGTGTTAAGTAGGATTTGTTTGTTTACCTAGACAAGGAGTGTTGAATTATTGAACAAGTTGCCCTTTCCAGAAAAGCAACCATGGTCAAGACAAGAAGTACTCAAGGTGGTCGCGGAGGAAGACGCCCTCGCATTATTCCGGAGGTTGAGCTTCTAAATGAAACCGAGGCTCAAAATTATGAAGCATCGGCTACTTCGCCAAGGGCACCAGTGGTTGCTCGAGCCACTGCTGCGGTACCTCAGTCGGGTATAGCAGCCTGTGAGGTAAATACTTTCATGACTACTATGATGCGTACCATGCAGCAACAACAAGAACTGCTGGGTCAAATGTCCACACAATTCACGGCCATGATGCATGAGCGTGCAATACAACCTCTACCACCAAACTGGCCTGTACTTTTCCCACCAACTATGCCTCAACACTTAGTGAAAAACTCTACCACCAGGTAAGGGAGAGATTCAAGAAACTCCAACCACCTGTGTTTTCCAGGTTGAATTCCGAGGCAATGCAGCCAGAACGGTGGATTAGTGCCTTAGAGAAGGCATTTGATGTGCTCGAGTGTTTGGATGCGCAAAAGCTGATATGTGCTGGTTATCAGCTACAGAATGAGGCTGAAGCCTGGTGGAAGGCTACTAAGCCAAATCTTGAAGCTGCTCATCCAAATCCCATGTGGGAGCAATTTAAGGAAGTTTTCTTCAAGAACTACTTCGCAGAGGGTTTTAGGGATAGAAAAGAAGCTGAGTTCTTCACACTGGTACAAGGAACCCAGTCAGTGCTGGACTATGAACAACGGTTCGAAGATCTATTCCATTTCACTCCAGAGCACCTAAAAGGGGAAGTCAGTAAAACGAAGAAGTTTGAGAAGGGACTTAAACCTGAGATCGGGTTTGTTCTATCAATTATGGGCATTCGGGACTATGCTCAGATGGTCGACAAGGCGAAGACCATGAAAGATAGATTGAAGGAGAAAGAAAAAGAAAAGGCTATGACGTCGCCCAGGTTGAGCAAAAGGCCAAATAATTTTTAGACCTTTTGATGGCCAAACAAGGTTTTTCGAGGCACCAGTTAGCCCCAATCCGACTCCGTTCCGTAAATCGAATGTGGGCCAGAACCCTTTCTGCCCCACTTTCAATCTACCTACTCAACCGGCTACGACAACAGCAGCTTCGCCAGCCCGACCAGCCACAAGCCAAGTGAGCCAAGCCTCAACACCAGCTGTTCCACCTTATAAGTGTTACGTGTGCAATAAAGAAGGGCATATGGCCAAAGAATGCAGACTGCGTGGGTATAGCAATAACTCGCCGAATCAGTCCTACACTAGACCTCTTCAGCCATGGGACAATCGGACGCGAGGAAAGGTGTTCGCATTAACAAATGAAGAAGCTGAGGCGAACCCAGACGTAATGACAGGTAAGTCCACTGAACACTACTAAGTTGTAGGGAATAACCAGTGTATATATGTAACCTAAACTATCAAACCCTAGGTACCTTGAGTGTCTCAACCATTCCAGCACAAGTACTATTCGACTCGGGCGCATCCTACTCTTTTGTTTCCACCACCTTTGCGAGTAGGATGAAAGATCAACTAAGAGACATCGGGCACGACATAGTGGTCAGCACACCGATGGGTACTGTCATAAGCTTGAAGGAAGTCTATGACCCCCAGCAAGTAGAAATTTATGGAAGGAACTTGCTCGCACAGCTAATAAAGCTCGATATAAAAGACTTTGAAGTGATATTAGGAATGGATTGACTATCCGCCTATGGAGCAAACGTCATGTGTGCGGAGAAGAAGATAATGTTCAAATTGAAGGATGGGTCAGTTTTCACCTATCAAAGTGAACCAAAGAGGAAACCTAGAAGGATAACCTTATCCGCCCTCCAGGCGTGAAAGTTGCTGGATGAAGGATGTCAAGGCATTTTGGCTACTGTGATGGACACTAAGGCAAAGATAAAGCCCTTGGAGGAACTTGACGTCGTCAAAGAATTTCCTGATGTTTGCCCAGAAGATCTGACCCAGCTACCTCCTGATCACGAGACCAAGTTTCCAATTGATCTGACCCCTGGTGCAGCATCGGTATCCAAGGCACCATATCGAATGGCACCTATTGAATTAAAGGAGTTGCAGGTTCAATTACAAGACCTGATGAAGAAAGGTTTTATACGACCCAGCGTGTCTCCCTGGGGAACACCCATGTTATTCGTAAAGAAAAAGGCTGGTAGCATACGGCTGTATATCGACTACCGTGAGCTAAATAAGCTGACCATCAAGAACCGATACCCGTTGCCACGCATTGATGACCTATTCAATCATCTACAGGGAGCAAGAGTCTTCTCCAAGATTGATCTTAGGTTCGGATACCATCAATTAAAGATCAAGAGCGGCGATATTGATAAGATGCCATTTAGAACTCAATACGGACATTATGAATTCCTAATCTTATCGTTCGGGTTAACCAATGCCCCGACAGCATTCATGGATATGATGAATAGAGTATTCCATGACGTGTTGGATAAGTTTGTCATTGTGTTTATTGATGACATTCTAGTGTACTCCAAGAGTGAAGAAGAGCACGCATGACACCTCACCTTCGTGTTGCAGTGGTTGCGAGAACACCAGTTATATGCCAAGTTCAGCAAGTGTGAATTTTGGCTTCATCAAATTGGATTCCTAGGGCACATTGTCACCAAGGAAGGCATCAAAGTAGACCTAGACAAAGTGAAAGCGGTTCTCAAGTGGGAGACTCCGAAGAATGCCACTGAGATCCGAAGTTTCCTGGGTTTGGTCGGGTATTACCGCCGGTTTATTGAGAATTTCTCGTGCATCTCGGCACCCATGATGAAGCTAACAAAGAAGGGTGTAAAGTTTGAATGGAATGAAGCATGCGAGAAGAGCTTCCAAGAGTTAAGGAACCGGCTAGTAACAGCCCCAGTTTTGACCATCCCGAATGGCACCGAAGGAATGGTAGTATACACCGACGCGTCCAAATCAGGATTGGGTGGTGTCTTAATGCAAAGAGGTAAAGTGGTCGCATATGCTTCACGACAATTAAAGGAACATGAAAAGAACTACCCCACTCATGACTTGGAGTTGGCAGCAGTAGTCTTCACATTAAAGATATGGCGACATTACTTATATGGTGAAAAGAGCAAAATCTTCAGCGATAAAAAAAGTTTGAAGTATTTTTTCACCCAAAAGGAGCTGAATATGAGACAAAGATGGTGGTTAAAACTGGTGAAGGATTATGATTGTGAAATCCAATACCACCCCAGCAAGGCCAACGTTGTAGCGGATGCATTAAGTAGGAAATCACAAACTGCATCCCTCGTTTCCATGGTCGTAAGTGAGAAATTGATAGAAGAAGCTCGAAAGTTTGACCTGGAACTTGTGATCGAAGGGATGGCTATACAATTAGCAGCTATGGGTTTACAGTCGTCGATACAAGAGGAGGTAATTGCGAAGCAACCATTGGACCCCGAGTTGGCCAAGATAATCGGGGAAGTACAACAAGGAGTCCATAAGGACCCATATTTTTCACTGGCCCATGATGGAGCATTGAAGTTTCGTGACAGATTATGCGTGCCCGATGATTATGATGTCCAAGACCGAATCCTTAAAGAGGCACACAACTCACCCTATTCAATTCACTTTGGAAGCATGAAGATGTACAAGGATCTAAAGAAGTACTATTGGTGGATTGGGATGAAGGAGACCATAGCAATATACGTATCCAAATCCCTCACCTGCCAACAAATTAAAGCAGAGAGACACCAACTGTATGGATTGTTGCAGCCGCTCCCTATACCTGAATGGAAGTGAGAATGGATTACTATGGATTTTGTGACAAATCTGCCCAACACCAGGAAGGGAATGAATGCAATTTGGGTGATTGTAGACGGACTGACGAAGGTAGCCCACTTTATACCAATCAAAATAAGTTATTCAATGGAGAAGCTTGTCCAATTGTATACTGAAAATATAGTCCGCTTACATGGCGTGCCTGTCAGTATTGTATCTGATAGGGATCCTCGATTTACCTCAAGGTTTTGGAGAAGTTTACAACAGTCACTAGGATCTTAGCTAAATCTTAGTATGGCTTTCCATCCACAGATGGACGGACAATCCGAAAGAACTATCCAGACTTTGGAAGACATGCTCAGAGCCTGTGTCTTGGAAATGAACAATAGTTGGGATGCCCACATACTCTTGGTGGAATTTGCATACAACAATAGTTACCACTCCACCACTGGCATGGCACAGTTGGAAGCTCTTTATGGTTGGAAGTGCTGGACCCCGTTGTATTGGGACGAGGTTAGAGAACAAAAATATCTCAGGCCTAAGATGATACAAGCAACCTGTGACAAGGTTGATATTATTAGAGAGAAAATAAAAGTGGCCCAATCAAGGCAGAAGAGTTATGCTGATAATCAAAGAAAGGATATTGAATTTAATATCGGAGAAAAAGTATTCCTTCGGGTATCTCCAACAAAGGGAATGCTACATTTTAACAAGAAGGGCAAGTTGAGCCCAAGATTCATTGGTCCTTATGAGATTCTCAACAGAGTGGGACCCGTAGCATACCGACTGGCATTACCACCCTCTTTGCAAGGAGTCCACGATGTTTTCCATGTGTTGATGCTAAGAAAATATATCAACAACCCAACACATGTACTATCAACTGAACCTGAATAGTTAGACATGGATATGACCTATGAAGAACAGCCTACGGAGATATTGGATAGGAAAGAGCATAATCTCCGTAACCGCACGGTCGCCTTTGTAAAGGTTCGATGGGGAAACAATCCCATAGAAGAGGATTCATGGGAACGTGAAGAAGAAATGAAAGAAAAATATCCCCAACTCTTCGAGCTACAAGCTAAGCAAATTTTGAGGATGAAATTTTTATAAGGTGGGGAGAAATGTCAAACCTGCCCCTGACTGGCTAGAATTTTTTATTGAAGGACAAGAACCCCTAACATGGCATCCAAGCATACTGTGGAGTATCACTCCAGTGATTGAATTTAATGAAGAACCCCCGAGGATGTCCTCCTATGTACCTGTCAGAAGATGGATTGCTGATCCTTGGAGTTGCACTGCCCACAGCATAATGTACTGCTTGGACTCCAGGTACTCTCTCTCCTCTCCATGAATGTGGGTTCCACACTTGAAAATTTATGCAAAAGGGCCTGGGTGAGGTGTAGGTACAAGGCCCCAAGCCTGGGTCAAACCCTTGTGCAAGCCAAAGGTGAAACAGCCATGCTGTATTCTCTGGGCAATGCACACATCACCCAGAGACATCGCCCAAAGTGGAAAAATTCATTATTTTAATCAGCAGATGTGTGGGGACTGATGAGCACATTTATGTGTGAAATTATCCCATTTAATTTTGCATTTTATCTGCTTAGAATGGAGCTATTCGAGTATTTTTTGTCTTTTTCAGGGTACAGGGGTATTTTTGGCATATTGGAAGAAATGGAGAAAAAGTTCATTTTCGGAGCCTAAATTGAGAAAACCAAGTTGGAGGAGTTCAATGCTACACAAGCCCGGCCCAATGAAGACCTCTTGTATTAGAAGTTTCATTGAAGACCTAAGGGCATGATCGTAATATGGCAAAGTTGGAAAGAGAAGAAAGAAAACCTAATTTCTAATTTCTCTCACGAAAACCTCTCTCTCTCCCTTTTAGTTTCAAAATCCTAAACCTATTCTATCTTCCTTTTTATCTTTTTCTAAGCCATTACATTAGATATCCCCATCTCTCACGTATATCTCTCTCTCTCTCTCTTTCTAGTTTCCTAAACCAAAACCTATTCTATCTTTTTAGGTTGTTTTAGTGTTAAAAACCCATATGACCTCTTCCTATTAAGGGAAATGGATGGATTCAAAGAGGAGTGTAGAATTTCAGATATGAAACCACCGAGAGCACAAAGGAGAAGTAAGAAGGGAGATTGATATGCCACCTCACCTTCCCACATCTAAGTCCTAATCCCATATGCTTCCCATCTCACTTTCCTAATCCCCATCTCCCTCATGGACTCTATATCTCTACCTCTCTTCCCATCTCTCCCATCTCCTAATCCCTCTCCACTACCTCTTCCCTCTCTCACACATGCTGTCCACTAATCTCCTTCCCTTTTCTTCACAAAGATATAATCTCCTAACTCTTCTCTAACTCTCTAAATCCCTCACGAATTCCCGTCTCCCTCATTCTCTCTATCTCTCATGCTTTATTTTTCTTTTATTTTTATTATTAAATTTCCTTTTTAAAAAAACATCAATAGCTATAAAAACCCCACGGACAGATTAGGGGAGGCGATTCGATTCTCATAGCAGCAGCCGTGCCCTCTTCTCTTCTTCTTCTCTCTAGTTTTCCACTTTCTTCTTTTGTTATTTTTGTTTTTGGATTTTGGTTTGGCAAGGGGAGGAGGATCACCATTCCAGCAACTTCATCTCCATGGATCGTCGTCGCCATTGCTGTCCTTTGTCTCTTAGCACCATGATTGGCTAAGTTCCCTCTATCTTTAGGAGTAGATGAACTAATGGTGTTTGCTATTGAAAATTCTGGTTTGTATTCTTGATTGGTTGATGTTGAGACCCCATCCCTGTTTGGATGATTTTAATTGATGTATTTAGTTGGAAAATTCTGTTTCTATGATTCATTATTTTTTATTCAAGCAATGATATTTTGTTCTTATGTGGCTGTACCGATGATGGATTATAGCTGAACGAACTAAGCATACCAAGCCCTATAAGCGAAGGACAATAGTACTCGTCAAGATAGTCCATACCTAGGAGGAACCCTACATTCTGTGGTATTATTAGGCCTATGGTTATAATAAACTGAAGCATGCAATCGAATTGAATAGCTACCCATTGGGGATTCGAACCCTAAATATAGTCTTCTCCCGTATTTGCTTATCATTGTTAGTTTAGATTCGTTTCTTTTGTTCGTAGTTTTAAAATCAGATTTAATGCATTTTAATTTTTATTATTTTCATCTAATCAACTTAGTAATTTAGCCTTCCAGTTCCCCGTAGATCGACCCCTTACTTGCTACTTGCTAGATTAATTTAGGGTTTTATTTTTGACCGGTTAACGACACGATCAAATTTTGGCGCTATTGCCGGGGAACCGAAGCACGGTTGCTAAGATTGATTGAGTTGTTTTGTGTTACTTTGTTTTACTTTTAATTTTATAATTGCAAAATTTGTTTTATTATTTTTTTTAATCTCTTTATTAGGTTAGTTTTTGTATACCTAACGTTCTCTTTGTTTGTGCAGGAAGCCGAGTAGAAGAGGCTCCTTTCGACCCGGAGGGTTATGTTGATTATAACAGTGTGGGTGTGGACCCGGAGGGAGGTTATCCCTCTGGTGTGGGAGATTAGGCTGACACTTGATGTTGACCCAGGAAGAGCGGCAATTTACTAACTTCTAACCTTAAGGATTCTTTTTAGGTAGATAGGATTTAGTAACATTTCCCTTTTTGTGTACAACTTTATTTGGGATTTATGCTGACTTGTCCCTTTTGTATGTTTTGTAAAGCTATACGGTTGGAAGTATATAGGCTTCCTAGGAAATGGGTACTGAAACATAAATAATGTCTGTAAATATTTTTAAATGTTGGAATGTGAATGGGAACAATGTATGTACATACGTTCTGATCTAATGATGATGTAAACTTAGTTTCTGTAGCACTCTGTGATTTCTATTATTATCCATTAATGTGGGTGTGTGTGTTTGTGAATGATATTAACAGCTACTGGGTCCTTGGGGTTTGGCAGATTGCTACCATGCAATTCGGGTCACCTACCTAATCCTCCGAGGGGGTGGTTTTGGGTGTGACAGGTCCCATACCCGTTGCATTGTATCCAAGCTTAGTCTCCTAAACTGTTGCAATTTTAAAATTATGGATTCAAAATATTAAGGTATGTTAAAGGGTTGTGTCCTTTCTTAATAGACACCTAAATAGCCAATGGGTGTGCCTATTGGAACTTTTGTTTGAATGGCTAACAAACAAGACTTGTGAGAAAAGACACATGTTTTGGGGCATATCTTTTGGAGACACCTCTTAGAAGTGCTTCTTCTTTTCCTATATAAAGAGAGGAGGTCTTGCCTATTTCTCTATCATGGTTTTGAAAACATTCTAATTTTTTTACTTCTCTATCATTGTGTCTGTATCAATGAACTAGTGAGTATTACCTTCGGACACTCTATACATAATCACACTTGGGGTGTTGCCATTTGTGATTGGAGTTGTTTTATCTTGGAGGTGAGAATGTAAGATCAAACCGGTTTGCACATATTCAGGGCATTCAAATACCTTAAGAAAAATTTACCAAAAAAAAAAAATACCTTAAGAAAAGTACATTAGCATGACTCAACTCAAAGTACAGGTTTGATGATTCAAGTAATACGATAGGATGATATTGGTGCTATCAATCCCTTCTCCAATTTCTACGAGGATATTTTGGTGATATACAAGCTGCCATGCAAAGCAGATAAATCTTATATTTATGCCCATTTTGTTATTTTCTAACATAAACTCCAGGTCCTCTACCTTTGCATTATTCCCCAATGAAACTCGTCTCGATCGATTGGTTTTTTCTTCAGTTTCTGACGACCTCTTCACCTTGGTCGTCTTCAATCCATCTTTCTTCCTGGCGCTCTTTACAATATCTGAACCCACAAAAACATAGCCTACCTTCTTATCCATAACTCATGAATCTTTCCCTCGGGAGAAAGAAGAAGAGAAATTCAAAATATATAGAAAAAATCCACATTAATAATGGCAGAGGAAATAAAGCATAAATTATCTAGTGCCAACAACAACAAGTAGGGTGTAGCAACTGTACGAATATAAGAAGACATTGTATAAAGTTTGCCACCAATAACAATAGGGCTTGAAATCTATGTCCCACAAGATGCTGAAGCTTATCCTGCATAAACCTAATAAACCCTAAAGCCATCGCAAAATATAAAACCTAAAAAAAATTTTGCCCTGCCACGAAGCATGAGTTCATGCACTTATATAATAGTATGATATAAAAGGTTTAAGGGTTAGTTTGGTTAGGCTTATAGAATCAGTTTAGAGAACTAGTTTCCTTTAATATGATTATAACCGGTCTGTTTGGTTGTCTAATTAGATTAAATTTATTTAAATGACTATTTGGCTTAAGCGGGGCCCACAGATGGAAATCTGATTGGTGACTCGGGTTGAGGAAGGGATTCCGACCGAAATGATATATTGTCGGCTGAAGATTGAAGGGGTGTATGTGGGTCCCACAGAGTAAATTAATAATTCAAAATTAACATTTAAATGTTAATCTAATCACATAAAAGTATTAACGCATCGAAAATCGTTGAAAGTCCTCTTCAAAGCCTAGCACTGAAATGCCAGCAGCACAAAAATTAATAATATTAAATGATACAAAAAAAAAAAAGAAAGAAAAATGTGGGGCATCACAACAGTATCTACACACCAAGTTCAAATTAGACCTGGTTTTGGTCACGGGTGTAACATGCCTCCCGAGATCCCAGCTCGCACTCTCATTGGCTGTTGCGTGTGTGTTGCCACTGCGCACTCCCACAGAGAATGCTCCCCCTTAGAGAAACTCTCTCTTTTATGAGCGGGGATCACTTGTGTGAAAACCCTCTGCCCAGACACTTGGAGGGTGAAAGGACCACCCTACCCCGTGAGCCCACCCCTATTGGATGTCTGTGTGTATAGTCCTATTGGCCTCTGCACTAATGCAAGCCATGCGACCTAGCAACCTTCTTTTTTTGTCCCTTTTTTTGTACTTATCCTATATTTACAAAAACTCTTTTATCCCAAACTTTTTTTTTCTGATTTCCTCCAAAAATAAACTTTCACCTTTCTTTTTCATTAATAATTCAAAATCTTGAATTAAATTGATCCCTACCCACCATTCCAATAGCTCCCATCCGACAACCCACCTCTACCCCTTCACCACCCCGTAACCCCACCTCTGATCCCATGCCCACCCCACCCTCCGCCTAACCTCCATCTCTGGCCATGTCATCTACATCTCCCCACCTCACCCCAGCCCTTTGCTTCTCCTCTCCCAGCCTTCTCCCCTCCCCCCCCCCCCCATCTCCTTCACCCATGCATCTCCCTCCCTTGACCCAGACCCCAACCTCTGCCCCCTACAACACCCCCTCTTCCCCCCCCCCACCCTATTCCCCCTACACAAAGAGGGAGAGTATTTCCCTATAGATTCAAATGGCAATATGTAACGTCTCACCCTCCAATAAGGGAATTAAGGTCGTTAATCGATTTAAGGATCGATTGTACTTAGTTGGTGAATTGTTAGAGGTAGCGATTTCAATTTTAAGACACATCCATATTATCTAGAGTAAAATCCAGCAAAAGTAAAAAATAAATAAATAAAATAAAAGGAAAACTTAAACAAATCTATCATCCAAACTTCAAAATAACTAAAGAAATTTATTACATGTCTTTATCCAAAATACTCAAATAACCATTACATGTTCTTCAAAGCAAAAGAAACCATAAATGAGGAAAAGAACATTAAAACTCCTAACAGAATATAAAATGGTGAGATTCATCATTAGTATGGGATTCTTCCACCTCACGATCCGTTTTCACAATACCATGCTCTAAATACTCATCATCTGAGAAAACATCGGGATAAGTTTCGAAGAAACTTAGCAAGGAGGAAAATCCAACTTAATACCATATAAGTTTGAAAAACAAAGAATCCAACAATGCAAAATCCATAATGGTAAATAAAATGTCCGGAGATGACGATACAACGAAAAAAGCATCCACGTATCAATAAATTTCCATTTTTCCTAGGTTTCAATACGATGCCCCATGCTGTTACATGGCTTACGCGCGTTACGTAGCCTTGACATGCATATTGACCCATAATGCCAATTTCTCCTATATCACCATGGTATTTCCAAATGTGAGAGGATGTAAGTTGACCCATGCCATTACGTGGCTTGGGCGCTTTACACAGCCTTGTCAACCCATCCAAATCAACATTGGACCATGTCATATAGGGGTAACCATATGCTCCAATAATTACATCATAAAGCCAAAATCAGAACTATATTCCTTGCCATGTACTAATTTGACTCTCATATTCAAAATCATAAATAAGCATATCTCATATCCAACTCATCATGTTCATGTTTAAATCAACACACATATGCATAGAGAAATCAAAACCAATTCAAGAATTATATCCATTTATCATACTTGCATACAATCATATGTATATCTCATAAAATCTTACATTTATCAATCATCATGCATCCCATAAAATCTTACATCTCCAATCATCATGCATCTCATAAAATGAAGTTATATATATATGATCATGTGAAAATGCTTTATTTTACCATACAATAATCTACGACCTATGTATCAAACTTATAGAAATTAGGAGGGATTTTCACTTACTCTTACTATAGACTAAAAATCAAAGACTTCTACCCTTGAGATAAAAGGTCTTGAACCCTTCGATACAGGGTCTTCAACATCCCAAACCGGAACTTGAAGGTTGAGGAGGGAGAGGTAGTCTTCTTCCCTTCTTCCTTTTCTCCTTCTCTTTCTTTCTCTCTTTTTTTTTTTTTTATTCCTTCCTCAAACTCACACCTCTCTTCTCACTCTTCAAAATTCGTGGGGAGCTAGCTTAGGCCCCCACGAATTTTGGTGGCTTGATATAGGAGAGATTCTCCTTCTCTCTATTTCTAAAATCCTTTCTATTAGCTTCCTAAAACTAGGATTTCTTTGATCTTCCCACATCTTCTATCTAAATAAATATTTGCCCTTGGATTAGTATAGAATCCCATGATCAAATAATTAGCTAAGAAGTGATGTAGACCTTCTAGTTATGAGCTAAATTGCTATTCAAGCAATTAATAAGTATCCAATAGTAGGTTACCACTTGGTAGGCCTACAATATTTACTTTCCAAAATCAAGGAGAAGATAGAGGATGGATCCCACAAGATATGGCCCTTTGAATACTCTCTTATGATCTTATCCTTGTTGGCAAATTTAACTCATAACTAATAATCCTTCAAAATTTTCAGCAATTCTTTCCAATTTGAATTCATAGTCTATTCAACTCAATCTTGACTAAGCACATGATTAAATCTTAGCCCTATACCTCATCATATCTCAATCTCACAAAAATCAAATGCTAAAATATCTCCAATAAGCTCCCTCCAAAAATAAGTTGAGCTCTAACCTCGGCCCCACACATGCCTAGATTACATTTTTTTTTTTTTTTGATAGGTAGTAGTTTTATCCTTTATTCTAAGATACCTCAACAAATCCTTCTCCATGCCTAGATTACATTATTAACCATATATAATAAGTTATATTTTAATTTAAGCTCTAAAATTCCCAGTAAGCCCCTACACGAAAATTTGGCCATACAAACTGGCTAGGTAACACACATGCATACATATATGTATATACATATATTTACATGTATAAATATTAATTTATAAAACAAAGTTTGTAGCTTAAACAAATTACCCAAATATCCTTGTAAAAAAAATAATTTTAGGGATATTACACAATAAGCCACCAAATTGTGCGGCTCTCCCTTAGTATTTCCCTAGATTCAGATCACAATATTATTTGAGTTGTTATTCTTACTGATATTGGAGGATTGACGATGACAATGATAGTAGACAAAACATTTTTCTGACCTAGTGTAGATACATAGATGGATTTGTCCATCTCTTGTTGGAGTTGGATAGAAGCAGCAACATATGGTCCAAGAACAAGACCTGATCATCAACTTTTAATGGTAACAACCCAACAACATTGTCAAACCCTGCTCCTGACTAACTGGAATTTTGATTGAAGGACAGGAACCCCTGACCAGGCAACCAAGAACACTGTGGAGTATCACTCCAGTGATTTGGGTTGATGAAGAAACCCTGTGCATGTCCTCCTACATACCTGTCAGCAGATGGACAGCTGACCCCTGCAACTGCACAACTCACAGCATTATGTATGACCTGGACTCCAGGTACTCTCTCTCCTCTCCACAACTGTGGTTCCCACCCTCGGGAATGTGTGTAAAGGACCCTAAATGGCATGTGGGGACAAGGCCCTGACCATAGGTCAAACCCCTGTGCAAACCCACTGAGTTTCAGCCCTGCTGAAGCCTCTCGGCGATGCAGACAACGCCCAAAGCCATCGCCCAATGTGCAAAACAGCATATTTTAATGGATTTAATTTGTGGGGACCACTCATATTGGACATGGGCACCCTCCATAGGATGAGGGAAGTCTGAGGGACCACCTCATACCCTTGGTTCACTGTGGACCCCACCAGAGAGCCCAGAGTGGCTGTAAATGCAGTTAAAAATGCATTTTAAAAATAGACCTTGACCAGCCAAACAGGCCTTAGTCAAGGCTGGGCTATAAATATCAATGCCTTGGGTTCATTTTAAACCCTTGGCTACTATTCAATCATGGGAGAGAAAGAAGAGAGAAAAGAGAGAAAAGAGAGGAAGAAGAAGAAGGAAGGGAAGGAGGGGCTGCCACCCATCCAAGGCTAGAACCGAGCATCCAAACATCTGTACAGGTATATAATCCCTGCTCACACCTGCTGGTTTCTTTGTTGATGCTTGTGTTGATGTGTTCTTGCTCTTTGGCAGCCTAGAATAGCTGGGAAATGCTATGGATGGCCTCAGATCTGCCATGCAAACCTGATGCATGGAAGATCTAAGTGTTTGGTGATGTATTATACATCTGTAATACAGATCTAGAACCGATATTGGCTGTGCATGGTTGCCCTGCCCTGATGCACTGTTGGCTGGCTGTTTAGAACCCTGGATGCAAGCCCTGGCTGCATTGGACCAAGCCCTTGGTAGTAGTAGCCTTGAATCACCATTTTACATCTGTTTCTAGCTTTACATGTGGCTAAAACTAAGTTTCATACCTGAAGAAAACCCTGTGATACTATTCACTGGGCTGTCTGGGTAGCCTCTGGCAGCTAAGTGGTGGGCCCAGTGGAAAATCCACGTGGACCATAGTGAAGATCACCCCAGGGGTCACCTAGCACCCTAACATGCAGAGGGAGATGATTTGGGCACTGCCCATAATCAACAACCTAGGAATCTCAGCCAGAAGTCAATTTGAAGACTCTAGGCGATGCACTGGGCGATGCAGACAATGCCCAGAGCCATCGCCCAGTGAATGGAAGTTGGCAGATTTGCTGATCTGGCTTGGGGAACCTCACCCATTGGCCATGTAACTGTATGGGAAGGTGGAAAATGACCTAAATGCCTTTTCCCATATCTGTTTATAAGAATACAATGCTTGGGAACCCAAGTGGGCCCCACAGGACTTGGAAATCCTGCCTATACTTGGTCTTGCAGCACTGACAAGCTGTGGACAGCACTGTAAACCTATTATGACCTAGGATCAGGTACTAATACTAAAAATGATCATTTTACCCCTAGTCCACCAACTCTGGATGATGCACTGAGACATAGGCCTAAGGCCCAGTGCATGGCCCAGTGATTCCAAGTGAAGAACAACTAAACACCGAGTCAACCTAGTGAGCTTAGATCAACCCTAGGGTTTCCAAAAACAGACTGGAATATTAAAATGACAGTTTCTGATTTATATCTAGGGTTTGATCCCACGCTCAAGGCTAACAACTAGACTGCAGTTGGAACTGAATTTGCAACCAAGTTCTTAGAACCAGACCCAGGTGAGTGAATTGTTATCATATATGTATGTGTAATTGTGTTACTATGCCGATAGATAAGAAATTTTAAATTATAAATGTTGTGTTATTTAATTCTATTCAAACTACTCAAATCACTGCATATTGACTGTCTGTTGATCAACACTGTGAAATCTTATATGATGATTGTGAATGTTAGATGATGAGCACATTTATGTGTGAAATCTTAGGGCATAAAGCATACATTTCACCACATTGGACAGAGTTACTTTGGTGCTTTCTTGTGCTTTTCAGGTTTTGGGCTATTTTGGGCTTTCTGGACTATCGGGAGCTGCATGTCCCAATTTACATGTAAAGTTATCATTTTTCTTTCCATGGCTGTAATGAGGACTAAATTTGGAGCAAGATGGTCATGACGGAATGCAAGTACGCATTCGTTTAGGCCTCCATGCAGTTGATTATTTTTTTTAGCCCAAGAAAGGATAATGGGTCAGAAAGGAGCTGTAGTGCAAACCCATAGTCATTCTACCACTGCCCAAGGACATTTTTGACATTATAGAAGACATTTTAAGCAATGGTGGAGATCTACTGCAAGTACAAGACCACTATGGCAATTTTTTTATTCTTGAAGAGAGAGAAGGACTGCTACCCACATGGAGGGGCCCACATTGCCACAAGATTCTATCATTTTTGAAGGCCCACATGCCCTCCACGATTTTTAGAAGGAGTAATAATAGGAGAGATAGGAGAGGAGAAAAGAGAGAAAAAAAATAATTAAAAAATACTCTCCCACTCAAGTTTCTTTTTCCCTCTTTCCTATCTTCTTCTTTTCTCTCTATCCTCCCATTCTCCCTTTCCACATCCAATTTCCAATCTCACTTTTCCTTTTTTTATTTATATTTTATTTTTTATTTTTTTCCCTTATCCCATCTCAAGCCCACGGTTCCCATCTCTCCTCCCTCCCACGTCATCTCACTCTCTCTCTCTTACTTGGGATAGATTTCTTTTGAAAGATATTCTCTCATCTATGGAAGGTTGAAAAGTAAAAAATGCCTTGATCTCATTGCTTGGAGAAGACACCTACAAAGAAAAGGAAGCACTAGTTAGAATTAGAAATTTACTTTTCTAGAGATAGAAAGTCTATGTAACTAGGATTCTTATCTATCTTAGTTTCTATTTTTTAATTTTTCTTGGGGATTAAGCTTTGTAAAGGAGGAAGGAGAAGAGAATCTTCTCCTATTTTTGGATTCCCTTCTCACACTCTCTCTCCTCTCCACGATTTTTAGAAGGAGAGGAGCTCCAAAATCGTGGAGCTCCTCCCCCTCTTCTCTCCTTCCCCCTATAAATATCCCTAGCCTCTCTCTTGTAAAGTTGTTAAATTTTTAATGAAATTTCTTCTCTTCTTTTCCTTCTAAATTGTGATTTTTGGCTTTCTAGTTCTTAGTTTTGATTTCATAAGTCTAGTTTAATGGTTGTAATAAGTTTTATTCATGCTTTAATGTCTTCAATATAGTTGTAATAGTTCTAGTTTAAAGCTTCCTAGTCTAAGTTCCTATGTCGATGACAAGACTTGGAGATTTAGAAGAGAAAGCCATGGTAAGTTTATTCAAGTATTCATGCAAGCAAGTTCAATCCGGTTGAAGCACATCAAGGTATCTCATTCTCTAAACCCTTAATCTCATTCTCCCTCTCCTCTATCTCATTCTCTCTGTCTTCTTCTTCTTCTCCCTCTATTTCTTTAAATATTTTTTATGTAGTTGTCTATTTCTTTTATTATTTTTTTATGTGGTTGTTATGTGTGGCTACATTTTTATTCCTTCCAATTCGCTTTAGTTTGATAGGCTAGATGCTCATGTGTTAGGACGCCAATTTAATCCCTTAGACGCGTAATTTGTTAGATGTTTGTGAGTTAGGATCCGTTAGTTTAATTATCATTAGTTTAATTTAGTTCTTTAATTAATTCGGTTCACTTTGCATTACTTTTAAGTTAGTTAAGTAGAGTGGCGTATATCTCCTCTTGTTCGACCCGTAGCTACGATTCACCCGTATGCTTGCAGTATTATTTTAACTCAAACATTAGACTAGATGCCGTAGTCGGCTTAGAAATGAGGCTAGTGGTAGCTCATAGTATGGGATACGGTTGACACTGTCTGACTCATACGATGCCATATAAACATGGGGTTAGAGTTTCATCACCCGTGCTACGCATCCTTACCAACAGGGGTTAAGGTGTTGGATGCTTGTGAGAGTGACCATATGTGTATATGAGAAAAGAAAATGGCATATGTTTGCACCGAAATGGTGAATGAAAAGAAAAGGAATATGTTCGCACCGGAATGGTGAATGTGGGCTGTAAGCCAGAAAAGAAAAGAAAAGAGGAAAGGAATGGATTGCTTTACAAGTTAATCACAGAGGGCTGGTCGGGCTGACCTTGGTGAATGAAGTGGGAGCTGACTAATCCTCTCCAACAACTCAATGGGTGTATCACGGGAATGGGTAACCAAGCTCGAACCAGGGATACATGTATTGGGGATTGTAGTAGCACTGACCTGACTTAGTTGTATTGCTAGGTGGTTAATAATAAATCTGGACCTGCATATCATGTAGGATCATGTGGATTGTGGTTATACGTGCATGCATGATGATATGATTTGCTCACGTGCTCAGTGGGGCTCACACTCTGTTATATATGTTTTTCTTTAGATGATTTTGCAGATCGATGCCATTGTGGCATGGAGGGTCGTTACGAGGAGGAGAGCCCTCGTGATTATGACTTTATTGGTGTGGACTCCGACGGAGGTCATGCCGATCCTTCGTGTGTTCTCGGTGGTCGTTGATGAAGACCAGTGAAGGACGCACTTGATGCTTTTTGTCTTGGGGACTCCTTTTTGTTTTTGTTAGGAGTTTATCTCCGTCTTGCTTATGATTTAGTTGTAGTTTCTTACTTTCTTTTTTTTTTGGGTTGAGACAGCTCATCCTATATATACTTGTATATATTTTCTTTGGCTTCGTTCTTGTCAGCTTTACTTCTTAGTTTGTGGGTAGTTGGGGAATGTATCAGAACAATCTCATATATGTATATATCTGTTTGAGTTAAAATAATACTGCAAGCGTACGGGTCAATCGTAGCTACGGGTCGAACACGAGGAGATATACGCCACTCTATTTAACTAACTTAAAAGTAATGCAAAGTGAACCAAATTAAAGTGTTAAATTAAACTAATTAAATTAATGAAAATTAATGCATCCTAACTTATAAGCATCTAACAAAATTAAGGGATTAAATTGGCGTCCTAACACATGAGCATCTAACCTATCAGTCTAACGCAAATTGAAAGGAATAAAAATGCAGCCACACATAATAACCACATAAAAAGAAAAGGGAATAAAAATGCATCCATAAACCACAACTATATAAAATTAAAATAAAAGAAATAGAGGGGGAAGAAGAAGAAGATAGAGAGAGATAGAGGAGATCGAGAATGAGATTGAGAGTTTAGATAGTAAAACCTGGATGTGCTTGCATGAATGTAATTGAAAAGCTTGAATACTTGCATAAACTTACCATGGCCTCCTCTTCTAAATCTTCAAGTCTTGTCATCAACTTAAGAACTTAGATTAGAAGGCTTAAAACCTAAACTAGAATTAAGAAATTACAACCCAATTGAAGAGTTAAATTGAAATCAAAGCATAAACTAAACCTATTATAACCATTAACTAAAAATCATAAAAGCAAACTAGAACTTAGAAAAGCCAAAAATCACAAATTAGAAGGAGAAGAAGAGAAGAAATTTCACTAAGTGAATGAACTAAAAATTACACTAAAAATTGAATTAAAATTGAACTAGAAACTAACTAAAAACTGAACTAAAAAAACTAACTTCTTACAACCCAAAAGGCAAGGGGTATTTATAGGGGGAAGAGAAGAGAAGAGAGAAGAGGGAAGTGTAGGAGAAATATTCCCTAAGAAAAGAGAATATTCTCTTCTCCGTCCTCTTTTACAATGCCTTGAATCTTAAGAAAAAAGGAAAAAAAATAGAAAGAAGAAGAAGAGAAAATTGTTTACATAGAACTTCTATTTCTAGAAAAGTAAACTTCCAATTCTAACAAGTGCTTCATTTTCTTTGTAGATATCTTCTCCAAGCAATAAAATCAAAGCATCTTTGATTTTTCAACTTTTCATAGGTGAGAGAATATCTTTCAAAATAAATCTATCCCAATTAGAATTCTAGAAGTGCTCTTGAGAAGTTGGAGGAGAGAGAGAGTAAGGGTGATGACTAGGATTCCTTCAAGAATAAATAAAATACCCATTCTGTCCTTCAGAAAACGTGGAGCATGGGGTGCTTATATAGGCCTCACCATTGTGTTCCTTGCAAAAAATCACCCAAAATAGACCCAAATTTCGTCCAATTTGGAGTTTGGGAGCCCAAGATATCTCAAGTTGAAGTTGGACTGTCCAAAGCCCTCCAAATGGAATCTTTCGGGTACAGGAAATATAACTTCTAATAATTGCGTTAAGACCCCTGATATATGAACTTTCGCTTCACTTTGTCCCCAGTCGACTGTCAATAATTACAAATAAACCCCTATAGACCATTTTCGTGCTTCGTTACGGAAACGGCCGTAACTTCTTCGTTTCAACTCGGAATCATGTGCCGTTTGAACCGTTGCGAAGCTGACTCGATGGGCTACGTATCCAAGCCATTAACACCTCTAAACTGCTTAAAAACATTTCCTTAGCATCATCTCCTTCATTTTCACAAGAAATCACCTAAAACCTGAAAAGCACAAGAAAGCAGCAAGTAACTCTGTCCAATGTGGTAAAATGTATACTTTATGCCCTAAGATTTCACACATAAATGTGCTCATCAATATCATCATCATTTCCCATATTGCTACGCTTTCTCTTGTTATGTATTTGTAGTTATCTGCAGTACTCTGATCTTACCTGTAGTAATGTGAAGAATGTGGATCTGTGAATGTAATAACTGCTTCTAGATCCGTGGGATTTGGTGGATTGCTGTTACGCAATTTGGGTCACCTACCTAATCCTCCCAGGGGGTGGTTTGGGGTGTGACAGAGCTTGGTATCAGAGTGTGAGGCTTTCTTACATTCATGGAATGCAGACTAGGACTAATAAGCTACCAATATTAAAACATATAATAATTAAAAGCTACAGGGGAGGTAGATGTAAATAAACTAAAGATGCATAATTTCATTAACATAAAGGCAACTGTGGCCGAGCCACTACATAAGCTTGACTGAAAGTACTACTTTCAAGTATTTACATAAGCTAACAAAAAAAAAAACTAACTAAATACATCTCGAACAAAAGAAAAGTACATAAGCTAAAAAAAAAAAAGATAGGTCAGAACCACATAGCATAAACATCAGAAGCTGGCTGGAAGAACTACTCAGTCGAAGGAAGGTCGCCCAAAGGAGGCTATGTCTGGCGTGAGTCTACGCAATAGAATCTGTCCCAAAGTCTAAGCGCTGCTCGACAGATCCCACCCTGCTCTCCAATGATGTGAAGCCCCGATCCATCCTAGTCGATATATCCGTGAGCTGAGTACTAAAACTCTGAAAATGTGACATCACCTGTGACCACTCAAAAGGCCCCGAAACCTAAAAACTGGTGGCACCCATCACCTCATAGGCAGGTAAGTCTGTGAACTGTGTGCCAACACCCTCGAAGTTGCCCTGACCCATACCCTGCTCCTCTCCATGCTCGCCCTAGATGTCTCCCTCAATATCTCCCAGCTCCACATCCTGCTCATCTCCACCTTGCTCCTCTCCCTGCTTCTCATCCCCTGGCATCAACATCTCCTCATCCTCCTATGGATCGCCCCCTGGTACCTTCATCTTCAGAATAGAGGTCTTATCAATAGGCTTGGATCTATCCTTCTCCGCATACTCGCCCCCCAAAGGAACCTCAAAATGCCGGAAGACTAAGGTAAGGAACTTCCCATATGGAAGGTTCCCATCAGACGGGTTCTATGCATGATACAACATGACCTGAAGCAGTAGTTAAGGGAGGTTTATGATCGGACCTCCTCTGCCAGCTCCCAGTAGGCAGTATGTGATATACGACCTCACTATAGAAATGCTACCCTTATTACCACCTTTGGGGTAGATGTTGTAGGTAACACACCTACTAATGACATGAAGGCTTATAGGAAGTCTCAGACTTGGGAGTGTCCTGCAAACCAGTCAATGCTTTGAAGACCATCCTCCTAGTCTCCAAAGAAAACATCTCAGAGATGTCCATCCTAGGCTTGTAATAAACCCTCTCTCCAATATTGGATACACCCAAAATCTCTGCTAGTGAAGCAGTGGTCAACCTAATGTCCACTCCCTTCACTCTACTCTCTAAGCCAAACTCTTGTGCCCCAGATGGCACCAAATTGTAGTAAAAGTACCAAACCAAGTTAGGATAACAAGGCTCCGTAGGAGTCAACATAGAGGTCCAACCCAAGATATTGAACCTAGTAAAGAGACTGTACTGGTGAAAGTCATCCACCTGTACTACCCGACCATTCACAATTTTTAGAGATCTAAAATCCTTCCAATCCCTAGCATGCTCATACCTAGAAAAGTGGAATCGGTTGAACTCGGGTTCCTCCGATGAGGAATCGTCCCTAGGTGAAGATGGAGGCACCGTAGATGAAGATGATGATGAACGTTCACTCTCAACCCGAAGTCTCTTCTATGCCATCGACTTCCTAGCTGTACGATGACTAGTAGCATTTTGCTACAAAAAGGGAAGAAAAAGAGATAGTTAGGGCAAGGAAATCTAACAAAACCTTAGCTAAAGCATGATGAAATAAAAAGAAAACCTAATAGGAGAATGTAACTAAGAAATCTTACCTAGGCACGTGTGGATTCGCAAGGAACTCGAAGAAATGTGAGGATTTGGTGTAGGAATAGTCACAATACCCTTCAAAGAATTTCCCAAGTGTTTAGAGAAGTTTAGAAGAAGTTAGGATTGAAATGGGCCCCTCTCGGACTCATATACCTGCGCCCCGATTCTCTAGGCGATGGCACTGGGCGATGCAGACAACACCCATTGCCATCGCCCAGTGAATGCATTTTGCTGATTTTTGAGTTTTGACACATAGGAACTTAGATATTACCTAAAATAACCTCAATAAACATAAAAATGTAAACTTTTATAAAGTAATAAAAAAAATATAATATAAAATAAAATACTTATTAATGAATAAAATAATTCTTTAATTGTCTAATAACCCATATAAGGGAGAATAGCCATCACCTGGGAAGTCTTAGTACTAGACACATAGGGATATGAAATGTTCTTTTGTGCTTAAACAATTAATGATAAATAAATACATATATGTTATAAGAAATAATTTGTATTTAAATAATTAGTATTATATGCTTGATACTGTGATGTACAAACCGAGTAGTGTGATGCTGTGTAAAACCAAACATAGATATGTAGGTATGTTGTAATACGTATTTACGACGTGCGAAGAGCATAGACCTTACCCGATCCAAAGTCTAGGTCAGCTAAGAATAGGATCTAATAGGTTGTCTAGCCAATCAAAACTTTTTAGACGCTAAGGTACCTCGAGCCAACCCAATTATGTTCTTATCATTATAGATGCTTAATCCCAGTAGATGTGTACTTAATTCTTTTAATTAAGTATAACCTGATGCTTAGAACCATTTTCTATTACAGGATCCATTACCTTGGCCAAGCCTGGAGACCCCAGCATCATGCAGTACATTAGGTACCTGAGAAGGAGGCTGATTAGGATACGCAACACACGAGCTCGTGCCAAAAACCAGTTGATAGTTTACTTAGCTCTTGCAGACGCTAGTGAGCCCGTGGACCGAGCTACCTACCTATACCTGGTAGATGAAGTTAGGGGAGACATAGCTCATCTCTACATGCTGAACATCGTCACTAGTTGGAAGCTACAGCGGCTTGCCTGTTAGGACAGGTAAGTAATTAAAAGACTTTTACTTAAAATTTTAAAATCTCTCATATAGTGTCATGCATAGTTGCCATTACATAAAATACTTAAGAAAGAGAAACAAAACAAAAGAATGAAAGAAACACCTCATAACAAACAAAGAAGTCATATCTAACAATCCACCTTACTGATGCGACCCATGAAAATTCATTGGAACTATGGACTAGGTCTGTACCTGCACTAACTAGGAGTATTTTGTTGACCTCAAAGGAAATATTGGAATATTGAACCTGTTGCTCCTTTCAGAAAAGCAACCATGGTCAACACGAGAAGTTCTCGAGGTGGTCGTAAAGGAAAACGTCCTCTTGTTACCTCGGATGATGAAATGCCCAATAGAAATGAGGCTCAGATTTCTGACACATTGCTGGTTCGTCAGGAGCACCAGCAGCTTCTCAAGCCACTGCTGCTGCACCTCAGCCAGTGAAATGAGTGTCATGATGACGACCATGATGCGAACCATGCAACAGCAACAAGAGCTGCTGGGCCAGATGTCCACGCAATTTGCAACCATGATGCATCAGCGTGCAACACCACCTCAGCCACCCAATCGGCCCGTACATTTTCCACCACCTGTACCTCAACACTTGGTAGAAAACTCTACTGCTAAGGTGATGGAGAGATTCAAGAAACTCCAATCGCCTGTGTTTTCCAAGATAACTTCCGAGGCAATTAGCCGGAGCGGTGGATTAGTGCCCTAGAGAAGGCATTTGAAGTGCTTGAGTGCACGGATGCATAGAAGCTAATATGTGTGGGTTACCAACTATAGAATGAGGCTGAAGCTTGGTGGAAGGCTACTAAGCCAAATCTGGAAGCCACTCATCCAAATACCACGTGGGACCAGTTTAAAGAAGTCTTCTTCAAGAACTACTTCCTGGAGAGCTTTAGGGACAGGAAAGAAGCGGAGTTCACCACACTAGTGTAAGGAACCAAGTCAGTGTTGGATTACCAACAGCGGTTTAAAGACCTGTTCCATTTCGCTCCAGAGCACCTGAGAGGGGAAGTTAGTAAGGTAAAGAAATTTGAGAAGGGACTCAAAACTGAGATTGGATCAGTCCTGTCAATAATGGACATCCGGGACTATGCTCGAATGGTCGACAAGGCAAAGACAATGGAGGATAGATTTAAAGAGAAGGAGAAAGAGAAAGTTGTGACGTCGCCCGGGTTAGGCAAAAGGCCAAATAATTTTCAAACCTTTGGTTGGCCGAATAAGGTTTTTTGTGGAGCCAGTTCATACCCCAACTCGACTCTATACCACAGGCGAACGTGGTTCAGAACCCTTTCTGCCCCACTTTCAATCAACCTGCTCAATCGGCTATGAGTCAGGCGACAACGGCATCCACAGCTGCCTGACCAGCAACAAGTCAAGTGAGCCAAGCCTTAACACCAGTTGCTCCACCCTATAAGTGTTACCTGTGCAACAAAGAAGGGCATATGGCTAGAGATTGTAGAATGCGTGGGTATGGCAACAACTCACCCAATCAGTCCTACTCTAGACCTTTCCAATCACAGGACAATCATATGTGAGGAAAGGTGTGCGCAATGACAAATGAGGCTGAGGCAAACCCGATGTACTGATAGGTAAGTTTGCTGAATACTACTTAATTATAGGGAATAATTGGCTTACTTCATGTAACCTAAATCACATACAAACCCTAGGTACCCTGAGTGTCTCAACCATACCTGCACGAGTGTTATTCGACTCGGGCGCATCCCACTCTTTTGTTTCTACCACCTTCATGAGTAGGATGAAAGACCAACCGAGAGACATCGGACACGAATTAGTAGTCAGCACACTGATAGGTAGTGTCGTGAGTTTGAAGGAAGTCTATGACCCCTGTAAGATAGAGATTTGCGGGAAGAACTTGACCGCACGATTGATAAAGCTTGATATGAAGGATTTTGACGTAATATTAGGCATGGATTGGCTATCCGCCTATGGAGAAAATGTATTATGAGCGGAGAAGAAGATAGTGTTTAAGTTGAAAGATGGGTCAATTTTCACCTATCAAAGTGAACCAAGAAGGAAACCCAAAAGGATAACTTTATCAGCTCTTCAGGCGCGAAAGTTGCTAGATAATGGATGCCAAGGCTTTTTAGCCACTATAATAGACACGGAGGTGAAGATAAAACCCTTGGAAGAACTTGAGGTCGTCAGACAATTTCCTGATGTTTTTCTAGAAGATCTGACGCAGCTACCGCCTGACCGCGATATAGAGTTCGCGATTGATCTAGTTTCTGGTGCAGCTCCGGTATCCAAGGCACTGTATCGGATGGCACCTATCTAATTGAAAGAGTTGCAGATTCAATTGCAAGACTTATTGAAGAAAGGATTTATACGACCCAGCGTGTCTCCCTGGGGAGCACCCTTGCTGTTCGTGAAGAAGAAGGATGGTAGCATGTGGCTATGTATCGACTACCAAGAGCTGAATAAGCTGACCATCAAGAATCGATACCCATTGTCGTGCATCGATGACCTATTTGACTAGATACAAGGAGCGAGAGTATTCTCCAAGATTGATCTTAGGTCTGGATACCATCAACTGAAGATCAAAAGCGGTGATATCCATAAAATGACGTTTAGAACTCAATACAGACATTATGAGTTTTTGGTATTATCGTTCGGGTTAACCAACCGCCCGGCAGCATTCATGGACATGATGAATAGAGTGTTCCATAATGTGTTTGATAAGTTCATCATCGTATTCATTGATGACATCCTGGTGTACTCCAAGAGTGAAGAAGAGCATGCTCGGCAGCTTACCCTCGTGCTGCAGCGATTACGGGAACACCAACTGTACGCCAAGTTCAGTAAATGTGAATTCTGGCTTCACCAAATTGGATTCCTGGGACACATCATCACCAAAGATGGCATTCAAGTGGACCCATATAAGGTGAAAGCAGTTCTCGAGTGGTAGACTCCGAAGAGTGCCACTGAGATCCAAAGTTTTGTAGGATTGGCCGGATATTACCACCGATTTATCAAAAATTTCTCGTGCATCTCAGCACCCATGACAAAACTTACAAAGAAGGGTGCCAAGTTTGAATGGAATGAAGCGTGCGAGAAAATTTTTCAGGAGTTGAGGAATCGATTGGTAACAGCTCCAGTTTTGACCATTCCGGATGGCACTGGAGGAATGGTAGTTTACACTGACGCATCCAAAATAGGATTAGGTGGCGTCCTGATATAGAAAGGTAAAGTGGTTGCCTATACCTCGAGATAACTGAAGGAACACGAGAAGAACTACCCCACTCATGACTTGGAACTGGCGGCAGTAGTCTTCGCGTTAAAGATATGGCGGCATTACCTATATAGTGAAAAGAGTAAAATCTTCAGCGATCATAAAAGTCTGAAGTATTTCTTCACCCAGAAAGAGCTGAACATGAGATAGAGGCAGTGGTTAGAACTGGTCAAAGATTATGATTGTGAAATCTAGTACCACCCCAGTAAAGCCAACGTTGTTGCTAATGCCTTAAGCAAAAAATCTTAGACTACATCACTCGCTTCCTTAGTCGTAAGTGAGCAGTTGTTAGAGGAAGCTCAGAAGTTCGATCTAGAACTCGTAATCGAAGGAACGGCTACACAACTAGTAGCTATAGATTTACAGTCATCGATACGAGAAGAAGTAATTGCGAAGCAACCATTAGACCCCGAGCTGGCCAAGATTATTTGGGAAGTACAATAAGGAATCCACAAGGATCTAGATTTTTCATTGGCCCAAGATGGTGCATTAAACTTTCGAGACAGATTATGCGTGCCTGGTGATTATGACGTCCAAGACCAAATTCTTAAAGAGGCACACAATTCACCCTATACAATTCACCCTGGAAGCACGAAGATGTACAAAGACTTGAAAAAGTACTACTGGTGGATTGGAATGAAGGAGACCATAGCAATATACGTGTCCCAGTGCCTCACCTGCCAATAGATAAAAGTAGAGAGACACCGACCATATGGATTATTGCACCCACTCCCTATACCCGAGTGGAAGTGGGAGAGGATCACTATAGATTTCGTGACAAATTTACCCAACATCAGAAAAGGAATGAATGCAATATGGGTTATTGTAGACGGACTGACAAAGGCAGCACACTTCGTACCAACTAAGATAAATTATCCAATGGAGAAGCTTGCCTAGATATATATTGAAAACATAGTCCGCTTACATGGAGTGCCTATTAGTATAGTATCTGATAAAGATCCCCGATTTACCTCAAGGTTTTGGAGGAGTTTACAGAAGGCATTGGGATCTCAGCTAAACCTTAGCACTGCTTTCTATCTGTAGACGGACGGACAATCAGAGAGGACTATCCAGACTCTGGAAGATATGCTCAGAGCCTGTATTTTAGAGATGAACGATAGTTGGGATGCCCACATACCATTGGTGGAATTTGTATACAATAATGGTTACCACTCCACCATTGGCATGGCACCATTCGAAGCACTCTACGGTCGGAAGTGCCAAACCCCGTTATATTGGGATGAAGTTGGAGAGCGAAGATATCTCGGGCCTGAGATGATACAAGCTACCTATGATAAGGTTGATGTTATTAGAGAAAAAATCAAAGCGGTCCAGTCAAGGTAGAAAATTTATGCGGATAATCGAAGAAAGGACATTGATTTTGAAATCGGGGAAAAGGTGTTCCTCCGAGTATCTCCAACTAAGGGATTGCTACGCTTCAATAAGAATGGCAAGCTGAGCCCAAGATTTATTGGTCCATATGAAATACTCAATAAAGTGGGACCCATAGCATACCGGCTAGCATTACCACTATCTTTGCAAGGCGTCCACGATGTTTTCCATGTGTCGATGCTGAGGAAGTACATTAACAATCCGACACATGTACTATCAACTGAACCTGAACAGTTGGACGTGGATATACGAAGAATAGCCTTCGGAGATCTTGGGTAGAAAGGAGCATAACCTTCATAATCAGACAGTTGCCTATGTGAAGGTTCGATGGGAAAATAACCCAATAGAAGAAGCTTCCTGGGAACGTGAAGAAATTTTTGGAAGGTAAGCTGTTTGAGGTAAAATAATACCGCAAGCGTACGGGTCAATCGTAGCTACAGGTCTAACACGAGGAGATATACGCCACTCTATTTAACTAACTTAAAAGTAATGCAAAGTGAACCAAATTAAAGTGTTAAATTAAACTATTTAAACTAATGAAAATTAATGCATCCTAACTCATAAGCATCTAACAAAATTAAGGGATTAAATTGGCGTCCTAACACATGAGCATCTAACCTATCAAACTAACGCAAATTGAAAGGAATAAAAATATAGCCACACATAATAACCACATAAAAAAGAATAAGGGAATAAAAGTGCATCCACAAACCATAACCATATAAAAAAATTAAAGAAATAGAGGGAGAAGAAGAAGAAGATAGAGAGAGATAGAGGAGAGGGAGAATGAGATTAAGGGTTTAGAGAATGAAAACCTGGATGTCCTTGAACCGGACTGAAATTGCTTCCTCTTTTAAATCTCCAAGTCTTGTCATCAACTTAGAAACTTAGACTAGAAAGCTTGAAACTAAACTAGAATTATTACAACCATATTGAAGACATAAAATTAAAGCATGAATCAAAAGCATCACAACCATAAAACTGAAAGCATGAAATCAAACTAGAACTTAGAAAGCAAAAAACTAGAAGAAGAGAAGAAGAAATTTTACTAATTAATTGAACTAAAAACTACACTAAAAATTGAATTAAAATTGATCTAGAAACTAACTAAAAACTGAACTAAAAACTAACTTGTTACAATCCAAAGGGCAAGGGGTATTTATAGGGGGAAGGGAGAAGAGAGAAGAGGGAAGTGGTAGGAGAAATATTCCTTAAGAAAAGAGAATATTCTCTTCTCCTTCCTCCTTTACATTGCCTTGAATCCCAAGAAAAAAGGAAAAAAATAGAAAGAGGGAAAGAAAAGAATCCTAGATACATAAACCTTCTATTTATTAAAAAATAACTTTCTAATTCTAACTTGTGCTTCCTTTTCTTTGTAGCTGTCTTCTCCAAGCAATGAGATCAAGGCATCTTTGACTTTTTAACCTTCCATAGATGAGATAATATCTTTCAGAAAAAATCTATCCCAAGTAGAATTCCAAAAGTGCCCTTGAAAAGTTGAAGGAGAGAGAGCAAGGGTGATGACTAGGATTCCACTTACAATTAATGAAATATCAAATCTGTCCTTCAAAAAACATGGAGCATGGGATGCTTATATGGGCCTCACTTTTGTATTCCTTACGAAAAATTACCCAAAATAGACCCAAATTTCGTCCAATTTGGAGTTTGGGAGCCCAAGATATCTCAAGTTGAAGTTGGACTGCTCCAGAGCCTTCCAAATGGAATCTTTCGGCTGGCAGAAAGATAACTTCTGATAATTCGCTAAGGCCCCTGGAATCCGAACTTCCACTTTACTTTGTCCCCGATCGACTATCAATAATTACAAATAAGCCCCTATCCACGGAAACGGCCATAACTAGGGCTGCAATAGGGTCGGGTTGGGCCGGGCTTTATAGAACCCTAGCCCAACCCTAAGTCCCCTTAGCTGAGCCCAGGCCCTACCTGACCCTGACTCAGGGCCAAAAAAATCCAACCCTGACCTGCCCTCAGGGTCGGGGCGGGTTGACCCTAATTGGCCCTGATCATGGGGAAGGGGAAGAAATGCATGGGTTGGAATGAGCCGGGGAGAACATTATCAAATTTACATAAAATAACACTATAATAAAAAGTATTATATCACTTATTGTCGTCATATATAATATATTATATAAAAAAATGTAGGTGACATTTAAAGTTTATAATATATGTATTATATCAATATAGATTTTATAGTATAACTTAAATCAGGGTCGGGCCAGGCCGGGCCAAGCTTAGCCTGAAGCCTCAACCCTAACCCGACCCGACCCTGACTCAGGGTCAGAGATTTCCAGCCTTAACCCGCCCTCAAGGCCAAATATCTCAACCTAGACCCTGCTCGGGCTCAGGGCGGGCCAGGGCCGGTTTGGGCCAACAGGGCCAAACTTGCACCCCTAGCCATAACTTCTTCATTTCAACTTGGAATCAAGTGCCGTTTGAACCGTTGCAAAATTGACTCGACGGGCTACGTAGCCATACTATTAACACCTCAAAATTATGCTAAGGGGCCCACTGTAATCACATTCAAATTTCATTGATTGGCGTGATTCTTTCAGTGTTCAATCCAAACTTGATTTTCTCGACTCCTGGGCGCTTCCGGCTATTCGTAGCATCTTTTGCTCCATTTTCATAAGAATTCACCTAAAACCTGAAAAGCATAAGAAAGCACCGAAGTAACTCTATCCAATGTGGTAAAATATATGCTTTATGGCCTAAGATTTCACACAAAAATGTGCGCATTAGATTCCCCCACACTTGAACGTTACTTGTCCTCAAGTAAAGCAAAAGAAAAACTAATCTAGAATGTAAAAAATCCTAACTCACTTTCATAGGAATCACGGTTGCACTTAGCATGTGCAACAAGCCTTTGAACCCCTAGGTTACCCTTAGTGGACGAGTTTTGTCTCGTGGGTGTTTGTAGTGAATATAAACCCAAAATTCAATTGTAAATGAATGCTGCAAATTTTAATCATGGCATAAGTAGGACAGTGCACATAATCCCAAAAAGTGCTCAATTAAAGATCAAGGAGCCAAAGGTTCCCCCACACTTGAATTTTATCACCCCACATCAATTCAAATTACAAGCATACATCAAGATTAAGGGATCTCCTCATATTTTCTGAACACTACTCACCTTCAAGTAAACCACTCATAGTATTAATGGAACCAAAGACTTAGGCTTTGAGTATTTCTGACCATACTTTTTTTTCAGGCATTAAGGTAAAAGCTTTTTTTTTCTTTCTTAACCACAAACTTTATTTCTGCTCCACTACTGTTCTCTAAATGACATGGTGGAGCATACACCAGACACCCAAATACTTGGTAGCTTTGCTTTTTGCATATATCCATAAAGACATTGAGACATTGATGCAAGAGTTTTTTTTTTTTGAGTTTCCTTCCAAGGAATTTTGATCAAGTCACCCTGCTTCATGAGGCACAGTGCCCTGTCTAGTCCCAAGGAATTCCACTTTTCTTTTCTGTTCCTTCTTTGTTTTCTTTTTCTCTTTTTTCTTTTTTTTTTTTTTTTTTTTTTCATTCACTTCCACTTTCATGCCTTGCCTTGCCACAAACAAATTGGTCTCAGCTACTAGCCAAAAGATCAAAGGGTCCATAGAGGAATCTAGCCATCAAATGAAATAATGCTCATATATTTCAATTCAATCCCTCTCACCGGATACAAACCAATTACCATCCTTGAAAAGGGATTTCTTTACTATTTCACATGCTAGGGCACCTAATTCCCTCTTTCTCTCGCTTTGCAATCAAAGACACGTATGCACAATACCAAACTACCGCCACAATCAAAATTTATCAAATAAGCAAGCTTACACACCCCCCCCACACTTAATTCATGCAATGTCCTCAATGCATGCAAAAAATAAAGAAGGACATGGGAGGGGATGAGGGGGCTTACCAGATATAATCAAAAAGAGGATCATGAAGAGTCATGAGCTCTACAACAAGTACTTGGGGCATCATAAGAAATCTCAATCCATGGCCGGCAAATGTAGAAAGAGCTTCAGAACTAGAAAACACTCGACCATGAATTTTAGTAAAGCGAGAAATAATATAAAAGTTAAGCACTGAGAAATATCCAATAGAAAAATCTGTCCACATAGGACAGTGAAAAATGAAGGCATTAAAACTCATGCCATAAATCCTCCCATTCTCTCCCATTTGCAATGTAGAGCACATGTCATGTTTAGAAAAACCAAACAAAAATGGATCACAGTAAACATAAAAAGGATTATGAATAACCTCATCAAAATAATCATAAAAAATGGGAGGTTTACTCAAATCAATCCTAGCAATACAACTATCTGCCATTTGCATAACTTGGTTTTCCAAATAAGGATCACGATAAAATGCTTGAAGAGCATTAGGACTAACATCGTCCTCCTCAATAAAATCATCAAACCTAGGAGGTTTGGACAAATCAATATGTGGGACAAAACAATCCTCAGTATGACAGTCAACTGGGTTTTCCAAAGAGAGAGAGGGAGATCGAATTTTCAGGGTTTCTATGCTATCATGAAAATCTGATTCTAAATTAATAGAAACACTAGGCGCACTAAAATCAAAAATTTCAGGCAAAAGTTGGACGCCCCTAGGTAGCTCATCAAACCTCTTTTCACTAACATCTTCAGGAGACTCAATCTCAACAAATAAATCATCTTAAAAATCATTATGTTGGGAGTGACTCTCATTAACCTCAAACTGGGGTGGTAGACTTTCAAACTAGGGTGGTGGACTTTCAACATCATTAAACTGGGGATGGGACGGTTCAGGCTGACCAGGTAATGTACCTGTTTCCTTCTCTTGCACCATGGTTATCGGTTGAGAGAGTTGCTTCTCCATGGCATTTTGGTTTGTCGTGAGAAGGGCTATGTGTTTCTCAAGCTTACTCAGTCTGGCCTCCTCACCCATGCTTTGAAACTTAGGGGGTTATTGATACGGTTCAAGGAGAGGTGGCTCATTGAGATTCAGTGGAGGGTTGGGCATTGAAGGACAAAACTGACCATGGTATTGGAAATTGGGTGGTCCAGCTTGGTTATTCCATTGATCCCACGAGAAATTGGGATGATCACTCCACCCCTGATTGTAAGTGCCAAAAGAATTATATTGAAATAGAGGACTCACATGCTTATCACCATAGCTCCCCCCATAAAGATTAGGGCATCCATCCATAATATGGATAGCCTGGGGATGAGACCAGTCAAAATTTTCTAAAAACCCATAGTTGGGTTGGGGAACAAAATTATACTGGGGTGCTGCAAAGTTGTTCTCTAACTCTCTACTTTTGGCCACTCTAGTCTGTTTAAACATTTCCCCCAAAGTTATGGTTGCCTTAGCATAGTTCCACCTTTCCCCCAAAGTCATAGGTAGAAGTGTATCTCCCATTATTCTAAACTAACCACCTATCCCAAATTGAGGTCTCCCTCAGAAAAATTAAAGAAAAATAAAAGACTAGAAAAAACTCACTAAAAACATGAGAGAATAAATAGATAGTTGGTGCATTGCCCTCGAAAATCGAAACAATGGTTTCAAAGCTGTAAGGTTGCCATATAGGTTGACAGCAAGGGAACCCGTATAGTCTTCAAGAGCCACCTATGGGCGACTTCAATTGGATTCCAATGTAGAGTGGAGGACGACTATACGTTTTTGTTTCCAAGGCACTCACTATGTCGCTTTCCTGTTATCAAAGTTGGTCACCTCCAAAGATATGTCATATGCCATTCCACTCTATCAAGTCAAGATGCAGCATCATAGGTAACTTAATCCTATGAGGGACACCAAAAGAGGTTGGGTTTGAGTATAAGGACTTTAGATTGGGCGCATAGTCTTTCAAACAGAAGAGAAACAAGATGAGGTTTCCAAAATTTTTTTTTTTTTTTTTTTTTAGAAGAAAAGGTAAGATAAAATAAAGCACTTCGAATTACTTAAAAATCAGAAAAATAAAGTGGTCAATAATCTCCCCGGTAACGGTGCCAAAAACTTGTTTGAGTTAAAATAATACCGCAAGCGTACGGGTCAATCGTATCTATCGGTCTAACACGAGGAGATATACGCCACTCTATTTAACTAACTTAAAAGTAATGCAAAGTGAACCAAATTAAAGTGTTAAATTAAACTAATGAAAATTAATGCATCCTAACTCATAAGCATCTAACAAAATTAAGGGATTAAATTAGCGTCCTAACACATGAGCATCTAACCTATCAAACTAATGCAAATTGAAAGGAATAAAAATATAGCCACACATAATAACCACATAAAAAGGAATAAGGGCATAAAAGTGCATCCACAAACCACAACCATATAAAAAAATAAAAGAAATAGAGGGAGAAGAAGAAGAAGATATAGAGAGAGATAGAGGAGAGGGAGAAGGAGATTACGGGTTTAGAGAATGAAAACCTGGATGTGCTTGAACCGGACTGAAATTGCATCCTCTTCTAAATCTCCAAGTCTTGTCATCAACTTAGAAACTTAGACTAGAAAGCTTGAAACTAAACTAGAATTATTACAACCATATTGAAGACATAAAATTAAAGCATGAATCAAAAGCATCACAACCATGAAATTGAAAGAGTGAAATCAAACTAGAACGTAGAAAGCAAAAAACTAGAAGAAGAGAAGAAGAAATTTCACTAATTAATTGAACTAAAAACTGAATTAAAATTGAACTAGAAACTAACTAAAAACTGAACTAAAAACTAACTTGTTACAACCCAAAGGGCAAGGGGTATTTATAGGGGGAAGGGAGAAGAGAGAAGAGGAAAGTGGTAGGAGAAATATTCCCTAAGAAAAGAGAATATTCTCTTCTCCTTCCTCCTTTACATTGCCTTGAATCCCAAGAAAAAAGAAAAAAAATAGAAAGAGGGAGAGAAAAGAATCTTAAATACATAAACCTTCTATTTATTAAAAAGTAACTTTCTAATTCTAACTTGT
Organism: Telopea speciosissima; assembly: GCF_018873765.1. Taxonomy (NCBI): domain Eukaryota; kingdom Viridiplantae; phylum Streptophyta; class Magnoliopsida; order Proteales; family Proteaceae; genus Telopea; species Telopea speciosissima. Next base: position 37,029,618 of record NC_057917.1, on the reverse strand, counting down.
GCTTCCTTTTCTTTGTAGGTGTCTTCTCCAAGCAATGAGATCAAGGCATCTTTGACTTTTCAACATTCTATAGATGAGAGAATATCTTTCAAAAGAAATCTATCTCAAATAGAATTCCAAAAGTGCCCTTGGAAAAATGGAGGAGAGAGAGAGCAAGGGTGATGACTAGGATTCCACTCATAATTAATGAAATATCAAATCTGTCCTTCAAAAAATGTGGAGCATGGGATGCTTATATGGGCATCACTATTGTATTTCTTACGAAAAATCACCCAAAATAGATCCAGATTTTGTCCAATTTGGAGTTTGGGAGCCCAAGATATCTCAAGTTGAAGTTGGACTGCTCCAGAGCCTTCCAAATGGATTCTTTCGGCTGACAGAAAGATAACTTCTGATAATTGCACTAAGGCCCTGGAATCCGAACTTCCACTTTACTTTGTCCCCGGCCGACTGTCAATAATTACAAATAAACCCCTATCCACGGAAACAGCCGTAACTTCTTCGTTTCAACTCGGAATCAAGTGCCGTTTGAACCGTTGCGAAGCTGACTCGACGGGCTACGCAGCCATACTATTAACACCTCAAAATTATGCTAAGGGGTCCACTATAATCACATTCAAATTTAATTGATTGGCGTGATTCTTTCAGTGTTCAATCCAAACTTGATTTTCTCGACTCCTGGGCGCTTCCGGCTATTCTTAGCATCTTTTGCTCCATTTTCACAAGAATTCACCTAAAACCTGAAAAGCATAAGAAAGCACCGAAGTAATTCTATCCAATGTGGTAAAATGTATGCTTTATGGCCTAAGATTTCACACAAAAATGTGCTCATCATAAGCCAATTTTGAAGGACGAAATTTTTGGAAGGTGGGGAGAAATGTCAAACCCTGCTCCTGATTGACTGGAATTTTGATTGAAGGACAAGAACCCCTGACCAGGAAACCAAAAACACTGTGGAGTATCACTCCAATGATTTGGATTGATGAAGAAACCCTGTGCATGTCCTCCAACATACTTGTCAATAGATGGACAGCTGACCCCTGTAACTGCATAGCTCACAGCATTATGTATGACCTGGACTCCAGGTACTCTCTCTCTTCTCCACAACTGTGGGTCCCACCCTTAGGAATGTGTGTAAAGGACCCTAAATGGCATGTGGGGACAAGGCCCTAACCATTGGTCAAACCCCTGTGCAAACCCACTGAGTTTCAGCCCTACTGAAGCCTCTGGGCGATGCACTAGTCGAGCAGACAAACGCCCAGAGCCATCACCCAGTGTGTAAAACAACATATTTTAATGGATTTAATTTATGGGGACTACTCATATTGGATATGGGCACCCTCCATAGGATGAGAGAAGTCTGAGGGACCACCTCATACCCTTGGTTCACTGTAAACCCCACCAGAGAGCCCAGAGTGGCTGTAAATGCAGTTAAAAATGCATTTTAAAAACAGACCTTGACCAGTGAAACAGGCCTTAGTCAAGGCTGGGCTATAAATACCAATGCCTTGGGTTCATTTTAAACCCTTGGCTACTATTCAAATCGTGGGAGAGAAAGAAGAGAGAAAAGAGAGGAAGAAGAAGAAGAAGGAAGGGAAGGAGGGGCTGCCACCCATCCAAGGCTGGAACCGAGCATCCAAACATCTGTACAGGTATATAATCCCTGCTCACACCTATTGGTTTCTTTGTTGATGCTTGTGTTGATGTGTTCTTGCTCTCTAGCAGCCCAGAATAGCTAGGAAATATAATGGATGGCCTCGGATCTGCCATGCAAACCTGATGCATGGAAGATCTGAGTGTTTAGTGATGTATTATACATCTGTAATATAGAACTGGAACCGATACTGGCTGTGCATGGCTGCACTGCCCTGATGCACTATTAGCTGGCTATTTGGAACCGTGGATGCAAGCCCTTACTGCATGGGACCAAGCCCTAGGTAGTAGCAGCCTTGAATCACCATTTTACATCTGTTTCCAGCTTTACATGTGGCTAAAACTGAGTTTCATACCTAAAGAAAACCCTGTGACACTATTTACTAGGCTGTTTGAGCAGCCTCTGGCAGCCAAGTGGTGGGCCCAGTAGAAAATCCACATGGACCGTAGTGAAGATCACCCCAGGGGTCACCTAGCACCCTAACATGCATGGGGAGATGATTTGGGCACTGCCCATAATCAACAATCTAGGAATCTCAGCCAGAAGTCAATTTGAAGACTCTGGGCGATGCACTGGGCGATGCAGACAATGCCTAGAGCCATCGCCCAGTGATTGGAAGTTGGCAGATTTGCTAATCTGGCTTGGGGAACCTCACCCATTGGCCATGTAACTGTATGGGAAGGTGGAAAATGACCTAAATGCCTTTTCCCATATCTGTTTATAAGAATACAATGCTTGGGAACCCAAGTGGGCTCCATAGGACTTGGGAATCCTGCCTGTGCTAGGTCTTGCAGCACTGACAAGCTGTGGACAGCACTGTAAACCTATTATGACCTAGGATCTGGTACTAATACTATAAATGACCATTTTACCCCTAGGCCACCAACTCTGGATGATGCACCGGGACATAGCCCTAAGGCCCAATGCATGGCCCAGTGATTCCACGTGAAGAACAACTAAACACCGAGTCAACCCAGTGAGCTTAGATCAACCCTAGGGTTTCCAAAAATAAACTGGAATATTAAAATGATAGCTTCAGATTTATATCTAGGGTTTGATCCCGCGCTCGAGGGCAACAACTAGACTGCAGTTGGAATAGAATTTGCAACCGAGTTCTTAGAACCAGACCCAGGTGAGTGAATTGCTATCATATATGTATGTGTAACTGTGTTACTATGCCGGTAGATAAGAAATTTTAAATTATAAATGCTATGTTATCTAATTCTGTTCAAACTACTCAAATCACTGCATATTGATTGTCTGTTGATCAACATTGCGAATTCTTATATGATGATTGTGAATGTTAGACTAGATGCCATAGTTGGCTTGGAAATGTGGCTAGTGGTAGCCCGTAGTATGGGATACGGTTGACACTGACCGACTCATACGATGCCATATAGACATGGGGTTAGAGTTTCATCACCAGTGCTACGTACCCTTACCAACCGAGATTAAGGTGTTGGATGCCTGTGAGAGTGACCATATGTGTATATGAGAAAAGAAAAGAAATGAAATGAAAATGAAATATGTTTGCACCGGAATGGTGAATGAAAAGAAAAGGAATATGTTCGCACCGGAATGGTGAATGTGGGCTGTAAGCCAGAAAAGAAAAGAAAAGAGGAAAGGAATGGATTGCTCTATAGGTTAATCATAGAGGGCTGGTTGGGCTGACCTTGGTGAATGAATGCGGGAGCTGACTAGTCCTCTCCGACAACTCAATGGGTGTATCGCAGGAATGGGTAACCAAGCCCGCACCAGGGATACATGTATTGGGGATCGTAGTAGCACTGACCTGACTTAGTTGTATTGCTAGGTGACTAATAATAAATCTGGACCTGCATATCATGTAGGATCATGTGGATTGTGGTTGCACATGCATGCATGATGATATGATTTGCTCACGATCTCAATGGGGTTCACACTCTGTTATATATATTTTTCTTTCAATGATTTTGCAGATCGATGCCACTGTGGCATGGAGGCTCGTTACGAGGAGGAGGGCCCTCGTGATTATGACTTTATTGGTGTGGACTCTAACAGAGGTCATGTCGTTCCTTCATGTGTTCTCGGTGGTCGTTGATGAAGACCAGTGAAGGACGCACTTGATGCTTTTTGTCTTGGGGACTCCTTTTTGTTTTTGTTAGGAGTTTATCCCCGTCTTACTTGTGGTTTAGTGTAGTTTCTTACTTTCTTTTTTTTGGGGTTGAGATAGCTCACCCTTTATATACTTGTATATATTTTCTTTGGCTTCGTTCTTGTCAGCTTTACTTCTCAGCTTGTGAGTAGTAGGGAAATGTATCAGAACAATCTCATATATGTATATATCATCATCATTTCCCATATCGCTACGCTTTCTCTTGTTAATGTATTTGTAGTTATTTGCAGCACTCTGATCTTACCTGTAGTAATGTGAAGAATGTGGATCCGTGAATGTAATAACTGCTTCTAGATCCGTGGGATTTGGCGAATTGCTATTATGCAATTCGGGTCACCTACCTAATCCTCCCAGGGGGTGGTTTGGGGTGTAACAAACATCATCACCGTCATGGGCGGAATGTAGGAGGATGGAACTAGTGGCTTCCTCTCCCAGCCTTCTCCCCTCCCCCCATCTCCCTCACCCATGCATCTCCCTCCCCTGACCCAGACCCGGACCCCTGCCCCTACAACACCCCCTCTTCCCCCGCCACCCTATCCCCCCTCACAGAGATGGAGAGAGTATTTCCCTATAGATTCAAATTGCAATAACCCACCAACTTGTGCGGTTCTCCTTTAGTATTTCCCTAGATTCAGATCATAATATTATTTGTATTGTTATTATTACTGATATTGGAGGATTGACGATGACAATGATAGTAGACAAAACATTTTTCTGCTCTAGTGCAGATACATAGATAGATTTATCCATCTGTTGTTGGACTTAGAGAGAAGCAGCAACATATGGTCCAAGAACAAGACCTGATCATCAACTTTCAATGGTAACAACCCCACAACATCATCACTGTCATGGGCGGTGATACATACAAAAATATACTTATACAGGTGTCAACATATCCATATGGCTCCACTGATAATACACAACTATGTGGGCCACCCTTCATTAATGCGCCCATGACGTTACATCTTCCAATCCCTTCTTAAGACAACTTAACATGACTGACCTTATCCAAGTTGGCTATGACAGTCGACTATCTACCCAGCCAGATACAAGCCAACCCGTACTATATAAGCAACGGTGTTAACAGAGGTAAATACACACATTTTATTACTTTTACCGTTCTTTACTTATATTGACAGTTTCCTGGTTCTAACTTAATCTTCAGAGCTACTTCTGATTAACCCCTGGTCGACCTGAATATCCTCCTTTTATCTTACAAGTCATCCACCTCAGCTCGGATAGAATTATGCAGCAACAAGCGAAATGTAGGAGGATAGAACTAGTGGCTACAAATGATGATGAAGCAGGCAGAAAAGGCAAGTGGGAGACAATGAGAATGGACAAAAGGTTGATGAGCTGATGCTGGAGAATCTATCGAGGAGGAGCAAGACAAAAAGCAACGGAAGCAAAGGGTGAGAGGCCAAGCGGTGTAGTAGTGGGAGAGTAGGGAAGAGAAGGGGGTTTGAAAATACGCTTTTGCTAGCGGCATTGCTTAATAGTATCCATGTTGTTACCCAAATGTACGGATTACTGGGTGAGTATTTCTTGTGTGAGGGAGAGATTTCTTGCGGGGGCTCTTTGAGATTTTGTAGTCAACTTGAAGTTCAAAGAGAATTAGTTTTCTTACGATTTCTTAGATATTCCATTTGGGGGTTTGTAGAACTAATGCGAGGTGGGAGTGGGGATTAGCAGGGGAACATGGTTGAGGGAGGGTGAGGACTTGTGAGGGTAGATGGTGTGAGGAGTTGTAAGGGGGAGCAAGGTCGAGGGGAAGGGAGATGGAAGGTGGAGGGAGATGTGGGCAAGGGGAAGGGAAGGGAGGGGAGGAGAGATGCAGAGGGCAGGGAGTGGGGTTGGGTTGGAGATGGGTTGTTAGAAAGGAGGGGAGAAGACTAGGGGTAATTTAAGGATTTAGAATTATCAGGGGAAAATGAGAGGTTGAATTTTGCTTTTCTAGGGGATTAGAAAAGAAGGTTGAGGTAGGGAAGTTAGAGTAAATACAAGGCAACGCAAATATAGAGGAGTTATAGTAATTAGTCCTTATAGTTAGGGGTGTCAATGGGTCGGATTGGGTCGGGCCTGCCCTAAACCCTAACCCAACGCAACCCTGGCAGGGCCTAAGAAAACCTCAACCCAGTCCCGACCCTGCTAGGGTTTTCCCTAACCCGACCTGGCCCTGATTGACCTTGATTGGGTCGGGCAGGGTCGAGTTGGCCCTGATTGACCCTGATTTTTGTTTTAATCCCATAAAATTAATACTTGAAGCTAGATCAAGTAATGGGTTTCTAAGTTCCAACAGGAATAATCCTAAGAGAAGAATAAAAGAAAAAATAGACAAGGAAAAGAATTAGAAATGGAGATAATTTAATAACTTTAGCAAATCAAATCAAATCAAAATGGTATGAAACTTCAATCGATGGGTTATTTTAAATGATACATGGGTTTGTAGAGTAGGATAAAATTCTGATAACAAAATAGTAGTTTTCTGAGAAATCCTACTATCACTAGGAGAACTGAAAACGATAACAAAATTGAATTAATTGACCAATAGAAACAGAAATTTATAGAGACTCAAAATGGAAACACAAAATATAGAAGCTATCAATATGCAGATTAAGAGATAAGAGCAGGTCTTATCAAATGTAATAGAACTTAAATCTAAGAATAGATTTGAAAATCGATCAGAAGATTCAGAGTTCAAAAAATAACTTTAGAGAGAAATAAATTACAGACTATTGAAGAAAATGAGTTTAACTCTAACAGATCATAACAACAACAGATAAGCTAAACAGATTTTAAAATTTGAAAGAACAGTATAGTTGTAGGGTAGTGGAGTTGAATTGATCTGACCTGATTCTCTATTAGCAATATAGGTATAAGAATAGATAGGAAAAGAGACAGATACCGCAAGGGGGTTCTGTTAATCGCCTTCAAAGCTGTAGATGTTCAACGAGTTCAGACTTTAGGCTTTAAAACTCCTTCAGGTTCAACGATTCTTTCCTATTGTTTTTTGATGTGGGGATAATTTGCAAAAATCGTAGTGGGAAGGTAGAAGGTCGAAGGGAAAGAGAAGGGAAAGAGAAGGGGTTTAGGCTATTTAGGGCTCGATTCTCATTTTCATTTGGATTTGGAGAAGATTTGCAGCAAACAACGCATGAAGGGAAAGAGATGGGGTTTAGGGTTCTCTTGTTCGAGAAGGGAACGAGATTATGAGAATCGTGTTTGGAGAAGAATTGCAGTAAACGGAGCATGAAAGGAAAGAGATGGGGTTTGGAGAAGATTCGCAACAAACGACGCATGAAGGGAAAGAGATGGGGTTGGGCCTTTAGGGTGAGTGAAATGTGAATCGATTTTAGGGTTTTGAGTGTTTTAAGTGTTGTTTTTTTTTTATTTTCCACTTTTTGAGTATTAGGATAAAGAAGAATTATTATAATATAAATATCTATATTATATATATATACAGGGTCGGGCCGGCCCAGGCCTAGCTAAGCCCGAGATCTTATCCCGAACCCAACCTGACCCAGCCAGGGCCAGATTATAATTCAATCCTAACCCACCCTGCGGGCTAACAAATCAGGGTCGGGTCCAGGCCGGGCTCAGGGCGGGTTCGGCCCAGCCGGGCTGTTAAACCCCAGGGCAAATCAAACCCTTACCAAGGGCAATGCCATGGTGGCACTGGCCAACACCTGTAACTACAAACTTAAAATATTATTATAAGTACCCCTCGAAGTCCTGGAAGTGTGGGTTAAAGCCCTGTAACTTTCCTTGAAGTTTGGGCCCTGACAGCAGCACCGGAGTCACGAATAGACTCACTCGAATTGAATCCGCTTGAGGATCTGTCCGTGCTGTCACCTGCCCTTTTGATAATTTTTCCTATGGGACCCACACCCTCGTGTCCTTGACACTGTAATTTGACCTTTGGACCATATGGACCCTCACCCTCACCATTAGTTAACTTGTTGGGCCATAAAAGTGGGCCTATAAGACTTCACTTATGTAAATAATGGGTTTATACCCTAACCTAAACCAAACAAGCCTTAGAGGATAATTAAGTCCTATGGACTTAGGATGCACCCCAAACAAGACCTAACTAACTAAATGGACTTAATGGTCTATGACTTGGACCAAACAACCCCTAAGACCTAATTAAACCCAAAAGACTAATTTGTGTTTTGGGGGTACTTAAGCCAAACATGGCCTAAGGCCCATTTAACCCTTACAAGGATAAGAAAACCCCTCATTCCCTTATCTCTCCCCCTCCTAAGCAAACCATGGAGGAGAAGAGACAAGAGAAGAAGGATAAGGAGGAAGGAAGAAGAAGAAGTAGAAGTAGGAGAGGAATGAGAGGGGAAGGGAAGAGGATGGAAGCCATGCCAAGGTGGCTTGCTGCCCCACATCTCCTCCTCTTATTGACCGGACAAAGGGAGAAGAAGAAGGTGAAGGAGAAGAGATGGAGAGGGTGGTTGGAAGGAAGTGGAGGTGGTTCTTCAAGGCTAGCTAGGCTGGAATTGGAGCTCCTGTCACCAAGGTAAGACCTCAAACTTGGTTCTCCACCATTCTCACTCCCATTTTGATGAATTCCTTGAGCTTGGGCTAACCTAGGGTTCCAGTTGGGACTCATGGTGATGCTTGGCCCCATTGTGCAGCTCAAATGATGCCGACTAAACCCCATTGAAGACCTATAAATGCTGCATTGCAGCCATTGTTGGTGAACCTTTGGTTTTGGACCTTGAAACCTTACCCTTGGACCAATTTGAGACCAAACCTTTGTAGGATCTTGGATCCATGAGGTGAACCTAGGTTTTAGTGAGCCTAGGGAGACTTAGACACCCCTCCCATGTCTCTGAAACTTGGGTGCACCCCAAGCTCCAAGCTGGAGAAGAAGCCCTTTGAAATATCGAAAGAGACTGTCGGCGGACATACGATCGGATCCAGCAATCGTGGTACTGCCCATCAGTGCGGCCAGTGTAATCCCTGTGAATTGGCCTGGATGGATGAAGGAATAGACTCAAGTCTATTGCATCCACCCGGGAGCAGTTCACTCTCGGGTATGTCTTAGGGATCGACCAGATGCAGGGGCAGATTAAGGAAACACATCTGCCCGTGGATCCGCTCGCTCTCAGCTGTGTCTCAAAAGTTGAACGGATGCATGATCGGATCCAAGTAAGATGTTTCGTCTATGGATCCGCTCCCTCTGTTTTACCTTTAGGCCTGAACAGCGTCAGGGACGGACTCACCTCTGCTGCAACCGTCCGTGAGTCCGATTGTGTTGTCTTGGTTACAACTTGATTTTAATCTTGAGGGTCTAGCATGGGACCCTTCTATACATGCTTTAATGATTGTTTTTGTATTTTTAGGCTACCCAACTTGATAGATAGTTGGTGCATCGGTGAGATTCATGTCAAGCACGTCGGGTAACACCCGAGTTCGATGAGTGGATTTTGGGTGACTTTGTTGGGTTTGAATATTATATAATTGGCAATATTAAGCATGCTATTATATTTTTATAAGCATTGTGTGCATCGCATTTTTATTCAAATGTGAACTATTATGAGTGTGATATTATTCTTACCAATGTATCGGGCTATGGTGTCGGGTGTGTCGGTACCAAAACCCCAATTTTTTTTCATTATGAAATTCGTTATATGCCATCTTGATCTGTATGTGCCATGTCATGCTGGTACCCGGGTACTAAATGGAATGGGACGTTGATGCACCCGGAATACCTCTCGGGATAATAGGACTTGCATATAGTAAATCTGTGGCTAGGATGCTTGTTCCCTTATGCTATGATCCTTACCAACAATAGTTTATGTGTTGGATAGTCTGAGCACTTGTGGTCTGTGGAGGTGGGAGAGGCCAGGATAGGGGTAGTGATGGCTATCGGGGTCTACCACTGGGTGACCGGATGGTTTCTACCTGCGTAGGCTCCTGTGTGATAATTGAGGTTTCACTGGGGCGATAAGTCAAGTAACCCTCAGTGTCTCCCGAGTTATCACAGTAGCATACACTTGACTGATAGAATTTGTGTGCTAGGTGGATAATGAATCTAACACCAGTATGCATCATTCTGATATTGAAATTGTTTGTGTGTATGTATTTGCTCCCTCACTAGCTGGTGTAGCTAACCCCATTGCGCAACCCCTTTTAGTTTATATGCAGGAGGTACTACTCTTGACGAGCACCGTTAGATGCGAATCAAGTGGAGCCAATGGTTGTGACTTGGATGTAGATGTACACCCAAGAATTGGTGCCCTTGTGGCAATTACTTATTATTTAATTTATGTCTTCATTTCACAATCATGTATAAACTGTATGTTTATTTATAAGGAGAGATTGGATGGTTACAAATATGGAAATTGTACTATGTGTTATCATTAGAGAACCAATGCTCTATAATTTCACATGTTTTAATTTAATTTCGCTTCCCCTAACTTTGTGATTGGAACAATTTATTACATTTGGTACGATCCTTGCTGTTGTCATGATTGATGACAGGGTGGGCTGTGGCTCGGGACACTGTATCTGTGATCCTGGTAGGTATTGGGATGACATTTATCGTCCCAGTCACCCCCTATTGTGGAAAAATATCTTACATCGGGATGGGGGCGTGATATAGTGGTATCCGAGCAATTATGCTCTTCACTAACCATAGTCTGGCGTAACCTCTTAATTTACTCTCCACAAATTAGGTTCTAAATTAAAAATCTCAAGAACATAAATTAGTGTGTGCAGACATAGGAGAAGAGTGATTGTGGTGAAACAAGAACTTAGAAGATAATAGGCAACAGGGAACATAGGCTACCAAGCCACAATTGTGTAGTTGTTGGTTGAGTTTAAGTAATTAATGGGTGGGCAAAGATATATGGTAACCCACAATAATTTGTGATAGATCAAATATAAACAGACCACAACTATCAATAATGATAAATTAAATATAACCATCCCACAATCATTAACAAAGATCTAAATAAGAGGGAGATAAGCGAATATAAGCATATATATATATATATATAAAATTAATTACAAATTCCATAACAATTCCAAATTCCTGCTTGGGCATGATTGTGCCCTTTCCAAACCAATACATAAGATCCCACCTGTTCGAACTCAAAACATCTGATTCTCCATCCAAAATTAAAATATACAAGTCCATCATAATTAAAAGTTCTCAAAAGTTCCCAAACTGCTAATCAAAAGAAAAGAAAAGAGAAAGTGCAAGAAAACTAAGGAAAAAGCAAAGGAAAATAGTTCCAAACATCCACCAAAAAGATAAGAAGACTAAACAAGAACTGATCCAAAATAACTTCAAATCTGCTGGAGAGCTGAGCTAATCACGGGCACCACCTCGACCAAGGAAGGTGTTGATGTCATCTACTCCTCACTCTATGCCCTCTAGGTGCCGAGCTTGGTCGGAGAGTTGCTTCTTGACCTCATCGAAGCCATCCACCACCCTTAAGTTCAGCCGCCTGATGGCCGTCAGAATATCACTACCTCCCCCTGGTACACCCGAAGTTTCTGCTGCAGATGACCCTGAGCCCATGAACTCAATATCATCGTCACTGTCATCCCCATCATCTTTGGCCCCTCTACCCTCCCCATACTTGACCTGCTCCCCAACACTGTCATAATCATAATATAGTCTCATCTTCTGCAAGGCATTAAATCCAATGGGCCCCTCAGCGATTGACTCCTTGGGTTCACGATCAAGGTCTACCCCAAAGTATAAAAAGATATGGGTAAGCTATCTACCATAGGGCAGGGTGTTGTTGTGGGTAGGATTCACCACCGTGTGAGCCATCTACTGCATGACCACATGAGGTAGGCAAATAGGCTGGCCAGTGTACAAGGAATGAGCTAGGACTGCAGACATCAAAGGAGGCAGTGTGCTGTGTGCCTTAGAAGGAGCCAGATTGGTCTTGGCAATGAAGATAAGAACTCGCTATGAAGGAGGGAATCGGGAAAGATCCTCGTTCTCTTTGAACCTGTCATTTAAGAGAACCTTGAACAACTTCCGCTTCTCATCTGGATGCAGGCATTTGTCTGGATGGCTGCCTGGAGGATAATAAACCCTCTCACCCTCTAAAGAAACATCGAGAAGGATCCCCAACTCCTCTACAGTGAAGCTAATGATAACTCCCTTCACGTAGGAAGTTAGTTTGTACTCATCATCATCCTCTTGGACTAGTACCAGGTTAGAGTAAAATTCCCTGACCAAGGTAGGGTAATAGAGCTCTGGCTAAATCAACATGTTGCTCCACTTCAACCGATCAAATCTAGCATCCACCTTGTATGCTAAAAGTTCCTCCACTGTCACATCCCTCTCTACTAGAAATTTTTAGTTAAACAGACGCTCTCAAAAGATTCCCTCGGTCTTTTCTAAAGTAAACCGATTCACATTATAGGCTATGGGGATGGAAGGCACAATGGCAAGATCCCTCTTTCTCTTGGGAGCCATGGCTAGTTACCTACAGACAAGGCACCACCAAAGAAGGACAACAAATGTGAGCCAAATTTGAATAATGATATAAGATTTGTAATTAAATTTAGAGAAGTAAAATGCCTAAGTGATATGGAAGTTTTTTGAGCAGAAGGCTATACATGATGAGGAGATCAAAATATATATATATATATATAATGTAGAACATGGATACCATTGGAGATACGTTGAGAGGAAAGGGGACAGGATCAATTCACACATGAAGCTTATATGAAATCCCTAGTGTGTGGATGTGAAGAAGTAAGGTTGATGTAAATAATATGTGCTTTTGATTATCTTACATTCCAACCAACACTAAATAAGTAAGTAATTGAGTGGAACACCCCAACAAGAGACTAGATTTATTTATTGAGGGAAAATGATGTAAATACCAAGGAATTATTGGCAACTATTTGAATGAAAATGAGAAATGTACTTGAGGATATGTTAATGGAATAATATCTATGAAATTGAGATGCATACAATGGATTAAGCATGAACTTGAAGAGTTTCCCAAAGCATAGAGGAAATTGAAGGATTTACCTAAATCAAGACCTAGAACTAATCCAAGTAAATTGATTAAACATAGCAATCAATCTCTGAAGTGCTTGCAAGGACTTCTAAAATTTATAAAAGATGCAATAAACAAGCAAGGATCCAACCGTATAGTGCCATCGATCAATTAGGGCTTGATTCAAACCCAAAAACCTTAGCCTAAACCGATTTTGGCATGAACTTGGTGCAGATAGCCATGAAAATGTCAACAAAATCAAATCCAATCACAACCTAGGCTTATCCATCTCAAATCCAAGTAGAAAAGGGAAGGAATATGAAGAGACACAAGCCATAACTTCACAAATGAAGAGAAGAAAGAATGGAAAAGAGAAATGGGAAGGAAATCTTACCTTGAGAGTATGGGAGTTGATCTTAGGGCTTGAGATTTACAAGAAAATCCACTCAAGGAAGTGCTACAAAGCCTAGATGGAAATCCTTATAGAGCTTTTCTCCCCTACGGTCGTGTCCCTCTCTTTGGAGCCAAAATGAGTATTTAAAACTCGCGGCTCTGTTTTGTTAAAAATTCCATGAACGGATCCACTTATCGTGATTCTGCCCGTTAATCCGCTCCACATAAAATCATAAAACTTCACTTTTAAAACTGCCCGGATCAACGAACGGATCCACATCCATGAGTCTGTCCGTAGATCCATTCGATTCAAATCCTTTCTGCCATTGGACCTTCTGAGAATGGACAAACGAATGGATTCATGTTCTGCATCCGCCCGTTAGTCCACTCTCCCTATCTTCACGGAGGAGCCATGAACGAACCCATAACACTGATTCCGTACGTGAGTCCGCCCGATTTCTTTTAGGAATTTGAGCCCAGATTTTTTTAAGACCTTTTGACCACACCTATATGTGATGATTGTGTGCTTATACCCTAGATTGGACACTTATGTTGCTTGGCCCATGCATAGTTATTGCTTGCTTTAAATGTAAAGTATGGTGTCTACATTCTAGGGCCTGTATTAGGTGGGCTAGCCAATGAGAAATGGCAGGCAATGGTGACCGTTGTAACTCCCCTCCTATGTGAGAGAAGGAGAGTTACCTTTGAGGATGAAAATCCTTAGACCTCGTTACTGAGCGAACAGGGAGTGATTAATAGGACTAAACCTATGTGGTGTAAAAACCCTTATAGGGGTACATAGGGTCCAATTCTTCCAGACAAAAAAGGAAGGAAACACTAGGCTGGTTGGGATAACTTAGCTCGGGTAATCAATCGGGACCATGTGTACTTGGAGGTCATTTATGACACCTCAAGTTAGCGACGACTCTATTTGTACTTTACTTGGTTCATCCAAACCTTGTTTAGACTCATGGAGGGAGTCCTACACCGTGATTTGACTTTCGAAAAGACCTAGTATACCATACCTAAGAACTCCTCGTTCTGGTGGATTGACCTAGGTGACAAATATGTTCATAGGGATATGAATGTAATTATTAAACTTATATTTATATATGTGTGTGGATTGAAAATAAAATAAAATACGGGTGTATCCCTTAGAACCATAGACTTGTGTGGTTAGACTAGTTTCTCTAACACTACAATTGTGACCTTACCTTGACTTGACTATATTGGTTAGTTGAGTCCCCACTGTAGTTAAATTAATTGTGCGCTAATAGGTGGAGGAATTTAATAATGACAGGGATGGTTAGTTAATGGAACCTACTTAAAGGAATTGACTCAGACTAAAACCATTAGAAGGTTGTATGGTTCTCGAAAGGGAACTGGTATGGACTTTTCCCTTGTGGGATGACTGAGTAGTAGGTCTATAAGGTTGTGAGAGCTGAAAACTGAAGGATATAACAAGACCTTATCCAATGATAAATATGAGTGAAGTAATGGATCATTAAATGCATTCCCTCCGTACTGGAAGTGAACAATAGGAGATTCCATCAATATTCCAAATCATTCTAAAGTTGGGTTAGGTAATGAGATAGCCAGAAGTGAAAGAATTCAGAATGTGAATCCTATGTTAGGGACCGGACAAGTTAAGTCATGTAACCCAAAAATGACCAGAGTAGTGAAGGTCAGAGTGGTAACATCTGATCTGGAAGATCTAGGGAACTTTCTATTCCTTGTGGCTTAGTTTAGTATGTGAGGCCTTATGTTACCTACTAGAGTGATGTAACCACCAACCCTTAACCCAATGGAACCTAGGGTTATTGTGAACCACATCTCCTGAGGAAATGTGACCCTATAAGGAAAGAGAACTGTGGAACCTTATGTAAATTCACCTAAAAGGGGGTGAATAGGTGAAGCTAGTGGAAATAGTGCAGAAATAAAACAATTAATAAAACTAAGCAAGTAAATTGCAAAAGTAACACAATCATTTATAGTGGTTCGGCCAATTATGCTTACGTCCACTCCTCTCACCTTAGACAGAATTCCACTAATAAGAATCTTGAGAATGAGCAAGAGAACTCATACAACTCTTGATTAGGAGCAAGAGGACTCACACCACCAACTACTCTTGATTGACGAGCAAGAGGACTCAACATAATTAACTACTCTTGATTTTGAGCAAGAGGACTCACAACATATAATAAAGAAAACTTTACTAAGTAAGGATTACCTCAACCTTAGTGAATGTGTAGCTAACTTCCACTTTGAAGCTTCAATGCAAAGTGAATATAATTAGCTAGAGAGGGAAGTGATCTTGAATGCTTTGATGAATGAATGCTTCAACACTTTGAATGTTCAAGTTTGAATGCCTTTGCGATGCTTATGATTAGCCTTAATTGATTGTAATTAGTCCAAATGAGCTTACCTATTTATAGGCAAAGGTGCTCAAAGCATCTAAGGTTTATTGCCATTTTAGGATATAATTCTGTCTTAATCCGGTATGCCATTTTCCAATTTAGTATGCTGGATCATGGAATCTATCCGTTGTCTAACGGCTAATTCCCAACAGACATATTGTAATTCGGTATGCTGGATCTGATTCGGTATGCCGGATTTGCAATTCGGTATGCCGGATCAAATTTAGCATATTCCAATCGCTCTTTGTGAGCAAACCATGAGATTGCAAACAAATAGATCAAGATGGATTCGGCATGCCGGATTAGGATTCGGTATTCCGATCAGCTGATTTTGCTGAAAATGGCTAAGTCCATATTTGGATAAGTGTGGGGCCATTTGCTTAGGTTAGGTCCATATAAAAACACCTCCTAGGGTCACTCCATATATATGCATGTGTGAGTATGTGCATTACAAATGGATTTAAACTTTAAATACATCTTAATACAAAAACATTGAACATATTCCCTCTTGTATCTCATTGAGATGCTTGAACATGATCTTTGAACCTAGTCCTTCTCTCAGTCTTTTTCTTCACACCATTCTTTGATACTTAGTCTTGGTTCAACAAGTTTGTATAAGCTTCCCCTTACTTGATGCTTGTTTCTTGTAAGGTCTCTATATAATAAAACACAAGTTAGTTCAACTAACTTATTTGTTATCATCAAAACCATATAAGGTGATGTGTGGATTTTACCCCAATAATCTCCCTCTTTTTGATGATGACAAATAACTTAGTACCAAATATTAAAATATCAAGATAGTATCAAGAAACACACAATTTGCATTAATGAAAAACTTGCACTGACTAATTGAAATGAAAAGGTTTACATAGCATTAGCAAAACATAGTCAAAACATAAATTAGTCAAAACATAAATCTAAATTCAAATTCAAAACCCAATTTCTCTCCCCCTTTGGCATTATCAAAAAGAGACAAGGGAGGAAATAACAATAAAGATCACTTTGGAGGGATATTTGGATCTTAAGAGGACATCCCCAGAAATGGAGGGATAGAGGGAATAACTCCTTGAGGTGCACTACCATGAGAGGCACCGGCTTGAGGAGTAGCTCCTGGTGTGTCAAATTGTAGATGGCCAAGATTGAGAGACAAAGATTGAACTGCTGTAAGTATACTTGCTTGTGTAGAATTAAGGGAATCAAAACCGGTCTTCATCTCTTGGCGGAGAGTAGAAACATCGGCTTGAAGATGTTGTTGTCCCATTTCAAGTTCCACCAACCGAGTGTTTGCTTCATCCATATACTCATCAATGTTGGAGATCCAATCTTGATACGCATCCGGTATAAAGCATTGTTGACGTTGTTGACGTCTAGGTGGAACATCTTCTTCATTGTCTGATTCCGCAAGACGATCCGAAATATTAAGAGTGTGAAAAGAAATTCTAGAGATGGGCTGTGAAGTTTCGAATGATTCCACTTCACGAGAGAGATCAATGTCAAAGTGATTGAAGATAATAGTGAGAAGACGATCATAAGGAAGACTGGTCTTTCAAGATGGCTTGGCAATATGTTCCAAGTAACACATCATGAAGTAAGACAAACACATTTGATTACCGGTGAAGACACAATAAGTCAGACATGCTTGTGGAGTCAAGCACTTGCTCCGGTCACCTCCTCTTGGAATAATATTATGTTGAATAATATAAGATATGACATGAGGAATCATCTTGAGGCAACCAATCAGAACAGAAGTTTCATTTCCTTGATATTCGGTGAGAATGCTGGAATAGATGTCTTCATGATTGACTATTTCACCGAAATTGGAGTACTTTGGGTTCAAATAGATCTAGGGACCGGTATTAGGAACTTGAAGCAAAGAAGCAAGATCATCAAGTGAGAGCTCAATGGTGACACCATTGACAAAAGAAGTGAGTTTCAACTCGTCGGCCATCCCACTAAAGCGGAGATTGTTATAAAAATAGCGAACAAGGGTGGGGTAGCAAATCTCCGGAGGGTGAAGAAGAGATTCCCATCCTAGAGCTTGAAATAGATCTTGGAGATGAATACCTTCAAATGAAGCGGTGTCAACGGAATGACCTTTTTCAATTTTTCTTGAAGCGAACAACATTCAAGTAGCAAGAAACTCTTGAGAAGGAAAGTGTTGAACGGGCTGATTTTCTTGATCAGAGGCTCCTTGAGATCGAGAAGAAGCTCCCCGAATAGGAGTAAATCGTCCTCCCCCTCGCCGTACACACTTGGAGGTGGGTTCTTCTCTTGTCATAGGTGCTTTTCCTCTTTGACTCATATTGAATAATAGTGAAGAATTTAAGAGAGAGAGTGTAAATTTGAGTATTGGAGTAAATCACACTTGCTTGGGGTTAATGATAGATGAATAGTGAAAAGTAATGCCAAGAGAGGTGAAAAAGTGGGGTATATATAAGCACAAAATAGTCTGCCAACGGCTAGAAAATAGTCACTGGACCTGATTCGGTATGCCGAATCCGGATCCGGTATACCGTTTCCTGGCCAACGGCTATAAATGGCAAAAAATTTAAGCTGATTTGGTATGCCAAATCCGATAAAACAAAAAAAGTTACATCTGAAGGTAAATAACCACTGTGAGTGATTCGGTATGCCGAACTTGGAATTGATATGCCGAATCGACTGTTTCAGCAACAAAATTCATTTTTCAAACAAAATTCACTTTCAATACATGAACAACCAAACTTTAATCAAAGGGATTGGATAACCCTAGGTCTCTTCTAAGAGAGCAGAACCTCTCTTTTTTTTTTGCCAAAGGTCAGCAATGTATTGATTAAAAGAAGTGTAAAAGAAACATAATACAAATGGTGCGAATAAAAACCAATCTGAATCCAAGGTGAGAGCTAAAGAGCACTCACCTTGGCTAACACAATAAAGCCGCCCCTACTATTAAAAAAGAAGTAGAAGGTTCTAGGTGAATCTATAATAAGGGCAGCCAGAAGCTTCCCAGGATATAGCATGAGCAAGGAAACCTAGAGGAGAACTCCAAAAGTTGGCTGTTTGCTCTTTTGCTGCATAGTTCGCAAGCTTATCAATGGCCACATTCGCTTCTCTATAGCAATGAGTTATGCGCCATTGGATAGTGTCTAGGAATGAGGACACTGACCACCAATTTTACAGCAAACTCCAAGGAATGTTGCGTGAAAGAATACAAGTTACCACCACAGCCAAGTCACTCTCGATCCAAATTCTATCAATATTCATATCTTGGGCTTGCTTCACCCCAACAAAAAAAGCTTCCAATTCTGCCATATAACTGGTGCCCACTCCTTGGAAAGCCGTAAAGCATCTTGCTAAATCTTCCAATTCTGACATATAATTGGTGCCCACTCCAAGGACCTTCACGTAGGAAGTTAGTTTGTACTCGTCATCATCCTCTTGGACTAGTACAAGGTTAGAGTAAAATTCCCTGACCAAGGTAGGGTAATAGAGCTCTGGCTAAATCAACATGTTGCTCCACTTCAACCGATCGAATCTAGCACCCACTTTGTATGCTAAAAGTTCCTCCACTATCACATCCCTCTCTACTAGAATCTTTCTATTAAAAAGATGCTCTCGAAAGATTCCCTTGATCTTTTCTGAAGTAAACCGATTCACATTATAGGCTATGGGGATGGAAGGCACAATGGCAATATCCCTCTTTCTCTTGGCAGCCATGGCTAGTTACCTACACACAAGGCACCACCAAAGAAGGACAACAAATTTGAGCCAAATTGGAATAATGATATAAGATTTGTAATCAAATTTAGAGAAGTAAAATGCCTAAGTGATATGGAAATTTTTTGAAGAGAAGGCTATACATGATGAGGAGATCAAAAAAAAATAATAATATATAATGTAGCACATGGATACCATTGGAGATAGGTTGAGAGGAAAGGGGACAGGATCAATTCACACATGAAGCTTATATGACATCCCTAGTGTGTGGATGTGAAGAAGTGAGGTTGATGTAAACAATATGTGCTTTTGATTATCTTACATTCCAACCAACATTAAATAAGTAAGTAATTGAGTGGAACACCCCAACAAGAGACTAGATTTATTTATTGAGGAAAAATGAGGTAAATACCAAGGAATTACTGGCAACTATTTGAATGAAAATGAGAAATGTACTTGAGGATATGTTAATGGAATAATATCTATGAAATTGAGATGCATACAATGGATTAAGCATGAACTTGAAGTGTTTCCCAAAGCATAGAGGAAATTGAAGGATTTACCTAAATCAAGACCTAGAACTAATCCAAGTAAATTGATTAAACATAGCAATCAATCTCTGAAGTGCTTGCAAGGACTTCTAAAATTTATAAAAGATGCAATAAACAAGCAAGGATCCAACCATATAGTGCCATCGATCAATTAGGGCTTGATTCAAACCCAAAAACCTTAGCCTAAACCGATTTTGGCATGAACTTGGTGCAGATAGCCATGAAAATGTCAACAAAATCAAATCCAATCAAAACCTAGGATTACCCATCTCAAATCCAAGAAGAAAAGGGAAGGAATATGAAGAGACACAAGCCATAACTTCACAAATGAAGAGAAGAAAGAATGGAAAAGAGAAATGGGAAGGAAATCTTACCTTGAGAGTGTGGGAGTTGATCTTAGGGCTTGAGATTTGCAAGAAAATGCACTCAAGGAAGTGCTACAAAGCCTAGACGA
This sequence comes from Telopea speciosissima, assembly GCF_018873765.1. Classification (NCBI taxonomy): domain Eukaryota; kingdom Viridiplantae; phylum Streptophyta; class Magnoliopsida; order Proteales; family Proteaceae; genus Telopea; species Telopea speciosissima. Next base: position 37,009,308 of record NC_057917.1, on the reverse strand, counting down.
AAATCCTTGTAGAGCTTTTCTCCCCTACGATCGTGTCCCTCTCTTTGGAGCCAAAATGAATATTTAATACTCGCGGCTCTGTTTTGTTAAAAATTCCACGAACGGATCCACTTATCGTGATTCCGTCCGTTAATCCACTCCGCATAAAATCGTAAAACTTCACTTTTAAAACTGCCTGGATCAACGAACGGATCCACATCCATGAGTCCGTTTGTAGATCCGTTCGATTCAAATCCTCTCGGCCATTGGACCTTCTGAGAATGGACAAACGAACGTATCCACGTTCTACATCCGCCCGTTTGTCTACTCTCCCTATCTTCACAGAGGAGCCATGAACAGACCAGACCCACAACACTGATTTCGTCCGTGAGTCCGCACGATTTCTTTTAGGAATTTGAGCCCAAATTTTTTTAAGACCTTTTGACAACACCTATATGTGATGATTGTGTGCTTATACCCTAGATTGGACACCTATGTTTCTTGGCCCATGCATAGTTATTGCTTGCTTTAAATGTAAAGTATGGTGTCTACATTCTAGGGCCTATATTAGGTGGGCTAGCCAATGAGAAATGGCAGGCAGTGGTGACCATTGTAACTCCCCTCCTATGTGAGAGAAGGAGAGTTACCTTTGAGGATGAAAATCCTTAGACCCCGTTAGTGAGCGAACCGGGAGTGATTAATAGGACTAAACCTATGTGGTGTAGAAACCCTTATAGGGGTACATAGGGTCCAATTCTTCCAGACAAAAAAGGAAGGAAACACTAGGCTGGTTGGGATAACTTAGCTCGGGTAATCAATCGGGACCATGTGTACTTGGAGGTCATTCATGACACCTCAAGTTAGCGACGAATCTATTTGTACTTTACTTGGTTCATCCAAACCTTGTTTAGACTCATGGAGGGAGTCCTACACCATGATTTGACTTTCGAAAAGACCTAGTATACCATACCTAAGAACTCCTCGTTCTTGTGGATTAACCTAGGTGGCAAATATGTTCATAGGGATATGAATGTAATTATTAAACTTATATTTATATTTGTGTGTGGATTGGAAATAAAATAAAATATGGGTATATCCCTTAGAACCATAGACTTGTGTGGTTAGACTAGTTTCTCTAACACTACAATTGTGACCTTACCTTAACTTGACTATATTGGTTAGTTGAGTCCCAACTGTAGTTAAATTAATTATAGATTAATAGGTAGAAGAATTTAATAATGACCAGGTAGGTTAGTTAATGGAACCTGCTTAAAGGGATTGACTCAGATTAAAACCATTTGAAGGTTGTATGGTTCACGAAATAAAACTGGTATGGACTTTTCCCTTGTGGGATGACTGAGTAGTAGGTCTATAAGGTTGTGAAAGCTGGAAACTGAAGGATATAACAAGATCTTATCCAACGAAAAATATGAGTGGAGTAATGGATCACCAAATGCGTTTCCTCCGTACTAGGAGTGAACAATAGGAGATTCCATCAATATTCCAAATCATTCTAAAGTTGGGTTAGGTAATGAGATAGCCCAAAGTGAAAGAATTTAGAATGTAAACCGTATATTAGGGACCGGACAAGTTAAGTCCTGTAACCCAAGAATGACTAGAGTAGTGAAGGTCAGAGTGGTAACATCTGATCTGGAAGATCTAGGGAACTTTATATTCCTTGTGGCTTAGTTTAGTGTGTGAGGCCTTATGTTACCTACTGGAATGATGTAACCACCGACCCTTAACCCAATGGAACCTAGGGTTATTGTGAACCACACCTCCTGTGGAAATGTGACCCTATAAGGAAAGAGAATTGTGGAACCTTATGTAAATTCACCTAGAGGGGGGTGAATAGGTGAAGCTAGTAGAAATAATGCGGAAATAAAACAATTAATAGAACTAAGCAAGTAAATTGCAAAAGTAACACAATCATTTATAGTGGTTCGGCCAATTATGCCTACGTCCACTCCTCTCACCTTAGAAAGAATTCTATTAGTAAGAATCTTGAGAATGAGCAAGAGAATTAATACAACTCTTGATTAGGAGCAAGAGGACTCACACCACCAACTACTCTTGATTAACGAGCAAGTGGACCCAACATAATTAACTACTCTTGATTTCAAGCAAGAGGACTCACAACATATAATAAAGAAAACTTTACTAAGTAAGGATTACCTCAACCTTAGTGAATGTGTAACTAACTTCCACTTTGAAGCTTCAATGCTAAGTGAATATAATTAGCTAGAGAGGGAAGTGAACTTGAATGCTTTGATGAATGAATGCTTCAACACTTTGAATGTTTAAGTTTGAATGCCTTTGCGATGCTTTTGATTAGCCTTAATTGATTATAATTAGTCCAAATGAGCTTACCTATTTATAGGCAAAGGTGCTCAAAGCATCGAAGGTTCATTGCCATTTTAGGATATAATCCAATCCTAATCCGGTATGCCGTTTCCCAATTTGGTATGCCGGATCATGGAATCTATCCGTTGTCTAACGGCTAATTCCCAACAGACATATTGCAATTCGATATGCTGGATCTGATTCGGTATGCCAGATCAAATTTAGCATATTCTAATCGCTCTCTGTGAGCAAACCATGAGATTGCAAACAAACAGATCAAGATAGATTCAGCATGCCGGATTAGGATTCGGTATGCCGATCAGCTGATTTTGCTGAAAATGGCTAAGTCCATGTTTGGACAAGTGTGGGACCATTTGCTTAGGTTAGGTCCATGTAAAAACCTCCTAGGATCACTCCATATATATGCATGTGTGAGTATGTGCATTACAAATGGATTTAAACTTTAAATACATCTTAATACAAAAACATTGAACATATGCTTTGAAACTCTTGTATCTCATTGAGATGCTTGAACATGATCTTTGAACCTAGTCCTTCTCTCGGTCTTTTTCTTCACACCATTCTTTGATACTTAGTCTTGGCTCAACAAGTTTGTATAAGCTCCCCCTTACTTGATGCTTGTTTCTTGTAAGGTCTCTATACAATAAAACACAAGTTAGTTCAACTAACTTATTTGTTATCATCAAAATCATATGAGGTGATGTGTGGATTTTACCCCAACAATCTCCCCCTTTTTGATGATGACAAATAACTTAGTACCAAATATTTAAATATCAAGATAGTTTCAAGAAACACACAATTTGCATTAATGAAAAATTTTCATTGACTAATTGAAATGAAAAGGTTTACATAGCATTAGCAAAACATAGTCAAAACATAAATTAGTCAAAACATAAATCCAGAACATAAATCCAAATTCAAATTAAAAACCCAATTTCTCTCCCCCTTTGGCATTATCAAAAAGAGACAAGGGAGGAAATAACAATAAAGATCACTTCAGAGGGATATTTGGATCTTGAGAGGACATCGCCGAAAATGGAGGGATAAAGGGAATAACTCCTTGAGGTGCAAAACCATGAGAGGCGCCAGCTTGAGGAGTAGCTCCCGGTGTGTCAAATGGTCGATGGCCAAGATTGAGACACAAAGATTGATTTGCTGTAAGTATACTCGCTTGTGTAGAATTAAGGGAATCAAAACCGATCTTCATCTCTTGGCAGAGAGTAGAAACATCGGCTTGAAGATGTTGTTGTCCCATTTCAAGTTCCACCAACCGAGTGTTTGCTTCATCCATATACTCATCAATGTTGGAGATCCAATCTTGATACGCATTCGGTATAAAGCGTTGTTGACGTTGTTGACGTCTAGGTGGAACATCTTCTTCATTGCCTGATTCCGCAAGAGGATCCGGAATATTGAGAGTGTGAAAAGAAATTCTAGAGATGGGCTGTGAAGTTTCGGATGATTCCACTTCACGAGAGAGATCAATGTCAAAGTGATTGAAGATAATAGTGAGAAGACGACCATGAGGAAGATTGGTCTTTCGAGATGGCTTGGCAATATGTTCCAAGTAACGCATCATGAAGTAAGGAAAACACATTTGATTGTCGATGAAGACACAATAAGTCAAACATGCTTGTGGAGTCAAGCACTTGCTCCAGTCACCTCCTCTTGGAATAAAATTATGTTGAATAATATAAGATATAACATGAGGAATCATCTTGAGGCGACCAATCAGAATAGAAGTTTCATTTCCTTGATAGTCGGTGAGAATGTTGGAATAGATGTCTTCATGATTGACTATTTCGCCAAAATTGGAGTACTTTGGGTTCCAATAGATGCAGGGACCGGTATTAGGAACTTGAAGCAAAGAAGCAAGATCATCAAGTGAGAGTTCAATGGTGACGCCATTGACAGAAGAAGTGAGTTTCAACTCGTCGGCCATCCCACTAAAGCGGAGATTGTTATAAAAATAGCGAACAAGGGTGGGGTAGCAAATCTCCGGAGGGTGAAGAAGAGATTCCCATCCTAGAGCTTGAAATAGATCTTGGAGATGAATACCTTCAAATGAAGCGGTGTCAACAGAACGACCTTCTTCAATTTTTCTTGAAGCGAACAACGGCCAAGTAGCAAGAAACTCTTGAGAAGGAAAGTGTTGAATGGGCTGATTTTCTTGATGAGAGGCTCTTTGAGATCGAGAAGAAGCTCCCCGAATAGGAGTAAATCGTCCTCCCCCTCGCCATCCATGCTTGGAGGTGGGTTCTTCTCCGATCATAGGTGCTTTTCCCCTTTGACTCATATTGAATAATAGTGAAGAATATGAGAGAGATAGTGTAAATTTGAGTATTAGAGTAAATCACACTTGCTTGGGGTTAATGATAGATGAATAGTGAAAAGTAATGCCAAGAGAGGTGAAAAAGTGGGGTATATATAAGCACAAAGCAGTCTGCCAACGGCTAGAAAACAGTCACTGGACCTGATTCGGTATGCTGAATCAAGATCCGGTATACCGTTTCTTGGCCAACGGCTATAAATGGCTAGAAATTTAAGCTGATTCGGTATGCCGAATCCGATAAAATAGAAAGAATTACATCTGAAGGTAAATAACCACTGTGAGTGATTCGGTATGCCGAACTTGGAATCGGTATGCAGAATCGGCTGTTTCAGCAACAAAATTCATTTTTCGAACAAAATTCACTTTCAATACATGAACAACCAAACTTTAATCAAAGGGATTGGATAACCCTAGGTCTCTTCTAAGAGAGCAGAACCTCTCTTTTTTTTTTGCTTAAGGTCAGCAATGTATTGATTAAAAGAAGTGTAAAAGAAACATAATACAAATGGTGCGAATAAAAACCAATCTGAATCCAAGGTGAGAGCTAAAGAGCACTCACCTTGGCTAACACAATAAAGCCGCCCCTACTATTAGAAACGAAGTAGAAGGTTCTAGGTGAATCTATAATAAGGGCAGCCAGAAGCTTCCCAGGATATAGCATGAGCAAGGAAACTTGGAGGAGAACTCCAGAAGTTGGTTGTTTGCTCTTTTGCTGCATAGTTCGCAAGCTTATCAGTGGCCACATTCACTTCTCTATAGTATTGAGTTATGCGCCATTGGATAGTGTCTAGGAATGAGGACACTGACCACCAATTTTGTAGCAAACTCCAAGGAATGTTGCGTGAAAGAATACAAGTTACCATGGCAGCCGAGTTTCTCTCGATCCAAATTCTATCAATATTCATCTCTTGAGCTTGCTTCACCCCCCCAACAAGAATAAGCTTCCAATTCTACCATATAATTGGTGCCCACTCCTTGGAAAGCCGCAAAGCATCTTGCTACCGTACCCCTGTGATCACGAAAAATTCCTCCTGCACCTATTGGGCCTCGGTTACCCCTTGAAGATCCATCTATGTTGAGTTTCCACCAGCCTAAGGGGGGTTGCTTCCAATGAACTTTAATGATACTCCTTGCTACTAGTCTTTTGATGTTGAGTTACATGCTTCTTGCCATAACTAGAGCTTGAATCGAATTAACTTGCACCACATGGATAAAGCTGCTGTCCACGGCTTCCATAAAGCATAATTTTACCACTTGCTTAGGGCTTTTCTCAAAGCTTTCGTACTTTCTCCTGTTGTGCTCCAGCCATACCTGGTAACATAAAATAACCAATAGGATTTCCGAAGTCTTGGATGAGCAAACTACCTTGGCTTTTCTCTTCCACCATGAAAAAAGGAGTTCCACAGCTGGAAAACCTCCCCAACTGTCATTGAAGTAGTAAAGGCATTCTCTCCAAACTTGGGCGGTGAAAGCACAGTCCAGAAAGAGATGTGTATCTGATTCGCAGGCCGCTCGACAAAGTTCGCATCTTAACACAATGGGCATTGTCTTGCACCTCACCTTATCATCTGTAGGGAGTGCGCACTGCACCATGCACCATCCAAATAGTGATGTGCGTGGCAGCAGGTGTTTATACCAGATTGCCCAGCCCCATGCAGGGGTGTTTTCCTTCCTCCTAACTCATCCCATGCTGACTTAACCGTGAAGGACCCTGATTGCGTGTGCGCCCAAAAGCTTTTGTCCTGTCTATCCGTGACCATGATCTTCAGACCTTTAATAATGTTGAAAACTGTCTGCAGGGCAGGACTTCCTACCACTGGAAAATTCCAGTTATTCTCCTCCCAAAAATCAGACACCGAGGCTGAAAGACCAATGGGTATAGACGCAGGGCTCAACAGTTCTTCTATGCTCTGATTTCCTACCCACTTATCATTCCAGAATTTTATAGTGCTGCCGTTGCCTATCACCCAATGTTCTACATCTTGAACAAAAGCCCATACCTTTCGAATACCTGGTTGTCTAACGGCTAATTCCCAACAGACATATTGTAATTTGGTATGCTAGATCTGATTCGGTATGTCAAATTTGAAATTCGGTATGCAGGATCAGATTTAGCACATTTCAGTTGCTCTCTGTGAGCAAACCCTGAGATTGCAAACAAACAGGTCAAGATGGATTCGGCATGCCGGATTAGGATTCGGTATGTCGGATCAGCTGATTTTGCTGAAAATGGCTAAGTCCATGTTTGGACAAGTGTGGGGCCATTTTCTTAGGTTAGGTCCATGTAAAAACACCTCCTAGGGTCACTCCATATATATGCATGTGTGAGTGTGTGCATTACAAATGGACTTAAACTTTAAATACATCTTAATACAAAAACATTGAACATATGCTTTAAAACTCTTGTATCTCATTGAGATGCTTGAACATGATCTTTGAACCTAGTCCTTCTCTCAGTCTTTTTCTTCACACCATTCTTTGATACTTAGTCTTAGTTCAACAAGTTTGTATAAGCTCCCCCTCACTTGATGCTTGTTTCTTGTAAGGTCTCTATACAATAAAACACAAGTTAGTTCAACTAACTTATTTGTTATCATCAAAACCATATAAGGTGATGTGTGGATTTTACCCCAACACCTTACATGTTGTGCTGTGTAAGCATTGCCTCAGCTTGACCCAACCTTTGACTTAGTCCAAGTAGTGGGCAATTAGAAATATTGTTACTCAACAAGCCCTTACCCTTGAGACCCTAGCGGCCTCAAATTTCGAGGATGAAATTTTAATAAGGTTGGGGGGATGTTACACCCACACCCGAAATATACCCTTAAACCCCGGGGTAAATCAAACCTTTACCAAGGGCAATGCCACGGTGGCACTGGCCAACACTGGTAACTACAAACTTAAAATATTATTATAAGTACCCCTTGAAGTGCTAGAAGTGTGGATCAAAGGCCCATAACTTTTCTTGAAGTTTGGGCCCTAATAGCAGCACCGGAGTCTTGAACGGACTGACTTGAACTGAATTCGCTCGAGGATCCGCCCGTGCTGTCACCTGCCCTTTTGGTAATTTTTCCTGTGGGACCCACATCCCCGTGTCCCAGACACTGTAATTTGACCTTTGGACCATATCGACCCTCACCCTCATCATTAGTTGACTAGTTTGGCCATGAAAGTGGGCCCACAAGACTTCATTTGAGTAAATAATGGGTTTTATACCCTAACCTAAACCAAACAAGGCTTAGAGGACAATTAAGTCCTATGGACTTAGGATGCACCCCAAACAAGACCTAACTAACTAAATGAACTTAATGGTCTATGACTTGGACCAAACAAGCCCTAAGACCTATACCTATGCCAAACATGGCCTAAGGCCCATTTAACCCTATAAGAAAACCCCTCATTCCCTTATCTCTCCCCTTCTCAAGCAAATTGTGGAGGAGAAGAGACAAGAGAAGAAGGAGAAGGGGAAGGAGGAAGGAAGAAGAAGTAGAAATAGGAGAGGAATGAGAGGGGAAGGGAAGAGGATGGAAGCCATGCCAAGGTGGCTGGCTGCCCCACATCTCCTCCTCTTGCTGACGGGACAAAGGGAGAAGAAGAAGGTAAAGGAGAAGAGATGGAGAGGGTGGTTGGAAGGAAGTGGAGGTGGTTCTTCAAGGCTGGCTAGGGCTGGAATTGGAGCTCCTCTCACCAAGGTAAGACCTCAAACTTGGTTCTCCTCCACTCTCACTCCCATTTTGATGAATTCCTTGAGCTTGGGCTAACCTAGGGTTCCATTTGGGACTTAAGGTGAGGCTTGGCCCCATTGTGGAGCTCAAATGATGCTGACCAAACCCCATTGAAGACCTATAAATGCTGCATTGCAGCCATTGTTGGTGAACCTTTGGTTTTGGACCTTGAAACCTTACCCTTGGACCAACTTGAGACCAAACCTTTATAGGATCTTGGATCCATTAGGTGAACCTAGGTTCTAGTTGTCAAACCCTGCCCCTGACTGACTGGAATTTGACTGAAGGATAGGAACCCCTGACATGGCATCCAAGCACACTGTGGAGTATCACTCCAGTGATTGAATTTAATGGAGAACCTCCTAGGATGTCCTCCTACATACCTGTCAGAAGATGGATTGCAGATCCCTGCAGTTGCACAACTCACAGCATAATGTACTGCCTGGATCCCAGGTAATCTCTCTCCTCTCCATGACAGTGGGTCCCACACCTAAAAAATGAGTGCTAAACACCCTGAGTGGCATGTGGGTGCAAGACCCTAGTCCTGGGTCAAACCCCTGTGCAAGCCCACAGAGTTACAGCCTTGCTGCAATCTCTAGGCGATGCACTGGGCGATGCAGACATCACCCAGAGACATCGCCCAGAGTGGAAAACTGCATTATTTTAATGATTTGATCTATGGGGACCATCCATATTGGACATGGGCACCCTCCATAGGATGAGGGGAGTCTAAAGGACCACCTAATACCCTTGGATCACTGTGGACCCCACCTGAATGCCTAGAATGGCTGAGAATGCAATCAAAAATGCATTTTAAAAAGGGGCCTTAATAGCCAAACAGACCCTAGTCAAGGGCTGGGCTATAAATAGGGGCCTTAGGCTCATTTTAGAGCTTTGGCTACTGTTCAAATCATGGGGGAAGGGAGAATAAAGAAAAGAGATAAAAGAGAGGAAGGAGAAGAAGGAAGGGAGCAGCCTTGCCCTCCAAGGCCCTGGATTTGAGCAGCCCTACACCTATTCATGTATAAACATCCCTGCTCATACCTGCTGCTTTGATGATTCACTGCTGCCCTCTTGATTTCTCTGTGTTTTGATGGATATCTGACCACTGGCAGCCCAGAACAGCTAGGGGCTGCCATGTACTATCTCAGATCTACCATGCAAGCATGATACATGGAAGATCTAACCATTTTAGGATGATTTTCACACCTATTTTTACATATGGAACCGAAACCAGAACTGTGCCTGGCTGTACTGCCATGTTACACTGAGAACAGGCTATTTGTGGTCCTGATTTCATGCCCTGGCTGCATGGGACCTAGCCCTAGGTGGTAGCAGCTTTAGATTTCTATTTTACCTATAAATCCAGCCTTGCATGCTGCCAACACCATGATTTGTAACCAAAGAAACCCTAAGTTACTATTCACTAGGCTGTTTGGGCAACTCCTGGCAGCCAAGTGGTGGACCTAATTGAAAATCCACAAGGACCAGTGCAAAGTATGCCCCTGGGGGTCCAAGATGACCTAACATGAAAGGGGAGAGGATCCATGCACTGCCCCATAGCTCAAAACCTAGGAATCTCAGCCTGATTCCGGTTTTGCAATCTCTAGGCGATGTAGCCATCGCCCAGTGAATGAAATTTCACTGTGATGATGATCTGACCTGAGGATCTTCACCCTAGGACCATGATTCAGTGTTGGGAGGTGGAAAATGACCAAAATGCCCCTCCCTACATCTGTCCACATGTTTGAATGCTTGGGATACCCAAGTGGGCCCCGTAGGACTTGGAAACCCTGCCTGTGATGGTCCTGCAACACTGTCAAGTTGGGGATAGTACTGTAAGACTATAATATCTTAGGGACATGTACCAATGTGAAAATTTACCATTCTGCCCTAGACCACCAACTCTGGATGATGCACCGGGACATAGGCCTAAGGCCCAGTGCAAGGTCCAGAGAATTCCAAGTGATGACCGATTGTACACCGAGTCAACCCAGTGAGCTTAGGTCAACCCTAGGACATCCGAAAATAGTTTGGAATATTAAATGACAAATTTTTTATTTATATCTAGGGTTTGATCCTGCGCTCGAGGCCTACTATCAAACTGCAATCGGAACAAAAATTGCAACTAAGTTCTTAGAACCAGACCCAGGTGAGTGAAATATTATCGTGTGTGTATGTGTAGCACTATTATTATGCCGACAAATTAAATTCTTAATTATAATGTTGTGATACTCAATTCAGTTCAAATACTCAAACTGTTACATAATGATTGTCTGATGATCAACTCTGTGAATATATTATATTGACTGTGAATGTTTGATTAGATGTCGTAGTCGGCTTGGAAATGAGGCCGGTGGTAGCCCGTAATATGGGATATAGTTGACACCGCCCGACTCATATGATGCCATATAGACCTGGGGTTAGAGTTCCATCACTCGTGTTGCGCACCCTTGCCAACAGAAGTTAAGGTGTTGGATGACTGTGAGGACTACCGTTAAACTCTAGAGGCGTTTATGCCAGGTAGCCTCAGCACAACTGGGATGCCCCAGGGCAATTATGCTGGGAAGCCTCAAGCTCAAAGCTTGGAAAGCACCACTAGGTGAATCATGGCTATATGCCCAATTAAAGTTTATCCTCGAATTACATGTCGGGAAGCACCAACAGGTGAAATTTTATTAAGTCAGTTACCTCACTAGTTCAATCTAGAGGACCGGTCGGGCTATCCTGGGTAGGGAGATGCTGGAGCCGGCTGGTTCTCTCCGACAACTCAATGGGTGTATCGCTGGAAGGGGTAACCAAGCCTGCACCAGGGATACATGTATTGGGAATTGTAGTAGCACAGACCTGCCTTAGTTGTATTGTTAGGTGGCTAATTAAATAATCTGGACTTGCATATCATGTAGGATCATGTGGATTGTGGTTGCATATGCATGCATGATGATATGTTTTACTCATGAGCTCAGTGGGGCTCACACTCTATTATATATGCTTTTCTTTAGATGATTGTGCAGATCGATGCCACTATGGCATGGAGGCCCGTTATGAGGAGGAGAGCCCTCGTGATTATGGCTGTATTAGTATGGACTCTGACGGAGGTCATGCCAATACTGTGTGTATTCTCGGTGGTCATTGATGAAGACCAGTAAAGGGCGCACTTGATGCTTTTGTCTTGGGGACTCCTTTTTGCTTCTGATAGGAGTTTATCCCTGTCCATGCTTTTGGTTGAGTCTTTTCTTTCTTTCTTTTGGGGTTAAGTGTATTTCCTTTTGGCTTATGTATATGTCAGCTTTTCCTTTCAGTTTGTGGGTGTATGGGGGAATGTAACAGAACTTACTTATATATATATATATGTCACCAACATTCCCGTATCGCTACGCTTTCTTTTCTTGTTTACAATTGTAGATTATCTGCAGCACTCTAAACTTACTTGTAGTAATGTTAAGAATGTGGGACCATGAATGTATTAACTGCTTCTAGATCCATGGGATTTAACGGATTGCCATTATGCAATTCGGGTCACCTACCCAATCCTCTCAGGGGGTGGTTTGGGGTGTGACAGAGCTTGGTATCAAAGCGTGAGGCTCTTCTTACATTCACGGGATGCAGAATAGGAATAATAAACTATCAACACTAAAACATGTATTAAAGTAAAAGCTACAGGGGAGGTAGATGTAATTAAAAGATAGAAATGCATAATTACATTATCATAAAGTAAACTATGGCCGAGCCACTACAAGAAGTTTGATTGAAAGTACTACTTTCAATTTACATAAGCTGACAAAAAAAACCTACATACACCATGAACAAAAAAAAAAGAGATACATAAGGTAAAAAAAAGTAAGTAAGATGATGTGAGTCTGAACCACATAATGTCATGAAGGAAGCAGGCTAGAAGAACTACTCTGGTGGAGGCTGAGACTGGCGAGAGTCGACGCGGTAGAATCTGTCCCAAAAGTCTAGACGCTGCTATACAGATCCCACTCTACTCTCCGGAGATGAGAAGCCTTGATCCATCCTGGTCGCCATATCAATGAGCTGAGTACTGAGACCCTGGAACTGTGACATCATCTGTGATCACTTAAATGGCTCTGACACATGCGAGCTAGTGGCAACTGTCACCTCATATGCGGGCAAGTCTGTGAACTGTGCATCTATCCCCTCGAAGTCACCCTGCTCATCTCCCTGAATGTCTCCATACTCCTCACCCTACTCCTCAATACCCTGCATCTCCACCTGCTCCCCCTCCTTAGGATCACTCCCAGGCTCCCTTGGTACCTTCATCTTCAGAATCGAGGTCTTGTTAATGGGCTTAGACCTATCTCTCTCCATATACTCACCGCCCATGGGAACCTCGAAGTATCTAAAAACTAGAGTAAGGAACTTCCCATATGGAAGGTTCCCATCTAAAGGGTTCTAGGCATGGTATAACATGGCCTGAAGTAGTAAGTATGGGAGGTTTATAACTGGACCCCCCTTGCCCGCTCCCAACAGGCAGTAGGTAATGTAGGCTCTCATCATAGAAATGCTACCCCTGTTCCCGCCTTTAGGGTAGATGTTGTAGGTCACACACCTACTAATAATACGAGCATTGGGCTTATAAGAAGCCTCAGATCTGGGAGTATCCTGTGAACCAGTCAATGCTTTGAAGACCCTCCTCCTGGTCTCCAAAGAGAACATCTCAGAAATGTCAACCCGGGGCTTGTAGTAACATCTCTCCCCAGTGTTGGGCAGCCCCAAGATCTCTGCTAGTGAAGCGGTGGTCAGCCTAATATCTACCCCCTTCACTCTACTCTCCAATTCAAACTCCTATGCCCCAGATGGCACCAAGTTACAGTAAAAGTATCAAACCAAGTTAGGATAACATGGTTCTGTAGGCGAAAGCATAGAGGCCCAACCTAAAATGTTGAACCTAGTGTACAAATTATACTGGTGGAAGTCATCCACCTATACCACCCGACCATTCACAATCTTAAGGGACCTAAATTTGTCCCAATCCCTAAAATGCTCATACCTAGAGAAGTGGAACCGATCGAATTCCGGCTCCTCCGATGAAGAATCATCCCTAGGTGAAGAAGGCGGCACCGTAGAAGAAGAGGAGTTCTCGCTCTCAAACCATAGTCTCTTGCGTGCTACGGACTTCCTTGCCGCTCGATGGCTAGTAGACATTAGGCTACAAAAAAGAAGAAAAGAAGTGGTTAGGGCAAAAGAAATTGATAAAAAGCTAGCTAAAACAAGAAAAAAAAAGAAAAAGACATAATGTACTGAAGTTAAGCAAAGAATCTTACCTAGGCTTGCGTAGATTCACGGAAAACCCAAGGGAATGCGAGGATTTGGTGTGGAAAAGGTCACACTAGCCCTCAAAGGTCTGCCGTAGGTGTTTAGGAAGGCTTAGAGAAGAAATAGAATGAAATGGGGCCCTCTTGGACTATTATAGTTGAGCCCCGATTCTCTAGGCGATGCATCTAACGCCTAGAGACATCGCCCAGAGATCAAAATGTTGTTGTTTTTGTGTAACAGCTTATGGAAACTTTGAATTTGCCTCAAATAACTTCAATAAACATGAAAATTTGACTTTTTAAAAAATAATCGTAATTTGTATAAAAAAAATTAAATAAATAATTATTTTAATTAGTTAATTAAATAAATTTAAATACCACCTAATAACTTATTTAGGAAAGTGTAGCCATTACTTGGGGGCAATAAAGCATATAGGAATTTGGGAGTTTCTTATGTATGAGTATCTAATAATAAATAAATGTGTATATGCCATATGAAATAGTGTGTGTATAAATACTCATTATTATGTGCCCAATACTGTGCATGTATGAACCAAGTGGTGTGATGCTATGCAAATCCGAACATAGATATGTAGGTATGTTGTATTACATATTTACGACTTGTAGTGAGCGTAGACTTTGCCATACCCACAACCTAGGTCAGCTGGGAATAGGATCTAATAGGTTGTCTAGTTAAGCTAAACTCCTAGACGCTAAGATGCCTCGAGCCAACCTTTTTACATTTTTCCTGATTATAGTCACTTAAATTCCTGTAGACATGAACTTAACGCTTTGATTAAGTATTTTTAGTGACTTGATGTTTAGAACCTTTTCATGACAGGACACACTACCTTAGTCAAGCCTAGAAACCCCAGCAACATGCAATACATTAGGTACTTGAGAAGGAGACTGATCAGAATACGTGAAGTACAAGCCCGTGCCGAGAACCAGTTAGTAGTTTACTTAGCTCTTGTGGACGTTAGTGAGCCTGTGGATCGAGCTACCTATTTGTACCTAGAGAAGGAGGTTAGAGGAGATATATCCTACCTATACGTACAAAATATTGTCACTAGTTGGAAGTTACAGAGGCTTGCCTGTTAGACCAGGTAAGTAATTAAAAGACTTTTGGTTAAAAATTTAATGATTATCATATAATGTCATGTATAGCTATCATTGCATAAAATGTTTAAGAACAAAACATAAATAAAAGAAACACTTCATAACAAACAAAGATGACATAACTAACAACATACCTTACTAGTGCGACTATTCAAATTCACTGGACCTATTGGCCTAGGTATGTACACGTCTTAACTAGGAATTTTTTTTTTCTCTGTTGACCCTGAAAGGAAGTGTTGGATTATTAAGTATGATGCTCTTTTCAAAAAAGCAATCATGGTCAACACAAGAAGTTCTCGAGGTGGTCGTAAAGGAAAATGCCCTCGTATTATCCCAGAGGATGAACTGCCCAATAGAAACGAGGCTCAGAATTCTGATGCATCAGCTGCTTCGTCAAGAGCACCAACGGCTGCTCAAGCCACTGCTGCGGCACCTCAGCCGAGTATGGCAGCCAGTGAATTAAGTGTCATGATGACGACCATGATGCAGACCATGCAACAGCAACAAGAATTGTTGTGCCAGATGTCCACGCAATTTGCAACCATGACGCATGAGCGTGCAGCACCACCTCAGCCACCCAACCGACCCGTACATTTCCCACCACCTGTACCTCAACACTTAGCAAAAAACTCTACCGCCAAGGTGATGGAGAGATTTAAGAAACTCCAACCACCCGCGTTTTCTAGGCTGAATTCTGAGGTAATGTAGCTGGAACGGTGGATTAGTGCACTAGAGAAGGCGTTTAATGTGCTCGAATGCACGGATGCACAAAAGTTAATATGTGCGGGTTACCAGCTGCAAAATGAGGCTGAAGCTTGGTGGAAGGCTACTAAGCCAAATCTGGAAGCCACTCATCCAAATCCCACGTGGGAGCAATTTAAAGGAGTCTTCTTCAAGAACTACTTCCCAGAGAGCTTTAGGGACAGGAAGGAAGCTGAATTCACCGCACTGGTGCAAGGGACCAAGTCAGTGTTGGATTGCCAACAGCGGTTTGAAGACCTGTTCCATTTTGCTCCAGAGCACCGTAGAGGGGAAGTTAGCAAGGCGAAGAAGTTTGAGAAAGGACTCAAACCTGAGATTGGATCAGTTCTGTCAATAATGAACATTCGGGACTATGCTCAGATGGTCGATAAGGCAAAGACTATGGAAGACAGATTCAAAGAGAAAGAGAAAGAGAAAGCTGTGACGTCGCCCGGATTGGGCAAAAGGCCAAGTAATTACCAGACCTTTGGTTGGCCGAACAAGGTTTTTCGTGGAGCCAGTTTATACTCCAACCCGACTCCGTACCACAGGCCGAACGTGGGTCAGAACCCTTACCGCCCCACTTTCAATCGACCTGTTCAGCAGGCTACGAGTCAAGCGACAACAGTAGCTTCGCCATCCCGACCAGCCTCAAGTCAAGTGACCCAAGCCTCAACACAAGTTGTTCCTCCATATAAGTGCTACGTGTGCAACAAAGAAGGGCACATGGCCAAAGAATGTAGACTGTGTGGGAACAACAACAACTCGTCGAATCAGTCCTACGCTAGACCATTCCAACCACAGGATAATTGGATGCGAGGAAAGGTGTTTGCAATGACAAACGAAGAAGCTGAGGCGAACCCCGATGTATTGACAGGTAAGTCTACTGAGCACTACTAAGTTGTAGGGAATAATTGGTGTATATTCATAACTTAAGTTATATACAAACCCTAGGTACCCTGAGTGTCTCAGCCACCCCCGCACGAGTACTATTCAACTCGGGCGCGTCCCACTCTTTCGTTTCTACCACCTTTGCGAGTAGGATGAAAGATCAACCAAGGGACATTGGGCACGACTTAGTAGTCAGCACACCGATGGGTAGTGTCGTAAGTTTGAAGAAAGTCTACAACCCCTGTAAGATAGAGATTTATGGGAAGAACTTGACCGCATGACTAATAAAGCTTGATATGAAGGATTTTGACGTGATATTTGGCATGGATTGGCTGTCTGCCTATGGAGAAAATGTCATGTGTGCGGAGAAGAAGATAATATAAAGATGGGTCAATTTTCACCTATCAAAGTGAACCAAAAAGGAAACCCAGAAGGATAACCTTATCCGCCTCCAGGCGCAAAAGTTACTGGATGAAGGATGTCAAGGCTTTCTGGCCATAGTGATGGACACCGAGGCAAAGATAAAGCCCTTAGAAGAACTGGACATCGTCAGAGAATTTCTTGATGTTTTTCCAGAAGATCTGACCCAACTACCGCATGATCGTGAGATGGAGTTCGCAATTGATCTCACCCCCGGTGCAACACTGGTATCCAAGGCACCATATCGGATGGCGCCTATCGAATTGAAGGAGTGGCAAGATCAATTGCAAGACCTATTGAAGAAAGGCTTTATACGACCCAGCGTGTCTCCCTGGGGAGCACCCATGCTATTTGTGAAGAAGAAGGATGGTAGCATGCGGCTGTGTATCGACTACCGCGAGTTGAACAAGCTGACCATCAAAAATTGATACCCGTTTCTGCGCATTGATGACCTATTTAACCAACTACAAGGAGCGAGAGTTTTCTCCAAGATTGATCTTAGGTCCGGATACCATCAATTGAAGATTAAGAGTGGTGACATTCATAAAACGGCGTTTAGGACTCGATATAGACATTATGAATTTTTGGTGTTATCGTTCGAATTAACCAACGCTCCAACAGTGTTCATGGACATGATGAATAGAGTATTCCATGACGTGTTGGATAAGTTCATCATCGTATTCATCGACGACATTCTGGTGTACTCCAAGAGTGAGGAAGAGCATGCTTGATACCTTACCTTCGTGCTGCAATGGTTGCGGGAATACTAGCTTTATGCCAAGTTCAGCAAATGTGAGTTTTGGCTTCACCAAATCGGATTCCTAGGACACATCGTCACCAAGAGATTCTTTTTGGTAGACTCAAATAAGGTGAAAGCAATTCTCGAGTGGGAGACTCCAAAGAGAGCCACTGAGATCCAAAGTTTCTTAGGATTGGTCGGGTACTACCGTCGGTTTATAAAAAATTTCTTGCGCATCTTGGCACCCATGACGAAGTTGACAAAGAAGGGCGCCAAGTTTGAATGGAATGAAGCGTGCGAGAAAAGCTTTCAAGAGTTAAGAAACCAATTGGTAACGGCTCCAGTCTTTACCATTCCGGATGGCACTAGAGGAATGGTAGTTTATACCGACGCATCTAGAACAGGATTGGGTGGCGTCTTAATGCAGAAGGGTAAAGTGGTCGCCTATGCCTTGAGACAACTAAAGGAACACGAGAAGAACTACCCCACTCATGCCTTAGAATTGGCAGTGGTAGTCTTCGCGTTAAAGATATGGCGGCATTACCTATACGGTGAAAAGAGTGAAATCTTCAGTGATACAATTTAATAGAGAACCTCCTAAGATGTCCTCCTACATACCTGTCAGAAGGTGGATTGCAAATCCCTGTAGTTGCACAGCTCACAGCATAATGTATTGCCTGGACCTCAGGTAATCTCTCTCCTCTCCATGACAGTGGGTCCCATACCTGAAAATGAGTGCAAAAGACCCTAAATAACAACAGGGTGCAAGACCCTAGGCCTGGGTGAAACCCCTTGTGCAAGCCCAATGAGTTATGGCCTTGTTGCAATCTCTTGGTGATGCACTGGGCGATGCAGACATCACCCAGAGACATCGCCCAGAGTGGAAAACTGCATTATTTTAATGATTTGATCTATGGGGACCACCCATATTGGACATGGGCACCCTCCATAGGATGAGGGGAGTCGGAGGGACCCCCTCATACCCTTGGATCACTGTGGACCCCACCTGAATGCCCAGAATGGCTAAGAATGCAGTCAAAAATGCATTTTAAAAAGGGGCCTTAATAGCCAAATAGACCCTCGTCAAGGGCTGGGCTACAAATAGGCGGCCTTAGGCTCATTTTAGAGCTTTGGTTACTGTTCAAATCGTGGGGGGTGAGAGAAGAAAGAAAAGAGAGAAAAGAGAGGAAGGAGAAGAAGAAAAGAGAAAGAGAAGAGGGAAGGGAGCAGCCTTGCCCTTCAAGGCCCTGGATTTGAGCAGCCCTACACCTATTCAGGTACAAACATCCCTACTCATACCTGCTGCTTTGATGATTCACTGCTGCTCTCTTGATTTCTCTATGTTTTGATGGATATCTGACCACTGGCAGCCCAAAACAGCTGGGGGCTGCCATGTACTATCTCAGATCTACCATGCAAGCATGATGCATGGAATATCTGACCATTTTATGATGATTTTCACATTTGTTTTTACATCTGGAACCGAAACCAGAACTGTGCCTGGCTGCACTGCCATGTTACACTGAGAACAGGCGGTTTGTGGTCCTGATTTCATGCCCTGGCTGCATGGGACCTAGCCCTAGGTGGTAGCAGCTTTAGATTTCTATTTTACATATAAATCCAGCCTTGCATGCAGCCATAACCATGATTTGTAACCAAAGAAACCCTGAGTTACTATTCACTAAGCTGTCTGGGCAGCTCCTGGCACCCAAGTGGTGGACTTAATTGAAAATCCACAATGACCAGTGCAAAGTATGCCCCTGGGGGTCCAAGATGACCTAACATGCAAGGGGGGAGGATCCATGCACTGCCCATAGCTCAAAACCTAGGAATCTCAACCTAATTCCGGTTTTGCAATCTCTGGGCGATGTAGCCATCGCCCAGTGAATGAATTTCACTGTGATGATGATCTGACCTGGGGATCTTCACCCTAGGGCCATGATTCAGTGTTGGGAGGTGGAAAATGACCAGAATGACCCTCCCTACATCTGTCCACATGTTTGAATGCTTGGGGTACCCAAGTGGGCCCCGTAGGACTTAGAAACCATGCCTGTGATGGTCCTGCAGCACTGCCAAGTTGGGGACAGTACTATAAGACTATAATATCCTAGGGACATGTACCAATGTGACAGTTTACCATTCTGCCCTAGACCACCAACTCTGGATGATGCACTGGGACATAGGCCTAAGGCCCAATGCAAGGCCCAGAGAATTCCAAGTGATGACCGATTGTACACCGGGTCAACCCAATGAGCTTAGATCAACCCTAGGACATCCGAAAATAGTTTGGAATATTAAATGACAAATTTCTGATTTATATCTAGGGTTTGATCCTGCGCTCGAGGCCTACTGTCAAACTGCAGCCGAAATAAAAATTGCAATTGAGTTCTTAGAACCAGACCCAGGTGAGTGAAATATTATCGTGTGTATGTGTAGCACTATTATTATGCCGACAAATTAAATTCTTAATTATAATGCTGTGATAATACTCAATTCAGTTCAAATACTCAAACTGTTACATAATGATTGTCTGATGATCAACTCTGTGAATATAGTTTGTTGACTGTGAATGTTAGATTAGATGCCATAGTCGGCTTTGAAATGAGGCCGGCAGTAGCCCGTAGTATGGGATACGATTGACACCGCCCGACTCATACGATGCTATATAGACATGGGGTTAGAGTTTCATCACCTGTGCTATGCACCCTTGCCAACAGGGGTTAAGGTGTTGGATGACTGTGAGGACTACCATTAAACTCTAGAGGCGTTTATGCCGGGAAGCCTCAGCACAACTGAGATGCCCCAGGGCAATTATGCAAGGAAGCCTCGAGCTCAAAGCTTGGGAAGCACCACTAGGTGAATCATAGCTATATGCCCAATTAAAGTTTATCCTCGAATTACATGTCGGGAAGCACCAACAGGTGAAATTTTATTAAGTCGGTTACCTCACTAGTTTAATCCAGAGGACCGGTCGGTCTGTCCATGGTAGGGAGATGCTGGAGCCGGCTGGTTCTCTCCAACAACTCAACGGGTGTATTGCGGGAAGGGGTAACCAAGCCCGCACCAGGGATACATGTATTGGGGATTGTAGTAGCACAGACCTGCCTTAGTTGTATTGTTAGGTGGCTAATTAAATAATCTGGACTTGCATATCATGTAGGATCATGTGGATTGTGGTTGCATATGCATGCATGATGATATGTTTTACTCACGAGCTCAGTGGGGCTCACACTCTGTTATATATGCTTTTATTTAGATGATTGTGCAGATCGATGCCACTGTGGCATGGAGGCCCGTTATGAGGATGAGAGCCCTCGTGATTATGACTCTATTGGTATGGACTCAGACGAAGGTCATGCTGATATTGCGTGTGTTCTTGGTGGTCATTGATGAAGACTAGTGAAGGGCACACTTGATGCTTTTGTCTTGGGGACTCCTTCTTGCTTCTGATAGGAGTTATCCCCATCCATGCTTTTGGTTTAGTCATTTTCTTTCTTCCTTTTTGGGGTTTGGAAATCTCGCCCTGTACATAGATGTATTTCCTTTTGGCTTATGTATATGTCAGCTTTTCTTTTCAGTTTGTGGGTGTATGGGGGAATGTAACAAAACTTACTTTTATATATATGTATCACCATCATTCCCGTATCGCTACGCTTTCTTTTCTTGTTTATAATTGTAGATTATATGTAGCACTCTGATTTTACTTGTAGTAATGTTAAGAATGTGGGACCGTGAATGTATTAACTGCTTCTAGATCCGTGGGATTTGGTGGATTACCGTTATGCAATTCGGGTCACCTACCTAATCCTCCCAGGGGGTGGTTTGGGGTGTGACACTAGTGACCCTAGGGAGACTTAGACACCCCTCCCATGTCTCTAAAAGCTGGGTGTACCCCAAGTTCCAAGATGGTGAAGAAGCCCTTTGAAATCTCGAAAGAGACTGTCGACGGACGTACGATCGGATCCACCAATGGTGGTACCACCCGTCAGTCTGCCCAGTGTAATCCCTATGAATTAGCCTGGATGGATGAAGGAACGAACTCAAATCTATTGCATCCACACGGAGGCAATTCACTCTCAGGTATGTCTCAAGGATCGACCGGATGCAAGGGTGGACTAAGGAAACACATCCGCCCGTGGGTTCGCTTGCTCTCAGGTGTGTCTTTGAAGTCGAATGGATGCACTAGCGAATCCAAGTAATATGTTCCATCCATGGATCCGCTCCCTCTGTTTTACCTTTAGGCCTGAACGGAGTCAGGGATGGACTCACCTCTACTGCAATCGTCTGTGAGTCCGCTCGTGCTGTCTTGGCTGCAACTTGATTTTAAGCTTGAGGGCCTAGCATGGGACCCTTCTATACATGCTTTAATGATTACTTTTGTATTTTTAGGCTACCTAACTCGATGGATAGCTGATGCACCGGTGAGATAAATGTCAACCACGCCGGGTGACACCCGAGTTCGGTGAGTGGGTTCTGGGTGACTATGTTGGGTTTGAATATTATATAATTGGCAATATTAAGCATGGTATTATATATTTATAAGCATTGCATGCATCGTATTTTTATGTGAATTGTTATGAATGTGATATTATTCCTACCAATGTAACGGGCTATGGTGTCGGGTGTGCCGGTACCGAAACCCCAATTTATTTAATTATAAAATTCGTTATATGCCAGCCTGATCTGTATGTGCCAGGCTGTGTTGGTACCGGGGTACTAGATGGAATGGGATGTTGATGCACCCGAAATACCTCTTGGGATGATAGGACTTGCATATAGTATATCTGTGGCTAGGATGCTTGTTCCCTTATGCTACGACCCTTGCCAACAGGGGTTTATGTGTTGGATAGTCTGAGCACCTGTGGTCTGTGGAGGTGGGAGAGACCAGGACAGTGGTAGTGATGGCTATCGGGGTCTACCACTGGGTGATCGGATGGTTTCTACCAGCGTAAGCTCCCTTGTGATATTTGAGGTTTCACTCGAGCGATAAGTCAAGTGATCCTCAGTGTCTCCCGAGTTATCACAGTAGCATACACTTGACTGATAGAATTTGTGTGCTAGATGAAAAATGAATCTAACATCAGCATGCATCATTCAGATATTGAAATTGTTTGTGTGTATACATGTACATTTCTCTTTGCTCCCTCACTAGCTGGTGTAGCTAACCCCGTTGCACAACCCCTTTTAGTTTATATGCAGGAGGTTTTACTCTTGACGAGCACCGTTGGATGCTAATCAAGTAGAGCCAGTGGTTGTGACTTGGATGTAGATGTACACCAAAGAATTGGTGCCCTTGTGACAATTACTTATTATTTAATTTCTATCTTCATTCCACAATCATGTATAAACTGTATGTTTATTTATGAGAGATTGAATGGTTACAAATATGGAAATTGTACTATGTGTTATCACTACAGAACCGATGCTTTATAATTTCACATGTTTTAATTTAATTTTGCTTCCGCTAACTCCGTGATTGGAACGATTTATTCCATTTGGTACGTTCCTTGCAATTATCACAATTGATGACAGGGTGGACTATGGCTCGGGACACTGTATCTGTGATCCTGATAGGTATTGAGATGACACGTGTTGTCCCAGTCACCCCCTATTATTGTAAAATATCTTACATTAGGATGGGGGCGTGATACGGGCATTATTGACACCCCTACTTATAGTTTTTATTAACACATTATCAAAAATCCAGTATCGATAAGCTCATCTTAGTAGCCCATCTAATTCTTCCACATGGAAAATTATATGCCACTTGTCAAATTTTAGACTCACATTTAACCATTTACTCTTACATGTACTAGCATTTATCACCATGAAGTCCATGTACTCTGACCACTATTTTGCACTCTTCTATAGTTGGATTTTCAGCTCTATTTTACCACTTGGTAAACTCTGTTTCGTATAAAACTTGACATGTAAGCAAGGGATCTAGGTTTTGCATGTCCACTTGATTGAAACCCCACCTTACATGCGACATTTAAAATTTTGGGCCAACTAGATACACTTTACCAAGTTAATTAAGGGATTTTCTTATTGACACCCCTTGAGGTAATCAAAAAATTTGTCACCTCTTACAAATAATAATAATAAATAATAATAATTTATAAAATTTGTTTTTGCATATTTTTTTTCAACAAGGGAAAATTTTATTATTTCACATGTATATGCAAAAAATATATCCAAAGTAATAACAACTTTTGATAATGACATGATAAATCACTTTCAAAATATTTTGGAAACCCTTTTTCAACTCTAATTTAAAGAACTTTTGAGAATAGGATAAGGGCAATGAAAAGAAGATTCTAAGTTCTAAATACATTTATAGAGGTGTCATTTTGATAGTTCCATTAATCAATATCCATTTTTTCGTATCTAAGACTTATATTCACGAGTCAAGTCAAAATTTGGGAAAACCTAGTCAAGAGTCATGTAGATTATGCCAGGTTGAAAAATGACTAGACTAGTTCACGAATCGTCCGAGTCAAATAAGACTCAGTCTTTTCATCCGAGTCACTACAAACTCACCGAGTCTAGTCATTTTTTAAAATACATAGTTGACTACTTGATTGTTGAGTAAATAAGTCAATAAATGTTCTAATTAATAAAAGCATAGATGGAAAAAAAAAATTCGTTCTTACTCACAAAAAAATAAATTCTACTTTGACTTGCCTTTAAGGCATTAAATCTCTCTCTTTCTCCAATGCAATTAGGTTGGATAATTGATGAATAGTCATCTTGCCTTCCCAAGAGTAGTTAATTTTTAGATGAGATATGAGTAAATAATTATAATTAATCTTTTGAATTTGTGCCCATGATTTATTAGCTAGTACTGCTAATATATATCGACAACGTTAGGCAGCAAAGAGAATCAAGTTGGTGGGCTCATCTCCCTCCTCCATATGTACATCCGCTATGGGGGTTGATAAGCATCACAAGCCCTAATCGCTACACTCAAATGAGCTCTGCAACCTCCCCCGCCGCCGCATGCACCCCCTCCGTCCCTGTTGGCGTGTTATCTCTCCACCCCTGTAGCATGTAAGCTCTCCACCCCAGTGGCGTGTCTCCTCCTTGTGATGTTCAGTATCAGTCCACCAACCATGACCCTGGGTGTCACCGACAATGACGATGATGATCCTTCGCATTGCCCTCACCACCACCTCTCTCACCCCCACCCCCTCACCGCCACCTCCATTGCCCTTATCGACGCCCCTGCCCACTACCCTCATCCTCCACCCCATCGCCCTCATTGCTCTCATCCTCCATGCCACCGCCCTCACTGCTCCCATCCCCCTCGCCATTGCCCTCACCGTCAACTCCCTCACCCTCACCAATGCCTCCATCCTCCACGCCATCGCTCACCCTCATCGCCCTCACCTCACCCCCTACTCACCCTTAACTCACCATACCCCACGGCTCACCCTATCCCCCTTGTTTACCCTCATGCTCACCATACCCCACAGCTCACCCTCTCCCCCCTGTTCACCCTCACCGCATCCCTCTATTTGCCCTAACCCAAAGACCTCCTCTTCTCTCACTCCCATCCAAACTCTTGCTCTGATTTCATGTTCCCACCTCAACCCCCACCTCACCCCTTTCCATCCCTATGCATCCACTTGGCTCTATTTTTCCTTTTCTTTTTTTGCATGTGGTTGTGCAGCTTTTGCAGGTTCCGGCGTTAGTGGCACCTTGGATTTGGCCAGAATCGAACCCCTTCCCCGTTTCGATTGGGCGGTCACCATTGTCGCGATGGTGAAGCTACTCGAAATGTGCATCCTGGAATCGATGCAACGACCATCAAGAACTTCATTGGGTCACGTGCATACTGTGACTTTCCCTGTCCCCCAGGGTCGTGTCTGGCATGCAACATAAAAAATGTTGTCTTCTCTTTGTTTATTGCTGATGTATTCCTTTTTTATGGCACGATCGTGCATGCGCTTCATTATGTGAGCTATGTCTACAACGAGTTTCATTGGGATGTGGTTGTTACCCATTCCCTCCTCCTACCGGTCCTGCCTATGAGATGTATGTCAGGACCATATGTCTCTCACTAGTTTCTAAACCCTATCAGTTTTGAAACCTTGTGTATCACATTCAACTATCTGCGTTATGTTTCTTGTTTTCTTTCTTTTGGTGTTGGGCGCGCATGAATGAATAGCCCTGCCTACTACTTTAAAAAATAATAATAATAAGATACGCTTCACAAGGGTAGAGTTTTGAAAGCTCAAAATGTTATAAAGGATATTATGATTAGACACTTGGGATCATCTATACAATAATAACAAAAGTTTTAATGACCCAATTTTCAAGTAGTCTTAGTCTCTCTCATTTATTAGTTTATACATATGACTCGCTCTGACTAAGTTTGATCAGGCCGAGTCACCAGGTTTTCTAAAAGGCGAGTCGAGTTAGAAAACCTGGTTTTCCAACTATGATTCATAATGAATAAAACCCTATGACTTTTTTTAGAAATAATTCCTTTTTCTTTTTTGGTAAAAAGAAATAATTCAATTTCAAGAAAAATGTTCTTGGGGAAAAGGTCTCTCTCTCTCCCTATCCACCATGAAATGACACACCTACCCCACCCATCTCGTGCTACCCATTGGTGATGCCGCTAGCATGCTCAACCCTTAGCTCATACTCTTATTATTCAAAGGCCAAATAGTTCATGAATGATCATAGTATGTCACTTCTCGTCCCCACTGCATCAAAGAGTACCTAAAAACTATGTTCTGGTTCACTAATAAGGAAATTAGAGTTGGGGTGGGGGTCTACGATGTGATACTAGAGTATGACACGGGGAGATACATGCTACCTACTTCACCTCGACAGTTATGTCATGATGCCCTTAAAGCCTATATGCGATGATAGACTCTTGTAACCATGTCATATTTGCTTAGTTGAACAGAATTTCTTTCTAAAAGAAATGGAATGGAATGGTTTATTCCACGAAAGAAGTCTTTTTTGCGAGAACCGAGTAGTTTAGAAGGCATTTTTCGATGTACGGTCCCTCTAAGCGAAGGGTTAGGTAGGTAGTGCAGGCCCTCTATGTCACACCCCAAACTACCCCCTAGGAGGATTAGGTAGATGACCCGAATTGCATAACGGCAATCTGCCAAATCCCACAGATCTAGAACAGTTAATACATTCACGGATTCACATTCGTAACATTACCATAAGTAAAATCAGAGTGCTACAAATAATCTTCAATTATAAGAGAGAAAAAGAGAGCGTAGCAATACGGGAATGATTGTGATATATACACACCCAGTACAACCCACAAACTAAAAAGTGAAGCTGACACATACATAAGCGAAAAGAAAGTACATATATATACAGGGCGAGACAACTCAACCCCAAAAAAGAAAAGAAAAAGCTAAACCAGAAACAGGAATGGGGATAAACTCCTATCAAAAGCAAAAAGGAGTCCCCATGACAAAAAGCATCAAGAGCGCCCCTCACTGGTCTTCATCAATAACCACTGAGAATGCTTGCATCATCGGCACAATCTCCGTTGGGGTCCATACCAATATCATCATAACCACAAGGGCTCTCCTCCTCGTAATGAGCCTCCATGCCATAGTGGCATCGATCTGCACAATCATCTAGAAAGAAAAACATATATAACAGAGTGTGAGCCCCACTGAGCTCTTGAGTAAAACATATCATCATGCTTGCACATGCAACCACAATCCACATGATCCTACATGATATGCAAGTCCAGCTAAGGCAGGTCTGTGCTACTACAATCCCCAATACATGTATCCCTGGTGTGGGCTTGGTTACCCCTTCTCGCGATACAGCCATTGAGTTGTTGGAGAGAACCAGCCGGCTCCAGCATCTCCTTACCCAGGTCAACCCAACCAGCCCTCTAGATTAAACTTGTGAGGTGACTGACTCAATATCAATTCACCTTACTGGTGCACAAACTTGTTTGGCATATAGCCATGATTCACCTATTGGTGCTTCCCAAGCATGTAGCTCGTGGCTTCCCGGCATATTTGCCCTAGGGCATCCCAGCTGTGCTGAGGCTTCTCGGTGTAAAAACCCGAGGTTTTACAATAGTCCTCATAGTCATCCAACACCTTAACCCCTGTTGGCAAGGGTGCGTAGCACGGGTGATGGAACTCTAACCCCATGTCTATATGGCATCGTATGAGTTAGGCGGTGTCAACCGAATCCCATAATACGGGCTACCACAGGCCTCATTTCTAAGTTGGCTATGGCATCTAGTCTAACATTCACAAACATCAAGATATATCCAACAGAGTTGATCAACAGTCACACGATGTGTAATAATTATGAAATTGAATTTAATTAAGTAACAAGCATTATAATTATAGAATTTAATTGCCGGCATAATAATATTATTACACGTACATACACGATAATATTTCACTCAGCTGGGTCTGGTTCTATGAACTCAATTGTAGTTTCAGTTTCGGCTGCAGTCTGGCTGTAGGCCTCGAGCGCGGGATCAAACCCTAAGTATAAATCAGAAATATGTCATTTGATATTCCAAAATATTTTTGGATGTCCTAGGGTTGATCTAGGTTCACTGGGTTGACTCAGTATTCAATTGGTCATCACTTGGAATTCTCTGGGCCTTGCACTGGGCCTTAGGCCTATGTCCTAGTGTATCATCCAGAGATTGTGGCTCAGGGGTAGAATGATCATTCACCACTGTTGTACATGATTCTAGGTTATTTTAGCTCCACAGTACAGTCCCCAACTTGGCAATGTTGCAGGACCATCACAGACAGGGTTTCCAAGCCCTGCGGGTCCCACTTGGGTACCCAAGCTATTCATACATGTGGACAGATGTGGGGAGGGGTATTCAAGTCATTTATCACCTCCCTACACTGATTTGTAGTCCATGGGTGAAGATCCCCAAGTCAGATCAGCAAAATTGCCAACTTCCATTCTCTGGGCGATGTCTCTGGGTGTTGGATGCATCGCTCAGAGCCTGTATAGAATGTGAACAGGATGAGATTCCTACGTTTTTTTACCATGGGTAGTGCTTGGATCATCTCCCCATGCATGTTAGGTTATCATGGACCCCCAGGGGTAGTCTTTGCACTGAGCATCATGGATTTTCACCTGGACCCACGACTTGGCTGCCAGGAGTTGCCCAGACAGCCCAATGAATAGTAACTCAACATAGCCTCAACTGCAAACCAAGGATTTGGCTGCATGCAAGGCTTGATTCACACGTATTATAGTATCCTAGGGTTGTTACTACCCAGGGCTAAGCTGCATGTAGCCAGGGCACACAGATCTGAGCCCTAGACTGCCTGTTCTTGGTGTAACAGTGCAGTGCAGTCTGGCACCAGCTGGGTTTCGGTCTCAAGCTTGTAACAGCCATAAAAAATGTCATAAAATGCTCAGATCCTCCATGCATCTGGATCTGAGATGGTTCATGGCAGCCCCCAGCTGTTCTGGGCTGCCAATGGCCAGAAAGGCTTTCAAAAACACAGAGAGATATGGTGGTGAACAGTAGTAGCATCTCAGAGGTATGATTCTTATACCTGAATGTTCAGAGGGGCTGTTCGAACAGGGCCTTGGAGGCAGGGCTGCTCCTCTTCCTTCTCCTTCCTTCTCCTTTCTCCCTTTTCTTTCTCTTTTCTCTCTTTTCTTTCTTCTCCTTCTCTCCACAATTTCAATAGTACTAGGAACTTCTAAATGAGGCTACGACACCCCTATTTATAGGCCAGCCTCTCACTGAGGCCTGTTTGCCTGCCTAGGCCTCTTTTGAAAATGCATTTTTAACCTAATTCTCTGCCATTCTGGGCACTCAGGTGGGATCCACAGGGATCCAAGGGTATGAGGTGGTCCCTCAGACCCCCCTCATCCTATGGAGGGTGCCCAAGTCCAATATGGGTGGTCTCCACACATTTGTGCATTAAAATATGGCATTTTTCCACTCTGTGCGATGTCTCTGGGTTATGTCCGCATCTCCCAGTGCATCACCGGGAGATTACAGCAAGGTTGTTTCTTTGTGGGCTTGCACAGGGGTTTGACCCAGGGTTGGAGCCTTGCACCCACATGCCACTCAAGGTCTTTTACACCTATTTTAAGGGGTGGGACCCACATTCATGGAGAGGAGAGAGAATACCTAGAGTCCAAGCAATACATAATGTTGTGGGTAGTGCAACTGCATGGATCTGCTATCCATCTTCTGACAGGTATATAGGAGGACATCCTCGGGGGTTCTTCATTAAATTCAACCACTGGAGTGATACTCCACAGTATACTTGGGTGCCATGTCAGAGGTTCCTGTCCTTCAGTCAAATTTTTCAGTCAGTCAGGGGCAAGTTTGACACTCTGACATCTAGCTATGTGTTGTGCGGCTCTTGTAAAGCGAATGAAGGGAAGCTCGGAGTTTGCCAAACTGATTACCGTTGACATAGCCCTGAGGTGCTCAATGGACCATTTTAATCTTGTAAAACCCTTTCCCGGCTTCGGCTTGATGCAAAAAATATTTTTGATGCAACCTAGTTTATTCATACCTCAATGTATTAAGTGCCTAGCTTGAGCTACTTCTTATTTTATAGGAAGCGTATTACCATATACTTTAGTTAAAAATTAAAATTATTACAATTACATTACTTTATTCTAAATTCTCCTAAACCCAATGTAAGTTTTTCTATGTTGACTTGCTCCCCCACCATGATCAAATGAGAATAGATAAGAGGCTCGTGGGATTGACAGGGTAGGGAGGGATGGCTATATTTCTGGGAGCGGGTTGTTAACTATGCTAGTCTCTCACAGACCCAAAACTTGGTCCGTCGTTGTCATCTTTGCTCTTTTGAGCCTGGTATCGAATGTTGACGAGGGTACTTCTAATGAAACTCTACATCAACTTCACCTTCAAGCTCTCCATCGTAGCAAGTGTTCATCCATTTAGGAGGGGCTGGAGATTGTAGATTTGAGGTTTTAAGGTTTCACATGGCTAGAAAATATGATCATGATTATAGAAGACTGATTTCCTTGTTGACAGATCAGTTCAGTAGAGAAAAATAAGGAAGAGACGATGTGGTTCATTGTTAGTTTTAACAAAATGACCACTTTTTCCCATTTAAGTATTATAGGGATTGAGAATAAACAAAGTAAGGTTACAATAACCAAACTTAACCTATAAAAGTGTCATTTCAAAACACCCAATTAAATCCTCAATATTGGAAAATTAGATCTTATATTATGCATAAAATTCTTATAAAAAAAAATATTATGTATAAACTGCTACTGCTCCATGAGCAGAAGATTCAACACTACAAAGCTCACACAATTAACACCGAAAACTGCCAGAGCACAAGTTGAATTGAGTTCTACAAGTATCATTCTCAATATATTTCCTCTCTATCATCCGTAGCATTCGTGACACCTGCCATTAATTTTAAACAAGCTACAAAGATGAGTTTCTATAAATGCTAATTGTAATATGCTTACATTAATGAAAATGCAGTGCTTTTTTTTTTTTTTGGGGGGGGGGGGGGAGACTTGAAAACACCACAAGTTACATCTTGCTCAGTCAAAGCCTTCACTGGATGAGTTACAGGATCTGAGAGGCCCATTATGCCGAAATGGCATCATTCAATATTTCAGATTAGGAGTTTTTCAATCGCATCCTGCATAGACCAGGATATGTATGTCAGCAGTTAAAAAACACAAAGGACAAAGAAAAGGGATATAAATTGCCGGACAAAATGAAATCAGACCATAGACCACCTTCAATTGCTGTATTTGAGATTTCAACTGGCTTCCCTCGTTGCTTGTCACAGAACAAGCAATCACTGGTCTAGTGACTCCACATGCTCTGCCAAGGGCTTGCTTAGAAGGTACAAATACATACGGCACATTCTGCCACATTCACAAATTACAAATTCATTCACGAAAACTGATGGTAGTTTTACCCCAACAGCTATAAATGCAACATGATGCAAAATTCACAAGTATCACAAGACATTCTGCTGTGTACCAAGAATGATCTCATATTCTATAGAAGATTGTAAAACAAAAGGTCAAATCTTTGAGAAGTATTAAGTGAAATCTACCACATGGGAAAACTCAGATTTCATAATTTAATATGTTCAGAGGTAATCAATAGAAGAAACCCAGCCAGTAGTTATAGAGCTCAATTGTGAGAAAGGATTCATGAAGCCAAACCATTTAGTTGGATAAAGCCTGGTTGAGTTCCTATTTCCCTTCAAGTGTACTTGATTCAGTAAAAAAGGTGACAGATAAGGTGAAAAATCCTTGCTATCCATGGAAAACCAAGCCATTCAACCAAAATATTTAGAAATGCAGCTCAATTACTTCAATATGATGGAAAGATAATCAAACAGTATTTAGCCAAGGCCATGCATTTGCTTTTGTTGATTCAATTTATAGCCAAGGGAGTCGATTACAAGCCAGGACCACAAAACCAATGAAAACCAAATCAACTAGAACCAGAACCAACAGACTATGTGGTAGGGCACTTGGTTTTGGGGTTGCAAAAAAACAAGGAATTTTCGGTCAGTCCAAGGTTGAACCAAGTGAACCACCAGGACCCAACTGATAATCTAATGTGGAACTGAGACTGACCAAAACCCCAGAAGAGACTCAACCACCAACTCTCTCTCTCCACAGGTTCTGGTTGTTGAGGTTTTATCACAAAAAAAGCTTCAATTTGATCCAATTGACGAACCAAAATCTCCCTCCTGGATTTGATATCAGTCACAGAGGATAATCCTAACAAGAACATTGGAATCTATTATGAACTAGACAACAACTATTACTCAGCTTTATCCCAACTAAATGGGGTCGGCTACATGGATCCTTGCCCTCCAATCAGCTCTATTGTACATCCCTGCTACAATATTATATAATATATGCCATGTTTTGATAGCCAGGAATTAATCAATGGGTACATTTCTCTAAGACAAACCAGGCAAAATTTCTCTCTTTGGAGCTTTATGAGATAAAACAAGCTCAAGTGGCTATGTGCTCTTCACTCGAACGCCATTTTTTCACCCAACCAGTAAATATGGTCCGCCATGATTTAAAAATGCTCCATCCAGGTATACAGATTTGGATGCATACCTTTCTCATAAAATAGAAGAAAAAAACAAAAACTAAAATTAATAGTCTGAAGCTTAGTAGTAGATCTCTGCCAGTGTTTTATCAGCCATGACTAACTACAGACAAAGTGATGCAGATACATCAACAAAAGAGGCTTATTTTGATGGATATAAGTCTAGGGTTAGGTTAATACATGTTGGGCCTTTGATCCCATGGGTTTTCAATGTAATAGGCCACTTTTATGGGCCTAAAATATGGGTAATTAGGTTTCATATTGGATAAGTTGTTTTAGTTCCATACTTAGTTTTATTTTGATGTTTTTGTTCATAAATTGAATCGGTTCAACCAATGGTTCATTTTAAGTGATTTTAGTAGTTTTCTTTTAAAGGTTTAGTTAGGCTAGATTAGGACTCTGTTTTGAGTTTATTTCATTTTTCTAGTCAATTTAAGTTACCTAATAGGTTGAGGATTGGGTTAGACCTTTCCATTTTAGTGGAGTCTATTAGGTTCATCTCAGGGTGTAAATAGAGATGTTCTAGGTAATCGAGACAGATCCTAATCGGTTGCGATCCTTTGAGGCCAAAAACAAAACCGTCCTGATTAGCTAATTGAATACAAACCTGAGAACCAGTACCGATTATTAATGGGTGGGACGGTTCCGTGTTCTAATCATTTCATAGTGTCCAAAATTCTAAAATCCTTACCTAAGTATACAAATAATCACATATTCATTCCTAAGCACACAAATATCCATTCGTCAGCATACAAATAATAAAGGGGAAGAGGCCACTGCCTGGTCATGTAGCCCCTGCACCATCGAGGGCCAATGAGAGCTCATGTAGGGGCATCAACATGGCTGGGATTTTTTATTTCACAGGGGGCGAGACAATAATTTCCGAGCTCCTGTGTCTGCGTGCAAGATCCACGAGACCAGGTAGCATCCTTTTTCCCAATAGTAAAATATCCATCTATAAGCATACAAATTAAAAATATGAACCAAATACTTAAAGAGGAAATCCCAATTCCTAAACATACAAATAAATTCAAAATTCCAGAATCCAAATCATCAACACCAAAACAACGCACCAAATCATTCAAATAAACATCAGCCATATCCAAGTTTGGTTTATATATGGCTTTTAAATGGCCAAGGCAGTTCAGTTCTTAATCAGTTCCCACCGGTTATTCAATTCTGGAACCATTGGGATTCCCAGAACAAAACCAACCCAGCCCGATAAGCAGTCGCTTCCAAACTCCAAACTGAGAACAGTCCCAATAAACTAATGAGTGGGACTTTTCAGGTTCCTAGCGGATCTGTTCCAGTCCCATATTTACACCCTTCAATCCAATGCTCACAAATGTTTTGGTTCCTAAATCCATTCCCACTTGTTGAGGTAGGACTTTTCTGCACTTTCCCTTTCCCATAAAAACTCTAGCAGCATTTTTTTTCTAACTTCACGTGCTGTTGTATCTTGGCAAGTACAAGAAAACAAGTTAGGATATTTGCTAAGACACTTTTTCTTAGGAAGACAACCTCCCCGCTCCCAAACAGAGAGAGAGAGAGAGGGTCTTAACAGCCAAGGAAAGTATCTTCCCACCATCCAGTCTGCAAACCACTAGGCATTGCCAGTTGTCTTCAGTCTATTCAACTTCAATAGTACAACATAAAACCACTGAGATACCCATATTTATAATACGAACTTAACAAGTTATTTAACAAACTTCAACATTAACCTTTATAATGAAGAAATAATGAAATCTCAAACGTTTCGATGACAAAAATATTGATTGGGATGTTTGTCAATTGTAACTCCCTGAAAGTTCATATCTAATCCCATCAATGAAATAATCAGAATGTTTAAACCCATCATATAATCAGGTGCAAAAGAAAAAACTAAAACTTAAAAAGAAATAAACTATCAAAGAAGAGTAAGTACCTTATCTTCGGCGAGTAAAGGAAGGTGGAGAAGAATTTCAAACGGCTCCGTATCGGCTGCCATTACTATGAACTCTGAAATGCCCCTATTCAGGGTCTTGGTATCTGAAATCGGATTACTAGAAGCCATTAGAGATTAAAAATAAATGGAAGTGTATGGCTTTGGATTTTAGCCTTCAACACGAGTAAGGAAAACAAACCTTCATTAGCACCCTTTTTGAGCTGTTTGTAGTTCGCAGCTTGTTGAATAAGGTCCAGTATGGTTATTGTAAGCTGGGCATCGGCCAGCGGGCACGCTTTCGGATTCACGGCTTCGGCGGTCTTGAGAACAAGCGCAGAAGCAGATCAATACAAAAATATCTAATCAACTAGGGTTTTTCAGTTCTCTGTAATCTCCACCAGCAAAGTTTGGGTTTTATGGAAAAGGAGAAGGTTTAAAGAGAAACGCCGTCAGGTGTTTGGTTATAGTTGGAAGTCCACCCAGGATCCTACGGCTGATTTGTAATTGGATCATAAACTTGATTGAATATAACCACCGTCCGTTCTCCAGGGCGAGGTACTTTCCAATAATAAAAAATAAAAGGGTAAAATACACGTACCCCCTGTAATCCATCCAATATTCCTCGTACCTCCCTAAGCTTCTGATAAGTCCACGTACCACCACTCAATATTCCACGTACCACCCCTACTTTACCCCCTAAAGCCATTTAAGTCCAAAATGCTAAAAAATGATCAAACTATCGTTTCTTCTATCTTTTCTAAAATTTGAAAAGACCTAATTGCCCTGAACTATTTGCTAAAATTTGAAAAGACCAAAATGCCCTCATCTTCCCCAAATCATGATCTTCTTTTACATACCCAATACCACCACCACCACCACCACCATCACCCTACCACCACCACCCACCACTAACACCATCACCACCATGAAGCCCCACCTCCAACTCCTCCACCTCTACCACAGGAACCTACGAAGGATCCTCCTCAAGATAGAATGGATCAATCTGGAATTTTAGGACTTGAATCACAACTCATAACCCTATGAAATCTAAGTTATAACCCAACGAAACAGCCCTCGAATCATCAAAGAAAGCTATCTGTAATTGTTCCTGGCAGTACAGCACGAAGGAACCCAACCTGAAACTTGATCTTAGAACCCCCAACTTAGGCAACTTTCCGACCTCCATTTACAATTTGAATCGCTCTAGGGTAAGTACACATGTACCCAAATTTCAGCCCAAACTGATAGAACCCCAACGAGAAAAAAAGAAAATCTTTAATTTATTTGGCAAATCCAGTCTCATCTCATGCTCACAGACAACAAACCAGCCCCAAATACCCTCCAAAGTCAAGAATTACTGAACATTCTGATAATTTTTAGTTGTTCACCCCTCACACCAGTACCTATCTTTTACACCTCTCACCCGTCGATGCTCAACCTGTTCTTGCTAAAACCAGATCTCACCCCATCGTTTCCAGCAAACCAAGCCCCACTCTCTTCTCCCTCCTCTTTCCTCGACTTTCTCTAGATGGTCAGAGACAGGAATCCCAATTGAGTAGGAAAATTGAAAAAGCAAGGGAGAAAAGTTGGAGATTCGGATACACTCTGGTGAATTTTCTTCCACATCTGAAGAATTCATCGGAAGAGCAGTTGAGAAAAGGCTCCTGCAAGTTAAAATTAGGCTTCTCCATCCAACTTGGATTTTTTTTTTTCAATTAAGTTTTGGAACTATTCTATGAAATCTTCTCTGATTGAATGAGAAAGAGATATATTGACATATAACCTAAACCAAATAAACTGAAATTACTAATCCCATGGAAATTGAAAGACTACTTCAGAGGTCAAGTTAAAGGCTTACTATATTTTAACAACTTTAGCAAAAAAAATACTATATTTTAGCTAAGACCTTTTTTTTTTGTTTGTGCAGCAAATGGTAGATTTAAATTTATATAGTCTTCTGATATCAAATTGAGACTCTCTTAATTACTTCAGTCAATGGCCATGACAGCCTATGTATTTGGTACTGCTCAAGGCGATCTAAATTTTTGTGTCAGTAGACTTCCCTAATTAATAAACTTCTTACCTTTATTGTTATTTCCTTATTATATATATATATATATATATATATATATATATATATATATATTTTTTTTTTTTGGAGGGGGTGGTTGCCATCGGTGCCCTTTTGTACAGGTTAAAATAGACCCTTTGCTGCTTATGTTAAAGGTCTGATTTGGAGATCATGATGTATACTTTCTTCCAATAAATAAGGTTGAACATTGAATTATTCTGTGAAGTTATTAATTTTGCTCAGCAAACTAATGTATCAAATTATATAAGACAGAATTTCAGGAGAAAACACCATGAAGGATATGGTTGAGAGCCTCGAGGCTCAACCAAACCTACCCCTTGATCATGCGATTTATCTTCCCACTGTTCACTTGCTTTTGCCCTGCTGAAAAAGTTAACATCCAGTCAAAAAACACATCAGAGGATATTAGTTCCAAAAAAAAATATTATACCAGATCAAGCCTTTAGTAATACCTCGATGACAATGACTACAAAAGGATTATAAAAAAAAACAAACAAAATCCAAAACTTAACACCATAAATTTTAGCAGTCCATAGAAACTTCTGAAATTACATTAGTACTTAAATAGAAAAGCACAGAAAAGGGAGAGAATGTCAATGGAAACGACAACAAATGGAAAGATGAATACTTATTAGCCACATGATGCAAGTCAAGAAACCGCCATCGTGAATGGCCTCCACATACTGGTGGGGTTCTTATTCTATAGTCAGGTCCAGAACCAAGGATGACATCATGGACCTGCCAGGATCCAGAACTCAAGCCGATAATACCTGGATGGCTGGACCTGCCTTTAGATCTCTACTCTGGATTTGGGGTGCTTGATCCATTGATTATAGGGGGTGTATCGAAGCTAACGGTCCAAAGGACATGTAGCCTGGAGCGAGTTGGATTTTTTAAATTTAAGTGAAAGAGGGTTTTGGAGGCAGATTTCATAAATAAAAAAAAGGGGGTATTACTCGGATTGATTCTCGTGTCCCTGTGCCCAAAAAGTTTAAGCAAGGAAAATATAGCTTAGGACATAAAGGTAATTCTAGATCTTTAAGATGGTCAGCTCTCAAAGTGGAAGGAGAACTAAGATGTAATCCAATAAAGAATCAATGATATGTAAGTAAGGCACATAACTTTTTGTTTAAATAACCTTATTCCAGAGTAATCCATTCTAGATCAGAAGAAAGACCTACTGCAGGACTGATGTAGGACAGTAAAGGTGTTCCACAACCTCTTACTGCAGGACTGCTGATGTAGGGCAGCACAAGGTGTTCCACAGAGGTGGCAAGAGAGATGTTAGCCACAACTTACCTAAGGGTTTGACCTTGGGGTATAGTGCAAGCTACAACTGACACTAGAAATTATTGAAACCATCCACAGGAGCAGCAAAGTAGAAGAATAACTCAACTTCAATTCAACGAATCTTATTAGAGTCAAATTAAATAGACTGACCAGCCCCCTTTTCATTATTTGGCTATTATGATGCTTTGTAAGTTAGAAATATCTTTGTTTGCTAACTCCAAAAAGCATGTTAATACCTTCTTTGAGCAAAATAGAAACCTTCTAAACTATCTAACTCACTAAAGACCAAATTCCAAGACTAGTTTCTTAGGCTCTCTTTGGCATAGTTTATAATTAAATTTATGACCCATTTATGAGAATTGAAAAAAAACAATTAATGGGCTATAAATAATAACCGTTTGATTACTACTAGATATAATAGGTTCTGATATGCATAAAAATGACCCACCTATGGTGGTTTGACACATGGGCTTGAGGTCTGGTCAAAATGGAAGATTAAGGTGAATATTAATGTTATCCATCAAAGCATAAGCTTTTTGGGTCATATAACCGTCATTGTGACTAGGGACCTTCCACAAGGGATATTTACTTTACTTTGTTGACACGATCCCCAATCTTACCACCATACATCCTATGTATATGAGGGCACTGTAGAAGCTAACGGGATGCTTAATCACATTGATTACTCTTAACTAACTACATACTCAGCTCCCAACTCTTTTACTGCTGTTGCTTGGAGTACTGACTTCAGCATCGGAGAGTCCACCTTGGAGCCAGCTCCAATCCACTCTTTTGCACTGTATTTATCTTGTGGTGTTCAGGTCTGCCCACTTACGTAGCAGATCAGATTCTGGCGGCAACAAATTCTATAATGAGAAATATGGTTGGTATGTCTAGTGCAGAATAGATTATGTAATAAAGATGTGCTTTGTAGGAAATACATCTATATTTGAACATTGGGGCCCACACAAATGATGGGATCCACTGCAAAGTATACAAAGTAGGTCCCACCAGTTGGCAAATTGATCAAGAAATTTTATGAAAAATAAAATTATGTTAAAATGCTAGTTTATCCATAATAATATATAGATATCCAAAGTGTTCCTATCGTGCCATTACTGAACATTACGAAATATAGCAAGCAACAATAATATACTATTGCAATGTTATGACAATCACAAGGTTCTATTATATGAAATTGGAAACACATCAAAAAGGAAATTTCCAAGTGTCAGAAGTTATTATGTTCCCTATCATGACAGACCAGAACAGCACAAGGAATAAACGAAAACAGACCAAAAACTTTATTCTCTATTTTTTTTTTATAGAAAGATTCTGTCTGGGTGAACCAGAACTGAACCGGTCAACGATCAACCGGGTCGGGTCACCGGTCATCAATTCGGGTATATGGATCAGGCTTTCGGGCCGAGTTGGTAGGTCGGCCCGGCCCACGACTCACGTTAGCATCACTGGTCGGCGCACATTAGTGCACCTATTTGTTTAGTTTAATTAAACTTCTTCGATTTGATCTGCAAATTGTTTTCGATATGCTTCCATTGCTGCTGCTGCGTACCACCTGCCACATTGCAATATTAAAGATCTCATCATCATCACCACCACCATCGCTATCATTGTCTTCACACTAACCGTCGAACTCTCTTGGTGGAGGAATGGAAAAGAAAAGGTAAAACTGTGAGATAGGATTTCAGACTGACCCAATAAACTTCTAATCAATTTATTGGGTCCAATGTTGGGTTACATGCAAGTATTTAAAGGGGAAAATAACAAAGACTCCTAATTAGACTATGAAACTGAAACTAATCCTACATATGCAACTCAAACAAATAAAAGAAAGAAATAAATAAACTACCAGATAACTAAAATAACTACTTCCAAACCTTGTTGGACCAGTTCCGTCTAGGTTTGGCTCTATCTCCAAATCCTATCATTCTTGTCCAACCAGTCAAGTGATACTGCATTAATTCTCCTCCTCTGAAAAGAACTCAACTCCATCGAGTTTGAAAAAAGACCAAGGAGGCCATTTGAAGCAACACGCTGAAGGAGGAACAATCCCGCTACTTTCTTGAGTTTAATGCTAGGGAGATCTTTAG
The DNA here is from genome assembly GCF_018873765.1 of Telopea speciosissima. Classification (NCBI taxonomy): domain Eukaryota; kingdom Viridiplantae; phylum Streptophyta; class Magnoliopsida; order Proteales; family Proteaceae; genus Telopea; species Telopea speciosissima. Next base: position 36,969,214 of record NC_057917.1, on the reverse strand, counting down.
TGGGAAGAAACTTCATGGTTTTCTTGCAGTGCTTGAAGGAGTAGGTATTTGCATACCTGCAATGTTTGTGCCTTTTTATCAAACCACCAAGGTCGACCAAGAACAAGACATAGCTTCAAAGGGACGACTTCACACCGAACCGTATCCACAAAACCACCAATAGAGTAGGAGAGTACAAATTATCTGTAACTTTGAGATTAGAGTTGTTCACCCATGCAACTTTGTAGGAAATTGGATGGGGCTCTGTCTGCAATCCCAACTTACCCGACAGTGACTTCAAAGACGACATTAATACAACTCCATCGATCACCAAACTATATAATTGGCCATTGCACTTTATACGGGTTTGAAAGATACTGTTAAGGCGCCAATCTTGTGTTGCACACCTAGGAAGGCAGTGCGCTTTGGGATGCGGAGGAGCTATTATTGCCCATCTCCCTAACCTAATGTGGCACCGGGTTCGGACTGCAGGGAACTATAGCATGGGGGGACGTCTAATCCCTTTGTTGCCGCAAGGCTGGCTAATCGTGCGCAGAAAGAGCGAGGGAACTCCTCAGGTTCTGGAAGGCACATGAGTCAAAATGCTATGTTGAGTGTGTGACCGACCCTACACTATGTAGGTACCCGTACAGGTGACGCGTCGGTCGGTCCTAGAAATGGCGGCAGCAGTTTACGACCGGACGTGCTCAACCTAGAGATCACCAGGCAGCTCTTTCGCTCTATAGGGACCAGGGGCATAGCACAATTTGTTAGAAGTCATGTAACAGGGGTAGTTTAGGAACTAGTCTCATTACTAGTTGCCTTATTATGTAATTCTGTTTTTCTTTCTTTATTTCTCTTGTACCTCCCTAGGGAGGTGGATGTAATTCTCTTTGTTATGCTTGAAGTAATATAGGTGTATGGAGAAGTCTCTCCAACACATAACATTACAACCCAAAATATTCTCCTCTCTCTTCTCTCTTCTCTCTTCTCTTGCCATCTTCTTCCTCCTCCAACTTCTTGCTTCTCTCTTACTTACTTTCTTAACCTAAAATCTAACATGGTAACAGAGCCTTAGGGTTTGAAAGTCGAATCCATCTTGTTGCTTCCATTCTTTCCTTCTCTTTGAAACCCTAGGGAACAAAGGGTTTCAAGGAGAAGCTCCCTATGTAAGAAATCAATTGAAAGGAGCATGAAATAGGTTTAATATAACCTATCCTTGTATTTGCAACTGCTGTTTGAGCTCAGATGAAGCTCTCTTGTTGATTTGAAGCCTCTCTATCCACTGCTAGAGTTACCGCCAGCTCCAGCTTGAAGTTTCTATATCTCTCAATCTCGGCATGGGTTTGAGGCTTGGAATGGTGCACTAGAATCGCCCAAGGGTACTTGTCAAGGTCCATGTGTCCCTCCTTGCTGCTTGAAGGCTCTATGTGAGCACAACTCCTTTTTCGTGGAGCTCTATTTTCTGCCCAGGTACAGCCTGTGACTGCTGCTTCCTTTTTTTCTTGCATTTGGAGTACCATGGACTCCTCCCTTGGTTGAGAAGTGTTTATGGATACCTTGTTTAAGGTCTTGGAACTTTTTTGAGTGGGTTTTGCTACTTGGAAGGTGTTGGGTGAAGTTCTGCCCAGATTTTACCTGTTTTTTTTCCTGCTGGAATTTACTTCTTGTGATTGGAATCCTTATTTGGGTTGAGTGTGTACTCCCCACTTGTCTCTGGTGTTCTTGTTTGGGTTGAGTGTGTCATTTTCCTGCCATCATGCCTGATTTGGATACATCTGTGCTTGGCATTGCTGATTCCCAGCCCACTACTGTTGTTCCTCAGTTGGCTAATGAGAGTACTCACCAACAGATTTCTTTTGTGAAGCTTGATGATACTAATTACTTAGATTGGTAACATTCCGTGAGACTTTTCCTTAGGAGTAGGGGAAAACTTGGATATATCACAGGTACTATCAAGGCTCCAGCAGTTAGTTCACCTACATTTAATAAATGGGAGACTGAAAATTCTACAGTTATGGCATGGTTGATCTTCTCCATGAAGCCCGAGATTGGGAGAAGGTTTATAAGGAAAGAAACTGCCAAAGCTATTTGGGATAGTGTCTCTATGGCTTTTGACAGAGTAGGAGACACTGCCAAGGTCTATCAGCTCCATAAAAAAATTCACTCATTGAAGCAGGGTGACAGCACTATTTTTGAGTACTATAGTGCGTTTCTCAGTCTTGTGGAGGAGTATGACCACTACAGGGACCTTCATTTGACCAACCCAGAGGATGAAGCAAAGGTGTATCTGACTCCTGAAAAAGACCGTGTCTTCTCTTTACTTGGTGGTCTGAACCCCAACTATGAGCCAGTTAGACTCCAGCTATTAGGCTAGTCTACCCTTCCCTCTCTTAGTGAAGTCTGCAGTTACTTACAGAGTGAGGAGACCGGCGGCTTACTATGGCACCACCACCAGCATCATCTTATGAGAGATCAGCCCTCCATTCCAATTCCTTTCCGGACACCCGTGGAGGTGGTAGAGGCCAAGGGCCTAACCGTGAGAAAGCCAGCACTGTGGAGACAGTTGGCGCCAGTGGAGTTGGGCGAGACAGACTTAAATGTGATCATTGTGGACGCACTGGACATACCAAGAATAGGTGTTGGTCTCTCCATGGTCGCCCTCCTGGTACGTGTGGTCGTGGTGGCCGTAGAGGAGGAGCTCGAGCTCATTCCGCGACAACTGAGGCTGATGCCCCACAGGATGATTCCACCTTTATAGATGCAGTGGTTCCCAGGGTTGTGTCACAATTGAGCACATCTTCTACATCTAGTGTGGCTGGCTCCTCATCATCCTCAGCTTTACAGGTCTCCACCTCAGCTTCTACTGCTGCCCAGTCTTGGATCATTGACTCTAGTGTTACGGACCACATGACTGATACATCTCATTATTATGATTCCTATACCATTTGCTCTGGTAAGGATAAGGTTAGGGTAGCTGATGGCTTCATTTCCTCCATATCTGGTAAGGGAAATATCCCTGTGACATCATCTATTTCTCTCACTTCTGTTCTTCATGTCCCCAACCTTACACTGAATCTTTTATCTGTAAGTCATCTAACTAAATCTCTCAACTGTTGTGTCACATTTTTTCCTTCTCACTGTCTTTTTCAGGATTTGGTGACGAAGAGGATTATTGGTAGTGGACGTGAGGAGCAAGGCCTCTATCTTTTTTACCCTTTTTTGCCCACAGCTCATTCCTATGTGAGTGGTCGTAATGATAGTAGTTCTGTAGATTCTGTTATGTTATGGCATCGTCGTCTTGGCCATCCATCTTTTGTTGTAATGAGGAAACAATTGCCTCACTTATTTTCTTCTATTGCCCCTTCTCATGTTTTTCAATGTGAACCATGTATGTTTGCCAAACATTGCCGGTCTTCATATCCTTATCATGGTAATAGAACTGTTGCTCCTTTTCATATTATGCATACTGATGTTTGGGGTCCTTCCCCTACTACTTCATTATTTAGCTATCGTTATTTTGTGTCATTTGTTGATGATTTTTCACGTGCCACATGGACTGTTCTTCTGAAGCATAAGAGTGATGTTTGTGATGCCTTTCAGAATTTTTATCAAATGATTCTTACTCAATTTGAGACTCGCATCAAAATTGTCCGATCTGATAAAGGGGGAGAGTACATGTTTAGTGGTCTTCAAACCTTCTTTACTACTCATGGCATTATCCATCAGCTAGCGTGTATTGACACGCCCCAACAAAATGGGGTTGCTGAGAGGAAAAATCGTCACCTACTAGAGGTTACCCGTAGTCTCTTGTTCGGCATGCATGTCCCCAAGACCTTCTGGTCTGCGGCTCTTCTCACTGCCTCCTTTCTCATCAATCGCATGCCTACCAAGCATCTTAATTTCAAATATCCCTTGGACATCTTATCTCCCAAGGCCTCTGCTTTTTCTCTTCCCCCTAGAGTCTTTGGTTGTGTTTGTTATGTGCATGTTAACAAATCTGCTCGCACTAAACTTGACCCCAAAGCTCTCAAGTGTCTCTTCCTTGGGTACCCTTCTACTACCAAGGAGTACAAGTGTTACCACCCTTCTTCCCGCCGATGTATCATTTCCAAGGATGTTACCTTTCTTGAGTCTATCCCTTTCTTTGTCCCTTCTCAACATCCTCTTCAGGGGGAGAATTGTGGGAGTGAACAGGCTGCTGATGATTTCTTCCTTTCTCCCTTACCTACATCCCCGTTTATGTTTAACATTGGAAAACATAGGATTGTAGATGTGGTTGAGGTTGATAATCAATCAAACGGGAATACAGATTTGTTTGTTAAAAGTGGTTCTGGTAAGTAGAAGGATTACCACATTACATATAAAAAAGGTGAAGGCTTGCATAATACAAGAAAGAAGACCTACCAAGAGTCCTCTTCAGATCCGGATCCACATCCTGAGATTCATTCTTCTCAATCAGGTGACATTCCTTCTTCTCCATCTGATTTGGACCTTCCTATTGCTATTAGGAAAGGGAAAAGAACTTGTACTAATCCTATATCCCAATTTGTTTCCTATGATGCAATTTCTCCCACAGGTCTTGCCTTTATTACTGCTCTCTCTACTGCTTCAATTCCCAAGAATGTCATTGATGCTATGTCTGACCCAAAATGGAGACAAGCCATATCTGAGGAGATGGTGGCACTTGAGAATAATGGTACTTGGCAACTTGTGGACCTTCCCAAGGGACGTGTCCCAGTTAGATGCAGATGGGTCTACACAATCAAGTATAATTCTGATGGCACTATTGAGAGATACAAAGCGAGGTTGGTAGCCAAGGGGTACAGTCAAGTCTATGGAATTGACTACCAGGAGACATTTGCCCCTGTGGCCAAGCATAACTCAATAAGAGTTCTTTTATCTTTGGCGGCCAATAAAGATTGGCCTTTATATCAATTGGATGTGAAGAATGCCTTCCTTCATAGCAACTTGGAAGAGGAAGTGTACATGCAAACTCCACCAAGCTTCAAGATGCCCTCAGGTGAAGGGAAAGTGTGCCTCCTTAAGAAGGCTCTATATAGTCTCAAACAGTCACCAAAGGCATGGTTTGAGCGCTTCCGACAGGCTATTTTAAAGAATGGATATTCCTAGAGCCAAGCTGATCACACCCTCTTCACCAAGCAGAGTAATGGTACTATCACTGCTGTCATTGTCTATATTGATGATATTGTGGTCATAGGAGATGATATAGCTGAGATAGGTAAATTGAAGAGCTACTTGGCACAGCAATTTGAGATCAAAGATCTGGGCCCCTTGAAGTACTTCTTAGGAATAGAAGTATCAAGGACCAAGAAAGGAATCAACATATGTTAGAGGAGGTTTATTCTTGACTTGTTGGCAGAGACAAGGATGTTAGGCTGTAAACCAGCAAGCTCTCCTATTGAGCAGAATCACAAACTAGGAGAGGACTGTGGTCCTTCTCTTATTGATGCGGGGAAGTATCAAAGGCTAGTGGGGAAGCTTATCTATCTCTCTATGACTCGGCCAGATATCTCTTATGTAGTGGGAGTTGTCAGCCAATTCATGCATGCTCCCAAGAGTGGCCATTTGGATGCTGTGTATCATATTCTAAGATATTTGAAGTCCTCTCCAGGGAAAGGACTGTTATATGCAAAGCACAACCACTTGAGAGTGGAAGGCTTCACAGATGCCGATTGGGCTGGTTCCATTATAGATAGGAGATCTACCTCCGGCTATTGTACCTTTGTGGGAGGTAACTTAGTCACATGGAGGAGTAAGAAACAGCACGTTGTAGCCAAATCTAGTGCCAAGGCAGAACTTAGAGCTATGGCACATGGAGTGTGTGAACTCATTTGGCTAAAAAGGCTTGTTCAGAAACTGTGATTTAACACTGAAGGACCCATGAGGCTGTACTGTGACAACAATGCTGCCATCAGTATTGCTCACAACCCTGTTCAACATGACCGGACTAAGCACATTGAGGTTGATAGGCATTTCATCAAAGAGACGATAGACTCTGGCTGTATTTGTACTCCTTTTGTGAAGACTGGTGATCAGTTGGCAGATATCTTCACCAAGGTTCTTGGCTCTCCTCAGTTTAGTTCTCTCCTAAGCAAGCTGGGAATGCAGGATATTTATTCTCCAGCTTGAGGGGGAGTGTTAGAAGTCATGTAACAGGGGTAGTTTAGGAACTAGTATTATTACTAGTTGCCTTATTATGTAATCCTATTTTTCTTTCTTTATTTCTCTTGTACCTCCCTAGGGAAGTGGATGTAATTCTCTTTATTATGCTTGAAGTAATTTAGGTGTATAGAGAAGTCTCTCCAACACATAACATTACAACCCAAAATATTCTCCTGTCTCTTCTCTTTTCTCTTGCCATCTTCTTCCTCCTCTAACTTCTTCCTTCTCTCTTACTTACTTTCTTAACCTAAAATCTAACTCAATTCTTCTTGGAGGAGGGTTGGTTTTCCCGGGTGACTGATCATGGCATAATATACTCCTACCTATAGTACCGGAAACCAAAGTTGAGCATGCATACCACGATCTTCATGCGTAAATAGCCAAGAGGAAAGAAAGGGCGGTAGATGATAATGTGAAAGGGCGCCGCGTCTAGACGAGCAGACTTCATCCTCAGTTATTTCATGAGTAGTCAGAACAGGACAACGAACATAACAAAGATGTCGCTCCTCATCACTGTCATTGTCGTCGACTTCATCTAGTTCACGCTTTGGCACTAAATCAACTGTCTCCATACACAGGTGCTCCTCTAGATCACAAGGTATAAAAGAGTCATTATTGTAGAAAACCTAGGACTTATAACCAGTAACTTGAGAGAGAAGAAAAGATGGAAGAAGAATTGATTGTAATGCTTGAATTATTCAATTGATAGGTAAGCCCCTCTATTTATAGAGGGGAAATTACAATAGAAAGGGGAACTCCTAATCAGATTAGGAATTCCTAATCATGATAGGATTCCAAGTTACAATAGGAAAAGAACTAGAACTAACAACTCACAGTAGAATTAGGACTTGACATAATTAGAAACTAGGACTCCAACTAGGACTAGGAAAATAGAAGATACACATATCAATCAAATCATTGTTTACGTGAACAGTGTCACATGAACAGTACTTCAACACTCCCCCTCAAGCTGGATTATACAAATAAGTAAAGAAAGAAGATCCAACTTGAACTAAAAGGAAAAAAAGAATTCCATAATAATGCTAACACTCCCCCTCAAGTTGGCGCATAAAAGGTACTAATGCCCAACTTGAACAAAATGGGAAAAAACTAAGGTGCAGCAAAATCCAACTTGATATATGAATGCAGCTCCCAAATAACCCTTCTAGAACTTGAAAAAATAGATTTTCAAAACTTGGACATACATGATCAGCAAACCGGTACTGGAATGTCTTCCAAAAAAGGCAGCTTTCAACGATCTTCAATAGCTATCCCGTAATGAATCTCAAATTGTCATAGTGACATAGAATCTTGAAGTGAAATAACTAGAGCAGCAAGTAGCGAAAACAAACTGAATCAGGTAGCGGAAAAAAACTGTATCAACCCAATCGAAAGTCCTCAAATAGGCAACAACCAAATATCTTCAATATTTCAATACTTCAATCTCCCCCTTACTGCAAACTCAACCCAATAAAGAAGGATACCCAATGGCAATAGTGGAGAAAACTGATCTTCTATGTTTTGCACCAATGTTCCTGTAAGTTCTGCGTTCTGCAATGTCTGCGGGTGTATTGTACATAATCCCCCCCTCACGTGTAGTACACGTGGACATAAAAGAGATGATGTAAGAGATAGGGCAAAAACATAATATACCAGAATTTTCCAAGAGGTGCTAAGGGTAATTAAAAAGGAAGGAATGGCAAAATTGGAGAATACCATTAACTTCCAAAGCGGTTATGGGTATATGCCAAAGGTATGGGATATGAAGGGAATTAGAATTATTGAAAGGGAACGGTGTTGGAAAAAAAAGGATGCCATGGTTGTAATTTGGTAAAAATCCACTTTTAAATACAATCCAAGCCAAAGGGCAAACTGGTAATAAACCAGAATTTTAAGGGTCAATTGGGTAGTCAAATAGGGGAATGGCAGAATTGTAATTTAAATGACCAGAATATTTCAAGGGCTTTTGGTAAACAAAGAAGCACTGGGATGCAATAGGAATTACTAGTTATGAAGTAGGGGCAATCTTGGAAGCAAATGTAAGTGATAAATAGAAGCTGAATTAGGCATAAAGGCAAGGGTAAATTAGGAAAAAGATAAAATAAGGAATATAATAAATAACTATGTCATTGGGATTGAATGCATTATGGTCAATTAAAAGAAAGTAACCAAATATCTTGCTGGCTGTAGCCAAAGGGAAAGATACCACGACAGTGATTGTCTTCAACCTCACTACCAAGGTCCAAAAGCAAAAGATAACAAGACTCGAGAGACTCCATCAGCAGAGGTGAGAACAATAAACACCATTAGAAGAAAATAAATTGAGGAATATTTGAAAACAGAAACCACAATCAGTTCTCCGACCATCAAAAGTAGCTGGTTCTCAGAACTAGCAATCGAGGCGGAAAACCCAGTGACGTTAGTAGCAGGATATCGATTAGCAGAAAATAGAATCAGCAATGTAAATAAGAAAACCAGAGATTATTGCAGCAGAGGCGTCGGTTTGTTTGGATTCAGCAAATCATGACTAGCAAACCCAGTCGAAGAATCAGGAATAAATTTCAATCAACAACCAGTGAATCGAAACCATAAATTGTGACCAGATATCAATAGTTATACAACCAGCGAACGGCCAGCAAGAGGAACAAACTTAGGCTTCAATCTTCAGCGAAAGTGCACAATTTTCATACAAATCTTCAACGGTATATGAAACCCTAGTTCTTCTTCGTCTATAAACTAGGGTTTCTTCTTCCAACTAGAAACCCAAAAACGACTCTCAAAACGGCAATAACAGAGAGAATCAGGTACTTGCTTACTGCTCTGATACCATGTAGAAAACCTAGGACTTATAACCAGTAACTTGAGAGAGAAGAGAAGATGGAAGAAGAATTGATTGTAATGCTTGAATTATTCAATTGATAGGTAAGCCCCTCTATTTATAGAGGGGAAATTACAATAGAAAGGGGAACTCCTAATCAGATTAGGAATTCCTAATCATGATAGGATTCCAAGTTACAATAGGAAAAGAACTAGAACTAACAACTCACAGTAGAATTAGGACTTGACATAATTAGAAACTAGGACTCCAACTAGGACTAGGAAAATAGAAGATACACATATCAACCAAATCATTGTTTACGTGAACAGTGTCACATGAACAGTACTTCAACAATTATCAACATAAGCTACCAAGTGGTTGGGACACTAAGCACTTAACTGAAATGTCTATATCCCTTGCATGTGTAACACTAATGGGCAGCATTTGGCCAGTTAAGCCATGAAGATGCCATAAATGAACCAGTAGCCTGTGGTTTGTTGAATGCCTTTTCCTGGGGAGAAGACTGTTGTTGACTGTAACTGTTACCCCTAGGAAAAGTGTCTGGAAAATTCCTTTGAATGTAAGGCCATTTCAAACTTTCTTCTACCTAATATGCAACTTGTACAGCATCTTCCATTGTAGGCAGTTGACTGGATACGTGTGCAGTACTAATCTGAGGATGCAAACCATTGCGGAACTATGCCACCAATACTTCTTCATCTCAGTCAAAATCAGATCGAGTAGCGTAATAATAAAATCTAGCAACAAATTCCTCAACCGTTAAGACTTTTCTGTTTCAACTGTGCAAACCTGAGGTGCATGCACTGCTTGTAATCGGCAGGCGAGAATCTTCGGTTCATGGCTTCACCCATCTCAACCCTCTAATCTACCAGACTCGAGTTGTACCTTTGAATTTAGCCTTTGCAAATAAGACTTTCCTGGCCTCAGTCAAACTGTACCATCTGAAAAAGGTCTCCAAACTATGAATCTAGTCAAGGTACTATTTTAGATTTTTGTCTCCATAAAATTCAAGAACATCCACAGCTTCACTGCTCTTTCAGCTCCATAATCATCATAATGACCAGCTTCATAGGGTGGTGGTGGTGGCAGCATTGGTGGTGTTCGATGTTGTGGTGGTGGTGGCATTGGTGGTGTATGATGTTGTTGTGGTGATGGTGGTGGCGGTGGCGGATCTTGTGCGATGGAGTCAGAAAAATCCCCTGGGACTCTTCCCTAGAATCTTCGGTTCATGGCTTCACCCTGTTGGGAAACACATTTTCCCACGAATATATTTTGATGATAACAAACATATTTGGAATAACTCAAAAACATGTCTAAGTGTATGATTGATTCCTATAGCCGGACAACAGAAGCCACTAAGACCTTAAGAAAGACTTAACAAAGCTTGAGCATCCGGATACATAATGGAGGATGCAAGATTAAAGATTAAAGAAAAGGACAATTGAGGATTGAAGAACATCATTGAAAGAAGTAAAAAAAACTCACAACCACAAGGAGAAGAAGCTCCAAGAATAATCAAGTGCACTTAGAACACAATTCATCACATGTAACTCACGTGCACATCATATTGCATTCGCATGTTTTAGAGAGACTAGGAGGAACTTATTTCCATGCCCTAGACTTAAGAACATGGCAATAAAAGTGTTGGACCAAACCCCCATGAAGTCCCAAGCAAGCCGGATCAAAAACCATATGATAGACAGTCAAATATAGGCAAAACTGTCTGTCGGTCAACCTACAACAGATGTAAAACACACATCTAATTGCAGTAGCCTGTCGGTTGCAACCGATAGAACTGCTGGTCGATCGACACCTATAGGTCGATCGAGAACTGCTGGTCGATCGACACCTATAGGTCGATCCATCGGTTGACCAACCATTGACCTACAGCCCCAAATTGACTTTAACGGCTAGTTTTTTGGTGGTTGACCTACAAGTTTTATAGGTCGACTGACATAAATGTGACCGTTTTATATCCGTTGGGACCAAAACTTAACCCATTTTTTTGCTATAAATAGAGCATCAAAATGGCTCTAAAAGCAGCCCTTGAACATACAATATACACATCCAATTGAGATCACCTGAAGAGAGTTTCAAATCATTATTGAGAGCATTCTTTAGTGTTGAGCTCAAGGCGCCAATTTATTGTTCTTGGCCAAGAACTCAAGCTCTCTATTCTCCACAACTTCTCTAAGTTATATTATCAAGAGAAGTGCATTGGGAGATCAAAGGTACATCATTATCATCAACATCATTCATATCATTGTGCGATGACATCACTCAAAGGGTAAAGTGTCACTACCCTTTGATAGGTATTTATACCACAACTTCTTATTGTATTGGTTTTGTTTATGCTTTTTTATTTGAGAAAGCATTGTTGTTTTAATCTAGACCGTACTTAGATTAGTATAACGACCCTCTCATCCATAAGAGATTGAAAGGATACTCTTGTCCTAGAAAGATTGTATGGATCCTCTTATCCTGTTAAAAAGAGTTGTAAATGTGTAATTTCCCCACCTATTGTATTGAAAGGGAAATACTAGTGGAAGTCTCTCAAGGTTGAGAGGAGTGGGTGTAGGCTAAATTAGCCGAGCCACTATAAATCTTGTGCCTCATTTATTTTTGCTTTTTACATTGCTATATTTAATCTAAGTGTGCAACTAATCAAAAAAAAGGCAAAATTCACTAGTGGTAACCTATTCACCCCCCTCTAGGTTACCCAATACACCCATCACAGTGCAAGTAGTGACTAACTCAATGCCTCAGGTTCGATTCTGTTGTTGTTGCTTGATCTACCATACTCAAATTGTGCCTTTCAATTTAGCCTTTGCAAACAAGACTTTCCTAGCCTCAGTCAAACTGTACCATTTGAAAAAGGTCTCCAAACTGTGAATCCAGTCAAGGTACTGTTCTGGATTTTTGTCTCCATAAAATTCAAGAACATCCATAGCTTTACTGCTCTTTGAGCTCCATAATCATCATAATGACCAGCTTCATAGGGTGGTGGTAGTGGCGCCATTGGTGATGTTTGATGTGGTGGTGGTGGTGGTGGTGGCATTGGTGGTGTATGATGTTGTCGTGGTGATGGCGGATCTTGTGCGATGGAGTTAGAAGAATCCCCAGAGTGCATGGGACTGATGCAGGTTCGAAGTAGGCCTATTTCTAAAGAAATAAGCCAGCTTGAAAGCATAAATTGAATTATTGAACTATGGGGGAGCCTCCCACGATTTGCTTATTTATTAATCAAAACTGAAATCAAATCCTACTCAGACTAGGACTTGTAAACCTAATCTGATTTCTAATTACAAATAGAACATTCAGTTTTGGACTCCAAATCTGATTACAAAACAAAGCCAGCTTTCTAATGGAACTTGTGGAGGGGAAGTAAAATAAAACTAAAATAATTTAAAAAGCTAAAAGACTAATTTGCCCTTAATAAAATGCTGGAAAAAAATCTATGTATAGAAAGGCTCCCACGAAAAACAAAACTCAACAGCCTTCTCAAGGCTTCTTCTTCTTCCTAGTGCTTGGACCTACATCAGCTCTCCCCGGCTTAGAAACATTCATCTCCGATGAATGAGTGAAGACCATGTATCGATCATACAACTCGGGATCAAGCCTCTTGAAATCATCTGCATGGATCCAAGTATTGTCCTGGTGTGGGCGACCTTTCCACTTGACAAGGAAAGAATGGTAACCTATGCCATGTCGAGTGGTCTTATGCATGTCGTCTAGGACCTCCTCGATCACATCTTCAGTGGGTGCCTTGAGTTGGGGCAGCCTCAACATATGCTCTGAATCACCATCATCTGAGTGATGTCCCGTGTACAAGTAGAGACCAGCCACATTAAACACATTACTTATGCCCATAGAAACAGGCAACTCGAGAACATAAGCATTGGGTCCAATACGTTTCAGCACCTTGTATGGACCCATCTTCTTCGGATGGGGTTTACTGTTGACACCCGGCTGGTGTCTCTCTGGGTTCACCCTGACCAAGACCATTTCTCCAAGCTTGAACTCAACGAACCGGCGATGTTTGTCAGCAGTGGCTTTGTAATGTTCAGTACTGAGGGCCATCTTCCTTCGAACATCAGCGTGTACCTCGGTGATATGGCGGAGGAACTCATCTGCTTCCACACTTACCCTAGCTTGAGGGGGTAAAGGAACTAGATCAATGGGACGTTTGAGTTGTATCCCTAGAAGAATCTCGAAAGGGGTATGTCCAGTGGTCCTGTTTATCTAGCTATTGTAAGCAAACTCAGCAATGTCAAGAATGGACGGCCATGTTTTCTCACAATCTCTGACCAAACATCTCAGTAGCTTATAGGCTCCTGTTAACCATCTCTGTCTGTCCATCAGTCGGGGGTGGAAGGCAGTAGAGAACAGAAGCTTGGTGTTTGTCTTCAGCCATAGAGTCTTCTAGAAGTAGCTCATAAATTTCACATCTCGGTCAGAGACTAATACTCGGCAGCCCATAGATGTGAACTATCTCCTTGAAAAACAACTTGGCAATGTGGGAAGCATCAAGTGTTTTTCGACAGGGGATAAAATGAGCCATCTTGGTGAATCAGTCAACAACCACCATGATGGAGTCAAATCTCTCCCTGGTAGGGGGAAGCCCAAGTACAGAATCCAACCTAATATCAACCCAAGGCTGGTAAGGGATCGGCAATGGTGAATAGAGACCCGTGTTCTGCTTGGCACCCTTAGCTAGCTGGCAAACTCGGCATCTCATGATGACCTGCTCTGCACCCGTGTTTTCCACCACTTACGTGCAGCACCAACTAGCTTGTGCCTCAGATAATTCATACCAATCAAAATAATCATCTAACGCTGTCAACCAATCATAAAATACTTGGGGAACATGCTTACCCGAATACTCTTCGAGTTCTAGCTTGATTTTTTGAGAGTCACCCTTGTGTCGATTGGGGGTGGGCAGATCACCGGTGAAATAACTTCTCAGATGTTCTTCAAGGTAGGGTTTAATGCCAAAGGCCTCTACGCAATCAGCAGGCTTAAGCCTTCCTACTGATTTCATAAAACAGATCAAAACTGCAGAAAAACTTAACACAAAGACTGGTTCTGGGAGAAAGTGAATACTGCAGATCATGTGGTCAGTTTGGTCTGAAATTCTGATCGAGTTCCCCTGCTGAGTGGACTAAAACTCGATCAAATTATTGGCCAGTTCTGATGGGTGGATTGGAGTAGGAGTGGTAGACTTGGGGAATAAGAAATTGGAAGGTTTAGGGAACAGAATTAGAAACTAACAGAATTGAATGGCAAAACTTACTTAACAGTGGACTAATTGTTGAAGAATGAAGACAACCTTCTAATGGCTTTAGAGTAGTAAAAGGATGAAGATCACAAGCTGATAACAGCCTCCCGGGCTTCCCACCGCACAGAGTCGACTGGATCAAACACCAGCCCCTTCCACCTTAGATCAAACACTAAGGAAACTCCATGGGGAGCAAGCATGCAAACAACAGCAATGAGTTGAAGAAGAAATTGTGGGCCCCTTGTGCCTCTTGGGCTGCTTTATATAATAATAGAAGGGAACAGAAGGGATCCAAAATTAGAAGGTTCCCAAATTAGGATGTTTCCAATTTGGTCCCGACACAATCAGTTTCTTAACTAATGTGAACTAATTGTTGACAATTACTAACAATGGAAATAGATAGTAACTACTAACAATGAAAATAGAAGGTAAGTAACTTCAGCTAGACCACTAGAACGGACCACAACTTAAACTTAACTAAATGGCTCATACAAAGACAAAACAACTCAACAACCCAAGATTAAAAAAAAAACGTGATCGTCGATGCTAAGCAACAGCCCTCTTCTTCTTCTTCCTTGAATACACCTTCAGATCTGCATCAACCTTCTTCTCAGGATAAAAATACGTGGTTGGCAAGAAAATACGACACACCATTGATGATTTCCATGGACCTTCTTCTTAGGCAAAATTGACCCAAGAACAGCAAGGGACAGAACCATTTTCTGGAAGTTCCCTGTTTCTACATCCAAAAAGGTTCTCCTGCAGTTCTTAAAGGAGAGCCTCTTATTCACATACTTACGAAGAAACTCATACTGCAACACTGGAAGGAGTTGCAGGTCTTGCAGGTCACTGATGAGTTGCAAGTCCTCAGCAGATGAAGGCAAGGTTTAACGTAGCTGTATCGGGTATCATATCAAAAGGGTATTTTAATAGACGTATTGTATCATATCGTATCAGAGAGATTCAAGATACGCTAGATATGTATGGAAATGGTCAAGAAACATATGGAAATGCTTAGGATATATGCCAAAAACAGTTTTGAAGCATAAACACTATAAATAAGTAATATGTAAAATATATCATGTATAAAAAGGAGAACAAAGTACTACAAGACAAGTGCATTCAATTAATTATATATACAGGATGAGGTATCTTACATGTACTAATTCCAAAAAAAATTTAGGTATCGTATTAGTACTATAGCGTATCGGTACTTAAGATATGACACGTATCGGTTAGTATCGGAGGATACGGAACGATACTTAAAACCTTGGATGAAGGGGAATGACGTTACTTGCAGGGAAGAGGGTTAAAAAAGTGGGATATTCTACTGGTTAAGGGTCCAAATAAGGGTTGAGTGGGTTGAGTTTAGTGAGGTGGTTAAAATTGTCATTATGTTTTATATTTAACACCATCAACAAAAGTGAGACAGTTGTAATTGTTGGAATCACAGGGGAGGTGTGTGTATTTAGGTCATAGTACAGGGGACGTCTGCATAATTTAATAACTATATTTGGAATGTTTTGGAGTTGTAAACAATTTTAGAATTAGTCACACAATCATATTAAAAGTTTGCATTTTAATATAGATCTGGTTTCACTTCAATTTCTTTAATTTCCCTTGCAACCAAATTGAGCCGAATTTGTTCCTTCGACAATGTTTCTCCAACTTTGTCTTATCATGAAATGGTATTTCCCTCGAAACACTAAAAAAATTGCCTACCAAAATTCAAGTAACAGAGTTCTTTACAAAAATAGTGATAGCATCAGAAAACAATGGCAATACTGTAATTTAAATTAGGTACCTTAAACCGTTAGACGTCGATGATTCATCCAATTTAGCCAGAATAATGGAATTCAACATACTCACAAGCTCCTCAAAATTCTTATACATGTCAGAATAGTTAGTGCTCTCACTTCCCCCATCATACTTGTAAAACACTGCATAAACCACAAACCCGTAAGAGTTGCAGAATCAAAGGAATTCCACAATCCCGACATCCACTCATTTAGAATTAAAAGAGTTCCAAAACCCAGCCATCCCCTTTTCTCATATAAAAATGCCACAAATTCAACGTAAGCTCAAGGAAATAAAAATTATAAAACAAAAAAGAAAAAATTTACTCGATTTGGAGGTTGACTCGTTTCTCGTCTCCACCTCCCACGACCAGTGCATCCACAATCAATTTAACCCCCATCGCAAACATTTTACTAAGACCAATTTCTTGGCACCGTTTTCCTCTTTGCTGTAGAGGAAAGCATAAGCGTCTTCCGTTGCACTCCATCCCAACTTCATCTACCCAATTCAAGAAAGAAGATCATTATCCACACCAAAGGAAAGAAACTGCAAGAGGAAAAACAAACAGCAGAAATAGACGACTCAAAAACAATGGATAGATTACCTGTAGAAGGAGAGGACAAAACAGTGTCGGAGAAAGCAGGAAGCCCAGTGGCAACAAGAATACATCCAGAGGCGAGAAAGGAAGCGTGAACAGCGAATGCTATTTTGTCGTGAGAGTTTCTAAAAGAAGTCCTACAAGCCCTAATCAACGCCAACATGGAGTCTGCAGTGACCATTGTTTCCTGATTCGGGTCTGTGTGTCTAGAAATTAATTTTCAAGTAAGAACTGTGTCAACAATCAAGTGTATAGAACAACCTTCTTAAGAATACAGAAGGGCGGAAGAAGATGGTTCGAGAATCGAGAGTAACAACTTTGGCGGTTGCTCGGAATCGAAGTGGAAATGTGGAACTTGTACGAAGGTCCATGTCATCTAAGGACTTTTTTAATTTCCACGTAAGCTATGAAGATCGGCAACTTCTGACCCTTCTTGGTCGAATCGTTATCATCTACGGTTCTTTGACGGATGCGATTCTGCCTCTCACAAGAGGCGGTAGACGCAAAAA
This sequence comes from Telopea speciosissima, assembly GCF_018873765.1. Lineage (NCBI taxonomy): Eukaryota > Viridiplantae > Streptophyta > Magnoliopsida > Proteales > Proteaceae > Telopea > Telopea speciosissima. The sequence goes on along the minus strand of NC_057917.1, from coordinate 36,952,028 downwards.
TTTCTTTCTTGGTCTGACATGGTTCAGTTTGGAACTGGCGATAGAGAAATTAAGAATTAATTAGGCGATACCCTTTTAGTAGGGGTGGAAATGAATAGCCAAAATTTCTTTTCGTATCTGTTTAACACTATCTAAATGCGTCTGAAAGCTAAACGGATGTGAATACAGATAGACTATACCTATCCGAAAAGCTATATTTACATGTAAACAGATAAAATATCAGATCCATATCCGTGTCCGTATCCATTTAGCACTATCCGAATCTATCCAAAAACTAATCGGATGTGGATGCAGATATAGCACTATCCAAGCCGAATCTGGTCCGTTTACATCCCATCCTTTTAGCCCTGTGGAACTGGTTTTTTTTTTTTTTTCGGTTGTTGTTGTTGTTGTTGTTGTTGTTGTTGTTGTGGAGGGTGGGGTTGGTGTGGGTAAAGCTGTTTGTAACCAACCTGGGGGTTACAATGAATTGTTGTAACTAGGGCTGCAAGTTTGGCCCTGTCGGCCCTAACCCGCCCTGAGCTCGAACAGGGCCTGGGCTAAGATTTCTGGACCTGAGGGTGGGTTAGGGCCAGAAATTCCTGGTCTTGAGTCAGGGTCGGGTTGGGTCAGGGTTGAGACCTCGGGCTCAGTCCAACCCTGATTTTTAACCTTGATCGCCCCGAAGAAAATTCTTTATTTATTAAACAATAGAAGGTAATAAAAATATAAACTAGTGCATAGCGCACTTTGTAGTTCTTAGTGCATAAAAGTCAATCGCTATAAGGAGGTCTTGGGTTCAAGCCTCCACTTTCACATCTTCCCTACACTTGTTATTTTAATTTGCTTATTGCAGGGCCAATCAAGGCGGGTTTGGGCTGGGCTTGGCCCCTCAGGGTCAGGGTTAGGATCTGGGTATTTAGGCTCTGAGTCAGGGTCAGAGCGGGCCTGGACCCAGCTAAGGGGACACAGGGTTGGGCTAGGGTTTAAAAAGCCCGGTCCAACCTGACCCTGTTGCAGCCCTAGTTGTAACCTTACTTGTTTACCCATCCCTAGACAAATGTCCCTACATAATTTGTCTACTTTTAAACAAGGCTAGTTTTCGTCATTTCACATGGAGGATTGGGATAACTCCAGTCACTTTCTTTGTAGGAAGAGAAATTGTTGTTGGAGTCCAACGAGAAGAAGGTCCAGCGTCCGCCCCCTGTTGGCAGTCATGGGATCATCTCTTGGTTCACCCAATTCCATGGTTAAATTTTCTTGATCACCTCCATGGTTGCTCATGGGAAACCAATAAATATTATACGTGGGGTTAAATATTTTACCAAACCATCTCTTTTCTTATCTCATAAAAATTAGAGTTTTGCAAAAAAAGAGAAAAACATCTGAGATGTAAAAATGAAACCATCACATACCCGCATGCGCAACGAAAAGAGATCGATTTGGGTTTATTTCACATCCCATGGTTACTAAATAATTAATAAAATTTAATGAATAAAATAAACATTTAAGATTTGATAACGTGTAGAGCCTCAAGTGTTGCTCATCCTCCAAATAATGGTTATTCCCCTAACGAGCAATTCAAGAAAGCCCTAACTTGAACCTCCTTGATGCAGTAGAAGATCCACAAGCCAAACCAAAACCTCTTCTCCAAGAATAGGATCCAATCCAGAAAACTAGGGTTTCCAAAACCCTAAAACAACTTCACCACTCAAGAGAGCAAGAGAGAGTGGTAGAAAATCCGTCCAGCCTATGCCGGTCATCCCCCCTTGTGTGTGTTTATATAGAGCCCCCTCTAGCATTCCCAATGAGAGTTTGCCACTCGCCCTTTTGATTGGCAAAACGCTAATGGGCTTCCTTGATAGACTTCTAATTAGTGAAGAAGCATAATCTAAAAGAAAAATAAAAATAATTAAAACTTTAAACTTGAATGGGCCATTAAATATTATATGCATCAAGTCCACTTAAGATTAAATAAATTAATTATTAATTAGTAAATCCCTGAAATACCCTTGCATAACAATTATGCACCAACCCTCTGCTAAACAACATCATCATCATTCTACCAAAAAAAAAACAACATCATCATCATGGAATCTAAGACATGCACACTAGTACTGTCAAACCCCACTCCATGGTACATGTCCATATCGGAGCGTCTATGTACGATCGAAATCCGTAAAAATCGATTAAATCGTTTAATCAATACATAAATATAATATATCATTTTATGTGAAAATATGTTTTGCAAAATCATTTACAAAACGGTACAAGATCCTAATTCTTATCGAATCATCCACAGACTAACTCCCCATGATATTTCTCAATCGAGCAGTGAAGACCATGTTGAGTCATTCTTTCACTCCCATAATATTTAAGCATTCCCAAAACACCAGCTTTATGTTTCTTAAACCTCAGTCATAGGTGAACCAAAGAATACGTTCACATTATGCAATGACAAGGCTCTCTCAGGTACTGGATTTCAGTGATGCATGCTTATCCCAAACCTACATCTGGCAATAATACATGAGAAAATTGACAAATTAAGAATTTTTGCCAATACACACCCTTTTGTGTACTCGCATTCGTACCCTAATATCAACTTGTCTAGGCATACCCAATGTGACGACCATATGATAAGGGTGCCCAGCCCAAACCCTAGTCCTGACTACCAATTCAAAGTAAAACTTATGGATATACATAGCTCAAAAATTTTATATTGCATGTGATCATATTAAACCAAAATGTATGAAATGTTTAATACAAAGTAAACCGGGTTTGATGGACAAACAAATCCAACACCCCCTCCCCTTTCAATTGCTTTGGGTGTCACTAACTTCAACAGTTTTGGGTCTTCGAGACATGGAACTCTGCTCCTGTTCAATTTTAACAACCCCACCCCACCAGCAAAAAAAAAAAAACACTGTCCTTTTCAACCCAATCCAATAAGTTGCAAGCACTCCAAAAGCACCATCTTTGACACGAGTTTTTTCTCCAACACTTGTAAGGACATAAAGTAGGTTGCCCTTGTTTGGAATGCTCAGGTGATATTATATTGTCAATATTTCTTCATAGTAATGCAATGCTCAATCTCAACCTTCTTCGTATTCTGATGGTAGAGCCATGGTATTGGGATTGGTTTGGTTTCAACACATACATACATACAGCCAGATTACCAGATGATACTTTTCCCCTCTCATATGTTCCCTGGTTTCCAACCAAAACAACTATATTGAGAAAGTGGAAGATGGTTATTCATTGTAATAGAAGGACCTACCATCTACAACGGTTGTACCCAGGGGTAGTAGTGAGGGATAGAAGTCTTCATCTCGATTAATCTGTGAAGAGAAATCATTTGGGAGTCCATTGGAAAATAATTAATAATTTATCTCACAATAATCAAATTCATAGGACAAAGATAGGTAGAATGAATCGGGCCCTGAGAGGTGTGGGTGCTTGGCATGAGAAACCAACCACTCTTTTGTGACACTACCACCGATTGGGTGAGGGAGAGAGAGAAAGAGAGGATGTAATTGTCGAAATGCCATTGATGGAACCAAAGAAGAAGACAATTGAAAAAACTAACCATTTCATGTCGAAAACCAGAGCAACCACCAACGTTCTTCACCCTTTCTCCGCGAGCATCGAACACCGGATTCTAGGGAATTTTTCCTAGGGGGCGGTGTTGGATTTGTATATGTCCATCAAACCCGGTTTAATCTGGTTCAACCCAGTTTACTTTGTATTAAACATTTCATACATTTTGGTTTAATATGATCACATGCGATATAAACTTTTTGAGCAATGATGTCCATAAGTTTCACTTTAAATTGGTAGTCATGACTAGGCTTTGGGCTACACCCTTATCATATGGTCGTCGCATTGGGTATGCCTAGACATGTTAATGCCGGGGTACGAATGCGAATACATATATGGGTGTGTATTGGCGAAGAATCGTATGTTGTCGATTCCCTCATGTATTACTGCCAAATGTAGGTTTACGATAGACATGCGTCACCGAGACCCAGTACTTGAGAGGGCTTTGTCATTGCATGATTTGAACGTATTCTTTGGTTCACCAATGACTGAGGTTCAAAGGAATCAAAGCCGGTATTCTGGGAATGGTTAAACATCCATCTCCCGATCTCTTCTTCTACGAAACCCTAAAACCCCATCTCCCCATTGTAGAAGAATTTCAGAGAGGTCATGTTGAGGTTGAAAACATTTTGAACATTCCTTACTTGGTTTTCACTCCAGAAGCTATTCTATTCTCTTTTTTTTTTTTTTTTTTTTTTTTCAACTCTTTCTCTGTTGAGAAATAAGAGATAATTAATGTCGGTTCTATTTTCTTGTTGGAAATCCCAAAATTCTGGGAGGTCAAAGAATCCCCAATTTCAGGGGCAGGTTTCTTCTGCTTTACAGCAAAGATGATACTTTAAATTGTGTTATTTAACAGTTTTTGGTTAATGATCTTAGAAGAGGGCAATGTTAGCATTTTATATTGTATTATTTAACACCATCCACTTAAGGGGTGCGGCTGTATAATTCAGAAACACAAGGGGTTGCTCTGTATTTATTACAAACCTCAGGGGTGGTAGTGTAGTTTTTCCCTAAAAAAATTTAATCGCTTTTTGCGGATTCTGATTGCGTACACAGACGCTCCGATATGGACATGTACTATGGAATGGGGTTTGATAGTACTAGAGTGCATGTCCTAGATTCCATGATGATGATGTTGTTTAGTGAAGGGTTGGTGCATAATTGTTATGCAAGGGTATTTCTGAGATTTACTAACTAATAATTAATTTATTTAAGGGGAAATATCACCCCCCCTCCCCTCTAAGTATTCATAATATCAATCCGGTATCCAAGTTTTGAATAATGATAATGCCCTCCCCTACTTTCCCAAGATTCTATCAGCAGTACCCTAACTATTAAAAAACACCATTAACTGATGACGTGGCATGTACAAAATTTTTAAAACCCCAAAATACCCTTAATATGATTCTATTCCAATTTTTCCCTCTCCTACTTTTCCTTTTACGTCTTCTTCTTCCGTCATTTCCTCTTCTTCTTCAGTCAACACCAGCACCATCGCTGCCACTGTCGCCTCTGATCCTCTTCCACCGCTAGCACCACCACCGCCGCTTAGGAGTGCCTATTCTGCTTCCACACGTTGGACCTTAAAACTTGTTTCCATAATTATTTCCATTAAAAATCAAAATGATAAAGCCGAGTCGCAGCAACCGAACTTGAGCTCTTCAAGATTTTAAAGATCAAGCGAAGAAAAATTGAAATTGTTTGCATTGATTGGATTTGAGCATGAGCGGTTTAGCGGTTTCCCTCCCGATTTCAACGCCATTGTCATCCTCTAAAGCCCTAAAACCTCTTCTTCCTGACTTGAGAGAGAGAGGCTTTCGGGAGAGAAGCCATTCAGTTGCTATTAAGTTCCAAAGGTTTCTTCACTGTCATCTTCTCTGGTAGTGAGAGATTTTAGATGTTTATATAGGATAGTTATGTAAGCAGATATAACGACCATCATCCTTCCTTCTGTTCATCTTCTCACATAGATGTGACTTATAGGTACAATTTCTCTCTTTGCCTTTTTCTTGATTGGATCAAGAAAAAAAATTCTTTTAATACAGCCTGAGCAGTCCCCCTTTCCATGTGTTTACTTATCTTATTGCAGTGTCCCTGTTACCACCCCTCTCTCTCGGGGTAGTAAAAAATCATCGTTCATCTGATCTTGTGATTTGTCCATGGCTGTCGAGATGACCTATGGAACCTCTTCTCCCGCCCGTCGGTGGAAATATGATGTCTTCTTGAGTTTTTGAGGTCAAGATAGTCACACCAATTTCACCGATTTCCTCCCATAACCATCGCCCCTCTCCTTTTTCTTTACTTATAGGAGAATTCCGAGTTCTGGGAATCGATTTTTTTTTTTTAGTACAGATGGGAATCGATTAGAAGTTTAGAACTGCGACTATGGGCCTGTGGCGTAATACTCCTCTTGAAATATATGAGGTTGTCTTCAACCTCACAATGGGGCTTCCTGCGGTGGACTAGACCTGCTTCAAATGGGAGATTTCAACAGATGGAAGCCCCCCTCAAATTTCAGGTAAGACTTCGTAAAACTCGGGCCTACTAAGATCATCTAAGCATAGCCCCAAACTATTATAAGTGTTACTTGATTAAGATATTGCTGAAACAGCTCTGGACGACGACAGGGAAACCACCTCTAGTTTCTAGTTTCTGGTTTCAATCTTATACCAAGAAGGGTAGTGAAGGGTGAAATCTTAGGGGTTAGGTCGTCCTAGGGTAGAGGATCCTTCGCCCAAAATCATAGTCTGCTCCATCTTACTTTCTCGGATCTCTCGGTTCCAATCACACCTCTTAGAATCATCCTTCCTACGATTCTAGAAGTCCTTTCACCTCTATAAATACCTCTTCAATCTTTGTCCCTCAAAAGAATGGCAGTAGTGCTTGCGATGGTGCTAGCGGAAGAAGAAGAAGAAGAATAAACGCACAGAGGAAGAAGAGGAAATGAGAGAAGAAGACAACAAAAGGGAAAGTAGGGGAGGGCAAAATTGGAATAGAATTATATTAGGGTATTTTGGGGTTTTAGAATTTTTGTACATGCCACATCATCACTTAATGATGTTTTTTAACGGTTAGGGTATGGTTGATATATAAAATCTGGGGAAAGTAGGGGAGGGCATTATCATTATTCAAAACTTGGGTACTGGGTTGATATTAAGGATACTTAGAGGGGAGGGGGTGATATTTTCCCTTTATTTAATCTTAAATGGGCTTGATGCATATAATATTTAATGGCTCATTAAAGATTAAAATTTGAATTATTTTTATTTCCCTTTTATATTCTACTTCTTCACTAATTAGAAGCCCATCAAGGAAGCCCATTAGTGTTTTAAGTCAAACAGGAGAGCGAGTGTCAGACTCTCACTGGGAATATTAGAGGGGAGGGGGGGCTCTTTAGAGCCCCATCTATATAAACACACACAAAGGGGGATGACTAGCATAGGCTAGACGAATTTTTTGCCCCCTTTGTGGAACCCTAATTCTCTCTCCTCTCTCTTCTCTCTTGCTCTCTTGAGTGGTGAAGATGTTTTAAGGTTTTGGAAACCCTAGTTTTCTGGATTGGATCCTATTCTTGGAGAAGAGGTTTGGTTTGGCTTGGCTTTTGGATCTTTTATTGCATCAAGGAGGTTCAAGTTTGGATTTTCTTGAAGTGCTCGTCAAGGGAAGAACCATTATTTGGAGGAGGAGCAACAGTTGAGGCTCTACAGGTTACTAGATCTTAAATGCTTATTTTATTCATTATGTTTTATTAATTATTTGTTAACCATAGGATGTGAAAGAAACCTGAATCGATCTTTTTCCATTGCGCATTCGGGTATGGGATTGTTTCCTTTTTCCATAGGATGGAAAAGAGACGTTCTTATCTTTTCTTGCAAAATCCTAATTTTTATGGGACAAGAAAATAGATGGTTTGGTAAAATTTTCATAATCCTAAGTATAATATTTATTGGTTTCTCATGGGCAACCATGGAGGTGATCAAGAAAATTTAGCATTGGTCTTTTGTGTGAACCAAGAGATGATCCCATGACTGCCAACAGTGTGGTATCAGAGCCACTTTTCTCACCCATGGATATCATGTAATTACTTGTTAAATGCAATTATTGTGTATGAGATATCAATTCTTGAATTCAAGATTCAGTATTTTAATATGGTTATGGTTTCTTGATTTCTTTTGGGGAGAAATCAAGATTACTTTTATAGATTCTTTCTCATGGATATATTCTCTTTAATTAATTATGGGATCTTGCCCATATTTTATAATTGGATTACTGCAATTATTTTCCATGGAGATTGGTTAATTTTTTACCATGGGTTTAGAACCCTATTTTTTCCCAATTTAAAAATTGTATCCAAAGCAAGGGAATCAAACATGGGGCATTGCACGCGAGGGTTGAGCGCTCACTGCTCAGGACCCCTACCCACTGCCCACACTCTTGTTGCCAATGTGCAGCTGTAGCAAGGCCACGGCCTGTACCACGTGCACGAGGCTTGTGGGTGTTGCCTATGGTTCGTGTTTGCGCTCTGTCCTGTGTTTTGACAACGGAGTTTTTTTCCTTAAAAAATAAAATAAAAAACATATTAGAATTGAAAAAATTATTTTTTTAAATTGGTTTAGGGCTTGGAGGAAGAAGATGGGTGAAGAGACTCTCCACCCACTTAGAATTAAAATTAAATTTTTATTTTTGTGGGCTTGGGTACATGTTATCACATGTGATGTGGTGGTTTAATTTTTGGTGGAATCTATAAGGCTTGTTTTCTTGATTGGTAATGCACATGCATAATGTTGAATTGGCTATGTGATTATGGGATTGGCTTTCTAATAAAATGGATGGCGTTTTTATGCATGTGATGCATTTGTTTTCTTTATGGGTTATAGGTGGATGTGATGGTTCTCTCTCTTTCTCTCTCTCTCTCTCTCTCTCTCTCTCTCACTCTCTCCCCATCTTTTTCTTATAAACAAGTGTACTCCACCCCCATGGGTAGCCTAAATGGTGGATTGGTTTCTTTATCTTCGAAAAGAAAAATATATAGATTTTTCCTAGGTTTTTGTTGTACTATTTAGCAGAGTTAGGTCTCCCAGGGCATGTTGATGTTGATCTACATGTGGTGTTCAAAGCTTATGGAGTTGCAAATAACCAACTTTGAATACTTGATTGAGCGGAGGAGATAGATGAGGCGTGGCATCTGGAATATCCATGGCATGATGATGCACCCATGATCTCTTACTCTCATACTGAGTGGTGAGGTTTTGGGTTTTCTGAAACTCTGGTTTTGGAAAGATTGGATCTTTTTGTGGAGAAGTTTGTTGCTTTGACTTGAAGAAATTTTGGTTGCATCAAGAAGGTTCAAGAACTACTTTCTTGAAGTGCTCATTGAAAGAAGAACGATTATTTGGATGAGGAGCAACACTTGAGACTCTCTAAGTTACCAAGTCTTGATGTTTTATTATCATGCATTAATGCTTTAATTATTTGTTATTCATGGGATGCAAAAGAAAACCCAAATCGATCTCTTTCTGTTTCACATTTGGTATGAGATGGTTTTTTCTTTTTATGTGATGAAAAGAGATGATTCTTTCTTTTGTTGTTGCTTTCTTAAATTGATATGGGACAAGAAAGAGAGGTTCTTTCTCTTATTATTTTTGCCTTTGTTGGGTCAAGAAATTACTCAGCGGTCCTTCGAGTGTCGTAACCTGCAAAAGACCTTGGGGTGACAAAGGAGAACCGGTGTGGTTCTGGCCTAGGACTTTCCGATGCCTAAGTTAGATCTATCTGAGCAAATAGATGAATAGTCGTATTCAATATGAGTTCAGATGTCCCTATGGGGTTGTGTACCTTGCCTTTTATAGCAGTGTATGGCGGGGTGGAGAGTCCCAGTTGATGTAAAGTGTTTGACGTGGGTGATAGAGTCCCTGAGTTGCAGGACTCCTCCTTGATAGGTTGTCTTCCTGTGAGTCGTGGTGTCACGGTAGACCTGGTAGTTGTCTTCCTGTAAGAAGTAGTGTCCTTGATAGACTTGGCATCCTTGGTGGATAGACCCCATCTACTTGGTAGATGAGGTTCCTAGTAAATGAGTCCGTTCAGACTATATGACTTGATAGGCGGTGGCCTAGAGTCCTTGGTGATGCGATCCGTGTCTTGTTGATGGCGGTGATGACTGTCGTGTTGGAGGGAGACTGTGCCCCGAGGATGACGTGTTCGGGGAAGCCATGCCCGGGGATGACGTGTTCGAGGAAGCCATGCCGAGGGTCTTCGCCCAAGGGGGTTGGCACCTAGGGGAGATCCACGCCCCCAGGGGTGTTGGTGGATGGTGCCTTCGGTTGGTCCTTCACTAGCCCTGTTCTGGTTTCCTTTCTTGGTTTGGGGACACGTGGCGATCTTTGATTGGTTGGTGTGAATTTGGGTTCATTATTTGCCCCCCACTCTCTTGGAACGGAGTGCTCAAGAGAGTATCCTCCATCTCCTTGTATCAACTAGGGGGCTCCTTGGGAATAATTTCTTCTCTGAAAGTGTGCTTGTGAATAACTTGGTGAGGGAGAGGTTATAGGTTCAAACCCCTCCTTCCCCATCTTTTTGTCTCTTTTTTCTTTTTTCCCTTTTTGCTTTTCTATTTCTCTTCTTCTCTCTCTTGCTTTTCCACTTTTTGCTTTTTGCTTCTTCTACTTTTGTTTGGGTTTGAGTTTTATCATTATTCATTGTGCCCCCCATGTGCTTGTTCTTGGGTCACCATGGGGAGTAGTGTCTTCCACTTGTTTGCTTGACTCTTCTAGCCTTGCCTCTGGACTTGGTTTGCTTCATGGCATGCATGGCTTGGTGTCTTTGGCTTTAGCCCATTTGTGCTACTTGTGGCTTGCACTTGCGTGCCATAGTTCACTTTGTGGCGTCCATCCTTGCTAGATCGGTTTGTGCCTGTTAAAGTTTTGAGTTCGTGTACGGTCATAACGTGTCTTGTGAGGGGTCCACGGTCACGATCTGATCGGTGCCCGGGGGTGTGCTTGTCGACCCACACCCAGTGCATTTGGTCCACGCCCGTAGGTGGTCCACGCCTGGCCTGCTGGCGATCTGTGCCTAGTGCATTCGATCTGCGCCCATAGGTGGTTTGCGCCTGGTCCCTTCGGTCTACGCCTGCTGGCGATCCGCGCCTAGTGCATTAGGTCCTCGTCCTTAGGCGGTCAGCGCCCGTAGGCCATCCACGCCCATAGGCAATCAGCGCCCATAGGCGGTCTGCACCCATGGGAGATCCGCAGTCCATCTGTTCGATCGATCTGCACCTATAGGTGATTCGCGCCCAGGTCTGCACCTATAAGCGGTCCACGCCCTTGATCTGATCACGATCCGTGCCTACCCGGCTTCGGTCGACGTCCTTGGTGAGTACTGTTCTTCCTTTCTTGCTTTTTCATGTAGCATCTACATTCATTTTTTATTTTTTTTTTTAAATTTTTTATTGATTGACCCTGCATTGATGGTTGCAGGCGGGTCTTCCTCTTCCTGGTTGCTTAGTTTTGGGAGATCGTCTCTTTGAGTAAGTGATCAGTTCGCTTCATTGTCTTTTCATGTCTTCGTCTGATGATTCTGATCCAACCTCAGTCGGGGTTGGATCTGTTGAGGAGTCTTCTTCGGGGTCATCTTCCCCCGCGGATACTTCCCCTCTGCCATCCCCTGTTGCTAGCGATGGAGAGGAGGAGGTTTCTGGAGACTTCGCCCCTAGTAGGGGTCGTAGGGCCTCCAGAGCTTCTATCTCTGTTTGTGACCCTAGTGTCTTGACTTCCTCGGACTTGGCGGTTCACGTTTTGGAGAAGACCCCTGATTATGACTTCTCGGGGTTCCCAGAGGTCACTACACTATTACCTTCGGCTACTGCTGTGGCTCGTGTCTCTCCTGACAATGGTGTTGTGGTGATAGAGGAGGGTGCAGTTTTGCCAGAGGAGAGTGTTGCTCGCCCTGCTGAGGCAGATATGATGTCCCCTGCTGGGTCAGATGTCGCCCCTCCATCATATGCTCCATGAGTTTATAGATGTTCCTTTTGGATGTTGAGTTCATGGATGAGAACTTTTGGATAACAACTTTTGGATTGTGACGCTCGCTTTTTGTCTTTTGTATGTACTTGACTTTTTCTTCTGGTGATGTTGATATGACATGCATTTGATCCTTGTTGCTTTGATGGTTCTCGTATCTGTGCAACCCCATGTAGTTGGCGGTCCATAGGGATGTCTTGTCTCGGTGGTCCATGGACCTTGGTGGCATAACGCCTTAGGCATAAAGTCTCGGTGGCATAATGCCTTAGGCATAAAGCCTCGGTGGCATAACTCCTTAGGCATAAAGCCTCGGATGTCTTGTCTCGGTGGTCCCTGGACCATGGTGGCATAACGCCTTAGGCATAAAACCTTGGTGGCATAATGCCTTAGGCATAAAGCCTCAGTGGTGGTATAGAGCCTCAGTGGTGGCATAACGCCTTAGGCATAGAGCCTCAGTAGTGGCATAACACCTTAGGCATTAAGCCTCAGTGGTGGCATAACGCCTTAGGCATAGAGCCTCAGTGGTGGTATAACGCCTTAGGCATAGAGCCTTAGTGGTGGCATAACACCTTAGGCATAAAGCCTCACTAGTGGCATAATGCCTTCGGCATGAAGCCTCGTTGGAGGCATAACGCCTTAGGCATGGAGCCTCGGTGGTGGCATAACGCCTTAGGCATAGAGCCTCAGTGGTGGCATAATGCCTTAGTGCAGCGGCAGTGATTCAATTTGAGCGGTAGAGGAAGGCAGGTATTCTTGAATTTTTTTTAAATTATCCTTGAAACTGTAATGCCATCTACTGCTACTGTTGGTGGTGCTGCTACTCCGCTGTTGTTACTTCTACTGATAGTACTTCTTCAGGTGTAGTGAGTTCTAGGTACGGTTTACCTTTTTGCCCCCCAGAGTTTTCAAGCGGTATGTCCCTGGACGTATCTGCTCGAAAACTATGTAGGGTCCTTCCCAGTTTGCTGATAGCTTCCCCTCCTTCTGTGGCTGCGATGCACTTGCCCTCCTTAGGACTAGGTCCCCCTGGTGGAATAACCTTTCTCGCACCCTGGCATTGTAGTACTTGGTTGTGCGCTGCTGGTATGCCACATTTCTCAGGAGTGTCTTCTCTCTTACCTCATCCAGGAAGTCTAGGTTTGCCCGTAGTCCGTCGACATAGGTGCACTTGTGTAGTACTCCATGGGACATGGCGAGGACTTCTACTGGTGCCAGTGTTCCTAGATGGAACGGGCTTTCTCCTGTGGATGTCCTTGCGGTGGTACGGTATGCCCACAGAACGCTCAGTAGTTCCTCGACCTAATTCCCTTTATTCCATCCAGTAGGGTTCGGTTTGTTACCTCCACCTGACCATTGGCCTGTGGGTAGGCTATCGAAATAGGCCAATAGTCAATGTTGTAGCTTTGGAAGAAGGCTCTGAACTTGGGGTTGCTGAACTGCTTCCCATTGTCGAAGACTATGATTTTTTACACACCGAACCTGTAGATGATGTCATCGTGGACGAACTTCTCCATTTCCTTCTCTGTGATTTTGGCCAATGGCTTGGCTTCTACCCACTTGGTGAAGTAGTCTATAGCGACCACCAGGTACTTGCGGTTGCCTGATGCTGCTGTGAAGTCTCCCGAGATGTCGAACCCCCACATGGCAAAGGGAATGGGGTTGAGGATCGATGTCAGTTTGGTGGCGGGTAGATGGGTACTGGGGTGAACCATTGACATTACTCGCAAGCCTTGACATACTGTATTGCCTCCTCTTGCATTCTCGATCAGTAGAGTCCTTGTTGGAGGATTTTATAGGCTAGAGCTCTTCTTCCCATATGGCTTCCGTAGATCCCTTCGTGTACCTCTGCCAGGGCATACTGTGCTCCTTTGGGTCCTAGGCACCGAAGTAGTGGTGCCGTGGCCCCCCTCTTGTACAGTACTCTGTCCAAGACGGTGTACTTTGCAGCTCTCATTCTCATCTTCTTTGGTTCAACCTTATCTTCTGGTAAGATGTCATTCTGCAGGTAGTCGAGTATAGGGTCCATCCAGCTAGGCCCCTCCTCAATCTCATTAACTTGCTTCGCCTGGTATGTTGGCTCATGTAATATTTCCATGTACACTACACTGGCCAGGTTTCTGAGTTCATCATCGGCTAGCCTGGACAGTGCATCAGCAGTTGCATTCTCGATCCTAGGAACTTGAACCATCTCAAACTTCAAACCTTGGACCTCGAACCTCAAACCTCGTCCATGCCCACGGCTTTTCGATCACAGTCCTTGGCTGTGGCCAAAGACCCCCTTTTTATTTTTCCTTCTCTCTTTTCTCTCTCGTCTTCTTTTCCTCCCTACTACTTTTTCTCACTTAAGAGTCCACGCCTTTTGGACGTGGACCCCTGGCTGCATTCTTTTTTTTTTTTTTGCTCTCCTTGCCTAAGGGGTTGATGCCCATAGGCCGTGGTCTCTTGGCGGTGGCCTCCTGACCCTCTTCTTTTCTTTTTTTTTTTTTCTAAGAGTCGACGCCCATTTATGGCGCCCTCATTCGATCTGCGCCTGTTGACGCCCCTAAGATTGATGCCTGGTGATGCCCATTAGATCCTGATTAGCGCCCTTGGACACCCATTCGGTCCGCGCCTAGCGACTCTCATTCGGTTCGCGGTCATTAATGCTCATTCGATCCACGGTCATTGTCGCTCATTTGATCCGTGGTCATTGATGCTCGTTCGGTTTGAGGTCATTGACGCTTAGTCGATCCGCGGTCATTAACGCTCATTCGGTCCGCGATCATTGACGCTCGTTCGGTCCGTGATCATTGGCGCTCATTCGATCCGCAGTTATTGATGCTCGTTCGGTCAGCACCCAACTCAATTGACGTCCGCCTTCTCTATTCTTGTGTACTTGGTCTCTGCATCAATTAAGACATGACTCACATAGTAGATGCGCCTCTGTATTTTTCCCTCTTCTTTTAGTAGCACTGCACTCACTGCGACACGGGTCGCTGCCAAGTAGATCTGTAATTCTTCATTGGGCTCTGGGAGCTAAGCAATGGTGGATTTTTTAGGTACACCTTTAGCTCTTCTTCAAACGATTTTTGGTACTCCTCTGTAGATGGGTTGGCTTCTATTCCTTGTACTGAGACCATGAACCCTAGGAATTTTTCGGACGTTACTCCGAAGGCGCACTTCGCAGGGTTGAGTTTTATCTGGTTTCTTCTCAGTACGACGAATACTTCTTCCAGGTCAGCCAGGTATTGATGAGCTTGGACGCTTTTCCCGAGCATGTCATCCACGTACACCTCCATGTTGCTCCCAATCTGTTCCTAGAACATCTTGTTGACCATCCTCTGGTAGGAGGCCCCTGCATTCTTCAGTCCGAATGGTATGACACGGTAGCAATAATTCTCCTTGTCCGTTCGGAAGGTGGTGTAAGACTCGTCATCCTCATGCATAAGGATCTGGTTGTAGCCGGAGTAGGCATCCATTAAACTTAGCATCTCATATCCTGCAGTAGCCTTGATCAACAAATCGATCCTAGGTAGTGGGTACTCATCTTTGGGGCATGCCTTGTTCAAGTCAGTGTAGTCAACGCACATCCTCCACTCCCCATTAGGCTTGGGTACCATGACCACATTTGCAAGCCAGGTAGGGAACTTTTCTTCTCTGATGAGCCTTGCTCGGCTCAACTTCTCAACCTCTTCTTTGATGGCTGCCTGTCGGTCAAGGGTGAAATTCCTTCTCTTCTATTGGATTGGCTTCCTGGTTGGGTCCACATATAGTCTGTGCTCTGCTATGGATCTGGGTATGCCTGGCATGTCCGCAGTCGACCATGCAAAGACATCCATGTTTGTCTGCAGGAGGTGTCCCAGTTCTTCTTTCTGCTCATTGCTCATCAGTGAGCCAACCTGTACGACCTTGGAAGGGTCGTCCTTGTTGAGTGGCCATGGAACTAAATCCTCGATCGGTCTTCCTTTCTTCTCTGTCATCTCATCTCTCTGGTCACTGACCAGGTTCTCCATGCACAGTGCCATCCCTCGCGTGTTGCCATTGTTCTTCTTCACGAAGGTGGCATAGCATTCTCTGGCCTTCTTTTCATCGCCTTGTACTTTACCCACTCCGTTGTCAGTGGGGAACTTCATCTTCAGGTGGATTGGAGGCACGATGCCCTTGAGAGCCGCCAAAGATGGTCGCCCTAAGAGGTCGTTGAATGACACCACGGACTTGATGACCATAAAGTTCACCATGATGGTCATCTGTTGAGGGTGTTCACCAAAGGTGATGGGTAGCTCTATAGTGCCTCTGATGGAGGCTGTGGTGCCCGAGAATCTATGGAGGTAGGTGGGCTCTAGCTTAAGTTGATCATCTCCAAACCCAAATTGGTGGTAGGCTTCCAGTGATAGTACGTCCACGAACGCCCCTGTGTTAATCAACACCCTGTGCACTGGGCGGTTGGCTATCTCCACCTGCACTACCAGGGCATCCTCATGTGGAAAGCTTACGCCCTCCAAGTCTGCATCCGAGAAGGAGATTACCATCTCGGTCTTTGCTATTTTGTTTGGCTTCTCTGCTACTCCCATGAACCTGGCATGGGCTTTGGCCTTTCTTGTTGACTCTTGCCCCGGTCCTCCAAGTATGGTGAGGATGGGGGCTCCCTTGGTGCCACTTAGCTCTGCTGCATCTCTTCTCTCGTCAGTGCGGTCTCTTTCTCTATCTCGATCTGCTCTCCTTTCTTCCCTCCTTGGTTCTCTTTCTCAGTCACGTCCTCGATCTCCTTGGCCTGAATTGTCATCACGTCTCCCCTTCACGTACTTGTTTAGACTCCCTGCTCTCACAAGGTTTTCTATCTCTCTCTTGAGTTGATAGCATTCCTCTGTGTCATGCCCATAGTCATTGTGGAAGAGGTAGTACTTGTTAGGGTTGCGCTTCTCAGGTCCTGCCAGCATGGGTCGTGGCCATTTGACTAGGTCACGGTCTTGGATTTGCATGAGGATCTGTGACCTGGTGGTGTTGAGGGGTGTGAACTCTAGGCTGCTTGCCCTCTCACCTCTCTCTGATCGACAATCACTTCTTCCAGATGGGCGATCGCCCTTCTCCTGTCATCGCTCAGTCCTTGATCTTTTATTCTCCTTGCGGTCATCTGGTGCTGACCTCTTGTTGTCTTGGGTCTTGCCTTCAATTGCCTTTGTCCATGACTATACTATTTTAGCCATGTTGGCGAACTCATTACATCGTTCCAGGAGCTCTTTCATGGTCTTGGTCTCATGACGTGCCAAGTCCTTGATTAGTTCCATGTCTCTGATGCCCCCTGCTAGGGCTGCCTGTTGGGTCTGGTCATCCAAGTCTCTGACTTCCAAGGATTCCTTGGTGAACCTGCTGACATACTCCCTGAGGGACTCCCCAGGGTTTTAGATCACGTTCAGCAAATTGACCATGGTCTTCTTCTGTTTGACGCTGCTCTGGAAGTGGGTCACGAACTGTTCACATAGCTCTGCAAACGATCCAATTGACCGTGATCGTAGTCTGGAAAACCATGAGGTCGCCGCACCCTTGAGGGATGCAGGGAATGCTCGATAAGACATCACATCCGATCCACCATATAGCGTCATCATGCCATTGAAGTAGTTGATGCGGTCATTAGGGTCGGTGGTACCACTATAGAGTTCAAAGGTAGGTAACCTGAACCTGGATGGCACTGAGGCGGACATGATCTCCTCCGAGAAGGGGTGTTGTCCAGGGATTGAGTGTGTCTCACCCATGGTTTGCTACTTCAACCCTTCCAATTTTTCATCCAGCTCTCAGAGTCTCTGGTCTAGCTCTTCATCCTGCGTTCATCCTTCACGTCTGACTGGTCGTTCGCTACAAGCTCGTTCACGTCCTCTCCTGGAAGTCCCCTCCCATCTCGACTGTTGGCGAGATGGTGAAGGGTCACGTCATGATGAATCTTGTCTTGACCGCAAGGGGCTTCCTTCACGATAAGTCTGCCTTTGCTCTGGTACATGACTTCCTTCTAGTCGACCATCAAACACCGACCTCCGAATGGACCCTTCAGGGTTTGGTACCACGGATTGGTGTGATGGTGTTCTCCCCCGGTCCGACCGTGCTAGGAGGTCTGACATTCTCCTTGGATGTTGGGAGAGTTCTCCCTGTTGCCTAGTGTGCCCTTCGGATTTGTCACCCCTGGGAGGTGATCTCCTAGGGCTTTGCTCTCGCCTACGATGGTGGGTCACCTTCTACCTGTGGTATTCATAGAAGAGTCGTTGGTCATCGAGGATCTGATGCTGCAGGTCGTTGATCTGACCCGCAGTGGCTGGTGCATTAGGATCAGGTACTAACTCCATAGGGGCTTCAATGGCTACTTTGGGGTTGAGGTTGACTCCCCCAACCTGCTGGTTCTCTGGGATCTCCCTCTCCTGAGAGACATGGTCAGTGGCTCTGCAACGTGAGCTCTCTGGAGGAGGTGATTCATTCCCCTCCCTCGGAGCATTGTTGGTGGAGGGAGCGGTCTTTCTGCGTGCCATGATTGATCATTGATGGAAACAAGCTAGTAAAGGTGATGGCTAGCGTCGTTCCCACAGACGGCGCCAATATGTTGCGTCAAGAAATCGCTCAGCGGTCCTTCGAGTATCGTAACCTGCAAAAGACCCTGGGGTGACAAAGGAGAACCGGTGTGGTTCCAGCCTAGGGCTCTCCGATGCCTAAGTTAGATCTCTCTGAGTAAACAGATGAATAGTCGTATTCAATATGAGTTCAGATGTCCCCTATGGGGTTGTGTACCTTGCCTTTTATAGCAGTGTATGGCGGGGTGGAGAGTCCCAATTGATGTAGAGTGTTTATCGTGGGAGATAGAGTCCCTGAGTAGCAGGACTCCTCCTTGATAGGTTGTCTTCCCATAAGACGTGGTGTCACGGTAGACCTGGTAGTTGTCTTCCTGTAAGAAGTAGTGTCCTTGATAGACTTGGCATCTTTGGTGGATAGACCTCATTTACGTGGTAGATGAGGTTCCTAGTAAATGAGTCCATTCAGACTACGTGACTCGATAGGCGGTGGCCTAGAGTCCTTGTTGATGCGATCAGTGTCTTGTTGATGGCGGTGATGATTGCCATGTTTGAGGGAGACTATGTCCCGGGGATGACGTGTTCGGGGAAGCCATGCCCGGGGTCTTCGCCCAAGGGGGTTGGCGCCCAGGGGAGGTCCACGCCCCCAAGGGTGTTGGTGGATGGTGCCTGCGGTTGGTCCTTCACTAGCCCTGTTCTGGTTTCCTTTCTTGGTCCGGGGACACGTGGCGATCTCCGATTGGTTGGTGTGAATTTAGGTTCATCAACCTTAATTCTTATGGGATGACAATAAGAGATTGGTGTAATAAATTTCCTTTGATTGATTTCCCATGGGCAACCATGGATGATGATCCCATGACAACCTAACAGAATTAAAGTGGAAAACAATAGGAGGTATGGGAGAAACCCCATTGTCATGAGAAGTGGGAGCAACCAGTCCCTTCTTCCATTTTAATGGAGAGCAAAAGGAGATTCACTCATTCATTCAAATGCACAAATAGTTCCATCAGTTGTGACGTCGTGGTTCATTCATTCCCTATTGCTGATTGTTTCTTTGGAGAGTGGAAGAAAAAGAAGAACAGGGATGGCAGAGGCAGGGGTGGTGAGGAGGATGGTGATGGGCTGGCGTGAAGTTCAAGGGGTAGGGGTGGGTGGGTTGCAGCAGGAGGTGTGGTTTCAAGAGAAAGAAGAAGAAGAAGAAGAAAAATGGATTGTTCCATTCAACCACTAGTAGTAGACTAACACCGTCAGGTTTCATGGGGCGTCAAATAATTGCTTGAAAAGTTGGGTGTATGAGATGTATCACGCAATCGGGCCATAGTACATAGGGAATACAAGTAATTCTTCATTACTTAAATAATGTTAGGCATAGATAAGTGTCTGGCTTGGTTTCTTACATATATAAGTGACTGTCTTGGTTTACTCAAGTTTCAATGGGGATAAATGACACATATAAATGTTCAGGTCAAAATTTGGTCGAAACTGGTCAAGTTAGATCAAAACATGAGACCTTTTAAAGTCAATGACCATCTCATCTCGGTCTTTTGCAAAACCAAGATATCTCGGTCAAAACTGCAAGTTGCGACCAAGATTTAGTTCCATGCAATGTAAGCCTGTTGCCAGCAGGTATAGAGCTCTACTATTATTAGATTTGCATTTTAATAACTCCTCAGAGCCCTAGTTGACTCAACACGTACAGTCAAAGTATCCAGTAACCATGAAAGAAGTTTCTGTCAAGGCCAGGATGGCTTTGAGAGAAGCCCACCCACCTGGTTTGCAGTTGCAGAAAGAGCATAGTGAATTACATTGAATAAGAACAATTTGAACTATACTAGACAATTTACACATGGAACAACTGAAAATAAAATTCTTTTTTTGCATTTTGGCACATATAAAAATCACATCTATCTACAGTGTTTCTCTCCCTGTATTCTTTACCCATTGTACCATATATTCAAGAAACACTACAATTTTCCTACCGTTTCAGATTTCCTACAGTGTTTCTCTCCCTGTATTCTTTTGCCATTGCCAAGAGTTCTGCAAGATATAAGAGTTGCTCCCTAGCCCAAACCAAAAGAAATACAAATGATTGCAATTCCTCTAAAATGAAATGCTTCAAATTTTTCCCACTGTTTTGAAGAATGATTCAGCTTGTTACTACTACTCATGCTACTATGGATGTAAGCCCTGAGTTATCTCTCCAAGGACCTGAGACCTGAAATGATCTATTTACTGCAAGGCAAAATTTCTAAAATGCATCATTAATAGTTTTGTTTGCTGAATCAAATGGTGTATTAAGTCTGCTCTTCTCTTGGTCATGCACCACCAAACATGTGACTTAAACTCTAGATTGACAAGCTGGTGAGCAACGTCCATAGTTGATGAACATGGCCAATCAATATGATTTTTGCCAAAACAATAGGCTCATTAAAAAAAAAATATTGCTCTTAAGACGGATTAAAATTTATCAGATGCAACTGGCATCCAAAGTACAAGTACCACGATATCAAATGCACAGTGAAACGAAATAAGCATAATTATGTTCTTTGAAACAGACAATGCATCAAATAAAAAAGAAAGGAAACAAAAGCTATTATCCTAACAAATGATAAAACCATCTATCTAGAGGCATACATCAGCTTGCACAAGAAATTTTCTTTCTTTTCCAAAACAAGCTGATGCGGGTGTTGTCTAAAACTCGAAATCAACAGGTCAACTAGTAGGAGAATTAATTATCAGTGTCCCCATTAAGGTGAAAGATTGGAAGGAAGGTATTTGCTGATATTCCAGACAATCTGGTCTCATAAACTACAGTCTTTAGCACAAAAAGAAACATGTCCAAATAGGGAGTAGAAACCCTACATTCCAGTTGCAATATAGACCTAGATAGACCCTGAACATACATAAAATGGTACGAATATGAAAAAATGTCTATGTTAAAACCCCTCATGGTAGGTACTCTGGTATAAACATTAGTGGCAAAAGTTCGAAGTTCTGTTCATTGAAAGTGGTAGTGAGTCTAGTGACAATTAATAACCCATTGCTGGTTTAGATTCCCTACACTATTATTCCTCCCAATAAGTGAATCTCAGTTACTCCCCACTTGCTTGTGCAACACTATCATGAAACTAGTAGCACCTGAAATACATCATATTCCACTAAATTTTGTAAACAATGAGAGGTAAAAAGCACAAAAAAGACGGGAAAAAAAAAGTAGGTGCAGCTTCATTTTTACAAAAGAAAAAAACTTTTAATACCGAAGGATCCAAAAAATTAAAATCTGATCATAATTCTTAACTGTTCCAAAAACTACTACAAGATCAGAACTCAATCAGCCTTCATTTGTTATTTGTGGAAAGGCTACAAGGACAAGTAATTCATAATCCAACATTTGCTCATATTATTGACCTGCAAACCCAAGAAAAAACATTTATGGCCTCAGCAATATATTTTAATTAATTAAAAAGTAACCAATTTATGAGATATTAAATACAATAGTATACATTAAATTATATTTTCATTGAAATTATTCATATTAACGAGTTCAAAATGATAAACTAACCGTTTTTGGAGAATAAAATCAATTACAAACCACTATACTTATTTCACATCAAATTCAGAACCAACCCCCAAAATATATGGAAAAGTAAAAGGAGTCTGAGAAATCTATACATCAACCCAATAGTCCTAATCCAAAGAAGTAGAGGAAACAAAGACTGAAAAACAAACCAAAGTGTGAACTGCATACCTCAACGAATTCCAAATATCTCCTCAGGAGGGTCATAGACATGACGATCAGGAAACATCTCCTCATAGTCTTGCTTGACTCTGTTTCTCAACAGTGGATGTGGCAAGAGGCCCTTCAGCAAAATCCTGAAGGGAAACTCCTCTGGTGGGTCAGGAGACTTCTTCATGTCCTCGTAAATATTCATGGCATCTGCGGGTGAACCATACCTCAAGAAACCTCTGATAACTTCAGCATACGTCTGAGAATCAGGGAATAAATCCTACTTCCTCATGCTTTCCCATATTTGCATTGTATCATCCATCTTTTTACATCACATATAATGCATGAATGCTTTTGTTCAATTTTCCCCCTAGTAACAAGATTCTATGTCACACCCCCAGAACGACTAGACCTAGTGGGGCCCACGACACTGGATCTAACTGGGGATGGAGCGAATTAAACTTCAACATTGACACTTCATACATTTCATACATGGATCATAAACTTTTCTGGAGTCTAAATCATTACAGTTATCCATTCAAGAGATCCATGACACAATATCCATCAGAGATTTAGCGGAAACCTCCAAGTTTAGGGCATTGAAGTTAAAATCGATAATCCTACATACTTCAATACCTGTTCATTAGGTAGTAACACTGTTGGCTTCTATTCCTGTTAAATACTGTCATCCTTTAAACCATTATTTAAAAACATTCATCACGACAACAGTTTAAAGATTTAGAATATTAACCTTAAATAAACTTCATGAATATAAAGGTCTTCACCAGTAAGAGTGGTCTTGCTCAACCACTATAACCTTTTCTTTCAACTTTAGCTCCTTGCCCTGTAAAAACCATTCAACAATAATGGAATGAGCTTGAAAGCCCAGTGAGCAAGATAAACAATCATGCATAACTATACATATACATAATGCATAACCATTCCTAGGACAACATGAATCTTATATTATTTCTATCATTTCTTTGACTATTCATAAGTTACCTAATTCCGTATAGATATATATATTTTTAACCTTATCCTCAACATACCTTTGGATGTGTTATTCTTTTGTGTCGGGTCGTGTCTCCGCAGTAGCCTCGACGCCTTTCATTGCCTTTATGTCGAGTCATGTATTGGCCTTAGCCTCAAGTCTCTTTTCCCCTTTCCGTTTAGTTATGCTTTGGCCTTAGCTTCCTTTAGCGTTTAGTAAAAGGGTCTGATAAGTCATTTTAGGGATATTAGGGTGATTTGGTCCAGATGTAGGGACAAGAATCCTTCTTGAGAGAGATATCGATGTCTATCCATGTCCTGTTATCATCATTGCCGAAGGTGGTGACAAAAATTGGTGTCTACAACCCTAATTAGATGTTTAAGCCCATCACTTTGATTGATTCATCAATAAAACACAAGGTTCCTTAGCAAAAACTAAGTTCATTACCTCAAAATTCATAGCATGAACTTCCCTCTTCAAAACAAGCCTTAATCCTCCAATTTCATCAAATTGATCTTCCAATCTTCATTCCCAAGCTATTTCCCCTCTTTTCCCTTCTTTCTCTTCTTTATCTTCTCCCTTAAGCTAAGGGAATCTTTTGTTAGAGTGACTCACTCTTTCTTTAATTTTATCTTACTTGAAATCTCCCTTATGCCCTTCCTTTATCTTCTTCTTTCCTATTTTACCTCCTCATTAATTTATATCTTCCTTGAAATCTCTCTTATGCTCTTCCTTTATCTTTTTTTACCCTTTGTAACTTTCCCATTAAACCCTCACTTAAACTCTTCTTTTCCTTTTGTTCACAACCTATAGTGAATTAGTATCTAGGACTTTTCTAGTGAGTTTCCTATAATGTCATTGTTTCCCTATTTCATTGAACCAAAAAGTAACTCACAAGAACCAACATGAACCAAATAGTTAACCGTGAATCAAATAGTAACCGAAATATATATTTCATATACTTTAAACCATAATCTATAATTATAAACCATAGTATATAAAAATTTATCATAATGTATAAAATCAATTCATAGTCTATATACATCGATTAAGGGTTATAAAATTACATAAATACCCTTACATGACTATACATTACCAACAATCATACGCATGCTCATAATTTATTTTAAAACATGCAAAAATCATAAATATATGTAAACTTTTCATAAATTGGCAATATCAAGCATGAAAATTGATTCCCTTCCATCTAGTCCAATCATTCCATAAATTCAAAAATAAATAATGTTAAAAGACAATTTTTGGGTCAAGGTATTACATCCTCCCCTCCTTATAAAAACTTCATCCTCAAAATTGAGGTACCTTGACCATCAAATAATTGAAAATATTTTTTCCACTTGTTGGACTCAAGCTCCAATGATGCTTCGATAGGACTTTCACCAATGGAACTGCTCGGTTCCAAAAAATTGTATCATTTCTTCCCAAATCTCATGATTCCTTTCATTTGAGCTACCTTCAAGAATAATTCGTTGCCCTCCTCAAAACCTAAGAACTTCCTTCTCATAACTCATAACTCAAAACTCTTCTCCCTACTTGGGGCAGTCTTCATTCTTTTCTGTATCACTATCACTCAAAAGACTTTCTTATACTTGTGATACGTCATGTACCACCCAAGGAAACAGTCTGCGGGTTGTAGTGTGCCATCTTTCAATAAAATTTTCTTTAGTTTCACTGTCATTTGGCATACACAGTTAGTTCCAAAATCTTAAAGATCATCATCATCAAAAGAAATCTACCCGCTTACCTTCACCAATCTCTTTCTTTACCTTTTCAAGAAATGAATTCTTGAACTGTTTGCCTTAATCCTTTCATTGACATGGTCTAAGAAAACAACTCTAACGAGCCGAAACTCATTTTTTCTTCAATTTTTTTGTAAACTTTCCTTTCCTCAAAGATTATAAAACTGGTTTACACATTCTTCTTGTTCCTCTTCGCTCTTAGAATAAACAAGAATAGCATCTATGAATACAACATCTTGATATACTTTATTCAGTAGGTCCATAAACATTGCTGGTACATTTTTAACCCAAAAGGTATGACAAGAAACTCATAATGGTCGTACCGTGTCCGGAATGCCGTCTTTGGAACATTTTCCTCTCTAGCATTTACTTCCAGTCCACCAATACCTAACTCAGTTTTAGGATGAATTAGAATATTGATAGGATCCTTATTGTTCACTTCCAAGTAATGGAGGAAACATTTAGGTATCCAAAACTCCACTCATTCTCAAGGTTGAGTGAAACATTACTAAATATTTTAGTTCTAGTTCTTATCTGTTCTTTACCGTTCTTTGTCATTTCATTTATTTATTCATTCTCCTTTATTATTCCTTGATTTAGAAAAAAAATGTTTAGCCTCAGCATTCCATATGAATAGTATACCTCCAGTCTATACCACCGAAGTGGTTCCAGTCATTACCACCAAAGTGGATTTCCAATCATTTGGCACAAGGCCTGGTATACTTCTCACAGGTTTGCACATTGGCATTTAACATTTCTTTCATAATCTTTCATCATTTCCATTCTCTTTACTATATCATTTATTCTTGATGTATCAGTTATCATTTTATCTTTTAATTGTGGTGACAAAACTACTGCCAAGCATTCTTAACAACTTTTGCCTTAGCATTTTCTCAGCTTGCAAGGCTAAAATCATCATCGATGGTGGTTTTCTTATCTTTACTCCCAAAAATTTTAATTTTGGTTCCCCAATCGGTCTGAGTACCATAAACTTTACAGAACATAATACATTGGCACAGTAAGTTGCCAGTCAATCCATCCCTAGTATTACATCCAAAACATCATGTCTAATCACACTAGGTTAGCATCAAGTCTCTTTTCATCATTGTCTACGGTACATGACTCAAAAATTACATCAGTCTCTATAACATGTCTGGAAGGTGTGGATTCATACAACCATCAGTCCATGAACTTAGGTTTCATATCCATTTTACTAGCAATCTCATATGAAATAAAGGAGTGTGTAGACTCCAAATCATATACCACCATGTTTGGGTTATATCCAGCATACCCGTCAATCATTTACATTAAGCATGAAAAAAAAAATTGCCAGAATCATGCTTCACATTATACATGTCTTTCATTCATTCATGGTAACATATACTTTACATTTAAAGATCTCATTCATGGTGGACATGTCCCAATATCTTTCAATCATTCCATATGTTATCCATTTCATTGTTAGTCTTAGTCTCAACTCCTCATAAGGTTTGGTATTCCCCTTTTTGTCGGGTAGTGTCTTGGCTCCAAGCCTCAACGCCTCTCAAAATAGTTATTGTCTACTCATGTCTTGGCTCTGGGCCTCAACACCTCTCAAAGCAATTATTGTTGGGTCATGTCTTGGCTCTGGGCCTCAATACCTCTCAAAGCAATTATTGTTGGGTCATGTATTGGCTCTAGGCTTTAATGTCTCTCAAAGCAATTTATACATATATCTCACCGAGTCATGTACTGACATTAGACTCTTCATGCCATTCCTACCTTTGTCTTAAACCATTCATTATGTACGATTCGTACCATGTCATCATACATTTGTAACTTTATAAACAAATTCATAATACATAGGAAGTATATCCATAGTTGCACACACAATATGAATAAACCTATCATTCATCCATTTCATAGTCCTATGTAATATACATTAATTCATTCATTCACATCTTTGTAGATATGTGGAAAAATATAATTCATCATTATGATCATAAAGTATCATACTAAGGATCCCACAATTAATCTGTCATTCATCTACTCCATCCTTTAAACATGCATTATAATACATATTTATAATGCATGAAGAAAAATATATCTTTCACCGCTGAAGGTAAAACCTCAGTATCCTTGGTATTTAAGGTATAACCTCTACCAGAAACCTCTTGCTCCTAGTCCTTCACAATCTTCCTTGCCAGTCTCATCATTCTTCTCAGGCCATTAGTAACTACCACCGGCCCTACACTCTCTAGCAAAGTGTTCATTCTTACCACACTTAAAGCAAGTAGTGGTTCCATTAAGTATTTTCCCTTATGCTTTTTATCATACTTAGGACATTTTGCCTTAGTTCGTTCACATTTTCTTTCTTGCCTTGGTCTAAAGTTTTCCTTGGGCATCTTACAATTTATATTTATGTTGGACTTTCCTATTTGGACAGCTCCTTGCATAATGGCCTAACCCCATACTCTTAAAACATATAAGGGTTCCTTTTATACACTCGGTGATACTTCTTACATTTGGGGCACCCAACTTGGGGTTGTTGGCTCTTTAGCCCTTTTCTATGACCCTCAGATGTAGTTCTTATGTAGATCTAAATTCTGGACTTTTGCACATCCTCAATATAGACTTCCAGCTGAGAGGTGGCCACAGGTTGACTTTCCATCCTTCCTTTTAGTGTCAATAATCCTGATCATTAAAATAATCTTCACTTAGAATCTATCTCAAAATCTTAAACATCCATTCTTAGAGAATCAATTCTAAAGTCCTAAGCCAACAGGTTACAAGTCTACAGAACCCTTAAACTCTGCTCTGATACCAATTTGTCACACCTCCAGAACGACTAGACCAAGTGGGGCTCAGGACACTGGATCTAACTGGGGATGAAGCAAATTAAACTTCAACATTGACATTTAATACATTTTGTACAAGGATCATAAATTTTTCTGGAGTCTAAATCATTATAGTTATCCATTCAAGAGATCCATGATACGCTATCCATAAGAGAATTAGTGGAAACCTCCAAGTTTAGGGCATTGAAGTTAAAACCGATAATCCTACATACTTCAATACCTATCCATTAGGTAGTAACACTGTTGGCTTCTATTCCTATTAAATACAGTCATCCTTTAACCCATTATTTAAAAACATTCATCACGACAACAGTTTAAACATTTAGAATATTAACCTTAAATAAACTCCATAAATATAAAGGTCTTCACCAGTAAGAGTGGTCTTGCTCAATCACTATAACCTTTCCTTTCAACTTTAGCTCCATACTCTGTAAAAATCATTCAACAATAATGGAATAAGCTTGAAAGCCCAGTGAGCAAGATAAACAATCATGCATAACTATACATATACATAATGCATGACCATTCCTAGGACAACATGAATCTTATATTATTTCTATCATTTCTTTGACCATTCATAAGTTACCCAATTCCGTATATATATATATATTTTAACCTTATCCTCAACATACCATTGGATGTGTTATTCTTTTGTGTTGGGTCGTGTTTTCGTAGTAGTTTCGACGCCTTTCATTGCCTTTATGTCGAGTCATGTATTGGCCTTAGCCTCAATGTCTCTTTTTCCCTTTCCGTTTAGTTATGCTCTGGCCTTAGCCTCAATGACTCTATGAGACCATTTCTTATTGAATTAGAGCTTCATTTAACTTTTTTTCCTTATCCTTGAACATTCATGGTACAATAAAATACCAATCCATAAACCATTCATAACATCATGATTTATACATGATACATAAAATACCTATCATAGTTGTATACACAACTTAGGTACATAACTTTCATTCTATTCCATTCCATTGACCATTTATTTAGTACTAAAAGTACCGTTCCATTATGATCTTTAACATTACCATGAACATGTGCATGATACAGAAGGAGCTTATCATAATTGCATGTACAATAATAGTACATACATTCATTATTTTTCTTAGTTCATTCATAGTCCTATGTACTCATGCATCCATTCTATCATTCGCATCGTATTATATCTGTGTGATAAATATTATATCATCATCATCATAACTTTGTCTTAAGCTTCCCACTTATAAACCATCTATTACACATTCTTATCATTCTTGTCATTCACCATACCTTTAATGCTTAATTAGCATCTCCTATCACATTGAGCCATCATACTTACATTCTACCATGCATCTTTTATTACCTAACACAATCCATTCTTAATATCATGAGCATATACATGATACATAGGAACCTATCATATTTATATGCACAATATAAGTGCATTAACTTCTTTCCATTCTTTTGTCTATTCTGAGTTCCATGTAATCAAGCACTCCTTCATCCATTTGCATCATAGTAAACATAGGGGTATAAATATGGTATTTTCATATGTCAAAACCTTGCATTTATATTCTCAATCATATTCATACAAACACACTTTCTTGTCTATCCATTTCAATATCTTTAAAAATACCATATAATTACATTTTCAATCATATTCATACAAATATACTAGCACAATGCATATCATTCTTTCACATGGAGCTTACATACTTAGAATCATACATTCCTTACATCTTTTCTGTATACATAGTACATAATACTAGCATATAGCATGACATCCATTCATTGAAATCATTCATCAAACATGCATAGTTTAACAGCTACATGACCTAACACACTTGAGTATCGTTACTCACCTTTCATTGCTTCCTGGATTTTCAACTTTGAACCGATCTTCAGGAGGCCCTAAGGGTCATCAAAATAACCCATTTTATGCCTTTTTTGGTGTCCAAGGACTGACCAAATTATAGTACTATACCATATAAAAATTTTTCCAAAAATCAAAAATTCGTTTTTCGGGACCATTCTACCTAGGGAAAAATACAGCAAGACATGGGGTAACTTCATGGGGATGTTTGACTCCCTTTCAAGCAGATTTTGGGAAAACCTTATTTCACAAAACATAAAGCCACAGAAGTCTTATTTCACTAGAAATAAGAATCACTTAATTTCAATTTAAAATGAGTGAGATATGATATATTTACTACACATAGGTCAATCTGTCCGAAAATAAAATACAACAAGAAATCCAAAATTTGGGGAACTTCATTAAAACTCTAATTTTTCTTGAGGATCTTGGTTCTAAGCTTCCATACATGGTTTTTAGAATTAAATATCATTAAAAGAAGACTTCAAAACCTCTTAGAATCCTCTTTGAACAATGAATTTGATCAATTTGAGGATAAAAAGTAACCTACCTTTCACTTGAATGAAAAATTCTCAAATTCCATGAGTTCTTCACTAGGACCTTCAATCAAACCTTGCAATCGTTCAAATCCTTCAATAACCTAATCATAAAATACCCTAATTAGATGTTTAAGCCCATCACTTTGATTGATTCATCAACAAAACACAAGGTTCCTTATCAAAAACTAAGTTCATTACCTCAAAATTCATAGCATGAACTTCCCTCTTCAAAACAAGCCTTAATCCTCCAATTTCATCAAATTGATCTTCCAATCTTCATTCCCAAGCTATTTCCCCTCTTTTCCCTTCTTTCTCTTCTTTATCTTCTCCCTTAAGCTAAGGAAATCTTTTGTTAGAGTGACTCACTTTTTCTTTAATTTTATCTCACTTGAAATCTCCCTTATGCCCTTCCTTTATCTTCTTCTTTCCTATTTTATCTCCTCATTAATTTATATCTTCCTTGAAATCTCTCTTATGCCCTTCCTTTATCTTTTTTTACCCTTTGTAACTTTCCCATTAAACCGTCACTTAAACTCTTTTTTTCCTTTTGTTCACAATTTATAGTGAATTAGTATCAGGGATCTTTCTAGTGAGTTTCCTATAATGTCATTGTTTTTCTATTTCGTTGAACCAAAAAGTAACTCACAAGAACCAACATGAACCAAATAGTAAACCATGAATCAAATAGTAAACTAAACATATATTTCATATACTTTAAATCATAGTCTATAATTATAGATCATAGTATATAAAAATTTACCATAGTGTATAAAATCAATACATAGTGTATATACATCGATCAAGGGTTACGAAATTATATAAATACCCTTATATAACTATACATTACCAACAATCATACACCCATGCTCATAATTCATTTTAAAACATGCAAAAATCATAAATATATGTAAACTTTTCATAAATTGGCAGTATCAAGCATGAAAATTGATTCCCTTCCATCCAGTCTAATCATTCCATAAATTCAAAAATAAATAATGTTAAAAAGCAATTCTTTGGTCGAGGTATTACATTCTAAGTCGGGTCAAGTATTACAATAACACAGGCATCATTGTCGACAAACGGTACCATAAATGGATGATAAATAACGGTGCCATAGAGAAGGATGGTATTCCGACCTGGTCGACCCCATGTTACCAAGGAAACCCACGAGACCGGACTCACTCAACGAGTTCTCCGCGAGCCCCCAATACAAACCCTGTCCTGGCATCTACCGAAATACGGTGACTTCTCGGTGGGCTACCCAAAATACGATCAGGACCCATGGGTTTACCCGACACCTATACCCCTATCGGAAGGGCCGTAGCACTGAGTAAGTTACATCCTAGCCAGCAAACAACTATTGAATGCATAAATATATATAATCTCGCGTGTGCGAGTAGCCTGGAGATTGAGTCCATAGTGCCTACACCGGAGGTCAACTATCTTCTCCTCTCTCCAACTTACACCCACACCAAGTATCAATACAGTGGATGTGATATCAAAATAACGATCGACCGGTCACCACCCGAATCAAATCCATCAAAATCATTGTAAAGAATTTCATATATAAAATATCTTAAACTAACCATATCTCATTCTCATATATAGCATCATGCATAACTGATCATGTTTCATTACGTTTAATATCCAATTCTATTAATAGACAAGACAAGGTTGGATCAATTATACATATCATTCATCCAAATTAGCATGCACAACTAGTTTAATGCCTAATGAGAAACACGCAATAAAATAGTTCAAGTGTTTAATCCACTCTCTGTCGAAGTATTAGTATCTTTCGCTCCCACATAGTACACGCTCCTCTCGTACGTGTATACTAGCCTAACATGACAATACACAGGTGTGCAACAAGTGAGAAGAGGTCTGGTCAGAGGTCTGGGGTTCAAACCCCAAAACAGCAGCATTTGCACTAGGCGGCTCATGCTCTGCATTTTCTGGCCGCTCATACATTAGCCGCCTGTTGCATCGTCCATCAGAGTTCGAGAACTCAAGATTTGACATGGATTGCTGCCAAACTTTGGTTAATGGCCAAGTAGCCATTAGGGGTCAGTGTAGGGATACTAAGGGTATCCAATTAAGCTATCCTACCCTTGGTTTTGATTTAATTGGGATCCAGTAAGCAAGACTTGACCCAAACACAAAAATCCATGAAAATGGAGTTCTATAATAGGGTTTTCATGGCACTATAGCCATATGACTTAGAATAGCCCAACCAAGGCTTCCAATTAATGTAGTAGGCATGCAATTAGACAGATATTTCATCAAGTATGAACAGCCCTAAGATTAGATGCAAGATTGAATGGATTCCAATCAAATCTAAGCATATACTAGCTAGGAAATCACTAAGGTTTGAGGTTTACCAAATAGTGAGCTAGAACAGCCAAGTGGGAACCTTCAATGGCTGAAATGGAGCTCCAAATAGTTATTCCCAATGGCTCATAGAGCCAAGGATGGAGGCAGCTAGCTAGGAGGGCGAGGTGAGCTCCAATGGGTCTTCAATGGAGGTGGAACCTCCCTTCTTCTCTCTCCCTTCTCCCTTCTAGCACCCTCTCTCTTCCTTTCTTGCTCTCCATGTTTTCCCCCTTTCTTGGTGTAGTGAAATGAGAGAAATGAAGAGATAGTCTGGTTTTGGCTGGGTTTAGCTAAGTGGCTTAGGCGTTGTTTGGTTTGGGAATGATTTTAAGGTCCAAAATGGGTTTGGTACATGGTGTAACCTAAATAGATCATTGGTTTATGGGTTTAGGGTCTAGTTGAGTCATTTGGGTCCCAAATAGCCTAAAATAGGCAATTGCTAAGCCCTAGGGTAAGTCGAACATAGCTGGTCTTAGCTTCACAGAGAAGCATTTCGACATCTGGCGGCTCATGTACTAGCGGTTCATGCAGCATCTGCCAGATATCTTGCTGTAAGAGCCACCAACCCTAAATGACAGCTTTGAAGGTCCTACATGGTTAGGCCTCTTGAGTGGGTCCAAACAAGCGAGGTGGGTAATAATAGACATCAATCATGAGCGTTGGCACACCCAATTTCCCAAGGGCATAATTGGAAATATAATAATGTAAAATGAACACACCTTCATTTGTCCAAGGAGGGTAGTGCCGAGGGAAGGTTGACATGTGTGGAATCGTTGATGAACCTTCCTTGAATCCTATCGAGGAACTTTTCCTCAACAGGTTCGCCATCAGACATATTGAAGACCCTATAGGTTGGTTTCATGGTGATGTTCTAGAGGTCCCCAACATAATAGAGCTCCACCCTTACACACGAGTTTAAATTAGTATAGGTTTGGTTACAGATGTAACATGCCCGATTCAACCCTGATACTTGACCCCCCCCCCCCTCTCGCCCCAAAAGAAAGAGATCTTACTAGAGGATCAGAGGAAAGAATGGACTAAAGCCCTCTAATCCTAATACTAGAAACATTTCCAACTATTATTGTCATTGACTCATTCATGTTCTGAACAATTAATGCCACAAAGATACTTATGCAATAATTTAGGATTAGAATCACAAAGATTTTCCTTCAATATTAAGAATTGCAATATTTCCCTAAACTGAAGCTTACCATTAAGGCATAAATGCACAATGCATGCTTTGTGGCTACTTTTTCACGTGACATCTTTGTCTTCTACTTTTATTTAAATACCATATTTCTCTTAATAATTTTTTTTAGTCTTACTATTATTTTTTCTGTACTTAACCCCTAACTTGATTTGTTTATTTATTTTTAATTTTTAGTTCTAAAATTCAATGTCTTTCCACCAACGTGTTGCATTCTTTCACCTCTTAGGGTTTTTGCTTCTCCCCTCGCTCATTCATGGCTTTGGATCTCTCTCGTGTGTTGGGCGCTTACGCTTGAGAAATCTCAGTCCTATCTCTCAGCCCAATTCGACAACAGTGTCTCGGTCGCCGAGCAACCCTGACCCGGCACCGCAGCCATTGCCGCGACCATAATTATCTGTTCTTCTTCAGTGAGAACCCCTGTTCTTCTCCATGCATTCAGGGGGTCTGCCTTCCCCAGGGAGGCACTGAACAGATGGGATGGAGAGGGAGATGGAGCAGACTACTTGATCGATGATGGGACAGAAAATGGGTTCCCTGGCCGCTCTTCGGCTTCCAGGTAATCTCCTTCTCTTTCAGATAAATAAATCAATGAATTTATTTTAATTATCAAATGAGGAACCATTATTTGTTTACTTTTACCAATACATCGCTACACCAGGAACAATCATTTAATTTATGGATGGGAATATACCATCTAGAACTTCCGGAAAATGCATTAGCTAACCAAGAGACTATAATCGACAGTGGTACAACCTTGGCTCATCTTACAGACGCGATTTACGTGCCCTTGATGAATGCGGTATGTGATATTTTCGAAAGCCTTTTCAGTTCAAGATATTTGTTATGGATTTCCTGCTCATTTTGCTTTATATTTTCATCAAGTAACGGCTCAATACCCATATTGATGAATCAAAGCTCCCCCTGCTTTCCGTATGCTGGAAGGTATGAGCTATCAGTTAACCCCATAACCCTATTTTGGGTTTTGTGATAGGTTCTTGGTCATGCATCGTAATTTTAAGGTTGTGTATACTTGTTTGTGTATTTGCTTGTAAGTTACTTCAAGGATACATATTGATTCGGCATCAACAATCAAGTTTGGCTTGAGCAAGTTTATTAAGTCTCTTTTAGTGTTAAAGACTGCAAATCTCCATGTTTATTTATTTTTTATCATCCAATGTGTCGTCCCCTGCTTAATGATATTCTTGGGTTGAAATGTTTTTTCCAATTATGTTTTCTGTAGATTTGTTGTTTATTGATTATTCTTTGGAGAATAACTTTCAATTTAAAAATTCTATAAAAGTGGGCAGAAACCATTCCTGTATTAAAGAGAACAACCTTAAAAGAAAGTGCGTACCCAGTACACGAGGTTCCCACCACTGTGGGGTTTGGAGAGGTTCATAATGTACGCAGCCTTACCCCCGCTTTGCAGAGAGGCTGTTTACTGACTCGAACTCGCGACTGCTAGGTTGCAATAGAGCAACTTACTATTGCACCATGGCCAATCCTCTTCAAAGGAAGAACTGTGTAAAACAAGAAATCAGAAATTTACAAAATAACTTTCCTTCAATCCTTCTTAAAACCTCTCAATTGAAACTTACAGGCCTTAGAGACAACTGACTATAATATTTAGTTCCTCTCCATTTTTTGGGACAGCACTTCTATTGCCTTTTCTTTTTTACCGAAAGTTCCAATGCCATTTAGCCAAAATGGGCATTGCTCTTAGATTGATTGGGGTACTAAAGAGAACCCGCCAAAGTCTTAGCGTTGTGAAGGAAAATTGGAGACCGTACAGGTAATGGGCCAAAATAGGAATGCTAGAATGAAATAGGTTCTAGTTGAATAAGGCATGGACAGAAATCTGAATTTTATCACCGAAATAAGGTTTAGGAGCCAAGCTAACAAGAATCTAGAGAATGCAAATCTGAATGGTAAAACCAATCATCTAATGTGAAAGCAATACGAATAAACTGATCGGAAACAAAAGAAGCATTTATCTGCAATGGACGTGCAGAAAACTAATGATAAGAAAAAAGAAAACAAGTACCATTCATCGTAGAAAGTGAAAAGGCTTGCCATCAAACCTTAAAAAGAAGGGGATCCATTCCTCAAAATTTGTTATTCCATTCCATAAAATAGACAAAAAGTTTCAATTACAATCACATAGACCATGATCGTGATTAGACTGCTTTTCAAATTCCTAATGAACTCCGGAAACCCTACAAGACACCCAGTTTTCAAATTCCTGTACCCCATGATCATGATGGTTGATTGTTGTGTCCTTCCCAAGAACATGTCCCCCCCCCCCCCCCCCCCCCCAAACACACACAGGCCTAAACAATCCTCTCAAAACTGAATTGTATCATCACTACCCACTTTCTTGCTGGCCCTTTCCTGAAGCAGCATTTCTTTCCTTCAAAGAATGCTGCATTCTTTCCAAATTTAGAGGCAAAAATGCTGCATTAAGAACAAGGGCATATCAGAAGTCAAAATGGTAGAGAGGGCAGACATAATAAGAATGATCTTCCCTCCCTTTGAGATCAAACACTTGAAGGCCTGAACAATATCTCTATTCTACTACCAGGGAAACCTTCGGATATTGTACAATATTAAAGGGGAAAAATAAAAGGAATGGTAGCAAAAGTAGTTAAATAGGTTGAACGTCCATACATTTGCAAAGCTGTTCATATTTTAATTAATAAGAGGGCTAAATCCACCCATTGTGTTAACAGATCGGCCTCGACCAATTCTGGTATGGATCGACTGAATCTTAAAACCCTGATGGAGATCTAAACCAGGGTTTTAAATATCATTGTCTAAATCGACTGATACAAATAGACAATCTCGATTATGGATGATTAGGATCAGTCAATCTCATTCTAAAATCTTATGTTAGGGCAACTTTGGGCCGATTTTTACTAATTCCTCACCGATCGTGATCGATAGGATTCGACTAAGATTGATCCAGATCCTGATTTTAGGTTTTCAAACCCTAATCTAAACCCTTTGATTAGCATGGGGAAGGGTGCTTTCAACCTTATATAATAATGGTTGGGAGTTAATGATGACACAAGATTCCAATCACATCTCTAATGCAACTGTTGTTTGTCACCCATTGTGAACAGAGAAAATCTCTTCATCTATGGCAATTTGTTGTTATGATTAGACTCATGAAATAGTGAGTTTCATCATTAAGCCTCCCTCAATTGGTGAATGTCTAAATTACTCAGTTGAATCAAAGGATCAATTAAGCGATTGAATAAATTCTCTTTTTTCACCATTGGTGAAAGGAAACTCCATTCTAAATAAATTTTGGGAGAGGGATCTCTGAGCAAGCACGGCATAGGTAAGATTAACAATGATGTGCATTAAAACAATATCATACATAAGAAAGCAGCAAGTTGATAATGAGATGCTAGTGTACCCTGCCCTGCTACTCAGAGAACATTTGACTTTATATATAAGAACTCCACCCCAGTGGCACGTTGTGTGAATTCTAAAAGTGTATGGGCAGTTGGGGAAGGTTTTAATCACTAAAGAAAAGCTTCAATATTACTCTGATTATACCATTGTTTTTGCTTCTACTTTAATTTTCTATCATTGGTTTCTTTTTTTTTGTTTTTTTTTTTTGGTTTTTAGGTGAAGATGCAGTACCTGTTCTATCCGTTTTCAGTAGAACAAATTGAAGGTTTTACAATTGTTTGGGTCTCCCTAATTTGGGCTTCAATTTGTAATTGATTTGTTGAGAAAGTTGATTTTATTTAATTTATGATGTTTAGTTACTGCAGCAGTGGAACTTTGGAAGTGGGGTGTTTGTCGCGTTTCCAATCTCGCCTTGACAGTACATTCCACCTGATGAGTGAAGCTCATTGGCTCTCAGATTGAAGAGGCTTCGATTCGCCATTAATGAGCATTTCTACTTTACAAGTATGAGATTTTGCGTTCCTCTATCTCTCCCTCTTCTTCTCTGTCGTCCTCTCCACTTTTCTTCTATTTTGCAAACCTTTTCCCTCCCTTATTCCTCTGTCTCTCATACCTCCCCTATTTCTCGTTCTATCCTACTATCCTGCCCATTAACACCAGATGTTATCATGCCTATTTTCGGTGCTTGAAAAGTTATAACTGACTAGGAGCAGTCATGTTTGGTTGCCTTATGAGCTCTGAGTCCACAAGGCACAAAAATTGATGACAAACTCACCAAAGGGAATTGTAATATATATATTTTTTTACAATTATTTGCTTTATTGGATGACATGTTGTATAATATTTGGGATTATAAATGAATATGGCAGGTCAGTAACTGCATTGATTTTGTACCTTATGCATTATATGTGAAATGTAAATAGGAGAAACTTGGAGTCCATTACCTCTCTATCTTTGAGTGATGGTATCCTTACAATTTTTCTCACTTTTCACATTGTCTATACTTTACCGATGTTGTGTGTACTTAATTCAAAATTTATTGCCCAATTTGATTATGTACTACACGTTCACCGTTATTACACTGGAAAATGAATTGATTATGGAATTGTCCTTCAAGTTTAGATGAGGTAAAAATTTGAAAATATTAATTATGCATTATACTAGGTATCTTCACCTGGTTACATTTTCTCTCTCCACCATTGAACAAATGTCACCAAGTGCGTTTGCATGATTACTTTACACAACTTCTATTCGTGTTCTTGAATTGAATCTTCTCTTCTCTGGTATTTCATTATCTTTTTTACTTGTTACTTTGTGTAGAACTAACCTTTTTTTTTTTTTTTTTTTTTAAATCAGCTTTCTTAGAGAAGGCAAGGTACTATGATCATGATCATATAAACAGAGCAGTTGTTTATTTTTCAACATTACCAAATGTTAAGGCAATGCTTCTTGTTGAAGGACTGGACTGACATGAAGAAAATAGAGGAGGAAGGAGAAAATTTATTGATAGACAAAAGGTGCTAAATGAAATGAAAATTGAGTAAGTTCTTATCCCATAATAAGTCCAGAGTAAGACAAAAAGATGCTCTCATAACCTGTAATGAATTAATGGGTTTGTGATTTTTTGGTTCTCGCTGTTGGAATGCACGAATGCTGCATTTGCCTGGCCTAATACAGAGACAAGAAGAGGTGAGGAGGTTTTCATGTTCCCAAGTTTTTTCAGTTTCATGCTCTAAGCTTCATTGAATTGCTTTTCCCAATTTTCATTTCGATTAGAAACAACAGTGCTCAATTCATATCGAATCGTTTCGTCTTCTACTACTAATTAGGGCATCAATACTAGATAATCATGAAAGCTTGATAAGTGAAGTTGGTGAATCATATAATGGCAAACTATCTCCTGCGGTTCAGAGATGACTCAACTGTTAGTGTGTACAACTTCGTTTCGAGGTGGACCCTTTCACTCTATTTTATTATATATGTGTAGTATCGAACATGCTCTGTACTCTCCTCATTCAATGGAACCATAGTTGAAATTTTCACATTCAACCAGAAAGGTAATGGATGATTTTTTGTTAATATATAGCTGGATGTACGCCTATAGCCAACTTCAGTTTATGTGCTTATCTAATCAAAGGATGTGACTATTGTTTTAGCCGATAAGTTGACCATTCAACTACCACTACTATAAGTCTGATTCCCATTCCGCTTAAGACACTTCTTCTTTTCTTCTTTGTTGTTTTTATTTTATTTTGTTTTATTTATGTTTTGTGCAGGTTGATTGGGGTGTGGAGTGGTTGGTTAGGTGCTATCTGAAGGTTTTGGTATTCCCGTTTTACAAGTGTTTGATGTGAAAATTGTTCTCCGAGTAGCTGCTGTCATGTAAATCTGTTAAATTGATGTGGATGGAATTATGGTTGAGTTATAGTGGATAGCTTTCTTTGTGTTTTTTGTTTTCATTCATATTGTCTGTGCCCTTCAAGATTCCTAGAATTTCAGATTCTAAAGAATTTCTCTCGACATATTTAGTATTTACTTTTTTATTTTCACTCGACTGTTTGCCTAATAATAGTTACATTTAAACACTTTGTGGGCTTAATATGTGTACTTTGTTGAGCAGGATTATTGGCCAAGTGGTAGCGTCTGGAACACATCAGTGAACTTTTGCAGACAGGCCTACATCTGGTTCCTGGTCATCATCTGAAGTAAGGATTCTTCTTATCTTCCATTGAATAATTAATTTTCATGCATGTTCATTCTACCTCCAAAAACAGATGAGAATACTCCACTTATTTTATTACCTTATTTATATGTTTTAATTATTATTATTATTGTGTTTAATTATTGAAGTTATTGTAGTACATGGCTAAATATTTATAAGCAGTGGAGAGAAGTGTGGTAGTTAGAGTTAAATTAGGGAAGGGGTAAGTAGTTATGGATAACTATTATTGTAATTTGAGTTTTATAAATAGTAGAGCAATGAGTAAAGAAGGGACTTTTGAAATCCTAAATTATCTCTTAAGAGCTATCTTGAGAAGAGGATTGGCCACCTCCCAATTGCGCCAGGACGTTTGGTGGCTTTGTCTGTAAAACCCCAAAACCCCTATCCCTCTCTCTTATCTTCCCCTATTATCTCTCTCTCATATCTTCCTCTCCCTATTATTTATCTTCTTTTTGTTATTTTATTTTGTAGATTATCTCGTACATAACAAGAAGACACATGATTCATGAAAGATTCCAGAAGAGGATGTTTGGATCTATCAAATGTGAATTCTAAATTTTCTTTTACAGAAAAAATCTGAATACTTTTCTGCATAGTGAATAACATCGTAAGTGGATCTCTATTCCTCTGGATTTTTTAGCAGAACAATGACACTCATGACATTAAGCTCTACAGAACCAAAACATTACAAAGAATGAGAATGAATTTTATGAAAGGCAAAGAAAATAAGTATACAAAAAAAAAAAAAAAAATTTCACAGGGAAAAATGGTGTACAGATACTAACTTCATCCTGCATTTCCAACACAAACTTGAATTAAGATAGAAGAGGTATAGAATTAACAGGTCAATCAATGACGCAAATGCGGTCCTCAACGAGTTTAGTAAATCAACAGAAATCGAGAGACTAGAACAATAGGGTATAGGTTAAAAATTAGAGATAAATTTATTATATTATTTGAAAATAAAATTTTCTTCCCGGACACCTTCCATACAAGTAAAGAAAATTAAACACATCTGTGCTTACTTTTTGGAAATGGTTGATTTGGTTTGTACTGTCCAAGAGCCGAGCAGCCTTTCCAAAGTACGCACACCAGGAGCAATGACCACAGCTTCAAAAAGACAAAAGTAGATCAGAGCAAAACTACTTGGAAAAACACATGTAGCTTCTATCTATACCTTATCATTGGGAGTGAGCCACACGATGAGAGCAATAGAAGCAACATTACTAGCATTGTTCTCCTCAAAAGAACAAATGAAGAGAACATGCTCGATAAATACATTTGCAGATAAAATTTATAACAAAATTATCTTCCTTGCAGTTAAAAGAACTTTAATCATCAGTTGTTATTTCTTCACTATACATCTTCCCAGTTGACTTTACTTGGAAAGGTTAAGAGTATAATAGATTGCAATACATGCAAAGAATTAGAATCATCTAGGACAAACTTTACGACTAAGTGTGGATATATTTTTGTCCTACAATACACTGATGAATATCCAAATCTCATAGGTTTAACACCCAACCAATCAAAAAATTTGTATGGAGAAAAGAATGATAATTGAAACCAGTAAAACAAGTGTCTTTCCAAGGATATATAACACAAAAATTTAGAAATCCCAGAAGAACATTAGAAGGGCATGCAAAACAATCATATGCGCCAATGATACTATCATTTTGAAAAATAAAGCTCACCAAACAATGTAGATTATTAACTATTGAAACTTTATAGGTTTCAACCACTTGGCAAATTATCTTACCAAAAAAAAAACCCACATGGAAAATTATGATTTTCAAGAAAATCTTAATGCTTAAATAATCATTATGAACTCAGAGAATTGTTTCATCA
Source organism: Telopea speciosissima (assembly GCF_018873765.1). Classification (NCBI taxonomy): domain Eukaryota; kingdom Viridiplantae; phylum Streptophyta; class Magnoliopsida; order Proteales; family Proteaceae; genus Telopea; species Telopea speciosissima. Next base: position 36,910,631 of record NC_057917.1, on the reverse strand, counting down.
TTCTAGAATAATTTTTCATTGAACTAATACTCTGGAAAATTGCCAAAACCACTAATGACACAATTGAATGAAACAAAGAAGCGGACCTTTTCATAATGTTTGGATCATAGGAAATGGCTCATTAAATCTGGCCCATAATTGCCATAATGTTCCTTCCAATTCTATATTAAAAGAATTGCCAATCATATTCTACCTTATTTGCTCAGATAAGAATACATGGTCAGATTCACAAGAATGACCAAGCATATTATGTAAGATCCATAAACAAAGACAGAAAAACAAAGCAGAGAATCCCTACAACAAATTCAAAAGGCAATCAAATATAATGTTTTCCATTTTCCTCAAAAGGAATGAAAAAACAAAAGCAAAGAAGGGGGTTCTGGGAGGTGGGGATCCCAAAAGCCTCCTCAGAATTCAGAAACCATAATACAAAAACCCACAGAGAAAACTATATGTAACCAGGCAAAGATACCAAATCTGCATAACTTAACATAAGATAACAAAATCTGAAATACAAGAAGAGATTAACAAAGGGTTACCAAAAATGCCAAAAGCAAAGTACTTCAAGAACAAAAGAAGGGAGTGGTAGGTGGGAAGAAATAGCTTGAAACAAAAATCAAACAAAAAAATTTGTTTTCGCTTGAAAAAATATTAAAAATGAGGAGAAAAGAATGCAAATAGAAACTAGTCAAATGAATGATGGAACCATTGAAACAAGGTAAAAAAGTTACAAGTACGTAGTTTACAATATAAAAACTAAAAGGAAAAAGATAATAATCGAGGCCTATAAGTAGAATATAAATGGAGAGAGAGTAAGTTCTTGAGATTCCTACAAAGAAGGAACATGGTTTTTGGGAGTGTTAAATCACATAAACCAGATCCAAATAAACTAAGGTTGGATCAGACCTGAATGTGTACGTAAAGGCAGCGGAAGAAGGAACAATAGCCAAGTTTATGGTTATGAGCACACAAACAAATCTCCACGATCACGATAGATTTCTCCAACAAGAACTCCACACCACAAATCCTTGGGAAGAGATGGAATCCCAAAGAGAACACAACACACTAGAGAGAGAGGGAGAATTTGGTTTCTCAGATGATATGGTCTTAGGGTTACATGTTTTCTATTTAAAGCCAAAACCCTAAGACCCCTGCCCCTATTTAGACTCCCACTGGGAATCGATCAAAGAGGGGGGAAGAGACCCAACCACTTAAGTGGTTGGTTCTCTCCAAGCGCAGCGGATCAGGTCGGGTCCGGTCCCAAACTGGGTTTTGCACTTTTCTATAATTCATAGGGAGTGGAAGGAACTGACTATAAGGGTACACGATTAAGGATGTAGGCAGCGATCAATAGAGCATCCCCCCAGAAAAATATTGGGAGGTTGGCCTGCGCCATCATCGATCTAACCATATCTAGAAGTATCTTATTCCTTCGCTCTGCTACACCATTTTGCTGTGGAGTGTAAGGAATAGTTAATTGTCTGGTGATTCATTTTTTCTCACACAGTTTCTTGAACTGATCTGACAAATATTCACGTCCTCGGTCGGTACGTATAGTTTTTAAGCTCTTACCATCATGATTCTCAACTACTGCTACAAAGCATTTGAAGCAATCTAATGCTTCGTAGTAGTGAGCGATCAAAAAGACATAACCGTATCGCGAATAATCATCTATAAAGGTAAGGAAATAAGAAGCACCATGGCGTATCTTCACATTCATTGGTCTGTAGATATCTGAATGGACAAGCTCTAGGGTCTGGGTTGCCTGGATTGCCTTTCCAAAAGGCTTCTGGTGGGCCTTACCAGCTAAACATGACTCACATGTCAGTAGGTTGATTTTAGCGAGTGGGCTAAGAAGGCCTTCTCTTGCTAACCGTCCCATCCTATCTCAACCTATATGTCCTAGTCTAGCATGGCATGCAATTGATTATGAATAAATATCAGTATTATTTACAAAAATGAAGAAGTAACCATAGGAGTTATTAAGTTTAATTTAATAAAACCATTCTTAAATTTGCATTGTCCAAAAGAACTACCATCCAAAAGTATCTCAAAAGTATCACCATAAAAAACAAATGAATAACCTAAAGTCAAAAGTGTAGTAATAGAAAGTAGATTATATTGGATTTCTAGTGCGTATAGCACATCAGGAAGAAGTAAGATGCGCCCAGTGCGCAAGGTGAGATTATAGGTACCAACCCCTCGAATTGCTTCACTCGTGCCATTTTCCATGTAGATGTTCTAGATGCCATCCAAAATCTTTCTATAATCTACAAACCCCCCTCAATCATACGCTATGTGTCTTGTTGCTTCTATATCTACAATCCAATCAGATCGGATTTGGGCAACCAAAACATATATACAAATAAAAGTACAGGGAGAGAGGGATAGAAATGGTACATTCTTCTCTTCAGTGCAATCATAAGAGAAGAGCCCCATCTTTTGGCAGTTATAGTACTTGACCTTGATAATATCTCTTTTTCCACCTCGCTTGCCATGTTTGTGCTTGGCAGATTTGCCTCCACATGGTGTAGCATTCTGAGCCTGTCCCTGATTCCCTATGTTCCTTTATCTCTTGCGTTTAGACCCAAAAGTCTTACGCTACCCCGCTTGGGCGACAAGGGCATGTGATTGGGTCGCCTCTAGCTCCACATGAGCGGCAATGTCATTGAAAGTTTTGACAATGTCGTTATGTGAAAATCACTTTTATTTGGGCCCAGGAATTAGGTAACGTCTTAATGACGGCTTGAACTTGCTACTCATCGGTAAGGTGTATCCCAACATCATTTAACTTTCATATAATATCTTTCACAACCCTAAAGTGTTCAACCATGTTGTGCTTGGGGTCCGTCCGATACATCTCAAACTTCAAGGTCATGGCCCGCATCCTTATAGTTGATGTACCGCTACATTCTAACTTAATCAGATCCCACATAAACTTGGCAGCTTCGCACTTTTCATACTTGCCGATGAGATCATCGTGCATTGAGCTTAATATGATAAAGCGAGCACTACGGTCTCTCTTAAACCAAGTCTCATAGGCTTCCTTTTCTTAACGGTGACAGGCGGTAGTACCTTCATTGGGTTTAGCCATTTCAGAGGTCAGGTGTTCAAGGTAATCTTGTTCATTAAGTAAGAACTTCATCTTACGATGCCATATGTCATAGTTGGTTCCATCCAACTTGTTATCTTGGTTAAGTTCAGCAACAATATTCTTGGTAGCCATCACTACAATGTGCAAGGTAGGACATTTAGTATACATTCACAAAAATATTTCTGTTCAAGAAACCCTAATTAAAATTAATGGTTCCCTCTTCCACATAGTGAGACCAGAAATTTTGCTAGGCTCATATTCAAATCTCACAATGTGTGGTTTTAGGAATGTACAATTTTAATTGATTTTGAACAAAATAGGAGGTAAGGTCATCTCTAAACCATAATTTAATGCGCCATACATCGGGTATGTAAGAGACTCACACAAGAGACCCAGATTGGTACTTGAAGTGATATGCCGAGTCGATACGAGGTTATGATACGTAGTGCAGTAGACTCCCATTACATGGCTTCTCATAATATTAAATATTAAAAATTACAACCCACTCTTTACATTCAAGAATCCTACTACGTCACTATTGGGGATTACCGCACTTTGTATCATGTCCAGGTACCAACTCTATTGCAAATACATCAAAACATATCCCTTACACAAGCATCAATATTCCATTCTATGAAATACAAAAAATAAAATCATATGGGTTACATGGGATGGGGATTTGACAGCATTACCCAAATGGTAGAGTCAAACAAGGTCAATACCACCACAGAAGGGTATAATTTATTTCTCGATCATTGGTAAAGACCCAAGGTGATCTCCATTACTCATGGGAAAAATATGGGATGATTAGGGATTATTACTTATTTTCCATTACCTTCCCATGGATCTCAAATATATGATTTCTTGCTAATGGGCAACCAAAACATAATATAAATCAACCCAAAATATATCCCAAAAGCTAGAAACCCTCATAGAGGAGATCACCAAATTTGTTGAGGGTCACAAGAACAAATCATAAACACAAATATTAATCAATCAACCTAAGAATATACTAATGATCAATATATGTGATCCATAAACAAGAAACCAAAATCAAGAAAAAAAAAACTTCCCATTTTTTTTTCTTTTTCTTTATTCTTCTCTTTTCTTTCTCTTTTTTTCTTTCCCTTTTTTTCTTCTTTTGGTTGCAGCAGTTGCTAGCCTAGCTAGCGACTGCTGCCCTTACCAAGGACATGCGGCCTGGCTGCACAAACCCATGGTAGCCGCAGGCCATGGCACGCTACTGCTGCTGCTGTGCGCAGCTAGTGCGTGCGTGCCCTGCACACACCCATGGTAGCGGCTGGCCGTGGCCTGTTGCTACTGTGGGCGTGTGCCTAGAGCCACTTGGCTAGGGGAATGAAGAGAGAGAGAGAGAGACAGAGAGAGAGAGAGAGAGAGAGAGAGAGAGAGGAGCAAGAGGAGGAGGCATGAACTGCACATGATGGGTAGCGCTCATGCTCCTTCCAAACCAGGAAATTTTGTTCACTCCAAAAAATAAAAATAAAACCAGGTCTCTTCCCAAACATGCGAACCATAAACTAGTAGTTCTGATCCACTGTTAAATCACATAAACCAGATCCAAATAAACTAGGGTTTGGATCTTAACTGAATGTGTACGTAAAGGTAGAGGAAGAAGGAACAATAGTCAAGCTTATGCACACGAACAAATCTCCATGCGATAGGTATTTCCAAGAAGAAGAACTCCACACCACAAATACCTGGGAAGCGGTGGATCCCAAAGAGAACACAAAACACTGGAGAGCGGGAGAATTTGGTTTCTCAGATGATATGGTCTTAGGGTTACATGCTTTCTATTTAAAGCCAAAACCCTAAGACCCCTGCCCCTATTTAGACTCCCACTAGGAATTGATCAAAGAGGAGGGAAGAGACCCAACCACTTAAGTGGCTGGTTCTCTCTATGCGCAACGGGTCCGGTCCGGCCTGCCCCTTGTGGGTGGCTTGGACCGGGCCTGGCCCGTGTTCGATTTACAGGGAGAACCAAGAGCAAAGAAATAAACAAATATGTTTTAATTCTCTTAACCTATATAAGAAGATAGAGAAAGAAAGTAGCAAATGGATACAAAGAAAAACCCAAGATATAATCCCAATGCTAGTGCTCCATAGCTTGTGGCCTTATTTAAGAGGAGGAACCCAATAGTAGTCAACCCACTCACGATGGAGAAAAACTCTAACAAAAAAAACATGCAAGAACATGCCAACTTGAAGCGATTTCTAGTTGCACTATATTCAAAGATGATTCAGTCGATTGATGGCCTTTATGAATGGTCTGGTTATTAGTAAAAGAATTTAAGGAAATGAAGAACAATTAAAAGGGCAGATGGGTATTTCTAAAACTCAGAGAGAGAGAGAGAGAGAGAGAGAGAGAGAGGTACCTATCGCATTAATCAAGAATGATGAAGGTTTTCCTTTCTAAGCATCATCCCAAAAACTGTTTGTCTCCAAGAAAGGAGAGAGAGAGAGAGAGAGAGAGAGAGAGAGAGAGAGAGAGAGAGAGAGAGAGAGGTACCTATCGCATTAATCAAGAATGATGAAGGTTTTCCTTTCTAAGCATCATCCCAAAAACTGTTTGTCTCCAAGAAAGGGACGTGAGAAAGAAAAAGATCAGAGGAGTCCTTAAAACAGAGAAAGTCAATATGCAAAACCCATGGCTGCAAAGAAATAATGAAAAATGGATGTCTTACCTAAAATCATTTGAAGAAAAAAAAAGACAAAAACTCCACTGAGTGGTTTCTGCAAAGACCTAGCAACTGTGGTTGCCATAGTGACCACATTCAGATGCAACGAAAGCAAATTGTATGGACTCCAGAGGATCCCTAAAGTGATAATTGTTTCCATACAAGATAAAAATAGATGCAAATACAATAGCAATATAAACGATAATAACTGCAAACATGAATTAACAATATCATGGACAACTTGTTAGTAAGAGAGAGAGAGAGAGGGTGAAAGAAGAGTAAGAAACGGACCTTTGTCATCATTAATAACACATGAAGTTGAAATTTCTGAATAACTGCTAGTATTACAACCAATACCCCCTGTCACACCCCAAATCACCCCCTGGGAGGATTAGGTAGGTGACCCGAATTGCATGATAGCAATCAGCCAAATCCCACAGATCTAGAAGTAGTTAATCCATTCACAAACATACACATCCACCATAATACATCACATAATACTCAGAGTGCTGTGGAAACTATAATTTCATTCAAAACATGTAAAAGTAAAGTAGTACAAGAAATGATAATATATACAATATTGTGTCTGATCATTCCATCACCCATATCCACAGATAAAATAGTAAAACATATCTATCATATACAAAGAAATTATGCAGGGCAAGGTAACCCGAGCCCCAAAAAGAAGGAAGCTAAAAGTAGATACGGGGAAAAACTCCTATCAAAACAAAAAAGGGAGTCCCCAAGACAAAAAAGCATCAACAACACCCTTCATGGGTCATCTTCAGTAGTCACTGAGAATACTCGCACCATCGGTATGACCTCCGTCTGGGTCCACACCAATATAGTCATAACCACCATGGCTCTCCTCTAGGTAATAAGTCTCCCCGCCACAGTGACATCCACCTACAGAATCATCTAATAGAAAACAAGTATAACAGAGAGTGAGCTCCACCAAGTCCGTGAATGAAACACATCATTGTGCATGCATATGCAATCACAACCATATGAGTCCTACATGAGGTGCAGTTCATTTTATTTATTAGCCACCTAACATCACAACTAAGGCAGGTTAGTGCTACTACAATCCCCAATACATGTATCCTTGGTGCGGGCTTTTAACCTCTTACAGCGATACACCTATTGAGTTGTCGGAGAGGACTAGTCAGCTCCCACATCAGTCACCAAGGTCAGCCCGACCAGCCCTCTGTGATTAACCTGTGAGGCATCCATCCTTTTTCATCACTTTTCTTTTTTCTGGCTTAAAGCCCATAATTCACCTTTCCGGTACAATAACATTTCTTTTCTTTTTATTTTCTTTTCTCATACATATGGTCACTCCCACAGGCATCCAACACCTTAACCCCTATTGGCAAGGGTGCGTAGCATGGGTGATGAAACTCTTGCCCAAATGTCTATATGGTAGCATATGAGTCGGGTGGTGTCAACCGCATCCCATTCTATGGGCTACCACAGGCCTCATTTTCAAGCTGGCTACGACATCTAGTCTAATAATCACATACAACATACAATATTCAACCATAGATTCCAACAGTCAACATAATGTTATTTTCAGGTTTCAAGATTTATGAATTAAATATACAACATAGTTCATTATGTTAAGATTCATTTCAGCATATTAATTATGTTACACCTACATACACAATGACATTTCACTCACCTTGGTTTGGTCCTACAGGTTGTTGCTGGTTCAGTTTCGGCCGGTGTCTGACAGTGTACCTCGAGCGTAGGATCAAATCCTAAAGTAATAAATCAAAAATGTATTATTTAATAATTCAAAACTATTTTGGATACCCTAGTGTTGGTCTAGGTTCATTGGTCTGACTTGGTGTTTGGTCTGGTATCACTTGGAATTCTCTGGGTCTTGCACTGGGCCTTCGGGTCCATGTCCCAGTGCATCATTCAGAGATGTGGATCAGGGTCAGATCTGGTATTTATCAATGTAATCAGTTGTACATGGTCCTGATAGTCTTACAAATCAGCCCACAGGATAGCAGTTTAGCTGGTCCATCTCTGGTAGCGTTGCCAGGCCCAGAGGGGCCTACTTGGGTACCCAAGGTATGGATAATAATGAACAGATGTGAGGGGGGGGGGGGTATTTTGGTCATTTACCACCTCCTCACACTGTATATGGCCCACTGGTGAAGGCCCACAGAGACAGGACAACTGTACAGTCCAATTTCAATCTTTGGGCGATTAATTGGGTAATAGGGCAATCGCCCAGTGCATCGCCCAGAGCTTGTTTGAGGCATGAACATGCCCATTTTCTTGGATTTTTATGCATGGGCAGTGCCTAGGTCGATTCTTCTTGCATGTGGGGTTGTTGTGGGCCCTAATTGGAGTGGAATCCAATGGTCCATATGGATCATGGCTTGGGTTTACCATTGGAAGCCAGGAGCTGTCCAGACAGCTCAAAGAACAGCAGCCCAACTGTGTTCCAGCTTCGCAGCCATGGTTTGGGCTGGATGCAAGAGTGATTCCATGTGTAATATCCTGGTCAGAAACTGTTCCAATACAGGGCTAGGCAAGGAGCAGCCTGTGTGCAAAAATCCAGGTCCAGACTACCTGTTCTAGGTGCAACTAGGCTGTGCAGTCTGGCACAGAGATTGATCTCAGTCTCAGATGCAAAACAACAACTATACTACACATAAAATGCTCTGATCTTATATGCAAGAGGTTTGCATGTTAGATCAGAGGCAACACAAGGCAGCCCCTAGGTGTTCTGGGCTGTCCTTAGCCAGTTTTACCTTTACAGAGCAGAGATCCATAGGAGAATATAAGGAACAGCAGCAACAGCAGCATATGGGGGTAGGAGTCCAGGTAAACACCTGTAATGGCTAGGCTGCTGGAACTGGGGTTGGATGTAGCAGTCGAGTGTCCTCCTTCCCCTCCTCTTCTTCTGCTTCTCTTCTTCTCTCCTTCTCTCTTTTTTTTTTTTTTTTTTTTCTCTCTTTTCTCTCCTCTACGGTTTGAACAGTGTAGAGGTTTTAATTTGGGCTGGGATTGCCTATTTATAGGCCAGCCCTATTTAGGGCTTATTTGGCAGCTTGCCCCCTCCTCCAGAATGCATTTTTCAAACTGATTCTGGGCCATTCTGGCAACTCAGGTGGGGTCCACAGGGGTCCAAGGGTAGGTAATGGTTCCTAAAATTCCCATCTACCCCTAAAGAGTGTCCATGGTCTGTTTAGGTGGTCCCCATATGTCTGGAGTCTAAAATAATCAATTCAGCCACTCTGGGCGATTCACTGGGTGATAGATCCAATCGCCCAGTGCATCGCCCAGAGAATACAGCAAAGCTGTAATTCCTTTGTGCTTGCACAGGGGCTTGGCCCTTGCACTAACATCTCACCCAGGGTTCAATACACATCTTTCCAGGTGTGGGCCCCACATTTATGGATAGGAGAGAGAATACCTGGGGTTTATGCAGTACATTAAGCTGTGGGTAGTGCAACTGCATGGGCTGCAATCCATCTTCTGGCAAGTATGTAGGAGCTCATCCTCAGAGGTTTAGCTACTGGAGTGATGCTCCACAGGGTGTTTGGATGATTTCCTGTTCTTGATTCAAAATTTCCAGCCAATTAGGGGCAGGCTTGACACCCCCTCTGAAACCCCCTCTGTTTTGGCTTAGCACATAGGCCTTTTTCTTTTTCCTAACTATCTTACCAAATTTTGCTGCCCTATTACTTGAATGTTTCCATTATGCTTGTAGAGAAAGCCAAACCTTTGAGACCTTCTAGGCAATTTTGATAGTAGCTATAGACCTCTCTTTAAAGGTTTGCTAATGCAAGCACTGCTTGGATTCATCATTTAAACTATAGAAAACAAAGGAAGGGAGAAAGATCAAGGTAAAGAATCCATTAAATAAATAGAACTCACAGAAGTAGTATTTGAGAAACTGGAAGAACGTACGCCATTCGCATTCTTTGATCTTGGGCTATGGTCCTATTAAACCTGCCCTAAACTGACCAGAAATTTGCCTAAAGGATATGAGCCTGTGACCAACCACTCAAGCACACTGTGGAGTATTACCCTTGTGGTTACAATTAGTGGAGAACCCCCAAGGATGACATCCAGCATACCTGTGAGAAGGTGGGATGCAGACCCATGCAACTGCTCAGCCCATCACTTGATGTACAGCTCTGACTCTAGGTAATCTCTTTCTAAAGAGAACCAAGGGGTCATGCCCTTATATATGATCTTGTTACATTAGTAGTAGGGTGTAGGAAAGGTACCATGTGAAAGCACCCACCCCTGTGGAAGCTACAACAAATTTCAGTAGAAGTGCAATCTATGGATGATGTACTCGACGATTGGCCTAAAGCTCCAGTGCAAGCTCCAGAGAATGCTGAAACCTGTATTTTTCTTGTCCAAACATGTGGGAACTGAACCTACTGCTTGTAGATACCTCCTATATGTACCTAGGAATTTTAGGAACCCTTTCTTGATCTTGGAATCCATGTGGGCCCCACCTACATAGCTAAACTGGGCAAGAATCACTTTAAAAATGCATTTTGCCTAGGGAGCTGCCTTGCCAAACAGGCCTTAGTTCTATAGAAGCTATAAATAGGGACCCAACCCATTTCAAGTTATTCCTATTGTTCAAAACCGTGGAGAGAAGGAAAAGAAGAGAGAAAGAGAAGAAGAAGGAGAATGAAAAGGGAGGATTGGATCCTTTAGAGCTTGGCCAGATCTTCCACAACCCTAAGGTAACCAAACCAAACTTAAAACCACTCTCCTAATCTTGACCCACTTCTAATCTTTGATTTTGAACCCAAATGCCAAAGCCATATGGCTGTCTCTGTAGGAATTCCTATGGAATCACTACCTTGAGCTTCAGGGTTGTTTAGATCCTGCATGCATGGTTAGTTTTAGGGGATTTATATTGTTACAGTTATACCCGAACCCTGACCCGAACTCCGAATGTAAGTTCGAAACTCGATGGATCCAGGGTCTTACTCACTAGCAACTTGTGGTGCACTGAGTCAATGATCATTTTTGAAGGGGAAACCCCAGTGATGTCATACCTACCAGTCCGGATACAACCACCAGACTTGTGTTGCTGTTCTGTACACAGTTGATGAACAACCTAAGGTACAACCCCTACTTAACTAAATTAGGTTTTAAATTATATTTAAATGTTTAAACACTGTTTGATGGCCACAAATTATACAAGAACAATGCCCCAGGCATGGCATAGGCCTTTGTGGGACCCAAATGCAAAAACAGCAAGGTTTCACCTACTGGTCCATCCATATTTGTCGATTGGATCGACTAGTGTTGCTGTACTGCACAAAATCCACTTCAGATGTGTGGGGCCCAGTGTCTCGTACCCCGAATCACCCCCCCGTGCCTAGAATGACTTGTGGGAATGATATCCTAACACTGTGATCATGTGGGGCCCACTCTGGGGCCATTTGTATTGAAGAATGGGTTTCTAGAATACATTTTTCATCAAGCTACACTAGGCAAACTGGCCTTAGTGGTTGGGCCTATATAAGCATGTCTTCAGCCCAAATTCTCTCCTATTCATTTTGTTGGAAAGAAGGAAGAGAGAAAGAGAAGGAGAAGAAGGGGAGGAAGGAGGAGCTTGCACCCCTTATGGTTGGGATCCAACAAGGTAACCCCCCAAACCCAGCTGTTCTATGCTGTTCTTCCTAGCCATTTCCATGGTTGTAACTGTGATACATTCTCTGATGTTGGTTGTACAACCATGTTCTCATGTACCTATAATGCTAGCCATGTTTTACTAGCCCTTCATGCTTAAATCCTTACATTCAAGTATGAATCTGCCATGTTTGGCCTAACATCTATCTGTTTCATGAAGAACACATGTTGTAATTGTCAAAACCAGCCTTGGTTAATTGATTCACATGCCCATGGTTAGTTTTGAATGAGCCTTGTGGGTATAGAACTTATTAGCTTCATAGCATGTTAGATGCAAGGTATTGTTTTCCTAAAATAGAACTGTTGTAGCACAGATATAAACCTCGTTATGTGTGATTTCTGCTGTTCCTTGCATGTAAATCCATGCATGCTAACCATGATGCAAAAAGCCCCAATACTGTAACCTCTGATCATCCATGCATGGTGCTGATCCAAAGATCCAAGCTAAAACAACAGTGCCTTTTAATCTTCTCGAGCTACTCTTGCACTGGGTGATTGGATCGACCACTATGAATTGACCATTGCAGGATTTTAAGTCCTATGTCATTCCTAACCTACCCACAGGCCTGAGATGCTTTATATGGAACCCTGCATGAAAGCCCAAGTGAAAACCATGCCCTGCAACTGTCCTGTAAGGAAGAACTGACTCCTGGGACATGTATCAGGCAACCAAACCCTGTTTAAATGGAACCGAGACCAAGAACCTATGGTGGTACCACTGGAATAACACCTAGGGACCTCTTATGTGAAACCATAGCCATTACCCTGAAAGCCCCTGCACTTTTAGCAATTGTGGCCTGAGATGCTTTGCATGGAACCCTGCATGAAAGCCCAAGTAAAAACCATGCCCTGTAACTGTCCTGTAAGGAAGAACTCACTCCCGGGACATGTATCGGGCAACCAAACCCTGTTTAAATGGAACAGAGACCAAGAACCTATGGTGGTACCACTGGAATAACACCTAGGGACCTCTTATGTGAAACCATAGCCATTACCCTGAAAGCCCCTGCACTTTTAGCAACTATGACCCTACTGGTCCATTGGATGGACCAGTACCAATCGACCACTACAGGAAATTTAGTCCAAAGCTGTCTCAGACCTACCCTAAGGTTTGAAACACCCTTTTTAGAGCCATTGGTATGAACCCTAACATAAAACCCATCATCTCAGCCCTGTTCTTACACTTTGAATAATGGGTTGATTGCCTCTGGTTCATTAGATAGACCAGTCCAATCAACCAGTACTGATCATGATTGAATAACATGACCCTAACCCCTGAAGTTACTTAAAATAGTACCTAGGCACCCTTTTTGGTTAGAACCCATAAACTTTTTTTTATTTTGGCCACAACAGTCCTACTGGCCCATTGCCATTGGTCCATTGGATAGACCAGTACCAATCGACCACTGCTGCTGTTATGGCAGTTTTGTGTCCTGCTTTGGTTTGGAAGCTAGACCAAGGATACCCCTAGAATCCTAGGGTAATTCGGTGTGTATTAATATAATTTTCTAATTTATTTACCTAGGCTTTGACTATTTACCCAGTGATGCGTATTCGAGCACTTTGGTGTCCGACAGTCTTCGGAACAAGTGGAGTATAGTCAAGGTGAGTGGATATGAATCATCCCTGTAGGTGTAACCTTGTGAACATTTCAAAGATAACAAATTACTTCTCATTATTGATATCTGCTTTATATTATCAATTATCTGCTTTTGGATATTGGAATTCAAGATGTGACTACGGTATGTGGTTATGAACATGTTGATAAAATGATTGAAGACTCAAATGCATGCTATGTGAACTGTTAGATTGGATGCCGTAATAGATGGCTTGGAAATGAAAGGTATGGTGAGCTGTAGTATGGGTTGCGGGAGCACTGTACTACTTGAAAATGAGGTGTGTGGTAGCTCGTAGAATGGGATACGGTTGACACCACTCAATTCATACTTATCATGTAGATCATTTGGTTAGGTGAACATACCCTTATGCTACAACCCTTACCAACAGGGATGTATGTGTTGAGTGATCATGGCCTCCTGAAAGTCGAGGAGGGTAGAATCCGGGGTAGGTTGTCATGATTATCTAGGGATCTGCCACGGGAGAAGTTGGTGCTCACTGCCCTGCGCAGGTTCCACTCGCAATGATTGAGGTGGCAACTGAAGAATGAAAGAGAAGCGATTGAGGTTGTCGCCCGAGTCATTGCAAGTAGCATATACCTAGTGACTTAGTTGTGTTTCTAGGTGGACTGGAGTAATAAAATTGAACTCAAGCATGTAGTATGATGACGATGATGGTTGTACCTACTTATATGATTTATTATTCATTTGCTGGGCTCGGTGGAGCTCATCCCTCAAGGATTGTTTCTTTTAGATGATTTTGCAGGTGGATATCTCCTTGAATGGGAGGATCATTTCGGACAGTATGGTGATGGTGATCGTGGTCATTCTGATATGGACCCAGATGGAGGTGATCCCTCTGATGCGGGTGCACAGAGTTAGGCTGGAGGAGGTGATCTAATGGCAGCTGTCTTCTCTTTTTGATGTTCATAGAACATTTTTTTTTTTTGTGGATAGCCGGATGGCACTTTTCTTTTGTATAGCTTACAGATGCAGCTTTTGTATATTTGTATCATGATGTAGGGCTATGAAAAGGCCATGAACGTATGTCTGGAAGTACTGTGGGTTGTGGGTTACCATTGAACAATGTGATTATGGTGGCTTAATGATGTGAAATATAACAGTTTAGCTTCCATTGCACTTCGTTTCCAATGTTATGCTGTAAATGCTGTGTCTGTTGAGTGGTGTTTGCTTTTATATCCCTGAGATTTGGCGGATGCGGTTTGACATCCAGGTCACCCGCTTAACCTTTCCAGGGAGTGGTTTGGGGTGGGACAGAGCTTGGTATCAGAGCGAGAGGCTCTCTAAACTCACAGGCAGTGGAAATAGGATTAAAGCAAACTAGTTATGAGAAAAATAAGAACATTAGAATAGATAGACAACGATAAAATTGAATGACATAATAGAGAATTGATTCAAATCCATAGCTTTGAATTACATAATATTTAGAGGGGGCATAAAGCCATTACACAAAAATTGGGAAGTACTATTTCCCAAAATACATACTAGAAAGGTTAAAAAAAAAAGTACAGCTAGTAACTTGAAAAAAATCAAAAGCAGAAACCGATAGAAAATGAAGTCCTAGAGTCCCTGGTAAGATTAAAATAAAACTACTGCTGAGCTGGATCAGATGGTTGCTGAGGTGGATGCGAATCAACCTAGAAATGAGCATCCCAAAAATCCAACCTCTGCCTCATAGTGCCCAACTAGCCCTCTAGTGATGAGAAACCCTACTGCATGGTGGTAGAAAGCTCTCTACGCTGACAAACCCATAGTTCGAAGCTCCATCATCATGTCCCTTATGTTGTAGGTCTCTGGGGAAGGAGGTGTTGCCTGAGAGGTCGTGGCAGTGAACTGTTCCGCACCTGGAAGGTCTCCTGACTGTGCGTCAGCTTCTGCTGGATCATCTGCTTGACCTGCATTTCCACCTTCATCATCACTCCTCGGGGCACCCATTAGCCCCATCTTCTTGATAGTAATTGATGAGCACATTTATGTGTGAAATCTTAGGGCCATAAAGCATGCATTTTTATACTTGGAATGGAGCTAGTCAAGGTTTTTGTTTATGTTTTCAGGTTTTAGGTGAATTCTTGTGAAAATGGAGCAAATGATGCTAAAGAGCCATATTTAAGCTGTTCCGGAAGCGCCCAGGAGTCGAGAAAATAAAGTTTCGATTGAGCACTGAAAGGATCACGCCAATCAGTCAAATTTGAACATGAGTACAGTGGGACCCTCAGCATAATTTTGAGGTGTTAATAGTATGGATGCGTAGCCCTTTGAATCAGCTTCGCAACGGTTCAAACGACATTTGATTCTGAGTTGAAACGAAGAAGTTACGACCATTTTCGTAATGACTCGCAAAAATGGCATGCCACTATTTTCATTTTTTATGGCAGGGGTTTGTTTATAATTATAAAAAAGGACAAAGTAAAGCGGAAGTTCGGATTTGAGGGGTCGTATTATCAGAAGTTATCTTAAAATTCAAGTAGACGCCGATCCGAAGGCTGCTATCAAGTCCGATTCTTAGAGGCAGATCTGACGACCCAGAATGGTGCCATGGCACAGAAGTTTCGCGTACGCGCCTATATCGCGATAAATTCAGAATTGACTTTTTTGTTAGGCGAAAGATTTCATTTGGAAGGCTTTGGAGCAGTCCAACTTCAACTTGAGATATTTTGGGCTCCTGAATTCTAAATTGGACGAAATTTGGGTCTATTTTGAGTGATTTTTCGTAAAGAACGCAACAGTGAGGCCTATATAAGCACCCCATGCTCCACCTTTTTTTTCTGAAGGATAGAATTAGAATTTAATTAATTCTTGAAGAAAAGAATCCCAGTCATCACACTCTCTCTCTATCCACTAAATTTTCAAGGGCATTATGGGAATTTGACTAGTGATAGATATCTTGTGAGGAATATTCTCTCATCATTGGAAAGTTGAAAAGTCAAAGATTGGAGATAGCCTTGTTCACATTACTTGGAGAAGACACTTGTAAGAAAAAGGAAACACAAGAGTCAAATTGGAAAGCTCTCTTTTTAGAAAATAGTAGGTGTATTAAGCTAGGAACTTGTATCTTCTACTTTCCATATTTTTTTTCTTCTTGGAAACAAAGCTTTGATGTAAAAGGAAGGTGGGGCCCACTCAAAATCGTGGAGATCCTCCCTCCTTCTCTCTCTCTTCCCCTCTCTTCCTTCTCCTTTCCCTATAAATACATAGGGGGTTGGGGCTGTGTTGAGTGTTCATTGCTTTCGAAATTTTTAGTCTTTTTTTAATTTTTGGCTTCTAGTTTTCTAGCTTTGTTTTTATGAATTTTATTTCCATGGTTGTAATTATTTTTATGCAAGTTTAATTCAAGGAGTGTTCTTCAACTGTGGTTGTGATCTCTTCAATATTTAGCTTCTAGTTTTTGTTTTAAGTTTTCTAGTTCTAGGTTTTTAATTCTTGTGAGAGGACCTAGAGAAGTGGAAGAGGAAGGCATGCAAGTTAATTCAAGTTTTTGAAGCTTCATTAACAACTTTCATCCAATGCTCATTCAACACATTCAATTGCTTGTTTGGTAGAAGGGAGTATCGATTCTAATTTTTTATTTTTATTTTTATTTTTATTCTCTCTATGTCTTCCATTCTCTTTATTTTATTCTCACTCTCATCTCCTCTATTTCTTCCATTTTATTGGGATTTTATTTTTTATCTACTCTCATTCTCATGCCTTATGTTAAGTTCTTAGTTTAATAATTTTTGTTTTATTTTTCAGATTTGGTAGATGCGAATTCAAGTGTGGTAGAGGAAAGCTAATCAAGTTCAGTCCGGTCAAGCTATCTTTGGGCTTTATTTCTTTGATCTTTTGGATTTATTTTTCTTTGTTTGTCTGTGACTGTGGTGATTTTAATCCATCAATCTCGTAATCTGTGTTAGTTTTTGATAGGTTAGATGATGAATGGTTAGGACATCAATTCGGTAGATGCATGTGGATGACCGTTAATTTAGTTTAATCATCTTAATCTGGTTCACTTTGTGTTACTTTAAATGAGTAAGATAGAGTGGCTTATCTCCTTGTGTTTGAACCGTATGCTTGCGGTATTATTTCTTGACAAACATTAGTCTTGAACTAATAGGAGCTTTGCCCTCCCCTCCTACAACCTCACTAGTAAAATCAACCCTAAAATTCCTGAACACTTGGGATAGAAGCCTACCATATGGCAGGTTGCCATCCGATGGGTGCTTGGCATGATACATCATCACCTCCATGATCAGATATGGCAAGCAAATATCGGGACCCCCAATGCCTGCTCTATACAAGCAATAGGCAATAAAGGCCCATAACATAGAAACACCTCACTTGTTCCCACCTTTGGGGTAGATGTTGTACTGAACACACCTGCTCAACAACTGGGCTGATGGCTTGAAGTCAACTTCTGATCCTGGAAAGTCCTCCTGACCAGTCAATGCCTTAAACATCTAATTGTGGGATTCCATGGAGAAATTTTCTATGGTGTTAGCTCCTGCCCTGCAGTAAAACCTTGTACCTCTGTTGGCTACCTATAGCAAGGCAGCTAGCTCTGCACAGTTTAACACTATCTTGACCCCCTTCACCCAACTTGCAAGGCCATAGCCTTGGCACTCATCGCTATCAGCTGGCCTGAGATTGCAGTAGAAATGCCTAACCAGATTTCGGTAACAGGAAAACTCAGGGTTTAGCATTGGAGGCCAACCCATTGCATTGAATCTCTCATATACCTTGAACTCTGGGAAGTCATCTACTTTCACTATCGTCCCATTCTTGATCTTCTTGTGTTGGAAGCCTCTCCAATCTTGATCATGTTGGTGGCTGGAAAACCAAAACTCTTCATACCCACCTTCTTCTGATGATGAGTCATGCTCAGAAGAATACTCCTTGGACTCCTGAGATGGAGGTTCCGAAGATGAAAACTCAGATTCAACTCTTGGGCGTTTGTTGGTCGCAGCCTCCTTGGCCTTGCCACGAGTTTGGCGTGTTGACATCTAATGAAAGAGCATGGATACAATAAGATGAAGAAATAGAACCATGGGTTTTACTTAGAAGGGGTCTCGAAATGAAGAAAACAAGAGGAGATGCAAAAACCCTAGGTTATTTGGAAGAGAACAAGAAAGAAAACGAAAAACAGCAAAGGAAATGGAGAAATTTTAGGTTTTTCATGAAAACTCACCTTGACACCTCGATTGATTGCAATGAACCTTAGAAACCACCTTGGAATGATGAAGGAGGATGAGTACAAGTCCCTCTGGTCATTCTTGAAGCCCTCCCTCAGCCAAAAGAGAATTTAGGAATGAGGAAAATGAATCGTGGGTTGGACTTATAACTTGCCTGATGCACTGGTCGATTGCACTGGTTGATTGAATCGACCAATACCAAACGACCAATAGGAAAATAGTAACAGATTTTTGAATTTTTTTTTATCCGCAAACATGGACAAAGTTAAGAGCCCTTCTGCAATGTTTTAAAAAAATCATATATATAAATGCATATGTATGTAAGAATTGGGTACACTCCCAATATGAATAAAATATGTATATACACATACATAAATAAAATAAATATACAAGATTGCATGTTATGGATATACAAAAAATGTAACTCATGATTGCATCTAAACTTAGTAACTTATGGTTGAACAATTTTAACACCATCCATCCATTTTAAATTAGACCAATAACTCAATGGGTGGACACGGTTATTTACTTAGCATATAACACTTGGGAAATGAGTAATTTAATTCGGATATGTAAGTCTCTAACTGTGTACTATGCTGAAATTATGACGTTGTGTAAGACCCTACATGAGTATGTTGTTATGCTACTGTGGTTATGTTTATTTGTGTATTGATGAGGGTATGTGATCGATAAACCTATCATAGACAGGACCATCCCTAATGGACTAACGACCGATTTCCTATGACAGGGAATGGTCATTTTGCTTGGACTTGGCAGAATTCTAGCAGCATGCGTTACCTTAGGAAATTAAGGAAGAGACTAGCCAGAATCCGTGCAATCAAGACTGCAGCCAAGAGAGTACTAAAAGAACATTTTGATTGGGCTGAAGTCTGTAGGATCCAGGAAAGAGAGTTTTTCCTCGGATTAGTAGAACAAGCTAGATCCAACATCTTCTACTGGACACGTATATGACCGGACAACGACTTGAGAGCCTAGCTTGTTGAGTTCAGGTACCTAAAAATGCGTATGTCTGTACACAAATGTATGACTGAGGATATTCATGCATGTGCATGCATTTAGTAAAGTGCAAGACACATGCTAAATTGGATTGGTAATACAAAAATTGTGCATACTTGTATGTGCAACGTTGTTCTAATATTTAAGATTCCTCGATTGTATGATTGCTTTGAGAGATATATAGAAAATTTAGATATACCTCGGAGCACAAAATTACTAGCATATTGCCCTCCACCTTCCTTTCAGAGAGAAATCATGGTTAGGACAAGGTCAAACAATCGAGCTCGTAGCGAGATGCAATCTCATTTCGTACAAGAAGTGGGACCATCCAGTGATCCGGGCCCGATCATTGAAACATTTGCTACCTCTGAGAGCGTGCCTGAGGTCCCTCCTACACAAACACATGAGGTTCCCCTAGCACCTGAGATTCCTCCGGCTCATGCACCCCCACCTCCACCACTTATGACCGCTGGAGAGATCTCTGCAATTATGGGTACTATGATGCAGTCTATGCAACAGTAGCAGCAAGTTCAAATGTAGATTCAGCAGCAACAACAAGAGCGGATGACTAGCATGAACGCACAACTCATGGCTGCCACGCAACAGAGAGCAATGCCAAAACCTAACCATCCCCTGAACTTTCCTCCTCCTGTGCCTCAAGTTACACTAGAAAACTCCACTGCTAGAGTGATGGAGAAGTTCAAGAAACTCCACCCTCTATCTTTCTTTAAGGTTAAATCAGATTCGCTACAACCTGAGAGGTGGATTAGTGCCCTGGAGAAGGCTTTTGAAGTACTGGAATGTACCAACGCCCAGAAACTGATATGAGCTCGGTACCAGTTGTCAAATGAAGCCGCGACCTGATGGAAATCAGCTCGGCCAAATCTTGAAGCAACTCATGTCACACCCCAAACCACCCCCTGGGAGGATTAGGTAGGTGACCCAAATTGCGTAACGGCAATCCGCCAAATCCCACGGATCTAGAAGCAGTTAATACATTCACGGTCCCACATTCATCACATTACTACAGGTAAGATCAGAATGCTGCAGAGTATCTACAATGTTTAACAAGAGAGAAAGCGTAGCAATACGGGAATGATGGTGATATATACATATACAAAGTGTTTTGAAACATTCCCACCCAAATACAGCCCACAAAGAGAAACAAAGCTGACAGAAGCTAAAAGGAAATACATACATAATATATACAGGGTGAGATAACTCAACCCCAAAAAGAAAGGGAACGACTAAACCAAAAACATAGACGGGGATAAACTCCTATCAAAAGCAAAAAGGAGTCCCTAAGATAAAAGGCATTAAGTGCGCCCTTCATTGGTCTTCATCAACGACCACCGAGAACACGCTCACGATCAGCATGACCTCCATCGGAGTCCACACCAATAAAGTCATAATCACGAGGGCTCTCCTCCTCGTAACGAGCCTCCATGCCACAGTGGCATCGATCTGCACAATCATCTAAAGAAAAACATATATAACAGAGTGTGAGCCCCATTGAGCTCCTGAGTAAAACGTATCATCATGCATGCATATGCAACCACAATCCACATGTTCCTACATGATATGCAAGTCCAAATTATTTAATTAGCCACCTAACAATACAGCTAAGTCAGGTCAGTGCTACTACAATCCCAAATACATGTATCCCTGGTGTGGGCTAGGTTACCCCTTCCCGCGATATACCCATTGAGTTGTCAGAGAAGATCAGCCGGCTCCAGCATCTCCCTACCTAGGACAGCCCGACCGATCCTCTGGATTAACTCCCGTGAGGTAACCGACTCAATCTCAGAACACCCAAACCGGTGCATAATCATTATATGTGGCATTTCGCCAAAAATTCACCTTTCGGTGCTTCCCAAGCATACAGCCCGAGGCTTCTCGGCAAATCCACCTTGGGGCATCCTATTTGTGCTAAGGCTTCCCGACGTAAACACCTCTAGGGTTTAACGATAGTCGTCACGGTTATCCAACACCATAATCCCTGTTGGCAAGGGTGCGTAGCACGGGTGATGAAACTCTAACCACATGTCTATATGGCATCATACGAGTTGGGCGGTGTCAACCGTATCCCATACTACAAGCTACCACCGGCCTCATTTCCAAGCCGACTACGGCATCTAGTCTAACATTCACAATCATCAGATAAGAATCACAGTGTTGATCAACAGACAATCAACGTGTAGTAATTTGAACAATTAAACAGAATTTAAATGACACAGTATTAACAATTTAACAGTTTAATTGCTGGCATAGTATCATAGATTCATAGTTACACACATATATATACTATATACTTCACTCACCTGGGTCTGGTTCTAAGAACCCAGTTGCAAATTCAGTTCTGGCTACAGTCTGGTTGTAGGCCTCGAGAGCAGGATCAAATCCTATATATAGATCAGAAATTGTCATTTTAATATTCCAATCTATTTTTGGAAACCCTAGGGTTGATCTAAGCTCACTGGGTTGACTCGGTGTATAGTTGATCTTCACTTGGAATTCCCTGGGCCTTGGACTGGGCCTTAGGCGGTGCATCATCCAGAGTTGGTGGTCTAGGGCATAATGGTCATTTTCCATTTTAGTACATGATCCTAGGTCACAACAGCCTCACAGTGCTGTCCCCATCTTGACAGTGTTGCAAGACCAACACAGGCAGGGTTTCCAAGTTTTACGGGGCCCACTTGGGTACCCCAAGCACCCACACACATGGACAGATATGGGGAGGGGCATTCTGGTCATTTCCCACCTCCCTACGCTGTATCATGGCCCTAGGGGCAGAATCCCCAGGTCAGCGCATCAAAATAATAAAGTTTCCTTCACTGGGCGATGGCTCTAGGCAATGTCTGCATCACCCAGTGCATCACCCAGTGATTGCAAAATTGGAATCAGGCTGAGATTCCTAGGTTTTGAACCATGGGCTGTGCATGGATCTTCTCCCAATGCATGTTAGGTCACCTTGGACCCCTAGGGGCACACTTTGCACTGGTCCTTGTGGATTTTCAACTGGGCCCACCACTTAGCTGCCAGAGGCTGCCCAGACAGCCAAGTGAATTGTAACACAGGGTATTCTTCAGGTATAAAACTTAGTTTTAGCTACATGCAAAGATGGAATCAGGTGTGAAATGACAATCCAAGGCTGCTACCACCTAGGGCTAGGTCTCCAAACAGCCAGTTCTCTGTGCAACACAGCAGTGCAGCCAAGCACTACCAAGTTTCGGTTCCAGATCAGTAAATCAGATATGTAAAACATCATTAAGCACTCAGATCTTTCATGCATCATGTTTGCATGGCAGATCTGAGGTGGTACTTGGCAGCCTTTAGCTGTTCAGGGCTACCAGTGGTCAGAAATCCATCAAAGCATAGAGATTCAAAGAGGGCTGCAGGTAGAGCAGGGTTGTGTATACCTACACAGGCTTGTGGTGGCACGAAATCAGGGCCTTGGAGGGCAAGGCAGCTCCCTTCTTTCTTCTCCTTCTCTTTTCCTCTTCTTCTTCCTCTCCTTTCTTTCCTTTCTTTCTTCTACCTTCCCCCACGGTTTGAATAGTAGCCAAGGGTCTAAAATGAACCCAAGCCATTGGTATTTATAGCCCAGCCCGTAACTAGGGCCTGTTTGGCTACTAAGGTCCATTTCCAAAATGCATTTTTGATTGTATTATCGGCCATTCTGGGCACTCAGGTGGGGTCCATAGTGATCCAAGGGTATGAGGTGGTCCCTCAAACTCCCCTCAACCTATGGCGGGTGCTCATGTCCAATATGTGTGGTCCCCATAATTTAAATCCTTAAAATAATGCTATTATGCACACTGGGCGATGGCTCTGGGCGTTGTCTGTATCGCCCAGAGATTTCAGCAAGGCTGAAACTTTGTGGGTTTGCACAGGGGTTTGACCCATGGTCAGGGCCTTGTCCTCACATGTCATTTAGGGTCCTTTACACACATTTCTAGGGTTGGGACCCACAGTTGTGAAGAGGAGAGAGAATACCTGGAGTCAAGGCAATACATTATACTATGAGCTGTGCAGTTGCAAGGGTCAGCTGTCCACCTTTTGACAGGTATGTAAGAAGACATGCACAGGGTTTCCTCATCAATTTCAATCACTGGAGTGATACTCCACAGTGTGCTTGGATGCCATGTCAGGGGTTCCTGTCCTTCAATCAAAATTCCAGTCTGTCAGGGGCAGGGTTTGACATTTCTCCCCATCTTACAAAAATTTCATCCTTGAAATTGGCTTACCTTGTTGCTCAAAGAGTTGGGGATACTTCTCCTTCATTTCTTCCTCACGTTCCCACGAAGCTTCTTCTACGGGGTTGTTTCCCCATCGAACATTTACAAAGGCAATCGTGCGGTTACGGAGGTTATGCTCCTTTCTATCCAATATCTCTGTAGGCTATTCTTCGTAGGTCATGTGCACATCCAACTGTTCAGGTTCAGCTGACAATACATGTGTCGGGTTGTTGATATATCTCCTTAGCATTGACACATGAAAGACATCATGGATGACTTGCAAAGTTGGTGGTAATGCCAGTCGATATGCTGCGGGTCCTACCCTGTTAAGGATTTCATATAGACCAATGAATCTTGGGCTTAACTTGCCTTTCTTGTTAAAATGTGGCAGTCCCTTCCTTGGAGACACTTAGAAGCATACTTTTTCTCTGATGTCAAACTGAATATCCTTCCTTCGATGATTGGCGTAACTCTTCTGCCTTGATTGGGCCGCCTTGATCTTTTCTCTAATAACATCAACCTTATCACAGGTAGCTTGTATAATCTCAAACCCGAGATATCTTCGCTGTCTAACTTCATCCCAATATAATGGGGTACGGCACTTTCGATCATAGAGAGCTTCAAACGGTGCCATGCCTATGGTGGAGTGGTGACTCTTGTTGTACATAAATTCCACTAAGGGTATGTGGGCATCCCAACTATCGTTCATTTCCAAAACACAGGATCTGAGCATGTCTTCCAGAGTCTAAATAGTTCTTTTGGATTGTCCATCCATCTGCGGATGGAAAGCTGTACTAAGATTTAGCTGAGATCCCAGTGCCTGTTGCAGACTTCTCCAAAACCTTGAGGTAAATCGGGGATCTCTATCAGATACTATACTGACAAGCAC
The DNA here is from genome assembly GCF_018873765.1 of Telopea speciosissima. Lineage (NCBI taxonomy): Eukaryota > Viridiplantae > Streptophyta > Magnoliopsida > Proteales > Proteaceae > Telopea > Telopea speciosissima. The sequence continues at coordinate 36,886,207 of NC_057917.1, read as the reverse complement.
CCCATGTAAGCGGACTATGTTTTCAATATATATCTAGGCAAGCATCTCCATTGGATAACTTATCTTGATTGGTATGAAGTGTGCTGCCTTCGTCAGTCCGTCTACAATTACCCATATCGCATTCATCCCTTTTTTTGGTGTTGGGTAGATTTGTCATAAAATCCACAGTAATCCTTTCCCACTTCCATTCAGGTATAGGGAGTGGATGCAACAATCCATACGGTCAGTGTCTCTCTGCTTTTATCTGTTGACAGGTGAGACACTAGGACACGTATATCGCTATGGTCTCTTTCATTCCAATCCACCAGTAGTACTTCTTCAAGTCTTTGTACATCTTCGTGCTCCCAGGGTGAATTGTATAGGGTGAGTTGTGCGCCTCTTTAAGGATTCGGTTTTGGACATCATAATCATCAAGCACGCATAATCTGTCTCAAACTTCAATATGCCATCATGGGCCAATGAAAAATTCGGGTCCTTGTGGACTCCTTATTGTACTTCCCAAATAATCTTGGCCAGCTCGGGGTCTAATGGTTGCTTCACAACTACTTCTTGTATTGACGGCTGTAAATCCATAGCTGCTAGTTGTGTACCCATTCCTTCAAACACGAGTTCCAGATCAAGCTTCTGAGCTTCTTCGTATAACTATTCGCTTACAACCAAGGAAGCGAGGGATGCAGTTTGAGATTTTCTGCTTAGTGCATCCGCAACAACGTAAGCCTTGCCGCGGTGGTACTGGATTTCACAGTCATAGTCTTTCACCAATTCTAACCACCGCTTTTGTCTCATATTCAACTCCTTTTGGGTAAAGAAATACTTCAGACTTTTGTGATCGTTGAAGATTTCACTATTTTCACCATAAAGGTAATGCCACCATATCTTTAACGCGAAGACTACCGCTGCCAACTCTAGGTCATGAGTGGGTTAGTTCTTTTCATACTCTTTCAATTGCCTGGAGGTGTAGGCGACTACTTTACCTTTTTACATTAAGACGCCACCCAATCTTGTTCTGGATGTGTCGGTATATACTACCATTCCTCCAGTGCCATCTGGAATGGTCAAAACTGGAGCTGTTACCAATCAGTTCCTTAACTCCTAAAAACTTTTCTCATATGCTTCATTCCACTCAAACTTGGCGCCCTTCTTTGTGAGTTTTGTCATGGGTGCCGAGATGCGTAAGAAATTCTCAATAAACCGGCGGTAATATCTGGCCAATCCTAAGAAACTTTGGATCTCAGTGGCACTCTTCGGAGTCTCCCACTTGAGAACCGCTTTCACCTTATTTGGGTCCACTTGAATGCCGTCCTTGGTGACAATGTGTCCCAGGAATCCAATCTGGTGAAGCCAAAATTCACATTTGCTAAACTTGGCGTAAAGTTGGTGTTCCTGTAACCGCTACAACACGAAGGTAAGGTGCAGAGCATGCTCTTCTTCACTCTTAGAGTACACCAGAATGTCGTCGATGAATACAATGATGACTTGATCCAGCACATCATGGAATACTCTATTCATCATGTCCATGAATGCTGCCAGGGCGTTGGTTAACCTGATCGATAATACCAAAAATTCATAATGTCCGTATTGAGTTCTGAACCCCATTTTATGGATATCACCATTTTTAATCTTCAATTGATGGTATCCAGACTTAAGATCAATCTTGGAGAAAACTCTCGCTCCTTGTAGTTGGTCAGACAGGTCATCGATGCATGGCAACGGGTATCAATTCTTGATGTTCAGCTTATTCAGCTCGCGGTAGTCGATACACAGCCGCATACTACCATCCTTCTTCTTCGAATAGCACGGGTGCTCCCCAGGGAGACACGCTGGGTCGTATAAATCCTTTCTTCAATAAGTCTTGCAATTGGATCTGCAACTCCTTCAATTCGATAGGTGCCATCCGATATGGTGCCTTGGATAACAGTGCTGCACCAAGGGTGAAATCAATTGCGAACTCTGTCTCACGGTTAGGCAGTAGTTGGGTCAAATCTTCTGAAAAAACATCAGGAAATTCTCTGACGACGTCAAGTTCCTCCAAGGGTTTTACCTTTGCCTCCGTGTCTATCACAGTGGCCAAAAAGCCTTGGCATCCTTCACCTAGCAACTTTTGCGCCTGGAGAACGGATAAGGTTATCCTTCTGGGTTTTCATTTTGGTTCACTTTGATAGGTGAAAACTGACCCATCTTCCAGCTTGAATGCTATCTTCTTCTCCGCACACATGACTTTCGCGCCATAGGCAGACAACCAATCCATGCCTAATATCACGTCAAAGTCCTTCATATTGATCTTTATCAATCGTGCGGTCAAATTCCTCCCACAAATTTCTACCTGATAGGGGTCATAGACTTCTTTCAGAGTCACAACACTACCTGTCGGTGTGCTGACTACTAGTTCGTGCCCAATGTCTCTCGATTGATCTTTCATCCTACTTGCAAAGGTGGTAGAAGTAAAAGAGTGGGATGCGCCCTAGTCGAATAACACTCGTGCAGGTATGGTTGAGATACTCAGGGTACCTAGGGTTTGTACATAATTTAGGTTACATAAAGTAAACCAGTTATTCCCTATAATAAGTAGTGTTCAGCAAACTTATCTGTCAGTACATTGGGGTTTGCCTCAGCTTCCTCATTTGTCATTGCGAACACCTTTCCTTGCGTCCGATTGTCCTGTGGCTGGAAAGGTTTAGCGTAGGACTGATTCAGAGAGTTATTGTTGTTCCCACGAAGTCTACATTCTCTGGCCATGTGCCCCTCCTTGTTGCACAGGTAACACTTATAGGGTGGAACAGCCGGTGTAGAGGCTTGGATCACTTGACTTGTGGCTGGTCGAGCTACTGTAGTTGTCGTTGTCGCCTGACTCGTAGCTAGTTGAGCAGGTCGATTGAAAGTGGGGCGGACAGGGTTCTAGCCCACGTTTGGCCTGCGGTATGGAGTCTGGTTGGGGTATGAATTGGCTCCACAAAAAACCTTGTTTGGCCAACCAAAGGTTTGGAAATTATTTGGCCTTTTGCCTAACTCGGGCGACCTCATAGCTTTCTCATTCTCCTTTTTAAATCTATCCCCCATTGTCTTCGCCTTGTCGACCATTTGAGCATAGTCCAGGATGCCCATTATTGACAGAACTGATCCAATCTCAGTTTTGAGTCCCTTCTCAAATTTCTTTGCCTTATTAACTTCCCCTCTCAGATTTCCTAGAGCGAAATGGAGCAGGTCTTCAAACCGCTGTTGTTAATCCAACACTGACTTGGTCCCTTGCACCAGTCCGGTGAACTCAGCTTCTTTCCTATCCCTGAAGCTCTCCGGGAAGTAGTTCTTGAAGAAGACTTCTTTAAACTGGTTCCACGTGGGATTTGGATGAGTGGCTTCCAGATTTGTCTTAGTAGCTTTCCACCACGCTTCGGCCTCATTCTGTAGCTGGTATTAGCTTTTGTGCAGCCATGCACTCAAGCACTTCAAATGCCTTCTCTAGGGTGCTAATCCACCGCTACGGCTGCATTGCCTCAGAAGTTATCTTGGAAAACGCAGGCAATTGGAGTTTCTTGAATCTTTCCATCACCTTAGCGGTAGAGTTTTCTGCCAAGTGTTGAGGTACAGGTGGTGGAAAATGTACAGGCCGATTGGGTGGCTGAGGTGGTGTTGCACGCTCATGCATCATGGTTGTAAATTGCGTGGACATCTAGCCCAGTAGCTCTTGTTGCTGCTGCATGGTCCTCATCATGGTTGTCATCATGACACTCACTTCACTGGCTGCCATACTTGGCTGAGGTGCGGCAGCAGTGGCTTGAGCAGCTGCTGGTGCTCCTGATGCATTAGAATTTTGAGCCTCATTTCTATTGGGCAGTTCATCATCCGAGGTAACAAGAGGACGTTTTCCTTTACGACCACCTTGAGAACTTCTTGTGTTGACCATGGTTGCTTTTCTGAAAAGAGCATCACACTCAATAATCCAGTACTTCCTTTGGGGTCAACAAAAAAAATTTCTAGTTATGACATGTACACACCTATTCCGCAGTTCCAGTGATTCTGTTGTCGCACCAGTAAGGTGGATAATTATCTTAACATCTGTTATTTCTTATAAGTATCTTATTCTCTTGATTTGGTTCCCTTATTTGTGTTCTTTTGATTTAAGTATTTTATACGATGGCAAACTATACATGACACTATATGAGAGATTTTTTTAAAAAATTTAAATCAAAGCTTTTAAATATTATCTGAACCTAACAAGCAAGCCTCTGTAGCTTCCAACTGGTGCTGATGTTCTACACATAGAGGTAGGCTATATCACTTCTAACCTCATTTGCTAAGTATAGATAGGTGGCTCGATCCGTAGGCTCACTAACGGCTGCTAGGGCTAAGTAAACTACTAACTGGTTCTCAGCACGTGCTCGTACTTCACGTATCCTGATCAATCTCCTTCTCAAGTACCTAATATATTGCATGATGCTGGGGTCTCTAGTCTTGGCCGAGGTAGTAGGTCCTATCATAAAGAGGTTCTAAGCATCAGGTTATACTTAATTAAAAGAATTAAGTACATGTCTATTGGAATTTAAGCGACTACAAACAATAAGAATATAATTGGGTTGGCTTGAGGTACCTTAGCATCTACAGAGCTCAAGCTGACTAGACAACCTATTGGATCCTAACCTTGGTTGACTTAGGTTGGGGATATGATAAGGCTTACGCTCACTACACGTCGTAGATACGTATTACAACATACCTACATATCTATGTTCGGTTTTGCATAGCATCACACCACTCGGTTCATACATACATAGTGTTAGGCACATAATAATTAATATTTATACACACCCTGATTTTCATAGCGTATATATATACACCTATTATTGGATACTTATACTATACACAAAAACAATGAATTTCAAATTCCTATGTGTTTTATGCTAAAATCCCCAAATAGTGTTTATATCTCCTAAATAGATTGTAAATGGCCGGGTGGTACAGGTGGATGACTTCCATCAGTATAGTTTGTACACTAGGTTCAACATTTTGGGTTGGGCTTCTATGTTGTCTCCTACTAAACTTTATTATTCCAACTTGGTTCGGTACTTTTATTGTAACTTGGTGCCATCTGGGGCACGAGAGTTCGGACTAGAGAGTAGAGTGAAGGGAGTGGATATCAGGTTGACCACTGCCTCACTAGCAGAGATCTTGGGATTGCCCAACACTGGGGAGAGGTGCTACTACAAGCCTAGGATGGACATTTCTGAGATGTTCTCTTTGGAGACCAGGAGGAGGGTCTTCAAAACACTGACTGGTTCGCAGGACACCCTTAGGTCTGAGGATTCCTATAAGCCTAGTGCTCGAATTGTTAGCAGGAGTGTGACCTACAACATCTACCCCAAGGGCGGTAACAGGGGTAGCATTTCTATGATGAGAGCCTATATTACCTACTGTTTACTAGGAGTAGGCAGAGGGGGTCCAGTCATAAACCTCCCATACTTACTGCTTCAGGTTATGCTATATCACGCATAGAACCCATCTGATGGGAACCTTCCATATGGGAAGTTCCTTACCTTGGTCTTTCAACACTTTGAGGTTCCTTTGGCGGGCGAGTATGTGGAGAAAGATAGGTCCAGGCCCATTGACAAGACCTCGATACTGAAGATGAAGGTGCCAGGGGGTGATCCACAAGAGGAGGAGCAGATGGTGATGCCAGGAGATGAGTAGTAGGGAGATGAGGGGCTGGGAGAGATGCAGTGTGAGCATGGTGAGGAGGGCGACTTTGAGGGGATTGACACACAGTTCGCAGACTTGCCTACTTATGAGGTGACACGTGCCACCAGTTCACATGTTCCAAAGCCATCTGAGTGGGCACAGATGATGTCACATTTCCAGGGTCTTAGTACTCAGCTCACCGACATGGCGACTAGGATGGATCAGGGCTTCTCATCCTTGGAGAGTAGGGTAGGATCTGTTGAGCAGTGCTTCGACTTTTGGGACAGGTTCTACCATGTTGACTCATGCCAGACTCAGCCTCCACCGAGCGACTTGCCTCCGCTGGAGTAGTTCTTCCAACCAACATTGGTGTTTTTTTGGTACGTGGTTTTGACTTATCCTTTTTTTTTAGCTTATGTATATTTTTGTTCGAGATGTATTTAGTTGTTTTTTTTTTGTCAGCTTATGTAAATATTTGAAAGTAGTACTTTCAATCAAAACTTATGTAGTGGCTCAGCCACAGTTATCTTTATGTTAATGAAATTATGCATCTTTTGTTTATTTACATCTACCTCCCCTGTAGCTTTTAATTATTACATAATTTAATGTTGGTAGCTTATTAGACCTAGTCTGCATCCCGTGAATGTAAGAAGAGCCTCACGCTCTGATACCAAGCTCTGTCACACCCCAAACCACCCCTTGGGAGGATTACGTAGGTGACCCGAATTACGTAACGGCAATTCGCTAAATCCCATAGATCTAGAAGCAGTTAATACATTCACGGTCCCACATTCATCACATTACTATAGGTAAGATCAGAGTGCTACAGAGTATCTACAATGTTTAACAAGAGAGAAAGCGTAGCAATACGAGAATGATGGTGATATATACATATACAAAGTGTTTTGAAACATTCTCACCCAAATACAACCCACAAAGAGAAACAAAGCTGACAAAAGCTAAAAGGAAATACATACATAATATATACAGGGTGAGATAACTCAACCTCAGAAAGAAAGAAAGGAAACGACTAAACCAAAAGCATAGACGGGGATAAACTCCTATCAAAAGCAAAAAGGAGTCCCTAAGACAAAAGCATCAAGTGCACCCTCACTGGTCTTCATCAACGACCACCGAGAACACACACAGGATCGGCATGACCTCCTTCAGAGTCCAGATCAATAAAGTCATAATCACGAGGGTACTCCTCCTCGTAACGAGCCTCCATGCCACAGTGGCATCGATCTGCACAATCATCTAAAGAAAAACATATATAACAGAGTGTGAGCCCCACTGAGCTCGTGAGTAAAACATATCATCATGCATGCATATGCAACCACAATCCACATGTTCCTATATGATATGCAAGTCCATATTATTTAATTAGTCACCTAACAATACAGCTAAGTTAGGTCAGTGCTATTACAATCCCCAATACATGTATCCCTGGTGTGGGCTTGGTTACCCCTTCCCGTGATACACCCATTGAGTTGTCAAAGAAGATCAGTCGGCTCCAGCATCTCCCTACCCAGGATAGCCCAACCGATCCTCTGGATTAACTCCCGTGAGGTAACCGACTCAATCTCAGAACACCCAAACCGGTGCATAATCATTATATGTGGCATTTCGCCAAAAATTCACCTTTCAGTGCTTCCTAAGCATATAGCCCGAGGCTTCTCGACAAATCTACCTTGGGGCATCCTAGCTATGCTGAGGCTTCCCGACGTAAACACCTCTAGGGTTTAACGATAGTCGTCACGGTTATCCAACACCATAACCCCTGTTGGCAAGGGTGCGTAGCACGGGTGATGAAACTCTAACCCCATGTCTATATGGCATCGTACGAGTCGGGCGGTGTCAACCGTATCCCATACTACGGGCTACCACCAGCCTCATTTCCAAGTCGACTACGGCATCTAGTCTAACATTCACAATCATCAGATAAGAATCACAGTGTTGATCAACAGACAATCAATGTGTAGTAATTTGAACAATTGAACATAATTTAAATAACATAGTGTTAACAATTTAAGAGTTTAATTTCTGGTACAGTATCACTGTTACATATACATATATGATATATACTTCATTCACCTGGGTCTGGTTCTAAGAACTCAGTTGCAAATTCAGTTCTGGCTGCAGTCTAGTTGTAGGCCTCGAGTGCGGGATCAAATCCTAGATATAGATCAGAAATTGTCATTTTAATATTCCAATCTATTTTTGGACACCCTAGGGTTGATCTAAGCTCACTGGGTTGACTCGGTGTATAGTTGATCTTCACTTGGAATTCCCTGGGCCTTGCATTGGGCCTTAGGCCTATGTCCCGGTGCATCATCCAGAGTTGGTGGTCTAGGGCATAATGGTCATTTTCCATTTTAGTACATGATTCTAGGTCACAATAGCCTCACAGTGCTGTCCCCATCTTGACAATGTTGCAGGACCAACACAGGCAGGGTTTCCAAGTCCTGTCGGGCCCACTTGGGTACCCCAAGCACTCACACAGATGGACAGATGAGGGGAGGGGCATTCTGGTCATTTCCCATCTCCCTACACTATATCATGGCCCTAGGGGCAGAATCCCCAGGTCAGAGCATCAAAACAACAAAGTTTCCTTCATTGGGCGATGGCTCTAGGCGATGTCTACATCGCCCAGTGCCTCGCCCAGAGATTGCAAAATCGGAATCAGGCTGAGATTCCTAGGTTTTGAACCATGGGCTGTGCATGGATCTTCTCCCAATGCATGTTAGGTCACCTTGGACCCCCAGGGGCACACCTTACACTGGTCCTTGTGGATTTTAGACTGGGTCCACCACTTGGCTGCCAGAGGCTGCCCAGACAGCCCAGTAAATAGTAACATAGGGTATTCTTCAGGTATAAAACTTAGTTTTAGCTACATGCAAAGCTGGAATCAGGTGTGAAATGACAATCCAAGGTTGCTACCACCTAGGGCTAGGTCCCATGCAGCCAGGGCTTGCATTCAGGGCTCCAAACAGCCAGTTCTCTTTGCAACATAGCAGTGCAGCCAAGCACTGCCAAGTTTCAGTTTTAGATCAGTAAATCAGATATGTAAAACATCATTAAGCACTCAGATCTTCCATGCATCATGTTTGCATGGCAAATCTGAGGTGGTACTTGGCAGCTCTTAGCTGTTCAGGGCTGCCAGTGGTCAGAAATCCATCAAAGCATAGAGATTCAAAGAGGGCAGCAGGTAGAGCAGGGTTGTGTATACCTGCACAGGCTTATGGTGGCACGAAATCAGGGCCTTGGAGGGCAAGGCAGCTCTCTTCCTTCTTCTCCTTCTCTTTTCTTCTTCTTCTTCCTCTCCTTTCTTTCCTTTCTTTCTTCTCCCTTCCCCCACGGTTTGAATAGTAGCCAAGGGTCTAAAATGAACCCAAGGCACTGGTATTTATATCCCAACCCTTAACTAGGGCCTATTTGGCTGCTAAGGTCCATTTCTAAAATGCATTTTTGACTGCATTATCGGCCATTTTGGGCACTCAGGTGGGGTCCACAGTGATCCAAGGGTATGAGGTGGTCCTTCAAACCCCCCTCAACCTATGGAGGGTGCCCATGTCCAATATGGGTGGTCCCCATAATTTAAACCCTTAAAAAAATGCTATTTTGCACACTGGGCGATGGCTCTAGGCATTGTCTGCATCGTCAGAGATTTTAGCAAGGCTAAAACTCTGTGGGTTTGCACAGGGGTTTGACACATGGTTAGGGCCTTGTCCCCACATGTCATTTAGGGTCCTTTACACACATTTTCAGGGGTGGGACCCACAGTTGTGAAGAGGAGAGAGAATACCTAGAGTCCAGGCAATACATTATGCTATGAGCTGTGCAGTTGCAAGGGTTAGCTGTCCACCTTCTGACAGGTATGTAAGAAGACATGCACAGGGTTTCTTCATCAATTTCAATCACTGGAGTGATACTCCACAATGTGCTTGGATGGCATATCAGGGGTTCCTATCCTTCAATCAAAATTCTAGTCTGTCAGGGGCAGGGTTTGACAACTCATCCCGACCCAACATGGGATCAGTTCAAAGAGATATTCTTTAAGAATTACTTCCCAAAGAGCCTCAGAGATAGGAAGGAAGTAGAGTTCTCTGTCCTCGCACAAGGGTCAAAGACAATACTGGAATACCAACAGTAGTTTGAGGACCTGCTCCATTTTCCACCAAAATAACTGAGGAATGAGGCAAGAAAGACTAAGAAATTTGTGAAAGGAATTAAACCTGAGATTGGAGCTATGTTGTCAATCATGGAGATTGAAACCTATGCTCAGATGGTTGACAAGACTAATACCGTTGAAGATAGACAGAAGGAAAAGTCGACTGCATCGCAAGGATCAACTAAGAGGCCTAGCAATTTCCAGAATTACAACTAGCTTAACAAGACTTTCAAGAGCCCTAGCAGCCCTAGTCCACTGCATAATCGGCGGCTAGAAGTGGGTCAAAACTCGTAACCATACCGTTCAGTCTATAATTAGTCAAATCAGTATGCTCATCAGACTTCTGGTCAAGCTACAACTTCTGTCCAAACTCTGCGGTCGGCGATAAGCCAAGCAAGTCAAGCTTCTTCTCAATCTACCCGCTCTGTGCCTCCTTCCCAATCTACCGATTCCATCTGATGTTTCAGATGTGGTCAACCTGGTCATTGGGTAAAGGACTGTACACATTGGAGAAACAAACTACCCTCAAGATTCCAATCATCTGACCGGCCCTACCTGCACTAAGACAGCCAAACTCAAGGAAAAGTGTACGCACGAACCAATGAGGAAGCAGAAGCGGATCCGAAAGTAATCACAGGTATTTCCCAAACAAAACCATATAATCATGTTTAGATAAGCTATATAACATAAGGTAGACTTTTGATTGCATCATTATCTTAATCCAAACCTAGGAACTCTAAACATAGCATCCATCCCTACGTATGTGCTATTTGATTCTAGCGCATCGCACTCCTTCGTCTCTAATATCTTTGCAAGTAGAATGAACATATCTCCAAGAAATATAGGGCACAAGTTTGCAATTAGCACCCTAGCCGGAAGTGTCATAAGTTTGAAGGAAGTATTTGATGCTTGCCTGATAGAGATTTGCGGGCGGAACTTGATAGCACGTTTGATCAAGTTTGACATGAAGGACTTTGACGTAATCTTAGGAATGGATTGGTTGTTTGCTCATGGGGCAAATGTCATGTGTGCGGAAAGGAAGATTGTGTTTAAGCCTAAAAATGGGGATGAATTTACCTACAAAAGTGAACCGGTAAGAAAGCCCAAGTAGGTGATGATATCCGCACTCCAAGCGAAGAAGTTATTGGATGATGGGTGCCAGGGATATCTAGCTGCAGTTATGGATATGAAAGCAAAGGTAAAGCCATTAGAGGTTATAGATGTAGTCTGGGAATTTCCTGATGTGTTTCTCGATGACTTAACTCAACTGCCACTAGAGCAAGAAAAAAAATTTGCAATAGATCTAACCTCTGGAGTAGCCCTGGTGTCTAAAGCACCGTATCGTATGGCACCTATAGAACTAAAAGAATTACTAATTCAGTTGTAGGACCTATTAAAGAAAGGGTTTATCCGGCCCAGTGTGTTGCCTTGGGGAGCACCGGTCTTGTTTGTAAAGAAAAAGGACAAAAGTATGCGCATGTGCATCAATTATCGGGAATTGAACAAACTCACAATTAAGAACCGATACCCATTGTTGCGCATCGATGACCTGCTTGATTAGTTACAAGGCGCAAGTGTTTTCTCAAAGGTTGACCTCAGGTCCTGGTATCATTAGCTAAGGATCAAGGGCAGTGATGTCCATAAGACTGCATTCAGAACGAGGTACGAACACTACGAATTTTTGGTGTTGTCCTTCAGACTGACGAATGCCCCCGCAGCATTCATGGATATGATGAATAGGGTGTTCCATGATGTCCTGGACAAGTATGTCATAGTTTTCATAGATGACATTTTAATCGATTCGAAGAATGCAGAGGAACTTGCACATCACTTGAGGTTTGTACTTCAACGGTTAAGGGAACATCAATTGTTCGCAAAATTTAGCAAGTGCAAATTTTGGCTCCGCCAGATAGGGTTCCTGGGATATATAGTCTCAAGTAAGGGCATTAAAGTTGACCTAGGGCAGGTCAAGGCGGTCCTCGAATGGGAGACACCGAAGAATACCCCAAAAATCCATAGTTTCCTTGAACTGGCAGTTATTAGCGTCAATTCATTGAAACTTCTCCTGAATATTGGCACCCATGACTCGACTGACCAGGAAAGGAGTACGGTTTGAATGGTTGGATGCATGTGAGAAGAGCTTTCGTGAACTTAGAAGATTATTGGCAACAGCCCCGATTTTGATATCCCAGATGGCATAGGTGGCATGACTGTGTACACAGATGCGTTGAGAACCGGCTTGGGCTGTGTATTGATGCAAAAAGGGAAAGTGGTCTTCTATGCATCAAGACAACTAAAAGAATATGAGAAGAACTACCCCACTCACGACCTAGAGTTAGCGGCGTTGGTTTTTGCCTTGAAAATTTATTGGCATTACTTATATGGCAAGAGGAGTGAAATCTTCAACGGCCACAAAAGTCTGAAGTACTTCTTCATGCAGAAAGACCTAAATATGAGACAAAGAAGGTGGTTGGAATTAATAAAGGATTATGACTGCGACATACAATACCAACCCGAAAAGGCCAATGTAGTCGCAGATGCATTAAGCAGGAAGGGCCAGACACAATCCCCTGCTTCCCTAGCTGTTAGTGAGCAGTTGATTGAGGAAGCCAGGAAGTTTGATTTAGAACTCATGATTGATGGGACAGCAGCATTGTTGGCAGCTCTGGATGTCCAACCATCAATCAGAGAAGAGATAATTGAAAAATAGCTGAGATCCGAAGTTGTGGAAGATTATTAGAGGCATCCAACAAGGAATTTGAGTAGATCTAGACTTTTCAATTGCTAATGATGGAGTGCTAAAGTTTAGAGATAGACTATGCGTCCCAACCGATTATGACGTGCAAGATCGAATTCTCAAGGAAGCCCATAATTTTCCATACTCCATACACCTGGGTAGCACAAAGATGTATAAAGACCTAAAGGAGTATTATTGGTGGATCAGAATGAAGGAGATTGTAGCATTATACATATTGGAATGCCTCTTCTGCCAACAAATAAAGGCAGAAAGGCACAGGCCACATGGGCTATTGCAGGCATTACTGGTCCCTGAATGGAAATGGGATCACATTACCATGGATTTTGTGACTGGTCTATCATTGAAGAAGAAGGACATGAATGTAATTTGGATGATTGTTGATAGGTTGACAAAATTGGCTCACTACATCCCTATAAAGGTCACTTACCCGTTGGACAAGCTGGCTCAGCTGTACATCGATGGAGTAGTTCATCTTCACGGTGTGCCTGTCAGCATCATATCTGATCGAGACCCTAGGTTTACCTCAAGATTTTGGAGATGCCTTCAACAAGCTATGGGCACTCAATTGAACATCAGTACTGGCTTCCACCCTCAGACTGACGGGCAATTTGAGCGGACCATACAGACATTGGAAGATATGCTCAGGGCATGTACCTTGGAGATGAAGGACAGCTGGGACTCGCATGCTCCCCTGATAGAATTTGTTTACAATAATAATAGCTACCATTCCACCATTGGAATGGCACCTTACGAAGCACTATATGGTAGGAAATGCCGCACGCCTTTCTACTTGGATGAAGTTGGAGAGCGGCGCATGATAGGCCCCAAAATAGTACAGATCACTTGTGAGAAAGTGGATATGATTAGAGAAAAGATCACGGTGGCTCAATCAAGGCAGAAGAGCTATGTAGAATAGAAGGAAAGATACTGAGTTTGCGGTCGGCGAAAAGGTATTTCTTTGGATTTCACCAACCAAGGGCATCACACGCTTTAGCAAGAAAGGGAGGTTGAGCCCAAGGTATATTGGTCCATACGAAATCCTAACAAGAGTTGGACCAGTAGCATACCGGTTAGCTCTACCCCCGGCATTTGAAGGTGTTCATAATGTGTTCCATGTGTCGATGTTAAAGAAGTACATCACCAATCCGACACATATACTTTCGGCCAAACCAGAACATCTTGACTCTAACCTGACGTATGTGGAGGAACCCGAAGAAATTCTGGATTAAAAGGAACATAAGCTCTACAATCGTACCGTTGCTTACGTTAAGGTTTTATGGAGAAACCACACCCCCGAGGAAGCATTGTGGGAAAATGAAGAAGAAATGCGTAAAGAATACCCTCACCTTTTTAGCTTACAACATATGTCAATTTCGAGGATGAAATTCTTGTAAGGGGGAGGATGTTACAATTGTACCCAAACCCTTACCCGAACTCCGAATGTAGGTTCGGAACCCCATGGATCCAGGTGCTTACCCACTAGCAACTTGTGGTGCACTGACCCGGTAATCATTTTTGAAGGGGAAACCCTGGTGATGTCATACCTACTAGTCAGGAGACAACCACCAGACCTGTGCTGCTGTTCTGTACACTAGTTGATGAACAACCTAAGGTACAACCCCTACTTAACTAAATTAGGTTTTAAATTATTTTTAAATGTTTAAACACTGTCTGATGGCCCCAAATTATACAAGAACAATGCCCCAGGCATGGCACATGCCTCTGTGGGACCCAAATGCAAAAACAACAAGGTTTCACCTACTGGTCAATCCATAGTGGTCGATTGGATCGACTAGTGCTGCTGTACTACACAAAATTCACTTCAGATGTGTGGGGCCCAGTGTCTCGCACCCCGAATCACCCCCTCATGCCTAGAATGACTTTTGGGAATGATACCTTAACACTGTGACCATGTGGGGCCTACTCTGGGGCCATTTACATTGAAGAATGGGTTTCTAGAATGCATTTTACAAGAAGTTACGCTAGGCAAACATGCCTTAGTGGTTGGGCCTAAATAAGCATGTCTTCAGCCCAAATTCTCTCCTATTCAATTCATTGGAGAAAAGGAAGAGAGAAAGAGAAGGATAAGAAGGAGAGGAAGGAGGAGCTTTCCCACCCCTTGTGCTTAGGATCCAGCAAGGTAATCCCCTAATCCCAGCTGTTCTATGCTGTTCTTCCTAGCCATTTCCATGGCTATAACTATGATCCATTCTCTGATGTTGGTTGAATAACCATGTTGTCATGTGCCTATAATGCTAGCCATGTTTTACTATCCCTTCATGCTTAAATCCTTACATTCAAGTCTGAATCTGCCATGTGTGGCCTATCATGTACCTGTTTCATGAAGAACATATGCTGTAACTGTCAAAACCTACCTTGGTTACTTGATTTACATTCCCATGGTTAGTTTCGAATGAGCCTTATGGGTATAGAACTTGTTACCTTCATAGCATGTTAGATGCAAGGCATTGTTTTCCAAAAACATAACTATTGTAGCATAGATATAAACCTCCTCATGTGTGATTTCTGCTATTTTTTGCATGCAAAGCCATACATGCTAGCCATGATGCCAAAAGCCCCAATACCCCATGCATGTTAGATTTTTCACCATATATCTGTTGGTTGTCATGCATGGAACCCTACTGTAACCACTGATCATCCATGTATGCTGCTGACCCAAAGATCTAAGCCAAAACAATAGTGGCTCTTGCACTGGTCAATTGCCAGTGGTCGATTGGATCCACCACTATGAATCGACCACTACAGGATTTTAAGTCCTGTATCATCCTTGACCAACCCACAGACCTAAGATGCTTTCCATAGAACCCTGCATGAAAGCCCAAGTGAAAACCATGCCCTGCATGTCAAACCTGCCCCTGACTGGATGGAATTTTTGATTGAAGGATAGGAACCCCTAACATGGCATCCAAGCACACTATGGAGTATCACCCCAGTGATTGAATTTAATGGAGAACCCCCGAGGATGTTCTCATACATACCTGTCAGAAGATGGATTGCTGATCCTTGCAGTTGCACTGCCCACAGCATAATGTACTGCTTGGACTCCAGGTACTCTCTCTCCTCTGCATAAATGTGGGTCCCACACCTAAAAATTTATGCAAAAGGGCCTGGGTGAGGTGTAGGTACCCCAACCCTGGGTCAAACCCCTGTGCAAGCCCAAGGTGAAACAACCTTGCTGTATTTCCTGGGTGATGCACACATCACCCAGAGACATCGCCCAGAGTGGAAAAATTCATTATTTTAATCAGGACATGTGTGGGAACCACCCATACTGGGCATGGGCACCCTCTATAGCTAGAAGAGAGTCTGGGGACCACCTCATACCCTTAGACCCCTGTGGACCCCACCAGAGTGCCCAGAATGGCTGAGAATCTATTTAAAATCACTTTCTCAAAAGGGACCTAGGCAGCCAAATAGGCCACAGTGGGGGCTGGTCTATAAATAGGGGACCCCAGCCTCATTTTAGAGGTTCCAAACACTGTTGAAACCATAGGAGAGAAAAAGAAAAGGAGAAGAAGGGGAAGAGCTCACCTTGCATCCAATCTGTTCCAGTAGCTTACTAGACTTGGTTCAAGTATAAACCATACCAATACATGCTGTTATACTGCTGTTTGCTAATTTTCTCCATAAATCTCTGATGTTTGGTAGCATTTCCAGCCATTGGCAGCCAGAGCAGCTGGGGGCTGCCATGAACCACATCAGATCCAACATGCAAACATGATGCATGAAGGATCTAAGCTTTTTAATGAGGTTTTGGTTGCTGCTACATACCTGAGATCGAAACCCATGCCTGTGCCAGACTGCACTGTATTGTTGCACCAAGAACAGACAGTCTCGGCTCAGATCTGTGTGCCCTGGCTGCATGCAACCTAGCCATGAGTTATAGCAGCATTGGATGGCAACACCTGTGAAATAACCCTTGCATGCAGCCAAATCCATTGTCTGTAGCTGAAGCACCACTGGGTTATTATTCATTGGGCTGTCTGGGCAGCTCCTGGCAGCCAAGTGGTGGGCCCAGGTAAAAATCCATGTGGACTAGTGCAAACTACACCCCTTGGGGTCCATGTTGACCTAACATGTATGGGTGATTGACCAAGGCACTGCCCATGATGCAAAACATAGGAAATGGAGCCTGTTCACGTTCTAAACAGGCTTTGGGCGATGCACTGGGTGATGCAGACATCACCCAGAGACATCGCCCAGAGAATTAAAACTGGCCATTTTGCTGATCTGGTTTGAGGACCTTCACCCATGGACTGTAAATAGTGTAAGGAGGTGGTAAATGACTAAAATACCCCTCCTCACATTTATCCATAATTATGGATACCTTGGGTACCCAAGTGGGCCCCACAGGGCTTGGAAACCCTATCTGTGTTGGTCCTACAGCACTGTTGAATTGGCATTAGTGTTGTAAGGCTGTAATGACCTTGAACCATGTACTACAGGTGTAAATGACCATTCTGCCCCTAGACCACATTCTCCTGATGATGCACCGAGACTTAGGCCTTAAGCCCAGTGCAAGGCCTAGAAAATCCCAAGTGATGTCTGATTGTGCACCGAGTCAACCCAGTGAGCCTAGATCAACCCTAGGACATCCAAAAATAGTTTGGAATATTAAATGACATATTTCTGATTTATACTTAGGGTTTGATCCCGCGCTCGAGGCCTATTGCCAGACTGCAAACGAAATTGAAACTACAACTGATTTCATAGAACCAGACCCAGGTGAGTGAAATGTTATCGTGTAAGTAAGTGTAACATAATTGTTATTATGCCGGCAATAAATTCTATAATTATAATGCTGTGTTACTTAATAAATTGCAAATTTCATAATTATTACACATCGTGTGACTGTTGATCAACTCTACTTGAATATATCATGATGATTGTGATTGATAGAGATGTCGTAGCTGGCTTGGAAATGAGGCATGTGGTAGCCCGTAGTATGGGATACGGTTGACACCGCCTGACTCATACGATGCCATATAGACATGGGGTTAGTGATTCATCACCCGTGCTACGCACCCTTGCCAACAGGTGTTAAGGTGTTGGATGATTGTGAGGACTACCATAAAACCTCGGGCATTTATGCCGGGAAGCCTCGGCTATATGCTGGGATGCCTCGAGCTTTAAGCTGGGAAGCCTCGAGCAACATGCTTGGTGAAGCACCGAATGGTGAATTATGGCTATATGCCAAACAAAGTTTATCCTCGAGCTACATGCCGGGAAGCACCGAATGGGTGAATTGATATTAAGTCAGTTACCTCACAAGTCTAATCATAGAGGGCCGGTCGGGCCGACCTGGGTAGGGAGATGCTGGGGCCAACTGGTTCTCTCCGATAACTCAATGGGTGTATTGTGGGAAGGGGTAACCAAGCCCACACCAGGGATACATGTATTGGGGATTGTAGTAGCACTAACCTACCTTAGCTATATTGATAGGTGGCTAATAAAAAAAATCTGGACTTGCATATCATGTAGGATCATGTGGATTGTGGTTGCATATGCATGCATGATAATATGTTTTACTCACGGGCTTAGTGGGGCTCACACTCTGTTATATATGTTTTTCTTTCTATTAGATGGTTATTTAGATAGATGTCACTATGGCGTGGAGGCTTGTTTCCCGGAGGAGAGCCGTGGTGGTTATGATGATACTGGTATGGACCCCGACGGAGGTCGTGTTAATGATGCGAGTGTTCTCAGTGGTTACTGAAGATGACCCATGAAGAGTGCTCTTTATGCTTTTATTTTGGGGACTCTTTTTTGACTTTTGATAGGAGTTTATCCTCGTTTTTGTTTCTATTTTAGTTTCTTCTTTTCTTTTTGGGGTTGAGTTATCTCACCCTGTATATAGTTACTTTTACTTCAGCTTATGTCTATGTGAGTTCTTACTGTTCTATTCATGGGTGTAATGGGGAATGGAATAAACCTTACTTATGTAAATATATCACAATCATTTCCCGTATCGCGACGCTTTCTCTTTCTTCTTATAATTATAGATTATCTGCAACACTCTGATATTATTTGGCGGATTACCGTTATGCAATTCGAGTCACCTACCTAATCCTTCCAGGGGGTGTTTTCGGGTATGACAGAGCTTGGTATCAGAGCGTGAGGCTCTTTTTACATTCACAGATGGCAGAATAGGGATAATAAGCTAACACTAATAAAACATGCTATAAGGTAAAAGCTACAGGGGAGGTAGATGTCATTAAAAAGAAAGTTTCATAATTACATTAATACAAGGATAATTGTGGCCGAACCACTACATGAAGTTTGACTGAAAGTACTACTTTCAATTTACATAAGCTAAAAAAAAAAGTACTTAAACCATGATAAAAAAAAAAGAGGGGGGGGGGGAGAAAGACAAAAAGTCACAACTACATCATGTCAGGTCAGACTAAATAGGAGTTGGCTGGGATGCTACTTTGTTGGAGGTAAGTCACCCGGTGGAGGCTAAGACTGGCATGAATCAACACGATAGATGTGTCCCAGAAGTCAAGGCGTCGCTCTACAGACCCCACTCTACTCTCAAGGGACGAGAAGCCCCGATCCATCCTGGTAGTCTTGTCAGTAAGCTGGGTGCTGAGGCCTTGAAATTGTGACATCATCTGAGACCACCCAAAGGACTCTAGCACCTATGAGCTAGTGGCACTGGTCGCCTTATATGGGGGCAAATCAGTGAACTGTGCTCCAACCCCCTCCAAGTTGCCCTCCTCCTCCAGCTCAACTCCTTGCTCCTCGCCCTGCTCCACCTGATCTCCCTCCTCTGGATCACTTCCGGCTCCCCTGGTACTTTCATATTCAGGATTGAGGTCTTGTTGATGGGTCTAGACCTATCCCTCTCCATATACTCACTGCCAAGGGAACACCAAAGTGTCTGAAGACTAGAGTTAGGAACTTCCCATATGGAAGGTTCCCATCAGAAGGGTTCTGGGCATTGTACAACATGGCCTGAAGAAGTAGATATGGGAGGTTTATAACTGGACCCCCCTTGCCCGCACCCAACAAGCAATAAGTGATGTAGGCCCTCAGCAAAGAAATATTACCTCTATTCCAGCCCTTCGGGTAGATGTTATACGAAATGTATCTACTAATGACCCGGGCACTGGGCTTATAGGCAGCCTCAAATTAAGGAGTCCCCTCTGAACCGGTTAATGCTTTGAAGACCCTCCTCTTGGTCTCCAAGGAAAACATGTCTGAAATGTCAATCCTTGGCTTATAATAACACCTCTCGCCTGTGTTAGGCAACCCCAGAATCTCTGCTAAAGTGGCAGTGGTAAGTCTGATGTCCACCCCCTTAACCCTACTCTCCAACCCAAACTCCTGTGCCCCAAATGGCACTAGGTTATAGTAAAAGTATCGAACCAAGTTAGGGTAACATGGCTCGGTGGGTGACAACATAGAGGCCCAACCCAGAATATTGAACCTAGTATATAAGTTGTATTGATGGAAGTCATCCACCTGTACCATCCCTCCATTCACAATCTTAAAGGACCTAAATTTGTCCCAATCTTGAGAATGCTCATACCTAGAGAATAGGAACCGATCAAAATCTGGCTCCTCTGATGAAGAATCCTCTCTCAGTGAGGAAGGTGGCACAGGGGAAGATGAGGAATGCTCGCTCTCGGACCGTAGCCTCTTACGTGCTACGGATTTCCTCGTCGTTCTATGACTAGTAGACATTGGGCAGCAAAAAGGAAAGGATAGAACTAGTTAGGGTAAGAGAAAAATTAGTAAAACCCTAACCAAGATAAGAAAGACATGGGAAATGACCTAAAATAAGAGAAAAACTTAAAGAATCCTACCCAAGAACGCGTAGGATCGCGTGGGACCCGTGAAAATGGGTGGATATGGTGTGGAAGTAGTCACACTAGGCTTGGGAGCTCTGCCCTAGGCGTTTAGGAAACTGTAGAGAAGAAATGAAATAAAAATATGAGCTCTCAGACTGTTATATCTGGGCCCCGATTCTCTGGGCGATAGCACTGGGCGATGCATCTAACGCCCAGAGAATGGAATTTTTTATTGTTTTGCATACAATCTTATGAACTTGTGAGTTTTGCCTGGAAATGGCATAATAAACACAAAAATATAAATTTTACAAATGTATAAATATAAAGAAAATAATGAAATAATAATAAAATTCAAATAAAAAATACATCTATGAATAGATAAAGCAATGCTTGTGGGCTATCATAGTGAAAGGAGGAGCATAGAGATTTTCGGAAATTTCTTTCCTTGTTTAAGATGAACGATGATAAATAATTATGCCTATACCTATAAATAAGTAGAGTGTACTTAAATAATTAATATTATATGCTTAGTACTATGTGTGTATGAACCAAGGTGGAGTGATGCTATGCAAACTGAACATAGATACGTAGGTATGTTGTATTACATAATTATGAGGTTTTGGAGAGTGTAGATCTCATCACCCACAACCTAGTTCAACCAAGAATAGGATCCGATAGGTTGTCCAGTCAAATTGAACCCCTAGATGCTAAGATGCCTTGAGCCAACCCATCTATTTTTCTCCTGCTCATGACTACTTAAATTCCTATAGGCATGTACTTAATTTCTTAATTAAGTATCTATAGTGACTTGATGCTTAGAACCTTGTCGTGGCAGGACCTTACTACCTCATTTAGGCCTGAACACCCCAGCAACATGCGGTATATTAGGCGATTAAGGAGAAGATTGATTAGGATACGTGCGGTACAAGCCCATGCCAAGCACTAGCTAGTTGTTTACCTAGCCCTTGCGGACACTAGTGGACCCGAGGATTGAGCTACCTACCTGTTCCTAGCAGACGAGGTTAGAAGTGACTTAGCCTATCTTTACGTGCAGGATATCATTGCTAGTTGGCGGTTGCAAAGACTTGCCTGTTAGGCACAGGTACATAATTAAAAGAATTATGGTTAAAATAAATTTAAAATTTAATATATAGTGTTATGCAAAGCATAACATCGCATAAAACACTCTCTGAACAGAATACAAGTAAAGAGAACACTTAAAAAAAAACAAAATAAAAAAAAGATATAGAATGTATAAGTAAATAAAGAACACCTTGCTGGGATGACGTACATTAATCACTGGAACTGTGGAATAGGTATGCGCATGTGTTAAATAGGATTTGTTTGTTGACCTCGACAAGGAGAGTTAGATTATTGAACAAGTTGCCCTTTCTAGAAAAGCAGCCATGGTCAAGACACGAAGTACTCGAGGTGGTCGCGGAGGAAGATGCCCTTGCGTTATTCCGGAGGTTGAGCTTCCAAATGAAACCGAGGCTCAAAATTCTGAAGCATCGGTTGCTTTGCCAAGGGCACCAGTGGCTGCTCGAGCCACTGCTGTGGCACTTCAGTTGGGTATAGCAGCCGGTGAGGTAAATGCTTTCATGACTACTATGATGCGTACCATGCAGCAACAACAAGAACTGCTGGGTCAAATGACCACACAATTCGCGGCCATTATGCTTGAGCGTGCAGTACCACCTCCACCACCCAACCGGCCTATACTTTTCCCACCACCTGTGCCTCAACACTTAGCGAAAGACTCTACCACCAAGGTAATGGAGAGATTCAAGAAACTCCAACCACCTGTGTTTTCCAGGTTGAATTCTGAGGCATTGCAGCCAGAACGGTGGATTAGAGCCTTAGAGAAGGCATTTGATGTGCTCCAGTGTTCGGATGCGCAAAAGTTGATATGTGCGGGTTATCAGCTACAGAATGAGGCTGAAGCATGGTGGAAGGCTACTAAGCCAAATCTTGAAGCTGCTCATCCAAATCCCAGGTGGGAGCAATTTAAGGAAGTCTTCTTCAAGAACTACTTCCTAGAGAGCTTTAGGGACAGAAAAAAAGCTGAGTTCTCCGCACTGGTACAAGGAACCAAGTTAGTGCTAGACTATGAACAATGGCTCGAAGATCTGTTCCATTTTGCTCCAGAGCACCTAAAAGGGGAAGTCGGTAAAACGAAGAAGTTTGAGAATGGACTTAAACCTGAGATCGGGTTTGTTCTGTCAATTATGGGCATTCGGGACTATGCTCAGATGGTCGATAAGGTGAAGACCATAAAAGATAGATTGAAGGAGAAAGAAAAAGAAAAGGCTACAAGGTCGCCCGGGTTGAGCAAAAGGCCAAATAATTTTCAGACCTTTTGATGGCCAAACAAGGTTTTTCGAGGAACCAGTTCAACCCCCAATCTGACTCCATTCCGTAAACCGAATGTGGGCCAGAACCCTTTTCGCCCCACTTTCAATCGACCTGCTCAACCGACTATGGGTCAAGTGACAACAGCAGCTTCGACAGCTCCACCAGCCACAAGCCAAGTGAGCCAAGCCTCAACACCAGCTGTTCCACCTTATAAATGTTACGTGTGCAATAAAGAAGGGCACATGGCCAAAGAATGCAGACTGCGTGGGTATAGTAATAACTCGCCAAATCAGTCCTACCAGCCATGGGACAATGGATGCGAGGAAAGGTGTTCGCGTTAACAAATGAAGAAGCTAAGGCGAACCCCGACGTAATGACAGGTAAGTCCACTAAACCCTCCTAAGTTGTAGGGAATAACCAGTGTATATATGTAACCTATACTATATGCAAACCTTAGGTACCCTGAGTGTCTCAACCATTCCAGCACGAGTACTATTCGACTCGGGCGCATCCCACTCTTTCGTTTCCACCACCTTTGCGAGTAGGATGAAAGATCAACCGAGAGACATCGGGCATGACTTAGTGGTCAGCACACTGACGGGTAGCGTCGTAAGCTTGAAGGAAGTCTATGACCCTTGTCAAGTAGAAATTTGTAGAAGGAACTTGCCCGCACGGCTAATAAAGCTCGATATAAAAGACTTTGATGTGATATTAGGAATGGATTGGCTATCCGCCTATGGAGCAAATGTCATGAATGCGGAGAAGAAGATAATGTTCAAACTGAAGGATGGGTCAGTTTTCACCTATCAAAGTGAACCAAAGAGGAAACCTAGAAGGATAACCTTATCCGCCCTCCAAGCGTGAAAGTTGCTGGATGAAAGATGTCAAGGCTTTTTGGCCACTGTGATGGACACCGAGGCAAAGATAAAGCCCTTGGAGGAACTTGACGTTGTCAGAGAATTTCCTGATGTTTTCCCAGAAGATCTAACCCAGATACCGCCTGATCGCGAGACCGAGTTTGCAATTTATCTGACCCCTGGTGCAGCACCGGTATCCAAGGCACCATATCGAATGGCACCTATTGAATGAAAGGAGTTACAGGTTCAATTACAAGATCTGCTGAAGAAAGGTTTTATATGACCCAACGTGTCTCCCTGGGGAGCACCCGTGCTATTCGTAAAGAAAAAGGATGATAGCATGCGGCTGTGTATCAACTACCGCGAGCTAAATAAGCTGACCATCAAGAACCGATACCCGTTGCCGCGCATTGACGACCTCTTCGATCAGCTACAGGGAGCAAGAATCTTCTCCAAGATTGATCTTAGGTTCGGATACCATCAATTAAATATCAAGAGCGGCGATATTCACAAGATGCCGTTTAGAACTCGATACGGACATTATGAATTCCTAATCTTATCGTTCGGGTTAACCAACGCCCCAGCAGCATTCATGGATATGATGAATAGAGTATTCCATGACGTGTTGGATAAGTTTGTCATTGTGTTTATTGATGACATTCTGGTGTACTCCAAGAGTGAAGAAGAGCACGCACGATGACCTCACTTTCGTGTTGCAGGGGTTGCGAGAACACTAGTTATATGCCAAGTTCAGCAAGTGTGAATTTTGGCTTCATCAAATTGGATTCTTGGGGCACATCGTCACCAAGGAAGGCATCAAAGTGGACCCAGACAAAGTAAAAGCGGTTCTCGAGTGGGAGACTCCGAAGAATGCCACTGAGATCCGAAGTTTCTTCGGTTTGGTCAGGTATTACCGCCGATTTATTGAGAATTTCTCGTGCATCTCGGTGCCCATGAAAAAGCTAACAAAGGAGGGCACAAAGTTTTAATGGAATGAATCATGCGAGAAGAGCTTCCAAGAGTTAAGGAACCGGCTAGTAACAACCCCAGTTTTGACCATCCCGGATGGCACCGAAGGAATGGTAGTATAGTCCCCAACTTGGCAATGCTACAGGACCATCACAGACAGGGTTTCCAAGCCCTGCGGGTCCCACTTGGGTACCCAAGGTATTCATACATGTGGATAGATGTGGGGAGGGGTATTCAGGTCATCTATCACCTCCCTACACTGATTTGTAGTCCATGGGTGAAGATCCCCAAGTCAGATCAGCAAAATTGCCAACTTCCATTCTCTGGGCGATGTCTTTGGGTGTTGGATGCATCGCCCAGAGCCTGAAAAGAACGTGAACAGGATGAGATTCCTACGTTTTTTTACCATGGGCAGTGCTTGGATCATCTCCCCATGCATGTTAGGTTATCATGGACCCCCAGGGGTAGTCTTTGCACTGAGCTTCATGGATTTTCACCTGGACCCACCACTTGGCTGCCAGGAGTTGCCCAGACAGCCCAGTGAATAGTAACTCAGCATAGCCTCAACTGCAAACCAAAGATTTGGCTGCATGCAAGGCTTGATTCACACGTATTACAGTATCCTAGGGCTGTTACAACCCAGGGCTAAGTTGCACGCAGCCAGGGCACACAGATCTGAGCCCCAAACTGCCTGTTCTTTGTGTAACAGTGCAATTCAGTTTTGCACCAGCTGGGTTTCGGTCTCAAGCTTGTAACAGCCATAAAAAATGTCATAAAATGCTCAGATCCTCCAAGCATCATGCTTGCATGCTGGATCTGAGATGGTTCATGGCAGCCCCTAGCTGTTCTGGGATGCCAATGGCCAGAAAGGCTTTCAAAAACACAGAGAGATATGGTGGTGAACAGTAGCAGCAATAGAGCAGCATCTCAGAGGTATGATTCTTATACCTGAATGTTCAGAGGGGCTATTCGAACAGGGCCTTGGAGGCAGGGCTGCTCCTCTTCCTTCTCCTTCCTTCTCCGTTCTCTCTTTTCTTTCTCTTTTCTCTCTTTTCTTTCTTCGCCTTCTCTCCACAATTTCAATAGTGCTAGGAACCTCTACATGAGGCTAAGGCACCCCTGTTTATAGGCCAGCCTCTCACTGAGGTCTGTTTGCCTGCCTAGGCCTCTTTTGAAAATGCATTTTTAACCTGATTCTCTGCCATTCTGGGCACTCAGGTGGGATCCATAGGGATCCAAGGGTATGAGGTGGTCCCTCAGACTCCCCTCATCCTATGGAGGGTGCCCATGTCCAATATGGGTGGTCCCCACACATTTGTGCATTAAAATATTGCATTTTTCCACTCTGTGCGATGTCTCTGGGTGATGTCCGCATCTCCCAGTGCATCGCCCAGAGATTACAGCAAGGTTGTTTCTTTGTGGGCTTGCACAGGGGTTTGACCCAGGGTTGGGGCCTTGCACCCACATGCCGCTCAAGGTCTTTTACACCTATTTTTAGGGGTGGGACCCACATTCATGGAGAGAAGAGAGAATACCTGGAGTCCAAGCAATACATAATGATGTGGGCAGTGCAACTGCATGGATCTGCTATCCATCTTCTGACAGGTATATAGGAGGACATCCCTGGGGGGGGTCTCCAGTAAATTCAACCACTGGAGTGATACTCCATAGTGTGCTTGGGTGCCATGTCAGGGGTTCCTTTCCTTCAGTCAAATTTTCCAGTCAGTCAGGGGCAGGTTTGACACTCTGACTTCCAGCTATGTGTTGTGCGGCTCCTGTAAAGCGAATGAAGGGAAGCTCGGAGCTTTCCAAACTGATTACCGTTGACATAGCCCTGAGGTGCTCAATGGACCATTTTAATCTTGTAAAACCCTTTCCCGGCTTCGGCTTGACGCAAAACATATTTTTGATGCAACCTAGTTTATTCATACCTCAATGTATTAAGTGCCTAGCTTGAGCTACTTCTTATTTTATAGGAAGCGTATTTACCATATACTTTAGTTAAAAATTAAAATTATTACAATTACATTACTTTATTCTAAATTCTCCTAAACCCAATGTAAGTTTTTCTATTTTGACTTGCTCCCCCGCCATGATCAAATGAGAATAGATAAGAGGCTCGTGGGATTGACGGGGTAGGGAGGGATGGCTATATTTCTGGGAGCGGGTTGTTAACTATGCTAGTCTCACACAGACCCAAAACTTGGTCCGTCGTTGTCATCTTTGTTCATTTTAGCCTGGTATCGAATGTTGACGAGGGTACTTCTAATGAAACTCTACATCAACTTCACCTTCAAGCTCACCATCGTAGCAAGTGTTCATCCATTTAGAAGGGGCAGGAGATTGTAGAATTGAGGTTTTAAGGTTTCACGTGGCTAGAAAATATGATCATGATTAGAGAAGACTGATTTCATTGTTGACAGATCAATTCAGTAGAGAAAAATATGGAAGAGACGATGTGGTTCATTGTTAGTTTTAACAAAATGACCACTTTTTCCCATTTAAGTATTACAGGGAATTAATGGAGAATAAACAAAGTAAGGTTACAATAACCAAACTTCACCTATAAAAGTGTCATTTCAAAACACCCAATTAAATCCTCAATATTGGAAAATTAGGTCTTATATTATGTATAAAATTCTTATAAAAAAAAAATATTATGTATAAACTGCTACTGCTCCATGAGCAGAAGATTCAACACTACAAAGCTCACACAATTAACACCGAAAACTGCCACAGAGCACAAGTTGAATTGAGTTCTACAAGTCTCATTCTCAATATATTTCCTCTCTATCATCCGTAGCATTCGTGACGCCTGCTACAAAGATGAGTTTCTATAAATGCTAATTGTAATATGCTTTTACAATAATGAAAATGCGGTGCTTTTTTTTTTTTGGGGAGGGGAAGGGGGACTTGAAAACACCACAAGTTACATCTTGCCCTGGCCTTCACTGGATGAGTTACAGGATCTGAGAGGCCCATTATGCCAAAATGGCATCATTCAATATTTCAGATTAGGAGTTTTTCAATCGCATCCTGCATAGACCAGGATATGGATATCAGTAGTTAAAAAACACAAAGGACAAAGAAAAGGGATATAAATTGCTGGACAAATTGAAATAAGACCATAGACCACCTTCAATTGCTGTATTTGAGATTTCAACTGGCTTCCCTCGTTGCTTGTCACAGAACAAGCAATCACTGGTCTAGTGACTCCACATGCTCTGCCAAGGGCTTGCTTAGAAGGTACAAATACATACGGCACATTCTGCCACATTCATAAATTACAAATTCATTCACGAAAACTGATGGTAGTTTTACCTCAACAGCTATAAATGCAACATGATGCAAAATTCACAAGTATCACAAGACATTCTGCTGTGTACCAAGAATGATCTCATATTCTATAAAAGATTGTAAAACAAAAGGTCAAATCTTTGAGAAGTATTAAGTGTAATCTACCACATGGGAAAACTCAGATTTCATAATTTAATATGTTCAGAGGTAATCAATAGAAGAAACCCAGCCAGTAGTTATAGAGCTCAATTGTGAGAAAGGATTCATGAAGCCAAACCATTTAATTGGATAAAGCCTGGTTGAGTTCCTATTTCACTACTTTAAGTGTACTTGATTCAGTAAAATAGGTGACAGATAAGGTGAAAAATCCTTGCTATCCATGGAAAACCAAGCCATTCAACCAAAATATTTAGAAATGCAGCTCAATTACTTAAATGTGATGGAAAGATATTCAAACAGTATTTAGCCAAGGCCATGCATTTGCTTTTGTTGATTCAATTTAGCTAAGGGAGTCGATTACAAGCCAGGACCACAAAACCAATGAAAACCAAATCAACTAGAACCAGAACCAACAGACTATGTGGTAGGGCACTTGGTTTTGGAGTTGCAAAAAAACAAGGAATTATCGGTCAGTCCAAGGTAGGACCAAGTGAACCACCAGGACCCAACTGATAATCTAATGTGGAACTGAGACTGACCAAAACCCCAGAAGAGACTCAACCACCAACTCTCTCTCTCTCTTTCCACAGGTTCAGGTTGTTGAGGTTTTATCACAAAAAAAGCTTCAATTTGATCCAATTGACAAACCAAAATCTCCCTACTGGATTTGATATCAGTCACAGAGGATAACGCTAACGAGAAGATTGGAATCTATTATGAACTAGACAACAACTACTACTCAGCTTTATTCCAACTAAATGGGGTCGGCTACATGGATCCTTGCTCTCCAATCAGCTCTATTGTACATCCCCTCTACAATATTATATAATATATGCCATGTTTTGATAGCCAGAAATGAATCAATTGGTCCATTAAGACAAACCAGGCAAAATTTCTCTCTTAAGAGCTTTATGAGAAAAAAAAGCTCAAATGGCTATGTGCTCTTCACTCGAACTCCATTTTTTCACCCACCAGCAAATATGGTCCGCCATGATTTAAAAAATGCTCCATCCAGGTATATAGATTTGGATGCATACCTTTCTCACAAAATAGAAGAAAAAAACAAAAACTAAAATTTATAGTCTGAAGCTTAGTAGTAGTTTTCTGCCAGTGTTTTATCAGCCATGACTAACTACAGACAAAGTGATGTAGATACATCACCAAAAGAGGCTTATTTTTATGGGAATAAGTCTAGGTTTAGGTTATATACATGTTGGGCCTTTGATCCCATGGGTTTTCTATGTTATAGGCCACTTTTATGGGCCTAAAATATGGGTAATTAGGTTTCATACTGGATTAGTTGTTTTAGTTCCATACTTAGTTTTATTTTGATGTTTTTGTTCGTAAATTGAACCGCTTCAACCAATGGTTCAATTAAGTGATTTTAGTAATTTTCTTTTAAGGGTTTAGTTAGGCTCGATTAAGACTCTGTTTTGAGTCTATTTTATTTTCCTAGTGGATTACCTAATAGGTTGAGGATTGGGTTAGACCTTACCTTTTTAGTGTAGGAGTCTATTTTTGACTCTTTTATATAATGTTGTAAGGGTGGCAAACATTGAAAAGCTTTTGTTGCTCTTCTTCTCCATTGAAGATTTTTGTCTTGTGTTTGATCAAGGCTGGTAAGATCTGTGTTTAATCCAATTGGTACCTTGCGGTGGGAAGTCCGGGTGGTTCTTTGAAGCTTACTTTCAATTCTTTGAAGATCTCCTTCAAGTTCAAGATCAAGATTCAATCTTTATTCAAGAACATCAACCAAATAAGTTGCTGCCAAGATTTTCCTGCAACAGTAAGTTTGATCCACCCCATCAATACCCATTCTTCTCTTAATCCTCCAAAACACCCCAAAACCCTAATTTTCCCACCCATCTCTCAAAATCTTTAACAAACCATTCAGCTAACAACACCAACACATAATTGGATCGCATATTCTCCTGCCAATTGTAATACTCGAACCAAGCTGTTTTCCCATTACCCCATTCAAACCACATCACACAAATTTCTAGAGATCATCCCATTATCCAAATTCTTCACAAACCAATCCAACAATAAGAAACACACAATACCTGAATCGAATTTCATTCACTACACTAGGAATAATCGATCCAAACCTTAGCCCCAAATTCTCATCCTAAACCCTAGATTCCCCTCTTTTCCTCTTTTCCAAAACTTGAAACCCTAAACCTAAGTTGCTGCCCATTCAAATTTACACACTTCCATCCATCAAAACATCTTAGGACCTTCACTGATAAACTCCCCTACCTTGACTTGACATAACCCTAACCCTAATTTCACCAAAACCCTATTTTGACCTAGCTGATCCACCGGTTCATAACAGATACTGGTTTATTGGCTGCTCCTAGTTGGTCTTCTACCAATCTAGGATTACATTACAGAGACTGACAGATCATTTATTAAAACGGTCTTGATTCAGAAACTGAAGTGTGTCTGGGCCAAAAAGGCTGAGAATGTTTGGGACTGACTGAAACCCAGCCACCCAACTGAATTGACAAATGAAGCTAATTTCAGATCCCAAAAGTATGATACTCAATTGTTTTCTTTCTGTAAAACATCAAAACCATGTTCATTAACATGTTTTTTTTTTTTTTTTATTTAAGGAAAAATGGATGCAGTGGAATTCGGCCATCCAGGTAGCCTTGTGGAGTATATGGGAAGAACAGAATAACAGAATAAGTAGAAGCATATTTATACCATTTTCCAAAGTGGCAGATATCATCACGGCATAAAAATGAACAAATACTTCTGTACGTTTACAGGCATCCTTTTTTGATATTTGAGGAGATGGGGGAATGGCAATAATGCAAATCAGGTCAAAGAGATCACGAATTAGAATAATATAGTTTCTGAAAACTGAACATGGTGATAGTGATGAAAGCAAGTTCGTGATGTTTCTCTTGCTGAACCTACGATACGCCAGAACATTGAGAACAGAACAGGATAAAAAGATAGAAGAAAGGAACGAGATGAAGAACAGAAGAATAGGAGGAGGGGAGGAATGATAGCATCTGATGTGAGGAAACAACCAAGAGAAACAAAGAGAGGAGAAGAAACAGCAGTTGAATACCGTCGGCCCTCACGGTAGGCAACAGCCAACTGACAACTCAAATCAATTTCATACTATTCCATTCGGAGATTACAAGCCAATATATAAAGATAAAAATTCTTGCAAAATAATAGAAACCCACTCTATTTTGGAAACTAACTTAACAAGCAAATTAAACCAAATAGGACACTACCAAATTATCAAATTATCTCCTATGTAATATACCAAACATAATACAATAAGATAATAGATTACAAGAAATCCCCAACTAAATAAACAAGTAAATCACTACCAGCTCCCTGTTGGACCAAAAACCCGATTTAGGTCCGGTTTGCCTTAGTTTGGGTCACCAAACCGGTTGTGTCAGTCCAACCACAATAGTGGCACTGAATCACTAGAAGTCGTCTTGAGTGTTAATATTTACTTCAAAACAAAAGTGACAAATGAAATAGATTATCAGGTTGAACTCCTGACCATCATTCGATTTCACAATTACCGATAACTCTACCGTCCCCACAAATGCATCTTCCTTCCATCTAGAACTGAAAAAGCCACTTTGCTCTGAGTGCTTTATTCAAATTCCAAAGGTTCATCTCAGGGTGTAAATAAAGATGTTCTAGGTAATCGAGACGGGTCCTAATCGGTTGCGATCCTTTGAGGTCAAAAACAAAACCGTCCTGATTAGCTAATCGATTACAAACCTGAGAACAAGTACCGATTATTAATGGGTGGGACGGTTCCGTTTTCTAATCATTTCATAGTGTCCAAAATTCTAAAATCCTTACCTAAGTATACAAATAATCACATATTCATTCCTAAGCACACAAATATCCATTCGTCAGCATACAAATAATAAATGGGAAGAGACCACTGCCTGGTCATCTAGCCCCCACACCATCGAGGGTCAATGAGAGCTCATGTAGGGGCATCAACATGACTGGGATTTTTTATTTCACAGGGGACGAGACAATAATTTCCGAGCTCCTGTGTCTGCACGCAAGATCCACGAGACCAGGTAGCATCCTTTTTCCCAATAGTAAAATATCCATCTATAAGCATACAAATTAAAAATATGAACCAAACACTTAAAGAGGAAATCTCAATTCCTAAACATACAAATAAATTCAAAATTCCAGAATCCAAATCATCAACACCAAAACAACACACCAAATCATTCAAATAAACATCAGCCATATCCAAGTTTGGTTTATATATGGCTTTTAAATGGCCATGGCAGTTCAGTTCTTAATCAGTTCACACCGGTTATTCGACTCTGGAACCATTGGGATTCCCAGAACAAAACCAACCCAGCCCGATAAGTAGTCGCTTCCAAACTCCAAACTGAGAACAGTCCCAATAAACTAATGAGTGGGACTTTTCAGGTTCCTAGCGGATCTGTTCCAGTCCCATATTTACACCCTTCAATCCAATGCTCACAAATGTTTTGGTTCCTAAATCCATTCCCACTTGTTGAGGTAGGACTTTTCTGCACTTTCCCTTTCCCATAAAAACCTCTAGCAGCATTTTTTTTCTAACTTCACGTGCTGTGGTATCTTGGCAAGTAAAAGAAAACAAGTTGGGATATTTGCTAAGACACTTTTTCTTAGGAAGACAACCTCCCCGCTAGCAACAGAGAGAGAGAGGGTCTTAACAGCCAAGGAAAGTATCTTCCCACCATCCAGTCTGCAAACCACTAGGCATTGCCAGTTGTCTTCAGTCTATTCAACTTCAATAGTATTTATAATACGAACTTAACAAGTTAATTAACAAACCTCAACAGTTACCTTTATAATGAAGAAATAATGAAATCTCAAACGTTTCAATGGCAAAAATATCGATTGGGATGTTTGTCAATTGTAACTCCCAGAAAGTTCATATCTAATCCCATCAATGAAATAATCAGAATGTTTAAACCCATCACATATTCAGGTGCAAAAGAAAAAACTAAAACTTAAAAAGAAATAAACTATCAAAGAGTAAGTACCTTATCTTCGGCGAGTAGAGGAAGGTGGAGAAGAATTTCAAGCGGCTCCGTATCGGCTGCCATTACTATAAACTCTGAAATGCCCCTATTCAGGGTCTTGGTAGCTGAAATCGGATTACTAGAAGGCATTAGACATTAAAAATTGTATGGCTTTAGATTTTACCCTTCAACGCGGGTAAGGAAAACAAACCTTCATTAGCACCCTTTTTGAGCTGTTTGTAGTTCGCAGCTTGTTGAATAAGGTCCATTATGGTTATTGTAAGCTGGGCATCGGCCAGCGGGTATGCTTTCGGATTCACGGCTTCGGCGGTCTTGAGAACAACCGCAGAAGCAGATCAATACAAATATATCTAATCAAATTATAATCGAAAATATAAATAAACAAAACAAAATGAAAGTGGAGAGAAAGATGAGAAGGAATGGTACCATTTCCAATGATAGAAGACCAGCAAAACTAGGGTTTTTCAGTTCTCTGTAATCTCCACCAGCGAAGTAGGGGTTTTAAGGAAGAGGAGAAGGTTTAAAGAGAAACGCCGTCAGGTGTTTGGTTATAGTTGGAAGTCCACCCAGGATCCTACGGCTGATTTGTAATTGGATCATAAACTTGATTGAATATAACCACCGTCCGTTCTCCAGGGCGAGGTACTTTACAATAATGAAAAATAAAAGGGTAAAATACACGTAACCCCCTCTGTAAGCCACCCAATATTCCTCGTACCCCCTAAGCTTCTGATAAGTACACGTACCACCCCTCAATATTCCACGTACCACCCCTACTGTACCCCTTAAAGCCATTTAAGTCCAAAATGCTAAAAAATGACCAAATCACAACTTTTCTAAAATTTGAAAAGACCAAAATGCCCTCATCTTCCCCAAATCATGATCTTCTTTTACATACCCAATACCACCACCACCACCCACCATTAACACCATCACCACCGTGAAGCCCCACCTCCAACTCCTCCACCTCTACCACAGGAACCTACAAGGATCCTCCTCAAGATAGAATGGATCAATCTGGAATTTTAGGACCTGAATCACAACTCATAACCCTATGAAATCTAAGTTATAACCCAGCGAAACAGCCCTCGAATCATCAAAGAAAGCTATCTGTAATTGTTCCTGGCAGTACAACAGGAAGGAACCCAACCTGAAACTTGATCTTAGAACCCCCAACTTAGGCAACTTTCCAACCTCCGTTTACAATTTGAATCGGTCCAGGGTAAGTACACATGTACCCAAATTTCAGCCCAAACTGATAGAACCCCAACGAGAAAAAAAGAAAATCTTTAATTTATTTGGCAAATCTAGTCTGATCTCATGCTCACAGACAACAAACCAGCCCCAATACCCTCCAAAGACAAGAATTATGGAACATTCTGATAATTTTTAGTTGTTTGATAAGGCATAAAACACCCCACCAATTAGAAGTTGCCACATGGCCGAGCTGAGGTCATTCCAAGAACCAAACCGAGCTCAGCGGAAGATCGGGTCGACCCGATCTTTGACAAACCTTACTGCTTGGCCGAGCTCGTCGGACACATCCAAGTCAACCGAACGCTGAGCCGAACTCGTACGGGTCCGACGAGGCCGACCTAGTAGGCCGAGCTCTTCGGCCGATCTCTGGCCGCACGGCACGGCAGATCAGTACCTACCCAAAGATCCCCCATCACGGCTGAGCTGCACGCCAGTTGACCCCATGGTCCGAGCCTACGCAGATCGGCCTCAATTGGAGCACCATAGCGCGGCCAAGCTCACACAACTAATGATGACCTTAGGTCATACAGACCGAGGCCAAGCTCCTAAGCCTAGCTCTGAGGCCGAGCTCTCCACGAAGGCTACCATAACTCCCCACAGGGAGATCATGGCGCCACGTCAGCACCACTCGAGAATCACCGGATAAGAATCGAGTCACGATCTCATCACGATACCGAATCACACTCCCATTAGGACTCTTACCTTAACAAGAGTCCGACCCCGAAAGAAACTCTCCACTCCACTCCGCTCCGAGGGGAAGAGCCTTACCAAACAAGGACTCTTACCATAATAGGACTCCTCCAACCGCCTCATCTCCCTCTATAAATACTAAGGTATGGAGCTTTATTGATCATCTCACTTTTACTAGCTGTTACGCTGTTGCACTGGTGATCTAACTTTAGCATCAGAGAGTCCTAGGCCGGAGCCACACCGGCTCTCTTATGCTCATCACTTGGTCTTTACAGGCTCATCCGTGGGCGAACCAAGCATCAGAGGTTTCCACACGCAACAGATTTGGCGCCGTCTGTGGGAACGACGTCAGCAAGCCATCGTCGCTTCTACCAACTTCAAGAGCAACAACAATGGTGCACACGAGATCAAGGCAGCATGGCTCGACTTCCTGTGGGGAAGAGCTATAGCCCGTTGTGCAGGCGAGGCAATCACCACCCCCTAAAGCCTCGCGGCAGGGTGCGATCAGAAGACCCCCTCGGGCAGGGGGTACGCAGCCCAGCATTGGCACCGCGATCAATCCCATTCCCCAGCCAGAGGGTGGGAATGGCGGAAGTGTGCTAGACACAACAGCGGTTGACTGGGCACAAGTCGACCCAAACTTAAACCGGTTGGGCCTCCAGCGCCGCCGCTCTTACCGGAGAATTTGGACCCCGAAGCCCCGGCAAGTTATGGACTTGCAGCTGCAGATGCTCCACACCAACGAGATGCTGCGTACTTTCATGAACCAGATGGCCCGGAGTGGGCTGATGGGCCAACCACTGGTCGCGCCCCCTCCAGCCCCGATGCGTGTAGAGAGAAACTTGCGGCAGAATGGTGTCCGGCGTCGAGCCGAGCCTAGCTAGGCAGCATCATCACACCCGTCTCGTCAGAAGACTCCTCCTCCACTCCCGAGTAGGGGCACTCGACGGGTTAAACAGGAGCATCACCGAAGCCCAGGGGCAGGGCAAGAAATCGAACCAGTGGGCTCGGTAGCGACAAGGTCAGTATTTTCCGGTCGGCTCGGAGAAGACGGGCTGCCGAGGGGAATCCGAGAACAGGGGAACGAGCCAAATGGGAGACATGTTACGAGATAAGGAGAAGGATCTCGCCATAGCCCCCAGCGTCAAAGCCCGCCTCCCTGAGAAGAGCAACAGAGGAGACCCCGTGGGTCCAATTTCCAGGTAGAAAGAAGAATAAGGAGGGATGGTGCTGATCGAGCTGACCAGAATGGTCAACCACAGCGGGACAATCGAGCATACCGACCTTGAGCTGAAGAACAAAATGGCCGACCTAGGCCAAGCGAACAAGACAATTTATACCAGGTGGATGAGCCAAATGGTCGAGCACCTGAAACTGAGCTGGAAAGGCGGCTACGAAACTTGGCCGAGCAGGTGGAGGGATTGAAAAAACAGGCGACCCCGGACGCCTATTCACTAGTCGGGTGACACCCTTATCCTCTTGAGATCATGACCGCACCACTACCGGCCGAGTTCAAACCTCCTCCCTTCGACCGGTATGATGGGTCAACCGACCCGACGGATCATATCAACTACTTTAATGCGATGATGATCATGTACAGAGGAACCGAGATTGTTTCTCATCGGGATTTCCCTGCATCCCTCAAGGGCGCGGCGACCTCATGGTTCTCCTGGTTGCCGTTGAACTCCATAACAAGCTTTGCTCAGCTCTGTCGAGCCTTCGTCATGCGCTTCCAGAGTAGTATAAAACACAAGAAGACGACGGTCAACCTCCTCAGCGTGAAGCAAAGGTCTGACGAGTTGATCCAAGCATTCATCTCCCGCTTCAACAAGGAATCCTTAGACATCAAGGATTTGGATGAGGCCATGGCCCATACTACGATGAGCAACGGGCTCGCCGACATGGACCTCATCAAGGACTTGGCCAGAAAGCCGACCAGAAACCTGGCCGAGCTCTTAGTGAGGTGTAATGAATTTGCAAATATGGCCGAGGTGCTCCAAGCCCGGAAGGGAAACGAAGGCCGAGCCGATAAGAAAAGGTCGACGATCGATGATCTCAAGGAGGACAAGCGGCCCAGGACTGATCGTCGAGCCGAGAGATCAGACCGAGCTCAGAGCCCCGATTACACCCCACTGAACACCTCGTGCAAGGAGATTTTGATGCAAATATAGGACGGCGGGTACATCCGCCAACCCCGACCGATGCAAGCCGGGTCATCTCGAAATCCCAACAAGTATTGTCAATTCCACAAGGACACCGATCACGACACCGAGGATTGCTATCAGCTTAAAAGAGAAATCAAAGAGCTGATAAAACCGGGCCACCTGAAGCGATATGTTAAGGGAGGCCTGAAGAGCGTGGGGGTCAGCGACCTGAAGATCACGATCAAAGGAAAGCCGAGCCGAGGCCCAAAAATAGGCTAGCCGAGCGAGACGAAGATAAAGCCCTAGCTGAGAAGTAAGAGGCTGGATCCGGGCCGAGCAGTGACAAGGGAGCTCCCATATACACTATCCTCGGAGGGCTCAGACAAGAGTCTACTCGAAAGGCCAAGGCAAATGCGCGGTTCATCGGAGTCGCAGAGATGCCCACCAAGAAGCTCAAGCCAGCGGCGACGATCTCCTTCACCGAGGCCGACCTCGAAGGTATGAGTTTGCCTCATGATGATGCTTTAGTGGTGCAGGTAGAAATTACGAAGAGACCCGTCCATCGAGTATTGGTCGATACCAGCGCATCTGTGGACCTTATGTCACTAGACGCGTACTGACAATTTGGCTTCGATGACGAAGCTCTCAAGCCGAAGGGCACCTCACTTCATGGGTTCTCGGGAGCTGCTGCGACCATCAAGGGCTCAATCGACCTACTGGTCACGGTCGGACAAGCTCCATGCCAGGCGACGATCTAGGTCAAATTCATGGTAGTACGATCGGTAGTGGCTTTCAACGCCATACTCGGCCACCCATCATTGACCGCTCTCCAAGCCATCATCTCATCGACGCACTTGAAGATGAAGTTCCCTATCAAGAACAGTATCGGCAAAGTTCGAGGTGACCAGAAGAAGGCACGGGAGTGCTATGCTACTTTTGTCAAGCAAAACAAAGGCAATGTCCGAGGATTGGCAATGTGCATCGAGCACCTCCCTGAGGATCAGCGGGAGGAGCTCATCGAAAGGAGAGGACGACCCGTGGAAGACCTGACCCCATTCCACCTCAGCGAGGAAGACCCAACAAAGGCGGTCCAGCTCGGATCATTGCTGAGCAAGGATCAAAGGAATTAGCTTGAAAATTTCTTAAAAGCGAACGCCGATGTCTTCGCCTGGTTGGCTGCCGATATGCCGGGCATACCAAGGCATATAGCTAAGCACCGACTCCACGTGGATCCGAGCCGAAAGTCAATCCAGCAGAAGAGAAGGAACTATGCCCTTGATCGACAAGCCGCGATCAAGGAAGAGGTGGAGAAGCTCCGCCGATCAGGGTTCATCCGAGAAGAAAAATTCCCGACCTGGTTGGCTAATGTCGTCATGGTCCCCAAGCCGAACGAGAAGTGGAGAATGTGTGTCGACTACACCGACCTCAACAAGGCTTGTCCAAAAGATGAGTACCCACTACCTCGGATCGACCTCTTGATCGACGCCACGGGAGGCCACAAGATGCTGAGCTTCATGGACGCATATTCCGGCTATAACCAAATCATGATGCACGAGGAAGATGAGACATACACGGTATTCCGAACTGACCAAAATTTTTTTTGCTACAAGGTCATGCCGTTCGGATTGAAAAACGCCAGAGCGACATACCAGCGGCTCGTGAACTATATATTCTGTGAGCAGATCGAAAGAAACATGGAAGTCTACGTGGACGACATGTTAATGAAGAGCTTGAAGGTCTAGCACCACTTGGCCGACCTAGAAGAAGCCTTTGGCGTATTGAGGAAGAACCAAATGAAGCTGAACCCTGCCAAGTGTGCATTCGGTGTGACCTTAGGGAAGTTCCTCGACTTCATGGTCTCTGTCAGAGGCATCGAAACCAATTCGGCAAAAATCAAGGCCATCCAAGAGATGTGCCCTCCAAGGATGATCCGAGAAGTACAAAGGCTAAACGGGCAAGTGGCGGCGTTGGCACGATTCATGTCGAGGTCGGGCGACAAGTGCTTGCCGTTCTTCAAGGCCCTCAAGAACATCCGGAACCCGAAGGACTTCGTCTGGTCCGACAAGTGCCAACAAGCTTTTGAAAAGCTGAAGAAATACTTGGAGAACCCGCCTCTTCTCAGTCGACCCGGGCCAAAAGAGGAGCTTCAAATTTACTTAGCTACCACCCTAGTGGCAGTCAACACGGTGTTGGTTATGGAAGAAGGCCGAGCTCAGAAGCCTATATACTACATCAGCCATGTTCTTGTCGACACCGAGACGAGATACTCCAAGTTCGAGAAGATAGATTTAGCCCTTGTCACGGCCACAAGAAAGCTAAGGCCATACTTTCAAGCTCATCCGATATCGGTGCTGACCGACCAGCCTCTTAAGAAGATATTGCACAAGCCCAACATGTCAGGTCGGCTGATCACCTGGGTGGTCGAACTGAGTGAGTATGACATAAGCTATAGCCCGCAGATCACGATCAAAGAGCAAGCCCTGACCGACTTCGTCGCCGAGTGCACAATGTCGGACCTCGGGGTCGAGGAAGAGAAGACAGCAGAAGATGCCAATACAAAAGCTGAACCCGACCCGACCTGGACCATTAATGTCAATGGCTCGAGCAATTTCGGAGGAAGTAGAGCTGGCCTGATCCTGGTGAGCCCCGAGGGGTTTCGGATTCAATATGCCCTAAGGTTCAAGTTCCCTGCCTCGAACAATGAGGCCGAGTATGAAGCCCTCCTAGCCGAACTTCGAGTCAGCAAGGCAATTGGCATAAAGTGGTTGAAGGGGCGAGGAGACTCCTAACTCGTGGTCAACTAGGTAAACGGAGACTATGAGGTGAAAGATGAGAGGATGATAGCTTACCTGAGCCGGGCATGAGATTTGATCTCCGAACTCGAGCACTTTGAGATGACCCAAATACTGAGAAAAGAGAATGCAGCGACTAACTCCCTGTCAAAGTTGGCCGAGGCCGACCTCCAATATCTGAGCCGATCAGTGCACATAGAGATCTTGGAGAAGCCATCCTTGCAAGAAGAAAGCGTAAAGCACATTGAAGAGGACGAGCCGACTTGGTTGGACCCCATTGTCAACTACTTGGAGAATGACCAGCTCTCAGAGAACCGAGACGAAGCAAGAAAGGTCAAGATCCGAGCTGCCAAGTATACCATGATCGACGGAGTGGTCTACAAAAGAGCAATCTCGGCACCTCTTCTCCGATGCCTTGGACCGAAGGGAGCCGAGTACGCTTTGGCCGAGGTACATGAGGGAATATGCGGGAGTCACATGGGTGGCCGAGCTCTGGCATACAAGATACTTCGGCAAGGATTCTATTGGCCAAGAATGCAAGAAGAGGCCATGAGGTATGTGAAGATGTGCGAGAAGTGCCAGCTGTTTGCACCAATTCCAAGCTGACTAGCAACAAAGCTGACCTCAATGCTGAGCCCAATCCCTTTCGCTATGTGGGGGATGGATATTCTCAGAGATTTCACCCCAACGTCGGGAAACAGGAAGTACGTGGTGGTGGCAATCGATTAATTCATTAAGTGGGTCGAGGCCGAGCCCCTGGAAACCATCACCGAGAAGAACATGGAGAAGTTCTTCCGAGATAAGGTCATCTACCGGTTCAGACTACCAAAAGTGCTCATCACAGATAATGGCATGTAATTCAACAACCTGGCCTTCCGAGAGTTCTACGAGCACTTCTGCATTAACTTTCGACCCGTCTCAGTAGCTCATCCATAAGCAAATGGACAAGTAGAAGTATCCAATCGAACATTACTCGCCGGCATTAAGAGAAGGTTAGATGAGGCCAAAGGAAGATGGGTGGAAGAGCTCCCAAGTGTCCTATGGGCATATAGGACGACGATAAGAACACCAACCGGGGAGAGCCCTTTTCGCCTCGCTTATGGGACCGAAGCCCTCGCCCCTGCCGAAGTTATGGCATCGTCATACCGAGTGCTCAACTTCGATGAGAAGACCTATGAAGATGGGCTGAGAGCCAACCTTGACTTCCTCGACGAAGTTTGAGAAAATGCCCTACTCCGGAACACGGCATACCAACAGAGGATGGCAAAATACTATGACTCAAGAGTAAAAGAGCGACACTTCCGTCAAGGGGACCTCGTCCTCAGAAAACTTAGCACATCCCAGCCAAGGCACCAAGGAAAGTTAGCACCAAATTGGGAAGGCCTGTACATAGTCTCCAAGCAAATTCGCCCAGGAACGTATCGCTTGCAGACTCTAGGGGGCAAGAAGGTACCGAGACCTTGGAACTCGGAAAATTTGAAGAAATTTTTTCAGTAATTTCCTTAAGTATCCTGCTCGGCAAGGTTTATGATGAGCATATTTGTATTCGGCTTCAGCCCCGACATTTGATTCAATAAAACAAAGTCTTTCTCCACCACTTGACGTATTTGCAAGCTCCAAAATCAAAGTCATAAGACCGGTCCTCATAGACCTAACTGACCTCAAAGACCGACCCTCATAGGTCGGCAACCAAGTCATAAGACCGGTCCTCATAGACCTGGCCGGCCTCAAAGATCGGCCCTCATAGGTCGGCAACCAAGTCATAAGACCGGTCCTCATAGATCGGGCCGACCTCAAAGACCGACCCTCATAGGTCGGCAGCCAAGTCATAAGACCGGTCCTCATAGACCTGGCCGACCTCAAAGATCGACCCTCATAGGTCGGCAATCAAGTCATAAGACCAGCCCACAAAGACTGGCCGACATCTGAACCAACAAGAGCAAACTCTCCCTATGGCCGAGCTGAACAAAGTCTAAAACTAAGCTAAGGCATTACGCTCAGCCAGGGAGGCTGCTCGGCCAAGCAGCCGCTTATGTGGTAGCCGATCTAATCTGACCGCTGGGAACAGCGAATTAATTAACCAAGGTGAAAGTCATCCTGACCTCAGACATGGCATGGC
This sequence comes from Telopea speciosissima, assembly GCF_018873765.1. NCBI lineage: Eukaryota > Viridiplantae > Streptophyta > Magnoliopsida > Proteales > Proteaceae > Telopea > Telopea speciosissima. The sequence goes on along the minus strand of NC_057917.1, from coordinate 36,844,110 downwards.
CGAACCGATGACCCAGTAAAGCGTAGCTAAAAAACAGCCAAGTCCTTAAGCTCGGCTAACGGAACGGGTCATCAGCTGAGCCACAACATCAAATGGAACAACATACACAAGGAAAAGAAGACTAAAATTGCTGAGCTAAAACACTTAGCCAAATTTTGAGAAAAAAGAGATTTTCATTCAGTATAAGCCGCCTGCTCGGCATGGTTACAAAGTGGGTAGTTCGGCCCAGCAAAAAAAAAAAAAACAATAATAATTACTTCTCAATCTCCTCGGCAGCAGACTTAGAAGCGACCTCGATGACCTCCACGATAGTATGCTCGACAAGGAGGTCTTGGGGCTCAGCGTCGAGGGCGAGGGGGTCGGCCTGCGTAGGGTCCTCAGTTGGCAGAGCCTGCATGACCTCGACGCCCTCCTCATCTCCTAACTCCTCAGCAAAAGTGGTCGCATCATCGTCAAAGCATGAGAGATTGAGATCGGGATAGGCAACCTTGATCTCGGCCAAGAGATCAGCCCGGCCTGCCTCAAAACCATCAGCATAAGGAGGCTTCCTGATCTCATGGCATACGTCAGCATACTCCTTCAATTGGTGGTAGTCGTTGATTGCCTCATCCTAAGCCAGAGCCAGGTCCTCCTTGGCCTTCTCCCTCACCTCGTCGAGCTGGGCCTATAGAGCCTTGACCTTCTCCTTCTGCCTGGTCACCTCAGCCTCGGCGGCAGTGAGCTTCTCTTGAGTCTCCCGACACCTCTGAACAGCATCCTGAGCATCCTGGTAAGCCTTTTTACACTGGATGCCCAAGGAGTGGTTCTCAGTTAAGAGCCGCTCAAAACGAAGCATGATCTCCACTGCCTGGCGAAGCCCTGTAAGAAAGCATTAGAACAAAAGTCAGGTCGGGTTACATAGGTCGGATCTAGTCACAAGAGCCGAATAGGAAATTTACCATACTAAAGTCTTGAAACAAGGTGGAGAGGAGCTCGGGGTCGGACAGCTCCTCTAGCTTCTCCCTGTCAGTCGGTAGCCGACCTGCGTCCAGCCATTCCTTGGCATGCACGACCGACGTCAATGCCGAGTCCCCCTGGGAAGAGGCGCCAGGTCAGCCTCACTGGAACGTTGCTGGCTGAGGCCCTCCCCAAGACATATCGAGAGATGTTGGGGGGTAAGGCCACGGGCGGAAGACCACCACTCGTCAGATTGACCAAGAGCTTCTGACATTTGGTGTCCCTCGGCGGGCTCCTCTCGCCTTTTCAACCTTTTCCCTTCCTTGGAGACCCCATTGGGTCCGTGCTCTTCTCGGCCTCAAGGCCAACCACGGCGTCTGACGGGTTCGGCAACACAGCCTTGCCCTTGGAAGCCTTGGAGGACTAGCCCCAAGACTTCTTCTCGGCATTCTTCTTCCTCCGGTCCGCAATGGTCTCGGCCCTGAGCCGAGCTGAATCCATTGGGGGAATATGGCTGACCACTGCAAGAAAGACAAAACGTCAAAAATAAACCAAAAAAGAAAAGAAGACTAAGTAAAGGGGTCAGCTCGGGTGACAGAAACGGGCCCGGCTAGGGCTCCTACCAGGGGTCATATGCCACCTTTGAAGGAACCCCTCATCCTGAAGCTGGAGGACATCGAGGGGCTGACGCTGGGGGATCAGGTCGAGCGAGGTCAGCTCATTCTCGGTCAGGGATAGTACCCTGTTGACATAATTCAAGTTGATCTCCTTCCACTCGGCTCGGAGAGGGCTGTTTGGAATGGAAGCAAAGAAAAAATGAGGCTTCCAATACTTATTGAAGCTCAGTGTACCAACCAAAAACTTATGGCCTCCTAGGGCCGCACTCTTCCCAGATCGGCGGCTGAAATAGTACCACCCCTTCTCTGGAGACTTCTTCAAGAAAAAGAGCCGAGAGAAAAGCGCTACGCTTGCACCTCTTCCCATCTCGTAAAACAGGGCGTAGAAGCCATGCACGGCCAGCCAAGAGTTCGGCACCAGTTGACCTGGGGACAGGTGGAAGTGGTCCAAGATCTGGTCCACCAGGCCGAGGACGGGGAGCCTTAACGCGTACTTGAAAGGCAACTCTTACAAAGCCACCTCGCCAGGCCTGATGTAGCAGGCCATCTCCCTTGGGTTGGGAGCTCGGAGCTAGATGTTCTCGGGGATGGCATAGGTCGTCCTTAGATAGTTGAGGTCGGCATCAGTGATAGTGCTCGGGATGGTGCCGACACTCCCTTCTTCGGGCTCAGAGGCGTCAGCGGATGAGCTAACCGAACAACCCCCACTTTTAAAGAATCGCCCTCACTTGACTCCTCATCATCGGATGAGGATGATCCAGAGCTCTCGGCTCGGTCTCCGGCCATTAGTTGGGCCATGAGGCCAGACTCCAGGGGCAACGGAGGCTCAGTAGCCTTGGCCTGACGAGGCTCCACTACATCGGGCTCGTCTAAAGTCTAGCCCAACAAGTCTACTATGGGAGAACGAGTGGGGAGCTCTCGGGTTGAACTCGCACCCTCTGCCGCCCCGGCGAGCAGCTCGCCTATGTGACTACTACCAACTGACATACTGGGCAGAGAGGACTTACTGGTTGAAGAAGAGCTGAAGACGAGCTAAACATGAACGAAGCAAAAGCGGAGCTGATCACAAACCGGAAAGCACCGAGTGCTGTAGAGCTGAGAAATCCGAGCTTGCCGAGAAGTCAATAACTTGGAGCAGTGAAGAATGAACAGGGAAGAGTCGCCTATTTATAACTCTTAAGCTGAACTGATCCAACGACCAAGGAGAGCTCAGCATAATTCAACGGTCCGGATCAAAAGATGATTCAAATTCCTGAGCCTGCCATAATGACTCTGCTGCACTGACGCCCAACTATCAGACCTTATAATGTCAAATCCTCGACAAAATGAGCTCGGCTCAGCCGCAAGAATCTTTTAGACGAGCAAACCAAGAAACTTCACTCATCAATGCCCAGCTGATCCCTGATGAGTGGGGGGGCCTGTGATAAGGCATAAAACACCCCACCAATCAGAAGCTGCCACATGGCCGAGCCGAGGTCATTCCAAGAACCTAACCGAGCTCAGCGGAAGATCGGGCCGACCCGATCTTCGACAAACCTTACTGCTTGGCCAAGGTCGTCGGACACATCCAAGTCAATCGGACGCTGAGCCAAACTCATACGGGTCTGACGAGGCCGATCTAGTAGGCCGAGCTCTTTGGTCGATCTCTGGCCGCACGGCACGACAGACAGTACCTACCCAAAGATCCCCCATCACGATTGAGCTGCATGCCTATCGACCCCATGGTCCGAGCCTACGCAGATCGGCCCCGATTGGAGAACCATAGCACAACCAAGCTCACACAATTAATGATGACCTCACGTCATACAGGCCGAGGCCAAGCTCCTAAGCCGAGCTCTAAGGCCGAGCTCCGAGGCTGAGCTCTCCACGAAAGCTACCATAACGCCCCACCGGAGATCACGGCACCACATCAGCACCACCCGAGAATCACGGGATAAGAATCGAGTCACGATCTCATCACGATACCGAATCACAATCCCATTAGGACTCTTACCTTAACAAGAGTCCGACCCCGAAAGAAACTCTCAACTCCACTCCGCTCCACGGGGAAGAGCCTTACCAAACAAGGACTCTTACCATACTAGGACTTCTCCAACCGCCTCATCTCCCTCTATAAATACTAAGGTATGGAGCTTTATTGATCATCTCACTTTTACTAGCTGTTACACTGTTGCACTGGTGATCTAACTTTAGCATCAGAGAGTCCTAGGCCGGAGCCACACCGGCTCTCTTGTGCTCATCACTTGGTCTTTACAGGCTCATCCGTGGGCGAACCAAGCATCGGAGGTTTCTACACGCAACATTGTTCAACCCTCACACCAGTACCTATCTTCTACACCTCTCACCCGTCGATGCTCAACCTGTTCTTGCTAAACCAGATCTCACCCCATCGTTTCCAGCAAACCAAGCCCCACTCTCTTCTCCCTCCTCTGTCCTCGACTTTCTCTAGATGGTTAGAGATAGGAATCCTAATTGATTAGGAAAATTGAAAAAGCAAGGAAGAAAAGTTGGAGATTCGGATACACTATGGTGAATTTTCTTCCACATCTGAAGAATTCATCGGAAGAGCAATTGAGAAAAGGCTCCTGCAAGTTAAAATCAGGCTTCTCCATTCAACTTGGATTTTTATTTTTTTTTAATTAAGTTTTGGAACTATTCTATGAAATCTTCTCTGGTTGAATGAGAAAGAAATGATTTTGATTCTTATTGGTGCTGGAGGTGGGCTTTACGGTGGTGATGGTGTTAATGGTGGGTGATGGTGGTGGTGGGTATATAAAAGAAGATGATGATTTGGGGAAGACGAGGGCATTTTGGTCTTTTCAAAGTTTAGCAAATAGTTCAGGACAATTAGGTTATTTCAAATTTTAGAACAGATAGAAGAGAGGGTATTTTGGTCATTTTTTAGCATTTTGGACTTAAATGGCTTTAGGGGGTAAAGTAGGGGTGGTACGTGGAATATTGAAGGGTGGTACGTGGACTTATCAAAAGCTTAGGGGGGTATAAAGAATATTGGGTGTATTACAGGGGTACGTGTATTTTACCCAAAATAAAAAGGGTTTTTTTCAAATGCCCCCCTCAAATTGCCCATATGTAAAAATGCACCCCTGAATCTCTACTAATTTCAAATGCACCCATACTTATTCAAACTTTGTAACAATCTAGTCCAGTACTTCAGTCTGGGACATTATGTTCAAACGTTTGGCCTTTTTTGTACATGGTTAGACAATTCTGCCCTTGATCAGACAAAAATGCCCTTAACTAAAAATAATAAAAACCTGCAACTTATCTTCCCCAAATTGTTTAGGGTTTGAAAAATAGGGAAAATTGCTGGTTTTTCTATTTGAAGATTGGTTAGATTTGCAGGGAGCATTAAAGTTAAGAATGATTAGGGATATCTTTCGTGCCACGAAAGACATATAAACCATGAACTTGGACCTGCATACCAAACGAGAAGAACCCAACTAGAGCATTATCAGACAACAACCCAATAGCCTATTTAAGCGCAGATTTGGCAAACCCTAGCTCCTCCTCAATGACACAGGTGTCGAGAATGAAGAGGAACACAGACGAGGCATCGTCAGTGACTAAGGGTGTGAAGGTGTATTCTATGGTGTTATATTGAGGCTAGAGCTCAACAAGGACATTGGTTTTTAGAGATCATTAAGTAATGCTAAGGGAAATGGTGGCGTAGGAAGCAGAAAGGGCAGATCCAGATTTTGGCGGTAAAGTCAACACGACAATATAGGTTGAGGATGCATGTGCAGGTCCTGTAGAGGAGAGGGATGTAGGGGAGGGTTGGGATGTCTGGATGGGGTCGGATCTGAGAGATCATCGCTGTAATTTGGGATCACGCATTTCCTCGCTTCCACCTTTGTTCAGTTCTTGCTTCCTGCTTCCGATTGCAAATACACCCTTAATTCGGTAAGTATACATTTGTCTTCAAGGCTGAACCCTAATCAGGGTTCTCTGTTTCAAGTATTTGGGGAAGAAAGTGGAATATTCCCCTGATTCCTCCTAATTGTACCATGAAAAAATAATAAATAAATAATAATGATAGTGAGGGAAACTTGGTCATTCTACCTATCAAGGGCAGAATGGTCTAACTATATACAAAAAAGGCCCAACGTTTGAACATAACGTCCCAAACTAATGGATTGGACTAGATGGTTACAAAGTTTAGAAAGTAAGGGTGCATTTGTACGTATGGGCAATTTGAGGGGGGCATTTGAAAAAAACCCAAAAAAAAGCCAGGGACGTCTATAACCGGGTTTAAAATTGGACCAAACAAACCCAATCAGCCAGCCTCACTAAACATGCAATCCCCTTGCCAATCAGCTGGATGAAGTGAAATCGGCAATTAAATCCCCTTTACTGATTCCGATTCAGTCGAAATCTATCAGAATTGTTAGGAATCGGCCAAAGTTGGGTGGAATTGGACTAAACCCTAAAAAAAGTTCTATTTTTGAAAGTGGAATGGATGAGAATGTAGGAAGAAACGGTACCGAAACAAAATTTTTCCGATTCGATACAAAGAATCGATCCTCATGAACTATAGGGTATTCGAAACAATATCTCAATATAGGTTTAGGGTTACCTTTTTAGTGCCACAAGTGTAGCACCTCCAATGATTCACAGTACTTGAACGCTGAACCCACAAAGATAGGAATCAACCTCCACTCAACGTTTTGATGGAGAAGAACCTAACTGTTACACCCATGCCCCAACTCATACTAATTTGAACTTGTGTATGTGTTTTAGCGTAGCTGTGAGAGCACCCTATGCCGGTGAGCTATTTTAGCTGATCATTAAACCTACCCATAAGATCATTGATCTGAGAACGGGAAAGCCTGTTGAAGAGAGATTCCTCAATCGAGAGTGGGAAAGATTTGCTGATGGTGAATTCACTAGTTACCCTCCAAGCGCTAGTCCCAGGAGTGAGGAGTACCGAAGAAGGAATCCGGTATCATGTAACATCGATAGTTGGTGCCTTTGTGAAGCGTGCTTCGAAATGAGAAAGTTCTTCAGAGTTCTAGAGGAGGACTTTGATTAGGAGAGCGTTGATCTTAAAATGCCTTAATTGGTGTATGCATTATAGTGGTTAATCAACAAAACCCTCTATTTGGATGATTGATGGTATGTGTCTTAACTAACATTACACACACCTCTCCTATTGAATTAGTATCCCATTCATACCCAATTATGTCCCTCTTTTATGTATAAACTGTTGGATGTAATGTTTATGTGTCCAACAAACTCAATTTAATTTGATTAAATTAATTAATTTAATTTTACTTAATTATGTGCTTATCATAATTGTATATTGCATCTGCCCAATTCAAACCGTTTTGTTCAAAACTACGGATGGATTTGGGCAATCTGTTCTATGATTGCTATATTTTACATTCGTAGAATAGTGATTGGACCAAAATATATATATATACACATTTCGTGTTGAACATGATCCACAGGTATTCCCGAATAATTCACCATCAAGTTGTAGTTGCAACGGGAATTTCTGGTAGTTATTTTCTCTATACTTGAGAGACACTTGCCATTTTATTTATGTTTTGTATATTTGTGGTGTGTCAATGGTTGATGTCTACCGAAAGGACTGACTATATATCGGCCACTCGGTGTGCACAATGTAAATAGTTATGGATGTTATGCTCAATAAAGTTTCCACTGCCCGTAAAGGGAGAACACCAAAAAGAAAGTGAACGGATTTGATTGTGCCAAATCCAAGGCCTTGGTATTTTGTAAAGTGTTTGCAAAGAGTATTTTATTTTATTAATATTAAATTAAATGTATTTTGAAAAAGAGTTTTCAAAGAGTTTTATGGCCAATCAAAGTCCTCCATACTCTCGTGATAAATTATAACGGACTGGAATTGTGGCGGTGATCTTTATTCCATGGTTCCAATGGCCCATTATAGGTGTTAATAGTATGGGGAGAAAATGTAATAAAATTACCTACCACAAAGGGTTTTTCAGGTTACATCCTGGTAGGATCATCCATTACTGTGATTTTGGTTAAGTTTTGTCTTTATGTACTGTCACACTCCAAACCACCCTTTGGGAGGATTAGGTACGTGATCTAAATTGCATAACGGTAATCCGCCAAATCCCACGGATCTAGAAGTAATTAATACACTCATGGACACACATCCAAAGCATTATCATAAACAAAATCAAAGTGTTGCAGATAATCTACATTTATAGAGAAAGAAAGAAGAAAACGTAGCGATACGGGAAATGATTGTGATATACATATATAAGTAAAGTTGTTCCATTCCCCAATACAACCCATACAGGGAGAGATAACTCAACCCCAAAAAGAAAAGAAGAAACTAAAACCAGAAATAAGGATGGGGATAAACTCCTGACAAAATAAAAAAGGAGTCCCCAAGACAAAAAGCATCAAGAGCACCCTTCACGAGTCATCTTCAGTAACCACTGAGAACGCTGGCATAATTGGCACGACCTCCGTCGGGGTCCATACCAATATCATCATAACCACCAAGGCTCTCCTCCGTGAAATGAGCCTCCACGCCACAGTGGCATCTATCTATACAATTATCTAATAGAAAGAAAAACATATATAACAGAGTGTGAGCCCCACTAAGCCCGTGAGTAAAATATATCATAATGCATGCATATGCAACCACAATCCACATGATCGTACATGATATGCAAGCCCAGATTATTTATTAGCCACCTATCAATATAGCTAAGGCAGGTTAGTGCTACTACAATCCCCAATGTATGTATCCCTGGTGCGGGCTTGAAACCCCTTCCCGCGATACACCCATTGAGTTGTCGGAGAGGACCAGTCAGCTCTAGCGTACATACCTTGGTCAACCCGACCAGCCCCCTATGATTAAACTTGTGAGGTAACTGACTCAATATCATAATTCACCCTTTCGATGCTTCCCAAACATATAGCTTGAGGCTTCCCGGCATATTTACCCAAGGCATCCCAGCATATTACCAAGGCTTCGCGGCGTATTCGCCCAAGATTATACGGTAGTCCTCACAGTCATCCAACACCTTAACCCCTGTTGGCAAGGGTGCGTAGTACGGGTAATGAATCTCTAACCCCATGTCTATATGGCATCGCATGAGTCAGGCGATGTCAACCGTATCCCATACTATGGGGTACCACATGCCTCATTTCCAAGCCGGCTACGACATCTAGTCTATCATTCACAATCATCATGATATATTCAAACAGAGTTGATCAACAGTCACACGATGTGTAATAATTATGAAATTTAATTTGATTAAGTAACACAGCATTATAATTGTAGAATCAATTGCCGGCATAATAATAATAATGTTACACGTACATACACGATAACATTTCACTCACCTGGTCAGGTTCTATGAGATCGATTCTGATTTCGATTCAGTGCGATCAGCGGTATACCTCGGCGCGAGGATCAAATCCTAAGTATAAATCAGAAATATGTCATTTAGCATTCCAAACTATTTTTGGATGTCATAGGGTTGATCTAGGCTCACTGGTTTGACTTGGTGCACAATCGAACTTCACTTGGAATTCTCTGGGCCTTGCACTGGGCTTCAGGTCTAAGTCCCAGTGCGTCATCCAGAGAATATGGTCTAGGGGCAGAATGGTCATTTACTCTCTGCAGTACATGTATCAAGGCCACAATAGCCACACAATACAGCCCCTAAGTTAGCAGTACTGCAAGACCAACACAGGCAGGGTTTCCAAGCCCTACGGGACCCACTTGGGTACCCGAGGTAAAAATATATATGAACAGATAAGAGGAGTATTTTGGTCATTTACCACCTCCTTACACTGCCTACAGTACCATGGTGGAAGCCCCCAAAGCAGATCTGCAAAAATACCTATTTTAATTCTCTAGGCGATGCCTCTGGGTGATGTGTGCATCGCCCAGAGCCTGTTTAGAACGTGAACAAGCCCCAATTCTTAGGTTTTGCACCATGGGCAGTGCCTTGATCAATCCCCTATGCATGTTCGGTCATCATGGACCCCATAGGGTGTAGTTTGTACTAGTCTTCATGGATTTTTACTTGGGCCCACCACTTGGCTGGTAGGAGCTGCCCAGACAGCCCAGTGAATAGTAACCCAGTAGAGCTACAGCTGCAGACCATGGATTTGGCTGCATAAGGGTTGTTTCATGTATGTTAGGGTAATCTAGGGCTGCTGCTACACATGGCTAGGCTGGATGTACCCAGGCACATAGATCTGAGCCCAGACTGCCTGTTCTTGGTGCAACAGTGCAGTGTAGTTTGGCACATGCATGGATTTCGGTCTTAGGTGTATAATAGCAACCAAAATCATGTCTCAAGGCTCAGATCTTCCATGCAACATGTTTGCATGTTAGATCTGAAGCCATACACGGCAGCCCTTTATTGTTTTGGGCAAACCATGACCAAAACTCATCCTAAAACACAGAGATCTAGAGGGATGAACAGTAACAACAATATAAAAGCATACATAAGGTATGATTTCATACTTGGAATATGCAAGGATGGCTACTGGACTGAGCTGATGCACAAGGGATAGCTTCCCTTCCTTCTCTCTTGTTCTTTCCCTTCCTTTCTTCTTCCTCTCCTTCTCTTTCTCTCTTTTCTCTCTTCCTTTCTCTCCCACAGTTTCAACAGTGTACTAAGCTTCTAAAGCTGAGCTAGGGTCCTCTATTTATAGACCAGCCCCCCCCCCCCCACTGAGGTCTGTTTGGCTGCTTAGGTCTCTTTTCAAAATGTATTTTATGACTGATTCCCAGTCATTCTGGGCACTCTGGTGGGGTCCATAGGAGTCCAAGGGTATGAGGTGGTCCCCCAAACTCCCTTTAACCTATGGAGGTTGCCCATGTCCAATATGGGTGGTCCCCACACATCTGCAGATTAAAATAATGCATTTTTCCACTCTGGGCAATGTCTCTGGGTGATGTGTGCATTGCCTAGAGAATACGACAAAGCTGTTTCACTTTGGGCTTGCACAGGGGTATGATCTAGGGTTGGGGCCTTGTACCTATACCTCACCCAGGGTCTTTTGTACCTATTTTTAGGTGTGGGACCCACATTCATGGAGAGGAGAGAGAATATATAATACCCATGCCCAAGATACAAGGGTAATTTGGACTTTTCACTTTTTGTGCAGAATCTGTACCAATGGACCAATGAAGGGTGGAATTTTAGTTGTTAGCATGCACACTAGAGGTAAAACCTTGCTAGTATTTTATTAGTGTTAGTGCAGGGTATGCTTGTTTATTTATTTATTTTTCCTTCTTTGTGCATGGTTATTTGTTGCTAGTATCCAAATATATTTATTTATAAGTTTATTAACATCTAAGAGAGGTTAGCTTAGTGGTCAGGACCCTATATGGACTTGAAGAGGTCTAAGATCAATTCTTGAGGGAAGCAATTGAAAGGAATTTTATTTATTTTGCTTTGGATAGCTTGGTGGACATAATATTGACTTTTGACTTGGGGACTATAAATCGATATTGAAAGGAGAAGAGAGATTCTCTTTGTCAAGTGTACTTGAGAAGTTGAAATAAATTAAGGGAAGGGAGAGAATGAAGAAACTTAAAGTTTTATGAATTGATAAACTGTAAAATAAATTAGGAGATTAAAACTTAAAAATTATTAAAAGAGAGTTGAAACTTATTCCAACAAATAAAGAAGTAGAAGTAAAGAAGAAATAAAGACGGATTGAAGAAGAAGAAATAAAGAAGAAGAAAAAACAAAAGGAGGAGAAAAAAAAAGAGAAGGAGAGAGAGTTTCACCTAAGAGCAAGAGAGAAGAGGCTTCATTGGGCTTGTAATTTTTTAGAAGGTATATATTGTCATATTTTCATACTTTATATCATGGTCATTTGAATATAAGAGATTGAGTCTTAAGGTTGTATTGTTATAGTATACTGTTTTGGACAGATTCTGTCGGCTGTTAGAAAAAAAATTGTATTTCTTAATCCGTGAGGATTTTGGGTCTCAATTTTGGTGGGATCATGGATGACATGTAGATGGAATATTTTTTCAAATTTGAGGCCCATCCAATTTCGTTTGATATCCCATCTGAATGAGAATTTGGGACTAGTCTGCTGTCTTGGTAGAATTTGAACCTGAACTTGGGAATAATGAAAGCCCATCTAATACTTGGAATTTGGTGTGACTCATTTTTATTTAGTATAGTTTAATACAAAAAAAATTTGGATTAAATTAAGTTTGGGATATGGTATTTATGTTTCTTTTAAATCTGTTGCGCAGATTCTGGCTGAATCTGTGCACTAAGATTGAAACAAATGATTTAAATATAAAATAAGAGAATTTAGAGATGACTTTTGGTGGAGATATTGGTATTAGGATAAATTGGTCCCTTTTAAATTTTGAGTGTCCCTAGATATGTACAAGTGGGGGAAATAATGCATTTTGAGGGCTGTCCGTGTTTACAAGTTGGGTACAGCTGTAAGGGTACATAAACCTATTGATTTTGCAATTTATGATCAATGTAGGGGATATTGGATCATTATTTTTGTGATTTGAAGTTTAGTGAGAATTGACTTAAAACTTGCAAAGGTGAGTGAGACCCCGCAGAACCTATGTATTATTTTCATATACAAATCTCTTTTCTTTGATTTGCCATTTTATGAAATTTCATGATTTGAAACAACATGACTATTTGTGCATAATTGTCTTGAAGTCTATTTTAAAGTATTATACATGTTTTGAAATAAAATATAATTTTTATGGAAAGAATTCATGATTGTGAATTTATCAAAAGCATGATGAGACTTGTCATTTTATAAGATATGATTTGAATGTAATATTGTTGGACTGCAACCCTTCCAACAGGGGGTTATGTGTTGGGATGGATTGTTGAGCACAGGAGTGAGGCAAGAGCGTGATGTTTAAGGACATGGTCCGGTTCTGTGAGCCAAGAGCTCGAAGCTCACAATTCCATTATGTTTAGGTATGTGGACCAGGGGGTGAGGCAAGAGCGTGACGTTTAAAGAACGTGATTTTCCCTTCATAGGAGCCCATTACCGGTTCTGTGAGCCAAGAGCCTGAGTCCCATCCCATTGATTATATTGGTGATGTGTTGATTTTTAGCAGTGCGACTTTATGAACCTACTGAGGCTATTAATTGGAATTGGTGTTATGAATTTTTGAACTCATGACATATTTTACTGGAATTTGTGATATTTTTAGATTTATATAACATATGTTTTGAGATTCTATTACATTTCCGGATATGCATTTGTTTACCGATATTTATGTTCTGTTTCCCCTTACTCATTACGCTTTGCCCAAGCTTACCCCTTTATATAACCACACAGAGAACGAGAGTCAGGAGCCATGTTCATGTGATGAGTGCACTGGAGTTGTTGGAGGAGATGATACTTAGATTGGGGATGATTAGAAAATTTATGAAATCATTTACCTTCTTTTATTTGGAACGGTTGTAATGATTTTGAATTTGGATTTGACCTTGATACATGATTTATTTTAATATTTAGATGGATGGATGTAATAGGGATTTATTCTTACTTTTAGTTGTGGTGCCACCAATACCTTAGTTTTGAATATCCAAATCCATATTAATCGAATGCTAAATTTAACTGTTTAAGTCTTCCGCTGTGTTATATGATGGTATTATTGAGGATTTATTTGGAGATTATGACTAATGGTTCAGTTTTGATTCATTTATCTAAAACCATTTCGATCTTGTGGACTTGTGTGATGACCTTTACCCTTAGGCCGGTTTGGGGGCGTTACAGAATACCTGGAGTCCAAGTAGTACATTATGCTGTGGGCAGTGCAGCTGCAAGGATCTGCAATCCATCTTCTGACAGATATGTAGGACATCCTCGGGGGTTCTTCATTAAATTCAATCACTGGAGTAATACTCCACAGTGTGCTTGGATGCCATGTTAGGTGTTCCTGTCCTTCAATCAAAAATTTCAGCCAGTCAGGGGCAGGTTTAACATTTCTCCCCACCTTACAAAAATTTCATCCTCAAAATTTGCTTACCTTGTAGCTCAAAGAGTTAGGGATACTTTTCTTTCATTTCTTCTTCACATTCCTACGAAGCCTCTTCTATGGGCTTGTTTCCCCATCGAACCTTTACAAAGACGACCGTGAGGTTATGGAGATTATGTTCTTTCCTATCCAATAACTCCGTAGGCTGTTCTTCATAGGTCATATCCACGTCCAACTGTTCAGGTTCAGTTGAGAGTACATGTGTCGGGTTGTTGATGTATTTTCTTAGCATCGACACATGGAAAACATCGTGGATGCCTTGCAAGGATGGTGGTAATGCTAGTCGGTATGCTACGGGTCCTACTCTGTTGAGAATCTCATAAGGACCAATGAATCTTGGGCTCACCTTGCCCTTCTTGTTCAATCCTTTTGTTGGAGATACCCAGAGGAATACCTTGTGTCTGACATTAAATTCAATATCCTTCCTTTATCGGCATAACTCTTCTGCCTTGATTGGGCCACTTTGATTTTCTCTCTAATGATATCTACCTTATCACAGGTTGTTTGTATCGTCTCTGGCTCGAGATATTTTCGTTCTCCAACTTTGTCCCAATACAATGGGGTCCGGCACTTTCGACCATAGAGAGCTTCATACGGTGCCATGCCAATGGTGGAGTGGTAACTATTGTTGTATGCAAATTCTACCAACGGTATGTGGGCATCCCAACTGTCATTCATTTTTAAGATACAGGCTCTGAGCATGTCCTCCAGAGTCTGGATGGTTCTTTTGGATTGTCCGTCCATCTGCAGATGGAAAGCCGTACTAAGATTTAGCTGAGATCCCAATGCCTTTTGTAAACTTCTCCAAAACCTTGAGGTAAATCGAGGATCCCTATCAGATACAATGCTGATAGGTATGCCATGTAAGCGGACTATATTTTCAATGTATAGTTGGGCAAGCTTCTCCATTGAATAGTTTATCTTGATGGGTATGAAGTGGGCTGCTTTTGTTAGTCTGTCCACAATCACCCAAATTGCATTCATCCCTTTCCTGGTGTTGGGTAGATTTGTCACAAAATCCATAGTGATCCTTTCCCACTTCCATTCAGGTATAGGGAGTGGCTGCAGTAACCCATACGGTTGGTGTCTCTCTGCCTTTATTTGTTGGCAGGTGAGGCATTCAGACACGTATATTGCTATGGTCTCCTTTATCCCAATCCACCAATAGTACTTCTTCAGATCCTTGTACATCTTTGTGCTTCCAGGGTGGATTGAATAGGGTGAGTTGTGTGCCTCTTTAAGGATTCTATTTTGGACATCATAATCATCAGGCACGCACAATCTGTCTCGAAACTTCAATGCTCCATCATGGGCCAGTGAGAAGTCTGGGTCCTTATGGACTCCTTGCTGTACTTCCCAGATTATCTTGGCCAATTCGGGGTCCAATGATTGCTTCACAATTATCTCTTCTCGGATCGGCGGTTGTAATTCCATAGCTGCCAATTGCATAGCCGTTCCTTCGATCACGAGTTTTAGATCAAAATTTTGAGCTTCTTCTGACAACCGCTTGCTTACGACCAAGGAGGCAAGGGATGCAGTTTGTGATTTCCTGCTTAACGCATCCACTACAACATTGGCCTTGCCGGGGTGGTACTGGATCTCACAATCATAATCCTTCACCAGTTCTAACCACCGCCTCTGTCTCATGTTCAGCTCCTTTTGGGTGAAGAAATACTTCAGACTTATGTGATTGTAGAAGATTTCACTCTTTTCACCATATAGGTAATGTCGCCATATCTTCAACTTGAAGACTACCACTGCCAATTCTAAGTCATGAGTGGGGTAGTTCTTTTCGTGTTCCTTTAGTTGTCGTGAGGCACAGGAGACCACTTTACCTCTTTGCATTAAGACACCACCCAATCCTGATTTGGATGCATCGGTGTATACCACCATTCCTCTAATTCCATCCAGAATTGTCAAAACTGGTGTCATCACCAGCCGGTTCCTTAACTCTTGGAAGCTCTTCTTGTACGCCTCATTCCATTCAAACTTTGGGCCCTTCTTCGTTAGCTTCGTCATGGGCGCCGAGATGCTCGACAAATTTTTAATAAATTGGCGGTAATATCTGGCCAAACCTAAGAAACTTTGGATCTCAGTGGCATTCTTCGGAGACTCCCACTTGAGAACCGCTTTCACTTTGTCTAGGTCTACTTTAATGCCGTCCTTGGTGATGATGTGCCCCAAGAATCCAATTTGATGAAGCCAAAATTCACACTTGCTGAACTTGGCATACAACTGGTGTTCCCGCAACCATTGCAACACGAAGGTAAAGTGTCGAGCGTCCTCTTCTTCACTCTTGGAGTACACCAGAATGTCATCAATAAACACAATGACAAACTTATCCAACAGGTTATGGAATACTCTATTCATCATATCCATGAACGCTGTTGGGGCGTTGGTTAATCCGAACGATAAGTCTAGGAATTCATAATGTCCGTATTGAGTTCTAAACGCCATCTTGTGAATATCATCACTCTTAATCTTTAATTGGTGGTATCTGGACCTAAGATCAATCTTAGAGAAGACTCTTACTCCCTGTAGCTAATCAAATAGGTCATCAATGCACAGCAATGGGTATCGGTTCTTAATGGTTAACTTATTTAGCTTGTGGTAGTCGATACACAGCCGCATGCTACCATCCTTCTTCTTCAAAAATAGCACGGGTGCCCAGGGAGACACGCTAGGTCATATAAAACCTTTCTTTAGCAGGTCTTGTAGTTGGACCTGCAACTCCTTCAATTCAATAGGTGCCATTCGATATGGTGCCTTAGATACCGGTGCTGCACCAGGAGTTAGATCAATCGCGAACTCTATCTCATGATCAGGCGGTAGCTGGGTTAGATCTTCTGAAAAAATGTCAAAAAATTCTCTGATGACGTCAAGTTCCTCCAAGGGCTTTATCCTTGCCTCGGTGTCCATCACAGTGGCCAAAAAGCCTTGACATCCTTCATCTAGCAACTTTCGTGCCTAGAGGGCGGATAAGGTTATCCTTCTGGGATTCCTCTTTGGTTCACTTTGATAGCTGAAAACTGACCCATCCTCCAATTTGGCTATTATATCCTTCTCCGCACACATGATGTTTGCTCCATAGGCGGATAGCCAATCCATGCCTAATATCACGTCAAAGTCCTTCATATCAAACTTTATTAGCCATGCAGTTAAGTTTCTCTCACAAATATCTACCTGATAGGGGTCATAGACTTCCTTCAAGCTCACGACACTACCCGTTGGTGTGCTAACTACTAATTCGTGCCCGATGTCTCTTAGTTGATCTTCCATCCTACTTGCAAAGGTGGTGGAAATAAATGAGTGGGATGCACCCGAGTCGAATAGCACTCATACAGGAATGGTTGAGACACTCAGCGTACCTAGGGTTTGTATATAGTTTAGGTTACATATATACACTGATTATCCCCTAAAACTTAGTAGTGTTCAGTGGACTTACCTGTCATTAAATCGGGGTTCGCCTCAACTTCCTCGTTTGTTAACGCGAACACCTTTCCTTGCATCCGATTGTCCTGTGGCTGAAAAGGTCTAGCGTATGACTAATTTGGCGAGTTATTATTGTACCCACGCTGCTTGCATTCTTTGGCCATGTGCCCTTCTTTATTGCACATGTAACACTTATAAGGTGGAATAGCTAGTGTTGAGGCTTGGCTCACTTGGCTTGTGGCTGGTCGGGCAGGCGAAGCTGCTGTTGCCGCTTGACTCGTAGCCAGTTGAGCAGGTCGGCTGAAAGGGTTCTGACCCACATTCGGCTTACGGTACGGAGTCAGATTGGGGCTTAAACTGGTTCCTCAAAAAACCTTGTTTGGCCAACCAAAGGTCTAGAAATTACTTGGCCTTTTACCCAACCTAGGCGACATCTTGGCCTTCTCTTTTTCTTTCTCCTTCAATCTATCCTCCATAGTCTTCGCCTTGTCGACCATCTGAGCATAATCCCGAATATCCATAATTGACAGAATAGACCAGATCTCAGGTTTAAGTCCCTTCTCAAACTTCTTCATCTTACTAACTTCCCCTTTCAGGTGCACTGAAGCAAAATGGAGCAGATCTTTGAACCATTGCTGATAGTCCAGCACTGACTTGGTTCCTTGTACCAGTACGGAGAACTCAGCTTCTTTTCTGTCCCTAAAGATCTCTGGGAAGTAGTTCTTGAAGAAGACTTCTTTAAATTGCTCCCACATGGGATTCGGATGAGCGGCTTCAAGATTTGGCTTAGTAGCCTTCCACTAGGCTTCAACCTCATTCTATAGCTGATAACCCGCACATATTAGCTTTTGCGCATCCGAACACTCGAGCACTTCAAATGCCTTCTTTAAGGCGCTAATCCACCGTTTTGGCTGCATTGCTTTGGAATTCAACTTGGAAAACAGGGGTGGTTGGAGTTTCTTGAATCTCTCCATTACCTTGGCGGTAGAGTTTTCCAATAAGTGTTGAGGCACAGGTGGTGGGAAAAGTATGGGCCGGTTGGGTGGTGGAGGTGGTACTGCAAGTTCATGCATCATGGCCACAAATTGCATAGACATTTGGCCCAGCAGTTCTTGTTGTTGCTGCATGGTCCGTATCATAGTAGTCATGAACGCATTCACCTCACCAGCTGAGGTGCCACAGAAGTGGCTTGAGCAGCCATTGGTGCCCTCGGCGAAGGAGCCGATGCTACAGAATTTTGGGCCTCGATTCCATTCGATAGCTCAACCTCCGGAATAATGCGAGGGCATCTTCCTCGACGACCGCCTCGAGTATTTCTCGTGTTGACCATGGTTGCTTTTCTGGAAAGAGCAACTTGTTCAATAATCCAACACTCCTTATCGAGGTCAACAAACAAATCCTAGTTGACACATGTACATACCTATTCCACAGTTCCAGTGAA
Source organism: Telopea speciosissima (assembly GCF_018873765.1). Classification (NCBI taxonomy): domain Eukaryota; kingdom Viridiplantae; phylum Streptophyta; class Magnoliopsida; order Proteales; family Proteaceae; genus Telopea; species Telopea speciosissima. The sequence goes on along the minus strand of NC_057917.1, from coordinate 36,825,653 downwards.
TTAATGTAGTCATCCCAGCAAGGTGTGTTTTATTTGCTTATTCATTCTATTCTTGTTCCCCTTTTTATTTGTTTTATGATATATTATGCATGATTTTAAAATTTTAACATTAATTCTCTTAATTATATGCCTATGCCTAACAGGCAAGTAGTTCCAGCCTCTTCCCAACCATAAATTTTATCACGTGTAGGTGTTCTATGTCACTCCTAACTTCGTAAGCTAAGGATAGATAAATAGCTCGATCCCCCAGTCTAGTATTTGCTGCAAGTCCCAAGAAGAAAACTAATCGGTTCTCGGCACGGGGCAATATCTCCTATATCCGGATCATTCTCCTCCTTAGGTGCCTAATATATCGCATGTTGCTGGGATCTCCAGGCCTGAAAAATGTAGTAAGGTCCTGTCATGAAGAGGTTCTAAGCATCAAGTCACCATGGATACTTAATTAAAAGAAATAAGTACATGGCTGTAGGAATTCAAGTAATCATGAGCAGGAGAAATAAATGGGTTGGCTTGAGGCATCTTAGCACCTATGGGGTTCAACTTCGATTGGACAACCTATCGGAACTTATTCTTGGTTGAACTAAGTTGTGGGTATGGTGGGGCCTACGCTCCCTAAAATCTCGTTAATATATAAAACAACATACCTACATACCTATGTTCAAGTTTGCATCGCATCACTCCACCTCGGTTCATACACATGGCAATAGGCACATAATATTAAATATTTAAGTCCACTCTACTTATTTATAGGTATAGACATATTTATTTGTCCTCAATCATCTAAATAAGGAAAGAAATTCCTAAAATCTCTATGCTTCCTATTTCACTTTGACAACCCACATGCATTGCCTTATCTATCCATACACGTGTCATTAATTAAATATTTTAATTTAAAATTTTATTATTATTATATTATTTCTTTTATATTCACATATTTGTATAATTTTTACTTTTATGTTTATTAAGCCATTTCTAGGCAAAACTCACAAGTTCATAAACTTTTATGCAAAAACAACAAAGTTCCATTCTCTGGGTGATGTCTCTGGGCATTAGTGCTATTGCCCAATACTATCGCCCAGAGAATTGGGGCCTAGTTATAATAGACCAAGACCATTCCTTTTCATTTCATTTGTCCTCTACAGCTTCCTAAACACTTAGGGCAGAGCTCCAAAGCCTAGTGTGACTACTTCCACACCATATCCACCCATTTTCCTGGGTCCCCAGCGATCCTACACGACCCAGGGTAAAATTCTTTAACTTTTTCTCTTGTTTTAGGTTATTTTCCATGATTTTCTTGTCTTGGCTTGGATTCTACTAATTTTTCTTGCCCTGACTTCTCCTATTCTTTCCTTTTTGTAGCACCATGTCTACTAGACATAGTACGGCGAGGAAATCCATAGCACGTAAGAGGCTGTGGTCCGAGTTCGAGCATTCTTCGTCTTCTTCTGTGCCACCCACCTCACCAAGAGAGGATTCTTCCTCCAAGGAGCTGGATTTTGGCCGGTTCTTATTTTCTAGGTATGAGCACTCCAAGGATTGGGACAAATTTAGGTCCAAAAGCATAGTGAATGGGAGATTGGTAAAGGTGGATGACTTCCACCAGTACAACTTATACACTAGGTTCAATATCCTAGGTTGGGCATCTATGCTATCGCCCACCGAGCCATGTTACCCTAACTTGTTTTGGTACTTTTACTGTAACCTAGTGCCATCTGGGGCACAGGAGTTCGGGTTGGAGAGTAGAGTAAAGGGAGTGGATATTAGACTCACCATTGCCACCTTGGTAGAGATCCTTGAGCTGCCTAACACAGAAGAGAGGTGCTACTATAAGCCCAGGATAGACATCTCAGACATGTTTTCCTTGGAGACCAGGAGGAGGGTATTCAAGGCATAGACTGGTTTGGAGGGGGTTCCTAAATCCGAGGCTACCAAAAGCCCAGTGCCCGGATCATTAGCTGTGTTTCATATAACATCTACCCGAAGGGTGGGAATAGAGGTAGCATTTCCATGTTGAGGGCCTACATCACTTACTGCATATTGGGAGCGGGCAAAGGAGGTCCAATTATAAATCTCCCATATCTACTGCTACAGGCCATGTTATACCATGGCCAGAACCCTTCTGATGGGAACCTTCCATATGGGAAGTTCCTAACTTTGGTATTTAGACACTTTGGTGTTCCCTTGGGTGGTGAGTATATGGATAGGAATAGCTCTAGACCCATCAGTAAGACCTCGATCTTGAAGATGAAGGTGCCAGGGGAGCCAGAGAGTGATCCGGAGGAGGGAAATCAGATGGAGCAGAGCCAGGAGCAAGGAGAGGAGCAGGGAGTTGGCCTAGAGGAGGAGGGCGACTTAGAGGGGGTTGGAGCACAGTTCACTGACTTGCCCCCATATGAGGCGACCGGTGCCAGAGTCCTACGGGTGGTCTCAGATGATGTCACAGTTCTAGGGCCTCCGCACCCAGCTCATCGACATGTCTACTAGGATGGATCGGGGCTTCTCATCCCTAGAGAGTAGAGTGGGATCAATAGAGCGACGCTTGGGTTTCTGGGATACATATTATCGCATCGACTCACGACAGACTTAGCCTCCACCGGGTGACTTACCTCCACCAGAGTAGCATTCCAGCGTACTTCCTTATGTTTAGCGTGACTTGACTTGATGTACTTCTGACTTTTGTCTCTTTTTATTTTTATTTTTTTTTATCATGGTTTATGTACTTTTTTTTTTGTCAGCTTATGTAATTTGAAAGTAGTACTTTCAATCAAACATCATGTAGTGGCTCGGCCACAATTATCTTTATATTAATGTAATTATGCAATTTGCCTTTTAATTACATCTATCTCCCCTGTAGCTTTTACTTTATAGCATGTTTTATTATTGATAGCTTATTATCCCTATTCTGCCATCCGTGAATGTAGAAAGAGCCTCATGCTCTGATACCAAGCTCTGTCACACCCCAAACCATCCCTGGGAGAATTAAGTAGGTGACCCGAATTGCATAACGGCAATCCACCAGATCCCACGGATCTAGAAGCAGTTAATACACTCACGTATACACATCCAAAGCATTATCACAAACAAAATCAGAGTGTTGCAGATAATCTACATTTATAAAGAAAGAAAGAAGAAAGCGTAGAGATACAGGAAATGATTGTGATATATATACATAAGTAAAGTTGTTCCATTCCCCAATACAACTCATAAACTAAACAGTAAGTTCTGACATATACATAAGCGGAAATAAAAGTAAATATGTACAGGGCGAGATAACTCAACCCCAAAAAGAAAAGAAGAAGCTAAAACTAGAAACAAGGATGGGGATAAACTCTTGACAAAATCAAAAAGGAGTCCCCAAGATAAAAAGCATCAAGAGCACCCTTCACGGGTCATCTTCAGTAACCATTGAGAACGCTTGCATCATCGATATGACCTTCGTCAGGGTCCATTCCAATATCATCATAACCACCAAGGCTCTCCTCCGCGAAATGAGCCTCCACACCATAGTGGCATCTATCTGTATAATCATCTAATAGAAAAAAAACATATATAACAGAGTGTGAGCCCCACTGAGCCCGTGAGTAAAACATATCATCATGCATGCATATACAACCACAATCCACATGATCCTACATGATATGCAAGTCCAGATTATTTATTAGTCACCTATCAATATAGCTAAGGCAGGTTAGTGCTACTACAATCCCCAATACATGTATCCTTGGTGCGGGCTTGAAACCCCTTCCCACGATACACCCATTGAGTTGTTGGAGAGGACCAGTCAGCTCCAGCGTACATACCTTGATCAGCCTGACCAGCCCCATGTGATTAAACTTGTGAGGTAACAGACTCAATATCGTAATTCACCCTTTCGGTGCTTCCCGGCATGTAGCTCGAGGATTTACTCAGTTTGGCATATATCCATAATTCACCATTCGGTGCTTCCCAAACATATAGCTTGACGCTTCCCAGCAAATTTGCCCAAGGCATCCCAACATATTGCCAAGGTTTCCCGACGTATTCGCCTGAGGTTTTACGGTAGTCCTCACAGTCATCCAACACCTTAACCCCTGTTGGCAAGGGTGCATAGCACCGGTGATGAATCTCTAACCCCATGTCTATATGGCATCGTATGAGTTAGGCGGTGTCAACCATATCCCATACTACGGGCTACCACAGGCCTCATTTCCAAGCCGGCTATGGTATCTAGTCTATCATTCACAATCATCATGATAGATTTAAATAGAGTTGATCAACAGTCACACAATGTGTAATAATTATGAAATTTAATTTGATTAAGTAACACAGCATTATAATTGTAGAACCAATTTCCGGCATAATAATAATAATGTTACATGTACATACACGATAACATTTCACTCAACTGGGTTTGGTTTTATGAGATCAATTATAGTTTCAGTTTCGCCTACAGTCTGGCCGTATACCTCGAGTGAGGGATCAAACCCTAAGTATAAATCAGAAATATGTCATTTAGTATTCCAAACTATTTTTGGATGTCCTGGGGTTGATCTAGGCTCACTGGTTTGACGTGGTGCACAATCGGACATCACTTGGAATTCTTTGGGTCTTGCACTGGGCTTTAAGTCTAAGTCCCGGTGCGTCATCCGGAGAATATGGTCTAGGGGTAGAATGATCATTTACTCCTTGCAGTACATGTATCAAGGCCACAACAGCCACACAACACAGCCCCTAAGTCAATAGTGTTGTAAGACTAACACAGGCAAGGTTTCCAAGCCCTGCGGGGCCCACTTGGGTGCCCGAGGTAAAAATATATATAAATAGATGCGAGGAGGAGTATTTTGGTCATTTATCACCTCCTTACACTGCCTACAATACCATGGTGGAAGCCCCCAAAGCAGATCTGCAAGAATACCCATTTTAATTCTCTGGGCGATGTCTCTGGGTGATGTGTGCATTGCCCAGAGCTTGTTTAGAACGTGAACAGGCTCCAATTCCTGGGTTTTGCACCATGGGCAGTGCCTTGATCAATCCCCCATGCATGTTAGGTCATCATGGACCCCATGGGGTGTACTTTGCACTGGTCTTCATGGATTTTTACTTGGGCCCACCACTTGGCTGCCAGGAGTAGCCCAGACAGCCCAGTGAATAGTAACCCAGTAGAACTCCAGCTGCAGACCATGGATTTGGCTGCATGCGGGGGTTGCTTCACGTATGTTAGGGTAATCTAGGGTTGCTGCAACACATGGCTAGGCTGGATGCAGCCATGCACACAGATCTGAACCTAGACTGCCCATTCTTGGTGTAACAGTGCAGTGCAGTCTGGCACATGCATGGATTTCCGTCTCAGGTGTATAACAAGAACCAAAATCATGTCTCAAGGCTCAATTCTTCCATGCAACATGTTTGCATGTTAGATCTGAAGCCATACATGGCAGCCCCTTAGTGTTTTGGGCAAACCATGACCAAAACTCATCCAAAAACACAGAGATCTTGAGGATGAACAGTAACAACAATATAGTAGCATATATAAGGTATGATTTCATACCTGGAATATGCAAGGATGGCCGCTGGACTAAGCTGATGCACAAGGGATAGCTTCCCTTCCTTCTCTCTTCTTCTTTCCCTTCCTTTCTTCTTCCTCTCCTTCTCTTTCTCTCTTTTCTCTCTTCCTTTCTCTCCCACGGTTTCAATAGTGTACTAATCTTCTAAAATTGAGCTGGGGTCCTCTATTTATAGACCAGCCCCCACTGAGGCTTGTTTGGCTGCTTAGGTCTCTTTTCAAAATGCATTTTATGATTGATTCTCAGTCATTCTGGGTACTCTAGTGGGGTCCACAGGGGTCCAAGGGTATGATGTGGTCCCCCAGACTCCCTTCAACCTATGGAGGGTGCCAATGTCCAATATGGGTGGTCCCCACTCATCTGCAGATTTAAATAATGCATTTTTCCACTCTAGGCGATGTCTTTGGGTGATGTGTGCATCGCCCAATGCATCGGCCAGAGAATATAGCAAGGCTGTTTCACTTTGGGCTTGCATAGGGGTTTGACCCAGGGTTGAGGCCTTGTACCTATACCTCACCCAGGGCCTTTTGCATCTATTTTTAGGTGTAAGACCCACATTCATGGAGAGGAGAGATAATACTTGGAGTCCAAGCAGTACATTATGCTATGGGTAGTACAGCTGCAAGGATCTACAACCCATCTTCTGACAGGTATGTAGGAAGACATCCTCGGGGGTTCTCCATTAAATTCAATCACTGGAGTGATACTCCACAGTGTGCTTGGATGCCATGTCAGGGGTTCCTGTCCTTCAATAAAAAATTCTAGCCAGTCAGGGGCAGGTTTGATATGTACAATTTTGGATAATTTTATGGCCTACCCTTTAGGATCACACCACTTGGTTAGATCAGCACTGTAGGTTTGTCACTTCCTCAATTAGGTCTCTATATATATAAAGAGACCTAAGGCCAAAGACAATTGATGATGATAAAGAAAAATCATTAGAACAATTTGCACAAAATTGTGAGAGAGCTTAGAGAGAGAAAAAGAGAGTCTTCTTCTTCCTCAAACACTATTGGCCATTGGAGGTGAAGCAAGCTTGGGAGATCTTCTTCAAGTGTTGCATTCCTTTGGAGGAACACACCATTTGAGTGTTCTAGGTGACCTTGCTCTCCCCTTAAGGTTAGTACATTAATGTGTTTATTGAGATCTTTGCATGCTCATAAAATTTTGTGATTACATGAGAATCCCATCGCTTCCGCCACACACTAACAATTGGCATCAGAGCGTAGGTTCTTCATTAAACACATGTGAAAATCAACTTGCAATCTTCTTCTTCTTCTTCTTCTTCCTCCATTATTATGTTTTGAGTTTTTTGAATTTTGAGTTTGTACCCAAAATTCGAAGTTGACACTATATGAAACGAAGGAGAAGAGGCCACACCAGTTGGAACCGCTGGCCGACAGTCTCGGCAAGCAAGCACAGCCTACCAGCTGCGCCTACTGGCCAGCTTGTCAATGGGTGTGGGGCCGGTGGCCATGTGCAGGCATAGCCCTGCGTGCCGTACAGCTGTAGGCCGCTACCGTGCGTCGCATGGGCAGCGGCACTTGCATCTCAAGAAAAAAAAAAAAAAAAAAAAAAAGGGTCCTTGGGGGTTGGGGAAGATGATGATTTTTGAAATTTTTTTATGTGTGCATGTGATGTAGATTTAAAAAGTTCATCTTCTTCATATCAAGTTCCATCTTGTAAGCTCCATTAATGGAGTTCTAGTTGAAGCTATTTTAATGGAGATTGCTTGAAGATGCTCTAATTGTGTTTTGAACACAATAGGACTTTTAGCAAAGTTTCCTAATTAAATTAGGAAAGTTAGATTTGTGAGCAAGATTGCCTAATTAGATTAGAAAACTTGTATTTGAATTAATTTTCTATTTTCAGAAATCTAAATCTAATTAAGTTGCTCACAATATAATGAGAATTTAAAAGGAGTGGGATACTGATTTTCTATTTGGAATCAAACTCTAACTATAGAAGGAAATCGATTTTAAATAGGAATCCTAACTTGATTAGGAAAGTTCAAATTAAAATAGGATTCTATTTAATTGTAAATTGACCCATAGGACCCACTTTATTAATACATGGGTTGGACCCATGGGACCCACACGGTTTGGCCTTGGGCCGACCCACATGGGTTTGACCGATGAACCAGTCCATGTGGATCGAACCACTTGGATCGACCCATGGGCCGACCCGAATTATAAAAAAAAAAAAGTTTTGAATGAAATATATGTAAATTTTATTTTTTAATTTAAGGTTTCACTTGGCGTGATTGATTGAGAATTGATTGGACATCGAGTTTTATGAGAACCGAAATGCATTTTCATTCTAACATCGTTTAATTAAAGAAATTTTAGAATAATTCTCGAAATTATAATTTTGCCCTCGTTGCATTTTATTATGAGATAATATAGAGAATGCATTGCTTTCTTGAGTACATGCCTACCTATCATGTATAGATTGCATATCCAAGTGTTGGGTATTAAAGTTGATACTTGAATCATTTTTAAAGAGTTAAAAGTGGGATTATGAGATTCATGTGGTACTAGCACTTTGATTTTGAGCAATTGATCTAATCATTTTTTTTGTAGCATGAAATGGACATGGGATTAAGTATGTGATGGTTGTTTTATATTTATGTCACTTCTTAATTTTCCCCCTCTCTTCTTACCCCATTCTAAATGATTGTATCCTCCGTGGGCAGCCCTATAATTGGAGGGTTGGTTTCCCAAGGTTTTCTAAATGGTTGTAAAGTTTTAATCTTTATTTTAAATTCATGAGATGTAATTTAATTTTAAAATCCAATGGATATAACTGCTTGAAGACATGAGATGATCTTTGAGATGAAAGAAGAGGAACGTGACTTCAAGGAAGACAAATTTTTGAGTGGGAGCTTCTCAAGTTTCAAGGAGTTGAAGACCTTCGGGAATCCCATGACCATACCATATTATTGCTTACTTTATTTGCCTTTTATGATTTGATACATGTTAGTACATAGGGTAATATTTGCTTGTGCGTGTTACTAGATGCATGTGATGTATGATGGTTAGGAGTAACATGGTTAATGCGTAGTAATATTAAAATTACCTTATGACCCTCAACTAAGTAAAGCAAGTAATAGTGCAGGAATCTTTAACAGTGAGAATCTCGTGGCCTTCTATCTCGATGAGAGAATGGACTATCCATAGACCACTTTGGGAACTCTGAAAGACTAACCTTAGTGATCAGTGGATAAGTGGCATCCTCCCATCTCCGGCATGATAGAAACAATCATAGTAAATAGGTATAGCCTGAGTGTCAGCATTACCTAAGAGCCATGAATTGTTTTGAGGAGATAGGTACCTACTTGACTTGAGTGTGCAGTGAACTCCGAAAGGCTAAGCTGTCACTCAGGTGGCCAAAGTATATTGGAGGTCAACCCTTATGTAGGGTATTGAGAGCAAAGTATATACATAGTGACCTCCGAAAGGCTAAGCTATGCATATTAAAGGCTTAGAAGACTCCAATTCACATTTTTTACTGAGAGGGATGTTGATTTTGTGAGTTACCATTGGAATGTGATGCATGTTTCCTTAATTATTTCGATGGTATGGTTGCTAATTAATTACTTATACGTTATTTGTAGACCCTAATTGCCATCAATATGACCAACAATGCCACCCTCAATTCCCTACTAAATGATAATAGACTGACCGGGACTAATCACCCTGAGTGGAAGTAAAAGCTTATACTCGTTCTGAAGGTAGAGAAGATCCGCCATGTCATTTCTACTGATGGACCTCCCTTACCCCACACCACTGAAGGTGACGACTATGTGGCTTGGGAGACCTTCAAAGAGAAGGACGCTCTGGCCACCACCTATATTCTTAGCTCCATTGATAAGAACCTCCAGAGCTCATGTGATCACCTGGAATCGGCCAAGGATGTGATGGAACACTTAGAGCAAACTTTTGGCAAGCAAGATTGTCTTGCACGCCAACAAATCTCCTCAGTGCTGTTCTCTGCAAAGATACATGATAATACCACAATCCAAGAACATATGATGAAGCTTACCAAACTCTTCTCTGGATTAGAGAATAATAGTACTCTATTTGAGTTAGACCTCAAGATAGAGATTATCTTTGCCTCATTTCTTGACACCTATAGCTCCTTTATCAGGAACTTCCACATGAATACAGTAGTGGTTAACAACATCTCCTGAGCTTATGAACATGCTTATAGAAATAGAAAGTACGCTTAAGAAAAATAAGGTTGTTTCTCTTGTTACTGAGGAGAGTTCTCAGGGTTCAAAGAACAAGAAAAAGAAGAGGACTAAGAAAAGCAAGAAAGGCAAGTTAACCGATGTGAAAGAGGGAGGAGTGCAGAAGAAAAAGGCCAGATTGACAAAGGAAAGTGTTTCCATTATAGCAAGACTGGACACTAGAAGAGAAACTACCAAGAGAACCTAGCTTCCTTGAAGAAGGACAAGCCAGAGACAGGTATTTTTGAATCTTTTGTTGTTTCTAAATCTCTTATGTTGGTTGGATTAACTAACATGTGGTGTGTGGACTCTGGGACCACCGCACACATTTGCAATAAGTTGTAGGGGTTTCAGGAGAGCAGAAGGACAAGAAGGAATGAGATCCCCCTCAAAGTTGGAACTGGAGATGAAGCTTAAGTAGCTATAGGAATTTTTTTTCATTTATTTTAGCAAAACTTAATAATTGTTATTACGTACCTGGATTTAGTAGGAATTTGATTTCGATTTCAAGATTTATTGATGATGGTTATAAGGTTTCATTTGATAATAATATGATCATTACTCTTCAGGGCAAGTTTATTGCCTCTGGTTTTAAATGAATGGCCTTTACTTTCTCAATTCTGTCTTGAATGAATCCGGTGATTCCAACATGAATGTTAATGTAATGAAAAGAAAGTACTTTCCAAATAATCAAACGTATTTATGGCATCTTTGACTAGGCCACATAGGGATAGACAAGATAAACTGGTTAGTTAAGGTTCTACCATTTCCAACCTGTGAATCATGTCTATAAGGTAAAATGGTCAAGTTACCCTTTCCTAAGAAAGGAGGAAGAGCCAATGGAACATTAGATTTAATCTACTTAGACGTTTGTGGACCACTGAATATCACTACTAGGCAGGGATATCAGTACTTCGTCACTTTTGCCGATGACCATTCACATTATGGCTATGTTTATCCAATGCATCGCAAATTGGAAATCTTTGAAAAGTTCAAAGAGTTCTAAGCTAAGGTTAAGAACCAATTAGATAGGCATATTAAATGCCTCAGATCCGATCGAGGAGGTGAATACTTATCCGATGAATTCTTGGACCACTTACGGGATAAGGGGATCTTATCACAGCTGACGGCACCAGGCACACCACAACAAAACGGTGTGGCAGAGTGTAGAAATAGAACTCTATTAGACATGGTTTTATCCATGTTCACCTACTCAGCTGCACTTGTCATTTTGGGGATATGCATTGGCAACGACTATATACATTCTAAACAGGGTTCCAAGCAAGTCTGTGCCTAGACACCATATGAGTTGTGGACAGGGCGCAAGCCTAGTCTATGACACTTTAAGGTATGGGGTTGTGTTTCACATGTGAAACGACAGCATGCAGACAAGCTTGAACCTAGGACTGATAGATTCCATTTCCTAGGCTACCCTAAAGGCATTGTGGGTTACTATTTCTATAACCCAACAAAGAAAAAGGTGTTTATAAGTGAACACGCCATGTTTCTCAAGGATGACCAAATTGCACCCAGAATTGAGCCGGTTGTAATTCAAGAGTTGGATAACATGGATACTCAGATGGTCCCTATACCACCACCCGTTGAAACTTCACCACCGGTGATGAATCCTATAGAGCCTAGGCGCAGTGGGAGAACAATCAGGGCTTCTGACCATTTGGTTTTCTTTAGCAAAGAATCAAACAAAGTAGAGAGTTCTACATGGTCGTCGATACTTTGGATATGGATCCCTGCTCCTACCAAGAGGCTATAGGAGATGTGGATGCAACTAGATGGTCAGATGCTGTGAAAGTCGAAATGGACTCCATGTACTCCAATGGCATTTGGACTCTAGTGGATCCAACTGAAGACATTAAGCTTATAGGATGCAAATGGATCTATAAGAAGAAGAAAGGCGTTGATGGAAGCATGGAGAGATATAAGGCGAGGCTGGTAGCCAAGGGCTATACCTAAAGAGATGGTATAGACTATGAGGAGACCTTCTCGCCAGTCGCAATGTTAAAATCCATTTGGATTTTACTTGCCATAGCGGCACACTTCGATTATGAGATCTGGTAGATGGATGTCTAGACAGCCTTCCTGAATGGACGCCTTGATGAGGACATTTACATGTCTCAGCCAGAGCGGTTCATTTCCAATGGGGAAGTGAACAAAGTGTGCAAATTGTTGAAGTCAATCTATGGACTTAAACAAGCATCTAGAAGCTCGATCATCAGGTTTGATCAAACAATCAAAGAGTTTGGTTTTGATCAGAACGTTGATGAGCCATGTGTCTAGAAGAAATTCAGTGGGAGTTTGGTTTGTTTCCTTATCCTATATATAGATGACATACTTCTCATTAGGAATGATGTTGGAATGCTCACTTCTGTTGAGAAATGGCTTTCCACCAACTTCTCGATGAAAGACCTGGGTGATTCCACGTATATACTAGGCATTAAGATAGTCAGTGACAGGAAATGCAAAATTTTAGGTCTGTTCCAAGCTAATTACATAAACAAAGTTCTGGAAAGGTTTAGAATGAAAGATTCTAAAAGAGGATACGTTCCCTTTAGGCATGGCATAGTATTTTCTAAGTCACAATGTCCACAGACCCCTGAGGACATAGAAACTATGAAAGGGGTTCCATATGCTTCAGCCGTAGGAAGCCTCATGTATGCAATGCTGTGTACTAGACCAGATATTTGTCATGTAGTTGGTATGGTTAGTCGATTCCAATCAAACCCTGGACAGGAACATTGGACAGCTGTTAAGTGCATCATGAAGTACTTGAGTTGAACAAAGGATTATTTCCTTGTTTATGGTGCAGATAACTTATCAGTAGTACGGTACACATCAGTCAGATAAAGATGACCGAAAATTGACATCTGGCATGATATTTATGCTAGGAGGAAGGGCTGTCATATAGAAGAGTGTAAAGCAGAAGTCAATGGCGGATTCCATAACTGAAGCTGAATACTTAGCAGCTTGTGAAGCAGCTACGGAAGGGATATGGCTGAGAAAATTTCTCGCCGACATGGAGGTAGTATGTGACCTCGTTAAAGATCTAATGACTTTGTTATGAGATAATAAAGGAGCCATTACTCAAGCTAAGGAACCAAGAGCAAATTAAAAGAATAAGCATATGGAGCGCAAGTATCATCTCATTCGAGAGATAATACAAAGAGGGGACGTATCGATTACCAAAGTTGATTCTATAGATAATTTGTCCGACCCCTTAACCAAGAGACTTACTCCAATAGTATTTAATAGTCATGTTGAGAACATGGGGATAAAATCTGTTGATCATTGGGTTTAATGTACAAGTGGGAGATTGTTGGATGTAATGCTTATGCGTCCATCAAATCAAATTTAATTTGATTAAATTAATTAATTTAGTTTTATTTAATTATGTGCTTGTCATAATTGTATATTGCATCTGCCCAATTCAAACCATTTTGTTCACAACTATGGATAGATTTGGGCAATCTGTTCTATGGTTTCTATATGTTACATTCGTACAATAGTGATTGGAGCAAAATGTAAATATAGGCACATTTCGTGTTGAACATGATCCATGGGCATTCCCGAATTATTCACCGTTAAGTTGTAGTTGCAATGGGAATCTCCGGTAGTTATTTTCTCTGTACTTGAGTGACACTTGCCATTTTATTTATGTTCTGTACATTTGTGGTGTGTCAATGGTTGATGTCTACCGAAAGGACTGAATATATATCATCGGTGTGCACAATGTAAATAGTTATGGATGTGATGCTCAACAAAGATTCCACTGCCCGTAAAGGGAGAACATCAAAAGGAGAGTGAACGGATTTGATTGTGCCAAATCCAAGGCCTTGGTATTTTGTGAAGTGTTTGCAAAGAGTATTTTATTTTATTAATATTAAATTAGATGTATTTTGGAAAAGAGTTTTCAAAGAGTTTTATGGCGAATCAAAGTCCTCCATACTCTCATGATAAATTATAATGGACCGGAATTTTGTGGCGGTGACCTTTTTTCCATGATTGCAATGACCCATTATATATGTTAGTAGTGTGGGGAGAAAATATAATAAAATTACCTACCGCAAGGGGTTTTTCAGGTTACGCCCTGGTAGGATCATCCTTTACTATAATTTTGGATAAATTTTATCCTTATATATAATTTAAGATAATCTTATGCGCTACCCTTTAGGATCACACCACTTGATTAGATCTAGACCGTAGGTTTGCCATCTCCTCAATTAGGTCTCTATATATATAAAGAGCCCTAAGGCCAAAGATGATTGATGATGATAGAGAAAAAGTCATTAGAACAATTTGCACAAAATTATGAGAGAGATTACAGAGAGAAAAAGAGAGTCTTCTTCTTCCTCAAGCACTATTGGCCATTGGAGGTGAAGCAAGCTTAGGAGATCTTCTTCAAGTGTTGCATTCCTTTGGAGGAATACACCATTTGAGTATTCTAGGTGACCTTGCTCTCCCCTTGAGGTTAGTACATTAATGTGTTTATTGAGATCCTTGCATGCTCATAAAATTTTATGATTACATGAGAATCCCATCGCTTTCGCCGCCACTAACATAAACACCCATGTGAAAGTCCCCCAGCCTTGGAGATCAGACTAGCAGATTTTGACCCCTATAGATGATGGCTGGGCAGCCTGCAGAGGATGTCGTAGATCATCCATAAGGATCATCCGCAGAGGCTAAAATAGTCCAATTTTGTGACTTTTGTTAGTGGTTCACTTAGACCCAAGCCTAAGGCTCTACCCTAAGCTAACCTAAACTATTTATGACCTAATGGATCTAACTAAACCCTAAGATGGATAACTTAAGTCCTATTTGGGATCCATTGTGGTTTAAACACATCTTAAGCCATAGAACAATCCCAACCCAACACACCCTTGAACCCTTAGCTAAAATAGACAAAACCCTAGCCTCCTCCTCATTTCTCTCATTTCTAACACTAAGAGAGAGGAGAAACCGTGGAGAACTGAAATAGAAGGAAGAAGGAGGAAGAAGAAGAAGAAAGGAAGAAGGAAGAGAGAAGGAGAAGCCCCAACCCCCATTGGAGCTACTCTTGAGCTTCATCCCTCACCTCACCCAGCTAAGGACCTATCCTTGGACCTTGGAGCTCATGGGAAGGAAGGATTGCAATCCAATCTCAGCCTTTGAAGCCTCCCCCCTTGTTGTCCTAGCTAACCCCCATTGTAAGTAAGCTAACCTATGTGAATTCTAGGTTATTTTCACTAGGAATTGATTGGAATCCTATTCAAACCTTAGCCAAATCATAGGGCTTCTTACCCTACTATATTTAGACCTTCTATTGGGTGTTAATAGCGCCAATTGCTGACCTCAAATGGTTAATTCCCAACCCCATGACTAAACCACCACTAAACCCTGTTGAAGAACCCTAAATTAGAGGAACCTTGATGTTAGAACCTAACCTAATTTATGGAATCTCTTATGGACTGAATCCATATACTAAATAGCATTTTAGGAGACTAAAATTACCTCCATACTAATCCACTACAAGCCCCATGGCCTTAGGCCAAGCTTGGACCCGAGCTGAGCTGAAACTCAACAGAAATGGTCCTTGCGGAAAATCCTACGAATGATGGAACCATCCTCTGCAGACATCATCTGCATAAGCCAGAATGGGCAATAAATTGGACTTTTGACTTTGGGTTTGATCCCTAGACCCTCACTTATGGCACACCTGTAATGTGACTTTTTAGGATAACCTATACTTGTTGTAAGAGCTTACATGTGCATGGAACCCAAGGATATACATAACGACGGTTATGAGTGGATTACACTTGGACTTAATTTTTAGAATGTTTTTGTGTCGAATGCGATCCATGCATGTGTTGTGCTAATTAGTTATGCTGATCTGTGGTAGTCTTAACGCATGCTATGTCAATTTCAAATTCATGTTAGATGAAGGATTTTGATAGCTGTGGCTTACAATTATCATGTTGACTGTTAGAAGAGTAGGATTGGATATTTATTATGGAATCACTATGAATGATGAATGAGTATCGAATGATGGTTATGTTTATCAAATGCGAGATGATGATGAATTGAGTACTTGGATATGTGATGAATGTTAATGATGGGATCCAAATATCGTAAGTGGGCGCCAGGCTTGTGATTGCCATGAGATAGATATGTGAATGATATGATGCTAATGAATGATTGAGATGTCAGTGTCATGGATTTAGATTGGGTTGTGACCGGCCAACAGTGATTTTGGTATCATACTCGGCACATTGTGTATACTTATGTGTAAGCTAGAGGGGGTAAGAGGATAGCCGGACCATCATGTTTTGGCACTATGGACTCGACCTCTAGGCTACACATCGGTGTACCCCTATATTGCATTAGTTGTTTGCTGGTTAGGCCATGATACACCCAGTAATACAACCCTTACCGATAAGGGTATAAGTGTCGGGCATGCCGAGGATGCTACTTGAGTGTCACAGTAGTATTTGACCCAGACTTAGACTTGTTGTTAGGGAGAAAATCAACAAATGCATTCATGCATCGTATGAATTATGCATCATATATGTTATCGCATTTGCTTGTGTGGTTTAATCGCTCACTGGGCTTAGTTGGAAGCTCATCCCTTGAGGGTACTCTCTTTTTAGATATGGATGTAGGTATGATGGACCCGATCAAGGTAGAGCAGGATTATTAGGGTAGAGATGGATATGAGGCATGGGGTGTTCCCAACGAGGAGAGCACGATGTCGGATGTGTTTGTGAGACATGTGCTTAAGGATCACAGTATTTTGGGGATAGAGGACCAATGGACTCATACTTTCTTTTACTTTGGCTTTGAGGATACTATTTGAGAAATGATGTAACTAATTTTAGTTTTGAGTTTCGGCATCTATATACATATGTGTTTATATGGTTATGATATTTGGCAACACTGTGAACAATGGAATAAAATGATACTTACATATATGGTATAACTTCTTAGCTTTCGAAATCTGTTAAACTATTTATATAATTATTTAGTTCCGCAAAGTGTCGATCCTTGGGATTGGTGTGGAATAATGGGGCTATTCCAGTCACACTACCAATGTCTTGAGAGTGGGGTGTGACAGTAACGGAACTCTTCCTCTAACAATGGCAATCACCAACTCTTGGAGAATTAGAGAGAAGAAGAAGAGAGAGAGAATTGCCATTTTTTGGGAGAAATTCGTTCTCTCAAAATCTCTAAGCTAATAATTGAATTATCATCACTCTCTCCTCTTAAAGGCTATATTTATAGTCAAACCTTGATTCTTTTCCTTATTGGGGTTACAAGTGTCAAGTGGTGCGATCCTATTAGGTCATACACCAAGGTACCTGCGCTTAGTCATACCCAATCGACTAATTACATTAATTGCACGCTAGTGCACCTTAGTTTTGGTAATAACTGTTAAACCCGTAATTGATAGAAAACATTATGTGTAGGTCCTTTCACTTTACAACATCTCACAATGGACCCCGGGGCATGGAATTAAATTACTATCACTACCCTTGCCCATTGAACAACTAGTATAAAGCCTCTTGATCACTGATTGGACAACAAAATAATGCAATAAAACGTTTATAAAATATATTTATTAAATAATAATAGCTTTACAAAAACTTTTGTAAACACTTTACGAACCACCGAGCTCGAAATTCTTGTCCAATCAAGTTCAAGATTCTCTTTTGAGATATTCTCCCTACACGAGATGTGAATTCCTTATTATGCGTTACTTTCATCCACAGGCAGACACAATGGACCCAACATAGTGATGTATAACTAGTCATATGTAGGCATCAACCTTTTGTACACTAAAGTACACCGTGCCAGTCTATAATGAAAAAGACCTCCTCTGGGGATTACACAAGTATCTCAAAAACCCAGTTGCACTAAATGTCACACCCCAAACCACCCCCTGGGAGGATTAGGTAGCTGACCCGAATTGCATAACGACAATCCGCCAAATCCCACGATCTAGAAGCAATGCTTAAATTCACGGAACCACATTCATCACTTTACCATAAGCAAGATCAGAGTGCTGCAGATAAACTACAATTTCAACAATAAATAGAAAGCGTAGCGATACGAGAAATGATGATAATATATACATAGATAAGTTTGATACATTCCCCAACAACCCACAAAGTAAAAAACAAAGCTAACAAGAGTAAACCAAAGATAACCTATACATATACATATACAGGGTGAGCATACTCAACCCCAAAAGGAAAGTAAAAAGAAGCTACAACTGATCCACAGTCAGAATGGGGATAAACTCCTAATAAAAATAAAAAGGAGTCCCCAAAACAAAAAGCATCACGTGCACTCTTCAACGGTCCTCTTTAATGATCACCGAGAATGTACGCAGGATCGGTATGACCTCTGTCGGGGTCCACACCAACATCATCGTAATAACTAGAACTCTCCTCCTCGAGATGAGCCTCCAAGCCACAGTGGCATCGATCTGCAAAATCATCTAAGAAAAACAATGTATACAAGAGTGTGAGCCCCACTGAGCTCGTGAGCAAATATATCATCATGCATGCACGTGCAATCACAATCCCCATGATCCTACATGATATGCAAGTCCAGATTATTTATTAGCCACCTAGCAATACAACTAAGTCAGGTCAGTGCTACTACAATCCCCAATATATGTATCCCTGGTGCGGGCTTCTAACCCATTCCCACAATACACCCATTGAGTTGTCTGAGAGGACCAGTCAGCTCCCGTATTCGTTCACCAAGGTCAGCCCGACCAGCCCTCTATGATTAACCTGTAAGCCAATCCATTTCTTTTCTCTTTTCTTTTTATTTTTGGCTTATAGCCTAGCATATAGCTCAAAATCACCATTCCGGTGTTCTTTTCTTTTCTCATATTCTCATTTGGTCACCCTCATAGGCATCCACCACCTAAACCCCTGTTGGCAAGGGTGCGTAGCACAGGTGATGAAACTCTGGCCCATGTCTATATGGCATCGTATGAATCTGGTGGTGTCAACCGCATCCCGTTCTACGGGCTACCACATGCCTCATTTTCAAGCCGACTACAACATCTAGTCTAACAAACAATCATCATATAAGAATTCATAGTGTTGATCAACAGACAGTCATTATGCGGTGATTTGAGTAGTTTGAAACAAAAATATGTAACACAGCATTTATAATTATAATTCTTAATGGCCGGCATAGCATCATAATTACACATGCATATATAATAATATTATTCACTCACCTGAGTTTGGTTCTAGATACTCGGTTGCAAACTCAGTTTTGACAGCAGTCTGATTGTTAACCTCGAGCGCAAAATCAAGTCCTAGATATAAATCAGAAGTTGTCATGTTAGGTTTCCAGTCTATCTCTGGTAGGTCTTGGGTTAACCTAAGCTTACTGGGTTGACCCGGTGTTCAGTTGGCTCTCACTTGGAATCACTGGACCTTGCACTGGGCCTTGGGTCCATGTCCCGGTGCTTCATCCAGTGTCAGTGACATAAGGGTAAAATGGTCATTATCAGTAACTGTACCTGACCCTAGGTCAGAATAGGATCACAGTGCTGTCCACAGCTTGTCTGTGCTGTAGGACCAAGTACAGCAGGGTTTCCTTTACCTACGGGGCCCACTAGGGTTCCAAAGCATTCTCTTAATAAGGACAGATGTGGGGAAGGGCATTTATGTCATTTCCCATCCTCCTACAGTGTCCCATGGCCAATGGGTGAGGTCCCCCAAGTCTGATTGCTAAAACAGCAGCATTTCCTTCACTGGGCGATGGCTCTGGGCGTTGGGTGCATCGCCCAGTGCCCTCAAATCGACATTGGGCTGAGTTCCCAAGGTTGGGCTTTTTAGGTTATGCTCAAATCTGATCCCTCTGCATGTTAGGGGGTCAGGTAGCCCCTAGGATGGTCTACCTTTTGATCCAAATGGATCCTCCATCAGACCCACCATTTGGCTGCCAGAGGCTGCCCAAACAACCCAGTGAATAGTATCATAGGGTTTTCTTCAAGCTTGGAATTCGATTTTAACCACATGCAGGGCTGGAATCAGATGTAATTTGATGTTCCATGGCTGCAATCATCTAGGGTTAGGCCTGTGTAGCCATGGTTTACATCTAGGGTTCCAATCTGTCAGCCAGAAGTGAATCTGGGTAGTGCAGCCATGCACAGCCAGATTCGGCTTTCAAGAACAGAAAATCAAAATTATAAAATTAAGTAAAAATCTCAGATCTCCCATGCTCAAGGCTTACATGGCAGATCTGGAGCTGTCCAAGGCAAACCCTAGTTGTTCAGGGCTGCCCAGGGAGCGGAAACACATCAACCACAGAGATAGGATGGAGGCAGTAGGTATACATCTATATATTCATACCTAAACAATACAGAGGAGGCATGAAAATCCAGGCCTGGGGGCTGAGAGCAGCTCTCCCTTCCTTCTTCCCTTCTTGCTTCCTCTTCCTCTCTTCTTTCTCTCTTCTTTCTCTCCTTTCTCTCCTCACGGTTCCAACAGTGCTAAGGGCTCTAAATGAGCTCAAGGCCTTCCTATTTATAGGCCCAGTCCTCACTGAGGCTTGTTTGGCTGGTAAGGCCACTTTTAAAAATAGGTTTTTAAACTGATTTTGAGTGATTTTGGGCACACTGGTGGGGTCCATAGTGAACTAAGGGTATGAGGTGGTCCCTCAGACTCCTCTCTATCCATGGAGGGTGCCCATGTCCATGTTGGGTGGTCCCCATAATTAAAAATCATTTAAATATGCTATTTCACTCACTGGGCGATTTCACTGGGCCTTGTCTGCATCGCCCAGTGCCATCGTCCAGAGAATTCCAGCAAGCTAAAATTCAGTGGGGTTTGCACTAGGGTTTGACCCTTGGACAGGGTATTGTCCCCACATGCCATCTAGGGGTTTTTGCGCATTTTTACAGAGGTGGGTCCCACAGTTATGGGGAGGAGAGAGATTACCTGGGGTCCAGGCCATACATCATGCTATGAGCTGTGCAACTGCAGGGGTCTGCTATCCACCTTCTAACAGGTATATAGGATGACATGCACAGGGTTTCTTCATTAATCCAAGTCGCTGGAGTGATACTCCACAATGTTCCTGGTTGCTTGGTCAGGGGTTCCTGTCCTTCAATCAAAATTCCAGCCAGTCAGGAGCATGGCTGACACTAAACATCCGATAGCAGACCATGCTAGGTTCTCGAATGATCGAGTGTGATACACAACTAATGTTTACCCACATCCATGTTTGAAATCTCCATTCCCAAAAACACACAATGCGGCATCCATATAAATGGAGAGCTTAATTTCGTCCCTAGTCACGAACACTTTGAGGTCATACCTCTGGACACACAATCACTCATAAAAGTATATGCAATTAATTAAAATAAACCATTTATTTGGATTTGATGGTTACCATGTCCAACAATCTCCCACTTGTACATCAAAGTCAATGTCCTATATCCTTTAATCACATGCTATTAACATGTCTATGGAATATAGATTTTTAACAGTGTCAACTTAGCATATCTTCAAATGACAGTTCCTCTATAAATACCATTCTTGAATTTTACTTTTTGTCAACTTTGTTAGTTTGGATATACAAGTCTATATAACTTGTGACTAACAAACTGTTTGCACCAAACACAAGGAAAATCCTTGGTCCGTCTCAAGTACTTGAAGATACACTTCACTACAGACCAATACTCTTGATTGGGGTTATACTGGAACCTACTCACTATCCCAACTACATAACATATATCTGGTTTAGTGCAAAACATGACATACATAAGACTTCCCACAACAGATGCAAAGGAAATTCTCCTCATTTTCTCAATGTCCTCAGGAATCTTAGGGCACTGAGCTTTGGAGAGGTTTACCATGTCTTAAAGGAACATTTCCTCTCTTAAAACTTTACAAATTAAACCTAATCAGAATTTCTTCATGCAGTTGGCCTAAGACAATCCTAGCATCCTTTCTTGTGATCTCTCATAAACTTGATGTCTAGGATATAACTTGCCTCTCCTAAATCCTTTATTGAGAAATTAGTAGACAACCACACCTTAACAATTGACAGCATGTTATACCTGCACCTATTTCTAACTGAACCCTTGCTTATAGGCCTGGGGACCGAAGTCATAACTACCGGTACACTGTGTTGCATTGACCCCATAGTTGAAAATGACGAGGCAACCCCTCTAGTGAGAACCTACATACTAGTGAGGAGGCAAACACCATCCCCATGTAGCTGTACAGTACATCACTTGATGTACAACCTAAGGTAAGAACTCTCCCAATATTTCTATGAGCCTACTCAAAACCATATTCCATTGACCTAAAAGGCATGTTGGGTAAGAGGTCACGCGAAGGCCTTGGCTTTTGGGATGATCTGACACAAAAACAGCAAGGAAAGACACTCTAGTCGATCTGGATCGACCAGTCCAATCGACCAAAGTTGCTGTATTGTGTAAATTGCATTCTAGAAGTGTAGGGCCCATTGTCTCGCATCAGGGATTCCCTCGTCATGTCCCAATTACCTATTAGAGGTATTCCCCCTGCAATGTGACTAAGTGGGGCCCACATATCATCCCGTGTATGTGAAAACTGAGGAAATAATGTGTTTTTCTATAAGGCTACCCCTGGCCAAATAGGCCCTAAGACACTAAAAATATATAAATTTAACCCATTCTTAGAACCCTCTACTGTTCAAAACGTTGAAGGGAGAAAAGAAGACGAAGAGGAGAAGAAGAGGAAGAAAGGCCTTGAACACTCCTTGCTCCCAAATTTGGAGGTAAACCCCCAACAGAATTGGTTTCCTCATCTCCTAGTTTTGTTTATAACTCTAATTTGTGAACAATTTCAGATTTTAAACTATGAAAATATGATCCATCATGCCTCCAATCTAAATTGCCATGAATAGGATGCGTAGGAACATAATTCCCTTGCATGCATGCCCAAAGCCCTTATGATTTCTCCTTTTTAATCTTCCTAAACCTAGAATTATCATGTACTTCAACTCCAGCCATGGGATGATCACCTATTTTACCAATATGTGCATTGGATGGGTGAATTGAGAGGTTAGAACTTGGTTTTCATTACATGCATGTCCAATCCAAAGTCAATTATATGAATCTAGTGCCTAGGGGTTTTCTTATCATCCAAAGGTGGAGGACAATTTTTGAAAGTCATCGATATCTCGTGGTATTTATAGTGTGATAAAATTATTATTTGAGGTGCATTTCCTAGGGGTTTTATTATGTCACACCCTAAACCACCCCCTCGGAGGATTAGGTCAATGACATGAATTGCATGGTAGCAATCAGCCAAACCCCAAGGATCCAAAAGCTGTTAATACCATTCACAAACACACACACCCATAACAATGGATAAAGATAGAAACACAGAGTATTGCGGAAGCTAATATTTACAATGACCATCAAGATAAAATATATACAACATTGTTCTAGTTCTTGTTCTCTCACAACATACAACTGGCAGTCTCAACACTTCCAACCCATAGCTTTACAAAATGAACAAAAAGGGGGCAGAACAACATGGACCCCGAATAAAGCTATACAAAAGGGGATTGATTAGTAGATTCCTATCTACATTAAAAGAATCCCAAGGTTAGAAGAAAGTCAGCTGCCCACTCTTCAAGGGCCATCTTCAACAGTCACCAGAAACACCTGCACCACAGGGATGACCTCCGACCGGGTCTAGACCCACATAGTCATAATCAGCATAACTCTCTTGCTCGAGAGGAGTCTCCCAGTCAACATGACATCCACCTGCAATATCATCTAACAAAAGAGAAATATACAAGAGTGTGAGCTCCACCAAGCCCATGAATGAAATATAACCATGCATGCAGATGCAACCACAACCAAATGAGTCCTACATGCAATGCAATTCATTTTATTAATTAGCCACCTAGCATCACAACTAAGGCAGGTAAAAGTGTTACTAAAAACCCTAATACATGTATCCTTGGTGCTGGCTTCTAACCCCTTCCCGCAATACACCCATTGAGTTGTCAGAGAGGACTAGTCAGCTCCAGCATGCTCTCCATGGTTAGCCCAACCAGCCCTCTAGGATTAGTCTATGAAATCATCCTTCACCATTTCATTATAATATTTTTCTTTCTCTGGCATTCCATCAAGTAATCACCTTTTCGGTGTAACATAATTCTTTTCCTTTTTCTCTTTAATATAGGTTCTTCCATAGACATCCAATATTTTAACCCCTACTGGGAAGGGTTCGTAGCACGGATGATGATACTCTAACCCAATGCATTCTATATGGCATAGTATGAGTTGGGTGGTGTCAACCGTATCCCATTCTATGGGCTACCACAGGCCTCATTTCCAAGCTGGCTACGATATCTAATCTAGCAATTCCATATAAAAGCATTATCATCCATTCCCAATATCCATCAGATAAGAATTCATAATTTAAACAAGAATATAAAGCAATTAAAGTAATTAAAGAAAGTAAATATTATTTTTGTTGTTGTCATGACCCATTAGTCATGTTACACCTACACCCATGGTGTAATTCCACTCACCTTGCACTAGTCCCGCTTGCTCTTTAGTCAGCTCGGTCTCGGTCGGTATCTGACACTGTACCTCAAGCTCGGAGTTATAACCTAAGTTAACTGGACAATTAAAATATGTCAAACATAATTTAAAAGTAGGTTACTGTCCTAGGGTTGGTTTAAGTTTGATTGGATCCAGCTTTGAACACACAACATTAATTATAATTCTCTAGGACTTGCACTGGGCCTTTGGGTCAAACTCCCAGTGCATCACCCAGAGATACAGAGCCCATGATTTTAAGAGTTTAAAAACAAGGTTTACCTAAACATAGTCCTAACAATTCCACAATACAGTATCCAAGTTCCCAGTTCTATTGGGCTAAGTTCGTGTGTGGGTTCCTGGCTTTGTGGGGCCCACTTGTGTACCTAAGGTATGGATCATAGCAAGAATTAATGGGGTAAGGTTTTGTTTTTAGGTCATTTGCATGTTCTCCAGACTATTCTAGACCTGTTGGTGATGGTCCAAAAGGCTGGAAACAGATCAAGGACTAAACAGCACCACTAGGCGTTTGGGCCAAACTCCCAGTGGAACGCCTAGTGCCTGTAGGACACGGGATTTTGGCTTCAAAATCAGAATTTGGCTACTGGTTTGGTTAGATTTTGACCATGGATGATCTCAGGGGGTTGTAATGCATAAAATGAGATAAATGTAATGGGGTTATTGCCACACCCCATCCCGATGTAGATATTTTGCATTAAATAGGGGGTGACTGGGACAACACTTGTCATCCCAATACCTACCAGGATCACAGATACAGTGTCTGAGCCACAGTCCACCCTATCATCAATTGTGATAACAGCAAGGAATGTACCCAAATGGAATAAATCATTCCAATTTATAGAGTTAACGGAAGCAAAATAAAATTAAATCATGTGAAATTATAGAGCATCGGTTCTCTAATGATAACACATAGTACAATCTCAATATTTGTAACCATTCAATCTCTCCTTATAATTAAACATACAGTTTATACATGATTGTGGATGAATACAGAAATTAAATAATAAATAATCGCCCCTAGGGCTCCATCCTTGGGTGTACATCTACATCTAAGTTACAGTTACTAGCTCCACTCGATTGGCATCCAATGGTGCTTATCAAGAGGTTACTTGCATATCAACTAAAAAGGGGTTGCGCAACGGGGTTAGCTACACTAGTTAATGAGGGAGCAAAGGGGAATACACACACATACACACAACCAATTCAAGCAGAATGATGTATGCTAATGTTAGATTCATTTTCCACCTAGCACACAATTCTATAGGTCAAGTGTATGCTACTGTGATAACTCGGGAGACATTGAGGGTCACTTAACATATCGCCCTAATGAAACCTCAATTATCACATGAGAGCCTACGCTGGTAGAAACCATCAGGTCACCCAGTGGCAGACCCTAATAGCCATCACTACCCCTGTCTTGGCCTCTCCCACCTCTACAGACCACAGGTGCTCAGACTATCTAACACATAAACCCCTGTTGGCAAAGGTCGTAGCATAAAGGAGCAAGCATCCTAGCCACAGTTATATTACATGCAAGTCCTATAGTCCTGAGAGGTATTCCGAGTGCATCAACGTCCCATTCCATCTAGTACTTGGGTACCAGCATGGCACGACACATACAGATCAGGATGGCATACAATAGTTTTCATAATTAAATAAATTGGGGTTCCGGTACCGGCACACCCGACATCGTAGCCTGATACAATGGTGAGGATAATATCACATTCATAACAGTTCACACTTGAGATAAATAATGCAATGCACACAATGCTTATATTTATATAATAGCATGCTTAAGATTTGCCAAATATATATATTCAAACCCAACAAAGTCACCCAAAACCCACTCACCAAACTCGGGTGTCACCTGGCGTGGTTGACATGAATCTCACTGATGCACCAGCTATCCATCAAGTTGGGTAGCCTAAACATACAAAAGCAATCATTAAAGCATGTATAGAAGGGTCCCATGCTTGGCCCCCAAGGTTAAAATCAAGTTTCAACCAAGACAGCACGAGCGGACTCACGGACGAAAGTAGCCTGGTGAATCCGTCCCTGACTCCGTTCAGGCCAAAAGGTAAAAATATAAAGAGCAGATCCATAGACGAAACATCTTACTTGGATCCGGTCGTGCATCTGTTTGATTTCTGAGACACCCGAGAGAGAACTGACCCACAGGCTGATGCAACATCTTAACCGCCCCTGCATCCGTTCGATCCCTGAGACATACCCAAGAGTGAACTGACCCACGGGCGGATGCAACAGAGTAAATACGTTCCTTCATCCGTCCAGGTCAATTCACAAGGATTACACTGGGCGGACTGACGGATGGTACCACGATTGGAGGATCCGGTCGGGCGTCCGTCGAAAATCCTTTTCGAGATTTCAAAGGGCTTCTTCTCCAGCTTGAAGCTTGGGGTACCCCTTGCACTCAGGGACATGGAGAGGGTGTCTAGGTCTGGGTCTCCTTAAGGTTATTAGAACCTAGGCTTACCCCATGGATTCAAGATCACATAAGGGTTTGGTCTCAATTTGGTCCAAGGGTAGGGTTTCTTAGCTTAGAACCAAAGGTTCAATTACAATGGTTGCAATGCAACACTTATAGGCCTCCCACAGGGTTTGGTCTTTGCAATTCGAGCTCCCAACAAGGGCCGAGCTTCACCTTAAGTCCCAAATGGAACCTTAGGTTAGTCCAAGCTCAAGGGATCTACCAAAAATGGAAGTAGGAATGGAGAAGTACCAAGTTTCAGGTCTCACCTTGGTGAGGGGAGCTCCAATTCCAGCCCTAGCTAGCCTTGAAGACCCACCTCCTTTTCCTTCTTCCTTTCCTTTCCATCTCTTCTTCTTCTTCTCCCCTTCCGTCCTTGTTTGGACAGCAAGAGGAGGAGATGTGGGGCAGCTAGCCATCTTGGCATGGCTTCCACCTTCTTCCCTTCCCCTCCTATTCCTGTCCTACTTCTACTTCTTCTTCTTCCTTCTTCCTTCTCCTTTCCTTATCTCTTCTTCTTCATGGTTTGCTTGGGAGGGGAAGAGATAAGGGAAGAAGGGGTTTAGATTATCTTTTAAAGTCTAATGGGGCCTTAGGTCTTGTTTGGTTAGGTGCCCCCAAACACTAGTTAGTCTTTTGGGTTTAATTAGGTCTTAGGTCTTGTTTGGCTCAAGTTATGACCATTAGGTCCATTTAGTTAATTAGGGTATGTTTGGGGTGCACCCTAAGTCCATAGGACCTATTTGTCTACTAAGGTCCATTTGGTTTAAGTTAGTTTGTAAAACCCATTATTTAAGTAAGTTAAGTCTTGTGGGCCCACGTTCATGACCCAATTAACCAATTAATGGTAAGGGAGGGGATCCATATAGTCCGAGGGTCTAATTATGGTGTTCGGGACACGGGGATGTGGGTCCCACAGAAAAATAAACCAAAAGGGCAAGTAACAACACAGGTGGATCCTCGAGCGGATTCAGTTCAAGTGAGTCCATTCGTGACTCCGTTGCTGCTGTCAGGGCCCAAACTTCAAGGGTTGCGGGGCTTTAACCTGTACTTCCAAGACTTCAGGGGGACACTAATAATAAAATATTAGGCTCAAGGGTCATAGGTGTTGACCATTGCCACCATGGCATTACCCTTTGATAAGGTCTAATTTGCCAAGGGGTAATAGGGTATATTTCAGGCGTGTGTGTAACAGTTATGGAGTTATAATCAAGGTTTATACATGTAGATGTTGGGTTTGGTCCATGGTAGTCATGATTGAGCATGCATGGCTATGATCAGGCTTGGAATTCAAAATTTACATCATAATAGAGCATGGATACCTATGTAAACCTAAAACAAAATTGGTTCTAAGCTAAAACATTTAGAAAAGCACATGCATGTTAGGATCTAAGCTTAAATTGCACCATTTAAGTGTTAATTCTACAGTTTAGCTTATATCCACGGCTGTACCTTGTTTCTTTTACTGTAACAGGTTATAAACCTCATTTAAATGGCTAGATCATGCATGAAATGTACATGCATGCATGATCAATTGCTTCTTCAAGCTCCTAGGTGTTATTTCTAACATTTTCTTGTTAAAACACAACTTATAACCATATGGACAGATCTAGAACTTAATGGAAAGCAGGTGTTCTACACTAACATAGGCTATTTTCCATTACCTTCAGGTGTGGAGATGTGCAATTCCAACCCCACTTCAGATCCCTTGCTTCTTCTTCCTCTTTTTTCTCTTTCCTTCTCTTCTCCTTCCTTTTCCCTCTCTTTCTTTCTTTCGCTTTACTGTTGGAAATAGTAGGGAATGAAATAAGAGGGCTGGGCCCTCCTATTTATAGGCCCTTAGCACTAAGGCCTATTTGGCCCTGCTGTCCCAACTTCCAAAATGTATTTTTATCTAAATTCATGCCCATTTCAACTACATAGGTAGGGCCCACATGATTCCAAAAATGGGGAATGGTTCCTAAAATTCTCATCTACATCTAGGGGGTATTTATAAGCAATATGCATAGTTCCCATTTGTTTGGAATACAAAATACAAGTTTCAGACATTCTAGGCATTTCACTGGGTGTTTGGGTCAATCGCGTAGTGCATCGCCCAGATAATGGATCTTTGTTGTTTTTGCTTAGGCCTTACACAAGGGTTGAGGCTTCCACTTGGGCACCTCACCCACACCATTTCCAAGGCAAAATGAACATCTGTATGGGCATGGCCCCCATATACTTATCAGAGAAGGATTACCTGGAGTTGGAGTTGTACATCATACAGTGGGCTGAGCACCTACATGGGTCTGCAACCCATCTCCTCATAGGTATGATGGATGACATCCTTGGGGGTTCTCCACTAATTTTAACCATAGGGGTGATACACCACAATGTGCTTGGATGGTTAGTCTCAGGCTCATACCCTTCAAGAAAAGTTCTAGTACGTTTTAGGCAGGTTTAACATTCTCCCCACCTTACAAAAATTTTATCCCCAAAATTCGCTTACCCAGTAGCTCGAAGAGTTAAGGGTATTTATCTCATATTTCTTCCTCATACTCCCATGATGCTTCCTCTGTTAGGTAGTTCCCCTATCAAACTTTAATGAATGCGACCGTGCGGTTACAGAGGTTATGCTCCTTTTTGTCTAGTATCTCAGTTGGTTGTTCCTCATAGGTCATATTAGCAACCAACTGCTCTAGTTCGACCAAGAGTACATGTGCCAGATTGTTGATATATTTTCTTAGCATCGACACATGGAATACATCATGGACGCCTTCTAAAGTTGGCAGTAGGGCCAGTCCATACGCTACTGGTCCAATCCTCTTCAGGATTTTATATGGGCCGATATACCTCGGGCTCAGCTTTCCCTTCTTGTTGAAACTCATCAACCCCTTTGTTGGAGAAACTCGGAGAAACACCTTCTCACCAACTCAAAATTTAATGTCTTTCCTTTGGTTGTCGGTATAGCTCTTTTGTCTGGACTGGGCCGCTCTGATCTTTTCCCTGATCACATCTACTTTTTCACAAGTTGCTTGTATCATCTCGGACCTAGATACTTTCATTCCCCGACTTCATCTTAGTATAACGGTGTGCAACACTTCCGGCCCTACAAAGCTTCATATGGTGCCATGCCAATGGTGGAGTGGTAACTGTTATTGTAAGCAAATTCCACTAAGGGAATATGGGCATCCCAATTATGCTTCATTTCTAATATGCAGCTCTGAGCATGTCTTCTAGAGTCTGAATGGTTCTTTTGGATTGTCCGATCATCAGGGGATGGAAAGTCGTGCTGAGATTTAGCTGGGATCCCAGCGCCTGCTGCAAACTCTTCCAAAATCTTGATGTGAATTGGGGATCCCTGTTGGACACGATGCTGATGGGTACGCCATACAGGCGGATCACATTTTCAATGTAAAGCTGGGCGAGCTTTTCCATCGAGTAAGTTATCTTGATGGGAATAAAGTGAGCTACCTTCATTAACCCATCAACTATTACCCAGATTGCATTCATTCCTTTTCTTGTATTGGGCAAATTGGTCATGAAGTCCATGGTAATTCTTTCCCATTTCCATTTTAGAATTGGAAGTGGTTGTAACAATCCATAAGGTCTGTGTCTTTTCGCCTTTATCTGCTAGCAGGTGAGGCATTCAGACACCTATAGTGCTACAGTTTGCTTCATTCCGATCCACCAATAGTACTTCTTCAGATCTTTATACATTTTGGTGCTTTCAGGGTGAATTGAATAAGGTGAATTGTGCGCCTCTCTAAGAATTCGATCTTGGACATCATAATCACCATGCACGTATAATCTGTCTCTAAACTTTAATGCCCCATCATTGGCTAATGAGAAGTCTAGGTCCCTGTTGTCACACCCAAACCACCCCCTGAGAGGATTAGGTAGGTGATCCGAATTGCATTTCAGCAATCTGCCAAATCCCACAAATCTAGAAGCAGTTAATCTATTTACAGACACACATCCACTATAATACATCATGTAATACTTAGGGTACTGTGGAAAACTATAATTACATTAAAACAGTTAAAAGAAAGAGTAACAGTACAGGAAATGATAATATATACAATACTGTGTTTGCTGATTCCCTCTCTCACACCCACAAAGAAAATAGTATTACCTATTTCTACCATATATAGCTTTTAAACAAAAGAAATATATACAGGGTAGAGTAACCCGTGCCCCAAAAAGAAAGAAAACTAAAAGTAAAACGGGGAGAAACTTCATCAAAATAAAAATGAGTCCCCAAGACAAAAAGTCAGCAGCAACACCCTTCACGGGTCATCCTCAGCTATCACCGAGAACACACGCACCAACAGTATGACCTCCGTCCGAGTCCACACCAATGTAGTCATAACCACCATGGCCCACCTCTGGGTAATAAGTCTCCCTGCCACAGTAACATCCACCTGTAACATCATCTAACAGAAAAACATATATAACAGAGTGTGAGCTCCATTAAGCCTGTGAATGACATACATCACCATGCATGCGCATGCAATCACAACCATATGAGTCCTATATGAGGTGCGGTTCATTTTAT
The DNA here is from genome assembly GCF_018873765.1 of Telopea speciosissima. Classification (NCBI taxonomy): domain Eukaryota; kingdom Viridiplantae; phylum Streptophyta; class Magnoliopsida; order Proteales; family Proteaceae; genus Telopea; species Telopea speciosissima. The sequence continues at coordinate 36,794,261 of NC_057917.1, read as the reverse complement.
TTATTAGCCACCTAACATCACAACTAAGGTAGGTTAGTTCTACTACAATCTCCAATATATGTATCCCTAGTGCGGGCTTTTAACCCCTTCTCGTGATACACCCATTGAGTTTTCGGAGAGAACTAGTCAGCTCCCACATCAGTCACCAAGGTCAGCCCAACCAGTCCTCTGGGATTAACTTGTGAGGCATCCATCCTTTTTGTCACTTTTCTTTTCTCTGGCTTATAGCCCATAATTCACCTTTTCGGTGTAATAACTTTTATTTCTTTTCTTTTTCTCATTCATATGGTCACTCCCACAGGCATCCAACACCTTAACCCCTGTTGGCAGGGGTGCATAGCATGGGTGATGAAACTCTATCCCAATATGTCTATCTGGGATCATATTAGTTGGGTGGTGTCAACAACATCCCATTCTATGGGCTACCATAGGCCTCATTTCCAAGCCGACTATGGCATAACAAATCACATACAACATACAGTGTTCATTCTCAGATTCCAGCAGTCAACACATTGTTGTTTTCAGATTTCAAGATTTGTGAAATAAATATACAGTGCAATATCATTATGTTATAATTCATTTCAGCATATTAATTGTGTTACACCTATATACACGATGACATTTCACTCACCTTGGTCTAGTCCTACTAGTTTAGTTGTTGGTTCAGTTTCGGCCAGTGTCTGGCTGTGCACCTCGAGCACGGGATCAAATCCTAATTTAGTAGATTAGAAATGTGTTAATTAATATTCAAAACTGCTTTGGATAACCTAGTATTGGTCTAGGCTCATTGATCTGACTCGGTGTTCCATGGAATTCTCCGGGTCTTGCATTGGGCTTTCGGGCCCATGTCCCGGTGCAACATCCAGAGATGTGGATTAGGGTTTGATGTGGTTCATAACAGTGTAGTCAGCTATACATGGTCTTGATAGCCATACAAAATAGTTCCCAGGTCAGCAGTTCAACTGGACCATCTCTTGCATGGTTATTGGGCCATGTGGGGCCCACTTGGGTACCCATGGTATGGATATTACGAAACAAATGTGAAGTGGGGTATTTTGGTCATTTACTACCTCCACACACTGTGTATAGCCAATTGGTGAAGGCCCACAGAGGTTTGACAATAAAACAGCCCAAATTTAATCTTTGGGTGATTCACTGGGTGATTGGGCCAATCGCCCAGAGCCTGTTTGAGATGAAAATAGGCCTGGTTTCTTGGATTTTGCTACATGGGCAGCCATGAGGTCGATCTGGAATGCATGTAGGTTGGTTATGGACCTCATTTGGAGTGGAATCCAATGGTTCCCATGGTTTATAGCTTGGTTCCTCCGTTGGAAGCCAGGAGCTGTGCAGACAGCTCAGAGAACAACAGCCCAGGCTATGTTCCAGTTTAGAACCATGGTTTGGGCTGCATGCAAGGGAAGTTTTACATGTACAATCATGGTAGGGAGCTGTTCTTACATAGATCCAACCAAGGATCAACTTGCATGCAAGGATCCATGCCCAGATTGCCAGTTCTGGGTGCAACTGGGTAGTGCAGTCTGGCACAGAGACTGGTTTCAGTCTCAGATGTAAAATAGTAATAAAATTACATTTAAAGTGCTAAGATCTTACATGCAACGGGTTTGCATGTCAGATCTAAGGCATCCCAAGGCAGCCCTCAGGTGTTCTGGGCTTTACTTAGCCAGATTCACCTTCTTAGAGCTAGGATCAACAGAGATTCACAGAGAGCAGCAGCAAATGGAGATGACGATCAATTTACCTAAGGATGGATGCTACAGAGACTATGTGCAGGGTGGTAGCATAGTGATCTACCTCCCTTTCCTCTTCTTCTCCCTTTCTCTCTTTTCTTTCTCTCACTCCACGATTTGAACAGTGTAAGAAGTTCTTTTTTGGGCTGGGGCTTGCCTATTTATAGGCCAGCCATACCTAAGGCTTGTTTGGCTGCCAGCCCCCCACTTCAAGAATGCTTTTTTAACCTGATTCTAAGCCATTCTGGCAGCTCAAGTGGCCACTTTAGGCAATTCACTGGGTGATTGGACCAATCGCCCAGTGCATCACCCAGAGAATACAGCAAAGCTGTGTAAACTCTGTGCTTGCACAGCTGCTTGGCCCAGGGCTTGGGCTTTGCACCAACACCCCACCCAGGGTTTAATACACATCTTTACAGGTGTGGGCCCCACATTCATGGGTAGGAGAGAGAATACCTGGGGTTTATGCAGTACATTATGTTGTGGGCAGTGCAACTGCATAGGGCTACAATCCATCTTCTGCTCCACAGTGTGTTTGGATGTCTGGTCAGAGGTTCCTGTCCTTCATTTAAAATTTCCAGCCAGTTAGGGGCAGGCTTGACACCCGTGAACTCTTTGTTTTTATCTCCCAGATGATCTTTTCTAGCTCAGGGTCTCTGGGCTACTTCTTAATTATCTCTTCTCGGATTGACGGCTGTATGTCCATAGCTACCAACTGTATAGCCATCCCCTTGATCATAAGTTCCAAATCGAACTTCTAAGCTTCTTTTATTAACTATTCGCTAACGACCAAGTAAGCGAGGGATGCAGTTTGGGATTTTCTGCTTAGTGCATCCGCCACTATGTTGGCCTTGCTAGGATGGTATTGAATATCATAGTCATAGTCCTTTACCAATTCTAACCACTGCCTCTGTCTCATGTTTAATTCCTTCTGGGTGAAGAAATACTTCAGGCTCTTGTGGTCGCTGAAGATCTTGCTCTTCTCACCATAAAGGTAGTGCCGCCAAATTTTTAAAGTGAAAACTACCGCAGCTAGCTCTAGGTCGTGAGTGGGGTAGTTCTTCTCGTGTTCCTTCAACTACCTTGAGGTGTAGGTGACTACCTTTGCACTCTGCATTAGTACGCCACCCAATCCTAGTCGGGATGCGTCTGCGTACACAACCATACCACCGGTGCCATCTGGAATAGTTAGCACTAGTGCCGTCATCAATCGATTTCTTAGTTCTTGGAAACTTTTCTTGTAAGCGTTGGTCCATTCAAACTTTGCACCCTTCTTCATTAGCTTTGTCATGTGTCCAGAGATGCACGAGGAATTTTTAATGAATCGATGGTAATACCAAGCTAATCCTAGGAAACTACGGATCTCTGTGGCATTCTTTAGAGTCTCCCACTCGAGAACTGTCTTCACCTTGTCTAGGTCTACTTTGATGTTATCCTTGGTGATGATATGTCCTAGGAATCCAACCTGGTGGAGCCAAAATTCACACTTGCTGAATTTGGCGAATAGCTTGTGTTCCCTCAATCGTTATAATACGAACCCAAGGTGTTGAACATGCTCCTCTTCACTTTTGTAGTAGATTAGAATGTCATTAATGAATACAATGACAAACCTGTCTAACACATCATGGAATACCCTATTTATCATGTCCATGAACGCAGCTGGGGCGTTGGTTAACCCGAATGATAACACCAAGAATTCATAATGTCCGTGCCGGGTTCTGAACACCGTCTTATGAATGTCGCTACCCTTGATCTTCAACTGATGGTACCCAGACCTAAGATCAATCTTAGAGAAAACTCTTGCACCCTGTAATTGATCAAATAGGTCATCAATGCATGGTAATGGGTATCGGTTCTTAATTGTGAGTTTGTTCAGTTTTCGATAATCGATGCACATTCGTATGCTTCCATCCTTCTTCTTTACGAATAACACAGGTGCTCCCCAAGGAGACACACTTGGTCGAATGAGCCCCTTCTTCAACAAATCTTGTAACTGAACCTGTAGCTCTTTTAGCTCCATAGGTGCCATCCAATAGGGTGCCTTAGATATAGGTGTTGCACCAGGGATTAAATCGATCGCAAACTCTATTTCTCGATCAGGCGGTAGCTGGGTCAGATCTTCTGGGAAAACATCAGAAAACTCCCTAACAATATCAAGTTCTTCCAATGGCCTAATATTCACCTTAGTGTCCATTACCGTGGCCAAATAGACCTGACATCCTTCATCTAACAAACTTCGTGCTTGACGGGCGGATAAGCTTATCCTCTTGGGCTTCATCATCAATTCACTCTGATAGGTGAAAACCGAGCCATCATTCAACTTGAACAAGATCTTCTTCTCCGCACACATAACGTTTGCCCAATAGGCAGATAGCCATTGTATGCCTAATATTATGTCAAAGTTCTTCATGTTGAACTTGATCCGACGAGTGATTAGGTTCTTCCCACAAATTTCCACTAGACAGGAGTGGTAAACTTCCTTCAAGCGCACGAAGCTTCTAGTTGGTGGGCTAACTACTAAATCGTGCCCTATGTCCCTTGGTTGGATGGTCATCCTATCCGCGAAAGCAATAGAAAAGAAAGAGTGGGATGCACTTGAGTCGATTAACACTCACGCGAAGGTGGACGATATAATCAACGTACCTAAGGTTTTATATGAAGATAATGATGCAATCAAATTCCCTACACCCATTGGTTTGTTTCCTACAATTTAGTAGTGTTATGTGGACATACCTATCATTACTTCTGGGTTCGCCTCCGCTTCTTCATTGGTTAGAGCGAACACCTTCCCTCACGTCCTGTTGTCCTGTGGCTGAAAGTATCGAGCGGTGGACTGGATCGACGAGTAAGAGTTGTATCCGTGGCTTGTACAATCTCTAGCCAGGTGCCCAGCTTTCTTGCATACAAAGCATTTGTTGGATAGTGTAGAGGGGGAAGAGGCCTGGCTTGCTTGGCTCATTACAGGTAGAAATGGCAGGGAAGTAATTGTTGCTTGGTTTGGAATGGGTTGGGCATACTGAGTAGTCCGATTGTAAGTGGGACGGAAAGAGGTTTGGCTCACATTTTGGAGTCGGTATTGTATCGGGCTGGGACTCGAGCTAGTTCCCCGAAATGCCTTGTTTGGCCACTCAAAGTTCTGGTAGTTGCTTGGCCTTTTGCCCAATCCGGGCGACGCAATAGTCTTCTCCTTCAGTCTGTCCTCCATGGTCTTTGTTTTATCGACCATCTATGCGTAGTCTTGCATGTCTAAGACCGATAAAATGGATCCGATCTTCGATTTCAGTCCTTTCTCAAACTTCTTTATTTTGCTGGCTTCTCCTTTCATGTGCTCCAGGGCAAAATGGAACAAATCTTCAAGCTGCTGCTAGTAATCCAACATGGTCTTCAATCCTTGTACGAGGGCAGAGAACTCGGCTTCCTTCTTGTGCCACACCCCAAACCACCCCCTGGGAGGATTAGGTAAGTGACCCAAATTGCATAACGGCAATCCGCCAAACCCCACGGATCTAGAAGCAGTTATTACATTCACGGAACCACATTCAATCACTTTACCATAGGTAAGATCAGAGTGCTGCAGATATCTACAATTACAGTAATAAAAGAAGCGTAGCAATATGGGAAATGATGATAATATATACATAAGTAAGATTGTACTGTTACATTTCCCAACTACCCACAAAATAAAGAACAAAGCTTACAAGAGTAATGTCAAAGATAACCTATACATATATATATACAGGGTGAGCATACTCAACCCCCCCAAAAAAAAGAAAAGAAAACAACTAAGCCAGAAGCACAGACGGGACACTCCTAGCAAAAACAAAAAGGAGTCCCCAAGATAAAAAGCATCAAGTGCGCTCTTCACTGGTCTTCATCAACGACCACTGAGAACACGCGAAGGATCAATATGACCTCCGTTGGAGTCCACACTAATATAGTCATAATCACGAGGGCTCTCGTCCTCGTAATGTGCCTCCATGCCACAGTGGCATCGGCTTGTAAAATCATCTAAAGAAAAACATATATAACAGAGTGTGAGCCCCACTGAGCTCGTGAGCAAAATATATCATCATACATGCATATGTAATCACAATCCACAATCCACATGATCTACATGATATGCAAGTCCAGATTTATTATTAGCCACCTAACAATACAGCTAAGTCAGGTCCGTGCTACTACAATCCCCAATACATGTATCCCTAGTGTAGGCTTGGTTACCTTTTCCCGTGATACACCCATTGAGTTGTCGGAGAGGACCAGTCAGCTCCCGTATTCGTTCATCAAGGTCAGCCCGACCAGCCCTCTATGATTAAACCGTGGGACAATCCATTTCTTTTCTTTCCTGGCTTATAGCCCATATGCACCATTTCGGTGTTCTTTTTATTTCATTTCTCTTTTCACATATACATATGGTCGCCCCCACAGGCATCCAACACCTTAACCCCTGTTGGTAAGGGTGCGTAGCACGGGTGATGAAGCTCTAACCCCATGTCTATATGGCATCGTATGAGTCGGGCGGTGTCAACCGTATCTCATACTACTGGCTACCACCGGCCTTATTTCCAAGCCGACTACAGCATCTAGTCTAGCATATATAATCGTCATACAAGGATTCACAGTGTTGATCAACAAACAGTCATTATGCAGTGATTTGAGTAGTTTGAACAGAAGTAAATAACACAGCATTTATAATTTCAATTTCTTAATTGCCGGCATAAATCATAATTACACATACACATATGATAAGACTATTCACTCACCTGAGTCTCTAGGTACTCGGCTGCAAAGTCAGTTCCAACAGCAGTCTGGTTGTCAGCCTCGAGCGCAGGATCAAGTCCTAGGTATAGATCAGAAATTGTTATTTTAATATCTCCAACCTTCCTAGCTTCCTAGGGTTGATCTATTCTTACAGAGTTGACCCGGTATTTAGTTAGTCTTCACTTGGAATTACGAGGCCTCATACCGGGCAGTGGGTATATGTCCCGGTGAGACATCCAGGGTTTGTGGGCTAAGGGTAAAATGGTACTTTTACCATGATGATACCTGACACAAGGTCATACAAGGCTCACTGTGCTGTCCACAGTTTGACAGTGCTGTAAGACCAGGCATAGGCAGGGTTTCCAAGTCCTGTGGGGCCCACTTGGGTTCCCAAGTCAAACTTTAATAAGGACAGATGTGGGGAAGAGCATTTAGGTCATTTCCCAACCTCCCACAGTGTCATTGGGCCAATGGGTGAGGTCCCCAAAGCCTGATCAACATTTCTGTCCATTTTCCTTCACTGGGCAATGGCTCTGGGCATTGGGTGCATCACCCAGTGCATCGCCCAGAGGCTGTAAATCGATACAGGGCTGAGATTCCAAGGTGGGGCTGCATAGGCAGTGTGCTCAACATCACCCCATGCATGTTAGGGGGCTGGGTACCCCTAGGGGTGACCTACCTTTTGGTCCAAACGGATCCTCCACAGGGCCTACCATCAGGCTGCCAATGGCTGCCCAGACAGCCCAGTGAATAGTGTCACAGGGTTTTCTCTAAACTTGGAATTCGATTCCAGCCACATGCAAGGCTTGATTTACACATGCAACACTGTTTTGGGGCTGCAACCACCTAAGGCTAGGTCTCTGCAGCCATGGCTTGCATCCAGGGCTTCAATCAGTCAACCATAAGTGAATCTGGGTAGTGCAGCCATGCACAACCAGATTCGGTTCCCATAAATAGCATATTAGTCTAGTATTTCTACTCAAACATCAGAGATCTGCCATGCTCCATGTTTGCATGGTAAATCCGGAGCAGTTCTGGGCAGTCCCCAGCTGTTCTGGGCTGCCAGAGAGTAGTTATACAAGCAAGACACAAGATGAGAAGGGGGCAGTAGGTGTAGGTATGCAGATAAATACCTGAGCAGGGCTGAGAGGTCTGAGAAAACTCGGTTCCAGGCCTGGGTGCAAGGGCTGCAGCAATCCCCCTCCTTCTTCTTCTTCTTTCTTCTTCTCCTTCCTCTTCTTTCTCTCCTATGGTTTCTATTAGAGCTAAGGACTCTAAATGAGCCCGCCCAAGGCTCCCCTATTTATAGACCAAGTCCAACTAAGTTGTGTTTGGCCTGCTGAGTCCTCTTTTAAAAATGCATTTTTAACCCTATTCATAGCCATTATGGGCTCTGTGGTGGGGTCCATAGTGAACTAAGGGTATGAGGTGGTCCCTCAGACTTCCCTCTACCTATGGAGGGTGCCCATGTCCATGTTGGGTGGTCCCCATAATTAAAATCCAATAAAATATGCTGTTTCAGTCACTGGGCGATGGCTTTGGGCCTTGTCTGCATCGCCCAGTGATTCCAGCAAGGCTATAACATAGTGGGGCTTGCACAGGGGTTTGACCCAGAGTCAGGCCTTTGTCCCCACATGCCACCCAAGGGTTTTTACACACTTTTCCAGGGGTGGTTCCCACAATTATGGAGAGGAGAGAGATTACCTTGAGTCCAGGCCATACATGATGCTGTGAGCTATGCAGCTGCATGGATCAGCTATCCATCTTCTGACAGGTATGTAAGATGGCATACATAGGGTTTGCTCATTAATCCAATACACTAGAGTGATGCTCCATAGTGTTCCTGGTTGCCTGGGCAAGGGTTCCTATCCTTCAATCAAAATTTTAGCTAGTCAGGAGCAGGGTTTGACATCTTTTCTATGAAACTCTTGGGGAAATAATTCTTACAGAAAACTTCTTTAAACTGATCCCAAGTAGGGTTGGGATCAACTTCCTCCAAGTTAGGTCTCGTTGTCTTCCACCATGCTTCTGCCTCATTTTGCAATTGATACCAGGTGCATATAAATTTTTGAGCATTGGTACATTTGAGTACGTCGAATGCTTTCTCTAAGGTGCTAATCCACCTCTCTAGTTGCATTGCCTCAGAATTTAGCTTGGAGAACGCAGGCGTCTAGAGTTTCTTGAATCTCTCCATCACTTTAGCTGTGGAGCTTTTCATCGCATATTGAGGCACATGTGGGGGAAATTACAGGGGCCGATTGGGTGGTTGTGGTGGCACTGCTCGTTGTTGCATTATGGTCACAAATTGTGTAGACATCTGGCCCAACAATTCCTGTTGTTGCTGCATGGTCTGTATCATGGTGGTCATGATGGTGTTCACCTCTCCAGCCGCCATGCCAGGCTGGGGTGCAACTGCAGCAGCTGAGGCAGCTACTGGTACCGAATTTGGGATGACTTGGGGTACTCTCAGAGAAGTAAGCGATACTTCAAAGTTTTGAGCTTCGGCTCTATCCGGTAGCTCAACTTTCGGAACGAATCGAGGGGCTCTTCTATGACGACCACCCCCGTTGGATATTGTGTTGACCATGATTGATTTCTGAAAGGAACTTTGTGTTTAATATCCCTACACCTCTTGGCGAGGGGAAAGTTATAGTTCAATTGAAGCATGTAGGGTATCATTTTTACATTTCTGGTGTAATATCATCAGCATTGTAGTAAGGGAAAACAACTACTAAGGATAACATTCTCCTAGGTTGCAGTTTATTGGCAATTTCATATATCAAAGAAGTTTTATAACACGGAGAATCATGTAAGACGACAGAACAAGTTTCAATAATAGGAAGAACATCTATTTGGTTTATACCTGTATCTAGCAAGCGAGTCACTCTAATTTCTTTCCTGTAAAATAGGATTATGTGTGCAAGTACTCTAGGTCACTCCTAACCCTGTTTGCTAATGCAAGGTAAATAACGCGGTCCTCTGTGTGACAAGTGCCAGATATACAACTAAGTACTTTTCTGCCTGAGTTTTAATTCTTTGGATCCGAGCTAGTCTCTTTCTTAACTACCTAATGTAAAGCATGTCATTGGGGTCTTCCAAGTGCGAACAACACAATCAAATTCTGCCATGGAGAAACTTTGGGCATTAGACTCCTATGGTTGCCTTAACTTGGTGAACATACTTAACACTACATGAACTTAAACAATATGATCATGAATCTTAAATGGAATAACTCGATGATATACACAAAATAACAGTACTCTACAGAATCTAACACATCATTCAGGTACGGGCATGTGTAGAGAATGAAGCTAACCATACCGTTCTATATTTCTTATATTAAACAATGAACTAGGTCAGACCACTGACAAAATATGTTCCTAATGCAAGTGAGGTGATGTCGATGGGGTCTAACCTTTTCTGTAGACGACGTAGATGCCCTTAGCCATAGCATTCCTATTTATCTATGTTTGGATTTCAACACACATCACTCACACACAAGTTCATACACCCATGCTTATATACATTGTTTATGTATAGGCACAAATACACGCAATAGGTTTCTCTTTAAAATTTTATATTGCATTAATATGTTTATTATATATATATATATATATATATATATATATATATATATATATATATATATATATATATATATATATATATATATATATATATTTTATAACATTTTTTTTGAATATACCCATAATTTCATCATGACCAAACAAGTGTCTTAGAGGGTCCATAATACCCTTTTGTTGCAAGTTATTATAAGCCCAATCATCAAATTACATTTCCTGCTGTCAGCCATTCTCTGGGCGTTTGGGTCAATCGCCCAGTGCATCGCCCAGAGAAGAGGAAGCTGCATTATATACAGTCCGAGACTCATTTGCCTATTTCTTTCTTCAGTTTGAGAGCTCTGGACCTCCTAGGCTGCATCCAAAAGATTTTTGTAGGCTACCCCCATCATTCCTAGGCACTCTATCACCAATTTTTTGCACCTCCCTATTAGATTTTGCTTCTTCACCAATTAGAAGCCCTTTGAGTTTAAACAGGACAACCAAACAAGGAGAGAGAGAGTCTGACTCTCACTGGGATTTAATTTTTCCCATCTAGGGTTTTAGAAGCCCTAGTGTTATAAGAACACCAAAAACACAGAGGGGGACACCAGTGCTCCACGTTTTTGGCTGCCACCCCACTCTTGGATGGTTTTTGGTCCCCCTCTCTCTCTCGTGATCTCTTCTTCTCCTTCTCCTTGCTCTCTACTTTGTTTGAGAGTTAGGGTTTTGGAAACCCAGATCTATGCTTAAAGAACTGAAGAGCATCTAGGATTGGTTTGAAAAACCTTGGTTGCACCATTGGAGTTCATATTTGTTTGCCTAGAGTGCTCATCGGAGGAAGAACCATTGTCTATTGGAGGAGCAATACTTGAGGCTCATCAGGTTAGTAATTCTATGTTAATTCCTGTTGATTTATTATATTGATTATTCATGGGATGTGAAAGTAACCCGAATCGATTATTTTCCACTGCGCATTCGGGTATGGGATGGATCCCCCTATCCATGAGATGGAATAGGGATGATTATTCTCTATGACATGGATCCTAATAATTTTATGGGACGTCAAAGAGATGAACTGGGCATTGGTTTGTCATACCAAACCCTAGTAGGGTTCCTGTAGAGCACCATGGATAACCCTAAAATTGAAAATAGGATGCCCAAGCCAAACTAGGGTGCCCTAGGGCAACCCTAGGGTTCCCTAGGGACAACCCTGGAGTTCCCTAAAATAGGGAAATCAAAATATAATCTCATTAGTTTACCAAGGTGAACCATCATGATCCCATGGACCGTAGGATCGACCTACAATGTGGTATCAGAGCCACCTTTCTTACCTATGGATATCATATAATTAATTGGATGTAATTATTGTATATGGGATGCAATCTTTTTATTTAAATATTCATGGTAGAATATGGATGGATGTTTTTGCACATGGCTATTATAATGGTTGTAACAACTTTCTCATATGCACATGGGTGGTTATAAGGTAGTTATTCATGTAACTACCTTGCCATGTGCACATGGGTGGTTATGGTAGTTATAACAACCTTGTCCATGTAAGATGATGGAATTTTATTTTTGTAATATTTTTATTTTTATTCCATCATAGGGTTTAAAACGCATTATTCCAGATTTAATAACAAAAAATTTCTTGTACCCTAGATTCCCCGCACACCTTGTTGTCCCAGCATGCCCGCTGCCTGCGCTTTGCCCGCGCGCGGCGTGTAGCTACAGTAGGGCAGTGGCCATGGTGCCATGCAGCTGCTGCTACCCATGGTGCCAGTGGCTACTGCCCACGGTGCCATGTGGCCGCTGCCCATGGTGCCTTGTGCGACTGCTGCCCAGTATGTTTGGCAGTGTTTTTCCCTTCAAAATAAAAAAAAATTATATTGCAAAACAAATTTTTATTCATTTATTTATTTTATTGTTTTGTGGGTTGGAGGAAGAAGATGGGTGAAGATATTCTTCTCTACACTCACTTGGGAATAAATTAGATTCTATTCTGAATTTGGGTACATGGTTTCACATGAAATGTGATGTTTTATTTCTGGAATGATCCATATGATTATAGGCCCCATATATAATGTTACATTGTCTATGTGATTATGGGATTGGCTATCTAATAATGTGGATGGTAATTTGATGTATGTGATGCATTGGGATTATGGGTGGATGTGATGCTTCTGTCTCTTTCTTTCTCTCTCCCCCCCCCCTCTTTCTTTTTGATAAACAAATGTACTCCACCCCATGGGCAGCCCAAAATGGTGGGTTGGTTTCTCCATGTGGGGGTTTCTTTATTATGGAAAGAAAAGTGTACAGAATATTTTTTTTAGGTTTCCATTATAATTTTAGAGGAGTTAAGACTCCGTGGGCATATTGATGATGATCCACGTGTGGCGCTCAAAGCTTATGGAGATGCAAGTCACCTACTTTGAAGACGTGATTGAGCGGAGGAGATGATTGAGGCGTGGCATCCATGGCATGATTGATGCACCTATAATTAAAAAAAAATTATTAGTTTTAGTTTTTATTGGGAGGGTTCTTTAATTGCTTCTAATAAAAATGCCGCCATCCCATAATCACTTTTAATTAATGTTGATTAATTATGTTATTTGATTCCATCCATGATATGTATGTGAGAGTTGCTTAATCCCTCTTTTATCATAATACATATATGATATGGACTAGTCTAAGTTAGTAGACATGTTCATGGCCTCCTATTGAAGATAAACGTAGAGATTGTGTGATATAACACCGCATACACCAACAGGACATTGCCAGGCTCGTTATTACATGGTTATCTATATTTATCTCTATCTAGATACGTTAGGGTATGGAGAGTGAGAGGGCACTGCGATAGTGAGCCATCTTTCATGATTCCATGATTCTAACCAATGTAATAGGTAAATGCATGACTTGGGTATATGTCAGCCGACAGGATCTGGGCATGACACCTAGGTGGCCGAAAATATTAGATGCCCATGAGGCGGATAGTTTAGTCCACACTACCACGGTGTGTATAATGACTCCCGACAGGGTAAGTTATGCATGCAAGGGTTGTAGGTATCCAATTCATCTTTTGGGTCATGAGGGAGACCTAAATCATGAAAGACCATTGATTTATATGCTCATTTTTTATCAATGGTTATCAATATACATATATTTTTAATTGTACAAGTGTAGATTATTACTCAGTGGTTGTCGTTAATTCCATCCTGTTAACACTCATTAGCGAATACAAATTAAATGGTACAAATTATGTCGATTGGTATTGGAGCATTAAACTCCTCCTGACTGTAGAAGGACTATATACAGTTCTTGATGAACAAGTTCCTCCTCAACCCGACCTGAATGATTTTGAGGCATATGAGGAGATGCAGGAATTCCTTCAGATGGACTCCAGGGCATCGCTTTATGTCCTAGGATCATTGGAGAAGTCAGTATTGGACTCTGTCAAGGATATACCTACCTCAGGCGGTAAAATGGATAAGCTTGCTGAATTGTTTAATAGGCAGTTGACACATGCACACTTTAATGTAGTGAGTCAGATCCACAACTGCAAGATGTCCCAGGGAACTCTGGTGATGGACCATGTCATGAAAATGATTAATTTATTTGAGAAACTAAAATCCATGGGGATCAAGTTTGAGCTGCGATACAAAACTAATTTGACCTTAGCATCACTCACCTTCGCCTATGCATCCTTTAAGATGTCCTACAAGATGTCAGATAAGGAACTAGAGCTCACTGAGCTTGCTAATACACTGGTTGAAGTGGAGACCACCTTGAAAAAGGATAAGGTTGAGGTCCATGCTACTGATATGAAGCCTTCTTTAAATGGAAAGAAGAAGAAAAAGGGAAATAGGGGTAAGCCCCAGAAACCTAAGGGTGGGAAGTCTGGCAATAAGAAAGCTAAAGGCAAGTGCTTCTTTTGCAAGAAGGAGGGTCACTGGAAAATGAACTATCGTACATTCCTGGCTACTATAAAAGACAAAAAGCTAGATGATACTGAGGCTGCTAAAGAAGGTACATGTGATGTTTACGTTCTCTACTAGTCTAATTTATCTTTTGAACCGATCAATTCTTGGTTTGTGGATAGTTGTTCGACTACTCATATTTACAATGATTTGCAGGGATTCAAGGAGACAAGAAATCTGGAAAGAAATAAGGTACATTTTTGAATGGGCACTAGAGCTGAAACCATAGCGATGGTTGTGGGAACTTTTATTTTAAATTTTAGTTCAGTTAATTTGGTTTTAAAGGATTGTTACTATGTACCCTCTTTTAAGAGGAAGATTATTTCAGTTTCAAAACTTGTTTTGGATGAATATAGTTTTTTCTTTAATTCTAAATTGATTATTCGTTTTAATAATTCTTTTGTGGCATTTGAATACATACAAAGTGGATTGTATTTCCTAGATTGCCCTATTAGAACGAATTTTGTTTCGAATGTTGATTTGAAATGGAAAGCAGCTCCAGTGAACTCAATATATCTATGGCATCTAAGATTAGGTCACATTAATTTGGACCGAATCAATAGATTGATAAGGGATTGGCCCTTAGAGTGTCTGAGGGTGGAACCATTCCCTACCTGTGAGTCATGCCAAGGGTAAAATGACTAAGAAACCCTTTAGCAATAAAGGCAATAGAGCCACAGATCTGTTAGAGTTAATACACACTTACGTGTGTGGGCCCATAAATATACAAGCAAGGTATAGATATGAGTATTTCATAACTTTCACCGATGATTACTCTAGATATGGATACATATACTTGATGCATAGAAAATTAGAAGCCTTTGATAAATTAAAGTTTCGAGCCGAGGTCGAAAGATAGCTCGATAAACGCGTCAAGTCCTTACGATCAGATCATGGGAGGGAGTATCTATCGGATGAATTTAAAAAATATCTCATATCGCAAGGGATAGTTAGTCAACTAACTAATCCAGGAATACCACAATAAAATGGTGTATCCAAATGACACAATTGGACTCTATTGGATATGGTTCAGACGATGCTCACTTATAGTGAGCTACCTCTCTCTTTCTAGGGGTATGCTTTAGAAACGACTATTTATATCTTGAATAGGGTTTCATCCAAGTCTGTAGCTAAGGCACCTTTTGAGTTGTGGAAAGAGCGTAAGTGCAACATTCAACACCTTAGGTCATGGGGTTGCATAGCACATATACGAAAGCAACAGACAGACAAGTTGGAATCCAGGACTTCGAGATGCTTTTTCTTAGGCTATCTTAAAGGCAAGATAGGTTACTACTTCTATGACCCGGTTGACCAAAAGGCCATTGTAAGTAAACATGTCACATTTCTTGAGGAAGAAATGTTGACCAAGAGATCTAAACTTGTATTCATTAAAGAGTTATTGGATAACTCTGGAACTTCACTTCCAGAAGTGAGATCAATTGACATACCCGCTGAAATACCAACACCTCAAGAATCTAGACACAATGGGAGGATTGTTAGACCACCCACCAAGCTTACTCTTCTTACCGAAGAGGAGAGGACAGTGGAAGTGTTCCACATGGTGTTAGTTGAATCGGATGATGATCCGATAATATACTCTGAGGCTCTTAAGGATGTTGATGCCACAAGGTGGTCGGAGGTAATGCGATCTGAAATCGATTCGATGTAATCCAACAAGATTTGGACTCTAGTTGATCCACCACTTGGCGTTAAGCCAATTGGATGTAAATGGATCTTTAAAAGGAAGAAGGGCATGGATGGAAATGTTAAAAGATTCAAAGCGAGACTAGTAGCAATGGGCTATACCCAGAAATAGGGTATAGACTATGTGGAAACCTTTTCACCAGTGGCGATGATGAAGTCCATCAGGATTTTATTGACTATCGTCGCATACTTTGATTTTGAGATCTGGCAGATGGATGTGTAAACTGCATTTCTGATTGGATTTCTTCAAGAAGAAATCTACATGCAACAGCAAGAGGGGTTCTCTTCATTGTAGGAAGAAAGAAAAATATGCAAATTATAGAGGTCCATTTATAGACTGAAGCAGATTTCCAGAAGCTGGAACATCAGGTTTGATCAATCAATCAAATCTTTTGGTTTTGATCAAAACATAGATGAATCATGCATCTACAAGAAGATCAGTGGGAGTGTAGTATGTTTTCTTATTTTATACGTAGATGACATATTGTTGACGGGTAACGATGTAGGGTTTCTTTCATCAATGAAATAGTGGTTGTCCACCACGTTCACCATGAAAGACCTTGGTGAAGCTAGCTATGTCCTTGGGATCAAACTCGTAAGAGATCGCCAGAAAAGGATGTTAGGCTTGTCACAGGTTACCTATATAGACAAAGTCCTAGCCAAATTTAGCATGGAGAACTCCAAATGGGGAAGTATCCCTTTCCGACATGGAGTTAGTCTTTTTAGATCTCAATGTCCTCAGTCTCATACAGACATTAAAGAGATGAAGAGGATTCCCTATGCCTCTGCAGTAGGAAGTCTTATGTACGCTATATTGTGTACGAGGCCAGACATTTGCTATGCAGTGGGTATCGTAAGTTGTTACTAGTCTAACCCCAGACGAGAGCATTGGAGTGTTGTCAAGAATATCCTCAAGTTCCTTAGAAGGACTAAGGACTATTTCTTGGTTTTTGGATCTGATCAGTTGTTAGTTTTGGGTTATACAGACTCAGATTTCCAAACTGACAATGATGACAGAAAATCCACGTCTGGGATGGTGTATCTAATGGATGGAGGTGCCATTGTGTGGCGGAGTACAAAACAAAAATCTATAGCTGATTCCACTACCGAAGCAGAATACCTTGCAGCTAGTGATGCAACAAAAGAAGGTGTTTGGCTGAGGAAATTCCTATCAGATTTTGAGGTTGTCCCTGACCTTGTCAAGGGCCCTATTCCCCTGTTATGCGACAACAGAGGGGCCATTGCATAGGCTAAGGAGCCTAGGGCTCATCAGAGGAATAAGCACATGCAGTAGAAGTATCACCTCATCAGAGAGATTATCAAGCACGGCGACGTGAGTATCTCCAAAGTGGGCACAACTGAAAATGTGTCAGATGCCATGACAAAGGGTTTGTCGCCTGAAGTGTTTGATAAAAACATGGAGGGCATCGGTTTAAAATATATGGAAAATTGGCTTTAATGTACAAGTGGGAGATTGTTGGATTTATGTGTCCATCAAACCCGGTTCGGTCCGATTCAATCCGATTTTACTTTGTATTGAATTTTTATATATTTTGGTTTAATATTATCACATGTGATTTAAAACTTTTTGAGCATTATGTGTCCATAAGTATTACTTAAAATGGCAGTCACGACTAGGGTCTGGGCTGGGCACCCTTATCATATGGTCATAGCATTGGGTTTGCCTAGACATGTGATGTCAGGGTACGAATGCGAGTACTCACATGATCGATGTGTATATTGGCGAAGAATCTACTTTGTCTATTCCCTCATGTTTTACTGTCAGATGTAGGAAGGGATAGACATGTGTCACCGACACCCTTTACTTGAGGGAACCCTGTCGCTGCAAAGTGTGATCGCATTCTTTGGTTCATCAATGACTAAGACTCAAGTGAGTTAAAGCCAGTGTTTTGGGAATGCGCAAACACTTTGTGAGTGGAGTTACTCAACATGGTCACCACTGGTCGATTGGGGAACACCAAGATTGAAGTTGTCTGTGTATGGTCGGATCAGAATCTGGATCCAGTGCCATTTTGGAAATGGTTTTTGCAAAACCTATTTTACATAAAATAATAGATTATATGTAGCTATTTGAATAAAGTGTTTTATCGAGTTTTGCGGGACTCGATCAAATACATAGACACTTTTATATGGACATGTACTATGCATGGGGTTTGGCAATACAAGTGTACATTCCCCTAGATTCCATAATGATGGTGTTGATTAGTGGGGGGGTTGTATATGATAATTTATTATTAATGAGGGAGTTATTTAGAATTTGCTAAAATAATTAGTTCTTTATTTAATTAATGGATATGGTGCTAATTATAATTAGGGAAAATATCATCCCCCTCCCCTCTAAGTTTGCCTAATATCAATCCAGTACCCAAGTTTTGAAAAATATCTACCCCCTCCCCTACTTTATAAAGATTATATCAACCGTACCCTAAGTATGTAACAGTGTTAAAAAAAACCTGTGTAAAGATAAAATTACCCTTTTTAATATCTATTGAAAGCATATGTCTTTCTCCCTTGCTTATGAAAAGACTATATTACCCTTTTATGTAGAGTTAAAAGGCAAAAGCCTTTCTTCTCCCTTGCAACACCCAAATCGAGAGATAGAAGAAGGGGGAGAAAGAAGAGAAGCTGAGAGATTGAAGAAGGGGGAGAAAGGCCAACAACAATGAAAATACATTTTCCATCTCAGATGTTTAAGCTTTGTTTCTAAGCCATGCTAAAGATAGGTCTTTATTTTTTTTTCAAAATTAGACGTATGTTTCTTCTAACAAAGGAAACATAGAAGAAAACAGAACCAACTATATTGAAATTTAGGAACAAGTACAGACAAAATCTACAATCAACAATGATTTCATGAAAAAGAACACAGAATCGAAACCCCAAAGGAAATGCCTTAACCGCCGAACCCATAAAGAGTCCTTCCTTGCCTCTTTAGGGCATAGACGATGTCCATGGCCATCACTGTCTTCCTCCTTGCATGCTCTGTATAGGTTACAGCATCGCGAATGACATTCTCCAGAAAGATCTTTAGAACACCCCTTGTCTCTTCTTAGATGAGACCACTGATTCTCTTAACTCCTCCTCTCCTCGCAAGACGGCGAATCGCAGGCTTAGTGATACCCTGGATGTTATCTCGTAATACCTTCCTATGACGCTTTGCTCCTCCTTTGCCCAAACCCTTACTTCCCTTCCCATGACTAGACATCTTTTGATGCTTTCTTCAAGTTGGTTCCGCTAAAAACTCAATCGGGAGAAAACTTGTGCTTCATTACTGCTTTCCGCTTTGGCGCTAAAGATAGGTCTTTTTACCCATTAAAACTAAGGAAAATACATTTTCCATCTCAGATGTAGGATCATCAATTATTGGAGTTGTACTCCTGTTTCCAAAATACAGTCATCAAGCTGTGCTATACACAAGTTTCCAACAGTATAACTGTAAACATAGAGTTAGACCAATGTATAATTGTAAACAGTTGCAGCAAAATACAAATTACAGCAAGGCTTGAAAGAGCTACCAGCACCTGCAACACCCTTCTTTTCATCTGTTTTGCTTACAATTAGATGATGGAAGTAGCAGGGAGAAGATGAAGATCGGCGGCACGTGTTGTGGTGCTGCCGCTGCTGCTGCTGCTATGATGGTGGTGCTGGCACTACTGCTGCTGCTATGGTGGTGGTGCTGGTGCTGCTGCTGGAATAATACGACGAAGAAGAGGATCTGCTAGAGAAGAAGAAACCAGAGAAGTAGAGGAAGAAGAAGAAACCAGAGAAGCAGAGGGGTAAAAAATGATGAAAAAAGGGATTTTGGGATTGGAGGGGTAAAATTGGAATTAAAATAACTTAAGGGTAATTTGGGGTTTTAGATAAATTAGACCTGTCCAGGTCATCAGTTAATGGTTGTTTTTAACGATTAGGGTACAGTTGATATAATCTTTATAAAGTACGGGAGGAGGTAGATATTTTTCAAAACTTGGGTACTGGATTGATATTAGGCAAACTTAGAGGGGAGGGGGATGATATTTTCCCTTATAATTATCCATAAATTAAATAATTGATTAATTATAACATTCCCTATTAGATTCTGCTTCTTCATCAATTAGAAGTACTTTGAGTTTAAATAAGACAACCAAACAAGGAGAGAGAGAGTCCGACTCTCACTAGGATTTAATTTTTCCCATCTAGGGTTTTAGAAGCCCTAGTGTTATAAAAACACCAAAACGTAGAGGGGGGCACCAGTGCTCCACGTTTTTGGCTGCCCCACCTCTTGGATGGGTTTTGGTCCCCCTCTCTCTCTTGTGATCTCTTCTACTCCTTCTTCTTGTTCTCTACTTTGTTTGAGAGTTAGGGTTTTGGAAACCCAGGTCTATGCTTGAAGAACTGAAGAGCATCTAGGATTGGCATGAAGAATCTTGGCTGCACCATTAGAGGTTCAGAACTGTTTGCTTGGAGTGCTTATCAGAGGAAGAACCATTGTCTATTGGAGGAGCAACAGTTGAGGCTCATTAGGTTAGCAATTCTATGTTAATTCCTGTTGATTTATCATATTGATTATTCACGGGATGTTAAAGTAAATCGAATCGATTATTTTCCGCTACGCATTCAGGTATGGGATGGATCCCCCTATCTATGAGATGGAATAGGGATGATTATTCTCTATGACATGGATCCCAATAATTTTATGGGATATCAAAGAGATGGACTGGGCATTGGTTTATCATACCGAACCCTAGTAGGGTTTCTGTAGCGCATCATGGGTGACCATGGATAACCCTAAAGTTAAAAATAAGATGCCCAAGCCAGACTAGGGTGCCTAGGGCAACCCTAGAGTTCTCTAAAATAGGGAACTCAAAATATAATTTCATTAGTTTACCAAGGTGAACCATCATGATCCCATGGACCATAGGATCGACCTACAAGGAAATCATATGCATCTTAGTAGGAAAAGCTCCTTTACCAATAGTGGAAAATCTCCCACCGGCAGTCAAGGATGGGAATTTAACATGGATAAATATTCCACAGGCGGCTTACCAATCGCAGGTGGAGTTGCATCGTTTTGCACTTTTAGGACCGCTTAATTTCAAAGATACATCAATAGACAGACTTCATGAGTACCTTGCTCGTTCTTGAGTTCTAGAGGAAGGAGTAGTCTTAAACTCCTAAGGGAAGGGTTTTGTGTTGTTCCAATTTGAATGTGAGGCAGATATGGCTTCAGTTTGGAAGAGTGGCCCAGTCCGTTTTGATGGGCAGCTTATTTGCTTTCAGCGATGGAGAAAAGATTTCAATGTGACTGAGCAAACTATTACTCATCGCGGTACTTGGATTCATTTTCTGGATCTGGCATTAGGATATTTTACTATCAATGGAAACTGCGGTGTGTAGACCAGTTGCTATTGATCAGAAGACCAGAGCTTCGCATTTTGTCCATTTTGTAAGAATTTGTGTGGATATTGACGATGCACATCCATGGGTGGAGGAGCTTTTCGTTGAACGAGAGCAAGAGAGGTCTTTGGACTCTTATGTTTTCAAACAAATAGTTTATTTGAAGATCCGCCAGTGAGGTATGCAGTCTGCCGCCGATATGGGCATCGAACCAATGGATGCTCAACTAAACAGAAGGAGAAAGATTATGTTCCTGAGATATCGGGGGCGATTTATCTTCAAGCTCCGGCTACTCGAGCTCGTTGACGGAAGTAGTGGCGGCCACATGTGCAGGTTGATAACGTTCAACAAGACGCAGTGGTTGAAGAGGTTTTTTTTGGAAGGGGTAGTTATGAATGGTGAAAATCCAAGAGTGGAGAAGGAGTGTTTGAATCCTTATTAATCTCGTTTATTTCAATTTGGTAAGTTACGGAGGTGCATGGTTGTTTTTCGGCTAGGGTTGGTAATCACGTGGTTAGTGGGGAGGTTGATTCTATTCCTTCATCGGGTAGGACTCTCTCTTAATAAATCTCCTCAATATAGGCATGACCAAAATGGTAAGGTAATTGAGGTGCAATACTGGAATTCGGTTACAGAAGATTTTTCCATAGATAGTGGTGGTGTGGAGATAGTTCCTTCCTCAATGGGGTTAGCTGATGTGGCAAATAATGTTGAATCGGGTTTGGAGGTTAGGGCAGGTTCCTTTGTGCGTGGAGCTATGGATACGGGTACGGATGTTGGAGCGTCTCAAAATATTTCTAACCCGACTATTGCGGGTCTAGATAGTGGTGGAGTTCATCAGGAGGAGGTGCTGCCATGTCCCTTAAACGGTTCAGACTATCAAGATTATCCTATCTTTGTTTCCAGTAGGGATAATGGTCATGTTGCTATAGTCTACCATGACCTTTCGGTGGTGGTGGAGAAGGATCAATCCACAGTTCCTTTTGTTGCGGTTTAACGTGCTAAAACGATGTAAGAAAAAGGGGCTGGAGCTGAATCGAGTGGGCAAGGAGCTTGGCGCAATAAGAAGAGGGGCCAGGAGTTGGCTTTGGTTGATGAGCTGGTTATCCAGAATCAGGATGGAGGGACTACAGGCCATCACCTTACTCGGAACTCGCAAAATCAGAAGTCCTTATGATATGCTTATTATAGAATGTTCGAGGAATCTCAAACAGGCGTTCTCGTTCGAGTCTTCGTTCTCTTGTTCATGAACATGATCCGATTTTCTTGTGCTTGGCTCAGCTGAAGGTAGACCTTGGTAAATGTCCTAAATTTTTTTCTTTTCTATGGGTTATAATTTAATTTTTTTTCCTAATCAGAGGGATGATGGTCACCCAAACCTCTGGTTTTTTTGGAAGGGCTTTTTACAACCTCCTTCGATAGTTTTAATGTCGAATCAGCATATATCTATGTAGTTGTTGAAGGGGTGCAGGTGTTTATAACAATGGTGCATGTTCATTGTTTGCGGGTTTGTCGTCGTCAGCTCTAGTGTGACCTTGTGTCTATTTCAAGGATTCATTGCCCTTGGATGATAATTGGTGATTTCAGTTCTTACTTGTTCTCGCATGAGAAGCGCTCAACTGGTTCTTCCTCAGGGGTATTCGGATCATTCGCCTATCGTTATTTCTTATTTTGATGTGCCACGTCCTGTAAATGTTCCTTTCTGTATGCAACATTTTTTGGCAGAGCACTATGAGTTTTGTGATGTTGTGCGGGAGTCATGGAACTCTCCTGTGACAAGGACACCTATCTTTGTAGTGGCCAAAAAACTTAAATGTCTTAAGTACTGATACATCCAAGATTCACCGAACCAGTCAGCGGCTGCCACGTGTCACAAAACGACCCGCTCTAGAACCAAGGAGAACCAACCGGGGGTCCCACCCAGGTGCGGCCTGCACCCAGGCATCGGCCTCACCCAGGTGCCGGCCTCACCCAGGCGCGCCTCACCAAGGCGGCGGCCTCACCCAGGCGAGGCCTCACCAAGGCGGCGGCCTCACCCAGGCGAGGCCTCACCAAGGCGGCTGCCTCACCTAGGCACGGCCTCACCAAGGCGCCGGCCTCACCCAGGCGCGAGGCGGCGGCCTCACCTAGGCGTGACCTCACCTAGGAACCGGCCTCACCCAAAGGCGGCCTCACCAAGGCGGCGGCCACATCCAGGCGCTAGCCTCACCTAGGGGCGGCCTCACCCAGGCGCGAGGCGGCGGCCTCATCCAGGCACTGGCCTCACCTAGGCGCGGCCTCACCAAGGTGGCGGCCTCACCCAGGCGCGGCCTCACCCAGGCGGCAGCCTCACCCAGGCGTAGCCTCACCCCCAGGCACGGCCTCACCCAGGCGCGGCCTCACCCAAGCGCCGGCCTCACCCAGCCGTGGCCTCACCCAGGCGTGACCTCACCCAGGCGTGGCCTGTACCCAGGCGCCGGCCTCACCCAGGCGCGGCCTCTCACCTAGGAGTGGCCTCACCCAGGCGCGGCCTCACCAAGGTGGCGGCCTCACCCAGGCGCGGCCTCACCCAGACATGGCCTCACACCCAGGTACGGCATCGTGGACGCAGACGTGATGTACACGGACACCGAGGCCGCTCATTTATGACCCAATCGTGTCACTATAGACTTATGCCACCACCAAGACTCTGGGCCACCGCTCAGAGGTTACGTCACCCAGACGGATTCAAGCACCAATGACGTTATCACCACATGCGGGTATCTATCCACCAAGGATCTTGATACCACCAGGACACTCCCTCCCGCGGGGAGATGGCCAATCAGGATAGAGCCCTGTTACCCAGGGCCTCTGTCCACTCAACGGCACAATCGCCATCAAACTGGGACTCTCCACACCGCCATACACTACTATAAAAGGCAAGGTACATAACCCCATCAGGGGACATCTAAACTCATACTAAATAATCACTATCCATCTGTTTGCTCAGGAGATCTAACTTTGGCATTGGAGAGCCCCAGGCCGGAACCACACCGGTTCTTTCTATTGACCCCTTGGTCCACTTGCAGGTGATGGCACTCGTAGGACCGCTCGACGATTTCTTGACACAACAGATTGGCGCCGTTTGTGGGAACAACGCTAGCCATTACAGCTACTAGCTCGCTTCCATACTCATTCAATGGCACGAAGGAAGACTACCACCACCAACAACGGAGCAAGGAATGGATCACCACCCCCAGAGTGCTCTCACCGCAAAGCAACGACCAAGACCATGTCCCTCTGGAGGAAGAGATCCCCCTTAATGACCAGTTTGTGGTCGACGAGCCCAACAATGACGAGGCAGACGATGTGGTGGTGGAGGTGATACCTGACCCCAATGCTCCAGCCACTGTGGGTCAGATCAACGACCTGCAACGATAGATCCTCGATGAACAATGACTCTTTCGAGAATACTTGACACAGTGTACGATGTCTCACCATCGAAGGACTTCACCATCAGCAAGGGTGGAGTCCGTACCTCGACAAGAGCCGAACCCTAGGAGATCATCTCCCAGGGGCGTGAGATCAGAGAGACTTGCGCAACGGGCAACCCCCACTCCGCAGCGGGGGGAGCCTTCCCAGCATCCCAGTTGAATAAGAGACCTCTTGCCATGGTCAGAACGTAGGAGGACGCCAACACCCAGGGCGAGGGTGTCTAGCCCGCAGAGATCGGTCCAGAGGTCTGTGTTCGACGGACGACTTGAAGAAGGTCACATACCATGACGAAGCCGGACCTACAGAGAGGAAAGCCCCTCACCTTCACGACAGGGTTCATCACGGCGTGACCATTCACCATCCCGCCAACACTCAAGGCGGGAGGGGACATCCAGGAGAGAGCGTGAACGGGGTCACAGCGAACGTCCAGCCAGGCATGAGGGACAGACATGGGACGAGGAGCTCAATCGAAGACTCCGCGACCTGGATGAGAAGCTGGAAGGGCTGAAGAAGCAGACTAAAGGCGAGACACATTCCATACCTGGACAACACCCATTCTCGACGGAGATCATGTCAGCCACGCTACCTTCCAGGTTTTGACTACCCACCTTTGAACTCTACAGTGGTACCACTGACCCTAATGACCACATCAACTACTTTAACGGCATAATGACGCTGTATGGTGGGTCGGACGTGGTCTCCTATCGGGCATTCCCTGCATCCCTCAAGGGAGCAGCCACATCATGGTTCTCCAGACTATGACCAAGATCTATATGCTCGTTCGCAGAGCTATGCGAACAGTTCATCACCCGCTTTCAAAGCAGCGTCAAGCAGAAGAAGACCACCGTCAATCTACTGAACGTGGTACAGAACCCTGGGGAATCTCTCAGGGAATACGTTAGCAGGTTCACCAAGGAGTCCCTGGAGGTTCGAGACTTGGATGACCAGACACAACATGCAGCCCTAGCAGGAGGCATCAAGGATCTGGACCTGATCAAGGACCTGGCACGTCATGAGACCAGAACTATGAAAGAGCTCCTGGAGCGGTGCAACGAGTTTGTAAATATGGCCGAGGTACTATAAGCTAGAACGAAAATAATCGAGGCCAAGCCACAGGACAACAAGAGGTCAGCACCTGATGACCGCAAAGAGGGTAAGAGGTCGAGGACAGAACGTCAATAAGAGAAGAGCGATCGCCCATCTAGGAGGACAGACCTTCGCCCAGAGAGAAGTGAGAGGGCAAGCACCCCTGAGTTCACACCACTGAACACCACCAGGTCCCAGATACTCATGCAGATCCAAGATCGTGACCTACTCCATTGGCCATGACCCATGCTAGCAAGACCAGAGAAGCGAAACCCTAACAAATATCGTCTCTTCCACAAAGAGAATGGGCACGACACAGAGGAGTGCTATCAATTGAAGAGAGAGATAGAACAACTGGTAAGAGCAGAAAGCTTGAACAAGTATGTGAAGGGGAGACGTGACAACCGCTCAGGCCAAGGAGATAGAGGTCGCGACAGAGACAGAGTGGAACCGAGACGAGAAGAAAGAAGAACAGATCAAGAGAGAGACCGCCCAGAAGAGCGGAGAGATGCAACAGAACCTAGTGGCACCAAGGGACCTCCTATCCTCACCATACTTGGAGGACCAGGGCAAGAGTCCACCAGAAAAGCTAAAGCTCATGCCAGGTTCGTGGGAGTGGCAGAGAAGCCAAGCAAGATAGCCAAGACCGAGGCGGTGATCTCCTTCTCGGATGAAGACCTGGAAGGACTAAACTTCCCACATGAAGATGCCCTGGTAGTACAGGTGGAGGTAGCCAACCGGCCTATACATAGGGTACTGATAGACAAAGGGGTGTCTGTTGACGTACTCTCCTTAGACGCCTATCGACAGTTCGGGTTTGGGGACGATCAGCTCAAACCAGAGCCCACTTACCTCCATGGATTCTCAGGTGCCACCGCCTCCATCAGAGGTACCATAGAACTACCCGTCACCTTCGGGGTACACCCTTGACAAGTGACTATCATGGTGAATTTCATGGTCGTCAAGTCCGTGGTGTCCTTCAACGGCCTCCTAGGGCGACCATCTCTGACAGCCCTTAGAGGAGTCATATCGCCACTTCACTTGAAGATGAAGTTCCCCACCGAGAATGGGGTAGGCGCAGTCCGAGGAGATCAGAAGAAAGCAAGGGAGTGCTATGCCACCTTCATGAAAAAGAACAATGGTAACACCCATGGAATGGCACTCTGCTTAGAGAGCATGGTCAGTGACCAGAGAGATGAACTAATAGAGAGAAGGGGAAGGCCAGTGGAAGATCTCATCCCATGGCCCCTCAGTTGGGACGACCCCTCCAAGGTCGTTCAAGTCGGCTCACTGCTAAGCAAGGAACAGAAAGAAGGGCTTGGACACCTCCTCCAAGCGAACATGGATGTCTTCACATGGTCGACCTCCGACATGCCGATAATACCACGTTCCATAGCGGAACACCGACTACATGTTGACCTAACCAGGAAGCCCGTTCAACAGAAGCAGCATAACTTTGCCCTCAATCGACAAGCAGCAATCAAGGAGGAGGTCGAGAAGTTAAGCCAATCAGGGTTCATCAGAAAGGAGAAATTCCCAACCTGGCTGGAAAATGAGGTCATGGTACCAAAGCCAAGTGGGAAGTGGAGGATGTGCGTTGACTACACTGACCTGAACAAGGCATGCCCAAAAGATGAGTACCCACTACCTAGGATCGGCCTACTGATCGACGCCACCGTCGACCATGAGATGCTGAGTTTCATGGATGCCTACTCCGGATACAACCAGATCCTCATGCATGAGGGTGATGAGTCCTACACCGCATTTCGGACGAACAAAGAGAACTACTGCTACAACGTCATGCCGTTCGGGTTGAAGAATGCAGGGGCCACCTATCAAAGGATGGTCAACAAGATGTTCGAGGAGCAGATCGGGCACAACATGGAGGAATATGTGGATGACATGCTCGTGAAAAGCATCCATGCCAACCAACACCTGACCGACTTAGAGGAAGCATTCGCAGTACTAAGGAGGAACCAGATGAAGCAAAACCCTGTAAAGTGCGCCTTCGGTGTAACGTCAGGAAAATTCCTGGGGTTCATGGTCTCAGTACATGGAATAGAAGCCAACCCATCCAAGATCAAGGCCATCCAAGAGATGGCACCTCCTCGGACGGTCAGGGAAGTGCAGAGGTTGAATGGAAGGGTCGCCGCCCTTTCTAGGTTCGTGTCACGATCAGGTGATAAGGGCTTACCATTCTTCAAAACATTGAAGAACCTCCGAAGCCCTAAAGATTTCACATAGACGGAAGAGTGCCAGAAGGCGTTCGAAGAATTGAAGGAGTACCTAGAGAACCCACCACTGCTTGGGCGACCAGAACCTAAAGAAGAGTTGCAGCTCTACTTGGCCGCCACCCTTATCGCGGTCAGCATAGTACTGCTGAAGGAAGAAGACAAAGTCCGGAGGCCTATCTACTACGTCAGCCATGTTCTGATCGATGCAGAGACCAGGTACACTAGGATCAAGAAGGTAGCCTATGCATTGGTAATCGCTGCTAGGAAGCTACGACCATACTTCCAAGCCCATACCATCACAGTCCTCACAGACCTACCTCTGAAGAAGATACTCCATAAGCCAGACATCTCCAGACGATTGATAGCATGAGCGGTGGAGTTAAGTGAGCATGACATCAGGTTCCAACCCAGGACTGCCATCAAAGGCCAAGCCTTGGCAGACTTCGTCGTTGAATGCACCTTACCAGAGACAGAGCCAGAAAAAACAAAAAAAAAAAAAAGAGAGAGAGGCCAAGTGGCTACGGCCAAGAGGCCATGGCCAAAAGACCAAGACCAAGAGGCCACGGCCAAAGGGCTATGGTCGTCATCAATGGACGTCACCTATCAAGAGAGAAAAAAAAAAAAAAAATTTTCATGAATGGGTGCCATCCGTCAAAGGCCGTTGCCCAAAAGCAAAGAAGAAAAGAGAGAAGAAAGAAAAATAAAAAGGGGGTCTTTGGCCATGGCTAAGGACGACGATCGACAAACCATGGTAGAAGTTCGAGGTTCGAGGTCCGAGGTTAGGAAGTTCGAGATAGTTCGAGTTCTAAGGATCGAGAATGCAACTGTTGATGCACTGTCCAGACTAGCCAATGATGCACTCAGAAACCTGGCCAATACAGTATACGTGGAAATATTACATGAGCTAACATGCCGGGAGAAGCAAGTTAATGAGATTGAGGAGGGGCCTAGCTAGATGGACCTTATACTCAACTACCTCCAGAACGACGTCTTACCAGAAGACAAGGCCGAGGCAAGGAAGATCAGGATGAGAGCTGTAAAGCACACCGTCCTAGACGGGATACTGTACAAGCGGGGGGCAACAGCACCACTACTCCGATGCCTAGGACCCAAGGGGGCAGAGTACGCCCTAGCCGAAGTCCATGAGGGGATATGTGGAAGCCACATGGGGGGACGAGCCCTAGCCTACAAAATCCTCCGCCAGGGACTATACTGGCCATGAATGCAAGAGGAGGCCATCCAATATGCCAAGAAGTGCGAGCAATGTCAGTTGTTCGCCCCAGTACCCCATCTACCCGCCACCAAGCTGACATCAATCCTCAACCCCACACCTTTTTCCATGTGGGGACTGGACATCTTAGGCAACTTCACCGCAGCAGTGGGAAACAGAAAGTACCTGGTCGTCGCGATTGACTACTTCACCAAGTGGGTCGAAGCTAAACCCTTGACCAAGATAACAGAGATAAAGATGGAGGAGTTCGTCCGCGATGAAGTTATCTACAGGTTTGGGGTACCACAGATCCTCGTCTCAGACAACGGTAAACAATTCAATAACCCTAAATTCCAAGCATTCTGTCACAACTACAACATCGACTATCGGCCTGTATCGGTAGCATACCCACAGGCTAATGGTCAGGTGGAGGTCATCAACAGAACACTACTGGAAGGAGTCAAGAAAAGGCTAGAGGGAGCCAAAGGAAAATGGATCGAAGAGCTACCAAGCGTCCTGTGGGCATACCAAACTACAGTACGGACTCCCAAAGGAGAGAGCCCATTCCGCCTAGCATATGGCACTGAAGTATTGGCGCCAGTAGAGGTCCGCGCCATATCCCATAGGGTTCTACACTTCAACAAACGTACCTATATCGACGGACTACGGGCGAACCTAGACTTTATAGATGAGGTCCATGAGAGAGCACTACTAAGGAACGTCGTCTACCAACAACGTACTGCCAGGTACTATAATGCCAGAGTCAAGAAAAGGCTATTCCACCAAGGAGATCTAGTCCTACAGAGGATAAGTGCATCACAGCCAAGAAAAAAAGGGAAACTATCAACAAATTGGGAAGGACCTTACATAGTCTCCAAGCAGATACGTCCAGGGACCTACCGCTTGAAGACTCCGGGGGGCAAGAAGGTAGACCGCACCTAGAACTCACTACACTTGAAGAAGTACTATCAGCAGAAGTAACAACAGTGGAGTTTGGCACCACCAACAGTAGCAGTAGATGGCATTACAGTTTCAAGGATGAATTGAAAATTTTTTTGGGAATACTTGGCTTCTTCTACTACTCAACTGAGGCTTCATGCCTAAGGCGTTATGCCACCTCGAGGCTTCATGCTTAAGGCTTTATGCCACCACTGAGGCTCTATGCCTAAGGTGTTATGCCACCCCTGAGGCTTCATGCCTAAGGCTTTATGCCACCACTGAGGCTTCATGCCTAAGGCTTTATGCCACTTCTGAGGCTTCATGCCTAAGGCTTTACGCCACCACTGAGGCTCTATGCCTAAGGCGTTATGCCACCCCTGAGGCTTCATGCCTAAGGCTTTATGCCACCACTGAGGCTTCATGCCTAAGGCGTTATGCCACTTCTGAGGCTTCATGCCTAAGGCTTTATGCCACCCCTGAGGCTTCATACCTAAGGCTTTATGCCACCACTGAGGCTCTATGCCTAAGGCGTTATGCCACCCCTGAGGCTTCATGATTAAGGCTTTATGCCACCACTGAGGCTTCATGCCTAAGGCTTTATGCCACCTCTGAGGCTTCATGCCTAAGGCTTTACGCCACCACTGAGGCTCTATGTCTAAGGTGTTATGCCACCCCTGAGGCTTCATGCCTAAGGCTTTCTGCCACCACTGAGGCTTCATGCCTAAGGCTTTATGCCACCACTAAGGCTCTATGCCTAAGGCGTTATGCCACCCCTGAGGCTTCATGTCTAAGGCTTTATGCCACCACTGAGGCTTCATGCCTAAGGCTTTATGCCACCTTTGAGGCTTCATGCCTAAGGCTTTACGCCACTACTGAGGCTTCATGCCTAAGGCTTTATGCCACCTCTGAGGCTTCATGCCTAGGGCTTTATGCCACCACTGAGGCTCTATGCCTAAGGCGTTATGCCACCCCTGAGGCTTCATGCCTAAGGCTTTATGCCACCACTGAGGCTTCATGCCTAAGGCTTTATGCCACCTCTGAGGTTTCATGCCTAAAGCTTTATGTCACCACTGAAGTCCTGTGCCTAAGACGTTATGCCACCATTGAGGCTTCATGCCTAAGGTATTATGCCACCATTGAGGCTTTGTGCCTAAGGCGTTATGCCACCATTGAGGCTTCATGCCTAAGGCATTATGCCACCATTGAGGCTTTATGCCTAAGGTGTTATGCCACCACCGAGACTTTATGCCCAAGGCGTTATGCCACCACTGAGGCTTTATGCCCAAGGCGTTATGCCACCACCGAGGCTCTATGCCTAAGGCATTATGCCACCACTGAGGCGTCATACCACTAAGGTCCGAAGACCATCGAGATAAGGCATCCTTATGGACCGCCAACTACATGAGATTGCATAGATCAATATCAAAGCGGCAAGGATCAAATCATATCAACATCTAAAGAAAGAGTCAAGTACATACAAAAGCAAGCATCACAATCCAAAAGTTATCATCTAAAAAGTCAACATCCAGAAAGAACATCTATAAAATCAGGGGGCATCTAGTGGAGGAGCGGCCTCTGATCCAGAAGGAGACATCATATCAGCCTCAGCCAGATAAGCAACACTCTCCTCTGGTAAGACCGCACCCTCCTCTGTCACCACAACATCATCCTCAAGAGAGACACGAGCCACTACGACAGTCTCAGGTAGCAGCGTAGTGACCTCAGGGAACCTTGAGAAGTCATAATCATGGGTCTTCTCCAGAATGCGAACCACCAAGTCTGAAGAAGTCAAGACACTAGAAAAATGAGAATAGGAATGAGAGCCAACTTACTCCTAAGGTCACCAACAGAAATAGAAGCTCTGGGGGCCCTACGACCCCTACTAGGGGTGGAATCTCGAGAAACCTCCTCGTCCCCTTCACTAGCAACAGGGGAAGGCAAAGAAGAAGAAGTATCCGCGGGGGAAGACGACGTCGAAGAAGACTCCTCAAGGGATCCAAACACGACAGCAGTCGGATCAGAGTCATTAGGTGATGACATGGACAAATAATGAAGCAGACTAGCTACTTGCTCAGAGCAACGATCTCCCAGAAAAGAAGCTAGCAAAAAAAATGAAATGAAGACCACCTGCAAAGTATAAACAACAGATCCATCACAGACAAGAAGAAGGAGAGTGGAGAAGCATGAGGGTCCATCATACCCACGCCGCGGCCACCATAGGCGCGGCCTCACACCCATAGGCATAGCCATCCCAAGCGCTGCCTCACACCCACAGGCGATGACCACCCAGGCGCGGCCTCACGCAGGCGCGGTGACCCAGCGGCCTCACGCCCGCAGGCGCTTCCACCCCAGGCGCGGCCTCATACCCCACAAGCACGGTGACCCAGGCGCGGCCTCATGCCCTATAGGTGCGGCCACCCTAGGAGCGGCCACACCCGTAGGCGCTGCCTCACTTAGGCGCAGCCCTGCATAAAATAAAAAAGAAAAGAAAAAGAAAGAGAAGGGGTCGAACTTACCTCAGGGGGAAGGCGATCGCATGGGGAGGCAGGTACACGATGATGCGGCCACACCACTGGCACGATCAAGTGACAGAGACCACCAGAGGCAAGGCACTCAAGCCAAGCACCACTCAAGCCCTCCAAGTAAACGAGGCACCAAGTGAGCATAAAGCAAACACAAGGACCCAAAATCAAGCAAAATGGATACTAGTCTAGGTGACCCAAAGACAAGCACATGGTGGGCACCAAAAAGAGGACAAAAGACAAAAAGTGGAATGCAAAGGAGAAATTAAAGAAGAGCAAAATGGGAGACATAAAGTAAGAAAGAGAAATGTGAAGTGAAAGAAGAGAAAGTGAAAGAGAGGGACATATATCTACAAAAAACAAAGCAAAAAAGAAGAAGGAAAAGTGTAGGAGGAAAGGTTTGAACCTCCAACTTCTCCTACCTCACTAACAGATTTACAGGTAAGCCCCACAAAGAAAGTTCATTCGCACTGGACCCCTTATTATATAAAGGCATCTACTCTCTTGGACATCCTATCTCAAGAGAGTGGGGGGGAAATGATACATCCAAGATTCATCGAACCAGTCAGCGGCTGCCACGTGTCATAAAGTGACCCACTCCAGAACCAAGGAAAACTAACCGGGGGTCCCACCCAAGTGCAGCCTGCACCCAGGCATCGGCCTCACCCAGGTGCAAGCCTCACCCAGGCGCAGCCTCACCGAGGCGGCGGCCTTACCCAGGCGGCGGCCTCACCAAGGCGGCGGCCTCACCTAGGCGTGGCCTCACCTAGGCGCCGGCCTCACCCAGGGGCAGCCTCACCCAAGCTGCTGCCTCACCCAAGCGGCGGCCTCACCCAGGGGCCGGCCTCACCTAGGCGCGGCCTCACCAAGGCGGCGGCCTCACCCAGGCGCGACCTCACCCAGGCGCAGCCTCACTAAGGCAGTGGCCTCACCCAGGCGGCGGCCTAACCCAGGCGTGAGGCGGTGGCCTCATCTAGGCTTGGCCTCACCTAGGAGCCGGCCTCACCCAGGGGCGGCCTCACCAAGGCGGCGGCCTCACCCAGGCGGCGGCCTCATCCAGGCGCCGACCTCACCTAGGCGCGGCCTCACCCAGGTGCGGCCTCACCTAGGCGGCGGCCTCACTCAGGCGCGGCCTCACCCCTAGGCGCGGCCTCACCAAGGAGGCAGCCTCACCCAGGCAGCGGCCTCACCCAGGCGGTGGCCTCATCCAGGTGCCGGCCTCAGCTAGGCACGGCCTCACCAAGGCGGCGGCCTCACCCAGGCATGGCCTCACCCAGGCATGGCCTCACCCAGGAGTGACCTCACCTAGGCGCGGCCTGTACCCAGGCGGCGGCCTCACCCAGGCGTGGCCTCTCACCTAGGCGCGGCCTCACCCAGGCATGGCCTCACCAAGGCGGCGGCCTCACCTAGGTGCGACCTCACCCAGTCATGGCCTCACATCCAGGTACGGCATCGTGGACGCAGACGTGATGTACATGGACACCGAGGCCGCTCATCTATGACCCAATCGTGTCACTATAGACTTATGCCACCACCAGGACTCTGGGCCATCGCTCAGAGGTCATGTCACCCAGACGGATTCAAGCACCAATGATGTTATCACCACACGTGGGTATCTATCCACCAAGGATCTTAATACCACCAGGACACTCCCTCCTGCGGGGAGATGGCTAATCAGGATAGA
The DNA here is from genome assembly GCF_018873765.1 of Telopea speciosissima. NCBI lineage: Eukaryota > Viridiplantae > Streptophyta > Magnoliopsida > Proteales > Proteaceae > Telopea > Telopea speciosissima. Next base: position 36,759,986 of record NC_057917.1, on the reverse strand, counting down.
GCCCCGTTACCCAGGGCCTCTATCCACTCAACGACATAATCGCCATCAAACTGGAATTCTCCACACCGCCATACACTACTATAAAAGGCAAGGTACACAACCCCATCAGGGGACATCTAAACTCATACTGAATAATCATAATTCATCTGTTTGCGCCAGGAGATCTAACTTTGGCATCAGAGAGCCCTAGGCTGGAACTACACCTGTTCTCTCTGTTGACCCCTTGGTCTACTTGCAGGTGACGGCACTCGCAGGATCGTTCGATGATTTTTTGACGTAACAAGTACCATTTAAAGGAGTGGGGAAGAGGGGTGTTTCCTTGTGTGGATGTTGAGGTTGCTCGTACTCAAAGGTGTGTTAAGGAAATTGAAGGTCGTATTGAATTGGAAGGTTTCAATGAGATGTTATTTGATCTTGAGCTTGTTGCTAAGGGTGAATTTGATAAAGCTATAGTAATGTAGGAGAAGTTATGGGTGGAATGGTCCAGAGATAGATGGCTGAAGTGTGGGGATTGCTGCACAAAGTATTTCCATCTTTCTACTAAAATTCGGAGAGGCAAAAATATTATTAGAAATCTCCAAACGGATGATGAAGTGGTATATTTAGATCCTATTATGGTGTCTTATTTTGAAAATTTCTACAGGGGTGGTTCAGTGCATGCAGAGGAGAAGGTTTTTTATATTTTGAAATTAGTTTCGGATGAAGACAATATTATGCTTGACGCTATACCCTCCCCTGATGAAATAAAGGCCGTGGTATTTGATTTGGACCCTTCGAGTGCCCCTGGTCCTGATGGCTTTCCAGGGACATTTTTCAGAGTTTGTTGGGACATTGTGGATCCAGAGGTATGCCTGGCTATATCTAATTTTTTTATGAAGGTATTATATATTACTAAAGGAGTGAACAACATCTTTTTAACTCTAATTCCTAAGGTGGATAATGGTAAGAAAGTTGGCCAAGTTCATCCTGGTAACCTGTCTTTCTCCTCTTCTTCCTAAGCTAATCTCTGAAGAGCAGGGTGCTTTTCAGAAAGGAAAAATAATTTTTTCCACTATTGATGTTGCTTTAGAGTTGACAGACATGATGTTCTCAAAATGCTATGGGGGCAGTTTGGGTTTGAAGTTGGATATACAAAATGTCTATGATACACTTGAGTGGACTTTCTGTTTGATGTTCTTATTAAGTTTGGTTGTTCCCAAACATGGATTGATTCGATTCGTCAAATGATGGTGTCTACAAAGCTGTCAGTGTTAATCAATGGAGGTTCAATAGGTTTTTTTTGGGTGGAGTGCAACCTTCCTTAGGGGGATCGTTTGTCCCCATTGCTTTTTATTTTAGCTGAAGAAGTTCTTTGTCGTGGGCTGAGTGATTTGAGATCGAAAGGGTTGGTGAAGGGGATTCCTGGAGCTAGAAATACTTTCACGCCTTCTCATCTTTTGTATGCAGATGATCTATTTATTTTCATGAATGCAGATGTGAGAAGCGTAAGGAAGATAAGGAATTTTTGGATATCTATTAGGCTTATTCGGTTCAAAGAATAAACCTGGACAAAAGCAGAATTTTCTTGGGTTCGATTTCGGAGCAAAGAAAGCGAAGAATTAAAGATGTCCTTGGAATTCTTGAATGTGCTTTTCCCACTCGGTACTTAGGGTTGGAGCTCTTCAAAGGCAGAATTAAAAAAGACCTCATTCTACCTCTTGTTGATAAATTCAAGGCAAGGCTAGCAGGCTAGAAGGGAAGATTGTTGTCGATGGCTGGAAGGGTGGAGTTGGTGAGGTCTGTAATGTGCAGCATCCCTACTCATAATTTTTTGGTGTACTTAATGGCTTGCATCACCAGTTGCTCTTATGGAAAAGTGATTCAAAACCTTATTTGGAATAGAGATGCATCTTCTGCCAAAGCTATTACGGTTCATTGGAGCAAGATATGCAAGCCAAAGAGGAAAGGTGGTTTAGGCATTCGACGACTGAAAGAGTTTAATTTGGCATTGTTAGCTAAGTTTTCATGGTATATTAAATTTGAGAAATCAATGTTTGCTTCTTATTTACGTGGGAGATTTGTTGCGACAGATGACTCCTCGAAAAGAAGTGTGATTTCTTCTTCAATATTACCAAGCCTTCAAAAAGTCTGGGAGTTTGTGAACTCTACTGAAAGATGGGTGATCGATGATGGTGGTTCGATAAATTTCTGGTATGACCCATGGTTGAATGGACATCGAATTTGCGATCTTCTTGCTTCGGGGGTAATGCTACCGAGGAATCTTAAAGCCAGAGTTACTGATTTCATTGAGAGTGGGGAGCAGGTTGTACCATCAGTAACGTCGCCTGAGCTGCGGGATATTTACAACCAGATTATGGGAACCAGACTACCATCAAGTAGGTACAAGGATGCTAGATTATGGGCCCTCACTGAGACGGGTTCTTTCTTAGTCGTATCTATATGGGACACCATTCGTGTCTGCTCACAGCATCAAGGTTGGACGTGGTTGGTTTAGCAGAAAAGTTTGCTCCCTCATTCCTCTATCTTTGGTTGGCGTTTAGTTCAAATCTGCTTTCCAACTGATGAGAAAATAGCTAAGAGTTCCATACCTATTTTCTCTCGATGTGAGCTATGTCTTAAGAGTCAGGAAACTATCAAACATATCTTTCTAGAATGTGACTTTGCTGGTCAAGTATGGGCAGCAGTTCTTTCACTTTTTGATCATAGATGGAATGGTTTTCCTTCCATGGACAAGTTGTTCTCATGGAAAAGGAAAAAGGCTGGGGTAATTCTCCCAAAAATTTTGTCAGGGATAGTTATTCTGGTGCCATATCAAATTTGGATGGAAAGAAATAGACGAAGATATGAGAACATGCATTGCAATACCTCTATAATTATAAATTTGGTTCTCAAGGAGCTATAGGAGTTTTCATCTATAGTTTTTGTGTCATACCCCCGTCCCATTAAAGGATAAAGTACTATAAATGGGGTATGATAGGATGCTTACCCACATCCTAACCACTACCAGAATCTCGATGCAGTGGCCAATGCACACTCTTACACTAATATTAAATTACATTAATATCAGAATGTGGAAAGTAAAGGAATATTCCATTCCAAAAGATCAGAAATGAGCGAAAGCGTTACATATACAAAAGATTCAAGTCTACATGATAGATAGTTTAATGTTTTACATTTCAACCCAAAATGATTAACTAGAAACAGAAACAATAAAAATACTACCAAATATATACAATACTTATAATTAAACAAATCAAAGATATAATTGTGCCCCAATGGCACAGACCATGAGTGTACGCTATCATCAAGGCCCAAAATCACGGGCTCTGATCAGTCCACATTAAAAGGATCACCAACATACATCACCTGCATTAAACTAAAAAGGGTTGCACAATGGGGGTTAGCTCCACCGAGCCAGTGAGGGGAAAGGGGAGTGCACATACATCATACAAACAATTTCAAACAGAATGATGCATGTTAATGTTAGATTCATTTTTCACCTAGCACACAAATTCTATCAGTCAAGTATATGCTACTGTGATAACTCGGGAGACACTAAGGGTCATTTATCCTATCGCCCCAATAAAATCTCAATTATCACGAGAGGACCTACGCCGGTAGGAGCCATCATGACCACCCAGTGGCAGACCCCGATAGCCATCACTACCCCTGACCTAGCCTCTCCCGCCTCCACAGCCATCAAGTGCTCAGACTATCCAACACATAAACCCCCTATTGGTAAGGGTTGTAGCATAAGGGAGCATAAATCCTAGCCACAGATATACTACATGCAAATCTTACCATCCCGAGAGGTATTTCTGGTGCATCAATGTCTTATTCCATCTAGTACCCGAATACCAGCACGGCATGGCGCATACAGACCAGGATGGCAAAAAATGAATATCATATGCATTTTGGGGGTTTTGGTACAGGCATACCCGGCACTGTAGCCCAATATAAGAAAGTAAAGCAATATATCCACCATTCATCAATTCATATCCAACACAGTTTATATGCAAGAATGCAAAATGTTAAGAATGGATGCAAGCATATAAAATTATATGATCTCTATAATTATATATATAACAAGCCGAAACATCAGCCAAAACCCACTCACAGTTTGCTTGCTTGTCATTCGGTGTGTTTGGTAAGGTTTGATTTGGTACACACACTCTCGGACAGATTCCGCAGTCTGAGGACGCTTGAAAATAAGGTGAGAAGTATATAGTTGGGCCCCACGAAGGGTCCCAACAGTTTATTTAAAGTCTGGGTCAAGACAGCAAGGGCGGATGATGGAACGAAGTCAGCCAGGTGAGTCCGATCGTTCTCCCGCTGCCATTCTTTTGAAATTCGAGAATATTTCCACCTTCAGCCTTTCGTCCATAGAACCACAAGGGTCCTAGGGTTAGGGAGGTGAGTCCAATCCTTCGTTGGAAGTCCAAAATATATAGTCCTTTATAGGACTAAGAGAATTCAAGGGATTGGATCTAACTCCAAGGTTTTCCCAAGTGTTACTATTGTTAGGTTTGACAAAATACAACACAACTTCCTATGTCAATCACTTTCAATCTTTTCTCCTATAGGTGTTATGGATTTTAGGACCTTAGAAGGATCAGTTCAATGTCCAATAAGACCACCAAGGCCTAGTCTAAGCATTAGTCTTGGGATTCACGGGTTTGGAATCACATTAGGATTTTCCCAAACCTAGGATGAGGTCACAAGTCCCTTAGCACAGCAAGGGGGTTTTGAGGGCATTAGGGGTAGACCTTGGCAACTCAATAGGTCAATTAATTAATACATTTAGGGGGCATTTTAGATGGTAAATAACCCCTATTAAGATTTATTAAGTCTTACACAAGTAGCCACGACGTGGGCGAGGTCACCGAGTTAGAGTTATGTTCTAAAGTTGCTGTCAAAATACATTAGCTAGGTTTGGGCCCACTTAGGTCTTTTATTTGGATTGGGTCCACGGTTCCTTCATAGAAAATATAGCCCTTTGAGTCTAACAACGTAACTTGAATCACGTCGATATGATATGTATAGACAAAGTTATGGCCAAAATACTGAACAGTGGTCATGCTGTAAACTGCGGACGGATCCACGGACGGATTCTATTTTTTAAATCCGCCCATGCATCCGTTCGAACCCTGAGATACACTGGAGACACACCTAAGAAGGGCGGATCCACGGGCGGATGCACGATTCTGAGTCCGCCCCTGAGTTCGTTCGCAGCAAGAATGAGTTTTTCAACTCCGAACATCATTCAAATTGGTTCCCAAGGCCCCCAATGGCTTCAAGGGCTTATAGGGATGACTTCCAAGGTTCATTTGGGTCCCAAATATCCTAATGGCACAATACATTAAGCCATCTATGGTCTATATCCAATTCCTCAACCCAAACTTGGATTTTTTGGGTGAAATCCCTAGGTTTTCATGGCTTGGGTTGAATGACACTTCAAAGAGAGGTGCAAAAGTGTGCAAAGGCATCCTAAAGAGATTACAATCATCTCTCCAACAAGAGCATTGGGTTCCAAGTGGAACCCAAGCCAAACCTAAGCTCTAAAATCCAAAACCCTAAACTAGAAATTAGAGAAATAGAGAGGGAGAGATGGAAGATTCAGTCACTTCCAATAGGGAAACAAGATCCAAGGCTAGGTGAGCCCCCTTTAACCTCAGTCCTTCTACTTCTCCTTCTTCTCCTCTTCTTTTCTTTCCTTTTCTTCTTCTCCTTCTCCCTTCTTTTCCTTCATTTTCTTCTTTCTTTATTTGGACAGCAAGAGGGGAGGGAGAGAGTGTGAGTGAGGGAGTTCCCTTTTCCCCTTTCTCCTTCTTCTTCTTCTTCTTCTTATTCTTCTTCTTCTTCTTCTCCTTCTTCTTCTTCCTCCTTCCTTTCTCTCTTCTACTATTTCAGCAATTGGGGGAAATGGGAATGAGCTAAAGAGCTCATACCCAGAAATAACTAAAATGGACCTTAGGGCCTGTTTGCCTAGGTCCCTAAACTTAAGAATCCATTTAATTCAAGTTGGGACTTAGGGCCAGTTTGGCTAAGGTTCTTAGGTCCAATTAGTTAGGGTATGTTTGGCTTAACTTAAGGCCCAAAATATGTTTTAGTCTAGGGCTTGTTTGGCTAGGGTCTCTGTTGAGGAAAACACCTCATACACTCTAAGACTTGTTTTGATGATAACAAATAATGCCTCTCTTATACTAACAATTGTTTAAGATGTTTAGATGAGAGCGTAGCACCGAGTGAGGGGGAGCGTACACAAGAACAAATACAAGAGCATATACAATTACATACAAGATGATTCTAAATATATGGAAGTCAACAAGTCAAACTTTGAAGACTAAAGAAGCCTATTGAAGATTGTTGGAGACTCTGTAATCTTGTGTAATTGTAATTATAAGTCACAAATTGGTGCAATGCACACACGCACGCATACATCCATTTAGAATGTCCTTAGGAGGTAATTTGACCCCTTAGACATGTGATCAATTGGGTTTGAAACCCCCAAACCTAACCCTTAATGGAATTGGACTAATTTCCACTGAAATTGTCCAAATCGGCATACCGGTTCCTAATCCGACATACCGGATTAATGGGAATCTCAAGAAAAGGCTTACAGTAGCCCTCCAGAGTACGTTGGATTATGATCCAGCATACCGGATCCTTTTTGGCATAGTTTTTCCCTAATCCGGCATACCAGATAGCCATCCAGAATACCAGATCAGTATGTGACTGTTAGTTTGTTACCTTTATTGCCCTGGTCTATATGGAAATTAGGTAATTCGGCATACTGGATTAGAATCTAGCATACCGTATTATATATGGCTTGTGGAATCTGATCCTAATCTAGATTCCTAATTAATTTAAGCTATCTAGCCTATAAATACCCACTTGTTTAAGGCTCTAAATACTACTACTAATTACAATCAAGAGCCTCCAGGAACAAGTCACTCTCAAGTGAGAATTCAAGCACCAATCTAAGACATTCAATCTCACTTAGCTCCCTTCATTCATATTTGCATCAAAACTTCATAGTTTGAAAGGTAGCAAAGCATTACTAAAGGTTTGAGGTAACTCTAAACCCCTTAGTACCACTTTTATTTTATATAAGTTGGTTAAGTTCTCTTGCTCGGAATCAAGAGTAGGTTGAGTCCTCTTGCTCATTTAATCAAGATTAGTTGTTGAGTCCTCTTGCTCTTTATTTCAAGATTTGTACTAGTCCTCTTGCTCTTACTCAAGATTTGAATTAGTAAAATTCTCTCTAAGGTGAGAGGAGTGGACATAGGCAAGTATTGGCCGAACCACTATAAATCTCTTGTGTCAATCTTTTTAATTATTGCTTGTTTATTGATCATTATTTACTTGGTTATTTTTGCATAGTTTTTTTAATTTTCCATCATTCACCTATTCACTCCCCTCTAGGTGAATTCACATTTAGTATCAGAGCGGGAGCTCAAGACCATGATTTTTTAATCCAAGTAAGAGTTTTAAGACCATGGGAACCTCTGTCAATTGCAAGATTGAAGGATATAATATTATCCGACCTCCCTTCTTTGAAGGTGAAGGATTCTCCTATTGAAAGAATCGATTCAAGAACTTCGTGTGTGCCAATAACATTGATGCATGAGAAGTAATTGAAAATGGACCAAATACCATAGATAAGCCCAAAGAAGAGTGGACCCCAGCTGAAAAAGCTAAGATTCGACTCAACTTTGTAGCTATAAGCTATATTTAATGTGCTCTAGGAGAAAAAGAGTACAATAGAATTTGCATGTGTGACTCCGCTAAGGAGATGTTTGATAAGATTATCGTTACCTATGAAGGTACTTCTAAAGTCAAGCAATCTAAGATTGATATGCTTGTGAATTAGTATGAGCTTTTTAAAATAAACTTGATGAAGATGGTAACATAACTAGAAACAAAGCTAGGCTAGTTGCTCAAGGATATAACCAACAGGAAGGTATTGACTTCGATGAATCATATGCACCTGTAGCTAGACTTAAGTCAATTAGAATGTTGCTTGCTTTTGCCTGTCATAAGAATTTCAGGTTATACCAAATGGACGTCAAAAGTGTATTCTTGAATGGTTATATTAATGAAGAAGTTTATGTCATTCAACCGCCTGGTTTTGAAGACTCAAAGTTCCCTGACCATGTATACAAGCTGAAGAAGGCCCTGTATGGCTTAAAACAGGCCCCAAGAGCATGGTACGACAGATTGAGTAAGTTTCTAGTTAATACTGATTTTTCAATGAGTAAGATAGATACTACTCTATTTGTTAAGCATGATAAAAATGATTTAATCATAGTTCAAATTTATGTTGATGATATTATTTTTGGCTCTACAAATGAATCTTTTTGTCCTAACTTTAGTAAATGCATGAGTAATGAATTTGAGATGAGTCTAATGGGAGAATTAAATTTCTTTCTAGGACTTCAAATTAAACAGACCCCTAATGGGATCTTCATTAGTCAAACAAAGTATCTTAAAGAATTATTAAAGAAGTTTGACATCAATGGACAAAAGTCATCTAGTACTCCAATGAGTACATCTGTAACTTTGTCCATGGATGAAGATGGAACCCTTGTTAACCCAACTAAATATAGAGGCATGAGTAGTTTACTCTATCTAACGGCTAGTAGACCTGACATTATGTTTAGTGTCTGTGCTTGTGCTAGGTTTCAAGCCAAACCTATGCAATCCCACTTGAGTACTGTAAAGAGAATCTTTAAGTACTTGAAGGGAACCCCAAGCATTGGACTATGGTACCCTATGGACAATGACTTTGACCTTATTAGGTTCTCCGTTGCCGATTTTACCAGGTGTCATGTTGATCGCAAGAGTACAAGTAGAACTTGTCACTTCTTAGGATCTTGTTTGGTTTTGTGGTTTAGTAAGAAGCAAAATTCAATTGCTCTTTCTACCACTGAGGCCAAATACATTACAGCCGGACGGTGTTGTACATAAGTGCTATGGATGAGGCAAATTCTCCAAGACTATGGAGTTAAGTTTGACATTTCCTCTATCCAATGTGATAACACAAGTGCAATTAACCTGAGCAAGAATCCGATTTTACACTCAAGAGCTAAACACATTGATATTCGTCACCATTTCTTGTGTGACAAAGTTCAACGAGGTGAAATTAGACTTGATTTTATTGAGACCGAGAAGCAACTCACGAATATCTTCACTAAACCCTTAAGTGAAGAGAGACTTTGCACTCTTAGAGGTGAATTAGGCATATGTGACCCCTTTGCATAACCATTTTCATTGTTTAATTGCTATTTTGCCTCTATTTCTGCTGAAGCGGCATACCGGATTGCCAACCGGTATGCTGGTTCAGCAAATTTGGCTATTTTATAGCTGTTAGACCCAAAACGGTATACCGGATCTAGAAATGGTATATTGGATTGGATTTTTGACCGTTTTATAACTGTTATACAGATTTGTTTGCCTATTTAAAGCCCAATTTTTTGTCTTCTTCTCACTTACTGTTCGCCGTGTAAGCGGACTATGTTTTCAATGTATACTTGGGCAAGCTTCTCCATTGGGTAACCTATCTTGATAGGTATAAAGTGTGCCGCCTTCGTTAGTCCGTCTACAATTACCCATATTGCATTCATCCCTTTTCTGGTGTTGGGTAAATTTGTCACAAAATCCATAGTGATCCTTTCCCACTTCCACTCAGGTATAGGTAGCGGGTGTAACAATCCATACGATCGGTGTCTTTCTACCTTTATCTGTTGGCAGGTGAGGCACTAGGACACGTATATTGCTATGGTCTCCTTCATTCCAATCCACCAGTAGTATTTCTTCAAATCCTTGTACATCTTTGTGCTTCCAAGGTGAATTGTATAGGGTGATTTGTGCTCCTCTTTAAGGATTCAGTCTTGGACATCATAATTAGTAGGCACGCACAATTTATCGCGAAACTTCAATGCACCATCATGGGCCAAGGAAAATCCGGATCCTTGTAGATTCCTTGTTGTACTTCCCAAATAATCTTGGCTAGCTCAGGGTCTAATGGTTGCTTCATAATTATCTCTTCCCATATCGATGGCTATAAATCCATAGCTGCTAGTTATGTAGCCGTCCCTTCGATTACAAGTTCCAGATCAAACTTCCAAGCTTCGTCTCTCACACCCCAAACCACCCCCTGGGAGGATTGGGTAGGTGACCCAAATTGCACGACGGCAATCCGCCAAATCCCACAGATATAGAAGCAGTGCTTACATTCATGAACTAACATCCACATCTTAACCACAAGTAAGATCAGAGTAATGAAGAACATCTACAATTTATACAAATAACCGAAAGCATAGCGATACGGGAAATGGTGATCATATATACATGTAGAAAGTTGTTTGTTACATTTCCCAGCACACACAACCCACAACGAAGGAAAACATAAGCTGATAAGTACAGCACTACATACATGATTATATACATGGTTAGGGTACCCAACCCCAAAAGAAAGAAAGAAAACAAAAGCAGTAACTAAAATCGATCCACAGTCAAAAACAGGAAACCTCCTAACAAAACAAAAAGGAGCTTCCAACACCAAACAATAGAAGCACTCCTCAATGGTCTTCATCCACGACCACTGAGAAAGTATACAGAATTGGTATGACCTCCGTCGGGGTCCGTACCAACATCATCATACACACCAGGACTCTCCTCCTTGAGATAGCCCACCATGCCACAGCGGCATCCACCTGCAAGATCATCTAAGAACAAAGCAACATATAACAGAGTATGACCCCACTGAGCTTGTGAGCAAATAACATTCAACGTGTATGCATATGCAATCACAATCCACAGTTCACATGAACTACATGATATGCAAGTCCAGTTTTATTATTAGCCACCTATCATTGGAACTAAGTCTGGTCTGTGCTACTACAATCCCAATGCATGTATCCCTGGTGTAGGCTTGGTTACCTCTTCCCGCGATACACTCATGGGGTTGTCGGAGAAAACTAGTCGGCTCCAGCATCCCTTCCTAGGTCAGCCCGACCAGCCCTCTGTGATTGTCTTGGTAAACAACCGTTTCTTCCCTAATGCACCATATAGGTGTTCTATATCTATGCACCTTTCGGTGTTCTAATATTTCACCTTTCGGTGTTTCGATATATGCACCTTCCGGTGTTCCGATATATGCACCTTTCGATGTTCTGATAATTGCACCTTTCGGTGTTCTGATCCTATTCACTCGTTGATAATTGCTTCCCACACATCCAGCACCTTAACCCCTACTGGCAAGGGTTCGTAGCATGGGTGATGAAACTCTAGCTCCATGTCTATATGGTATAGTATGAGTCAAGCAGTGTCAACCGCATTCATAGTACAAGCTACTGCAGGCCTCATTTCTAAGCCGAGTACGGCATCTATTCTAATAATCACAATCATCATAATCATTTTATAGTATTGATCGACAACAGTCATTATGCAGTGATTTGAGTAACTTTGATTATAAGTATGTAAATAGCATAATAGACAAGATTCAATTATTAATAGCCGGCATCATATCACAATTGCATTTACACATACGATAGTATCATTCACTCACCAGTTCTTGGCTCTAGGTACTCAGTCACAAACTTAGTTCTAGTTGTTGTCTGATTGTTGTCCTCGAGCACGGGATCATGTCCTAGATACCAAAATCAAATAGTGTTTTATTCAGTTATTGGTCCTAAAATGGTGTCCTAGGGTTACCCTATCTTACTGGGTTGACCCGGGGTCTAGTTGGTCTCATTTGGAAACACCAGGCCTTACACTGGATCTTAGGTCATGTCCCGGTGCATGGGCCAATGCCTAGGGCACAGGGGCATTTTGGTCATTATCAGTGTCCGCACCTACTACTAGGTCAGAGTTGGTCCCAAACATATTTTGTATCATAATATATTGCTGTCCAACTCCGGACAGTACAATAAAAATCAATCACAGCAGTGCACAGTCACCTACGGGGCCCACTTAGGGTTCCAAACCAATTTTCACCTATGGACAGATGTGGGGAAGGTCATTTTTATCATTTCCCACATCTCACAGTGTCCAAGGATCATTACCCACAAGAAATGATAGTTCTGCCCTTTTATATCAAAAGATTCCTACACTAGGCGTTGGCTCTGGGTGATGTCTGCATCACCCAGTGCATCGCCCAATGCCAGTAGAATCAATTCAGGCTGAGTTTCCAAGGTTGGGCTTTGCAGGGCTGGGCCCACACTTGATCCTCTACATATTTAGGGATCTGGGTAGCCCTTGCAATGGTTTACATCATGGTCCAATCGATTTCACCATCAGGGTTCCAATCAGGCTGATTGTGGCTGCCCAAATAACCTTGGTGAATAGTGTTCAGGGTTTTGCAAATCTGAGAACTTGGGATTCAGCCACATGCAAGGCTGGAAATGGATGTATAACAGGGTTTTAGGGCTGCAACCACCTAGGGTTTGGTCTTTATAGCCCTGGCTTGCAGTCCAACAGCCAGAAGGGGATCTGGGCAGTGCAACCATGCACAACCAAATTTCGGCCAAGGCTGCATATCTGAATTTTGTTTTTCAATAAAAATCTCAGATTTACCATGCACAAGGTTTGCATGGCTGATCTGGACCAAAACTGGGCAAACCCTAACTTGTCTGGGCTGCCCAGGGTTACAAAACACAGCATGCAAAGGAAGGAGATCATGAACAGCTGGTATACAGGGGATTTTTATACCTGAATATGGCTGAGGGAGCTCGAATCAGTCCCTATGGGTGATGGCAGCAGCCTCCCACCTTCCTTCCTTCTTCCTCCTTCTCATTCTCCTTCTTCTTCTTTCTCTCCTTTCTTTCCTCTCCTCTCTTTCTCGGATTCAGATTTGCCAAGGGTTCTAAAATGAACCCTAGGCCTCTTATTTATAGCCAAAAGCCAACTAAGGCATGTTTGGCAACAGTCCCCTCTTTTAAAAAAAACTGATTTTTGGAACTGATTCTGTCCAGTTGAAGGCTCTCTGGTGAGATCCACACTGAACCAAGGATATGAGGTGGTCCCTCAGAGTCCCCTCTATCAGTGGAGAGTGTCCATGGTCAAGTTGAGTGGTCCCCATAATTATAATAATTAAATATATGCAAAATCAGCCACTGGGCGATGTCTCTGGGCGTTGCTGCATCGCCCAGAGAATTCCTGCAACAGAATTCAAAGGGGAAATGCACAGGGGTTTGACCCTAGGTTAGGGTATTGTCCCCACATGCCCACCATGGGTTTTTACATGATTTTTCAGAGGTGGGTCCCACCATTTGAAGGAGGAGAGAGATTACCTGGGATCCAAGTCATACATCAGGCTGTGAGCTGTACAAGAGCAGGGGTCTGCTGTCCATCTTCTCACAGGTGTATAGGAGGACATGCACTGAGTTTCCTCATTGATCCATATCACTGGAGGGATTCTCCATAGTGAATCTGATTGCCTGATCAGAGATTCCTGCACTTCAATCAGATTCCAGCCAGTCAGAGGGCAGGGTTTGACATTTCTCCCCACCTTACAAAAATTTCATCCTCAAAATTTGCTTACCTAGTAATCCAAAAAGTTGAGGATACTTCTCCTTCATTTCTTCCTCACGTTCCCATGAAGCTTCTTCCACTGGGTTATTTTCCCATCGAACTTTCACGAAAGTGACAGTGCAGTTTCGGAGGTTATGTTCTTTTCTATCCAGTATCTCCGTGGGGTGTTCTTCATAAGTCATATCCACGTCCAACTATTCAGGTTCAGTTGATAATACATGTGTCGGATTGTTTATGTATTTTCTTAGCATTGACACAAGAAAAACATCGTGGACACCCGATAAAGATGGTGGTAGAGCCAGTCTGTATGCTACGGGTCCCACTCTATTGAGTATCTCATAAGGACCAATGAATCTTGGGCTCAACTTGCCCTTCTTGTTGAAACGTAGTAATCCCTTAGTTGGAGACACATAAAGGAATACTTTTTCTTCGACCTCAAATTCAATATCCTTCCTCCGGTTATTCGCATAACTCTTCTGTCTCGACTTGGCTGCCATGATCTTCTCTCTTATGACATCCACTTTGTCGCAGGTCACTTGTATCATTTCAAGTCCAAGATACTTCCGCTCACCAACTTCATCCCAGTAGAGCGAAGTTTGAAACTTCCTGCTATAAAGTGCTTCGAACGGTGCCATGCCAATGGTGGAGTGATAGCTATTGTTGTATGCGAATTCCTCCAAAGGTATGTGGGCATCCCAACTATCATTCATTTCCAAAACATAGGCTCGGAGCATGTCCTCCAGAGTCTGGATGGTTCTTTTCGACTATCTGTCCGTCTGTGGATGGAAAGCTGTACTAAGATTCAATTGAGATCCCAATGCCTTTTGTAAACTTCTCCAAAACCTTGAAGTAAATCGAGGATCTCTGTCAGACACAATACTGACAGGCATGCCATTTAAGTGGACTATGTTGTCAATGTAAACCTGGGCAAGGTTCTCCATCAGATAACTTATCTTAATCGGTAAGAAGTGAGCTACCTTTGTTAGTCCATCCACGATCACCCAAATTGCATTCATGCCCTTCCTGGTGTTGGGCAGATTTGTTACAAAATCCATAGTGATTCTTTCCCACTTCCACTCAGGTATGGGGAGTGGTTGCAGTAACCCATATGGTCGATGTCTCTCTGCTTTTATTTATTGGCAGGTGAGGCACTTAGACACTTAGATTGCTATGGTCTGCTTCATTCCAATCCACCAGTAATATTTCTTCAAGTCTTTGTACATCTTTATTCTTCCCGGGTGGATAGTATAGGGTGAGCTATGCACCTCAATCTATCATGAAACCTCAATGCTCCATCTTGGGCCAATGAAAAATCTGGGTCTTTGTGGACACCTTGTTGAATTTCCAATATAATTTTGGCCAGCTTGGGGTCCAATGCTTGCTTCGTGATTATCTCCTCTCGTATCAATAGCTGCAGATCCATTGCTGCTGATTGTATAGCTGCTTCTCCGATCACGAGCTCCAAATCAAATCTTTGAGCTTCCTCTATTAGTTGTTCGCTCACGACCAAAGATACGAGAGACGCAGTCTAAGATTTTCTGCTTAACGCATCCGCCACAACATTGGCCTTGCCAGGGTGGTACTGGATTTCATAGTCATAAACCTTTACCAACTCCAGCCACCACCTCTGTCTTATGTTCAATTCCTTTTGGGTGAAGAAATACTTCAGGCTTTTGTGATCGCTGCAGATTTCACTCTTTTCACCGTAGAAATAGTGTCGCCAAATTTTCAGTGAGAAGACTACAGCTGCCAATTCTAAGTCATGTGTGGGGTAGTTCTTCTCGTGCTCCTTTAACTGCCTAGAGGCATATGCGACCACTTTTCCTCTCTGCATCAAGACGCCACCTAGGCCGGTTCTAGATGCCTCTATATATACTACCATTCCCCCGATTCCATCTGGAATGGTCAGTATTGGGGCTGACACTAATCGATTCTTCAATTCTTGAAAACTCTTCTCGCATGTCTCATTCCATTCAAATTTGGTGCCCTTCTTGGTGAGTTTTGTCATGGGCGCCGAAATAAGTGAGGAATTTTCAATAAATCGACGGTAATACCCAGTCAAACCTAAGAAACTTTGGATCTCCGTGGCATTTTTTGGAGTTTCCCATTCTAGCACCGCTTTCACCTTGCCAGGGTCTACTTTGATGCCGTCTTTGGTGACAATATGTCCAGGGAATTCAATTTGGTTGAGCCAAAATTCACACTTACTGAGCTTGGCATAAAGCTGGTGTTCTCGCAGCCGCTGCAACATAAATGTAAGATGTCACGCGTGCTCCTCCTCATACTTGGAGTATAACAGGATGTCGTCAATGAACACTATGACGAACTTATCTAGCACATCATGGAACACTCTATTCATCATATCTATGAATGCTGCTGGGGCATTGGTTAGTCCGAATGATAATACCAAAAATGCCCATATCGAGTTCGGAATGCGGTTTTATGGATGTCACCACTCTTGATCTTAGTTGATGGTATCCTGACCTAAGATCAATCTTAGAGAAAACTCTCGCTCCTTGTAGCTGATAAAAAAGGTCATCAATATGCGACAACGGATATCGATTCTTAATTATTAGCTTATTCAATTCACGGTAGTCGATACACAGCCGCCTGCTTCCATCCTTTTTCTTCACGAATAGCATGGGTGCTCCCCAGGGTGACACACTGGGTCGAATAAATCCTTTCTGTAGCAGGTCTTGAAGTTGTGCCTGCAATTCTTTCAATTCGATGGGTGCCATTCGATAGGGTGCTTTAGATACCGGTGCTGCACCAAGAATCAGATCGATCGCGAACTCTATATCACGGTACGGCGGCAGCTGAGTCAGATCTTCTGGAAATATATCAGGAAAGTCTCTGATGGCGTGGAGTTCTTCCAAGGGTTTTACCTTTGCCTCTGTGTCTATCACGGTGGCCAAAAAGCCTTGGCATCCTTCTTCTAGTAGCTTCTGTGCTTGGAGTGCGGATAACGTTACCCTTCTAGTCTTTCTCCTTGGTTCACTTTGGTAGGTGAACTCTGATCCATCTTCCAATTTAAACCCTATATTTTTCTCCGCACATAAGACGTTTGCACCATAGGCAGATAACCAATCCATGCCTAGTATTATGTCAAAATCATTTATTTCCATTTTTATCAACCAAGCGATTAACTTCTTCCCATAAATTTTGACTTGACAGGGGTCGTAAACCTCCTTCAAACTTACGACGCTTCCTGTTGGCGTGCTAACTACTAGCTCATGCCCAATGTCCCTTGGTTGGTCTTTCATCTTACTTGCAAAGTTTGAGGAGACGAAAGAGTGGGTTGCGCCCGAGTCAAATAACACTCGCGTGGGTATGGTTGAGACATTTAGGGTACCTCAGGTTGGTAGGTGATTTAGGTTATATGATATAAACCAATTATTCCCTAGTTAAGTAGCGTTCAACAACTTACCTGTCATTATGTCGGGGTTTGCCTCAGGTTCTTCATTGGTTAGAGCGTACACCTTCCCTTGCATCTGATTGTCTCGTGACTGAAATGGCCTGGCGTAGGCTTGATTTGGCAAGGTGTTGCCGTAACCACGTGTCTTACAGTCTCTAGCCATATGCCCTTCCTTGCCGCATAAATAGCATTTGAAGGGTGGGGCTCCAGGTGTTACGGCTTTGCTCTCTTAACTTGCTGCTAGTTGGGCTGGCGAAGCTGCTATTGTTGCTTGAGTCGTAGCAGGTTGAGCAGGTCGACTGAATATGGAGCAGAATGGATTCTGTCCCACGATCGGCCTACGATACACAATCGAAGTAGGGCCTGAGCTTGTTCCTCGGTAAACCTTATTTGGCCAGCCGTAGGTTTGGAAATTGTTTGGCCTTTTGTTTAGCCCGGATGACATTACAACCTTCTCTTTCTCCTTTTCTTTAAATCTATCCTCCATTGTCTTCGCCTTATCAACCATTTGGGCATATTCCCTGATATCCATTATCAACAAAACTAATCCAATCTCGGTCTTAAGTCCCTTCTCAAATTTCTTGGCCTTACTAACTTCTCCTTTCAAATGCTCCGAAGCAAAATGGAACAGATCTTCGAAACACTGTTGATAATCTAATACCGACTTGTTCCCTTGCACCAGTGCGATGAATTATGATTCCTTTCTATCCTTGAAACTTTCAGGAAAATAATTCTTAAAGAAAACCTCTTTAAATTGCTCCCAAGTGGGATTCGGGTATGCAGCTTCTAAATTAGGTCTAGTGGCCTTCCACCAAGCTTCGGCTTCATTCTACAATTGATATCCCACACAAATAATCTTTTGTGCATCCGTACACTCCAGTACCTCAAATGCCTTTTCTAGGGCACTGATCCACCATTCCGGCTGCATTGCTTCAGAGGTTATTTTCAAAAATGCAGGCGGTTAGAGTTTCTTAAATCGTTCCATCACCTTGGCGGTGGAATTCTTCGCTAAGTGTTACGGTACTGGTGGTGGAAATAGCACTGGTCGATTGGGTGGTGGTGGTGGTGGAGCGCGTTCATGCATCATGGTTGTAAATTGTGTAGACATCTGACCAAGCAACTCCTGCTGTTGTTGCATAGTCCGCATCATCGTGGTCATGAACGCAGTTACGTCGCCGGCTACCACACTTGGCTGAGGTGCTGCTGCAGTAGCTTGCGCAGCCGCTGGTGCTTTAGATGAAGTACCCAATGCCTCAGAATTTTGAGCCTCAGTCCCATTGGGCAGCTCCACTTTCGGCATAACTCTAGGTTGTTTACCTTTCCGACCTCCATGAGAACTTCTAGTGTTGACCATTGATGCTTCTCTGAAAAGAGAAGCATGTTCAATATTCCAATTTCATTTATGTGGGTATATAGTTATTTTCTAACTTAAGCAGGTTTAAGTCCAGTCCAAAGCTCCAATGAGTAGCATGAGTCATACCATTAAGGTGGAATTTGTTAGATTCTTTATCTTGGTTTGTTATGTGATGTGTTTTATTGAATGCTTTGTGTTTCTCTGTCTTATGCATTTTATGAATCAATATGCTATGCATGGCACTAATGGGAAATTTCAGATTTTTAAATAAAAAAGCTTTTAATTAATTACCTGATCTAGCAGGCGAGCATCGCCAACCTCTTCCCGGTCTCGAACTGCACTGCTCGTAAAAATTCTATGCCAGCTATTACCTCTCCAGCTAACCTCAGAAAATGCTCTTGTTCCTCGGGTCCACTAATGGTTGCAATGGTCAAGTAAAGGTCCAGTTGATTTTCAGCCCGAGGTAACACTAGTTGTATCCGCCTCAATCTCTCTCGTAGACACGGCCGGCCTAGAAGAGGTAAGCCTAGTCCTATAGCCTATGCTAAGGTGGGGCGAGCTAGCAACACCAGTAGCAGCGTATACGCAGGCGAAAGGGCAGCACCGTGAAACCATCCATATAGCGGCATCTAGGCACCGTCAGCAGCCAGGCAGCACTAGCACCAGAAACTCACTCGCTTTCTTTCTTGATTACCAAGCGCTTTCTAACTTAGCCTTTATTAGATTAGTCACTAAGCTAAGCCAGCATACTAAGAAGTCACTAAGGCCGGCATAAAGTGACTATGCGGCTGCTTTCTTTGGCATACAACACTATGTATGACTTAGGTAACACGTCAGTTACCACGGCACTGTTTGTCTTCAATGTTGCCTTTCTCGGGATATAGTCTGTATCCGTACTCGCAGTAGGTAGCTTGCTACCAAACCTTACTCGGTAGGTGCACTCACTACAGGAGCTGTAGCGTGACAAACTCGTTGTATGGACGGTAACACTCACAGCGCTTCGCTTCACTTGCTTTCCGGACCCGGCGGGAGATAAAGCATGGTACTGGGGTCTCCAGGTCGAATGAGGTAATAGGTCCTGTCACACAAAATGGTTCTAGGCATGAGGGCATACTTAATTAAAAGAATTAAATACATAACTATGGAATTTAAATATGTATGGACCAGTAAAACAAACTCTTAGGTTGGCTCGAGGTACCTTAACATCTAAGTGATCGATTGACTAATAGGTACTATTAGGTCCTGTTCTCGGGTATTCTAACCTGAGTTTGGATAGGATCTACGCCTCTCACACGTACTATGCACGTATCATAACATACCTAGGTAGCTATGTTCTGTTTGCATCACAACATTTCAATTGGGTTCATACATTGCAACAACCAAGTATATTATAAACTTATAATACACACCATAGACTATATTTATATAACAAATTATATATAATTATACTTATTAGTATATAATACACTTCCATTTTAAAACCTAACCATACAAGTCCTTTCCTAAGCCCCTATTTGTGAAATTTTACCTTCTTGAGCTTATGAAACTTAAGTCCCTAAGTTGTCAATTTCTTATTATGTAATATATTTTAATATTTTTACTATTTAATAATAATAATCAATTAATTTTTTTTTTTGTAAAAGTCCTTACTTTAATGTCCTATAAGGTTAGTATGCCCAAAAATAGAGTCTACATGTGAAAATACTGATTTCCTGCAATTTTACCTTCACTGGGCGATGTCTCTGGGCGTTGCCACATCGCCCAGTGCCATCGCCCAGAGAATCGGGCTTAGGCTTTTTAATTCCAAGAGGGCCCCATTTGTTCCCTATTCTATTCCAAACTTCTCCAAACCTTAGGGAAAAGTTCTTGAAGGATAAGGGGACCACTTCCACACTATTTCTCATCGATTCCTCGGGCTATTTGCGATCACCTACGCTCTTTGGTAAGCTTTCTTGGTCAACTTGTCTTTTACATGTCTCTATTTATTTCTCTCTTGCCTAGGTTAGGTTTTTCACTAAATTGCTAGCCCTAACCATGGGGTTTCTTTCTCTTTTGTAGATAATGTCAACCAGTCGTCGTACTACACAGAAATCGGTAGCCCAAAAGAGACTACGAGTCGAATTCGAGGAATCATCCTATTCTTCGGTTCCTCCTTCATTCCCTAGAGATGATTCGTCCTCAGAGGAATCAGATTTCGACCACCATCTTTTCTCCAGGTATGAGTATGCTAAGGAGTGGAAGAATTTTATTTCGGTAAAAATAGTGAATGGTTGGGTGGTGCGAGTAGAGGACTTCCACCAATATGGCCTCTTTACCAAGTTTAATGCCCTAGGCTAGGCATCTATGTTATCTCCTACCGAGCCTTGTTATCCCAACCTGGTTCTGTACTTTTACTGTAACTTGGGGCCTTCTAGTGCCCAGGAGTTCGGGGTGGAGAGTAGGTTGAAGGGAGTGGATATCAGGCTGACCACTACCCTATTGGCGGAGATCCTGGGTTTACCTGACACAGGTGATAGGGTTTATTACCAACCCTGCATGGATATATCGGACATGTTCTCTTTAGAGATTAGGTGGACTATGTTCAGAGCTTTGATAGGGTCAGGGGATACTCCCAAATCAGAGACCGTCTATAAGCCTAGTGCGAGGGTCATTAGTAGATGTGTAACCTATAACATCTACCTGAAGGGCGGTAACAAGGGTAGCATTTCTATAATGCGGGCCTACATTAGCTATTGCCTGTTAGGTGCCGGTCAGGGGGGTCTAGTCATCAACCTCCCATATTTACTACTTTAGGTGATGCTTTACCACACGCAGAATCCAGCCGATGGTAACCTTCCTTATGGGAAGTTCCTTACATTGGTCTTTCGATACTTTGGGGTTCCGTTAAAGGGGGAGTACATTGACAAGGCCAGATCCTGGCCAATACACAAGACCTCTATTCTGAAGATGAAGGTGCCTGGGGAGGATCCTGTAGAGGGTGAGGAGCAGATGGGCATACCAGAGGGTGAGCTTCATGGTGATGCTGCACAGGACGAGGGTCAGATTGGTGATGCACATGATGAGGGCCAGATTGGAGAGGAGCAGGGAGACATTAGAGCAGACACTCAGGGCATGTACACGGAGGAGCAGGAATTAGATCCAGATGACCTTGAGGGTTTTGGCACGCCGTTTACGGACTTACCTGCTTACAAGATGACCGGTGACACTAGTTTGCAGGTTCCAGGGCCTCCAGATTGGGCTCAGGTGATGGCACAGCTTTAGAGCCTCGGCACACAGATGTCGGACCTGGGATCTAGAGTTGATCAAGGTTTCACTTCCTTAGGCGGCAGAGTAGGTGCTATTGAGCAAAGATTGGACTTCTGGGATCGCTACTTTTGAGTTGATTCATGCCAACCTCAGCCTCCTACTGATGACTTGCCTCCTACAGAGTAGCTCCTAGCATCTTCCAGACACTTGTGGCTACATGATTATGATCATTTTTTGAAGTTTATGCATTTTAGTCTCTTACCTGATGTACTTAGTCTAGGTTTTTTTTTCTTCTATCAGCTTATGTACTTGTTGAATTGCAGTTTATGCAATCAAATTTATATTAATATTGTTAAGTTAATGAAAATTTTGTGTCTTTGTTTATTTGCATCTACCTCCCCTGTAGCTTTTACTTATTAGATATTTTATTAGTTATATATTGTTACCCTTAGTCTGCACATCATGAATGTAAGAAGAGCTTCATGCTCTGATACCAAGCTCTGTCACACCCCAAACCACCCCTGAGAGGATTGGGTAGGTGACCCAAATTGCACGATGGCAATCCGCCAAATCCCACGGATCTAGAAGCAGCGCTTACATTCATGAACCAACATCCACATCTTAACCACAAGTAAGATCAGAGTAATGCAAAACATCTACAATTTAAATAAATAACCGAAAGCATAGCAATACGGGAAATGGTGATAATATATACATGTAGAAAGTTGTTTGTTACATTTCCCAGCACACACAACCCACAACGAAGGAAAACATAAGCTGATAAGTACAGCACTACATACATGATTATATACAGGGTTAGGGTACCCAACCCCAAAAGAAAGATAGAAAACAAAAGCAGTAACTAAAACCGATCCACGGTCAATAATAGGAAACCTCCTAACAAAACAAAAAGGAGTTTCCAACACCAAACATCAGAAGCACTCCTCAACGGTCTTCATCCACGACCACCGAGAAAGTACGCAGAATCGGTATGACCTCGGTCGGGGTCCATACCAACATCATCATACACACCAGGACTCTCCTCCTCGAGATAGCCCGCCATGCCACAGTAGCATCCACCTACAAGATCATCTAAGAACAAAGCAACATATAACAGAGTGTGAGCCCCACCGAGCTCATGAGCAAATAACATCCATCATGTATGCATATGCAATCACAATCCACAGTTCACATGATCTACATGATATGCAAGTCCAGTTTTATTATTAGCCACCTAGCATTACAACTAAGTCTGGTCTGTGCTACTACAATCCCAATGCATGTATCCCTGGTGTAGGCATGGTTACCTCTTCCTGCGATACACTCATGGGGTTGTCGGAGAAAACCAGTCGGCTCCAGCATCCCTTCCTAGGTCAGCCCGACCAGCCCTCTGTGATTATCCTGGGAAACAACTATTTCTTCCCACATGCACCATATAGGTGTTCTGTATCTATGCACCTTTTAGTGTTCCGATATTTGCACCTTTCGGTGTTCCAATATATGCACCTTCTGGTGTTCCGATATATGCACCTTCCGATGTTCTGATAATTGCACCTTTCGGTGTTCCGATCTTATTCACTCCCTGATAATTGCTTCCCAGGCATCCAGTACCTTAACCCCTACTGGCAAGGGTTCGTAGCACGGGTGATGAAACTCTAGCTCTATGTCTATATGGTATAGTACGAGCCAAGCAATGTCAACCGCATTCATAGTACGGGCTACCGCAGGCCTCATTTCCAAGCCGAGTACGGCATCTATTCTAACAATCACAATCACCATAATCATTTCACAGTGTTGATCGACAACAATTATTATGCAGTGATTTGAGTAACTTTGATTATAAGTATGTAAATAGCATAACAGACAAGATTTAATTATTAATAGCCGGCATTAGATCACAATTGTATTTACACATACGATAGTATCATTCACTCACCAGTTCTTGGCTCTAGGTACTCAGTTACAAACTCAGTTCCAGCTGTTGTCTGATTGTTGTCTTCAAGCACGGGATCAAGTCCTAGATACCAAAATCAAATAGTGTTTTTTTCAGTTATTGGTCCTAAACTGGTGTCCTAGGGTAACCCTATCTGACTGGGTTGACCCAGGGTCTAGTTGGTCTCATTTGGAAACACCAGACCTTACACTGGATCTTAGGTCATGTCCCGATGCATGGGCCAATGCCTAGGGCACAGGGGCATTTTGGTCATTATCAATGCCCGCACCTGCTACTAGGTCAGAGCTGGTCCCAAACATATTTTATATCATAATATATTACTGTCCAACTCCGAATAATACAGTAAAAATCAATCACAGCAGTGCACAGTCACCTATGGGGCCCACTTAGGGTTCCAAACCAATTTTCACCTATGGACAGATGTGGGGAAGGTCATTTTTGTCATTTCCCACGTCCCACAGTGTCCAACGATCATTACCCATAGGAAATTACAGTTCTGTCCTTTTATATCAAAGATTCCTTCACTCGACGTTGGCTCTGGGCGATGTCTGCATCGCCTAGTGCCTATAGAATCGATTCAGGCTGAGTTTTCCAAGGCTGGGCCCACACTTGATCCTCTACATGTTTAGGGATCTGGGTAGCCCTTGCAATGGTCTACATCATGGTCCAATCGATTTCACCATCAGGGTTCCAGTTAGGCTGATTGTGGTTGCCCAAATAACCCTGGTGAATAGTGTTTAGGGTTTTGCATATCTGAGAACTTGGGATTCAGCCACATGCAAGGCTGGAAATGGATGTATAACATGGTTTTATGGCTGCAACCACCTAGGGTTTGGTCTTTGTAGCCCTGGCTTGCAGTCCAATAGCCAGAAGGGGATCTGGGCAGTGCAACCATGCACAACCAGATTTTGGCCAAGGCAGCAGCATATCTGAATTTTCTTTTTTCAATAAAAATTGCAGATTTACCATGCACAAGGTCTGCATGGTTGATCTGGACCAAAACTGGGCAAACGCTAGCTTGTCTGGGTTGCCCAAGGTTGCAAAACACAACATGCAAAGGAAGGAGATCATGAACAGTAGGTATACAGGGGATTTTTATACCTAAATATGGCTGAGGGAGCTTGAATCAGTCCCTATGGGTGATGGTAGCAGCCTCCCTCCTTCCTCCCTTCATCCTCCTTCTCCTTGTTCTTCTTTCTCTCCTTTCTTTCCTCTCCTCTCTTTCTCGGATTCAGATTTGCCAAGGGTTCTAAAATGAACCCAAGGCCTCTTATTTATAGCCAAAAGCCAACTAAGGCCTGTTTGGCAACAATCCCCTCTTTTAAAAAAAAACTAATTTTTGGAACTGATTCTGTCCAGTTCAGGGCTCTCAGGTGGGGTCCACACTGAACCAAGGATATGAGGTGGTCCCTCAGTGTCCCCTCTATCAGTGGAGAGTGTCCATGGTCAAGTTGAGTGGTCCCCATAATTATAATAATTAAATATATGCAAAATCAACCACTGAGCGATGTCTCTGGGCGTTGCTGCATCGCCCAGTGCCATCGCCCAGAGAATTCCTGCAACAAAATTCAAAGGGGAAATGCATAGGCGTTTGACCCTGGGTTAGGGTATTGTCCCCACATTCCCACCATGGGTTTTTACATGATTTTTTAGTGGTGGGTCCCACCACTTGAAGGAGGAGAGAGATTACCTGGGATCCAAGTCATACATCAGGCTGTGAGCTGTATAAGAGCAAGGGTCTGCTGTCCATCTTCTCACAGGTGTATAGGAGGACATGCACTGAGTTTTCTCATTGGTCCATATCACTGGAGCGATGCTCCACAGTGAATCTGATTTCCTGATCAGAGGTTCCTATACTTCAGTCAGAGGGCAGGGTTTGACATCTTCTATCAACGGCTCGCTTACGATGAAGGAAGCGAGTGATGCAGTCTGAGATTTTCTGCTTAAAGCATCGGCAACAACGTTGGCCTTACCAGGGTGGTAATGGATTTCACAATCATAATCTTTCAACAATTCTAACCACCGCCTTTGTCTCATGTTCAACTCTTTCTGGGTGAAGAAGTACTTTAGACTCTTATGATCGTTGAAGATTTCACTCTTTTCACCATATAGGTAATGCCACCATATTTTTAATGCGAAGACCACCGCCGCCAATTCTAAGTCATGTGTGGGGTAGTTTTTCTCGTGTTCCTTTAGTTGTCTTGAGGCATAGGCGACCACCTTACCTTTCTACATTAGGACGCCACCCAATCCTGTTCTAGATGCGTCAGTGTAAACTACCATTCCTCCAGTGCCATCTGGAATGATCAAAACTAGAGCCGTTACCAAACGGTTTCTCAACTCCTGAAAACTTTTCTCGCATGCTTTATTCCATTCAAACTTGGCACCTTTCTTTGTAAGTTTTGTCATCGGTGCCGAGATGCGTGAAAAATTTTTAATAAATCGACGGTAATATCCAGCCAATCCTAAGAAACTTTGGATCTCAGTGGCACTCTTTGGAGTCTCCCACTTGAGAACCGCTTTCACCTTATCTGGGTCCACTTGAATGCCATCCTTGGTGATGATGTGT
The DNA here is from genome assembly GCF_018873765.1 of Telopea speciosissima. Classification (NCBI taxonomy): domain Eukaryota; kingdom Viridiplantae; phylum Streptophyta; class Magnoliopsida; order Proteales; family Proteaceae; genus Telopea; species Telopea speciosissima. Next base: position 36,733,912 of record NC_057917.1, on the reverse strand, counting down.
CCTAGGAACCCAATTTGGTGAAGCCAAAATTCGAACTTACTAAACTTGGTGTAGAGTTGGTGTTCCCGTAATCGCTGCAGCACGAAGGTAAGATGTTGAGCATGTTCTTCTTCACTCTTGGAGTACACCAGGATGTCGTCAATGAACACAATGATGAACTTATCCAATACATCATGGAACACTCTGTTCATCATATCCATAAATGCTGCCGGGGCGTTGGTTAACCCGAACGATAATTCCAAGAATTCATAAGGTCCCTACTGAGTTCTAAATGCCATCTTATGGATATCACCGCTTTTGATCTTTAGTTGATGGTATCACAACCTAAGATCAATCTTGGAGAATATCCTCGCTCCTTGTAGCTGGTCAAAAAAGTCATCGATGCGCAATAATGGGTATCGGTTCTTGATGGTCAGCTTATTCAGCTCGTGGTAATTGATACACAGCCGTATGCTACCATCCTTCTTCCTCACGAATAGCACGGGTGCTCCCCAAGGAGACACGTTGGGCCGTATAAATCCTTTCTTCAGCAAATCTTGCAATTGAATATGCAGCTCTTTTAATTCGATAGGCGCCATCCGGTACGCCCTTGGACACCAGAGCTGCACCAGGAATTAGATCAATCGCGAATTCTATATCACGGTCAAGCGGTAGCTGCATCAGATCTTCTAGAAAAACATCAGGAAACTCTCTGACAATCTCAAGTTCCTCCAAGGGTTTTAACTTTGCCTTCGTGTCTATCATAGTGGCTAAAAAGCCTTGACATTCGTCATCTAGCAACTTTTGTACCTGAAGAGTCGACAAATTTATCCTCTTGGGCTTCTTCTTTTGTTCACTTTGATGAGTGAAGATTGACCCATCCTCCATTTTGAATACAATCTTCTTTTCTGCACACTTAATGTTAACACCATAGGCGGATAGCCAGTCCATGCCTAATATTATGTTAAAATCCTTCATGTCAAGCTTTATCAATCGTGCGGTCAAATTCTTTCCACAAATCTCTATCTTGTAGGGGTCGTAGACTTCCTTCAAACTTATGATACTACCTGTCGGTGTGCTGACTACTAATTCATGCCCGATGTCTCTCGGTTGATCTTTCATCCTACTTGTAAAGTTGGTAGAAATGAAAGAGTGGGATGCGCCCAAGTCGAATAACACTCGTGCAGGTATAGTTGAGACACTCAGGGTACCTAGGGTTTGTATGTGATTTAGGTCACATGAAGTAAGCCATTTATTCCCTATAACTAAGTAGTGTTTAGCAAACTTACCTGTTAGTACATCAGGGTTTGCCGCAGCCTCCTCATTTGTCATTGCAAACACCTTTCCTCGCATCCAATTGTCCTATGGTTGGAAAGGTCTTACATAGGGCTGATTGGGCGAATTGTTGCCGTACCCATGCATTCTGCAATCTCTGGCCATGTGCCCTTCTTTGCTGCACAGGTAGCACTTAAAGGGTGGAGCAGCTGGTGTGGAGGCTTAGCTCACTTGGCTAGTGGCTGGTCGAGTTCTTGTCATGGCCGTTGTCGCCTGACTTGTAGCCAGTTGAGTAGGTCGATTGAAGGTGGGGCGGAAAGGGTTCTGACCCACATTTGGCCTGCGATACAGAGTCGGGTTGGGGTATGAACTGGTTCCACGAAAGGCTTTGTTCGGCCAACCAAAGGTTTGGAAATTATTTAGCCTCTTGCCTAAGCTAGGCGACATAACAACTTTTTCCTTCTCCTTCTCTTTGAATCTATCTTCCATTGTCTTTGCTTTGTCGACCATTTGAGCATAGTCCCGGATGTTCATTATTGACAGGACCGATCCGACCTCAGTTTTGAGTCCCTTCTCAAATTTCTTTGCTTTATTAACTTCCCCTCTCAGGTTTTCCGGAGCAAAATGGAACAGGTCTTCAAACCGTTGTTGATAATCCAATACTAACTTGGTTCCTTGCACCAGTGTGTTGAATTCCGCTTCTTTCTTGTCCCTAAAGCTCTCCGAGAAGTAATTCTTGAAGAAGACTTCTTTGAACTGGTCCCACGTGGTATTTGGATGAGTGGCTTCCAGATTTGGCTTAGTAGCCTTCCACCAAGCTTCAGCGTCATTCTGTAGTTGGTAGCCCGTACATATTATTTTCTGCGCATCTGTACACTCAAGCACTTCAAATGCTTTCTCCAAGGCACTAATCCACCGCTCCGGTTGCAATGCTTTGGAAGTTATCTTGGAAAATGCAGGCGGTTGGAGTTTCTTAAATTTCTCCATCACCTTAGCGGTAGAGTTTTTTGCCATATGTTGGGGCACAGGTGGTGGGAAATGTACAGGCCGGTTGGGTGGCTGAGGTGGTGTTTCACGCTTATGCATCATGGTTACAAATTGCGTGGACATCTGGCCCAGCAGCTCTTGTTGTTGTTGCATGGTTCGCATCATGGTCGTCATCATGACACTCATTTCACTAGCAGCCATGCTTGGCTGAGGTGCGGCAGCAGTGGCTTGAGCAGCTGCTGGTGCTCCTAACAAAGCAGCAGATGTGTCAGAAACCTGAGCCGCATTTTTATTGGGCAATTCATCGTCCGAGGTAACAAAAGGACATTTTCCTTTATGACCCCAACGAGAACTTCTGGTGTTGACAATGGCTGTTTTTCTGAAAGAAGGAACACGATCAACATTCCAATATTGTTCATCAGGGTCATCAGTCATTTCCTAGTTAGTATAAACACAACTTAGTCCACAGTTCCAGTGAATTTTCATGGGTCGGATTGGTAAGGTGAATTATTATTGTTTCAACATCTGTTATCGCTCACAAGTATCTTATTCTCTTGGTTTGGTTTTCTTATTTAAATTCTTCTGATTTAAGTATTTTATGTGATGGCACACTATGCATGACACTATATGATAATTTTTTTTCTAAATTTTAAATCAAAAGCTTTTAGATATTACCTGAGCCTAACAAGCAAGCTGTTCCAATTTCCAACCGGTGATATATGCCATCACATGCAGGTATTCTATATATGCTCTAACTTCCGCAGCTAGGGCCAAGAAGTATTCTCGCTCTCCTGGTTCACTAATGGCAGCGTGGGCTAAATAGAAGTCTAGCCGGTTCTCTGCTCGGGGTAAAACCAGTAGTATCTGCCTCAGTCTCTCTCGCAGGTGTCTAATATAGAACCTGATGCTGGGGTCTCTAGCCTTGGTTGCGGTACTAGGTCCTGTAATAAAATGAAAAGGGTTCTAACATCAGGTTATACTTAATTAAAAGAATTAAGTATGCATCTATTGGAAATAAGCACCTATAATGATAAGAATATAAGTGGGCTGGCTTGAGGTACCTTAGCGTCTAAGAGTTTTGATTGGCTAGACAACCTATTGGATTCTATTCTTGGTTGTCCTAGGCTTTGGATAGGGTAGGATCTACGCTCCCTACACATCATAGATACGTAATCCAACATACTATTTATCTATGTTCGGTTTCGCATGTCATCAAACCATTCAGTTCGTACATCACAGTATCAACACGTAATAACTAATTATTTTATATCCACACAAATCTTCATAAGTGTATGTATACTTATCTGCTAATAACTACTTACACTATCGAGGAAAACAATTTACATGTTTATTACCAAAATTCTAAAATGGGAGTTGTTTTCCCCTAGTCTAAGGTAATTTGAACTTGTTCAATTACTTAGTTTAATTAATTATATATATATATTCTTTTATATATTTTAATTTATTATTATTTTATTTTATTTTATTTTTTCTAATTAGGAAAATTTATGTTTTCATGTCTATCAAGGTTATTATAGGTGAAACCCATGTTCATATATGCAAAATAGCCAAAACCAGCAAAATTTCATTCACTGGGCGATGTCTTTGGGCGTTGCCTGCATCGCCCAGTGCCATCGCCCAGAGAATCAGGGCGCAGGTATATGAGTTCGAGAGGGGCCTATTTCAATTCTAACTTTTTCTAACTCTCTCTAAACACCTAGGAAAAGTCTTTGGAGGGTAGTGTGACCTATTCCACACCAAACCCATGCATTTCCTCGAGTTCCTTGCGAATCTACACGTGCCTAGGTAAGATTTCTTAGCTACATTCCATCTTTAGTTTTCTTTTCTTCCAATCTTGCCTTGGGCTTGGGTTTTGGTAATTTCTCTTGCCCTAACTATCTCTCTTTCTTATCCCTTGTGGGAAAGATGTCTACAAGTCATCGTACAATTAGGAAATCGGTAGCGCAGAAGAGACTACGAGTGGAGAGAGCGTTCATCATCATCATCATCCACAGTACCACCATCTTCACCTAGAGACGATTCTTCTTCTTTGGAGGAGCCCGAGTTCGACCGGTTCCTCTTTTCTAGGTATGAGCATTTTAGAGATTGGAAGAACTTCAAGTCCCTTAAAATTGTAAACGGTCAGGTGGTCCAGGTGGAAGACTTCCACCAATATAGTCTCTACACTAGGTTCAACATCTTAGGTTGGACCCCTATGTTGACCCCTACCGAGTCTTGTTACCCTAACTAGGTTCGGTACTTTTATTGTAATTTGGTGCCATCTGAGGCACACTAGTTCAGTTTAGAGAGTAGAGTGAAGGGAGTGGATATCAGGTTGTCCACTGCCTCACTAGCAGAGATTCTGGGTATTCCTAACACAGGAGAGAGGGTTTACTACAAACCCAGGATGGATATTTCAGAGATGTTTTCCTTAGAGACTAGGAGAGTGGTCTTTAAGGCACTGACAGGTTCATAGGACACACCTAAGTCCGAGGCTTCCTACAAGCCTAGTGCTAGAGTGATCAGTAGGTGTGTCTCCTATAACATTTACCCAAAGGGCGGGAACAGAGGTAGCATATCTATGATAAGGGCCTACATCACCTATTGTCTTCTGGGAGTGGGTAGAGGAGGTCCAGTCATAAACCTTCCTTATCTACTACTTCAAGCCATGCTATACCATGCACAGAACCAAGCTGATGGGAACCTTCCATATGGAAAGTTCCTTACTTTGGTCTTCCGATATTTTGGGGTTCCTTTGGAAGGTAAGTATGCAGAGAAGGACAGATCCAGGCCTATTGATAAAACCTCTATACTGAAGATGAAGGTGCCTGGGGGTGATCCACCAGAGGATGAGGAGGTGATGATGCAGTAGGGAGATGAGCAGGATGTGGAGGAGCAGGGTGACTTTGGAGGAGACATCTAGGGTGAGCATGGTGAGGAGCAGGGCATAGGTCAGGGCGACTTCGAGGGTGTTGACACTTAGTTTATAGACTTACCTGCCTATGAGGCGACAGGTGCCATGAGTTCTGAGGTTCTAGGGCCTTTCGAGTGGACGTAGATGATGACACATTTTCAGAGTCTCGATACCCAGCTTTCTGACATGGCGACCAAGATAGATCGGGGCTTTACTTCATTGGAGAGCAGGGTAGGATCTGTTGAGCAGCGCCAGGACTTTTGGGATAGATTCTATCGTGTTGACTCGCGCCAGACACAGCCTCCACTGAGTGACTTGCCTCCTTCTGAGTAGTTCCTAATCAGCCTCAGATGTTGTTGCTACATGGTTGAGACTATCTTCTTTTTTTATCATATGTTATGTATATTCCTTTTGAGATGAATGTAGTTTCTTTTGTCAGCTTATGTAATTATTTGAAAGTAGTATTTTCAATCAGAACTTATGTAATGGCTTGGCCACAGTTATCTTTATGTTATTGAAATTATGCATCTTTGTTTGTTTACATCTACCTCCCCTGTAGCTTTTAATTATTACTTGTTTTAATATTTATAGCTTATTAGTCCGAGTCAGCATTCCATGAATGTAAGAAGAACCTCACGCTCTGATACCAAGCTCTGTCACACCCCAAACCACCCCTTGGGAGGATTAGGTAGGTGACCCGAATTGCATAACGGCAATCCGCCAAATCCCACGGATCTAGAAGTAGTTATTACATTCACAGAACCACATTCATTCACTTTACCATAGGCAAGATCAGAGTACTATAGATAAACTACAATTGCAATAACAAATAGAAAGCGTAGTGATACGGGAAATGATGATAATATATACATAAGTGATATTGTTCTGATACATTCCCCAGACTACCCACAAACTAAGAAACATAGCTGACAAGAGCAAAGCCAAAGTTACTATATACATCTATAAACAGGCTGAGCAGTCTCAACCCTAAAAAGATAAAGAAAACAACTAAACCAGAAGCACGGACGGGGACAACTCCTAACAAAAATGAAAAGGAGTCCCCAAGACAAAAAGCATCAAGTGCGCTCTTCACTGGTCTTCATCAACGACCACCGAGAACACACAAAGGATCGGTATGACCTCCGTCGGAGTCCACACCAACAAAGTCATAATCACGAGGGTTCTCCTCCTCGTAACGTGCCTCCATGCCACAGTGGCATCGACCTGCAAAATCATCTAAAGAAAACATATATAACAGAGTGTGAGCCCCACTGAGCTCGTGAGCAAATCATATCATCATGTATGTACATGCAATCACAATTCACATGATCCTACATGATGTGCGAGTCTAGATTCATTATTAGCCACCTAACAATACAACTAAGTCAGGTCAGTGCTACTACAATCCCCAATACATGTATCCCTGGTTCGGGCTTGGTTATCCATTCCCGCAATACACCCATTGAGTTGTCGGAGAGGACCAGTCAACTCCTGCATTCGTTCACCAAGGTCAGCCCGACCAGCCCTCTATGAATAACCTGTAGAGCAATCCATTTCTTTCCTCTTTTCTTTTCTTTTCTAGCTCATAGCCCATAATCACCATTCCGGTGCAAACACATTTCATTTCTTTTCATTTCTCATAAACACATATGGTCACTCTCACAGGCATCCAACACCTTAACCCCTGTTGGTAAGGGTACGTAGCACGGGTGATGAAACTCTAACCCCATGTCTATATGGCATCGTATGAGTCGGGCAGTATCAACCATATCCCATACTATGGGCTACCACCGGCCTCATTTCCAAGCTGACTACGACATCTAGTCTAGCATACACAATCATCATATAAGAATTCAAAGTGTTGATCAAAAGACAGTCATTATGCAGTGATTTGAGTAGTTTGAACAAAAGTAGATAACACAGCATATATAATTACAATTCTTAACTGCTGGCATAATATCATAACTACACATACACATATGATAATAGTATTCACTCACCTGGGTCTGGTTCTAAGCACTCGATTGCAAATTCAGTTCCAACAGTAGTCTAGTTGTCGGCCTCAAGCGCAGGATCACATCCTAGGTATAAATCAGAAGTTGTTATTTTAGTATCTCCAACCTTCTTGGGTATACTATGGGATATCCAAAATGCATTATTTAATGCATTCTTAGCCACTCTAGGCTCTCTGGTGGGGTCCACAGTGAACTAAGGGTATGAGATGGTCCCTCAGACTCCCCTCTACCTATGGACGGTGCCCATGTTCAAATATGAGTGGTCCCCATAATTAAAATCCATTAAAATATGCTATTTCACTCACTGGGCGATGGCTTTGGGCGTTGTCTGCATCGCCCAGTGGCTTCAGCAGAGCTGAAACTCAATGGGACTTGCACAGGGGTGTAACCCATGGTCAGGGCTTTGTCCCGACATGCCATCAAGAGATTTTTACACACTTTCCAAGGGGTGGGTCCCATAATTATGGAGAGGAGAGAGATTACCTAGGGTCCAGGGCATACATGATACTGTGAGCTGTGTAGCTGCATGGGTCAGCTATCCATCTTCTGACAGGTACGTAAGATGACATGCACAGGGTTTCCTTACTAATCCAAACCATTGGAGTGATACTCCACAGTGTTCCTGGTTGCCTGGTTAGGGGTTCCTGTCCTTCAATCAAAATCTCAGCCAGTCAGGAGCAGGGTTTGATAGGAGGGGTTGGTATTTATTTAAAGAAATTATCCAGTAATGCAAGAGGGCAAGGGCAAATATAGGCTTCGCATGCAGAGAGAGTAACAGAGCAGTATATCAGCTTGCAAATATAGCTTGTCAAGTGCTCTCGAGCATAGTGATTTAGGAAGAAAGTGAGCTACCAGGGGAGCTTCGTAGAATTCATTGGGAGGACAGATTAGGCCTCCCCGTCCTACCGGCCTAGATATGCTTAAGATGCTTTTCTTTTGTCTTTTCCATAATGTACGGGCGGGTAAGAGAGGTAAGGAGTGGAGAGTACAATGTACTTTGGGAAGGGGTAAGGTGGTTGTGTCCCCCCCATGTAATATTTCTAATCTTTAATCAATAAAGCTTTGGGACCGCCCCCGGGTCCCACTGAATATTCAGGGTAAAAAAAAATGGTTCCCAAGGCCCCCTATGGCTTCAAGGGTTTATAGGGATGACTTCCAAGGTTCATTTGGGTCCCAAATATCCTAATGGCACAATACATTAAGCCATCTATGGTCTATATCCAATTCCTCAATCCAAACTTGGGTTTTTTGGGTGAAATCCCTAGGTTTTCATGGCTTGGGTTGAATGACACTTCAAAGAGAGTTGCAAAAGTGTGCAAAGGCATCCTGAAGAGACTATAATCATCTCTCCAACAAGAGTATTGGGTCCCTAGTGGAATCCAAGCCAAGCCCAAGCTCCAAAATCCAAAACCCTAAGCTAGAAATTAGAGAAATAGAGAGGGAGTGATGGAAGATTCACTCACTTCCAATAGGGAAACAAGATCCAAGGCTAGGTGAACCCCCTTTAACCTCCTTCCTTTTACGTCTCCTTCTTCTCCTCTTCTTTTCTTTCCTTTCCTTCTTCTCCTTCTCCCTTCTTTTCCTACCTTTTCTTCTTTCTTTATCTGGATAGCAAGTGTCAAACCTAATCCTGACTGGCTGGAATTTTGATTGAAGGATAGGAACCCCTGACTTGGCAACCAGGAACACTGTGGAGTATCACTCCTATGATTTAGATTAATGAGGAAACCCTGTGCATGTCTTCTTATGTACCAGTCAGAAGATGGATAGCTGACCCCTGCAACTGCACAACCCACAACATTATGTATGGCTAGGACTCCAGGTAATCTCTCTCCTCTCCATAACTATGGGTCCCATCCCTAGAAATGTGTGCAAAGGACCCTAAGTGGCATGTGGGGACAAGGCCCTGACCATAGGCCAAACCCCTGTGCCAACCAATTGAGTTTCATCCCTGCTGAAGCATCTGGGCGATGCAGACAACGCCCAGAGCCATCGCCCAATGAGTAAAACAATATATTTTAATGGTTTTAAATTATGGGGACCACTCATACTGGACATGGGCACCCTCCATAGGTAGAGGGGAGTCTGAGGGACCACCTCATACCCTTGGTTCACTGTGGACCCCACTAGAGAGCCCAGAGTGGCTGTGAATGCAGTAAAGAATGCGTCTTGAAAAATGGACTTAATGGCCAAACAGGCCCTAGTCATGGGTTGGCCTATAAGTAGGAATGCCTTGGGCTCATTTACAGCCCTTACCATTATTGGAACTGTGAGGGGAGAAAGAAGAGGAAGAAGAAGAAAAAAGAAAGGATGGAAGGAAGGAGGGGGAGCTGCTCACACCTGAGCCCAGAATCCGAGGCACCCAAGCTCAGCTCAGGTACTCAGATCTGTACCCAAACCTGCTGCCCTCTTGGATCTCTGCATTTTTACTTATTTTCTGCTCTTTGGCAGCCTGGGACAGCTAGGAACTGCCTAGATTAGTCTCAGATCTGCCATGCAAGCTTAGAGCATGGGAGATCTGAGTTATTTTGTTAAATTTATAATTCTGTTATGCTATTCTTGGAGCCGATATCTGGCTGTGCATGGCTGCACTGCCCAGATTCACTGCTGACTGTCTGATTGGAACCCTGGATGCAAGCCATGGCTACAGAGACCTAGCCCTAGGTGGAAGCAGCCATAGAACACCTTTTTAGATCTATTTCCAGCGTTGAATGTGGCTGAAATTGAGATTCAAGCAAGGAGAAAACCCTGTGATACTATTCATTGGGTTGTCTGGGCAGCCTCTGGCAGCTAAGTGGTGGGCCCAGTGGAAAATCCACAAGGACCAAGTTGTAGATCACCCCTAGGGGTTTCTAGCATCCTAACATGCATGGGGTGATGGTTTGAGCACTGCCCATGAGGATCAACCTTGGAATCTCAGCCAAATGTCGATTTGGAGCCTTTGGGCGATGCAGACAACGCCCAGAGCCATTGTCCAGTGAATGAAAATTTATAGAAATGTTGATCTGGGCTTGGGAACCTCACCCATTGGCCATGTGACAGTGTGGGAAGGTGGGAAATAACCTAAATGCCCTTTCCCACATCTGTCCTTATAAAGGTATGGCTTGGGAACCCAAGTGGGCCCCACAAGACTTGGGAATCTTGCTTGTGCCTGGTCCTACAACACTGACAAGCTGTGGATAGCACAGTAAGCCTAGTATGACCTAGTGTCAGGTACTAGCTTTGTAAAATTACTATCTTACCCCTAGGCCACCATCTTTGGATGTCTCACCGGGACATTGACCCACGGCCCAGTGTGAGGCCCAGTAATTCCAAGTGAAGACCAACTAAACACTGGGTCAACTCAGTAAGCTTAGATCAACCCTAGGATCCCCAAGATGGATTGAAATACTAAAATGACAATCTCTGATTTATATCTAGGATTTGATCCTGCACTCGAGGCCAACGACCAGACTGCTGTTGGAACTGAATTTGCAACTGAGTACTTAGAACCAGACCCAAGTGAGTGAATTGTTATCATATATGTATGTGTAACTATGTTACTATGCCGGCAGATAAGAATTGTAATTGTAAATGCTGTGTTATCTAATTATGTTCAAACTACTCAAATCACTGCATAATAATTGTCTGTTGATCAACACTGTGAATTCTTATATGATGATTGTGTATGTTAGAGTAGACACCATAGTTGGATTGGAAATGAGGCCTGTGGTAGCCCATAGTATGGATGCGGTTGACACCGCTCGACTCATACGACGCCATATAGACATGGAGTTAGAGTTTCATCACCCATGCTACGCACCCTTGCCAATAGAGGTTACGGTGTTGGATGCTTGTGAGAGTGACCATATGTGTATATGAGAAAAGAAAAGAAATATTTTTGCACCAGAATGGTGAATGAGAAAGAAATTATGTTTGCACCGGAATGGTGATTGTGGGCTATATGCCAGAAAAGAAAAGAGAAAAGAAAGAAGAAATGGATTGCTCTACGAGTTAATCCAGAGGGCTGGTCGAGCTGACCTTGGTGAATGAATGCGGGAGCTGACTAGTCCTCTCCGATAACTCAATGGGTGTATCACGGGAACAGGTAACCAAGCCCGCATCAGAGATACATGTATTGGGGATTGTAGTAGCACTGACCTGACTTAGTTGTATTGCTAGGTGGCTAATAATAAATCTGGACTTGCATATCATGTAGATCATGTGGATTGTGGTTGCACGTGCATGCATGATGATATATTTTGCTCACGAGTTCAGTTGGGCTCACACTCTGTTATATATGTTTTTCTTTAGATGATTTTGCAGATCGATGCCACTATGGCATGGAGGCACGTTACGAGGAGGAGAGCCCTCGTGATTATGACTATGTTGGTGTGGACTCTGACGAAGGTCATACCGATCCTTCGTGTGTTCTTGGTGGTCATTGATGAAGACCAGTGCAGAGTGCATCTGATGCTTTTTATCTCGGGGAATCCTTTTTGTCTTTGTTAGGAGTTGTCCCCGTGTGTGCTTCTAGCTTAGTTGTTTCTTTCTTCTCTTTTTGGGGTTGAGTCTGCTCACCCTGTATATATATATGTATATAGTAACTTTGGTTTTACTCTTATCAGCTTTGTTTCTTACTTTGTGGGTAGTCTGGGGAATGTATTAGAACAACACTTATGTACATATTATCAACATTTTTCGTATTGCTACGCTTTCTATTTGTTATTACAATTGTAGTTTATCTGCAGCACTCTGATCTTGCCTTTGGTATAGTGAACGAATGTGGTTTCGTGAATGTAATAACTGCTTCTAGATCCGTGGGATTTGGTGGATTACCGTTACGTAATTTGGGTCACCTACCTAATCCTCCTAGGGGGTGGTTTGGGGTGTGACAGAGCTTGGTATCAGAGCGTGAGGGTCTTCTTACATTCATGGAATGCAGGCCAAGACTAATAAGCTACAAATATTAAAACATGTAATAAATAAAAGATACAGGGGAGGTAGATGTAAATAAATAAAGGATGCATAACTTCCATTAAATTAAAGACAACTGTGGCTGAGCCACTACATCAGTCTGATTTAAAGTGTTACCTCAATATTTACATAAGCTGACAAAAAAAAAAAAAAAAAAAAACTACAACCATCTCGAACAAAGAAGAGTACATAAGCTAAAAAAAAGAATAAAAAAGAGATAGGTCATAATCACGTATCATAAACATTTGAAGCTGGCTGGAAGAACTACTCAGTAGGAGGCAAGTCACTCCGTGGAGACTGTGTCTGGCGAGAGTCAACCCGGTAGAAACACCGTCGAAGTCGCCCTGACCCATACCCTGCTCCTCTCCATGCTTGCCCTGGGTGTCTACCTCAATGTCTCCTAGCTCCACACCCTGCTCATCTCCACCATGCATCTCTCCCTGCTCCTCTCCCTGCTGCTCATCACCAGGCATCACCATGTCCTCTTCCTCCTATGGATCACCCCCTGGCACTTTCATCTTCAGTATCGAGGTCTTATCAATAGGCCTGGATCTGTCCTTCTCCGCATACTCACCCACCAGAGGAACTCCAAACTGCCGAAAGACTAGAGTAAGGAACTTCCCATATGAAAGGTTCCCATCAGCCGGGTTCTGTGCATGATATAACATGGTTTGAAGTAGTAGGTAAGGGAGGTTTATGATTGCACCCCCTCTGCCAGCTCCCAGTAGATAGTAAGTAATATAAGCTCTCATCATAGAAATACTACCTCTATTGCCGCCCTTGGGGTAGATGTTGTAGGACACACACCTACTAATCACTCAAGCACTAGGCTTATAGGAAGCCTCGGACTTGGACATGTCCTATGAACCTGTCAATGCCTTGAAGACCACTCTCCTAGTCTCCAAGGAAAACATCTCTGAGATGTCCATCCTGGGTTCATAGTAAACCCTCTCACCTGTGTTGGGAATACCCAAGATCTCTGCTAGTGAGGCAGTGGATAACCTAATATCCACTCCCTTCACTCTACTCTCTAAGCCGAACTCTTGTGCCCCAGATGGCACCAAATTACAATAGAAGTACCGAACTAAGTTAGGATAACAAGGCTCGGTAGGGGTCAACATAGAGGTCCAACCCAAGATGTTGAACCTAGTATAGAGATTGTATTGGTGAAAGTCATCCACCTGTACTACCCGCCCATTCACAATTTTTAGGGACCTAAAATTTTTCCAATCCCTAGCATGCTCATATTGAGAGAAATGGAATCGATCGAACTCGGGTTCCTCTGAAGAGGAATCGTCCTTAGGTGAGGATGGAGGTACCGTAGTGAAGAGGATGATGAACGCTCACTCTCAACCCAAAGCCTCTTCTGTGCCACGGACTTCCTAGCCATACGATGACTTGTAGACATTTTCCTATAGAAGAGAAGAAAAAGAGATAGTTAGGGCAAGAGAAATTAGTAAAAACCCTAGTTAAAGCAAGATTGAAAGAAAAGAAAACCTAACAAGGGAATGTAGCTAAGAAATCTTACCTAGGCACGTGTAGATTCGCAAGGAACTCGAGGAAATGCGAGGATTTGGTGTGGAATTAGTCACACTACCCTCCAAAGACTTTTCCTACGTGTTTAGAGAGGTTTAGAAGAAGTTAGAAATGAAATGGGCCCCTCTCAACTCATATAACTGTGCCCTGATTCTCTGGGCGATGCAGGCAACGCCCAGAGACATCGCCCAGTGAATGTATTTTTGTTGATTTTTATGTTTTAACACATGGAAACTTAGGTTTCACCTATAATAACCTTTATAGACCTAAAAATATAATTTTTTTTTTCATAATTGGTTTATAAAAATAATATGTAATAATGAGATATAATTAATTAGATTAATTAGTTAGACAAACACAAATTTTATAAGACTAGGGGAATACAACTCTTGTTTGGGATTTTAGTGAAATACATGTAAATTGATTTCCTTATTAGTGTAGGTATCCAATGATAGATAAATATACATATATTAATGAAAATTTGTGTGTGTGTAAAATATTTAGTTATTATGTGTTGATACTGTGATGTACGAATTGAATGGTTTGATGCCATGCAAAACCAAACATAGATAAATAGGTATGTTGTAATATGTATCTACGACGTGTAGGGAGTGTAGATCTTACCCTATCCAAAGCCTAGGACAGCCAAGAATAGAATCTAATAGGTTGTCCAGCCAATCAAAACTCTTAGACGCTAAGGTACCTCGAGCCAACCCAGTTATGTTCTTATCATTGTAGATGCTTAATTCCAATAGATGTATACTTAATTCCTTTAATTAAGTAAAACCTGATGTTTAGAACCATTTTCTTTTACAGGACCTATTATCTCAGCCAAGACTGGAGACCCCAGCAACATGATTTATATTAGGGAGCTAAGAGAAAGACTACGGCGGATACGTCTGATTCTGCCCCGAGCAGAGATTCGATTGGACTTTTACCTAGCCCATGCTGCTGTTAGTGAAACAAGGGAACGGGACTACTTTCTGTCCTTAGCCGAGGAGGTTGGAGCTGATATAGAATATTTACATGTGATGGCGTTCATGGCCGGAAGGAAACTGGAGCAGTTTGCCTGTTAGGACAGGTAAGTAATTAAAAGACTTTTACTTAAAATTTTAAAAACCTCTCATATAGAGTCATGTATAGTTGCCATCACATAAAATGCTTAAGAAAGAGAAACAAAACACAAATGATTGAAACACCTCATAACAAACAAAGAAGTCATATCTAAGAATCCACCTTACTGGTGCGACTCAAGAAGTTCACTAGAACTATGGACTAGGTTTGTACCTGCACTAACTAGGAGCATTTTGTTGACCGCAAAGGAAATATTGGAATAGTGAACCTATTGCTCTTTCCAGAAAAGCAACCATGGTCAACACGAGAAGTTCTCGAGGTGGTCGTAAAGGAAAACGTCCTCTTGTTACCTCGGATGATGAATTGCCCAATAGAAATGAGGTTTCTGACACATCTGTTGCTTCGTCAGGGGCACTAGCAGCCGCTCAAGCCACTACTGCCGCACCTCAGCCAGGTATGGCGGCTAGCGAAGTGAGTGTCATGATGACGACCATGATGCGAACCATGCAGCAATGCATGAGCGTGCAGCACCACCTCAGCCACCCAATCGGCCCGTACATTTTCCACCACCTGTACCACAACACTTGGCAAAAAACTCTACCGATAAGGTGATGGAGAGATTCAAGAAACTCCAACCGCCGGCATTTTCTAAGATAACTTCCGAGGCAATGCAGCCAAAATGGTGGATTAGTGCCCTAAAGAAGGCATTTGAAGTGCTTGAGTGCATGGATGCACAGAAGCTAATATGTGCGGGTTATCAACTATAGAATGAAGCTGAAGCTTGGTGGAAGGTTACTATTCCAAATCTGGAAGCCACTCATCGAAATCCCACGTGTGATCAGTTTAAAGAAGTCTTCTTCAAGAATTACTTCCCGGAGAGCTATAGGGACAGGAAAGAAGTGGAGTTCACCGCACTGGTGCAAGGAACCAAATCAGTGTTAGATTACCAACAACGGTTCGAAGACC
Source organism: Telopea speciosissima (assembly GCF_018873765.1). Classification (NCBI taxonomy): domain Eukaryota; kingdom Viridiplantae; phylum Streptophyta; class Magnoliopsida; order Proteales; family Proteaceae; genus Telopea; species Telopea speciosissima. Next base: position 36,718,210 of record NC_057917.1, on the reverse strand, counting down.
TGTTCCATTTTACTCCAGAACACCTGAGAGGGGAAGTTAATGAACCAAAGAAATTTGAGAAGGGACTCAAAATTGAGATTGGATCGGTTGTGTCAATAATGAACATCTGGGACTATGCTCAAATGGTCGACAAAGCAAAGACAAAGGAAGATAGATTTAAAGAGAACGAGAAAGAGAAAGCTGTGACATTGGCCGTGTTAGGCAAAAGGCCAAATAATTTTCAAAACTTTGGTTGGCCGAACAATGTTTTTCATGGAGCCAGTTCATACCCCAACCCGACTCTATACCGCAGGCCGAACGTGGGTTAGAACCCTTTCCTCCCCGCTTTCAATCGACCTGCTCAGTCGGCTATGAGTTAGGCGACAATGGCCTCTACAGCAACTTGACCAACCACTAGTCAAGTGAGCCAAGCCTCCACACCAGCTGTTCCAGCCTTTAAATGGTACTTGTGCAACAAAGAAGGGCACATGGCCAGAGATTGCAGAACTCGTGGGTACAGCACCAACTCCCCCAATCAGCCCTACTCTAGACCTTTCTAGCCACAGGACAATCGGTTGCGAGGAAAGGTGTTTGCAATGACAAATGAGGAGGCTGAGGCAAACCTCGATGTACTGACAGGTAAGTTTGCTGGACACTACTAATTATAGGGAATAATTGGCTTACTTCATGTAATCTAAATCACATACAAACCCTAGGTACCCTGAAAGTCTCAACCATACCTGTGCGAGTGTTATTCGACTCGGGCGCATCCCACTCTTTCGTTTCTACCACCTTTGTGGGTAGGATGAAAGATCAACCGAGAGACATCGGGCAAAAATTAGTAGTCAGCACACCGACAGGTAGTGTCGTAAGTTTGAAGGAAGTCTATGACCCCTGCAAGATAGAGATTTGTGGAAGAACTTGACCGTACGATTGATAAAGCCTTATATGAAGGATTTTGACATAATATTAGGCATGGACTGGCTATCCGCCTATGGTGCAAACGTCAAGTGTTCGAAAAAGAAGATTGTATTCAAAATGGAGGATGGGTCAATTTTCACCTATCAAAGTGAACCAAGAAGGAAACCCAAAACGATAACCTTGTCCGCTCTTCAGGCGCAAAAGTTGCTAGATGATGGATGCCAAGCTTTTTGGCCACCGTGATAGACACGGAGGGAAGATAAAACCCTTGGAGGAACTTGAGGTCGTCAGAGAATTTCCTGATGTTTTTCCAGAAGATCTGATGCAGCTACCGTCGGACCGTGAGATGGAGTTCGCAATTGATCCCACCCTTAGTGCAGCTCCAGTATCCAAGGCACCATATCGGATGGCACCTATCGAATTGAAAGAGTTACAGATTCAATTGTAAGACTTATTGAAGGAAGGATTTATACGACCCAGTGTGTCCCCTTGGGGAGCACCCGTGCTGTTCGTAAAGAAGAAGGATGGTAGTATGTGGCTGTGTATCGATTACCGTGAGCTGAATAAGCTAACCATCAAGAACCGATACCCGTTGCCGTACATTGATGACCTATTTGACCAGCTACAAGTAGCGAGAGTTTTCTCCAAGATTGATCTTAGGTCAGGATACCATCAACTGAAGATCAAAAGCAGTGATATCCATAAGACGACATTTAGAACTTGATACGGACATTATGAATTCTTGGTATTATCATTCGGGTTAACCAACACCCTGGAAACATTCATGGATATGATGAACAGAGTGTTCCATGATGTATTGGATAAGTTTGGCATCGTATTCATTGACGACATCCTGGTGTACTCCAAAAGTGAAGAAGAACATGCTCAGCATCTTACCTTCGTGCTGCAGCGATTGCGGGAACACCAACTGTACGCCAAATTCAGTAAATGTGAATTTTGGCTTCACCAAATTGGATTCCTGGGACACATCATTACCAAGGATGACATTCAAGTGGACCCAGACAAGGTGAAAGCGGTTCTCGAGTGGGAGACTTCGAAGAGTGTCACTGAGATCCGAAGCTTCTTAGGATTGGCTGGATACTACCGTCAATTTATTGAAAATTTCTCGCTCATCTTGGCACTGATGACAAAACTTACTAAGAAAGGCGCCAAGTTTGAATGGAATGAAGCGTGCGAGAAAAGTTTTCAGGAGTGGAGAAACCGTTTGGTAACGGCTCAAGTTTTGACCATTCCGAATGGCACTGGAGGAATGGTAGTTTACATTGATGCATCCAGGACAGGATTGGGTGGTGTCCTAATGCAGAAAGGTAAAGTGGTCGCCTATGCCTCAAGACAACTGAAGGAATACGAGAAGAACTATCCCACAGATGACCTAGAGTTGGCAGCGGTAGTTTTCACGTTAAAGATATGGCGGCATTACCTATATGGTGAAAAGAGTGAAATCTTCAGTGATCATAAAAGTTTGAAGTACTTCTTCACCCAGAAAGAGTTAAACATGAGACAGAGGCGGTGGTTAGAATTGGTGAAAGATTATGATTGTGAAAAATCCATTACCACCCTGGTAAGGCCAATGTTGTTGCCGATGCATTAAGTAGAAAATCTCAGACTGCATCACTCGCTTCCTTTGTCGTAAGCGAGCAGTTGGTAGAAGAAGCTCAAAAGTTTGATCTGGAACTCATAATCGAAGGAACGGCTACACAATTAGCAGCTATGGATTTATAGCCATCGATACGAGAAGAAGTAATTGCGAAGCAACCATTAGACCCCAACCTGGCCAAGATTATTTGGGAAGTACAATAAGGACTCCACAAGGATCCGGATTTTTCCTTGGTCCATGATGGTGCATTGGAGTTTCGAGACAGATTGTGCATGCCTGATGATTATGATGTCCAAGATCGAATCCTTAAAGAGGCATACAACTCACTCTATATAATTCACCCAGGAAGCACAAAGATGTACAAGGATTTGAAGAAGTATTACTGGTGGATTGGAATGAAGGAGACCATAGCAATATATGTGTCCCAGTGCCTCACTTGCCAACAGATAAAAGCAGAGAGACACCGACCGTATAGATTGTTACACCTGCTACCTATACCTGAGTGGAAGTGGGAAAGGATCACTATGGATTTCGTGACAAATTTACCCAACACCAGAAAAGGGATGAATGTAATATGGGTAATCATAGATGGACTAATGAAGGCGGCTCACTTCATACCAATCAAGATAAGTTATCCAATGGAGAAGCTTGCCCAAATATACATTGAAAACATAGTCTGCTTACACGGCGTGCCTGTTAGTATTGTGTCTGATAGAGACCCTCGGTTTACCTCAATGGTTTGGAGAAGTTTACAAAAGGCATTGGGATCTCAACTAAATCTTAGTACAACTTTCCATTCGCAGACGGATGGACAGTCAGAGAGAACTATTCAGACTCTAGAAGATATGTTCAGAGCCTGTATATTAGAGATGAACGATAGTTGGGATGCCCACATACCACTGGTGGAACTTGCTTACAATAACAGTTACCACTCCACCATTGGCATGGCACCATTTGAAGCAGTCTATGGCCGAAAGTGCCAAACCCCGCTCTATTGGGATGAAGTCGACGAACAAAGATACCTTGGGCCAGAGATGATATAAGCTACCTGTGATAAGGTTGAGGTCATTAGAGAGAAGATCAAAGTAGCCCAGTCACGGCAGAAAAGTTATGCGGACAATCGAAGAAAGGATATTGATTTTGAGGTCGAGAAAAAGTGTTCCTCCGAGTGTCTCCGACAAAAGGATTGCTACGCTTCAATAAGAAGGGCAAGCTGAGCCCAAGATTTATCGGTCCACATGAAATACTCAATAAAGTGGGACCCATAGTGTATCGACTAGCATTACCACCATCTTTGTCAGCCATCCATGATGTTTTCCATGTGTCAATGTTGAGGAAGTACATTAACAACCCGACACATATACTATCAACTGAACCTGAATAGTTGGACGTGGACAAGACCTATGAGGGGCAACCTACGGAGATATTGGATAGAAATGAGCATAACCTCCGTAATCGCATGGTCGCTTTTGTAAAGGTTCGATGGGGAAACAACCCAAAAGAAGAAGCTTCCTGGGAATGTGAGGAAGAAATGAAGGAGAAGTATCCCCAGCTCTTCGAACAATAAGGTAAGTCAATTTCGAGGATGAAATTTTTGGAAGGTGGGGAGAAATGTCAAACCCTACTCCTGACTGGCTAGAATTTTGATTGAAGGATAATAACCCCGACCAGGTAACCAAGAACACTGTGGAGTATCACTCCAGTGATTTAGATTAATGAGGAAACCCTGTGCATGTCTTCTTATGTACTAGTTAGAAGATGGATAGCTGACCCCTGCAACTGCACAGCCCACAGCATTATGTATGGCCTGGACTCCAGGTAATCTCTCTCCTCTCCACAATTGTGGATCCCACCCCTAGAAATGTGTGCAAAGGACCCTAAGTGGCACCTGGGGACAAGGCCCTGACCATAGGCCAAACCCCTGTGCAAACCCATTGAGTTTCAGCCCTACTGAAGCCTCTGGGCGATGCAGACAACACCCAGAGCCATCGCCCAGTGAGTAAAAGAGCATATTTTAATGGTTTTAAATTATGGGGACCACTCATACTAGACATGGGCACCCTCCATAGGTAGAGGGGAGTCTGAGGGACCACCTCATATCCTTGGTTCACTATGGACCCCACTAGAGAGCCCAGAGTGGTTGTGAATGCAGTAAAGAATGCATCTTGAAAAATGGACTTAATGGCCAAATAGGCCCTAGTCCTAGGCTGGCCTATAAATAGGAATGCCTTGGGCTCATTTAGAGCCCTTAGAATTATTGGAACCGTGAGGGGAGAAAGAAGAGGAAGAAGAAGAAGAAAGAGTGGAAGGAAGGAAGGAGGGGGAGTTGCTCACACCTGAGCCCAGAGTTCCCGGCACCCAAGCTCAGCTCAGGTACTCAGATCTGTACCCAAACCTATTGTTCTCTTGCATCTCGGCATTTTTACTTATTTTCTGCTCTTTGCAGCCTAGGATAGCTAGGAATTGCCTAGATCAGTCTCAGATCTACCATGCAAGCATAGTACATGGGATATCTGAGTTATTTTGTTAAATTTATAATTTTGTTATGCTGTTCTTGGAGCCGATATCTGGCTGTGCATGGCTGCAATGCCCAGATTCATTGCTGGCTATCTGATTGGAACCCCGGATGCAAGCCATGGCTACAGAGACCTAGCCCTAGGTGGAAGCAGCCCTAGAACACCTTTTTACTTCTGTTTCCCGCCTTACATGTGGCTGAAATTGAGATTCAAGCAAGGAGAAAACCCTATGACACTATTCACTGGGTTGTCTGGCTAGCCTCTGGCAGCCAAGTGGTGGGCCCAGTGGAAAATCCACAAGGACCAAGTTGTAGATCACCCCTAGGGGTACCTAGCACCCTAACATGCATGGGGTAATGGTTTGAGCACTGCCAATGAGGATCAACCTTGGAATCTCAGCCAAATGTCGATTTGGAGCCTCTGGGCGATGCACTAGGCAATGCAGACAACGCCCAGAGCCATCGCCCAGTGAATAAAAATTTGCAGAATTGCTGATCTAGGCTTGGGAACCTCACCTATTGGCCATGTGACAGTGTGGGAAGGTGGGAAATGATTTAAATGCCCATTCCCACATCTGTCCTTATAAAGGTATGGCGGGCCCCATAGGACTTGGGAATCCTGCCTGTGCCTGGTCCTACAACACTGATAAGCTGTGGACAGCATAGTAAGCCTACCTAGTGTCAGGTACTAGCTCTATAAAATTACTATCTTACCCCTAGGCCACCATCTCTGGATGTCTCACCGGGAGATAGACCCACGGCCCAGTGTGAGGCCCATTAATTCCAAGTGAAGACCAACTAAACACCAGGTCAACTCAGTAAGCTTAGATCAATCCTAGGATCCCTAAGATGGATGGAAATACTAAAATGGCAATCTTTGATTTATATCTAGGATTTGATCCTGCCCTCGAGGCCAACAACCAGACTGCTGTTGGAACTGAATTTGCAACCGAGTACTTAGAACTAGACCCAGGTGAGTGAATTGTTATCATATATGTATGTGTAACTATGTTACTATGCCGGCAGATAAAAATTGTAATTCTAAATGTTGTGTTATCTAATTCTATTCAAACTACTCAAATCACTGCATAATGACTGTCTGTTGATCAACACTATGAATTCTTATATGATGATTGTGTATGTTAGACTAGACACCGTAGTCAGCTTGGAAATGAGGCCTGTCGTAGCCCGTAATATGGATGCGGTTGACACCGCTCGACTCATACGATGCCATATAGACATGGAGTTAGAGTTTCATCACCCGTGCTACGCACCCTTGCCAATACAGGTTATGGTGTTGGATGCCTGTAAGAGTGACCATATGTGTATATGAGAAAAGAAAATGAATGAAAAGAAAAGAAATGTGTTTGCACCGGAATGGTGATTGTGGGCTATAAGCCAGAAAAGAAAAGATAAAAGAGAGAAGAAATGGATTGCTCTACGAGTTAATCCAGAGGGCTGGTTGGGCTGACCTTGGTGAACAAATGCGGGAGCTGACTATTCCTCTCCGACAACTCAATGGGTGTATCGCGGGAATGGGTTACTAAGTCCGCACTAGGGATATATGTATTGGGGGTTGTAGTAGCACTGACCTGACTTAGTTGTACTGCTACGTGGCTAATAATAAATCTGGACTTGCATATCATGTAGATCATGTGGATTGTGGTTGCACGTGCATGCATGATGATATATTTTGCTCACGTGCTTAGTAGGGCTCACACTCTGTTATATATGTTTTTCTTTAGATGATTTTGCAGATCGATGCCAATGTGGCATGGAGGCACATTACGAGGAGAACCCTCATGATTATGACTATGTTGGTGTGTACTCCGACGGAGGTCATACCAATCCTTTGTGTGTTCTTGGTGGTCGTTGATGAAGACCAGTGAAGAGTGCATCTGATGCTTTTTGTCTCAGGGACTCCTTTTTGTTTTTTTTAGGAGTTGTCCCCGTCCCTGCTTTTGGCTTAGTTGTTTCTTTCTTCTCTTTTTAGGGTTGAGCCTGCTCACCCTGTATATATATGTATATGGTAACTTTGGCTTTACTCTTGTCTGCTTTGTTTCTTACTTTATGGTTAGTCTGGGGAATGTATCAGAACAATCACACTTATGTATATATTATCAGCATTTCCCGTATCGCTACGCTTTCTATTTGTTATTACAATTGTAGTTTATTTGCAGCACTCTGATCTTACCTTGGTAAAGTGAACGAATGTGGTTCTATGAATGTAATAGTTGCTTCTAGATCCGTGGGATTTGGCGGATTTCCGTTACGCAATTCGGGTCACCTACCTAATCCTCCCAGGGGGTGGTTTGGGGTGTGATAGCAAAAGGGCAGGGAGAGAGTGTGAGTGAGGGAGTTCTCTTTCCCCCTTTCTTCTTCTTCTTCTTCTTCCTCCTTCCTTTCTCTCTTCTACGGTTTCAGTAATTGGGGGAAATGGGAATGAGCTAAAGAGTTTATACCCATAAATAAATAAAATGGGCCTTAGGGCATGTTTGCCTAGGTCCCTAAACTTAAGAATCCATTTAATTCAAGTTGGGCCTTAGGGCCAGTTTGGCTAAGGTTCTTAGGTCCAACTAGTTAGGGTATATTTGGCTTAACTTAAGGCCCAAAATGTGTTTTAGTCTAGGGCTTGTTTGGCTAGGGTCTCTTAGTTATAACATAAGGCCTATTTGGGTAGGGTAGCTTAAAAGTTCATTTAACAAGAAACACATCTAAAGTTAGATTTAGAATATAACATGGGCCTTAAGGTCCGTTTGGTTTCTCATTAAAACCTCAAGTGCTAAGATCTTAAGTCTTGTTTAGTTTAGGCCTTTAACACTAAAACTCATTAAAATCATATTTGGGCCTTGTGGGGCCACATACAAGGTCCAAAATGCAAAAGAAGGTAAGAGTGGAGGTCCATCTAGTCCAAGGGTCTGATTATAGTGTCCGGGACACAGGAATGTGGGTCCTACAGGAAAATAAACCATTAGGCAGGTAAAAACATGGGCGGATTCTCGAGCGGATTTAATTCGAGTGAGTCCGATCGTGACTCCGGTGCTACTGTTAGGGGCCAAACTTCAAGAAAAGTTACGGGGCTTTGACCTGTACTCCCAAGACTTCGAGGGGACACTTATAATAAAATATTAGGTTCAAGGTCATTAATGTTGACCATTGCCACCATGGCATTACCCTTTGGGTAAGGTCTAAATTCCCCCGGGGTATTAGGGTATATTTCGGGTGCGGGTGTAACATTTTGTGCATGTCTCTTCTATGGCAGAGTTGTTGCTTTTAAGAAAGTTTACAATTAAAATCTCTAGATCCCTGATTTGAAAAATCATTGAAGTTGTTTGGCACATCCTCCTCCGTTGGGCTGGTGCAAGCTAAATATTGATGGATGCTCCCTTGGTAATCTAGGTCGGTAAGGGGCTGGCGGGATTGTTAGGGATGACAAAGGAGATGTTCAATGGTGTTTTGCGCATTATACAGGTACTGACAGCAATTTTATGGCTGAATTGGAAGCTCTATTTAACGGTCTGCATCGTGCTTCTTTGATGAAGGTGGATAGGTTGTGGATTGAAAGTGATGCTGCCTTAGTGGTTAGTTTTGTCTCAAATAGCTCTATTTCGTGGTGCTTTCAACAGAGATGGAAGTATTAGCCCTTATTTCAAAGAAGCATCTGTGGTGGTGGATATTTTAGCAAAGCATGTTGCCGCTACAAGAACTTCATTTATCTGGAATGTGGCTCCATCTTGTATTAACCAAGACTGATGTTGGGATGCCCAATTAAGACCTAGATATAGGTTGTCCCAATGAGGGGTTTTTTATTATGCCTATTTTGCTTTTGAAATTCACTCCCTGTTGATGGCCATGCCGAAGGTGGGGAGGGAATTTCTTTGGTAGCTTGTCATTCGATGTACATTATATCTTTTTATAAGTTATACAATACTTTTCTGTTTTTTAGCAATAAAACTTTTTGTAGGTGATGAATTTTTTTTTATTTTTTAAACTCTCTATGTCATTTTAATGTGACTTTTTAGATTTTTCAAGTCATTTGTAATGGATTTTCCACTTCATTGTAATGAATTCCTATTTGTCAAGTCATGTACTCAATGAAATATATTGATTGACTTATTTAAGGCAATGATATCTTTTCGTGCTTCTAGTGCATTTCTTTATTTGATTTCTTAGTTTGGGCTATGCATACCTGTCACACCCCAAACCACCCCCTAGGAGGATTGGGTAGGTGACCCGAATTGCATAACGGCAATCCGCCAAATCCCACGGATCTAGAAGCAGTGCTTACATTCACGGAATCACATTCATTCACTTAACCAAAGGCAAGATCAGAGTGCAGCAGATAAACTACAATTTCAATAATAGAAGGAAGCATAGCAATACGGGGAAATGATGATAATATATACATAAGAAAGTTTGTACATTTCCCACCAACCCACAAACATAGAAACAAAGCTGACAAGAACAGAACCACATACATAAATATATACAGGGTGAGCATACTCAACCCCAAAATGAAAAGAAAGTAAAAACTACAACAAAACCACAGTCAGAACGGGGATAAACTCCTAGCTAAAACAAAAAGGAGTCCCCAAGACAAAAAGCATCAGATGCGCTCCTCAATGGTCTTCTTCAATGACCACCGAGAAAGTACGCAGGATCGGTATGACCTCCGTCGGGGTCCACACCAACATCATCGTAACAACCAGGACTCTCCTCCTCAAGATGAGCCTCCATACCACAGTGGCATTGATCTACAAAATCATCTAAGAAAACATTGCATAACAGAGTGTGAGCCCCACCGAGCTTGTGAGCAAATCATAGCATCATGCATGCACATGCAATCACAATTCACAGTTCATATGATCCTACATGATATGCAAGTCCAATTTATTTATTAGCCACCTAGCAATACAACTAAGTCAGGTCTGTGCTACTACAATCCTCAATATATGTATCCCTGGTGCGGGCTTCCAACCCCTTCCCATGATACACCCATTGAGTTGTCAGAGAGGACCAGTCAGTTCCCGCATCAGTCACCAAGGTCAACCCGACCAGCCCTCTGTGATTAACCTGTAGGGCAATCCATTTCTTTTCTCTTTTCTTTTCTTTTCTTTGGCTTATAGCCCATATTCACCATTCCAGTGTTCTTTCATTTCTTTTCATTCACCATTCCGGTGTTCTTTCATTTCTTTTCTTATATACATAGGGTCACCGTCACAGGCATCTAACACCTAAACCCCTATTGGCAAGGGTGCGTAGCACGGGTGATGAAACTCTAGCCCCATGTCTATATGGCATCGTATGAGTCGGGTGGTGTCAACTGCATCCCAATCTACGGGCTACCACAAGCCTCATCTCCAAGTCGAGTACGACATCTAATCTAACATTCACAATCATCATATAAGAATTCACAGTGTTGATCAATAGACAGTCATTATGCAGTGATTTGAGTAACTTTAATTAGAAGTAAGTAACACAACATTCATGATTAAAATTTTTAATTTGCTGCCATAATATCATAATTACACATGCACATATGATAATATTATTCACTCACCTGAGTTGGGTTCTAAGACCTCGGTTGCAAACTCAATTTCAAAAGCAGTCTAGTTGTTGACCTCGAGCACGGGATCAAGTCCTAATTACAAATCAGAAAATATTTTATTAAGTTTTTAGTCTATCTCTGGAAATCCTAGGGTTAACCTATGGTTACTGGGTTGACCCGGTGTTCAGTTCGTTCACACTTAGAATCACTGGGCCTTAGGTCCATGTCCCGGTGCATTGGCCAGTGTCAGTGGCACAAGGGTAAAATGGTCATTTCTATGGTTGTACCTGACCCTAGGTCAGATCTGGTCCACAATGCTATCCACAGCTTGCCTATGCTGTAGGACCAAGCACAGCAGGGTTTCCTTCACCTGCGGGGCCCACTAGGGTTCCAAAGTATTCCTCCACCAAGGATAGATGTGGGGAAGGGCTTTTTGGTCGTTTCCCAACCTCCCACAGTGTCCCGAGGCCAATGGGTGAGGTTCCCAAAGCCAAATCATCATTCCAGTAAATTTCCATTCACTGGGCGATGGCTCTAGGCGATGTCAGCATCTCCCAGTGCATCGCCCAGAGGCTGCAATCGACAAATGGGTTGAGATTCCAAGGTGGGCCTTCTTGGGCAGTGTGCTCAACATCATCCCATGCATGTTAGGGTACTATGTAGCCCCAGGGATGGTCTACCTATTGGTCCAAATGGATCATCCATCTGGTCTACCATTTGGGTACCAGAGGCTGCCCAGATAACCCTATAAATAGTGTCACAGGGTTTTCTCTAAACTTGAAATTCGATTCCAGCCACATGCAAGGCTGGAAATGGATGCAAATCAGTGGTTCAAGCTGCAACCACTTAGGGTTTGGTCTCTGCAGGCATGGCTTGCATCCAGGGCTTCAATCAGTCAACCAGAAGTGAATCTGGGCAGTGCAGCCATGCACAGCCAGATTCGGTTCCCACAAACAGCAATTCAAAATTATGAAATTAAATAAAAATTCTAGATCTTCCATGCTCAAGGCTTACCTGGAAGATCTGGTGCTGTTCTAGGCAAACCCTAGCTGTTCAGGGCTGCCCAGGGAGCAGAAACACATCAAACATAGAGAAGAAATGGGAACAGCAGGCATATACAAGTATTTTTATACCTGAGCAAGTCTAAGAAAGCTCAAACCAGGCTGGGTGCAGGGCTACAGCAGCTCCTCCTCCTTCCTCCTTCTTCGTCTTCTTTCTCTCCTACGGTTTCTATTAGAGTTAAGGGCTCAAAATGAGCTCAAGACCCTTCTGTTTATAGGCCCAGCCCACACTGAGGCTTGTTTGGCTGTGAAGGTCTCTTTTGAAAATCAATTTTTAAACTGATTCTGACTGATTTTGGGCACACTGGTGGGGTCCACAGTGAACTAAGGGTATGAGGTGGTCCCTCAGACTCCCCTCTATCTATGGAGGGTGCCCATGTTCATGTTGGGTGGTCCCCATAATTAAAATTCAATAAAATATGTTGTTTCAGTCACTGGGCCTTGTCTGCATCACCCAGAGAATTCTAACAAGCTAAAATTCAATAGGGCTTGCATAGGGGTTTGACCCTTGGTTAGGGAATTGTCCCCACTTGCCATATAGGGGTTTTTATACACTTTTACAGAGGTGGGTCCCACTATTTGGGGAGGAGAGAGATTATCTGGAGTCCAGGCCATACATTATGAAATGAGCTATACATTTGCAAGGGTCTGCTGTCCATCTTCTGACAGGTACATAGGATGATCCACACCGGGTTTCCTCATCAATCCAAACCACTGGAGTGATACTCCACAGTGTTTTTGGTTGCTTGATTAGGGGTTCCTGTCCTTCAATCAAAATTCCAGTCAGCCAGGGGTAGGGTTTGACAATACTAGTGTTCTCAAATCAGTACCATCTGCTTTACCTCCCTTTCTGATGATGCCAAAGGGGGAGAAAATAGAGAGTAAAGATGGAAAATTTTTATCATGGTATCAATGGTATCCTGAAAATAAATTTGTATATAGAGTATGGATAAAAATGGAATCGCCAAGTGGTATGCATGTAGTTTTGAGCATTTCGTAGGAGAGTCTCAAGCTATAACATAAGGGCTTTCCCAAGTAGCCAAATGTGACTTCTGATCCATTCCCATCCCACCAAACAGTTAATGTTCTTGAAGAGATTTACCAGTATTCGACCCAACTTCACTCATCCATCCTTTGGGGCTACTTATTTCTTATTTTTTTCCCCCGAATATTACCTAAGACCCGGGGGGAAGCCCCTAAAATTTTATTAAAAAGTGAAATAAAAATCAAATACAAGAGGAGGGGACATTACCGCCTAACCCCAACCCGCAGGAGCTCAAACTCTCAGCCACTGAAACAAGGAAAACCCCTAACCATTGGGGCTATTTAGTTGTTGAGAAATGCCTATTCTCCTATGATAGTTATGATGATAACAAATACATGAGTGTATTTAACCTTTGCTTCAAGTGCCATGTCTTGTAGTGATCCCAAGTAAAGGAGCAAATTCGAAAAGAGTATACCCATTAAGAACCAAAAGACTAAAGGATTAAATCTTAAAGAAGCTTGAATAGTGATTTTAAGGAAGTCAAGAAGATAGAACCTCAAGGAAGGTCAAGAAGTGAAGAAGAAGATGTTCAAATGGACTTATAGGATAGGACACTTGCATCGCATACCAATGCATAATATTTTTGCATTCATCATAGGCCTAGATATACCTAAAGGATTAACCATTTGATGGCTTAATCTGGTCCTCCGGATCCAACACTTTCAACCAACCGATCTATTAAACCTACCTCAGAGGGGCTGGAATTTTTGCCTGAAGGACAGGAGCCTGTGACCAATCACCCAAACACACTGTGGAGTATCACCCCAGTGGTTAAATTCAGTGGAGAACCTCCAAGGATGTCTTCCAGTACACCTGTGAGAAGATGGGTTGCAGATCTGTGCATCTGCTCGGTCCACAGCCTGATGTACAGCTCCAACTCCAAGTAATCTCTCTCTTACCCAAATACATGGGGGCCACACCTGTTCAGATGTGTATTTGGTCTTGGATGGGGTATTGCTAGAGTGCCCAAGTGTTAGGCTTAACCCCTGTGCAAGCCCAAGGCAAATACAGTAGAATTACATTCTCTAGGTGATGCACTGGGTGATTGACCCAAACGCCCAATGCAACGCTCCGAGTGTCTGAAACTAGTATTTTGGACTCCAAACACCTGGGAACCAAGCATACAGCTTGTGAACACCCCCTAGAGGTACATGGGAATTTTAGAAACCATTACCCACCTCTAAAATCAAGTTGGCCCCACCAGTGCAGCTGGAATGGCCTTGGATGCACTTAAAAATGCATTCTTGGAAGGAGGGCTTATGGCCAAGCAGACCCTAAGTAATTCAAATCTATAAATAGGAGGGGCCAGCCCTCCCATTTCATTTTGCTGCCTCTACTGGAATAGAAAGAAAGAAAGGGAAGGAGAAGGAAGAAGAAGATAAAGAAAGAGAAGGAGAAGGAAGGAAGAAGGGAACAAGGCTGATTTGGGCTTCGTTTTAGCTTCCATACAAGATCAGAGGTATGACTACAGTCCCTAAACACTGTTGTTCATTATGTTAGTTTCCAGTTCTCATGCCAAACTGGTGTGTCTCTGACCAGTAGTGCTCAGAGCACCACCTGAATGCCTAGGGAAGCTCTAGATCTTGCATGCATGAGCATTGCATGCAAGATCTAACCATCTAATGAGTTGATCTGATGCTGCTATTGCAGTAGAGATCGAAGTCAATCTCTGAGATGAGCTGCACTGCAGACTTGCACCCAAATCATGCTATATGGGCATGGACCAGTGCAAGGTATGCCCCTGGGGTCCAAGATGACCTGACATGCATGGGGAGAGGATCCATGCACTGCCCATAGCTCAAAACCTTGGAATCTCAACTTGATTTCGGTTTTGCGTTCTCTGGGTGATGCACTGAGCGATGCAGACATCACCCAGAGACATCGCCCAGTGAATGAAATTTTGTTGGATTGATGATCTGACCTGGGAATCTTCACCCATAGGCCATGAATCTGTGTAGGGAGGTGGAAAATGACCAAAATGTCCCTCCCCACATCTATCCACATGTTTGAATGCCTTGGGTACCCAAATGGGCCCCGCTGGGCTTGGAAACCATGGCTGTGACAATCCTGTAGCACTACTAAGTGGAGGACTGTGCTGTGATGTTTAAATAACCTAGGGACATGTACCAATGTGACAAATGACCATTCTTCCCTAGACCACCAACTCTGGATGATGGACTGGGACACAGGCCTAAGGCCTAGTGCAAGGCATAGAGAATTCCAAGTGATGGCAAATTGGACATCAAGTCAACCTAGTGAGCTTAGATCAACCCTAGGACATCCAAAAACAATTTGGAATATTAAATGACAAATTTTTGATTTATATCTAGGATTTGATCCCACGCTCGAGGCCTACTGTCAAACTGCTGCCGGAACTAAAACTGCAACTGAATTTCTAGAACCAGACCCAGGTGAGTGAAATATTATCATGTATGTACGTGTAATAGTATTATTATGCGGATAATTAAATTCTTTAATTATAATGCTGTGATATTTAATTCAGTTCAATTACTTAAATCTGTTACACATAGTATGTCTGATGATCAACTCTATGATTATATTATGATGATTGTGAATGTTAGACTAGATGCCGTAGTCAGCTTGGAAATGAGGCTTGTGGTAGTCCGTAGTATGGGATACGATTGACACCGCCCGACTCATTCGATGCCATTTAGATATGGGGTTAGAGTTTCATCACCCGTGCTACGCACCCTTGCCAACAGGGGTTAAGGTGTTGGATGACTATGAGGACTACCGTAAAACCTCGGGCATTTATGTCGGGAAGCCTCAGCACAGCTGGGATGCCCCAGGGCAATTATGCCAAGAAGCCTCAGGCTACAAGCTTGGGAAGCACCACTAGGTGAATCCTAGCTATAGGCCTAATTAAAGTTTATCCTCGAATTACATGTTGGGAAGCACCAAAAGGTGAAATCTTATTAAGTCGGTTACCTCACAAGTTTAATCTAGAGGGCCGATCGGGCTGACCTTAGGGAGGGATGCTGGAGTCGGCTGGTTCTCTCCGATAACTCAATGGGTGTATCGCAGGAAGGGGTAACCAAGCCCACACTAGGAATACATGTATTGGAGATTATAGTAGCACAGACCTGCCTTAGCTGTATTGTTAGGTGGCTAATTAAATAATCTGGACTTGCATATCATGTAGGATCATGTGGATTGTGGTTGCATATGCATGCATGATGATATGTTTTGCTCACGAGCTCAGGGGGGCTCACACTCTGTTATATAAGTTTTTCTTTTAGATGATTGTGCAGATCGATGCCACTTTGGCATGGAGGCTCGTTACGAGGAGGAGAGCCCTCGTGATTATGATGCTATTGGTATGGACTTCAACGGAGGTTGTGTCGATGAATTTGTGCGTTCTCAGTGGTCATTGATGAAGACCAGTGAGGGGTGCACTTGATGCTTTTTGTCTTGGGGACTTCTTTGTGTTTTGAAAGGAGTTTATCCTCGTTCATGCTTTTGGCCTAGTCTTTTCTTTCTTTTTGGGGTTGAGTTATCTCACCCTGTACATATATGTATTTTCCCTTTTGTTTGTGTACTTGTCTGCTTTTCTTTTCAGTTTGTGGGTGTAATGGGGAATGTATCAAACTCACTTATGTATATATATCACCATCATTCCCATATCGCTAAGCTTTCTTTTTCTTTGTTATAATTATAGATTATCTGCAGCACTCTGGTTTTACTTATGGTAACGTTAATGTGGGACCGTGAATATATTAACTGCTTCTAGATCTGTGGGATTTGGCGGATTGCCGTTATACAAATCGGGTCACCTACCTAATCCTCCCAAGGGTGGTTTGGGGTGTGACAGAGCTTGGTATCAGAGCTTGAGGCTCTTCTTACAATCATGGGATGTAGAATAGGAATAATAAGCTACCAACATTAAAACATTTATTAAAGTAAAAGTTACAGGGGAGGTAGATGTCACACCCCAAACCACCCCCTGGGAGGATTAGGTAGGTGACCCGAATTGCGTAACGGCAATCCGCAAAATCCCACGGATCTAGAAGCAGTTAATACATTCACGGAACCACATTCGTTCACATTACCGAGGGCAAGATCAGAGTTCTACAGATAAACTACAATTGTAATAATAAATAGAAAGCGTAGTGATACAGGAAATGATGATAATATATACATAAGTGAAGCTGTTCTGATACATTTCCCAACTACCCACAAAGCAAAGAAGAAAGCTGACAAGAGTAAAACAAAAGACACTATATACATCTACAAACAGGGTGAGCAGTCTCAACCCTAAAAAAAAAAAGAAAAATAACTAAGGCAGAAGTACGGACGGGGTCAACTCCATTTAAAAACAAAAAGGAGTCCCCAACACAAAAAGCATCAAGTGCGCTCTTCACTGGTCTTCATCAATGACCACCGAGAACACACGAAGGATCGGTATGACCTCCATCGAAGTCCACACCAATAAAGTCATAATCACAAGGGTTCTCATCATCATAACGTGCCT
Organism: Telopea speciosissima; assembly: GCF_018873765.1. Classification (NCBI taxonomy): domain Eukaryota; kingdom Viridiplantae; phylum Streptophyta; class Magnoliopsida; order Proteales; family Proteaceae; genus Telopea; species Telopea speciosissima. The sequence continues at coordinate 36,701,031 of NC_057917.1, read as the reverse complement.
CTATGCCACAGTGGCATTGACCTACAAAATCATCTAAGAAAAACATATATAACAGAGTGTGAGCCCCATTGAGCTCGTGAGCAAAATATATCATCATGCATGCACGTGCAACCACAATCCACAATCCACATGATCTACATGATTTGTAAGTCCAAATTTATTATTATCCAGCTAACAATACAACTAAGTCAGGTCTGTGCTACTACAATCCCCAATAAATGTATCCCTGGTACGGGCTTGGTTACCCATTCCCGCGATACACCCATTGAGTTGTCAGAAAAAACTAGTCGACTCTAGCATCCCTTCCTAAGGTCAGCCCGACTAGCCCTCTGGATTAACCTATAGAGCTATCCATTTCTTTCCTCTATCTTTTCTTTCCTGGCTCACAGCCCATAATCACCATTCCGGTGCAAACACATTTCATTTCACATTCACCGTTCCGGTGCAAACACATTTCATTTCTTTTCATTTCTCATACTCATATATGGTCACTCTACAGGCATCCAATACCTTAACCCCTATTGACAAGGGTGATGAAACTCTAACCCCATGTCTATATGGCATCGTATGAGTCGAGCAATGTCAACCGCATCCATATTACGGGCTACCATAGGCCTCATTTCCACGCCGTCGTCTAGTCTAACATTCACAATTAATCATATAAGGATTCACAGTGTTGATCAACAGACAGTCATTATGCAGTGATTTGAGTAGTTTGAATTGAAGTAATTAACATAGCATTTATAATCACAAATTCTTAATTGCCGGCATAGCATCATAATTACACATACACATATGATAATACTATTCACTCACCTGGGTCTGGTTCTAAGTACTCGGTTGCAAATTCAGTTCCAACAGCAGTTTGGTTTTCGGCCTCGAGCCCAGGATCAAATCCTAGGTATAAATCAGAAGTTGTTATTTTAGTATCTCCAATCTTCTTGGGTATCCTAGGGTTGATCTAGGCTTACAAAGTTGACCCGGTATTTATTTGGTCTTCACTTGGAATTACTGGACCTCACATTGAGCCGTGGGTATATGTCCCGGTGGGACATCCAAGGTTAGTGGCCCAGGGGTAAGATAATAATTTTCACCATGTTAGTACTTGACACAAGGTCAAACTAAGCTTACTGTGCTGTCCACAGCTTGTCAGTGCTGTAGGACCAGGCACAGGTAGGGTTTCCAAGTCTTGCGGGGCCCACTTGGGTTCCCAAGCAAAACCTGTATAAGGATAGATGTGGAAAGGGCTTTCAAGACATTTTCCATCCTCCCACAGTGTCATATGGCCAATGGGTGAGGTTCCCAAAGCCAGATCAGCATTCTAGCAACTTTTCATTCACTGGGTGATGGCTCTGGGCGATGTCTGCATCGCCCGGTGCATCGCCCAGAGGTTGCAAATTGATAAATGGGCTGAGATTCCTAGGCTGGCCCTCATGGGCAGTGCTCTAAACTCCTCCCCATGCATGTTAGGGTGTTGGGTAGCCCCGGGGATGGTCTACATCGTGGTCCAGGTGGATTATCTATTGGGCCCACCACTAGGCTGCCAAAGGCTGCCCAGACAGCCCAGTGAATAGTGTCACAGGGTTTTCTTCAAGCTTGGAATTCAGTTTCAGCCACATGCAAGGCTGTATTTCCACATGCAACACAGATCTTCAAGCTTGGAATTCAGTTTCAGCCACAGGTTGCACACCGGGTCCTAAACAGTCAAGTATTTGTGCATCTGGGCAGTATAGCCATGCACAGCCAGGTTCGGCTCTTAAGAACAGCACAACAGCCTCATATTTTTACTCAAAAATCACAGATCTTCCATGCTCTATGATTGCATGGCAGTTCTGGAGTAGATTTGGGCAGTACCCAGCTGTTCAGGCTGGCAGAGAGTAAAAACAAATAGAAGGACATGAGGATTGGAGGGAGCAGCAGGTAGAGGGGGGTTTCCATACTAGAACAAGGCCAAGGGAGCTTGGTCTTGGCTTGGATGCAGGCTGCCAACAAGTCCTCCCTCCTCCTTCTTTCTTCTTCTTCTTCCTCTTCTTTCTGTCCTTTCTCTCTTCTTTCTCCCCCTCACTGTTCTGTTAGAGCTAAGGGCTCAAAATGAGCCCAAGGCTTCCCTATTTATAGACCCAGCCCAACTAGGGGTTGTTTGGCCATTAAGTCCCTTCTTAAAAAATGCATTATTCACTGCATTCACAGCCACACTGGGCTCTCTGGTGGGGTCCACAGTGAACCAAGGGTATGAGGTGGTCCCTCAGACTCCCCTCTTCCTATAGAGGGTACCCATGTTCAAATATGAGTGGTCCCCATAATTAAAATCCAATAAAATATGCTGTTTCACTCACTGGGCTATGGCTCTGGGCGTTGTATGCATCGCCCAGTGCATCACCCAGAGGCTTCAGCAGAGCTGAAACTCAATGGGGCTTGCACAGGGGTTTAACCCATGGTCAGGGCTTTGTCCCCTAATGCCATTAGGGGGTTCTTACAAACTTTCCCAGGGGTGGGTCCATAATTATAGGGAGGAGAGAGATTACCTGGGATCCAGGCCATACATAATGCTATGAGCTGTGCAGCTGCAGGGGTCAGCTGTCCATCTTCTGATTGGTACATAAGAGGACATGCACAGGGTTTCTTCATTGATCCAAATCACTGGAGTGATACTCCACAGTGTTTCTAGTTGCCTGGTCTGGGGTTCCTGTCCTTCAATCAAAATTCCAGCCAGTCAGGAGCAAGGTTTGTCATTTCTCCCCACCTTACAAGAATTTCATCCTTGAAATTGACTTAGTCCTCGAAATTGACTTACCTAGTTGTTCGAAGAGTTGGGGGTACTTATCCTTCATTTCTTCCTCATGTTCCCAAGAAGCTTCTTCTATTGGGTTACTTCCCCATCGAACCTTTACATAGGCAATCGTGCGATTATGAAGGTTATGCTCCTTTCTATCCAAGATCTCCGAAGGCTGTTCTTCATAGGTGATGAGGCATAAAACACCCCACCTATCAGAGGCTGCCACATGACCGACCTGACCTTAGTTCAAGAACCGAATTGACCTGAGCAGGAAATCGGGTCGACCCCATCTTCGATAAGTCACCTGATAGAGCCAGACTTGCGCAAGCTAGCCGGTGGCTGAGGCCGAGCTCTGAGCCGAGCTCATACAGGTCAGCCATAAACTCCTGGCCGAGCTTACTGCCGAGACCAACCTCTTAGGCCAACCTCCCAGTTCGAGGTGAAGGCCAAGGCCGACCTACCATGCCGCCCTCCTAAGCCGACCTCCAAGGTCGAGCCCTCCTCCACTGAAGCTGCCATAGCGCCCCACCGGGGATCTCCGGGCCACGTCAGTGTATCCCGAGAATCACGGGATAAGGATCGAGCCACGATCCCAGTGCAACACGAAATCACACTCTACATGGACTCTTACCTTAATAAGAGCCCGACCCCAAAAATAGCTCTCCACTCCGCTCTACACGAGAGAACCTTCTGAAAGAAGGACTCCTACCATGCTAGGACTCTCCCAACCGCCTCATCTCATCCTTACTCTATAAATACCCAGGTATGGAGCACCATTCCTCATCTTGCTTTTTACTAGCTGTTACGCTATTGTACTGGTGATCTAACTTGAGCATCAGAGAGTCCTAGGCCAGAGCCACACCAGCTCCCTTGTGCTCATCACTTGGTCTTTGCAGGCTCATCCGTGGGCGAACCAAGCATCGGAGATTTCCATAAGCAACAGATTTGGCGCCATCTATGGGAACGACATCAGTAGGCCATCGTCGTTTCTACCAACTTCAAGAGCAACAATAATGGTGCACACGAGATCAGGGCAGTATGGCTCAACTTCTCGTACTGACGAGCCACAGCTCGTTGGGCAGACGAGGCGATCACCACCTCCCGAAGCCTCGCGGCAGGGGATAAACAGAAGACCCCCTTGAGCAGGGGGTGCGCAGCCCATCACGGGTACCATGATCAGTCCCATTCCCCCACCGGAGGGTGGGAATGGGGGAGGTGTGCTAGCCACAGCCGCGGCTAACCGAGTACAGGCTGAGCCAAACTTGGGTGGGCTGGGCCTACCATCGTCGCCGCCCTTACCGGAGAGTTTGGACATTGAAGCCCTGATAAATAATCGATAAGTTATGGACTTGCAGTTGCAGATGCTCCACACCAACGAGATGTTGCGTACCTTCATGAACCAGATGGCCCGAGGTAGGCTGATGGCCAACCACTGGTCGTGTCCCCTCCAGCCCCGGTCCGCGCAGAGAGAAACTTACAGTAAAATGGTGGCCGATGTAGGACCGAGCCTAGCCGAGCCACGTCCTCACACCCGTCTCGTCAGAAGTCTCCTCCTCTGTGCCTCAGCAGAGGCGCTGGACGAGATGAGCGAGAGCATCGCTGAAGCCCGAGAATAGGGTAGGAAATTGAACCAGCAGGCTCAGTAGCAAGGAGGTCGGTATTTTCTGGATGACTCAGACAGGACGGACAGCCGAGGAGAGTCCGAGAACAAGGGAACGAGCCGAATGAAAGATGCACTGTGAGACAAGGAGAAGGATCTCGACATACCCCCCGGCATCAAAGCTCGCCTCCCCGAGAAGAACAATAAGGAAGCCCCTGTGGGTTGAACTTCCAGGAGGAAAGAAGAACAAGGAAGGATGGTGCAGACCGAGCTGACCAGAACGGCCGACCACAATGGGATGATCGAGCATACCGACCTAGGGCTGAGGAGCCAAATGGTCGACCTAGGTCGAGCGAGCAAAATAATTTGTACCAGGTGGATGAGCCAGTTGGCCGATCAACTGAAACCGAGCTGGAGAAGCTGCTATGAGACTTGGTGGAGCAAGTGGAGGGGTTGAAGAAACAAGCAACCCCGGACGCCTATTCATTGGTCGAGCGTCACCCGTATCCTCCTGAGATCATGACCGCATCACTACCGATCGGGTTCAAACCTCCCCCGTTTGACCGATATGACGGGACGACCGACCCGATGGATCGCATCAACTACTTCAATATGATGATGACCATGTATGGGAGAACCGAGATCGTTTCTTGTCGAGCCTTTCCTGCATCCCTGAAGGGCGCGGCGACCTCATGCGCTTTCAGAGTAGTATGAAACACAAAAAGACAACGGTCAACCTCCTCAGCGTGAAGCAAAGGCCCGATGAGTCGATCCGAGCTTTCGTCTCCCGCTTCAACAAGGAATCATTAGACATCAAGGATTCGGATGAGGCCACGGCCCATACGGCTATGAGCAACGGGCTCATCGACATGGACCTCATCAAGGACTTGGCCCGGAAGCTGACCAAAAACCTAGCCAAGCTCTTGGAGAGGTGTAATGAATTTGTAAATATGGCTGAGGTCCTCTAGGCCTGAAAAGGAAATGAAGGCAAAACGCTGACAATTGATGACCGCAAGGAAGACAAACGGCCCAGGATGGATCGCCGAGCTAAGAGATCAGATCGAGCTCAGAGCCCCGATTAGACCCCGCTGAATACCTCGCGCAAGGAGATTTTGATGCAAATATAAGACGATGGGTACATCCGCCAGCCCCGACCTGTGCAAGCGGGGTCATCTCGGAATCCTAACAAATATTGTCAATTCCACAAGGACACCGGCCACGACACCGAGGATTGTTATCAGCTGAAAAGAGAAATCGAAGAGCTGATAAAAGTGGGCCACTTGAAGCGATATGTCAAGGGAGATCGTGAAGAGCGTGGGGGTCGGTGACCTGAAGAGCGCGATCAAAGAAGAACCGAGCCAAGGCCTAAAAATAGGCGACTCGAGAGAGATGAAGATAAAGCCCGAGCTAAGAAAGAGGATGGGTCCGGGCTGAGCAGTGACAAGGGAGCTCCCATATACACCATCCTCAGAGGGCCCGGATAAGAGACTACTCGAAAAGCCAAGGCAAATGCACGATTTGTCGGAGTCGCCGAGATGCCCACCAAGAAGCTCAAGCCAGTGGTGACAATTTCCTTTACTGAAGCCGACCTCGAAGGTATAAGTTTACCTCATGACGATGCTTTAGTGGTACAGGTAAAAATTACAAAGAGACCCATCCATCGAGTATTGGTCGATACTGGTGCGTCCGTGGACCTTATGCCGCTAGATGCGTATGGGCAATTTGGCTTCGACGACGAAGCACTCAGGCCGGAGGGCACCTCACTTTAAGGGTTCTCGGGAGCTGCCGCGACCATTAAGGGTTTAATCGACCTGCTGGTCACGATCGGGCAAGCTCCATGCCAGGCTACAATCCAGGTCAAATTCATGGTAGTATGATCGGTAGTGGCTTTCAATGCCATACTAGGCCACCCTTCACTGACCCCTCTCCAAGCCATCATCTCCCCGATGCACATGAAGATGAAGTTCCCCATCGAGAATGGAATCGGCAAAGTCCGAGGCGACCAGAAGAAGGCACGGGAGTGCTATGCTACCTTTGTCAAGCAAAACAAAGGCAATGTCCAAGGAATGGCAATGTGTGTCAGACACCTCCCCGAAGATCAGCGGGATGAGCTCATCGAGAGGAGAGGACGACCTGTGGAAGACCTGACCCCGTTCCCCCTCAGCGATGAGGACCCGGCAAAGATGGTCCAGCTCAGATCATTACTAAATGAAGATCAGAGGAATCAGCTCGGTCTTTGCCTGGTCAGCTGCCGACATGATGGGCATACCCAAGCATATAGCGGAACACCAGCTCCACGTAGATCCAGGTCGAAAACCAATTCGGCAGAAGAGAAGGAACTACGCACTTAATCAACAAACCACGATTAAAGAAGAGGTGGAGAAGCTCCGCCGATCAGGGTTCATCCAAGAAGAAAAATTCCCGACCTGGTTGGCTAACGTCGTCATGGTCCCCAAGCCGAACGGGAAGTGGAGAATGTGTATCTACTACACCGACCTCAACAAGGCTTGTCCAAAAGATGAGTACCCGCTACCTCAGATTGATCTCTTGAATGACACCACGGCAGGTCACGAGATGCTGAGTTTCATGGACGTATATTCCGGCTACAACCAAATCATGATGCATGAGGAGGACGAGCCATACACGGCATTCCGAACTGACCAAGAAAACTTTTGCTATAAGGTCATGCCGTTCGGATTGAAAAATGTCGGAGCGACATACCAGTGGCTCGTGAACTATATGTTCCGCGAGCAGATCGAAAGAAACATGGAAGTCTACGTCGTCGACATGTTAGCGAAGAGCTTAAAAACTGAACACCACTTGGCCAACCTGGAAGAAGTCTTTGGCGTATTGAGGAAGAATCAAATGAAGCTGAACCCCGCCAAGTTTGCATTCGGCGTGACCTCGGGAAAGTTCCTCGGCTTCATGGTCTCTGTCAGAGGCATCGAAGCCAATTCGGCAAAAATTAGGGCCATCTAAGAGATTAGCCCTCCAAGGACGATCCAAGAAGTACAGAGGCTAAACAGATGAGTGGCAGCGTTGGCACGATTCATGTCGAGATTGGGCGACAAGTGCCTACCGTTCTTTAAGGCCCTCAAGAATATCTGAAACCCGAAGGACTTTATCTGGTCGGACAAATGCCAGCAAGCTTTTGAAGAGCTGAAGAAATATTTGGAGAACCCGCCTCTTCTCAGCCGACCCGAGCCAAAAGAGGAGCTTCAAGTTTACTTAGCCGCTACCACCGTAGCGGTCAACGCGGTGTTGATTAGGGAAGAAAGTCAAACTCAAAGACCCATATACTACATCAGCCACATTCTTGTTGACGCCAAGACAAGATACTCCGGGTTCGAGAAAATAGCATTCGCTCTTGTTACAGCCGCAAGGAAACTAAGGCCATACTTCCAAGCTCATCCGATCGCAGTACTGACCGATCAGCCACTCAAGAAGATATTGCACAAACCCGACGTTTTGGGACGGTTGATCACCGGGCGGTTGCGCTGAGTGAGTACGATATAAGCTATCGTCCGAGGATGGCGATAAAAGGACAAGCCCTTTTCGACTTCATCGCTGAATGCATAGGGCCCGACCTTGAAGTCAGGGAAGAAAAGACAGTGGAAGAGGTCGGGGCTACGGCCAACCCGACTTAGACCATGAATGTCGATGGCTCAAGCAACTCTGGAGGAAGCGGGGCCTGCCTGATCCTGGTGAGCCCCAAAGGGTTTCTGATCCAATTTGCCCTAAGTTCAAGTTTCCCGCCTCGAACAATGAGGCCGAGTATGAAGCCCTCCTAGCCAGACTTCGAGTCAGTAGAGCAATGGGTGTAAAGCGGTTGAAGGTGCGAGGAGACTCCCAACTCGTTGTCAACCAGGTCAATGGAGACTACGAGGCGAAAGACGAAAGGATGATAGCTTACCTGAGCCAATCACGAGATCTAATTTCCAAACTCGAGCACTTTGAGATGACTCGAATACCGAGAAAAGAGAATGCTGTGGCTAACTCCTTGTTAAAGTTGGCCGAGGCTGGCCTCCATTATCTGAGCTGATCATTGTACATAGAGATCTTAGAGAAGCCCTCCTTACAAGAAGAAAGCATAAAGCACATTGAAGAGGATGGGCCGACCTGGTTGGACCCCATTGTCAACTACTTGGAGAATGACCTGCTCCCGGAGAATCGAGACGAAGCAAGGAAGGTCAAAATCTGAGCTGCCAAGTACACCATGATCGATGGAGTGCTCTACAAAAGAGCAATCTCGGCCCCTCTTCTCTGATGCCTTAGACCAAAGGGAGCTGAGTATGCCTTAGCCGAGGTGCATGAGGGAATATGCAGGAGTCACATGGGTGGCCGAGCTCTGGCATACAAGATACTTCGGCAAGGACTCTATTGGCCAAGAATGCAAGAAGAGGCCATGAGGTATGTGAAGACATGTGAGAAGTGCCAGCTGTTTGTACCAATCCCGAGCCGACCAGCAACAAAGCTGACCTCCATGCTGAGCCCAATCCCTTTCGCTATGTGGGGAATGGATATTCTCAGAGATTTCACCCCGGCAACGGGAAACAGGAAGTACGTGGTAGTGGCGATCGATTACTTCACCAAATGGGTCAAGGCCGAGCCCCTTGTAACCATCACTGACAAGAACATGGAGAAATTCTTCTGAGATAAGGTCATCTACCGGTTAGGACTATCGAAAGTGCTCATCACAGATAATGGCACATAATTCAACAACCTGGCCTTCCGAGAGTTCTGCAAACACTTCTACATTGACTTCCGACCCGTCTTAGTAGCTCATCCACAAGCAAATGGACAAGTAGAAGTGTCCAACCGAACATTACTCGCCGGCATTAAGAGAAGGTTAGATGAGGCCAAAGGAAGATGGGTGGAAGAGTTCCCAAGTGTCCTATGGGCATATAGGACGACAGTAAGAACACCAACCGGGGAGAGCCCTTTTCGCCTCGCTTATGGGACCGAAGCCCTCGCCCCGGTCGAAATTATGGCATCGTCGTACCGAGTGCTCAACTTCGATGAGAAGACCTATGAAGATGGACTGAGAGCCAACCTGGACTTCCTCGACGAAGTTTGAGAAAATGCACTACTCCGGAACACGGCATACCAACAGAGGCTAGCAAAGTACTATGACTCAAGAGTAAAAGAGCGGCACTTCTGTCAAGGGGACCTTGTCCTCAGAAAGCTTAGCACATCCCAGCCAAGGCAGCAAGGAAAGTTAGCACCAAACTGGGAAGGCCCGTACATAGTCTCCAAGCAAATTCGTCTTGGGACGTATCGCTTGCAGACTCCGGGGGGCAAGAAGGTACCGAGACCTTGGAACTCAAAAAATTTGAAGAAATTTTTTCAATAACTGAACATGCTTGTATTTGGCTTCAGCCCCGACGTTTGATTCAATTAAATAAAGTTTTCTCCACCACTTAACGTATTTGCAAGCTCCTAAATCAAAGTCGTAAGACCGGTCCTCATAGACCTGGTCGACCTCGAAGACCGACCCTCATAGGTCGGCAACCAAGTCGTAAGATCGGTCCTCATAGACCTGGCCGACCTCAAAGACTGGCCCTCATAGGTCGGCAGTAAAGTTGTAAGACCGGTCCTCATAGACCTGGCCGACCTCGAAGACCGACCCTCATAGGTCAGCAACCAAGTCATAAGACCGGTCCTCATAGACCTGGCCGACCTCGAAGACTGACCCTCATAGGTCGGCAGCAAAGTCGTAAGACCGGTCCTCATAGACCTAGCCGACCTCGAAGACCGACCCTCATAGGTCGGCAACCAAGTCGTAAGATCGGTCCTCATAGACCTGGCCGACCTCAAAGACCGGCCCTCATAGGTCGGCAACCAAGTCGTAAGACCGGTCCTCATAGACCTGGCCGACCTCTCAGGAGTAAACTCCCCCCTTGGCCGAGCCTAACAAAGTTTGAAACTAAGCTAAGGTATTACGCTCAGCCAGGAAGGCTGCTCGGCCACGCATCCGCTTATATGATAGCCAGTCCAATCGGACCAATGGGAATGGTGAATTAACTAACCAAAGCGAAAATCACCTTGACCTCGGGCATGGCATGGCCGAACTGCTGACCACGTGAAGCATGGGTAAAAAATAGACAAGTCCCTAAGCTCGGCTAGCTAAACGAGTCATCAGTTCGGCCACAACCTCAAATGGAACAACATACACAAGGAAAAGAAGGCTAAGAATGCCGAGCTAAAACACTTGGACAAATTCTAGCAAAAATAGATTTTTTATTCAGTACAGGCCGACTGCTCGGCATGGTTACAATGAGGGCAGTTCGGTCACCCAAAAAAAAAAAAAAAAAAAAAAAAATTTTTATATCTCAATCTCCTCGGCAGTGGACTTATAGGCGACCTCGGCGATAGGCTCGGCAAGGGGGTCTTGGGGTTCAGAGTCAAGGGCGAAAAGGTCGACTTGCATAGGTTCTTCAAGGGGCAGAGCCTGGGTGACCTCGGCTCCCTCCTCATCTCCCAACTCCCCGACAAAGGTAGTCGCGTCGTCATCAAAACGTGAGAGATTGAGATCCGGATAGACCGCCTTGATCTCTGCCAAGAGATCAACTCGGCCTGCCTTAAAACCTTCGGCGTAGGGAGGTTTCCTGATCTCATGGCACACATCAGCGTACTCCTTCGATTGGAGATAGTCACTGATCGCCTCGTCCCAAGCCATGGCCATGTCCTCTTTGGCCGTCTCCCTCGCCTCGGTGAGCTGAGCCTGCAGAGCCCGGACCTTCTCTTTCTACCTGATCACCTTGGCCTGAGAGCTCTCCACTTCGGCCTCGATGGCAGTAAGCTTCTCTTGGGTCTCCCGATGCCTCTGAATGGCATCCTGGGCATCCTGGTAGGCTTTCTTGCACTAGACGCCCAAGGAGTGGTTCTCGGTCAAGAGCCGCTCAAAATGAAGCATGGTCTCCACTGCCTTGGCGAAGCCCTGCAAAAAGCATTAGAACAAAAGTCAGGATAGGTTACACAGGTCGGACCTAATCACAAGAGCCAACCAGGAAACTTACCATGTTGAAATCCTGAAACAGGGTGGAGAGGAGCTCAGGGTCAGACAGCGCCTTGAGCTTCTCCCTGTCAGTCGAAAGCTGACCTGCGTCCAGCCATTCCTTAGCATGTGTGGCCGACGTCAACGTCGAGTCCCCTGGGAAGAGGCGCCAGGTCGGCCTCACAGGAACGTTGCTGGCCGAGGCCCTCCCTAAGACATATTGGGAGATGTTGGGGGGTGAAGCCACAGGCGGAAGGCCACCACTCGTCAGATTGACCGAGAGCTTCTGACACTTGGTATCTTTCGGCGGGCTCCTCTCGCCTTTCCGGCCCTTCCCTTTCCTCGGAGACCCCGCTGGGCCCGTACTCTTCTCTGCCTCAAGGCCGACCACAGCGTCTGGCGGGCTTGGCATCACGGCCTTGCCCTTGGGGGCCTTGGAGGACTCGCCCCGGGACTTCTTCTCAGCATTTTTCTTCCTTCGGTCCACAAGGGTCTCGGCCCTTAGTCGAGCTGTATCCATAGGGGGAATGTGGCCGACCACTGCAAGGGAAACCAAACGTCAAAAACAAATAAAAAAATAAAAAGAAACGAAGACTAAATAAGGAGGACAGCTTGGGAACAGAAACGGGCTTGGCTCGGGCTCCTACCAGGGGTCATGTGCCACCTTTGAAGAAACCCCTCATCTTGAAGCCGAAGGACGTCAAAGGGCAGACACTGGGGGACTAAGTCAAGCGAGGTCAGCTCATTCTCGGTTAGGGGCAGTACCCTATTGACGTAGTTCAAGTTCATCTCCTTCCACTCGGTTCGGAGAGGGCTGTTTAGAATGGAGGCAAAGAAAAAATGAGGCTTCTAATACTTATTGAAGGTTGGCTTGCCGACCAAAAATTTATGGCTACCCAGGGCCGCACTCTTCCCAGATCGGTGGCTAAAATAGTACCACCCCTTCTTTGGAGACTTCTTTAAGAAAAAGAGCCAAGAGAAAAGCGCCACGCTTGCACCTCGGCCCATCTCGTAAAATAGGGCGTAGAAGTCGTACACGGCTAGCCAAGAGTTCGGCACCAGCTGACCAGGGGATAGGTGGAAGTGGTCCAAGATCTGGTCCACCAAGCCGAGGACGAGGAGCCTGAACGCGTACTTGAAAGGCATCTCTTACAAAGCCACCTCATCGGGCCTGATAAAGCAGGCCATCTCCCCGGGGTTAGGAGCTCGGAGCTGAATGTCCTCAGGGATGGCATAGGTCGTCCTCAGATAGTCGAGGTCGGCATCCGTGATCGTGCTTGGAACAGTGCCGACACTCCCTTTTTTGAGCTCAGGGGCTTCAACGGACGAGCTGACCGAGCCAACCCCTACTTCGGATGAATCTCCCTCACTTGACTCCTCATCGAATGAGGACGACCCAGAGTTCCCGGCTCGGTCTGCAGTGATTGGTTGGGCCATGTGGTAGAACTCTAGGAGCAACGGAGGCTCAGCCACCTCGGCCTGATGAGGCTCCACTACATCGGGCTCATTCGAAGTCGAGCCCAACAAGTCTATGGTGGGAGAACGAACGGGGAGCTCTCAGCTCGAACTCGTGCCCTCTGTAGCCCCGGCGAATAGCTCACCCATGGGACTACTACCAACTGACATACGGGGCGGAGAAGACTTACTGGTTGAAGAAGAGCTGAGGGTGAGGTGAGTGCGAACGAAGTAAAGGCCGAGCTGATCACGAACCAGTAAACACCGAGCGCTACAGAGCTGAAGAATCCAAGCTTGCCGAGAAGTTAATAACTTGGAGCAGTGAAGAATGAATAGTTAGGAGTCGCCTATTTATAACTCTTGGGTTGAACTGATCCAATGGCCTTGCAGAGCTCAACATAATTCAACGGCCCAGATCAAAGGACGTTTCAAATTCCTGAGCCTGCCATAATGACTCTGCTGACGTGGCACTGACGCCCAACCGTCAGACCGTGAAATGTCAAATCCCTGGCAAAAAATAAGCTCGGCTCGACCGCAAAAATCTTCCAAAAAAGCAGACCTGGAAACTTCACTCATCAGTGTCGAGCCGACCCCTGATGAGTGGGGGGGCCTGTGATGAGGCATAAAACACCCCACCTATCAGAGGCTGCCACATGGCCGACCTGACCTCAATCCGAGAACCGAATTGAGCCAAGCAGGAAATCGGGCCGACCCCATCTTTGATAAGTCACCTGATAGAGCCAAACTCGCATAAGCTAGTCGATGGCTGAGGCCGAGCTCTGAGCTGAGCTCATACAGGTCAGCCATAAACTCCTGGCCGAGATTACTGTCGAGACCAACCTCTCGGGCCGACCTCCCAGGCCGAGGTGACGGCCAAGGCCGACCTACCATGCTGCCCTCCTAAGCAGACCTCTGAGGCCGAGCCCTCCTCCACTGAAGCTGCCATAGCGCCCCACAGGGGATCTCTGGGCCACGTCAGTGCATCCCGAGAATCACGGGATAAGGATCGAGCCATGATCCCAGCGCAACACGAAATCACACTCTACATGGACTCTTTCCTTAATAAGAGCCCGACCCTGAAAATAGCTCTCCACTCCGCTCTACGCGAGAGAACCCTCCGAAAGAAGGACTCCTACCATACTAGGACCCTCCCAACCGCCTCATCTCATCCTCACTCTATAAATACCCAGGTATGGAGTACCATTCCTCATCTTGCTTGTTACTAGCTGTTACGCTGTTGCACTGGTGATCTAACTTGAGCAGCGGAGAGTCCTAGGCCGAAGCCACACCGGCTCCCATGTGCTCATCACTTGGTCTTTGTAGGCTCATCCGTGGATGAACCAAGCATCAGAGATTTTCACACGCAACAATAGGTCATGTCCACGTCCAACTGTTCAGGTTCAGTTGGGAGCACATGCGTCGGATTGTTGATATATTTCCTTAACATTGACACATGGAATATTTCATGGACACCTTACAAAGATGGTGGTAAGGCTAGCTGGTATGTTATGGGCCCCACTTTGTTAAGAATTTCATATGGACCAATAAACCCTGGGCTCAGCTTGCCCTTCTTATGGAAGCGTAGCAATCCTTTTGTTGGAGACACTCGGAGGAACACCTTTTCTCCAACTTTAAAATCAATATCCTTTCTTCGATTATCCACATAGCTTTTCTGTCTTGACTGGACCGCTTTGATCTTTTCTCTAATAACATCAACTTTATCACAGGTAGCTTGTATCATCTTAGGCCCGAGATATCTTCGTTCTCCGACTTCATCCCAATATAACGGGGTTCGACACTTCCGTCCATAAAGAGCTTCGAATGGTGCCATGCCAATGATGGAGTGGTAACTATTATTGTATGCAAATTCCACCAGTGATATGTGGGCATCCCAACTATCGTTCATCTCCAAAACACAGGCTCAGAGCATATCTTCCAGAGTCTAGGTAGTCCTTTCTGACTGTCTGTCCGTCTGTGGATGGAAAGCAGTACTAAGGTTCAACTGAGATCCCAATGCCTTTTGTAAGCTTATCCAAAACCTTGAGGTAAACCAAGGATCTCTGTCAGACACAATACTAATAGGCACGCCGTGTAAGCGGACTATGTTTTCAATGTATACTTGGGCAAGCTTCTCCATTGGGTAACTTATCTTGATTGGTATGAAGTGTGCCACCTTCGTTAGTCCGTCTACAATTACCCATATTGCGTTCATCCCTTTTCTGGTGTTGGGTAAATTTGTCACGAAGTCCACAGTAATCCTTCCCCAATTCCACTCAGGTATATGAAGCGAGTGTAACAATCCATACGGTCAGTGTCTCTTTGCTTTTATCTGTTGGCAGGTGAGGCACTAGGACACATAAATTGCTATGGTCTCCTTATTCCAATCCACCAGTAGTACTTCTTCAAATCCTTGTACATCTTCGTGCTTCCAAGGTAAATTGTATAGGGTGAGTTGTGCGCTTCTTTAAGAATTCGGTCTTGGATATCATAGTCATTCGGCATGCACAATCTATCTCAAAACTTTAATGCACCATCATGGGCCAAGGAAAAATCCAGATCCTTGTGGATTCCTTGTTGTACCTCCCAAATAATCTTGGCCAGCTCGAGGTCTAATAGTTGCTTCAAAATCACTTCTTCTCGTATCGACGACTGTAAGTCCATAGCTACTAGTTGTGTAGCCGTTCCTTCGATTACAAGTTCCAGATCAAACTTCTGAGCTTCCTCTAACAACTGCTCACTTACGACTAAGGAAGCAAGTGATGCAGTCTGAGATTTTTTGCTTAATGCATCAGCAACAACGTTGGCCTTACCGGGGTGGTAATGAATTTCACAATCATAATCTTTCACCAGTTCTAACCACCGCCTCTGTCTCATATTCAACTCCTTTTGGGTGAAGAAATACTTCAGACTTTTATGATCGCTGAAGATTTCAGTCTTTTCACCATATAGGTAGTGCCGCCATATCTTTAACGCGAAGATTACCACCGCCAATTCTAAGTCATGTGTGGGTAGTTCTTCTCATGTTCCTTTAGTTGTCTTGAGGCATAGGTAACCACTTTACCTTTCTTCATTAGGACGCCACCCAATCCTATCCTGGATGTGTCAATGTAAACTACGATTCCTCCAGTGCCATCCGGAATGGTCAAAACTGGAGCCGTTACCAATCGGTTTCTCAACTCCTAAAAACTTTTCTCGCACACTTCATTCCATTCAAACTTGGCACCTTTCTTTCTAAGTTTTGTCATCGGTGCCAAGATGCGCAAGAAATTTTTGATAAATTGACGGTAGTATCCGGCCAATCCTAAGAAGCTTTGAATCTCAGTGGCACTCTTCGGGGTCTCCCACTTGAGAACCACTTTCACCTTGTCTGGGTCCACTTGAATGCCGTCTTTGGTGATGATGTGTCCCAGGAATCCAATTTGGTGAAGCCAAAATTTGCACTTACTGAACTTGGCGTAAAGTTGGTGTTCCCACAATCGCTGCAGCATGAAGGTAAGATGCTGAGCATGTTCTTCTTCACTTTTAGTGTACACTAGGATGTCGTCAATGAATACAATGATGAACTTATCCAACACAACATGGAACACTATATTCATCATATCCATGAATGCTCCTGGGGTGTTGGTTGACCTGAACGATAATACCAAGAATTTGTAATGTCCGTATCGAGTTCTAAACGCTGTCTTATGGATATCACCGCTTTTGATCTTTAGTTGATGGTATCCCGACCTAAGATCAATCTTGGAGAATATTCTCACTCCTTGCAGCTGGTCAAATAGATCGTTGATGCGTGGCAACGGGTATCGGTTCTTGATGGTCAGCTTATTTAGCTCACGGTAATCGATACACAGCCGCATGCTACCATCCTTCTTCTTCACGAACAGCACGGGTGCTCCCCAAGGAGACACACTGGGTCGTATAAATCCCTTCTTCAATAAGTCTTGCAATTGAATCTGTAATTCTTTCAATTCGATAGGCGCCATCCGATATGGTGCCTTGGATATCGAAGCTGCACCAGGGGTGAGATCAATTGCGAGGTCTGTCTCACGGTCAGGCGGTAGTTGCGTCAGATCTTTTGGAAAAATATCAGGAAATTCTCTGACGACCTCAAGTTCCTCCAAGGGTTTTATCTTTGCCTCCGTGTCTACCACAGTGGCTAAAATGCCTTGACATCCGTCATCTAACAACTTTTATGCCTGAAGAGCTGACAAAGTCATCCTCTTGGGCTTCTTCTTTTGTTCACTTTGATAGGTGAAGATTGACCCATTCTCCATTTTGAATACAATCTTCTTTTCTGCACACTTGACGTTAGCACCATAGGTGGATAGCCAGTCCATGCCTAATATTATGTCAAAATCCTTCATATCAAGCTTTATCAATCGTGCGGTCAAGTCCTTTCCACAAATCTCTATCTTGCAGGGGTCGTAGACTTCCTTCAAAGTTACGACACTACCTGTCGGTGTGCTGACCACTAATTCGTGCCTGATGTCTCTCGGTTGATCTTTCATCCTACTTGCAAAGTTGGTAGAAACGAAAGAGTGGGACGCGCCCTAGTCGAATAACACTCGCGCGGGTATGGTTGAGACTCTCAGGGTACCTAGGGTTTGTATGTGATTTAGGTTACATGAAGTAAGCCAATTATTCCCTAGAATTAAGTAGTGTTCAGCAAACTTACCTGTCAGTACATTGGGGTTTGCCTTAGCCTCCTCATTTGTCAATGCGAACACATTTCCTTGCATCCTGTTGTCTTGTGGTTGGAAAGGCCTAGCGTAGGGCTGATTGGGCAAGTTATTGCCGTACCCACGCGCTCTGCAATCTTTGGCCATGCGCCCTTCTTTGTTGCACAGGTAGCACTTAAAGGGTGGAGCAGCTGGTGTAGAGGCTTGGCTCACTTGACTAGTGGCTGGTCGAGTTGCTGTCGAGACCGTTGTCACCTGACTCATTACTGGTTGAGCAGGTCGATTAAAAGCAGGGCAAAAAGGGTTCTGATCCACGTTTGGCCTGTGATACGGATTTGGGTTGGGGTATGAGCTGGTTCCACGAAAAGCTTTGTTTGGCCAACCTAAGGTTTGAAAATTATTTGGCCTCCTGCCTAACCCAGGCGACGTCGCAGCTTTTTCCTTCTCCTTCTCTTTGAATCTATCTTCCATTGTCTTTGCTTTGTCGACCATCTGAGCATAGTCCCGGATGTTCATTATTGACAAGACCGATCCAATCTCAGTTTTGAGTCCCTTCTCAAATTTCTTTGCTTTATTGACTTCCCCTCTCAGGTGTTCCGGAGCAAAATGGAACAGGTCTTCGAACCGCTATTGGTAATCCAACACTAACTTGGTTCCTTGCACCAGTGCGGTGAACTCTGCTTCTTTCCTATCCCTAAAGCTCTCTGGGAAGTAATTCTTGAAGAAGACTTCCTTAAACTGGTCCCACGTGGGATTTGGATGAGTGGCTTCCAGATTTGGCCTAGTAGCCTTCCGCTTCATTCTATAATTGATAGCCCGCACATATTATTTTCTGCGCATCCATACACCGAAGCACTTCAAATGCCTTCTCTAGAGCACTAATCCCCGCTCCGACTGCATTGCCTCGGATGTTATCTTAGAGAATGCAGGCAGTTGGAGTTTCTTAAATCTCTCCATCACCTTAGCTGTAGAGTTTTCCGCCAAGTGTTGTGGCACAGGTGGTGGGAAATGTACGGGCCGATTGGGTGGCTGAGGTGGTGTTGCACGCTCATGCATCATGGTTGCAAATTGTGTGGACATCTGGCCCAGCAGCTCTTGTTGCTGTTGCATGGTTTGCATCATGGTTGTCAGCATGACACTCATATCACTGGCAGCCATGCTCGGCTGAGGTGCGGCAGCAGTGGCTTGAGCGGCTGCTGGTGCTCCTGACGAAGCAGCAGATGCGTCGAAAACTTGAGCCTCATTTCTATTAGGCAATTCATCATCCGAGGTAACAAGAGGACGTTTTCCTTTACGACCACCACGAGAACTTTTTGCGTTGACCATGATTGTATTTCTGAAAGAATGAACATGATCAACATTCCAATATTGTTCATCGGGGTCATCAATTATTCCCTAGTTAGTACAGGTACAACTTAGTCCACAATTCCAGTGAATTTTCATGGGTCATATCGGTAAGATGAATTATTATTATTTCAACATCTGTTATCACTTGTAAGTTCATTATTCTTTTAGTTTTGGTAATCTTATTTGTATTCTTCTGTTTTAGGTATTTTATGTGATGGCACACTATGCATGACACTAAATGATGAATTTATTCTAAATTTTTTTAAATCAAAGCTTTTAGGTATTACCTGATCCTAACAAGCAAGTTTTTCTAATTTCCAACCGGCGATATATGCCATCACATGCAG
Organism: Telopea speciosissima; assembly: GCF_018873765.1. Taxonomy (NCBI): domain Eukaryota; kingdom Viridiplantae; phylum Streptophyta; class Magnoliopsida; order Proteales; family Proteaceae; genus Telopea; species Telopea speciosissima. The sequence continues at coordinate 36,681,830 of NC_057917.1, read as the reverse complement.
GCACTCTATATCGGCTCTAACTTCCGCAGCTAGGGCCAAGAAGTATTCTCACTCTCCTAGTTCACTAATGGCAGCATGGGCTAAATAGAAGTCCAGTCGGTTCTCGGCTTGGGGTAAAACCAGTCGTATCCGCCTCAGTCTCTCTCACAGATGTCTAATATAGAGCATGGTGCTGGGGTCTCTAGCCTTGGTCAAGGTAATGGGTCTTGTAACATAGAATGGTTCAAACATCAGGTTATACTTAATTAAAATAATTAAGTATATGTCTACTGGAATTAAAACATCTAAAATGATAAGAATATGAGTGGGCTGGCTCGAGGTACCTTAGCGTCTAAGAGTTTCAATTGGCTAAACAACCTATTGGATTTTATTCTTAGCTGTCCTAGGCTTTGGATAGGGTAGGATCTATGCTCCCTACACGTTGTAGATACGTAATACAACATACCTATATATCTATGTTCGGTTTTGCATGGCATGAAACCATTCAGTTCGTACATCACAGTATCAACACATAATAACTAATTATTTTACACCCACACAAAACTTCATAAGTATATGTATACTTATTTATCAATAACTACTTTACACTAATGAGGAGAACAATTTACATGTTTATCACCAAAATTCTAAAATGGAAATTATTTTCTCTTAGTCCTAGGTAATTTGTACTTGTTCAATTACTTGGTTTAATTAATCATATATACATATTCTTTAATTTTTTATTATTATTATTATTATTATTTTTTTTACAAATTATGAAAATTTATGTTTTCATGTCCATTAAGGTTATTATGGGTGAAGCCCATGTTCATATATGTAAAATAGCCAAAAACAACAAAAATTCATTCACTAGGAGATGTCTCTGGGCGTTGCCTGCATCGCCCAATGCCATCGCCCAGAGAATCGGGGCGCAGGTATATGAGTCTGAGAGGGGCCCATTTCAATCCTAACTTCTTCTAACTCTCTCTAGACACCTAGGAGAAGTCTTTGGAGGGTAGTGTGACCTATTCCACACTAAATCCACATACTTCCTCGAGCTTCTTACGAATCTACACTTGCCTAGGTAAGTTTTCTTAGCTACATTCCATTTTTAGGTTTTCTTTTCTTTTGATTTTACCTTGGGCTAGGGTTTTGCTAATTTCTCTTGCCCTAACTATCTCTTTTCTTTTCTTTTTTTTTGTAGAAATATGTCTACTAAACACCACACGGCTAGGAAATCGGTAGCCTAGAAGAAGCTACGAGTGGAGAGTGAGCGTTCATCATCATCCACAGTACCACCGTCTTCACCTAGAGACGATTCTTCTTCTTCGGAGGAGCCCGAGTTCGACCGGTTCCTCTTTTCTCGGTACGAGAACTTTAGAGATTGGAAGAACTTTAAGTCTTTGAAAATTGTAAATGGTCGAGTGGTCCAGGTGGAAGACTTCCACCAATACAGTGTCTACACTAGGTTCAACATCTTAGGTTGGGCCCCAATGTTGACCCCTACCAAGTCTTGTTATCCCAACTTGGTTTGGTATTTTTACTGCAATCTAGTGCCATCTAGGGCACAAGAGTTTGGGTTATTCAGCAGGGTGAAGGGAGTGGACATCAGCTTGACCACTGCTTCCCTAGCAGAGATCTTGGGTATTCCTCACACAGGAGAGAGGGTTTACTACAAACCCAGGATGGATATTTCAGAGATGTTTTCCTTGGATACTAGGAGGATGGTCTTCAAGGCTTTGACAGGTTCACAGGACACACCCAAGTCCGAGGCTTCCTGCAAGCCTAGTGCTAGGGTGATCAGTAGGTGTGTGTCCTAAAACATCTACCCCAAGGGTGGCAATAGGGGTAGTATTTCTATGTTGAGAGCTTATATCACTTTCTGTCTATTGGGAGCTGGCAGAGGGGGTCCAGTCATCAACTTCCCCTATCTACTACTTTAGGCCATGCTATACCATGCACAGAACCCGGCTGATGGGAACCTTCCATATGGGAAGTTCCTTACTCTAGTTTTTTGATATTTTGGGGTTCCTCTGGTGGGTGAATATGCGGAGAACGATAGATCCAGGCCTATTGACAAGACCTCGATCCTGAAGATGAAAGTGCCAGGGGGTGATCCATAGGAGGAAGAGGAGATAGCGATGCCTGGTGATGAGCAACAAGGAGAGGAGTAGGAGGAGATGCATGGTGGGGATGACCAGGGTGTGGGTCTAGGAGATATTGAGGGAGATGTCCAGGTGGAGCATGGAGAGGAGCAAGGCATAGGTCAGGGCAACTTTGAGGGTGTTGGCACATAGTTTACTGACTTACCTGCCTATGAGGCGACGGGTGCCACCAGTTCTCAGGTTCCAGGGTCTTCTGAGTGGGCGCAGATGATGACATATTTTCAGAGTCTCGGTACCCAGCTTTCGGACATGGCGACCAGGATGGATCGGGGCTTTACTTCTTTAGAGAGTAGGGTAGGATCTATTGAGTAGCGCCTTGACTTCTGAGATAGATTCTATGGTGTTGACTCACGCCAGACGCAGCCTCCACCGAGTGATTTGCCTCCTTCTGAGTAGTTCTTCGGATCAGCATCCAGATGTTCTTGCTACGTGGTTTAGACTACTTTATTTTATCTTATGTTATGTACTTTTCTTCTTTTTTTTAGATGTATGTAGTTTCTTTTGTCAGCTTATGTAATTATTTGAAAGTAGTACTTCCAATCAGAACTTGTGTAGTGGCTTGGCCATAGTTATGTTTATGTTATTGAAATTATGCATCTCTTGTTTATTTACATCTATCCCCTTGTAGCTTTTTAATTATTAAATGTTTTAATACTGGTAGCTTATTAGTCCTAGTATGCATTCCATGAATGTAAGAAGAGCCTCACGCTCTGATACCAAGCTCTGTCACACCCCAAACCACCCCCTGAGAGGATTAAGTAGGTGACCCGAATTACGTAACAAAAATCCGCCAAATCCCATGGATCTAAAAGTAGTTAACATTCACGAAACCACATTCGTTCACTATATCGAGGGCAAGATCAGAGTGTTGCAGATAAACTATAATTGTAATAATAAATAGAAAGCGTAGTGATACAGAAAATGATGATAATATATACATAAGTGAAGCTGTTCTGATACATTTCCCAACTACCCATAAAGTAAAGAAGAAAGCTGACAAGAGTAAAATAAAAGACATTATATACATCTATAAACAAGGTGAGCAGTCTCAACCCCCCAAAGAGAAAGAAAAACAACTAAGCCGGAAGTACGGACGGGGTCAACTCCATTCAAAAACAAAAAGGAGTCCCCAAGACAAAAAGCATCAAGTGCACTCTTCACTGGTCTTCATCAACGACCATTGAGAACACACGAAGGATCGGTATGACCTCCGTCGGAGTCCACACCAATAAAGTCATACTCACAAGGGCTCTCGCCCTCGTAACGTGCCTCCATGCAATAGTGGCATCGACCTGCAAAATCATCTAAGAAAAACATATATAACAGAGTGTGAGCCCCACTGAGCTCATGAGCAAAATATATCATCATGCATGCACGTGCAACCACAGTCCACAATCCACATGATCTACATGATTTGCAAGTCCAGATTTATTATTATCCACCTAACAATACAACTAAGTCAGGTCTATGCTACTATAATCTCCAATACATGTATCCCTGGTGTGGGCTTGGTTACCCATTCTCGCAATACACCCATTGAGTTGTCGGAGAAAACTAGCCGGCTCCAGCATCCCTTCCCAAGGTCAACCCGACCAGCCCTCTGGATTAACCTGTAGAGCTATCCATTTCTTTTCTCTCTCTTTTCTTTCCTGGCTCATAGCCCATAATCACCATTCCGCTGCAAACACATTTCATTTCACATTCACCATTCCGGTGCAAACACTTTTCATTTCTTTTCATTTCTCATACTCATATATGGTCACTGTCACAAGCATCCAACACCTTAACCCCTATTGGCAAGGGTGCATAGCAAGGGTGATGAAACTCTAACCCTATGTCTATATGGCATCATATGAGTTGAGTAGTGTCAACCGCCTCCTTATTACGGGCTACCATAGGCCTCATTTCCAAGCTGACTACGGCTTCTAGTCTAACATTCACAATTAATCATATAAGGATTCACAGTGTTGATCAACAGATAGTCATTATGCAGTGATTTTGAGTAGTTTGAACAGAAGTAATTAACACAACATTTATAATCACAAATTCTTAATTGCCGGCATAGCATCATCATTATGCATACACATATGATAATACTATTTACTCACCTGGGTCTAGTTCTAAGTACTTGGTTGCAAATTCAGTTCCAACTGCAGTCTAGTTGTCGGCCTTGAGCGTAGGATCAAATCCTAGGTATAAATCAGAAGTTGTTATTTTAGTATCTCCAACTTTCTTGGGTATCCTAGGGTTGATCTAGGCGTACAGAGTTGACCCGGTATTTAGTTGGTCTTCACTTGGAATTACTGGACCTCACATTGAGCCGTGGGTATATGTCCTGGTGGGACATCCAAGGTTAGTGGCCCAGGGGTAAGATAGCAATTTTCACCATGTTAGTACCTAACACAAGGTCAAACTAAGCTTACTATGCTGTCCACAGCTTGTCAGTGCTGTAGGACTAGGCACAGGCAGGGTTTCCAAGTCTTGCGTGGCCCACTTGGGTTCCCAAGCTGAACCTATATAAGGATAGATGTGGGAAAGGGCTTTCAGGTCATTTCCCATCCTCCCACAGTGTCATAAGGCCAATGGGTGAGGTTCCCAAAGCCAGATTAGCATTCCAGCAACTTTTCATTCATTGGGCGATGGCTCTGGGCAATGTCTACATTGCCCAGTGCATCGCCCAGAGGCTACAAATCGACAATTGGGCTGAGATTCCAAGGCTGGCCCTCATGGACAATGCTCTAAACTCTTCCCCATGCATGTTAGGGTGCTGGGTAGCCTCGGGGATGGTCTACATCGTGGTCCAGGTGGATTATCTACTGGGCCCACCACTAGGCTACCAAAGGCTGCCCAGACAGCCTAGTGAATAGTGTCACAGGGTTTTCTTGAAGCTTGGAATTCAGTTTCAGCCACATGCAAGGACATGCAACACAGATCTAGGGCTGCAACTACCTAGGGTTAGGTCCATACAGCCACAGGTTGCACACAAGGTCCCAAACAGTCAAGTATTTGTGCATCTGGGCAATACAGCCATGCACAGCCAGGTTCGGCTCTTAAGAATAGCACAACAACCTCATATTTTTACTCAAAAATCACAGATCTTCCATGCTCTATGCTTGCATGGCAGTTCTGGAGTAGATCTGGGCAGTACCCATCTGTTCAGGCTGCCAGAGAGTAAAAAAAAATAGAAGGACATGAGGATTGGAGGGAGCAGCAGGTAGAGGGGGGGTTTCCATACCAGAACAAGGCCAAGGGAGCTCGGTCTTGGCTTGGATGCAGGCTACAAGCAGGTCCTCCCTCCTCCTTCTTCTTCTTTCTTCTTCTTCTTCCTTTTCTTTCTCTCCTTTCTCTCTTCTTTCTCCCCTCATGGTTCTATTAGAGCTAAGGGCTCTAAATGAGCCCAAGGCTTCCCTATTTATAGACCCAGCCCAACTAGGGGCTGTTGGCCATTATGTCCCTTCTTCAAAATGCATTATTCACTGCATTCACAACCACACTGGGCTCTCTGGTGGTGTCCACGGTGAACCAAGGGTGTGAGGTGGTCCCTCAGACTCCCCTCTTCCTATGGAGGGTGCCCATGTTCAAATATGAGTGGTCCCCATAATTAAAATCCAATAAAATATGCTATTTCACTCACTGGGCGATGGCTCTTGGCGTTGTATGCATCACCCAGAGGCTTCAGCAGAGCTGAAACACAACGGGGCTTACACAGGGGTTTAACCCATGGTCAGGGCTTTGTCCCCACATGCCATCAAGGGGTTTTTACACACTTTCCCAGGGGTGGGTCCACAATTATAGGGAGGAGAGAGATTACCTGGGATCTAGGCCATATATAATGCTGTGAGCTGTGCAGCTGCAGGGGTCAGCCATCAATCTTCTGATTGGTACATAAGAGGACATGCACAGGGTTTCTTCATTGGTCCAAATCACTAGAGTGATACTCCACAGTGTTTCTGGTTGCCTAGTCTGGGGTTCCTGTCCTTCAATCAAAATTTCAGCCAGTTAGGAGCAGGGTTTGATAGTAGATGTAATTAAAAGACAAAGATGCATAATTACATTAACATAAAACAAACTGTGGCTGAGCCACTACAAGAGGTTTGATTGAAAGTACTACTTTCAATATATAAAAAGTAAGATAAAAGTCAGAACTACATAATGATATGTCAGGCCGGAACATAAGCAAGCTGGCTGGAGTACTACTCAGTCGGCTGTAGATCACTCGGTGGAGGCTGAGATTGGCATGAGTCAACACGGTAGAAGCTATCTCAGAAGTCTAGACACTACTCTACAGATACCACTCTACTCTCTAGAGATGAGAAGCCCCGATCCATCCTAGTCGCCATATCAGTGAGCTGAGTACTGAGGCCCTAAAATTGTGACATCACCTGTGACCACTCAGATGGCTCTGGCACATGCGAGCTAGTGGAACCTGTCGCCTCATATGCAGGTAAATCTGTGAACTGTGTACCTATCCCCTTAAAGACACCTTGCTCATCTCCCTGAATGTCTCCCTCATCACCCTGCATCTCTCCCTACTCCTCATCTCCCTGCATCTCCACCTGCTCCCCCTCCTCAAGATCACTCCTTGGCTCCCCTGCTACCTTCATCTTCAGAATCGAGGTCTTGTTGATGGGCCTAGACCTATCTCTCTCCATATACTCACCCACCAAAGGAACCTCGAAGTGTCTGAAGACCAAAGTAAGGAACTTCCCATATGGAAGGTTCCTATCTGAAGGGTTCTGGGCATGGTATAGCATAGCCTGAAGCAATAAGTATGGGAGGTTTATAACTGGACCCCCCCTTGCCCGCTCCCAACAGGAAATATGTGATGTAGGCCCTCATCATAGAAATACTACCTCTATTCCCGACCTTCGGGTAGAAGTTATAAGAAACACACCTACTGATAATACGAGCACTGGGCTTATAGGAAGCCTTAGATCTAGGAGTGTCCTGAGAACCAGTCAATGCTTTGAAGACCTTTCTCCTGGTCTCCAAAGAGAACACATCAGAAATGTCAACCCTGAGCTTGTAGTAACATCTCTCACCCAAATCTGGTAGCCCCAGGATCCTTGCTAAAGTAGCGGTGGTCAACCTAATATCCACCCCCTTCACTCTGCTCTCCAGTCCAAACACTCGTGCCCCAGATGGCACTAGGTTACAGTAAAAGTATCGAACCAAGTTAGGATAACATGGTTCTGTAGGTGAAAGCATAGAGGCCCAACCCAAAATGTTGAACCTAGTGTACAAATTGTACTGGTGGAAGTCATCCACTTGTACCATCCTCCCATTGACAATCTTAAGGTACCTAAACTTGTCCCAATCCTTCGCATGCTCATACCTAGAAAATAAGAACCGATTGAAATCCGGCTGCTCTGATGATGAGTCCTCCCTAGGCAAAGTAGGTGGCATAGAGGAAGAAGAAGAATGCTCACTCTCGGACTGTAGCCTCTTGTGTGCTATGGATTTCCTCACAGTTCGGTGGCTAGTAGACATTTGGCTGCAAAAAGAGAAGAAAAGAAATGGTTAAGGCAAAAGAAATTGACAAAACCCTAGCTAGAACAATAAAACCAAAGAAAACGACCTAAAGATACGAAAAAGGGTGAAGAATCTTACCTAATGTTGCGTAGAATCATGGAAGACTTGAGGAATTTCAAGGAAATGGTGTGGAAGTACTCACACAAGCCTTTGGAGCTCTGCCCTTGGTGTTTGGGGAGCTCTAGAGAAGAAATGAGGAGAAATGGGACCCTCTTGGAATGATATAACTGGGCCTCGATTCTCTGGGCGATAGCACTGGGCGATGCGTCTAACGCCCAGAGACATCGCCCAACGAATGAATTTTTACTGTTTTGCATAACAGCTTATGGAACATTGGTATTTTGCCTAAAACACTTCAACAAATATGAAAACATAAATTTGTTTAAAATATTCATAACATGTATAAAAAAAAATTTATTTAAATTAATAAATTAAATAAATTTAAGTATTACCTAATAACCTAAATAGGGGAGTATAACCAATGCTTGGTGGATTTCTAATGTAAAAATAAGGTGCATGGGAATTTAGGAATTTTATTTTATGTATGTAAATAAAAAATGGTACATATACGTGACTATGCCTATATGTAAATAGTGTGTGCATAAGTATTTAATATTATGTGCCCAATACTATGCATGTATGAACTGTGTGGCATGATGCTATGCAAATTTGAACATAGATATGTAGGTATGTTGTAATACATATCTATGAGGTTTAGGGAGTGTGGATCCTACCATATCCACAGCCTAGGTTAGCCAAGAATAGGATCTAATAGGTTGTTCGGTCAAGCTGAACTCCGCAGATGCTAAGCTACCTCGAGCCAACCCATTTACATTTTTCCTGATTATAGTCACTTAAATTCTTGTAGACATGTACTTAATTCTTTAATTAAGTATTTATAGTGACTTGATGCTTAGAACCTTTCCATGACAGGACTCACTACCTTAGTCAAGCCTGGAGACCTCAGCAGCATGCAATACATTAGGTACTTGAGGAGGAGACTGACCAGGATACGTGAAGTCCGAGCCCGTGCCGAGAACTAGTTAGTAGTTTATTTAGCTCTTGCGGACGTTATTGAGCCTGTGGATCGAGCTACCTATCTATACCTAGCAAACGAGGTTGGAGGAGCTACCTATCACTAGTTGGAAGTTGCAGAGGCTTCCCTGTTAGACCAGGTATGTAATTTAAAAGACTTTTGGTTAAAAAATTTAATGTCTATCATGTAGTGTCATGAATAGCGTATCATTGCATAAAATGCTTAAAAAAAACAGAACATAAATAAAAGAAACACCTCATAATAAACAATGAAGACATATCTAACAACATACCTTACTGGTGCGACTATACAAATTCACTGGAACTATGGCCTAGGTATGTACATGTATTGTCTAGGAGTTAACTGTTGACCTCGATGAGGAATGTTGGATTATTGAATATGTTGCTCTTTTCAGAAAAGCAACTATGGTCAACACGAGAAGTTCACGAGGTGATCGTCATGGAAAACGTCTTCATATTATCCCGGAGGATGAAGTGCCTAATGGAAATGAGGCTCAAAATTCTGATGCATCAGCTGCTTCGTTAGGAGCACCAGCGGCTGCTCAAGCCACTACAATAGCACCTCAGCCGAGTATGGCAGCCGGTGAAAGTAAATGTCATGATGATGACTATAAAGCGGACCATACAGCAGCAACAAGAATTGCTGGGCCAGGTGTCCATGCAATTTGCAACCATGATGCATGAGCGTACAGCACCACCTCAGCCACCCAACCGGCCCATACTTTTTCCACCACCTGTGCCTCAACACTTAGCGGAAAACTCTACCGCCAAGGTGATGGAGAGATTTAAGAAACTCCAACCACCCACGTTTTCCATATTGAATTCCAAGGCAATGTAGTCGGAATGATGGATTAGTGCACTAGAGAAGGCGTTCGATGTGCTCGAGTATACAGATGCACAAAAGCTGATATGTGCAGGTTATCAGCTATAGAATGAGGCTGAAGCTTGGTGGAAGGCTACTAAGCCAAATCTAGAAGCCACTCATCCAAATCCCACGTGGGAGCAATTTAAAGGAGTCTTCTTCAAGAACTACTTCCCAAAGATCTTTAGGGATAGGACAGAAGCTGAGTTCACCACACTGGTGCAAGGGACTAAGTCAGTGTTGGATTACCAATAGCGGTTCGAAAACTTGTTCCGTTTCACTCCAGAGCACCTATGGGGGGAAGTTAGCAGGGCGAAGAAGTTTAAGAAAGGACTCAAACCTGAGATTGAATCAATTCTATCAATAATGGACATTTGGGACTACGCTCAGATGGTCGATAAGGCAAAGACTATGGAAGACAGATTCAAAGAGAAAGAGAAAGAGAAAGCTATGACGTCGCCCGGATTGGGCAAAAGGCCAAGTAACTACCAGACCTTTGGTTGGCCAAACAAGGTTTTTCATGGAGCCAGTTCATACCCCAACCCACTCCATACCGCAGGCCGAACGTGGGCCAAAACCCTTTTCACCCCACTTTTAATCGACTTGCTCAACCGGTTATGAGTCAAGCGACAACAGCAGCTTCGCCAGCCCAACCAGCCGTAAGTCAAGTGAGCCAAGCCTCAACACCAGCTGTTCCACCATTTAAGTGCTACGTGTGCAAGAAGGAAGGGAACATGGCCAAAGAATGTAGACTGTGTGGGAACAACAACAACTCGCCGAATCAGTTGTACGCTAGACCTTTCCAGCCATGGACAGTCAAATTCGAGGAAAGGTGTTTACAATGACGAACAAAGAAGCTGAGGTGAACCCCGATGTACTAATAGGTAAGCCTACTGAGTGCTGCTAAGTTGTAGGGAATAATCAGTTTATATTTATAACTTAAGCTATATACAAACCCTAGGTACCTTGAGTGTCTCAGCCACCCCCGCAGGAGTGCTATTCGACTCGGGCACATCCCACTCTTTCATTTCTACCACCTTTGCGAGTAGGATGGAAGATCAACCAAGAGACATCGGGCACGACTTAGTAGTCAGCACACCGACAAGTAGTGTTATAAGTTTGAAGGAAGTCTATGACCCCTGTAAGATAGAGATTTGTGGGAAGAACTTGATCGCACGACTAATAAAGCTTGATATGAAGGATTTTGATGTGATATTAGGCATGGATTGGCTGTCCGCCTATGGAGCAAACATCATGTGTGTAGAAAAGAAGATAATATTTAAATTGGAAGATGTGTTAGTTTTCACCTATTAAAGTGAACCAAAAAGGAAACCCAAAAGGATAACCTTATCCGGCCTCCAAGCGCCAAGGTTACTGGATCAAGGATGTCAAGGCTTTCTGGCCATAGTGATGGACACCGAGGTAAAGATAAAGCCCTTGGAAGAACTTGACGTCATCAGAGAATTTCCTGATGTTTTTCCAGAAGATCTGACCCAACTACCGCCTGATCGTGAGACGGAGTTTGCAATTGATCTCACCCCTAGTGCAACACCGGTATCCAAGGAACCATATCAAAAGGCACCTATTGAATTAAAGGAGTTGCAGGTTCAATTGCAAGACCTACTGAAGAAAGGATTTATATGACCCAATGTGTCTCCCTGGGGAGCATCCGTACTGTTCGTGAAGAAGAAGGATGGTAGCATGCGGCTGTGTATCGACTACCGCGAACTGAATAAGCTGACCATCAAGAATCGATACCCGTTGCCACGCATCGATGACCTATTCGACCAGCTGTGAGGAGCGAGAGTTTTCTCCAAGATTGATCTTAGGTCCGAATACCATCAATTAAAGATTAAGAGCGGTGACATTCATAAAACGACATTTAGGACTTGATATGAACATTATAAATTCTTGGTGCTATCGTTCGGGTTAACCAACGCCCTGACAGCATTCATGGACATGATGAATAGAGTATTCCATGACGTGTTGGATAAGTTTGTCATCGTATTTATCGATGACATTCTGGTGTACTCCAAGAGTGAGGAAGAGCACGCTCGACACCTTACCTTCGTGCTGTAGCGATTACGGGAACCCTAGCTTTATGCCAAGTTCAGTAAATGTGAGTTTTGGCTTCACGAAATCGGATTCCTGGGACACATCGTCACCAAGGACAGCATTCAAGTAGACCTAGATAAGGTGAAAGCGGTTCTCGAGTGGGAGACTCCGAAGAGTGCCACTGAGATCCAAAGTTTCTTAGGATTGGCCAGTATTACCATCGGTTTATTGAAAATTTCTTGCGCATCTCGGCACCCATGACGAAGCTGACCAAGAAGGGTGCCAAGTTTGAATGGAATGAAGCGTGCGAGAAAAGCTTTCAGGAGATAAGAAACCGATTGGTAATGGCTCCAGTCTTGACCATTCCGGATGGCACTGGAGGAATGGTGGTGTATACCGACGCATCCAGAACAGGATTGGGTGGCATCGTAATGTAAAAGGGTAAAGTGGTCGCCTATGCCTTGAGACAACTGAAGGAACACGAGAAGAACTACCCCACTCATGACTTAGAATTGGCAGCGGTAGTCTTCGCGTTAAAGATATGGAGACATTACCTATATGGTGAAAAGAGTGAAATCTTCAGCGATCACAAAAGTCTGAAGTATTTCTTCACCCAAAAGGAGCTGAATATTAGACAAAGGCGGTGGTTAGAACTGGTAAAGGATTATGATTGTGAGATCCAATACCACCTCGGCAAGGCCAACGTTATAGCGGATGCATTAAGTAGAAAATCTTAGACTACATCCCTTGCTTCTTTGGTCATAAGCGAGCAGTTGTTAGAGGAAGCTCGGAAGTTTGATCTGGAACTCGTGATTGAAGGAACGGCCATACAATTTACAGCTATGGATTTACAGCCGTCGATACAAAAAGTGATAATTGCGAAGCAACCATTGGACCCCGAGTTGGCCAAGATAATTTGGGAAGTTCAACAAAGAATCCACAAGGACCCAGATTTTTCATTGGCCCATGATGGTGCATTGAAGTTTCAGGATAGATTGTGCGTGCCTGACGAATATGATGTCCAAGACCGAATCCTTAAAGAGGCACACAGCTCACCCTATACAATCCATCCCGGGAGCACGAAGATGTGCAAGGACTTGAAGAAATACTACTGGTGGATTGGGATGAAAGAGACCATAGTGATATACGTGTCTAAGTGCCTCACCTGTCTGCAAATTAAGGCAGAGAGACATCGACTGTATGGATTGTTACAACCACTCCCTATACCTAAATGGAAATGGGAAAGAATTACTATGGATTTTGTAACAAACCTGCCCAATACAAGAAAAGGTATGAATGCAATTTGGGTGATTGTAGACGGACTGACAAAGGCAGCTCACTTCATACCAATCAAAATAAGTTATGCAATGGAGAAGCTTGCCTAACTGTACATTGAAAATATAGTCCACTTACATGGCGTACCTGTCAGCATTGTATCTGATAGGGATCCGCGATTTACCTCAAGGTTTTGGAGAAGTTTGCAACAGACACTGGGATCTCAGCTAAATCTTAGTACGACTTTCCATCCGCAAATGGACGGACAATCCAAAAGGACTATCCAGACTCTGAAAGACATGCTCAGATCCTATGTTTTGGAAATGAGCAATAGTTGGGATGCCCACATACCCTTGGTGGAATTTGCATACAACAATAGTCACCACCCCACCATTGCCATGGCACCATTTGAAGCTCTCTATGGTCGGAAGTGTCGGACCCCATTATACTGGGACGAAGTTGGAGAATGGAGACATCTCGGGCCTGAGATGATACAAGCTACCTGTGATAAGGTTGATGTTATTAGAGAGAAAATCAAGGCGGCCCAATCAAGGCAGAAGAATTATTCCGATAATCGAAGGAAGGATATTGAATTTAACATCGGAGAAAAAGTATTCCTTTAAGTGTCTCCAACAAAAGGAATGCTACATTTTAACAAGAAAGGCAAGTTAATCCTAAGATTCATTGGTCCATATGAAATCCTCAACAGAGTGGGACCCGTAGCATACAGACTGGCATTGCCACCATCTTTACAAGGCGTCCACGATGTCTTCCATGTGTCGATGCTAAGAAAATATATCAACAACCCGACACATGTACTATCAGCTGAACCTGAACAGTTGGACGTGGAATGACCTATGAAGAGCAGCCTACGGAGATATTGGATAGAAAGGAGCATAATCTCCATAACCGCACAATCGCCTTTGTATAGGTTTGATGGGGAAACAATCCCATCGAAGAGGCTTCGTGGTAATATAAAGAAGAGATGAAAGAGAAGTATCCCCAACTCTTCGAGCTACAAGGTAAGCCAATTTTGAGGATGAAATTTTTGTAAGGTGGGGAAAAATGTCAAACCCTACTCCTAACTGGCTGGAATTTTGATTGAAGGATAGGAACCCCTAACATGGCATCCAAGCACACTGTAGAGTATCACCCCAGTGATTGAGTTTAGTGGAGAACCCCCGAGGATGTCCTCCTACACACCTATCAGAAGGTGGATTACAGATCCCTGCAGTTGCACAGCTCACAGCATAATGTATTACCTGAACTCCAGGTATTCTCTCTCCTCTCTATAATGTGGGTCCCACACCTAAAAATGAGTGCAAAAGACCCTGAGTGACATGTGGGTGCAAGACCCTAGGCCTGCATCAAACCCTGTGCAAGCCCACAGAGAATCAGCCTTGTTGAAATCTTTGGGCGATGCAGACATCACCTAGAGACATCGCCCAGAGTGGGAAAATGCAGTGTTTTTGTGAATTGATCTATGGGGACCACCCATATTGGACATGGGCACCTCCCATAGGTTGAGGGAAGTCTGAGGGACCACCTCATACTCTTAGATCACAGTGGACCCCACTTGAGTGTCCAAAATGGCTGTGAATGCAGTAAAAAATGCATTCTCAAAATAGGCCTTAGTAGCCAAACAGTGCCTAGTCAAGGGCTGGGCTATAAATAGGAGTGATTTGGGCTCATTTAGAACCCTTAGCACTATTGAAACCGTAGAGGGAAGGAGAAGAAAGAAAAGAGAGAAAAGAGAAGGAGCAGAAGAGAAACGAAGGAAAGAAGAAGGAAGGAGAAGAAGGAGGGCAGCCCTGCATCCAAGGCCCTGATTTGAGCAGCCTCTGGTCATTTCAGGTATAGAAATATACCTCTGAGATGCTGTCCTTTTGCTATTACTGTTCACCACCCCATCTCTCGTGTGTTTTGATGCATTTTCTGGCCATTGGCAGACCAGAACATCTGGGGGCTGCCATGAACCATCTTAGATCTACCATGCTTGCATGATGCATGGAAGATCTGAGCATTTTATGCTATTTTTTATATCTGTTTTACGGCTGAGACCGAAATTGGGCTGTGCTCGGCTACACTGCCTTGCTACACCAAGAACAGGCAGTTTGGGGTCCAGATTGTGTGCCTTGGCTACATGAGACCTAACCCTAGGTGGTAGTAGCCTTAGATTACTGTATTACATATAAATCCAGCCTTGCATGCAGCCAAAACCCTTATTTGTAGTAAAGGATATGCTGGGTTGCTATTTACTGGGCTGTCTGGGCAGCTCCTGGCAGCCAAGTGGTGGGCCCAGGTGAAAAACCACAAGGACCAGTGCAAGGTATGCCCCTGGGGGTCCAAGATGACCTAACATGCATGGGGAGAGGATCCATGCATTGCCCATAGCTCAAAACCTTGGAATCTTAGCCTGATTCCGGTTTTGCAATCTCAGGGCGATGCACTGGACGATGCAGACATCACCCAGTGAATGAAACTTTGCTGGATTGATGATATGACCTGGGAATCTTCACCCATAGGCCATGAATCTGTGTAGGGAGGTGGAAAATGACTAAAATTCCACTCCCCACATCTGTCCACATGTTTGAATTCCTTAGGTACCCAAGTGGGCCCCGCAGGGCTTGGAAACCTTGGCTGTGATAGTCCTGTAGCACTGCCAAGTGGAGGACTGTGCTGTGATGTTTAAATAACCTAAGGATATGTACCAATGTGATAAATGACCATTTTGCCCTAAACCACCAACTCTGGATGATGCATCGAGACATAGGCCTAAGGCCCAGTGCAAGGCCCAGAGAATTCCAAGTGATGGCAAATTGGACATCGAGTCAACCTAGTGAGCTTAGATTAACCCTACGACATCCAAAAACAATTTGGAATATTAAATGATAAATTTTTTATTTATATCTAGGATTTGATCCCGTGCTCGAGGCCTACTGGCAGACTGTAGCCGAAACTGAAACTGCAACTGAATTTCTAGAACCAGACCTAGGTGAGTGAAATATTATCGTTTATGTACGTGTAACAGTATTATTATGCCGGTAATTAAATTATTTAATTATAATGCTGTGATATTTAATTCAGTTCAATTACTCAAATGTGTTACACATTGTATGTCTGATGATCAACTCTATGATTATATTATGATGACTGTGAATGTTAGACTATTTGTCGTAGTCGGCAATTAAATTCTTTAATTATGCCGACAATTAAATTCTTTAATTATAATGCTGTGATATTTAATTCAATTCAATTACTCAAATCTGTTACACATTGTATGTCTGATAATCAACTCTATGATTATTTATAATGACTGTGAATGTTAGACTAGATGCCATAGTCAGCTTGGAAATGAGGTCGGTGGTAGCCCGTAGTCTAGGATACGGTTAACATCGCCCGACTCATACGATGCCATTTAGACATGGGTTTAGAGTTTCATCACCCGTGCTACGTACCCTTGCCAACAGGGGTTAAGGTGTTGGATGACTGTGAGGACTACCGTAAAACCTTGGGCATTTATGTTGGGAAGCCTCAACACATCTGGGATGCCCCAGGGCAATTATGCCGGGAAGCCTCGGGCTACAAGCTTGGGAAGCACCACTAGGTGAATCATGGCTATATGCCCAATTAAAGTTTATCCTCGGATTACATGTTGGGAAGCACCAAAAGGTGAAATCTTATTAAGTCGGTTACCTCACAAGTTTAATCTAGGGGGCCGATCGGGCTAACCTTGGGAAGGGATGCTGGAGCCGGCTGGTTCTCTCCGACAACTCAATGGGTGTATCATGGGAAGGGGTAACCAAGCCCATACTAGGGATACATGTATTGGGGATTGTAGTAGCACAGACCTACCTTAGCTGTATTGTTAGGTGGCTAATTAAATAATCTGAACTTGCATATCATGTAGGATCATGTGGATTGTGGTTGCATATGCATGCATGATGATATGTTTTGCTCATGAGCTTAGTGGGGCTCACATTCTATTATATATGTTTTTCTTTTAGATGATTCTGTAGGTCGATGCCACTGTGGCATGGAGGCTCATTACGAGGAGGAGAGCCCTCGTGATTATGATGCTATTGGTATGGACTCCAACAAAGGTCGTGTCGATGAATGCGGGCATCCTCAGTGGTCATTGATGAAGACCAGTGAGGGGCGCACTTGATGCTTTTTGTCTTCGGGACTCCTTTTTATTTTGATAGGAGTTTATCCTCGTTCATGCTTTTGGCCTAGTCTTTTCTTTCTTTTGGGGTTGAGTTATCTCGCCCTGTACATATATGTATTTTCCCTTTTGTTTATGTACTTGTCTGCTTTTCTTTTCAGTTTGTGGGTGTAATGGGAAATGTATCAAACTCACTTATATATATATATATCACCATCATTCCCGTATCGCTACGCTTTCTTTTTCTTTGTTATAATTGTAGATTATCTAGAGCACTCTGATTTTACTTACGATAACGTTACAAATGTGGGATCGTGAATGTATTAACTGCTTCTAGATCCGTGGGATTTGGCGGATTGCCATTATGCAATTCGGGTCACCAACCTAATCCTCCCAGGGGTGGTTTGTGGTGTGACATTGCATGCAGCCAAAGCTCGATCCAAAGCCTAAGCTCAACCATGATAGCCATTTTCTTTGCTGTCAGAGCTCACCCCAGCTTCCAAATGGGTAACTTGACCTTGAATCCATTAGGACCAATCCATTTAGCTCTATTTTAGGTCCATAATCATCCTAGTATCTTCCCTGATAGAAATCATGGCCAGGCCTGCATCAAAATCTAAAAATCTGAGTTTATTCTTGTGTTTAATAGGCTCTGGGCGATGCACTAGGTGATTGACCCAAACGCCCAGTGAAATGCCCAGAGTTGCTGTTTGGGCACAGATGTCACACCCCAAACCACCCCCTAGGAGGATTAGGTAGGTGACCCAAATTGCGTAACAGTAATCCGCCAAATCCCACGGATCTAGAAGCAGTTATTACATTCACAGATCCACATTCAATCACTTTACCATAGGCAAGATCAGAGTGCTGCAGATAAACTACAATTATAATAACTAATAGAACATAGCAATACGGGAAATGATGATAATATATACATATGCGAGATTGTTCTGATACATTCCCCAACTAACCACAAACTGAGAAGTAAAGCTGACAAGAACAAAGCCAAATAAAATATATACAAATATATACAGGGTGAGCTAACTCAACCTCAAAAGGGAAAGTAAGAAAACTACAACTAAACCACAAGCAAGACGGGGATAAACTCCTAATAAAAACAAAAAGGTGCCCTCAAGGCAAAAAGCATCAAGTGCACTCTTCACTGGTTGATGAGCACATTTATGTGTGAAATCTTAGGGCATAAAACATATATTTTACCACATTGGACAGAGTTACTTTGGTGCTTTCTTGTACTTTTCAGGTTTTGGGCTGTTTTGGGCTATTCTGGACTATCGGGAGCTGCATGTTCCAATTTACATGTAAAGTTATCATTTTTCTTTCCATGGCTATAAAGAGGACTAAATTTGGAGCAAGTTGGACATGATGGAATGCAAGTACGCATTCGTTTAGGCCTCCATACAGTTGATTATTCTTTTCAGCACAAGAAAGGATAATGGGTCAGAAAGGAGCTGTAGTGCAAGCCCATAGTCATTCTACCACTGCCCAAGGACATTTTTGACATTATAGAAGATATTTCTACGCAATGGTGGAGATCTATTGCAAGTATAGGGCCGTTTCGATAATTTTACATTTTTGAAGAGAGAGAAGGATTGCTACCCACATGGAGGGACCCACACTGCCACTAGATTCCATATTTTTTGAAGGCTCACAAGGTGTCCACGATTTTTATGGGCTGCATTTAATGCCCCATGATTTTTAGAGGACACATTGGGGATTTTATCATTTGTTGAGTGGAAATCCTAGTCATCACTCTCTCTCTCTCCTCCAACTTTTCAAGGGCATTTTTGAAAGTCTATTAGGGATAGATTTATTTTGAAAGATATTTTCTCACCTATGAAAGGTTGAAAAGTCAAAGATGCTTTGATCTTATTGCTTGGAGAAGATATCTACAAAGAAAAGGAAGCACAAGTTAGAATTAGAAATTTACTTTTCTAGAAATAGAAAGTCTATGTAATTAGGATTTTTTATTTATCTTAGTTTCTATTTCTTCTATTTTTCTTGGAGATCAAGTTATGTAAAGGAGGAAGGAGAAGAGAATATTCCCTTAGCTCTCCCATACTCTCTCTCCTCTCCACGATTTTTAGAAGGAGAGAGCCTCCAAAATCGTGGAGGCCTCTCTCCCTATTCCCTTTTCTCCCTTCTTATCTCCTTCCCCCTGTAAATACCTCTTGACCTCTTGCTTATAACAAGTTAGTTCTAGTTCAATTTTTTTTAAGTTATTTTTAGTGCAATTTTGAGTTCATTCTCTTAGTGAAATTTCTTCTGTTCGTCTCTTTCTAATTTGTGATTTTTGGCTTTAGTTCTTAGTTTTGACTTCATAAGTTTAGTTTAATGGTTGTAATAGGTTTAGTTTATGCTTTAATGTCTTCAATATGATTGTAATAGTTTTACTTGAAAGCTTCCTAGTCTAAGCTCCCATGTTGATGACAAGACTTAGAGATTTAGACGAGGAAGCCATGGTAAGTTTATTCAAGTGTTCATTCAAGCTTCTTCAATTAATCCGGTTCAAGCACATCTAGGTTCGCATTCTCTAAACTTTCAATCTCATTCTCCCTCTCCTCTATCTCATTCTCTCTTTCTTCTTCTTCTCCTCCCTCTATTTCTTTTATTTTTCTTTTATGTGGTTACTTTGTTTATGTGGTTATATTGTTTATGTGGATGTGGATGTGTGGCTGCATTTTTATTACTTCCAATTTGCATTAGTTTGATAGGTTTTTTTTATTACTTCCAATTTGCGTTAGTTTGATAGGTTAGATGTTCATGTGTTAGGACACAAACTTAATCCCTTAAATTTTGTTAGATGCTTGTGAGTTAGGATCCGTTAGTTTAATTGCCATTAATTTAGTACTTTAAATTAATTTGGTTCACTTTGCATTACCTTTAATTAAGTTAGTTAAATAGAGTGACGTATATCTCCTCGTGTTCGACCCATAGCTACGATTGACCCGTATACTTACGGTTTTATTTTAACTCAAACAAGTTTTTGGCACCGTTGTCGGGGAGATTATTGTCCATTTTAATTTTTTGATTTTTAAGTAGTTCGAAGTGTTTTAGTTTATTGTTTTCTTTTTTTTTTCTGAAAAAAAAAAATCAGTTTTTGAAAACCACTTCTTGTTTCTCTTCTGTTTCAAATAGTATGCGCCCAATCTAAAGTCCTTCATATGCTTCAACCCTCCATCTTTTGGTGTCCCTCATAGGATTAAGTTACCTATGGCGCTACATCTTGACTCGGTTGGGTGGATTGGCATGTGACTTATCTTTGGAGGTGACCACTCTTGATAACAGGAAAGCGACATAGTGAGAGCATTGAAAACATAAACGTATAGTAGACCTCCACTCTACATCATAATCCACATTGGAGTCGCACGTAGGTGGCTATAGAAGACTATACGGGTTCCCTTGCTATCAACCTATATGGCATCCTTATAGCTTTTGAATCATTATTTCGATTGTTGAGGGATAGATGCACTATCTACCTTGGAATCCCTCTTGTTTTTAGTATTATTTTTTCAAATCTTTTATTTTTCTTTATTTTTTTCTAAAGGAGACCTCATATCTGTTTAGGTGGCTACGGTGTGGACTCGTGATTCAAGTAATCATCTTATTAGAAGACCACCTTCTCTACCACCTTTGACCCCACCTTTGACCATGGGTGACCAACAACCCAAGACTCTTAAGGATAGGTTCTACCCTACTCGAGCAGCACAGCCCTCATGCATCAGTCTACCTATTATTACAGGGAATAACTATGAACTCAAGACCAACTTCATCAGCATGCTACCCCATTTCCATGGGATGGCTAATGAGGATGCATATCTTTCTTAGGGAATTTGAGGAGGTCTGTGTTCTAATTAAGGTCCAGAATTTGACTGATGATGCAGTTAAGCTTAGGTTTATACCCTTTCCCCTAAAGGACTAGGCCAAGAAGTGGCTCTATGGACTGCCTACTAATTCCATCACCACATGGGACCAGTTTACCATTGTCTTCTTGAGAAAATTTTTCCCTCTTTACAAGACTAACAAACTCAAGAGTGACATACTCCAATTCAGGCAAAAACCACATGAGTCCTTTTCTAAATTCATGAAAAGATTCAAAGACCTCCTCTTAGAATGCCCTCACCATAGTTTTGACTTGTGGCAGCTATGCCAAATTATTTATGAGGGTATTGATTACCAGACCAAGCAACTTGTAGAATCCATGTGTTCAGTAGGCTTTACTTCTTTTTCTAAGGAGAATGATGCATGGACATTCTTAACCAACTTGGCTAATAAGACTAGGAAGTGGGAATCTTCCCAAGAGACTGAAAGAACCACTAAGGGGTATCTTATTGAGGGTACGACAATAAAAGAAGCCAAACTTGACAGCCTCATAAAAAGGTTGGAGTCCATAGTTCTTAAAGAGTCTATACCGGTTAACCAGGTCAACCATGTGTCAATATGCAGTTGGTGCCAAACACCTGGACATATTTTGGAGGAATGCCCCAACACCTTGGTGGGCAATTCCAACACTGAGAGTGTAAGTGCTCTCTACCAAAATAACCCATATAGCAATACTTACAATCCAGGATGGAGAAATCACCTCAATTTCTCCTGGAATCAAGGGAACCAAGCAAGCCCATCCAACTTTAACCATCAAGGCCAGCTTGGTATCTAAAGGCCCAACTATGCATCACAAAACCAAGGGATGTCTCCTAACCCCTTTCCCCCTCATCCTCATCTAGGACCTTCTATGAATTCTACTAGGCCTCCTCTCCTTGCACCTTATCAGCAACCCCTAGGGTTTATTAATATAGGAGAAGCACTAAGAAATGGTGAGATGGAGAAAAGGATTGCCCTTATAGAGAAGCAACTCACCCAGATTGTCACAATCTTGCATGAGAGGGAAAGAGGGAAGTTACCTAGCCAACCTGAGCCAAATCCTAGGCATCAGGTTCATATTCAGCAAGGCACCCAAGCTGCCCCACTCAATCCGGTGTAAGGCCAACAACTTCAAGGGCCCTCCAGCCAGGTTAATGCTGTCTATGCTTTAAGGAGTGGCTATGAGTATCAACAGGCTAGTACACCTCAATCTCTACCATCTTATACTCCTGTTGATTCTTCCCCTTCTGATGAGGCCATTAAAGTGCCTATGATTCCTGGTTCGTCTGATGAACCTAAAGTAATTCTAGATGATTTGGTTGAGGAAACCAAAGATGATTCTCTTGAGAAAGTGAAAGAGACCACCCCTGAAAGAGTTTATACCCTACCTGCCCCTTTCCCAAATAGGTTGGTTAGCAAGAAGTCTCCTTCTGTGGAGAAAATTTTGGATGTTTTTAAACAAGTTCAGGTGAATATTCCTTTACTAGATGCCATTGCCCAGATCTCCACTTATGCTAAAGTCCTCAAAGACTTATGCACCCAAAAGTGGACCACCAATGTGCCCAAAAAGGCATTCTTGGCTGCTAACATCAGTTTTCTTGTCTCACAGCCAGTAGCAGCCAAGCATAAGGATCCTGGAAGCCCCACCATCTCTTGTACTATAGGCAACACCACTATTGATCATGCCTTATTGGACCTTGGTGCAAGTGTGAACCTCTTACCCTTTCATGTCTACCAACAATTGGGATTGGGAGAGCTGAAACTGACCAAAATTACTCTTCAACTTGCAGATCAGTTGGTTAAAGTTCCTAAGGGGATGATTGAGGATGTCCTGTTGAAGGTCAAGGAATTTATTTTTCCTATGGATTCTATTATTTTAAATACCCAACCTACTACCAACTTCAAGGACCAAATCCCTATCATCTTGGGTAGGCCATTCCTAGCTACCAGTAATGCTTTAATCAATTGTAGGAATGGTCTCATGAAGTTATCTTTTGGTAATACTTCTATTGATTTTAATGTGTTTAGGTTGGGCAAGCAGCCTGATATGGATGAAGAGGTACATATACTACAAGGATTTCCCGATGATGTTAACACTTTCTTTGAGATTGATTTTGATTCAGGATTTCAAGAATGTATGCAGGAATTGGAGAATGTTGATGATACCACCTTATCTGAGGTCTCGAGCATCCAACCACCATTGGAGCCCCTTGGACCCTTATCTACCTCCATTCCCAAATCCTCTATTATTGAGCCCCCCACATTAGAGTTGAAGGCATTGCCATCTAACCTCAAGTATGCCTTCCTAGGGCAAGATCACAGTCTTCCTATTATTATTGCTTCTGATTTGACTTCTGTACAGGAAGAAGAGTTGATTAAGCTTCTAAAGGACCATAAGGAAGCCCTAGGTTGGACCATGTCTGACATCAAAGGTATTAGCCCCTCCATTATTCAATATCATATTCATCTGATGGAGAGTTCCAAACCTTCTAGGGAACCCCAAAGGAGGGCTAATCCTGTGATGAAAGAGGCAATCAAGAAAGAAATCCTAAAGTGCTTGGATCATGGAATAATTTATCCTATTTATGATAGCCAATGGGTGAGTCCTGTGTAGATTGTGCCTAAGAAAGGAGGAGTAACTGTAGTTGAGAATGCCAATAATGAGTTGATTCCAACCCGTATCCAAACGGGGTGGAGAGTGTGCATTGACTATAGGAAATTGAATGCAGCAACTTGGAAGGACCACTTCCCCTTGCCTTTTATTGATCAGATGTTAGAGAGACTAGCTGGCCATGAATATTACTATTTTCTTGATGGTTATGCCAGCTACAACCAAATCCCTATTGCTTTAGAGGACCAACACAAGACCACTTTTACATGCCCTTATAGAACTTTTGCTTACCAGCGTATGCCTTTTGGGCTTTGCAATGCCCCTGCTATGTTTCAAAGGTGCATGATGAGTATCTTTTCTGATATAGTAAAGCACTTCCTAGAGGTGTTTATTGATGATTTTTTTATTCACGGCTCTACTTTTTCTAATTGCTTGCATCACCTCTCTTTCGTTCTTAAAAGATGTATAGAAAAGAACTTGATCTTGAATTGGGAGAAGCCCTACTTCATGGTGAAGCAAGGCATAGTTCTTGGTCACATTGTGTCCAAAGAGGGGATTAAGGTTGATAGATATAAGGTGGACCTTATTATCAGTTTACCACCACCCAAGAGTGTGAAGGACATTAGATTTTTTCTTGGCCATGCAGATTTTTATAAAAGATTCATCAAAAATTTTAGCCAGATAGCTAGACCTCTCACTTCTCTTTTGGCAAAGGACTACCCATTTGATTTTTCTCCTGAGTGTCATTAGAGTTTTGAGCAATTGAAAAGAGCATTGACTTCAG
The DNA here is from genome assembly GCF_018873765.1 of Telopea speciosissima. Classification (NCBI taxonomy): domain Eukaryota; kingdom Viridiplantae; phylum Streptophyta; class Magnoliopsida; order Proteales; family Proteaceae; genus Telopea; species Telopea speciosissima. Next base: position 36,657,467 of record NC_057917.1, on the reverse strand, counting down.
CTCCCATTATTCAAGCTCCAAATTGGACAGTGCCATTTGAGCTTATGTGTGATGCCTCTAATTTTGCTATAGAGGTTGTTCTTAGGTAAAAAATCAACAAATTGCCCCATGTGATTTATTATGCAAGTAGGACTCTTAATGATGCACAACTTAATTATACCACCACTGAGAAAGAATTTTTAGCTGTTGTGTTTGATTTAGAGAAGTTTTGTTCCTACTTGGTTGGATCACATGTGATTGTTTATACTGACCATGCAGCTATCAAATATCTTGTGCAGAAAAAAGATGCTAAGGCTCACCTCATTAGGTGAGTCCTTTTGTTGCAAGAATTTGATCTTGAAATTAGGGATAAGAAAGGGTGTGAAAATTTGGTTGCAGACCATCTATTCCGGCTGCCTAATTCTTTAACTATTGATTCTCCAGTCAATGAGAACTTTCCTGATGAGTATCTGATGGCAATGTCTAGTGAACCTTGGTTTACTGATATTTTCAATTATCTGGTTACGGGTGTGACACCTGCACATTGGTCCACCCAAGATAAGAATCGTTTCTTTTCACAAGTTAAATATTTCTTTTGGGATGATCCTTATCTTTTTAAGACTTGTCCGGATCAAGTAATCTAGAGATGTGTTCTTGATCATGAGCAATAATCTGTCTTATCTTTTTGCCATGATCAGGCTTGTGGAGGCCACTTTGGGCCTAATAAGACTGCGGCTAAGGTTTTATAGTGTGGATTTTATTGGCCTAGGCTGTTTAAAGACGCTTATGCTTATTGCAAGGCATTTTTCTCATGCCAAACTTTAGGGCGTCTTACTAGGAGGAATATGATGCTCCTCAACCCAATTTCGGTGGTTGAGGTATTTTATGTATGGACATAGATTTCATGGGACCTTTCTCTAATTTTTTTGGTAACCTGTACATATTACTTGCTCTGGACTATGTGTCTAAGTGGATTGAGGCTATTGCTTGTAAGACCAATGACCACAAGGTGGTTGTGAAATTTCTGAAGGAGAACATCTTCTCCCATTTTGGTACTCCCCGTGCTATTATTAGTGATCTTGGCAAGCATTTTTATAATCGTCCTTTTGAGGCCCTCATGAGAAAGTATGGTGTCATTCATAAGTTGGCCACACCCTACCATCCCCAGACCAGTGGCCAGGTTGAGGTTTCAAACCGCCAGATTAGGAAAATTCTTGAGAAAACCATCAACCCAAACCGTAAGGATTGGTCTAATCGGTTGGTAGATGCGTTGTGGGCCCATAGGACAGCCTTTAAGATTGATCTTGGTCAATCTTCGTGCCGTCTGGTGTATGGAAAGGCATGTCACTTACCTGTTGAACTTGAGCACAAGGCCTTTTGGGCTATCAAGAAGCTTAACTTTGACCTACCCACTGTAGGTGCCCATAGGAAACTCCAACTTTTTGAGTTGGATGAGCTTAGGAATGAGGCATATGAGAATGCCCAGATTTACGAGGCAAAAACCAAGGCTTTCCATAATAGGCACATTTTGAGAAAATCTTTTGAAGTAGGCCAAAAAGTTTTGTTGTACAATTCTCATTTGCGCATCTTTCCAGGTAAACTGCGTTCTAGATGGGATGGCCCCTATATTGTTCAAAAAGTTTATCCTCATGGGGCTATTGAGGTTGCCAATCTCAGTACAGGTGCTACTTTCAAGGTCAATGGCCAAAGATTGAAGCCATACATTGAGATGCCCACTCCACTTGTAGAAGAGGTCTTGGATCTCCATGAGCCTCTTTACCTTGAAGAATGACTTCCTGGTATATTTACCCTCCCTTGTCTTTACTCTTTCTTTTCTGCATGCATTGAGGACATTGCATAAATTAAGTATGGGGGTGTGTGCTCTTAATTGCTGAATTTTGTGAATTTTGATTGTGGCGGTAGTTTGGTTATGTGCATAAGTCTCTTTGATTGCGAAGTGGCAGAAAGAGGGAATTAGGTGCCCTAGCATATGAAATAATAAAAAATCCCTTTTCAAGGACGGTATTTGGTTTGTATCCGGTGATAGGGATTGAGTCTGAAAATATGAGTGCTATTTCATTTGATGGTTAGATTCCTCTATGTGTTTATGGACCCCTTTGATCTTTTGGTTAGTAGTTGAGACCAATTTATTTATGGTAAGGCATGAAAGTGAATGGAAAAAAAGAAGAAGAGAGAAACAGAAAGGAAAGTGGAATTCCTTGGGACTAGACAGGGCACTATGCTTCATGAAGCAGGGTGACTTGATAGAAATTCTTTGGAAGGAAACTAAAAAAATAGAAAAAACTCTTGCATCAATGTCTCAATGTCTTATGGACATATGCAAAAAGCGAAGCTACCAAGTATTTGGGTGTCTGGTGTATGCTCCACTATGTCATTCAGAGAACAATAATGGAGTAGAAATAGAGTTTATGATTGAGAAAGAAAAAAACCTTTGCCTTCATGCCTGAAAAGAAAGTATGGTAAAAAATACTCAATGCCTAAGTCTTTGGTTCCATCGATGCTAAGAGTGGTTTACTTGAAGGTGAGTAGTGTTCAGAAGATATGAGGAGATCCCTTAATCTTGATATATGCCAATTGCTTGAATTGATGTGGGATGATAAAATTCAAGTGTGGGGGAATCTTTGGCTCCTTGATCCTTAGTTAAGTATTTCTTTAAGATTGTGTCCACTATCTTACTTATGCCATGAGAAAAATTTACATCATTCTTTTTGCTTTATTGAATTTTTGGTGAATATTCACTGCAAACACCCACGAGACACAACTCGTCCACTAGGAGTAACCTAGGGGTTTAAAGGCTTGTTGCACATGCTAAGTGCAACTGTGATTCCTACGAAAGTGAGTTAGTTTCTTTTTGTATTTTAGGTCAGTTTTTCTTCTGCTTTACTTGAGGACAAGTAATGTTCAAGTGTGGGGGAATCTGATGAGCACATTTATGTGTGAAATCTTAAGGCATAAAGCATACATTTTACCACATTGGACAGAGTTACTTTGGTGTTTTCTTGTACTTTTCAGATTTTGGGCTATTTCAGGCTATTCTGGATTATCAGGAGCTGCATGTCCCAATTTATATGTAAAGTTATCATATTTCTTTCCATGGCTGTAAAGAGCACTAAATTTGGAGCAAGATGGACATGACGGAATGCAAGTACGCATTCATTTAGGCCTCCATACAGTTGATTCTTCTTTTCAGCCCAAGAAAGGATAATGGGTCAGAAAGGAGCTGTAGTGCAACACCATAGTCATTCTACCACCGCCCAAGGACATTTTTGACATATAGAAGATATTTCTGCACAATGGTGGAGATCTACTGCAAGTATAGGGCCGTTTCGGTAATTTTGCATTTTTGAAGCGAGAGAATGACTGCTACCCACATGGAGGGACCCACACTGCCACTAGATTCCATATTTTTTGAAGGTTCACAAGGTGTCCACGATTTTATGGGCTGCATTTTATACCCCACGATTTTTAGAGGATACATTGGGGATTTTATCTTTTGTTGAGTGGAAATCCTAGTCATCACTCTTTCTCTCTCCTCCAACTTTTCAAGGGAATTTTTGGAAGTCTACTTGGGATAGATTTATTTTGAAAGATATTTTCTCACCTATGGAAGGTTGAAAAGTCAAAGATGCTTTGATCTTATTGCTTGGAAAAGATATCTACAAAGAAAAGAAAGAACGAGTTAGAATTAGAAATTTACTTTTCTAGAAATAGAAAGTCTATGTAATTAGAATTTTTTATTTATCTTAGTTTCTATTTTTTCTATTTTTCTTGGAGATCAAGTTATGTAAAGGAGGAAGGAGAAGGGAATGTTCCCTTAGCTCTCCCATACTCTCTCTCCTCTCTACGATTTTTAGAAGGAGAGAGCCTCCAAAATCGTGGAGGCCTCTCTCCCTCTTCCCTTGTCTCCCTTCTTATCTCCTTCCCCCAATAAATACCCCTTGCTCTCTTGCTTATAACAAGTTAGTTCTAGTTCAGTTTTTTTTAAGTTATTTTTAGTGCAATTTTGAGTTCATTGTCTTAGTGAAGTTTCTTCTCTTCTTCTCTTTCTAATTTGTGATTTTTGGCTTTAGTTCTTAGTTTTGATTTCATAAGTTTAGTTTAATGGTTGTAATAGGTTTAGTTTATGCTTTAATGTCTTCAATATGGTTGTAATAGTTTTAGTTTAAAGCTTCCTAGTCTAAGCTCCCATGTTGATGACAAGACTTGGAGATTTAGAAGAGGAGGCCATGGTAAGTTTATTCAAGTGTTCATTCAAGCTTCTTCAATTAATCCGGTTCAAGCACATCTAGGTTCGCATTCTCTAAACTCTCGATCTCATTCTCCCTCTCCTCTATCTCATTCTCTCTTTCTTCTTCTTCTCCTCCCTCTATTTCTTTTATTTTTCTTTCATGTGGTTACTTTGTTTACGTGGTTATATTGTTTATGTGGATGTGGATGTGTGGCTGCATTTTTATTACTTCCAATTTGCATTATTTTGATAGGTTTCTTTTATTACTTCCAATTTGCGTTAGTTTGATAGGTTAGATGTTCATGTGTTAGGACGCAAACTTAATCCCTTAAATTTTGTTAGATACTTGTGAGTTAGGATCTGTTAGTTTAATTGCCATTAATTTAGTACTTTAAATTAATTTGGTTCACTTTGCATTACCTTTAAGTTAGTTAAATAGAGTGGCGTACATCTGCTCGTGTTCGACCCGTAGCTACAATTGACCCGTATGCTTGCGGTTTTATTTTAACTCAAACACTGGTCATCATCAATGACCACCGAGAACACATGCAGGATCGGCATGACCTCCATCGGAGTCCACACCAACAAGGTCGTAATCACGAGGGCTCTCCTCCTCGTAACGAGTCTCCATGCCATAGTGGCATTGATCTGTAAAATCATCTAAAGAAAACAATGTATAACAGAGTGTGAGCCTCACTGAGCTCGTGAGCAAATATAACATTATGCATGCACGTGCAACCACAATCCACATGATCCTACATGATATGCAAGTCCAGATTTATTATTAGTCACCTAGCAATACAACTAAGTCAGGTCAGTGCTACTACAATCCCCAATACATGAATCCTTGGTGCGGGCTTGGTTACCTATTCCCGCGATACATCGATTGAGTTGTCGGAGAGGACTAGTCAGCTCCCGCATTCGTTCTCCAAGGTCAGCCTGACCAGCCCTCTGTGTTTAACCTGTTGAGCAATCCATTCCTTTCCGCTTTTCTTTTCTTTTCTGGCTTACAACCCACATTCACCATTCCGGTGCGAACATATTCCTTTTCTTTCCCTTCACCATTCTGGTGCAAACATACTTCTTTTCTTTTCATTTCTTTTCTTTTCTCATATACACATATGGTCACTCTCATAGGCATCCAACACCTTAACCCCAGTTGGTAAGGGTGCATAGCACGGGTGATGAAACTCTAACCCCATGTCTGTACGGCATCGTATGAGTCGAGCGGTGTCAACCGCATCCATATTACGGGCTACCACAAGCCTCATTTCCAAGCCGACTATGGCATCTAGTCTAACATTCACAATGATCATATAAGAATTCATAGTGTTGATCAACAGACAATCAATATGCAGTGATTTGAGTAGTTTGAACAGACTTAGATAACATAGCATTTATAATTTAAAATTCTTATCTGCCGGCAAAGTAACACAGTTACACGTACATATATGATAACAATTCACTCACCTGGGTCTGGTTCTAAGAACTCAGACGCAAATTCATTTCCAACAGCAGTCTGGTTGTTGGCCTCAAGCACAGGATCAAACCCTAGATATAAATTAGAAATTGTCACTTTAATATTCCAATCCATCTTTGGAAACCCTAGGGTTGATCTAAGCTCACTGGGTTGACTCGGTGTTTAGTTATTATTCACTTGGAATCACTGGGCCTTAGGCCTATGTCCTGGTGCATCATCCAGAGATGGTGGCCTAGGGGTAAAATGGTAATTTTTAGTATTAGTACCTGACTCTAGGATATAATAGGCTTACTGTGCTGTCCTTAGCCTAACAATGCTGTAGGACCAATCATAGGCAGGGTATCCAACTCCTGCGGGGCCCACTTGGGTTCCCAAGGCATTTCCACATATGGACAGATGTGGGGAGGGGCATCTAGGTCATTTTCAACCTCCCTACACTACATCATGACCAATGGGCGAGGTCCCCCAAATCAAAATGCCAAAACAGTAGCATTTCCCTCACTGGGTGATGTCTCTGGGCGTTGGGTGCATAGCCCAGAGCCTTCAAATCGACATCTGGCTGAGATTCATAGGTTGTTGATTATGGGCAGTGACCAAATCATCTCCCCATGCATGTTAGGGTATTAGGTGATCCCTGGGGTGATCTTCACTAGGGTCCATGTGGATTTTCCACTGGGCCCACCACTTGGCTGCCAGAGGCTGCCCAGACAGCCTAATGAATAGTATCACAGGGTTTTCTTCAGTTGCAGATTTGGATTTTTGTCACATGCAAGTATATAACAGATGCAAAGTGAGGATCCTAGGCTGCTACCACCTAGGGCTTGGTCCCATGTAGCCAAGGCTTGCATCAAGAGCTCCAAACAGCCAAGCATCAGTGCATCTGGCAGTGCAACCATACACAGCCAGATTTCGGCTCTAAGAATAGCATAACAGATCTGTTAAATTATCTAAAATCTCCAGATCTTCCATGCTCCATACTTGCATGGCAGATCTGGTGCAGTTCTAGGCAATTCCCAACTATTCTGGGCTGCCAGAGAGCAGAAAACCTATCAAATATATGAATTCAAAGGTAACAACAGGTAGGAGCAGTACTGTTTATACCTGTCCAGGTCTGAGAAGGCTCAATCCAAGCTTAGATGCAAGGCTGCCTTCCTCCTCTTCCTTCTTCTTCTTCCTCTTCTTTCTCTCCTTTCTCTCTTCTTTTCTCTCCCATGAAATGAATAGTAGCCAAGGGTTTAAAGTGAACCCAAGGCACTGGTATTTATAGCCCAACCTTGATTAAGGCTTGTTTGGCTGGTTAAGGTTTGTTTTCAAAATGCATTTTTAATTGCATTCACAGCCATTCTGGACTCTCTGGTGGGGTCCACAGTGAACCAAGGGTATGAGGTGGTCCCTTAGACTTCCCTCTACCTATGGAGGGTGCCCATGTCCAATATGAGTGGTCCCCACAAATTAAATCCATTAAAATATGTTGTTTTGCACACTGGGCGATGGCTCTGGGCGTTGTCTGCATCGCCCAAAGGCTTCAGCAGGGCTGAAACTCAGTGAGTTTGCACAGGGGTTTGACCTATGGTCAGGACCTTGTCCCCACATGCCATTTAGGGTCCTTTACACACATTCCCAGGGGTAGGACACATAGTTGTGGAGAGGAGAGAGAGTACCTGGGGTCCAGGTCATACATAATGTTGTGAACTGGTAGTTGCAGGGGTCAGCTGTCCATCTGCTGACAGGTATGTAGGAGGACATGCACAGGGTTTCTTCATCAGTCCAAATCACTGGAGTGATACTTCACAGTGTTCTTGGTTGCCTGATCAGGGGTTCTTGCCCTTCAATCAAAATTCTAGCCAATCAGGAGCAGGGTTTGACATTTCTCCCCACCTTCCAAAAATTTCATCCTCGAAATTGGCATACCTTGTTGTTCAAAGAGTCGGGGATATTTCTCTTCCATTTCTTCCTCACGTTCCCAGGAAGCGTCTTCTATAGGGTTATTTCCCCATCGACCCTTCACATAAGCGATCGTGCGATTACAAAGGTTATGCTCCTTTCTATCCAAGATCTCTGAAGGCTGTTCTTTGTAGGTCATATCCACGTCCAACTGTTCAGGTTCAGTTGAGAGTACATGTGTCAGGTTGTTGATGTATTTCGTTAACATTGACACATGGAAAACATCGTGGATGCCCGACAAATATGGTGGTAATGCTAGCCGGTATGCTATGGGTCCTACTTCGTTAAGAATTTCATAAGGACCGATGAATCTTGGGCTCAGCTTGCCCTTCTTATTGAAGTGTAGCAATCCCTTAGTTGGAGACACTTGGAGGAACACCTTTTCCCTAACTTCAAAATCAATGTCCTTTCTTTGATTATCCACAAAACTTTTCTACCTTGAGTGGGCTGCTTTGGTCTTTTCTCTAATAACATCAACCTTATCACAGGTAGCTTATATCATCTCAGGCCCGAGATATCTTCGTTCTCCGACTTCATCCCAATATAGCAGGGTTCGACATTTCCGTCCATAAAGAGCTTCGAATGGTGCTATGCCAATGGTGGAGTGGTGACTATTATTGTATGCAAATTCCAACAGTGGTATGTGGGCATCCCAACTATCGTTCATCTCTAAAATATAGGCTCTGAGCATATCTTCCAGAGTCTGGATAGCCCTCTCTGATTGTCCGTCCGTCTGCGGATGGAAAGCTATACTAAGATTCAGTTGAGATCCCAATGCCTTTTGTAAACTCCTCCAAAACCTTGAGGTAAATCGGGGATCTCTATCAGATACTATAATGACAGGCACTCCATGTAAGCGGACTATGTTTTCAATATATATCTGGGAAAGCTTCTCCATTGGATAACATATCTTAATTAGTACGAAGTGTGCTGCCTTTGTCAGTCCTTCTACAATAACCCATATTGCATTCATCCCTTTTCTGGTGTTGGGCAGATTTATCACGAAATCGATAGTGATCCTTTCCCACTTCCATTCAGGTATAGGGAGTTGGGTGCAATAATCCATACGATCAGTGTCTCTCTACTTTTATCTGTTGGCAGATGAGGCACTGGGACACGTATATTGCTATGGTCTCCTTCATTCCAATCCACCAGTAGTACTTCTTCAAATCTTTGTACATCTTCATGCTTTCAGGGTGGATTTTATAGGGTGAATTATGCACCTCTTTAAGAATTCGGTCTTGGACATCATAATCATCAAGCATGCATAATCTATCTAAAAACTTCAATGCACCATCATGGGCCAATGAAAAATCCGGGTCCTTGTGGACACCTTGTTGTACTTCCCAAATAATCTTAGCCAGCTCAGGGCTAATGGTTGCTTCATAATTACTTCCTCTTGTATCGACGACTGTAAATCCATAGCTGCTAGCTGTGTAGCCATTCCTTCGATTACGAGTTCCAGATCGAACTTCCGAGCTTCTTCATATAACTGTTCGCTAACCACCAAGGAAACAAGTGATGCAGTCTGAGATTTTCTGCTGAACGCATTAGCAACAACATTGGCCTTACCGGGGTGGTACTGGATTTCACAATCATAATCTTTTACCAATTCTAACCACCGCCTCTATCTCATGTTCAACTCTTTCTGAGTGAAGAAATACTTCAGACTTTTATGATCGCTGAAGATTTCACTCTTTTCACCATATAGGTAATGCCGCCATATCTTTAACGCGAAGACTACCGCCGCCAGTTCCAAGTCATGAGTGGGGTAGTTCTTCTCGTGTTCCTTCAGTTGCCTCGAGGCATAGGCAACTACTTTACCTTTCTGCATCAAGACGCTACCCAATCCTATTCTGGATGCGTCAGAGTAAACTACCATTCCTCCAGTGCCATCCAGAATGGTCAAAATTGGAGTTGTTACCAATCGGTTTCTTAACTCCTGAAAGCTTTTCTCGCACGCTTCATTCCACTCAAACTTGGTGCCCTTCTTTGTAAGTTTTATCATGGGTGCCAAGATGCGCGAGAAATTTTTAATAAATCGACGGTAATATCTGGCCAATCCTAAGAAACTTTGGATCTCAGTGGCACTCTTCAAAGTCTCCCACTCAAGAACTGCTTTCACCTTATCTGGGTCTACTTGAATGCCGTCCTTGGTGACGATGTGTCCCGGGAATCCAATTTGGTGAAGCCAAAATTCACATTTACTGAACTTGGCATAAAGTTGATGTTCCCGTAATCGCTGCAACACAAAGGTAAGGTGCCGAGCATGCTCTTCTTCACCCTTGGAGTACACCAGGATGTCTTCAATGAATACGATGATGAACTTATCCAACACATCATGGAACACTCTATTCATCATGTCCATGAATGCTGTCGTGGCGTTGGTTAATCCGAACGATAATACCAAAAACTCATAATGTTCGTATCAAGTTCTAAACGCTGTTTTATGGATATCACCGCTTTTAATCTTCAGTTGATGGTATCCGGACCTATGATCACAATCTTGGAGAATACTCTCGCTCCTTGTAGCTAGTCAAATAGGTCATCGATGTGTGGCAACGGGTATAGATTCTTGATGGTCAGCTTATTCAGCTCGCGGTAGTCAATACACAGCCGCATGCTACCATCCTTCTTCTTCACGAACAGAACGGGTGCTCCCCAAGGAGACATGCTGAGTCGTATAAATCCTTTCTTCAATTAGTCTTGCAATTGAATCTGTAACACTTTCAATTTGATAGGTGCCATCTGATATGGTGCCTTGGATACCTGAGCTGCACCAGGGGTGAGATCAATTGCACACTCCGTCTCGCAGTCGGGCAGTAGCTGCGTCAGATCTTCTGGAAAAACATCAAGAAATTCTCTGACGACCCCAAATTCCTCTAAGGGTTTTATCTTTGCCTCCGTGTCTATCACAGTGCCCAAAAAGCCTTAGCATCCATCATCTAGCAGCTTTCGCGCCTGAAGAGCTGATAAAGTTATCCTTTTGGGCTTCCTCTTTTGTTCACTTTGATAGGTGAAAATTGACCCATCTTCCATTTTGAATACAATCCTCTTTTCCGCACACTTGATGTTTGCACCATAGGCGGATAGCCAATCCATGCCTAATATCACGTCAAAATCCTTCATATCAAGCTTTATCAGTTGTGCGGTCAAGTTCTTCCCCCAAATCTCTATCTTACAAAGGTCATAGACTTCCTTCAAACTCACGACATTACCTGTTGGTGTGCTGACTACTTATTCGTGCCCAATGTCTCTAGGTTGATCTTTCATCCTACTCGTAAAGGTAGTAGAAACAAAAGAGTGGGATGCGCCCGAGTCAAATAACGCTTGTGTAGGTATGGTTGAGACACTCAGGGTACCTAGGGTTTGTATGTGATTTAGGTTACATAAAGTAAGCCAATTGTTCCCTATAATTTAGTAGTGTTCAGTAGACTTACCTATCAATACATCGGGGTTCGCCTTAGCTTCTCCATTCATCATTGCAAACACCTTTCCTCGTGTTTGATTGTCTCGCGGCTGAAAAGGTCTTGCATAGGGCTGATTCAAAGAGTTTTTGCCATAACCGCATGATCTGCAATCTCTAGCCATGTTCCCTTGTTGCACAGTTAACACTTATAGGATGGAACAGCTGGTGTTGAGGCTTGGCTCACTTGACTCGTGGTTGGTCAAGCTGCTGTGGCTACCACCATCACCTAACTCGTAGCCGGTTGAGCAGGTTGATTGAATGTGGGGTGGAAAGGGTTCTGACCCACATTCGGCTTGCGGTATGGAGTCGGGTTGGGGTATGAACTGGCTCCACAGAAAACCTTGTTCGGCCAACCAAAGGTTTGAAAATTATTTGGCCTTTTGCCTAACCCGGACGACATCATAGCTTTCTCTTTCTCCTTCTCTTTAAATCTATCTTCCATTGTCTTCGCCTTGTCGACCATTTGAGCATAGTCCCGGATGTCCATTATTGATAAGACTAATCCAATCTCAGTTTTAAGTCCCTTCTCTAATTTCATTGCCTTATTAACTTCACCTCTCAGGTGTTCTGGAGCAAAATGGAACAGGTCTTCGAACCGCTGCTAGTAATCCAACACTAACTTGGTTCCTTGCACCAGTGCGGTGAACTCCGCTTCTTTCCTGTCCCTAAAGCTCTCCGAGAAGTAGTTCTTAAAGAAGACTTCTTTAAACTGGTCCCACGTGGGATTTGGATGAGTGGCTTCCAGATTTGGCTTAGTATCCTTCCACCAAGCTTCAGCCTCATTCTGTAGTTGACAGCCTGCACATATTAGCTTCTGTGCATCCGTGCACTCAAGTACTTCAAATGCCTTCTCTAGGGCACTAATCCTTTGCTCCAGCTACATTGCCTCAGAAGTTATCTTGGAAAATGCAGGCGGTTAGAGTTTCTTGAATCTCTCCATCACCTTAGCAGTCGAGTTTTTTGCCAACTGTTGAGGTACAGGTGGTGAGAAATGTACGGGCCGATTGGGTGGCTAAGGTGGTGTTGCACGCTCTTGCATTATGGTTGCAAATTACGTGGACATTTGGCCCAGGAGCTCTTATTGCGGTTGTATGGTTCGCATCATGGTCGTCATCATGACACTCACTTCACTGGCTGCCATGCTTGACTGGGCTGTGGCAGTAGTGGCTTGAGCAGCTGCTGGTGCTCCCGACGAAGTAGCAGATGTGTCAAAAACCTGAGCCTCATTTCTATTGGGCAATTCATCATTCGAGGTAAGAAGAGGACGTTTTTCTTTTTGACCACCTCGAGAACTTCTCGTGTTGACCATGGTTGCTTTTCTGAAAGGAGCAACAAGTTCAATATTCCAATATTTCCTTTGAGGTCAACAAAATACTCCTAGTTAGTGCAGGTATAGACCTAGTCCATAGTTCCAGTAAATTTTCATGACTCGCACCAGTAAGGTGGATTGTTAGATATGACTTCTTTGTTCGTTATGAGGTGTTTCTTTCATTCTTGTGTTTTGTTTTTCTTCCTTAAGTATTTTATGTAATGGCAAACTATGGATGACACTATATGAGAGATTTTAAAATTTTTGTAAAAGTCTTTTAATTACTTACCTGTCCTAACAGGCAAGCCTCTGCAGCTTCCAACTGGTGACGATGTTTAGCACGTAGAGATGTGCTATGTCTCTCCTAACTTCGTCTGCCAGGTATAGGTAGGTAGCTCGGTCCACGGGTTCACTAGTGTCTGCAAGAGCTAAATAAACTACTAACTGGTTCTCGGCACGTGCTCGTACTTCACATATCCTGATCAATCTCCTTCTCAAGTATCTAATGTATTGCATAATGCTAGGGTCTCCAGTCTTGGCTGAGATAATAGGTCTTGTAATAGAAAATGGTTCTAAGCATCAGGTTATACTTAATTAAAAGAATTAAGTACACGCCTACTAAAATTTCAAATGACTATAAACCACAAAAACATAGTTTGGGTTGGCTCGAGGTACCTTAGCATCTACTAGATTTGGTATGACTCATCAACCTAATTGGTTCTAGTCTGGGCTGACCTAGGTTGTGGGTAGGGTAAAACCTATGCTCTTCACACGTCGTAAATACGTATTACAACATACCTACATATCTATGTTTGGTTTTACATAGCACCAAACCATTCAGTTTGTACATCACAATATCAACACATAATAACTAAATATTTTACACACACACCCATTTTCATAAGTATAAGTATATATATCTATCATTGGATACCTACACTAATAAGGAAATCAATTTACATGTATTTCACTAAAATCCCCAAATAGGAGTTGTATTCCCTTAGTCTTATGAAATTTGTGTTTGTTTAATTAATTATATTTTATTATTATATATTCTTTTTATTATATATATATATATATATATATATATATATATATATATGCATTCACTGGGCGATGTCTCTAGGCGTTGGATGCATCGCCCAGTGCCATCGCCCAGAGAATCGGGGCGCAGGTATATGAGTCCGAGAGGGGCCCATTTCACTTCTAACTTCTTCCAAACTTCTCTAAACACTTGGAGAAACTCTTTGGAGGGTATTGTGACTATTCCTACACCAAGTGCCTAGGTAAGATTTCTTAGTTACATTCTCCTATTAGGTGTTCTTTTTATTCCATCTTGCTTTAGCTAGGGTTCTTGTTAGATTTCCTTGCCCTAACTATCTCTTTTTCTTCCCTTTTTGTAACAAAATGTCTACTAGTCATCGTACGGCTAGGAAGTCGGTGGCACATCTTCATCTACAGTGCCTCCATCTTCGCCTAGGGACGATTCCTCTTCGAAGGAACCCGAGTTCGACCGATTCCATTTTTTTAGGTATGAGCATGCAAGGGATTGGAAGAATTTTAGGTCCCTAAAAATTGTGAATGGCTGGGTAGTATGGGTGGATGACTTTCACCAATACAGTCTCTTTACTAGGTTCAATATCTTGGGTTGGACCTCTATGTTGACTTCTATCGAGCCTTGTTATCCTAACTTGGTTCGGTATTTTTACTGCAATTTGGTGCCATCTGGGGCACAAGAGTTTGGCTTAGAGAGTAGAGTGAAGGGAGTGGACATTAGGTTGACCACTGCTTCACTGGCAGGGATTTTGGGTGTACCCAACACTGGGGAGAGGGTGTATTACAAGCTTAAGATGGACATCTCTGAGATGTTTTCTTTGGAGACTAGGAGGATGGTCTTCAAAGCATTGACTAGTTCACAGGACACTCCCAAGTCTGAGGCTTCCTACAAGCCTAGTGCTCATGTCATCAGTAGGTGTGTTACCTACAACATCTACCCCAAGGGCGGCAATAGGGGTAGTATTTCTATAATGAGGGCGTATATCACATACTATTTACTGGGAGCCAGCAGAGGGGGTCCGATCATAAACCTCCCTTACCTACTACTCCAGGTCATGTTGTATCATGCACAGAACCCATCTGATGGGAACCTTCTATATGGGAATTTCCTTACCTTAGTCTTCCTGCATTTTGAGGTTCCTTTGGCAGGTGAGTACATGGAGAAGGATAGATCTAGGCCTATTGACAAGACCTCTATACTGAAGATGATGGTACTAGGGGGCGATCCACAGGAGGATGAGGAGATGGTGATGCCAGGAGATGAGCAGCAAGGAGAGGACCAGGGTGGAGATGAGTAGGATGTGGAGCTGGGAGATATTGAGGGAGACATCCAGGGCGAGCATGGAGAGGAGCAGGGTGTGGGTCAGGGCGACTTCGAGGGTGTTGGCACACAGTTCACAGACTTACCTGCCTATGAGGCGATGGGTGCCACCAGTTCTCAAGTTCTGGGGCTTTCTGAGTAGGCGCAGATGATGTCACATTTTCAGAGTTTTAGTACTCAGCTCACGGATATATTGACTAGGATGGATCGGGGCTTCACATCATTGGAGAGCAGGGTGGGATCTGTCGAGCAGCGCCTAGACTTTTGGGACAGATTCTATCATGTTGACTATCGCCAGTCACAACCTCCTTCGGGCGACCTTCCTCCGACTGAGTAATTCTTCCAGCAGCTTCTGATGTTTATGCTACGTGGTTCTGACTTATCTTTTTTTTTTGTAGCTTATAAACTTTTCTTTGTTCAAGATGTATTTAATTAGTTTTCTTTTTTTGTCAGCTTATGTAAAAACTTGAAAGTAGTACTTTCAATCAAGCTTATGTAGTGGCTCGGCCATAATGGCCTTTATGTTAATGAAATTATGCATCTTTTATTTAATTGCATTTACCTCCCTTGTAGCTTTTATTTCTTACATGTTTTAATGTTAATAGCTTATTAGTCCTAGTCTGCATTCCATGAATGTAAGAAGAGCCTCACGCTCCGATACCAAGCTCTGTCACACCCCAAACCACCCCCTAGGAGGATTAGGTAGGTGACCCAAATTACGTAACGGCAATCCCCCAAATCCCACGGATCTAGAAGCAGTTATTACATTCACGGATCCACATTCAATCACTTTATCGTAGGCAAGATCAGAGTGCTACAGATAAACTACAATTATAATAACAAATAGAAAGCGTAACGATATGGGAAATGATGATAATATATACATATGTGAGATTGTTCTGAAACATTCCCCAACTACCCACAAACTGAGAAGTAAAGCTGACAAGAACAAAGCCAAAGAAAATATATACAAATATATACAGGGTGAGCTAACTCAACCCCAAAAGGGAAAGTAAGAAAACTACAACTAAACCACAAGTAAGACGGGGATAAACGCCTAACAAAAACAAAAAGGAGTCCCCAAGGAAAAAAGCATCAAGTGTGCTCTTCACTAGTCTTCATCAACGACCACTGAGAACACAAGCAGGATCAGCATGACCTCCGTCGGAGTCCACACCAACAAAGTCATAATCATGAGGGCTCTCCTCCTCGTAACTAGTCTCCATTCCACTGTGGCATCGATCTGCAAAATCATCTAAAGGAAACAATGTATAACAGAGTGTGAACCGCACTGAGCTCGTGAGCAAATATATCATCATACATGCACGTGCAACCACAATCCACATGATCCTACATGATATGCAAGTCTAGATTTATTATTAGCCACCTAGCAATACAACTAAGTTAGGTCAGTGCTACTACAATCGCCAATACATGTATCCCTGGTGCGGGCTTGGTTACCCATTCCCGTGATACATCGATTGAGTTGTCGGAGAAGACTAGTCAGCTCCCGCATTCGTTCACCAAGGTCAGCCCGACCAGCCCTCTATGATTAACCTGTAGAGCAATCCATTCCTTTCCTCTTTTCTTTTTTTTTTTGGCTTACAGCCCACATTCACCATTCCGGTGCGAATATATTCCTTTTCTTTCCATTCACCATTCTAGTGAAAACATATTTCTTTTCTTTTCTCATATACACATATGGTCACTCTCACAGGCATCCAACACCTTAACCCCTATTGGTAAGGGTGCGTAGCACGGGTGATGAAACTCTAACCCCATGTCTGTATGGCATCGTATGAGTCGGGCGGTGTCAACCGCATCCATATTACGGGCTACCACATGCCTCATTTCCAAGCCGACTGCGGCATCTAGTCTAACATTCACAATCATCATATAAGAATTCATAGTGTTGATCAACAGACAGTCAATATGCAGTGACTTGAGTAGTTTGAACAGAATTAGATAACACAACATTTATAATTTAAAATTCTTATCTGCCGGCATAGTAACATAGTTACACATACATATATGATAACAATTCACTCACCTGGGTCTAGTTCTAAGAATTCGGTTGCAAATTTAGTTCCAACAGTAGTCTGGTTGTTGGCCTCGAGCGCGGGATCAAACCCTAGATATAAATAAAAAATTGTCACTTTAATATTCCAATCCATCTTTGGAAACCCTAGGGTTGATCTAAGCTCACTGGGTTGATTCGGTGTTTAGTTGTTCTTCACTTGGAATCACTAGGCCTTGCACTGGGCCTTAGGCCTATGTCCTGGTGCATCATCCAAAGATGGTGGCCTAGGGCTAAAATGGTAATTTTTAGTATTAGTACTTGACTCTAGGATATAATAGGCTTACTGTACTGTCCTCAGCTTGACAGTGCTGCAGGACCAATCATAGGCAGGGTATCCAACTCCTACAGGGCCCACTTGGGTTCCCAAGGCATTTCAACATATGGACAGATGTGAGGAGGGGCATCTAGGTCATTTTCCACCTCCCTACACTGTATCATGGCCAATGGGTGAGGTCCCCCAAATCAGAATGCCAAAACAGTAGCATTTCCCTCATTGGGCGATGTCTCTGGGCTTTGGGTGCATCGCCTAGGGCCTTCAAATCGACATCTGGCTGAGATTCCTAGGTTGTTGATTATGGGCAGTGACCAAATCATCTCCCCATGCATGTTAGGGTATTAGGTGACCCCTGGGGTGATCTTCACTATGGTCCATGTGGATTTTCCCCTGGGCCCACCACTTGGCTGCCAGAGGCTACCCAGACAACCTAATGAATAGTGTCATAGGGTTTTCTTCAGTTGTAGATCTGGATTTTGGTCACATGCAAGGCTGTAACAGATGCAAAGTGAGGATCCTAGGCTGCTACCACCTAGGGCTTGGTCCCATGCAGCCAGGGCTTGCATCAAGGGCTCCAAACAACCAAGCATCAATGCATCTGGCAGTGCAGCCATACACAGCCAGATTTTGGCTCTAAGAATAGCATAACAGATCTGTTAAATTATCTAAAATCCCCAGATCTTCCATGCTCCATACTTGCATGGCAGATCTAGTGCAGTTCTAGGCAGTTCCTTGCTATTCTGGGCTGCCAGAGAGCATAAAACCTATCAAATATATGAATTCAAAGGTAACAGTAGGTAGGAGCAGTATTGTTTATACCTACCCAGGTCTAAGAAGGCTCGATCCAAGCTTAGATGCAAGGCTGCCTTCCTCCTCTTCCTTCTTCTTCTTCCTCTTCTTTCTCTCCGTTCTCTCTTCTTTTCTCTCCCACAAAATGAATAGTAGCCAAGGGTTTAAAATGAACCCAAGGCACTGGTATTTATAGCCCAACCTTGACTAAGGCCTATTTGGCTAGTTAAGGTCTATTTTTAAAATGCATTTTTAACTGCATTCACAGCCATTCTGGGCTCTCTGGTGGGGTCCACAGTGAACCAAGGGTATGAGGTGGTCCCTCAAACTTCCCTCTAACTATAGAGGGTGCCCATGTCCAATATGAGTGGTACCCACAAATTAAATCCATTAAAATATGTTGTTTTGCACACTGGGCGATGGCTCTGGGCGTTGTCTGCATTGCCCAGTGCATCGCCCAGAGGCTTCAGTAGGGCTGAAACTTAGTGGGTTTGCACAGGGGTTTGACCTATGGTTAGGGTCTTATCCCCATATGCCATTTAGGGTCCTTTACACACATTCCCAGGGGTAGGACCCACAGTTGTGGAGAGGAGAGAGAGTACCTAGGGTCCAGGTCATACATAAGCCTGTGAGCTTTGTAGTTGCAGGGGTCAGCTGTCCATCTGCTGACAGGTATGTTGGAGGACATGCATAGGGTTTCTTCATCAGTCCAAATCACTGGATTGATACTGCACAGTGTTCTTGGTTGCCTGATCAGGGGTTCCTGCCCTTCAGTCAAAATTCTAGCCAGTTAGGAGCAGGGTTTGACAACAGATGTAAATTCTGCTCTTTGGACCTTCACCAATGAGTCTAAGGCAGAATGGGGAGGATGAACATGACTAAAATACCCTTTCCCATTGGTCCCTGTTGTCATCCATACCTCGGATGCTCAAGTGGGCCCCATAGGGCCAAGAAACCACACATAGACCTAGTCTCACTTGGGCTGTGAACCCTTGCACTAGGTCATGAGGTTTATGGGGCCATGCATAGGCAAACCATGCTGTGAAAATATCAGATAGGTGAACCCTGCATCTCTGGATGATGCACTGGGAGATGGACCCGAAAGCCTAGTACAAGACCCTAAGAAATACCTATATATATGCAGAGTTAGTCCAATTAAACCTAGACCAACTCTAGGACACTAATATAATCTTAAACTTTGTTTCACACACTTTAATGATCCGGTTAACTAGGTTTTGACCCTGAGCTCAAGGTGCAGTGTCAGATACCGACTGGGACCGAGCTGACTACTGAGCAAGTGAGACTAGAACAAGGTAAGTGAAATTACACCGTGTGTGTAAATGTGACATGACTAACTAGTCATGACAAGTACAATAATGCAATTTACTCTGTTCATTTATTTAAATTGCTTTATATTCTATTAAATACTGAATACTTGACTGATGGATACAGAAAATGAACAATGATGCTTGTATGTGAACTGTTATATTATATGTCGTAGTTAGCCTGGAAATGAGGCTTGTGGTAGCCCGTAGAATGGGATGTGGTTGAAACCACCCGACTCATACTATGCCATATAGAATGCATTGGGCTAGAGTATCATCACTAGTGCTACGAACCCTTGCCCAAGGGGGTTAAGGTGTTGAACATTTGTGGGGTTACATTTATGAAAGAGAAAAAGGAATACTATTGTGATACACCAAAAAGGTGATTATGTGGCTGAATGCCTGAAAGAGAAAAAGAAAAGTGTTATATTAAAATGATGATGGGTGCCTCACAGATTAATCCTAGAGGGCTGGTCGGGCTGACCTTGGTGACTGATGCGAGAGCTGATCGGTCCTCTCTGATAACTCAATGGGTGTACCGCGGAAAGGGGTTAAAAGCCCGCACCAAGGATACATGTATTAGGGATTGTAGTAGCACTTTCACCTGCCTTAGTTGTGATGTTAGGTGGCTAATAAATAAAATGAACTGCATTGCATGTAGGACTCAATTGGTTGTGCTTGCATATGCATGCATGGTTATGTTTCATTCATGGGCTTGGTGGAGCTCACACTCTCTTGTATATGCTTTTGTTTGATGATCCTGCAGGTGGATGTTTCAATGGTAGGGAGACTCATCACGTGAAGGTAGGCCATGGTTATTATGACTGTGTTGGTGTGGATCCGACAAAGGTCATACCTCTGCTATGACTCTTTTCTGTGATAGTTGATGAGGACCCATGACGGGTGGATAGCTGACTCTACTTCTGACTGTGGGATTCTTTTTGGTTGTAGTTAAGGATCCCCTTTTGTATAGCTTTATTTTAGGTCACAGGTTGCCTTGCCCTATTTATATTCTTTTGTAAAGCTTAGTTAGAGAGAGAGTTGGGACTGCTGAAGTGAGAGAGAGAGAAAGGGAACTGGTACAATGGTGACTGTATGTGTATATGTTTTGTTTTCTTTAAATAATTAATGTATATATTAGTTTCCATAGAACTATGTGTTCTATTCTTTCACTATTGTGGATGTGTGTTTGTGAATGGTATTAACAGCTTCTAGATCCTTAGGGTTTGGCGGCTTGCTGTCATGCAATTCGGGTCACCTACCTAATCCTCCTAGGGGGTGATTTGAGGTGTTACAAAGCTTGGTATCAGAGCGAGAAGCTCTTTCTACATTCAAAAATAGTGGAATAGGTTAACAACTTGCGAGAAGCTAAATCACATAAGAATTTAATTAACATAAGATAAGATGTAGATAATAAAGCATGAGGGACTAACACTAGTAAAGAAGATTCCATAATGTTTTGAAATTTGGCAGATTTCATTACACTTGATTTTCAATTGAAAGTACTACTTCCAATTACAACTCAATAGAAAAAAAAAGGGGGAGAAATACATGAAGTAGGGCTGAAATGAAAGATATAGTCCTAAAGCAAGACATCGGATCTAGAGAAACTACTCCTGTGGAGGATCATCGCTCTGTGGAGGCTGACTTTGTCGTGAGTTTACCCAGTAGTAAGAGTCCCAGAATCAAGACGTTGCTCGACAGAACCCACTCTCCCCTTCAGGGAAGTGAAACCCTGGTCCATCCTTGATGACATCTGGGCAAGCTGAGTATGTAAATCTCGGATGTGAGCCATCATGTCAATCCAACCATAAGACTCTGGCGCCTGAGGTGGCACCTATGAACTAGAAGCCTCGGTATGATCATAGGTAGGGAGATCCCTAAACTGTTTGTCCATATCCACTGGGTCACCCTCCTGCTCACTAGGTCCAACCCCCTCAGCTACCTCATATCCCCCTTCCATCTCCTCCTTCTCGAACTCCGAATCACTCTCTGGCTCCCCTAACATCTTCTTCTTGATGGAGGTTTTGCTGATAAGCTTTAACCTATCACCTCCCTTATATTCCCCACCAAGAGAGACCCTGAAGTGCAGGAATACCTAGGTAAGGAATCTCCCATATAGCAGGTTCCCATTGGTAGGGTTCTGGGCATGATAGAGCATAACTTGCATAAGAAGATACGGAAGGTTGATCACTAGACCTCCCTTGCCTGCCCTCAGCAAACAATATGTGATGTATGCTCGTAGCATAGAAATGCTGCCCCGATTCCCACCTTTGGGGTAGATGTTGTAGGAGATGCACCTACTCAAGATCCTTGCAGTCGGCCTATAATCCCCCTAACATTTTGGTGTCCTTTCGACCCCAATTAGAGCCTTGAAGATCATCCTCCTAGTCTCCAATGAAAACAAGTCAGAAATGTCAACCCTGGGCTTGTAGTAA
Organism: Telopea speciosissima; assembly: GCF_018873765.1. Classification (NCBI taxonomy): domain Eukaryota; kingdom Viridiplantae; phylum Streptophyta; class Magnoliopsida; order Proteales; family Proteaceae; genus Telopea; species Telopea speciosissima. The sequence continues at coordinate 36,635,754 of NC_057917.1, read as the reverse complement.
CATCTATCACCAGTGTTTGGAACCCCCAAAATTTTGGCCAAAGTGGTTGGAGTGAATTTCATGTCCACCCCTTTAACTCTGCTCTCAAGACTGAATCCTTGTACCCTAGAAGCCAGTACAAGATTACAATAAAAATACCGAACCAGGTTCAGGTAAAAAGGTAATGTAAGGGACAGCATTAGTGCCCAACCTATGGCATTGAACTTTATAAAAAGCCCAAATTGGTGGAAATCTTCTACTTGCACCACTCTACCATTCACTATATTCTTGGAAGAAAACCTGTGCCAATCACGGGAATGTTCACTATACCGTGAGAACCAATATCGATCGAACTCGGGTTCTTCGGATGAAGAATCATCTCCAGAAGATGGAGGTGGCACAGCCGATGGTGATGGCGGCAATGGATCTGACTGCAGGCGCTTACGGGTCACCGCCTTCCTTGCCATGCTATCTTTACCACTTGATGACATGGCTGCAACATAGCAAGAGGAAGAAGAACATGGAGTTAGGTCCTATAAACTAAAACCAAACAAAAGAAAGAAGAAAAGGAATTTTTTTTTTCTTTTCCTTGGCAACCTATTACGGGTGTGAATATCTATAGATCTATACATAAATAATGTATATAACCCTGGATGTATGAACTTCTGTGTGGGTGATGTATGTGGAAACCCAAACATAGGTAAATAGGAATGTATGGTAGTAAGCATCTGTGTTATTACAAGAACTTAGGCTCTACCAATGATACCTCACCTGCATATAGGTCATATCTTGCCAATAGTCCAGCCGAGTCGTGACTAAAACACAGTATATCATTGGGAGGAATAGATAGTTATTTCACTACACATGCCAGTACCTGAGTGGTGTGCCACATTCGATAGATCACTGTTGTTTTGTGTACAACTTCGAGCTATTCCATTTAAGATTCTTGATTATGTTGCTTTAGTTCCTGTAGTGTTAAGTATATTTATTAAGTTAAGGTAACCATAGGAACCTAATGGCCAAAACTTCTCTATGACAAGGTCGAACTGTGTTTTTTGGGCTTGGAGACCCCAGCAACATGCTCTACATTAGGCGGCTAAGAAAGAGATTAGCTTGGATCCAAGGGACTCAATCTCGAGCAGAGAAGCAATTAATTGTCTACCTAGCACTTGTGCATACTAGTAGCATAGAGGACCACACCATTTATCTTGCTTTAGCAGATGAGGTTAGGAGTGACCTAGGGTACCTATACATACAGGCCTTTATAACAGGAAAGAGATTGGAGCGACTCACCTGCTAGGTACAGGTATAGACCAAATAGTGCCTGCTTTTATAAAACCTTGTTCTATCATTTTGCATGAAACACCATGACATAAAACTCATCTAACACAGGAAATTGTTAGCAATAACAACCTAGTAAGGAATATCCTTGGTAGTTATTATTCTTGCTGCGATGCTAGTAATATTACACCAAATATATAGAAATAATAGCTTGCATATGACAATTAGATTGTAAATTTTCCCTTGTTTAGGGGTGTGGGAAATATTGAACACGAAGTTTCTTTTAGAAATCAATCATGGTCAACACCAGATCCAACCGGGGCGATCGTCGTGGAAGACGCCCTCGATTTGTTCCAGAAGTTGAGCTACCCGATGGAGCCAAAGCTCAGAACTTTGAAGCATCAGTTACTTCACCGAGGGTACGATGAGTTATCCCGAATCCAATACCAATGGCTGCCCCAACTGCTGCAGCTGCATCTCAACCAAGTATAGCAGCTGGGGAGGTGAACACCATCATGACCACCATGATGCGAACCATGCAACAACAACATGAGTTGTTAGGAGAAATGTCTATGCAATTCACGGCCACGATGCAACAGCAAGCAGTGCCACCACCACCACCACCACCCAACCTGTCACACCCCAAACCACCCCCTAGGAGGTTTGGGTAGGTGACCCGAATTACATAACGGCAATCCGCCAAATCCCACAGATCTAGAAGTAGTGCTTACATTCACAGAACCACATTCATCTCATTACCATGAGTAAGATCAGAGTGCTGCAGATAAACTACAATTTCAATAAAGAAAGGAAGCATAGAGATACGGGGAAATGATGATAATATATACATAAGAAAGATTGTTTTGATACATTTCCCACCAACCTACAAACATAAAGACAAAGCTGACAGAACCAAAGCTAAAACTACTATATACACATATATATACAGGGTGAGCATACTCAACCCCAAAAAGAAAAGAAAGTAAAAACTACAACCGGTCTACAATCAGAACGGGGATGAACTCCTAGCAAAAACAAAAAGGAATTCCTAAAACAAAAGCATCAGAAGTAATCCTCAACGGTCTTCATCAATGACCACCGAGAAAGTATGCAGGATCGGTATGACCTCTGTCGGGGTCCATACTAACATCATCGTAACAACCAGGACTCTCCTCCTCGAGATAAGCCTCCATGCCACAATGGCATCAATCTAGAAAATCATCTAAGAAAAACATTATATAACAGAGTGTGAGCCCAACCGAGCTCATGAGCAAATAACATCAATCATGCTTGCATATGCAATCACAATTCACAGTTCATATAATCCTACATGATGTGCAAGTCCAGTTTATTATTAGCAACCTAACAATACAACTAAGTTAGGTCTGTGCTACTACAATCCCCAATACATGTATCCCTGGTGCGGGCTTCTAACCCCTTCCCACGATACACCCATTGAGTTGTCGGAGAGGACCAGTTAGCTCCTGCATCAGTCACCAAGGTCAGCCCGACCAGCCCTCTATGATTAACATGTAGGGCAATCCATTTCTTTTCTCTTTTCTTTTCTTTGGCATACAGCCCATATTCACCATTCCAGTGTTCTTTTCATTTCATGCACCATTCTGGTGTTCTTTCATTTCTTTTCATTTCTTTTCTCATTTTCTGATGGTCGCTCCCACAGGCATCCAACACCTAAACCCCTGTTGGCAAGGGTGCGTAGCACGGGTGATGAAACTCTAACCCTATATCTATATGGCTTCGTATGAGTTGGGTGGCGTCAACCGCATCCCATTCTACGGGCTGCCACAAGCCTCATTTCCAAGCCAACTACGGCATCTAGTCTAACAATCACAATCATCATATAAGAATTCACAGTGTTGAACAACAGACAGTCATTATGCGGTAATTTGAGTAATTTGAACAGAAATAAATAACACAGCATATATAATTCAATTCTTATTAGCTGGCATAGCATCACAATTACACATGCACATATGATAGTATTATTCACTCACCTGAGTTTGGTTCTAAATACTCAGTTGCAAACTCAATTCCAACAGCAGTCTGGTTGTTGTCCTCGAGCGCAGGATCAAGTCCTAAATATAAATCAGATAATGTCTTATTAAGTTTTTCAGTCTATCACTGGTAGTCCTAGGGTTAAACTAAACTCACTAGGTTGACCCGGTGCTTGATTGGTACTCATTTGGGATCACTGGGCCTTACATTGGGCCTTAGGTCATGTCTCGGTGCATCACCCAGTACCAGTAGCACAAGGGTAAAATGGTCATTTTTATTAGTTGTACCTGACCCTAGACCAGATCAGGCTTACAGTGCTATCCACAGCTTGCCTATGCTGCAGGACCAAGCACAACAGGGTTTCCTTTACCTACAGGACCCACTAGGGTTCCAAAGTATTCCTTGATCTTAAATAGATGTGGGGAAGGGCTTTTTAGTCATTTCCCAACCACCCACAGTGTCCAAAGGCCATTGGGTGGGATCCCCAAAGCTAGATCAATAATACAGCAACTTTCCATTCACTGGGAGATGGCTCTGGGCGATGTCCGCATCGCCCAGTGCATCGCCCAGAGGCTGCAATCGATATTTGGGCTGAGTTCCCAAGGTTGGGCCCACAGGGCTGAGGTCAAACTTGATCCTCCACATGTCAGGGGGTTAGGTAGCCCCAGGGATGGACTACCTATGGGTCCAACTGGATCATCCATCAGGTCCACCATCAGGCTGATAGAGGCTGCCCAGATAACCCAATGAATATTGTCATAGGGTTTTCTCTAAGCTTGGATCTCAGTCACAGCCATATGTAGGGCTGTAAATAGTTGCAAAATAGGGTTTCATGGCTGTGATTACCTAGGGTTAGGTCTATGCAGCCATGGTTTCCATCTAGGGCTTTAGTCAGTCAGCTAGGAGTGAATCTGGACAGTGCAGCTGTGCACAGCCAGAATCGGCTCACAAGAACAGCAAATCAGAATTATATTTTTGTTCAAAAATCACAGATCTTCCATGCTTAAGGCTAGCATGGCAGATCTGGAGCTGTTTTTGGCAAACCCTAGCTGTTCAGGGCTGCCCAGGGAGCAGAAATACACCAAACACAAAGAAAAGATGTGGACAGCAGGTATAACCATACTTGTTTATACCTGAGATGGCTGAGAGAGGGCTTAGTTCTAGCTGTGATGGCTGGCAGCACCTCCCCCCCTTCCTTCTTCTTCCTTCTTCCTTCTCCTTCTTCTTCTTTTTATCCTTTCTTCCCTCTCTTCTCTCCCACGGATTTCAGATCTGTCAAGGGCTCTAAAATGACCCCAAAGCCACCTATTTATAAGCTCAGCCCTTACTGAGGCCTATTTTCCAAAGAAAGCCTCTTTTGAAAATCAGTTTTTAAATTGATTCAAACTGATTCTAGGCACACTGGTGGGGTCCACAGTGAACCAAGGGTATGACCTGGTACCTCAGACTTCCCTCTATCCATGGAGGGTGCCCATGTCCATGTTGGGTGGTCCCCATAATTAAAATCCAATAAAATATTCAAAAACACCCACTGGGCGATGTCACTGGGCCTTGCTGCATTGCCCAGTGCCATTGTCCAGAGAATTCTAGCAAGCTAAAATTCAATGGGCTTGCACAGGGGTTTGACCCTTGGTCAGGGTATTGTCCCCACATGCCCCATAGGGAATTTACACACTTTTATAGAGGTGGGTCCCACCATTATAAGGAGGAGAGAGATTACCTGGGATCCAAATCATATATCAGCCAATGAGTTGTACATTTGCAGGGGTCTGCTATCCACCTACTGACAGGCATGTAGGATGATCCATAGAGGGTTTTCTCATCAATCCAAACCAATGGAGTGATACTCCACAGTGTTCTTGGTTGCCTGATCAGGGGTTCCTGTCCTTCAATTAAAATTTCTAGTTAGCCAGGGGCAGGGTTTGACATTTCTCCCCACCTTACAAAAATTTCATCCTCGAAATTTGCTTACCTTGCATTTTGAAGAGTTGAGTATATTTTTCTTTCATTTCATCCTCACGTTCCCATGAAGCTTCCTCTACGGGATCGTTTCCCCATCGAACCTTTACAAAAGCGACGGTGCGGTTACGGAGGTTATGCTCCTTTCTGTCTAATATCTCTGTGGGTTGTTCTTCATAGGTCATATCCACACCCAACTGTTCAGGTTCAGTTGACAGTACATGTGTCGAGTTGTTAATATACTTCCTCAACATCGACACATGAAAAACATTGTGGACACCTGATAAAGATGGTGGTAATGCCAATCGGTATGCTATGGGTCCCACTTTATTAAGTATTTCATAAGGTCCAATGAATCTTGGGCTCAATTTGCCTTTCTTGTTGAATCGTAGCAATCCTTTAGTTGGAGATACTCGAAGGAATACTTTTTCTCCGACTTCAAACTCGATGTCCTTCCTTCTATTATCCATATAACTTTTCTATTTTGACTGGGCTGTCTTGATCTTCTCTCTAATAATATCCACCTTGTCCCAGGTCACTTGTATCATCTCAGGTTCGAGATATCTTCGTTCGCCAACTTCATCCCAATATAACGGAGTTCTACATTTCCATCCATACAATGCTTCAAATGGTGCCATGCCAATGGTGGAGTGATAGCTATTATTGTATTCAAATTCCACCAGAGGTATGTGAGCATCCCAACTGTCATTCATTTCCAAAACATAGGGTCGGAGCATGTCCTCCAGAGTCTGAATAGTTCTTTCTAATTGTCCATCCGTCTGCGGATGGAAAGCTGTGCTAAGATTTAGTTGAGATCCTAATGCCTTCTGCAAACTTCTCCAAAACCTTGAGGTGAACCGAGGATCTCTGTCGGACACAATACTGACAGGCACACCGTGTAACCGAACTATGTTTTCAATATATATGTGGGCAAGCTTCTTCATTGGGTAACTTATCTTGATCGGTATGAAGTGTGTCGCCTTTTTTAGTCCGTCTACAATCACCCAAATTGCATTCATGCCTTTCTTGGTGTTGGGCAGATTTATCACGAAATCCATAGTGATTCTTTCCCACTTCTACTCAGGTATGGGAAGTGGCTGCTACAATCCATACAGTTGGTGTCTCTCTACTTTTATCTGTTGACAGATGAGGAACTTGGACACATATATTACTATGGTCTCCTTCATTCCCATCCACTAGTAATACTTCTTCAAATCTTTGTACATCTTTGTACTTCCGGGGTGGATCGTGTAGGGTGAGTTGTATGCCTCTTTAAGAATTCGGTCTTGGACGTCAAAGTCATCAGGCACGCACAGTCTATCTCAAAACTTTAATGCACCATCATGGGCCAAGGAAAAATCCGGGTCCTTATGGACATCATGTTGTACTTCCCAAATTATCTTGGCCAGCTCAGGATCTAATGGTTACTTTGCAATTACTTCTTCTCGTATCGACGACTGCAGGTTCATAGCTGCCAATTGTATAGCCGTTCCTTCGATCACGAGTTCCAGATCAAATTTCTGAGCTTCTTCTATTAGCTGCTCACTTATAATTAAGGATGTGAGGGTTGCAGTCTGAGATTTTCTACTTAATGCATCCGCAACAACGTTGGCCTTACCAGGGTGGTACTGGATTTCACAATCGTAGTCTTTCACCAATTCCAACCATCACCTCTGTCTCATATTCAGCTCCTTTTGGGTGAAGAAATACTTTAGACTTTTGTGATCACTGAAGATCTGCTCTTTTCATCGTATAGGTAATGCCGCCATATTTTTAACGCAAAAACTACCATTGCCAACTCTAAGTCATGAGTGGGGTAGTTCTTCTCGTGTTCCTTCAATTGTCTAGAGGCGTAGGCGACAACTTTTCCTTTCTGCATCAAGACGCCACCCAATCCTGTCCTAGATGCGTCTGTATATACCACCATTCCTCGATAATATCCAGCCAGTCCTAAGAAACTTCGAATCTCAGTAGCATTCTTCGGGGTTTCCCATTCAAGAACCGCTTTAACCTTGCCTGGGTCTACTTTGATGCCATCTTTGGTGATGATGTGTCCCAGGAATCCAATTTGGTGAAGCCAAAATTCACATTTACTTAATTTGGCGAAAAACTGGTGTTCTTGCAATCGTTGTAACACGAAAGTAAGGTGTCATGCGTGTTCTTCCTCATCCTTAGAGTATACCAAGATGTCATCAATGAATACTATGATGGATTTATCTAGCACGTCATGGAATACTCTATTCATCATGTCCATGAATGCTACCAGGACGTTGGTTAATCCGAACGACAAAACCAGAAATTTGTAATGCCCGTATCGAGTTTGGAACATCGTCTTATGGATATCACCGCTCTTGATCTTCAATTGATGGTATCCCGACCTAAGATCAATTTTAGAGAAAACTCGGGCTCCTTGTAACTAATCAAATAGGTCATCGATACGCAGTAGCGGATATCGATTCTTGATGGTCAGCTTATTCAACTCGCGGTAGTCGATACACAGCCGCACACTTCCATCTTTCTTCTTGAAAAATAGCACAGGTGCTCCCCAGGGTGATACACTGGGTCGTATAAATCCTTTCTTCAGCAAGTCTTGAAGTTGAACCTGCAACTCTTTCAGTTTGATTGGCGCCATCCGGTATGGTGCCTTGGATACCGATGCTGCACCAGGAATTAGATCAATCGTGAATTCTATATTGCGGTCAGGTGGTAGCTGCGTCAGATCTTCTGGAAAGACATCAGGAAATTCTCTGACGACTTCCAGTTCCTCCAATGGTTTTATCTTTGCTTTCATGTCTATTATTGTGGCCAAAAAGCTTTGGCATCCATCATCAAGCAACTTTCACGCCTGGAGGGCTGACAAAGTTATTCTCCTGGATTTCTTCTTGGGTTCACTTTGATAGGTGAACATTGACCCATCTTTTAAGTTGAACCTCATCTTCTTCTCCGCACACAAGACGTTTACACCATAGGCGGATAGCCAATCCATGCCTAGGATTACATCAAAATCATTTATAACCATCTATATCAATCGTGTGGTTAGTTTCTTCCCACAAATTTCAATCTGACAAGGGTCGTAGACCTTCTTCAAGCTCACGACACTCCCAGTCGGGGTGCTGACTACTAGTTCGTGCCCGATGTCTCTTGGTTGATCTTTCATCTTACTAGCAAAGGTTGAGGAGATGAAATAGTGGGTCGTGCCCGAGTCAAATAATACTCGCACGGGTATGGTTGAGACATTCAAGGTACCTAGGGTTCGTAGGTAATTTAGGTTACATGTAGTAAGCCAATTAGTCCCTATAAGTTAGTAGTGTTCAGCAACTTACCTATTAATACATCAGGATTTGCCTCAGCTTCTTCATTCATCATCGCAAACACCTTTCCTCACGTTTGATTGTCCTATGGCTGGAAAGACCTAGCGTAGGGCTGATTCTTCGAGTTGTTGCTGTACCCACGCATTTTACAATCTCTGGCCATATGCCCTTCCTTATTGCACTGGTAACACTTGAAGGGTGGAGCAGTAGGTGTTGAGGCTTGGCTCACTTGACTTGTTGCTGGTCGGGCTGGCGAAGCTGCTATTGTTGCTTGGCTCATCGCCGGTTGAGCAGGTCGATTAAATGTGGGGTGGAAAGAGTTCTGACCCACGTTCGGCCTACGATACGGAATCGAGACAAAATTTGAGTTGGTTTTGTGGTAAACTTTATTTGGCCAAGCATAGGTCTGAAAATTGTTTGGCCTTTTTCCTATGGATGACATCACAGCTTTCTCTTTCTCTTTCTCTTTAAACCTATCTTCCATGGTTTTTGCCTTGTCGACCATCTGAGCATAATCCCTAATGTCCATGATTGACAACACTAATCCAATCTCAGTCTTGAGTCCTTTCTCAAATTTCTTCGCCTTACTAACTTCCCCTTTCAGGTGCTCTGGAGCAAAATGGAACAATTCCTCAAATTTCTGTTGATAATCCAGCACTGACTTGGTTCCTTGCACCAGTGCGATGAATTTTGCTTCTTTTCTGTCCCTAAAACTCTCTGGGAAATAGTTCTTGAAGAAAACTTCTTTAAATTGCTCCCACGTGGGGTTCGGGTGAGTAGCTTCCAAATTAGGCTTTGTAGCTTTCCACCAAGCTTCAGCTTCACTCTATAACTGATAACCCGCACATATAATCTTTTGTGTGTTCATGCACTCAAGTACATCGAATGCCTTTTCTAGGGCACTGATCCACCGTTCCGGCTGCATTGCTTCAGAAGTTATTTCGGAAAATGCAGGTGGTTGGAGTTTCTTGAATCTTTCCATAACCTTGGCGGTAGAGTTCTCCGCTAAATGTTGAGGCACATGTGGTGGAATTAGTATGGGCCAATTGGGTGGTGGTGGTGGTGCAGCGCATTCGTGCATCATGGTTGCAAACTAAATAGACATCTGACCAAGCAATTATTGCTATTGTTGCATGGTCCGCATCATAGTGGTCATGAATGCAGTCACGTCACCAGCTGCCACATTTGGCTGAGGTGTAGCAGTAGTGGCTCGAGCGGCCGCGGGTGCCTCGGACGAAGCAGCCGATGCTTCCAAATTTTGAGCCTCAGTTCTGTTAGGTAGTTTACCCTCCGGTACAACTCGAGGTTGCTTTCCTTTACGACCACCACAAGAACCTCTTCTGGTGTTAACCATTATTGCTTCTCTGGAAAGAGGAGCGTGTTCAATATTCCAATATCATCCGTATGAATCCACAAAATGTTCCTAGTCCCTATGGCACCCACCGAGCCATGCTATCCTTTCTTGGTTTGGTACTTTTACTGCAATCTAGGGCCTTCTAGTACCCAGGAGTTCAGAGTGGAGAGTATGGTGAAGGGAACGGATATTAGGCTGACCACTACCCTATTAGTAGAGATTTTGGGTTTACCTGACTCAGGAGAGAGGGTTTACTATCAGCCACGGATGGACATTTCAGATATGTTCTCTTTGGAGACTAGGAGGACGGTCTTCAAAGCATTGACAGGGTCACAGAGCACACCCAAATCCGAGATTCCTTACAAACCCAGTACCCGTGTCATTAGCAGATGTGTGACTTACAACATCTACCCTAAAGGCGGTAATAAGGGTAGCATATCCATGCTGAGGGTGTACCTCACATACTGTCTCTTGGGAGCTGGGAAGGGAGGTCCAGTTATAAACCTTCCATATCTATTGCTTCAGGTAATGCTTTACCATGCTAGGAACCCAGCTGATGGGAACCTTCCTTATGGGAAGTTCCTCACTTTAGTCTTCCGTTACTTTGGGGTTCCATTGGAGGGCGAGTATGCTGAGAAAGACCGATCTAGGCCCATAGACAAGACTTCCATTCTGAAGATAAGGTGCCTGGAGAGGATCCACCAGAGGGTGAGGAGCAGATGGGGATGCAGCAGGATGTGGAGGAGCAGGGAGTGGAGCAGAGAGACATTGAGGGAGACACCCAGGGATTACATGCAGAGCAGCAGGGCATAGGTCCAGGTGATTTCGAGGCTTTGGCACTCAGTTTACTGACTTACCTTCCTATGAGGTGACCGGTGCTAGTAGTTCTCAAGTGCCAGGGCCTTCTGATTGGGCGCAAATGATGACACATTTTTGGAACTTCGGTACCCAGCTCTCTGATATGGCAACTCAGATGGACCAGGGCTTCGCTTCTTTGGGGAGCAGAGTGGGATCTGTTGAGCAGCGACTAGATTTTTGGGATAGATTTTACAAGGTTAACTCTCGCCAAACACAGCCTCCGCTAAGCGAAGTACCTCCTTCTGAGTAGTACTTGATTAGCTCCAGACACTCTTACTACGTGGTTCAGACTATTTTCCTTTTATTATGCTTATGTACTTTTCTTTCTTTAGGATGTTTCAAATTTTAGTGTTTCCCTTTTTTTTTATCCGCTATGTAATTGTTAATCTTTCAGTTTGCCGATGAAACTTATGTAGTGGTTGGCCACAGTTATCTTTTATTTAATGGAAATTATGCATTTTTTATTTAATTGCAACTACCTCCCCTGTAGCTTTTAATTAACTTTTTTTTTTTTACATATTTTATTATTTCAAGCTTATTAGTCCTAGTCTACACTCCATGAATGTAAGAAGAGCCTCACACTCTGATACCAAACTCTGTCACACCCCAAACCACCCCTAGGAGGTTTGGGTAGGTGACCCGAATTGCATAACGGTAATCCGCCAAATCCCACGGATCTAGAAGCAGTGCTTACATTCACGGAACCACATTCATCTCATTACCATGAGTAAGATCAGAGTGCTGCAGATAAACTACAATTTCAATAAAGAAAGGAAGCATAGCGATACGGGAAAATGATGATAATATATACATAAGAAAGATTGTTTTGATACATTTCCCACCAACCCACAAACATAAAGGCAAAGCTGACAGAACCAAAACTAAAACTACTATGTACACATATATATACAGGGTGAGCATACTCAATCCCAAAAAGAAAAGAAAGTAAAAACTACAACCGGTCCACAGTCAGAACGGGGATGAACTCCTAGCAAAAACAAAAAGGAGTTCCCAAAACAAAAGCATCAGAAGTATTCCTCAACGGTCTTCATCAATGATGACCGAGAAAGTATGCAAGATTGGTATGACCTCCGTCGAGGTCCACACCAACATCATCGTAACAACCAGGACTCTCCTCCTTGAGATAAGCCTCCATGCACACTGGCATCGATCTGCAAAATCATCTAAGAAAAACATTGTATAACAGAGTGTGAGCCCCACTGAGCTCGTGAGCAAATAACATCAATCATGCATGCATATGCAATCACAATTCATAGTTCATATGATCCTACATGATGTGCAAGTCCAATTTATTATTAGCCACCTAACAATACAACTAAGTCAGGTCTGTGCTACTATAATCCCCAATACATGTATCCCTGGTGCGGGCTTCTAACCCCTTCCCGCGATACATCCATTGAGTTGTCGGAGAGGACCAGTCAGCTCCCGCATCAGTCACCAAGGTCAGCCCGACTAGCCCTCTGTGATTAACCTGTAGGGCAATCCATTTCTTTTCTCTTTTCTTTTCTTTAGCATACAGCCCATATTCACCATTCCGGTGTTCTTTTCATTTCATGCACCATTCTGGTGTTCTTTCATTTCTTTTCATTTCTTCTCATTTTCTGATGGTCGCCCCCAGAGGCATCCAACACCTAAACCCCTGTTGGCAAGGGTGCGTAGCACAGGTGACGAAACTCTAACCCCATGTCTATGGCATCATATGAGTCAGGTTGTGTCAACCACATCCCATTCTATGGGCTACCATAGGCCTCATTTCCAAGCCGACTACGGCATCTAGTCTAACAATCACAATCATTATATAAGAATTCACAGTGTTGAACAACAGACAGTCATTATGCGGTGATTTGAGTAATTTGAACAGAAGTAAATAACACAGTATATGTGTAAAACCCGTGCCCAAAAATACGGGCTAACTTGAAATTTTGTTGAAAGTTCAGAATCCAAGGTCAAAGCTACCAGTACACTGAGGAGGCATCATGGGAACGCAAAGAGGAAATGCAAAAAAGTATCCCCAACTCTTTGAGCTACATGGTTAGCGAATTTCAAGGATGAAATTTTTGTAAGGTGGGGAGAAATGTCAAACACGCCCCTGACTGGCTGGGGATTTGAAGGTAGGAAAGGAAACCCCTGACATGGCATCCAAGCACACTGTGGAGTGACACTCTAGTGATTGAATTTAATGGAGAAGGCCCGAGGATATCCTCCTACATACCTGCCAAAAGATGGATTGTAGACCTTTGTAGATGTACAGCCCACTTCATAATGTACAGCCTGAGGAAGGTACCATCCCTTGACTCTAGAATCCTTGGGCTAAATCCTAGATCTAGGTTAAACTAATGATGATCTTCATCACTTTAAATATTTTAGATAAGGGATTTTTAAAGCGAAACATCAATTTTCATGATTGGTTTGATGATGAGAACCCAATTCCATACATACATCTTAAATCCCAACATTAATGACAAATTCTGCTAATTTACAGATTGACCTTCTCTTAGTTAAAGTGATATAACTCCACCAGCTGAACTTCATTTATGTTGGTTCTAATTTTTTAGAAAATAGACTCATAGGGCTACATTTTGTTAGAAGACACCATTACCTAGTTCTATCTCTAAGTTAGTTTAAAGTTTAGCTGAAGTTGCTGTCAAAATAGGGATCCTGCTGTTTTAACAGGTTGACCTTTGTGTAATAAAAATAACATAACTTCATCATACAACCTTCTTTTCCTTTGATTCCAATTTTCCTAGAAACTAGATTCATAGAGCTTCACTTTCCTAGAACGAACTATGAACCAATTATGCCTCCAAATGGACTGAAATTGCATTTCAATCCAAATAATTCTGCAGATGAATTCTCTAGGCGATGGCACTGGGCGATGCAGCAAGGCCCAGTGACATCACCCAGAGTGGGAAATTTCTGTATTTTAATGTACAGATGTGTGGGGACCACCCATATTGGACATGGGCACCCTCCATAGGTTGAGGGAAGTCTGGGGGACCACCTCATACCCTCGGATCACTGTGGACCTCACCAGAGTGCCCGGAATGACTGAGAATCAGTCTAAAAATGCATTTTGAAGAGAGACCTAAGCAGCCAAATAGGCCTCAGTAGGGGGTTGGCTTATAAATAGAGGACCCTTAGCTCAGTTTTAGAGCTCTAAATTCCTGCTGAAACCGTAGAGAGGAAAGAAGAGAGAAAGAGAGGAAAGGAGAGGGAGAAGAAGAAGGAAAGGAAGGAGAAGAAGAGGGGAATCAGACCTACACACCAAGGCCTAGATTTTCGTGCCTCCTCACCTCAGTTCAAGTATAAATACATATGTTCATACCTGCTGTCCTCTTTGAATCTCTGTGTTTTGATGGATTCCTGTTCTCTAACAACCCAGAATAGCTGGGAAATGCTATGAATGGCTTCAAATCTGCCATGCAAGCTTAGAGCATGGAAGATCTGTGATTTTTGGTAAATTTCATAAGTCTGATAAGCTGTTTCTGAGAGCCAAATCTGGCTGTGCACAGCTGCACTGCCAGATGCTCAGCTATTTGTTAGATTTGAGTCCTAGATGCAAGCCCTGGCTGCATGGGACCAAGCCCTAGGTAATTGCAGTCCTAGAACACCATTTTACATCTATTTCCAGCCCTGCATGTGGCTGAAATCAACTCCCAAGCTTAGCCAAAACCCTAAATACTATTCATCTGGGCTACTTGGGCAGCCACTATCAACCTAAAGATGGATCTGATGAAGAATCCGATTGGACCATGAGGTAGGCCACCTCAGGGGCTACCAGACCCCCCTGACATGCAAAGGATCCATTTAGGGCTCAGCTTTGCAGGCCCCACCTTGGAAACTCAGCCTGCATCGATTCTGCAGGCACTGGGACATGCACTGGGCGATGCAGCAAGGCCCAGTGATGGAATCTTTTATGAATAAAGGGGTAGATCTGTAATTTCCTGATGGCCTTGATCCCTGGACACTGTGGGATGTGGGAAATGATAAAACTTCCCTTCCCCCACATCTGTACATATGTGAAAAATATTTTGGAACCCCAAGTGGGCCCCGTATGTGACTGTGCACTGCTGTGTTTGATTGTACATCAGTGACCTAAAGTGGACAGTAGTGTAATTATGTCATAGACTGTTGTGGGACCATGTTCTAACCTAGAGGCAGGTATGGGCACTGACAAATGACCAATTTGCCCCTGAACCCTAGGCACTGGCCCATGCACCGGGACTTGGGCCTAAAGCCCAGAGCAAGGCCCAGAGAATTGTAAGTGATCTCGGATTGAGCACCGAGATAGACCTAGGAGCCTAGACTAACACTAGGTTATCCAAAATAGTTTGAATACTTAAAATAACATATTTCTAATTTATTGCTTTAGGATTTGTTTCTGTGCTCGAGGTGCACAGCCAGATACCAACCGGAACTGAACAAACATCTAAACCAGTAGGATTAAACCAAGGTGAGTGGAATTACGCCATGAGTGTAAGTGTAACATGACTGACGGGTCATGGTAACAACAATAATATTTACTGTATTTAATTACTTTAAATTGTTTTATATTCGCATTTGAATTTTGAATCTTATCTGATGAACATTGGAAATGTATGATAATGCTTATATGTGAAATTGCTAGATTAGATGCCGTAGCCGGCTTGGAAATGAGGCCTGTGGTAGCCCGTATTATGGGATACGGTTGACACTGCTTGACTCATACGATGCCATATAGACATGGGGCTAGAGTTTCATCACCCGTGCTACGCACCCTTGCCAATAGGGGTTAAGGTGTTGGATGCCTGTGGGGGCCACAATTAATGTCAGGAGCTATATGCCGGGCTTTATGCCAAAATTAATGTCAGGAGCTATATGTCGGGCTTTATGCCAAAATTAATGTCAAGAGCTATATGCCAGGCTTTATGCCACAACATAATCCAAAGAAAAAGAAAAGAAAAGAACTGAGCTAACTACTAATGGTTCCCCCACGGATTAATCATAGAGGGCCGGTCGGGCTAACCTAGGAAGGGATGCTGGAGCCGACTTGTTTTCTCCGACAACTCAATAGGTGTATGGCGGGAAGGGGTAACCAAGCCCACACTAGGGATACATGTATTGGGGATTGCATTAGCACTGACCTGACTTAGTTGTGATGTTAGGTGGCTAATAAATAAAATGATCTGCACCTCATGTAGGACTCATTTGATTGTGCTTACATATGCATGCATGATTTATATTTCATTCATGGGCTCGGTGGACCTCACACTCTTGTTTATTCTCTTTTAGTTAATTTTGCAAGTATGGGATTGCCGAAGAAGCTGTCGATGGAATTGTAGACCTTCCTCATCTCGTTGCATAGCGACGATTTTGTTATTATTTAAGTTTCTTTCTTTCAAGAAGTGCACTATCAAGATATGTATTTATTGGACATAAATGGATATGTATATGGTAAAACATAGGTATTTGGGATTGTATTATCGATGATATAAATCATCAGTGGGTAGTCTGATCTTCCGTTGCACTCTGGTATTCTTTTATTATCTTTTAACCTCAATGTGTGGTTTGTGACATGTAAATACAGCTTCTAGATCCTTGGGGATTGGCGGATGTCGTAGGATATCCGGTCACTTGCCTAAATCCTCCCAGGGGGTGGTTTGGGGCGTGACAACATATAATTCAATTCTTATTAGCCGGCATAGCATCATAATTACACATGCAGATATGATAGTATTATTCACTCACCTGAGTTTGGTTCTAAATACTCAGTTGCAAACTCAGTTCCAACAACAGTCTGGTTGTTGTCCTCGAGCGTGGGATCAAGTCTTAAATATAAATTAGATAATGTCTTATTAAGTTTTCAGTCTATCACTGGTAGTCCTAGGGTTAGCCTAAACTTACTGGGTTGACCCGGTGCTTGATTGGTACTCATTTGAGATCATTGGGCCTTAGGTCATGTCCCGGTGCATCACCCAGTGTCAGTGGCACAAGGGTAAAATGGTCATTTTCATTAGTTGTACTTGACCCTAGACCAGATTAGGCTTACAGTGTTATCCACAGCTTGCCTGTGCTGCAGGACCAAGCATAGTAGGGTTTCCTTTACCTGCGGGACCCACTAGGGTTCCTAAGTATTCCTTGTTCATAAACAAATGTGGGGAAGGGCTTTTTAGTCATTTCCCAACCACCCACAGTGTCCAAAGGCCATTGGGTGAGATCCCCAAAGCCAGATCAGCAATACAGCAACTTTCCATTCACTGGGAGATGGCTCTGGGCGATGTCTACATCGCCCAGTGCATCGCCCAGAGGCTGCAATCGACATTTGGGCTGAGTTCCCAAGGTTGGGCCCACAGGGCTGAGGTCAGACTTGATCCTCCACATGTCAGGGGAGTTAGGTAGCCCCTGGGATGGCCTACCTATGGGTCCAACTAGATCATCCATCAGGTCAACCATCAGGCTGACAGAGGCTGCCCAGACAACCCAATGAGTATTGTCATAGGGTTTTCTCTAAGCTTGGATCTCAGTCACAGCCATATGTAGGGCTGTAAATAGTTGCAAAATAGGGTTTCATGGCTGTGATTACCTAGGGTTAGGTCTATGCAGCCATGGCTTGCATCTAGGGCTTCAATCAGTCAGCCAGGAGTGAATCTGGATAGTGCAGCTGTGCACAACCAGAATCGGCTCACAAGAACAGCAAATCAGAATTATATTTTTGTTCAAAAATCACAGATCTTCCGTGCTTAAGGCTAGCATGGCAGATCCGGAGCTGTTCTGGGCAAACCCTAGCTGTTCAGGGCTGCCTAGGGAGTAGAAACACACTAAACACAGAGAAAAGATGTGGACAACAGGTATAGGCATACATGTTTATACCTGAGATGGCTGAGAGAGGGCTCGGTTCCAGATGTGATGGGTGGCAGCACCTCCCCCCTTCCTTCTTCTTCTTCTTTTTCTCCTTTCTTCCCTCTCTTCTCTCCCACAGATTTCAGATCTGTCAAGGGCTCTAAAATGAGCCCATAGCCACCTATTTATAGGCTCAGCCCTTACTGAGGCCTGTTTGGCTGAGAAAGCTTCTTTTGAAAATCAGTTTTTAAACTGATTCAGACTGATTCTAGGCACACTGGTGGGGTCCATAGTGAACCAAGGGTATGAGGTGGTCCCTCAGACTTCCCTCTATCCATGGAGGGTGCCCATGTCTATGTTGGGTGGTCCCAACAATTAAAATCCAATAAAATATTTAAAAACACCCACTGGGCGATGTCACTAGGCCTTGCTGCATCGCCCAGTGCCATCGTCCAAAGAATTCCAGCAAGCTGAAATTCAATGGGCTTGCATAGGGGTTTGACCCTTGGTCAGGGTATTATCCCCACATGCCCCATAGGGAATTTTACACACTTTTACAGAGGTGGGTCCCACCATTATAAGGAGGAGAGAGATTACGTAGGATCCAAACCATATATCAGGCAATGAGCTATACATTTGCAGGGGTCTGCTGTCCACCTACTGACAGGCATGTAGGATGATCCACACAGGGTTTTCTCATCAATCCAAACCACTAGAGTGATACTCCACAGTATTCTTGGCTACCTGATCAGGGGTTCCTATCCTTCAATCAAAATTTCCAGTCAGCCAAGGACAGGGTTTGACACAACCAACCCATACAATTTCCACCACCTGTGCCTCAACACTCTGCAGAAAGCCCACAACTAAAGTGATGGAGAGATTTAAGAAGCTCCAGCCGCCTACGTTCTCTAAACTAAATTCTGAGGCGATGCAACCGAAAAGGTGGATTAGCGCCTTAGAGAAGGCATTCACCGTGCTCGAATGTATGGATGCGCAGAAACTGATATGCACTGGATATCAACTACAAAACGAGGCAGAAGCATGGTGGAAGGAAATGAAGCCTAACTTTGAAGTGGTTCATCCCAATCCCACCTGGGAGCAGTTTAAAGAGGTTTTGTCTAAGAATTAATTCCCTAAGAGTTTTAGAGACAAGAAGGAAGCCGAGTTCTCTGCTCTCATCCACGGATCAAAGACCATGCTGGATTACCAGCAACAATTTGAAGATTTATTTCATTTCGCCCCGGAGCATATGAAGGGGGAAGCCAGCAAGACAAAGAAGTTTGAAAAAGGACTCAAACTGGAGATCAGGTCTATTCTGTCGGTCCTTAACATTGAGGACTACGCTCAAATGGTCGACAAAGCAAAGACTATGGAGGACAGATTGAAAGAGAAGGCCACAGTGTCGCCTGGTTTAGGCAAAAGGCCAAGTAACTACTAGAATTTTGGGTGGCCAAACAAGGCTTTTCGAGGAGCTAGCTCGAGCCCCAACCCGACATAATAACGATGGCAAGATGTGGGCCAAACCCCTTTCCACCCCACTTACAGCCAGCCTGCTCAACTTACAACAAGCTAAGCGACAATTGCTGCCCCGCCATCCTGACCGGCAACGAGCCAAGCAAGTCAGGCCTCTTCCCCAACTGCACTGTCTAACAAATGCTACGTATGCCACAAAGCAGAACACATGGCTAGGGAATGCATGCATCGTGGATACAACGCATACCCATCGATCCAATCCCCTGCTCGACCTTTTCAACCACGGGACAATCGGACAAGAGGAAAAATGTTTGCACTGACCAATAAAGAGGTGGAGGTGAATCTAGAGATGATGATAGGTAAGTCTGCCTAACACTGCTAAAGTGTAGGGATTAACCAATGGATGCGAGAAATTTAATTGCATCCTTATTCTACACAAACACTAGGTACCTTGACCATCTTGTTCGCCCTCGCGCGAGTGTTATTTTACTCGGGTGCATCCCACTCTTTTGTTTCCAATGCTTTTGCGGATAGGATGACCATCCAACCAAGGGACATAGGGCACGACTTAGCAGTTAGCACACCAACTGGTTGTGTCGTGAGCCTGAAGGAAGTTTACGACCCCTGTTTGGTGGAAATTTGCATGGAAGAACCTAACCGCCCGACTTTGAAGGACTTTGACATGATACTAGGCATGGATTGGCTATCTTCCTATGGAGAAAACATCATGTGTGCAGAAAAGAAGATCACATTCAAGTCAAATGATGGCTCGATTTTCACCTACTAAAGTGAACCAATGAAGAAGCCCAAAAGGATAACTTTATCCGCCCTTCAAGCGCAAAAGCTATTAAATGAAGGATGTCAAAGCTATTTGGCCATGGTAATGGATACCGAGGTGAAGATTAAGCCATTAGAAGAACTCGATGTTGTTAGAAAATTTATCGATGTTTTTCCAAAAGATCTGACCCAGCTGCCGCCTGATCGTGAAACGGAGTTCGCGATCGATTTAATCCTTGGTGAAGCACCTGCATCCAAGGCACCCTATCGGATGGCACCTATGGAGTTAAAGGAGCTACAGGTCCAACTACAAGGTTTATTGAAGAAGGGACTCATTCGACCAAGCGTGTCTCCTTGGGGAGCACCCATGTTGTTCATGAAGAAGAAGGATGGTAGCATGCGAATGTGCATCGATTATCAAGAATTGAACAAACTTATAAACAAGAATTGATACCCGTTGCCATGTATCGATGACCTGTTTGATCAATTACAAGGTGCAAGAGTTTTTTCTAAAATTAATCTTATGTCTGGGTATCATCAGTTACAGATCAAAAGCAGCGACATTCACAAGACAGCATTCAGAACTCGATACGGACATTATGAATTCCTGATGTTATCGTTCGGGTTAACCAATGCCCCAACTGCATTCATGGGCATAATTAATAGGGTATTCCATGATGTGTTAGATAAGTTTATCATTGTATTCATCGATGACATACTGATCTACTCCAAGAGTGAAGAGGAGTATGCCCAACACCTTAGGTTCGTATTGCAACGATTGCGGGAACACCAGCTATTCGCCAAATTCAGAAAGTGTGAATTTTGGCTCCACCAGATTGTATTCTTGGGGCATATCATCACCAAGGATGGCATCAAGGTATACCCAGACAAGGTAAAGGCGGTTCTCGAGTGGGAGACTCCAAAGAATGCCACAGAAATCTATAGTTTCCTAAGATTAGTCGGGTATTATCACCGATTTATCAAAAATTTTTTGCGCATCTTGGTACCCATGACAAAGCTAACATGAAGGGTGAAAAGTTTGAGTGGACCGACACTTGTGAGAAAAGTCTCAAAGAGTTAAGAAATTGATTAGTGATGGCACCTGTGCTAACCATTCCAGATGGCACCAGTGGCTTGGTGGTATATACAGATGCATCCCGAATAGGATTGGGCGGCATGCTAATGTAGAGAGATAAGGTAGTTGCCTATGAACACGAAAAGAACTACCCCTCTCACGACCTAGAGTTGGCTGCTGTAGTTTTTGCATTAAAGATATGGCGACATTATCTCTATGGTGAGAAGAGCGAGATCTTCAGCGATTAGAAGAGCCTAAAGTATTTCTTCACCTATAAGGAGTTAAACATGAGACAGAGGCGGTGGTTAGAATTGGTAAAGGATTATGAGTATGAGATTCAATATCCCCCTGGCAACGCCAACATAGTGGCGGATGCATTGAGCAGAAAATTCCAAACCGCATCCCTCGCTTCCTTGGTTGTTAGGGAACGGCTAATAGAAGAAGCTCAGAAGTTTGATCTGGAAGTCATGATTGAGGGGATGGCTATGCAATTAGCAGCTATAGACATATAGCCATCAATCTGGAAGAGATAATTGAGAAGCAGCCTAGAGACCCCAACCTAGCAAAGATAATCTGGGAAATAAAACAAGGAGTCCACGGGGACCCAGACTTCTCATTGGCCCATGTTGGGGCATTGAAGTTTAGAGATAGATTGTGCGTGCCTCATGATTATGATGTGCAAGATCGAATTCTTAGCAAGGCGCACAATTCACCTTACTTAGTCCACCCCAGGAGCACCAAAATGTATAATGATTTAATGAAGTACTATTGGTGGATTAGAATGAAGCAGACCGTAGCACTACACATGTCCGAATGCCTCACCTGTAAGCAAATAAAGGCGGAGAGACACAGACTGTATGGATTGTTGCAACAACTCCCTATTCCCGAATGGATATGGGAAAGAATTACCATGGACTTCGTGACTAACTTACCCAATACTAGAAAAGGGATGAATGCAATCTTGGTGATTATTGATAGACGGACGAAGGTAACTCACTTTATTCCCATCAAGATAACTTGATGGAAAAGCTCACCCAGCTATACATTAAAAATGTAATCCACCTACGTAGCATACCTATTAGCATCGTGTCCGACAGAGACCCCTGATTCTCGTCAAGATTTTGAAAGAGTCTGCAATAGGCACTGGGATCCCAAGTGTTGGGGAATCCAATGCCCGCCCAGACCCCGACTCGGGCGGAGTGATGCCTACTAGCTAGTTTGTAATAAGAACCTACAATTGGTATCAAAGCAGGTGGTCGCGAATTCGAGTCTCCCTTTGTGCGACATACTATGGAGCAGATTGTACTTACGAGTGGTCTCTAAGGGTGCATTGGGGGGGATTATTGAGGAATCCAATGCCCGCCCAAACCCCGGCTTGGGCTAAGCGATGCGCGCTGTTTGGTTTGCAATAAGGAAATAAAGTTGCACCTTCCCTCATAAGGCCTCTTTTGGGGGATTGGCAAGCGCTTGGTCCTATGCCAGCTAAATCTTAGCACGATTTTCCATCCCTAGACGGACGGACAATTCGAAAGAACCATTCAGACTCTGGAGGACATGCTCAGAGCTTTATATTAAAAATGAAAGGCAGTTGAGATGCCCACATTCCCTTGGTGCAATTTGCTTACAATAACAACTACCACTCCATCATTGGCATGGCACCGTATGAAGATTTATATGGCTGGAAGTGGCACACACCATTGTATTGGGACGAAGTCAGAGTACGAAAGTATCTTGGGCCTAAAATGATACAGGCAACCTGTGTAAAGGTGGATGTGATAAAAGAAAAGATCAAAGCGGCCAAATCCAGACAGAAGAGCTATGACAACAATCAAAGGAAGGACATTGAATTTTGAGTCGGTGAGAAGGTATTTCTCCGAGTTTCTCCAACAAAGGGGTTACTATGTTTCAACAAGAAGGGTAAGCTAAGCCCAAGATATATCGGCCCATACAAAATCCTAAAGAGGGTGGGACCAGTAATGTATCGATTGGCACTACCACCATCTTTGCAAGGCATCCATGATGTTTTTCATGTATCGAGGTTAAAGAAGTATATCAACAACCTGGCACATGTGATCTCGACTGAACTCGAGCAACTGGATGCTGATATGACCTACGAGGAATAGCTAATGGAGATACTAGACAGGAAGGAACATAATCTCCGTACCCGCACGGTTGCATTTATTAAAGTTTGGTGGGGAAACTGCCCAATAGAGGAAGCCTCATGGGAATGCAAAGAAGAAATGCGAGAAAAGTATCCACAACTTTTTGAGCTACTGGGTAAGCCAATTTCAAGGATGAAATGTTTGTAAGGTGGGGAGGAATCTTAAACCTACCCCAGACTGACTGGAATTTTTGTCTAAGGGACAGGAGCCTATGACCAATCACCCAAACACACTGTGGAGTATCACCCCAATGGTTAAATTCAGTGGAGAACCCCTAAGGATGTCATCCAGTATACCTGTGAGAAGATGGGTCGTAGACCTATGCAACTGCTCGGTCCACAGCCTGATGTACAGCTCTAACTATAGGTAATCTCTCTCTTACCCAAATACATGGGGGCCACACCAGTTCAGATGTGTATTTGGTCTTAGAGGGGGTATATTAGTGGAGTGCCCAAGTATTAGGCTTAACCCTTATGTAAGCCCAAGGCAAATACAGTAAAAGTACATTCTCTGGGTGATGCACTAGGTGATTGACCCAAACACCCAGTGAAATGCCTTGAGTGTCTAAAACTGGTATTTTGGACTCCAGACACCTGGGAACCATGCATACAGCCTATGAACACCCCCTAGAGGTAGATGGGAATTTTAGAAACCATTACCCACCTCTAGAACCAAGTTGACCCCACCAGTGTAGCTGGAATGGCCCTGAATGCACTCAAAAATGCATTTTTGGAAGGAGGGCTTATTGCCAAATAGGCCCTAAGTAATTCAAAGCTATATAAATAGGAGGGTCTAGCCCTCCCATTTCGTTTTGCTACCTTTACTGGAATAGAAAGAAAGAAAGGGAAGGAGAAGGAAGAAGAACAGAAAGAAAGAGAAGGAGAAGGAAGGAAGAAGGGATCAAGGTTGATATGGGCTTTGTTTTAGCTTCCATACAAGATCAAAGGTATGACTATACTCCCTAAACACTATTATCCATTATGTTAGTTACCAGTTCTCATGCCAGACTGGTGTGTCTCTGACCAGTAGTGCTCAGAGCGCCACCTGAATGCCTAGGGAAGCTCTAGATCTTGCATGCAAGATCTAACCATCTAATGAGTTGATCTGATGCTGCTATTGTAGTAGAGATCGAAGTCAGTCTCTGAGATGAGCTGCACTATAGACTTGCACCCAGATCATGCTGTATGGGCATGGATCTCTGCATGCAAAGGGATTTCTTCATGACTTAGCATAAGACCAGACTTGTTGTCCCTTATAGGATTTGGTTACCTATGACGCTGCATCTTAACTTGGTTGGGTGGATTGGCATGTGACTTATCTTTAGAGGTGACCGACTTTGATAACAGGAAAGCGACATAGTGAGTGCTTTTCTTTGGAAACAGAAACGTATAGTAGTCCTCTACTCTACATCAGAATCCACTTGGAATCGCCCTTAGGTGGCTCGTGAAGACTATGCGGGTTCCCTTGCTGTCAACCTATATGGCAACCTTACAGCTTTGGAACCACTGTTTTGATCCTTGAGGGCAATGCACCAACTGATTATTGATTCCCTCGTGTTTTTAGTGATTTTGTTATAGTCCTTTTATTTTTCTTTAAATAAAAAAAAAAGGAGTTTTGAGAAGTGCCCTAATTTCAGATTGTGGTTTTTGTATGCTTGTTTGGGTGAGGAATTCAAAGAACTGGATAGAGCGAGTTGAGATTCCAACCATGGGTGAGGAAGGAGAGAGGCAACCTATGACCCTTAGGGACCACTTTTATCCCACACGGGCTACACAACCCTCATGCATTCGCTTACCCGCCGCCCAAGGAAACAATTATGAGCTTAAATCTAATTTCATTAGTATGTTGCCCCACTTTCATGGGGTAGCTAATGAAGATGCATATTTGTTTCTTAGGGAGTTTGAGGAGGTATGTGTGCTCATTAAGATGCAACAATTGACTGATAATACGGTTAAGTTGAGATTCATCCCCTTTGTACTTAAGGATCAAGCTAAAGAGTGGCTCTATGGTTTGCCTAGAGACTCAATAACTACATGGGATCAATTTACAGTTGTCTTCCTAAAGAAGTTCTTTCCCTTGCATAAGATTAATAGGATTAGGAATGACATTCTGCAGTTTAGACACCAAACGAATCCTTCTCCAAATTCATCGAGAGATTCAACAATCTTCTTCAAGAGTATCCTCACCATGGCCTAGATACTTGGCATCTGTGTCAAATCATTTATGAGGGTATAAATTACCAAACCAAGCAGTTGGTGGAATCCATGTGCCTAACTGGATTCATATCATTCACCGATGAAAATCAAGCTTGGGAGTTTTTGGTTAACTTAGCGGACAAGACCAGAGAGTGGGAATCCACTCAAGAAAATGAAAACTCTGATAAGGGATTTTTGGTGGAGGGAACTGTAGCCAAAGAGGCTCAATTGGACAGTCTTATTAGAAGACTGGAAGCCATAGTGACCAAGGGACCTTCCTCGATATATCAGGTTTATCAGACCACCCCTTTGTGTAGTGGATACCAATCCTCATCACATGTGATGGATGAGTGCCCTAATAGGTCTAGTGGGCATGGAAGCTATGAGAGTGTGCATGTAATGAACAATCCTTATAGTGAAACTTATAACCCTGGGTGGAGAAATCACCCTAACTTCTCATGGAACTAAGGTCCCAATCAAGTTGGTCCATCTATATTCCAGCCTCCAATCCAAAGTCAATTTGCTCCCCAGCAGACTTACCCTAGATTTGTCTCCCCTCCCAATAATTTTGACCCACACCACCAACCCCAATGATGAATCAGCAACCACCTGAATTTCTGAAAAATAGTGATGAGTCTACCAGGATAAATTCCCTTGAGAAGAGTATGGAGCTTCTCATGAGCACATTCATGACCAGCCAACATAACATAAAGAGGCAAATCTCTCAACTAGCCAATACTCTCCATGAAAGGGAAAAGGGTAAGATGCCGAGTCAACTAGATCCAAACCCTGGGACCTCTGTGCCCCATCCACCTCACACTCAGTTGAACTCTATCCATCAGAGTCCACACCACTCAATACCCTCTAGTCAATGTAATGCCATATATGCTCTGAGGAGTGGACATGAGTACCAATAAGAGGTTCCAATTCAACCAACTCCTTTAACTTCTGAGCCTCCTGTTGATGTTGTGAATGTTCCCCATCCACCTCCCATTGTAAGTGCCCCATATGACCCTCCCATAGTTGTGAATGACCAGCCCCCTGTCCAAGGTTTGTCTGATGAACCTATAGTGGTTAATGAAGAGAAATATGAAGATCCACCTGAGAAGACTTATGTCCCTAAGGCTCCCCAATAGGCTTAAAAGCAACAAGAATGATGCAATAACTGAAAAAGTTTTAAATGTCTTAAAAAATGTGCAAGTTAACATCCCTCTTTTAGATGCTATTTCCCAGATACCTACCTATGCAAAAGTCCTCAAGGACTTATGTACTCAGAAAAGAAAAACCAATGTACCTAAGAAAGCTATCCTGACAGCCAATGTGAGCTCAATTCTGTCACAACAGATAGTGGCTAAGTATAAGGATCCTGGTTGCCCAACTATCTCATGCATGATTGGTAACACTAGAATTGACCATGCCCTTCTTGATCTAGGAGCTACTGTCAATTTATTATCATATTCAGTGTACCAACAATTAGGGTTAGGAGACCTTAAGCCAGCATCTGTCACATTATAATTGGCAGATAGATCAGTTAAGACTCCCAAGGGAGTAATTGAGGATGTGTTATTAAAGGTTAGAGAATTTCTTTTTTCCATGGATTTCATAGTCCTAGATACCCAACCTATGACCAATATCAAAGCCCAAATCCTAATTATCCTTGGTAGACCTTTCTTAGCTACTAGCAATGCTCTGATCAATTATAGGAATGGTTTGATGAGGCTATCTTTTGGGAATGCATCTCGTGATTTTAATGTCTTTAGATTGGGAAAGCAACCATGCTTAGATGAAGATGTGCAACTAATTTTTTAACCATCTGATTTGGTTGCAACTGATCTTAACACAGATATTAATCAATGTGTAGAGGACTTGCCTCAATCCAAGTATTGGGGAGAGCCTTCTAAATTATGGACCAAGCCACCACCTGTTGAGCCAGATGGTAATCTGTCTACTTCTCTTCCCAAGTCACCACCAGTGGAATTGCCTGAAAAGGAACAGGAGGTGCTGTCCCAACAACACAATGGGGCCACTGTAATATTTGATCTAGGTAAGGGTACAAACTCTACAATCTCTAGCACATCTTTTAATTCCTCTCTCATGCCACTTTCTTCACCACATTTTTACGAGGTCATAGATTTCCATGAACCTCCTTATTTTGAGCCACCATGATCATATCTAGTACGCCCCTTCTTCTTTGTCCTTGTTTCTATTTTTTTATGCATTGAGGACACTGTATCATTTAAGTATGGGGGGAATTTCATCGAATTGTAGTATTTACTTTGGTTTGAGAGCAAGTGTGTAGCCTCTTTAGTTTGACTTTGAGAGCATCCAAAATAACCTATACTTTGAAATAATAAAAAATTCCGCACTGAGGAGGGAATTGGAATATACCTATCAAAGGGATTTTTTTGAAAGTACACTGTCTACTGAGAGAGCCGATTTTGTTAGTCATCCTGTTTACAAGAGTTTTGGTTAGGTGCTAAGGTTGAACCATGATACACATGCATGATATAGTTGATTGCCAAAAAAAAAAAAAAGAAAATTTATTTGCCCTTTGATCCAGTCTTGACTTGTAGCCTATTTGGTTTGAGTAAGTAAGCCCGAGGGGTGTTTTACACCTAATTCCTTAAAGTCGTCTGGTTTGAGAGTAATTGGCCTAAAGCTCGTTACAAGAGCCACCTAGAAAGCTTAAGAAGTCAAGACATTGCACAAATTGAAGTAGTGTGTGCTGGAAAAAAAAAGAAGTTTGAACTCATACTGCATCAATGTCTAAAGCCACAATGTGGCAATCAAATGATATATGCACTGAGAATCTATTCTGACACTACTTAGTAACTTGGGTGTCTGGTGCAAGCCCTGCATGTCATTCAAGCCAATGGTAGTGGAGGGACATTTGAGTTCAATACTTGAAAATGTATGGCAAAGTGAAATCGAAGTGAAATTGAGATTGTGCATGTGTTTAAAGGTTCTACCAAGGTTCCGACCTGAAGTCTTTTGTAGTCTAGATGACTTACTCGATCTAATCTCAAAGGAAAATAGTGTGACTCACCCTACCCCAAACCTCCCTAAGTTAGATATATGACAGTTCTCCAACTTAGAGTGGGATAATAAAGTTCAAGTGTGGGGGAATATCTAGAAAATCTCAAAGTAAATTATCTTGGGGTTGCATTCTTTATCTTGGCCATAGTATAGATTTACAAATTGAATTTTTTGTGTATATTCACTGCAAACACTCATGAGACACAACACATCCACTAGGGGTAACCTAAGGGTTTGAAGGCTTGTTGCACATGCTAAGTGTAATCGTGATTCCTACGAAAGTGAGTTAGGATTTTTTTTGTGTTTTAGGTTAGTTTTTATTTTTGTTTTACTTGAGGACAAGTAACGTTCAAGTGTGGGGGAATCTAATGAGCACATTTATGTGTGAAATCTTAGGGCATAAAGCATACATTTTACCACACTAGACAGAGTTACTCAGTGCTTTCTTGTGCTTTTCAGGTTTTTGGGCTATTTATTGCTATTCTGGACTATCGGGGGACATCTCCAAATTTACACTTAAAGTTGCCCAATGTTTTTGCATGGCTGTGTTCAAAGTTAAATTTTGAGCAAGATGGATGTGATGGAATTCAATTTTGCATCCTTTTAGGCCTCCATGTAAGCAATTATCATTTTCGGGCCGTAAAAGAATAATGGGCCAAAAATGAGCCAAAACGTAAGCCCGAACCAGTCTGAAGCAACTAAGGACAGAGGAGGAATTTCATATTCAAATTAGAAGTTTGACTAGAAAGTGGGCTGCAAGCAAGGATCAGCCAAGATGGGATTTGCACAAGAAAGAAAGGAGAAATAATAGGAGAGATAAGAAAGGAGAAAAGAAAAAAATTAATTAAACTCTCTCCCACTTGCGGCCTCTCTCTCCCTCTTTCCTAATCTATTTCTCACATTTCATCTCACTCACATTCCATCTCTTTCTTTCCACCACTCACCATTCCACCTCTCATCCTATTATCTCTTTCTTTCTTTCACACCCATCTCTCTCACAGACTCTCTCTCACCAATCCATCTCTCACCATTCCACCTCTATCTTATTTTTTGTTTTTTGCTTTCACAATTTTATCCCACTCATGGCTCTCACCATCTCTCTCCTACTTCCTATCGGCTTCTATCTTTTCTCTTTCCCACTTCCTCTCAAAGTCTCTCATCTCTCCTATCTCCCTTTAGCAAGCTCTCTCTCTCCCTCCTATAAATACCCCATCTCTTAACCGCACTCAACACAGCCCTTTTTCGGATTCATTAGTTTTTTTCTTTGAGTTTTATTTTTCTATTATAGTAGCGGCAGCAACCCTCTTCCCATTCCTGATTCTCTCATCTTCCTTTTCTTTTGAGTTTTTTTTAGATCTTATGTAATTAGGTTATCATATGTAATTTTAATTTTTAGAATCATTGTTAGGATAATTTTTATTTCCCCATCCCTAAGATCATATGTGTAATTTTTATTATATACTTTGGTAATTTGTTCTTCAATATTGGATGCGGCTTCAAGTGATGGGATTCAAGTGACGGAATCATCTTCATTGGAGTTATTTGAATCAGCTAAGTTCTTCTTATAAATTTTAGTTTTAGTAATTTCTTCTCCATCAATCCTTCATTCCCTTTTCATTGCTTTCATGGATAGCTAAACCTCTCCTCTTTGGAGTGGGTGAAAACATGAGAGAAGGAAGAATTGATGGCTAGCATTGTTTATGTGATTAATGAACATGATCAATATTGGACTTACAATGGATGACCGCCCACAACTTGTATGTCATTCCAAGGGGAACTATATACATGTTCGTTAGCCGTATCCATTGTGACATCATTATGTTCATGTATTTTTTTGTTTACATTGTATGTTGTATGAGCACTATTTTCATAGGATATGTTAGCAGTATATGAGCTGTGCCGCATATCTTATAGACCTAGGCTATATGCATGCTTTGCCCTAATATGCTAGTCATTGATTTGCCCTAATTCTCATGCTGGAACCCATTCCCAAGTGACGTTCTTACTTTTAATTCATCCATTCCCTTAGAGGTTGCCCTAGTTTCTATTTTTAATTTGTAATCTTTGGTAATTTAGTTGCTTCTATATTTTCTAGTTTTCGTAATTGGTAGTTTCCATATATAGGTTGTTTTCATATTTGGTAAGTTGTACACTTCGCCTTAATTAAAAGTGAAAATTTATTCAAGGTTGACCTCCTCGTGTTCGACCTGTAGCTACGATTGACCTGTACGCTTGCAGTATTATTTTAAACTCAAATAGGTATCCAATCTTGCAGGTCCGATCTCCATTGTACCCCTCCTCGGTGGGTTTCCTACAAATATCATCATCGGGTATGGGTGTCCATCCAAGGTCTCCCCAAACATCAAGTACGACCAATGGAGCTCCTCATCAGTCTCCATGGCATATCCTATATTAGGGCATATCCTGTATTAGCATATGAAAACAAAGGTTCATGAGGGATGAGCTTCCACAAGTCCAGTAAGCGATCAAACCATACACATCCATACAATCAAGTACTACTATAACACAGGCAGCATCATCGACAAATAATAATCTAGATGACATTCCAACAATGTCAAACCCATGCTACAATGGAAGCTACGAGACTGGACTCCTCACCAGGTTGTCCGTAAACCTCTGATACAAACCCTATCCTAGTGTCTAGCCCGAACTACAATCAGCGCTTGAACTTCACAGTGGCCTAACCCAAAAATACAGTCAGGACCCATGGGCTTGCCCGACACCTAAACCCCTGTCGATAAGGGTCGTAGCACTGGGTATATTATATCCTAACCAGCAAACAACTACTGCAATGCATAGGTACGCACATGTGTAGCCTAGAGCTTGAGTCCATAGTGCCAAACATGGTTACCTGGCTGTCATACCCCGAACCTGTCAAACCTGCCCCTGACTGGCTGGGATTTTGATTGAAGGACAAGAACCCCTGACATGACACCCAAGCACACTGTGGAGTATCACTCCAGTGGTTGAATTTAATGGAGAACCCCCAAGGATGTCCTCCTATATACCTATCAGAAGATGGATTGCAGATCCATGCAGTTGCACTACCCACAGCATTATGTACTGCTTGGACTCCAGGTATTCTCTCTCCTCTCCATGAATGTGGGTCCCACCCCTGAAAATAGGTGTAAGAGACCTTGAGTGTAATTTGGGTGCAAGGCCTCAACCTTGGGTCAAACCCTTGTGCAAGCCCACAGAGAAACATCCCCACTATACTCTCTGAGCGATGCAGACATCACCCAGACACATCGCCCAGAATAGAAAAATGCATTATTTTAATATACAGATGTGTGGGGACCACCCATATTGGACATGGGCACCCTCCATAGGTTGAGGGGAGTCTGAATGTCACACCCCAAATCACCCCCTGGGAGGATTAGGTAGGTGACCCGAATTGCATAACGGCAATCCGCCAATTCCCACAGATCTAGAAGCAGTTAATACATTCACGGTCCCACATTCGTACTATTATCATAAGTAAGATCAGAGTGCTACAGATAATGTACAATTATAACCAAGAAAGAGAAAGCGTAGCGATACGGGAATGATTGTGATATATATACATCTGTATGTTCTAACACATTCCCCAAGTACAACCCATAAACGAAAAGTAAATCTGACATATACATAAGCAAAAAGAAAAGTACATATATGTACAGGGCAAGATAACTCACCCCCAAAAAGGAAAGAAAAAGCTAAACCAAAAGCATAAATGGGGATGAACTTCTATCAAAAGTAAAAAGGAGTCCCCAAGACAAAAAGCATCAATAGCACCCTTTACTGGTCTTCATCAATAACCATTAAGAATGCTCAGATCATCGGCACGACCTCTGTCGGGGTCCATACCAACTCGTAACGAGCCTCCATGCCACAGTGGCATCGATCTGCACAATCATCTAGAAGGAAAACATATATAACAGAGTGTGAGCCCCACCGAGCTCGTAAGCAAAACATATCATCATGCATACACATATAACCAAAATCCACATGATCTGACATGATATGCAAGTACAAATTATTTAATTAGCCACCTAATAATACAACTAAGTCAGGTATGTGCTACTATAATCCCTAATACATGTATCCCTAGTGTGGGCTTCATTACCTCTTCCCACGATACACCCATTGAGTTGCCAGAGAGAACCAGCCGGCTACCCAGGACAGCCCGACCGGCCCTCTAGATTGAACTAGTGAGGTAACCAACTCAAAATAATTCACCTTTTAGTGCTTCCCGACATGTAATTCGAGGATAAACTTTATTGGGCATATAGCCATGATTCACCTAGTGGTGCTTCCTAAGCTTGTAGCCCAAGGCTTCCCGATATAATTGCCCTGGGGCATCCCAGCTGTGCTGAGGCTTCCCGACGTCAACTCCCGAGGTTTTACGGTAGTCCTCACAATCATCCAATACCTTAACCCCTATTGGCAAGGGTGCGTAGCATGGGTGATGAACTTTAACCCCATATCTATATGGCATCGTACGAGTCAGGCGGTGTCAACCGATTCCCATAATACGGGCTACCACAGGCCTCATTTCCAAGCCGGCTACGGCATCTAGTCTATCAATCACACTCATCACGGTAATTTCCAAGCAGAGTTGATCAATAGTCACATGATGTGTAATAATTGAAAATTTTTTAACTGAATAAGTAACATAACAATATAAATAAAGAATTAGATTTTGCCGGCATATATAATATCGTTGCACGTACATACACGACAACATTTCACACACTTGGGTCTAGTTCTATGAACTCAGTTGTAGTTTCAATTTTGGTTGCAGTCTGGTAGTAGGCCTCGAGTGCGGGATCAAATCCTAGATATAAATCAAAAATTTGTCATTTAATATTCCAAACTATTTTTGGATGTCCTAAGGCTGATCTAGGCTCACTGGGTTGACTCAGTGTTCAATTGGTCATCACTGGGAATGGCTTGGGGAAAAGGGACCTTTGGAATGTAAGAATCAGATGATGGTCCCTCCACAATAGGAATGTGCAGCCCCTTCCTTGGGAATTGATGAATGGTTTCGCAGGTGATGTTTAAGTAATGGAATCATGTGTGTCTACATCACCACCGGATTTCTCTCGGGTTGACTCAGCCTCTCCCTGACCTTGAGAACTAGTTGGCAGCGTCCCATTAGTGGCTAAGGGTGCATTAGGTTTTTCCACCCTTGTGCCACTCTTTAGGACTGTGACCAACTGGACTTGCTCTTTCCCTCGACCCGTTTGACTATTTGGGTTACCTATTGGATGACTTGGCAATTGGCCAGCCTCCCTCCTACTTATAGCATCGGCTAGTTGACCCAATTAGTTCTCTAGCTTATTAATGGACTGAATATGTGAGTGAAGTAGTTGTGTGTTCTGCTCGAGTCCACTTAATGTTTTTAGCACCTTTTCCTCAAAGGATTCATTCTATTGGGGTTGAGGATATGGTGGCTGTCCACCCATATAGGCATTGGTTTGAACATTAAATGGTAGCCTATACGGTGGGTTTGGAGGGTTATTAGGTACTGAGTTTCTTCATGAAAAGTTTGGGTGATTTCGCCATCCCGGGTTACAAGTATTGGAAAAGGGATCATTACCCGATGTAGGGAAACTTTAAGCCGTTTACACTTGTTCCTGAATAAACTCAAGGTATTGTGCAGCCGAAGGGCAGTTCGTCACATAGTGACTAGGGCTAGCACATAGGGCACAGGCTTCAGTCTGATTGGGTGGAGGGAAACTCATTGGAAAAGGGGACATAGGATGCTACCCTATAGACATCAAATAGTCCAATTTCTTGGACAACATATCAACCTTAGCAGTCATCTCTATAGTTGGATTGATCTCATAGAGACCACCCTTCTTTGGTTGCTTTATGTGTTGAACCTCAGTCCGAGAGGCCGAAGCATGATGTTGGGAATTCTCACTAAGGGTTTCAAAAAGATCCCATGCTTCCATTTATTCTTGGGCATAAATGTTCCACCACAAGAGGAGTCTACCATCTACCTATATCGGTCACGGAGTCCATCATAAAAGCACTGGGCTATTGTCATTTCGAGACAGCGTGGTGGGGGCACTTCCTAAGTAATTCCTTATGTCTCTCCCATGCTTCATGAAATTGTTCGCCCTCTAATTGGGAGAAACTAGTAATGGCTCTGTTAAGGCTAGTAGTCCGGCCAATGGGGAAAATTTTTTAAAAAAATTCTTGCTGCATCCCCACCCATGTAGAAATCCTAACCGAATCTAGGGTATGAAGCCAGTGTTTGGCTTTGTCCTTTAAGGAAAATGGGAATAGGAGTAACTTTAGGGCATCTTCAGAGAGCTTTTGGATTTTGACTATAGAACACACCTCTAAGAACTCATCAAGATGCCTATAAGGCTCCTCATTAGCAAGACCATAATAGGATGGTAACATCTGTATGATGTTGGACTTGAGCTCATATTGAGCAGCTTGAATGGCAGGCAACTGAATACAAGATGCAGGGGTTTAGGCAGTTGGAGTGAAGTTCTCACTCAACGGCCTTCTTAGGTGGTTTTCATCACCCAGTTTATTATTATTATCCTTATCCTTAGGTCTAGCCACAGATTGCTCTATTTCTAGGTCAAGGGAAGTTAGCTTGGGGTGCAAAGAACGTCGACCATGCATAAAACACAACACAGGTTGAACGTGCTAATTATTAAATTAAAACTAGTAAATTAAAACGTGATAACTAAATAAAAAAATCAATAAAAATAAAAATCAGAACTAAAAAGTAAAAAAAAAATCATTAATTTAAAACTAACAAAAATACTTACCTGGTGTTGGCGGTTGCGTAATTCCACGTGTTGCCCTCGATGAACGGTTACACATATGATCTTAACAGGTTGGGGGAATTAAAAATTAAACCTAAACACCCAATCTAATGCTGGAATTTAAAAAAAAAATTACATAAAATAACCCTAATTACATAAAGTCTAGGAATTAAAAGTAAACCAAACGGACAGCTTGTCCTTACTTAACAAAGAGAACGTTAGGTATGCTAAAATTAACCTAATAAAGAGATTAAAAATAAAAAAAAAATATGCAATTATAAAATTAAAATTAAACAATGTAACACAAAACAACTCAATCAATCTTAGCAACCGTGTTTTTGTTCCCGAGCAACGGCGCCAAAATTTGATCATGTCGTTAACTGGTCAAAAATAAAAACCTAAATTATTCTAGCAAGTAGCAAGTAAGGGATCGATCTACGGGGAACTGGAAGAAATATTGCAAAGAAGGAATTAAGCTAATTAAAGGTAACTAGAAATTAAATTGAACCTAGAACAACGATAAACAAAGAATAATGTGGATGATAAGATGAGAAGAACTATCCTCAGGTCAAATTCACTCTGTTAGATTGATTTTATTCACTATCTCACACACTACCGTTCACTGTGGCTACAAGCCCAATGACACCACAAAGTATAAGGTTCCTCCTAGATATAGGGTATCTTGACAAGTACTATCGTCCTTTGCTACGAGGCTTAGCACGCTTAGTTTGTTCAGTTATAACCTATCTTCGGTACAACCACATGGTAAAAGAAAACCACTATTTGAACAAATCAATTGAATCACAGAAACAAAAGATCCTAACTAGATGTCATCTTTAAACTAGATCAAAGAATTACAAAAGTCTTAACATCAAATAGTCAATGTGCAAAGAAAATAAAATAAATTAACTACAGAGTTCCATCTCCCTGAGAATAGGTTGGGAGTTTAGCTACACATAGCGATCAAGGGAGCACAGCTACAGTTGATCTTCATGATAGCAATGGCAGCAATGGTGATCTCAACGTCTCCAAGTAGAAACCCTAAGACCCTCTTTCCTCTCTTGGCCGCACAGTATCGTATTCCCTCTCGTCTCTTGCTCTTGGTGGGTGGATAGATCTCCAATCTGTATTCTGCCCCCATTTTTAATGAGTCCCCTCCCTTCAAGGGAAAAGGTGAGATGGGTTTCAAAAATTAGAAAAAGGAAAAGATAAAGGAGAATTGGATTGGAATAGAAGAGTAAAAGAGAGAGAGAGAGGCTATGTATAAGATGGAGATGAGAGAGAGATGGAGAGATGATGGGGTGGGTTTTAAAATTAGAAAAAAGAAAGAGATAATGAAGAATAATCATGAAGTGATGATTGGAAGGAGAGATAAATAGGACTTTTAAATCTTCCATCTTTCTAAATTACACTCAAGCCCCTCTTCTATAATGTATTCTCAAGCTATCCCCTTTACCATCAAATATCTATAAACTCCAATATCCTTGTAATAACCTATAATTCAAGTATTTTAGTGCGATAAATCATAATTATTGGACAAGAGCTGCTAAATTAAACAAGAAATACATATTTAAATGCAGCTCGATCATCGATGCATCGTCCGCTTGCTGTATCGTCCACTCAGGCAAAATTTACTGAGTTTTGGCTTGAGCTCGATCCATTCCTTGGCCAATGGCCATGAGGCCTGTAGGGGTCTATGGGAGGAGTGTCCTTAGCCTCCAAAGAAGCTACTAAACCTAGGGATTTGATCCAATTAAGATTCCTAAGAGGGTTTGGGTTCTAATCATCAAAAATCCCCAATTTGGAGGTTCTAACATGGAGTTTCATGTTGGTTTGGTCATAAGCAAGCTTCTAAGCTAGATTTAAGATTAAATCCACCTCTTCCATGAGCTCTAAGTACAAGGTAGGTGTATGGCTATCTAGAAGGAGTGGTGTGAGCTCAAGGGTAGCTCAAATGGAGGTTGGGATCCATCCTTTCTCTCCTCCTTCTCTTCTCCTTCTTCTTCTCTTCAAGCTGAACTCTCCATATTTTCTCTCTTCTTTAGGGTTTAGAAATGAGAGAAATGAGAGAAGGGGTAGGGTTTGGCAGAGCTTAGCTAAGAGAATTAGGGTGTGTTTGGTTGGGGAGTGTTTTAAGGTAAAAAATGGGGTTTTAAATGCTTGGGATCCCAAATGGGGTGTAGGATACATGTCTTAGGATTTAGATAGTCACATTAGGTCATAAGTGGATTGGGTTAACCCAGGGTGGAGCCCTAGGCTCAAGCCATGATGATCCAAGACAAGGCCATACAATTTTGGGCATTTTTACACTTAGTAGATGATGTACCTGTGGATGATGTGCATCGTCTGCTGGCTTCTCTTGCATGATTCGCAAAGAGTAAATTTGAGCAGGTTTGACTCCAATTGGAGTGGGGTCTTCTCGAGGGGTTTCATACACACATGGGGCATATAAATGGGCATCATTGGTTTGCAATTTATCGCATGTATAATCTATCAAGATGTTGTTAGATTAGTATGGGTTGGGGTATGGGTGTACCATGATATGCCTCTGGTTGCTCAGCCCTGTCTTCCAATGGCTCTATTATCCGATTCGACCTGGTTTATTATGTATTAAACATTTCATACATTTTTGTTTAATATGATCACATGAAATATAAACTTTTGAGCAATATATGTCCTTAAGTATTACTTTAAATAAAGTCACGACTAGGGTTTGGATTTGGCAGCCCTTATCATATGGTCGTCGCATTGGGTGCGCCTAGACATGTTTGATTTTAGGGTTCAAATGCAAGTACGCACATGTTGATATGTATATTAGCGAAGAATCTTATTTTGTTGATTCCCCCATGTATCACTGCGAGATCTAGGTTTGGGATAGACATGTGTCACCGAGACCCAGTACCTAATAGGGCCTTGTCACTGCATGATGTGAGCATATTCTTTGGTTCACCAATGACTACGGTTCAAGAGAATTGTTATACCTGCCCCAATTTTACTGAATCGTTGCTCCTAGGTTCAATGTCTGAGGTCAGAAACACCATTATCTTATGGTATATCAACCCCGTGGTTGAGTTCAGTGAAGTGCCCCCACTATTAACATCCTATATACCAGCAAGGAGGCATATCCCACCACCATGCAACTGCTCCATACATCACCGAATGTACAACCCAAGGTAACCACTCTCTTGGAATACTCAAGACTCTACCCAATATCATACTTGTATTGTCTTAGTAAACATGTGGAGGGAAGTGCCCATACGAAGGCCTTTGCCTTTGAGAAGTTTTAAAGCAAAAACAGCAAAGAGAGATTCTCTAGATGATCCACTCTGAATGTTCCAGAATATCTAGAGGATGGTCCAAAGTTGTTGTGCTTGGTATTTTTCATTCTAGACTTGTGGGGTCCAGTGTCTCGCATCCCGGATCCCCTCACCATGTCCGTAATGCCTTGTAGAATTGATCACCCAACCAAGGAACCAAGTGGGATCCATTTACCCTCCCTTATACATGAAAAAAAAACTAGAAAGGAATGTCTTTTTCCTAAACCAGCCCATAGCCAAATAGACCCTAGTAAGCTAAAATTATATAAACCCAACCTATCCTTAGAGTACCTCTACTTTTCAAAAAGTAGAGGAGAGGAGAAAGAAAGAAGAGAAGAAAAAGAGAAGAAGAAGAGGAAGAGTGGGAGCTTGGGAAGTCACTTGTTTCGCTTTTAGGACACTAAGGTGAGCACTACCCCAGATCAGCCTTCCCACTTCTTTGATCTCTCTTGCACTTCTGTAGTAGAGAATCGTAGCAGAATTTTTCCAAGTTTCCCTTCCTTACATGTTACCATATAATGAGATGTTGAGATGGATGCTTAGGATCATGGTCACTTGCATGGATGGGTGTGACTAATGCTTGGTAGGATAGAACCATGACCACTTGCATGCATTCTGATTTTCTAAACCAAATACATGAATGTGTTAGTATGTGGTTATAGATTAGACATTATTCCCATCTGATATGGTAAATGAATCTAGAAGAGACCAAACCATAGCCTTGCATGATCGGTTTTGATGGACAAGAGCCAATTCTATTGCATGTAATGTAACCCATGATGGATTCACATAATCTCACCATGAGATCTTAATTGAATGTATTTCTAATCATTGAGCCTCTTCCAAAATTGAATTGGGGCCATACTTGCAAAAAAATCTCTGTAGATGTTCAAATTCTCGTGCTGCGCAGGCACTGGACGTTCTACTCTAGAGGATGCAAAGGTCCAGAGGATCGTTCAGTGTTGGTTTTGTGGCCAAACTCTAACCCAAACCTCATAAGGCTTGGACCAATGCTAAACCTCGCATATACTTCCTAATGATATTTAAGTGTCAAATATGGAAACCCAAGAAAACCCCTTTACTGCTGCTACATTTTCATCTCTGGACGTTCCACTCTATACAATGCAGATGATCCAGAGGATTGTCCAGAATTATTGTCAACCTTGTTTTGGGTCTGAACTTGATTCTAGCTTAACACCAAAGAACCTTCGCACTCTTAACCACTTCAAACATTATTTAACATGTGCTAATGATCCAATTAACATATGTTATAATCCCAAGTACGAAGAGTCATGCCAAAGCCCAATCGGGACCCAACAATTAACTAAACCCATTAGAACTAGACAAGGTGAGTGGAAATATACCATACGTGTAGGTGTAACATAGCTGATGGGTTGTGAAGTAAAGAATAATTTACATTGCTTTCTTTTATTAATTCTATTCTTGTTTGGAATTATATTGGAAACTGTCGATGGTATGATGCAACTATTGGAATGCTTGAATATAAACTGTTAGCCTAAATGCGGTAGCCAGCTTGGAAAGAAGGCTGGTGGTGGCCCATAGTATGGGATGCGATTAGCACCACCTGACTCGTATGATATCATGTAGAAATGCATTTCACCACTCGTACCATGAACCCTTGCCAATAGGGGTTAAGGTGTTGGATTCCTGTGAGAGAACTAATATCCGGAGGTATTATTCGGTCAAGGACCCATCCTTCAAATAGGGGGATGGTATCACAGGATAATCATAGAGGGCTGGTCGGGCTGTCCATGGAATGAATGCTGGAGTTGACTGGTCTTCTCTGACAACTCAGTGGGTGTATAGCTTGAAGGGGTCCAAAAGCCCGCATCAGGGACACATGTATTGGGGATTGTAGTACTACCTTTACCTAGACTTAGCTGAGAGAGGTGATCCCTCTTATGATGGTGATCAAGGTGTCCCTTTGGGATGATACTTGAGGGAGGGCAGCTTGCTTTTCTAACCTCTAGGGATTCTTTTTTGGGTAGATAGAATCTACTAACCCCCCCTTCTTTTGTAAAGCTTTCTTGGGCTCTTATGCTAGCCTAGAACTTTTTGTACTTTTGTAAAGCGTTGGTTAGAAATGTAATTTCTGTACAATGTGGTGTAAAGACAACAACAATTATGTATTTATTTGAAACTTTAATGTTAAATCTTTTAGGTTCTACTGCACTTTGCTTGGCTTTATCTATATTAGTGTGGGTGTGTGTGTTTGCGAGTTATATTAACTGCTTCTAGATCCTGGGGGTTTAGCGAATGTTGCTATATATCCGGGTCACCCACCCAATCCTCCTAGGGAGTGTTTTGGGGTGTGACAGAGCTTGGTATCAGAACGAGAAGCTCTTTCTACACTCACAAGTAGCAGAGATAGGATAACCATTAAGATAGAACCAAAGAAATGAATAATTAAACAAACATAAAATGAGCTTGTGTACAAAACACAATAGAGACTAATTTAATGCAAAAGTTAAAAAATTCATAATTTAAAAGGAGGCATAAGCCATTCCATCTTGATAGAGATTGGAAGTACTACTTCCGATTACATCTTAGAAGAAAAGTACAACTGATAATAAGGAAAAGACATAAAGCATAACTTAAGACGAAACAAAAGATTCATAAAGCTAACATCAAGATAGGACTACTCCTGTATAGGGTCCTCCTGTGAAGGTAGACACTGATGTGAGTTAACCTGAAAGTGAGCATCCCAAAAGTTCAGCCACTTCTCAATGAATCCCCCTCTCCCATCCAAAGAAGTGAAGCGATGCTGCATCCTATATGACACCTCAATAAGATGGGTATGCATACCACTAAACTATGCCATCAAGTCATCCCAGCTAAAAGCCCTAGATGGTGGTGTTGGTACTCGAGAGGATGAGGCCTCTGTATGACCCTCAGTAGGGAGATCCCCAAACTCCCAGGAATATCCAACATCCCCATCTTCTTGATTGACGTCTTGCTAATGGGTACTCTGCCCTCACCTCCCTCGACCTCCCCAGTAAAGTCAACTCCAAAGTGCACAAATATCTGGGAAAGGAATCTTCCATAGGGCAGATTGCCATTAGCTGGGCGCTGGACATGATACAACATAACCTGCGTGAGTAGGTAGGGTAAATAAAGCTCAAATCCTCCCTCGCCTGCCTTATACACGCAATAGGTAATATAGGCCCGTAGTATAGAAACACTAGCCCGGTTACCCCCCTTTGGGTAAATATTATACTGGACACATCTACTCAACATTCTAGCTGAGGGTTTGTAACTCCCTCAAAATCTGGAGTCCTACCTGAACCAATAGGAGACCTCTCGTAAATCTTGTATTTTCGAAAGTCCTCCACCTTCACTACTCTCCCATTAACAGCCTTCTTCCCACAAAAATCCTTCCCTTCTTGCGAATGTTGGTAGCATGAAAACCAGAACTGATCAAACTCATGTTCTTCGGAAGAAGAACTATGAGACGAAGACCCATCATTGGGTGATGGAGATGGTGGGGAAGAAGAAGACGAATGCGATGATGGATCACACCATGGCTGTTTACTAGGGAATGATTTCCTTGACCCACCACGAGCTTGACTTGTAGACATAGCTATAAACCAAACAAATAGAAGAAAGTTAGGGTTTACAAAAGCATAGAAGGAAATCTGCTAATTTTAGGAGAAGTGGAGAAATTCTGCCATAACTTACCTAGCTTTTGTTATGGATGCAAGAAACCTTGGGAAAAAGCCTTAGGATGGTGGGGAGTTACCACACAAAGCTCTCTGGATGAACCTGGAAGCTCCACTCTACCCAAACAAAAAATAGAAAGTGAGACAATGAGCTTCAGACTGAGTTTTTAACAGCACCCAATTCTCTGGACGATCCACTCTAGACATTCGGAATGTCTAGAGAAAGATAGGACAACAAA
This sequence comes from Telopea speciosissima, assembly GCF_018873765.1. Lineage (NCBI taxonomy): Eukaryota > Viridiplantae > Streptophyta > Magnoliopsida > Proteales > Proteaceae > Telopea > Telopea speciosissima. The sequence continues at coordinate 36,593,408 of NC_057917.1, read as the reverse complement.
ATTTAAAATTTTCCTTGTTTTATCTAGATTCAACCTATATAATGGAATGACAAGAACACCCCAATACACTTGTATTGGCATGGGGGCATACTTGGTCCATGTCCCATACAAAATATATATATATATATAAATATATGATATATGAGGTTATATGAGTATGAATATGTGTACGTGAAAAGAAAATATGACATGCAAATAGCTAAGTAAGGATAAGGAGAGTCACTTGTGCATCTAACCAGAATATTTCTTAGGTTTCGGGAGCGAGGTGCCAATGCGTTTATTTGGAAACTAAAACCACAATGGTGTATGTTCTAAGACCAATTGAGGAATATCAATACAACGATAGCAACATACACGAGCTGAACCAGAAACTAGAAATTTCGATTAATGACTGTAGGTACCTATAGGACCAGCTGTGTCATAACAGAAACCTAATGTCCAGGGACTTCTATGTTATCAAAAGGAGAGTCGATTTCCTCCAACACCATACCACTCGTGTCGAGAGCATACTAAACCGGTGGTCAGACCAAATTCAATGCCTAGTATAGGAAGTACATGTAAATATGTTAGTTTACTCCGCCCATAAGTTTTCCATTTACATACTTGGTTTCCAGACTAAATCTTGAATGTTATTCTTACATGCATGCATCCTCCATTCATTCCATTCCGTATACCTATCCTAGTTAAACTACCCTTAGTAAACTAATGACCTATCTCTCTCGTGATAAGAAATGGTCATGTTGTTTGGGCTTGACAATCCCCAATGACATGCATTACCTTAGGCAACTAAGAAGAAGCTTAGCTCGACTCCAGAGATTCAAAACCAGAGCCAGGAAATATTTGAAAGTATACTTAGCCTAGGCTGATATTTGTAGGATTGAAGAACACAATTACTTTCTTGCACTAGCAGACGAGGTTAGGAGTGACCTATATCACCTCGACTTGGACCTCTACATGACTGAGATGAGACTTGAGTAGTTTGCTTTCTAGCTACAGGTACATAATTCACTCCATTCTACTCCTTAGGAAGCCCATCAAAGTGCATCATTTATGAAACCTGTATCCTTAGATTATAAATTTTCATATGCATGCCTTGCTTATTACATTATATTATACTCTAGTCTCAGATGTTGTCCCCCCATCCATAAGATCAAGTTAAGTCTTCTTCATCCAGACAATTTATGTTTATTTATACCCAAAATCCTTTTCAGAAAACAATCATGGTTAACACAAGATCCAATCGGGGTGCATGTCGCGAGATAGGCCCTTGTTTTGTTCCTGAGGTTGGACCGTCCAACAAGCATATGGCTCAAAACACTAAAGTATCAATCTCTTCAACGAAATTGCCCAAGGACCCTCCAAATCTTGTGCCTGCGGCCCCTCCGGCTCCTGCAACCACACAACCTCCGTTCATGAGTGCCAGTGAGATGAATACGATCATGACTAACATGATGCAGACCATGCAACAACAACAGGAACTATTGGCCCACATGACCACCCAGTTTGCAGCCTCTATTCAATAGTGGGCAATGCAGCCTCCCCCTCGGCCTCCAACTTTCCCACCAACCATGCCTCAAGCTGTACTCGAGAACTCCACTTCTAGGGTAATAGAGAGGTTCAAGAAACTTCAACCACCTGCTTTTTCCCAGGTCGGCTCAGAGGCGCTACAACCCGAAAGGTGGATTAGTGCATTGGAAAAGGCCTTTGATGTATTGGCACCGATGCCTAGAAGTTAATATGCACCGGGTATCAATTACAGAATGAGGCTGAAGCATGGTGGAAGTCAATGCAGCCAAATTTGGAAGCAACTCATCCTAACCCCACTTGGGATCAGTTTAAGGAGGTTTCTTTCAAGAATTATTTCCCAGCGAGTTTCAGAGATAGAAAAGAAGCTGAGTATTCTACCCTCATTCAAGGGTCAAAGTCGGTGCTAGACTACCAATAGCAATATGAGGATTTGTTCCACTTCGCATCGGAACACATGAAGGATGAAGCTAGTAAGAACATGATGTTTGAAAACGGGTTAAAGCTTGAGATTGGATCTATCCTGTCGATCATGGACATCTAGACCTATGCCCAGATGGTTGACAAGGGAAAGACAATGGAGGACAGACTGAATGAGAAGACTACAGCGTCGCAAGGACTAGGCAAAAGGCTAAACACCTTCCAAAATTATAATTCGCCCAACAAGACTCCAAAAGGGTCCAAACTCAGCCTAGTCCGATACAGTATCGATGGACGGAAGCAAGCCAGACTTCCCAACCTTTCCTCCTAGTTTTCAATCGGACCACTCAATATGCCCATCCTGCTCAAAGTCAAGTTGCAACAACTGCCCAAACACCACGACTGGCATCAAGCCAAGCAAGTCAGGCCTCTCCTCAACCCATTGTACCTATCAGATGTCTCGTGTGCAGCAAGCCTAGACACATTGCAAGAGAATGTGCCAGCTGGAGATTTGGTTCACCTCCATAATTCCAATCTGCTGCCCGACCTTTCAAATCGCAGGACAATAGGACTCAAGGGAAGGTGTTTGCACTGACTCGTATGATATCATGTAGAAATGCATTTCACCACTCGTACCATGAACCCTTGCCAATAGGGGTTAAGGTGTTGGATTCCTGTGAGAGAACTAATATCCGGAGGTATTATTCGATCAAGGACCCATCCTTCAAATAGGGGGATGGTATCACAGGATAATCATAGAGGGCTGGTCGGGCTGTCCATGGAATGAATGCTGGAGTTGACTGGTCTTCTCTGACAACTCAGTGGGTGTATAGCTTGAAGGGGTCCAAAAGCCCGCATCAGGGACACATGTATTGGGGATTGTAGTACTAGCTTTACCTAGACTTAGCTGAGAGAGGTGATCCCTCTTATGATTGTGATCAAGGTGTCCCTTTGGGATGATACTTGAGGGAGGGCAGCTTGCTTTTCTAACCTCTAGGGATTCTTTTTTGGGTAGATAGAATCTACTAACCCCCCCTTCTTTTGTAAAGCTTTCTTGGGCTCTTATGCTAGCCTAGAACTGTTTGTACTTTTGTAAAGCGTTGGTTAGAAATGTAATTTCTGTACAATGTGGTGTAAAGACAACAACAATTATGTATTTATTTGAAACTTTAATGTTAAATCTTTTAGGTTCTACTGCACTTTGCTTGGCTTTATCTATATTAGTGTGGGTGTGTGTGTTTGCAGTTATATTAACTCGCTTCTAGATCCTGGGGGTTTAGCGAATGTTGCTATATATCCGGGTCACCCACCCAATCCTCCTAGGGAGTGTTTTGGGGTGTGACAGAGCTTGGTATCAGAACGAGAAGCTCTTTCTACACTCACAAGTAGCAGAGATAGGATAACCATTAAGATAGAACCAAAGAAATGAATAATTAAACAAACATAAAATGAGCTTGTGTACAAAACACAATAGAGACTAATTTAATGCAAAAGTTAAAAAATTCATAATTTAAAAGGAGGCATAAGCCATTCCATCTTGATAGAGATTGGAAGTACTACTTCTGATTACATCTTAGAAGAAAAGTACAACTGATAATAAGGAAAAGACATAAAGCATAACTTAAGACGAAACAAAAGATTCATAAAGCTAACATCAAGATAGGACTACTCCTGAATAGGGTCCTCCTGTGAAGGTAGACACTGATGTGAGTTAACCTGAAAGTGAGCATCCCAAAAGTTCAGCCACTTCTCAATGAATCCCCCTCTCCCATCCAAAGAAGTGAAGCGATGCTGCATCCTATATGACACCTCAATAAGATGGGTATGCATACCACTAAACTATGCCATCAAGTCATCCCAGCTAAAAGCCCTAGATGGTGGTGTTGGTACTCGAGAGGATGAGGCCTCTGTATGACCCTCAGTAGGGAGATCCCCAAACTGTGCTGCAGTCCCCACTGGGACATCCTCCCGAACCTCTTCGTCTTCCGCCTCATCACTCCCAGGAATATCCAACATCCCCATCTTCTTGATTGACGTCTTGCTAATGGGTACTCTGCCCTCACCTCCCTCGACCTCCCCAGTAAAGTCAACTCCAAAGTGCACAAATATCTGGGAAAGGAATCTTCCATAGGGCAGATTGCCATTAGCTGGGCGCTGGACATGATACAACATAACCTGCGTGAGTAGGTAGGGTAAATAAAGCTCAGATCCTCCCTCGCCTGCCTTATACACGCAATAGGTAATATAGGCCCGTAGTATAGAAACACTAGCCCGGTTACCCCCCTTTGGGTAAATATTATACTGGACACATCTACTCAACATTCTAGCTGAGGGTTTGTAACTCCCTCAAAATCTGGAGTCCTACCTGAACCAATAGGAGACCTCTCGTAAATCTTGTATTTTCGAAAGTCCTCCACCTTCACTACTCTCCCATTAACAGCCTTCTTCCCACGAAAATCCTTCCCTTCTTGCGAATGTTGGTAGCTTGAAAACCAGAACTGATCAAACTCATGTTCTTCGGAAGAAGAACTATGAGACGAAGACCCATCATTGGGTGATGGAGATGGTGGGGAAGAAGAAGACGAATGCGATGATGGATCACACCATGGCTGTTTACTAGGGAATGATTTCCTTGACCCACCACGAGCTTGACTTGTAGACATAGCTATAAACCAAACAAATAGAAGAAAGTTAGGGTTTACAAAAGCATAGAAGGAAATCTGCTAATTTTAGGAGAAGTGGAGAAATTCTGCCATAACTTATCTAGCTTTTGTTATGGATGCAAGAAACCTTGGGAAAAAGCCTTAGGATGGTGGGGAGTTCCCACACAAAGCTCTCTGGATGAACCTGGAAGCTCCACTCTGCCCAAACAAAAAATAGAAAGTGAGACAATGAGCTTCAGACTGAGTTTTTAACAGCCCCCAATTCTCTGGACGATCCACTCTAGACATTCGGAATGTCTAGAGAAAGATAGGACAACAAAATTTAAAATTTTCCTTGTTTTATCTAGATTCAACCTATATAATGGAATGACAAGAACACCCCAATACACTTGTATTGGCATGGGGGCATACTTGGTCCATGTCCCATACAAAATATATATATATATATAAATATATGATATATGAGGTTATATGAGTATGAATATGTGTACGTGAAAAGAAAATATGACATGCAAATAGCTATGTAAGGATAAGGAGAGTCACTTGTGCATCTAACCAGAATATTTCTTAGGTTTCGGGAGCGAGGTGCCAATGCGTTTATTTGGAAACTAAAACCACAATGGTGTATGTTCTAAGACCAATTGAGGAATATCAATACGATGATAGCAACATACACGAGCTGAACCAGAAACTAGAAATTTCGATTAATGACTGTAGGTACCTATAGGACCAGCTGTGTCATAACAGAAACCTAATGTCCAGGGACTTCTATGTTATCAAAAGGAGAGTCGATTTCCTCCAACACCATACCACTCGTGTCGAGAGCATACTAAACCGGTGGTCAGACCAAATTCAATGCCTAGTATAGGAAGTACATGTAAATATGTTAGTTTACTCCGCCCATAAGTTTTCCATTTTACATACTTGGTTTCCAGACTAAATCTTGAATGTTATTCTTACATGCATGCATCCTCCATTCATTCCATTCCGTATACCTATCCTAGTTAAACTACCCTTAGTAAACTAATGACCTATCTCTCTCGTGATAAGAAATGGTCATGTTGTTTGGGCTTGACAATCCCCAATGACATGCATTACCTTAGGCAACTAAGAAGAAGCTTAGCTCGACTCCAGAGATTCAAAACCAGAGCCAGGAAATATTTGAAAGTATACTTAGCCTAGGCTGATATTTGTAGGATTGAAGAACACAATTACTTTCTTGCACTAGCAGACGAGGTTAGGAGTGACCTATATCACCTCGACTTGGACCTCTACATGACTGAGATGAGACTTGAGTAGTTTGCTTTCTAGCTGCAGGTACATAATTCACTCCATTCTACTCAGGAAGCCCATCAAAGTGCATCATTTATGAAACCTGTATCCTTAGATTATAAATTTTCATATGCATGCCTTGCTTATTACATTATATTATACTCTAGTCTAAGATGTTGTCCCCCCATCCATAAGATCAAGTTAAGTCTTCTTCATCCAGACAATTTATGTTTATTTATACCCAAAATCCTTTTCAGAAAACAATCATGGTTAACACAAGATCCAATCGGGGTGCATGTCGCGAGATAGGCCCTTGTTTTGTTCCTGAGGTTGGACCGTCCAACAAGCATATGGCTCAAAACACTGAAGTATCAATCTCTTCAACAAGATTGCCCGAGGACCCTCCAAATCTTGTGCCTGCGGCCCCTCCGGCTCCTGCAACCACACAGCCTCCGTTCATGAGTGCCAGTGAGATGAATACGATCATGACTAACATGATGCAGACCATGCAACAACAACAGGAACTATTGGCCCACATGACCACCCAGTTTGCAGCCTCTATTCAATAGTGGGCAATGCAACCTCCCCCTCGGCCTCCAACTTTCCCACCAACCATGCCTCAAGTTGTACTCGAGAACTCCACTTCTAGGGTAATAGAGAGGTTCAAGAAACTTCAACCACCAGCTTTTTCCCAGGTCGGCTCAGAGGCGCTACAACCCGAAAGGTGGATTAGTGCGTTGGAAAAGGCCTTTGATGTATTGGCACCGATGCCTAGAAGTTAATATGCACCGGGTATCAATTACAGAATGAGGCTGAAGCATGGTGGAAGTCAATGCAGCCAAATTTGGAAGCAACTCATCCTAACCCCACTTGGGATCAGTTTAAGGAGGTTTCTTTCAAGAATTATTTCCCAGCGAGTTTCAGAGATAGAAAAGAAGCTGAGTATTCTACCCTCATTCAAGGGTCAAAGTCGGTGCTAGACTACCAACAGCAATATGAGGATTTGTTCCACTTCGCATCGGAACACATGAAGGATGAAGCTAGTAAGAACATGATGTTTGAAAATGGGTTAAAGCCTGAGATTGGATCTATCCTGTCGATCATGGACATCTAGACCTATGCCCAGATGGTTGACAAGGGAAAGACAATGGAGGACAGACTGAATGAGAAGACTACAGCGTCGCAAGGACTAGGCAAAAGGCTAAACACCTTCCAAAATTATAATTCGCCCAACAAGACTCCAAAAGGGTCCAAACTCAGCCTAGTCCGATACAGTATCGATGGACGGAAGCAAGCCAGACTTCCTAACCTTTCCTCCTGGTTTTCAATCGGACCACTCAATATGCCCATCCTGCTCAAAGTCAAGTTGCAACAACTGCCCAACCACCACGACTGGCATCAAGCCAAGCAAGTCAGGCCTCTCCTCAACCCATTGTACCTATTAGATGTCTCGTGTGCAGCAAGCCTAGACACATTGCAAGAGAATGTGCCAGCTGGAGATTTGGTTCACCTCCATAATTCCAATCTGCTGCCCGACCTTTCAAATCGCAGGACAATAGGACTAAAGGGAAGGTGTTTGCACTGACCAATAAAGAAGTAGAGGCGAACCTGGAAGTTATGATAGGTACCTTAACTATATCTTTTGCTTTAGTACGTGTGTTATTTGATTCCGGTGCATCCCACTCCTTTGTTTCAAACTCTTTTGCAGACAAAATGAATATACGGACAAGGGATGTAGGACACAAGCCTGTAATTAGCAGTCCAACTGGGAGTGTAGTAAGTTAAAAGGAAGTTTACGAACCTTGTCCAGTAGAAATCTGTGATGGGAACTTGATAACTCATTTGATCAAGTTTGACATGCGGGATTTCCACGATCCTAGGCATGGATTGGTTATCCGCCTATGGTACAAATGTAATGTGCGTGGAAAAGCAAATCCTACTTAGGACTAAGGATGGGGCAGAGTTCACTTACAAGAGCAAGCGGACAAAGATAGCCATATCCGCTCTCCAACCATGGAAATTGCTCGATGATGGATGCCACGGGTATTTGGCCACAGTAATAGATACTGAGGCAAAGACCAAACCATTGGTAGAGTTAGAAGTTGTTACGGAGGTCCCCAACATGTTCCCGGATGACTTGACCCAACTACCACCGGACTGGGAAACAGAGTTTGGGATTGATTTAATTCCCAGAGCTGCCCTTGTGTCCAAGCCACCACACAAGATGGCACCCATGGAGTTAAAAGAATTACAAATTCAACTGCAAGATTTTTTGAAGAAAGGGCACATTCGGCCGAGCGTATCGGAGAGCACGTATGCTCTTTGTGAAAAAGAAAGATGGAAGTATGTGCATGTGCATCAACTATCAAGAGTTGAATAAGCTTATGATCAAGAACCAATACCCATTGCCTGACATTGATGACTTATTTGACCAACTACAAGGTGCAAGCATGTTCTCTAAGATCGATCTTAGATTTGGATACCACCAGCTTAAGATCAAAGGCAACGACATACACAGGAAGACATTCAAAACTTGATATGGACATTATGAATTTCTAGTATTGTCGTTTGGGTTAACCAAAGCTCCAGTTGTGTTCATGGACATGATGAACAGGGTGTTTCACGATGTACTAGACAAGTAAAATTCAGAAAGTGTGAATTTTGGCTTCATCAGATAGGCTTCTTGGGACATATCAATACCAAGAAGGGCATTAAAGTTGACCCAGAAAAGATAAAGGCGGTCCTCGAGTGGTAGACTTCAAAGAGTGCCATGAAAATCCATAGTTTTTTGGGCCTGGCTGGGTATTATCAGCAATTCATCGAGAACTTTTCATGTTTATTGGCACCAATGACTCGACTAACAAAGAAAGGGGCAAAGTTTGAATGGTCTGACGTGTGTGCGAAAAGTTTCCAAGAGTTGAGTAAGAAGTTGGTGACGGCCCTGGTATTGACTATTCCGGATAGCACCAGTGGCATGGTAGTATACACGGATGCATCTCGAATGGAGTTGGGTAATGTGCTAATGCAGAAAGGGTAGGTGGTTACCTATGCCTCTAGAGAACTGACGAAACACAAGAAGAACTACCCCACTCATGACCTAGAACTGGCCGCGGTGGTGTTTGCCCTAAAAATCTGGCGACATTACCTATATGGAGAGAAGAGCGAAATCTTCAATGATCACAAGAACCTGAAGTATTTCTTCACATAGAAGGAGGAAAATATGAGACCTAGGAGGTGGCTGGAATTACTGAAGGACTACGATTGCAACATCCAATACCACCCGAGCAAGGCCAATGTTGTTGCAGACACACTCAATAGAAAATTTCAAACTCTGTCGCTCACCTCCTTAGCCGTTTATGAGCAACTAATAGAGGAAGCAAGAAAGTTTGATTTGGAACTCATGATAGAGGGAACGGCTATTCTAGTGGCAATAATGGATGTACAACCATCAATCAGGGAGAAAAGCAAAGAAAAGCATCCTAGAGATCCCGAGCTAGCAAAAATTATTGAGAATATCAGACAAGGAATTCAAAGGGACCTAGACTTCTCAATTGCTGCTGAAGGAGCGCTAAAATTTAGAAATAGACTGTGTGTACTAGCTGATTATGATGTACAAGACTGAATCCTTAGGGAAGCGCATAGTTCACCTTAAAATACATCCAGGTAGTACAAAGATGTATAAGGATCTGAAGGGATATTATTGGTGGATTGGGATGAAGGAGACTGTGGCCTTGTATGTATCAAAATTCCTCACCTGCCAACAAGTGAAGGCAGAGAAACACAGGACCTTATGGCTTGGTACAGCTGTTACCTATTCCAGAGTGGAAATGCGAAAGGGTCACCATGGACTTTGTGACAGGTTTTTCACTTACAACTAAAGGCATGAATGCAATTTAGGTAATAGTCGATGGATTGAATATGTTACACCCGCACCCAAAATATACCCAAATACCCCAGGGCAATTTAGACCTTACCAAAGGGGTAATGCCAAGGTGGCTATGGTAAACAATTATGACCTTGAACCTAATATTTTATTATGAGAATCCCCTCGAAGTCCTGGAAGTATGGGTCAAAGCCCCATAATTTTCCTTGAAGCTTGGGCCCTGACAGCAGCACCGGAGTCACGAATGGACTCACTTGAACTGAATCTGCTCGAGGATCCACCAGTGCTGTTACCTACCCTTTTGGTCTATTTTCCTATGGGACCCACATCCTTGTATCTCAGACACCATAATTGGACCCTTAGACTAGATGGACCCCCACCTTTACCATTAATTGGTTAAAAGGGCCATGAAAGTGGGTCCATAAGACTTAATTAATTAATGGGTTTTATACCCTAACTTAAACCAAATGGCCCTTAGAGGACAAATAGGTCCTATGGACTTAGGGTGCACCCAAACGTTTGCTAATTAACTAAATGGACCTAATGGTTATGACATGGACCAAACATGCCCTAAGACCCAAATTTAAAACCCATTTAAGACCTAAGGGACTAACTAGTGTTTGGAGGCACCTAACTAAACATGACCTAAGGCCCTTCTACCCCTTATTCCCGTATCTCTCCCCCTCCCATGCAAACCATGGAGGAGAAGAGACAAGGAAAGGAGGAGAAGGACGAAGGAAGAAGAAGTAAAAGTAGGAGAGGAATAGGAGGGGAAGGAAAGAAGATGGAGGCCATGCCAAGATGGCTGGCTACCCCACATCTCTTCCTCTTGCTGTCCAAATAAGGGGAGAAGGAGAAGAGGAGAAGAAGAGATGGAAAGGAGGGGAAGAAGGAAAAGGAGGTGGGTCTTCAAGGCTGGCTAGGGCTAGAATTAGAGCTCCTCTCACAAAAGTAAGACCTGAAATTTGGTACTTCTCCATTCCCATTTCCATTTTGGTAGATTCCTTGAGCTTGGTCTAACCTAGGGTTCCATTTGGGACTCAAGGTGAAGCTCGGTCCTTAATGGAGCTCAAATGGCAAAGACCAAACCCTGTTAAAGACCTATGTGTGCTGCATTTGCAGCCATTATAACTGAACCCTTGGTTCTAAGCTAAGAAACCCTACCCTTGGACCAAATCGAGACCAAACCCTTATGTGATCTTGAATCCATGGGGTAAGCCTAGGTTCTAATGACCTTAAGGAGATTTGGACACCCACTCCATGACCCCGAGTGTTGGATGAGCTCCAAGCTTCAAGCTGGAGGAGATGCCCTTTGAAATCTCGAAAAAGATTTTCGGTGGATGCACGATCGGATCCACTAATCTTGGTACCATCAGTCAGTCCACCCAGTGTAATCCCTACGATTTGACCTGAAGGGATGAAGGAACGGATTCATTCTATTGCATCCGCCCATGGGTCAATTCACTCTCGGGCATGTCTCAGGGATTGAGCGTGTCAAACCCTGCCCCTAACAGACTAGAATTGTGATTGAAGGACAGGAACCCCTGACATGGCATCCAAGCACACCGTGGAGTATCACTCCAGTGATTGAAATTGATGAAGCAACCCTGTGCATGTCTTCTTACATACCTGTCAAAAGGTGGAAAGCTAACCCTTGCAACTGCACAGCTCATAGCATAATGTATTGCCTGGACTCCAGGTATTCTCTCTCCTCTTCAAAACTATGGGTCCCACCCCTGGAAATGTGTGTAAAGGACCCTAAATGACATGTGGGGACAAGACCCTGACCATGGGTCAAACCCCTGTGCAAATCCACAAAGTTTCAGCCTTGCTAAAATCTCCGGGCAATGCAGACAACCCCCAGAGCCATCGCCTAGTGTGCAGAACAGCATTATTTTAAGGATTTAAATTATGGGGACCACCCATATTGGACATGGGCAGCCTCCATAGGTTGAGGGAAGTTTGAGGGACCACCTCATACCCTTGGATCACTGTGGACCCCACCTGAGTGCCCAAAATGGCCGATAATGCAGTAAAAAATGCATTTTGGAAATGGATCTTAGCAGCCAAATGGGCCCTAGTTAAGGGCTGGGCTATGAATACCAGTACCTTGGGTTCATTTTGGACCCTTGGCTACTATTCAAACCATGGGGGAAGGGAGAAGAAAGAAAGGAAAGAAAGGAGAGGAAGAAGAAGAAGAAAAGAGAAGGAGAAGAAGGAAGGAAGCTACCTTGCCCTCCAAGGCCCTGATTTCGTGCAACCACAAGCCTGTGCAGGTATACACAACCTTGCTCTACCTACTGCCATCTTTGAATCTCTATGCTTTGATGGACTTCTAACCACTGGTAGCCCTGGACAACTAGAGGCTGCCAAGTACCACCTCAGATCTACCATGCAAACATGATGAATGGAAGATCTGAGTGCTTATTGATGTTTTACATATCTAATTTACTGATCTGGAACCGAAACTTGGCAGTGCTTGGCTGCCCTACTGTGTTGGACAGAGAACTGGCTATTTGGAGCCCTGAATGTAAGCCCTAGCTACATGGGACCTAGCCCTAGGTGGTAGCAGCCTTGGATTATCATTTTACACCTGATTCCAGCTTTGTATGTAGCTAAAACTAAGTTTTATACCTGATGAGTTCCCTATATTACTATTCATTGGGCTGTCTGGGCAGCCTCTGGCAGCCAAGTGGTGGGCCCAGTTGAAAATCCACAAGGACCAGTGCAAAGTGTGCCCTTGGGGATCCAAGGTGACCTAACATGCATTGGGAGAAGATCCATGCATAGCCCATGGTTCAAAACCTAGGAATCTCAGACTGATTTCGATTTTGCAATCTCTGGGCGATGTAGACATCGCCCAGAGCCATCGCCCAGTGAAGGAAACTTTATTGTTTTGATGCTCTGACCTAGGAATTCTACCCCTAGGGCCATGACACAGTGTAGGGAGGTGGGAAATGACCAGAATGCCCCTCCCCACATCTGTCCATGTGTGTGAGTGCTTGGGGTACCCAAGTAGGCCCCGTAGGACTTGGAAACCTTGGCTGTGTTGGTCCTGCAACACTGTTAAGATGGGGACAGCACTATGAGGCTATTGTGACCTAGGATCATGTACTAAAATGGAAAATGACCATTATACCCCTAGACTACCAATTCTGGATGATGCACCGGGACATAGGCCTAAGGCCTAGTACAAGGCCCAAGGAATTCTAGGTGAAGATCAACTATACACTAAGTCAACCCAGTGAACTTAGATCAACCCTAGGGTTTCCAAAAATAGATTGGAATATTAAAATGACAATTTTTTATTTATATCTAGGATTTGATCCCGTGCTCGAGGCTTAAAACCAGACTGCAGCCGGAACTAAATTTGCAACTGAGTTCTTAGAACCAGACCCAGGTGAGTGAAGTATATATCATATATGTGTGTGTAACTGTGATACAATGCCAGCAATTAAACTCTTAAATTATTAATGCTGTGTTATTTAAATTTTTTTCAATTGTTCAAATTACTACACATTAATTGTCTACTGATCAAAAATTGTGAATCTTATCTGATGATTGTGAATGTTAGACTAGATGTCGTAGTCGGCATGGAAACGAGGCTTGTGGTAGCCCGTAGTATGGGATACAGTTGACACCACCCGACTCGTACGATGCCATATAGACATGGGGTTAGAGTTTTATCACCCGTGCTATGCACCCTTGCCAATTGGGGTTAAGGTGTTGGATAACCGTGAGGACTACCGTTAAACCCTAGAGGCGTTTACACTGGGAAGCCTCAGCACAGCTGGGATGCCCTAAGGTAGATTTGTCGGGAAGCCTCGGGCTATAAGATTGGGAAGCACCGAAATGTGAATTTTTTGGTGGAATGCCTTATATAATGATTATGCACTGGTTTGGGTGTTCTAATATTGAGTCGATTACCTCACGGGAGTTAATCCAGAGGATCGGTCGGGCTGTCCTGGGTAGGGAGATGCTGGAGCCGGCTGATCTTCTTCGACAACTCAATGGGTGTATCGCGGGAAGGGGTAACCATGCCCACACCAGGGATACATGTATTGGGGATTGTAGTAGCATTGACCTAACTTAGCTGTATTGTTAGGTGGCTAATTAAATAATTTGGACTTGCATATCATGTAGGAACATGTGGATTGTGGTTGCAGATGCATGCATGATGATATGTTTTACTAACGAGCTCAGTGGGGTTCACACTCTATTACAGATGTTTTTTTCTTTAGATGATTGTGCAGATCGATGCCACTATGGCATGGAGGCTCGTTACGAGGAGGAGAGCCCTCGTGATTATGACTTTATTGGTGTGGACTCCGATGGAGGTCATGCCAATCCTGCGTGTGTTCTCAGCGATCGTTGATGAAGACCAGTGAAGGGCGCACTTGATGCTTTTTGTCTTGGGGACTCCTTTTTGCTTTTGATAGGAGTTTATCCCCATCTATGCTTTTGATTTAGTCATTTTCTTTCTTTCTTTTTAGGGTTGAGTTATCTCACCCTGCATATATTATGTATATATTTCCTTTTAGCTTTTGTTAGCTTTGTTTCTCTTTGTGGGTTGTATTTGGGTGGGAATGTTTCAAAACACTTTGTATATGTATATATCACCATCATTCCCGTATTGCTACATTTTCTCTCTTGTTAAACATTGTAGATACTCTGCAGCACTCTGATCTTACCTGTAGTAATGTGATGAATGTGGGGCCGTGAATGTATTAACTGCTTCTAGATCCGTGGGATTTGGCGGATTGCCGTTATGGAATTCGGGTCACGTACCTAATCCTCCCAGGGGGTGGTTTGGGTGTGACAGAGCTTGGTATCAAAGCGTGAGGCTCTTCTTACATTCGCGGGATGTAGACTAGGTCTAATAAGCTACCAACATTAAAATATGTAATCATTAAAAGCTACAGGGGAGGTAGATGTAAATAAACAAAAGATGCATAATCTCATTAACATAAAGATAATTGTGGCCGAGTCACTACATAAGTTTTGATTGACAGTACTACTTTCAAATATTTACATAAGTTGACAAAAAAAAAAACAACTAAATACATCTCGAACAAAAATATACATAAGCTAAAAAAAAAGATTAGTCAGAACCACGTAGCAAAAAAAAAAAAAAAAAAAACACCAATGCTGGCTGGAAGGATTACTCTGACGGAGGCAAGTCGCTCGGTGGAGGCTGAGTCTGGCATGAGTTAACACGGTAGAACCTGTCCCAAAAATCCAAGCACTGCTCAACAGATCCTACCCTACTATCCAAGGATGAGAAGCCTTGATCCATCCTAGTCGCCATGCCGGTGAGCTGAGTACTAAGACCCTGAAAATGTGACATCATCTATGCCCACTCAGATGGCTCTGGAACATGTGAACTGGTGGCACCCGTCGTCTCATAAGCAGGCAAGTCTGCGAACTGTGTGTCAATCCCCGCAAAGTCACCCTGCTCCTATGGATCACCCCCTGGCACCTTCATCTTCAGTATCGAGGTCTTGTCAATGGGCCTGGACCTATCTTTCTCCACATACTCGCCCTCCAAAGGAACCTCGAAGTGCCGAAAGACTAAGGTAAGGAACTTCCCATATGAAAGGTTCCCATCAGATAGGTTCTGCGCGTGATATAGCATAACCTGAAGTAGGAGGTATGGGAGGTTTATCACCGGACCTCCTCTACCTGCTCCCAGTAAGCAGTATGTGATATAGGCCCTCATTATAGATATGCTACCCCTATTCCTGACCTTCGGGTAGATGTTGTAGGACATGCACCTACTAATAATGCAAGCACTGGGCTTGTAGGAAGCCTCAGACCTAGGGGTGTCCTGCGAACCAGTCAGTGCTTTGAAGACCCTCCTCCTGGTCTCCAAAGAGAACATCTCAGAAATGTCGATTCGGGGCTTGTAATAACACCTCTCCCTGGTATTGGGCAGCCCCAAAATCCCTACAAGTGAGGCAATGGGCAATTTGATATCCACTCCCTTCACTCTACTCTCTAGTCCAAACTCTTGTGCCCCAGATGGCACCAAGTTACAATAGAAATACCGAACCAAGTTGGGATAACAAGGTTCAGTAGGAGACAACATAGAGGCCCAACCTAAGATGTTGGACCTAGTGTATAAACTATACTGATGGAAGTCATCCACCTGTACTACCCAACCGTTTACAATTTTTAGGGACCTAAAATTCTTCCAATCCCTTCCATGCACATACCTAGAGATATGAAATTGGTCAAACTCGGGCTCCTCCGATGATGAATCGTCCCTAGGAGAAGATGGAAGCACTGTAGAAGAAGAAGAGTCCTCATTCTCAACCCGTAGTCTCTTTTGTGCCATAGATTTCCTCACTGTACGGTGACTAGTAGGCATTAGGCTGCAGAAAAGGAAAGAAAAGAAGTAGTTAGGGAATGAGAAAGTAAGAAAACCCTAGCCAAAACAAGAAAAACTGAGAAAATGACCTAATGTAAAGGAAAAGAGTAAAGAATCTTACCTAAGCTCGTGTAGAATCGTGGGGGACCCATGGAAATGGAAGGATTTGGTGTGGAAAAGGTCACACTAAGCTCCAAAGCTCTACGCCAGGTGTTTAGAAGGATTTAGAAAAGAAATGGAGTGAAATGGGGCCCTCTCGGACTGTTATATCTGAGACCCGATTCTCTGGGCGATGGCACTGGGTGATGCATCCAACGCCCAGAGACATCGCCCAGTGATTATATTTTTTTGCTGTTTTTGTGTTTCAACACATGGAAACTTGGGTTTTTCCTAAAATGACCTCAATAAACATGAAAATACAAATTTTCATAAAATAGTCATACCATGTATAAAAAAATAATAATAATAATTAATTAAATTAATTAATTAAATGAACACAATTTTATTAGATATTCTATTTAGGAGATATAAACACTATTTGGGGATTTTAAAGTGAAACACATAGGAATTTGAAATTCCTTGTTTGTGTATAGTATAAGTATCCAATAATAGGTGTATATATATATACGCTATGAAAATTGGTGTGTGTATAAATATCAATTATTATGTGCCTAACACTGTGTATGTATGAACCGAGTGGTGTGAAGCTATGCAAAACCGAACATAGATATGTAGGTATGTTGTAATATGTATATACGACATGCAGTGAGCGTAGGTCTTATCATATCCCCAGCCTAAGTCAACCAAGGTTAGGATCCTATAGGTTGTCTAGTTAGCTTGAGCTCTGTAGACGCTAAGGTACCTCAAGCCAACCGAATTATATTCATATTGTTTGTAGTCGCTTAAATTCCAATAGACATGTACTTAATTCTTTTAATTAAGTATAACCTGATGCTTAGAACCTCTTTATGACAGGACCTACTACCTCGGCCTAGACTGGAGACCCCAGCAATATGATTTATATTAGGGAGCTAAGAGAAAGACTAAGGTGGATACGTCTGATTCTACCCCGAGCAGAGAACCGGTTGGACTTTTACCTAGCTAATGCTGCCGTTAGTGGACCGGGGGAGCGAGACTACTATCTATCCTTAGCCGAGGAGGTTAGAGCCGATATAGAATACCTACATGTGATGGTGTTTATGGCCGGAAGGAAACTGGAACTGCTTGCTTGTTAGGTTCAGGTAATATTTAACAGCTTCGATTTAAATTTAAAAAAAAAACTCTCTCATATAGTGTCATGTATAGTTTGCCATCGCATAAAATACTTAAATTAGAAGAACACAAATAAGGGAACCAAATCAAGAGAATAAGATATTTATAAGCAATAACAGATGTTAAGATAATGGTCCACCTTACTGGTGCGACAGCAGAATCACTGAAACCGTGGAATAGGTGTGTACATGTCATAACTAGAGATTTTTTTTGTTGACCTCAAAGGAAGTACTGGATTATTGAGTGTGTTGCTCTTTTCAGAAAAGCAACCATGGCCAACACAAGAAGTTCTTGAGGTGGTCGTAAAGGAAAACGTCCTCTTGTTACCTCGGATGATGAACTGCCCAATAGAAATGAGGCTCAAAATTCTGATGCATTAGCTGCTTCGTCAGGAGCACCAGCGGCTGCTCAAGCCACTGCTGCCGCACCTCAGACAAGTATGGCAGCCAGTGAAGTGAGTGTCATGATGACAACCATGATGAGGACCATACAGCAGCAACAAGAGCTGCTGAGCCAGATGTCTACGCAATTTGCAACCATGATGCATGAGTGTGCAACCCCACCTCAGCCACCCAATTGACCCGTACATTTTCCACCACCTATACCTCAACACTTGACAGAAAACTCTACCGCTAAGGTGATGGAAAGATTCAAGAAACTCCAACCGCCTGCGTTGTCCAAGATAACTTTCGAGGCAATGCAGTCAGAGCGGTGGATTAGTGCCCTAGAGAAGGCATTTGAAGTGCTTGAGTGCATGGATGCACAGAAGCTAATATGCACGGGTTACCAGCTACTGAATGAGGCTGAAGCATGGTGGAAGGCTACTAAGCCAAATCTGGAAGCTACTCATCCAAATCCCGCGTGGAACCAGTTTAAAGAAGTCTTCTTCAAGAACTACTTCCTGGAGAGCTTCAGGGACAGGAAAGAAGCTGAGTTCATCGCACTGGTGCAAGGGACCAAGTTAGTGTTGGATTACCAATAGCGGTTTGAAGACCTATTCCATTTCACTCTAGAACACCTAAGAGGGGAAGTTAATAAGGCAAAGAAATTTGAGAAGGGACACAAAACTAAGATTGGATCAGTTCTGTTAGTAATGAACATCTGGGACTGTGCTCAAATGGTCAACAAGGCGAAGACAATGGAGGATAGATTTAAAGAGAAGGAGAAAGAGAAAGTTGTAGCGTCACTCGGGTTAGGCAAAAGGCCAAATAATTTCCAAACCTTTGGTTGGCCGAACAAGGTTTTTCATGGAGCCAGTTCATACCCCAACCTGACTCCATACCGCAGGCCGAGCGTGGGTTAGAACCCTTTCCACCCCACTTTCAATCGACCTGCTCAACCTGCTACTAGTCAGGCAACAATGGCAACTACAGCAGCTCGACCAGCCATAAGTCAAGTGAGTCAAGCCTCTACACCGGCCGTTCCACCCTGTAAGTGTTACCTGTGCAACAAGGAGGGGCACATGGCCAGAGAATGTAGACTTTGTGGGAACAACAATAACTCTTCGAATCAGCCCTACGCTAGACCTTTTCAGCCATAGGACAATCGGATGCGAGGAAAGGTGTTCGCAATGACAAATGAGGAAGCTAAAGCCAACCCTGATGTACTGACAGGTAAGTTTGCTGAACACTACTTATTATAGGGAATAACTGATTTACTTTATGTAACCTAAATTATGTACAAACCCTAGTTACCCTGAGTGTCTCAACCATACCTGCACGAGTGTTATTCGACTCGGGCGCATCCCACTCTTTTGTTTCTACCACCTTTGCGAGTAGGATGAAAGATCAACCGAGAGACATCGGACATGAACTAGTAGTTAGCACACCAACAGGTACTGTCGTAAGTCTAAAAGAAGTCTATGACCTCTATCAGGTAGAAATTTATGGGAGGAATTTGACCGCACGATTGATAAAGATCAATATGAAGGACTTTGACCTGATATAAGGCATGGATTGGTTGTCCGCCTATGGAGTGAACGTTATGTGTGCGGAGAAGAAGATAGCATTCAAGCTGGAAGATGGGTCAGTTTTCACAACTGAAACCCAGAAGGATAATCTTATTCACTCTCCAGGCGTAAAAGTTGCTAGGTGAAGGATGCCAAGGGTTTTAGCCACTATGACAAACATAGAGGCAAAGATAAAACCCTTGGAGGAACTTGACGTCGTCAGAGAATTTCTTGATGTTTTTTTAGAAGATTTGACCCAGCTACCGCTTGACCGTGAGATGGAGTTCGCAATTGATCTCACCCCTGGTGTAGCATCGATATCCAAGGCACCATATCGGATGGCGCCTATCGAATTGAAGGAGTTGCAGATCCAATTGCAAGACTTATTGAAGAAAGGATTTATATGACCCAGCGTGTCTCGCTGGGGAGCACCCGTGCTATTCGTGAAGAAGAAGGATGGTAGTATGCGGCTGTGTATCGACTACCGCGAGCTATTGACCATCAAGAATCGATACCCATTACCGCGCATTGATGACCTGTTTGACCAACTACAAGGAGCGAGAGTTTTCTCCAAGATTGATCTTAGGTCTGGATACCATCAATTGAAGATTGAAAGAGGTGATATCCATAAAACGGCGTTCAGGACTCGATACAGACATTATGAATTTTGGTATTATCGTTCAGGTTAACCAATGCCCTGGCAGCATTCATGGACATGATGAATAGAGTATTCCATGATGTGTTGGATAAATTCGTCATCGTATTCATTGATGATATTCTAGTCTACTCCAAGAGTGAAGAAGAGGATGCTCAGCACCTTACCTTCGTGCTGCAGCGGTTATGGGAACACCAACTTTACGCCAAGTTTAGGAAATGTGAATTTTGGCTTCACCAGATTGGATTCCTGGGACACATCATCACCAAGGACAACATTCAAGTGGACCCAGATAAGGTGAAAGCGGTTCTCAAGTGGGAGACTCTGAAGGGGGCTACTAAGATCCAAAGTTTCTTAGGATTGGTCGGATATTACCGTCGATTTATTGAGAATTTCTCATGCATCTCAGTATCCATGACAAAACTCACAAAGAAGGGCGCCAAGTTTGAGTGGAATGAAGCATGCGAGAAAAGCTTTTAGGAGTTAAGGAACCGATTTGCAACGGCTCCAATTTTGACCATTTCGGATGGCACTGCAGGAATGGTAGTATATACCGACGCATTCAGAATAGGATTGAGTGGTGTCTTAATGGAGAAAGGTAAAGTAGTCGTCCATGCCTCCAGGCAATTGAAAGAACATGAAAAGAACTATCCCACTCATGACCTAGAGTTGGCAGTGGTAGTCTTCGCGTTAAAGATATGGCGGCATTACCTATACGGTGAAAAGAGATGAATATGAGACAGAGGCGATGGTTATAATTGGTGAAAGACTATGACTATAAAATCCAGTACCACCCCGGAAAGGCTAACTTTGTTGCGGATGCACTAAGCAGAAAATCTCAGACTGCATCCCTCGCTTCCTTGGTTGTAAGCGAATAGTTATACGAAGAAGCTCGGAAGCTTGATCTGGAACTCGTGATCAAAGGAACGGCTACACAACTAGTAGCTATGGATTTACAGTCGTTGATACGAGAGGATGTAATTGCGAAGTAACCATTAGATCCTGAGCTAGCCAAGATTATTTGGGAAGTACAACGAGGAGTCCACAAGGATCCGGATTTTTTATTGGCCCATGATGGCGCATTAAAGTTTCGAGATAGATTATGCATGCCTGATGATTATGATGTCCAAGACCGAATCCTTAAAGAGGAGCACAACTCACCCTATACAATTCACCCTGGGAGCACGAAGATGTACAAAGACTTGAAGAAGTACTACTGGGGGATTGGAATGAAAGAGACCTTAGCAATATACATGTCCCAGTATGTCACCTGTCAATAGATAAAAGTAAAGAGACATCGACCGTATGGATTGTTGCATCCACTCCCTATACCTGAATGGAAGTGGGAAAAAATTACTATGGATTTCGTGACAAATCTACCCAACACCAGAAAAGGGATGAATGTGATATGGGTAATTATAGATGGACTGATAAAGGTAGAACACTTCGTACCAATCAAGATAAGTTATCCAATGGAGAAGCTTGCCCAGATATATATCAAAAACATAGTTTGCTTATATGGGGTGCCTGCCAGTATAGTATCTGATAGAGATCCCCGATTTACCTCAAGGTTTTGGAGAAGTCTGCAACAGGTACTGGGATCTCAGCTAAATCTTATTATAGCTTTCCATCCACAGACGGACGGACAATCCAAAAGAACTATTTAGACTCTAGAAGACATGCTCAGAGCCTGTGTTTTGGAAATGAACGATAGTTGGGATGCCCACATACCCTTGGTGGAATTTGCATACAATAATAGTCACCACTCCCCCATAGGCATGGCACCATTTAAAGCTCTCTATGGTCGGAAGTGTCGTACACCGTTATACTGGGATGAAGTTGGAGAGAAAAGATATCTTGGGCCTGAGATGATACAAGCTACCTGTGATAAGGTTGAGAAAAGATCAAGGCAGCCCAATCAAGGCAGAAGAGTTATGCCGATCATCGAAGGAAGGATATTGAGTTTGACATCGTAGAAAAAGTATTCCTCTGAGTGTCTCCAACAAAGGGATTGCTACGTTTTAACAAGAAAGGCGAGTTAAGCCCAAGATTCATTGGTTCATATGAAATGCTTAACAGAGTAGGACCCATAGCATATCAACTGTCATTACCACCAACTTTGCAAGGCATCCATGATGTGTTTCATGTGTCAATGCTAAGGAGATATATCAATAACCTGACACATGTATTGTCAGCTGAACCTGAACAGTTGGACGAGGACATGACCTACGAAGAACAGCCTACAGTGATATTGGATAGAGAGGAGCATAAGCTCCGTAACCATATGATTGCCTTTGTAAAAGTTCGATGGGGAAACAACCCCAAAGAAGAATCTTCATAGGAACGTGAGGAAGAAATGAAGGAGAAGTATCCCCAACTCTTCGAGCAACAAGGTAAGCCAATTTCGAGGATGAAATTTTTTGTAAGGCGGGGAGAAATATCAAACCCTGCCCCTAATAGATTGGAATTTTGATTGAAGGACAGGAACCCCTGACATGGCATCCAAGCACACTGTGGAGTATCACTCTAGTGATTGAAATTGGTGAAGAAACCTTGTGCATGTATTCTTACATACCTGTCAGAAGGTGGACAGTTGACCCTTGTAACTGCACCGCTCATAGCATAATGTATTGCCTGGACTCTAGGTATTCACTCTTCTCTTCACAACTATGGGTCCCACCCTTGGAAATGTGTGTAAAGGACCCTAAATGACATGTGGGGACAAGGTCCTAACTATGGGTCAAACCCCTATGCAAACCCACAGAGTTTCAGCCTTGCTGAAATCTCTAAACGATGCAGACAACGCCCAGAGCCATCGCCTAGTGTGCAGAACAACATTATTTTAAGGATTTAAATTATGGGGACCACCTATACTGGACATGGGCACCCTCCATAGGTTGAGGGGAGTTTGAGGGACCACCTCATACCCTTGGATCACTATGGACCCCACATGAGTGCCCAGAATGGCCGATAATGAAGTAAAAAATGCATTTTGGAAATGGGCCTTAGCAGCCAAACAGGCCCTAGTTAAGGGTTGGGCTACAAATACCAGTGCCTTGGTGTAATGCCCCCAAACTGGCCTAGGGGTAAGGGTCGTCACACAAATCCACAAGATCGAAATGGTTTTAGATAGATGAACCAAAATTGAACCAGTAGTCATAATGTCCAATAAATCCTCAATAATACCATCATATAACATAGCGGAAGACTTAAATAGTTAAATTCAACATTCAATTAATATGAATTTGAATATTTAAAACTAAGGTGTTCGTGGCACCACAACTAAAAGTAAGAATAAATCCCTATTACATCCATCCATCCAAATATTAAAATAAACCATATATCAGGGTCAAATACAATTCCAAATCATTACAATCGTTCCAAATAAAAAAAGGATAAATGATTCCATAAATTTTCTAATCATCCCCAATTTGAGTATCATCTCCTCCAATAACTCCAGTGTATTCATCACATGAGCATGGCTCCTGACTCTCGTCCTATGTGTGGTTAAATAAAGGGGTAAGCTTGGGGAAAGCTTAATGAGTAAGGGAAAACAGAACATAAATATCGATAAACAAATGCATATCCCAAAATGTAATAGAATCTCAAAACATATGTTATATAAATCTAAAAATATTACAAATTTCAGTAAAACATGCCATGAGTTCAAAAGTTCATAAATCTAGTTCCAATTAATAGCCTCAGTAGGTTCATAAAATGGCACTGCTAAAAATCAACATATCACCAATATAATCAATAGGATGGGACTCAGGCTCTTGGCGAACAGAACCGGTAACGGGCTCCTATGGAGGGGAAACCACATTCCTTAAACATCATGCTCTTGCCTCACCCCCCGTTCCACAAATCAAACATAATGGAATTGTGAGCTTCGAGCTCTTGGCTCACAGAACCGGACCATGTCCTTAAACGTCACGCTCTCGCCTCACTCCTGTGTTCAACAATCCATCCCAACACATAACCCCCTGTTGGAAGGGTTGCAGTCCAATAATATTACATTCAAATCATATCTTATAAAATGACAAGTCTCATCATGAAAGTAAAAATCATGCATTCTTTCCATAGAAATCAAATTATATTTCAAAACATGCATAATACTTTAAAATAGACTTCAAGACAATTATGCACAAATAGCCATGTTGTTTCAAATCATGAAATTTCATAAAACGACAAATCAAAGAAAAGAGATTTGTATATGAAAATAATACATAAGTTCTGCGGGGTCTCACTCACCTTGTAAGTTTTAACTCAATTCTCACTACACTTCAAATCACAAAAATAAAGATCAAATATCCCCTACATAGATTATAAATAGCAAAATCAATAGGTTTATGTACCCTTACAAAGCTGTACCCAACTTGTAAACACGGACAACCCTCAAATTGCAATATTTTCCCCACTTCTAAATATCTAGAGACTCTCAAAATTTATAGGGGACCAATTTATCCTAATACCAAGATCTCCACCAAAAATCATCTCCAAATTCTCATATTTTATATTTAAATCATTTGTTTCAATCTTAGTGCACAGATTCTGCCAGAATCTGCGCAACATATTTACAAGATATATAAATATCATGTCCCAAGCATGATTAAATCCAAATTTTTTTTGGTATTAAACTAGACTAAATAATAATGATCCAAACCAAATTTCAAGCCTAAATTCCAAGTATTAGTTGGGTTTTCATTATTCCCAATTTCAGGTTCAAATTCTGCCAAGACAACAGATTAGTCCCAAGTTCTCATTCAAATGGGATACCAAACGAAATTGGATGGGCCTTAAATTTGAAAAAATATTTCATCTACATGCCATCTATAATCCCACCAAAATTGGGGTCCAAAATCCTCACTGATTAAGAGGTACAATTTTTTTTCTAACAGTGGACAGAATCTGTCCAAAATTGTACACTGTAACAATACAACCTCAAGAATCAATCTCCTATATTCAAATGATCATGAAATAGAATATGAGAACATTAAAATGTATACCTTTTCAAAAAAGACAAGTCCAATGAATCCTCTTCTCTCTTGCTCTTACGTGAAATTCTTTTCTCCCTCTCTTTTTTTTGTTTTTCCTCTTCCTTCTTCTTCTTTATTTCTTCATCTTTATTTCTTCTTCTTCAATCCTTCTTTATTTCCTCTTCTTTACTCCTTCTTCTTTATTTGTTAGAATAGGTTTCAACCCCCTTTTAATTAAATTTTAAGTTTTAATCTCTTAATTTATTTTATAATTTATTAATTCATTAAACTTTAAGTTTCTTCATTCTCTCCCTTCCCTTAATTTATCTCAACTTCTCAAGTACACTTGACAAAGAGAATCTTTCTTCTCCTTTCAATATCGATTATAGTCCCCAAGTCAAAAGTCAATATTGTGTCCACCAAGCTATCCAAAGCAAAACAAATAAAATTCCTTTCAATTGCTTCCCTCAAGAATTGATCCTTAGACTTGTTTAGATCCATATGGGGTCCTAACCACTAGGCTAACCTCTCTTAGATGTTAATAAATTTATAAATAAATATATTTGGAAACTAGAAACATATAACCATGCACAAAGAAGGAAAAAAAAAATAATAAATAAGCATACCTTGCACTAATACTAATAAAATACTAGCAAGGTTTTACCTCTAGTGTGCATGCTAACAACCACAATTCCATCCTTCATTGGTTCATTGGTACAGATTCTGCACACAAAGTGAAAAGTCCAAATTACCCTTATATTTTGGGCATGGGTATTACATCCCTCCCCCCTTATAAAATTTTATCCTCAAAATTTACATACCTGGATCGATAAAAAGTTGTGGATACTTTCTCTGCATATCATCTTCCATTTCCCAAGAAGCCTCGTGAATGTCATGATTATTCCAAAGAACTTTCACGTATGATATGGTGCGGTTCTGTAGGACTTGTTCTTTACGATCCAAAATATGAATAGGGGTTTCTTCATAGGAAAGGTCTTCTCTTAGCTACAACGGTTCATAACTCAGGACGTGCGATGGGTCTGCAACATATTTTCTAAGTAAGGAGATGTGAAAGACATCATGTACTCCAGCTAAATTTGGGGGTAGTGCAACTCGGTAAGCTACTGGTCCAATCCTCTGCAAAATTTCGAATGGACCAATGAATCTGGGGCTAAGCTTCCCTTTCTTGCCAAATCTTACTACTCCCTTTATCGGTGCAATCTTCAAGAAAACACTATCTCCCACATTGAATTCCAGCTCCTTCCTTTTTGTGTCAGCGTAGCTCTTTTGTCTATCTTGTGCTGCCTTGATTCTTTTCTGTATGAGTTGTATTTTCTCCTGAGCTTCTTGTATCAATTCTGGTCCCATAACTTTTCGTTCACCAACCTCATTCCAATGAAGAGGATATCAACACTTCCTGCCATATAATGCTTCATATGAGGCCATACCAATGGTCGCTTGAAAACTATTGTTATATGCAAATTCAACCAAAGGTAAGTATTTCTCCCAACTTCCTTTCAAGTCTAGAGCACAGGCTCTCAACATGTCTTCAAGTATCTGTATCACTCTCTCGGACTGTCCATCGGTCTGTGGGTGAAAAGCTGTACTAAACTTTAGTCTTGTCCCCAAGGCTTCATGTAAGCTCTTCCACAATATGGACGTGAACCTCGGGTCTCTGTCTGACACTATCAATCTAGCATTCCATGAAGTTTGACTACCACATCAATATACACCTGCGTCAACTTCTCCAGAGAATGCTTCATAGAGTAACCAATGAAATGTGCCAACTTGGTCAGACGGTCTACCACTACCCAAACTGAATCATGTGCCTTAGGGGTCTTTGGTAGTGCAGTGACAAAATCAATGCTTATATGCTCCCATTTCCATTGCAGAATTTTCAATGGATGCAATAATCCTGATGGTCTCTGATGCTCAGCTTTTACTTGTTGACAAGTCAAACATTTTTCTATAAACAGAGCAATTTCTCTCTTCATATTATTCCACCAGTAATGTTCCTTTAGATCCCGATACATCTTGGTACTGCCCGGATGAATGGTGTACGGAGAATAATGAGCCTCCTTCAAAATTAAATCTCTCAGCTCAGTGTCATTTGGTACACACAAGCGAGTGCCATACATCACAACCCCGTCCTCTGTCAACTGGAACTGTGTTTGTTTCCCTGCCTGGATTTCACCTCTGACTTTTATTAAATAAGGGTCTATAGTCTGAGCTGATTTGATTTGGTCAATCAATGATGGTTTGCTAGTCAATTTGGAAAATAATGATGTGGGACAACTGACAATAAGTTCAAGCTCTAGGCTCCTGATGTCCTCCTAAAGTTGTATTTGTTTAGTCAAAATGGTTGCTGAAAATCCTTGTGACTTCCTGCTCAATGCATCTGCAACCACATTCGCCTTCTCTGGGTGGTAGTGAATGTCACAATGATAGTCTTTTATTAGCTCTAACCACCGTCTCTGTCTCATATTTAGTTCTTTCTGGGTAAAGAAGTACTTTAGACTCTTATGATCTGTGTAAATCTCATACTTCTCACCATACAAGTAATGCCGCCAAACTTTTAGCGCGAACACCACCGCTGCCAGTTCTAAATCATGTGTGGGATAGTTCTTCTCATGATTTTTCAATTGCCTTGAAGCGTGGCTACCACCTTGCCATATTGCATAAGTACGCAGCCCAAACCTCTGTGTGAAGCATCACTATAAATAACCATCCCTCCAGTTCCTACTGGTATCG
The DNA here is from genome assembly GCF_018873765.1 of Telopea speciosissima. Taxonomy (NCBI): domain Eukaryota; kingdom Viridiplantae; phylum Streptophyta; class Magnoliopsida; order Proteales; family Proteaceae; genus Telopea; species Telopea speciosissima. Next base: position 36,565,674 of record NC_057917.1, on the reverse strand, counting down.
TCAACACTGGTGCTGTCACCAATCTGTGCTTCAATTCTTGAAAACTTTTCTCGCATTCCTCTGACCAATCAAATTTCACACCCTTCCTGGTAAGTCTAGTCAAAGGCACACTAATTTTGAAGAAGCCTTCAATAAACCTTCTATAATAACCAGCCAAACCCAAAAAGCTTCTGATCTCAGTAACTATGGTTGGCCTGGCCCAATCTGTAACTACCTTGACTTTAGCAGGATCAACTGAAATCCCACTAGCTGATATAACATGACCCAGAAATGCAACTTGGTTGAGCCAAAAATCGCACTTGCTTAGCTTGGCATACAACTATTTTTCTCTAAGTCTCTGTAGTACAATCCTTAAATGTTCCTCATGATCTTCCTTGTTCTTGGAATATATCAAGATATCATCGATAAACACAATAACAAATCTATCTAGGAAGTCATGGAATACCCGGTTCATCAAGTCCATAAATGCAGCTGGTGCATTAGTCAACCCAAATGGCATAACCACAAATTCATAGTGGCCATAACGGGTCCTGAATGTAATCTTTGGTATGTCTTCACCCTTGATCTTCAACTGATGGTACCCAGATCTCAAGTCAATCTTGGAAAAGACACTTGCACCCTGCAACTGATCGAACAAATCATCGATCCGGGGTAAAGGGTATCTGTTCTTGATGGTCACCTTGTTCAGTTCTCTGTAGTCAATGCACAATCTCAAGGTCCCATCCTTTTTCTTCACAAATAAAACTGGTGCTCCCTAAGGAGACACACTAGGTCTAATATACCCTTTCTTTAATAATTCTTGCTAGTCTTTTAACTCTTTCAGGTCTAATGGTGCCATTCGGTATGGTGTTTTAGGGATCGGTGCCGTACCAGGTACTAGATTAATGGTAAACTCCAATTCCCTATCAGGAGGTAACCTAATAAGGTCATCAGGGAACACATCTGGAAAGTCCCTAACGATATGGATATCCTCCAACTGTTGCTCCTCTTTCTTTAAATCAACTAGAGAAGCCAAAAATCCATGGCAACCTTGAGCAAGTAACTTCCTTGCACGCACTGCTGATATCAGAGGCGATGCTTTACCCGTCCTTAACCCACTAAACTTAAATTCAGTCTCATTCTTGGGTTTAAAAACTATCTCCTTCTCATAACATTGTATACTGGCGTTGTAAGTAGACAACCAGTCCATGCCAAGTATGACATCAAAGTCTATCATGTCTAGAAGAATTAAGTTTGCTGGCATCTCTCTACCCTCTATCTGAACCAAACAAGACTCAAACACGATTATTCGCAACCAAATTCTCTCCGGATGGTAGGGTCACCAATAAGGAGGGTTTCAATGGTCTAGGGTCAACACTAATCTTCTCAGAAAATGATTTAGATAGAAAGGAGTGTGTCGAACCCGAGTCAAATAATACATTGGCAGATAAGGTAGAAATGTTTAGTGTACCTGAAAGATGTTCAAGGTTTTAGTTTTCATTTTCTAGTTTTAGGTACAATTCATCAATCAATCAAAGTAATATATCACTCCAACACCAAAATTTTTAGTACACAAGAAACTAAGACAAGCTACCCTATTGATAGGGGTTAACTCCTAGGTGTAATATCTCTATGATTAAGATCCTATGCCACCAATTCTAGTTCATACTCTACTCTAAAACTCTGTCTCTGATACCACCACTATAACGCCCCCAAACTGGCCTAGGGGAAAGGATCGTCACACAAATCCACAAGATCGAAATGGTTTTAGACAGATGAACCAAAATTGAACCAGTAGTCATAATCTCCAATAAATCCTCAATAATACCATCATATAACATAGTGGAAGACTTAAACAGTTAAATTCAACATTCAATTAATATGAATTTGAATATTTAAAACTAAGGTGTTGGTGGCACCACAACTAAAAGTAAGAATAAATCCCTATTATATCCATCCATCCAAATATTAAAATAAATCATATATCAGGGTCAAATACAATTCCAAATCATTACAATCTCTCCAAATAAAAAAAGGATAAATGATTTCATAAATTTTCTAATCATCCCCAATTTGAGTATCATCTCCTTCAATAACTCCAGTGTATTCATCACATGAGCATGGCTCCTAACTCTCATCCTCTGTGTGGTTAAATAAAGGGGTAAGCTTGGGGAAAGCTTAATGAGTAAGGGAAAATAGAACATAAATATCAATAAACAAATGCATGTCCCAAAATGTAATAGAATCTCAAAACATATGTTATATAAATCTGAAAATATTACAAATTCCAGTAAAACATGCCATGAGTTCAAAAGTTCATAAATCTAGTTCCAATTAATAGCCTCAGTAGGTTCATAAAATGGCACTGCTAAAAATCAACATATCACCAATATAATCAATAGGATGGGACTCAGGCTCTTGGCGAACAGAACCGGTAACGGGCTCCTATGGAGGGAAAACCACATTCCTTAAATATCACGCTCTTGCCTCACCCCCCAGTCCACATACCAAACATAATGGAATTGTGAGCTTCGAGCTCTTGGCTCACAGAATCAGATCATGTCCTTAAACGTCACGCTCTCGCCTCACTCCTGTGCTCAACAATCCATCCCAACACATAACCCCATGTTGGAAGGGTTGCGGTCCAACAATATTGCATTCAAATCATATCTTATAAAATGACAAGTCTCATCATGAAAGTAAAAATCATGCATTCTTTCCAGAGAAATCAAATTATATTTCAAAACATGCATAATACTTCAAAATAGACTTCAAGACAATTATGCACAAATAGCCATGTTGTTTCAAAACATGAAATTTCATAAAACAACAAATCAAAGAAAAGAGATTTGTATATGAAAATAATACATAAGTTCTGCGGGGTCTCACTCACCTTGTAAGTTTTAACTCAATTCTCACTGCACTTCAAATCACAAAAATAATGATCCAATATCCCCTACATAGATTAAAAATAGCAAAATCAATAGGTTTATGTACCCTTATAAAGCTGTACCCAACTTGTAAACACGGACAACCCTCAATTTGCAATATTTTCCCTACTTATAAATATCTAGAGACTCTCAAAATTTATAGGGGACCAATTTATCCTAATACCAAGATCTCCACCAAAAATCATCTCCAAATTCTCATATTTTATATTTAAATCATTTGTTTCAATCTTAGTGCACAGATTCTGCCAGAATCTGCACAACATATTTACAAGATATATAAATATCATGTCCCAAGCATGATTAAATCCAAATTTTTTTTGGTATTAAACTAGACTAAATAATAATGATCCAAACCAAATTTGAAGCCTAAATTCCAAGTATTAGTTGGGCTTTCATTATTCCCAAGTTCAGGTTCAAATTCTACCAAGACAACGGATTAGTCCCAAGTTCTCATTCAAATGGGATACCAAACGAAATTGGATGGGCCTCAAATTTGAAAAAATATTTCATCTACATGCCATCTATAATCCCACCAAAATTGGGATCCAAAATCCTCACCGATTAAGAGATACAATTTTTTTTTCTAACAGCGGACAGAATCTGTCCAAAACTGTACATTGTAACAATACAACCTCAAGAATCAATCTCCTATATTCAAATGATCATGAAATAGAATATGAGAACATTAAAATGTATACCTTTTCAAAAAAGACAAGTCCAATGAATCCTCTTCTCTCTTGCTCTTACGTGAAATTCTTTTCTCCCTCTCTTTTTTTTGTTTTTCCTCCTCCTTCTTCTTCTTTATTTTTTCAGCTTTATTTCTTCTTCTTCAATCCTTCTTTATTTCCTCTTCTTTACTTCTTCTTCTTTATTTGTTAGAATAGGTTTCAACCCCCTTTTAATTAAATTTTAAGTTTTAATCTCTTAATTTATTTTACAATTTATTAATTCATTAAACTTTAAGTTTCTTCATTCTCTCCCTTCCCTTAATTTATCTCAACTTCTCAAGTACACTTGACAAAGAGAATCTTTCTTCTCCTTTCAATTTCGATTATAGTCCCCAAGTCAAAAGTCAATATTGTGTCCACCAAGCTATCCAAAGCAAAACAAATAAAATTCCTTTCAATTCCTTCCCTCAAGAATTGATCCTTAGACTTGTTTAAATCCATATGGGGTCCTAACCACTAGGCTAATCTCTCTTAGATGTTAATAAATTTATAAATAAATATATTTGGATACTAGAAACATATAACCATGCACAAAGAAAAATAAATAAATAAATAAATAAGCATACCTTGCACTAATACTAATAAAATACTAGCAAGGTTTTACCTCTAGTGTGCATGCTAACAACCACAATTCTACCCTTCATTGGTACATTGGTACAGATTCTGCACACAAAGTGAAAAGTCCAAATTACCCTTATATTTTGGGCATGGGTATTACACTTGGGTTCATTTTAGACCCTTGGCTACTATTCAAACCGTGGGGGAAGGGAGAAGAAAGAAAGGAAAGAAAGGAAAGAAAGGAAAGAAAGGAGAGTAAGACGAAGAAGAAAAGAGAAGGAGAAGAAGAAAGGGAGCTGCCTTGCCCTCCAAGGCCCTGATTTTGTGTCACCTTATACACAACCCTACTCTACCTGCTGCCATCTTTGAATCTCTATGCTTTGATGGGTTTCTGACCACTGGTAGCCTTGAACAGCTAGAGGCTGCCAAGTACCTGTTGGCCAAACAACGGTCCAGGGACCAAACCATGGTTCCCTAGGGAGACCAAGATATTTATCTTTAGGGTTTTGCACGCCCTGGGTTAGCCCATGGTGTCCCATGGGTGCCTCATTTTAATTTTAGGGTTTCCCATGGTCGCCCATGGAAACCCTGGTGCATCCCTATTAGGGTTTCTCCTTCCCTATTGCATTGCATAAAATTAATTATCACAATAGGGACGGAGAAACTCGTCTCTAGTCCATCACATGGCAAGAGGGATCCATCCCATACTCGAATGCGCAGCGGAAAATAATCGATTCGAGTTTCTTTCGCATCCCATAAATATTAATAATCAATTAACAGAAGGAATTAATAAAGAACTGCTAACCTGGTGAGCCTCAAGTGTTGCTCCTCCAATAGACAGTGGTTCTTCCTCCAATAAGCGCTCCAAGAAAACAGATCTGAACCTCCAATGGTGCTACCAAGGTTCTACATGCCAATCCTAGATGCCCTCAAACTCCTCAGCATAGATCTAGGGTTTCACAAACCCTAACTCTCAAACACAGGTGAGAGAAGCAAGAAGAAGAAGAGAGATCACAAGAGGGAGAGAGAGAAACCAAAAATGTAGGAGAGAGAGTGTCTGCACCAAAAACGTGGAGAGCTTCTTTCTTCTGTGTTTTATGGTCCCCTATTTATAATAATAGGGTTTAATTAAATCCTAGATAGGTTTAATAGAGCCCTAGTGAGAGTCTGACTCTCTCTCTCTCAGTCTGGCAGTTCTGTTTAAACTCAAAGTGCTACACAGGTGAAGAAGTAGAATCTAATAGGGAAAGTATTAATTAGATTCTTTATTTAATTATTAATGGATAATTACAATTAGCACCAAATCCATTAATTAAATAAAGAGCCAATTAAATTAGCAAATTCCAAATAACTCCCTATATGATAACAATTTATCATATACAACCCCCCCCACTAATCAACACCATCATTATGGAATCTAGGGCATGTACACATGTACTGCCAAACCCCAATCCATAGTACATGTCCATATAATAGCGTCTATGCATCCGATCGGGTCCCGCAAAACTCGATAAAACACTTTATTTGAAATAACTATAAATAATGTATCATTTTATGTAAAATAAATTTGCAAAACCATTTCCAAAACGGTACTGGATCCAGATTCTAATCCGACCATGCACAGACAGTCTCTATCTTGGTGTTCCCCAATCGGGCAGTGGTGACTGTGTTGGATAACTCCTTCACTCACAAAGTGTTCACGCATTCCCAGAACACCGACTTTGACTCGCTTGAGTCTCAGTCATTGATGAACCAAAGAATGCGATCACACTTTGCAGTGACAGGGCTCCCTTAGGTACAGGGTGTCGATGACACATGTCTATCCCTTCCTACATCTGGCAGTAATACATGAGGGAATCGACAAAGTAGATTCTTCGCTAATGCAGACATCAAACATGTGAGCACTCGCATTCGTACCCTGACATCACATGTCTAGGTATACCCAATGCGACGACCATATGATAAGGGTGCCCAGCCCAAACCCTAGTCATGAGTACCATTTTAAGTATAACTTATGGACACATAATGCTCAAAAAGTTTATATCGCATGTGACAATATTAAACTAAAATGTATAAATGTTCAATACAAAGGTGAACCGTGTTGAACCGGACCGAACCGGGTTTGATGGACACACACTTGTCCAATAATCTCCCACTTGTACATCAAAGCCAATTCCCCATACATTTTAAACCCATGCCCTCCATGTGTTTCTCAAACACTCCTGGTGACAAACCCTTTGTCATGGCATCAGACACATTTTCAGTTGTGTCTACTTTGGAGATACTCACGTCACTCTGCTGGATAATCTCTCTGATGAGGTGATACTTTCGTTGCACGTACTTGTTCCTCTGATGAGCCTTAGGCTCCTTAGCTTGTGCAATGGCCCCTCTGTTGTCATATAACAGGGGAATAGGGCCCTTGACAAAATCAGGGACTACTCCAGAAATGTTAGGAATTTCCTAACCCAAACACCTTATTAGCCGCATCACATGATGCAAGGTGTTCATAAAAATAGGGATCGGCTGTAGATTTCTATTTGGCACCTCCACTCATTAAACTCGTAATGACTCACAATACCTACTACATAGCAGACGTCTGGCCTCATGCGCAATATAGCATACATTAGACTTCCTACTGCTGAGGCATAGGGAATCCTCTTCATCTCTTCAATGTCCGTCTGAGGCTGAGGACATCGAGATCTGGAAAGACTGACTCCATGTCTGAAGGGAACACTTCCCCTCTTGGAGTTCTCCATACTAAATCTGGCCAGGACTTTGTCTATATAGGTAGCCTGTGACAAGCCTAGCATCCTTTTCTGGTGATCTCTTACGAGTTTGATCCCAAGGATATAGCTAGCTTCACCAAGGTCTTTCATCGAAAACGTTGTGGATAACCACTGTTTTACTAATGAAAGGAATCCTACATTGTTACCAATCAGCAATATGTCATCTACATATAAAATAAGAAAACATACTGCCCTCCCACTGATCTTCTTGTAAACGCATGGTTCATCAATGTTTTGATCAAAACCAAATGATTTGATTGATTGATCAAACCTGATGTTCCAGCTCCTGGAAGCCTGCTTCAGCCCATAAATGGACCTCTGCAATTTGCACACCTTTCTTTCTTCCTCCAAGGAAGAGAACCCCTTTGACTGTTCCATGTAGATTTCCTCTTGAAGGAACCCATTTAGAAATACAGTCTGCACATCCATCTGCCAGATCTCATAATCAAAGTGTGCTGCGATAGCCAATAAAATCTTGATGGATTTCATCATCGCTACTGGTGAAAAGGTTTCCTCATAGTCTATACCCTCTTTCTGGGTATAACCCTTTGCCACCAGTCTCGCTTTGAATCTCTCGACCTTTCCATCTGTGCCCTTCTTCCTCTTGAAGATCCATTTACATCCAATTGGCTTGATGCCAAGTGGTAGATCGACTAGAGTCCAGACCTTGTTGGAATGCATTGAATCGATTTCAGAGCGCATTGCTTCTAGCCACCTAGTGGCATCAACATCCTTTAGAGCCTCAGAGTATGTCATCGGATCATCATCCGATTCAACCGATACCATGTGGAACTCTTCCACTATTTCCTCTTTGGTTAGAAGAGTTAGCCTGGTGGGTGGTCTAATAGTCCTCCCACTGCGTCGAGGTTCCTCAAGTGTTAGTATTTCAGCGGGTATGTCAGTTGGTCTCACTTCTGAAAGTGACATTTCTGAGCCATCTGATAGCTCTTTTATGACTACTGGTTTGGACCTCTGGGTCATCATTTCTTCCTCAAAAAATGTGACATGTTTACTTACAATGACCTTTTGGTCAACTGGGTCATAGAAATAATAGCCTATCGTGCCTTTGGAGTAGCCTAAGAAATAGCATCTCGAAGTCCTGGATTCTAACTTGTCTATCTGTTGCTTTCGCACATGTGCTATGCAACCCCATACCCTAAGGTGTTGAATACTAGGCTTTCGCCCTTTCCACAACTCAAAGGGTGTCTTGGCTATAGACTTAGATGGAACCCTATTCAAGATATATATTGCCGTCTCTAAAGCGTACCCCCAGAAAGAAAGAGGCAGCTCACTATAAGTGAGCATCGTCCTGACCATATCCAATAGGGTTCGATTGCGTCGTTCGGATACACCATTTTTTTGTGGTGTGCCTGGATTAGTTAGCTGACTAACTATCCCTTGGGATATGAGATGTTCTTTAAACTCATTTGATAGATACTCCCCTCCACGATCTGATCGTAAGGACTTGACGCGTTTATCAAGCTGTCTTTCGACCTCGGCTTGGAATTCTATGAATTTATCAAAGGCTTTCGATTTCCTATGCATCAAGTATATATAACCATATTTAGAGTAATCATCGGTGAACGTGATAAAGTACTCATACCCATATCTTGCTTGTATGTTTATGGGTCCACACACGTCACTGTGTATCAACTCCAACAGATCTGTGGCTCTAGCACCTTTATTGCTAAAGGATTTCTTGGTCATTTTGCCCTGAAGGCATGACTCACAGGTGGGGAATGATTCCACCCTCAGACTCTCTAAGGGCCGATCCCTCACCAATCTACTAATTTGGTCCACATTAATGTGACCCAATCTTAGATGCCACAGATATGTTGAGTTCACTGGAGCTGCTTTTCGTTTCAAATCAACATTTGAAACAACATTCGTTCTAATAGGGCAATCTAGAAAATACAAACCACTTTGCATATATCCAGATGCCACAACTGAATTATTAAAACGAATAATCAATTTAGAATTAAAGAAAAAACTATATCAGTCCAAAACAAGTTTTGAAACTGAAATTATCTTCCTCTTGAAAGAGGGTACATAATAGCAATCCTTTAAAACTAAACTAGCAGAACTAAAATTTAAAATAAAAGTTCCCACAGCCAACGCCATGGTCTCAGCTCCAGTGCCCATCCGAAGATGCACTTCATTTCTTTCCAGGTTCCTTGTCTCCTTGAACCACTGCAAATCATTGCAAATGTGAACAGTGGATCCACTATCCACCAACCAAGAATTGGTCGATTCAAAAGATAAATTAGACTCATAAAGAACGTGAACATCACATGTACCTTCTTTAGCAGCTTCTGTTTCATCCGACTTCTTGTCTTTCAAAGTTGCCAGGTAAGCACGACAATTTCTTTTCCAGTGACCCTCCTTCTTGCAATAGAAGCACTTGCCTTTGCCTTTATTGTCAGACTTCCCACCCTTGGCTTTCAGGGTCTTGCTCTTACTTCCTTTTTTCTTCTTCTTCCCATTTGAAGAAGGCTTTGCCTCAGTTGCATTGACCTCAGCCTTGTCCTTTTCAAGGACACTTTAGCCTCTACCAGTGCATTAGCAAGCTCGGTGAGCTCCATCTCTTTCTCGGACATCTTGTAGGACATCCTAAAAGATGTGTAGGCAGAAGTGAGTGACGCTAAGATCACATCAGTCTTGTATCGTAGGCTGAAATCAATCCCCATAGATTCCAGTCTTTCAAACAGATTGATCATTTTCATTACATGATCCATCACTGAAGTCCCCTGAGACATCTTGGAGTTATGGATTTGACTCACCACATCAGAATGTGCGTGTGTCAACTGCCTGTTGAACAATTCAGCAAGCTTATCCATTTTATCCCCAGCAGTGCGTATATCCTTGACTGAGTCTACAACTGATTTTTCCAATGATCCTAGGATATAGAGTGATGCCTTGGAATCCCTCATGAGGAACCCTTGCATCTCTTCATTTGCCTCAAAATTGTTCGGGTCGGGTTGAGGAGGAACTTGTTCATCTAGAACTGTGTACAGTCCTTCAGCAGTCGGGAGCAACTTAATGCTCCGGTACCAATCGACATAGTTTGTACCATTAAGTTTGTATTCGCTAATGAGTGTTAACAGGTTGGAATTAACGGCAGCCATCGTATATTAATCTACACATGCACAAGTAAATAATCACATGCTAATTAATGACCATTGAAAATAATAAATTGAGCACACACACATCAATGGTCTTTTATGATTTGGGTTTCCCTCATAACCTAAAAGATGAATTGGATACCTACAACCCTTGCATGCATAACTTACCCTGTCGGGAGTCATTATACACACCATGGTAGTGTGGACTAAGTTGTCCGCCTCATGGGCTTCCAATATTTTCGGCCACCTGGGTGTCATGTCCAGATCTTGTCGGCTGACATACACCCAAGTCATGTACTTACCTATTGCATTAGTTAGAATCATGGAATCATGAAAGATGGCCCACTGTCGCAGTGCCCTCTCACTATCCATACCCTAACGTATCTAGATGGAGGTAAATATAGATAAATGCATGACAGAGGTCCTGGCAATGTCCTGTCGGCTTATGCGGGGTCATGTCACATATTTTCTACATTTATCTTCAATAGGAGGCCATGGACATGTCTACCGATTAAGACTAGTCCATATCATATATGTATTGTGAATAAAGAGGGACTAATTAACTCTCACATACATGGATAGATTTAAACAACATAATTAATCAACATTAATTAAAAGTGATTATGGGATGACGGCATTTTTATCAGAAGCAATTAAAGAACCCTCCCAATAAAAATAAAACTAATAACTTTGGGTGCATTTATCATGCCATGGATGCCACGCCTCGATCATCTCCTCCGCCCGATCACGTCTTCAAAGTAGGTGACTTGCATCTCCATAAGCTTTGAGCGCCACATGTGGATCACCATCTACATGCCCTGGGAGTCCAAACTCCTCTAAAATTATAATGGAAACCTAGAAAAATTCTATACACTTTCCTTTCCATAATAATAAAGAAACCCCACATGGAGAAACCAACCCACCATTTGGGTTGCCCATGGGGTGGAGTACATTTGTTTATAAAAAAGAAAAGGGGGGAGAGAGAAAGAGAGAGAAGCATCACATCCACCCATAACCCCATGTATCATATACATAAACAATCCATCCATTTATTAGAATGCCTTTTCCATAATCACATCATAATATAATTTCATGCATGGGCATTAAAGCAAGTGAACCAAAAATTAAAACATGGATTTCTTCAATTATTAAACCACCACATCGCATGTGATATCATGTATCCAAGCCCATAAAATTAAAATCGCACTTTAATTGCAAGTGGGTAAAGAGGGAATCTCTTCACCCATCATCATCCTCCAAAAACAAAACAAAATAATAAAATTTTGTTTTGAAAAATCTGTTTTTTTTTTTTTTGTTAAACTAGAGGGAAAACAAGGGGGGTGCATACAGCCCACTTGTGCAGGCTGCAGGCACTCCCTGCGCAGCCCATAGGCACAGGGCCCACAGACAGCAGCCTGTAGGCCCGCAGCCCTCAAGCTTGTTGCCCGCAGGCAGCAGCCCACAAGGGGATGCGTACAAGGGTAGGTTCATGGGGAAGGGCATGCGTAGAGGCTTGGCAGCGTGCGCTCCCCCCCCACATATAGAACATGATTAAAAAATTTTAAAATAAAAATTAGTAATCACGACCTAATTGGATACATGCTTCAATAATTGGAATAAACAAAACAAACCAAATCCATCATCACATGGGTAGGTTGTTACACTAACAACCTTGTAACTACCCATGTGCACATGGGAAGGTTGTTACAACAACCATATCCTAACCACCCATGTGCCAACTTGCATCCCACTCATGATAATCATATTAACCATTAATTATCTAATATTCATGGGTGAAAAAGGTGGCTTTGATACCACACTGTTGGCCAAACAACGGTCTAGAGATCAAACCATGGTTCCCTAGGGAGACCAAGATATTTATCTTTAGGGTTTTGCACGCCCTGGGTTAGCCCATGGTGTCCCATGGGTGCCCCATTTTAATTTTAGGGTTTCCCATGGTCGCCCATGGAAACCCTGGTGCATCCCTATTAGGGTTTCTCCTTCCCTATTGCATTCCAGAAAATTAATTATCACAATAGGGACGGAGAAACTCGTCTCTAGTCCATCACATGGCACGAGGGATCCATCCCATACTCGAATGCGCAGCGAAAAATAATCGATTCGAGTTTCTTTCGCATCCCATAAATATTAATAATCAATTAACAGAAGGAATTAATAAAGAACTGCTAACCTGGTGAGCCTCAAGTGTTGCTCCTCTAATAGACAGTGGTTCTTCCTCCAATGAGCGCTCCAAGCAAACAGATCTGAACCTCCAATGGTGCTACCAAGGTTCTACACGCCAATCCCAGATGCCCTCAAACTCCTCAGCACAGATCTAGGGTTTCACAAACCCTAACTCTCAAACACAGGTGAGAGAAGCAAGAAGAAGAAGAGAGATCACAAGAGGGAGGGAGAGAAACCAAAAACGTAGGAGAGAGAGTGTCTGCTCCAAAAATGTGGAGAGCTTCTTTCTTCTACGTTTTATGGTCCCCTATTTATAATAATAGGGTTTAATTAAATCCTAGATAGGTTTAATAGAGCCCTAGTGAGAGTCTAACTCTCTCTCTCTCAGTCTGGCAGTTCTGTTTAAACTCAAAGTGCTACACAGGCGAAGAAGCAGAATCTAATAGGGAAAGTATTAATTAGATTCTTTATTTAATTATTAATGGATAATTACAATTAGCACCAAATCCATTAATTAAATAAAGAGCCAATTAAATTAACAAATTCCAAATAACTCCCTATATGATAACAATTTATCATATACCACCCCCCCACTAATCAACACCATCATTATGGAATCTTGGGCATGTACACATGTACTGCCAAACCCCAATCCATAGTACATGTCCATATAAGAGCGTCTGTGCATCCGATCGGGTCCCACAAAACTTGATAAAACACTTTATTTGAAATAACTATAAATAATGTATCATTTTATGTAAAATAAATTTTGCAAAACCATTTCCAAAATGGTACTGGATCCAGATTCTGATCCGACCATGCACAGATAGTCTCTATCTTGGTGTTCCCCAATCGGGTAGTGGTGACCGTGTTGGATAACTCCTTCACTCACAAAGTGTTCATGCATTCCCGAACACCGGCTTTGACTCGCTTGAGTCTCGGTCATTGATGAACCAAAGAATGCGATCACACTTTGCGTGGGGGTTCCCTCAGGTATAGGGTGTCGGTGACACATGTCTATCCCTTCCTACATCGCGCGTAATACATGAGGGAATCAACAAAGTAGATTCTTCGCCAATGCACACATCAAACATGTGAGCACTCGCATTTGTACCTTGACATCACATGTCTAGCCATACCCAATGGGACAACCATATGATAAGGGTGCCCAGCCCAAACCCTAGTCGTGACTACCATTTTAAGTATAACTTACGGATACATAATGCTCAAAAATTTTATATCGAATGTGACAATATTAAACTAAAATGTATAAATGTTCAATACAAAGGTGAATCGGGTTGAACCAGATTGAACCGGGTTTGATGGACACACACTTGTCCAACAGTACCACCTCAGATCTGCCATGCAAACATGATGCATGGAAGATCTGAGTGCTTATTGATGTTTTACATATCTGATTTACTGATCTGGAACCGAAACTTGGTAGTGCTTGGCTGCACTACTGTGTTGCACAGAGAACTGGCTATTTGGAGCCCTGAATGCAAGCCCTAGCTGCATGGGACCTAGCCCTGGGTGGTAGCAGCCTTGGATTGTCATTTTACACCTGATTCCAGCTTTGCACATAGCTAAAACTAAGTTTTATACCTGAAGAGTACCCTGTGTTACTATTCACTGGGCTGTCTGGGCAGCCTCTAGCAGCCAAGTTGTGGGCCTAGTTGAAAATCCACAAGGACCAGTGCAAAGTCTGCCCCTGGGGGTCCAAGGTGACCTAACATGCATTGGGAGAAGATCCATGCACAGGCTATGGTTCAAAACCTAGGAATCTCAGCCTAATTCTGGTTTTGCAATCTCTAGGCGATGCAGACATCGCCCAGTGAAGGAAACTTTGCTGTTTTGATGCTCTAACTTGGGGATTCTGTCTCTAGGGCCATGATATAGTGTAGGGAGGTGTGAAATGACCAGAATGCCCCTCCCCACATCTGTCCATGGGTGTGAGTGCTTGGGGTACCTAGGTGGGCCCCGTTGGACTTGGAAACCCTGCCTGTGTTGGTCCTGCAACACTGTCAAGATGGGGACAGCACTCATTTACTAAAATGGTAAATGACCATTAGGCCCCTAGACCACCAACTCTGGATGAGGCACTGGGACATAGGCCTAAGGCCCAGTGCAAGGCCCAGGGAATTCCAAGTGAAGATCAACTATACACCAAGTCAACCCAGTGAGCTTAGATCTACCCTAGGGTTTCCAAAAATAGATTGGAATATTAAAATGACAATTATTGATTTATATCTAGGATTTGATCCCGCGCTTGAGGCCTACAACCAGACTGCAGCCGAAACTAAATTTGCAACTGAGTTCTTAGAACCAGACCCAGGTGAGTGAAGTATATATCATATATGTATGTGTAACTGTGATACAATGCCGATAATTAAACTCTTAAATTATTAATGCTATGTTATTTAAATTCTGTTCAATTGTTCAAATGACTACACATTGATTGTCTGTTGATCAACACTGTGATTCTTATCTGATGATTGTGAATGTTAGACTAGATGCCGTAGTTGGCTTGGAAATAAAGGCCGGTGGTAGCCCATAGTATGGGATACGGTTGACATCGCCCGACTCGTACGATGCCATATAGACATGGGGTTAGAGTTTCATCATCCGTGCTATGCACCATTGCCAACAGGGGTTAAGGTGTTGGATAACCGTGAGGACTATCGTTAAACCCTAGCGGTGTTTATGCTGGGAAGCCTCAGCACAGTTGGGATGCCCCTGGGCAGATTTGCCGGGAAGCCTCGGGCTATAAGCTTAGGAAGCACTAAAAGGTGAATTTTTTGGCAGAATGCCATATATAATGATTATGCACGGGTTTGGGTGTTCTGATATTGAGTTGGTTACTTCACGGGAGTTAATCCAGAGGATCGATCGGGCTGTCCTGGGTAGGGAGATGCTGGAGCCAGCTGATCTTCTCCGACAACTCACTGGGTGTATCGCGGGAAGGGGTAACCAAGCCCACACCAGGGATATATGTATTGGGGATTGTAGTAGCACTGACCTGACTTAGCTGTATTGTTAGGTGGCAAATTAAATAATTTGGACTTGCATATCATGCAGGAACATGTGGATTATGGTTGTATATGCATGCATGATGATATATTTTACTCACGAGCTCAGTGGGGCTCACACTCTATTATATATGTTTTTTTCTTTAGATGATTGCGGAAATCGATGCAACTATGGCATGGAAGCTCGTTATGAGGAGGAGAGCCCTCGTGATTGTGACTTTATTGGTGTGGACTCCGACGGATGTCATGTTGATCCTGCGTGTGTTCTCGGTGGTTGTTGATGAAGACCAGTGAAGGGCGCACTTGATGCTTTTTGTCTTGGGGACTCCTTTTTGCTTTTGATAGGAGTTTATCCCCGTCTATGCTTTTGGTTTAGTCATTTTCTTTCTTTCTTTTTGGGGTTGAGTTATCTCACCCTATATATATTGTGTATATATTTCCTTTTAGCTTTTGTCAGTTTGGTTTCTCTTTGTGGGTTGTATTTGGGTGGGAATGTTTCAAAACACTTTATATATGTATATATCACCATCATTCCCATATTGCTACGCTTTCTCTCTTGTTAAACATTGTAGATACTCTGCAGCACTCTGATCTTACCTGTAGTATTGTGATGAATATGGGACCGTGAATGTATTAACTGCTTCTAGATCCATGGGATTTGGCAGATTGCTGTTATGCAATTCGGGTCACCTACCTAATCCTGCCAAGGGTGATTTGGGGTGTGACAAAGCGGATGTAGGGGCGGATTAAGATGGCACATCTGCCCGTGGGTCCGCTCGCTCTCGGGTGTGTCTCGGAATTCGAATGGATGCACGAACGGATCCAAGTAAGAAGTTCTGCCCGTGGATCAGCTTCTTGTATTTTGACCCTTTGGCCTGAACGGAGTCAGGGACAGACTCACCCTACTGCTTCTGTCCGTGAGTCCGCTCATGCTGTCTTGGTTGAAACTTGATTTTAACCTTGGGGGCCTAGCATGGGACCCCTCTCTTTTAATGATTGCTTTTGTATTTTTAGGCTACCCAACTCGATGGATAGCTACTGCACCGGTGAGATTAATGTCAACCACACCGGGTGACACCCGAGTTCGGTGAGTGGGTTTTGGGTGACATTGCTGGGTTTGAATATATATATTTGGCAATCTTAAGCATGCTATTATATAAATATAAGCATTGTGCGCATTGTATTATTTACCTCAATGTGAACTATTATGATTGTGATATTATTCTGACTATTGTATCGGACGACAGTGTCAGGTGTGCCGGTATCGAAACCCCAATTTATTTAATTATGAAAATTATTATATGTCATCCTGATCTGTATGTGCCCTGCCATGCTGGTACCCAGGTACTAAATGGAATGGGACGTTGATGCACCCGAAATACCTCTCGGGACGATAGGACATGCATGTAGTATATCTGTGGCTAGGACGCATGCTCTCTTATGCTATGACCCTTGCCAATAGGGGTTCATGTGTTGGATAGTCTGAGCACCTGTTGCCTATGGAGGTGGGAGAGGCCAGGTCAGGGATAGTGATGGCTATTAGGGTCTGCTACTGGGTGACCTGATGGTTTCTACCGGCGTAGGTTCCCGTGTGATAATTGAGGTTTCACTAGGGCGATAGGTTAAGTGACCCTTAGTGTCTCCTAAGTTATCGCAGTAGCATACACTTGACCGATAGAATTTATGTGTTAGGTGAAAAATAAATCTAACATTAGCATGTATCATTCTGCTTAAAATTGTTTGTGTGTATGTATGTGCATTCCCCTTTGCTCCCTCACTAGCTGGTGTAGCTAACCCCATTGCGCAACCCCTTTTTAGTTGATATGTAGGTAGCCTCTTGATGAGCACCATTGGGTGCAAATCAAGTGGAGCCGGTGGCTGTGGCTTGGATGTAAATATACACACAAGAATGGTGCCCTAGTGGCGATTATTTGTTATTTAATTTCTGTACTCATCCACAATCATGTATAAACTGTATGTTTAATTACAAGGAGAGATTGAATGGTTACAAACATTGATAAGGTACTATGTGTTATCATTAGAGAACCGATGCTCTATAATTTCACATGATTTAATTAAATTTTTCTTCTGCTAACTCTGTGGTTGGAATGATTTATTCCATTAGGGTACGTTCCTTCTTGTTATCACGATTGGTGACAGGGTGGACTGTGGCTCGGGACACTGTATCTGTGATCCTGGTAGGTATTAAGATGATACGGGTTATCCCAGTCACCCTTATGTAATTTAAAATATCTTCATCGGGATGGGGGCGAGACAAAGTGGTATCAGAGCAATGCTGCTCTGCACCGACCACAGTCTAGCGTAACCTCTTGACTTACTCTCCACAAATTCGGTTCTAAATTAAAAATTTCAAGAACATAAATGATTGTGTGCAGACATAGGAGAAGACTTATTATGTTGAAACAAGAACCTAGAAAATAATAGGCAACATGGAATTTAGAACTTGGAACATAGGCTGTCAAAATAATAACCATATTAATTGTTTGGTTGAGTTTTGAGTAGGTAATAGATGGGCAATTATAGATGATGATCCATAATAATCCGTGCTAGATCAATCATAACCAGCCCATAATTATCAATAATGATAAATTAAATATGACCATCCCACAATCATCAACAAAAATCTAAATAAGAGGGAAATAAGCAAACATATAAAAATATATATAAAAAACCATATACACTTCAAATTGTTCCATTTCCTTCTTGAAGGCAACCATGCCCTCTCAACTCAACATTCCTGATCTGTACATTCGAACTTAAAAATCTGTGATTCTATCCTGTCTAACCCAAAATATACAATTCAAACACCATTGTTCCAAATTTCTGCTGGGAGTGACTATAATTCTCCCAATTCAAAATACCAGATCCCAACTGATCCAATTCAAAACATATGAATCTATCCACCATAAACCAAAATTCCACACAATACCACCATCAAAAGTTCCCAAAAAGTTCACCAAACAACTGATCAAGAAAGAAAAAGAGTAAAACAAGGAAATAAAAGAAAACCAAAGGAAAATAGTTCTAACATCCCATCCATCAAAAGACAAGTAATCAAAGAGACTGATCAAACCACAACTTCAGATTTGCTTGAAGAGAAAAATTGGGCTAATCATCTGCGCCATCGCCACTACCGCGACCAAGGAAGGTGTGAATGTCATCTACTCCTCTCTCTATGCCCTCGAGACGCTGAGTCTGGTTGGAGAATTCCTTCTTGACCTCATCACAACCCTCCAATATCCTTAGGTTCAGTCGCCCGATGGCCATTAGTATGTCACTTCCACCCCCTGGTGCACCTAAAGACCCTGCAATGAATGGCCCGGAGCCCATAAACTCAATGTCATCATCACTATCATCATCAACCTCTTTAGGTCCTCTGCCATCCCCATACTTAACCTGCTCCCCAGCACTGTCATAATCATAATACAGCCCCATCTTCTATAATACATTGAACCCAATAGCCCCTCAGTGCTTGTTTCCTTGGGTTCATAGTCAAGATCAACCCCAAAATATAGAAAGACTCTGGTGAGCAGCCTACCATAGGGCAAAGTGTTGTTGCGGGTAGGATTCAGTACCGCGCGAGCCATATGCTGGATGATGCCATGAGGCAGTCAAATATGCTAACCAATGTACAGGGAGTGAGCTAATACTGTAGACATCAGAGGAGGCTGAGTGTTGTGTGCCTTGAAAGGAGCTAGATTGGTCCTGGCTTTAAAGATAAGAACCCGCTGTGAAGGAGGAAACCTGGAGAGATCTTCATTCTCATCATACTTGTCATTTGTGAAAACTTTGAACAATTTTTTACTCTCATCTGGATGCAGGTACTTGTCAGGATGGCTGCCTGGAGGATAGTAGACCCTCTCACCCTTTGAGGATATATCCAGAAGAATCCCCAACTCCACAGCATTGAAACCAATTACAACTCCCTTCACAAAAGAAGTCAACTTGAAGCCATCGTCATCCTCCTTAACCAATACCAAGTTGGAGTAGAATTCCCTGACCAATGTGGGATAATACAGTTCTGGCTGGGTCAGCATGCTAGTCTACCTCAACCTGTCGAATCTGGCTCCCACCTTGCATGCTAGAAGCTCCTCCATTGTTACATCTCTCTCTACTAGAATCTTCCTATTAAAGTGATGTGCTCGAAATATCCCCTTGGTCTTTTCTGAAGTGAACCTCCCCACATTATAGGCTGTGGGAATAGATGGCACTATAGATAGGTCCCTCTTTCTCTTGGGAGCCATGACTATTTTCCTACACATAAGGCACCACCAAAGAAGACAACCAATGTAAGCCAACTTGGAATAATAAGATATGATTGGCAAATAAAATTATAGAAGTGAGATGCCTAGGTGATTTCCATATAAAATAAAGGAAAAGAGACAAGATTGACGCACATATAAAATCCATATGAGATCCCTAGTGTGTGGATGTGAAAGAATGAGATCAATGTGAACAACATGTGCTTGTGACTATCTTACATCCCAATCTATGCCAAACAAATAAGAAATTGAGTGAAAGACCCCAACAAGAGACAAGAATTGTTATTTGAGGAAAAGGAGGATAAATTCCAAGGATTTTACCAATAACCGTATGAATCAGAAATGTACTTGAGGATATGTCAATGGAATGATTTTACTATGAAAACTTAGGGCATACAATGATTTTGACATGCCTTTGTGAGTTTTCCCCAAGTGTTGAAGAATTGAGGATTTCACCCCAATCAAAACCTAGAAATAATCAAGGAAATTCAACTAGGTGTGGCAAACAAGATAAACAATCTCTAAAATTCTGTTAAAGACTTTAAAATTTGGTAAAAGATGCAATGTTATACAAAGAGCCATCCATATAGTGCCATTGATCGATTAGGGCTCAAACTAACCCAAAAACCCTAGCCTCAAATCGATTTTGGCATAGTCTTGGTGTATATGGTTATGAAAATACAATCAAAATCAAAGCATGATCACACACCTATGATGTCTATCCCAACTCTAAGGAAAAAGGGGAAGGAAGATGAAGAGACAGCATTCTAAACCCTATAAATGGAGAGGAAAGAGAATGGAAAGGAGAAATGGGGAGACTACCATATCTTGAGTGTGTGAGAGATGAACCCTAGGGCTTGAGATTACAAGAAAATCACCCGAAATGGGGTAAGGAAGCTTGAATGAAAACCCCTGGTAGAGCCTTTCCCCCTATAGTTATGTTCCCCCTCTTTGGAACCAAAAGTGAGTTTTAAAACTCATGACTCTATTTTGTCAAAATTTTGGGAATGGACGAACGAACGGATCCATTTATCGTGACTCCACTCATGAATCCACCCCACACAAAACTTAAAATTTTCATTCTTAAAATCGCGTGGATCAATGAATGAATCCACAACCATGAGTCCATCCGAAGATCCGATCACCTCGGTATTTTTACAAAATTGAGTCTTCTGAGAACGGACGAACGAACGAACGAACAGATTCACATTCCTCATCCGTCCGTTAGTCCTCTCTACCTATTTTGCGGAGGAGCCACGGACGGACCCAGAGTACTGATACCACCTGTGAGTCCGCCCAATTTCTTTTAAGATTTTGAACCTAGATTTTTGGAGACCTTTTGACCACACCCATATGTGATGATTATGTGTCTATACCCTAGATTGGACACCCCTGTTGTGTGACCCATTCGTGGGGATCACCTAAGTCTAGTTTAATGTCTTAATATTTAATGGGGTTAGGACTTGCACCCGACTAGGCCAGCCCATAAGGAATTGCAGGCATTGGTACCTGTTGTGACTCCCCTCTTACGTAAAAGGAGGAGAGTTACCCTTGAGGGTGAAAACCCATAAACCCCATGAATTTAAAGAACCAAAACCTAAGAATAGGAGGTCTAAACTTATGTGGGTAGAAACCCTCAATGGGGTGTATAGAATCTAAACCTATAGGTAGATAAGAAGAAAGGAATTAATAGGCTGGTTTCAAATGGCTTAGTTTGAATGATCGATGGAGACTATGTATGATTGAAGGTCATTCACGACACCCCACAGACTAGTGACAACTCTATTTGAACTTTACTTGGTTCATCCAAACCTTATTTAGACTCATAGAGGGAGTCCTACACCGTGATTTGATTTTCAAAATGACTTAGTATGCCATACCTAGGACTTGCCTACCCTCGTAGTTTTACCTAGGTAATAGACATATTCCTAGGGATATGAATGTAATTATTAAACTTGTACTTGTGTATATGTAAAAATTGGAAGTGGGACAACATAGAATTAATACATCCCTTAAACTCTAATGTGTGGCTGGACTAATTTCTCTAGCACTACAATTGTGACCTTGCCTTTACCTTACTATAATGATTAGTTGAGTCCTGACCTTTGTTAAGTTAATCGTGAGTTAATAGTAAACAAATTTAACAAATGACCTGTGAGGCTAATAATTAAGACCTACTTAAAGGAATTGACTCAGACCGAGACTATTAGAAGATTGTTGGCTCTCGAAAGAGGACCATTGTAGACTTTCCCCTGTGGGATGACTGAGTAGTAGGTTTATATGATTGTGGAAGCTAAAACTGAAGGATATAACAAGACCTTCTCCAACAACAGATATGAATGGGGTAATGGGTCACCAAATGCGTTCCCTCCGTACTGGGAGTGAACAATAGGAGATTCCATCAATATTCTAAATCATTCTAAAGTTGGGTTAGGTAATGAGATGACCCAAGGTGAAAGCATTCAATATGAACCCTATGTTAGGGGCTGAACAGGTTAAGTCCTGTAACCCAAGAATGACCGGAGTAGTGAAGGCCAGAGTGGTATCACCTGATCTGGAAGATCTTGGGAACTTTCTGTTCCTTGTGGCTTAGTTTACTGAATGAGACCTCATGCTACCCCTAGAATATTATAACCACCGGCCCTTAACCTAATGGAGCCTAGGGTTTTTGTGAACCACACCTCCTTTGGTAATGTGACCCTATGATGGAAAGAATTTGTTAAACCTTACTGGTCGTTCCATGTAGGTACTGCCCCACCTGGGTTGAACCCTTGACTTAGTCTAAGTTGTGGGTGATCAAAGGTGTTGTTATTTAATAGCCCTCACCCCTCGAGGCCCCTAGCTGCCTCAAATTTTGGGGATGAAATTTTTAATAAGGTTGGGGGGATGTTACACCCGTACCCGAAATATACCTAAATACCCTGGGGCAATTTAGACCTTACCAAAGGGGTAATGCCAAGGTGTCTATGGTCAACAATTATGACCTTAAACCTAATATTTTATTATGAGAATCCCCTCGAAGTCCTGAAAGTACGGGTCAAAGCCCCACAATATTCCTTAAAGTTTGGGCCCTGGCAGCAGCACCGGAGTCACGAACGGACTCACTTGAACTGAATCCGCTCGAGGATCCGCCCGTGCTGTTACCTGCCCTTTTGGTCTATTTTCCTGTGGGACTCACATCCTTGGACCCTTAGACTAGATGGACCCCCACCCTTACCATTAATTGGTTAAATGGGCCATGAAAGTGGGCCCACAAGACTTAACTTAATTAATGAATGGGTTTTATACCCTAACTTAAACTAAATGGACCTTAGAGGACAAATAGGTCCTATGGACTTAGGGTGCACCTAAACATGTCCTAATTAACTAAATGGACCTAATGGTTATGATGCCCTAAGACCCAAATTTAAAACTCATTTAAGACCTAAGGGACTAACTAGTGTTTGGGGGCACCTAACCAAACATGACCTAAGGCCCTTCTACCCCTTAAAAGATAACCTAAACCCCTTATTCCCTTATCTCTCCCCCTCCCAAGCAATCTATGGAGGAGAAGAGACAAGGAAAGGAGGAGAAGGAGGAAGGAAGAAGAAGAAGTAGAAGTAGGAGAGGAATAGGAGGGGAAGGGAAGAAGATGGAGGCCATGCCAAGATGGCTGGCTGCCCCATATGTCCTCTTCTTGCTGTCCAAACAAGTGGAGAAGGAGAAGAGGAGAAGAAGAGATGGAAAGGAAGGGAAGAAGGAACAGGAGGTGGGTCTTCAAGGCTAGCTAGGGCTGGAATTAGAGCTCCTCTCACCAAGGTAAAACCTGAAACTTGGTACTTCTCCATTCCCATTTCCATTTTGGTAGATTCCTTGAGCTTAGGCTAACCTAAGGTTCCATTTGGGACTCAAGGTGAAGCTTGGTCCTTAATGGAGCTCAAATGGTAAAGTCCAAACCCTGCTAAAGACCTATGTGTGCTGCATTTGCAGCCATTGTAGCTGAACCCTTGGTTCTAAGCCAAGAAACCCTACCCTTGGACCAAATTGAGACCAAACCCTTATGTGATTTGAATCCATGGGATAAGCCTAGGTTCTAATGATCTTAAGGAGACCGAGACACCCTCTCCATGACCCTGAGTTTTGGGTGAGCTCCAAGCTTCAAGCTGGAGGAGAAGCCCTTTGAAATCTCAAAAAAGATTTACGACGGACAGACGATCAGATCCACCAGTCATGGTACCGTCCGTCAGTCCGCCCAGTGTGATCCCTGTGATTTGACTTGGAATGGATAAAGGAACGGATTCATTCTGTTACATCCTCCCGTGGGTTAGTTCACTCTCGGGCATGTCTTAGGGATCGAATGGATGCAGGGGCAGATTAAGATGGTGCATCCGCCAGTGGGTCTGCTCGATCTCGGGTGTGTCTCAAAAATCGAATGGATGCATGAACGGATCCAAGTAAGAAGTTTTGCTCGTGGATCCGCTCCTTGTATTTTTACCCTTTGGCCTAAACAGAGTCAGGGACTGACTCACCCTGCTGCTTCCATCTGTGAGTCCGCTCGTGCTATCTTAGTTGAAACTTGATTTTAACCTTAGGGGCCTAGCATGGGACCCCTCTATACATCTTTTAATGATTGCTTTTGTATTTTGAGGCTACCCCACGGATAGTTGGTGCACTGGTGAGATTCATGTCAACCATGCCGGATGACACCCGAGTTCGGTGAGTGGGTCTTGGGTGAATTTGTTGGGTTTGAATATATATATTTGACAATCTTAAGCATGCTATTATATAAATATAAGCATTGTGCACATTGCATTATTTACCTCAATGTGAACTGTTATGATTATGATATTATTCTCACCATTCTATCGGGTGATGGTGCCGAGTGTACCGGTACCGAAACCCCAGTTTATTTAACTATGAAAATTATTATATGTCATCCTAATCTGTATGTGTCATGCCGTACTGGTACCCGAGTACTAGATGGAATGGGACGTTGATGCACCCGAAATACCTCTCGAGACAATAGGACTTGCATATAGTATATCTATGCCTAGGATGCTTGCTCCCTTATGCTACGACCCTCGCCAACAGGGGTTTCTGTATTGGATAGTCTGAGCATCTATTGCCTATGGAGGTGGGAGAGGCCAGGTCAAGGGTAGTGATGGCTATCGGGGTTTGCCACTGTGTGACCTGAAGGTTTCTACCAGTGTAGGCGCCCGTGTGATAATTGAGGTTTCACTAGGGCGATAGGTTAAGTGACTCTCAGTGTCTCCCGAGTTATCATAGTAGCATACACTTGACCGATAGAATTTATGTGTTAGGTGGAAAATGATTATAACATTAGCATGCATCATTCTGCTTGAAATTATTTGTGTGTATGTATGTGCATTCCCCTTTGCTCCCTCACTAGTTGGTGTAGCTAACCCCGTTGTGCAACCCCTTTTTAGTTGATATGCAGGTAGTCTCTTAACGAGCACCGTTGGATGCAAATCAAGTGGAGTCGGTGACTATGGCTTGGATGTAAATGTACACCCAAGAATGGTGTCCTAGTGGCGACTATTTATTATTTAATTTCTGTACTCATCCACAATCATGTATTACTATATGTTTAATTATAAGGAGAGATTGAATGGTTACAAACACTGATATGGTGCTATGTGTTATCATTAGAGAACCAAAGCTCTATAATTTCACATGATTTAATTAAATTTCACTTCCACTAACTCTATGATTGGAATGATTTATTCTATTAGGGTATGTTCCTTGCTATTATCACGATTGATGATAGGGTGGACTTTGGCTTCGGGGACACTGTATCTGTGATCCTGGTAGGTATTGGGATGACACGGGTTGTCCCAGTCACCCCATATGTAATTTAAAATATCTTCATCGGGATGGGGGCATGACATCATCTCACTTCGTCCCCATCAAGGTCTCTTACCTCATGGAAAAGCTAGCTCAGCTGTACATCGACAATGTAGTCTGCCTTCATGGTGTACCAGCCAGCATTGTATCAGATAGAGATCCCTAATTCACATCTAGATTTTAGAGAAGTCTGCAACATGCCCTGAAGGCACAATTAAATCTCCGCATGGCCTTCCATCCCCAGATGGATGGACAATCCAAAAGGACGATATAGAATCTAGAGGATATGCTCAGGGCCTGTGTGCTAGAGATGAAGGCCAGTTGAGATTCTCACAACCCCTTGATAGAATTCGCCTACAACAGCAGTTATCACTCGACCATTGGCATGGCACCATACAAAGCCTTATATGGCAAAAGATGCTACACATCGCTACATTAGGATGAGGTCGGAGAGTGATGTTATTTGGGCCTCGAGTTCATACAGGCTACTTGAGAGAAGGTTGATACGATCAAGGAAAATATTAGAATAGCTCAGTCTAGACAAAAAAGCTACGTTGACAATCAGAGAAAGGATATTGAGTTCAAGGTGGGCGAGAAGGTGTTTCTCCGAGTCTCTCCAACAAAGGGTCTCTTGCGCTTCAACAAGAAGGGAAAACTGAGCCCTAGATACATTGGACCATAAAAGATTCTAACGAGAGTTGAACCCGTGGCATACTGACTGGCCCTACCACCATCCTTGGAAGGCATCCAAAACTTATTCTATGTGTCGATGCTAAAGAAATACATAACAAACCCGACACACGTGCTCTTTGCTGAACCGGAATGGCTTGAGACTGATATGACATGACATATGAAGAGCAACCCAAGGAAATTCTGGATCGGAAGGAGCCTAACCTCTATAATCATATCGTTGCATTCTTCAAGGTATGATGGGAAAATTACCCACCCGAGGAAGCATCTTTGGAGCATGAGGAAAAATGCATGAGAAGTATCCTCACCTTTTTCTACAAGAAGGTACGTCAATTTTGAGGACAAAATTTTTGTTAGGTGGGGAGAATGTTATACCTGCCCCAATTTGACTGAATCCTTGCTCCTAGGTTCAATGCTTGAGGTAACAAACACCAGTACCTTATGGTATATCAACCCCATGGTTAAGTTCAGTGAAGTGCCCCTGCTGGTAACATCCTATATACCAACAAGGAGGCGTATCCCACCACCATGCAACTACTCCATACATTACCGGATGTACAACCCAAGGTAACCACTCTCTTGGAATACCTGAGACTCTACCCAATTTCATACTTGTATTGACTTAGTAAACATGCGGGGGGAAGTGCCCATACAAAGACCTTGGCCTTAGGGAAGTTTTAAAGCAAAAACAACAAAGAGGGATTCACATAATCTCACCATGAGATCTTAATTTAATGTATTTCTAGTCACTAAGCCTCTTCAAAAATTGATTTGGGGACATACTTGCAGAAAAATCCTTGTAGATGTTCAGATTCTCGTGTTGTACAGGCACTGGACGTTCCACTTTGGATGATCCAAAGGTCCAGAGGATCGTCAAGTGTTGGTTTTTGTGGCCAAACTCTGACCCAAACCCCATAAGTTTGGACCATTGCTTCAAATGCCCATTAGGACTAAAACACACAATAACCCTCTATCATTAATAGCATTTATGCTGTCCTTGCCTCCAAATGATCCACTCTGGTTCTTCCGGAAGATCTAGTGTCATGATCCAAAGTTGGATCATTCGACCAAACCATAGACCAATCATGTGGGAACCATCGCACATATTCCCTATAGATATTTAAGTGTCAAATATGGAAACCAAAGAAACCCCTTGTCACGCCCCAAACCACCCTCTGGGAGGATTTAGGCAAGTGACCCGGATATCCTACAACATCTGCCAATCCCCAAGGATCAAGAAGCAGTTAATATAACTCACAAGCACACACACCCATAACAATTGTTAAAAGAGATACAGAGTGTTGCGGAAGCTAAACCTTATCATTAAACATTCAAAACAAACAAAACATTGTTTATTGCTCTGTTTCACCAATTGATCATGCAGTCAATACTTTTCTAACCAATACCTTTACAAAATACAAAAGAGGGCTACAACATCACGAGCCCAAGCAACCTATACAAGATAAGGGAGGGTGTAGTATATCCTATCTACCCAAAGAGAGTCCCCAAAAGGTTAGATTATTATGCTGCCCATCCCTTAAGGGCATCCTCGAGGGCCACCCTGGTCATCCGCACAAGAGGGATTACCTCCCTCGAGGTCCAAACCCAAAAGGTCATAATCACCATCATCCTCCTCAATGAAATGAGAGTCTCCCAACTATTGAGATGTCCACCTGTAGTATTATCTAAAAAAAAATATACAAGAGTGTGAGCTCCACCGAGCCCATGAATGAAATATAACTATGCATGCACATGCAAGCACAACCAAATGAATCTTATATGAAATGAGATTCTTTATTTTTATTAAGCCACCTAGCATCAAAACTAAGACAGGTTTTATGCTACTATAATCCCCATTACATGTATCCCTGGTGCAGGCTTTTAACCCCTTCCTGCGATACACCGATTGAGTTATCGGAGAAGACCAGTCGTGTCATACCCCAAACCACCCCCTAGGAGGATTAGGTAGGTGACCCGAATTGCATAACGGTAATCCGCCAAATCCGATGGATCTAGAAGCAGTTAATATAATCACAGACACACATCCAAAGCATTATCACAAATAAAATCAAAGTATTGCAGAAGATCTACATTTACAAAGAAAGAAAGAAGAAAGCATAGTGATACGAGAAATGATTATGATATATATACATAAGTAAAGTTGTCCCATTCCCCAATACAACCCACAAACTAAACAGTAAGATCTGACATATACATAGCCGAAAATAAAAGTAAATATGTACAAGGTGAGATAACTCAACCCCAAAAAGAAAAGAAGAAACTGAAACAAGAAACAAGAACGGGGATAAACTCCTGACAAAATCAAAAAGGAGTCCCCAAGACAAAAAGCATCAAGAGCACCCTTCACAGGTCATCATCAGTAACCACTGAGAACACTTGCATCATCAGCATGACCTCCGTCGGGGTCCATACCAATCTCATCATAACCACCAAGGCTCTCCTTCGCAAAATGAGCCTCCATGCCATAGTGGCATCTACCTGTACAATCATCTACTAGAAAAACATATATAACAGAGTGTGAGTCCCCCTGAGCCCATGAGTAAAACATATCATCATGCATGCATATGGAACCACAATCATATGATCCTATGTCACACCCCAAACCACCCCCTGGGAGGATTAGGTAGGTGACCTGAATTGCATAACGGCAATCCACCAAATCCCATGGATCTAGAAGCAGTTAATACATTCACGATCCCACATTTGTAACATTACTATAAGTAAGTTCAGAGTGCTGCAGATAATCTACAATTATAACAAAGAAAGAGAAGTGTAGCTATACGGGAATGATGGTGATATATATACATAAGTGAGTCTAATACATTCCCCGATACACCCACAAACTGTAAAGATAAGCAGACAAGTACATAAACAAAAGGAAAATACATATATGTACAGGGCGAGATAACTTAACCCCAAAAGCATGGACGGGGATAAACTCCTATCAGAAGCAAAAAGGAGTCCCCAAGACAAAAGAATCAAATGCGCCCTTCACTGGTCTTCATCATTGACCATCGAGAACACACACAGTATCGGCACGACCTCCGCCGGAGTCCATACCAATAGTGTCATAATCATGAGGGCTCTCCTCCTCGCATCGGGCCTCCGTGCCACAGTGGCATCGATCTGCACAATCATCTAAAGAAAAACATATATAACAGAGTATGAGCCCGACTGAGCTCGTGAGCAAAACATATCATCATGCATGCATATGCAACCACAATCCACATGATCCTACATGATATGCAAGGCCAGATTATTTAATTAGCCACCTAACAATACAACTAAGGCTGGTCTGTGCTACTACAATCCCCAATACATGTATCCCTGGTGTGGGCTTGGTTACCCCTTCCCGCGATACACCCATTGAGTTGTCGGAGAGAACCAGTCGGCTCCAGTTCACTAGTCCTTGGTCAGCCCGACCGGCCCTCTGGATTAAACTTATGAGGTAACCGACTTAATAAGATTTCACCTGTTGGTGCTTTTTGACATGTAATTCGAGGATAAACTTTAATTGGGCATATAGCCATGATTCACCTAGTGGTGCTTCCC
The DNA here is from genome assembly GCF_018873765.1 of Telopea speciosissima. Lineage (NCBI taxonomy): Eukaryota > Viridiplantae > Streptophyta > Magnoliopsida > Proteales > Proteaceae > Telopea > Telopea speciosissima. The sequence continues at coordinate 36,535,947 of NC_057917.1, read as the reverse complement.
GAGCTTGTAGCCCGAGGCTTCCTGGCATATTTGCCTTGGGGCATCCCAACTATACTGAGGCTTCCCGACGTAAATGCCTCTAGGGTTTAACGGTAGTCCTCACAGTCATCCAACACTTTAACCCCTGTTGGTAAGGGTGTACAACACGGGTGATGAAACTCTAACCCCATATCTATATGGCATCGTATGAGTCGGGCGGTGTCAACCGTATCCCAGGGCTATCAACGGCCTCATTTTCAAGCAGACTACGGCATCTAGTCTAACATTCACAGAGTTGATCATCAGACAATCATTATGTAACAGTTTGAGAATTTGAACTGAATTAAGTATCACAGCATTATAATTAAAGAATTTAATTGCCGGCATAATAATACTGTTACACATACATACACAATAATATTTCACTCACCTGGGTCTGGTTCTAAGAACTCAGTTGCAGGATCAATTCCGGTTGTAGTATGATAGTAGGCCTTGAGCATGGGATCAAATCCTAGATATAAATCAGAAATTTGTCATTTAATATTCCAAACTATTTTTGGATGTCCTACGGTTGATCTAAGCTCACTGGGTTGACCCGGTGTATAGTTGGTCATCACTTGGAATTCTCTGGGCCTTGCACTGAGCCTTAGGCCTATGTCTCGATACATCATCCAGAGTTGGTGTCCTAGGGGTAGAATGGTCATTTGTCACATTGGTACATGTTCCTAGGTTATAATAGTCTTACAGTACTATCCCTAACTTGACAGTGTAGTAGGACCATCACAGGCAGGGTTTCTAAGTCCTGCCGGGCCCACTTGGGTACCCAAAACATTCATACACATGGACAGATGTGGGGAGGGGCATTCTGGTAATTTTCCACCTCCCAACACTGAATCATGGCCCTAGGGTGAAGATCCCTAGGTCAGATCATCATCACAGTGAAATTTCATTCACTGGGCGATGTCTCTGGGTGATGTCTGCATCGCCCAGAGATTGCAAAATCGGAATCAGGCTGAGTTTCCAAGGTTTTGACCTATGGGCAATGCATGGATCCTCTCCCCATGCATGTTAGGTCATCTTGGACCCCCAGGGGCATGCTTTGCACTGGTCCTTGTGAATTTTCAATTGGGTCCACCACTTGGCTGCCAAGAGCTGCCCAGACAACCCAGTGAATAGTAACTCAGGGTATCTTTGGTTATAAATCATGGTTTTGGCTGCATGCAAGGCTGGATTCATGTTTATTACAACGATCCAAGGCTGTTACCACCTAGGGTTAGGTCTCATGCAGCCAGGGCATACAGTCTGGAGTCCAAACTGCCTGTTCTTAGTGTAACAGGGCAGTGCAACCTGGTACATCCCAGGTTTCGGTTCCAGGCTTGTAAAACAAAAATAAAATCATCATAAAAACCTCAAATCTTCCATGCATAATGGTTGCATGGTAGATCTGGGATGGTCCTTGGCAGCCCCCAGCTATTCTGGGCTGCCAATGGCCAGATATCCAACAACATCATAGAGATTCAAAGAGGAAAATAGTAAGTCATCAAGGCAGCAGGTAGAACAAAGGTGTTTATACCTGCACAGGTCTGGGGAGGAACGAATTCAGGGCCTTGGATGCAGGGCTGCACCTCCTTCTTCTCCTTTCCTTCCTTTCTCTTCTTCTCCTTCTCTTTTCTCTCTTTTCTTTCTTCTCCCTTCCTCCACGATTTAAACAGTAGCCAAGGGTTCTAAATGAGCCCAAGGCACTGCTATTTATAGCCCAACCCTTGACTAGGCCCTGTTTGGATGCTAAGGCCCCTTTTTAAAATGCATTTTTGACTGCATTCTCAGCCTTTCTGGGCACTCAGGTGGGGTCCACAGTGATCCAAGGGTATGAGGTGGTCCCTCAGACTCCCCTCATCCTATGGAGGGTGCCCATTTCCAATATGGGTGGTCCCCACAGATCAAATCATTAAAATAATCCATTTTTCCACTCTGGGTAATGTCTGCATCGCCTAGAGATTGCAGCAAGGCTGTAACTCTGTGGGCTTGCACCCACATGTCACTCAAGGTCTTTTGCACTCATTTTTAGGTGTGGGACCCACAGTTATGGAGAGGAAAGAGATTACCTAGAGTTCAGGCAGTACATTATGCTGTGAGCTATGCAATTGTAGGGATCTGTAATCCACCTTATGATAGGTATGTAGGAGGACATCCTTAGAGGTTCTCCATTAAATTCAATCACTGTCAGGGGTTCCTGTCCTTCAGTCAAAATTCCAGTCAGTCAGGGGCAGGGTTTGACATTTCTTCCCACCTTACAAAAATTCCATTCTCAAAATTGGCTTACCTTGTTGCTTGAAGTGTAAAACCCTTGCCCAAAAATAGGGGCTAATTGGAATTTTTGTTGAAAGCCCAGAATCCGACGTTAAGGCTACCAGTATACTGTGGTGCATTGAACCCAAGGTTGAACATAATGAGGTAGCCCCATTGGTGAGGACTTACATACCATTAAAAAGGCAAACACCAACTCCTTGTGATTGTACAGCTGACCACCAAATGTACTGGCTAAGCAAGGTACCATCCCTTGATTCTAGGACCCTTGGACTTAAATCTTAATTCTAGGCTAACCCAATGATGACCCTCATCAACTTGAATGTTTTAGATAAAACATTTTTAAAGCCCAACATCAATTTTAATGATTGATTTGATGATGAGAACCCAATTCCATACATACATCTTAAATTCCAACATAAATGACAAATTCTGCTAATATACAGATTGACCTTCTCTTAGTTAAAATGATATAACTCCATCACCAGAACTTCATTTGTGTTGGTTCAAATATTTTTAGAAACTAGACTTATAGGGCTGCATTTTTTTAGAAAACACGATTACCTAGTTATGTCTCTAAGTTAGTTAAAAGTTTAGCTCAAGTTGCTGTCAAAATCGGATCATGCTGTCTTGACAGGTTGACATAACTCCATAATACAATATTCATTTTATTTGATTCTAATTTTTCTAGAAAATAGATTCATAGGGCTTCATTTTCTTAGAAGGAATCATGATCCAATTATGTCTCTAAATAGACTGAAATTTCATTTCAATCCAAACAATTCTGCAGATGAAATCTCTAGGTGATGGCACTGGGCGATGCACACATCACCCAGAGTGGAAAAATGCAGTATTTTAATTTGCAGATGTGTGGGGACCACCCCTATTGGCCATGAACATCCCCATAGGTTGAAGGGAGTCTGAGGGACCACCTCATACTCTTGGATCACTGTGGACCCCACCAGAGAGCCCGGAATGACTGAGAATCAGTCTAAAAACACAATCTTTGAATGGGCCTAAGCTGCCAAACAGACCTTAGTTGAGGGCTGGTCTATAAATAGAGACCTCAGCCTCATTTTAGAGCCCTTACACTGCTCAAACCGTGGAGGAGAGGAAAAGAGAGAAAAAGAGAAGGAAAAGAGATAGAAAGGAGGAAGAAGAGAAGGAGAAGAAGAGGAAGGAAGGAGGGAGTGCATACCTTGCACCCAAACTCGGTTCCAGCAGCATACTCAGACCAAAAACTCAGGTATAATCCTTACCCTAATAGGCTGCTGCTACTGTTCTCTGTTTCCTCTTTTGAATCTATGCTTTATGGAGGCAGATCCGGCCAAGGAAAGCCCAGAACAGCTGGGAACTACCTAGAACTGCTCCAGATCTGCCATGCAAGCATGGAGCATGGAAGATCTGAGATATTTGAGTAAAAATACAGATCTGGTCTGCTGTTCTTGAAGCCGAAATCTGGCTGTGCATGGCTACACTTCCAGATGCACTGTTATTTGACTGTTTGGAGTCCTGATTGCATGCCCTGGCTGCATGGAACCTAACCCTAGGTGGTAGCAGCTTGGGATTACTATTTTATACCTAAAACCATCTTTTCATGCAGCTAAAACTGTGGCTTGCAGCTGAAGCCATGCTGGGTTACTATTCACTAGGCTGTCTGGGCAGCTTCTGGCAACCAAGTGATGGGCCTAGGTGAAAATCCACATGGACCAGTGCAAAGTATACCCCTAGGGGTCCAAGATGACCTAACATGCATGAGGAGAGGATCCATGCACTGCCTGTGGTTCAAAACCTTGGAATCTCAGCCTGATTCCGATTTTACAATCTCTGGGTGATGGCACTGGGCGATGCAAACATCACCCAGTGAATGAAAACTTCACTATTTTACTGATTTGACTTGGGGGACCTCCACATATGGACTATAAATAGTGTAAGGAGGTAGAAAATGACCAAAATACCCCTCCTCACATCTGTCCATAATTATGTATACCTTGGGTACCCAAGTGGGCCCCGTAGGGCTTGGAAACGTTGCTTGTGTTGGTCCTACAGCACTGCTGACCTAAGGACTGTGTTGTAAGACTATTGTGACCTAGAACTATGTATTACAGTGGTAAAATACCATATTAGCCCTAAGCCACATTCTCCAAATGATGCACCGGGACATGGGCCTAAAGCCCAGTGCAAGGCCAAGAGAATTCAAAGTGATCTCGGACTGAGCACCGAGTTAGACCTAGGAGCCTAGACTAACACTGGGTTATCCAAAATAGTTTTGAATAATTAAAATAACATATTTATGATTTATTACTTTAGGATTTGTTTCCGTGCTCAAGGTGCACAGCCAGATACCGATCGAAACTGAACAAACATCTGAACCAGTAGGATCAAACCAAGGTGAGTGGAATTACACCATGAGTGTAGGTGTAACTTGACTGATGGGTCATGACAACAACAACAATATTTACTATCTTCAATTATTTTAAATTGTTTAATATTCTCATTTGAATTATGAATCTTATCTGATGAACATTGGAAATGTATGATAATGCTTGTATGTGAAATTGCTAGATTAGATGCCGTAACCGGCTTGGAAATGAGGCCTATGGTAGCCCGTATTATGGGATACTATTGACACTGCCTGACTCATACGATGCCATATAGACATGGGGCTATAGTTTCATCACCCGTGCTACGCACCCTTGCCAATAGGGGTTAAGGTGTTGGATGCTTGTGGGAGCCACAATTAATGTCAGGAGCTATATGTTGGGCTTTACGCCATAATTAATGGCCATAGCTATATGCCGGGCTTTATGCCATAATTAATGTCAGGAGCTATATACCGGGCTTTAAGCCACAACTAAATCATGAGCTACATGCCGGGCATTAAGCCACAACTAAATTATGAGCTATATGTCGGGCATTAAGCCACAATTAAATCATGAGCTATATGCCGGGCTTTATGCCACAAAATCCAAAACTAAAAGGGAAAAGAATTGAGCTAAATACTGATGGTTATCCCACAGGTTAATCACAGAGGGCTGGTTGGGCTGACCAAGGACTAGTGCGCTGGGGCTGACTGGTCCTCTTCGATAACTCAATGGGTGTATCGTGGGAAGGGGTAATCAAGTCCGCACTAGGGATACATGTATTGGAGATTGTAGTAGCACTAACCTGCCTTAGTTGTGATGTTAGGTGGCTAATAAATAAAATGAACTGCACCTCATGTAGGACTCATTTGGTTATGCTTGATGTGCATGCATGGTTTATATTTCATTCACGGGCTCGGTGGAGCTCACACTCTTGTATATTATCTTTTAGTTGATTTTGCAGATACAAGTTTGCCAATAGGCTAGAAAGCTGTCGATGGAATTGCAGATCTTCCTCATCTCGTTGCTTAGCGACGATTTTGTTATTATTTAAGTTTTTTTCTTTCAAGAAGTGTAATTACTAAGACAATGTACTTATTGAACATAAATGGATATGTATATAATATAACAAAGGTATTTGGGATTTTATTATTGGTAATATGAATCGTCTGTGGGTAGTTCGATCGTCTGTTGCACTTTAATATTTTTTTTATTATCTTTTAACCTCAATGGGTGATTTGTGATGTGTAAATACTGCTTCTAGATCCTTGGGGATTGGCGGATGTCGTAGGATATCCGGTCACTTGCCTAAATCCTCCCAGGGGGTGGTTTGGGGTGTGACATGAAGAGTTGGGGATACTTATCTTTCATCTCTTCCTCACGTTCCCACGAAGCCTCTTCTATGGGATTGTTTCCCCATCGAACCTTTACAAAGGCGATCGTGCGGTTACGGAGATTATGCTCCTTTCTATCCAATATCTTTGTGGGCTGTTCTTTATAGGTCATGTCCACGTCCAACTGTTCAGGTTCAGCTGATAGTACATGTGTCGGGTTGTTGATATAATTTCTTAGCATCGATACATGGAAGACATCGTGGACGCCTTGCAAAGATGGTGGTAATGCCAATCTGTATGCTACGGGTCCCACTTTGTTGAGGATTTCATATGGACCAATGAATCTTGGGCTTAACTTGCCTTTCTTGTTAAAACATAGCAATCCCTTCGTTGGAGACACTCGGAGGAATACTTTTTCTCCGATGTCAAATTCAATGTCCTTCCTTCGATGATCGGCATAACTCTTCTGCCTTGATTGGGCCGCCTTGATTTTCTCTCAAATAACATCAACCTTATCACAGGTAGCTTGTATCATCTCAGGCCCGAGATGTCTCTGTTCTCCAACTTTGTCCCAGTACAATGGGGTCCGGCACTTTCGACCATAGAGAGCTTCAAACGATGCCATGCCAATGGTGGAGTGGTGACTATTATTGTATGCAAATTTCACCAAGGGTATGTGGGCATCCCAACTGTTGCTTATTTCCAAAACATAGGCTCTGAGCATGTCTTCCAAAGTCTAAATAGTCCTTTCGGATTGTCCGTCTGTCTGCGGATGGAAAGTCGTACTAAGATTTAGCTGAGATCCCAGTGCCTGTTGCAGACTTCTCCAAAATCTTGAGGTAAATCGTGGATCCCTATCAGATACAATGCTGACAGGCATGCCATGTAAGCGGACTATATTTTCAATGTATAGCTGGGCAAACTTCTCCATTGCGTAACTTATTTTGATTGGTATGAAGTGAGCTGCCTTTGTCAGTCCGTCTACAATTACCCAAATCGCATTCATCCCCTTTCTGGTATTGGGCAGATTTGTTATGAAATCCATAATAATTCTTTTCCACTTTCATTCAGGTATACGGAGCAGCTGTAACAATCCATACAGTCGGTGTCTCTCTACCTTAATTTGCTAACAAGTGAGGCACTTAGACACGTATATTGCTATGGTTTCTTTCATCCTAATCCACCAGTAGTATTTCTTCAAGTCCTTGTACATCTTCGTGCTCTTGGGGTGGATTGTATAGGGTGAGCTATGCGCCTCTTTAAGGATTTGGTCTTGGACATCATAATCGTCAGGCATGCACAATCTGTCCCGAAACTTCAATGCACCATCATGGGACAATGAAAAATCTGGGTCCTTGTGGACTCCTTATTGAACTTCCTAAATTATTTTGGCCAACTCGGGATCCAATGGTTGCTTTGCAATTATCTCTTCTCATATCGATGGTTGTAAATCCATAGCTGCTAGCTGTATGGCCATTCCCTCGATCACGAGCTCCAGATCAAACTTTCGAGCTTCTTCTAACAACTGCTCGCTTACTACCAAAGGTGCAAGGGATGCAATCTGAGATTTTCTACTTAATGCATCCGCTACAACGTTGGCCTTTCCGGGGTGGTATTGGATTTCACAGTCATAATCCTTTACCAGTTCTAACCATCGTCTTTGTCTCATATTCAGCTCCCTTTGGGTGAAGAAATACTTCAGGCTTTTGTGATCGCTGAAGATTTCACTCTTTTCACCATATAGGTAATGACGCCATATCTTTAGCGCGAAGACTACAGGCCAATTCTAAGTCATGAGTGGGGTAGTTCTTCTTATGTTCCTTCAGTTATCTCGAGGCATAGGTGACCCCTTTACCCTTCTACATTAAGACGTCACCCAATCCTGTTCTAGATGCGTCAGTAAAAACCACCATTCCTCCAGTGCCATCCGGAATGGTCAAGACTGGAGCCATTACCAATCGGTTTCTTAACTCCTGAAAGCTTTTCTCGCACACTTCATTCCATTCAAACTTGGTGCCCTTCTTCGTCAGCTTTGTCATGGGTGCCGAGATGCACGAGAAATTTTTAGTAAATCGATGGTAATATCCAGCCAAACCTAAGAAACTTCGGATCTCAGTGGCACTCTTCGGAGTCTCCCACTCGAGAACTGCTTTCACCTTATCTGGGTTTACTTGAATACCGTCCTTGGTGATGATGTGTCCCAGGAATCCAATTTGGTGAAGCCAAAACTCACACTTGCTGAACTTGGCATAAAGTTGGTGTTCCCGCAACCGTTGTAGCATGAAGGTAAGGTACCGAGCGTGCTTTCCTCACTCTTGGAGTACACCAGAATATCGTCGATAAATATGATAAAAAACTTATCCAACACGTCATGGAATACTCTATTCATCATGTCCATGAACGCTGCTGGGGCGTTGGTTATCCAAATGGTAACACAAAAAATTCATAATGTCCGTATCGAGTCCTAAACGCCGTTTTATGAATGTCACCACTCTTAATCTTCAATTGATGGTATCCGGACCTAAGATTAATCTTGGAGAAAACTCTCGCTCCTTGCAATTGGTCGAATAGGTCATCAATGCGTAGAAATGGGTATCGATTCTTGATGGTCAGCTTATTTAGCTTGCGGTAGTCGATACACAGCCGCATACTACGATCCTTCTTCTTCACGAATAGCACGGGTGCTCCCCAGGGAGACACGCTAGGTCGTATAAAACCTTTCTTCGATAGGTCTTTTAATTGAACCTGCAACTCCTTCAATTCGATAGGCGCCATTCGATATGGTGCCTTGGATACCAGTGCAACACCAAGGGTGAGATCAATTGCAAACTCTATCTCACGATCAAGTGTAGTTTGGTCAGATCTTCTGGAAAAAATCAGGAAATTCTCTGACGACATCCAGTTCTTCCAAGGGCTTTATCTTTGCCTCGGTGTCCATCACTATGGCCAGAAAGCCTTGACATCCTTCATCTAGTAACCTTTGTGCCTAGAGGGCGGATAAGGTTATCCTTCTGGGTTTCCTTTTTGGTTCACTCTGATAGGTGAAAACTGACCCATCTTCCAATTTGAATATTATCTTCTTCTCCGTGCACATGACGTTTGCTCCATAGGTGGATAGCCAATCCATGCCTAATATCACGTCAAAATCCTTCATATCAAGCTTTATTAGTTGTGCAGTCAAGTTCTTCCCACAAATCTCTATCTTACAGGGGTCATAGACGTCCTTCAAACTTACGACACTACCCATTGGTGTGCTGACTACTAAGTCATGCCCGATGTCCCTTGGTTGATCTTCCATCCTACTCACAAAGGTGGTAGAAACGAAAGAGTGGGATGCACCCGAGTCAAATAGTACTCGTGCGGGGGTGGTCGAGACACTCAGGGTACCTAGGGTTTGTATATAACTTAAGTTATGAATATACACTGATTATTTCCTACAACTTAGCAGTGCTCAGTAGACTTACCTGTCAATACATCGGGGTTCACCTCAGCTTCTTCGTTCATCATTGCAAACACCTTTCCTAGCGTCCGATTATCCTGTGGCTAGAAAGGTCTGGCGTAGGACTGATTCGGCGAGTTATTGTTGTTCCCACGCAATCTACATTCTTTGGCCATGTGCCCTTCCTTGTTGCACACGTAACACTAATATGGAGGAACAACTGGTGTTGAGGCTTGACTCACTTGACTTGCGGCTGGTCGGGATGGTGAAGCTGTTGTTGTTGCTTGACTCGCAGCTGGTTGAGCAGGTAGATTGAAAGTGGGGCAGAAAGGGTTCTGGCCCACGTTTGGCCTACAGTACGGAGTCGGGTTGGGGTATGAACTGGCTCCATGAAAAACCTTGTTCGGCCAACCAAAGGTCTGGTAATTACTTGTCCTTTTGCCCAATCCGAGCGACGTCACAGCTTTCTCTTTCTCATTCTCTTTAAATCTGTCTTCCATAGTCTTTACCTTATCGACTATCTGGGCATAGTCCCGAATGTCCATTATTGACAGAACTGATCCAATCTCAGGTTTGAGCCCTTTCTTAAACTTCTTTGCCTTGCTAACTTCCCCTCTAAGGTGCTTTGAAGCAAAATGGAATAGGTCTTCAAACCGCTGTTGGTAATCCAACACTGACTTGGTCCCTTGCACCAGTGCGGTAAATTCAGCTTCCTTCCTATCCCTAAAGCTCTCTGGGAAGTAGTTCTTGAAGAAGACTCCTTTGAATTGCTCCCACATGGGATTTGGATGAGTGGCTTCTAGATTTCGCTTAGTATCCTTCCACCAAGCTTCAGCCTCATCCTGTAACTGGTAAGCCGCACATATCAACTTTGGTGCATCTGTGCATTCGAGCACATCAAATGCCTTCTCTAGTGCACTAATCCACCATTTTGGCTGCATTGCCTCAGAATTCAATCTGGAAAAAGTGGGTGGTTTGAGTTTCTTGAATCTCTCCATCACCTTGGCAGTAGAGTTTTCCGCTAAGTGTTGAGGTACAAGTGGTGGAAAAAGTACGGGCCGGTTGGGAGACTGAGGTGGTGCTGTACGCTCATGCATCATAGTTGTAAATTGCGTGGACATCTAGCCCAGCAATTCTTGTTGCTGCTGCATGGTCCACATCATGGTCGTCATCATAACACTTACTTCACCGGCTGCTATACTCGGTTGAGGTGCCGCAGTAGTGGCTTGAGCAGCCACTGGTGCTCCCGACGAAGCAGCTGATGCATCAGAATTCTGAGCCTCGTTTCTATTGGGCAGTTCATCCTCCGGGATAATACGAGGGCGTTTTCCACGATGACCACCTCGTGAATTTCTTGTGGTGACCATAGTTGCTTTTCTGAAAAGGGCAACATATTCAATATTCCAACATCCCTCATCGAGGTCAATAGTTAACTCCTAGTCAATACATGTACATACCTAGGCCAATAGTTCCAGTGAATTTGTATAGTCGCACCAGTAAGGTATGTTGTTAGATATGTCATCTTAATTTGTTATGAAGTGTTTCTTTTATTTATGTTCTGTTCTTAAACATTTTATGCAATGATAAGCTATTCATGATGCTATATGATAATCGTTAAATTTTTAACCAAAAATCTTTTAGTTACTTACCTAGTCTAACAAGCAAGCAATTCCAGTTTCCTTCCGACCATAAATGCCATCACATGTAGGTATTCTATATCGGCTCTAACCTCCTCGGCTAAGGATAGATAGAAGTCTCGTTCTCCCAGCCCACTAATGGTAGCAAGGGCTAGGTAGAAGTCCAACCGGTTCTCAGCTTGGGGTAGTATCAGACTTATCTGCCTTAGTCTCTCTCTTAGGTCCCTAATATAAATCATGTTGCTGGGGTCTCCTAGCTTGACTAAGGTAATGTGTCCTGTCATGAAAAGGTTCTAAACATCAAATCACTATAAATACTTAATTATAGAATTAAGTACATATCTACAGGAATTTAAGTGACTATAATTAGGAAAAATGTAAAAGGGTTGGCTTGAGGCATCTTAGCATCTAGTAGTTTAGCTTAACTAGACAACCTGATAGATCCTATTCTTGGCCAACGTAGGCTGTAGGTATGGTAAGATCTATGTTCACTATTTGTCGTAAATACATATTACAACATACTTACATATCTATGTTTGAATTCACATAGCATCACACCACTCGGTTCATACATGATGAGCACATTTATGTGTGAAATCTTAGGGCATAAAGCATACATTTTACCACATTGGACAAAGTTACTTTGATGCTTTCTTATGCTTTTCAGGTTTTGGACTACTTTGGGCTATTCTGGACTATCGGGAGCTGCATGTCCCAATTTACACGTAAAGTCACCATTTTTCTTTCCATGGCTGTAAAGGGACTAAATTTGGAGCAAGATGGACGTGACGGAATTCAGTTAGGCATCCATTTAGGCCTCCATGCAGTTGATTATTCTTTTCAGCCCAAGAAACAATAATGGGTCAGAAAGGAGCTGTAGTGCAAGCCCATAGTCATTATACCACTGCCCAAGGACATTTTTGACATTATAGAAGATATTTCTAAGCAATGGTGGAGATCTACTGTAAGTACAGAACCGTTACGGTAATTTTTCATTCTCAAAGAGAGAGAAGGACTGCTACCCACATGGAGGGACCCACACTGCCACTAGATTCCATTATTTTTGGAGGCCCACTACTATCCACGATTTTTATTGGGCTGCACCCAGTGCTCCACGATTTTTCTTGAGGACATGATGGGCATTGTGTTATTTGATTGAGTGAAAATCCTAGTCATCACTCTCTCTCTCTCCTCCAACTTTTCAAGGGCACTTTTGGAATTCTAGTTGGAATAGATTTCTTTTGAAAGATATTCTCTCATCTATGGAAGGTTGAAAAGTCAAAGATGCCTTGATCTCATTGCTTAGAGAAGATATCTACAAAGAAAATGAAGCACAAGTTAGAATTAGAAATTTATTTTTTTAGAAATAGAAGGTTTATGTAGCTAGGATTTTTTGTATTTTCTTCTTTATATTTTTTTTCTTTTTCTTAGGAGTCAAGTTATGTAAAGGAGGAAGGAGAAAGGAATATTCCCTTAGCTCTCCCACACTCTCTCTCCTCTCCACGATTTTTAGAAGGAGTGAGCCTCCAAAATCGTGGAGGCTTCTCTCCCTCTTCCCTTTTCTCCCTTCTTCTCCCCTCTCCCCTATATATACCCTATGGGTTTAGGCTTGTAAGTTGTTCAACTTTAGTTAGTTTTAATTCAGTTTTTGGTTCAACTACTTAGTAAAATTATTATTCTTCTCCTTCTAATTTGTGATTTTTGGCTTTCTAGTTCTTAGTTTTGATTTCATAAGTTTAGTTTAATGGTTGTCATAGGTTTAATTCATGCTTTAATGTCTTCAATATGGTTGTAATAATTCTAGTTTAAAGCTTCCTAGTCTAAGTTCCTATGTTGATAACAAGACTTGGAGATTTAGAAGAGGAAGCCATGGTAGGTTTATTCGAGTGTTCATGCAAGGCTTAATTAATTCATGCAAACAAGTTCAATCCGATTCAAGAACATCCAGGTTTTTAATCTCTAAACCCTTAATCTCATTCTCTCTCTCTTCTTCTTCTTCTCCCTCTATTTCTTTTTTTTTTTTTTATGTGGTTGTGATGTGTGGCTGCATTTTTATTACTTCAATTTTACGTTAGTTTGATAGGTTAGATGCTCATGTGTTAGGACGCCAATTTAATCCCTTAGTTGCATAATTTTGTTAGATGCTTGTGAGTTAGGACGTGTTAGTTTAATCCTCATTAGTTTAATTTAGTACTTTAATTAATTTGGTTTACTTTGCATTACTTTTAAGTAGTTAAATAGAGTGGCGTATATCTCCTCGTGTTCGACCCGCAGCTACGATTGACCCATACGCTTGCGGTATTATTTTAACTCAAACAAGTTTTTGGTGCTGTTGCCGGGGAGATTATTGTTCACTTTATTTTTCTGATTTTTAAGTAATTCGGAGTGCTTAGTTTCTTTTCTTTCCTTTAAAAAAAAAAAATTCAATTTTTAAAAACCTCTTCGTGTTTCTCTTCTATTCCAAATAGTATGTGCCCAATCTAAAGTCCGTCATATGCTCCAACCCTCCATCTTTTGGTGTCCCTCATAGGATTAAGTTACCTATGATGCTACATCTTGACTTGGTTGGGTGGACTGGCCTGTGACTTATCTTTGGGGGTGACTACTCTTGATAATAGGAAAGCGACATAGTGAGTGCCTTGGAAACAGAAACGTATAGTAGACCTCCACTCTACATCAGAATCCACTTGGAGTCGCCCGTAGGTGGCTATAGAAGACTATACGGGTTCCCTTGCTGTCAACCTATATGGCAACCTTACAGCTTTGGAACTATTGTTTCTATTCTTGAGGGACAGATGCACCATCTACCTTGGGCTCCCTCTTGTTTTTAGTACTTTTTTCTTAAGTCTTTTATTTTTCTTTAATTTTTTTACACGAGACCTCATATCTATTTAGGTGGCTAAGGTGTGGACTCGTGATTCAAGTAACCATCTTATTAGAATACCACCTTTAACCCCACCTTTGACCATGGGTGACCAACAACCTAAGACTCTTAAGGATAGATTTTACCCTGCTAGGGCTGCACAACCCTCTTGCATCAATCTGCCTGTTGTTATAGGGAACAACTATGAACTCAAGACCCAATTCATTAGTATGCTACCCCACTTCCATGGGATGGCCAATGAAGATGCCTATCTTTTTCTTGGAGAATTTGAGGAGGTCTGTGTTCTAATTAAGGTTCAAAATTTAACTGATGATGCAGTGAGGCTGCGGTTTATAACCTTTACCCTGAAGGAAGGACCATGCAAAGAAGTGGCTCTATGGACTGCTAACTAATTCCATATCTACATGGGATGAGTTCACTATTGTCTTCTTGAGAAAATTTTTCCCTCTTTACAAGACCAATAAACTCAAGAGTGACATACTCCAGTTCAGGCAGAAACCACATGAGTCCTTCTCTAAGTTCATGGAGAGGTTCAAGGACCTCCTTTTAGAATGCCATCACCATGGTATTAATTTGTGGCAGCTTTGCCAAATTATTTATGAGGGTATAGACTTCCAGACCAAGCAGCTTTTAGAATCTATGTGTCCTGCAGGCTTTACCTCTTTTTCTGATGAGAATGAGGCCTGAACATTCTTAACCAACTTGGCTGAAAAGACTAGGGAGTGGGAATCTTCCCAAGAGGCTGAACGGACCACTAAGGGATATCTTATTGAGGGTACGACAACGAAAGAGGCCAAACTTGACAGCCTCATAAAAAAGTTGGAGTCCATAGTTTTTAAAAAGTCTATACCGGTTAACTAGGTCAACCAGGTGTCAATATGCAATTGGTGCCATACCCCTGGACAACTTATGGAGGAATGCCCCAACACCTTTGTGGGCAATTCCAACACTGAGAATGTAAGTGCTCTCTACCAAAATAACCCATATAGCAATACTTACAATCCAGGATGGAGAAATCACCACAATTTCTCCTGGAATTAAGGGAACCATGCAGGCCCATCCAACTTTAACTATCAAGCCCAGCTTGGTGTCCAAAGGCCCAACTATACACCACAAAGCCAAGGGATGTCTCCTAACCCCTTTTCCCCTTGTCATCATCTAGGACCTTCTATGAATTCTGCTAGGCCTCCTCTCCTTGTACCTTATCAGCAACCCCCAGGGTTTACTAATATAGGAGAAGCACCAAGAATAGGTGAGATTGAGAAAAGAATGGCCCTTATGGAGAAGCAACTCACCCAGCTTGTCACAATCTTGCATGAGAGGAAAACAGGGAAGTTACCTAGCCAACCTGAGCCAAATCCTAGGCATCAGGTTCATATTCAACAAGGTACCCAAGCTCCTCCACTCAACCCGGTACAAGGCCAGCAGCTTCGAGGCCCCTCTAGCTAGGTTAATGTTGTATATGCTTTAAGGAGTGGCCATGAGTATCAACAGGCTAGTACACCTCAGTCTTTACCATCTTATACTCCTGTTGACTCTCCCCCTTCTGAAGAGGCCATTATAGTGCCTACTGTTCCAGATTCGTCTGATGAACCTGAAGAAATTCCAGATGATTTGATTGAGGAAACCAAAGATGATTCTATTGAGGAAGTTAAAAAGACCAACCCTGAAAGAATTTATACCCCACCAGCCCCTTTCCCAAATAAATTGGTTAGCAAGAAGTCTCCTTCTGTTGAGAAGATATTGGAGGTATTCAAACAAGTTCAGGTTAATATCCCCTTGTTGGATGCCATTGCCCAGATCCCCATTTATGCTAAAGTCCACAAAGACTTACGCACCCAAAAGCAGACCACCAATGTGCCCAAAAAGGCATTCTTGGCTACTAACATTAGTTCTCTCATCTCACAGCCAGTAGTAGCCAAGCATAAGGATCCTGGAAGCCCCACCATCTCTTGCACTATCGACAATATCACTATTGATCATGCCTTATTGGACCTTGGTGTAAGTGTGAACCTCTTACCCTTTCATGCCTACCAACAACTAGGATTGGGAGAACTGAAATCCACCAAAATCACTCTTTAGCTTGCAGATCGGTCGGTTAAAGTTCTTAAGGGAATGATTGAGAATGTCCTGTTGGAGATTGGAGAATTTATTTTTCCTGTGAATTTTATTATTTTAGATACCCAACCTCCTACCAACTTTAAGGACTAAATCCCTATTATCTTAGGTAGGTCATTCCTAGCTACCAGTAATGCTTTAATCAATTGTAGGAATGGTCTCATGAAGTTATCTTTTGACAATACTTCTGTTGACTTTAATGTGTTTAGGTTGGGCAAGCAGCCTGATATGGATGAAGAGGTACATATACTTCAAGGATTTTCCGATGATATTGATACTTTCTTTGAGATTGATTTTGATTCGGGATTTCAGGAATGTATGCAGGAATTGGAAGGTGTTGATGATACCACCTTATCTGAGGTCTGGAGCATCCAACCACCATTGGAACCCCTTGGACCCCTATCCACCTCCATTTCCAAACCCTCTATTATTGAGCCCCCACATTAGAGTTGAAGGCGTTGCCCTCCAACCTTAAGTATGCCTTCCTAGGGCAAGTCACACTCTCCCTGTTATTATTGCTTCTGATTTGACTTCTATTCAGGAACAAGAGTTGACCAAGCTTCTAAAGGACCATAAGGAAGCCCTAGGTTGGACCATGTCTAACATCAAAGGTATTAGCCCCTCCATTGGTCAACATTATATTCATCTGATGGAGAGTTCCAAACTTTCTAGGGAACCCCAAAGGAGGGCTAATCCTGTCATGAAAAAGGCAATTAAGAAAGAGATCCTAAAGTGCTTGGATCATGGCATAATTTATCCTATATCTGATAGCCAATGGGTGAGTTCTGTGCAGGTTATGCCAAAGAAAGGAGGAGTCACTGTAGTTGAAAATACCAATAATAAATTGATTCCAACCCGTATTTAAACGGGATAGAGAGTGTGCATTGACTACAGGAAATTGAATGCAAAAACTTGGAAGGACCACTTTCCCTTACCTTTTATTGATTAGATGTTAGAGAGACTAGATGACCATGAATATTATTATTTTCTTGATGGATATGCAGGCTATAATCAGATCCCTATTACTTTGGAGAAAAAACATAAGACCTCATTCACATGCCCTTATGGAACTTTTGCTTACCGGCATATGCCTTTTGGGCTTTATAATGCCCCTGCTACATTCCAAAGGTGCATGATGAGTATCTTTTCTGATATGGTAGTGCACTTCCTAGAGGTGTTTATGGATGATTTTTCTATTCACGGCTCTACCTTTTCTAATTGATTGCATCACCTCTCTTTGGTTCTTAAAAGATGCATAGAAAAGAACTTGGTCTTGAATTAAGAGAAGTGCTACTTCATGGTGAAGCAAGGCATAGTTCTTGGTCACATTGTGTCCAAAGAGGGGATTAAAGTTGATAGATTTAAGGTGGACCTCATTATCAATTTACCACCACCCAAAAGTGTGAAGGACATTAGATATTTTCTTGGCCATGCAGGTTTTTATAGAAGATTCATCAAGGATTTTAGCCAGATAGCTAGACTTCTCACCTCTCTTTTGGCAAAGGGTTGCCCATTTGATTTTTCTCCTGAGTGTCATAAGAGTTTTGAGCAACTGAAAAAATCATTGACCTCAGCCCCCATTATTCAAGCTCCAAATTGGATAGTTCCATTTGAGCTTATGTGTGATGCCTCTGATTTTGCTATAGGGGCTGTTCTTGGGCAAAGAATCAACAAATTGCCCCATGTGATTTATTATGCAAGTAGGACTCTTAATGATACGTAGCTTAATTATACCATCACTGAGAACGAATTTTTAGTTGTTGTATTTGCTTTAGAGAAGTTTAGGCTCTATTTGGTTGGATCACATGTGATTGTTTATACTGACCATGCATCTATCAAATATCTTATGCAGAAGAAAGATACCAAGGCTCACCACAATAGGTGGATCCTTTTGTTGCAGGAATTTGATCTTGAAATTAGGGATAAGAAAGGGTGTAAAAATTTGGTTGCAGACCATCTATCTCGGCTGCCTAATTCTTTGACTGTTGATTCTCCAATCAACGAGAACTTTCCTGATGCGTATCTGATGGTAGTGTCTAGTGAACCATGATTTGCTGACATTATCAATTATCTGGTTACGGGTGTGACACCTGCATATTGGTCCACCCAAGATAAAAATTGTTTCTTTTCACAGGTGAAATATTTCTTTTGGGATGATCCTTATCTTTTTAAGACTTGTCCGGATCAAGTAATCCGAAGATATTTTCCTGATCATGAGCAATAATCTATCTTATCTTTTTTCCATGACCAGGCTTGTGGAGGCTACTTTGGGCCTAATAAGACTGTGGCCAAGGTTTTATAGTGTGAATTTTATTGGCCTAGTCTATTTAAAGACGCTTTTACTTATTGCAAGGTGTGTTCTTCATGCCAATCTTTAGGACGTCTTTTTAGGAAAAATATGATGCCCCTCAACCCAATTCTGGTGGTTGAGGTGTTTGATGTATGGGGTATTGATTTCATGGGGTCTTTTCCTAACTCTTTTGATAACCTGTACATATTACTTGTTGTGGACTATGTGTCCAAATGGATTGAGGCAGTTACTTGTAAGACCAATGACCACAAGGTGGTTGTGAAATTTTTGAAGGAGATCATTTTCTTCCGTTTTGGTACTCCCCGTGCTATCATTAATGATCGGGGCAAACACTTTTACAATCATCCTTTTGAGGCTCTCATGAGGAAATATAGTGCCATTCACAAGTTGGCCACACCCTACTATCCCCAGACTAGTGGCCAGGTTGAGGTTTCAAATCGGCAGATAAAGTAAATTCTTGTGAAAACCATCAAACCGAATCACAGGATTGGTCTAACCGGTTGGTAGATGCTTTGTGGGCCCATAGGATTGTCTTTAAGACTGATCTTGGTCAATCTTCGTACCGTCTGGTGTATAGAAAGGTGTGTCACTTACCTATTGAGCTTGAGCACAAAGCCTTTTGGGCTATTAAAAAGCTCAACTTTGAAATACCTTCTGTAGGTGCTCATAGAAAACTCCAACTATCTGAGTTGGATGAATTAAGGAATGATGAGTATGAGAATGCAAAGATTTACAAGGCAAAAACCAAAGCTTTTCATGACAGGAATATTTTGAGAAAAACTTTTGAGGTAGGTCAAAAAGTTTTGTTGTACAATTCTCATTTGCACATGTTTCTAGGTAAGCTGCGTTCTAGATGGGTTGGCCCCTATATTGTTCAAAAAATTTATCCTCATGGGGTTGTTGAGGTTGTCAATCCTAGTACAGGTGCTACTTTCAAGGTAAATGGCCAAAGATTGAAGTCATACATTAAGATACCCACTCCACTTGTAGAAGAGGTCATGGATCTCCATGAGCCTCTTTACCTTGAAGAATGACCTCCTGGTATATTTACCCTCCCTTGTCCTTTCTCTTTCTTTTCTGCATGCATTGAGGACATTGCATAAATTAACTGTGGGGGGTATGTGTGTGCTTAATTGGTGAATTTGTGAATTTTGATTGTGGTGATAGTTTTGGTTTTATGCATACGTCTCTTCAATTGCAAAGCGAGAGAAAGAGAGAATTAGGTGTCCTAGCATGCAAAATAATAAAAAACTCTTTTCAAGGATGGTAGTTGGTATGTATCCGGTGATGGGGATTGAGTTTGAAAATATGAGTGCTACTTCATTTAATGGTTAGATTCCTCTATGTGTTTTATGAACCTTTGATCTTTTAGCTAGTAGTTGAGACCAATTTGTTTATGGCAAGGCATGAAAGTGAATGAAAGAAAAAAAAAGAGAAACAAAAAGAAAAGTGGAAGTAGCCAGAGTTTGATCGGTTCCATTTCTCTAGGTATGAGAATTTTAGGGATTGGGATAAGTTTAGGTCCCTTAAGATTGTGAATGGCCGGGTGGTACAGCTGGATGACTATCACCAGTACAGTTTGTACACTAGACAGGGCACTGTGCCTCATGAAGCAGGGTGACTTGATCGAAATTCCTTGGAAGGAAACTCAAAAAAAAAAAAAAAACTCTTGCAACAATGTCTCAAAGTCTTATTAAATATATGCAAAAAGCGAAGCTACCAAGTATTTGGGTGTTTGGTGTATGCTCCACCATGTCATTCAGATAACAGTAGTGGAGTATAAATAGAGTTTACTATTGAGAAAGAAAAGCTTTTGCCTTAATGCCTGAAAAGAAAGTATGGTCAAAAATACTCAAAGCCTAAGTCTTTGGTTCCATCGATGCTATGAGTGGTTTACTTGAAGGTGAGTAGTGTTCAGAAGATATGAGGAGATCCCTTAATCTTGATATATGCTAGTTGCTTGAATTGATGTGGGGTGATAAAATTCAAGTGTGGGGGAATCTTTGGCACCTTGATCTTTAGCTAAGTATTTCTTTGAGATTGTGTGCACTATCTTACTTATGCCATGAGAAAAATTTACATCATTCTTTTTTATCTATTGAATTTTGGGTGTATATTCACTGCAAACACCCACGAGACACAACTCGTCCACTAGGGATAACCTAGGGGTTGAAAGGCTTGTTGCACATGCTAAGTGCAACCGTGATTCCTACGAAAGTGAGTTAGGATTTTTGTATTTTAAGTTAGTTTTTCTTTTGCTTTACTTGAGGACAAGTAATGTTCAGGTGTGGAGGAATCTAATGAGCACATTTATGTGTGAAATCTTAGGGCATAAAGCATACATTTTACCACATTGGACAAAGTTACTTTGGTGCTTTCTTGTGCTTTTCAGGTTTTGGGCTATTTTGAGTTATTCTGGACTATAGGGAGCTGCATGTCCCAATTTACACATAAAGTCACCATTTTTCTCCATGGCTGTAAAGAGGGCTAAATTTGGAGCAAGATGGATGCGACGAAATTTAGTTACCCATCCGTTTAGGCCTCTATGCAGTTGATTATTCTTTTCAGCCCAAGAAAGGATAATGGGTCATAAAGGAGCTATAGTGCAAGCCCATAGTCATTCTACCACTGCCCAAGGCCATTTTTGACATTATAGAAGATATTTCTACGCAATGGTGGAGATCTACTGCAAGTATAGGACTGTTACGGTAATATTTTATTCTTGAAGAGAGAGGACTGCTACCCACATGGAGGGACCCACACTGCCACTAGATTCCATTATTTTTGGAGGCCCACTACTATCCACGATTTTTGTTGGGCTGCACCCAGTGCTCCACGATTTTGCTTGAGGACATGATGGGCATTGTGTTATTTGATTGAGTGGAAATCCTAGTCATCACTATCCTAGTCATCACTCTCTCTCTCTCCTCTAATTTTTCAAGGGCACTTTTGGAATTCTAATTGGGATAGATTTCTTTTGAAAGATATTCACTTATCTATGGAAGGTTGAAAAGTCAAAGATGCCTTGATCTCATTGCTTGGAGAAGATATCTACAAAGAAAATGAAGCACAAGTTAGAATTAGAAATTTATTTTTCTAGAAATAGAAGGTTTATGTAGCTAGGATTTTTTGTATTTTCTTCTTTCTATTTTTTTTCTTTTTCTTAGGAGTCAAGTTATGTAAAGGAGGAAGGAGAAAGGAATATTCCCTTAGCTCTCCCACACTCTCTCTCCTCTCCACGATTTTTAGAAGGAGTGAGCCTCCAAAATCGTGGAGGCTTCTCTCCCTCTTCCCTTTTCTCCCTTCTTCTCCCCTCTCCCCTATATATACCCTATGGGTTTAGGCTTGTAAGTTGTTCAACTTTAGTTAGTTTTAATTCAGTTTTTGGTTCAACTACTTAGTAAAATTATTCTTCTTCTCCTTCTAATTTGTGATTTTTGGCTTTCTAGTTCTTAGTTTTGATTTCATAAGTTTAGTTTAATGGTTGTCATAGGTTTAATTCATGCTTTAATGTCTTCAATATGGTTGTAATAATTCTAGTTTAAAGCTTCCTAGTCTAAGTTCCTATGTTGATGACAAGACTTGGAGATTTAGAAGAGGAAGCCATGGTAAGTTTATTCAAGTGTTCATGCAAGGCTTAATTAATTCATGCAAGCAAGTTCAATCCGGTTCAAGCACATCCAGGTTTTTAATCTCTAAACCCTTAACCTCATTCTCCCTCTCCTCTATCTCATTCTCTCTCTCTTCTTCTTCTTCTCCCTCTTTCTTTTATTTTTTTTTATGTGGTTGTGATGTGTGGCTGCATTTTTATTACTTCAAATTTATGTTAGTTTGATAGGTTAGATGCTCATGTGTTAGGATGCCAATTTAATCCTTTAGTTGCATAATTTTGTTAGATGCTTGTGAGTTAGGACGTGTTAGTTTAATCATCATTAGTTTAAACTCCGGCTCCTTCAATGAAGAATCATCTCTAGGTGAAGAAGGTGGCACCGTAGAAGAAGAGGAATTTTTGCTCTCAGACCGTAGCCTTTTGCGTGCTCCGAATTTCCTTGCCGTTCGAT
Source organism: Telopea speciosissima (assembly GCF_018873765.1). Lineage (NCBI taxonomy): Eukaryota > Viridiplantae > Streptophyta > Magnoliopsida > Proteales > Proteaceae > Telopea > Telopea speciosissima. The sequence continues at coordinate 36,513,514 of NC_057917.1, read as the reverse complement.
GGCTAGTAGACGTTAGACTACAAAATGAGAGGAAAGGAAACAGTTAGGGCATGAGAATTTTAGGGATTGGGATAAGTTTAGGTCCCTTAAGATTGTGAATGCCCAGGTGGTACAGCTGGATGACTTCCACCAGTACAGTTTGTACACTAGGTTCAACATTTTGGGTTGGGCCTCTATACTTTCGCCTACAGAACCATGTTATCCTAACTTGGTTCGATACTCTTACTGTAACTTGGTGCCATCTGGGGCACAGGAGTTTGGATTGGAGAGTAGAGTGAAGGGGGTAGATATTAGGCTGACCACCGCTTCACTAGCAGAGATCTTGGGGCTACCCAACACTGGGGAGAGATGTTACTACAAGCCCAGGATGGACATTTCTGATATGTTCTCTTTGGAGACCAGGAGGAGGGTCTTTAAAGCATTAATTGGTTCTGAGAGCACACCCAGATCTGAGGCTTCTTACAAGCCTAGTGCTCGCATTATTAGTAGGTGTGTATCTTACAACATCTACCCAAAGGGTGGGAATAGAGGTAGCATTTCTATGATGAGAGCCTATATTACTTATTGCCTACTGGGTGCAGGCAAGGGGGATCTAGTTATAAACCTCCCATATTTACTACTTCAGGCCATGTTGTACCATGCCCAGAACCCTTCTGATGGGAACCTTCCATATGGGAAGCTCCTTACTCTAGTTTTCAGACACTTTGAGGTTCCCATGGGCGATGAGTATATGGAGAGAGACAGGTCTAGACCCATCAAAAAGACCTCAATTCTAAAGATGAAGGTACCAGGGGAGCCTGGGAATGATCTTGAGGAGGGGGAGCAGGTGGAGATGCAGGTAGAGGAGCATGGAAAGGAGCATGGAGACATTCAGGGAGATGAGCAGGGTGACTTTGAGGAGATAGATACACAGTTCACAGACTTGCCCGCATATGAGGCGACAGGTGCCACTAGCTCGCACTTGCTAGAGCCATTTGAGTGGTCACAGGTGATGTCATAGTTCCAGGGCCTCAGTACTCAGCTCACTGATATGGCAACCAGGATGGATCAGGGCTTCTCATCTCTAGAGAGTAGAGTGAAATCTGTAGAGTAGCGTCTAGACTTCTGGGATACCTTCTACCACGTTGACTCATGCCAGTCTCAGCCTCCACCAGAGTAGCACTCCAGCCAGCTTCCTTATGTTTTGGCCTGACTTATCTCACTTTTTTTTTTTTTACAGATTATGTAGTTAGTTTTTTTTTGTTCATGGTGTATATACTTTTTTTTTTGTCCGCTTATGTAAATTGAAAGTAGTACTTTCAATCAAACTTCTTGTAATGGTTTGACCACAGTTTATTTTATGTTAATGTAATTATGCATTTCTGTCTTTTAATTACATCTACCTCCCCTGTAGCTTTTACTTTAATACATGTTTTAGTGTTGGTAGTTTATTATTCCTATTCTGCATCCTGTGAATGTAAGAAGAGCCTCACGCTCTGATACCAAGCTCTGTCACACCCCAAACCACCCCTTGAGAGGATTAGGTAGGTGACCCGAATTGCATAACGGCAATCCGCCAAATCCCACGGATCTAGAATCAGTAAATACATTCGTGGTCCCACATTCGTAACATTACTGCAAGTAAGTTCAGAGTGCTACAGATAATCTACAGTTATAATAAAGAAAGAGAAGCGTAGCGATACGGGAATGATGGTGATATATATACATAAGTGAGTCTGATACATTCCCCGATACACCCACAAACTGTAAAGATAAGCAGATAAGTACATAAACAAAAGGAAAATACATATATGTACAGGGCGAGATAACTCAACCCCAAAAGAAAGAAAGAAAAGACTAAACCAAAAGCATGGACGTGGATAAACTCCTATCAGAAGAAAAAAGGAGTCCCCAAGACAAAAGCATCAAATGCGCCCTTCACTAGTCTTCATCAATGACTACCGAGAACACATGCAGTATCGGCACGACCTCCGTTGGAGTCCATACCAATAGTCTCATAATCACGAGGGCTCTCCTCCTCGTAACGGGCCTCCATGCCATAGTGGCATCAATCTGCACAATCATCTAAAGAAAAACATATATAACAGAGTGTGAGCCCCACTGAGCTCATGAGCAAAACATATCATCATGCATGCATATGCAACCACAATCCACATGATCCTACATGATATGCAAGTCCAGATTATTTAATTAGCCATCTAACAATACAACTAAGGCAGGTCTGTGCTACTATAATCCCCAATACATGTATCCCTGGTGTGGGCTTTGTTACCCCTTCCTGCGATACACCCATTGAGTTGTCGGAGAGAACCAGCCGGCTCCAGCTCACTAGTCCTTGGTCAGCCCGATCGGCCCTCTGGATTAAACTTGTGAGGCAACCGACTTAATAAGATTTCACCTGTTGGTGCTTCCCGACATGTAATTCAAGGATAAACTTTAATTGGGCATATAGCCATGATTCACCTAGTGGTGCTTCCCGAGCTTGTAGCTCGAGGCTTCCAGGCATATTTACCCTGGGGCATCCCAGCTGTGCTGAGGCTTCCCGACATAAATGCCTCTAGGGTTTAACGGTAGTCCTCACAGTCATACAACACCTTAACCCCTGTTGACAAGGGTGCGTAGCACGGGTGATGAAACTCTAACCCCATGTCTATATGGCATCGTATGAGTCGGGCGGTGTCAATCGTATCCCATACTGCGGGCTACCACCGACCTCATTTCCAAGCTGACTACGACATCTAGTCTAACATTCACAGTCAACATAATATATTCATAGAGTTGATCATCAGACAATCATTATGTAATTGTTTGAGTATTTGAACTAAATCAAGTATCACAACATTATAATTAAAGAATTTAATTGCCGGCATAATAATACTGTTACACGTATATACACAATAATATTTCACTCACCTGGGTCTGGTTCTAAGAACTCAGTTACAGCTTCAATTTCAATTGCAGTCTGATAGTAGGCCTCGAGCATGGGATCAAATCCTGTATATAAATAAAAAATTTGTCATTTAATATTCCAAACTATTTTTGGATGTCCTAGGGTTGATCTAAGCTCACTGGGTTGACCAGGTGTACAGTTGGTCATTACTTGGAATTCTCTAGGCATTGTACTGGGCCTTAGGTCTATGTACCAGTGCATCATCCAGAGTTGGTGAACTAGGGGCAGAATGGTCATTTGTCACATTGGTACATGTTCCAAGGTTATAATAGTCTTACAGTACTGTTCCCAACTTGATAGTGCAGCAGGACCATCACAGGCAAGGTTTCCAAGTCCTATGGGGCCCACTTGGGTACCCAAAGCATTCATACACATGGACAGACGTGGGGAGGGCCATTCTTGTCATTTTCCACCTCCCAACACTGAATCATGGCCCTAGGGTGAAGATCCCCAGGTCAGATCATCATCACAGTGAAATTTCATTCACTGGACGATGTCTCTGGGTGATATCTGCATCGCCCAGAGATTGTAAAATCGGAATCAGGCTAAGATTCCAAGGTTTTGACCTATGGGCAGTGCATGGATCTTCTCCCCATGCATTTTAGGCCATCTTGGACCCCCAGGGGCATGCTTTGCACTGGTCCTTGTGGATTTTCAATTGGGTCCACCACTTGGCTGCCAGGAGCTGCCCAGACAGCCCAGTGAATAGTAACTCAGGGTATCTTTGGTTACAAATCATGGTTTTGGCTGCATGCAAGGCTAGATTCATGTTTATTACAACGATCCAAGGCTGTTACCACCTAGGGTTAGGTCTCATGCAGCCAGGGCATACATTCTGAAGTCCAAACTGCCTGTTCTTAGTGTAACAGGGCAGTGCAACCAGGTACATCCCAGGTTTCGGTTCCAGGCTTGTAAAACAGAAATAAAATCATCATAAAAACCTCAGATCTTCCATGCATCATGCTTGTATGGTAGATCTGGGATGGTTCTTGGCAGCCCCCAGCTATTCTGGGCTGCCAATGGCCAGATATCCATCAACATCATAGAGATTCAAAGAGGAAAATAGTAAGTCATCAAAGCAGCAGGTAGAATAGAGGTGTTTATACCTACACAGGTCTAGGGAGGCACAAATTCAGGGTCTCGGATGCAAGGCTGCACCTCCTTCTTCTCCGTTCCTTCCTTTCTCTTCTTCTCCTTCTCTTTTCTCTCTTTTCTTTTTCTCCCTTCCTCCATGATTTGAACCGTAGCCAAGGGTTCTAAATGAGCCCAAGGCAGTGCTATTTATAGCCCAACCCTTGACTAGGGCCTGTTTAGCTGCTAAGGCCCCTTTTTAAAATGCATTTTTTACTGCATTCTCAGCCTTTCTGGGCACTCAAATGGGGTCCACAGTGTTCTAAGGGTATGAGGTGGTCCCTCAGACTCCCCTCATCCTATGGAGTGAGCCTGTGTCCAATATGGGTGGTCCCCATAGATCAAATCAGTAAAATAATCCATTTTTCCACTCTAGGCGATGTCTCTGGGTGATGTCTGCATAGCCTAGAGATTGCAGCAAGGCTGTAACTCTGTGGACTTGCACAGGGGTTTGACCTAGGCCCAGGGTCTTGCACCCACATGTCACTCAGGGTCTTTTGCACTCATTTTTAGGTGTGGGACCCACAGTTATGGAGAGGAGAGAGATTACCTAGAGTTCAGGCAGTACATTATGCTGTGAGCTATGCAATTGTAGGGATCTGCAATCCACCTTCTGACAGGTATGTAGGAAGACATCCTCAGAGGTTCTCTATTAAATTCAATCATTGGAGTGATACTCCACAGTGTGCTTGGATGCCATGTAAGGGGTTCCTGTCCTTCAGTCAAAATTCCAGTCACTCAGGGGCAGGGTTTGACATCCTACATGATACGCAAGTCTAGATTATTTATTAGCCACCTATTAATACATTAAGGTAGGTTAGTGCTACTACAATCCCCAATACATGTATCCCTGGTGCAAGCTTGAAACCCCTTCCCGCGATAGACCCATTGAGTTGTCGGAGAGGATCGGCCACCTCCAGCGTACATACCTTGGTCAGCCCGACCAGCCCCCTGTGATTAAATTTGTGAGGCAACCGATTCAATATCATAATTCATCCTTTCGGTGCTTCCCGACATGTAGCTGGAGGATTTACTTAGTTTGGCATATAGCCATAATTCACCATTTGGTGCTTCCCAAACATATAGCTTGAGGCTTCCCGACATATTTGCCCAGCGCATCCCAGCATAGCGCCGAGGCTTCCCGGCGTATTCGCCCAAGGATTTACGGTAGTCCACATAGTCATCCAACACCTTAACCCTTATTGGCAAGGGTGCATAGTATGGGTGATGAATCTCTAACCCCATGTCGATATGGCATTGTATGAGTCAGGCGGTGTCAACCATATCCCATACTATGGGCTACCATAGGCCTCATTTCCAAGCCGGCTACGGCATCTAGTCTATCATTCACAATCATCATGATATATTCAAACAGAGTTGACGAACAATAACGCGATGTGTAATAATTATAAAATTTAATTTGATTAAGTAACACAGCATTATAATTGTAGAATCAATTGTCGGCATAATAACAATAATGTTACACGTACATACACGATAACATTTCACTCACCTGGGTCTGGTTCTACAAGATCAGCTGTAGTTTCAACTTCGCCAGCAGTTTGGTAGTATACCTTGAGCGCGGGATCAAACCCTAAGTATAAATCAAAAATATGTCATTTAGTATTCCAAACTATTTTTGGATGTCCCAGGGTTGATCTAGGCTCACTGGTTTGACTTGGTGTACAGTCGGTCATCACTAGGTATTCTCTGGGCTTTGCACTGGGCTTTAGGTCTAAGTCCCGGTGCATCATTCAGAGAATGTGGTCTAGGGGTAGAATGGTCATTACCCCTTGCTGATACATGTATCAAGGCCACAACAGCCACACAACACAGCCCCTAAGTTAGCAGTGCCACAACACCAACACAGGCAGGGTTTTCAAGCCCTGCAGGGCCCACTTGGGTACCCGAGGTAAATATATATATGAATAGATGTGAGGAGGGATATTTTGGTCATTTACTACCTCCTTACACTGCCTATAGTACCATAGTGGAAACCCCCAAATCAGATCTGCAGAATTACCCCTTTAATTCTCTGGGCGATGTCTCTAGGTGATGTGTGCATCGCCCAGAGCCTGTTTAGAATGTGAACAGCCTCCAATTCCAAAGTTTTGCACCATGGGCAGTGCCTTGATCACTCCCCCATGCATGTTAGGTCATTCTGGACCCCATGGGGTGTAGTTTGCACTGTTCCACTTGGATTTTGACTTGGGCCCACCACTTGGCTGCCAGGAGCTGCCTAGACAGCCCAATGAATAATAACCCAGCGGAGCTCCAGCTGCTAGCCATGGATTTGGCTACATGCAAGGGTTGTTCCTCGTATGTTAGGGTAATCTAGGGCCACTGCAACACATGGCTAGGCTGGATGCAGCCAGGCACACAGATCTGAGCCCAGATTGCCTGTTCTTGGTGTAACAGTGTAGTGCAGTCTGGCACATGCATGGATTTCAATCTTAGGTGTACAACAGCAACCAAAACATCATTAAAAGCTCAGATCTTCCATGCATCATGTTTTCATGTTAGATCTGAGGTGGTTCATGGCAGTCCCTAGCTGTTCTTGGCTATCCATGGCCAGAAGTGCTACCAAAACTTAGAGATCTAAGAAGATGAGTATAAAACAACAGCACAACAGTATGAAGAGCATGGTCTTTATACCTATAGCAGGTCTGGTAGGCTGCTGGAACAGAGCTTGGAGGCAAAGATCAGCTCTTCTCTCTTCTCCTTCCTTCCTTCTTCTCTCTTTCCTTCTCTTCCTCTCCTTTCTCTCTTCTTTTCTCTCCACGGTTTCAGCAGGGAATCAGAGCTCTAAAATGAGCTAAAGGTCCCCTATTTATAGGCTAGCCTTGTTCTAGGCCTATTTGGCTACTTAGGCCCCTTTTAAGAATTCAGTTTTAGACTGATTTTTAGTCATTTTGGGCACTCAGGTGGTTCCACAGGGGTCCAAGTGTATGAGGTGGTTCCCCAGACTCCCTTCAACCTATGGAGGGTGTCCAAGTCTAGTATGGGTGGTCCCCACACATCTGCAAACTAAAATACTGCATTTTCCCACTCTGGACGATGTCTCTGGGTGATGTGTGCGTCGCTCAGAGAATATTTCAAGGTTGTTTCACTTTGGGCTTGCACCGGGGTTTGGCCCAGGGTTGGGGCCTTGCTCCTGCACCTCACCCAAGCCCTTTTGCACCTATTTTCAGGTGTGGGACCCACATTCATGGAGAGGAGAGAGAATACTTGGAGTCCATGCAGTACCTTATGCTATGGGCAGTGCAACTACAAGGATCTGCAATCCATCTTCTGATAGGTATGTAGGAGGACATCCTCGGGGGTTCTCCTTTAAATTCAATCACTGGAGTGATACTCCACAGTGTGCTTGGATGCCATGTCAGGGGTTCTTGTCCTTCAATCAAAAATCCCAGCCAGTTAGGGGTAGCTTTGACATTTCTCCCCACCTTGCAAAAATTTCATCCTTGAAATTTGCTTACCTTGTAGCTCGAAGAGTTGGGGATACTTTTCTTTCATTTTTGCTTCATGTTCGCATGAAGCCTCTTCTATGGGATTGTTTCCCCATCGAACCTTTACAAAGGCGACCGTGCAGTTACAGAGATTATGTTCTTTCCTATCCAATATCTCCGTATGCTATTCTTCATAGGTTATATCCACGTCCAACTGTTCAGGTTCAGTTGAGAGTACATGTGTCGGGTTGCTGATGTATTTTCTTAGCATCAACACATGGGAAACATCATGGATGCCTTGCAAAGATGGTGGTAATGCCAGTTGGTATGCTACGGGTCCCACTCTATTGAGGATTTCATAGGGACCAATGAATCTTGGGCTCAGTTTGCCCTTCTTGTTAAAATGTAGCAATCCTTTTGTTGGAGATACTCGGAGGAATACCTTTTCTCTGACATTAAATTCAATATCCTTCCTCTGATTATTGGCATAACTCTTCTACCATGATTGGGAAGCTTTGATTTTCTCTCTAATGATATCTACCTTGTCACAGGTTGCTTGTATTGTCTCTGGCCTGAGATATTTTTGTTCTCCAACCTCATCCAAATACAACGGGGTCCGACACTTCTGACCATAGAGAGCTTCATATGGTGCCATGCCAATGGTGGAGTGGTAACTATTGTTATATGCGAATTCCATCAATGGTATGTGGGCATCCCAACTGTCATTCATTTCTAAGATACAGACTCTGAGCATGTCTTCCAGAGTCTGGCTGGTTCTTTTGGATTGTCCGTCCTTCTGCAGATGGAAAGCCGTACTAAGATTTAGCTGAGATTCCAGTGCCTTTTGCAAGCTTCTCCAAAACCTTGAGGTAAATCGAGGATCCCTATCAGATATAATGCTGACAGACATGCCATGTAAGCAGACTATATTTTCAATGTATAGTTGGGCAAGCTTCTCCATTGAATAGTTTATCCTTATGGGGATGAATTGAGCTGCTTTCGTCAGTCCGTCTACAATCACCCAAATTGCATTCATCCATTTCCTGGTGTTGGGTAGATTTATCACAAAATCCATAGTGATCCTTTCCCACTTCCATTCAGGTATAGGGAGTGGCTGCAATAATCCATACGGTCGGTGTCTCTCTGCCTTTATTTATTGGTAGGTGAGGCATTCAGACATGTATATTTCTATGGTCTCCTTCATCCCAATCCACCAATAGTACTTCTTCAGATCCTTGTACATCTTCGTTCTTCCAGGGTGGATTGAATAGGGTGAGTTGTGTGCCTCTTTAAGGATTCGGTCTTGGACATCATAATCATCAAGCACGCACAATCTGTCTCAAAACTTCAATGCCCCATCATAGGCCAGTGAGAAGTTTGGGTCCTTATGGACTCCTTGCTGTACTTCCCAGATTATCTTGGCCAATTCAGGGTCCAATGGTTGGTTCGCAATTATCTCTTCTTGTATCGACGACTATGATTCCATAGCTGCCAATTGCATAGCCGTTCCTTCGATCACGAGTTCTAGATCAAACTTTCGAGCTTCTTCTAACAACTGCTCGCTTACGACCAAGGAAGCGAGGGACGCAGTTTATGATTTCCTACTTAATGCATCCGCCACTACGTTGGCCTTGCTGGGGTGGTACTGGATCTCACAATCATAATCATTTACTAGTTCTAACCACCGCCTCTATCTCATGTTCAACTTCTTTTGGGTGAAAAAAATACTTCAGACTTTTGTGATTGCTGAAGATTTCACTCTTTTCACTATATAGGTAATGTTGCCATATCTTCAACGTGAAGACTACCGCTTCCAACTATAAGTCATGAGTGGGGTAGTTCTTTTCGTGTTCCTTTAGTTGTCGCGAGGCATAGGCTACCACTTTACCTCTTTGCATTAAGATGCCACCCAATCCTGTTCCGGATGTGTTAGTGTATACCACCATTCCTCTAGTGCCATCCGGAATGGTCAAAACTGAAGCCGTCACCAATCGGTTCCTTAACTCTTGGAAGCTCTTCTCGCATGCCACATTCCATTCAAACTTTGCACCCTTCTTTGTTAGCTTCGTCATGTGTGCCGAGATGTGCAAGAAATTTTTAATAAATCGACGGTAATACCCGACCAAACCCAAGAAACTTCGAATCTCAGTGGCATTCTTCGGAGCCTCCCACTCGAGAATCGCTTTCACTTTGTCTGGGCCTACTTTAATGCCATCCTTGGTGATGATGTGCCCCAAGTATCCAATTTGATGAAGCCAAAATTCACACTTGTTGAACTTGGCATACAGCTGGTGTTCCCGTAACCGCTGTAACATGAAGGTAAGGTGTCAAGCATGCTCTTCTTCACTTTTGGAGTACACCAGAATGTCATCAATAAACACAATGACAAACTTATCCAACACGTCATGGAATACTCTATTCATCATATCCATGAACGCTGCTGGGGCATTGGTTAACCCGAATAATAAGACTAGGAATTCATAATATCTGTATCAAGTTCTAAACGTCGTGTTGTGAATATTGCCGCTCTTGATCTTCAATTGATGGTATCTGGACCTAAGATCAATCTTGGAGAAGACCCTTGCTCCCTATAGCTGATCAAATAGGTCGTTGATGTGCGGCAACGAGTATCGATTCTTGATGGTCAGCTTATTTAGCTCTTGGTAGTCGATACACTACCGCATGCTACCATCCTTCTTCTTCACGAATAGCATGGGTGCTTCCCAGGGAGACACGCTAGGTCATATAAAATATTTCTTCAGTAGGTCTTGTAATTGGACCTGTAACTCCTTCAATTCGATAGGTGCCATTCGATATGGTGCCTCAGATACCGGTGCTGCACCAGGAGTTAGATTTATTGCAAACTCTGTCTCACGATCAGATGCTAGTTGGGTCAAATCATCTGGAAAAACATCAAAAAATTCTCTGACGATGTCAAGTTCCTCCAAAGGTTTTATCTCTGCCTCGATGTCCATCACAGTGGCCAAAAAGCCTTGACATCCTTCATCTAGCAACTTTCGCGTCTGAAGGGCGGATAAGGATATCCTTCTGGGTTTCCTCTTTGATTCACTTTGATAGGTGAAAACTGATCCATCCTCCAACTTGAATATTATCTTCTTCTCTGCACACATGACGTTTGCTCCATAGACGGATAACCAATCCATGCCTAATATCACGTCAAAGTCCTTCATATCGAACTTTATTAGCCATGTGGTCAAATTTCTCCCATAAATTTCTACCTGACAGGGCTCGTAGACTTCCTTCAAGCTCACGACACTACCCATCGGTGTGCTGACTACTAAATCGTGCTCGATGTCTCTCAGTTGATCTTCCATCCTACTCGCAAAGGTGGTGGAAACAAAAGAATGAGATGCACCCGAGTTGAATAACACTCGTGCAGGAATGGTTGAGACACTCAGGGTACCTAGGGTTTGTATATAGTTTAGGCTATATATATACACTGGTTATCCCCCATAATTTAGTAGTGTTTAGTGGAGTTACCTGTCATTACCTCGGGGTTCGCCTCAGCTTCTTAGTTTGTTAACACGAACACCTTTCCTCGCGTCCGATTGTCCGATAGCTGAAAAGGTCTAGCGTAGGACTGATTTGGCGAGTTATTGTTGTATCCACGCTGCCTGCATTCTTTGGCCATGTGCTCTTCTTTATTGCACATGTAACACTTATAAGGTTGAACAGCTAGTGTTGAGGCTTGGCTCACTTGGCTTGTGGCTGGTCGGGCTGGCGAAGCTGCTGTTGTCGCTTGACTCGTAGCCAATTGACTAGGTCAGTTGAAAGTGGGGTGGAAAGGGTTCTAACCCACATTTAGCTTACGGTACAGAGTCGGATTGGGGCTTGAACTGGTTCCTCAAAAAACCTTATTTGGCCAACTAAAGGTCTAGAAATTACTTGGACTTTTACCAAACCCGGGTGACGTCGTAGCCTTCTCTTTTTCTTTCTCCTTCAATCTATCCTCCATAGTCTTCGCCTTGTCGACCATCTGAGCATAATCCCGAATATCCATAATTGACAGAACAGACCTGGTCTCAGGTTTAAGTCCCTTCTCAAACTTCTTTGTCTTACTGACTTCCCCTTTCAGGTGCTCAGGAGAAAAATGGAATTGATCTTCAAACCGTTGTTGATCGTCCAGCACTGACTTGGTTCCTTGTACCAGTGTGGAGAACTCAGCTTCTTTCCTGTCCCTAAAGCTCTATGGGAAGTAGTTCTTAAAGAAAACTTCTTTAAATTGCTCCCACGTGGGATTCAGATGAGCGGCCTTAAAAACACGGGTGGTTAGAGTTTCTTGAATCTCTCCATTACCTTGGCGGTAGAGTTTTCTGCTAAGTGTTGAGGCACGGGTGGTGGGAAAAGTATGGGCCGATTGGGTGGTGGAGGTGGTACTGCACACTCATTCATCATGGCCACAAATTGCATAGACATTTGGTCCAACAGTTCTTGTAGTTGCTGCATGCTCTGCATCATAGTAGTCATGAATGCATTCACCTCACCGGCGGCTATACCGGGCTGAGGTGCCGCAGCAGTGGCTTAAGCAACCATTGGTGCCCTCGGCGAAGGAGCTGATGCTTCAGAATTTTGGGACTTGGTTCCATTTGGCAGCTCAACCTCCAGAATAATGCGAGGGCGTCTTCCTCGATGACCGCCTCGAGTATTTCTCGTGTTGACCATGGTTGCTTTTCTGGAAAGAGCAACTTGTTCAATAATCCAACAATCCTTATCGAGGTCAACAAACAAATCCTAGTTAACACATGTACATATCTAATTCCACAGTTCTAGTGAACTAATGTAGTCATCCCAGCAAGGTTTGTTTTATTTTCTTATTCATTCTATTCTTGTTCCCCTTTTTATTTGTTTTATGATATATTATTATGCATGATTTTAAAATTTTAACAATAATTCTCTTAATTATGTTCCTGTGTCTAACAGGCAAGCCTCTGCAACTACCAACTAGCAATGATATCCTGCACGTAAAGATATGCTATGTCACTTCTAACCTCGTCTGCTAGGAATAGGTAAGTAGCTCGATCCTCGGGTCCACTAGTGCCCACAAGGGATAAGTAAACTACTAACTGGTGCTTGGCACGGGTTTGTATCGCACGTATTCTGATTCGTCTTCTCCTTAGTTGCCTAATATATCGCATGTTGCTGGGGTCTCCAGGCCTGAACAATGTAGTAAGGTCCTGTCATGAAGATCTTCTAAGCATCAAGTCACTATGGGTACTTAATTAAAAGAATTAAGTACATGTCTATAGGAATTTAAGTAATCATGAGCAGGAGAAATAAATGGGTTGGCTCGAGGCATCTTAGCACCTACGGGCTCAACTTCGTCTGGATAACCTATCAGAATCCTATTCTTGGTTGAACTAAGTTATGGGTATGATGAGATCTATGCTCCCTAAAATCCCATAAATACATAATGCAACATACATACATACCTATGTTCAAGTTTGCATAGCATCACTCCACCACGGTTCATACATACATGGCAATAGGCACATAACATTAAATATTTAAGTACACTCTACTTATTTATAGGTATAGGCATATTCATTTATCCTCAATCATCTAAATAAGGAAAAAAAATTCCTAAAGTCTCTATGCTTTTTATTTCAGTTTGACATCTCACAAGCATTGTCTTGTTTATCCAAAAGTGTATTATCAATTAAATATTTTAATTTTAATTTTTATTATTTTTATATTATTTCCTTTATATTCACATATTTGTTGTATAATTTATGTTTTTATGTTTATTATGCCATTTCTAGGCAAAACTCACAAGTTCGTGGGTTTATATGCAAAAACAGCAAAGTTCCATTCTCTGGGCGTTGTCTCTGGGCGTTAGACGCATCGCCCAGTGCTATCACCCAGAGAATTGGGACCTAGTTATAATAGTTTGAGACCAGCCTATTTCATTTCATTTGGCCTCTACAGCTTTCTAAACACCTAGGGCAGAGCTCTAAGGCCTAGTGTGACTTCTCCCACACCAATTCCACCCATTTTCATGGGTCCCCCACGATCCTACATGATCTAGGGTACAATTCTCTAACTTTTTCTCTTGTTTTGGGTCTTTTTCCATGGTTTTCTTGTCTTGGCTTGGGTTTTACCAATTTGTCTTGCCCTAACTTTTTCTATTCCTTCCTTTTTGTAGCACCATGTCTACCAGACACAATACAGAGAGGAAATCCATAGCACGCAAGAGGCTGCGGTCCGAGTCTGAGCATTCTTTGTCTTCTTCTGTGCCACTCTCCTCATCGAAAGAGGATTCTTCTTTTGAGGAGCTAGATTTCGATCGGTTCTTATTTGCTAGGTATGAGCACTCCAAGGATTGGGACAAATTTAGGTCCAAAAGCATAGTGAATGGGAGACTGGTACAGGTGGATGATTTCCACCAGTACAACTTATACACTAGGTTCAATATCCTAGGTTGGCATCTATGTTGTCGCCCACCGAGCCATGTTACCCTAACTTGGTTCGGTACTTTTACTGTAACCTAGTGTCATCTAGGGCACAGGAGTTCGGATTGGAGAGCAGAGTAAAGGAAGTGGATATTAGACTCACCACTGCCACCTTGGCAGAGATCCTTGGGCTGCCTAACACAGGCGAGCGATGTTACTATAAGCCCAGGATAGACATCTCAAATATGTTTTCCTTAGAGACCAGGAGGAGGGTCTTCAAGACATTGACTGGTTCGAAGGGGGTTCCTAAATCTGAGGCTGCCTATAAGCCCAGTGCCCGGATCATTAGCAGGTGTGTTTCATATAACATCTACCCGAAGGGCGAGAATAGAGGTAGCATTTCTATGTTGAGGGCCTACATCACTTACTTCCTATTGGGAGCGGGCAAGGGGGGTACAGTTATTAACCTCCCATATCTACTACTACAGGCCATGTCATACCATGCCCAGAACCCTTCTGATGGGAACCTTCCATATGGGAAGTTCCTAACTTTGGTATTTAGACACTTAGATGTTCCCTTGGGTGGTGAATATATGGATAGGGACAGGTCTGGACCCATCAGTAAGACCTCGATCCTTAAGATGAAGGTGCCAGGGGAACCAGAGAGTGATCCAGAGGAGGGAGATCAGATGGAGCAGGGCCAGGAGCAGGGAGAGGAGCAGGGAGTTGGCCTAGAGGAGGAGGGTGACTTAGAGGGGGTTGGAGCACAGTTTACTGACTTGCCCCCATATGAGGTAACCGGTGCCACCAGTTCATAGGTGCCAGAGTCCTACAGTTGGTCTCAGATGATGTCACAGTTCCAAGGCCTCCGTACCCAGCTCACTGACATGTCTACCAGGATGGATTAGGGCTTCTCGTCCCTGGAGGGTAGAGTGGGTTTAGTAGAGCGACGCTTGGATTTCTGGGATTCGTATTATCTTGTCGACTCATGACAGACTCAGCCTCCACCGAGTGACTTATCTCCACCAGAGTAGCATTCTAGCCTGCTTCTTTATGTTTAGCCTAACTTGACAAGGTGTAGTTCTGACTATTGTCTCTCTTTTTTTTTTTATCATAGTTTATGTACTTTTTTTTTGTCAACTTATGTAAATTGAAAGAAGTACTATCAATCAAACTCCATGTAGTGGCTCCACCACAGTTATCTTTATATTAATGCAATTATGAAATTTATCTTTTAATTACATTTACCTCCCCTGTAGCTTTTACTTTATAGCATGTTTTATTACCGATAACTTATTATCCCTATTCTGCCATCCGTGAATATAGAAAGAGCCTCAAGCTCTGATACCAAGCTCTGTCACACCCCAAACCGCCCCTGGGAGGATTAGGTAGGTGACCCAAATTGCATAACGGCAATCCGCCAAATCCCACGGATTTAGAAGCAATAAATACACTCACGGACACACATCCAAAGCATTATCACAAATAAAATCAGAGTGTTGCAGAAAATCTACATTTACAAAGAAAGAAAGAAGAAAGCATAGTGATACGGGGAATGATTGTGATATATATACATAAGTAAAGTTGTCCCATTCCCCAATACAACCCACAAACTGAACAATAAGATCTGACATATACGTAAGTGAAAATAAAAGTAAATATGTACAGGGCGAGATAACTCAACCCCAAAAAGAAAAGAAGAAAGTAAAACAAGAAACAAGAATGGGGATAAACTCCTGACAAAATAAAAAAGGAGTCCCCAAGATAAAAAGCATCAAGAGCACCCTTCACGGGTCATCATCAATAACCATTGAGAATGCTCGCATCATCGGGACAACCTCCGTTGGGGTACATACCAATATCATCATAAACACCAAGGCTCTCCTCCGCAAAATGAGCCTCCACGCCACAGTGGCATCTACCTGTACAATCATCTAATAGAAAAACATATATAATAGAGTGTGAGCCCCACTGAGCCCGTGAGTAAAACATATCATCATGCATGCATATGCAACCACAATCCACATGATCCTACATGATATGCAAGTCAAGATTATTTATTAGCCACCTATCAATACAGCTAAGGCAGGTTAGTGCTACTACAATCCCCAATACATGTATCCCTGGTGCGGGCTTGAAACCCCTTCCCACGATACACCCATTGAGTTGTCAGAGAGGACTGGTCAGCTCCTGAGTGCATACCTTGGTCAGCTCGACCAGTCCCTTGTGATTAAACTTGTGAGGTAACTGACTCAGTATCATAATTCACCCTTTTGGTGCTTCCCGGCATGTAGCTCGAGGATTTACTCATTTTGGTATATAGCCATAATTCACCATCCAGTGCTTCCCAAACATATAGCTTGAGGCTTCCTGGCATATTTGCCCGAGGCATCCCAGCATATCGCCGATGCTTCCTGGCATATTCGCCCGAGGTTTTACGATAGTCCTCACAGTCATCCAACACCTTAACCCTTATTGGCAAGGGTGCGTAGCACGGGTGATGAATCTCTAACCCCATGTCTATATGGCATCGTATGAGTCAGCCAGTGTCAACCGTATCCCATACTATGGGCTACCACAGGCCTCATTGCCAAGCCGGCTACGACATCTAGTCTGTCATTCACAATAATCATGATATATTCAAATTGAGTTGACCAACAGTCACATGACGTGTAATAATTAAGAAATTTAATTTGATTAAGTAACACAACATTATAATTATAGAATTAATTGTCGACATAATAATAATAATATTACACGTACATACACGATAACATTTCACTCACCTGGGTCTGGTTGTACAAGATTAGCTGTAGTTTCAGTTCCGGCTGTAGTCTAGTAGTATACCTAGAGCGCGGGATCAAACCCTAAGTATAAATCAGAAATATATCATTTAGTATTCCAAACTATTTTTGGATGTCCTAGGGTTGATCTAGGCTCCCTGGTTTGACTTGGTGTACAGTCGGTCATCACTTGGTATTCTTTGGGCCTTGCACTGGGCTTTAGGTCTAAGTCCCTGTGCATCATCCGAAGAATGTGGTCTAGGGGCAGAATGGTCATTACCCCCTGCAGTACATGAATCTAGGCCACAATAGTCACACAACACAGCCCCTAAATCAGTAGTGCTGCAAGACCAACGCCGGCAGGGTATCCAAGCCCTGCGGGGCCTACTTGGGTACCCGAGGTAACTATATATATGAACAGATGTGAGGAGGGGTATTTTAATCATTTACCACCTCCTTACACTGCCAATAGTATCATAGTGGAAACCCCCAAATCAGATCTACAAAATTACCCCTTTTAATTCTCTGGGCGATGTCTCCGGGTGATGTGTGCATCGCCCAGAGCTTGTTTAGAACGTGAGCAGGCTCCAATTCCAAAGTTTTGCACCATGGGCAGTGCCTTGATCAATCCCCCATGCATGTTAGGTCATTGTGGACCCCATGGGGTGTAGTTTGCACTGTTCCACTTGGATTTTGACTTAGGACCACCACTTGGCTGCCAGGAGCTGCCCAGACAGCCTAGTGAATAGTAACCTAGCAGAGCTCTAGCTGCAAGCCATGGATTTGGCTGCATGCAAGGGCTTTTCCACATATGTTAGGGTAATCTAGGGCTACTGCAACATATGGCTAGGCTGGATGCAGCCAGGAACATAGATCTGATCCCAGACTGCCTGTTCTTGGTGCAACAGTGCAGTGCAGTTTGGCGCATGCATGGATTTCAGTCTCAGGTGTACAACAGCAACCAAAACATCATTAAAAGCTCAGATCTTCCATGCATCATGTTTGCATGTTAGATCTAAGGTGGTTCATGGTAGCCCCCAACTGTTCTAGGCTATCCATGGCCAGTAGTGCTACCAAAACTCAGAGATCTAAGAAGATGAGTATAGAACAGCAGCATAGCCGTATGAAAAGCATGGTCTTTATACCTGTAGCAGGTCTGGTAGGCTACTAGAACAGAGCTTGGAAGCAAAGATCGGCTCTTCTCTCTTCTCCTTCCTTCCTTCTTCTCTCTTTCCTTCTCTTCCTCTCCTTTCTCTCTTCTTTTCTTTCCATGCTTTCAGCAGGGAATTAGAGCTGCTAAGGGTCCCCTATTTTTAGGATATCCTTCTACTAAGGCCTATTTGGCTGTTTAGGCCCCTTTTAAGAATCCATTTTTAGACTGATTTTTAGTCATTCTGGGCACTCAGGTGGGTCCACAGGGGTCCAAGAGTATGAGGTGGTTCCCCAAACTCCCTTCAACCTATGGAGGGTGTCCATGTCCAGTATGGGTGGTCCCCACACATCTGCAGATTAAAATACTACATTTTCCAACTCTGGGCGATGTGTGCATCGCCTAGAGAATACAACAAGGCTGTTTCACTTTGGGCTTGCATAGGGGTTTGGCCCAGGGTTGAGACCTTGCACTTGCACCTCACCTAAGCCCTTTTGCACCTATTTTCAGGTGTGGGACCCACATTCATGGAGAGGAGAGAGAATACTTGGAGTCCATGCAATACATTATGCTGTGGGCGGTGCAACTGCAAGGATCTGCAAGCCATCTTCTGACAGGTATGTAGGAGGACATCCTCGAGGGTTCTCCATTAAATTCAATCACTGGAGTGACACTCCATAGTGTGCTTGGATGCCATGTCAGGGGTTCTTGTCCTTCAATAAAAAATCCCAGCCAGTTAGGGGCAGGTTTGACAAGTCGGCTCCAGCATCCCTTCCCAAGGTCAGCCCGACCGGCCCTCTAGGTTACCACTATGCTACCACCAGCCCTATTAACTGATGGGCCAATAGACTTCACCTGTCCTAGTGACCCGATGAGCCAACTGACCGAGCATTGCCCTTCAGGACATTGGCCTCACACTTTTGTGGTATCCAACACCTAAACCCCTATTGGCAAGGGTTCGTAGCACGGGTAATGATTCGCTAGCCATGTGCATTCTATATGACATAGTATGAGTCGAATGGTGTCAACCGTATCCCATTTATGGGCTACCACTGGCCTCATATCCAAGCTGGCTATGGCATCTAATATAGCATTTTCACATATAAGCATTATCATCCATTTCCAATGTCCATCAAATAAGATTCAGAATTTAAATAAGAATATAAAGCAATTTAAAGTAATTAAAGATAATAAATACTGTTGTTGTTGTTGTCATGACCCATCGGTCATGTTACACCTACACTCTTGGTGTAATCCTACTCACCTTGTAGTGCTCCTACTCGCTCTTCTGTCGACTCGGTCCCCGTCGGTATCTGACACTGCACCACGTGTTTGGGGTTATAACGTATGTTAACTAGGCCATTAAAATATGTCAAACATGGTTTAGAATAGGTTAATGTCTTAGGGTGGTCTAGGTTTGATCGGATTCATATTTGAGTACTTAAACATTAAGTTATAATTCTTTAGGACTTGCACTGGGCCTTTGGGTCAAACTCCCAGTGCAACACCTAGAGATACAGAACCCATGTTCTAATAAATATTAGGGAAAGATTAACTTAATCATAGCCCCACCAAGTATGCAAAACAAAGCCAATGGTTTCAACTCATGTTTGGCTCAGTCTAGGAGTGTGTACCTAGCTTTGTGGGGGCCCACTTGAGCACCCAAAGTGTGGATGACAGCAAGGGCAGTTGGGGTAGGGCCTTTAGGTCATTTATGGGTGGTACACATTGTTCTAGGCTTAAGCGTGATGGTTCCAAAAGGCTGATTTCAATTCTGGCCAAAATAGCATCACTGGGTGTTTGGGTCAATCACCCAGTGCATCGCTCAGTGTGGGTAGAACACGTGTGGGTAGAACATGGGTTTTCAGGATCTAAATCTGGTTTTGGCTACTGAGTTGGCCCCAAATCGATCATGGATGATCTCAGGGGGTTGTAACACTTGAATAAAGCTGAATGGGATGGAATTAACGGATTCAAAGTTTGGTTAACCATTTAGGTGTTGGTTTAGGTTCAGACATCATAGAAATCAATCAAGCATGGCTGAAATTAAGCATGCAACTACTTGGATTGTTGTAATTCATATGGGAATAGATCATAATACCTATTACAGCAGCTACCCTAAGCTATAACAGCCTAAATTTAGCATGCATGTAAGGATCCAAGTCTCTAGCTCACCATTTACATGGTATACATACATATTGAGTATGAAACATCTATCTAACATGGCTGAAAGCTAAAACAATGGTCTAACACATTTATATATAGCCTTGACAATGAACAAAACATGAATTACAGAACAGGCATGGATGATCCATGGCTATACAAAGCTTCTACATGCTAAATCCTAAGCAAACACATAGAGACAAGGCCACAGAGATCAAGTTTCAGAGGTAAAACACAAAATGCAGAAGTGAAATAGGCTAAGAGGACTGTTCTAAGTTCAAATCCAGATACCTAAGCTGTGGAGAATTCAATCCCAAGCTCCAAGCTCACAATCACTTCTTCTTTCCTCTTCCTTCTTTTCCTTCTCATTCTTCTTCCCCTTCCTTCTCCCTCTCTTTCTTTCTTTCTCTTTTTCCTCTCTAATGCTAGGAACAGTAGGGAAAACGAAATTAGGGCTGGGCCCTCCTATTTATAGGCCAGGCTTCACTAAGGCCTATTTGGCCTTGCTGTCCCAAGCTCAAAATACATTTTTAAGCTAATTCTCCGTCATTCCAGCTACCTAGGTGGGGTCCACATGATTCCAAAGGTAGGGAATGGTTTTTAAAATCCCAATGCAAATGTATGAGGTGGTTACATACCAAAGAACTGGTTCCCAAAGTCTTGGAATGAAAAACACATACTTCAGCAAATCTGGGCTTTGCATTGGGCGTTTGGGTGCATCGCCCAGTGCATTGCCCAGAGAATTCATTTGCAGAATTGCTTGGATTGGAATGAAATTTCAGTTCATTTAGAGACATAATTGGACTATGGTTCCTTCTAAGAAAATGAATCTCTATGAATCTAATTTCTAGAAAAACTAGAATCAAAGAAAATGAAGATTGGATTATGAAGTTACATTATTTTTATTATACAAAGGTCAATCTGTCAAAATAGCAGGATCCAATTTTGACAACAACTTGAAATGAACTTTTAACTAACTTGAAAATACAGCTTGGTAATGGAGTCTTCTAACAAAATGCAGCCCTATGAGTCTAGTTTCTAATAAAATTAGAATCAAGACAAATGGAGTTCGGGTGGTGGAGTTATATCATTTTAACTAAGAGAAGGTCAATCTGCAAGGTAGCAGAATTTGGTATTTATGTTGGGATTTAATATGTATGTATGAAATTGGGTTCTCATCATCAAATCAATCATGCAAATTGATGTTTGGGTCTAAAAATTTTTTATCTAAAACATTCAAGGTGATGAGGGTCATCATTAGTTTAACCTAGAACTAGGATTAAGCCCAAGGGCCCTAGAATCAAGGGATGGTACCTTCCTTAGGCTGTACATTTGGTGGTGAGCTGTACAGTTGCAAGGAATTGGCATTTGCCTTCTTAACGATATGTAGATCTTCACTAATGGGGCTACCTCATTAAGTTCAACCATGGATTCAATGCACCATAGTGTACTAGTAGCTTTAACCTTGGGTTCTGAACCTTCAGCCAAAAATTCAGATTTGCCTGCATTTTTTGGCACGGGTTTAACACCCCTTTACTGCTGCTGCATTTTATCTTTGGATGTTCCACTCTATACGATGCAGATGATCTAGAGAATCGTCTAGAGTTGCTATGAGCCCTTTTTTGGGTTTGAACTTGGTTCTAACTTAACACCAAGGAACCCTAGGACTCTTAACTACTTCAAACATTATTCAATAGGTGCAAATGATCCAATTAACATAGGTTATAATCCTGAGTATGAAGAGTTGTGCCAAAGCCCAACCGGGTCCCGCTAATCAACTGAACCAATAGAAACTAGACAAGGTGAGCGAAAATATACCATACGTGTAAGTGCAACATAGCTGATGGGTTGTGATGTGAAGAATAACTTACATTGCTTTCTTTTATTAATTCTATTCGTGTTTGGAATTATATTAGAAACTATTGATGGTATGATGTAATTGTTGGAATGCTTGTATATAAACTGTTTGCCTAGATGCCATAGCCGGCTTAAAAATGAGGCTAGTGGTTACCTGTAGTATGGGATGCAGTTGGCACCACCTAGCTCATACGATATCATGTAGAAATGTATATGGTTAGGGTTTCACCACCTGTACTACGAGCCATTGCCAATAGGTGTTAAGTGTTGGATGCCTATGAGAGAACTAATACTCGGAGGTATTATTCAGTCAGGGATCCATCCCTTAAACAGGGGGATGGTATCCCAGGAAAATCATAGAGGGCTAGTCGGGCTGTCCATTGAGTGAATGCTGGAGCCTACTGGTCTTCTCCGACAACTCAATGGGTGTATTACGGGAAGGGATCCGGAAGCCCGCACCAGGGATACATGTATTGGGGATTATAGTAGTACCTTTACCTAGACTTCGCTTTGTTGTTAGGTGGATTAATTAATATAAATGAACCTCATGCATATAGACTAATGGTTTTGATGCATTTGCATGCATGGTTTATGTTTCATTCACGGGCTCGGTGGAGCTCACACTCGTGAAAATTTTCTTTTAGATGATACTGCAGGTGGACATATCTATGATTGAAAGACTTATCTCGAGGTGGAGGGTTATGGTGATCGTGACCATCTTGGTATGGACTCCGAGGGAGGTGATCCTTCTTATGCGAGTGATCAGGGTGTCCCTTTAGGATGATCCTTGAGGGGTGGGCAACTTAGTTTTCTAACCTCTAGGGATTCTTTTTGGATATATAGGATCTACTAACCCCCTCCCTTCTTTAGTAAAGCTTTCTTGGGATCTTATGCTAGCCTAGCCCTTTTTGTACTTTTGTAAAGTTTTGGTTAGAAATGTAATTTCTATACAAACAATATGGTGCGAAGACAACAACAATCATGTATATATTTGAAACTTTAATATTAAATCTTTAAAGTTCCGCTGCACTCTGCTCTGCTTTATCCATATTATTGTGGGTGGGTGAGTTTGTGAGTTATATTAACTACTTCTAGATTCTGGAGGTTTAGCAAATGTTGTCATATATTCAGGTCAACTACCCAATCCTCCTATGGGGTGTTTTGGGGTGTTACAAGAACTAAAGTCGGTGTTCTAGGAATGGATAAATATTGTGTGAGTGAAAGAGTCACTCAACATGGTCTCTACTGCTCAATTGAGGAACATCAAGGGGAGTAAGATTCTTATCACGTACACAGACGCTCCAATACGAGCATGTACCATGGAATGGGGTTTGGCAGTACTAGTGTACATGCCCTAGATTCCATGATGATGATGATGTTGTTTAGAGGAGGGTTGGTGCAAATTTGATATGCAGGGGTATTTTCAGGATTTGCTAATTATTAATTGATTTATTTAAACTAGTATAGGCTTGATGCTAATTAATTAAAATCCCATTAATGTTTAAATTAATTAATTAAAATTATTCCCTTTTAGATTCTGCTTTTTCACTAATTAGAAGCCCATCAATTAAGCCCATCAGGGTTTCAAGTCAAATAGGAGAGAGAGAGAGAGAGAGACAGACAGACAGACAAACTCTCAATGGGAATGACGGAGGCTCTTTAAAGCCTCACCTTTAACCACACCAAAGAGGACGACCAGAGGGATTTAGCCTTGGACGGATAGAAAATCATCCCCTGGCACTGTCTCTCCTCTCTCCTTCTTCTCTTTTACTCTTTTGCTCTCTAGAGCTTTGAGATCTGATTAGGGTTTTGCAAACCTGGTTTTTTGGATTGGATCCATGTCTTGGAGAAGAAATTATGGTTTGGCTTAGGGATCTTCTACTACATCAAGGAGATCCAGATTAGGGCTTGTTTGATCGGCTCGTTAGGGGAAGAACCATTATTTGGAAGAGGAGCAACACTTGAGGCGCAGCAGTAGTAGGGTTGCGGCCTACACCTCGCATGCACATAGTGCATGGCTGCAGTAAGGCCGCGGCCTGTACCATGTGGGCACGCGGCCAGCAACCTGCACACACGCGGTCTGCCCTGTGTAGGCTACACATGACCTAGCTTACTGCCCCTAGTGCGAGTGTGTGCGTGCTGTCTAGTGTTTTTGGCAATGGACTTTTTCCCTCCGAAAAAATTAAAAAAATTATAAAATAGAATTTTATTTTTTAAATAATAGATTTGTTGATGGAGGAAGAAGATGGGTGAAGCCTTTACCAACTTGGAATTAAAATTATATTTTTTATTATGGGCTCAGGTACATGTTATCACATATGATGTGCTGGTTTAATTTTGGAATAATCCATATGGTTTGTGGGCCCATACATAATGTTACATTGCTTATTTGATTATGGGATTGGATTTCTAATAAATTGGATGGCGTGGTTATGCATGTGATACGTTGGTTTCTTTATGGGTTTATGGGTCGATGTGATGCTTCTCTCTCTTCTCCCCCCCTTTCATTTTTATAAACAAATGTACACCCCATGGGCAGCCCAAATGGTGGGTTGGTTTCTCCATGCAAGGTTTCTTTATTATTGAAAGGAAATTGTATAAAATTTTTCCTAGGTGTAGACGCTGAATTTTGTCACCCTCCAGCAATGATGACAATCGGAAGTAAATGACTAGCAATGTCCCTAAAAACTTACCATCCTACACCACATAGCCCAAAAGTGCCCCTGCTCGCCTTGTGAGACGTACAATGTATGTACTGCAGCCCCGCAGACAAGGCGCAGCCCCACCAAAGACTGTGCAACCCCACAAGGAAACACCACATGCGCCCTGCGCAGCCCTGAAGGCAGCACCTCAAGCGCCCTGCACAGCCCCGAAAGGCAACGCCGTACAGTGCACGGCCTTGCAAGGCAGCACTGCACACGCCTCGCAGCTCCGAAAGGCAGCCCTGCTGTGGGATGCCGAGGCCTGTGTAGCCCTATCGTGCTGCGCTACATGCACCTTACAGCCCCGCAAGGTAGCCCTATCGCACGATGCCGTGGCCTGTGCAGCCGTACTGTGCAACGCTAGCCACACCTATGCAGCCCTACCATGCAGTGTTGTACGCGCTCTGCGGCCCTGCTAGGCAACCCTACGAAGCCCAGATTCCATTTCTTTCCTTTTTTCCCTTCACATGGCCTCGCACAACGGCTGCAGCGCCGCTGAACCCAAAATTTACCTATAAAAAGGGAGGTCCCCCTGTCATTTGTACATTCCAAGTTTGTGGGAGAGACAATTTTCCAGTGTTTCCTAGTTTCCTTGTTCATGGGCCCTTCCCCAACCTGATTTTGAGACTCCGGGACTTGTTTTCTTATCCAAAGCCTGGGTTATCTGAATCCGGCTTCATCAACCCCTTTTTGTCCTAGTCCCAAGAATCTCCCATGGCCTAGCCGCTCTGCCCAATATCCAAGTATCCGGTTTTCGAATCCTTGCAACGGCATTATTCTACTTGAGATCTTAATATCCAATACTAGTAAGCCATTACTATGTCTGACACAAGACAAAGCCAGCCTTTTGCCTCCACCTGATTAGAGAGACACTGTCCATCTTGCATAATTGCATTTGTTTAAAGCATACAAGTATACATTTCTTTCATTAACTTTTAATTCTAGCACAATCTAGTCCTTTTAAGCATTCCCGTGTAGTGTACAGTAGTTATAGTAAATTAGTTTAATTTTATTTATGCGGTTTGTGCATCATTATTTAGCCATACATGTGGGTATAGGACATTCATAGAGGTAGAATATTTGAAAACAAGCATCTAGTAGAAAAACCGGTTTATCCGGGCGAGGTGGGTGCCTAACACCTTCCCACTCTCATAACCTGACCACTTATCCCGAGTCTTTGACCAGACCAACTAAAGTCTTGTAGCTCTTCTGGGGCTACACCAATGGGTCCTAGGCCCTAACCCTAGGTGGCAACTCCCCCCATCCCCTGATAAATCCTGATAATCATTAACCCCTGAGAAGACGCATTCCTTCTCTCTCTCTTCGAACGGAGGAAGAGTATTGACAACCCATCGACCCTCTGAGCTATGGAAACGCACTGGGAACGGATCCTCACAGTGGTGACTCCACTGGGGACATGATGGTCAAACTTTTAATACTAGATGCTACTATTGAACATAAGAATTTTCTCCCTTCTGCATTGATGGGTTGATTAACATATTTGGCTAACCCCTTTTGTTGTACTAACTGCATCATACATAGTGTTCAAAGTGAAATCAAACGACAAGGGTACTCCCTGTTGTGCCTCTAACCCCGAGAGGTGGGGTACATCATACCAAGTACTCTGAGATCGGATGATACCCACTTCTTGCACCACTATCATGCACACACAGCACTTCGTGGGAACACACAGCCCCGTGGTTAGTCGTTAGACCCCATGTATAGTCATGGGTAATTCGTAGTGAACCCACAGCCTTTTATATTTATTGTACGGGTCTAGAATCACCGATGAGGGTATTCATTATTGTGTCGTGGGGTACTTCGCTACCCAAAAAGGGCACTAGCTTGATTACTCTAAGATCGTGTGACCTATTCCCCATGTATATCAAAAGAATCACGTACCCGCAATTCGCTTTCATGAGCGATAGGTATATCGGTTCTAACAAGGGTGACCATGTTCTGTCCTATCAGCCTGCCCATTGCATGCATCATGTAAGAAATTCGACCATATACAACTAGGATACGCCACAAACTAATCTCGTAGCTTTTCGAGGCCAAAAGTGAAACTCTCAGCAGTATACCTTCTCCTAATGCAAAATACCAAT
The DNA here is from genome assembly GCF_018873765.1 of Telopea speciosissima. Lineage (NCBI taxonomy): Eukaryota > Viridiplantae > Streptophyta > Magnoliopsida > Proteales > Proteaceae > Telopea > Telopea speciosissima. Next base: position 36,486,814 of record NC_057917.1, on the reverse strand, counting down.
CAGGGGAAGATTTTTATTTATCCCACGAATGTCCCTCGATACGTGTCGCATATCCAGTTGGATCAATATATCAAAAAAAATGTAGCCTCGATTGTCCCTCGAAGAAGGATACACTATCTAAATAATGCGACAATGGTAGAATTCAGATGAGAGGTACTCTATATTAGAAAAAGGTAGATCGTTGAGAGGTCCTCGATTAGGTCTCCTTGTAATGATACAAATTTGATCTCCAAGAACCATTGAACGACGTAGGATCTACGGCAGGATTGCATCATATCACAAGATCATAAGGGTTATCCTATAGTAATCTCGAATGTTGATATAGACCTTACCATCGATTACTCAAGTAAAATGGAATTGAGAGCGTGAAAGCAAATTGTTTTTGTTTATAAGTAAAATAAAATAAAAATCTTAAAACAAGATAAAAAAAAATGAGTCTCCCCATTCGACTCCCAAAATTGTTCCCCTTTTTACCTTTGCAAGCCACAATTCTGCGATAAAGAAGATCCCTATTACCCTTGTAGAACCATCATGGCGGCTGATTGAACTGCGTCGATCTCCATCAAACTCCACCTTCTAAGCCTGTTGAAAATTCTGGTTCACCTCCCTTGTCCTCTAGTCCCCCAACACAAAGTCCAACAAGGTCACCCCTGTTACGAGCACCATGGATCCACCAGAGGCCAATTCTTCAGAGGAAGCATTGAGTCAAGACATGGTTAGCATGCAAAGGGAAATGACAGGGATGAAACAACTAGTTATGTAGTTGGTCCAATTGATGCAAGGTCAATCTCGACCAGGCAATGCACCAACCCCTGGAGAGCCAAGGGTGACCCCAATGATGTCTAGGGCACAACCCAGGATTATAATAGAAGAAGTTGATATGGCTATCAATGCTCCCCAAGACCCACTAGAAAAGGAAATGGAGAAACAAATGAGGGAAAAAGTCGAGAAGCTTGAAGTGGCAGTAAAGGGCAAGGCTGTTGAGAAATCGGAAGATGACCTAGTTTTCTTTATGGGAGAAAGAATACCCAAAGATTTATTTTCAAAACGTCTAGTCACGATGCCATCTCATCGTACACTTTCAAAATTCTGTCACGATGGTGTCTCATCATCATTCGGTCATGATGCCGTCTCATCGTATACTCTCATCATTCAGTCACAATACCGTCTCATCGTATACTCTCATCGTTCGATCACGATGTTGTCTCATCATATACTCTCATCGTTCAATCACAATTTTATCTCATCATGATGCCGTCTCATCTTACACCTTCAAAACTTGGTCATGATGTCGTCTCATCGTACACTTTCAAAATCCGATCACGATGTCGTCTCATCGCACACTTTCAAAATGTTTGGTCACGATGTGTCTCATCATACACTTTCAAAATCCGATCACGATGCCGTCTCATTGTACACTTTCAAAACTCGGTCATGAATCCATCTCATCATCCACTTTCAAAATTTAGTCACAATGTCATCTCATCATACACTTTCAGAATTCAATCATGATGCCGTCTCATCACCTTTCGGTCACGATGCTGTCTCATCGTATAGTCTCATTATTTGGTCATAGTGCCGTCTCATCGTCATGTCACAATGCTGTCTCATCATCATAATACTATCACATAGTCAGAGGTACAAGTGAGTGATGCCACCAAAGATTAGAATCCAGCCAAGCAATATTCGAATGCTAGGAGGAAATCCGGTTGAGCAATGTTCAAAGATCGAAATCCCGCCAAGCAATGTTCGAACGTTAGGAGCAAATTCGGTCGAGCAATGTTCAAAGATCAGAATCCCGCCAAGCAATGTTCGAACGCCAGGAGGAAATTCGGCCGAGCAATGTTCAAAGATCAGAGTCTTGCCAAAAATGTTTGAATTCCAGGAGGAAATCCATCCGAGCAATGTTAAAGATCAGAATCCCGCCAACCAATGTTCAAACTCCAGGATCCAACCGAGCAATGTTCAAAGATCAGAGTCCCGCCAAGCAATGTTCGAACACCTGGAGGAATTCTGGCCGAGCAATGTTAAAGATCAGAAGCCTAGGCAAGCAATGTTACCTCAATAGGTAAAAGCCCGGTCAAGTAGTACCAATTCACTTTCATCTTTGGTTGAGTGGTTCTTTATAACCCTCATGGGCAGCCCTTATGGCCCTCTTCTTTGGTTGAGTAATTCATTATAACCCTCACGGGCGGCCCTCCCTACCATCGTCTTTGGTTGAATGGTTCTTTATAACCCTTATGGATGGCCCTCTCGGTCCTCGTCTTTGGTTGAGCGGTTCTTTATATCCCTCATGGGTGGCCATCCCGACCCTCTTCTTTGGTTGAGTGGTTCTTTATAACCCTCACGGTCCTCATCTTTGGTCAAGTGGTTCCTTATAATCATGGCCCTCATTTGTCGCTATTTTCGGGTTCATCAAAAGCGATTTTTATTCCAAATGGTTTAAACGAGACATGGTCTTATCAATCATCTTTGCCACCTTAGAGCAAAGTGGTGACTATACATGCTCCTGGTGACAAAATCAAGCGATCTTTTATCTTTGCCCTTCAGCTGTTGGCACAGGCCTCCGCCAAAGGGGGGTAAATTGTAGACGCTGAATTTTATCACCCCCAGCGATGATGACAATCGAACGTAAATGACTATGAATGTCCCTGAAAACTTAGCTTCCAACGCTGCATAGCCCAAAAGTGCTCCTACTCGCCCTGTGAGACATACATCGTATGCACGGCAGCCTCACGGACAAGGTGCAACCCCCCCCCACCAGGCAGCACCAAAGTCTGTGCAACCCTACAAGGCAACACCGCACATGCCCTATGCAGGTCTGCCAAGCAGCATTGTACACACACTATGTGGCCCCGCAAGGCTGCACCGTATGTGCCTCGCAGCCCTGCAAGGCAATCCTACCACGTGGGCCGAGGACTATGTAGCCTTGCCGTGCTGGGCGTGCATTTTGGTCCTGCTAGGCAGCCCCGCGATGCCCAGATTCCATTTTTTCCTTTATGTCGCCCCGCCTTACGGTCCCGCACAACCACTGCCACACCACTGAACCCAAAATTTGTCAATAAAAAGAGGGGTCCCCCCCTAATTTGCACATTCCAAGTTTGTGTTAGAGGAGGCACCCCTAGAGCTCCAGTTTTCTAGTTTTCCAAGTTTCATTGTTTCGGGGCCCTTCCCTAACCCGATTTTGAGCCTTCAGACCTTGTTTTCTTGTCCAAAGCTTGGGTTATCTGAATCGACTTCTTCGACCACTTCTTGTCCCAGTCCTGGGAATCTCCCATGGCCTAGCCGCTCTATCCAATATCCAAGCATCGAGTATTCAATACCTTGCAATGCTATTATTCTGCCCAAGATCTTAAGATCCGATACCAGTAAGCCGTTACTTTGTCTGACAAAGGACAAAGCCAGTCTTTTGCCTCCACCTGAGCTGGGGGACGTCGTCTATCTTACATAATTGCATTTGTTTAAAGCATACAAGTATACATTTCTTCCATTAACTTTCAATTCTGGCATAATGTAGTCCTTTTAAGCATTCATGTGTAGTGTAGATTAGTTATTTGTAAATTAGTTTAATTTTATTTAAGCAGTTTGTGCATCTTTATTTAGCCATACATGTGGGTATAAGACATTCATAAAGGGAGACTATTCCAAAACAAGCATCTAGTAGAAAGACCAGTTTACCCAGGCGAGGTGGGTGCCTAACACCTTCCCACTCTCGTAACTTGACCACTTATCCCAAATCTTTGACCAGACCAATCGAAGTCTCATAGCCCTTCTAGGGTTACACCAATGGGTCATAAGCCCTAACCCTAGGTGGTGACTCCATTTTAAATTATTGTATGATCCCCATCCCCTGATAAATCCTGGTAATCATTAACCTCTGAGAAGACACATTCCTTCTCTCTCTCTCTGAACCGAGGAGGAGCATTGACCACCCGACGACCCTCTGAGCAGCAAAAATGCCCCAGGAACGGATCCTCACACTAGGTTTCCATTGTAATTTTAGCAGAGTTAGGACTCCCAGGGCATGTTGATGTTGATCCACATGTGGTTCTCAAAGCTTATGGAGATGAAAATCAGCAACATTGAAGACTTGATCATTTGGAAGAGATGGACGAGGCATGGCATCTGGAACATCCTGTCATGATGATGCAACCATGATTCATAGAAAGTTATTAAATTTATTTTAATTTTTTATGGAAGGGTTCAATTACCGCTTCTATTTTAAAATTTTGCCATCTCATAATCACTTTAATTGTTCCTAATAGTAAATATATATCTATATATGATGTCAGAGTTGTTATTATCCGTCTTTAACGGTAATATGTGTATGATATGGATTAATCTAATCTAGTAGATCAAATCCATGGCCTTCCATTGAGGATAATTATAGAAGTTATGTGATATCGCCTCACTAACGCCGGTAGGATAAGGCCCGATTCGTATTACATAATTATCTATATTTATCTCCTTTTGGATAAGTTAGAGTATGGATAGTGAAGGGGCACTGTGACAATGGGATTTCCTTCATGTTTCCATTACACTAACCAATGTGATGGATATGTACATGACTTGAGTATGTGTTAGCCGATAGGATCAGAACATGGTACTCAGGTGGCTAAAAATATTAGAAGCCCTAGGGGCGGATAGTGTAGTCCATACTGCCACGGTGTGCATAATGATTCCCGACAGGGTAAGTTATGCATGTAAGTGTGGTAGGTATCCAATTCACTTTACAAGTCATGAGGGAGACTTGAATTGTGAGAGATCATTAATGATGAATGCTCGCCTTTGTTATTTTATCGATGGTTATTAATTCATGTGATCGGACTTGTGCATATGTAGATTGAAATTACGATGGCTACCGTTAGTTCCAATTTATTAGCCCTTATAAATGATTCAAAATTGACTAAACCCATACATTGACTGGTACCGGAGCATTAAGTTGCTCCTGACTATAGAAGGACTCGTCAGTGTTCTAGATGAGGATCCTCCCTAAGAACCCCACCAGGATGATGAACCTGAAGTCATAGATTACTATGAGGACTTCATTATGAGGGATTCCAAAGCCTCACTATATCTAGGGATCTATCGATAAGTCATTAGTGGAGTCCATTAAAGACATAAAGAAATAAAGACGACTGAGGGTAAAATGGACAAGCTCACCGAGTTATTTAATAGAAAGCTCACTCATGCACATTACAATGTGGTGAGCCAGATCCATAATATTCGGATGTCCTAAGGGTCCCTAGTAATGGATCATGTCATGAAAATGATAAATCTATTTGAGAAATTGGAGACCATGGGGACAACATTCGATTTTCTTTACAAGACTAATGCCATTCTGAACTCTTTACCAGGGTCATATGCTCCTTTTCGGATGTCTAATAAAATCAATAAAAGGCAGCTGGAGTTGATTGAATTGGCCAACGCTTTGGTCGAGGCAGAGAAGACCCTAAAAGGGAATAAGCTTGAGGTGAACACCACTGATGCAAAGCCTTCTTCCAAGTAGAAGAATAAGATAAAGGGCAACAAGTGTCAAACCTGCCCCTGACGGACTGGGATTTTGATTGAAGGATAGAAACCCCTGACATGGCACCCAAGCACACTGTGGAGTATCACTCCAGTGGTTGAATTTAATAGAGAACCCCCGAGGATGTCCTCCTAGATACTTGTCAGAAGATGGATAGCAGATCCATGCAGTTGCACTGCCCACAGCATTATGTACTACTTGGACTCTAGGTATTCTCTCTCCTCTCCATGAATGTGGGTCGCACCCCTGAAAATAGGTGTAAGAGACCTTGAGTGGCATGTGGATGCAAGGCCCCAACCTTGGGTCAAACCCCTGTGCAAGCTCACAGCCCTACTGTAATCTCTGGGCGATGCAGACATCACCCAGAGACATTGCCTAGAGTGGAAAAATGCATTATTTTAATATACAGATGTGTGGGGACCACCCATATTGGACATGGACACCCTCCATAGGTTGAGGGGAGTCTGAGGGACCACCTCATACCCTTGGATCTCTGTGGACCCCACCAGAGTGCCCAGAAAGGCAAAGAATCAGGTTAAAAATGCATTTTCAGAAGGGGCTTAAGCAGGCAAACCGACCTTAGTGAGAGTCTAGCCTATAAATAGGGGTGCCTTAGCTCATTTTAGAGCCCTTGGCACTGTTGAAACCGTGGAGGAAAGGAGAAGAAAGAAAAGAGAGAAGAAGAGAAGGAGAAGAAGAGAAAGGAAGGGAAGAAGAAGGAAGGAGAAGGAAGAGGAGCAGCCCTGCCTCCAAGGCCCAGATCGAGCAGCCCTCTGAACATTCAGGTATGGAATCATACCTCTAAGATGCTGCTCCTTTGCTGCTACTATTCACCATCATTTCTCTCTGTGTTTTGAGGGCCTTTCTGGCCATTGGCAGCCAAGAACAGCTGGGAGCTACCATAAACCATCTCAGATCCATCATGCAAACATGATGCATGAAGGATCTGAGCATTTTGTGGCATTTTTTATGCCTGTTACAAGCCTGAGACCGAAACCCAGCTAGTACCTGGCTGCACTACTCTATTACACCAAGAACAGGCAGTCTGGGCTCAGATCTGTGTGCCCTGACTGGATTCAGCTTAGCCCTGGGTTGTAACAGCCCTAGAACACCCTAATGCATGTGAATCTAGCCTTGTATGCAGCCAAATCATTGGTTTACAGCTGAAGCTATGCTGGGTAACTAACTATTCATTGGGTTGTCTGGGCAATTCCTGGCAGCCAAGTGGTGGACCCAGGTAAAGATCCAAGGAGCTCAGTGTGAAGAACACCCCTGGGGGTCCATGATGACCTAACATGCATGGGGGAGTGATGTGGCCACTGCTGATGGCCAAAAACCTAGGAATCTCAGCCTGTTCACGTGTATACAGGCTCTGGGCGATGCATCCAACGCCCAGAGAAGGAAAATTTATAGAATTGCTGATCTGACTTGGGGATCTTCACCCATGGACCAAAAATCGATGTAGGGAGGTGATAAATGACCTGAATACCCCTCCCCACATCTGTCCACATGAATAAATACCTTGGGTACCCAAGTGGGCCCTGCAAAGCTTGGAAACCCTGTCTGTGATAGCCCTATAGCACTGCCAAGTTGGGGATAGTACTGTGAAGCTAAAATAACCTAGAATCATGTACAATAGTGGTGAATGACCATTCTACCCCTGAGCTATAATCTCTGGATGATGCACCGTGACATAGGCCTAAGGCCCAGTGCAAGGCCCAGAGAATTCCAAGTGATAACCATTTGAACACCATGTCAATCCAGTGAGCTTAGATCAACCCTAGGACATCCAAAAACATTTTGGAATATCAAATGACACATTTTTTATTTATACTTAGGGTTTGATCCCGCACTCAAGGCCTATAGCCAGACTGCAGCTGGAACTGAAATTGCAACTGAATTCATAAAACCAGACCCAGGTGAGTGAAATATTATCGTGTATATATGTGTAATAATATTATTATTCTGGCAATTAAATTCCTTAATTATAATGTTTGTTACTCAATTAAATTCAATTTCATAATTATTACACATCGTGTGACTATTGATTAACTCTGTTGGATATATCTTGATGTTTGTAAATGTTAGACTAGATGCTGTAGTTGACTTGGAAATGAGGCCTGTGGTAGCCCGTATTATGGGATTTAGTTGACACCGCCTAACTCATACGATGCCATATAGATATGGGGTTAGAGTTTCATCACCCGTGCTACGCACCCGTACCAACAGGGGTCCAGATGTTGGATGACTGTGAGGCCTAACGTAAAACCTCGAGCATTTACGCCGAGAATCCTCAGCACAGCTAGGATGCCCCAGGGCAAATATGCCGGGAAGCCTCGAGCAACATGCTTGGGAAGCACCAATAGGTGAATCATGGCTATATGCCAAACAAAGTTTATGCACCAGTAAAGGTGAATTGATATTGAGTTGGTTACTTCACAAGTTCAATCTAGAGGGTCGATCGGGTTGACCTGGTTAAGGAGATGTTAGAGCCAGCTGGTTCTCTCCGACAACTCAATGGGTGTATCGCGGGAAGGAGTAACCAAGCCCACAACATGTATTGGGGATTGTAGTAGCACAGACCTGACTTAGCTGTATTGTTAGGTGGCTAATTAAATAATCTGGACTTGCATATCATGTAGGATCATGTGGATTGCAGTTGCATGTGCATGCATGATGATATGTTTTGCTCACGAGCTCAGTGGGGCTCACACTCTATTATATGTTTTTCTTTCTTGATGATTGTGCAGATCGATGCCACTGTGGCATGGAGACTCATTACGAGGAGGAGAGCCCTTGTAGTTATGATGATATTGGTATGGACCCCGATGGAGGTCATGCCGATGATGCAAGCATTTTCAGTGGTTATTGATAAAGACCAGTGAGGGGTGTTGTTGATGCTTTTGTCTTGGGGACTCCTTTTTGCTTTTGATAGGAGTTTATCCTCGGTCATGCTTTTGGTTTAGCTTTTCTTTTCTTTTTGGGGTTGAGTTGTCTCGCCCTGTATATATGTACTTTCTTTTCTCTTATGTATATGTCAGCTTTACTTTTCAGTTTGTGGGTTGTATAGGGGAATGTATAAAAACTCTCATATGTATATAGATCACAATCATTCTCGTATCACTACGCTTTCTCTTTCTTGGTTATAATTGTAGATTATCTGTAGCACTCTGATTTTACTTATGATAATGTTATGAATGTGGGACCGTGAATGTGTTAACTGCTTCTAGATTAGTGGGATTTGGCGGATTGCCGTTTTGCAATTCGGGTCACCTACTTAATCCTCCTAGGGGGTGGTTTGGGGTGTGACAAAGCTTGGTATTAGAGCGCGAGGCTCTTCTTACATTCACTGGATGCAGAATAGGAATAATAAGCTGCCAACATTAAAACATGTATTAAAGTAAAAGATAAGTAGCATAATTACATTACAATAACATAACTGTGGCCGAGCCACTACAAAGAGTTCAATTGAAAGCACTACTTTTAATTTACATATGCTGACAAAAAAAAAAGAGAGATAAGATAAAAGTCAGAACTACAATAAAGTCAAGTCAGACTAGAACATGTGAAAGCTGGCTGGAGTACTACTCTGGTGGAGGTAAATCACTTGGTGGAGCCTGTGAATGCTGTGAGTCGATGCAATAGAATGAATCCCAAAAGTCTAGGCGTCGCTCCACTGATCCCACTCTACCCTCAAAAGATGAGAAGCCCCGATCCATCCAGGTCGCCATGTCAGTGAGCTGGGTGCTGAGGCCCCGGAACTGAGACATCATCTGTGACCACTCAGAGGACTCTGGCACATGTGAGTTAGTGGCACTTGTCGCCTCATACGGGGGCAAATCTATAAACTATGCACCAACCCCCTCAAAGTCTCCCTCATTGCCTGGCATCTCACCCTGCATCTCTCCCTACTCCTCGCCCTACATCTCCACTTGATCTCCCTCCTCTGGGTCACTCCCTGGCTCTCTTGGTACCTTCATCTTCAAGATCGAGGTCTTGTTGATGGGTCAAAACCTATCTCTCTCCGTGTACTCGCCACCCGAAGGAACCTCAAAGTATCTGAAGACAAAAGTAAGGAACTTCCCATATGGAAGGTTCCCATCAGAAGGGTTTTGGGATTGATACAACATAGCCTGAAGCAATAAGTACGGAAGGTTTATCACTGGACCCCCTTGCCCGCTCCCAGTAGGAAATAAGTAATGCAGGCCCTCATCATGGAGATACTGCCCTTGTTCTCGCCCTTCGGGTAGATGTTGTACGAAACACATCTATTGATAATCCAAGCACTAGGCTTATAGGAAGCCTCAGACCTAGGAGTACTCTCAGAACCGGTCAATGCCTTGAAGACCCTCCTCCTAGTCTCTAAGGAAAACATGTCAGAAATATCCATCCTGGGCTTATAGTAACACCTCTCACCTGTGTTAGGCAGCCCTAGGATCCCTGCTAAGGTGGCAGTGGTTAGTCTAATATCCACCCCCTTATCTTAACTCTCCAATCCAAACTCCTGTGCCTCAGATGGCACTAAGTTGCAGTAAAAGTACCGAACCAAGTTGGGATAACATGGCTCTGTAGGTGATAACATAGAGGCCCAACCTAGGATGTTGAACCTAGTATACAAATTGTACTGATGGAAGTCATCCACCTGTACTACCCTCCTGTTCACAATCTTAAGGGACCTAAATTTGTCCCAATCCCTAGAGTGCTCATACCTAGAAAATAGGAACTGATCGAAATCCGGCTCCTCAGATGAAGAATCCTCTCTAGTTGAGGTGTGTGGCACAGAAGAAGAAGAGGAATGCTCGCTCGTGGACCATAGCCTCTTGCGTGCTACGGATTTCCTCGCCGTTCTATGGCTAGTAGACATGGGACAGCAAAAAGGAAGGAATAAAAATAGTTAGGACAAGAAAAGTTAGTAAAAACCCTAGCCAAAGCAAAAAAGATATGGAAAATGACCTAAATTAGGGAAAAAGTCAAAGAATCTTACCCACGGATGCATAGGATTGCAGAAAAACCCGAGAAAATGGAAGGAGACGGTGTGGAAGTAGACACAAGACTTTGGAGCTTTGCCCTAGGTGTTTGGGGAGCTCTAGAAAAGAAATGAAATGAAAATGGGCCCTCTCGGACTGTTATAGCTGGGCCCCGATTCTCTGGGCGATGCGTCTAACGCCCAAAGACATCACCCAGTGAATGTATTTTTGTTGTTTTTGCATAACAGCTTATGGAACCTTGGTTTTTGCCTAAAAATGCTTCAATAAACACAAAAACATGAGTATTTATAAAATATGCATGTAAAGGGAATAATAATATAAAAAAAATTTAATTTTAAAGTATTAACTAATAACATATTTAAGGATAGTTTAGCCTATGCTTGTGGATTATTAAAGTAGAAATAAGACACATAAGGATTTTGAAAAATTTTCATTCGTATGTGAATATATAATGATAAATAAACATACCTATGCCTATATGTAAGTGATGTGTACATAAATATTTAATAATATGTGCCTAGTACTATGCATGTATGAACCGAGTGGTGTGATGCTATACAAACTTGAACATAGATATGTAAGTATGCTGTAATACGTATCTATAAGGTTTAGGAAGCATAAATCTTACCATACCCACAGCCTAGGTCAGTCAAGAATAGGACCCGATAAGTTAACCAGTTAAGTTGAACCCCTAGAAGCTAAGATGCCTCGAGCCAACCCACTTATTTCTTGCACATGATTTCTTAAATTCCTTTAGGCATGTGCTTAAATTCTAAATTGAGTATTTATAGTGACTTGATGCCTAGAACCTTTTCATGACAAGACCTTACCACCTTAGTCAAGCCTAGAGACCCCAACAACATCCGATATATTAGGCACTTGAGGAAAAGAATGATTCAAGTACTGGAGATATTGCCCCATGCCGAGAACCAACTAGAATTTCTCCTAGGGCTTGCAGCAAATAGTGGACTAGATGATCGATTTATATACCTATCCCTAGCAGATGAGGTTAGGAGTGATATAGAACACCTACACCTGCTAAAATTCATGATTGGGAAGAGACTGGAATTACTTGCCTGTTAGACTCAGGTACGTATTTAAAAGACTTATGGCTAAAATAAATTTGAAATTTAAATACATAGTGTCATGCATAGCATAACAATGCATAAGGAATATTTTGGACAAATAAAAGTAAAGAAAAACACTTTATAAAAAATAATAATAATAATGATTTACATAGAATGAATAAGTAAATAAAGCACACCTTGCTGGGACGACCTACATTAAACACTAGAACTGTGGAATAGGTGTGTACATGTGTTAACTAGGGTTTGTTTGTTGACCTCGACAAGGAGTGTTGGATTATTGAACATGTTGCTCTTTTCAGAAAGCAACCATGGTCAACACAAGAAGTACTCGAGGTGGTAGCTGAGGAAGACACCCTCACGTTATTCCGGAGGTTGAATTGCCAAATGAAACCGAGGCTCAAAATTCTAAAGCATCGGCTGCTTCACCAAGGGCACCAGCGGCTGCTCGAACCACTGCTGCGGCACCTTAGCCGGGTATAGCTGCTGGTGAGGTGAATGCCTTCATGACTAACATGATGTGGACCATGCAGCAACAACAAGAATTGCTGGGTCAAATGTCTACGTAATTTGCGGCCATGATGCATGTACGTGCGGCACCACCTCCACCACCTAATTGACCCGTACTTTTCCCACCACCTGTGCCTCAACACCTAATGGAAAACTCTACTGCCAAGGTAATGGAGAGATTCAAGAAACTCCAACCACCCATGTTTTCCAGGTTGAATACCGAGGCAATGCAGCTGGAACGGTGGATTAGCTCTTTAGAGAAGGCATTTGATGTACTCAAGTGTACGGATGCGCAGAAGCTGATATATGCAGGGTATCAGCTACAGAATGAGGCTGAAACCTGGTGGAAGGCTACTAAGCCGAATCTTGAAGCCACTCATCCAAATCCCACATGGGAGCAATTTAAAGAAGTCTTCTTGAAGAACTACTTCCCAGAGAGCTTTAGGGATAGGAACGAAGCTAAGTTCTCCCCATTGGTACAAGGAACCAGATCAGTGCTAGATTACCAACGACGGTTTGAAGATCTATTCCATTTCGCTCCAGAGCACCTGAAAGGGGAAGTCAGTAAGACGAAGAAGTTTGAGAAGCAACTTAAGCCTGAGATTGGGTTTGTTCTGTCAATTATGGACATTCGGGATTATGCTCAGATGGTCGACAAGATGAAAATCATGGAGGATAGATTAAAGGAGAAAGAAAAAGAAAAGGCTATGACGTCACCTGGGTTGACCAAAATGCCAAATAATTTCCAGACCTTTGGATGGCCAAACAAGATTTTTCGAGGAACCAGTTTAAGCCCCAATCCGACTCCATTTCGTAAACTGAATGTGGGCTAGAACCCTTTCTGCCCCACTTTCAATCGACTTGCTCAACCGGCTACGAGTTAAGCGACAATAGCAGCTTTGCCAGCCCAACCAACCACAAGTCAAGTGAGCCAAGCCTCAACACTAGCTGTTCCACCTTATAAATGCTACTTGTGCAACAAAGAAGGGCACATGGCCAAGGAATGTAGACTGTGTGGGTACTGCAACAACTCACCAAATCAGCCTTACGCTAGACCTTTTCAGCCACGGGATAATCAGACGCGAGGAAAGGTGTTTGCATTAACCAATGAAGAAGCTGAGGTGAACCCCGATGTATTGACTGGTAAGTCCACTAAACGCTGCTAAGTTTTAGGGAATAATCAGTGTATATATGTAACCTAAACTATATACAAACCCTAGGTACCCTGAGTGTCTCAACCATTCCAGCACGAGTACTATTCGACTCGGGCGCATCCCACTCTTTCGTTTCCACCACCTTTGCGAGTAGGATGAAAGACTAACCAAGAGACATCGGGCACGACTTAGTAGTCCGCACACCGATGGGTAGTGTCATAATTTTAAAGGAAGTCTACGCCCCTGTCAAGTAGAAATATGTGGGAGGAACTTGACCTCATGGCTAATTAAGCTTGACATAAAAGACTTCAACGTGATATTAGGCATGGACTGGCTATCCGCCTATGGAGCAAATGTCATGTGTGCGGAAAAGAGGATACTGTTCAAGTTGGAAGATGGGTCAGTTTTCAACTATCAAAGTGAACCAAAGAGGAATCCCAGAAAGATAACCTTATCTGCCCTCCAGGCGCGAAGGTTCCTGGATGAAGGATGTTAGGCTTTTTGGCCACTATGATGGACACGGAGGCAAAGATCCCCCTTGGAGGAACTTGACGTCGTCAGAGAATTTTCTGATGTTTTTCCAGAAGATCTGACCCAACTACCGCCGGATTGTGAGATCGAGTTTGCAATTGATCTAACCCCTGGTGCAGCACCGGTATCCAAAGCACTGTATCGAATGGCACCCATTGAGCTGAAGGAGTTACAATTCCAACTACAAGACCTACTAAAGAAAGGTTTTATACGACCTGGCATATCTCCCTGGGGAGCACCCGTGTTGTTCGTAAAGAAGAAGGATGGTAGCATGCAGCTGTGTATCGACTACCGCGAGCTGAATAAGCTAACCATCAAGAATCGATACCCATTGCTATGCATAGGCGACCTATCTAACCAGCTATAAGGAACAAGAGTCTTCTCCAAGATTGATCTTGGGTCCGGATACCATCAATTGAAGATCAAGAGCGGCGACATACATAAAATGGCGTTTAGAACTCGATACGGACATTATGAATTTCTAGTCTTGTCGTTCGGGTTAACCAACGCCTCAACAGTGTTCATGGACATGATGAATAGAGTATTCCATGACGTGTTGGATAAGTTTGTCATCGTATTTATCGATGACATTCTGGAGTACTCCAAGAGTGAGGAAGAGCACACTTGGCGCCTTACCTTCGTGTTGCAACGATTGCGGGAACACCAGCTTTATGCCAAGTTCAGCAAGTGTGAATTTTGGCTTCACCAAATTCGATTCCTGGGACACATCGTCACCCAGAATGGTATTAAAGTGGACCCAGACAAGGTGAAAGCGGTTCTGAAGAGTGCCACTGAGATCCAAAGTTTCTTAGGATTGGCCGGGTACTACCGCCAATTTATTGAAAATTTCTCGCGTATCTCGGCCCCCATGATGAAGCTGACGAAGAAGGGCGTCAAGTTCGAATGGAATGAAGTGTGCAAAAAAAGCTTTCAAGAATTAAGAAACCGATTAGTGACAGCCCCAGTTTTGACCATCCCAGATGGCACTAGAGGAATGGTAGTATACATTGATGCATCTAGGATGGGATTGGGTGGCGTCTTAACGCAGAAAGGTAAAGTGGTTGCCTATGCCTCAAGACAACTGAAGGAACATGAAAAGAACTACCCCACTCATCACTTGGAATTGGCAGTGGTGGTCTTTGCGTTAAAGATATGGCTACATTACCTATACGGTGAAAAGAGCGAAATCTTCAGCGATCACAAAAGTCTGAAGTATTTCTTCACCTAGAAGGAGCTGAATATGAGACAGAGGCAGTGGTTAGAACTAGTGAAGGAATATGAATGTGAGGTCCAGTATCACCCTGGCAAGGGCAACATTGTAGCGGATGCATTAAGCAAAGAATCTCAAACTGCATCCCTCGCTTCCTTGGTCATAAGCGAATAGTTGTTATGTCACACCCCAAACCACCCCTGGGAGGAATAGGTAGGTGACCCGAATTACGTAACGGGAATCCGCCAAATCTCATGGATCTAAAAGTAGTTAATACATTCATGGTCCTACATTTGTATCATTACCATGTGAATTCACTTAGAGGGGGGGTGAATAGGTGAAGGTTTGAAGATTAAAAAAAATATACAGAAATTAACACAAATTGCCAACTGTAAAGACAAACAATAAACAATAAGAAAAGAGACACAAAGATTTATAGTGGTTCGGCCAACAAGTGCCTACGTCCACTCCTCTCAACTTAGAGAGAATTTCATTATTAAAATCTTGAGTAAGAGCAAGAGGACTCGTACAACTACTCTTGAAAAATGAGCAAGAGGACTCAAAAGCTACTCTTGAGATAATGAGCAAGAGGACTCGACCTTCTCTTGATTCCGAGCAAGAGGACTCAACAACTAATGCAAAGTGAAAATAATCATTAAAGGGTTTAGTATTACCTCAAAATTTAGTGAGAATAAGTGCTACCTTTCAAACAGTGCAGCTTGAATGCTAATGCAAATGAAGGAAGCACAGTGAGATAGATTTTCCTTGGATTGGTGTTTGTAATCTCACTTGGGAGTGACTTGTTCTAGGAGGCTCTTAATTGTGATTCAATGTTGTTAATTGATGTGCTTAGAGCCTTAATCAAGAGGGTATTTATAGGCCAAGAGGCTTGAATTAATTAGGAATCCAATTAAGGATTGGATTCCATAGTCTATAAATAATCCAATATGCTGGATGGGGATCCGGTATGCCGGATTGCCTAATTTCCTTTTTGATAAGGGAATAACGGTCAATTTTTTATTACAATCCAATAGTGATCCAGTATGCTGGATGCCTATCCAGCATGCTTAACTGAGCTGCTGGTTTCAATATTCCTGAGATTTCCCATCAATCCGGTATGTCGGATCAGGAACCGGTATGCCGGATTGGGCAATTTCAGTGGAAATTAATCCAATTTCATTAGGGTTTGGTTTGGGAATTTCAAACCCATTTAGTCACATGTTTAAGGGGTCCAATAACCACTTAAGGTCATTCTAGATGGATGCATGCGTGTGTGTGTGCATTACATCAAATGTGACTCAAAAATTACATATGTATAAATTACAAAGTCTTCAATCTCCAATCTTCAAGAAAACAAGCTTCAAATCTTTTAGCTTCCAAAGTTTGACTTCCAAGCTTCAATCTTCTTGAGGATGGTCTTGTAAACTTGTATACGCTCCCCCTTACTTCGTGCTATGCTTTAACTCTAAAACACTTAGAACACAAGCATTAGTCCAAGGATGATCTTATTTGTTATCATCAAAAAATCTATGTCATTATAGAGATGACTTGGAGGGTATAGGGCCATTTACACTTTCTCTAACAATCTCCCCCTTTTTGATGATGACAAATAATCCATAGAAATAAAGAATGGAGTGCAAATAAACAAATAACAAGAGACAATGTATATAGAAAGCAAGAGCAATTTCATCATTATTTAACAAAGCATGTTTATTACAATAAGACAATAAGCAAGCAAGTCAAATAGATAGTTCCAGTACAATCCATTACAACTTATTTCAAGCCCCAATACTTCTCCCCCTTTGGCATAATCAAAAAGAGGGGTATTACACACTAAGTGGCTAGATCAAAGGGTGGAAGAGGTGGAATAGAACTTGAGGCACCGGGAAAAGGTGGTCGAACTCCTTAAGGAGTGGCTCCCAGTGTGTCAAGAGAGAGATGGCCAAGATTGAAAGCAAGAGAATGAACTGCGTTAAGAATCTTGTCTTGGTGCACATTCAAGTTGTCAAATCCGTTCCTCACATCATCACGGAGGGATGCCACATCATCTTGAATCCATTTTTGACCAAATTCAAGTTCCATGATACAAGTATTTGCTTCATCCATGTACTCATCGATGCTTGACACACATTCTTGTAAGGATGCCGGAATGCCTTCTTGAGCTTGACGAGGATGGGGCACATTCTCATCCAATTCTTCTTCTTCTTCAACAAATACATCGGAGGGAGGAGGAATAGCAATTGTATGAAAGCTATTACGGGTGATGGGTTTAAAAGTCACGGTGGATTCTTCTTCTCCTTGAGAGATTAATATCAAAAACTCGAAAGAGACGAGTGATAAGTCTCCCATAGGGTAGATTGGTGTGCTTTTGGGGGTGAGCACAAGATTCCATATACCTCATGATGAAGTATGGAAGACAAAGAGGTGTATTTGTGTAAACACAGTAAGTAAGGTAGGCTTGAGGAGTGAGACACTTGTTTCGATCGCCTCCCCGAGGAATAAAGTTATGCTGAATAATATAGAAAATAACATGGGGAATGAGGCGAAGTCTTCCAGTTACCACTGTTGCCGCCTGAGGATCATAAATCTTCAAGATGGAGGAATAGACTTCTTCATGGTTAATGAAGTCCCTAAAGATGGTGCTTTTAAGAGTCTAAAAGGTGTAAGGTCCATCGCAAGAGAGTCCTGATGAGCACATTTATGTGTGAAATCTTAGGGCATAAAGCATACATTTTACCACATTGGACAGAGTTACTTCGATGCTTTCTTGTGCTTTTCAGGTTTTAGGTGAATTATTGTGAAAATGGAGCAAAAGATGCTAAAAATAGCCGGAAGCATACAGGAGTCGAGAAAATCAAGTTTGGATTGAGCACTAAAAGAATCATGACAATCAATCAAATTTGAACTGGCCCCTTAGCATAATTTTGAGGTGTTAATAGTATGGATGCGTAGCCGGTCGAGTCAGCTTCGGAACGGTTCAAACAACCCTTGATTTCGAGTTGAAACGAAGAAGTTACGGCCGTTTTCGTGGATAGGGGTTTATTTGTAATTATTGACAGTCGGCCGGGGGCAAAGTAAAATAGAAGTTCGGATTCTAGGAGCCTTAGTACAATTATTAGAAGTTATCTTTCTGTCAACCGAAAGATTCTATTTGGAAGGCTCTGGAGCAGTCCAACTTCAACTTGAGATATCTTGGGCTCTCGAAGGCCAAATTGGACGAAATTTGGGTCTATTTTGGGTGATTTTTCATAAGGAATACAATAGTGAAGCCCATATAAGCATCCAATGCTTCATGTTTTTTGAAGGACAGATTTGACATTTCATTAATTGTGAGTGGAATCCTAGTCATCACCCTTGCTCTCTCTCTCTCCTCCAACTTTTTAAGGGCACTTTTGGACTTCTACTTGGGATAGATTTCTTTTGAAAAATATTCTCTCATCCATAGAAGGTTGAAAAGTCAAAGATGCCTTGATCCCATTGCTTGGAGAAAACACCTACAAAGAAAATGAAGCACAAGTTAGAACTAGAAAGTTACTTTTGTAAAAATAGAAGGTTTATGTGGCTAGGATTCTCTTCTCTCCCTCTTTCTATTTTTTCTCTTTTTTCTTGGGAGTCAAGCATTGTAAAGGAGGAAGGAGAAGAGGATATTCTCTTTTCTTAGGGAATATTTCTCCTACCACTTCCCTCTTCTCTCTTCTCCTCTCTTCCCCCTATAAATACCCCTACCTCTCTTGTAAAGCTTACTCATTCACTTAGTAAAATTTCTTCTCTTCTTCTCCTTCTAATTTGTAATTTTTGGCTTTTCTAAGTTCTAGTTTACTTTTATGATTTTTATTTAATGGTTGTAATAGGTTTAATTTATGCTTTAATTTCAATTCATGTCTTCAATATAATTGTAATAATTCTAGTTTAGGTTTTAAGCTTCCTAGTCTAAGTTCTTAAGTTGATGACAAGACTTGAAGATTTAGAAGGGGAAGCCATGCAAAGTTTGTTCAAGTATTCAAGCTCTTCAATTACATTCATGCAAGCATATCCAGGTTTACTCTCTAACTCTTAAACTCATTCTCCCTCTCTTCGATCTCATTCTCTCTTCTGTTATCTCATTCTCTTTCTTCTTCTTTTATTTTTTGTATGTGGTTGTGGTGTGTGGCTGTAATTTATCCCTTCCAATCTGCGTTAGTTTGATAGGTTAGATGGATATGTGTTAGGACGCCAATTTAATTTGTTCGATGCTTGTGAGTTAGGATCCGTTAGTTTGTTAGTTTAATTAGTTTAATTTAACACTTTAATTTGGTTCACTTTGCATTACTTTAAAGTGAGGAAAATATTATGACGTATATCTCCTTGAGTTTGACCCGTAGCTACGATTGATCCGTACGCTTGCGGTTATTATTTTGTGCAAACAAGTTTTTGGCGCCGTTGCCATGGAGATTATTGATCACTTTATTTTTTTGACTTTTAAGTAGTTCGAAGTGCTTTAATTTACTCTCTTTCTCTTCCTCTTTTTTTTTTTTTAAAAAAAAAAAAAAAATAGAGTTTTTGAAAACCTTTTCTTGTTTCTCTTCTGTTTTAAATAGTGTGCGCCCAATCTAAGGTTCTTCATATGCCCAAACCTTACCTCTTTTGGTGTCCCTCACAGGATTAAGTTACCTATGACGTTACATCTTGACTTGGTTAGGTGGATTGGCATGTGACTTATCTTTGGAGGTGACCACTCTTGATAACAGGAAAACGACATAGTGAGAGTTATTGGAAACAGAAATGTATAGTAGTCCTCCACTCTACATCAGAATCCACTAGGAGTCGCCCGTAGGTGGCTCATGAAGACTATACGAGTTTCCTTGCTGTCAACCTATATGGCAACCTTACAGCTTTGGAACCACTGTTTCAATTCTTGAGGGACGAATGCACTATCAACCTTGGACTCCCTCTTGTTTTTGGTGATTTTTTTTCACTTTTCTTTAATTTTTCTAAAGGATACCGCATATCTGTTTAGGTGGCCAAAGTGTGGACTCGTGATTCATCTATACCATCTTATTAGAATGCCACCTTCTCCACCACCTTTGAATCCACATTTGACCATGGGTGATCAACAACCCAAGACTCTTAAGGATAGGTTTTACCCTGCTAGGGCTGCACAACCTTCATACATTAATCTGTCAGTTGTTACAGGGAACAATTATAAACTCAAGACCCATTTCGTTAGTATGCTACCTACTTCCATGGGATGGCTAATGAGGATGCCTATCTTTTCCTTAGAAAATTTGAAGAGGTCTGTGTTCTAATTAAGGTTTAAAATTTAACTGATGATGCAGTTAGGCTTTGGTTTATACCTTTTACCCTGAAGGACCAGGCTAAGAAGTGGCTCTATTGATTGCCAACAAACTCCATTAATACATGGGATGAGTTCACCATTGTCTTCTTGAAAAAAATTTTCCCTCTTCACAAGACCAATAAGCTTAAGAGTGACATCCTCCAGTTCAGGCAGAAACCACATGAGTCCTTCTCTAAGTTCATGGAGAGCTTCAAGGACCTCCTTTTAGAATGCCCTCACCAAAGTATTGATTTATGGCAGCTTTGCCAAATTATTTATGAAGGCATAGACTTTTAGACCAAACAGGTCTTAGAGTGTATGTGTCCTGCAGGCTTCACCTCTTTTTCTGATGAGAATGATGCTTGGACGTTCTTGACCAACTTGACTGAAAAGACTAGGGAGTGAGAATCTTCCCAAGAGACTGAAAGGATCACTAAGGGATATCTGATTGAGGGTGTTCCAATCAAAGAGGCCAAACTTGACAGCCTCATCAGAAGGTTGGAGTCCCTAATACCTAAAGAGTCTATACCGGTTAACCAGGTCAACCATGGATCAATATGTAGTTGGTGCCATACCCCTGGACATCTTATGGAGGAATCCCCCCACACCCTTGTGGATAATTCCAACACTGAGAATGTAAGTGCCCTCTACCAAAATAATCCATACAGCAACACTTACAACCCAGGATGGAGGAATCATCCCAATTTATCCTGGAATCAAGGGAACCAAGCAGGCCCTTCAAACTTTCACCATCTAGGCCAGCCTGGTTTCCAAAGGCCCAACTATGCACCATAAAATCAAGGTATGTCTCCTCACCCCCTTCCCCCTCGTCCTCATCTAGGACCTCCAATGAATGCTGCTAGGCCACCTCTCCTTGCACCCTATCAGCTACCTCTAGGGTTTATCAATACAGGAGAAGCAACAAGAATAGGTGAGTTGGAGAAAAGCATGGCCCTTCTCATGATAAACCACAATAATATGGAGAAACAACTCACCCAGCTTGTCACAATCCTGTATGAGAGGAAAACTAGAAAGTTACCTAGCCAACCTAAGCCGAATCCTATGCATCAGGTTCGTATTCAGCAAGGTACCCAAGCTCCTCCAACCAATGTTACACAAGGCCAACAGCACTAAGGGCCCTCCAACTAGGTAAATATTGTATATACTTTAAGGAGTGGCCGTGAGTATCAATAGGATGGTACACCTCAGTCTTTACCATCTCATACTCCTATTGACTCTCCCCCTTCTGAAGAGGCCATTGTAGTTCCTGGTTCGTCTGATGAACCTGAAGATATTCCAGATGATTTGATTGAGGAAACCAAAAATGATTCTGTTAAGGAAGTGAAAAGGACCACCCCTGAGAGAGTTTATATCCCACCTGCCCCATTCCCAAATAGGTTGGTTAGCAAGAAGTCTCCCTCTGTTGAGAAAATTTTGGATGTTTTTAAACAGGTTCAGGTGAACATTCCTCTATTGGATGCTATAGCCCAGGTCCCCGCTTATGCTAAAGTCCTCAAAGACTTATGCACCTAAAAGTGAACCATCAATGTGCCCAAAAAGGCATTCTTGGCTACTAACATCAGTTCTCTTATCGTACAGCCAGTAGCAGCTAAGCATAAAGACCCTGGAAGCCCCACTATCTCTTGCACTATAGGCAACACCACTATTGATCATGTCTTATTGGACCTTAGTGCAAGTGTGAACCTATTGCCTTATCATGTCTACCAATAGTTAGGATTAGGAGAGCTAATACCGACCAGAATTACTCTTCAACTTGCAGATAGGTCAGTTAAAGTTCCTAAGGGGATGATTGAGGATGTCCTATTAAAGGTTGGGGAATTTATCTTTCTTGTGGATTTTATTGTCTTAGATACCCAGCCTACTGCCAATTTTAAGGATCAAATCTCAATCATATTGGATAGACCCTTCCTTGCTACCAGTAATGCTTTAATTACTTACAGGAATGGTCTCATAAAATTATCTTTTGGCAATACTTCTGTGGACTTTAATGTATTTAGGTTGGGCAAGCAACCCGATATGGATGAAGAGGTACATATGCTTCAAGGATTTTTTGATGATGTTGATACATTCTTTGATATTGATTTTGATTCGGGATTTCAAGAATGTATGCAGGAATTGGAGGGTGTTGATCATACCCCCTTATCTGAGGTCTAGAGCATCCAACCACCTTTGGAGTCCCTTGGACCCCTATCCACCTCCATTCCCAAACCCTCTATAATTGAGCCCCCCACATTAAAGTTGAAGGCATTGCCCTCTAACCTCAAGTATGCCTTCCTAGGGCAAAATGACACTCTCCCTGTAATTGTTGCTTCTGATTTGACTTCTATACAGGAAGAAGAGTTGATTAAACTTCTGAAAGAACATAAGGAAGCCATAAGTTGGACTATGTCAGACCTCAAAGGCATTAGCCCCTCCATTATTCAACATCATATTCATCTGATGGAGAGTTCCAAACCTTCTAGGGAACCCCAAAGGAGGGCTAATCTTGTCATGAAAGAGGCAATCAAGAAAGAGATCCTAAAGTGTTTGGATCATGGCATAATTTATCCTATCTCTGATAGCCAATGGGTGAGTCCTGTGCAGGTTGTACCAAAGAAAGGAGGAGTCACTGTGGTTAAGAATGCCAATAATGAATTGATTCCAACCTGTATCCAAACGGGATGGAGAGTGTGCATTGACTACAGAAAATTAAATGCGGCAACTTGGAAGGACTACTTTTCCTTGCCTTTTATTGATCAGATGTTAGAGAAACTAGCTAGCCATGAATATTATTGTTTTCTTGATGGCTATACAGGTTATAACCAAATCCCTATTGCGTTAGAGGACCAACACAAGACCACATTCACATGCCCTTATGGAACCTTTGCTTACCGGCGTATGCCTTTTGGGTTTTGCAATGGCCCTACTACATTCCAAAGGTGTATGATGAGTATCTTTTCTGATATGGTAGAGCACTTCCTATAAGTGTTTATGGATGATTTTTCTATTCACGGCTCTACCTTTTCTAATTGTTTGCATCATCTTTCTTTGGTTCTTAAAAGATACATAGAAAAGAACTTGGTCTTGAATTGGGAGAAGTGCCACTTCATGGTGAAGCAAGGCATAGTTCTTGGTCACATTGTGTCCAAAGATGGGATTCGGGTTGATAGATCCAAGGTGGACCTCATTGTTAATTTACCACCACCTAAGAGTATGAAGGACATTAGATCTTTTCTTGGCCATGCAGGTTTTTACAGGAGACTCGTCAAGGACTTTAGCCAGATAGCTAGACCTCTCACTTCCCTTTTGGTAAAGGATTGCCCATTTGAATTCTCCCCTGAGTGTTATAAGAGTTTTAAGCAATTGAAAAGAGCATTAACCTCAGCCCCCATTATTCAAGCTCCAAATTGGACAGTTTCATTTGAGCTTATGTGTGATGCCTCTGATTTTGCTATAGGGGCTGTTCTTGGGCAGAGAATCAACAAATTATCCCATGTGATTTACTATGTAAGTAGGACTCTTAATGATGCATAGCTCAATTATACCACTACTAAGAAAGAATTTTTAGCTGTTGTATTTGCTTTAGAGAAGTTTTGGCCCTACTTGATTGGATCACATGTGATTGTTTATACTGACCATGCAGCTATCAAATATCTTGTGCAGAAGAAAGATACCAAGGCTCGCCTCATTAGGTGGGTCCTTTTATTGCAAGAATTTGATCTTGAAATTACGGATAAGAAAGGGTGTAAAAATTTGGTTGCAGACCATCTATCCCGGCTGTCTAATTCTTTGACTGTCGATTCTCCAGTCAACGAGAACTTTCCTGATGAGTATCTAATGGCAGTGTCTAGTAAACCTTGGTTTACTGACATTGTTAATTATCTGGTTACGGGTGTGACACCTGCACATTGGTCCACCCAAGATAAGAATCGTTTCTTTTCACAGGTGAAATATTTCTTTTGGGATGATCCTTATCTTTTTAAGACTTGTCCGGGTCAGGTAATCCGGAGGTGTGTTCCTGATCATGAGCAACAATCTGTCTTATCTTTTTGCCATGATCAGGTTTGTGGAGGCTATTTTGGGTCCAATAAGACGGCGGCCAAGGTTTTACTGTGTGAATTTTATTGGCATACTCTTTTTAAAGACGCTTTTTTTATTACAAGTCGTGTCCTTCATGCCAATCCTTAAGGTGCCTCACTAGGAAAAATATGATGCCCCTCAACCCAATTCTGGTGGCTGAGGTGTTTGATGTATGGGGTATTGATTTCATGGGGCCTTTCCCTAACTCTTTTGGTAACCTGTACATATTACTTGCTGTGGACTATGTGTCCAAATGGATTGAGGTAGTTGCTTGTAAGACCAATGACCACAAGGTGGTTGTGAAATTTCTGAAGGAGAACATCTTCTCCCATTTTGGTACTCCCCGTGCTATTATTAGTGATCGAGGCAAGCATTTTTGTAATCGGCCCTTTGAGGCCCTCATGAGGAAATATGATGTCATTCACAAGTTGGCCACACCCTACCATCCCCAAACTAGTGGTCAGGTTGAGGTTTCAAATTGACAGATAAAGCAAATTCTTGAGAAAACCATCAACCCGACGTGTAAGAATTGGTCTAACCGGTTAGTAGATACTTTGTGGGCCCATAGGACCGCCTTCAAGACCGATCTTGGTCAATCTCCGTACTGTCTGGTGTATGAAAAGGCATGTCACTTATCTGTAGAGATTGAGCATAAGGCCTTTTGGGCTATCAAGAAGCTTAACTTTGACCTACCCACTGCAGGTGCCCATAGGAAACTTCAACTATCTGAGTTGGAAGAGCTTAGGAATGAGGCATATGAGAATGCCCGGATTTACAAGGCAAAAACCAAAGCTTTTCATGACAGGAATATTTTGAGAAAAACTTTTGAGGTTGGCCAGAAAGTTTTGTTATACAATTCTCGTTTGCACATCTTTCCAGGTAAGTTGTGCTCTAGATGGGATGGCCCCTATATAGTTCAGACTGTCTATCCTCATGGGGCTGTTGAAGTCCTCAATCCAAGTACAGGAGCTACTTTTAAGGTAAATGGCCAACGTTTGAAGCCATACATTGAGATGCCTAC
Organism: Telopea speciosissima; assembly: GCF_018873765.1. Classification (NCBI taxonomy): domain Eukaryota; kingdom Viridiplantae; phylum Streptophyta; class Magnoliopsida; order Proteales; family Proteaceae; genus Telopea; species Telopea speciosissima. The sequence continues at coordinate 36,461,391 of NC_057917.1, read as the reverse complement.
TCCAGTTGAGGAAGAGGTCCTGGATCTCCATGAGCCTCTTTACCTTGACCACTGATATTCTAGTATGTATCCCCTCCTTTATCCTTATTCCTTTTTTTCTGCATGCATTGAGGACATCGCATGAATTAAGTGTGGGGGGGGGTGTTGGACTTAATTGCTGAATTTTGTGAATTGTGATTGTGGCGATAGTTTGGTTATGTGCATAAGTCTCTTCGATTTGCAAAGCGAGAGAAAGAGGGAATTAGGTGCCCTAGCATGCGAAATAATAAAAAATCCATTTTCAAGGACGGTAGTTGGTTTGTATTCGGTGAGAGGAATTGAGTTGAAAAATATGAGCATTATTTCATTTGATGGCTAGATTTCTCTATGTATTTTATGGACCCCTTGATCTTTTGGCTAGTAGTTGAGACCATTTGTTTGTGGCAAGGCAAGGCATGAAAGTGAATGAAAAAGAAAAAGAAGGAAAAAAAAAAAGAAAAAAGAAAGGAAAGTGGAATTCCTTGGGACTAAACAGAACATTGTGCCTCATGAAGCAGGGTGACTTGATCGAAATTCCTTGGAAGGAAACTCAAAAAAAAAAAAAAAAAAAAAACTCTTGCATCAATGTCTCAATATCTTATGGATATATGCACAAAGCGAAGCTACCAAGTATTTGGGTGTCTGGTGTATGCTCCACTATATAGAAATAGAGTTTGTGGTTGAGAAAGCAAAAAAAAAAAGGAAAAAAAAGAAAAGCTTTTGCTTAATGCCTGGAAAGAAAGTATCGTCAAAAATACTGAATGCCTAAGTCTTTGGTTCCATCGATGCTATGAGTGGTTTACTTGAAGGTGAGTAGTGTTCAGAAAATATGAGGAGATCCCTTGACCTTGATGCATGCTTATTACTTGAATTGATGTGGGGTGATAAAATTCAAGTGTGGGAGAATCTTTGGCTCCTTGATCTTTAGTTGAGTATTTCTTTGAGATTGTGTGCACTATCTTACTTATGCCATGAGAAAAATTTACATCATCCTTTTTGATTTATTGAATTTTGGGTGTATATTCACTGCAAACACTCACGAGACACAACTCTTCCACTAGGGGTAACCTAGGGGTTTAAAGGCTTGCTGCACATGCTAAGTACAACCGTGATTCCTACGAAAGTGAGTTAGGATTTTTGCATTCTAGATTAGTTTTTTTATTTTTGTTTACTTGAGGACAAGTAACGTTCAAGTGTGGGGGAATCTGATGAGCACATTTATGTGTGAAATCTTAGAGCATAAAGCATACATTTTATCACATTGGACAGAGTTACTTCGGTGCTTTCTTGTGCTTTTCAGGTTTTAGGTGAATTCTTGTGAAAATGGAGCAAAAGATGCTAAGAAAGCCGGAAGCATCCAGGAGTCGAGAAAATCAAGTTTGGATTGAGCACTGAAAGAATCACGCCAATCAATCAAATTTGAACTAGCCCCTTAGCATAATTTTGAGGTGTTAATAGTATGGATGCGTAGCCCGTCGAGTCAACTTCGCAACGGTTCAAACGACACTTGATTCCGAGTTGAAACGAAGAAGTTACGGCCGTTTTCGTGGATAGGGGTTTATTTGTAATTATTGATAGTCAGATAGGGGAAAAGTAAAGCGAAAGTTCGGATTCTAGAGGCCTTAGTGTAATTATCAGAAGTTATCTTTTTGTCAGCCGAAAGATTCCATTTAGAAGGCTCTGGAGCAGTCCAACTTCAACTTGAGATATCTTGGGCTCCCGAACTCCAAATTGGACGAAATTTGGATCTATTTTGGGTGATTTTTCGTAAGGAATACAACAGTGAGGCCCATATAAGCATCCCATACTTTACGTTTTTTGAAGGACAGATTTGATATTTCATTAATTGTGAGTGGAATCCTAGTCATCACCCTTGCTCTCTCTCTCTCCTCCAACTTTTCAAGGGCACTTTTGGACTTCTAATTGGGATAGATTTCTTTTGAAAAAAATTCTCTCATCCATGAAAGGTTGAAAAGTCAAAAATGCCTTGATCCCATTGCTTGGAGAAAACACCTACAAAGAAAATGAAGCACAAGTTAGAACTAGAAAGTTACTTTTGTAAAAATAGAAGGTTTATGTGGCTAGGATTCTCTTCTCTTCCTCTTTCTATTTTTTCTCTTTTTTCTTGGGAGTCAAGCATTGTAAAGGAGGAAGGAGAAGAGAATATTCTCTTTTCTTAGGGAATATTTCTCCTACCACTTCCCTCTTCTCTCTTCTTCTCTCTTCCCCCTATAAATACCCCCTACCTCTCTTGTAAAGCTTGCTCATTCACTTAGTGAAATTTCTTCTCTTCTTCTCCTTCTAATTTATGATTTTTGGTTTTCCTAAGTTCTAGTTTGTTTTTATGATTTTTATTTAATGGTTGTAATAGGTTTAATTTATGCTTTAATTTCAATTCATGTCTTCAATATGGTTGTAATAGTTCTAGTTTAGGTTTTAAGCTTCCTAGTCTAAGTTCTTAAGTTGATGACAAGACTTGAAGATTTAGAAGGGGAAGCCATGCAAAGTTTGTTCAAGTATTCAAGCTCTTCAATTACATTCATGCAAGCATATCCAGGTTTACTCTCTAACTCTTAAACTCATTCTCCCTCTCTTCTTCTATCTCATTCTCCTTCTTTTTCTTTTATTTTTTTTATGTGGTTGTGGTGTGTGGCTGTAATTTATCCCTTCCAATCTACTTTAGTTTGATAGGTTAGATGGATATGTATTAGGACGCCAATTTAATTCATGTCAATTTAATTCGTTAGATGCTTGTGAGTTAGGATCCATTAGTTTGTTAGTTTAATTAGTTTAATTTAACACTTTAATTTGGTTCACTTTATATTACTTTAAAATAAAAAAAATATGGTGGTGTATATTTCAATGAATTCGACCCGTAGCTACGATTGATCCATACGCTTGCGGTTATTATTTTGTGTAAACAAGTCCAAGATAACTAGCAAAATCGGCAATAGAGAGCTCTATGTGAATACTCTTCACATAAGATTGAAGCCTCAAGGATTCATCCGCCCAACTAAAATAAAGATTGGTGTAGAAATACTTGACTGGTTGAGGGTAGCAGGGGTCATCCATGTTGAGAAGAGGTTCTCAACTGATATCTTTGAACATGCTCTCAAGTCAAATACTATTGAAAGAGAAAATATCGACTTCACCGCCTTCTTCGATTTTTTAAGCGAGATAAAGAGGCCAATGTGCACGGCATTCGGAAGACCAAAAGAGACGATCTTCTCCAAGAGCATATGGTTATCTCGAGGAGCTTCCGGTTCTACTTCTTTTGGATGGTTGTTGCCCTTCAGGCAAAACATCCTTGCCTCTTCGACTCATTTTCAAGAGAAGTTTTGAGGAGAGAGAAATAGAATTTTAAGTATTTAGATTGTCTGAGACAAGATAGTGAGAGTAGAGTGAACAGTGATTCAGAAGATGACAAAATGAGGTCATTATATAGGCTTAAAATACACTGCAACAGCCATAAAACGGGCAAAAATTTAAAAATCCGATAATACATTTCAGGATCCGGTATACCGTTTCATGCAGTAACGGTTAAAAACTGCCAAAAACAGCTAATCCGGTATACCATTTTAGGATCCGTTATACCGTTTCAAGCAAAAAATAGTGAAAAATAGCAATTTTGAAAAGAGATTCAGTTATTCAAATGGGTCACACAAGCCAAGGTCTCTTCTAAGAGAGCAGAATCTTTCTTCACTTAGGGGTTTTGTGAAGATGTCTACAAGTTACTTCTCGGTCTCAATATAGTCAAGCCGGATTTCACCTCTTTGAGCTGTATCACGTAGAAAATGATGGTGAATGTCAATATGCTTAGCTTGAGAATGTAAAATCGGATTTTTACTAAGATTAATTGTACTTGTGTTATCACACTGGATAGAGGAAGTGTCAAACTTAACTCCATAGTCATGGAGAGTTTGTCTCATCCATAGCACTTGTGCACAACATCTCCCTACAGCGATGTATTCAGCTTCGATGGTAGATAGAGCAACTGAGTTTTGCTTCTTACTAAACCACAAAATCAAGCATGATCCTAAGAAGTGACAAGATCCACTTGTACTCTTACGATCAACATGACAACCGGCAAAGTTGGCTTCGGAGAAGCTAATAAGGTCAAAGTCAGTGTCCATAGGGTACCATAGGCCAATGCTTGAAGTTCCTTTTAAGTACTTAAAGATTCTCTTCACAGTACTCAAATGGGATTACATAGGTTTGGCTTGGAACCTAGTACAAGCACAGACACTAAACATTATGTCTGATCTACTAGCCGTTAGGTATAGAAGACTACCTATCATACCTCTATATTTGGTCGGGTCAACTAGGATTCCATCTTCATCCCTAGACAGAGTTACAGATGTACTCATTGGAGTACTAGATGACTTCTGTCCATTGATGTTAAACTTCTTTAATAATTCCTTGAGATACTTAGTTTGACTAATGAAAATCCCTTTAGGGGTCTGTTTTATTTGAAGTCCTAAAAAGAAATTCAGTTCACCCATGAGACTCATCTCAAATTCACTACTCATACTCTTACTAAAATCATGACAAAGGGATTCATTTGTAGATCCAAAATTGATGTCATCTACATATATTTGAACAATAATTATGTCATTATTTTTATGTTTCACAAAGAGAGTTGTATCTAACTTACCCATTGTAAAACCATCATTAATTAAAAACTTACTTAGCCTGTCGTACCACACTCTTGGAGCTTGTTTCAAGCCATACAAGGCTTTCTTCAGCTTGTAAACATGGTCCAAAAATTTTGGATCTTTGAATCCAAGTGGTTGGATGACGTGTACTTCTTCATTGATGAAGCCATTTAAAAATGCGCTCTTCACGTCTATTTGATGTAACCTGAAATTCTTATGACAAGCAAATGCAAGCAACATTCTAATTAATTCAAGTCTGGCTACAGGAGCATAGGTCTCATTGAAGTCAATGCCTTCCTGTTGGTTATAGCCTTGGGCAACCAGTCTAGCCTTGTTTCTAGTTATGTTGTCATCTTCATCAAGTTTATTTCTAAATACCCATTTAGTTCCAATAATCTTGGAATTTGAGGGTTTAGGCACTAAGTCCCAAACTTGATTTCTTTCAAATTGGTTAAGCTCTTCTTGCATGACTATTATCCAATTACTATTCGTAAGAGCTTCTTTAATGTTCTTGGGTTCAATGGTAAATATGAAGGCCACATTGGAACAAACATTTTGGATTTTTCTCCTAGTTTGTACACCTTTATCTAGGTTTCCAATGATAAGGTCAAGGGGATGGTCTTTAACAGTCTTTTAGAAAGTTGATTTACTTGATATCTTGGAATTTGAGGGTCTAGGCACTAAGTCCCAAACTTGATTTCTTTCAAATTGGTTAAACCCTTCTTGCATGACTATTATCCAATTACTATTCGTAAGAGCTTCTGTAATGTTCTTGGGTTCAATGGTAGATATGAAGGCCACATTGGAACAAACATTTTGGATTTTTCTCCTAGTTTGTACACCTTTATCTAGGTTTTCAATGACAAGGTCAAGGGGATGGTCTTTAACAGTTTTGATCTCTTTAGGAAGTTGATTTACTTGATCATTAGGTTCGTCTAGAGTGACTTTTTCAACTTTTTTTTTAATTTCAAGTACTTCATCTTCATCATTGTTTTCTTTTGCCATAGATTCATCAAATCTAACATTCATAGACTCTTCCACAACTAGTGTTCTTTTATTAAACACTCTATATGTTCTACTATTTATGGAGTAGCCTAGGAATATACCATCATCAGCCTTTTCTTCAAACTTTCCTAGGTTATCCTTAGTGTTAAGAATGAAATAAGCACAACCAAATACTTTGTAATAATCAACTTTAGGCAATTTGTTGTGGAACAGTTCATAGGAAGTCTTTAACAAGATAGGTCTTATCAAAATCCGATTTAACACATAACAAGCCGTGTGAACAACTTCAGCCCAAAGATATTTAGGCAAGGAATAATCATTGAGCATTGTCCTAGCCGTTTCTTGAATAGTTCTATTCTTTCTTTCAACCACACCATTTGATTGTGGTGTTCTAGGGGCCGAGAAGTTATGAGTTATACCTTGTTTTCGACAAAACCCACCAAATTCTTCTATATTATCAAACTCACCTCCATGGTCACTTTTTATAGAAGTGATCAAGTAACCCTTTTGATTTTGTATTCTCTTACAAAGAGTTACAAACTCCTCAAATGCATCATTTTTATTTTTGGGGAATAGGGTCCAAGTAAATCGAGAGTAGTTATCTATAATAACAAATGTGTACCTCTTACCTCCTAGGCTTGTGGTTTGTATGGATCCAAACAAGTCTAAGTGAAGTAATTGCAAAGGTCTTGAGATAGCAACAGAGTTAATGGCCTCATGAAAAGCTTTTGTAAGTTTACTTCTTTGACATGCCCCACAAGTGTGTTGCTTATCAAATTTCAACTTAGGTAGGTTTCTCACAAGGTTATTGGAAGAAAGGGATTTAATAATCTTAGGATTAATATGTCCCAATTTCCTATGCCAAAGGGTTGCATCATCAAACTTAGATATGAGACAAGCATCATGAGAGTTGATATTAAAAGTGTAGATATAAACATTGTTCTTCCTACAACCCTCAAGAATCATTTTATCATTCGAGTCTTTAATCTCACACTTGGAGGCATTAAAAGTAACGGAATAGCCATTGTTACAAAGTTGACTTACACTAAGCAAGTTATACTTCAAATTTTTAACTAGGCTAACGTTAGAAATTATTGTACTTCCAAATTTTATTGATCCATAATCAATGATTATTCCTGTGCTGTTGTGTCCGAAGGACACCCATTCTCCTTTTTGTTTCTTGAGTTCCGAAAACAACTTTAGGTTGGATGTCATATGCTTCGAGCAACCGCTATCAATATATCATTCCTTGTCGCTTAAATGCACCTATAAGACAAGAGTGCTTAATAAAACTTTGGTCCCTATTGGGTGTTGGGTCCATCATTGTTAGTATTATACATTCCTCTTGGTCTCCACACCATTTGGTGACCATTTGCCTTTTGGTTTCCATACCAACTTGTGTATGGTTGAGGGTTTCAAGGTCTTTGGTTTTGAAATATTTTATATGATCCTTGGTTATTTGGTGGTCTTTGTACCTTGGTTGGAGTTCTAGTTGGTTTTGGTGCTATTGGATGACTCCTCCTATTTTGACCATTATAAGGTCTTCAAGGATTATGGAAAGGTTGATTCATATGATGACATTCCCAAATAGTATGTCCATTTTTGTTGTAATTATTGCATATAACAATTTTAAGGTTATATGGAGTCTTCCTTTTGAGATTTGGTTTATTAAATTGAGGAGTTTTCTTTCTAGCATAACATTCCTCAATTGAATGTGTTGCTTAAATGCACCTATAAGACAAGAGTGCTTAATAAAACTTTGGTCCCCATTGAGTGTTGGGTCCATCATTGTTAGTATTATACATTCCTCTTGGTCTCCACACCATTTGGTGATCATTTGCCTTTTGATTTCCATACCAACTTGTGTATGGTTGAGGGTTCCAAGGTCTTTGGTTTTGAAATATTTTATATGACCCTTGGTTATTTGGTGATCTTTGTACCTTGGTTGGAGTTCTAGTTGGTTTTGGTGCTATTGGATGACTCCTCCTATTTTGACCATTATAAGGTCTTCTAGGATTGTGGAAAGGTTGATTCATATGATGACATTTTTAAATAGTATGTCCCTTTTTGTTGTAAGTATTGCATACAACAATTTTAAGGTTATATGGAGTCTTTCTTTTGAGATTTGGTTTACTAAATTGAGGAGTTTTCTTTCTAGCATTACATTCCTTAATTGAATGTCCTTTCTTTTTACAATAATTACAAAATTTCTTCTTAGCTTTCTTACTTAAACTTGCCTCTTTGGTTTGATTTGAACTCTTGTTCACATCATAGCTTACTCCTTCTTTGTTGAAGAATGCTTTGGAGGCATTTCCAAGCAAGATATTAAGTGTCTTTTTACCATTTGTAAAGGATTCTAAGGCTTTACACAATTTCTCTTTTTCTTCTTCTAAGATATTTACTTGAGAAGTTAGAGTTGTGTTTTGGTCTTTGAGGGTGTTTATCTTTAGGAGATTTTTTTTAGTAGTAGCTAATTCTATGCTACTTTGGTATAAGTCTTCAAAGGCTTCTTCTAATTCTAAATAATCTTTGTCTTTAGAAGGGGAAGTAGGAGTTACCTCATTTTGGGTTTCTTCATCTTCAGTAGCCATTAAAGCAAGATTTGTTTGTTCCTCTTCTTTTTGTGATTCTTCATTATCCTCTTCTTCATCACTTGAGTTGATTTTGTAGGCCTTCTTGTATTTCTTTAGTTTAGGACAATCTCCTCTAAAATGTCCAGGTTTCCTATATTCATAACACATAATTTCTTTTGAAAAAGAGTCAGTGTTATCTTTAGAAACATTCTTACCTTTTTGGTCTTTGGAGAATCTTCTCCTGTTGAATGAGGTTTTGCCCATGTTCTTCAAAAATCTTGAAAATTTCTTTGACAAACAGAAATTTTCATCATCAAAAAGTTCTTCATTATCGTCGCTGATGTCATAGATTTTGAATGCAACAACTTTCTTCTTTGGTTCCTTAGGCTCATCCTCCTCGGTGTCTTGTTTTAGCTCCATCTCATGAGTTTGGAGTGATCCCAACAGCTCATCTAAGCTTAGCTTATCAATGTCCTTTGATTCCCTTATGGTTGTAGTCTTGGGTCTCCATTCTTTTGAGAGGGATCTTAAAATCTTTCGAACATTCTCACCATTGGTGTAAATTTTTCCTAATCCTTTCAACTTATTCACAATGTTAGTAAATCGAATAAACATAGCATATATATCGTCATTATTTTTCATCTTAAACAGCTCATATTCATTTACTAACATATCAATCTTTGATTGCTTAACTTCAGAAGTACCTTCATAGGTCACTACAAGCTTATCAACCATCTCTTTAGTGGAGTCACACATGCATGTCCTATTGTACTCCTTTTCTCCTAAGGAACATTGAAGATAGCTTATAGCTACATAATTGAGTTGCATCTTAGCTTTTCTAGCTGGGGTCCATTCTTTTTTGGGCTTGTCTATGGTATTTGATCTATTTTCAATAACTTCCCAGGCGTCAATGTTATTGACACACATGAAGTTCTTGAAGCAATTCTTCCAATAGGAGAATCCTTCACCTTCAAAGAAGGGAGATCGGGTAATGTTATAACCTTCAAATTTACGATTAGCAGAGGTTCCCATGGTCTTAAAACTCTTAATATGATTATAAAAATCACGGTCGTGAGCTCCCGCTCTGAAACCAAATGTGAATTCACCTAGAGGGGGGATGAATAGGTGAAGGTTTGAAGATTAAAAAAAATATGCAAAAATTAACACAAATTACCAAATGTAAAGACAAACAATAAACAATAAGAAAAGAGACACAAAGATTTATAGTGGTTCGGCCAATACGTGCCTACGTTCACTCCTCTCAACTTAGATAAAATTTCACTATTAAAATCTTGAGTAAGAGCAAGAGGACTTGTACAACTACTCTTGAGAAACGAGCAAGAGGACTCAAAAGCTACTCTTGAGATAATGAGCATGAGGACTCGACCTTTTCTTGATTCCGAGCAAGAGGACTCAACAACTAAAACAAAGTGAAAATAATCACTAAAGGGTTTAGTATTACCTCAAACTTTAGTGAGAATAAGTGCTACCTTTCAAACAGTGCAGCTTGAATGCTAATGCAAATGAAGGAAGCAAAGTGAGATAGATTTTCCTTGGATTGGTGTTTGTAATCTCACTTGGGAGTGACTTGTTCTTGGAGGCTCTTAATTGTGATTCAATGTTGTTAATTAATGTGTTTAGAGCCTTAATCAAGAGGGAATTTATAGGCCAAGAGGCTTGAATTAATTAGGATTCCAATTAAGGATCAAATTCCATAGTTTATAAATAATCCGGTATGCAGGATGGGAATCCGGTATGCCGGATTGCCTAATTTCCTTTTTGAATAAGGGAATAACGGTCAATTTTTTATAACAGTCCAGTAGTGATCCGGTATGCTGGATGGGGATTTGATATGCAGGATCAAGGCACACAGCAGGCAATCAGAATCCAGTATGCTTGATGCCTATCCAGCATGCTTAACTGAGCTGGTGGTTCCAATATTCCTGAGATTTCCCACCAATCCGGTATGCCGGATTAGGAACCGGTATGCCGGATTGGGCAATTTCAGTGGAAATTAGTCCAATTCCATAAGGGTTTGGTTTGGGAATTTTAAACCCATTTAGTCACATGTTTAGGGGGTCCAATAACCACCTAAGGTCATTCTAGATGGATGCATGCGTGTGTGTGTGCATTACATCAAATGTGACTCAAAAATTACATATGTATAAATTACAAAGTCTTCAATCTTCAATCTTCAAGAAAACAAGCTTCAAGTCTTTTAGCTTCCAAAGTTTGACTTCCAAGCTTCAATCTTCTTGAGTATGGTCTTGTAAACTTGTATACGCTCCCCCTCACTTGGTGCTATGCTGTAACTCTAAAACACTTAGAACACAAGCATTAGTCCATGGATGGTCTTATTTGTTATCATCAAAACATCTATGTCATTATAGAGATGACTTGGAGGGTATAGGGCCATTTGCACTTTCCCTAACATACCACAAGTAAGATTAAAGTGCTGCTAACAATCTACAATTATAATGAGAATGAAATCGTAGCGTTAGGAGAATGATGATGATATATATATATAAGTGAGTTCTGATACATTCCCTCCCATTACAACCTACAACTGAAAGATAAAGCTGACAAACACAAAAGCCAAAGGAAATACATACATAATATATACAGGGTGAGATAACTCAACCCCAAAAAGAAAGAAAGAAAACGACTAAACCAAAAGCATGGACGGGGATAAACTCCTATCAAAAGTAAAAAAGATTCCCCAAGACAAAAAGCATCAAGTGCCCTCTTCACTGGTCTTCATCAATGACCACCGAGAACACACGCAGCATCGGCACGACCTCCATCGGAGTCCACCAATGGAGTCATAATCATGAGGGGTCTCCTCCTCGTAACGGGTCTCCATGCCACAGTGGCATCGATCTGCACAATCATCTAAAGAAAAATATATATAACAGAGTGTGAGCCCCACTGAGCCCGTGAGTAAAACATATCATCATGCATGCATATGCAACCACAATCCACATGTTCCTATATGATATGCAAGCCCAGATTATTTAATTAACCACCTAACAAAACAGCTAAGTCAGGTCTGTACTACTACAATCCCCAATACATGTATCCCTGGTGTGAGCTTGGTTACCCCTTCCTGCAATACACCCATTGAATTATCAGAGAAGACCAGCCGACTCCAGCATCTCCCTACCCAGGATAGCCCGACCGGTCCTCTGGATTAACTCCCGTGAGGTAACTGACTCATAAATAATCACCTTTCTGGTGCTTCCCGATTGAGAGCGAGGATCATCTGTAATTGGCACTCGGCCATAAAAATTCACCTACTAGTGCTTCCCAAGTTTGTAGCCCGAGGCTTCCTGGCATATTTGCCCTGGGGCATCCCAACTGTGCTGAGGCTTCCAGACATAAACGACTCTAGGGTTTAACGGTAGTCCTCACATTTATCCAACACCTTAACCCCTATTGGCAAGGGTAAGTAGCAAGGGTGATGATCTCTCACCCCATGTCTATATGGCATCATACGAGTCGGGTGGTGTCAACCGTGTCCTATACTACGGGCTACCACCGGCCTCGTTTCCAAGCCGACTACGGCATCTATTCTAACATTCACAGTCAACATAATATATTCACAGAGTTGATCATCAGACATTCAATATGTAACAGTATTTGATCTGAATTACATATCACAGAATTAAGTAAAGAAATTAATTGCCGGCATGATAATACTATTACATATACATACACGATAATATTTCACTCACTGGGTCTGGTTCTAAGAACTCAGTTGCAAATTCAGTTCCAGCTGCAGTCTGGTTGTAGGCCTCGAGCGTGAGATCAAATCCTAGATATAAATCAAAAACTTGTCATTTTAATATTCCAAACTGTTTCTGGAGATCCTAGGGTTGATCTAAGCTCACTAGGTTGACTCGGTGTATAGTTGATCTTCACTTGGAATTCTCTGGGCCTTGTATTGGGCCTTAGGCCTATGTCCCGGTGCATCATCCAGAGTTGGTGGCCTAGGGGCAGAATGGTCATTTATCACATTGGTACATGTCCGTAGGATATTATAGTCTTACAGTGCTGTCCCCAACTTGATTGTGTTGCAGGACCATTATAGGCAGGGTTTCCAAGTCCTGCGGGGCCCACTTGGGTACCCCAAGCACTCACACACATGGATAGATGTGGGGAGCGGCATTTTGGTCATTTCCCGCCTCCCAACGATGAATCATGGCCCTAGGGTGAGGATCCCCAGGTCAGAGCATCAAAACAACAAAGTTTCCTTCACTGAGATTCCTAGGTTTTGAACCATGGGTTGTGCATGGATCTTCTCCCAATGTATGTTAGGTCACCTTGGACCCCCAGGGGCACACTTTGCACTGGTCCACGTGGATTTTCAACTGGGCCCACCACTTGGTTGCCAGAGGCTGCCCAGACAGCCCAGTAAATAGTAACATAGGGTATTCTTTAGTTATAAAATTTAGTTTTAGCTACATGCAAAGCTGGATTCAGATGTAAAATGATAATCCAAGGCTACTAACACCTAGGGCTAGGTCCCACGTAACCAAGGCTTGCATTCAAGGCTCCAAACAACCTGTTCTCTGTGCAACACAGCAGTGCAGCCAAGCACAGATCTGGTTTCAGTTCCAAATGTAAGAAAAGATGTTAAAAGCATCATAAAATGTTCAGATCTTCCATGCATCTTGTTTGCATGGTTGATCTGAGACAATACATGGCAGACCCCAGCTATTCTGGGCTACCAATGGCCAAAAACCAAGTAAAATATAGAGATTCAAAGAGGGCAACAGGTATGAGCACATATGTTTATACCTGAGCTGACCTGAGGAGGCATGAAGTCAGGGCCTTGAGGTATAGGGCTACCTCTCCTCTTCTTCTCCTTCCTTTCCTTCTTCTTCTTCCTCTCGTTTCTCTCCTTTCTTTCTTCTCCCTTTCCCCACGGTTTGATTAGTAGCCAAAGCTCTAAAATGAGCTAAGGCACCCCTATTTATAGACTACCCCAAGACTAGGGCCTATTTTATTTGGCTGCTAAGGTCCAGTTCCAAACTGCATTTTTGACTGCATTATCGGCAATTTTGGGCACTCAGGTGGGGTCCACAGTGATCCAAGGGTATGAGGTGGTCCCTCAAACTCCCCTCAATCTATGGAGGGTGCCCATGTCCAATATGTGTGGTTCCCACAATTTAAATCCTTAAAATAATGCTATTTTGCACACTGGGCGATGGCTCTGGGCGTTGTCTACATTGCCCAGAGATTTTAGCAGGGCTGAATCTTTGTGGGCTTGAATAGGGGTTTAACCCAGGGTTAGGGCCTTGTACCCACATGTCACTTGGGGCCTTTTACACACATTTCTAGAGGTGGGACCCCCAGTTGTGAAGAGGAGAGAGAATATCTAGAGTCCAGGCAATACATTATGTATGAGCTGTGTAGTTGTAAGGGTCAGCTGTCCACCTTCTGACAGGTATGTAAGAAGACATGCACTGGGTTTCTTCATCAATTTCAATCACTGGAGTGATACTCCATAGTGAGCTTGGATGCCATGTCAGGGGTTCCTGTCCTTCAATCAAAATTCCAGTCTGTCAGGGGCAAGGTTTGACATTTCTCTCCACCTTACAAAAATTTCGTCCTCAAAATTGGCTTACCTTATTGCTTGAAGAGTTGGGGATACTTCTCCTTCATCTCTTCCTCACATTCCCACGAAGCTTCTTTTATGGGGTTGTTTCTCCATCGAACTTTTACAAAGGCAATCGTGTGGTTACGGAGGGTATGCTCTTTTCTATCCAATATCTCTGTGGGTTGTTCTTCGTAGGTCATGTACACGTCCAACTGTTCAGGTTCTGTTGACAATACATGTGTCGGGTTGTTGATATATCTTCTTAGCATTGACACATGAAAGACATCGTGGACACCTTGTAAAGATGGTGGTAATGCCAGTCGATATGCTACGGGTCCTACTCTGTTAAGGATTTCATATGGACCAATGAATCTTGGGCTTAACTTACCTTTCTTATTAAAACGTAGCAATCCCTTCGTTGGAGACACTCGGATGAATACTTTTTCTCCGGTGTCAAACTCAATATTCTTCCTTCGATGATCAGCGTAACTCTTCTACCTTGATTGGGCCGCCTTGATCTTTTCTCTAATAACATCAACCTTATCACAGGTAGCTTGTATCATCTCTAGCCCAAGATATCTTCGCTCTCCAACTTCGACCCAGTACAATGGGGTTTGGCACTTTCGACTATAAAGATCTTCAAACGGTGCCATGCCTATGGTGGAGTGTTGACTATTGTTGTACGCAAATTCCACCAAGGGTATGTGGGCATCCCAACTATCGTTCATTTCCAAAACACAGGCTCTGAGCATGTCTTCCAGAGTCTGAATAGTTCTTTTGGATTGTCCGTCCGTCTGAGGATGGAAAGCCATACTAAGATTTAGCTGAGATCCTAGTGCCTGTTGTAGACTTCTCCAAAACCTTGAAGTAAATCGGGGATCTCTATCAGACACTATGCTGACAGGCACTCCATGTAAGTGGACTATGTTTTCGATATATATCTAGGCAAGCTTCTCCATTGGTAACTTATCTTGATTGGTATGAAGTGTGCTGCCTTTGTCAATCCATCCACAATTACCCATATCGCATTCATCCCTTTTTTGGTGTTGGGTAAATTTGTCACGAAATCCATAGTAATCCTTTCCCACTTCCATTCAGGTATAGGGAGTGGATGTAACAATCCTTACGGTCAGTGTCTCTCTACTTTTATCTGTTGACAGGTGAGGCACTGGGATACGTATATCGCTATGGTCTCTTTCATCCAGATCCACTAGTAGTACTTCTTCAAGTCTTTGTACATCTTCATGCTCCCAGGGTGAATTGTATAGGGTGAGTTGTGCGCCTCTTTAAGGATTCGATCTTGGACATCATAATCATCCGGTAAGCATAATCTATCTCGAAACTTCAATACGCCATCATGGGCCAATGAAAAATCTGGGTCCTTGTGGACTCCTTGTTGTACTTCCCAAATAATCTTGGCTAGCTCGAGGTCTAATGGTTGATTCGCAATTACTTCCTCTCGTATCGATGGCTGTAAATCCATAGCTGCTAGTTATGTCGCCATTCCTTTGATTACGAGATTCAGATCAAGCTTCTGAGCTTCTTCTAATAATTGCTCACTTATGACCAAAGAAGCGAGGGATGCAGTCTGAGATTTTCTGCTTAGTGCATCTGCTACAACGTTGGCCTTGCTAGGGTGGTATTGGATTTCATAGTCATAATCCTTTACCAATTCTAGCCGTCGTCTTTGTCTCATATTCAACTCCTTTTGGGTGAAGGAATACTTCAGGCTTTTGTGATCTCTGAAGATTTGACTCTTTTCACCATAAAGGTAATGCCTCCATATCTTTAACACGAAGACTACCGCTGCCAACTCTAGGTCATGAGTGGGGTAGTTCTTTTCATGTTCCTTCAATTGCTTAGAGGCGTAGGCGACTACTTTACCTTTCTGCATTAAGACGCCACCTAGTCCTATTCTGGATGCGTCAGTATATACTACCATTCCTCCAGTGCCATCTAGAATGATCAAAACTGGAGCCGTTACCAATCAGTTCCTTAACTCCTGAAAGCTTTTCTCGTACGCTTCATTCCACTCAAACTTGGCGCCCTTTTTTGTGAGTTTTATCATGGGTGCCGAGATGCATGAGAAATTTTTCATAAACCGACGATAATATCCAGCCAATCCTAAGAAACTTCGGAACTCAGTGGCACTGTTCGGAGTCTCCCACTCGAGAACCACTTTCACCTTATCTGGGTCCACTTGAATACCATCCTTGGTGACGATGTGTCCCAAGAATCCAATCTGGTGAAGCCAAAATTCACATTTGCTAAACTTGGCATAAAGTTTGTGTTCCCACAACCGTTGCAGCACTAAGGTAAGGTACCGAGCATGCTCTTCTTCACTCTTGGAGTACACCAGAATGTCGTCGATGAATACGATGACGAATTTATCCAACACATAATGGAATACTCTGTTCATGATGCCCATGAATGCTGCCGGGGCATTGGTTAACCCGAACCATAACACCAAAAATTTATAATGTCCATATCGAGTCCTAAATGCCGTTTTACGGATATCACCGCTCTTAATCTTCAATTGATGGTATCCAGACCTAAGATCAATCATGGAGAAAACTCTCGCTCCTTGTAGCTGGTCAAACAGGTCATCGATGCACGACAACGAGTATTGATTCTTGATGGTTAGCTTATTCAGCTCGTGGTAGTCGATACACAGCTGCATGCTATATCATCCTTCTTCTTCACGAATAGCATGGGTGCTCCCCAGGGAGACACGCTGGGTCGTATAAATCCTTTCTTCAATAGGTCTTGCAATTGAATCTGCAACTCCTTCAATTCGATAGGCGCCATCCGATATGGTGCCTTAGATACCGATGTTGCACCAGGGGTGAGATCAATTGCAAACTCTATCTCACGGTCAGGCAGTAGTTGGGTCAGATCTTCTGGAAAAACATCAGAAAATTCTCTAACGACGTCTAGTTCCTCCAAAGGTTTTATCTTTGCCTCCGTGTCTATCACAGTGGCCAAAAAGCCTTGGCATCCTTCATCCAACAACTTTCACGCTTGGAGAGCGAACAGGGTTATCCTTCTGGGTTTCCCTTTTGGTTCACTTTGATTGGTGAAAACTGACCCAACTTTCAGATTGAATGCTATCTTCTTCTTCACACACATGACGTTCGCTCCAAAGGCGGACAACCAATCCATGCCTAATATGACGTCAAAATCCCTCATATCGAGCTTTATTAGCCATGCGGTTAAATTCCTCCCATAAATTTCTACCTGACAGGGGTCATAGACTTCTTTCAGACTCATGACACTACCCGTTGGTGTGCTGAC
The DNA here is from genome assembly GCF_018873765.1 of Telopea speciosissima. Taxonomy (NCBI): domain Eukaryota; kingdom Viridiplantae; phylum Streptophyta; class Magnoliopsida; order Proteales; family Proteaceae; genus Telopea; species Telopea speciosissima. Next base: position 36,444,244 of record NC_057917.1, on the reverse strand, counting down.
TACTAATTTGTGCCCGATGTCTCTCAGTTGATCTTTCATCCTACTCCCAAAGGTGGTAGAAACAAAAGAGTGGGATGCGCCCGAGTCGAATAACACTCGTGCAGGTATGGTTGAGACACTCAGGGTACCTAGGGTTTGTACATAATTTAGGTTACATAAAGTAAATCAGTTATTCCCTATAACTTAGTAGTGTTCAGCAAACTTACCTGTCAATACATTGGGGTTTGCCTCAGCTTCTGCGTTTGTCATTGCAAACACCTTTCCTCTCATCCGATTGTCCTATGGCTAGAAAGGTCTAGCGTAGGACTGATTCGGAGAGTTATTGTTGTTCCCACAAAGTCTACATTCTCTAGCCATGTGCCCTTCCTTGTTGCACAGGTAACATTTATAGGGTGGAACAGCCAGTGTAGAGGCTTGGCTCACTTGACTTGTGGCTGGTTGAGCTGCTGTAGTTGCTGCTGTCGCCTGACTCATAGCCGGTTGAGCAGGTATATTGAAATCGGGGCGGAAAGGGTTCTAGCCCACATTCAGCCTGTGGTATGGAGTTGGGTTGGGGTATGAACTGGCTCCACGAACAACCTTGTTCGGCCAACAAAAGGTCTGGAAATTATTTGGCCTTTTGCCTAACCCGGGCGACGTCACAGCTTTCTCTTTCTCCTTCTCTCTAAATCTATCTTCCATTGTCTTCGCCTTATCGACCTTTTGAGCATAGTCCCAGATGTCCATTATTGGCAGAGCTGATCCAATCTCAGTTTTGAGTCCCTTCTCAAATTTCTTTGCCTTATTAACTTCCCCTCTCAAGTGCTCTGGAGCAAAATGGAACAGGTCTTCAAACCGCTGTTGGTAATCCAACACCGACTTGGTCCCTTGCACCAGTGTGGTGAACTCAGCTTCTTTCCTGTCCCTGAAGCTCTCCGGGAAGTAGTTCTTGAAGAAGACTTCTTTAAACTGGTTCCACATGGGATTTGGATGAGTAGCTTCCAGATTTGGCGTAGTAGCCTTCCACCAAGCTTCAGCCTCATTCTGTAGTTGATAACCCGCACATATTAGCTTCTGTGTATCCGTGCACTCAAGCACTTCAAATGCCTTCTCTAGGGCACTAATCCTCTACTTTGGCTGCATTGCCTCAAAAGTTATCCTGGAGAACATGGGTGGTTGGAGTTTCTTGAATCTCTCCATCACCTTAGCGGTAGAGTTTTCCACCAAATATTGAGTTATAGATGGTGGAAAATGTACGGGCCGGTTGGGTGGCTGAGGTGGTGCTGCCCGCTTATGCTTCATGGTTGCAAATTGCATGGACATCTGGCCCAGTAACTCTTGCTGCTGCTACATGGTCCTCATCATGGTCATCATCATGACGCTCACTTCACTGGCTGCCATACTTGGCTGAGGTGCAACAGCAGTGGCTTGAGCAGCTGCTGGTGCTCCTGATGAAGCAGCTAATGCGTCAGAATTTTGAGCCTCATTTCTTTTGGGCAGTTCATCATCCGAGGTAACAAGAGGACATTTTCCTTTATGACCACCTCGAGAACTTCTTGTGTTGACCATGGTTGCTTTTCTGAAAAGAGCAACACACTCAATAATCTAGTACTTTCTTTGAGCTCAACAAAAAAAATTCCTAGTTATTACATGTGCACACCTATTCCACGGTTCCAGTGATTCTGTTGTCGCACCAGTAAAGTGGATTATTATCTTAATATTTGTTATTGCTTATAAGTATCTTATTCTCCTGATTTGGTCCCCTTATTGTGTTCTTCTGATTGAAGTATTTTTTGCGATGGCAAACTATGCATGATACTATATGAGAGATTTTTTTTTTAAATTTTAATCAAAAGCTTTTAAATATTACCTGAACCTAACAAGCAAGCCTCTGTAGCTTCCAACTGGTGATGATGTTCTGCACGTAGAGGTAGGCTATATCACTTCTAACCTCATTTGCTAAGTATAGATAGGTGGCTCGATCCACAAGCTCACTAACGTCCGCTAGAGCTAAATAAACTACTAACTGGTTCTCGGCACATGCTCGTACCTCACGTATCCTGATCAATCTTCTTCTCAAGTACCTAATGTATTGCATGATGCTGGGGTCTTCAGCCTTGGCTGAGGTAGTAGGTCCTATCATAAAGAGGTTCTAAGCATCAGGTTATACTTAATTAAAAGAATTAAATACATGTCTACTGGAATTTAAGCGATTACAAACAATAAGATTATAATTGGGTTGGCTCGAGGTACCTTAGCATCTAAAGAACTCAGATTGACTAGACAACCTATTGGATCCTAATCTTGGTTGACTTAGGCTAGGGGTATGATAAGATGTACGCTCTCCGCACGTCATAAATACGTATTACGACATACCTACATATCTATGTTCGGTTTTGCATAGCATCACACCATTCAGTTCCTACATACACAGTATTAGGCACATAATAATAAGCATTTACACACACACCAATTCTCATAAGCATACACATATTTATTTATTATTGGATACTTATACTAAACACAAAAACAAGGAATTCCAATTTCCTACGTGCTTTACTAAAATCCTCAAGTAGGAGTCGTATTCTCTTAATTAGATTATTTGATACAATTGTGTTAATTTAATTAATTAATTTTTTTTTATACCTATTATGATTATTTTAAAAAAATTCTTATTTCCATGTTTATTGTGGTTATTTTGGGTAATACCAAAGTTTCCATGTGTTAATTCACGAAAACAGCAAAAATACAACCACTGGGTGATGTCTCTAGGCGTTGGATGCATCGCCCAGTGCTATCGCCCAAAGAATCGGGGCTCTGTTATATTAGTCCGAGAGGGGTCCATTTCAACTCATTCTTTTCCTAAACTCTTCTAAACACCTAGGGCAGTCCTTTGGAGGGTAGTGTGACCTTTTCCACACCAAATCTTCGCATTTCTTTGGGTCTTTCGCGTATCCACGCAAGCTTAGGTAAGATTCTTTGGTCCTTTTCCTTACATTAGGTCTTTTCTTGATTTCTTCTTACTTTAGCTAGGGTTTTGTCAAATTTCCTTGCCCTAACCACTCTTTTCTTTCCTCTTTTGTAGCCTAATGTCTACAAGCCATCGCACGGTGAGGAAATCCGTGGCACAAAAGAGACTACGGGTTGAGAATGAGAATTCCTCTTCTTCCACAGTGCCACCATCTTCACCTAGGGATGATTCTTCATCGAAGGAACCCGAGTTTGACCAGTATCATTTCTCTAGGTATGAGCATGCCCGGGACTGGAAGAATTTTAGGTCTCTAAAGATTGTCAATGGCCGGGTAGTACAGGTGGATGACTTCCATCAGTATAGTTTATACACTAGGTTCAACATCTTTGGTTGGGCCTCTATGTTGTCTCCCACTGAACCTTATTATCCCAACTTGGTTCGGTATTTTTATTGGAACTTGGTGCCATCTAGGGCACAAGAGTTCGGACTAGAGAGTAGAGTGAAGGGAGTGGATATCAGGTTGACCACTGCCTCACTAGTAGGGATCCTGGGGCTGCCCAATACTGAGGAGAGGAGCTATTACAAGCCTAGGATGGACATTTTTGAGATGTTCTCTTTGGAGACCAGGAGGAGGGTCTTCAAAGTATTGACCGATTCTGAGAGCACACCCAGATCTGAGGCTTCTTACAAGCCTAGTGCTCGCATTATCATTAGGTGTGTATCCTACAATAGCTACCCGAAGGGCGGGAATAGGGGTAGCATATCTATGATGAGGGCCTATATCACTTATTGCCTTCTGGGAGCGGGCAGAGAAGGTCCAGTTATAAACCTCTCATATTTACTACTTCAGGCCATGTTATACTATGCCCAGAACCCAGCTGATGGGAACCTTCCATATGGGAAATTCCTTACTTTAATCTTCTGGCACTTCGAGGTTCCTTTGGAGGGCGAGTATGTAGAGAGGGACAGGTCTAGACCTATCGACAAGACCTCAATCTTGAAGATGAAGGTACCAGGAGGTGATCTAGAGGAGGAGCAGATGGAGATGCCGGGTGCTGAGGAGCAGGGTGAGGAGCAGGGTGAGAAGCATGGAGCGGAGGGTGACATTCCAGGAGATGAGCAGGGTGACTTCGAGGGGATTGGCACACAGTTCACAGATTTTCCTGCTTATGAGGCGACGGGTGCCACTAGTTCACATGTTCCATAGCCATCTGAGTGGTCACAGGTGATGTCACGGTTCCAGGGTCTCAGTGCTTTGCTTTCTAACATGGCAACTAGGATGGATCAGGGCTTCTCGTCCTTGGAGAGTAAGGTAGGATCTGTTGAGCAGCGCCTGGACTTTTGGGATAGATTCTATCATGTTGACTCTCATCAGACTCAGCCTCCATCGAGCGACTTGCCACCGATCGAGTAGTTCTTCCGGCCAGCTTCTGACTTTTCTGATACATGGTCCAGACTCGCATCATCTCTTTTCTTTTTAGCTTAGCTTATGTTCTTTTTTTTTTGAGATATATGTAGTTTTTTTTTTTTTTGTCAGCTTATGTAAATATTTGATAGGAGTACTTTCAATCAAGGTTTATGTAGTTAATGGAATTATGCATCTTTTATTTATTTACATCTACCTCCCCTATAGCTTTTAATTATTACATGTTTTAATGTTGGTAACTTATTAGACCTAGTCTGCATCCCGTGAATGTAAAAAGAGCCTCACGCTCTGATACCAAGCTCTGTCACACCCCAAACCACCCCCTAAGAGGAATAGATAGGTGACCCGAATTGCGTAACGACAATCCGCCAAATCCCACGGATCTAGAACTAGTTAATACATTCACGGTCCCACATTTGTATCATTACCACAAGTAAGATCAGAGTGTTGTAAACAATCTACAATTATAACAAGAATGAAAACGTAGTGTTACGAGAATGATCATGATATATATATATACATAAGTGAGTTCTAACACATTCCCTCCCATTACAACCCACAATTGAAAGATAAAGCTGACAAACACAAAAGCCAAAGGAAATACATACATAATATATACAGGGTGAGATAACTCAACCCCAAAAAGAAAGAAAGAAAATGACTAAACCAAAATCATGGACGTGGATAAACTCCTATCAAAAGCAAAAAAGAGTCCCCAAGACAAAAAGCATCAAGTACGCCCTTCACTGGTCTTCACCAATGACCACCAAGAATACACGCAGTATCGGCACGACCTCCGTCGGAGTCCATACCAATAGAGTCATAATCACGAGGGCTCTCCTCCTCATAACGGGCCTCCATGCCACAGTGGCATCGATCTGTACAATCATCTAAAGAAAAACATATATAACAGAGTGTGAGTCCCACTGAGCCCGTGAGTAAAACATATCATCATGCATGCATATGCAACCATAATCCATATGTTCCTATATGATATGCAAGTCTAGATTATTTAATTAACCATCTAACAATACAGCTAAGTCAGGTCTGTGCTACTACAATCCCCAATACATGTATCCCTGGTGTGGGCTTGGTTACACCTTCCCGTGATACACCCATTGAGTTGTCGGAGAAGACCAGTCGGCTCCAACATCTCCCTACCCATGACAGATGATCGGTCCTCTGGATTAACTCCCATGAGGTAATCGACTCATAAATAATCACCTTTTTCGGTGCTTCCCAGTTGAGACTGAGGATCATCTGTAATTGGTACTCGGCCATAAAAATTCACCTACTGGTGCTTCCCAAGCTTGTAGTCCAAGGCTTCCCAGCATATTTGCCCTGGGGCATCCCAACTGTGCTGAGGCTTCCCGGCGTAAACGCCTCTAGGGTTTAACGGTAGTCCTCACAATTATCCAATACCTTAACCCCTGTTGACAAGGGTGCATAGCACTGGTGATGATCTCTAACCCCATGTCTATTTAGCATCGTACGAGTTGGGCGGTGTCAACCATATCCCATACTATGGGCTACCACCGACCTCGTTTCCAAGCCGACTACGACATCTACTCTAACTTTCACAGTCAACATAATATATTCACAGAGTTGATCATCAGACATTCAATATGTAACAGTTTGAGTATTTGATCTGAATTAAATATCACAGAATTAAGTAAAGAAATTAATTGCCAGTATGATAATACTGTTACACATACATACACGATAATATTTTACTCACTTGGGTCTGGTTCTAAGAACTCAGTTGCAAATTCAGTTCCAACTGTAGTATGGTTGTAGGCCTAGAGCACGGATTAAATCCTAGATATAAATCAGAAACTTGTCATTTTAATATTCCAAACTGTTTCTGGAGATCCTAGGGTTGATCTAAGCTCACAGGGTTGACTCGGTGTATAGTTGATCTTCACTTGGAATTCTCTGGGCCTTGCATTGGGCCTTAGGCCTATGTCCCAATGCATCATCCAGAGTTGGTGGCCTAGGGGTAGAATGGTCATTTGTCACATTGGTACTTGTCCCTAGGATATTTTAGTCTTACAGTGCTGTCCCCAACTTAATTATGTTGTAAGACCATCATAGGTAGGGTTTCCAAGTCCTGCGGGGCCACTTGGGTACCCCAAGCACTCACACACATGGATAGATGTGGGGAGGGGAATTCTGGTCATTTCCCACCTCCCAACGATGAATCATGGCCCAAGGGTGAGGATCCCCAGGTCAAAGCATCAAAACAACAAAGTTTCCTTCACTGAACGATGGCTCTAGGCGATGTAGTGCATCGCCCAGAGATTGCAAAATCGGAATCAGGGTGAGATTCCTAGGTTTTGAACCATGGGCTATGCATGGATCTTCTCCTAATGCATGTTAGGTCACCTTGGACCCCCAGGGGCACACTTTGCACTAGTCCATGTGGATTTTCAACTTGGCCCACCACTTGGCTGCCAGAGGTTGCCCAGATAGCCTAGTGAATAGTAACATAGGGTATTCTTCAGTTATAAAACTTAGTTTTAGCTACATGCAAAGCTGGATTTAGGTGTAAAATGATAATCCAAGGCTGCTACCACCTAGGGCTAGGTCCCATGTAGCCAGGGCTTGCATTCAAGGCTCCAAACAACCTGTTCTCTGTGCAACACAGCAGTGCAGCCAAGTATAGATCTGGTTTCGTTTCCAGATGTAAGAACAGATGTTAAAAGCATCATAAAATGTTCAGATCTTCCATGCATCTTGTTTGCATGGTTGATCTGAGATAGTACATGGCAGCCCCTAGCTATTCTGGGCTGCCAATGGCTAAAAACCAAGTAAAACATAGAGATTCAAAGAGAGCAGCAGGTATGAGCACATATGTTTATACCTGAGCTGAGCTGAGGAGGCACGAAGTCAAGGCCTTGAGGTGTAGGGCTGCCTCTCCTCTTCTTCTCCTTCCTTTCCTTCTTCTTCCTCCCATTTCTCTCCTTTCTTTCTTCTCCCTTCCCCCACGGTTTGATTAGTAGCCAAAGCTCTAAAATGAGCTAAGGCACCCCTATTTATAGACTACCCCATGACTAGGGCCTATTTTATTTGGTTGCTAAGGTCCAGTTCCAAACTGCATTTTTTACTGCATTATTGGCAATTTTGGGCACTCAGGTGGGGTCCACAGTGATCCAAGGGTATGAGGTGGTCCATCAAACTGCCCTCAATCTATGGAGGGTGCCCATGTCCAATATGGGTGGTTCCCACAATTTAAATCCTTAAAATAATGCTATTTTATACACTGGGCGATGGCTCTGGGCGTTGTCTGCATCGCCTAGAGATTTTAGCAGGGCTGATTCTCTGTGGGCTTGCACAGGGGTTTGACCAAGGGTCAGGGCCTTTGTCAAACCCTACTCCTGACTGGCTGGAATTTTTGATTGAAGGATAGGAACCCCTAGCCAGACAACCAGGAACACAGTGGAGTATCACTCCAATGATTTGGATCAATGAGGAAACCCTGTGCATGTCCTCTTATGTACAAGTCAGAAGTTGGATAGCTGACCCCTGCAGCTGCACAGCTCACAGCATTATGTATGGCCTGGACTCCAGCTAATCTCTCTCCTCTCCACAACTGTGGGTCCCACTGTAAAGCCCCTGCCCAAAAATAGGGGCTAATTGGAATTTTTGTTGAAAGCCCAGAATTCGAGGTCAAGGCTACCAGTATACTGTGGTGCATTGAACCCGAGGTTGAACTTAATGAGGTAACCCATTGGTGAGGACCTACATACCATTAAGAAGGCAAACACCAACTCCTTGTCACTGTACAGCTCATCACAAAATGTACAACCCAAGGAAGGTGCCATACCTTGATTCTAGGATCCTTGGACTGAATCCTAGTTCTAGGCTAAACTAATGATGACCCTCATCACCTTGAATGTTTTAGATAAAACATTTTTAAACCCAAATATCAATTTTCATGATTGGTTTGACGATGAGAACCCAATTCCATACATACATCTTAAATCCCAATATAAATGACAAATTCTGCTAATTTACAGATTGACCTTCTCTTAGTTAAAATGATATAACTTCACCACCCAAACTTCATTTGTGCTGGTGCCAATTTTTTTGGAAACTAGACTGATAGGGCTGAATTTTGTTATAAGACACCATTACCTTGATATGTCTCTAAATTAGCTAAAAGTTTAGCTCAAGTTGCTGTCAAAATCGGATCCTGCTGTTTTGACAGGTTGACCTTTGTGTAAAATAGCATCACTTCATAACCCAATCTTCATTTCGTTTGATTCCAGTTTTGATAAAACTAGATTCATAGAACTTCATTTTATTAGAAGGAACTATGATCCAAATATGTCTTTAAATGGACTGAATTTTCATTTCAATCCAAAACATTCTGCAAATCAATTCTCTGGATGATGTCACTGGGCGATGAACACATCACCCAGAGACATCACCCAGAGTGGGAAATTGCTGTATTTTGATTTGAAGATGTGTGGGGGCCACCCATGTTGGCCATAAACACCCTCCATAGGTTGAAGGGAGTCTGGGGGACCACCTCATACCCTTGGATCCATGTGGACCCCACCTATGTGGCTAAAATAAGGGAGAATTAGCCTAGAAATGCATTCTTGAAGTGGGCCTAAGCAGCCAACCAGGCCCTAGTCAAGGACTGGTCTATAAATAGAGGACCCAGCCTCATTTTAGAACCTATTTCTACTGCTGAAAACGTGGGAGAGATAAGAAGAGAGGAAAGAGAGAAAAGAGAAGGAGAGGAAGAAGAAAGGAAGGGAAAGAAGAAGAGAGAAGGAGGGAAGCTGTCCCTACCTCCAAAGCCCAGCTCCGACAGCCATTCTTGGCTGTTCTCAGGTATAAAACTACACCTATACCTGCTGCTATGCTGCTGTTCTCCACTCAACTTCTTAGATCTCTATGTTTTTTATGTGCATCTGGCCATTGGCAGCCCAGAACAGCTGGGGGCTGCCATGAGCCGCTCCAGATCTGCCATGCAAGCATGGAGCATGGAAGAACTGAGATATTTGAGTAAAAATACAGATCTGTTTTGCTGGTCTTGAAGCCAAAATCTGGCTGTGCATGGCTGCACTGCCAGATGCACTGTTATTTGACTGTTTAGAGTCCTGAGTACATGCCCTGGCTGCACAGAACCTAACCCTAGGTGGTAGCAACTTTGGATTACTATTTTATACCTAAAACCAGCTTTGCATGTAGCCAAAATCGTGGCTTGCAGCTGAAGCTATACTGGGTTACTATTCACTGGGCTGTCTGGGCAGCCAAGTGGTGGGCCCAGCTGAAAATCCACAGGGACCAGTGCAAAGTATGCCCCTGGGGGTCCATGATGACCTAACATGCATGGGGAGAGGATCCATGCACTGCCCGTGGTTCAAAACCTTGGAATCTCAGCTAGATTCCGATTTTGCAATCTCTGGGTGATGGCACTGGGCGATGCAGACATCACCCAGAGACATCACCCAGTGAATGAAAACTTCACTGTTTTGCTGATTTGACTTGGGGGACCTCCACATATGAACTATAAACAGTGTAAGGAGGTGAAAAATGACCAAAATACCCCTCATCACATCTGTCCACAATTATGTATACCTTGGGTACCCAAGTGGGCTCCACAGGGCTTGAAAACCCTGTCTGTGTTGGTCCTGCAGCACTGCTGACCTAGGGACTATGTTGTAAGGATATTGTGACCTAGAACACTGTACTACAGTGATAAAATACGATATTGACCCTAAGCCACATTCTCCGGATGATGCACCGGGGCATGGGCCTAAAGCCCAGTGTAAGGCCCAGAGAATTCAAAGTGATCTCGGACTGAGCACCGAGTTAGACCTAGGAGTTTAGACTAACCCTGGGTTATCCAAAACAGTTTTTGAATAATTAAAATTACATATTTTTTACTTATTACTTTAGGATTTGTTTCCGTGCTCGAGGTGCACAGCCAGATACCGGCCGGAACTGAACAAACAACTGAACCGGTAGGATCAAACCAAGGTGAGTGGAATTACGCCATGAGTGTAGGTGTAACATGACTGATGATGACATCAACAACAATATTTACTATCCTTAATTACTTTAAATTGTTTTATATTCTCATTTAAATTCTGAATCTTATCTGATGAACGTTGGAAATGGATGATAATGCTTGTATGTGAAATTGCTAGATTAGATGCCGTAGCCGGCTTGGAAATGAGGCCTGTGGTAGTCCGTATTATGGGATACGGTTGACAACGCCTGACTCATACGATGCCATATAGACATCGGGCTAGAGTTTCATCATTCGTGCTACGCACCCTTGTCAACAGGGGTTAAGGTGTTGGATGCCTGTGGGGGCGACCGTATAATCCTTGAGCTATATGCCGGGTTTTAAGCCACAATTCAATTATGAGCTATATGCCGGGCTTAAAACCATAATAAGGAAAAAAGAATATAGTCCTTGAGCTATATGCCGGGTTCTAAGCCACAATTCAATTATAAGCTATATGTCGGGCTTAGAACTATAATAAGGAAAAGAAATGTGATTATGAGCTTTATGTCGGGCTTTATGCCACAATATAATCCAAAAGAAAATGAATGTGATTATGAGCTATATGCCGGGCTTTATGCCACAATATAATCCGAAAGAAAAAGAAAAGAAGAGAATTAAGCTAAATGCCAACGGTTACTTCACAGGTTAATCATAGAGGGCTGGTCGGACTGACCCAGGAAGAGATGCTGGAGCCGACTGGTTTTCTCTGACAACTCAATGGGTGTATCACGAGAAGGGGTAACCAAGCCTGCACCAGGGATACATGTATTGGGGATTGTAGTAGCACTGACCTGACTTAGTTGTGATGTTAGGTGGTTAATAAAAAAAATGACCTGCACCTCATGTAGGACTCATTTGGTTGTGCTTGCATGTGCATGCATGGTTTATATTTCATTCACGGGCTCGGTGGAGTTCACACTCTTGTATATTCTCTTTTAGTTGATTTTGCAGGAACAGGTTTGCCTATTGGCAAGGAAGCTGTCGATGGAATTGTAGATCTTCCTCATTTCGTTGCTTAGCGACGATTTTGTTATTATTTAAGTTTCTTTATTTCAAGAAGTGTAATTACTAAGACAATGTACTTATTGAACATAAATGAATATGTATATGGTATAACATAGGTACTTGGGATTTTATTATTGATGATATAAATCATCTGTGGATAGTTCGATCTTCCGTTGCACTCTGATATTTTTCTATTATCTTTTAACCTCAATGTGTGGTTTGTGACGTGTAAATACTGCTTCTAGATCCTTGGAGATTGGCGGATGTCGTAGGATATCCGGTCACTTGCCTAAATCCTCCTAGGGGGTGGTTTGGGGTGTGACAGAGTGGTATCAGAGCGGGAAGCTCTATTTACATTCACAAACAACGGAAGTAGGATGGTGGGTGGTCTAGAGACAAAGAAAGAAAAATTTCAAGAAAATACCAAAATAAGGAAGTAAAAGAACATAGTAGGAGACTAGCTAGGTGTAAAAGATGATAACTTTATAATTGAAGAGGCATAAACTTTTACATCCGAAAAGGAAATTGGAGGTACTACTTCTGAACTACAACTTAGAAAGGAAAGTCCAACTGATACACAAAAAAAAAAACAAAAAACAAAAAACAAAAAAAAAAACAAAAATAAATAAAAATAAAAATAAAATAAAATAAAATAAAAAGAAAACACACACACACACCCCAACCTATCTTTGTGCTTACTCCTATTGTAGTATTTATAAATTCCTATGTTTTGGGTTACGCATCTCTATACGTGCGATGTTTCACTATTATGTTGTACCATAGCAAATGCTAGCTTGTACGCGTCGGTACCAATTTAGAACCTTCTTTAGTTAGAAAATGTAGATTTATTTATGCCCAAGATCCCTTTCTACAGAAACAACCATGGTTAACACAAGATCCAATCGGGGTGGTCGTCATGGAAGAGGCCCTCGATTTGTTCCAGAAGTTGGACTACCGAGCGAAGTCGAAGCTTAAAACTTTAAAGTGTCAGTCACTTCGGCAGGGATACCCAGGGATCTTCCAAACCTGGTGCCTGCAACCCCTCTGACTCCTGCCACCGCACCACCTTCGGCTATGACTGTCGGTGAGCTGAATACCATCGTAGCAAACATGATACGGATCACGCAGCAACAACAAGAAATGCTGGCCCATATGACCACTCAGTTTACGACCATGATGCAATAGCAAGTGATGCCCCCACCCAATCAGCCTCCACAATTTCCACCTTCGGAGCCTTAGCATGTCATAGATAACTCCACTGCTAGGGTGATAAAGAGGTTCAAGCAACTTCATCCGCCCTCTTTTTCAAAGATCAGCTCGGAGGCGATGGAATTGGAGAGATGGATTAGTGCTTTGGAAAAAGCCTTTGCTGTATTAGAATGTACCGATGCCCAAAAGTAGATATGTGTCGGGTACCAGTTGCAGAACGAGGCTGAAACTTGGTGGAAGTTGACGCGACCAAATTTGGAGGCGACTCATCCCAACCCCACTTGGGATCAGTTCAAGGAAGTCTTCTTTAAGAATTATTTTCCTAAGAGTTTCAGAGACAAGAAGGAAACTGAATTCTCTGTCCTTATACAAGGATCAAAGACAGTGTTAGATTACCAGCAGTAGTTTGAGGATTTGTTCCATTTCGCATCGGAACATATGAAGGGGGAGGCTAGCAAAATGAAGAAATTTGAAAAGGGGCTCAAGCCTGAGATCGGGTCCATCCTGTCAGTCATGGATATTCAGACCTATGCACAGATGGTCGATAAAGCCAAGACGATAGAAGATAGACTAAACGAGGGGACCACAGTATCAACGGGGCTAGGCAAGGGGCCTAACGCCTTAAAATTTTTAGAGTGGCCCAACGAGACCTTCCGAGGATCTAGCTTAAGCCCTAGCTTGGCACAGAATTGTAGGTTTGAAATGGGTCAAGCATATCAACCCATTCACCCAGTCAAGCATATCAACCCATTCACCCAATATTTGAACAGCCTACACAGTATTATCGCCATGCTTCGAGCCAATCGACATAATTTACGGCTATGCCCCGATCGTCTAAGTCAAACAACTGATGCTATATCTGCAAGCAGCCCGGACACATGGCTAGGGATTGTCATCATCGCAGATTTCGTGCACCACGACGAGATCCACCTACTACTCGACTTTTCCCATCCCAAAGCAATGGAGTCCAAAAACAAGTATATGCCTTGGACACAAGGGAAGCTGAGGCAACTTCAAAATAATAACAGGTACTCTACCCATATCATTCTCACCTATTCGAGTATTATGTTGATTGCAGCATATCACACTCTTTCATTCTACTAAGGTTGCTAATGCAAGGAAGGTGCCCTCGAAGAACTTAGAACACAAATGGGTGGTTAGCATTGTTATTTGAAACAATGAAGGGGGAGGCTTGTAAAATGATCAAATACAGTGTTAGATTACCAGCAGTAGTTTGAGGATTTGTTCTATTTCACACCGGAACATATGAAGGGGGAGGCTAGCAAAATGAAGAAATTTGAAAAGGGGCTCAAGCCTGAGATCGGGTCCATCCTGTCAGTCATGGATATTCAGACCTATGCATAGATGGTCGATAAAGCCAAGACGATAGAAGATAGACTAAACGAGGGGACCATAGTATCAACGGGGCTAGGCAAGGGGCCTAACGCCTTAAAAATTTTAGAGTGGCCCAACGAGACCTTCCGAGGATCTAGCTTAAGCCCTAGCTTGGCACAGAATTGTAGGTTTGAAATGGGTCAAGCATATCAACCCATTCACCCAGTCAAACAATGGTTAGCATTGTGAGTTTAAATGAAGATTATGGACCCTATCCATTTGGAAATTCTATAATCGTATGTAGATTTTGGGAGGATGATAAAAGATTGTAGGCGCATAGTTAGGTCTTGGTAAAGTGATATACCGCAAACCAAACGAATAGAACAACCAAGAACAAGATGAAACTGGAACTAAAGGATCCGACAAAACGTTGCTCAACAATAGCTATGAAGGGGATAATGGGTCACCAAATGTCCCGTCCGTTATTAGGAGCGAACAATAGGGATTCCATCAATATCCCAATTCATCCTAAAGTTGAGACTAGGTATTGGGAAATCAGAAGTTAAAGTGTTCATAGGAAGAGCTGTGTAGGAAAGATGGTGTAGATTTATACCACACAACCCAAAGTCATAGGAGTATAGATTATTAGGCAAAATATGCGGGGGTAGTTGGATCATTTGACTTCTTTTAAGGTATATGTTTGGAGTTCAATTTTTCTTAGGCCCTCAAGATCAAGCTGGACATTAGATCAATCAAATTTGGGAGTAATCTAAATAACTTATTGGGAGTTGGATATGTTTAAGGACCAGATCTTTATAGCTCAATAGAAAAATGAGCGATCCCGATACAAGATGAAAGGGCTTGAAGTACATCATGGGAAATCAAGTATTTTCTTGGGAATCGCCAACCAAAGGGGTGGTGCAGTTTGATAAAAGGGGAAGTTGAACCCGAGAATCATGACCAGTGGTGTACTGATTGGAAGAAGTCCATGATGTATTCCATGCATCGATGTTGAAGAAGTACCTCCCAAATTCGAGTCGTGACTTGACTCAGGAACCACTTAGGCTCGCTGCCACCATGACCTGTCAAGAGAAACCCGAAGAGAATGTGGGATGTGAGAAGCACAATCTCCACAACTGGATTACCTTGTTGTAAAGATATTGTGGAATAGTCGGCTCGATCAAGGAATGTCCGGTTGACAAAAAGATGAAAGATGGTCGAAGTATCCTTATCTGCTTGAATCACCAGACACGTTCAATTTCGAGGACGAAATTTTATAAGGTTGGGGGAATGTAAAACCCCTGCCCAAAAATAGGGGCTAATTGGAATTTTTGTTAAAAGCCCAGAATTTGAGGTCAAGGCTACCAGTATACTGTGGTGCATTGAACCTGAGGTTAAACATAATGAGGTAGCCCATTGGTGAGGACCTACATACCATTAAGAAGGCAAACACCAACTCCTTATGACTGTACAGCTCATCACAAAATGTACAACCCAAGGAAGGTGCCATACCTTGATTCTAGGACCCTTGGATTGAATCCTAGTTCTAGGCTAAACTAATGATGACCCTCATCACCTTGAATGTTTTAGATAAAACATTTTTAAACCCAAATATCAATTTTCATGATTGGTTTGATGATGAGAAGCCAATTCCATACATACATCTTAAATCCCAACATAAATGACAAATTCTGCTAATTTATAGATTGACGTTCTCTTAGTTAAAATGATATAACTCCAGCACCCAAACTTCATTTGTGTTGGTTCCAATTTTATTGGAAACTAGAGTCATAGGGCTGCATTTTGTTGAAAGACACCATTACCTCGATATGTTTCTAAGTTAGTTAAAAGTTTAGCTCAAGTTTCTGTCAAAATCAGATCCTGCTGTTTTAACAGGTTGACCTTTGTGTAATAAAAATATCATACCTTCATAACCCAATCTTCATTTCATTTGATTCCAGTTTTTCTAGAAACTAGATTCATAGAGCTTCATTTTCTTAGAAGGAACCATGATCCAATTATGTCTCTAAATGGACTGAATTTTCATTTCAATCCAAAACATTCTACAAATCAATTCTCTGGATGATGTCACTGGGCGATGCACACATCACCCAGAGTGAAAAATTGCTGTATTTTGATCTGTAGATGTGTGGGTGCCACCCATGTTGGCCATAAACACCCTCCATAGGTTGAAGGGAGTCTGGGGGACCACCTCATACCCTTGGATCCATGTGGACCCCACCCATGTGGCTAAAATAAGAGAGAATTAGCCTAAAAATGCATTCTTGAAATGGGCCTAAGCAGCCAAACAGGCCCTAGTCAAGGGCTGGTCTATAAATAGAGGACTCAGCCTCATTTTAGAGCCGATTTCTACTTCTGAAAACGTGGGAGAGAAAAGAAGAGAGAAAAGAGAAGGAGAGGAAGAAGAAAGGAAGGGAAAGAAGAAGAGAGAAGGAGGGGAAGCTGTCCCTACCTCCAAAGCCAAGCTTCGGCAGCCATTCTTGGCTGTTCTCAGGTATAAAACTACACCTATACCTGCCGCTATCCTGCTGTTCTCCACTCATCTTCTTAGATCTCTATGTTTTTTATGTACATCTGGCCATTGGCAGCCCAGAACAGCTGGCGGCTGCCATGAGCCACTCCAGATCTACCATGCAAGCATGGAGCATGGAAGATCTGAGATATTTGAGTAAAAATACAGCTCTATTTTGCTGGTCTTGAAGCCAAAATCTGGCTGTGCATGGCTGCACTGCCAAATGCACTGTTATTTGACCGTTTGGAGTCCTGAGTGCATGCCCAGGCTGCATAGAACCTAACCCTAGGTGGTAGCAGCTTTGGATTACTATTTTATACCTAAAACCAGCTTTGCATGTAGCCAAAACTGTGGCTTGCAGCTGAAGCTATACTAGGTTACTATTCACTGGGCTGTCTGGGCAGCCAAGTGGTGGGCCCAGGTGAAAATCCACAAGGACCAGTGTAAAGTATGCCCCTGGGGGTTCATGATGACCTAACATGAATGGGGAGAGGATCCATGCACTGCCCGTGGTTCAAAACCTTGGAATCTCAGCCTGATTCCAATTTTGCAATCTTTGGGTGATGGCATTGGGCGATGCCACTGGGCGATGGCACTGGGCGATGCAGAGACATCACCCAGTGAATGAAAACTTCACTGTTTTGCTGATTTGACTTGGGGGACCTCCACATATGGACTATAAACAATGTAAGGAGGTGGAAAATGACCAAAATAACCCTCCTCACTTCTGTCCACAATTATGTATACCTTGGGTACCCAAGTGGGCTCCGTAGGGCTTGAAAACCCGGTCTGTGTTGGTCCAGCAGCATTGCTGACCTAGGGACTGTGATGTAAGGATACTGTGACCTAGAACCATGCACTATAGTGATAAAATATGATATTGACCCTAAGCCACATTCTCAGGATGATGCACCAGGACATGGGCCTAAAGCCCAGTGCAAGGCCCAGAGAATTCAAAGTGATCTTGGACTGAGCATTGAGTTAGACCTATGAGCCTAGACTAACCCTGGGTTATCCAAAACAGTTTTTGAATAATTAAAATAACATATTTTTGATTTATTGCTTTAGGATTTGTTTCCGTGCTCGAGGTGCACAGCCAGATACCGGTCGAAACTGAACAAACAATTGAACCGGTAGGATCAAACCAAGGTGAGTGGAATTACGCCATGAGTGTAGGTGTAACATGACTGATGATGACATCAACAACAATATTTACTATCTTTAATTACTTTAAATTGTTTTATATTCTCATTTAAATTCTGAATCTTATCTGATGAACGTTGGAAATGGATGATAATGCTTGTACGTAGAATTGCTAGATTAGATGCCGTAGCCTACTTGAAAATGAGGCCTGTGGTAGCCCATATTATGGGATACGATTGACACCGCCTGACTCATATGATGCCATATATACATGGGGCTAGAGTTTCATCACCTGTGCTATGTACCCTTGCCAACAGGGGTTAAGGTGTTGGATGCCAATGGGGGTGACCGTATAATCCTTGAGCTATATGCCGGGTTTTAAGCCACAATTCAATTATGGGTTATATGCCGGGCTTAAAACCATAATAAGGAAAAAGGAATATAATCCTTGAGCTATATGCCGAGTTCTAAGCCACAATTCAATTATGAGCTATATGCCGGGCTTAGAACTATAATAAGGAAAAGAAATGTGATTATGAGCTTTATGCCACAATATAATCCAAAAGAAAATGAATGTGATTATGAGCTATATGCTGGGTTTTATGCCACAATATAATCTAAAAGAAAAAGAAAAGAAGAGAATTAAGCTAAATGCCAACGGTTACCTCACAGGTTAATCACAGAGGGCTGGTCGGGCTGACCTAGGAAGAGATGCTGGAGCCGACTAGTTTTCTGCGACAACTCAATGGGTGTATCGCAGGAAGGGGTAACCAAGCCCGCACCAAGGATACATGTATTGGGGATTGTAGTAGCACTGACCTGACTTAGTTGTGATGTTAGGTAGCTAATAAATAAAATGATCTGCACCTCATGTAGGACTCGTTTGGTTGTGCTTGCATGTGCATGCATGGTTTATATTTCATTCATGGGCTCAGTGGAGCTCACACTCTTGTATATTCTCTTTTAGTTGATTTTGTAGGAACGGGTTTGCCAATGGGCGAGAAAGCTGTCGATGGAATTGTAGATCTTCCTCATTTCGTTGCTTAGCAACGATTTTGTTATTATTCAAGTTTCTTTATTTCAAGAAGTGTAATTACTAAGACAATGTACTTATTGAACATAAATGGATAGGTATATGGTATAACATAGGTACTTGGGATTTTATTATTGATGATATAAATCATCTGTGGGTAGTTCGATCTTCCGTTGCACTCTGATATTTTTCTATTATCTTTTAGCCTCAATGTGTGGTTTGTGACGTGTAAATACTGCTTCTAGATCCTTGGGGATTGGCGGATGTCGTAGGTTATCTGGTTACTTGCCTAAATCTTCCCAGGGGGTAGTTTGGGGTGTGACAACCACTCCTGGGAATGTGTGTAAAGGACCCTAAATGGCATGTGGGGACAAGGCCCATACCATTGGCCAAACCCCTATGCAAACCCATTGAGGTTTAGCTCTGTTGAAGCCTCTGGGCGATGCAGTGGGCGATGCCGACAACGCCCAGAGCCATTGCCCGGTGAGTAAAATAGCATATTTTAATGGATTTAAATTATGGGGACCACTCATACTGGACATGGGCACCCTCCATAGGTAGAGGGGAGTCTAAGGGACCACCTCATACCCCTGGTTCACTGTGGACCCCACCAGAGTGCCCAGAGTGGCTGTGAATGCAGTAAAGAATGCATTTTGAAAAATGGACTTAATGGCCAAATAGGCCTTAGTTATGGGCTAGTCTGGGCTGGTCTGTAAATAGGAATGCCTTAGGCTCATTTAGAGCCCTTAGCTCTATTGGAATCGTGAGGGGAGAAAGAAGAGAGAACGGAGAGAAGGAAGAGGAGGAAGAAGAAGAAAGAGAGGAAGGAAGGAAGGAGGGGGAGCTGCTTACACCTGAGCCCAGAATCCATGGCACCCAAGCTCAGCTCAGGTATTCAGATCTGTACCCAAAACCTGCTGCCTCTTGAATCTCTGCATTCCTACTTATTTTCTGCTCTCGGGCAGCCCAGAATAGTTGGGAACTGCTATGGATGGCTCCAGATCTGCCATGCAAGCATAGAGCATGGGAGGTCTGATATTTTTAGTTGATTTTATAGGGCTAATATGCCATTTTTTAGAGTCGAATCTGGTTGTGCATGGCTGCACATGGACCATGATGAAGATCACCCTGGGGGTCACCTTATGCCCTAACATTCATGGGGTGATGAATTGATCACTGCCCATGATCTGCAACCTAGGGATCTTAGCCCATTATCGATTTGAAGCCTCTGGACGATGCACTGGGCGATGCAGACAACGCCCAGAGCCATCGCCCAGTGAATGAAAATTTGTAGAATCATTGATCTGGCCTTGGGAACCTTACCCATTGGCCATGTGACAGTGTGGGAAGGTGGGAAATGACCTAAATGCCCTTCCCCACATCTGTCCTCATAAAGGGATGGCTTGGGAACCCAAATGGGCCCCACATGACTTGGGATTCCTGCTTGTGCTTGGTCCTGTAGCACAGACAAGCTATGGATAGCATAGTAAGCCTAGTATATCCTAGGGTCAGGTAATAACACTGTAAATTACTATCTTATCCCTAGGCCACCAACTCTGGATGATGCACCGGGACATGAGCCTAAGGCCCAGTGCAAGGCCCAGTGATTCCATGTGAAGAACAACTAAACACCGAGTCAACCCAGTGAGCTTAGATCAACCCTAGGGTTTCCAAAAATAGATTGGGATACTAAAATGACAATTTCTGATTTATACCTAGGATTTGATCCTGCGCTCGAGGCCAACAACCAGACTGCTGTTGGAATTGAATTTACAACCTAGTACTTAGAACCAGACCCAGGTGAGTGAACTGTTATCATATATGTATGTGTAACTGTGTTACTATGCCGACGGATAAGAATTTTAAATTATAAATGTTGTGTTATCTAATTCTGTTCAAACTACTCAAATCACTGCATATTGACTATCTATTGATCAACACTGTGAATTCTTATATGATGATTGTGAATGTTAGACTAGATGCCGTAGTCGGCTTGGACATGAGACCTGTGGTAGCCCGTAATATGGATGCGGTTGACACCACTCGACTCATACGATGCCATATAGACATAGAGTTAGAGTTTTATCACCCTTGCCAATAGGGGTGAAGGTGTTGGATGCCTGTGAGAGTGACCATATGTGTATATGAGAAATGAAAAGAAATGTGTTTGCACCGGAATGGTGAATGTGAAAGAAATTGTGTTCGCATCGGAATGGTGATTATGGGCTATGAGCCAGAAAAAAAAAAAAGAAAAGAAAAGAGAAAAGAAATGGATTGCTCTATAGGTTAATCACAGAGGGCTGGTCGGGCTGACTTTGGTAAACGAATGTGGGAGCTGACTAGTCCTCTTCGACAACTCAATGGGTGTATCGTGGGAATGGGTAACCAAGCCCGCACCAGGGATACATGTATTGGGGATTGTAGTAGCACTGACTTGACTTAGTTGTATTGCTAGGTGACTAATAATAAAATCTGGACTTGCATATTATGTAGATCATGTGAATTGTGGTTGCACGTGCATGCATGATGATATATTTTGCTCACGAGCTCAGTGGGGCTCACACTCTGTTATATATGTTTTTCTTTAGATGATTTTGCAGATCGATGCCACTATAGCATGGAGGCACGCTACGAGGAGGAGAGCCCTCGTGATTATAACTATATTGGTGTGGACTCCGACGGAGGTCATACCGATCCTTCATGTGTTCTCGGTGGCCGTTGATGAAGACCAGTAAAGGACGCACTTGATGCTTTTTGTCTTGGGGACTCCTTTTTGTTTTTGTTAGGAGTTTATCCCCGCCTTGCTTGTGGTTTAGTTGGAGTTTCGTACTTTTCCTTTTAGGGTTGAGTTAGCTCACCCCGTATATACTTGTATATATTTTCTTTGGCTTTTCTCTTGTCAGCTTTGTTTCTTAGTTTGTGGGTAGTTTGGGGAATGTATCAGAACATTTTCACATATGTATATATTATCACCATTTTCCATATCGCTACGCTTTCTATTTGTTATTACAATTGTAGTTTTTTAGCAGCACTCTGATCTTGCCTTTGGTAAAGTGAATGAATGTGGTTCCGTGAATGTATTAACTGCTTCTAGATCTGTGGGGTTTGGCGGATTGTCGTTATGCAACTCGGGTCACCTACCTAATCCTCCCAGGGGTGGTTTGGGGTGTGATAGAGCTTGGTATCAGAGCATGAGGCTCTTCTTACATTCTTGGAATGCAGACTAGGACTAATAAGCTACAAATATTAAAACATGTAATAAATAAAAGATACATGGGAGGCAAATGTAAATGAACAAAAGATGCATAACTTCCACTAAATTAAAGACAACTGTGGCCAAGCCACTACATCAGTCTGATTTAAAGTGTTACCCCAATATTTACATAAGCTGACAAACAAAAAAAAACTACATACATCTCGAACAAAGAAAAGTACATAAGCTAAAAAAAAAAAAGAGATAGGTCATAACCACGTAGCATAAACATCTGAAGCTGGCTGGAAGAACTACTTTGTAGGAGGAAGGTCGCCCGAAGGAGGCTATGTCTGGCGAGAGTCTACTCAGTAGAATCTATCCCAAAAGTCCAGGTGCTGCTCAACGGACACTACCCTGCTCTCCAAAGATGTGAAGCCCTGATCCATCCTGGTCGACATGTCAGAAAGCTGAGTAACGAAAGCTCTAGAAATATGACATCATCTGTGCCCACTCAGAAGGCTCTGGAACCTGAGAACTGGTGGCACCCGTCACCTCATAGGTAGGTAAGTCAGTAAATTGTGTGCCAACATCCTCGAAGTCGCCCTGACCCATACCCTGGTCCTCTCCATGCTCGCCCTGGATGTTTACCTCAATGTCTCCTAACGCCACACCCTGCTCATCTCCACCATGCATCTCACCCAGCCTCTCTTCCTGCTGCTCATCACCTGGCATCACCATCTCCTCTTCCTCCTGTGGATCACCCCCTGGCACTTTCATCTTCAGTATTAAGGTCTTATCAATAGGCCTAGATCTGTCCTTCTCCGCATTCTCACCCTCCAGAGGAACCCCAAAATGCTGAAAGACTAGAGTAAGGAACTTCACATATGGAAGGTTCCCATCAGCCGGGTTCTATGCATGATATAACATGGCCTGAAGTAGTAGGTAAGGGAGATTTATGATCGGACCCCCTCTGCTGGCTCCTAGTAGACAGTAAGTAATATAAGCCCTCATCATAGAAATACTACCCCTATTCCCACCCTTGGGGTAGATGTTGTAGGACACACACCTACTAATCACTTGAGCACTGGGCTTGTAGGAAGCCTCGGACTTGGGTGTGTCCTGTGAACCTATCAGTGCTTTGAAGACCATCCTCCTAGTCTCCAAAGAAAACATCTCTGAGATGTCCATCCTGGGTTTGTAGTAAACTCTCTCTCCTGTGTTGGGAATACCCAAAACCTCTGCTAGTGAGGCAGTGGACAACCTAATATCCACTCCCTTCACTCTACTCTCTAAGCCAAACTCTTGTGCCCCAGATGGCACCAAATTGTAGTAAAAGTACCAAACCAAGTTAGGATAACAAGGCTCGGTAGGGGTCAACAAAGAGGTCCAACCCAAGATGTTGAACCTAGTATAGAGATTGTACTGGTGAAAGTCATCCACCTGTACTACCCGCCCATTCACAATTTTTAGGGACCTAAAATTTTTCCAATCCCTAGCATGCTCGTACCAAGAGAAATGGAATCGGTCGAACTCGGGTTCCTCCGAAGATGAGTCATCCCTAGATGAAGATGGAGGTACCATAGATGAAGAGGATGATGAACGCTCACTCTCAACCCAAAGCCTCTTCTGTGCCACGGACTTCCTAGCCGTACGATGACTTGTAGACATCTTTTTACAAAAGAGAAGAAAAAGGGATAGTTAGGGCAAGAGAAATTAGTAAAAACCCTAGCTAAAGCAAGATTGAAAGAAAAGAAAACCTAACACGAGAATGTAGCTAGGAAATCTTACCTAGGCACGAGTAGATTCGCAAGGAACTAGGAGAAATGTGAGAATTTGGTGTGGGATTAGTCACACTACCCTCCAAAGACTTTTCCTAGGTGTTTAGAGAGGTTTAGAAGAAGTTAGGAATGATATGGGCACCTCTCGGACTCATATACCTGCGCCCTGATTCTCTGGGCGATGGCACTGGGCAATGCAGGCAACGCCCAGAGACATCGCCCAGTGAATGAATTTTTGCTGGTTTTGGTTATTTTGCACATAAGAACTTGGGTTTCACCTATAATAACCTTGATAGACATAAAAATGTAAATTTTTCATATATATATGTAATTGATTAAACTAATTAATTAAACAAGTACAAATTACCTAAGATTAAGGGGATACAACTCCTATTTAGGGATTTTGGTGATATACATGTAAATTGTTTTCCTCATTAATGTAAGTAGTGATTGATAAATAAATATACATATACTTATGAAAATTGGTGTGTGTGTAAAATATTTAGTTATTATGTGTTGATACTGTGATGTACAAACTGAATGGTTTGATGCCATGCAAAACCAAACATAGATAAATAGGTATGTTGTAATACGTATCTACGACGTGTAGGGAGCATAGATCTTATCATATCCAAAGTCTAGGACAGCCAAGAATAGAATCTAATAGGTTGTCTAGCCAATCAAAACTCTTAGATGCTAAGGTACCTCGAGCCAGCCCACTCATATTCTTATCATTATAGAATGTTTAAATTCCAGTAGATATGTACTTAATTCTTTTAATTAAGTATAACCTGTTGCTTAGAACCTCTCTATTTCAGGACCCATTACCTTGGCCAAGGCTGGAGACCCCAGCAACATGAGTTATATTAGGGAGCTAAGAGAGAGACTAAGGCGGATACGTCGGATTCTACCCCGGGCAGAGAACCGAATGGACTTTTACCTAGCCCATATTGCTGTTAGTGAACCAAGGGAACGAGATTACTTTCTGTCCCTAGCCGAGGAGGTTGGAGCTGATATAGAGTACTTACTTGTGATGGCGTTCATGGCCGAAAGGAAACTGGAGCAGTTTGCCTGTTAGGACAAGTAAGTAATTAAAAGACTTTTACTTAAAACTTTAAATTCTCTCATATAGTGTCAAGCATAGTTGCCATTACATAAAATGCTTAAGAAATTGAAACAAAACACAAATGAATGAAACACCTCATAACGAACAAAGAAGTCATATCTAACAATCCACCTTACTGGTGCGACTCATGAAGTTCACTGGAACTATGGACTAGGTTTGTACCTGCACTAACTAGGAGTGTTTTGCTGACCTCAAGGGAAATATTGGAATATTGAACCTATTGCTCTTTTCAGAAAAGCAACCATGGTCAACACGAGAAGTTCTCAAGGTGGTCGTAAAGGAAAATGTCCTCTTGTTACCTCGGATGATGAATCACCCAATAAAAATGAGGCTCAGGTTTCTGACACATCTGCTGCTTCGTCAGGAGCACCAGCAGCCGCTCAAGCCACTGCTGCCGCACCTTAGCCAAGTATGGTGGCCAGCGAAGTGAGTGTCATGATGATGATCATGATGCAAACCATGCAGCAATAATAAGAGCTGCTAGGCCAGATGTCCACACAATTTGCAACCATGATGCATGAGCGTGCAGCACCACCTCAGCCACCCAATCGGCTCGTACATTTTCCACCACCTATACCACAACACTTGGCGGAAAACTCTACTGCTAAGGTGATGGAGAGATTCAAGAAACTCCAACCACCTGCGTTTTCTAAGATAACTTCCAAGGCAATGCAGCCAGAATGGTGGATTAGTGCCCTAGAGAAGGCATTTGAAGTGCTTAAGTGCACGGATGCACAGAAGCTAATATGTGCGGGTTATCAACTATAGAACGAGGCTGAAGCTTGGTGGAAGGCTACTAAGCCAAATCTAGAAGCTACTCATCCAAATCCCACTTGGGACCAATTTAAAGAAGTCTTCTTCAAGAATTACTTCCTAGAGAGCTTTAGGGATAGGAAAGAAGCGGAGTTCACCGCACTGGTGCAAGGAACCAAGACAGTGTTGGATTACCAGCAACAGTTCGAAGACCTGTTCCATTTTGCTCCAGAACACCTGAGAGGGGAAGTTAATAAAGCAAAGAAATTTGAGAAGGGACTCAGAACTGAGATTGGATCAGTCCTGTCAATAATGGACATTCAGGACTATGCTCGAATGGTCGACAAGGTGAAGACAATGGAAGATAGATTTAAAGAGAAGGAGAAAGAGAAAGTTGTGAAGTCGCCCGGGTTAGGCAAAAGGCCAAGTGATTTTCAAACTTTTGGTTGGCCTAACAAAGCTTTTAGTGGAGCCAGTTCATACTCCAACCTGACTCCATATCGCAGGCCGAACGTGGGTCAGAACCCTTTCCGCCCCCCGCTTTCAATCGACCTGCTCGACCGGCTATGAGTCAGGTGACAACAGCATCGACAGCAACTCGACCAGCCACTAGTCAAGTGAGCCAAGCCTCCACACCAGCTGTTCCATCCTTTAAGTGCTACATGTGCAACAAAGAGGGGCACATGGCCAGAGATTGTAGAACGCGTGGGTACAGCAACAACTCGCTTAATCAGTCCTATGCTAGACCTTTCCAACAATAGGACAATCGGACATGAAGAAAGATATTCACAATGACAAACGAGGAGGCTGAGGCAAACCCCGATGTACTGACAGGTAAGTTTGATGAACACTACTTAATTCTAGGGAATAATTGGCTTACTTCGAGTAACCTAAATCACATACAAACCCTAGGTACCCTGAGTGTCTCAACCATACCTGCACGAGTGTTATTCGACTCGGGCGCATCCCACTCTTTCATTTCTACCACCTTTGCGAGTAGGATGAAAGATCAACCGAGGGACATCGGGCACGAATTAGTAGTCAGCACACCGACAGGTAGTGTCATGAGTTTGAAGGAAGTCTACGACCCCTGTAAGATAGAAATTTGTGGGAAGAACTTGACCGCATGACTGATAAAGCTTGATATGAAAGATTTGGACGTGATATTAGGCAAGGATTGGCTATCCGCCTATGGAGCAAACGTCAAGTGTGCGGAAAAGAGAATTGTATTCAAGATGGAAGATGGGTCAATTCTCACCTATCAAAGTGAATAAAAGAGAAAGCCCAAGAGGATAACTTTGTCAGCTCTTCAGGCATGAAAGTTGCTAGATGATGGATGCCAAGGCTTTTTGGCCACTGTGATAGAAACGGAGGCGAAGATAAAACCCTTGGAAGAACTTGAGAACGTCAGAGAATTTCCTGATATTTTTCCAGAAGATCTGACGCAACTATCGCCTGACCGCGACATAGAATTCATGATTGATCTAATTCCTGGTGCAGCTCTAGTATCCAAGGCACCGTATCAGATGGCACCTATCGAACTGAAAGAGTTGCAGATTCAATTACAAGATTTGTTGAAGAAAGGATTTATACGACCCAACGTGTCTGCTTAGGGAGCACCCATGCTGTTCGTAAAGAAGAAGGATGGTAGCATGCCGCTGTGTATCGACTACCGCAAGCTGAATAAGCTAACCATCAAGAATCGATACCTGTTGCCATGCATCGATGACCTATTTGACCAACTACAAGGAGCGAGAGTTTTCTCCAAGATTGATCTTAGGTCCGGATACCATCAACTAAAGATCAAAAGCGGTGATATCCATAAGAAGGCGTTTAGAACTCGATACGGACATTATGAATTCTTGGTATTATCGTTTTGGTTAACCAATGCCCCGGCAGCATTCATGGATATGATGAACAGAGTGTTCCATGATGTATTGGATAAGTTCGTCATCGTATTCATTGACGACATCCTGGTGTACTCCAAAAGTGAAGAAGAACATGCTCAGCATCTTACCTTCATGCTGCAGCGATTACGGGAACACCAACTCTACGCCAAGTTCAGTAAGTGCGAATTTTGGCTTCACCAAATTGGATTCCTGGGACACATCGTCACTAAGGGCAACATTCAAGTGGACCTAGATAAGGTGAAAGTGGTTCTCGAGTGGGAGAATCCAAAGAATGCCACTGAGATCCAAAGTTTCTTAGGATTGGTCGGATATTACTGTCGATTTATCAAAAATTTCTCATGCATCTCGGCACCGATGACAAAACTTACAAAGAAAGGCGCCAAGTTTGAATGGAATGAAGTGTGCGAGAAAAGTTTTCAGGAGTTGAGAAACCATTTGGTAATGGCTCCAGTTTTGACCATTCTGGATGGCACTGGAGGAATGGTAGTTTACACTGATGCATCCAGGACAGGATTAGGTGGCATCCTGATGCAAAAAGGTAAAGTGGTTGCCTATCCCTCAAGACAACTGAAGGAACACGAGAAGAACTACCCCACTAATGACTTGGAGTTGGCGGTAGTGGTCTTCACGTTAAAGATATGGCGGCATTACCTATTTGGTGAAAAGAGTGAAATCTTCAGTGATCGTAAAAGTCTGAAGTATTTCTTTACCCAGAATGAGTTAAACATGAGATAGAGGTTGTGGTTAGAACTGGGAAAGATTATGATTGTGAAATCCAGTACCACCCTGGTAAGGCCAACGTCGTTGCCGATGCATTAAGCAGAAAATCTCAGACTGCATCACTCGCTTCCTTAATCGTAAGAGAGCAGCTGTTAGAAGAAGCTCAAAAGTTCGATCTGGAACTCGTAATCAAAGGAACTACTACACAATTAGCAGCTATGGATTTACAGCCATCGATACGAGTAAAAGTAATTGTAAAGCAACCATTAGACCCTGAGCTGGCCAAGATTATTTGGGAAGTACAACAAGGAATCCACAAGGATCCGGATTTTTCCTTGGCCCATGATGGTTCATTGAAGTTTCGAGAAAGATTATGGGTGCCTGATGATTATGATGTCCAAGACTGAATCCTTAAAGAGGCACACAACTCACCCTATACAATTCACCCTGGAAGCATGAAGATGTACAAGGATTTGAAGAAGGACTACTGGTGGATTGGATGAAGGAGACCATAGCAATACACGTGTCCCAGTGCCTCACCTGCCAACAGATAAAAGCAGAGAGACACCGACCATATGGATTGTTATACCCGCTACCTATACCTGAGTGGAAGTGGGAGAGGACCACTATGGATTTCGTGACAAATTTACCCAACACCAGAAAAAGGATGAATGCAATATGGGTTATTGTAGACGGACTGACGAAGGCAGCACACTTCTTACCAATCAAGATAAGTTACCCAATGGAGAAGCTTGCCTAAATATGCATTGAAAACATAGTCCCCTTACACGGCGTGCCTGTCAGTATTGTGTCTGACAGAGGTCCTCGATTTACCTCAAAGTTTTGGAGAAGTTTACAAAAGGCATTGGGATCTCAACTAAATCTTAGTACTACTTTCCATCCGGAGACGGACGGACAATCAGAGAGGACTATCCAGGCTCTGGAAGATATGCTCCGAGCCTATGTTTTGGAGATGAACGATAGTTGGGATGCCCACATACCACTGGTGGAATTTGCATACAATAATAGTTACCACTCCACCATTGGTATGGAACCATTCGAAGCTCTTTATGGTCAGAAGTGTTGAACCCTGTTATATTGGGACGAAGTTGGAGAGCGAAGATATCTCGAGCCTGAGATGATACAAGCTACCTATGATAAGGTTGATGTTATTAGAGAAAAGATCAAAGTGGCCCAGTCAAGATAGAAAAGTTATGCAGATAATCGAAGGAAGTATATTAATTTTGAAATTGGAGAAAAAATGTTCTTCCAAGTGTCTCCGACAAAAGGATTTCTACGCTGCAATAAAAAGGGCAAGCTAAGTCCAAGACTTATCGGTCCATATGAAATACTCAATAAAGTAGGACCCGTAGCATACCGGTTAGCATTACCACCATCTTTGCAAGGCGTCCATGAAGTTTTCCATGTGTCAATGTTAAGAAAATATATCAACAATCCGATGCATGTACTCTCAACTGAACCTGAACAGTTAGACGTGGATATGACCTACGAAGAACAACCTTCGAAGATCTTGGATAGAAAAGGAGCATAACCTTCGTAATCGCACGATTGCCTATGTAAAGGTTCGATGGGGAAGTAACCCAATAGAAAAATCTTCTTGGGAATGCGAGGAAGAAATGAAGGATAAGTATCCCCAACTCTTCGAACAACAAGGTTGGTCAATTTTGAGGACAAAATTCTTGTAAGGTGGGGAGAAATGTCAAACCCTGCTCCTGACTGGCTGGAATTTTTTATTGAAGGATAGGAACCCCTGGCCAGGCAACCAGGAACACTGTGGAGTATCACTCCAGTGAATTAGATCAATGAGGAAACCCTCTGCATGTCCTTATATGTACCAGTCAGAAGATGGATAGCTGACCCCTGCAGCTGCACAGCTCACAGCATTATGTAGGCCTAGACTCTAGGTAATCTCTCTCCTCTCCATAACTATGGGTCCCACCCCTGGGAATGTGTATAAAGGACCCTAAATGGCATGTGGGGACAAGGCCCTGACCATAGGCCAAACCCTTATGCAAACCCATTGAGTTTCAGCTCTGTTGAAGCCTCTAAGCGATGCAGACAACGCCCAGAGCCATCGCCCAGTGAGTAAAATAGCATATTTTAATGGATTTAAATTATGGGGACCACTCATACTAGACATGGGCATCCTCCATAGGTAGAGGGGAGTCTGAGGGACCACCTCATACCCTTGGTTCACTATGGACCCCACCAGAAACCCCAGAGTGACTGTGAATGCAATAAAGAATGCATTTTGAAAAATGGACTTAATGGCCAAATAGGCCCTAGTTATGGGCTGGTCTATAAATAGGAATGCCTTGGGCTCATTTAGAGCCCTTAGCTCTATTGGAACCATGAGGGGAGAAAGAAGAGAGAAAGGAGAGAAGGAAGAGGTGGAAGAAGAAGAAAGAGAGGAAGGAAGGAAGGAGGGGGAGCTGCTTACACTTGAGCCCAGAATCCGTGGCACCCAAGCTCAGCTCAGGTATTCAGATTTGTACCCAAAACCTGCTACCTCTTGAATCTCTGCATTTCTACTTATTTTCTGCTCTCTGGCAGCCCAAAATAGCTGGGAATTGCTATGGATGGCTCCAGATCTACCATGCAAGCATAGAGCATGGGAGATCTAATATTTTTAGTTAATTTTATAAGGCTGATATGCCATTTTTGAGAGCCGAATCTGGCTGTGCATGGCTGCACTGCCCAGATTCACTGCTGACTATCTGATTGGAACCCTGAATGCAAACCATGGCTACATAGACCTAGCCCTAGGAGATTGCAGCCTTAAATCACCCTGTTACATCTGTTTCCAGCCTTACACGTGGCTGAAATTGAGATTTAAGCAAGGAGAAAACCCTGTGACACTATTTATTGGGCTGTCTGGACAGCCTCTGGCAGCCAAGAGGTGGGCCCAGTGGAAAATCCACATGGACCATGATGAAGATCACCCCGGGGGTCACCTTATGCCCTAACATGCATGGGGTGATGAATTGATCACTGCCCATGATCTGCAACCTAGGGATCTCAGCCCATTATCAATTTGAAGCCTCTGGGCGATGTAGACAACGCCCAGAGCCAACGCCCAGTGAATGAAAATTGGTAGAATTGTTGATCTGGCCTTGGGAACCTCGCCCATTGGCCATGTGACAGTGTGGGAAGGTGGGAAATGACCTAAATGCCCTTCCCCACATCTATCCTCATAAAGGGATGGCTTGGGAACCCAAGTGGGCCCCACAGGACTTGGGAGTCCTACTTGTGCTTGGTCCTGCAGCACAGACAAGCTGTGGACAGCACAGGAAGCCTAGTATATCCTAGGGTCAGGTACTAACACTATAAATTACTATCTTACCCCTAGGCCACCAACTCTGGATGATGCACCGGGACATGAGCCTAAGGCCCAGTGCAAGGCCCAGTGATTCCATGTGAAGAACAACTAAACACCGAGTCAACCCAGTGAGCTTAGATCAACCCTAGGGTTTCCAAAAATAGATTGGGATACTAAAATGAAAATTTCTAATTTATACCTAGGATTTGATCCTGCGCTCGAGGCCAACAACCTGACTATTGTTGGAACTAAATTTACAACCGGGTACTTAGAACCAGACCCAGGTGAGTGAATTGTTATCATATATGTACGTGTAACTGTGTTACTATGCCGGCGGATAAGAATTTTAAATTATAAATGTTGTGTTATCTAATTCTGTTCAAACTACTCAAATCACTGCATACTGACTGTCTGTTGATCAACACTGTGAATTCTTATATGATGATTGTGAATGTTAGACTAGATGCCATAGTCGGCTTGGAAATGAGGCCTGTGGTAGCCCGTAATATGGATGTGGTTGACACCGCTTGACTCATACGATGCCATATAGATATGGAGTTAGAGTTTCATCACCCATGCTATGCACCCTTACCAATAGGGGTTAAGGTGTTGGATGCCTGTGAGAGTGACCATATGTGTATATGAGAAATGAAAAGAAATGTGTTTGCACCGGAATGGTGAATGTGAAAGAAATTGTGTTCGCACCAGAATGGTGATTATGGGCTATGAGCCAGAAAAGAAAAGAAAAGAGGAAACAAATGGATTGCTCTACAAGTTAATCACAGAGGGCTGGTAGGGCTGACCTTGGTGAACGAATGCGGGAGCTGACTAGTCCTCTCCTACAACTCAATGGGTGTATCGCGGGAATGGGTAACCAAGCCCGCACCAGGGATACATGTATTGGGGATTGTAGTAGCACTAACCTGACTTAGTTGTATTGCTAGGTGGCTAATAATAAAATTTGGACTTGCATATCACGTAGATCATGTGGATTGTGGTTGCACGTGCATGCATGATGATATATTTCACTCACAAGCTTAATGGGGCTCACACTCTGTTATATATGTTTTTCTTTAGATGATTTTGCAGATCGATGCCACTATGGCATGGAGGCACGTTACGAGGAGGAGAGCCCTCGTGATTATGACTATGTTGGTGTGGACTCCGACGGAGGTTATACCGATCCTTCGTGTGTTCTTGGTGGTCGTTGATGAAGACGAATAAAGGACTCACTTAATGCTTTTTGTCTTGGGAACTCCTTTTTGTTTTTGTTAGGAGTTTATCCCCGCCTTGCTTGTGGTTTAGTTGGAGTTTCATACTTTTCCTTTTGGGGTTGAGTTAGCTCACCCTGTATATACTTGTATATATTTTCTTTGGCTTTGCTCTTGTTAGCTTTGTTTCTTAGTTTGTGGGTAGTTTGGGGAATGTATCAGAACATTTTCACATATGTATATATTATCACCATTTCCCATATCGCTACGCTTTCTATTTGTTATTACAATTGTAGTTTATCTACAACACTCTGATCTTGCCTTTGGTAAAGTGAATGAATGTGGTTCCATGAATGTATTAACTACTTCTAGATCCGTGGGATTTGGCAGATTGCCATTATGCATTTCGGGTCACCTACCTAATCCTCCCAGGGGTGGTTTAGGGTGTGACAGCCTTGTACCCACATGTCACTTAGGGCCTTTTACACACATTTCCAAAGGTGGACCCACAGTTGTGAAGAGGAGAGGGAATACCTGGAGTCTAGGCAGTACATTATGCTATGAGTTGTGCAGTTGCAAGGGTCAGCTGTACACCTTCTGACAGGTATGTAAGAAGACATGCACAGGGGTTCCTATCCTTCAATCAAAATTTCAATCTGTCAGGGGCAGTATTTGACATGTTAGAAGAAACTCGAAAGTTTGATCTGGAACTCGTGACCGAAGGAACGGCTATACAATTGGCAGCTATAGATTTATAGCCATCGATACGAGAGTAGATAATTGTGAAGCAACCATTGGACCCCGAGTTGGCCAAAATAATTTGGGAAGTGCAACAAGGAGTCCATAAGGACCCAAACTTTTCATTGGCCCATGACGGGGCATTGAAGTTTTGAGACAAATTGTGCGTGCCTGATGATTATGATATCCAAGACCGAATCCTTAAAGAGGCACGCAACTCACCCTATTCAATCCACCCTGGAAGCACGAAGATGTACAAGGATCTGAAGAAGTACTACTGGTGGATTGGGATGAAGGAGACCATAGCAATATATGTGTCCAAATGCCTCACCTACCAACAAATTAAAGCAGAGAGACACCGACCGTATGGATTGTTACAGCCGCTCCCTATACCTGAATGGAAGTGGGAAAGAATCACTATGGACTTTGTAACAAATCTGCCCAACACCAGAAAGGGGATGAATGCGATTTGGGTGATTGTAGACGGACTGACAAAGGCAGCTCACTTCATACCAATCAAAATAAGTTATTTAATGGAGAAGCTTATCCAGCTATACGTTGAAAATATAGTCCGCTTACATGGTGTGCCTGTCAGCATTGTATCTGATAGGGATCCTCAATTTACCTCAAGGTTTTGGAGGAGTTTGCAATAGGCACTTGGATCTCAACTAAATCTTAGTACGGCTTTCTATCTGCAGACAGATGGACAATCCGAAAGAACTATGCAGACTCTGGAAGACATGCTCAGAGTCTATGTTTTAGAAATGAGCGATAGTTGGGATGCCCACATACCCTTGGTGGAATTTGCATATAACAATAGTCACCATTCCACCATTGGCATGGCACCGTTTAAACTATGGTCGAAAGTGCCAAACCCCATTATACTGGGATGAGGTTAGAGAACGGAGATATCTCGGGCCTGAGATGATACAAGCCACCTATGACAAGGTTAATGTTATTAGAGAGAAAATCAAGATGGCCCAATCAAGGTAGAAGAGTTATGTCAATAATCGAAGAAAGGATATTGAATTTAATATCGGAGAAAAAGTATTCCTCTGAGTGTCTCCAACAAAAGGATTGCTACATTTTAACAAGAAGGGCAAGCTAAGCCCAAGATTCATTGGTCCATACAAAATCCTCAACAGAGTGGGACCCGTAGCATACCGGCTGGCATTACCCCCGACTTTACAAGGCATCCACGATGTTTTCCATGTGTCAATGCTAAGGAAATATATCAACAACCTGATACATGTACTATCAGCTAAACCTGAACAGTTAGACGTGGATAAGACCTATGAAGAGCAGCCTACAAAGATATTGGATAAAAAAGAGCATAATCTCTGGAACCGCACGATCGCCTTTGTAAAGGTCCGATGGGGGAACAATCCCATAGAAGAGGCTTTATGGGAACATGAAGAAGAAATGAAAGAAAAATATCCCCAACTCTTCGAACTACATGGTAAGCAATTTTGAGGACGAAATTTTTGTAAGGTGGGGAAAATGTCAAACCTGCCCCGGACTGACTGGGATTTTGATTGAAGGACAGGAACCCCTGACATGGCACTAAGCACACTGTGGAGTATCACTCCAATGGTTGAATTTAATGAAGAACCTCCGAGGATGTCCTCTTATATACCTGTCAGAAGATGGATAGCAGATCCATGCAGTTGCACTGCCTACAGCATTATGTACTGCTTGGACTCCAAGTACTCTCTCTCCTCTCCATGAATGTGGGTCCCACCCCTGAAAATAGGTGTAAGAGACCTTGAGTGGCATGTGGGTGCAAGGCCCCAACTTTGGGTTAAACCCTTGTGCAAGCCCACAGAGAAACAACCCTGCTGTAATCTCTGGGCGATGCAGACATCACCCAAAGTGGAAAAATGCATTATTTTAAATTACAGAGTGTGGGGACCACCCATATTAGACATGGGCACCCTCCATAGGTTAAGGGGAGTTTGAGGGACCACCTCATACCCTTGGATCCCTATGGACCCCACCTGAGTGCCCAGACTAGCAGAGAATCAGGTTAAAAATGCATTTTCAAAAGGGGCTTAGGCAGGCAAACCGGCCTCAGTGAGAGGCTGGCCTATAAATAGGGGTGCCTTAGCTCATTTTAGAGCCCTTGGCACTATTGAAACCGTGGAGGAAAGGAGAAGAAAGAAAAGAGAGAAAAGAAAAGGAGAAGAAGGAAGGAGAAGGAAGAGGAGAAGCCCTGCCTCCAAGGCCCAGATCGAGCAGCCCTCTGAACATTCAAGTATGGAGTCATACCTCTGAGATGCTGCTCCTTTGCTGCTACTGTTCACCATCATCTCTCTCTGTGTTTTGAGGGCCTTTCTGGCCATTGGCAACCTAGAATAGCTGGGGGCTGCCATGAAACATCTCAGATCCATCATGCAAACATGATGCATGAAGGATCTGAGCATTTTGTAGCATTTTTTATGGCTGTTACAAGCCTGAGACCGAAACCCAGCTAGTACCTGGCTGCACTGCTCTATTACACCAAGAATAGGCAGTCTGGGCTCAGATCTGTGTGCCTTGACTGCATGCAGCTTAGCCCTGGGTTGTAACAGCCCTAGAACACTGTAATGCATGTGAATCTAGCCTTGCATGCAGCCAAATCATTGGTTTACAGCTGAAGCTATGCTGGGTTACTATTCAGTAGGCTGTCTGGGCAGCTCCTGGCAGCCAAGTGGTGGACCCAGGTAAAGATCCAAGGAGCTCAGTGTGAAGAACACCCCTGGGGGTCCATGATGACCTAACATGCATGGGGGAGTGATGTGGCCACTGCCCATGGCCAAAAACCTAGGAATCTCAACCTGTTCACGTGTATACAGGCTCTGGGTGATGCACTGGTCGATGCATCCAACGCCCAGAGACATCGCCTAGAGAATGAAAATTTGTAGAATTGCTGATATGACTTGGGGATCCTCACCCTTGGACCACAAATCGATGTAGGGAGGTGATAAATGACCTGAATGCCCCTCCCCACATCTGTCCACATGAATAAATACCTTGGGTACCTTAGTGGGCCCCGTAGGGCTTGGAAACCCTGTCTGTGATAGCCCTGCAGCACTGCCAAGTTGGGGATAGTACTGTGAAGCTAAAATAACCTAGAATCATGTACAACAATTGTGAATGACCATTCTACCCCTGAGCCACAATCTCTGGATGATCCATTGAGACATAGGCCTAAGGCCTGATACAAGGCCCAGAGAACTCCAAGTGATAACCATTTGAACACCGAGTCAACCCAGTGAGCTTAGATCAACCCTAGGACATCCAGAAACATTTTGGAATATCAAATGACACATTTTTTATTTGTACTTAGGGTTTGATCCCACGCTCGAGGCCTATAGCCAGACTGTAGCCAGAACTAAAACTGCAACTGAGTTCATAGAACCAGACCCAGATGAGTGAAATATTGAAGTGTATGTACGTGTAATAATATTATTATGCCGGCAATTAAATTCCTTAATTATAATGCTTGTTACTTAATTAAATTCCATTTCATAATTATTACACATCGTGTGACTGTTGATCAACTCTGTTGGATATATCTTGATGTTTGTGAATGTTAGACTAGATGTCGTAGTCAGCTTGGAAATGAGGCCTGTGGTAGCTTGTATTATGGGATTCGGTTGACACTGCCTGACTCATAGGATGCCATATAGACATGGGGTTAGAGTTTCATCACCCGTGCTACGCACCCTTGCCAACAGGGGTTAAGGTGTTAGATGACTGTGAGGCCTACCGTAAAACCTCGGGCATTTATGCCGGGAAGCCTCAGCCCAGCTGGGATGCCCTAGGGCAAATATGCCGGGAAGCCTCGAGCTACATGCTTGGGAAGCACCAATAGTGAATCATGGCTATATGCTAAGAAAAGTTTATGCACCAGTAAAGGTGGATTGATATTGAGTTGGTTACCTCACTAGTTTAATCTAGAGGGCCGGTCGAGCTGACCTGGGTAGGGAGATGCTGGAGCTGGCTGGTTCTCTCCGACAACTTAATGGGTGTCTCACGGGAAGGGGTAATCAAGCCCACACTAGGGATACATGTATTGGGGATTGTAGTCGCACAGACCTGACTTAGCTGTATTGTTAGGTGGCTAATTAAATAATCTAGACTAGCACATCATATAGGATCATAGGATTACGGTTGCATGTGCATGCATGATGATATGTTTTGCTCACGAGCTTAGTGGGGCTCACACTCTGTTATATATGTTTTTCTTTCTAGATGATTGTGTAGATCGATGCCACTATGGCATGGAGGCTCATTATGAGGAGGAGATGTTACACCCGCACCCTAATTTTACCCCTACACCCGGGCCAGTTTAGACCTTTACCTAAGGGGCCATGCCATGGTGGCCATGATTAACCCTAATGACCCTAAACTTAGAATATTATAAGGAGAACCCCCTTAAAGCCTCGGAAGTATGGGCCAAAACCCAACAACTTTCTTTGAAGTTTGGACCTTGACAGCAGTACTGGAATCACGAATGGACTCACTTGTACTGAATCTGGTCGAGGATCCACTCATGCTGTTACTTTCCCTTTTGGATTATTTTCCTATGGGACCCACACCCTCATGCCCCAGACACCCTAATTGAACCCTTGGACCATATGGACCCCTGCCCTTACCATTGACTGGTTAGTTGGACCATGAAAGTGGGCCCACAAGGCCTAACTTAAAGAATTATTGGATTTTAACACCCTAACCTAAAACCAAATAGACCTTAGTAGACAATTGAGTCCTATGGACCTGGACCCAACCAAAACAGACCCTAGTTAACTAATGGACCTAATGTTCTATGACTTGGACCAAACAAGCCCTAAGACCTAACCCAAAATCCATTTAAGACCTAAGGGCCACTAAGTGATTGGGGGTACCTAAACCAAACACACCCTAAGGTCCATCTAACCCCTTAAATGGTAGGAAACCCTCTCATTCACTTATCTCTCCCCCTCCCCATCAAACCATGGAAGAGAAGAGATAAGAGGAGAAGGAGGAGAAGGAAGGAAGAAGAAGAAGTAGAAGTTGGAAAGCAATAGGAGGGGAGGGCAAGAGGATGGAAGCCATGGCAAGGTGGCCGGCTGTCCCACACCTCCTCCCCAGCTGGTCGGACCCAAGGGAGAAGAGAAAAAGGAGGACAAGAGATGGAGAGAGTGGCTGGAAGAAGGAAGCTCACCAAGGTAACCTCCTCAAACTTAGCTCTCCCCCATCTCTCTTTGATTTTTTGATAGTTCCTTGAGCTTGAGCTAACCTAGGGTTCCATTTGAGGCTCAAGTGTTGGATAACCTAGAGGGTGGTGAATACGTTATCACTAGTGAATTTATGTCTTTTTTAAATTTTCTTGAAATTAAACAAGATAGATAGAAATAAAATATGCAAATAGAAAGACACACCAAATTTATAGTGGTTCAACTAAACTTAGCCTACGTCCACTCCTCTTAACCTTGAGAAAATTTATTAGTTCCTTCCTTTCAGTACAGTAAGTGGGAAGAACACCTTTACAATCTTTTTCTATGAGATAAGAGGATTCCAATCTTTTAAGGATAAGAGAATCCAAAATCTTATAAGGATAAGAGGATCCTTGCAATGCCTAAGTACAGTCTAGGCCAATGCAAACAATACTTTATACACTTAAAAGCATAAACTAATTACAAAAAAAATAAAGGTAGAAATACCTAGGCAAGGAGTGTGATGTGTGCTCCTTGCAAGTGTCGAATGATGTGAATGAGATGCTTGTACAATGAAAACCCTCTTTAAGAACTATGCCTTAGAGAGTAAGCTTGGGAAGGTCCTTTAAGCTTTGAAGTCAATTCTTGATTGATGTAGACAAGACTTCAATTATGAGAGCAATTATTACTTTTCACCATTCTCAAAAGTTGGATTTTGGACTATAGTGGATAGGTGAAAAGGAGTGACATGTTCTCTATTTATAGGCTCATTAATGGCCTTTAGAACATGTGCAAAATGTACTCTAATGGATATATTTTTTACCAATCCGGTCGATCGGATCCTAGTCGTTGGAGAAACTAGCCGTTTGAAGGCTACAGAGGCATCTGGTCGATGTCTGGTCGATCGGATCATTTACGGAAACGTACCCGTGAGCTTGCTGTGAAGCCCAGTCAATTCATACCCTGAGATCCGGTCGACCGGATCTCAGTCTAGATCCGAGTCTTAGCTTGATTTTCCCC
This sequence comes from Telopea speciosissima, assembly GCF_018873765.1. Taxonomy (NCBI): domain Eukaryota; kingdom Viridiplantae; phylum Streptophyta; class Magnoliopsida; order Proteales; family Proteaceae; genus Telopea; species Telopea speciosissima. The sequence continues at coordinate 36,404,610 of NC_057917.1, read as the reverse complement.
GTTTAACTGAGGGGATTGGTCCGGGATTTTCTCCAATAATTTTTACCAAGTTCTAAGGTCATAGGGGATTCATTTATGACCTCCTAAGGTCCCTAAATGATGCAAGTGATTTTTCATTTAATTTATGCAAATACAATACAAGCATGCTATGTGAGTGTTCTAAGAATGTGCACACGATCATCTTGTCTTTCTTGCTTCACGTGACTTTCTTCAATCTTCAAAAGCTCTTTTGTTTACTCGAGAAGCTTTGTCACATCTTCAATGTCTCGTATTTCAATAGTTTGTTCTTGAATATCTTTTACTTCGTGTCTTCTTACTTTGTGCCTTCTAGTTCCACAACTTATTGTCCTGTTAACATAAAGACACACACAAGACCATTTCTAATATGTTTGTTATCATCAAAACACTTATGGAGGTAGGGTAGGCTCCCCCAACAATCTCCCCCTTTTTGATGATGACAAACATATGATTTGGTTGATATTGCAACAATATATATATAGCATATCATTCCTAGTTTTAAAATAGTCAAAATATCAAAACATGCATCATGTCAAACCATGCATCATAATCATATCCATTCCATCAAATATAAGTCAAATCCATCCAAATCATCATCTCTTATCTCTTCTCCCCCTTTGTCAACAACAAAAAGGGTAGAGAAGGCTCCCCCTGCAATATAGAGTCATATGAAAAATATAGAGATAATTGCATCTAAGAAGCAACCACACTAGAAAAACTTTTAAAGCAAGGCAAACAGAGAGTTCTAAACCATACAGTCCAAATCAAAAGCACTCTCCCCCTAAAAAAGTACACTAGTCAAGAGTAATGCTTAAAGTAAAGTAGGTGTTTCAAAATACTACAACCCAAATCGTCTATTTAAACGAACACATAAAAACACTAATCATCTGCAGGAGGGGTAGAAATATGAAAGTGTTGAGTGATCATCTGAAGCTGAGCCATGATCTCTGTGTTGTCTCCACGAAGTGCTGCGAACTCATCAAAGCCCTAGAGGTGAGAGTCAAGCTTCTCCTGATATGCTACAAACTCAGCCCTGCTCACATACTCTTCATCCTCACTATCTTCATCATCAGAAGCATCACTGTTAACAAGGGATGAAGAAGCTTGCTTGCGCCTAGCTTGTTGACCCGGAGGAGGAGGAGGAGCACCAGATGCACTAGTGGGAATGGCCATCTTATTTAAGGTAGAAGAATTAATTGAAGTAGGATTTGAAGTTGGAACTTCATCTAAGAGATCAACTTCAAAATACTTGAAAATGACAGTTAGAAGATGACTATAAGGAAGGCTAGCCTTGGAGTCTCTCTCAATCCCCAACTTCATGGTTTTCATAATCACAAAAGGAAGAAATATTTGGTGGGTATTGGCAATGCACCATATCAGATAGGCTTGGAAGCGGGTAACGGCATCTCTATGCCCACCAAGAGGAAGAATGTTATAAGTAAGAATAAGATTCACCACTCTTGGGATATCTCCTAGATGAATGGCAGTAAGCCCCTTTGTTTCACCCAAATAATTCTTAAAAATTGAACCATACACCTCATCAACATTCATGAATCCTTCTGATGAAGTCTTGGTACGGAGATACTTGTGCTCTCCAGAGTCATCAACCCCAATAATTTGGGTAAGTTCCACAGTGTCAAAAGATATATGTTTACCCTTAACAAGAGAAGTGATGGTATAGTCTCCTTCAACCCCAACCACTTGTAGGTTACAATAAAACAGTTGCACAAGCCTAGGATAGGCTTTCTCTTAGGGATAAAGGATAGAATCCCAACCCAACATCTCAAAGAAAGTATTGATTTCAGTAGCAAGAATGTTGTTGAGTTTAGTGACACTTACTAGCCTTTCCTTAATGATCTTCTTCAGTTGGAATTGCTTCCACCAAATTGAAGCCTCCTTTGAGATGAACAAAGTCCCATCAAAAGCATTCTTCCTTGAAGCTACAGTCTTTCTCTTCTTTGAAGATTCTCCTTTGGAAGCCATTGAAAACAAGGGTTTTGAAGAAAAAGGAAATTGAAAGCTTTTTGTGAAGAAAGATGTGAAAACTTAGAGATTTGATGGTGAAAATGAGTTTGGACCACCAAAGATGCAAGAATTTGCAAAGGTTTTGCTAGATTTTGCCCTAGAAACTCAAGAGAAGGGTTTTTGAGAAAAGACAGAAGGGTTTTGAAAGATTAGGAATGAGCCAAATGACCCACGGTTTGGGTTTAAAAACCAACTTTTTCAAATGACTTAAAATCTGCTTTTTAAGCCAGTCAATCTCAGATTTTGATCGTAAGATCTATTTGGGTAGGCTCAGGGAAAGAAACTCAATCAAAAGGGTTACACATACCTAATTCCCTTCGAAGATTGCAGAAACGTTCTTCGGACAAAGGTTTGGTGAAGATGTCAGCCACTTGTTTTTCAGTCTCAATGTGTTCGAGTACAACTTCTCCCTTTTGGACAGTGTCTCGAAGAAAATGATGGTGAATATCTATATACTTTGCTCTTGAGTGAAGAATGGGATTTTTACTTAGATTGATAGCGCTAGTGCTGTCGCAGAAAATTTTAGAAGGATTGAATTGGAGTCCATAATCTTGAAGAGTCTGACGCATCCAAAGAATTTGGGCACAACACCTTTCGGCTGCTATGTATTCAACTTCAGTAGTTGAAAGTGCAACATAGTTTTGCTTCTTGCTGAACCAAGAAACCAAACAAGATCTAAGAAAATGACAAGTACCACTCGTGCTCTTGCGATCAATATGACATCCAGCAAAATCAGCATCAGAAAAACTAAGTAATTCAAAATTGTTATGCATTGGATACCATAATCTTATATCAATGGTCCCTTTTAAATATTTGAAAATTCTTTTGATAGCACTCAGATGTGATTGCATAGGATTAGCTCAAAATCTCGCACATACACAAACACTAAACATGATATTTGGCCTACTTGCAGTTAAATATAACAAGCTTCTAATCATACCTCGATAACGAGTAGGATCAACAGGGGTTCCACTCTCATCTTTTGAGAGAGTTATTGAGGTACTCATGGGAGTGTTAGAGGCCTTTTGGGAGTTAATATCAAATTTTTTTAGCAACTCTTTGATATATTTAGATTGATTGATAAAAATCCCATTTTCAGTTTGTTTTATCTGAAGGCCTAAAAAGAAGTTGAGTTCACCCATTAAACTTATTTCAAACTCACTTTTCATACAATTACTAAATTCAACACATAAAGACTCATCAGTAACACCAAATATAATATCATCTACATATATTTGCAATATAATTAATTCTGAACCCTTACATTTAACAAACAATGTAGTGTCTATCTTACCAATGATATATGCATTTTCTATCAAAAAGGTCTTTAGTCTGTCATACCATGCTCTTGGTGCCTGTTTAAGTCCATATAAGGTTTTCTTTAATCTAAAGACATGGTTAGGGTAAGAAGAATTTGCAAACCCTGGAGGTTGAGAGACATACACTTCTTCTTCAATAAACCTATTCAAGAAAGCATTTTTCACATCCTTTTGAAAAAGTTTAAAATTTTTATGACAAGCAAATGCTAGGAGCATTCTAATGGCTTCCAATCTAGCAATAGAGGCATATGTCTCATCAAAATCGATTCCCTCTTGCTGATTGTATCCTAGAGCCACTAGTTTAGCTTTATTTCTTACCACAATACCATTTTCATCTAATTTATTTTTGAATACCCATTTTGTTCTAATTATGGATTTATTTTTTGAGTTTTGGCACAAGCTTCCAAACATCATTACTTTCAAACTGATGAAATTCTTCTTGCATGGCCAAAATCCAATCACTATCCAATAAAGCTTCTTTTATGTTCTTAGGTTCTATCATGGATAGGAAAGCAGCAAAATTGCAAGTGTTTTGAAGTTTAGACCTAGTTTGAACACCTGATTCAAAGTCACCAATAACTTGTTCTAATTGATGATTCTTTAAAGGTCTAACTTCTTTGGAGAGATCCAAAGGATTTTCTTTGAAAGTTTCTATATGGGAATCTTCATCTTCTTTTAGAGAAGTGGTCTCAATCCTTTTGGAAATTTCAGAATTGATATCTTCATCCTCATCAACTAGAGGTTTATACTTTTCTTTTGGAGGGAAAATATCAAATCTAATGTTCATAGATTCCTCTACAACTAAGGTATTTCTGTTGAATACTCTATAGGCGCGGCTATTGCTAGAGTACCCAAGAAAAATGCCTTCATTTGATTTTTCATCAAATTTTCCTTTAGAGTCTTTGGTATTCAAAATGAATCATTTACAACCAAAATTTTGAAAATAGTCAACTCCATTCTTTCCAAAATATAATTCATAGGGTGTTTTAGATAAAAAATTTTGAATCAAAATACGATTTAAAATATAACATGCAGTATGCACAGCTTCAGCCCAAAAGTATTTAGGTAGAGAATATTCATTAAGCATAGTTCGGGCAGTCTCTTGAAGAGATCTATTCTTCCTTTCAACAATCCCATTGGATTGGGGTGTTCTAGGAATAGAGAAATTATGAGTGATACCTTCATCATCACAATATTTTTCAAACTGGTTTGAGTTGTCAAACTCACCACCATAATCACTTCTTATTGTAGTGACTAAATAGCTCTTTTGATTGAATTTTCTTACACAGTTTTGAAAACTCATTAAAAGTCTCATTTTTATGTCTAAGAAAACTAGTCCAAGTATATCTAGAATAATCATCAACAATAACAAGAGTATATACTTTTCCACTCAAGCTTGGAGTAGGAATAGGGCCAAAAAGATCCAAATGAAGAAGTTCAAGTGGTCTAGTAGTTGAAACAATGTTCTTAGATTTATGAGAAACTTTAACTTGTTTACCCTTTTGGCATGTATCACAAAAATAATTCTTGTCGAACTTTAGTTTGGGTAAGTTTCGGACAAGATCCTTAAAAGTTATTGATTGAATCATTTTGATATTTATATGTCCAAGTTTTCTATGCCAAACACTTGAATCTTCATAGGAAACTAAACAAGCATTGCTAGAACTAGCTTCATCGATAATGCAAGTGTATATGTTGTTATTTCTAGTTCCTTTCAATACTACTTTGTTATTTGCATCCAAAACTAGGCAATGTGAAACATCAAAACTTACTTTATATCCAACACTACATAGTTGACTTACACTAAGTAGGTTGTAGGCAAGTTTGTTTACCAGATAAATGTTTGAGATGATGGTACCTCCTATGTTGATATTTCCAATGCCGATTATCTTTCCTTTACCATTATCTCCAATGGTCACCCATCCTCCATCATACTTTCTCAACTTTGTAAATAACTTTGTATTTGCCGTCATATGCTTGGAGCACCCACTGTCGATGTACCACTCTACTTGTCCTTTGCTCTTCAAGCATACCTACAAAACAAAATTTACACATGCATTGGTTTCCATGATCTATTGGGTACACCAGTGTTAGAGTTGAGAGATTCCTTAGGTACCCAAATTGTCTTGTATTTATGTCACACCCCAAACCACCCTTTGGGAGGATTAGGTAGGTGACCCGAATTGCGTAACGGCAATCCGCCAAATCCCATGGATCTAGAAGCAGTTATTACATTCACGGATCCACATTCAATCACTTTACCATAGGCAAGATCAGAGTGCTATAGATAAACTACAATTATAATAACAAATAGAAAGCGTAGCGATACGGGAAATGATGATAATATATACATATGTGAGATTGTTCTGATACATTCCCCAACTACCCACAAACTGAGAAGTAAAGCTGACAAGAACAAAGCCAAAGAAAATGTATACAAATATATACAGGGTGAGCTAACTCATCCCCAAAAGGAAAAGTAAGAAAAATACAACTAAACCACAAGGAAGACGGGGATAAACTCCTAACAAAAAATAAAAAGGAGTCCCCAAGATAAAAAGCATCAAATGCGCTCTTCACTGGTCTTCATCAACGACCACTGAGAACACACACAGGATTGACATGACCTCCGTCAGAGTCCACACCAACAAAGTCATAATCACGAGGGCTCTCCTCCTCGTAACGAGTCTCCATGCCACAGTGGCATCGATCTACAAAATCATCTAAAGAAAATAATGTATAACAGAGTGTGAGCCCCACTGAGCTCGTGAGCAAATATATCATCATGCATGCACTTGCAACCACAATCCACATGATCCTACATGATATACAAGTCCCGATTTATTATTAGCCACCTAGCAGAACAACTAAGTCAGGTCAGTGCTACTACAATCCCCAATACATGTATCCCTGGTGCGGGCTTGGTTACCCATTCCTGCGATACACCTATTGAGTTGTCGGAGAGGACTAGTCAGCTCCCGCATTCGTTCACCAAGGTCAGCCCGACCAGCCCTCTGTGATTAACCTGTAGAGCAATCCATTCCTTTCCTCTTTTCTTTTCTTTCCTGGCTTACAGCCCACATTCACCATTCCGGTGCGAACATATTCCTTTTCTTTTCATTCACCATTTCGGTGCAAACATATTTCTTTTCTTTTCATTTCTTTTCTTTGCTCATATACACATATGGTTACTCTCATAGGCATCCAACACCTTAACCCCTGTTGGTAAGGGTGCATAGCACGGGTGATGAAACTCTAACCCCATGTCTGTATGGCATCGTATGAGTAGGGCAGTGTCAATCGTATCCCATACTATGGGCTACCACTAGCCTCATTTTCAAGCCGACTACGGCATCTAGTCTAACATTCACAATCATCATATAAGAATTCATAGTGTTGATCAACAGACATTCAATATGCAGTGATTTGAGTAGTTTGAACAGAATTAGATAACACAGCATTTATAATTTAAAATTCTTATCTACCGGCATAGTAACACAGTTACACATACATATATGATAACAATTCACTCACCTTGGTCTGGTTCTAAGAACTCGATTGCAAATTTAGTTCCAACAGCAGTCTGGTTGTTGGCCTCGAGCATGCGATCAAACCCTAGATATAAATCAGGAATTGTCATTTTAATATTCCAATCCATTTTTGGAAACCCTAGGGTTGATCTAAGCTCACTGGGTTGACTCGGTGTTCAGTTGTTCTTTACTTGGAATCACTGGGCCTTGTACTCGGCCTTAAGCCTATGTCCCGATGCATCATCCAGAGATGGTGGCCTAGGGGTAAAATGGCAATTTTCAGTATTAGTACCTGACCCTAGGATATAACAACCTTACTGTGCTATCCTCAGCTTGACAGTGCTGCAGGACCAATCACAGGCAGGGTTTCCAACTCCTGCGGGGCCCACTTGGGTTCCCAAGGCATCTCCACATATGGACAGATGTGGGGAGGGGCATCTAGGTCATTTTCCACCTCCCTACACTGTATCATGGCCAATAGGTGAGGTCCCCCAAATCAGAATGCCAAAACAACAGCATTTCCTTCATTGGGTGCATCGCCCAGAGTCTTCAAATCGACATCTGGCTGAGATTCCTAGGTTGTTGATTATGGGTAGTGCCCAAATCATCACCCCATGCATGTTAGGGTATTAGGTGACCCCTGGGGTGATCCTTACTATGGTCCATGTGGATTTTCCACTGGGCCCACCACTTGGCTGCCAGAGGCTGCCCAGATAGCCCAGTGAATAGTGTCACAGGGTTTTCTCCAGTTGCAGATTTGGATTTTGGACACATGCAAGGCTGTAAACAGATGCAAATTGATGATCCTAGGCTGCTATCACCTAGGGCTTGGTCCCATGTAGCCGGGGCTTGCATCCAGGGTTCCAAACAGCTAGCAATCAGTGCAACTGGGCAGTGCAGCCATGCACAGCCAGGCTTTTGGTTTTAGATCTATAAAATAGATATGGGTATCTATGTAAAACACTCAGATCTTCCATGGTCCATGTTTGCATGGTAGATCTGAGGCTGTCTAGGGTAGTTCCCAGCTGTTCTGGGCTGCCAGAGAGCAGAAATCCAACAAACAGCAGAGATTTTAAAGAGGCAGCAGGTATTTCATGAGGTTTTATACTTGCATAGGTGTAGGACTGCTCGATTCCAAGGCTTGGATGAGGGGCTGCACCTCCCTTTCTTCTTCTCCTTCCTTTTCTTCCTCTTCTTCTTCTCCTTTCTCTCTTTTCTCTCTTCTTTTCTCTCCCACAAAATGAATAGTAGCCAAGGGTCTAAAATGAACCCAAGGCACTGGTATTTATAGCCCAGCCTTGACTAAGGCCTGTTTGGCTAGTTAAGGTCTATTTTCAAAATGCATTTTTAATTGCATTCACAGCCACTCTGGGCTCTCTGGTGGGGTCCACAGTGAACCAAGGGTATGAGGTGGTCCCTCAGACTTCCCTCAACCTATGGAGGGTGCCTATGTCCAATATGAGTGGTCCCCATAAGTAAAATCCATTAAAATATGCTATTTTACACACTAGGCGATGGCTCTAGGCATTGTCTGCATCGCCCAGAGGCTTCAGCAGGACTGAAACTCAGTGGGTTTGCATAGGGGTTTGACCTATGGTCAGGGCCTTGTCCCCACATGCCATTTAGGGTCCTTTTCATACATTCCCAGGGGTGGGACACACAGTTGTGGAGTGGAGAGAGATTACCTAGAGGTCAAGTCATACATAATGCTGTGAGCTGTGCAGTTGCATGGGTCAGTTGTCCATCTGCTGACAGGTATGTAGGAGGACATGCACAGGGTTTCTTCATTAGTCCAAATCATTGGAGTGATACTCCATAGTGTTCTTGGTTGTCTGATCAGGGGTTCCTATCCTTCAATCAAAATTCCAGCCAGCCAGGAGCAGGGTTTGACATTTCTCCCCACCTTACAAAAATTTCATCCTCAAAATTGGCTTACCTTGTTGTTTGAAGAGTTAGGGATACTTCTCCTTTATTTCTTCCTCACGTTCCCAGGAAGCTTCTTCTATTGGGTTATTTCCCCCATTGAACCTTCAGATAGGCAATCGTGCGATTACGAAGGTTATGCTCCTTTCTATCAAAGATCTCCGAAGGCTGTTCTTCGTAGGTCATATCCACGTCCAACTGTTCAGGTTTAGCTAATAGTATATGTGTTGGATTGTTAATGTACTTCCTCTGCATTGATACATGGAAAACATTGTGGATGCCTTGCAAAGATGGCGGTAATGCTAGCCGGTATGCTACAGGTCCCACTTTATTTAGTATTTCATATGGACTGATAAATCTTGGGCTCAGCTTACCCTTCTTGTTGAAACGTAGCAATCCTTTTGCCGGAGATACTCGGAGGAACACCTTTTTTCCAGCTTCAAAATCAATGTCCTTTTTTCGATTATCTACATAACTTTTCTACCTTGACTGGGCCGCTTTGATCTTTTCTCTAATAACATCAACCTTATCACAGGTAGCTTGTATCATCTCAGGTCCTAGATATCTTCGTTTTCCAACTTCATCCCAATATAGCGGGTTTGACATTTCTATCCATAAAGGGCTTTGAATGATGCCATGCCAATGGTGGAGTGGGGACTATTATTGTATGCAAATTCCACCAGTGGTATGTGGGCATCCCAACTATCGTTCATCTCTAAAATAAAGGCTCTGAGCATATATTTTAGAGTCTGGATAGTCCTCTCTGATTGTCTGTCCGTCTGTGGATGGAAAGCTATACTAAGATTCAGTTGAGATCCCAATGCCTTTTGTAAACTCCTCCAAAACCTTGAGGTAAATCGAGGATCTCTATCAGATACTATACTGACAGGCACTCCATGTAAGCGGACTATGTTTTCAATATATATCTGGGCAAGCTTCTCCGTTGGATAACTTATCTTAATTGGTACGAAGTGTGCTACCTTTGTCAGTCCGTCTACAATAACCCATATTGCATTCATCCCTTTTCTGGTGTTGGGCAGGTTTGTCATGAAATCCATAGTGATCCTTTCCCACTTCCATTCAGGTATAGGGAGTGGGTGCTATAATCCATACGGTCAGTGTCTCTCTGCTTTTATCTATTGGCAGATGAGGCATTAGGACACGTATATTGCTATGGTCTCCTTCATTCCAATCCACCAGTAGTACTTCTTCAAATCTTTGTACATCTTCGTGCTTCCAAGGTGAATTGTATAGGGTGAATTGTGCGCCTCTTTAAGAATTCAGTCTTGGACATCATAATCATCAGGCACGCACAATCTATCTTGAAACTTCAATGCACCATCATGGGCCAATGAAAAATCTGGGTCCTTGTGGACACCTTGTTGTACTTCCCAAATAATCTTGGCTAGCTCGAGGTCTAATGGTTGCTTCGCAATTACTTCCTCTCGTATCAATGACTATAAATCCATAGCTGCTAGTTGTGTAGCCGTTCCTTCGATTACGAGTTCCAGATCAAACTTTTGAGCTTCCTCTAACAACTGCTCGCTTAAGACTAAGGAAGCAAGTGATGCTGTCTAAGATTTTATGCTTTACGCATCAGCAATAATGTTGGCTTTACCAGGGTGGTACTGGATTTCACAATCATAACCTTTTACTAGTTCTAATCACCGCCTCTGTCTCATGTTCAACTCTTTCTGGGTGAAGAAATACTTCAGACTTTTATGATCGCTGAAGATTTCATTCTTTTCACCGTATAGGTAATGCCGCCATATCTTTAATGCGAAGACTACCGCCGCCAGTTCCAAGTCATGAGTGGGGTAGTTCTTCTCGTGTTCCTTCAGTTGCCTCGAGGCATAGGCGACCACTTTACCTTTCTGCATTAAGACTCCTCCCAATCCTATTCTGGATGCGTCGGTATAAACTATCATTCCTCCAGTGCCATCCGGAATGGTCAAAACTGAAGCTGTTACCAATCGGTTTCTTAACTCCTGAAAGCTTTTCTCGCATGCTTCATTCTACTCAAACTTGGTGCCCTTCCTTGTAAGTTTTGTCATGGGTGCCGAGATGCGCGAGAAATTTTCAATAAATCGGCGGTAATATCCGGCCAATGCTAAGAAACTTTGGATCTTTGGAGTCTCCCACTCGAGAACCGCTTTCACCTTATCTGGGTCCACTTGAATGCCATCCTTGGTGACGATGTGTCCCAGGAATCCAATCTGGTGAAGCCAAAATTCATATTTACTGAACTTGATGTAAAGTTGGTGTTCCCGTAATCGCTGCAGCACGAAGGTAAGGTGTCGAGCATGCTCTTCTTCACTCTTGGAGTACACCAGGATGTCGTCAATGAATACGATGATGAACTTATCCAACACATCATGGAACACTCTATTCATCATGTCCATGAATGCTGTCGGGGTGTTGGTTAACCCAAACAATAATACCAAAAACTCATAATCTCCGTATCGAGTTCTAAATGCCATTTTATGGATATCACCGCTTTTGATCTTCAATTGATAGTATCCGGACCTAAGATCAATCTTGGAGAATCCTTTCGCTCCTTGTAGCTGGTCAAATAGGTCATCGATGCGTGGCAACGAGTATCGATTCTTGATGGTCAGCTTATTCAGCTCGCGGTAGTCAATACAGAGCCTCATGCTACCATCCTTCTTCTTTACGAACAGCACGGGTGCTCCCCAGGGAGACACGCTGGGTCATATAAATACTTTCTTCAATAAGTCTTGCAATTGAATTTGCAACTCTTTCAATTCGATAGGTGCCATCCGATACGGTGCCTTGGATACCAGAGCTGCACCAGGGGTGAGATCAATTGCGAACTCCGTCTCACGGTTGGGCAGTAGCTGAGTCAGATCTTCTAGAAAAACATCAGGAAATTCTCTGACGACGTCAAGTTCTTCCAAGGGTTTTATCTTTGCCTCTGTGTCTATCACGATGGCCAAAAAGCCTTGGCATCCATCATCTAGCAACTTTTGTGCCTGAAGAGCGAACAAGGTTATCCTTTTGGGCTTCCTCTTTTGTTCACTTTGATAGGTGATAATTGACCCATCTTTCATTTTGAATACAATCTTCTTTTTCGTACACTTGACGTTTGCACCATAGGCGGATAGCCAATCCATGCCTAATATTACGTCAAAATCCTTCATATCAAGCTTTATCAGTCGTGCGGTCAAGTTCTTCCCACAAATCTCTATCTTACAGGGGTCGTAGACTTCCTTCAAACTCACAACACTACCTGTCGGTGTGCTGCCTACTAATTCGTGCCCGATGTCTCTCAGTTAATCTTTCATCCTACTCCCAAAGGTGGTAGAAACAAAAGAGTGGGATGCGCCCGAGTCGAATGACACTCGTGCGGGTATAGTTGAGACACTCAGGGTACCTAGGGTTTGTATGTGATTTAGGTTACATGAAGTAAGCCAATTATTCCCTATAGTTAAGTAGTGTTCAGCAAACTTACCTATCAGTACATCGGGGTTTGCCTCAGCCTCTTCATTTGCATTGTGAACACCTTTCCATGCGTCCGATTGTCCTGTGGCTGGAAAGGTCTAGCATAGGACTGATTAGGCGAGTTGTTGTTGTACCCACGCATTCTGCAATCTCTGGCCATGTGCCCTTCCTTGTTGCATAGGTAACACTTATAGGGTGGAACAGCAGTTGTTGAGGGTTGGCTCATTTGACTAGTTGGTGGTCGAGCTGCTGTAGATGCCGTTGTCACCTGACTCATAGTCGGTTGAGCAAGTCGATTGAAAGTGGGGCAGAAAGGGTTCTGACCCACATTCGGCCTGTGGTATGGAGTCGAGTTGGGGTATGAACTGGCTCCACGAAAAACCTTGTTCAGCCAACCAAAGGTTTAAAATTTATTTAGCCTTTTGCCTAACCCGGGCGACGTCACAACTTTTTCTTTCTCCTTCTCTTCAAATCTATCTTCCATTGTCTTCACCTTGTCAACTATTCGAGCATAGTCCCGAATGTCCATTATAGACAGAACTGATCCAATCTCAGTTTTGAGTCCCTTCTCAAATTTCGTTGCCTTATTAACTTCCCCTCTCAGGTGTTCTGGAGCAAAATGGAACAGGTCTTCAAACCGTTGTTGGTAATCCAACACTGACTTGGTTCCTTGCACCAATGCGGTGAACTCTGCTTCTTTCCTGTCCCTAAAGCTCTCTGGGAAGTAGTTCTTGAAGAAGACTTCTTTAAACTGGTCCCACGTGGGATTTGGATGAGTGGCTTCCAGATTTGGCTTAGTAGCCTTCCACCAAGCTTCAGCCTCATTTTGTAGTTGATATCCCGCACATATTAGCTTCTGTGCATCCGTGCACTCAAGCACTTCAAACGCCTTCTCTAGGGCACTAATCCACCGCTCTTACTACATTGCCTAGGAAGTTATCTTGGAAAATGCAGGCGGTGGGAGTTTCTTAAATCTCTCCATCACCTTAGCGGTAGAGTTTTCTGCCAAGTGTTAGGGTTTAGGAGGTGGAAAATGTACGGGCCAATTGGGTGGCTGAGGTGGTGTGGCACGCTCATGCATCATGGTTGCAAATTGCGTGGACATCTGGCCCAGTAGCTCTTGTTGCTGCTGTATGGTTCGCATCATGGTCGTAATCATGACACTCACTTCGCTGGCTACCATGCTTGGTTGAGGTGCGGCAGCAGTGGCTTGAAAAGCTGTTGGTGCTCCTGACGAAGCAACAGATGTGTCGGAAACCTGAGCCTCATTTCTATTGGGCATTTCATCATCCGAGGTAATAAGAGGATGTTTTCCTTTACGACCACCTCGAGAACTTCTTATGTTGACCATGGTTATTTTTCTGAAAAGAGGACCATGATCAACATTCCAATATTGCTCATCGGGGACATCAATTGTCACACCCCAAACAACCCCCTGGGAGGAATAGGTAGGTGACCCGAATTGCGTAACGGCAATCCGCCAAATCCCACGGATCTAGAAGCAGTGCTTACATTCATGGAACCACATTCATCACTTTACCATAAGCAAGATCAGAGTGCTGCAGATAAACTACAATTACAATAAAAAGAAGAAGCATAGCGATACGGGGAAATGATGATAATATATACATAAGTAAGTTTGTATATTTCCCACGACCCACAAACATAGAAACAAAGCTGACAAGATCAGTACTAAAGTTAACCTATACATATACATATATAGGGTGAGCATACTCAACCCCAAAAAGAAAAGAAAGTAAAAACTACAACAGAACCACAGTCAGAACAGCGATAAACTCCTAACAAAAACAAAAAGGAGTCCCCAAAACAAAAAGCATCACGTGCACTCTTCAACGGTCTTCATCAATGACCACCGAGAATGTACGCAGGATCTGTATGACCTCCGTCGGGGTCCACACCAACATCATCTTAATAACCAGGACTCTCCTCCTCGAGATGAGCCTCCATGCTACAGCGGCATCAATCTGTAAAATAATCTAAGAAAAACAATGTATAACAGAGTGTGAGCCCCACTGAGCTAGTGAAATCATATCATCATGCATGCACATGCAATCACAATTCACAATTCTTATGATCCTACATGATATGCAAGTCTAGATTATTTATTAGCCACCTAGCAATACAACTAAGTCAGGTCTGTGCTACTACTATCCCCAATATATGTATCCCTAGTGCGGGCTTCTAACCCCTTCCTGCGATACACCTATTGAGTTGTCGGAGAGGACCAGTCAGCTCCTGCATTCGTTCACCAAAGTTAGCCCTACCAGCCCTCTGTGATTAACCTGTAGGGTGATCCATCACATTTCTCATTTCCTTTCTTTTCTGGCTTATAGCCCAGCATAAAGCTCAAAAATCACCATTTCGGTGTAAACATATTTCTTTTCATTTCATTTCTTTTCTTTTCTCATATATACATATGGTCACCCTCACAGGCATCCAACACCTAAACCCCTGTTGGCAAGGATGCATAGCACGGGTGATGAAACTCTAGCCCCATGTCTATATGGTATCGTATGAGTTGGGTGGTGTCAACCGCTTCCCATTCTACGGGCTACCACAGGCCTCATTTCCAAGCCGACTACGGCATCTAGTCTAACAATCACAATCATCATATAAGAATTCATAGTGTTGATCAACAGATAATCATTTTGCAGTGATTGGAGTAATTTGAACAAAAGTAAGTAACACAGCATTTATAATTACAATTTTTAATAGCCGGCATAGCATCATAATTACACATGCACATATGATAATATTATTCACTCACCTGAGTTTGGTTCTAGATACTCGGTTGCAAACTCAGTCCCAACAACAGTCTGATTGTTGACCTCGAGCGCGGGATCAAGTCCTAGATATAAATAAAAAATTGTCATGTTAGGTTTCCAGTCTATCTCTGGTAGTCCTAGGGTTAACCTAAGCTTACTAGGTTGACCCGGTGTTCAGTTGGTTCTCACTTGGAATCACTGGGCCTTGCACTGGGCCTTAGGCTCATGTCCCTGTGCGTTGGCCAGAGTCAGTGGCATAAGGGTAAAATGGTCATTGACAGTGATTGTACCTGACCTTAGGTCAGATTAGGTTCACAGTGCTATCCACAACTTGTCTGAGCTGTAGGACCAAGCACAGCAGGGTTTCCTTCACTTATGGGGCCCACAAGGGTTCCTAAGCATTCTCTAAACAAGGACAGATGTGGGGAAGGGCATTTATGTCATTTTCTACCTTCCCATATAGTCCCACAGCCAATGGGTGAAATTCCTTATGTCTGATTGCAAAAATAGCAGCATTTCCTTGATTGGACGATGGCTCTGGGCGTTGGGTGCATCGCCCAGTGCCCTCAAATCGACATTGGGCTGAGTTCCCAAGGTTGGGCTTTTTAGGCTATGCTCAAATCAGATCCCTCTGCATGTTAGGGGGTCAGACAACCCCTGGAATGGTCTACCTTTTGATCCAAATGGATCCTCCATCAAACCCACCATTTGGCTGCCAGAGGCTGCCCAAACAACCTAGTAAATAGTGTCATAGGGTTTTCTTCAAGCATGAACCTCACTTTTAGCCACATGCAGGGCTGGAAACAGCTGCAATTTAGTGATTCAAGGCTGCAATCACCAAGGGTTAGGTCTGCGCAGCCTTAGCTTGCACCTAGGGTTCCAAATCATAGAGCAACAAGGCATCTGGGTAGTGCAGCTGTGCACAGCTAGAATCGGCTCTCAAGAACAGTGTAACAGCCTATTAAAATTCAACAAAAATCACAGATCTTCCATGCTCAAGGCTTGCATGGCAGATCTGGAGCTGTCTAGGGCAAACCCTAGCTGTTCAGGGCTACCCAGAGAGCAAGAACATCACAAACATAAATACAAAAGAGGAGCAGCAGATCTGAGCAGGGTTTCTATACCTGCACAGGGCTGAGAGAGCTCGGTTCCAAGCTTGGATGGGGGTGGCAGCTCCTCCTTATTCCTTCTTCTTCTTCTTTCTTCCTCTCCTTCCTCTTCTTTCTCTCCTTTCTCTCTTCTTTCTCCCCTCACGGTTTTAGGGTTGGTAAGGGCTCTAAATGAGCCCAAGGCCTTCCTATTTATAGGCCCAGCCCACACTAAGGCTTGTTTGGCTGTTAAGGCCTCTTTTGAAAATAGATTTTTAAACTGATTCTGAGTGATTCTGGGCACACTGGTGGGGTCCACAGTGAACTAAGGGTATGAGGTGGTCCCTCAGACTCCCCTCTATCTATGGAGGGTACCCATGTCCATGTTGGGTGGTCCCCATAATTAAAAATCATTAAAATATGCTATTTTACTCACTGGGCGATGTCACTGGGCCTTGTCTACATCGCCCAGTGCCATCATCTAGTGAATTCCAGCAAGCTGAAATTTAATGGGGCTTGCACAGGGGTTTGACCCTTGGTCAGGGTATTGTCCCCACATGCCATCTAGGGGTTTTTGCACATTTTTACAGAGGTGGGTCCCACTGTTATGGAGAGGAGAGAGATTACCTGGGGTCCAGGCCATACATTAAGCTATGGGCTATGCAACTGTAGGGGTCTGCTATCCACCTTCTGACAAGTATATATGATGACATGCACCGGGTTTCTTCATTAATCAAAGTCACTGGAGTGATACTCCACAGTGTTCCTAGTTGCCTAGTCAGGGGTTCCTATCCTTCAATCAAAATTCCAGCCAGTCAGGAGCAGGGTTTGACATTTCTCCCCACCTTACAAAAATTTTGTCCTCAAAATTTGCTTACCTTGTAATCCAAAGAGTTGGGGATACTTCTCTTTCATTTCTTCGTCACGTTCCCATGAAGCTTCTTCCACTAGGTTGTTTCCCTAATGAACTTTCACAAAAGCGACGGTGCGATTACGGAGGTTAGGCTCCTTTCTGTCCAATATCTTCGTAGGTTGCTCTTCGTAGGTCATATCCACATCCAACTGTTCAGGTTCAGTTGATAGCACATGTGTCGGGTTATTAATGTACTTCCTTAGCATCGACACATGGAAAACATCGTGGACACCTGACAAGGATGGTGGTAGTGCCAGTCGGTATGCTACTGGTCCCACTTTATTGAGTATTTCATAAGGACCGATAAATGTTAAGCTCAACTTGCCCTTCTTGTTAAATCGTAGCAATCCTTTAGTTACTTGAAGAAATACCTTTTCCCCAACTTCAAATTCAATGTTTTTCCTTCGATTATCCGCATAACTTTTCTATCTTGACTGGGCTGCCTTGATCTTTTCTCTTATAAAATCAACCTTGTCGCAGGTCGCATGTATCATCTCAGGTTCGAGATATTTTCGTTCACCAACCTCATCCCAATATAACGGTGTTCTACATTTTCGTCCATACAAAGCTTCGAATGGTGCCATGCCAATGGTGGAGTGATAGCTATTTTGTATGCAAATTCCATCACTGGTATGTGAGCATCCCAACTATCATTCATTTCCAAAACACAGGCTCGGAGCATATCTTCTAGTGTCTGGATAGTTCTTTCCGATTGTCCATCTGTTTGCGGATGGAAAGCAGTACTAAGATTCAGTTGAGATCCCAATGCCTTTTGTAAACTTCTCCAAAACCTTGAGGTGAATCGAGGATCTCTGTCAGACACAATACTAACAGGCACGCCATGTAAGCGGACTATGTTTTCAATGTATATCTGGGCAAGCTTCTCCATCGGGTAACTTATCTTAATTGGTATGAAGTGTGCCACCTTAGTCAGTCCGTCTATGATCACCCATATCGCATTCATGCCCTTTCTAGTGTTGGGCAGATTTGCCATAAAATCCATAGTTATTCTTTCCCACTTCCACTACTCTGGTATGGGAAGTGGCTGCATCAATCCATACGGTCGGTGTCACTCTGCTTTTATTTGTTGACAGGTAAGGCACTTGGACACGTATATTTCTATGGTATGCTTCATTCCAATCCTCTAATCTACCAGTAATACTTCTTCAAATCCTTGTACATCTTTGTACTTCCGAGGTGGATTGTATAAGGTGAGCTGTGCGCCTCTTTAAGAATTCGGTCTTGAACATCATAATTGTCAGGCACGCACAATCTGTCTCGGAACTTCAGTGCACCATCTTGGGCCAAGGAAAGGTTTGGGTCCCTATGGACACCTTGTTGTACTTCCCAAATTATTTTGGCCAGCTCAAGATCTAATGGTTGCTTCACAATTATCTCTTCTTGTATCGACTGCCGCAGATCCTTAGCTGCTAATTGCATAGCCGTTCCTTCGATCATGAGATCCAGTTCAAATTTTTGAGCTTCTTTTACTAACTGCTCGCTTACGACTAAGGATGCAAGGGTTACAGTCTGAGATTTTCTGCTTAATGCATCCGCAACAATGTTGGCCTTGCCAGGGTGGTACTAGATTTCACAATCGTAGTCTTTTACCAATTCCAACTATCGCCTCTGTCTCATGTTCTTTTTGGGTGAAGAAATACTTCAGACTCTTGTGATCGCTGAAGATTTCACTCGTTTCACCCTATAGGTAATGTTGCCATATCTTCGACGCGAAAACTACCGCCGCCAATTCTAAGTCATGTGTGGGGTAGTTCTTCTCGTGTTCCTTTAATTGTCTTGAAGCGTAGGCAACTACTTTACCTCTCTGCATCAGAACGCCACCCAATCCTGTTCTAGATGTGTTGGTGTATACCACCATTCCTCCTGTGCCGTCCGGAATGGTCAGAACTGGAGCTGTCACCAATCGGTTCTTCAATTCTTAAAAACTTTTCTCGCATGCTTCATTCCATTCAAACTTGGCGCCTTTCTTTGTGAGTTTTGTCATAGGTACCGAGATGCGCGAGAAATTCTCGATAAATAGTCGGTAATATCCGGCCAATCCTAAGAAACTTCGTATATCAGTGGCACTCTTCAAAGTCTCCCACTCGAGAACTGCCTTCACCTTTCCTAGATCTACCTTGATTCCATCCTTGGTGACGATGTGTCATAGGAAACCAATTTGGTGAAGCCAAAATTCACATTTACTGTATTTGGCATAAAGTTGGTGTTCTCGCAACCGCTGTAACATGAAGGTAAGGTGGCAAGCGTGTTCTTCCTCATTCTTGGAGTACACCAAAATGTCATCAATAAACACGATGATGAACTTATCCAACACGTCATGGAATACTCTATTCATCATATCCATGAATGTTGTAGGGGCGTTAGTTAATCCGAACAACAAAACCAGGAATTCGTAATGTCCGTATCGAGTTCGGAATGCCGTTTTGTGAATATCACCGCTCTTGATCTTCAATTGATGGTATCCTGACCTAAGATCGATTTTGGAGAAAACTCTCACTCCTTGCAGCTGATCGAATAGATCGTCAATACGCGGCAACGAATACCGGTTCCTAATGGTCAGCTTATTTAGCTCGCGGTAATCGATACACAGCCGCATACTACCATCTTTCTTCTTAACAAACAGCACGGGTGCTCCCCAGGGTGATACACTGGGTCATATAAATCCCTTCTTCAGCAGGTCTTGAAGCTAAATCTGCAACTCCTTCAATTCAATTGGCGCCATCCGATATGGGGCCTTTGATACCTGGGCTGCACCAGGAATTAGATCAATTGCGAACTCTATGTCGCGGTCAGGTGGTAGATGCGTCAGATCTTCTGGAAAGACATCAGGAAATTCTCTGATGACTTCTAGTTCCTCTAAAGGTTTTATCTTCGCCTCCATGTCTGTCACTGTGGCTTAGAAGCCTTAGCATCCAACGTTAAGCATCTTTCTCGCTTGGAGGGCTGATAAGGTTACTCTCCTGGGTTTCTTCCTTGATTCACTTTGGTAGGTGAGGATTGACCCATCCTTCATCATAAATACTATCTTCTTCTCCGCACATAAGACGTTTGCACTGTAGGCGGATAGCCAATCCATGCTTAATATCACGTCAAAATCATTTATATCCATCTTTATCAACCGTGCGGTTAGTTTCTTCCCACAAATTTTAATCTGGCAGGGGTCATATACTTCATTTAAACTCACGACACTTCCTGTCGGTGTGCTGACTACTAGCTCATGCCCTATGTCTCTTGGTTGATCTTTCATTCTACTTGCAAAGGTTGAGGAGACGAAAGAGTGGGTCGCGCCCGAGTCGAATAATACTCACGCGGGTAGGGTTGAGACATTCAGGGTACCTAGGGTTTATTGATAGTTTAGGTTACATGAGGTAAGCCAATTATTCCCTATAATTGAGTAGTTTTCAGAAAACTTACCTGTTAATACATCATGGTTCACCTCAGCTTCTTCATTTGTCAGGGCGTACACCTTTCCTCGCGTCCGAATGTCCCGTGGTTGAAATGGTCTAGCGTAGGGCTGGCTCAACGAGTTGCTGCTATATCCACGTGATCTGCAATCTCTAGCCATGTGTCCTTCCTTATTGCACACATAGCACTTATAGGGTGGAACAGCAGGTGTTGAGGCTTGACTCCCTTGACTTGTTGCTGGTCGGGCTGACGAAGCTGCTGTTGTTACTTGACTCGTCGCTGGTTGAGCAGGTCGATTGAATGTGGGGCGGGAAGGGTTTTGACCCATGGTCCGCCTACGATACGGAGTCGGATTTGGGCTTGAACTTGTTCCTCGATAAGCTTATTTGGCCACCCAAAAGTTTGAAAATTATTTGTCCCTTTGTTCAACCCAGGCGACGCCACAACTTTTTCTTTCTCCTTTTCCTTAAACTTATCTTCCATTGTTTTAGCCTTATCGACCATCTGAGCATAATCCCAGATGTCCATGATTGACAATACTGATCTGATCTCAGTCTTGAGTCCTTTCTCAAATTTCTTTGCCTTACTAACTTCCCTTTTCAGGTGCTCTGAGGCAAAATGGAACAGGTCTTTAAATCGCTATTGATATTCCAGCACTGACTTAGTTCCTTACACCAGTGCGATAAATTCAGCTTCCTTCCTATCCCTGAAACTCTCTGGGAAGTTGTTCTTGAAGAAAACTTCTTTAAACTGCTCCTATGTGGAATTCGGGTGAGTAGCTTCCAAGTTAGGTTTAGTAGCTTTCCACCAAGCTTCGACTTCATTCTGTAACTGGTAACCCGCACATATCAACTTTTGTGCGTCCGTGCACTCCAATACCTCAAATGCCTTCTCTAGTGCACTAATCCACCGTTCCGGCTGGATTGCTTCTGAAGTTATTTTGGAAAATGCAGGCGGTTGGAGTTTCTTGAATCTCTCCATAACCTTGGCGGTAGAGTTCTCCGCTAAGTGCTGAGGCACAGGTGGTATGGGTGGTGGTGGTGGTGTTGCGTGTTTATGCATCATAGTTGCAAACTGTATTGACATCTGACCAAGCAATTCCTGTTGTTGTTGCATGGTCCACATCATTGTGGTCATGAATGCAGTCACGTCACCGGCTGCCACATTTGACTGAGGTACAGCAATAGTGGCTTGAGCAGCCGCTGGTGCCTTCGATGAAGCAGCCGATGCTTCAGAGTTTTGTGCCTCAGTCCCGTTAGGCAGTTCAACCTCCGGTACAATACGAGGTTGCTTTCCTTTGCGACCACCACGAGAACTTCTAGTGTTGACCATTGTGGCTTCTCTGAAAAGAGGAGCATATTTAATATTCCAATATTGTTTATCAAGGTCAGCAATCATTTCCTAGCTAGTGCAGGTACAAACCTAGTCCACAGTTCCAATGAATATCATGAGTCACACCAGTAAGGTGGATTGTTAGATATGTTATCTTGGTTTATTGTGAAATGTTTCATTTGCTTTGTGTTTTGTTTCTCTTTCTTAAGTATTTTATGTAACAATATGCTATGCATGACACTATATGAGAAGCTTCAAATTTTTAAATAAAAAGCTTTTATTTATTTACCTGGTCTAACAGGCTAGCAACTCCAGCTTCTTCCTGGTTACAAACTTCAATGCCAGTAGGTACTCTATGTCAGCTCTCACTTCCTCAGCTAGGGACATAAAATAGTCTTGCTCTTCCGGTCCACTAATGGCAGCAATAGCTAAATAAAAGTCCAACCGGTTCTCTGCTCAAGGCAGTACTAGATGTATCCGTCTTAGTCTCTCTCGTAAATGTCTAATATAGATCATGGTGCTGGGGTCTCCAGCCTTGGTCAAGGTAATAGGTCCTGTCATAGAAAATGGATCTAAGCATCAGGTCATACTTAATTAAAAGAATTAAGTACATATCTACTAAAATTTAAATGACTAAGGATCAATGAAACTAATTCTTAGGTTGGCTCGAGGTACCTTAACGTCTAGATGTTTCGATTGGCTAAACCACCTCTTAGATTCCTATTCTCGGCTGACCTAGTCTGTGAATAGGGTAAGATCTATGCTTCCCACACGTAGTACATATGTATTACAACATACCTATGTAACTAAGTTCTGTTTTGCATAGCAACACTCCACACAGTTCGTACGTCACAATATTCAAGCACGTAGAAATTAGGTAGTACACACCATATCCCATAAATATGTATATACATATATTTATATTTATATACATATCTTAAATACTTATTGTGATCATATCTACATTATTTTCCAAGTCCTTATGTGTTTTATTCAAACCACATGAAGAAATTTTTACCCTTTTGATTTTAAGAAAGTTAAGTTCGTCTAACTCTTTAGGTTAAATGAATTTTTTTTTTTTATAAATTTTTTTTTTTTAACACTAATAAAAATCTGTATTTTTATGTTTTCTAAGGTTACTTTAGGTATTCCCCAAGTTTCCATGAGTTAAAACCCAAAAACCAGCAAAATACATTCACTGGGCGTTGCCTGCATCGCCCAGTGCCATCGCCTAGAGAATCGAGGCGCAGGTTTATTAGTCCGAGAGGGGCCCATTTTGGCCATAACCTCTTCTAAACTTCTCTAATCAATTGGAGAGACTTCTTAGAAGGTAGTGTGACTATTCCCACACCAAATCCTTGCATTTTCTCAAGTCATCTGCGAACCTACACGTGCCTAGGTAAGATTTCTTGGTTACATTGTCTTCTTAGGTTTCTTTTTACTCTTTCTTGCCTAGGTTAGGGTTTTTACCAATATCTTATGCCCTAACTGTCTTTTTCTCTTCTCTTTTGTAGATGTCTACAAGCCATTGCACTGCTAGGAAATCAGTAGCCCAGAAGAGGCTACGAGTTGAGTCTAAGCATTCTTCCTCATCTTCAGTGCCTCCATCATCTCCAAGAGATGATTCCTCTTCGGAGGAGCCCAATTTTGATCATTTCCTTTTCTCTAGGCACGAGCATGCTAGGGATTGGAAAATTTTTAAATCCCTCAAGATTGTGAATGGCCGGGTTGTTTGGGTAGAGGACTTTCACCAATATGGCCTATTTGCTAGGTTTAATGCCCTAGGTTGGGCTTCGATGTTGTCTCCTACCAAGCCTTGTTATCCCAACTTGGTTCGATATTTTTACTGTAACCTAGTGCCTTCTAGTGTACAGGAGTTCAGAGTGGAGAGTAGGGTGAAGGGTGTGGATATCCGTCTGACCATTGCTTCACTAGCAGAGATCTTGAGTTTACCTAACTCAGGAGAGAGGTGTTATTATCGGCCGCGGATGGACATTTTGGAGATGTTTTCTTTGGAGACCAGGAGGAAGGTCTTCAAATCATTGACAGGTTCACAGGACACACCTAGGTCTGAGACTTCTTACAAGCCTAGTGCTCGTGTCATTAGTAGATGCGTGACCTACAATATCTACCCCACTACAAGAAAAAGGGTCATTTACGACACAATTTTTACTACGGAATTTTTTGTCCGTCCTGATAAGTGTTATTTACAACAGAAATATAATTCCATGGTTAAATGTCCCATCTTTCCTGACGACGGAATTTATTTTTCTGTGGTGAATATTTACACTATTAGCATAAAAATTAAATTCCATCGTTAAAAGTCGTATTCATGATATTAAGAGTTTTTTGGTTTAAGATGGTAAAATAATTCCATGGTAAATAGTTGTATTTATTTTTCTTAAAACGACGGAATAATTGGGCCATCCAATTAAGTTTATAAATGGCATGGGTTAAATAATGGATCCATCGTATTAGTTTTCCGCCTCTAACAATTTTCCTTTTTTTAATTTTGTTTTCCCGCTAGTTTATTTTTTTTTTCCATTTCCCGCGTACAAATCAATATCGACTCAATCGCTCCCACTCTCGCCATATACGAACTTCTCCGTCTCTGTCGCCCTCAATATCTCAATGATTCCTATCGCCCTCAATCTTTCACCAATCCCTCTTGCCTACGACTCCTCTCATATGTGTTGCCCTCTCTCTGATCTCTCTCATTGATCCCTATCGCCTACGAATTCCCCTCTCATCTCTCTCGCCCTCGTCCTTCATATCCCACGGATATCTCTCGCCCTCACCCTATCAATCTACTGCTGGTCAGTGTCTTGCTCTCAGTATCTCTATTATTTCAATCTTTCTGTTATCCTTCTCTCTTTGATTGTGCATTTCCAACAGCTTTTTGAGGATAATAGCTAATAGAAAACAAAAGAGGCTCTAGGAATTGCTTCATCGAGGAGGAGAATCAGCTACTTAGGCTATTGCTTTTGCAGGTAAAATTTCTTTTGCATACTGTTCATTGAGCAATATGCTGCCATTCTCTTTCATTATTTGGGGCTTTTGCATGTAAAACCCCAATGTATTGCCTTGGCTGGAACAGGTAGAGGGACTCCCTGAATCCCTCTTTGTTATGTTTTACCTGAATGAAGTGCTTTAATTTTGTGAGTTTTATCCTTTTTAGTTAATTTTCTATGACGATAATGATTATGTTTTAATTTCCGCCCTCACTTCCCCTGCTTTATCACATTCTAGGTTGTCTCAAGTTTTGGGTTTCTGAATCAATACTTTGAGCCTTATTTATGCTTTCATACTTTAGTAGTGTTATTTCTAAATTTCATTAAGATACATTGATTTTGATCCTGTGAATGGAAAGAAAGTGCTATGAATAGAATATTGGCATAATAGAATATGGGGTAGTAGCTACACTACGATATTACCAAAGACAATATTATTGAGGATTGTAGATGGTTCTTGGCTTATTGCCAATCTATTGGTTTTTATCTTCTTCTCAAGTCTGAGGGCCACCCAGTTCGTGATCATCCAGTCATTGCTCGACTTGTAGAGATCAAGAGTTTGTTGGAGAAGGTCCTCATATTCTTCCTAATCTATGTTGTGAATAATTCTTTGTAAGTGAGAGTCAGCATCTTGTCCAAGATATTATTTATTAAGTAGCTTATCGTGTTAGGACTGAAAGTCCAGTCAACCTTATCATTCCTAATTATTGATTGTTTGAGAAATTGTATAAACTGTTATCCAGTGATTCATTTTCATTTCGGAATGCATTAATGCTAAAAATATTTTAAGCAGCCATTTATTGTACCATATTGATACAAATCCCATTCGAGTGGCCAAAAAAAAATCGAAACAGGTACAAGAATTCAAGACACAAAAATAATCTAAGAAGACAAAAGAGCTGGCCTTTTGAAGTCCTAACTTATTTTTTGAAGATTCTGGATTGAACCACTGATGTCTCTTTCAAATATTTCACCAATCCTTCTCGCTTAACTGGTTTAGATGTTTTAATGCAAATGCCCCCAATACCCCTTGTAGTCTGGACTATTGTACAAAAGTTCTCTTCTGATAGTTTACAAATATTTTTATTTTCATTAAAATGAAAGACAAAAAAGCTGGCCAGAAATTCAAAATATGTTATGGAATTATTTTTTTCTTTGTTTATTGTAAATTTAGACTCATGTGATGATGGAGGTTTCTTTGTGAGGTAGAATCCAAGAGTTGAAAATAACATCATCTTTCTATCTACCTCTATATGGATAGCTAGACATGAATCATTATCACCTCCAATTGCTGCCCGCTCCAATTCCCTCCAATCCCTCACATAGGAGGGGAAATAACCACCTTATCCCCTGCCCGAACACACTGCCCAAGGTGGGGTAGGGTGGTCATTTCTGCTCCTATGTGAGGGATTGGAGGGAATTGGAGGGGGCAGCAAATTGGAGGTGATAAAAATTCAGCTAGACATAGCTCTTTACAGTTTTATTAATTGTTCTACCCAATCTCTGATACATTATTAGTGATGGATGAGAGAGAGAGATGAGCGAAGTAATAGCAAAAGTAATTAAAGGGTGTGAGCTGTTTGATAAAGAAAAAGGACCTGAACCCATTAAAAGAGAGAAGTAGTGTATAGGTCTGGGAAGCAGTGAAGAAAGCAAGATTATGGTAAAAAGGAGAAGTTAAAAGATTTTGTCGCAGTTGAGGGTGAAGATTTGGGTGTAAAAGTGGAACTAAATTCACATTTACCGATAAATTGACCTCTGCGTCTTTACTATCATAGATTTAACCCTCGGTACTTCTTCTGTTCATTGTTCTTGGCCTCTTTAACTCTTTAACAGTTACAAACGATGATGATTTATATATAGATGTAAGGCACTAGTTTTGTCTCTTTCTCTTTGGGAGAACTTGTTAATGTAGCTGGTCTGGGTTGGGTCTTTTTTACTTCTCTCTTTTAGACTCCAATGCACTGTAGTAGCAGATCAGGACAAGCTGCATTTGTAGCAAGTTTTCTATGAGCAGCTTTAATAGCAAAACTAAAGTTAAACCAGCTACTCACATGGACATGGCCTACCTTCAAAAGAGTGTGAAACTTTCTAAAGAGAGAAGGAGAGTGAGTCTTTCTCTTTGTGCGCTTTTAACATATAAAAATATTCTTATCTGTTGTTGTGTTAGTGTGATGGTAGGTGTGTGTTAGTGCCTTCTTAGTTCCATTGGCAATATTTTGTAGAAAAACCTGTTCTCCCATGTCTCTTTGACTCCTATATTTGGAAGAGATGTAGAAGGACTGTTGCCACTCTTTGTCTATCCTCAAGGATTTAGTTCATATCGATAGTGATACTGATATTTTTCGACCATATCAGACTGTATCGGGCTGATATAGGATCAAAACATTATTTTTCTGAATATTACATATATTTATTACTAAATTATAAACCATACTATGTTCAACCAAAGAATATTATTTTCATAACATATGCAACCTTCTAATTTTTACAAGAAAACCTAATAGATCAACACATGTATCAAAAGGAAAGAGAAAATAAATAGAGCCAGAATGAAAGAATAAAGTTGCAAATCCTCCCTATCAATTTCATAAACAGAACAGCCTGTAAATCTGAAAGTATTCTAACCAACAGGGCATAAGGTTTGGTCAAAACTTGGGGGGATGTTGATGGCTAGAATGGGCTGGGGAATAAGGGAACAAGATTAGTTTTTTTGTTTTTTTTTTTGGTTTTGCTACTTAGCTCTCTCGATGGATAAACAGATTTGTAAATATCCCTTGTGCGTGTGTTAATCCTAATCTCAGCTTTATGGATGTGTTACTTATTTATTGCCCAATGCCCAACATTTAGCTCCATGCAGTGTGTGCTGCTCTTGTTTTTATCTTGTCAAATTTTCTTTGGTGTGCTAACTCATTTCAGATAACTTAACTGCTGGGAGATTCTGGATCTGAAGCAAAAGCTTTCTTCTGCTGATGGTAGCCCTTAATAATAATTCCATTCCTTATACATATTGTTCTCTTCTAGAAGCATGGGGGTGGAGCAAAGAATGTCCAAGGGTCAATCTACAGGAACACATACTGCAGGGAGAACCCTTGGAAGGTGCAAGGAGAAGGAGAAGACTGATGCAGTTGTCTACATTGAGACATTCCATATCTGCAAGAAGAAGGAGAATGAGGGGATGAATCATTTGGAGCTTGGAGACATTCCATATCTGCAAGAAGCATTAGCTGTTGTTGGATACCCTCAAGGTTTGGTATTCTAGACTCAAACAGTAAATGAATGAGAACAATTTTAGTTCATCAGTAAGCCTGCTTTGGGGACTCAAAATTCCCATATCAGGCTGCCTAGTCTCCTTTAAACTGCCTGAACCTAGCCGATTAATAAAGAAGACTTTATTGGGTCTGTCCACCAAGTGTATTATTAAATAGGCTGGGTGCCCCTAAGAAGGAATTTTGTGTTGTTCCAGCTTCTGATTTCGAGGTAATTGTCTTAACGCTATATGAAAGGATTGAGGTATTTCTTAGTTCCTCTTGTACATGTATAAATTTTTTATTGTATTAACTTACATGTCAATGTGATTCTGCAGGTCAATCTAGTACGAGAGACACTTAATGATTTGTTGGCTCATTGGTTAGGCAAAAGAAGGCAAAGGGTAGCATCGCAAGCTTCAGCCAATGGTGATGTTTCATCGGGGTAAGGATTTTTCTGCTAGAAATCATTCCCATTCAAGAGTTGAGGTTGATGGTAATGTAGAAAATGACTCGATGTTTTACCCTCCATTTGAGTTTTCTGCAGTTTCTTCTCCTTCTATAATTACTGAGGGCTCCCATGGAGGCCCATGGAGAAAGAAGATCACTACGTTTGATGGTACTTAACATGAGAAGGATTTTCCATGGTGGTGTGTTGATTGTGTTTTGAATAATCGATTGCCACCAAAAGAAAATACCAAGTAATAATCTGAACTTGATGCATGATTGCTTTTCATAGACACATTAAATGTGAAAATCAATTGATTAGGCTGCTATTTGTTTATGTTCCTCGTGTTGAGATGCTTTGCTGCTTATCATTGATCCTGTGAAGGAAAGGCATTGTATTGTAGTCAGATAAGCTAATGATTAGGTGGGGATATTTGTTATTACTCATGCCTTTATGCTCTTATCTGACAAACCAAAACCCGTCATGGCCAAGTTGAAAGTGATATGAAATTGAAGAAATCTATCACATCTTCATGGTTTGCCATTGAAGAAATTCATCATCACGAAACTGCACATAGAGTAAGTAGAAAACTGTTTGAAGTTGAACACTTTATTTCTCGGGGGCTAAGCATTTTGGCTTTCCAATCAGGTACCCCATCTATTCAGGGGATCCGCAACCCAGAACCATGTATCATATCAAACATTAAATGTCAGTGCATATCCTGACCGAGGTCGTTGACCTAAAATCACATAGCATATAAACTTAACAATCAGGAGAATCTCCCCCTCCCCCCTATTTTGTCTTATAGGATCAGTCGAACATGATTTCTACCAACTATTAAGTGCATGTTACAAATCACATCTAGTTACCTGCTCTGTTTACTCCTCCACACCATCTGAGATGAATTTCCCAGTCTGCATTTGAGTTCCAAAAAGCATTCATTAGCACAGTAACAGATGCAGAAACAAAAAGGGCTCGTAGATTTATAATGCAATTAAGTAAAAATAGAGACTAAGTGCGATTGGAAACCTCTGGAACAAGACCCAGACAACCAGACACAAAGATCATATTATTGGCTCTGATAGCCTGAGAGTATGGTCCCAATGCTGCAGGTGCCTTTTCTGTTTGAACAGCCTCCTTTAAACCTTAAAATAAAAACATCAAGACAAACATGGTCTATCAGGCTTCACATATACAGCCACACCAGTTATTGAGGTACCAGCATCATTAGCAGCAGAGTAATTAAGAAGCAAATTAAAACAAAGCCGTTAGAAAGTGTAGTCAGTCACAGGGATAGCAGGGGATTCAAGATCCAGTTCTATTCCAGTTAAGGTTATTTTAATCCAAGGATAGGGTTGTGTAGTCTTATCCTTAAAGTTCGAGTCCAATTCATAGACAATAATCCAGATTCCAGCTTCCATAAGCCCATATACCAGTACCACCACCTGTAGAATTTAATATCCTTGTCTCAATTGTTTTCCCAGTCAATTGAAGACTAGCTGATCAGTTGTTTGGTCTGTAGTAGTAAAAGTCCAATTTGGTCCTTTAGAATTGAGCTGTAGATAAGACTAAAAGAGTGGGAATTGGATAATGCCAGCAAGGTCTGCAAGCATTAGTTCACAAATTGTTCAGTTAGTTCAAATTTCTTTTGAGCTTTTCTAGTTTGCTTGTACACCTTTCCTCGTTTTCAGTTTAGAAATCCTGCATCTAATTTGCTCATATATTTCAACCAAAAGGGGGAAAATACACCATCAATTGAAAATTCAAAGAAAACAAAAGAGAGAGAAAATGGAGAACCATTAGTAACTAAAGAGAAATGGTAATTTTGCGACTATCTCCAAAAGTTCCATAACTACCCTATTGTTTACTGAGAACCTGAACCTATAGAAAAAACTGTTTATAGGCTTCATCTTTGGAAGAATTACTCCATGAAGGATTGCACTTAGCTCAGCCAAAAAACTTGATGACTCTCCAATTACCTGCATAAGATCGATTTTGGATCAGTATATTCTGTAATATATGTTAAATGGGTTGTGCATTTTGTGAAGTAAAATCACTAATAAAATTTGTCTCTAGTTTTCTTCATGCGGATAGTTTATAGTTTAGCTGTTGGTACCTGTGATGAGAATTTTTATGTTACAATGCAATATGTATATTTATATAAGCTTATGTGTATAATTTGCTTTATTTTTTCCTGCTCTTTCCTCCTCTGTTGCTTAATGGTTTTTATCTTGTAGACTGGCTTCTGTAGATAATCCTACTCAACTGTTATGTATGTATTTACAGAGAACTATTTGTTTACATATTTCAGGATTCCTTTAATGCGTGTAATTATGGGAATGCTACTAATGTTGAAGAGCCTTCAAAACTTTCAATGGATCAATGTGATCAAGTGGCCAATAAGATATCTGAACAGGCAGCTTCAGATGATATATATGCCCATGGAAATTGTGGAACTCATGGCCCGAAATCAGTATGAGAGGTGTCTTTATTAAGCCAAAGATGCTACAGAGAACAGGTACTGCTTGTCAGAAACAACTGAGAAAGTTATAAATTTTGGGCTAACAGATTCCACTGAAGCCCTTGGGACTGAGATGTTGAGATTACTCCATGAGAAGAAGTCTACCTTGCAGAAGTCTCAGTCCAGCAAAGAAAAAGATAGCATTTGTTTAGGTAATTGAGAGCTGCACACTTAACATAAACAGCTGACTGCTCTTCTTTGAGCATTCAACATTGAGGCAACTATTGAAAATGCCAATCCGGTGTTTTAATAATGCTTCACGGTGAACTTGATGAAGGCATTGTTCTAAATAGTTCTCTCTGTGCAGGTTGGTCTCATGCGCATCTTGCGTGCTATGGGATTCAACAATTCCACCCGCATATACCTTGCAGCAAGAGCTCTTTGGCAGACAACGGTTCATGAAGCCTTTTAGGGATCTATTTCCTCGCCTTGAGAACCACAACACAGTAGGTCCTGCAGAGGAGCTAGCAGAGAATACTCGGGGTTTGCTAGAGATCCAATCAAGGTTCGAGAGGAATTCTCTAGTGGAGATGTGTTTCTTGTTGAACGCTTCTTGATCTTCAAATTAATAATGATGTTTTTCTTTCATTTTGAAATTTGGATGTATATTTGTAGGAATATTTATATATTGTAAATAAATTTTTTTTTTTAAAAATACCACACCTTTTATGGCGGGACTTTCTTTCCATGCCAAAAGATGCTACCTTTCTGTGATATATAATATAAATGTCCGTCGTATATAAGGCAGTTCTAAAACGACGGCAAGCGTAGCAGGTCCCATATAATTTATTATATACCACAGTAATCATTTCCGTCGTATATAAGTTGCTCTTATACCACGGATTTCATAATCCGTCTTATCTAATGTATTTTTATCCCATGGAAAGAAGAGTCTGTTGTATATCATATTTTTTACACGACGGAATATTATCTGTCGTATATAGGTAACTTTATACGACAGTACAAGTATGCCATGGTATATACATGTTGAATCGACACAGCTAATTTCTGTCGTAAAAGCTTACGACGGTAGTCCATCCAACGGTTGTGCGATGGATTTTTACCTTCGTAAATACTATTTTTGGGACGGAAAAAACCTTTTGCCACGGAAAATTCCCGTCGCAAAAACACTGATTTCTTGTAGTGCCAAGGGCGGTAATAGGGGTAGTATATCTATAATGAGAGCCTACATCACATATTGTCTTTTGGAAGCTGGTAAGGGGGGTCCAGTCATAATCCCCAGTCATAATCCTCCCATATCTTTTACTTCAGGTAATGCTTTACCATGCTCGGAACCCAGCTGATGGGAACCTTCCTTATGGGAAGTTCCTCACTTTAGTCTTCTAGTACTTCGGGGTTCCTTTGGAGGATGAGTATACTGAGAAAGACAGGTCCAGGCCCATTGATAAGACCTCGATTCTGAAGATGAAACTGCCTGGGGGTGATCCACCTGAGGATGAGCTGGTGATGCCTGGAGATGAGCAGCAGGGAGAGGAGCAAGGAGTGGAGCATGGTAATGATGTGCACGATGAGGAGGTGCAGGGGTTGGAGCATGGAGACATTGAGGGAGACACCCAGGGCATGCATGTAGAGGAGCAGAGCATGGGTCAGGGCGACTTTGAGGGTTTTGGCACGCAGTACACCGACTTACCTGCCTATGAGGCGACGGGTGCCACTAGTTCTCAGGTTCCAGGGCCATCAGAGTGGACACAGATGATGACACATTTTCAAAGTCTCGGTACCCAGCTTTCGGACATGGCGTCTAGGATGGACCGGGGCTTCACTTCCTTAGAGAGCAAAGTGGGGTCTGTTGAGCAGCGCTTGGACTTCTGGGACAGATTTTATCGCGTTGACTCACGCCAGACACAGCCTCTTCCAGATGACTTACCTCCTACTGAGTAGTTCCTGATCAGCTTCCAGCAGTTCATGTCACATGATTAGACTATTTTTCTTTTATGCTAATGTACCTTTGTTTAGGATGTTTCTAATTTAGTGTTCTTTTCTTTTCACTTATGTAAATATAGAAGTAATGTTTTCAACCAGACTTATGTAGTGGCTTGGCCACAGTTATCTTTTAAGTTTAATGGAATTTATGCATCTTTTGTTTAATTGCATCTACCTCCCCTGTAGCTTTTAGTTATTACATGTTTTATTATTTAAAGCTTATTAATCCTAGTCTTGAATGTGAGAAGAGCCTCACGCTCTGATACCAAGCTCTGTCACACCCAAAATCACCCCCTGGGAAGAATAGGTAGGTGACCCGAACTGTGTAACGACAATCCGCCAAATCCCACGGATCTAGAAGCAGTGCTTGCATTCATGGAACCACATTCATCATTTTACCATAAGCAAGATCAGAGTGCTGCAGATAAACTACAATTGCAATAAATAGAAGAAGCATAGCGATACGGGGAAATGATGATAATATATACATAAGTAAGTTTGTACATTTTCCTCTGACCCACAAACATAGAAACAAAGCTGACAAGATCAGTACTAAAGTTAACCTATACATATACATATACAGGGTGAGCATACTCAACCCCAAAAAGAAAAGAAAGTAAAAACTACAACAGAACCACAGTCAGAACGGGGATAAACTCCTAACAAAAACAAAAAGGAGTCCCCAAAACAAAAAGCATCATGTGTACTCTTCAACGGTCTTCATCAATGACCACCGAGAATGTACGCAGGATCGGTCTGACCTCTATCGGGGTCCACACCAACATCATCGTAATAACCAGGACTCTCCTCCTCGAGATGAGCCTCCATGCCACAGCGGCATCGATCTACAAAATCATCTAAGAAAAACAATGTATAACAGAGTGTGAGCCCCACTGAGCTCGTGAGCAAATCATATCATCATGCATGCGCATGCAATCACAATTCACAGTTCATATGATCCTACATGATATGCAAGTCCAGATTATTTATTAGCCACCTAGCAATACAACTAAGTCAGGTCTATGCTACTATAATCCCCAATACATGTATCCCTGGTGCGGGCTTCTAACCCCTTCCCGCGATACACCCATTGAGTTGTCGGAGAGAACTAATTAGCTCCCGTATTCATTCACCAAGGTCAACCCGACCAGCCCTCTGTGATTAACCTGTAGGGGGATGCATCACATTTCTCATTTCCTTTCTTTTCTGGCTTATAGCCTGGCATATAGCTCAAAAATCACCATTCCGGTGTAAACATATTTCTTTTCATTTCATTTCTTTTCTTTTCTCATATATACATATGGTCACCCTCACAGGCATCCAACACCTAAACCCCTGTTGGCAAGGGTGCGTAGCACGGGTGATGAAACTCTAGCCCCATGTCTATATGGCATCGTATGAGTCGGGTGGTGTCAACCGCATCCCATTCTACGGGCTACCACAAGCCTCATTTCCAAGCCGACTACGGCATCTAGTTTAACAATCACAATCATCATATAAGAATTCACAGTGTTGATCAACAGACAGTCATTATGAAGTGATTTGAGTAATTTGAACAGAAGTAAGTAACACAACATTTATAATTACAATTTTTAATAGCCGGCATAGCATCATAATTACACATGCACATATGATAATATTATTCACTCACCTGAGTTTGGTTCTAGATACTCGGTTGCAAACTCAGTCCCAACAGCAGTCTGATTGTTGACCTCGAGCGCGGTATCAAGTCCTAGATATAAATAAAAAATTATCATGTTAGGTTTCCAGTCTATCTCTGGTAGTCCTAGGGTTAACCTAAGCTTACTAGGTTAACCCGGTGTTCAGTTGGTTCTCACTTGGAATCACTGGGCCTTGCACTGGGCCTTAGGCTCATGTCCCGGTGCATTGGCCAGAGTCAGTGGCACAAGGGTAAAATGGTCATTGACAGTGACTATACTTGACCCTAGGTCAGATTAGGTTCACAGTGCTGTCCACAGCTTGTCTGAGTTGTAGGACCAAGAACAACAAGGTTTCCTTCACCTGCGGGGACCATTAGGGTTCCAAAGCATTCTCTAAACAAGGACAAATGTGGGGAAGGGCATTTATGTCATTTTCCACCTTCCCACACAGTCCCACAGCCAATGGGTGAAATTCCTCAGGTCTGAATGAAAAAAACAACAACATTTGCTTCACTGGGCGATGGCTCTGGGCGTTGGGTGCATCGCCCAGTGCCCTCAAATCGACATTGGGCTGAGTTCCCAAGGTTGGGCTTTTTAGGCTATGCTCAAATCTGATCCCTCTGCATGTTAGGGGATCAGACAGCCCCTGGAATGGTCTACCTTTTGATCCAAATGGATCCTCCATCAGACCCACCATTTGGCTGTCAGTGGCTGCCTAGACAACCCAGTAAATAGTGTCATAGGGTTTTCTTCAAGCATGAACCTCACTTTCAGCCACATGCAGGGCTGGAAACAACTGCAATTTAGTGATTCAAGGCTGCAATCACCAAGGGTTAGGTCTGTGCAGCCTTAGCTTGCACCTAGGGTTCCAAATCATAGAGCAACAAGGCATCTGGGCAGTGCAGCTGTGCACAGCCAGAATCGGCTCTCAAGAACAGTGTAACAGCCTATTAAAATTCAACCAAAAATCACAGATCTTCCATGCTCAAGGCTTGCATGGCAGATCTGGAGCTGTCCAGGGAAAACCCTAGCTATTCAGGGCTGCCCAGAGAGCAAGAACATCACAAACATAAATACAAAAGAGGAGCAGCAGATCTGAGCAGGGTTTCTATACCTACACAGGGCTAAGAGAGCTCGGTTCCAAGCTTGGATGGGGGTGGCAACTCCTCTTTCTTCCTTCTTCTTCTTTCTTCCTCTCCTTCCTCTTCTATCTCTCCTTTCTCTCTTCTTTCTCCCCTCACAGTTTCAGGGTTGCTAAGGGCTCTACATGAGCCCAAGGCCTTCCTATTTGTAGGCCCAGCCCACACTGAGGCTTGTTTGGCTGTTAAGGCCTCTTTTGAAAATAGATTTTTAAACTGATTCTAAGTGATTCTGGGCACATTGGTGGGGTCCACAGTGAACTAAGGGTATGAGGTGGTCCCTCAAACTCCCCTCTATCTATGGAGGGTGCCCATGTCCATGTTGGGTGGTCCCCATAATTAAAAATCATTAAAATATGCTGTTTCACTCACTGGGCGATGTCACTGGGCCTTGTCTGCATCGCCCCGTGCCATCGTCCAAAGAATTCCAGCAAGCTAAAATTCAATGGGGCTTGCACAGGGGTTTGACCCTTGGTCAGGGTATTGTCCCCACATGCCATCTAGGGGTTTTTGCACATTTTTACAGAGGTGGGTCCCACTGTTATGGAGTGGAGAGAGAATACCTGGGGTCCAGGCCATACATCAAGCTATGGGCTGTGCAACTACAGGGGTCTGCTATCCACCTTCTGATAGGTATATATGATGACATGCATCGGGTTTCTTCATTAATTCAAGTCACTGGAGTGATACTCCACAGTGTTCCTGGTTGCCTGGTCAGGGGTTCCTATCCTTCAATCAAAATTTCAGCCAGTCAGGAGCTGGGTTTGACATCAAGTATTTCCTAGTTGGTGCAGATACAGCCTAGTCCATAGTTCTAGTGAATTTTCATGAGTCGCACTAGAAAGGTGGATTGTTAGATATGTCTTCTTTGTTTGTTATGAGGTGTTTCTTTCATTCTTGTATTTTGTTTATCTTTCTTAAGTATTTTATGTAATGGCAACTATGCATGACGCTAAATGAGAGATTTTAAAATTTTAAGTAAAAGTCGTTTAATTACTCACCTATCCTAATAGGGAAGCCGTTGTAGCTACCAACTAGTGACGATGTTCAACACGTAGAGATGAGCTATGTTTCCCCTAACTTCGTCTGCTAGGTATAGGTAGGTAGCTCGGCCCGCGGGTTCACTAGCCTTTGTAAGAGCTAAATAAACTACTAACTGGTTCTCAGTACGTGCTCGTACTTCACATATCCTGGTGAATCTGCTTCTCAAGTATCTAATGTATTGCATGATGCTAGGGTCTCCAGTCTTGGCTGAAATAATAGGTCCTGTAATAGAAAATGGTTCTAAGCATCAGGTTATACTTAATTAAAAGAATTAAGTACATATCTACTAGAATTAAGCATCTACAAAGATAAGAACATAATTGGGCTGGCTCGAGGTACCTTAGCCTCTAAAGAGTTTTGATTGACAAGACAACCCATTAGATCCTATTCTTGGCTGACCTAGACTTTGGATACGGTAAGGCCTACGCTCTTCACACGTCGTAATTACTTATTACAACGTACCTACATATCTATGTTTGGTTTTACACAGCATCACACCACTCGATTTGTACATCACAGTATCAAGCATATATTACTAATTATTTAAATACAAATTATTTCTTATAAACGTATATGTATTTATTTATCATTAATTGTTTAAGCATAAAAGAACATTTCATATCCCTATGTGTCTAGTACTAAGACTTCCCAAGTGATGGCTATTTTCCCTTATATGGGTTATTAGACAATTAAAGAATTATTTTATTCATTAATAAGTATTTTATTTTATATTATATTTTTTTTTATTACTTTATAAAAGTTTACATTTTTTTATGTTTATTGAGGTTATTTTAGGTAATATCCAAGTTCCTATGTGTCAAAACTCAAAAATCAGCAAAATGCATTCACTATGCGATGTCTCTGGGCGTTGGATGCATCGCCCAGAGAATCAGGGCATAGGTATATGAGTCCGAGAGGGGCCCATTTCAATCCTGACTTCTTCTAAACTTCTCTAAACACTTGGAGAAACTCTTTGGAGGGTATTGTGACTATTCCTACACCAAATCCTCACATTTCTTCGAGTTCCTTGTGAATCCACACGTGCCTAGGTAAGATTTCTTAGTTACATTCTCCTATTAGGTTTTCTTTTTATTCCATCTTGCTTTAGCTAGGGTTTTTGTTAGATTTCCTTGCCCTAACTAGCTCTTTTTCTTCCCTTTTTGTAGCAAAATGTCTACTAGTCATCGTACGGCTAGGAAGTCGGTGGCACAGAAGAGACTTCGAGTTGAGGCTGAGGATTCATCATCATCTTCATCTACGGTGCCTCCATCTTCACCTAGGGACAATTCCTCATCGGAGGAACCCGAGTTCGACTGATTCCATTTTTCTAGGTATGAGCAAGCTAGGGATTGGAAGAATTTTTAGGTCCCTAAAAATTGTGAACGACCGAGTAGTACAGGTGGATGACTTTCACCAATACAGTCTTTTTACTAGGTTCAATATCTTGGGTTGGACCTCTATGTTGACACCTACCGAGCCTTCTTATCCTAACTTGGTCCGGTACTTTTACTGCAATTTGGTGCCATCTGGGGCACAAGAGTTTGGCTTAGAGAGTAGAGTGAAGGGAGTGGACATTAGGTTGACCACTGCCTCATTAGCAGAGATTTTGGGTGTACCCAACACTGGGGAGAGGGTTTATTACAAGCCTAGGATGGACATCTCTGAGATGTTTTCTTTGGAGACTAGGAGGATGGTCTTCAAAGCATTGACAGGTTCACAAGACACTCCTAAGTCTGAGGTTTCTTACAAGCCTAGTGCTCGAGTGATTAGTAGGTGTGTTACCTACAACATCTACCCCAAGGGCTGCAATAGGGGTAGTATTTCTATGATGAGGGCTTATATTACATACTGTTTACTGGGAGCCGGCAGAGGGGGTCTGATCATAAACCTCCCTTATCTACTACTCCAAGTCATGTTGTATCATGCACAGAACCCATCTAACGGGAACCTTCCATATGGGAAGTTCCTCACCTTAGTCTTTCGGCATTTTGAGGTTCCCTTGGTGGGTGAGTACATGGAGAAGGACAGATCCAGGCCTATTGATAAGACCTCAATACTGAAGATGAAGGTGTCAGGGGGCGATCCACAGGAGGATGAGGAAATGGTGATGCCAGGAGATGAGCAGCAGGGAGAGGAGCAGGGTGGAGATGAGCACGATGTGGAGCTGGGAGATATTGAGGGAGACATCCAAGGCGAGCATGGAGAGGTGCAGGGTGTGGGTTAGGGCGACTTTGAGGGTGTTGGAACACAGTTCACAGGCTTACCTGCCTAAGAGGCGACGGATGCCACCAGTTCTCAAGTTCTGGGGCCTTCTGAGTGGGCGCAGATGAAGTCACATTTCTCAGAGTTTTAGTACTCAGTTCACGGATATATCGACTAGGATGGATCGGGGCTTCACATCATTGGAGAGCAGGGTGAGATCTGTCGAGCAGCGCTTGGATTTTTGGGACAGATTCTATCTCGTAGACTCACGCCAAACAAAGCCTCCTTCGGGCGACCTTCTTTCGACTGAGTAGTTCTTCCAGCCAGCTTCTGATGTTTATGCTACGTGGTTCTGACTTATCTTTTTTTTTTTTTTTTTTGCTTA
Organism: Telopea speciosissima; assembly: GCF_018873765.1. Lineage (NCBI taxonomy): Eukaryota > Viridiplantae > Streptophyta > Magnoliopsida > Proteales > Proteaceae > Telopea > Telopea speciosissima. The sequence goes on along the minus strand of NC_057917.1, from coordinate 36,365,185 downwards.
TGTACTCTTCTTTTGTTCGAGATGTATTTAGTTAGTTTTCTTTTTGTCAGCTTATGTAAATGCTTGAAAGTAGTACTTTCAGTCAAGCTTATGTAGTGGCTCGGCCACAGTTGCCTTTATGTTAATGAAATTATGCATCTTTTATTTATTTACATCTACCTCCCTTGTAGCTTTTAATTATTACATGTTTTAATATTGGTAACTTATTAGTCCTAGTCTACATTCGAAGAATGTAAGAAGAGCCTCACGCTCTGATACCAAGTTCTGTCACGCCCCAAATCACCCCTGGGAGGATTAGGTAGGTGACCCGAATTGCGTTACAGCAATCCGCCAAATCCCACGGATCCACATTCAATTACTTTACCATAGGCAAGATCAAAGATCTGCAGATAAACTACAATTATAATAACAAATAGAAAGCGTAGCGATATGGGAAATGATGATAATATATACATATGTGAGATTGTTCTGATACATTCCCCAACTACCCACAAACTGAGAAGTAAAGCTGACAAGAACAAAGCCAAAGAAAATGTATACAAATATATACAGGGTGAGCTAATTCAACCCCAAAAGGAAAAGTAAGAAAACTACAACTAAACCATAAGCAAGACGGGGATAAACTCCTAACAAAAAATAAAAAGGAGTCCCCAAGAAAAAAAGCATCAAGTGTGCTCTTCACTGGTCTTCATCAACGACCATCGAGAACACACGCAGGATCGGCGTGACCTCAATCAAAGTCCACACCAACAAAGTCATAATCACTAGGGCTCTCCTCGTAACGAGTCTCCATGCCACAGTGGCATCGATCTGCAAAATCATCTAAAGAAAACAATGTATAACAGAGTGTGAGCCCCACTGAGCTTGTGAGCAAATATATCATCATGCATGCACGTGCAACCATAATCCACATGATCCTACATGATATGCAAGTCCAGATTTATTATTAGCCACCTGGCAGAACAACTAAATCAGGTCAGTGCTACTACAATCCCCAATACATGTATCCCTGGTGCGGGCTTGGTTACCCATTCCCGCGATACACCCATTAAGTTGTCGGAGAGGACTAGTCAGCTCCCGCATTCGTTCACCATGGTCAGCCCGACCAGCCCTCTGTGATTAACCTATAGAGCAATCCATTCCTTTCCTGGCTTACAGCCCACATTCACCATTCCGGTGCGAACATATTCCTTTTCTTTTCATTCACCATTCCAGGGCAAACATATTTCTTTTCTTTTCTCATATTCACATATGGTCACTCTCACAGGCATCCAACACCTTAACCCCTATTGGTAAGGGTGCGTAGCACGGGTGATGAAACTCTAACTCCATGTTTGTATGGCATCATATGAGTCGGGCAGTGTCAACCATATCCCATACTACGGGCTACCACCAGCCTCATTTCTAAGCCGACTACGGCATCTAGTCTAACATTCACAATCATCATATAAGAATTCATAATGTTGATCAACAGACATTCAATATGCAGTGATTTGAGTAGTTTGAACAGAATTAGATAACATGGCATTTATAATTTAAAATTCTTATCTGCCGGCATAGTAACACAGTTACACATACATATATGATAACAATTCACTCACCTGGGTCTGGTTCTAAGAACTCGGTTGCAAATTCAGTTCCAACAGCAGTCTGGTTGTTGGCCTCGAGCACTGGATCAACCCTAGATATAAATCAGAAATTATCATTTTAATATTCCAATCCATTTTTGGAAACCCTAGGGTTGATCTAAGCTCACTGGGTTGACTCGGTGTTCAATTGATCTTCACTTAGAATCACTGGGCCTTAGGGCTATGTCCCGGTGCATCATCCAGAGATGGTGGCCTAGGGGTAAAATGATAATTTTTAGTATTAGTACCTGACCCTAGGATATAATAAGCTTACTGTGCTGTCCTCAGCCTGACAGTGCTGCAGGACCAATCACAGGTAGGGTTTCCAAGTCCTACGGGGCCCACTTGGGTTCCCAAGGCATCTCCATATATGGACAGATGTGGGGAGGGGCATCTAGGTCATTTTCCACCTCCCTACACTGTATCATGGCCAATGGGTGAGGTCCCCCAAATGAGAATACCAAAACAGTAGCATTTCCTTCACTGGACGATGTCTCTAGGCATTGGGTGCATCGTCCAGAGTCTTCCAATCGACATCTGGGTGAGATTCCTAGGTTGTTGATTATGGGTAGTGCCCAAATCATCACCCCATGCATGTTAGGGTATTAGGTGATCCCTGGGGTGATCCTTACTACGGTCCATGTGGATTTTCCATTGGGCCCACCACTTGGCTGCTAGAGGCTGCCCAGACAGCCCAGTGAATAGTGTCATAGGGTTTTCTCCAGTTGCATATTTGGATTTTGGTCACATGCAAGGCTGTAAACAGATGCAAATTGATGATCCTAGGCTGCTATCACCTAGTGCTTGGTCCCATGCAGCCAAGGCTTGCATCCAAGGTTCCAAACAGCTAGCAATCAGTGCAACTGGGCAGTGCAACCATGCACAGCCAGGCTTTTGGTTTCAGATCTGTAAAACAAATATGGGTATCTATGTAAAACACTCAGATCTTCCATGCTCCATGTTTACATGGTAGATCTATTGCTGTCCAGAGCAGTTCCCAGCTATTTTGGGCTGCCAAAGAGCAGAAATCCAACAAACAGTAGAGATTTCAAAGAGGTAGCAGGTATTTCATGAGGTTTTATACTTGCACAGGTGTAGGACTGCTCGATTCCAAGGCTTGGATGAGGGGCTGCACCTCCCTTTCTTCTTCTCCTTTCTCTCTTTTCTCTCTTCTTTTCTCTCCCATGAAATGAATAGTAGCCAAGGGTCTAAAATGAACCCAAGGCACTGGTATTTATAGCCCAGCCTTGACTAAGGCCTGTTTGGCTGGTTAAGGTCTATTTTCAAAATGCATTTTTAACTGCATTCACAGCCACTCTAGGCTCTCTGATGGGGTCCACAGTGAACCAAGGGTATGAGGTGGTCCCTCAGACTTCCCTCAACCTTTGGAGGGTGCCCATGTCCAATATGAGTGGTCCCCACAAATTAAATCCATTAAAATATGCTATTTTGCACACTGGGTGATGGCTCTGGGCATTGTCTACATCGCCCAGAGGCTTCAGTAAGGTTGAAACTCAATGGGTTTGCACAGGGGTTTTACCTATGGTCAGGGCCTTGTCCCCACATGCCATTTAGGGTCCTTTACACACATTCCCAGGGGTGGGACCCATAGTTATGGAGAGGAGAGAGATTACCTGGAGTTCAAGTCATACATAATGCTGTGAGCTATGCAGTTGCAGGGGTCAGCTGTCCATCTATTGACAGGTATGTAGGAGGACATGCACAGGGTTTCTTCATCAGTCCAAATCCATGGAGTGATACTCCACAGTGTTCTTGGTTGTCTGATTAGGGGTTCCTGTCCTTCAATCAAAATTCCAGCCAGTCAGGAGCAGGGTTTGAAAATTTAGGACTATAGTTTGTGTCCAGAACATAGTTCTTAGGTCATTGGTACCTAGGGTCACAAATGTCAAATGGAGATGGTGCCCTTTTCTGCCTTTGTGACCTTTGCCAATCAAAGGAGTTTTGAGTCCTTCTACCTCTTTGGAATCTTTGATGGTCATAAGATTTATATGAGTTATACTTCATATACGGCCTATGGTTTGGTTGAGGTCTATAGCTTCTTTCCATTGAGTATGGAACATATGGTTTATGATATTATCCTTGGGGTCTTTGAGGTCTTTGAGGAACATATTCCCTTTGGGGTCTATTCCTTCTTTGAGAGGTATATTGAAATGCATGATGACGTTGATTTTTATACCTTTGATTTCTTGAAGAGGGAGCATGAGAAGTTGACGTTTGACCTTGATATATTCTTCCCTCTATTACTTTTTCTTTACCTTTGACATGGTATGGGATTTTTCCATTATAGCCTAGTCCTTCCTTGTCTTGTGGTGGTTTTTGAGATGTACCAAGGAGAGTGTCCAATGATTTTTGGCCCTTGGTGAATGTGAGCAAGGCCAACGTCAATTCCTCCTTTTCTCTTTCAAGTTGAGCAATGTAAATGCGTAGGTCATCTATTTTATTATTTAGCTCTATCACTTCTTTTTCTAAAAAGGAGTTCGAAGCTTCAAGTTTACGACTTGCCTCATAGAGAGCTTCGAATCCCTTTTCAATATCATTCTCATCAATGTCATTCGTATCTATCTCTTCAATAGAATCACTATATTTAGAATTAGAAGTGAGATAGGCTAAACTTACCTCAATGTCCTCTTCTGTTGCCATGAGAGCTAGATTTGTGACTTCTTCATCAAAATCTCCCACTATTTCTTCTTCACTTGAGTCCCATAAAATTTCAGCGGCATACACTTTCTTCTTATCTTGTCTTTTTGGGCAGTCAGTTCTGAAGTGTCCGGATTTTTTGCATTCATAGCAAACAATATCTTTCTTAAAAGGAAGAGTTTTGTCTTTGGTAGGATTCTTACCTTTGCTTGTTTATCCCTTATTGAAGTATTTGCCTCCTCTCTTTTTAAGGAATTTCTGGAATTTCTTTGTAATAAGCGACATTTCTTTTTCTGAAAATGTGACATCCTCTTCTTCATTGCTCTCTTCATCAGATGGATAGTGATTTTGAGAGCTATGGTCTTCTTCTTTGGTTCTTTTACTTCTGACCATCTTTCATCTTCATTCAATTCGACTTCGTGAGTAAGAAGAGATCCAAGCAATTCGTCCAGGCTCACTTTGTCGAGGTCCTTTACTTCCTTAATGGCTGTTACTTTTGGTCTGCACTTGGGGGGAAGTGATCTAAGAATTTTCCTTACATTCGAGGACTTGGTGTATGTTTTACCCAAGCCCTTCAATTTATTGGTAATGTTAGTAAAACGTAAAAACATACTTGAAATGTTTTTATTTTTTAACATTTTAAATAATTCATACTCATGCACAAGTTTATCAATTTTAGATTCTTTTACATGAGAGGTTCCTTTATATGAAACCACAAGTGTATCCGAAATCTCTTTAGCCGTTTCACACATGGCTATCTTATTAAATTCAGAATCGGTCAAGGTATATTGTAGGAAGGTGATAGCCTTAAAATTATATGAAAATTTTTTTCTTTTCAGCAGGAGTTAATTCAGAGGTTTCCTTAGGCACACTTTCACCATCTACAATCTTATTGAAAGAATAAGGTCCATGTTCAATAGCATGCCAAACTTCAAGATTATGTGCACATGTGAAGTTCCGTAATCTAATTTTCCAATAAGAAAAATTATCTCCATTGAACAAGGGGGGTCTAGAGACATTTAGTCCCTCAAGAGGATTGATATAATTAGATCCCATTGATATTCTTAGCCTCATTCAAAATGAGCTCCCGCTCTGATACCACGCGTTGGATAACCAAGAGGGGGGTGGATAGGTTATCACTAGTGAATTTATCTCATTTTTAAATTTTTTTAAAATTAAACAAGATAGATAGAAATAAAATGCGCAAATAGAAAGACACACCAAATTTATAATGATTCGGCTAAATTTAGCCTACGTCCACTCCTTTTAACCTTGAGAGAATTCACTAGTTCCATTCTTTCAGTACAATAGGTGGGAAGAACACATTTACAATTTTTTTTCTACTGGATAAGAGGAACCCAATCTTTTAAGGATAAGAGAATCCAAAATCTTTTAAGGATAAGAGGATTCTTGTAATGCCTAATTACAATCTAGGCCAATGCAAACAAAACTTTATACACTTAAAAGCATAAACTAATTACAAAAGAAAATAAAGGTAGAAATACCTAGGCAAGGACTGTGATATGTACTCCTTGCAAGTGTCGAATGATGCGAATGAGATGCTTGTATAATGAAGACCCTCTTTAAGAACTATGCCTTAGAGAGTAAGCTTGGGAAGGTCCTTTAAGCTTTGAAGTCAATTCTTGATTGATGTAGACAAGACTTCAATTATGGGAGCAATTATCACTTTTTACCTTTCTCAAAAGTTGGATTTTGGACTGTAGTGGATAGGTGAAAAGGACTTACATGTTCTCTATTTATAGGCTCATTAATGGCCTTTAGAACATGTACAAAATGTGCTCTAACGGATCTATTTTTTACTCATCCGGTTGACCTGAAGATTGATTCGGTCGATCGGATCCTAGCAGTTAGAGAAACTAGCCGTTTGAAGGCTACAAGGGCATCCGGTTGATGTCCGATTGACCAGATCATCGTCCCACTTAATCCGATCGATCGGATCATTTATGGGAACGTACCTGTGAGATTGCTGTGAAGCCCAATCGATCCATACCCTGAGATTCGATCGACCAAATCTCAATCTAGATTCCAGTCTTAGCTTGATTTTGACCGTTTGACTAAGGGGATTGGTCTGGGATTTTCTTCAGTAATCTTTACCAAGTTCTAAGGTCATAGGGGGTTCATTTATAACCTCCTAAGGTCCCTAAATGATGCAAGTGATTTTCATTTAATTTATGCAAATATAATACAAGCATGCAGTGTGAGTGTTCTAGAATGTGCACACGATCATCTTGTCTTTCTTGCTTCACATGACTTTTTTCAATCTTCAAAAGCTCTTTTGTTTACTCGAGCAGTTTTATCACGTCTTCAATGTCGCTTATTTCAATGGTTTGTTCTTGAATATCTTTTACTTTGTGTCTCCTTACTTTGTGCCTTCTAGTTCCACAACTTATTGTCCTGTTGACATAAAGACACACGTAAGACCATTTCTAATATGTTTGTTATCATCAAAACACTTATGGAGGTAGGGGTAGGCTCCCCCAACATCAAGGTGATGTTTGGCCCTAGTTGGGAGCTCTAATGGAGCTAACCCAAGCCTCTAAGTGCTGCATTTGCACCCATGGTTTTGGAGCCCTTGGTTTAAACCTTGAAACCCAACCCTTAGACCAATTAGAGACCCAACCTTGTTGGATTTTGGATCCATGTAATGAGCCTAGGATCTAATGACCTTAGGAAGGCATAGACACCCTTCCCCTGTCCCTGAGATGCTAAGGGAGCTTCAAGCTTCAAACTGGAGCAAAAGCCCCCAAAAATCTCAAAAGAGACTGTCGACGAATGAATGACCGTATCCACCAATCGTGGTACCGCTCGTCAGTCCACCCAATATAAATCCTGTGTGTTGGCCTGAGCGAACGAAAGCACGGATTCACTCTGTTTACCTCCGCCCGAGGCGAATTGTTCTCGGGTCTATCTCAGGGATCAAACGGATGCAGGGGCGGACCCAGGAAGCACATCCGCCCGTGGATCCGGTCCCTTTTAAATGTGTTCCTGGTGTTGAACGGATGCACGGTCTAATCCAAGTATGATGTTCCGCCTGTGGATCCGCTTGTTCTGTCTTTACCTTTTGGCCTGAACGGAGTTAGGGGCTGATTCACCTCTGCTGAGACCGCCCGTGAGACTGCTCGTACTATCTTGGTTGAAACTTGATTTTAACTGTGGGGGCCTAGCATGGGGCCCCTCTATGCATGCTTTAATGATTATTTTTTTATTCCTAGGCTACCCAACTTGATGGTCGTGGGGAGCCCAGGTGAGATTCATGGCAATCACACACGGCAACACCCGTGTTAGGTGAGTGGGTTCTGGGTGACTTTGTTGGATTTTTCTTAATATAATTGATAATCCTAAGCATGCTATTATATAATTTTAAGCATTGTGCGCACTGCATTGTTATTCAAGTGTGAACTATTATGAATATGATAGTATGCTCACCATTGTATCGAGCTACGGTGTCGGGTGTGCCGGTATCAGAACCCCAATTTATTTAATTATGAAAATTGTTGTATGCCATCCTAATCTATATGTGTCGTGCCATGCTGGTACCCAGGTACTAGATGGAATGGGATGTTGATGCACCCGGAATACCTCTCGGGACGATAGGACCTACATATAGTATATCTGTGGCTAGGATGCTTATTCCCTTACGCTACGACCCTTGCCAACAGGGGTTTATGTATTGGATAATCTGAGCACCTGATGTCTGTGGAGGTGGGAGAGGCCAGGTCAGAGGTAGTGATGGCTATCGGGGTCTGCCACTGGGTGGTCATGATGATTTCTACCGGCGTAGGTCCCTATGTGATAGTTGAGGATTCATTGAGGCGATAGGATATGTGACCCTCAGTGTCTCCCGAGCTATCACAGTAGCATACACTTGATCGGTAGAATTTGTGTGCTAGGTGGAAAATGAATCTAACATTACCATGCATTATTCTGATTGATATTGATTGTGTGATGTATGTGCATTCCCTTTTGCTCTCTCACTAGCTAGTGTAGCTAACCCCGTTGCACAACCCTTTTTTAGTTATTATGCAGGAGGTACTATTCTGACCAGCACCGCTGGATGCGAATCAAGCGGAGCCAATGGTTGGGACTTGGATGTAGATGTACACCCAAGACCAATGCCCTTGGGGCAATTATTTATTATTAAATTTCTATTTTTCATTCCACTATCATGTATAAACTGTATGTTTATTTGTTAGGAGAGATTGTATGGTTACAAACACTGATATTGTACTATGTGTTATCATTAGAGAACCGATGCTCTATAATTTCACATAATTTAATTTAATTTCGCTTTCACTAACTCTGTAATTGAAACGGTTTATTCCATTTTGATACGTTTCTCTCTGTTATCAATATGTGATGACAGGGTGGATTATGGCTCAGGACACTGCATCGGTGATCCTGGTAGGTGATGGGATGATATGTGATCGTCCCAGTCATACTCCTATGTGGCAATATATATTACATCACGATGGGGGTGTGACAAAGTGATATCAGAGCGTGATGCTCTGCACCGACCACAGCCCAGTGTAATCTCTTGATTTACTCTCCACAATTAAGTTCTAAGTTAAAAAATCTTAAAAACATAAATGATTGTGTGCATACCTAGGAGAAAACTGATTGGAGTGAAAACAGGAGCCTAGAAAATAATAGACAATATGGAACTTAGCTTTGGAACATTGGCTCTTGGATATAATTATGCACTTGCTTGGTTGAGTCTTAAATAGGTAATAGGTGTGTATATATATGTTATAATTTCTACACAATAATGGATTAAGCATAACCAACCATAATAATCCACAATGATCTAAACAAGAGGAATAAAGCTATATATATATATATATATATATATATATATATATATATATATATATCCAACCACCATAATTGTTTCAATATTCTGCTTGGGCATGACTATACCCATTCCAACCTAAGACCACAAGATTTCACCGGTGCCAGTTCAAAGCATATGATTTGTTCCATCCAACTTAAAGGTACATTCATCCATCCTAATTAAAAGTTCTTTAGGTTCACCTTACCACCTGATCAAGAGAGAAAAGAGAAAAGGAGAAAAGGGAAAACTAAAAGGAAAAGAGAAAATTAAAAGAGTTCCACAAAAGATTCATCAAGGACCGAACAACAAGAACTGAATTAAAATAACTTTGGAGAACTGCTGGAGGAGAATTGAGCCAGCCATCTGCACCACCTCTACCACCGCGACCCAGGAAGGCATTAAGATCATCCATTCCTCGCTCTATGCCCTCCAATCGCTGAGTATGATCGAAGAGTTTCTTCTTAACATCGTCGAAGCCATCCGCCATCCTCAAGTTCAGTCATCGAATTGCCATCAGAATGTCACTACCTCCCCCTAGTGCACTACAAGTACCTGCTGCAGAAGGCCTCAAGCCCATGAACTCAATATTCTTCATCGGTATCATCCTCATCCTCCTCCCTAGCCCCTCTGCCACTCCCATACTGAACCTGCTCCCCTACACTATCATAGTCATAGTACAGGTTCATCTTCTGCAGTGCATTAAACCCAATTGGCCCTTCAGTGCTTGACTCTTTGGGTTCGTGATCCAGATCGATCCCAAAGAACAAGAAGATCCTAGTGAGTAGCCGACCATAGGGCAAGGTGTTGTTGCGGGCAGGATTTGCTACTGCTCGAGCCATGTGTTACAGGACCACATAAGGTAGATAAATAGGATGGCCGGTATACAGGGAATGAGCCAGAACTGCAGACATCAGAGGAGGTAATGTGTTGTGAGCCTTGGAAGGAGCCAGATTGGTCTTAGCAACGAAAATGAGGACCCGCTGAGATGAAGGAAACTTGGAAAGATCAACATTCTCCTCATATTTGTCATTGGTGAGGATCTTGAATAATTTCCTGCTCTCATCCGGATGTAGGCATTTGTCTGGATGACTATCTGGAGGATAGTATACCCTCTCACCCTCTGAAGAGACACTGAGAAGAATCCCCAACTCTGATGTAGTGAAATTGAGTAAAATTCCCTAACCAAAGTGGGATAGTAAAGCTCAGGCTAGACCAACATGTTACCCCACTCCAACCTCTCAAACCTGGCCCCCACCTTATAGGCCAAAAGCTCCTCCACTGTTACGTCCCTTTCCACTAAGCTCTTTTGAATGAATAAGTGCTCTCTGAAGATTCCCTCATTCTTTTCTGAGGTGAATCGGTGTATGTTGTATGCTGTAGGAATAGCCTATACCATGGCCAGGTTCCTCTTCATCTTGGGACCCATGGTTAGTTACCTACACACAAGGCACCAACAAGAGAAGGGCAACAAGTGTGAGCCAATTGGAACAATGAGATATGTTTGACAATTAGAAGTGTAGAAAGGATATGCCAAAATGATAAGGGAATGATGAGATAAGAAGGTTATACATGATGGAAGTGCCTAAATGTAATCATAGATGTGAATGATATGAAGATGGGACATGGATATCATTAGAGATGTGCTAAGACAAGGTAAAAGAAATAAGATCAAATGCAAATAAAATTATGAAGAGGAAATGTACTTAAAGGCATGTTGATGGGATAATATCTATGAAGTTAGATGCACAAAAGAGATCAAGCATGAACTTAAAGAGTGTTTTCAAAAGTGTTGAGAATTTGAGGAATTACCCAACCAAAGACCTAGAAATAATTTATAAAATTCAACTAGGCATGACAAATATAGCAACAACCTTTAGAATGCTTGCAAAGACTCCTAAAAATTTGGAAAAGATGCAATAATCAAACAATGATCCAACCATGTAGTGCCATTGATCATTAGGGCTTGATTACACCCAAAACCCTAGCCTAAAATCGATTTTGAGCATGATCTTGGCGTACATGGCCATGAAAGTGCAAACAAAATCAAATCCAATCACAACCTAGGCCTATCCATACCAAATCCTAGAGAGAAAGAAGGGAAGATAAAGAAACACAAGCCAAAAGTCCTACAATGGAAGAAGAAGAAAATTGGAAAGGAGAAAAAGAGAAGAGAAACCTTACCTTGAGAGTGAGAGAAGGAACCTTGAGGCTTGGGATTGCAAGAAATCCACTCAAGAGAGTGCTAGGAGACCCAAAAGGAGAACCCTGTAGAGCCTTTCTCCCCTACGGTTGCATCCTCTCCTTTAGAGCCAAAATGAGTTTTTAAAACTCGTGGCTCTATTTTGTTAAAATTCTATGAACGAACGATCGAACGGATCCACTTATCGTGATCCTGCCCATTAATCCGCTCCGCATATGATCGTAAAACTTAACTTTTAAAACTGCCCAGATCAACGAGCGGATCCACACTCATGAGTCCGCCTAAAGATCCGATCGATCCAAATCCTCTCGGCCTTTTTACCCCCTGAGAACGGATGAACGAACGGATTCACGTTCCGCATTCGACCATTAGTCCGCTCTCCCTATTTTGAAGAGGAGCCACGAACGGACCCAGAGTACTGACACCGATCGTGAGTCCGCCCAATTTATTTTAGGATTTTGAGCTCAAATTTTGGAGACCTATTGACCACAACCATGTGTGTTGATTGAGTGCCTATACCCTAGATTGGAGACCCCTGTTGTGTGACCCATTTGTAGGGACCACCTAAGGCTAGTGATGCCCCAAAAATTAACAAAGGGATTAGGACTTGTACCCGACTGGGCCAGCCAATGTAAAATGGTAGGCATAGGTGACTGTTGTGACTCCCCTCTTAACTCAAAGGAGGAGAGTTACCTTGGAGCACAAAGATCCTTAGACCCGGTGAATGCATGAACTCAAACCTAATGGATAGGAAGCCCAAACCTATGGGTAGATATTAAGAAATGAAAATAATAGGCTGGTTGGGCTAGTTTAACTGTGTGAGCCATGAAGGCCATGTGTATTTGGAAGTCATTTATAACACCTCAAGCTGGCGACGACTCTATTTGAACTTTACTTGGTTCATCCAAACCTTGTTTAGGCTCATAGAGGAAGTCCTACACCATGACTTGACCCTCCAAACAGACTTAGTAAACCGTACCTAACGACGGTTGTTCTTATGGTTTGACCTAGATGACAGATATGTCCATAGGGACATGAGTGTAATTGTTGAGTTTATACCTACGCATTGGTGTGAATATAGAATGCATGTAGATATAGGTATATATCTCTTAAGACCTTGGACTTGTGTGCCTAGAATGATTCTTTGGTACCACGGCTATGACCTTACCTTGACCTTACTATGAATTGTTAGTTGAGCCCGACCCTTGGTCATGATCGATCGCGGGTTGATAGTTAATCGACCTAAAGGTGACCGAATAGATTAGAATATTGGGACCTATGTGTGAAAGAATTGACCTAGACCAAAACTAGAAAAGGTTGTTGGTTCCCAAAAGAGGACCAACGTGGACTTTCCTTATGGGTTTGACTGAGAAGTAGGGTACCAAAGTTGGTGGAAGCTGAAACTGAAGGATGTAACAAGACCTCCTCCAATGATAGATATGAATGGAGTAATGAGTGCCTAGTGCATTCCCTCTATGCTAGGAGTGACACATATGGAGACACCATCAATATTTCATATCATTCTACAGTTGGGTTAGGTAATGAGATAACCTGAGGTCAAAGCATTCAGAATGTGGGCCCTATGCTGGTAACTAGACAGGTTGAGCTCTGTACCCCGAGAATGACCATAGTGGTAATGACCAAGGAGTGGTATCACCCAATCTAGAAGACCTAGGGAACCTTCTGTTCCTTATGACACAATTTAGTGTAGAAGACAGTGTGGTTTCCTTTGGAAAGCGGTAACTATTGACTTTTAACCCAGTGGAGCTTAGGGTTATCGTGAGCCACACCCTTGTGGAAGTGTGACCCTATAAGGGAGATTGTAGAACCTGACCTATTGTGTCGAATGGGCATTGTCCTATTTTGACCCGACCTCTGACTTAGTCTAAGAGTGGATAATTAGAAGTGTTGTTGTTTAACGAACCCTCATCCTTGAGACTCGGGTTGCCTCAAATTTTGAGGATGAAATTTTTAATAAGGTTGGGGGATGTTACACCCGCACCCCAATTTTACCCCTACACCGGGGGCAGTTTAGACCTTTACCTAAGGGGCCATGCCATGGTGGCCATGACTAACCCTAATGACCCTGAACTTAGAATATTACAAGGAGAACCCCCTTAAAGCCTCAGAAGTGTGGGCCAAAATCCCACAACTTTCCTTGAAGTTTGGGCCTTGATAGCAGCACTGGAGTCACGAATGGACTCACTCATACTAAATCCGCTTGAGGATCCGCTTGTGCTATTACTTGCCCTTTTGGATTATAATCTTATGGGACCTACACCCTCGTGCCCTGGATACCGTAATTGAACCCTTGGACCATATGGACCCCTGCCCTTACCATTGATTGGTTAGTTGGACCATGAAAGTGGGCCCACAAGGCCTAACTTAAAACCAAACAAACCTTAGTAGATAATTGAGTCCTATGGACCTGGACCCAACCCAAATAGACCCTAGTTAACTAATGGACCTAATGCTCTATGACTTGGACCAAACAAGCCCTAAGACCTAACTCAAAACCCATTTAAGACCTAAGGGCCACTAAGTAATTGGGGGTACCTAAACAAAACACACCATAAGGCCCATCTAACCCCTTAAAGCATAGGAAACCCTCTCATTCACTTATCTCTCCCCCCTCCCTATCAAACCGTGGAGGAGAAGAGACAAGAGGAGAAGGAGGAGAAGAAAGGAAGAAGAAGAAGTAAAAGTTGGAAAGGAATAGGAGGGGAGGGCAAGAGGATGGAAGCTATGGCAAGGTGGCTGGCTGTCCCACACCTCCTCCCAAGTTGGCCGGACCCAAGGGAGAAGAGATGAAGAGAGTGGCTAGAAGAAGGAAGCTCACCAAGGTAAGCTCCCAAAACTTAGCTCTCCCCCATTTCTCTTTGATTTTTTGGTAGTTCCTTGAGCTTAAGCTAACCTAGGGTTCCATTTGGGACTCAAGGTGATGGTTGGACCTAGTTGGGAGCTCCAATGGAGTTAACCCGGGCCTCTAAGTGTTGCATTTGCAGCCATGGCTGTGGAGCCCTTGGTTTAAACCTTAAAACCCAACCCTTGGACCAATTGGAGACCCAACCTTGTTGGATCTTAGATCCATGTAATGAGCCTAGGATCTAATGACCTTAGGAAGGCATAGACACCCTTCCCCTATCCCTGAGATGCTAAGGGAGCTCCAAGCTTCAAGCTGGAGTAAAAGCCCCCTGAAATCTCAGAAGAGACTACCGATGGATGAACGATTGGATCCACCAATCGTGGTACCGCCCGTCAGTCTGCCCTGTATAAACCCTGTGTATTGGCCTGACCGAACGAAGGCACGGATTCACTCTGTTTGCCTCCGCCCGAGGCTAATTGTTCTCGAGTCTGTCTCAGGGATTAATGGATGCAAGGGTGGACCCAGAAAGTATATCCACCCGTGGATCTGCTCCCTTTTAATTGTTGTTCCTGGTATCGAATGGATGCACGATCTGATCCAAGTATGATGTTTCGCCCGTGGGTCCGCTCGCTCTGTCTTTACCTTTTGGTATGAACGGAGTCAGGGGCGGATTCACCTCTGCTGAGACCGCTTGTGCTGTCTTAGTTGAAACTTGATTATAACCTTGGGGGCCTAGCATGGGACCCCTCTATGCATGCTTTAATGATTGTTTTTGTATTCCTAGGCTACCCAACTCAATGGATCGCGGGGAGCCCAGGTAAGATTCATGGCACTCACACACGGCGATACCCATGTTAGGTGAGTGGGTTCTGGGTGACTTTGTTGGGTTTGTATTAATATAATTGATAATCCTAAGCATGCTATTATATAATTTTAAGCATTGTGCGCATTGTATTGTTATTCAAATGTGAACTGTTATGAATATGATAGTATGCTCACCATTGTATCGGGCTACGGTATCGGGTGTGCCGGTATCGAAACCCCAATTTATTTAATTATGAAAACTGTTGTATGCCATCCTGATCTATATGTGCCGTGCCGTGCTAGTACCCGGGTATTAGATGAAATGGGACATTAATGCACCTGAAATACCTCTCGGGACGATAGGACCTACATATAGTATATATGTGGCTAGGATGCTTGTTCCCTTATGCTACGACCCTTGCCAACAGGGATTTATGTGTTGGATAGTCTGAGCACCTGATGTCTGTGGAGGTGGGAGAGGCCAGGTCAGGGGTAGTGATGGCTATCGGGGTCTGCCACTGGGTGGTCATAATGGCTTCTACCAGCGTAGGTCCCCATGTGATAGTTGAGGATTCATTGGGGCGATAGGATAAGTGACCCTCAGTGTCTCCCAAGCTATCACAATAGCTTACACTTGACCGATAGAATTTGTGTGCTAGGTGAAAAATGAATCTAACATTAGCATGCATCATTCTGACTGATATTGATTGTGTGATGTATATGCATTCCCCTTTGCTCTCTCACTAGCTAGTGTAGCTAACCCCGTTGTGCAACCCCTTTTTAGTTGTTATGCAGGAGGTACTATTCCAACGAGCACTGCTGGATGCGAATCAAGCGGAGCCAATGGTTGGGACTTTGATGTAGATGTACACCTAAGACCGGTGCCCTTGGGGTAATTATTTATTATTAAATTTCTGTTTTTCATTCCACTATCATGTATAAACTTGTATGTTTATTTGTTAGGAGAGATTGTATGGTTACGAATACTGATATTGTACTATGTGTTATCATTAGAGAACCGATGCTCTATAATTTCACATAATTTAATTTAATTTCGCTTCCGCTAACTCTGTAATTGGAACGGTTTATTCTATTTTGATACATTCCTCTCTGTTATCAATATGTGATGACAGGGTGGACTGTGGCTCGGGACACTGCATCCGTGATCCTGGTAGGTGATGGGATGATGTGTGGTTGTCCCAGTCATACCCCTATGTGGCAATATATATTATATCGGGATGGGGGTGTGACAAGAGAGCCCTTATAGTTATGATGATATTGGTATGGACCCCGATGGAGGTCATGCCGATGATGCAAGCATTCTCAGTGGTTATTGATGAAGACCAGTGAGGGACGCTGTTGATGCTTTTTGTCTTGGGGACTCTTTTTTTGCTTTTGATAGGAGTTTATCCTCGATCATGCTTTTGGTTTAGCTTTTCTTTTCTTTTTGGGGTTAAGTTGTCTCGCCCTGTATATATATGTACTTTCTTTTCGCTTATGTATATGTCAGCTTTACTTTTCAGTTTGTGGGTTGTACTGGGGAATGTATCGAAACTCTCATATGTATATATATCACAATTATTCCCGTATCACTACGCTTTCTCTCTCTTGGTTATAATTGTAGATTATCTGCAGTGCTCTGATTTTACTTATGATAATGTTACGAATGTGGGACCGTGAATGTATTAACTACTTCTAGATCTGTGGGATTTGGCGGATTGCCATTATGCAATTCGGGTCACCTACCTAATCCTCCCAGGGGGTGGTTTGGGGTGTGACAACAAGGGCAAGACCCTGAAAGCCAAAGGGTGGGGGTGATGGCCACAAGAAGGCACGTGGCAAGTATTTTTTTTGTAAGAAGGAGGGTCACTGGAAGAGAAACTGTTGATCATTCCTGGCTACTGTTAAAGACAAGAAGCCAAAAGAATTGGGTACTCCTAAAGAAGATACATTTGAAGTAAATGTTCTTTATGAGTCGATTTTTTCTATTGAACCGTCTAATTCATGGTTAGTGGACTCTGGCACCACTATCCATGTTTGCAATGTATTATAGGGGTTCAGGGAAACAAGGAAGCTGGAAAGAAATGAGGTGCGCTTGAGGATGGGCATTGGAGCTGAGGCCATGGCGATGGCTATTGGAACTTTTAATTTAAGTTTTAGTTCTTTTAATTTAGTTTTAAAGGATTTTTACTATGTACCTTCTTTTAAGAGGAAGATCATTTCGATTTCAAAACTTGTTTTGGACGGATATAATTTTTCCTTTAATTCTAATTTAGTTCTCTATTTTAATAATTACTTTGTGGCATCTGATTATTTGCAAAACGGTTTGTGTTTTCTAGATTGCCCTGATAAAACAAATTTATATTCAAATGTTGATTTGAAACGGAAAGCAACTCCAGTGAATCTAATGTACCTGTGGCATCTAAGATTAGGTTATATTAATATGCACCGAATCAGTGTGTTAGTAAAGGATGGACCTCTGGAGAATCTAAAAGTTGAATCCTTTACCACATGTGAATCATGCCTTCAAGGCAAAATGACCAAGAAACCCTTTAGTAACTAGAGCCACAGATTTGTTAGAGTTAATACACACTGACATTGTGGACCCATAAACATACAAGCTAGGTATATATTTGAGTACTTTATAACATTCACCAATGATTATTCTAGACACGAATATGTATACTTGATGCGTAGGAAATCAGAAGCCTTTGAGAAAATTAAGGAATTCCAAGCCGAGGTCGAAAGAAAGTTAGATAAATGCATCAAGTCCTTATGATCGGATCGCGGAGGAGAATATCTGTTAGATGAGTTTATAGAGTATCTCACATCAGAAGAGATTGTCAGTCAACTAACAAATCCTGGAACACCACAATAAAATGGTGTATCTGAATGGCGCAACTGAACTCTATTGGATATGGTTTGGAGTATGCTTACTTATAGTGAGCTCCGTCTATCTTTCTAGGGGTTTGTCCTAGAGACGGCGATTTATATCTTGAATAGGATTCCTACTAAAGTTGTGACTAAAACACCTTTTAAGTTGTGGAGAGGGAACAAGTTTGGTCTACAACATCTTAAGGTATGGGGTTGTATCACACATGTGCTTAAACAACAGATAGATAAGTTGGAATCCGGAATATCAAGATGTTATTTCTTAGGCTACCCCAAAGACACGATTGGATATTACTTCTATGACCCCAATGACCAAAAGATCATTGTAAGTAAACATACTACTTTCCTTGAGGAGAAAACACTCATTAGAAAGTTGGAACCTGTAGTCATTGAGGAGTTATTGGATAACTCAGAAACATCACTCCCTAAAGTGATACCAAGCAACGTACCCACTGAAACCTCTAAAACCCCAACACCTCAAGAACCTCGACGCAGTGCTATCTGGACCACCCACAAGGTTCGTTTTCTCACAAATGATGAGAAAACAGTGGAAGTGTTCTACATGGTGTTAGTTGAGTCAGATGATGATCCAATAACATACTCTGAGGATCTTATGGATGTTGATGCCGTTAAATGGTTGGAAGCAATGCGCTCTGAAATGGATTCAATACATTCCAACAAGGTCTGGACTCTAGTCGATCTACCAGTTGGGTTAAAACTCATTGGATGTAAATGGATCTTCAAGAGGAAGAAGGGCCCTGATGGAAATGTTGAAAGGTTCAAAGTGAGACTGGTGGTAAAAGGATACACCCAGAAAGAGGGTGTTGACTATGATGAGGCCTTTTCCCCAGTGGCGATGATGAAATCCATCAGGATTTTATTGACAATCGCAGCATACTTTGGTTATGAAATCTGACAAAAGGATGTGCAGACCACATTTCTAAATGGATGCCTCGATGAGGATATCTATATGGCATAGCCAGAGGGATTCTATTCCTTAGAGGAGGAAGGCAAAGTATGCAAATTACAACGGTCCATTTATGGACTGAAGCAGTCTTCTAAAAGCTGGAACAACAGGTTTGATCAATCAATCAAATCTTTTGATTTTGATTAAAATATAGATGAACCATGTGTTTACAAGAAATTCAGTGGGAGTGCGGTATGTTTTCTAATTCTATACGTAGATGACATACCGCTTATTAGAAATGATGTGGGGTTTTTTACATCAATTAAGCAGTGATTATCCACTATTTTTTCAATGACAGAACTCGGAGAAGCCAACTACATCCTAGAGATTAAACTCATAAGAGATCGCCAAAGACGGATGTTAGGCTTATCACATGCAACCTATATAGACAATGTTCTGACCAGATTCAATATTGAGAACTCCAAGAGGGGAAGTATTCCTTTTCAGCATGGAGTCAATCTTGAGAAATCTCAATGTCCTTAGACTCAGATGGACATTAAAGAGATGAGGAGGATTCCCTATACTTCTGCAGTGGGAAGTCTTATATATGCTATATTGTGTACGAGGCCAGATATTTGCTATGTTGTAGGGATTGTGAGCCGTTACCAATCAAATCCCGGACGAGAGCATTAGAGTGTTGTGAAAAACATCCTCAAATACCTGAGGAGGACTAAGTATTATTTCTTAGTTTATGAATGTGATCAGTTATCGATTCTAGGTTATACTGTTTCAGATTTTCAAACCGATAAAGATGACAAAAAATCCACGTCTGGGATGATTTACTTAATGGGAGGAGGTGTGATTGTATGGAGGAGTGCAAAACAAAATTCTGCAGTCGATCTCACTACTGAAGCAGAATACCTTGTAGCCTGTAATGAGGTAAAAGAAGGGGTTTGGCTGAGGAAATTTTTCTCAGATCTGGAGGTACTCTCTGACCTTGTCAAATGCCCTATTCCCCTGTTATGTGACAAGAGGGAAAATTGCACAAGTGAAGGAGCCTAAGGCTCATCAAAGGAACAAGCACGTACAGCAGAAGTATTACCTTAACAAGGAGATTATCCAACAGGGCGATGTGAGTATCTCCAAAGTGGACACAAGTGAAAATGTGTCAGATGCCATGACAAAGGGTTTATCTCCTAGAATGTTTGAGAAACACATGGAGAGCATGGGCTTAAAATGTATGGAGAACTTTGATGTACAAGTGGGAGACTGTTGGATATGTTGGTTTGTTAGAAATATTATGACATTTACCAATCCCACCCTGTCTCCCCTTCCCATAAAAAAAAAAAACAAAAGAAAAAGAAATAGAAGAAAACCTTATAAATAAGATTAACTAACAAATTGCTAGTGAGAAAATGGTGCTATTAAGGTCCAATGTCATATTTGGTTTTAGTTGAAAATTTTGTTTTTGGATTTGACACACCCTCCTCAAAACCTGATGACTTGGCCAAGTCAAACCTGGTGGTCATGGTTGAGTCACATTTTTTTTTTCCTTCCCCATGATGAGAATGCTAATCTATCACTTTAAAAACCCTATCTACCCCCTATCTTACTATAATATATTATATTATTCTCTAGCTATCTTATTCTTCTTCTCTTCCCCCCCCCCCCCCATCATTACTTCTTTTTCTATGATAATGACCCTTTATTACTTTAAAACCCCTAACCGGTTTAAAAGACATAAAAACAAATCTGGGTCTACATGAAAATCAAGCATCATTTAGAAAAATATTGAGTGATCATCTCCACCAAGTTCATATCCCTCCTAGTCTCACATTGTAGTAGCAAATCCATATCCAATGGCTTTTCCTTGGTAATTCTCAAAATTTTTTATCACCAATGATAGATGTGTTTGATCGACATCTCATCAAAAGTAGACAAAAGACTATAATTCTAAGGAAACATTATCGTACTGATGAAATATAAATCTGGGATGTTTCTAAAATCATAATTGGGCACTAAATTATCACATGCAAAAAAATCAATACTCTCTTCAAGCTGAATTGAAAGTTCGATCATGAAATTA
Organism: Telopea speciosissima; assembly: GCF_018873765.1. Lineage (NCBI taxonomy): Eukaryota > Viridiplantae > Streptophyta > Magnoliopsida > Proteales > Proteaceae > Telopea > Telopea speciosissima. Next base: position 36,344,292 of record NC_057917.1, on the reverse strand, counting down.
GGAATCTACATGTTTGCGTCACGAAACATCTCAATACAATATGATTCATAATTCATGATAAGAAGCAAAAAAAAAAAAAAAATTTAATTTACTTGGCCTCTTCAACTGTCAATTTCCCTTTTATCTGACTATCACTAGCCAATATGCTTTTCTCTCATGCCTTTCTTCGTTCATGGTTCGATATTCTAGTGTCCTAGGTGTAGAGGAACCACACCAATCTATCCCGAACTTAGTGGTTAAACTCTACTGCAGTGACGATACTGTAGGGGAGGTCCTGCGGAAAAATAGCTCAATGCCAGGATGACAAAAAGCTTAACACCTCTCATTCTTATTACTTATTCAATATAAAAAAGTTAAAAAATTAAAAGGTCGTTTTATTCAAAACCCTTTGGAGAAATCTGGATCCCTCCCACTTCACACCTCAGAACGCGCCTTTCTCTCTATAAGAACGGCGCGTTCAAATCTTCTTAACCCGAAATGGCTGAGGAGAGGAAAGGTTCCTTTTTTAGGGTACTCCCAGGAACAGATCCAATGGAGACGGGGTGGGGCCTATAGCTCAGAGGATTAGAGCACGTGGCTAAGAACCACGATGTCGGGGGTTCAAATCCCTCCTTGCCCACAACTGGCCCAAAAGGGCGATCCTTTCTGCAGTAGTGCATGCCATCTACTTAGGCGAAAATGCCAAGTTAGATGATCCTTGTTCTAGAAAATTTAACGCGGTGTTCCTATCTTGAACAAGCACGATCTAGGGTGTGATTCTTGGGGACGTGATTCTAGGGGGGAAATTCATGAAGGCCCAAGTTTGAAATTTATCCATAGGTATACCTTCTATAAGGGGCATTGAATTAGAGATATTGAAATTTGAAGAAGATCAATTCGCTAAAGTTTCAAACTTATTGAAATACAAAGGATCGATACAATATTATGAATTTGACAAAAAACCATATACATGAAATGATCATTTCGGTGGAAATCTTGGAGATATTCTTCAGATGAGCAAGCATCTAAAGGAAACCCATCTGAAGGATATCTCCAAGATTTCCACTAAAATGATAATTTCATGTATATGGCTTATTATCAAATTCTAAATTATGTATCGATCCTTTGTATTTCAATAAGTTTGAAACTTTAACGAATTGATCTTCTTCAAATTTCAATATCTCTGATTCGATGCCCCTTATAGAAGGTGGAGTTATGAATAAATTTCGAACTTGGGTCTTCATGAATTTCCCCCTAGAATCACGTCCCTTTGAATCGAACCCTAAATCGTGCTTGCCCAACATAGGAACCCCGCTTTGAATTTTCTAGAACTAGGGTCGCCTAACTTGGCATTTTCTCCTTAACAGATGTCATGCACTATTATAGAAATAGCCCAAAAGAAGACTAGTCCGATATAAGGGAAATGGACAAGGCCAAACATCACAGTTCTTCTTCTTCCTCTTCCACTTTGCTTTTTGTATTTATTGTATATGGTATTCATTGAATTCCAACACACCCATGTTTTTCAAATGCATACAAACGCATATATATAATGAAGGCTAAGCCACTGGTTAGTAGTTCTTAAGACCACTGATACGTCACAAGCAGATTTTCACCTTAACCTGTCAATAAGATAAAGAAAAAAGTCTCGAGTCATTTAAAATACTTCAAGCAACATTATGAAGTTTCTTCATCAGCTCACCTGCGGGACCTGTGTCTGTGGTTGGGTTTGAAATGGATATATGAACTATAAAGATAGGGACTTAATTCACTTAGAAAATAGAGCCAGCAAAGCCTTTTTTGCACATAAACTTTCTTGGAATTTGTCCTTTTCATGGATGTAGGGACCTGAAACCATCATCAAACCACACAAAAACTTTCAAAACCAGTTGAACGCCCGACGCAGAAACTTGCCACACAATGCCACTGGTTGTCTTGACAGGTTTGTCACCACTCCAACAACAACCGTTACAGCTTTACATGTCTCCTATTAATAGAGGCAAAAAGATGCCGCCAGGAAACAAGATTATTTCAAATCCACAACAGTAAAACAATCCCCGAATTCAATTTTCTGAATCAGTCCCAAAGAGCTTCATCCTTGTCAATGGAGTCTGTAGAAAACCCTCTACCTCGAACTTCTTTTGTGATAGCTCATGGTACTTGGCAAAGTGTTCTCTTGCAGGTTATTCGAAGAAAGGAGATTGCAGTGAGAAGATTGGGGTTAAAAGACTTAGGGGTTAAAACAGAAGGGTAAACATGACATGTACTAATCACCCGTCAACAACTAATGGGACAATGTAACGGAGTAGTGTCTTTTATTGTTTCAAAACAAGAATGGTGTCACATGTGCATCTTGCAAAGTAGAGGGGTGGTACGAGAAATTTTCCCAAAAAAATATTATCTCATTGACTCATACAACTTTTTTTATCTTATCAACTCACCAGCGGACAACACCAACAATTTTTTCTTTTTTCTTTTTTTTTATCTCAACAATGACTATTTTAAAAAAAAGGAAAGACAGTTAAAACTCAAAATTGTATTAGTTTCTAAAACTTAGAAATGAAAAATTGTAAAGTTGGAATCTAGTTCTAGTAGTCCGCATGTACAGGTACAAGACTAAAGCATAAATACAGCTATACATGATACATAAGGTGAAAATAGGCAATTGCAGCAAACTGAAAAACAAAATTTCCATTAATTGTTCACTACTCTATTAAAACAATGATTCTGAGATTATAAATGTTCTGTTTGATCCTACCAAATTCTCACACTTCTATATTCTAAAAAACATACTTTTATCCTTTCTTTGAAGAAGAGTTGTCCAAGTCAGAACCACAATATGACCCCATTGTGTGATTTTCCTTCAACCAATATCAATAAGAAATGATTCATTCTAGATAAAAATGGTTTACACCAGGAAAGAACACAAGAGGAAAAAAATCTTGTGTACATACCAGTCCTTCAAGAGTTGCTTGGGCTTTCTTGGGAACTCTCCTCGCCAACTTGGTTACGTACTTGTAATCTTGAAAACTGAAAAACCCATAACAAATAAACTTTCCTGGTAAATCCATAAAGTTACACAAGAAAAGCTAAAATAAATACAACAAACAACAACATTGTCATGAAAAATATTACCCTAGTCATATCGTGAAACCTAGACAGAGTAGGATTCCTCTTATAGATTAGGGGTGTATGAACCGTTCGTTTTAATCTCCACAGCACATCGCCACGTACCTTCAATGGCACCTTTCCTTTTGGTCCTCACCTTCGGTACAACTGCCACGGAAAATGAAAAATAAGGGCTCGAATAAAACTAAAAGTGCAATTCAGCCATCTCAGCTGAACTAAGCCAGAAACCCCCCCTACCCATGACAGTAGACGCCACACCAAAAGCAAGAATACCCGAGATGGGTTGATCTCTTGGCGACGTCGTGGGTTTTCTAGAGCTTCAACAAGGAAGGGATCAACCTAAGATGGGTTGACCTCCATCCATACACACACACACAAGAACCTCCATCCACACACACACACACACACACACAAGAACCTCCATCCATCTACACAAGAACCTCCATCCACACACACACAAGAACCTTCATCCATACACACACCCACAAGTACTTCTATCCATACACACATACACAAGAACCTCCATCCATCCACCATCATCACTACAAGAAATTGGCTATACGACGGCGTTTTTAAGCGCCGCTATAGATCCAAAAAATGCCGCTGTATTATATGATGGCGTTTATACCTTGTGCCGCAGAAATGTCGGCAAAGGTAGCCTTTTGTACAATGGCTTTTGTGGGAGTGAGTATGTAGGGCCTTTATCGCGGCGTTTTCTAATAAACGCCGTGGAAAATTTCCTACAATGACATTTTTAGAAGTGCCGCGGTAGGTACTAAATTTTTAATTGTTGCGACGTTTATAGTAAATGTCGGGATAAGTACACTAAAACGACGTTTATAAAAGTGCCGTTGTAGGCAACAACTTTTTAATACTGCGGCATTTGTCAATAAACGCCGGTAATTGGGTCCTCGCTTTTTGTTTTTGCCGACGTTTTTAAAAACGCCGCTAATGGGGTATTTTTTTTTTAAGAACTGCTTCTGTATCTAATCCATTAACCTGTTTTAAATATAATAGATTCATCCTGCCACCTATTTCATATATAACACATTCATCCATATTAATCTTTTCGATCACTTGTTTCATATAGAACACATTAATCCCACAAAATAATGGTTTTACTAATGCCAAGATAAATTGAATTCTGTAAAATATCCATTAAACATGAAATAAAAACAGGGTCTAAAGTACTAAGGTTCCGATACTGCAAAAAGACGAGATCCCCTCCTACACAAAATCCAAAGTTCTAAGGTTCAGATACTGCAAAAAGACAAAAGATCCCCTCCTACACAAAATCTATAGTACTAAGGTTCCGATACTGCAAAAAGACACAAAGAGACCCCCTTCTATACAAAATTCATAACCCAATTAGCAAAGAAAATAATATCAGTTCATGGATATTTGAAGCCACCAAAGTTATACTCCCAGTGAGGAAACCAAGCCCAAAAGTGAAATTCCAAGACCTGAACACCATCTCCATCCTACACAAAACCATCAAATAGCAATATAAACTAATTAGTAAGACTGAAGGTGACAAGAGGTATGCACAAGTACCAATAACAAAGTAAACAAAAAATTATGGGGACAAATAAACAATCCAATCAACCATCCTTCACTGGCTTGTATAAATAAAACCTCTTGACAGATCTTTACACTCAAGCCCAAACTCAAAGCCTTGAATTGTGCAACTGTCCTGAATGTTCTTAACTGGCTAATTAATTACTACCTCCTGACTTGTCTATTTCAAACCACAGTTTGTTTCTTTCCTTGTGGTTTGCTCCTGAAGTGATTGAATAGTGTTAATTACACTGTAAGATGGGAGATATGGCTTAATTGACTGCAATTGAGTAATTTTAATTATTATGTTAGAAGAACATTCCTTCCAACATATTTCAGCTACTGGATTGCTTTCTGAAGTCTATACTGATATAGGAGACATTTTTAAGCTTTACTTACCAACACTAATTGGTGCTTAACATAACAATTATAAGAAAATCTTTAAACCATATTCGTGATTTTTCTTTAACAGATATTGAAAAAAATTGGTGATCATCCATCATGTCTGTTGTTGACAAAAAGGGCTGTTGAAGATATTCTGGAAGGGATGGAATCAATGCTAAGCCAGGATGAGCTTGATGTTGTAGAAAGAATTGCATTGCATTTCGCGAATGTCACTGATGGTGCAGATCCTCAAAAGATGGATGACAATGTCTCATGCAAGATATCTTTTATAGAATCCTTACTGGTTGGGGGCTACTGGAGTTTACTAAGTACCCACTTGATAACCTTACTGGTTGGGGGCAGAATAGGAGACTGTTAGTATCTCAATAACCAGGGGTAAGCTGGGCTGATTTCAAGGTCGAGCAGCCCTGTGGTTTCAATGGAGTTAAGCAGCAGGATGGGTTAACAGGAAATGGTAGAAGAGATCTGAAGTGAATGGAGAAGAATACATATGAACTGAGGTCTAAAACCAAACTTTAAAACATAGCAATCACAGGCAACATAAATTACAATTGAATGACTTTTTTAATGACTGGAATAAGATTAAAATAAAATATATGAAAGTAGGAATTTTCTTTCCATCCAGCAAACTTTTGCTTGCATATGGCAGGTCTAACAGAAGTAGCTTTTTTGCAAGAAGTGGAAAATAAAGTTTGCTATGAGAAAAACCTGAAGAAGATTTAGAAGGGTTGTTTCCATAGAAGTAAATTCAGAGCATTAAATATGAAAGCCATTATCAAAAGTAGCAGAGCATAAGGTGCCGGCAACCTTATAAGATAGCCAATGTTTTACCATCATATGTATACCACCCAAGGGCAGTAGTACTTGGATATTATTACTTCCCTTCTTGGACTACTTCATCAAGGAAAACCTGTATATATCTGCTATAACTAATAAGATCACAAGATACTGTGGGTGGGTTGAAGAAGAAAGTTGCAAAATTGAATACAAGAAATGCCATGAAAATGCTCAAATGCAAGTGTCAATACAAGGGTTATGCAAGTGTAAATATGATGGAATGAGGTATGCACCCTTACTGAAATGGAAAAGAAAAATTCTTAAATGCATCAGGTTGTGTATTGTGAATAAACAAGCACACACACCCCCTTGCTGCCCCACAACTGAGCACAGACACCCTTCCCCCCTTGCTGCCTTACACCTGAGCACACCCCCCCCTTGCTGCCCATTCTAATTGTTCCTTCTTGAATTAAAGCTCGTCTCAGGGAGAAGTAAGCATTAAAAAGTAGCATTACTTCCTTTTAAAACCCTGGAATTGCTTACATAGAGATAAGAATCATGCTTCAATCAGAAAATGCTGAGAATATCCAAATGCCTAGCGATTTTAGATTCAATGAAAATCAAGGAAATAAATGCATTTACATACACATGCACACAACTACTGAAATACACGGAGAAAGATGAACCGGAGGTCCAAAAAAACAAATCTAACACAGATCATACAATTTTTTCAAGATAAATCAGAAATAAATATTCCAATAATGCTCTTTGTTCTTCCTACTCTTTAATCTTCTATTTCACCAAGTTTCTGCCTTAGTTCTTCCTACTCTTTATTTTTTTTTTTTCTGGTTCAATAATGCTCTTTTCTGCTATTTGCATTACCATGGGTTGGACCGAGTTGATACGACTCTTTGTTCCCAAGACCAAAAGACCTGAAACTATGGGAGATCATTCCCCTCCCAAAAAAGATTCAAACCCATGATTCCTGGTCTTTACAAATCTCACTACTATTGCATCTTTCCAACCTGCCATGTCTTGTGATTGTGTTGAACCAGTCCCAGTCGAAGCCTCTCCATTCCTATCTATAAATGCTATTCCAGGTTTGAATCAACCCATTAGGTCTAGGCAATCCCATTGATTGATTTACAGACCATTCCAATTAGAAATTAGAGGGCTGCTATTGAAAGGAGAAGGGTGGGGCGGGATTGCAGGGGAGGGAGATTAAGGGAGTGGTTGGTTCCATCGGGAGAAGGAGGAGGAGGAGAGAGAAGGATGTTGGGGCATTTTGGGTCATTCATTTAACTTTTTTTACTCATGTGGGGGTTTGGTAAATCTTTTTAAATCAAGTAACTTATGAATGTAAAACATAATTTACTGCTACTGATTTTGTAATTTTTTTTTTAATCTAGTAGATCTAGGAAATTCCCCCTTTTGATAATTAGCTTCTAAATATCATTTAATCTTAGCTGGAACATGTGGTAACCACTAACCACACTCCTGCTGCTCAGATCAAAATATAGTTAGGTACCCATCTGACAGATTGCCTAAATGAATCAACTGAGTTGATTTGAAGCCAAAAGACAACTTGGAAGTTGGGGAACTAAGACAGCTTGAAAGTTGTGGGGAACTTACCTGACAAATGGGCAATGACTCAGCCCTTGACTGTTTCAGAATTCTTGAAATATTTTGAACTCATGAAAGAGTAATAGGAATTAGTACCCTAAAAAAAAAAACAAATAGAGTAATAGGAATGAGAAGATGGGTCGAAGTCAAAGGTCTCATGAACTCTATCTATGGGTGTGCAGATAATGGACCTTAGCTTACTGCTATTGCACAACCTGAATCAAGCTTATCCCAGGGCTTTTTTGAGGTCCCCTGGCATATACTCTTCCTCGTAACCTTTCAACGTCATCTCACCGGCCAGCATTTGCGTATATGTTTGCTAACTGTACCTAAAGATCATCATTTTCAGGTCCTAACTTAATAAGTTGCTTCGCGGACAGCTCTGCAACTGCTGTGTCTCCTTGAACTGTTGCAGCCCCAAGCACTCTTCCTACAAGGCATGTCTGCCTACCCATAGTAGAGTTTTAATTCTTGCTGCCCTGCCTAGAAGGGGTGTCTAAAAGCTGCCCAAAATTTGAATCCTCAGAATTCTTGCTGCATTGCTGCTACTTGCTCTACTACTACTGTATTGGAATCTTATCATCTCTCTCATTCACTCACTCACTCACTCACTCATCAACTCGATCAGACTCAACTCAAGAAGATGTAATGGTTGTTGGCTTCTTGGTCTGTGACTATCTAATAGTGTATGTATTATACATATGAAGCTCTCTCAATCATATCTATCGATCTCCAACATAACTTAATGTCAAAAACCCAGAAAACTTAATTGCATCAAAGTATCAGTTCCAGTACTACAACATTAATATCTCCAAGGTTCAAGTTGATGAACAAATCCAATAAGGTCAAATTGGGATTTTTCATTTTCAATTGAGTTGCAAGCAAGTAGCAGCAATGCAATAGCCATGTAGTATCATCAATTCATCATTACAAAGGAAAAAGAATAAAAAGAGAAGTATCTATGTAGAAGAATTAGTAGCAGCCAGCAACTTCATCATTAGTCACTATAAATAAATAAAAAGTAGAGAAGAAGATTGTCAAAAGAACCCAAATCAAACTCAAAACTTATCCATTCAACAGTTCAAATGACACTCAAATCTTGAAAGTACTGAAAGCTTACCTGTACAGACAGACGGTCAAAAAATAACCCCAACTTATGCAATGGCCTCAATTATCAGCTGTTCAAATGAATGGGTGAGCAAAATAAATACATATAGTACTTCAGAAAAAAATTAAAATAAAAAACCAACTCTTATCCATATGATGGTACCCTAACTTTCTCAATAACCTATAAAAAGAGAAGGCCTAAAACCAATCATAAATTGACTATCAACACAAGAAATCAAATCAGAAGCAACTTTGGAAACTATCAAAATGTAGAATAACCGAACAACTCAGGCCTAAAACCTATGATAATTATAGCAATTAGAAAAAGGAAAATAAGACTCCATAAAAGACCCCATTCTGGCATCACTATTTCATGTTTCTATATGCATGAACACTATTTTTTTTTTTTACATATATGCCAATCAAATGTGCTGGTTGTACAAGAGGATAGACAAAATTTGGCTGAGAAACAAGCTGAATTTTGAGTTGATGAAATTTGAATTGTAGATACAACCAGAACTGGAGTCTGGAGCTTTGTTCATCTCTTGTTTTATCTTTGCCTCTCTCTATCTCTCTCTCTCTCTTAAGTCTCAACACAACCTTTGAAGGAGCTTTTCTATAAGAATGAGAGCCTCCAACAGAGTCCTCTATTCATTGTAACCAAATCTTATGGAGGGAAATTTGCTGTTACTCATGGACTGCCAGTTGTAAAAGCCATTGAAGCTGGAGAATTGAAGTTTAAACTTGGAGGTAATTCAAACTGAATCTTTTCTTAATATCATAAAATTTTAAACCCTTTAGGTCTCACCATTACCAAACTTTGTAATTCAACTAGGACTGTTTTGATCTAATTTTGTGTGTTTTTAGATATTGTCTTTAGGTCTCACCATTACACCTTGTAAGCTGCCATTACAATCCTAATTAGTCCATTTCAAATCCCTTTGTTGTATGCATATATGGGTGTTCTCCTCATACTTTCTATCTTCAGTTACTTGTAATGGATTACAGTGCAAAATAAAATTGTCCATTAACTCAAACTTTCCTTAAGCCCTAGCCAACAACCATCATATCAAAACCTAACCCCCTAGTTTTACTGCAAACTGTACTTTTTACTTTAGTTTTAATCCTTTTCCCACCCAAACAGGGACTTTTCCTTCTCCTAAATTTGCCCATCTAATTGTTATTCTGGTTATTTTAGGATTGGTTTTTACTCTCAATGGATTAAAAGGCTGATTCTTTGTAGGACCATAGTTCTATATGCGATGTGGGATGTCCAGTGGTTGTCAAGCATCAAATTGGTATGAAAACTTTAGTGCGTGACTTTCCTACATCACTCCTCCTCTTCATGTATTTCTAAAACTAATTAAAATTTTAGTTTTGCATATAATTCAAAACATCAATGAAGAACCATATCTCCTTATCTAGTAAAACTTCTCTTGATTGGAGGATGGATATAAATAATGCTATCTCAACAAGAATTTTTTTTTTTTTTTTGTGTGACCAATTTTCCCTTGAAATGATGTTAGAAGTTGTCATTACAACAGTTGCAAGTAGCAACATTGCTTCCCTAATAAATTGGCAACTGAACTGGAGGTGATCCACTCATGATCCAATAGTTGGAGTTATGAATCACGGTTTTATCCCTGTCGGACAGACATTTTATGTAAGATACATTAACAATCTGTCTCTCCCAGTAGAGTGCTCTGCCACGCCAACTTGCAAGCTCCATGATCCATGGCTCAACACTGACCATCAGCACTGCCAGTGCCACCACTTTCCCGCCAGTGCTTTTCCATGTAATGTTTGATGGATTTAAATAGGTTATACTGTTGTAAATGAATCTTCTCAAAATTTATTGTAGGAAAAGAAAAGGTCTTACTCTGTTGTACATTACAAATTCTTGTCCTATCCCTAGGATTTAACCAAGACCTTATACAACAGAGCATGCCTTAGTGTACCGAGATGTGTGGCCTCCAGAAACCGCAATAGGGTGAATGTGTTGTCTTCACAGCATAAACCACTGGAGAAAATTATATCTGATCTCATGATGGTGGCATAAATGAGCTAGCTTGTTTTTTCTGGACTTGGGAACCTTTTTTTGATTTTCATCCTATGTTACATTCAATTAAGGAACAAACTGGAATAGATGATGGACTGATACCTGGAAATTGAGGCTACATATAATTTGGAAAGATCTGGGAGGCATACTGCATTCGTGCAACACAATTTTTTCGTGGAGACACAGTATGGCCGCAAACAGGCACAAATTTATTACCTTGAGGAATTGAAATGTGTCAACTTTCAATTCTAATAACTGCTAGATAGACCCTTGCACTTCTTCTATATCTATTTTTATATCTTAATTAATAGGTATAACTTATACATTTTGGTTTCTTCTTTTTTAAGTATTTGGGTCCTGCGTCTTTGTTGTATTTAAGGTCTAATCAAATCCCTGTAGTTGGTTTATTATAAAATTTCTGCTGTAAATATACCATGGCTTCCTCTTCTGGAACTTCTTCTGGGTCAACTCTCCTTCCAAACTCTGGTTCAGAAGAAGACCTTCAGCTTGTAATGGATCAAAGGAGAAAGAAGAGAATGCTATCAAACCGTGAATCGGCAAGAAGATCGAGGATGCAGAAACAGAAGCACTTTGATGAACTGATGGTCCAAAAGGCTCAGCTCAGGAAGGAGAATAACCAGATCCTTACAAGTATGAACTTCACCACTCAGCACTACTTGGCCATTGAAGCTGAGAATTCAGTTTTAAGAGCTCAGATGGGGGAGTTGAACAACAGATTGCAGTCCCTTAATGAGATCATACAGTACATTAATGTGGGCAACAACAGTTTTGAAACTGTGGAAACTCTAATCGGTGCTGATAGCTTCATGAACCCATGGAATTCACTCTATCTAAATCAGCAACCTATCATGGCTTCTGCAGGACATAATTCAATACTGAAACTCCTTCCATAACCCATGGCTCTCTGAGAAGCTTGAGACTGCAATAATGGTTTGTTTGTGTTGTCAGTGGTGTTTGTTTAGGTTCTCAATGAGTGTAGAGCTACAAGGGGTTTCCTTTTTTAACTCTCTCTGTCACTCTGTGACACTCTTTGTAAGTTTTAGCTATCTTTCATTTTTTAGGGCCTAAGGGCCTCATATTAGGGGTAGAAGTTAAATAATAATAATAATCATAATAATAAAAAAGTAAAATGAGGAGGTCCTTGATTTGTGCATGTTCGTGTATCTCTTTTCAAATTATATTATATGGATTATCTTCAGTACCACTATGGGGAGTGAGGTGGATTGTTTCACACTTGACTAGATGTAGGTATTTCAGACTTGTACCAAATCTCTACAAGGGCTCCTCTCTCTCTCTCTCTCTCTCTCTCTCTCAGGTGGATTGTTTCACACTCGACCTTTTTTTTTCCTGTTTTTTAAATTTATGTTCAATATTTTTAGGGTAGATGTAGGTATTTCAAACTTGTACCAAATCCCTACAAGGCTCCCCTCTCTCTCTCTCTCTCTCTCTCTCTCTCCCTTGTCACCATTACAGAATGGCTCTCACCCACTCCCCTGTTTTCTTCCCCACTTAGGTGAACGAGAGATCATTTTTTGCTATGCGTCTCTAAAGTAGTCTATGAATCCAAATGAGTAACTGTCAGTTAGTTTATATATGTATGAACATGTGTTTATATAGGAACTTGGAGTTTTAGTCGATTAGCACCTTCTTCAACCTCACAATTCCTATGGTAAGGCAAGAGAACCGAATTTGATTCAGATGGGAAATCTCTCCCGTTTGGACATCTTTCGATCTGAAATTTCAGGAAGTAACTCCTAAACCACAGACCTCTATCCCAACCAATCATAACCCAAATTGACAATCAGAAACAAATAAAAAATCACTGAAACCAGAACTGGTGGAAGTTACAGAACCAAGGTTGAGTTCAGGTTGATATCTTATTGTATGAAGGTTTGATGGCGATTGAACTCTAGATTTTGGGACACTTTAGAGAAGCGATCTCCCAAGTTTTCAGGTCGATAGAACTGGTAACCAGGTAGCTATCTCAACCTGTTTTCCAACCCACGATAAAGCAAATACAAGGAGAAAGAACAGTAATGAAGAATAAGTAAACATAGAATAGAAGAGGAGGAATAATGAAGAAGAATAAGGGAAAGGAGGATGAAACACCTGTAATGATGTAACGTGAGAAGAAAGGGGAAGAGAAGCAATCGGCTAACATGAATAGCATGATAGTAGCTCTCAGCAGCACATTAAGCCATAAAACTTGATTCAAATTCCAATCAATTTCATGTCTCCATAACTGGTTACATATATAAGGAAAATAAAGAAAAGAAATCCTAAATGGTTTCTAAAACTGGAAGCAAAATTTATTCAAACACTATCTCTATGATTCTATCAACATTAATAAAATAAAAAATGAAATTACAAAATTACCCAAAGAAATAAATTCCTATATCCTACATTTAACTGCATCAATGTCCCTCCTCGACAGATTTATTTACCATTATACCAAGATTATGTCTTCTTCTTATCCAAGAACTTGGAAATTCCAACTAATTATGCAATTGCCACTACCTTTAAATTCGGAACTGTTTAGCGCTTGGGTGGGCCAATAGTGACACATAATCAGGATTTTGGAACTCAGGGTTCCATTAAAACCCCTTAAGAAACCAACCCTTGACCTTTCAAATACTTTCTATCAAAGGGAACCCTTTTAGCCCATTTTGAACATACTTCCAGCCCTAAAGAAAACTTAAGTAACCTACTAACCAGATCCATAGGTAAGGAACCTGGTCTCAAAGAACCTGCATGCCAAATTCCTTGGTTTTTACTCTTTAGCCTCCAATCCTCTGGCTATGTTTAGGGCTCCATCTGTTGGGAAAATTGAAGTGAAATAAAGAAAATCCTCAATTCTCCTTGTCATGTTTGGTTGTCTACCAGCATATTGCCAAGGGAAGGGTTTCTCTCTCTCTCTCTCTCATCTACAAATACAGTTAAGGCAATGAAAGGAAAGATGGCAGTAGCAATGGCTGTTGGTCGGACAAAACTTTTGAACCATTGAAAGTTTTGCACACCTTAAAATATAGGTGGGTGACAAGGACACAAGCAACCCAACATAGCCTTTGGGTCTCCAACAAACATCAGGAATTCTTCTAAGTCCTATAATAACATATTATCAATAACAAGAGATCACCTCATAGCAAGCAGGTGTGGGTGTTAGATTCAGAAAATCCCCAAAAAAATATACATGATTCTAGGACTAGGGGTATACAGAACTTTTAAAAAAAATTATACTTATTATTAGTTATCTTAATATTATAAAATGTTATCAAACATATCAACTTTAAATGTAAAAAAAGAACTACGCCCCAAATAAAATATTATATTATCGACTCTTATTCCAAAACAATGGTTTGTAAAGAGGTATAATATGTTACCAAACGGTGGCTTGTAGTTAAGGTCAATAGATTGGCTATGGATTCAGGGTCTAAAATGAATCCATATATAAACTATGATCATATATGGTTTTATGATCCAATATAAACACATGTTCATACATATATAAACTACATAAGCAAATCCATAGATAAACACAAAATGAATCGAAGCAGAAACAGAGAGAGCAAGAGAAAAAGGAGAGTTTAAGATTAAAAAAAAAAAAAATTTAAAACAACAGAACTTAACTACAGAAACCCTAAACAAAAGAGTATTGGACAAAAAACTTGAAATACTAACAACAGATCAAACTCAAGAACTAATACTTTCTGACAAATCAAAACATGTAAGAAAAAAGCAGAGGAGAAGGGTTGAATGGGATCGAACCTTGTGGGACTTACGAGAATTGGTATGACTGATGAGAATCTCCGAAATCTTTTACTAATAGAATGCCTCCAATCTATTACGTACCTGGTGAAAGACCCGATTACTGTCGAATTCACGAGCCCAACTAGCAACAGTCGCCGATTCACAGTTGCTCTGTCGTTTGAAAGATATTTCAGAGAGGTTTGACGGTTGAGAGAGAAAAAAGATTTGAGAGAACTGATCGACTCACCGTTGCTCTGTCGTTTGAAAGAGAGTTCAGAGAGGTTTGATGGTTGAGAGAGGAGAAAGATTTGAGAGAACTGATCGACTCACCGCTGCTCTGGAGTTCGAAAATATTTTTGAGAGAACTTTGAGAGAGAGATGGAAAGAGCAGGGGAAACGAAAAGGTTTTTGAGAGAGAGATGGAAAGCACAGGGAAGTGAAAACGATTTTGGGGTTTTTTTTCGTGGAAACCTATTATTTTATACGGTGTTTATTTATAAACGTCGTTGTATTGTGACATTCAACGGCATTTCTTTGAAAACGCTGTTAATAAAAATATTAAATCATTATTAAATAGTAAGCTACAATGGCACTTGTTAAAAAACCGCCGCGGAAACTAATTTGTTTAACGGCGATTGTGTACAAACGTCGTTATATATTCATATATGACGACATTTATACCTAAACACCGTTATACCTTTATATATGACGACATTTTTAACAAAATGTCGGTATATCTTCATATATGATGACATTTGTAGAAAATACCGCAATAGCTCAACCCAAAGTGCCACTGTTGCACCAATTTCTATACACATACCAACTAGAAAGCTTGAGGGGTGGGCCTTTGATGATAAAAATGTAACATAAAATTTGCAAACCTACCGAGCCATCAACACACGCATGCACATCAACTGTAAGGTCAGCGGCTGTATGCTCAACATCTGTTGCCAAACAACCATTGCCCATAACATCGCTTTCCCTTTCTTCATGACGTGGATTGCTTTGTTCAACATATTGCCCTACAAACAAAAATCAGTGAACTTCCATCATTGCCCATACCCATAACCTCATAAAAAAAAATTACATACCTGCCGAGTCATTAGCATTCATAGCCTTGTCACTACATCAACCACTAAGTGGGGCAAGTCTTATTAACTCTGATTGAATCCTAGTAGAAGTAAGGTTTTAGTGAGTTTTAGTCCAATCTGGACTCACAGAACATCAGTTTCATTTTTTTTAACTTTCTATTTTAGAGTCCTAATTAGAACTATAATAGGAATCATTTATTTATAGGGATTTCATCACTTTACCCCTAAAAGAAGGGTAATTTTCAAACTGACTCGCAGAAAGTCAAAACCACTCAAACCGCCCACCCTAAAGTTTAAAACCACTCATGTTACCCCCTGCGATTAGTGGCTGGTGGTTTCTAGTTTTCCATCCTCCATCCAGCAAGTGACACGTTTTTATTGATTTACACATCTTTGAATGATCCTAACTTGGTGCTCAAAGTGGACTCTTGTCCCTTACCTTGAAGATGACTCACCTCGCTCGGTTCAGGAGATTCGTCCACTATGGCATTGTCAATACACCTGTTAGGACAGGTGAGAAGTTAGTTGAAGCTCTCTCCTGTAGTGCAGCTTAGGCCATTATTCAGGGGTTGGTAGATGTTAGCAAACCTCCAAACCTAATGGAAGACCGAACTGGGTGGAGGAGAGGAATCAGAAATTGATACAGATGAAGTCTCTAAAGAAGAGTTAGACCCCAACCTGCCTTTGATTCTCTCAACATTCAGAATATGAAGACAAAAGAAATACCCTATCCGATTACCATTGAGTCCCTATATATATATATATATATATATATATATATATATATATATATATATATATATATATATATATATCATATCATACTATTATATAAGTGTACGGACTCATGCTTCATGACTACTTTTTTACTTGATTATTTTATCCTTCATTCTTGATTTAAATACATATTTTTTTTACTAATCTATTTGTCTTTTATTAGGTATTTTCATAATTTATCCGCTCCCTTTTATTTCTTTTCATTTTTATTTTATATCAAATAGTATTTTCCCCACTTCACACTGTTGACCCTCTCACCCCCTCTCTCTTCCTTGGTTTTTCAATTACGTTCTCTCCATCAACCAATGCCCTAAATCTCGATTCCTCCTCTTCTCCCAAACCAAGCTCGAACCCTAAATCCCTTTTATACAAGTTTGTAACTGAAGAAACTTGCGGATTTTATCCCTTTCGGCAACGGATGCAGGCTTGTAGCTGCGAGTCTAGCGAGTCTCCACTCCATCTAAGGGTATTGGATTGCAGCGTGTCTTCTCCCTTCTCAGTGGATTGCAAAGAAATATATTTCCATCGACCAATGCCCCAAATATCGATTCCTCCTTTTCTCCCAAACCAAGCTCGAACCCTAAATCCCTTTTGTAAATGTTTGTAGAAGACCTATTGATCGGATTTGATCCTAACCAACACACTCTCAACACAACAAGTGATGAAGTGAGATTGGAGGACTGAAACTGAATTGGCAGTGGGAATAAAAACCAGGTATAGGTTTGGATTTCGATCTCACAGCAGAGGGTTTTTGGGGATGAGATTTTAGGTATCAAGTTGCCTAGCGTAGGGGTTCGTTTGACCCAAACTTCAAAGTGAAAGAGTTTGAATATATGGGATTCAATTCAACCTTTGGGGGCTGCAAATACTGATTGCATACGATTCAAAACCCATGAGGTAGACTTCAAGCTTCAACTTGTAGAGTTCAGCAGCGGCAGTTTACAGCGGGAACAGAGGTGGGCTAGTAAGAATCTAACACCATTCTTGAAAAGACAGCAACTCATATTGTTATACCCACATCCCGGATCATAATTAATTATTATTTCTTCCCCGTGACGTGTAGTTATCACTGCCACGTATGCTGGTGAGCTGTTCTCACTGGTGGTCAAACCCGGCTACAAAATTATTGACCACAGTATGGGTTTGCCTGTGAGGAAACTATTCGGGGTCATGGGGGACAAACCATGACAAGGAAAAAGTCAGTTCTAGCCCTTAATTTTATTTATTTATCCTTTCCCTCGATGCCCTCGAAGTGCGGGTCAAGGTTTGGACCGCCCGGGCTATTTTAATTGAGTTGAAAAAATTTTATTTGTGGGTCCCACTTACCTCGGGAAACGTGTGAGAGACTTGTGTTTCATTATTATGTGGACCCCACATTTTAATAGACCCCCTTTGTTAGACTTCTTTCCTATTTAGGACTAATGGGTTGACCCATTTGACTTGAGGTACCCAATACCCACTTGTTATAAATAAGTCCAAGAGGGAGAGAGAACATTTACTTCTCATTCATCATTCTCATCTACCCTAAACGTGGAGGAGTAAAGAGGAAGGAGAAAAGGAGGGAGAAGGGTGGAGCAGCTTAGTGGGAGGTTTGAGACCCCACCTCTTGGAGCCTCAATGTGGAGCTTCTACCTTAGGGTAGGTAAGCCATTAAAGCTTTCTCCCTTCTTTTATTTTGATTTGGAATTTGGAGAAATGGGAGAGAATCGGTCTAGGGTTTGTCTTAGAACCCAAAGATCGATTGGAACCCTTGGCTGTGATTATTGTAGAGCTATTTCACTCCATGGCAAGTCCTAAAGCTCACAATCCCTCTCCAATTGAAAGACTTAGGGTTTCTACCCTATTATGCCCTAAATGAAGTCCTCCTTGCTTTTCTTTATTGAATCTATAGGTTGCATAGGCTTAATGGGGTCCGAAGACCCTAATGTGCCAAGGAAGGAGCCCTCTTGGTGATTCCTTTTCTCCAATCTACTTGGAAATGGAAGTTTTGATGAAGAATCCTTTGATTTTGGGGTTTGGAGACACACGGTTTTATCTGCGATTTTAAGACCTACGAGAAACCGCCCCTGCAACCACCTTGAGACCATCCTCTTAAGAAGCTCTTTGTTAAAGTAGGTTTTACCTGCGGTTTCATATACCCTGAGAAACCACACGTAAAACTGCACCTAGCAGAACCCTTCCTAAGCCCGTGTTTAGGTTGGATTTACATGTGATTTTAAGTTTGGGCATGAAACCACCCATAAAACCACCCTACCTTTAAAGTCTACAACTTAGGTAATTTGTGGGGGACCTTTTTGGGGATCCTCCCCTTTGACATAATTAACCCTATTCTCACTCTTTCACTAGGTTAAATTTTTCATTTTTGTAATGTGCTACTTAATCGCGGCAACATCTTCTAGCTTCGGGATATAACACCTAGGGTGAGTGGGTTTGGTTGTTTGGGCTTGTTACTAATATTTGCATTATGTATCATGCTATTAGTATAATTTATTAAGCATGTTTGTGCATTTGCATACTTTATTAAATGATTGATATGATGATGTTGTGGTTGCTTTCCATCTCTTATCGGGTACGATGTCGGTGAACGCCGGTTCCAGTGCCAGAGCCGGAGCCCCGGATTATATATATAATATCTTTGATTGAATTTCATATTGAACTGTATGTACCGTGCCGTGCTGGTACCTGGGTGCTAAACCAGATGAAAAGTTGATGCACTCGGAATACTTCTTGGGATGATAGGACTTACATGTAGTATATCTGCGGCTAGGATTTTTGCACCCTTATGCTACGACCCTTACCAACAGGGGTTTAGGTGTTGGGTAACTAGAACTCTGGATTCTGTGGAGGTGGGAGAGGCCAGTCATGGTAGTAATGGTTATCGGGGTCTGCCCCTAGGTGGTTTTGGTGGCTTCGACCGGCGTAGGCCCCCTGGTGACAATTGAGGTTCATTGTGGCGATATGTTAAGTAACCCACAGTGTTTCCCGAGTTATCACAGTAGCATATACATTTGACTTAGTTGTGATGATAGGTAAAAAATTTATTTAATATATGCATGCATCATTGGACTATGTGATCTGTGTGTTGTGCATCCCCATCCCCTCACTGGCTCAGTGGAGCTAACCCCCTCGTGTACACACTTTTTAGATTATGGTGCAGGTACGGAGGAGCTGAAAGCTATGTTTGAGGAACATGGCGATGGGTGTCCTTGTGACGATTGCGCCTACGGCATGAAGATACTTGGGACTTGTTCCCCTTTTGTTATTTTAGGGCTTAAAGTGCATGTATAAATATTTACTGTTATACCCTTGTTGATAGTTATTAGATGATCTTAGGAAATGTATTAATTACAGTATTTATCATTAGCCTTTGAATATCTTGTAACTATTTGATTTTATATGCTTCCGTAAAACTATTGATCTTTTGGAATGTAATATTCCCTTTCCGCACTCTGATATTATATGGCTTTAATATTGGTTATGACTATGCGTTGGGACACTATGTCAATGATCCTGGTAGCTTAATGGGATGACACGTGTCGTCCTAATCATCCCTTATATTATATTATATCCCTTGTCTGGGATGGGGGTGTGACACATATATCACATCAAAACAGCTA
Source organism: Telopea speciosissima (assembly GCF_018873765.1). NCBI lineage: Eukaryota > Viridiplantae > Streptophyta > Magnoliopsida > Proteales > Proteaceae > Telopea > Telopea speciosissima. Next base: position 36,324,403 of record NC_057917.1, on the reverse strand, counting down.
ATGCTTCCTTCTTCTCTTCACGCGTAAGCTCTCTTTTAATCCAATTTGTGCCGGTGGAGAGGAAGGATTTGGAAGCGTCATCTATTTCTCGCTAAATCTCTCCATCGACCAATGCCCCAAATATTGATTCCTCCTCTTCTCCCAAACCAAGCTCGAACCCTAAATCGCTTTGGTAAATGTTTGTAACCGAAGAAACCTGTGGATTTTATCCCTTTTGGCAACGGTTGCAGGCTTGCAGCGGTGAGTCTGACGAGTCTCCACTCTCCATCTAAGGGTATTGGATTGCAGCGTGTCTTCTCCCTTCTCAGTTGATTGCAACGAAACATCTCTCCTACTCTCCAGTGGATTGCAGCGGCCTCTCCTCTCTGTAGCAGAAAAATGTTCGTCCCTTCGAACATGTAAAAGTTATTTTACATTGAATTTCTGCTCCACAGTTTTAGTTCTCATATTGAACATGCTCAGATTAAGAATATGGTTGGTTCAGGAAATGTCGATCAGCATTGCAGCTTGTGTTGCCACTGCTAAAACATCTTTAGTTATTGGGTTTGTTCTTATACATTTACTATGAAATTGTTGTTTCTTTCATTTTTTTATCTTTCAAAGACAAAACTGCCTCATGCTAATAGAGTTGTTAATCCATTCTGAAATTGTGATGTTCATTATGATAGTGAATGTTTACATGTCACGACCTACCACTTCCAAATGGCAGTGCATGGTCGGTCCTTGTGATAGACGACTGACCATACACCCAACTATTGGTACATCTTTAGCTTCCATTGGGCAAAGGAGGTGGCTAAAAGGGAGCCCAAAGTTTCAAAATAATTTGTGATCACAATTTCCATTCTGCTATCTCCTATGGCACTTTCATGCGGAGTAAACTTTAAGCCACTTTCCTTGCTCATTTTAGGTTGATATTTTATCACTGAGATCGGTGCATTGTTATCACATCACTAAGACATGCTGATCAGAAGTTCCTTTAAGCTATGGTGTTATTATGATTTAACTGAACGTAGTTTGCTAGATGGATCGAATCATCTATTCTCTTATAGGACAGTTGGGAGTTGTAAACTATTGGTGTAAAATTTGCACCAGGAAATTGGAAAAAGGTTTATTGGCCCTAGAGCCTAGAGGTATGTATGTGCAGTGTGTGCATGTGTGCAACACGTGCACATTCGTTTATGTTTACAAGCGCCCTCTGTTTGCATTTGTGCAATGCATTTGAACATTCATTTATGCTTACAAGAACACTCTGGTTTAGAGGATTTAATTTTGTGTCTTGACATGGGATTGAAGGAATTTTAGCTTGTTTTGTGTAAATAGCATATGCTTATGAGCACCCTATAGTTTGAAGGGTTCTCTGATCGTGTCGTTAATCGGTCAAAAATAAAACCCTAAACTAATCTAGCAAGTAGCAAGTAAGTGATGAAAATTAAAATGCAATAAATCTGATTATTAAACTACGGTTTATTATAACCACAGACCTAATAATACCACAGAATGTAGGGTTCCTCCTAGGTATGGACTATCTTGACGAGTACTATTGTCCTTCGCTTATAAAGCTTAGCACGCTTAGTTCGTTCAGCTATAATCCATCATCGGTACAACTACATAAGTACAAAATACCATTGCTTGAATGAAAAATAATGAATCATAGAAACATAATTTTTCAATTAAATACATCGATTAAAATCATCCAAACAGGGATGGGGGTCTCAACATCAAGCAATCAAGCATACAAACCAGAATTTTAAATAGTAAACACCATTAGTTCATCTACACCTAAAGATATAAAGAACTTAGCCAATCAAGGTGTAAAGCGACAAAGGACAGCAATGGTGATGATGATCCATGGAGATGAAGCTGGAACGGTGATCCTCCTCCCCTTGCCGAATCCAAGATCCAAAAATAAAAAAATAAAATATACAAAAGAAGAAAGAGGGAGAAATAGAGAAGAAGAGAAGAGGCACGGCTCTATAGAATAGAATGGGAATTGGAATCCAAATCTGTTCGTGGGTTTTATAGCTATTGGTGTTTAAAAAAGAAATTTAATAATAAAAACAAAAGAAAAATAAAGCATGAGAGATAAAGAGAATGAGGGATATATGGAATCCGTGAGGGATTTGGATAGAAGAGATATAAGAAGAGAGAGAGAGAAGTGGAATAGAATTAGGAAAGGTGGTACCCGTGAAGGATTTGTGAGGGAAAGGGAGAGAGAGAGAGAGAGAATTGAAGTTGGAGAGATAGATAAAACCGTAGTAGATGAGAGAGATATATTAGGAAGGAGAGAGAGAGTTTAATCTAAATTATCAATTTTGATCAAAATTCTTTTTTTGAGAATATCTCTCATTCCTGTCCCCGGGTGGCCCCAACCTGAGAATTAAAGTTGCTCCAATTAATATTCCGGACGGTATGAGCTCAATATCGGATATTTTTTGAAAATTTCTCAATTTTATGAAATTATGATTATGCCCTTGGATCTTCAGTGAAACTTCATTACATGAATGGACTCCAAAACCAATGCGTACTTTTAATGCAACACGTCTATCTTGCTCAGAATTCAGTCCTCTTCGTAACCATGAAAAGAAACCAATCTACTTTACGTGTAAATTAGAAGATATGATGCCTGATAGTCCAGAATATAAAATACCCCTATACCCTGAAAAAGACAGAAAATTCCCAAGGTAGCTCCATTCTAAGCAGATAAAATGCATAATTAAATGGAATAATTTCACACATAAATGTGCTCATCAAATACCCCACACTTAGATTTTGCTAGTCCTCGAGCAAAAAGAAAATAAAGAAAACAATAAAAAAAAAAAAAACCTAACTTAGTTTTGTAGAAATCACGGTTGCACTTAGCATGTGCCAAAAGCCTTTAAACTCCTAGGTTATCCCTAGTAGACGAGTTTTATCTCGTGAGTGTTTGCAGGGAATATACACACAAAATTCATGATGCAAGTTTAAATTTTGACTATGGGTAAGAAGCACACACCAAACCTGAAACTAAGATGTCCTACTTAAGATCAAGAAGACAAAGGTACCCCCACACTTGAGCTCTTTATTACCCAGTATTGATTCTAGCAACAGGTACACATCCTAATTAGGGAATCTCCTCATATCTTCCAAACACCACCTTACTTAAGGTAGGACCACTCATAACGTCAAGGACACCAAGGACTTTAGGCTTTAGAGCATTTTTTACCATACAATTGTACCAAGGCAATGACATTTCTTTTTTTTGTTTTTTTTTTTTTCATTTTTAAAAATGTTCTCCATTTGTTACTCCACTACTGTTCCTCAAATGCCATGCAGGGTCACTACACAAGACACTCGAGCTACTTGGTAGCTTTGTTTCTTACATATATCCACAAGGATAGTGATGCTAGAGTTCTTTTTCAGAGGTTTCACCCCAAGGAGTATCGATCAAGTCACCTTGCTTCCTGAGGCAGAGTGCCCTGTCTAGCTCCAAGGAATTCAACTCATACTTTTATTTATTTCCCTTCTTTTTTTCTTTTTCTTTTTTTCCTCTTTTTTTTTTTTTCTTTTTTTTTCTTTTTTACGTGATTCTCAGATCCGTGCAATGTTCTGGCTTTTTAAGCTTTCTAGAAGGCTCATGTAACGAGCTTTAAGCCAACCACTCCCAAGCCAGATGGCTTTAGGGGATTGAGTGTGAAACACTGCTCGGGCTTACTCACTTGAACCAAAAAGGCTACAAACCCGAACTGGATTCAAGAATACTAGTAAGAATAACCTAACTGGTCACTCCAACCGTTTTACGCGAGACTCCGGGCTTGTGACCTAGATGCCCCGGTTACTAAGTTGAAGCAACAGAACTAAACTCTCATGATGATTTTTTATTTTTTTTATTTTTTATTTTTTATTTTTATTTTTTTAATGTCACGCCAAAACTAAACTTGGTCTCAGCTCCTAACCAAAAGCTCAAAGAAACACAAGACAACCAAGTGGTTTGTCTCTTCGACATGATGGGGCTCTTATTGTCTGAGTCAAAATCCACCTTAGGATACATACTAGCTACTGTCCTCTCAACTGGGCTTTCATTACTTCAAATTAGGGTTCCTAAGTCTCTTTCTCCCGCATTTCGCATCAAAGTAACACAGAGACATGTAAAACTTACCAAAAGCCAAAAAATAAAAATCTGCCAATCGGTCTCACACACCCCCACACTTAAAGTATGCAGTGTCCTCAGTGCATGCAGAAGAATAAAAATAGGGATAAGGGAAGGGGTGTACCAGAAATCAGCAATATATGGCAGAACAGTGCATCCAGCAATTAGAAGCAGCTACCTAAAAAAAACAAAAACAAACAAACACAAAAACAAAAGTACTAAAGAAAGAAAAAAAAATAGTGGGTTGCCTCCCACAGAGCGCTAAGTTTAACGTCTTCAGCCAGACAACAGGGTGACTCACGGAGGGTCAAGGATTAATTCATACCAAGGAGCCGATTTAGAAGAAGGTTGGGGAGGTATAACCAAAGGGGGAAGCGGCTCTAACCTAACTGTCCAAGGTGGCTGTTCTAAAGAGGGTGAGGAATCTAGCAAAGTATGCACTTCTTTAGTGTACTCCTCAGACTCATCTCCATAGTGCTGCAAAGGATCATCAATAAGCATGTGTGAAGTATGATCAGCCACAACTTCAGCTAATAAATCCAATGCAAAACACTCTTTTTCTCTAAAGGAACCTAGGGATGCATTGAAGATGTTGAACCTAAGCTTCTTATTCCCAAAGAGATGTCCATGGCACCTGATCTACAATTTATGCAAGCATTCGCAGTAGCTAAGAAGGGGAGCCCTAAAATGATAGGGGGAAACTTGGCTGTGGTGGCTGTATCCATATACAAGACAAGGAAGTCCACAGGAAAGTATAATTCTTCCACCTTCACTAAAACATCTTCTAACAGCCCACGAGGTGTTTTAATTGAACGATCAGCCAACTGAAGGATGACCTCAGTGGGTTTCAAATCTCCTAAACCAAATCTATCACACTAGCCCCTAATTCAAGTAGTGCCCTACTTATGGAGATTTCTCCAATGGTGCAAGAAATAAGAGGCGCACATGGGTCCTTAAGCTTAGGGGGTAGGTGGCTGGAAATTATCGAACTAACCTGTTCAATCAAATGGATGGTCTTAGGGATTTGAGTTCTCAACTTATGCTTTTGGGTGCAGAGGTCTTTCAAAAACTTAGTGTAAGCAGGAACTTGCTTGATAGCATCCAAGACAGGGAGATTGATGCGAACTTGTTGGAACAAGTCGATCATCTCTTGCATCTTTTCACCCTGTTTACCCTGAAGGGAGTAAGATGGTGTCTGAAGTGCTTGGGGAAAAGGGACCTTTGGAATGTAAGAATCAGGTGATGGTCCCTCCACAATAGAAATGTACAGCCCCTTCCTTGGGAACTGATGAATGGGTTTCACAGGTGGTGTTTCAGTAATGGAATCATGTCTGTCTACATCACCACTGGATTTATCTCGGGTTGACTCAGCCTCTCCTTGGCTTTGAGATCTAGTAGGCAACGTCTCATTAGTGCCTAAGGGTGTATCAGGTTTTTTTACCCTTATGCCACTCCTTAGGACTGTGACCGACTGGACTTGCTCTTTCCCTTGACCCATTTGACTATGTAGGTTACCTATTGGCTGACATGGCAATTGACCAGCCTCCCTCCTACTTATAGCATCAGCTAGCTGACCCAATTGGTTTTCTAGCTTATTAATGGACTGAGTATGTTAGTGAAGCAGTTGTGTGTTCTGCTCCAGTCCACTTAATGCTTTTAGCACCTTCTCCTCAAAGGATTCATTCTGTTGGGGTTGAGGATATGGCGGCTGTCCACCCATATAGGCATTGGTTTGAGCATTAAATGGTGGCCTATATGGTGGGTTTGGAGGATTATTAGGTACTGAGTTTCTCCATGAAAAGTTTGGATCGTTTCGCCATCCCGGGTTATAAGTATTAGAAAAGGGATCATTATCCGGTGTAGGGAAACTTTGAGCTATTTGCACCTGTTCCTGAACAAACTGAGGGTATTGTGCAGCCGAAGGGCAGTTCGTCATATAGTGACTAGCGCTAGCACATAGGGCACATGCTTCAGTCTGATTGGGTGGAGAGAAACTTATTGGGAAATGGGACATAGGATGCTATCCTATAGACATCAAATAATCCAATTTCTTGGACAACATATCAACCTTAGCAATCATCTCTACAGTTGGATTGATCCCATAGAGACCGCCTTTCTTTGGTTGCCTTTCTATGTGTGGAATCTCAATCCGAGAGGCCGATGCATGATGTTGGAAATTCTCACTAAGGATTTCAAAAAGATCCCATGCTTCCGTCTCATTCTTGTGCATAAATGTTCCACCACAAGAGGAGTCCACCATCTGTCTATATCGGTCACGGAGACCATCATAAAAACACTGGACTAACTGCCATTTCGGGACAGCGTGGTGGGGGCACTTCCTAAGTAATTCCTGGAGTCTCTCCCACGCTTCATGAAATTGTTCGCCCTCTAATTGGGAGAAATTAGTAATGGCTCTTCTAAGGCTATTAGTCCGGCCAATGGGGAAGAATTTTTTCAAAAATTCTTGCTGCATGGCCGCCCATGTAGAAATCCTAATTGAATCTAGGGAATGAAGCCAGTGTTTGGCTTTATCCTTTAAGGAAAATGGGAACAGAAGCAACTTTAAGGCATCTGGAGAGAGGTTTTGGATTTTCACTGTAGAGCATACCTCTAAGAACTCATCAAGATGCTTGTAAGGCTCCTCTTCAGCAAGTCTATAATAGGATGGTAACATCTGTATGATGTTGGACTTGATCTCATATTGAGCAGCCTCAATGGCAGGCAACTGAATACAAGATGCAGGGGTATAGGCAGTTGGAGTGAAGTGCTCACTCAGCGGCTTTCCTGGCTGGTTTTCGTCACCCATTTTATTACTATTATCCTTAGGTCTAACCACAGATTGCTCTATTTCTAAGTTAAGGGCAGTCAGGTTGAGGTGTAAAGAACGTCGACCATGCATAAAGCACAACACAGGTTGAACGTGCTAATTAAACAAAAATAAAAAATAGTAATTTAAAACGTGATAACTAATAAAAATAAAAATCAGAACTAAAAAGAAAAAAAAAATAACTAATTTAAAACTAACGAAAATACTTATCTGGTGTTGGCGGTTGTGCAATTTCGCGTGCTGCCCCTGATAAACAGTTACACATATGATCTTAAGGGGATGGGGGTTTAAAATTGAACCTAAACACCCAATCTAATGCTAGAATTAAATAAAAAATTACATAAAATAAATCTAATTACATAAAGTCTAGGAATTAGAAGTAAACCAAATGGACAGCTTGTCCAACTCGATCTACTCGGCTTCCTGTACAAACAAAGAGAATGTTAGGTATACTAAAATTAATCTAATAAAGAGATTAAAAATAAAAATAAAGATTCTGGAATTATGAAATTAAAACTAAAACAAAGTGGCACAAAACAACTCAATCAATCCAAGCAACCGTGCTTCGGTTCCCCGGCAACGGCGCCAAAATTTTATCGTGTCATTAACCGGTCAAAAATAAAATCCTAAACTAATCTAGCAAGTAGCAAGTAAGGGGTCGATCTACGGGGAACTGGAAGGCTAAATTACTAAGATGATTAGATGAAAGTGATGAAAATTAAAATGCAATAAATCTGATTTTTAAACTACGAACGAAAGAAACAAATCTAAACTAACAACGCTGTGCAAATACGGGAGAAGACTATCTTTAGGGTTCGAATCCCCAATGGGTTGCTATTCAATTCAGTTGCATGCTTTGGTTTATTATAACCACAGGCCTAATAATACCACAGAATATAGGGTTCCTCCTAGGTATGGACTATCTTGACGAGTACTATCGTCCTTCGCTTATAAGGCTTGGCACGCTTAGTTCGTTCAGCTATAATCCATCATCGGTACAACCACATAAGAACAAAATACCATTGCTTGAATGAAAAATAATGAATCACAGAAACATAATTTTTCAACTAAATACATCGATTAAAATCATCCAAACAGGGATGGGGTCTCAACATCAAGCAATCAAGCATACAAACCAGAATTTTAAATAGTAAACACCATTAGTTCATCTACACCTAAAGATAGAGAGAACTTAGTCAATCATGATGTAAAGTGACAAAGGACAGCAATGGCGACGACGATCTATGGAGATGAAGCTGGAACGGTGATCCTCCTCCCCTTGCCGAACCCAAGATCCAAAAAGAAAAAAATAAAATATACAAAAGAAGAAAGAGGGAGAAATAGAGAAGAAGAGAAGAGGCACGGCTCTATAGAATAGAATGGGAATTGGAATCCAAATCTGTCCGTGGGTTTTATTGCTATTGGTGTTTAAAAAAGAAATTTAATAATAAAAACAAAAGAAAAATAAAGCATGAGAGATAGAGAGAATGAGGGATATATGGAATCCGTGAGGGATTTGAATAGAAGAGATATAAGAAGAGAGAGAGAGAGAGAGAGAAGTGGAATAGAATTAGGAAAGGTGGTACCCGTGAGGGATTTGTGAGGGAAAGGGAGAGAGAGAGAGAGAGAATTGAAGTTGGAGAGATACATAAAACCGTAGTAGATGAGAGAGTTATATGAGGAAGGAGAGCGAGAGTTTAATCTAAATTATCAATTTTGATCGAAATTCTCTTTTTGAGAATATCTCTCATTCCTGTCCTCGGGTGGTCCCAACCTGAGAATTAAAGTTGCTCCAATTAATATTCCGGACGGTATGAGCCTAATATCAGATATCTTCTGAAAATTTCTCAATTTTATAAAATTACGATTATGCCCTTGGATCTTCTGTGAAACTTCATCGCATTAATGGATTCCAAAACCAATACGTACTTTTAATGTAACACGTCCATCTTGCTCAGAATTCAGCCATCTTCGCAACCATGAAAAGAAACCGATCCACTTTACGTGTAAATTAAAAGATATGATGCCTGATAGTCCAGAATATAAAATACCCCTATACCCTGAAAAAGACAGAAAATACCCAAGGTAACTCAATTCTAAGCAGATAAAATGCATAATTAAATGAAATAATTTCACACATAAATGTGTTCATCATTCTCCCATTGCCATGTTGTGGACTTTAAGAACTTTATAGCATGTGCACCAAAGCTCATAGCCCATGCAGATTGATAAAATGGCTAGATTTATGTCCTTGGCCCATGCATTTCTGTGTATTTGTGGAGCAACCACCTTGACGATTGCCTCTCCTGTTATGATGGTTCTAGATTTCAGCTTTGAATTTTTAACGGATCTCATCAAATCAAAGAAGATGATATTTGGCTCGTTTGTTTTCTTTTGGATTTATTCCCGCTGTTCCTCCCTTTCCCCCTGTTTGAGATTGACTATTTCATGTATTCATATTGATTAATGGCCTGCATATGTTCCAGAAATTTGTATCATCTGGGTCAATGATCTCTTGGTATTTGCTTGGAATGGTACCTCAGTGGGTATATTCTATATAATTGGAGAATAATTGTTTCAGACTTTAGAAATGAGATGATTCTCTCTTTAGGGTATCCTATTTTTTCCCTATGTTATCTGCTTCTATTTGTTGCCTCAGCTGTAATCAACTCTGAACTTTTCAATGTGGTTCAGTTTGTGGTCAGGCCTTATGGAGATGTGGGGTTTTTCGCCCCTTCTTTCTTTTAATCTTCTTAATAAAATAGAGAATCATCCCATAGATTTAGGAAGAAATCTGAACTTGATTATTGCCTCCATAGATTTCCTTCTTCAGATTCTTCTGTTATCCCTTGTTTTCTTTTTCTTACCTCTTTTTTTTTGAACTAGGGATTCGATCGTTTAGCAGGAAAAATGTTCGTCCCTTCGAACAGGTAAAAGTCCTCTTACCTTGAATTTCTGCTGCACAGTTTTAGTTTCTCTTTTACAGTTTACGATCTGATTTGTAAATCTAAACTTTAGTTTTACTGTCTTCTGCATTTTGGAAAGCAATATAGTTACCTCTTAACTCTCTCTCTTTCTGTTATCCTCTCACTTAAACTTTAGTTTTACTGTCTTCTGCATTTTGGAAAGCAATATAGTTACCTCTTAACTCTCTCTCTTTCTGTTATCCTCTCACTTTCAATATCTCTATCTTTCTCTCTTTGTGGGTTTCCAACAGATCTTTGAGGAGATTAGCTCAGAGAAAACATCGGTTTTGGGGATTTGAACAAGGTTTGCTGATTTTGGAAGCAAAATAGTTATTTTGTGTCTTCCTATTGCTTCAGGAGTAGAGGTCCACTGTTTTATGATTGAAAGAGAAAGGGATCAAAGATGGTTGAGATCAAACTATTGGGTTGCTTCTCAAAGAAAAAAACAGTTCCTGGGTCCCTAAAGGTTGATCTTTGAAGCTACTTACTAGGCTTTCTTTTCCCATCTTTGGACACACTTCTTGATTCCATTTATTTATGGGGTGAAAAAAATAATTGAGCCTAGGGTTTTCTCATCTTGTTCTGCAACAACATCTTTATCATCTTCTTCCTCTGTTACAGTTTTTATTCATCATAACGATAGTTCTGCCAAATGCATGACAAGGAATCCAAATCCGTCATTCTTATTTAACTTCACCATTCTCATTCTCTGCAATTCAACAGAGAAGATCGATCAGACGATATTTACGGTCGGAGAATATTGGAAGTCCAATCCCTTGTGATCGGATCTTGCGTCGTTGTAGTGGAGATCGAGAACAAAGATTGTCGGAATCACCTTCTGCTCTGTGAAAATCAGACCACTTTCAGGTAAGTTTTCCTATCTAAAATCTAAAATCTCTCTTGCTGTTACTGTTGTACTTTATGTTTATGTAGACGCTTTCTTTTTCCTAAAATCTGTTTTTCATGAAGTAATAAACACATACACGTCTGACATAAATGAGTGTATTGTTTATCTTAATGGTGCTTTATATGAAACTTAGGCTCTGTGGGCTAGCCATCAATTTGCCAAGGGGGAGCAAGCCCTGTGATTGGATCTTGCATCGCTTTAGTGGAGATCGTGAACAAAGATCGCCAAAATCACATTCGACTCTATAAATCCGACCACATTTAGGTAAGTTTTCCTACCTTAAATCTCTTTTACTTTCCTTTAACAATTCTGCTTTGTTTGAATGCCTCTAGCTGTCACACCCCAAACCACCCCCTGGGAGGATTAGGTAGGTGACCCAAATTGTATAATGGCAATCCGCCAAATCCCATGGATCTAGAAACAGTTAATACATTCGCGGTCCCACATTCATCACTTTACTACAGGTAAGATCAGAGTGTTGCAGAGTATCTACAATGTATAACAAAAGAGAAGGCGTAGCAATACGGGAATGATGGTGATATATACATATAAAAAGTGTTTTGGAACATTCCCACCCATACACAACCCACAAAGTAAAACAAGACTGACATAAGCTGAAGGAAAGAAAAATATATACATCTATATACACAGGGTGAGATAACTCAACCCCAAAAAGAAAGAAAACCACTAAACAAAAAACAGAGACGGGGATAAACTCCTATCCAAAATAAAAAGGAGTCCCCAAGACAAAAAGCATCAAGTGCGCCCTTCACTGGTCTTCATCAATGACCACCAAGAACACACGCAGGATTGGCATGACCTCCGTCAGAGTCCACACCAACAAAGTCATAATCATGAGGGCTCTCCTCCTCGTAGCGAGTCTCCATGCCACAGTAGCATCTATCTGCACAATTATCTAAAGAAAAACATATATAACAGAGTGTGAGCCCCACTGAGCTCGTGAGCAAATCATATCATCATGCATGCACGTGCAACCACAATCCACATGTTCCTACATGATATGCAAGTCCATATTTATTATTAGCCACCTAGCAATACAACTAAGTCAGGTCAGTGCTACTATAATCCCCAATACATATATCCCTGGTGCGGGCTTGGTTACCCATTCCTGCAATACACCCATTGAGTTGTCGGAGAGGACTAGTCAGCTCCTGCATTCGTTCATCAACATCAGCCCGACCAGCCCTCTGTGATTAACTTGTAGGGCAATCCATCCCTTTTCCCTTTTCTTTTCTTTTCTGGCTTACAACCCACATTCACCATTCCGGTGCGAACGTATTCCTCATATATACATATGGTCACCCTCACAGGCATCCAACACCTTAACCTCGGTTGGTAAGGGTGCGTAGCACGGGTGATGAAACTCTAACCCCATGTCTATGTGGCATCGTATGAGTCGAACAGTGTCAACCGTATCCCATACTACAGGCAACCACCGGCTTCATTTCCAAGCCGACTACGGTATCTAGTCTAACATTCACAATCATCATATAAGAATTCATAGTGTTGATCAACAGACAGTCAATGTGTAGTAATTTGAGTAATTGAACAAAATTAGATAACACAGCATTTATAATTTAAGATTCTTAACTGCTGACATAGTAACACAGTTACACATACATATATGATAATACTTCACTCACCTGGGTCTGGTTCTAAGAACTCGATTGCAAATTCAGTTCCAACTGCAGTCTGGTTGTAGGCCTCGAGCGCGGGATCAAATCCTAGGCATAAATCAGAAATTGTCATTTTAATATTCCAATCTATTTTTTGAAACCCTAGGGCTTGAAAGCATTTGCTAGATGCTTGTGAGCCGAGCTCACGAGAACAGGGTCTCCCCTGGTCCTCAGTCAAGTATCTGGGATCGTGGACTCCCCCCCCCCCCCCAAAAAAAAAGAAAAAGACAAATAATAAGGGATGTTATTCAATCAGTATTTGATTCCATCGATCAAGAAGGACCCACGAAGAAGATTTGCTAACAATGAGGGATGTTTTCTTCCTAACGAACGCCAAAATTTGTATAATATGACAAATAATGATACTTTTTCTATTTATCAATATCTTTTAAATATAATGATATCTTATGTTTTGTCAAGAAACTATTAAAAATCAAAAGGACATTAGATCTTTGATTGTATCTTAGCAAAAGATTCTCTAAATACTTGAACAAAATGATAAATCTGTGCATTTTCTAACTTAACTAATTCAAGGAAAAAAGTTATGAAAAAAGGTTCTCTAAGTTTCCAAGGGAGGGTACATTAGCATCTCTCTCCTCACATGAGATGACATCGCTGCCCATGCCCTCCTATGTAAGAAACCATTCAATCATAATTTTTTGAATTTACAGCAAGGCAATTTCTTAATTCACGTATGTATATACCCACGCATACATACATCATTCCGATAACTAATCAGCGTGGCTCTCTGGATTTTCAAAGTTATGTTTTATGACATGAAAATTTGTGGTACCACTGAAATTTGAAATGTGAGTAGAAGACTTAGGGGTTGAACTGCCCACAAAATTTGAAATATCAGATTTAAGTTTTGACTCTTTTTTTTCAATGGATATGTAGGAAAGATTTCTGCCATTGGAAGTTGGAACCACGCTCCGGAAGTTATGAGATATGTTTTCTATTGAAAGAAGACATTTCTTAGAGGTACAGAAAATTAAAGACATTCAAGAGAAGAAAGCCTGTGACAAATACTATATGGTTTTTTAATTCGCTAGATGCTTGTGAGTTAGGATGCGTTAATTTTTGTGAGCCGAGTTCACGAGAACGGGGTCTCCCCTGGTCCTCAACCGAGTATCTGGGATCGTGGACTCCCCCCCCCCCCAAAAAAAAAAAAAAAAGAAAAAGAAAGAGAAGTCAGTCTTACTCTCTTACCCGTATTCTACATCTAAGGGAGTAGGGGGCATCTGATAGGAGCAAAAACGTCTTGACCAATTGAATGAAGACACGTGGAGCCAAACCCTATCAACTAATAAACTTGATAAAGATGGCAACGTCAATTACTTGCCATACAAGTTAGGGGAACTCGCAACCCCTACGTAACCGGGCTTCGCAACTAATGCATAACCCATATCTGTTGGAGATCTCTCAGGAAGGGGGGAATAACTATCCTGCTCTGACACGACTTTGGAAGACTCCAAGTAGCAATGAACTACAAAGCTACAACCGCCTCGAAGAACGCCTCCGCTATAAATAGCAGGTGGGGGACCCAACTACGACCAACTCACCTCTCTCAATTCCCTTTCTCTTTGACTGCTGGTTTGGACTGACTTCAGCGTTGGAGATCTCCTCCCGGAGTCTACTCCGGGTGATCTCTTACATTTCTTTCTCTTGTAGGACACCTCGTCATCAGAGCGAGTTTTTCTACGGCATCAATACTGATATCGATACCCATTAACCCTGGTCTGGCCTAGTTTAGGAAAGGGCTTTGCAAGCCGGACCTGTGTCTTGTAAGAGAAGTATCATATGAAGATCAAAAGTATCCAAAATCTGACAAGAATTAGATTCGGACACCTGAAAAATGTTTGGTAACTGCAGTTTGTTCTTGTGTTCCTGTAGAACAAACCGATACAAAAATCCTCCAAAAACAAATTTGACTGAACAAGACATTTGTTAGCAGTCTTTATCTACTAGTTTAGTTATAATAAGCCAAATAATTTGATCATTTGTGTGCTTAGAACCTAAAGTTTTTTTTTTTTTTTTTTGGGTGCTAGTAATAGCTTATGACAGCAATAACAGTCAATAATAAAGATCAGTTTTCCAATTCAACAAATGAGAAAAAGCAATGCAATAATGATGAAATTTACAGAGAAAACCACAACTTTTCTGGAATTAAATAGCAGAAATGTCCAACTGCATATCCACTATTTCCTTACATCTCAACCTCTCTGGCACCCAAACATGATACATCGAACAGAGAAGAAGTTTCACCATCTCCAATAGTAAAACAGAGCATCACAAATATGAAAAGGCCAAAAAAGAACAAATGGAGTACCTCTCAAAGTTTCTGCCACCGTAAGGTAACGGAAACGGAGAATAAGAAGAGAGAGATCTGAACTCGACCGCCTTTGTATTGTGCCTTGAAGCTTTCGTCGGCCACCGCAGAACTCGATGGGAACGTGGATGGATACGGAGACAGAAGACGTAGGGGAAAGGGAGTTAGCCTTCCAACACTTTTCTAATCGTGTATTACGATCTGGAAGGGCTATCGGAGAGATATTGAGAGCGCGAGAGAGAGGAACAGGCAAACGATGGTTAGGGATTTCGAACGAGAGAGAGAGAGAGGCATACACATAATGTCCAAATATTTTTCGTAGCATTGCGTAGTAGGGGACGGAATGAAAAGGCGTGTGGGATGGAATGAAAAGGGTGGAGAGGCTAATGTGTGCTTAATGTTTAGCGGCGGTTCACAGAAATCCCATACCTAGGTATGCTTTGGGTAGCGTTGGTTCACTAAACAGCAGTTATATAATAAAAAATTCTAATTGCTTATCGGATTTATCTCCTCTCGGGTTTCCCCTTGTAAGTACCTTTTAAAATCTTGACACGTGACATTAATTGATCTAACGGTCTAAATTTAATAAGAAGTTTTTAAGTTCTTATCTAACTCTGGTTACCCAACCCATATCCTAACTCTAGTTAACCAACCATACCTCTACCCTAACCCTGGTTAACTATTCCATTTGAAGGACCATTCAGATCTGAAACCCCATCGTCTTCTTCCCAGCGAACCGAGCATCCTCTTCTTCCTAAAAAATTCAATCGAGATTTTGTTCTTCTTACAGGGAAAGGCAAAAACAAGAAAAAGAAGTACAGAGGAATTTAATCTGGAGAAGCGATGGAAAAGAAAATAGAAAAATCTAATGTTAAACATTTTTGAATTACCAACCCAGATGACAAAAGAAAAAATAAAAATAATAACCATTTCTTTTGCAGGATTGGAACTTGTAAGGTCTAATTTCCGCTAATTCATGACCGTTTTCCACCTCCTATTGCTTAGAAGAAGAGGTTTGTTGAGTTGCAGGATGGTTCATGAACTGGAGTTCTTGTGTATCGTAGATTTCCAAAGAGAAGTCTCTAAGCATCTGATTAGTTGTGGTAGAAGTTGAACTTGGAGCCGTGGTAGATCTTGAACTTGAGAGGTGAAAATCCCGATATTCATGAAACCCACCCTGAATATTGGGGGTTTAAAGGTTCAAAGAGGATCTTGTTGGGACTTTATGGGAGACTGATGAGAATGAGTTTAAGACTCAGTTAAGGAGAACAATACGCTAATCTTTTTGCTCAGGATGATTAAATTAATTATGTTATTAAGTTGCTTGACGCTCCTATAGGCTAGCATCCTAGAAGCTCTTGGAGTAGAATATCAGAAAATAGGGATAATAATATGATGTTTCACTTACACTTAAAATCAATGCGGCCATACTTATGGCTAATAAAATGAAAAGGTAGATTCTCATCCATATTATATGAATTTTTAATACAAATCCTGAGATGGACTCCTCTTTACACTTCTTCTTTTGTGACTGGATCAACTCTTTTTCCTCTATTTCTCCGTTTCAATGCACTTTCCCCCTGTTACTATTGATTATCAGAAAACCTCTTAACTCTTATTGATTTTTAGAAAAACTCTAACTTCTTCTAAGTTCTGAGCAGGTTTATTGTTATGTACGTGGTTTTGTGATTATTATTCCATTCAATTCTGATGATTCTCTTGAAAATTGGAACTCCTTTTAAGAGTTTTGTAATAGCCCACTGTTTATGCATCAAGAAAACTGATAAAATTCATTTGGGGCAGTTGCGTTCTTAAATCTTAACTAAATTGGCCCAGCCACATGATCCAGTTTTTCCATTCAAAAGTACAAAAGTCTAGGGATCCAATTATTAATGATTTTACCTAAACAGTCAAGCATTCAAAGTTTGAAATTTAATGGAGGTAGGGATGTAAATGGATAACCGAAATCCGAATCCGAATTCGCATCCGTATTCGTTTAGGGGCATCCGTATTCGTTTAGAGATATCCGGAAAATAATCCGAATACTCCGATTAAAATCCGTCCGAAAAAAAATCCGAATACTTAATAATAAAAAATTAAGTAAATAATGATTTTTAGGGTTTTTGAAGATTAAACAAGTTCTAGAATATGATGAAAAGAGAATCATGATCTAAGAGATATGGATTGAGAGAGAATTGTATCCGCTAGGGGGAGGAAGGTCCGGGTTACACAAGGCAGATATGTAAACGGATGGTCGAAAATCCGAATCCGATCCGCATCCGAATCCGTTTAGAGGTATCCGTATTCGGCCAGGGAATATCCGGCTCCGATCACATCCGATCCGTATCCGATCCGAATCCGATCCGTTTACATCCCTAAATGGAGGTAATGCACTCTACCTCTCGACGGTCCCAGAAATATATTTCCCAAATTATTTTTTTATTTTTTATTATAAATAGTTTATTACGAATGTTTTTCCCTTTAGCTTTCAACATTAATTGTCTTACTGAACTTTCACAAAAAAAAATTGTCTTACTGAACAAATGATCAAGTTTCTAAAAATGGTTACAAAAGTTTGAGTCATGAGCTTTCTAAAAAGTGTGTATGAATTAGACACACTAGACAATTTAAACTAATTACAATTCAACTTTTCTCTACTGTCAGTGAATATATCAATGAAATAGACACAATTGATAGTTTAAACTAATTATTATCCAATTTTTTCAGGATATCTACTGTCCGTGAATGAAACAAGAATGCATTGCATTTTAGGCCTGATTAAGTTATTTCTATTTCAATTTCATTAGGTGGTTTATATTTCGGTAATTGTTTGGTTTGATTTTTACACCGTATTACAGTAAAATAGAAATTCTGAAATAGGTTGAGTTCTATTTCAAAATTTTTGTTTCATTTAATTTTTATCTTTTTCTTTAATGAGCACATGGTTAATATGATGGGTAAAGTAGTACCCCGCCACCACCACCAACAACATCCCCACCACCCTCTCCCAAAGAAATATACAAAATCTATTCTCAGAAATTGAACTAATAAATGGATTTCTTATTCTTGAAATATTTCATATTGATGCAACCAAAATAATTTCAAAATTTTGACCAAAAATCTATTTGTTGATTATTTTCATGAAATCAATCCAAATTTGAAATAGAAATCATACCAAATAAGCCTTAAGTGATCCAATTTCCATTTAATTTTCAAAGTATATGTGGCATACGTTCTTTCAACATCCTAGTAAGGTTAATTCTCTGTTTTACCCTCATGGTTACAGCTTTCTTCTTTTTGGTTTTAGAACTGGTTCTGATATCAATGTCAATAACTATTAGTTCTTTGCACTACCATCTGTCAAACACTCAAACCTGCCCCTGACTGACTGGAATTTTGGTTGAAGGATAGGGACCTCTGACCAGTCACCCAAACACACTGTGGAGCATCACCCCAGTGGTTGAATTTAATGGAGAACCCCCGAGGATGTCCTCCTATATACCTGTCAGAAGATGGATTGCAGACCCATGCAGCTGCACTGCCCACAACATGATGTACTGCATCAACCACAGGTATTCTCTCTCCTATCCATAAATGTGGGGCCCACACCTATACAGATGTGTGTCAGACCCTGGATGAGGTGTTGGTTCAAAGCCCACGCCCTGAGCCAAGCACCTGTGCAAGCACAGGGCCTATACAGCATTACTGTAGTCTTTGGGTGATGCACTAGGCGATTGGCCCAAAGGACCAGAGAATCGCCCAGAGTGGCTAAAATGTGTTGGACTCCAGACATGTGGGGACCATCCATACAGACCATGAACACCCTCTAGGGGTAGATGGGAATTTTAGGAACCATTACCCACCCATGGAACCATGTGGACCCCACCTATGCAGCCAGAATGGCCTAGAATTATGTTGAAAATGCATTTTGGAGGAAGGGGACCCAATGCCAAACAGACCCCAGTGGGGCCTGTACTATAAATAGAGGAGGGCCAGTATACATTTTGTTTACTGCCCCAGCTGAAATAGAAAAAGGAGAGAAAGAGAGAAAGAGAAGAGAGAGGAAGAAGAAGAGAAGGGGAAGAAGAGGAAAGAGGAGGAGACCAGAGCTGCTACCTGTACCCTATCTCTGCAGCACAACCATCATCAGGTAACCATTATCACCCCTATTGTGTTGCTACCCTCGGTATTTCTCTGTTGATCTCTGCTCTGTTGATGGTGTTCCTAGCTAGTGAAGCCCAGGACACCTTGGACTTGCCTTGGGATGCATCTGATCTGACATGCAAACCTATTGCATGTAAGATCTGATCATTATAAGCATGATCTTACTACTGTTTTACAGCTGGGACTGAAACCAGTCTCTATGCCAGACTGCACTACCCAGTTGCACCCAAAACAGGCAGTCTGGGCATGGATCTGTACATGCAAGCTGATCCTTGCTTAGCTCTGTGTAGGAACAACATCCTACCATGAAAGTATACGTAGAACTGCCCTTGCATGTAGCCCAAACCGTGGCCATGTGCTAGAGCACAGCCTGGGCTGCTGTTCTTTGAGTTGTCAGGATAGCTCTTGGCTTCCAAATGGGTGAACGGAGCCCAAAACCCTTGGAACCATTGGATCATACACTAAATATGGTCCATGACCATCATGCATGCATCCATAATCGATGTCGTGGCTGCCTATACTGCAGAATCCAAGTTTTTAGCTCAAAACTCGAGTCACGATTGGCCCAATCACCTAGTGAAACGCCCAGAGATGTATTTTGGACTGAATTGCTGTCCAGTCTTTATGGGCCTTCACCAGTGGGCTACGTACTATGTGTTGAGGGGGTAAATGACCAAAATGCCCCTCTACACATATGTTTGCTGATATTTATACCTTGGGTACCCAAATGAGCCCCATAGGGCCAGATAACTATGCCAGGGATGGTCCAGCTGAACTGCTGGCCTGGGTACTATTTTATATGACTGTCTAGACCATGTACAACTGACCATATTGCTATGTAACAAATCAGATCCTAATCCACATCTCTGGATGATGCACCAGGACATACACTCAAAACCCCAGTGCAAGGCCCAGAGAATTCCAAGTGTCATCAGAATAAACACCGAGTCAGACCAGCAAACCTAGACCAACACTAGGTTATCAAAATAGCTTTGAATATTAATTGACACACCTTGTTGATCTAATAAATTAGGAATTGATCCCGTGCTCGAGGTGCACAGCCAGACACCGGCCAGAACAGAACCAACAACTGAACCAGTAGGACCAGAACAAGGTGAGTGAAATTATACTGTGTATGTAAATGCGACACTGCTAATGTATCAACACAAATTATATCCACATAATTGTACTGTTCACTTAAATACAATTATTGTGAATTCTATTGAATAAAGAATACTTGTGAATGTAGTGATTGGACTTGAATACTGTATGTGAATTGCTAGACTAGATGCCGTAGTCGGCTTGGAAATGAGGCCTGTGGTAGCTCATAGAATGGGATGCGGTTGACACCACCCGACTCATACGATGCCATATAGATGCATTGGGCTAGAGTTTCATCACCCGTGCTACGCACCCTTACCAACAGGGGTTAAGGTGTTGGATGCCTATGAGAGTGACCATAAGAAAGAGAAAAAGAAAAGAAAAGAAAAGGAAGAAATGTATTGCACCGAAAAAATGATTATGGTCTATAAGCCAGAAAAGAAATATGATATGAGAAAAAGGATGGATGCCTCACAGGTTAATCCCAGAGGGCTGATCGGGCTGACCTTGGTGACTGATGCGGGAGCTGATCGATCCTCTTCGACAACTCAATGGGTGTATCACTGGAAGGGGTTAAAAGCCCGCACCAGGGATACATGTATTGGGGATTGTAGTAGCACTAACCCGCCTTAGTTGTGATGTTAGGTGACTAATAAATAAAATGAACTGCGCCTCATGTAGGTCTCATATGGTTGTGATTGCATATGCATGCATGGTGATGTATTTCATTCACGTGTTCGGTGGAGCTCACACTCTGTTATATATGTTTTTTTGTTAGATGATCCTACAGATGGATGTTATTATGGTGGGGAGGCTTATCACCCGGAGACGCGCTATGGTGGTTATGATTGTATTGATATGGACTCGGACGGAGGTCATTCCGTTGGTGCGAGTGTTTTTTGTGACAACTGAGGATGACCCGTGAAGGGTGTTGCTGCTGACTCTTTTTGTCTTTGGGGATTCCTTTTTGTTTTGTCGGAGTTTTTTCCCGTTTTACTCTACAACGTTCTTTTTGGGGCTCGGGTTACCTTGCCCTGTATATATTCCTTTGTGTAAGAGTTGTATATGGTAGAGGTAGGTACTACTGTTTTTGTGGGAGTGAGAGAGGGAATGAACAAACAAAGTACTGTATATATTTTCTTTTCCTGTACTACTACTCTTTCTAAATGTTTTAATGTAAATATAGCTTTCCGCAGCACTCTGAATTTTACATTATGTACTATGACTGATGTGTGGGTCTGTGAATGGAGTAACTGCTTCTAGATCTGTGGGATTTGGTGGATTGCTGGCTTGCAATTCAGGTCACCTACGTAATCCTCCCAGGGGGTGGTTTGGGGTGTGACAACCATCAGTTTGAGTTTCAACTATTCTAACTATAAAAGAGAGTAGCATATATCCCAACTATATGGTAAAAACAGCTTCAGACCACAAGGTCCAGAAGCTTTGACATGTGCATTTCAGTTGGTCCTATAGATGAAGCAGCTAGATCTGAGAAGCAATAATTGAAAAAATGTCAGAAACCTCTTCAACAATGCACCACATCTGTTTCTATCATTTTATAGAAATCAGCTTTTGAGGAATATTTCTAACTCATAAGAAGGCATGACAATTGGGCTATTCTATTTTCAAAACTCTTTAAAAATCTCACCAAAAAAGTGGTGCTAATTCATTTGTTTCAGAAACATCAAGATTCATCGACTGAACATCCTTCAGACAAGTTTTCCAGGTAAACTTATCCATTGTATTATTTCTTTTTTAGACATTCTCTTTGGACAAGAAACGTGAATGGGTAAAAATAGAATATTGGAAGAGAGACATTTTTTTTTAGAAACTCACTGTCTGAAAGCAGTCATAGACGACTATAATGTTGATGGGGAATGAATAGGATGAGATTTCTGAATTATTTGTTGTTGGTTATTTTAACAGACACACTGAAAGGTTTGGATCTTTTTTCTTTGGTGTTATCGAAAACCTCACCCAAAGCTTTTGCCATAACGACCATGAACTGGTCCAAATTCGCTCATTGATTCTTGAAACAATGCACTGATGCAGGGAACATCAAAGGTCAAACAGGATGCGCAAAGGTGGGTTTGAAGCACGCCCTCAAATCCTCCTCATTCATCTTTCTCATCCATCTGTGCCCGGTGCTATGACATTCACATATTAAGACTATATAGATTGTTATAGTTTTCAGATTATCATGCCATAAGAACACACAATGTCTATAACTTGTCATACATGCACATGAGCACAACAATGACACGATCTGAATTTCTTGTATGAGTCACCAAAACCAAACAATAATTGTGAAATTGAAATTGAACCAGGACCGTTTCTGTGGTTTGGACAACCCCTTTAGTTGCAAGCTTGGGTGTATCACTCACAATACCCTAGCAATGGTGGCAAACATGGTTATTGTTAATCTTTGACACAAGTGTTCATACCAGAGACTTATAGCTTGCCTGATTCTAGGAAATGATTTTGACAAGACTATAGCCACTGAAGAAGCCATGAGGTTGCTCTAATTGGATTTAGTGCAAATTATGATAGATAGGATTGAAGGCCTCCTTATTGGGCCTCCTTATTGTACAATGCAGTACAACCATAACAGAAATTATAGTATTAAGATGTTGCTCAGTAAGGAATGAAGTTGCTGGCAAAAGATGCAACCCTTGCCCACTCTTTTTCCATGTTATTTCAATAGATTTATATTTACCAGGCATACTGTATTCCAAACAGCACTAAATTTCCGCAAGAAACCACAAAGTCTGATACATACTTTCCTTCAACCAAGTTTATGCCTACTGAGCTGCCTGTAGCCTCCTTGAGTTGATTTAATATTCCATTTAATGGGTCATTGTGTGTATGATGCTTATACATCAATATTTATATTGTTTTTAGGCTTTCTTTTTTCCACCCTTTTAAATAGGTATTTCCTTAAAAAGTGAAATGCGTATAAAGGAGAAACATTTAAGAGCTGAACTGAAAATGCAACATCTGTTGAATCTTCCCCTTTCAAGTTGTATCTAAAGGATTTTATGTATTCTTAGGATATGAGTTTTTTCCCCTTGACCTTTTGATGGAACTTTTTCAAATCACTAAATTAGTTCCGAGGCTTAGTTAATGAAGAATAAAATGCTAAAAATATGAGTCGAGAAAACATGCGCTCTTTCTCTTCCCCAACCCCAAACATATGGACGCATATGTATTTACACGTGTGAGTTTACTAGTGTATATATATATATATTAATATTAATAATTAATATATATTATAAAGGGTGCTTCTTTTTTTTTTTTTTTGATAAAACCACTTTATTAACAAGGGAACAACGTTACCGAAACGTAAGCATACAACGAAAGGGGAATACAAGAGGGGGGGACCCTGCCAGGAAACATCAGTTTGAGTAGCGGCCCCCAAAGACGCGAGGTAGTCAGCAACAAAATTGACTTCACGAAACATGTGAGAGAAAAGTATCTCCTCGAAGGATTGTGAGAGAATTCGGCAGTCGTTGATGATGAAAAAATTTTTCCAAGGAGAAGCATGAGAAATTCCATTGAGTATATTAATGACCAAGAGGTTGTCGCTCACAATGATCACTCTCCTCAGCCAAAGATCCGTAGCAATAATCAATGCGTTTCTAATAGCCAATGCTTCAGCTACTAGAGGAAAATTGAAGTGGATGCCTTGAGAAAAATAGCAAACAAAAGAAGCATTGAAGACCTACAAACACCACCAATGCCTGCACTTCCCGGATTACAGCGACTAGCTCCGTCAACATTGAACTTGAAGAAAGGGGTGGGAGGGTCAATCCACCTAACCAGACGCTAGCTTCCATTCTTACGAGGAGGAGAGCTTTGCACATGATCCTTAGCATTAGCGATATCTCTAAGCAAAACCTCTCTAGGGTTGAAAGTATATTGTCCAAAGATGAGGTCCCAATAACCAATCCAAACATGCCAAATGATGTTACAAAATAAGGAGGCTTTTATTTTGCAGTCCCTATTGTTGATTCTCGTGCTTTTGATGGCTTCTAAGATCCCCTCTCTAACGTCTTGTCTCGGGAAGAAGTTGATCAGACCAACTCACTGCCAAACGCTATTAACCGTGGGGCAATCAAAGAACAGAGGATTAGTAGATTGAGTCTGATGCTGGCAGTTGAAGAACGCTGGGTGGAGATGAAACTCTCTCGCATTTAGGAGGTCCGGGAGAGGAATCTTCTGATGCATGATTTTTTATAGGAGGTGTTGGATTTAGGGATAGTCTGAAGATGCCAATTTTTGAGCCAGCAAGAGTTTGAAGAGAGGTCAAGACCCGTTATAGCTAACTTATACACTGATGCAACAGTGAAGATACTAGTCGAAGTGCCCACCCAAAGTAGACGGTCATGACTGGGGCAGATGGGGATAGGTATTGAGAGAATCAAGAAGGCAATGTCAGGGGGCCACCACTTTGTGCAGAGATGGGTCTCTGAAATTTTTATGTGAATTCGGATTCAGCCTTGGTGGTAATGAGCACTGCCAGGAAAAACTGCAATCTCTGGAGGGATAGTACTGGTTTCATGAGATCATGACTCTTAGTGAAGCGCTACATATCTTTTTCTTTCAGAGAAGGTAATAGAGCGGCGGACTGGTTGGCGAACTATGCGTGTGATTCGGCTTCTAATTCCTAGTTCAATTTTCTAATTGACCTACCTAGGAATCTTAGACAAATTATTAGGGAGGATGCGGCTGTTCTTCTTGGTGTGCACAGGTAGCTAGCTTTATTTTGTTATTGGAGCATTGTAGGGCTGCAAGTTACACTGATGAGTGCGAGAGTTGGGTTTAGTTTCTCTGGGTTGGGGTAAGGCGGGTAAATCCCCCCTTGTATTTGTTTCTTTAAATGAGTTAATTTTTAATAAAATTTGAGGGATTAGCCCGGGTCCTAGATAATATTTGGGTTTTAAAAAAAAATAATGTCAAGAAGCCACCAGTGAAAATTCCTTTCCCTACATCAAGAGTTGCTACTTTGGTCTATGAAAAATTCCACTGAAAGAGGAGCATCGGGTGGGAGTGGGAAAGGGGCTTGAGAAGTGGTAATTGGGGATCCAAAAATAGAGCCAAGCATTTATAGACTGACCATTACCCACTTGGAAAAAAGACCCTTTGCGGAGAAGCTATCCATCAAACCCGGTTCAATCTGGTTCGATCCGATTTATTATGTATTAAACATTTCATACATTTTTGTTTAATATGATCATGCGATATAAACTTTTGAGCAATGTATATCCATAAGCATTACTTTAAATTGGTAGTCATGACTAGGGTTTGGGTTGGGCAGCCCTAATCATATGGTGATTGCATTGGGTATGCCTAGACATGTTTGATGTTGGGGTACGAATGTGAGTACGCACATGTTGATGTATGTATTGGCGAAGAATTTTATTTGATCGATTCCCATATGTTTTACTGTCAGATGTAGGTTTGGGATAGACATGTGTTACCGAGACCCAGTACCTGAGAGGAAACTAAAGTCGGTGTTCTAGGAATGCATAAATATTGTGTGAGTGAAAGGGTCACTCAACATGGTCTCCACTTCTCGACTGAGGAACATCAAGGGGAGTTAGTCTATGGATGGTCAGTTTTGAATCAGGATCCTGTACCATTTTGTTAAATAATTTTTGCAAAACGTATTTTCATATAAAATGGTAACTTATAATTATGTATTTGATTAAAGAGTTTAATCATATTTTGCGGGTTCCGATCACGTACACAGACGCTTTGATACGAATATATACCATGGAATTGGGTTTGATAGTACTAGTGTACATGCCCTAGATTCCATGATGATGATGTTGTTTAGTGGAAGGTTGGTGCATATTTGATATACAGGGGTATTTCTAGGATTTGCTAATTATTAATTGATTTGTTTAAACTTGTATGGGCTTAATGCTAATTAATTAAATGCCCATTAATATTTAAATTAATTAATTAAAATTATTCCCTTATAGATTCTGCTTCTTCACTAATTAAAAACCCATCAGGGTTTCAAGTCAAATAGGAGAGAGAGAGTCAGATTTTCACTGAGAATGATGGAGGCTCTTTAGAGCATCACCTATTTAAACATACCAAAGGGGACGACCGGAGGAATCCAGCCTTGAACAGATTTTTCTGCCTCCCTCTCTGGAAAAATCATCCCTTGGCACTCTCTCTCCTCTCTCCTTCTTCTCTTGTGCTCTCTTGCTCTCTAGAGCTTTGAGATCTGGTTAGAGTTTTGGAAACCTGGTTTTTTGAATTGGATCCAAGTCTTGGAGAAGAAATTATGGTTTGGCTTAGGGATCTTCTACTGCATCAAAGAGATACAGATTAAGGCTTGTTTGATTGACTCGTTTGCGGAAGAACCATTATCTGGAGGAGGAGCAACACTTGAGGCTCAATAGCTTAGTCAATCTTAATGTTTGTTTTATGCATTAAGTGTTTTAATTATTTGATAATCATGGAATGTGAAAGAAACCCGAATCAATCTATTTTTCGCTGTGCATTCGAGTATGGGATGGTTCCCTCTTTTCATGGGATGGAAAAGAGATGTTCTTCTCTCTTCTTGTGGATCTCATATTTTAATGGGACAAGAAAACAGAGGGTTTGGTAATAAATTTTTATACCAAACCCTAATAGGGATTCACTAGGGTTCCCATAGGCAATCATAGGAGACCCGAATTTTATTTAGTGTTTCCATGGGCACACATGGGAGACCATGGGCTGACCCAGATTTTCAATAGTTGTGAACCTAGCATGATAGACAACTGATTCATGTGTTTGATGATCCCATAGACTGTAGTTTGCCAACACGATCTATTTGTGCAACGGCTAGTTCAACTAGTCAACCAATAGCTCGAAGCGGTTGATCGGATGCCTTAAAATTTACACATTAGAGCTTTGTTTCCACCAAATTTTGGGCCATTAATTTTATATATATGGGCAACCACGATTCATGGTTGAACACACCAACTACAACACATTCAAGAGCAATTAATTTTGAGCATTCAACTGACATCCAAGAAATTTATTGAGATCAAACACTCTAGTCAAGCCTACAACAAGTGATCTCCACAAGCATTAATTATCCTCCTCGTGGGTAACAAAGTTTGATTTATATTTTTTTGTATATTTGTTGTTGCTCTTGAGTTGTTCAACTTTAGTATAAAGTAACATAGTTTCCGTTAGTCTAGATTTTACTTAGACTTGTGCAAGGACCCTCTCATCCTTAAGAGATTGTAAAGGATCCTCTTATCGTTAAAAAGATTTGTAAATGTGAAAATTTTCACGTAAAGGATCCTCTTATCCTTAAAAGATTTGTACATGTGAATTTTTCCACCTATTATATTGAAAGGAAAATACTAGTAGAACTCTCAAGGTGTGCTTGAGAGAACTGGACGTAGATTGAAGGAGTTAAACACTCTAGTCAAGCCTATAACAAGTGATCTCCACAAGCATTAATTATCCTCCTCATAGGTAACAAAGTTTGATTTATATTTTTTATATATTTGTTGTTACTCTTGAGTTGTTCAACTTTGGTATAGAGTAACATAGTTTCCATTAGTTTAGATTTTACTTAGACTTGTGCAAGGACCCTCTCATCCTTAAGAGATTGTAAATGATCCTCTTATCCTTAAAAAGATTTGTAAATATGAATTTTTCCACCTATTATATTGAAAGAGAAATACTAGTAGAACTCTCAAGGTGTGCTTGAGAGAACTGGACGTAGACTCAAGGAGTTAAACCACTATAAATCTCGTCTTTAATTTAGTGTAAGTGATTATTTGTGAATTTTAAAAATTATATGATTCTGTATCATTCAAAATTCATATAGTTTTAATGTAAATCAAAATAGAGGCAAAATCGACTAGTGATAACCTATTCACCTCTCTAGGTTATCCAATGATTGGCATCATAGCAGGAGCTTAAATTTGAGACTAATTTCACTCTCATTAGTGAGTTAAAGATCCATATCATCATCTTCATCATCACATCATGTAGAATTACTTATTGTCTCTAGGCCATAATGGTGAAAACTTTGCATATTGGAAATGTGAATTCAAGAATTTTATATGTGCATGAAACATAGATGTATAGAGGGTGATTGAAAAGGGACTCTTTTTGATCACCAAGGAAGTAGAGGGTAAGATAGCTAGTAGCCAAACATGAGAGCAAATGGACTCTCAATGATAAGGAGCTGATTCAATACATCTATAATGTAATAATCCAAATTTTAACCCCTTGTCTGGTATGATTTAGGAGTCTGAGGAACAAAGGGACATCTGTTTTGGTACAATCATTCAGGACTTGAGAGGCCATGAGTGTCAAAGGTCAGTCAAGTCAGTGCATTATATAGTATGGAATTTACATACCATATGGTATAAAATATATAAATTTATCTTGATTTCTATCGTGATATCTTAATCATAATATTATCAAGGAATCTTATATATTGTTTACTCCAGCTTTTGAATTTATGAATTTTTAGTAATGGTATGTTGGCAATATTGTATGATATCTTGTGGTGTCAATGTGCGGGGTATTATCCTATTATTATGGTATATAATTTACTAACTAAATGATTCTATTATAATATTATGTATCATAGTCGGTTAAAAATTTAATTGCTGGAGAGAGAAGATGTGGAAAGGAGTGCTGGTAGGGGAGGATGGTTTGGTTTTCGGCGAGGACGTGCAAAATGGTTTGGAAGGGGATTCGGATGCCAAAACTTTAGAGGGGAAGGGAGGTGCTGAGGCCACCGAGCATGTTAAGCCTTCGTCTCATGCGGCAGCAGTAGGGGGTGCTACTCGTAAGGTCAATATTTATTTTTGCCGTCTCTGATCCTGGTGGGGAACATTATGAGGATTGTTATTTCTCAAGCAGATTATTAACAAAATCTGGCGAGGTTTCAATTCGCGTTGATTGGTAGAATTAATTTTCGTCTGGGTTCTCTAGATGAGTTGCGTGTATTGGTAAAAAAGCACTGGTCCCTTAAGGGGAAGGTGATTGTGACTGCGTTGGGCAAAGGGTTTCTTGTCTTCCAATTTGCCATGGAATGTGATGTCCCAAATGTGGAGAAGATCTCTTATGAGGTTTGGCAAGCAGCTGATTCGCTTTCAACGTTGGAAACTGGATTTCTATATCCATGATAAGCATGTAGACATGAAGCCGGTATGTGTTCGATTTCCAGATATCCCTTTCGAATACTAGCATACGAATATTCTCCTTTCTATGGCAAAGGTTATTGGCAGGCCGGTGGCCTTGGACAGATGAATGAGGAATGGTGTTATGGGGCACTTTGCTCGTGTGTTGGTAGTGGTGGAAGACTCTTCTTCATTTTTCGGAGTTTATGATTTTCAGGTGGAACGGAAGCAACCAGGTTGGGAGGTGCCTTTTTGTTTCAAACAATTTGTTGTTTATGAAGACGAGCTTGATCGGCGTAGCTACTGTAAGAGGGTGGGCCATGGTAGAAATGGCTGCAGGTTAAAGAAGGAGGATGAACTAAGGTTAAGCGAGAGGATGTGTTGAGACAGAGGGCTGTTGTGGTTACAGTTGAAGGCTCCTCTCGAGGTGGCCCCATTGCGACTGTTGTTGGTGTTTCTAGTGGTTGGGTGCAGGTGGCTAACGGTGGTGCTTAGGATAGTCTGGCAGCAGGTGGTGGTGCTCAGGATAGCTGTTGGATTTTGTGTTTTCAAAAAGTAATTTCAAAACTTTCTTTTTTGAAATGTTCTTTTTGAAATATAAGTTTCAAATATGAAAAACCCTTTCCCTCCACTTTGTTTTGATTTTGTTGGAAACACTTGTATATATGTATGCATGGTGGTTTGAACCAAGGACCTCTTGTAAAAACTTGTAAGGAAACTTGAAAAGGCATGAGAACCTCTTCAAGTTTAGTCCCACATTGGTTAGGGACAAGTAGAAAAGTGAGCTAATATGAGCTCATGTAGCTTACAAGGGATAGAGGGTTCTAAGGGAAGTCTCCCTTGTCCCATGTGTGAGGTTGGGGTCCGGGGTGCTTTTCACACACGCACGCCCGCCAAGCCAAGCTGGGCCGGGCCGTGGTCGAGGTCGAGGCTGGGCGGGTGTGGGTGTGGGTTCATATGATGTATTCTTTTTGGTGACGTACATGCACCCACATACATGCACATCCACCCTTTATCCGAGATGGCATCATGCACATGCACTGTAGTACGTATAGGCACATGCATATACATGCACCCATACGTAGGGACCTGGTATGTACACCTACCTATATGTAGAGGGGTCTGTATATGGGGTGTACATGTACAGGTGTGTAGAGACACATCCTATACGTACAGGTAC
This sequence comes from Telopea speciosissima, assembly GCF_018873765.1. Lineage (NCBI taxonomy): Eukaryota > Viridiplantae > Streptophyta > Magnoliopsida > Proteales > Proteaceae > Telopea > Telopea speciosissima. The sequence continues at coordinate 36,293,951 of NC_057917.1, read as the reverse complement.
TAGTGAGCGTATAAAAGCAAATGGGCTTTGGGCTTCAAGATATAATTCGTGTAAGTGTTTCCAGTGCTCTATAAACAGTGTGCTCTCTGCATTCTATTTGCTTCTTATCTTCTTCTTCTTCCTTTCTGATTACTGAGTAATTACCTTTGGGTACTCCGTATTGTAATCACTCTTGGGTGCTACCAATTGTAATTGAAGTGGTTTTATCTTAAAGGTAGAACGCCAAGGTCAACCCGGATCTGCACTAATAGGGGGCGTTCCACACCTTAAGGAAAGTACTCTCTGTACGACTCCACTTGTGTTCCTGCTTGCTATTTTGGAAGAAACAAGAAGACAGTCATCGTTGTACTGTAAGTTGTTTTATTTCTGTATTTATTTTGTTATTTCATTCGGGTATATATATATTTATATACAAGCAAATTCTGTCAAGTCTTATACCGGTTGCCTGGAATACTATTCTCTAACAAGCTTAAGGTGTGGAACAGGTATAAGACATGGCTACTGATTCTGGTTCAGATGCACTTAATGTAAATCCAACCAATGGGGCAGATCCAAATGTTGCTATCGATCCAGTGTTGCCTACCATGTTTTCTCATCCGACTAATGTTGTGCCCTCCATGAGTGCTCTTCAACTGTCAATGGAGAAAATGAGGATTGTTTCGGAGTTTGATAAAATTAACCAGTTCAATGGTCAAAATTTCAAACGTTGGAAACAAATGATGCTGTTCGCTTTGACTCAAATTGGGGTGGTGTTTGCTTTAACAGAACCCAAACCGAGCGAAAGTGATGATGCTGCACTTGAGGCAAAGAGGCTTGCATGGGTGGAGGCAGACTTCCAGTGCAAAAATCGTATATTGAACGCTCTCTCTCTTGAATTGTACAATGTTTACAATTCACTTGAGTTTGGTTATATGATTTGGGAAGTGCTCACCAAGAAGTATACTCTTGAAGATGCGGAAAGCAGCAAATATGTGACAGCAAATTTTCTCAATTTTGAGATGAATGATGGAGAAGAAATATCTCCTCAGGTTGACAGGTTCCAAGTACTTGTTGGACGATTGGCCAAAGAGAATATTGTCTTGCCTGAAGTTTTTGTTACCAGTTCCTTGATTGAAAAATTACCCTCCTCTTGGAATGAATTCAAAGTGGCTATGAAGCATAAGAGGAAGGAATGGACCTTTGAGCAAGTTGTGGTCCGAATTAAAATTGAGGAAAGGAACAGAGCGAAGGATAAGGTTGACAAGGTAACTGGGTTGACTAAACTCAAAGCGAACCTTATGAAAACCGGGAAGCAATCACCATCTAAGAAGAGCCTTCAAACTAAGAAGGATAAGAGCTTCAAGAAGAAAAAGGGTAATTGCTTCATCTGTGGCAAAGCAGGTCATTTTAAAAAGAATTGCCGAAACAAGAAAAAGAATGAGAAGAAAATCAATCTCATTGAAAGCGAGATTTTCACTGCTATGGTAACCGAGGTGATTATGGTTGATAAACCCAAAGATTGGATTATCGACACCAATGCTATTCGGGATATCAGTGGGGATCGAAGTATGTTTTCCAAGTATTCACCGGTTATCACAAGTGAAAGGGTATTTATGGGAAATTCTAATACTTCGATTGTTGTCGGCAAGGGACAAGTCACTTTAAAATTGACCTCGGGAAAGACATTAATTTTGGACAATGTTCTTCATGTTCCCGAAATAAGGAGGAATTTGGTGTCAGGGCCACTCTTGAACAAGGCAGGGTTTAAATTATCTTTTGAGTCTGACAAGATGATATTGGTTAAGAATGATGTATTTGTAGGAAAGGGTTACCTAAGTGATGGGCTCTTTGTATTCAGTGTTTCTGATGTTATGAATGAAGTATCTAGTTCTGTTTACTTTGTTGGTTCTTATGATATATGGCATGCTAGATTAGGACATTGTAGTGTTGCTTATATTAACAAAATTTACAAGTTGGGATTAATTGATGGGAACATCAAACCCTCCTTGGACAAGTATCCTACCTGTGTTGAGGCCAAATTTACCAAGAGGCCACATAAGTCTGTGACTAGACAAAGTAATCTTCTTGATCTTGTTCATAGTGACTTATGCGATTTTAAGTCACTAGAATCAAGAGGTGGTAAGAAATACATGATAACATTTATTGATGACTATTCAATGTATACTATGATTTATTTGCTTGCTTCAAAGGATGAAGCGTGTAATGCATTTATCTCATATAAGGCGGAAGTTGAAAATCAACTTGGGAAGAGAATTAAAAGACTTAGAACTGACAGAGGTTTAGAGTATTTTAATCTCTCTAATTTTCTTAAAAGTAATGGCATCATACATGAAACTACCGCTCCTTATCAACCAGAATCGAATGGCATAGCCGAAAGAAAAAATCGGACCTTAAAGAAAATGATGAATTCATTACTAGTAAGTTCGGGATTATCTCTTGAAATGTGGGGGGATGCTATTTTAACGACTTGTTATATACTCAATAGAGTACCCCATAAAAGACGGGTATGTTGTCTTTCGAGTTATGGCACAATCGAAAGCCTAGCATTAAACACTTAAGAGTTTTTGGGGCTGTTTGGCAAAGGTAGCAATATCTGAACCAAAGAAAAGGAAACTTGGTTCTAAGACTTTTGATAGCGTATTTATAGGATACGTGATGCACAGTAATGCATACAGGTTTATGGTACTAAAGACCATAGAAGGTGTATGTGAAGAATATGACATTGTTGAGTCCAGAGATGCTGAATTTTTTGAAAATATCTTTCCTTATAAGTCAAATCAGTTGGCTAATAACAAAGATTGTAGTGATTCGATGTTAGAAAAAGAAGTGTCAAATGATGATTATGCAATTGATGATGGTCAAGAGTTAAGTGATGACGATACAAGTCAACTACGAAGAAGTAAAAGACAAAAGAAATCTAAGTATTACGGACATGATTGGATCGTTTATTTAATAAATGATGAACCTCACTGGCTTGTCTATCTAATAGATAAGGATCCTGTTACCTATAGAGAAGCAGTAACATCTCAAGATGCTGTATTCTGGAAGGAACCAATAAAAAGTGAGTTGGATTCAATCATATCCAATCATACTTGGGAACTTGTTGACTTGCCACAAGGATCTAAGGTGTTAGATACTAAGTGGAAATTCCGTAAAAAATTGAAAGCGGATGGATCACTTGACAAGTTTGAAGCAAGACTAGTGGTCAAAGGCTTTAGACAAAAGAAAAATATTGACTATTTTGACACTTTTGTTCCTATAGCCAGAATTACTACTATAAGAGTTATGATGGACATAGCGTCTATATACAATTTGGTGATACACCAAATGGATGTCAAGACAACATTTTTAAATGGTGACTTGGAGGAAGAGATTTATATCAAACAACCGGAAGGTTGTAGTATTCCTGGACACGAACAAAAGGTGTGCAAATTGGTGAAGTCTTTATATGGACTTAAACAAGCACCAAAACAATGGCACGAAAAGCTTGATGTTGTACTACTATCAAATGGCTTTCTGGTCAATGATGCAGAAAGATGTTTGTATAGTAAATTTTATCAAAGAAATGATGTGTTTATACTAGTTTATGTTGATGACATGTTCATAATGGGAACTAGTATGGATATAGTGAAACAAACCAAGAGTCTTTTGGTGTCTAACTTTGATACAAAAGACATGGGTGAAGCTGATGTGATTCTTGGAATAAAAATCATCAGAAAGGAGAAAGAAATTATCTTATCTCAGGCTCACTATGTTGAGATCATGCTTAAGAAGTATGGTTATTTTAATTCAAAGGCTATAAAAACACCTTTTGATCAGGGATGCCATTTACAAAAGAATTTGGGTGAACCAGTTAATCAAAAGAGATATTCTCAGATTATTGGTTCCGTTTCGTATTTGATGAATAGCACAAGGCCGGATATTGCTTTAGCCGTTGGGAAATTGAGTCAATTCACTCATAACCCTGGGGAAGAGCATTGGCATGCTATTAACAGGTTAATGAGGTACCTAAAAGGTACGATGAATTATGGTCTTCATTATAGTGGAATACCCGCTGTACTAGAAGGTTATTGTGATGCTAATTGGATCTCAGATACGAATGAATCCTTAGCAACTAGTGGGTATGTATTCACGCTAGGTGGTGGAGCAATTTCTTAGAAATCTGTAAAACAGTCGTGTAGTACAGGTTCCACTATGGAAGCTGAATTTATTGCCTTAGAAAAGGAAGGAACTGAAGCCGAATGGCTCAGAAATATTGTGACGGATATTCCATTGTGGCCGAAACCGGTGCCTTCTATCTCACTTCACTGTGATTGTATGGCAGCTATAGCAAAAGCAAAGAATAGGGTATACAATGAAAAAAAGAGACATATACGTCTGTGTCATAATTTTGTTAGGCAATATATAAGTGAAGGGACGATAGCTATCGACTATATGAAATCCAAAAGGAATCTTACGGATGTGTTCACAAAACCTATGCCTACAGTACTTCTTAATGAAGCATCTAAAGGAATGAGCTTGAGGCCTGTGTCATAGGTCATGTGATGGAAACCCAACCTATGTGAAGAGGACTAATCCTGAATTAGGTTCAAAGGGTGCAGACGAAGTCACTAGGAGACCTGTATAGTACTACTATATATTTGCTCATTCTGGTTAGATGGTAAAGTAGTACCACTACAATGAAAAGAGGTTGAGTTATAAGACTCTTAATTAGCCGAATCCTATGAAATGTGGGGTGTGTTAACTGTGGTGCACATTGGCTAACCTAAATGAATGTAGGGGGTGGAGCCGCCTATCGATAAGAGTTTTTAAAAGGCGAACTCTTTAAACATTCATGAGACCAAGATAGGGGACAAGGCCATATAATGTCCAATTTTATATTTAAGACGAGGTCCGAACGTCGACTGGTAGGATATGGATGATGAGCTAGCCAGCTACACAGAAGAGGAAAGGTTCAAGAAATCTGACTTCACCCGTACTCTGTAGCGTAGTTCATCAGACCTAGTGTAGGTTCAAGTCCAAAAGACACCTCCAACGATGTGTCCTACTATGTCTAAATTTTACTCAGTAGTCTGTTCTGTTTTATCGATATTTTGAAACTTGTGGGGGATTGTTGGATTTTGTATTTTCAAAAAGTAATTTCAAAATTTTCTTTTTTGAAATGTTCTTTTTGAAATATAAGTTTCAAATATGAAAAACCCTTTCCCTCCACTTTGTTTTAATTTTGTTGGAAACACTTGTATATGTGTGTGCATGGTGGTTTGAACCAAGGATCTCTTGTATAAACTTGTAAGGAAACTTGAAAAGGCATGAGAACCTCTTCAAGTTTAGTCCCACATTGGTTAGGGACAAGTAGAAAAGTGAGCTAATATGAGCTCATGTAGCTTACAAGGGATAGAGGGTTCTAAGGGAAGTCTCCCTTGTCCCATGTGTGAGGTTGGGGTCCGGGGTGCTTTTCACACACACGCGTGCACCAAGCCGAGGTAGGCCGGGCCGTGGCCTTGGTCGAGGTCGAGGTCAAGGTCGAGGTGGGGCGGGTGTGGGTGTGGGTGTGGGTTCATATGATGTATTCTTTTTGGTGAAGTACATGCACATCCACCCTTTATCCGAGATGGCATCATGCACATGCACTGTAGTACGTATAGGCACATGCATATACATGCACCCATACGTAGGGACCTGGTATGTACACCTACCTATACGTAGAGGGGTCAGTATATGGGGTGTACATGTACAGGTGTGTAGAGACACATCCTATACGTACAGGTACTAGTGGGCTTATAAAAGCAAATGGGCTTTGGGCTTCAAGTTATAATTCATGTAAGTGTTTCCAGTGCTCTATAAACAGCGTGCTCTCTGCATTCTGTTTGCTTCTTATCTTCTTCTTCTTCCTTTCTGATTACTAAGTAATTACCTTTGGGTACTCCATATTGTAATCACTCTTGGGTGCTGCCAATTGTGATTGAAGTGGTTTTATCTTAGAGGTAGAACGGCAAGGTCAACCCAGATCTGCACTAATAGGGGGCGTTCCACACCTTAAGGAAAGTACTCTCTGTACGACTCCACTTGTGTTCCTTCTTGCTGTTTTGGAAGAAACAAGAAGACAGTCATCGTTGTACTGTAAGTTGTTTTATTTCTGTATTTATTTTATTATTTCATTCAGGTATATATATATATATTTATATACAAGCAGATTCTATCAAGTCTTATACTGGTTGCCTGGAATACTATTCTCTAACAATAGCTCGGTCGCTGGTGATGGTGCTCAGCTTTCCAAGAATGGTGAAAATATACTGGGGGGTGTTTCCTTGCTGGGAAGATCATCTCCAAATCAGAATCGTATTAGTTTGGAAAGAAATTCTAGGTTTTCTCCTTCTCTTAGGAGAGAAAATTCTGCTTTACTTCCTTCTCAAGATTTACCTCTCGAATTGGAAGGTTCCCTTGATGGGATCAATCAAGTGGAGATTTTGGACAATCTAAGATCTTCTTCTCCTCAGATTGATGACCTTGAAATCAATGAGGATTTTGGTAATATTGAGCTGGTGGTGGATCTGGGTGACCCGCCAACCCCTGATCCGGTGGGTAACTTGAATAGAAGAGGGTCTGATGAGGACCCATCTCTGAGTGACGAAGAGGGGGAGGCTTTTATTTCGTACTCGGGTTCTATTGTGGGTGAAGTCCGTGAAGCAAATCCAATTGCAGATTATTTGGTAAAACCGGCAACTACTCTTCAAGCTTGTGCTGTAATGATCCTTGATTCAGGATGACCTGGTTTTGGATGCTTGGGGTAGATCTAGGTTCATACTTATCTATTCCTAAGATCTCTCTTTTTTATTCGGTTGTTTGGCCCTTTGCTTCTCCCTGTTGATGGCATTGCTAAAGATGGGAAAATCATTGGGCGTTTATAGAGGTTTTTTGGCCCTCTTGTATCTTTGTTTTTTATTTTCTCTTGGTTTTAATACACGATCTTTTACCAAAAAAAATATATCATAGTCATCAGTATGTAAATATGTATGGGCATGTGCTATATGAGAATTGACATTTTAAAGAGACATTTGTTATAATGTCTTGGACTATGTGGTCCATATTCTAGGACCAAGGACTGGACCGAGTAGACCAAGATGGGGCAAAGGTTGAGTCATTATGGTCTAGTTAGTTTAGGAAGGGCCCAAGTATAAAAGGTAATCCTTGTCTTTTGTTGAGATATATCTCAACATTTCTAATAGAAGAGAGAAGAAGGATAGAGAGAGGAGGAGGAACATCTTCGAGCTGAGAAATCATTAAGATTTGATGTTTTCATGTGAGATTTGTCAAGGAAGAGGAGTTTGGTTGACTTAGGGAGTGAAGGGAACACATCATCTTCAACCTTTTGTGCTTTTGAAGGAGATTTTAAGGTGTTGCGCAAAGAAAGAAGCTAGGTTTCCCTCTTTGCAACACAAAAGATTGTATTGGAAATGAAGAACTCTGCAAAAAGGTTTTATTAATTGATTGCACTATGGCCTCTATTTATACATGTTTCCCCCACGATTCCCTTTCCAAATGCGTGCGAGATTGCCTTCCTTCTTCTTCGGATGATTGAGTCCTTCTAAGCTTTGGATTCCCCTTGGAGGAGTGATCTCCTCCTAAATTTTAGCCATTAGGAGTCTTTCCATACATGGAGTGCGGTTTCCATTTTTAACGGCCTTAGGATTTTTTCCAATTAACATTACTGATTGTCCCTCCACGTTTTCCTTGCCTCTTATGATGTAGGACTCCCTGAAGGAATATGCTTCTAGGGCCCCCCACTCAGCCACGTGTCACCCAATAATTGGTTGGATATAATATGGTGTATCATTTTCCTCCTACTCCCTTTGTCTGGAGCAAGGCATAGGGAGGACTTCACATCTTCTCCAGGTGTCATTCTACCGACCATCATGATCGGTTATCAGTTATTTCTGACCTTGGGATTTACGTTGATGATCAGATAGCTAGCATGGTCTGCATCACCGAACATCTCTCGAATTAGAGAAGTTGCTTCATTTCCCAAAATAAATGTTTTGTCGTTGACGGTTATGGTCCTGGATACGAAACATGGGTTCCCAAAAGTGTGCTGCCATTTGCCATTTTTAGCACCTGAGCCCAAAATATCTTCTAGATTTTGCGCCTTTTGAGGGGACTTGAAGGGACATCATAAAGTCGAATTTGAAATGCTTAGTATCCTGGTTTCACCTTGTTGAAGAAGCTTCCTTTGAGCGTATGACACGTGTCCTCCCACGTTCTGATTTCAAAATTTCGATTGCATCTTGACCATCCATTTGCACGTGCTGGACTGATCTGAAGCGTCCATCTTTTTCCTCCGGGTATATAAGGCACTAACTTCCTTGGACCTTTCTCCTTCATTATCGTTTTTAAGTTCTGAAGCTTTGGAGTTCTGATTTTCTGCCTTTCTAACTTTCCTTGAAGCTTATTGCTTTGTGCCTTCTCTTCAACTACACTCTTCTCATTCGAGTAATTTTTCCTCTCCTTCCTTTTGCATTTGATTTGTTTTCTTTTAATCAAAGAGATGTCAAGTTCTAAGAATACCTCAGCTCCTAAGACCGTGGGGTACACTGAGCCCCTATTTGAGGAGTCAGACAAGTTGTTCCACGCTCCTGCATCTGGGGATGCTATCGAGATTTCCTCTGGGGAGTTTTTGGTGGCACCTCGCACTCGATTAGGTACGGCTGCTAGTACCTCCTCTAGTAAGCCTTCGAAGAAAACTTCTACCCCCTCCCGTCGTAGGGTTTCTCACATTGCCAACCCCAGGTCGATCCTACCATAGGAAAGAAGGTAGAGGAGATCCCTTCCGTGTTAGATGTGTCTGACGTCATTGAGATTCAAGGAACTTATTCGATTCCCAAATCCATTGACCTTAGGGCTGCCGATCCTGAGGATAGAGCGAATACCGATCGTCTTGGCGAGATTAGCCTTATTTCTGATGCCTTTGAGGCTGGTTTTCGTCTTCCTGTTCCTTGGTTCATTTCTCGTCTTCTTGAACACTATGGAGTGGCTCCTAGCCCGTTACTTCTGAAATCCTGGAGGTGTGTAGGTGCCTTCATCCTTAGGTGTGCTCGGTTATGAAGACATTCTTCCCTTGCACTGTTCATAAGATGCTTCCTCCTCACCTCCCTTAGTGCCAACTCTGGATGGTATTATTTCCGCTAGCGTGATCCAAACATCCCGATCATGGGTAAAACTTCCTCTTCCATACATGCTTGGAAACAGAGGTTCTTCTGGGCTTCGTATTCAGGATACAAGTTCCCTCGTGTGTGGTGCTCACCCAACACCTCTTCTTTGAATAAGGTCCCGCTCCTCGACCAAGAGGATCTAGAAACTCTCTGACTGATAATGGATTCCAAGGATCCTGTGGAATTGGCTGACATTGATGCCCTAGACATGTCTTACCTGGAGAGGGGTGAAACTTCAAGTATATTATCTATGTAGTTCTACTTTCTTTTCTTATATTGACCAAGTTTCATTGTCGGATGTGGTGGATATTGACCTTAGTTTAGCGATGGAGTTCCTTACTCAGGGGAACGTCATGATTACTAGGGACGAGCTAATCTCCCCCATGCCATTGGACGGGAGGAAGAAGAAGTTGGCTCCCACCAAGCCAGAGGGGGCTCCTCCCAAGGAGTCCAGAAAGAAGGGTGGCCTGCCCACCGAGGTTCCCAAGAGCTAGAGCCTCCACGATAGCAAGAAAGATAAGGCGCTCTTGGTGAGCACCGATCACGGTGCTCAGGATGGTGTCCCTCTTGAGTCCTAAAAAAGTAGTAAAGCTATGGTGCTACCGAGCACCAGCTTGCCTGAGGACACACTGAATGAGCCCTTCAAGGGTAAGGGGAAGTTGTCTCTGAACATGTTTATCCCCAAGTGGTTAGTAAGAGTTGACCAAAAGATTTTGGATGACGCCACTGCTGTCGAGTAAGTGGCATTGAACTGCATTCCTCCCATTGATCGAGAGACACTCTCCAATATGGGTGATGACTCCTTGGAGAGAAATGCCTGTGCACGGTCTTATGAGGTAATTCCTTGTCTTATCCGTTCCTTTATTTTTAATGAGTTTTCTTCCTTTCTCTGACCCATTTAAGTTTTCAGGCATTGGCTTATGCCTTTGAGGTGGTTCAGCGGAAGAGGAAATATGCTTCGTTGCACGGTAAACTTGAGCAAGATTTTAAGGAGCTGCAGCGGGTCTGCGAAAATCGCGACCAACAGATTTTTACACTCTAGAATGTAGCTAGGGAGCTAGATTTGGCAAAGGGAACTGCCGAGGCTGCTCGGGTGGCCGCTGATACTGCTCGGGATGCAACTGAGAAACACACTGATGACTCTGCCTGAGTCTAAAAGAGGGTCGAAGAAGAGTCGAAGAAAAGGGGCAACTTGGTGGAGAGCTAGAAGGTGGAGATCTCCAAGTTGAAGACCAAGCTGGCAAATGTTGAGAATTCAGTGAAGGAGGCCAAGAGTAAAGCGGTGGTGGAGTACATAGCCTCTAAGGAGAACAAGGTGGAACACCTGAAGACCTCAGCGAAGATGTTGATGCAATGCGCTTGCACCTTCTGGAGACAAGTGAATAGCTTCAGTGGTATGAAGGAGGTGGAGAAGATGTTGTCTATGCCTGAAGATGGCTCTTTTGTTCCCATCCCATCTAAGGAGGTGGTGAGGATCCCTGTACTGAAGGTTTCCAAGGCTGCTGCTACATCTTTGGTAGCCAAGGTGGGAAGCTTGGGTACGGGAGAGCAGAATCCTGTAATTGAAGCTAAACAGATTGCCACATAGGAAGCTGAGCGTGCCAAGTTTGTGGTAGAAAAAGATGAGCAAGCCCCTTCTCTCTTTTGCTCTTGCTTTATGATTGTAACCGAACTCTGTTGCTAGATCCCTCTTGTATGCAGAGAGTACTTTTAATGTGATAGTTTTATAGCTTTTGACTGAAATACATTTCTTTTGCCTCTTTACATTTGCCAATTCTGAGCATAACCTGCAAATTTTGCATGTAGGATTATCCCATAATGTGCGGTATGCATTCTGATAGTGCAAGTAGAGAGGAGGAATTACATGCTCAGTTATAGATGTATGAATCTTCAAACGCTACTTTGTGGAGGTTTAAAACACGCCTTGAGGATGAGCTGGGCTACTACAAGTCACTTGAAAGGTGGGAGGATGATCTGGTTCAGAGACTTGATTTTGCCAGGGACATTGTTGACGATGTTGCAGATTATCTTTGGATTGAGAAATATGCTGCCGCAAACCTGGCCATTGATCAATTGATCACCTTTTAAAGGTTGTGATTTCCAATGCTTTTGTGAAGACAAGGCCATGGAGGGTTCTCAACGCTTATACAACAAAGTGAGGAGGGCTGCCCCCTACTTTAGGTGGGGGAATATTGATCCAGACTTCAACCCCAAACTCCAGTACAAGATGGAAGTTGGAGCCTTATTCCATTTCTTTTCCCTTCTTTCCTCCTCCCCAGAATCTTCTTGACCAATTACCCCTTAATGCTTGGCGTCCCAGCAGGAGATTTATGTAGTTGTAACATTTTCTTGTATGTTTTGCCAATGTAACCTTTTGTACTTTTGCTAATGAAGTTCAACTTTCATTATTTGTCAATGGTTCCTCTCTCTTTTTTTTTTTTTTATGTTCGCCTTCTGTCATCTGCTTCTGGAGTCATTCACTCCTGTATGGTCAATGGGCCATTAATTTTTTATTGTGGTGCAACTCACCACTATGGTTGGTAGACCATCAATTTTTCTTGTGGTGCAACTCACCACTATGGTCGAAAGACCATTAATTTTATTATGGCGCAACTCACCACTATGGTCTATTGACCATTAATTTTATTATGGTGCAACTCACCACTATGGTCGGTTGGCTATAAATTTTATTATGGTGTAACTCACCACTATGGTCGGGAGACCATTAATTTTATTGTGGTGCAACTCACCACTATGGTCAGTTGACCATAAATTTTATTGTGGTGTAATACACCAATATGGTCGGTTGACCATTAATTTTATTGTTGTGTAACTCACCACTATGGTTGGTAGATCATCAATTTTTCTTGTGGTGCAACTCACCACTATGGTCGGTTGACCATAAATTTGATTGTGGTGCAACTCACCACTATGGTCGGTGGACCATTAATTTTAGACATTGTAGTTCATTGAAATAATATGATGAAAATGCTTGTGCATTGAAAATAATTTGATGGAAAGGCGTTTATTGAGTATAGAAGCTAAAACTTGGGATAAACTTGAGTACACAGCTAACTTTAGGATATATGAGGACTGACCTCTATTGATTTGCTCAAATTTTTTGATTTCCATGATCTTAGTATGGGTACACCCTCCAAAGTCTCCAAATGATAAGCTCCTAAAGCAACTTGTTTGGAGATTCTGTATGGCCCTTCGTAGTTGGATGCTAGCTTTCCCATGGCTCTTAGATCAGAAGCTTCTACCTTGCGGAGCACGAGATCCCCTTGGTGAAAAGCTCAAGGCTTCACCTTAGCATTATAGTGGCGTGCCATCCGTTGTTGATAAGCGGCGTTCTTTACTCGCGCTGTTTCTTTAATTTTCTCTAATAGGTCCAAATTCGCTCTTAATTCTTCGCTGTTGGTTTCTAGGTTATAGAGTTGTACTCTTAGTGAAGTTTCACCAATCTCCACAGGGATTACCGCCTCAATTCCATATGTAAGCATGAATGGAATTTCTCATGTTGCAAGGCTCGTGGTTATTCAGTATGCCCACAAGATGTTCGGCAGCTCTTCCGTCCACAGCCCCTTGGCCTTCTCCAGCTTCTTTTTTGTTCCATCCAACAAGATTTTATTCATGGCTTCTGCTAGACCGTTGGTCTATAGGTACGCCACTTAAGTCTTACGCAGTTGAATCTCATATTGATCACTGTATTCTTTGAACTTCTGCTCGAATTGTTTCCCATTATTTATGATAAAGGTCCTCGGGATTTCGTACCTATAGATAACAGACTGTAAGAAGAACTTCCACATGTTGGCTACTGTGATTGTTGCTAATGCTTCTGCTTCTACCCATTGGGTGAAGTAATCAATTGCTACTACCACAAATTATCTTCCCTCGGTTGCTTTTGGGAATGGTCCCAGAATATTCATCCTCCATTGCACAAAAGTTAAGGGGCTTGAGATTGTGGTGATCTCGATTGTCAGTTGGCGAGTGATCGGTGCGAATGTTTGATATTTAACGTATATGCGTGCAAAATTCATCGCCTTTTTTTGCAAGTACGGCTAAAAATACCCTCATCTGATCACCTTGTGAGCGAACGCTATGCCCCCCAAATGTTGTCTGCAAATGCCAGTGTGTATCTCTTTGAGGACATAATCAGCTTTTGATGGTTTGAGGCACTTCAAATATGACATAGCATATGCTTTTTTGTAGAGCACCCTCCAATCATGATGAACCATGCTAACCTCATCCTTATATTCTTAGCTTCTTCCTTGTTGGTCGGGAGTATGACCCTGGAGATATGTGATAAGTGGGTCCATCCAGCAAAGGTTCTTCTTCAATTGGCATTATATTCTCCGTTTCTTCAATGCTCGGTGCTTCAAGAACATCTATGTACACTGTCTGGCCCAATTCTTGAAAATCTGATGTGGCCAACTTGGATAGTGCATCTGCAGATACGTTTTGTGCATGGGGTACTTGCAATATTTGAAAGTAAGAAAATTCAGCCATTAGTTTGCGTACCTTTCCGAGATATTGTGCCATGCGCTGCTCTTTTGCTTCGTACTCTCCGTTCACCTGATTGACCACCAGTTGTGAATCACTATGTATGGTGATGCTTTTTAACATTAGGCTCTTTGCAAGGCCCAAACCAGCTATCACTGCCTCATACTTTGCCCCATTCTTTATAGTTTGGAACTTGAATCTTAGTGCATATTGGACTATGAATCCTTCTGGGCTCGTTAAAATCATCCCTGCTCCGCATCCGGCACTGTTGGAGGAGCCATCCATATACAACTTCCAGGATTCTGCATGTCCTTCATGATTGGCATCTGCTGCTAAGTTGTCGTCTGGTATGGTGCATTCAACCACAAAATCTGCCAGTGCTTGTGCTTTTATAGCTGTGCGTGATTTATACTAGACGTCGAATTCTCCGAGCTCAACCGACCATGCGGCTAATCGCCCTGAATGGTCGGGTTTTGCCAATATCTTCTTCAGAGGTTGACTAGTCACCACCACTATCGTGTGAGCCTGAAAGTAAGGCCTTAACTTTTATGCAGCCACTATTAGTGCATAGGCGTGCTATTCTATGTTGCTATATCTTATTTTTGCATCCGGGAACACCTTGCTGACATAGTATACTGGCTTTTGAACTTACCCATCACCTTTTGCCAATACTGCACTGACGGCTATCGTGGTAATAGCTAGGTAAAGCTAAAGCTCATCTCCAGGGTCAGGTTTGGTTAGCAATGGTGGATTTGCCAAGTATTTCTTCAAATCTATGAATGCCTTTTGATATTCTTTCGTCCAATCAAACGTTAGCTTTACCCCTTTGGTCTGGCTTTCAGCTGCTCGGTTTTTTCAGTGCTATGAAGAACGGAAGATACCGATCACCAGAAGCAGAAATGAATCTTCTTAGCATAACTACTGTTCCTGTTACCTCTTGTACTTCTTTGATTCTTCCAGGTGGCACCATATCTAAGATGGCCTTGATCTTGGCTGGATTCGCTTCTATCCCCCTTCATGACACCATAAAACCAAGGAATTTACTAGAAGTTACCCCGAACGCACATTTGGCAGGATTGAGCTTCATTTTGCCTTTTCTCAAAACTTGGAACATTTCTTCGAGGTCAGTTATGTGGTTGGATGCCTTTAGACTTTTCACGAGCATGTCATCCACATAAACTTCCACGTTGCGCCGTATATGCTTTTAGAAAATCTTGTTCACCAACCGCTGATAGGTGGCGCCAGTGTTCTTTAGCCCAAAGGACATAACTTTGTAGCAAAATGTGTCTCTGGCCGCTATGAAGGAGGCCTTTAGTATGTTTGGTTCATACATTTTGATTTGATTATACCTAGAATAGGCATCAATAAAACTCAACAATTCATGGCCTGCTGTGGCATCTATCAATAAATCAATACGGGGCAAAGGGTAGTAGTCTTTAGGGCATGCTTTATTTAAATCAGTGAAATCAATACACATACGCCACCTGCCATTAGGCTTGGGCACCATAACTACATTAGAGAGCCACACAGGATAAAGGGCCGCCTCAATAAATCCTACCTCCAGTAGCTTGACTACTTCCTCCACCACTTTTCCATGGCGCTCAGGCACAAAGGTTCTCTTCTTCTAAAAGACTGGCTACGACGCTGGATGGACGTTCAGCCTACGCTGGACGGACGTTCAGCCTGTGCTAGGCTAATTCCTGGTCAATTTTGGGCATATCAGTGTCTGACCATGCAAATACATCTGCATTGGCCCTCAAGAACTCCACCATGTGCTTCTTTTGCTCTCTCAGTAGGCCTGTACCTACTTGCACGGTCTGGCAATCATCCCCTTCAACAATCTCCACCGAGACTAGGTCCTCGATTGGCTCTGATCGTTCTTGCTCGGTATCATCATAAGCATCTTCGAGTGTAACTTAGAGCATCTGCTGCTCCTTCCATTTTCCTCTTAGATACCCCCATAGCATTTTCTTAAGGTTATCTGGCTTCCACGACACTCTCCTATACCTCCCTCAGTGGGGAATTTCATTTCCAGGTGGGGAGTGGAGACTACGGCATGCAGGGCATTGAGGCCTGGTCGACCGAGTATTCCATTGAAGGTGGAATTAACCTTTAGCACCCGAAAGTTCATCATCATTATGGACAGCAAAAGCTCAGCCCCCAAAGTCACCAATAGCTCAATAGAGCCCTCCACGTGCATGGGTGCTCCAGAAAACCCATATAGTGGAGAATCCATCCTTTTCAGCATTTCAGGCTTCAATTGCATCTTCTCAAATGCATCATAATAGAGCACATCAATTGAACTTCCATTATCTAATACTATCCTGGCCATCGAGCAACTGGCGATAGTCATCTTGATCACCAAGGCATCATCATGGGGTGACTGGATATTAGAAAGATCTTCATCCGAGAAGGTTATTTGCTACTTGGTTCTTCTTTCTTGTTTGGCATTTCAGCCTGGAACACGCACCGAGTATGATGTTTTTTGGAATTCGAGGATTCTCCCCCCAAACCTGGGCCTCCAAATATTATAGCTATCTCTCGGTATGGTGCTTGCACCCCACTGGATTTGTCCTATCCTCACCATCCCCCAATGAACAGGGGATTTCACTCTCTCCTTGGGTTCTCATGGTCAGTTGTCCTGCCTCCGATCACCACCATCCTTCTTTACAAATCTACTCAGACGGCCCCTCTGGATGAGAGCTTCTATCTCCTCCTTCAGCTTCCTGCATTCCTCTATGTCATGGCCATGGTCTTGATGGAATCTGCAGTACTTGTTCTTATTGCGCTCATGCGCAGGCTTAATCATCTTCCCTGGCTGGCGCAGGGTTACCTGGTCCTTAATTTTATTAAGGATAAATGCTCGGTTGTGGGTGACGGCAGTATAGGTTGGCTTCAGCTTCGAATCGCTCCTTGGGACCCATGCCCAATCATCTCTCTTTCTCTTCCCAGCCTTTTGGTTCTTGCCATCTTTGTGGCTATTTCCTCCAGGATGGGAATCTTATTTTTTTGGATTTTTCTTTTCGGCGTTTGTTTCCTTCTCTTGCTCGACTGCAAGAACTTCTACAAGGTTGATGTGATTTTTATAGCGCGAGAAGAGATTATACATATCTACTGGCTCATCCATGATCAGGGACTTCTTCAATTCTGCATCTCTGATTCCACTGCGCAAGGCTTTTAATTTCACAATAGGATCCAAGTTTCGCACTTCCAATGCCTCCTTGTTGAATCTCGTGATAAAAGCTCTTATCGGTTCATCAAAGCGCTGCTAGATGGCCAACAGATTGGCCTCTATTTTCTTGTGGACTCTACTGCTCATGAAATTGGCAAGAAAGGCCCGTCTAAGCTCTAAGAAGCTAGAGAGTAATCGTGGCTTCAGGCGTGAACCACTATCTTGCCGAGCCCTTTAGGATAGAGGGGAATGCCCAACACATAATGGTGTCTGATGCTCCCTAGAAGAACATTAAAGACTTGAAAGCTCTCAAGATGGTCCTCCAGATCCGTCATGCCTCCATACTGCTCAATGGTGGGCATCTTGAAGCCCTTAGGTAGGCGTTCTGCCCTGATCTCCTTTGTGAAGGCTGTTGGAAAACACATTTTCCCACGAATGTATTTTGATGATAGCAAACATATTTACAAACTAACTCAAACAAATCTAAGTATATGATTGATTCCTATAGCCGGACAACAGAAGCCACTAAGACCTCAAGAAGGACTTAACAAAGCTCGAGCATCCGGATACATAATGGAGGATGCAAGATTAAAGATTAAAGAAAAGAAGGACATTGAAGATTGAAGAACATCATTGAAAAAAGTCAAAGAACTCACAACCACAAGGAGAAGAAGCTCCAAGAATAATCAAGTGCACATAGAACACAATTCATTACATGTAACTCACGTGCACATCATGTTGCATTCGCATGTTTTAGAGACTCTAGGAGGAACTCATTTTCATGCCCTAGACTTAAGAACATGGCTATAAAAGTGTTGGACCAAACCCCCATGAAGTCTCAAGCAAGCTGGACCAAAAGCCTTATGACAGACAGTCAAAAATAGGCAAAATTATATGTCGGTCGACCTACAACAAATGTAAAACACACATCTGATTGCAGTAGCCTATCGGTTGCAATCGACAGAACTGTCGGTCGACTGTCACCTATAGGTCGATCCATGGATCGATCGACCATCGACCAACAGCCCCAAATTGGCTTTAACGGCTAGTTTTTGGTAGTCGACTGACAGGATAAAAATGTGACCATTTTATATCTGTTGGGACCAAAACTTAACCCATATTTTTGCTATAAATAGAGCATCAACATGGTTCTAAAAGCATCCCTTGAACATACAATATACACATCTAATTGAGATCATTTGAAGAGAGTTTTCAAATCATTATTGAGAGCATTCTTTAGTGTTGAGCTCAAAGCTCCAATTTATTGTTCTTATCCAAAAACTCAAGCTCTCTACTCTCCACATTCTCTCTAACTCACATCATCAAGGAGAATCATCTAGGAGACTCAAGGTGCATCATTCTCATTCATATCATTGTGCACCATCACTCAAAGGGTAAAGTGTCACTACTATTTGATAGGTATTTATACCAAACTCTTTATTGTATTTGTTTTATTTATGCTTTTGATTTGAGAAAACATTATTGCATTGATCTAGATTGTACTTAGATTAGTGCAAGGACCCTCTCATCCATAAGAGATTGAAGGATACTCTTGTCTTGGAACTAAGATTGTAAGGATCCTCTTATTCTATTAAAAAGAGTTGTAAATGTATCATTTCCCCACCTATTGTATTGAAAGGAAAATACTAGTGGAATTCTCTCAAGGTTGAGAGGAGTAGATGTAGACTAAGTTAGCCGAACCACTATAAATCTTATGTCTCATTTATATTTGCTTTTTATATTTCATCTAAGTATGTAACTAATCAAAAAAGAAGTAAAATCCACTAGTGGTAACCTATTCACCCCCCTTTAGGTTACCCAACAATTGGTATCAAAGTGGGAGCTCAAAACTAAGACTATAATTATCTTTACATTGTGCTAAAAATGATCTATGTCATCATCATCATCCACACATCCAATTGAGGGGCTTAACACTTCTAGGCCACCATACTTCAATGGTGAAGGATTTATGTACTAGAAGTGTAGGTTTAAAAACTATATGTGTACCCATGATATTGATGTATGGACTGTGATTGAAGAAAGTCCCTTTGTGATCACAAAAGAAGCTGGAGAAAAAATTATACCTAAGAAAAAATCCAAATGGACTCCAGCGGATAAAACACATATACAACAATACTTTAAAGCTATTGCATTCTTTCAATGTGCTCTTAGTGAAAAGGAATTCAATAGAACTAGTATGTGTAGCACAGTTAAAGAGCTGTTTGATACTCTTGTGGTTACCTATGAAGGAACATCACAAGCAAAACAACTCAAAATTGATAAACTTATCTATGAGTATGAATTGTTTAAAATGCTTGATGATGAAAGTATTTCTGATATGCTTACTAGATTTACTAACACTGTCAACAAGTTGAAAAGCTTAGGAAAGGAATACTCCAAAGCTGAAAATATAAGAAAGATCTTGAGATCATTGTCCTAAAAATGGAGACCAATGGTAACAGCCATCAAACAAGCAAAAGATCTGGAGATCTTGCACATTGATGAATTGATAGGCACCTTACAAACTCATAAAGTAGAACTCCTCGAAGATGATAAAGCCATGGAAATAAAAGAGCCAAAGAAAAAGACCATCGCACTCAAGACCTCCCATGAATCCGAAGAAGAGGAAAGCGATGACGGAGATGATCTAGAGAAATAAATCTCTTTAATCATAGGGAAATTCTAAAGATTCCTAAGAAAAAGAGGAGGGAGATTCAACAGAAGTCAACCATCAAGGGAAAATAAAGGTAAGACATACTAAAAAGAAAAACCTGTTAATACTAAATTATGAATGTAGAAACCCTAGACACTTCAAAATCAAGTGTCCCATGTTTAAAGGAAAGGAAAGAAAGGACAGTAGAAAGAAAAAATTTTGCATTGCCAAGATAAAATGGGACTCACGTGACAGTGAAGAAGAAAATGATTCCGAAGAAGAAACTATCAACTTGGCACTAATGGTACACGACAATGATGATGATGAGGTAAACTCTCCTTATCATAGCTTTAAGTCTGAATGCAATGATGAATTATATTATGAAGAACTTCAAAAAGCATTTGAAGAACTTTATAATGTAAGCCTCCAAGAGAAAGCTTCTAAAAAGGCCCT
Source organism: Telopea speciosissima (assembly GCF_018873765.1). NCBI lineage: Eukaryota > Viridiplantae > Streptophyta > Magnoliopsida > Proteales > Proteaceae > Telopea > Telopea speciosissima. Next base: position 36,273,964 of record NC_057917.1, on the reverse strand, counting down.
AGAAAAAGAAGTAGTCAATCTTCTACATAAGATTGATGAGTTGACTACACATGCACAAGACCTAGAAGAAGAAAACAAAAATCTAACCACCACATTGCACACATTCACTAAAGGGCAAAAGACTTTAGACACACTATTAGGAACCTCACAAAAAGGACCTCAAAATAAAGAAGGTCTTGGCTATGATGGTAAAATGCCACATCAAGCTATAGAAAAAGGAAAGATGAGAACTCCAAAATGGAGAAAATCAAACAAAGGCTAAACCTCACATTTGATTGTATGTGAAAATTGTCATCTACCTAGACATGAAACTTGTATTGGTGCCTATATTGATGGTAAAGTGATATATAGAGAACCGGATATCAAAAGAAAGCAACATGCATTTTATTACTACTCCTCTAAAGAGAAATAACAAACCTCAAGTAAAATTTGTGCCCTAAAGACGACCAAGGCAATATCCCAAACCTAAGACATATTCATCATTCAAGACACACACCTCATATACATCTCATAGACCTCAAGAAGATTATGGGCTAGGAACGCAACAAAGATCACATATGATAAATAGGCCAAATACCTACACTAGGCCCTATGATCACCAAAGGACCTATGTTAACAATAGGTCTTACACACCACATAAGCATTATGCACCATATAGAGACAATGAATTTCAAAGGCCAAGAAGACCCCAAAGATCATATGGACATCAAAGACCAATAAGTCACACACTTACAACACAAAATCATGCTTCTAGAAGAGTTTGGATACCTAAGGGTATGATCAATCCTAACCTTTATAGACCCATGAGATTATGAAGACCAATGTATGATTGATTCCTTTTATAGGTATGCTTGAAGAGCATGGAAACAAACGAGTGCTACATTGATAGTGGATGCTCCAAGCATATGACGGCTAACCCATTTCTTCACTAAATTGAACAAGCACAACGGAGGAATAGTGACATTTGAAAATAATAGCAAAGGAAAAATAATTGACATTGGTGAAATCACCATTGGTGGTACAATCATATCCAATGTATGCTTAGTTGATAATTTTAAGTATAATTTTCTTAGTATAAGTCAACTATGTAATATGAAATATATTATTACTTTCAAAACCTCCTATTGCTTAGTAAAGAATTCAAATTGTAATACTATCTTGAAAGGAACTAGGAAAAATAATATCTATATATGCTTGCTAGATGAAACTAACTCTAGTAATACTTGTCTCATATCAAATGATGTTGATTTCTTCCTATGGCAAAGCAAGCTAGGACATGTTAATATAAAAATGATTAAGACCATTGCATCTAAGAACTTGGTTAGAAACTTATCCAAACTCAAATTTAAAAAAGATCATGTATGTGATGCTTATCAAAGAGGAAAATAAACCAAGGTATCTCATAAATCTAAAATTGAAGTGTCTACCACTAGACCCCCTAGAACTATTACACTTGGATTTATTCCAGCCTATTACTACACCTAGCCTAGGTGGTGTAAGATACACTTTTATAATAGTTGATGATTTTTCTCACTTCACATGGACTCTATTTTTAAAACATAAAGATGAAGCTTTTGATGAATTTGCATTTTTATGCAAGAGAATACAAAACCAAAAGGGATATCTCATAACAACCATTAGAAGTAATCATTGAGGAGAATTTGACAATCTTAACCAATTTGGGAGTTATTGTAATGAGCAAAGCATAACTCATAACTTTTCGCTCCTAGAACACCTCAATCCAATGGGGGTAGTTGAAAGAAAGAATAGATCACTCCAAGAGACCGCTAGAACAATGATAAATGAATATTCTCTTTCAAAATATTTTTGGGCCGAAGCGGTCAATACGGCTTGTTATATACTAAATCGTATCTTGATTAGACCTATATTACTCAAAACACCTTATGAACTTTATTATAATAAATTACCTAAGGTTAATTACTTTAAAGTTTTTTTGGTATACATGCTATATATTGAATACTAAGAATAACTTAGAAAAATTTGATGCAAAAGCCGATGATGGCATTTTTCTTGGTTATTCTTCAAATAGTCGTGCCTATAGAGTTTTCAACAAGAAAAATTTAATAATTGAAGAATCAATGAATGTGAAATTTGATTAATCTCTTCCCAAGAAAAGATACAAGCCACTGGTAGATGATGATGATGCTTTTGTTGAAATCAGGGAAAGTATAGAAAATTTCTCTTTGAAAGAACTTAAAGACCAACCAAAGGATCTACCTAAGGAGGTTAGACCTTGGAAAGATCATCCCTTAGATCATGTCATTGGAGACTTAGACAAAGGAATCCAAACTACATCTAAAACTCAAGACATTTGCAACCATTATGCTTTTATATTTAAAATTGAACCTAAAATATAAAAGAAGCTTTGGAAGATAGTGATTGGATTGTAGCTATGCAAGAAGAGCTTCACCAATTTGAAAGAAATAATGTTTGGAGCTTGTCCCAAAACTCAAAAATCACTCTATTATAGGAGTCAAATGGGTTTTTAGGAACAAACTTGATGAGGATGGCTCAATCATTAGAAACAAAGCTAGATTGGTTACCAAAGGGTATAATCAACTAGAAGGGATAGATTTTGATGAAACCTATGCACCGATAGCAAGATTAGAATCCATTAGAATGCTACTTGCTTTTGCATGTCATAAAATTTTCAAATTATACCAGATGGATGTTAAAAGTATTTTTTTAAATGATTTTATCATGGAGGAAGTATATGTTGCACAACCTCTCGGATTTGAGGATACAAAACATCTGGATCATGTCTTCAAGCTTAACAAAGCTTTATATGGACTCAAATAAGCTCCTAGAGCTTGGTATGAGAGATTAAGTGAATTCTTAATCCAAAATGAATTTCAAATGGGTAAGGTTGATACAATATTGTTTGTTAAACATAAAGGAAAATATTCTATTATTGTACAAATATATGTTCATGATATTATATTTGGTTCTACCAATAAAAATCTTTGTGTTGAATTTAGCAAATGTATGAGTGATGAATTTGAAATGAACCTAATGGGTGAACTAAATTTCTTTTTAGGACTTCAAATTAAAGAAAAATAAAAAATAGAATCTTTATATGTCAAACTAAATACACTAAGGAACTTCTCAAGAAGTTTGACTTTGATGGACAAAAGTCATCTAGTACCCCTATGAGTACCTCTCTAAAACTATCTAAAGATGAGGAAGGTACTCCTATAGATCCTACACGCTATAAAAGCATGATTAACTCTCTTCTCTACCTCACGACTAGTAGGCCGGGCATCATGTTTAGTGTATGTGCCTGCGCTAGATTCCAAGCCAACCTAATGCAATCCCACTTTAGTGCCATTAAAAGAATTTTTAAATATCTTAACGGTACTATAAATATAGGATTATGGTACCCAATGAACCAAAATTTTGATTTAATAAGCTTTTTGAATGCCGACTTTGCCGATTTTCACCTTGATCGCAAGAGCACAAGTGGTACATGCCACTTTTTGGGATCTTGCTTGGTTTCTTAGTTTAGTAAGAAACAAAATTCTGTTGCTCTGTCCACTACTGAAGCCAAGTACATTGCGGCTGATAGGTGCTGTGCCCAAGTCCTTTGGATGAGACAAACTCTCATGGACTATGGGATACATTTTGATTGTTCTCCAATTAATTGTGACAATACAAGTGCAATCAATTTAAGTAAAAATTCCATTCTCCATTCAAGAGCTAAACACATTGATATTAGGCATTCTCAGAGACAGTTCAAAAAGGGGAATTATTCTAAAATACATTGAAACTGAGAAACAATGTAGACATCTTCACTAAACCATTGAGTGAAGAAAGATTCTGCTATTTGAGGAGAGAACTTGGGATTTGCAACCCTTTTGAGTAGTCTTAAACACTCAAAAGGTTAAAAAATTAACTTGTCAGCAAAATTCTGGGCTAAAAACCCAAAATACTCTATTTTTTGGCCTATTGGTCGATCTACAGAATCGTGTAGGTCGACCGACACGAAAAAATTCTATTTTTAAACATGACCAAGCCCTCATTTTCTCACTTCTCTCCTTGTCTATCCGAACTCTCTCCTCTCCAAAACACTCGTCCTTGATGTTCCATGGCAAACCCTTACCAAATCCTTTGAGTTTTCACCAAATCTAACATTCCATTCACCTTTCCTACTCCTACCCATTTTTCACCCAAAAATCACTCTTCTCTCTTCTCTATTAAACCCTAGCTTCCAAATGGCTCCAAAGCAAAGCAAAGGGAAGCAAGCCAAGAAGAAGGCAAAAGTTGGGGAAAGCTCCATAACATTTGATAGATCTCTCTTCATCTCAGTAGAAGCCTCCATTCTATGGGGAAGATTTGAAAAGAGAAAAGTTGACAATGAAAGAACAATAAGAGTTTCTCAATTCCTTGATTATGAAGTTGAAGAATACTTGAAGTATTTGGGTTGGGAAAATATCTTAGTTTATGTTGATCCTTACTATCCTGATATAGTAAGACATTTCTATTGTAATCTTTGAACCTAAATGGATGACAAGCTTGCTATCACATCCCTAGTAAAGGGTGTTCCAATCATGTTCACTTATGAAGACCTAGGAGAAATCATGGGAATTCCTACCTTTGGAGATATGAGATAGCTTTCTCCTAAAGGGGATGCCAAGACCTTCATGAATGTTGATGAAGTATATGGAGCCATCATGAAAAACTATGTTGGTTTTGAACAAACCATTAGAGCCATAGACCTTCTTGAACTATCAAGACTTATTAGCTTCATTGTAAGCTACAACATTCTGCCCAAAGAGGTCACAGGGATCAAGTCAACTCCTTTCAAGCCTACATCACTTGGTGTCTTATCACTACAAATCCTATCAACCTCCTCATACTTGATTATGAAGACAATGGAACTCTGTACAGTACCTCATTACAGAGTAAATCTTCCATATGACAGACTCATAATAGCCAAACTTAAAAATCATGATGTGGATGTCTCTAAGGAATTCATTGACCCCAAGATGCTTGACATTGACTCATCCACCTTCAAGAAGATGAAGTTGGGTTTTGTTACTGCTCCCCCTCCTCAACAAGCTCGAAGGAAGTGAGGCACTCAACATGTCACAAGTGATGAAGAAGCTGCCCAAGATAAGGAAGACAGTGAGGATGAAGACTATGATGGTGAATGATGAGCACATTTATGTGTGAAATCTTAGGGTATAAAGCATTCATTTTACCACATTGAACAGCACTACTCGGGTACTTTTTGTCATTTTTCAGGTTTAGGGGCATTTTAGTTAAAGTGGAGAATACATGTCTAATTGGACCGCCAAACGCTAGGTTACAAGGTTGAAGACTTCAGTCGGGTTAGCTTTCCAATGAACAACATCAGAAGTCACTTGATTAGAGCCGATTCGAGTTTAGAAGAAGAAGAAGAGATAAAAATCAAGCATAGGGGCATAACGGTAATTTTGAAGAATCAAGAATCTTTCAAAAGATATCAGATATTGGGATTATATCGTCTGGAATTTAAAATGGTGCAACTTTAATTCTTGGGTTAGTTCCATCTGAACCTAGGATAAAAAGATATAGCCCAAAAACGATTCTTAGTAAAATTGGAATTTAGGATAAAAAAATATAATAACAAGAAAGAGAAAAATATCTTTTCTCTCTAATCTCTCTACTAAACTCTCTCGGATTGTATCTCTTTTATTTTGTGTAAATTCGGTTTCTATATCTTCTCTCTCCCACTTCCTCTTAAATTCTCTCATCTCTCCTTTCTCCTTCCCATCTCCCTTTCACGAGCTCTCTCTCCCCCCATATAAAATCCATCTTGACCGTACTCCAGCCGCTCTCTCTCCCTTCAGTCCTTCGTTTGCTTTTTCTGTTTTAATTTTCTATTCTAGAATGATAATAGCAGCAGCAGGGCCATTCCTCTTCGTTATACCTGATCTCTCATCCTCTTCTTTTATTTTTAGTTTGTAGATCTTATGTAATTAGGTTATCATATGTAATTTTATTTTTTTTAGAATCATTGTTAGGATAAATTTTATTTCTCCATCTCTTGGATCATATGTGTAATCTTATACACTTTGGTAATTTGTTCTTCAATATTGGATGCGGCTTCAAGTGATGGGATTCAAGTGACGGAATCTTCATTGGAGTTATTCGAATCAGCTAAGTTCTTCTTCTTATAAATTTTAGTTTTAGTAATTTCTGTCTTTTACTCCATCAATCCTTCCTTCCCTCTTCATTGCTTTCATGGCTAGCTAAACCTCTCCTCTTGGGAATGGGTGAAACCATGAGAGAAGGAAGAATTGATGGCTAGCATTGTCTATGTGATTAATGGACATGATCAATATTGGACTTACGATGGATGACCGCCCACAGCTTGTATGTCATTCCAAGGGGAACTATATACATGCTTGTTAGCCGTATCAATTGTGACACCATTATGTTCATGTATTTTTTTTGTTTACATTGTATGTTGTATAAGCATTGTTTTCATAGGATATGTTAGCCGTATATGAGCCGTGCCACATTTCTTATAGACCTAGGCCGTATGCATGCTTTGCCCTAATATGCTAGTCATTGATCTGCCCTAATTCTCATGGTGGAACCCATTCCCAAGTGACTTTCTTATTTTTAATTCATCCATTCCCTTAGTGGTTGCCCTAGTTTCTATTTTTAATTTGTTATCTTTGGTAATTTAGTTGCTTCTATATTTGCTAGTTTCCATAATTGGTAGTTTCTATATATAGGTTGTTTCCATATTTGGTAAGTTGTACACTTTGCGTTAATTAAAAGTGAAAATTTATTTAAGGTTGACCTCCTCGTGTTCGACCCGTAGCTCCGATTGACCCGTACTTTTGCGGTTATTATTTTGTACAAACAAGTTTTTGGCACCGTTGTCGGGGAGGTGACGCTTGTTTAGTTTTCAACCATGGTTGAGGAAGGAGAGAGGCAACCTATGACCCTTAGGGATCGTTTTTATCCCGCACAGGCTGCATAACCCTCATGCATTCGCTTACCCGCCGCCCAGGGAAACAATTATGAGCTTAAATCTAATTTTATTAGTATGTTGCCCCACTTTCATGGGGTAGCTAACGAAGATGCATATTTGTTTCTTAGGGAGTTTGAGGAGGCATGTGTGCTCATTAAGATGCAACAATTGACTGATGATGCGGTTAAGTTGAGATTCATCCCCTTTGCACTTAAGGATCAAGCTAAAAAGTGGCTCTATGGTTTTCTTAGAGACTCAATAACTACATGGGATCAATTTACTGTTGTCTTCCTAAAGAAGTTCTTTCCCTTGCATAAGATCAATAGGATTAGAAATGACATTCTGCAGTTCAGACACAAGCCAAACGAATCCTTCTCCAAATTCATGGAGAGATTCAACAAACTTCTTCAAGAGTGTCCTCACCATGGCCTAGATACTTGGCATCTGTGTCAAATCATCTAGGAGGGTATAGATTATCAAACCAAGTAGTTGGTGGAATCCATGTGCCCAACTAGATTCACATCATTCAATGATGAAAATCAAGCTTGGGAGTTTTTGGTTGACTTAGCGGACAAGACCAGAGAGTGAGAATCCACTCAAGAAAATGAAAACTCTGGTAAGGGATTTTTACTAGAGGGAACTGTAGCAAAAGAGGCTCAGTTGGATAGTCTTATTAGAAGACTAGAAGCCATAGTGACCAAGGGACCTTCCCCGATAAATTAGGTTTGTCAGACCCTCCCTTTGTGTAGTGGATACCAATTCTCACCATATGAGATGGATGAGTGCCCTAATAGGTCTAGTGGGCATGGAAGCTATGAGAGTGTGCATGTAATGAACAATCCTTATAGTGAAACCTATAACCCTGGGTGGAGAAATCACCCTAACTTCTCATGGAACCAAGGCCCAAATCAAGTTGGTCCATCTATATTCCAGCCTCCAATCTAAGGTCAGTTTGCTCCCCAGCAGACTAACCCTATATTTATCCTCCCTCCCAATAATCTCTGACCTACACCACCAACCCCAATGATGAATCAGAAACCACCTGAATTTTTAAAAAATAGTGATGAGTCTACTAGGATAAATTCCCTTCAGAAGAGTATGGAGCTTCTCATGAGCACATTCATGACCAGCCAACATAACATGGAGAGGCAAATCTCTCAACTGGCCAATGCTCTCCATGAAAAGGAAAAGGGTAAGATGCCGAGTTAACCAGATCTAAATCCTAGGACCTCTATGCCCCATCCATCTCACACTCAGCTGAACTCTATCCATCAGAGTCCATACCACTCAGAACCCTCTAGTCAATGTAATGCCATATATGGTCTGAGGAGTAGACATGAGTACCAACAAGAGGTTCCAATTCAACCAACTCCTTTAACTTCTGAGCCTCCTGTTGATGTTGTGAATGTTCCCCATCCACCTCCTATTGTAAGTGCCCCACATGACCCTCCCATAGTTGTGAATGACTAGCCCCCTCTCCAAGGTTCGTCTGATGAACCTATAGTGGTTAATGAAGAGAAACATGAAGAGCCACCTGAGAAGACTTATGTTCCTAAGGCTCCATTTCCCAATAGGCTTAAAAGCAATAAGAAGGATGCAATAACTGAAAAAGTTTTCAATGTCTTAAAAAATATGCAAGTTAACATCCCTCTTTTAGATGCTATTTCCCAAAGTACCTACCTATGCAAAAGTCCTCAAGGACTTGTGTACTCAGAAAAGGAAAATCAATGTACCTAAGAAAGCCTTCTTGACTGCCAATGTGAGCTCAGTTCTGTCATAACAGATAGTGGCTAAGTATAAGGATCCTGGTTGCCCAACTATCTCATGTATGATTGGTGACACTAGAATTGACCATGCCCTTCTTGATCTAGGAGCTAGTGTCAATTTATTTTCATATTCAGTGTACCAACAATTAGGGTTAGGAGACCTTAAGCCAACATCTGTCACATTACAATTGGCAGATAGATCAGTCAAGACTCCCAAGGGAGTAATTGAGGATGTGTTATTAAAGGTTGGGGAATTTCTTTTTCCCGTGGATTTCATAGTCCTAGATACCCAACTGGTAACCAATATCAAAGGTCAAATCCCAATTATCCTTGGTAGACCTTTCTTAGCTACTAGCAATGCTATGATCAATTGTAGGAGGGAATTTGAATATACTGATCAAAGAGATTTTAAATTCTTTGAAAGTACACTGCCAATTGAGAGAGCCGATTTTGTTAGTCATCCTGTTTACATGAATTTTGGTTAGGTGCTAAGGTTGAACCATAATACACTTGCATGATATAGTTGATTGCCAAGAAGAAAAAATTTATTTGCTCTTTGATCCAGTCTTGGCTTGTAGCCTATTTGGTTCGAGTAAGTAAGCCCGAGGGATGTTTTACACCTAATTCCTTAAAGCCATCTGGTTTGAGAGTAATTGGCCTAAAGCTCATTACAAGAGCCACCTAGAAAGCTTAAGAAGTTAAGACATTGCATGGATTGGAGTAGTGTGTGCTGAAAAAAAAAAAAAAAAATAACAAAAAAAAGAAAAAAAAAAAAAGAAGAAGTTTGAACTCATACTGCATCAATGTCTAAAGCCACAATGTGGCAATAAAATGATATATGCATTGAGAATCTATTCCAACACTACTTAGTAACTTGGGTGTCTGGTGCAAGCCCTGCATGTCATTTAAGCCAATTGTAGTGGAGGGAAACTTGAGTTCAATACTTGAAAATGTATGGCAAAGTGAAATCGAATTGAAATTGAAATTGTGCATGTGTTTAAAGATTCTACCAAGGTTCCGAGCTGAAATCTTTTGTAGCCTTGATGACCTACTCGATCTAATCTCAAGAAAAAACGGTGTGACTCACCCTACCCCAAACCTCCCTAAGTTAGATGTATGATAATTCTCCAACTCAGAGTGGGATAATAAAGTTCAAGTGTGGGGGAATATCTAGAAAATCTCAAAGTAAATTATCTTGGGGCTGCATTCCTTATCTTGGCTATAGTATGGATTTACAAATTGAATTTTGTGTGTATATTCACTGCAAACACTCACGAGACACAACTCGTCCACTAGGGGTAACGTAGGGGTTTAAAGGCTTGTTGCACATGCTAAGTGCAACCATGATTCCTACAAAAGTGAGTTAGCATTTTTGCATTCTAGATTAGTTTTTGTTTTGTTTACTTGAGGACAAATAACATTCAAGTGTGGGGGAATCTGATGAGCACATTTATGTGTGAAATCTTAGGGTATAAAGCATTCATTTTACCACATTGAACAGTGCTACTCGGGTACTTTTTGTCATTTTTCAAGTTTAGGGGCATTTTGGTCAAAGTGGAGAATATATGTCTAATTGGACCGCCAAACGCCAGGTTACAAGGTTGAAGACTTCAGTCGGGTTAGCTTTCCAATTCGCAACATCGGAAGTCACTTGATTAGAGCCGATACAAGTTTAGAAGAAGAAGAAGAGAGAAAAATCAAGCATAGGGGCATAACAGTAAATTTGGAGAATCAAGAATCTTTCAAAAGATTTTGGATATTGGGCTCATATCGTCTAAAATTTAAAATGGTGCAACTTTAATTCTTGGGTTAGTTCCATCTAGGCCTAGGATAAAAAGATATAGCCCAAAAACGATTCTTAGTGAAGTTGGAATTTTGGATAAAAAAATATAATAAAAAAAAAAGAGAAAAATATCTTTTCTCTCTAATCTCTCTCCTAAACTATCTCGGATTCTCTCTCGGATTGTATCTCTTTTATTTTGGTAATTTCGGTTTCTATATCTTCTCTCTCCCACTTCCTCTTAAATTCTCTCATCTCTCCTTTCTCCTTCCCATCTCCCTTTCACGAGCTCTCTCTCCCCCATATAAAATCCATCTTGACCGCACTCCAGCCGCTCTCTCTCCCTTCAGTCCTTCGTTTTCTTTTTTTGTTTTAATTTTCTATTCTAGAATGATAATAGCAGCAGCAGTGCTGTTCCTCTTTGTTATACCCGATCTCTCATCCTCTTCTTTTTATTTTTAGTTTTTAGATCTTATGTAATTAGGTTATCATATGTAATTTTTTTTTTTTTTAGAATCATTGTTAGGATAAATTTTATTTCTCCATCCCTTTGATCATATGTGTAATCTTCATTATACACTTTGGTAATTTGTTCTTCAATATTGGATGCGGCTTCAAGTGATGGGATTCAAGTGACGGAATCATCTTCATTGGAGTTATTCAAATCAGCTAAGTTCTTCGTATAAATCTTAGTTTTAGTAATTTCTATGTCTTTTTCTCCATCAATCCTTCCTTGCCTCTTCATTGCTTTCATGGCTAGCTAAACCTCTCTTCTTGGGAGTGGGTGAAACCATGAGAGAAGGAAGAATTGATGGCTAGCATTGTCTATGTGATTAATGGACATGATCAATATTGGACTTACGATGGATGACCACTTATAGCTTGTATGTCATTCCAAGGGGAACTATATACATGCTCATTAGCCGTATCCATTGTGACACTATTATGCTCATGTATTTTTTTTGTTTACATTGTATGTTGTATGAGCACTATTTTCATAGGATATGTTAGCTGTATATGAGCCGTGCCGCATATCTTATAGACCTAGGCCGTATGCATGCTTTGCCCTAATATGCTAGTCATTGATCTGCCCTAATTATCATGGTGGAACCCATTCCCAAGTGACTTTCTTATTTTTAATTCATCCATTCCCTTAGTGGTTGCCCTAGTTTCTATTTTTAATTTGTTATCTTTGGTAATTTAGTTGCTTCTATATTTGCTAGTTTCCATAATTGGTAGTTTCTATATATAGGTTGTTTCTATATTTGGTAAGTTGTACACTTTGCGTTAATTAAAAGTGAAAATTTATTCAAGGTTGACCTCCTCGTGTTCGACCCGTAGCTCCGATTGATCCGCAAGCTTGCGGTTATTATTTTGTGCAAACAGTGAACCTTCAGGAGACTATGTCACTAGAGATGAATTTTCAAGCTTTCACCAACAACTTGACACTTGCTTAAAGGGCTTTGATGATCACTTCACCTCCATCCACAAAGATCAGGATGAGATTCTTCGCATCCAAAGGGAGAATCAACAGATTCTGCAACGCCTCAACGTGCATTTCTTCCCTACTCATCCTCCTACACAGTAGAGAGGATCAGTATTTTATTTTTTAAGAAACTTTTATCTTAAAGTTCTATATGGACAACCTTGCACTGTTTAATGTTTGAGTTCTGTGGCACACTTAAACCTTCTATTTTGTGGCACACTATGCTTTTTTATGGATTTCCTTATTGATACATTTAGGATTAATATACCATTGGGTTTTTAGCATCCTATTTAGCATAATATTCCCTTGCTTGCTACTTGTACTAACATGCAGGGAATCATATTCTTAGGAAGAACAATCCTAAGTACTCTTAAGCAATGGCTCGGGGGGAGCCTTCCTAAGATGCTCACTAGCATTGACTCAAGGGGAGCCCATCTTGCTCTTTACCTTTTTGTGTTGACAAAAGGGGGAGAAGTATGTGTGATTCTTATAATATGTGTCGTTAAACAATTTTCTTTGACAAATGATTAGCTGTGTTTTGTGATATTATGAACATATATAAAATTTGTGTTTAATTTGATAATATCACTCAATGAACTTGCATATATATTTGAATTGAGAATCATATATATGTCATCATCAAAAAGGGGGAGATTGTTGGAAAACACATTTTCCCACGAATGTATTTTGATGATAACAAACATATTTGGATACTAACTCAAACATGTCTAAGTGTATGATTGATTCCTATAGCCGGACAACGGAAACCACTAAGACCTCAAGAAGGACTTAACAAAGCTTGAGCATCCGGATACATAATGGAGGACGCAAGATTAAAGATTAAAGAAAAGAAGGACATTGAGGATTGAAGAACATCATTAATAGAAGTCAAAGAACTCATAATCACAAGGAGAAGAAGCTCCAAGAATAACCAAGTGCACTTAGAACACCATTCATCACATGTAACTCACGTGCACATCATATTGCATTCGCATGTTTTAGAGACTATAGGAGGAACTCATTTCCATGCCCTAGACATAAGAACATGGCTATAAAAGTGTTGGACCAATCCCCCATGAAGTCCTATGCAAGCCGGACCAAAAACCCCATGACAGACAATCAAAACAGGCAAAACTGTCTGTCAATCGACCTACAATAGATGTAAAACACACATCTAATTGAAGTACCCTGTCGGTTGCAACCGACAGAACTATCGATTGATCGACACCTATAGGTCGATCCATCAGCCGACCGACCATCTACCTACAACCCCAAATTGGTTTTAACGGCTAGTTTTTGGTGGTCGACCTACAAGTTTTATAGGTTGACCGACATGACAAAAATGTGACCGTTTTATATCCGTTGGGACCAAAACTTAACCCATCTTTTTGCTATAAATAGAGCATCAAAATGGCTCTAAAAGCAGTCCTTGAACATATAATATACACATCCAATTGAGATCATTTAAAGAGAGTTTTCACATCATTATTGAGAGCATTCTTTAGTGTTGAGCTTAAAGCTCCAATTTATTGTTCTTATCCAAGAACTCAAGCTCTCTATTCTCCACATTCTCTCCAACTCATATCATCAAGGAGAATCATCTAGGAGACTCAAGGTACATCATTCTCATTTATATCATTGTGCACCATCACTCAAAGGATAAATTATCACTACTCTTTGATAGATATTTATATCAAACACTTTATTGTATTTGTTTTATTTATGCTTTTGATTTGAGAAAGCATTGTTGTATTGATTTAGATCGTATTTAGATTAGTACAAGGACCCTCTCATCCATAAGAGATTGAAGGATACTTTTATCCTGGAACTAAGATTGTAAAGATCCTCTTATCCTGTTAAAAAAAATTGTAAATGTATCATTTCCCCACTTATTGTATTGAAAGAAAAATACTAGTGGAATTCGTTCAAGGTTGAGAGGAGTGGATGTAGGCTAAGTTAGCTGAACCACTATAAATCTTGTGTCTTATTTACATTTGCTTTTTATATTTAATCTAAATGTGCAACTAATTGAAAAAGAGGCAAAATCCACTAGTGGTAACCTATTCACCCCCCCTCTAGGTTACCCAACAAAGGCAAAATCAATGGTGAAACGTTGTTGGCATCACTGTGATTTTCACTGTGCTCGGGGAAATGGGTTCTCTCCTTCGCCTGGGATGGATGTGGAGGTGGCGATGGGATTCCTTGTAGGATGTTATGTTGCATCTCCATAATCTGGTGCATCTAGTCCTACCACCGAGTTTGCATTGCTTCGAACTGTTCCACCATTACATACCATGGTGGATCTCCAGGGAGTCTAGGCTGTGAATCTTTCCTCTGGGAATCATTCTCTTCTATAATTACATCGTCCCATCCGGCATGAGGGCCTGAGAGTCCATCTTGTGCCCCTTCTTGAGCGGAGGCCGCGGCAGTAGCTTTTGAGACCTTTGACTGGTTGTGGGTGTTGGTCATCATGGTATCTTCGCAGGTTTCTTGCTCTTCGTTCCCACAGACAGCGCCAAAAATATTGCATAAAGAAAGAAGCGAGGTTTCCCTCTCTGCAACACAAAAGATTGTATTGGAAATGAAGAACTCTGCAAAAAGGCTTTATTAATTGATTCAGTGATCGATCTCTTTCTTATGGCACTATGGCCTCTATTTATACATGTTGCCCCCACGATTCTCTTTCCAAAGACATGTGAGCTTGCCTTCCTTCTTCTCCGGATGATTGAGTCCTTCTAAGCTTTGGATTCCCCTTGGAGGAGTGATCTCCTCCTAAAATGAAGCCATTAGGAGTCTTTCCATAGATGGAGTGCTGTTTCCATTCTTAATGGCCTCAAGATTCTTTCCGACTACCTCTACTGACATAACCCTCCACATTTTCCTTGCCTCTTATGATGTAGGAGTCCCCGAAGGAATATGCTTTTGGGGCCCCACTCTGCCACATGTAACCCAGTAATTGGTTGGATACAATATAGTGTATCATGAGGTAAAATCACCTTGGAACTCATTTGGTTTTCAAGTAGATGCCTAGGTTGTCTTAAGGATGGTAGTTTAATGTAGGATGAACCATGTTAAACACCATGGTAGTCTTGCAATTGCAAGAACATGTGGGAAAAGTGTAGTTTTGTCAAAATGTTAGTAGAGAGAGTGTGTGAATGGTTTTTGTTGATTTAAAACTTGAAAGAGAGTTCTCTTGGTTGATTCAAAAGTTTTAATATTGCATTAAGTTGTATTTTGATAGTGTAATGGATTAAAATCTAACTTTAGGAGTTTGGGAGTGAAAAACCACAAAAAGTGGAAATTCCATGGCCTTACCTACTCCCTCGGGTAGCCACTGTGCATTGCCGATGAGCTAGCTTTTGCATCCTACGACCCGAATAATTTCTTGGAGGGCACCAGATAGCCTTCGTGGATTTTCTTTGTTTTTATTTTTGGACACCTAAACCAACCGGATCAGCATCCGATGAGTCCGGATAGGGATTTGGTAAGCAACCAACGAGTCCGGCCAGTTAGGACCCGACGAGTCTGGATGGCCCTATTTAGCTTATTTTGTTTGTTTTGCTTGGCTGAAGCTAATGGGAATGGAACCAAGGTTACTCTTAGAGTAATGAAGTTATTCAGAGTGCCAGCTCAACAAATCCTAGTACACCGGACAAATGACTAGCCCCGCGCCGTATCCTACACCAAGAAGGACTCTTGCCAAACGGGGAAGCTCTATTCTAATAGGTTTCTACGGAGAGATTTCCTACTAGAAATAAAACACTTGCTAACCAGGGATCCTCCATGACCGCCTCATTCTACTAGGTCAATCTTATAAATAATCAAGTAAACACCCCAGAGGGGGGGATCAAATCTTGAATTCTTTGAAATTATCTGCTGCTAACAAGACCTGACTTAAGCATTAGAGAGTCCCTTGCCGAAGAAGACCTACTCTCCCTTGCTAATCTATTTATATGTGTAGGCTATATCCACAGGATCTACTTGTAGACGCTGAATTTTGTCACCCCCTTGGCGATGATGACGATCGGACGTAGATGACTGGCAATGTCCCCAAAATCGACACTATATCAAAAATCATCACCACTCGTCCTGTAAAGCGTACAACCATGCGCACGACCCCCCCAGACAACACCAAACTTCCTGCCCAACCCCCACGAGGTAGCGTCATGGTCGCAGCCCCGTAAGGGAGTGCCCTACTCTGTGTGGCCCCGCCATGCTACATCACAACCTACGCGGCCTTACTGTGTGGTGCCATGTGCGGGTGCGCTACGGCCCTGTCGTGTAGTGCCGTGGCTTGCGCGGCCCTATCGTGCAGTGCCACGCATGCTATAGCCCTACCACGCAGTGACGTGGCCTGAGTGACCCTGCCATGAGGCGCCCGTGCGCATGCACTGTAGCCCTGCCGCGTGGCCCCGCGGGTGCCCAAAATCTAATTTTTTTCTCCATTTTTGCTCTACCGCGGCCTGCCATGCGGCCTCGCACATTTTCCAAAGCACTGTCGAACCCAAAATTTGCCTATAAAAAGGGGGTCATCCCCCTCATTTGAAAAAGAGAAGTTTGTGGGAGAGGGGGCAACCCCAGAGCTCCAATTTTCTAGTTTTTCCTTGTTTTCCTTGTTTCAGTGCTCTTCCCTAATCCGATTTTGAGCCTTCGTGCATCATCCCTCTGTTTGAAGTCCAGGCTATCCAAGTCCAGCTTCTTTGACCCTTTCTTGCCCAAATCTGGGAAACCTCCCATGGCATAGCCAGTCTGTCTGGCCTTTGAGCCCCTAGTTTCCAAAGCCTTGGAATGCATTTATTCTGTCCGAGATCGTAAGATTCAACACTCATAAGCCGTTACTCTGTCTGACAAAAGGGATAAATCCACTCTTTTGCCTCCACCTCAGCTGGGGGACGACGTCCTTTTTGCATAATTGCATTTATTTAAAGCATACAAGTATACATTTCGTTCGTTAACTTTAAATTTCAGTATAATGTAGTCCACTCAAGTACTCTCGTGTAGTGTACAGTAGTTAGTATAACATAGTTTAATTTAATTAAATTTCAGTATTTTGTGCATCGTTATTTACCCATACATGTGAGAATAGAACATTCATGAGGGAGAATATTCAAAAACAAGCATCTAGTAGAATGACAGGTTCATCCAGGCGCGGGTGCCTAACACCTTCCCACTCTCGTAACCTGACCACTTACCCTGAATCTCTAACCAGACCAACCGAAGTCTCGTAGCCCTTCTAGGTCTACACCAATGGGTCCTAGGCCCTAATCCTAGGTGGTGACTCCATTTCATTTTATTGTATGACCTCCATCCCCTGATAAATTGACACCATAACCCATCTGAGAAGATGTATTCCTTCTCTCCCTCAAATCGAGGAACACCCAGAAAACCCTGCCGCGCGCCATCCTAGTGCCGGACCGGAAAAAGATACGGATCCTCACAGTGGCGACTCCACTGGGGAATTTTATGGTCAAGCTTTCAATTACTAGATGCTATTGTTGAACGTAAGAATTTTCTCCCTTCTTCATTAATTGATTGAAATATGTTTCGCTAACCCTTTTTGTACTAACTGCATCATGCATTGTATTCGAAGTGAAATCAAACGATGAGGGTACTCCCTGTTGTGCTTCTACCTCCGAGGAAGTGGGGCACATCATACTAAGTACTTTGAAATCAGATGATACCTGCTTCCTGCACCACTATCTTGTGCACACAACACTTAATGGGAACACACAACCCCGTGGTTAGTCGTTGAACCCCATGTGTAGTCATGGATAATTCGCGGTCAAAGCCACAACCCTTGATATTTACTGTACGGGTCTAGAATTACTGACGAGGGCATTCGCTAGTGTGTCATGGGGTACTCCGCTACTCAAAAAGGGCATTAGTTTGATTATTCTGAGATCGTGTGATCTATTCCCCAGGTATATCAAAAGAACCACGTACCCGTGATTCACTATCATGAGCGATAGGTATATCGGTCCTATCAAGGGTGACCTTATTCTATCTAATCAGCCTACCTATATCATGCATCATGTTGGAAATTAGACCATATACAACTAGGATACGACACAAACTAACCTCATAGCTTTTTGAGGTCGAAAGTGGAAATCCCAACAGCATACTTTCTCTTAATGCAAAATACCGATCAGGGGAAGAATTCTATTTGTCGCTCGAATGTCCCTCGGTGCACGTCGCATATCCATGTAGGTCAGTGTATCAAAAAATGTAGCCTCGATTGTCCCTCAGAAAGATACACTGTCAAAATAATGCGACAATGATAGAATTCTGATGAGAGGTGCTCTATATTAGGAAAAGGTAGATTGTTAAGAAGTCTTTGATTAGATCTCCTTGTGATAATTCAAATTTGATCTCTAAGAACTATTAAATGATGAAGGATCTATGGCAATATATAAATATATATACATCCAAAAAATGTGATCATTTGCTTTTATTCTCTTGATTCTATTTTACTTGAGTAGTCGATGGTAAGGTTTGCACCTACGTTCAAGACTACATGGGAATAACCCATGTGATCTTGTGATATGACGCAAGCTTGCCATAGATCCTTCATCATTTAATAGTTCTTAGAGATCAAATTTGAATTATCACAAGGAGATCTAATCAAAGACTTCTTAACAATCTACCTTTTCCTAATATAGAGCACCTCTCATCAGAATTCTATCATTGTCACATTATTTTGACAGTGTATCTTTCTGAGGGACAATCGAGGCTACATTTTTTGATACACTGACCTACATGGATATGCGACGTGCACCGAGGGACATTCGAGCGACAAATAGAATTCTTCCCCTGATCGGTATTTTGCATTAAGAGAAAGTATGCTGTTGGGATTTCCACTTTCGACCTCAAAAAGCTATGAGGTTAGTTTGTGTCGTATCCTAGTTGTATATGGTCTAATTTCCAACATGATGCATGATATAGGTAGGCTGATTAGATAGAATAAGGTCACCCTTGATAGGACCGATATACCTATCGCTCATGATAGTGAATCACGGGTACGTGGTTCTTTTGATATACCTGGGGAATAGATCACACGATCTCAGAATAATCAAACTAATGCCCTTTTTGAGTAGCGGAGTACCCCATGACACACTAGCGAATGCCCTCGCAGAATTCTAGACCCGTACAAGAAATATCAAGGGTTGTGGCTTTGACCACGAATTATCCATGACTACACATGGGGTTCAACGACTAACCACGGGGTTGTGTGTTCCCATTAAGTGTTGTGTGCACAAGATAGTGGTGCAGGAAGCAGGTATCATCTGATTTCAAAGTACTTAGTATGATGTGCCCCACTTCCTCGGAGGTAGAAGCACAACAGGGAGTACCCTCATCGTTTGATTTCACTTCGAATACAATGCATGATGCAGTTAGTACAAAAAGGGTTAGCGAAACATATTTCAATCAATTAATGAAGAAGGGAGAAAATTCTTACGTTCAACAATAGCATCTAGTAATTGAAAGCTTGACCATAAAATTCCCCAGTGGAGTCGCCACTGTGAGGATCCGTATCTTTTTCCGGTCCGGCGCTAGGATGGCGCGCGGCAGGGTGTTCTGGGTGTTCCTCGATTTGAGGGAGAGAAGGAATACATCTTCTCAGATGGGTTATGGTGTCAATTTATCAGGGGATGGAGGTCATACAATAAAATGAAATATATATATATTTATATACGTCTATACATTTGTTTGCAAACAAGAAAATATTAAAATAAGATAAAAAAATGAATCACCTGAGTCCTAAATTTGTCCCCTTTTACCTTTGCAAGCCACAATTCCGCGACAAAGAAAATCCTTGTTACCTGTCTGGAACCATTATAGCGGTCGATTGAATCAGGCCATTCTTCACCAGTTTCCATCTTCTAGGCCTGTTGAAAATTTTAGTTCACGTCCCTTGACTTCTGGTCCCCTAGTATAAATTCCAACAAGGTCACCCCCTATTATGAGCACCATGGATCCGCCAGAGGCCAATTCTTCAGAGGAAGTACTGAGTCAGGAAATGGTTAGCATGCAAAGAGACATGACAGAGATGAAACAACTAGTCACGCAGTTGGTCTAGTCAATGCAAGGTCAATCTCGAGCAGATAATGCATCAACCACTGGAGAGTCAAGGGTGACCCCCACGATGTCTAGGGCTCACCCTAGGATCATAATAGAAGAAGAGGATGTTGCCATCAATGCTCACCAGGACCCACCAGAAACGAAAAGGGAGAAGCAGATGAGGGAGAAATTTAAGAAGCTCAAAATAGCAATGAAAGGAAAGGCTATTGAGAAACCAGAAGAAGACATGGTCTGTTTCGCTGGAGAAAGAATACCCGAAGATTTCAAATGGAAGCTCGACAAGTTTAACAGAACCAGAGATCCCCGAGCTCACTTGAAGATTTTTATTACAATAGCCAAGTCATGGAATCTCACAGAAAATCAAATGGGACAAGCATTCCTTTACTCGTTAGCAAGATCAGCTCTGAGGTGGCTGACCCAATTGGACCAAACTCAGACTCAAACTTGGTCGACAATTGTAAATGCATTCACTAAATAGTACTCTTACAACACTGAAGTGGACATCACCCAGCGTGAGTTGGAAACCCTGAGGCAAGGAGCCGACAAGGGATTTTCTAACTTCATCATGAGGTTCTATGAAAAGGCATCCAAGATGTGGAATCGCCTAAATGAATCAAAGCAGGTTGAAATCATTTTGGAAAACCTACATGGAGAATACCATGATCGCCTCTACTGTCAGCACATCAAGACCTTTGAAGCACTCATAGCCATTGGGAAGCGTATTGAGGATAAGCTCTTCAAAGGGAAACAAGCCTAGGCTTCAACCAAAGAGGCTTCCGAATCCTATTTTGGCAAGAACAAAAGAGGAGGAAGAGAGAAAGGCCCCGAAGTGAATGCAGTTACTACCGTTCAGTACACTAAGAAGCAAATTTCACCAACAGTTGCTCCTCCTTTGGTGATCCAGGCTGAGCAATCAATTCCTCCCAGACAATTCACCTTTGGCAGTATGATGCCCACTCGTCTTTTCTTCAAACTCAAGAGGGAAGGGATGTTGGATGTTGGATTTTGTACCACCATGGCCCATGAATATGGCCAATCTGCCTCCAGGATATAAGTTAGAGTGGCATTGTTATTACCACAATCAGAAGGGTCATCAAACAAACAGATGCATATACCTCAAGCATGCAATCTAAGACTTGATAGATGTAGGGAAAATTGAATTGAAGATAGATCAACAACCCAATGTGACTTCAACCCTCTGCCAGACATGGAGTGAACATGTTATAAGAGGATGTTCCCTTTAAGGACCCGACGGTCCTGATTCAACCTGTGAAGCAAAACCGAAAGCTGATGGACGCTCGAACCTATAGGGCTATCCTAGCAACCCAAACTGAGGAGAGGCAGAAGAAAAGAAAAGAATTGGAGGCACTAAAGGAAGAGCCGAGTAAGGGGTTCTCCAACTTCGCCAGAAGGTTCTGTAAAGAAGTCGAAAGGATGTAACCCCCTCTAACAGAAGCAGAGCAAGTGGAGATGATCCTAGAGAATCTACATGGTGTGTATCATGAGTATGTATCTATACCCTCAGCAGCGTGAGATACTGGAAACATTTTCCACCTTAAATGGTTTGCTAGATGAAGATGAACTCGACTCCCCAAGATTGTCCATGGGATCTATGAATGCTTTGGAAGAAGGGACAACGAGTTTGGACCCAACCACTCTAATTTGGCCTATGAAAGTACCTTTTAAGAAATTGAGAACAGTATGGAGGGACAAAGTCCGCCTCATGTGATAAATGGATCTCCCTACAGAAGCAAGAACCAAGATCAACAACTACCTGAAGGAAATGTACAAGGAAGAGATGATCAAAAGTCAATCAACGCCATTTCGTGGCCAAAGCATGCACGCTCAAAAAAGGAGAGTGAAGCGAATGATGGCATATGTTTACTACGCAAGGACAAACTGCAATGGAAAGTTCAGAGGAGGTGGACAGTGCTGTGACCGAGGAAAAGGCCAGGCCTCAGACCATCGGATGATGAAGCTTGAGTTTCTAGAGAATGGACTTGATAGCCTTGGACCCAATGTGCAAGTGAGAGCGCTCGGGTTCACCGATTATGAGGTCAGTCATATGTCATATGTGGAGAATTCGGAAGAAGAAGAAGATTTCACAGTTCACATTCAACCATTGAGGAAGGGTCGTCTGAAGACAGCATAAGAAAAATTGAAGAGGTCACGCCGAGTATAATCCAATCTATATCTATACTAGCCATTGGTGAAACTCTATCTGGAGACACTTTCCTTATCCAGATGGGAGGAGGGACTGACGATAGTGAAGAAGAAAACTTTGAGCCACAATCTGAAGCTGAGTTCTTCATTGAAACCCTACAGTGGATAAATAACATCGGAGTTGATGATGATGAAGCAGACCCAATAGACTTCATTCAGCCTATCCCTCAAGAAAAAGGAAGAAGCGACGAAGAAGAAGTAGGGTCTCCAGTAAATCAAAGAAGGGTGTGGTGCATCAAAGGGGAAGACTTTGACAAATGGAATATGAACATCTGTTATCAAGTGCAAGACATCCTTGAGCTAATGTCCATAACTTATGACATCCTGTATAAGGCTACTTCCCACTTCCCAAACATGGTGTGCGAACACTTCGCGGCATAATGTGAGAAGATAGAGTTGCCAACGGAAGAAGACTTTCTTCAAAGAACATTACATGAGTTAAGGAACATGACCTAGTTAAATCTCACTTTGGCAAAAGATTTCTTTGGGAATCCTCCTCAAGATCCCATGTTGAATTCAGACAACTGGTCATATTCTGGGCCCTCGAAGATGACAGAAGAATGGGAAACTTGGATTGGTAACATCAATGCCAGAGATCTATACTTCGACCTAATGGAAGGAATTCACCCTGTTGATAGCAGTGAAGAAGGAGATGATTCAAGTAATGAAGAAGCATCCAACAAAAATCTAAATAAAGAAGTAATGGACGAAGATACGGGCGATGATTTACCCGATGAAGCATCTGAAATGGAGGTAGACGTCTTATCAATTTGTAGACCAAGAGCTTGGTCCCTTCTATTGGAAGCAAGAGGGATCCTCAGAATGGTCGACAAGATTCATCAAATGCTTTTTGAAGTAGTACCTTCAGACAAAAGGTACCAAGAAGAACTATGGTGACAACATGTCACACCCCCATCCCAGACAAGGAATATTATACATTATAAGGGGTGACTAGGATGACACGTGTCATCTCATTAACCTGCCAGGATCACTGACACAGTGTCCCAATGCACAGTCATAACCAATATTAAAGCAATATAATATAATATCAGAGTGCGACAAGGGAATATTACATTCCAAAGATCAGTAGTTTTGTGGAAGCGTATAAAATCAAATAGTTACAAGATGTTCAAAGGCTAAATGATAAATACTGTAATTAATACCTTTCCCATGACCATCTAATAACTATCAACAAGGGTATAATAGTAAATGTTTATACATAGGCTTTAAGCCCTAAAATAACAAAAGGGGAACAAGTCCCAAGTATCCTCACGCCGTAGGCATAATCGTCACAAGGACACCCTCGCCATGTTCCTCAAACACAGCTTTTGGCTCTTCCGTACCTGCACCATGATCTAAAAAGTGTGTACACGACGGGGTTAGCTCCACTGAGCCAGTGAGGGGATGGGGATGCACAAACACACAATTCACATAGTCCAATGATTCATGCACATGTTAATTCCATTTTTTCACCTATCACACAACTAAGTCAGAGGTATATGCTACTGTGACAACTCGAAAAACACTGTGGGTCACTTAACTTATCGCCACAATGAACCTCAATTGTCACCAGGGGGTCTATGCCGGACAATGCCACCAAAACATCCCAGTGACAAACCCCGATAGCCATTACTACCGTGACTGGCCTCTCCCACCTCCACAGAATCCGAAGTTCTAGTTACGTAACACCTAAACCCCTATTGATAAGGGTCGTAGCATAAGGATGCAAAGTCCTAGCCGCAGATATACTACATGGAAGTCCTATCGTCTCGAGAGGTAATTCGGACGCATCAACTTTTCATCTAGTTTAGCACCCGGGTACCAGCACGGCACGATGCATATAGTTCAATATGACATTCAATCAAATGTATTATATATGTATTTCGGGGTTCGGGCACCGGCATTCACCGACACCGTAATCCAATAAAGAATGGAAAGCAACCCCAACATCATCATATCAATCATTTAATAAAGTATGTAAAATGCACAATCATGTTTAATAAAATATACTAATAGCATGGTACATATGAAATTAATAATAATAGCAAGCCCAAACAAACCAAACCCACTCACAATATATGTTATGTCCCGAAGTTACAAGTTGTCGCCGCGATTAAGTAACATGTCACAAGATGGGAACTTTAAACCTAAATAAAGAGTGAGAACAGGGTTAAATAAGTAGAGGGACGAATCCCCAAACGGTCTCTCTTAATTCTTCTAAGTATAAGATTTCAAAGACAGGGTGATTTTATGGGTGGTCTCATGCCCAATTCCTGAATCCACATGTAAATCCTAGCTAACCAGGGGCTCAAGAAGGTCTCTGCCAAGTGCGGTTGTACAAGTGGTTTGTCTCAGGAAATGAAACTGCACATAAATCCTAGCTTTCCAGGGGCCTTCTCAAGGCTGGGACGTGGTTGCAAGGGTGGTTTCTCGTAGGTCTTAAAACCATATGTAAAACCACATACCTGCAGAACCAAAATTTGAAAAGTTTCTCACCAGGGGTTCTTTTCCCAAGGGGTTTAAAGGTAAGGAGGCTTCAAGGAAGCTTCTTCCTAGGTCCATTAGGGTTCTAAGACCTCATTAGGTCCATATATCCCAAAGGATTCAAGAGGGAAACCAAAGAGAATCTAATCTATAGCTTAAATAGGGTAGAAACCCTAGGTTCCTCAAATAGAATGAGATTGAGAGCTTTAGAGCAAGCCATGGAGTGAAATAACTCCACAATAACCAAAGCTAAGAGTTCCAATCGATCTTTGGGTTCCAAGACAAACCCTAGATCGAATCTCCCATTTCCCAAACCCCAAAACCCAAATAGAAGAAGAGAGATAGGATTTAATGGCTTACCTAACCTCCAAGACAGGAGAGCTCCACATTTATGGCTCCAAGAGGTGGGGTCTCAAGCCTCCAACCAAGCTTCTCCACCTTCCTCCTCCTTTTCTCCTTCCTCTTTCTCTCCTCCACGATTTAGGTTAGATGGGAGAAGTAATGAGGAATGAATGCTCTCTCCCCCTTTAGACTTATTTGTAGAAAGTGGGCCTTGTGTCTTTTAAGTCAAATGGGTCAAGAGATAAATGGGTTGACCCATGGTTTTATTTGGAAATTAGGAATGGAATAACCCATCCTTGGGTCAAATAGAGTTAAATGGGCCCTTAAGTTAAATGGGCCCCCCAAGTTAAATGGGTCACCTAAGTTGGATGGGTCATTAAGCCAAATGGGTTATTTAAGCTAAATGGATCGATCCATAGGTTCTAAATAGGAAATAAGTTTATTAAAGGGGTGGGGTCCACATAATATGGGGCCATAAGTCCCTCACCTGATTCCCAAGGTGAGTGGGACCCACAAATAAAATATTTTCTACACAAATAAAATAGCCCGGGCGGTTTAAACCTTGACCCGCACTTCGAGGACATCGAAGGGAAGGGTAAATAAATAAGTCAAGGGCTAGAAATTACTTCTCCATTGTCATGGTTTGTCCCCCATTACTCCGAATAGTTTCCTCCACAGCAAACCCATACTGTGGTCAATAATTTTGTAGCTGGGTCTGACCACCAGTGAGAACAGCTCACCAGCATACATGGCAGCGGTAACTATACGTCACGAAAAAGAAATAATAATTAATTATAATCCCGGGTGAGGGTGTAACATCCCCCCCCACCTTACAAGAAATTTCGTCCCCAAAATTTGAGGCAGCTAGGGTCTCAAGAGATAAGGACTGTTGAATAACAACATCCCAAGTCACCCACACCTTACACTAAGTCAAAGGTCGGATCAAGATGAGGCAGTGCCTATATGGCACAGCAAGTCAAGTTTCACAATTCTTTTCCTTTATAGGGTCACATTACCATAAGAAATGTGGTTCACAATAACCCAAGGAAAATAGGGTTCCAACTACTAAGTTAAGTCTTAAGGAACAGAGGTTCCCTCGATCTTCCAGATCAGGTGATACTACTCTAGCCTTCACTACTCTAGTCATTCTTGGGTTACAGGATTTAACATGTTCAGTCTCCAACATAGGGTTCACATTCTGAAGGCTTTCACATCTGGTTGTCTCATTACCTAACCCAACTTTAGAATGATTTGGAATATTGATGGAATCTCCTATTGTTTACTCACAGTACGGAGGGAATGCATTTGGTGATCCATTACTCCATTCATATCTGTTGTTGGAGAAGATCTTGTTACATTCTTCAGTTTCAGCTTTCTCAACCTTTAAACCTATAATACAATCATTCCACGGGGGAAAATCCACATCAGTCCTCTTTCGAAAACCAACAACCTTTATTAGCTTTTGTCCAAGTCAACTCTTTAAGCAAGTCTCAATAATTTAACTTACCCGATCATTAAATTCATTATTCATTTCCCTAAGGTTTGGTCAACCAAGGTCAGGGCTCCAACTAGTTACACAACAAGGTCGAGGTAAGGTTACACTTGTAGTACCATAAATTACATAGGTTGTCGGCCTTTAGGGCAGCATCAGATGCAAGCACGGTTGTAGGTAGGGCCTTGCATTTGCCCTTGCATTCGATCATGGCATGACACAAATTTTGAAGGTGTTCTTTAACCTAATTTGTCCCACTTGGATCTTTAAGTCCCAAAGACAAGGGAAGGGTGTCCTAGGGTCCACTAGGGCCTGGCTATATCATTAAATTCATTGGGCTTAGAGAACTCAAGGGATTGAACTCTCAAAGGTCACGTTCAAAGGTTTTGAGTAATGATACCCAAACTCCTAGTCACATAAGTCCAAGGTTCTATGGGATATCTATATATTATATATTTTATTTTCACACCAATACATAGGCATAAATTCAATAATTACATTCATATCCCTATGGACATATCTATCATCTAGGTCAATCCACAAGAACAAGAAGTTCTCAGGTACGGTTCGCTAAGTCCTTTTTTGGCAAGTCAAATCATGTTGTGGGACTTTCTCTATGAGTCTAAACAAGGTCGGATAAACCAAGTAAAGTTTAAATAGAGTCGTCACTAGTTTGAGGTGTTATGAATGACTTTCAAATACACTTGACCTTTATGGCTTACTCAAAGATACCAACCCAACCCAGCCTATTACTTTCCTTTCTTCATATCTACCCACAGGTTTAGATTCTACGCACCCCATTAAGGGTCTCTACCCGCATAGGTTTAGGTTTCCCTATCCATAAGGTTTGGGTCTTTAAATTCACAGGGTCTAAGGTCTTCATCCTCAAGGGTAACTCTCCTCCTTTGAGTTGAGAGGGGAGTCACAACAGTCACCAATGCCTGCCATTTCCTATTGGCTGGCCCAGTCGGGTATAAGTCCTAATCCCTTTTAATTCAAGGTTTTGACCAGACTCAAGTGGTTCCCACAAATGGGTCACACAACAGGGGTGTCCAATCTAGAGTAGAGGCACATAATCATTACATATAGGTGTGGTCAAAGGTCTCCAAAACAAGCTCAAAATCTTAAAAGAAATCTGGTGGACTCACGAGCGGTGTCAGTACTCTGGGTCTATTTGTGGCTCTTCTGCAAAAATAGAGAGAGCGGATTAACGGACGGATGTGGAATGCAAATTTGTTTATTCGTCCAGTCTCAGAAGTCTCAAAGGTCGAGAGAGTTTAAGTCGAACGGATCTACGGATGGACGCATGAGTATGGATCCGTTCGTTGATCTGTACAGCTTTAAAATGATAATTTCAAGTTTTGTGCGGAGCAGATTCACGAGCGGAGTCACGACAAGTGGATCCATTCGTTCGTCTATTCATAGAATTCTAACAAACAGAGCCGCAAGTTTTAAAACTCACTTTTGGCTCCAAAGAAAGGGACATAACCGCAGGGAGAAAAAGCTCTATAGGGACTTCCGTTCAAGCTTCCCTTGGGTGATTTTCTTGTAATCTCAAGCCTCAAGGTTTAACTCTCACTTGTTCAAGATATGGCTTTCTTCTCATTTTTATTTTCTCTTTTCTTGGATTTGGGCTGAATCATCTCAAGTTGTGATCATATCTTGATTTTGCTTGTAATCCCATAGCCATGTACACCAAATCCATGCCAAATTGACTGGGACTAGGGTTTTAGGTGTAAACCAAGCCCTATTTGATCGATGGCACTAAGCTGTTGGATCCTTGTTTGATTATTGCATCTTTTATAAATTTTTAAGTATTTACAAGCATTTTAGAGATTGTTGCTATGTTTGTCATGTCTAGTTAAATTTTACTTGGATTATGTCCAGGTTTTGATTGTGGTAAAGTCCTCAATTCATAATATTTTGAAAAAACTCTTCAAGTTCAAGTTTAATTCTTTGGCATTCCATAAAATCTCATAGAAAATTATCACATTGTCTTATCCTCAAGCATGTTCTTTTGTATACATGATTGTTGATAAAATCCTTGAAATCTTTCATCTTTTCCTTAGATAAATAATTCTTATCTATTGTTGGGGTATTTTCATCCAATAACTTGCTCGTTTGGTATTGGTTGGGATGTAAAGTAGCCAAAAGCACATGTTGTTCACATTGGTCTCATTATTTGCATCCATGCACTAGGAATCTCACATGAATTTTACATGTGCATTTATCTTACTCATTTCTCTTTACTCCAAACATCTTCCTATGGTTATCATGTCTCATTTTTCCTTATAAGCTTTTGTCGCAATACAATTCCCATATCTTGTAGACATTTCACTTCTATAATTTTATTTGCCAAACATAAAGCTTAAATTACTAGGGTAACATAGGCCACAAGAGGGGCGAGGGAAACATCAAATGAAGGTAACAAACACCTAAAATAGGTTGGTTAAACCAAACAGGGCCAAAAATCCTTTCTGGCTTGGGCGGTTTTATGCCTGGTTTTACTCAAATATGAAACCGCAGGTAAATCTGCTTGAGACTGAAACCAGAATAAACAACCTCGGCTAAGCGCGGATTTTCAGGTGATTTTTACCTGGGCTGAAACCTTATGTAAAATCGTCGGGCCTTTTTCCTTAAATTTAAAGTCCGCGATTTAAAGGCTCATTTCCCTCGTTTTAAAACACAACTCTAAAGCTCTGGAGAAATCCCAACCACGACCATACTTGCTCTCTCCTCACTTCTTGGTGGATTTTGGTGCTCCAAATTACTCCTCAACAACACCAAATCGTATTCAGGTAAGATCTCTCTCTCTCCCATCGATTTCTTTCTCTTGGAGAAACCCCAAAACACGATTTCAGGTTTGAAAACTTGGGATTTTTGCTTCCTTTTTGCTTAGTAGGCTATTTGTAACCTAGTCTTAATAATTTTTTCACCATAAGCAACCTATACAAGGGCTTGAACACGATCTTGGCATCCAACTCAAGGATTTGGGTTAGATTTTGGAAAAACCCAAACCCTAATCGAATTTCCTCTTCCTTCTTGCCACATTTGAATCGGTTTTGCTATGTAGGCTTAGTCTACACTATTTTGAGTTGTCACAAACCATCTTTACTTATTTCTCATGATTCAAACTCCCAATCACAAAATCTAGAAAATTTCTTTAAAGTTATAGCATGTTTCATGATCAAATGAGTCCATATTTTGCTTAAAGTCACTGTTTTGCATAAAGCATTACTTTCTAGGCATGATATGGCCATCAACCTCTGTCATGTATGATTGCATTCACATAGTGGCCATGCATTCCCTTTTTCCCCAACTTCTTAGAGCATAATTTGATAAAATCAAAATTTTCTAGCCTAAGAATCCTGTTGTAATTTAATTGTTTTGGAAAAAGAATTAAAGGCTAGGTTTTAAACCTCATAGATTTACATTGATCATCCTACTTAGGCTTTAGCATTCATGGTACTAATTTGTTATAATCTTAGCTTTTGGCTGCAGGTTAAGAGTATCTAATGGCTCTCAGAACATGACGTGCATGCATTGAACAAGTTGTACCAACTATCC
Organism: Telopea speciosissima; assembly: GCF_018873765.1. Taxonomy (NCBI): domain Eukaryota; kingdom Viridiplantae; phylum Streptophyta; class Magnoliopsida; order Proteales; family Proteaceae; genus Telopea; species Telopea speciosissima. Next base: position 36,243,757 of record NC_057917.1, on the reverse strand, counting down.
TAGATCTACTATGGTTTCAAAAGATAGAGGATCAAGAGTTTTATCGAGACTACTTCCGCTTCAAAAATATAATGGAAGGGCGGGATGTAGTGTTGGATGATCTCAAGGCTTTCAAATTGGAGCAAAGATTTGAGGAATTGGGGTGGACCAACATTCTCAACCTTCCTGAACTATACTACCCAAAACTCATCCAACATTTCTATGCAAATTTGGATACCGAGAACCTAGGCACACAAAATTATCAGGTTGTTTCATATGTCAAGGGAGTCCCTATAGCCTTCACCGTAGCACAGTTAGCGGGGATTCTTAATGTGTCTATTGGGGAAGCGAAGACCTATTGCTCGTCGGGAAAGAACCCCTATACCTTCATCAAGCGGAGGTAGTGACATTCTGACGGCCATCAGGTAGCTGAACCTGCGAGTGGTGGATGACTTTAATGAGGTCCTAAAGCAACTCTCTGACCAAACTCGGCGCCTAGAGGGTATCGAGAGAGGGGTAGATGACATCAACACCTTTCTTGGTCGTGATGGTGGCAGTGGTGCAAACGATTAGCCCAGCTTTCTCTCAACAAATCGAAGTTATCTCGGATCAGTTCTTCTAGTTTCTTGTCTTAGGATAGATATTTGTGGAGCTCTTTTACTTTTCTTTTTTTAGTTTTTTTCTTTTCTCTTTTGGAAATGGTGGACTTGTATATTTAATCTGAGATAAACAGAATCAAATGTTTTGATTTGAAACAAATGGGATCTTACATTCTGAGTTGGGAAAGGCACAGTTATGCCCAAATAGAGAATCTGGAACAATTATGGTGTTTAGATTGGTATCTTTTGATTGAGCAGGATGGAGTCATATGTTTTTGTTGGAATGGATGAAATCATGAATATCGAAATAAGAAGGATATGGTTGCTTTCCAGGAAGATTTGGAATAATTGGATATTTGTAATTAATCTTATATGTATCTCTATGTATTTGCTTAATTCTCTCTTGTTTAAATCATTGTTGATAATTGTGCTTGGTTATAATTGATTCATTATTATTTATGAATTATAACATATAATTGCCCATTTATGACCTACTTAAGACTCAACCAAGCAATTACACAGTTGTAGCTTAACAACCTATGGTTCAAGTCCTAAGTTCCATGTTACTTATTATCTTCTAAGTCCTTGTTTCACCACAATCAGTCTTCTCCTATGTCTGCACACCATCATTTATGTTCTTGAAGATTTTTAGTTTAGAACCTAATTGTGGAGAGTAAATCAAGAGTCCGCGAGACTGAGGTCGGTGTAGAGCATCATTGCTCTGATACCACTCTGTCACACCCCCATCTCAGACAAGAAATATTATACATTATAAGGGGTGACTAGGACGACACGTGTCATCCCATTAAGCTACCAGGATCACTGACACAGTATCCTAACGCACAGTCATAATCAATAATAAAGTAATATAATATAATATTAGAGTGTGACAAGGGAATATTACATTCCAAAGATCAGTAGTTTTGCGAAAGCGTATAAAATCAAATAGTTACAAAATGTTCAAAGTCTAAATGATAAATACTATAATTAATATATTTCCCATGACCATTTAATAACTATCAACAAGGTTATAATAGTAAATGTTTATACATGGGCTTTAAGCCCTAAAATAACAAAAGAGGAACAAGTCCCAAGTATCCTCACGCCGTAGGCGCAATCGTCACAAGGACACCCATCGCCATGTTTCTCAAACATAGCTTCCGGCTCCTCCGTATCTGCACCATGATCTAAAAAGTGTGTACACGAGGGGGTTAGCTCCACTGAGCCAGTAAGGGGATGGGGATGCACAAAAACACAATTCACATAGTCCAATGATGTATGCACATGTTAATTCCATTGTTCCACCTATCACACAACTAAGTTAGAGGTATATGCTACTGTGACAACTCGGGAAACACCGTGGGTCACTTAACTTATCGCCACAATGAACCTCCATTGTCACCAGGGGGCCTACGCCGGACAATGCCACCAAAACATCCCTGTGACAAACCCCGATAACCATTACTACCATGACTGGCCTCTCCCACCTCCACAGAATTCGGAGTTCTGGTTACCCAACACCTAAACCCTTGTTGGTAAGGATCGTAGCATAAGGGTGCAAAGTCCTAACCGCAGATATACTACATGCAAGTCCTATCGTCCCGAGAGATAATCTGGACGCATCAACTTTTCATCTAATTTAGCACCCGAGTACCAGCACGGCATAACGCATACAGTTCAATATGACATTCAATCAAAGGTATTATATATGTATTTCGGGATTCTGGCACCGGCATTCACCAACACTGTAACCCAATAAAGAATGGAAAGTAACCACAACATCATCATATCAATCATTTACTAAAGTATGCAAATTGCACAATCATGCTTAATAAAATATACTAATAGCATGGTACATATGAAATTAATAATAATAGCAAGCCCAAACAAACCAAACCCACTCACAATATATGTTATATCCCGAAGATACAAGTTGTCGCTGCGATTAAGTAACACGTCACAAGATGGAAACTTTAAACCTAAATAAAGAGTGAGAACAGGGTTAAATAAGTAAAGAGACGGATCCCCAAACGGTCTCTCTTAATTTTTCTAAGTATAAGATTTCAGAGATAGGGTGGTTTTATGGGTGGTCTCATGCCCAATTCCTGAATCCACATGTAAATCCTAGCTAAGTAGGGGCTTAGGAAGGTCTCTGCCAAGTGCGGTTGCATAAGTGGTTTGTCTTAGGAAATGAAACCGCACATAAATCCTGGCTTTCCAGGGGCCTTCTCAGGGAGGTAGTTGCAAGGGTGGTTTCTCGTAGGTCTTGAAACCATATGTAAAACCACATACCTGCAGAATCAAAATTTGAAAGGTTTCTCACCAGGGGTTCCTTTCCCAAGGGGTTTAAAGGTAAGGAGACTTCAAGGAAGCTTCCTCCTAGGTCCATTAGGGTTCTAAGACCTCATTAGGTCCATATATCCCAAAGGATTCAAGAGGAAAACCAAGGAGAACCTAATCTATAGCTCAAATAGGGTAGAAACCCTAGGTTCCTCAAATAGAATGAGATTGAGAGCTTTAGAGCAAGCCATGGAGTGAAATAACTCCACAATAACCAAAGCTAAGAGTTCCAATCAATCTTTGGGTTCCAAGACAAACCCTAGATCGAATCTCCCATTTTCCAAACCCCAAACCCCAAAACCCAAAATAGAAGAAGAGAGATAAGATTTAATGGCTTACATAACCTCCAAGATAGGAGAGCTCCACGTTTATGGCTCAAAGAGGTGGGGTCTCAAGCCTCCAACTAAGCTTCTCCACCTTCCTCCTCCTTTTCTCCTTCCTCTTTCTCTCCTCCACGATTTAGGTTAGATGGGAGAAGTAATGAGGAATGAATGCTCTCTCTCCCTTTAGACTTATTTGTAGAAAGTGGGCCTTGGGTCTTTTAAGTCAAATGGGTTAAGAGATAACTGGGTCGACCCATGATTTTATTTGGGAATTAGGAATGGAATAATCCATCCTTGGGTCAAATAGAGTTAAATGGGCCCTTAAGTTAAATGGGCCACCCAAGTTAAATGGGTCACCTAAGTTGGATAGGTCATTAAACCAAATGGATTATTTAAGCTAAATGGATCGATCCATAGGTTCTAAATAGGAAAGAAGTTTATTAAAGGGGTGGGGTCCACATAATATGGGGCTATAAGTCCCTCACCCGATTCCCAAGGTGAGTGGGACCCACAAATAAAATATTTCCTACACAAATAAAATAGCCCGGGCGATTCAAGCCTTGACCCGTACTTCGAAGACATCGAAGGGAAGGATAAATAAATAAGTCAAGGGCTAGAACTTACTTCTCCATTGTCATGGTTTATCCCCCATGACCCTGAATAGTTTCCTCCACAGGCAAACCCGTACTGTGGTCAATAATTTTGTAGCTGAGTTTGACCACCAGTGAGAACAGCTCACCAGCATACATGGCAGCGGTAACTACACATCATGGGAAAAAAATAATAATTAATTATAATCCCAGGTGCGGGTGTAACACAACAACCAGTGAATGAAAAATGGTCGTTACCTCAAGTCATGAAAGAATTGGAAAATTTTGTCACCCTAGTATTTGCTTTGACGAAAGATTTATCTGGAAATCCTCCATCATCTCCAGACGGAGGAAGCGTGGACTATCACGAATGGGCATGAGCACACGACCAGTGGTTCCACCTCTATAACATCAATGAGGAAGAGCCAATGAAAGATACCATGGAAAACATTCATCCAGTCATATCCAGTGATGAAGAGGGCTCATCAGAAGTAGAAGAACATTTTGGATCTTTATCTGAAGCAATGAGATTCTAAAAATTGGCTAGCGAGATCTTTGAAATGATCTAACAGATGATGCCAGTAGGGCCATGAAGGCCTGACCATGACCAGCTCGTCAAGCACCTTTATGAAAAATAAAAAGCCTTATCCAAAATTCTACAGAAGGCCCAAAAGACGATTGCTGCCTTAAAGGCAGAATGCGAAGTCATTAACCCAAGAAGGAGGAGTCCCATGGTGAACCCTTGTGGTAATTGAAAGTGACTTGGAAGATGAAGAGTTGTGCCTAGTCAAACTCACCATAAAAGGGAAGGAGCCTAAGGGTTCAAAGACCCGAAGTGGAAAGAACTTCAAAGATAAATGATTGATTGTAGAAAAGCCCTACGCACCTGCTCCCAATCAAGTCAAGTACGAACCAAAAAATCAGGTGTTGAGCTAGCTAAAAAAAGTACAAGCTAACATCTCTATCTGGGAATTATTGATGGCCTCCCCGTTGCATCGGGAAGTAGTGCTAAAAGCACTCAACAAGGTTCAAGTACCTATAAAAATGGGCCCAGAAGAACTCTCACACATTGTAGGGGCTACCTACGCCATGCAGTCTCTCTCCTTCTTGGAAAGTGATCACCCGCCTGAAGGAAAGGACCATAATCGAGCTCTGCACATTATAATATAGTGCAATAGGAACCGAGTCCCTCAAGTTTTGATTGACAACGGGTCGACTCTCAATGTCATACCTCTCAAGGCTGTAAGTTGTATAGGGTTGGATCTGACCCAAATGAAGCCCTCTGCTCAGCCAATCCGAGCATATGATAACATAAGAAGGAAGCTTCTAAGCATTCTAACCACAGAAATCTGAGTCGGACTTGTCCTGTTCACTATGGAATGCCAAGTAATTGACATCCAAGCATTATTTAACATGTTGTTGGGATGGCCTTGGCTGCATTCTGTAGGAGTAATAGCTTCAAGTCTGCATCAGAAAATGAAGTTTATTTATTAAGGAAAAATGATCACTATCATTGGCCATCCAAAGATTGTCCACACCTTGGCAAGCATCGAAGTAGGTGGGGAAGCCCTGATAGATACCCAGTTGGGAGGATTTGAGATTAGGGCAATAAGTGTAATGGCCTCAGAAATGAAGGAGATGATTCCATCTAGTTACCCATCCGCATGGAGCGGAATAATTCTGAAGATGTTGAACAACATGGGGTATTTTCTAGGACTTGGATTAGGAAGGAACCAACAAGGGATTCAACATTTCCCTGACTTTCCTACCTATGGCAACCATCACAAGCTAGGATACAAAGCACCAAAGAAGGGAAGTTATCCTAAGCGAATGAGCCTAGAGTGCCAGAAGGCCAAGAAACCATCTCCATACTTCAAGACTTTAATTGGTTATTTTGTCAAAGAAGGTGACAGCTTCCCTTATGGCGGAAATATTGAGCCTTGGTTTGATCACAATAGTGGAAGTCTCCAGTCAGGATTTGAAATCTTCTTCCAAGAGGACATCGACTGGATCTACCTCTAACTAGAGCAGATGAAATGAAAGCTACTGAAGAAGAATTGCACATCGAATGACTATTTGAAATAGCTATGATCTCCGCAGGGGAGGAAGAGGGGCCAAAATCTTATCTGTTAATTCACCCTATCCAAGAGCCAATTGTGAATTGGATTAGTGTCTCTGAAAGGTTTAGTAAGATAGAGTCTCAGGGAGTGGTCAGCTCCAAGTTAGTCCTATCTATCGATGAGTCTGTTGTAATCAAGGAGGGTAGTACCTTCCAGTCTAACGAGTCTGCTTGTATTCCTGCTCTTATCATGAATGAATCAACCATTCAGAGTATGTCTCCTCTCCATCTGATTCCCCTTCTTATTCTTCTTCCGATGATGAGGATATCCTTGAACATCATCATTTAATAAAGTAATTAAAACAAAGAAAAGCCCAACATGTTCGAGAGGACGTATGCCCCATAAATTTTGGAACTAAACAATGCCCACGAATGGTTAAAATTGGTGCCTCGCAAAGCAAAGAGGAAGTTGGTTAGATGACAACCCTATTGAAGTAATTTGAAGAAGTGTTCACTTGGTCATACGAAGATATGCCCGACATCGATCCAGAAATAGTGCAATACCAACTGCCTACTTATCTAGATGCACGACCTATCAAGAAAAAGCCCAGAAGGATGCGACCTGAATGGAATGAAAAGATTAGGGAAGACGTCATAAAGTAGTGGAACATGGGATTTCTATAGGTGACACAATACCCTCAGTGGTTGTCCAATATTGTCTCCGTACCCAAGAAAGACAAGAAGGTGAGAATGTACGTAGATTTTCGAGACCTCAACAAAGTCAATCCCAAAGATGACTTTCCCTTGCCACATATTGACATATTGGTCGACAACACGGCAAAACATGCCTTGTTATCATTCATGGATGGATTCTCCGGATACAATCAAATCAGCATGTGTCCAAAGGATAGAGAAAAGGCAGCGTTTACCATACCATGGGGAACTTCCTATTACAAGGTTATGCCCTTTGGTTTGAAGAATTTTGGGGCAATATATCAAAGGGTAGCAACCGCCATTCTCTATGACATAATACACAAAGAAGTGGAGGTGTATGTGGATGAAATGATTGTCAAGTCGGTCACTCGACAGGGGCATTTTACAACATTGAGGAAGTTCTTCGAACGAATTAAAGAGTACAAGCTAAGGTTGAACCCTCCGAAGTACGTGTTTAGAGCAACAGTAGGGAAACTCCTAGGATTTCTCGTCAGCGAGAGAGGAATAGAAGTGGATCCCGATAAGATAAAGGCTGTAACAGAAATGCCAGCACCAAAAATAGAAAAAGAAATCCGGGGTTTCTTTGGAAGAATTCAGTACATAAGTCGGTTCATAGCCCGGCTAACCACCGTATGTGAACCCATCTTCAAGCTCCTAAAGAAAGAAGAACCGAAGCAATGGAATGATAAGTGCCAAGAGGCGTTCGTAAGGATAAAAGAATACCTGATGAATCCACCCGTCCTTGTTCCGCCAGTATTGGGTGAACCACTGCTATTATACTTATCTGTCGGCAAAACACCAATGAGTTCCATGATCACGCAACAGGATCAGAAGAGTGGGGAAGAATAGGCAGTTTACTACTTAATCAAGAAACTATTGGAGTATGAAACTTGTTACACACCATTGGAAAAGGCGTACACTGCTTTGGTTTGGGCAACCAAGAGATTGAGATATTATATGATCCCACATCAAATCTGGCTCATCTCAAGGTTGGATCCGATTAAATATCTCTTCGAGAAGTCAGCATTGATAGGAAGGATGGCTAGATGGTTATTGTTGTTATCAGAATTTGACATAACATATGTCAACCAGAAATCCATAAAAGGACGAGCGATCTCGGACCATCTAGCAGCATACCCAACCGGGGTGGATTCACAGCCGCTAGAAGATTCATTCCCAGATGAGGATTTACCGTATGTAGAGGAAGAAGACTGTGAAGACTGATAGCAATTGTACTTTGATGGTGCAGCCAATCAGAGAGGATATGGGGTAGCAATATTGTTGTTAACCCCAGATGATCTCTATCTGCCATCTTTGTTCCAACTAGAATTCTCTTACACCAACAACATTGCAGAATATGAAGCATGTGTAATCGGTCTCAAAGCTGTCATGGCATTAGATATTAAGAAGCAGAGAATCTATGAAGATTCGTCGTTCGTGATTTGTCAGACCCAAGGAAAGTGGAAGACAAAGGATGAAAAGTTGAAGCCTTACCAAGAACATTTGGAGAACTTGATCAAGGGCTTCAATAAAATCACCTTCGAATATTTGTTGAGGGACAATAACAGATTCGTTGACGCCCTAGCTACTTTGGCTTCAATGGTCGAATGTACTCTAGATAATCAAGTTCGCCCATTCTTGGTAAATAGAAGGCATGGACCAGCATACGAAGAGTCAATAAATGCTCTAACAACTGATGGAGGTCGTGGTCTGCACCCATCATTGACTTCATCAGAGAAAGGAAATATCCTCCAAATTCCACAGCCAGTGAATAGAAGAGGTTGTGAAAGCACACCACGTAGTTTGTACTTTAAGGCAAGAGGTCCTACGATGGTATACAACTACTATTCGTGGATGAGGAACCGGCCCAAGTCATCATGGAAGAAATCCATCAGGGAATCCACGAACCACACATGAATGCCAGGATGCTTGCCAAGAAAATCCTCATAATGGGATCACAAATGCTAGATATTTACCAATATCATTCACATTCCTCCAACGGAGCTCCATTCGTTAAATGCTCCCTGCCCATTTTCAACGTGGGGCATTGATATAATTGGAAAAGTCACACCAAAGGCATCCAATGGACATGAATTCATCCTTGTGGCCATAGATTACTTCACCAAATGGGTGGAGGCGCAGTCTTATACTGTCTTGACAGCAAAGTTCATCAAGGAGAACATTATATGCAGATATGGAGTGCCACATGCCCTCATTTCTAATCAAGGGGCACATTTCTGGGGAAAAGCAGAGAAGTTCTGCACCAAGTTTCGTATCCAAAGGCATCGGTCTACGACTTATAGACCACAGACTAATGGGGCAGTGGAAGCAGCCAACAAGAATGTCAAAAGCATATTATAGAAAATGGCTGATACCTATAAGGATTGGGCAGAAAAGCTCCCGTACGCATTATGGGCCTATCAATCCTCTACTAGGGCAACCCCTTTTTCCTTGGTCTATGGGATGGAGGCAATATTACCCGTAGAAATCCAGGTACCATCTCTCAGAGTATTGATGGAAAGTTGCCTAAAGGAGAATGGATGCAAGCAAGACATGATGGGCTTAACCTCCTTGATGAAAAGAGGATGAAAGCCATGGATCACCTCAAGAAATACCAACTCAGAATGGCAAGGGCATTCAATAAAGGAGTTCACCCATGCAACTTTAAAGAAGGAGATTTGGTACTTCGAGAAGAAAGAGCACCAGTTCATGATCTAAGGGGCAAGTTCTAGCCTAATTGGAGTGGACCCTACTATGTGAAAGAAATCTTGGTTGGGCAAGCAGTTCTTCTCACTGATTTGGATGGAGAGGATCTAAAGGGCCTTGTCAATATGGACCAACTTACAAAATATTTCGTATAGCCATTTGGTCTGCATGAACTAAGTTTGACCTGATTCCTTTCCAAAGGATACGTAGGCAACTTGGCATGCTCAAGTGCGGTCACAATAGCCAGTTCTCACCAAGGACATTCCTTTAATTCTACCATCTGGCATCTCTGTCATTCAAGATTCCTTCTTGCCAATCCTGCCACTTAGCAGTTCTGTTTGTTATATAAAAATCCACCATTTGGCATTCTCCCATATGAGAAAAAGAGACTTGTTCCAGTTTATTAAGGAAGTTCTTTGATTGAGTGCAGGTAACATGCATCATCCACAAAAGGCAACTTCCCTCAATGAGATCTTGCGAAAATGGACCCTTAACATGAATTCTCACGATCCAATTCTTCTGGAAGACGTCTGATTGTCGGTCCTAGGAAGGATCATGTGCATGGAGATTCATCCTGACATGCTTTGACAAGCACACCAGTGTTGGGATCCAAAACTACATGTTTTTAGATTTGGAGAAGTAAGGATAAAACCCATAGTTGAAGATTTCTGAGCTTGCATGCTCTCGCCACCACCAGGGAGACTAGCCCCCCCTTGCATAGCAACTACAAAGGAACTTTACATGATTTCTTTAGAAGGACCATGAGGGAAGTCAAATAAATCATGAATTATGGAAAGGTGGACATTCTAAAGGTAGCAGGTATTTTCTCCAGGCAATAAGGAGCCAAAAGAACCTAACAAGGGAGTAGAAGGAGAGCATATCTCTTTTGAATGATCGAAAGGTACTTATTATGAACTCCAAAAAGGGGTGTTCCCCCTGTGATTACGGATCTAGTTTGGCAACTCCTAGATGGGTGTGACATTGTCCCCACCATACTGGCAGAAACTTTTAAGGGCCTGGATGAAATGAGTGCTTGTTGAAAATATGGAGTGGATTATTGCATAGGATCACCCACGATCTTGCAGATATGGTTGATGGAGAGACTACGGTTGGTCAAACCTATAGCTGATGCCTGATTTCAGCAAATGCATTTCCAAATTCAAAGAGAGACGGAGGAATTTCATACAATCAAGGGCTGGAAGAAATATTTGGAAGAAAGAATGGACGAGCAAATTCAATGGAACTGCCACTGGTGGGACATCGAAACCCTAGTTCTCGAGACTCAAGGCTACAATGTTGTTAGATTAATGGGCTTAACTCATACTACTTTTTACTTGCCTCATCTAGTGCCAACACAGTACCACTCACTGCTCAAGATAGTAGAAGTGAAGATTCAGCCACCACAAGAATTGACGTCAAAGATTGTGAATCTACTCGATAAACTGTGGTAGAAAAATGTAATTGTCGGGTGACATTGTTGGTCTATGTGTAAATTTCTTACCTTTTTTAGGTTTTCCTTACCCCTTTATCGTTTCCATGCATGTAATGATCAGGGATTAAATAAAAATATTTGGGATTATGCATTGCAAAGGAAAAAGCAAGTGTCTCGAATAAATTAACATATTGTTCCCATTCCATAAGCATAAGAAGATTAAAAAAAATTCAACCATCATCCTACATTCCCATATTTAAAACATGAAAGAAAAAGTGTTTATAATAAGAGGGAGATGTGACTAGTTCTCATCACCGGAGGACGCAGTCTCGGCATCCGGCACCTCCTCATCATCATTAGCATACCCTTCATCATCACCGCTCTCATCATCATGCGGCACGAACGGGGCAAGGGTGATTCCCGTAAATGCCAACTGTCTCCTGAGATGTCTGTTCTCCTCAGCTTGATTATGGCTGCAGTTCTCATGATAATCCCGAGATTCCCGCATATCACCAAGCTGGCCACTCTGGATTGGTTTCATTTTAAGAAGGTAAGGTCTTGAGAAAAAAAAAAGAGAGAACGGAAAAGAAAAGAGAGAAAGCACTCACCAGTTGTTGGACATAACATGTCCGCTCAGAAAGCACCGCATCCATGCCTGCCTGTATCCGACGCATATCAGTATATCGCTCGGTGTTAATCTGCTATGACAAAAGAGTAGAGTCAGCACCAAGGATGAGGAATTCAATAAAAAAAAAAAAAAGGAAAAGGGTGATGTACCCCATCAAAGGGAAGAGGAAGTCCCAGGTCATGGTTAAAATTCTGCAAGCTGGAAGAACAGTTTGAAGACTGGTGTTAGAGAGAGAAAAGGTGGTCCATCCCCGGTACCCTGGGATGAGGTTGCTCATCCCAACAATGCGAAGATCGGCTTTAGCGCTCTGAGAAGGGTGGGAGTCGGCGCTGCAGCTATATGAGGGAAGCATCCCTTATGTACCAAGAATCAAGGGACAACCTGGATACTGCGGAAAGAAGAAAGCAAGATTGTCAGAACAAATGAAAAAGAAGGACATAAAGTAAGGGAAAAATTCAAAAGAATACCATAGGGCCCTCTCGAGTCAGGCGAACGTAGACCGTCTCTCGGAAGAGAAATTCTTGATAGTTCCGATCAACCAAAGTCAACCACATGGCAGGGACTCCAACCATCAACTCTTTAATATCAGGAGACAGAAGAATAGAATGCAGGAAGGAGGAGGATGAGGTACCAGCTAGACATAATGCCACTGAAGAGTAACTCTCTCTCCCAGATAAAGCTTGGCCCTGGCTGGTCCTTAAAAAACTATTCACCTCTGAGTGAGCGCAAGGGCAAAGTTGTAATCATCTTGATCACCATCCTCAGCAATCTCCTCCTCATCATAAGGATGCCAATGGACTTGGAAGACATGATCAGAAAGGTCAGCCATCATAATTAAAGCAATAGCATGAGGAAAAGTATTGACATTACCTAGTTGACTGTCAAGTCATTGAGCTAGAGGCCCACTTGCAGCTCGTCAATGATAGTGCACCTCGATCCCCCCAGCGTGTCGCTATAGGGATGTAAGGGACGGCCTCATAAGGAGAAGAGGGGACATGAATCCCCAAAACTTCATAACACCACACCTATTAATAAAAAATGACATAAGGAAATAGCATAAAAGGAAAAAAAATGGAAAAGAGAGAGAACTGAAATGTACCCAAAGGACATAGGCGCAGCTAGTGAGATTGGGTAACCCCAATAGTGGCCTATCCATCATTCCCAAGAAATGGGCGTAAGCAGATCTGCCCAAGTCAAAGGTCTTGGCATCATCAAAGTCTATAAAGAAACGAGCAAAGGAAGTGTCTACTCGACCACGTCCATCGTAGAAAAGGACGTTCGAGATCAAGCACAGGAGAAAGCTCCTAGCAGCCTGATCTAGTAACTCATCAGAAGAATTGTCATCTATCTCCTGTTCATCCCATTTCTTCTTCAAGGAGGGTAAGAGCATGACGCACTCAGTCACCTCAAAGCCAAGAAGATCACTAATCTCCCTCAGAATCCTCATCCGGTTAGATGGAGTCAATACAACAGGCCTCCTAGTAAAGGGAAGACCAGTAATCATGAAGAAATCTAGAGGGGTGATGGTTAACTCCCCTGTAGGCACATGGAAAGTATGGCCACCAGTGAATAGCTAAGGCTTGAATGACCGGAGTATCAAGCTTTGGGGCAACTACTTGGGCCACTCGACCAAGCCCAGTGTGATCTACCCTCTCCCTCATGGCAAGCTGAAGCTGCCAATACCACGACTGAACATCGTCCATACAGCAGTATTTCTTATAACGAGGGGCATAGAGATCCTACCAAATGAATAGCCAAAATAAAAAACTAAATCAAGCATAGAAGGCAAGAGTCACTTACATCTATGAGACCTTGACCCTAGATAATGCAGCACTTGTGATGGGCAGTATCCATCACCATGGAACAGGTGTACCACTCTGCGTGCATGTCTCCCACCATCCCGAAGGAAGGCCTCCCAAACCAAACTTTCTTCGCAGACATGATGAAGAAAGGAAGCAAAAAACACAAGAAGGAAATGCACGAGAAAAAAAGGGAAAAAAGGAGGATAGAGGGTAGAGCTCCAAGGATAGAAAACCCAAAAAAGGAGAGGAGAGGAAGTGAGGAAGGAGTGACCCCCCTCCCTTTATGGCCAAAAGGCCTTGGTCGTGCCAAGCCGCGGCCCCGCGTGGCAGTGCCGTGGCCTAACCCCATAACTCCGCGCAAAAAAAAAATTGGTGGCCTCTATGCAGTGGGCTTTGTTGCCATGCCCCAAAATTTTCTTTTCAAAAAAACCCTCTTTTTGAATTTTTGGTCACAATGCCATCTCATTGTTACACTTTTCACAATTTTTGGTCGCTATGCCGTCTCATCGTTACTCTTTCAAGAATCCGTTCGTGATGCCATCTCATCATTGCACTTTTCAAAATTTTCGGTCGCGATGCCTTCTCATCGTTACACATTTCAAAAATTTGGTCGCGATGCTGTCTCATCGTTACACATTTCAAAAATCCGGTCACAATGCCATCTCATCATTACTCTTTCAAGAATCCGGTCATGATGCCATCTCATTGTTACAATTTCAAAAATCTGGTAGCGATGCCATCTCATCATTTCTCTTTCAAGAATCCGGTCGTGATGCCATCTCATAGTTACAATTTCAAAATAGTCCGTCGTGATGCCATCTCATCGTTATAATTTAAAAAATTCGATTGCAATACCGTCTCATCATTACAATTTTAAAATATTCGATCGCGATACCGTCTCATTGTTATGCTTTTCAAAAAATTTGGTCGCGATGCCATCTCATCATTACACCTTCAAAATTTTGGTCGCGATGTCATCTCATTGTTAAACCTTCAAAAATTCGGTCGTGATGCCGTCTCATCGTTACACCTTCAAAAATTCAGTCGCTATGCCGTCTCTTCGTCACATTTTCAAAATTTTCGATCGCGATGTTGTCTCATTGTTACACTTTTACAAATTCAGTCGCGATGCCGTCTCATGGTTATAATCGGTCATGATGCCATCTCATCGTACACTATCATCACTCTGTCACGATGCCTTCTTGTCACACCCCAAACCACCCCTTGGGAGGATTAGGTAGGTGACCCGAATTGCATAACGGCAATCCGCCAAATCCCACGGATCTAGAAGCAGTTATTATATTCATGGAACCACATTCATTCACTTAACCAAAGGCAAGATCAGAGTGCTGCAGAAAAGCTACAATTTACAATTATAAAGAGAAAGCATAGCAGTACGGGAATGAAAGTGATATATACATATATATATATATAAAGTGTTCCAAAACATTCCCACCCAAGTACAACCCACAACAAACAACTACACAGCCGAAAGCTAAAAGAAAGAAATACAAACATATATATATATATATATATACAGGGTGAGATAACTCAACCCCAAAAAGAAAACAGGAGAAACTACAACTAAACCTCAACCAGCACAGGGATAAACTCCTAGACAAAATAAAAGGAGTCCCCAAAACAAAAAGAATCAAATGCACTCTTCAACGGTCTTCGTCAATGACCATTGAGAATGCACGCATCATCGGCACGACCTTCGTCGGGGTCCATACCAAGATCATCATAACAACCAGGGCTCTCCTCCTCGTAATGAGCCTCCATGCCACAGCGGCATCGATCTGCAAAATCATCTAAGAAAAATATATATAACAGAGTGTGAGCCCCACTGAGCTCGTGAGCAAATATATCATCATGCATACACGTGCAACCACAATCCACATGATCCTACATCATATGCAAGTCCGGATTATTTATTAGCCACCTAACAATACAACTAAGTCAGGTTTGTGCTACTACAATCCCCAATACATGTATCCCTGGTGTGCGCTTGGTTACATCTTCCCGCGATACACCCATTGAGTTGTCAAAGAGGACCAGTCAGCTCTCGCATTCTTTCACCAAGGTCAGCCCGACCAGCCCTCTGTGATTAACCCATGGGACAATCCATTTCTTTTCTCTTTTCTTTTCTTTTCTGGCTCGTAGCCCATATTCATCATTCCAGTGTTCTTTACATTCATTCACCATTCCGATGTTCTTTTCATTCATTCACCATTCCGGTGTTCTTTTCATTTCTTTTCTCTTTTCTCATATACATATGGTCGACCCCACAGGCATCCAACACCTTAACCCCTATTGGCAAGGGTGCGTAGCACGGGTGATGAAACTCTAACCCCATGTCTATATGGCATCATATGAGTCAGGTGGTGTCAACCGCATCCCATGCTACGGGCTACCACAGGCCTCATTTCCAAGCCGACTACGGCATCTAGTCTAACATACACAATCATCATATAAGAATTCACAGTGTTGATCAACAGACAGTCATTAGGCAGTGATTTGAGTAATTTGAAACAGAAGTAAGTAACACAGCACTTATAATTACAATTCTTAATTGCCGGCATAACATCATAATTACACATGCCCATATGATAATATTATTCACTCACCTGAGTTGGGTTCTAAGACCTCGATCGCAAACTCAGTTCCAATAGCAGTCTGGTTGTTGACCTCAAGCGCATCATCCAGTGTCAGTAGCACAGGGGTAAAATGGTCATTATCAGTGGCTATACCTGACCCTAGGTCAGATTAGGTTCATAGTGCTGTCCACAGCTTGTCTGTGCAGTAGGACCAAGCACAGGCACGGTTTCCTTCACCTGCGGGCCCACTTGGGTTCCCAAGCATTCTCTTTATAAGGGCAGATGTGGGGAAGGGCATTTATGTCATTTCCCACCTTCCCACATTGTCCCACTGCCATTGGGTGAGGTTTCCCAGGCCTGATTGCAAAAATAGTAGCATATCCTTCACTGGGCGATGTCTCTGGGCTTTGGGTGCATCGCCCAGTGCCCTCAAATCGACAAAGGGCTGAGTTCCCAAGGTTGGGCTTCATAGGTAGTGTTCAAATCTGATCCCCATGCATGTTAGGGGGTCAGGTAGCCCTAGGTTTGATCTTCATTTTGATCCAAATGGATCCTCCATCAGGCCCACCATTTGGCTGCCAGAGGCTGCCCAGACAACCCAGTGAATAGTGTCATAGGGTTTTCTTCAAGCATGAACCTCACTTTCAGCCACATGCAGGGCTGGAAACAGTTGTAATATGATGATTCATGGCTGCAATTATCTAGGGTTAGGTTTGTGCAGCCATAGCTTGCATCCAGGGTTCCAAACAACAAGCCAGTAGTGGATCTGGGCAGTGCAGCCATGCACAGGCAGATTCGGCTCTCAAGAACAGCATATCAGCCTATTAAAATTCAACAAAAAGCACAGATCTCCCATGCTCTATGCTTGCATGGCAGATCTGGAGCTGTTCAGGGCAACCCTAGCTATTCTAGGCTGCCTAGGGAGCAGGAAACCATTCAAAACTCAGGGATCGTAAGAGGGCAGTAGGGTTTTCATGAAAGTTTATACCTGCACAGGTGAGAGAAGCTTGATTCAAGCTTGGATGGGTGGCAGCCTTCAGATCCCCTTCCTTCTTCTTCTTCTTTCTTCTTCTCCTTCTTGTTCTTCCTCTCTTCTTTCTCTCCTTTCTCTCCTCACGATTCCAACAGTGCTAAGGGCTGGCTCTAAATGAGCCCAAGGCCTTCCTATTTATAGGCCCAGCCCACACTGAGGCCTATTTGGCTATTAAGGCCCATTTTAAAAATGAGTTTTTACTTTGATTCTGAGTGATTCTGGGCACACTGGTGGGGTCCACAGTGAACCAAGGGTATGAGGTGGTCCCTCAGACTCCCCTCTATCTATGGAGGGTGCCCATGTTCATGTTGGTTGGTCCCCATAACTAAAATCCATTAAAATATGTTGTTTCACTCACTGGGCGATGTCTTTGGGCCTTGTCTGCCTCCCCCAGTGCCATCGCCCAGAGATTTCAGTAAGCTGATTCTCAGTGGGGCTTGCACTGGGGTTTGACCCTTGGTTAGGGTATTATCCCCCACATGCCCTTTAGAGGTTTTTACATACTTTTTCAGAGGTGGGTCCCCCTGTTATGGGGAGGAGAGAGATTACCTGGGGTCCAGGCCATACATCATGCTATGAGCTGTGCAAGTGCAGGGGTCTGCTATCCATCTTCTGACAGGTATATAGGGGAACCTGTACAAAGTCTTCTCATTGATCCCATTGACTGGAGTGATACTCCACAGTGTTCTTGGTTGCCTGGTCAGGGGTTCCTACCCTTTAATCAAAAACCCAACCAGTCAAGAGCAGGGTTTGACATTTCTCCCCACCTTACAAAAATTTCATCCTCAAAATTTGCTTACCTTGCAATCCAAAAAGTTAAGGATACTTCTCCTTCATTTCTTCTTCAAGCTCCCATGAAGCCTCTTCCATCGGGTTGTTTCCCCATCGAAACTTTACAAAAGCGACGGTGCGGTTACGGAGGTTATGCTCCTTCCTGTCCAATATCTCCGTAGGTTGCTCTTCGTAAGTCATATCCACATCCAACTACTCAGGCTCAGTTGTCAGCACATGTGTCGGGTTATTAATGTACATCCTCAGCATTGACACATGAAAAACATCGTGGACGCCTACAAAGATGGTGGTAGTGCCAATCGGTATGCTACAGGTCCCACCTTATTAAGAATTTCGTAAGGACCGATGAATCTTGGGCTCAACTTGCTCTTCTTGTTGAAATGTAGCAATCCTTTAGTTGGAGATACTCAAAGGAATACCTTTTCTCCGATCTCAAACTTAATGTCCTTCCTTCGGTTATCCGCATAACTTTTCTATCTTGACTGGGCTGCCTTGATCTTTTCTCTTATGACATCCACCTTGTCGCAGGTCGCTTGTATCATCTCTGGTCCGAGATATCTTCGTTCGTCGACTTCATCCCAATATAGCGGGTTTGGCACTTCCAACCATAGAGTGCTTCGAATGGTGCCATGCCAATGGTGGAGTGGTAGCTATTATTGTATGCAAATTCCACCAGTGATATGTGGGCATCCCAACTATCGTTCATCTCTAAAATACAGGCCCTGAGCATATCTTCTAGAGTTTGGATAGTTCTCTCTGACTGTCCGTCTGTCTGCGGATGGAAAGCTGTACTAAGATTTAGTTGAGATCCCAATGCCTTTTGTAGACTTCTCCAAAACATTGAGGTAAATCGAGGATCTCGGTCAGACACAATACTGACAGGCACCCCATGTAGGCGGATGATGTTTTCAATGTATATTTGGGCAAGCTTCTCCATTAGGTAACTTATCTTGATTGGTATGAAGTGTGCCACTTTCGTTAGTCCATCTACAATCACCCAAATTGCATTCATGCCCTTGCTGGTGTCGGGCAGGTTTGTCACAAAATCCATAGTTATCCTTTCCCACTTCCATTCAGGTATGGGTAGTGACTGTAATAGATCATACGGTCAGTGTCTCTCTGCTTTTATCTGTTGACAGGGGAGGCACTTGGACACGTATATGGCTATGGTTACTTTCATTCCCGTCTACCAGTAATACATCTTCAAATCCTGGTACATCTTTGTACTTCCGGGATGGATTGTATAGGGTGAACTGTGCGCCTCTTTAAGAATTCATTCTTGGACATCATAATCATCAGGCACGTACAATCTGTCTTGAAATTTCAGTGCATCACCATGCGCCAAAGAAAAATCCAGGTCCTTATGGACTCCTTGCTGTACTTCTCAAATAATCTTGGCCATCTCAGGGTCCAATGGTTGTTTCGCAATTACCTCTTCTCGTATCAACGGCTGCAGATCCATGGCTGCTAATTGCATAGCCGTTCCTTTGATCATGAGTTCCAGATTGAATTTTTGAGCTTCTTCTACCAATCGTTCACTTATGGCTAAAGAAGCAAGGGATGCGGTCTGAGATTTTTTGCTTAATGCATCCGCAATGACGTTGGCCTTGCCGGGGTGGTACTGGATTTCACAATCATAGTCTTTTACCAGTTCTAACCACCGCCTCTGTCTCATGTTCAGCTCCTTCTGGGTGAAGAAACACTTCAGACTTTTATGATCGCTGAAGATTTCACTCTTTTCACCATATAGGTAATGCCGCCATATCTTCAACGCAAAAACTACCACTGCCAACTCTAAGTCATGAGTGGGGTAGTTCTTCTCGTGTTCTTTTAATTGTCTGGAGGTGTAGGCAACAACCTTTCCTTTCTGCATCAAGACACCACCCAATCCTGTCCTGGATGCGTCGGTGTATACCACCATTCCTCCGGGGCCTTCTGGAATGCTCAGGACCGGAGCTGTCACCAATCAGTTTTTCAATTCCTAAAAACTTTCCTCGCATGCTTCATTCCATTCAAACTTGGCTCCCTTATTTGTAAGTTTTGTCATGGGTGCCAAAATCCGTGAGAAATTTTTAATAAATCGTCGGTAGTAACCGGCCAAACCTAAGAAACTTCAAATCTCAGTGGCACTCTTTAGAGTTTCCCACTCGAGAACTGCTTTTACCTTTCCTGGATCCACTTTAATGCCGTCTTTGGTGGCGATGTGTCCCAGGGACCTAATCTAATGAAGCCAAAATTCACATTTACTGAATTTGACGAAGAGCTGGTGTTCACGCAACCGCTACAATATAAAAGTAAGGTGTCGCACGTGTTCTTCCTCATTCTTGGAGTACACTAGGATGTCATCAATAAATACTATAACAAACTTATCCAGCACGTCATGGAATACTCTATTCATCATGTCCATGAATGCTGCCGGGGCATTGGTTAGTCCGAACGACAAAACCAGGAATTCGTATTGCCCATATCGAGTTCTAAATGTCGTCTTATGGATATCACTGCTCTTGATCTTCAACTGATGGTATCCCGACCTAAGATCAATTTTGGAGAAAACTCATGCTCCTTGTAACTGATCAAATAGGTCATCGATACGTAGCAGCGGATATCAATTCTTAATAGTTAGCTTATTCAACTCGCAGTAGTTGATACACAGCTGCATACTACCATCTTTCTTCTTAACAAACAGCACAGGTGCTCCCCAGGGTGATACGCTGGGTCGCATAAATCCCTTCTTCAGCAGGTCCTGAAGTTGAACCTGCAACTCCTTCAGTTTGATTGGCCCCATTCTGTACGGTGCCTTGGATACCAGTGCTGCACTAGGAATTAGATCAATCGCGAATTCTATATCGCGGTCAGGCGGTAGCTTTGTTAGATCTTTCGAAAAGACATCAGGAAATTCCCTGACGACTTCTAGTTCTTCCAAAGGTTTTATCTTTGCCTCCATGTCTAACACCGTGGCCAAAAAGCCTTGACATCCATCGTCAAGCAACTTGCGCGCTTGGAGAGGTGATAAGGTTATTCTCCTGGATTTCTTCCTTGGTTCACTTTGATAAGTTAAGATTGACCCATCCTCTAACTTAAACATTAGCTTCTTTTTCGCACACAAGACATTTGCACTGTAGGTGGATAACCAATCCATGCCCAATATCACGTCAAAATCCTTCATGTCGATCTTTATCAATCGTGCGGCTAAATTCTTCCCACAAATCTTTATTTGACAGGGATCGTATACCTCTTTCAAACTTATGTCTCTACCTGTCAGTGTGCTGACTACTAATTCATGCCCAATGTCTCTTGATCAGTCTGTCATCCTACTCGCAAAAGTTGAGGAGACGAAAGAGTTGGTTGCGCCCGAGTTAAATAATACTCGCGTGGGTATGGTTGAGACATTCAGGGTACCTAGGGTTTGTAGGTAGTTTAGGTTACATGAAGTAAGCCAATTATTCCCTGTAGTTAAGTAGTGTTCAGCAAACTTACCTGTTAGTACGTTGGGGTTTGCCTCAGCTTCTTCATTTGTCAAAGCGTACACCTTTCCTCATGTTTGATTGTCCCATGGCTGGAAGGACCTAGCGTAGGGCTGATTCGGCGAGTTGTTGCCGTACCCACACGTTCTACAATCTCTGGCCATATGCCCTTCCTTGTTGCACAAGTAACACTTAAAGGGTGGAGCAGCAGGTGTTGAGGCTTGGCTCACTTGACTTGTTACTGGTCGGGCTGGCGAAGCTGCTGTTGTCGCTTGACTCGTGATCGATTGAGCAGGTCGATTAAATGTGGGGCAGAAAGGGTTCTGACTCACGTTCGGCCTATGATACAGAGTCGAATTTGGGCTTGAACTTGTTCCTCGATAAACTTTATTTGGCCACCCAAAAGTTTGAAAATTATTTGGCCTTTTGTTCAACCCAGGCGACGTCACAGCCTTTTCTTTCTCCTTTTCCTTAAACCTATCTTCCATTGTCTTCGCCTTGTCGACCATTTGAGCATAATCCCGAATGCCCATGATTGACAGTACTGATCCAATATCACTTTTGAGTCCCTTCTCAAATTTCTTAGCCTTACTAACTTCCCCCTTTAGATGTTATGGAGCAAAATGGAACAGGTCTTCGAATCGCTGTTGGTAATCCAACACTGACTTGGTTCCTTGCACCAGTGCAATGAATTCAGCTTCTTTACTGTCCCTGAAGCTCTCTAGGAAGTAGTTCTTGAAGAAGACTTCTTTGAATTGCATCCACGTGGGATTTGGGTGTGCAGCTTCCAAGTTAGGCTTAGTAGCTTTCCACCAAGCTTCGACTTCATTCTGCAACTGATAACCCGCACATATAATCTTTTGTGCGTCCGTGCACTCAAGTACTTCAAATGCCTTTTCTAGGGCGCTGATCCACCGTTTCGGCTGCATTGCCTCAGAAGTTATTTTGGAGAATGCAGGCGATTGGAGCTTCTTGAATCTCTCCATAACCTTGGCAGTGCACAGGCGGTGCAAATAGTATGGTCCGGTTGGGTGGTGGTGGTGGCACAGCACGTTCATACATCATGGTTGCAAACTGTGTGGACATTTGACCAAGCAATTCTTATTGTTGTTGCATGGTCCGCATCATAGTGGTCATGAATGCAGTCACGTCGTCGGCTGCCACATTTGGCTGAGGTGCTGTAGCAGTGGCTTGTGAAGCCGCTGGTGCCTCTGACGAAGCAGCCAATGCTTCAGAATTTTGAGCCTCAGTTCTATTAGGCAGTTCAACTTCCGAAACAACTCGTGGTTGTGACTATCTTTTTTTTTTCTTCTTTGCTTATGTACTTTTCTTTGTTTGGGATGTATTTGATTTAGTGTTTTTTTTTATCAGCTATGTAATTATTGAATTTCAGTTCATGTAATTAAACTTATGTAGTGGCTTAGTCGCAGTCATCTTTTATTTAACGAAAATTATGTGCTTTGTTTATTTACATCTACCTCCCTTGTAGCTTTTAATTATTACTTGTTTTAATATTGGTAGTTTATTAACCCGAATTGCATAACGGCAATCCGCCAAATCCCACGGATCTAGAAGCAGTTATTACATTCATGGAACCACATTCATTCACTTAACCAAAGGCAAGATCAGAGTGCTGCAAAAAAACTACAATTTACAATTATAAAGAGAAAGTGTAGCAGTACAGGAATGAAAGTGATATATACATATATATAAAGTGTTCCGAAACATTCCCACCCCAGTACAACCCACAACAAACAACTACACAGCCGAAAGCTAAAAGAAAGAAATACAAACATATATATATACAGGGTGAGATAACTCAACCCCAAAAAGAAAATAGGAGAAACTACAACTGAACCTCAAGCAGCACGGGGATAAACTCCTAGACAAAACAAAAAGGAGTCCCCAAAACAAAAAGCATCAAATGCACTCTTCAACGGTCTTCGTCAATGACCACCAGGAATGCACGCATCATCGGCACGACCTCCGTCGGGGTCCATACCAAGATCATCATAACAACCAGGGCTCTCCTCCTCGTAACGAGCCTCCATGCTATAGTGGCATCGATCTACAAAATCATCAAAGAAAAACATATATAACAGAGTGTGAGCCCCACTGAGCTCATGAGCAAATATATCATCATGCATGCACGTGCAACCACAATCCACATGATCCTACATGATATGCAAGTCCGGATTATTTATTAGCCACCTAACAATATAACTAAGTCAGGTCTATTCTACTACAATCCCCAATACATGTATCCCTGGTGCCGGCTTGGTTACCTCTTCCCGCGATACACCCATTGAGTTGTCGAAGAGGACCAGTTAGCTCCCGCATTCGTTCACCAAGGTCAGCCCGACCAGCCCTCTGTGATTAACCCGTGGGACAATCCATTTCTTTTCTGGCTCGTAGCCCATATTCACCATTTCGGTGTTCTTTCATTCATTCACCATTCCGGTGTTCTTTCCATTTCTTTTCTCTTTTCTCATATACATATGGTCGCCCCCACAGGCATCCAACACCTTAACCCCTATTGGCAAGGGTGCATAGCACGGGTGATGAAACTTTAACCCCATGTCTATATGGCATCGTATGAGTCCGGTGGTGTCAACTGCATCCCATACTACGGGCTACCACAAGCCTCATTTCCAAGTTGACTACAGTGTCTGATCTAACATACACAGTCATTATATAAGAATTCACAGTGTTGATCAACAAACAGTCATTATGCAGTGATTTGAGTAATTTGAAACAGAAGTAAATAACATAGCATTTATAATTACAATTCTTAATTTCCGGCATAACATCATAATTACACATGCATATATGATAATATTATTCACTCACCTGAGTTGGGTTCTAAGACCTCGGTCTCAAACTCAGTTCCAATAGCAGTCTGGTTGTTGACCTCGAGCACGGAATCAAATCCTAAATATAAATTAGAAGGTGTCATATTGAGTTTTCAGTCTATCACTGGTAGTCCTAGGGTTAACCAAAGCTTACTGGGTTAACCTGGTTGTTCCATTGGTTCTCACTTGGAATCATTGGACCTTGGGTCTATGTCCCGGTGCATCATCCAATGTTAGTGGCACAGGGGTAAAATGGTAATTATCAGTGGCTGTACCTGACCCTAGGTCAGATTAGGTTCATAGTGCTGTCCACAGCTTGTTTGTGCCGTAGGACCAAGCACAGGCAGGGTTTCCTTCACCTACGGGGCCCCCTTGGGTTCCCAAGCATTCCCTTTATAAGGGCAGATGTGGGGAAGGGAATTTATGTCATTTCCCACCTTCCCACACTGTCCCACGGCCATTGGGTGAGGTTTCCCATGCCAGACTACAAAAATAGTAGCATATCCTTCACTGGGCGATGTCTCTAGGCGTTGGGTGCATCGCCCAGTGCCCTCAAATCGACAAAGGGCTGAGTTCCTAAGGTTGGGCTTCATAGGTTGTGTTCAAATTTGATCCCCATGCATGTTAGGGGGTCAGGTAGCCCTAGGGTTGATCTTCATTTTGATCTAAATGGATCCTCCATCAGGCCCACCATTTGGCTGCCAGGGGCTGCCCAGACAACCCAGTGAATAGTGTCAAAGGGTTTTCTTCAAGCATGAACCTCACTTTCAGCCACATGCAGGGCTGTAAATAGTTGTAATATGATGATTCATGGCTGCAATTATCTAGGGTTAGGTTTGTGCATCCATAGCTTGCATCCAGGGTTCCAAACAACAAGCCAGCAATGGATCTGAGCAGTGCAGCCATGCACAGCCAGATTTGGCTCTCAAGAACAGCATATCAGCCTATTAAAATTCAACAAAAAGCACAGATCTCCCATGCTCTATGCTTGCATGGCAGATCTGGAGCTGTTCAGGGCAAACCCTAGCTGTTCTAGGCTGCCCAGGGAGAAGGTAACCATTCAAAATTCAGGGATCTTAAGAGGGCAGCAGGGTTTTCATGAAAGTTTATACCTGCACAGGTGAGAGAAGCTCGATTCAAGCTTGGATGGGTGGCTTCCTTCTTCTTCTTCTTTCTTCTTCTCCTTCCTCTTTTTCCTCTCTTCTTTCTCTGCTTTCTCTCCTCATGGTTCCAACAGTGCTAAGGGCTCTAAATGAGCCCAAGGCCTTCCTATTTATAGGCCCAACCTACACTGAGGCCTGTTTGGCTATTAAGGCCCATTTTAAAAATGAGTTTTTAATCCGATTCTGAGTGATTCTGGGCACACTAGTGGGGACCACAGTGAACCAAGGGTATGAGGTGGTCCCTCAAACTCCCCTCTATCTATGGAGGGTGCCCATGTTCATGTTGGGTAGTCCCCATAATTAAAATCCATCAAAATATACTGTTTCACTCACTGGGCGATGTCTCTGGGCCTTGTCTGCATCGCCTAGTGCCATTGCCCCAAGATTTCAGCAAGCCGATTCTCAGTGGAGCTTGCACTGGGGTTTGACCCTTGGTTAGGGTATTGTCCCCCACATGCCCTTTAGAGGTTTTTACACACTTTTTCAGAGGTGGGTCCCCCTGTTATGGGGAGGAGAGAGATTATCGGGGGTCCAGGCCATACATCATGCTATGAGTTGTGCAAGTGTAGGGGTCTGCTGTCCATCTTCTGACAGGTATATAGGGGAACCTTTACAAAGTCTTCTCATTGATCCCATTGACTGGAGTGATACTCCACAGTGGTCCTGGTTTCCTGGTCAGGGGTTCCTGCCCTTCAATCAAAAATCCAACCAGTTAGGTGCAGGGTCTGACACTTCTCATTATCGTAATACTATCACATCAACAGGAGTACAGGCAAACAATGTTTGAACCCCAGGAGGAAGTCCGGCTGAGAAATATCAAAAAATCAGGTTCCTGCCAAACAATGTTTGAACACCAGGAGGAAGTCCGGTCGAGTAATGCCCAAAGATTAGGTTCCCGCCAAGTAATGTTCGAACGCCAGATGGAAATCCAGCCGAGCAATGCCCAAAGATCAGGTTCCTGCCAAGCAATGTTTGAACGCCAGGAGAAAATCCGGCTGAGCAATGCCTAAAGATTAGGTTCCTACCAAGTAATGTTTGAATGCCAGGAGGACATCCGGCCGAGCAATGCGTATAGATCAGGTTCCCTCCAAGCAATGTTCGAACACCAGGAGGAAATCCGACCGAGCAATCAGGTTCCCACCAAGCAATGTTCGAACACCAGGAGGAAATCCAATAGATCAATCAGGTTCCCCCCAAGCAATGTTTGAATGCCAAGAGGAAATCCCAAAGATCAGGTTCCCGCCAAGCAATGTTTGAACGCCAAGAGGAAATCTAGCTGAGCAATGTTTAAATATCAGAATCCCTATAGGTAAATGTTCAAACGCCAGGGAGAGACCCAACCAAGCAATGTTGCCCCATCAAGTAAGTACATGCTCGGGTAATGCCATATAAAATCTCAAAAAGGATTTACCAAATGGTTTGCCAAAGTATTGTTTCAAAATCCGTCGCCCATGACCAAAGTGATGGTAATTTTCGCTCATCGAATGGTTTTGTCGAAACGTGATTTTATCATTCAACTCTGTCACCTTTGAGCAAAGTGGAGGCGATGCATGCTCCTGGTGATAAAATCAGGCAATCTTTTATCTTTACCCTTCGTCTGCTGGCACAGGCCTCGGCCAAAGGGGGCAAACTGTAGATGCTGAACTTTGTCACCCCCCCCCCCCGATGATGACTACGATTGGATGCAGATGACTGGCAATGTCCCCAAAACTGACACTGTATCGAAAACCATCTCCACTCATCTCGTAAAGTGTATAACCATACGCATGACCTTCCCAGACAGCCCCAGATTGACCATGCAACTCCTAAGAGGTAGCATCACAGTCCCAGCCCAGCAAGGCAGTGCTCTGTACTGCACGGCCCCGCCACACGGTGCCGTAACTTGCACGGCCTTGCCATGCGTTGTGGCCTTGTCACGTGGTGTCATGGTCTACACGGCCCTATCGTGGGGTGCCACGTACTCCCGTGATGTGGCCCTACCGTGCGGCGTAGTGGCATGCACGGCCCTGCCATGATGCCACGTACGTGTGCGCTACGGCCCTACAGCGTACTCGCGCGCTGCAGCGTGGCTCTACCGTGCGTCCGCAGGCACCCAAAATCTATTTTTTCTCCATTTTTTCTCTATCGTGGCCCCACTATGCGACCCAACACTTTTTGCACGGTGCTGTCGAACCCAAAATTTTCTTATAAAAATCACCCCCCTCATTTGAAAGAGAGAAGTTTGTGGGAGAGGGGGCACCCCCAAAGCTCCAATTTTCCAGTTTTTCCTTGTTTTCCTTATTTCGAGGCTCTTCCCCAATCCGATTTCAAGCCTTCAAGCCTCGTCCCTCTATCTGAAGTCCGGGTTATCTGAGTCTAGCTTCTTCGACCCTTTCGTGCCCAAATCTGGGAAACCTCCCATGGCATAGCCACTCTGTCTGACCTTTGAGCCCCTAGTTTTCAAAGCCTTGGAACGTCGTTATTCTATCCGAGATTGTAAGATTCGATACTCGTAAGCCGTTACTCTGTCTGACAAAAGGGACAAAGCCAGTCTTTTGCCTCCACCTGAGCTAGGGGACGACGTTCGTTTTGCATAATTGCATTTATTTAAAGCATACATATATACATTTCTACCATTAACTTTTAATTTCAGGACAATGTAGTCCTCTCAATTACTCTCATGTAGTGTACAGTAGTTAGTATAACATATTTTAATTTAATTAAATTATTTGTGCATCATTATTTAGCCATACATATGGGAATAGGACATTCATGACGAGAGACTATTCGAAAACAAGCATCTAGTAGAAAGACTGGTTCATCCGGGTGAGGTGCGTGCCTAATACCTTCCCACTCTCGTAACCTGACCACTTATCCTGAATCTTTGACCAGACCAACCGAAGTCTCATATCCCTTCTAGGACTACACCAATAGATCCTAGGCCCTAATCCTAGGTGGCAACTCCATTTCATTTTATTGTATGACCCCATCCCTTGATAAATTGACACCATAACCCATCTGAGAAGATGCATTCCTTCTCTCCCTCAAACCGAGGACCCAGAAAACCCTGTTGTGTACCATCCCAGCGCCGAACGAGAAAAAATACTGATCCTCACACTTCCCGACAGTTTCTTGACGCAACAGCATTGAAGATGATATCTTCCCATTTCTAGTATTACATTAGTCCCATTTGTGTTTGCATCTGATGTACCCATTCCAATTTCTAATCATAAATATCAATATATAAATACTTCTCATTCTCTTTCTTATGAAGAAACTGTCTCTTCTTCTCTCTCCTTGCATAGAAAAGATATTCTCCCTCCATGTGAATAGTTGTTAGTGTAGTCATCTTTCTCTTTATTGATGATATAGCCCTCTCTTGTGGTTGTACATTCCATGTACAACCCAATCTCTTATTTCTGGCAACTGTTATCACATGTGATATGTAATCTCCTATTTCTGGAAACTGTTATCACATTCGATATGCAATCTGGGAAATCGTGATCACATGCGATATGGATTGCTCTCCAAATGGAAACTTCATCAACAATCTCTACCAATATGTAAATCATATATTCTGTGTAATCTTTGTTATTTGTTTCCTTATAAGTCTCAAGCTCTTGTAATCTTGTATATATTCCTCCATTGAGAAATCATAATTTTATGGAATAATATCAACTAAACATGGTATCTAGAGCCAACTTGCTCCAACGAGCTGCTCATCTCTAAATGAATTTTTTTTTCTCTACTCCTCTGAACGATCATGCCTGACTCCCCCACCCACTCCAGTAGTGCCTCTATTCTCAGCTAAGATCCTCCTTCTCTTGGTGGTGCAGCCCCCTCCTTCCACCATGCCCATCATTACATATCCTTGAAGCTCACCTACAAGAATTTTATTTTCTGGCAAACCCAGATTGAACCATTCTTGGCTGGCCAAGATCTTTTCAGCTACCTTGATGGAACGTTGCCTTGCCCTGTTGATCCCACCATTGCTGCTACCTGGCGTCATTAGGACTCCCTTCTCTGTAGTCTTCTCATCTCGTCTATTACTGAAGAGGTTTTCCCTCTCATTCTTGGGAAAACTACAAGCTGCGACATATGGCAATCTCTGTGCACTGCATTTTCTTTTCCTTCGGAAAGTCATCTGATGTCTCTCACCATGGGCATGCAAGATGTCACTTAAAAGCCTGACGAGTCTATTTCCTAGTTCCTCCAATGCGCCAAGTCCATCTCTGGCAAACTCAGTGCTGCTGGCCATCCACTGCACCCAATTGAATTTAATCTACATGTGTTTTGTGGTCTTAAGTCTGAATTCCGCTTTATGGTTGATTCTCTCTTAACCAGGATTGATGCTATTGCTTATGATGATCTTCACGCCATGCTTTTGAGTCACAAATTTCTTCATGGCTCTTCTTTGAAGAAGTTGACACTCTATGAATCTTCCACAACTGATTCATCTCCCGCTGCCAACATGGTCCAGCACTCCACCACCTCTCCTGTCTCCGGTTCTTCTTAGGGAAACCGTGAGGGTAGGGGATTTTACGGTAGGGGCCATGGTGGTTTCCCTCCCGGTACTGTAGGACAACAATACAATAGGTTCTATTGCACTTATTGTGGCCGCACCAACCACTCCATCGAGCATTGCTTTCTTTGCCTCAAACAAGGTTATCCACAGAGTTCTCCACAGTACCCTCCCACCCATGCACCACTTTCCCATTATACCTACCCCTTGGCTGCACCTTCCTATGTCCATTCCCAACCGCCTCTCCTCCCTAACCCGGCCTCACCCATACCTCTTCCATGGTACCCTGACACCGGCGCCTCTCACCATGTAACCCCTGACCTACAGACCTTTCCCCAATATAATGAATACACTGGTGGTGATCAGTTACAGGTTGCCAATGGTAAGGGCTTACTTATTTCCCATCGTGGTTCTACGTCTTGTCCTTCTCACTCTTCTAAAATTTTTTACTTGAATAATGTTTTGCATGTTCCTTCTATTACGAAGCAATTACTTTCTATTCAATAGTTTGCTTGATGATATAGCCCTCTCTTGTGGTTGTACATTCAACTACTGACTTTTCCTCCCCCCCTATTCTCTAAAGCAATAGTGACTTCAACCCAAGGGAGATCAGCAGAGAATACTTTTTTGGAATTATTCGGCCCTCGAGGTGAATGTTGCCCAAATGTCAACTCTACATCATCAGAAGCATTTTACTCTCCGGATTCAGATGGAGTAGCTTTGGTTGAGGAAGTAGGGGAATCACCAAATGATATCAATGGAGAAGGCTCAGATGCCCTATGTTGAGTAAGGGGGTGGTAGAAACAATATTGATAGCTCTAACGAGCCTGAAGGCACTGGAACCTCATGGTCTGGCAGGGGATGGGTAGCTATTTGGGGGAATAGTATTAGCACAACACCTTCAGCTAAACTGTGCTTCAGCTCACCAGAAGTGAGACAGTCATGGATGATTCATCACAATGTCTTACAAAAGCCAGTACCATGTCCTAGCCTCCGAGGATAATGACAAAAGCGAGAACTGACTTCATTGCCAGGCTGCATCAACTAGTTGGATGAAGGCAGAACGAGTCTACCAAAAGCGAAAATACATCGAACCATTTCTCTGTATCCTGAAGATCAACATTGTACTGAATAGGTTCGTCCCGAGCATGCCTGTTGTCAGAACCATAGGGCTTTTTAAGATCACTCCATCCCCCAAGGTACTAAAGTGAGGACCTTGCTCAAAGGTTTCCACCGCATATAAATGAAATCAATAAGTGGGAACGAGAACGAGGCTTTTTGCTCTTTGATCACTTCCTCGAACGTAGTAGCACATTCGATGAGTTTGGTGAAAGCAGTAATCCCGACCAAAACGAGGGCACATTTGAGATTCAAATGTCACCATGAAACTTGATAGCACCTATTTTTCTTCAGAAGATGGCTTTTCCAACTGTAAGGCCAGAGTATGGAACCGAGACAAATAGTCAGTCTTCCAATTTCTCACTCATTTTTGGTCTACATCTGCGGCCATGGTGACTTCTTTCTTTTTGGTATCAAACCTTTTTTTTTTGCAGAATACATCAGTCATTTGCTACCAGGAAAAGATGGATACAGGTAGCTAGCTAGTGTACCACGTAAAAACAGTTTTTGTGAGGGAGAAAGGGCGGGCGAAGAGCATCACTTTTTCTTTTCTCGGAGAGGGCTAGGTTGATCATCTCAGAAGGGAAGAAACATTTGATGATTCTAAGAAGAAAATAAACAATGGTATTGCTGGATGCTTGAGGAGAGAAGGAATAAACATATCCAATACTTCTCACTCCCAACCCAGGATCATGCTTCAAAACGAGCTTCAAAGCAAAGAATCACCGTCTTGAGTGAGACACGTGAAAGCCATTGTTTGTTGCTTTTTGCCTTTGCTGGGGTTCATTGGAACTATCCAATGTTTGCCCTTCTTCACTGCAAACATTTTTGTTTTGCCCTTTCTTTAGATTGAAGATCAAACTTCTAACCATCATCATATCTTATTCCCCAAAACCCCGGCTTAAGAGAGGATTCTGACTGCAGGAGCAGAACGGAAGTTTTTTACCTTATTTACTAAAAATTCTAAAAAAGGCCTTTCGCTCTATGATCAAGCTGACGGGGCCGGTTGAAAGCAAAGCATCAAAACTCTTTATCTTCTTTTTGGATTCATCAGTATTAGTCTCAAAGGTCTCAACGAGCCTACATTCCAGGAAGAAATAGATAGACGAAAAGCCTGCCATTAGAGTATGGAATTTCTAGTGGACGTTCAACACCAAGCCATTCATATATGGATTTTAGTGCTATCTTATCTCGCCTATCCTCTAGTGACTAGTGAATGAGGAAGGGCTTTAAAACTCTCTCTCAAGAGGGCTTCCCTTAAGCTTTTTCTTTGTTAAGTGCTTTGCTTGTCATGATGGGATTCTAGCTTAATAAGCTTCTTGTTGAGAAGGGCAAAAAGAATCTAGGATGGAACAGGTCGAGTAGTTCCTCAAAGCCATGGGTCATTGACGAAGGGGCCGCAGACTACATTAATTTAGCTAGGCTAAGAGACCAAAGACTCAACAGAAGTTTACAAGAAGAGAGAGTGTATCAGATTCCTTACGGTCGGTAAGCATGTACTTTTCAAGACCTTTTTATTGATTGAATGAAGCGTAGTGTTTATATATATTTTTTTGACTCCTCCAGTACGCCAAAAAGAGTAAGGGAAACTGAGACCGTAAAAATAGTCTTGTATTCACTTCTTTCCTTATTTTATGTATTTTCTATCTTCGGAAGATTGGGAAGTTCGCGTAGTCTAGCTGCTGGTCGTGCAAGCTACCTGAAATCTTGTTGCTAAGGTTGACAATCAGGATTGATGCTAGTTTTTTTTTGCCTAAGCTAACTTATTCTTTGTAGGGAAATTATACTAATATAGGAGAGTTGGAGCGTCGGACCATTTGAATCTCTTAATCGAAGGCCTAAGGCTGGCCGCTCCCAAGAGATGTAGAATTAGAAATTGGATGGAATAGTTAGTAGACGTGATAGCCATTCAAAACCTTAGGTTGAAAATACTATATGAAATACCAATTTTGTATGCTCCAGCTATGTTTGTTCCACAAGAGAACGGAAAGGAAGGATATAAAAACAAAAAATGCCGGCGAAGGCCAAAAAAACCTATTATTATTCTTCAAGGGCGAAGGTGTGGGGAAAGGCTTTTTATGAGTATAGGTGATGGGGGTTTTAGGATGAAGATGGCAATGATCTATCCCCCCCGGGAAGAGAGAGATTTTCCACCACTGCTAGCCACTACTAAAAGAGAGGGACCAACACTACTACTATAGAGAAAAGGAAGATCAAGACAATCCAGATAGATGGGAGATAGTCATAGTACCACCCGCTTCTTTGCCCACTAGGATCTCTACTTTGTTGATCATGAAGGAAAGAGAAATTTGGTGAATTGGATCGACCATCGAGGACTGTTGGATCGAGCTAATCAACAAAAGCATGGGTACCGTAAGCCATGCCCTGATAGGTATCACAAGATAGAGGTATTCCACTAAATAGGTAGCAGGCGAAGGCAGCTAGAACAGGGAGCATCAAACAGTATTGGTGTAGGGAGGAGTCTCAATAGAGCCAAAGAAAGCTGATCTACGACCACCCTGGGCTAGATAAGTTGATGATTTAACGAAGCCCCTTGGGCTGCAAGAGTGAAGGTAGGGAGGGTGACCATTGCTTTTTTTTTTTTTGCTTCTCAACCATTGTCTGGGAGATTGCCTTCCTGGTTGGAGGCAGCTAGGCGCAACTATTCCACTTGTCTTGTCTTGTCAGAAGGGATCACTGAATCTTCTTTTAGAGGTAGGCGCCCAAAAAACCTACTTTTAAAGAAAGGTACTCAATTTAAAGAAAGGCTGCTAAGTAGGATCGAAGGGCTCAGCTTCCACCAAGGCCAAATAGTGCCGGGAGTGGTAAGGAAGAAGTAGAGCGGTGGGATTCTGAAGAAAGAAAGACGTGAAAGGGGTTCCCGGGCTTTACTTACTCTTTTGGATTTGATTGGCTGATTTGCGGATATCGAGATGATGTAAGCGATAGGGCTTGTCATCAACACTCAATCTTAAAGTAGAGCGATGGAAGTAATTACAGTCTTTGGCTTTAGGAATAGTCTCTTTTGCTCTAGACTGGATATTGGATCTCTTTCTACCAAATCTGCTCCCCCCTTACTCCATAGGGCTGTTGCTTGTCCTTAACCTTAACTTACAGAGCTCAAGTCTTTTACTTGACAAGTTTATGCAAAGAAAGGGCTTTTCACTCGCAATACGGATCATGTTTATTCTGATGCGCTAACGCGCTCTTCAAATTGACATCAATCCCTCATGGGTTAAAGCTCTATCTGGTCAACTAAAGCTACTGTATTGACTTGCTTTGAAATTCTTCCTCCATGATTCATGGTTCTTAGGAAAGAAAAAGAGTATGGGTCCCCTAAAGAATCAAAATAGAATCAAATAGACAGCTATTTTGAATGATTTCAAGTGGAATGACGATTAGAATCAATAATTATAATATATACAATAGTGGAGAGAAATTCATTAGCAAACCCACGCCACAAACAGCAGTTGAGAATTGAACCTGCCTTGAGTAGGGGCTTTCCAAACAAGCATCCTGGGTAGCTCCAGAACTCACTATGCGTGTTGGCATGTGTGTTGCACCTACATGGGGAAGCGCACGTATGGCGTGCTCTCGCAGCCACTACTCTCTGAGCCACTCACTTTTGGTTCAAAAAGCGGCTGCGCTCCTTTTTCCAATCCACGATTGAAATCATTCTACTTTTCCGCTTCCCGGCCCCCCTTCTTCATCCATTCCTAAATGGATGAATGAAGGGGGCATAGAGGGCTGCCCAAGAGACTGACTATCGCTCTCTTTATCTCTTTATACGATTTATATATATATAGTAGCAGAGTGACTACTGATTTTTGCTCGTAGTTCCTCTCTCGTTAGTGTACTCGTGGTACTCGGTAGTGTGCTCGTGATATAGTACTCGTGCAACAACGCTTATGGCATGCTCACGCTGGTTGATTACAAGGCCCTATGCCTTGGTATAGTACAGGTGGTGGTCTCTCACTAGGGTGAAGTACAGCATAGGGGTTCTTACTCTGTGTCTCTGCATCCTGACCGCTTCTTGCTATGGGACTAGCGGGAGTGCCTGCATCTTGTTGTGAACTAGAATCTCCTTCACTCTTACAGCCCAATCTCTTATTTCTGGCAACTATTATCACATGCGATATGCAATCTAGGAAATCGTGATCACATGCGATATGGATTGCTCTCCAAATGAAAACTTCATCAACAATCTCTGTCAATATGTAAATCATATATTCTGTGTAATCTTTGTTATTTGTTTCCTTGTAAGTCTCAAGCTCTTGTAATCTTGTATATATTCCTCCAAGGAATCATAATTTTATGGAATAATATCAACTTAACACTCTTTGCGCTATAATTGTAAATTTGTTCAAGAACTATATTCCTTAGGAGGATTTACACTTGTGGATCATCAGGTAACTCTAAGCTTTACCATGTGATAGATTGAATACCCTAATGCTACTTGAGGTATGATCAATGGAATAATTTATTTTAATAAAGTCATCTTGGACCTACAAATAACAATGACACCGCTTAGCTAGCTATAATGCTTATATGACATATAGTTATGGTAGAATGGCAAATAGTTTTTTTCCTACCTTCAACCGTTAAACTTAAATTTTTTGGTCTTGTAAGAGTAATCTAAGAGTCTTTTATCAGCCAGAATACTAGTTCAGTCCTCAGGCTTATTAATGGAGGATCTAAGATGGGTTGGAAGGATCTTTTCCGGTGCAAACAGGCAGAAAAGAAAAAGCAGCAAAACGCCTGGAGAGACCGTATGCATCACCTTACTAGTTGGATTGAAGCAAGCTGTGGAGTTCCATTTGGATAAAGTGATCGTTTAATCCAACTCAAAACTTAAAAAAAGTGGTCGATCGTGGACAATTTTAACACAAAGAATGATAGGGGAAGTGGAGTACTAAGAACATTTTGTTTAGGGGAAGGTATTCCGGCAGATTCCATCAACAACGTAAAATAAGGAGGGATGGAGTTTTTATGTCATTTTGGATGAACATTTATGTCAATCGGACTGCATTTGATGTCAATACACATGTATGGCCTTGCATGAAAACTTTTACCTTTTGTTTAATGTTTTGGTGTTAATGACTCTTCTTCAATGTCGTGCGTTTTGCATTGTTAGAGTTCAAACTTTGATTTCATTACATTAATTTGATCTCCTCTCAATAGGAGAATATATAGAGATACAATTACATGATCACCATATATGGTAATGACTCACATAAAATATGGAAACTACACCTAGAGATATTACATTCTATATCACATGTGGAGCCAATCCTAACTTACCATACTTGGATGATTCTAACTTACTATTCTTGTGAAGATTTGATATCACATGTGAGACCGATTGCAACCTGCTATTTTGGAGAAATTTTATATCATATGTTATATGTTCCAACTTCATGAGAGAAAGATTGGAATACCCTTAACACAGCCCCTCAAGGTGGAGATTCCGGCACGCGAATCTTCAGCTTGTCTCGAATAAACTTGAATCAGGTAGTACCCAAAGGCTTAGTGAACGTGTCGGCCAGCTGGTCCTTGGTAGAAATAAATTGCACTTGGAGCTGGCGATTGGCAACCCGGTCTCGCACGAAGTGGAAATCGATTTCCACATGCTTCGTGCGAGCATGGAAAATCGGGTTCGTAGAGAGATAAGTAGCCCCTATGTTGTCACACCATAGGATCGGTGGACCTTTCAATGGAAACCCCAGCTCGCAGAAGAGAGATTCTAACCAAATAAGCTCGACTGCTGCATCAGCCAGCGACTTGTACTCCGCCTCAGTGGATGAGCTCGCCACGGTGCGCTATTTTCTTGATTTTCCAAGATATAAGATTATTTCCAAGAAATAGCAAAGCCACCAGTGGACTTGCGATCAGTGCTATCCCCAGCCCAGTCTGCATCAGAGAATGCCTGTAGAGAGTGTGAGGAACACCTTTCAAACAAAAGTCCATGTGTCCACGTATACTTCAAATAACGCAGGATGCGCTTAACCAATTGCCAGTGCTCAACCATGGGTGAGTGCATGTATTGACACACCCTGTTCACCGAGAAAGCCACATCAGGGCGTGTCAGGGTCACATATTGAAGCTCCCCAACGATGGAATGATACTCAGTGGGATTCGGCATGGCTGCACCCCCTGAGTCAGATGGGATCTTAGTGCTGGACATGGGTGTTGACACAGATTTGTAGTTATCCATTCCAGCTTTATGTAGCAAATCAGAAATATAACGTGCCTGACACAATAGCAACCCTTTTGAATGGGGCTGCACTTCAATCCCTAAGAAAAAGTGTAACAGGCCCAAATCCTTTATTGAGAACTCAGTAGTAAGCTGTTGAAGAAGAGAGCGAACTTCAGCCTGATCATTGCCTGTAATCAAAATATCATCCACATAAATTAAAATGTAGCAAACCTGGCATCCTTGACGATGAACAAAAAGAGATGTATCTGTCTTGGACCCCACAAATCCAAGCTGAATCAAAAATTTGGTAAGACGCTGGAACCACGCTCTTGGTGCCTACTTGAGACCATAAAGTGAACGCTCAAGCTTGCAGACATGGTTAGGCCGATTGAGATCAACAAAACCTGGAGGTTGTGTCATGTACACCTCCTCTTCAAGGTGGCCATGAAGAAAGGCATTGTGGATGTCCAACTGACGTATCTGCCAACCCTGCTATACGGCTATGGAGACAACACTGTGAATGGTTGTGGGCTTGACTACTGGGCTGAACGTTTCCCCATAGTCAAGCCCCTGCTGTTGATGGAACCCCTTCGCAACCAGCCTTGCCTTATAACGTTCTAAGCTCCCATCTGCCTTCCTCTTGATCCGGAATACCCACATGCACCCTATTAAATTTTGGTGGGATGCAGGGGGTACCAATTTCCATGTGCCATTCTTCAATAATGCATTAAACTCCTCGGACATTGCTGTTCGCCATTCTGCACTTTTAGAGGCCTGCATGTAACAAGTAGGCTCAACCAAAGCAGTAGAATCAGTAGTAGCAATATAAGCACCAGATCGATGAGTAATAGGGCCAGTGGAAGCATAGATGTCCTGAAGAGATCGGTATTTGGCAGGGGGGAAGGCAGTGAGGCTGGTGGTGACGGGCTGGGCTGGGGAGATGAGCTCGGTGGTGATGTAGGTGGGCTAGGCTGTGGAGAACGGTTTTGTGATGGTATGATTGGGCTGGGCTGTGGAGATGGATTTGGTGATGGTGGCAGCGGTATAAGTGATGGTATGGTGTTGTGGTGTGGTAAGGGTGCACCAATGGAAGATACACGAATAGGTGCTACCCCCCACGGCTGAGAAGAAGAAGAAGCCGCAGGTGCTGCACCAAGAATAGACTCAGTGAAAGGAAAAACTTGTTCATCAAAACGAACATGCCGGGCAATAATGAATTTGATTGTAGAAGGATTGAAACAAAGGTAAGCATAATGAGATGCACTATAACCCAAAAAAACACAAGGAGCAGAACGAAAATCCATCTTATGACTGCTATAAGGACGGAGATAAGGAAAACAACGGCACCCAAAAACACGGAAAATTTGTAATCAGGTACCCTATAATAAACCAACTAATATGGAGAAAGAGAATTTATGACTGAGGACGGCATTCGGTTGATGAGAAAGACAGCCGTTTCAAAAGGAAAATGCCAATATAACTGAGGAACACCACTCTGTGCAAGGAGTGTAAGCCCTGTCTCAACTATATGATGGTGATAGTGCTCAACACTCCCTTGCTGTTCATGGGTGTGGGGTGCAGATAACCAATGTGTAATACCCAATTGCTGGAAAATTTTTGGAAGGGTACGAAATTCCCCACCCCAATCGGTCTGGATAGATTTAACTTTGCGTTCAAAAATACGTTCAACCATGGATTTAAATTGCATAAAAACATTGAACACATCAGATTTGCGCACAAGGGGGTAAAACCAGATATATTTGGAATGATCATCAATAAAAATAATATAATATCTGTGTCCATTACAAGAAGCAGTAGGAGAAGGCCCCCAAACATCACTAAAGACAAGATCTAAAGGAAATAAACTACGGCTGCCAGTAACAGGTAATGTCAATCTACTAGCTTTTCCCAACTGGCATGCAGTACACAAAGAATTCAAACGAGAAGAAACAAAGTGCAAATTATTAGAATGAAGCATAAAGCGTAAAAGGCGCTCATACGGATGACCCAGACGACGATGCCAGAGATCAAGAGAACTGGAAACGGTAGCGTTTGCAGAAGGAGAAGAAGACACAAAAAGCTCATAGAGACCTCCCTTACTCGCTCCAGATAGCAGTATTAATTTGGTGACCTGATCCTTCACAAGAAAGTGAGACGGGTGAAACCTTTGCAAATTTATGAACAGAAAGAAGCCTTTTATTAATGTCAGGAACATGAAGAATATTATGTAAAGACAAAGAACGATTGGATGGAGTAGGAATGGAAGAATGACCAAGATGAGAGATGTGCAACCCCTAACCATCACCAACATGAAGCTGATCTGTACCATTATAATCATCGTACTGAGAGAACCCATGAAGATCAGGTGCCACATAATGTGTAGCACCGGAATCGGGATACCAAAGTAGGGAATTATTGTTCGGTGGTGTAGGCAGCAATGGTGGGTTGGGTTGTGGGTATGGAGGAATGGTGGTGGGATAGGAATAATTGGCTGTGGGAAATTGGCCAGATGGGTGATAGGGTTGGTTCATGGGGTTGGAGTAGGGTTGTTGCTGCCTATAGAAGCATCGATCAGTGCTATGGTTTGTGCACCTACAAATAGTGCACCAGAAATGGCCATAAGAGTGGCCACCATGTCCTCTAAAACCACGACCTCGACCACCACGGCCACCACGTCCACCGCGGTTAGCCGGGGCTGAAACAGAGTCAGAAGGTGAAGCAGTTCGTTGAGCATTATTCGCAAATGGCGATGCAGGTGTAGATGTTGGAGTCTCCGAGATGGCCAGCTTGCTTAAGAATGATCCATTGAGGAGCTCATGGCTGAGAAGCATCGCGTGCAAATCATCATATTCAATAGGATCCGTCCGAGTAAGGAGAGAAGAAACCATTGGACGGAAGTCAGGCTTTAAACCTCTAAAAATATGCAAGTTGAACTGGGTCGGACGCAGAGGTTGTCCCGAGGCAGCAAGCTCTGTAGCAATTGCTTTCGCTTGCTATAAGAACTGTGAAATTGACTCAGCCGGCTTTTGTTCCAGGTCTTGAAGGGCCATAGACAAGGACATAATACGGCTCTCTGAAGGAGCGGAGAAAGTAGTAGATAGTGTGGTCCATATGTCTCTGGTAGTTCGTTTGCCAAGCACCAAAGAAAACACCTCATCGGAAGGAGATGCAAGGAGAAGACTTCGTATCTTGGAGTCCTACCGACGCCAGTGAGTTGCTGCGGTTGGCTCGGTTGGACAGGTGAGGGTGCCATCGACATGACCAAAGAGGCCTAATCCATCGAGAAACGGCTCCACTTGAGTTTGCCAATAAAGAAAATTCTTTGAAGTTAATTTGATAGAGATATAGTGATGTACGTTGGGGAAGGAGGGAAGGCTGGGCACCTCGGTAGAGGAGGAGAGTGCCCCAACCACCGTAGAAGAGAAAGCTCCTTCCGTCATTGAAAAAAAAATTTAGAGAATAGAGAAGCTCGTTGGAGTTGAGGCTCTGATTACCATGTTAGAGTTCAAACTTTGATTTCATTACATTAATTTGATCTCCTCTCAATAGGAGAATATATAGAGATACAATTACATGATCACCATATATGGTAATGACTCGCATAAAATATGGAAACTACACCTAGAGATATTACATTCTATATCACATGTGGAGCCAATCCTAACTTGCCATACTTGGACGATTCTAACTTACTATTCTTGTGAAGATTTGATACCACATGTGAGACCGATTGCAACCTGCTATTTTGGAGAGATTTTATATCATATGTGATATGTTCCAATTTCATGAGAGAAAGACCGGAATACCCTTAACATGCATATAGAAATGAAGTTGGTGCCTATTTGATTGGAAGTATCATTATCCGCCATGGTCTGTTTGTGGGTGCTTCTTTTCATTGATGAAGCTGTGATTTACCAAACTCCATCGGATCTAGCTCTCCTCCAGCCGTGGCTGGAGCTGGAGGGTCCAGCGCTGAAAAACCACCCCAAAAACAGGGTGGGGGGATTGATCATTTCACCAGTAGGCCCAGGTGAGAACCACCTGTGAAATGACCAGCGCGCCCACCCCTATTTTTACTGTCGTTTTGCGGGGCTGGACCCTCCAGCTCCTGCTACGGCTGGAGGAAATCCATTTTCAATTCCATTTCACTGGTGGACCAAGTGGGACCCACCTGTGAAATGACCAGCCCAACCTTGTTTTTCTTGTCATTTTGTGGGGCTGGACCAACCCTCCAGCTCCCTCCACGGCTGGAGGAAATCCGTTTCCATCTCCATCTCCCCACCCATCTCCCCCCCCCCCCCCTAAAAAAAAAAACAAAACAAAACAAGAAAAACTGAAAAAGGATAAGTTCCAATATAGATGATAACTAGAGAAGAACTTTAGTACATGATGAATAAGAGTTTTCCCCTGGATGGCATGTGTTCTTCCCATTTATTTTATTTTATTTATTTACTTAACACGCTTCACAACTTAAAAAGTGATCAAGGAAGCAGATATCTTCAGCTTTGGTTACTGGTCTTGAGTTGCTGGAGAGTGTCAGCAGATATCTTGAAGGCCTTAGTGAGAACGTCATCAGGGATGCTTGATCCAAAGAGATTCTTAGGAAGGTTGACAGTACCAGCATTGGAGCTGGCAAATGCAGAAACAGCAACAGCCTTATTGGTCTTGTCAAAATTGGCTTGGTAGTGAGGCAATCCCTTGGGGAAGACATACACATCACCCTTTTGCAACACATTCTTGTAAAGTTTTCCATTGCTGTCTGTGGTTCCAACAGTTAAGGCACCATCCACCACAAACAATATCTCTGCTCCTCTTGGGTGAGTGTGAGGAACGTTCACAGCCCCAGTCTGGAATTCAAGTAGCTCCATGGACACTCCTGTACCATCAAGAGCTGGGAAATTGCTTACTGTAACAGCCTTACGGCCAAAGCCATTGCTTGAAGAAGAGGATGCTGCGCCTCCCCGTAAGCCAGTGTAAGTAAAGAAAACTCCGTCGAGCTTGCTTTCATCGGTTCCATCAGGGATAGAAAAATCAGAGACTAATTCAGGGTCTGAAGCATCAACTATGACAATGAATATGAAAGCAAGTGCTGCAAAAACAAAAACAGATTTTGCCATTTCCACTGAGTGTGCTTAGCTTAATTAGTACTTAGTGTGGATAAAACTAGTACTAAATGAAAGAGGCTATGCTGTGAATACTGAAAACCAAGGTTAGGGTATTTATAGTAGTAGATCTTAAGAGAATTACAGATAATGGAACACTATGAAAGTGGTTTTCCCCTTTGTAAACCACTAATACTATACTTAGTGATTTTCATCCTCACTAAGCACCTCATCACTCTAGTAAAATAAAAGGATTTATATATTGATTCTTATTCTATTGCTTATAATTATCTATTGTATTTACCATAATTGTTATCAATACCATTATGAATTTCAAAATATTAATGGAAGCTCAGTGTTTCATCAACACTAACCCCTGCTAGCGTGAGAAAGCATTTGCTACAAACCTATTTGTATGAAACCTCTGCCCTAAATTATTTATTTCCTTTTATTTTCCAAATTTTTTAATAGAATTTGTTTTTTTTTTTTTTTTTTTTTAAACCATTTTTGACCAGTCAAAAACAGAACCAGGTCCAATATTTTGGTTTCAATCTCCAGTCCAATTCTAACTTCTAAGAACTATCTGGGAGCATAATATTGGAGGGAGGTAGGCTCAATCCACTGGATGCTTTCAGTCTTTCACTGAATAAACAACAACGATAGATAGCAATAATTAACCACACTTGCCTTGGTGAGTGAATAGTAGCAGAATTGCTAGCACATCTCATGTGGATTTTCGTTAAATAAACTAATACCTTGCACTCAATAAGTTCAAAATGCACTTTGACTTAAGAGATCCCTTAAGAGGTAATCCTACCCATTAAGTAGCATTAGTGGGTGACAAAGAGGAAAATCACTAAACCTTATCTCATATCCTATCTCATAAGCTCCAATATTTACATTTAATTCAACTATTAAGGATCTATAACCATAATATGCACGAGTTTGCTCTCTCTCTCTCTCTCTCTCTCCATCGTAGCTCCCCCATTCCTTTTGCATCGCCAAAATCTTACTAAGATAGGGAACAGAGGGATGGGATGACAATGAGGGAGAATATGGCAGAACAAGGGAAGGAAACATGATTGGAGGGTTTAGAATTAGCTTATCTTTTTCCTTTTCTTCTCCTTTTTCTTACACCATTACTGCTCACCCTTTTAAAATCCACTGATATGAGAGCCACGAACTCAGTATCGGTGTTATGAGAGAGAGAGAGAGAGAGAGAGAGACTCCTCTCCACTGCTGGGCTCTTTCCAACCGGAAGGGAAAAAAGGGACCCATATGTTGGTGGGGTTTTATTGGGGTGGAAATGTTGAGGCAAAGTTATTTTTCCCATAAACAGTAACTAAAGTTCCACCAATTTGTTGAGACTTTGGATAGCAAAGGGGTGGGATTTGTGTCACATTAGCAGATAAAGCAATTAATGATGTTCCCTAAGCTTTTGTAAGTTCACCACCTCAAATTAATCAAACAAGGTTGGGGTGGTATTTTGAAGTGCCACATCAGCATTTTTCCACCCCAATTCTCCCACCCCCACCTTAAGTCCCCTCTAAACAAATGGGACCTACGAGATGTAGATGGATAACTAAAGACATGGTCATAGACAATGGGTTTCTTCTTTTTTTTTTTTTGTACTCTAAGTCAAATGCCAAAACCACACGTACACCCTGAGGATTGCATTAGAGATGTAGATGGATAACAAAAAAATCCAATTCGATTCAAATTCATATCAGTTTATTTAGATATTTATTAGGATATATGATCAAATATCAAATATACAAATTCAGATAGCGTTTGATATCCAGATGATAATCAAATATGAATTCGAATATTGATGTATCGACTTCGATAAGCATGCAATTGATGTCATTCATAGTCGTACAAGTTGGTCCCAACTCAATGTCAGGCCATTATCTCGGATTTATTTCGAATGGCAACTTTTTTTGCCTCTTATAATTTTACCCATATTTCTAGGGAGTCAAACGGT
This sequence comes from Telopea speciosissima, assembly GCF_018873765.1. Lineage (NCBI taxonomy): Eukaryota > Viridiplantae > Streptophyta > Magnoliopsida > Proteales > Proteaceae > Telopea > Telopea speciosissima. The sequence continues at coordinate 36,199,782 of NC_057917.1, read as the reverse complement.
GTCGCCGATACCCTAGCAAGGAAGGCCATGTTGAGTAGGTGTTCGACAATGTGGCCAATTTCTACTACGTGGTTGACGGAATCTTGTACTTCCTCATCTACGTGTACCACACGTAATGAATAAATTACTATTGACCAAAAAATAAAACTTCGATAATATCGACTTCAAGTATAACTTCATATTAAGAACTTAGGGTTGATATATATTATATAGGCGAAAGAACACCAGCCTGTCGTGCCATACACGCCACCCCTGCACCCTGACACAAGGGCATACAAAATAACTACCACACCTTGGTCATTTTCGGGGTTACGAGGGGTGTGACAGTCATTTTGTGCGCCCCTGTGTCAGGGCACAGGGGCTGCGTGTGCTGCGCGATCGGGTGATGTTCTCTTTCCCATATTATATATTGTATGTTTATTTATATTCTCATCTAGTAGAAATAGTTGTGCATTATTTTTTATTTTATTTTCATTTATATTTATAGATTAAAATATGCAATCAGATATTATTAGATTTGAATTTGGCTATCCGACTACTGGCTGATATGTTTTCGGACGCTCAATTGAAATATCCATTGGATATCTGATCAAATTTGGACGGCAAACATGCTAATCAGATATAAATTCAAATACTGGTGTATCCACTTCAAATTTGCTCTATTTGCATCCCTAGTTTGTTTCATGGCTTCAAATAAAATTGAGAGCAAAACCGTCCAATAAGGCCCGATACAATCAATATGTATCAGTAATTGTATCAACATCGGCCAATACCAGTATTGATATTAAAAACCAAGATTTGCATTGAGGGTCTGCAGGCGGGCACAATCTCTCCCGAAAAATTATCTGCTCCATTTCCTGCCCGGTCCAGTTCCCCAAATCCCTCTAATAGGAGGTGGACCCCACCCGGGCGGTGTTCGGGAAGGGGATAGGCTGCTCATTTCCTCCCCCTATTAGAGGAACTTGAGAAAATGGACCGGGCAGGGAAATGGAGTAGATAATGATCGTGCCCCTCCCCCGGCATATATGAACTTCAAAGTCAGTTTTTTTTTTTTTTTGGTAATAGCATTTTATTCAGTAACGTGGAAACTCACGGCTGACGATTACAAAATTTCAGCATCCATGGATCAGAAATAAGCCATACTATCATACACGTCACCGATAAGGCCTTCCTTGCTAGGGAGTCAGCCAAGCTGTTAATCTCCCTTGAAATAAAGAGAAAACTACATGTTTCCAAACAAGAGGACAGATAAACAGTATCTCCCAAAATAGGTCTGAAGTTAAGTGGTGAAGAAGATAAACATCGCTGAAGATAATTGATGACGCTCTTGTTGTAAGACTCCAATTGTACACGATCAAAACCCTCCGAAATAGCCTCCAATAGTGATACTCTTATGGCCAATGCCTCCTCAACTGCAGAATTATTGAAACCCATGGGAATAGACACAGCATGAAGAGATTTCCCGTGACAGTCACCACATATGATACCAAGACCACCGATTGCTATGTTTGATTGTAGACTCGCATCACAAGTGATCTTCACCACACCAAGAGGAGGAGCGGTCCAGGATAGTACAGCATTGGAGAGAATTAAAAGTCGGTTATTCAAAGAACCTTTCAACAGGCCCAAGTAGTACACAGTCCTTTTAGAGAATGCAAATTGCTAGCCGCTTTTTGTCACCAAATAAATGGGAAAAAGAAAAAGGATCACGTGAGCGAACTTGAAAGCAAAGGTTCAAGGCTTGGTAAAGGACACTTAAAAAAAAAAATTTGATCTTTTGCTTGCAGAATAAATAACAAAGGGCCTGAGCGTTGTTACATATAAACTGTAACCAAACAAAAACGCCAGAAACATTGTACACTAGAAATCATTTTAGTGTAGTGATAGAACTGGGATAAGACAGAGACCCAAACATATACCTTGTTATTACAAGCCTGCCTATAAAGTTACAAGCAGAACAGAATTCTACATTCCCTAAGCAAGAATTGCATTAAGTTTAACTCCCATTTCCCTCTACTAGCATATTGAGAGAAAGACCACTGGAGACGATTTACCTTCCTTTCTCGGTCTATTATCATATGTGATTTACATGTGATATGACTCAGGCTATCTATAGCAACACAATCGGTCTATTATCACATGTGGTTTACATGTGATATGGATCACCTATTCTTAGCAGTCCATATTCTTTGTATCACCCAATATTGGGTTACCTTGTTTAAACCTCACTGTGTATCTTGTATATATATTCCCTTTGGGATTATGAATGAATTAAGGATTATTACTCTTGTTAACATAGCAGTAAGCACCTGATTAAGAAGATATTTTCTACTGATGTACAAAAAAATGTGGGAGAAATGACTGCACCTTGAAGGTTTTTTAGCCTCTTGTGGTTCAATCATCTAGCAAGTCTTCCTAATAAAATAGAAGGCAGAATTAATAACAGTAAATAAATAAACATGACTACGCTCCTAAGTACTATATCTAAACACAGATATTTCAACATCAACCACCCCCCAAGAAAAATTAAATAATAATAAATAAAATACACTGGAGCTAAAAATAAATTCTCCTTACATTATTTTGCATGACCTACGCCCAAGAGTTGAAGGGGGAGAGACAAGCTCTCAAGTATGGAGATAATTAGCCGCCATCATTAACTCAAGGGTCAATTCAGGTTCAATATGGAACTCAGTCTCCTTTCCACTATCAATAAGTAACATTACTGTTGTGTCAGGAAGCCTCCACCCAATGTGCTTGTGGATAATCCTACAAAAAACCGGTTCAACAAAGGAAAGCCGGTGTGGCTCAGCCGAGGACTCTCCGATGCCTAAGTTAGATCTCCGTTTTAGCAGCAATTCAACTTAGTAAAAAATCGGTCCTATATTCAGGTCACATACCTAGGTATTTATAGGGTAATTTTGGTGACGTGGGGAGAGTCCTTGTATGGCAAGAGTCTTGTTTGGATAGGAGACCTCTCTACAGAGTTATAGTAGGGAAGTGAGTCCACATTTGGTAAGAATCCTCATTTGAGTGTGACACGGTTCCGCTAATTGATAACCATCTGATCTGACTGACTTAGCTTCTCCCGAGAATATAGGAATTCACTTACGTGGCTGAGGGCATCCAACCCTCATGCCTCGGTCGTCTTGGCGCTCCAACATGCCGACCACGATTGGCGACCTGCGATCGAGCGTGTAGGGCTCGGCTTTATGCCCGAGCTAGTAAGACTCGGCCTTGTAACCTAGTTAATAGGGCTCAGCCTGGCATCCGAGCTTAGAGGGCTCGGATAGATTCTCGAACTTTCAAGGCTCGGCCCCGTGGTGACTCACCTTACCCGACCTTCATGGGTCAGCTCTACCACTCGGATGTTCTTACAAGGCTTGGCCTCACGGCGACTCGCATTATCCCGACCTTCATGGGTCGGCTCTATCACTCAAATGTTGGTAACGCTTGGTTCTCTCGGACCGGGTTCTTCCATTCAGCTCCAGGTTTGCCACATGTCATCCTTTGATTGGTGGTTATTTTATGGTTCATCATTTGCCCTCCACTCATCAAGGCTCGGTTGACCTTGGTGAGTCTGGTTCTAACCGATATTCAAGAAAGAACAAACAAGAAAAACTCAACAAAAGGTTTTGCAATTCTTCAAGATTGCAAGAAGAGAGTCCAAGACCCACATTCAATTCAAATTTCAAATCTAAGAATTACAAACAATGACTTGCCTTTTTAAAAGAAAAACCCTTCACCCAATCTTGGTTCCCCTAAGATCCTATGGCCAAGATTATAACTTAATTAAGGTAGAGGATAGATGGGGAAAGAGACCATGCTCAATCAATCCCACCATTTATTCTAGGAAATAAACAAACCCCACCAATCCTCCCCTAATCTTTCTTGATTGCTAATCCCCCTCTTGATTGCCAATCAATTTATTCTAGGAAATAAACAAACTCCCCCAATCCTCCCCTAATCTCTCTTGATTGCTAATCATCCTCTAATCCCTCCCTCACTCTCTCTTTATTTTAAATTATTACTTGAAATAGAAAGAGGCTGATTAGGATCGGTCCTTTGAGGCCTGGCTGCTCTTGGCCTTTATGCGGGCTGAGCGTCTCAAGGCTTTTAGGTGGTCTAGTTGACCAAGTACCACATCAGCTAGTTGTTCAGCTGTATCTACAATTGCATCATTCCCCCCAGGCTGAAAAGGATTTGCCCATGAATCTAACTCACCATCGTCAGATGGGTCACCCAGGTATGGTGTCAAGTGGCGAACATTAAAAATGTCTGATGTCTGCATGTGGCTTGGTAATTTGTGGCAGTATGCATTTAGATTAATGCATTCCAACACTTCCACAGGCTCCATCTTTCTGTCACTGAGTTTACTATAAGTGCCAACAGGGTGGCGCTCAGGCGGTAAAAGGACCCACACAAAATTGTTAGGCTCGAAGATAACCTCAGTCGCTTCTGATCAGCTGCCTATTTGTATTTCAATGTATTCGCGTCCAAGTTCTGACGCACTTCCTCATGAATAATTTGTAGTTGGGAGACTATGTCTTCCACCTTCGCTGCCAGCTGGCAAGGGAAAGGAATGGGCACAAGGTCTAGTGCCGTAGTGGGCTGTCGATCGTAGACCACCATGAATGGACAATAACCTGTAGTGCGGCTCACCAAGCTGTTAAAAGCAAATTCACCAATGGACAAGCTTGTTTCCCAAGAACGAGGGTTATCCTGAATGAGACTTTATAGCAAATTTCCAAGAGACCAATTCACCACCTCGGTTTGGCCGTCCGTTTGGGGGTGAAAAACAGTTTTATATTGCAGCTTGGTTCCAATAGACTTCCAAAGTTGTCATCAAAAATGGCCCAAGAATTTAGAATCTCTATTGGATGTAATTGTCTTGGGTAGACCATGCAAATTGATACACCCCCTTGAAAAATAAATCCGCAATTCGAGAAGCATCCATAGTCTTGCGACACAGGATGAAATGTGACATTTTCAAAAAGCGGTCAACCATGACAAAAATTGAATCAATACCTCAGAATGTATGCGGTAGTCCAAGTACAAAATCCATTGATATGTCTTCCCATGGAGCCTTGTGAATGGGAAGTGGGAGATATAGACCGGCATTCATGGAGTGGCCTTTTGCAATTTGACAAGTTCGACAGCGGGTGACGAAGCGCTGCAACTCACGCCTAAGGTGTGGCCAGAAATAATGGCCTATTACCATTTGCAATGTTTTGTCACACCCGAAGTGGCCGTTATTATGTAATTCAGATATGATTTTAAGACGTAGAGAGTGTAAGGAACACAGAGTCGGTTTGCTTTGAAAAGGAAACCATCCACTATAGAAGAATTTCTCTCCTTCGCAACCACCATTATATTTGCAAAATATGGGTCCTTTGGATATAGTTCTTTAAATGATTCAAACTCGAGTACTTCTGTCCGCATGGTAGACAATAAGGAATGCTTTCTACTGAGAGCATTGGCGTCTTGGTTTTGGGTGCCCGCTTTGTGTTTTATCACAAAAGTGTATACTTGCAAAAACTCCATCCACTTTGTCCTTCTTGAACTCAATTTTTGCTGACTGGAAATATATTTCAAGGCTTCGTGGTCCGTAAACAATATGAACTCGCGGTGGATGAGGAAGTGCCGCCAATACTCTAATGTGCGAACTCGAGCATAGAGCTCTTGATCATAGGTACTGTAGTGCATTTTAGCTCCATTCAATTTTGAGCTAAAATAGGTTATTGGACGCCCCCCTTGACTAAGGACCACTCCAATACCTGTATCTGAAGCATCACAATGCACCTCAAAAATTAAATCAAAGTTTGGGAAGGTCAAAACGGGAGTTGTGAACTCAGTTTCTCCTTAAGCAATTTGAAACTGTGTTGGGCTCCAGGTGACCACTCAAAAAGTCCCTTCTTCATGTAGGCCGTTAAAGGGGCTGCGAAAGTGCTAAAATGGCCAATGAACCTTCGATAGAAGGAAGCGAGTCCATGGAAGCTTCTGACTTCATGGATGTTGGATGTTGTTGGCCAGTTTTGAATGACTTGGATTTTTGAACCGTCCACAGAGATTCCATCCTTTGATATGATAAATTCGAGAAAAAGGATTTGTTCCACCATAAAATAGCGTTTGTCTGCTGCTGCGTGCGTACAAGTGTTCCTGGCATAAAATGTTCAAAATAGCTCATAAATGACTCAAATGGTCGTTAGTATCTTGACTAAATATCAAGATGTCATCAAAATATACAACTACAAATTTACCCAGAAAAGATTGTAGGATTTGAGTCATAAAGCTCATAAATGTAGATGGGGCATTGGACAAGCCAAAGGGCATTACCAACCATTCGAACAGACCATCATGAGTTTTGAAGGCCGTTGTCCATTCATCTCTTGACTTGATTCTGATCTGATGGTAGCCACTTTTCAAATCAAGTTTTGAGAAGACTATTGCCCCAAAAATATGATCCAACAAGTCATCAGGGTGTGGGATAGGGAATCTGTATTTGATAGTTATCTTGTTGATTGCCCTAGTATCAACACACATATGCCAAGTGCCATTTTTTTTGAACAAGTAAGGCGGGTACGGTGCACGGACTTAGACTCTCACAAACAAGGCCTTTGTTCATAAGTTCGGTCACTTGTTTTTGCAACTCGGCATGCTCCATCGGGCTCATCTTATGATGAGGCAGATTAGGAAGAGATGCACCTAGCACCAAATATATCTGGTGTTGAAATTTTCTCATGGGTGGGAGCCCAGAAGGCAACTCAGTAGGAAATAATTCTGCATATTCAGTTAACAATGGCTTCACCATATCAGGGGCTTCAGATAATTCATGACCCTTCTCTGGAAGGTCCCATTTATGGAGCAACACATAGACAACATCAGTATTAGAAATGGCTTTTCCCAACTCTTTCATTGTGAGCAAATTCACGTTGGGTACCCACTTAGTGGCAATGGGTTTGAGCGGTTCTTTGGAGGGTGCCAAGGTGATCCATTTTCCTTGATACATGAAGGAATGGGTATTTTTAAATCCATTATGAATGGATTTTTTTTATCGAATTACCATGGTCACCCCAAAATAATATGGCTGGCATCCATGGGAAGAACGTCACACTATATCTTATCAAAGTAAGTTGCAGCAATGGATAGTGAAACCAAACACCGTTTTGAAACAGTTACCTCCATTCCTCATTTCAGCCAAGTCATCTTGTAGGGTATGGGGTGTTCCTTCAACTCTAGATGCAATTTCTTGACAGCTTCCTCTGAAATTACATTCTCGTAGCATCCCCCGTCGATTATTAGTTGACAAACCTTATCAGTGATGGTGCAGGCTGAATGGAAGATGTTATGGCGGAGCTAGCGGTTTTCATCTTCTTCACGGGGTGCTAAGAAAATCTTCCGTATCATGAGAAGTCCGCTGGTGTCAGTATGTAACATGTGATCTTCACACCCAGCTTCGCCAATCTCGAATTCATCATTAGGCTCAAACTCATCATCACCTTCTTCATAAGGTTCATTATCTTGCAGCAGGCCTTCTCCATAAGGTTTATTTTTGGCAGTTACTCGACTGATGACCAAGTTCACCATAAGAATAACATCTAAAACCAGCATTGGAATTACACACAGAAATGTTGGCACCCTGGTTGGATCGGCCATCTACAGCCCTGGAAACATGATCACTCCCCCCAATGTTTTTGTTGGATATGTCCGTGTGTTGATCTGTCGAGAATACTTGGTATAGTTCTTCCTTTTCATTGCCGCTCCACCTTCAATGCCTTTTGATAGACATCAGCTATATCCCAGATATCAAATAGTTTGAGTTGAGCCATGATGTTGTTGGACAAGTGTGTGTCCATCAAACCCGGTTCGGTCCGGTTCAACCCCGGTTCACCTTTGTATTGAACATTTATACATTTTAGTTTAATATTGCCACATGCGATATAAACTTTTTGAGCATTATGTGTCCGTAAGTTATACTTAAAATGGTAGTCACGACTAGGGTTTGGGCTGGGCACCCTTATCATATGGTCGTCGCATTGGGTATGCCTAGACATGTGATGTCAGGGTACGAATGCAAGTGCTCACATGTTTGATGTGTGCATTGGCGAAGAATCTACTTTGTCGATTCCCTCATGTATTAATGCCAGATGTAGGAAGGGATAGACAGGTGTCACCGACACCCTGTACCTGAGGGAACCCTGTCACTGCAAAGTGTGATCGCATTCTTTGGTTCATCAATGACTGAGACTCAAGCGAGTCAAAGCCGATGTTCTAGGAATGCGTGAACACTTTGTGAGTGAAGGAGTTATCCAACACGGTCACCACTGCCCGATTGGGGAACACCAAGATAGAGACTATCTATACATGGTCGGATCAGAATCTGGATCCAGTACCGTTTTGGAAATGGTTTTGCAAAATTTATTTTACATAAAATGATACATTATTTATAGTTATTTCAAATAAAGTGTTTTATCGAGTTTTGCGGGACCCGATCGGATGCACAAACGCTCTTATATGGACATGTACTATGGATTGGGGTTTGGCGTACATGTGTACATGCCCTAGATTCCATAATGATGGTGTTGATTAGTGGGGGGTTGTATATGATAAATTGTTATCATATAGGGAGTTATTTGGAATTTGCTAATTTAATTGGCTCTTTATTGAATTAATGGATTTGGTGCTAATTGTAATTATCCATTAATAATTAAATAAAGAATCTAATTAATACTTTCCCTATTAGATTCTGCTTCTTCACCGGGTAGCACTTTGAGTTTAAACAGAACTGCCAGACTGAGAGAGAGAGAGTCAGACTCTTACTAAGGCTCTATTAAATCTATCTAGGATTTAATTAAACCCTATTATTATAAATAGGGGACCAAAAAATGCAGAAGAAGAAGCTCTCCACGTTTTTGGAGCAGACACTCTCTCTCCTGTATTTTTGGTTTCTCTTTCTCCCTCTTGTAATCTCTCTTCTTCTTCTTGCTTCTCTCACCTGTGTTTGAGAGTTGGGGTCTATGAAACCCTAGATATGTGCTGAGGAGTTTGAGGGCATCTGGGATTGGCGTGTAGAACCTTGGTAGCACAATTGGAGGTTCAGATCTATTTGCTTGGAGCGCTCACTGGAGGAAGAACCACTGTCTATTGGAGGAGCAACACTTGAGGCTCACCAGGTTAGCAGTTCTTTATTAATTCCTTCTATTCATTGATTATTAATATTTATGGGATGCGAAAGAAACTCAAATCAATTAATTTCTGCTGCACATTCGAGTATGGGATGGATCCCTCTTGCCATGTGATGGACTAGAGACGAATTTCTCCATCCCTATTGTGATAATTAATTTTATGGGACGCAATAGAGAAGGAGAAACCCTAATAGGGATGCACCAGGGTTCCCAAGGGAAACCATGGGACACCCTAAAATTAAAATGGGGCACCCATGGGACACCATGGGATAACCCAGGGCGTGCAATACCCTAATTGGTTTATAATTGGTTTCCCTACGGAACCATGGTTTGATCCCTGGACCGTTGTTTGACCAACAGTGTGGTATCAGAGCCACCTTTCCCACCCATGAATATTAGATAATTAATGGTTAATATGATTATCATGAGTGGGATTCAAGTTGGCACATGGGTGATTAGGATATGGTTGTTGTAACAACCTTCCCATGTGCACATGGGTAGTTACAAGGTTGTTAGTGTAACAACCTACCCATGTGATGATGGATTTGGTTTGTTTTGTTTATTCCAATTATTGAAGCATGTATCCAATTAGGTTGTGATTACTAATTTTTATTTTAAAATTTTTTAATCATGTTCTATATGTGGGGGGGGTGGGGGGAGCGCACGCTGCCAAGCCTGTGCGCACGCCCTTCCCCATGAACCTACCCTTGTGCGCATCCCCTTGTGGGCTGTTGCCTGCGGGCAGTAAGCTTGCGGGCTGCAGGCCTGCAGGCTGCTGTTCGTGGGCCCTGTGCCTATAGGCTGCGCAGGGAGTGCCTGCAGCCTGCGCAAGTGGGCTGGATGCACCCTCCTTGTTTTCCCTCCAGTTTAACAAAAAAAAAAAAACAGATTTTTCAAAACAGAATTTTATTATTTTGTTTTGTTTTTGGAGGATGATGATGGGTGAAGAGATTGCCTCTTTATCCACTTGCAATTAAAATGCGATTTTAATTTTATGGGCTTGGATACATGATATCACATGCGATGTGGTGGTTCAATAATTGAAGGAATCCATGTTTTAATTTTTGGTTCACTTGCTTTAATGCCCATGCATGAAATTATATTATGATGTGATTATGGGAATGGCATTCTAATAAATGGATGGATTGTTTATGTATGTGATACATGGGGTTATGGGTGGATGTGATGCTTCTCTCTCTTTCTCTCCCTCCCCCTTTCTTTTTTATAAACAAATGTACTCCACCCCATGGGCAGCCCAAATGGTGGGTTGGTTTCTCCAAGTGGGGTTTTCTTTATTATTATGGAAAGAAAAGTGTATAGAATTTTTTTAGGCTTCCATTGTAATTTTAGAGGAGTTAGGACTCCCAGGGCATGTAGATGGTGATCCACATGTGGCGCTCAAAGCTTATGGAGATGCAAATCACCTACTTTGAAGACGTGATCGGGCGGAGGAGATGATCGAGGCGTGGCATCCATGGCATGATAAATGCACCCAAAGTTATTAGTTTTATTTTTATTGGGAGGGTTCTTTAATTGCTTCTGATAAAAATGTCTCCATCCCACAATCACTTTTAATTAATGTTGATTAATTATGTTGTTTAAATCTATCCATGTATGTGAGAGTTAATTAATCCCTCTTTATTCACAATACATGTATGATATGGACTAGTCTTAATCGGTAGACATGTCCATGGCCTCCTATTGAAGATAAATGTAAAAAATGTGTGACATGACTCCGCATAAGCCGACAAGACATTGCCAGGACCTCTGTCACGCATTTATCTATATTTACCTCCATCTAGATACGTTAGGGTATGAATAGTGAGAGGGCACTGTGACAGTGGGCCATCTTTCATGATTCCATGATTCTAACTAATGCAATAGGTAAGTACATGACTTGGGTGTATGTCAACCGACAGGATTTAGATATGACATCCAGGTGGCCGAAAATATTGGAAGCCCATGAGGCGGACAGCTTAGTCCACACTACCATGGTGTGTATAATGACTCCCGACAGGGTAAGTTATGCATGCAAGGGTTGTAGGTATCCAATTCATCTTTTGGGTTATGAGAGAAACCCAAATCATGAAAGACCATTGATGTGTGTGTGCTCAATTTTTTATTTTCAATGATCATTAATTAGCATTGGTTATTTACTTGTGCATGTGTAGATTAATATACGATGGCTGCCGTTAATTCCAACCTGTTAACACTCATTAGCGAATACGAACTTAATGGTACAAACTATGTCGATTGGTACTGGAGCATTAAGTTGCTCCTGACTGCTGAAGGACTGTACACAATTCTAGATGAACAAGTTCCTCCTCAACCCGACCCGAATGATTTTGAGGCAAATGAAGAGATGCAAGGGTTCCTCATGAGGGATTGCAAGGCATCACTCTATATCCTAGGATCGTTGGAAAAATCAGTTGTAGACTCAGTCAAGGATATACGCACTGCTGGGGGTAAAATGGATAAGCTTGCTGAATTATTCAACAGGCAGTTGACACACGCACATTCTGATGCGGTGAGTCAAATCCATAACTCCAAGATGTCTCAGGGGACTCCAGTGATGGATCATGTAATGAAAATGATCAATCTGTTTGAAAAACTAAAATCCATGGGGACTGATTTTAGCCTACGATACAAGACTGATGTGATCTTAGCGTCACTCACTTCTGCCTACGTACCTTTTAGGATGTCCTGCAAGATGTCCGAGAAGGAGATGGAGCTCACCGAGCTTGCTAATGCACTGGTAGAGGCTGAAGCGTCCTTGAAAAAGGACAAGGCTGAGGTCAATGCAACTGAGGCAAAACCTTCTTCAAATGGGAAGAAGAAGAAAAAGGGAAGTAAGGGCAAGACCCTGAAAGCCAAGGGTGGGAAGTCTGGCAATAAAGGCAAAGGCAAGTGCTTCTATTGCAAGAAGGAGGGTCACTGGAAAAGAAACTGTCGTGCTTACCTGGCAACTTTGAAAGACAAGAAGTTGGATGAAACAGAGGCTGCTAAAGAAGGTACATGTGATGTTCACGTTCTTTATGAGTCTAATTTGTCTTTTGAACCGACCAATTCTTGGTTGGTGGATAGTGGATCCACTGTTCACATTTGCAATGATTTGCAGGGGTTCAAGGAGACAAGGAACCTGGAAAGAAATGAAGTGCGTCTTCGGATGGGCACTGGAGCTGAGACAATGGCGTTGGCTGTGGGAACTTTTATTTTAAATTTTAGTTCTGCTAGTTTAGTTTTAAAGGATTGCTATTATGTACCCTCTTTCAAGAGGAAGATAATTTCAGTTTCAAAACTTGTTTTGGACGGATATAGTTTTTCCTTTAATTCTAAATTGATTATTCATTTTAATAATTCCTTTGTGGCATCCGGATATATGCAAAGTGGTTTGTATTTTCTAGATTGCCCTATTAGAATGAATGTTGTTTCAAATGTTGATTTGAAACGGAAAGAAGCTCCAGTGAACTCAACATATCTGTGGCATCTAAGATTGGGTCACATTAATGTGGACCGAATCAGTAGATTGGTGAGGGATAGGCCCTTAGAGAGTCTGAGGGTGGAACCATTCCTCACCTGTGAGTCATGCCTTCAGGGCAAAATGACCAAGAAATCCTTTAGCAATAAAGGTGCTAGAGCCATAGATCTGTTGGAGTTGATACACACTGACGTGTGTGGACCCATAAACATACAAGCAAGATATGGGTATGAGTACTTTATCATGTTCACCGATGATTACTCTAGATATGGTTACATATACTTGATGCGTAGGAAATCGGAAGCCTTTGATAAATTCAAAGAATTCTAAGCCGAGGTTGAAAGACAGCTCGATAAACGCGTCAAGTCCTTACGATCAGATCGTGGAGGGGAGTATCTATCGGATGAGTTTAAAGAACACCTCATATCCCAAGGGATAGTTAGTCAGCTAACTAATCCAGGCACACCACAATAAAATGGTGTATCCGAACGATGCAATCGGACCCTATTGGATATGGTCAGGACGATGCTCACTTATAGTGAACTGCCTCTTTCTTTCTGGGGGTACGCTTTAGAGACGGCGATATACATCTTGAATAGGGTTCCATCTAAGTCTGTAGCCAAGACACCCTTTGAATTGTGGAAAGGGCAAAAGCCCAGTATTCAACACCTTAGGGTATGGAGTTGTATAGCACATGTGCGAAAGCAACAGACAGACAAGTTAGAATCCAGGACTTCGAGATGCTATTTCTTAGGCTACCCTAAAGGCACGATAGGCTATTATTTCTATGACCCAGTTGACCAAAAGGTCATTGTAAGTAAACATGTCACATGGAGGAAGAAATGATGACCCAGAGGTCCGAACCAGTAGTCATAAAAGAGCTATCAAATGGCTCAGAAACGTCACTTCCAAAAGTGAGACCAACTGATATACCCGCTGAAATACCAACACCTGAGGAACCTCGACGCAGTGGGAGGACTATTAGACCACCCACCAGGCTAACTCTTCTAATCGAAGAAGAAACAGTGGAAGAGTTCCACATGGTATCGGTTGAATCGGATGATGATCCGATAACATACTCTGAGGCTCTAAAGGATGTTGATGCCACTAGGTGGCTGGAAGCAATGCGCTCTAAAATCGATTCGATGCATTCCAACAAGGTCTGGACTCTAGTCGATCCACCACTTGGCGTCAAGCCGATTGGATGTAAATGGATCTTCAAGAGGAAGAAGGGTGCAGATGGAAAGGTCGAGAGATTCAAAGCGAGACTGGTGGCAAAGGGTTATACCCAGAAAGAGGGTATAGACTATGAGGAAACTTTTCACCAGTAGCGATGATGAAATCCATCAGGATTTTATTGGCTATCGCAGCACACTTTGATTATGAGATCTGGCAGATGGATGTGTAGACTGCATTTCTAAATGGGTTCCTTCAAGAGGAAATCTACATGGAACAACCAGAGGGGTTCTCTTCCTTGGAGGAAGAAAGAAAGGTGTGCAAATTACAGAGGTCCATTTATGGCCTGAAGCAGGCTTCCAGGAGCTAGACCATCAGGTTTGATCAATCAATCAAATCGTTTGGTTTTGATCAAAACATGGATGAACCATGCGTTTACAAGAAGATCAGTGGGAGGGCAGTATGTTTTCTTGTTTTATACGTAGATGACATATTGCTGATTGGTAACGATGTAGGTTTCCTTTCATCAGTAAAACAGTGGTTATCCACAATGTTTTCGATGAAAGACCTTGGTGAAGCTAGCTATATCCTTGAGATCAAACTTGTAAAAGATCGCTAGAAAAGGATGCTAGGCTTGTCACAGGCTACCTTATAGACAAAGTCCTGGCCGGATTTAGTATGGAGAACTCCAAGAGGGGAAGTGTTCCCTTTAGGCATGGAGTCAGTCTTTCCAGATCTCAATGTCCTTAGTCTCAGACGGACATTGAAGAGATGAAGAGGATTCCCTATGCCTCAGCAGTAGGAAGTCTAATGTACGCTATATTGCGCACGACGCCGGACGTTTGCTATGCAGTAGGTATTGTGAGTCATTATGAGTCTAATGAGTGGAGGTGCCATTGTATAGAGGAGTACAAAATAGAAATCTACAGCCGATCCCTATTTTTATGAACACCTTGCATCATGTGATGCGGCTAATAAGGTGTTTGGGTTAGGAAGTTCCTAACATTTCTGGAGTAGTCCCTGATCTTGTCAAGGGCCCTATTCCCCTGTTATGTGACAACAGAGGGGCCATTGCACAAGCTAAGGAGCCTAGGTCTCATCAAAGGAACAAGCACGTGCAACGGAAGTATCACCTCATCAGAGAGATTATCCAGCAGGGTGACGTGAGTATCTCCAAAGTGGACACAACTGAAAATGTGTCTGATGCCATGACAAAGGGTTTGTCACCAGGAGTGTTTGAGAAACACATGGAGGGCATGGGTTTAAAATGTATGGGGAATTGGCTTTGATGTACAAGTGGGAGATTATTGGACAAGTGTGTGTCCATCAAACCTGGTTTGGTCCGGTTCAACCCGGTTCACCTTTGTATTGAACATTTATACATTTTAGTTTAACATTGTCACATGCGATATAAATTTTTTGAGCATTATGTGTCCGTAAGTTATACTTAAAATGGTAGTCACGACTAGGGTTTGGGCTGGGCACCCTTATCATATGGTCGTCGCATTGGGTATGCCTAGACATGTGATGTCAGGGTACGAATGCGAGTGCTCACATGTTTGATGTGTACATTGACGAAGAATCTACTTTGTCGATTCCCTCATGTATTACTGCCAGATGTAGGAAGGGATAGACAGGTGTCACCGACACCCTATACCTGAGGGAACCATGTCATTGCAAAGTGTGATCGCATTCTTTGGTTCATCAATGACTGAGACTCAAGCGAGCCAAAGCCAATGTTCTAGGAATACGTGAACACTTTGTGAGTGAAGGAGTTATCCAACACGGTCACCACCGCCCGATTGGGGAACACCAAGATAGAGACTGTCTGTGCATGGTCGGATCAGAATCTGGATCCAGTACCGTTTTGGAAATGGTTTTGCAAAATTTATTTTACATAAAATGATACATTATTTATAGTTATTTCAAATAAAGTGTTTTATCGAGTTTTACGGGACCCGATCGGATGCACAGACACTCTTATATGGACATGTACTATGGATTGGGGTTTGGCAGTATATGTGTACATGCCCTAGATTCCATAATGATGGTGTTGATTAGTGGGGGGGGTTGTATATGATAAATTGTTATCATATAGGGAGTTATTTGGAATTTGCTAATTTAATTGGCTCTTTATTGAATTAATGGATTTGGTGCTAATTGTAATTATCCATTAATAATTAAATAAAGAATCTAATTAATACTTTCCCTATTAGATTCTGCTTCTTCACCTGTGTAGCACTTTGAGTTTAAACAGAACTGCCAGACTGAGAGAGAGAGAGTCAGACTCTCACTAGGGCTCTATTAAATCTATTTAGAATTTAATTAAACCCTATTATTATAAATAGGGGACCAAAAAATGCAGAAGAAGAAGCTCTCCATGTTTTTGGAGCAGACACTCTCTCTCCTGCATTTTTGGTTTCTCTCTCTCCCTCTTGTGATCTCTCTTCTTCTTCTTACTTCTCTCACCTGTGTTTGAGAGTTGGGGTTTATGAAACCCTAGATATGTGCTGAGGAGTTTGAGGGCATCTGGGATTGGCGTGTAGAACCTTGGTAGCACCATTGGAGGTTCAGATCTGTTTGCTTGGAGCGCTCACTGGAGGAAGAACCACTGTCTATTGGAGGAGCAACACTTGAGGCTCACTAGGTTAGCAGTTCTTTATTAATTCCTTCTGTTCATTGATTATTAATATTTATGGGATGCGAAAGAAACTCGAATCGATTAATTTCCGCTGCGCATTCGAGTATGGGATGGATCCCTCTTGCCATGTGATGGACTAGAGACGAATTTCTCCGTCCCTATTGTGATAATTAATTTTATGGGATGCAATAGAGAAGGAGAAACCCTAATAGGGATGCACCAGGGTTCCCATGGGAAACCATGGGACACCCTAAAATTAAAATGGGGCACCCATGGGACACCATGGGATAACCCAGGGAGTGCAATACCCTAATTGGTTTATAATTGGTTTCCCTATGGAACCATAGTTTGATCCCTGGACCATTGTTTGACCAACAGATGTGGGGTTGCAGCCCTCCCACGTGCTTTGCAATCAACTGCTCTCCCGAGTCGGTTACATTATTTCGAATAATCAAATTGTTGAACTCTTTAGTATATTATTCAATCGATCTAAACCCCTGCCTAAGATTCTGAAATCTCATATACAAGTCTCGGGCGTAATGAGCGGGAAGAAAATTCCTCCTTAGTTTCACCTCCAATTTATGCCATTCAGTGATTGGAGCTTTGTTACTGTTTTGGCGAATTTTTCATTCTCGACGCCACCATGCAATGGCTTTGCCCCGTAGGCGCTTAACGATTAGACCAACCCACTTGTCTCTAGGAACCTCCCAATGCTCAAAGACCTCATTGACTAGAGTGAGCAATCTATAAGTTCATCAGGGATTTCTTGACCTAAAAATTCAGGAAGATCACCCTTGAGTTTATGGTTCCAGTCCTGCTCACGCTCAACGAGTGGTCGCTGTAGCGGTGGCCTTCTCCCACGAACTTGCCGAAGATCCTCCGAGGAAGATGACTAGTTATCCATGTACTCTCCCTGATCGTTGGAATGGTGAGATTTTGCACGCCTCCTCCAATTCTTGGGTTAATTCGGCGACACGCTGCCAAAGTTGTTGTGTCTCCGAACGTGTGTTCACCTCCTCTAGCCGAACAGAGTTAGCTCCTCTCCTCTTGGGTGCCATCAATGCTCGATTTCACCAACCTAGTTAGCAGCTTTGATACCAGATAATGAAAGGTGGAGATTGAATTCGATTGCTAGGCTAACCGATATTCAAAAAAGAACAAACAAGAAAAACTCAACAAAAGGTTTTGCAATTCTTCAAGATTGCAAGAAGAGAGTCTAAGACCCACATTCAATTCAAATTTCAAATCTAAGAATTACAAACAATGACTTGCCTTTTTAAAAGAAAAAACCCTTCACCCAATCTTGGTTCCCCTAAGATCCTATGGCCAAGATTACAACTTAATTAAGATAGAAGCTAGATGGGGAAAGAGATCATGCTCAATCAATCCCACCATTTATTCTAGGAAATAAACAAACTCCACTATTCCTCCCCTAATCTTTCTTGATTGCTAATCCCCCTCTTGATTGCCAATCAATTTATTCTAGGAAATAAACAAACTCCACCAATCCTCCCCTAATCTCTCTTGATTGCTAATCATCCTCTAATCTCTCCCTCACTCTCTCTTTATTTTAAATAGTTACGTGAAATAGAAAGAGGCTGATTAGGATCGGTTCTTTGAGGCCTGGCCGCTCCTAGCCTTAATGCGGGACGACTGAGCATGTCAAGACTTTTGGGTGTTCCAGTTGACCAAGTACCACATTGGCTAGTTGTTCAGCTGTATCTGCAACTGCATCACCATGCCAACCTCTAGGGCTCGGCCCATGCCGATATTGTCGACCTCGCGGATGTCATCCTTTCGGATTTCTAACAGCATTTAATGCATCGCTTTGATGCTTTGTTTAAGTATTTCATTTCCTTAGCGTGAAGTGGTTGGGCGGCTGACCCTTCTCAAAGAACATAACTTGATCTATATTGACCACCTTACATCGAGGCAGAATAATACCTCTGAGTTAGTGCCAACCCTTGTGTCGGGCTTACCCTTCAGATATCGCTGACTTACAAGGGTCAATCTTATTCTTTAAATTTTTCTAACCTATGAGGGTCGGTCTTCCTCTTTGAATGATGCCGACCTATGAGGGTCGGTCTTCTTTTATGAATGCTACCGACCTATGAGGGTCGGTCTTATAATGTTGTCAACCTATTAAGGTCGGTCTTCTTCTTTGAATGCTGTTGACCTATGAGGGTCGGTCTTCTTCTTTGACTGTTGCCAACCTTTGAGGGTCGGTCTTATAATGCTGCCAACCTATGAGGATTAGTCTTCTTCTTTGAATGTTGCCGACCTATGAGGGTCGGTCTTATAATGTTGCTGACCTACGAGGGTCGGCCTTCTTCTTTGATTATTACCGACCAATGAGGGACGGTCTTATAATGCTGCCGACCTATGAGGGTCGCTCTTCTTCTTTGAATATTGCTGATCTATGAGGGTCGGTCTTATAATGCTGTCGACCTGTGAGGATCGGTCCTCTTCTTTGACTATTGACGACCTATGAGGGTCGGTCTTATAATGCTGCCGACCTATGAGGGTCTGTTTTCTTCTTTGAATGCTGTCGGCCTATGAGGGTTGGTCTTATACTTTGCGGGAGCTGACCTATGAGGGTCAATCTTATCCCCTTAGATGATTTGCTTATAAAGAACTTGAGATCGGCTGGGAGTTTGAACTAAAGCTTTTTCCTTTATAGAATTTCTAAACTAAAATTCAAAATACTTCGAAAAAACTTGTTGGGACATTGTCCAAGGCTATAATTTGTCGACGGTACGATTACTGATAAAACTTCTTTAGGTTCTCAGAGTTTTAGGGTCGGGGTATTTTCTTGCCCCCCAGAGTTTTCAAGCTATAGGTTCTTCATTTTTCCGATCATCCCAACCTCCCTTCACTTACCTATTCAGGTGCCTAGCCTTTAACAGCTCTTCGATCTCCCTCTTTAGCTGAAAACAGTCTTTGGTGTCATGACCGATATCCTTGTGGAATCGGCAGTATTTGTTTGGGTTGCACGATGATTCTGCTTACATCGATCGAGGTTGGCGAAGGTACCCCCGATCCTGGATCTGCATCAGAATCTCTTTCCTTGTAGTGTTCAGGGGAGTGCAGTCGGGACTTCGGGCCCAGTTGGACTTTTCTGGTCAGCGGTCAGTCTTCAGGCACTTGTCCTCTTCATGGTCGTCTGTGGTCAATCTCTTCTTTTCACCCTTCCCTTCCCTTCCCTTCCTTTCCGAGCCTCCAACACTTCGGCCATGTTAGCGAACTCGTAGCACCTTTCTAGTAGCTCGGCCATGCTATGGGTTGGCTTCCGAGGCAGATCTTTGATGAGCTCCATGTCTGACAGGTCGTTGCTCATTGTCGTATGAGCTGTCGCCTCGTCCAGGTCCTTTATGTCCAGGGATTCCTTGTTAAAGCGGGTGACGAATGCTCGGATGGACTCGTCTAGTTTATGCTTTGCCCTTAAGAGGTTGACCATGGTTTTCTTGTGCTTCATGCTCCTCTGAAAGCAGGTAACAAAGGCTTTGCAAAGCTCCGAGAAACTAGTGATGGAGTTCAGCTTCAGCCATGAGAACCATGAGGTAGCCAAATTTGAAGAACCCTAGAAGAGACAATGTGTTTGTTCTTAGCACAATCTGAATCAAGGGTATTTATGTGATTGATATTTGTCTTGCTCTAAAAACCTATGGCGCTTAAAGTCTGCTTGTAGGTCTAAGATGAAAAGGTCTATTTGCACATATTTCTTTCCCACCATAAGTGATCTTCCAGCTGGTTTGATTTTATAAAAAATAATAATAATAATCTTAAGTTGTATCTATAACTTGAATAACAATTTCCCACTATAGCAAACATTTCCGTACCAATCCAACCAGTGTTATTATTTTTTGATGGTTCTAAATTATTGGTTATTAATTTGGAAAAAATACCTACGAAGCTAGTGTGGGGATTCTTGACCATGCTCTCTCTCAATTCTAGACCCCTCACTGATACACATTGTCTCTCTCTCTCTCTCTCTCTCTTTGAGAACCAAATGGGCCCTTTTTATACAAAACCGTCTCCCACAAGCCTATTTGTATGAAATCTCTACCCTAAATTATTCCTTTTATTTTCCAAAATTTTTAATAGATTTTTTTTTTAAAACCATTTTTTACCAGTCAAAAACAGAACCGGTTCCATTTCTGTTTCAAGCTCCAGTCGAGTTCTAACTTCTAAGAACTATCATGGAGCATAATATTGGAGGGAGCTAGGCCCTATCCATTGGATGCTTTCAGTCTTTACCACACTTGTCCCTTGGTGACTGGTGAGTAGTCGCAGAATTGCTAGCATATCCCATGTGGATTTTGTTAAATAAATTAATCCCTTGCACTCAATAAGTTCGAAATGCATTTTGACTTGAGAGGTAATCCTACTCTTATTGGAGCCATTAAGTAGCATTAGTAAGTGACAAAGAGGAAACACACTAAACCTTATCTCATAAACTCCAATATTTACATTTAATTCAACTATTAAGTATCTATAACCATAATATGCACAAGTTACTCCTTTCTACCCAAAAAAACAAAAAGTTGCTCCTGACTTTTCTACCAAAAAAAAAAATTTACTCCTGACATACGTCTCTCTCTCTCTCTCTCTGTCTGTGCATCGTAACTCCCCATTCCCTTTGCGTAGCCAAAATCTTACGAAGATAGGGAATGGAGGGACGGGATGACAAGGGGGGAAAATATGGTAGAACATGGGAAGGAAATGTGATTGGTATAGTAGATCCACTTGCGTTAATATTTTCTGATGATTATTCCAACTCCCAAAACCAAGTTTTCTGAGAGTCTATAGAACCGTTGTGGAGAGTCTTACACTTCCTTTCTTAACACAGAATCACCGCCCCTTTATTCTCTCCACCTCCCGTGATATACGAGAGCACTAAAAGGATAAAGACGTGAAGAGGCTGACGTGGCCACAACTCCAACATCTCCCCGCTTGGCCACAGTGGCCGAATTCACACTTCCGTTCCCATTTCAAGGAACAAAGAAAAAAAAATTCTTGTTTCCAATTTTTCGGAAACAACTATCTTTGAATATATATATATATTCCACCATGACATCTGCATTATCAAGATACATCACTAACATCTCCTACTTAGCCATATTGGCCGAATTCACATTTCACGTTTTCATTTCGAGGAACATCACTTATAAAATTCTCATTTCCATGAATTTGCATTTCAAGTTTCCATTTCCATGAACATCTGTCATGATGTTTCATTTCCATTCCCATTTCTAGGAATTACATTTGCATTTCATATCAAGTTCCCATTTTCATGAATCATCTGTCATGATATTTCATTTCCGTTCATATTTCTATTATCATGACGAGAAACATTTAGTTCCTATTCCAGACTTAGACTAATCTACGTCCTATAAACATTCTAAACATTTATTCGACTTATATTTCTCTAAGTCCCATAACACTACAAGAAATTGGTGCGACGGCGGCACTTTGGGTTGAGCTATTGCGGCATTTTTTACAAATGTCGTCATATATGAAGATATACCGACATTTTGTTAAAAATGCCGTCATATATAAAGGTATAACAGTGTATAGATGCAAACGTCGTCATATATGAATATATAACGGCGTTTGTGCACAATCGCCGTTAAACAAATTAGTTTCCGCGACGTTTTCTTCAACAAGTGCCACTGTAGCTTAGCGTTTAAAGATGATTTAATATTTTTATTAACGGCATTTTCAAAGAAATGTCGTTGTATGTTGCAATACAACGGCGTTTGTAAATAAACGTTGTATAAAATAATAGATTTCCAAACCCAAAGATGTTTTCACTTCCCCGCGCTTTCCGTCTCTCTCTCTAAAACCTTTTCGTTCCCCCCGCTCTCTGCATCTCTCTCTCAAAGTTTTCTAAAAAATCTTTTCAAACTCCAGAGCAGCGCTCTTTTTCCTCTATCAAGCGACGGAGCAACTGTCAACTCTCTCACTATTCCAGACTTCTCTGTCGCTGCGATCTCCTCTTCGCCTACCGCGACTGCACTGCCGCTGTGATCTCGTCTCTCACTGCTCCCGGCAAATACAGTAAGTGGGAGTGAGAGTTAGGGAAAATATAAAGTGGGAAAGAAGATAAATCGAGCAGGTGGGAGAGAAAAGAAGAGAGAAAGAGGGAAATGGAGAGAGAACATGAGTGAGAGAGAAAGTAAAGGATAGAGAATGTGAGAGAGTAGAAAGAAAAGGAGTTTGAGGCTTTTTTCTTCAAGGTTTTTTTATTGGAATGATTGAGGTTTTGCTTGATTCAAACCAGATCTAAGAACTGACTCTGCGAAATGCTTAAGTCGTTGATTCAATAGAGATTCACTGCGAGATGCCCTTGGAGCTTTCAGATTCACGAGTGTTTGGTCGCCGAATTATCTTTTAGTGAACATCCAACCTATTTTCCCTTGATTTTCTTTATTCTTGAGGTAAGATTCTTCCTCAAATTACATTTTAGTTGATTAAATTCTTGGGCCTTCTGTCCTATTTGATTATGAGATTCGGTTAGGAGAAAATTTTGGAAATTCATGTTTAGGGTATTAACTATGGGAGACGATTCATGTGTTTTTACCTAGTTCTCCATTTTCTTCTCATCTAATTGAATTTTTGTGGACAATGGAACTGAATTTGGGCTGGCATGGAAAATGCCGGTGATACATCCAAGATTCACCGAACCAATCAGCGGCTGCTACGTGTCACAAAGCGACCCGAACCAAGGAGAACCAATCGGGGGTCCCACCCGGGCGCGGCCAGCACCCAGGCGCGGCCTCACCCAGCCGTGGCCTGCACCCAGGCGGGCCACCTAGGCACGGCCTCTCACCCAGGCACGGCATCGTGGACCAGACGTGATGTACACGGACACCGAGGCCGCTCGTCTATGACCCAATCGTGTCACTAAAGACTTATGCCACCACCAGGACTCTAGGCCACTGCTTAGAAGTCATGTCACCCAGACGGATTCAAACACCAATGACGTTATCACCACACGTGGGTATCTATCCACTAAGGATCTTGATACCACCAGGACACTCCCTCCCGCGGGGAGATGGCCAATCAGGACAGAGCCCTGTTACCCAGGGCCTCTATCCACTCAACGGCATACTCGCCATCAAACTGGGACTCTCCACACTGCCATACACTACTATAAAAGGCAAGGTACACCACCCTTAGAGGGGACATCTGAACTCATATTGAATAATCACTATTCATCTATTTGCTCAGGAGATCTAACTTTGGCATCGGAGAGCCCTAGGCCGGAACCACACCAGTTCTCTCTATTAACCCCTTGGTCCACTTACAGGTCACAGCACTTGCAGGACCGCTCGACGATTTCTTGACGCAATAGATTGGCGCCGTCTGTGGGAATGACGCTAGCCATTACATCCACTAGCTCGCTTCCATATACATTCAATGGCACGAAGGAAGACTACCACCACCAACAACGTGGCGAGGGATGGATTACCACCCCCAGAGTGCTCTTGCCGCAGAGCCAATGACCAGGACCATGTCCCTCTGGAGGGAGAGATCCCCCTTAATGACCAGTTTGTGGTCGACGAGCCCAACAATGACGAGGCAGACGATGTGGTGGTGGCGGTGATACCTAACCCCAATGCACCAGCCACTGTGGGTCAGATCAACGACCTGCAGCGATAGATCCTCGATGAACAATGACTCTTTCGAGAATACTTGACACAGCGTGCAACGTCTCACCATCAAAGGACGTCGCCATCAGCAAGGGTGGAGTCCGTATCTCAACAAGAGTCGAACCCTAGGAGATCATCTCCCAGGGGCGGGGAATCAGAGAGGCTTGCGCAATGGGCAACCCCCACTCTGCAGCGGGGGGAAGGCACCAGCATCCCAGGAGAACAAGAGACCTCTCGCCACGGTCAGAGCGCGGGAGGACACCAACACCCAGGGCGAGGGTGCCTAGCCCGCAGAGATCGGTCCGGAGGTCTGTGTTCAACGGGCGACTTGAAGAAGGTCACATACCACGACAAAGCCGGACCTACAGAGAGGAAAGCTCCTCACCTTCGCGACAGGGTTCATCGCGGCGTGACCATTTACCATCCCGCCAACACTCAAGGCGGGAGGGGACATCCAGGAGAGAGTGTGAACGAGGCCGTAGTGAACGTCCTGTCAGGCATGAGGGACAGACACGGACGAGGAGCTCGATCGAAGACTCCGCGACCTAGATGAGAAGCTGGAAGGGCTGAAGAAGTAGACAAAAGGCAAGACACATTCCATACCTGGACAACACCCATTCTCGATAGAGATCATGTCAGTCACGCTACCTTCCAGGTTTCGACTACCCACCTTTGAACTTTACAGTGGCACTACTGACCCTAATGACCACATCAACTACTTTAATGGCATGATGATGCTGTATGGTGGGTCAGACGTGGTCTCCTGTCGGGCATTCCCTGCATCCCTCAAGGGAGCAGCCACATCATGGTTCTCCAGGCTACGATCGAGATCTATAGGCTCGTTCGCGGAGCTATACGAACAGTTCGTCACCCGCTTCCAGAGCAGTGTCAAGCAGAAGAAGACCACCGTCAATCTGCTGAACGAGGTACAGAACCCTAGGGAATCTCTCAGGGAGTATGTTAGCAGGTTCACCAAGGAGTCCCTGGAGGTTCGAGACTTGGACAACCAGACACAGCATACAGCCCTAGCAGGAGGTATCAGGGACCTGGACCTGATCAAGGACCTGGCACGTCATGAGACCAGGACTATGAAAGAGCTCCTAGAGTTATGCAACGAGTTTGCAAATATGGCCGAGGTACTACAAGCTAGAACGAAGATAATCGAGGCCAAGCCGCAGGACAACAAGAGGTCAGCACCTGATGACTGCAAAGAAAGTAAGAGGTCGAGGACAGAGCGTCGACAAGAGAAGGGCGACCACCCATCTGGGAGGACTGACCGTCGCCCAGAGAGAAGTGAGAGGGCAAGCAACCCAGAGTTCACGTCACTGAACACCACCAGGTCCCAGATACTCATGCAGATCCAAGACCGTGACCTACTCCATTGTCCACGACCCATGCTAGCAGGACCAAAGAAGCGAAACCCTAACAAGTACTGTCTCTTCCACAAAGAGAATGGGCACGACACAGAGGAGTGCTATCAATTGAAGAGAGAGATAGAACAACTTGTAAGAGCAGGAAGCTTGAACAAGTATGTGAAGGGGAGATGTGACAACCGCTCAAGCCAAGGAGACAGAGGTCGTGACGGAGACAGAGTAGAATCGAGACAAGAAGAAAGAAGAACAGATCGAGAGAGAGACCGCCCAGAAGAGCGGAGAGATGCAACAGAACCTAGTGGCGCCAAGGGACCTCCTATCCTCACCATACTTGGAGGATCGGGGTAAGAGTCCAAAAAAGCTAAAGCCCATGCCAGGTTCGTGGGAGTGGCAGAGAAGCCAAGTAAGATAGCCAAGACCAAGGCGGTGTTCTCCTTCTCGGATGAAGACCTGGAAGGACTAAGCTTCCCACATGAGGATGCCCTGGTAGTACAGGTGGAGGTAGCCAATCGACCTATACACAGGGTACTGATAGACACAGGGGCATCTGTAGACGTACTCTCCTTGGACGCCTATCGACAGTTCGGGTTCGGGGACAATCAACTCAAACCAGAGCCCATTTACCTCCATGGATTCTCAGGTGCCACCGCCTCCATCAGAGGTACCATAGAACTACCCGTCACCTTCGGGGTACACCCTCGATAAGTGACTATCATGGTGAATTTCATGGTTGTCAAGTCCGTGGTGTCCTTCAACGGCCTCCTAGGGCGACCATCTCTGACAGCCTTTAGAGGAGTCATATTGCCACTCCACCTGAAGATGAAGTTCCCCACCAAGAATGGGGTAGGCGAAGTCCGAGGAGATCAGAAGAAAGCAAGGGAGTGCTATGCCACCTTCATGAAAAAGAATAATGGTAACACCCGCGGAGTGGCACTCTGCCTAGAGAACATGGTCAGTGACCAGAGAGATGAATTGACAGAGAGAAGAGGAAGACCAGTTGAAGACCTCATCCCATGGTCCCTCAGCAGGGATGACCCCTCCAAGGTCATACAGGTTGGCTCGCTACTAAGCAAGGAACAGAAAGAAGGACTTGGACACCTCCTCGAAGCGAACATGGATGTCTTTGCATGGTCGACCTCTGACATGCCTGGAATACCACGTTCCATAGTAGAGCACCGACTACATGTCGACCCAACCAGGAAGCCCATTCAACAGAAGCGGCATAACTTCACCCTCGACCGACAAGCAGCAATCAAGGAAGAGGTCGAGAATTTGAGCCAATCAGGGTTCATCAGAAAGGAGAAGTTCCCAACCTGGCTCGTAAATGTGGTCATGGTACCAAAGCCAAGTGGGAAGTGGAGGATGTGTGTCGACTACACCGACCTGAATAAGGCATGCCCAAAAGATGAGTACCCACTGCCCAGGATCGACCTACTGATCGACGCCATCGCTGGCTATGAGATGCTTAGTTTCATGGATGCCTACTCCGGGTACAACCAGATCCTCATGCATGAGGGTGATGAGTCCTACACCACATTTTGGACAGACAAGGAGAACTACTGCTATCACATCTTACCGTTCGGGTTGAAGAATGCAGGGGCCACCTATCAGAGGATGGTCACCAAGATGTTCGAGGAGCAGATCGGGTGCGACATAGAGGTATATGTGGATGATATGCTCGTGAAAAGCATCCGTGCCAACCAACACTTGACCGACCTAGAGGAAGCATTCACAGTACTGAGGAGGAACCAGATGAAGCTAAACCCTGCAAAGTGCGCCTTCGGTGTAACATCAGGAAAATTCCTGGGGTTCATGGTCTCAGTACGTGGAATAGAAGCCAACCCATCCAAGATCAAGGCCATCCAAGAGATGGCACCTCCTCGGACGGTCAGGGAAGTGCAGAGGTTGAATGGAAGGGTCGCCGCCCTTTCCAGGTTCGTGTCACGGGCAAGTGATAAGTGCTTACCCTTCTTCAAAACATTGAAGAACCTCCGAAGCCCTAAAGATTTCACATGGATAGAACAGTGCCAGATGGCGTTCGAAGAATTAAAGGAGTACCTAAAGAGCCCACCACTGCTTGGGCGACCAGAACCTAACGAAGAATTGCAGCTCTACCTGGCCGCCACCCCTGTCGCGGTCAGCGCAGTACTACTGAAGGAAGAAGATAAAGTCCAAAGGCCTATCTACTATGTCAGCCATGTTCTGATCGATGCAGAGACCAGGTACACCAGGATCGAGAAGGTAGCCTATGCATTGATAATCGCAGCTAGGAAGCTACGACCATACTTCCAAGCCCATACCATCACAGTCCTCACAGACCTACCTCTGAAGAAGATACTCCGCAAGCCAGACGTCTCTGGATGATTGATAGCATGGGTAGTGGAGTTAAGTGAGCATGACATCAGGTTCCAACCAAGGACAGCCATCAAAGGCCAAGCCCTGGCAGATTTCATTGCAGAGTGTACCCTATCTGAGATCGAACCAGAGATAGGGGAACCCGAGGAGAAAGATCATGGATCGTGGGACATGTTGGTGGACGGGTCGAGTAACGCGGTGGGAAGCGGCGCTGGCCTCATATTAACCAGCCTTGAAGGATTCCGTATCCAATATGCTCTCTCCGATTCACCTTCTAAGCATCCAACAATGAAGCAAAATACAAAGCACTAGTAGCTGGACTCCGGGTGGCCAAAGCCATCCAAGTCACACACCTATCCACCCGGAGTGACTCCCAGCTTGTGGTGAATCAGGTGAATGGAGAGTACGAGGTGAAAGATGATAGGATGGCATCATATCTAGCACGTGCTCAAGCATTGATCGAGGGTTTCATGAAGTTCGAGATGGTTCGAGTTCCCAGGGACGAGAACGCCGCTGTTGACGCCCTATCCAGGCTAGCCAATGAGGAACTCCAAAATTTAGCTAGTGTAGTCTATGTTGAGATCCTGCATGAGCCAACGCATAACGAAAAGCAGGTTAACGAAATCGAGGAGGGACCTAGCTGGATGGACCCTCTACTCAACTACCTCCAGAATGACGTCTTACCAGGAGACAAGGCCGAGGCAAGGAAGATCAGGATGAGAGCTGTAAAGTACACCGTCCTAGATGGGGTACTATACAAGCGGGGGGCAACAGCACCACTACTCCGGTGCCTAGGACCCAAGGGGGCAGAGTACGCCCTAGCAGAAGTCCACAAGGGGATATGTGGAAGCCACATGGGGGGACAAGCCCTAGCCTACAAAATCCTCCGCCAGGGACTATACTGGCCACGAATGCAAGAGGAGGCCATCCAATACGCCAAGAAATGCGAGCACTGTCAGTTGTTCGCCTCAGTACCCCATCTACCCGCCACCAAGCTGACATCAATCCTCAACCCCATACCTTTTGCCATGTGGGGGCTGGACATCTTAGGAAACTTCACAGCAGCATCAGAAAATAGAAAGTACCTGGTCGTCGCGATTGACTACTTCACCAACTAGGTCGAAGCTAAACCCTTGGCCAAGATAATAGAGATAGAGATGGAGAAATTTGTCCGGGATGATGTCATCTACAGGTTTGGGGTACCACAGATCCTCGTCTCAAACAACGGCAAACAATTCAACAACTCCAAATTCCAAGCATTCTGTCACAACTATAGCATCGACTATCGGCCTGTATCGGTAGCTTACCCACAGGCCAATGGTCAGGTGGAGGTCACCAACAGAACACTGCTGGAAGGAGTCAAGAAAAGGCTAGAGGGAGCCTAAGGGAAATGGGTTGAAGAGCTACCAAGCGTTCTGTGGGTGTACCGAACTACAGTATAGACACCCATAGGAGAGAGCCCATTCCGCCTAGCATATGGCACTGAAGCATTGGTGCCAGTAGAGGTCTGCACCATGTCCCATAGGGTTCTGCACTTCAACGAACGTACCTATATCGACGGACTACGAGCGAACCTAGACTTTATAGATGAGGTCCGTGAGAGAGCACTACTAAGGAACGTCGCCTACCAACAATGTACTGCCAGGTACTATAATGCCAGGGTTAAGGAAAGGCTATTCCACCAGGGAGATCTAGTCCTACGGAGGGCAAGTGCATCACAGCCACAGAAGGCAAGGAAGCTATCAGCCAACTGGGAAGGGCCTTACATAGTCTCCAAGCAGATACGTCCAGGGACCTACCGCTTGAAGACTCCGGGGGGTAAGAAGGTAGACCGTACCTGAAACTCAGAACACCTGAAGAAGTATTACCAGTAGAAGCAAACAGCTCCATCGATAGTAGCAGTAGTGGTAGTGGTAACAGCAGTAGTAGCAGCAGCAGTAGCAGTAGACGACATCACTGTTTCAAGGACAATTTGAAAATTTTCATTCAAAATAAAGAGGTGTTTCTGGAATACTTGTCTTCTTCTACCACTCAATCGAATCACTGCCACTACACCAAGGTGTTATGCCACCATTGAGGCTTTATGCCTAAGGCATTATGCCACCACTAAGGCTTCATGCCTAAGGCGTCATGCCACCACCAAGGCTTTATGCCTAAGGCGTCATGCCACCACCGAGGCTTTATGCCTAAGGCGTTATGCCACCATCGAGGCTTTATGCTTAAGGCATTATGCCACCACTGAGGCTTTATGCCTAAAGCGTTATGCCACCACTGAGGCTTTATGCCTAAGGCGTCATACCACCACTGAGGCTTTATGCCTAAGGCGTCATGCCACCACCGAGGTTTTATGCCTAAGGTGTTATGCCACCATCGAGGCTTTACGCCTAAGGCATTATGCCACTACTGAAGCTTCAAGCCTAAGGCGTTATGCCACTACTGCGGCTCTATGCCTTAGGCGTTATGCCACCACTGAGACTTTATGCCTAAGGCGTTATGCCACCAAGGTCCGATGACCGCCCAGGCGCAAGGCCACCAAGGTCCGATGACCACCAAGGCGCAATGCCACTACCAAAATCCCATGACTATCAAGGGTCATAGGGCACCAATGCACAATCAACCACCAAGAGACAATGCAATCAAAGAAAAGCAACAGCGATCAAGTTCAAGAAGTCATAATAGTTACAACTCAAGTTCAAAAAGAAAAAAGTTCAAGATGGCTATAAGTTTGGTACAGCCATAAGGTCAAGGGACCACAGAGGGGTGGGTCACCTCTAACCCAGCAGGAGACATCAGGTCCACCTCGAGAAGGTGCGCAGTAACACCCCCTCAAGCAGGGCAGTCTCCGCCTCTGACACTGGAACGCTCTCCACCACAGCTACACCAGGAAGCACCGCAGTAAACTCAGAGAACCCCAAGACAGAGAAGTCATAATCGGGGGTCACCTCCAGGACACAAGCGGCTAAGTCCCGGACCCCTCCCTCATATGTCGGCTGAAGCTACACCTGATACAACATCGAGAACGCCGAGGACAGCTGGAACATAGCCACAACTCGCTCGCCTGCGGATGCCAGCTCCGCCTCATGACTCCCCCTCAACGCATGAAGCTCCTCCTCCAAGGTAAGAACCCTGGCCGAACTCTCGGCCGCACCAACAGAGGTCACTCGAAGCTCCTCAGACGCCTCGAGGAGCTTCCCGGACGCCACCGTGAGCTCCTCCGACGCCCTCTGCTAGCCGCCCTCGGCCCTCTCACGGGCATTGATATGTCCCTAAAGCTCCCTCTCCACATCACGCAGGGTATGTTGTATCTGCACCTCGTGAGAAGCATGACCTTCAAGTCGAAGCACCGCCTCAGCAACACGGTGATGGACCTACAATCAGCATGGCAAGCGATAAACACTCTAAGTATAAGAGGAGCAGCGAACATGATGGAACAAAAAGGAATAACTCACCGAAGCCATATCATGGTAGAGAGTCTGGGCCAGACACGCATCGCAAAGCCTCTGCAAGGCCACCCATTCCCACCACACGCCGGATCCAGCCAAGGTCGAACCCTCCGGCATGCCCAAGGTGATCACCAGGGACTCATCCATCGCGGGAAGATCAATGGCAGTACCATCGGAGGAACTCACCCCTATCCCCTTGGAGAGGGGCAATGCAGAAGACCCGGAGGGGGTGACAGTAGGAGGTAGAGGCACAGAGCCCGAAACACCATCATCATCAGGAGAAGTACGGGGAAGGAGGACATGCACACCAAAGCTCGTCACATGGGCATGTCCTGGACCACCCTTCCGCTTTGCCCCAACAGCCACTGGCACGGAAGGACCACCAACATCTATTACTCCAGCAGATGGACCACCCTGAGAAGCAGCCTTCCTCCGTAGATTGCCACAGAGCAAACTGAAGTCCTGACGCATATCCACTGCATAGACCGCCCAACCAGTCAGATGACATATATATTAAAATACAAGCATGCCAATCAAGTACAAAAGACAATGCTCTTACCAGGACTCAGCTTCCAGAGGGAAAGGAAGGCCTCCGAGTCCTACTCCTGGACGTGGAACGGATCGCGACCCAGGCACTGCTTGAGGGAGTTACCCTCAAAATTACTCAGCTCAAGCCCCTGGTTGACCCTCTTGAGGTCAATGACTTCCATAACAGTCCGTAGTGGGCATCGGGGGACCATGGCAAAAAAGAAGCGATCCTTCCAATACTTCACGTTGCTAGTGATCCTTGTGAGAAGCTCCAAAGAGGTATAGGGCCCCTTGAGCATGCGACGAGCAAAGTGATAACATCCATGATTCCCCTTCTTTAACAGATAAAAGTGGGAAAATAGGAGAACAGTGGCGGCACGCCCCATGCGGGCGAAAAATACATAGAAACCCAAGATCACCCTCCAAGAATTGGGCAACACCTGCCCAGGGGTGAGTTGCCAATGCTCTAGCACCAACTTGACAAAGCGAGGGATAGGAAGGCGAAGGCCCTAGAGAAAAAAGGAACGGTAGAGACAGATCTCATCCGCACGGTGAGAGAAGGCATACTCGCCAGGTCCGGGAATACGTAACATGACCTCAGCAGGAATATGGAACTCCTCACAGAGGGAGACCAAGTCAGAAGGGGATAAGATACTAGCAGCATGACCCAACATATCAGCAAGACCGGTGACTGAGGACGCCACCCCAGAAGACCTACTATCCCTACCGGGACCAGAGACACTAGAAGGTCCCATACCCCCATCAATAGCATTGGGGGAAGGTATAGCTGATGGAGTACACATAGAAGAAGGCGATCCTAGGGAATGCTCCTTTGAAGATCCAACCCCGACTGAAGCAGGGCCAAAGTCATCAGGAGACGACATGAACGACAAGAGAAGAATAGACTACTTACTCGAGAAAGCGATCTCCCAGACAAGAAGCTAGCAAGAAAAATGAAATGAAGGCCACCTGCAAAGTATAAACAGCAGATCCATCATAGACAAGAAGAAGAAGAGTGGAGAAGCATGAGGGTCCATCGCACCCACGGGTGCGGCCACTCTAAGCGCGGCCTCACACCCGCAAGCGCGGCCACCCTAGACGCAGCCCCACTACCCCAGGTGCGGCCTCACACCCCAGGCTTGGCCACCCAGGCACGGCCTCACGCCAGTAGGCGCAGCACACCTGCAGGCGCAGCCTCATACCCATAGGCGTGGCCACACCCACAGGCGCTGCCTCACCTAGGTACGGCCCTGCATAAAAAAAAATTAAAAAAGAAAAAGAAAGTGAAGGGGTCGAACTTACCTTAAGGGGAAGGCGATCGCACAGGGGAGTAGACACACGACGACGTGAACACACTACGGGCACGATCAAGTGACAGAGACCACCAAATGCAAGGCACTCAAGCCAAGCACCACTCAAGCCCTCCAAGTAAACAAGGCACTAAGTGAGCACAAGGCAAACACAATGACCCAAAACCAAAAAAAATGGATACTAGTCTAGGTGACCCAAGGACAAGCACATGGTGGGCACCAAAAAGAGGACAAAAGACAAAAGTGCAATGCAAAGGAGAAATTCAAGAAAAGCAAACAATGGGAGACAAAAAGTAAGAAAGAGAAATGAGAAGTGAAAAAAGAGAAAGTGAAGAAGAGGGACATATATCTACAAAAAACAAAAGAAGGAAAAGTGTAGGAGGAAAGGTTTGAACCCCCAACCTCTCCTACCTCACTAATAGATTTACAGACAAGCCCCACAAAGAAAGTTCATTCGCAGCGAACCCCTCACTATATAAAGGCATCTACTCTCTTGGACATCCTATCTCAAGAGAGTGGGGGGCAAATGATACATCCAAGATTCATCGAACCAATCAGCGGCTGCCACGTGTCACAAAGTGACACAAATCAAGGAGAACCAACCGGGGGTCCCACCCGGGAGCGGCCACACCCAGGCGCAGCCTCTCACCTAGGCGTGGCATCGTGGACTAGATGTGATGTACACGAACACCGAGGCCACTCGTCTATGACCCAATCGTGTCAATGCAGACTTATGCCACCACCAGGACTCTAGGCCACCACTTAGAAGTCACGTCACCCAGACGGATTCAAGCACCAATGATGTTATCACCACACGCGGGTATCTATCTGCTAAGAATCTTGATACCACCAGGACACTCCCTCCTGCGGGGAGATGGCCAATTAGGATAAAGCCCTGTTACCCAGGGCCTCTATCCACTCAACGGCATACTCGCCATCAAACTGGGACTCTCCACACTGCCATACACTACTATAAAAGGCAAGGTACACCAGCTTTAGAGGGGACATTTGAACTCATATTGAATAATCACTATTCATCTATTTGCTCAGGAGATCTAACTTTGGCATCGGAGAGACCTAGGCTGGAATCACACCGGTTCTCTCTGTTGACCCCTTGGTCCACTTGCAGGTGACGGCACTCACAGGAATGTTCGATGATTTCTTGACGCAACAATCGGCGAGACCATCGAATGGCTATTCTATTGAAGGAATTCGACTTGTTGATTCATAGTTACTTCTGTTGAATGTATAATCTCAAGTCTTCATTTCTCATGCATATCTGAGTTCATTTTGACCAATGTTTTCTTATTGATATGAGCAATATGGTTCATGCTCTCTTTTCTTTTTTCTATTTTATTTCCATAATGAACCTTTGTAAATGATTGAACTGAGATCGAAGTCTGGTCATTCCTGAAGTAACAGTGGCCTTTCTTGTGGTCCATCTACCTTTGCCACTACTGTCGTATTCTTTTGGAAACCTCGACTATAAAACCTCATGGTAATATGCTTTGAATCAAAGGGCTATAATCAGCCCTGGTTAAATTCCTAGATCATGGGGCAGAGGAGCTTGGCCAATAGAGAGAGAGAGACTGATGTGCATGTGTGGGTTGTGTAAGTCCAGGTGCATGTGTGTTGCTGCCCAAGTGGCTGTGAGAGTGTGTGTGTCTTTGGGTGTTTATGTGGCTGCCCATTAGGCTGTATGTATGAGTGTGTGAGTGTGTGTGTTTGTGATGTTTGGGTGCTTGGTTGAGGTTCAAGTGGCCTCAGCCACAGCTACTAACTGAAAAGAAAAGTAAGAAAGAAGAGAAAAGAATGAAAATAATAAGGAGAAGAGGAGGCGATGCTATTACTTGTGTTTATGTTTGCGTGTGTGTGCATGTGTGTTCTTGTGTGTATGTGTGTGGTTGCCATGTCCTAGTAAGTTGTGAGTGCGGTTGTGTGCATGTTTGGTTGAGATCCCAAAGGATCTCAACCACTGGTATTGGAAAGAAAAGAAAAGAAGGGAAAAGAAGAAAGAAAGAAAAGAAAGGAAGAAGATGAACCATTACGGTGAGATGCTGCATCTTACTTTGGAAAACCTGCTGTAAGAGCTAAAATATTAGTTTATTCTTAATAGTTTAACCCTTGAGATTTAATCTAGGAGGGAAAATTTTTATAATCCATGAACAGGTGCTTGGGTTTTGGAATTGGTCATTCAACCAGTACATTGGGGAGTTCATAAAAATATTAGTTAATAAGTCAATTCTTGGAAATCTTTTCCATTTTGTGGAATTTGTTTAAATCAAAATCTCTATTATAGTGTAGTATGCATGTCCTTGAATTCATTTTTAGCCACTCTTTGAATATAATAATAATGTTGCATTCCACCCCTAGATATTTTGTTTTAGTCTGTGTCTTCTCTAGAATTTGTTACATGTCTTAGGCTCCACTTATTCCAATGGAAAATATTTTGTGGGAATTGCTTGAAATCCAACAACACCAGTAGGACTCTACAAAGTAAAAAAGATATACAAAATAATACTGCAATATTTCTTTCTACCTTATTAGTAGCAAAGTCCTATCAAATAGGAGATATGTATTAGAAAATGTCTGCAATAGAAGGATTTTTAGATACTTTAAGAGATTCTTCTTTAAGCTAGAAAAATGCAGGAACCTTCTTGAAATGCTTAGGCATCTTGAGCCACCAACTCTTCTTATCCCTGCATTCAATGAGCACAACAGGCCCAAGCAAATATCAGCAATGTTTCACATGCTAATCAAATTCAACTAAAGGAAACTCTGTACATCCTTAGTCCTCCTAAAAGGTTTAAACATAAACGCCAATATTGGCACAGTGCTTTCAACCCTGGAATATTTACCATTCTGTATACTGATCCCTTTCACCTGTATTCCTTGTATGTCAGGGTTCTGTTTTGAGGTAGAGAAATAGCATATCGGTATTCCCTGTATGTTAGGGTTTTGTTTTGAGGTAGAGAAATAGCATATCATGTTTCTTCTATGGCCTTCGAATGAAGAAAAATGTTTCTGACTTTGGATGAGTTGAGAAAACCACAACCAACAAGTGATGGACCCTCAAAGGTCAATCCCTATTATTGTAGGATAGGTTCTTTCGATGTTGAGAGCTTTGTAAGAAAGGTAAAGATGTGAAAGAATTGAGTAGATACCAGAGGGGTTAAGGAGTTTATTTGTCTTGAAAATTAAGCATGCCATATAATGTAGTGATCTACATTGAAACGGTGCTTTCCTGATCCTATAATGGGTGGTCGTTTTTATCGTACGATTTATGTTCGGAACATTCCTTGTGATAAGTTAGACCATAAAATTAAAGACATATTTGGCGAGGTTTTAGTTTGATATTTTCTAGCATTTTTCTTGGAATGTGACATTAAACTTCATTATTATTGAGTGATATTTTGCAGAGTACTCATCTTTTTTTGTGTAGCAATTAAGTTTGGTGTAGAATGTTATACACTCATCCTGCTGTTCCTAGAGTGTTGTCCTGCAACACATTTATTGACATTGAATGCTCCTATTGGTGGGTGTTATGCAACCTGATCGGATTGTGATAAGGAGTTCTCTGCTAATAGCTAAGCAGTGGAAGGGTATCTGATGCCGATGTTATGATAGATTGATAGTTAATGGTTCTTAATGTTATATTATAAAGTATAAATTATTGAAAGGTAGAGTATGCACTTCAAATTTTAGAAGCAAGCAAATAAGAGATATGAGGAGAGAAGATGCTCTCAAAATTTATATGAGCTAATGTGTATATCTAATATTATATTCTATATACAAGTATTCCTTTTCCATGTACAAAGTGAAATCCTAAGGCAATTCCCTAGAATAAAAAAAAATGTGTGCTTATAGAAGACAAAGTGTGTTACTGGTTGAGGATATTGAGGAGGGTGACTCTAGTATTGATCAAACTTCAATGATAGTGATGGGTCATCCCTCATTTAGAACGAGCATGACGTGAAGCTTTAGGATGGAAAGGAGAGGTATGCTAAAGCAAGTAGGAAGTGAGACATGCTATTTATATGTATTTGCTTTATTCTATGACTTTTAG
Organism: Telopea speciosissima; assembly: GCF_018873765.1. Classification (NCBI taxonomy): domain Eukaryota; kingdom Viridiplantae; phylum Streptophyta; class Magnoliopsida; order Proteales; family Proteaceae; genus Telopea; species Telopea speciosissima. The sequence continues at coordinate 36,162,572 of NC_057917.1, read as the reverse complement.
CATTGATTAGCAAAGGCAGTGGATTGGATATCAAAAAAAACTTGAATACAACCCTATTGAACTTAAAGCCCTATCCTTAGCTTGGTCCATGGTGAGCCATGAGATGGTGGAAAGGAAATTCTAATTGCCTGCTTAGTATGTGACATCCATATTCCATAACCACAGTAAACATCTATTTCTACTTGGAAGGAAAGTGTAAATGCCAAGTCTGGCTCTCCCTTTTGGGTATTAATTTTTCATTGATAAGGCTCTGAATATAATACACATGGTTGGGGTTCGAATCTCTAGATGTCTGTTTAAATTATTTAAGTACGCACAGTGAACCATTTGCAGAGGAGACAAGGTTGTGTATCTCGTGTGTGTAGTTCTTATTTTTTTTCATTTACTATATAAATTGCAGCACATTGAGCATCAAGATGATGGTCAACTTGTTGTTTAGGCTTCACAACATATAATTTGAGCAGTAATAATACATTTTAACCAATGTAGCATTTTAATTTAGCTAATGTATGATTTTGAAACTTCTCCCCGTTTTACATTAACTGTAGGGATGAGAGCTTGGTGCTTCCATATCCTATTGCATTAGTTTATAAAATTTCAGAATTTTTTCCTCTTCCTGCTGTCTTTTTCTTTCTTTCCTTTTTGTCTTTGTGAACACATGATTGGTTCATTATATCTTACTGTTTATGCTGTGAGACCCCATTTTATGATATTTGAGTTATCAAGCTACCACAAGATCACCTTGTAGCTATTAAGTTTGGTGTAGAATGTTATACACTCATCCTGCTCTTCCTAGAGTGTTGTCCTGCAACACATTTATTGACATTGAATGCTCCTGTTGGTGGGTGTTATGCAACCTGATTGGATTGTGATAAGGAGTTCTCTACTGATAGCTAAGCAGTGAAAGGCTTGCCATTCCTACGGCAATGTCCCTACTCAGTCGTCAGTCCATCCTCTGTGCGAAACACTGACGATTAAACCAAGGTAGACAAGGACGATGCACTGAGGCAGCAACGCGGCAAGGAAGAAAACTAAAAACCACGGCAATGAAGGAAAGTAAGAATTGAGGCACTGAGGCAGCACAGCGGCAGGGAAGCATAGCTACTGCTTCTCAAAAATTCAATAGCTAATCCAAAGTAGGCGAGGCGGTAGCAACACTGCTTGGAAGAAAACTTAACAGGTTAAACAAAGGTAACCTCCACACCTTCTATGGATACTGCACTCTTCCAGATTCTGTTTTCAAATAATGTTTCTGCTGAGTAGTTGATCGAGTCCTACTTCGAGTAGGATTACACCTTTAAGACCTGAAACCCTGAATTCGGTACATGCTATTATATGTTCTGTTGGTTCTGAAATTAATAGTGTATACTGATCTCCTATTGGGTTTATAAATTTTGCAGTCTGTTCTTTAATCTGAGTTTTAGTTGATTGATTTTCCCCTTTCCAAGTGTTACTAGGAATCCTTTATATTACATTGCAACTTGTAAAAGAGCTGTCATCAGCTGATCCTTGTGATCTATTTGGATTTTTAGGATCCCATCTTCTTCATCCACAACTAATTAACACTCTCTCATATATACTGTCAGTTTGTCAAGCAAGGAAGGGTTCCCATTGATTAACCATCATGAATGAAACTATTCCCCTTCTTTGGTTATAGAGGGATTTCATATAACTCGTCCAATTAGTTTGGTTCTCTATTTGATTTTATCCCTATTATGTGGCTTCATTTATTGATTAGTCTCTATTTGCTTGTATTTTATTTCATTGAGTTCTAAGGGCTAGATTCATCTCATGTTCTATTTGTTTCCTGAAAACCAAAGTCAATTTGATTGGTTGATTAGTTCATAATGTCATTTGTTAAGTTCAACTTAGCAGCTGAAGTTTCATTGCTGGCTGTTGATACCCACCATTCAGACTTTCCTCTTTTTTTTTCTTTTTCATGTTTTACATAGTGAACAATCATTGGGAAGCTTACTTGTTTTTTTTTTTGGGTAAGGGGAAGTTTACTTGATACTTTATAGGTTATGATAGTCTACATATGAAAATATTGAATTTCTTGGTTTGACTTGTGTCTTGGTAGGGAAAGATAGATTGATGGGTTTGGCTGTTGAGACAGCAAAGAGAGCTCTTCAATTGGCTCAAGTCAATGCTGATGACGTAGACTTTATCTTGCTGTGCAGATCTACTCCGGATGATCTTTTTGGCAGTGCTCCTCAGGTACATCCACATGATTTAGGAATCTTGAAATGCTAAAGTTAAAGTAATCATCTTTGTAAGAAGGGACAATTATAACTGTACTGTGGCTACAAAACATGTTTTCATTGGATTATGAGTGAAGGGCTAAGTACTTTATAAGAGTAATATTTCATTATTAGTATAAAGAAGTGTGATGCTAGGTGATAAGGATCCAATTAAAACTCTATTTCTTGTTAGTTCATAAATTTCATTTTCTCTGTGTTATGCCATGCTTAGCTTAACATTGTGTTTCATTTATCATTCTTTGATATAGCTAAAGAGGAATAAGTTAGTTTATATAGTTGAGACCAAAGAGACATATTCATTTCTAACCTATTCTTATACTTAGTTGATCATCCATATTTGTGATATTGTTTGTCTAATCATTAACAAGTATTTGTGTTGGATCTCATACTACCTAATGTGCTTCATGTTTCTGTACCAGAGCATTCATTGTAACTTACCATCTTATGATAGTTCTAGAGATATACCATCAATTATTAGATTACAATCCCCTCAAGTGTGTTAAGGCATCAGTTAGACCTGAGCATCTCAAACTTAGAATTCTTTTTAGATGATTTGTGATGAATTTTGAATTTGTGCATTAAAGGACACGCTGTTTCAATCTATTGATGTGGATAATTACTTGCTCAAGTCCTTGTTTCTGCGTATTGCTTATAAATGGGTCAGATTTGAGTTTGATTTGGACTATTGATCGCTTAATCTTTATTTCAGTCCATTGCTTTTTAAATGTATTAGACTTTAACATGACTTTTATATATTTACTTAAGTCTCTTATTTCATCCCATCTCTGTGGATGTACTTCGAATCTGAAATGGGTAGGGTATTTGGTGAGGTATATCTCTGTTTCATATATGAATTTGGTTTGGATATAAAAATAGGTGACATGATGAATCTATTATCTTTGAAACAGGTTAATGGATGGAATATAGAAATAATTTTTTTTTTTTTTTAAATTCATTTAGCGGCTTTTTTTTGACAAACGCCGCTTAACTATACCGGCACTTTTTACATGCCGTTGTAATAAACTTTTTCCGGCATTTATTGAAAAACGTCGCAAAAGAATAGAAATTCAATACCTATCACGACACTTAAAAAATGCCGTTGTAGTATATTTTCCCCAGCATTTATTATAAAATGCCGCAAAAAAGGTCCAGACATAGACACACTAAAAAAACGCCGTTGTATAAAAATGATGGTACCTTTGCCGACATTTCAGCGGCACAAATTAAAAACGCCATTATATCCTATGGCGGCATTTTTTGAACTTATAGCGGCATTTAAAAACGCCGTCATAGGCCCAATTTCTTGTAGTGTAAATATTCCAAACGTTTAGATCTAATTCTAGACTCAGACAACTCTAAGTCCCATAAATATTCCAAACTTTTAGTTCTAATTTTCGACTCACATTGCTCTAAGTCCCATTAAATTTACATGTTTATATAGTTCCGCACGAACTCATTTTGTAAGAAAATCGGCTATCATATCACTCATAGGCATATAGGTTACTTTAATTTTACATTTTTCCACTGTATCTTGTATACAATTTTCCCTTTGAGCTATTTGCACTACAGTGTATCAAGCTTGTTCCTACCTGATTATTATAGAAAATTTCCATTGGACCATTTACCAGATCCAACCTAAATGCCATTAAGAATCGTCTAATCCAAACTGCATAAGTACTTGCCATACTACAGGCAATGTAGTCGGCTTTCTGTATGTGCCTAGTAACACACCCTTGTTTCTTGCTATTCCAAGAAACAACTACACCTCCAAAAATAAAATACATGACCAGAGATGGACTTACAGTCATCTTTATCATCTCCGAAGTTCGCATCGGAGTTTCCAATGACCTCAAACCTTTCCACTTGAAAACACAATTTTAAGTGTTTAGTTCCTTTGATGTACTTCATAATCCTTTTCACTACTTCCTGATGGGCAGAACGAGGATTACTTTGGTATCTACTTACCAAACCGACTGAATTGGCCAACTCCGGTCGTGTACATAACATAACATGCATCATGCTACCTACTGCCTGAGCATAAGGTACATTCAACTTTTCCTGTCTTTCTTGAGGACATTGACTTTTTAACAAAGTCTTTCCCAATACAATTGGAGTTGATGAGGGATTGCTATTCTGCATCTCAAATCTTTTTAACGCGGAACTGAAGTATTTTTCTACAGCATACGTTGTGTTCTATCTCTAAAGATTTGAGTTCCTAGAATAAAGGATGCTTCCCCCATATCCTTCATTTCAAATCTATAGCTCAGTTCAAAATTTGGCTTTGTTCAACATATCCAAGTCATTTTTAATATGTCGTCAATATACAATGAGAGTATAGTGAAAATACTCTCACTCTTTAAAATATACACACAATTGTCCAACTTATTTGCCACGAATCCTAGCTTAAGGATCATTTTGTGGAATACAAGATACCACTGACGTGAGGACTATTTTAATTACCCATTTGCAACCTATGGAATTTCTACCTTTTAGTAGGTCACAAAGTTCCAATACTTGATTCTTTGTGATGAATCAATTTCCTCCTACATGGCATTCAACTGTTAGAATTCTATTTAGAATAGAATTAATAATCCTATTGTAGACTAATATTAAATAACTTAAAACTTAGGCTAATTATAGTATTGTTCTAATTAAGGGATCATTGGATTATATTTTGGCAGATAGATTTCTATTGGGACTATGATGAGTGATGCCCTATAGGAATTACTATATAAAGAGAGCTAGGTCCCCCCTCTACCCATAACAACTAATTATCCTCAATCTCTGTTGAGGAGTGCATTCTAGAAAGAGAGGGAGATATTCAGTGTTCATTATCCCTGTGCATACGGTATTCTCATCAAGTCAGTTATCTTTGGGAATAGAAAGGAAGCACCCAAATCTTTGGTCTTTATTTTCCTCTGCGATCATCATCACTATGGATGCGAAACAAGGTTAGTGCTTCTATCTCTATTCTCTATTATTTATTTGATTGTGTTCTTGAACGCCCTATGGAGATCCTAGCATTTATGGTTTTGCCCCTATTCGGATCAAACTAGTCTAACATGTGGCATCAGAGCCTCCATAGATCCGTTCTTGAACCTATTTAGATTAAAAAATAATAGATCACACTAAGGGAATCAAATTTTTTCATTTCGAATAAAGGTTTGTGGAGTTTTTTTAATTTTTGGGAAAACCTGTACAGACATAGGCTTTCTGTCAATTTTTTAGTCTGCTACGCAGACAGGTAGAGCTCGAAAAAGCAAAGAAAAAGATGGGTGGATCGCTGACGGTGGCCATGGGACGTGCCCTCATGCGTTGGCGGAAGCCGGGGGTGAATCTCACTCTCCGGCAAATAGCTTTTTGGGTTTTGCTAACGTGCGCCTATCATTGTCAATGGGTCTTGCTATCGTGCACCGTCAGGTTGGGTCGACCCATTTCCCGATTTGAGGACCCAACCTGTTGACCCGATTAGGTTGATCCAGACCCAATTGGACCTAGGTTGAACCGGACTGGTTTGACCGGCGTTAGACCGAACCGGTTGGACCATTCGGACCGGTCATAACCAGACCCACCGATCGCCTTTTTGCCTGAAACTTTGACCGGCTCTTGTAGGTGCTAGGAGACTCCATTTGGGGTCCCATTTTTTACGTTGGCTCTATTTTTCTGTGCTCTACACAGTAGTACCCTCTGTTGTGATCAAATATACATATTTTTAATATTTTTGATATTCTATTGATGCATGCCCTTTCTGGAATTTATCGATTTGATCCATTGGGAATCGAACTGATTTTTTGACTTGCTAGAATACCTACCTTGATGAACAGAATTATTAGTTTATTGTGTTAGTTTTAAGACATTTAAGCCCCTTGACATAAATTATAAAATAACACAAAATTGAAAGAGATGTAAGTATTTTTGAAAAATCCCAAGAGAGGGTTTCATGGCTTCATCAGATGTAGCCACCAAAGCGACCTTCCTTGCTGAATTTGTGAAACACCGGTTTCATACAATTGTGGGATGTCCTTCAAATCTGATGTGTGGTCATACACCCAAAGGTGGTGATCATGTATTGGTACTTGAAGGGGTACATATACAGTATGCATGTGAATAGATCGACCCTAGAATTTTGTACACCCAAAGGTAGTGGATTTTAAAAGTTGAGTTGTATTCCCATGACCACTGGTATGTAGGGAGTTTTACAATTGCATGTTGGGAATTCAACCCAAAGGTGTTTTCACAATGATGTGTGTAAAATTCTCATTTGCTTATAAGGTTTTAAGCTATACTTGCATCATGTTGAATATTGTACTGTTCATTGTTTAAATTTTCAGTCACCTTTTTTGTCAACAATAACATGGTCACTATTGAGATTCTCACTGGGTCAAACTTTAAAAAGTGGAAAGAGGACATTATATTTGTCATGGAAATGAAAGATGTGCATACGCCCCTTGTTATGGATACACCAATGGATCTAACTACTGATAAAACTGATGATGAAAAATCCATGCATGCTGTATGGCAAAAGATTAATCGACTCAGTATACTATCCATAAATAGGTCAATACCAAAACACCTAAAAAGTGGTCTACCTAACCAATGTACTACCAGGAAATTGCTGGATGCAATTTCTAAGAGATATAGAGTTTCATCGAATGCTGAGATTGGGACACTTCTGTAAGGGCTATTTAATATGGAATATGATGGTTCTAGAGGTGTTAGGGATTACATTATTAGGATGGTTGATTACCAACTAAAGTCACGGCCTTGAACAATCCTCTTCCTGATGCCCTAACTGTCCATCAAGTTCTGAATAGCCTACCTTCTGAATTTGGCATCATTCAAACCAAATACATTTCCTAAGATAGAGTCTAGAGTATCAATGACCTTATTTCTAGGGTTGTGTCTGAGGAAGAGAAACTTAAGAATGACAAAAAGTATGCTGCCTTGTTTACTTCCAAAATTCGTAAGAGTAAAAAGTCTAAAAATCATACTCATAAGTCTGTCAATAAATAGTCCGATCAGACTAATAATTTGGGACCCAAGAAAGACTCTTTAAAGAAAGAGAGTGATCCCTGCTTCTTTTGCAAGAAGAAAGGTCACATAAATAAGGACTGCGACAAATACAAGGCTTGGTTAATCAAGCCCAAGCAGCCATCAGGTAATGATTCTATGGCTTTTGTTTGTGAATCTAATCTATCAGAAGCCCCATCTAGTTCTTGGTGGCTAGATAACGGTGCAACTAACCATGTTGCTTTTACCATACAGGGGTTCATAAACTGAAGGAGGCCAAACAAGGATGAATCAAGGTTGGTCGTAGGAAACGATGGACATTCTGACGTAAAGTTTGTGAGAGAAGTCATTTTATTATTAGATTATGGTTTTAATTTGACTTTAAAGAATACTTTTTATATACCATCCTTCAGGCAGAATTTAATTTTGGTTCAGATTTGGATATCAGTGGTTGTCATTTTGAAATAAAGAACAGTATGGTTAATTTGTTTTTTAATTCAAGTAAAGTTGGTTCATGCATTATGTCCAATGGATTGTACAGATTGTGTTTATCTGCCAATGATATCTACGCCTCACATAATGTTGAAAACGTTGTCTCCAAAAGACCCTTACCTAAATAACAGTCTTTCACATTGTGGCACAAGAGACTAGGTCATATTTTTAAGGCAATAGTGAAAACGCTAATAAAGTCTAACACCGTACCTACTCTCGAAAGTGATCTAGAAACTTGTGTAGAATGTTGTAAGGGAAAGATGACCAAGATAAAGAAGAAAACTGCAGTCCATAGTTTTGACCTATTAGAGGTCATTCACATTGACATCAGTGGTCCCTATTCAGCCAAATTATGTAGAAATTTTTATTTCATCACTTTTACAGACGACTATTCACGATATGGCTACCTGTACTTAATTAAAGAAAAGTATGAATCTCTTGACAAGTTCAAGATTGTTAGGACTGAAGTTGAGAAACAGTTAGGAAAAGTTATTAAAATTATTAGATCTAATCGTGGGGATGAGTATTATGGCAGACATGGTTGCTGGACAGCTTAAGGGATCGTTTGCCAAATACCTAGAGGACTCTGGAATAGTTGGTCAGTTTACTATACCAGGAAGTCCTGAACAAAATGGAGTCGCCGAAAGGCGTAATCGCACCCTTATAGATATGGTGAGGAGTATGGTTAGTAGGATAAATTTACTTCAGTTCTTATGGGAAGAGGCCTTGAAAACTGTTCTTTATATCCTTAACCTTGTACCTACTAAAGTCGTTCCTCTTACTCCTTTTAAGTAGTGGACTGGTCGTAAACCCAGTTTAAACCATCTTAGAGTTTGGGGGTGCCCTGCAGAAGTGAAGTTATATAATCTGACTTTAAACAAGTTAGACCCCAAGACTACTTGTTGCTACTTTGTCAGCAACCCAGATTGTCACGCCCCTATCCCGATGTAAGATATTTTGTCACATAGGGGTATGACTGGGACAATCACACATCATCCCAACACCTACCAGGATCACAGATGCAGTGTCCCGAGCCACAGTCCACCCTGTCATCACATTAAGACGACAGAAATGAACGTACAAAAGGAATAAACCGTTCCAAACACAGAGTTAGCGAAAGCAAAACTAGATTCAATGCTGTGAAATTATAGGGCATCGGTTCTCTAATGATAACATATATAGCAATTCTAACATAAGTAACCATTCATTTCTCTCCCTATAAATAAACATACAGTTTATACATGATTGCAAGAATGAAGACAGGAAAATTAAATAACTAAACAATAGCCCCAAGGGTACAAATTCTTGGGTGTACATCAACATCCAAGCCACGGTCATCAACTCCACTTGATTCGCATCCAACGGTGCTCGTCAAGAGGCTATCTGTATACAAACTACAAAGTGGTTGTACAACGGGGTTAGCTACACTAGCTAGTGAGGGAGCAAAGGGGAATGTGCACACATCATACAATCAATATCAAACAGAATGATGCATGCTAATGTTAGATTCATTTTCCACCTAACACACAATTCTATCGGTCAAGTATATGCTACTGTGATAACTCGGGAAACACTGAGGGTTACTTATCCTATCGCCCTAGTGAGACCTCAATTATCACGAAGGGACTTGCGCCGGTAGAAGCCATCATGACCACCCAGTGGCAAACCCCGATAGCCATCACTACCCCTGCCCTGGCCTCTCCCACCTCCACAGACTACAGGTGCTCAGACTATCCAACACATAAACCCCTGTTGGCAAGGGTCGTAGCATAAGGGAACAAGCATCCTAGCCGCAGATATACTATATTCAGGTCCTATCGTCCAGAGAGGTATTCCGGGTGCATCAACGTCCCATTCCATCTAGTACCCGGGTACCAACACGACACGGCACATACAGATCAGGATGTTATACAACAGTTTTCATGATTTAAATAAATTAAATAAATTGGGGTTCCGGTACTGGCACACCCGGCACCGTAACCCGATACAATGGTGAGCATACTATAACATTCATAACAGATTATAGTTAAGTAAAATGCAATGCGCACCATGCTTATAAATATACATAGCATGCTTATTATTAACAATTATATAATATTCAAACCTAGCAAGTCACCCAGAACCCACTCACCAGGCATAGGTGTCACCGGGCATGATTGGCATGAACCTCCCTGGCTTCGGGTGTCATCCGGCGTGGTTCACATGAATCTCACCGGTGCACCAACTTAATATACAAAAGAAAGCATTAAAATAGGTATAGAGGGGTCCCAAGCTAGGCCCTCAAGGTTAAAATCAAGTTTCAACCAAGACAGCACGAGCGGACTCACGGACTGTCTCAGCAGAGGTGAATCCGCCCCTAACTCCGTTCAGGCCAAAAGATCATGTCAGAGTGAGTGGACCCACGAGCGAAACTTCTTACTTGAGTCCGGTGGTTGATCCGTTCGACACCTAAGGCAATCATAAAAGGGAGCAGATCCACGGGCGGATGTGCTTCTTGGGTCCGCCCCTGCATCCGTTCGATTCCTAAGACAGACCCGAGAGCAATAGGCCCCGGGCAGAGGTAAACAGAGTGAATCTGTGCCTTCGTTCGCTCAGGCTAGAACACAAGGTTTACACTGGGCTGACCGACGGGCGGTACCATGATAGATGGATCTGGTCATTCGTCTGCCAGCAGTCTCTTTCGAGATTTTAAGGAGTTTCAGCTCCAGCTTGGAGCTTGGAGCTCCATAGCATCTCAGAGACAGGGGAGGGATGTCCAAGCATTCCTAGGGTCACTAGAACCTAGGCTTAACCTCATGGATCCAAGATCCTACAAGGTTGGGTCTCAATTTGATCCACAGAGATGGGTTTCAAAGTTCAAAACCCAAGTTCTCCAACAATGGCTGCAGTAGCAGCACCAAGGGGGTTAAACCAGACCTAGGTCAGCTCCATTAGGGCTCCAACTAGGGACCGAGCTCTACCTTGAGTCCCAAATAGAACTCTAGGTCACCCAAGCTCAAGGAATCTATCAAAATCAAAGGGAAAATGGGGAGAACCAGGTTCAAGGAGCTTACCTTGGTGAGGTCCTCCAATGGAGGGGTGGAGTTCAAGGCTAGGTGAGCCTTCATGCTCTCCTCCCTTTCTTTCCATCTCTTCTCCTTCACCTTCTTCTTCCTTCTTGGTCCGGTCAGCAAGAGGAGGAGATGTGGGGCAGCCAGCCATTTTGGCATAGCTCCCATCTTCTTCCCTTCCCCCCTCATTCCTCTTCCACTCCTACTTCTTCCCTCTTTCTTCCTCCTTCTTCTCCTTCTTTTGTCTCTTCTCCTCCACGGTTTTGGGGAGGAGGAAGGATAAGAGAATAGAGAGGGTTCTTTTAGTTTTAAGGGGGGTAGAAGAGACCTTAGGGTGTGTTTGGTTAGGGGTCTCTAGGATGTGTTTTAGGTCCTTAGGCTTTAAAATGGGTTTTGGGTTAGGCATTAGGCCATGTTTGGCTCAAGCCATAGACCATTAGGTCCATATAGCCAATTAGGTCCCGTTTGGGTTGGGTCCAAGTCACACTTAGGCCTAATAGCCCTTAGGTCTTGTTTGGTTTAGGCTAGGTTGTTAAAAACCCATTAACCACTTGAGTTAGGCCTTGTGGGCCCCACTTCATGGTCCAAATAACTAATCCATGGCAAGGGTAGGGGTCCATATGATCCAAAGGTCTAATGGTAGTGTCCGAAACACAGGGATGTGGGTCCCACAGAAAAATAAACTAAAAAGGCTGATGACAGCACAGGCAGATCCTCGAGCGGATTCAACAAGAGTGAGTCTGTTCGTGACTCCGGTGCTGCTGTCATGGCCCAAACTTCAAGGAAATTGGTGGGGCTTTGGCCCACACTTCCAAAACTTCGAGGGGGTCCTTCCTAGGGCATTTCCAGTTCAAGGTCATCAGGGTTGACTATGGTCATAAGGCATTACCCATTAGGCAAAGTCTAAACTGCCCCGGGTATAAGGGAATATCTGGGGTGTGGGTGTAACACAGATCATTCAAAGGGATATAAATTTTATAATCCCTGCAGAGGCACTAGGATTGTGGAGTCACAGACAGCGAAGTTTTTTGAATTTGATGTGACCGAAAGGAATGATTATTCTCAGACTGTTCAACATAGTCATATTGTTGGTACATCAGTACCTGTTCTTCTACCTATTCAGACGGATGTGAGACATACTACGCCATTGGTTACACCTGCTGGAGTTCAGGAGCTTGATATTGATACAGTCCTTGACATTCATGTAGCACCTGATGAGATTCCTCTTATTCAGGATGTGGTTGAGGATCCTATCATTGATGCAGTTCCAGCTGAGATTCCTTAGATTCAGGTGGAGGCAGTGGTGGCACCATTACGGAGATCCACTAGGGAGAGAAAGTCAGCTATACCATCTATTTATAAGGTCTATTTGGGAGAACATGACTATGACATTGGTTGTGTGGTTGATCCAGTTACTTATTCGGGCACTGTTTCTAGTCCTCAGTCAGATTTGTGGTTAGATGCGATGAGAGATGAGATGTAATCGATGAAACATAATGATGTTTGGGAGCTTATTGATTTACCTAAAGGTTGTAAGCCCATTGGTTGCAAATGGCTGTATAAAACTAAAAGGGATTCCAAAGGAAAAGTTGAGAGGTTTAAAGCCAGACTGGTAGCTAAGGGATTCACTTAGAGAGAGGGAGTAGACCATAACGTGACCTTTTCTCTAGTCTCTTTGAAAGATTCTTTCAGGGTGAACATGGCATTGGTAGCTCATTTTGATATGGAGCTGCATCAAATGGATGTAAAAATCGCCTTTCTCAATGGCAATCTTGATGAGGAGGTCTATATGGTTCAACCTAAGGGTTTTACAGTGGATGGTTCAGATTATCTTATGTGTAGACTCAAGAAGTCTATCTACGGTCTCAAACAAGCTGCTAAGCAGTGGTATCTGAAGTTCAACAGTGTTATGACTTCATTCAATTTTGCGAAAAACAAAGTGGATCAGTGTATATATTATAAGATCAGTGGGAGCAAATTCGGTTTTCTCATTTTTTATGTAGATGACATCCTGCTTGCAAACAGTGACCTAGGAGTGTTGCATGATACAAAACAACTATTATCTAGGGAATTTGACATGAAGGACCTTGGTGAGGCTTCTTTTATCTTGGCATTGAGATCCATAGGGATCGTTCTCGCCGTTTATTAAGTCTTTCTCAGAGGGCTTATGTTGATCATATTCTGGAAAGGTTCAGTATGCTGGATTGCAAACCTGAGAATGATCCTGTTCTCAAGGGTGACAAGTTGAGCTCAACACAGTGCCCGAAAAATGAAGCTGAGAGGGATGAAATGAAGAAGATGCCTTATGCTAGCGCACTTGGTAGTATCATGTATGCTTAGTTCTATACCAAATTGGATATTGTTTTTGTAATGGGACTTCTTAGCAGGTATCAGCCAGATCCTGGTCTTAGCCACTGGGTTGCTGCCAAGAAAGTATTGAGGTACTTAAAGGGGATAAGAGATTATATGCTAACTTATAGACATGTTCCTGAACTCAAGCTAGTGGGTTATACGGATTCTGACTTTGCTGGCTGTGAGAATGATAGGACCACATCAGGTTATGTTTTCTTGATGGCAGGAGGGGCAGTATCATGGAAGAGTAAAAGGCAGACATTGGTGACCACTTCGACTATACAGGCAGAGTTTATAGCATGCTATGGGGCTGCTACTCAAGCTATTTGGCTCAGGAATCTCATAAAGGAGTTGACCATTGTAGATTCTATGGATAGACCCATCCAAATATTCTATGATTACAGCTCTGCTATGTTGGTTATAAACAATAATAAAGGACTTAGAGGGTCTAAACATATGGAGGTCAAGTATTTGACCATAAAGAAGACAGTAAAGAAAGGTGACATTGCAGTGGAGCATATTAGTACAGATGATATGGTTGTAAATCCCCTAACCAAAGGTCTTCGCAATTGTGTTTTAGAAAGACCTATCAGCGTGGGCTTAGTTGCATCAAGGGATGCGGTTGTTTAGTGGGAGTTTGTTTTATTTTGCTTCATTGTAATTTAAAGTTTCCTTTAAACTATATTTTTACCTTATAGCAAACTTTGGTTTATATATATCAGTTGTCATTACATGCAGTTTCTTTTGAACACATGGGTGTTTTATTCATTGACATAATGTATATATTTCTAGTTTTAAAGTCTTGTGAAATGTGTTAACCTTAAGCAAGGCTGGGGCATTAAGTTATTAGCTAAAAGTATGTCTTGTAACATATAAAGTAAAACTCGAGTTATTCAAGATGAGACATACATATTCATTGGAATCAAAAAGATTATTTCTCTAGTGAGCCTATGCCACTTAAAGAAGAGAAATTTTGAACTGACAAATGGATAATACATAAGGAATCACTATGTGAGTATTATCTCATTGCCATACTATTACATTACATCCATGTTAGTAGTGTTAAGGGCTCTTGTAACCATGGAAGGCTCTGTGTCGTTTGATCATAGATGCAGTTACCGTCATATTTGGTATCTAAAACTCCATGGGACATGATTGACTTTCTAATACGACCTCTAGATCAATTTGTTTTTAAAATATACACATAAAGTTTTCTTAAAGGGTTGTTAGCCTCTACTTTGTTTTGGTCAAAATTGTTTTTAAATCTCTTTAAAAATGAGAGATTTAATATAAGTCCAAGTGGGAGAATGTTAGAATTCTATTTAGAATGGAATTAATAATCCTATTATGGACTAATATTAAATAACCTTAAACTCAGGCTAATTATAGTATTGATCTAATTAAGGGGTCATTGGGTTATATTAGGAATCCTATGGTGGACTGGCTTTAGTGTGGGTAGATAGATTTCTATTGGGACTATGATGAGTGAGGCCCTGTAGGAATTACTATATAAAGAGAGCTAGGTCCGCCCTCTACCTATAGCAACTAATTATCCTCAATCTCTATTAAGGAGTGCATTATGGAAAGAGAGGGAGATATTCAATGTTCATTACCCCTGTGCATATGGTATTCTCATCAAGCCAATTATCTTTGAGAATGGAGGGGAAGCACCTAGATCTTTAGTCTTTATTTTTTATTGTGATCATCATCACTATGGATGCAAAACAAGGTTAGTGGTTCTATCCTTGTTTTCTATTATTTATTTGATTGTATTCTTGAACGCCCTATGGAGATCCTGGCATTTATGATTTTGTCCCTATTTGGATCAAACTAGTCTAACATCAACCACTCACCCAATCCTTGTAATTTTATCGCTTCACTATAGATTACATGATCAACTATTTCTTCCACATCTATGTCAACTGTGTGACAAAATGACTCACATATATGAAGTCATAATCCAGATGTGCTCTGGTTCTCTTACTCCCACTCACCCTAGGTTTCGGGTTTTGTTTTTGAAGATTACCTTAATCTCCAAGACCTTGAGTTCCTTGATCAAAAAATTCTTGGTTCATCTTGAGAGTCAACATCATAGTCATCATCAATAACATGAAGAGGTTATGTATTCTTTTATTGCGGTTCCTCTTCTAGCTTCTCTAGAAATTCTATGTCACGACTCTCAATAACCCCCTTTTTAGGGTGATAGAACCTATATCCTTTTGATCCTTCTTGATAACTTATGAGCTTGCATCCGATAGTTCTACAATCCAACTTTGTTCTATAATGTTCAGGTATTAGTACATGGGCTACTGATCCCTACTTCCTTAGATTTTCTAAGTTAGGTTTCCTACCTATTCATAGTGCACAGGGTGTAGACTCAACGGACTTAGTAGGAATTCTGTTTAGAATATAATTTCCTGTGCGAGTGACATCTCCCCATAACTTCTTAAAGAGAGAAGAAAGCATAAAGCGTATTACATTGAGTAGCGGTCTATTCCGTCTTTCAGCTATACCATTCTATTGTGGTGTGAAAGACATTATTTTCTATTTGATAATTCTGTGTTCCTTACATGATTTCTCACTCAGGGAGTTATACTCTCCACCACGATCAGTTTTTAGAACATTAATGTTCCTTCTCAACTGATTTTGCACTTCAGTTCTATACTGTCCAAAGCATTCAAAGGCATCAAATTTCCTACTGATCAAATAAATATACACGCATATAAGGAGAAATCATCAATACACGTGATAAAATATGTTTTACACTGTGGGTTCTCATATTGAGTAGTCGACAAAAGTTAGAGTGTACAACTCCGAGGAGTTCCTTTGCTATCACTCCCACTGGAAAAGGTTTTCTGGACATCTTTCTAGTTAAACATTGTTTACTTACATCATATTTTATTTTAGTCATCTTAAGAACTAACCCCCAATTTAATTATTTCTTCCAAATTCTAGGGTGTCCCAATTCCATATGTCAAATGTATAAATCAACCACATTTGCACAATCAATTTCATATCATATATGGTTAAGTCAAGAAATCCAATTAATAGTTCCATGCAAATGCACACAAATAAATCTTGAGCATTCTTGCAAATATCCATAAAGTTGGTATTTATATCCGATCATTTAGGTATCATTCAATACACATGTCACTCAACTTGAATAGCCATAAAACTAGGCCAAAAGGAACAAAGCCCACATCAATTTCTGATGTAGTAATATATAAAGTCATTTCCATCAAGACATGTCTCATTATTACCAGAAAGAAAAAATTCAAGACATGTCTCATGTTAGACATTCTATTGATTCACAAAGTGAACAAAGATTGGATTCAAATAAGTCAAACTTGCCCCAAACTAACTGGGATTTTGGATGAAGGATAGAAACCTGTGACCGGTCACCTAACACACTGTGGAGCATCACCCTAGTGGTTGAATTCTATGGAGAACCTCTGAGGATGTCATCCAGTGTACCTGTAAGAAGATGGGTTGCAGACCCATGCAGCTGCACTGCTCACAGCTTGATGTACAGCTCCAGCTCCAGGTACTCTCTCTCCTATCCAAATATGTGGGGCCCACACCTGTTCAAATGTGCGTCTGGCCTTGGAAGGAGTGTTGGTGCAATGCCCAAGTGATAGGCCTAACACCTGTGCAAGCCCAAGGCAAAATTAGCAAGATTGCATTCTCTAGGCGATGCACTGGGTGATTGGCCCAAAGGCACAGTGAAACACCCAGAGTGCCTGAAACTGACTTATTGGACTCCAGACACCTGAGAACCATGCATGTAGCCTGTGAACACCCTCTACGAGTAAATGGGAATTTTAGAAACCATTACCCACCTCTAGAATCATGTGGACCCCACTAGTGCAGCCAGAATGGCCCAAAATGCACTAAAAATGCATTCTTGGGAATAGGGACCTATGGCCAAATAGGCCTTAATTGTCCTAAAACTATAAATAGGAAGGGACCAACTCCCATTTGTTTCCTATTGCTGCTATTGAAATAGAAATAGAGAAAGAGAAGGAGAAGGAAGAAGAAGAGAGGGAAAGAGAAGGAAAGGGGAGGAAGGAGAGACCAGAGCAGCCTCTGCCATTGATCTCAGCCTGAATACAAGATCAAAGGTAAGATCTTTGTCCCTGTACACTGCTGCTCACTATGATAGACCATAGTTCTTCGGCCAGGTTGGTATGTCTCTAACTAGTAGAGCTCAGAGTACCACTTGGATGCCTAGGGAAGCTTGGGATCTTGCATGCATAAGCATTGCATGCAAGATCTGATCATCAAATGGAATGATATGCTGCTATTTCTGCAGCTGGGACTGAAGTCAGTCTTTGTGAAGTGTTGTACTATAGACTTGCACCCAGACCATGCTGTCTGGGCATGGATCTCTACATGCAATGAGATTCTTTCACACCTTAGCATAAGTAGTATAAGACTAGTCTTATTTCAAGGAAATATATGTAAATCAAGCCTTGTATGCAGCCAAAGCTGGATCCAAAGTCTGAGCTCAGCCTGGACAGCCATTCTCTGTGCTGTCAGAGCTCACTCTAGCTTCCAAATGGGAGAAGTAAGTTTGAATCCATTTGGACCAATGTGTTTTGCCTTATTTTTAGTCCATGATGATCCCATTTGCATCCCTGATCGAAATCATGGCTGGCCTTGCTGTAAAATCCAAGAATTGGAGCTGAAAGTCGTGTTAAACAGGCTCTGAGCGATGCACTGGGTGATTGGGCCAAACGCCCAGAGATGGCATTTGGGTTCAGATGTAGAATCTGCTCTTGGACCTCCACCACTGGACCTAGGACAGCATGGGGAGGATGTAAATAACCAAAATACCCCTCCCCATCGGTCCTTGCTGTCATCCATACATCAGATGCTCAAGGGGGCCCCACAGGACCAGGTAACCATGCCTAGGACTAGTTTCAGCTGGGTTATAAGCCTTTACATTGGTTTTTGAGGTTGATTGGGCCATGCATAGATAGGCTATATTGTGAAATACCAAGACAAGTGAATCCTTCATCTCTGGATGATGTACCGGGAGATAGACCCGAAAGCCCAGTGAAAGACCCAGAGAATTATAGGTAATACTTGTATAGTACAGTGTCAGTTTAACTAAGCCTAAATCAATTCTAGGACACTAACGAAATCTTAAACATTGTTTGACACACTTTTATGATCCAATAAACTAGGTTTTGATCCTGAGCTTGAGGTGCAGTGCCAGTTACCAACCGGGACTGAGCCAACAGCTGAGCCAGTAGAACTAGACCAAGGTGAGTGAAATTGCACCGTGTGTGTAAATGTAACATGGCTATCGAGTCATGACAATTACAATGATGCTATTTACTCTGTTTACTTATTTCAGTTACTATGTATTCTGTTAAGTAATGAATGCTTGACTGGTGAATACTGAGAATGAACAATGAATGCTTATATGTGAACTGCTAGACTAGATGCCATAGTCGGCTTGGTAGCCCATAAAATGGAATGCGATTGACACCACCCGACTCATACTATGCCATACAGAATGCATTAGGCTAGAGTATCATCACTCGTGCTACACACCCTTGCAAACAGGGGTTAAGGTGTTGGATGCCTGTGAGAGTAACCATATGAAAGAGAAAAAGAAAAAAAAAACAAGAAAAGAAAAAGAAAGAAAGAGAAAAGAGATGGAAATGTTATGCACCGAAAGGGTGGTTATGAGGCTATCAACCAGCAAAAGAAATATGTTATATTGCAATGAGGATGGATGCCTCACAGGTTAATCCCAGAGGACTGGTTGGGCAGACCTTAGTGACTGATGCGGGAGCTGATTGGTCCTCTTCGATAACTCAATGGGTGTTTCACGAAAGGGGTTAAAAGCCCGCACTAGGGATACATGTATTGGGGGTTATAGTAGCACTTACTCGCCTTAGTTGTGATGTTAGGTGGCTAATAAATAAAAATGAATTGCATTTCATGTAGGACTCATATGGTTGTGATTGCATGTGCATGTATGGTTATATTTCATTCACGGGCTCAATGGAGCTCACACTCTTTTGTATATGCTTTTGTTAGATGATCCTGTAGGTAGATGTCTCTGTGGTGGGGAGGCTCATCTCGCGGAGATGGGCTATGGTTATTATAACAGTATTGGTGTGGACCCGGACGGAGGTCATACCTCGGGTGTGAGTCTTTTCGGTGATAGTTGACGAGTTCCCGTGATGGGTGTGCAGCTGACTCTATTTCGGACTGTGGGATTTCTTTTTGGTTATACTAGGGATCCCTCTTTTGGATAGCTTTGTTTTGGGGGCTCGGGTTGCCTTACCCTATTTATATTCTTTTGTAAAGCTAGGTTGGATAGAGTTGGGACTGCAGTTGTTCAGAGAGAGAGAGAACTAAACAATGATGGTTGTATATATGCTTTCCCTTTGGCTTTTTTTATGAGTTTAATGTAAATATTAGTTTTCCGCAGCACTCTGTGTTTTACATCTTGCATTATTGTGGATGTGTGTGTTTGTGAATGGATTAACAGCTTCTAGATCCTTGGGGTTTGACCGATTGCTACAGAGCAATTTAGGTCACATACCTAATCCTTCCATGGGTGGTTTGGGGTGTGACAGAGCTTGGTATCAAAGCGAGATGCTCTTCTTACATTCATGGACAGGGGGAATAGGATTAACAACTTGCAAGAAGCTAAACATATAATAATTAAATTAATAAAGGGGGGCAAAATGTAAATAATAAACAATGAAGAAAGATAGAACACTAGCGAGTAAGATTCAATAAAGTTTGAAATATGGCGGAAGCCATTACAATGATTTCCAAAGTTGGAAGTACTACTTCCAGTTACAACCCAGTAGGAAATAAACAAAGATAGGAACTGATAAAAAAAACTACATAAAACATGACCAAAAAAAAAAAAAAACTGCTGGAAGTAAAGCTGAAGTAAAAGAGCAAGTCTTAAGCAAGACACCAAAGCCAGAGGAACTACTCCTATAGAGGATCATCGCTCTATGGAGGTTGAGCCTATCGCGAGTCAACCCAGTAGTAGGAATCCCAAAAATCGAGATGCTGCTCAACAAAACCTACTCTCCCCTCCAGGGAAGTGAAACCCTGGTCCATTTGCATAGACATTTGGGCAAGCTGAGTGTGAAGACCTCAAAACTATGCCATCATGTCTGCCCAACCATAAGATTCAGGCACCTGAGGTGGCACCTGTGAACTAGAACCTCCTGTAGGCTCATAAGGAGGCAGATGTCCAAACTGTGTGCCCTGATCCACTGGGTCACCCTCCTGCTCACCCACTCCAGCTCCCTCTGCTACCTCGTGTCCCTCCTCCATCTCCTCCTCCTCAAACTCTGAGTTGCTCTCTGGCTCCCCTAACATCTTCATTTTCTTGATGGAGGTTTTGCTGATAGGCTTCAACCCATCTCCTCCCTCATACTCACCACCAAGAGAAACCTCGAAATGTAGGAACACCTAGGTCAGGAATCTCCCGTAAGGAAGGTTCCCATCAGAAAGGTTCTGGGCATGATAGAGTATGACCTGCATAAGTAGATAAGGAAGGTCGATCAATAGAACCCCCTTGCCTACCCTCAGCAAACAGTAGGTGATATATACTCGAAGCATAGAGATGCTACACCGGTTCCCACACTTGGGATAGATGTTGTAGGAGATGCATCTACTCAAAATCCTCGCAGTCGGCTTGTAATCCCCCTCAGATTTTGGAGTCCTTTCAACCCCAGTCAGAGCTTTGAAGACCATTCTCCTAGTCTCCAATGAAAACATGTCAGAAATGTCAACCCTAGGCTTGTAGTAGCACCTGTCACCTGTATCCGATATCCCCAAAATTTTGGCCAAAGTGGTGGAAGTGAATTTCATGTCCACCCCTTTAACCTTGCTATCTAAACCAAATCCTTGTACCCAGAAGCCGGTTCAAGATTATAGTAAAAGTACCGAACCAGGTTCGAGTAGCACGTCAGTGTAGGGGATAGCATCGGTGCCCAACCTAGGGCATTGAAATTCATGAAGAGCCCAAATTGATGGAAATCATCTACTTGCACCACCCTACCATTCACTATGTTCTTGGAAGAGAACTTCACCCAATCTTGAGAATGCTCATATCGGGAGAGCCAGTATCGATCAAACTCCGATTCCTCGGATGAAGAATCATCTCCGGGTAATGGAGATGGCACTGCCAATGGAGATGGTGGTGATGGGTCTGCTGACCGTAGGCATTTACGGGTCACTGCCTTCCTTACCGTGCTGTGTTTGCCACTTGAAGACATGGCTGCAACATGGCAAGAGGAAGGAGAATAGGGAATTAGGGCATATACAGAAAAAAAAAATATATCAAACAAAAGAAAGAGGAAATGAGGACAGCAATGCAATTGGAAGTAGAAATGTAGTAAAACTTACCTAGGGTTCGCGTATGTGCGCGGGGAAACTCGATTGGATGCTTGGAAATGATGGTGGAGTAGCCTAGGAACACTCTTGAGCATAGCCTTGGAGGTTTGGAGCTCTCAAAATGAAAATAGAAATGAGAAGATGAGCTCTCGGACTGTTTATAACTGTGCCCCAATTCTCTGGGCGATGCACTGGGCAATTGAGCCAAATGCCCAGAGAATGGAAAAACAGCAGAAATGGGTGTTTCACTATATGGGCTTATGATTTCTTGCCTTAAGGAGGCATATTAGGTCTCTTGTGGCACTTAGTTGTTAGTATGGATAAACTCAAAAAAAATTTATTATAATATAAATAATAATAATAAATAATATACATTTATGCATATAATGTATGATGAACAAGTAATTAGGCAATGATAAGAAGCATGTAGGATAACTAAGCAAATGCAAGGCAAAAATGGAAAGTTTTTTTTTTACAACCTAATATGGGTATAAATATTATACATAAGTAATGTATATAACTTTGGTTGTATGAATCTCTGTGTGGGCGATATGTGTGGAAACTCAAACATAGGTACATAGGGATGTATGGTAGTAAGCAGTGGTGGTATTACAAATTTTTTTTTTTTTTAGACACTAATTATGACACTCTCCCTACATATAGGTCATACCATACCTATAGCCTAACCGAATCAAGGTTAAAACACAATAGGTCATAGGGAGAAATAGATGGTTTATTCATTGCACATGTCCTTACCTGAGTGGTGTGTTAGACTCGATAGGACACTGTGGTTTTGTGTACAACCTTGAGCTGATCCATTTAACTTCCTAATTATGTTGTTTTAACTTCCTATAGTGTTAAGTAGATTAATGAGATAAGGTAACCATAAAAACCTAATACCCAGAACTTCTCCATGCCAGGGTCTAATTGTGTTGCTCGGGCTTGGAGACCCTAGCAACATGCTCTACATTAGAGGACTAAGAAAGAGATTAGCTTGGATTCGAGAAATTCAATCCCGTGCAGAGAACCAACTGATTGTTTACCTAGCACTCGCAGATACTAGTGGTGCAAAGGATCATGCCATTTACCTTGCCCTAGTAGATGAGGTTAGGAGTGATTTAGGATACCTATACATTCAGGCCTTTATGACTGGAAAGAGGCTGGAGTGACTGGCATGTTAGGTACAGGTATAGACCAAACAACTGCTCATTAACATGAATCTTTAATTTGTCATCTTGCATAAAATACCATGGAATAAAACACATTTCATACATGAAACTATTAGCAACAATAACTCAGTAAGGAACATTCTTGGTAGTTATCACTTCCTGCTGAAATGCTAGCATTATCACACTAGAATTGTAGAAATGAGAACTTATATGTGTTAGTTGAAAATTGTAAAAATTTTTCCCTGTTAAGAGTGTGGGAATATTGAACACAAAGCTTCTTTCAGAAATCAATCATGGTCAATACTAGATCCAACCAAGGTGGTCGTCATAGGAGACACCCTCGATTTGTTCCAGAAGTTGAGTTACCGGATGGTGCCAAAGCTCCAAACTTTGAGGTATCGGTTACTCCACCGAGGGTACCACGAGTCATCCCAAATCCTGTACCGATGGCTGCCCAAGCTACTGCAACTGCACCTCAGCCAAGCATGGCAGCTGGAGAGGTGAACACCATCATGACCACCATGATGCGAACCATGCAGCAACAGCAGGAGTTGTAAGGCCAAATGTCTACACAGTTCACGCCCATGATGCGATAGCGAACAGTACCACCACCACCACCCAACCGACCCATACAATTTCCACCACTTGTGCCCAAACACACGACAGAAGGCTCCACAACTAAGGTGATGGAGAGATTCAAGAAGCTCCAACCGCTCGCATTTTCTAAGCTAAATTCTGAGGCAATGCAACCGGAAAGGTGGATTAGCGCCTTGGAGAAAGCATTCGAGGTACTTGAATGTACGGATGCGCAGAAATTGATATGTGCCGGTTACTAGCTACAAAACGAGGCGAAAGCATGGTGGAAGGCAACGAAGCCTAAATTGGAAGCAGTTCATCCTAATCCCACCTGGGAGCAATTTAAAGAAGTCGTCTTTAAGAATTATTTTCCTGAGAGTTTTAGAGACAAGAAGGAAGCCGAGTTCTCTGTTCTCGTGCAAGGATCCAAGACCGTGCTGGATTACCAACAATAGTTCAAAGATTTGTTTCATTTTACCCCGAAGCATATGAAGGGGGAAGCTAGTAAAACAAAGAAGTTTGAAAAAGGACTCAAACCAGAGATCAGGTCTATTCTGTCAGTCCTAGACATCCAGGACTACGCGCAAAAGAGAAAGAGAAGGCTACAGCATCGCCTGGCTTGGGCAAAAGGCCAAGCAACTATCAAAATTTCTAGTGGCCAAACAAAGTTTTTCAAGGAGCTAGTTCCAGCCCTAACCCGACTTAATATCGACGACATGAGGTGGGCCGAACCCCTTTTTGCTCCACTTATAGCCGGCCTGCCTAACCCACTGCAAGCTAAGCGACAACTGCAGCTCCGCCGTCCCGACCTGCAATGAGCCAAGCAAGCCAGACCTCTTCTCCAACCACGCTGTCAAACAAATGCTACGTGTGCCAAAAAGTAGGACACATGGCCAGGGAATGCATACACCACGGATACAACGCATACCCGCTAATCCAGTTACATGCTTGACCCATTCAGTCACGGGGCAATCGGACGCGAGGAAAAGTGTTCACGCTAACCAATGAACAAGTGGAGGCAAATCCAAAGGTGATGACAGGTGAGTCCACCTAACACTGTTAAATTGTTGGAATCAACCTATGGATGCAAGAAAACTTAATTGCATCCTTATTTTATACAAACCCTAGGTACCTTGATTATCTTGTCCGGCCCCGTGCGAGTGTTATTCGACTCGGGTGCATCCCACTCTTTCATTTCCAATGCTTTTGCGAATAGGATGACCATCCAAACAAGGAACATAGGGCATGACTTAGTAGTTAGCACACCAACTTGCAATGTCGTGAACCTGAAGGAAGTTTACGACCCCTGTCTGGTGGAAATTTGTGGGAAGAACTTAACTGCCCGATTGATTAAGTTCAACATGAAGGACTTTGGCGTGATACTAGGCATGGATTGGCTATCCGCCTATGGAGCGAATGTCATGTGAGCGGAGAAGAAGATCACATTCAAGTTGAATGATGGCTCAGTTTTCACCTACCAAAGTGAACCAATGAAGAAGCCCAAAAGGATAACCTTATCCACCCTTCAAGAGCAAAAATTAATAAATGAAGGATGTCAGGGCTATTTGGCCACGGTAATAGATACCAAGGCAAAGATTAAGCCATTGGAAGAACTCGACGTCATTAGACAATTTCCCGACGTCTTCCCAGAAGATCTGACCCAACTACAGCCTGATCTTGAAATGGAGTTTGCTATCGATTTAATCCCTAGTGCAGCACCTATATCCAAGGCACCATACCTAATGGCACCTATAGAGTTAAAAGAATTGCAGGTCCAATTGTAAGATTTGTTGAAGAAGGGACTCATTCGACCAAGTGTGTCTCCTTGGGGAGCACCTGTGTTGTTCGTGAAGAAGAAGGATGGTACCATGTGAATGTGCATCCATTATCAAAAATTTAACAAACTTACAATCAAGAATCGATACCCATTGCCACGCATTGATGACCTATTCGATCAATTACAAGGTGCAAGAGTTTTCTCTAAGATTGATCTTAGGTCTGGGTATCACCAGTTGAAAATCAAGAGCAGCGACATTCATAAGACGATGTTTAGAACTTGATACGGATATTATGTGTCACACCCCAAACCACCCCCTAGGAGGATTGGGTAGGTGACCCGAATTGCATACGGCAATCCGCCAAATCCCACAGATCTAGAAGCAGTGCTTACATTCACAGAACCACGATCATCTCATTACCATAAGTAAGATCAGAGTGCTGCAGAAAAAAAAAAAAAAAAAAACTACAATTCAATAATAACAGGAAGCATAGCGATACGGGAAATGGTGATAATATATACATAAGATAGTTTGTACATTTCCCTCCACCCACAAACAAAGAAACCAAACTGATAAGTACAGAACTACATATATAGACATATACAGGGTGAGCATACTCAACCCCCCCCCCCCAAAAAAAAAAGAAGTAAAAAGAAACTACAACTGATCCACAGTCAGAACGGGGAAAACTCCTAGCAAAACAAAAAGGAGTTGCCACAACAAAACAGCAGAAGTACTCCTAAACGATCTTCATCAATGACCACCGAGAAAGTATGCAGGATCAGTATGACCTCCGTTGGGATCCGCACCAACATCAACGTAACAACCAGGATTCTCCTCCTCGAGATAAGCCTCCATGCCACACTGGCATCGATCTGTAAAATCATCTAAGAAAAACATTGTACAACAGAGTGTGAGTCCCACCAAGCTCGTGAGTAAATAACATCAATCATGCATGCACATGCAATCACAATTCACAGTTCATATGATCCTACATGATGTGCAAGTCCAGATTTTTTTTATTAGCCACCTAACAATACAACTAAGTCAGGTTAGTGCTACTATAATCCCCAATACATGTATCCCTGGTGTGGGCTTCTAACCCCTCCCTGCGATACACCCATTGAGTTATCAGAGAGGACCAGTCAGCCCCCACATCAGTCACCAAGGTCAGCCCGACCAGCCCTCTATGATTAACCCGTGGGACAATCCATTTCTTTTCTCTTTTCTTTTCTTTTCTGGCTCGTAGCCCATATTCACCATTCCAGTGTTCTTTTCATTTCATGCACCATTCCAGTGTTCTATTCATTCCTTTTTCTCTTTTCTCTTTTTTTGATGGTCGCCCCCATAGGCATCCAACCCCTTAACCCCTGTTGGTAAGGGTGTGTAGCACGAGTGATGAAACTCTAACCCCATGTCTATATGGCATCGTATGAGTCAGGTGGTGTCAACCGCATCCCATACTACAGGCTACCACGGGCCTCATTTCCAAGCCGACTACAGCATCTAGTCTAGTAATCACAATCATCATATAAGAATTCACAGTGTTGATTAACAGACAGTAATTATGCAGTGATTTGAGTAGTTTGAACAGAAATAGATAACACAACATATATAATTCAATTCTGATTAGTCGGCATAGTATCATAATTAC
The DNA here is from genome assembly GCF_018873765.1 of Telopea speciosissima. Lineage (NCBI taxonomy): Eukaryota > Viridiplantae > Streptophyta > Magnoliopsida > Proteales > Proteaceae > Telopea > Telopea speciosissima. Next base: position 36,135,845 of record NC_057917.1, on the reverse strand, counting down.
ACATGCACACATGATAGCATTATTCACTCACCTGAGTTGGGTTCTAGATACTCGCTAGCAAACTCAGTTCCAATAGCAGTCTGATTGTTGTCCTCGAGCGCAGGATCAATTCCTAGATGTAAATCAAAAGTTGTTATATTAAGGTTTCAGTCTATCACTGGTACTCCTAAGGTTAACCTAATATTACTGGGTTGACCCGATGTTTGATTGGTACACATTTGGGATCACAGGGCTTGCACTGGGCCTTAGGCTCATGTCTCGGTGCCTCAGCCAGTGTCAGTGGCATAAAGGGTAAAATAGTCATTTCAATGGTTGTACCTGACCCTAGGTCAGATTAGGTCCATGGTGCTGTCCACAGCTTGCCTGTGCTGTAGGACCAAGCACAGCAGGGTTTCTTTCACTTACGAGGCCCACTTGGGTTCCCAAGCATTCTCCAATTAAGGACAGATGTGGGGAAGGGCTTTTTGGTCATTTCCCAATCTTCCACAGTGACCAAAGGCCATTGGGTGAGATTCCTCAAAGTCATATCAGCAATACAGCAACTTTCCATTCACTGGGCGATGGCTCTGGGCGATGTCTGCATCTCCCAGAGGCTGCAAATTGATGCTGTGCTGAGTTCCCTAGGCTGGGCTTTTCAGGTTATGCCCAATCCTGATCCTCTGCATGTTTGGGGGATTAGGTAGCCCCTGGGGTGACCTACCTCTTGATCTAAATGGATCATCCATCAGGTCCACCATTTGGCTGCCAGAGGTTGCCTAGACAACCCAATGAATAGTGTCATAGGGTTTTCTCAACACTTGGAATTCGATTCTAGCCACATGCATGGCATGAAATGGGTGTAAAATAGTGGTTTAAGGCTGCAACCACCTAGGGTTTGATCTCTGCAGACATGGCTTACACTCAAGGTTCCATTCAGTCCAATAGGAGTAAGGCTGGGCAGTGCAGCTACGCACAGCAAGCTTCGGCTCATAAGAACAGCATAATAGAATGATGAAATTCAATAAAAATCCCAGGTCTTCCATGCACAAGGTCTGCATGGCAGATCTAGAGGTGCTCTGGGCAAACCCTAGCTGTTCTGGGCTACCCAGAGAGCAAGAACACATCATACATAGAGAAGGGATGGGGACAGCAGGCATAGGGGGTGTTTTATACCTATAATGGCCTGAGAGGGGGCTCGGTTTCCAGCTGGGATGGGTGGCAGCAGCTCCCTCTCCTTCTTCCTTCTTCTTTCTTCTTCCCCTTCCTCTTCTTCCTCTCTTCTTTCTCTCCTTTCTCTCCCATGAATTTCAGTTATGACAAGGGCTCTAAAATGAGCCCAAGGCCACCTATTTATAGGCTCAGCCCTTACTGAGGCTTGTTTGCCTGGGAAGGCCTCTTTTAAAAATCAGTTTTTAAACTGATTCTGGGGACACTGGTGGGGTCCACAGTGATTTGAGGGTATGAGGTGGTCCCTCAGACTTCCCTCTATCAGTGGAGGGTGCCCATGTTCTTATTGGGTGGTCCCCACAATTAAAAATCAATAAAATATACAAAAATAGCCACTGGGCGATGTCACTGGGCCTTGCTGCATCGCCCAGTGCCATCGCCCGGAGAATTCCAGTAAGCTAAAATTCAATGGGGCTTGCACGGGGGTTTGACCCTTGGTTAGGGCTTTGTCCCCATATGCCTCATAGGAGATTTTACACACTTCCTTAGAGGTGGGTCCCATTATTTGTGGAGGAGAGAGATTACCTGGGATCCAAAGCATATATCAAGCTATGAGCTGCACAGTTGGAGGGGTCTGCTATCCATCTTCTAACAGGTATATAGGGAAACCTGTTTAAAGTATTCCCATTGATCTCATTGAGTGGAGTGATGCTCCACAGTGATCCTGGTTTCCTAGCCAGGGGTTGCTGCCCTTCAATAAAAAATTGAACCAGTCAAGAGCAGGGTTTGACATTTCTCCCCACCTTACAAAACATTTCATCCTCGAAATTTGCTTACCTTGTAATCCAAAGAGTTGAGGATACTTCTCTTTCATTTCTTTTTCACGTTCCCATGAAGCATCTTCTATCGGGTTGTTTCCCCATCGAACCTTTACAAAAGCAACGGTGCGGTTACGGAGGCTATGCTCCTTTCTATCCAATATCTCCGTGGGTTGTTCTTCATAGGTCATATCCACATCCAGTTGTTCAGGTTCAGTTGATAATACATGTGTCGGGTTTTGAATATACTTCCTCAGCATTGACACATGGAAAACGTCATGGATGCCTGACAAGGATGGTGGTAACGCCAGTCGGTATGCTACGGGTCCCACCTTATTAAGAATTTCGTAAGGACCGATGAATCTTGGGCTCAACTTGCCTTTCTTGTTGAAACGTAGCAATCCTTTAGTTAGAGATACTCGAAGGAATACTTTTTCTCAGACTTCAAAATCGATGTCCTTCCTTCTATTATCCGCATAACTTTTCTATCTTGATCTTTTCTCTTATGATATCCACCTTGTCGCAGGTCGCTTGTATCATCTTAGGTCCGAGATATTTCTGCTCGTGACTTCATCCCAATATAACGGAGTTCTACATTTCCGTCCATAAAGTGCTACGAATGGTGCCATGCCAATGGTGGAGTGATAGCTATTATTGTATGCAAATTCCACTAGAGGTATGTGAACATCCCAACTGTCATTCATTTCCAAAACACAGGCTCAGAGCATGTCCTCCAGAGTCTGAATGGTTCTTTCTGATTGTCCGTCCATCTGCGGATGGAAAGTTGTGCTAAGATTTAGTTGAGATCCCAATGCCTTCTGCAAACTTCTCCAAAACCTTGAGGTGAACTAAGGATCTCTGTCAGACACAATACTGACAGGCACGCCGTGTAGCCAAACTATGTTTTTAATATATATACGGGCAAGCTTCTCCATTGGGTAACTTATCTTGATCGGTATAAAGTGTGCCGCCTTTGTTAGTCCGTCTACAATCACCCAAATTGCATTCATGCCCTTCCTGGTGTTGGCCAAGTTCGTCACGAAGTCCATAGTTATCCTTTCCCACTTCCATTCAGGTATGGGAAGCGGCTGCAACAATCCATATGGTCGGTATCTCTCTGCTTTTATTTATTGACAGGTGAGGCCCTTGGACACGTATATGGCAATGGTTGCTTTCATTCCCATCCACCAGTAATACTTCTTCAAATCTTTGTACATCTTTGTACTTCCTAGATGAATTAAATATGGTGAGTTGTGTGCCTCATTAAGGATTCGGTCTTGGATGTCAAAATCATCAGGCACGCATAGTCTATCTCGAAACTTCAATGCACCATCATGGGCCAAGGAAAAATCTGGGTCCTTACGGACACCTTGTTGAACTTCCCAAATTATTTTGGCCAGCTCGGGATCCAATGGTTGTTTCACAATTATTTCCTCTCATATCGACGGCTGTAGGTTCATAGCTACTAATTGCATAGTTGTTCCTTCGATCACGAGTTCCAGATCAAACGTCCGAGCTTCCTCTACCAGTTGTTCGCTTACAACTAAGGAGGCGAGAGATGCAGTCTGAGATTTCCTGCTTAGTGCATCCGCCACAACATTGGCCTTACCGGGGTGGTATTGGATTTCACAATCGTAGTCTTTCACCAATTCCAACCATCGCCTCTGTCTCATATTCAGCTCCTTTTGGGCGAAGAAATACTTTAGACTTTTGTGATCGCTGAAGATCTCGCTCTTTCACCATATAGGTAATGTCACCAGATTTTTAACGCGAAAAGTATCGTCGCCAATTCCAAGTCATGAGTGGGGTAGTTCTTCTCGTGTTCCTTCAACTGCCTGGAGGCGTAAGTAACTACTTTACCTTTCTACATTAGGACGCCACCTAATCCTATTCTGGATGCGTCGGTGTATACCACCATTCCTCCAGTGCCGTCCAGAATGGTCAGGACTGGAGCTGTTACTAATCGATTCTTCAATTCCTGAAAGCTTTCCTCACATGCTTCATTCCATTCAAACTTAGCACCCTTGTAAGTTTTGTCATTGGTGCCAAAATCCGTGAGAAATTCTCGATAAACCTCTGATAGTAACCGGCCAATCCTAAGAAACTTCGGATCTCAGTGGCACTCTTTGGAGTCTCCCACTCAAGGACTGCTTTCACCTTGCCTGGGTCTACTTTGATGCCGTCTTTGGTGACGATGTGTCCCAGGAAACCAATTTGGTGAAGCCAAAATTCACATTTTCTGAATTTGGCGAAAAGTTGGTGTTCTCGCAATTGCTGCAACACGAAAGTAAGGTGTCGCATGTGTTCTTCCTCACTCTTAGAGTATACTAGGATGTCGTCAATAAATACTATGACAAACTTGTCCAGCACTTCATGGGATACTCTGTTCATCATATCCATGAAAGCCGCCGAGGGCGTTGGTTAACCCGAACGATAAAACCAGGAATTCGTAATGCCCGTATCGAGTTCGGAACACCATTTTGTGAATATCGCCGCTCTTGATCTTCAGTTGATGGTATCCCGACCTAAGATTAATCTTGGAGAAAACTCTTGCTCCCTGTAGCTGATCGAATAGGTCGTCGATACGCGACAGCGGATATCGATTCTTGATGGTCAGCTTATTCAACTCGCGGTAGTCGATACACAGCCGCATACTTCCATCTTTCTTCTTGACGAACAGCACAGGTGCTCCCCAGGTTGATACACTGAGTCGTATAAATCCTTTCTTCAGCAGGTCTTGAAGTTGAACTTGCAACTCCTTCAGTTCGATCGGTGCCATTCTGTACAGTGCCTTAGATACCGGTGCTGCTCTAGGAATCAGATCAATCGTAAATTCTATATCGCGGTCAGGTGGTAGCTGCGTCAGATCTTCTGGAAAGACATCAAAAAATACTCTGACGATTTCTAGTTCTTCCAAGGGTTTTATCTTCGCCTCCGTGTCTATCACAGTGGCCAAAAAGCCTTGGCATCCATCATCAAGCAACTTTCGTGCCTGAAGGGCTGATAAGGTTACTCTCTTGGATTTCTTCTTGGGTTCACTTTGATAGGTGAAAGTTGACCCATCTTTCAAATTGAACCTTATCTTCTTCTCCGCACACAAGACGTTTGCACCATAGGCCGACACCCAGTCCATGCCTAGGATTACGTCAAAATCATTTATATCTATCTTTATCAATCGTGCGGTTAGTTTCTTCCCATAAATTTCAATCTGACAAGGGTCGTAGACCTTCTTCAAACTCATGACACTCCCTGTCGACGTACTGACCACTAACTCGTGGCCGATGTCTCTCGGTTGATCTTTCATCTTACTCACAAAGGTTGAGGAGACGAAAGAGTAGGTTGCGCCCGAGTCAAATAGTACTCGTGCGGGTATGGTTGAGACATTTAGGGTACCTAGGGTTTGTAGGTAGTTTAGGTTACATGAAGTAAGCCAATTAGTCCCTATAAGTTAGTAGTGTTTAGCAACTTACCCATCAATACATCAGGATTCGCCTCAACTTCTTCATTCGTCACCGCGAACACCTTTCCTCGCTTTCGATTGTCCCGTGGCTGGAAAGTCTTAGCATAGGGCTGATTCTGTGAGTTGTTGCTATACCCACGCGCTCTACAATCTCTAGCCATATGCCCTTCCTTCTTGCACTGGTAACACTTAAAGGGTGGAGCAATAGGTGTTGAGGCTTGGCTCACTTGACTTATTGCTGGTCGGGCTGGCGAAGCTGCTGTTGTCGTTTGGCTCACCGCAGGTTGAGTAGGTCGATTAAAGGTGGGGCGAAAAGGGTTCTGACCCACGTTCGGCCTACGATAAGAAGTCAAGATGGAGCCTGAATTGGTTCTGTGGTAAACTTTATTTGGCCAGGCATAGGTCTGTAAATTGTTTGGCCTTTTGCCCACAGATGACGTCACAGCTTTCTCTTTCTCTTTCTCCTTAAATCTATCTTCCATGGTTTTTGCCTTATCGACCATCTGAGCATAATTCCTAATGTCCATGATTGACAACACGGATCCATTCTTAGTCTTGAGTCCTTTCTCAAATTTCTTCGCCTTACTAACTTCTCCTTTCAAATGCTCTGGAGCAAAATGGAACAAATCCTCAAATCGTTGTTGGTAACCCAGCACTGACTTGGTTCCTTGCACTAGTGCGATAAATTCCACTTCTTTCCTGTCTTTAAAACTCTAAGGAAAGTAGTTCTTGAAGAAAACCTCCTTAAATTGTTCCCACGTGGGGTTCGGGTGAGTAGCTTCCAAATTAGGCCTAGTTGCCTTCCACCAAGCTTCGGCTTCATTCTGCAACTGATAACCCGCACATATCAACTGTTGTGCATCCATGCACTCAAGTACTTCAAATGCCTTTTCTAGGGCATTGATCCACCACCCTAGCTGCATCGCTTCTGATGTTACTTTGGAAAATGCAGGCGGTTGGAGTTTCTTGAACCTCTCCATAATCTTGGCGGTAGAGTTTTTCGCTAAATCTTGAGGTACTGGTGGAGGAAACAGTACAAGTCGATTAGGTGGTGGTGGTGGTGCAGCGCGTTCATGCATCATGGTTGCAAATTGAGTTGACATTTGACCAAGCAATTCTTGTTGTTGTTACATAGTCCGCATCATACTGGTCATGAACGCAATCACGTCACCAACTGCCACATTTGGCTGAGGTGTAGCAGTAGTGGCTTGAGCAGCCGCTGGTGCCTCTGATGAAGCTGCCGATGCCTTAGAGTTTTGAGCTTCAGTTCCGTTAGGCAATTCAACCTCTAGTACAACTCGAGGTTGTTTTCCTTTATGACCACCACGAGAACTTCTAGTGTTGACCATTATTGCTTCTCTGAAAAGAGGAGCGTGCTTAATATTCCAATATCTTCTATACGGATCAAAAATTATTCCTTAGCTAGAGCAGGTACAAATCTAGTCCACAGTTCCAATGAGTTTCATGGGTCACACCCGTAAAGTGGATTGTTAGATTCATTGTCTTGGTTTATTAGGTGATGTGCCTTATTGAGTGCATTATGTTTCACTTTCTATGCATTTTATATGTCAATATGTTATGCATGGCACTAATGAAAATTTTCAAATTTTAAAATAAAAGTCTTTTAATTATTTACCTGATCTAGCAGGCAAGCCTCTCTAACTTCTTCTCGGTCACAAACTCCATCGCAAGTAGAAATTCTATGTTAGCTCTTACCTCTTCAGCTAAAGTCATAAAATACTCTCGTTCTTCGGGTCCACTAATGGCAACGATGGCTAAATAGAAATCCAACCGGTTCTTGGCTCGGGGCAACACTAATCGTATCCATCTCAGCCTCTCTCGTAGATGTCTAATATAGATCATGATGCTGGGGTCTCCAGGCTCAGTCAAGGTAATAGGTCCTGTCACAGAAAATGGTTCTAGGCATTAGGGCATACTTAATTAAAAGAATTAAGTACATATCTACTGAAATTTTAGTAACTGCGGATAAAATTTCTAACTTTTGTGTTGGCTCGAGGTACCTTAACATATTCTCGACTGACCTACTTTGTGGCTAGAGTAATACCTATGCTTCCCACACGTAATACATATGTAATACAACATACCTATGTAACTATGTTTGGTTTACACAGTAACACTCCAATTGGTTTGTACATCACAATATTTGAGCATGTAATAATTAGATAGTACACACCATATGTCATTATACTCATCTATTTATATTTACATATATTAAATACTTATAATAAATATAACAACAAAATTTCCCAAGCCCCTATTTGTTTTACTCAACCTCATTGAGAAAATTTCACCCCTTTGGGTTTAAGAAGGTTATGTTTGATTAGTGCAAAACTATTTATTTAAAAATAATATATTGTACACCTTTTTATTTAATCGCATCTACCTCCCCTGTTGCTTTTAATTATTACATATTTTATTATTTCAAACTTATTAGTCCTAGTCTGTACTCCATGAATGTAAGAAGAGCCTCACTGTTAAATCCGTGCCCAAAACCCGGTTTGAAACGCGATCTGACCACCGGTCTGGTTTAAACCTTTTGTGTAGAACCAAGAGTGGAGTACGCTCGTGAACTGTGGGTCATAATACTCAAGCCATCACACGAGATTGTCGACCGCGAAACAGGGGAAGTCCTCGAGGAAAGATCCACCGTCAGAGAAAGGGGGAAAATCGTCCACGAAAGCATATTCTTGGAATTCCCTTATGATAGGGATCCGCGGGGCCCGCACCTGAATCGCCCTTATCCACTTAACGATGATTGGGAGTAAGTCACTATCCGAATAATTCATGCCTATGCATGACCATTAATAAGCATAAGAACTGGAATGGGCTTGGGCTTAGGAGCTTAGTCTTTTTCTAATTGTAACTAGAACTTAGGACATGGGCCATGGGCCATGGGCCCAAGTGGATCCAATGGCCCAATGACTTAAACTAGACCTTGGGCTTATACCTAACCAAACAAGCTCCTAAACAAATGGACCTAAGGACTTGAGACTAACCAAACAAGACCTAATGCCTAGATGGGTTATTAAAGACCCAAAACTACTATTCACCTCACATTTCAATCCTAAATCGTGGAGAGGAGAGGAGAAAAAGAAAGAAGAAGAAAGAGAAGAAGAAAGAAGAAGAAGAAAGAAGAAGAAAGAAGAAGAGGAAGAAGGAAGGAGAAGGGAGAAGTATGGTGGAGCACAAGCTATCATCATCAACCCTTGGTGAGTCTCTTTCTCTCTCTCTCTCTCTCTCTCTCTCTCTCTCTCTCTCTCCATCTCTCTTTCCCTAATTCTATTACCTAGGGTTTGAATTGGTTGAGCACACCTTGAGTGCTCCATCTACTCAATTAGAAGAGCCATTAATGGCAAATCCTTGATGTTTAACTATGAAGCACCTAACCCTACCTTAAACCCATTCACCCTTCTCCATTTATGAACCCTAAGTTGGGGATTTACCTCCATTTATGGGTTTTACCAACCCTCATGGAAGACCGTAGATGTGTGGGTTTGAGGGGTGTTAAATAACATAAATTAAAGACCCTTTCAAAACCCCAATACCCAAACCTATGGGTTTTCTTTCCATATGTATTTTAATGGAAGAAAACCTAATCGATCATGGGGTTTACAAACCCATGTTGGGTGTATGCTATGGCACCTTGGTTGGAGTTGTTCTCATGGCCAAAGAGACCCCTAAAAACCCCTAAGAATACCCCATTTTAGCCCAAGACTTTGGGGCTGCAAAACCATTCTCGGAATGGCATGAACAAAGAAGACTGGCACATGGACAGGCACATGCAAGTGCCTGTCCCCGAGAAAGTAGATCTCGCTGGGAAGCCCGAGAGGGACAGGCACATGGATGAGCACATGGACGAGCACATGCAAGTGCCAGTCCACGAAAAGATCTGCCGGTGGGAGGTCCGAGAGGGACAGCACATGGACAGCACATACAAGTGCCGCCCTGAGAACCTAGATCTCGGGTGGGAAAGTCCGAGAGGGACAGGCACATGGATGGCACATGGACAGCACATGATATAGCCTTGCTTGATGTGCGGTCCCCTATTTTAGCCTTGTTTGATAACTTATGGGGCCCAACTCTTCTAGCCCTAAGGCACTAATCTCTCCCCACGTTGTACACTCTCTTTAGGTTGACGACCTGGCTCGGGAGCGTATTAGTATGTGGGACAAAGTACTTGGCATCGAACGCCGATTTGAAGAGCTCCATCGACGATTGACTGAGAATCGGTGAGTGAGTTAAGCAAACGTCTTAATTTATGGAATGTTTGTGTGTCGTGTCTTGCGAATGTCATTCATGCATGTGTGCTATAATATATAATTATTAGTAAGATATAGGACAATATAAATGTTTAGATGTTGATAGGACTTTACATTCTTGTCTTGCGATATTATTTATTTTACTTGCACTATGGTGCGAATGGTGTTGGATTTAGTTATGGGACTCGGGTGCCGGTTGGTGCTGGACCCGAGGATTCCATAATATGGACTCACTCATGGCATGTAGACTTAGGGCTTAGCGGGATCCAAGTGCCGGTGGGTGCTGGGCTTGAGATTGCCGTACTTGAAATTGCATTAGAGTTGTCCATTGCATTAGGTGGAAACGGGATGGTGACCGACCGACGCCTTCGGTATTCACATCTCGTACTTGTATACGTGCGTATGGGCTAGAGGGGCGAGAGGATAGTCGGCCGACCGTATTTCGGTATCTATGGACTCGGCCTCGGCCTATGCACATGCGTACCTCACTCATACAATAGGTGAATGCTGCTAGGATAAATGTTTACCCAAGACTATGACCCTTACCGGCAGGGGTTAGGTGTCGGTCAAATCGTGGGTTCCGACCGTTATTCGGGTATACCCACCGGGAAGTTCGGGCGCCAACCGTATTTTGGGCGAACGCCGGACGGGATTTGACTCGGGGTTTGCGTATATCTCTTGGTGGAGACCGTGCAAGAGAGCTTCCAGGCGCGACTCGGTTTGTCATCACCGGTATACCATCCGTTTATGGTACCGATGTCGGGGATGCTACCTAAGGTGTTGCTATAGTACTATACCGACTTAGTTGTGTGTTAGGTGGATAACAATAAAACTATACATCATCATTCATTCATGTAGCATGATTGTAAATTGTATGTGATGTACGGTCTACCTTGGTGGTATGGGACACCTTGGTATCCGTCCATCATGTATGGTTTGCGATCAACCCCATTCATTATTATTATTGTGTATGTTTGTGTGGCTTAGCCACTCATTGGGCTCGATTGGAGCTCACTCCTCGAGGAAACATATTTTTAGTTGATGCAGGTACATTCGAGCAGTGGCACAGAGTACGAGACTCCCGAGGCTGGTTACGTTGATTGGTGGGCTCCAGAGATCGTGGAGCATGGACCGAGTGTTGTTGCGCGATGTGTGTTCCTTGGCGGACAGTGACTTATGGCGGTGGCCATCTTTTGATGCACTTGATTATTCATTTTGAATTATAGGTGTATTCTTTTGATTCCTTTCATGATAGATGTATTATTTATATAGTAGGTAATACATAGGTCCTGATTAGAACGAATTGTACTTGAAGGGGTAAACTTGAATAGATGATATTTTATATGCTATCACCTAGCTTCTGCTAACTCTGATGTTATTAATATTAATCCTTTTTTTTTTTACCTATTATCTGTCGTTGTGAATGAGTAAGTCTTGGGTACTGCATCAGTGATTCTGGTGGTTAGAGAGCGTATTGGTACGCTCTAGTTGCATTCCCCGTGGTTCAGGGATGGGGGTGTGACAACTTGGTATCAGAGCGCGATGCTCTACCTTATGGACTAACTCAGTGTTCACACGACCCGATTTACTCTAAATTAGGGTTAAATATTAAAAACCTTATCCACAAACAAGAATCAGTAGAACAAGGGAGAATATATAAATTTTGCTGATAGAACAATGCTTTAATAATACAAATAAAGGTATGGGACTTCCATAGAACATAAACCAGTTTAGAAATGAAGAAAAGATGAGAAACTACATACTAAACACTAGGAGTTACAAAAAAAAAAAAAAAAAAAAAAAAAAAAAAAAAAGAGGAAGAAGATATATACTAAGGTTTATGAGGGTAAAGTCATGAACAATGATGTAAAATATAATGATAATTGGGATTAGCCTAACCATAAAAAGCTAGCTATCGGTGAGAGACTCTCCGCAGGACTTACGTAGGCTAATGATTAGGGAGAAATTATCTTTCATTTTTCTCGTATCCTCGATGATCGGCCCGGGCTTTCTTTGGGAACCACCTAGAAATTTTGAGTATTGGTCCTAAGTACCCTTGGGTAAGCCTATGGCCCTACATGTCTCTCGGAGAGCCATTTTTAGGACTTGTTGGTAAATCTACCGGGAATCTTGGGATTGGCTTGGTGTATGGGCACTGGTACGTTCAGGACCTTGTCCAATAGGAAACCCTGATTGTGTCTAGATTCGAAGGGACGGTGAAAAACAATATATATATAGGCACGTAGTTAAATCTCGATATGTCTATACACCCACGAACCGATGGATATCTAGAAAGGATAATTTAGGACGGATGCTAGGAGGTATGGATTATATCATGTAGTTGAAAGAGAATGATAGATCTAGCAATTTAAGTTGATGAACAAGATTATATCGGGTGTTAGTGTAGCCAAGTGCGATCAAGAACAAAAAGGAATTGGAACTGAATGATTCGACAAAACCTTGCTCAACAATAGATATGAGTGGAGTAATGGGTCCCTGAATGTCCCCTCCGTTATTGGGAGTGAACAGTGGGATTCCATCAATATTCCAATTCATTCTAAAGCTGAGTTAGGTATTGGAGGATCGGAAGTGAAAGTCCTCATAGGAAAAGCCAGGTAAGCAAAGTAGTACACCTTGTGTCATTCAACCCAAAATTTAGGAGTACATGAATCTTGGACGAAGTATATGGAAATAGTTGCATCTCTCTATTCCTAGAAGTATAAGCTCGAGTTTGATTTTCACTGGGTCCTTATATACACTTGGACTTTATATTAACTAAACCGGAATTGATTTATACCATTATGTAAGGTGGAAACTATTAGAGGACAAATCCATACAACTTAGTTTAAGCTAAATAACTAAGCAGTCCCGGAGCGGAAGTTGAGCATAGTTTTAACCCCTCTATCCGGCACTATCCAATACCATTTAAGCAAAGCCAGTGTGGTGGCAGATGCACTTAGTAGGAAATCACAAACCCTTCCTTGCCACTCTAACATCAATGAGAGGCTTATAGAGGAAGCCGGAAGAATGGGGTGGAAGTGTTAATTGATGATGCTACTATGTTATTTGCCGCTCGACAATACAACCCTCATTGGCGGAGAAGATTAAGGAAGCCCAACATACCAATGTGGAGTTACAGAAATTGATAGATGACATTCGGAAGAGATGCGGGAGAATCAGATTTTACCTTGTCCGAAAATAACGTCCTTCGGTTCGGGGATAGGTTATGTGTACCCAATGGTGAGCGAGTTAAGGTGGCATGGAGAGGCAACGACCATATGGACTATTGTAATCACTTCCTATTCCCGAACGAGAGTGGAAATACATCATTATGGATTTTGTCACTAAATTGCCCGGTATAGCTAAATGTATTGATCTGTTTGGGTCATTGTTGACCGACTTAGCAAGTTAGCACATTTATCCTAATAAGGAGATCTATCCAATGGACAAGTTGAATAAGCTATACATGGAAAATGTGACTCACTTACATGGAGATGGATATCATTTCTAATCGTGATCCCGAGTTTGCATTGAAGTCCTGTGGCGGTTTTCGAAGGCTATGGGTACACGCTGAATTTTAGTACGGTTCTCCCTCCACAAACTAATGGTAAGTCGAGCGGACTATTCGGACCCTAGAGGACGTGCTCGGGGCTTGTGTCATTGATATGAAGGGTAGTCGGGATGAGCACATCTCACTCGTAGTGTTTGTTTACAACAACGGCTACCAAACTACTATAGGTATGACACCGTTCAAAGCACGATACAATAGAAATTTCCGAACACCACTATATTGGGAGGAAGTTGATTAGCAAAGAATATTAGGGTCTGAATTGATACAAGCCACTTGTGGAAAAGTAGATTTGATAAGGGACCGAATCATGGCGGCTTAATCTAAATGGAAGAGCTATGCCGATTATGTTTTCTTGCGAGTACCGCCAACTAAGGGAGTAATTCGCTCGACAAAGAGGGCAAGTGTGTTAATGTATTTTACGTAATGATGTGAGAAAGTACACCCCTACATTGATATTGTCAAGACTAAAAAGCCACATCAGCTTGTCATGGATTGACACATGAAGAGCTACCTCAAGAAGAACTTTGATTATAAGGACAGCAATCCTCACAATCGAATCAGTAACTTTTGATAAAGTTCGGTGGAGCAATCTCATTGATTAAAGGGGCATCTCGTTAATGAGAAGGTGAAGTGCGGTCGAAGTATCCTCACCTATGCAGATACCTAGGTACGTCTCAATTTCGAGGACGAAATTCTTATAAGGTGGGGAGGATGTTAAATCCGTGCCCAAAACCCGGTTTGAAACGCGATCGACCACCGTCTGGTTTAAACCTTTTGTGTAGAACCAAGAGTGGAGTACGCTCGTGAACGTGGGTCATAATACTCAAGCCATCACACGAGATTGTCGACGCGAAAGCAGGGAAGTCCTCGAGGAAAGATCCACCGTCGAGAGAAAGGGGAAAATCGTCCACGAAAGCATATTCTTGGAATTCCCTTATGATAGGGATCCGGGGGCCCACCTGAATCGCCCTTATCCACTTAACGATGATTGGGAGTAAGTCACTATCCGAATAATTCATGCCTATGCATGACCATTAATAAGCATAAGAACTGGAATGGGCTTGGGCTTAGGAGCTTAGTCTTTTTCTAATTGTAACTAGAACTTAGGACATGGGCCATGGGCCATGGGCCATGGGCCCAAGTGGATCCAATGGCCCAATGACTTAAACTAGACCTTGGGCTTATACCTAACCAAACAAGCTCCTAAACAAATGGACCTAAGGACTTGAGACTAACCAAACAAGACCTAATGCCTAGATGGGTTATTAAAGACCCAAAACTACTATTCACCTCACATTTCAATCCTAAATCGTGGAGAGGAGAGGAGAAAAAGAAAGAAGAAGAAAGAGAAGAAGAAAGAAGAAGAAGAAAGAAGAAGAAAGAAGAAGAGGAAGAAGGAAGGAGAAGGGAGAAGTATGGTGGAGCACAAGCTATCATCATCAACCCTTGGTGAGTCTCTTTCTCTCTCTCTCTCTCTCTCTCTCTCTCTCTCTCTCTCTCTCCATCTCTCTTTCCCTAATTCTATTACCTAGGGTTTGAATTGGTTGAGCACACCTTGAGTGCTCCATCTACTCAATTAGAAGAGCCATTAATGGCAAATCCTTGATGTTTAACTATGAAGCACCTAACCCTACCTTAAACCCATTCACCCTTCTCCATTTATGAACCCTAAGTTGGGGATTTACCTCCATTTATGGGTTTTACCAACCCTCATGGAAGACCGTAGATGTGTGGGTTTGAGGGGTGTTAAATAACATAAATTAAAGACCCTTTCAAAACCCCAATACCCAAACCTATGGGTTTTCTTTCCATATGTATTTTAATGGAAGAAAACCCTAATCGATCATGGGGTTTACAAACCCATGTTGGGTGTATGCTATGGCACCTTGGTTGGAGTTGTTCTCATGGCCAAAGAGACCCCTAAAAACCCCTAAGAATACCCCATTTTAGCCCAAGACTTTGGGGCTGCAAAACCATTCTCGGAATGGCATGAACAAAGAAGACGGCACATGGACAGGCACATGCAAGTGCCTGTCCACGAGAAAGTAGATCTGCCGGTGGGAAGCCCGAGAGGGCAGGCACATGGACAGGCACATGGACAGGCACATGCAAGTGCCGGTCCCCGAGAAAGATCTGCCGGTGGGAGGTCCGAGAGGGACGAGCACATGGACGAGCACATACAAGTGCCGAGTCCTTGAGAACCTAGATCTGCCGGTGGGAAAGTCCGAGAGGGACAGGCACATGGACGAGCACATGGACGGGCACATGATATAGCCTTCTTTGTATGTGCCGGTCCCCTATTTTAGCCTTGTTTGATAACTTATGGGGCCCAACTCTTCTAGCCCTAAGGCACTAATCTCTCCCCACGTTGTACACTCTCTTTAGGTTGGCCGACCCGGCTCGGGAGCGTATTAGTATGTGGGACGGTGTACTTGGCATCGAACGCCGATTTGAAGAGCTCCGTGCGGCGATTGGCCGAGAATCGGTGAGTGA
Source organism: Telopea speciosissima (assembly GCF_018873765.1). Lineage (NCBI taxonomy): Eukaryota > Viridiplantae > Streptophyta > Magnoliopsida > Proteales > Proteaceae > Telopea > Telopea speciosissima. The sequence goes on along the minus strand of NC_057917.1, from coordinate 36,120,077 downwards.
GTTAAGCAAACGTCTTAATTTATGGAATGTTTGTGTGTCGTGTCTTGCGAATGTCATTCATGCATGTGTGCTATAATATATAATTATTAGTAAGATATAGGGCGATATAAATGTTTAGATGTTGATAGGACTTTACATTCTTGTCTTGCGATATTATTTATTTTATTGCACTATGGTGCGAATGGTGTTGGATTTAGTTATGGGACTCGGGTGCCGGTTGGTGCTTGGACCGAGGATTCCATAATATGGACTCACTCATGGCATGTAGACTTAGGGCTTCGGAGCGGGATCCAAGTGCCGGTGGGTGCTTGGGCTTGAGATTGCCGTACTTGAAATTGCATTAGAGTTGTCCATTGCATTAGGTGGAAACGGGATGGTGACCGACCGACGCCTTCGGTATTCACATCTCGTACTTGTATACGTACGTATGGGCTAGAGGGGCGAGAGGATAGTCGGCCGACCGTATTTCGGTATCTATGGACTCGGCCTCTGGCCTATGCACATGCGTACCTCACTCATACAATAGGTGAATGCTGGCTAGGATAAATGTTTACCCAGTACTATGACCCTTACCGACGGGGGTTAGGTGTCGGTCAAATCCGTGGGTTCCGACCGTTATTGGGTATACCCACCCGGGAAGTTCGGGCGCCAACCGTATTTTGGGCCGAACGCCAGGGCGGAGATTTGACTCGGGGGTTTGCGTATATCTCTTGGTGGAGACCGTGCAGCGAGGCTTCGGTAGCGACTCGGGTTTGTCATCGCGGTATACCATCCGTTTATGGTACCGATGTCGGGATGCTACCTAAGGTGTTGCTATAGTACTATACCGACTTAGTTGTGTGTTAGGTGGATAACAATAAAACTATACATCATCATTCATTCATGTAGCATGATTGTAAATTGTATGTGATGTACGGTCTACCTTGGTGGTATGGACACCTTGGTATCCGTCCATCATGTATGGTTTGCGATCAACCCCATTCATTATTATTATTGTGTATGTTTGTGTGGCTTAGCCACTCATTGGGCTCGATTGGAGCTCACTCCTCGAGGAAACATATTTTTAGTTGATGCGGTACATTCGAGCAGTGGCACAGTGCGAGACTCCCGAGGCTGGTTACGTTGATTGGTGGGCTCCGAGATCGTGGAGCATGGACCGAGTGTTCTTTGCGATGTGTGTTCCTTGGCGGACGGTGACTTATGGCGGTGGCCATCTTTTGATGCACTTGATTATTCATTTTGAATTATAGGTGTATTCTTTTGATTCCTTTCATGATAGATGTATTATTTATATAGTAGGTAATACATAGGTCCCGATTAGAACGAATTGTACTTGAAGGGGTAAACTTGAATAGATGATATTTTATATGCTATCACCTAGCTTCTGCTAACTCTGATGTTATTAATATTAATCCTTTTTTTTTTTTACCTATTATCTGTCGTTGTGAATGAGTAAGTCTTGGGTACTGCATCAGTGATTCTGGTGGTTAGAGAGCGTATTGGTACGCTCTAGTTGCATTCCCCGTGGTTCAGGGATGGGGGTGTGACACTCACGCTCTGATACCAAGCTCTGTCACACCCCAAACCACCCCCTAGGAGGATTGGGTAGGTGACCCGAATTGCATACGGCAATCAGCCAAATCCCACGGATCTAGAAGCAGTGCTTACATTCATGGAACCACAATCATCTCATTACCATAAGTAAGATCAGAGTGCTGCAGAAAAAAAAAAAACTACAATTCAATAATAAAAGGAAGCATAGCGATACGGGAAATGGTGATAATATATACATAAGATAGTTTGTACATTTCCCTCCACCCACAAACAAAGAAACCAAACTGATAAGTATAGAACTACATACATAGACATATACAGGGTGAGCATACTCAACCCAAAAAAAAAAAAAAGTAAAAAGAAACTACAATTGATCCACAGTCAGAACGGGAAAAACTCCTAGCAAAACAAAAAGGAGTTCCCACAACAAAACATCAGAAGTACTTCTCAACGGTCTTCATCAATGACCACCGAGAAAGTATGCGAGATCGGAATGACCTCCATCGGGGTCCACACCAATATCATCGTAACAACTACGATTCTCCTCCTCGAGATAAGCCTCCATGCCACACTGGCATCGATCTACAAATCATCTAAGAAAAACATTGTACAACAGAGTGTGACCCCCACCGAGCTCGTGAGCAAATAACATCAATCATGCATGCATATGCAATCACAATTCACAGTTTATATGATCCTACATGATGTGCAACTCCAGATTTTTTTTATTAGCCACCTAACAATACAACTAAGTCAGGTTAGTGCTACTACAATCCGTAATACATGTATCCCTGGTGCGGGCTTCTAACCCCTTCCCATGATACACCCATTGAGTTGTCGGAGAGGATCAGTCAACCCTCACATCAGTCACCAAGGTCAGCCCGACTAGCCCTCTGTGATTAACCCGTGGGACAATCCATTTCTTTTCTCTTTTCTTTTCTTTTCTGGCTCGTAGCCCATATTCACCATTCCAGTGTTCTTTTCATTTCATGCACCATTCCGGTGTTCTATTCATTCCTTTTTCTGATGGTCGTCCCCACAGGCATCCAACACCTTACATCCTATTGGTAAGGGTGCATAGCACGGGTGATGAAACTCTAGCCCCATGTCTATATGGCATCGTATGAGTTAGGTGGTGTCAACTGCTTCCCATACTACGAGCTACCACGGGCCTCATTTCCAAGCCGACTACAGCATCTAGTCTAACAATCACAATCATCATATAAGAATTCACAGTGTTGATCAACAGACAGTCATTATGCAGTGATTTGAGTAGTTTGAAAAGAAATAGATAACACAACATTTATGATTCAATTCTGATTAGTCGGCATAGTATCATAATTACACATGCACACATGATAGCATTATTCACTCACCTGAGTTGGGTTCTAAATATTCGCTAGCCAACTCAATTCCAACAGTAGTCTGATTGTTGTCCTCGAGCGCGGGATCAATTCCTAGATGTAAATCAAAAGTTGTTATATTAGGGTTTCAGTCTATCACGGGTACTCCTAGGGTTAACCTAATCTTACTGGGTTGACCCGGTATTTGATTGGTACACATTTGGGATCACAGGGCTTGCACTGGGCCTTAGGCTCATGTCCCGGTGCCTCAACCAGTGTCAGTGGCACAAAGGGTAAAATAGTCATTTCAATGGTTGCACCTGACCCTAGGTCAGATTAGGTCCATGGTGCTGTCCGCAGCTTGCCTGTGCTGTAGGACCAAGCACAGCAGGGTTTCTTTCACTTGCGGGGCCCACTTGGGTTCCCAAGCATTCTCCAATGGGACGGATGTGGGGAAGGGCTTTTGGTCATTTCCCAACCTTCCACAATGTCCAAAGGCCATTGGGTGAGATTCTCCAAAGTCAGATCAGCAATACAAGAACTTTCCATTCACAGGCGATGGCTTTGGGCGATGTCCAGACGCCGGCATCACCCAAAGGTCGCAAATTGACGCTGGTGAGTTCCCTAGGTGGGCTTTTTAGGTTATGCCCAATCCTGATCCTCTGCATGTTTGGGGGATCAGGTAGCCCCTGGGGTGACCTACCTCTTGATCCAAATGGATCATCCATCAGGTCCACCATTTGGCTGCCAGAGGCTGCCCAGACAGCCCAGTGAATAGTGTCATAGGGTTTTCTTAACACTTGGAATTCGATTCCAGCCACATGCAGGGCTAGAAATGGGTGTAAAACAGTGGTTTAAGGCTGCAACCACCTAGGGTTTGATCTCTACAGACATGGCTTACACTCAGGGTTCCATTCAGTCCAACAGGAGCAAGGCTGGGTAGTGTAGCTATGCACAGCCAGCTTCGGCTCATAAGAACAGCATAATAGAATGATGAAATTCAATAAAAATCCCAGATCTTCCAGGCACAAGGTCTGCATGGCAGATCTGGAGGTGCTCTGGGCAAACCCTAGCTGTTCTGGGCTGCCCAGAGAGCAAGAACACATCATACATAGAGAAGGGATGGGGACAGCAGGCATAGGGGGTGTTTTATACCTGCAATGGCTTGAGAGGGGGCTCGATTTCCAGTTGGGATGGGTGGCAGTAGCTCCCTCTCCTGCTTCCTTCTTCTTTCTTCTTCCCCGTCCTCTTCTTCCTCTCTTCTTTCTCTCCTTTCTCTCCCACCGATTTCAAATATGCCAAGGGCTCTAAAATGAGCCCAAGGCCACCTATTTATAGGCTCAGCCCTTACTGAGGCTTGTTTGCTTGGGAAGGCCTCTTTTAAAAATCAGTTTTTAAACTGATTCTGGGCACACTGGTGGGGTCCACAATGAACTGAGGATATGAGGTGGTCCCTCAAACTTCCCTCTCTCACTGGAGGGTGCCCATGTTCTTATTGGGTGGTCCCCATAATTAAAAATCAATAAAATATACAGAAACAGCCACTGGGCGATGTCACTGGGCCTTGCTGCATCGCCCAATGCCATTGCCCAGAGAATTCCAGTAAGCTGAAATTCAATGGGGTTTGCACAAGGGTTTAACCCTTGGTTCGATACTTCACTATAAATTGGGGCCTTCTAGTGCCCAGGAGTTTGGAGTGGAGAGTAGGGTGAAGGGAGTGGATATCAGGCAGACCACTACCCTATTGGCAGAGATTTTGGGCTTACCGGACACAGGAGAGAGGGTTTACTATCAGCCTCGCATGGATATATCTGAGATGTTTTCTTTGGAGACTAGGAGGACAGTCTTCAAAGGTTTGACAGGTTCTCCGGACACGCCTAAGTCTGAGACCTCTTATAGGCCAAATGCTAGGGTGAATAGTAGGTGTGTAACCTACAATATTTACCCAAAAGGTGGGAACAAGGGCAATATATCTATGATGAGGGCATATATTACCTACTGTCTTCTAGGAGTTGGGAAGGGGAGTCCAGTCATAAACCTCCCATATCTTCTTCTATAGGTGATGCTCTAGCATGCACGGAACCCAGCTGATGGGAACCTTCCCTATGGGATCCTCACTTTGGTCTTATAGCATTTTAGGGTTCCATTGGAGGGTGAGTATGTTGATAAGACCAGATCCAGACCCATAGACAAGACTTCCATTCTGAAGATGAAGGTGCCTGGGGAGGATCCACCAGAGGATAAGGGGCAGATGGGGATTCAGTAGGGAGAGAAGCATGGAGTGGGGCATGGTGATGATGTGCACGATGAGGAGGTGCAGGGGATGGAGCAGGGAGACATTGGGGTAGCTACCCAGGGCATACATGTAGAGGAGTAGGGTATAGGTCCAGGCAACTTTGAGAGTTTTGACACTCAGTTTACTGACTTACTTGCATATGAGACGACCGGTGCCACTAGCTCTCAAGTTCCAGGACCTCCAGAGTGAGCTCAGATGATGACACACTTCCAGAGCCATAGCACTCAGCTTTCAGACTTGGGGACCAGGATGGACCGGGGCTTCGCTTCCTTGGGGAGCAGAGTAGGATCTATTGAGCAGCGACTAGATTTCTGGGACAAATTCTACGGGGTTAACTCTCGCCAGACACACCCTCCTCCAGATGACTTACCTCCGACTGAGTAGCTCCAGTGCAGCTCCGGACATTTTATGCTTCGTGGTTATGATTACTTTTTATTTTCTATACTTGGCTTATGTACTTTTTTTTTTAAGGATGTTTCAAATTTTTGTGTGTTTTTTTTTTTTTTTAAACAGCTACGTACTTTGTTAAAGTTTCAGTTTACCAATGAAACTTATGTAGTGGCTTGGCCACAGTTATCTTTTATTTAATGGAAATTGTGCACCTTTTTATTTAATCGCATCTACCTCCCCTGTAGCTTTTAATTATTACATATTTTATTATTTCAAACTTATTAGTCCTAGTCTGTACTCCATGAATGTAAGAAGAGCCTCACGCTCTGATACCAAGCTCTGTCACACCCCAAACCACCTCCTAGGAGGACTGGGTAGGTGACCCGAATTGCTTATGGCAATCCGCCAAATCCCACGGATCTAGAAGCAGTGCTTACATTCATGGAACCACAATCATCTCATTACCATAAGTAAGATCAGAGTGCTGCAGAAAAAAAAAAACTACAATTCAATAATAAAAGGAAGCATGGCGATACGAAAAATGGTGATAATATATACATAAAATAGTTTGTACATTTCCGTCCACCCGCAAACAAAGAAACCAAACTGATAAGTATAGAACTACATACATAGACATATACAAGGTGAGCATACTCAACCCAAAAAAAAAAAAAAAGTAAAAAGAAACTACAATTGATCAACAATCAGAACGGGGAAAACTCCTAGCAAAACAAAAAGGAGTTCCCACAGCAAAACATCAAAAGTACTTCTCAGCGGTCTTCATCAATGACCACCGAGAAAGCATGCAAGATCGGTATGACCTCCATCGGAGTCCACACCAACATCATTGTAACAACCAGGATTCTCCTCCTCGAGATAAGCCTCCATGCCACACTGGCATCGATCTACAAATCATCTAAGAAAAACATTGTACAACAGAGTGTGACCCCCACCGAGCCCGTGAGCAAATAACATCAATCATGCATGCACATGCAATCACAATTCACAGTTTATATGATCCTACATGATGTGCAAGTCCAGATATTTTTTATTAGCCACCTAACAATACAACTAAGTCAGGTTAGTGCTACTACAATCCGCAATACATGTATCCCTGGTGCGGGCTTCTAACCCCTTCCCATGATACACCCATTGAGTTGTTGGAGAGGATCAGTCAACCCCCGCATCAGTCACCAAGGTCAGCCCGACTAGCCCTCTGTGATTAACCCGTGGGACAATCCATTTCTTTTCTCTTTTCTTTTCTTTTCTGGGTCGTAGCCCATATTCACCATTCCGGTGTTCTTTTCATTTCATGCACCATTCCGGTGTTCTATTCATTCCTTTTTCTGATGGTCGTCCCTACAGGCATCCAACACCTTACATCCTGTTGGTAAGGGTGCGTAGCACGGGTGATGAAACTCTAGCCCCATGTCTATATGGCATCGTATGAGTCAGGTGGTGTCAACTGCATCCCATACTACGGGCTACCACGGGCCTCATTTCCAAGCCGACTACAGCATCTAGTCTAATAATCACAATCATCATATAAGAATTCACAGTGTTGATCAACAGACAGTCATTATGCAGTGATTTGAGTAGTTTAAACAGAAATAGATAACACAACATATATGATTCAATTCTGATTAGCCGGCATAGTATCATAATTACACATGCACACATGATAGCATTATTCACTCACCTGAGTTGGGTTCTAGATATTCGCTAGCAAACTCAGTTCCAACAGTAGTCTGATTGTTGTCCTCGAGCGCAGGATCAATTCCTAGATGTAAATCAAAAGTTATTATATTAGGGTTTCAGTCTATCACTAGTACTCCTAGGGTTAACCTAATCTTACTGAGTTGACCCGGTATTTGATTGGTACACATTTGGGATCACAGGGCTTGCACTGGGCCTTAGGCTCATGTCCCGGTGCCTCAACCAGTGTCAGTGGCAAAAAGGGTAAAATAGTCATTTCAATGGTTGTACCTGACCCTAGGTCAGATTAGGTCCATGGTGCTGTCCGCAGCTTGCCTGTGCTGTAGGACCAAGCACAGCAGGGTTTCTTTCACTTGCGGGGCCCACTTGGGTTCCCAAGCATTCTCCAATTAAGGACAGATGTGGGGAAGGGCTTTTTGGTCATTTCCCAACCTTCCACAATGTCCAAAGGCCATTGGGTGAGATTCTCCAAAGTCAGATCAGCAATACAGTAACTTTCCATTCACTGGGCGATGGCTTTGGGCGATGTCTGCATCGCCCAGTGCATCACCCAAAGGCTGCAAATTGACGCTGGGCTGAGTTCCCTAGGCTGGGCTTTTTAGGTTATGCCCAATCCTGATCCTCTGCATGTTTGGGGGATCAGGTAGCCCCTGGGGTGACCTACCTCTTGATCCAAATGGATCATCCATCAAGTCCACCATTTGGCTGCCAGAGGCTGCCCAGACAGCCCAGTGAATAGTATCACAGGGTTTTCTCAACACTTGGAATTCGATTCCAGCCACATGCAGGGCTGGAAATGGGTGTAAAACAGTGGTTTAAGGCTGCAACCACCTAGGGTTTGATCTCTGCAGACATGGCTTACACTCAGGGTTCCATTCAGTCCAACAGGAGCAAGGCTGGGTAGTGCAGCTATGCACAGCCAGCTTCGGCTCATAAGAACAGCATAATAGAATGATGAAATTCAATAAAAATCCCAGATCTTCCATGCACAAGGTCTGCATGGCAGATCTGGAGGTGCTCTGGGCAAACCCTAGTTGTTCTGGGCTGCCCAGAGAGTAAGAACACATCATACATAGAGAAGGGATGGGGAGAGCAGGCATAGGGGGTGTTTTATACCTACAATGGCTTGAGAGGGGGCTCAATTTTCAGTTGGGATGGGTGGCAGTAGCTCCCTCTCCTTAATCCTTCTTCTTTGTTCTTCCCCTTCCTCTTCTTCCTCTCTTCTTTCTCTCCTTTCTCTCCCACCGATTTCAAATATGACAAGGGCTTTAAAATGAGCCCAAGGCCACCTATTTATAGGCTCAGCCCTTACTGAGGCTTGTTTGCTTGGGAAGGCCTCTTTTAAAAATCAGTTTTTAAACTGATTCTGACTGATTCTGGGCACACTGGTGGGGTCCACAATGAACTGAGGATATGAGGTGGTCCCTCAGACTTCCCTCTATCAGTGGAGGGTGCCCATGTTCTTATTGGGTGGTCCCCACAATTAAAAATCATTAAAATATACAGAAACAGCCACTGGGCGATGTCATTGGGCCTTGCTGCATTGCCCAGTGCCATCGCCCAGAGAATTCCAGTAAGCTGAAATTCAGTGGGGTTTGCACAAGGGTTTAACCCTTGGTCAGGGCTTTGTCCCCACATGCTTCATAGGGGATTTTACACACTTCCTTAGAGGTGGGTCCCATTGTTTGGGGAGGAGAGAGATTACCTGGGATCCAAACCATATATCAAGCTGTGAGCTACACAGTTGCAGGGGTCGGCTATCCATCTTCTAACAAGTATATAGGGAAACCTATTCAAAGTATTCTCATTGATCTCATTGAGTGGAGTGATGCTCCACAGTGATCCTGGTTGCCTGGCCAGGGGTTCCTGCCCTTCAATCAAAAATCCAACAGTTAGGAGCAGGGTTTGACATTATGAATTCTTGGTATTATCGTTCGGGTTAACCAACACCCTGACTACATTCATGGACATGATGAATAGGGTATTCCAGGATGTGCTAGACAAGTTTGTCATTGTATTCATTGATGGCATTCTAATCTACTCCAAAAGTGAAGAAGAGCATGCTCAACACCTTAGGTTCGTGTTGCAACGAATGCGGAGACACCAGCTTTTCGTCAAATTCAACAAATGTGAATTTTGGCTCCACCAGATTGGATCTTGGGGTATATCGTCACCAAGAATGGCGTCAAGGTAGAACCAGACAAGGTAAAGGCGGTTCTCGAGTGGAAGACTTCGAAGAATGCCACTGAGATCCGTAGCTTTTTGGGTTTAGTCAGGTATTATCGCTGATTTATTAAAAATTTCTCACGCATTCCACACCCATGACAAAGCTAACAAAGAAGGGTGCAAAGTTTGAGTGGACCGACGCTTGCGAGAAAAGCTTCCAAGAGTTAAGGAATCGATTGGTGGCAGCACCAGTGCTGACCACTCCAGATGGCACCGATGGCATGGTGGTATACACTGATGCATCCCACACAAGATTAGGGTGATGTATTAAAGCAGAAAGGTAAGTTGGTCGCCTATGCCTCGAGGTAGTTGAAGGAACACAAAAAGAACTACCCCACTCACGACCTAGAGTTGGCTGCTGTGGGTTTTGCGTCAAAGATTTGGTGTCATTATCTCTACTGTGAAAAGAGCGAGATCTTCAACAACCACAAGAGTCTAAAGTACTGCTTCACCCAGAAGGAGTTGAATATGAGACAGAGGCGGTGGTTAGAATTGGTACAGGATTAGGACTGTGAGATTCAATACCACCCTGGCAAGGCCAACGTAGTGGTGGATGCGTTAAGCAGGAAATCCCAAACCGCATCCCTCACTTCCTTGGTTGTTAGCGAACAACTAATAGAAGAAGCTCAAAAGTTCGATCTAGAACTCATGATCGAGGGGATGGCTATGCAACTAGCAGCTATGGACATACAGCTGTCGATCCGGGAAGAGATAATTGAGAAATAGCCCAGAGACCCCGATCTAGCCAAGATAATCTGAGAAATAAAGCAAGGTGTCCACAGGGACCCAGACTTCTCATTGGCCCATGATGGGGCATTGAAATTTAGAAATAGATTGTGTGCCTGACGACTATAATGTGCAGGACCGCATTCTTAAAGAGGCACATAATTCACCTTACTCAATCCACCCCGGGAGCACAAAAATGTACAAGGATTTGAAGAAGTGCTATTGGTGGATTGGAATGAAGCAGACCGTAGCACTATACGTGTCTGAATGCCTCACCTGTCAGCAAATAAAGGTAGAAAGACACAGACCTTAGGATTATTGCAACCACTTCCAATTCCTGAGTGGAAATGGGAAAGAATTACCATGGATTTCGTAACTAACTTACCGAACACCAGGAAGGGGATGAATGCAATCTGGGTGATTGTCGACGGACCGACAAAAGCGGCTCACTTTATCCCCATCAAGATAAGCTACTCGATGGAAAAGCTTGCCCAACTACTCATTGAAAATGTAATCCACCTGCATGGCATGCTCGTCAGCATCGTGTCCGACAGGGACCCCCGATTCACTTCAAGATTCTGGAAGAGTCTGCAATAGGCACTGGGATCCCAACTAAATCTCAGCATGGCTTTCCATCCTCAGATAGACGAACAGTCCGAAAGAACCATTCAAACTCTGGAGGACATGCTCAGAGCATGTATATTGGAAATGAAAGACAATTGGGATGCCCACATACCCTTGGTAGAATTTGCTTACAATAATAGCTACCACTCCACCATTGGCATGATACCTATGAAGCTTTATATGGTCGAAAGTGTCGCACACCGTTGTATTAGGATGAAGTCGAAGAACGAAAGTACCTTGGGCCTAAAATGATACAAGCGACTTATGAGAAGGTGGACGCGATCAGGGAAAAGATTAAAGCAGCCCAATCCAGATAGAAGACTTATGCCGATAATCAAAGGAAGGACATTGAATTTGAAGCCGGAGAGAAGGTATTTCTCCGAGTTTCTCCAATGAAGGGGTTACTACGCTTCAACAAGAAGGGTAAACTGAGCCCAAGGTATATTGGTCCATATGAAGTCCTGAACAGAGTGGGACTCGTAGCATATCGACTGGCACTACCGCCATCCTTGCAAGGCATCTATGATGTCTTCTATGTGTCAATGTTAAGGAAGTACATCAACAACCCGACATATGTGCTCTCGGCTGAACCCGAACAATTGGATGCTGATATGACCTACGACGAGCAGCCGACGGAGATACTAGACAGAAAGGAGCATAATCTCCGTAACCGCACAGTCGCATACATTAAGGTTCGATGGGGAAACTGTCCCATGGAGGAAGCATCGTGGGAATCCAAAGAAGAAATACGAAAAAAGTATCCTCAACTTTTCGAACTCCTAGGTAAGCCAATTTTGAGGACAAAATTTTTGTAAGGTGGGGAGAAATGTCAAACCTACCCCAGACTGACTGGGATTTTGGATGAAGGACAAGAACCTGTGACCGGTCACCTAAACACACTATGGAGCATCACCCCAGTGGTTGAATTCTGTGGAGAACCTCTGAGGATGTCATCCAGTGTACCTGTAAGAAGATGGATTGTAGACCCATGCAGTTACACTGCTCAAAGCTTGATGTACAGCTCCAGCTCCAGCTCTAGGTACTCTCTCTCCTACCCAAATATGTGGGGCCCACACCTATTTAGATGTGTGTCTAGTCTTGGAAGGGGTGTTGGTACAATGCCCAAGTGATAGGCCTAACAATTGTGCAAGCCTAAGGCAAAAATAGCAAGATTGCATTCTCTAGGCGATGCAGTGGGCGATTGGCCCAAAGGTGCAGTGAAACACCCAGAGTGCCTGAAACTGACTTATTGGACTCCAAACACCTGGGAACCATGCATGTAGCCTGTGAACACCCTCTAGGGGTAAATGGGAATTTTAAAAATCATTACCCACCTCTGGAATCATGTGGACCCCACCAGTGTAGCCAGAATGGCCCAGAATGCACTCAAAAATGCATTCTTGGGAATAGGGACCTATGGTCAAACAGGCCTTAATTGTCCTAAAACTATAAATAGGAAGGGACCAGCTCCCATTCGTTTCCTACTACTGCTACTAAAATAGAAAGAGAGAAAGAGAAGGAGAAGGAAGAAGAAGAGAGGGAAAGAGAAGGAAAGGGGAGGAAGGAGAGACCAGAGCTGCCTCTGCCATTGATCTCAGCCTGCATACAAGATCAAAGGTAAGATCTCTGTCCCTGTACACTGCTATTCACTGTGGTAGACCACAGTTCTCTGGCCAGGTTGGTGTGTCTCTGATCAGTAGAGCCCAGAGTACCACTTCGATGCCTAGAGAAGCTTGGAATCTTGCATGCAAGATTTGATCATCAAATGGAATGATATGCTGTTGTTTCTGCAGCTCGGACTAAATTCAATCTCGTTGAAGTGTTGCACTGCAGACTTGCACCCAGACCATGCTATCTGGGCATGGATCTCTGCATGCAATGAGATTCTTTCACACCTTAGCATAAGACCAATCTTCTTTCATGCAAATATATGTAAATCAAGTCTTGCATGCAACCAAAGTTGGATCCAAAGTCTGAGCTTAGCCTGGACAACCATTCTCTGTGCTATCAGAGCTCACTCCGACTTTCAAATGGGAGAACCAAGTTTGAATCCATTTGGACCAATGCATTTTGCCTTATTTTTGGTCCATGATGATCCCATTTGCATCCCTGATCGAAACCATAGCTGGCCTTGCTGTAAAATCCAAGAATTGGAGCTGAAACTCATGTTAAACAAGCTCTGGGCGATTGGCTCAAATGCCCAGTGAAACGCCCAGAGATGGCATTTGGGCTTAGATGCAAAATCTGCTCTTGGACCTCCACCGTGGACCTAGGATAGCATGGGGAGGATGTAAATGACCAAAATACCATTCCTCATTGGTCCTTCTTGTCATTCATATCTCGGATGCTCAAGTGGGCCCCACAGGGCTAGGTAACCATGCCCACAACTGGTATTAGCTGGCCTGTAAACCTTTGCATTGGTTTGTGAGGTTGATTGGGCCATCCATAGACAGACTAAGTTGTGAAATACCAAGACAAGTGAATCCTTCATCTTTGGATGATGCACCGGGAGATAGACCTGAAAGCCCAGTGTAAGACCCGGAGAATTATAGGTAATACCTGTATAGTACAGTGTCATTTTAACTAAGCCCAAATCAATTCTAGGACACTAACGAAGTCTTAAACATTGTTTGACACATTTTTATGATCCAATAAACTAGGTTTTTGATCCCAAGCTCGAGGTGCAGTGCCAGTTACCAACCGGGACCGAGCCAACAACTGAGCCAGTAGGACTAGACCAAGGTGAGTGAAATTGCACCGTGTGTGTAAATGTAACATGGCTATCGAGTCATGACAATTACAATGATGCTATTTACTCTGTTTACTTATTTCAATTGTTGTGTATTCTGTTAAGTAAGGAATGCTTGATTGGTGAATACTGAGAATGAACAATGAATGCTTGTATGTGAACTGCTAGACTAGATGTCGTAGCAGGCTTGAAAATGAGGTCTGTGGTAGCCCAAAGAATGGAATGCGGTTGACACCACCCGACTCATACTATGCCATATAGAATGCATTAGGCTAGAGTATCATCACTCGTGCTACGCACCCTTGCCAACAGGGGTTAAGGTGTTGGATGCCTGTGCGAGTAACCATATGAAAGAGAAAAAGAAAAAAAAAAGAAAAGAGATGGAAATGTTATGCACCGAAAGGGTGGTTATGAGGCTATCAGCCAGCAAAAGAAATATGTCATGTTGAAATGAGGATGGATGCCTCACAGGTTAATCCCAGAGGGCTGGTCGGACTGACCTTGGTGACTGATGCGGGAGCTAATCGGTCCTCTTTGACAATTCAATGGGTGTATCGCAAGAAGGGGTTAAAAGCCCGCACCCGGGATACATGTATTGGGGATTATAGTAGCAATTACCCGCCTTAGTTGTGATGTTAGGTGGCTAATAAATAAAAATGAACTACATTTCATGTAGGACTCATATGGTTGTGATTGCATGTGCATGCATGGTTATATTTCATTCACGGGCTCGGTGGAGCTCACACTCTTTTGTATATGCTTTTGTTAGATGATCCTGAAAGTGGATGTCTTTGCGGCGAGGAGGCTCATCTCGCGGAGACAGACTATGGTTATTATTACAGTATTGGTGTGGACCTAGATGGAGGTCATACCTCTGGTGTGAGTCTTTTCGGTGATAGTTGACGACGACCCATGATGGGTGTGCAGCTGACTCTATTTCGAACTGGGGGATTTCTTTTTGGTTATACTAGGGATCCCTCTTTTGTATAGCTTTGTTTTGGGGCTCGGGTTGCCTTGCCCTGTTTATATTCTTTTGTAAAGCTGAGTCGGATAGAATTGGGACTGCAGTTGTTCAGAGAGAGAGAGAGAACTAAACAATGATGGTTGTATATATGTTTTCCCTTTGGCTTTTCTTAAGAGCTTAATGTAAATATTAGCTTTCTGTAGCATTCTGTGTTTTACATCTTGCATTATTGTGGATCTGTGTGTTTGTGAATGAATTAACAGCTTCTAGATCCTTGGGGTTTGGCGTGTGACAAAATGAACTAGGCTTGTTAAGCTAGATACAAAATGCCAGTACCAAATACAGTACTTTGGCCAACAATGATCATTACGCATAACATGACCATCAATAAAATATTTCCAATACCACTTGGAATGGAAAGCTAATATAAGTTCAATATAACAGGCTAATTGACCTGTCCCGCCCAAAACATGGACAAAATATATTGACGGCATTTGGGTTTGCACCCATATAATCAATAAGATTCCAAAAATTCCATTGAACATCTTATCAAAAAAAAATGATGCGAGACAAACAACAATTTTATCAAACAATTGCATCAATGGATTATCATGGGGATACCTATGCCATTTGCTCTAACACTTGATCCACTTGAATGAGACTATCTAATAATTCCATCACATTGTTCTAATGGACATCAAGACCAATCTAATGTGTCAATCATAACTGGGTTACTTTATCTGCACAATTCTAAGTGCATATTCAATTTGCTAACATAGATGCACGATCCCAAGTATTAAACATCGATAAAATCAACATAATATCAACAAGCTTGACGAACTTATTATATCATTCCAATCCTAAGCCTTATACAATATTTTCCACCAAGTCTAAAAACATAGGCAGGAGACAAGACCCTTCTCATCAAATAAATTCTATTGCAATTTCAACAATGTTACTGGCACATCGAATTAAATCTGATGTCAAAAGTTCATTAAATTGATCATACTCATTGATAGAATGCCTAATGAATATCTCAGTGAATGGTTTAATATAATTGATTGATCAAATTAAACAATAGTTATACGGGGAATCCAAAAACTTTATAATAATAAAAAATGATCATATAACATAGATAGCATAAAAAATAGAATAAATGAGATACAACAACAAAAATATTCAATATATGTTTAAGTCCAAACATAATGTTAAATAAATCTTATGATTTTGCTTTATCTTTAACCAATGCAAGGTTGAATAAAATATTTAATATAATAGGCATTTTGTCTTATACTTACCTTTGCTTTCTCTTCAAACAACACATACACATGTTAATATATTTTTAAAAAAACAACCCTTTCATTATTATATAACCCTACATACCCTGCAATTTATATTATATAATATAACGACAAGGTTAAAAAAAAGGGAAAAAAAATGGTTCGTACATACCTCTCTGTCGGTGGGTGAAATATTAAAGTAAGAATAAAGCAGCACCACCCAGTAGGACAAGGAAGGAAGAAGAAGAACAATGCACTACAACGACAGCCATGAAGATAGTCCCCTAGACACCTCTCTGTTCCGGTGTTTCCTGAAGACGATACCATCATCGACAATAATATCTCTGGCTCGTCTCTTTCAATGAAGCGGAAAAAATGCCTCAGAGATCGTAGAGGAGACCGAGGGGGAGTATATGCTGTGAAAAACTAAGAGATTGCACTTGAAAAGATATGTGAAGGATGGCTAGTAATCGTTGCCAACTCAGATCTTCAGTACCAAGATCAGCTACCAGTGACCAGCGAAAATAGAAAAGGGAGCTCTTCTTGTATCTTCTATAGATAGACTCTAATCAGATCTCCCATACTCGGCGACACGGTAAGAACAGTGAAGATCAGCGACCGATCCTTATAACGGCAGAAATAGAGATGGAGAGATCTCCGATGGTGAGATCTTCCTCAGGATCACTCACTCACTGAAACTCAGATCTGCATTTCTCCTCAGTCCTCTTCTTCTCGCTTCACCAACGAACAAAATTTTCATTTTGTATGCAGTGGCAGGGTTCCATTTTGACATCAGCCAGTTAAGGTTTTTACACGAAGCTGGGAAAAGAAAACATTGAACAATGGCAATGGATCTCTGTGCTCTGATACCAATATAGTAGATCGACTTCACCGGAGAGATGAGAGTCGAGTTCGCCGGTGACATATGGTACCAGTTTAGAGAAGAAGAAGATAACAGAGTGATCGGACGATTTCAGTCTCCACTTGCATTAATATTTTCTGATGATTATTCCAACTCTTAAAACCAAGTTTTATGGGAGTCTATAGAACCGTTGTGGAGAGTCCAACGGTTCCTTCCTTAACGCGGAATCGCCCCCACTTTATTCTCTCCACCTCCCATGATATACGGGAGCACTACAAGGATAAAGACGTGAAGAGATTGACGTGGCCACAACTCCAACAATTGGAGGGTTTAGAATTAGCTTATCTTTTTCCTTTTCTTCTCCTATTTCTTGCATCATTAGTGCTAACCCTTTTAAAATCCACTTATCTTTATTTTTTTGGTAAAATCCAATCCACTTATCTGAGAGCCACGAACACAGTGTCGGTGTTTCCAGAAAGAGAGAGAAAAAATTAAGGCGTCGGACTCCTCTCTAGCATTGGGCTCTCTCCAGCGGGCATCCAGTGGCTGAGCTAACATGAGCTGCACCGGGATGTGTGTCTAGGTGCAAATCATGCCAACCCAGTCGTTTGATGCTCACTAGGCACTCGCTGGAGAAGAGCCCAATCCAGGAATAAGAGGGAGAGGATAAAACAAGAAAAGGGAGATTAAAACCCCATTTGTTTAGAGGTGAAGGTGGGGGTGGAATTGTTGGAAAAATGGGACCCACATGTTGGTGGGATTTTGTTATGATGGAAATGTTGAGGTAAAGTTGAAGTAAAATTACTTTTCTCATTAATAGTAACCAAATACCAAATGATAGCAGAGGGTGGGATTTGAAGTGCCACATTAGCAAGCAAAACCACTAATGGTCTCTTGAGCTTTTGTAAGTTCATCACCCCAAATTAAAACAAGATTGGGGTGGGATTTTGAATTGCCACATCAACATTTTTCCACCCCAATTGTCCTACTCCACCTAAATCCCCTTTAAACAAATGGAGCCTAAGAGATATAGATGGATAACCGAAGACATGGACAATGGGTTTCTTCCTCTCTTTTTTTTGGTACTCGAAGTCAAAATGCCAAAACTAGACACCATGAGGATTTGCATTAGAGATATAGATGGATAACCGAAAAATCCAATTCGATTCCAATTCATATCAGTTTATTCAGATATTTATTAGGATATATAATAAAATATCAAATACAAATTAAGATAGCAGTTGATATCCAGATGATAATCGAATACGAATTTGAATATTGATGCATCGACTTCGATAAACATGCAATTGATGTTATTCATAGTCGTACAAGATCGGTCCCAACTCAATGTCAGACCATTGTCTCGGGTGTGTTTCAAATGGAAACTTTTTTTGCCTCCTGTAATTTTACCCATGTTTCTAGGGAGTCAAACGGTGTCGCCGATACCCTAGCAAGGAAGGCCCTGGCTAGTAGGTGTTCGACAGTGTGGCCAATTTCTACTCCGTGGTTGACAGAATCTTGTAATTCCTCATCTACGTGTACCACGCACAATGAAAATATTACTATTTACCAAAAAAAAAACTTTGATAACTTTGACTTCAAGAGTAACTTCATATTATCTATAACTATTAAGAACTTAGGGTTGATATATATTATATAGGAGAAAGAACGTCAACCTATCATGTTAGACACACCACCCCTGCACCCTGCCACAGGGGCACACAAAATAACTGCCATGCCCTTGGTCATTTTTGGGGTTACGGGGATTGAGGCAATCATTTCGCGTGCTCCTGTGTCAAGGCACAAGGGCTGCGTGTGTTGTGTGATACCTTGGGGGCACGTGGAATCAAATCCAGGTCAGACGAATGATAGTGATCCGGAGCCTGAGATGTCATGTAATGAGCAACGCATTGGGTTATGATAGTGATCTGAAGCCTAACATGTTATGTAACAAGCAACGCATTGGGTTGCCCTTGCCCTGCAACGGTCCATTGTCAGTCACGAAGTCTTTGAAGTCGCGGGCTACCATATCGAGAAGGAAAGGGTAATTTCGCGACCTATACTAAAAATCGCTAGGGGATGGGATTCATTCACTTGCATTTCTGCTAGCACTACAAAAAGCTCTAGTCTTAACCCCCTAACTACTGTTGTGCAAACTTTCCTCGGGTTCGTAGAGTCGGGTTTCCCGTTTACCCACAATAGAGGAATCGCCCCCACAAGGCAGGCGGCCATGGGTCATAACGCCTCTTCACACAACAAATCCACTTTGAAGTTGACTTATTCGCTCGGCCAATCGCCAGAAGTGACGTTCTCTTTCCTAAATTATATATTGTATGTTTATTTATATTCTCATCTAGTAGAAATAATTGTGCATTATTTTTATTTTATTTTCATTTATATTTATAGATTAAAATATGCAATCAGATATTATTAGATTTGAATTTGGATATCTGACTACTTGGCTAATACGTTTTCGGATGCTCAATTGAAATATCCATCGGATATCTGATCAAATTTAATTAGATACATATTCAGATACTAGTGTATCCACTTCGAATTCGCTGGTGTATCCACTTCGAATTCGTTTTATTGACATCACTAGTTTGCATCATGGCTTCAAATATCGGTATCAGCCTCAGCCAATTTCATAGGGTGGCATGGTTCTAATGGTTAATCTGTCTAGAAAACAGATGTTTTATTATAATTGAGAGCAAAACCGTCCAATAAGGCCCGATACAATCAATATATTATTAGTATTTGTATCAACATCGGCCAATAACAGTATGGATATCGATACTGATATTAAAAACCAAGGTTTGCATTGAGGATCCGAAGACGGGCACAATGTCCCTCCCCCAACATATATGCTTCAAAGTCAGTGTTTTTTTAAGATCCATGGATCGGAAATAGGCCATACTATCGTACATGTCAACCGATGATAGGGCCTTCCTTGCCAAAGAGTCAACCAAGTTGTTAATCTCCCTTGGAATAAAGTGAAAAGCTACATGTTTCCAAATAAGAGGACAAAAAAATAATATCTTCCAAAATAGGTCTGAGGTTAAGTGGTGAAAAAGATAAACCTCCCTAAAGATAATTGATGATGCTCTTGTTGTCAGACTCCAATTGTTCATGATCAAAACCCTTTGAAATAGCCTCCAATTGTAATACTCTTATGGCCAATACCTCCCAAACTGCAGAATCATTGAAACACAAGGGAATGAACATAACATGAAGAAGTTTCCCATGACAGTCACGAGTTTGGTGAGTTTGGTTGTAGATTGGCATCACAAGTGATCTTCACCACACCAAGAGGAGGAGCAGTCCAGGATGGTACAACATTGGAGAGATTTCAAAGTCAATTATTCAAAGAACCTTTCAACAGGCCCAAGTAGTACACAAATCTTTTAGAGAATGGAAATTGCTAGACTCTTTTTGTCACCGAAAAAAATGGATGATTCTTCACTACCTACTATAGTAGATTGTTCATGTGGTATCTTCTTAGATTTTGCACGTGTGATACATGTTCCTTCTATTTCTTATTTCATAGATAGATCATACTAGATGATCACAACTGACAAATGCTCTCATCAAGGGCATTGCTTTCTCAATCTCAATCTCACACTCGAAAAGCATCTATCAAGCTAGCCTTTTTTTACCCGGAATAGCTATTTATGATACTATGCAATTTGTGCCACTAGATGTGCATACAATATGCATGGGATTAGCCGCTTCAATGGGATCTTTTATCCTGGTCGGAGGAGAAATTACCACGTGAGCAAACTTGAAAGCAAAGGTTCAAGGCTTGGTAGAGTAAAGGACAGTTAAAAAAAAATTTGGATTTTTTTTTTTTTTTTGGTTAAAAGGGAGCTTATATTAATAGGGATTTAGTAAAGAGATTACAATCTAAAATATTTCTTCCCAGTGGCATCATTCCAAATTAGTTCAGAAAGTGCCACAGGAAGGCTCTGTAGAAAAAAATGGGATTCTTGAGAAGAGTATGTAAACCCCGCCAAGAAGTCAGCATAGCTGTTGAGTTTCCTTGCATGATGTATGAAGGTGCAGCTACGAAAGGAATCTCGCAACTCTCGTATCTCCTCAATCAACCATAAAGCATCCCACAGGATCTGGTATTGACCCACGATCATTTGAATAGCGACAAAAGAGTCCGAGCAAACCTGAATTTGAGGTAGCTATAGCACTCTGGCCCTTAACAATCCATGATTGATTGCATGAAGCTCAACATTAACCACATTGGATGGTCTCCTTCAAACCACCCGTAAGAGCAAAAACTGGTTTACCCAAGATGTCTCTACCAATGGCCCCATATCCACCCATCTCATTCTTCACTGATCCACACAGTTTATAGCAACCCAGACAAGGGGAGGGGGAGGCCAAGTATAGGTGGTTGCCATAAGTCGTGAATAGGTTACCCGAATACCCCATTTATCAAAAAAATCTCTATTCCTGCTGTTGTCAAGAATTAGAGAAGGAAGATCAGAAAACTTGCCTTGAGTATCTAAGACAATGCGATGAAGCACACCCTCTGGAGAATTGGCTTGCTGTTGAAACACTCTCACATTCCTCTCTTCCCATATATAGTACACAACGGCAACAAAGCTGAATTTGCGAACGCTATTCACCAAGGAATCAGGGTTAGTAACCTCAGAATAATGAAGAACTTCGTAATCAAATTCATCAAGAAATTTAATCATTTTTCTTACATATTTATTTTTATTTGGACATTCATTTGTAAAATGCCCTTTTTCATTACACAGGTAGCAAGTACATTCGGACTTGTTCTTTCTTGTGTAAGGAGTTTTCTTTTTACTAATAACCCGTTTTTTGGTAAATGTTTTATCTCTTTGGTTAAATGAAAAATCATTTGGTGTAAAGGGTTTCCATCTATATCTTTTGTTAGAAAACCGTTTGGTTTTCTATTTATTTTTCTTATGATAATTTGGCTTTATACCAAATTCAAATTCATTTTTAAGCATATCTTTACAAAGACCAGGTGTGATCTTATGCTCTTAGGATTGCTCACAAGCGAGCAAGAGTAATATTTGCTTATGTTCTAAGAATAACAACGAGGATCTATCCCAGATCGTCGCTTCTATTCTCAAGATCAGCGGCAGAGTGAAAGAGGAGAACTTATCTCCGACTACTTGAATTGAAAGTAAGTATTAAACTTCTTCTGGTATTTTTCTCTTCTACAACACTTGTTTTTGTTTTTGTACTGTTTCCTCACAGACGGTTCTACTGCTAACGAGGTGTGAAGTACGTTTCATTATTGCTTTACTTTCAGTTATTTTCATTTGTGGTTTCCACGGCCATATATTATGTAGTGGTTTGATGTCTTGTTAACCTCAAGGCTAGAATGCCAAAAGTGATATTTGGACCATTGTCAACCTATACTATAGAACGGGTTTAGCCCCCAGAAAATCAACTTGTGATTTATTTGATTTTTCGAGTAATTATGACTCAATATCAAACCCCTTGTTATGCCGACAAAGAACATCCGTATCTGCATAGTACTCATGCTACTTCTAATACAACCCTTAGCAGTACGTTAAATTTTCTTGTACATTTAAATATTTTAAACAATGAAAAAGTCACAAAAAAATTAGATTATATTGAAAAACTGTTATCGAAGTCGGTTGACACACAACCAGACTATGATATTCCTCCAAGGGCAACATTCTTATGTATAAGCACTATTACTGAAGACCCTGACCCTGATGATGATATTCTTTATTTAAAAGAAATTATGGATCATTGGAAGGATCGTTATAAAGAAAGTTCCAATCTCACTGAACAAACCCGAATTTTGGGGATGATGCAATAACTCTATGCTGACCACCAACAGAGTTTTGAAGCACATCAATTCATTTTATTTTCGGACGAAGATGAAAAAACCATCTATGTCGAATCCTCTTCTAACTCTGACAACTCAGAATCAGAAACTGAACCTCCCAGTATCCATGAGGAAGGAACCAGTTCCACCTCAAAACGAAAGGTTGATAGTCATGATCATCTCAACGATGATGAAGACTTCCATCCTCGACTTGACCCATATACCTTTCAAAGACTATGATAAAGCCATTAATGAATGGGCACAAACCTTTGCCATTCTAATAGTCAATAATAAAACTACCTGGAAAGCTGAGATGTTCTTAGAATATCTTAGCGGATCCCTACAAGGTGACGTTTTTCAATTCATCAAAAAATATGACCAAACTGATGAAGGAAAAGCGACCAAAACAAACTTGTTAACCTTACAGACCAATTTTGAAAAAATATTGGTTGAATTTACGAAGATCATAAAAATAGAATTTTGTGGTTTTCATGCGCCTGATAAACTTGTCGAGGATGTTACTTTTAATTTAACAAAGATTAAATTAAACAACCTTGATGAATTCAAAATTAAACAACCTTTTCAAAAAAATATATGAGCCTATATCAATTTCTTGATTCGGCCAAGTCTGAGTACTGGCGCGATCAGTTTTTTCCAAAGTTACCCCCACCTTGGGATGAACTATGTTACACAACCTATCTTGAATTTATCAATACTACCAAAAGTAGCGATACATTGGGCAATCGGATAAACTTTGTTTTTCATAAGATCACGCCTGGTCTTTGTAAAGATATGCTTAAAAATGAATTTGAATTTGGTATAAAGCCAAATTATCATAAGAAAAATAAACAGAAAACCGAACGGTTTTCTAACAAAAGATATAGATAGAAACCCTTTACACCAAAGGATTTTTCATCCAACAAAAAAGACAAAACGGTTTACCAAAAACCAATTTATTAGTAAAAAGAAAGCTCCTTACACAAGAAAGAACAAGTTCGAATGTACTTGTTAGTCGTGTAATCAAAAAGAGCATTTTGCAAATGAATGTCCAAATAAAAATAAAAATGCAAGAAAAATGATTAAATTTCTTGATGAATTTGATTACAAAGTTCTTCATTATTCTGAGGTTACTAACCCTGATGAACTCCTATATGAACTCATTTCTGAGTTAGAAATTAATGATTCTGACACTGAAGATTTTGTGTTTATGACTAATGAATCTACTTCTTCCCCAGCCATTGAAATTACAAAAATTTCGGAGGAAGAAACGGCTTTCGTCTCTCTTAACGATCTTGTTAGAGAAGATGTCTCTTTTGACTTAAATCTCTTTGACAAAACAAAGGAGATCACACATAGCGAGGTTTACAAGCTATCCAAGCTTAACCTCTGGAGTAATCGTTTCTTGGATCAGACTAATGGAAATACCACAGCCCAGTCTGCAGACGATGCCAATCTTGAGATTAACCTATTTAACCCTGACCAAATCAAGCGGTTAATTAAAAAACATTCTAAATTGAGATACAAGTATATTGGTCTCATACAGGTTGAACTCACAGCCCTTTTCCATCAAGGAATAGACACACTTATCATGGCGGCTGTTTTTGACAAAAGATTCCTCAAAGAGCCACTAAATGCTCTAATAGGTGGAATCGAATCAAATATGATTAATGGTTCGGTTTGGTTTAAACTTAAACCAAATTTCTTCATCTCCATCCATGACCCGAATCTTTGAGATTCTATGGTTTTAAAAATTAAGACGGGATGGATTGGCATGAAAGCTGATTCCCACAATCTTGTTGTGAGCTGGAAATGCTTACATGAGTTGACAAACGTCACCTCTACAAAACTTCTGCCCCCTTCCGATAAAAAATTCGTGGAACTTTTTGAGTCTCGACCGTTTGAATCAGAAATTCAACCATGAGTGCTTAATTGGAGAGATATTAAATTACCAAAAGAATGGTTAATCAATGATATCCTTGATACTCCAAAGCATCTTAGGTTAGAACAAAAT
This sequence comes from Telopea speciosissima, assembly GCF_018873765.1. NCBI lineage: Eukaryota > Viridiplantae > Streptophyta > Magnoliopsida > Proteales > Proteaceae > Telopea > Telopea speciosissima. Next base: position 36,095,485 of record NC_057917.1, on the reverse strand, counting down.
CCAACCTTTGCACTACAATCCTCGGGAAACAACCTCGACATTAAACGTAGAAATTCTGTTTCTGGCCCAGCCACCTCTTCTCTTTCCGGTACTGCTTCCTCTTCTTTTTACAAAGGAAAGCAAGCTTTACCTTCGCCACCTCTTCATTATCTTCCAGCACGGTTATATAAAAGTAATCAATAGCAGGATCAGACTGAAGAACTAGGTGTAGTAACCACTTCTTGGACACCCCCTGTACTATGGCCTAATTACTTAGTCTTGCTAACGTTTGAAATAACTACTTGAACACCCCCTGCAGTTTACTACTTCTTTCAAGTAACCCTATCCGTTAGTCAATCACTGTTACCATGGACTAAATATTTAATAAATTTCTAAACTACCCTTAAGGTGTAATGAAATGATATATGACAGATTTACCCCTACTTCTTCCACCTGCAACCCCACGGCCCCTACCCCCTACTGCATCGCATCTGCAACACGATTGTTCAATGCCCGTGGAATGGAAAACAAAATTGAAATAACCCTAAAAATTGATACAAAGGCTGGTTCTAGGGTTCTTGGGGATCGACTGTAACTTCAAGTCCCGATGAAGCCTGAAGTTGATTGCGATTACAAGATCCGTCGGCTAAGAAAGAACTCTAGCAAAGCTTGGAATCCGTTAAATCCTTGCCTCAAAGGAGCAAACTTCTCCAATCGGACTGGTTCTCTGAGTTTCTGAAGACGAAAACCATTCTGAACGGCTGAAACCCCTTTCGTTTTCTCTCTTTTCTTCTCCGATTTGGTCTCTCTGCCCCCCTGATTTCACGATATCTCTCCCCTTCTCTCTCCCTGTTCCCCTATTGTCCCCTCTGTTCCCCCGATTTCTTTCTTGCTCTCTCCAAAACTAAAAACCAAAACAAAATGCAGAACTTCAGCTCAATCTTATGATACAGAGGCTAGATCTGTTCCCCTATTTTCCACTATGATACAAAGGCTTTGATCTTCTTCCCGTGGCTCAAAACTGTTCCCTACCCTGAACTCCATTGCGCGTCAGATTTGCACCTCCATTGTTACCGCCCAGTACAGATTTTCATATGTAGGGATCATACTTTGGACTTGCGATTTAGGTGAGTCAATACCTAGACTTCAGAGGCGCTAGATTGGGCATGGCGTTCTAAAATCCCCTGTCGATTGGGTTCGTATGAGGGGTTCCTTCCTTCCAAACGATTCTGATTTCCGCCATTGTTCATGATAGAGTCGTGAGGTTGAAGACTCTGGTCTTCTTCCCTCAGTTTATTGCTTTAATTTATTAATCCTCCACTTTTTATTAATGCTCCACTTTCCATTTATATCGTCCTCCTTAACTAAAATTCTGTTTTGTCCTTATTTTGCTTTTGAATCAATAGTAATTCATTTGAGTCTGCATTTGAAGAAAAAGAAGAGAGTGAAACGTCATCTGGTTTTAGAGATGAGATGAGATTTGGAGTGAAGCAGCATTTGGGCTGTTAGAAGATTGTTGCCATGAGGAAGAGAATCAGAAATCTCTCAGATGACGAACTATCTTTTGTCACCAACAAAATAGAGAAAGGGGGAGAGAGGAGCTGTTTTCATCTCTGCAGCTCCTCGATGGCTTCACAGAGGAGACTCGTGAGTGTTATACAAGGAGGTTTCCCCAATCTCAGCTTTCGTGGGTTGTTTGCAGGAGGAGGAAGAAGAAAGGAAGAAAGCAAGAAAGCAAGAAAGAAAGAAGAAAAAGGGCAATTTGGTAATTTTCATTTTACTGTTTTCTATTGAATAAGTGATAAGGGTAAAACGGACATTTCCATTTAAACACTAACAGCAGACTAACACCATCAGGTTTCAGGGGGTGTCAAGTAATTGTTTGAAACGTTGGTAATCGTAAATAATTAGGCCATAGTACAGGGGGTGTCCAAGTAATTTTCTCCATTTTTAACCACTACATCACAGAAAGGTCGGATATGATTTTTTCGACTAATCAAAGTCAAAATTAAAAAAATTATACTTATGTTAAAGGACACTTTATTTTTTTTGGATTTAAATCTTATACCCTTGATGTCCATATGGATACCGGAGCTACAGGTTGTATATGCAAACGCAATGCTATACCTAAACATTTCTGGACAAAATTGGACAAACCAATTTTTGTCAGCGGAGTCTCTGGACCTTCTATCATTTTAGAGTACAAAGCTCTAAATGTCCCAATTACCCTGGACAGTAAAAAATTCATAATACCAAAAATCACATGTTTTCCTTCAATGCATGGTGACTTCATATTAGATACCAATTTTCTTTTTAATTATATGCCTATCACCATCTTACCTCATGTCCTTCGGATACAACATCCTACGGGCATTGTAGATTTAAAATTACTCTCATCCCATTCTTATGTTTGTGATAGGGGATTTACACAGGTACCTATCACAATTACCATAATAGAATCAACCCATTGGCTCTATGATCAGCTCAAAACCAATTTTAGTGACAATCCTTTGTTATTTTGGGATAAAAGCCCCAGGTTTTGCTCTATTAAATTGGATCATCCACATAAAAATTATCCGTGTAAAACCAATTCTTTATTTTAAGCCGGAAATTGAGGAATTTGACAAACAGATTCCCGAACTACTTAATTTAGGATTAATTGAACCTTCAACTAGTCCTCATACTTGCCCGGCATTTATGGTACGCAACCATGTTGAAATTAAGCGCGGAAAGGCTCAATTGGTTATTAACTACAAAAGATTAAACCAGAATATTATCTTTAATGGATACTTCATTCCACGCAAAGATGTCTTGATCCATAGAGCTAAAGAAGCCACTATTTACAGTAAATTTGATTGTAAATCAGGTTTCTGGCAACTTAAGTTAACTGCGGAATCTAAACCGCTAACTGCTTTCAGTATTCCTTTTAATAAACACTATTAGTGGACTGTTATGCCTTTCGGATTATGCACTGCTCCACAGATCTTTCAGAGATGGATAGATTCCATTTTTGGAGATCTTCCTTTCTGTGTTGCATACATTGATGACATTCTCGTTTTTTCTAAATCATGGGAAGAACATCAAACACATCTTAAGATAATTGTTGAACTATTCCAACATCATGGAATAATATTGTCACCCAACAAAATCAAATTGGAACAAACCAAACTCGAATTTCTCGATGTAGTCTTATCTGATCAAGGCCTCCAACTCCAAGATCATATTTTAGTCAAAATTAAAGATTTTCCTACCAAACTGATTGATAAAAAATATTTACAACAGTTCCTAGGAATTCTTAATTATAGTCGAAGTTATATAAAAGATCTTTCTACCAAAGAAAAGAGGCTTTTATTAAAATTAAAAAAAGATGTTGAGTTCTCTTGGACAGCCGAAGATTCTCAACTTGTTCAATCCATCAAGGATGAGATACAACAATCTTGCCCTTCTGTTTACTTTCCCCTTGCTGGCGATCTGCTAATTTTAGAAACCAACGCTAGCAACGAACATTGGGGCTGCGTCTTAAAGGTACGTCCGCTCAAAAATCCTGCAGATGAGCAAATTTGTGGATATAATTCTGGTAAATTTACTCCTGCTCAAATCAATTATCTAATTTATGAAAAAGAAATTCTTGCAATCGTAAATGCTTTGCAACGATTCAAAATTTACCTTATTCCTGAAAATTTTCTTATTCGCACTGACAATCAGGCTGTAAGAGATTTTCTTAAATCTAAAAAACGCGAAGAGAATTCCCGACGGATTAATTGGTACAACACCATTAATCAATATACTTTTGAACTTGTTCATATTAAGGGCACTGACAATTTTTTGGCTGATTATCTTAGCAGAGATGAATCCTCGTCCCCCAGACAAAGGTAAATCACCTCTTAGGAGTAAGCAGAAGAAATCCTTAAAGGGAAAACTTCCCTTTATTCCCCGTCCTGGCGGAATTCTCATCCGGGAACCCCAGTCAACAGTTACATCTCCTACCCCAAGGAATGCTTTTGGATCATATTGTCCTACCCAAAGGACTGATTATATACAAATTCCTGCCACCCAAGCAGAATTCACTCCATCCGATTTTCAACCTTTTAGTCCCTATTTCTACCCAGGAAATAGTAATGAATAGGACAGTCAAGACCCTTATTTTCTGTGGAATATGACCCCAGTCAGCTATTCACAAGCAGTACAACAACTGCCAGCAATGACTACTATTCCATCTTTTTCTCAGTCTGTTACCCAAACGACTGATTTCCACAAACATGATGGTGTACCTACAAAATGGTATGAACTAATCAACAAATTATGGAAAGCACATTTGTCCGATCAAAAGAAACCCTTCCGGACAACACTAACATAGTTTTCCAAATCTCTAGGCGCTTTCTACAAAAATCACCTAGAATTTCAATCTATTGTTCTTCACTCAATCAAACAAATTGATTGGGATGATACTGTTTCTCCTGAGAAAGTACACACCTTTCTAAAAATTTCTGATTTCGTAGATAATGATCAAAAGGACCCCATTTTTCACAAAATTAGAAAAATATATTTATATGAAAAAGCACGGGATACCCTTCCCAGAAAAATCTTCCCATTGATACAACGTCAATGTGATGAGGAACAATATTTTGTCTACAAAAATTTTATGCTAGAGTATAATAAAAGCATATTTCGCACACATAATCAACAGCATAGACTTATCTTCTACCCCGGACATGAACCCTGGAGTATTGCTGCTGTTGAATGGGGCCTTGTCGGACAGTTAATATTCCAAAGCGACTATACTCAGGTCCTTGATCAGCTACCCATGATGATCCGCACCATGGTGGCATACACCACTGCCAACTGGCGATTCTCTGGAGGACTAGAGTTCACCATTACCAATACATTGGGATGGAGACAAAGAGAACATTTCTTCCAGCCGTATAAAATCTGGCACCTTCGACCGGCCTCCTGTTACTCATTTTAGGAACCTTCGATTATTTCTGATGATGATGAAGCCGCTACCATTGCGAACCTCTTCATCCATGTAGACCAGCACTATAAGCAGTCTTTAATGGCTCTACACAAAGAGGCTCTTAATTACTCTTTTAGTATAATCTACCTGCTTTTCGGTACATTGTGGCTGACGGAAGACGTATTTTTGTCACCCAATTTTCTATGGATTACAAAATCCCTGAAGAAATTGCTAATGCTACTTGAGAATTAGTCTTAAATCTTCAGCAACTAACTCTATTAGACGTTCCGGCCGATCTCCTTTTTGAGGTTGAAGAAGCTCTCACAGAACTTGAAGCTCAGGCTGTAGCTGATGAAGCAACTGCACCTCCAATTACGGCTTCAAACTTTCAAATGGATTCGGATGATCCCAACAACGGATCCAATTGATTTTGCTTATGTCACCACCTACGTCAGCACACTTTATGAACAGTACCCGACAAAAAACACAATTCATGAATAGTGCCGGCGCTCCGCACCTACCTTTACTATTCAGATTTAAAAACAAAATTTTAAATCCGGATTTCTTTATTTAAGGAGGACAACGCTCTTACAAGAGAGGCATCTGCTGGAACGACATCGGCGCTCCCATCTCTCTCTTCTCCTTTCGTCTTTGTTTTATGATTTCTTATGTTTGTAAAGCTTCCGTTTTCGCCTGCTTATTTGTATCTGGTATCCTTAAAGTGATTAACCGCCCAATTTCCTCCATCCAGGGATTTAGAGGCTCTCTACTAAAGCCGTTCAGGCACAAAACATTCTTTCAAATTACCGTAGAGAAAGAGCATTTGAAGAGTAAATGGTCTGTGGTCTCAGGAGTTGCATGGCATAGATAATAGGATGTATCAGTAGCCATCCCCCATTGAGCAATGATACAACGAGTAGTCAGTCTACCCAACACCGCTAACCAGGCAACAAAGGAGAACCTAGGTTGCGTATGGGAAAACCAAATCAAGTTGTACCACCCCACTTTGTCACCATGAGTTTTCACTGCCTCCCATGCTAACTTGAGGGAGAACTTCCCATTTGAAGAGGGAGTCCAAACCGCCAAATCACCTTGAAGTCTTTTGTGAATCTTGGTGTTCACAATCTCCTCCCATCTAGCACGAAGCACCAAATCACTTACAGAGTCATCCCAGGTGGTATCATCTGCATGAATCATGGTTACTCGATCAAAGTTGGATCGACCGAGAGCTTCTGCTATCAACATGCCTGGCCAAGCAATAGGACCATTAGGTAGCCATGGATTAGTCATAGCAGTGTCTGCGTTCCCGTGTTGATAAGATGATGGGTGCACCCAGCTGCAAGATGGCAGATTTTCAATATCTCACGAAAGCTGGTGGAACCCTGAGAAGGTTGAGGTAGAGACCAGATAGAATGTTTTTTCAACCCCCTATGTCTAACAAAATGAGACCAACTCTGATCATTTGAAGGGATGGACCAAATGTGTCGCATTAATGCAGCCGTATTCCAATCCCAAATGCGACGTAGGCCAAGACCTCCCTCTTCTTTTGGTCGACAAATAGCAGACCATGCAACCTTGTACATCCCAGAATTAGAGTTTTCCTTCCACAAATATTTTTCCATTATCTTCTCTAGAACATCAACAGTGTGTTGAGGGATGCAAAAGACATTGACCCAATAGGAGATACACCCATAATAACAGATTTGATGAGTACTAGCCGGCCAGCAAAGGAGAGTGCTCTTGCTTTCCACAAAGAAAGCTTCAGCTCTACCTTAGAGATAAGTTCCTGGAAGTCATGTGCTTTAGGACTACAAGTTACAAGTGGCACTCCAAGGTATTTTATAGGCAAACAACCCGCTGCAATGCCCAAAGTATCTTCAAAAAATGATTGAACCCCACCAGAGCAGTTCGCAAAGAACAAGGATGATATGCCTTGATTAATGTTGAGGCAGGAAAGGCAAGAGAAATCATGCAGCAAATTTTTCAACGTAGATGCATTGATCGATGTAGGTTTGCAGAAGACAAAAAGATCATCTGCAAAGCAAACTGAGGTTAATTCAGGCTTATCACAGAATTGATGATAAGCAAAGGAACCCGTCTTAGCCGCCGCAGTTAAGGAATCTTTTGCTTGTAGAATAAATGACAAGGGGCGTTGTTACATATAAACAGTAACCAAGCAAGAACCCCAGCAACATTGTACATTAGAAACCATTTTAGTGTAGAGAAAGAAGTGGGGATAAGACAGAGACCCAAACATATACCTTTTTTTATTACAAGCCTGCCTATAAAGTTACAAGTAAAACAGAAATCTACCTTCCCTAAGCAAGAACTGCACTCAGCTTAACCATTCGTCCCCCGTCTCTCCCCCCCCCCCCCCTCTCCTTTCAACCTCTACTGGCAGTAAGCACCTGATTAAGAAGATACTGTCTACTTTTGATGTACAAAAAAAATGTGAGAGAAATGCCACCACCTTGAAGCTTTTTTAGCCTCCTGTGGTTCAATCATCTAGCAAGTCTTCCTGATAAATAGAAGGCCGAATTAATAACAGTAAATAAATCAAAATGACTACGCTCCTTAATACTATATCCAAACACCCATTTAAACATCAACAACCCACCCCCTTAAAAAAAATTTTAAGTAATAATAAATAAAATACACTGGAGCTAAAAATAAATTCTCCTTACATTATTCAGCATGACTGGTGCCCAAGAATTGAAGGGGGAGAGACAGGCTCTCAAGTATGGAGATAATTAGCCGCCATCATTAACTCAAGGGTCAATTCAGGTTCGATATGGAACTCAGTCTCCTTTCCAATGTCAACAAGTAACATTACGATGTAAGAACTCATAAGACTCCAAGGACATGCGACATCAAGTACGGGTGACTAATGTGTACTGTACCAGCCAGGTCAGTTTCATATCATGTTGGGAAGCTCTCAACCAGGGGTTGTGGGGGGGGGGGTGTTAACCATCCAGTTATCCAAGTCCTAACAGTTCAAAATCCAATTCTAGGAAAGCAAACAGACAATGTACCAAAGACTGAGACCCAGAGTGCCAATTACCAAACACAAAAACAAACATGGTAAGTTCTAATTATTAATTTAATTAGCTGGCCATTCATAAAAGTGAAAACATAACAGTTAATTCAGTGTATAATTAAGTTGATTATTCAATTATCAATAAGAAAGAAGTTTATTAGGCTACATTTGTTTGTCAAGAAATGGATAGAAAAGAAAAGAGTATTGGGAGAAGAGAAGTGTTCTAATATGGGGTATAAGGGTAGAATTGTCCGTAGGGTTTATATTGTGTTGCCCTACGGGCTTTATTCTCTTTGTACTCCATTACTCATTATTATAAATAAAGGCGGGCTGTGTCTCATAGACACAAGTCACAATTCCCAAAACCATCATGGTATCAGAGCAGGGAGAATTGACCTAGGGATTCTCGCTGCCGCCGCCATCTCTCTCCTCTTCCCTTCTCTTTCTCGCTTTCCCCTTAGCACCGCCACCATCTAACCATCGCCTTTGCGTTCCATCTCACCACTACCGCCTCACCTTGCGCCTCCCTCTCTCTCGGTCTCCCTTCTAGTGTCAGCGAGATTCAAAGAGTTCCACCTCCCTTCATCCGCCACCCCTCAGAGGTGCTGTTCTCCACCACCAAGAGCTTTTTCCCTCCTTGTTTTAATCCCCAGCCTTTATTCATGAACTAAAAAGGCTATGGTTCTTGCCCTGAGAAATTTTTTATGGAATTGTTGATGATCTAGTATTTCCCTTCAGATCTGTGGTTGATTATCCCCTTTTTTTGGAAACGATGTTGGATCTTTCTTCTGCTACATCTGGTATGGAAGGGCAAGTTTGTGGTTTTCATGACGGCATCCCTACTTTCCCTGTGTGCGTCATCCGGTTGGATGGAAGCAATTATTTGATGTGGTCTAGATCTTTTTATCTCAACATCAACTCCCACAAGTATTTGTGTCATCTCACTGGAGCAAAGGAGAAACCCACCACTACAAGTCCTAAACAAGACAAGTGGAGTTCTTCCAACTCCCGAGTGATGTCCTATCTTCTCTCCAGCATGACACCTCAACTTGCTCGTGGTTATTTCATGTTAGACACGGCTGCAAAAATTTGGAAGTATGCTCAAGAGACCTATTCACAGGTTGGGAATGATGCACAAGTCTATGAATTGCGTAAGAAACTTCATGAGACCAAGCAGAAGGAACTCAACCTATCCCAATACTACTCTAAGTTGCGGAGCTTATGGCCGGAATTGGATTTTTATGATACATTCCAGGGCTCTACCCCTGAAGATGTGATCAAGTTGAAGAAACAAGAAGATAAATTCAGGATGTATGATTTTCTTGCTAGACTTAATGTGGAGTATGATCAGCTCCGTGCCCAGGTTCTTAGCAGGGATCCGTTCCATACTTTGGAACAAGCTTACTCCCTGATCCAACTTGAGGACAGCCGTCGCTCTGCTATGCTGTCCCCCTCTTCCCAGAACCGATCGACTCCTCTGTTTGGTCTACCTGTGCAATCCAAAGGTAATTCTGCTCGCCCTAGTGATCATTCTGAATGCGATCCTATTAAATGTGATTAATGTGGGAAAGAGACACACACCTTGGAAAGTCCATGGGTGCCTCAATGCCCCTCCCAACAAGGGTCGGGGTCGTGGTCGTGGGAAACCTTCAACAAATCATATTGAGGCTACTACAGATGATTCTCCTCCGGGTACTGCCCCTTCTCCTCCTCCAAATGAGCTCACTAAGCTTCTTCATCATTTGGTAACCAATTTGGACTCCACTGGCCCTACTAGTTCCGCTTCCGCTTCTTCCACCTTGGTACCTTCGGGATTCTGCAACCCCAGATATTTCTTTTGCTGGTCTTTGTGCACCTACTATTTCCCAATCCTGGATTCTTGACTCTGGTGCCTCAGACCACATGACCGGTAAAGCTAATTTTTTCTCCATATATTCTCCATGCCCTAGTAAGGATAAAGTTTGCATCATTGATGGCTCTCTTTCCTCTATTTCTGGGAAGGGATCCATCACATGTTCTCCCACCTTGACATTAAATTCTGTTTTACATGTTCCTAATTTTACTACAAATCTCCTTTCTATTAGTCATTTCACATCCGACCTTAATTGTAAAGCGACTTTTTTTCCTTCTCATTGTCCTTTCCAGGATCTAGTAATGGGGGAAACGATTGGATCTGGTAAAGTTTATGCTGGCCTCGATTTGCTTGATGTAGATCTCACTCCTCTTAGTCATGCTCATCCAACTGTTGTTGATCCCATTGTTCCTCCTAACTTATTACTTTGGCATAGATGTTTAAGACACCCCCTGTGGGTACTTTAGTTAAAGCATTTTCTAAATTATTTTCTAAGTGTAATTTCAAAGATGTTTTTTGTGATGCTTGCATTTTAGCCGAAGCAAACACGTTCTTCTTATTCTAGTTTGAATTCTCGAAGTACTGCTCCTTTTATGTTAATCCATTTGGATGTGTGGGGCCCTGCCCGGGTTTCTTCCATTTCTGGTTATAAATTTGGTTTGTTTCCTTTATTAATTGTCATACTCATTGCACTTGGCTTTATTTGATACACCATAAAAGTGATGTTTTCAGTTGTTTTCAATCATTTCATAATTTTGTTCGTACCCAGTTTAATGCCCAGATTAAAATTCTCCGTAGTGATAATAGAAAGGAGTATACATATGGAGCATTTCAGGCATATCTTACATCTCAGGGCATTCTCCATCAAACTAGTTGTGTTGACACACCTACTCAGAATGGGGTGACTGAACGCAAGAACAGCCACTTATTGGAAGTAGCTCGCGCCTTGATGTTTGAAATGAATGTCCCACCACATTATTGTAGTGAGGTTGTTCTGACCGCTGCATATTTAATCAACATGATGCCTTCTCATGTTCTCAATTTTAGCTCTCCTATTCAGGTTCTCCAGGGCTCCAATACCTTTATGGTATTTGGCTGTGTTTGTTATGTCCGAAACCATCAACATCCTAGTAAGTTGGAGTCGTGAGGTATGAAATGCATCTTTGTTGGTTATTCTCCTACTCAGAAGGGCTACCGCTACTATTATCTGCCAAACCGTTGTATGTATGTGACTATGGATGTTGTCTTCAATGAAGCTGTTCCATATTATGCTTCGGCATCTCGTCAAGGGTGTGACTTGGTTAGTGCCGATATGCCTGATATACTTGATATGCCTATGCCTTCCCTTCCCATGCCTTCTGTCCATGGGAGTCTCTCATTCCCATCCAAGGGGAAACTCAACTTCTTGTTATTCCACCAATTGTTCATACCTACACTCGTCAACGTACTCATGGGACGCAAATAGACACTACCATAGTTGTTGCTCTAGATCCACCGGCTCCTCCTATATTGGATCCATCACCTCCAGGTAATCTTTCTCCACCATCTCCCATTCTTTCAGATCCTTCTTTAGCTTAGCCCATTGCAATCCGTAAAGGAGTTCGAGCTTGTATGCAACACCCCATTTCTCAAGTTGTTTCATATGAGCCTCTTTCACCTTCATACTGTGCCTTTGTTACGTCTTTGTCCTCTGTTTCTCTTCCTAAAAACTGGCAAGAAGCTCTTAGAGATCCAAAGTGGAAGGTAGGTATGATGGAAGAAATGCATGCTCTGGAAAAAAAATGGCACTTGGGATTTAATATTTCTTCCTTCACAAAAAAGGACAGTCAGCAGCAAGTGGATATTTGCTGTCAAACAGAATCCTATGTATTGTGGATAGATACAAGGCATGATTGGTTGACAGGGGATTTGCCTAGACCTACGGTCTTGACTACCAAGAAACTTTTTCTCATGTTGCAAAGATGAACAAGATACGAGTTCTTTTGTCATGTGCAGTCAACCTCGTATAGGAGTTGCAACAATTAGATGTGAAAAATGTTTTTCTCCATGGGGAGCTGGAAGAAGTATATCTGGACATCCCTCTTAGTTTTGCCACTCAGGAGACTCATGGGAAGGTGTGCAAACTAAAGAGTGCCTTGTATGGTCTAAAGTCCAAGGACTTGGTTCGGAAGATTTCATGGTGCAATGGTCTCATTCGGCTACACCTAGAGTAATGTTGATCACGCCCTTTTTATCAAGAGATCGGGAACCAAAATTGCTGTTCTTATCGCCTATGTGGACGCTATTGTTGTCACGGGCAGTGACACTGAAGAAATTGGTCGTCTCAAATTATATCTTGGAAAGGAATTTGAGATCGAAGACCTTGGGCCCATTAAGGTATTTTCTTGGAATTGAGATTGCCCGTTCTACCAAAGGAGTATTTCTTTCTCAACTGAAATGATTTGTTATCCGAGACTAGCATGTTAGGGTGTAAACCGTTCGATACTCTTCTTGAAAGCAAATGCTCGCCTCTCTAGTAAAACCGGTGACCCTATGGACAAAGGAAAATATCAAAGGTTGGTTGGGAAGCTGATCTAACTTTCCCATACTCGGCCGGACATAGCCTTTGTTGTCAGTGTGGTAAGCCAGTGGGGTAAGCCAGTACATGCATGACCCGTATACTTCCCATTGGGATGCTGTGATCCATATCCTATGGTATTTGAAGGTTGCCCCCGCAAAATGAATTTTGTTCTCTCCACATGATCATCTGCGAGTGGAGGCTTTTACAGACTCTGATTGGGCTTGTTGCGTCAAGAAACCTCCGATGGGGCCGCCAAGGGTAAGACCTAGGTAAAGACCTGCACAGCACAACAAACGAGCAAAGGGAGGTGAGCACCGGCCCGGGGGGCGCCAGCAAGGGATTCTCTGATGCCTAAGTTAGGTCTCTCTTAGCAAACAGATGAAACAAATAAGAGTTTCATACCTTTCAGTTGTCTCCCCCTGTAAGGGGGGTTATCTTCCTTTTCATAGGGCTTGATCCCCTTGGGGGCGTAATGTCGATGAAAAGGTCCTGATGTGACCAATGGAGAAGCCTCCTCTATTTAGGAGGCGGAGTATTTCTCTGTTTCTGATGTTGAGTCCTTTGTTGAGGTGAGGTCCCCTATAGAACATAGAGTTCCCTTTTCTTATGAGCATCGTGGGAGGCTCATAAATGTGATAGAGAGTTTGGATAATGGATGCCCTTTCCAGAGAGTGGTATTGTCCACTTGATCGCTGCTTTTGGGGGCCATTGGTATTCTTAGGCCTTCTGCAATACGGCTGCCCCTAGTGAGAGGTGATGTCTTGGGGTGTATAGAGTTGGCACTGATGGATTGATTGACCAGATAGGCACCAGCTTCTTCTTGCTTCCATGGGACGTCCCGTGGACCTTTTAGCTATGGATCTTTGGGCGGGTAACACTCTACCCAACATACTCATCTTAAGCCTTTTACCCATCCTATCCGTCATGGGTCTTCGGACGGGTGGTTCTTACCCATCGACCCTCTTTAGTTGTCTTCCCTGGTGCCATGTGCCGTGAATCTATTGGATGGTCATTATATGGTATAACAGGGCTAATTCTCTTACTGATCGAAGGTCGACTTCTGGTTACTGCACCTTTGTTGGAGGAAATTTGGTCACATGGCGGAGCAAGAAACAGATTGTTGTTGCCCGATCAAGTACTGAAACCGAGTTTCGTGCCATGTCCCATGGAATTTGTGAATTGATGTGGCTCGAAGGACTGTTGAAAGACTTGGATCTTCCTACATCATTACCTATGATGCTTTTTACTATGACAACAAGTCTTCTATTAGCATTGCCCATAATCCGGTTCAGCATGACCAAACCAAGCATGTGGAGATCGACCATCATTTCATCAAAGAGAAATTGGAACAAGGGCTGATTTGCACTCCATTTGTCAAGTCTGGAGACCAGTTGGCTGATGTTTTCACCAAAGGCTTAAGTGGTATAGTATTTTGTCCTCTTGTACGCAAGTTGGTCATGTGTGATATCCATGCTCCAACTTGAGGGGGAGTGTTGTAATACGGGGTATAAGGGTAGAATTGTCCTTAGGGTTTATATTGTGTTGCCGTAGGGGCTTTATTCTCTTTGTACTCCATTACTCATTATTATAAATAAAGGTGGGCTGTGTCTCATAGACACAAGTCACAATTCCCAAAACCATCAAAAAGAAATGAAAAGGAAAAAATTCTGGTTGTTCGGTTAGGATAAAAAATTTAAAAAAATTGGGACAAAGGGCGAGATATCTGAGAGAGAGAGAGAGAGAAGCTTGTTGGGGAGGTTGGTGTTGTGTCTATGGTGGCAGCGGTGGATATGAATAACGAGGAGGCCCAACAGGTCGAGATCCAGCAGCGAGCGTTGGTGGTGGTGGACCTGGAGGTAAAGGTGGAGTAAGAGGATTCTCGCCATTCTTGTTGGACCCAACAACCCAATAGGATTCCTTGAAGAAGGAAACCCTTCTAACTCCCTGAGCAACAATGGAACTGTGGCCAGATTACCACGGCGAACTGCAGAGAATCCTGATGAAACAAACCTTCATGGGTCGGTATCTCAGTGCGTACCCCCAATGGGGAGAAGCTCCTCTGGAACTGAGCAGGACCCTTCTCCCCCGTTCACTTTCTCTCTCTCTCTCTCTCTTCCCCCACCTTCTTTGCATATCTCTCTCTTTCCCCCCAACACTGTATCTCTCCCCCTCTCTCTGCATATCTTTCCCACAGCCCTCTCTTTCTCTAACTCGCTTGGACTGACATAGCTGCTGTTACCCGTTGTTTGGCTGTGGCTTTGGCCTTCTGCCATAGCTGTACTCGTCACTGCCCCTGGGGGATACTGAGGCCTGGGCTTGGAGGCGTGCCGTAGTTGAAAACAGAGGGGTGAGAGAGAGAGAGAGAGAGAGATTGTCGGGGTGGGGGGAACAGCAGTCTCCTTGCCCGGAGAGATTTGTTTTGTGGTGGCGAGAGAAAATCATGATCAGTCCAAGGTGATTTCAATTTTCAAAACCAGAATCTTCTATCGACGCCAGTGCCTTCCAAACACCAAGAAAATTAAGAGCCAAGAAACACAGCCTAGAAGAAAAGGAAGAGATGATGCAAGGATAGGCAACAAAGCCAAGTAGGGAAAAGCATTAAAACAAAAAACAAACTTGAAATTACAAGGCCAAAACAATCATACTAGAGCTGGACTGAGAAACACCTACAAATTTGAATAGCCAGATTGGGACATTGCCTGAACTAGAATAAAGATCCAAGCCTCCCTAAGAAATATGCACAACCTATTGAGGGAAAGTTTCAGTTAAAATAATTTCAGAGGTTAGGGTTTCCAAAACGTAGTTTAAGGTTCTTAATTTTGAGAATAAGGTTTACGCTTTTGGGAAATTTAAGAATATTGATGAAGATGTAAGAGAAGAGAATCAAGCATTTTGACATATCAAATAGATGATTTGGTTTAGGGCTACTCAGTTAGTGGTATATGATATAGAAATGAAAACAAACAAACCCACACACACATACAGAGAGAGAGAATGCAGATTATTAAGTTGACTAGTTGGGCATTATTGTAGTGAAAAGAAAACAGTTAATTTGCAAGTATCATTGTTTTTAAATTTACCAAAAAGATATCTACTACAAAAAAAGGGAGAGATGATGCAAGGAAAGATGACCGAACCAACAATGGAAAGGAACCAAAACAATAACATACTTAAAATCAAAAGGAAAAAAAAGATTGTACTGCGAGCTGGGCTAGAAACATTTTCATTATTGATAAGAGTCATAGACTTGAGTAATTGCTTGATCTTGAGGATAAAAGTCCAAGCCTCTGTTAGAATATATATGCAACCTCTACAAAACTTGAGAATTAGGGTTTGGGTCTTAGGAAATTGGAGAATATGGAAGATTGTGAGTTTTGAAATATGGAATAGATGGATGATTTTGGGCTACTCAATAAGTGGTATAGGCTAAAGAAATCAAATTATGCAGGTTGGTTGACATGCATTAGCAATCAATAGATGTATCAATAAAAGCTCTACTGTTTTAGGGGATTGTATAATTTGAGAAGGGCTTTCCATGTGACTGATAGATATCTAAGCATGGTCTGAAAGCATCACACTTCTGAGAATTAAATATTTGAATTGAAGACCAAATGAGCATGTATGCAAGCAATGTCATCACGCAAAAAAATTCAAAACAAGAGACCTTTATATAAGCTTCACATGACTGGACCAAGACTTGATTCAAATTCCAACATAGATAAATCCAATACCCTGCCCATATTGTCGCCATAACTATCCCAATTCATAATCAACTTGAGAGTTCTCACGTTCATTAATAGGTAACTATAGAACCTTCCTAATTGTGGAAAAGTTAAGCTCAATGGACAAGTTTTGACCAGTGGAAATTAGATATAAGTCGCAACAATATACCCGTACCAACTCAAACTACTAGAAAGGGTGTACCCAGTGCACGAGGCTCCCGCCACTGCAGAGTCTGGGGAGGGTCATAATGTACGCAGCCTTACCCCTGCTTTCACAGAGAGACTGTTTCCAGACTTGAACCTGTGACCACTTGGTCACAATGGGGTAACTTTTACCATTGCAACTCAAACTACTAAAGTGGAAAAAAGAAAATAAAGACAACTTCAAAGAACAATTGTACATGAAGTGAAAATATAAAGCTACCCAAAAAATAGCACACTAAACCATCCCCCACCCCACCTTAAAAAAAAACAAGGACTATACTTGAACTCAATGCCAAATAAAAATATAAAGCAGGCACATTCTATTATACAACTAATAATTCCTCAGCCTATGATGCACAGAATCATGAACTGTGCCTACTAGCTGAACCTCTGTGAAGAAGTTGTTTCCATCACTTTTATTTAGGAGGACTTCTCTTGGGGTAAAACCTTCCATTCAGCATGACTATGATGGTGTTCTAAAGTTTGCCCAGTTAAATTTAGAATGAGACCACGATCTTTCAAATAGAACCATAGAAGTTATTTTAAGAAACTTATGACAAAATATGAGGAACTTTTAATTAAAAGAGTCCAATTTCTGTTTTTCAGTTGGTACTTGTCATTAAGGAGGATCAAACACTCATAGGAGTTGCTAAACTGTAATTGGAGACAAATATTAGTGTCCATTTATGGACTTTTCAATCTTATTAGGAGTAAAATTAAGAGAATCTGTACAAGTGGTGTTAGGATGTCCATGGTGATCATCTTATTTCTTATTGAAATTTTAATCCTTCAAAGGAAGAATTTTGCTCGATTGGAGCTGTTTAGCTCAGCAAGTGCTGTTTTCATGCTAATTCTTTTGATCAGTTGATGTCATTATCTTCATTTGCTTTGTGTTTGTACCTTCCTAAGTTCCTAACTGGAATGTTTGCAGTTCCTAGCTTTTCTTTTTTTATTGTTCTTCGAGTCTGTAGGGCCTACTACTAGCAAGACTTGAATTCATCTTGCAAAAAGGTATAAGGTAGAAGATGCCAAAAAAGATCCATGTAATACCTCCATAAAGTAATGTGTATCCGGCTTTGTGCCACTACAACTCAAAGACAGAAACAGTGAACCACTGAGCCCTAACCCTCACAGAAGTCCCTCCTAACCCCCCCCCCTTTCTTCTTCTTCCATTATATGTTTATCTTTGATTTGATGTAAGGTGGATATTACTTAGTGATTGAGCCAGGCCTTTACCCTTCTTAGTCCTTGTCTTTGACCAAATCATGAATTGCATGTTCATTATTTCATTCTGAATCTGGATTCTATATTATAAGCTTGGAAATATTAACTCTTTTATAGTTGTCAAAACAGGTACCAGATCAATTCCTTTATGTTACTGCATTACTGTTGGCTTTTGCTTCTTGAGGAGATTGAAGCCTTGGCTGGAAAACAGATTGGAATTCCTACCATCTTAAATCTGTATATATGTGCATGTGTGCGCAAACTCTCAAAAAGAATATTGTGGATTGGGCCAATGAAGTTAAAAAATAACGCTAATTCTTAATAATGTAAGGCTAGAGTATAGGTAAGCTAACTCGAAGAATACCCACAATACAGTATACCCAAACAGCAATCAAATCCCTTGCCGCGGGTCAGTGCTAGGTCTAAGAACAGAATCCCAATGTCCAGCCTTTTGATAGACCTGAAACTTAAGTCAAGTGTAGGCCTAAAGAGGGTAAGCTAGCCCTCCAAGTTAAGGCTAACTCTGATGGCCAGATAGGAGTGTGAAGGTTGGTCACAGAATTAGAAAGTAAAATTGAAATTAGGAAGTAAAGTTGTATCTAGCAAACCAGCAGCAGTGATGACTGCAAACTGGGATAGAAGATAGGCCTCAATGATAGGTAATAGCCCTCCAAAACTCAGTTGATTCTGATCTGCAGTTGCAGAGATACCAAGGCCTGAAGTTGCAGCAGAATCTGGTCTGGAAGTCTGAGCCCCAGGTGTGCAGAACTCTCCTAATGCCTGTGTGCAGCAACAGCAGCCTAAAAGTATTTAAAACCCAACTCAGAAGTAACAGGATAAGGACCCCATACATTAGAATGGACTAAAGCAAAAGGGTGCATAGACCATTTATTGACATGAGGGGGAAAACTCATACGATGAAATTTCCCAAACTGACACGACTCACATTCTAAACTAGAAGGAGAACGAAAACTAGCATCCAATTTTTGTAGATTCTGCAAAGACGGATGACCCAAGCGGTAGTGAATCTGATGAGGTGACAAAACACTTAAGCATGCAAAGGAAGGAGAATCGTCTTCAAGAAGATACAGACCCCCCCCCCCCCGGATTCACAGCCCCTACCAATCATCCTCTTCGTCGTAAGGTCCTGAAAAACACAAGAATCTAGATAAAAAGTTACGGAACAATTATAGGCACGGGTAAGCTTGCTTACAAATAAGAGATTAAAAGGAAATTGCGGTAAACGAAGGACAGAGGATAACGACAGAGAAGTAGGATAAACAGTGTCAGTACCAAGAAGAGGAGAAAATACCTGAAACACTAGACATGTGATCCGAAGCACCTGAATCAATGATCCAAGGACGCGAAGTGGAGAGACATGCAATGGCATTACCTATCTAGACAAAAGTAGCAGTGGAGGACTTAGTAGGCGGAGAAATCTAAAAACTGATTATACCGTGCAAATTCTTCATCGGTCATCATAACCATCTTACTCTTAGGTTGGACAGGCTGAGGGGAAGACACATTAGTTGTTGCTGAATTACCAAATTGCTTTTGAAAATGTTTGCCATTAAGTTTCCAACAAAAACGATGGATATGTCCTGGTTTACCACAATGGTCCCATGTAGCATCATCAGCAGGCTTCACCTTGGTGAGATGATCTTGTTGTTCACAACCAGTCAAAACCAAATGCACAATTTTCTTCCATTGTGGAAAATTGGCAACCCCAGTAAGCTTCTTTTCTGTGATCCGGTGAGAGGATGAGGATACAACCTCAGCCACCATATTTGTTGGAATATGTAATCCAGAATACCGTGGGGGTATTCTGGTCCTTTAGGGCTTACTTAGTTGTTAAGTTATTAGGATTAGATTGCTGCTCTTATTGAGTCAGCTAGTTAGGGGTAATTATGTCTATTTCAGTCCCTTTATAACTTTCTCCTCTATTATAAATAGTGGGGCTTACCTATCAATGAGTACAACACATTCTATTCTCTAATTCTCTCTTTCTAACCCACGGTTCTGCTAACATGGTATCAGAGCAAGTCTGATCTAGGTTAGAAAGGAAAAAAAAAACCCACCATTACTTCTTCTCTTCAATCGACTTCTCCCTCCTTTCTCTATTTTTCAGCTTCTCCATCTTGTTTTTCTTCTTCTCATCCTTGTAAGGGGGTAGCACTAATGAGGTAATCAAAGCATCCAATGGTTTAGTTGCTGCCCTCCTCCCAATCTACCTTTTTCATTACAATTTTTTCTAATCGATAGCTGCTGAAACTACCACTGCGAAATTGGAGCTTTCCAGAAATTTTTGAAGATCAGATTTCTCTCACTCATGAAGGCTAATCCTCCATTGTTGGAGCTTTCTATGCAACCATTCCCAACACCTATCTACCTTCTTCCATCTACTCCCCTCTCCTTTTTATTCTCCAGCCTGGATTGACTCCAATCGATCTCCTTTATCAAAACCCTGACTCCATCGATTTTTTGGGTTCCTCCTTTCAGTTGCAGCTGATTTTTTAGGGGTGATTTTCTACTATTATAAGCCCCACTCGACCTGAGTTTGGACCCTTTCTGATGGCTGGATTAGTTATTACAGCAAAGCTTCCTCAACCTTCTAATTTGGTTAACTGCTAAAAACCCTGACAAAACCCTGATTCCAATCGAATTTAGGGTTACAGGATTTAGCTTTTGCTGATTTTTGGAGGGCTGATTACTTCCATTACTAGGACCACTCGACCTCAATCTTGCACCTATCCAAGTTTTCTAGAAGACCCCTACCCCAATCGATCTCTACTTTTCAAGGTTTTCCAAAACCCTGACATTAATCGGTTTTTTGGCTTAGGGTTACTTGCTGCTTCTGGAGTTTTTCAGAGGTGTTTCTACTATCAAGAGAGGCAATTTACTTCAATTATTCATGACTTGAAGGTGGTCTTTTACACAAGATAGCTGCTACCCTATTTTTTCTGCACTCTTAGGTGTTTCTCCCACTTGAAGATCAAGTCTCAAACCCTACAAGAGATTGGTTATTCGTATTGGAGATCCATTCAAGCAGCAGAGGACAGCATCTATTCCAAGACATCATCAATCTTAGACAAGTCATCATCAATTTTTTGAAGCCCCCTTCCCTTCAATCAATCTCAACTTTCAGGGTTTTTTACAAAACCCTGACTCTAATCGATCTTAGAGGAAGGGATGTCCTATCTTGCTATTTTTTGAGGGGGCTTTTATCAACATCAAAGGAGTATTCAACCCAAATTTCAGCATCATTCTTGGAGTTTTTTTTTTTTTTTGAAAAAATTCAGGTTTCACTCTTATGGCTCGATTTCACCAACTATCAACCTATTTTTTTCTAGTTCCTATGTGGATGGCTGCATAACTTACTATTGGATCTGCTGAGTTATTTCTCTTATACTTGCTGGTTCTATTGAGCTTTACTACATACCTTGCTAGTTCTATTGATTGGCTTCTGTAAACATGACTGGTTGACATGTCATTGCTGCCTTTATGAGGACTACTACTGCCCTGCTCTTGAGACTGAGTATCCTACTATTGGAGATCGAATTTCTTTCATTGTTGAAGACTCGAATCTACTACCCTGGAGATCAGTTTATTTGGGATTACAACAGTGTGTTCCATAGTTATTGGTTGCAACTACAAACCTATTCAGTTGTGTGAAGTTTTCTCTACTGATTCAAATTCAACTTACTTTGAGAGCTTGATCCTAGCATTGTTCACTAATTCAGATCTGATCCAAGTTTTTTTGAAGTTTATTACATCAATTCTGCCCAGATATCTTCGTCAGTTCTATTTAGCATGTGGGAGTTTACAAATTGGAGTTTTGCACACTGGTTCTTCCGTGTTTGAAGATTGATCAAGCCTTGAAGATTGGAGTCTTTCCTTACTTCAAATCAAATCTGTTTACTTATCAGATTTGAATATTGGAGTTTGGTGTCTCTCCCCTGCAGGAGTTTCCATCTAAGGAGTTTGTTTGATCGTTTGAAGATGGTTGACAATTTTTATGTTGCATTGTTTTTCTCCGTGATTCATTATCCCACTATTTTTTTCTTTTTCTTTTTTTCACTTCACCACCTCCCATACCATACCATACCTTTGGTATATACCCATAACCACTTTGGAAGTTTATGGTATTCTCTAAATTGTCATTTCTTCCTTTTCCATTATCCTTAGCACCATTTGGAAAATTCTGGAATATTATACTTTTGCACTATTTCTTACATCATCTCCGTTATCTGTCCACGTGTACTACTACACGTGAGGGGGGGATTATGTACAATACACCTGCAGCCATTGTAGAAAGCAGAACTTGCAGGAACATTGGTGCAAAATATAGAAGATCAGTCTTCTCCACCATTGCTATTGGGTTGAGTTTGCCGTAAGGGGGAGATTGAAGTTTTGAAGTGTATTGAAGATATTTGGTTGTTGCCTACCTATATGAGGATCTACAATTGGGTTGATCATTTCCGCTGCCTGATTCATTTGTTTCCCCGCTACTTGCTGCCCTAGTTGCTTATCTCCAAGATTATCAGTCAGAGATTCATCACTAGACAGCTATAGAAGATTGGTGAAAGCTGCCTTTTTTGGAAGACATTCCAGTCCCGGTTTGCTGATCAAGTCTGCCCAGGTTTTGAAGATCTATTTTTCAAGTTCTTGAAGGTTTAATTGGGAGCTGCATTCATCTTTCAAGCTGGACTCTGCTGCAACTTTGTTTCTTCCCGTTTTGTTCAAGTTGGGCATTAGTGCCTTGTATGCGCCAACTTGAGGGGGAGTGTTAGCATTATTATGGAGTTTTTTTTTTTTCTTATTAGTTCAAGCTGGTTCCTCCTCCTTTACTTATATGTATAATCTAGCTTGAGGGGGAGTGTTGGAATATGTAATCCAGAATACCGTGGGGGTATTCTGGTCCTTTTGGGCTTACTTAGTTGTTAAGTTATTAGGATTAGATTGCTGCTCTTATTGAGTCAGCTAGTTAGGTTGTAACTTTCCCCTCTATTATAAGTAGAGGGGCTTACCTATCAATGAGTACAACACATTCTCTCTTTCTAACCCACAATTCTGCTAACAATATTCTTTCCCTCAGCCATGAACACAAAGAAATCAGCAAGCAAATTTGATCAACAATCAAGTCTAAAAAAGAAAATCGATCTTCCAAAACCTTGACAGTATCGATTTGAGATGAAAATCTAAACAGTAGCACACCTTCCAAATAATAGTACCCTCCAAGCAGCATCGATTTGAGATGAAAACCCAAACAGCAGCACACCTTCCAAATAATAGTATCCTCCAAACAGTAGCACTCTCCAAAAAAAAACGATTCCAAAAACCCTAACAAGGTGCAAAACTTTGATCGATTTTAGTAAAAAATCGATTTCCAATCTCCAAAAGAGCAAAATATCGATCTCCAATCTCCAAAACAGAACCAACCGATCAATGGGACATTCCTTTTGAATCAATCCCTCCAAAAAATTGATTGATCATCAATTTTGATTGATTGATCAATCAAATCTTCATTGCAGTCGAACAAAAAAACAGCAAACCAGGGGACGAAATCTCCCCTCTAAGCGTAGCCACGACCTGTGATGTAAACCAGCAGCAACCAAAGAAGAAAAGAAGTTGTGTTGGATGTAGGGATATCAAACTCGACGTGGGGTTTAAGGATCGAACTCTAATATCAAGTAAATAATAAAGGAAAAGAAGAAGAAGAGAGAGAGCTGTAACTTGGGAGTCACAACCTTGTGTTGAGATTCCCACTTCATTCAATATATAATAAGTCATAACTCTATTCAAGGGCATAAAAGGAAATACATCATAAATAACAAAATTACTGTTCACGTGAACAGTGCCCAAGAATTTTGTTCATGACACTGTTCACGTGAACAATGTTGTGAACCCCTTAATCGATAACTTCTAACAGTGTGGATCTCTTAATGAGGAAGGAATTTGGACCCCAAATTTTGTGTGCACGTAAGTGATTTAGGGATAGTTGACTCTACCAATTGGGCCTCCATCCAAATTCACTTGGTATGCCAAACTAATGCAAACTTGGGTCGGATATGCTGACATGACAGAATTTGACCATGTATTTGGGGAGGGTTAAAACCCAAATCAAACTAAGAATTTGGACTTAGAATTAGGTGTGTAAGATCCTTTTTTAGTGTAGTTTAATCCTGAAAAAGGATTGAATTATTTGAGTCTGGAAAGTGGTAGTTTTTGCATCATTCTATTGCAATGCGCAGATTTTGACAGAATTTGTACACTTAATTTTAGTCACATGAAATAAGAAAAATTCAGAATTGGGACCTATTTTTTTAAGAAGCTCATGACCTAAGGGTTGGTTATTGACCTATAAAATTTGGGAATCTCAGGAATTTTCTATGTGGGAGAAACTATAAACCCTAAGAAGGGAAAACTGACAAAGTGGCATAGAATGAAAATTCAGGGGAATAAGTGTAAATCATTAAAATACCATGTTAAATAGGGTAATTGAGGATCACTACACGTGTTGAATATAGGTAGCAACTGAGTGATTGGATCGTTGAGGGATCATTGGTTTAGACGTCATCGACTTAAGTGGAACTTGGTATGACTACGCGTGTAATTTCATATGTTGTAGTATATTTGTAACATTATTGTATTATTTAATGATTTTTCATTCAAGGAGTATTTAAGCATGTGATTTATGTGACTGGCATGAAAAGTTGGAATCATGGAATGTGGGACAATTTTACATGGTGGTGGACAAAAGGAAAATTTTGCAACAACTCAGCCTTATCCCAACTAGAAGAGGTCGGCTACAACTTTACAAGGATCCTTGCAAAGAAAAAAAGTGAAAAATAGTAGTAAGAAGAAAAGAACCCAACAACATCGACAAAACTCAGCAATAACCCACCTATATGGGGTCGGCTACATGGACCGTAGCCCTTCAATCAGCTCTATTCGAGGGCATACTCGAGACAAGGCCCAAACTATGCATATCTTTCCTCACTACTTCTCCTAGGGACATTTTGTAAATTCTAAATTGTTTTAAAACTGTGTATAATATGGTAAATTAGACTTGACTACAACCCTATCCAACAGAGGGTGGGTTATGTGTTGGGTTTCGGCCGATTCATTGTTGAGCCCCGTGCACAGGCTGGTGCCATATTGAGAGGTATTATGATGACTCAACAGGGGTGAGATGTGTGTGTAGCCTCACTTAGCCTGCTAGATGCCCCGCTTAGCCACGGGATGCTCCACTTGGGGTGGAAGGTGTGTTTTGTGCCACCTAGCCTGTGGTGATGGCTATGGTCGTTGTGATTACCTGGGACACCCCGTCTAGCTCGTGAGCCACCCGTCTGACCAACAGGATACCTCACTTAAATGTATGTGCAGTGGCAGTTAGTCATTCCTGTAATTTACTTTACTTGATGAATTTAATATGTTTTGCATTATTTGGAAGGTTTTCGGGCTCATTTCGATGAGATTGTTGTTACATGGTGAACAAAGTGTTGTATGTACTTTTCTTATTTAGTGTGGTTATGCCTATTCTATTTTATTGGGCTTTGCAGCTCATTCTATTATTTTTCTTTACAGATCAGTAGAGGAGGTTAGTATAGCTCGGATGGAGATTCTGATGAACGGACATGATTTGTTTGGGACTTTATTTCATCATAATTCAATAGATTGAGTTCTAGGACTGGAGCAGATGTAATAATCTAATTAATTTTAATTTTAATTGTCGCCAGATGGTTTGGATGTGGAGTTTTAATTGATAAGGTTTCAGGTGTAGACTGTTGAGATTATTTTATGTGATTATGAGAATTAAATAATATTGGAGTATTTAAAAAAAAAATTGTCTAAAATTTTACGGAGTGTGAATGGAAGACAGAAATCTAAGGATCCTAACTCTAATGGGTTTGGGTCGTAACATATACCACCAAATCTACAAAAGCCAACATGCCCTCCAGAATGGACGCTCATAAAACGACTATATGGATAGCAAACAAGCAATAGCTATCACAGCAACTAGGCAAACCAAGGCGTTGGGAGGGGCTTGGATGCAAGGCAGCACCAACAAGGCGACAACCACGAGACAAACAGTAAATGAGATGAAGAACCCTCAATCTGCTTTACTCATTATACATAGATGAGATAACTTTCCCTTCTTTGGTCTTCTGTAGGAAATGTCATTGTTGTTGACTACCTTTTAAGCCACCACCCAACCAAAAGACACTAACACCAGCAGGACGTTTTTGTGGGAGTAATAGCAGATGAAAATGGCCATTTGATATCAGAAGTAAGGGATTTCATCTTTCCTTTGGCATGAATGTAGACTTGGACAGCTTGAGCCCTTATCAAGTAATTAGAGACTCCATTAAGTTTAATAGTAGTAATCTGAATAAGAACGTTATCAACAGGAACTTTAGTGTCAGCCATCATGCACACAGGTAATATAGGAAGCAAGGTGAGCATTAAAATCAACAACCACAACCAGTAGTAACACAACAAGGGAGCAAACGCACTGTTCCGATAGTGACCTAAAAGCCGGCGGATAAAACTCCAAGTAGATACCGTAAATACCCCAATAATATAAAGTATCAGGTCAGATAGACCTGAACCTGAAACCGAAGGGACTCCAAGGAGAGTATATTGATGTCCCAAAATAGTAGTTGAATCGGCCGGACAGATTCAAAGTAATTGCAGATAACAAAGGTCTGATTTTTCACCTAAAAACAGAGTACCGCCTAAGGAATAGAAGAAATTTGATAGCAGCAAATCAGGGGCTTAGAAAAGCCCAAAACAAGGATTGAGTGTACTTCTCTATAGCATTGATCAACCCTAAAGAATAGGGCAACATCCAATGGTAGGATAAAAAGTAATTTGAGAGTTTTCCTCAAAAAGAAATCCAGAACTTAGTCTGAGAGCAATAATCTTCACATAATATGACTGCGGTAGACATAAATCTTCATGAGCAGCAGAGAATAGTAGTAGATAGCCCTAGTGCATATCCGAATCATCAATAACTAGGGCATGAAGAAGTATGTAAGCAGCATAGGCTGCTGCATCCAGAACAGAGAGGGCTTCATGAAGGAACTATCAGAACAAGAAGAAAAAGAAGATGATCACTGGTTGATTTTGCTCTGATACCATGTAACAGTGTCAGGAACTTAAACAACCAGCAATCACATGAGAGAAGAGGAAAAGAACTGAGGAAGAAAAGGTGGGAAAGATTGCTAGAGAGTTTAGCAATCATTCGTCTCAGCAGTCCCCACGGTTGTATTATGATTAGCAACATTACACTTCGGGATAGTATCCTAGATAGGATAGAAAACATTATAAGAAACAAATCTGTTAAAATATATCGAGACACAAATAACAAGAGACACATACGAGGGAATCTCAATCAGAATAATTGGATATTCTAATCGAGATTCCCTTCTCCTATATGCTAGATATACTTCAACAAAATCCTAGCTAAATTAAGTAAGCAATATTTAACCTTTAACAGGTTCAAAACAAGCAAACAGAACAGGTAATCAACACGAAGAAGTAGTTCGGGTTTAAATAACAAATGACAGAATATACAGAATTCAGATCCGCAATCCAAGAGAGTAATAGAACAGAATAAAAGAAAACCCAGACCTGATGTTAATCTCCTGCAAACAGAGCATAGAATTAAATAAACTGACCCGTTATTGACAAAACAGATATAGGAAGCCTCTTCAGCGCTTGTGACAGGGTGGACTGATCTGGACATAGAAGAGAAACAGAATGTTGGAAAGAAGGAGAGAGAGAGAGAAGTAGAAGATAGCAGAGTTGCTGTCCTGGAGAGAAAATAGATCAATAGCAGGGATGGAAAGGCAATCAATGCAGAGAAGGGGAGGGAGTAAACAGAAACCGATGGGGAAGAAAAAGAAGAGAAGAGATATGAGAGATCGACAGTGGAGCGAGAGAGAGAGAGAACAGCTCTCAATTTCCAATGAAATAATATATTCATTCCAGTCAATTGGGGGGGGGGGGGGGTTACAATCCTTTTTTACATTTAAACGGAAACTAGAAATCTAATGAACTTCAACCTCCTAACAAGTAATAGCATTAACAACTTAAAATAAGACTTTAAAATAATAAATAAATAAAAACTGGACCTGAAACCAGACTGGGGCCCACAACTTATGAGAGCTAGCTATTAAAACAATTAAAAGAAAAAACTACACAGAGACCCCCCCAAAGAAATAAAGAATTACATAAAAACTCATTAGAAGAATTATAGAAAAACCCTTCTACTACCATTGACAAGAATCAGATGGCCTGTAATTCTTTGACTTTGGAAGTCAAAGCATATTGTATTTGTTCAGCCAATTCAATGCTACTGCATCAATTTACCATGGTCGCTAACAGTGAGGTAATCCAACAGCTTAATTCCTTTAAGGATAAGAATCTGACAGATACAGCCCACCTCACTAACTGAGTTGCAGCCCTAGAAACTAATACCAGCACTCTTCAAGCCAAGGTTGATAACCTCAACAATACTCCTCCTTCTATTTCGTCCATGATGGCATCCCTACAAGCTGCCATTAACAGACTTGCATCTCCCAAAGAAAGGAAAGAGTCAAATTCAGCTAGGAGACTCTTCTAATTCCATCCCATTACCATCTAGTTCTTCTCACAGCCAACCTTCATTGATAACTCTCATTAATTCTAATCAGCATGAGATGAATTCCTTCGAAGGGAGTGTGGGCTCTCAACAAGGTGGTCAGTCTCCTATTATTCCTCCACCGCCACACATCACGCCACTATCACCACCCTGTGGGACGGATCGGCATTTTGACGATCCTCCTTATGGAGCTGAGAGAGGAGCCAAGTTGAATGTTCAAGATTTTTATGGAGACAACAGTCCTGAACAATTCCTTGACTCAACACACAGCTTGGAGCTATTCTTTCGTTGGTATGGCTTAAGTGAGGTCAGGAAAATCCTATTTGCTAAAGCCAAGTTGAAGGGAATGGCTCGAGTTAGGTGAATAAAATATCAAAAGAATTGGAAGCGAGGCATTAGGTTGGTTAACATATGGGCTGAGATGAAAGATGCCATGACGAGAATATTCTTGCCTATAGACTACAAGCATCGCATGCACATTCAGTTCACAGAGTTGAGGCAAATTAGTATGTCAGTAGAGAAGTATGTGGCAAAATCTATTTCTTGGCCACCAGGCCTGACTTTGAGTGGGATGAAGAGGTGTTAGTGGCTCAGTTTCGGAACGGGTTACATACTTAAATTAGTGTTGGTCTGGCTTACGGTAGGCTTCAACAAAGGATAATGCAGTCCCACTGGGCTTATCAAGTAGAGGAGAATCTGAAGAAGTCCTACAATCGAAAAAACTTCACAGGCACTTTCTCTAAGGGTGACAGAGCAAGTCAGCACCCTTCTCACCTGGGAAAGACATTCAGTAATCGCAGGCCAACAAATCTTCTGCAGCATCTTCTAGGCCAAACAGCAATTGTATTCCTCCTTAAAGGCATAGTTCTGAAACAATTACTTGGAATACAAGGGCAGAAATACAGTGCTCACTTGATAATGAATACGGACATTTTTTTTGCCCACAGTCCTAATCGTCTGGTAGCCTTGGCTGATAAGGACGCACTCATAGCTACTGCTTCGAAGGAGCAAACAAGGGTGAGGTGCAATGACCAATTGTGCACAATGGTGATTGATAATGGAAGTTAAAGTAATGTCGTTTGTGAAAATGTTGTTCATATACTTGGGTTGAAAATAGTGCAATGTGGCATGCTACCTTTGAAGGTTTGTCACATTCTTCTTGAGCAACCATGGCTCTTTGACAATAAGGTGCAGCAATGTGGGTTTTAGAATACTTATTATACTTTCAAGAACGGAGAGCTAGAGATAAAGCTCCTTCCCACCAAGGACCTCCAAGCCCTTAAGCTCAAGAGGAAAGCATGAATTTTTCTCCTCCAACGTTTTGAATAGGATGGCATACTATATCCTCATCCAAACTCGACAAGGGCTAGAGATAAAGCTCCTTCCCACCAAGGACCTCCCAGCCCTTAAGCTCAAGAGGAAAGCATGACTTTTTCTCCTCCAACGTGTTGAATAGGATGGCATACTATATCCTCATCCAAACTCGACAAGGTCGAGTTTTTTTCAAGGAGGAAGAATTGATGCAGCAGCAGTGGATTGGGTGAACGAATACAATGGGCTTTGGAAGCCAAAACCTATGAATTACAGGCCATCCAAGTTTGGTCGAAGGCACTAAAAGGGTTTTCTGTAATTCTTTAATTCCTATTAAGGGTATTTATGTAATTCTTCCATTGAAGTCTCTATGTAATTTTTTATTTTAATTTTTTTTTGGGGTGAATGAAAGTATTAAAGAAAAAAGAAAACAACACAATAGCCATAAATGCTAACCAAGGAGAAAACCCCAACCTAAGGAAAACAACCATCAAAGGGAGGATACAACAAAAAACAAAGGGAAGAAACAACTAACAAAAAGGAGACAAATCAAAACTTCAGAGGGAAGAAACAAAATCAAAGGATGATACATCAAATTTTAGGGGGGAGAAACAAGTGGGAGATCTCATGAATGGGCCAAATGCCTATTTCTAACAGAGTCAAGGCATACTGAACAACTGAGGAAATTTTATTTCTGATCACAAAATTAATGGCATTCCAAATATGCTCAATAGAATGCAACAAGGACGACCATCTTCTTTTGTTTCTTTCCCACGAAATATGATGAATCACTGCATTAAAAGCCAACTTGCCAAGAGAATCAATAGACGATTTGCCATTAAATGTTTTTAGGATCCATCTCTATTCTCTGTCAAAAGGAAGGATAACTCTAGGGTTTGACCAACATTTTCTAAGAATACCTTTCCAAACAGAATTGGAGAAAGGACAGGAAAACAATAAATGGGATTGACAAATTTCTCTAAAGAAGAAACTCCTGAGTATGAAGCAAAGACAACAATTTCCAAGGAAATCCAACAAAGACAACAATTTGGGATTGACTTCTCTAAAGAAGAAACGCCTGAGTAGAAGCACATTGGTCATAGCTCTCCAAACAGTAAAGCAATGTCTAGGAATATTTGAGCTAAGCTAAACCATCTTGTACCAAGGAACTCTAGGGACTCTAGATGTCACCAAATTCAAAGTAGAGGAAGAGGATAATTTCTCGGAAGAATTAGTAATCCAAAGAATTAGATCCCCATTGCCCCCAAATATTAAACGAATACTAGGAAGCTTACTCCAAACCTCAATGAGATAGAGATAATTACAGGGGCCAGGAAATAAGAACCATCATGTAAAATGGAAGACAACTTGGCAAGTCTATCAGAGCCAACATCATATCTGATCCTGCCATCATATTTAGAAATGAGCACACCATCAGAATATCGATTATCAAGCCAAAGGAAGGTGTCAAAATCATCATCAAGAGATGTCTAGATGTAATTAGAAACAAGATGCCTATATTTAAGAATATTTCTTCAAACCCATAAAGCATCTTGAGTACACAAGGTAGTCTAGATGGAATCAGACTTGAGATATTTGGAATACACCCCAGTCAACCCAAGTGCTCTTCTTTCTAGAAACAATATTCTAAATAAGCTTAATTATTCCAGCAATGTTTGATTCTTTGACCCTACAAAGCCCCAGACCACCCTCATCTTTTGGAAGACAAACCCTAGCCCAAGCGATGGGATGCAAAAATCTTGAGGATTTCTGACCTTCCTAATAAAAGACGACATAAGAGACTCAATCTTGGAAGTGATTAATGCATAGTTGTCACGACTCCTAGGCAAACCAAGGCAGTTTAGGGGGGCAAAAATTAAGGCGACACTAGTAAGGCGCCAATCCAGACAAAGCCAACTGGATGCCTAGGCGATACCTTGACAACTATGGATAGATGTCAAAAGACCAAAAACACTTCAGGCACCCCGCAAAGGAGAGTAATTTACTCTACCATAATTGAAGTCTCTTTCTGAGCCAATCAAGAATAGGAGAACAATGCTGAGCAGCAAGCTTGGAAGAGATCAGCGGAAGCCCCAAATAGGTAATAGGAAGATGGCCCTCAGGGAACCCCAAGATGCCACTCAAACAAGCTTTTAGATACTTAAAAACACCCTCAAAAAATGAGAGGGACTTATAAGGATTAATGGAAAGGCCAGACATCGCAGAAAAAGAATTTAACCTGTCTGAAATTGTTGAAACACAAGAAAGAGGGCCTTTAGCGAAGATCATCAGCAAAAGATAAATGCGTGATCTTCAAGGCCTTACATTTAGGGATTGACTGAATGAAATTCGCCTCAGTTTTAATCATCAGGATTTTGGAGAGGCCCTCAGTGGCAATAGAGAAAAGCAAAGGAGAGCTAGGACAACCATGACGAACCCCTAATTTTGTTCCAAAGAAACCGTGAGGGATCCATTGACTAAAACTGAGAAATAACCTGATGAAAATGCAACAATGAAGTTCCCTGGAGGTTGGTTTGGTTTAGCTATAATATTCCTAGACATTACCTTACTTGGAGAGCTATGACTAGATTGCTTCCCATAAAGGAGTTTCTTCTTCAGAGAAATATGTTAATTCCTAATTGCTGTCTCTGTTGGAATTCCTTAGAGAGTTTTGATCTTTTTTTTCCTATCCTACTCCAATTCTATTTGGAAAGGTATTTTTAGCAAGTGTTGGCCAAACCATAGGGTTATCCTTCCTTTCGACGAAGAATGGAGGTGAGTTCAAAAATTATTAAATGCCAAGTCTTTTCTATGACTACCTGGGCAGATAGCTTTCAATGTTCTCATTCATCATATCTGGAGGGCGCGAAACAAAAGAAGATGGACTTCTTCATCACGGTCAATTGAGCACATTTGGAATGATATTAATTTTGAGATCAAGAATAAAATTCTTCCAACATGCTTTGTGTGTCCTAACATTGCTAGATGCATTAGGCATATGACCTATTCTTGGGATCTTCCTCTTTTTCCTCCCCCCTCCCCCTCCCCCTCCCCCTCATTTTATTGTATCATCCTCTGTTTTGTTTTTCCCCCTATCTTTGTTGTTCCCCTATTTGTTTTTGTTTCCTCCCCCACCCCACCCTAATGTTTTGTTGTATTCTCCTTTGAATGATTGTTTTCTTTAGTTAGGGGCTTTCCCCTTGGTTTGCCGTCGTGGCTTGTGTTTTTTCTCTATTTCTTTTAATATACTATCTATTCACCCAAAAAACAATGAATCCAAAAGATGAAATTAGGCGGGAAGTTCATCCTAGAAAGAAGCTGATCTATACAGTCCCATCTGATGGAGTCAAAATTCAAAAGCCTTATGAATGTCCAGCTTAAGAAGAACAGAAGCAGGAAAGTTCTTCCTATCATAACCCCTAACAATTTCATGGCAATGAACTACCAATGATAAAAGTTGCTTGATTATGGTTAACAATAGCATCAATCACCAACTTAAGTCTAATTGCAATGATTTTGCAGTACAATTATAAAGGAGGTTAGCACGAGAACTGGGGCGAAAAAAAGAAACCGAGTCAGCCGCCTCACGCTTGGGAAGAGTCTGGTTTGAATTATTTTAAGAGCTAGTTGTCATAAGTTGTGGGCCTAAGTCTGGTTTTATGTCCAGTTTAGGCTAGTATTTTATTCTTTTAAAATATCATTTTAAATTGTTAATGTTGTTACTTGTTTGGAGGTTGAAGTCCATTAGATGTCTACTTTCTGTTTTAATATAAAAGGATTGTAAATCCCCTAATCGATTGGAATAAAATATTCTCTCTCAAGATCAATCCATCCTATAGCAAGCACTGAATAGGTTCTTGCTATCTGGTTTTTCAATAACAGGTTACTTTATTTAATACTATATTCTGTTAGCAAGAACTTAACTTTAGATCTGGTTTTCTGTTATCCTGTTCTAGTTATAATTCTCTTTGATTATAGATCTGAAGTTCTGTATATTCTGTGGTCCCTTATCTAAACCAGAACTATTACTTTCTGTTATTTCACGGACACCCCCTGTAAGTATATCAAATATCACGGACACCCCAAACATTGTCAAAATATCAACCTTCCCCCTGACGTTAAGCACAGTTAGTACCCAAAGTTGAAATGTCCATTTTACCCACTTAGTTATTAAAATAAAAAAGGATAAATCACACCCAGGATACCTAACGTTTCGACATTTGTAGCACAGATACCCATTCTTCCTCTTCTTCATCTTCTTCTTTTTCCTGCAACACCACCGTCCCCCCTACCTGCTGCAAACCAACCCAACTCCACCAGCTCATACCCCTCCTCCAACCCTAACCCACCTTCACCGTTACTTCCACTTCCAACCCTGGCCACCACCTCACCCACTGCAACATATACATTGTAGCAAATCTTAACAATCTGAATCAAACAATCGCCTCGGATCAATACGCAGGGAGACCGGACAGCAGTACACAAGGCCTTCAGCACGGCAAGCTCATTCCCATCTTCACCAACACCGGCACATTTGAAAATGGAATCAATCAACCGATACAAAACAGAGGGATTGTCATTACCCTCGGGACGATCGATCTCACCGTGGATTAGGCCTCGAGAGAACAGCTTAACAGCGCATTCCAGAGCAGGCTCGATGACCTTAACGGAAGCCGACTCAATAGCAAGGATTAAAGGTTGGAGAACGAATTCAGCATCTGCAGGAATTAACCCAAAGATGGGCATGTCTGGTAATGGATCAGGTGAATCTTTGATGGTCTCGAGCTTGTCAAGTACTGATTTGCAGGCAGCAACCAATTGAGCATGCTCCCACCACGCTACATTCTTGATGATCTTGTCTAACGAAGGACCGAGAATGTGACCGGCGCCGTGGCGCGGGAGATTCCGCCTAAGACCTGCAAAAAGGACATGGAGAATAATCGAATTCAGATAATGGATAGGGTTTCAGAGCTGAAATAGGTCCGTTGTGTCTCTTGTTTTTCCTTGTGTTTTCTAACTTTATAAAGAGAAACCTGACAACCCACCAAGAACCCAAAATAACAACACTCTTTGTGGCGATGGTGATGGCGGCAGTGGTGGTGGTTGGGGTCAAGGTTGAAAGGGAGGTGAAGGTCAATGGTGGTAGTGGGATTAAGAAGGATAAAATTGAAAATATGCATACTAGTTCACTACTTCCCATGGAGGTGAAGAATAACATTGGGAGAGATTGTTTACATGGAGAGAGAGAGAGAGAGAGAGGAAAGAAGAACGTGGGAGAGATGTTATGGAACAGAGGTAAGTTACCCTTAAGGGTATTATGGGCAGTTCACCCTGTAGTAAGGGTAATTTTGTCATTATAAAAGAACTAACAGTGACTTAACTGCACAGCCCTAACAGAGTGGACTAAGATGAAATAAAATCATAAATAAGGGGGTGTCTGTGATATTTTGATTGTTAGTAATCAGTGTGCGATCCAGCGGAAGCATAACAGGAACAATAGCTATCAATGGGAGATGTCATTCAATGAACAAGAACAGCAAGGGAATCAATCGTTACCTAGAGTTTCACAGATGCAAAACCTCCAACCGATGATAGCCTTTCGCAATCGTTCCACGCACCATGCAAAGCTTTGCGTTCCCACACGATCAAGCCAACTCCTCCACACTCTAGGGTTCTCAAAACCCTAGACTATCTCCAAGATCAAACACCAAGAGAGGGAAGGGAAGAGAGAACGGTTTCTAGGAGGGGAGGTGCTCCACGTTTTGGGTTGTGAGAGAGTGATCCTTGTATTTTGGCAATCTGATATTATTATATATCATTCCCCTTTCTCAACCCTAATTGGTAGCACACGTGGGTAAGGAATATTGAGTTGCCTATTGGGATTCAATCACCAACCCATCAAATCTTTTCCGCCAAGGAAAGATCCCTATTGCTAGAGGAATCCAATATTGGGTCCAATATCCAATATTGACCCAACATCTTTCCTTTTCTAACATTGACAACGTTTGGGGTGTCCATGATATTTGATATACTTACAAGGGGTGTGCGTGAAATCTTCCCTTTTTCAAAAACAGGTCAGTTTATTAATACTATATTCTGTTAGCAAGAACTTAACTTAAGATCTGGTTTTCTGTTATCCTGTTCTAGTTATAATTCTCTTTGATTATAGATCTGAAATTCTGCATGTTATGTGATCCCTTATCTAAACCAGAACTACTACTTTCTGTTATTTACCTGTTTAAGTTGCTTGTTTGAACCCCACTTGATCAATATTAAGTTCTGATTTTGACTCACATCTAATAGTATATTAGTGGGCCTGTTTGCTTCTGTGATCAATATTAGTCGGTGTATGTTGGAGGTATTGAGCTAACAATAGAGGCTATAGGACTGTCTTTGACATCCAATCTACAACTAGTTAGATATCTACTTGAAGCAGTAAATAGAACGATAGCCAAAGAAATTTTAGAGGTTTTCTGACTGTCTGAGTGAAAATAAAATTGTTCTTGGAACTTCAATGTTGGTTTTCTTCTCAAACTGAAAAACATCCTTTAATGCAGGAGCATGATCTCAATACTTTGAGATGAATTGATCATTCAATTTGGGTCTTAGATTTGAATTTTATTATGTGGAGCAATACATTAATATGGTCCTAATGGCGTAAGAATATTTAATAGTTGTTTTAAGTGACATTATGGTCTAAGTTGATAGAGATAGAAGTGGGAAGTTGTTAGTATCTTGTGAGGCCCATCCATTCAAAGGATTCTAGATTTAAGGAATATCATATGCACAGTATCATAGGGAGAAGTTTCCTTTTTCAAGTCTTTATTTCTTTTAGTATTGTAAGTGTTGGAGTCAACTAGGGACTCCCCAAGATAGCTTGCATTTGGAGAGTTTTAGGCAATTGAAAGTTCCTTTCTTTGGATTGAATCAAATTAATAATATGTAAAGGCTTAACATCCCTCATTACAATTAAAGGAATACAATTGGTTTAGTTTATTGGATAGTGAGGTCAGTACCTCTCTCTCTCAATTCTTGCTTATTCACTTCCTTTTACCTACCACAAGGAGATCTGATCGAATCTGAATCGACTTGGTGTCAGAGCCGAACCTGAAGCTCTTCACATGGAGGACGATCAATATATCTACAGCCTATTACTTTCATTAAAAGAAAGTATGCATGCCCAAAGAGGGTATCAAAGACAAACCTCTGAAGAATTTATTCAAAAAATTTGGGTTATACTTAAAGTTCTACAACCACAAGTTGAAGCCGAGTTGATCAAAGAAGCCTTTGACTATGAAGACCCTCAAGAGGAGCCCATGATCACAATCAAAGACAAATTGATCAAAGATCAAGAACCTTGGACGGAAGATAATGATGAAGAGGAGCAAATCACGATCAACCCTTTAGAGATCAAACACGTGGAAATTGTGCTTCTGCAGTAGATCTTCAACGTCAATCCGATGGTCACTAATTTTGTCCATGATGTCCGTAAGAAGCATCGGATCGACGAACCAAGGCAATAGATCGTGGATACTGCCAATCAAGTGGTAGACATACTCCCATACTTTAAAACATAAAGACGATTTTTTTCTAACAATGGGAGAATAATGCAAGAGCATGATCTCAACACTTTGAGATGGATTGATCTTTCAATTTGGGTCTAAGATTTGAATTTTATCATGTGGAGCAATATAATAATATTGTCCTAATAACGTAAGATAATATTTAAAAGTTTTTTTAAGTGTCATAGTAGTCTAAGTCGATAGAGATAGAAGTGGGAAGTTGTTAGTGTCTTGTGGGGCCCATCCATTCCAAGCATTCCTAGATTTAAGGAATCTTATATGCACACAATCGTGGGTACATAGGAGCAGTTTCCTTTTTCAATTAGTCTTTATTTCTTTATAATTAAAGTGTTGAAGTCAAAACTCTCCAAGATAGCTTGCGGTTGGAGAGTTCTAGGCAATTTAAAATTACTTTTTTTATTTGGATTGAATCAGATTTATAAATATGTAAAGGCTTAACAGCCCTCTTTACAATTAAAGGAATGCAATCGGTTTAGTTTATTGGATGGTTAGGTCAGTGCCTCTCTCCCTCTCTCTCCTCTCTCTTCCCCCATGACTTGGGGTTTTCTATCCTTGCTGCCAGTTTCACTGTTAGCTTTAACTATTATATGCCTTCTGTGAGACCAACTGATGATAGCCTAAGTTTCATCCTTTTCCCTTGGAACAATCGGCGAATTTTCCACAATTTGGCCTTTGTTCTTCTGCTCTAAACATACTTTGCATATTAGTGTAAGGAATCACAGTTC
The DNA here is from genome assembly GCF_018873765.1 of Telopea speciosissima. Taxonomy (NCBI): domain Eukaryota; kingdom Viridiplantae; phylum Streptophyta; class Magnoliopsida; order Proteales; family Proteaceae; genus Telopea; species Telopea speciosissima. The sequence goes on along the minus strand of NC_057917.1, from coordinate 36,057,686 downwards.
AGCTCTGTTCTATATAGTTCTAAACTTCTAATGATTTGAGACCAGAGCTCAAATTACTGATATAAGTTTTATTGCTGCTTTCGAAGTTTTCAACCAGCAATTACATCCGCACAAGACTAGACGTACAGTTATATTTTAGCAGAACACATTGGTTCACAACTTGCTGCCTTGTCTTCGAGTCTAGTATATCACCATTAAGATCTGGTTAAACCATCCAGAAGTGAGTCAAATGGACAGTCATTTTTGGAACCTAAAATTCCAGGCACCATTAGTTGGAACATTTTCTTATTTCAGCTACTTATCCTACACCAATCTCTCAATGATGACTTCCCTTCTGTACAGTACTGTCCATTGACCATCACTTTTATCTTCCAAACTTTATCTCTTACACACATTTTATAACTCCTTCACCTTTAACACCACCACCAGCCCCCCAAAAAAAATAATATGTGAGAATTGACGACCAATATATTGCTTCTGGCTTCTATTGGAAGGAGGCATATTCTATTCCTTCTTTATTCATAGCTCTTACAAACAATTAATCCTCACTTTTGCTATAGGACAAATAAGAATGAACTTAGAAATTATCTTTTTCTCATTCGGAATTCAAGGCTGATTGTACTGTACAGGCCCACTGGATTTACTTAGCCCTATATGACAGATCCTAACAAATAAATCTACTGATCTGTTGCCAAAGGGAAATGATGGCCATCCACAGAAAATATTAAATTTGAAAACAAGTAAAGCAGATCAACTACAAATTCTATTGAGGTGTTCCATAGGATTCTCAAATTATAAATATAAAGAAAACAAGAATTGAAAAACTAAATTTATAGAATAAATATGAATTCCCTGACAAAGCTACATCCATACAAAACTCATAGAATGAGAAAATTACATCTGAACCCCAATAAATAGCTTAGGCCTCATGCTTATCCAAGGCTCTGGTGACAATAACTAAAATAAATTTAAAAATTCAAAATACTTTAAGGAGAAAAAACCAGCCAAAAGATTGATACAACACAAGCAGACAGAAAACTAGAAATTGTTTAAGAATGAAATACACTTTCGTAATTAAGAAATGTTTATTTCAAAACATCAACATTCAATGGCCTAACCCCTTTATTTTTTTCTCTTTCATTTTTTTTTTCCCTTTGGTTGGGGTGGACATAGATAGTATGAAGAAAGGCCTAATTTTGGAGCTTAAATGTACTGCCGTTAGGTAAGTCTAATTAAAATGCTGCATTGTGGAACCTAAACAATCTAAGGCAAATCCCAGAAACACCTTTTCAATTTTTAGATTTTTTCCTCCTCAGAAAATTTCTTAAATTTCTTTTTTGAAAAAGAGTCTTAAATATCTCCTATCATAAATATTTTGTAATTGAATTCACAGTTGCAAAAAAGCTGCAAGAAATTAAAAGTATCCAATTCAAACTATGGCCTTCGGCATGAGGGAAACACGCAAAAAGACAGGCAAAACATAATAGATTGGTTACAAACAGACACGCACGGAAAGAAGAGAGAAGAATTGGAACCTAGCGTATTGCAGAGACCAATAGAAATACTGACAGATCTTCTCCAAGATAGTGGTACTTATCTCTGGGAACGTGACTTCTCCATGCTGAGTTTCAGCAAAACTCCCTGCCAATTTAAAACGCGATAGCAGACGATTAGCACAAAAGCTTAAAACGAAATCCCTAAATTTCTCCAATTAAACACTATCAACATTAACTTCAGATTGGGAGAGAGACCTGGAGAAGTGAGCATGTTACGAATAGTCTGAGAAACCATGGCAGCTTATTTTTCGATGACGAATTCGAAGCCCTCAGCACTGATCAGCTTTACCATGTCTTCCTTTTTCATCTTTCCAAATTCCATCCGAAACTTTCGAAGAACTTTGATCTACCAAACAACTTTTTGAAGACGGAAAGGAAAAAAAATACATTTGGATTAACGGGAAAGTTTTCCTTCGCCGCATGGTTACAGATAGGGTTGTAAACGGATCGGATTTGCATCGTATAGTGCTATATTTGCATCGCATCTGATTAGCTATCGGACGGATTCGGATAATGCTAAACGGATACAAACACGGATACGGATCGAATATTTTATCCGTTTACATGTAAATATAGCTTTTCGGATAGCTATAACCTATCCGTATCCGCATCCGTTTAGCTTTCGGACGGATTCGGATTGTGCTAAATAGATACAGACACGGATACGGAAATGGATTTCGACTATTCATTTACACCCCTAGTCACATAAGAATCCGCCACTATTTTAATATTATAACATCATAATCATTAAATCTAGACCGTTGAATATGAACAAATGTATTAGATCATGTAGTATACTTTCTTCTAAACATATAACACATGTCATGTATAAATATATAGATACCCATTTTTTTATGAAAACAAAAAAAAATATTAATTAAACAAAGGGTTTTCTTTCCATTATATGCTCAGTGAAGTATAATGTTTCACTATTTGCCTCATTGTACTATTTTTTTTGGATAAAGCCACATGATAGTACATGGGCAAAACTTCGGCTTAAAATGAGAAAAGGACTAGGCAAGCATATAGATACCACTTTTTTAATGAAAACAAAAAAAAACTTGGCAGTACATGGGTACAACTTCGGCTTAAAATGAGTACAAGACTAGGCAAGCATCACTTTTTTTTTGTTTTTTTTGGTAGATAGGCAAGCATCTCATTGGTACAATTTCAGCTTAAAATGAGTGAAGGAAGTAGCTGAAATTACAAGATTCCATTTTGATTTTATATTCATCTTCATTTGATGGTATTTTTTGTAATTTGACTAAAACTATGAATCAAAATTTGAGCAACTTTCTTTGCTTACTTTGGAATAAAAGTTAACCATTGAGATGTATTTGGGGTCCTCTGTCAAATGGACTAATCTATGTACTGTTAAGTTGTAAATAGTGAAGTGTTATACGTCACTAGGCATAGTGATGCCTAGAAGGACTAAAAAAAAGACATACCAAGTGCACGCCACTGTGGGGTTTGGGGAGGGTCATAACGTACACTGCCTAACCCCTTCTTTTGCAAAGAGATTATTTTCTGATTTGAACCCGTGATCATTTATCACAATGGACTGTGGAGCAACCTTTACCAGTGCCTAGGACTCTTAAACAAAAGAACATTCTACATTATCCTTGACCACGGCTCATGTCTCAAAACTCTAGCCATCCTAGCCCATCAATGAGCAACTGGCATTACATGTTTATCCTTCTTCATAATAAATGCAGACTGAAAAGTTTTATATGAGTTGCAAAATGTCGTACAATAAATTGAGAAAAACTACTCTATGGGGAGGGTGGCCCCTACACCTAAACACGGAGGGGGTGAAATTGTAATACCCCACACATGATTATGAATTATTTATAATATTTTCATTGTTGGGTAGGTGTATCATTAAGTCCGGGCCGGAGCTAGCTGTGACTAGCTAGAATCGTGTCTAATGGATATATGATTTATTTAAGGTGTATATTTGGAAATTTGTATGTCTGGTTTATACGGTTTGATTAATTGATTTGTACTATGGTTTAATTTAAGGGTTCAATGGATGGGTTAGTTCACTGGTTTGGTTCAACAATGGTCTAATTTAAGTTGTATGGGTTTCATATGTATATAGGAGTTGGACCCAAGGGTAATTTTGGAAAGAAAAAAGGTTGATGAGCTATGCATGAAAATCTATTGGATCTTTATACTAGTAGAGAATAGAGATGGAATATTCCAAAGGCAAATGTGGAAATTTGATATGGACAATAAAATGTTACAAATCTGCCATTGAGACTTTTTACCTTGAATACGGGTAACTGAGGATTTGAACCCTCATTTGTGTATGTTTTGAGAATGCTAGAAAATCTGTAGAGGGAAGAGAAGAGACCTTAAAGAAGAAGAATTTGCTAAATCCCTTGATGCATGGAGGATCTGATGAGGGAATTTTGCTAAGAAAATGCTGGGATTTTGTTGTATGAACTTGTTTTGAGTAATATCAAGCGGTTGGACTGCAACTGAAGTTTTGAGGAGGAAAATTTGAGAAAAATAGTGGTAATTTTGAGGTAAGCTTTTGGTACATGTGGTTTTAGAAGCTATTTTGAGAGGACTAAGAGTTGGGGAAGAGTCTACGGGATGTAGTGAGCCGGTGCCCATGAATCCAAATCCAGATGCCAAGCAGTGAACCAGTTCCTCAAGCGAGCTGTGCCGGTTGCTCTCGGGAAGAAATCCAGCGAGCCGGAACCCAGGAATCCTGATCTGATTGGTGCTGAAAAGTTGATTTTGGCTGTTTGTGTATCTTTTTAGGTATTCCTCCCTCCCAAGAGAAATTGTAAGAATTTTTTTTGGTCAATTGGATTATTTTGAGACTAAAGGTGAGTAGGATTACTCAAGTAATGCTATTTAATTCATTACTTGATTATATTACATCAAACAACAATGACTAATATGTTTGAATAAAAACAAACCACGATGATTTCATATTTTGTGATTGTTGATTGTTATGTGTTCCAGTGTCATGAACTACTATATGTAATACTATTTCATGAAAACATTTATTATATATGAGTATATCAGGTTATAGAACGAAACGAATGCAAAATGAATGCTTATGAATGAATGGAAGAATGTTCATGTTAAGTCTAATGCAAATATACAACTCGATGAGGTATATCAAGCCTTTATAGGCAATCACGATGAGAAAGATCCGGCCTTTCTAGGCAATCACGACTTGAACGGTCCGAACCTTAATTGGCACCCTACAAGTATACGCACCAATAAGAGGAGTTGATGTAACGGCCCCAAATACCAAGCCTAGCTAGGCCTACAAGACCAGAGCTGACTAAGAAGTTACACAGGAGAATTATACTCTAACATCTTAATATAAACTACAGTGGAAAGATGGAAACATTCATGTCAAGACAAAAATAAGATAAATCAACTACTATGAAGAAACAGATCTGATGGCTAGCCTACATTCATATATATGTATCTCTATTGATGAGAGACTATGTTACACCCATGCCCCAACCATACTAATAGGACAACACTTTGATGAAGATCATGTGATTATTCAATAACTAATGATGCCCAATTATACCACTCTTATGTGTATGGACCCCCTCGAGAAGACCCCACCTCATTTGGAGTGGAATAACCCTGGAATTCACCTGAGCGGATGATCTAGTAGGAATCCAGCGGACGATGCCATCATCTGCTCTATCCTTTGTCCGCTCAGTGTAAAAATGCCCAGAATCGGGTATATTGGTGTTGGACCTGCGTAGTCAAGCCTACGGCTCCACCGTGGGTTAGTCTAACCTATTTAAGACCTAATGTGACCATTTAAGACCTAAGACTAAAACCCTACACCCCATTTGGGATCCCAAACATCTAGAACCCCATTTTGACCCTAAATTACTCCCCAACAAAACACACCCTAACTTCCTTAGCTAAGTTGAGCTAAATCCTACCTCTCCTCTCATTTCCCTCATTTCTAAACCCCAAGGAAGAGGGGAAAACGTGGAGACCTCAGCTTGGAGAGGAGAAGAAGATGGAGAAAGGAGGGATCCTAAGGCCATTTTGAGCTATCATTGAGCTTATCTCACTCCCATAACTTAGCTTAGCACCAATTAACCTTGGACTTGGAGCTCGTGGAAGAGGTGGATTGAAGCTCAAATCCAGCCTTGGAGCTTATTCCCTTGTTGTACCAAGCTCACCTCATTGTAAGCAAGCTAAACAATGAAGTTCCAAGGCTAATCTCTTAGCATTTGATTGAAATGTCATCTAATCTCTAGTCTAAGCTTAGGGTTTCTTGTTTAATAGTTGTTAGAACTTCTATTATGTTGATTTAATGTCAATTAATGACCTCTATTAGTTGGTTTCCTAACCCATAGCCAAGCCACCATGAAACCCTAAGCTTGAACCTCTCAAATTGGGGATTCTTGTTGAATTGAACCCAAACCCTCATAAGGATCCTAAATGGATCAAATCCCTAGGATTAGTAGCTCCTATGGAGGCTAAGATCCTCATGGACCTCCAATTGGCCCCATGGCCATTAGCCAAGAGCTGGTTCGTGCTCAAGCCAAGACTCAATAGTTTTGGCCTGAGTGGACGATGTAGCCATAACGAAACATCATCTGCTAAAAAAACAGAGCATCGTTCGCTCTAATCATATTGAGCTGATGTCTGCATAGCCCGCTGGCCTGCGGATGATGTGCACAGTTCACTCAGGCCAGTAACTAATGGCTTTGGGGTTGACTTCAAACTTGATGCCCAGACCTTCTCTCACCTATTGTATGGTTATTTATGGACATGTTGGGGTAGTGTACACCTACGGCGGAAGGCGTGCACTACATGGAACCCATGATTGCTTACACTTCGACGATTGTGAGTGGATTAAACATTTGAACTATTTTATGGAATGTTTCTCATTAGGCATATGCCTAGTATGTGCATCATATGTGATGTGTTGGTTATGCATGTTATGTCATATAAGTTGATGTGAACATGATGAGATACAACTGTGATATATGATGCTAAGTCGAAATTTTATTTTAAATGTTGTATAATTGATGACATGAAGGATATGAAACAGGAACGAGTGATGGAATCCAAGTGCCGTGAGTGTGCACTGGACTTGGGATTACCATGAGAGTGATGTGAGAAGAGTGACATGAATATACAATGGTGGATATTTACTATATGCTTTGACTCCATACAGTTGTTCTTATGGTACTTATTACTTATTACTAATTAGATGCTTGAGGAAAATTTGTATAAATAATTATATGATATCATTTAGAAATCCTCAATCATATATTGTATTATTCTCTAACTCTTCTGCTGTGACTCTGAACTTTCCTCTGAACTTTATTCTTGGAATGGTGAATGCGGTACTGCAATATATCGATCCTGTGTTTTTGGTGTGGAATACGAGGGTATTCCCATCACATAGCCCTAGTTTGGGATAGGGGTGTGACAACATGGTATTAGAGTGCTTTTGCTTTACCCAGTTCATTGTTCGATTCATTCCATCTTAACCTGATCTGCGATAGGAATCGAAATAATAAAACTTTTCTCTTTTCATTGCTTTTTTTTTTTTTTTTCTCTTTCATATGGTCACTTTCACAGGCATCCAATAACTTAACCCCTGTTGACAAGGGTGCGTAGCATGGGTGATGATACTCTAGCCCAATGCATCTATATGGCATCGTATGAGTCGGGTGGTGTCAACCGCATCTCATTCTACGGGCTACCACATGCCTCATTTTCAAGTCGGTTACGGCATCTAGTCTAGCAATTCACATACAGCTTTCATTGTCCATACACAGAATTCACCAGGCAAGCATTCTTTATTCAATAGAATTCATAGTAATTGAATTAAGTGAACGGTGCAATAGTATCATTATAATTTGTATTGACATATGAGCCATGTTGCATTTACATACATGGTGTAATTTCACTCACCTTGTTCTAGTCCTACTGGTTCAGCTGTTGGTTCTGTTCCGGTTGGTGTCTGACTGTACACCTCGAGCATCGGGATCAAAACCTAATTTATCGGATCATAAATGTGTGTCAATTAATACTTAAAGTTATATTAATATCCTAGTGTTGGTCTAGGCTTACTGGTCTGACTTGTATTTATACTGATGTTACTTGGAATATCTCTGGGTCTTGCACTGGGCTTTCGGGCCTATCTCTCGGTGCATCATCCAAAGATGTGGAATTTATCTGACTTGGTACCTTTACAGCATAATCAGCCAATACATGGCCCAAACAGTCACACAAACCAGTACCCAGGTCAGCAGTTCAGCTGAAACCAATCCTGGGCATGGTTACCTGGCCCTGTGGGGCCCACTTGAGGACCCAGAGTATGGATGATAGCATGCATAAGTGGAGAGAGGTATTTTGGTCATTTACCTCCCCATCACATTGCCAATAGGTCACTGGTGAAGGTCCAAAAAGGCAGGACACAAATTGAGCCCAATTTATATCTCTGGGCGTTTCACTGGGTGATTGGGCAATTTCCCAGTGCATCGCTCAGAGCCTGTTTGACATGGTTTGGGTAGTTTTTCTTAGATTTTGCAGCAAGGGCTGCCATGATTTCGATCTGGGATGCATGAGGAATGGTCATGGACCATAATTGAAGTAAAATCCATTGGTCTAAATGGTTTTGGGTTTGGTTTTTCCATTTGGAAGCCAGGAGGTGTTCTGACAGCACAGAGAACAGCTGTCCAGGCTGAGCTCAAGCTCAAGGATTCAATTTGGGCTACATGCAGGGCTTCTTTTACGTATATTTTTATGGTAGGACTCTAATCCTATGCTAAAATATGCAAGGATCATCATGCATGCAAAGATCCATGCCCAGACTGCCTATTCAGGATGCAACTATGCAGTGCAGTCAGGCACAGAGACTGACTTCAGTCTCAGTTGCAGAAACAGTAGCACAACTTGATATATTATGATCAGATCTTACATGCAATGGCTTTTCATGTTAGATCTGATGCATCCCAAGGCATTCCCATGGTGTTTTGAGCATTAGTAGCCAGAGGTACCACCAACAGAGCAGAGATCAGAGGTTAAACACAGAGAACAACAACATACAGTGTTTGTGATTATTACCTGGAGGTTGTATGCAACTGGATCAGAGCTCAGAATGTAGCACATGTCCCCCTTCCTTCTTCTCTCTTCCTTTCCTTTTCTTCTTCCTTTTCCTTCTCTTTCTCTCTTTCTATTTCAGCTACCGCAGCAAGGACGAAATGGTAGCTGCCCCCCTCTATTTATAGAGTTGGGCTGACTAAGGCCTATTTGGCCTCAGGGTCCATTTCCCAAGAATGCATTTTTAAGTGCATTTTGGGCCATTCTGGCTGTACAAGTGGGGTCCACATGGCTCTAGGGGTGGGTAATGGTTCTTAAAATTTCCATCTACCCCTAGAGGGTGTTCATGGTCTGTATGGGTGGTCCCACACATCTGGAGTCCAATAAACCCATTTCAGCCACTCTGGGCGATTCTCTGGGCCTTTAGGCCAATCGCCCAGTGCATCGCCCAGAGATTGCAACATTGTTGTATAGGCCTTGGGCTTGCACAGGTGCTTGGTCTATGGCTTGGGCATTGCACTAGCATCTCATCCAAGGTCTAACACACATCTGAACAGGTGTGGGCCTCACATATATGGATAGGAGAGAGAGGACCTAGGGTTGATGCAGTACATCATGTTGTGGGCAGTGCAACTGCATAAGTCTGCAACCCATCTTCTGACAGGTATATAGGAGGACATCCTCAGGGGTTCTCCACTGAATTCAACCACTGGAGTGATGCTCCACATTGTGTTTAGGTGTCTGGTCAAAGGTTCCTGTCCTTCATCCAAAATTTCAGTCAGTCAGGGGCAGGTTTGACAGTACTAGATGCGAAAAAAATGTGGCCTACCTCCTCGTGGACTGTAGTAGTCTGCCATCTAAATATTAGGAATGATCCTTTAAGACTCTATTTGAATCTACCACTTTAGTCTATCTCTTTCTTAATTTTCTCTCAAGTTTTGTCTTCTTAATGGGACGAGACAAGTGGTTAAATAGAAAGAGAGACTTAAATATTCACCTCATATGCAATTCTTCCATTTCCTCCCATGAAGGAAGTGGATGTAGTTACATGACTTCATTACATATCTAATTAAAACAATAAATGGAAGTTTATATAACTTCATTGCTTGCTTAATGGAAAACATTAAGTGGAAGTTTACATAACTTCATTGCTTGCTTAATGAAAAACATTAAGTAGAAGTTTAATTATGCTAATGTGATAATCATATGCTACATTAGCCAACATTCTCCCACTTGGTTTAGATTGCCACATGCCAAATAGATGATTAAGTCCTAAACTTGATGTCTGGCCATACTGAACTTAATCTCAGTAGAGAATCCTACATTCAAGATGAAAATTTCAACTTAACAAATCATGGCAGTCCAAGTTCTTAATACTTAACTTTTCCCTTCCATGTATCACAATGAGCTAATCCTTCTCAACTTGAACCATTATATAATGAAGTTTAAGCTTTATAGAATTAATCCCATGATTAATTCTGTATTGACTCAATGGTCAATTTAAGTCCAAACTTTCTTGCCTAATGACTTGATAGGCATCTGTTATTCTAAACAAATGTGCATAACTATAATGAATAATAGAAAAATCAAATTCACAGTAACTTTATTGATACTTTAATCGGAATCAAACTTTATACTGTAATATCTGAAATTACATTTAAACACACCATGATTTGCATAAGCCCATGTTCCTTACATGATCTATAAAAACCTTAGGTGCAAGCCCTTTAGTAAATGGGTTAGCAATCATTTCATTGGTACCTATATGTTTAATCGAGACCTTGTGATCCCGAACATCTTCCTTTATGACAAAATACTTGAACGATGTGTCTGCATCAACTAATTGAGCAAGTATTATTAAAAAATCTAACCGCTGCCGTATTATCATAGTAGACACAAATCGACTTCTCAATGGAGGGTACAACTTTGATGTCTGTGATAAATTTCCTCAACCATGATGCTTGAAAAATAGCCTCATAGCATGCCACCACTTTAGCTTCCATAGTAGATGAAGCAGTCTTTGGTTGCTTTATGCTTCTCCAAGATACTGCTCCTCCAACCAGTAAAAATAAAGCCTGATGTAGATCGTCTTGTATCTTCACATCCAGCATAGCCTGAATCTGAGAACCATTCAGCTCCAATTTTATGAACATGCCTGTAGGTTAGCATGTAGTCTCTGGTGCCTTTAAGGTATCTCAGTACTTTCTTTGTTGCTGTCCAATGTGACATTCCAGGATTCTTTTAGAATCTACCTAATACTCCCACTGCAAAAGCAATGTCAAGTCTTGTACACCCTTGAGCATACATAAGACTGCCCACTACAGATGCATAGGGGTTGTTCTCCATTTTTTTCAGGTCTAAATTATTCATCGGGCATTGTTCTTGACTAAGTTTGTCACCTTTAAGAACTGGTGCAATACTTGATTTGGAATCCTTCATCTTGAACCGATCCAAAATTTTATCGATATAACCTCTTTGGGATTATCCTAGGGTCTTGCTGACCTATCCCAGTGAATTTCTATGCCTGAGACATAAAAGACTTCACCCATGTCCTTCATATTAAAATTTTGTGTTAAGAATTCCTTAGTTTCATGTAGTAGTGCGAGATTACTGCTTGCTAAGAGAATATTTACATATAGAACTAAAATAATGAAACCACTTCTATTAGTCTTAATATAGATACATTGATCTACACGATTCTCTACAAAACTAAATGAAATGATTATATGATCAAACTTTAAGTACCATTGTCGAGAAACCTATTTCAATCCGTATATAGATCTCTTTAGCTTACAAACAAGATTTCCTTTATCCGATGAAAAACCTTTAGGTTGTTTCATGTATACCTTCTCATCAAGATCTCCATTTAAAAATGCAGTCTTGACATCCATCTGGTGTAACCCAAAATCATAGGGAGCCACCAATGCCATAAAAATGCACATTGAATCCTTTCTAGATACTGGCAAAAACGTTTCTTTATAGTCTATGTCTTCCTTTTGACTATAACCTTTTGCCACTAATCAGGTCTTGTATCGCTCTATGTTACCGCTAGAGTCTCTTTTGGTTTTGTAAACCCATTTACATCCTGCAGTTATAACTCCTTTTGGTAACTCAACAAGTTCCCACACTTGATTCTTAGACATTGATTCAATCTCATCCTTCATGGCGTTAAGCCATAAGTTGGAATCATGACTGTCAATGGCTTGTTTAAATGACATTGGATCTTCATTTATTCCAATATCATTTTCACATTCTTGTAGGTAAACATAATATTCTAAAGGTATAGCCGACCTTCTAACTCTTGAGGATCGTCTTAATTCTTGATGTTCATGTTAAAACAACTTGTTCATTAATAATCTGATCCTCTTGTGGTGACTGCTCATGAGTTGGTTCCTCATGAGTTAAATTTTGATGTACTACAGGAATTGGATCAAATGTCATAGATAAAGGTATTATCCTTGATCCTTCACCTTGTGACGTGGAATCTTCTTGTGAAACTGTTAGTTCATGGAACTTATATTTCATTTCTTTATACTCCCACTATTGTTGTCATCCTCTAAGATTGGCTATTTTAGACTCGACAATAATAAGGGTGTGTGAAAGGCAATAAATATGTGACCCTTAGATCTTTCTAGATATCCAATGGAATATCCACTAACGGTCCTGGATTCTTGATGAGCACATTTATGTGTGAAATCTTAGGGCATAAAGCATACATTTTACAACATTGGACAGAGTTACTTGATGCTTTCTTGTGCTTTTCAGGTTTTAGGTGAATTCTTGTGAAAATGGAGAAGATGATGCTAAGGAGATGTTTTTTAAGCTATTTAGAGGTGTTAATGGCATGGATACGTAGCCCATCGAGTCAGTTTCGCAACGGTTTAAACGGCACATGATTCCGAGTTGAAACGAAGAAGTTACGGCCGTTTCCGTAACAAAGCGCGAAAATGGTCTGTAGGGGTTTATTTGCAATTATTGACAGTCGGCCGGAGACAAAGTGAAGCGAAAGTTCGGATTCTAGGGGCCTTAACGCAATAATCAAAAGTTATATTTCCTGTACCCGAAAAATTTCATTTGGAGGGCTCTGGACAGTCCAACTTCAACTTGAGATATCTTGGGCTCCCGAACTCCAAATTGGACGAAATTTGGGTCTATTTTGGGTGATTTTTCGCAAGGAACACAATGGTGAGGCCTATATAAACACCCCATGCTCCACGTTTTCTGAAGGATAGAATGGGTATTTTATTTATTCTTGAAAGAATCCTAGTCATCACCCTTACTCTCTCTCTCCTCCAACTTCTCAAGGGCACTTCTGAAATTCTACTTGGGATAGATTTATTTTGAAAGATATTTTCTCACCTATGGAAAGTTGAAAAGTCAAAGCATCTTTGATTTTATTGCTTGGAGGAGATATCTACAAAGAAAAGGAAGCACTTGTTATAATTGGAAGTTTACTTTTCTAGAAATAGAAGTTCTATGTAAACAATTTTCTCTTCTTCTTCTTTCTATTTTTTTCCTTTTTTCTTAGGATTCAAGGCTTTGTAAAAGAGGAAGGAGAAGAGAATATTCTCTTTTCTTAGGGAATATTTCTCCTACACTTCCCTCTTCTCCTCTCTTCCCCTTATAAATACCCCTTGCCCTCTGGGTTGTAAGGGTTAGTTTTTTTTAGTTCAGTTTTTAGTTAGTTTTTAGTTCAATTTTAATTCAGTTTTTTAGTGTAATTTCTATTTCATTCACTTAGTGAAATTTTCTCTTCTTTTCCTATTTTTGGCTTAAGTTCTTAGTTTTGATTTCAAGTTCTTAGTTTTGATTTCATAAGTCTAGTTTAATGGTTGTAATAGTTTTAGTTTAAAGCTTCCTAGTCTAAGTTCCTATGTTGATGACAAGACATGGAGATTTAGAAGAGGAAGCCATGGTGAGTTTATTCAAGTATTCAAGCACATCAAGGTATCTCATTCTCTAAACCCTTAATATCAGTCTCCCTTTCCTCTATCTCTCTCTATCTTCTTCTTCTTCTCCCTCTATTTCTTTTATTTTTTTATATGGTTGTGGTATGTGGATGCACTTTTATTCCCTTATTTCTTTTTATGTGATTATGAAGTGTGGCTGCGTTTTTGTTATTCCTTTCAATTCACTTTAGTTTGATAGGTTAGATGCTCATGTGTTAGGACGCCAATTTAGTCCCTTAATTTTGTTAGATGCTTATGAGTTAGGATGCATTAATTTTCATTAGTTTAATTAGTTTAATTTAACACTTTAATTTGGTTCACTTTGCATTACTTTTAAGTTAATTAAATAGAGTGGCGTATATCTCCTCGTGTTCGACCTGTAGCTACGATTGACCCGTACGCTTGCGGTATTATTTTAACTCAAACAATTCTAATTCGGTTTCATGTGGATTATATACCCTCACCTCAGCTGGACATCCCTAAACACGCAAGTGTTGTAAACTAGGTTTCCTTCCTGTCTAAAGCTCGTAAGGAGTCTTTGGTACAGCCTTTGAAGGAACTCTATTCAAAATGTGTATAACTATTTTCAGGGCTTCACTTCACAATGATATAGGGAGATTAGAGTTGCTAATCATACTTCGAACCATTTTCATTAGCGTACGATTCCTTCTTTCATAAACACCATTTTGATCTGAAGATCCAGGCATGGTATACTGAGCTATAATCATAGAAGAAGAACTCAATCGAAACCTGTCAAAACCACCAAGTTAACTCGGTTTTGTAGGTTTTCGAGACGAGTTGAAGGGTGATTTTAAAAAATCCAAGGTTTCGACTGAAATTTAATGGTTTCAACTGGTTTCAATCAAGATGTTGGTAATTTTGCAAGTTTCGACACTTATGCCCATCGAAACTTGGGGAAACCTGGCTCGAAACCAATACAGATACTTAAGTATACCAGTAACCAAGCCAGAAACCAGGACAGACACTTATTTATGCTTAATATCATTTAAGTAAATGTCTTTGTATTTCATTTACTTAAGATATTATTCATAAATAAGCAAATACCCCCTATTTGAATCCAATAAAAATAGTTAAAAAATCAAATTCCAAAAGGAAAAAAGTCAACCCCCCAGTTCAAGAACATAAACTAGATTTTCGACAATAGGTATAATTTTTAACTCTCTAATGCTGGGGTTTTTCTCATATCTAAAAATTCCATAAATCATAATATGGTAAAACATTACTAAAAACCAAAGTGTGGTAAAATATTCATTTGTTTTGATGTCCAAAAAAATATTTTCATTCAGAGCGATTTTGACAGCATTTGCATACCAAATTAAGTTTGATCGATACATAACTCCTTCAATATAAATCAGATTTAAGCAATCTTGGACTTGTTGGAAAGCTATCAAAATAAATCTTTCTAACAAATCCAAAATTATTTAAACCTAATTTATATTGAAGGTGTTATGTTCCGGTCAAACCTTATTCGATACCATGTCCAAGAACAATATACAATATCAAACTTGGATCAAAACCACAAGTATTATTTTTAGTGTTCTCTATCTGAAACAAATGCACAGATCGGATATAAAATGTAAAAAATAGACAGTACGACAAGAATCAAGGCAAAAAAAGAACTTTTGGGCCTCAAAACCAAGGTTCGAGTTAGCCTGGAGAAAGTTCCGGGTTTCGACCGAGATATGGTCGAAATCAAGACGAACTCGGTTTCTAGCTCGTCGAAACCTAGTCGAAACCCGAGTTTTAGAACCTTGGTTATAATACCTTGTTTTTGAAGATAACGAGCAAATGGATCGGGTTTCTGTCTGGACTTTATGTGCTTACCATATTATTCACCACCTCTATCTGACCTAACAATCTTAATTGTTTGACCAGTTTGTTTCTTTACTTTCGCTTGAAAGATCTTGACGACATCTAAGGTCTCATCTTTATGATCTAGAAGATAAAGATACATGTACCTAGAATGACCATCTATAAAAGATATGAAATATCTTTGATCATTTAGGCATGGTGTAGTGAAAGGTCCACAGATATCTGTATGTATGATTTCAAGTATTTTTGTACTCCTTTTAGCATCTTTCTTGGACTTGTTAGTCTGTTTTCCTTTAATACAGTCTACACAAGTTCTAAAATCAGTAAAATCTAGAATATTAATTACTTCTTTTACCAATATTTTCATTCTCTCAATAGAGATGTGACCTAATCTTTGGTGCCACAGCATGGAGGATTTCTCATTAACAATAATTCTTTTAGTGCTTACATTATTGAATGTAGATAATAAACTATTTTCATAAGCAGAATCCAAATGCAACAAATATAAACCATCGATTAAGCTACTAGAACCAATTATCATATTATTTTTCAAAACTTTTAAAGTTGTACCAAATTGAAAAATAAGTCCTAATGGTGCCAAACGTGACACTGATATCAAGTTCTTTTTAAAAGATGGAATAAAAAAGTTCTATCCAAATCCATTACAAATCCTGAATGCAAAACTAATCTGAAAATTCCTACAGCTACGACTTCAGATTGCATTCAATTGTCTGAATAGATGCATCTTTCATTTTCCGTTGGTAGCCTTGTTTCCAGAAAGCCCTGCATTGTAGTGACAATGTGAGTCGTACAACCTAAATCAACCCACCAGTTATTGTTATGAGAATCAATCAGAAATGACTAATAACATACAAAGGTTTCAAACATACCTTTCTTCTTTAGCCACATCATGTATTTAGTGCAGTCCTTCTTTTGATGTCCTGGTTTCTTGCAAAAGAAACATTTTGGAGAAGCCTTTATGCCTTCAGTCTTTATAGGCATTTTCTTTTGTTTTTCTTCATTTTGGTCTTGCGGGACTGTCCCTTATACTTAGTGATCGTGACATTTGCACTTTCCACCTTTGAATCTCTCTTCAACTTGTCTTCCTCCTCAACACAAATGCAAGATAAGTCATTAAGTGACCATTCACCTTTCTGTGTGTTATAGTTGGTCTTTATGCCGGTAAAATCCTTAGAGAGAATTCAAAATGTGGTATACCAGATAATTATCTGGCAAAACCACCTTAAGTGTCTTTAATTGTGTTACTATGTCTCTCATTTCCCCAATATAAGCTCTCACTCCTTTAGTTTTATCATACCTTATGTAGGGATGTAAACGGATCGAATTCGGTCGGATAGTGGCATTATCATATTCGTATCCGATTATATTCAGACGGATTCGGATAATTTTTGGATAGTGATTTTTTGAATACAGGTTCTCCTAAATGGATATGAATATGGATCGAATTCGATTTTTTGACTATCCGTTGACATATTTACCGTTTTTATGATGAGGGTTAGGGTTGAGACTTGAGAGTTCAGTAACTACCCTTTCTTCTACTCTTCTTAGTCTTTTATTCTCTTACGTTTTTTACTTTTGATTTTTTAATAGATATTTAATTCCATGTATCACATTGCATAAAACAATATATGTAAACCAATAGCAAATCTAGAAAAAGAATCACATTATCTTAACTTATAAATTTATAAAAATAAGATAACAAAATCCAATAAGGTAACTTAAAAGGATAGACAAACACAGAGTTATATTTCAGATATTTTATTACCGTTGGACTGCTAAACGAATCTAATAATAATCGGTTGATAAAACTAAAGTTATGGACTTATCTGACTTGACAAATTGTTCATCCACAGCCTTAAGATAATCAATTGCTTTATCACTCTCTGGAATTGATCCCTTGATGGTCTGGCTTATATTTCTTTTTATTATGGCAAGACAGACCTTGTTGGATCGCTCCCACTCTTTAAAGTGATCTTTTTCATCTTGCGTACTTGATTCCATGAGAGGAGAATGTTTCTTTTCGGAAATCACAAGGTCATTGTCCATAACTATCAACATCGTTTCGACTTTCTCCCTCTGATCCTGGTAATTGTTCCTAAGCATGGGAATTCTGTAAACATTATCTAGGTTTATTGCAATTAATTTAACAGAAGTAACTAATTAATTGAATAAATAAAGCATGCTAATATTATACTAAAAGTTAACTCATGTTAATTTTAGTCACCTTATGCTGACATCAGCCAATGCCAATTACCAACAACATACTAAAACTCATTATAGCCTGTCGTTGGACTGTAGTTGTAACTTGCAATAGTCTGTCAAGTTTAAAACAAATTCAATGTCAAATCGGGTTTCATTACAACTCGCCGTTGGGCTGCAGTTGTAATAACAAAATTTGACTCTTATGTGGTAAAACTAGTGTGCATCACACCAACTCAAATCATACCGTTGGGTGTAGTGTCTAGTGTTTATTACAATTATCTTACCCCAACTTACACGTATGTAAAATAGTCCCCTCCCGTTGGGGATGGAAAACTATCCACATACATCGGTTGCAATATAATGATCTAATTCATGTATTAAAGGAATACATATCACTTTATGGGATTCAACATAAATAGCAATCCCTTAATAACATTTTTTACAATACTACATCTAGACCGCTTATATGCTTTCATAAGCTTGATTTTATATTTTCATAAATAAAATAATAATGCTAATAAATTATTAAGCTTATTATAATTTTAATTATTTTCTCAAGTAAAATTCATCGAGCACTAATACAAATGCCACTAACTTTAATGCATTTACAATATAATTAATACTAACACATAATCATCATGTGAAAAAGGTAATATATGAAAACATGCATAAACATTTACTAGAATATGTAGATATTCAAAACCCTATGGTTCACTGAAGAACCAAGCCATAAAAGAAAATTCAAAATATATTGAGAATATAAGTAGTCTTGATTTGTTCGATCCGATTCAATGTGATGATCTAAACCATACCAATCCACCCAATCAAAATGGGTCGATTACTTGAGTGAGTTTGAATCTTGGATATGGGACAATCAATATTGATCCAGACTTTTACCTCTTTCAGTAACCACATAATTAATATTATTTTGATCCACTGATGACTCTCATAATTAAACATGGTTTAAATGGGAACAAGTAATTAAAACAACTTAAAAATTAATTGTAAGTTCCTACAAGAATTCCATTATAATTATGTTCCTTTAAGAATCTCAATTATAACTGTGTACCTTTAAGAGTCTCATATAACCATATTCCTTTAAACTCATTATAACCACGCAAAATATAAGTAATGCCCGTATATATGTAATTGTTGCCTCTTATCACCTCAATTTTTTAAAATATATTTTATGAAGGTTATTCTTTATGAAAAGAATTATAGGGAAAGATTCATCTTTCTTTTTCCCCCTATGACCGACCCAACAAAGATCCAATGTAGCTGTCGATCGTAGGACTGATGCTGATTCTGACCAAACCAAAAAATTACCAAAAAAAGGGAGAAAAATAAAAAATAAATTAAACCTTCAATGGACCTTGAAATTACCCAATTCCATCAATTATCTATTCTAACCAAAATCCAAATCCAGAGGTTGGAAAAACCTGCTCTGATACCAAATGTAGGGAGGAGGATAATCTAAGAGGATGCATGCACTAGATGCGAAAAAAATGTGGTCTACCTCCTCGTAGATCGTAGTAGCCTGTCATCTGAATATTGGGAATGATCCTTTAAGACTCTATTTGAATCTACCACTTTAGTCTATCTCTTTTTTAATTTTCTCTTAAGTCTTGTCTTCTCAATGGGATGAGACAAATGATTAAATAAAAATAGGGACTTAAGTATTCACCTCATATATACCTTTCTTCTCAAGCCATTTCTTGTATCCAAAACAATCTGTCTTCCTATGCCCATCCTTCTTACAGAAATAACACTTTCCCTCGAAAGCTTCACTCTTTGGATTCAAACTCTGATCAGTTTTCTCAGATTTTGCCTGCTGGTTACCTGACTTCTTGCCTTTCCAATTTTTCTTGAATTTCTTCTTCTTACCCCCATTATTGGAAATAAAATGGGTTGAATTTGCTTTCTCCTTTTTCTTTCTTTCTTCTTCCTGCACCAATATGGTAGTCATCTCCTTAAGACTCCACTCCGCCTGATTAGCACCATAGGAGCTCTTGAGACTTTCAAACTGTGATGGAAGTGACTTCATAATCTGCCACACAAGAAAAGAATCTGATATGGTCACTTCCATCTCCCCCAACTTGTTGGCATAGTTGGTCATCTTCATGATATGGTTGCGTACACCACTTATACCATCATACTCGGTGTTTGTGAACCATTCCATGTAAGTACCCTTTTCAGCCTTATCATGTTTGGTGAATTTCTTGCTGACAGCTACAAGAAAATCCTTAGCCTTTTCAGTTGCAAACACACTCTTCTTTATCATCTTGTCCATGGTGTGCTGCATGATCAATAAGCACAACCTATTTGAATCCTCCCATTTTTCATAGAGAGCCTTTGCTGCAGTGTCACTATCAGCTGTGGGCTTGGTGGGCTCATCAACTCTCAGGGCAAAATCAAGTCGCATAATCCCAAGAGTAATAATAAGAGAATCTTTCCATTCCTCAAAATTTGAACCATTCAGAACTTTGATGGAAGATAATTGGGAAGTCACAATTGGCAAACATAATTACAAATATTTACCAAAACATACAATATGCAAAAAATGAAAGCATATCAACATCCCAAGAATATAATCAAAACTGATTAATTTGGGTTCATTAATCAGATTTATCCCAATTTTATTTTCAATAACTGTAGGAAAACATAAACTAGGGAAAGATCCGGCGTCATCGGGGTCACACCTGTGGTGGCAAGATCGCCAACACACAGTGGAATCTCTCACATGCAAGGCAAGACGCTTGAAACAACACTACTCTGAAGATTCTGTCACCTGTGGTGACAAGACAAGAACCTCCAAAGCTGTGAAGCCCAAAACGTCACCCTTACACCATCAAGCGAAATCGACCAAACGAAGACTCACCTGTGGTGGCAAGAGCACATCGTTCGTCATATGGTTTCCTTGACTGCAATCCATCTGGATGGTCAATAGCGATTTCACAACCTCAACAATCAGCCCACTGAGTGGAAGCATAATTATTAAAATTACGGAACCCTACATACCTGAATTGCTACTGTATGCCCATTTAATTTTAAACAATTTCCATCAAAGATTTATACTTTAATTTTGAATACAAAGGTATGAAACAATATATATCCAAGGTGTTCATATCATGCCATTGCTAGATCCAACAAGTAAATAATATACCAACACAATGACAATCACAAAGTCTCACAATGTGAAAATTGGAAACACATCAAAACTTTCTAAGTGTTAGTAACTATGTGTTCCCTATCGTGACAGATCAGAATAGCACAAGGTATAAATAGAAACAGAATGGAAACCAAAACTTCATTGTTTATTTCTGTTTATAAATGAAAGGAGAAATAAACCAAAAATAAACTATAAATAAAAACCAAAACAACTTCATTTCTGTTTTTGTTTTCTGTTTTCCGTTTTTGTATCTGTTTTCTGTTTTTGTTTATGTTTTCTGGTCAACGATTAAACTTTGACTGGTCAACGGGTCAATTAACTCTGGTCAGGTCAAAATCCGGGTCACACACTCGGGTCACTGGATCGGGTCACCGGGTCGACTCGACCCGGGTGCACGTTAGCAAAACCCAAAGGCACATGATAGCATAACCCTTATAACCCCTTTTGACCTTTTGACCTTTTGACTTTCCCTTTTTTTTTTTTTTTTTTTTTATAATAAAAAAGGTAAGGGAATCGACAGGGGAATATTCCCCTGTCTTCTTGCCAAAACACAAAACAGAAAACGAAAAGCTCTTTTGGGTTTTTTTTTTTTTGTTTTTTTTTTTAAAAACAAAACCACCACTATCGACAGTCTCTGGAGGCCAAAACAAGGGCCGACGGCCAAGAAAATGACCGGCGAAGGTCTGGCTTCCTCCGGCGAACACAACCCCAGATGGGATTCCGGTAAATAACCCAAGCAGAGACCAGATTTGGGAAAAATAAAAAAAATTTTAGGGTTTCAAAAAAAAAAACAAAACCCCATTGCCGCCCCTTGCGATGGTCGGACAGGGACACGGCAGCCACTGGTAACCCCGGCGAAGGATCCTTTCCGTCCGGTGACCATTATGCTGAGGTCAGATGCCCCAAAAACAGATCGAACAGAAGACAACGGCCATTGCAAGGAAATCCTTTTTTTTTATTTTTCTATTTTTTATATTTGTAACCCGCCATAGCAAAACAGCTACGGCCATGGCTGTAGCAGGGTTTCCACCTTTTTTTTTTTTTTTTTTTTTTTGATATATCTGATGTTTTCACATACAACCAAAAAACAAAATTGCAACTCATTGATCACCCATGATCGGCTTTGATACCATTGGTAAAAACAATCATGCGGAACATTGATGGAGATCAATGAGCATACACATAAATTATAGAGATGCGAATGGCGTACCTGGATCCATGGCTGACGCAGAGAACTTGCTTTACGATCCCAGTCGCACACGAACGTTGGTCTGGTTTCCCCTCTTCCACTTGACTTTAGGTTTTCACTAAGAAGTCACTTAATGGGCCAGTGACAACTATTTATAGTGGTGAGGGTAGGGACCAACCCTGCATAGAAACTAGGATTTTCTTCCCATTAAGGAAATAATACTTTAGGTCTACACATGATAACTTGACTCATACCATTAAGGCAGCTCCCATCAACACAACTAAGCCGATTTTAATAAAATCAAGTGGGACTATGCCAGCCCACCTTATGAAAATCTTACAAACAAATGATGATTGAAGAAGATAGAAAGGAGCATGGAGATGCAAAATAGAAAAAAGAAAAAAGCATGGAGATGTAAAAGACAAAGCATGAAGATGCCATAAGATGGAGCAAGCACTATTTTTGAGCATCACTTGATGCATTGGATGCATGATTCTTTTTCACATTAAAATTAATTAAATAATTATTAATTTAGCCGGAGTAATAATACGTTATTATTCTCACTAAACCTACCATCTCATAACCATAATTTTTATATGTGTTACCTTGTGCGTTGCATTTTTTATATATGGTGATATATTTTGTGCGTAATTGTTTACGCTCTATTTTTGAAAGCATGTGTGATATGGATAAATCTTAGCCGGTAGATCTTTGTTCATGGTCCCTATTGATGATGGATGTAGAGGTAGGTAATGAGGTCCCCATAATAGAGCCGATAGGATGTTGTGAGGATCTCACTATCATATGGTTTACACCTTCTCCCATTGGATAAGAAATGGACATGGATAGTAGCAGGGCACTGCATTAGTGGGCCATCTCTCATGATGTCATGATTCATTCCAAATCATTAGAAATACACATGACTTGAGTGTGTGTCAGCCGATAGGATATGGACATGAAACTCAAGTGGCCAATTATATTGGAAGCCTAAGAGGCGGACTGAGTAGTCCACCCAATCACCGTATGTGGGCTGATTCCCGATAGGATAGGTTTTACATGCAAGGATTGGTGAGTTCCAATACATTTTCTTTTTCATTATGGAGGGATATGAAAAAGATGAAGGACCATTGTTTTAATTAGTTCAAAATAAAAAATTAAATGGTCACGGTATTTGGCTTTTACTTGTACATGTGTAGTTCTTTTTTCGACATACCTGCCCCAATCAACACCTTTATGTCACTTATCAACCAATCAAAATTGACCAGACCAAATTATGAGGATTGGCATCGCAACATTATGCTCCTTCTCAAGGCTGAGGGACTTGACTCTGTTCTAACAGAAGAGTCTCCCACCATACCCTTCGCTAACATGGATGGGACTGAGGTTACTTCTGAATTTACCGCGGAACACCTAAAGGAAAGAGTTGGCATCTTCAAATCCTATCATCAAAGGGATTCAAAGACCCAACTATACATTTTGAATTCCATTGACATATCGATTGTCGAGTTTGTCAAGTCTGTCAAGGAAATATCTTCTGCGGGTGACATGATGGCTAGAATCAAAGAGTTTGTATAGCCAACAAGACACCCACATTGTCACACCCCAAACCACCCCCTGGGATGATTAGGTAGGTGACCCGAATTACGTAACGGCAATCTGCCAAATCCCACGGATCTAGAAGCAGTTAATACATTCACGGTCCCACATTCATAACATTACTACAAGTAAGATCAGAATGCTGCAGATAATCTACAATTGTAACAAAGAAAGAAAGCGTAGCGATACGGGAATGATGATGATGATGATGATGATGATGATGATATATATATATATATATATATATATATATATATATATATATATATATATATATATATATATATATTTTATATATATATATATATATATATAACATAAGTGAGTTCTAATACATTCCCTCCCAGTACAACCCACAATTGAAAGATATAGCTGACAAAAGCTAAAAGGAAATACATACATATATATATATATACAGGGTGAGATAACTCGACCCCAAAACAGAAGAGAAAACTATAAACTAAACCAGAAGCAGAGACGGGGATAAACTCCTGTCAAAAGCAAAAAGAGTCCCCAAGACAAAAAGCATCAAGTGCACCCCTCACTGATCTTCTTCAATGACCACAGAGAACACATGCATTATTGGCACGACCTCCGTCGGAGTCCATACCAATAGCATCATAATCACGATGGCTCTCCTCCTCGTAATGAGCCTCCATGCCACAGTGGCATCGATCTGCACAATCATCTAAAGAAAAACATATATAACAGAGTGTGAGCCCCACTGAGCTCGTGAGTAAAAACATATCATCATTCATGCATATGCAACCACAATCCACATGTTCCTACATGATATGCAAGTCTAGATTATTTAATTAGCCACGTAACAATACAGCTAAGTCAGGTTAGTGCTACTACAATCCCCAACACATGTATCCCTGGTGTGGGCTTGGTTACCCCTTACCGCGATACACCCATTGAGTTGTCGGAGAGAACCAGCAGGCCCCAGCATCTCCCTACCCAGGACAGCCCGACCGGTCCCCTGGATTAACTCCTATAAGGTAACCGACCCAATATAATCTCACCTTCCGATGCTTCTCGACATGTAATTCGAGGATAAATTTCATGTGTGGCATATAGCCAAAATTCACTTATTGGTGCTTCCCAAGCTTGTAGCCCGAGGCTTCCCGACATATTTGCCTTGGGGCATCCCAGTTGTGCGGAGGCTTCCCGGTGTAAACACCTCTAGGGTTTTACGGTAGTCCTCACAATTATCCAACACCTTAACCCCTATTGGCAAGGGTGCGTAGCACGGGTGATGAAACTCTAACCCCATGTCTATATGACATCATACGAGTCGGGCGGTGTCAACCGTATCCCATACTACGGGCTACCACCGACCTCGTTTTCAAGCCGACTACGACATCTAGTCTAACATTCACAGTCATCATGATATAATCACAGAGTTGATCACATACATACGATGTATAACAGTTTTGAGTAATTGCATTGAATTTAAATAACACAGCATTATAAATTTAAGAAATTAATTGCCAGCATGATATTACTGTTACATGTACATACACGATAATATTTCACTCACTTGGGTCTGTTCTAAGAACTCAGTTGCAAATTCAGTTTCGGCTGCAGTCTGGCTATAGGCCTCGAGCGCGGGATCAAACCCTAGATATAAATTAGAAATTGTCATTTAATATTCCAAACTATTTTTGGAGGTTCTAGGGTTGATCTAAGTTCACTGGGTTGACCCGGTGTACGGTTGGTCATTACTTGGAATTCTCTGGGCCTTGCACTGGGCCTTAGGCCTATATCCCGGTGCATCATCCAGAGTTGGTGGCCTAGGGGTAGAATGGTCATTTATTACATTAGTACATGTTCCTAGGTCACATTAGTCTTACAATGTTGTCCCCAACTTGACAGTGCTGCAGGACCATCATAAGCAGGGTTTCCAAGTCCTACGGGGCCCACTTGGGTTCCCAAAATATTCACACACATGGACAGATGTGGGGAGGGGCATTCTGGTCATTTTTCACTTCCCAACATTGAATCATGGCCCTAGGGTGAGGATCCCCAGGTCAGAGCATCAAAACAGCAAAGTTTCCTTCACTAGGCGATGTCTGCATCGCCCAGAGATTGCAAAATCGGAATCAGGCTGAGATTCCTAGGTTTTGTACCATGGGTAGTGCATGGACCTTCTCCCAATGAATGTTAGGTCATTTTGGACCCCACAGGCATACTTTGCACTGGTCCTTGTGGATTTTCAATTGGGCCCACCACTTGGCTGCCCAGAAGCCCAATGAATAGTAGCTATGGGTTTCTTCAGATGCAAATCTGGGTTTTGGCTGCCTCCAAGGCTGGATTTACATAAGAAATGGTAATCCAAGGCTGCTACCACCTAGGGCTAGGTCTCATGCAGCCAGGGCTTGCAATCAGGACTCCAAACAACCTGTTCTCAGTGCAACATAGCAGTGTTGCTAGGTACAGTTCTGGTTTCGGTTCCAGATGTAAAAACAGATGTGAAGATCATCATAAAAACCTCAAATCTTCCATGCATCATGCTTGCATGGTAGATTTGAGATGGTACATGGCAGCCCCCAGCTGTTCTGGGTTGCCAATGGCCAGAAACCCAGCAAATCACAGAGAATCAAAGAGAGCAGCAGGTATGAGCAGGGATGTTTATACCTAAGCTGGGCTGAGGAGGCATGAATTCAGGGCTTAGGGGTATAGGGCTGCTCCCTCCTTCCTTCTTCTTCTCTTTTCTTCTTCTTCTTCCTCTCTTTTCTTCTTCTTCTTCCTCTCTTTCTCTCTTTTCTTTCCTCTCCCTTCCCCCACGATATGAACAGTAGCCAAGGGTTTAAAATGAACCCAAGGCACTGGTATTTATAGCCCAGCCCATGACTAGGGCCTGTTTGGCTGCTAAGGCCTATTTCCAAAATGCATTTTTTACTGCATTCTCAGCCATTCTGGGCACTCAGGTGGGGTCCACAGTGATCCAAGGGTATGAGGTGGTCCCTCAGACTCCCCTCAACCTATGGAGGGTGCCCATGTCCAATATGGGTGGTCCCCATAGATTAAATCATTAAAATAATGTAGTTTTGCACTCTGGGCGATGTCTCTGGGTGATGTCTGCATCGCCTAGAGAATTTAGCAAGGCTGGAACTCTGTGGGCTTGCACAGGGGTTTGACCCAGGGTCAGGGCCTTGTACCCACATGTCACTTAGGGTCTTTTACACACATTTCCAGGGGTGGGACCCACAGTTATGAAGAGAAGAAAGAATACCTGGAGTCCAGGCAATACATTATGCTATGAGCTATGCAGTTGCAAGGGTTAGTGATCCATCTACTGACAAGCATGTAGGAGGTCATCCTTAGGGTTTCTTCATCAATTTCAATCACTGGAGTGATACTCCACACTGTGCTTGGGTGCCATGTTAGGGGTTCCTGTCCTTCAATCAAAATCCCAGTCAGTCAGGAGCAGGGTTTGACATTTCTCCCCACCTTACAAAAATTTCATCCTCAAAATTTGCTTACCTTGCAACTCCAAGAGTTGGGGATATTGCTCTTTCATTTCTTCCTCACGTTCCCAAGAAGCTTCTTCTATTGGATTGTTTCTCATCAAACCTTTACAAAGGCGACCATGCAGTTACGGAGGTTATGCTCCTTTTTATCCAATATCTCCGAAGGCTGTTCTTCGTAGGTCATATCCACGTCCAACTATTCAGGTTCAGTTGAGAGTACATGTGTCGGGTTGTTGCTATATTTCCTTAGCATTAACACATGAAAAACTTCATGGATGCCTTGCAAAGATGGCGGTAACGCCAGTTGGTATGCTACGGGTCCCACTTTGTTGAGAATTTCATATGGACCAATGAATCTTGGGCTCAACCTTCCCTTTTTGTTGAAATGTAGCAATCCCTTTGTTTGAGACACTCGAAGGAACACTTTTTCTCCGATATTAAATTCAATGCCCTTTCTTCGATTATCGGCATAACTCTTTTGCCTTGATTGGGCTGCTTTGATTTTCTCTCTAATGATATCCACCTTGTCACAGGTTGCTTGTATCATCTCTGGCCCGAGATATTTTCATTCACTAACCTCGTCCCAATATAACGGGGTTCGGCACTTCTGGCCATAAAGGGCTTCAAACAGTGCCATACCAATGGTGGAGTGATGACTATTATTATATGCAAATTCCACCAGGGGTATGTGGGCATCCCAACTATCACTCATTTCCAAGACACAGGCTCTGAGCATGTCCTCCAGAGTCTGGATAGTTCTTTCTGATTGTCCGTCTGTCTGCGGATGGAAAGCTGTACTAAGATTTAGCTGAGATCCCAATGCCTTTTATAAACTTCTCCAAAACCTTGAAGTAAATTGAGGATCTCTAACAGATACTATGCTGACAGGCACTCCGTGTAAGAGGACTATATTTTCTATATATAGCTGGGCAGGCTTCTCCATTGAATAACTTATCTTGATTGGTACGAAGTGAGCTACGTTCGCCAGTCCGTCTACAATTATCCCTTTCCTGGTGTTGGGTAGATTTGTCACGAAGTCCATAGTAATCCTTTCTCACTTCCATTCAGGTATAGGGAGCAGCTACAACAGTCCATACGGTCGGTGTCTCTCTACTTTTATCTATTGACAGGTGAGGCACTTGGACACGTATATCACTATGGTTTCTTTCATCCCAATCCACCAGTAGTACTTCTTCAAGTCCTTGTACATCTTCGTGCACCCAGGATGAATTGAATAGGGTGAGTTGTGCGCCTCTTTAAGGATTCGGTCTTGGATGTTAAAATCATCCGACATGCACAATTTGTCTCAAACTTCAATGCACCATCATGGGCCAATGAAAAATCTGGGTCCTTATGGACTCCTTGTTGTACTTCCCAAATAATCTTGGCCAGCTCGGGTCCAATGGTTGCTTCGCAATTACCTCCTCTCATATCAATGACTGGAAATCCATAGCTGCTAGTTGTATAGCCGTTCCTTCGATCACGAACTCTAGATCAAGCTTCCGAGCTTCTTCATATAACTATTCGCTTACAACCAAGGAAGTGAGGGATGCAGTCTGAGACTTTCTACTTAACGCATCCACTACAACGTTGGCTTTACCGGGGTGGTACTGGATTTCACAGTCATAATCCTTCACCAATTCTAACCACCACCTTTGTCTCATATTCAGCTCCTTTTGGGTGAAGAAATACTTTAGACTTTTGTGATTGCTGAAGATTTCATTCTTCTCACCGTATAGGTGATGCTGCCATATCTTTAATGCGAAGACTACCACTGCCAACTCTAAATCATGAGTGGGGTAGTTCTTTTCGTGTTCCTCCAATTGTCTGGAGGCGTAGGCGACCACTTTACCTTTCTGCATTAGGACGCCACCCAATCCTATCCTGGATGCGTCAGTATATACTACCATTCCTCTAGTGCCATCCTGGATGGTCAAAACCGAAGCCGTTACCAATTGGTTTCTCAATTCCTGAAAGCCTTTCTCGCATGCTTCATTCCACTCAAACTTGGCGCCCTTCTTTATGAGTTTTGTCATGGGTGCCGAGATGCGCAAGAAATTTTTAATAAATCGGTGGTAATACCCGGCCAAGCCTAAGAAACTTCAGATCTCAGTGGCACTCTTCGGAGTCTCCCACTCATGAATCGCTTTCACCTTGCCTGGGTCTTCCTTAATGCCGTCCTTGGTGACGATGTGTCCTAGGAATCCAATTTGGTGTAGCCAAAATTCACACTTGCTATACTTGGCGTAAAGCTGGTGTTCCCGCAACCGCTGCAACACATAGGTAAGGTATCGAGCATGCTCTTCCTCACTCTTGGAGTTCACCAGAATATCGTCAATAAATACGATGATGAACTTGTCCAAAACGTCATGGAATACCCTATTCATCATGTCCATGAATGTTGTTGAGGCGTTGGTTAACCTGAACGATAAAACCAAGGATTCATAATGTCCATATCGAGTTCTAAACGCCGTTTATGAATTTCGCCGCTCTTGATCTTCAGTTGATGGTATCCCGACCTAAGATCAATCTTGGAGAAAACTCTTGCTCCTTGTAGCTGGTCAAATAGGTCGTCGATGCGTGGCAACGGGTATCGATTCTTGATGGTCAGCTTATTTAACTCGCGGTAGTCGTACACAGCCGCATGCTACCATCCTTCTTCTTTACGAACAGCACGAGTGCTCCCCAGGGAGATACACTGGGTCGTATAAAACCTTTCTTCAGCAGGTCTTGAAGTTGGACCTGCAACCCCTTCAGTTCGATTGGTGCCATTCGATATGGTGCCTTGGATACCGGTGCTACACCAGGAATTAGATCAATCGTGAACTCTATGTCGCGGTTAGGCGATAGCTGGGTTAGATCTTCTGGAAAAACATCAGGAAATTCTATGACGACGTCAAGTTCCTCCAAGGGTTTTATCTCTGCCTTCGTATCTATCAGAGTGGCCAAAAAGCCTTAGTTTCACACCCCAAACCACCCCCTAGGAGGATTGGGTAGGTGACCCGAATTACGTAACGGCAATCCGCCAAATCCCACGGATCTAGAATCAGTGCTTACAATCATGGAACCATATCCACATCTTAACCATAAGTAAGATCAGAGTAATGCATGATGTCTACAATTTAAAAGTAAATGGAAGTATAGCGATATGGGAAATGATGATAATATATACAAATAAAGTTTTGTTTGATACATCCCCCGGGCACACACAACCCACAACAAAGAAATAAAAGCTGATAAGCACATACAAAAATATATACAGGACGAGCATTCTCAGCCCCAAAAAGAAAAACAAAGATAAAAACTACACAACCAAGTCAGAACGGGGATAACTCCAGAAAACCCAAAAGGAGTCCCCAGTCAAAACATCACATGCACGCTTCAATGGTCTTCATCTGCAATGACCACCGAGAATGTACGCAGAATAGGTATGACCTCTGTCGGGGTCCACACCAACATCGTCATAATAACCAAAACTCTCCTCCTCGAGATAGCCCGCCATGCCACAGTGGCATCCACCTACAGGATCATCTAAGAAGAGCATTGCAAAACAGAGTGTGAGCCCCACTGAGCTCGTGAACAAATAACATCAATCATGCATGCATATGCAATCACAATTCACAAGTTATATGATTCTACATGATATGGAAGTCCAAATTTTTATTGTTAGCCACCTATCATTACAACTAAGTCGGGTCTCTGCCACTACAATCCCCAATACATGTATCCCTGGTGCGGGCTTCTAACCCCTTCCCGTGATACACCCATTGAGTTATCAGAGAAGACTGGTCAGCCCCCGCATTCGTTCACCAAGGACGGCCCGACCAGCCCTCTGTGATTAACCTAAGGAGACAACCGTTCTTCCCTCATTTTCTTTTCTAGCTTATAGCCCATATGCACCATTCCCGTGTTCTTTTATTCTTTTTTTTTTTTTTTCACTCCCCGATAATTGCCCCACAAGTATCCAACACCTTAACCCCTATTGGCAAGGGTTCGTGGCACGGGTGATGAAACTCTAGCCCCATGTCTACATGGCATCGTATGAGTCAAGCGGTGTCAACCGTATCCCATAGTACGGGCTACCACAAGCCCCATTTCCAAGTCGAGTACGGCATCTAATCTGACAATCACAATCATCATATAGAATTCACAATGTTGATCAACAACAGATACTATGAAGTGATTTGAGTAACTTGAATTATAAGTAAATAACACTACAACCATGATTGAATTATTAATAGCCGGCTTCAGATCATGATTACATTTGCACATACGATAGTATCATTCACTCACCAGTACTTGGCTCTAGGTACTCAGTCACAAATTCAGTTCCAACAGTTGTCTGGTTGTTGTCCCCGAGCATAGGATCAAGTCCTAGATGTAAATCAAAAGTTGCCATGTTAAGTTAGCAGTCTGTCATTAGAAGTCCTATGGTTACCCTAATATTACTAGGTTGACCCAGGGTTCAATTGGTTCACTCTTGGAATCACTGAGCCTTACATCGGGCCTTAGGTCATGTTCCGGTGCATCAACCAATGTCAGTGGCTCAAAGGGTAAAATGGTCATTTTTAGGGTTGTACCTGACCCTAGCCTAGGATATACTTATCGTGCTGTCCACAGCTTGTCTGTGCTATAGGACCAAGCACAGCAGTGATTCAAGTGATTCAATCACCAGCGGGGCCCACTAGGGTTCCGAATCATTTCCAAATAAGGACGGCTGTGAGGAAGGGCTTTTTGGTAATTTCCAACCTTCCCACAGTGTCTAGGGGTTATGTGGGTGAAATCCCCCAGGTCTGTCCATCATTCCAGCCAAATTCCCTTCACTGGGCGTTGGCTGCATCGCCCAGTGCCTGTAAAATCGACACAGGCTGAGTTTTCAAGGCTGGGCTCACACCTGATCCTCTGCATGTTTAGGGATTTAGGTAGCCCCAGTGATGGTCTACATCATGGTCCAATTGGTTTCTCCATCAGGGTTCAAGTCAGGTTGACTATGGCTGCCCAAGTAACCCAGATGAATAGTATTCAGGGTTTTGGTTAGGCTTAGAATTCAGTTCTAGCCTTGTACAGAGCTGAAATCACCTGAAACAAGGGGGCTTGAGGCTGTACCCATCTAGGGTTAGGGTTGCACAGCCTTAGCCAGCTCATAGGGTTCCAAAAACACTGGCCAATAGGCTATCTGGTAGTATAGGTGGGCACAGCCAGGTTTTGGCCATGGCAGCAGCATAAGTGCCCAATGAAAGGTGATAAAAATCACAGATCTCCCATGCTCTATGCATGCATGGCAGATCTGGAGCCAGACTGGGAAAACCCTAGCTAGTCTGGGCTGCCCAGGGTTGCATAGCACAGCATAAATGGGGAGGAAACAGAGAACAGCAGGTATGGGGGAGTTTCTATACCTGAATAGGGCTGTGGGTGAGCTCGGATCAGCTAGAATGGGCTGCAGCAGGTCCTCCACCCTTCTTGTTCCTTCTTCCCTCTTCTTCTCCTTCTCTTCCTCTCCTTTTTCCTCTCTTTCTCTCCTTCAAATTCAGCAGAGAATAGGAGCTCTAAATGAGCTTAGGTCATGCCTATTTATAGGCCCAAGACCACTAAGGTCTGTTTGGCCCAAAGTCCCCTTTTTTAAAAATCAATTTTTAACTTGATTCTGACTGATTCTGGGCTCACTGGTGGGGTCCACAGTGAACCAGGGGTATGAGGTGGTCCCTCAGACTCCCCTCTATCAGTGGAGGGTTCCCATGTCCTTGTTGGGTGGTCCCCATAATTAAAATAATAAAAAATAATTAAAATCAGCCACTGGGCAATGTCCCTGGGCCTTACTGCATCGCCTAGTGCCATCGCCCAGAGAATTCCTGCAAGTTGAAATTCAATGGGGCTTGCTCAGGGGTTTGACCCTTGGTCAGGGTATTGTCCCCACATGCCACCTAGGGACATTTACACGATTTTTTAGAGGTGGGTCCCACCATTATAAGGAGGAGAGAGATTACCTGGGATCCAAACCATATATCAAGCTGTGAGCTGCACAGTTGCAGGGGTCTGCTATACATCTTCTAACAGGTATATAGGGAAACCTGTTCAAGGTATTCTCATTGATCTCATTAAGTGGAGTGATGCTCCACAGTGATCCTGGTGGCCTGGCCAGGGGTTTCTGTCCTTGAACCAAAATTCCAACTTGTCAAGGGCAGGGTTTGACATTTCTCCCACCTTACAAAAATTTCATCCTCGAAATTTGCTTACCTAGTAATCCAAAGAGTTGAGGATATTTCTCCTTCATTTCTTCCTCATGTCCCCATGAAGCTTCTTCCACTGGGTTGTCTCCCCATCAAACTTTCACAAAAGTGACGGTGCGGTTTCGGAGGTTACGCTCCTTTCTGTCCAATATCTCCATGGGGTGCTCTTCATAAGTCATATCCATGTCCAACTATTCAGGTTTAGCTTATAATACATGCGTCGGATTGTTTAAGTACTTTCGTAGCATTGACACATGAAAAACATCGTGGATGCCTGACAAAGATGGTGGTAGAGCCAGTCGGTATGCTACGAGTCCCACTTTATTTAGAATTTCATATGGACCAATGAATCTTGGGCTCAACTTGCCTTTCTTGTTGAAGCGCAACAGTCCTTTGGTTGGAGATACTCGAAGGAATACTTTTTCTCCGATCTCAAATTCAATATCCTTCCTTCGATTGTCCGCATAACTCTTCTGTCTCGACTGGGCTGCCTTGATCTTCTCTCTTATGACATCCACCATGTCGCATGTCGCTTGAATCATTTCGGGTCCTAGATATTTTCGCTCACCAACTTCATCCCAATAGAGCGGAGTTTGGCACTTCCTGCCATAGAGTGCTTTGAATGGTGCCATGCCAATGGTGGAGTGGTAGCTATTATTGTATGCAAATTCCACCAAAGGTATGTGGGCATCCCAACTGTCATTCATTTCCAAAACACAGGCTCGGAGCATATCTTCTAAGGTTTGAATAGTTCTTTCTGATTGGCCGTCCGTCTGCAGATGGAAGCTGTACTAGGATTCAATTGAGATCCCAATGCCTTTTGTAAACTTCTCCAAAATCTTAAAGTAAATCGAGGATCTCTGTCAGACACAATACTGACAGGCACGCCATGTATATGAACTATGTTCTCAATGTATATCTGGGCAAGCTTCTCCATCAGATAACTTATCTTAATCAGTATGAAGTGAGCTGCCTTTGTCAGTCCGTCTACGATCACCCAAATTACATTCATGCCCTTCCTGGTGTTGGGAAGATTTGTCACGAAATCCATAGTGATTCTTTCCCATTTTCACTCAGGTATGGGAAGTGGTTGCAAGAGTCCATACGGTCGGTGTCTTTCTGCCTTTATTTGTTGACAGGTAAGGCACTTGGACACGTAGATTGCTATGGTTTGCTTCATCCCAATCCACCAGTAATATTTCTTCAAGTCCTTGTACATCTTTGTACTTTCGGGGTGGATAGTATAGGGTGAGCTGTGCTCCTCTTTGAGAATTCAGTCTTGGACATCATAGTCGTCTGGCACGCATAATCTATCCCAAAATTTTAATGCACCATCTTGGGCCCAGGAAAAATTTGGGTCCTTATGGACACCTTGTTGAATCTCCCAAACTATTTTGGCCAGCTCGGGATCCAATGGTTGTTTCACAATTATTTCTTCTCGTATCGATGGCTATAGTTCCATTGCTGCTAATTGCATAGCCGCTTCTTCGACCACGAGCTCCAAATCAAATTTCCGAGCTTCTTCTATTAATTGCTCACTTACGACCAAAGATACGAGGGACGCAGTCTGAAATTTTTTGCTTTATGCATCCACCACAACATTGGCTTTTCCAGGGTGGTACTGGATTTCATAGTCATAATCCTTTACCAATTCCAGCCACCGCCTCTGTCTCATGTTCAGCTCCTTTTGGGTGAAGAAATACTTCAGGCTTTTGTGATCACTGAAGATTTCACTCTTTTCACCATATAGGTAATGTCACCAAATTTTCAACGTAAAGACTACCGCCGCCAACTCCAAATCATAAGTGGGGTAATTCTTCATGTGTTCCTTCAGCTGCCTGGAGGCGTATGCGACTACTTTACCTCTCTGCATCAGGATGCCACCTAAGCCTATTCTAGATGCGTCTGTATATACCACCATTCCTCCGGTTCCGTCCGGAATGGTCAAAACTAGAGTTGTTACTAATCGGTTCTTCAATTCTCAAAAACTCTCCTTGCATGTCTCATTCCATTCAAACTTAGCACCCTTCCAGTTTTGTTATAGGCGCCGAGATACGCGAGAAATTCTCAATGAATCGACGGTAATAACCAGCCAATCCTAAGAAACTTCATATTTTGGTGGCATTTTTTGGAGTCTCCCACTTGAGAACCACTTTCACCTTGCCGGGGTCTACTTTGATGCCATCTTTGGTGACAATATGCCCCAGGAATCCAATTTGGTGAAGCCAAAATTCACATTTACTGAACTTTGCAAAGAGTTGGTGTTCCCGCAACCTTTGCAACACTAAGGTAAGGTGTCGCGCGTGCTCTTCTTCATTCTTAGAGTACACCAAGATGTCATGAATAAATACTATGACGATTTTATCCAGTACGTCATGGAATACTCTATTCACCATATCCATGAATGCTGCTGGGGCGTTGGTTAATCTGAACGACAACACTAAAAATTCATAATGTCCATATCGAGTTCGGAACGCCGTTTTATGAATGTCACCACTTTTAATCTTCAGTTGACGGTATCCTGACCTAAGATCAATCTTAGAGAAAAATCTTACTCCTTGTAGCTGATCAAATAGGTCGTCAATATGCGGCAACGGATATCGATTCTTGATTGTCAGTTTATTCAACTCGCGGTAGTCGATACACAGCCACATGCTTCCATCTTTCTTCTTTACGAACAACATAGGTGCTCCCCAGGGTGATACACTGGGTCGTATAAATCCCTTCTTCAATAGATCTTGGAGTTGAACCTGTAACTCTTTCAGCTCTATTGGCGCCATCCGGTATGGTGCCTTGGATATTAGTGCTGCACCAGGAATCAGATCAATCATGAACTCTATATCGCGGTCCGGTGGTAGTTGAGTCAGATCTTCTGAAAATACATCAGGAAAGTCTCTGACAACATGGAGTTCCTCCAAGGGTTTTATCTTTGCCTCCGTGTCTATTACAGTGGCCAAAAAGCCTTGGCATCCATCATTAAGCAACTTCTGCACCTGAAGTGCGGATAATGTTATCCTTCTGGACTTCCTTCTTGGTTCACTTTGATAGGTGAAGTCTAACTCATCTTCCAATTTAAATTTTATCTTTTTCTCCGCACATAAGACGTTCGCACCATAGGCAGACAGCCAATCCATGCCTAGTATTACGTCGAAATCATTTATATCCATCTTTATCAGTCGTGCGGTTAGAGTCTTCCCATAAATTTTGATTTGACAAGGGTCGTAAACCTCTTTTAATCTCACGACACTCCCTGTTGGTGTACTGACTATTAACTCATGCCTGATGTCCCGTGGTTGATCTTCCATCTTACTCACAAAGGTTGAGGAGACAAAAGAGTGGGTTGCGCCCGAGTCGAATAATACTCGTTCGGGTATGGTTGAGACATTCAGGGTACCTAGGGTTTGTTGGTAATTTAGGTTACATGATGTAAGCCAATTATTCCCTATAGTCAAGTAGTGTTCAGCAACATACCTGTTAATACGTTGGGGTTCACCTCAGCTTCTTCATTTATCAAAGCATACACCTTACCTTGCATCCGATTGTCCCGTGACTGAAAAGGCCTAGCATAGGGCTGGTTCTGCAGATTGTTGCCATATCCACGTGATCTGCAATCTCTAGCCATATGGCCTTCCTTGTTGCATAGATAGCACTTAAAGGATGGAACTCCAGGTGTTGAGGCTTTGCTTGCTTGACTTGCTTCTGGTTGGGCTGGCAAAACTGCTGTCGTCACTTGACTCATAGCAGGTTGAGCGGGTTGAGTGAATGTAGGGCGAAAAGAGGTCTGTCCTGCGATCGGCCTCCGGTGTAGAGTCGAAGTAGGGCTTGAACTTATTCCTCGGTAAACTTTATTCGGCCATCCAAAAGTTTGAAAATTATTTGGCCTTTTGTTCAAACCAGGCGACATCACAGTCTTTTCCTTCTCCTATCAACCATTTAAGCATAATCCCGAATATCCATAATTGACAAAACTGATCCGATCTCGATTTTGAGTCCCTTCTCAAATTTCTTGGCCTTACTAACTTCCCCTTTTAGGTGCTCTGGAGCAAAATGGAACAGATCTTCAAATCGTTGTTGATAGTCTAGTACCGACTTAGTTCCTTGCACCAGTGCAATAAATTCTGCTTCTTTTCTGTCCTTAAAGCTCTCAGGGAAGTAGTTCTTGAAGAAAATCTCTTTGAATTGTGCCCACGTGGGATTTGGGTGAGCAGCTTCCAAATTAGGCCTGGTTGCCTTCCACCAAGCTTCAGCTTCATTTTACAACTGATAACCCGCACAAATAATCTTTTGTGCGTCCGTGCACTCAAGTACTTCAAATGCCTTTTCTAGGGCACTGATCCACCATTCCGGCTGCATTGCCTCAGAGGTTATTTTTGAAAATGCAGGCAGTTGAAGTTTCTTGAATCGCTCCATCACCTTGGCAGTGGAATTTTCCTCTAAGTGCTGAGGTACCGGTGGTGGAAATAGAATTGGTCGATTGGGTGGTGGTGGTGGTGCAGCGCGTTCATGCATCATAGTTGCAAACTGTGTAGACATCTGACCAAGCAACTCTTGTTGTTGTTGCATGGTTCCCATCATTGTGGTTATGAACGCAGTCACATCGCCGACTGCCACACTTGGCTGAGGTGCTACTGCAGCAGTTTGTGCTGCCGCTGGTGCCTCTGATGAAGCAGCCAATGCCTCAGAGTTTTAAGCCTCAGTCCCATTGGGCAGCT
The DNA here is from genome assembly GCF_018873765.1 of Telopea speciosissima. Classification (NCBI taxonomy): domain Eukaryota; kingdom Viridiplantae; phylum Streptophyta; class Magnoliopsida; order Proteales; family Proteaceae; genus Telopea; species Telopea speciosissima. The sequence goes on along the minus strand of NC_057917.1, from coordinate 36,019,694 downwards.
CTACCTCCGGCACAACTCTAGGTTGTTTACTTTTCCGACCCCCACGAGAACTTCTAGTGTTGACCATTGTTGCTTCTCTGAAAAGAGGAGCGAGTTCAATATTCCAATTCATCTATATGGATCAACAGTTGTTTCCTAGCTAGCAGATACAACCCAGTCCATAGTTCCAACGAGTATCATGAGTCATACCAGTAAGGTGGATTATTAGATTCATTGTCTTGGTTTGTTAGATAATGTATTTCATTGATTGCTTGTGTTTTTCTGTCTTATGCATTTTATGTGTCAATATGCTATGCATGGCACTAATGAGAGATTTCAGATTTTTTTTTTATAACAACTTTTAAATAATTACCTGGCCTAGCAGGCAAACATCTCCAGCTTCTTCCCAGTCTCGAACTCTAGTGCCAATAGAAATTCTATGTTAGCTATTACCTCTCCAGCTAGACTCAAAAAATGCTCTCGATCCTCAGGTCCACTAATGGCTACGATAGCCAAGTAAAAGTCAAATCGATTCTCGGCCCGGGGTAACACTAACCGTATCCGTCTCAGTCTCTCTCATAAATGTCTGATATAAAGCATGATGCTGGGGTCACCAGCCTCAGATAAGGTAATATCTGTCACAATAAATGGTTCTACGCATGAGGGCTTACCTAATTAAAAGAATTAAGTACACGACTACTAAAACTTAAATAATCAAAGATCAATGAAACAACTCTTGGGTTGGCTCGAGGTACCTTAGCGTCTAAGTGTTTCGATTGACTAGGAGCCCTATTAGGTCCTATTCTCAGCTATCCTAGGCCTAGGTTTGGATGAGATCTACGCTTCCCACATGTACTACATACGCATTATAGCATACCTATGTAAATATATCCGGTTTGCACAGCAACAGTCCAGTCAGTTCGTACAGTACAATAGGCAAGCGTATAATAATTTAGTAGTGCACACCATAAGTTGTACTTATACACACAAATATACTCACAAACACGAAGTACACTATTTATTTATTTTAACCTAACGGTATAGGTTTTTTTTCTTCTAATCCCAATGTATTGCATTTGTAAAATTTTCACTCTCTTGAACTCATGAAATCCAAGTTATTAGGTCATCAATTATTTATTATTATATTTTATTAATACAATATTATTATTATTTAATAATAATAATATTTTGTTTTTATCAGTCCTTGTTTTTTATGTCCTATGGGGTTATTATGCCCAAAATTAGGGTCCTCATGTGCAAATACTAAAATTCTACAAATTTACTATCACTGGGCGATGTCTCTGGGCGTTGCCACATCGCCCAGAGAATCGGGCGCAGGGTTTTTAAATCCGAGAATGGCCCCCTTTGATTCCATTCTCTTCTAACCTCTTCTAAACACTTAGGGAATAGTCTTGGAGGGTAGTAGGGCCTATTTCGCACAAATTCTTCACAAACCCCCGTAATTTGCGCGAGCTTACACGTGTCTCGGTAAGTTTCTTCTTCACATTTACCTCTTTGATTACTTACTTTATTAAATCAGCTCCTAGATTAGGTTTTCTCTTTTCCTTGTCCTAACCTAACCACTTTTGTTATATATATATATTTTTTAACTTCTGGTAAAAAATGTCTACAAGCCGCCGCACTACTCAAAAATTGGTAGCTCAAAAGAGGCTACGGGTTGAATCCGAGGAGTCTTCTTATTCTTCGATTCCACCATCATCTCCTAGGAAGGATTCATCTTCCGAGGAGCCAGATTTCGATCACCATCTTTTCTCCATGTATGAGTACGGCAAGGAATGGAGAAATTTTGCTTCTGTAAAGATAGTAAATGGTCGGGTGGTACGAGTAGAGGATTTCCACCAATATGGCCTCTTTGCCAAGTTCAATGCCCTAGGTTGGGCATCGATGTTATCCCCTACCGAGCCTTGTTATCCTAACCTGGTTCGATATTTTTATTGTAACTTGATGCCATCCGGGGCACAAGATTTCACACTTCAGAGTAGGGTAAAGGGAGTGGATATCAGATTGACTACTACCCTATTGGCAGAGATTTTGGGTTTGCCTGACACCGGTGAGAGGGTTTACTATCAGCCCCGTATGGACATTTCTGATATGTTCTCTTTGGAGACTAGGAGGACTGTATTCAGGGCTTTGACAGGTTCAGGGGACACTCCCAAATCAGAGACTGTCTACAAGCCTAGTGCTAGAGTGACCAGTAGGTGTGTAACCTACAATATTTACCCTAAGGGTGGAAACAAGGGCAACATTTCTATGATGCGGGTGTATATCACTTACTGCCTCTTGGGAGCTGGTCAGGGGGGTCCAATCATCAACCTCACTTATTTATTGCTTCAGGTGATGCTTTATCACAACCGGAACCCAGCCGATGGAAACCTTCCTTATGGGAAGTTCCTTACCTTTGTCTTTCGATATTTTGGGGTTCCATTGGAGGACGAGTTCATTGACAGGGTCCGATCCAGACCTATCGATAAGACTTCTATCTTGAAGATGAAGGTGTTTGGGGAAGATCCAATAGTGGATGAGGAGCAGGTGATGGCTAAGGATATGCAGCAAGGCGAGGGGCAGGGTGGTGATGCACAGGGTGAGGGTCAGATTGGAGAGGAGCTGGGAGACATTGGAGTAGACACTCAAGGCATGTACACAGAGGAGCAGGGGTTAGGTCCAAATGATCTCGAGGGCTTTAACACTCAGTTTACAGATTTACCCGCGTACGAGATGACCGTCACCACTAGCTCACAGATTCCTGGTCCTTTAGAGTGGTCTCGGATGATGGCACATTTCCAGAGCCTCGGCACTCAGCTCTCCAGCTTAGCGACTAGGGTGGATCAGGGCTTTACTTCCTTAGAGACGAGGGTGGGGTCTGTAGAGCAGCGTCTAGATTTCTAGGATAGATTCTACAGAGTTGACTCTCGCCAGACTCAGCCTCCGCCGAGCGACTTGCCTCCTATAGAGTAGTTCCTATAGTACTGGACTTTCGTGCTACATAGTTTTGACTACTGTTATTTTCTTTATGCTTATGTACTTTTCTTTCTTTATCTTCAGTTTATGTACTTGTTGAATTGCAGTCATGCAATCAAACTTTTGTAAATATTTCTGAGTTCATAAAATTCTTGCATTTTACTTAATTACATCTACCTCCCCTGTGGTTTTTAATTCTTGCATGGTTTATTGTTTAAAGGCTATTAGTCATAGTCTGCAACCCATAATCGTAAGAAGAGCCTCACGCTCTGATACCAAGCTCTGTCACACCCCAAACCATCCCTTAGGAGGATTGGGTAGGTGACCCGAATTGTGTAATGGCGATCCGCCAAATCCCACGAATCTAGAAGCAGTGCTTACGATCATGGAACCATATCCACATCTCAACCATAAGTAAGATCAGAGTAATGTAGGTCCTCTACAATTTAAAAGTAAATGGAAGCATAGCGATACGGGAAATAATGATAATATATACATATAAAGTTTTGTTTGATACAGCCCCCGGGCACACACAACCCATAACAAAGAAACAAAAGCTGATAAGCACATACAAAAATATATACAGGACGAGCATTCTCAGCCCCAAAAAGAAAAACAAAGGTAAAAGCTACACAACCAAGTCAAAACGGGGATAACTCCAGAAAACCCAAAAGGAGTCCCCAGTCAAAACATCACATGCATGCTTCAATTGTCTTCATCCGCAATGACCACCGAGAACGTACGCAGAATCGATATGACCTCCATCGGGGTCCACACCAACATCGTCATAACAACCATAACTCTCCTCCTCGAGATAGCCCACCATGCCACAGCAGCATCCTCCTGCAGGATCATCTAAGAAGAGCATTGCAAAACAGGGTGTGAGCCCCACTGAGCTCATGAGCAAATAACATCAATCATGCATGCAAATGCAATCACAATTCACAAGTTATATGATTCTACATGATATGCAAGTCCAAATTTTTATTGTTAGCCACCTATCATTACAACTAAGTCGGGTCTGTGCCACTACAATCCCCAATACATGTATCCCTGGTGCGGGCTTCTAACCCCTTCCCGCGATACACCCATTGAGTTGTCAGAGAAGACTGGTCAGCCCTCGTATTCGTTCACCAAGGTCAGCCCGACCAACCATCTGTGATTAACCTAAGGAGACAACCGTTCTTCCCTCATTTTCTTTTCTGGCTTATAGCCCATACGCACAATTCCGGTGTTCTTTCATTCTTTTTTTTTTTCACTCCCTGATAATTGCCCCACAGGTATCCAACACCTTAACCCCTGTTGGCAAGGGTTCGTGGCACGGGTGATGAAACTCTAGCCCCATGTCTACATGGCATCGTATGAGTTAAGCGGTGTTAACCATATCCCATAATACGGGCTACCACAGGCCCCATTTCCAAGCCGAGTACGACATCTAATCTAACAATCATAATCATCATATAGAATTCACAGTGTTGATCAATAATAGATACTATGAAGTGATTTGAGTAACTTGAATTATAAGTAAATAACACAACAACCATGATTCAATTATTAATAGTCGGCATCAGATCATGATTACATTTGCACATACGATAGTATCATTCACTCACTAGTACTTGGCTCTAGGTACTCAGTCACAAATTCAAATCTAGCAGTTGTCTGGTTGTTGTCCCCGAGCATAGGATTAAGTCCTAGATGTAAATCAAAAGTTGCCATGTTAAGTTATCAGTCTGTCATTAGAAGTCCTAGGGTTACCCTAATATTACTGGGTTGACCCGGGGTTCAATTGGTTCACTCTTGGAATCACTGAGCCTTACACCGGGCCTTAGGTCATATTTCGGTGCATTAACCAATGTCAGTGGCTCAAAGGGCAAAATGGTCATTTCCAGGGTTGTACCTGACCCTAGCCTAGGATATGCTTACAGTGCTATCCACAGCTTGTCTATGCTATAGGACCAAGCACAGCAGTGATTCAATTACCAGCGTGGCCCACTAGGGTTCTGAATCATTTCCAAATAAGGACAGATGTGAGGAAGGGCTTTTTGGTAATTTCTAGCCTTCCCACAGTGTTCAGGGGGTATGTGGGTGAAATCCCCTAGGTCTGTCCATCATTCCAGCCAAATTCCCTTCACTGGGTGTTGGCTCTTGGCGATGTCTGCATCGCCCAGTGCCTGTAGAATCGATACAGACTGAGTTTCCAAGGCTGGGCTTGCATGGTTGGGCTCACACCTGATCCTCTGCATGTTTAGGGATTTAGGTAGCCCCAGTGATGGTCTACATCATGGTCCAATTGGTTTCTCCATCAGGGTTTCAGTCAGGCTGACTGTGGCTGCCCAAGTAACCCAGATGAATAGTGTTTAGGGTTTTGGTTAGGCTTGGAATTCAGTTCCAGCCTTGTACAGAGCTGAAATCTCCTGAAACAAGGGGGCTTGAGGCTGTACCCATCTAGGGTTAGGGCTGTACAGCCTTAGCCAACTCCTAGGGTTCCAAAAATACTGGCCAATAGGCTGTCTGGCAGTATAGGTGGGCACAGCCAGATTTTGACCATGGCAGCAGCATAAGTGCCCAATGAAAGGTGATAAAAATCACAGATCTCCCATGCTTTATGCATGCATGGCAGATCTGGAGCCAGACTAGGCAAACCCTAGCTAGACTGGGCTACCCAGGGTTGCATAGCACAGCATAAATTGGGAGGAAACAGAGAACAGCAGGTATGGGGGAGTTTCTATACCTGAATAGGGCTGTGGGTGAGCTCAGATCAGCTAAAATGGGCTGCAGCAGGTCCTCCTCCCTTCTTGTTCCTTCTTCCCTCTTCTTCTCCTTCTCTTTCTCTCCTTTTTCCTCTCTTTCTGTCCTTCGGATTCAGCAGAGAACAAGAGCTCTAAATGAGCTCAGGTCATGCCTATTTATAGGCCCAAGACCACTAAGGTCTATTTGGCCCAAAGTCCCCTTTTTTAAAAATCAATTTTTAACTTGATTCTGACTGATTCTGGGTTCACTGGTGGGGTCCACACTGAACCAGGGGTATGAGGTGGTCCCTCAGACTCCCCTCTATCAGTGGAGGGTTCCCATGTCCATGTTGGGTGCTCCCCATAATTAAAATAATAAAAAATAATCAAAATCAGCCACTGGGCGATGTCACTGGGCCTTGCTGCATCGCCTAGTGCCATCGCCCAAAGAATTCCAGCAAGTTGAAATTCAATGGGGCTTGCACAGGGGTTTGACCCTTGGTCAGGGTATTGTCCCCACATGCCACCTAGGGACTTTTACATGATTTTTCAGAGGTGGGTCCCAGCATTATAAGGAGGAGAGAGATTACCTGGGATCCAAACCATATATCAAGCTGTGAGCTGCATAGTTGCAGGGGTCTGCTATCCATCTTCTAACAGGTATATAGGGAAACTTGTTCAAGGTATTCTCATTGATCTCATTGAGTGGAGTAATGCTCCACAGTGATCCTGGTGGCCTGGCCAGGGTTCCTGTCCTTGAACCAAAATTCCAACTTGTCAGGGGCAGGGTTTAACAGTTGGCATCCTTCATTTAGCAACTTTCGTGCCTGGAAGGCAGATAAGGTTATCCTTCTGGGTTTCCTTTTCGATTCACTTTGATAGGTGAAAACTAACCCATCTTTCAGCTTGAATACTATCTTCTTTTCCGCACACATGACATTTGCTCCATAGGCGGACAACCAATCCATGCCTAATATCACGTCAAAATCCTTCATATCCAGCTTTATCAGCCGTGCGATCAAATTCTTCCCACCAATTTCTACCTGACAGGGGTCATAGACTTCTTTCAAGCTCACGACACTACCCATCGGTGTGCTGACTACTAATTCATGCCCGATGTCTCTCGGTTGATCTTTCATCCTACTCGCAAAGGTGGTAGAAACAAAAGAGTGGGATGCGCCCGAGTCGAATAATACTCGTGCAGGTATGGTTGAGACACTCAGGGTACCTAGGGTTTGTACATAATTTAGGTTACATGAAGTAAACCAGTTATTCCCTATAACTTAGTAGTGTTCAACAAACTTACCTATCGATACATCGGGGTTTGCCTCAGCTTCCTCATTTGTCATTGCAAACACCTTTCCTCGGGTCCAATTATCCTGTGGTTGAAAAGGTTTAGCGTAGGGCTGATTCGGCGAGTTGTTGCTATACCCACACAATCTACATTCCTTGGCCATGTGCCCTTCCTTATTGCACACATAACACTTATAGGGTGGAACAGTTGGTGTAGAGGCTTGGCTCACTTGATTTATGTTTGGTCGAGCTGCTGTAGCTGTTGTTGTCGCTTAACTCGTAGCCAGTTGAGTAGGTCGATTGAAAGTGGGGTGGAAAGTGTTCTGATCCACATTCGGCCTATGGTACTGAATCAAATTGGGGTACGAGCTGGTTCCACGATAAGCTTTGTTGGGCCAACCAAAGGTCTGGAAATTATTTGGCCTCTTGCCTAACCCGAGCGACGTCACAGCTTTCTCTTTCTCTTTCTCTTTAAATCTATCTTCCATTGTCTTCGTCTTGTCGACCATCTGAGCATAGTCCCGGATGTCCATAACTGACAGTACTGATCCAATCTCAATTTTGAGTCCCTTCTCAAATGTCTTTGCTTTAGTAACTTCCCCTTTTAGGTGTTCTAGAGCAAAATGGAACAGGTCTTTAAACCGCTGTTGGTAATCTAGCACTAACTTGGCCCCTTGTACCAATGTGGTGAACTCAGCTTCTTTCCTATCCCTAAAGCTCTCCGGGAAGTAGTTCTTGAAGAAGACTTCTATAACTGGTTCCATGTGGGATTTGGATGAGTGGCTTCCAGATTGGGCTTAGTAGCCTTCCACCAAGCTTCAGCCTCATTCTGTAGCTGATAACCCACACATATTAGCTTCTATGCATCCGTGCACTCGAGCACTTCAAATGCCTTCTCCAGGGCATTAATCCACAGTTCTGGTTGCATTGCCTCGAAAGTTAACTTGGAAAATGTGGGTGGTTGGAGTTTCTTTAATCTCTCCATAACCTTGGCGGTAGAGTTTTCCGCTAAGCATTGAGGTACAGGTGGTGGGAAATGTACAGGCCGGTTGGGTGGTGGAGGTGGTGCTGTGCACTCATGCATCATGGTTGTAAATTGCGTAGACATCTGGCCTAGCAATTCTTGTTGCTGCTGCATGGTTCGCATCATTGTGGTTATGAGGACGTTTACTTCACCGGTCGCCATACCTGGTTGAGGTGCTGTAGTAGTGGCTCGAGCAGCCGCTGGTGCTTCCAATGAAGCAGCCGATGCTTCAAAGTCTTGGGCCCCGGTTCCATTGGGCAATTGTACTTCCGGTATAACGCGAGGGCATTTTCCATGACGACCACCTCGTGAACTTCTTCTTGTGTTGACCATTGTTGCTTCTCTGAAAAGAGGAGCATGTTCAATATTCCAATATTGCTTATCGGGGTCAACAATTAATTCCTAGTTAGTGCATGTACATACCTAGTCCACAGTTCTAGTGAATTTATGTAGTCGCACCAATAAGGTATGTTGTTAGATATGTCTTCTTCATTTGTTATAAGGTTTTTCTTTCATTTATTTGTGTTCTGTTTCTTAAACATTTTATGTAATGATAAGTTATGCATGACACTATATGAGAGACTTTAAATTTTTAAATAAAGTCTTTTAGTTACTTACTTGCTCTAACTGGCAAGTAATTCCAGTTTCCTTCCGGTCACAAATTCCATCGTGAGCAGGTACTCTATGTCAGCTCTAACTTCCTCGGCTAAGGACAGATAGAAATCTCGTTCCTCTGGTCCACTAATAGCAGCAAGGGCTAGATAAAAGTCCAATCGGTTCTCGGTTTGGGGTAGTACTAGACGTATTCGTCTTAGTCTCTCTCTTAGTTGCCTAATGTAGATCATGTTGCTGGGGTCTCCAGTCTTGGCTGAGGTAGTAGGTCCTGTCATAAAGAGGTTCTAAGCATCAGGTTATAATTAAGTACATGTCTACTGGAATTTAAGCGACTATAAACAATAAAAATATAATTGGGTTGGCTCGAGGTACCTTAGCGTCTAAAGAGCTCAGATTGACTAGACAACCTATTAGATCCTAATCTTGACTGACCTAGGCTGTGGGTATGGTAAGATCTGCGCTCACTGCACGTCATATATACGTATTACAACATACCTACATATCTATGTTCGGATTTGCATAGCATCAAACCACTCGGTTCATACATACACAGTATTAGGCACATAATAATAAATATTTACACACACATTATTTCTTATAGGCGTATATATATATTTATCTATCATTTGATATTTAAACACAAGAGAAAATTTCCAAATTCCTATGTGCTTTATACTAGAACCCCCGAGTAGTGATTATATTCTCCTAAATAGGCTATTTAGAAATATTTGTATTCATTTAATTAATTAATTTGAATAATTAATTAATCTATATTTTTTTTATACATATCATGATTATTTTATAAAAATTTATATTTTTATGTTTATTGGGGTTATTTTAGGCAATACTAAAGTTTCCATGAGTTGTTACACAAAAACAACAGCATTTTAATCTCTAGGCGATGTCTCTGGGCGTTAGATGCATCGCCTAGTGTTATCGCCCAGAGAATTGGGGCTCAGATATAACAGTTCGAGAGGGCCCCATTTTATTTCATTTCTCTCCCAAAACTTCCTAAACTCCTAGGGCAGACCTTTGAGGGCTTGTGTGACCTTTTCCACACCAAATCCTTGCATTTCTTTGGGTCTTCCGCGAATCCATGGAAGCCTAGGTAAGATTCTTTGGTCATTTTCACTATAATAGGTCTTTTCTTTGTTTTTTCTTGTTTTAGCTAGGGTTTTATCAATTTATTTTGCCCTAACCACTCCTTTTCTTCTCTTTTTGTAGCGTAATGTCTACTAGCCACCGTACGGCAAGGAAATCCGTAGCACGCAAGAGGCTATGGTCCAAGAGCAAGAACTCTTCTTCATCTATGTTGCCACCTTCTTCACCTAGGGATGATTCTTCATCGGAGGAACCGGAGTTTGACCGGTTTCTATTCTCTAGATATGAGCACTCCAGGGACTGGGAAAAATTTAGGTCCCTAAAGATTGTTAATGGTCGGGTAGTACAGGTGGGTGACTTCCATCAGTACAGTTTGTTTACTAGGTTCAACACCTTGGGTTGGGCCTCTATGTTATCACCCACTGAACCTTGTTATCCCAACTTGGTTCGGTATTTTTACTGTAACTTGGTGCCATCTGGGGCACAAGAGTTTGGATTAGAGAGCAGAGTGAAGGGGTTGGATATTAGGCTAACCACTGCCTCACTAGTAGGGATCTTGGGGCTGCCCAACACTGGGGAGAGGTGCTATTACAAGCCCCAGATTGACATTTCTGAGATGTTCTCTTTGGAGACCAGGAGGAGGGTCTTCAAAGTATTGATTGGGTCTTAGAGTACACCCAAATCTGAGGCTTCCTACAAGCCTAGTGCTCGCATTATCAGTAGGTGTGTGACCTACAACATCTACCCTAAGGGCGGAAATAGGGGTAGCATTTCTATGATGAGGGCCTATATTACTTACTGCTTACTGGGAGCGGGCAGAGGAGGTCCAGTGATAAACCTCCCATATTTACTTCTTCAGGCCATGTTGTACCCTGCCCAGAACCCTTCTGATGGGAACCTTCCATATGGGAAGTTCCTTACTTTGGTCTTTCGGCACTTCGGGGTTCCTTTGGAGGGTGAGTACATAGAGAGAGATAGGTCTAGGCCCATTAACAAGACCTCAATCTTAAAGATGAAGGTGCCAGGGGGTGATCCACAGGAGGAGGAGCAGATGGAGGTGCAGGGTACTGAGGAGCAGGGAGATATTGAGGGAGACATTCAGGGTGAGGAGCATGGTGACTTCGAGGGGATTGGCACACAGTTCACGAATTTGCCCACTTATGAGGCGATAGGGGCCACTAGCTTGCATGTGCCAGAGCCATCTGAGTGGGCACAAGTGATGTCACAGTTCCAGGGTTTCAGTACTCAGCTCAGTGACATGGCGACTAGGATGGATTAGGGCTTCTCATCTCTGGAGAGTAGGGTAGGATCTGTAGAGCAGCGTCTAGACTTTTGGGACAGATTCTACCGCATTGACTCACACCAGTCTCAGCCTCCACCGAGTGTCTTGCCTCTGCCGGAGTAGTTCTTCCAGCCAGCATTTGTCTTTTCTTTACATGGTTCAGACTTACATCATCCCCTTTTTTTTTTTTTTAAGCTTATGTACTTTTTTTTTTGTTCGAGATGTATGTAGTTTTTTTTTTTTTGTCAGCTTATGTAAATATTTGAAAGTAGTACTTTCAGTCAAAGCTTATGTAGTGGCTCAACCACAATTATCTTTATGTTAATGTAATTATGCATCTTTTCATTTAATTACATCTACCTCCCCTGTAGCTTTTAATTATTACACGTTTTAATGTTGGTATTTTATTATTCCTATTCTGCATCCCGTGAATGTAAGAAGAGCCTCACGCTTTGATACCAAGCTCTGTCACACCCCAAACCACCCCTGGGAGGATTAGGTAGGTGACCCAAATTGCGTAACGGTAATCCATCAAATCCCACAGATCTAGAAGTAGTTAATACATTCACGGTCCCACATTCATAACATTACTATAAGTAAGATCAGAGTGCTGCAAATAATCTACAATTGTAACAAAGAAAGAAAGCGTAGTGATACGGGAATGATGATGATATATATATACATATATATATACATAAGTGAGTTCTAATACATTCCCTCCCAGTACAACCCACAACTGAAAGATAAAGCTAAAAGGAAATACATACATATATATATACAGGGTGAGATAACTCGACCCTAAAAAGGAAGAGAAAACTATAAACTAAACCAGAAGCAAAGACGGGGATAAACTTCTGTCAAAAGCAAAAAGGAGTCCCCAAGACAAAAGCATCAAGTGCGCCCCTCACTGGTCTTCATCAATGACCACCGAGAATGCACGCATCATTGGCACGACCTCCGTCATAGTCCGTACCAATAACATCATAATCACGAGGGCTCTCCTCCTCGTAACGAGCCTCCATGTCACAGTGGCATCGATCTGCACAATCATCTAAAGAAAAACATATATAATAGAGTGTGAGCCCCACTGAGCCCGTGAGTAAAGACATATCATCATGCATGCATATGCAACCACAATCCACATGTTCCTACATGATATGCAAGTCCAGATTATTTAATTAGCTACCTAACAATACAGCTAAGTCAGGTTAATGCTATTACAATCCCTAATACATGTATCCCTGGTGTGGGCTTGGTTACCCCTTCCCGCGATACACCCATTGAGTTGTCGGAGAAAACCAGCCGGCCTCAGCATCTCCCTACCCAGGACAGCCCGACCGGTCCCCTGGATTAACTCCTGTGAGGTAACCGACTCAATATAATCTCACCTTCCGGTGCTTCCTGACATGTAATTCGAGGATAAACTTTATGTGTGGCATAGAGCCAAAATTCACCTATTGGTGCTTCCCAAGCTTGTAGCCCGAGGCTTACCGACATATTTGCCCTGGGGCATCCCAGCTGTGCTGAGGCTTCCCGATGTAAAAGCCTCTAGGATTTTACAGCAGTCCTCACAGTTATCCAACATCTTAATCCCTATTGGCAAAGGTGCATAGCACGGGTGATGAAACTCTAACCCCATGTCTATATGACATTGTACGAGTCGGGCGATGTCAATCGTATCCCATGCTACGGGCTACCACCGGCCTCGTTTCCAAGCCGACTACGGCATCTAGTCTAACATTCACAGTCATCATGATATAATCACAGAGTTGATCACAGACATACGATGTATAACAATTTTGAGTAATTGCATTGAATTTAAATAACACAGCATTATAAATTTAAGAAATTAATTGCCAACATGATATTACTGTTACACATTCATACACGATAATATTTCACTCACCTGGGTCTGGTTCTAAGAACTCAGTTACAAATTCAGTTTCAGTTGCAGTCTGGCTGTAGGCCTCGAGCACAGGATCAAACCCTAGATATAAATAAAAAATTATCATTTAATATTCCAAACTATTTTTAGAGGTCCTAGGGTTGATCTAAGCTCACTTGGTTGACCCGGTGTACAGTTGGTCATCACTTGGAATTCTCTGGGCCTTGCACTGGGCCTTAGGCCTATGTCCCGGTGCATCATCCAGAGTTGGTGGCCTAGGGGCAGAATGGTCATTTGTTACATTAGTACATGTTCCTAGGTCACATTCGTCTTACAGTGTTGTCCCCAACTTGACAGTGCTGCAGGACCATCACAGGCAGGGTTTCCAAGTCCTGCGGGGCCCACTTGGGTTCCCAAAATATTCACACACATGGACAGATGTGGGGAGGGGCATTCTGGTCATTTTTCACCTCCCAAAATTGAATCATGGCCCTAGGGTGAGGATCCCCAGGTTAGAGCATCAAAACAACAAAGTTTCCTTCACTGGGCGACGTCTGCATCGCCCAGTGCATCGCCCAGAGATTGCAAAATAGGAATCAGGCTGAGATTCCTAGGTTTTGAACCATAGGCAGTGCATAGACCTTCTCCCAATGCATGTTAGGTCATTTTGGACCCCCACGAGCATACTTTGCACTGGTCCTTATGGATTTTCAATTGGGCCCGCCACTTGGCTGCCAGGAGCTGCCCAGACAGCCTAGTGAATAGTAACTATGGGTTTCTTCAGATGCAAATCTAGGTTTTGGCTGCCTCCAAGGCTGGATTTACATATGAAATGGTAATCCAAGGCTGCTACCACCTAGGGCTAGGTCTCATGCAGCCAGGGCTTGCAATCAAGACTCCAAATAGCCTATTCTCAGTGCAACATAGCAGTGCAGCTAGGCACAGTTCTGGTTTCAGTTCCAAATGTTAAAACAGATGTGAAGATCATCATAAAAACCTCAAATCTTCCATGCATCATGATTGCATGGTAGATCTGAGATGGTACATGATAGCCCCCATCTGTTCTGGGTTGCCAATGGCCAGAAACCCAGTAAATCACAAAGAATCAAAGAGAGCAGCAGGTATGAGCAGGGATGGTTATACTTGAGCTGGGTTGAGGAGGCACGAATTCAGGGCCTAGGGGTGTAGGGCTGCTCCCTCCTTCCTTCTTCTTCTCTTTTCTTCTTCTTCTTCCTCTCTTTCTCTCTTTTCTTTCCTCTCCCTTTCCCCATGATTTGAACAGTAGCCAAGGGTTTAAAATGAACCCAAGGTATTGGTATTTATAGCCCAGCCCATGACTAGTGCTTGTTGGGTTGCTATGGCTTGTTTCCAAAACGCATTTTTGACTGCATTCTCAGCCATTCTGGGCACTCAGGTGGGGTCCACAGTGATCCAAGGGTATGAAGTGGTCCCTCAGACTCCCCTCAACCTATGGAGGGTGCCCATGTCCAATATGGGTGGTCCCCACAGATTAAATCATTAAAATATTACAGTTTTGCAATCTGGGTGATGTCTGCATCGCCCAGTGCATTGCCCAGAGAATTCAGCAAGGCTGAAACTCTGTGGGCTTGCATAGGGGTTTTGCATAGGGGTTTGACCCAGGGTCAGGGCCTTGTACCCACATGCCACTTAGGGTCTTTTACACACATTTCCAGGGGTGGGACCCACAGTTATGAAGAGGAGAGAGAATACCTAGAGTCCAGGCAATACATTATGCTATGAGCTGTGCAGTTGCAAGGGTCAGTGATCCATCTACTGACAGGCTTGTAGGAGGTCATCCTCAGGGTTTCTTCATCAATTTCAATCACTGGAGTGATACTCCATAGTGTGCTTGGGTGCTATGTCAGGGGTTCCTGTCCTTCAATCAAAATACCAGTCAGTCAGAAGCAAGATTTGCCACACATAGACTATGAGCTTTTGAATAAGATCCACAGTCTCAAGAAGGAATTTGGAACTCTGATCTTAGACCACGTGATGAAAATTCGATACTTGTTCGAGTAGTTGGAGGGTTTAGGTTCCAAAAAGTTTTTCTTGAAGTATAAGAGGAACGTCATTTTTAAATCTCTCCCTGGCTTATTCAGTTCCTTTATTTTCTACTTCAACATGAACAAGCAAAATGTTCAGTTGACCGAGCTAGGTAATATGTTACAAGAAGCTGAGAGAGCAATTAAAAAGGAAAAAGTAGAAGTGCACCTCACCAAGGTGAAACACAATTCTTCTAAGAACAAAGGGAAGAAAAAGAAGGATAAGACCCAGAAAGGAAAAAGTTGGAAAATTCAGAAGAAGAAATCTCCCAATGACGGAAAATATTTCTTTTATGGGAAAGAGGGGCATTGAAAACATAACTGTCGTGCATACCTGGCTTCCTTCAAAAAGAAGTTGGTCGACAAGAATACCTCTTCAGAAGGTAAATTTACTATTTTTGTCCTTTCGAAACTAATGTCTATTGGACCGATTATCTCATGGCTTGTGGATACCGGATCTACAGTTTATGTCAGCAATATGTTGCAGGGGTTCAAGGAGATAAAAAGACTGGACAAGAATGAAGTGTGTCTCAAGATGGACACTGGAGCAGAGGCCAAGGCGTTGGCAGTTGGAACCTATAGTATAGAATTTGATTATGCATATTTAGTTTTAAAGAATTGCTACTATGTTCCTTCTTTTAAAAGGAATATCATTTCCGTTTCAAAGTTAGTTTCAGACAGTTATGTATTTACTTTTGGTACTAGACTTTCAATTTGTTATAAAAATAGTTTTGTTGTTTCTGGATTTTTACAAAGTGGTTTGTATTTTCTATAACAACCCTTGATAACGAATGAGATTTCAAATATCGATTTGAAATGAAAGAGGGCTCTAGTAAGTCCTACTTACCTAAGGCATCTCAAATTAGGTCACATCAATGCAGACAAGATTAACAGGCTGGTAAAGGATGGACCATTAGAAAGTCTAAAGGTCGAACCATTCCCAACCTGTGAGTCATGCCTACAAGGGAAGGTGACCAAGAAGCCCCTTCCCTATAAAGGCAGGAGAGCCAATGGTTTATTGGAATTAATTCATACTGACGTGTGTGGACCCATTAACATCCAAGCTAGATATGGTTATGAGTACTTTGTGACATTCACCGATGGCTATTCTAGATACAATAGTATCTATTTGATGCGTAAGAAGTCAGAAACTTTTGAAAAGTTCAAGGAGTTTCAGGCTGAGGTTGAAAAATAGTTAGATAAACGCATCAAGTCCATTCGATCAGATAAATTCAAAGTATATCTCATGACTGGGGGGATTGTGTCACAATTGTCAAATCTCGGCATACCTTAACAAAATGGTGTATCTGAGAGACGTAACCGGACTTTGTTAGACATGGTTCGATCCATGCTCACCTTTAGTGAGTTAGTCTTATCCTTCTAGGGGTATGCCCTGGAGACTGTGATCTATATATTGAATAGGGTTCCTACTAAAACTATACCCAAAACCCCATTTGAATTATTGTATGGGCGCAAGCCCAGTGTAAAACAATTTAGGGTTTGGGGTTATCCTACGTATATACGCAAACAACAAATAGATACTAAGTTGGAGCCTCGTTCTTTTAGATGCTTATTCTTGGGATACCCAAAAGGCACGATTGGTTATAATTTCTATGACCCCACAAATCTGAAAGTCATTGTTAGTAAGTATGTTACTTTCATTGAAGAAGACAAGAGAAGTGACCCTATTGTTATAAAAGAGCTGTCTTCTATACCTGAAATGCCTAATCCATCAATTGAATCAACTGTTGACCCGATCGAACCTGATATAATTCAGGAGCCGTGACATAGTGTGTAATACCCATGCCCAAAATACAAGGATAATTTGGACTTTTCACTTTATGTACAGAATCTGTACCAGTGGACCAATGAAGGGTGGAATTTTGGTTATTAGTATGCATACTAGAGGTAAAAACCTTGCTAGTAATTTTATTAGTGTTAGTGCATGGGATGCTTATTTATTTATTTACTAGTAAACATCCACGTGCATTTGCACGTGTGGCCATATGTTTGGGGAGGGGGAGAGTTTTTGGAAGAGAGAAGTTACTTGGGAAAGGGAGATCACATAGAGAGAGAGAGAGAGAGAGAGAGAGAGAGAGAGAGAGAGAGAGCATGGAATGAACTTTGGAGAATGAGTAGATAAGTGATGGGAGGAGAGTTTATGGAGAATGTTTAAGGAAATTATGTCTTGAGATCAACAATAGTCTCTTATAATTATGACTATTTCGGTACTAATAAATCTCGAGTGTTTTTTTCCTACTTTAGGAAGTTCTTCTTTTGCAGTTACATAAGAATAAATATCCATAAGATAGAAGCATGGAATGCGGAATTGTTGCAATTGCAAAGAAGAAACTCTATATGTTCCTTGAGGATAACGGACTCATTTCTTTCATGTCATATTTGTTGTCTTAAAGCATGGAAGTATAAACATTTGGAGAGAGAAGTCCAACAACAGTTCAGAAATGAAGTCTGTTACTTGAATTTGAAATCAATCATAATGCAAAATCACTAATATTACAAAATTCTCAAGGAAAAAGTGCAATGTGTTTCTCTTCAAGATTTGAAATGACAAGGAGTAGAACAATTATACCCAAAACTATTTCCTCTTCTGAGACACAAGAACACTGTCAATAACTTGAAATCATAATGTAGGCCCACAAGTATTCTATAACCAATGCAAAAGGAAAGAGAAGAAAAGTAGGATCATTAAATAAATATCTTAATCACTTAGATGTCTAACATACAACACTCACCTCATTATAATTGTACGAAGAAAAAAAAAAAGGAAATTGTGAGCGACAATGCATTAGCTTTTGAGATGCAAAAATCCCTTTTCAAGTTAATGACCCTTTTTTCATACAAGAAACCTTAGATTTACATGGAACTGCAACTGCGGTTTTCTTCCATCTCATGTTAACATCTTTTGGAAAGGCATTCAAAGCATTAAGAAGAGCAATATCTTCACCAGAGCTCCAATTCAAACCACAGCTGTTTTCTTTATAAAACTCCAAGTGAGAGAAAATTCCAGTTATAATCCCAGTTTTAATAGAAAGTGCAAGCTAAGGTCCATGAAAGTAGAGCACATTTTCTGAAGGTGTGTTCAAGCCTTGTAAATTCCCAATCTACACGATAACAGTAGCAAAAAAAGAAAGATCAAACGGATACGATATATTTCTCTGAGAGAATCTTTCTCCTACGAGTATTAAAAAGAGTGTTCTTATTATGGGGATGTGATTAACAACATGCTATCTAATAAAGAAAAAAGATGACAACAGAGCAGCTACAGAGACCCAGAAAAGCTTTGGTTTCCTCATTCTCTGATATGAAACCATTGGGAAAGGAAATGAGAGCCACACAATTTGTCAATAAACAAAGTTAGCAATGGGTTATGGTTCTAAAAATCAAAACCAGAAACCTCCTTAGTTTGAGGATTCAGCCCATGACAAGATATGCTATTGAAATTGGACCTACAACAAGATAGAAAGGTATTAAACTGTCACACCCCAAACCACACCCTGGGAGGAATGGGTAGGTGACCTGAATTACGTAACGGCAATCCGCCAAACCCCACAGATCTAGAAGCAGTGCTTACATTCATGGAATCACATTCATCACTTTACCATAAGCAAGATCAGAGTGCTGCAGATAAACTACAATTTCAATAATAAAAAGAAGCATAGCGATACAGGGAAATGATGATAATATATACATAAGTAGGTTTGTACATTTCCCACCAACCCATAAACATAGAAACAAAGCTGACAAGATCAATACTAAAGTTAACCTATACATATACATATATAGGGTGAGCATACTTAACCCCAAAAAGATAAGAAAGTAAAAACTACAACAGAACCACAATCCGGACGGGGATAAACTCCTAATAAAAACAAAAAGGAGTCCCCAAGACAAAAAGCATTACGTGCACTGCTCAATGGTCTTCATCAATGACCACTGAGAATGTACGCAGGATCGATATGACCTCCATTGGGGTCCACACCAACATCATCGTAATAACCATGACTCTCCTCCTCGAGATGAGCCTCCATGCCACAGTGGCATCGATCTACAAAATCATCTAAGAAAAACAATGTATAACAGAGTGTGAACCCCACCGAGCTCGTAAGCAAATCATATCATCATGCATGCACATGCAATCACAATCCACAGTTCATATGATCCTATATGATATGCAAGTCCAGATTATTTATTAACCACCTAGCAATACAACTAAGTCAGGTCAGTGCTACTACAATCCCCAATACATGTATCCCTGGTGCGGGCTTCTAACCCCTTCCCACGATACACCCATTGAGTTGTCGGAGAGGACCAGTCAACTCCCGCATTCGTTCACTAAGGTCAGCCCGACTAGCCCTCTGTGATTAACCTGTAGGGCAATCCATTTCTTTTCTCTTTTCTTTTCATTTCTGGCATATAGCCCGGCATATAGCTCATATTCACCATTCCGGTGTTCTTTTCATTTCTTTTCACATACACATATGGTCACCCTCATAGGCATCCAACATCTAAACCCCTGTTGGCAAGGGTGCGTAGCATGGGTGATGAAACTCTAGCCCCATGTCTATATGGCATCGTATGAGTTGGGTGGTGTCAACTGCATCCCATTCTACTGGCTACCACATGCCTCATTTCCAAGCCGACTACGGCATTTAATCTAACATTCACAATCATCATATAAGAATTCACAGTGTTGATCAACAGATAGTCATTATGCAGTGATTTGAGTAACTTTAATCAGAAGTAAGCAGCACAGCATTTCTAGTTACAATTCTTAATAGCAGGCATAGCATCATAATCACACATGCATATATGATAATATTATTCACTCACCTGAGTTGGGTTCTAAGACCTCGGTTGAAAACTCAGTTCCAACAGCAGTCTGGTTGTTGACCTCGAGCGCGGGATCAAGTCTTAGATATAAATAAGAAAAAGTCTTATTAAGTTTTCAGTCTATCACTGGTACCCCTAGAGTTAACCTAAACTTACTGGGTTGACCCGGTGTTCAGTTGGTTCTCACTTGGAAATACTGGGCCTTGCATTGGGCCTTAGGTTCATGTCCCAGTGCTTTGGCCAGAGTCAGCGGCATAAGGGTAAAATGGTAATTTTCAATAGTTGTACCTGACCCTAGGTCAGATTAGGTTCACAGTGCTGTCCACAGCTTGCCTGAGCTGTAGGACCCAGCACAATAGGGTTTCCTTTACCTGCGGGACCCATTAGGGTTCCAAAGCATTCTCTAAACAAGGACAGATGTGGAGAAGGGCATTTATGTCATTTACCACCTTCCCACATAGTCCCACAGCCAATGGGTGAAATTCCCCAGGTCTGATTGCAAAAATAGCAGCATTTCCTTCACTGGGTGATGGCTCTGGGCGTTGGGTGCATCGCCCAGTGCCCTCAAATCGACATTGGGCTGAGTTCCCAAGGTTGGGCTTTTTAGGCTATGCTCCAATCTGATCCCTTTGCATGTTAGGGGGACAGGTAGCCCCTGGGATGATCTACCTTTTGATCCAAATGGATCTTCCATCAAGGTCACCATTTGGCTGCCAGAGGCTGCCCAGACAACCTAGTGAATAGTATCACAGGGTTTTTCCCAAAGTTGGAATTCGATTTCAGCCACTTGCAGGGCTGGAATCAGATGTAATTTGATATTCCATGGCTGCAACCATCTAGGGTTAGGTCTGTGTAGCCATGGTTTGCATCCAGGGTTCCAAATTGTCAACCAAAAGTGAATCTGGGCAGTGCAGCCATGCACAGCCAGATTCGGCTATCAAGAATAGCAAATCAGAATTATAAAATTAAACAAAAATCTCAGATCTTGCATGCTCAAGGCTTGCATGGCAGATCTGGAGTTGTCTAGGGCAAACCCTAGCTGTTTAGGGCTGCCCAGAGAGCAGAGAACCATTCAAAACTCAGAGATTGTAAGAGGACAGCAGGTTTATATAGGTATTTTTATACCTAAGCAGGTCTGAGAACTGGGCTTCAAGCCTTGGATGCAAGGCTGCAGTAGCTCCCCTTCCTTCCTCTTCTTTCTCTCCTTTCTCTTTTCTTTCTCTCCAATGGTTTCAGTATTGCTAAGGGCTCTAAATGAGCCCAAGGCCTTCCTATTTATAGGTTCAGCCCTCACTGAGGCTTGTATGGCTATTAAGGCCTCTTTTGAAAATCAGTTTTTAAACTGATTCAAAGTGATTCTGGGCACACTGGTGGGGTCCACAGTGAACTAAGGGTATGAGGTGGTCCCTCAGACTCCCCTTTATCTATGGAGGGTGCCCATGTCCATGTTGGGTGGTCCCCACAATTAAAAATCATTAAAATATGTTGTTTCACTCACTGGGCGATGTCACTAGGCCTTGTCTGCATCGCCCAGTGCCATCGTCCAGAGAATTCCAGCAAGCTGAAATTCGATGGAGCTTGCACAAGGGTTTAACCCTTGGTCAGGGTATTGTCCCCACATGCCATCTAGGGGTTTTTGCACCTTTTATAGAGGTGGGTCCCAAATTTATGGGGAGGAGAGAGATTACCTGGAGTTTATGCCATACATCATGCTATGAGCTGTGCAGCTGCAGGGGTCTGCTATCCACCTATTAACAGACATGTAGGATGATCCACACAGGGTTTCCTCATCAATCCAAATCACTGGAGTAATACTCCATAGTGTTCTTGGTTGCCTGATCAGGGGTTCCTATCCTTCAATCAAAATTCCAGCCAGTCAGGAGCAGGGTTTAACATTTCTCCCCACCTTACAAAAATTTTGTCCCCGAAATTTGCTTACCTTGTAATTCAAAGAGTTGGGGATACTTCTCCTTCATTTCTTCCTCATGCTCCCATGAAGCTTCTTCCACTGGATTGTTTCCCCAGCGAACCTTTACAAAAGCAACAGTGCGGTTACGGAGGTTGTGCTCCTTTCTGTCCAATATCTCCGTAGGTTGCTCTTCGTAGGTCATATCCACATCCAACTGTTCAGGTTCAGTTGATAGTACGTGTGTCAGATTATTAATGTACTTCCTCAGCATCGACACATGAAAAACATCGTGGATGCCTGACAAGGATGGTGGTAGTGCCAGTCTGTATGCTATGGGTCCCACTTTATTGAGTATTTCATAAGGACCAATGAATCTTGGGCTCAACTTGCCTTTCTTGTTAAAACGTAGCAATCCTTTAGTTGGAGACACCCGAATGAATACTTTTTCTCCGATTTCAAATTTAATATCCTTCCTTCGATTATCTGCGTAACTTTTCTGTCTTGACTGGGCTGCTTTGATCTTCTCTCTTATAACATCAACATTGTCGCAGGTTGCTTGTATCATCTCCGGCCCAAGATATTTCTGTTCGCCAACTTCATCCCAATATAATGGAGTTCTACATTTCTGTCCATACAATGCTTTGAATGGTGCCATGCCAATGGTGGAGTGATAGCTATTATTGTATGCAAATTCCACTAGAGGTATGTGAGCATCCCAACTGTCATTCATTTCCAAAACACAGGCTCGAAGCATATCTTCTAGCGTTTGGATGGTTCTTTCCGACTGCCCGTCTGTTTGCGGATGGAAAGCTATGTTAAGATTTAGTTGAGTTCCCAATGCCTTCTGTAAACTTCTCCAAAATCTTGAGGTGAATCGACGATCTCTGTCAGACACAATACTGACAGGCACGCCATGTAAGAGGACTATATTCTCTATATATAATTGGGTGAGCTTATCCATGGAGTAGTTTATCTTGATTGGTATGAAATGAGATGCCTTCATTAGTCCATCTACAATCACCCATATCGCGTTCATGCGCTTCCTGGTGTTGGGCAGATTTGTCATGAAATCCATAGTAATTCTTTCCCACTTCCATTCAGATATGGGAGTGGCTGCAATAATCCATATGGTCGGTGTCTCTCTGCTTTTATCTGTTGACAGGTGAGGCACTTGGACACGTATATTGCTATAGTCTCCTTCATTCCCATCCACCATAATACTTCTTCAAATCCTTGTACATCTTTGTACTCCCGGGGTGGATTGTGTAGGGTGAGTTGTGCGCCTCTTTAAGCATTCGGTCTTAGACAACAAAATTGTCTGGCACGCACAATCTGTCTCAAAACTTCAGTACACCATCTTAGGCCAAGGAAAAGTCTGGGTCCTTATGGATGGACACCTTGTTGTACTTCCCAAATTATCTTGGCCAGCTTAGGATCTAATGGTTGCTTCGCAATTATCTCCTCTCGTATCGATGGCTGCAGGTCCATAGCTGCTAATTGCATAGTCGTTCCTTCGATCACGAGTTTTAGATCAAATTTCCGAGCTTCTTCTACTAACTGTTCGCTTACAATTAAGGAAGCTAGGGATGCAGTCTGAGATTTTTTGCTTAATGCATCCGCAACAACATTAACCTTGCCAGGGTGGTACTGGATTTCACAAGTAGTCTTTCACCAATTCCAACCATCACCTCTGTCTCATGTTCAGCTCCTTTTGGGTGAAGAAATACTTCAGACTTTTATGATCGCTGAAGATTTCACTCTTTTCACCAAATAAGTAATGCCACCATATTTTCAGCGTGAAAACTACCGTTGCCAATTCTAGGTCATGTGTGGAGTAGTTCTTTTTGTGTTCCTTTAATTGTCTGGAGGCGTAGGCGACTACTTTACCTCTCTGCATCAGGACGCTGTCCAATCCTGTTCTGGATGCGTCGGTGTGTACCACCATTCCTCCAGTACCGTCCAGAATGGTCAGAACTGGAGCTGTTACTAATCGGTTCTTCAATTCCTAAAAACTTTTCTCACATGCTTCATTCCATTCAAATTTGGCTCCCTTCCTGGTAAGTTTTGTCATTGGTGCCAAAATCCGTGAGAAATTTTCAATAAACCGTCGATAATAACCGGCCAAACCTAAGAAACTTCGAATCTCAGTGGCACTCTTCGGAGTTTCCCATTCAAGAACTGCTTTCACCTTACCTAGGTCCACTTTAATGCCGTCATTGGTGACGATGTGTCCCAAGAATCCGATCTGGTGAAGCCAAAATTCACATTTGCTGAATTTGGCGAAAAACTAGTGTTCCTGCAATCGCTACAACACGAAAGTAAGGTGTCGCGCATGTTCTTCCTCATCCTTAGAGTACACCAGGATGTCATTAATAAATACTATGACGAACTTATCCAGTATGTCATGGAATACTCTATTCATCATGTCCATATATGCTACCGGGGGGTTGGTTAACCCGAACGACAAAACCAGGAATTCGTAATGCCCGTATCGAGTTCGAAACGCCTTTTTATGGATATCACTGCTCTTGATCTTCAATTGATGGTATCCCGACCTAAGATCAATTTTGGAGAAAACTCATGCTCCTTGTAACTGATCGAATAGGTCATCGATACGCAGCAGCGGATATCGATTCTTGATAATCAGCTTATTTAACTCGCGGTAGTCGATACACAGCCACATACTTCCATCTTTCTTCTTAACAAACAACACGAGTGCTCCTCAGGGTGATACACTAGGTCGTATAAATCCTTTCTTCAGCAGGTCTTGAAGTTGAACCTGCAACTCCTACAGTTCAATTGGCGCCATCCGATATGGGGCCTTTGATACTGGGGCGGCCTCAGGAATTAGATCAATTGCGAACTCTATGTCGCAATAAGGCAGTAACTGCGTCAGATCTTCTGGAAAGACATCAGGATAATCTCTGACGACTTCAAGTTCCTCCAATAGTTTTATCTTTGTCTCCGTGTCTATTACTGTGGCCAAAAAGACATGGCATCCATTGTCAAGCAACTTGCGCGCCTGGAGGGCTGACAAAGTTATTCTCCTGGGTTTCTTCTTAGGTTCACTTTGATAGGTGAAAGTTGACCCATCATTCATCTTAAATAGTATCTTCTTTTCCGCACACAAGACATTTGCACCATAGGCCTACAACCAGTCCATGCCTAGTATTACGTCAAAATCCTTTATATCCATCTTTTTCAATGGTGCGGTTAGTTTCTTCCCACAAATTTCAATCTGACAAGGGTCGTAGACCTTCTTCAAGCTCACAACACTTCTTGTTGGTGTGTTGACTGCTAGCTCATGCCCGATGTCTCACGGTTGATCCTTCATCTTACTTGTAAAGGTCGAGGAGACGAAAGAGTGGGTCGCACCCGAGTCAAATAATACTCGTGCGGGTATGGTTGAGACATTTAGGGTACCTAGGGTTCGTAGGTAATTTAGGTTACATGAAGTAAGCCAATGAGTCCCTATAAGTTAGTAGTGTTCAGCAAAACTTACCTGTCAATACATCGGGGTTCGCCTCAGGTTCTTCATTCATCATCGCAAATACCTTTCCTCCCATCCAATTGTCTCGTGGCTGGAAAGACTTAGCGTAGGGCTGATTCAGTGAGTTGTTGCTGTACCCACGCATTTTACAATCTCTGGCCATATGCCCTTCCTTGTTGCACTGGTAACACTTAAAGGGTGGAGCAGCAGGTGTTGAGGCTTGGCTCACTTGACTTGTTGCTGGTCGGGCTGGCGAAGCTGCTGTTGTCGCTTGACTCATCGCCGGTTGAGCAGGTCGATTGAATGCGGGGCGAAAAGGGTTCTAACTCACGTTCGGCCTACGATACGGAGTCGAGACAGAATTTGAGTTGGTTCCGTGGTAGACTTTATTTGGCCAGGCATAGGTTTGGAAATTGTTTGGCCTCTTGCCCACGGATGACGTCACAGCTTTCTCTTTCTCTTTCTCCTTAAATCTATCTTCCATGGTTTTTGCCTTGTCGACCATCTGAGCATAATCCCTAATGTCCATGATTGACAACACCGACCCGATCTCAGTCTTGAGTCCTTTCTCAAATTTCTTCGCCTTACTAACTTCCCCTTTCAGGTGCTCTGGAGCAAAATGGAACAAGTCCTCAAATTGTTGTTGATAATCCAGCACTGACTTGGTTCCTTGCACCAGTGCGACGAATTCTACTTCTTTTCTATCCCTGAAACTCTCTGGGAAGTAGTTCTTGAAGAAAACTTCTTTAAATTGCTCCCACGTGGGGTTCGTATGAGTGGCTTCCAGATTAGGCTTAGTAGCTTTCCACCAGGCTTCGGCTTCATTCTGCAATTGATAACCCACACATATCAACTTTTGTGCATCTGTGCACTCCAGTACTTCAAATGCCTTCTCTAGTGCACTAATCCACCGTTCCGACTGCATTGCTTCAGAAGTTATTTTGGAAAATGCAGGCGGTTGGAGTTTCTTGAATCTTTCCATAACCTTGGTGGTAGAGTTCTCCGCTAAATGTTAAGGCACAGGTGCTGGAAATAGTACAGGCCGATTGGGTGGTAGTGGTGGTGCAGCGCGTTCATGCATCATGGTTGCAAACTGTGTGGACATTTGACCAAGCAATTCTTGTTGTTGTTGCATGGTCTGCATCATTGTGGTCATGAATGCAGTTATGTTGCCGGCTACCACATTTGGCTGAGGTGCAGCAGTAGTGGCTTGTGCAGCCACTGGTGCCTCTGATGAAGCAGCCGATGCTTCAGAATTTTGAGCCTTAGTCCTGTTAGGCAGCTCAACCTCCGGTACAACTCGAGGTTGCTTTCCTTTGTGACCATCACGAGAACTTCTTCTGGTGTTGACCATTGTTGCTTCTCTGAAAAGAGGAGCGTGTTCAATATTCCAATATCATCCATATGGATCAACAGTTATTTCCTAGCCAGAGCAGGTACAAATCCAGTCCACAGTTCCAATGAGTTTCATGAGTCGCACCAGTAAGGTGGGTTGTTAGATATGTTGTCTTGGTTTATAGTGTGATGCTTTATTTGGTTTTATATTTCGTTTCTCTTTCTTAAGCATTTTATGTATCGATATACTATGCATGACACTATATGAGAGGCTTCAAAAATTTTTAAATAAAAGACTTTTAATTACTTACCTGGTCTAACAGGTAAGCATCTCCAACCTCTTCCCTGTCACAAACTCCATCACAAGTAGGTACTCTATGTCGGCTCTTACCTCTTTAGCTAAAGTCATAAAATAGTCTCGCTCTTCTGGTCCACTAATGGCAGCAATGGATAAATAAAAATCCAATCGATTCTCGGCTCGAGGCAACACTAGTCGTATCTGTCTCAGTCTCTCTCGTAGATGTCTAATATAAATCATGATGCTGGGGTCTCCAGCCTTGGTCAAGGTAATAGGTCCTGTCATAGAAAATGGTTCTAAGCATCAGGTCATACTTAATTAAAAGATTTAAGTACATATCTATTGGAATTTCAATTACAAAGATTCAATAAAACTAACCTTGGGTTGGCTCGAGGTACCTTAACGTCTAGATGTTTCGATTAACTAGACAACCTATCAGATCTTGTTCTCGGCTATCCTAAACCTTGATTAGGGTAAGGTCTATGCCCTCCATACTTAGTAAGTACATATTACAACATACCTATGTAACTAAGTTCTATTTTGCATAGCATCACTTCACACAGTTCATACATCTCAATACTCAAGCATGTAGAAATTAGGTAATACACACCATATCCTATAAATATGTATACACGTATATTTTTATTTATATATATATTAAATATTCATTGTGGTTATATCCACAACATTTTCCAAGTCCTTAGGTGTTTTATTCAAACCCCATGTAGAAATTTTTTTTATTTTTTTATTTTTTATTTTTTTATTTTAACATTAATAAAAATCTATATTTTTATGTTTTCTAAGGTTACTTTAGGCATTCCCCAAGTTTCCATAAGTCAAAACCCAAAAATCAGCAAGATACCCTCACTGGGCGATGCCTCTGGGCGTTGGACACATCGCCCAGTGCCATCACCCAGAGAATCGGGGGTGCAGTATATGAGACCGAGAGGGGCCCATTTACATTCTAACTTCTTCTAAACTCTCCCAATCACCTAGGAAAAGTCTTTGGAGGGTAGTGGGACTCATTCCACACCAAATCCTCGCGCTTCCTTGTATTCTTCGCGAATCTACACGTGCCTAGGTAAGATTTCTTAGTTGTTTCCCTATTTTAGCTCTTCCTTTTGCTTTCCTAATATTTTGGTTAGGGTTTTTGCCAAATTTCTTGCCCTAACTATATTCTTCTTCTCTTTTTGTAGAAAATGTCTACAAGTCACCGTACGGCCAGGAAATCTGTGGCTCAAAAGCGATTTTGAGTTGAATCTGAGGATTCCTCATTTTCCTCAGTGCCTCCATCATCTCCTACAGATGATTCTTCTTCAGAGGAACCCAACTTTGACCGGTTTCTCTTTTCTAGGTACGAATATGCTAAGGAGTGGAAAAATTTTGAATCTCTAAGGATTGTGAATGATCGGGTGGTCCGGGTAGAGGACTTTCACCAGTATAGTCTTTATGCTAGGTTCAATGCCCTAGGTTGGGCTTCTATGTTGACACCTACCGAGCCTTGTTATCCCTACTTGGTTCGGTACTTCTATTGTAACCTAGTGCCTTCTAGTGCACAGGAGTTCGGAGTGGAGAGCAGGGTGAAGGGTGTGGATATCCGTCTGACCACTGCTTCACTAGCAGAGATCTTAAGTTTACCTAACTCAGGAGAGAGGTGTTATTATCAGTCGTAGATGGATATTTCAGAGATGTTTTCTTTGGAGACCAGGAGGAAGGTCTTCAATTCATTGACAGGTTCACAGGACACGCCTAGGTCTGAGACTTCTTACAAGTCTAGTGCTCGTGTCATTAGTAGATGCATGACCTACAACATCTACCCCAAGGGCGGTAACAGGGGTAGTATATCTATGTTGAGAGCCTACATCACATATTGTCTCTTGGAAGCTGGTAAGGGGGGTCTGGTCATAAACCTCCCATATCTTTTACTTCAGGTAATGCTTTACCACGCTCAAAACCCAGCTGATGGGAACCTTCCTTATGGGAAGTTCCTTACTCTAGTCTTCCGATATTTTGGGGTTCCATTGGAGGGTGAGTATTCTGAGAAGGATAGATCCAGGCCTATTGACAAGACTTCTATTCTGAAGATGAAGGTGCCTAGGAAGGATCCACCAGAGGGTGAAGAGCAGAGATGCAGTAGGATGTGGAGGACCAGGGAGTGGAGCATGATGATGATGTGCACGATGAGGGGGTGCAGGGGTTGGAGCAAGGAGACATTGAGCAAGACACCCAAGGCATGCATGCAAAGGAGCAGGGCATGGGTCAGGGCGACTTCGAGGGCTTTGGCACGCAGTACACCTACTTACCTACCTATGAAGCGATGGGTGCCACTAGTTCTCAGGTTTCAGGGCCATCAGAGTGGAAGCAGATGTTGACACATTTCCAAAGTCTCGGTACCCAGCTTTCAGATATGGCGACTAGGATGGATCGGGGCTTTACTTCATTGGAGAGTAGAGTGGGTTCTGTAGAGCAGCGTCTGGACTTCTGGGACAAGTTCTACAGGATTGACTTTCGCCAGACACAGCCTCCTCCAGATGACTTACCTCCCATTGAGTAGTTCCTGATCAGCTTCCAACAGTTCATGTTACGCGGTTATGACTATTTTCCTTTTATTATGCTTATGTACTTATCTTAGTTTAGGATGTTTCTAATTAAGTGTTCTTTTCTTTTCAACTTATGTAAATAAGGAAGTAATGTTTTCAATTAGACTTATGTAGTGGCTTAGCCACAATTATCTTTTATTTAATGGAAATTATGCATCTTTTATTTAATTGCAACTACCTCCCCTGTAGTTTTTAGTTGTTACTTGTTTTATTATTTATAGCTTATTAGTTTTAATTCTGCACTCCCTGTAGTTTTTAGTTGTTACTTGTTTTATTATTTATAGCTTATTAGTTTTAATTCTGCACTCCATGAATGTAAGAAGAGCCTCACGCTCTGATACCAAGTTCTGTCACACCCCAAACCATCCCCTAGGAGGAATGGGTAGGTGACCCGAATTGCGTAACGGCAATCCGCCAAACCCCACGGATCTAGAAGCAGTGCTTACATTCATAGAACCACATTCATCACTTTACCATAAGCAAGATCAGAGTGCTGCAGATAAACTACAATTTCAATAATAAAAGGAAGCATAGCGATACTGGGAAATGATGATAATATATACATAAGTAGGTTTGTACATTTCCCACCAACCCACAAACATAGAAACAAAGCTAACAAGATCAATACTAAAGTTAACCTATATATATACATATACAGGGTGAGCATACTTAACCCCAAAAAGATAAGAAAGTAAAAACTACAATAGAACCACAGTCAGGACGGGGATAAACTCCTAACAAAAATAAAACGGAGTCCCCAGGATAAAAAGCATCACATGCACTCCTCAACGGTCTTCATCAATGACCACCGAGAATGTACATAGGATTGGTATGACCTCCGTTGGGGTCCACACCAACATCATCGTAATAACCAGGACTCTCCTCCTCGAGATGAGCCTCCATGCCACAGCGGCATCGATCTGTAAAATCATCTAAGAAAAACAATGTATAACAGAGTGTGAGCCCCACCGAGCTCATGAGCAAATCATATCATCATGCATGCACGTGCAATCACAATCCACAGTTCATATGATCGTACATGATATGCAAGTCCAGATTATTTATTAGCCACCTAGCAATACAACTAAGTCAGGTCAGTGCTACTACAATCCCCAATACATGTATACCTGGTGCGGGCTTCTAACCCCTTCCCGTGATACACCCATTGAGTTGTCGAAGAGGACCAGTCAGCTCCCGCATTCGTTCACCAAGGTCAGCCCGACCAGCCCTCTGTGATTCATCTGTAGGGCAGTCCATTTCTTTTCTCTTTTCTTTTCATTTCTGGCATATAGCCCAGCATATAGCTCATATTCACCATTCCGGTGTTCTTTTCATTTCTTTTCACATACACATATGGTCACCCTCACAGGCATCCAACACCTAAACCCCTGTTGGCAAGGATGCGTAGCATGGGTGATGAAACTCTAACCCCATGTCTATATGGCATCGTATGAGTCGGGTGGTGTCAACCGCATCCCATTCTACGGGCTACCACAGGCCTCATTTCCAAGCCAACTACGGCATCTAATCTAACATTCATAATCATCATATAAGAATTCACAGTGTTGATCAACAGACAGTCATTATGCAGTGATTTGAGTAACTTTAATCAGAAGTAAGCAACACAGCATTTATAGTTACAATTCTTAATAGCCGGCATAGCATCATAATCACACATGCATAAATGATAATATTATTCACTCACCTTAGTTGGGTTCTAAGACCTCGGTTGCAAACTCAGTTCCAACAGCAGTCTGGTTGTTGACCTCGAGCGCGGGATCAAGTCCTAGATATAATTCAAAAAATGACTTATTAAGTTTTTAGTGTATCACTAGTACCCCTAGAGTTAACCTAAACTTACTGGGTTGACCCGGTGTTCAGTTGGTTCTCACTTGGAATTACTGGGCCTTACACTGGGCCTTAGGCTCATGTCCCGGTGCATTGGCCAGAGTTAGTGGCATAAGGGTAAAATGATCATTTTCAATAGTTGTACCTGACCCTAGGTCAGATTAGGTTCACAGTGCTGTCCACAGCTTGCCTGAGCTGTAGGACCAAGCACAGCAGGGTTTCCTTTACCTGCGGGGCCCACTAGGGTTCCAAAGCATTCTCTAAACAAGGACAGATGTGGGGAAGGGCATTTATGTCATTTACCACCTTCCCACATAGTCCCACAGCCAATGGGTGAAATTCCCCAGGTGAAATTCCCTAGGTCTTATTGCAAAAACAGCAGCATTTCCTTCACTAGGCAATGGCTCTGGGTGTTGGGTGCATCGCCCAGTGCCCTCAAATCGACATTGGGCTGAGTTCCCAAGGTTGGGCTTTTTAGGCTATGCTCCAATCTGATCCCTTCGCATGTTAGGGGGTCAGGTAGCCCCTGGGATGATCTACCTTTTGATCCAAATGGATCTTCCATCAAGGTCACCATTTGGCTGCCAGAGGCTGCCCAGACAACCTAGTGAATAGTATCACAGGGTTTTTCCCAAAGTTGGAATTCGATTTCAGCCACTTGCAGGGCTGGAATCAGATGTAATTTGATATTCCATGGCTGCAACCATCTAGGGTTAGGTCTGTGTAGCCATGGTTTGCATCCAGGGTTCCAAATTGTCAACCAAAAGTGAATCTGGGCAGTGCAGCCATGCACAGCCAGATTCGGCTATCAAGAATAGCAAATCAGAATTATAAAATTAAACAAAAATCTCCAAGGCTTGCATGGTAGATCTGGAGCTGTCCAGGGCAAACCCTAGATGTTCAGGGCTGCCCAGAGAGCAGAGAACCATTCAAAACTCAGAGATCTTAAGAGGACAACAGGTTTATATAGATATTTTTATACCTGAGTAGGTCTGAGAACTCGGCTTCAGGCCTTGGATGCAAGGCTGCAGTAGCTCCCCTTCCTTCCTCTTCTTTCTCTCCTTTCTCTTTTCTTTCTCTCCTACGGTTTCAGTATTGCTAAGGGCTCTAAATGAGCCCAAGGCCTTCCTATTTATAGGCCCAGCCCTCACTAAGGCTTGTTTGGCTATTAAGGCCTCTTTTGAAAATCATTTTTTAAACTGATTCAGAGTGATTCTGGGTACACTAGTGGGGTCCACAGTGAACTAATGGTATGAGGTGGTCCCTCAGACTCCCCTCTATCTATGGAGGGTGCCCATGTCCATGTTGGGTGGTCCCCATAATTAAAAATCATTAAAATATGCAATTTCACTCACTAGGCGATGTCACTGGGCCTTGTCTGCATCACCCAGTGCCATCGTCCTGAGAATTCCAGCAAGCTGAAATTCAATGGAGCCTGCATAGGGGTTTAACCCTTGGTCAGGGTATTGTCCCCACATGCCATCTAGGGGTTTTTGCACCTTTTACAGAGGTGGGTCCCACATTTATGGGGAGGAGAGAGATTACCTGGAGTTCATGCAATACATCATGCTATGAGTTGTGCAGCTGCAGGGGTTTGTTATCCACCTATTGATAGGCATGTAGGATGATCCACACAGGGTTTCCTCATCAATCCAAATCACTAGAGTAATATTCCACAGTGTTCTTGGTTGCCTGATCAGGGGTTCCTGTCCTTCAATCAAAATTTCAGCCAGTTAGGAGCAGGGTTTGACATAAACACTTTGTCTAACTGATGGCATTAAAGAGAAAAGGCATTGTCAAATAAAGTTTAATAGTTCCAAATTTTTTTTTTTTACTGTTCAACACAAATTCAAAGTGTCTTGTCATAGAGAAGGACTAATGTATTCAATGCATTCATTAAAAAATATGACTTGATTCAGAATAGTTTCCAAAAATCTCAATGACAATTCAAAATGTCTTTTCTACCTATTTTGGGAGATGGAGTCAATGCATAAAAAAATATATATATTAATAACATGGCACATTCAACAAAGCATATGCATTTAATGGATATTGACAAATCTATTCAAAAGGCTTTAACATAAACAATTCATTAACTGAACACAACTCACAATCGTACTCTTAGTCTTTCTTTTATAATATTATATAAAACTTTCTAAATACTTTCTCTTAAATCCATGCAGGGTAATTATGACGGTGAGTGTCATATATATAAAAAAAATTTAAAAGTATACTTACCTTTCTGACAATAGAGAATACTGAGTAATGGTGTTCAGAGTTCCTTTCTAAATAAGAGAAGACGTTTCAAGAGGCTGTGCAATAAAGCAAGGTAGCAGGATAGTTTTATCATCTCTTTCAGGTCTCTTTCTCTGCCTTGTAGTGTTGGTAGGCAAGACTCGTTCGGCAAGAAGAGGTTGCAGCAGGGATTTTTCTTGATTGAAGCTTTTGCAGCAGACAAAAAAATGAGTTATGGACATAGGTTGCGACAGGAGCCAAGCAACCGTTTGTATTGATTACTATGAGCAGCAACGGTTGGCAGCGGAGAAGTGCAAGCTGCAGTTTCAGATCCAATGGAGCTTAGAACCGCAGTAGGGGTGCCTATAGCTCTGATACTAGTCTAAGATCTACCAAGAACGATTGGAAAACTTCAATGAATGGGGGCTCGACTTACGATTGATATTCTTTCTTGTGTCTTTTTTTCTTCCAACTCCAATACTATATAAATAGGAGTCTTTTAGATAACTGTTGGAGAGCACAACGACACTTTCCTCAATCGTGGAATCGCCCTCCTACTTTCACTCTCCAGTCCATCATGGACTCTTAAACAAGTCTCTTGAAGATAAGTATGAGGCTACGTGGCCACCTCATCTAACAGCAGGGTCGTCAATGCAACTTCTTACATCATTTAAGAGAAGGAACATGGACATCTAGCGAACCAGCAGAACGGAAAAGTTCGGGAAGAAGATGCTGCATTCGCCTCATAAGTTCCTCCTCAAGCTCCAAAAACTACAGTTAAAATAAGTTGTGTTAATAAAACTATGAGTAAACTAAATTTTAACACAATTAAAACAAGGGAACTCTTACATTCTCTCTTTTATGGGTTTCAAGATTTCGTAAGATTCGAACTATGCCAAGTTGGTCCCTGTAGCTTTTTTCCTTCTATAGAATTCATATAAATATTGTATGGATAGGATTCTAGAACAAATTTAACCCACGTAAGTGGAGTAATTTTTTCTTTTGCCTTGTGCTTTTTAAAGGGTTGATTCATAGCAAAATGAACTACGCTTCTCTAATTTTGAGCTATAGGAGAAGGAATACCAATAGAAGTATCATACTCATCCATTACTTGTACAAGCACTGACCAGTAGTTACGTCTCATTTCAAAGTCCCAAACCAGTGGGTGTTGTAGAAGCTTATTTTGTCCGAAACTGTCAAAGAAAACAAAAAATCATTATTCAAAAATTTACAAATTTTATTTGTAAATTAAAATAGTCATTTAAAACACTTACATTTCATTTAGAAAATCAATGAACAAACTACATTTGCACAACCAAGGGATTATCTGTCCAAATTCCAAAAAAATGCTGTAGAGATAAAATTTGTTCGCTTCCTCAGTTGATCTCCCATTACCTTAAATAATAAAAAAAAAAGTTAAATAAGAATATAAAAATGGGTTGGGGATGGGTATATTAAAGTGTATAAAAAATTAAAATTATTAAAATAAACATCACAATTTACCTTTGTCCGGCTGTCTCAGCTTGATGAATTTGAGTGTTGAAAAACTTTTTAAAATTGAGTATTAGAATCGATGCATTTATGGGTTTGTCTAATTTTGTAGTTTTATTTTCTCATACTATGATTACAATGACAGGAAACAATGGAAGTTAAAATGATTGATTCCTAGGAAAGAAATGTGTTTAAAATGATTGATTCTCAGGGGTATAAAAACATCCTTTTTACCGTAGAAAATCTGGAAGCCAAACCTTTATATAGTGGCAATTATGCTAACAGTGATATCAGAGCCTAACCTTCACATGCTAGGATCAACTATTTTATTTAAACACTATATGTGCTTAAACCATTCTGTTTATGGTTGGGTATTTTTATGCTTCACTGGAAGTAAATAGAAAGCTTAGTGAAAGAGATAAAATTATATTGAATCTTCTCCTTTTCAACAGGAGTTAATTCAAAGGTTCCTTTAGGATCACTTTTACCTTCTATAGCTTTAGTGAAGGAGTATAGTCCATGTTCAATTAAATGTCACACCTCAAGGTTGTGAGCACAAGTAAAGTTTCTGAATCTAATATTCTAATATGGAAAATTATCTCCATTGAACAGAGGAGGTCTAGAGACACGTAGACCTCAAAAGGATTAGTATGATGTGATCCCATAGATCTTTAAGTCTAAAAACTTTGAGCTCCCGCTCTGATACCAAATGTGGTATTTACAAGTATGTAATGTGTGTATTTATGTATATGCACACGAACAGGTTTTGATTTCTCTTCAAAAAATGTTCTTCAATTTTCAAAAGACTTTTCAAGATCTTCTTTGCTTAAGAAGCTTCGCATGCTTTCGAGATCCTAATCTTCAAGGTTTTGTCTTAAACATCTTTACTTTGTGCTTTATGTCTCCTAATTTTTTGATACAACACTACTTGATTATATAATTTAAGTGACCTGATCAACATGAACATTGAGAGATCCAACTTCTTCGTAAAGTGCTGGAAGAAGGTACGACATTTTATGCATAAGAACTAGCTCACATTCCTTCCGAAATACAATTAAAACAAGGTGTGTTAATTAAATTTAGAGTAAAATAATATTTTAATATAATTAAAATAAGAATAGAACTCTTACAACTGATCTTTCATTGGTAACCAAATTTTTGAAGAGTCGAACAACACCTATTTTGTTCATGTAGGGTTTCCCATCTTTACTACTTATACAAATCTTCTTCAAGTTTTCGCTCTTCGTCACGCTTCATCGTAAAATGGATCGATCAAAAAAAATAACAAATTACCAATATTATTCATCAATTTAAAAATAATATTAAACAAATAATTTAAAGCACTTACAATGTTTCTTCAAAATCAATGAACAACTGACAAGCTGCCAAGCCCGTGATTAAGGTAGAAAGTCGTTTAAGATGTTCAAGGGCAACATTTTGGTACTCTTCATAACTGGATTTACATTCATCTTAAATAATAATAAAAAAAGACTAAAAGAGAATATAAAAATGGAAGAGGGATGGGTATATCAACAGTAAAAAAAATTATAAATATTAAAATTAAAATTAAAATTTACCTTGATCCAGCTTTCTAATCTTCACGAACTTAAAAGGTAGATAAGATCGTGTTCCGATTATTGTAGTTACAACAACAATATTTTATCAATACTCCTTATATCATATTTATTGTCGAGGACATACAGACCCTTCACAGTGTCCTTTATCATGTTATGCATGATTTTAGAACAATACACAGGGGGACGGGCAGAAGATGCAACCAGTGAAGCTTGGGGTGAAACAAAAAACTTACATTCTCCTTAATGAAGTCTACAAAGTTCTGTAAATCCGAATATGCAACAGTTGGAGTAAAAACTCCAATAGATTGGAGTATATAAGCTCTATCTAAATCTTTTAGAATTCTAATAGATTCAGCTGCGAAAAGATGTGATCCCATAGATTTTTAAGTCTAAAAAATTGAGCTCCCGCTCTGATACCAAATGTGGTATTTACAAGTATGCAATGTGTGTATCTATGTATATGCACACGAACAGGTCTTGACTTCTCTTCAAATGATATTCTTCAATCTTCAAAAGACTTTTCAAAATCTTCTTTGCTTAAGAAGCTTTACAAGCTTTCGAGATTCTGATCTTCAAGGCTTTGTCCTAAACATCTTTACTTTGTGCTTTATGTCTCCTAATTCTTTGATTTATTGATTTCATCATCAAACCTATTGACATATTGACATACAAGACCCTGTCCAATATGTTTGGTATCATCAAAACAATTATGGAGATAAGGTAGTTTTTCCCAACATTACTGTCATTGTAATCAAAGTATGAGAAACACTTATCATTGTCATCAACTACATGAAATAAAAAAAATAAGTAGTGGCACAGAACACAAATCAGCGAATCAGTAATATAAATATGAAAGTAAAATAAAGTACGACAAAAAAAAAAAATATCATATAAGTGATACAATGGATGAAATTAAAGGGATTAACTGAGGGAGGGGTATTTACTGATGCAAGGCAGCAAGCTGAGGAGAGATAGAGAGGGAGGACATAGTTCTGCAAAATTACAGAGACCTAATAGAAGAAAAAAAAAGAAACATTAGGGAAGAAAACCTCAACATCTTTTTCTCCATCTCTGAATTCCCTGAGATTTATAGACCATGGGATAGAAGAAGAAGAAAAATCGTGGTGTTCTTTTTTAATAAATAAAACGATTAAGGGAGAAGGAGGGAAGCGGAGAGAGAGAGAGAGAGTGAAAGAGGACGATGGTGGTAGATTTACAAAATATAATACATCTATTAAACAACACAACAAAGCATCCGAACAGAAGGGGATTGACCCATGTAATATTAGGAAACATTGATCTTCTTTCTTGTCCTCCGATTTTTTTTTCAATAAGACGAAAACCCCCAAAAGAAAAAAAAAAAAAAAAAAACAAATAAAAACAATAAACTCTAAAGAATGCATAACCATACCTGGAGAGGAGAGACGAGGAGAGGAAGAAAAGCGGATCAATCCTCCAAAGAATAAGAGAGATATTTAGGTTATAGGGATGTAGAGCTTTCCACCAATAGTAAACGTCTTTTGCTGCCCAAATAATTAAGCTAATCAAACAACATCACTTCTTCATCCCTTTCCATTGCAAAATGAAGCACGAATAGAAAAATCAAACCTGTGACTGAGGTCAATTTAGAACCTCCTGAGAGAGAATTAACGAGAGATTGATAGATCTTAAGAGCCCGTATTCAGAAAAATCAAAACCTTTACCCAACAAACAAAAGATCCAGAAAAAAAAAATCAAACTTTTACCTCCACAATCCAGATCAGAATTAAAACCCATGAACGAGAAATTGATGTTGGGTTTTGGGCTCAATTGTTATGACTTGATTTATTGGACCCATATTAATCACTTAAAGGGGATTTAATCCAAATCGTCCATTGTGGGGATGGAATAGGTTTGGGATTTATTTATAGCCACCTTAGGTCCCTGCCGTCACCCAATTCGATCTTCTGACTTTAGTCATAGAGTTACTGAGGGATAATATTGTTTGGGAAAGACGGGAGTATTCTAAGGTAGTTTAGAGCGTGTGGCTGTTAACCACAAGGAGTAGATCTTTGGAGATCTAGTTGTGAAACCTAGGATCTTCTGCAAACGAAAGGAACATGTATGAGCATTGTTCCATCCTCTATTTCTATCATTGATGTTGTATTCTAGCAATGTGAAGATCAAAATGATCCTATTAATAGGGTGTTAAGTGAATCTAACAGTGGTATCAGAGCCTGACCTTCACATGCTAGGATCAATTATTTTATTTAAACTCTATATGTGCTTAAACCATTCTACTTATGGTTGGGTATTTTTATGCTTCACTAGAAATAAGTAGAAAGTTTAATGAAGAAAATTAAATTATATTGAATCTTCTCCTTTTCAGCATAAGTTAATTCAGAGGTTCCTTTAGAATGCTTTTACCTTCTGAAACTTTAGTGAATGAGTATGGTCCATGTTCAATTACATGTCACACCTCAATGTTGTGAGCACAAGTAAAGTTTCTGAATCTAATATTCTAATATGAAAAATTATCTCTATTGAACAGAGAAAGTCTAGAAATATTTAGTCCCTCAAGAGGATTAGTATGATGTGATCCCAAAGATCTTTAAATCTCAAAAATTGAGCTCCCGCTCTGATACCAAATGTGGTATTTATAAATATGCAATGTGTGTATCTATGTATATGCACACAAACAGGTATTGATTTCTCTTCAAATGATGTTCTTCAATCTTTAAAAGACTTTTTAAAATCTTCTTTGCTTGAGAAGTTTCACATACCTTCGAGATCCTGATCTTCAAGGCTTTGTCCTGAACGTCTTTACTTTCTGCTTTATGTCTCCTAATTCTTTGATACAGCACTACTTGCTTATATAATTTAAGTAACCTGATTAATATGAACATTGAGAGATCTAACTTTTTCGTAAAGTGCTAAAAGAAGGTACAACATTTTATGCATAAAAATTACCTCACATTCCTCCCAAAATACAATTAAAATAAAGTGTGTTAATCAAAGTTAGAGTAAAATAATATTTTAATATAATTAAAATAAGAATAGAACTCTTACAGCTGATCTTTCATTGGTAATCAAATTTCTGAATAGTTGAACAACACCTATTTTGTTCACGTAGGCTTTCTCATTTTTACCACTCATACAAGTCTTCTTCAAGTTTTCGCTCTTCATCACGCTTCATCATAGAATGGATTGATCAAAGAAAATAACAAATTATCAATATTATTCATTAATTTAAAAATAAAATTAAATAAATAATTTAAATCACTTATAATGTTTCTTTAAAATCAATGCATAACTGACAAGCTGCTAAACCTGTGATTAAGGTAAAAAATCGTTTAAGATGTTCGCGGACAACATATTGGTACTTTTCATAAGATGATTTACGTTCATCTTAAATAATAATTAAAAAAAAAGATTAAAATAGAATATAAAAATGGAAGAGGGATGGGTATATCAACAATAAAAAAAAAATTATAAATATTAAAATTTACCTCTATCCAGCTTTTTAATCTTCGTGAACTTAAAAGATGGATAAGGTCTTGTTTCGATTGTTGTAGTTACAACAACAATATTTTTATCAATACTCCTTATATCATATTTATTGTTGAGGAGTAGTGCAAGCTACAGTTTTAGATCCAATGGAGTTTGGAACCGCAATAGGGGCGCCTGTAGCTCTGATACCAGTCTAAGATCTACCAAGAACGATTGGAAAACTTCAATGAACAGGGGCTCCAATTACGATTGATATTCATTCTTGTGTCTTTTTTTCTTTCAACTCCAATACTGTATAAATAGGAGTCTTTTAGATAACCGTTGGAGAGCACGACACTTTCCTCAATCATGGAATTGCCCTCCTACTTTCACTCTCCAGTCCATCATGGACTCTTGATCAAATCTCTTGAAGATAAGTATGAGGCTACGTGGCCACCTCATCTAACAGCAGGGTCGTCAATGCAACTTCTTACATCATTTAAGAGAAGGAACATGAACATCTAGCGACCCAGCAAAACGGAAAAGTTCGGGAAGAAGATGCGGCATTCGCCTCCTAAGTTCCTCCTCAAGCTCCGAAAACTACAATTAAAATAAGCTGTGTTAATTAAACTATGAGTAAACTAAATTTTAACACAATTAAAACAAGGGAACTCTGACATTCTCTCTTTTATGGACTTCAAGATTTCGTAAGATTCGAACTATGCCAAGTTGGTCCTTGTAGCTTTTTTCCTTCTGTAGAATTCATATAAATATTGTACGGATAGGATTCTGGAACAAATTTAACCCACGTAAGTGGAGTAATTTTTTTTTTTGCCTTATGCTTTTTAAAAGGTTGATTCATAGCAAAACGAACTATGCTTCTCCAATTTTGAGCTGTAGGAGAAGGAAGACCAATAGAAGTATCATACTCATCCATTACTTGTTTAAGCACCAACTAATAGTTACGTCTCATTTCAAAGTCTCAAACCAGTGGGTATTGTAGAAGCTTATTTTGTCCGAAACTGTCAAAGAAAATAAAAAATCATTATTTAACAATTTACAAATTTTTTTCTAAATTAAAATAGTTATTTAAAACACTTACATTTTATCTAGAAAATCAATGAACAAACTACATTTGCACAACCAAAGGATTATCTGTCCAAATTTCAAAAAAAGACTGTAGAGATAAAATTTATCTGCTTCCTTAGTTGATCTTCCATTACCTTCAATAATAAAAAAAAATTTAAATGAGAGTATAAAAATGGGTGGGGGATGGATATGTTAGTAATATAAAAATTTAAAATTATTAAAATAAACATCACAATTTACCTTTGTCCGGCTGTCTCAGCTTAATGAATTTGAGTGTTGAAAAACTTCTTGAAATTGAGTATTAGAATTTATGCATTTATGGGTTTGTCTAATTTTGTAGTTTTATTTTCTCATACTTTGATTACAATGACAGGAAACAATGGAAGTTAAAATGATTGATTCCCAGGAAAGAAAGGCGTTTAAACTGATTGATTCCCAGGGGTATGAAAACATCCTTTTTACCGTAGGAAATCTGGAAGCCAAACTTTTATATAGTAATAATTATGCTAATAGTGGTATCAGAGTCTGACCTTCATATGCTAGGATCAACTATTTTATTTAAACACCATATGTGTTTAAACCGTTCTTCTTATGGTTGGGTATTTTTATGCTTCACTGGAAGTAAGTAGAAAGTTTAGTGAAAGAGATTAAATTATATTGAATCTTCTCCTTTTCAGCAGGAGTTAATTCAGAGATTTCTTTAGGATTGTTTTTACCTTCTACAACTTTAGTGAAAGAGTATGGTCCATGTTCAATTATATGCTACACCTCAAGGTTGTGTGCACAAGTAAAGTTTCTGAATCTAATGTTCTACTATGAAAAATTATCTCCATTAAACAGAGGAGGTCTAGAGACATGTAGACCTCAAGAGGATTAGTATGATGTGATCCCATAGATCTTTAAGTCTCAAAAATTGAGCTCCCGCTCTGATACCAAATGTGGTATTTACAAGTATGCAATTTATGTATCTATGTATGTGCACACGAACAGGTTTTGATTTCTCTTCAAATGATGTTCTTCAATCTTCAAAAGACTTTTCAAGATCTTCTTTACTTGAGAAGCTTCGCATGCTTTCGAGATCCTGATCTTCAAGGCTGTCTTAAACATCTTTACTTTGTGCTTTATGTCTCCTAATTCTTTGATACAA
This sequence comes from Telopea speciosissima, assembly GCF_018873765.1. Taxonomy (NCBI): domain Eukaryota; kingdom Viridiplantae; phylum Streptophyta; class Magnoliopsida; order Proteales; family Proteaceae; genus Telopea; species Telopea speciosissima. Next base: position 35,977,403 of record NC_057917.1, on the reverse strand, counting down.
CACTACTTGCTTATATAATTTAAGAGACCTGATCAATATGAATATTGAGAGATCCAACCTTTTTGTAAAGTGCTGGAAGAAGGTACGACTTTTTATACATAAGAACTAGCTCACATTCCTCCCAAAATACAGTTAAAATAAAGTGTGTTAGTCAAATTTAGAATAAAACAATATTTTAATATAATTAAAATAAGAATAGAATTCTTACAACTGATCTTTCATTGGTAACCAAATTTTGAAGAGTCGAACAACACCTATTTTGTTCATGTAGGGTTTTCCATCTTTACCACTCATACAAGTCTTCTTCAAGCTTTTACTCTTCGTCACGCTTCATCGTAGAATGGATAGATCAAAGAAAATAACAAATTACCAATATTATTCATCAATTTAAAAATAATATTAAATAAATAATTTAAAACACTTACAATGTTTCTTCAAAATCAATGAACAACTGACAAGCTGCCAAGCCCGTGATTAAGGTAGAAAGTCGTTTAAGATGTTCACGGGCAACATTTTGATACTCTTCATAAGTGGATTTACATTCTTCTTAAATAATAATAAAAAAAAAATTTAAAGAGAATATAAAAATGGAAGAGGGATGGGTATATCAACAGTAAAAAAAAATTATAAATATTAAAATTAAAATTAAAATTTACCTCGATCCAGCTTTCTAATCTTAACGAACTTAAAAGATGGATAAGATCTTGTTTCGATTGTTGTAGTTACAACAACAATATTTTTATCAATACTTCTTATATTATATTTATTGCCAAGGACATATAGACCCTTTACAATGTCCTTTAACATGTCATGCATGTTTTTAGAATAATACACAGGGGGACGGGCGAAAGATGCAACCGTTGAAGCTTGGGGTGAAACAAAAAATTTACTATCATTCTCCTCAATGAAGTCTACTAAGTTCTGTAAATCCGGATATGCAATTAAATTTTTCATAATTGCAACAGTTGGAGTATATAAGCTCCATCTAAATCTTTTAGAATTCTAATAGATTCAACTGCGGAAAGATGTGATCCAATTGATTTTTATGTCTAAAAAATTGAGCGCATGCTCTGATACCAAATGTGGTATTTATAAGTATGCAATGTGTGTATCTATGTATGTGCACACGAACAAGTCTTGACTTCTCTTCAAATGGTGTTCTTCAATCTTCAAAAGACTTTTCTAGATCTTCTTTACTTGAGAAGCTGATGAGCACATGTATGTGTGAAATCTTAGGGCATAAAGCATACATTTTACCACATTGGACAGAGTTACTCGGTGCTTTCTTATGTTTTTCAAGTTTTTGGGCTATTTGTTGCTATTTTGGACTATCGGGGGTTACATGTTCAAATTTACACGTAAAGTTGCCCAATGTTTTTGTATGGCTGTGATCAAAGCTAATTTATGCTAGATGGACGTGACAGAATTCAAGTACGCATTCGTTTAGGTCATCATGCAAGCAATTATCATTTTCGGGCCGTAAAAGAATAATGGGCCAGAAATGAGCCGAACTGCAAGCCTGGGCCAGTCTGAATTTTGCAGAGTTATATTTAGCATCAAGGAAGACAATTATGATCAAGGGTTGAGATCCTCTCAAGCATTTACCCTCTTTTTGCATTATTCACTATTGGAGGAGAGAGAAAAGCCACATGGGACCTACACCTGTTCACATGTGACCAAGGGTAGGATGGGAATAATTCTCACTGAAGCAACCAAAGACAAAGGAGGAGGACAAAGGAGGAATTTCATATCCAAATTAGAAGTTTGCCTAGAAAATGGGCTACGAGCAAGGATCGGCCAAGATGGGAGAAAGGAGAAATAGTAGGAGAGATAGGAGAGGAGAAAAGAAAAGATTAAAAAAAAAAAAGATACTCTCTCACCATTCCATCTCTTACAGATTCTCTCTCTCTCTCTCTCTCATCCCTCTTTCCTATTTTCTCTCTCCCTATCCACGATTTTTCTCTCTTATATATATACACTAGTAAACGTGCACGTGCAAATGCATGTGGGGACAAGATAGAGAGAGGAGACAGAATGGAAAGGGGAAGGCGCAAGGGGGAAGGGCAAGGGGGAATAGAGATTAGATAGGGGAGGGGCACGTGAGGTTATATGATTGGGGGAGTGGGAGACTATGAAGAGAGGGAGTGAGAAGAAACTTGTGAAGAGAGAGAGAGGGTTTTTGTTAGTATCCCTTTGTTGTTCTTTATAGTTTTCTTCTTCCTTCTTACTTGTAAATTAAATAACTCTGGGATCAGTTACAAAGTTAATGAGAAACGTTTGGTTTTTTATTTCTCTTGCTTTAACAATGTCATTCACTTGATTCAATCTCCCTTTAGTAGCCCTATAAAATTACTTCTTCTTGCTTTACTGATTCATTTCCATTTTTGTTACACAATTTGATCGCTTACAAATTTTTCAAAGTAGAATTAAAGGGATAAAAATCCTCTCCAATTCTTAGATCCAGTAATGCCTGGTAATGCTACCTTTAGAAAGTGACACGTGGTCAAAAACAATTGTATGACTCTTATTTGTTTGCCCCAGATTAGTGAACCAAACCCGTTTTAGATCCGGATCGAACAGTAACCCGCCCAACGGCAAGGATACGAAATCCTCGAGCAAATTTTCTAAGTGCACTGTTCTTCACATTCCCTCTCTTGAGAGCTCTCTGCAACTCTAATGGCTCCTAGAAATCGAACAAGCAGTTCCAAAATCATAATAATAGAAAAGGAAAATTAAGTGTGGGAAAAAAAGAAAAAGGGAATCAAGTATACTTGTTTCTGTTTTGGGTTTTTGATCATGAGAGAGATAACAACACAGTAATCGGCATTCTTTTGCTGCTTTGGACTTTTAAGATTTTGCTGCATCGAAGCTCGTCTATATATCTTGGAATCAAAATTTTGTTGCCTTTTTTTTGGGATGCGTGTTTACTTTTACAGATGGGGAGATTTACATGTATTGGGAGAATGGAGCGAATGCGAAAGAAGATCTGAGGAAGACAGCAAAGCCTTGTGGTGGTTTAGATTTCTATTCTGAAGAGGACAGCTCGTATTCTAATGGGTATGAGTATGATAGCGAGGGTTCCTCTTCTACCTCCACAACTTCTTCTTCAAGGGACGATTACCGCAAGAAGGCGATCATGTTCTTGTTGTTGCCGGCTGCAAGGGATGTTTCATGTACTTTATGCTTCCCAAACAGGTCTAAGAGTACCCAAAATGCAACGGTCTCATCCTTCACTTCGATCGAAAAACAACCCCCATGATGCTTGATTCCCTTATTTCTGTCTCTCTTTTTTTCTTCTTTCATTTCATCCTCTTATTTTCATGTTCTTTTCTATTATTGTGATTCTGGGAATTGCTTGATCTATTTCTAGGTGCCATTAGAGTTGTAGAGAGCTCTCAAGAGAGGGAATGTGAAGAGGTGAACTTGGAAAATTTGCTCGATTTGGGGATTTCGTATCCTTGCCGCTGGGCGAGTTACTGTTCAATCCGGATCTGAAATGGGTTTGTTTCACTGATCTGGGGCAAACAAATAAGAGCTGCACAATCTTTTTTGTCCATGTGTCACTTTCTAAAGGTAGCATTGTCAGGCATTGCCAGATCTAAGAATTGGAGAGGATTTTTATCCGAATTAAAGATGGTCACAAAATCTATTGAAAGTGTTGTAAAGATTGCAAAATAGAAAATGTAGCAAGATAAAAACATACCTGGTCATTTGATTGGAAGGAGAGTGACAATCCGTCCTTCCAACAGTTCCAAGTCAGAAAACAAACAATGGATTCATTGTCCAACCCAAGTTAGATGTTATCGATGTAGGTCTCTTGATAAACAGAATTATTGTATTCATGGCTCAAGGACTGATCAAGCATTTTTGAATTATAGGGTAATAAAACAACTTAAAGCACCAAACGCACAAAGAATAGAGAAAGAGAAGGGCTTAGTTACACCTTAGGGATACTATATTACATTGTAGTGAATTGCTTTGTAGCATTTTCCTTGTAAACCTTAATTGAGTTTTTCTTTTCAGCACAACACATGTCATTTATTAACTATTTTTATGGTTCATATCTGAGATGATAGTATAAAGTATTCTTCTTAACCTTAAATTCATGAAAGATGTGTCCATTATTGCCACAAAGATCACTTAAAATAATCTATATTTATTATGAAATAATGAGAAAAATATAAAAGAAAGGAGGTTCAAATAATGTCTAACAAGAAAAACTTAATTATGGAAAATACAATTACACATTACAATACATAAATAAATAATAGAGAAAGATAGAATAGTTGAAAACAAATTAAAGCATTAACAAGGGGGGAAAAAGTGCATGGGCCTTTGGAATTGTGGTCCCCAAAAAAAATAAGATATATTCATGATTTGGTAGAGGGAATGAGAACTCTATTTTCAATGATAAATTTAATGATTTAAAACAATATCTCATGAAGCTTTGCTTCAAGGGTAGCTTGGCGCTTTTCTCTGACATAGTTTTTGTAATCACTCTGGCGACACAAGCATTAAAAATGTCTCAATATGTGTACATTAATAGATACTCAATCCGTTATATATATAACACGTTAATTTTACCTACTGGATCTACTACCGTTTTGGAGTGATGAGACTCATTGGAATGTACTTTTGGGTGTTGTTCCACATACAAATTGATACTTGGGAGTATTGGACAAAATCAACTTCATATGTATAATCATGTTTTTCTAAAAAAAAAAAACAATCTGAAAGAAATTTAATCGAATCTCATTTGTTCTCTATGTAGAACCACATAACTATACACTTGTTGAAATATTAGATCTACTGTGCAATTTCTAACATAATTTTTGTCAATATTCACAAGAGATATACTGTCCAAAGTATTAAAATAGGACCTCACTGTCACTACATTCAATTTTAGCATAGAATTTTTTCAATAAAAATAAGTGCAAATACTCCCAAGCTCCCTTTTGCATATATTAGAATGAAGAACAGAGACCAAGATAGATTGTATTCTTAAGTTATAGATGTGATATAATGATGCTACTATAATTTACACTTCTCTTTCTTTGATGGGAGTGGCCTCTTCCTAATATGCCACAATACTATTTGATCAATCTGCTCAAGGCCTAGACAAACGAATGAAATAAAAGAAAACAGAGAGAGAATTCCAAGTTAGAGCTCCACAAAAAGTAGAAGCAGAAGAACAACTCGCCAATGTCCCCTAGTGAAGCCTCAATCAGGTTTTCACATGCCCTAGAGCAGCAACTTCAGCAAACAACCATTTCTCAAGCAAAGCAAGATGGGCTTCACTTCCAAGAATTGGCTTGCTATTGAAGGCATCGCAAGTGCGATCACAGCGGAAGCGTAAACAAGATCACAATATCGATGGAGAAGTCATTCAAAATAACAGAACGAATCAGGGATCGATTATTACCTAAGCCTCACAAGTGCAAGACCTCCAATCGATGATAGCCCTTTCACGATCGTTCCATGCACCATGCAAGCTTTGCATTCTCACCCTGTCAAGCTGTCTCCTCCACACTTCCAAGAGCACAAAGTATGGACTATCTCTAAGATCAAACACTAAGAGAGGGGAAGTAGAAAACGGTTTAGGAGGGAGAGGGAGAGCTCCACGTTTTGGGTGCCTTGTGCATTCCTTGTGTGTGATTTTACAATCCCAAAATTAAATATGAATTGCTCCTCACTTCATCCCAATTTGGTAGCTCACATAGGCAAAGCATATTGAGTTTCCTATTGGGACTCAGTTGCTAGCCTATCTAATCTTTTCCCACAAGGAAAGATATGCATTGCTAGGGGAATCCAATATTGGGTGGAATATCCAATATTCCCCCATTGGCTTTCCTTTTCTAACAATCTCCTCCATCTTACTGTAAGATCCAATCTTACAAGAGGATCATGAAAAGGAAACCATGATCAACCGTTACAGCGTAGATGAATGGAACCGAAAGGAAAGGGGTAGCATCGCAATGGGATTCCACTCAGCTTCTAAGAAATGCAACATCAAAGATGCTAAGTAGATGTAATAACCTATGCCCAAGGTAAGTAGTTAAAACATGCATCAGTCCCCCACAAAACAATGTTGCATGGTTCAATATAAGGCATGTGTTCGAGACTGTCAATCCTCAATGAACCGATACACCAATCGAGAGATTCAATTACCTTGATTGGACCGAGAGAAAACAATTCAAACAAAATGTTTAAGAAAATAGATAATGTTTTATATATATATCTAAAAACATTTCAAAAATATTTTGAAGATGCTACCAGATCCAGATTTGGGTCCAATCCTGTATAGAATACTCTCCTCAACATACTCCCAACGTATGGGCTGTGGGTTCCATGTTGGGCATCTCTTTCGAATACAGTCAGACACTGAGAATCCAGTGCACCGATATATAGTCAGAGAGAGACATCAACCGTTGGTACACCAAAACTCTCAACATATGAATGCATCGATAAGGACCCCTCAAGTCAAGGGACCAATCGTGAACTACTTAAGGGAATCTCATTTTCTTTATAAACTGACAGTACACCACATGTGAAATTCTCAAGTGATCCAATCTAATGTACACACCAAATGTACACTCATATTTGTGTCTTGGAAAAATAACCATCCTAAGCACACACAATGTGACCACCATGCCGAATGGGATGTCCAGTCCCATCCCCAGTGGTGAACAGTTTTAGGTATGAATACCTAAGGACAATAACTGAGCTCAATAACTGATCATGCTAATAAAAAACAAAGTTTATTAATTCAATAGAAGGAGTTTTGTACATCAGTGCTAGTCACCCATGGACTTCACCCCCATATTCCCAATATGTTTCTCAAAAACACTAGGAGACAATGCCTTAGTCATGGGGTCAGATAGGTTATCTGTAGTGTCAACCTTAGCTATGGCTATGTCACCACGCTGAATAATCTCACGAATCAAGTGATATTTTTGCTCTACATGCTTATTCCTCTGATGAGCTCTTGGCTCCTTCGCTTGTGCTATAGCTCCCCTGTTGTCACATAACAGTTGTATGGGTCGCGCTACTAGCTTAGGGGCCACCCCCAAGTCTGTCAAGAATTTCTTGAGCCAGACACCTTCCTTGACTGCTTCACTAGCTACCAAGTACTCAGCTTCTGTCGTGGAATCAGCTGTTGACTTCTGTTTGGCACTCCTCTAAATCACTGCACCCCCACCAATCACAAAATCCATCCCAGAGGTAGACTTTCTGTCATCCTTGTCAGTTTGGAAATCCGAATCTGTATATCTAACCACTGACAACTGATCACAACCATATACAAGGAAATAATCTTTGGTCCTCCTTAGATACTTGAGGATCCCCTTGGCAGCTGTCCAATGTTCTTGTCCTGGATTGGATTGATATCAACTCACAATCCCTACAGCATGACAAATATCTGGCCTGATACACAACATGGAGTACATCAGACTTCCTACTGCCAAAGCATAAGGAACTCTCTTCATAGTCTCAATTTCCTCAGAAGTTTGAGGACATTGTGACTTGGATAAACCGATTCCATGTCTGAGAGGCATATTACCTTTCTTCGAATCCTGCACGTTGAACCTCTCAAGCACTTTGTCAATGTAGGTGGATTGTAACAATCCCAACATCCTCTTCTTGCGATCTCTCACAAGCTTAATTCCTAGGATGTAGCTGGCTTCACCCAGATCTTTCATTGAGAATGTTTTGGATAACCACATCTTTACAGATGAAAGTAACTCCACATCATTCCCAATGAGCAGTATATCATCCAAATATAGGACAAGGAAATAGACGGCACCCCCATAGATTTTCTTATACACACATGGCTCATCAATGTTTTGTCCACACTCAAATTCCTTGATAGTTTGATCAAAACGGATGTTCCATGATCTGGAAGCTTGTTTTAGTCCATAAATGGACCTCAACAACCTGCATACCTTGTTTTCCTCCCCTGGGGAGACAAAACCCTCAGGCTGATTCATGTATATGACCTCATCAAGATAACTGTTGAGGAAAGCGGTCTGTACATCCATCTGCTAGATTTCATAGTCATGGTATGCAGCAACCGACAATAGAATCCAAATGGATTTAATCATTGCTACAGGTGAGAAGGTTTCATCATAGTCAACACCCTCTTTCTGAGTGTATCCCTTCTCCACCAGTCTTGCCTTGAAATGTTCCACCTTTCCATCCACACCTCTTTTCCTCTTGTAGATCCATTTATAGCCAATGGGTTTTACCCCTTCTGGAAGATCTTCAAGAGTCTAGACATGGTTAGAATCCATGGAATCTATTTCACTATGCATAGCTTCCTGCCATTTCACTGAGTCAACATCCTTAAGAGCCTCAGCATAAGTATTGTGTCTGAACAATCAGACACCATGTGGAATTCTTCCACCTTTTGATCCTCCTCTGTGAGAAGGTTCAAACGAGTTGGTGGCCTGATAGACCTCCCACTCTTCCTAGGCTCTTAAGGCTATTGCTCAACTATGGGTATGTCAACTGGAAACTTTGTCGATGCAGAGGGTACTTGGTCATCAGTTATTTCTTTAATGACCACTAGATCTGATCTTGGTGAGATCATGTCATCCTCAAGAAACGTCGCAAGCTTACTAACTATGACTTTCTAATTGACAGGGTCATAGAAGTAGTAGCCTATTGTAGTCCTAGGGTATCCCAAGAAATAACATCTATTTGTTTGGGATTCCAACTTATCTGTCTGTTGTTTCCTTACATGTGTTATGCAACCCCACACCTTAAGATGTTGAAGACTAGGCTTATGCCGATACCACAACTCAAAAGGTGTTTTGGTCACAGACTTTGTTGGTACCCTGTTCAGTATATAGATGGCAGTTTCTAGTGTGAATCCCCAAAAACTCAATGGCAGTTCTGAATAACTCAACATGGACCGGACCATGTCCAACAAGGTTCGGTTCCTCCTTTCTGAAACTCCGTTCTGCTGAGGTATTCCTGGGGCAGTCAACTGAGTTATGATCCCAGCCTCTTTCAGATAGTCCCTGAACTCATCTGATAAGTACTCTCCTCCTCGATCAGATCGAAGGCACTTGATGCAATTACCCAACTATTTTTCAACCTCCGCTCGGAATTCCTTGAACTTGTCAAAGGTTTCCGACTTGCGGTGCATCAAGTAAATATAACCATAACGAGAGTAGTCATCAGTGAAGGTTACGAAGTATTCGTAACCATACCTTGCCTGAACGTTGATGGGTCCACATACATCTGAGTGTATCAATTCTAACACAGCTTCGACTCTTCTTCCCTTGTTAGAGAAGGGTTTCTTGGTCATCTTTCCTTGTAGACACGACTCACAGGTTGGATAAGGTTCTACCTTCAATGATTCCAAAGGCCCATCCTTCACCAACCTATTTATCCTTTCTACTCCAATATGACCTAACCTCAAGTGCCAAAGATATGTTGAATTATCTTAGGCTGGTTTTCTTTTTAAAGAATTATTGGAGATCTCATTAACCTATAGTACTGATTTTAAGAGATATAATCCGTTATCTAGTAGGCCAGAAGTAATAAATGAATTATTAAGCCGAATAGTTAACTTATTACCAAAGAGGAAAGTATAACCATCCAAATCAAGCCTACTAACAGAAACAATGTTTCTCCTGAAATGAGGAACATAATAACAGTCTCTCAAAATTAAAGCACTATTATAAAAAACTAAAGTAAAATCTCCAACGGCCTCAGCGATGGCCTCAGCACCCGTACCCGTTCGCAAACGAACTTCATCCTTACTTAGTCTTTTTGTCAGCTGAACCCCTACAACAAGTTGCAAATATGGGCGGTAGACCCTGATTCCACCAACCATGTATTAGTAGGTTCCTCTGACAAATTAGACTCATAAAGGACCAAGGTTTCAGAAATACCTTCTTTCTGTTTCTCCTGCTTCTTTTTCTGAGCAGCCAGGAAAGCACGACATTCCTTCTTCCAATGTCCGTCCTTCTTACAATAGAAACAAGTCCCCTTGCCCTTATTCTTCTGAATTCCCTTGTTGCCAACCTTAGGGTTTTTGCCCTTGTCAGCCTTCTTCTTCTTCTTCTTGCCCTTGGGCTTTGAGGAAGAAGACTTGTCCTCTGTAGTCAAGACCTCCACTTTCTGCTTCTTGGATGCAGCTTCCACTTCTTGCAACATGTTGCCCAGCTCAAGGAGTTCCACGGAGAGTTTATTCATGTTATAATTAACAATAAATAATCCATAGATCTCCTGAGGCAAAGAGTAGAAGATGACATCCGTCTTATAATTCAGCTTGAAGGATGTCCCAAGGTTCTCCAGTCTTGGAACAAGTTTCGCATTTTCATGACATTGTCAATAATCGGAGTACCTTAAGCCATCTTCGTGCTATGGAGGAGTGTCACCAGTTGATGATGGGCATGTCTTTCTTCTCTCCCATGCATCTCCTTCAACTCCTCCATCATGTCCTTGGTCAAGTAGAGGTCCTTGACCGAATCAGTAATGGTCTTTTCCAGAGAACTCAACACTAGGAGTTTTGCCTTAGAGTTCTTCTGTCGAAATAACTCATAGGCAGGCTTAGAATCTGGGTTCTCCTCATTAGGAAATTCAGGCTCATCTTAGTCCAGGACAGACATTAGACCTTCTGCAGACAGGAGTAACTTGATGTTCCTCCTCCAATCGATGATAGCCCTTTCACGATCGTTCCATGCACCACGCAAGCTTTGCGTTCCCACACGGTCAAGCTGTCTCCTCCACACTTCCAAGAGCACAAAGTATGGACTATCTCTAAGATCAAACACTAAGAGAGGGGAAGGAGAAAACGGTTTAGGAGGGAGAGGGAGAGCTCCACGTTTTGGGTGCCTTGTGCATTCCTTGTGTGTGATTTTGCAATCCCAAAATTATATATGAATTGCTCCTCATTTCATCCCAATTTGGTAGCTCACATAGGCAAAGCATATTAAGTTTCCTATTGGGACTCAATTGCTAGCCTATCTAATCTTTTCCCACAAGGAAAGATATGCATTGCTAGGGGAATCCAATATTGGGTGGAATATCCAATATTCCTCCATTGGCTTTCCTTTTCTAACAGCTATAATCTTGGAAGTGGATCTCTGGTGAGAAATTGATTGTATCATCCACAAGCACTGGTTGAGAGACATAGGTTTTAGGACTACAAATCGAATAACTCAAAATCATCAGGCTATACAATGTCGTTATTAGCCGCAGTTGGGTACCTTCACCACAAGCTGAATCATTTCCAGACACATTGTTGGAGTAGTTCTAAGTGATCTTTGAGGTTATCTTATAAGATTTTGGTGAATTCCTTATCCATCCTTGGAGCAATATTCATATCTTCTAAGTGCTTAAGGCACATATTGATGTCTAGGATGGTTATATGTAATAGTCGTAGCCATTGCAAGGCTTCAAGTTGGACAAATAGTTTGGATTCTTCAAGAACAATGACTCACATAGAACCTGCCAAGCCATGGATGTCCATTTGAAGCCTTCTCTCTCTAGTATTGCCATCAAGGCCTGTCTAGAGCTTCTTGAGCTTCTTCTTCCAATGGATATCTAGTATTTCTTGATGTTGTTGTTTGTTCTTTGCGGAAGGTAGGAAGGTATAGCAACCCATTGGCATTGAAATCAGATCTCTATTAATATACTAAAAAACAAATCTAATACTAAAGAATTCATATCTCTTGTTAGCTGCAACCAATCATAGCTGCTAGAATGAATCGCGACAGCCCTTGCAAGTCATTTGCATCATTCCCAATCTGGATTCCCAAGCAGATCAGCCAAAAGGAAACCATCATTTTCATTTCATTGCAGAAATCTTAAGAAAAAAAATCATAAATACGAAATTTATAGCTACAATCCAATCCATGAGAACTCTTAGGGGAATAAATAAAAAACCCCAAGGGGGTATCTCAATGGAAAGGACCAACATCTCACAAGAAAAAGCTCATGAGTTCAACTCTCCTTTAATATTATATAGACAATGCCATCGGTCTTCTTTACAATGGAGAAATTCATGTTTTTAAGTAGCCAATTTCAGATCATATCAAGAGTGCATCAAAGAGAGACACGTAGAAATCAGTGGTCTGTCCAGTGAAAAAGAGAACCATACCTGAGTTGAGTGATGAAAATTCGACGGACATTTCCTTGTATTTTCGAAGACACGAGAGAGGCAATTTTGTATATTTTCTTTGTTTTGCTTGTATGGTGGAGTATTTAAAAGTTTGATGATGATGATGATGATGATGATGATAATAAGAATTAGTGTTACTGGGGAGAGAAGCAACCTTAATTGGGGGAGAGGAGAGAGAGAGTGGTGGGGAGATCACATAAAGAATGAGAGAGTTTAGGAGGAAGAAATAATGAAAAGAGAGAGAGAACGAGAGAGACGTGATAGAGTGACAGGGGAGGGGAGAGATGTGTAGAGGAGATATGTGACAATATTTTTAATTCAATTAAAACATTTACCCCTTTTTCTTTCATTGATGCAGAAAATCTCCTACTTTGAAGAACCTGAAAGTAATTTTAACGTTGTACTTTTCCCATGTCTTAATTATTCAATAGAGAATATTACAAATCAATGGTTGTCCAAATAAAAATCACAAGTATATATATGCCTATAAAAATATAATGCGAAACTGTAATGATGATTTGCTTTCTTGAGCAACATCCTAGATCCCTCTGTACATGAGGATGTCCAACTGTCCAAGGATGTATAAGAGATTGAGATCTATAAATACCTCAAGATTTCGAAAAAACCAAGATATCCATGAGTTCTAATATGTCATATAGGTGTGCCTTAACAACATTTGGTAATGTATGTTAAAATAAAATGCTGTGCAACGTGGTATATGGGTGATGACAACTCTTTTGGTGGAGAGATAAATACACTGACAACCTGTAAAGACAAACAATGCCATTCTCATTCAGAACAAGGATACATACAAGTCGAAGTAAAGAAAAAGGAGACAAATCAACCTTCACATAAGTTGGTTGGAAGTAGCTGAAGAGAAAATAGCCAATTACAAGTCCTATGGTAATCCCAACACCAAAGCTGAAAAACCCAAATATAGACTGAAGTAACCCACCTCTAATCTCCTTCAAAAAGTCTCAAAGGGAGGATCCGAACAGAAACCCAATTTTCCTTGCTCTGCTATGTGCATCACCTAATATCAACAAAACCAAAACTGTAAATGAAACCTCTAAAATTGTTGATAATAGAGAACAAAAGGAACACAAACGGCTCACTTGATCTGTTCGATCAAAATTCAGTATACTGTCATCTCATGAAATAAAAGAGCATTTATTTAGCCCAATCTTCCCTTCAACGTCCCATGGGATCAGGCATAGGCTATACTAAAGAAATCCAAACACACAAATCTAGAATTGTCGGCAACGCCTGTGTGATGACTGCAAATGCACATGTGGACAAGAATATGTGGGTGTGTTTACGGTAGAGAGAGAAAGAATGGAAAGGGACATCAGAGAGGGATGGGGGGAGTGAGAGATATATGCAAGGGAGTGATCTTAGAACAGAAACAATGTTAGCCAAATTACTGGTCCGGTAGGTTTACTTCTTGTGACTGAGTGTCCCCATAATGATACGCTAAGAGCAACTTAGGAAGGAATAATTACAGGGAAAATAAATAAAGTTTGCACTAATTAGACGTCATATCATTCTTCACATTGTTTTCAATGGAAAATAAAGCTTTAATGAATCTAAGAACAATTTATGTGATTAATCTAATCAGATCATAATTTGGCATAATTGACTTCTTTAATAACTGTTGGATTCAAACAATTAACAACCTGGACAAGACATTAATAAGTAAAAAATCCACATTGAGATGTATTCTATCCATAAAACCAGAGCTCCCTAAAATTAGAGTCAGTAGTTTTTAACTCTCAATTGTAGTTGAATTTGGAAGCATGAAGAGGTCTGTTGAGCCTATGAACATGAGCAATGGAGACCTATGTTGGCCATTTCTCTAAATTGCAGGTAAAATTTAGAAACAGTGCTCCATAATATAATGGGAAGTGTTTACTGCCAAATGGCATTCTCACATTCAGAGCCAGCGTTACTATAAGGTTGCATACTTATCTAATAAGGAAAATAACAGAGAAGATACTGCCATATTTAGACAGAGGCCCAAATCAACTAACCAGGTGTTTCATCAAGGGCTAGAATTGATATTTTGTGTGTGAGATGGAGAGAAAGAACGAAAGGGACATAAAAGATGGATGGAGGAGGTGAGAGATGACTGTGAGCTATAGAGGGTGAATTTGACTCCAGAAGTTTCTCATGATTAAATTGGTTAAATTTGTATTTAACTAATTGGCAAATTGCTACCTATATGTCAGGAATATGATTTTCCATCACAGCATAGAGGAATATGATTATCATACATATACATTGTTTTGAATAAGTTTGGCATGCTGAGCAAACATCAAAGTACTTAATGGTTCATTTACAGAGCTGCAAAAGAAGTAAAGAACAATGAACAAATTGATGGGTCTTCGGAAGACATGGTTTTCCAAATTATTTGGATGCTTCAATGCGAATTGGTTATTGCATTGAGAAAAATAACTTCAGTTATTCACAGCCAAGGACTGAATACTCTGAGGTACTGCATTTGTTCTGTATGGGCACACCATCATATCAATGATTATTTTCGAAACGGTTATGACAGAAGTAAAATGATCATATCAGAATATGGATGGTTGAGGAGGTTAGACAAACAATATAATTAAGAAAGATAACCCTCAACCAAGAATTGACCTAGAAAACCCACAAGATAATGTGAAAATAAAAAGACATGAGAAATTGAAAATTAGATGATTGGATCCTCTTACAATCAGATCTAAAAAACCTCTGTAAAGGTAGCATGACTGGGGTCATGTCAAGTCATGTCCCTCATCAGCAAACACTACTAAACCCAGTCAGTTTGGTTCATACTTGGTTCGATTAAAAGTATTATGCAACTGGTAAATCAAGCATCAGAAGTAGCATTCCCCCTTTCCTCTCCCAACCAAAAATAAAAAAAATAGAGGCAGAGAGAAAGAGCTGGATTGGATTTGTGAATTTGGATCTAGTGATGGCACAGGATGTAGCAGGGCATCCATATGAGTGCATGTTGATGTGGCAGTCCAAAGAAAATATGTCGTAAACTAATACATGCCTAATGGATGGCTCTGTAGATTTGTATTGTCTGTGTGAAATTGGTGTCACAAAAGAAGCTAAAGTTTAGGTAGTCCAAAATAACAATCGACAAATGGCCAACCACCCTTTTCTGTGGTGGTTAACATGCACTATCTATGATGTAAAACTCATTGTCTGAGAAAGAAAAAGTTATAAAGTTTTCAAAGTACAAGCACAGATAAGAAAATACGAGATTGGCCAACATGTACACCAAGAGAATCATACATGCTTTGCAAGGTGTGAGATTCTTCAACCTCAACCAGCTTCATTGTGTGTCCCTGAATCCTGAAGTTGAAGGAGGTTGACAGGCCCACATTGGAGATCCTGAACATGTAGGTTTTACCTGAAAGCAACATCAGGATAACCTAGATCAGATATATTTGGATGAAGGTTTATTTGGAAATGTAATGGGAGTTCAACATTTAATCATCATTTAAATCAACATCTGGAAAACAGAGTTGCCCAACCAAAGACCCGAAGGACTTTGGTAACTTTAGAGATGCAATTAAATGGTGAAAGTACGTTGATCACCACTGAAGGTAGAATGAGCTTGGCCATTTATAAGAATGGCATCAGGGAAAGGAAGAGTTTTCCCTGAGTCTAGCAATTGTTGTAAGTTCTGCAAAATAGAAGCACAACGGAAGGTAAAATAATAGAAAGGCAGAAAATTATTGCATATCATGAGAGTAGGGTGCCCAGTTTTATGAATCTGGACCAGCACACACACACTTTTAACTTAATCACCTTGTGGTTGGTCTTGTGCCAATCGCCAATAAGGAAAGTGAAATCACCAGCAGGGGCAGGGTATGGGACTGAAATTACGGGCCTTGCATAGACATTCAACCCTCCAAAGCCACCAGCAGCTCTGTGCATTAGAGTTGATGGGAAATAAGTGTAATTTGATCTTTAGTTTGGAACTTGTATGTGTAATTTGAGTTCGCAGGAATAGGGCAGTTGGTCCCAAGCGCTCCATCTTGCCAGGAGTTCTTCATCTGCTTAATACCATTCCTATTCATCAGAATCCATGCTCTATTAGTTCCAGGTCATTCAGAGCAACAAAAATCTAATCAGTTCATGAATGTAAAAGAAACATTAAGAAAAGCCCTCTTTGGCAGGGTAGCATTTGAATTTCTCCAAGGATAAACAGTAAACAGATTGATGGGTGTCACACAATTGATAATGGAAGACTGAAACTTCAAGATGTGAAACCAAAATAGAAAGATCAGTGAGTGAGACTCTCACCATGTCAATAAGAAAGGCTGGTCCAGCTTATTAATGAGGTTGAGGATTATGTTATTGTTGGTCACAACATCAAGTCTAGGACCAGGAAATTGGCTATTGATGAGAATACCCTTCAAAAACAAACAATTAATCTTAGATCAGAATGATATTTCTGCCTAAATGGATAACAAGAAGTGTCCTAATCTACTGATAAACCTACCTGTTGAGGGACACCAAGAGGATAAATAGTTCCATAAGTTACAGTCCATGTATAGTATCTGTAAGGGTCCTCTGCTTTCACTGGCGAAAGGCTAAAAGCAAGCTAGAACTCCACAAATCAAATACAACAATAATGCTTGCCTCATTTTGTCACCAGAAACCTCTCCAATGTTCAAACTTCTGCAGAAATAACTCCGAATAAGACATCCATGGCACGAAAAGAAACGACCTAACAGATTTAAACTTTCAAGAACATAGTAACAATCTCTATCCGTTTTAGCTGCTACTGTTACACTGCTTAATCTAACAACATCTATCAGTTGATCTCTGTTCCAACACAAGTATAACTATTTCAATGTTTCATAAATAAATAATAATTAAGCATGGAAGGAGCCGAAAGCCAAGATTCAATACCTAAACTACAGAATGAAAACTTGAAGGTTATAAAAGAAATAGAGTTCAGAAAAATAGCTTACAAGAAAAGTCTTAATGCACAATGGGAGAAAACTTGAATGGTATAGACCCTACATATGAAAGAAAAAACAAAAAAAATGGTTAAAGCTCAAAGCATGTAAAAGTCAAAATTGGGTCTTTAACATCGTTAACTACCCAAAAAAAAGAACTTAAATTAATGAAAATAATAAAAGGACTGTCAAAAAATAATAATCAAAGAGAAGGAAAAGGGGGAAAGGTAAATGCAGAGAGAAGAGGAGGAGGCAAAGAGCAGAGGAGGAGAGAGAGGGGGGACAAAGGGAGGTGGATCTTCGGCTGGGGAGTGGAGATAGAGGGAGAGGGAGAGAGTGAGAGAGAGATCTTACCGGATCTAGGAGGAGTAACAAAAGCGCTGTCGGCATCCTCTTGTCAGTGTTTCTGAGTGCTGTCACGGTTGAGGTCAAGTTAACAGTCGCCCATGGCTTCTATGATGGTGAAGGTGGCGTCCTCGCTCCAGCAGTCTTCGAGGAAGGTTAAGGGGTTGTGGCAGTGATGATCCACATAAATCTGTTTCAAGAAATAAAATCTGTTATCCTCTATCAGTTTCAAGAAATAAAATCTGTTTTATTATATTCCTTAATCCAGTGCTATTACATCAATTCAAAAGTTCTGATTTGAAATTCCCAATACTTTCTTTTTAATTTTTAATTTTCCTAATTTGTTACTGCCACTCAAATACGAATAGATTTATAATCTGCTTAGAAAGGGCCATTACCCAAGGTTGATCCCACCTATGTGAGGTCCTGGGAAGAGTGAGTGTGGAGTCAGTCCTAACCTTGGCATTTTAGCACAAAGGTGGCCGCCCTCAAGACTTGAATCTGGGCATTTGCTCTGGCAGCCCAAATCTTTTAGCATTGCTCTAAGCAATGGCCCCTCATTTACTGTTAGAAAGCAAACATGCATATCTTAAATTTATTTCCATTTAAAACAAAATTAATCACATTTTGATTTTGGGGGCCTGGGTACAAGACTGTTTTATGTGTAGGTTTTAGCTACAGCTTTTCGTTTGTTTCCCAAAAATGAAACCTCATCCAGATGCAGTTCATACCATGTTAATAAAATTAATTGAGTGACTAAAGGCTTGAGTTTTATAAGATAGAAATTCAAATGTGCATTCCATAAGCAGCTGGTTGAATAATATAATATAGCATCATGACCCTAATGCTCAGGAATTACACACCAATAAAATTGAGTAATAACTGAACAACAACAATTGATCAAAGAAACAGAAAACGGATGGAGGAAAACAATAAGAAATAACATTACCCTCGGTAATTTTTATTTCTTAAGTATAAACATTAAACATATGAAAAGATAGTACAATTGAATGAGAGGACAATGATCATTAAACACGAAGCTATCGCAACAAAAACAATGCACGTGTACTGGAAACACAATCCGGTAGGTTTACTTCTTGTGACTGAGTGTCCCCATAATGATACGCTAAGAGCAACTTAGGAAGGAATAATTACAGGGAAAATAAATAAAGTTTGCACTAATTAGACATCATATCATTCTTCACATTGTTTTCAATGGAAAATAAAGCTTTAATGAATCTAAGAACAATTTATGTGATTAATCTAATCAGATCATAATTTGGCATAATTGACTTCTTTAATAACTGTTGGATTCAAACAATTAACAACCTGGACAAGACACTAATAAGTAAAAAATCCACATTGAGATGTATTCTATCCATGACACCAGAGCCCCCTAAAATTAAAGTCAGTAGTTTTTAAATCTCAATTGTAGTTGAATTTGGAAGTATGAAGAGGTCTGTTGAGCCTATGAACATGAGCAATGGAGACCTATGTTGGCCATTTCTCTAAATTGCAGGTAAAATTTAGAAACAGTGCTCCATAATATAATGGGAAGTGTTTACTGCCAAATGGCACTCTCACATTCAGAGCCAGCGTTACTATAAGGTTGCATACTTATCTAGTAAGGAAAATAACAGAGAAGATACTGCCATATTTAGACAAAGGCCCAAATCAACTAACCAGGTGTTTCATCAAGGGCTGGAATTGATATTTTGTGTGTGAGATGGAGAGAAAACGAAAGGGACATAAAAGATGGATGGAGGAGGTGAGAGATGAATGCGAGCTATAGACGGTGAATTTGACTTGAGAAGTTTCTCATGATTAAATTGGTTAAATTGTATTTAACTAATTGGCAAATTGCTACCTATATGTCGGGAATATGATTTTCCATCACAGCATAGAGGAATATGATTATCATACATATACATTGTTTTGAATAAGTTTGGCATGCTGAGCAAACATCAGAGTACTTAATGGTTCACTTACAGAGCTGCAAAAGAAGTAAAGAACAATGAACAAATTGATGGGTCTTCGGAAGACACATGGTTTTCCAAATTATTTTGATGCTTCAATGCAAATTGGTTATTGCATTGAGAAAAATAACTTCAGTTATTCACAGCCAAGGACTGAATACTCTGAGGTACTGCATTTGTTCTGTATGGGCACACCATCATATCAATGATTATTTTCGAAATGGTTATGACAGAAGTATGGGAAGGAAATGATCATATCAGAATATGGATGGTTGAGGAGGTTAGACAAACAATATAATTAAGAAAGATAACCCTCAACCAATAATTGACCTAGAAAACCCACAAGATAATGTGAAAATAAAAAGACATGAGAAATTGAGAATTAGATGATTGGATCCTCTAACAATCAGATCTAAAAAACCTCTGTAAAGGTAGCATGACTGGGGTCATGTCAAGTCATGTCCCTCATCAGCAAACACTACTAAACCCAGTCAGTTTGGTTCATACTTGGTTCGATTAAAAGTATTATGCAACTGGTAAATCAAGCATCAGAAGCAGCATTCCCACTTTTCTCTCCCAACCAAAAAGGAAAAAAATAGAGGCAGAGAGAAAGAGCTGGATTGGATTTGTGAATTTGGATCTAGTGATGGCACAGGATGTAGCAGGGGATCCATATGAGTGTATGTTGATGTGGCAGTCCAAAGAAAATATGTCGTAAACTAATACATGCCTAATGGATTGCTTTGTAGAATTGTATTGTCTGTGTGAAATTGCTGTCACAAAAGAAGCTAAAGTTTAGGTAGTCCAGAATAACAATCGACAAATGGCCAACCACCCTTTTCTGTGGTGGTTAACATGCACTATCTATGATGTAAAACTCATTGTCTGAGAAAGAAAAAGTTATATAGTTTTCAAAGTACAAGCACAGATAAGAAAATACGAGATTGGCCAACATGTACACCAAGAGAATCATACATGCTTTGCAAGGTGTGAGATTCTTCAACCTCAACCAGCTTCATTGTGTGTCCCTGAATCCTGAACTTGAAGGAGGTTGACAGGTCCACATTGGAGATCCTGAACATGTAGGTTTTACCTGAAAGCAACATCAGAATAACCTAGATCCGATATATTTGGGTGAAGGTTTATTTGAAAATGTAATGGGAGTTCAACATTTAATCATCATTTAAATGAACATCTGGAAAACTGAGTTACCCAACCAAAGACCCGAAGGACTTTGTTAACTTTAGAGATGCAATTAAATGGTGAAAATACCTTGATCACCACTGAAGGTAGAATGAGCTTGGCCATTTATAAGAATGGCATCAAGGAAAGGAAGAGTTTTCCCTGAGTCTAGCAATTGTTGTAAGTTCTGCAAAATAGAAGCACAACGGAAGGTAAGATAATAGAAAGGCAGAAAATTATTGCATATCATGAGAATAGGGTGCCCTGTTTTATGAATCTGGACCAGCACACACACACTTTTAACTTAATCACCTTGCGGTTGGTCTTGTGCCAATCGCCAATAAGCAAAGTGAAATCACCAGCAGGGGCAGGGTATAGGACTGAAATTACATAGACATTCAACCCTCCAAAGCCACCAGCAGCTTTGTGCATTAGAGTTGATGGGAAATAAGTGTAGGTTCCAATTTGATCTTTTGGTTGGAACTTGTATGTGTAATTTGAGTTCGCAGGAATAGGGCAGTTGGTCCCAAGCACTCCATCTTGCCAGGAGTTCTTCCTCTGCTTAATACCATTCCTATTCATCAGAATCCATGCTCTATTAGTTCCAGGTCATTTCAGAGCAACAAAAATCTAGTCAGTTCATGAATGTAAAAGAAACATTAAGAAAAGTCCTCTTTGGCAGGGTAGCATTTGAATTTCTCCAAGGATAAACAGTAAACAGATTGATGGGTGTCACACAATTGATAATGAAAGTCTGAAACTTCAAGATGTGAAACCAAAATAGAAAGATCAGTGAGTGAGACTCTCACCATGTCAATAAGAAAGGCTGGTCCAGCTCATTAATGAGGTTGAGGATTATGTTATTGTTGGTCAGAATATCAAGTCTAGGACCAGGAAATTGGCCATTGATGAGAATACCCTTCAAAAACAAACAATTAATCTTAGATCAGAATGATATTTCTGCCTAAATGGATAACAAGAAGTGTCCTAATCTACTGGTAAACCTACCTATTGAGGGACACCAAGAGGATAAATAGTTCCATAAGTTACAGTCCATGTATAGTATCTGTAAGGGTCCTCTGCTTTCACTGGCAAAAGGCTAAAGCAAGCTAGAACTCCACAAATCAAATACAACAATAATGCTTGCCTCATTTTGTCACCAGAAACCTCTCCAATGTTCAAACTTCTGCAGAAATAACTCCGAATAAGACATCCATGGCACGAAAAGAAACGACCTAACAGATTTAAACTTTCAAGAACATAGTAACAATCTCTATCCGTTTTAGCTGCTACTGTTACACTGCTTAATCTAACAACATCTATCAGTTGATCTCTGTTCCAACACAAGTATAACTATTTCAATGTTTCATAAATAATTAATAATTAAGCATGGAAGGAGCCAAAACCCAAGATTCAATACCTAAACTACAGAATGAAAACTTGAAGGTTATAAAAGAAATAAAGTTGAGAAAAATAGCTTACAAGAAAAGTCTCAATGCACAGTGGGAGAAAACTTGAATGGTATAGACCCTACATATGAAAGAAAAAACAAAAAGTTAAAGCTCAAAGCATGTAAAAGTCAAAATTGGGTCTCAAACATCGTTAACTACCAAAAGACTAACGAACTCCATTAGATACCTACCGACTTTCTGACTCTGTTCGTGACTCTGTCGCCAAGATAGGCTGGACGGACTAATGGACGGATTCGGAACATGAATCTGTTCGTGCGTCCGTTCTCAGGGTGCCCATTTTTTGCCAAAAAACTGAGCCGTACAAAACTATGAACGAATCCTTGGTCGTGGTTCCGTTCGTGCGTCCATGCAGTTCAAAGAACGAAAACTTATGTTTTTACACTCAACGGATTCACGAACGTAATCACGATAGTGACTCCGTTTGAAAATTTTTCATAAGAATACGAACCGCGTGTTTCCAAACTCATTTAGCTTGAAAGGAGAAGACGGAAGCACAGAGCAGGGGAGCCCTAGCCTTCGTCCGTTCGAGGTTTCGACTCCCTCAAATAGTGGATTTGAACCCTTCTTCCCCAAGATTCAACCTTCCTTTTTCAAGGTATGTGGTCTTGTCACACCCCAAACCACCCCCTGGGAGGATTAGGTAGGTGACCCGAATTGCGTAACGACAATCCACCAAATCCCACGGATCTAGAAGCAGTGCTTACATTCATGGGTCCACATTCATCACATTACTACAGGTAAGATCAGAGTGCTGCAGAATAAACTACAATTATAATAAAAGAGAAAGCGTAACGGGAATGAGAGTGATATATACATATATATTGTGTTCTGAAACATTCCCACCCAGATACAACCCACAACAAGAAACTAAGCTGACAAAAGCTAAAAGAAAGAAAGATATACATACATATATATACAGGGTGAGCTAACTCAACCCCAAAAAGAAAACAAAGAAAACTACAGCAGAAACCACAAACAGAATGGGGATAAACTCCTATAAAACACAAAAAGGAGTCCCCAAGACAAAAAGTATCAAGTGCACTCGTCAACGGTCTTCATCAATGACCACCGAGAATGCATGCATCATCCGCACGACCTCCGTCGGGGTCCACACCAATATCATCATAACAACCAGGGCTCTCCTCCTTGTAATGAGCCTCCATGCCACAGCAGCATCCACCTGCAGAATCATCTAAGAAAAACATTGTATAACAGAGTGTGAGCCCCACTGAGCTCGTGAGCAAAATACATCATCATGCATGCACATGCAACCACATTCCACATGATATGCAAGTCCAGATTAATTATTAGCCACCTAACAATACAGCTAAGTCAGGCCTGTGCTACTACAATCCCCAATACATGTATCCCTGGTGCGGGCTTGGTTACCCCTTCCCGTGATACACCAATTGAGTTGTCGGAGAGGTCTGGTTAGCTCCCGCATTCGTTCACCCAGGTCAGCCCGACCAGCCCTCTGTGATTAACCTGTAGGGTAATCCATCACAATTCTCATTTCCTTTCTTTTCTGGCTTATAGCCCGGCATATAGCTCATATTCACCATTCCAGTGCAATCACATTTCTTTTCTTTTCATTTCCTTTCTTTTCTCATATACACATATGGTCACCCTCACAGGCATCCAACACCTTAACCCTTGTTGGCAAGGGTGCGTAGCACGGGTGATGAAACTCTAACCCCATGTCTATATGCCATCGTATGAGTCGGGTGGTGTCAACTGCATCCCATTCTACGGGCTACCACAGGCCTCATTTCCAAGCCGACTACGGCATCTAGTCTAACATTCACAATTGTCAGATAATATTCACAGTGTTGATCAATAGACAATCATTGTACAGTAACTTGAATATTTGAACATAATTGAATAACACAGCATTTAAGATTTAAGAATTTATTTGCCGGCATACAGTTACACATGCATATATGATAATACTTCACTTCCCTGGGTTTGATTCTAGGAACTCGATCGCAAATTCAGTTCCAACAGCAGTCTGGTTGTAGACCTCGAGTGCGGGATCAAATCCTAGATGTATATAAAATATTGTCATATTAAGTTTCCAATCTGTCTCTAGTAGTCCTAGGGTTAACCTAAGCTCACTGGGTTGACCCGGTGTTCAGTTGGTTCTCACCTGGAATTCTCTGGGCCTTGCACTGGGCCTTAGGTCTATGTCCCGATGCATCATCCAGAGATGGTGGTCTAGGGGTAAAATGGTCATTCTAAGTGGTTGTATCCGACCCTAGGTCATTTTAGATTTACAGTGCTATCCACAGCCTGACAGTGCTGCAGAACCAAGCACAGATAGGGTTTTCATCACCTGGGGGCCCCACTTGGGTTCCCAAGCCATACCTTCATAAGGACAGATCTGGGGAGGGGTATTTAGGTCATTTCCCACCTTCCCACACAGTACCATGGCCATTGGGTGAGGTTCCCAAGGCCAGATCAGTAATTCTGCCAACTACCATTCACTGGGTGATGTCTCTGGGCGTTGGGTGCATCGCCCAGTGCATCACCCAGAGTCTTCAAATCGACATTGGGCTGAGATCCCAAGGTTGGTTCTCATGGGCAGTGCTCAAATCATCACCCCATGCATGTTAGGGCATAAGGTGACCCCTGGGGTGATCTACATCATGGTCCATGTGGATTTTTCACTGGGCCCACCATTTGGCTGCCAGAGGCTGCCCAGACAGCCCAGTGAATAGTGTCATAGGGTTTTCTTCAGGTGTGAATCCCAGTTTCAGCCACATGCAAGGCTGGAAACAGATGCAACATGGTGATTCAAGGTTGCAACTACCTAGGGCTAGGTCTATGCAGCCATTGCTTGCATCCAAGGTTCCAAACAACCAGCCAACAGTGAATCTGAGCAGTGCAGCTATGCACAACCAGATTCGGCTCTCAAAAATAGCATATCAGACCTATGAAATTTACCAAAAATCACAGATCTTCCATGCTCCATACTTGCATGGCAGATCTGAGGCTGTTCAGGGTAAACCCTAGCTATCTAGGCTACCAGAGAGTAAAAACCAAGCAAAAACTCAGAGATTCAAGAGGCAGCAGGTATGTACATATGTATTTATACCTGAGCAGAGCTGAGGAGGCACGAAAATCAGGGCCCAGGTGTGAGAGCAGCTCCCCCCCTTCCTTCCTTCCTTTCTTTCTTCCTTCTTCTTCCTCTCTTCTTTCTCTCTTCTTTCTCTTCCTTTCTCTCCTATGAAATGAGCAGTGTCTAAAGCTCAAATGAGCCTAAGGCTCATCAATTTATAGGCCCAGCCCTCTTTAGGGTCTATTTGGCTGTTAAGGCCCTTTCTCAAAATGCATTTTTAACTGCATTTACAGCCACTCTGGGCACACTGGTGGGGTCCACAGTGAACCAAGGGTATGAGGTGGTCCCTCAGACTCCCCTCTACCTATGGAGGGTGCCCATGTCCAAGATGAGTGGTCCCCATAATTTAAATCCATTAAAATATGTTGTTTTACTCACTGGGCGATGTCTCTGGGCCTTGTCTGCATCGCCCAGTGCCATCGCCCAGCGATTGTACCAAAGCTGAATCTCAGTGGGGCTTACACAGGGGTTTGACCCTTGGTCAGGGCATTGTCCCCACATGCCATTTGGAGGTTTTTACACACTTTTTCAGAGGTTGATCCCACATTTATGGAGAGGAGAGAGATTACCTGGAGTCCAGGTCATACATCATGCTGTGAGCTATACAGCCTCAAGGGTCAGTGATCCACCTGCTGACAGGCATGTAGGATGATCCACACAGGATTTCTTCATCAATCCAAATCACTGGAGTGATACTCCACAGTGTTCTTTGTTGCCTGGTCAGGGGTTCCTGTCCTTCAATCAAAATTTCAGCCAGTCAGGAGCAAGGTATGACATTTCTCCACTCTCTTCACCCTACTCAACAGACTAAACTCTTGTGCCCTAGATGGCACCAAATTGCAATAAAAGTACCGAACCAAGTTAGGATAACAAGGCTCGGTGGGGGTCAACATAGAGGTCCAACCCAAGATGTTGAACCTAGAAAAGAGACTGTATTGGTGAAAGTCCGCCACCTGGACCACCTGGCCGTTCACAATTTTTAGTGACCTAAAATTTTTCCAAACCCTAACATGCTCATACCGAGAAAAGTGGAATCGATCAAACTCGGGTTCCTCCAAAGAGGAGTCATCCCTAGGTGAAGATGGAGGTACCACAGATGAAGATGATGATGAACGATCACTCTCAACCCGGAGTCTCTTCTGTGCCCCGGACTTCCTAGCCGTACGGTGACTTGTAGACATTTTTCTACAAAAGAGAAGAAAAAAGACAGTTAGGGCAAGGAAATCTAGCAAGAACCCTAGCTAAAGTAAGATAGAATAAGAAGAAAAACCTAAAAAGAGAATGTAGTTAAGAAATCTTACCTAGGCATGCGTCGATTCGCAAAGAACTCGAAGAAATATGAGGATTTGGTGTGGAATTAGTCACACAACCCTCCAAGGACTCTCCCCAAGTGTTTAGAGAAGTTTAGAAGAAGTTAGGATTGAAATGGGCCCCTCTCGGACTCATATACTTGTGCCCCGATTCTCTAGGCGATGGCACTGGGCGATGCAGGCAACACCCAGAGACATCGCCCAATGAATGCAATTTTGCTGATTTTGAAGTTTTAGCACATGGGAACTTGGACTTCACCTATAATAGCTTTGTTGAACATAAAAATAAGGATTTTTACTAATGGTTCAAAAAAAAAAAAAAATAATAATAATATAAATAAATAATAAATTAAACTAATTAATTAAACACACACACTTTTTCATAAAATCAAAGGGATACAACTTCTAATTGGGGATCTTAGTAAGAAAACATAGGAAATTGATATTCCTTGTCTATATGTTGATATAAGTACTTAAACTATACATAAATATATATATATATATATATATATATATATATATATATATATATACTTATGAGAATTAGTGAGTGTAATATTTAATTATTATGTGCTTGATATTGTGATGTATGAACTGTGTGGAGTGTTGTTATGCAGAACCGAACATAGATATGTAGGTATGTTGTAATATGTATTTACTACGTGTAGGGAGCGTAGATATTTCCCCATCCAAAATTCAAGTCTACCAAGAATAGGATCTTATAGGCTGCCTAGTCAATCAAAACATTTAGACGCTAAGGTACCTCGAGCCAACCCAAGTATATTTTATTGATATTTTTTTTTTAGTCATTTAAGTTCCAGTAGACATGTACTTAATTCTTTTAATTAAGTATAACCTGATGCCTAGAACCATTTTCTACGACATGACCCGTTACCTCAACCAAGCCTAGAGACCCTGGCAGCATGCGATATATTAGGCAACTAAGAAGGAGATTGATCAGGATACGTATGGTGCAAGCCCGTGCTGAAAATCAACTAGTGATCTACCTAGTTCTTGTAGACACTAGCGAACCCGAATATCGAGCCATTTACTTATCCTTAGCAGACGAAGTTAGAGGAGACATAGCTTACCTGTACTTGCAGACCATCATTACTAGTTGGCAATTGCAGAGACTAGCCTGTTAGACCAGGTAAATAATTAAAAGCCTTCTATTTAAAAATTGAAAATCTCTCATATAGTGTCATGCATAGCATACCATTACATAAAATATTTAAGAAGAGAAACCAAAGATAAAATGAAAGAAAACATCTCATAATGAACAAAGATAACATATCTAACACTCCACCATAATAGTGCGACTCATGAAATTCACTGGAACTCCGGACTAGGTTTGTACCTATACTAGCTAGGCAGTGAATGTTGACCCTGTTGAGAGATATTGGAATATTGAACATGCTCCTCTTTTCAGAGAAGCCACAATGGTCAACACAAGTAGAAGTTCTCGTGGTGGTCGTAAAGGGAATCAACCTCGTATTATACCGGAGGTTGACTTGCCAAATGGGACTGAGGTTCAAAATTCTGAAGCATAGGCTGCTTCGTCAGCGGCACTAGCGGCTGCACGAGCCACTGCTGCAACACCTCAGCCAAATATGGCAGCCGGCGACGTGACTGCATTCATGACCACAATGATGTGGACCATGCAACAACAACAAGAATTGCTTGGTCAGATGTCTACACAGTTTGTAACCATGATGCATGAACGCGCAACACCACCACCACCACCACCCAACCGGCCCGTACTATTCCCACCACCTGTGCCTCAACACTTAGCGGAGAACTCTACCGCTAAGGTTATGGAGAGATTCAAGAAACTCCAACCGCCTGCATTTTCCAAAATAACTTCTGAGGCAATGCAGCCGGAACGGTGGATCGGTGCACTAGAAAAGGCATTTGAAGTACTTGAGTGCACGGATGCACAAAAGCTGATATGTGCGGGTTATCAGTTGCAAAATGAAGCCGAAGCTTGGTGGAAAGCTACTAAGCCTAACTTGGAAGCTACTAACCCGAACCCCACGTGGGATCAATTTAAAGAAGTTTTCTTCAAGAACTACTTCCCAGAGAGTTTCAGGGATAGGAAAGAAGCTGAGTTCATCGCACTGGTACAAGGAACCAAGTCAGTACTGGATTACCAACAACGATTGGAAGACTTGTTTCATTTTGCTCCAGAGCACCTGAAAGGGGAAGTTAGTAAGGCAAAGAAATTCGAGAAAGGACTCAAGACTGAGATCGGATTAGTATTGTCAATCATGGACATCCGGGATTATGCTCAGATGGTCGACAAGGCGAAGACCATGGAAGATAGATTTAAAGAGAAAGAGAAAGAGAAAGCTGTGACGTCGTCTGTAGGCAAGAGGTCAAACAATTTCCAGACCTATGCCTGACCAAATAAAGCTTACCGTTGAATCAATACAAATTCCATCTCGATTCCGTATCGTAGGCTGAACGTGGGTTAGAACCCTTTCCGCCCCACATTCAATCGACCTGCTCAACCGGCTACGAGTCAAGCAACAGCAGTAGCTTCGCCAGTCCGATCAGCCACAAGTCAAGTGAGCCAAGCCTCAACACCTGCTATTTCACCCTATAAGTGCTATGTGTGCAATAAGGAAGGGCACATGGCTAGAGATTGCAGATCACGTGGGTATGGCAATAACTCGCCGAATCAGCCCTACGCTAGACCTTTCTAGCCACGGGACAATCGGACGCGAGGAAAGGTGTTTGCGATGACGAATGAAGAAGCTGAGGCGAACCCCGATGTATTGACAGGTAAGTTGGCTGAACACTACTAAATTATAAGGAATAATTGGTTTACCTTATGTAACCTAAACTACCTATGAATCGTACTCTGAATGTCTCGACCATACCTGCACGAGTATTATTCGACTCGGGCGCAACCCACTCTTTTATCTCTACCACTTTTACGAGTAAGATGAAAGATCAACCGAGAGACATTGGGCACGAACTAGTAGTTAGCACACCAACGGGCAATGTCGTGAGTCTGAAAGAAGTATACGACCCCTGCCAGATTGAAATTTGTGGGAAGAATCTAACCGCATGATTGATAAAGATGGATATAAAGGATTTTGACGTGATACTAGGCAAGGATTGGTTATCCGCCTATGGTGCAAACGTCTTGTGTGCGGAGAAGAAGATTGTGTTTAAGATGAATGATGGGTCAATCCTCACTTATCAAAGTGAACCAAGAAGGAAACCTAGGAAGATAACCCTATCAGTCGTTCAGGCGCGAAGATTGTTAGACGAAGGATGTCAAGGCTTTTTGGCCACTGTGATAGACACGGAGGCAAAGATAAAACCCTTGGAGGAACTAGAAGTCGTCAGAGAATTTCCTGATGTTTTTTCAGAAGATCTGACGCAGCTACCGCCTGACCACGACATAGAGTTCGCGATTGACCTGATTCCTGGTGCAGCACTGGTATCCAAGGCACCATATCAGATGGCGCCAATCGAATTGAAGGAGTTGCAGGTTCAACTTCAAGACCTGCTGAAGAAGGGATTTATACGGCCCAGCGTATCGCCCTAGGGAGCACCCGTGCTGTTCGTTAAGAAGAAGGATGGTAGTATGCGGTTGTGTATCGACTACCGTGAGTTGAATAAGTTGACTATCAAGAATCGATATCCATTGCCGCGTATCGACGACCTATTTGATTAGTTACAAGGAGCAAGAGCACCCAAATCGCATTCATGCCTTTCCTGGCATTCAGCAGATTTATCACGAAATCCATAGTGATTCTTTCCCACTTCCATTCAGGTATAGGTAGTGGCTGCAACAATCCATACGGTTGGTGTCTCTCCGCTTTTATTTGTTGACAGGTGAGGCACTCAGACACGTATATTGCTATAGTTTCTTCTTCATTCCCATCGACCAGTAATACTTCTTCAAATCCTTGTACATCTTCGTACTTCCGGGGTGAATTGTATAGGGTGAGTTGTGCGCCTCTTTAAGGATTTGGTCTTGGACATCATAATCATCAGGCACGCACAATCTATCTCGAAACTTTAATGCACCATCATGGGCTAAAGAAAAATCTGGGTCCTTATGGACACCTTGTTGTACTTCCCATATGATCTTGGCTAGCTCGGGGTCCAATGGTTGCTTCATAATTATCTCTTCTCGTATCGATGGCTATAGATCCATGGCTACTAATTGCACAGCTGTTCCTTCGATCACAAGTTCCAGATCAAGCTTCCGAGCTTCTTCATACAACTGTTTGCTTACAACCAAGGAAGCGAGAGATGCAGTCTGAGATTTTTTGCTTAACACATCAGTTACAACGTTGGCCTTACCAGGGTGGTACTGGATTTCACAGTCATAATCTTTTACCAGTTCTAACCACTGTCTCTATCTCATGTTTAACTCCTTCTGGGTGAAGAAATACTTCAGACTTTTATGGTCGCTGAAAATTTCACTCTTTTCACCATATAAGTAATGCCGCCATATCTTCAACGCGAAAACTACCGCTGCCAACTCTAAGTCATGAGTGGGGTAGTTCTTCTCGTGCTCTTTTAATTGTCTAGAGGCGTAGGCGACTAATTTACCTTTCTGCATCAGGACACCACCCAATCCTGTTCTGGATGCGTCGGTGTATACCACCATTCCTCCGGTGCCATCCGGAATGGTCAAGACTGGAGCTGTCACCAATCAATTTCATAATTCCTTAAAACTCTTCTCGCACGCTTCATTCCATTCAAATTTGGATCCCTTCTTTATAAGTTTTGTCATGGCTGCCGAAATCCGCGAGAAATTTTCAATAAACCGTTGGTAGCAACCGACCAAACCTAAGAAACTTCGAATCTCAGTGGCACTCTTCGGGGTCTCCCACTCTAGAACTGCTTTCACGTTTCCTAGATCCACTTTAATGCCGTCTTCAGTAACGATGTGTCCCAGAAAGGACTATTCAAACTCTGGAGGATATGCTCCGGGCCTGTGTTTTAGAAATCAACAATAGTTGGGATGCTCACATACCTCTGGTGGAATTTGCCTACAATAATAGTTATCACTCCACCATAAGCATGGCACCATTCGAAGCTCTGATACCAAGTTCTGTCACACCCCAAACCACCCCCTGGGAGGATTAGGTAGGTGACCCGAATTGCGTAACGACAATCCGCCAAATCCCACGGATCTAGAAGCAGTGCTTACATTCATGGGTCCACATTCATCACACTACTACAGGTAAGATCAGAGTGCTGCAGAATAAACTACAATTATAATAAAAGAAAAAGCGTAGTAATACGGGAATGAGAGTGATATATATATATATATATATTGTGTTCTGAAACATTCCCACCCAGGTACAACCCACAACAAGAAACTAAGCTGACAAAAGCTAAAAGAAAGAAAGATATACATACATATATGTACAGGGTGAGCTAACTCAACCCCAAAAGAAAAGAAAGAAAACTACAGCAGAAACCACAAACAGAACGGGGATAAACTCCTATAAAACACAAAAAGGAGTCCCCAAGACAAAAAGCATCAAGTGCACTCTTCAATGGTCTTCATCAATGACCACTGAGAATGCACGCATCATCGGTACGACCTCCGTTGGATCCCACGTTTATGGAGAGGAGAGAGATTACCTGGAGTCCAGGCCATACATCATGCTATGAGCTGTACAGCCGCAAGGGTCAGTGATCCACCTACTGATAGGCATGTAGGATGATCCACACAGGGTTTCTTCATCGATCCATATCACTGGAGTGATACTCCACAGTGTTCTTGGTTGCCTGGTCAGGGGTTCCTGTCCTTCAATCAAAATTCCAGCCAGTCAGGAGGAGGGTTTGACATTTCTCCCCACCTTACAAAAATTTCGTCCTCGAAATTTGCTTACCTTGCAATTCGAAGAGTTGAGGGTACTTCTCCTTCATTTCTTCTTCATGTTCCCATGAAGCTTCTTCCACCGGGTTGTTTTCCCATCAAACCTTTACAAAGGCGATGGTGCGATTATGGAGGTTATGCTCCTTTCTATCAAATATCTCCGTAGGTTGTTCTTCGTAGGTCATATCCACATCCAACTGTTCAGGTTCAGTTGATAGTACATGTGTCGGGTTGTTAATGTACTTTCTCAACATTGACATATGGAAGACATCGTGGACGCCCGACAAAGATGGTGGTAGTGCTAGCCGGTATGCTACGGGTCCCACTTTATTGAGTATTTCATATGGACCGATAAATCTTGGGCTTAACTTTCCCTTCTTGCTAAAACGTAGCAATCCTTTAGTTGGAGACACTTGAAGGAGCACTTTTTCTCCGACTTCAAATTTAATACCCTTCCTTCGATTATCCGCATAACTTTTCTGTCTTGACTGGGCTGCTTTGATCTTCTCTCTTATGACATCCACCTTGTCACATGTCGCTTGTATCATTTCAGGCCCGAGATACTTTCGTTTGCCAACTTCATCCCAATATAACGGAGTTCGACATTTCCGTCCGTACAGAGCTTCGAATGGTGCCATGCCTATGGTGGAGTGATAACTATTATTGTAGGCAAATTCCACCAGAGGTATGTGAGCATCCCAACTACTGTTCATTTCCAAAACATAGGCCCAGAGCATATCCTCCAGAGTCTGAATAGTCCTTTCTGACTATCCGTCCGTCTACGGATGGAAAGCTATACTAAGATTTAGTTGAGATCCCACTGCCTTCTGCAAACTCCTCCAAAACCTCAAGGTAAATCGAGGATCTCTGTCAGACACAATACTGACAGGCACACCGTGTAAGCGAACTATATTCTCTATATATAATTGAGCAAGCTTCTCCATAGAGTAATTTATCTTGATTGGTATGAAGTGAGCTGCCTTTGTCAGTCCATCTACGATCACCCAAATCACATTCATGCCCTTCCTGGTGTTGGGTAAATTTATCACGAAATCCATAGTGATCCTTTCCCACTTCCATTCAGGTATAGATAGTGGCTACAACAATCCATACAGTCGGTGTCTCTCCGCTTTTATTTGTTGACAGGTGAGGCACTTAGACACGTCTATTGCTATGGTTTCTTTCATTGCCATCCACCAGTAATACTTCTTCAAATCCTTGTACATCTTTGTATTTCTGGGGTGGATTGTATAGCGTGAGTTGTGCGCCTCTTTAAGGATTCGGTCTTGGACATCATAATCATCAGGCACACACAATCTATCTCAAAACTTTAATGCACCATCATGGGCCAAAGAAAAATCTGGGGCCTTATGGACCCCTTGTTGTACTTCCCAAATGATCTTGGCCAGCTCGGGGTCCAATGGTTGCTTCGTAATTATCTCTTCTCGTATCGAATGTTGTAGATCCATGGTTGCTAATTGCATAGCCGTTCCTTCGATCACGAGTTCCAGATCAAGCTTCTGAGCTTCTTCATACAACTGTTCGCTTACAACCAAGGAAGCGAGAGATGCAGTCTGAGATTTTCTACTTAACGCATCAGCTACAAAGTTGGCCTTACCATGGTGGTATTGGATTTCACAGTCATAATCTTTTACCAGTTCTAACCACCGTTTCTGTCTCATGTTCAGCTCCTTCTGGGTGAAGAAATACTTCAGACTTTTATGGTCGCTGAAGATTTCACTCTTTTCACCATATAGGTAATGCCACCATATCTTCAAAGCGAAAACTACCGCTGCCCACTCGAAGTCATGAGTGGGGTAGTTCTTCTCGTGCTCTTTTAATTATCTAGAGGCGTAGGCTACTACTTTACCTTTCTGCATCAGGACGCCACCCAATCCTGTTCTGGATGCGTCAGTGTATACCACTATTCCTCCGGTGCCATCCAGAATGGTCAAGACTAGAGCTGTCACCAATCGATTTCTCAATTCCTGAAAACTCTTCTTGCACGCTTCATTCCATTCAAATTTGGCTCCCTTCTTTGTAAGTTTTGTCATGGGTGCCGAAATCCGCAATAAATTTTCAATAAATCATCGATAGTAACCGGCCAAACCTAAGAAACTTTGAATCTCAGTGGCACTCTTTGGGGTCTCCCACTCGAGAACTGCTTTCACCTTTCCTGGATCCACTTTAATGCCATCTTCAGTAATGATGTGTCCCAGGAATCCAATTTGGTGAAGCCAGAATTCACATTTACTGAACTTGGTGAAAAGTTGGTGCTCTCGTAATCGCTGCAACACGAAGATAAGGTGTCGAGCGTGCTCTTCCTCTTGGAGTACACTAGGATGTCGTCAATAAATACAATGACGAATTTATCCAACACCTCATGGAATACTCTATTCATCATGTCCATGAATGCTGCCGGGGCGTTGGTTAATCCGAATGACAAGACCAAGAATTCGTAATGTCCATATCGAGTTTGGAACGCCGTTTTGTGAATATCACTGCTCTTTATCTTCAATTGATGATATCCCGACCTAAGATCGATTTTGGAGAAAACTCTAGCTCCTTGTAACTGATCAAATAGGTCGTCGATACATGGCAACGGATATCGATTCTTGATAGTCAGCTTATTCAACTCCCGGTAGTCGATACACAACTGCATACTACCATCCTTCTTAACGAACAGCACGGGTGCTCCCCAGGGCGATACGCTGGGGCGTATAAATCCCTTCTTCAGCAGGTCTTGAAGTTGAACCTGCAACTCCTTCAATTCGATTGGCGCTATCCGATATGGTGCCTTGGATACTGGTACTGCACCAAGAATCAGGTCAATCGCGAACTCTATGTCGCAGTCAGGTGGTAGCTGCATCAGATCTTCTGGAAAAACATCAAGAAATTCTCTGACGACTTCTGGTTCCTCCAAGGGTTTTATCTTTGCCTCTGTGTCTATCACAGTGGCCAAAAAGCCTTGACATCCTTCGCCTATCAATCTTTGCGCCTGAAGGGCTGATAGGGTTATCTTCCTGGGTTTCCTTCTTGGTTCACTTTGATAAGTGAGGATTGACCCATCATTCATCTTAAACACAATCTTCTTCTCTGCACACAAGACGTTTGCACCATAGGCGGATAACCAATCCATGCCTAGTATCACATCAAAATCCTTTATATCCATCTTTATCAATCGTGCAGTTAGATTCTTCCCACAAATCTCAATCTGGCAGGGGTCGTATACTTCTTTCAAACTCACGACACTGCCCGTCGGTGCCTACTAGTTTGTGCCCGATGTCTCTCGATTGATCTTCCATCCTACTCGTAAAAGTGGTAGAGACAAACGAGTGGGTTGCGCCCAAGTCAAATAATACTCATGCAGGTATGGTCGAGACATTCAGAGTACGGTTCGTAGGTAGTTTAGGTTACATAAGGTAAACCAATTATTCACTATAATTTAGTCGTGCTCAGCCAACTTACCTGTCAATACATCAGGGTTCGCCTCAGCTTCTTCATTCATCATCGCAAACACCTTCCCTCGCGTCCGATTGTCCCGTGGCTGGAAAGGTCTAGCGTAGGGCTTATTCGGCGAGTTGTTGCCATACCCACGCGATCTGCAATCTCTAGCCATGTGCCCTTCCTTATTGTACACATAGCACTTATAGGGTGAAACAATAGGTGTTGAGGCTTAGCTCACTTGACTTGTGGCTGGTCGGGCTGGCGAAGCTGCTGTTGTCGCTTAAGTCGTAGTAGGTTGAGTAGGTCGATTGAATGTGGGGCGGAAAGGGTTTTGACCCACGTTCGGCCTACGATACAGAGTCGAGATGGAATTTGAATTGGTTCCGCGGTAAGCTTTATTTGGCCAGGCATAGGTTTGGAAATTGTTTGGCCTCTTACCTACAGACGACGTCACAACTTTCTCTTTCTCTTTCTCTTTAAATCTATCTTCCATGGTCTTCACCTTGTCGACCATCTGAGCTTAATCCCGGATGTCCATGATTGACAATACTGGTCCGATCTCAGTCTTGAGTCCTTTCTCGAATTTCTCTGCCTTACTATCTTCCCCTTTCAAGTGCTGGAGCAAAATGAAACAAGTCTTCAAATCGTTGTTGGTAATCCAGTACTGACTTGGTTTCTTGTACCAGTGCGATGAACTCAACTTCTTTCCTATCCCTGAAATTCTCTGGGAAGTAGTTCTTGAAGAAAACTTCTTTAAATTGATCCCACGTGGGGTTCGGGTGAGTAACTTCCAAGTTAGGCTTAGTAGCTTTCCACCAAGCTTCGGCTTCATTTTGCAACTGATAACCCACACATATCAGCTTCTGTGTGTCCGTGCACTCAAGTACTTCAGTGGCTGAGGTGCTGCAGCAGTGGCTCATGCAGCCGCTGGTGCCTCTAACGAAGTAGCCGATGCCTTAGAATTTTGAGCCTCAGTCCCATTTGGCAATTCAACCTCAGGTATAATACAAGGTTGCTTCCCTTTACAACCACCACGAGAACTTCTTCTTGTGTTGACCATTGTGGCTTCTTTGAAAAGAGGAGCATGTTCAATATTCCAATATCTCTCAACAGGGTCAACATTCACTGCCTAGCTAGTACAGGTACAAACCTAGTCCGTAGTTCTAGTGAATTTCATGAGTCGCACCAGTAAGGTGGATTGTTAGATATGTTATCTTTATTTATTATGAGATGTTTTTTTTTCATTTTATCTTTGGTTTCTCTTCTTAAATATTTTATGTAATGGTATGCTATGCATGACACTATATGAGAGATTTTAAATTTTTAAATAGAAGGCTTTTAATTATTTACCTGGTCTAACAGGCAAGTCTCTGCAATTGCCAACTAGTAATGATGGTTTGCACGTACAGGTAAGCTATGTCTCCTCTAACTTTGTCGGCTACGGATAAGTAAATGGCTTGATATTCGGGTTCGCTAGCATCTGCAAGAGCTAGGTAGATCACTAGTTGATTTTCAGCACGGGCTTGCATCGTACGTATCCTGATCAATCTCCTTCTTAGTTGCCTAATATATCGCATGCTGTCGGGGTCTCCAGGCTTGGTTGAGGTAATGGGTCCTGTCATAGAAAATGGTTCTAGGCATCAAGTTATACTTAATTAAAAGAATTAAGTACATGTCTACTGGAACTTAAATGACTAAAAAAAAAATATCAATAAAATATACTTGGGTTGGCTCGAGGTACCTTAGCGTCTAAGTGTTTTGATTGACTAGACAGCCTATAAGATCCTATTCTTGGCAGACTTGAATTTTGGATGGGGAAATATCTACACTCCCTACACGTAGTAAATACATATTACAACATACCTACATATCTATGTTCGGTTCTGCATAACAACACTCCACACAGTTCGTACATCACAATATCAAACACATAATAATTAAATATTACACTCACCAATTCTCATAAGTATATATATATATATATATTTATGTATAGTTTAAGTACTTATATCAACATATAGACAAGGAATTTCAATTTCCTATGTGTTCTTACTAAGATCCCCAATTAGAAGTTGTATCCCTTTTTTTTTTATGAAAAAGTGTGTGTGTTTAATTAATTAGTTTACTTTATTATTTATTTATAGGGAAAAAGTTCTCTGTCCGGGAGTGTGGCCTACGCCAGCACTCCCATGAGTCTATATCTCTCCTCCCTATGTGAAAAGACACCTCTACCCCCTTGTTTTAAGGTGGAGAGAGATAGACACATGGGAGTGCTGGCGTAGGCCACACTCCCGTCCAGAAAATTGCTTCCCTTATTTATATTATTATTATTAATTTTTTTTTTTGAACCATTAGTAAAAATCCTTATTTTTATGTTCAACAAAGCTATTATAGGTGAAGTCCAAGTTCCCATGTGCTAAAACTTCAAAATCAGCAAAATTGCATTCACTGAGCAATGTCTCTGGGCATTGCCTGCATCGCCCAGTGCCATTGCCCAGAGAATCGGGGAGCAGGTATATGAGTCCGAGAGGGGCCCATTTCAATCCTAACTTCTTCTAAACTTCTCTAAACACTTGGGGAGAGTCCTTGGAGGGTTGTGTGACTAATTCCACACCAAATCCTCATATTTCTTCGAGTTCTTTGCGAATCTACACATGCCTAGGTATGATTTCTTAACTACATTCTCTTTTTAGGTTTTTTTTCTTATTCTATCTTACTTTAGCTAGGGTTCTTGCTAGATTTCTTTGCCCTAACTATCTCTTTTCTTCTCTTTCGTAGAAAAATGTCTACAAGTCACCGCACGGCTAGGAAGTTCGTGGCACAGAAGAGACTCTGGGTTGAGAGTGATCGTTCATCATCATCTTCATCTACGGTACCTCCGTCTTCAGCTAGAGATGACTCCTCTTCCGAGGAACTCGAGTTTGATCGATTCCATTTTTCTTGGTATGAGCATGCTAGGGTTTGAAAAATTTTAGGTCACTAAAAATTGTGAATGGCCGGGTGGTCCAGGTGGAGGACTTTCACCAATACAGTCTCTTTTCTGGGTTCAACATCTTGGGTTGGACCTCTATGTTGACCCCCACCGAGCCTTGTTATCCTAACTTGGTTCGGTACTTTTATTGCAATTTGGTGCCATCTGGGGCACAAGAGTTTGGTCTGTTGAGTAGGGTAAAGGGAGTGGAGAAATGTCATACCTTGCTCCTGACTGGCTGAAATTTTAATTGAAGGACAGGAACCCCTGACTAGGCAACCAAGAACACTGTACATGGAGAGGAGCAAGGTGTGGGTCAGGGCGACTTCGAGGGTGTTGGCACACAGTTCACTGACTTACATGCCTATAAGGCGATGGGTGCCACCGGTTCTCAGGTTCTAGGGCCTTCTGAGTGGGCGCAAATGATGTCACATTTCTAGGGCCTCAGTACCTAGCTTTCTGACATGGCAACTAGGATGGATCAGGGATCCACATCTTTAGAGAGCAGGGTGGGATCTGTTGAGCAGCACTTAGATTTCTGGGATAGATTCTATCGTGTTGACTCACGCCAGACATAGCCTCCTTCGAGCGACCTTCCTCCTTCAGAGTAGTTCTCCTGACCAGTACTGGTGTCTATGCTACATGGTTCAGATATATTTTTAGCTTATGTACTTATTTCTGCCTTTTTCTTTTGTGTTGGGTTTATATGTAGTTTTTTTTTTTTTTTATGTAATTATCTGAGAGTAGTACTTTCAGTCAGAACTTTTGTAGTGGCTCAGCCACAGTTATCTTTTATTTAATAGAAATTATACATTTTTAATTTAATTGCATCTACCTCCCCTGTAACTTTTAGTTATTACTTGTTTTAGTGTTAGTAGCTTATTAACCCTAATCTGCACCCCGTGAATGTAAGAAGAGCCTCATGCTCTGATACCAAGCTCTGTCACACCCCAAACCATCCTCTGGGAGGATTAGGTAGGTGACCCGAATTGCGTAACGGCAATCCACCAAATCCCACGGATCTAGAAGCAGTGCTTACATTCATGGGTCCACATTCATCACATTACTACAGGTAAGATCAGAGTGCTGCAGAATAAACTACAATTATAATAAAAGAGAAAGAATAGCAATACGGGAATGAGAGTGATAAATACATATATATTGTGTTCTGAAACATTCACACCCAGATACAACCCATAACAAGAAACTAAGCTGACAAAAGCTAAAAGAAAGAAAGATATACATACATATATGTACAGGGTGAGCTAACTCAACCCCAAAAAGAAAAGAAAGAAAACTACAGCAGAAACCACAAACAGAACGGGGATAAACTCCTATCAAAAACAAAAAGGAGTCCCCAAGACAAAAAGCATCAAGTGCACTCTTCAACGGTCTTCATCAATGACCACCGAGAATGCACGCATCATCGGCACGATCTCCGTCGGGGTCCACACCAATATCATCATAACAACCAGGGCTCTCCTCCTCGTAATGAGCCTCCATGCCACAACGGCATCCACCTGCAGAATCATCTAAGAAAAACATTGTATAACAGAGTGTGAGCCCCACTGAGCTCATGAGCAAAATACATCATCATGCATGCACATGCAACTACATTCCACATGATTCCACATGATATGCAAGTCTAGATTAATTATTAGCCACCTAACAATACAGCTAAGCCAGGTCTGTGCTACTACAATCCCCAATACATGTATCCCTGGTGCGGGCTTAGTTATCCCTTCCCGCGATACACCCATTGAGTTGTCGGAGAGGATCGGTCAGCTCCCGCATTCGTTCACCAAGGTCAGCCCGACTAGCCCTCTGTGATTAACCTATAGGTTAATCCATCAAAATTCTCATTTCCTTTCTTTTTTGGCTGGTAGCCCGGTATATAGCTCATATTCACCATTTCGGTGCAATCACATTTCTTTTCTTTTCTCATATACACATATGGTCACCCTCACAGACATCCAACACCTTAACCCCTGTTGGCAAGGGTACGTAGCATGGGTGATGAAACTCTAACCCCATGTCTATATGGCATCGTATGAGTAGGGTGGTGTCAACCGCATCCCATTTTACGGGCTACCACAGGCCTCATTTCCAAGCCGACTACGACATCTAGTCTAACATTCACAATCTTCAGATAATATTCATAGTGTTGATCAACAGACAATCATTGTATAGTAACTTGAATATTTGAACATAATTGAATAACACAGCATTTAAGATTGAAGAATTTATTTGCCGGCATACAATTACACATGCATATATGATAATACTTCACTCACCTGGGTTTGATTCTAGGAACTCGATCGCAAATTCAGTTCCAACATCAGTCTGGTTGTAGACCTCGAGCGCGGGATCAAATCCTAGATGTAAATAAGAAATTGTCATATTAAGTTTCCAATCTATCTTAAGTAGTCCTAGGGTTAACCTAAGCTCACTAGGTTGACCCGGTGTTCAGTTGGTTCTCACTTGGAATTCTCTAGGCCTTACACTGGGCATTAGGTCTATGTCCCGGTGGATCATCCAGAGATGGTGGTCTAGGGGTAAAATGGTCATTCTCAGTGGTTATATCCGACCCTAGGTCATTTTAGATTTACAATGCTATCCACAGCCTAACAGTGCTGCAGAACCAAGCACAAGCAGGGTTCCATCACCTAGGGGGCCCACTTGGGTTCCCAAGCCATACCTTCATAAGGACAGATGTGGGGAGGGGTATTTAGGTCATTTCCCACCTTCCCACACAGTACCATGGCCATTGGGTGAGGTTCCCAAGGCCAGATCAGCAATTCTGCCAACTACCATTCACTGGGCGATGTCTCTGGGCGTTGGGTGCATCGCCCAGTGCATCGCCCAGAGTCTTCAAATCGACATTGGGCTGAGATCCCAAGGTTGGTTCTCATGGGCAGTGCTCAAATCATCACCCCATGCATGTTAGGGCATAAGGTGACCCTTGGGGTGATCTACATCATGGTCAATGTGGATTTTTCACTGGGCCCACCATTTGGTTGCCAGAGGCTGCCCAGACAGCCCAATAAATAGTGTCACAGGGTTTTCTTCAGGTGTGAATCCCAATTTCAGCCACATGCAAGGCTGAAAACAAATGCAACACAGTGATTCAAAGCTGCAATTACCTAGGGCTAGGTCTATGCAACCATGGCTTGCATCCAGGGTTCCAACCAGCCAGCCAATAGTGAATCTGAGCAGTCCAGCTATGCACAGCCAGATTCGGCTCTCAAAAATAGCATATCAGAGGCTATTCAGGGTAGTCCCTAGTTGTTCTAGGCTACTAGAGAGTAAAGACCAAGCAAAAACTTAGAGATTCAAGGGGTAGCAGGTATGTACATATGTATTTATACCTGAGCAGAGTTGAGGAGGCACGAAAATCCAGGCCCAGGTGTGAGAGCAGCTCCCCCCCCTTCCTTCCTTCCTTTCTTCCTTCTTCTTCCTCTCTTCTTTCTCTCTTCTTTCTCTTCCTTTCTCTCTCACGAAATGAGCAGTGCCTAAAGCTCAAATGAGCCTAAGGCTCATCAATTTATAGGCCCAGACCTCTTTAGGGTCTGTTTGTGTCAAACCCTGCCCCTGACAAGTTGGAATTTTGGTTCAAGGACAGGAACCCCTGATCAGGCAACCAGGATCACTGTGGAGCATCACTCCAGTGACATGGATCAATGAAGAAACTCTGTGCATGTCCTCTTTTATACCTGTGAGAAGATGGACAGTGGACCCTTGCTCTTGCACAGCTCACAACCTAATGTATGGTTCGAATCCCAGGTAATCTCTTTCCTCCCTATAATGGTGGGACCCACCTCTAAAAAATCATGTAAAAACCCCTAATGGGCATATGGGGACAATACCCTGACCTAGGGTCAAACCCCTATGCTGTTCCCCTTTGAATTCAGCTGCTGGAATTCTCTGGGCGATGCAGCAAAGCCGAGAGACATCGCCCAGTGGCTATTTTTGCACATTTTTAGTTATTATAAATGGGGGGACCACCCAACATGACCATGGGCACCCTCCACTGATAGAGGGGAGTCTGAGGGACCACCTCACGACCTCAGTTCACTGTGGACCCCACCAATGAGCCCAGAATCAATCAGAATCAAGTTAAAAACTATTTTTTAAAAAGGGGACTTTTGGCCAAACAGACCTTAGTGGTCTTGGGCCTATAAATAGGCATGACTTGAGCTTATTTAGAGCTCTTGTTCTCTGCTGAATCCGAAGGAGAGAAAGAGAGAAAAAAGGAGAGAAAGAGAAGGAGAAGAAGAGGGAAGAAGGATGAAGAAGGGAGGAGGACCTACTGCAGCCCTGCAACCAGCTTGGATCCGAGTTCTCCCAGCCTTGTGCAGGTATAAACTACTCATATATGCTGCTGCTCCCTATCCCTCTCTTGTTTTCACTGTGTTTTGCTCCCTGGGCAGCCCAGACTAGCTAGGGTTTGCCCAGTGTTGGTCCAGATCTACCATGCAGACCTTGTGCATGGAAGATCTAAGATCTTTATACATTTTTTTAGCATTTAGATGTGCGGTTTCAATGGCCAAAATCTGGCTGTGCCCACCTGCACTACCAGATGGCCCTATTGATCTGTGGTTTGGAACCCTAGGTGCTGGCCAAGGCTGCACAGCCCTAACCCTAGATGGAGGCAGCCTTCAGCCCTCTTGATTCATGTATTTTCAGCCATATACAAGGCTGGAACTGAAATCCAAGCCTAACCAAAACCCTGAACACTATTCATCTGGGTTACTTGGGCAGCCACAGTCAGCCTGATTGGAACCCTAATGGAGAAACCAATTGGACCATTAGGTAGACCATCGCTGGGGCTACCTAAATCCCTAAACATGCAGAGGATCAGGTGTGAGCCCAACCATGCTAGCCCAGCCTTGGAAACTCAGCCTGTATCGATTCTACAGGCACTGGGCGATGCACTGGGCGATGCAGACATCACCTAGAGCCAACGCCCAGTGAAGGGAATTTGGCTGGAATGATGGACAGACCTGGGGGATTTCACCCACATACCCCCTAGACACTTTGGGAAGGCTGGAAATTACCAAAAAATCCCTTCCTCACATCTGTCCTTATTTGGGAATGATTCGAAACCCTAATGGGCCCCACTGGTGATTGAATCACTGTTGTACTTGGTCCTACAGCACAAACATGCTATGGACAGCACTATGACCATGTTCTGACCTAGTGGCAGATGCTGACATTGACAAATGACCAATTTGCCCCTGTGCCCTAACACTAGCCCATGCACCGGAACATGACCTAAGGCCCGGTGTAAGGCTCAGTGATTCCAAGAGTGAACCAATTGAACCCCGGGTCAACCCAGTAAGATTAGGGTAACCCTAGGACTTCTAATGATAGACTGATAACTTAACATGGCAACTTTTGATTTACATCTAGGACTTGATTGTATGCTCGGGGACAACAACCAGACAACTGCTGGAACTAAATTTGTGACTGAGTACCTAGAGCCAAGTACTAGTGAGTGAATGATACTATCGTATGTGCAAATGTAATCATGATCCAATGCCAGCTATTAATAATTGAATCATGGTTGTTGTGTTATTTACTTATAATTC
Organism: Telopea speciosissima; assembly: GCF_018873765.1. NCBI lineage: Eukaryota > Viridiplantae > Streptophyta > Magnoliopsida > Proteales > Proteaceae > Telopea > Telopea speciosissima. The sequence continues at coordinate 35,933,031 of NC_057917.1, read as the reverse complement.
AAGTTACTCAAATCACTTCATAGTATCTGTTGTTGATCAACACTGTGAATTCTATATGATAATTGTGATTGTTAGATTAGATGCCGTACTCGACTTGGAAATGGGGCCTGTGGTAGCCCGTATTATGGGATACGATTGACACCGCTTGACTCATATGATGCCATGTAGACATGGGGTAAGAGTTTCATCACCCGTGCCATGAACCCTTGCCAACAAGGATTAAGGTGTTGGATACCTGTGGGGCAATTATCAAGGAGTGAAAAAAAAAAAGAATAAAAGAACACCAAAATGGTGCATATAGGCTATAAGCCAGAAAAGAAAATAAGGGAAGAACGGTTGTCTCCTCAGGTTAATCACAGAGGTCTGGTTGGGCCGACCTTGGTGAACGAATGCGGGGGCTGACTAGTCTTCTCTGACAACTCAATGGGTGTATCGCGGGAAGGGATTGGAAGCTCGCACCAGGGATACATGTATTGGGGATTATAGTGGCACAGATCCGACTTAGTTGCAATGATAGGTGGCTAACAATAAAAATCTAGACTTGCAAATCCTGTAGAATCATATAACTTGTGAATTATGATTGCATATGCATGCATGATTGATGTTATTTGCTCACGAGCTCAGTGGGGCTGTATGCAATGCTCTTCTTAGATGATCCTGCAGGTGGTTGCCGCTGTGGCATGGCAGGCTATCTCGAGGATGAGAGTTTTGGTTGTTCTGACGATGTTGGTGTGGACCCCGACGGAGGTCATACCTATTCTGCGTATGTTCTCAGTGGTCATTGCGGATGAAGACCATTGAAGCGTGCATGTGATGTTTTGAATGGGGACTCCTTTTGGGTTTTCTGGAGTTATCCCCATTCTGACTTGGTTGTGTAGCTTTTACCTTTGTTTTTTTTTTTTGGGGCTGAGAATGCTCATCCTGTATATATTTTTGTATGTGCTTATCAGCTCTTGTTTCTTTGTTGTGGGTTGTGTGTGCCCGGGGGATGTATCAAACAAAACTTTATATGTATATATTATCATCATTTCCCGTATCGCTATTCTTCCATTTACTTTTAAATTGTAGACGTCTTGCATTACTCTGATCTTACTTATGGTTAAGATGTGGATATGGTTCCATGATCGTAAACACTGCTTCTAGATCCGTGGGATTTGCCGGATTGTCGTTACGCAATTCGGGTCACCTACCCAATCCCCCTAGGGGGTGGTTTGGGGTGTGGCAGAGCTTGGTATCAGAGCGTGAGGCTCTTTTTACGATTATGGGTTGTAGACTAGGACTAATAAGCTTTAAATAATAAAACATGCAAGAATTAAAAACCACAGGGGAGGTAGATGTAATTAAGTAAAATGCAAGAATTTTATGAACTCAGAAAATAGTTACAAAAGTTTGATTGCATGACTGCAATTCAACAAGTACATAAACTGAAGATAAAGAAAGAAAAGTACATAAGCATAAAGAAAATAACAGTAGTCAAAACCATGTAGCATGAAAGTCCGGTACTATACGAACTACTCTGTAGGAGGCAAGTCGCTCGGCGGAGGCTGAGTCTGGCAAGAGTCAACTTTGTAGAATCTGTCCCAGAAATCTAGACGCTGCTCTACAGACCCCACCCTCGTCTCTAAGGAAGTGAAGCCCTGATCCACCCTAGTCGCGAAGCTGGAGAGCTGAGTGCCAAGGCTCTGGAAATGTGCCATCATCTGAGACCACTCTGAAGGACTAGGAATCTGTGAGCTAGTGGCGCCGGTCATCTCGTAAGCAGGTAAATCTGTAAACTGAGTGTCAAAGCCCTCGATATCATCTGGACCTAACCCCTGCTCCTCTGTGTACATGCCCTGAGTGTTTACTCCAATGTCTCCCAGCTCCTCTCTAATCTGACCCTCACCTTGTGCATCACCACCTTGCACCTGGCCCTGCTGCATATCCTCAGCCATCACCTGCTCCTCATCACCTACTGGATCTTCCCCAGACACCTTCATCTTCAAGATAGAAGTCTTATCGATAGGTCTGGATCGAACCCTGTCAATGAACTCGTCCTCCAATGGAACCCCAAAATATCGGAAGACCAAGGTAAGGAACTTCCCATAAGGAAGGTTTCCATCGACTGGGTTCTGGGCGTGATAAAGCATCACTTGAAGCAATAAATAAGGGAGGTTGATGACTGGACCCCCTGACCAGCTCCCAAGAGGCAGTAAGTGATATACTCCCGCATCATAGAAATGCTACCCTTGTTTCCACCCTTAGGGTAAATATTGTAGGTTACACACCTACTGATCACTCTAGCACTAGGCTTGTAGGCAGTCTTTGATTTGGGAGTGTCCCCTGAACCTGTCAAAGCCCTGAATACAGTCATCCTAGTCTCCAAAGAGAACATATCGGAAATGTCCATATGGGGCTGATAGTAAACCCTCTCACCGGTGTCAGGCAAACCCAAAATCTCTGCCAATAGGGTAGTAGTCAATCTGATATCCACTCCCTTTACCCTACTCTGAAGTGTGAAATCTTGTGCCCCGGATGGCATCAAGTTACAATAAAAATATCGAACTAGGTTGGGATAACAAGGGTCGGTAGGGGATAACATCGATGCCCAGCCTAGGGCATTGAACTTGGCAAAGAGGCCATATTGGTGGAAGTCCTCTACTCGTACCACCCGACCATTTACTATCTTTACAGAAGCAAAATTTATCCATTCCTTGGTGTACTCATACTTGGAGAAAAGATGGTGATCGAAATCTGGCTCCTCGGAAGATGAATCCTCCCTAGGAGATGATGGTGGAATCGAAGAATAAGAAGACTCCTCGGATTCGACCCGTAGCCTCTTTTGAGCTACCGATTTCCGAGTAGTACGGTGGCTTGTAGACATTTTCTACAAGAAGTAAAAAAAAAATATATATATATATATATATATATATATATATATATATATATATATAACAAAAGTGGTTAGGTTAGGACAAGGAAAAGAGAAAACCTAATCTAGGAGTTGATTTAGTAAAGAAAGTAATCAAAGAGGTAAATGTGAAGAAGAAACTTACCGAGACATGTGTAAGCTCTCACAAATTATGGGGGTTTGCAAAGAATTTGTGCGAAATAGGCCCTGCTACCCTCTAAGACTATTCCCTAAGTGTTTAGAAGAGGTTAGAAGAGAATGGAATCAAAGTGGGCCATTCTCGGATTTAAAAACCCTACGCCCAATTCTCTAGGCGATGGCACTGGGCTATGTGGCAATGCCCAGAGACATCGCCCAGTGATGGTAAATTTGCAGAATTGTAGTATTTGCACATGAGGACCCTAGTTTTGGGTATAATAACCCCATAGGACGTAAAACCAAGGACTGGAAAAAAAAAGTTTTATTATTATTACTAAATAATAATAATATTATATTAATAAAATATAATAATAAATATTTAATGACCTAAGAACTTAGATTTCATGAGTTCAAGAGAGTGAAAATTTTACAAATGCAATACATTGGGATTAGAAAAAAAAAATCTATACGGTTAGGTTAAAATAAATAAATAGTGTACTTCGTGTTTGTGAGTATACTTGTGTGTATAAGTACAACTTATGGTGTGTACTACTAAATTATTATACGCTTGCCTATTGTAATGTACGAACTGACTGGATAGTTGCTGTGCAAACCGGACATAGTTACATAGGTATGCTGTAATGCGTATGTAGTACATATGGGAAGCGTAGATCTCATCCAAACCTAGGCCTAGGATAGCTGAGAATAGGACCTAATAGGGCTCCTAGTCAATCGAAACCCCTAGACGCTAAGGTACCTCGAGCCAACCCAAGAATTGTATCATTGATCTTTGATTATTTAACTCTTAGTAGTCATGTACTTAATTCTTTTAATTAAGTATGCCTGGATGCCTAGAGCTATTTTATGTGACAGGACCAGTTAGTTGACTGAGGCTGGTGACCCCAGCATCATGCTTTATATTAGATATTTACGAGAGAGACTGAGATGGATACGGTTAGTGTTACCCAGGGCCGAGAATCGACTGGACTTTTATTTGGCTATCGCAGCCATTAGTGGACCCGAGGATCGAGAGCATTTTCTGAGTCTAGCTGGAGAGGTAATAGCTGACATAGAATTTCTACTGGCACTAGAGTTCGAGACCGGGAAGAAGCTGGAGATGTTTGCCTGCTAGGCCAGGTAATTATTTAAAACTTGTTATAAAAAAAAATCTGAAATCTCTCATTAGTGCCATGCATAGCATATTGACACATAAAATGCATAAGACAGAAAAACACAAGCAATCAATGAAATACATTATCTAACAAACCAAGACAATGAATCTAACAATCCACCTTACTGGTATGACTCATGATACTCGTTGGAATTGTGGACTGGGTTAGTATTTGCTAGCTAGGAAACAACTGTTGATCCATATAGATGAATTGGAATATTGAACTCGCTCCTCTTTTCAGAGAAGCAACAATGGTCAACACTAGAAGTTCTCGTGGGGGTCAGAAAGGTAAACAACCTAGAGTTGTGTCAGAGGTGGAGCTGCCCAATGGAACTGAGGGTCAAAACTCTGAGGCATCGGCTACTTCATCAGAGGCACCATCGGCTGCACAAACTACTATAGTAGCACCTCAGCCAAGTGTGGCAGCCGGCGACGTGATTGCGTTCATGACCACAATGATGCGAACCATGCAACAACAACAAGAGTTGCTTAGTCAGATGTCTACACAGTTTGCAACTATGATGCATGAACACGCTGCACCACCACCACCACCCAATCTACCAGTGCTATTTCCACCATCGATACCTCAGCACTTAGCGGAAAATTCCACTGCCAAGGTGATGGAACGATTCAATAAACTCCAATCGCTTGCATTTTCAAAAATAACCTCTGAGGCAATGCAGCCGGAACGGTGGATCAATGCCCTAGAAAAGGCATTTGAAGTACTTGAGTGCATGGACGCACAAAAGATTATTTGTGCGGGTTATCAGTTGCAGAATGAAGCTGAAGCTTGGTGGAAGGCGACCAGGCCTAATTTGGAAGCTGCTCACCCAAATCCCACGTGGGCACAATTCAAAGAGATTTTCTTCAAGAACTACTTCCCTGAGAGCTTTAAGGATAGAAAAGAAGTAGAATTTATTGCACTAGTGCAAGGAACTAAGTCGGTACTAGACTATCAACAACGATTTGAAGATCTGTTCCTTTTTGCTCCGGAGCACTTGAAAGGGGAAGTTAGTAAGGCCAAGAAATTTGAGAAGGGACACAAAGTCGAGATCGGATCAGTTTTGTCAATTATGGACATTCGGGATTATGCCTAAATGGTTGATAAGGTGAAGACAATGGAGGATACGTTTAAGGAAAAGGAGAAGGAAAAGACTGTGATGTTGCCTGGTTTGAACAAAAGGCCAAATAATTTTCAAACTTTTAGATGGCCAAATAAAGTTTACCGAGGAACAAGTTCAAGCCCTACTTCGACTCTATACCGTAGGCCAATCGCGGGACAGACCCCTTTCCGCCCCACATTCAGTTGACCTAATCAACCTGCTACGAGTTAAGTGATGACAGTAGTTTTGCCAACCCAACCAGCAACAAGTCAAGCAAGCAAAGCCTCAACACCTGGAGTTCCACCCTTTAAGTGCTATCTGTGCAACAAGGAAGGCCATATGGCCAGAGATTGCAGATCGCATGGATATGGCAATAATCTGCAGAACCAGCCCTATGCTAGGTCTTTTCAGTCACGGGATAATCGGATGCAAGGAAAGGTGTATGCTTTGACAAATGAAGAAGCTGAGGCGAACCCCGACGTATTGACAGGTATGTTGCTAAACACTACTTGACTATAGGGAATAATTGGCTTACATCATGTAACCTAAATTACCTACAAACCCTAGGTACCCTGAATGTCTCAACCATACCCGCGTGAGTATTATTTGACTCGGGCGTAACCCACTCTTTCGTCTCCTCAACCTTTGCGAGTAAGATGAAAGATCAACCAAGGGACATCGGGCACGAGTTAGTAGTCAGTACACCGACAGGGAGTGTCATGAGATTAAAGGAGGTTTACGACCCTTGTCAGATCAAAATTTATGGGAAGACTCTAACCGCATGACTGATAAAGATGGATATAAATGATTTTGACGTAATACTAGGCATGGATTGGCTGTCTGCCTATGGTGCGAACGTCTTATGTGCGGAGAAAAAGATAAAATTTAAATTGGAAGATGGGTCAGACTTCACCTATCAAAGTGAACCAAGAAGGAAGTCCAGAAGGATAACATTATCCGCACTTCAGGTGTAAAAGTTGCTTGAAGATGGATGCCAAGGCTTTTTGGCCACTGTGATAGACACGGAGGCAAAGATAAAACCCTTGGAGGAACTCCATGTTGTCAGAGACTTTCCTGATGTATTTTTAGAAGATCTGACTTAACTACCACCTGACTGCGATATAGAGTTCGCGATTGATCTGATTCCTGGTGCAGTACCGGTATCCAAGGCACCATACCGGATGGCGCCAATAGAGCTGAAAGAGTTACAGGTTCAACTCCAAGATCTGTTGAAGAAGGGATTTATATGACCCAGTGTATCACCCTGCGGAGCACCTGTGCTGTTCGTAAAGAAGAAAGATGGAAGCATACGGCTGTGTATCGACTACCGCGAGTTGAATAAACTGACAATCAAGAATCGATATCCATTACCGCATATTGACGACCTATTTGATCAGCTACAAGGAGCAAGAGTTTTCTCTAAGATTGATCTTAGGTCAGGATACCATCAACTAAAGATCAAAAGTGGTGACATTCATAAAACGTCGTTCCGAACTCGATACGGACATTATGAATTTTTAGTGTTGTCGTTTGGATTAACCAATGTCCCGACAACATTCATGGATATGATGAATAGAGTATTCCATGACGTACTGGATAAATTCATCGTAGTATTTATTGATGACATCTTGGTGTATTCTAAGAATGAAGAAGAGCACGCGCGACACCTTACCTTCGCGTTGCAGCGGTTGCGGGAACACTAGCTCTTTGCAAAGTTCAGTAAATGTGAATTTTGGCTTCACCAAATTGGATTCCTGGGGCATATCGTCACCAAAGACGGCATCAAAGTAGACCCCGGCAAGGTGAAAGCGATTCTCGAGTGGAAGATTCTAAAAAATGCCACCAAAATCCAAAGTTTCTTAGGATTGGTTGGTTATTACAACCGATTCATTGAGAATTTCTCACATATCTCGGCGCCTATGACAAAACTCATGAGGAAGGGTGCTAAGTTTGAATGGAATGAGACATGCAAGGAGAGTTTTCAAGAATTGAAGAACCGATTAGTAACAGCTTCAGTTTTGACCATTCCGGACAGAATCGGAGGAATGGTGGTATATACAGACGCATCTAGAACAGGCTTAGGTGGCGTCCTGATGCAGAGAGGTAAAGTAGTCGCATACGCCTCCTAGCAGCTGAAGGAACACGAGAAGAATTACCCCACTCATGATTTAGAGTTGGCGGCGGTAGTCTTCGCGTTGAAAATTTGGCGACATTACCTATACGGTGAAAAGAGTGAAATCTTCAGTGATCACAAAAGCCTGAAGTATTTCTTCACCCAAAAGGAGTTGAACATGAGACAGAGGCGGTGGCTAGAATTGGTAAAGGATTATGACTGTGAAATCCAGCACCAACCTGGTAAAGCCAATGTTGTGGTGGATGCATTATGCAAAAAATCTTAGACTGCGTCCCTCGCATCTTTGGTCGTAAGTGAGCAATTAATAGAAGAAGCTCAAAAATTTGATTTGGAGCTCATGATCGAAGAAGCGGCTATGCAGTTGGCAGTAATGGAACTGCAGCCGTCGATACGAGAAGAAATAATTGTGAAACAACCATTGGATCCTGAGCTGGCCAAAATAGTTTGGGAGATTCAACAAGGTGTCCATAAGGACCCAGATTTTTCCTTGGCCCAAGATGGTACATTGAAGTTTCGGGATAGATTATGCGTGCCAGACGACTATGATGTCCAAGACCGAATTCTCAAAGAGGCGCACAGCCCACCCTATACTATCCACCCTGGAAGTACAAAGATGTACAAGGACTTGAAGAAATAGTACTGGTGGATTGGGATGAAGCAAACCATAGCAGTCTACGTGTCTAAGTGCCTTACCTGTCAACAAATAAAGGCGGAAAGACACCAACCGTATGGACTCTTGCAACCACTTCCCATACCTGAGTGGAAATGGGAAAGAATCACTATGGATTTCGTGACAAATCTTCCCAACACCAGGAAGGGCATGAATGTAATTTGGGTGATCATGGACGGACTGACAAAGGCAACTCACTTCATACCGATTAAGATAAGTTATCCGATGGAGAAGCTTGCCCAGATATACATTGAGAATATAGTTCATTTACATGGCGTGCCTATCAGTATTGTGTATGACAGAGATCCTCGATTTACTTTAAGATTTTGGAGAAGTTTACAAAAGGCATTGGGATCTCAATTGAATCCTAGTACAGCTTTCCATCCACAGATGGACGGCCAATCAGAAAGAACTATTCAAACCTTAGAAGATATGCTTCGAGCCTGTGTTTTGGAAATGAATGACAGTTGGGATGCCCACATACCTTTGGTGGAATTTGCATACAATAATAGCTACCACTCCACCATTGGCATGGCACCGTTCGAAGCACTCTAGGGCAGGAAGTGCCGAACTCCACTCTCTTGGGATGAAGTTGGTGAGTAGAAATATCTAGGACCCAAAATGATTCAAGCGACATGCAACAAGGTGGATGTCATAAGAGAGAAGATCAAGGCAGCCTAGTCGAGACAGAAGAGTTATGCGGACAATCGAAGGAAGGATATTGAATTTGAGATCGGAGAAAAAGTATTCCTTCGAGTATCTCCAACCAAAGGACTGCTGCGCTTCAACAAGAAGGGCAAGTGGAGCCTAAGATTCATTGGTCCATATGAAATTCTAAATAAAGTGGGACCTGTAGCATACCGACTGGCTCTACCACCATCTTTTTCAGGCATCCACGATGTTTTTCATGTGTCAATGCTATGAAAGTACTTAAACAATCTGATGCATGTATTATCAGCTGAACCTGAACAGTTGGACATGGATATGACTTATGAAGAGCACCCCATAGAGATATTGGACAGAAAGGAGCGTAACCTTCGAAACCGCACCGTCGCTTTTGTGAAAGTTCGATGGGGAGACAACCCAGTGGAAGAAGCTTCATGGGAACGTGAGGAAGAAATAAAGGAGAAATATCCTCAACTCTTTGGATTACTAGGTATGCAAATTTCGAGGAAGAAATTTTTGTAAGGTGGGGAGAAATGTCAAACCCTGCCCCTGACAAGTTGGAATTTTGGTTCAAGGACAGGAACCCCTGATCAGGCAACCAGGATCACTGTGGAGCATCACTACAGTGACATGGATCAATGAAGAAACTCTATGCATGTCCTCTTTTATACCTGTGAGAAGATGGACAGTGGACCCCTGCTCTTGCATAGCTCACAGCCTAATGTATGGTTTGAATCCTAGGTAATCTCTCTCCTCCCTATAACGGTGGGACCCACCTCTGAAAAATCATGTAAAAACCCCTAATGGGCATATGGGGACAATACCTTGACCTAGGGTCAAACCCCTATGCTGTTCCCCTTTGAATTCAGTTATTGGAATTCTCTGGGCGATGGCACTGGGCAATGCAGCAAGGCCCAAAGACATCGCCCAGTGGCTGTTTTTGCACATTTTTAATTATTATAAATGGGGTGACCACCCAACATGACCATAGGCACCCTCCACTGATAGAGGGGAGTCTGAGGGACCACCTCATGACCTCAGTTCACTGTGAACCCCACCAGTGAGCCCAGAATCAGTCAGAATCAAGTTAAAAACTGATTTTTAAAAAGGGGACTTTTGGCCAAACAGACCTTAGTGGTCTTGGGCCTATAAATAGGCATGACCTGAGCTCATTTAGAGCTCTTGTTCTCTTCTGAACCCGAAAGAGAGAAAGAGAGGAAAAAGGAGAGAAAGAGAAGGAGAAGAAGAGGGAAGAAGGAAGAAGAAGGGAGAAGGACCTGCTGCAGCCTTGCAACCAGCTGGGATCCAAGTTCTCCCAGTCTTGTGCAGGTATAAAATACTCATATATGCTACTGCTCCCTATCCCTCTCTTGTTTTCACTGTGTTTTGCTCCCTGGGCAGCCCAGACTAGCTAGGGTTTGCCCAGTGTTGGTCCAAATCTACCATACAGACCTTGTGCATGGAAGATCTGAGATCTTTATACATTTTTTAGCATTTAGATGTGCTGTTTCTATGGCTGAAATCTGGCTGTGCCCACCTGCACTACCAGATGGCCCTATTGATCTGTGGTTTGGAACCCTGGGTGCTGGCCAAGGCTGCACAGCCCTAACCCTAGATGGAGGCAGCCTTGAACCCTCTTGATTCATGTATTTTCAGCCATATACAAGGCTGAAACTGAAATCGAAGCCTAACCAAAACCTTGAACACTATTCATCTGGGTTACTTGGGCAGCCACAATTAGCCTGACTGGAACCCTGATGGAGAAACCAATTGGACCATGATGTAGACCATCACTGGGACTACCTAAATCCCTAAACTTGCAGAGGATCAGGTGTGAGCCCAACCATGCAAGCCCGGCCTTAGAAACTCAGCCTGTATCGATTCTACAGGCACTGGGCGATGCAGACATCGTCCAAAGCCAACGCCTAGTGAAGGGAATTTGGCTGGAATGATGGATAGACCTAGGGGATTTCACCCACATACCCCCTGGACACTGTGGGAAGGCTGGAAATTACCAAAAAAGCCCTTCCTCACATCTGTCCTTATTTGGGAATGATTCGGAACCCTAGTGGGCCCCGCTGGTGATTGAATCATTGCTGTGCTTGGTCCTACAGCATAGACATGCTGTGGATAGCACTATGATCATGTTCTGACCTAGTGGCAGATGCTGACATTGATAAATGACCAATTTGCCTCTGTCCCCTAACACTGGCCCATGCCCCGGAACATGACCTAAGGCCCGGTGTAAGGCTCAGTGATTCCAACAGCGAACCAATTGAACCCCAAGTCAACCCAGTAAGATTAGGGTAACCCTAGGACTTCTAATGACAGACTGATAACTTAACATGGAAACTTTTGATTTACATCTAGGACTTGATCCTGTGCTCGGGGACAACAACCAGACAACTGCTGGAACTGAATTTGTGTCTGAGTACCTAGAGCCAAGTACTGGTGAGTGAATGATACTATCATATGTGCAAATGTAATCATGATCTAATGCCGGCTATTAATAATTGAATCATGGTTGTTGTGTTATTTACTTGTAATTCAAGTTACTCAAATCACTTCATAGTATCTGTTGTTGATCAACAATGTGAATTCTATATGATGATTGTGATTGTTAGATTAGATGTCGTACTCAGCTTGGAAATGGGGCCTGGGATACGGTTGACACCGCTTGACTCATACGATGCCATGTAGACATGGGGCTAGAGTTTCATCACCCGTGCCACTAACCCTTGCCAACAAGGGTTAAGGTGTTGGATACCTGTAGGGAAATTATCAGGGAGTGAAAAAAAAAAAAGAATAAAAGAACACCGTAATGGTGCATATGGGCTATAAGCCAAAAAAGAAAATGTGGGAAGAATGGTTGTCTCCTCAGGTTAATCATAGAGGGCTGGTTGGGCCAACCTTGGTGAACAAATGCGAGGGTTGACCAATTTTCTCTGACAACTCAATGGGTGTATCGCTGGAAGGGGTTAGAAGCCTACACCAAGGATACATGTATTGGGGATTGTAGTGGCAAAGACCTGACTTAGCTGCAATGATAGGTGGCTAACAATAAAAATCTGGACTTGCATATCATGTAGAATCATATAACTTGTGAATTGTGATTGCATATGCATGCATGATTGATGTTATTTGCTCACGAGCTCAGTGGGGCTCACACTCTATTATGCAATGCTCTTCTTAGATGATCCTGCAGGTGGATGCCGCTGTGGCATGGCAGGCTATCTCGAGGAGGAGAGTTTTTGTTGTTATGACAATGTTGGTGTGGACCCCGACGGAGGTCATACCGATTCTGCGTGTGTTCTCGGTGGTCATTGCGGATGAAGACCATTAAAGTATGCATGTGATGTTTTGACTGGGGACTCGTTTTGGGTTTGCTGGAGTTATCCCCGTTTTGACTTGGTTGTGTTGCTTTTACCTTTGTTTTTCTTTTTGGGGCTGAGAATGCTCATCCTGTATATATTTTTGTAGGTGCTTATTAGCTTTTGTTTCTTTGTTGTGGGTTGTGTGTGCCCGGGGGATGTATCAAACAAACCTTTATATGTATATATTAGCATCATTTCCCGTATCGCTATGCTTCCATTTACTTTTAAATTGTAGATGTCCTGCATTACTCTGATCTTACTTATGGTTAAGATGTGGATATGGTTCCATGATCGTAAGCACTGCTTCTAGATCCGTGGGATTTGGCGGATTGCCGTTACGCAATTCGGGTCACCTACCCAATCCTCCTAGGGGGTGGTTTGGGGTGTGACAGTTTGGCTGTTAAGGCCCTTTCTCAAAATGCATTTTTAACTGCATTTACAGCCACTCTGGGCACACTGGTGGGGTCCACAGTGAACCAAGGGTATGAGGTGGTCCCTCAAACTCCCCTCTACCTATGGAGGGTGCCTATGTCCAAGATGAGTGGTCCCCATAATTTAAATCCATTAAAATATACTGTTTTACTCACTAGGCGATGTCTCTGGGCCTTGTCTGCATCGCCCAGTGCCATCGCCTAGAGATTGCAGCAAACCTGAATCTCAGTGGGGCTTGCACAGGGGTTTGACCCTTGGTCAGGGCATTGTCCCCACATGCCATTTGGAGGTTTTTACACACTTTTCCAGAGGTGGGTCCCACATTTATGGAGAGGAGAGAGATTACCTGGAGTTTAGGCCATACATCATGCTGTGAGCTGTACAGCCGCAAGGGTCAGTGATCCACCTATTGACAGGCATGTAGGATGATCCACACAGGGTTTCTTCATCGATCCAAATCACTGGAGTGATACTCCACAGTGTTCTTGGTTGCCTGGTCAGGGGTTCCTATCCTTCAATCAAAATTCCAGCCAGTCAGGAGCAGGGTCTGACAGGTCTTCTCTCCATTTTTGGTCTCCTAGGGTTTGTTCTTAGACTTTTTCTAGGGGTTTTGTTACTTTCTTATTCCCTTTTCCTTTGTGTCGTGTCAAATTGCATGAGGGGCATTGGAACATTGTTTTTTCTTGATTCTAATGCTTTCAACTCACCTTTGAACATATCTTTTCATCCCTACATCAATCGATTAGGACAAGGGTTGGTTAGGCTCTTCCCAAATGGAAAAACTCTAACTGTTTTTGGGTAAATCCATCTTATACTAGGGAATGCACTTAAATCCTCCATACATTTCGTGAATCTATTGTAATCTAGAGTATTCTCATTTGTTTGGTATAAATGTTGAATTTCTAGAGGGAAATTCCCAATTTCTTAAAGTTTGTTGGGAAGGATATGATTTCATGGTTTACATGCATTTATCCTCTTTTAAATGGTTCCTAAAAGCATGCTAATAGTATTATTTGTGCTTAGTTATTATTGTAGTATTCAACTTGGGGATTTTCTCCTTGAATCCAAGTTCAAGGGATCTACATTCTCTAATAATTCTTTTCTAATTTCCCAAATGAATATGGATTATTTAATTGTTGCATTTTACATACATCCTTTATATTCTTGTTGGGGTTGGAGTGACCAAGCACACATATTGTCTTTTCATTGCTTGTGTGTAGGTGACTAGAGTGGAGTGGATCCCAAAACAAGGGGAAGCAGAGCTCCTACAGTGGCAGCAACACCAGCACGTTATGATGCCAGTTTGTTTGTGTCTGCCGAGGCAGAGAGGCTATATACGGAGAAGTTTCATGACAGAAAGATTTTAGTGGGGAGGGAAGCCATCCCAGATGAGTTGATTGCCTTCAAGGTGGGGGAGAGGTTCAATAGGTTAGAGTGGTTTAGCATGTTGTTTTCACCCAAGTTCTACTATCGCAGGTTGATCGGACACTTTTACTCTAACCTATCAGTTACTCAGGAGGGCGGGGCGAGGCTTCGGCTTAACTCCTTTATGAAGGGAGTGAAAATTTCCTTCAAATGAAGTGGAGCTAGGAGTTATACTTGGGATAAGCTCTATTGGAGAGCGTGTCTACCACCCACCAGGAAGGGATCCACTTTCTTGTGTGTCCAAGACAGAACACCAGCATCTGTATTCCACCTTGACCAATGGGAAGTACAAGTACCGGATGAATCTGACTAAGTTTGGTAAGTCGCAGAGGATCTTGACTATGCTGTCCAAGACCAACCCTATTCCCGTCAAGGGTCACAACACCAAGCCCTCACTCATGGCTGCAGCCCTAGGTTACTACCTGCATCAAGGTATTTAGGTGTGTCTGCCCTACATCATTATCAGACACATGGAGCAAGTTCTGTTCAAGTCCTGGAAGAAGAAAACCCTGCCCTATGGGAGATTTCTCACCCGCATCTTAGAGCACTTCCAGGTCAACCTGGAGGATGAGCCACCATCAGAGTGGTTTGAGGAGCCACTTGGGCACAATTCTCTGGCCCGAATGTGCATCAAGTGTGATAAATTCAGTGATGGAGAGCCTGTTGACCAAGAGGGAGGTGAGGGTGAGGAGGAGAGTGATGATGAGGAGGAGGAAGCACCAGTGCAATTCTCTACTAGGGCCTCTAGCTTTTGGACCTCTGACATAGGGGTTATTCTGGATGCTCTTGGTCAACTGAACACCAACATGACCAAGCTCAACTCAAACATGGTGCAGGGGCTAGCAGGCATTCAAGGATAGTTTGTTGAGTATGATCGTCGTTTTTGAGAGGGTAGAGAAGGACATCCACGACATCAATGCCCACCTGTACTATAAAGGCAATGATGAAGAGGATGAGGACAGTGATGAGGAGATGGGGGACTAGGCCCCAGGGCTGTTAGAGTCATGATAGACTTTCTTTCTTGGTTTTTATGCTTTGGATGGTTATTTCAGAACAATGGTTTTAATTTAGCTTTTCCTTTGTCTTTTCTCTCTCTCCTTTTTTTTTGTTCAAGTATGAAATTATGGTTCCCAGTTGTGATTTTGGACATCTTTTTTTTTTATTTTTTATTTTTTGGATTGTAAGTAATATGCTCACCTCCAAGGGAGGTTGAGGAAACAAAATAGCTGGATGTAGGTTGGACATAATTATATATATATTAGCTCTTAAATTTTAATGCTGTCCCTATTATCTCGCTAAGGTTCTCGAATTCCACCCTAGCTAGTCTTCTCCCTATGTTTTGTACAATTATGTCTGTTGAAAGCTTTTAACTTAGACCCTATTGTGTAGAGTAAATCAAAAGTCCTTGGTGGACTATGTCTAGTGCAGAGCATCACGCTCTGATACCACACTGTCATGCCCCCATCCCAAGCTTAGGATCAAGCACAGTCAAGAGGGTGATTAGGATGACACGCGTCATCCCATTTCCTACCAGGATCAATGACACAGTGTCCCAATCCATAGTCAACAGCCAAGGACAAACATAAATAATTACAATTGATAGGAGAGAAAGAATATTCCATTCAAAACAGAGTAAATACAAGTGGAAGCGATGTAAATAGTAGTTACTATATGTTCAGCTGGCTAGGTGATACAATAATAGTTTAACATTATTTGCCAACTGACCATGATGTAACTACTCAAAAGAATATAAAGTAATTATAGACAAATGTTCATAATGGACACAAAGCCCCAAAGAATCAAAAGAGGGGACAATCCCCAACAATATCACTACCCGTAGGCACAATCATCACAGGGGCAGCCGTCGCCGTGTTCTTCCTACACAACCTCAGGTTCCTCCGCACCAATACCATCATAATCTGTCGACTGGGCCTCTAGAGCAACCAGATATCCACCATCTGCGTCAAAATCTAAAAAGTGGTACACAGGGGGGTTAGCTCCACTAAGCTAGTGAGGGGAAGGGGAATGCACAAACACACATAGTCCATAATGAATGCAATGTTAAATAGATTTTCCACCTAACAAATAATCTAAGTCAGGGTATATGCTACTATGATAACTTGGGAGACACTGTGGGTCACTTAACTTATCGCCACAATGAAACCTCAGTTATCACCAGGGAGCCTATGCTAGTAGAAGCCATCTAGCCATCCAGTGGGAAACCCTGATGATCAGTGGTTATCCCTAATCTGGCCTCTCTCCCCCACAGGCAACAAGGAGCCCCGATCACCAAACACCTATACCCTTGTTGGTAGGAGTCGTAGCATGGGAAGATAAATCCTAGCCGCAGATATACTATATCCAAGTCCTATCATCCCAAGAGGTATTCCGGATGCATCAACGTCCCATTCCATCTAGTACCCGGGTACCAACACTGCACCACACATACAGACCAGGATGGCAATCAATAAATTTCATAAGCATTTCTGGGGTTTTGAAACTTTCTGAGGTTCCGGCACTGGCATATCTGGCACCGTAACTCGATACAATATGTAAAATAAACATATCCACATTACATCAATTCGTATCCAACATAGTTTATATACAAGGATGCAACATGTTAAAAATGGATGCAAGCATAATAATAATTATATGATCTATATAATTATATATATATAACAAGCCCAAAAATCACCCAAAACCCACTCACAGTTTGCTTGCATGTTGTTCGATGTGTCTGGTAAGTTTGCCTCGGTGCACACATTCCTTTACAAGCTACGAAGTCTGAGGATGCGTGAGAATAAAGTTAGAAATGTATAGGTGGGTCCCATGAGGGGCCCCAACAATTTATTTAAAGTTTAGGTCAAGACAGCATGGACGAACGCAGGAACGGAGGCAACGAAATGAGTCCGTTCCTAGCTCCGTCCAAGCATTCAGTGAAAATAGATGGAACGGATTCACGAACGGAACTTCTAAGTGAATCTGTTCATGCATCCGTCCGAGCCCTGAGACATTCCCGAGAGTGAACGGAACCATGGACGGAGCTTCCAAGTAAATTCGTTCTTGGCTCCATCCCAAGCATTCAGCTAGGATATACCAGACGGATTAACGGACGGAACCATGTTGATGGATCCGTTCATCGATCCATCGATCCTCTCTTTGAGATTTGGGAGGAATTTCATCTCCAGCCTTCCAACCATGAGACCACAGTGTTCCTAGGGTTAGGGAGGTGAGTCCCAAGCTTCGTTAGGTTCCAAAGCACCTAGTCCTTCATGGGACTCTGAGGATTTTAATGGATTGGAACCATCTCCAAGGTTTCCCAAACCTAAATTTAGGTCTTAAGGCATTGAGCAGCAGCTCAAGAAAGCCATGAAGGCAGCAAGGGAGAGAGAAAGTAGGTCTCATATTAGGACTTAATGGGGGATATTGGGTTTCCAAGAGGAAACCCTATACTGGGAATCGATCCCAAGGGGATTTCCAAGTTTAAAATGGAAAAGAGAGGGAGAAGGGGAGAGTATTCACCTTAAAGATGAGCCAATGAATGACTTCCACCTCCTTAGCTCCCTCCAATCTTCTCCTTTAATTGCTTCAAAGCTCCCTCCAATCTTCTCCTTTAATTGCTTCAAAGCTCTCCAAGCTTCCATGGTTTTAGGTAGGTAGGAGAAGTGAATAAGCCATAAATGGCTGGGCTATGCTTTTACAGTTAAGCTCCCACTTAGGGCATGCTTGAATTGGCTTGGGGCTTTAAGAGTCAAAACTCATTTAAATGCCAACATAGGCAAGTGGGCCCACCTATATAGCACAGATACAAATCAAGGAGATCAAGGGTGGGGTCCACCTTGTCTAGGTGCTTAAGTCGGATGCCCTAGGTGCAGGGTGTGGGTCCTACACATGGAAAACACCCAAAAGCCTAAAATAGTATGGACAGAAGCCGTCTTGTGGGTCCGTTCGTGTGTCCGTTGCTACTGTAAAGTGTAGAATCCTAAGGAAATTTATCAGGCTTTGGCCCGCACTTCAAGGCCAACAAGGGGAGGGTATACTAACATTCATAAGGGCAGTATCTTACCCCTTAACTGTCATGATGTGTCTTTCATGATTCCAAAGAGTTTCCTGAACGCGATGCTAAGCTCATCGCCGAAAGAGGTGTCTAAGTGTGGGGACACAGGAAACGCCTTCTAGAAATCTTCACTCTGGGGACTTGTACTAAGAGGATGGTCGACGAAATCACCGTCAATAAATCTCCCCCACTGCCGGTTGGGGAACCTTTTTTCCACAGGTAGGCCTGTGAACTGGTCAACAATCTTGTGACTAGGTTTGACCACAAGTGAAAACAGTTCACCAACATACACGACAGCAGACTCTACACGTCATAAGAGAGAGAAACTATAATTAAATAGCAAATTTGGGTACGGATGTAACACGTCATGTTTTCTGCTACAAGCTCCCTCACCCTCGTCGCTTTTTTGGATTCTGACTGGGCTGCCTGCCCATCTACTCGCTGCTCCGTTATAGGTTTCATTACATTCCTCGGTGGCAGTCCCTTGTCATGGAAATCCAAGAAGCAACCGACGGTCTCCGGTTCTTCCACCGAGGCTGAGTATCGCTCTATGGTCGCTGCCACCTGTGAGCTCTTATGGTTGCGCACTCTTCTATGAGACCTTGGTGTCACTCACTCTGTGCCCATGCACCTTTATTGTGACAAGCAAGCTGGTCTTCATATTTTGGCTAATCCGGTCTTTCATGAACGGACTAAACACATCGAGCTCAACTACTATCTTGTTCGAGAGCGCATCAATTCCGGCTGCATTGCTACATTCCATGCTAGTTCTCGCCTTCAGCTTGCTGATATCCTCACCAAAGCTCTTGGTCGTGATCAGTTCCTCTTTCTTCTTTCCAAATTGGGCGTTCACAATCTCCACGCTCCAACTTGAGGGGGTATTAATGGGTCTATTGGGAGAGACCGTGGCCATCTTGCCACCTTGCCTTCCATTTTTGTCTTCTCTCTCAATCTTCTCTCAATCCATTGTTACTATCCTTTGCACATGCAATTATAGAATAACGTATGAAGAGATAGCACTTTCTAATTCTGTTTTCCCTCTTTCTTCTTCTATATATTATTTCATTGTATCATCTTCAATTCACACACATAATAATATTCAGATTCTTCCAATTTATTATATGCTAATTAAAGCTGTTTCCTATGCATTCTTGGAATGCAAACATGTGAAATCTACTTATAATGCATTCCAAGAATACATAGCAAACCCAGCCTTATTGAAACCCTTGTTTTGTCACAGTATGGTTTAATGACGATCCACGTTCTAGATCACTTGTTTCCTCTTTAACAAAAGAAATGTAGCAGGACGATTGAAAAACTAACAAAGGTCAGACAAAGGTACACTGTACGCATGTACACGGTACACTAATTGTACACACCAACTCAGTCAATTGGTATACTTCACTTTTAAGAAGGGATCCACACATGAGAAAAAATATCATCTCACTCTTTCTTCCCTTTTTCTTTTTTTTATTTTTTGTTTTTTGTTTTTTGGTGTGTGTTTTGAGGTGGGATCCAGACATGGGAAAACAATCACTCATCTCTTATCTCTTCCGATTTTCTGTTTTGAGGTGCGATCCCACACATGTGATAAAACAATCAGTCTTCCCTAGTCTACCCCTTATTTTTCTTTTAACGTGGGATCCATACATGAGGAAAAAAAAAAAAAAAATTAGATAATCAATCCCTCTCCCTCTCTCTCCCTCCTTTCTTTTCAGGTGGGACCCACACATGGAAAATAAGAAATTAAGAGCCTCTTCTCACTAGGGCCTGATTTGGTATGATTTCTATTTCAATTTTGGATTGATTTCTTGAAATAGTCAACAAATAGATTTTTGGTCAAAAAATTGAAATTGTTTTGGTTGTATCAATATGAAATATTTCAAGAATAAAAAAATCCATTTGATAGTTCAAATTTTGAGAATAGATTCTCTACATTTCTTTGGGAAGGATGGTGATTGTGGCGGCGGGGTAGTAGCGGTGGTGGTAGTGGTGACGGTGGTGGCAGGGTAGCAGTGACATGGAAGTAGTGGCGGTGGTGGTGGTGGTGAAGGGGTAGCGGTGGCGGTGGTGGTGGCGGTAGCGGTGGCAGCGGCAATGGTGGTGGTGGTGGTGGTGGTGGTGATGGCAGGGTAGTGGTTGTGGTGATGGTAGGGTAGTGGTGGTGGTGGTGGTAGCATAGTGGTAGTGGTGGTGGTGGTGGTGGTGGCAGCGAGGGTAGTAGTGGTGATAGTGGCGGTGGTAACATGGTAGTACGTAGTGGGGTGGTGGTGGTGCGACCATTAGGAGAAGAAGGATGGTGTTTATTTTTAACATGAAATTACTACTTTGGCCATGAAATTAACCATGTGCTCATTCAAGAGCAAGAGTGCTAAATCAAATGAAATAGAAATTCTGAAACAGCTCATCAGCTATTTCAGAATTTCTATTCAACTTGATTTCTATTTTACTGAAATAAGGTGCAATAATCAAACCAAACAATTTCAGAAATAGAAATCACCCCCTGAAATTGAAATAGAAATCATACCAAATCAGGCCTAGGTTTGTGCTTATCGTTTTACTATCTTTTTACCACTTTATAAAAAAAATATATTTTTGAAGTCCATATTTTTTTGTGTGCAAAGATCCCACTAGGGGGACATGGCCCCACAAGAGCCGGTTCATGGACATGAAGATGTGAGTACCTGATTCTAGCACTAACAGAGACCTCTTTCAACGATGGAAGATAAAAGGTCCCTTTCTTTCGTCCTAGTTCCAATCCATATGTTTGGGCAAACCCTCTATCGAACTGGATAGCTATCAACTGCGATGAATCAATTCGGGGAAATCTTGGAGGATATGGTGCAATTGCTCGTGATGCTAATGGTGCGCCAATTTTTGTTATTGCGGGTGCAATCAAGCCTATGAATGAAGTTTCTGGTGATTAAGCTAGGGCTACTGAAAGCCAGGTCATTAAACTGCTGTACTAACTTTCAAATTCGCTCAGACTTAGTGGTTGTTGTGCAGGTAGACCAATTCAAGGTTTCATGGAGTGCTTTGGGTCTAGTGGGTGATATTATGAATTTTGTGGGTGCTTTCAAAGATGAGTTTTCATACACCATGTGACACAGATCAACATTTGTGTTGACTACATGACTGGGTTTCTATATTCATACCACGAAATTCATTTATGTAAAGAAAATCTCCTTGAGGCTCTTATCTATGTAATCCAAAATGATACCAAAGAGAAGAAATTCTTTAGACTGTAAATACCTTTATTCTTTCCTATTTAACATAACTTTCCCCTCAAGACCCACAAGGGATCATCATATGGAACTCCAAAGGACCAACCACTTCTTGGAAAGCAAGTATAGAGTGGACTAGATGCCGTTTTTCTATATGAAATCTTATGTTTTTGCTCTTTGAAATTTAGATTAGAAACTCATTTTTCTACAGTTTTATATATATATATATATACTAGTAAATATGCACGTGCAAATGCACGTGTGACCATGTGTAGAGGCAGAAGAGATATTTGAGAGGGGAAAGTTGCTATACCAAATAATATTTTCTTCTCCCCGAAGGTTAGTCAAAATTATGGTTTTAAACAACAATTCTTCGTCCCGTAAGGTTCAAAGGTCAAATTTGCAGCTTCCAAGTAAACAAGCATGCAGTCTTACCCAACTGACACTGGAGTGGCAATCAATCAAAAACCAATAAATTATGTATTAAAAAAATTGCTCCTAGTAAAATTGGTTTCACAGATGTATGTGTTTAATAAGGAGGAAAATAAAAATAGCGAAAGTATAAAATTTCCAGCATTGTTACTTGTAACTTCCAGATTACAAGAGGAAATAAAACTTGGTAAATTGTTCCAAAACAGTGTAAATACCATTTTGCTTGAAACAAGCAGCAAAATCCGTTCAACCCAAACATCAAACACACATTATTCTAATAGTTTAATAATCATCTAAACTATATATTAAAGCTAATCCTTCTCTATTTTTATCTTTTTGTTTTTGTTATCTACATATTCTTTCAAATCATTTATTTTGTTCTTTTCAGCATCTTTTTTTTTTTATTTTTTCTACAACAATTCTTCTTGATATATTATACTGCCATTGTTTCTGCTATCCATTTTGAAGTAGAAACAGTAAATCTTGAGATTAAAGTCATATATATTGCAGTCCACGAATTCGGGTAAACCTGCATTCCCAATAAAAAAACCCAATTTACCAACATCTCAAGCACAAAATGCATCACTGTTTGATAGGTTAATCAAAATTGTCTAGTTCGTCTAATCTCGAATGGGTTCCCAATGATCTATTCCATACCTGAGTAGTTGAACGAGCAACCGTGTCTCTCAAATTGTAACTTCGTCTGCTCTTAGGCGACCACCAGCCTTGACCCATCCTGTTCATTCAGAAAAACTCCACGGTTTCAGAAGTCGAGATGAACCCATGATAAGGAAAGAATGAATCTTTTCATGGCCTATAAACTTTCCCCGACAATAAAAAAGGAATTACCATCAATCTGCCATGATTGTACAGTGCCCGTCCAATCCTCAAACACAATCTCGACATAAACCCTGAAATCTGCAGCCATGACAGAAGTCTTAAGGTCGCATCTGCCATCACCAGGAAGTTTATCGGGAATGCTTCCAAAATTGAAGACGCCAGGGATGTTGTAGTAATCTGCTAGTTTCAATGGTGTGTCTGCTGGAACGAAGGAGACACCATTGATACCTCTGGTTGTCATTAACGATGTTTGCATTATTGGCAAGCTGTTCCATTGTTCTCAGTTTTTGATGGAATTGCCAACACCAGGATTGTGACCTGGATCTGTGGGACGGAAGTCATCAATCTCTACCACACTTCTACCCTCATGGGGAAGGAGCTGGTAGAAGATTCCCCAGCAGTAGCCATTGCTTTCAAGTTGTTCTTTCCATTTCCGGTTGCATTACCAGCAGTTGTTATCAAGTTTTCCAGTCTTTAATAGCCTTCCTACAACAGAGAGAATTTCATTGGAGAACATTAGTACAAGAAGAAAAACACAAGTAGCCATGATCTTGGTCTGTGCCATAATAAGAAGGATAAAGAAGAATATGTCACAGAGAGAGAGAGAGAGAGAGTTGAAAACAACTTGAGGTTAGAGGCAAGGGGTACTTCAACTGGAGCACTACATGGTATATTTATACTTATCAGGAAGAGGAATATTAATTATGAGGGTCCAAAGCATTTGGAAGAGTCCTTAAAAAATAAATAATAAATATTAAATTATGAAGTAGTTTTAGTACTGGAAGACCTTAATTTAGTGGCAGATATGACATGAGAATTGACTGTAGTGGACTTTAAGGGAAAGGGGAGGGGGAGGGGGAGGGGGAGGGGGAAGGGGTGGGGAGACAGCAGTCTCTGATTAAGTTGTAAATATTATTTCAGCTGAAATTCTTAACTTGTACACTGTAGCCAGCAAACTGAAACAATTAGACCTGATAAAATCAGGGTTAGAAAGAAGCTCAAAACCATTGTCTTAGTAGAAACCCTAAACATGAACTCTCCCAATAATTCTTATGGATCTTTTGTTTCATGTTCCTGAATCACATATTGAGTTTGAATCAAATGAAGCAAAACCTCCACAGGTTGCAATCTCTCTCTCTCTCACTCCTCCAACACAACACACATATTTCCTACCTTCAGATTTCTTTTATTGGAAAAAGAAAAGGTAGAAGCACAGCAATACATAATAATGGGCCGCAAATAAAGGGATGATTAAGAATACTAAAACAATAAAATAAAAAATAAAAAAAAAAAGCTATTTAACCATTCTCTTGCCTACACAATTACTGCCATATGGCATATTATAAAGGGTTGGAACTTTTAATCAAACAGGTAGACCCTAAGATTCAACATGGATGGCTAAAATTACAATGAAAGATGTCAATATAAGAAAGAAATATAATTGAATTTGAAGCTGAATAAACGAATATTAAAATTTCAAATACAAATAATAAGGACCAAGTTTTCCTTCAGCTATGGTGACTGGGAATCCCTTCACCACGGTGGGTTCAGATGCGTGCGCCCGTGGGGGGGTATCAGGAGGGTATTTTGAGAAATATTCTAAAACCCTATAGGGTTTGTGAACGCTAGTATGATGTGGTGGATGTTCAGGTGCCGTGGAGGATAACTTTCTCCAAATAGTAAAATCCTTGAACATCTCCATCAGCTTTAGAAAAACCACATAACCCAAAAAAAAAAAAAAGGGACAATTCAGGTCAACCTGGTTTGACCATCTAGCATGTATGTTCTGAATTTAAAACCAAGATTAAAATTGCCACATTCACCTTTCCAGGTGGCACAACTTGTTGTACAAACCATAGATACCAATCTAGTCTTGTAGATCATAAAATCTTTTGCTAAAATAAATATCAAGATATAGAAAATCTAAGAACTGTTAGTTTTTATTTTTTTGGTCAAAAAGAGATTATATTATTAGGGGGAGGGTTATCTGAGTTACTGTAATGGACAATGGCTGTAGTTGTGAGAACTGGGTTGGTGAAACGTGAAGAAACAGCAATGTAGTAATCCTGTACAGGCTGATCGGCAGTAACCAAAACAGACTAAGACTGGCCCAGATGGAAATCAAGGGAAGAGCAGGTGTTCTGAAGTGTGTGAGACCCTTCCACCTCTATCAGCTTCAACTTGTGTCCCTGATTTCTGAAGTTGATGGATGTGGTAAGACCCACATTTGAAATCCTGAACCTGTATGTCTTACCTGCCCACTATATATAGAACAGTGAGACTATACAGCCAAAACAACTTGGAATTTCTTTGAGTGGCAGCTTGAGTTGCAAAAAATCATGATTTATGGTTTACCATGATCAACATTGAATGTGTATCCATTCCAACCACGGCCATTGATGAGAAGCCCATCAGCAAAGGGCATACCATTCCCAGTGTCTAAGATTGCTTTCAAATCATGTTAATGACACGAAAACTCATATCAGTATTTAGGAAAAGAAAACAAACCAAAGCAGAATCAACAAGGGATCAGAATGAATCAGCAAGAATTGGGATCGAGCGTGGCCAATTAGACGGATTCGATTCGAATATCTCAATGGATTTCTCTCTTTTGTACTAAAACCAGTAACTATAAGTGTTATGATTCTTTAGAAGAACCCAATTATACTGTTACTTAATCTGGTTTTTCTTGAACCAGTCACCAGCCAGAACTGTATGCCCTCCAGCTGGGTTAGGAAAAGGAACAGGAATACTTGGGTGGCTAAAGATCTTGATTCCACCAAACCTTCCTGCTGCCTTGTGGAATGCAAGTGAAGGGAAGTAGAAGAAGCTGCCTATTTGATCCTTAGCTTGGAGAATATAAATGAAGTTTTTCCCGGGGGGAATAGGACAATTGGTGCCACAGACTCCATCCTGCCTGAGTTCCTGGTCAAGTATAGTATCACAGAGAAAAACTTAGGCCACGTTTGGCTAGAGTGAAATCAAATAATTCATTCAAAAAATGAATTGAAGTGAAATGAAAGAAAGAAAAAAAGAATGGTTGTTTGCAAGGAAGAACAGTTAGATGCAAATGACCATTTTTAATTTTCACATGGAATTTAAATTTTATTTTTTTCCTTGTGGTGTTTCGGGGAAAATAATAAGATCTTTAGATAAAATATTAACTCACGAGCTACCATATTGAACTGTGGGTCCATGTCCGAAACGCTAAGTAATCTCAGGGTCGGCATTCTCGGTGGGGAGCATGGTCCCTACTTATGCTGGGTCCAATGAGAGCACAGGTCTGGGCATGGTGGTACACCGAGAACTTTCTTCCATGGTCTTAGAGTTGGTGTTCTTAGGGTAAAAGATTAGCATAACGTCAATTTAATTTCAAAATTGTTTGCAAGCACCCCTCATAAGACTCAGATTACTATAGCACTACCCTGTAAAATGTCTCATATATCCTTTATTTTTAGTGTTTTTCCATAATACCCCTCCTCTAAGATATAAAACTGCACACTCTCCGTGTAGAAAACCCTCTGCCGTGTTCTTTATCACTATAGCCACGTGGTGCATGTGTAAAGCTGAATATAATCACTCCCCCCACTGGTTCCTAAAGGGCTGCAATGACAGAACTGTCAATGTCTCTAAATTTTGGTCTATTCTGGACTAAGTACTGATGGAAATGTTAGATGTGCCATTCTCACATGAATCCTCCAGATTGTCTTGGATAGGCCTCACCTAGTCTTGGAAAAGTCTTGACATTTCTCTGTTCCTAGATGGTTCATAAAATGGACATAACCTTGAAGAACACTTCTCTAGGGGAATTGTGATTGAAGACTAATGAATAAGGGGAAGGTGAAAAGTATAGTATTGAATTAATGGAGCTAGATTGAATGAATGTATAACATGATATAGTCATGACCCTAGGCAGTTGGAATAAGACTAAAACTCAAGTTCATGACCATGCTCTTGATTAGGCTTAGACATACATAGCGGCCTTCAGCCTTGAATAAGCTACCTGCTAGGGCAATGGTACCTGCATTTCTGAGGACAGCAAGGCAGTCTAGGTCTTCCTCCTTCTCACATTTCAACCATGCATAAGCTGCCATATGTGATATGTGCTACTTAGAATGCAACCACTTATAGAAAAAGACAATTAAAGACAATTAAAGATGCACTTACTTTGCTTGAAGTTTCATATTAGTCTTTATGAATAGATGTTGCAGAATCACTGAATCTGCAAAACAAAATTAAATATCAATGATATTGTATGCACTTACTTTGTAATTAAATACCTCCTTCTCTATTGGTCAATCCACAGTCCCAATGATCCCTTGATTATTAATTCTCTTTTGAGTGGATGGCCCAAGGATGGGACAATCAGCCCTTCAAGGTTGTCCAAGAGATTTGTAGGAAGGGTCATATGGGGGCTGTAGATGGGTTGGGGCAGGAGACCTCTTTTCACGTACTATTGTATTTTAAGGAGATAAAATTTTCAGTCTAAGAGTTTAAGTTATATTTAACAAGGAGAAAACATGCAGAACTTCCCAATACAAAAAGGGAGGGGGGCGGGAGTAAGCAGAGTTTGGTTTCCACCCATGATTGACTGGGGAAGACTCACTTGCAGTACCAAAAGGGGGCATATATCACCAATATATAGATAGACTTTCATTCAAAATGGTACAAAAGTATGGAAACATCTCCATATAATAATCTATAACCCACAATGGTGTGATTCTTAGCAAGCATCCTCATGGAAGGAAGCAGTTCATTGAAGTAACTTTTTTTTAATACATAAATAGTTCATTTTAGTGACATTACCCATTGAATGGGCCAGGAAGACCTGGTTGGAACTTGTTCAAAAACCATAAGAGTTTCAGGCTTCTGCACAAAGCAACATACAACAGAGCATCTCGAAAAGGGAGTAAACCAAAAAACAGCATCTAAAGAAAACCATGATTCCTTCTAATTGAAAAGATGAGAAAAATGTGAACAGGAGCTCCAAAGCCTTTTTGAAGCATCAAAAAGGAAAAAAGTCCTCCCTAGTTCTTGGATGACTGACCAGGTCATGAAATTTATTTATTTTATTTTAATTTTTAAAAGAAGTTTGCATGTGAAGGACTGAATAATTTACTGTTTTAGCAATTAATTTAGATTGTGTTGTACTTTGAATCTTTTACTACTTAAATTATCAATTCATGGGTGCATATTAGACTGTACCATATATAGATCTGTTGCTTTAAGAATGAAAGTTGTTTAATTTCATTTTAATGTCTATGTTACGGTTTCAGGAACAGGGAGTGATGAGGGAGTAGTAGCTAGTAGTAGTAGTAGTGGTATTAGATTGCTGTGGGACAGAGCAATGAGAGTAGTAGCTAGCTAGTGATCATGGGATCCAAAGGATCACTTTTGGATTAAAAATATTAATGATCTCCTGTTCTGTTATAAAGGATGTTTCATGATTTTTAACTACGTAATCAGTTCATACTACAGAGAGGGGCGAATGGGATTCCAATTTGCATAATCCTGCAACGTGTGCAAGGTGTCATATAAGATTATTAATGTCATGAATGCCAATGTGTGAGATTATTTTGAGACTGGAAGAAAAATGAAGAGGGGGGGGGGGGAAGGGGGTAATAACAGGATGTTATATGTCAGATGGGGGGAGAGTCGAATAATCGATCTCTCCCTGGACTTAGGCCAGCGCTCTACTACAGTGGCAGCCACCACCACGCCAAGAGGCGCTTAGCGTAATGGATTACTGTAGGACTGGATCAAATTGGACCTATATATAAAGATTGTTCCACCTTTTTTTTATGGACTGAGGATCCGTCCTTAGCAAAAAATCACTGTCAGCCTGCCTTAGTAGACCAATCAATCGATTTGATCCCAAGTCCTAACAGGGGGGAGAGTGAAATTAAAGAGGGAGTAAGAGATACATGGGGATAAGTGAATGAGAGAGAGTGTAGCTGAACATTCAATCTCTTACAACCGTTCTCATCTCTTGCAACCATTCTCATGCCATCATGTATCGGTGTAGCTAAACATTCAATGCTACAAAGATATAGTTAAATACCATCCAACATTACTAATAGATTGAAGGTTCACAAATGACTAAAATTAGGAACATACCCCATGTATCTCTCATAGATAGCCAGAAACAACTTTCACATGATTTGGCTGGACTCCAAGTACAGAAACTAGACTGATGTCTTTATAGTCCAAGAGTTATTGACTCTGTAATCACCATTGTGGATTTTATCGAATTATCCACAGTTGGGTAGGCAGTTGAAGGGAATTTATGTAGGAGCATATGGTTATGGATGCCGTTTTGATCCATATCCAACTCTGTTGACAACTTAATAGCACTCTCTCAATTTTATTTTTGAAATCATTTCTCTATCTCATCTTTTCTAGAAATTTTTGTTCCAAATTAGCCACTTGTAGTGAACTGGATTAAGGTGCATGCAAAATCTGTAGTCTGTGATGCAATTATCAAAGAAAATGTGGTAAGAAAGGTACTCAAAATCTGTCTCTGCACTTGTAGAGCTTATAATGCTCAAGAACCTAGCATGGATTAGCAATGGTCAAAGCTCTGGATGGTTTCAATGCACATGCAAGCAACATAGTCACTAGTATCTACATATCAACTGGCCAAGATACAACCAAGAATGATGAAAGATCTCACTGCATCACCATGATAGAACCCATTAATGATTGGAGGGATGTTTAGATCTCTGTGACCATGACTTTCATTGAGGTACATGGTCATTCCCCATAGACATCCATTGTTTGTTACATCTTTATCTTCGCTTGTGTAAATCAGATAATGTTTCTTTTCTTTGCTTGGTGACATTTTATACAAACAAGCTAAGGGCAGAGATTAGAGTTGCAGCATCTTTGTTCCAGTCTTTAGTTACTTTGATTATCCTCATTACCATTTTAAAATCGGAAACTGGCTTTTTAAATATGAGAAAGATTCCGTTGTTAAAGAATTATATGAAATCTGAAGTACAATTAATTTTCTAACCAGTAGGGTTTTTAGGTGTGGATGGTGGTATTTATTCTTCAAGTAGGAATTTGGATAATTCTTTACATCCTTTGTAAATAACATGAATCCATGAAATGCTTCAGCTGCCTATTCCTTATGATTTTCTCTAAGTACTGATTTAATTGCCTCAATATTTTCCTCTATGGGTGTTTCAGAGTTACCCTCCCTAGACCCCTCAATGGTGGGAGCCCCATGCACTGGGTACGCCCTTTTTGGTTTTTCAGGGGATTAGTATCTAGGTTAGGAGTGTGTACATTGAGGGTTGGAGATAACCTTCAAAAGAGTAGTACTTCTTTGTGTAAGATCAGAATTGCTAATAATTCAGATCGCCTTGTTCAGCTTCTTTAGGAGGCATTTGATCATCACAGATGACAATGGGAAAGTTGAGCATGTTTGGTCGGTTTCATCATTCATCAATTCATTCATTCATATTATTATTTACTAATATCATTTCTTATCTTCTTAGATTATTATCCTTTTATTGCATTGGGATGTTACAAAAATATTTTTAACTTGAAATTTCTTCCTAACAGGGGAATTAGGGTTATTGGAGAACAACCAGTTATTCTTCCTCAGACTGGATTTCAGTACTCTCTGCATATCCATTAAATACTCCTAATGGGAGAATGGTAAGATGGGAATTTTGTCATGTTTCTATGTAAAAATTTTATCAAGTAATTTGGTTCTTTAATGGTATTGGGAGAGAGCAAGAATGAATTGTTGCTTTTCATAATTTTGAAATCTCTGAGATTGATAGATTTTATTTTCTTGAATATGTTTGGTCATCAATGAGCCTTAGAATAAAATTTGTAGTTTATTATGTGCAGATTTCTGTTAAAATTAACATACTTGAGTTTTCTCTCTGAAAACTTGTCAAAATAAGAACATATTGTATTTTGAGATGAAGTACGTTGACAAAGTATTGCTCCTTTTTCCCTCTCCATAACTAGAGATGGCATTAATACAATTTGAATTTGTAGTGTAAAACACACACTAGATTTTGGACACTTTGTAGGAACGCACCCCTTAACAAAGCATTGGGTTATTACCTGATGAGTGGTGGAAAATCAGATTTTAAAATAACCATAGGATACATTTTCTATGGCTTCCTGGTATTCCAAATGATAGACTTGGGGGTAATAAATCCTTCCCTTTTGTATCTATGTGGATTCCGCATTTGAATATGTTTCTATATTTTGTAAGATTACAGTTCACTCATGAGTGTGGTTGAATGTTGCTCTCTGGTATGAACTTCTGATGTTGTAGGTGGTAGATCGCTACAACCTTGTCAGTCAAATGTGATGAGAGTGTGAAAAACATATAGCTGCCATGCTAAAGGTCACTGTTAACCTCACAAAATCTGTTATGCATGTCGCTCACTGTTATATATAAATGGGATACATTGGGAACATTCTAAAGTAGGGGATGAAAAATTACAATTATTTTTCTGATAGGTGATAATGCTAATCTAACACACTCATGATCTCTCTGTCTCTCTCTCTTTCATACTCACACATATTCTCTTTCTCTCATGTGGTGGTTCATTGGATCCAAGTGCATTCCTCTCTCTCTTCTCTCTCTCTACCATATAACAAATGCTCACACATGCATATTTACTAGTATATATATATATACACACACATCTTAAGCTAGAACCCTATGTGTCTATCTCTCTCTTCCTCCCTTTAAGGGTTAAGAGAGTCATTTCAAAGGGTGAAAGAGAGGAGTCACATAGGGTGCTAGATTACAGTATACTGCTAGCATGCCCATCCTTCTCCCTATATATATATATATATGTGTGTGTGTGTGTGTGTGTGTGTGTGTGTGAGAGAGAGAGAGAGAGAGAGAGAGAGAGAGAGTGTGTGAATAATACCTCGAGGGGTGTCGTGTGTGGTGAAAGTGTGTGAGCGGAATGTTTGAATGATATGTTGAGGGTCGGGGCATCGTGTGTGCATGTATGTGAAATGACCTTACTGCCCTCAAATGTGTGAAATCGTTAACCGTTCCATCAAACATAATTGCTTATGCACTCCTCTATGTCGCTTGCTCATAACAAAAAGAAATAGAGGTTAAAGTAAGTGATAAAAAGACTAAAAGCAATATGCGGGTTCCCGTCGCTTGCATCCACCTTGACAATCTAATTACCGCATTTAAAGAGGAAACATCACATAAAAAAAATAAAAAAATCATACCACTACATATATATATATATATATATATATATATTATTTGTATGTACCAATTATCACTATAATATCTATCCAAAAGATTATCAAGATATTACCATTTTGTACACAAGAAGAAATCAATTCCCAGAATGGCAAGTAAAAGCATCAAAACCATTTTAAACCTAACAATCGGGACCTAATTAAAATTGGCAAAATATTTGGTGGGTAACACATAGAAAATCCACCTATTTTGGCCATAATTAGAAATACTTGGCTTCAAGAAATAACAAATGGATATATAGAAGAAACTGTGCAACTTCTTAGGAGTTCCTAATCTTCTTCTATCTCTTCTTGTGTTTGTATATGTATGCTCATTAGATTAAGTCTCATTCCCATAGAGTAGGGTCAATAATAATTAGGTTCCTAAGCTCGATCTCTACTCACCTGCATGCATTGCCTTCATACTAATACAATAACTAATAATAACAAAAGACGATCAACTAAACCCTTATCACCATGTTTCTATAACTGCCAAACAAAGCTTCAAAAGAAAGGAAGATATCACTTTTAACACATAATAGAACCTCCACACGAAACCTTTCATTTATGCTCCACTATTTGCCAAAAGAAGCAGAGAAGAGAGAGTGAGAAAGAGACTTAGGGTTTGCCGAAAGTAGGGTTGACGTAGTGGGGTGGTGTTTTCTGTTCTTGATGAGAAACGGCTAAAAAGAGTATCTCACATGAAAGTTTCTTCAGGCCATGAAAACTTTACACGTGTCCAATGTGCAGTAATCTAAAATTTCTTGAAACGGTGCTAAAAGCTTAAAACTGAGTGCGGATCATGTCTTTGTACAAGTACCGTCCAAGGTAATAAAAATTATCGCACATCCTGAGGCACAACAGAGATCATGTGTGCCATGTGTGCTACGTGGCCTCTGCTGTGTCACCCAGGATATGCACTGCACACCTTGTAGTATGATAGAAGATTCCATGTGATTGGCTGTGAAGGGCCTTGGACGGTTGACGGTACTTGTACAAACGTCTGTTAATTCATGAGGGAGTGAGTGTTTTTCTCCTACGCCACCTACTAATCCTCCACTCGACTTCCTAACCCCATGAGTTCCATGCGGACCTTTTCCTTCCCACTTACTACTCTCCAACCCTCCTCCTATATAATGGCCAACCCTTCATTTACTTCTCCTCGCCAGATACATGAGATAGATTTGTAGGAGCGAGGAGCAAGGGTTTTCAGCAGCTAAACCTTGCTTACAATTGTGTTTGTTTTGAGAGAGGAAGGGAGAAAGAGAGCTTCATCTAGGAGTTGAAGAGATGGGTTTCTTCGCCATGCAACAACAATCTCCATGGGTTCTCACCTTTGGTCTCTTAGGTAGAGAGATAAAGGGTTCAACACCAACCCATTTCGTCTCTTTCTTATCCTTCTTCTCCTTCCCCTTTGAAAGAAAAAAGAAGGGGGTGGGAGTACTTCTTTGATTTTATTTCATTTAAGGGTTTCTTGAATGGAATCTATCTATCACATATGGTTTCAAGAAATGGATGAATTCCAACTTGACTGGTTTCGTTCCACATTAATGACCACAAAGATCAATTACCCAAATTTAGAAATTATACTCTAAAAATACATCCAAATGGGGCCTATTAAATTTTCCTTCTTCATGCGTCTGTACTATTGACATTCAATTGGAAATAAGCTAATTCTTATTACCTTCTCTAGCAAGCACTTCTTGCAATTTAACGTTTATGTTATATACCCATGGGGTTACCTACCTGACTCTGCCTTTTAAAGTTAAATAGTTCCTATTTTCTCACCTTATCTTTGAATAATGCTTAATAAATATGGGATCTTCCTCATGATCATTTTCTGTTGTATGTGTTTTTTATAGGTAACTTCATCTCATTCTTGGTCTACATTGCTCCAATGTAAGTCCCCCCTTTTTTTTTTCGGTTTTTGGGGTAGTTTTAATTTCTTGTTTCCTTAATTACATTCTTATTGAATGAGGGTTTTATTTGATGAATGCAGACCAACATTTAGAAGGATTTACAAGAATAAATCAACTGAAGGATTTCAATCTGTGCCATATCTGGCTGCACTGTTCAGTGCCATGCTTTGGATATATTATGCATTCCTCAAGACTGGTGCATATTACATTATCACCATTAACTCCTTTGGATGTGTTATAGAGACAATCTATATTGTCATCTACTTGATTTATGCACCAAAGAAAGCTAGGGTATGTTACCAAAACTGATTCTTCGATCAATATTCATTCTTTCACCTCACTTTTAATTAATTAAATTATATCTTTTAATGGTGAGTGATTAATTATATGAATTAATTTGCAATATTTAATTCCAGAATTCGACTGCGATGATGCTTGTGTTGCTGAATCTAGGAGGGTTCTTCTTGATCCTTTGTCTCACTCAATTCTTAGCCACAGAACAGAACAGGATCAAGATTGTTGGAATGATTTGTATTGCCTTCTCTGTTTGTGTCTTTGTGGCACCCTTAAGCATTATGGTAAGCGGGGTTACACACTTATTACACCAACACCAAAAAAACCTTAATTATTTAATTAATAGTAATTTTGTTTAGTTTTAATTAAGAGATTGTATATATACTAATTAAAAATAATTAATTAACAACAGATGCGGGTAATACGCACAAAGAGCGTGGAGTACATGCCATTTACTTTATCCTTCTTCCTCACCTTGAGTGCAGTGATGTGGTTCTCCTATGGTTTACTTCTCAAAGACCGTTACATAGCTGTAAGTAGTGATCGATGGATCGTTAGATCAAATTGGTATCTTTAAAGGTCATGATTTAATTGAAACTAACTTTAGAGTTTTTTTTTTTTTTTTTTTTTTTGGAATAATATAGATCCCAAACATACTGGGTTTCAGCTTTGGGGTAGCACAGATGTTGCTATATTTGATCTATAGGAACTCCAATAAGGAGAAGAATGTTAAAGAGAAGGAGGAGCAAATCAATGAACTGGTTATGTTAAGCATGATAAGATGTTCCGCGCCGGTTTACCCAGTTGACCCATAATAGGACGGTACACTGTACACTCTCTCCCTCTTTTTCTGCCACATGTGATATGGAGTGCTGCCCAAGTATTCTCAATATCTCTAGAATCTATTCTACATGGTAACTGGGATCACATGTGATATGGAGTGGTGCCTAAGTATTCTCAAGGTCTCCAGGATCGGTTCTACATAGAAGTTATGCATTACAATTGTATTGTAATATTTATTTCCATTTCTATTTAGTGAGATATCTCAACCACTGTACCCACTATATATTTACTATTAGAAAATCAATGAAATATGGCATGAGATTTCAACTCAACATGGTAATCAGAGCCTAAGATACTCCAACGAGTTTTCTTCCTAGGCCTTCTCTTTTCTTTTTTTTTTTTTCTCTCTAATGGGGGACAAAATTTCTGATTCATCAACCGTGGCTCCCTCTACAGCCATTGGTCTTGCTTCTTCATCTTCCCCCCCTCCCCCCTTCCCTAATGCCCACCATTATATCTCCATAAAGCTGACTCCCAAGAACTATTTGTTTTGGCAAAGTCAGGTTGAACCGTTCCTTGCTGGCCAAGATCTGTTTGGCCACCTTGATGGGTCGACTCCATGTCCCACTGATCCTACTGCAAGTGCTCAATAGTATCATCAAGACTCCATGATTCGCAGCTTACTTTTGGCCTCACTATCTGAAGAAGTTTTCCCGCTTGTTCTCGGCAAGAAGACCAGCCGTGCCATGTGGGAAACATTACACACTGCTTTCTCCTCTCCTTCTGAAAGCCGTATAATGTCTCTCACGATGGCCATGCAAGATCTCACCCAAAAACCAAATGAATGTGTTTCAGACTTCTTGAAAAGTGCAAAGACAATTGTCGAGGAACTTGCTGCAGCTGGCCACATGCTTTTTCCGACTGCTTTTAATTTACACATTTTTAGGGGATTGAGACTCGAGTTTGAAGCCATGGTCTCATCCCTCCTTACTCGCACTGATACGATTCTCTATGATGACCTTCACGCCATGCTACTTAGCCATGAGTTCCTCCATGGCTCATCCATGAAGAAGCTTGCTGTTACAGATCCTCCTGCTCTGACTGGCACTCCTACTGCTAACAATGTCCTGCTCCATTTTGTGATTGTGGTGGTTTCTTCTATTAGATACCTATGGTTGATTTTTTCAAATAATATTTTACTTTTTTCTTTCTATTTTCCCTACAACTGTCTATACTAATTATCCCTCTCTCTCTATCTCTCTCTTACTTTTTTTTTTTTTGATGAGAAAAGATGTTATATTAGATAACCAAAAAAGTATGTACATCATATAAGAAAGGTTTTGGGGGAGCAGTGGTCCTAAGGGAAGCTAAAATATGAGAACGGCTCTCTCTCTTACTTACCTTCTTAGCATAGGACCTCAATAAGATCTTACCTAAAAAAACCCTCATTAACATCTCTGTTCCTCAATAATATCTCTCACATCTCTCCCTCTCTCTCTCTCACATTCTCACGGCTCTTTCTCTCCCTCAATACTCTATCTCCTTAATAATACCTTGGATTCTCTCTCTCTCTCTCTCTCTCTCTCTCTCTCTCTCTCTCTCACCTATCTCGATTGATAATCAATATTTTTGTCATGATTTATTCATTTGTCTTTTATTCTTCTCCATCCTTGTTTCTGGATTTTTTCTCCTGGGCTTCCATTAAGTTTTTCTTACTTTTGATTTAAATTTTTTCCTTGATCATATAATTGATTATCTAATGAACGATATATGCTTGATTAAAAATATTTTTCCTGATCATAGAATTAGTTATATCTAATGAATGATATGTGTTTGGTTGTTCTTTAGTACGACTTTGAAGGGAGAAAGGATTGGCCAATTTCATGAAAGGTAGTTGCAAAAGCTGGTCTTTAGGTTTTAGGATTTTTACTTGTAGTTTTGAACATCATTTGAGTTCTCTCTCCAAATTAATCTTCTCTTTGTTTTACTGTTCTCTGGTTATTGCAGTTGTTTTTGGATTGTTGATTCTTTGTCAATGGTTGTCCAACGGCGGTGGTAGTCTATTTTGTTTGTAGTGGCTGTGATATAACTACAGCTTTTGCTGGCTCTCTATTTTGGCTTTTGTCTGTTCTTGGTTAGGGTGTTGGGGTTGGTTGTATTAGGAGCCACACTCTAATATCATGCTTTGTATTCCTACCGAATTCATATATCTTCTTCAATAAAATTTTCTTTTATGTTTCTACTAAAAAAGCATGTTAAACAATCATTGTGGATAGATTGCTTTCTTGGCTATGTTAACTTGTGAGATTTATTGTGGTTACCAAGATGACACCAAACATCTTCTGATCATGTGTTAACAGTCCCATTCCCTGCTATCCAATATCGAGCAACCAAGATCATGTGGTATATTTATACATCTCTTGAATTCTGTTGTTCCCAACTATTGTATTAGTTGACTCTTCAATAGTTTGATCTCTTCCCAATAATCCCTTTTTGAATGTTGTTCATTTATAGGTTATTGCACATTTATACATTGTACATGTTGTATCACAGTGAGAATGCAACAGTTCACCACCAAGAGTTTGGATAGATGAAACAGGAGAAGCTCTATGCATCCCAATGCAAACTCATTATCTTGTCACAAGTCGTTACTTATTTTGTAATTTTAGTTTCTCTTCGAAGTTCATGTTTTGTTTTGGTTTCAGGGGGATATCAGTCTGTAGTTTGGCAGGCCTTATTTCGATACTTTTACAACTACTCATCCATGTCCGTGTCACGACTTTGAAGTAATTCTTTCCCTTATGATCATTGAAGTGATATTCTGTTTTCTATAAGATTGAAAATGCAAATGGATTTTTTTTGCTCTCTCTCTCTCTCTATATATATTTTGAAACTCTCACTTTTGTGATATTTTACTTACAACATTAAAAGAGATGTGAACTTAAAATTTATGATATCCCATGGTAAAAAAACGTAAGGAATATTGTGATATTTAAGTATTGTTTAAGTTATTTTTCACACTTTATCTCGTGGTTCTTTCAAGATTCAATACTACATTCTCTTATTTTATTCAAAGTTTTTAATGATTTTCTTTGTATTTTTATTCTCAATTTATGTTGGCATACTTTTGTTGTGATGTTATTAAGTGTTTTATTCTTTTCATTGTGTTCTTGATTTTTTTTTTCACAATTCCTATAGTATTTTTTTTTTGGATATCTTTCTATGTTTTTTAATGATGAAAAATCTTTCTATGTTTGAAAAAGCTTCTAAACTCCCTTTCTCCACAATTTTCTCTCCCTCATATTTCTTTCTCCCTGAGCATATGGTCACACGTGCATATGCACGCGCATTTTTGCTAGTATATATATATACTGGTAGCGGGACGTGCGTGGAAATAAGCTGCATAGGCATCGTTGAAATCGGACCTTCCATTTAAAATGGTTACTTTAGAGCCGTCGATTATGCCTTGAGCATTTATGCGTTAGTCTGACAGGCTGACAGTTGATTTGTAGTTCCCGTTTTTTGTATACGAGGTCAAATTGGTCAATTACACCGTTTAAGTTGTTTAGTGGAACTGAACGACATTGTAAAACATCATATAACGTAATGACGGGAAATGGTAAAAGAGGGTTTTACCTCATCTTCCTTTAGTTTTTCATTATTCACCTTCACGCACGGAGCCAACATCCCCTTTCTTCTCCATTTTAACCGATTGTTCTACTCTGGCATCTTGTTTGTAGGCGTAGACCATCGGGCATCTGATTTGCTATCCATAATTTCGTCATTATACCTCTGCACCTTAGATTCTTGACCACTGGCATTTCTTTTGCTAACCATTTTGACATTCTTCATGAAGTTAGTATGTTGTACCCTTGCTCCTAGCTAGTTTGGCATATGAATGAACTTCATTCCATCAGTTCACTTTGAGCTTTATTCCGGCAGTTGATTTTTTTCTTCCTATTTTTAGACATTTATACCAGATTGAAATGGCTTAAGACTCAGTTGATTTTGAGCTTTATTCCGGTAGTTGATTTTCTTCTTCCCATTTTTAGACGTTTATACCAGAACGGATCAATTTTTTTTGTTCAATAAAGTCATTGAAATGGCTTAAAACTCAATTTAGTTTATATAAGTTACAGCTTCAATCTGTTGTGTATACTATAATGATTCATTTGAGTTGATTAAAGGTCAAAATACTGATACATAGAAGTGCATAGTAATCATTGTTTACAGGGGGCTTTGAAATGGAAGGCAGTAGTTTATCTGAAGGCGAATTATCGATAGTGCTTCCGGTCTCAGAACATAATGTTTTGGACTCTCATGAGGCAATAATGGAAAGGGGAAATAGTTCAAGAGATCAAAATGCAACTGGAAAGACAGTTGTACGCGGCAAGAAAAGGATGGGGATTGACAGTTCATCCGAAGAAGATGAAAAGTTTATGGATGATTAGTCTATCAATTTTGGAGAGCAAGGGTCTGATTTTATGGATAGTGATGGGAGTGATGATAGCAGTGCATCTTCTGGGTGTAATGTTGATGTTGGTGGTGTTGAGGTATTGAGGAGTAGGGATCCCCAAGAAACGAAGTTGAATGAAGATGACAATAGCAATGTTACAAGTTCAATCCCGGTATTGGAACCATGTCTTGGCATGGAATTTGAACCCGAGGATGATGCATATAACTTTTATAATGCTAATGGAAAAGAGATGGGATTTTCAGTTCGGAAATTCAGGGTGGAGCGCTCAAGAGTGGGTAATCGTGTACTTGCTAGATCATATGTGTGTTCACAACAAGGTGAGAAATGGTGTAATGATAAGAGGAGAAAGGGAATGGATTACAAACCTCGTGCAACAAAAAAATACAATTGTGGTGCAGTAATGAGGATCAAGTCCAGGATTGGGAAGTGGGTGGTTGGTCTTTTGGAAAAAGAACACAACCACCCACTGGTGGATCCTAGCCAATCTTTTAGACTTCGGTCACACCAAAAAATGACAGATGCTACAATGCAACTAATTAGCAAACTGCATAAATGTGGGATTAAACAGAGTGACATCATTTCAATTGTATCGGAGTTTGCCGGTGGCGAGCAGAATGGTAGTGTCAGAGAGGAGCGTTGCCGGAATATTTTCAGAATGAAACGTAGGAAAACCTTAGGTGTAGATTGTCAGTTAGCAGTGAACTATTTGAAGAGCAAAGCAATTTCAGATGCACAGTTTTTTTATGCAATCAGTATGGACACGGAGCAGTGATTGACAGGGATTTTTTGGGTGGATGGTCGTTCAAGGGAACAATATAAAAATTTTGGAGACGTGATTGTGTTTGGCACAACCTACAAGAAAAATAAATACAAGTTTCCATTCGCTCCATTTACGGGTGTTAATCATCACATGCAATGCACACTCTTCGGTTGTGGGTTAATAGCCAATGAAACCAAGGAATCATTCATATGGCTGTTTTTGTCGTGGCTTAAAGCAATGGACAATGTCCAACCAAAGTCTATATTGACCAACGAGGACCCGACTATAATGAGAGAAATTAGACATGTTTTCCCATCTTCTATACATCGTCTCTGTGGTTGGCATTTGGAGAAGCATAGGACCAGTCACATGGGGCCCTTATACAAGAAATACCCCCATCTGAAGAATGCATATTATAGTTGCATACATGATTCGAAAACAATTACAGAGTTTGAGCAAAAATGGGACGGAATGATTGAGAGATTCAATTTACAAGACCATAAATGGTTGAGGAGACAGTTCAAACAAAGGAAGCATTGGGTTCCATGTTACTTTCCTGACATATTTTTTGCTGGTATGAGCATAACCCAGAGAGGTGAGTCAATGAACAAGTACTTCAAAGGCTTCTTCAGTCCATCTACTCCAATTTGTGAATTTATTACACAATATGATGAGGCTGTTAAGAAAGGAAGAGAAAAGGAAGCGAACGTAGACATCAAATGCATGACCTCCTTACCATGTTTGCATACAGAGCATAAAATTGAGAAGCAAGCCAGGCTTATTTATACAGCGAAGGTGTTTGGGGTTTTCTTTAAAGAATGGTGTGCATGCTTTGGACTTGTGGCTAAGGTTATAGAATTTGATATCCACGAGAGAAGGTATAGGGTATTTTCAGAGGATGGTAGTCGAGAAATTGACTTGAACTATGTGATTGACAATGAAGATGGTGAAATGAGCAGTTGTAGCTGTAAGAAGTTCGAGCAGTTAGGGTTACTGTCCAGGCATATACTAAAGGTGTATGTAATAACGGACAGATCCGAGATTCCCCAAACCTACGTTTTACGTAGATGGACCAAAGGTGCTAATACTAGTGTTGGAGAACATCGTGGGGGCTCATCTCAGCAGCAGACCCTGTAGCCTATGTGGTTACTTCAAGACATTGCTAATCGGATATCCAATGAAGGATCCCTTTCCATAGAGAGGAATGGTTTGGCACATCAGCGTATGAGCCAATGTCTTAATGAGTTGTTGAATTTGCAATCAACCAGTGGGGTTCCCACTACCAATTTGGGATCACAACGTTCCACTGTACTTCGATCAGATCTGAACACCACCCTCGTCTATTGTTCAAGGGAGTCCTCTTTAAATAAAGGGAGACCTAATAGTAGTCGGTTGATGTCGGTCCTGAAAAAATTGAGGAATAGACATCCTTATCATTCCTCGTGTTGTGGAAGTACAGGACATAACGCGACAAAATGTCATTTATCTCATAAGTGTTTTATACCCTTAAAAGATTGTGATGCCATCGTAGTATTCTTTTTTAATAAACTAATTGGTTACTTTTATGTAGATTAATGGATATGCAGGTGATGCGAACAGTCAACCTCACAATCAACGAAATCTGCATAATGATTCGTAGGGTACATATATGAGAGCAATTACAATTTGCAATGGGTAAATAATTCTGATCATGGATTCGTGAATAGAACATTTTCGAAGATGTTGTGTGATGCAGTCAGCAATTGTGGCATTAAATTAGTTATTAGATGATGACATTGGTCAAAAGAATGGAGGATATTCATTCATAGTTATCAGAAATGATATTTTAATCATAGTCGTTCACGGATTAGTTGCTATCCTGGCGTTCAAAATATTATGTGTGTCAAGGTTTCCTTGGAGGTCTTTACAAAAAAAAAAAAAAAAAAGGTTTCCTTGGAGGTTTGGAAACCCTAGTATCAATGTATAAAAATTTAGGGTGTTAGAGAAGCCCCCACATGACCTGAATCAATACCCCCAGCTCATAAACCCCATATATGAAAGTGTACAAGGAACATGAAAGTAAAGAAACTAAATCTACACGGTCAAGGCACTTACAACACATGCCATATTTTACTGTGCACAGAACTTGACGAGTAGATTGTGAATATATATTTGGTGAAAATGTTGAAGTGTGTAAAAAAACTAACATTTAATACGTTGGAGTCCATTGTCATTTCCCCCAAGCACCTGTAATAGAGGGGGAGCATAAATGGACACCCTACCCATTCCCGAACACACCGCGTGGGTGGTGTCCAAACATGGGAAAATGGAGCGACAAGGTAAATGGAGCACATAAATAGACAAGGTGGAGGAGGTATTGATTTGTGTGATTATGGAGTTGGATTAAGAAAGAAGGGTTTGGATTGCCACTATGTGTACAGTTGTACATTGATGACTGTTGTGTGATCATGGATCGGGTAGATGGAAGATCCGAATCCCAGTGAAAGGCCCACAACTGCTCTCTTCCCACTTGGGAGAAAGTTTGTAAGAGTATAATCTTAATCCCTCACTTCATCAAGTGCCGGTAAATTATGAATTTGTAGAGAAGCCCTCTTTCTTGATTTTGGTAGAATAGTAGTACAATACAAATAACCATTGAAAAACAAATGGAATAACAAAAAGGATTGGACTTGTAAACCCTTAAGTTTCATAAGTTCAAATTCTCAAAAGAAATTCCAAGGAAGGATAATGTCAATCCAGTTCTTTGATTATACTCGAATCTTGAGTCCAATACCTATTTACCCTTAGAATTGAAGAACCCAAATATCAGTCCGAACAATTGATCTATTGAGATTAGGTATAATCATGTGTGGTTTAAAAATCGCGAATAAACTTGTCAAAATGTCATCAGTTCATCAATAGTTTATGAAATGTAAGTACATGTAAATGATGTCACAATAAATATGAAGTGAATATACTATGAAACAGTGAGCAGAATACTGTTGTAAAGGCAGAGAGGAAGTGAAATTGCGATGTACTCATGTTACATTTAAATGTATTTGGCTAATCAAAGTCTAATAGAACAACACCCATATCTTTGTCACAGATATTAACTGATAAATTTAAAGTAACCCTTACTTAAAATTACAGAACACACCACATATAAGTTATCATAATCTAGGACGTATCCCAGTGGAATTATTGTCCCCCCCAATACTATAATCATTGTTCGACATCACTAACAAGTACACCTTTAACAAACCTTTCATGATCAAACTCCCCTGAAAATAGTTGTCCTGAATACAGTTTCAGTATCTGTTTTGTTAATTAATTCAAATAACAAACATCCCCCAAATGTATATTGTTTATCTTTGCAAATTCAGCCCAATCAGCACCCAATCTACCCTGACCTTTGCGTTGGGCGAACCCGATCGTAAATCTTCTACCATGTGAATCCAGGAGTTTGACTGTATCACCTGCATCCATCAGGTGCTTATGGATGAAAGCTGCTTTGACAATCTGCAATACACCCATTGAATACAATAATGGTTAACAACAACATAATTGATTAGGGAAAATGTATGTGC
Organism: Telopea speciosissima; assembly: GCF_018873765.1. NCBI lineage: Eukaryota > Viridiplantae > Streptophyta > Magnoliopsida > Proteales > Proteaceae > Telopea > Telopea speciosissima. The sequence goes on along the minus strand of NC_057917.1, from coordinate 35,889,433 downwards.
AAATACAATTATTGGTTGGATCCTGACCATGTCTTCTCTACTTGCATAGCTTTTATGCATATACACAGAGTAGAATGGGTAGTTAGACTTGAAATTACTTGCAGCTTGAGATGCCATACTGTCGTCTATTTCATGTGTCCTCTACTTCAGTCCTTTTACCATAAAGCAGAAATCATTTAAGCAAACGCAATTAAAAGGAAGTGAGAACAATTTAAGTGAATTTGAGTGTTATTCATAAATGTAGAATTATCATTTCGAAGAGGCAGGGGAGGGTTGAGTGTGGCACGTAAAATGTCCACTGTGATATGAATTGGGCTATTCTTCTTACTAACATTAAAGACACAACAGTCTCCCACTAAAATACTATTATCAGTAACAAATTTTTTTCAACCACCACTAAACGCAGCTTTGGTGTCATAGTTATATAAACGGACAGACCAACATTTACCATTAAAATGAAGGTTAATCAGATGACACCCCTTCTGGAAATGTTTGTGGGCAAATAGAAGATGAACATTCTGCACAAGGAATGTAAAACATGAATCCCGATTTAAATGGAATTAGGAATTTGAAGGCATTTCTAAATGTCATAATGATAAAGTAATATAATTGTGTTACCAAGCCCTTGTGTAGATACGAAGATTTCATGACGACATAGAAAGAAGGAGCCTTCGATTTAATGTAACGTGTTGTAGATATGTGTTATGAGCTACCTGATTAACACATATTTTCTTTCTCATTAAGTCCAAATCAAATTTGCCTCTAACAGATTGACTGGAACTAGAAACACCAGATACGAGATCAGTTGATGTTCTTATTGAACCTGACATCATATTTTGTAAGTTCCCTCTTTGACCTTCTTCTGCTTTTGTGACATTAGGCTCCAACATGCAATATTGTGATTCACAACCATTGGGCTCAAACACAATTACTTTGAAAGTCGAACGCACATCGTATTCGAAGAGTAATAAACAACCACACTCGAGTTTCAAATGCTTGGAGAATAACTTCCAGCCATTTGTAAATTTTGACCATCACTTTTCTTTATGTCTACTTTCCACATGTAATCGGTCAGAACTTTTAGAATGACCACATTTGGAACTTGATCTCCATATCTTTGTGCAAACTCATTGGGGATATCCTGGTATGAAACAAAGGGTGTTATTGCACATAGGCATGGCATTCTTTATTCTTGTATTAGAGTTTTCTTCCTGTGTTTATAATTATAAATTGCAACTATGTGTAACAGATTAATATGTTAAGCAATCAAAATATTGTAACTTAATGTATTGTTACAAATGAAGAATATTTCAAGTCGGACAACATATATGCTTCAAGAACACAAATAATTAATAATCCCTAAAATAATCGAAAGAAAATTACAAATGTCATACTTGATTCTGTAGTTATAAGGAAAAATGTAATCGATTAAGTTAGATGTACGCAAAAGACGCAAAAGTGAAGGGTTGTATGTGGACTTCGTTAAAGCATTTAAAGAACAGAATACAACATTTCTACATTTACTAGTTTTTTAGCAGAAGGGTCAAGTATGAATTTGATGAACGTTGGTAAACAAGGAGGAACCACCCACTGGCTGTTTACGCCCATGATGCTCAACGTCTCCTCTGCTTAGTTGAGGAACAAACCCGTTGACAAAGGATTTTGTTCACCACACCCCTTTTTCAGTTTACAGCGTTGAAAAACCCTAACTTCTTCACTAATTCCTACTTTTCTAGTACATTACTTGGTACCCAACACTGGTCTAAAAAAATCCAACTCGCCTGGTATGGTCTTGCTGCAATGGGTGGTAGTCATACTCCTGTACAATGCTTTAGTAGTCATTGGCATTACCCATTGGTGGGTGGGTTATATTTAATTTCTATAAATAGGGACATTGTCAATGTGTCATAACTCATAAGTCATAATGGTAATTCAGAATATACATATTCGCTTTATTAAAAATAATTAATTTTTTGGGTATAATCAACCAGGCCCGATCGGCCTACAATACATCAGGACCCCATAATGAGGCAAGGAGAGGACCCAGAAGGGGTGTAATATGGTTCCCCTACGGTCCACTATTTTGGAAAGCAAAATAAACGTGGACTTGGTGAGGCCAAGGAAACTTGATAAATGGATGAAGCTCTTGACGCAGAAGTCGTAAAGGAGAAGTGAACCAGCATAGCAAGCCCAGGATAGACTAATATACATACACTCTCAGGTTTAGACAAAACTTAACAATGGGACTGTAATAAAATGAGTAGTGGCTGGTTGTATCCTCTTATTTTTAGGTCATATTATGGAGAGTATGGTCATACCTATTTAGTTCGACAATATTGATGTTTTCAGTATATGACAATTACCAGAGACAAACCAATGCCAACCATTTATCTGAACGCCTATCAATTTATGGGTCATTAACTGATGTATTGTTTACCCTAAAAAATTGAATTACAGATAAACGAGTGGTGGGGTTGATTACAAGTAGTTCCCACAACCCTAAATTAGAATCAATACCCTTAATTCTTATTCATCATCAGTTGTCATTAATTTTATGTTTGCCGATATTAGTACTCCCATTGATAAGTTCATCAATCCCACCACATGTCGCATTAGATTGAGAGGGAATACTTTGACTAATACATGGTTACATAGACTGTGGCTTTGGCGGTGATAAGAAATATGGGTTGTTTAACAGAGGATATTAAAAAAGAAGTGAAATTGGAGCTTATAGAGTTAAAAGAGGGCCATGGAAGTTGGCAAGAAGAAAAAGAGAATGCGAAGTTGAAGGAAGCGATGATAAGAAAAAGAGATTGTTTGATAGATGAAATAAAAAAACGTGAACTGAAACTGATGGAATTAAGAGAGGGTCATGCAAGTAAAGACAGAGAAACTGAGAATGTGAGGTCGAAGGGTATAAAATATAAGATGAAGTTTCAGTTGGAGGTTCAGGCACATTGTTGATCGTCGAATAGTCTCATATGCAGTTTCTTCCTTTATGAGTAGCCTGACGTGTAGTTAGCTGACATAGTTATATGAACTATAGGAGTGTAGCCGAGAATAATTTTTTGGTGGGTTTGATTATACATGTACGCATTTGAGCAATATATGTTAATCAGAAATGAAAGTTATGCTGAATGTGTTTATATGTACAGATTGATCAGTACCCAATTAAAAAAAAATTAGCTGAATTATCAGATTGCTCTATCTCACACATAATTCCTGAGTACCAGAAAAGGGTAGTTTACTGTCCGAAAATGTCCTGTATTGACCCTTACATGCTTGAACCATAAATTATTTAGTTGAAGGGGTTTATGCCCCAGCAAAACGAACATAATTCTGTAGACTTTACAAATTTCCAAAACTAGAACTGCATCACCTCTAACTTTACAATGATAAGTCCTGTTGTCTTTTGTTTTTTACACTTTTAAAAGAACCCCTTTCTCAAAATTGAAATTCTGTAATTCCACAATTCATCTTCCATGTTAAAATATTTTGATTTTTTAAACTTGAACCATTGGATGCATGTCAGGCCAGGTGGCTTTTATGTGAGCTCGTGGACGTAGGATGGAAGTACGAATTTTAGAAGTAGAGGATGTGGATATGATGTGGATATTATAAATCTATCTGCAATCTTTTGTTCATTACTTCCTCCCAAGTACTGAAAACAGGTGTAATGCAATAACTAGTCATGATCTAAGTGGGTCCCACAATATAGTGAGGGAGAGGACAGGTGGTCAGCTTTATTATGACCCATCTTGGCAAAAGCATTTGAATGACCATTTCAAGTGAGAATTGGAAGCCTATTAGTACAGGGAGGCCGGGAGTGATAATGAGACTATATTGGGAAGGTAAGCGTACAAGAAGGACTTATATGTTTCTTTGTTTTTTGTTTTTTATAAACACAAGCTGGAGTGATTGATTTGATTCATTTAAGAGTACTGGTGGACTGGATTTAAGAAACAATAATATAAATAAGGATATGTGTACATCACGGTCCATGAAAAGATTAGTTTTTCCAAGTGGGTAAGTTTCAGGTGAAAGCCTAGTAGAGGGAGGGAGTGACAATGACAGTGTGTTGGGAAGGTCATCGTCCAACCAGGATTCATGTTTTTTATTTATAAACACAACCTGGTGTGATTGATTTGATTCACTTCAGATCAATGGTACACTGGATTTAAAGAACAATAATATAAAGAAGTCCTCTGAAAACGCAACCTCTCATTACAGCCATCTAACGGGTATGAGTTGAAAAAAATTCACAAGTTTTGGAACATCCTGTCAGACCTTTTGACCCAAGGTAAACCCCAAAACAAATATGAACCGATCGGTTCAAACTCACTCATTCTAAATCGAGTACTCTAAATTACACTGATCTGGTAGGGGTTTCAATCGTTTTGGGTCATCGTCTTCATCCTCCTTGTCGGCTGCTTTGCTACAAGGCTACACCGGTTCTGCAACTGTGTTATACATGGTGCGTCAAAAGCAGCATCTGTAACTATCCCTCTCTATTGTTTAATTATTTATTTTTTATTTTTCCTGTATTTCAATCCAATGTCTAATTGCAGAGATATGGCTGACAGAACACCAAAAAAGAAATTGCTTAAAAATGTACCAGTGTATCTCGACACAACACCACCGTTATGTGAATGTGGTGGTGGAAAGATGGTTTATCTTATATCCCAAATAGCAAAGAATCCTGACTGTCCATTTTATAAATGTCCTCGAGGTGGTGGGCATGGAGGAGACTTCCTTTGGGTGGATGAATATTGGGCAAAGATAGAACAAGACATAGATCCTTATCCTTTTTGTTTTGACCATCTCACCCAACCGCTAACCATATCTGGACATGCATATGCACCTCCAAAGGAAAATGTGGTAACAATATCATAGTGACATGTGGAACAGGTAAATATTCCTTACCTTCATTTACTCTTTATGAACGTATTTTTTTCCCCTGTATGTAAGATTTAACCATTCTTTGTATCGATTAATGCAGGCTGGAACTGTTGGTGAGGATGAAACACAGAAAAGACGAGTCATAGTATTGGACAACACTACTTAAAACCAGTCTATCATGTTTTTTTGTTTTTTCCCTGTATGTAAGATTTAACCATTCTTTGTATTCACTAATGCAGGCTGGAACTGTTGGTCAGGATGAAACATAGGAAAGTCGAGTCATAGTTTTGGACATCACTACTTAAAACCAGTCTACTGTGATGCATTTTTTTTATGGTAGAAGTCTACTGTGATGCATGAATCAGTCCATCAGAGGAAGTTGATGGAAATTGATATTAGTTATGGACATAGTATCTATTTTGTCTTGTAATATTTGAGTTTGTTACTCTAGTCTATACAATCGATCTATGCAAATTCCCTACATTCGAGATTTGAATTATAATGTTAGTTATTTTATGGAGTTGTATCTAGAATTTTGTGTGCTGCAATGACAAAATATTATTAGTATGGAATGTCTAATCAATGGATTTGAGTCACTGATTCCAGTTCAAATATAGATGCTAAAATTCAGGATTCATTAGGAAATTACCTTTATATGAGATATATGGTTATATATGTATATCTTGGTCTTCCCCAATTAAAGGGGAGAAACAAGAAAGCTGACTTTACAATAATGGTTGTATAAGTTTTTATTGGATAATTTTAATATTCGTCAAGATATTCCTAGAACCAATCAACAACAGGGATTCATCATGAATTTTTTCCCTATCATATAGCCAACAAGATTATCAACATAAAATTCTTTGCGACTGATTTTGTCCTCATACAAGTTTTGGTAGTTAACAAACAAGATTATCGATATAATGGTGCAATATGAATATGACTGAACATAACATATTTTTTTTTAGCATTATTTTGCTTCACACCTTCTGTTTGGAACCATAGTCTAAATTGTATGCATAGGCTGTGGATTGAAGGGGATTCGTTAACAGTGGTAACCACAATTCTATCTCACAAAATCCCTTGGTGCTTCATGCAAGTCTAGCGGATGTTATCCTCCTACCTAGACTCGATTCAATGGCGGCTTACCCACTATTTTAGGGAAGCAAACGGGGCTGCAGACAAGCTGGCTAGCTATGCAGCAAAGGAGACATCCACAAGCTACTGGACTTCAACCCAAGGGTTCATAATTCAAGCAGTGAACTGGGAGACCCTCCGCCACCCATACTAAAGATTTTAGTAACTCTCAGGCCTTTAAAGGCACTTACTTCCTGGTGGTCCTAAGCTGTGACGGTCAAGTGTGTTGATGTTTTGTAACTCTGCGACTTGTATCACATTATCTTCTTAACTATATTAATACATACATTGCTGACCTTTAGCCAAAAAAGGTGGGTGCGTCGAGGCTTTTTCGTCCAACTCTGTTTTAAAATTTAGCACTGAATAAGGATATTTCAAAACAAAACATTTATTTTTGGAATTAGGTTCACACTTGGATATAATGGAGCAGATTTTTGTTTATTTCCACCAAGATGCAAGCCAGTACAAAGGAGAAGAGGATCATATAGGTGGAAGAAAAAGCAATTACAGACTCCGTAAATGGAGATACAGGGTTGAGAAATATATTTTGTCAACCATTGATGCAAGCTGGCAAAAGAAATTGAAAGTAAAAACCATTGCAATCTCCATCAACATTCATCAGAAATATCACCTCTTTCATTAACCCAAACATGAAAGTAAAAGCCATCCAAGAAGAAGAACAAATGTTCACCTAGGATCATTTTTTAAGCCATCAACACATTGGTTCTAACTTAGGACATATAAAATTAAGAGAGAGTAGAATTAAACATAGGTAAACAAGTATTCAACGTTTTGGATTATCCCTACTTTCAATTATGCCTATCAACGATAAATCGATGAATCACAACAACTTAGAAATTTGAAATAAACGATTGACACACTAGTTATAAGAAATCAGAATAATTGTTACTAATCCATTCCATATTACGGATAAATCCAAAGATAGAAAATCTCCTTTATATAAGGAAAACAATATATTTTCCTAATGTAAGATATGATCTATAACAAATTCGTACCACAAGTCTTGGAAAACACAACAACTTTTCGATCCCAGAAGATCTGCCTTTCCAAAACTAATGGTCTAGATCATTGCTTAAACTAAAGAAATATGAAACTTTCATTAACAAAGGATAAACTTCTGAATTAGGTTTTACTTTAAATGCTCATGAGAACATCGTACATTGATCTCTAGTAGTTGAACATAGTCATCACGATAAACAAATGATGATCGAAGTTGTGGAAGTAGTGTATCTGAAACATCATCCCTCAAAATCATAACACCTACTCGTAAGATCACCTCCATTCTCTTCATGGTCTTCTTTCTCCCTTGTCGATCTGTTCTCCCACATCACCTAACTAAATATGATAAAGCTACATACTAATACATCACTTACTATCAAAGATGATGTATCTGCATACTGATTTATCTTCAACAAAGAACCAAAAATGCAGGAGGCACAAAAACATTGTCATCTTCCAATGAAGATAACACCATTATTTGGTATGATCTTCTTGAAATGACGAGATACGTCGACAGAAGATCAAACCTGAAGCAGTAACGTCGACGAAAGGTCACACCTGAATATGAAACAATATTTGTACATAAGAAGGGTAGTCGCCTGTCCAACGAAAAGTGCTGCAGAAAAGGGAAATGAGTAAATCCATAAGGGATAAAAGGAGAGAAGACAATAAGAAACCAAAACAGATATGCACTTGTTAGCTGCTCATGTTTGTTGATCTTGTGTGAGTAAAATTTAGGGAGTATAGTAGTGAAACCCATACTATTTATAAGGGTCAGCATGTCACTTGATGACCTATACCAGGGATTTGTTTAGGTCTTTTTGTAGATTTTAAATCCAAGGAACATGAAAAATGATCCATCTACTCCATCATATATTGGATTTCTTACACGTCACATCGTCGCTACCTTTTTATGTTGAAGTTAATGGTAAGATGCGTTTCTACCAAAAAAAAAATAATTTCTTTGGATGCACAATAAATGTACCAGATATAGTGGAAGGTGAGAAACAATAATGACCTTTGACAAAGGTGTCATTGAAACTTAGCTAATCTTGTCGGAATTTGGAAAGTCTTATTCATATATACACACTTAAATTGGTACTTGATAGATTGTCTTGGAGGATGGAAAGTTTTTTTTGTTTCCATACGTTACATTGTACCAACCCATCTAATTATTTTTGTCTCATTACAAGTCATATAATGTACCAGATAGATTGTAGTTAATGGTAAGATGCGCAATGAATGTACCAGATACAGTGGAAGTTGAGAAACAATAATGACTTTTGAAAAAGGTGTCATTGAAACTTAGCTAATCTTCTTCGAATTTGAAAAGTCTTATTGATATATACACACTTAAATGGGTGGTACTTGATAGATTGTGTTGGAGGATGGCAAGTTTTTCTTGTTTCCATACGTTACATTGTACCAAGCCATCTAATTGCTTTTGACTCATTGCAAGCCATATAATGTACTTTGGCTCATCTCAAGCCACCTACCATTATTAGCATATCAAGCCATATTATTGACATGTAGTCATTCACTCAAGCCATTTTTTTTGTGAAGCTATTTTTGTTTTTTGTAGCTTCTCTTATTAGATTATAATGTATATTTAGGCTTTCCATTGAGCTTGACTTATTTCAGTTGGATAATTTTTTATGGACTAAATTAAATTAAATTAAATAAGGGTTTTGTTCCATATGTACCCATATGAATTTTTGTAAGAGTATGGAGGTCAGTACTATCAGTACATCACAGTAGAAGAGGTGAATGTTGACGACATACTCCAAAACATTTATCTGCTCCATTATTGACATGCTCCATTTTGCTCCATTTACCTCTTAGGATGTTCACACCTGTCTTCCATTAATCTGACGATTGAGAGAAGACCTAGTTGAGTCAGGTGTGAACATCCTAAGGGGTAAATGGAGCAAAATGGCCCATGTCAGTAATGGAGCAGATATAAATCCGATTTATATAATCTGAAAAATTTGAGTTTTCTGATCAAACCTGTCTTGAGTCATGACACATTACGGATCCAAATATCCAATCTCATGCTACATGTGATAACCCAATCTCATACATATGAATGAATTTAGGCTGACTTTGTATGCATTCTTGATTGTAAACATGATATTGTCACAATACAACCAATGCAAAGATGGTTTATACCACAGTCATTGGAGAACAGTCGACCTATCTATGATGACAAGTAGACTGAATTTTGCAACACAATCGACTGCTCATGCTTAACAAGTCAACCATTTTATGACAATTAAGTAATACCATTTTAGGTAAGAGTAATACCCTTACTTAGCACTATACAGAGATTTTTGGATTACAAAATAATACGTAGTTTTCCGAATGTCGGTAATAACCTTAATTAACAGTATTGATATGGAAATAGAGATGATTGGACAGATAGAGGTAATATACAATGGACTGGTAAATGATGACAAGTCCACCGATAAATGATTCACATGCTATTGCTCCATAGACCATAGTAACCAATCCACTTTGTAATGGGACTAAAGTAATTGCATAAGGCAACAGTAGAGAAATACAGAGGGAGAGAGAGAGAGAGAGAGAGAGAGAGAGAGAGAGAGCGAGAGAGAGACAGACAGATTACACAATTACGGTTCCCTTGTCTAAGTGTGGAGATTTCATACCATTCAAAATATAATATATATTGGTATCTCTGTCGTAGTTAATGGTAAGATCCGCATAATATCTGAACAATTGAGATTGGATCATCGCAATTATAATATAAATTAACTATTAAATACAAAAAAAATATTGGTGGTATGAATGAATTTAGGTTGAGTTTGTATGCATTCTTGATTGTAAACATGATATTGTCACAATACAACCAATGCAAGGACGATTTATAACACGGTCGTTGGAGAACAGTCGACTTATCTATGATGACAAGTCGACTGAATTTCGCAACACAGTCGACTGCTCACGATTAATAAGTCGACCGTTTAATGACAATTAAGTAATACCATTTTGGGTAAGAGTAATACCCTTACTTAACACTATACATAGATTGGTGGACTACAAAATAATCTCAGTTTTCCGAATAGCAGTAATAACCTTAATTAACAGTATGGATATGGAAATAGACATGATTGGACAGACAGAAGTAATATACAGTCGGCCGGTGAATGATGGCAAGTCGACCGATTAATGATTCACATGCTACTGCTCCATAGACCATAGTAATCAATCCACTTTGTAACGAGACTAAAGTAATTGCATAAGGCAACAGTAGAGAAATACAGAGGGAGAGAGAGAGAGAGAGAGAGATAGCGAGACAGAGATAGACAGAGTACCCAATTACGGTTTCCTTCTCTAAGTGTGGAGATTTCATACCATTCAAAAAATAATATATATTGGTATCTCTGTCATAGTTAATGGTAAGATCCACATAATATCTGAACGATTGAGATTGGATCGTCGTAATTATAATGTAAATTAACTATTAAATACAAAAAAAAAATATTGGTGGTATGAATGAATTTAGGCTGATTTTGTATGCATTCTTGATTGTAAATATGATATTGTCATAATACAACCAATGCAAGGATGGTTTATACCATGGTCGTTGGAGAACAGTCGACCTATCTATGATGACAAGTCAACTGAATTTCGCAACACAGTCGACTGCTCACGATTAACAAGTCGACCGTTTAATGACAATTAAGTAATATCATTTTGGGTAAGAGTAATACCCTTACTTAACACTATACATAGATTGGTGGACTACAAAATAATGCCCAGTTTTTCGAATGGCGGTAATAACCTTAATTAACAGTATGGATATGGAAATAGACATGATTGGACAGATAGAGGTAATATACAGTCGACCGGTGAATGATGACAAGTCGACCGATTAATGATTCACATGCTACTGCTCCATAGACCATAGTAACTAATCTACTTTGTAACGAGACTAAAGTAATTGCATAAGACAACAGTAGAGAAATATATATATATAGCGAGAGAGAGAGAGAGAGAGAGAGTACACAATTACGGTTCTCTTGTCTAAGTGTAGAGATATCATACCATTCAAAATATAATATATAATGGTATCTCTGTCGTAGTTAATGGTAAGATCTACATAATATTTGAACGATTGAGACTGGATCATCGCAATTATAATAAAAATTAACTATTAATTACAAAAAAAAAAAAAAAATGGTGGTATGAATGAATTTAGGCTGAGTTTGTATGCATTCTTGATTGTAAACATGATATTGTCACAATACAACCAATGCAAGGATGGTTTATACCACGGTCGTTGGATAACAGTCGACCTATGTATGATGACAAGTCGACTGAGAGAGAGAGAGAGAGACAGAGTACACAATTACGGTTCTCTTGTCTAAGTGTGGAGATTTCATACCATTTAAAATATAATATATAATGGATCCTAATAAAATCCAATAGGTCATCTGACTACATTTCAAACAGTAGATTGACCATGGCATCACTCTTTACCCAACACAATTTTTTATATTAGTTGCATACCAAAATTATATAAAACATAGTTGCCAACCTCATTACAAAAATACACTTCATTTCCAAGGGGGATTATGATCGGGTTTAGCTGATTGGTGATGCTACTGCTATTGAGCCTTAGGGGGTTGCTGGGGCTGATACTGAAGATGGGACTTATACTCATGCTGCGGCTGAGACTGATGTTCTGCCTGATCAAAATTACTAGTTAGAAACTATTCCAATCAGGCTCTGGTGGAATTGTGAGTATTGCCTTTTTTATCTCACTTATTTCTTTTAATAATTCTCTACAGAAACCTAAAGCTTTTTGACTGTCCTCATTCCATTTTTTTTTACCCTCTCTTGTTGCAATGGTCAGCAGATGTAAGTTGCCTACATCAATTTTAACCTCCTCCACTACCTCCTTCAGACCTGTAATTTCAGATTCAATGTCTTTCATCCAATTCTTCATATCTCCAAATGAGGATTTGAACAACTCTTTCAGTTCCACCATACCATTCTCAATACTAACAATCCTACTCATTACATTGGGCTCTAGGCTCCTGCTGTTAGTATTACAAGCTTCTGCTGTCCTATCCTGTACTCCTGTTCTTAGGTACTGACCATCTATTACCCTTCCAAGTTGTTCAGGCAAAATTGATGTTTCATCAAGAGGAGATGCATCTGGACTGCAATGAATGTGGTCTTCATGACACAATTTGGGGATGGTCGATTGGTGATGTTCAGCATTGTGAGACCGAGGGGGAATCATAGACATCCCCATTCTCCTGAACACACCCAAATTGATATCTAATTCCAATTTCTTCTTTTCTTGTTCTTCACTCAAGTTTATCCCAAAGTGTTTCCAAACTAGAGTTAACATCTTTCCAAATGGCAAAGCACTTGACTTATTTTTAAATTAAAAAACAGACATGTACTTCCAAATTACATATCCAAGGTTCAATTTCCTCCCCACTGTGACACAGTAAATAAGAAAACCTAGGTAAGGGATAACACTGTCCTTGTTGCCTTTCCTAGGGAGGATATTGGATTGGATGATCAAGCTGATTATCCTTTGCTGATCTCTCAATCCTAGTTCTGTGGTCTTACTGATTTTATTGTGCAAACCTTCTTTGCCAATGGCCCGAAATAGATCAGATTTGATTACATGCTTTTCAATTTCATCACTACCATAGAAGAAAATCTCTTCTCCTTCATATTATATGTTTAAAATTGATGCTAATTTTTGTGCATCAAAACATATACGTTTACCTCTTACAAGAGACACAATCTTATGAGTATCCCCTTTTGTTTCAATCTTTAGATTGCAGTAGAACTGTCTGACTAGGTGTTGGTAATATTTTTCTTTGCACGTTATAATTCCTGTCCAACCTAAGTCATTAAACAACTTCCCAATATCAAATGCCTCAAAATCCTTAAGTTGAACATACCTACCTATGAGTACGTGTCTGTCAGCATAGTTCTTCCAATTTTTTCCAGCTTTCCGATTAGCATACACCTCATCCATCTTGTATTTCGTTCTGTTTTCACATCTGAGTCGGCCTTGATCGGTGTTACTTGATGATGACTTTTACCTCCCATCATTCTTTTTTCTCTTTTTCCGCCTATCTTCATCTGAATCTGTCGATGCGTCATCTGAATCTACAGATGCTTCTCTGGTTGCAGATGGTTCATACTCAGAAGTACCTCAGCAGACTGACCCTTGTCATTATTGCTTCCTACTTGAACTGAATCCTATTGTTCGGGGGCCGTTGTCGAGTCTGAAGAGTTGCTTAATGACTCAGAAATCCTGCTCTCACGATCGGGAGATGAATCTTCGGATATGGTGTGGTTTTGTGCTCTACCCTTCCTTTTTGCCATACTCAGTCGTCAGAAACAAAGGAGACGGTCGAACGATGTATTTGCAATCAGTGGAGGGAGATGGAGATTTGAATGAGACCTAAGTTGGTTCAGTAGGGTGAAAACAAACATTAAAAAATAAAGAGAATTTTTTTTTTTAAATTTTTTGCTAAACAAATAAAGGGATTTAAAACACAAAAAATAAACAACAATATCCTACCCGGTGTTGTGGACGGGTAAACAACCTGTATAATATTCAACACCAGCAACAACTAAAAGAACTGTATCGACTTAATTCCAAAATATTGATAGAAATACCCCTATATGGGCTCACTTAAACATCATTGTTTACATTGAATGAAATATTCCCTTCATTCTTTTAGCATAAAACAATACATTGCAATATTCTCTTAATTGATTATATGGTCATACACGGTCATATTCCCTTTTTACACCTTAGTTTGAAACCTTATATGCTCAATTCCTTGTATAAGACTGATTATTTGGTAAGAATTAAATTGTGTAAGATTCATTGAAACACATACTTATCATATTTAAAACATGTGGCAGTATCAAGAGGAGAGTATGACACTCCCAAACTAAATTATTTTTTTTTTTCGTCAAAAGGAATTTTATTGATAGGAAGAGTCTTTACAAACAGTAGCATCTGCAGCACACAGTTGCAAAAGCCACTGAGAGATACATGGCCACACAATCAGAGACTCAACTGATAAGGCCACCCTGGCCAAGGAATCCGCCACATAATTGGAGGATCTTGAAACAAAACAAAAAGTACATGATTCAAATTTCTTTTGCAGATTGCAAAATATCATGGCAAATACTATGAATTTCCTTCTCCAACTGTGAATTTGCAGTTTGTTGGTGGATCAATGTTTCACAATCCGATTCCACTGTGATATGGGTAGCTCCAATTGTAACCGCATGTAATAGTCCAGATCGAATAGAAATTACTTCACCAATTCAAGGTGATTCACAATGGATGCAAGAAGAATAGGCTGATATTGGAGAGCTAGACTCATTTCCAAGGATAAAGCCTATGCCACCCCGTTTTGTTTTATTATTACAAGCAACATCGTAGTTGATTTTAATGAAATTCGGGGGAGGAGGATTCCATTTGGATGTAGGATATGTTTGAAAAGTTGAGGAGCCATCCTTTGTTTTTGGGCGAGTTTGTGCAATAGCAGATAATGATTCCCAATTTCTTTTTCCAAAACGAATATAGTATTCAACATGATAGGCAGAACACTTGAAAATTCCAACTGTATAGATGATTAGACCAAAAAAAAAAAAAAAAGGGCTATAAAACTGTTAGATCATTCACCACGACCATACTTCTTGTTTAGCACTTCCCAAATCATAGAACCATAGTCAAGTTGGTAGTAATCACGATACACTTCCACAAAGAGATGTGTCAATATACGAAATTTGCACTCTTTGTCTGCATCCAGCCATGCATTCCTCTCCGCTTCAAGTCCAACATCATCACTTTTGTTCGGTTTCAGTACTATGAAAGGAAACAATACCCCACCTTGATACAAAGCAAACAGCATCATATGTTTCCAATGTTCAAAATTTTGACCGTTATAGCGCTCAATTTTTTTAAACAACGATTCAATCCTCCTTTCCTCCGGCGACAGAGGAAGAGGAGTGAGAACACTGAGGGAGGGCACATGGACAGCTAAATCTTCCCCATTGGTGGGAATGCCAGGCATGTCTTACACCTGTTTCAACACCTTAAGCTTGTTAGAAAATATGCTTGTAGGCAATCGGTATCAGACATGACAGAATGTGCCTGTATATAAATATTAGTAAAAATGCATGTGTAAGCATTTGTTAAGTGCTGGAGAGAAAATTATTTTGGTTTTCTAAGGTAATGAGACTTTCTCAATGTGCAAAATACTATGCAGTCCTAAACTATTATTCAATAAAGCGATATTCATGCATATCATAAAAAAGGATTATGGGAAAATGGTGTCTTTGGTCTCCTTCACCATTGGTTGTAAATGTTATGAGGTTTGATTTGGGAAATAAGATCTTGAATTAGTCAAACAAATAAATTGAAAATAGGGGAGTATAGGCTCCATGTGTAGAACTTTACAACTTTAGAATCAAATTGTAAATGGAGCTGAAATTCCAGATGAGTGGAGATCCTGATGGGTCCCAACTGTGGCTAAAATCTCAAGTTGGGCCCACAACCCTATGCATGAGCGATGGACCGAGAGCGGTTCTGAAGCTTAGTATTTTCTATTTAAACAGAAAATTTCCTCTACAGTCCAGATATAGTTAAAGATCTACCAAACAACTATTTTATTTTTTAATTTCTTCTGTAAATGGTTGGGTTCGACTAATCCAGAGGTTATCTACATTCAAATACATCCAGAAATCTATAAACCTACAAAAATAAAAAAAACTAAATGTTAGAGACCAACTGAGCGTAGAAGAGTTAACAATCCCCTAATTGTGCTGATATTGGGATAGCAGGAAGGGTTTAAGAATATTGGATAAATATGGAAAGAGGTTGAAAAAGATTCATTCATGTATCAGTCAGATTAAGGTTCTATTGACTGGAGAATATAATACTTTAATGGGAAAACCTAATTTAAGTAAATAGTAGATGTTGTTAGTTAAAGCCCTGAAAATTTGGGTTGAATAATCCTGAAGTTTTCAAAGTAACACATTAGTGTATCCTTTTGAGTGTGTTAATTAGATCAACCATTATGGGAAAAATTTGTATGTACAGGCTTTTCGATCAACAAAACATGAACCCACTACCCATTTAATAGTAAGTGCGTTGGTGGTGGTGTTATCCTACATTTGGGAGTGGAGTTAGCAACGACAGCAAGAGGAGCACAATCTAAATTGTCAACATATTGCAGACAAACACCAATAAACAGGACAGTTTACAAGGGAGAAAAGGATGACTAAAAATACCAAATATCCTCCAAATGGAAGGAAGTAGAGAACAAAAACAGATATACAAAGAATAAAAAAATCTTTGAGTGTGCAATAACTCCAATAAAAAACTGGCCAACAGACAAAACAGTCCATAATGGAAAAGGACTATAGGCAACAATTCATTGAAAGTCAAAACTATTCTAAAATTAATTAAAACTAACGGTCCCTACATCCATTACATGTACGATAAGTAATATACAAAATGAACGTAGTGGTCAACAAAAGATTCTTCTTCGATCAAACGAAGAAGAATAGAAATACATTAACCAAATTGAAATTCTATTGTTAGAAGAGTTGTGAAGGAGGAGGAGATGTACCTCTACGTTTTCCTCTTATACACTACAAGGAGGAGATGTACCTTATAAACGCTTTCCTCTTATACACTGGATGAAACAAAGAGAATGATACTTCTTCGAGCCTTCACTTTGTCCAACTCAGAGACAAATAAGAAATGGAGAAGATGAGCTCTCTATGTAATATCATATTATTGTTTACATACACTGTCCAAAGCAGAATCCGAAACGGTTTTGGGAGGAATGAAATGAACTTAGTTTTGTCCTTGGAAAACGAAAAGGTTAAGTATTTTTTAGTTTAAATATTATTAGTGTTAATAATGACCTATAAACGAATAGTCCGTACAATGGCATTGAAAATCTATTTCTATTTTTTTTTTTTTTTTTTTTGGTAAAAAGGTAGACTCGTTTCTATTTTTTTTAGAAGAATGGAAAAGTCATTTTTTTTTTTTTTGATAGTCATATCACTATTACTACTCATTCTTAACTTCTTTAAATCCACTCACCACAAAAAAGTAAAATTTCACTGTAAACTACTCATGATTAATGAAGGCTATTTCTTGAGAGAGAATGAGGGAGTGGATAAGGTAGTACCTTATCTACTCAGCAGGAGAATGATTAATGAAGGATATTTTTTTGGGTTTATTGATATTGTTGAAGGGTAGTTTTGTTATGAAAAGAATTGCCATGAATTTTGAGTTCCTACTTTTATAGTATAGTATATAGAATGAAGTATGATAGATATAATAGATAGATAGAATAGATAGAATAGATAGATAGATAGATACAAAGATTACAATCAAAGCCAGCAAGCTATTGTGACGAAGTTAATGAGGGTTGTTGGGGTTGAGTTGTTCACGTGCACTTTGTTGGGTTTTCTATATGTTGGGAACTGCATTCTTAACATCAAAAGATCTTCTTAATAATCCACAACTTTCTTTACGTATGCCCACATCCCAATCGAGTTCTGTGTCCAAATAAATGATCAAATCCCAATCTCCTCTTCATTGAGCCCAACGTAACATTTCCTTTCCATTAGTAAAGTTGTATGCGTAAATGCAGGTGTTTGCTTTTATTCTTCTATTCCCAATAAAATAAGTGTTAAAGCAATGATAGCTATGAAGCATGTACGGTGATATGACATATCGAAACTATTAATGTCAAATTTTGAACATGACCGATATGTAATGAATTTATGTCTATTCGACTCTTCCAATAAGCAAAAAACAAGTATTAAATTTTCCTATCTTTCTTTGGTCAACAAATCGAAATCTAAACTGACAACGATAAAGCATTCGTATGACAAAAATTACAAGGTTAACGAAGGCCTGATTTGGTATGATTTCTATTTCAATATCAGGGGGTGATTTCTATTTCTGAAATTGTTTGGTTTGATTTTTGCGCCTTATTTCAGTGAAATAGAAATTCTGAAATAGCTGAGGAGCTGTTTCAGAATTTCTATTTCTTTTGATTTAGCTCTCGTGCTCTTGAATGAACACATGGTTAATTTCATGGGCATAATAGTAATTTCATGTTAAATATAAAACACCACCCTTCTTCTCCTAATGGTCTCACCATGACCACCCCACTCCCACCATTGCCACCGCCACCACCACCACCACTACCCTGCTACCACCACCACCACTACTACCCCACTACCACCACTACCTTGCCATCACCACTACCGCTGCCACCGCTACCGCCGCCATCACCACCATTGCCATCGCTACCACCACCACCACCACCACTACTTCCACGTCACCACTACCCTGCCACCACCACTACCCCGCTGCCACCACCACCATCCTTCCCAAAGAAATATAAAGAATCTATTCTTAGAATTTGAAGTATGAAATGGATTTATTTATTCTTGAAATATTTCATATTGATACAACCAAAACAATTTCAATTTTTTGACCAAAAATCTATTTATTGACTATTTCAAGAAATCAATCCAAAATTGAAATAGAAATCATACCAAAGCAGGCCGAAGATAACATGGTAGGGTTGTAATGTACTGTGTGAACGGTCAAAGTACGATGTGATTTGAACCATTAACCAACACAATATTTTAAAAATCAACCCTAACAGTTGACCGATCTATGATGCTTGGTTGATGACCAAAAGTGATAAGTCGATCTATTATGGCCATCTAGTCGACCGATCAATGGTGACTACTCTAATAAACCTACCTATCTATGGGTTATAAGAAGGTGGGCATATTCAGTATGCAACATACAACATCAATCTTCCCCTCTTATATGAGTATTAATGATTGTGGGATCTTACATCATGTTTGTATATATGTATTGTTAATTACTAACGGTCTGCTGTATGTGTGTAACGTAGTCAAGTTTAATGAGCATGTGCTTATGAAGTCCTAAAATCGAGGGTGAAGGATTCATTTCCTCCTTTAGTTCGAAAGGTAACCCCAGTCACCGTCTTCCTCTTCTTCTTCCCAATTTTGAACCGTAAACTCTTGCACATTTCATTCTACAATTTCTATTCATCTCTCACGTCAAAGTATCAGTAAATTTTGGCTATTCATTTACAGCCCTACATACACAACTAAAAATCGTAGCACCAACCATACCCATACATAACTATTAATTAATTTTTAATAAAAAATGAATGACAAACCGTAATACCCAAATATGACCCGTAATATACAAATTTCCATTTTCCCTTTTGCTTTTTGCCTTCACACATTTCCTTAAAGTGAGGAGGAAACCTTGCGGTCCATACTTGGGATGTAACAGTTGTGAATTATCCAAGAGATATTTACTTATTAGCCCATATAGTAAATGATGAAAAAGGCCAAAGATGAGCTTCGAGATACACAGTTGTGCAGTTGTATCACAACTGCGCACGATCAAGAGTACTGAAGACACTACAAGCTACTCTCATTAATTTGATTGACACTTATGAGTTGATGGCCTTCTCTATCATCTCCGGCGTGCACATTAAATGCCTACATACATAATCATTGCGCTTTGGAGAGGGAAACCCACAATGGTGCTATCGGATGTTGCATGGTAAGTGGCTTTTGGGATAGAAGGACTCCCTAATAAGTTAAAATTGGGAAGGCTAAAAATGATATTCTTGCAAAAGAGATGTATGGCCATGTTTAGAGGCCATGTTTAACTCTCTTCTCAAACTCAAACGCTGACGTAGAACAATAGAGAGAGATATAGAGAGAGAATAAGAGAGGTAGAGGATGTCGAGATAAACCCCCTCCCAAAATTATGTAATCAGGCGAAATAGTACAGAATGAAAATAGGATTGAAGTAGGTTGTCCAGAAAATCAGGATTGATGGTAGTATCAGTAAGGTTCAAATTGAAATAAACTTGACGCTTTCAACCAAAAAAAAATAAACTTGACGCTGAAGAAAGAGCTCTATAAAAAAAAAAAAAATGAAAGGACAACAAACAGAGCCACTGTGACTTTGTGTGAGACCTTGAAAGAAAGAGAGACAAAATTTTGTAGGGAAAATAAGTGTAGTTGGCAGGAAATAGAACAACATAGCTAAGGTAATATGAGAGAAAGGCACTCAATTACGTGAAAACTTTGAAAAATCTGACAACGAAACAAAGAACTTTACCCGTCAAATTGTTTCCTATAAAAGCAAATGGTAGCAGGCTATCAGTATCAGTCCACTCTACTCCATCAAGAGTACTCGAGACACTACAACCTACTCTCATTAATTTGATTAACACTTATGAATTTTTTTATTTATTTTTTGGTAAAGAACACTTATGAGTTGATGGCCTTCTCTATCTTCTCCGGCGTGCACATTAAATGCCTACATACATAATCATTGTGCTTTGGAGAGGGAAACCCTAAATGGTGCTATCGGATGTTGCATGGTGAGTGGCTTTTGGGATAGAAGGACTCCCTAATAAGTTAAAATTGGAAAGGCTAAAAATGATATTCTTGCAAAAGACATGTATGGCCATGTTTCAAGGCCATGTTTAACTCTCTTGTCAAACAAAAACGCTGACACAGACAAATAGAGAGAGATATAGAGAGAGAATAAGAGAGGTAGAGCATGTCGAGATAAACTCCCTATGTAATCAAGCGAAATAGTACAGAACGAAAATAGGATTGAAGTGATTGCAGTAGGTTGTCCAGAAAATCAGGATTGACGGTTATATCAGTAAGGTTCAAATTGAAAGAAACTTGACGCTGAAGAAAGAGCTCTTTAAAAAAAAAAAAAAAACCAAAAATTGAAAGGACAACAAACAGAGCCACTGTGACTTTGTGTGAGACCTTAAAAGAAAGAGAGACAAAATTTTGCTGGAAAAATAAGTGTAGTTGGCGGGAAATAGAAGCAACATAGCTAAGTTAATATAAGAGAAAGACACCCAATTACTTGAAAACTTTGAAAAATCTGACAACGAATCAAAGAACTTTACCCGCCAAATTATTTCCTACAAAAGCAAATGGTATCAGGCTTTCAGTATCAGTCCACTCTACTCCATCTAAGAACTCTTCCTTTAGACCACCCATGAAGATTCCTACTAATGTTCCAACTGATTACCAAAGGAATGGAAAACCATTCTCAACTATCAACCATAGCAGGAAGAGGACAATACCCCCTCTTCAATTGAGAAGCATTCAAAATAGGTGGCACAACCACCTTGTGGTTCTCCATACTGGACGGATTCCTCCCCAACATCAAAGGCTAGGTTCAAGTGCTTTGAACCCAATAATTATAGATGATGATCCGATGGTGGTGGCACACATTGACATCACCTCCAGTTCTAACGAGGAGGGTGAAGTTCCTACTATAAAAAAAGAAGAGGGAACTTCTAATCTCCCATTTTTTATAAAAAGAGAGGAGGTGGAAGCGACTGCGATGGGGGATCAACTGAAGGTGAAAGGCAAAGCCGTTTGCGGCACTGGTATAAAAGATGGGCTGGACCGAGTACACCAGGAAAGGGAAACATGGTACGTCCAACGTACCCTATATGTCCTAATCGTGTACTCAATCTCCCACCTTCATATTTTAGGTTGATGTTGCTCAGCCATCGTTCGTTATCAGCATTATCTCGCAGCAACTCGACCACGGTGGGAAAGTCTACCAAATAGTTCCCTACTCCCCTTTTATATGCTCCCCTTTACAACTTTTGTGGGCTAAGCAATTCTGTAGTACTTTTGTTTGATCTGGGAAGCTTTTGTGTCTTACACTTTTTTTGGGAATGTTCTGCGTCGCTTTGTGTGTTTGTTTTTTTTTTTTGGGCAACGACTTTAGTGTGTTTTTTAGCTTACCTTTTGGTTTGATCCACTTTTGTCTCTTTCACTTCTTTTGGGAAAGATTTGCATACTGTTGTGTATTTCTTACGTTACCTTTTGTAAGTTTGTGTAGCAAGAAGGAATCTATGCAGTTTTTAGGTTATGTTGGGGTAATGTTCACCTACTGAAGGCTACGTCCTCAACTCAAAGTCGTTCAGATAGAATCTAAATTGAAAAAATGTTCCATCTGAACGAATGTGAGTTGATTGTGTACGCCCACGTACGTCAACATTCACCTCCTCCTGTACCCGTTTCTAAATATGTAATGAAGTACTTTTTCAATCTTTATCTTTAAATTAGGGTATTTTTACTCAAGTTCTATATCCTATGACCTCGGTGCCTCATTATAGCTACACACGTGGTTTTGGTGCATTTCCAACAGTAGCGGATGGACTGACTTTTGTAGATAAATTTTGTAATTTTTGTTGGGTGAATAGATAAATTTCGTAATTCTCTACGTCTTATTTTTTTTTTTTTGGTAAAATTCTCTACGTCTTAGACTGACCAAAGCCACATGCCCAGTCTCTCCACAACATGGGGACCAGGAATGGAATAATGTGGAAAATAACTTTATGGCTCAACCTGATGTCATGGAATGATGGAAGTGAAGAGAAACGTTCATTAAGAGTCATCATCATCGTAATCTTCTGCGTCTTCTTCAGCTATGGTTTCTAATGTAGGAGAGTTTGAAGATTTCTGAGGAGAGATCAAAAGGGCTGGAGCAACCTCCATCTATGACTGAAAATACCTGACACCTTGCAATTCAAATTGCAGGGAACCTCCAAGTACTAGGTTAAATATCTCTTCTTTTCTTCCTTAATTATCTCTGGTGGAGGAGAGAAAGAGAGATCTTACAAGAAGATCGAGATGGAGCTATAAGAAGCCTTCTTTACCTTACCAAGGGATGAGAAATTTAACTTTGTTCTTAATCAAATCAAATTGGTTAAAGTTTGTTTATTTTTTAAATTCGTGTATGTGTGTTTGGATTTCAATTTCTTCATAATTTCAGGGTGTACCCCAATGAGAACAACTGAACATGTCCTCTTCTTCTCTTAGTTGAACTGTTTGTTTATTTCTTCCTCTTGAATTTGTGAGAGAAAATAGATTCATGCCCCATTGTTTTCGAGGTTCCTTAAAAGCAAATTAAAGGAAAACAGTTTATTGGACTCACTGTGTTAATGGTGGCTTTGTGGTGGGAATGTTTGCAGTCAAACAAACTTCTAATGTCTTGAGTTGTTAACCCATTTTTTTCCCCTTTAACCACCCTTCCCTTGCTTATTTCGGAAGGACTGGACAAGAATCCACAACTGTCTCTTCCCCCTTTCATCGTCTGCAACTCATATTTCTAATTATCTATTGGGTTAACCACCAATCTTGACTTAAGGTAATCAAACTGACGTTCCTGCAGCATAAATTATTAAAGGAAAACATAATCAATGTTGGACTAAGTTAAATTTCTCTTCTTCTCCTCCTTAATTATCTATGGTGGAGGACAGACAAAGAGATCTTAGGAGAAGATTGAGATGGAACTATAAGAGGCCTTCTTTACCTTTCCAAGGGATGGGTTTTTGTGTACCTGGTGGATGGAATGGAGAGAAGAGGCAGAGGGTCATGGGATGCTAAAGAACCTGTGTTTCCCATTTATAGAGGAGAGAGTCTTAAGTGGAGATCCTTAAAATAAAAACTTGAAGAAGCCATTAATGATAATAAGGCAAGCCAAGAAAACCGGTACTATTATTAGCTAATGTGAGGGAGGGAAATGTGGGAATAAGAAGAAGGAAGACAAAAATGGTCTGGATTTAAACCAGGGGAGTGGGGCAGTTGGACTGAGAGTGAGAGAGGAGTTGCAGGTGTGACGTGGTGTTTGCCAAAAAAGAAGAAAGAACAAGGAAGAAAGAAAGAGAAACGATGGATGGGGAGGAGTGAGGGAGGAGTGAGGGAGAAGAGAGAATGTTAGGTTAGGTTAGAGTTAAGTTGGGTTAAGGTTGATTACTGTCATTCGTTAGATCAGGTAGTGCCACATGTCGCGATTCTGGGGGTACTTATAGGAACTTATACATGATGGAAACTGGGGGTTGATATGAGTTTCGATTAAAAACCAGGGGCTGATATGTGATTAACCCTTTAAATTATCCCTTCCCTCTCACATTAGTGACTTCACTATCTCCTGCACTCTCATACTACAAACACTTCTTCATACACATGGGTAATCATGCAGTGTAGGGGAAAAAATTTTGCTGCTACGCCCATAGCAGGAATGTTCCTGCTACAAGGCTAGCAGCCAAGGAAATGGAATAATTCACTTCCCCTTTTGGTTCATAAATACCCTCCTAGGTTTTAGTATTTTTTGAAATACCCTTTAAGATCCCATTTCTTTGACTGCCAGCCTTGTAGCAGGAACAATCCTGCTACTAGTGTAGCAGCAAAATTCCGTTCCACTTTAGGACATGTCATCCATCATAACCCTACATGACATGACGTGTCACACAAAGTAGTTCATTGAAAACCCTAATTTTTTGATAGGTAAGGCACTTGAGGTATTCGAAGGGTCTCTGGCGCTTTGGACTCTCTTTGCTCCCCTTTTCTTCTCTTCGTTCTGTACTCCTCTGTCATTTCCTCTACTTTGGCACTAAGCGGTTCTGCTTCGTGGTTCACCCCACTGATTGCGGTGTCCTACGGCTATGTACTGAAGCTTGTGTTGCTCCTCTGGAGCTTTGCTTCCCTGATTCTGGTTGAGCACTCTCATGGCCTTTAGGCACTCTGATTCTCACCGTCATCCCTATCACCTGTCTTTGGATCATTTTGGTCACCATCGCAGTTCCCGGATTAATGAAGCCTTACCTGGTTATATATGGATTTCGGCACTGAACTCTTGCCCAGTGAATGCCCCTCACGTGGAAGCTCGCTCTCTTTATGGGTTTACTATTGGTTTTCCCAAACCTCAAAGGGGGGTTCTTGGCAACTTTCTTGGTAGGCTGTGGGAGCCTCTTGGAATAATGACTATCGCTATTTTGAGAAGGCATGTTTTTATGCTGAATGCCAAACTTTGACTCAAAGGGATCAAATTCTGACGTTAGCACCATGGTGGTGCAATCTGTGTTTGATACAAGTGTTCTAGCACCCTCCTGATGACCCACATTTTTGCTTTGAAAGGGAAACAGTCCAGATTTGGGCCCAGGTTAGTGGGATACTTGATAAGTGTTTCTTAGCCAACTTGGTTCGCCAAGCGGTTTCGTGTGCTAGTAAGGCACTTGAGGTTCAACTGAACTTTGCTGATTTGGGACTACCACAGGGGACTGCCAGAGTCAAAATTGCTTTTAAGAAGCGTCGGTCCGTCAGTATTTCCTCTAAGATCCGGGACGAGTTGGGTATTGGCTACCCTGTGGAGATTTGTTATGAACTGTTGCTTTTTTTGTGAGTGCTGCGGACGTATCTGTCATGACATCTGTCATTGTCCTTTTCTGAGGAGGGGCCCTGATCCAAACCTGGCCCCGTTAGGATTTTACCGGCGTGCTGCGGTTCCTCCTATACAGGTCAATATTTACTCGGTGCCTAATGATCGAAGCCCTGTTAGGGCTGAACGGTCTTCGTCTACTTTGGAGGTCTCACATGAAGGCGAAAGGAAATCCTTGGACCAAACCCCCATCAACAAGGCTTCCATAGAGGATTCTTCAGTTTCAGCCATTATTGTACCACCTAAGATGGCCCTGAGGGATTCAACTAGCACTTTTGATACTAAGAATTTGCCCGAACAAAATGATGTACGGACACATACTCACTCAAATTTCTTTTCAATGGCTGAAGAGTTGCAATGGAACTGTCTTGATGCGGCGAGCCTGATATTTGTGCCGACTCCATTGTCTGACGCCCCTCCTACAATGTCCATCCATCAAGTTTCTAAATCTGCTAATTCTTCCACAACACGATCATCGCTAGTGTTGGCTCTTCGGGGGCGCAGTATTCTCAGCATGCTATGTTTTCGGGTGCAATTTTTGTGGGTGCTCAAAGCGCGCTGCCTGTGTCTAAGAAGTATAAAATAACTTTTCCTGCATGGCCCTCCACTGTGCTCACAGAGTTTGACAAACTCAAGGACTCTCTTTACCATGTTCTAGAACTATCCTCTGATCCCCAACTGCTCATTACTATGCTTCAAGATTTGTTTTCTGCAATTTCGGTCTCTGATAACCACGAATTGCCTGTTCATCCTCTTGTGTACTCCTCCATCCTCACCTACTGTCTCAGTGACCCCGACGATCCTTCCGTCGAAGCCCAGGTAAGTTACTCTTTCTCTGATCATTATTCTCGTGTCTTTGAATTCTGGAATATTTTCTTTGTTGTTCTCCTTTGCCTCTCCCTTTCCTGGTTTATACTAGAAGGCCGATATTTGAGACGTGGATTTTACCCCCCAAGGTTACTCTTAATTCTTAGTTATCTTTTACGTTCTACTTTCGTGTTGGTTATACTATCTGCCTACTGTAGTTATTTGTTGCCTGTTTTCCAGTTTTCTTGTTTAATTATCTCTTGTAGCTTTAGCATGCTCTATTTTCTGTTTTAGGTTTGGTGTGCTTGTGTTCTCTACCTGTATGTTTTCCTTGTTTGTCTACGGACTGTTTGTTGGGGCCATCATGATTCTTCTCTCTTGGAACGTTAGGGGTTTAAATAATCATTTCACACGCCGTTGTCTTCACCATCATTTAACTAAATTCTCTCGTGATCTAATTTTCCTTTGTGAAACCAAGGTGGTGAATTATGATGATTACTGTTGTAAGGATCTTACTTCCAAGTACTATTCGGTGGCCTCTTTACCTAGTACTGGGGTAAAGGGTTTAAAGGGAGGGCTTTGGGTTCTCGCTAAACCTAGTCTTAGACACCAATTGCTTCATCTCCATGCACATTTTATTTCCATCCTTCTCAATGGCTTGAATATTACCCCATTGGTTGCTGTCTATGTCATATGCTCCCACTCACGCTTCTGACCGCCCTACATTTTGGGGAGCGTTGGACGATTATATTGACACTTGTGAATGGGCATTTCCCTTGAACCTTTGTCTTTCCCTGGATCCCCCTTTACTTGGACTAATAAACAACGCCCTCCCAAATTAATTAAACAATGTCTGGACTGACCATTTGCTAACCCTGCCTTGCTTCTTCTTTTTCCTCTGTCTGGCATGCACAAATTGCCTTTGGAGGGCTCGGTTCACAATCCCATTGTCATCCACACCTCTCCTTATGTGAAATCCTTTAAGAAGAGTTTCATTTCCAATTTTTATGGACTTATCAACCTGATTTGAAGGACTGGTGTTCCCATAAATGGGCCACCCTCTCTCCCGGAACCCTCCATTCTAAGCTATTCTTTGAGTAAGCTATTACTTAATTGGAACGAGCAGGTTTTTGGAAACATTGCACATCTACGAACTAAATACCTTGACCGCCTTAGAATCTTGGAAGACATGTCTTTCTCTGATTCACAACACTTGAGTATCAGCGATCTCTCCATGCATTTGGAGTGGATCTTTGCTGCTGAGGAAGCCATTTGGCTCCATGAATCCAGACATGATTACATTTTTAGTGGTGATAGGAACACTCCATATTACCATTCTTGTGCAAAGCTTAACATTAGGAAAAGGCACACCTACCAACTCTGTTCGGAGGAGGGTGATACTCTTGAGGATCTAATTTTAATAGCTGACATTTTTTCTAACCACCTTGCTAAGATATACACTTCCTCTAATCCTTTGGACTCTGATATCATTGGAGGTTTGTTTGACCCAGTGATCCGTCACGAGGATCGTCGATCTCTCCTCTCGCCCCCTTTAGGAAGTGAAATCCCCTAAGTAGTTTTTTTCTATGGTAGCCTTCAAAGCAGCTGGAATGGATGGGTTTTAGGCAAGTTTGTATCAAACTTTTTGGGACCTTATTGACCCTGATGTGATTTGGCTTGTGCATTCACTTTTTCCACTAGGTCGCTTCCTCAAGGTTGTTTGAATACCCCGATTTGTATGATCCCCCCCCCCAAGCATGATGATGCTAACACTGCCAATGACTTCAGGCCTATTAGCCTCTGTAATGTTTCTTATAAGGGACAATTACTATCACTACCCTACACTTAGCCTATATTTATTAAAACTACCCTACCTTAAACTTCTTTTCTAATACTACCCTATTTTTAAACTTTAACATCTCCTTCTACCCTTATGTTTTTAAATACCCAGATTGCCCTTCCTTTTCACCTAGTAACCTGCTAATCTATTTAATCTACCATTCAGCTTCTATTTTTTATTTTTTTTTGTCATTAAAATAGTACAAAATGAAAGCACTCACACACTTCTTTTCTCTCCTAGTTTTTACTACATTTGTTGTTTTTTTTTTTTTTGGGTCCTTCAATTTTCTATTTTATTAATTTTTTATTCAACATTTCATTCTAATTGTTCTTCTTCAACGAGATCATGGTTCTAAGTATCAGTATCATATCGGGCAATACGTACCTATTTTGCTAGTCACTGATACCATCACTGTGCCGATACCTTTTTGGTACCACGCTACATACATATAGGGCTGTAAATGGATCGGATTCGGCTCGGATAGTGCTATATCCGCATCCGCATCTGATTACCTATCGGACGGATTCGGATAGTGCTAAACCGATACGGACATTGATACAGATCGGATGTTTTATCCGTTTACATGTAAATATAGCTTTTTAGATAGCTATAGCCTATCCGTATCCCCATCCGTTTAGCTTTCAGACGGATTCGAATACTGCTAAACGGATACGGACACGGATACGAAAATGGATTTCGGCTATTCATTTACACCCCTACATACAAGGGATCAAATTGTGTGCAAGGATATTGGTAATGCCAAAACTACCTTCTGTTGGCATGATCCCTGGGTGCCTACAATACCAACCCATTGTATTCCACCAACCTTCTTACAGACGTCGGTACAAATGGTAAGTAATCTCAGTTGTAACACTAAAATTCCCTCCTTGCTTTTTTCCTGAAATTTCAAGACTCTGTATTTCAGACTCTGAGGATCAGTGGAAATGCTCCTTGATAAAATCTGGGACTTTCTCCACTCGACAGGCTGCCTCTTATCTACAAACCACTAATCACCGTAACAAGCATCTGTCCACTTGGTGGCGTTTTTTTTGAAAACTTAAACTTCATCGGAAATTTTAAATGTTTTTTTGGCGTGTCTGACATGCAGGTTTACCTGTCAAGAATATTATCTCTCACTGGCTGCTGGTCGAGCCTACATGTTTTCTCTGTGGTGCTCGTGATGAAACCCAATGGCATCTTTTTATATCTTGTGAATGGACTAAGCATGTCTGGGCATCTGGACCCCTCGGCCTGAGAACAGAGCACCTTAGCAGTCCCAATATTGCACATCTTTGTGCCTCCCTTCTCAATTCCAAAGCTCTGGATTTGACTTCTCCTTCCTGTTTTTTTTTCCTTTTTTATTTTAAGTTGTTATTTTGTGTGGTTTGTAAGAAACAATGTCTCAAGAGGGTTGTCTCGGGCCAACCCGTACTTGGTTTTATCTAATGTCAATCGTTGGATGTGGTATTTGAATTTTTAACCCCTCCTATTAATGCACTCACATCCCCTACCCCCAGAATATAACAAGCACCACTAATTGTAGTACCCTGCCTAATAACGATATCCCATTCCCTATTCTGTGCTGCGCAGGCCTCTCTAAATCGTCCATGGGCCTAATTGGCTGGGGGTATTGCTTTTTGTTAGATGGCAAAAGTGTTTTAGTGTCTGCAGGAATTTCGCATTCAACTAACCCAAGGGAGGCTGAGCTAACAGGATTCTTGCAGGGGTGGAAACATACGCTCTGGAATGGATTCAATCCAAAGGAGATATGGATATCTAACCATGGTCTTAGTTCATTTTTGCGACCTAACTCTCACATAGCTGTACCCTAAAATATGCTCTTTTTTTCTTTTTAAGAAGTAGCCAAACTCACCTATAACTTTACTACTATCCCCATATCTCTAAAACATACTCAATGGACGGCTTCTCTTCGATCCCATATTTTGGCTATCCTTCTAACTAAGGATGCCTCCAACTGTTTTGTCTATGATGTACATACTTTTCTTCTTTTTTAATAATAAACTTCCTTTTTTCTCATAAAAAAAAATAAAAATAACAAAAAAAGTAAGCATCCCATACCAGCGTCCTAGGTTGGTAGGTTCAATGGGGATTTTACTCCTCCTAGGTTCCCGAATGTGTAGGTTCCTATAAGTACCCCCTTACAATCCTAACACGTAGCAGAGGTGGTCAAATGGTCTCATTGTAAAATAAGTTTTTTAATTATTAACTAACCTTGCTTATCTGAACCCATATCCTGATGCTGATTAACCAAACCATACCCCTACCTTCACCCTGGTTTACTATGCCATTGTTGAATGATTCAAAAAAGGGTTTTCCATTTTTCTCGCTAATGCCGTTGCCGGAGAGGAAGAAGGTGAACCAGCGGCTATGAAGCTCCCCGTTGCAGCGCTCTGTTGGAAGGAAAAGGCTCGAATAGACAAATTTAACTTCACAAATAGATAGAGATAGAATAAGAGAGGTAGACAGATACAGATAGATAGAGACAAAATAAGAGAGGTAGAGGGAGATGGAGTGGTGTAATAAGAAGATCTTAGCAGGCAATGACATCCAATACGACAATAGGATAGTAGGCGCTACCCAGGAAATTAGGATTGATGGTAGTTGCAGTAGGTTCACTTTGAAAGAAATCTCGAATGGGAGACAGTTGCAGAAGGCTCAATTCAAATCAATAAAAGAAATAGGAATGATAGAGAGAAACTGCCATGTCACTGTGTATGAGAGCTTGAAAGAAAGAGAGACACTAAAGTAATGTGGGGAAAATATGTTAATTTGGCGGGAAAATATATCCAAGTTGGCACAGGAATGTTCCAACTTCAAACCCAAACAAATGGAATCAATTAATGGTCAACTGCCTAAATTGATAATTGGTAACTAGTGCTTCTTAAAGACGGGTGGGCCCCACACCCCTCTTGTGAGAGTAACTACGGAACTGCACCGGTCAGGGAACCATAGGTGCAACAAATTCTACCTCCTCCCCCTCCTCCAATGAGTCCACATCGTCTACGCGATTCAATAACCCACGTCTCAATCTTTCATTCATTTCTTCTTCTCCACAGTAACTCCTCTCTAAGTCTTGTGGCCACTCCATCTTCTCCACCCTTCCCGTCAGCCCAAACCCTCTTGGGCAAGAATCTTTCTAACTAAAACCTTAATCACACCCATTTCTATCTCCATCACATTTCTTGTACCCAATTATATCCCCAAATCTCTTTTTCCCAGAAACCCTAACCATCATATACATGGCATCAAAAAAGCAGTCGGGAACAGTCTTTGGAGACCCTGAAATAAACGACGACTTAAAGCAAGTAATGGGTCCTCCATCATTCCCAGTTCACATTTATACACCAAAATCCCCAACTCTTCTATTCGCAGAAACTATACCCAACATATCTATGGGATCACCATCGAAATCTGGAATATTTCTAGGAACATTCCAAGTTACAGTCCGAGAGTATGAGAGTGATGGTGATTTTGAGAGCGATGGATGTTCTCTAACTAACGACGACAAAGATTCATTTATGCGTGGTTCCTCACCCCCCCAGGTAAGTTTATTCGACTCTGATAAAGGGTGGTTTAGTTGGTATCTTTATCAGTCTAGAAACATCGAACAAGGAAGAAAGGTCATATATCAACATGTCTCTGCTTTAAATATCCCCCATCTCTTCGAGGGAAAGTCAAATTTGCTCTATCCTACCATAGACTGTTACCCTGTATTAGTAAGACTGTTCTACTGCAATATGCGCATTCAGCAGACTGGCTCAACCTTCAGAATTATTTCTTTTGTCAAAGGAGTATATTTTGAATTTGGACTCGAAGAATTGAACTGTATTCTAGAGTTAGAGGCATCGGACACACAAAAGTACTTCCCTCCCTCCATCCATTTTAATGAATTGGATGTGGCCAATGAGATTTTGGAAACCATTTTACGCAAATCTCCATCTTCTCCAAACCTTACAATAACGTCCAACCATTTGAACACCGTAGCAAAGGTGCTACATTTGATTGTCCAATCAAATATACTACCCCATGGCGGTAGACGTGATTTAGATCGTCCTTTTGAAGCATATATCATTTACTGTCTGATGCATGAAAAGAAAATCTGTATGTCTTGGATCATCATGAATCACATGGTATGGTTCGACATTAACAGTGACCAAGGGAACCTTTCATATGGGCGCCTCATCACTAAAATTCTACAACATTTCAATGTTGATCTCACCCATGAGGTTACTATTCAACCACCTGCAGATATTGACACCAACAATCTGAAGATGCTCAAGATTCCAAACACCAAAACTCTTAGTGACAGTCATGGAACTGATTGATTGTCGGGACACTATTTGTTTCTTTTTGGGTTGTAATTGAACATTTCATTCCACATTTCTGCTCTTTAAGTGGACTGTTTATTTAGATACAATTCTTATGTTTTGTGGATTTAATTTTTATGGGGTCAATTGACCATTACCTCTCTTTGGATCTGTGTGTGGGATAATGTTTCTAATTTTGCCTTTTGTGTTTTTGTTGAAGCAAAGGTTTTTGGAAATTACCTCCATACTCATATATGTTGGGTATAACCAAAACAACGAATCATGTTGTGGTGGGCAACAGTCTATACAGCCCATCTAACCTGAAACCCTAGTCTTTCCCATAAATACTAAAGCTGGAGGCCCCAACATATGTAGGTGGAAGTGGAGGATCCGGACTCCAACATATCCAGTTTATTCAAAAGTTGATATACAGGGTGTATTGCTTTAACCAACTTTGTGCTTAAACCCTAAACCCTAACAATTTATTCATTTGATATACATTTTTATGCATGCCGTTTCCTTCCTCATCATTACATTATTCATACGAATTAACGAGCATAAAAGAAAGGGAAGGAAATTTAGTGACCAGCAGGAGAAGAAAATACAAGGCACTCTCCCCTTATAAAATTCTTCTTAATTGATGGCTATTGAGCCTTCAAATATTGAACACCTTTTCATTTTATTGCTCAGTAGTGTTGCTCATCTAAAGCCTTTCTATGAACTACTTTTGGGATACTATTGGAAATGCTTTGTGGGGTCTTAGTCTTTGTCTTCAACTTTTGCACCTCTTTGACCTCAGGAGGGGACTTATCTCATCTCGCAGGTATGTATGGATGTATAAGGGTGTCCATGTATACTGGGATTAAAGAAAATGGACAAAGTAAACTCATGAAGGGGTACAGTTCGTGGCCTAACTTAGCCGATAAAAAACCAAGTATTATGGTTGCCAAAATTTCATTTTCTCATTTCCATTATTGCTTTTTTATTGGTGTCTGCCCCAAAACCCTATGCTTGCACATCTTGGCCAAACTCTTGCAACACAACTGACTTTAACACTTCATTATGCCTTATAATAGACTGCTTTAGTTACATTTCAGCACAAATGATAAACCCTTAAGTTCTTATTTGTTGATTTCTCTATTAAATCATTTGTCATACGCTTAGGGTACCACCTTTATTGAAGTTTCCCTACCCCATGTTTAATGGGAGCTGCTGAACGTTGCAGCAAAAGCTATAACTGTTACTAATGCTGGAAATTTATTTCGTTCTCCCATACACCCCTTCAACCCAGGTCATGCTCTGCGAAAACCTAGGACACACACCCAAGGTGATCCAATACGTTTGGTGCTGTCTATGTTGGAATCAACATTATTGAACGTAGAATTAAATTCCTTATCATTTTCATTCATATACTTTTGCCGATTCTTAATGTCAATTAGTCATTAAACCACCCTTCTTATTGTGCCTTATATCCTCAAATACTTGATGCTTAATCATACGAAAGATAAACTCCATATATTTCATTACAAAGAGACTAAATAATGCTAATCTTGCATTTTTAGTGCACATAATATCAAATCATCTCGCTTTCTCTTTAGAAATGTTGCATTATTTTCATCAGATTTGTGCATGGACAATCCAAATGAAACAACCAAATCGTTCAAGATTGAGGACTATTTTCTGTTCACAACTCATCTAATTTGTGCAACCAACATGACTACTAATTAAAGTAAGCTATTTTTTTCACCGGTTCGCCACCACATTTCTTTACATAACTTGTTCCTAGGTAGTACAGCCCCTAATCATAAGACTAAACACGTCACACAACATTTTTCAATGAATAACAAAAATTTTTGCATTAATAAGGCAAGGACAATTGTGTTGCAATTTCATACATTTAAAGTAAGTATAAAAACATGTCACACATTACTGTTACTATTTACATATAGAGTAAACTAACAGATGAAATACCCAATCATTATTCCTAATACTAAGAAAAAGCAAGCAAATGAGATTGCCACTACAAATTTCATGCAAGTCCCTTCATTCAAAGCGTTACATGTCCCTCCATAGACATCTACATGGCTTTGATTACTTTCATCCAACCCGGCTTCAACAATTGATTTAATCTCCAACGATCATTCATGGACATCACCACTCAATATATTCCTTTGCGATACCCCTTGTATCCCATATGACTGTTGACTGAAATTGTATAATTTGAACATACTTTCAGCTTCAGAATGGCGGCTGTAAGCCTTACACACAGCATTTGGATAACGAAGGACATGCATACTACACTCTTCCCAACTCATGTAAATTCCTGGTTTACGCCCCTGAAAGACAACATAATACTTTTGGGTCATTTTCCCTCTTCAATGATCTGCAACCCATCATAAGATTTTAGCATGACTATTTAATTTCCACACAACATAAGGGAACTAATTGCCAACAAATTTCAGCCGTTGACAGAAGAGAATGATACAGTGGTTCCAACACATGCTGGTTCGATTAACATATAATTAATCTAAAATCCCAACATTTAAATCCATTCAACAGTGGTCATCAACAACAGTTTTGTTTTTAATCCATACATAATTACATCAAATGGCCATGTTACCAAGACAAATCTAATACATTACTGAAATTTTTTTAATTTTTGGAATTGGAAGCTTTATATATATAAATTTTGTATAGAGGGGGGGTTCGAACCGGGGAGGGGATAAGGTACCAGCCAGGAGACTCGAACTTGAGACCTCCTGGTGAGCATGGGCATGAAGCGCATCATGGCTCACCAACTGAGCTAGGCAGTTGTTGGTACATTACTGAAATTAACCCATACTAGTTCTTATGATACTCTAACAAGAAGACAATTCAGACTTAACAACAATCCAACAGGGGGATATGTTACATGCGATAAATACTCAAATCAAATACAAATCAAACCGAGTGTAGATCTAAACACACCTCCATTCATATGAACGAGAAAAATAACTCTACATTATACACATCCATTCTATAACAAATTACTCTGATATTTCAACACTTTAATTTCTGTACACCTGCATTCAACATTGTTCTTCTATGGAATCCTATATGTTAGAAACACACAGATGGATTAACACTACTTGTTACGAGACATCCTACCAAACCCACAATCCCACTTCAATATAACCCACATTCCAAATTCATCGAAAACTTATAACAAAATGACCCGACCTCCAAAATTGGGGTAAAATGTAACATGAACAATTACTAAAATCCATACCTGTGTTTTGGAAACTCAGTCAAATACAAGACTAAATGAGTTGAAGGCAGCAAAACAAACTTTGGGTTTACCACATTGACAATAGAGTAATAGACGAACTGATTGCTATAGGAAGTAAATACAGAAATATTAGGGATCTGAATTTCAGATCCCTAATGTATCAGAGGTGGTAGAAGATGAATCAGGATAAATCTAAAGGGGAAAAATTTTACTCACATAGATTACCCATCAGGTTTTGGTCGATGGGATTTGGGTGTTAAAATGGACGGTGAGACTTAAAGAAGGCATTCGGAAATTAAATTAAGAATCATTAATGAGTTCTGGTTTAAACTTCTAACAGGCACAACAACAACTATAAAATCATTAGCGAGTTCTTGTTTTTACGTATAACAGCCACAACAAGAACATAAACTCATGAATAAAGCTCATTATTCTAAACTAGGAAAATTTATATCACAAACTAACCTCTCTAAATTGTAGTCGCAGTGCTGAAAAATAAACAACTTCGATATACTGATGAAAATATCCTCACGATAATGGAGATGCCGGCGGTCCCTGTTTGTTCAGAGCTATGGAAGACGACGAATACTGAAAAACCCTCTTTAAGGGAAGATGATGATTAAGGAAAATCCCTCTTTTACACTTTTCGACCACTACGTTATATGACGTTTTGCAATATCCTTCAGTTCCGCACAACAACTTGGACTGTGCAGTTGACGGATTTGTCCTCATTTTTCAAAATGTACTTCAAAAGGGAAATTACAAATCAACTGTCAGACTGTCAGACTTAAACATAAATGCCCATACCATAATCCACGGCTCTAAAGTAACCCTTTTAAATGAAAGGTCAGATTTCAAGAACGCATTCGCAGCCTATTTCCACGCACATCCCGCGACCTTTAAGCCATATATATATATATATATAGATGGAGTACGTGAATGACACCTTTATAGGTGTATTTAAAACTTGAAACCCTCTTTTAGTTTTCCCTCATCTAATTCCTAAAGTTCTTTAAGATAGGGGTACAAAATGGTTTTCTAAAATATTGTGAAAGTGACATATCATTATGTCATTATCAAAATGTGTCCTTATGTCATATAATTATGTGATGCATATTTTTTCGAGTATATATGTGAAATGACACCATTACCCTCATTCAAAAAATTATGTCATACCAAAAGAGCAAAAAAAGTAAGTTATGCAAATTATTTGTCACCTTGATGGGTGCAAATAAAAAATACACACACACACACATTAGCAAACTCACACGTGTGGACATTTGTCGAGAAAGAGAGAAGCACATCAAAAATTAAAGAAGGTTTTGTCTATATGAATTTTATTATGCTTTTCATCTAAAAAATAAAGAAGGATTTGTATTGTATATGACTCTTTGACTCTAACTCTTTTGTTTTGTCTCTGAAGGTATGTGGAGATTTTATCCTTATAAGTGACGGAATACTGACCAACATATCCTTTACACAAGCACATCAATAATGGACCATGAAATACTTGACTTGGGTGTCTTCTTCATGGTCACCATTAATTTGTATCGAAAGCTCAATACATGGATTCCAACAATGATAATCTTGTCGTTATTTGGGCTTGTGGAAGAACTTTTTCCTAAAATGTACTTCTCCTCCTTCGGTGAGTGCGGCTTTTCCTTCGCCGTGAGTGTTCCTTCTCTTTGTCCCCAGTGAATACTTCAACGAGTCGTTCTCTCTTTCAACACCTGCTATAGTGATTCTATCCTCTGGTCCTTCTACATCCCGCACTCAAGACATATAGTGTATGTGGACGATGAACTTGTCAGAACACAATATTTGTTATTGAATGGCCTAATCTCAATAGAGACAACACACGTGATAAACCCTAATAGGGTAAGATTTACAATGATAATGTAGGTACAATGTGTGCCTCCTCGGACAACACCTTACGGGTGTCAAGGGAAAGCCTCCCCTTTGTGTTGGTGACTCAATGAGAGGGGGATGTGCGAGATTGCACGATTTAAAAAGGAAATAATAATTAAAAGGAAGGAGTTGCCACCTAGGTTGTTACGGACTTGGAACCTTGTGTGGATAGCCTAAATCATGGTTAAAGGATAAGGCTACGATTGATTCTATATGGTCTTGCCAGAGTGGGTAAGAGGTCAGGTTACATTGTTACCTAGGTGGGAAGGTTTTATGCACCCTACCCCGCCCGAATGAGTCATTCTTTCTATTAGATGCTAAAATACAAATATTCTCTCAAAACAAAATGTCATATACCAACATGCAAAGCTAACATTTATTCATGCAATCATGATATAAATTCTACATTAATTATATGCAAACACATTGAATATTTACACTAAAAATAGGTTATTTTAAAGACCTACATTATGCCAAATTTTAAATGAAATGAGGGCTAGACATATCTAAGTATGACCCTCGACAAGGATCGAAAAGGGAGATTCCTCTGCATAGGTGAGTTTTTACAAAGAAATTTTGGTAGAACTCTGACTTATTCATATGAACTTTGTTGGCGAAATATTGACAGAACCCGGCTCAGGGGGAGAGGGATTGATTATTTCTCTCTTTTTAAGGATTATACCTCCTAAAAAGGTTGGGCTTAGAAGTGGATCAAGCACGTACTTCTAGGCCAAATCAGGGAGATTCCCTTTCTTGGTGCAGTTTTGGGCGTTGATCTACGTCCGAAGATCGGATTTTTTTGTACAATATACTGTTGGAGTCGTATTTTCAAACACTATCCAATGGTGTAGGTGGTGGTTCATGTTTTGGTCCAAAAATATTTAAAATTCAGGATATGTGTTAACACCATTTCGATGTCGGATGGACTTTCAACAATCTTTTTAAAACTACTTCTGCACCACTGGCTAACGTCAATTATTTTGCACTCAAAGTCATTTATCCAAACCTTATCGGGGTCATGGCGGGGAAAACTTGGTGGTTGTGGGGGTGAGTCCTTCTTGAGAGAGGTACAATGTCAATCCACGTCCTGTTGTCATCATAGCTGGGGGTGACAAAATTCATTTGTTTCCCAAAAATGAAACCTCATCCAGATGCAGTTCATACCATGTTAATAAAATTAAGTGAGTGACTAAAGGCTTGAGTTTTATAAGATAGAAATTCAAATGTGCATTCCATAAGCAGCTGGTTGAATAATATAATATAGCACCATGACCCTAATGCTCAGGAATTACACACCAATAAAATTGAGCAATAAATGAAAGACAACAATTGATCAAAGAAACAGAAAACGGATGGGGGAAAACAATAAGAAATAACATTACCCTCGGTAATTTTTATTTCTTAAGTATAAACATTAAACATATGAAAAGATAGTACAATTGAATGAGAGGACAATGAACATTAAACACGAAGCTATTGCAACAAAAACAATGCACGTGTACTGGAAACACAATCCAGAAAGGCCTTGATGGAAGGCGTAAAGGCGATTGCAAGTGATAGAAGAATAAACCAAATCTAAAGCAGACCAGAAGATGTTTCTATAACATACCAATCCATTTTCAGAGTAGGTCGTTATAGTGAATTTCTGATCGCAGCTGTAGTCCTTGGTGAGCAGATTTTTGGCTGCAGAGAGAAGGGAAAAAGGGAGAGATAAATGCAGAGAGAAGAGGAGGGAAGAGGGAGACAGAGAGCGGGAGGACAAAGGGAGGGGGATCTTTGGCCAAGAGAGAGAGAGGTCTTACTAGAGGCCAGAGGAGTCTTGTTAGGGTTTTACCGGAGCCAAGAATCTGAGGTTTCTTGTTGGCACCATGATGCGTGTTGACAGTGTCGGACTGAGCAAAAAAACCCATGGTGAACCAATCCATATTAAAACCCGAGTCAGACATCTCCCTATGGACAAGATAGGCTGTATCCAATAGGTCAGCCTTGAGGAGAAGCAGAATTAAGGCATTATATGTTGATTTTGAAGGTTTATATCCGAAATCCTTTAGCCTCCCGAGCTCCTCAAGTGCTGCATTCCAAAACCCATTTCTGCAACATTTTTGGATCAAAACATTAAGCAAATTACCAAGAATTTCTTTGTCATCCTCTCTAATTTTTCTAAGAAAATGTTCCGGGACTCTACTGTTCTTATCAAAACCCAATCTATCAAGCAGAGCATGATAAACTCCAACTCTATGGCTATACCCAATTTGTCGACCAGCCCAAATGAAGAACTTGACACCCAATTCAGGACGTGGTACAAGTTTCAACACCTCAATTACTAGAGAATCATTTAATTTCTGCCTGAATTGCCTAAGAAATTTATGAGTTTTGTCACCTAAATCGTCTTCATTATCTCTAATTGCATCTGATATCAGTATGGCTTCATCAGAGAACTTACCCGAATCAAAACTCTTACTCGACGAGCTATGTACTACATCCTGCAAAAAAGGCAAAATCTTGAGGTGAAACGGGTCATTTTTTTCTGTTGTTCTTGTTAGCATATTAGCATTCCATTAATCACAGAGGTTTAGGGATTACCTGAACCGAATGGAATCGCAGCAGAAGGGATGATCAAATGCGGCTTGCAGTTACGAGCAAGTCACGATCACGAACAATCTCTAAAGGTTTCTCCACGAAGAAGAACTCCACACCACAAAACCCTAGGCAATGATGGAAACCCTAGGACAACACAGAACTTGAAAGAGAGGGAGAGAGACGGCTTCTCAAAAGATATGAAATTCATTGTGCTAGGGTTTAGGCCTAATACTTATTTATAGACAAAAACCCTGGGCGCCCCTCTCACTTGGTCAACTTCCACTACAGGTCTAGACCGAATAGAAAAGGGGAGGGGTTGGTCACTTAAGTGACCGACCCCTCCAGAGCTCAGGTCTCACACGGCCAGCCCCTCGTGGGCGCACTAAATTGGGCCCAACCCATTTACGTTTACATCTCCCACTGGCCCACATAGGGTGCATAATTTAAATTATGCATTCAAGTTTCTCTCATTCCGCGTTATCCTCCATACAGGTAATGGGGCGTGTGACCTGTCGAGATGATACAACATAGGAGTACTATATCAAACTTCCATCTAGCCAATATAGTACATCACTTACAAAAAAGTCTCAAAATTCCCCAAACGATCCACTTACACCCGATCTAACACTCACGACCCCTCATGATGAGAAGTGTTAATCCTTGGTATGTAATGTACTCATGACTGCGTTGATCACAAATATGACATGTGGCCCGGGCAATGAGTCACATAACAAAGGTGTAACGTCTAATGGTTTTCCCTAAGCCCCTCATGTCAATCCAAATATCCCCAACAGCTTTCCCAATCGCTTCCCGCTGGACCGCATCATCCATGGTCCTAAGAAAAACGTCAAAGTAGCGTCATTGAGTATCCTTTTCATGACATTGTCTCAGGTAATGAGGGTACTATGGGATTAATATAATCCACATGGCTCACACAGTGACAAAGTAGGGATCCATTCGGTTACTCTCACAATCGGTCGATATAAGCACATGCAGTATGATGTGCATGCTATGGCGTAACTCCCACTACGGTGGGGATGCCACTCGCAATAAATAAACGCCATATAGATATTAGTCTAGTCGCTTCTCTAAGCGCCTAACCTGAGTCTCTAGCGCAGTCACCCTCATGGTTTCAGCCTAGAACCTCACATCTGGCTTCTAACAGGCTACTTGGAAGTGGGGTGTCTTCCAAGTTGGACCAAGTAAAGGTCTCATCTTAGCTCTAACTAAGGCGCCATAGAGAACACATGCTCATGGGCTCATCTCGCTCGCTGCACCCCAGGGCCGAGGTGAATCACCCATGTGAGTGGGTCGATTCTAAGCCTAGTGACATCTTTACAAACAATGAATGTATACGCACAAGATTACTCAAACAAATATATGCTCATCAATAAATGTAAGAGAAATACAAATTAATGTCCATCACAAACAAAGTGTTCTCAAAGAAAATACATATCAGATCTGCCTGAGTCCCAAGTTCCTAACGTGAACTAGGAAAACATCTCTGGCAATGGGCTTAGTCAATGGATTAGCCAACATATTGCCAGTGGAGATATGCTGCAGAACCACTTCACCTCGTGCTACCATGTCTCGAATGTAGTGATACCGTATGTCAATGTGCTTGACTCTACTATGGAACTTGGGGTCCTTCGTAAATGCAAACAC
This sequence comes from Telopea speciosissima, assembly GCF_018873765.1. Lineage (NCBI taxonomy): Eukaryota > Viridiplantae > Streptophyta > Magnoliopsida > Proteales > Proteaceae > Telopea > Telopea speciosissima. Next base: position 35,847,605 of record NC_057917.1, on the reverse strand, counting down.
TGTCGTGCTGTCATAATGTATAAGCACAGCATCGTCTGAGTGAGCAGAAACCCTAAGTCTCTGCAAGAACCTCCTGAGCCAAACGGCCTCCTACACTGTTATCAAACATGTGACATACTCCGACTCCATCGTGGATAGGGCAATGCAGGTCTATTTCTTACTACTCCAAGTGACAGCCCCGCCTCCCAGGACAAACGCATACCCTGAAGTAGACTTGTGTTCGTCTCTATCACTAGCCCAATCAACATCACTATAGTCTCTCAGTCTCAAGCCTAAACTACTGAAGGTGAGCGAGAGGTCTGTAGTGCCACGTAGGTATCGAAGTATCCTCTTTATTGCCTACCAATGAGCTGGCCATGGGTTACTCTGGTAACAACTCACCATGCCAATGGCAAAGCAAATATCTAGACACGTGCACATAAATGCATACATTAGATTGCCTACTGCCGCTGCATAGGGTATTTTGGACATTTGGTTTCTCTCTTCATCACTCTTAGGGCATTGGTCTAGGCTCAAAGTGCATGCCTAGTCCATTGGAGTGTCAATGGGTTTCGAGTTGCTCATATGGAACCGCTTCAGGACTTTCTTTATGCAAGTCTCTTGAGACAAACTAAGAAGTCTCCTAGTGCGATCCCTCACAATCTTCACGCCCAACACAAAGTTGGCCTCACCTATGTCCTTCATCTCAAAAGTAGAGGACAACCACTCTTTAGTAGCGACAATCATTTCAATGTCATTCCCTACCAGCAAGATGTCGTCAACATACAATGATAGGATAAGAAACCCTGCCTTAGACCGTTTAACATACACACAGTAGTCCTCTTTAATCATGTCAAAATCCATAGTAGTAATGGCATGGTGAAATCTAATGTACCACTGCCTGGATGATTGCTTAAGGCCATAGATGGAACGTTTGAGACGGCATACTTTGTGCTCATGTCCCTTCTTCTCAAAGCCCATGGGCTGAGCCATGAAGATCTCCTCGTCCAGTTCTCCATTGAGAAAAGTAATTTTAACCTCAATTTGGTAGAGCTCCAAATCCAACTTTACGACAATGGCTAGAATGAGGCATATTGAGGCTATTCTCACCACAGCGGAGAACGTCTCAGCATAGTCTATACCCTCTTTTTGGGTATATCCCTTCATCACAAGACGTGCCTTATACTTGTCAATTGATCCATCTACTTTTCGCGTGACCTTCAAAACCCACTTGTTCTCGATGGCCTTGCGTCCAGGTGGAAGATCAACTAACTCCCAGACTTGGTTCTTACTCATAAAACTCAACTCATCTTCCATAGTAGCTTGCCACATTTCCTTAGCTGGAGAAAGGAGCGCCTCACTCACTGAAGTTGGCTCATCCTCATCCCTCGGGACATAGACAAGGGCAGCGTCCCCTTCAATCTCAAAATGACGTCGGGGAACGTGTCCATGTGCGCTCTTACGCGCAGAGGGTTCTTGACCCGTGGGTTGTATGCTTTCATTAGGTAGCGCACTCCCACTGGGCTGATGATCACTCTCACCCTCTCTGGCGTCTCATAATGAGTGTTTAATTCCTCACCCTCGCCAAGATTAGGTGAGACGCTTTCATCAGTCTCTATCTCAAAAAGATCAAGGTCTCTACTAACGTCACTAATGCTAGGGAAATCGGTCTCTAAAAAATCCACATCGCGGGACTCACTCTCTGTCATTCCTCTATCTTGATGTTCACCGTACACTACATAGCCTTTCGAGGTATCAGAATATCTTATAACGATACTCTTTTTAGCTCTAGGGCCAAGTTTCCCAAACTTATGGGATGTACTATGAACATATCATGCACATCCCCATGGTCGCATATGCCCTAAAGTGGGCTTTGCGCTTTTCCATAATTCATAGGGAGTGGAGAGAACTGACTGTGATGGCACGCGGTTAAGGATGTAGGCAGCAGTCAACATAGCATCCTCCCAAAAAGATATTGGGAGGTTGTCCTGCGCCATCATCGATCTAACCATATCTAAAAGCGTTCTATTCCTTTGCTCTGCCAGACCATTTTGTTGTGGAGTGTGGGGAATAGTCAGCTGCCTAGTGATTCCTTTTTCCTCACACATCTCTTTAAATTGATCGGACAAATATTCGTGTCCTCGATCAGTGCGTAGAATTTTTAACCTCTTGCCTTACTGATTCTCAACATCTGTTATAAAGCATTTGAAGCAATCTAGCACTTCGTAGCGGTGAGCGATTAGATACACATAACCATATCGCGAATAATCATCGATAAAAGTGAGAAAATAGGAAGTACCATGACGTGCCTTCACGTTCATTGGTCCGCAAATGTTCGAATGGACAAGCTCTAGGGTCTGGGTTACCCATTTATCATTTCCAAAAGGCTTTTGGTGGGCCTTACCCGCTAAATAGGCCTCACATGTCGGTAGGTTGACTTTAGCGAGTGAGCCAATAAGGCCTTCTCGAGCTAGCCATCCCATCCTATCTCGACCTATGTGTCCTAGTCTAGCATGCCATGTAATTGAATCTGGACTAGTATTAGAATCAACTACAAAAGATGAAGAGAAAACAATAGGAATTATCAAATCTAATTTAATAAAACCATTCTCAAGCCTACAATGTCCAAAACTTCTACCATCCAATCGTATCTCAAAAGAGTCACCATAAAAAATAAATGAATATCCTGAAGTCAATAGTGCAGTAACTGAAAGTAGATTATGCTGGATTTCTAGTGCGTATATCACATCATAAAGTAGCAAGATGCACCCAGTGCGCAAGGTGAGCTGGTAGGTACCAACTCCTCGAACTGCTTCACTAGTGCCATTTCCCATATATATACTTTGGGCGCCATCCAGAATCTTTCTATAATCTAAGAACCCTCCTCAATCTCGCACTATGTGTCTTGTTGCACCTGTATCCACAATCCAATCAGATTGGGATTGGGCAACCAAAACATGTGTACATATAAAAGTACAAGGAGAGAGAGGTAGAAATGGTACCTGCTTCGCTTCAGTGCAGTCACGAGCGAAGTGCCCCATCTTCTGGCAGTTATAGTACTTGACCTTGGTATTATCTTTCTTTCCACCTCGCTTGCCACGTCGACGCTTGGTGGTCTTACACCCAATTGACGCAGCTTTCTGAGCTTGATCCTGATTCCCAGTGTGTCTCTGTCTCTTGCGCTTAGACCCATTCATGAGTTATCCCGCTGGGGCGACAAGGGCATGTGATTGGGTCACCTCTAGGCGCTCTGCCTCTAGTTTCACATGAGCGGTAATGTCATTAAATGTCTTGACAGTGTCATTATGTGTCAGAACTATCTTCATCTGCCCCCAAGAATCAGGCAACGTCCTGATGATGGCCTGTACTTGTTGTTCATCGGTAAGGTGTACCCCAACATCATCCAATTTTTGGATCATGTCTTTCACGACCTTGAGGTGTTTAACCATAGTGTGCTTGGGGTCCTTACGGTACATCTCAAACTTCAAGGTCATGGACCTAAGTCTGGTCGTGGATGTACCGCCACAGTCGAGCCTTACCTGGTCCCACATGGACTTGGCAGTCTCGCACTTCTTATACTGACCGATAAGATCATCGTGCATCGTGCTTAACATAAAAAAATGCATACTACGATCTCTCTTAAACCAATTATCGTAAGCCTATTTTTCTTGACGGTGACAGGCGGTAGTACCCACTTTGGGTGGGACCATCTCAGTGGTCAGGAGGTCTAGGTAATCTTGCTCATTAAGCAAGAACTTGGCCTTTCGGTGCCACATGTCATAGTTGGTGCCATCCAACTTGTTGCCTTGGTTAAGGTCAGTAACAACACTTTTCGATGTCATCACTACAATATGCAAGGGAGGACATTTAATATACATCCATAAATCCACAAATTTGTTCAAGAAACCCTAATTAAAATTAAAGGTACCCTTCCCCACACGGTGAGACAAAAAACTTCGCTAAGTTGGTAATCAAATCTCACAATGTGTGGGTCTGGAGATGTATAAATTTAACTGATTTCGAACAAATGTAGAAGAAAAAACAAGAATCTCCTAACCACAGTTTAATGCGTCATATATACAGGTGCACAAGGGACTCACACAAGAGACCCAAATCTGGTACTTGAAGTGATATGCCGAGTCAGTACGGGGTTGTAATACATAGTGTAGTAGCTCCCATTACATGGCTTCTCAAAAAATATTAAAATTACAACCGGCTATTTACATTCAAGATCCTAGTACAAACTACCGGCGAGCACTATACTTTGTATCACTTCCAGGCACTAACTCTAACGTACATCTATCCAAATAAACACATCACTTGACAAGTACTAAATCCATCTCATGAGAAATAAATAATAAAACACATGGTTGCATGAGATGGGGTGTTTGACAGCGATACCCTAATGGCAGCGTCAAACAGATCCATACCGCAATGGGGGGAATCATATGTTTCTTTATTAACAAAGTGGCCTTGAGCAATCTCCAATACACATGGGAAAAATATAGGACGATTTGGGGCAACACCCTATCTCCCATTTTTCTCTCATGGATCTCACAAAACGATTTCTCAGTAATGGGGGTGCACATGAAATAAATAAAATACCCTCCAAAAATGAGAAACCCTACAGGGGAGGCCCCCAAAATTTGTTAAAGACCACAAGAACAAACCATGAGCATTCATATTAATTGAACAAGCCACATATGATATGCATTTCAATAACATATATGGTTTATCCCAAAAACAAGAAAACCAAAGAAAACATATAATAAACTATAACTCTCATGCTCAAGTACATAACCAATCACATGTATATAAGACATAGCTATAACCAATCAATCAATCATATGCATATTATTAGAACCAAAAGTATAAGCCCAATTAGGGAAAAAAGGTAAGGGGGAGGGTGAAGGGATTCCCACTTCACCCATCTCCTTCCCCAAAAAAAACCCCTAAAACAAAACAGTAAAAACCAAATCTACCCCCATATTTTACTTTTTATCATAGCTGTTGTAGCCATATGCATGCAGCAAGGCACAAGTATATTGTTGGGCAGGCTCAATACAGATTGCTTTTTTTTCTTTTATCTGTGGGTCCATCCATCCACCATGCCCTTTTGTAGATGTTTGTTTGTTTTTTTTTAATAACAACAGATTGCTCAATCCAACAAATCATAAAGCAATCAAGCAATCATTAACATTTAAAAAAAACACTCACAGTCACAACATCCATAAAAACCTTTTTTTTTTAATCTTCTTTTTCCTCTTCCTCTTCACCTTCATTCCTATTGCAGTAGTCGTGCTTGGCCATTGCCGAGCATGGCTGCTACCCCCTTTTGTGGTTTTTTTTTTTGTAAACCCACCTACTGCTAGAAAAAAAAACATAACCGAAACGATTGCAGCGGCCGTACTTGACCACTGTCGAGCATGGCCGCTGCCCACTCAACGTTCCTCTTTTTTTTGTAATAAAAAAAAAATTCTACAGCCGGGTGCGGCGCGCCTTGCGCCAAGGTCGCTGCCAAGGAGGGTAGATCGATATGCGAAGGGGAAGAAGAAAAAAAATAGTGAACAACAAGCCCTAACTGGCTCTGATACCACTGTTAGCATATTAGCATTCCATTAATCACAAAGGTTTAGGGATTACCTGAACCGAATGGAATCGCAGCGGAAGGGATGATCAAATGCAGCTTGCAGTTACGAGTAGGTCACAATCATGAACAATCTCGAAAGGTTTCTCCACGAAGAATAACTCCACACCATAAAACCCTAGGCAACGATGGAAACCCTAGGATAACACAGAACTTGAAAGAGAGGGAGAGAGATGGCTTCTCAAAAGATATGAAATTCATTGTGCTAGGGTTTAGGCCTAATACTTATTTATAGATAAAAACCCTGGGCGCCGCTCTCACTTGGTCAACTTTCACTAGAGGTCTAGACTGAATAGAAAAGGGGAGGGGTTGGTCACTTAAGTGACTGACCCTTCCAGTGTCAAACCCTGCTCCTGACTGGCTGAAATTTTGATTGAAGGACAGGAACCCCTGACCAGGCAACCAAGAACACTGTGGAGTATCACTCCAGTGATTTGGATTAATGAGGAAACCCTGTGCATGTCTTCCTACATACCTGTCAGAAGATGGATAGCTGACCCCTGCAGCTGCACAGCTCATAGCATTATGTATGGCTTGGACTCCAAGTAATCTCTCCTCCCCATAACTATGGGACCCACCCCTGGAAATATGTTTAAAGGACCCTAAATGGCATGTGGGGACAATGCCCTAACCAAGGGTCAAACCCCTGTGCAAGCCCCACTGAGATTCAGCCTTGCTGAAATCTCTGGGCGATGGCATTGGGCGATGCAGACAAGGCCCAGAGACATCGCCCAGTTTGCAAAATAGCATATTAAATTGATTTTAAATTATGGGGACCACCCATAATGGGCATGGGCACCCTCCATAGATAGAGGGGAGTCTGAGGGACCACCTCATACCTTTGGTTCACTGTGGACCCCACCAATGTGCCCAAAATCATTGAGAAATAGTCCAAAAACTCATTTTGAAAAAGGGCCCTAGCAGCCAAACAGACCCTAGTATGGGCTGGGCCTATAAATAGGTGAGCCTTGGGCTCATTTTGAGCCTTTGGTACTGCTCATTTCGTGGGAGAGAAAAGAAGAGAGGAAGGAGAAGAAGAAAGAGAGGAAGGAAGGAAGAGGGGGAGCTGCTCACACCTGAGCCCAGATTTTGTGGCACCCAAGCTCAGCTCAGGTATACAGATCTGTACCCAAACCTGCTGCTCCTTTTGATGCCTGTGTTTTGGATGGATTTCTGCTCTCTGGCAGCCCAGAACAGCTGAGAACTGCTTAGAACTGCTCTAGATCTGCCATGCAAGCATGGAGCATGGAAGATCTGAGATTTTTGAGTAATTTAACAGGTCTGATATGCTGGCATTGGAGCCGAAATCTGGCTGTGTACAGTTGCACTATAATGTAGTCCTAGATAGGTAGGAGACCTACTAGGAGCCAAACAACAAGATCAAACAACAAAAGGGGCTGCTGGTTCGAATGCACAGCACTAAGATTTAGGTCAATTCCTAGGGTTTGGGTTGGATATTGGGAAAGAGGTTTATAGGGTATTAATGGGCAGGTCTAGGGGGTCAATATGGTATTAAAAGATTAGGGGTTGGATGAGTTTTGAAATTTTGCAATTCTGGACAGAATTGAGTTACAGATTTTGGGTTTAATGGAGTGGAGGAATGGAGGGGTTAGAGTGGGAGTTTGGGGCTGAAACTTGGATCGAGTGTCAACAATGATGTAAGGGATGTATGCTGAAAGTTTGGTTTGAAACTGATGGACAAATTCGAAGTTATGAGGGAGTCCTAGTTGAGGTAGGAGTGCAGGTTTAATGGAGAATTAGGGTTTGATGGAAGGAGGGGGGTGTGAATTAGGTTAGAGGAAGAAGGGAATAACTAAATTAACAAACAACTCACCGGATCGAAGATCTACAGAGCGATAAGTTGAGGAAGCTTGATTGAAGAAGAAGAAGGACCTCCCGATCTACAAGATGCAAGGAGTCGATTGGAGATCCACCAATCCCTTCAACCTTGATATTACTCACAAGGCAACCTTGATATTACTCACAAGGCACACTCACGATGGAGCAAAGGCAGCAACAAAGGCAACAAGCATAAAGATAATTTTATTAATCAAATTCGTGTACAATGCTGGCCTCCCTTACAAACTTATATAGAAGACTCAAAAATAGACTTAGACACTAAAAATGAATGGCCTAACCTTATCCCTAACCTATTAGGCAACTTAAACTGACTAGGAAACTCAAATAGACTCAAAATAGAGTCCTAATGACTTAAAACAACTTAAACTACTTAAAATAAAGAAGATTCCCTAGTAGCCAATAGGATATAAGAACCTCTTAGCCAATAGGATCACTTCACTTAAATTAGACCAATTGAACCAATTGGATGCAACCAATTTAAACCGGTTCAATTAAAAACACAAAATAAAAACTAAGTATTGGGCTAATCCCGTATGCAACCTATATACCCCTATTTCAGGCCCCCTAAAGTGGCCTAATACATAAAAAACCCTTGGGAACAAAGGCCCAACATATATATATCCCAATCCTACACTTATTCCCAATGAAACAAACCCTATTTGATGATGAATCTGCATCAACTCTCCCCAATTTGAAAAAATTCGTCCTCGAATTTTGTAGTGATGAGGGAGAATCAACATGTGATCAACAGCTTTGACCATCCCCAAACAGAATTTCGGTGAAGCGGGAACATTGGGGATAAAGTCTTCAATGCGTGGAGCGTTCTCTTCAAAGAACCATAGTGGTATAACAAACTCTTTGTGCTCGACCTCTTCAAGAACAACATCTTGGATGTCGATGATTTCTTGTGGAGTGTTGTCAATCACCACTTCATCTTCCATGTCCTCAGCCTTGTCTACTTTGCCCTCTTCAGTAGTTTCTTCTACCATTGTGTGTTGGACCTCCACATCAATTTGATGGCTGAGCTTCTCAACCATGATCTCAACTACTGGTGCAGCTTGGTCTACTTGAATTTCTTTAGCTATAGGTTCTTGAATCTCTTCAACACAAACCGCTTTAGTAGAATCTTTTGTTGGTGCATCTGCCATAGGTGAAACTTCAAACACTGTCGATGTCACTTGCATTTGAGTTGACATGTTCGGCAATCCTTGTGGCTGTACAGTCGATGTGGTCACCTTTGGTTGTAATCCTTTTAGAGTAAACAAATGGTATAGACACTGTCGATCAGGTAGGACACACAAATTGTTTTCCGGTTCAATCCAACCTTGTCGCTCGTCCAACCAATTGCAACCTACTGTAATAAAGCTCCTTGGAGATGGTATCGGCTTACACCAAGCACCATCATGATATAAAGAACACCCAAATTCAACACAGACTTTACCTGTAGGCTCGATGCAAATCTCTCCTGATTGGGACAACATATCCACCACAGATTGTGAAATAATGTTGTTACGTCTCCTCTCATCAACAATTAAGATGGCTATGCTCCCATTGGGTAGATGAACTTGGGTCTTGAAAACGAAGGGAGGTGGGTCTTTCAAGGCTTGGTTGGAGCTTCCCTCCACCATAGCTTTGATACCACTTAATGTAGTCCTAGATAGGTAGGAGACCTACTAGGAGCCAAACAACAAGATCAAACAACAAAAGGGGCTGCTAGTTCGAATGGACAGCACTAAGATTTAGGTCAATTCCTAGGGTTTGGGTTGGATATTGGGAAAGAGGTTTATAGGGTATTAATGGGCAGGTCTAGGGGGTCAATATGGTATTAAAAGATTAGGGGTTGGATGAGTTTTGAAATTCTGCAATTCTGGACAGAATTGAGTTACAGATTTTGGGTTTAATGGAGTGGAGGAATGGAGGGGTTAGAGTGGGAGTTTGGGGCTGAAACTTGGATCGAGTGTCAACAATGATGTAAGGGATGTATGCTGAAAGTTTGGTTTGAAACTGATGGACAAATTCGAAGTTATGAGGGAGTCCTAGTTGAGGTAGGAGTGCAGATTTGATGGAGAATTAGGGTTTGATGGAAGGAGGGGGGTGTGGATTAGGTTAGAGGAAGAAGGGAATAACTAAATTAACAAACAACTCACCGGATCTGAAGATCTACAGTAGCAGTAAGTTGAGGAAGCTTGATTGAAGAAGAAGAAGGACCTCTCGATCTACAAGATGCAAGGAGTCGATTGGAGATCCACCAATCCCTTCAACCTTGATATTACTCACAAGGCAACCTTGATATTACTCACAAGGTACACTCACGATGGAGCAAAGGCAGCAACAAAGGCAACAAGCATAAAGATAATTTTATTAATCAAATTCGTGTATAATGCTGGCCTCCCTTACAAACTTATATAGAAGACTCAAAAATAGACTTAGACACTAAAAATGAATGGCCTAACCTTATCCCTAACCTATTAGGCAACTTAAACTGACTAGGAAACTCAAATAGACTCAAAATAGAGTCCTAATGACTTAAAACAACTTAAACTACTTAAAATAAAAAAGATTCCCTAGTAGTCAATAGGATATAAGAACCTCTTAGCCAATAGGATCACTTCACTTAAATTAGACCAATTGAACCAATTGGATGCAACCAATTTAAACCGGTTCAATTAAAAACACAAAATAAAAACTAAGTATTGGGCTAATCCCGTATGCAACCTATATACCCCTATTTCAGGCCCACTAAAGTGGCCTAATACATAAAAAACCCTTGGGAACAAAGGCCCAACATATATATATCCCAACCCTACACTTATTCCCAATGAAACAAGCCCTATTTGATGATGAATCTGCATCACACTGTCAGATGCCCTATTATTTGGCTATTTGGAACCCTGGAATGCAACCCTGGCTGCATGGAACCTAGCCCTAGGCGGTAGCAGCCCTAGATTATCATTTGTCATGTAATTACAGCCTTACATGTGGCCGAAATTCAGATCTGTTGCTGTGGGAAACCCTGTGATACTATTCATTGGGCTGTCTGGTCAGCGTCTGGCGGCCAAGTGGTGGGCCCAGTGGAAAATCCACATGGACCAAAATGAAGATCACCCCTGGGGGTACCTAACACCCTAACATGCATAGGGAGGTGATTTGGTCACTGCCCATAAGCAGCAACCTAGGAATCTCAGCCAAAGCTCGGTTTGAAGACTCTGGGCAATGCACCCAATGCCCAGAGCCATCGCCCAGTGAGTGAAACATTGTTGTTTTGACATTCTGGGTTGGGGGACCTCACCCATTGGCCATGGTACTGAATGGGAAGGTGGAAAATGACCTAAAAGCCCCTCCCCACATCTGTCCTTATGAAGGGAATGCTTGGGAACCCAAGTGGGCCCCGAGGTGATGGAAACCCTGCCTGTGCTTGGTCCTGCAGCACTGTCAGGCTGAGGGTAGCACTATAAGCCTATTATGACCTAGGGTCAGGTACAAACACTGAGAATGACCATTTTACCCCTTGGCCACCATCTCTGGATGATGCACCGGGACATAGGCCTAAGACCCAGTGCAAGACCCAGAGAATTCCTAGTGAAAACCAACTGAACACCGAGTCAACCCAGTGAGTTTAGGTTAACCCTAGGACCACCAAAGATAGGTTGGAAAATTTAAAATGACAATTTTTTATTTATATCGAGGAGTTGATCCCGCGCTCGAGGCCTACAACCAGACTGCTATTAGAACTGAAATTACAACCGAGTTCCTAGAACCAAACCCAAGTGAGTGAAGTATTATCATATGCATGTGTAACTGTATGCCGGCAAATAAATTCTTAAATTTTAAATGTTGTGTTATTTAATTCTGTTCAATTATTCAAGTTACTACACAATGATTGTCTGTTGATCAACACTGTGAATATTATCTGATGATTGTGAATGTTAGACTAGATGTCGTAGTCGGCTTGAAAATGAGGCATGTGGTAGCTCGTAGTATGGGATGCGGTTAACACCACCTGACTCATACGATGCCATATAGACATGGGGTTAGAGTTTCATCACCCGTGCTACACACCCTTGCCAACAGGGGTTAAGGTATTGGGTGCCTGTGAGGGTGACCATATGTGTATATGAGAAAAGAAAAGATATGAAATGAAAAGAAATGTGTTTGCACCGGAATGGTGATTATGGGCTATAAGCCATAATTGAAAGGAAAAGAGAAATGTGATGGATTGCCCTACAGGTTTATCACAGAGGGCTGGTCGGGCTGACCTTGGTGAACGAATGCGGGAGCTGACTGGTCCTCTCCGACAACTCAATGGGTGTATCACGGGAAGGGGTAACCAAGCCCGCACCAGGGATACATGTATTGGGGATTGTAGTAGCACTGACCTGACTTAGTTGTATTGCTAGGTGGCTAATAATTAATCTGGACTTGCATATCATGTGGATTGTGGTTGCACGCATATGCATGATGATATGTTTTGCTCACGAGCTCGGTGGGGCTCACACTCTGTTGTACATTGTTTTCTTAGAAGCAGATCGATGCCGCTGTGGCATGGAGGCTCATTACGAGGAGAAGAGCCCTGGTTATTATGATGATATTGGTGTGGACCCCGATGGAGGTCGTGCCGATGATGAGTGTATTCTCGGTGGTCATTGATGAAGACCGTTAAAGAGTACACTTGATGTTTTTTGTCTTGAGGACTCCTTTTTGTTTTTGTTAGGAGTTTATCCCCGTTTTGCTTGTGGTTCGGCTATAGTTTTTTTTACCTTCTTTTGGGGTTGAGTTATCTCACCCTGTATATATATGTATGTATTTATCTTTGGCTTTGTTCTTGTCAGCTTTGCTTTTCAGTTTGTGGGTAGTTGGGGAATGTTCAGAACACTTTGTATATATATATATATCACCATCATTCCCGTATTGCTACGCTTTTCTTTTGTTATATTAATTGTAGTTTATCTACAGCACTCTGATCTTACCTGTAGTAATGTGATGAATGTGGATCTGTGACTGTAATAACTGCTTCTAGATCTGTGGAATTTGGCGGATTACCGTTACGCAATTCGGGTCACCTACCTAATCCTCCCAGGGGGTGGTTTGGGGTGTGACATCCAGAGCTCAGGTCTCGCGCGGCCAGCCCCTCGTGGGCGCACTAAATTGGGCCCAGCCCATTTACGTTTACAATTCTCTTCAATTGAACAAGTTGCATCATCTGGGGCCAAAAAATCAGAATCGTTTAATCCCTCACTATCATCTTGTGGAAAGCTACTGATGCACCTGCTGCTGCTGCGGAAATCTACGTGGAAAGAATTCTCGAAAATGTGAAAACGTGGATTCCATGACAGAAACTTGCGCTGATGTTACGGTTTGTAGGGAGAAGCCAGAAAAAAGGGATTCGATAGATTCCAATGACTCCTTCCATTGCTGCTGTTGGGTTTGCAAAGAACGGAGATGAAGGGAGAAAGGGATTCAATGGATGAATCAAAACTAAAACATGAGAGAGAGAGTCAACTGTCGTCCACTGAAGAACCTCTTATTGTGCAATGACTCGTTCCATTGCTATTGTAAAGGTTTGCAGATAACAGAGATGAAGGGAGAAAAGGGATGCTTGCACTGATGTTAGGGTTTGCAGGGAGATGGAGAAGAAAAAAGAAGATTCGATAGATTCCACGACTGTATTTCTTTTTCTAAAATACAAAAAAGGAAAAGAAAATAACAATATAATATAAAAAAAATTAATGAAAGATTTGTCACCCATTTAAAATAGTAATAATTAATACTAAGGACACCTAAGAAAGCAACAATGAAAAATCTATCCGTCTCAGCATATAGGTGGCTTTTCATGTCACTTAGAGAGTTAGAATAGAGTTGATCCAATAGGCAAAAAACAACAATAGAAATATGCAGTTGAAGCCACTTCCAATAGGTTGAAGATTTATTAGAACAAGGGTGAGGGAAGATAGAAAGAAAGAAATATAGTTGCTGCCTTGGAAACACAGAATTAAATCAAGAACGATACATTTATTTCTTCCTCATTGAGTAGCTCTTCCAAAGTGAAGTTTTCGTTGTATAAAACTGATTCCACCTATAAAGAGGAGGGGGGTGGAGGACTTCGTGATCAAGCTCATGAGAATATCAAGAGTAGAGACAAAACCAGACAAGAATGAGCCTAGGAAGGGAAAACTCTGAAAACACATCGGAAACTCAAACCCACAACTAAAACATTGTTTACCACTAAAATTGATTAATAACGACTAACTCTACAAGTGATTAATCATTGATTAATAAATTAACCTCTGAAGTAAACCAATTTAGAATTAGAAAAAACATTCAGAATAATATAGCAATTGAGAAGCTGTTTTGGAATACTTTATGCTCGATCCTTCAAGATTAAAACACCTTGAAGGAAAAGGCAGAAATCGATTTTGCAGAAGAGAAGCATCAAATGCAGCAACACAAAACCCTCCAATCACATTCCTTTCTCTTCTATAACTCAATCCACTTTCTCCTCCTTGCGCCTCGAAATCGAGCTTCTGAAAAAGAAGATTGTATTTATGAGGAGTTTAAGAAGCAACCTATGGGCTGCAAAATGGATTCATAAACAGTCTGGTTTTAAATTACCTTCCAACTTCCAAGTACTATAGGAGAATTACTCTTCAGTGTTTGCATATAATCATTAACTTTGCAACAGAACATCCAAAAGTTAATCAAAAATATCAAAGGCAGTACTCTACTTTAATACCATTGCATCTCCAACAGATATACTTTATCTTGGCTGCTAAATGTGCAATGGCTTCAAGCCTTGTTTTCCAAAAATCATTTACTTCCACTATAGTCTGTAGAAAAGTAGAAAAGTCAGATGTTAATTGCACTTTCAAAGAGTGCATTCATCACAAGCAGAAGCATGGTGTAGGCAAAACAAGGTAATATGGATCTTATACTGGTATTCCTAGTAAAACCCATATAGTTTGAAGGGTTTATTTTTAAACCAGAATTACAGAAAGGCAAACCTAGCCTAAGCAATAAAATAAGAATGGGGGGTGAAGGCCGCCCAACCCTTCAAATAAGCATAAAGCGTCTTCAAAAAGTCCAGGAAAAGAAACACAAATTGTCCACTATTTTCTAAGGAACTACTAAACTGAAACTTGCAAACAAATTAGGTTACATGGCAAATTCTTTATTAAATGCGCAACACAATAACTGATGAAAACAGACTTTTGAAACAATCATGTGAAACACATTAGGGATTTATTTGCTCCATTCCAACTAAGTGATGCAAAGTTTTAAAGTTTTTAAAAGGGAAGAAAGGGAGTTGCAATTAAGAACCATGACACCACCTAAAGAAACATTATAATCAGCACGCCTAATGCACTTCAGTATTTTCTTCACGTAATTCTTTTCATTTACTCCAATTCAAAACGCAAAACATTTTCTAATCAAAATTTGAAATACAACCACCTAAACATCTTTTGTAAAGCTGAATTGAATACCAAAAAAGTAAGAACCCAAATATTTTTCAAAATTTTTTGGGGGAGGGGGGAGTTTATTAAAGTGAAAATTCTTACAAGCAGCAACATTAGAGAAGGAACTTGATAGGAGAGAGAGGAAATCAAAGGGAATTCATGTGAAGTACAGAAATATACTTTAAATAGGAAAAGAAGAAGTTGCAAACAAGAAGAACCCCCTCTCTCAGTGCAGCTCCTTTGCTCTCTTGAAGCCGAGTATCAAAGAAGAACTTGCAAACAATTGAATAGATATCAAAATATATCCGCGCGTAGATACCAAATAAAATCAAAGAAGCAGTACCAATCATACCTGTCCCTTATACTGATACGATATGGTTTCGGATTGTGTATCTCTTTATTTGGAAGACTATACTTTCAGAACACCACAAAACATCCGTCCCACGCTCCTCCAAATTTTAGGCAACATTGAAGTCTCTTATTAGCTATAGTCATCGTAGAAATTACACAAGGTACGCAAGGGACAGCACAACCATTACTCCTTCCACTCCCAAATAAGATAGGTAAACCACTTAAAAAATCTCCAAAAATCTTGATCTAAATTTGATTCTCGCCATAGATCTTGTTAACTGTTTCTTAGAATTCAAACTCCACTCACATCATTCATTAATCAGAATATTTTACACATGAAATTTTCTTCTTAATTCAGTCATCTAGGTCAGATTGCCATCACAGTGTTGGAAGGGGATAACTTACTTCCCTTCTCCTACCATGACTTTCTAATTCCCATCCATCAGGACATAAATAGATAAAATTATAAATAAAGATGAGAGACCATAGCCAGAGCAATAGGCCAGTTCTAAAACCCCCACTGCTAATAAAAATTACAATTTCAAACTTTAACCCCCCTCCCCCAAGTAATTAGAACACATTTGGCTAATGCAAACCATTGATACAGCATAGGTTGGTGGTGCAACAATATGGGCCTACCAACCCGCCTGAATAGGTGTTAAGTGATGCAAATCAATGTGTGTAATTTCCAATTGACATCTCATGTTACAGGTTATCAACATCAAATAAAATAAACACTTGTTGAAAAACAAAGACAAAACAAATAGTAGAATGGAATTCAACATTCTAGATCACTTTTTGTAATCAATAATCACTATCTAAGATAATTTAGGAACAGAAGACAAATGGGTATAAGTCATTCACAGGATAAAAAATATTTAAACATAAATTAACAAAGAAACTCGAACCGCAACCGAAAATCTAAATCCTCAGTGGGGGGGGGGATAAACACTAATCAATGAAGCTATTACAAGAAACATTTACAAAATAACTTGCCTCGAGGTTGAATGTATGGCGGACTGCAGTTCATCTGGGATATAACAACCAGGGTGCTAGGCAATTCCAACCAAAATAGGGTATTTCCAAGCAGGTTCAGCATAAGGCAAGCAATGGTTAATGAACAAGCTTGAGATCAATTTTGGTCTGGATGCCTTTTTCCACACCCCTCCAAATCATTAGGAGGCATTGAAGTCTCTTAGCCATGGTAATTATAGAAATTGCACAAGGTACGCAAGGGATAGCACAACCATTACTCCAAGAGAGGGAGAGAGGGAGAGAGAAACATGTGAAGAGAGACGTGAGAGAGGCCATGTGAGACGAAGAGGAGAAGAGGAGAGAAAGAACAGGGTATGTGTGAGAAAGAGAGGAGTATTGAAGAGTGATACGTTTGAGAGAGAAACGGAAAGTGGAAAAATTATATCATAAAAGTATTATATCAATTGGCCGTCCAAGTATATAGAAAGGAAGATTACCTTGGACATAGCCTTACAGTATACGCATATCGTTTGCTGCACAAACAAATAAAGGAAAAAATTAGAAATTTTTTAGGAGAAGAATAGCAAGATTATTGATTATATGCTGTAAAACAAAACGAGCAGAAGGGTTTCTATTTGTGCAAATCAAATCCGAATGAAGTGCAGCGAAGTGAAGTGCAACGAAGTGAAGTGCAGTGGTTTAAAGTTAGTTACAGTGACGTTTTCTGGATCTATGGTCACCGGTGTTTCATCTCCGGTGACCCACGACCCAGCATTGCCTGTCGCTGGACAAGGTGGTGGTGCCCGAAGTGGTGGCGTGCAGTCGTGGGCTGGCTTGTTTCGAGGGGGTAAGGTGAAGGAGGATGCTGGTGACATCCCTTACTATGAACCTGCGGTAGTTAATGGTAAGAAGGTGGCGCAATGCATGGCTGAGGAATTGGTTGAGGAGAGTGATAGGTGGGAAGCGGCCTTAGTAGGTTATGTGTTTGGGCCGAGGCCATCGTTCACAGCCATGCAAAAGTTTGTGCAAGATAGGTGGAAACATGTGGGTGCTGTGGAAGTTTTTGGGCTGGAGAATGGGATGTTTGTGTTTGATTTTCAGGGGTGTGATCTGAGTAGGCAGATCCTGGATGAGGGACCTTGGACACTGGGTTTGCGACCACTAATCCTTTGTCCATGGAGTCCTGATGTCTCACTATCAAGGAAGGTGGAAACCGAGTTGCCTCTTTGGGTGAGGTTTTATGGACTCAATTTGCAGTATTGGGGAGATCGAACTCTTGGTCGCATTGCAAGTGTTCTGGGCAGGCCTATTTGTGCAGACAAACGAACAGTGCGTCATGAGCGATTATCATTTGCGCGTGTTTGTGTCTCCATCCAAGCCTCGGATGGGCTGCCTACAACAATTTATATTGCTCAGGACGATGGAACCTTGGTGGAACAGGCGGTGCAGTATGACTGGATCCCTCCGTTATGCAGTACTTGCAAGGTGTATGGGCATGTTGATGCTTCGTGTCCTATTTCGGCTATTGCGAAGGAGCAAGCAGGGGGTGTTGAAGTTCATGACTCATCAATAGTTGATGATGGTTGGGTGCGCCAAAATAGTCATCGCCGGAGAGGTAAGCGACAGGTGCAGATCCCACCTTCAGCGGTTGCTGGTTCTGCGTCGCCGGTGACTGGTGCCGGAGTGGGAGATCTTACGGTTAGGAAGCCAATGGAGGTAAAAACGCCACGTGGCGTTGCAGTACGTGGCGGTTTAGTGGATAATATTTCAAAAGAGGTGATTGGGGGGAAGGCAAGGCATCCTCAGTTATAACTGCTATGGATGTTGAGACTCCACGTGGAGTGCAAGGAGACTCTACACGTAAGGTTGGTTCGGTGGTGGGGAGTGCGCATGCATCTCCTGCTGCGGCTGCGGCTAAGGGGTCTTCAGCGTCTTCTTCATCAGGTTGTGCTACAGCAAGTCTCCATGTGGATCGTGGTATGAAAGGAGAGGGTTCCATGCAAGTCTCTCCCACGGTGGGAACTGCTAGTCGAGCGAATACATCTCGTGTTACTGAAGGAAAGGTTTCTGGTGTCTCTACTGGTGCTGGTGGCCGATCTGTCGCTGATGCTAAGCAGGGTTCGGGGTCTTCTTCAAATCCTGTTATACCTGGTGCTCCTTCTTTGAAGAAGGAAATTTTGACTAGCGATAATCAGTTTGCTGCAGTGAATTCACTGGTTTCTCATGTGCAAAACGATGGGGTTATTGCTTCTGAAGAACCTATCAGTGAACGTGATCGAAGTCCGGGCAGGAGAAGTCCATTGCGACTCTCTTCCTCCCCAGTTTCCAAATGATGAAGTTTGGCGCTTGGAATATCCGGGGAATGAACGACCCGGGCAAGCGTAGGGCTGCAATGGATTGGGCTAGTAAGAATTGCTTAATGTTCTTTGGATTAATAGAGACGAGAGTGAAGAATTGTAATTTTAAGGGTTGTTTTTACACTTTTTCAAAGCAGTGGCAGTGTTTACATAATGGTGATATATCTAATTCAGGAAGGATTTGGTTCCTATGGGATGTTGAATATGTTGATATTTCACCTATCCTTATCACTGATCAGCTAGTCCATGTTAAGGTTATGGTGAAGAATACAATCTTGGTTTTTGAGGCTACGGTGGTATATGGAGCAAATTTTGAACCTGACAGGAGAGACTTGTGGTCGAACCTGAGGGGTCTTCGTGCTAATATTGCTCATCCATGGGTTACACTTGGGGATTTTAATTCCATTTGTCATCCATCGAAGAAATTGGGGGTAGGCCTGTCACTTATAACATGATGCAACCCCTAGCTGATTGTATGTCAGACTTGGACCTAGTTGATCTTAAATGGAGTGGGCATTTTTTGACACGGAGTAATAAGGCTGTTGGTGTGGAACGCATTGCTTCCGAGATTGATAGGGTTTTGGTTGACTCTGCATGGATAGATTCTTTTCCTTTATCGCATGCAGTTTTTCAAAACCCTGCTGTTTCGGATCACAGCCCCATGGTGGTGACATTGGAGGAGGTACCGGCTCTTAGGGGAAGAAGGTTTTATTTCTTTAATCATTGGGCTGATCATGAGGACTTCTTGCCTTTGGTTGTTGAGGTGTGGCGGCAGCCTACTACTAGTACACCTATCTTTGCATTGATGTACAGACTGAAACTGCTTAAACGACGCTTGAAGTTTTGGAGTAGAAGGACCTACCACAACCTGGACAAACGTGTTGACGAGCTTTCTTGTGAATTAGATCAGTTACAAAGCAGGTTGAACACTGTTGATCCAGATCCTGATGTGATGGAGCAAGAGAAACAGTGTTCTTTCTCGCTTCGACGCCTTCTCAATGTTAGAGAATCAGAATTGCGCCAGAAGGCTCGGGTTCGGTGGCTGAATCTTGGTGACAGCAATACGGATTTTTTTCATAGGGCCTTGAAATCTAGGAGCAGAAATCGGATTGTCTCTATCCATTCTGCGGATGGTGTCCTCCTGCAGGATGAGGAATCTATCCGTTTTGAGGCTGCTAGACATTTTGAATCTGCCTTTATGGGATCTCCACAGGTTGTATGTGAGCCCTTTGACCTCCCTCTAGATCGATCACTTGATTCTTTTGAAGCTGAATTGCTTGCTAAGGATTTTACAAGAGAGGAGATAAAGGCGGTGGTCTTCTCAGCAGATGATGATAGTTCTCCAGGGACTGATGGTTTTAGGGCGTGTTTTTTTAAGAAGGCTTGGTGCATTATTGGTAATGATGTTTGTGATGCAATCTGGGATTTCTTCAATAACCTGAACATTCCAGATCAGGTTAAGCTATCAAGGTTGACTCTTGTGCCTAAAGGGGATTCGCAAGTCACATTCAATGATTTTCGGCCAATTGCGGTGAGTCCCCTTATTTATCATTTTATTTCTAAATTGTTAGCTAACCGGATGAAGTTGGTGATTCACAAGTTGGTTACCAGTAACCAATCAGCTTTTATAGCGGGTAGGCATATTGCTGATAATGTGCTTTTGTGCCAAGAGCTTTTGCATGGGTACCATGTTAACAAGGGTATGCCGCGTTTTGCTGCTAAATTAGACTTGAGGAAGGCTTATGATTCTGTACAATGGAGTTTCCTCTTCACTCTCTTATACAAGTTGAACTTTCCTCCTTGTTTTATTAACTGGATCTCGACGTGCATTGTTAATCCTGGTTATGTGGTTTTCTTGAACGGTGCTCAATCTCCTAAATTCTCTGCCAATAGAGGATTGAGACAAGGGTGCCCTATGTCACCTTTTTTGTTTAACATTATACTGCAAGTCTTCTCTGACTCCTTAGCTGTTGAGGCATGTTCGGGGTCTTTTGCTTTTCATCAGTTCTGTGAGAAGCCGAAGATTACCATAGTTTGTTTTGCAGACAATCTGTTTGTGTTTGGCAAGGCAACTAGGGCCAATGCAACTTCACTGGCTCGGTTCCTATGTGCTTTCTCTCGCCAATTTGGTCTTACAGTTAACAGTGGGAAGTCATCTATCTTTTTAGCAAACACGGCTTCAGATGTGCAGGGGTTTTTTGGGTCCACTTTGGGGGTTGCAGCGGGGTCCCTACCCATTTGATACCTTGGTGTGCCACTTGGTTCAAAGTCACTTAAAAGTTCTGATTTTTTGGAATTAGTTACTAAAGTGGAGAATAAGATTGATTCATGGAGAACTAAAGCCCTTTCTTTTGCTGGGAGATTGGCGCTTATTCAGTCAGTCCTTATGGGGACTATTAGTTACTGGTTGTGTGTGTTTCGATTACCTTGTGGAACCATCTCAGTGTTGGAAAAGCTCTTGGCTAAGTTCCTTTGGAAGGGGTGTGCCTCTACAGGATCTTACAAAGTCTCTTGGGCTGCAGTGTGCAGGCCTAAGGAGGAGGGCGGTTTGGGGTTGCGAAGACTGCGTGATCTGAACACTGCTTCTCTTATGAGGCATGTTAGGTCTGTGACGGCTAATAAGGAGTCTTGTTGGGTTTCTTTTGTTCATCATAGATGGCTGAGGTGTCATTCTATATGGTCGCTTCCAACCCCTGCAGTGTGCTCTTACACCTTTCGAGAGGTTTTGCAGACTCGTGTTATTGCTATTGGATGTGTTAGATACCTGATTAAGGATGGTGGAAACACACTTCTTTGGTCTGATCCTTGGCTGCCGGATGGACCACTTGATGGTCATGGTGTTTTAGTCGTTGATGCTCTTGGACGTGGTTCATTTGATTATGTCAATAAGTTATTATGTAATGGTGGTGCATGGGTGAATGTTAATGCAGATCTTACAATAGGGGCTTGGTGGGCTGAGGTGGTGAACACAAAACTTCACTCAAGGCTGCCTACGGACACGGTGGTTTGGACGCCTACAGCGAGTGGGGCTTTCTCCCTTCGTTCGGCTTGGGATGCTGTCCGTGTTAGGGGTGCAATACTGCCATGGTGCGATCTGGTTTGGTTTCCCTCCTCTCAACCACGTTTTTCTTTTATTACAGGGTTGGCGTGTTTGGGGAAATTATCCACTCGTTGCTTGCTGTCGCAATGGGGATTAGTTGTTGACACATCTTGCGTTCTTTGTCATGCTGGAACGGACTCTTTGGACCACATTTTCTTTCATTGCTCCTTCTCGGCAGTAGTTTGGGGGGAGGTGCTTCGATTAAATGGTTTTAATAGGGCCCCATTGGGTTCCTGGGGTGAGGAGGTGAATTGGTTGGTGACACATTTTGCTGGTTCTTCCTTTATCAGCAGGGTAAGGAGGTTTAGCTTCACGGCGGCTGTTTATAGGCTGTGGCAGGAGAGGAATGCTAGAATTTTTATGAACGGCTGTAACTCTGCTACTTCTGTTCTTCAGCATGTTCTTTCTGACACACGTGGTGCCTTTGTGAACCTTTCTAGACCCGTTCCAGATGACGCGGCTTATAGGACTTTTGTTGGAAGGTGGGGCATTGACGCATTGTTTGTGCTCCCCAAGTCTTCCCTTCATATGTGGATTCCCCCGCCGGAAGGGTGGTTTGCGCTGAATTGTGATGGTTCGGTCAAGCATAACCATGGTGGATATGGCGTAATTGGTAGGGATCATCGAGGGTGCCCTATCTTTACAGTTGCAGGTGGAGCGTGGGATGTGTCTATTGTTGACATGGAATTGCAGGCTATCAAGACCGCACTCCTACAGGCCAGACAGCGCAACCTGTCTCGTGTTCAGGTACGGTTGGATTCGTTGATGGCTATTCAGATGATTGTGGGATCTTTTCAGATCTCTTGGAATGTGAGATGGTTGATAGAAGACATTTGGTGCCTTCGTGATTCCTTTACTAGTTGCTCTTTTGCGCATCATGTTTGTGAAATAAATGGTTGTGCAGATTTCTTGGCTTCTATGGTGGATTCCCCCATTGAGATTTCCTTATGTATAAACTCTCTTCCTCAGTCACTTTCTACTTTTGTACAGAATGATGCCAGAGGTAAGAGGTACCTAAGAATGTAACCCTTATAAGTTCTTGATATAATATAAGCTCCATCTTCTACCAAAAAAAAAAAAAAAACAAAATGAGCAAAATAATGGGTAACAATCGAAATGAGATCTTGGCCGACAGAATAACACACATGAATGAGAGAGAGAGAGAGAGAGAGGGGAGAGAGAGAGAGAGAGATATGTACCAGTCGCATCAAATAAGAAATATAAAGACGGTTTTGGTTTCTCTGCAATACAGAATTGCAGATTTCAGGGCAGCACATCCCAGAAGTTGTTTGTGCCTCCAAGAAAGAGCTGTGAGAGGGTATTTCTAAAATAGAGAATAAATCACATACAGAGGTACCCTATTTCTGAAATAGATATTAAACCATACACAAAGAGTAACCTAAATATAAAGGTATTCAAGGAAATAGAGAAGAAGCATAGGCACATATGGGTATTTTTGAAACTCAGAGAGAGAGAAAGAGATGGTGACGTACCTATCGCTTTCAATAAGAATGATGAAGAGGGTTCTCTGCAATGGAGAATGCAAGGCATCATCATCCCAGAAGGATGGTTTCTCAGAGGAAAGACTGCAAAGACAGTACCAAATTAGTTAAAAAATTCCAAGAAATAGAGAACAGTGACTAACACAAATGGGTATAGAGAGAGAGGGGGAACAAAGAGAGGGGGATCTTCGGCCGGGGATAAAGATAGAAGGAGCCGGAGACATTTAGGAACTAAAATCACAAAAATGTGGACGGAAGAGAGTGGCAGAAGATCCGACTTCTCTTATTATAGAATGAGGGAGAGGGAGCAATAAGGCAAAGTCTCTTTGGTAGAAACAATAAAAGAAAGTCCTGTGTGAAAAAACAACAAAAAAAAAAAGAGAGGGCAAAAAATGATCTAAACCCAAAAAAGAAAAAGAAAATAGAGAGCGAAATTTCTATTCAAGGGTATTGAGAAAGCTCAAAATATTTGTACAAGAAATTTCTCATCACGAAAATTATGATGGAGGAATTGATTTATATAATAGTATGATTTATTGCCTTAATTTTACGAGAGAGAATTGGAGAGATTTTCTCTCCATAATTGTTAACCAATTTACTTTTGGTAAATCTAATTTGTGAAAGATTTGCCACTAATTTAAAGTAGTAATAATTAATACTAAGGGTACCTAAGATTATGAAATTATAAGAAAAAATGACATAAAGATTAACAATTGAATAATGGAACTTTAAATAAGAATGAAGGGTAGAATAGGTAACTGAAAGATTTGCCACAACGTGCTTTTATATAATAATAATAAAATAATAAAAATAAAAATATAGTTTGATAGTATGATATGATTTGCTTTCCCTGTGCATGGTTATATGCTGCTAGTATCCAAATACTTTTATATATAAGTATATTGTCAAACCCTGCTCCTGACTGACTGGGATTTTGATTGAAGGACAGGAACCCCTGACATGGCACCCAAGCACACTATGGAGTATCACTCCAGTGATTGAAATTGATGAAGAAACCATGAGGATGACCTCCTATATGCCTGTCAGTAGATGGATCATTGACCCCCTGCAATTGCACAGCTCACAGCATAATGTATTGCCTGGACTCCAGGTATTCTTTCTCCTCTCCATAACCGTGGGTCCCACCCCTGGAAATGAGTGCAAAAGACCCTAAACGACATGTGGGTACAAGGCCCTGACCTGGGTCAAACCCCTGTGTAAGCCCACAGAGAATCATCCTTGCTGAAATCTCTGGGCGATGCAGACATCACCCAGAGACATCGCCCAGAGTGAGAAATTGCTGTTTTTCTATGATTTGATCTGTGAGGACCACCCATATTGGACACGGGCACCCTCCATAGGTTGAGGGGAGTCTGAGGGAGCACCTCATACCCTTGGATCACTGTGGACCCTACCTGAGTGCCCAGAATGGCTGAAAATGCAGTCAAAAATGCATTTTAAAAAGAGGCCTTAACAGCCAAACAGACCCTAGTTATGGGCTGGGCTATAAGTAGGGAGCCTTAGGCTCATTTTAGAACCCTTGGCTACTGTTCAAATCGTGGGGGAAGGGAGAGGAAAGAAAAGAGAGAAAAGAGAAGGAGAAGAAGAGAAAGGAAGGAAAGGAGAAGAAGGAGGTGCAGCCCTGCATCCAAGGCCCTAAATTCGTGCATCCCCAGACCAGTGCACGTATAAACACCTCTGTTCTTACCTGCTGCTTTGATGATTCATTGCTGCCCTCTGTGATTCTCTGTGTGCTGATGGATTTGTGGCCATTGGCAAGCCAGAACAGCCGGGGGCTGCCATGGACCATCTCTGATCTACCATGCAAGCATGAAGCATGGAAGATCTGGGGTTTTTATGATGGTTTTGTTTCTGTTTTACAAGCCTGAGACCGAAACCTGGGCTGTGCTAGGCTGCACTGCCCTGTTACACCAAGAACTGGACAGTTTGGGGTCTAGATTGTATGCCCTGGCTGTATAAGACCTAGCCCTAGGTGCTAGCAGCTTTAGATTTCCATTTTACATATAAATCCAGCCTTGCATGTAGCCAAAACCTAGATTTGCAACTGAAGGAATCCTGGGTTACTATTCACTGGGTTGTCTGTGCAGCTCCTGGCAGCCAAGTGGTGGACCCAAGTGAAAATCCACAAGGACCAGTGCAAAGCATGCCCCTGGGGGTCCAAGATGACCTAACATGCATGGGGAGAGGATCCATGCACTGCCCATAGCTCAAAACCTTGGAATCTCAGCCTGATTACGGTTTTGCAATCTCTGGGCGATGCAGACATCACCCAAAGACATCGCCCAGTGAATGAAATTTCACTATGAAGTTGATCTAACCTAGGGATCCTCACCCTAGGGCCATGAATCAGTGTGGGAAGGTAAAAAATGACCAAAATGCCCCTCCCCATATCTGTCTACATGTATGAATGCTTTGGATACCCAAGTTATCCCTGCAGGACTTGGAAACCCTACCTATGATGGTCCTGCAGCACTGTCAAGTTGGGGACAGTACTATAAGACTAATATAACCTAGGGACATGTACCAATATGACAAATGACCATTCTGCCCCTAGGCCACCATCTCTGGATGATGCACCGGGACATAGGCCTAAGGCCCAGTGCAAGGCCCAGAGAATTCCAAGTGATGACCAATTGTACACCAAGTCAATCCAGTGAGCTTAGATCAACCCTAGGACATCCAAAAACAGTTTGGAATATTAAATGACAAATTTCTGATTTAAATCTAGGATTTGATCCCGTGCTCAGAGCCTACAACCAGACTGCAGCCAGAACTGATTTTGCAGCTGAGTTCTTAGAACCAAACCCAGGTGAGTGAAATATTATCGTGTATGTACGTGTAACAATATTATTATGCCGGCAATTAAATTCTTTAATTATAATGCTGTGTTATTTAATTCAGTTCAATTACTCAAAACTATTATACATTGTATGTCTGTTGATCAACTCTGTGATTATATCATGATGATTGTGAATGTTAGACGAAATGTCGTAGTCGGCTTGGAAACGAGGCCGGTGGTAGCCTGTAGTATGGGATACGGTTGACACCGCTAGACTCGTACGATGCCATATAGATATGGGGTTAGAGTTTCAGCACCCGTGCTATGCACCCTTACCAACAAGGGTTAAGGTGTTGGATGACTGTGAGGACTACCGTAAAACCTCGGGCGTTTACGCTGGGAAGCCTCAGCACAGCTGGGATGCCCCAGGGCAAATATTCCGAGAAGCCTTGGGCTATAAGGTTGGGAAGCACCAATAGGTGAATCTTGGCTATATGCCACATATAAAGTTTATCTTCGAATTACATGTCGGGAAGCACCGGAAGGTGAGATTATATTGAGTCGGTTACCTCACTAGTTCAATCCAAAGGGCCGATCGGACTGTCTTGGGTAGGGAGATGCTGGAGCCGGCTGGTTCTTTTCGACAACTCAATAGGTGTATCGCGGGAAAGGGTAACCAAGTCCACACCAGGGATACATGTATTGGGGATTGTAGTAGCACTGACCTGACTTAGCTGTATTGTTAGGTGGCTAATTAAATAATCTGGACTTGCATATCATGTAGGAACATGTGGATTGTGATTGCATATGCATGCATGATGATATGTTTTACTCACGAGCTTAGTGGGGCTCACGAGCTTAGTGGGGCTCACAATCTATTATATATGTTTTTCTCTTAGATGATTGTGCAGATCGATGTCACTGTGACATGGAGGCTCGTTACGAGGAGGAGAGCCCTCGTGAAATATGATGCTATTGGTATAGACTCCGACGGAGGTCGTGCCGATAATGCGTGCGTTCTCGATGGTCATTGATGAAGACCAGTGAGGGGCGCACTTGCTGCTTTTTTTCTTGGGGACTCCTTTTTGCTTTTGACAGGAGTTTATCCCCGTTTCTGTTTCTGGTTTAGTTTTTAGTCTTTTCTTCTTTTTGGGGTTGAGTTATCTCACCCTGTATATATATGTATGTATTTCCTTTTGGCTTTTGTTCTTGTCAGCTTTACTTTTCAGTTTGTGGGTTGTACTGGGGGAAAGTATCTGAACTTACATATGTATATATATCACAAACATTCCCGTATCGCTATGCTTTCTTTCTTTGTTACAATTGTAGATTATTTGCAACACTCTGATCTTACTCGAAGTAATGTTATGAATGAGGGACCATGAATGTATTAACTGCTTCTAGATCCATGGGATTTGGCGGATTGCCGTTACACAATTCGGGTCACCTACCTAATCCTCAAGGGGGTGGTTCGGGGTGTGACAGAGCTTGGTATCAGAGCGTGAGGCTCTTCTTACATTCACGGGATGCAGAATAGGAATAATAAGTTACCAACATTAAAACATGTAATAAAGTAAAAGCTACAGGGGAGGTAGAAGTAATTAAAAGATACAGATGCAATAATTACATTAATTTAAAGATAACTATGGCCGAGGCACTACAAGCTGCTTGACTGAAGGTACTACCTTCAAGTTTACATAAGTTGAAAAAAAAAACATATATACACCACTCCCAAACAAAAAAAAAAAGGGAAAATACATAAACTATAAAAAAAAAAAATAAAAAAAAAAAAAAGTGAGAAAGGTCAGAACTACATAATGCTAAGTCAGGCCAGAACATAAGGAAGCAGGCTGGAGTGCTACTCAGTTAGTGGTACATCACTCGGTGGAGGCTGAGACTGGCGAGAGTCAACGCGGTAGAATCTATCCCAAAAGTCTAGGCGCTGCTCTACGGATACCACTCTACTCTCTAGAGATGAGAAGCCCTGATCCATCCTGATCGCCATATTAGTGAGCTGGGTACTGAGGCCCTGGAACTGTGACATCACCTGTGACCACTCATATGGCTCTGGCACATGCGAGCTAGTGGCACCTGTCGCCTCATATGCGGGCAAATCAGTGAATTGTGCACCTATCTCCTCAAAGTCACCCTGCTCATCTCCCTGAATGTCTCCCTCCTCTCCATGCTCCTCACCCTGCTCATCATCACCCTACATCTCCATCTGCTCACCCTCCTCTGGGTCACTCCCTGGCTCTCCCGGTCCTTTCATTTTCAAGATTGAGGTCTTGTTGATGGGCCTAGACTTGTCTCTCTCCATGTACTCATCATCCAGAGGAACCTCGAAGTGCTGGAAAACCAAAGTAAGGAACTTCCCATACAGAAGGTTCCCATCAGAAGGGTTCTGGGCGTGATACAGCATGGCCTGGATTAATAAGTATGGGAGGTTTATAACTAGACCCCCCTTGCCCGCTCCCAGTAGGCAGTAGGTAATGTAGGCTCTCATAATGGAAATGCTACCCCTGTTCCTGCCTTTAGGGTAGATGTTGTAGGACACACACCTACTAATAATGTGAGCACTAGGCTTGTAGGAAGCCTCAGATCTGGGTGTGCTCTCAGAACCAGTCAATGCTTTGAAGACCTTCCTCCTGATTTCCAAAGAGAACATGTCAAAAATGTCAACCCTGGGCTTGAAATAACATATCACCCCAGTGTAGGGCAGCTCCAGGATCGCTTCTAATGTGGGGGTCGTTAGCCTAACATCCACCCCCTTCACTCTGCTCTCTAATCCAAACTCCTGTGCCCCAGATGGCACCAAGTTACAATAAAAGTACCGAACCAAGTTGGTATAACAAGGTTCTGTGGGTGTCAACATAGAGGCCAAACCCAAAGTGTTGAACCTAGTAAATAAATTGTACTGATGGAAGTCATCCACTTGTACCACCCGGCCATTGACAATCTTTAGGGACCTAAACTTGTCCCAGTCCCTTGAGTGCTCTACCTAGAGAAAAGAAATCGGTCGAACTCCGGCTCCTCCGATGACCAATCATCCCTAGGAGAAGAAGGTGGCACTATAGAAGAAGAATAATATTGACTTTCGGACCGTAGCCTCTTGCGTGCTACGGATTTCCTTGTCGTTTGGTGGCTAGTAGACATTAGGCTACAAAAAGGGAAGAAAAGAAGAAGTTAGGGCATTAGGAATTGATAAAAACCTAACCAAAACAAGAAAAATAAAGAAAATACCTAAATTGGGGAATCAGGTTAAAGAATCTTACCCAAAGTGACGTAGGTTCACGGAAGAACCCGAGTAAATGCAAGGATTAGGTGTGGAAAAGGTCCCACTAAGCTCCAAAGGTATGCCCTAGGTGTTTAGGAAGTTTTAGAAAAGAAATAGAATGAAATGGGGCCCTCTCGGACTGTTATATCTGAGCCCCGATTCTCTGGGCAATGCATCTAACGCCCAGAGACATCGTCCAGAGATTAAAATTTTGCTATTTTTGTGTAACAGCTTATGGAAACTTTAATTTTGCCTAAAATAACCTCAATAAACATAAAAATATGAATTTTTATAAAATATTCATATCATGTTAAAAACAAAGAATTTTTATTTAAAATTAATTAATTAAGAAAATTTAATTATTGCCCAATAACCTAATTAGGAAGGTATAACCATTACTTGGGAATTTTAAAATAAAGACAAAACACATAGGAATTTGGGAATTTTCCTTTGTACGTAAATATCTAATAATAGATAGATGTGACTATGCCTATATGAAATAGTGTGTACATAAATATCTATTATGTGCCTAATACTGTGCGTGTATGAACCGAGTGGTGTGATGCTATGCAAAATCTGAACATAGATATGCAAGTATGTTGTAATATGTATTTACGACGTGTAGTGAGCGCAAAACTTACCATACCCACAGCTAGGTCAGCCAAGAATAAGATCTAATAGGTTGTCCAGTCAGGTTGAAACCCTAGATGCTAAGATGCCTCGAGCCAACCCATTTATATTTTATTGACTACAGATGCTTAAATTTCTGTAGACATGTACTTAATTCTTTTAATTAAGTATTTATAGTGACATGATGCTTAGAAACTCTTTATGACAGGACCTACTACCTTAGCCAAGCCTGGAGACCCTAGCATCATGCGATACATTAGGCAACTGAGGAGAAGACTGATCAAGATATGTGAGATACGAGCTCGTGCCGAGAACCAACTAGTAGTTTACTTAGCTCTTGCGGACGCCAGTGAACCTGTGGGTCGAGCCATTTACTTATCCTTAGCAGACAAGATTAGAGGCGATATAGCTTACCTTTACGTGCAGAACATTATCACTAGTTGGCAGTTACAGAGACTTGCCTGTTAGACTCAGGTAATAATTAAAAGACTTTTATTGAAAAATTTAAATCCATCATATAGTGTCATGCATAGCTTATCACTGCATAAAATGTTTAAGGAACAGAACACAAATGGAAGAAGCACCTTATAACAAACAAAGAAGACATATCTAACAACATACCTTGGTGGTATGACAACGTAAATCACTGGAACTATGGAATAGGTGTGTACATATCTTAACTAGTAATTATTTTGTTGACCCCGAAAGAAAATGTTGGATCATTGAGTGTGTTGCTCTTTTCAGAAAAAGGCAACCATGGTCAACACAAGAAGTTCTCAGGGTGGACGCAAAGGAAAACGGCCACGTGTTATACCGGAGGTACAACTGCCCAATGAAATCGAGGCCTAAGACTTTGAAGCATCGACTACTTCATCGGAAGCACCAGCGGCTGCTCGAGCCACTGCTGTGGCACCTCAACCGGGTATGGCAGTCGGTGAAGTAAATGTTCTCATGACTACAATGATGCGAACCATACAGCAGTAACAAGAATTACTAGACCAGATGTCTACGCAATTTGCAACCATGATGCATGAGCGGGCAGCACCCCCTCCACCACCCAATCGGCCTGTACTTTTCCCACCACCAGTGCCTCAATGCTTAGCGGAAAACTCTACCGCCAAGCTGATAGAGAGATTCAAGAAACTCCAATCATCCACATTTTCCAAATTGACTTCCGAGGCAATGCAACCGGAGCGGTGGATTAGCGCCCTAGAGAAGGCATTTGAAGTGCTTGAGTGCATGGATGCACAGAAACTGATATGTGCAGGTTATCAGCTACAGAATGAGGCTGAAGCTTGGTGGAAGGCTACTAAGCCAAATCTGGAAGCCATTCATCCAAATCCCACGTGGAACCAATTTAAAGAAGTTTTCTTTAAGAACTACTTCCCGGAGAGCTTCAGGGATAGGAAAGAAGCTGAGTTCACCGCACTGGTACAAGGGACCAAGTCAGTGTTGGATTACCAACAGCGGTTTGAAGACCTGTTCCATTTCGCTCCAGAGCACCTGAGAGGGGAAGTTAGTAAGGCAAAGAAGTTTGAGAAAGGACTCAAAACTGAGATTGGATCAGTGCTGTCAGTTATGGACATCCGGGACTATGCTCAGATGGTCGACAAGGCACAGACGATGGAAGATAGATTTAAAGAGAAAGAGAAAGAGCAAACTGTGACGTCGCCCGGGTTGGGCAAAAGGCCAAGTAATTTTCAGACCTTCGGTTGGCCAAACAAAGCTTACCGTGGAACCAGTTCATATTCCAACCCGACCCCGTACCATAGGCCAAACGTGGGTCAGAACCCTTTCCGCCCCACTTTCAATCAACCTACTCAACCGGCTACGAGTCCGACAACAACAGCAGCTACAATAGCTCGACCAACCACAAGTCAAGTAAGCCAAGCCTCTACACCAGCTGTTCCACCCTATAAGTGTTATGCATGCAACAAGGAATGGCACATGGCCGAGGAATTCCGACTGTGTGGGTACAACAACAACTCGCCCAACCAGCCCTACACTAGACCTTTTCAGCCACAGGATAATCGGATGCGAGGAAAGGTGTTCACAATGATAAATGAGGAAGCTGAGGCAAACTCCGATGTATTGACAGGTAAGTTCACTGAACACTGCTAAGTTATAGGGAATAACTGGTTTACTTTATGTGACCTAAATTATGTACAAACCCTAGGTACCCTGAGTGTCTCAACCATACCTGCACGAGTATTATTCGACTCGGGCGCATCCCACTCTTTTGTTTCTACCACCTTTGCGAGTAGGATGAAAGATCAAGCGAGAGACATTGGGCACGAACTAGTAGTCAGCACACCGACGGGTAGTGTCGTAAGGTTGAAAGAGGTTTACGACCCTTGCCAGATAAAGATTTGTGGGAAGAATTTGACCGCACGACTAATAAAGTTCGATATGAAGGACTTTGACGTGATATTAGGTATGGATTGGCTATCCACCTATGGTGCAAACATCATCTGTGCGGAAAAGAAGATAGTATTCAAGTTGGAAGATGGGTCAGTTTTCACCTATTAAAGTGAACTGAAAAGGAAACCCAAAAGGATAACCTTATCCGCCCTCCAGGCGCGAAAGTTGCTAGATGAAGGATGCCAAGGCTTTTTGGCCACTGTGATTGACACGGAGGCAAAGATAAAACCCTTAGAGGAACTTGACGTCGTCAGAGAATTTCCTGATGTTTTTACAGAAGATCTGACCCAGCTACCACCGGATCGTGAGACAGAGTTTGCAATTGATCTAACCCCAGGTGCAGCACCAGTATCCAAGGCACCATATTGAATGACACCAATCAAACTGAAGGAGTTGCAAGTCCAACTTCAAGACCTGCTGAAGAAAGGTTTTATATGACCCAGTGTATCTCCCTGGGGAGCACCCGTGTTGTTCGTGAAGAAAAAGGATGGCAACATGCGGCTATGTATCGACTACCGTGAGCTAAATAAGCTGACCATCAAGAATCGATTCCCGTTGCCGCGCATCGACGACCTATTTGACCAGCTACAAGGAGTAAGAGTTTTCTCCAAGATTGATCTTAGGTCTGGATACCATCAATTGAAGATTAAGAGCGGCGACATTCACAAAATGACATTTAGAACTCGATATGGACAATATGAATTCCCGGTTTTGTTGTTCGGGTTAACCAACGCCCCAGCAACGTTCATGGACATGATGAACAAAGTATTCCATGACGTGTTGGACAAGTTCATCATTGTGTTTATTGACGACATTCTGGTGTACTCCAAGAGTGAGTGCTACAACGGTTACGGGAACACCAGCTCTATGCCAAGTTCAGCAAGTGTGAATTTTGGCTACACCAAATTGGATTCCTGGGACACATCGTCACCGAGGACGGTATCAAAGTAGACCCAGGCATGGTAAAAGCGGTTCTCGAGTGGGAGACTCCGAAGAGTACCACTGAGATCTGAAGTTTTCTAGGTTTGGCCGGTTATTACCGTCGATTTATTAAAAATTTCTCGCGCATCTCGGCACCCATGACAAAACTTACAAAGAAGGGCGCCAAGTTTGAGTGGAATGAAGTATGCGAGAAAAGCTTTTAGGAATTGAGAAACCAGTTAGTAACAGCTCCAATTTTAACCATTCTGGACGGCACTGGAGGAATGGTAGTATATACTAATGCATCCAAATAGGATTGGGTGGTGTCCTAATGCAAAAAGGTAAAGTGGTCGCCTCCGCCTCCAGGCAATTGAAGGAACATAAAAAGAACTACCCCACTCATGACTTAGAATTGGCGGTGGTGGTCTTCGCGTTAAAGATATGGTGGCATTACCTATACGGTGAAAAGAGTGAAATCTTCAGCGATCACAAAAGTCTGAAGTATTTCTTCACCCAAAAGGAGCTGAATATGAGACAGAGGCGGTAGCTAAAACTGGTAAAGGATTATGATTGTGAAATCCAGTACCACCCCGACAAGGCCAACGCTATAGAGGATGCGTTAAGCAAAAAATCTCAGACTGCATCCCTTGCTTCCTTGGTCATAAGCGAATAGTTGTATGAAGAAGCTCAAAAGCTTGATCTAGAACTCGTGATCAAAGGAATGGCTATACAACTAGCAGCTATGGATTTACAGCCGTCGATACGAGAGGAGGTGATTACGAAGCAACCATTAGACCCCAAGCTGGCCAAGATTATTTGGGAAGTACAACAAGGAGTCCATGAGGACCCAGATTTCTCATTGGCCTGTGATGGTGCGTTGAAGTTTCAAGACAGATTGTACGTGCTTGAAGATTTTGACATCCAAGACCGAATCCTTAAAGAGGCACACAACTCACCCTATTCAATCCATCCTAGGAGCACAAAGATGTACAAGGGCTTAAAGAAGTACTACCGGTGGATTGGGATGAAAGAGACTATAGCAATATACGTGTCCAAGTGCCTCACCTGTCAGCAGATAAAAGCAGAGAGACACCGACCGTATGGATTGTTGCAGCCACTCCCTATACCTAAATGAAAGTGGGAAAGGATTACTATGGATTTCGTGATAAATCTACCTAACACCAGGAAAGGGATGAATGCGATATGGGTAATTGTAGATGGACTGACAAAGGTAGCTCACTTCGTACCAATCAAAATAAGTTATTCAATGGAGAAGCTTGCCCAGCTATATATTGAAAATATAGTCTGCTTACACGGAGTGCGTGTCAGTATAGTATCTGATAGAGATCCTCGATTTACCTCAAGGTTTTTGAGGAGTTTACCAAAGGCACTGGGATCTTAGTTGAATCTTAGTACAGCTTTCCATCCGCAGACGGACGGACAATCAGAAAGAACTACCCAGACTCTGGAAGGCATGCTCAGAGCCTGTGTCTTAAAAATGAGTGATAGTTGGGATGCCCACATACCACTGGTGGAATTTGCATACAATAATAGACATCACTCCGCTATTGGCATGGCACCGTTTGAAGCACTTTATGGCCGAAAGTGCTGAACCCCGTTATATTGGGACAAGGTCGGAGAACAAAAATATCTCGGGCCAGAGATGATACAAGCAACATGTGATAAGGTGGATATCATAAGAGAGAAAATCAAGGCGGCCCAGTCAAGATAGAAAAGTTATGCGGATAATCAAAGGAAAGACATCGAATTTGAAGTTGGGGAAAAGGTGTTCCTCCGAGTGTCTCCAACAAAGGGATTGCTACGCTTCAATAAGAAGGGCAAGTTGAGCCCAAGATTCATTGGTCCTTATGAAATTCTCAACAAAGTAGGACCGTAGCATACTGGATGGCATTACCACCATCTTTGCAAGGCGTCCATGAAGTTTTCCATGTGTCAATGCTAAGGAAATACATCAATAACCCAACACATGTACTCTCAACTGAACCTGAATAGTTGGACGTGGATATGACCTACGAAGAACAGCCTTTAGAGATATCGGATAGAAATGAGTATAACCTCCGTAACCGCACGATCACCTTTGTAAAGGTTCGATGGGGAAACAATCCCATAGAGGAAGCTTCTTGGGAACATGAGGAAAAAATGAGAGAGAAATATCCCCACCTCTTTGAGTTACAAGGTAAGCCAATTTCGAGGACAAAATTTTAGTAAGGTGGGACGAATTGTCAAACCCTGCTCCTGACTGACTGGGATTTTGATTGAAGGACAGGAACCCCTGACATGGCACCAAGCACACTATGGAGTATCATTCTAGTGATTGAAATTGATGAAGAAACCATGAGGATGACCTCCTATATGCCTGTCAGTAGATGGATCACTGGCCCCTGCAATTGCACAACTCACAGCATAATGTATTGCCTGGACTCCAAGTATTCTCTCTCCTCTCCATAACTGTGGGTCCCACTACTGGAAATGAGTGCAAAAGACCCTAAATGACATGTGGGTACAAGGCCCTGACCCTGGGTCAAACCCCTGTGTAAGCCCATAGAGAATCAGCCTTGCTAAAATCTCTAGGCGATGCAGACATCACCTAAAGACATCGCCCAAAGTGGGAAATTGCTATTTTTCTATGATTTGATCTGTGGCGACCACCCATATTGGACATGAGCACCCTCCATAGGTTGAGGGGAGTCTGAGGGACCACCTCATACCCTTGGATCACTATGGACCCCACCTGAGTGCCCAGAATGGCTGAAAATGCAGTCAAAAATGCATTTTAAAAAGAGGCCTTAACAGCCAAACAGACCCTAGTTATGGGCTGGGCTATAAATAGGCGGCCTTAGGCTCATTTTAGAACCCTTGGCTACTGTTCAAATCATGGGGGAAGGGAGTGGAAAGAAAAGAGAGAAAAGAGAAGGAGAAGAAGAGAAAGGAAGGAAAGGAGAAGAAGGAGGTGCAGCCCTGCATCCAAGGCCCTAAATTCATGCATCCCCAGACTAGTGCAGGTATAAACACCTCTGTTCTTACCTGCCGCTTTGACGATTCACTGCTGCCCTCTTTGATTCTCTGTGTTCTGATGGATTTTTGGCCATTGGCAGCCCAGAATAGCTGGGGGCTGCCATGGACCATCTTTGATCTACCATGCAAGCATGAAACATGGAAGATCTGGGGTTTTTATGATGGTTTTGTTTCTGTTTTACAAGCCTGTGACCGAAACCTGGGCTGTGCTAGGCTGCACTGCCCTGTTACACCAAGAACTGGATAGTCTAGGGTCCAGATGCTATGCCCTGGCTGCATAAGACCTAGCCCTAGGTGGTAGTAGCTTTAGATTTCCATTTTACATATAAATCCAGCCTTACATGCAGCCAAAATCCAGATTTACAACTGAAGGAATCCTGGGTTACTATTCACTGGGTTGTCTGGGTAGCTCCTGGTAGCCAAGTGGTGGACCCAAGTGAAAATCCACAAGGACCAGTGCAAAGCATGCCCCTGGGGGTCGAAGATGACCTAACATGTATGGGGACAGGATCCATACACTGCCCATAGCTCAAAACCTTGGAATCTCAGCTTGATTCTGGTTTTGCAATCTCTGGGCGATGCAGACATCACCTAGAGACATTGCCCAGTGAATGAAATTTCACTATGAAGCTGATCTGAACTGGGGATCCTCACCCTAGGGCCATGAATCAGAGTGGGAAGGTGTAAAATGACCAAAATGCCCCTCCCCACATCTGTCCACATGTATGAATGCTTTGGGTACCCAAGTGGGCCCTACAAGACTTGGAAACCCTGCCTATGATGGTCCTGCAACACTGTCAAGTTGGGGGTAGTACTATAAGACTAATATAACCTAGGGACATGTACCAATGTAACAAATGACCATTCTGCCCCTAGGTCACCATCTCTGGATGATGCACCGGGACATAGGCTTAAGGCCCAGTACAAGGCCCAGAGAATTTCAAGTGATGACCAATTGTACACCGAGTCAATCCAGTGAGCTTAGATCAACCCTAGGACATCCAAAAATAGTTTGGAATATTAAATGACAAATTTCTGATTTAAATGTAGGATTTGATCCCGTGCTCGAGGCCTACAGCCAGACTGCAACCAGAACTGATTTTGCAGCTGAGTTCTTAGAACCAGACCTAGGTGAGTGAAATATTATCGTGCATGTACGTGTAACAATATTATTATGCCGACAATTATATTCTTTAATTATAATGCCGTGTTATTTAATTTAGTTCAATTACTTAAAACTATTACACATTGTATGTCTGTTGATCAACTCTATGATTATATCATGATGACTGTGAATGTTAGACTAGATGCCGTAATCGGCTTGGAAACGAGGCCGGTGGTAGCCCGTAGTATGGGATATGGTTGACACCGCCCAACTCGTACGATGCCATATAGACAGGGGGTTAGAGTTTCATCACCCGTGCTTCGCACCCTTGCCACTAGGGGTTAAGGTGTTGGATGATTGTGAGGACTACTGTATAACCTTGAGCGTTTACACCGGGAAGCCTCAGCACAGCTGGGATGCCCCAGGGTAAATATGTCGGGAAGCCTCGGGCTACAAGGTTGGGAAGCACCAATAGGTGAATCTTGGCTATATGTCACATATAAAGTTTATCCTTGAATTACATGTCGGGAAGCACCAGAAGATGAGATTATATTGAGTCGATTATTTCACTAGTTTAATCCAGAGGGCCAGTCGGGCTGTCCTAGGTAGGGAGATGCTGGAGCCGACTGGTTCTCTCCGAGAACTCAATGGGTATATCGCGGGAAGGGGTAACCAAGCCCATACCAGGGATACATGTATTGAGGATTGTAGTAGCACTGACCTGACTTAGCTGTATTGTTAGGTGGCTAATTAAATAATCTGGACTTGCATATCATGTAGGAACATGTGGCTTGTGGTTGCATATGCAGGCATGATGATATGTTTTACTCACGAGCTCAGTGGGGCTCACACTCTATTATATATATTTTTCTCTTAGATGATTGTGCAGATCGATGCCATTGTGACATAGAGACTCGTTACGAGGAAAGCCATCGTGATTATGATGCTATAGGTATGGACTCCGACGGAGGTCGTTCCAATGATGCGTGCATTCTCAGTGGTCATTGATGAAGACCAGTGAGGGGCATACTTGATGCTTTTTGTCTTGGGGACTCCTTTTTTCTTTTGACAAGAGTTTATCCCCGTTTGTGTTTCTAGTTTAGTTTTTAGTCTTTTCTTCTTTTTGGGGTTGAGTTATCTCGCCCTGTATATATATGTATGTATTTCTTTTTGGTTTTTGTTCTTGTCAGCTTTACTTTTTAGTTTGTGGGTTGTACTGGGGGAAAGTATCTAACTTACATATGTATATATATCACAAACATTCCCGTATCGCTACGCTTTCTTTCTTTGTTACAATTATAGATTATCTGCAGCTCTGATCTTACTCGAAGTAGTGTTATGAATGTGGGACTGTGAATATATTAATTGCTTCTAGATCCGTGGGATTTGACAGATTGTCGTTACGCAATTCGGGTCACCTACCTAATCCTCCCAAGGGTGGTTTGGGGTGTGACAATATTAGCACCTAAGAA
Organism: Telopea speciosissima; assembly: GCF_018873765.1. Classification (NCBI taxonomy): domain Eukaryota; kingdom Viridiplantae; phylum Streptophyta; class Magnoliopsida; order Proteales; family Proteaceae; genus Telopea; species Telopea speciosissima. The sequence continues at coordinate 35,808,724 of NC_057917.1, read as the reverse complement.
GGGTTAGCCTAATGGTTAGGACCCAATTTGAAAATTAAGGAGGTCTAAGGTTCAATTCTTAAGTGAAGCAAATGAAGAGGGATTTTATTTATTTTACCTTGAGCAACATGGTGGACCCTATAGAATATTGACTTTTGACTTGGGGACTATAGATCGATAAAGGAAAAGAGAGATTCCCTTTGTCAAGGTGTATTTGAGAAGTTGAGATAAAATAAAGGAAGGGAGAGAATTAAGAAACTATAAGAATAATAGGGAGATTAAACCTTGAAATTTTATTAAAAGAGAATTGAAACCTACTCCAACAAATAAAGAAGAAGAAATGGAGAAAAAGACAGAGGGAGAGAAAATGTTTCACGCAAATAAGGGAGAGCTCCATTGAGCCTTCTTTCATTTTTCAAAAGGTAATACATTTTCACATTTTCATGCTTTATTTTAGAGTCATTTGAATATAGGAGATTGAGTCTTAATGTTGTATTGCTACAGTGTTCTGTATTTGACAGATTCTGTCTGTTGTTAGAAAAAGAATTGAATTTCTTAATAAGTGAGGATTTTGGGGCCCAATTTTGGTGGGATTATGGATAACACGTAGATGGAATATTTTTCCAAATTTGGGATCCATACCATTTGTTTGATATCCCATCTAAATGAGAACTTGGGACTAGTCTACTGTCTTGGCAGAATTTGAAACTGAACTTGAGAATAATGAAAGCCCATTTAATACTTGGTTTTCAGACTTGAAATTAGGTGTGAATATTAATTTTTTTTTATCTAGTTTCATACTAGAAAATTTTGGGTTAAATTAGGTTAGGGATATGGCATTTATGTATCTTTTAAATCTATTGCGTAGATTCTGGTTGAACCTATGCACTAAGATTGAAGCACATGATTTAAATATGATGTGTGAGAATTTGGAGATGATTTTTGGTGGAGATCTTGGTATTAAGGTAAATTGCTCCCCAGTAAATTTTGAGAGTCTCTGGATATGTACAAGGGGGGGAAATATTTGATTGTGAGGGTTATCCATGTTTGCAAGTTGGGTACAGCCTTGTAGGGGTGGATTATCCTATTGATTTTACTATTTATGATCTCTGTAAGGGATATAGGATCATTATTTTTATGATTTGAAATGCAGTGAGAATTGACTTAAAACTTGCTAAGGTGAATGAGACCCCGCAGAACCTATGTATCATTTTCATATACGAATCTCTTTTCTTTGATTTATTGTTTTATGAAATTTCATGATCTAAAACAATATAACTATTTGTCCATAATTGTTTTGAGTCAACCTTGAAGTACTATGCATGTTTTGAAACGTAACTTTATTTCTATGGAAGAATGCATGGTTGTGACTTTATCGAAAGTGTGATGTGACTTGTTATCTTATAAGATATGATTTGAATGTAATACTATTGGACTACAGCCCTTCCAACAGGGGGTTATGTGTTGGGGTGGATTGTTGAGGCAAGAGCATGATGTTTAAGGACATGGTCCAGTTCTGTGAGCCTAGATCTCGAAGTTCACAATTCCATTGTGTTTGGATTCTATTGTGTTTGGATATGTTTAAGGAGCGTGGTTTTCCCTCCATAAGAGCCCGTTACCTGTTCAGTGAGCCAAGAGACTGAGTCCCATCCCATTGATTATATTGGTGGTATGTTGATTGTTAGCAGTGCCACTTTATGAACCTACTGAGGCTATTAATTAGAACCGGTGTTATGAACATTTGAACTCATGACATGTTTTACTAGAATTTGTGATATTGTCAGATCTATACGACTTATGTTTTGAGATTCTATTACATTTTTGGATAAGCATTTGTTTACCAATATTTATGTTCTGTTTCCCCTTACTTACTAAGCTTTCCCCAAGCTTATCCCTTTATTTAACCGTATTGAGAATGAGAATCAAGAGTCATGCATATGTAATGAGTGCACTGGAGTTGTTGGAGGAGATGATGTTCAGATTGGGGATGATTAGAACATTTATGGATTCATTTACTTTTTTTTATTTAGAACGGTTGTAATGATTTTGGATTTAGATTTGACATACATGATTTATTTTAAGATTTGGATGGATGAATGTAATAGGAATTTATTTTTACTTTTAGTTATGGTGCCACCGGCATCTTAGTTTTAAATATTCGAATTCATATTAACCTAATGCTAATTTTAATTGTTTAAGTCTTCCGCTATGTTATATGATGGTATTTTTGAGGATTTATTTGGAGATTATGATTAATGGTTCAGTTTTGGTTCATCTATCTAAAACCATTTCGATCTTGTGGATTTGTGTAACGACCCTTACCCTTAGGCCGGTTTGGAGGCATTACAACAGTGGTATCAGAGCGGAGTTTTAGAGTAGTGTATGAACTAGAATTGGTGGCATAGGATCTTAAACATAGAGATATTACACCTAGGATTGAGCCCCTATCAATAGAGTAGTTTGTCTTGATTTCCTGTGTACTAGAATTTTTATGTTAGAATATAGAAGCCTAGGCCAGAGTTTTTACTTTGATGACAGAGAATACTGAGGCATCACCCACAGTGGTTATAGGTAAGCCTATATCTAAGGATTTGATTTATAATATAATTGATGATTGTTTTGATTGATTGATGAATTGTACCTAAAACTAGGAAATGAATACTAAAACCTATAACATATTTCAGGTATACATTGAACATTTCTACCATATCTATCAATGTATTATTTGACTCGGGTTCGACACACTCCTTTCTCTCTAAATCATTTTCTGAGAAGATTACTGTTGACCCTAGATCATTAAGACCATCCTCATTGGTGACCCTACCATCTAGAGAGAATTTGATTGCAGACACTGTGTTTGAGTCTTGTTTGGTTCAGATAGAGGGTAGAGAAATGCCAGCACACTTAATCCTTCTAGACATGACAAAATTTGATGTCATACTTGGCATAGACTGGCTGTCTACTTATCACACCAGTATACAATGTTATGAGAAGGAGATAGTTTTCAAACCCAAGGATGAGACTGAATTTAAATTTAGTGGGTTAGGATGGGTAAATCTACATCGCCTCTGATATTAGCAGTGCGTGCAAGGAAGTTACTCGCTCAAGATTGCCATGGATTTTTGGTTTCTCTAGTTGATTTGAAGAAAGAAGATCAACATTTGGAGGATATCCATATCGTTCAGGACTTTCTAGATGTGTTCCCTGATGACCTTGTTCGGTTACCACCCGATAGGGAATTAAAATTTATCATTGATCTAGTACTTGGTACGGCGCCGATCTCTAAAGCACCATACCGAATGACACCATTAGAACTAAAAGAGTTGAAAGACTAGCTACAAGAGTTGTTAGAGAAAAGGTATATTAGACCTAGTATGTCTCCTTGGGGAGCACTAGTGTTATTTGTGAAGAAAAAGGATGGGACCTTGAGATTATGCATTGACTACAACAGAGAACTGAACAAGGTGACCATCAAGAATAGATACCTTTTACCCAGGATCGATGACTTGTTCGATCAGTTATAGGGTGCAAGCGTCTTTTTCAAAATTAACTTGAGATCTGTGTATCATCAACTGAAGATCAAGGGTGAAGACATACCAAAGACTACATTCAGGACCCGTTATGGCCATTATGAATTTGTGGTTATACCATTTAGGGTGACTAATGCACTAGCTGCATTTATGGACTTGATGAACAAGGTATTCCATGACTTCCTAGACAGATTTGTTATTGTGTTTATAGATGATATTTTGATATTTCCAAGAACAAGGAAGATCATGACGAACATTTAAGGATTGTACTGTAGAGACTCAGAGAAAAACAATTGTATGCTAAGTTGAGCAAGTGTGATTTTTAGCTCGACTAAGTTGCATTTCTGGGTCATGTTATATCAGCTAGTGGAATTTCAGTTGATCCTGCTAAAGTCAAGGCAGTTACAGATTAGGCCAGGCCAACCATAGTTATTGAGATCAGAAGCTTTTTGGGTTTGGCTATTTATTACAAAAGATTTATTAAAGGCTTCTCTAATATTACTATACCTTTGACCAGACTTACCAAGAAGGGTGTGAAATTTGATTGGTCAGGGGAATGTGAGAAAAGATTTCAAGAACTGAAGCACAGGTTGGTGATAGCACCAGTGTTGACTACACCAATGGGAACTGAAGAGATGGTTATTTACAGTGATGCTTCACCCAGAGGTTTGGGCTGCATGCTTATGCAACATGGCAAGGTGGTAGTCTATGCTTTAAGGCAATTGAAAAATCATAAGAACTATCCCACACATGATTTAGAACTAGCAGCGGTGGTGTTCGTGCTCAAAATTTGGCGGTACTACTTGTATGGTGAGAAGTGTGAGATTTACACAGATCAAAAGAGCCTAAAGTACTTCTTTACCCAGAAAGAACTAAATATGAGATAAAGATGACGGTTAGAGCTAATAAAAGATTATGATTATGACATTCACTACAACTCAGGGAAGGCGAATGTGGTTGCAGATGCATTGAGCAGAAAGTCACAATGACTTTCAACGGCTATTTGGACTGAGCAAATACAACTTCGGGAGGACATTAGGAGCTTGGAACTAGAACTAATTGTCAGTTGTCCACATTGTTTGCCAAATTGACTATCCAACTATCATTGATTGATCAAATTAAATCGGCTTAGACTACAGACCCTTACTTGATGAAGGTCAAAGGTGAAATCCATGAGGGGAATCAAACACAATTTCAATTGACAGATGACAGGGTTGTGGTGTATGGCACTCGCTTGTGTGTACCAGATGACACTGAGCTAAGGAAATTAATTTTGAAGGAGGCTCATCATTCACCTTACACCATTCATCCGGGCGGTACCAAGATGTATCAGGATCTAAAGGAACATTACTAGTGGAATAATATTAATAGAAAAATTGCTCTGTATGTGGAAAAATATTTAACTTGTCAGTAAGTGAAAGCTGGGCATCAGAGACCATCAGGATTGTTGCATCCATTGAAAATTCAACAGTGAAAATGGGAGCATATAAGCATGGATTTTGTCACTGCAGTACCGAAGACCCCTAAGGGACATGATTCAGTTTAGGTAGTGATAGACCGTCTGACCAAGTCGGCGCATTTCATTGCTTACTCTATGAAGCATTCTTTGGAGAAGTTGATGCAGTTGTATATTGATGTGGTAATCAAACTTCATGGAGTGCTAGTTTTAATAGTGTTAGACAGAGACCCGAGGTTCACGTCTAGATTTTGGAAGAGCCTACATGAAGCCTTGGGGACAAGACTGAAGTTTAGTACAGCTTTTCACCCACAGACCGATGGACAGTCAGAGAGAGTGATACAGCTACTAAAAGACATGTTGAGAGCCTGTACTCTAGACTTGAAAGGAAGCTCGGAGAAACACTTGCCTTTGGTTGATTTTTTGCATATAACAACAGTTTTCAGGCAACCATTGGTATGGCCCCATACGAAGCATTATATGGCAGGAAATGTCAATCTCCTCTTCACTGGAATGAGGTTGGTGAATGGAAAGTTATGGGACCAGAATTTATACAAAAAGCTCAAGAGAAAATACAGCTCATATAGAAAAGAATCAAGGCAGTAAAAGACAAACAAAAGAGCTACGCCGACACAAAAAGGAAGGAGCTGGAATTCAACGTGGGAGACAGTGTTTTCTTAAAGATTGCACCAATGAAGAGAGTTGTAAGATTTGGCAAGAAAGGGAAGCTTAGCCCTAAATTCATTGGTCCGTTCGAGATTTTACAAAGGGTTGGACCAGTAGCTTACCGACATGCACTACCCCCAACTTTTGCCAGAGTACATGATGTCTTTGACATCTCATTACTCAGGAAATATGCAGACCCATCGCACATCCTAAGTTATGAATCATTGTAGCTAAGAGAAGACCTATCCTATGAAAAACCTCTATTCGTATTTTGGATTGTAAAGAACAAGTCCTACGGAACCACACCATATCATACGTAAAAATTCTTTGAAATAATCATGGCATTCATGAGGCTTCATGGGAAACAGAAGATGATATGTAGAAAAAGTATTCACAATTTTTTACCGATCCAGACATATAAATTTTGAGGACGAAATTTATATAAGGGGGGAGGGATGTAATACCAGTGCCCAAAATATAGGGATAATTTGGACTTTTCACTTTGTGTACAGAATCTGTACCAATGGACCAATGAAGGGTGGAATTTTGATTATTAGTATGCATACTAGAGGTAAAAACCTTACTAGTAATTTTATTAGTGTTAGTGTAGGGGATGCTTGTTTATTTATTTCTTTGCTTTCCCTGTGCATGGTTATATGTTGCTAGTATCCAAATACTTTTATATATAAGTATAATAGCACCTAAAAAGGGTTAGCCTAGTGGTTAGGACACTATATGGAATTAAAGAGGTCTAAGGTTTAATTCTTAAGTGAAGCAAATAAAGAGGGATTTTATTTATTTTGCCTTAAGTAGCATGGTGAACCTCACACAATATTGACTTTTGACTTGGGGACTATAGAACGATATTGAAAGGAAAAGAGAGATTCCCTTTGTCAAGGTGTACTTGAGAAGTTGAGATAAAATAAAGGAAGGGAGAGTGGTACATCTACAACCAAATCATTATTAATTTAAACCTGTGTGTAGGGGTGGAGCTCTATTATGTTGGGGACCTCTGGAACATCACCATGAAACCAACCTTTAAGATCTTCAATATGTCGAGTGGTGAGCTTGTTGAGGAGTGGTTTCTCGATAGGGATCAAAGAAGATTTATCGATGATTCTGCATATGTCAACCTTCCCTGGGTCAACCCCCTTTCAAGGGATGAAGGTATATACAATTCACATTGTTCAATTCCAATACCCCTGGGAGAAATGGTGTACTAGCCCCTTCCATTGTTGCCCATTCATACCTCCTTCAATTGTTGGGATCCACCCATAGGGATCTTAGCATCTCAAGGGCCCTTGAACTGCCAATCTGGGACTGGCAGATCATGCAGCAGGAAACTGGCAGATCATGCATGAGCCGCTAGCCCATGATCCGCCAAATGTCAAATTTATCTTTGTGAGGCCAAGGGCAGCTTGGTTCGACCTTGCTACAAGCCATGAACCTATGGACCATTTGGGCTACACCTTAAAGTAAACCCATTCTTGGACCTTAAACCCATCCCCAAGCCAAACAAGATGTAGACCACTTATATAACCCAACAAAACCCTATTCCTCCTCATTTCACAGCCCTTAAGAGAGCTGAAAACGTGGAGAGCAAGCCAAGGTGGGAGAAGGAGGAAGAAAATAGAAGGAGAGAGGGAAGGAGGTCTCCACCTCCATTTGAGCTAGCCTTGAGCTCACATCTATTCCCCAATCAGTCCCTCACTCACCAATGGAGTAGGAGTCCGTGGAAAGGTTGTCTTGGAGCCTAAGCTCAACTTAGGAACTCCTCTTCTTGCTACTCTTGGCTGGAACTCATTCTAAGCCATCACTTCCACCTAGTTTCTATGTTAATCTATGTAGAGTTCATGTATTGATGTCCATTCCATACTCCAACCAAGGGGCTTTTCATTTCTAAGAACCTAGCCCACTAATTATAGCTTGATTGAACCAATTAATGCCCAAGAAGGGGCCAATCCCTCAGTTGTTAGCTTAGATAGCTTGGAAACCCCAATTGGAACACCATTTCCATAGATGTTGGGTGCTTGGGACAAGCTCTAGCTCATTGGATACTAATTGGGGTCACATTCATGGACCTAATGGCTCCATTAGGGAACCTTGACACCCCCATGCTATACTCGAAGAATCCTTGGCCTTTGGCCCCAATTTGGATGCCATCCGAGCGGAATACAGGTCTCTCGGACTCTGACGGACGATGCAGATGGCAGACGATGCATGATCCGCCAGGTTATAAAGGGCATCGTCTGCTAAGGCCAAAATACACTATTTTGGTGATTCCAGCCTTGGGACTTCATTGGGTTACCTCTCACTTGTTGCACACTCCTATTATGATATGTTAGGCTGACGTATGCGTGTGAGAGGGACTTACATTGCACGGGAGCCCTTATCTCCTACGCGTGGGACTCAGTGAGTAGATCGAACACTTGAACTATTTTACGAAGTGTTTCTCATTAAGCATCCGGTTAATTGTGCATGCTGATTAGTTGTGTGTATGATATGCATGACTGTTTCATTTATATTATGTTTAATTGATGGGATCGAACTTTATATATATGGGAACATGATGGACTTTGCATATTGATTATGTTAAGGAGGAGATACGTAGATTGTAGGATGCTTTATATATATAATTCTTTATTGTGATGGATTTAAGGAATTGATTCGGGTGGTGACCGGCCAACCATTATTTCGGTATCACACCCACCATATTGGTATTTGGTATGGGTGTAAGCTGAGGAGACGAGAGAATAGTGACCTCCGGATTAGGCATTATGGACTCGATCCCCAGGCTACACTCGCACAGTGTGGGATTGTAATTATAAATAATGCATTCAAGAGTTATTTGTTGACTAGGAAGAGATGTACCTAGTACTACAACCCTTCGAACAGAGGTGTAGGTGTTGGGCAAACCCATGGGTCCCGATCGTATTTTGGGGTAGCCCACCGTGAAGTTATTGCCGTATTTCGGTGACCCCAGGATGGGGTTTATATTGGGGCCTCACAGACAACTCAGTAAGTGGGTCCGGTCTCGTAGGTTTCCTTGGTAACATGGGGTTGAAATGATCGGAATACCATCCGTTTCTAAGGCACCGTTATTGTCATCCATTTATGGCACCGTTATTGTCATCCATTTATGGCACCATTATTGCCATCTATTTATAGCACCGTTTATTGCCATCCGTTTATGGTACCATTAGCCAGACTTGAATCAATTAGAATGTTGCTTGCATTTGCGTGTCATAAGAATTTCAGGTTACACCAAATGGACGTGAATAGCGCATTTTTAAATGGCTTCATTAATGAAGAAGTAAATGTTATTCAACCACCTGGATTCGAAGACCCAAAATTTCTAGACCATGTTTACAAGCTGAAGAAAACCTTGTATGGCTTGAAACAAGCTCCAAGAGCATGGTACGACAGACTCAGTAAGTTTTTTATCGATGATGGTTTTACAATGGGTAAGATAGATACAACACTTTTTGTGAAACATAAGAAAAATGACATAATTATTGTTCAAACATATGTAGATGACATCATATTTGGATCAACAAACGAATCTCTTTGTCATGATTTTAATAAGAGTATGAGTAGTGAATTTGAGATGAGTCTTATGGGTGAACTGAATTTCTTTTTAGGACTTCAAATAAAACAAACCCCTAAAGGGATTTTCATTAGTCAGACTAAATATCTTAAGGAATTATTAAATAAGTTTGACATCAATGGACAAAAGTCATCTTGTACTCAAATGAGTACATCTATAACTCTGTCTAACGATGCAGATGGAATCCCAGTTGACCCGACCAAATATAGAGGTATGATAGGTAGTTTACTCTAGCTAATGGCTAGTAGACCGGACATAATGTTCAGTGTCTGTGCTTGTGCTAGGTTCCAAGCCAAACCTATGCAATCCCATTTGAGTACCGTGAAGAGAATCTTTAAGTACTTGAAAGGAACTCCAAGCATTGGTCTATGGTATCCCTTGGACAATGACTTTGACCTTATTAGCTTCTCTGACGCCGATTTTACCGATTGTCATGTTGATCGAAAAAGTACAAGTAGTACTTGTCATTTTCTTGGATCATGTTTGGTTTCGTGGTTTAGTAAGAAGCAAAACTCGGTTACTCTATCTACCACTGAAGCTGAATACATCGCCGCAGGACGATGTTGTGCACAAGTGCTATAGATGAGGCAAACTCTCCAAGACTATGGAATTAAGTTTGACACTTCTTCAATCCAATGTGATAACACAAGTGCAATTAATCTTAGTAAGAATCCGATTTTACACTCTCGAGCTAAGCATATTGACATTCGTCATTACTTTCTACGTGATACAGCTTAAAGAGGTGAAATCCGACTCGACTATATTGAGACCGAGAAGCAACTTGTGGACATCTTCACAAAACCCCTGAGTGAAGAAAGATTCTGCTCTCTTAGAAGAGACCTTGGCTTATGTGACCTCTTTGAATAAACTGAAAAATGTTTTTTAAAAAATTATTTTTAAAAGGGCTATTTTTCCACTGTTTTTATCTGAAACGGTATACAGGTTGTCAAAACGGCATACCGAATCAGATCTTTTGGCAATTTTTAGCCGTTACTGATTGAAACGGTATACCGGATATGCAATAGGTATACCGGATTATTTAAATTTTTGCCCATTTTTTAGCTGTTGCAATTCTTTTCAAGTCTATATAAAGCCCCCATTTTGTCTCTTTCTGATTCGCTGTTCACCTCATCATCTCTCCCCTATCTCATTTCATCTAAAATCACTAAAATTCTCTTTCTCTCTCCTCTATCCTCTCTTACTAAATGAGTAGAAGAGGCAAGGATGTTATGCCCGAAGGGCAACAACCATCCAAAAGGAGTAGAATCGGAAGCTCCTCGAGACAACCTTATGCTCCTGGAGAAGATCGTCTCTTTCGCTCTTTCGAATGCCGTGCAAATTGGCCTCTTTATCTCGCTCAGAAAATCGAAGAAGGCCTTGAAGTTGACATTTTCTCTTTCAATAGTATTCGTCTCGAGAGAATGTTCAAAGATATCGGTTGGGACCCTCTTCTCAACATGAATGACCCCTGCTACCCTCAACTAGTCAAGTATTTCTACACCAATCTCTATTTCAGCGGGGCGAATGAATCCTTGAAGCTTCACTCTTATGTGAAGAGTATTCACATAGAGCTCTCCATTGCTGCTTTTGCTAGTTATCTTGGACTCTCTTGCGATGGACCCTGCATTTTTTGAACTCCTAAAGGCACCATCTTTAGGGCCTTCATTGACCATGAAGAAGTCTACTCTTCCATCTTGAAGATTTATGATCCACAGATAGCAACAGTGGTAACTGGAAAACTTCGCCTCATTCCCCATGTTATTTCATATATTATTCAGCATAACTTCATTCCTCGGGGAGGCGATCGAAACAAATGTCTCACTCCTCAAGCCTACCTCACTTACTGTATTTACACCTCTAAACCTCTTTGTCTTCCATACTTCATCATGAGGTATATGGAATCTTGTGCTCACCCCCAAAAGCACACCAATCTACCCTATAGGAGACTTCTCACTCATCTCTTTCGAACTTTTAATATTGATCTCTCACGAGAAGAAGAATCCTCCGTGGTTTTTCAGCCAATTACCCGTAATAGCTTTCATACAATTGCTATTCCCTCTCCTTTTGAGGTGTTTGTTGAAGAAGAAGAATTGGATGAGAATATACCCCCTCCTCGTCAAGCTCATGAAGGCATTCCAGCTTCCTTACAAGAATGGGTGTCAAGCATCAATGACTACATGGACGAAGCAAATACACACATAATGGAACTTGAATTTGGTCAACAACGAATTCAAGATGAAGTAGCATCTCTCCGAAATGATGTGCAGACTGGATTTGACTCACTCAATTTGCGCCAAGATAAAATTCTTAATGCTGTTCAAACACTTGCTTTAAATCTTGGTCACCTCTCTCTTGACACATCGGGAGCCACTCCTCAAGGAGTTCGTCCACCTTTTCCCGGTGCCTCAAGCTCTATTCCACCTCTTCCACCTTTTGATCCTACCACATAGTTTGTAATGCCCCTCTTTTTGATAATACCAGAGGGGGAGAAGTATTGGGTTTGGATTAGTTATAATGGAACTACTACATGCTTTTATGCTTATTGTCTTATGGTAATAAATTGTTCTACTGTCTTGTTTTATTATTGTGTCTTATGCATTATTATTTGCTCCATTATTTTTATGGATTATTTGTCATCATCAAAAAGGGGTAGATTGTTAGGGAAGTACACATGGCCCTATACTCTCCAAGTATACAAAGATGTTTTGATGATAACAAATAAGACCATCCTTGGACTAATGCTTGTGTTCTAACTGTTTTAGAGTCAAAGCATAGCACCAAGTGAGGGGGAGTGTATACAAATACAAAAGAGACATTTCAAGACTTGGAAGTTAATCCTTGGAAGACTAAAGACTTTGTGCAAGCTTTGAAAGCTTTGAAGACTATGTATAAATACATTTGTATCTTCTTTCTTTCTTTAGTCACATTTGATGTAATGCATACTCACACGTATGCATCCATGTAGATTGTCCCTAGGAGGTATTTTGACCCCTTGACATATGCCCATTTGGGTTTGGAAACCCCAAACCTAAGCCTCAATGAAATTGGACTAAATTATACTGAAATTGCCCAATCCGGCATACTGGTTCCTGATCTGGTATATCGGATTAATGGGAATCTCAGGAAAATCACTCACAGTAACTCATGTAAGCATGCTGGACAAGGATCTAGCATACCAGATCCAGCTTTGGCTGAATTTTGGCCTGATCCGGCATACCGAATCCCAATCCAGCATACCGGATATATGTTTGACTGTTGGTTTGTAACCGTTACTCCCCTATTTCATAAGAAAATTAGGTAATCCGGCATACCGGATTCCCATCCAGCATACCGGATTATTTATAGACTGTGGGATCCGATTCTTAATTGGATTCCTAATTAATTCTAGGCTCTTAGCCTATAAATATCCCCTTGATTAAGGCTTGAAACACTACAATTGACTATTATCAATCACAATCAAGAGCCTCTAAGATCAAGTCACTCCCAAGTGAGATTACATACACCAATCCAAGGAAAATCAATCTCACTTAGCTCCCTTCATTTGCATTAGCAATCAAGCTGCACTGTTTGAAAGGTAGCACTTATTCTCACTAAGGTTTGAGGTAATACTAAACCCCTTAGTGTTTATTTTCACTTTGCATTAGTTGTTGAGTCCTCTTGCTCGGAATCAAGAGAAGGTCGAGTCCTCTTGCGCATTATCTCAAGAGTAGCTTTTGAGTCCTCTTGCTCGTTTCTCAAGGGTGGTTGTACGAGTCCTCAAGATTCTTATAGTAAAATTCTCTCTAAGTTGAGAGGAGTGGATGTAGACACGTGTTGGCCGAACCACTATAAATCTGTGTGTCTCTCTGCTTATATTTATCTTTATTGCTTGTCTTTACATTTAGCAATTTGTGTTAATTTCCGCATAATTTTTTAATCTTCAAACCTTCACCTATTCACCCCCCCCTCTAGGTGAATTCACACAGAGAAGCAATAATGGTTAACACCAAAAGGGGTTCCCGTGGTGGTCGTAAAGGAAAACAACCTCGAGTTGTACCGGAGGTTGAACTGCCTAACGGAACTGAGGCTCAAAATTCTGAAGCATCGGCTGCTTCATCAGAGGCACTCGCGGCTGTTCAAGCCACTACTACTGCACCTCAGCCAAATATGACAGCTGGTAATGAGACTGCATTCATGACCACTATGATGTGGACTATGCAACAACAACAAGAATTGCTTGATCAGATGTCTACGCAATTTGCAACTATGATGCACGAACGCGCTGCACCACTACCACCACCCAATCAACCTGTACTATTTCCACCACCTGTGCCTCAACATTTAGCGAAGAACTCTACCGCCAAGGTTATGGAAAGATTTAAGAAACTCCAACCGCTTGCATTTTCCAAAATAAGTTCTGAAGCATTGCAGCCAGAACGATGGATCAGTGCCCTAGAGAAGGCATTTGAAGTACTTGAATGCACGGATGCACACAAGTTAATGTGCGGATTATCAGTTGCAGAATGAAGCTGAAGCCTGGTGGAAAGCTACTAAAGCTAATTTTGAAGCCACTCACCCGAATCCCACGTGGGAGCAATTTAAAGAAGTTTTCTTCAAGAACTACTTCCCAGAGAGTTTCAAGGACAGAAAAGAAGCAGAATTCATCGCACTGGTACAAGGAACCAAATTAGTGTTAGATTATCAACAGCGATTTGAGGACTTGTTCCATTTTGCTCCAGAGCACCTGAAAGGGGAAGTTAGTAAGGCGAAGAAATTTGATAAAGGACTCAAGACTGAGATCGGATCAGTGTTGTCAATCATGGACATTAGGGATTATGCTCAGATGGTCGACAAGGCAAAAACTATGGAAGATAGATTTAAGGAGAAAGAGAAAGAGAAAGCTGTGACGTCGTCTGTGGGCAAAAGGTCAAACAATTTCCAGACCTATGCCTGGCCAAATAAAGTTTACCACGGAACCAATTCAGGCTCCGTCTTGACTCCATATCATAGGCCGAATGTGGGTCACAACCCTTTTTGCCCCACATTTAATCAACCTGCTCAACCGACGACGAGCCAAGCGACAACAGCAGCTTTGCTAGCCCGACCAGTGACAAGTCAAGTGAGCCAAGCCTTAACACCTGCTACTCCACCCTTTAAGTGTTACTAGTGCAACAAGGAAGGGCATATGGCCAGAGATTATAGAACACGTGGGTACAGCAACAACTCGCAGAATCAGCCCTACGCTAGGACTTTCCAGCCATGGGACAATCGGACGACAGGAAAGGTGTTTGCGATGATGAATGAAGAAGCTGAGGCGAATCCCGAAGTATTAATAGGTAAGTTGCTGAACACTACTAACTTATAGGGACTAATTGGCTTACTGCATGTAACCTAAATTACCTACAAACCCTAGGTACCCTAAATGTCTCAACCATACCCGCGCGAGTATTATTTGACTCGGGCGTGACCCACTCTTTCTTCTCCTCGACCTTTGCAAGTAAGATGAAAGATCAACCGAGAGACATCGGGCATGAGCTAGTAGTCAGCAAGCCAACAGGGAGTGTCGTGAACTTGAAGAAGGTCTATGACCGTTGTCAGATTGAAATTTGTAGGAAGAAACTAACCGCACGATTGATAAAGATGGATATAAATGATTTTGACGTAATCCTAGGCATGGACTGGTTGTCGGCCTATGGTGCAAACGTCTTGTGTGCGAAGAAGAAGATAATGTTCAACTTGAAGGATGGGTCAACTTTCACCTATCAAAGTGAACCCAAGAAAAAACCCAGGAGAATAACTTTGTCAGCTCTCCAGGCGCAAAAATTGCTTGACGATGGATGCCAAGGCTTTTTGGCCATGGTATTAGACACGGAGGCAAAGATAAATCCATTGGAGGAACTAGAAGTCGTCAGAGAATTTCTAGATGTCTTTCCAGAAGATCTGATGCAGCTACCACCTGACCGCGACATAGAATTCACGATCGATTTAATTCCTAGTGCAGCACTGGTATCCAAGGCACCATACCGGATGGTGCCAGTCAAACTGAAAGAGTTGCAGGTTCAACTTCAAGACCTGCTGAAGAAAGGATTTATACGACCTAGTGTATCACCCCGGGGAGCACCTGTGCTGTTTGTTAAGAAGAAAGATGGGAGTATGCGGCAGTGTATCGACTACCACGAGTTGAATAAGCTGACTATCAAGAATCGATATCCGCTGCCGCGTATCGATGACCTATTCGATCAGTTACAAGGAGCGCGAGTTTTCTCCAAAATCGATCTTAGGTCGGGATACCATCAATTGAAGATCAAGAGCGGTGATATCCATAAGACGGCATTCTAAACTCGATACGAGCATTACGAATTCCCGGTTTTGTCGTTCGGAGTAACCAAGCATTCATGGACATGATGAATAGAGTATTCCATGACATGTTGGATAAATTCATCATAGTATTCATTTATGACATCCTGGTATACTCTAAGGATGAGGAAGAACACACGTGATACCTTATTTTCGTGTTGTAGCGATTGTGAGAACACCAGCTTTTTGCCAAATTCAGTAAATGTGAATTTTGGCTTCACCAAATTAGATTCTTGGGATACATCATCACCAAAGACGGCATCAAAGTAGACCCAGGCAAGGTGAAAGCGGTTCTTGAATGGGAAACTCCGAAGAGTGCTACTGAGATTCGAAGTTTCTTAGGACTGGCCAGATATTACCGACGATTTATTGAGAATTTCTCACGGATTTTGACACCAATGACAAAACTTACAAGGAAGGGAGCCAAATTTGAATGGAATGAAGCATGTGAGAAAAGTTTTCAAGAATTGAAGAACCGGTTGGTAATAGCTCCAGTCCTGACCATTCCGGACGGCACTGGAGGAATGGTGGTATACACCGAGGCATCCAGAACAGGATTGGGTGGCGTCCTGATGCAGAGAGGTAAAGTGGTCACCTACGCCTCTAGACAATTGACGAAACATGAGAAGAACTACCCCACTCATGACTTAGAATTGGCAGCGGTAGTCTTCGCATTGAAGATCTAGCGACATTACCTATACGGTGAAAAAAGTGAAATCTTCAGCGTCCACAAAAGTCTGAAGTATTTCTTCACCCAGAAGGAGCATAACCTCCGTAACCGCACCGTCGCTTTTGTAAAGGTTCGATGGGGAAACAATCCGGTAGAGGAAGCTTCATGGGAACGTGAGGATGAAATGAAAGAAAAATATCCTCAACTCTTCGAAATGCAAGGTAAGTAAATTTCGAGGATGAAATTTTTGTAAGGTGGGGAGAAATGTCAAACCCTGCCCCTGACTGACTGAAAATTTTGATTGAAGGACAGGAACCCCTGATTAGGCAACCAGGATCACTGTGGAGCATCACCCCAGTGACTTGGATTGATGAAGAAACCCTGTGTGGATCATCCTACAAGCCTGTCAGTAGGTGGACAGCAGACCCCTACAAATGTACAGCTCATTGTCTGATATATGGTTTGGATCCCAGGTAATCGCTCTCCTCCTTATAATGGTGGGACCCACCTTTGTAAAAGTGTGTAAAATCTCCTATGGGGCATGTGGGGACAATACCCCGACCAAGGGTCAAACCCTTGTGCAAGCCCATTGAATTTTAGCTTGCTCGAATTCTCTAGACGATGGCACTGGGCGATGCAGCAAGGCCTAGTGACATCGCCTAGCGAGTGAAACAGTATATTTTTACTAATTTTTAATTATGGGGACCACCCAATATGAACATGGGCACCCTCCATGGATAGAGGGAAGTCTGAGGGACCACCTCATACCCTTGGTTCACTGTGGACCCCACTAGTGTGCCCAGAATCAGTTTAAAAATTGATTTTTAAAAGGGGCCTTCACAGCCAAACAAGCCTCAGTATGGGCTGGGCCTATACATAGAAGGGTCCTGAGCTCATTTAGAGCTCTTATTTCTGCTGGAACCATGAGGAGAGAAAGGAGAGAAAGAAGAGAGAGAGAAGAGGAGAAGAACAAGAAATAAGGAGGAAGGAGGGGAGCTGCTGCAGCCCAGCACCAAGCCTGAATCCGAGCTCCAGTAGACCTGCTCAGGTATAAAAATGCCTATGTGTGCCTGCTGTCCCCATCCATTCTCTTTGTTTGATGTGTTTTTGCTCTCTGGCCAACCCTGAATAGCTAGGGTTTGCCCAGAACAGTACCAGATCTGCCATGCAGCCTTGAGCATGGAAGATCTGTGATTTTTGTGTAATTTTAATGGACTGTTGTACTGTTCTTTGGGCTAAAACTTGGCTATGCACTGCTGCACTGCCAGTTTGCCTTATTGCTCTGTGATTTGGAACCCTGGATGTGAACCATGGCTGCACAGACCTAACCTTTGATGATTGCAACCATGGGTCATCAAATCTCAGGTGTTTCAAGCCTTGCATGAGGCTGAGACTGAGATCCAAGCTTGGAGAAAACCCTGTGATACTATTCACTGGGTTGTCTGGGCAGCCTCTGGCAGCCTGATGGTGGACCTGATGGATGATCCATTTGGACCCATAGGTAGACCATCCCAGGGGCTACCTGAGCCCCCTAACATGTAAAGGATCATAAATAAGCATAGCCCAAAGAGCCCCACCTTGAAAACTCAGCCCAATGTCGATTGCAGCCTCTGGGCGATGCAGTCATCGCCCAGTGAAGGAAAATGGGCAGAATTGCTAATCTGGCTTTGGGGACCTCACCCATTGGCCAAGTGGCACTGTGGGAGGAGGGAAAATGACTTGAATGCCCTTTCCCATATCTGTCCTTTGTGGGAGAGTATTTTGGAACCCTAGTAGATCCCGTAGATGAAGGAAACCCTGCTGTGCTTGGTCCTGCAGTACAGACAAGCTGTGGACAGCACTGTGGACCTGATCTGACCTAGGGTCAAGTACAACTATTGAAAATGACCATATTACCCTTGTGCCACTGACACTGGATAATGCACCGGGACGTGAGCCCAAGACCCAGTGCAAGGCCCAATGATCCCAAATGAGTACCAATCAAGTACCGGGTCAACGTAGTAAGTTTAGGTCAACTCTAGGGGTGCCAGTGATAGACTGGAAACCTAACATGACAACTTTTGATTTATATCTAGGAATTGATCCCGTGCTCGAAGTCAACAACCAGACTGCTGTTGGAACTGAGTTTGCAACCGAGTATCTAGAACCAAATTCAGATGAGTGAATACTACTATCATAAAGTCGAAACTTTATTTTAAATGTTGTATGATTGATGACATGAAGGATATGGAACAAGAACAAGTGATGGAATCCAAGTGTCGTGAGTGTGCACCAGACTTGAGATTACCATGAGAGTGATGTGAGGAGAGTGACATGAATATACAATGATTATGATTTGTGTGTGATGGATTGTGTTGGGTTATGATCGGCCGATGGGTATTTCGGCATCACACTTGACACGCTACTATTATCTGAGGGTAGCCGGCTACCGTGTTTTGCACTACGGACTCGACCTCTAGGCTACACATGTGCGTACCTATGCATCTCAATAGTTGCTTGCTAGTTAGGATACAATTTACGCAGTACTATGACCCTTATCGGCAGGGGTTTAGGTGTCGGACAAACCCATGGGTCCCGATCGTGTTTTTGGGGTAACCCACCGAGAAGTTCAGGCGCCGACCGTATTTCAGGCTGGACACCAGGACAAGATTTGCATAAGGGGTTAGCGGACAACCTAGTGGAGAAGTCCGGTCTTGCTGGCTTCCATTGTAGTATGGGTTTGACATTGTCGGAATGTCATTCGGGATATGGCACTGTTTGTCGATGATGCTACCTCTGCTATAGTAGTACTTGACCCGACTACGAATCTTGTTGTTAGGGGGAAAATGAACAAATGCGTTCATGCATCATATGTGATGTACATACTTTAGCATGCATTATTAATGTATCTATTGATGTATGTTTGTGTATGGTTTAATCGCTTATTGGGCTTGTGGAAACTCATCCCTCGGGAACCTTTGTTTTTAGATGATGATGCAGGACACACTATGAAGACTGATGAGCAATCTCACTAGCCATACTTGACTGGAATTGATGTTTGGGGAGATCCTGGGTGGACACTTGTGCCCAATGATGATATTTGTGGGAGACCCGATGAGGATGGACAAGATGTGATCATACTTGTGAGATGGATACCCAGGAGGAGTAGTGGTTTGGGCTAAAGGCCCGATGATTTGGAACACTATTTATATCTTGTTTCGAGAATGATTTGGATGATTGTAATTAAATATTGGTGGATATTTACTCTATGCTTTGACTCCATATAGTTGTTCTTATGGTACTTATTACTTATTACTAATTGGATGCTTGAGGGAAATTTGTATAAATGAATTATATGATATCATTTAGAAATCCTCAATCATATATTATTATTATTCTCTGACTCTTCCACTGTGACTCTGAACTTTCCTCTGAATTTATTCTTGGAATGGTGAACGCGGTACTGCAATGTATCAATCCTATGTTTTTGGTGTGGAATACAAGGGTATTCCCATCACATAGCCCTAGTTTGGGATAGGGGTGTGACAGACTACCCCATGGTAAGCCCTCCAAAAATATACATTGATCCCAAAATAAACTGAATGTCTCGTTCAAATTACATTCCTTCATTAGGTAAAGAACTCACATAAACAAAATACATAATTACAATGTTGTAAGAAAACACATAAAAAAGTAAAGGATTTAAGAATCCTCTATACTTCATCGGATATAACAATACCCTTTCCTTTCTCTGGTCTTCCTTCATCAGTAGATGGTAAACATAGAAGGACGAGCTTTAAAAAGCTCAGTGAGCAATATAACACAACCATACTACATTCATCAATTGACATTGAACATATCAATGTGTGAATTATTTACATATCAATACATAGTATTCCTCTTTTCTCCTCATAATTCAATATTAATTTCACTCTCTGTTATTCTCTTAAACATTCACTTCTTTTTAGCTGACCTCAACTCCCATAGTGGATATGTACACCTCTCTCTATGGGTAGGAATACCTTCTCTGTGGGTGGAAACACTCTTGCCAAAAACCATCCTCAGTAAAACCTCAAGAGTCTGGACATCTCTATGCCAAGATTTATATTGGCCGAGGCCTCAAAGAATTGCACTTCTCTGTGCCAGAGTCTGTCTCAAGCCAAACCCTCAAGATCTGAACCTCTCTATGTATACTCAACATGGTCATATATGAGTCATTTCTCTTTATCAGTCCTCTTTATTAGTTCTCTTATCTGTTCTCAGTCCTTGTAACTGTTCTCTTATCATTACAATTATACATACATTCATATATGTCACTAATCAAGCTCTTAATAACATTCTTTATGTTCTCTTTAATGATCAATAAATAACATGCCAGTCATTTCATAAAGAATAATCTATACCAACAGACATGGACATACACGCATCTCTATCATAAAATCAATCATATTGTACCATGATCAATACTAATTCATAGCACTCATCATTCATGCATTACATTACAATCAATATTTAACCATCAATTGAGTTAGATTACTCACCTCAATACATTCAATCCTATTTTGAACACCAATAATTGAACACTCCAAGACTTTGAGTCAAGCATCACCTGTTGCAAAACATCACCCAAAAATTGGTCATAAACCTTAACAAAATCAATTCCTCAAGTCCCATAAAATTCAGCCCCTTAAAATTAGTAAAACAGTAAAAAAAAACAGGGTGGGTACCCAACTGGACTCGCTGGATTGCCAATCGGACTCGCCGGATGTCAATCTGGTTGTCTCTGTCTACAAAACCTGAGTCAGGTTTTGGTTCCAATGCTATCTAGATTGTTATCCGAACTCACCCGGTTCCTACCGGATTACATGCCGGTTCGCCGGTTAGCGAGGACTCTGGTCACCACTCTGATCTTTCGAGGGGGGTTTTTTTACTCTATTCAAAGCAGATTTGGGAAACACCCTATTTCACAAAAAAAAGTAGCTACAGAAGCCTTCTTTCACCCAAAACAAGAATCACTCAACTCCACTCTGAAATGAGTGAGATGTGGCATCTAGAATGCACAAAGGTGAGTTTGCCCGAAAATGAAAATATAGTATGAAGGGGGTTCAATCATAGGGTTTCAACACCCAGAACAAAAATACACTAATCAACACCCCAAAACACATCCATACAAGTATTCTAAGCATTAAGGTATGCCCAAACTAAACATGCATTCATTGATTTCAATACCAAATGGAGATTTGGGAGATTTTACCTTGTTCTTCAAGTGTTCTTCAATCTAGGGCACCAATCCTCTTAAAAAAACGTGAATCAACCTTTAAATATCAAGAATCTAGCATCAAGAGCTGAAATCTATCATCATTCCATCCTCTAACTAACAACCCAACAAACCAATTTCAAAACCAAACAAAAATCCAAGTGTTTTACCACAAAACAGTAGTGATTCTTGAATAAAATGGGTCAAACTCATTCCATCAAGTTCCCTTCTTCATCTTGGACCTATAATCTCACAAAGCCTCTCAAAATCACAAGATTTCAACAAGATTGACTCTCCTCAAGCTCTCTCTTCAGTTCTTCCCTATCTTTCTCTGCAACAAGTGGTGTAAGAGAATGACTCTCAACGCACACAATCTCAACATTTAACCCACAAGCCTTCAGCTGGGTAAAAGCGTAATTATTCATGGTTTTCAATTGATTCCCTTATTACCCTCCCAAGATTCCTCCTCCACTAATTCTTAAAGCCAATAACATTTCATGCAATGCTCACCAACTCTTTTCTTTCCAATATTACCCTTAATCAAACTCTCATCACAAAACCATAAATCAACCCAATAGTGAACCAAATCCTTGGCTTGAACCACTCTTCCTTTTCAACCGATAAAAATGTTACAAAATTCATCCAACATAAACCACTTAATCAATAAATAACATAAGTCATAAGATAAATAAAAAATACTTAAAATAATCAATATCATTAAAAACCGATAAAATCATTACAAAATTCATCCAACATAAACCACTTAATCAATAAATAACATAAGCCATAAGATAAATATAAAATACTTAAAATAATCAATATCATTAAAAAAATGCCTATTATCCATATGATAATATAATAAAAACATGAGAAAATTACTTGGACACCCCCCAGGCTGTTGCCCGTTTGCTTACAATACCCAACTTTTCAAACAATTACTTAAAAACCCCCTGCATTTTACCATTTCTTTCAAGTAGGCCCTATCCTTTAGTTTAGTGATGATGTCATTGGTTAAATTTTTTGTAATGCCTAAACTACCCTTAAATGGTAGTGAAGTGACCCTTTTACCCTCTTCCTCCTTCTTCCTCCTTCCTACAACCCAATTTCATATTCAAACCCTAATCAATTTCAGAAAAAATTCTCTTTTCTTAAACAAACTTCAAATCAAAATAACCCAAAACCCTTAATCGATTTCAGATTTAAACCCTAATAAATCTCTTTCATGGCCGATTCAAGTACAAAAAAAAAAAAAATTTAAGATGAGATCCCGCTGCCTATTCCTCTGTTCATAGAGGTAAAAACTTGATTTCCAATTTAGTATTTTCGCTGCCCTCATGGTTCTAATTTTGAAGAATATTATTGAAAAAATTACTTGGACACCCCCTAGACTATTGCCCGTTTGCCTACAATACCCAACTTT
The DNA here is from genome assembly GCF_018873765.1 of Telopea speciosissima. Lineage (NCBI taxonomy): Eukaryota > Viridiplantae > Streptophyta > Magnoliopsida > Proteales > Proteaceae > Telopea > Telopea speciosissima. Next base: position 35,785,824 of record NC_057917.1, on the reverse strand, counting down.
TCAAGCAATTACCTTACACCCCTTGAAACCTTACGGTGTTAGTCTGCTATTAGTGTTTAAATGGAAATGTCCATTTTACCCTTATGAGTTATTTAACTTAAACTTATGAAGTTAAATGACCAACTTACCCTCCTCCTTCTTCTCCTTCTTTCTTCTTTAACTATTTCTTCTTCTTCTTCCTTCAACTACAGTTCAGCTGCAGAGGGAGGACCGAACTTCACCACCATCACCATCAACGCATGATGGGTACATGGGGAGGGATTCTCCAGTTCTCGCCCTCTCTGCTCTTCTTCTTCTTCTTCTACTCTTTTTTTTTAATCGGTGGAACCCTAGAGGGAGTAGGGGTGCAGTAATAATCTCAGTTCATCTCGCAGCAAGAATCCACTTATGCAGCAATAATCTTAGTCCATTTGTAAAGGTCAAAATTTTCAATCGGTGGAACCCAACAGTCCATTTGTAAAGATCAATCGATGTACACCATTTGCAGCAATAATCCTAGAATGGACAAAATCAAACGACCATACTATCTTCAACCTGTGATACACAATACTTCAAGCTCAAATAATCCATTTATGTTGTTGGTATTGGGAAACTAATCTACAAGGATCCCAATTGATGATAATGAAATAATATTGAGAAAATTGCTTGGACACCCCCTGAACTATGGCCTAATTACTTAGTCTCCCCAACGTTTGAAACAATTACTTGAACACCCCCTGTAGTTTACCATTTCTTTAAAGTAGCCCTGTCTGTTAGTCAGTCACCATTTCCATGGTTTAAATATTTTGTAAATGCCTAAACTACCCTTAATGTGTAGTGAAGTGACATATTTGCCGCCCTTCTCTTTCTTCTTCTTCCTGCAACCAAAAAAAAAACCAGCAGCCATGGCTGTCCCTCCCCTCCTCCACTCTGTCTCCCCCATTCCTTGCAGCACCCCCTCCCCGCCACCTACTGTGCTCCCTCCCTGCTATGAGCACCCTAGCCAGAAAGCCCACTCACACCCCCTACTGCTCTACATCGTGAACCCTCAGACCTCTGCCTCTTGCACCTGTGCCCCTCGACCTCTGCCTCCCCTCCCCCAATTCAAAATAGAAATCTAATGAGACACCAAAATCAAAATCTCCAAATCCACCAAAGTTGTAAATCAATCCCCTCTATTTCCTACTCTCACCTCTCCTATTCTTTCTAAGCTCTAGTTCAACCACGGATTGACGAATCCACGACAATCCGATCACCGGCGAACGACGAATACACCATTGTAGTTTGTTCAGACATTATGTAAACCCCCACAGCCTCGCTCCTTCTTTAACTATTTGACTATTTTAATAGATTTCTTGCTTCAAATGGGGGGAGTTGTTTATTCTGAGTTCTCTGCAAGTTCGGTCGATCACTCAGTTGTTCAGGATGCCAAGTGGGAAGGGATCGTAGGGTTTGGTGTAATTTATTCTGTGTTCAGATTGAATCGAGGGAGCCACAGAGTTTAGGTCTCAATCTCTCTTAGTTTCTTCACGCACAGCCATGGCTGCCGGTTTTTTCTTTTTGGTTGCAGGAAAAAGAAGAAGAAGGGTAATTTGGTAATTTTAATTTTACTATTTTCTATTGAATAGGTGATAAGGGTAAAATAGACATTTTCATTTAAACACTAATAGCAGACTAACACCGTTAGGTTTCGGGGGGTGTCAAGTAATTGTTTCAAACGTTGGTAATCGTAAGCAAAATGGCCATAGTACAAGGGGTGTCCAAGTAATTTTCTCATTAAATTAATAAGAATGAAATGTGGGGCATCATAGTTGAGACTATAACTATTAATGAATGTAACTTATGAAATGACTAAAAGATGATTTAACTATTTTCACCCATTAGTACAGATAAATGTTGAATGATTCATAAGTTGTATATGATAAATGAATGTCAATGAAAGATGATTGTATGTCATGATCGAACACAAGATACTCAATTCCTACACTCCATGTTTATATGTTGTTATCTTATAAGCATTCCATTTATACTAAACACATGAGTTTAGATCTTACCTGAACAGAATGGAAACGCAGCGAAAGGGATGATCGAACACGGCTTGCAGTTATGAGCAATACACGATCTCTACAGGTTTCTCTGTCACTAGAGAACTCCACACCACAAAATCCTAGGCAAGGATGGAATCCCAAGGAGAACATAGAACTTGAAGAGGAGGAGATAAATCAGAATACGTTATTTCTCATTCCCTAGGGTTTGAGCTATAGAGATCTATTTATAGCCAAACCCCTAGGAGCGAGCCACCTCAGTTGACTCCCACTGGGAGTCTCCCAAATAGACAAGGAAGGGGTCGGTCACTTAAGCGACCGCCCCCCCTCCTTCATACGGGTTGCGACCTACCTCACCTTGTATGGGCGGTCCTTATTGGGCCCAGGCCCATTATGATTTACATCTCCCACTTGCCCACACAGGGCGCACAAGTCTAATCGTGCATTCAAGTTTCTCTCATTCCGTGTTAACCTCCATATAAGTAATGGGGCGTGCGACTTGACGAGATGATTCAAGGTAGGAGTACTATATCAAACTTCCACCTAGCCAACATAGTACATCACTCTTAAAAGTCTACCCACTTACACCTACCCTAACACTCTCGATCCCTCATGATGAGCAGTGTTAATCCTTGGTATGTAATGTACTCATGACAGTGGCGATCACAAATACAACACATCACCTGGGCAATGAGTCACATAACAAAGGTGTAACTTTTAATGGTTTTCCCTGAGCCCCTCATGTCAATCCAAATATCCCCAACAATTTTCTCAATCGCTTCCCGTTGGACCGCATCATCCATGATCCTAAGGAGAACATCAAAGTAGCATCATTGGGTGGCTTTTCATGACATTGTCTTAGGTTTTAAGGGTACTATAGGATTAATATAATCCACGTGGCTCACATAGTGACGAAGTAGAGATCAATTCAGTCACCCTCACAATCGATCGATATGAGCAAATGCAGTATGATATGCATGCTATGGCGCAACTCCCACTTGGGTGGGCATATCACTCGCAGTAAATAAGCGTCATACAGATCTTAGTCTAGTCGCTACTTCAAGCGCCTAACCTGAGTTTCTAGCACAGTTACCCTTATGGTTTCTGCCTAGAATCTCACATCCGCCTTCTAACTGGCTACTTAGAAGTGTGGTATCTTCAAAGTTGGACCAAGTAAAGGTCTCATCTTAGCTCTAACTAAGGTGCCATTAAGCACACATGCTCATGGGCTCATCTTGCTCACTATGCTCAAGCGTCGAGGCGAATTAGCCATGTGAGTGGGTCGATTCAATGCCAGGTGACATCTTTACAAATAATGAATGTATACACACAAGATTACTCAAACAATAATATGTTTATTAATAAATGTAAGAGAAATACAGATAAATGTCCATCATAAATGAAGTGTTCCCAAAGAAAATACATATGAAATCCACCTGAGTCCTAAGTTCCTAACATGAACTAGGAAAACATCTCTAGCAATGAGCTTAGTCAACGAATCAGCCAACATATTGCCAATAGAGATATACTGCAGAACAACTTCACCTTGCACGACCATATCTCGAATGTAGTGATAACCTATATCAATGTGCTTGGCTCTACCATGAAACTTGGGGTCCTTCATAAATGCAAGTGTTGTCGTGTTGTCCCAATATATAAGCACAACATCGTCTAAGTGAGCAGAAACACCAAGACTCTGTAAGAACCTCCTGAGCCAAACAGCCTCTTGAACTGTTGCTGAACATGCGACATACTTCGACTCCATCGTGGATAGGGCGATGCAGGTCTGTTTCTTGTTACTCCAAGTAATAGCTCAGCCTCCTAAGACAAACGCATACCCCAAAGTGGACTTGCGCTCATCTCTATCACTAGCCCAATCAGCATCATTATAGCCTCTCAATCTCAAGTCTGAACCAGTAAAGGTGAGCGAGAGTCTATAGTTCCATGTAGGTATCAAAGGATTCTCTTCACTGCTTACCAATTAATTGGCCCTGGGTTACTCTGGTAACGGCTCACCATGGTAACAACAAAGCAAATATTTGGACGCATGAACATCATTGCGTACATCAGGCTGCCTACTGCTGCTACATAGGGTATTTTGAACATTTGGTTTTTCTCTTCATCAGTCTTAGGGCACTCATCTAGGCTCAAAGTGCATGCCTTATCCATTGGAGTGTCAATGGGTTTCGAGTTATTCATATGGAATCGCTCTAGGACTTTCTTTATGTAAGTCTCTTGAGATAAACTCAGAAGTCGTCTCCTAGCGCGATCCCTCACAATCTTTACTCCCAACACAAAGTTGGCCTCACCCATGTCTTTCATCTCAAAAGTTGAGGACAGCCACTCTTTAGTGGCGACAATCATTTCAATGTCATTTCCAGCTAACAAGATGTCGTCAATATATGTAGATAGATAAGAAACCTTGCCTTGGACCGTTTAACATACACACAGTGGTCCTCTTCAATCATGTCAAAACCCGCGGTGGTAATGGCATGGTGAAATCTAATGTACCACTGCTTGGACAATTGCTTAAGGCTATAGTTGGAATGTTGGAGATGGAATACTTTGCGCTCATGTCCCTTCTTCTTAAAGCCCACAGGCTGAGCCATAAAGATCTCCTCGTCCAATTCTTCATTGAGAAAAGCAGTTTTAACATCTATTTGGTAGAGTTCTAAATCCAACTTTGCGACAATGGCGTATGGAGGCCATTCTCACCACAGGGGAGAACTTCTCATCATAGTCTATACCCTCCTTTTGAGTATATCCCTTCGCTATAAGACGTGTCTTATACTTGTCAATTAATCCATCTGCCTTTCACTTGACCTTCAGGACCCACTTGGTCGCGATGGCCTTGCACCTAGGCAGAAGATCAACTAACTCCTAGACTTGGTTCTTACTCATAGAACTGAACTCGTCTTCCATAGTAGCTTGCCACATTTCCTTAGCTGGAGAAGAGAGCGCCTCACTTATTGAAGTTGGCTCATCCCAATCCCTTGGAACACAAATGAGGGCAGTGTTCCCTTTAATCTCAAAATGACATCAGGGAACGTGTCCACGTGTGCTCAGAGGATTCTTGACCTTTTGATTGTGCGCTATCACTAAGTGGCGCACTCCCACTAGGCTGATGATCAGTCTCACCCTCTCTGGCGACCTCTTGATGAGTTATTAATTCCTCACCCTCGCCAAGAGTAGGTGAAACATTTTTATCAATCTCTATCTCAAAGAGATCAAGATCTCTGCTAGCATCACTAATGCTGGGGAAATCGATCTCAATATAATCCACATCACGGGACTCACTCTCTGTCATCCCTCCATCTTGATGTTCACCATACACTATATAGCCTTTCGAGGTATTGAAATACCTTATAAAGATACTCTTTTTAGCTTTAGGGCTAAATTTCTCAAACTTATGGGAGGTACTATGAACATATCCTGTACAACCACATGGTCGCATATGCCCCAAAATGGGCTTTGCGCCTTTCCACAATTCATAGGGAGTTGAAGGAACTGACTGTGAGGACACACGATTAAGGATGTAGGCAGTGGTCAACATAGCATCCCCCCAGAAAGATACTGGGAGGTTGGTCTACGCCATCATCGATCTAACCATATCTAAAAGCGTCCTATTCCTCTGCTCTACTACACTATTTTGCTATGGGGTGTGAGGAATAGTGAGCTGTCTGGTGATTCCTTTCTCCTCAAATATCTCTTTAAATTGATCTGACAAATACTCGCGTCCTTGGTCAGTGCATAGAGTTTTTAAACTCTTGCCTTATTGATTCTCAACCTCTGCTATAAAGCATTTCAAGCAATCTAGAGCATCATAGCAATGAGCGATCAGATAGACATAACCAAATCACAAGTAATCGTCGATAAAAGTGAGAAAATAGGAAGCACCATGACATGCCTTCATATTCATTAGTCCGCAGATGTCTGAATGGACAAGCTTTAAGGTCTGGATTGACCGTTTAGCCTTTCCAAAAGGCTTCAGATGGGCCTTATCCGCTAAACAGGCCTCACATGTCAGTAGGTTGACTTTAGCGAGTGAGCCAAGAAGGCCTTCTCTAGCTAGCCATCCCATCCTATCCCAATCTATGTGTCCTAGTCTAGCATGCCAAATAATCGAATCTAAACTAATATCAGAATTAACCACAAAAGATGAAGAGTAAACAGTAGGAATTATCAAATCTAATTTAACAAAACCATTCTCAAGTTTGCAATATCCAAAAATACTATCATCCAAACGTATCTCAAAAGAGTCACTATAAAAAATAAAAGAATAACCTAATGTCAAAAGTGTAGTAACGAAAAGTAGATTATGCTAGATTTTTGGTACGTATAGCACATCATGAAGTAGCAAGATGCGCCCAGTGTGCAAGGTGAGCTGATAAGTACCAACTCCTCAAACTGCTTCACTCGTGTCATTCCTCATGTAGATGTTTTGGGCACCATCCAGAATCTTTGTATAATCTACAAACCCCCCATGATCACGCGCTATGTGTCTTGTTGCTCCTGTATCCATAATCTAGTCAGATTGGGTTTGGGCAACCAAAACATACTTACACACAAAAGTACAGGGAGAGAGGGGTAGGAATGATACCTTCTTCGTTTCAGTGCAATCACGAGCGAAGTGCCCCATCTTCTGATAGTTATAGCACTTGACCTTGGTGATGTCTCTCTTTCCACCTCGCTTGCCATGTTTACACTCGGCAGATTTGCCTCTACTTGGTGCAGCGTTCTGAGCCTGTCCCTGATTCCCTGTGTTCCTTTATCTCTTGCATTTAGACCCAGAAGTCTTGCACTGCCCCGTTTGGGCGACAAGAGCATGTCATTGGGTCGCCTCCAGGCGCTCCGCCTCTAGTTCCACATGAGCGGTAATGTCATTAAATGTCTTGACAGTGTCGTTATGTATTAGAACTATCTTCATTTGCCCCCAGGAATCAGGCAACGTCCTAATGATGGCTTGTACTTGCTGCTCATCGGTAAGGTGTATCTCAGCATCATCTAATTTTTGAATCATGTCTTTCACAACCCTGAGGTGTTCAACCATAGTTTGCTTAGGGTCCTTACGATACATCTCAAACTTTAAGTTCATGGACCTAAGTCTGGTAGTGGATGTACCGCCACAGTCGAGCTTAACCTGGTCCCACATGGACTTGGCTGTCTCGCATTTCTCATACTGGCCGATGAGATCATCGTGCATCAAGCTTAACATGATAAAGCGAGTACACCGGTCTCTCTTAAACCAAGCCTCATAGGCTTCCTTTTCTTGACGGTGATGGGCGGTAGTACCCTCATCGGTTTTAGCCATCTCAGAGGTCAGGTGTTCAAGGTAATCTTGTTCATTAAATAAGAACTTCATCTTACGATGCCACATGTCATAGTTGGTTCCATCCAACTTGTTGCCTTGGTTAAGGTCATCAACAACGTTCTTGGTGGCCATCACTACAATGTGCAAGGGAGGACATTTAGTATACATCCATACATAAATAATTTTTGTTCAAGAAACCCTAATTAAAACTAATGGTTCCCTCTACCACACGGTGAGACCAAAATTTTTGTTAGGCTCATAATCAAATCTCACAGTGTGTGGGTTTGGGAACATATAATTTTAATTGATTTTGATCAAAAAAAGTTGGAGAAAAGGACATCTCCAAACCATAATTTAATCCGCCTTACATCGGGTGCATAAGGGACTCATACAAGAGACCCAAATTGGTACTTGAAGTGATATGCCGATTCGATACAAAGTCATGATACGCAGTGCAGTAGCCTTCCTTTACTTGGCTTCTCAAAAAATCAAAAATTTACAACCAGCTCTTTACATTCAAGAATCCTACTACATCACTATTGGGGAGCACCGCACTTTGGATCATGTCCAGGTACCAACTCTATCGCACATACATCAAAACATATCCCTTATAACAAACACCAATATTCCATCCCATAAAACATAAAATTTAGGGTTGCATGGGATAGGGTTTGACCTCTTACCCATATGGTGTGAGTCAAACAAAGTCATACCGTCACGGGAGGGTAAAATTGTCAAATTAAAATTGCAAGCACATAATAGCAAAAATAAAAAAACTCAACAACAATTAAAACCAAATAAACATAGAGGCTCACAACCATGGAATAATAACTCAATTTATAAGAATGAGGGAAAAGAGATTCTCTATTCACCCACCTATTTGCAAAAACCTAATTTTTTTTAATTATGTTTCAAACCCAATAGAATTCAATAGTACAGGCGACCCACGGCCATGGGCAGCAGCCTTGCGCCCGAGCCAAACTCGGCTCACCCTCTATTACAGTTGCGTTCATGCACGCCAACAAAAACCACAATCATGGTTCTGACTACTTTTTTTTTTTGTAATAAAAAGATTTACAAAACCTTAATGATGGCATTCATTATGTCTTTTCAAAAGTAATGATTACAAAATCATTGTTTACTTTTCCTTTTTCTTCTTCTTTTCCATTCTTTTTCTTCCTTCTCCTTTCTATTTTTTTTTTTTTTTTTAAACTGCTACAACCAGGCCTTGGCTACTGCCGAGCATGGCTGTTGCCCCAGAAGCTGCGCGCGGCCGTGGCAGCTGCAGGCTGAGGCCTACTGCTGTCACTGCCGCACGCTGATGGCAAGCCCTTTTTTTCTCTTCTGTCTGCGCGCCTTGCACACAGCCGCAGTAGCGGTCGCGTGCTACTGCCGTGTTGTGCGCCAAGGCCGCGGTTACAAAGTGATATGGGGCAGTGTTTGGGAAGAAAAGAAAGGATAGGAGAAAAATAAAAAATAGGGAAGATGAGAGAGATCGGCTAGGCAGTCTTCCAAAAAGAATGATCTCCAAATAAGAAATCTCATCCACAATTTACGAACCGCAAATCCTAATGGTTCTGATGCCATTGTTATCTTATAAGCATTCCATTAATACTAAACACAAGAGTTTAGTGTTGGCCAAACAACGGTCCAGGGATCAAACCATGGTTCCCTAGGGAGACCAAGATATTTATTCTTAGGGTTTTGCACGCCCTGGGTTAGCCCATGGTGTCCCATGGGTGCCCCATTTTAATTTTTAGGGCTTCTCATGGTCGCCCATGGGAACCCTGATGCATCCCTATTAGGGTTACTCCTTCCCTTATGTGTCCCATAAAATTTATTATCACAGTAGGGACGAAGAAACTCATCCCTAGTCCATCACATGACAAGGGGGATCAATCCCTAACTCGAATGCGCAGCGGAAAAGGTTGATTCTAGTTTCTTTCGCATCCCATAAATATTAATAATCAATAAACTGAAGGAATTAATGAAGAACTGCTAACCTGGTGAGCCTCAGTGTTGCTCCTCCAATAGACAGTGGTTCTTCCTCCAGCGAGCGCTCCAAGCAAACAGATCTGAACCTCCAATGGTGCTATCAAGGTTCTACACGCCAGTCCCAGATGCCCTCAAACTCCTCAACACAGATCTAGGGTTTCACAAACCCTAACTCTCAAACACAGGTGAGAGAAGCAAGAAGAAGAGAGATCACAAGAGGGAGAGAGAGAAACCAAAAATGTAGGAGAGAGAGTGTCTGCTCCAAAAATGTGGAGCGCTCTCTCTTTTACGTTTTATGGTCCCCTATTTATAATAATAGGGTTTAATTAAATCCTAGATAGATTTAATAGAGCCCTAGTGAGAGTCTGACTCTCTCTCTCTCAGTCTGGCAGTTTTGTTTAAACTCAAAGTGCTACACAGGTGAAGAAGCAGAATCTAATAGGGAAAGTATTAATTAGATTCTTTATTTAATTATTAATGGATAATTACAATTAGCACCAAATCCATTAATTAAATAAAGAGCCAATTAAATTAGTAAGTTCCAAATAACTCCCTATTTGATAACAATTTATCATATACAACCCCCCACTAATCAACACCATCATTATGGAATTTAGGGCATGTACACATGTACTGCCAAACCCCAATCCATATTACATGTCCATATAAGAGCGTCTGTGCATCCGATCGGGTCCCGTAGAACTCGATAAAACACTTTATTTGAAATAACTATAAATAATGTATCATTTTATGTAAAATAAATTTTGCAAAACCATTTCCAAAACGGTACTGGATCCAGATTCTGATCCGACCATACACAGACAGTCTCTATCTTGGTGTTCCCCAATGGGGCAGTGGTGACCGTGTTGGATAACTCCTTCACTCAAAAAGTGTTCACGCATTCCCAGAACATCGGCTTTAACTCGCTTGAGTCTCAGTCATAGATGAACCAAAGAATGCGATCACACTTTGCAGTGACAGGGTTCCCTCAAGTACAGGGCGTTGGTGACACATGTCTATCCCTTCCTACATATGGCAGTAATACATGAGGGAATCGACAAAGTAGATTCTTCGCCAATGCACACATCAAACATGTGAGCACTCGCATTCGTACCCTGACATCACATGTCTAGGCATACCCAATGCGATGACCATATGATAAGGGTGCTCAGCCCAAACCCTAGTCGTGACTACCATTTTAAGTATAACTTACGGACACATAATGCTCAAAAATTTTATATCGCATGTGACAATATTAAACTAAAATGTATAAATGTTCAATACAAAGGTGAATCGGGTTGAACCGGATCGAACCGGGTTTAATGGACACACACTTGTCCAACAATCTCCCACTTGTACATCAAAGCCAATTCCCCATACATTTTAAACCCATGCCCTCCATGTGTTTCTCAAACACTCCTGGTGACAAACCCTTTGTTATGGCATCAGACATATTTTCAGTTGTGTCCACTTTGGAGATACTCATGTCACCCTGCTGGATAATCTCTCTGATGAGGTGATACTTCCGCTGCACGTGCTTGTTCCTCTGATTAGCCCTAGGCTCCTTAGCTTGTGCAATGACCCCTCTGTTGTCACATAATAGGGGAATAGGGCCCTTGACAAGATCAGGGACTACCTCCAAATCTGATAGGAATTTCCTCAGTCAAACACCTTCTTTTGCTGCATCACAAGCTGCAAGGTATTCTGCTTCAGTAGTAGAATCGGCTGTTGACTTTTGTTTCGCACTCCGCCACACAATGGCACCTCCACCCATTAGATATACCATCCCGAACGTGGATTTTTTATCATCCTTGTCAGTTTGGAAATCCGAATCTATATATCCCAATACTGCCAACTGATCAGATCCAAAAACCAAGAAATATTCCTTAGTCCTTCTTAGGTACTTGAGGATATTCTTGACAGCACTCCAATGCTGGCGTCCAAGGTTAGATTGATAACGACTTACCATACCTACTGCATAGCAAATGTCCGGCCTCATACACAACATAGCGTACATAAGACTCCCTACTGCTGAGGCATAGGGAATCCTCTTCATCTCTTCAATGTCTGTCTGAGACTGAGGACATTGAGATCTAGAAAGACTGACTCCATGTCTGAAGAGAACACTTCCCCTCTTGGAGTTCTCCATACTAAATCTGGCCAGGACTTTGTCTATATAGGTAGCCTGTGATAAGCCTAGCATCCTTTTCTGGCGATCTCTTACGAGTTTGATCCCAAGGATATAGCTAGCTTCACCAAGGTCTTTCATCAAAAAACGTTGTGGATAACCACTATTTTACTGATGAAAGGAATCCTACATCGTTACCAATCAGCAATATGTCATCTACGTATAAAACAAGAAAACATACTGCCCTCCCATTGATCTTCTTGTAAACGCATGATTCATCCATGTTTTGATCAAAACCAAATGATTTGATTGATTGATCAAACCTGATGTTCCAGCTCCTGGAAGCCTGCTTCAACCCATAAATGGACCTCTTTAATTTGCACACCTTTCTCTCTGCCTCCAAGGAAGAGAACCCCTCTGGCTGTTTCATGTAGATTTTCTCTTGAAGGAACCCATTTAGAAATGCAGTGTGCACATCCATCTGCCAGATCTCATAATCAAAGTGTGCTGCGATAGCCAATAAAATCCTGATGGATTTCATAATCGTTACTGGTGAAAAGGTTTCCTCATAGTCTATACCCTCTTTCTGGGTATAGCCCTTTGCTATCAATCTCGCTTTGAATCTTTCGACCTTTCCATCTGCGCCCTTCTTCCTCTTGAAGATCCATTTGCATCCAATTGGCTTGACGCCAAGTGGTGGATCGACTAGAGTCCAGACCTTGTTGGAATGCATCGAATCAATTTCAGAGCTCATTGCCTTCAGCCACCTAGTGGCATCAATATCCTTTAGAGCCTCAAAGTATGTCATTGGATCATCATCCGATTCAACCGATTCCATATGGAACTCTTCCATAATTTCCTCTTCGGTTAAAAGAGTTAGCCTGGTGGGTGGTCTAATAGTCATCCCACTGCATCGAGGTTCCTTAGGTGTTGGTATTTCAGCGGGTATGTCATTTGGTCTCACTTCTGGAAGTGACGTTTCTAAGCTATCTGATAGCTCTTTTATGACTACTGGTTCGGACCTCTGGGTCATCATTTCTTCCTCAAAAAATGTGACATGTTTACTTATAATGACCTTTTGGTCAACTGGGTCATAGAAATAATAGCCTATCGTGCCTTTGGGGTAGCCTAAGAAATAGCATCTCGAAGTCCTGGATTCCAACTTGTCTGTCTGTTGCTTTCGCGCATGTGCTATGCAACCCCATACCCTAAGGTGTTGAATACTGGGCTTTCGCCCCTTCCACAACACAAAGGGTGTCTTAGCTACAGACTTAGATGGAACCCTATTCAAGATATTTATCGCCGTCTCTAAAGCGTACCCCCAGAAAGAAAGAGGCAGCTCACTATAAGTGAGCATCGTCTTGACCATATCCAATAGGGTTCGATTGTGTCGTTCGGATACACCATTTTGTTGTGGTGTGCCTAGATTAGTTAGCTGACTAACTATCCCTTGGGATATGAGATGTTCTTTAAACTCATCCGATAGATACTTCCCTCTATGATCTGATCGTAAGGACTTGATGCGTTTATCGAGCTGTCTTTCGACTTCGGCTTGGAATTCTTTGAATTTATCAAAGGCTTTCGATTTCCTATGCATCAAGTATATGTAACCATATCTAGAGTAATCATCGGTGAACGTGATAAAGTACTCATACTCATATCTTGCTTGTATGTTTATGGGTCCACACACGTCACTGTGTATCAACTCCAACAGATCTGTGGCTCTAGCTCCTTTATTGCTAAAGGGTTTCTTGGTCATTTTGCCCTGAAGGCATGACTCACAGGTGGGGAATGGTTCCACCCTCAGACTCTCTAAGGGCCCATCCCTCACCAATCTACTGATTCGGTCCACATTTATGTGACCCAATCTTAGATGCCACAGATATGTTAAGTTCACTGGAGCTGCTTTCCGTTTCAAATCAACATTAGAAACAACATTCGTTCTAATAGGGCAATCTAGAAAATACAAACCACTTTGCATATATTCAGATGCCATAAAGGAATTATTAAAACGAATAATCAATTTAGAATTAAAGAAAAAACTATATCCGTTCAAAACAAGTTTTGAAACTGAAATTATCTTCCTCTTGAAAGAGGGTACATAATAGCAATCCTTTAAAACTAAACTAGTAGAACTAAAATTTAAAATAAAAGTTCCCACAGCCAACGTCATGGTCTTAGCTCCAGTGCCCATCCGAAGACGCACTTCATTTCTTTCCAGGTTCCTTGTCTCCTTGAACCCCTGCAAATCATTGCAAATATGAATAGTGGATCCACTATCCACCAACCAAGAATTTGTCGATTCAAAAGACAAATTAGACTCATAAAGAACGTGAACATCACATGTACCTTCTTTAGCAGCCTCTGTTTCATCCGGCTTCTGGTCTTTCAAAGTTGCTAGGTATGCATGACAGTTTCTTTTTTAGTGACCCTCCTTCTTGAAATTGAAGCACTTGCCTTTGCCTTTATTGCCAGACTTCCCACCCTTGGCTTTCAGGGTCTTACGCTTACTTCCCTTTTTCTTCTTCTTCCCATTTGAAGAAGGTTTTGCCTTAGTTGCATTGACCTCAGCCTTGTCCTTTTTCAAGGACGCTTTAGCCTCTACCAGTGCATTAGCAAGCTCGGTGAGCTCCATCTCCTTCTCGGACATCTTGTAGGACATCCTAAAAGGTGTGTAGGCAGAAGTGAGTGACGCTAAGATCACATCAGTCTTGTATCGCAGGCTGAAATCAGTCCCCATGGATTCCAATTTTTTGAACAGATTGATCATTTTCATTATATGATCCATCACTGGAGTTCCTTGGGACATCTTGGAGTTATGTATTTGACTCACCGCATCAGAATATGCGTGTGTCAACTGCCTATTGAACAATTCAGCAAGCTTATACATTTTACCCCCAGCAGTGCGTATATCCTTGACTGAGTCTACAACTGACTTTTCCAATGATCCTAGGATATAGAGTGATGCCTTAGAATCCCTTATGAGGAACTCTTGCATCTCTTCATTTGCCTCAAAATCGTTCGGGTCAGGTTGAGGAGGAACTTGTTCATCTAGAATTGTGTACAGTCCTTCAGCAGTCAAGAGCAACTTAATGCTTCGGTACCAATCGACATAGTTTGTACCATTAAGTTTGTATTCGCTAATGAGTGTTAACAGGTTGGAATTAACGGCAGCCATCGTATATTAATCTACATATGCACAAGTAAATAACCACATACTAATTAATGACCATTGAAAATAATAAATTGAGTACACACACATCAATGGTCTTTCATGATTTGGGTTTTCCTCATAACCCAAAAGATGAATTGGATACCTACAACCCTTGCATGCATAACTTACCCTGTCGGGAGTCATTATACACACCATGGTAGTGTGGACTAAGCTGCCCGCCTCATGGGCTTCCAATATTTTTAGCCACCTGGGTGTCATGTCCAGATCCTGTCGGCTGACATACACCCAAGTCATATACTTACCTATTGCATTAGTTAGAATCATGGAATCATGAAAGATGGCCCACTGTCGCAGTGCCCTCTCACTATCCATACCCTAACGTATCTAGATAGAGGTAAATATAGATAAATGTGTGACAGAGGTCCTGGCAATGTCCTATCGGCTTATGTGGGGTCATGTCACACACTTTCTACATTTATCTTCAATAGGAGGACATGGACATGTCTACCGATTAAGACTAGTCCATATCATACATGTATTGTGAATAAAGAGGGATTAATTAACTCTCACATACATGGATAGATTTAAATAACATAATTAATCAACATTAATTAAAAGTGATTATGGGATGGCGGCATTTTTATCAGAAGCAATTAAAGAACCCTCCCAATAAAAATAAAACTAATAACTTTGGGTGCATTTATCATGCCATGGATGCCACGCTTCGATCATCTCCTCCGCCTGATTACGTCTTCAAAGTAGGTGACTTGCATCTCCATAAGCTTTGAGCACCACATGTGGATCACCATCAACATGCCTTGGGAGTCCTAACTCCTCTAAAATTACAATGAAAACCTAGGAAAAATTCAATACACTTTCCTTTCCATAATAATAAAGAAACCCCGCATGGAGAAACCAACCCACCATTTGGGCTCCCCATGGGGTGGAGTACATTTGTTTATAAAAAAGATAGGGGGAGAGAGAGAAAGAGAGAGAAGCATCACATCCACCCATAACCCCATGTATCACATACATAAACAATCCATCCATTTATTAGAATGCCATTCCCATAATTACATCATAATATAATTCCATGCATTGGCATTAAAGCTAGTAAACCAAAAATTAAAACATGAATTCCTTCAATTATTGAACCACCACATCGCATGTGATAACATGTATCCAAGCCCATAAAATTAAAATTACATTTTAATTGCAAGTGGGTAAAGAAGGAATCTCTTCACCCATCATCATCCTCCAAAAAACAAAACAAAATAATAAAATTCTGTTTTGAAAAAATAATGTTTTTTTTTTAATTTTTTTTATTGTTAAACTGGAGGGAAAACAAGGGGGGTGCATGCAGCCCACATGCACAGGCTGCAGGCACTCCCTGCGCAGCCCATAGGCACAAGGCCCACGGACAGCAGCCTTGGGCTGCAGGCCGCAGGCCTACTGCCCGTAGGCTAAAGTCCACGGACAGCAGCCTGTAGCCCCATAGCCCGCAAGCTTGCTGCCCGCAGGCAGCAGCCCGCAAGGGGATGCACACAAGGGTAGGTTCATGGGGAAGGGCGTGCATAAAGGCTTGGCAGCGTGCGCTCCCCCCCCCCCCCCCCACATATAGAATATGATTAAAAAATTTTAAAATTAAAAATTAGTAATCACAACCTAATTGGATACATGTTTCAATAATTGGAATAAATAAAACAAACCAAATCCATCATCACATGGGTAGGTTGTTACACTAACAACCTTGTGACTACCCATGTGCACATGGGAAGGTTGTGACAACAACCATATTCTAACCACCCATGTGCCAACTTGCATCCCACTCATGATAATTACATTAAACTATTAATTATCTAATATTCATGGGTGGGAAAGGTGGCTCTGATACCACACTGTTGGCCAAACAACGGTCCAGGGATCAAACCATGGTTCCCTAGGGAGACCAAGATATTTATTCTTAGGGTTTTGCACGCCCTAGGTTAGCCCATGGTGTCCCATGGGTGCCCCATTTTAATTTTTAGGGCTTCCCATGGTCGTCCATGGGAACCCTGGTGCATCCCTGTTAGGGTTTCTCCTTCCCTCATGTGTCCCATAAAATTTATTATCACAGTAGGTACGAAGAAACTCATCCCTAGTCCATCACAGGGCAAGGGGGATCCATCCCTAACTCGAATGCACAGCGAAAAAGGTCGATTCGAGTTTCTTTCGCATCTCATAAATATTAATAATCAATAAACTGAAGGAATTAATGAAGAACTGCTAACCTGGTGAGCCTCAAGTGTTGCTCCTCCAATAGACAGTGGTTCTTCCTCCAGTGAGCGCTCAAAGCAAACAGATCTGAACCTCCAATGGTGCTACCAAGGTTCTACACGCCAGTCCTAGATGTCCTCAAACTCCTCAGCATAGATCAAGGGTTTCACAAACCCTAACTCTCAAACACAGGTGAGAGAAGCAAGAAGATAAAGAGAGATCACAAGAGGGAGAGAGAGAAACCAAAAACATAGGACAGAGAGTGTCTGCTCCAAAAACATGGAGTGCTCTCTCTTTTGCGTTTTATGGTCCCCTATTTATAATAATAGGGTTTAATTAAATCCTAGATAGATTTAATAGAGCCCTAGTGAGAGTCTGACTCTCTCTCTCTCACAGTCTGGCAGTTCTGTTTAAACTCAAAGTGCTACACAGGTGAAGAAGTAGAATCTAATAGGGAAAGTATTAATTAGATTCTTTATTTAATTATTAATGGATAATTACAATTAACACCAAATCCATTAATTAAATAAAGAGCCAATTAAATTAGCAAATTCCAAATAACTCCCTATATGATAACAATTTATCATGTACAACCCCCCCACTAATCAACACCATCATTATGGAATTTAGGGCATGTACACATGTATTGCCAAACCCCAATCCATAGTACATGTCCATATAAGAGCATCTGTGCATCCGATCAGGTCCCGCAAAACTCGATAAAATACTTTATTTAAAATAATTATAAATAATGTATCATTTTATGTAAAATAAATTTTGCAAAACCATTTCCAAAACGGTACTGGATCCAGATTCTGATCCGACCATGCACAGACAGTCTCTATCTTGGTGTTCCCCAATGGGGCAGTGGTGACCGTGTTGGATAACTCCTTCACTCACACAGTGTTCACGCATTCCCAGAACATCGGCTTTGACTTGCTTGAGTCTCAGTCGTAGATGAACCAAAGAATACGATCACACTTTGCAGTGACAAGGTTCCCTCAGGTACAGGGCATCGGTGACACATGTCTATCCCTTCCTACATCTGGCAGTAATACATGAGGGAATCGACAAAGTAGATTCTTCGCCAATGCACACATCAAACATGTGAGCACTCGCATTCGTACCCTGACATCACATGTCTAGGCATACCCAATGCAACGACCATATGATCACATAATATAGTATAAGAGGCATATTAATCCATCTAAAATCCATGATTATACTCACCTTGATACTTGAATAGAATTATATTTTTACCAAGTCTTTAGTTTCTCCTCCGCACAATGTATAATCTCTAGATATGCTCACCTATCACATCATATTAATCTTCTCAGATTCTGTCCCATTCTGCGCATAGTCACTTCCTTATACCATAACTCTTAACACAGACATTAAATAGGTATAACTCTTACATAATATTAAACTAGACTTAAAATACCACAATTCATAAGAAGGACCCATTTCTAGAATAAGCCTCCCAGGCCGTTCAAATCCAAGCTTAAACTAGGGTACTGACAGGAACTTTTTTTACTAAATAGAATGACCTTTGTGCATTAAAAATACATTAATAAATCGTTAAAAATTATTCTGATTCTCAGTTTTTTATATATTAAACTAGACTTATAAATACACAAATTATCAGAAGACATAAACCTAATTTAAGATCTCTAAGTCTGCTGAAAAATTGAGAACAACTCGGATTCAAAACTATAACAAAACCTGCACTCAGGATTGAGTACAGGATAGTAAAAATATAATTCGTCCATCTTCCAGAAATTGATTCAATCGGGTCTTTTTATGGGTGAAACTAGACTTATAGGGCCACGTTTCCTCAGAAGGGGTCATCTTCAGATTTGGCCCATAGGTAACCCGAAAATTAGTCATAAGGATAGACAAGTTTGCTGGACAGAATTACATTAACCTCAATGTAATACCCGAAATACATGCACTTCTAGAATGGATTAGGGTCTTAAAATGCATACATAGGAAGGTCTATCAGTCTATTTTGTAACCATATAAATTTAAAACCTAATCCTAAGCCGTTTAAAAACTCTGATTTTTACAAAAATGGTGCGCAGAAAATCTGTACAGTAAATACCAAGAATCACAGTCTCCTAAAGACTATCATCCTTGCTAAAGGCGCAATACAAGGTCTTAGAATACGATCTTATAAAATAATCTAGGTCCATTATCTCTTACCCTAAGCAAAAAAATTAAATTAGGTTTAGAAGAACTTACTCTTTGTTTGTGCAACCCCAAAATTACTTGAACTCTTTAAGATTTCACTTTTTCTCTTTCTTCTCTTTCTCTTCTTCTTTTCCGTTCTTTTCTTACTTCCACGATCTAGGTTTGGGCTATCCCTTGGAGTCCATATTTATATTTATCTCTCCTCTTGAATGGCTACCTCTTTTCCTCCTTCTTGTGTATCTCGAACTCACTCTCTCTCTAATCTCTAACTCACTCTCTCTCTCCCTCTCTCTTCTTATCTCTATTTTCCTTCTTATGTGCGATTACTCTCTTTCCTCTCTCTTCTTTTTTTTTAATTTATTTATTTCATTGTCATCATTGTTTATTATTCTTCTTCTTCTTTTTTTTTTTTTTTTTTTTTTGACATCAAGTCACGAAATCTCATGGTGGGGCCCATAAGGGCTCCTTCCACCAAGCTAATTTCTCTCCTTCTAAATTGAATTTACCTGAATTTTGATAGTAACTCTAAAATAAACAAAAATGATACTTAATGTGTTGCAAATAAGAATTGAACCTTGTACCTCCCACAAACAAAACAACTACACACCGATAAGCTATGACTACTTGTATGTACATAAAAACCCAAAATTTTATAAAACATTGCTTTTTGCATTAAAACACATTTAATGACAAATAATAAACTCTAATTAATCACATATCATAATTACCATAATACCCCTGGGATGAAATTACTATTTTACCCATAAGGTTGAGACTTAGGGTTTCTGAAATCTGGGCTTTCACACCCTGCGTTTTTTATCCTATTTATAATAATGGGATTTAATTAAATCCCTAGATGGATTTAGATAAATCCCTGTGAGAGTCTGACTCTCTCTCTCTTTGTTTGGCAGTTCTGTTTAAACTCAAAGTGCTTCTAAAAGGTAAAGAAGCAGAATCTAATAGGGAATGATTTAATTAGTTACTTTATTTAAATTTATGGATAATTATAATTTGCACCATATCCATTAATTAAATAAAAAATCAATTAATATAGCAAATTCTAAATAACTCCCTAGATGATAATAAATTATCATGTACAACCCCCCACTAATCAACACCATCATTATAGAATCAAGGGCATGTACACTTGTACTGCCAAACCCCATTCCATAGTACATGTCCATATGAGAGTGGCTGTGCATCTGATCGGGTCCCGCAAAACTCGTTAAAATAATTTATTCAAATAATCATATATAATCTATCATTTTATGTAAAATTGATTTTTGCAAAACCATTTCCAAAACGACTTTGAATCTAGATTCCGATCCAACCATACACAGACAATCTCAATCTTGGTGTTCCCCAATCGGGCAGTGGTGAACATGTTGAGCAACTCCTTCACTCACAAAGTGTTCATGCATCCCAGAACACCGGCTTTGACTCACTTGAGTCTCAGCCATTGATGACCAAAGAATGCAATCACACTTTGCAGTGACAGGATTCCCTCAGGCAAAGGGTGTTGGTGACACATGTCTATCCTTTCCTACATCTGGCAATAATACATAAGGGAATCGACAAAGTAGATTTTTTGCCAATATACACATCAATCATGTGAGTACTTGCATTCATACCCTGACATCACATGTCTAAGCATACCCAATGCAACGACCATATGATAAGGTGCCCAGCCCAAACCCTAGTCCTGACTACCATTTTAAGTAAAACTTATGAACACATAATGCTCAAAAAGTTTATATCGCATGTGATAATATTAAACCAAAATATATAAAAGGTCAATACAAAGTAAAATTGGATTGAACCGGACCGAACTGGGTTTGATGGATACACAAGTCCAACAATCTCTCACTTGTACATCAAAGCCAATTTCCCATACATTTTAAACCCATGCCCTCCATGTGTTTCTCAAACACTCCAGGAGACAAACCCTTTGTAATGGCATCAGACACATTTTTAGTTGTGTCCTCTTTGGAGATACTCACGTCGCCCTGCTGGATAATCTCTCTGATGAGGTGATACTAGCAGTGCACGTGCTTGTTCCTCTGATGAGCCCTAGGCTCCTTAGCTTGTACAATGGTCCCTCTGTTGTCACATAACATGGGAATAGGACCCTTGATAAGGTCAGGGACAACCTCCAAATTTGATAGGAATTTCCTCAGCCAAACACCTTCTTTTGCTGCATCGCAAGCTGCAAGGTATTCTACTTTGATAGTGGAATCGGCTGTAGATTTCTGTTTTGCACTCCGCCACACAATGGCACCTCTACCCATTAGATAGACCATCCCAGACGTGGATTTTCTATCATCCTTGCCAGTTTAGAAATCCGAGTCTGTGTAACCCAGAACTGACAACTGATCAGATCCAAAAACCAAGAAATATTTCTTAGTCCTTCTCAGGTACTTGAGGATATTCTTGACAACACTCCAATGCTCCCATCCAGGGTTAGACTGGTAACGACTTACCATACCTACTACATAGCAAATGTCCAGCCTCGTACACAACATAGCATACATAAGACTCCCTACCGCTGAGGCATAGGGAATCCTCTTCATCTCTTTAATGTCTGTCTGAGATTACGGACATTGAGATCTAGAAAGACTGAGTCCATGTTGGAAAGGGACACTTCCCCGTTTGGAGTTCTCCATGCTAAATCTGGCCAGGACTTTGTCTATATAGCTAGCCTATGATAAGCCTAGCATCCTTTTCTGGCGATCTCTCACGAGTTTGATCCCAAGGATATAGCTAGCTTCACCAAGTCTTTGATCGAAAACGTTGTGTATAACCACTGTTTCATTGATGAAAGGAATCCTACATCGTTACCCATCAGCAATATATCATCTACGTATAAAACAAGAAAACATACTACCCTCCCATCGATCTTCTTATAAACGCATGGTTCATCCATGTTTTGATCAAACCTGATGTTTTAGCTTCTAGAAGCCTGCTTCAGTCCATATATGGACCTCTGTAATTTGCACACCTTTCTTTCTTCCTCCAAGGAAGAGAATCCCTTTGGCTGTTGCGTGTAGATTTCTTCTTGAAGAAATCCATTCAGAAAAGCAATTTGCACATCCATCAGCCAGATCTCATAATCAAAGTGTGCGGCGACAGCCAATAAAATCTTGATGGATTTCATCATCACCATTGGTGAAAAGGTTTCCTCATAGTCTAAACCCTCTTTATGGGTATAGCCCTTTACCACTAGTCTTGCTTTGAATTTTTTGACCTTTCCATCCGTGCTCTTCTTCCTCTTGAAGATCCATTTGCATCCAATAGGCTTAACGCCAAATGGTGGATCGACTAGAGTTCATCGCCATGTTCCTCTAACACGTACTTCGGCTCCTCTGTATCAATACAATTATAATCCGCCGATTGTACATCTAGGCCAACCAAATATCCATCAACTGCATCAAAATCTAAAAGTTGTGTACACTGGAGGTTAGCTCCACTGAGCCAGTGAGGGGAAAGGGGAGTGCACATACACACAATCACACATAGTCCTTGATGCATGTAATGTTAAATACATATTTTTCACCTAGCAAACAGTCTAAGTCATAGTATATGCTACTGTGATAACTCGGGAGACACTGAGTTTCACGTATCCTATTGCCCCAGTGAAACCTCAATTATCACAAGGGATCTACGCCGGTAGAAGCCATCATGACCACCTAGTGGCGGACCACGATAGCCGTTACTACCCTCTCTCACCTCCACAGACATCAGGTGCTCTGACTATCCAACACGCAAACCCCTGTTGGTAAGGTTCGTAGTATAAGGGAGTATAATTCCTAACCGCAGATATATTACATGCATCTCTATCACCCCGAGAGGTATTTCGGGTGCATCAAAGTCCCATTCCATCTAGCACCCGGGTACCAGCACGACACGATGCATACAGATTAGGATAGCAAGCAATGAGTATAATAATAAGAACTTTGGGGATCCCGGTACCGGCACCGTGACCCGATATAACAATGTAAAGCATCATATCATCATTCCATCAATCATATCCAGCATGGTTTTATATGCAAATGCAACATGGCAAGGATGAATCCAAGCACATATACCATTATATATCTATATCATTATATCTATAGATGTATATTTCAAACCCAAACATCACCCAAAACCCACTCACAGCTTGTTTGTTTGTCGTTTGGTGAAGTTTGCTCTAGTGCACATACTCCTGTATAGATTCTAAAGTTTGAGGATGCATGAAAGTAGTGTTAGAAGTGTATAGGTGGATCCCACAAAGGGTCCCAATAGATTAAAGGAAGTTCTGGCCAAGACAGCAGGAGCAGATGAAGGAACGGAGTTAGCTAGGTGAGTCTGGTCGTGGATCCGTCCAGGCCATACCCAGTAAATATATGGAACGGACTCATAGGCGGATGTAGAACATGGATCCATTCATGCGTCCGTCCAAAACCTGAGACACACTCAAGAGCAACTTGAGCTACAGGCGGATTCACCTAGGTGGGTCCGCTCATGGCTCCATCAAGAGGAACAACCAGGTTAGGCTGAACGGACTAACTGACGGATACACGACAGTGAGTCTGGTCATTCGTCCACTGCCCTTCCTTTGAAAAGTTACGAAGAACATCACCTCCAACCCTTCATTCATGGATCTTTAGGGGTCCTAGGGTTAGGGAGGTAAGCTCAAACCTTCGTTGGAGGTCCAATACACATGGCCCTTCAAGGAGGTAAAGGGATTCAAGGGATTTGGGTCCATCCCCAAGGTTCTTCCCAAACCAAGCTAGGTTTAAATGCTTGGACAGCATAAGGGTCATCCAAACCGATGGATGCATTGGGAACAGGGAATGTGAGCCTCAAAAGGAACATTCAATAGAGGTTATTGGGTTCCCAAGGGAAACCCCAAACTTGGAACCGATCACAAGGAGATTCCGAAGGTTCAAAATGAAAAAGAGAGGGAGGAAGGTAAAGATGTCTACCTCAAAGATGAATCAATCAATGCTTTCCACCTCCACAGCCTCTCAAAACCCTTCTTCTCCAAGCCTTCAATGCTCCCATAGCCCCAACGTTTTGGGTAGGTGAAATGAAGTAATAAGGCTTGAGAGCTAAGTCTTGGTTTTAAGACTAATCTCCCACTTAGGGCCTGTTTGGATTTAGGCCTTTAAGGTTAAAACCCATTAAGAGGTTTATTTAACCAAAGGGTTTCCCCCCAGTTGGTAAGCCCACAAGTCAAAGGGTTAAGGTTGAGGCCAACCCCGTCCAAAAGACTAAAAAGAATGCCCGAGGCACGGGGTGTGGGTCCCACATAAGGAAAACACCTAGAGTCCAAAAATAGCATAGGAGGAGTAACGGGTGGATTTAGTCTTGGTGAGTCTGCTCGTGCATCCGTCGTTGCTGTAAAGGTAGAAACTTAAGAAAATTGATCGGGCCTTGGCCCACACTTCAAGGTCAACTAGAGTAGGGTACATTATCATTTACAAGGTCAATGTCTTTCCCCTCGACCGTCATGACGTGTCCTTTGTGATCCCGAATAGTTTCCCAATCGCGATACTAAGCTCATCGCCAAAGGAGGTGTCAAGTTGTGGGGACACAGGGAACACCTTCCGGTACTCCTCGCTTCATGGACTCGTGTTAGGAGGATGATTGATGAAATCAACATCGATAAGTCTTCCCCGCTGCCGGTTGAGGAACCTCTCCTCCACAGGCAGGCCCATGAACTGGTCAATGATCTTGTCGCTAGGTTTGACCATAAGTGAAAACAACTCGCCAGCATACACGGTAGTAGAATCTATACGTCACACGAGAGAGAAATTATAATTAATAGTAAATCCGAGCGCGGATGTAACAGAGTAACTCCTTCACTCACAAAGCGTCCACGCATTCCCAGAACACCGACTTTGACTCACTTGAGTCTCAGTCATTGATGAACCAAAGAATGCGATTACACTTTGCAGTGACAGGGTTCCCTCAGGCAAAGGGTGTCGATGACACATGTCTATCCCTTCCTACATCTGGTAGTAATACATGAGGGAATCGAAAAAGTAGATTCTTCACCAATACACACATTAATCATGTGAGTACTCGCATTCGTACCCTGACATCACATGTCTAGACATACCCAATGCGATGACCATATGATAAGGGTGCCCAGCCCAAATTCTAGTCGTGACTACCATTTTAAGTAAAACTTACGGACACATAATGCTCAAAAAGTTTATATCGCATGTGATAATATTAAACCAAAATGTATAAAGTTCAATACAAAGTAAAATCGGATTGAACCGGACTGAACCAGGTTTGATGGACACATAAGTCCAATACTCATGAGACCCTAGTTGTTTCCAACAGATGGTCGTATATTTTATGCTAGAGGCCGAAGAAGTTTATTGTATCTTATCTCTATCTGCTTTCACTTATACTTGTAAATGCTGATGTATTGGGATTGTAATTAATAAAGAGTTTAATTCTCTTGTGTATTGTGGATTGACATTTGCCCTTACAGTCATCACTCATAAGGGCTGCTCATTCCCTTATCTTGGGTCTGGTGTGTCACAGCAATGAAGCATGCCATTACCTGTCAAGGATGTAAATCCTCAGACCTTTTTGCTCGGATGCCACGACATCAAAGTCGAGCATTACCTACCAAGGATGCCATGACATGGAAGGCTGGCATTACTTATCGTGGATACCACAAAAATGAAGCTGGGCATTACCTACCGAGGATGCTAATCCTCAGTCTATTTTGATCGGATGATATGGCAATAAGGCCAGGCATTATCCATTGAGGGTTTTATTCAATGTCCCAATGTTAAGGGTGCCTAGCCCAAACCCTAGTCGTGACTCCAATTTAAATTGTAAACATAAGGACACAAACAACTCAATGTCCCAATATGAGCACAGTTGACCAAACTATTTTATTATATAACTGACACGTGGACTAAATACGTGGAGATCGTGATGAGAAGGTGACCCACCGTCATTGGGGATACTTGGGATTTCGGTTCTTCTAATTACTTCCATTCAACTAAGTCACTATGACTGACCCATCACTCTAAGGTTGTTACAGTCGACCACCCACCCAAGTAGGCAGTAACAATTCAACTGACCCGGACTATAGAAGGAATAATAACAATCAGTGGTAGATAATCACATTAGCTACTCTTACCGAAGAATTTCACACTTCATATTAACTATTGCCCGGATCAGACTTTATCATCGGAGATTAACCTCGGGTTTACCTTGGGTTCATCATCTCATTATCTGTTCATCTCTTACAGGATGTCCCTACCAAAAAGGTCGGTTTTCTATCGGCAACAATTGATTAGGGTGATTACTTGTCCATCATTTTCCCTAGCACGAAGCCTCTCTTCTGCAGGGGCACTAGGTTTTTCGAAGACTACACCAGGTTCCTGTTGGATTTATGTGTCCATCGAACCCGATTTGGTTTAAATTGAACCATTTATTTATTTTAGTTTAATAGTGTCACATGCGATATAAAATTTTTGAGTTGTTTTTGTCCTTATGTTTACAAATTTAAATTGGAGTCACAACTAGGGTTTGGGTTGGGCACCCTTATCATATGGTCGTCGCATTGGGTACACCTAGGCATGTTGATGTCAGGGTACAAAATCAAGCACACATAAGTATGTGTGTTGGCAAAGAATCTATTTATATTGCCAAATATAGGTTAGCGATTAACACGTGTCACCGAGACCCAGTACGTGAGAGGGCGTTGTCACTGCGAAATACAAACACATACATCGATTCATCAATGATTGAGGTTCTATGAACCAAAGCCGACGTGCTGGGAATGTGTGAGCATTTTGTGAGTGAAAGAGTTACTCAACAAGGTCTCCATTACTCGACTGGGGAATATTAAGAGAGAGAATGTTTGTGGGTGGTCGAATAAGAATCAGGATCCTATGCTATTTTTGGAAATGTTTTGCAAGACTTATTTTCTAATAAAATAATAAATTATGTCTATTTTGATTAAAAAATGTTTAATCATGTATTATGGATTCTGATCATATACACAGCCACTAATATGAACATGTAATATGGAATGAGGTTTGGCAGCATTTAATTACATGCCCTAGAGTCCATAACAATGATGTTGATTAGTGGAAGGTTGGCTGGCACATAATAAAGTGTTATATGTGGATTTCCTAAGTAAAATAAATGATTTATTTAATTTAATAGATTTTATTTAATTGTCCATTAAAATTAAGATAAATAATTATGTAAGTACCGTGGTCCCCGATGACGGGGTTTCCTCAGCCTTATTGGCGACAGACTATCCGTTTGGTAAAGTGGGGGTATCATTTTGATACATTATCATGGGGTAAGGGTCATACTTCGTAAAAATATTAAAATTAAATGAGAAGTTGCCACCTAGGGTTAGGGCCTAGGACCTGATGGGTGTAGCCCTATCCGTTATGAACGGAATGGGCTATATGATTCCATATGATTTGGTTAGAGATTCAGGTAAGGAGTCAGGTTACAAGTATGGGAAGGTGTTAGGCACCCATCTTGCCCCAAAAAAATTGGTCTTTCTGTTATAGATGCTAAAAGGGCGAATATTCTCTTTGTATGACAATGAGGCTATATAATGTACATTATACCTATATTTACAATATATACATTAAAACAGGAAAACACAAAAGACTACATTGTAACGATAAAAATGCAATGATTATACCTTCATAGGGGTATACCTCAGATCTTGACGATCCCCTAGCTCAGGGGGAGACGGACAAATGGACCAACACCGGGTCTCTTGGATAGGGTAACGGCTCTCTGGATGTGTCTTTCATTATTTGTAAACGGACAGAATAACGGCTAATAAAAAGGAAGTTTCGTTATCTGTAAGCGGATAGAATAACGGCTATAAAAAGGAATTTTTGTTATCCGTATACAGACGGAATAATGACTTGACCAGAATGGGATAGCTCTTTAGATGTGTGGGTAATCGACGGATCCACCCACAACTCGAGTGGGTAATCGATGGATCTACCCTCAACTCAAGTGGGTAATCGATGGATCTACCCACAACTCAGAACATCGCTCAAAACTTGCTCACAAAGACTCGAAAGAGGACAAAAAGCGGATGGGGAGGGTCTCCCTAAGGTTGGGATTGCTTGAAATGAGGGGAGGGGGACCCTCCTATTTATAGGGCATGTCCCATTTTCACGGCACCGTGGAGGACTTTCCTACGGTGCCATGGATGACATCATCCCGCTTATATTATAACCCTCCGTGGCGGCGTGGCTCTGTACACCACTGCCATGGGAGGCCTCCACAGGGCCGTGGGGCACTATCCACGGCGCCGTGGACAATGTGGTCCCCCTCTTCCTATTTTTTAAGCCTTAAATGGGCTTTATTGAGGTTTTGGATGTGTTTGGGCCCATGGGCCCTGTCTTTTTGGTCTTAAGAAAGGGAAAGGAGTGTGATGTCCATTGTCCGTGTCCTATTGTCATCATCGTCAGGGGGTGACAAAATTCAATGTCTATAGTTTGCCCCTCTTTAGCCGAGGCCTGTGCCAACAACTAAAGGGTAAAGACAAAAGATCAACTAATTTTGTCACCAAGAGCATGTATTACTGACGCTTTGCTCAAAGGCGGCAGAGTTGCCAAAACAGGCGGTTAATCACGATGAAATCCTTCGATAAACCTCAAAAGAAAACTTGGAAAAACAAAATCTTTATGGGTCAAATGTCAACACCGATCACTCAGTAACTCAAAGTAGTTTCATCCCGTACTCTTTTATTGGGTGACCCATCCGATCACACGTCTAAGATTAACGGTCTCCATTCTATTATTCCGCACTCCTCTATCGGGTGACCCACTCAGTCATACTTCTAAGGGCAACGGTCTTCATTTGGTTTTTCCAAACTCTTTTATCGAGTGACCCACTCGGTTACACATCTAAGGGTAACAGTTTTCATTTGGTTTTTTTAAACTCTTTTATCGGGTGACCCACTCGGTCACACATCTAAGGGTAACGGTCTTCATTTGGTCTTTCCAAACTCTTTTATCCAGTGACCCACTTGGTCACACGTTTAAGGGTAACGGTCTTCATTTGGTTTTTCCAAACTCTTTTATCGGGTGACCCACTCGGTCCTCATTTGGTTTTTCCAAACTCTTTTATTGGGTGGCCCACTCGGTCTTCATTTGATTTTTCCAAACTCTTTTATCAGGTGACCTACTCGATCTTCATTTGGTTTTTCCAAACTCTTTTATCGGGTGACCCACTCAGTCTTCATTTGGTTTTTCCAAACTCTTTTATCTGGTGACCCACTTAGTCTTCATTTGGTTTTTCCAAACTCTTTTATCGGGTGACCCACTCGGTCTTCATTTGGTTTTTCCAAACTCTTTTATCGGGGGACCCACTCGGTCTTCATTTGGTTTATCTTCTGTCAAGTGACCTTCCGGTTCTGAGAGTAACATGCGACCCGAATGGTCAGAAATCAAAGACTCTGATGGTCAGGAATCTCTTGTTAAATTTTGAGGAATTATTCATTAAATCTTGAAACGTGTAATGATGAGATAGCACAGCGACCATGAGCATAACGATACGATGACATCGCAACCCTTTGCATAACGATGAGATGGCATCGCGACCATGAGCGTAACTATGAGGTGATATCGCGACCCTGTGCATAACGATGAGATGGCATCGCGATCGTGAGCGTAATGATGAGATGGTATCACGACCATGTTTTGTATTGGGTGACAATGAGATGGAATAGTGACCACTCCCCCTCTTTTTTTTCTTTTTTCTTTTTTTCACGGTACCGTGTGGGCACCACGGCACCATGGCTCGGCCATCTTTGCCTATTTATAGGTGGGGTCCCCCCCTTATATCTCTTATTTGGTTTTGTTCCCGGACTCTACCGTTTTTTCTATTTTACGACTTTTGAGTGAGATGGCCTTCCGTAGGCATCCTCGTCAGTCTTCACACGGTCCTCTAGTGGGCTTGCCCGATGCGGACGATCGGGCGGGCTGGTACCCATCCGGGGCAACACTGAAGGACACTTCTTGGTACATCTACTGCGCCATTTGGGGACAGTCGCAGGAGGTAAGCATATTTACCTTATATTTTCCATTTATTAATGCAATCGTAGGATTTATTTATTAATTACTGTCAGGATCGTCCTAAGGCCCATGAATCGAGGCAGGGATCCAAATACCGTAATTTAGGCATTTCTAGGCACATAAACTGCTACAAAACCAACTTAGGCATTTTTAAGCCCACGAAAGTAGGCAAAGCCGTATGATACCAAACCGGGCATCTTCCGATGCACAAACCGAGGTAAAGCCATCGGATACCAAACCGGGTATCTTTTGGGGCACACATCGAGGCAAGATCCTAAAACACCAACTTAGGCATTTTTAGGCATGCAAATCAAGGCAAAGCCGTCAGATACCAAATCGGGTATCTTTTGGGCACATAATTCGAGGTAAAACTCTAAAGCACCAACATAGGTATTTTTAGGCATGCAAACCGAGGTAAAGCCGTCGGATACCAAACCAGGTATCTTTGGAGGAAAATTGAGGTGAAATCCTACAACACCAGCTTAGGCATTTTTAGGGACGCAAATCAAGACAAAGTCGTTAGATACCAAACTGGGTATCTTTTGACATGCAAATCGAGGCAAAACTCTAAAACACCAACTTAGTTATTTTAGGTACACAAACTAAGGTAAAAACGTCAGATACCAAACTGGGTATCTTTTGGCATGCAAATCGAGGCAAAACTCTAAAACATCAACTTAGTTATTTTAGGCACACAAATCGAGGTAAAGCCATTGGATACCAAACTGGGTATCTTTTGGCACGTGAATCGAGGGAAAACCCTACAACACCAACTTAGGCATTTTTACGCATGCAAATCATGACAAAGCCGTCAGATGCCAAACCAATCATCTTTTGGCATAAAAATTGAGGTAGAGCCATCAGATATCGGACCGATTATCTTTTGGCACGCAGATTGAGGTGAGGCCCTAACTTATTTATTTTTAGGCACACAAATCAAGGCAAAGCCATCAAATGCCAAACCGATCATCTTTTGGCATAAAAGTCGAGGCAGGGACGTCAGATACCAGATCGGTTATCTTTCGGCATGCAAACTGAGGCAAAGCCCTCAGATGCCAAATCAATCATCTTCCAGCATAGAAATCGAGGCGAGGCCATTAGATACCAAACTTGTTATCTTTTGGTGCGTAAGTCTAAAACATCGACCTAGGCATATAAATCGGGATAAAGCCGTTAGATACCAAATCGGTTATCTTTCGACATGCAAATCGAGGCGAGGCTGTCAGATACCAAAATGGGTATCTTTTGGCACATAAATCGAGGTGAAATCCTAGGCACATAAATTCAGACAAAGCTGTCAGATACTTAACCGGTCATCTTTCGTGTGTAAATTGAGACGAGGCCATCAGATACCAAATCAGATATCCTTTGGTGTATAAATCGAGGCAAGGCCCTAAAATACTGACCTAGGCACTTTTAGGCATGTACATTGAGACAATTCTCTAAAGCTTCTGACTCATTCATGTTTAGACTTGTATTCTGGTGTTTTTTTTTTTATTTATTGGAATCTAATCAAAATTCTCTTTCTTATGTCTTTGCAGGGGAAGATCATTCCGATGCCAAAGAAGTATTGTGGCACGGAGAGAGTGAGAGAGTGGTATGGGAAGCTATGCCTGGAGGTGCTATCCCAAGTGAGATGGACCGGACTGGGGCACATCATTGCCTGCCCTGTCCATTAGTTAGACAGCCTGACTGTTCGGGCTTTAGTGGAGAGGTGGTGGGCGAGCAACCATACCTTTTATCTCCTACTAGGAGAGGTGACCATCACACCTCTTGATTTCTACATGATCATGGGGCTTCCCTTTGGAGGGGTGCCAGTGGCATTTGCCCTAGAGGACTAGGTGGATCACCTCGACTACTAGAGGCGCATGACGGGGATCCAAGTCACCCAGAGGGGCCTTCCTACTGCTACCATGAGGCAGGTATGGGAGGAGAAGTGGGTGACAGATCAGTCACCTTCAGAGGAGCATGATCAGATGACCCGGTGCTTCCTCCTCTATCTGTTGGCCGAGGTCGTGTTCGGTGATATGATCGGGACAGTGACCGTCGACCTTGCTTTTTGCCAGTTCTTCGAGGACTTTGACCTCACGGTAGGGTACAATTGGAGAGGTTCGGCTTATGCCAACCTCCTCTAAATGATGGACTTCCTAGTCCTGGGTTCCCCGAACCTTATTGGGTGCTCCTATGTCATTTGGGTAAGTCTCTCTCGCTCTCATTCCTCTCTCTTTTTTTTATGAATAACTTTATTATCATCCAAACTTATTGACTTCTTTTATTTTTTCTGCATACATGGTGCTACGAGGTTCTGGGCTTCCGGACTCCCCTCTTTAAGGGAGGTGAGGACCAGGGTATTACTTTCCCTAGGGCCAGGCGATGGTCCAAGGGAACTTTCTTAAAGAGCGGCCGTCATAAGGATCTTCCTTCCGTTCGGGGCTTCCTGAATGAGCTATGGCTCAAGGATGTGAGTTCAAGTCTACTCTCTTTTATTTTAACTCTGATTTTGCATTTATTTTTCTTATCAACACATTTTTTTTGTTTGGCAGGTCTCCCTTCGACCCTACCTTCCAGAGTATCTCCTTAAGCCGATCCTATTTGCTTGGGCTTTCGCTCTCTGTTCCCGACGAATCCTCTTTGAGGGTCCGTGGAGATTCTCCTTCTATTGGAGAGAGCGGGTGTCCTTGCAGTGGTCTGAGGAGAGACTTATCCCTTGTCTTCCTCCAGTTCGCATGCACACTCCTTCTCTCTTGGAGCTAGAGGATATCCAGTGCTTGAGGGTTGACAAGCCGGGGGCACAGCTGGCTACTGCCAGGGACTACCCAGCGTTTCTCTTCCAGGAGACTGTTTGTGTCGCTCTCACTCTGGAGGGTCCTCGAGTATGATTTCTTTATTTTTTGTCAATCAACCAAGAAAGTTATTGAATCATGTTAACTGATTTGGGTTCTTTTGTAGTACCCTGTCTGCCCCCTCTTCCCCGGGAGTTTTGATAATCCTCGCGTGCCTCTCGGACGGCAGGGGTAGATCCTGAGGTGGAGACTTTTGGCGGAGTCCCTCCTATGTGGTTGGCGGGTATGGATGACCAAATCCCCTACTACTGTCAATGGTTCATCAGACCCGCTGATCTGAGTAGGTCGGACATCGAGTTGAGACCTCCCAGCTCGCTGGACTACGACCTCGGCATCCCTATCCCTTATGATGGGGTAACCAAATTTCCTTTATTTATTATTTTTTCTCCTTTTTTCTTTTATTCATGTTTGCAAAGCTAAAACCCTCACCTCTTATATCTCTCCCTTTCTTCTTTTCTAGGTGACCATGGATCGGTACGCTGACATGCGGCGCATGATGGCCAGCATGGATGAGGTAATTATTTCTAGAGGGGACATGATATGCCACTGGGTGAGTTTCTTCCCTAATATTTATGCTCCTCTCTCTTTTTTTTATAGTGTTTTATATATATTTTTTTGGCTCATTGTATTTTCCCTTCCTTTCTCAGAGTGAGCAGTCTACATTCCACCAAGCCGAGTCGGAGAGCATCGGCTCGACTCTGAGAGATATCTGACTGAGCTAGCTCATGCTCGAGCCAAGATCGAGGCTCTTTGTCATGATAGAGGTAGCGCTGAGGGTAATGGGGCGAGCCTCTCGGTGGAGGATTACCTCTCTGGATGATCTATTATTATTTTTTTTTTGGGTTTTGTGTATATATACTTTTTTTTTGTTTTTGTTTTTTTGTTGTGTTTTTTTTTTTGAAGAACAAACTTATTGTGATCGTTTGTATGACTTTGTACTCACTCACTTTTGTATATCACAATGACTTCTCTCTTCCCTAGAGGTACAAAGTTTTATTGATAACTGGTTCGAGTACATGGATACTGAAAAGGTAATTCAAACATTAAACTGACATCACTTGTTTGCAACATGTATCTGATAGCAGAATCACAATTTCTTGAGCCAAGGCCTCTAGAGGTTTAAACTGTTCTGGTTTTAGAGGCTCCAAAGAGGGGGACCTAAACTGGTGTGAGTCAAACCCATGAATCCCACGTAGTTGCACCCTGGCGTCTCTGATGACAATCCCACTAGATTTCTTGAACATTCCTCTTATCCAAGTATTCTTTTCAATCTTGGATCTCGTGAAATCCTTGTGTTTCCCTTCTTGCTTGGCAATGCATAGGCCGGGGTTGATTTCTCCAACGTTTTGAAAAGTTGCTCCTTTTGCATGACCAGGAGGAATGACTTTCCTTGAGGAGATGCAAGCCTGAAATTCCTCAATAGTTGGGGCTATCCTGACCTTTCCAAAATGGAAGACATGTAATTGAGATCCCAACATTTGGATGCTTCTCTGAATAGATCATGATGGAGCTTGAAACATCTGATTCTCCCATGTATCGACAAATTGAGATCGTCTAGCAGTGTAGGACCATTCACATCCATATGGAGGGTCCGTAAACTATTCGTCTAGCCCTTTCTTTCTTTGGTCCTCGCATAATCCCTGCGTCAAGGATCCTGTTAGCACCCTGGACATTAATATGTCTTCAGCTAATAGCTAGCCCCTAACAACCCTAGGTACACTATAAGTCAAAAGGATAGATTTTAAAGGCCAAATGGCGGGATTTACAGTGTTTGCAGGGGACGCCGATTGGCAGGATTATGGAATGGACTAACACAATGCCCTCTTTTTTTTTCTTTTTTTTTTGTTTTTTTTTTTTTTTTTTTTTTTTTTTTTTTTTTGAGACCGCACTCGAACACGTCGAGTTGCCTACATATCCCTTGAGAGGAATTAGGTCGAACGTAGTTCAAATTAATTAGAGAATTTAAATCAAACCCAAAATCTTCCCTCTCAAGGTCAGTGAGATGCACTGTTTTGCTTGGCAATATTACACTCGCTCTATGAGGACCACTTTGACTAGGTTAGAAATTTCTCCTTGGATCATGTATCGGGGCCCTTTAC
Source organism: Telopea speciosissima (assembly GCF_018873765.1). NCBI lineage: Eukaryota > Viridiplantae > Streptophyta > Magnoliopsida > Proteales > Proteaceae > Telopea > Telopea speciosissima. Next base: position 35,750,722 of record NC_057917.1, on the reverse strand, counting down.
TTCCTTAGATCCAAACCTCCTTCTTTGATATTTCAAGAGTGTACCCCCTTGTTGGACGCTCTAGCCATCCTTTGGTGATATGACTTTCATTCCCTTTTCATTCAAGAGATTGAATTCTAGACCTTGTCCATTCCTCTTCTGGTAGCTGATTGTCAAACAATACTCAAAAGGTAGGAACCTGAACTTCCACAGGTAAAATGGCCTCTACTCCATATGCTAGAGAATGCGGAGTTGCCCCAGCTAAGGTCCGAATTGATGTTTGGTAAGCCTATAAGGCTAGTAGGAGCTTCTTGGCCCAATCATTGTGCGCATCAGCCATCTTCTGCAATATGACTTCTATATTTTCATTGGCTGCTTCCACTGCTCCATTAGTTTGAGGCCTATAGATAGTGGAGTTATTCCTTTTTATGCCAAATTTTGCACAAAACTCTTCCACCTTTCCTTGGAAATGTAGGCCTTAGTCTAAAGTCCATTATTGAGGTACACCATACTTGCAGATGATGTTTTCTCTTATGAACTTTGCTACTTCAGCAAGGGTTAGGACTGTTACACCCGCACCCTAAATATACCCCTATACCCCAGGGTAGGTTAGACCTTTACCTAAGGGGCAATGCCATGGTGGCACTGGCCAACACCTGTAACCTCATACTTAAAATATTATTAAAAGTATCCCCTCGAAGCCCTGGAGGTGTGGGCCAAAGCCCCATAATTTTCCTTGAAGTTTGGGCCTTGATAGCAGCACCGGAGTCATGAACGGACTCACTCGTACTGAATCCGCTAGAGGATCCGCCCATGCTGTCATCCACCTTTTTGGATTATTTTTCCGTGGGACCCACATCATCGTGTCCCGAATACCCTAATTTGACCCTTAGACCATATAGACCCCTGCCCTCACCATTAGAAGGATAGTTGAACCATAAAGGTGGGCCCACAAGGCTTAACTTAGGTGAATAATGGGTTTTATATACCCTAGCCTAAACCAAACAGACCTTAGTGGACAATTAAGTCCTATGGACTTAGAATGCACCCCAAACATGACCTAATGGACCTAATGGTTATAACTAAGGCCAAACAAGCCCTAAGACCTAACTGAAACCCATTTAAAGACCTAAGGACCACTAAGTGATTGGGGGTGCCTAAACCAAACACACCCTAAGGCCCATCTAACCCCTTAAAGAATAAGGTAACCCCTCTCTTTCACTTATCTCTCCCCCTCCCCAATAAACCGTGGAGAAGAAGAGACAAGAGAAGAAGGAGAAGAAGTAAAGAAGAAGGAGAAGTAGAAGTAGGAGAGGAATAGGAGGGGAAGGGAAGAAGATGGAAGCCATGCCAGGATGGCTGGCAGCCCCACATCTCCTCCCAAGCTGGCCGGACCCAAGGGAGAAGAGAAAGAGGAGGAGAAGAGATGGAGAGAGTGGCTGGAAAAAGGAAGCTCACCAAGGTAAGCTCCCTAAACTTAGCTCTCCCCCATTTCTCTTTGATTTTGATGGTTTCTTGAGCTAGGGCTAACCTAGGGTTCCATTTGGGACTCATGGTGAAGCTCGGCCCTAGTTGGGAGCTTTAATGATGCTGACCTAGGCCTCTAAGTGCTGCAATTGTAGTCATAGCTAATGAATCCCTGGTTTGAACCTTAAAACCCAACCCTTGGACCAATGTGAGACCTAAACCTTATAGGATCTTGGATCCTTGAGGTGAGCCTAGGACCTAGTGACCCTAGGAAGGCTTAGACACCTCTCCCTTGTCCCTGAGATCTTGGGGCACTCCAAGCTTCAAGCTGGAGCAGAAGCCCTCTAAAATCTTAGAAGAGACTATCGGCGAATGAACGACTGGATCCACCAATCGTGGTACCGCCCATCAGTCTGCCCAGTATAAACCCTGTGTGTTGGCCTGAGCGGACGAAGGCATGGATTCACTCTGTTTGCCTCCGCCCGAAGCCAGTTGCTCTCGAGTCAGTATCAGGAATTGAAAGGATGCAGGGGCGGACCCAAGAAGCCCATCCGCCCGTTAATCCGCTCCCTTTTAGCTATGCCTCAGGTGTCAAACGGATGCACCACCAGACTTAAGTGAGAAGTTTCGCTCGTGGGTCCACTCGCTCTATTTTTACCTTTTGGCCTAAACAGAGTTAGGGGTGGATTCACCTCTGCTAAGATCGCCCATGAGTTCGCTCGTGCTGTCTTGGTTGAAATCTGATTTTAACCTTATGGGCCTAATATGGGACCCTTCTATGCAAGCTTTAATGATTATTTTTGTATTCCTAGGCTACCTAACTCGTTAAAAAGCGGGGAGCCCAAGTGAGATTCATGTCAACCACACACGACGACGCCCGTGTTAGGTGAGTGGGTTCTGGGTGATTTGTTGGGCTTGGTTATATATTTAATATGAATTCTTAAGTATGCTGTTATATATTTATAAGCAATGTGCGCATTGTATTATTATCCAAATATGAACTGCTATGAATGTGATAGTATGCTCACCATTGTATCGGGCTATGGTGTCGGGTGTGCCAATACCGGAACCCCAATTTATTTAAATTATAAAAGTTACTGTATGTCATCCTGGTCTGTATGTGTCGTGTTGTGCCGTGCTGGTACCCGGGTACTAGATGGAATGGGACGTTGATGCATCCAGAATACCTCTCGGGATGATAGGACCTGCATATAGTATATCTGTGGCTAGGATGCTTGTTCCCTTATGCTACGACCCTTGCCAACAGGGGTTTATGTGTTGGATAGTCTGAGCACCTATGGTCTGTGGAGGTGGGAGAGGCCAGGACAGGGGTAGTGATGGCTATCGGGGTCTGCTATTGGGTGGTCATGATGACTTCTACCAGCGTAGGTCCCCTCTTGATAATTGAGGTTTCACTGGGGCAATAGGATAAGTGACCCACAGTGTCTCCCGAGTTATCACAGTAGTATATACTTTACCAATAGAATTGTGTGCTAGGTGGAAAATGAATCTAACATTAGCATGCATCATTCTGATTGATATTGATTGTATGGTGTGAATTCTCCTTTGCTCCCTCACTAACTAGTGTAGCTAACCCGTTGCGCAACCCCTTTTTAGTTGTTATGCAGGAGGTACTACTTAGATAAGCACCGTTGGATGCGAATCAAGTGGAGTCGGTGACTGTGACTTGGATGTAGATGTACACCCAAGATTGGTGCCCTTGGGGCAATTATTTATTATTTTATTATTTTCTGTCTTCATTCCACAATCATGTATAAACTGTGTGTTTATTTATAGGAGAGATTGAATGGTTACATTTATGAACATTTTACTATATGTTATCATTAGAGAATCGATGCTCTATAATTTCACATGATTTAATTTAATTTCGCTTTCGCTAACTCTGTATCTAGGATGACTTATTCCATATTGGTACATTCCCTTCTGTTATCAAGATGTGATAACAGGGTGGACTGTGGCTAGGGACACTGTATCTGCGATCCTGGTAGGTGTTGGGATGATGTGTAATTGTCCCAGTCATACCCCTATGAGGTAAAATATCTTACATCGGGATAGGGGCGTGATAAGGACCACATAAGATTGAGCCTCCACCCACTTGGTGAAATAGTCGATGATGAGCTTGTGGTCATTGGAAGCCTTTGGATTTATCTTTTCTATCACATCAATTCCCCAAGCAAGAAAGATGGTCAGGGGGATTTAACGAACGCAACCCTGTAGGAGAAATGTGTACAAATATCTAACAACAGTGGCATCCCTTGACGAAAGAGGCACAGTCAGCTTCTATCGTTTCCCAACAATACTCCATTCTGAGAATTTTCTTGGTAAACATCCTTGCAATCATGTGGTCCGCAGATCCCTTGGTGAATTTCTTCCATAATGATCTGAACTTGTTCCTTACCTGCGCATTGCAGTTGAATGCCATCATAAGACCTTTTATACAGTAGGCTTCCTTGGAGAATGAATCGAGCAACGTGCTTTCCAGATGCTCTTTCTTTCCTTCCGTGAAGTATTCAGGATATTTCCTGTCAACTCATACTAGGGGCCTCCCATTCTTAACTGGCTCTCCGTATGTTGGGCTAGTTTCCTCTTTCTTCTTCTTTTTTTTGTTGGAATTCTCATCCATCATTTTTGCTCATTTTTTTTGTCCTCTTTTTTTTTTTAAATTCTCATTCATCATTTTTTTTTTCCTCTTTTAGTCTCTCAGAGGCTTGAAAATGGGTTCCCCCATCGTAGTTAAGCGAGTTACGAATCTGCTGATGTATTGGATGCGGCCTAAGAACCTTCATACTTCTTTCTCCATCTCTGATGGCGGCACTTCCATGATGGCTTTTATTTTGTCAGGATCTACCTGCAAAATGGCCTTGTCAATCTGTTAATTTGACCATCGACATATGCTTCCATTTCTTGGTGCATCATGTCACGCAATATGGCCATAGCTGCTCCTTGATGCGTTGCCCCAACATTTTTCACCTTGTAGCTAAACATTCCCCATGGTGTGGTGAAAGCCGTCTTTTCTCGATCCTTTGGGCACATGCTGAATTGATTGTAGCCATGTAAATCATCCACGAATGACAGTAAGGCATGGCCTACAATGTTGTCGACCAGTGTGTCGACATGGGGCAATGGAACATCATCCTTGGGGCTGACAAAGATCAGCAAACATTTTAACCTTCCCATATTTCTTAGGAAGCAGAACAATATTGGACAACTCCTGAAGGTATTGAGTCACTTAGAGGAAGCCTACATTCCATTGCTTGACAACTTCCTCCCTGTTTCCTTCCGGCCATATCCGTCTCGTCTTCTGCTTGTCCGGATACGTAGGTAACCTGTGCTGCACGATTTCTAGGTTGATGCTAGGCATATCTTTTGCAAGACCAGGCAAAGACTTCCTCGAATTCTTTAGGGAGAGAGATCATTTGGGATACTAATTTTGATCATTCAAGAGCATTTGTCAGATCCTAGATTTATAAAATGAGTGTCCTCTCAGACGGGTTGAGCTTTTCTTTGCTCTAGTTGTTCTAGCAAGTTGTTATGTTAAAAAGAAATTATCGTCCTCAAAAAGAATAAGAAGAAAGAGAAGACGAGTAATACTCAAAATCGGCAATTTTATTCATGATAAGAGGGGGAGTATAGACGGACTCAACAGACTGGAAGTTTCCAACCTTCTTTGGGAAAGGAAATACAAACTCAGAAACAGACTTAGACATGACTACATCAGAGCTGGCTATAACTTTAGACTCAACAATGTGGAAATTTTCCATCACCCTTGCTCAGTTTGCTATGGATCCTTATAGAGGTCATACGAGACACTAAGGTGCTGGGCCTCCTTCTTCCTTACTAATTGTTGCCATTCTGAATGGTCCCTCAATTCCATGATCCTCTCGGATTCCAGCCTCGCTTGCTTGATCTGGTTCCATGGCTATCCAATCTACTTCATCTTTGAAGAATGTCTCAAATCCTGGTTGAAGCCATGGATCATTATTTTCACAGTAAGGAAAGTTCCCTCCTTCTTTCATGATCTTCGCGGATGACCCATTCGCCCTATAAACACGTGCATCTATTAATCTCTTCTTCCTTGCAATTGGCTTGGTAACAAGGGTGGGATCCCCTTGTTTGGAATCCTCCTGCAGCGCATTCACTTCGTGAGTTGGCAAAGGATTTGCAGTCATATTTGGTTGTTGCTTAGCTTGAAGCTTGACCTTGCCATCATCAATCAAGTCCTGGATCGCGTGCTTGAGGAATAGGCACCTATCCGTGAAATGCCCCTTTTGGTCATGATAATGATAATAGAGATGGGGCTTGTACCATGCAGGTCGATTGTTCAGGTCCACATACTTAGGGGGAACTGAGTCAATCATTCCTTCCTTTTTGAGCTTTGCGAACAACACTGTTGGAGTCATCCCTCCGAAATTGAAGATTCTTTTGGGAGGTTTTGGCTCTGCCCAAATCACAAGCGGTGAGGTCCATGCAGTCATCACCTGCCCTTTTGCCATCTATTGGCCTATTCCTATTGCATTTCCTCCTTTTGCTTTTGAGCTTTTCCTTCCAGAATAAGCTCGCGCAGCCTCTTGGTTTACATCCGGCATTTGTTTCTCCTTCCAGATCTCATCTTCCATCTTCTCCTCAGTGGTCATGATTGCATCGAAGGTCTTGATATGTTGGCAGTATATCTCTTCATGATACTTACCATACAGACTTTCAAGCAAGATCTCTACTTGTTCCTTTTTTGTGGAACAATTCCACATCTTTAAAGCCTTCTCCCTGAATCTTGCGATGAAATTCAAAAATTCTTCTTCTAGCTCCTTTTTAGTGATGTCCATCTTAGTATTTTATGAATACTACTTTGTAAAAGGCCTTTTTTCACAGATGCCCATGATTGGGTCTGGGTATGATCCAGTTGAGTCAACCATTTTGACGTGGATCCCATTAAGGAATACAGAAAGGCCTGTCCCCACTGATTTTCCATAAGTCCTCAAGATCTAGCAATAGTGGCAAAGATCTTGAGGTAAGCTCTAGGGTCGCCTGATCCGTCGAACTTGTCCAACTTCCACTTGAAATCTTCAGGGATTTTTCCTTCGGGGAAGAACACCAATTCTTCTTCACGTTTTTCTTTACTCTTGTCTTTGACTACCACCTCAAGCTCTTCAACCTTTTCTCTCATTTTCTCAGTTTCAGGGGGATCCAAAAATCGACTATCATCTCCTTCTTCTACCAGTATGGTGCTTGGAGTTTTAGGGGTCGCAGAGGTAGTTCTTCTTACTTCTTGTTCCATGGACCCAGGTGCGGGTCCTCCTTTGAAAATTTCATGGACTGACTGCGCCAATTGTGCTATGAGTTGTCGCACTTCTGCCATATCTGTTTGCAATCTCTCTATTTGGTGCTCTATGTGACTTTCAAATAGGTGATCGTCCATTGGATCCATGTTGCTCTCAAATGATATGTCAGCCAATGAACTGGATGAATGGGAAGAGGACGGGGAACTAGGAAAGGATGATGGACCGGCTTGGATTAGCCTTCCATCTTGTTGGGCCCAGATTGGTGAGAACGGCTTTTTTTTTTTTTTTTTTTTTTTTGAGAAATGGAATCGTGCCTCTACAAAAAAGAAATATCCTAGTTTAGATACTAAGAGTGAGTTTTATTTGGATAAAACTTTCCAAAATCAAACAATCGAGGACAAGTTTTTTATTTTTATTTTGTATTCCTTTTTTTTATATTTCTTTTTGTATTTTATTTTATTCTTTTTTTTGTATTTCATTTTTATCATTTTTTTGTATTTTATTTTTATCATTTTTTTATTTTGGCTCAAGTAATCAAAGTTGTCATCGGAATTTCTAATATTGTAGAAACTCCTTCAGACCATACTTCAAATGCCATCATCGCCTAAACGTTTCTTAAAAAGAAAAAAAAAAACAACCAAAGAAGAAAGCCTAGGTTCAGGTTCCTGATGATTATATCTTGAATCAATAAGAGGTGCCCCATTTTCGAGGGATATGTAGGATTCCATTAGACAGGAGTGGACCTCCATCTTTCTCCAAGGGACTATCGTGGGACTATAGAATTCCTTATTCCTAGCGGCGTCTCGTATTGAAGCCAGATTAATCAACAAGTGACCTTAAACTCGGTCCTTCTTGAAGCTAACAAGGGTTAGTTTGTGTCGTACCCTAATCATATATGGTCTATTTTCTAACATGATGCATGGAATGGGTAGACTGATAGGACAGAGAAAGGTCACCCTTGACAGAACCAATATACCTATCGCTTATGCGAGTCATCAGTACGTGGATCTTTTAATATACCTGGAGAATAGGTCACACAATCTCAGAGTAATAGTGATAGTGCCTTTTTTGAGTGGCTAAAGCATGCCACAACACACTAGTGATTACCCTTGCTGATGATTCTAAACTCGTACAGTAAATATCAAAGGCTATGGCTTTGCCGTGAATTACCCATGACTACTCATGGGGTCCAACGACTAACCACGAGGTAAAAGTGTTCCATGGTGTGTGTGTGTGCACGAAAGTGGTACAAGAAGCAGCTATCATCCGATCTCAGAGTACTTAGTATGGCGTACCTCACCTCCTCAGGGGTAAAGGTACGACAGGGAGTGCCCTCGTTGTTTGATTTCACTTCGAGTACTATGCATGATGCAGTTAGTACACTAAAAAGTTAGCCACACAGGTTTTCACATAAAATTGGAGAGAATATTCTTGCATTTATTGGTAGCATCTATTTTAGAAAGCTTGACCTCAAGTGGGTGTTCACCCACTAATCCCCAGCGGGGTCGCTACTGTAAGTACCGTGGTCCCCGGTGACGGGGTTTCCTCAGCCTTATTGGCGACAGACGATCCGTCTGGTAAAGTAGGGGTATCATTTTGATACATTATCATGGGGTAAGGGTCAAACTTCATAAAAATATTAAAATAAAATGAGGAGTCGCCACCTAGGGTTAGGGCCTAGGAGGACCCGATGGGTGTAGCCCTATCCGTTATAAACGAAACGGGCAACGTGATTCCATATGGTCTAGTCAGAGATTCGGGTAAGGGGTCAAGTTACAAGCATGGGAAGGTTTTAGGCACCCATCTTGCCCGGCAAAAATCGGTCTTTCTGTTATAGATGTTAAAAGGGCGAATATTTTCTCTTTCTATGTCAATGAGGCTATATAATGTACATTATACCTATATTTACAATATATACATTAAAACAGAAAAACACAAAAGACTACATTGTAACGACAAAAATGCAATGATTATACCTTCATAGGGGGATACCTCAGATCTTGACGATCCCCTGGCTCAGGGGGAGATGGACGAATGGACCAACACGTGGTCTCTTAGACAGGGTAACGGCTCTCTGGATGAGTCTTTCGTTATCTATAAATGGACAAAATAACAGTTAATAAAAAAGAAGTTTCGTTATCTATAAGCGGACAGAATAACAACTATAAAAAGAAATTTTCATTATCCGTATACAGACGGAATAAGGACTTGACCAAAATGGGATCGCTCTTCAGATGTGTGGGTAATCGACGGATCTGCCCACAACTCGAGTGGGTAATCGATGGATCTACCCTCAACTCAAGTGGGTAATCGATGGATCTACCCACAACTCAAAACACCGTTCAAAACTCGCTCACAAAAACCTGAAAGAGGGCAAAAATCGGACTGGGAAGGTCTCCCTAAGCTTGGGATTGCTTGAAATGAGGGGAGGGGGACCCTCCTATTTATAGGGGGTGTCCCATTTTCACGGCGCCAAGTAAGTTGTCCACAACGCCGTGGAGGACCTCCACGGCATCGTGGATGACATCATCTCGTTGATGTCATAACCCTCTGTGGTGGCGTGGCTCCATGAGGCCTCCACGGGGCCGTGGGGCACTGTTCACGGTGCCGTGGACAATGTGGTCCTCCTGTTCCTACTTTTAAAGCCTTAAATGGGCTTTCTTGGGGTTTTGGATGTGTTTGGGCCCATGGGCCCTGTCTTTTTGGTCTTAGGAAAGGGTAATGAGTGTGATGTCCATTGTCCGTGTCCCATTGTCATCATCGCCAGGGGGGTGACAAAATTCAATGTCTACAAATTATTTTAACTTTACTTTTTAAATTCTGCTTCTTCCCTAATTTGATGCATGCTAGGAAAGAGTTAGAATTCAAGTTGACATGAGGAGAGAAAATCAGATTCTCACAAGGAGTGGGACTAAGTTCCACACTTATATAAAACTGCGCCTAGGGGAGTGAGCCGTGTCCGTGCGACTCTAGCTGGCTCCCCTCACTCTTGGTCGGATTCTCTCTCATGTCTTGCTCTTTTCTCTTGTTCACTTGCTTCCTACTCTGGAATCTTGAGAATATTTGGGCTTGGTAAAACCCTAGTCTTGGAGACCCGTGGGAAGGTTGGTGGTTGACTTAAGATCTTTCATTACATCAAAGCGAATTGATCTGGAACTTTTTCCCAGTATGCTAGTTCGAGGAAGAACCAATATCTGGAGGAAGGGCAACGCTTGAGGCTGTACAAATTAGCAAATCTATTTTATTTTGTTAATGGAAACTTTTGTTGGGTAATATTGGGATGTAAAAGAACCCGAATCGATCTATTCTGATGCGCATTCATGTATAAGATGGTTTCCTTTTTTCATGGGATGATGGAAAGAGATGTTCTTGAAATCTGTAATCAAATAAACCTTGATTCTTGAGATCCCACCAACAATTCCCTCACAGCAAATGAAGATTGTGATTCGCTCCATGGATGATGCTGCAAGGAATCGATCTCTTCTTCCAATTGAGCATTTCTTTGTTAACTAATCTTTAAGGCAATTTGTCGATATTCATTGTAAAATTTCTACCGGTAGAAGTTGATGGACATATTCGAGTTCCCAATCAAGCTCATTGTATCCCCTTACAGCTGTTGGGTATGCTGCCATGTTGGCTGCTATTCAAAGATATGTACCAGTTTTGGTATATCTGGCTTATAAACCGAACATGTTCAAAATCAAATACTTACTAGCACCAGCAGACCTGTACATTAAGCTTCAACCGATCATGATCTGCAGATAACCTCAGCATATGATCCATAGAAGTTCTATCTTTTGAGGCTGGAGAAGGTAAAGGAGACGGAAACCAGCAAAATGAACCCAGATGAGTATGCAGAGGTAAATAGTCTGAGCAGGAGCAACCCTGACGATGTGTAACTATCAAAATGAAGAATTTCTTCCATAATAGACCAGGATATAATCGAACAGCAATTTTCCCAGTTAACTCCTTGTTTTTCTTCCATAAAAGGTCAGGATATAATCGAACAACAATTTTCCCAGTCAACCCCTTGTTTTTATTGTGGTTGTTGTGAAGCCCATCGATAACAGATGGCCATAGACAAGTTCATTCCATGTATCTGGTACTCCAGGTAGGCACCAATGGCTGCAATCTTGCACAATAGGAAGTGGTGTGCCTGGCTCTCGGTGGATTGAAGGATGCCCATCATTTCTAAATCCTGTTAAATATGTAATTTTGAAGGATTGAGGAGCTGGATCTTTCTCTTTGCAAAGTAAGAATAAAATAAAAATAAAAAAAGGAAAGAGAAAAAGGCAAAGTTGAGAGAACTCACCCACAAGACATAGCAGCATCCGATCAGGTTCAGCAACCCCACAACCAGATAATCTAACATATCCAGGAAGTAGGCGTACCCCGAGCCCCCCCAATCGTAGCCCGCGGCCACGTCAAAATGCTCAAAGAAGCAAACATATACGGCGTCGACTATCACCGTACCCGTCATATCGCTGAAGATCACCTCCGCTAGCAAGAATAGGAGGAAGCATCGAGCCTGCTGGTCCTGAAGGACGGACGATGACTGGTCTGTAACGACCCTCTCATCCCAGCTACCCCTCAGGACCGACGCGGGGATCTCTCTCCCTGTAACGGCAATCCCCAACTGCTACCTGTAGTACTCCAGGCGCTCTGATGGCTCTACCGAGGCTATAATCCTCTCCTCCGGAGTCAGTGTCATGGGTAATCCACCAAAGGGCAGTCCCGTGATCATGTAGAAATCTAGGGGGTGATCGTCGCCTTACCAAAGGGAAGGTGAAATGTATGGGTGCTCGGCCACCACCTCTCTATCAGAGCCCTTGCAGTCCGACTGTCCAACTCGTGAGCCAGGGACGAGGCGATGTGCCCCAACCCGATCCGAACAACCCATAACTGTACCGCTGGGCAAAGTGTGAGTACCACTCTGAAACAGCCTCCAGCCCACAATATTTCTTGGGCGAAGGAAGGGAGCTGCCCTGCAAAGAAAAATAAGGCAAATGGTTAGCCGAGATAATGAGGACAACAATTAAACAATTAAATAAAAAAAAAGAAAAAAGAGAGAAAGAGGGAGAGGCTGTAAAAGGGGGCGTCACCTAGATTTGCATGCTAAAGGATACTTAGGGTAGTGTCTGATGGCCTCGCTTTAATTTGCGTGCCACTAGGTGCCTAGGAGGATATCTAGAGGTATGACCTTGATTTGCATGCCAAAGGACACTTAAGGTGGTGTCTGATGGCCTCGCTTTGATTTGTGTGCCACTAGGTGCCTAGGAGGGTATCTAGAGGTGTTACCTTGATTTGCATGCCAAAGGACACTTAAGGTGGTGTTTGATGCCCTCGCTTTGATTTACGTGCCACTGGGTGCCTAAGAGGGTATCTAGAGGTGTTACCTAGATTTGCATGACAAAAGATACTTAGGGAAGTATCTGATGGCCTCGCTTTGATTTGCATGCCACTAGGTGCCTAGGAGGGTATCTAGAGGCGTAACCTTGATTTATGTGCCAAAGGACACTTAAGGTGGTGTTTGATGGCCTCGCTTTGATTTGCATGCCACTAGGTACCTAGGAGGGTATCTAGAGGTGTTACCTTGATTTATGTGCCAAAGGACACTTAAGGTGATGTCTGATGGCCTCACTTTGATTTGTGTGCCACTGGGTGCCTAAGAGGGTATCTAGAGGTGTTACCTAGATTTGTGTGACAAAAGATACTTAGGAAAGTATCTGATGGCCTTGCTTTGATTTACGTGTCACTAGGTGCCTAGGAGGGTATCTAGAGGCATTACCTTGATTTACGTGCCAAAGGACCCTTACGGTAGTATTTGATGGCCTTGCTTTGATTTACGTGCCACTAGGTGCCTAGGAGGGTATCTAGAGGTGTTGCCTTGATTTGCATGCCAAAAGACTCTTAAGGTGGTGTCCGATGGCCTCGCTTTGATTTACGTGCCACTAGGTGCCTAAGAGGGTATCTAGAGATGTTACCTTGATTTACGTGCCAAAGGACACTTAAGGGTATTGTCTGATGGCCTTGCTTAGATTTGTGTGCCTCTAGGTGCCTAGGAGGGTATCTAGAGGTATTACCTTGATTTGCATGCCAAATGACACTTAAGGTGGTGTCTGATGGCCTCACTTTGATTTGCATGCCACTAGGTGCCTGGGAGGGTATCTAGAGGTGTTACCTAGACTTGCGTGCCAAAGGACACTTAAGGTGGTGTCTGATGGCCTCGCTTTGATTTGCATGCCACTGGGTGCCTAGGAGGGTATCTAGAGGCGTTACCTAGATTTGTGTGTCAAAAGACACTTAGGGTATTATCTGATGGCCTCACTTAGATTTGAGTGCCACTAGGTGCCTAGGATGATATCTAGGGGCATTACCTAGATTTACGTGCCATTAAGAGCTTGGGGCAGAATCTAGGGACATTACCTAATCTATGTGGTGAGGTATGAAGCTAATATAAATAAATGCATAAATTGAAAGGGAAAGAGTAAGAATACTGACCTGGCCCCATATGGAGCGGCAACCATGGCGGGCCGTGTCGACCAGGGTGACCCCTGAAAGATACCATGCAGCCCGTGCATCGAGAGCAGTGGTACCGAGTAGTGGCTCCCGGTGAGACTGGCGTCCTCGTCGGCGGAAAGACATGGTGTGAGTGGATAAAAAGGGTTTGAAGTCAAAAATAAAAAACAGCAGAGCTTCGCAGCAAAAATGAGAGTGAAGGAATGAGGGAGGGAGCCCTCTATTTATAAATTCTCTATCGCGCCCACGGCGCCGTGGAATTCTCCACGGTCCTATGGAACAACGGCCCACGGCACCGTGGAGGATTTCCCATGGAGCCGTGAAGTCTGACATGGAGCCGTGCACACAGGGCCATGCAAGCACGGTGCCGCCCATACACAGGGCCGTGCGGACCCCCATACGGCGTCGTGGACCAAAAAAAAAAAAAATCCCCAGTGAAATCCCTCAATACTAACTTTCGATCGAGTGGTGCCTTATCATCCTCCAAACTTGATGGTTTCGGTCGAGTGGCACCTTATAACCATCCAAAGTTTGACCCTCGGTCGAGTGGTGCCTTATCACCCTCAAATTTGATCTTCGGGCCAAGTGGTGCCTTATCTAGATCTTCAGTCGAGTGGTGCCTTATCACCCTCCAAACTTGATGGTTTCGGTCGAGTGGAACCTTATAACCATCCAAGTTTGACTTTTGCTCGAGTGGTGCCTTATCACCCTCAAATTGGATCTTCGGGTCGAGTGGTGCCTTATCTAGGTCTTTGGTTGAGTGGTGCCTTATCAGCCTCAAATTGGATCTTCGGGCCGAGTGGCGCCTTATCTAGGTCTTTGGTTGAGTGGTGCCTTATCACCCTCAAATTTGATCTTCGGGCCGAGCGGTGCCTTATTTAGATCTTCGGTTGAGTGGTGCCTTATCACCCTCAAAATTTTATCCCAGTGGAGTCCCTCATATTCGATCTGGTGGGCCGAGTGGTGCCTTACCTAGGTCTTTAGTCGAGCGGTGCCTTATCACCCTTAAAAATTGTTTGAGCAATGCTCACAAGATAAAGATTTGGTTCTTCCAAGTTTTTCTTTTGAGGATTATTGAAAGATTTCATCGCGATTAATCGCCTATTTTTAACAACTCTGCCGCCTTTGAGCAAAGCGTCAGCAGTACATGCTCTTGGTGACAAAATTAGTTGGTCTTTTGTCTTTACCCTTCAGCTGTTGGCACAGGCCTCGGTCAAAGAGAGGCAAACTGTAGACGCTGATTTTTTGTCACCCCCTAATTGGCGATGATGACAACGGGACATGGACGATGGACGACGCACCCTCCCTCTTTTCAGACCCAAAGATACCCGACCCATGGGACCAAGAACCATGCTGAGCATAAAATGGTCCATTTTAGGCAAAAAAAAAAAAAGGAAAAATGGTACTGCGCTCCCACGGCACCGTGGACTCTTCCCACGGCGCCGTGGGTGCCTTCCCATGGCACCGTGGGGATGTGTACCGGATTTCCACAGCGCCATGAGGGGGTGTGACATCAGCCTACTGACGTCACCCATGGCACCGTGGAAAAGTCCCCCACGGCATCGTGGAGGACTTGTTCGGCCAGGAGAGAGAAAAGGTCCCTCCTTATAAATAGGAGGGTCCCCTCTCACATTTCCCAAGGAATTTTGGGTGGAGAGACCCTCCCCAAGTGATTCCTAGTATCTTTTCCCCCTTTTTCACCCTCATTTCCCTTCCTTCTCTCATGAGTGTGTGAGTGCTTGAAGTTTTCTTGTGGCGGACAGATCCTTCGATTGTCCCTTTGAGTATAGAGCGCTTTGGCTCCTTGGCTTTGGTATCCCGTCTGTGTACGGATAACCATCGAAACTCCTTTGCTACAGACATTATTCTGTCTGTTTACTCTTTTTCAAATCACTCGAAAGAGCCGTTACTCTGTCGAGAAAGAAACAGCGTCGGTCCATTCGTCCATCTCCCCTGAGCAAGGGGCATACAACCATACAGGTATAATTATTGCATTTTTGTTGATCCAATGTAGTCCTTTCATATTTTACCGTTTTAGTCCGCATTTTTCACATATATATGTAGTTTATTATACTTTAGTTCAATTCATAGCATCTGAATGTAGTTCATAATATCCCCCATCCCCGTAATAAGAGAGAAACAACATTTGTCCTTATGTAGCATCTAACACAGAGAGACAGGCTTCAGCCGGGCGAGGTGGGTGCCTAACACCTTCCCACACTCGTAACCTGACCCCTTACCCGAATCTTTGGTTGGACCATATGGAGTCACGTAGCCCGATTTTGCTCACTACGGGTAGGGCTACACTTAATGGGTCCTAGGCCCTAACCCTAGGTGGCGACTTCTTATTAGGTTAACATATTTTAATGCATGATCCCAGTCCCCTATTTATCATACATTGACAACGTTATCCACATACGTACACACACATGTATCTCCCAATAACCCTATGTTGTCAATATACCAACAAAGGAAGAGGGCTGAGGAAATCTTTGTCCCGAAGGACCGCAGTACTTACACCGAGATTGCCTCAAATTTCGATGATGAAATTTTTTAATAAGGTTGGGGGGATGTTACAGCCGCACCCCAAATATACCCCTATACCTTGGGGCAGTTTATGTCAAACCCTGGCTCGGACGATTTAGAATTTTGGTTCAAGGACAGAAACCCCTGATCAAGCAACCAGGATCACTGTGGAGCATCACTCCAGTGACATGGATCAATGAAGAGACCCTGTGCATATCCTCTTTTATACCTGTGAGAAGATGGACTGTGGATTGAACCCCAGGTATTCTCTCTCCTCCTTAAAGTGGTGGGACCCACCTCTGGATGATCATGTAAAAACCCATAATGGGCATATGGGGACAATACCCTAACCCAGGGTCAAACCCCTATGCTATTCGCCTTTGAATTCTGTTGCTGGAATTCTCTGGGCGATGGCACTGGGCGATGCAGCAAGGCCCAGAGACATCGCCCAGTGGCTGATTTTGTACATTTTTAATTATTATAAATGGGGGGACCACCCAACATGACCATGGACACCCTCCACTGATAGAGGGGAGTCTGAGGGACCACCTCATACCCTTGGTTCAGTGTGGACCCCACCAGTGAACCCAAAACTAAACAGAATCAGTTCCAAAAATCAGTTTTTAAAAGAGGTACTGCAGGCAAACAGGCCTTAGTTGGCCTTGGCTTATAAATAGGAGGCCTTGGGCTCATTTTAGAGCCCTTGGTAGATTTGAATCCGAGAGAGAAAGAAGAAGAAGGATGAAGGAAGGAAGAGGAAGGAGCTGCAGTAGCCCATCTCAGGCTGATCCAAGCTTACCTACAGCATCATTCAGGTAAAGAACTACCCCCATACCTGCTGTACCTGTTCTCTCTCTGCTCTTACTGTGCCTTGCAACCCTAGGCAGCCCAGACAAGCTAGGGTTTGCCTAGTCTTGGTCCAGATCAGCCATGCAGACCTTATGCATGGTAGATCTGGGCTTTTCTATGAAAATCAGTAGTTAGTTATGCTACTGCCATGGCCAAAATCTGGCTGTTCATGGTTACACTGCCCAGTTCCCCTTCTGGTTGATGGATTGAAGCCCAGAGTGCAAGCCAGGGCTGCAGGGACCAAACCCTATTTGGGTGCAGCCCTGAAACCTTGTTGAACATACATATCCAGCCTTGCATGTGGGTGAATCCAGGTTCCCAGGTGTGGCAAAACCTTGAACACTATTCACCAGGGTTATTTGGGCAACCACAGTCAGCCTGACTAGAACCCTAATGGAGAAACCAATTGGACCATGATGTAGACCCTCACTGGGGCTACACAACACCCCTGACATGCAGAGGATCAGGTGTGAGCCCAACCACGCAAGCCCAACCTTGGAAACTCAGCTTGTATCGATTCTACAGGCACTGGGCGATGCAGACATCGCCCAGAGCCAACGCCCAGTGAAGGGAATTTGGTTGGAATAAGGGACAGACCTAGGGGATTTCACTCACATACCCCATGGACATTATGGGAAGGCTAGAAATTACCAAAAAGCCCTTCCTCACATCTGTCCTTATTTGGAAATGATTCGAAACCCTAGTGGGCCCCACATGTGACTGTACACTGCTGTGCTTGGTCCTATAGCACAGACATGCTATGGACAGCACCAAGACCATGTTCTAACCTAGTGACAGGTACTAGTATTACAAATGACCAATTTATCCCTGTGCCCTAACACTGACCATGCACCAAAACGTGACCTAAGGACCGGTGTAAGGCTCAGTGATTCCAAGAGTGAACCAATTGAACCCCGGGGTCCACCCAGTAAGATTAGGGTAACCCTAGGACTTCTAATGACAGACTGATAACTTAACATGACAACTTATGATTTACATCTAGGACTTGATCCCGAGCTTGAGGTCAATAACCTGACAACTGCTGGGACTAAATTTGTGACTGAGTACCTAGAGCCAAGTACTGGTGAGTGAATAATACTATCGTATGTGCAAATGTAATTATGATCTGATGCCGGCTATTAATAATTGAATCATGAATGCTGTGTTATTTACTTATAATTCAAGTTACTTAAATCACTGCATAATGATTGTTGTTGATCAACATTGTGAATTCTATATGATGGTTGTGGTTGCTAGACTAGATGCTGTACTCGGCTTGGAAATGGGGCTTGTGGTAGCCTGTATTATGGGATACAGTTGACACCGCTGGACTCATACGATGCCATATAGACATGGGGCTAGAGTTTCATCACCCGTGCTATGCACCCTTGCCAGCAGGGGTTAAGGTGTTGGATGCTTGTGGGGACAATTATCAGGGAGTGAAAAAAATAAAAAGAATAAAAGAACACTAGAATGGTACATAAATAAAAGAACACCGGAATGGTGCATGAGGGAAGAAATGGTTGTCCCCCTGGAAAATCACAGAGGGCTGGTCAGGCCGACCTTGGTGAACGAATGTGGGGGCTGACCAGTCTTGTCCGACAACTCAATGGGTGTATCGCGGGAAGGGGTTAGAAGCCCGCACCAGGGATACATGTATTTGGGATTGTAGTGGCACAGACCCGACTTAGTTGTATTGCTAGGTGGCTAATAATAAAGAATCTGGACTTGCATATCATGTAGATCATATGAACTATGGATTGTGATTGCATATGCATGCATGATGGATGTTATTTGCTCACGAGCTCGGTGGGGCTCACACTCTGTTATACGTTGCTTTCTTCTTAGATGATCCTGCAGGTGGATGTCACTGTAGCATGGCGGGCTATCTCAAGGAAGAAAGTTTTGGTTGTTACGATGATGTTGGTGTGGACCCTGACGGAGGTCATACCGATTCTATGTACGTTCTTGGTGGTCATTGTGGATGAAGACCATTGATGTTTTGATTGGGGACTCCTTTTGGGTTTTCTGGAGTTATCCCCGCACTGACTTGGTTATTGTAGTTTTCTTTTCTTTTTCTTTTTGGGGCTAAGAATGCTCGTCCTGCATATATTTTTGTATGTGCTTATCAGCTTTTGTTTCTTTGTTGTGGGTTGTGTGTGCCCGAGGGATGTATCAAACAAAACTTATTATGTATATATTATCACCATTTCCCATATCGCTATGCTT
The DNA here is from genome assembly GCF_018873765.1 of Telopea speciosissima. NCBI lineage: Eukaryota > Viridiplantae > Streptophyta > Magnoliopsida > Proteales > Proteaceae > Telopea > Telopea speciosissima. Next base: position 35,731,856 of record NC_057917.1, on the reverse strand, counting down.
CCTTTTTACTTTTAAATTGTAGACGTCCTGCATTACTCTGATCTTACTTATGGTTAAGATGTGGATATGGTTCCGTGATCGTACGCACTGCTTCTAGATCGGTGGGATTTGGCGGATTGCCGTTACGCAATTCGGGTCACCTACCGAATCCTCCTAGGGGGTGGTTTGGGGTGTGATTGACCTTGGTATCAGAGCAAGAGGCTCTTCTTACAATTATGGGTTGCAGACTAGGAGTAATAAGCTTTAAACAATACAACATGCAAGAATTAAAAACCACAGGGGAGGTAGATGTAAGTAAGTAAAATGCAAGAATTTTATGAACTTAGAAATAGTTACAAAAGTAAGCATAAAGAAAATAACAGTAATCAAAATCATGTAGCACGAAAGTCTGGTACTGTAGGAACTACTCTGTAGGAGGCAAGTCGCTCGGCGGAGGCTGAGTCTGGCAAGAGTCAACTCTATAGAATCTATCCCAGAAATCCAATCTCTACTCGACAGCACCCACTCTACTGCCCAAGGAAGTGAAGCCTTGGTCCACCCTGGATCCCAGGTCTGACATCTATATACCTAGGCTCTGAAGCTGTGCCATCACTTGAGCCCAATCTAGAGGCCCTGGAACCTGTGAACTGGTGGCACCGATCGTCTCATAAGTAGGTAAGTCTGTAAACTGTGTGTCAAAACCCTTGAGATCATCTGGACCTAACCCCTACTCCTCTGTGTACATGCCCTGAGTGTCTACTCCAATGTTGCCCTACCCCTCTCCAATCTGACCCTCATCATGTGCATCACCACCCTGGAGCTCACCCTCTGGCACTCCCATCTGCTCCTCGCCCTCTACTGGATCTTCACCAGGCACTTTCATCTTCAAGATAGAAGTTTTGTCTATAGGCCTGGATCGGATCCTGTCAATGTACTCCCCCCTCTAACGGAACCCCAAAGTATCAAAAGACCAATGTAAGGAACTTCCCATAAGAAAGGTTACCATCAGCTGGATTCCGGGCATGATAAAGCATCACCTGAAACAACAAATATGGGAGGTTGATGACTGGACCCCCCTCACCAGCTCCCAAGAGGTAGTAAGTGATATACGCCCGCATCATAGAAATGCTGCCCTTGATTCCACCCTTAGGGTAAATATTGTAGGTTACACACCTACTGATCACTCTAGCACTAGGCTTGTAGGCAGTCTCTGACTTAGGAGTATTCCCTGAACCGGTCAAAGTAGTGAAAACTATCCTCCTAGTCTCGAGGGAGAACATCTTGGATATGTCCATGCGGGGTTGGTAATAAACCCTATCACCTGTATCAGGTAAATCCAAGATCTCTGCCAAGAGGGTAGTGGTCAATCTGATATCCACTCCCTTTACCCTACTCTGAAGTGTGAAATCTTGTGCCCCGGATGGCATCAAGTTACAATAAAAATATCGAACTAGGTTGGGATAACAAGGCTCGGTAGGGGATAACATCGATGCCCAGCCTAGGGCATTAAATTTGGCAAAGAGGCCAAATTGGTGGAAGTCCTCTACTCGTACCACCTGTCCATTAACTATCTTTACAGAAGCAAAATTTCTCCATTCCTTGGTGTACTCATACTTGGAGAAAAGATGGTGATCGAAATCTGGCTCCTCGAAAGATGAATCCTCCCTAGGAGATGATGGTGGAATCGAAGAATAAGAAGACTCCTCGGATTCGACTCATAGCCTCTTTTGGGCTACCGATTTCCATGTAGTACGATGACTAGTAGACATTTTCTACACAACAAGAGAGAGAATACCATGGCAAGTAAATCAGTAAAATCTAACCCATGTAAAGAAGAAATGGAGGAAAACAAGTAAAGCATATAGAGAAAACCAAAAAAAAAAAAAAAAAAAAAAAAACAAAAGGAACTTACCTAGGCACGTGAGAAGTCGCAAATAGGCCGAGAAATTACCAAGAATTAGTGTGGAAGTGGTCCCCTTACTCTTCTAGAACTTCTCCCAAGTGTTTAGAGGAGTTTAGAATGAAACTAGGAAAGAATGGGGCCCTCTTGGACTTAAAATGCCTGAGCCCGATTCTCTGGGCGATGGCACTGGGCGATGTGGCAATGCCTAGAGACATCGCCCAGTGATGGTAAATTTGCAGAAAATCCAGAATTTATATATGGGAACTTAATTTTGGGCATAATAACCCCATAGGACATAAAAACAAGGACAAAAATAATAATAATTATTATTATTAAATAATAAGAATATTATATTAATAAAATATAATAATAAATAATTCATGACCTAAGAACTTAGATCTCATGGATTCAAGAAAGTGAAAATTTTACAAATGCAACACCTAGGGACTAAGGGAAAAGAACCTATATGGCTAGGTTAAAATAAGGATGTATTACATATTGGTGAATATATTAGCATGTATATAATTATCGTATATGGTGTATTACAAATAAGCTAAATGCGTGCCTATTGTAATGTATGAACTGACCGGACTGTTGCTATGCAAAATAGAACTTAGTTACGTAGGTATGTTGTATTATGTGTTTACTAAGTGTGAGAAGCATAGATCTTACGCTAACCAAGGTGTAGGATAGCTGAGAGCAGGATCTGATAGGTTATCTAGTCAATCGAATCCTTAGATACTAAGGTACCTCAAGCCAACCCAAGGATTTGTTATATTGATGCTATGGTTATTTAAGTTTCTAATAGTCGTGTACTTAATTCTTTCAATTAAGTATGTCCTAATGCTTAAAACCATGTTATGTGATAGGACCAGTGAGTTGACTGAGGCTGGTGACCCCATCATCATGCTTTATATTAGACATTTACGAGAGAGACTGAGACGGATACGATTAGTGTTACCCCGGGCTGAGAGTCGACTGGACTTTTACTTGGCTATTGCAGCCATTAGTGGACCCGAGGACCGAGAGCATTTTCTAAGTCTAGCTGAAGAGGTAATAGCTGACATAGAATTTCTACTGGCACTACAGTTCGAGACCGGGAAGTAGCTGGAGATGTTTGCCTGCTAGATCAGGTAATTAATTAAAAGTCTTTATTTAAAAATCTGAAAAAATAAAAAGAATTTCATTAGTGCCATGCATAACATATTGACTCATAAAACACATAGGAAAGAGAAACATAAGGTATTCAATAAGACACAACACCTAACAAACCAAGATAATGAATCTAACAATCCACCTTACTGGTATGACTCATGATACTCATTGGAACTGTGGACTCGATTTGTACCTGCTTAGTTAGGAAACAACTATTGATCCATATAGATGGAATTGGAATATTGAACACGCTCCTTTTTTTAGAGAAGCAACAATGGTCAACACTAGAAGTTCTCATGGAGGTCGTAAGGGTAAATAACCTAGAATTGTACGGGAGGTTGAACTGCCCAATGGAACTGAGGCTCAAAACTCTGAGGCATCGGCTGCTTCATCAGGAGCACCAGCAGCTGCACAAACTACTGCAACAGCACCTCAGCCAAGTGTGGTAGCCGGCGACGTGACTACGTTCATGACCACGATGATGCAAACCATACAACAACAACAGGAGTTGCTTGGTCAGATGTCTACACAGTTTGCAACTATGATGCACGAACGCACTGCACCACCACCACCCAATCGACCAGTGCTATTTCCACCACCTGTGCCTCAGCACTTAGCAGAAAATTCTACCGCCAAGGTTATGGAAAGGTTCAAGAAACTCCAACCGCCTGCATTTTCTAAAATAACCTCTAAGGCAATGCAGTCGGAAAGATGGATTAGTGCCCCAGAAAAAGCATTTGAAGTACTCGAGTGCACGGACCCACAAAAGATTATTTGTGTGGGTTATCACTTGTAAAATGAAGCCGAAGCTTGGTGGAAAGCCACGAGACCTAATTTGGAAGCTGCTCACCCAAACCCCACATAGGAACAGTTTAAAGAGGTTTTCTTCAAAAACTACTTTCCCAAAAGTTTCAAGGATAGAAAGGAAGCAGAATTCATCGCACTAGTGCAAGGGAACAAGTCGGTACTAGATTACCAATAGCCGTTCGAAGATCTGTTCCACTTTGCTCTAGAGCACTTGAAAGGGGAAGTTAGTAAGGCCAAGAAATTTGAGAAGGGACTTAAAACTGAGATTGGATCAGTTTTGTCAATCATGGATATTCGGGATTATGCTCAAATCGTTGATAAGGCGAAGACAATGGAGGATAGATTTAAGGAAAAAGAGAAAGAAAAGACTGTGGCATTGCCTGGTTTGAACAAAAGGTCAAATAATTTCCAAACCTCTGGTTGGCCAAATAAGGTTTATCAAGGAACAAATTCAAGCCCTACTCCAACTCTGTATCGTAGGCCGAGTGTAGGTCAGAATTCTTTTCGCCCTACATTTACTCGAACCGCTCAACCTACTACAAGTCAAGTGATGACAGTAGTTTCACCAACCCAACCAGCAGCAAGTCAAGCGAGCAAGGCCTCAACACCTGGACCTCTGCCCTTTAAGTGCTATCTGTGTAACAAGGAAGGACATATGGCTAGGGATTGCAAATCGCGTGGATATGGCAACAATTCATTTAATCAGCCCTACGCTAGGCCTTTCCAATCACGGGACAATAGGATGCAAGGAAAGGTGTACGCTTTGACAAATGAAGAAGCTGAGGTAAACCCCGACGTATTGACAGGTATGTTGCTGAACACTACTTGACTATAGGGAATAATTGGCTTACATCATGTAACCTAAATTGCCTATAAACCCTAGGTACCCTGAATGTCTCAACCATACCCGCACGAGTATTATTTGACTCAGGCGCAACCCATTCTTTCGTCTCCTCAACCTTTGCGAGTAAGATGGAAGATCAACCAAGGGACATCGGGCACGAGTTAATAGTCAGTACGCCGACAGGGAGTGTCATGAGTTTGAAAGAGGTCTATGACCCTTGTCATATTGAAATTTGTGGGAAGAATCTAACCGTACGACTGATAAAAATGGATATAAATGATTTTGACGTGATACTAGGCATGGATTGGCTATCTGCCTATGGTGCAAACATCATGTGTGCGGAGAAAAAGATAAAGTTTAAACTAGAAGATGGGTCAGAATTCACCTATCAAAGTGAACCGAGGAGGAAGTCCAGAAGGATTACATTATCTGTACTTCAGGTGCAGAAGTTGTTTGACGATGGATGCCAAGGCTTTTTGGCCACTGTGATAGACACGGAGGCAAAGATAAAACCCTTGGAGGAACTTCACATTGTCAGAGAATTTCCTAATGTATTTTCAGAAGATTTGACACAGTTGCTGTCGGACCGCGATATAGAGTTCACGATTGACCTGATTCCTAGTGCAGCACCGATATCTAAGGCACCATACAGGATGGCGCCAATCGAATTGAAAGAGTTGTAGACACAACTTCAAGATCTGCTGAAGAAGGGATTTATACGACCCAGTGTGTCACCCTGGGGAGCACCTGTGCTGTTTATAAAGAAGAAAGATGGTAGCATGCGGTTGTGTATCGACTACCGCGAGTTGAATAAACTGACAATCAAGAATAGATATCCGTTGTCGCGTATCGATGACCTGTTTGATCAGCTACAAGGAGCAAGAGTTTTCTCCAAGATTGATCTTAGGTCAGGATACCATCAACTACAGATCAAAAGTGGTGACATTCATAAAATGGCATTTCGAACCCGATACGGACATTACAAATTCTTAGTGTTGTCATTCGGATTAACCAACACCCCGGCAGCATTTATGGATATGATAAACAAAGTATTCCATGACGTACTGGATAAATTTTTCATAGTATTTATTGATGACATCTTGGTGTACTCTAAGAATGAGGAAGAGCACGTGCGACACCTTACATTCGTGTTGTAGCGGCTGCGGGAACACCAACTCTATGCCAAGTTCAGTAAGTGTGAGTTTTGGCTCAACCAAATTGGTTTCCTGGGGCATATCGTCACCAAAGACGGCATCAAGGTAGACCCCAGCAAAGTGAAAGCAGTTCTCGAATGGGAGACTCCAAAAAATACCACTGAGATCCAAAGTTTCTTAGGATTGGCCGATTATTACAGTCGATTTATTAAGAATTTCTCACGCATTTCGGTGCCCATGACAAAACTCACGAGGAAGGGTACTAAGTTTGAATGCAATCAGACATGCGAGAAGAGTTTTCAAGAACTGAAGAACCAATTGGTAACAACTCCGGTTTTGACCATTCCAGACGGAACTGGAGGAATGGTAGTATATACGGATGCATCTAGAAGAGGCCTAGGTGGCATCCTAATGCAGAGAGGTAAAGTAGTCGCTTATGCCTCCAGGCAGTTAAAAGAACATGAGAAGAATTACCCCACTCATGATTTGGAGTTAGTAGCGGCAGTCTTCGTGTTGAAAATTTGGTGACACTACCTATACGGTGAAAAGAGTGAAATCTTTAGCGATCACAAAAGCCTAAAGTATTTCTTCACCCAAAAGGAGCTGAACATGAGACAGAGGCGGTGGCTGGAATTGGTAAAGGATTATGACTGTGAAATCCAATACCACCCTGGTAAGGCCAATGTTGTGGCAGATGCATTAAGCAGAAAATCTCAGCGTCCCTTGCATCATTAGTCGTAAGTGAACAATTAATAGAGGAAGCTCGGAAATTTGATTTGGAGCTCATGATCGAAGAAGCGGCTATGCAATTAGCAGCAATGGACCTGCAGTTGTCGATACGAGAGGAGATAATTGCGAAGCAAGCATTGGACCCCGAGCTGGCCAAAATTATATTGAAAATTCAACATGGTGTCCACAGAGACCCGGATTTTACATTGGCCCAAGATGGAGCATTGAAGTTTCGTGATAGATTATGCATGCCTGATGACTTTGACGTCCAAGACTGAATTCTTAAAGAGGCGCACAGCTCACCCTATACAGTCCACCCTGAAAGCACAAAGATGTACAAGGATTTGAAGAAGTATTACTGGTGGATGGGAATGAAGCAGACCATAACAATCTACGTGTCCAAGTGCCTTACCTGTCAACAAATAAAGGCAGAAAGACACCGACCGTATGGACTCTTGCAACCACTTCCCATACCTTAGTGGAAATGGGAAAGAATCACTATGGATTTCGTGACAAATCTACCCAACACCAGGAAGGGCATGAATGTAATTTGGGTGATCGTGGACAGACTGACAAAGGTAGCTCACTTCATACCGATTAAAGTAAGTTAGCCAATGAAGAAGCATGCCCAGATCTACACTGACAACATAGTCCGCTTATATGGCGTGCCTGTCAGTATTGTGTCTGACAGAGATCCTCAATTTACTTCAAGGTTTTGGAGAAGTTTACAAAAGGCATTGGGATCTCAATTGAATCTTAGTATAGCTTTCTATCTGCAGAAAGACGGACAATCAGAAAGAACCATTCAGACTCTGGAGGACATGCTCTGAGCCTGTGTCTTGGAAATGAATGACAGTTGGGATGCTCACATATCACTGATGGAATTTGCATACAATGACAGTTATCACTCCACCATTGGCATGGCACCGTTCGAAGCACTTTATGGCAGAAAGTGTCAAACTCCGCTTTATTGGGATGAAGTTGGTGAGCGGAAATATCTAGGATCCGAAATGATTCAAGCGACATGCGACTAGGTGGATGTCATAAGAGAGAAGATCAAGGCAGCCCAGTCGAGATAGAAAAGTTATGCGGATAACCGAAGGAAAGATATTGAATTTGAGGTCGAAGAAAAAGTATTCCTTCGAGTGTCTCCAACCAAACGATTGCTACGTTTTAATAGGAAGGGCAAGTTGAGCCCAAGATTCATTGGTCCATATGAAATTCTTAATAGAGTGGGACCTGTAGCATACCGGCAGGCTCTACCACCATCTTTGTCAGGTGTCCGCGATGTTTTCCATGTGTCAATGCAACGAAAATATATTAATAATCCGACACATGTGCTGCCAACAGAACCTAAACAGTTGGACGTGGATATGACCTATGAAGAACATCACATGGAGATATTGGATAGGAAGGAGCATAACCTCCTTAACCGCAACATCGCTTTTGTGAAGGTTCGATGGGGAAATAACCCAGCAAAAGAAGCTTCATGGGAACGTGAGGAAGAAATGAAGGAGAAGTATCCTCAGCTTTTTGGATTACATGGTAAGCAACTTTCGAGGATGAAATTTTTGTAAGGTGGGGAGAAATGTCAAACCCTGCCCCTGACAAGTTAAAATTTTGGTTCAAGGATAGGAACCCCTGATCAGGCAACCAGGATCACTGTGGAGCATCATTCTAGTGACATGGATCAATGAAGAAACCTTGTGCATGTCCTCTTTTATACCTGTGAGAAGATGGACTATGGACCCCTGCTCTTGCACAGCCCACAGCCCGATGTATGGCTTGAACCCCAGGTATTCTCTCTCCTCCTTAAAGTGGTGGGTCCTACCTCTGGGAAATCAGGTATAAACCCATAATGGGCATATGGGGACAATACCCTAACCCAGGGTCAAACCCCTGTGTTGTTTCTTTTTGAATTCTGTTGCTGGAATTCTCTGGGCGATGCAGCAAGGCCCAGAGACATCGCCCAGTGGCTGATTTTGTACATTTTTAATTATTATAAATGGAGGGACCACCCAACATGACCATGGACACCCTCCACTGATAGAGGGGAGTCTAAGGGACCACCTCATAGCCCTGGTTCAGTGTGGACCCCACCAGTGAACCCAGAACTGAACAGAACCAGTTCCAAAAATCAGTTTTTAAAAGAGGGACTGAAGGCAAACAAGCCTTAGTTGGCCTTGGCTTATAAATAGGAGGCCTTGGGCTCATTTTAGAGCCCTTGGTAGATCTGAATTCGAGAGAGAAAGAAGAAGGAAGAAGGATGGAAAAGGAAGGAGCTGCAGGAGCCCATCTCAGGCTGATTCGTGCTCACCTACAACATCATTCAGGTAAAGAACCACCCCCATACCTGCTGTACCTATTCTTTCTCTACTCTTGTTGTGCCTTGCAACCCTGGGCAGCCCAGACAAGCCAGGGTTTGCCCAACCTTGGTCCAGATCAGCCATGCAGACCTTATGCATGGTAGGTCTGGGCTTTTCTATGAAAATCAGTAGTTAGTTATGCTGCTGCCATGGCCAAAATCTGGCTGTGCCTGGTTGCACTGCCTAGATCCCCTTCTGGTTGATGGATCGAACCCCAGAGTAAGAGCCAGGGCTGCAGGGACCAAACCCTAGGTGGGTGCAGCCCTGAAACCTTGTTGAACATACATATCCAGCCTTGCATGTGGCTGAATCCAGGTTCCCAGGTGTGGCAAAACCTTGAATACTATTTACCAGGGTTATTTGGGCAGCCACAGTCAGCCTAACTGGAACCCTGATGGAGAAACCAATTGGACCATGATGTAGACCTTCACTGGGGCTACACAACACCCCTGACATGCAGAGGTTCACGTGTGAGCCCAACCATGCAAGCCCAGCCTTGGAAACTCAGCCTATATCGATTCTATAGGCACTGGGCGATGCACTGGGCGATGTAGACATCGCCCAGAGCCAATGCCCAGTGAAGGGAATTTGGCTGGAATGATGGACAGACCTAGGGGATTTCACTCACATCCCCCCTGGACACTGTGGGAAGGTTGGAAATTACCAAAAAGCCCTTCCTCACATCTGTCCTTATTTGGGAATGATTCGAAACCCTAGTGGGCCCCGCATGTGATTGTACACTGCTGTGCTTGGTCCTATAGCACAGACATGCTATGGACTGCACTGAGACCATGTTCTGACCTAGTGGCAGGTACTGGTATTACAAATGACCAATTTTCCCCTGTGCCCTAACACTGGCCATGCACCAAAACATGACCTAAGGACCGGTGTAAGGCCCAGTGATTCCAAGATTGAACCAATTGAACCCCGGGTCAACCCAGTACGATTAGGGTAACCCTAGGACTTCTAATGACAGACTGATAAGTTAACATAACAACTTGTGATTTACATCTAGGACTTGATCCTGAGCTCGAGGTCAACAACCTAACAACTGCTGGGACTGAATTTATGACTGAGTACCTAGAGCCAAGTACTGGTGAGTGAATAATACTATCGTATGTGCAAATGTAATTATGATATGATGCCAGCTATTAATAATTGAATCATGAATGCTGTGTTATTTACTTATAATTCAAGTTACTTAAATCACTACATAATGACTGTTGTTGATCAACACTATGAATTCTATATGATGGTTGTGATTGCTAGATTAGATGCCGTACTCGGCTTGGAAATGGGGCCTGTGGTAGCCCGTATTATGGGGTACGGTTGACACCGCTGGACTCATACGATGCCGTATAGACATGGGGCTAGAGTTTCATCACCCATGCTACGCACCCTAGCCAGCTGGGGTTAAGGTGCTGGATGCCTGTGGGGACATTTATCAGGGAGTGAAAAAAAAAAAGAATAAAAGAACACCGGAATGGTGCATGAGGAAAGAAACAGTTGTCCCCCTGGATAATCATAGAGGGCTGGTCAGGCCGACCTTGGTGAAAGAATGTGGGGGCTGACCAGTCTTCTCCAACAACTCAATGGGTGTATCACGAGAAGGAGTTAGAAGCCCGCACCATGGATACATGTATTGGGGATTGTAGTGGCATAGACCTGACTTAGTTGTATTGCTAGGTGACTAATAATAAAGAATCTGGACTTGCATATCATGTAGATCATATGAACTGTGGATTGTGATTACATATGCATGCATGATGGATGTTATTTGCTCATGAGCTCGGTGGGGCTCACACTCTATTATATGTTGCTTTCTTCTTAAATGATCCTGCAGGTGGATGCCGCTGTGGCATGGCGGGCTATCTCGAGGAGGAGAGTTTTGGTTGTTACGAGGATGTTGGTGTGGACCCCGATGGAGGTCATAGCAATTTTGCGTACGTTCTCGGTGGTCATTACGGAGGAAGACCATTGAAGCGTGCATGTGATGTTTTGACTGGGGACTCCTTTTGGGTTTTCTAGAGTTATCCCTGCACTGACTTGGTTATTGTAGTTTTCTTTTCTTTTTCTTTTTGGGGCTAAGAATGCTCGTCTTGTATATATTTTTGTATGTGCTTATCAGCTTTTGTTTCTTTATTGTGGGTTGTGGTGCCCGGGGGATGTATCAAACAAAACTTATTATGTATATATTATCACCATTTCCTGTATCGCTATGCTTCCTTTTTACTTTTAAATTGTAGACGTCATTCATTACTCTGATCTTACTTATAGTTAAGATGTGGATATGGTTCCATGATCGTAAGCACTGCTTCTAGATCTGTGGGATTTGGTGGATTGCCATTACGTAATTTGGGTCACCTACCCAATCCTCCTTGGGGTGGTTTGGGGTGTGATAGTTTAGACCTTTACCAAGGGCAACACCATGGTGGCACTGGCCAACACTAGTAACCCCAGACTTAAAATATTATAGTAAGAGACCCCTCGAAGACTTGGAAGTCTGGGCCAAAGCCCCACTATTTTCCTTGAAGCTTAGGCCTTGACAGCAGCACCGGAGTCACGAACAGACTTACTCTTACTAAATCCGCTCGAGGATCCGCCCGTGCTGTCACTTGCCATTTTGGTTTATTTTCCTATGGGACCCACATCCCCGTGTCCCAGACACCTTAATTGGACCTTTAGACCATGTGGACCCCTACCCTTACCATTAGTTGGGTAGGTGGGTCATGAAAGTGGGCCCACAAAGCCTAACTTAATTAAATAATGGGTTGTATATAGCCTAACTTAAACCAAACAAGGCTTAAGGGCTAATAAGTCTAGTGATGCTTGGACCCAACCCAAACAGACCCTAACTAACTATATGGACCTAAGGACCATGACATGGACCAAACATGGCCTAAGACCTAGCCCAAAACCCATTTACAACCTAAGGGATTAAAATGCATTCTAGGGATCCCTAACCAAACATCACCTAAAGCCCCTTCTACCCCTTAAAAATAAGAAATCCCTCCCCTTCACTTATCTCTCCCCCTCCCAAAAACCGTGGAGAAAAAGAGACAAGAGAAGGAGAAGGAGAAGAAAGAAAGGGAAGTAGAATGAGTGGAAGAGGAATGAGAGGGGAAGGGACGAAGACGGGGCTGGCTGCTCCACATCTCCTTCTCTTACTATCCGGACAAAGGGAGAAGAAGAAGGTGAAGGAGAAAAGATGGAAAGGAATGGAGGAGGCCAAGGGGGCTCACCTAGCCTTGGGTTCCACTTCTCCATTGGAGGATCTCACCAAGGTAAGACTTGAAACTGGTTCTCCTCCATTTTCCCTTTTGTTTGGTAGATTCTTTGAGCTTGGACTGACGTAGGGTTCCATTTGGTACTCAAGGTGGAGTTTGGTCCCTAGTTGGAGCTCTGATGGCGTTGACCTAGACCTGGTTTGAGCTCCCATGAACTGCAATTGCAGCCTTTGCTGCTAAGCTTTGGTTTTGGACTTTGAAACCCAACCCTTGGGCCCTAATTGAGACATATCCTTGAGGACCTTGAATCCATGAGGTTAAGCCTAGGTTCTAGTGACCCTACGAAGGCTTAGACACCTCTCCCCTTACCTTGAGAGCTTGGGGCACTCCAAGCTTCAAGATGGAGAAAAAGCCCTTTGAAATCTTGGACTGGATTATAGGCGGATGAATGACTGGATTCACCAATCGTGGTACCATCCATCAGCCCGCCTAGTACAAACCCTGCGAAATGGCCTGAGCGGACGAAGGCACGGATTCACTCTGTTTGCCTTTGCCCGAGGCCTGTTGCTCTCGGGTCTATCTCAGGAATCGAACGAATGCAGGGGCGGACCTAAGAAGCACATCCGCCTGTTGATCCGCTCCCTTTTAGCTGTGCCTCTGGTGTCAAACGGATGCACGACCAGATCCAAGTAAGAAGTTTTTCTCATGGGTCCGCTCACTCTGTTTTTACCTTTTGGCCTGAACGGAGTCAGGGGCGGATTCACCTCTACTGATACTGCCTGTGAGTCCGCTCGAGTTGTCTTGGTTGAAACTTGATTTTAACCTTGAGGGCCTAGCATGGGACCCCTCTATACCTATTTTAATGGTTTCTTTTGTATGTTTAGGCTAGTGCACCGGTGAGATTCATGTGAACCACGCCGGATGACACCCGATGTTCAGTGAGATTCATGCCAATCACGCCGAGCAACACCCATGTTAGGTGAGTGGGTTCTGGGTGACTTTATTGGGTTTGATTATTATATAATTGGCAATATTAAGCATGCTATTGTATATTTATAAGCATTGTGTGCATTTGCATTGATATCTCAAATGTGATATGTTATGAATGTGATAGTATGCTCACCATTATATCAGGCTACGATGTTGGGTGTGCCGGTACCAGAACCCCAATTTATTTAATTATGAAAACTGCTATATGTCATCTTGATCTGTATGTGCCGTGCTGGTACCCAGGTACTAGATGGAATGGGACGTTGATGCACCTGGAATACCTCTTGGGACGATAGGACCTGCATATAGTATATTTGCAGCTAGGATGCTTATTCCCTTATGCTACGACCCTTACCAACAGGGGTTTATGTGTTGGCTAGTCTGAGCACCTGTGGTCTATGGAGGTGGGAGAGGCCAGGACAGGGGTAGTGATGGCTATCGGGGTCTGCCACTGGGTGGTCATGATGGCTTCTACCGGCATAGATCCCCTCATGATAATTGAGGTTTCACTGAGGCGATAGGATAAGTGACCCTCAGTGTCTCCCGAGTTATCACAGTAGCATACACTTGACTGATAGAATTGTGTGTTAGGTGAAAAATGAATCTAACATTAGCATGCATCATTCTTCTTGATATTGATTGTGTGATATATGCGCATTCCCCTTTGCTCCCTCACTAGCTAGTGTAGCTAACCCCGTTGTACAACTACTTTTAGTTATATGTATATAACCTCTTGACTAGCACCGTTGGATGCGAATCAAGTGGGACTGGTGATTGAGACTTGGATGTAGATGTGCACCCAAGAGTGGTGCCCTTAGGACAATTATTTATTATTTAATTTCTTTATTCATCTCATAATTATGTATAAACTGTATGTTTAATTACTATGAGAGATTGAATGGTTACGAACATCATTATTGTACTGTGTGTTATCATTAGAGAACTGATGCTCTATAATTTCACATATTTTAATTTAATTTTGCTTCCGCTAACTCTGTGATGGGAACGATTTATCCCTTTTGGTACGTTCCTTTCTATCGTCATAATGTGGTGATAGGGTGGACTGTGGTTCGGAACACTATATCTGCGATCCTAGTAGGTGTTGGGATGATGTGTAATTGTCCCAGTCATACCCCTATGTGGCAAAATATCTTACATCGGGATAGGAGAGTGACAGTAGTTCTATGCTCCGGGCTTACATCACCTATTGTCTATTGGGGGGGATGGGGTTCCAAAATCTGAGGCTGACTGTAAGCCTACACCTAGGATTATTAGCAAATGCTGCTATATAGGGTAAGGCCCCCTAAAATAATAGAGGACTTAGATCTATTGAGTTACAGCCTTGAAAGGCTCGCAAACTCATCAAGACCCCTAAACTTGCTAAGACAGATTCATGGCTGGCCTTTACAAAGTTCATTAGGTCATCCGTAAAAATGAGGTGTGATAAGTGAAGAGCTTTACACCTAGGCAGCAACTTGATTTGACCATCCACTTCCAACCTATGCATAATTCCCGAGAATGGCTCCATGGCAATTGTGAACAGATAAGGAGAGAGGGGGTCGCCTTACCTAATACCTCTTCTTCCCCTAAAGTAACCAGTGGGGCTGCCATTGACGAGAATGGAGAACATGGAGGTGGTCACACAAGCCTTTACCCAACAAAGAAATTTCCCTGTGAATCCCATTCTTTCCATCACTTCAAATTAAAAACTTCTGCTCAAGGAGTCATAAGCTTTGTGTAGATCAACCTTCAATACCGTTGTAGGATTAGCAGCTTTCTGATCAATGCCTCTCACCATATCGTGACAAACCAGAATATTATCTACTATTGATCTCCCTTTGATAAATGTCGATTTATTGAAGCTAACCACATCACCAATAACCTTTTGGAGTCTATTGGAGATGATCCTAGTGATGATCTTATAAAGCAGGTTGCAAAGGGCAATAGGTCTAAATCCCGCAAAGGAGGAGACATCTCCCGATTTAGGAATCAGGGAAATAAAGGTAGCATTCATAGAGTATGGCATAAAGGAGTTCTCAGAGAACCACTTGATAGCTTTGGTTAGATCATTCTTAATAATCTCCCGAAAGTTTTTATAGAAGCTAGCCCCGAAACCATCAGGCCCTGGGGCTTTAGAATCTCTCATCCCAAAGACCACACCCTTGATCTCCTCACTACTAATTTCCTTTTCCAGTTCCACTTTCTGAGTTTCAGAGATAGCCCCAGATAAATGGATAGAATTCGGACAGGCGCCCACATCAATAGAATCAGCTCCAAACAACTTCATATAAAACTTGACAGACTCTTCCTTAATTCTTTTAGGATCATGCACCACCATTCCATCCTGATCAACCACCTCCAAAATATGGTTTCTATTGAACCTGTTGTGCATAGATTTGTGGAAGAAGCTATTGTTCCCATCCCCTAGCTGTAGCCACTTTATTCTTGATTTTTCTTTTAGAACCCTTTCCTCCATTTGCAAGGTACTCCAAAGTTTACCCTTACCATCCTTCTCCAATTTCACTGGAGACTCATCTAGGGGATCCAGAGATAGGTCATGCTGTATTTTAGTAAGGTCCTCTTCTGCCACCTTGACTGAAATAAAGACATCACCAAAATCCTTCTTATTCCACTTCTTTAACTCAAGCTTCACATTTTTCAACTTTGCAACAAAACATAAGAAAGGATTAGATTGTAGCTTGATAGGGAGGGCCAGCCTTTCTTCACAACATCAGCATAGTCCTCATGTATGGTCCAAGCATCAAAGAACTTGAAAGGCTTGGGACCCGAGTTTATATTGTCTAAGATCTTTAGAGTGATCGGGTTGTGATAAAAAATGCCTGAACAAAGGAAGTTAGCTTCAGAAAATCTCAACATATCCAACCAACAGCTGTTAACTAGAACTCGATCCAGCTTGCAACAAATTCTCCGAGATCCACTTTGGTTGTTATTCCATGTGAAGGGCTCTCCCTTCCACTTTAAATCAGACAGGCCCAAATTGAAAATACACGAATTGAAGTCATCAACAGCCCCTAGTGAATGGCCTCCCCCCTAGCATCTCATTCTGATGTCTAACTGTATTAAAGTCTTCCATTGCAGCCCATGGTTCAAGAATTCCGCTAGCAATCTCCTCTAAATCCCTCCACAGCTCTAGTCTCCGCTCTAGAAAATTGAAGGCATAAACTGTAGTGCTTCGAAAGCCATAGAGGTTCCTATAATGCCAATTCTCATATGGATATATTGAGGCCTAGATTTGAGAATGTCAACTTTAAGGCACCTCTCATCCCACCCAACCCAAATTCGGGTGTGGTAATTAAGACTACAGTTGTGACTGAAGCTCCATCCCCTCTTCAGATTTTGGAAAGTAGTGTCAACATTAGCCTCCTTGGCTTTAGTTTCCAGAAGAATAGCCATTTTGTACTCCTTGGCAGCAAGCATTCTCTTTACACTTCTTCATTTTTTAGGGGCATTTAAGCCTCTGACATTCCAGCAAAGGTAGTTCATTAGGAACATTGAAGGGGTGGGGGTGGAGCTAGCTTCTTACCCCCCAAAGCCAAGCCAATATCAGTCCTTTTCAGACTCGCATTCACATTTGTAGTGACTTCAATACGCATTGGTTTAAATGATGTCATTGTTCTTTTTTTCCCTAGCTCCCTTAATCCTCTCCCCTCCTTATCTGAATTTAACAAACTTGGGAGATTACGATTGGTAGACATGCCTTCCAAATTCAGGCCTTTTTGAATTGAGCTAGCAGAATCCTTCCTACCTTTTGAATATAGGCTGGTAGATTTAGGATCCTCTTTCAAAGCTGGTCAATTACCATCTCTAGCCCCCTCTCCTATATTTCCTCCATCAATCTTGCCGCCCTCATCAAGGATCTTCAAGAGAGATTCCCTAATAGAGCCCCCCAGTTAGAATTAAATTCCACATTAGAATTTGTTATAATTTCTCCTTCCATAGCCGAAGCTTCCCCTCTCTCTCCAATCTCCTCAATCCTCTCCTTATTCCTAGCTGAAGATCGAGCTTGAATGGGAGAATCAACTCCTAACCCAGCTGTAATATGGTTGGGATTTGAATTTTGAAAAATTCCCAAATTTCCTCCATCCGTTACAGTAGTACCATCTTTCCTTCCACGACTTTTGGCAAGATTTGCTGCATGAGGCAAGATTTCCTCCTCCTCCTCATCTTCCTTATTTGTGAACCCCCTAGGATTTTGGCCATCTTCCAGCTCTTTCCCTATCAAGATTTCGCATGACTCAGCATCAAGCATCAGCTTCGTTGGATCATATGTAACTTCCTCCATAAGATCTTCCAACAAGGCAAATGCATTAGAGGGGACTATCTCCTTACCCTTTCCCACCAGATTCTTAGGGATAGAATTAGGCAGTTTTTTTGAAAATCCAGCATTCTTCTCCCTAGAATTGGCAGGTTTGAAGACCTCTGTGGATTGTGTTCCTCTATTATTATGTTATAGCACAATCCCAACAAATCTACCCCCAAAAATAGCACCATTTTTTGAATTTTGAAACTGAGCCCCATCACCACTGTGCATGGCCTGAATACTACCTCCTAAAGGAGCTCCAACCACTTGAGGAAGGGCAGTGCCAATCTTCACCCTCCATTCTTTCCGGCTAGTAACCTTTTGGGTACCTTGATTAACACTGCACTGAGCGTTTGAGTGGTCGAATGTCTTGCAATAGCTGCAACAAGGAGGACACCATTCATAGATAACTTTCTGATAAAAACAAGACCTTCATCATCATGAACGGCCACCTGATCTTGAAGTTCTTGACTTCCTTTAATCTCAACACATAGTTGAGCATAGGAAAGCCATTCTTTTGTCTTTGTCATCTTGTCAGTAGTAATCAGCCTGTTAAGGACACTTGCAATCGAACTCAATGCTTCCACGTTCTAGAAATGAAAGGGGAGGTTTGGGAGGGTAATCCAGACTGGAATAGAGTTCAATTCCACCTTCTCGAGCTTCATTCCTGGCATCCAAGGCCGAAGGATTAAAAGCCTACGCTGCACATTCCATGGACCACCTTCTAAAGCCTTAACTTTATCTTCCTCCAAGTTAAAATGAAAAACAAAGAAACCACTCTCCAGGAGGTTCACATCAACATGCCGATATACGCCATTGTTTTAGCAATTCTTCTTTAGCATATGTAAAACTTGGTCTGCGACCAATAAAGTGCCTGAGAAGCGTGTTCTTCCAATTTGTTAATTCTGCCCAGAGCATTGCCGATGAGCACTGAGCAACACATATGCCATAAATGCGTGTCGGTTCAATATAACTCAGCTCCAGCCCTTCATTACTAAGATTTCTTGAAGAAGACTGAAAAAATGAAGCCCATGACACTCCTTTCTTCACAGCATTGGGAGTCACCCCGAGGTTGGTGACAGTCATTCCATGCAAACCAGCACCCGAAATAGTTACTGCAGCATCACCACCCAAAGTGGAAGCACCAGCAACACACCCCTCCGGGCATAGATGAATAGCCCCACCATCACCACAACCCCCTGCCGGCCCTGAAACGCCCCCTTATCCAAAACACTCCCTGCTTCCCCCTCTCCCAGAATGGGAAGAGGAGGAAGACCATTAGTCGGAGCTAATGGCCTGCCGGCAATCACCAAGAGCAAATACCTAACTCCCCACTCTCAAAATCGCCAGAGCTTCTCTCTCCTAAAAAACTAAAAATTTCTACCCCCCGCCTACGTGTCCTTTGAAAAGGAATCAAGTCAAATGTAGTTCATGTAGACCTTATGGCTACACAAAATATTTTTTAAGTTGGTCCATGTTGACAAGGCCCTTGACATCTTCTCCATCAAGATCCACAAGTCGAACAGCTTGCCTGGTTAGGATTTACTTTACTTTATAAGGTTCGTTCCAATTCGACCTGAACTTGTCCCCTGGGTCATGGACAGGTGCTCTTTGTTCTCGAAGAACCAAATCTCCTTCTTTGATGTTCCATGCCTGAACTCCTTTGTTAAAGGCCCTCGCCATTCTAAATTGGTACTTTTTAAGGTGATCCATCGCTTTCATCCTTTTCTCATTTAACAGCTTGAGCTCATCATGTCTTTCCTACATCCATTCTCCTTCAGGTAATTTGTAGTTCATCAATACTCTGAGGGATGGTACTTGGATTTCTACAGGTAATACTGCCTCCATTTCATAGACCAATGAAAAAGGAGTTGCCCCAGTAGAAGTTCAAATGGACGTCCGATAAGCCCATAACACATATAGGAGCTTGTATGCCCAATATCTATGAGTATCAGCCATTTTTTTCAATATGACTTTGACATTTTTGTTGGCTGCTTCCACTACTCCGTTAGTCTGTCGTCTGTAAGTTGTAGATCGGTGTCTCTTGATACCAACCTCGACACAAAACTAATCCATTTTTCCCAAGAAGTGTGCTCCCTGATCGGATATGAGGGCGTGTGGCACTCCGTATCTGCATATGATATTTTCCTTGATGAACTTTGCTACCTTCGTAGCCGGTCAAGATGGCATAAGACTGTGCTTCCACCCATTTGGTAAAATAATCTATGGCGACGAGAATGAATTCATGTCTGTTGGATGCTCTCGACATCACCTTCCCTATGATGTCGATGCCCCATGTGGAGAATGTAGAGGGAGCGTTCAATGAATGGAGTTCCATGGGAGGAACTTGAATAATGTTGACAAATATCTGACACTTGTGACATCTTTTCACGAACGTGGCACAATCTTCTTCCATGGTTGCCCAATAATACCCTAATCTTAGGATCTTCCTGGCGAGCATTCTGGCATTCATATGCGGTCCACAGATTCCCTGATGGATTTCTTTCATGATTGTTTGAGGTTGTTCCTCATTTACACAGAGTAGTTGTATGTCATCATAAGCTCTTGTACAAGAAGTCTCCTTGGAGCATGAATTGCGTGCCTTACTTTTGTAGCTGCTTCTTTTCACCCACAGTGAATTGTGCAGGATACCTCCTTTCTCTGATGAATTCAATTATGGGTGCGAACCATATTTTTCCATCAGCTATCAAGACATTCACTGATTTTTCATATGCCGGCTCACATCTTTTGTCTACCAAAAATGGTCAGATCTGGGTACCTGAGCTGCATTCAACAATTGAGGCGAGGGTGGCCAAAGCATCTGCAAATCTATTGTTGACTCTTGGAAAATATTCGAATGTGATTTCTTCAAAATTCTTGATTATCCCCTCCAAGTGTTCCTGATAGGTTTTCAGCTTTTCATCTTTTGTTTTCCATTTCCCTTAAGTTTGACAGATTATGATTGACAAATCCCCATAAATTTTCAGCTTCTTGATTCCCAATACCATGGCGGCCTTGAGGCCAATCACACATGCTTCCTACTTTGCGATGTTGCTGGTACATGGGAATTCTAATCAGAAAGCAGAAGGGAGATGAAGGTCTTCTAGGGTTATCAGCAATATTTCGACCTCGTATCCTCTTTGATTGGCTGCGCCATCAAAGTACAACTACCACCAATCTTTGCATTCTTGTTCTTCCACATACACTAAGTCTTCATCTGGGAAAAGTTCTTCCATTGGCCGTGAATTCGATTCCACTAGGTGTACAGCTAGATGGTCCGAGACTGCTCGCCCCTTCATAGACTTTTGGCTGACATATGTTATGTCAAGTTTTGATAATAACAACAACCATCTGGGCATGATACTGAGTTCTCAAGAACTGCAGAATTAGCTATTTCAGAGAAGAGAGACAAAGAAAGAGATGGAAGGAAGGGTGTTTCTCCTATTTCGAGCACAGAAGGGAAGCTCCAGAATTAGAGTTAGGGAAAGAAATTGGAAAGTAATTTTCTATGTCTTTATCTACACAAGCTGGGTCTTTATAAACCCTTACAATTGAATTATGTTACACATTCTCGTTCCACTAAATAAATCCTTCTAGCTACTTAGGCTTACGTAATTCATTTCTGGGCCTGAGATGTGTTGTGGTACTCCTTTGAATTTCCCCTTCATGCTTATTGGGTGCATGATCTATGGTCAAGATTGTATCAAGGCATCCTTCTGGTTAGCGCTGGCTTTTCAAACAAGTACTTTATCGGGTCCATTCTTGAGATGAGTCAGATTGGATGTGAAAGCATGTAATGTCTCAATCTCTTAGTCACCCAAACTAAGGCGGTACATGTCTTTTCCAAAGGGGTATAGCGAGTTTCATACTCTAGCAATTTTTGCTCAAGTAGTAGATTACGTGCTCTTCCCCATTCTTCTGATCAAGCTATGCTACCATTGATCCCATTGCCATTTCTTCAACGGATAAGTATAACAGTAGTGGTTCACCCAGCATCGGTGGGACAAGTACTAGCGGATGAATCAAGTACTCTTTTATCATTTCTTGGCACTTGTCATTCCATTCTTTTGGTTCTTCTTTTCTCAGGAGCTTAAAAATGGGTTCACATGTCGTGGTTAGGCGTGCTATAAACCGGCTTATAATTGGATGCAACCCAAAAAACCTCGGATCTCTTTTTTTGTTTTTGGTGATGGCATTTCTGTTATAGCCTTTATTTTGTCGGGATCCACTTCTATTCCTCTTTCGTTGACGAGAAATCCCAAAAGCTTCCCTGTCGTTGCTCTGAATACACATTTTTTAGGGTTCAATCTAAGCTTGCACTCTTTGATTTGCTCAAGGAACTTTCTCAGTACCAGGAAATGCCCCTGCTGGGTGACCAATTTGACGATCACATCATCCACATGCACTTCTACTTCTTTGTGTATCATGTCTTTTAGGATGACCGTGGCTGCTCTTTAATATGTTGCTCTTGCATTCTTCAGACTAAGGGCATTACCTTGTAACAATAAGTTCCCCATGGTGTGGTAAATGTTGTCTTCTCTCTGTCTTTTGGACACATGCTAATCTGATTATACCCAAATCCGTCTATAAATGACAATAGGGCATGCATTGCTGTGTTATCTACCAGCAAGTCAATGCGGCAATGGGAAGTCATCCTTGGGGATGACTTTGTTGAGGTCTCAGAAATCCACACACATCCATACTTTCCCTAATCTTTTCACTCCATTTAGTCAGGCCGCATTCTTCTAGGCTTCTGCTTGACAGGTCGAGCATCTGGATATGTGGGCAATTCATGCTATACTATCCTTGGATCAATGTCTTGCATATCTTCGTAGGACCATGCAAACACTTCTTGGAATTCTTTCAACAGGGCTGTTATGTGACCAACTTGCTCCTTGTCGAGTGAGGAGCCAATTTTAACCATTTGGAAACACTGTCCTGTTCCCAGATTTATGAGACCTGTGTCCTCTCGGATAGGCTAGGCTTTCCTTTGCTTTAGTTGTTTATTAAGTGATGATGTTCAAGGATATCCTCATCATTGGAAGATGAATCGAAAGAAGAAGAAGAGACATACTCGAAATGGTTGACTTCATTCATAATGGAAAGAGGGGAACAAGCAGACCTGACAGATTGGAAGGTACTACCTTCCTTGTTTACAGTAGACTTACTAATAGATGAGACTAGTTCGGAGTTGACCACTCCTTGAGACTCTATTTCCTAAAACCTTTTAGAGACACTAATCCACTTTACAATTGGTTCTTGGAGAGGATGAATAAAAAAATGAGGCTTTGGCCCTTCTACGTCCCCTGCAAAAATCATGGCTATCTCGAACAATTCTTTGATGCTCAATTCTTCTTTGGCAGTTTTCAATTCTGCTTGTTCCACTTCTAGTGCCACCCAATTGGTGTTGTCTTGAAAGAAGACTTCAAATCCCGGGTAGAGGCTTCCTTTATAATGATCAAACCAAGGCTCAATATTACCATAGTATGGGAAATCCTCTCGTTCCTTGACAAGATAGCCGTTCAGAGTCTTGAAATATGGAGATGGTCCCATGGCAGTGCTCGTCTTCTCATATTTCTGACTATTTTCAAGTTTACCTTGCTTTCTTGGTTCTTCTTATCCCAGACCGTGATGGTTGCTGTAGGTTGGAAACTTAGGGAATTCCGGAATCCCTTGCTAATTCTTTCCTAGTCCAAGCCCCAGGAAATATTCCATGTTGTTACTCATCTTCAAAGTTGTCTTACTCTATGCGGATGGATATCCGAATGGGATTATCTCTCTTACTTCTAAGTTTGTCACACCGATTGCCCCAATCTCGAATCCACCTAGCTGGATGTCTTCTGAAGTTTCTACTCCTACCTTAATGCTTGCCAAGGTGTGGACTATTTCTGGGTCACCGAAGATAGTGATCATCTTTCCTTCATGGACAAACTTCATTTTTTGATGCAGGCTTGAGGCCATTGCCCCAACAGAATGTACCCAAGGTCGTCACTTAACATTCTACTGTGAAGTGGACAGGTCCAACTCGGATATCAGTGGTCAAAACTCCCAGAACTTTCCTTCTTGTGTTGTCATATGCTCAAATTATCTGAGCAAAGAGCTTCATATGAGTGAAGTCTAGCCTTATGCATCTTACAACCTTCAGAGGTATGACGTTGAGAGCTGATCCATTATCTATCAAGACTTGGGGGACCCGGTTCCCATTGCATTCTACTATAATGTGCAATGCCCGATTATGATTCTTCCCCCCAGGTGGCAGATCATCTTCTGAGAACGAGAGGGAATGTGTAGCATAGGTAGCCCCCATGATGTTTGAAAGTTCTTCTGTGCCCATTCTATTGGTACCTAATGTCACACCCCAAACCACCCCCAGGAGGATTAGGTAGGTGACCCAAATTGCATAACGGAAATCCACCAAATCCCATGGATCTAGAAGTAGTTAATACATTCACGGTCCCACATTCATAACATTACCACAACTAAGATCAGAGTGCTGCAGATAATCTACAATTATAACAAAAAGAGAGAAAGCGTAGCGCTACGGGAATGATGATGATATATATACATAAGTGAGTATGGTACATTCCCGAGTACACCCATAAACTGAAAAGAAAGGCTGACATACACATAGCCAAAAGGAAATACATATATATACAAAGCGAGATAACTCAACCCCAAAAAAAAACAAAAAAGAAAGAAAAGACTAAAAACTAGGCAAGAAACAGAAATAGGGATAAACTCCTATCAAAAGCAAAACGGAGTTCCCAAGACAAAAAGCATCAGAAGCGTCCCTCACTGGTCTTTATCAATAACCACTGAGAACGCTCGCATCATTGGTATGACCTCCGTCAGGGTCCACACCAATAGCATCATAATCACAAGGGCTCTCCTCCTTGTAATAAGCCGCCATGCCACAGTAGCATCCACCTGCAGAATCATCTAGGAGAAAAAGCATATATAACAGAGTATGAGCCCCACTGAGCCCGTGAGTAAAACATATCATCATGCATGCATATGCAACCACATTCCACATGATCCTACATGATATGCAAGTCCAGATTATTTAATTAGCCACCTAACAATACAGCAAAGTCAGGTCAGTGCTACTACAATCCCCAATACATGTATCCTTAGTGTGGGCTTGGTTACCACTTCCCGCGATACACCCATTGAGTTGTTGGAGAGAATCAGTCGGCTCCAGCATCTCCCTACCCAGGACAGCCCGACCGGCCCTCCGGATTGAACTAGTGAGGTAACCGACTCAAAATAATTTCACCTTTCGGTGCTTCCCGACATGTAATTTGAGGATAAACTTTATGTGGCATGTAGCCATGATTCACCTATCGGTGCTTTCCAAGCTTGTAGCCCGAGGCTTCCCGGGATATTTGCCCTGGGGCATCCCAGCTATGCTAAGGCTTCCCGACGTAAACGCCTGAGGTTTTACGATAGTCCTCATAGTTATCCAACACCTTAACCCCTGTTGGCAAGTTTGCGTAGCACAGGTGATGAAACTCTAGCTCCATGTCTATATGGCATCGTATGAGTTGGGCGGAGTCAACCGTATCCCATACTATGGGCTACCACCGGTCTCATTTCCAAGCCGACTACGACATCTAGTCTATCAATCACATTCATCATGATAAATTCAAATAGTGTTGATCAACAGTCTCTCGATGTGTAATAATTGAGAAATTTTGAATTGAATAAGTAACACAGCATCATAAATAAAGAATTTAAATTACCAGCATAAATAGTTTTATTACACGTACATACACGATAACATTTCACTCACCCGGGTCTGGTTCTAGAAATTCAGTTGTAGTTTCAGTTTCGGTTGCAGTCTAGCAGTAGGCCTTGAGCGCGGGATCAAACCCTAGATATAAATCAGAAATATGTCATTTAATATTTTGAACTGGTTTTGGATGTCCTAGGGTTGATCTAGGCTTACTGGGTTGACTCGGTGTACAGTGGTCATCACTTGGAAATCTCTGGGCCTTGCACTGGGCCTTAGGCCTATGTCTCAATGCATCATCCAGAGATTGTGGCCTAGGGTTAGAATGGTCATTTATCATAGTGGTACATGTTCCTAGGTTATATTAGTCTCACAGTACAGTCCCCAACTTGATAGTGTTGCAGGACCATCACAGATAGGGTTTCCAAGCCCTACGGGACCCACTTGGGTACCCGAGGTGTTCATTCACGTGGACAGATGTGGGGAGGGGTGTTTTGGTCATTTACCACCTCCCAGCATAGATTTATGGCCCATGGGTGAAGATCCCCAAGTCAGATCAGCATTTCAGTGAAATTTCATTCACTGGGTGATGTCTGCATCGCCCAGTGCATCGCCCAGAGATTGCAAAACCGGAATCAGGCTGAGATTCCAAGGTTTTAGATCATGGGCAGTGCATGGATCCTATCCCCATGCATGTTAGGTCATCTTGGAACCCCAGGGGTATACTTTGCACTGGTCCTTGTGGATTTTCACTTGGACCCACCACTTGGCTGCCAAAAGCTGCCCAAACAGCCCAATGAATAGTAACCTAGCATATCTTTGGTTGCAAATCAAGGTTTTGACTGGATGCAAGGCTGGATTCATTTTTAAAATAGCAATCTATGGCTACTACAACCTAGGGTTAGGTTTCATGCAGCTAGGATACACAATCAAGGCCCCAGACTGCCTGTTCTTGGTGTAACAGGGCAGTGCAACTTGGCACAGCATGGGTTTCGGTCTCAGGCTAAAGAACAGATATGAAATCATGGCTAAAATACCCAGATCTTCCATGCATTAGGTCTGTATGGTGGATCTGAGGTGGTTCATGGCAGCCCCCAGCTGTTCTGGGCTGCCAATGGTCAGAAATCCATCAAAAACACAGAAAATCCATGGAGAAGAATGGTAAACTGTAAGGTAGCAGGTAAGGGCAAGGATTTTATACCTGCATAGGTCTAAGGCTGCTCTCTTCCTCCTTCTCTTTTCTTCTTCTTCTCCTTCTCTTTTCTCTCTTTTCTTTGTTCTCCTCCCCTCTACGGTTTCAACAGTGCCAAGAGCTCTTAATGAGCTAAGGCACCCCTATTTATAGCCCAGCCCATAACTAGGGTCTGTTTCGTTGTTAAGGCCCCTTTTGAAAATACATTTTTAACCTGATTCTCTGCCATTCTGGGCACTCAGGTGGGGTCCATAGTGATCCAAGGGCATGAGGTGGTCCCTCAGACTCCCTTTAACCTATGGAGGGTGCCCATGTCCAATATGGGTGGTCCCCATAGATCGAATTATTAAAATATTCAGTTTCTCCACTCTGGGTGATGTCTGCATCTCCCAGTGCATCGCCAAGAGATTTCAGCAAGGCTATATCTCTGTGGGCTTGCACAGGGGTTGGACCCAAGGTCAGGGCCTTGCACCCACATGTCACCCATGGTCTTTTACACTTGTTTCCAGGGGTGGGACCCACATTTATGGAGAGGAGAGAGAGTACTTCGAGTCCAAGCAGTACATTATGTTGTGGGCCATGCAACTGCATGGATCTGCAATCCACCTTCTGACAGGTATGTGGGAGGACATCCTCGGGGGTTCTCCAATCACTGGGGTGATACTCCACAGTGTGCTTGGATGCCATGTCAGGGGTTCCTGTCCTTCAATCAAGATTCCAGTCAGTCAGGGGTAGGGTTTGACATTTCTCCCCACCTTACAAAAATTTCGTCCTCAAAATTTGCTTACCTTATAGTTCGAAGAGTTAGGGATACCTCTCTTTCATTTCTTCTTCATGTTCCCATGTAGCCTCGTCTATGGGACTGCTTCCCCCATCGAACCTTAACGAAGGAGACCGTGCAGTTATGAAGATTATGCTCTTTTCTATCCAATATCTTCGTAGGTTGTTCTTCATAAGTCATGTCCACCTCCAACTATTCTGGTTCAATTGAGAGTACATGTGTCGGGTTGTTGATGTATTTTCTTAGCATCGACACATGGA
Organism: Telopea speciosissima; assembly: GCF_018873765.1. Lineage (NCBI taxonomy): Eukaryota > Viridiplantae > Streptophyta > Magnoliopsida > Proteales > Proteaceae > Telopea > Telopea speciosissima. The sequence continues at coordinate 35,704,416 of NC_057917.1, read as the reverse complement.
AAACATTATGGACGCCCATCGAAGATGGTGGTAATGCCAATCGGTTTGCTACGGGTCCCACTTTATTGAGAATTTCATATGGACCAATGAACCTTGGGCTCAGTTTACCCTTCTTGTTGAAACGTAGCAATCCCTTTGTTGGAGATACTCGGAGGAACACTTTTTCTTCGACATTAAATTCAATGTCCTCCCTTCGGTATCGGCATAACTTTTCTACCTTGATTGGGCCGCCTTGATTTTTTCTCTAATGATATCCACCTTGTCACAGGTTACTTGTATCATTTTTGGCCCAAGATATCTTCGTTCACCAACTTCGTCCCAATATAGTGGGGTTCAGTACTTCCGGCCATAAAGAGCTTCAAACGGTGCCACACCAATGGTGGAGTGGTGACTATTATTGTATGCAAATTCCACCAAGGGTATGTGAGCATCCCAACTGTCGTTCATTTCCAAGACATAGGCTCTGAGCATGTCCTCTAGAGTGTGGATAGTTCTTTCTGACTATCCGTTCGTCTGCGGATGGAAGGCCGTACTAAGATTTAGTTGAGATCCCAGTGCCTTTTGTGAACTTCTCCAAAACCTTGAGGTAAATTGAGGATCTCTGTCAGATACAATACTAACAGGCATGCCGTGGAAGCGGACTATATTCTCTATATACACTTGGGCAAGCTTCTCCATTGAGTAACTTATTTTGATTAGTATGAAGTGGGCTGCCCTTGTCAGTCCGTCTATAATCACCCAAATCGCGTTCATGCCCTTCCTGGTGTTGGGCAGATTTGTCACGAAGTCCATAGTAATTCTTTCCCACTTCCATTCAGGTATAGGGAGCGGTTCAACAATCCATACGATCGGTGTCTCTCTGCCTTAATTTGTTGACAGGTGAGGCACTTAGACACGTATATTGCTATGGTTTCTTTCATACCAATCCACCAATAGTACTTCTTTAGATCCTTGTACATCTTCGTGCTTCCGGGGTGAATTGTATAGGGTGAGTTGTGTGCCTCTTTAAGGATTCGGTCTTGGACATCATAATCATCAGGCATGCACAATCTATCTTGAAACTTCAATGCACCATCATGGGCCAATTAAAAATCTGGGTCCTTATGGACTCCTTGTTTTTTTTTTTTTTCGATAAGTTTATGGACTCCTTGTTGAACTTCCCAAATTATTTTGGCCAACTCAGGGTCCAATGGTTGCTTCGTAATTACCTCCTCTCGTATCGATGGTTGTAAATCCATAGCTGCCAATTGTATAACTGTTCCTTCGATCACGAGCTCCAGATCAAACTTTTGAGCTTCTTCTATCAACTGCTCGCTTACAACCAAGGAAGCGGGGATGCAGTCTGAGATTTTCTGCTTAACGCATCCGCTACAGCGTTGGCCTTATCGGGGTGGTACTGGATCTCACAATCATAATCCTTTACCAGTTCTAACCACCACCTCTATCTCATATTCAGCTCCTTCTGGGTGTAGAAATACTTCAGACTTTTGTGGTCGCTGAAGATTTCACTCTTTTCACCGTATAGGTAATGTCGCCATATCTTTAGTGCGGAAGCTACCGCTACCAAATCTAAGTCATGAGTGGGGTAGTTCTTTTCATGTTCCTTTAGTTGTCTTGAGGCATAGGCAACCACTTTACCCTTCTGCATTAAGACGCCACCCAATCCTATTCTGGATGCGTCGGTGTATACCACCATTCCTCCAATTCTGTCCAGAATGGTTAAAACTGGAGCAGTCACCAACCAGTTTCTTAACTCCTGAAAACTTTTCTCGCATGCTTCATTCCATTCAAACTTGGTGCCCTTCTTTGTTAGCTTTGTCAGTGGTGCCGAGATTCACGAGAAATTTTCAATAACCTGTCGGTAATATCTGACCAAGCCCAAGAAACTTCGGATCTCAGTAGCACTCTTCGGATTCTCCCACTCGAGAACTGCCTTCACCTTATCTGGGTCCACTTTAATGCCATCCTTGGTGATGATGTGTCCCAGGAATCCGATCTGGTGAAGCCAAAATTCACATTTGTTGAATTTGGCATAAAGTCGGTGTTCCTGCAACCACTGCAGCACGAAAGTAAGGTGTCGAGCATGCTCTTCTTCACTCTTGGAGTACACCAAAATGTCATCAATAAATACAATGACGAACTTGTCCAACACGTCATGGAATACTCTATTCATCATGTCCATGAACGCTATTGGGGCATTGGTTAACCCAAACGACAAGACTAGGAATTCATAATGTCCGTATCGAGTTCTAAACACTGTTTTGTGAATATCACCGCTCTTGATCTTCAATTGATGGTATCCGGACCTAAGATCAATCTTGGAGAAAACTCTCGCTCCTTGTAGTTGGTCAAACAAGTCATCAATGTGCGGCAACGGGTATCGATTCTTGATGGTCAGCTTATTCAACTCGCAGTAGTCGATACACAGCCGCATGCTACCATCCCTCTTCTTTACAAACAGCATGGGTGCTCCCTAGGGAGATACGCTGGGTCATATGAATCCTTTCTTTAACAGGTCTTGCAATTGAACCTGTAACTCCTTTAATTCAATGGGTGCCATTCGATATGGTGCCTTGGATACCGGTGCTGCACCAGGGGTGAGATCAATCGCAAACTCTGTCTCACGATCAGGCGGTAGTTGGGTCAGATCTTCTAAAAAAACATCAAGAAATTCTCTGTCAACGTCAAGTTCCTCCAAGGGCTTAATCTCTGCCTCGGTGTCCATCACAATGGCCAAAAAGCCTTGACATCCTTCGTCCAATAACTTTCGAGCCTAAAGGCCAGATAAAGTTATTCTTTTGGGTTTCCTCACTGGCTCACTTTGATAGGTGCATACTGACCCATCTTCTAACTTGAATATTATCTTCTTTTCCGCACACATGACGTTTGCTCCATAGGAGGACAGCCAATCCATGCCTAATATCACGTCAAAATCCTTCATATCGAGCTTTATTAGTCATGCGGTCAAGTTCCTCCCACAAATTTCTACCTAACAGGGGTCGTAGACTTCCTTCAAGCTCATGACACTACCTGTCGGTGTGCTGACTACTAAGTTGTGCCTGATGTCTCTCGGTTGATCTTCCATCCTACTCACAAAGGTGATAGAAACAAAAGAGCGGGATGCGCCCGAGTCGAATAGTACTATGCAAGGATGGTTGAGACACTCAGGGTACCTAGGTTTGTATACACTTGAGTTATGGATACACACTGATTATTCCCTATAATTTAGCAGTGTTCAGTTGACTTACTTGTCAATACATCGGGATTCGCCTCAGCTTCTTCATTAGCTAGCGCGAACACCGTTCCTCGCATCCGATTGTCCCATGGCTGAAAAGGTTTAGCATAGGGCTGATTCGGCGAGTTATTGTTGTACCCATGCAATCTGCATTCTTTGGCCATGTGCCCTTCTTTGTTGCACATGTAACGCTTATAAGGTGGAACAGCAGGTGTTGAGGCTTGGCTCACTTGACTTGTAGTTGGTCGGGCTAGAGAAGCTGCTGTTGTCACTTGACTCATAGTCGATTGAGCAGGTCGATTGATAGTAGGGCGGAAAGGATTCTGACCCACTTGTGGCCTACGATACAGAGTCGGATTGGGGCTTGAACTTGTTCCTCGATAAACCTTGTTTGGCCAACCAAAAGTCTGAAAGTTATTTGGCCTTTTGTTTAACCCAGGCGACGTTGTAGCCTTCTCTTTTTCCTTCTCTTTAAATCCGGGACTTGCCGACCATCTGAGCATAGTCCCGGATGTCCATAATTGACAGTACTGACCGATCTCGGGTTTAAGTCCCTTCTCAAATTTCTTCATCTTACTAACTTCCCCTTTCAAGTGTTTTGGAGCCAAATGGAACAAATCTTCAAATCATTGTTGATAATCTAGCACTGACTTGGTCCCTTGTACCAGTCCAGAGAATTCAGCTTCCTTCTGGTCCCTAAAGCTCTCTAGGAAGTAGTTCTTGAAGAATGTGAGATTCGGATGAGTGGCTTCTAGATTTAGCTTAGTGGCCTTCCACCAAGCTTCAGCCTCATTCTGTAGCTGATAACTCGTAGATATCAGCTTTTGCGCATCCGTGCACTCAAGCACATCAAATGCCTTCCCTAATGCGCTAATCCACCGCTCTGACTGCATTGCCTCGGAGTTCAGTTTGGAGAACACGGGTGGTTGGAGTTTCTTGAATCTCTCTATCACCTTAGCAGTAGAGTTTTCCGCCAAGTGTTGAGGCACAGGAGGTGGGAAAAGTATGGGCCAATTGGGTGGTGGAGGTGGTGCTACACGCTCATGCATTATGGCCGCAAACTGCCTAGACATCTGACCCAGCAATTCTTGTTGTTACTGCATGGTTCACATCATAGTGGTCATGAACACAGTTACCTCGCCGGCTGCTGTACCTGGCTGAGGTGCAGCAGCAGTGGCTTAAGCAGCCGCTGGTGCTCTTGACAAAGCAGTCGATGCTTCAGAATTTTGGGCCTCAGTTCCATTTGGCAGTTCAACCTCCAGTATAACACGAGGGCGTTTCCCTTTACGACCACCTCAAGAACTTCTTGTGTTGACCATGGTTTCTTTTCTGAAAAGAGCAACACACTCAATAATCCAACACTTCCTTTTGAGGTCAACAGATTAATTCCTAGTTAAGACATGTACATACCTATTCCATAGTTCCAGTGAAATTCTGTTGTCATACCAGCAAGGTGGATTGTTATTTTTATATTCATTATTACATATATGTTTTTTTTTTTTGAACTGTTTCTCTCTTCTTTTTTTTTTTTTTGTTTGAGTTCTTATCTTTTAGGTATTTTATGCGATGACAAGCTATGCATGACACTAAGGTAAATTTTAAATTTTTAACCAAAATCTTTTAAACATATTCCTAAGTCTAACAGGCAAGTCTCTGTAACTGCCAACTGGTGATAATGTTCTGCACGTAGAGGTAGGTTGTATCACTTCTAACCTCGTCAGCTAGGGATAAGTAAATGGCTCGATTTACAGGTTTGTTGGCGTCCGCAAGAGCTAAGTAGATCACTAGTTGATTCTCGGCATGGGCTTGTACCACTCGTATCCTGATCAATCTTCTCCTCAGTCGCCTAATATATCGCATGCTATCGGGGTCTCCAGGCTGGAATGGGGTAGTATGGTCCTGTCATAAAAAGGTTCTAAGCATCAAGTCACTATACATACTTAATTAAAAGAATTAAGTACATGGTTATAGGAATAACTTATGAACAGGAGAAAATAAATGGGTTGGCTTGAGATATCTTAGCATCTAGTGGTTCAACTTAACCGTACGATCTATTGGATCCTATTCCTGGTTGACCTAGGTGATGGATCGGATGAGTCCTACGTACCCTAATCTCATAGATACATATTACAACATACCTAATGTTCAAGTTTTGCACAGCATCACACCACTTGGTTCATACATGCATGGTACTAGGCACATATCATCAAATATTTATGTACACATCACCTATAAGCATCATAGGCATATTCATTTATCATTTATTTACGTACAAAGAAAAAGAATTCTTGGAATCCCTATGTGTCTTATTTTTACATTAGAAATCTCCAAGCATTGGCTATACTCCCCTAAATAGGTTATTAGGTAGTATTTGGATTTATTTAATTAATTAATTTAAATAAAAAAAATGTTTTTATACATGTTATTTTCTTTATATGAATATTTTATAAAAAATCATGTTTTTATGTTTATTGAAGTGTTTTTAGGCAAAATCCAAGTTTCCATAAGCTGTTATTCAAAAACAGCAACAATTTAATCTCTGGGCGATGTCTCTAGGCATTAGATGCATCACCCAGTGCTATCGCCCAGAGAATCGGGGCTCAGGTATAATAGTCTAAGAGGGCCCCATTTCACTTCATTCCTTTTCTAAAGTTCCCTAAACACCTAGGGCAGAGTTTTGGTGCCTAGTGTGACATCTTCCTCACCATTTTCTTGCATTTCCTTGGGTCCCCCGTGCTTCTATGCAACTTTAGGTAAGATTCTTTACTCCTTTTTCCTTACATTAGGTTATTTTCTTTGTTTTTCTTGTTTTGGTTAGCGTTTTCTTACTTTCTCATGCCCTAACTATTTCTTTTCTTCTCTCTTTGCAGCCTAATGTCTACTAGCCACAGAACGGCAAAGGAATCCGTAGCACACAAGAGGCTACGGTCCAAGAGTGAGCATTCCTCTTCCTCTTCTGTGCCACCTACTTCTCATAGGGAGGATCCATCATCCAAGGAGCCAGATTTTGATCGGTTCCTATTCTCTAGGTACGAGCATGCTAAGGATTGGGACAAGTTTAGGTCCCTAAAGATTGTAAATGGAAGGGTAGTATAAGTGGGTGACTTTCACCAGTACAATTTGTACACCAGGTTCAACATTCTGGGTTGGGCCTCCATGCTATCACCTACAGAACCTGTTATCCTAACCTGGTTCATTACTTTTATTGCAACATAGTGTCATCTGGGGCACGGAAGTTCGGATTGGAGAGTAGAGTCAAGGGGGTGGACTTTAGACTGACCATAGCTACCTTAGCAGGGATCCTAGGGCTACCAGATACTGGTGAGAGATGTTATTATAAGCCCAGGGTTGACATTTCTGATATGTTCTCTTTGGAGACCAGGGGAAAGGTCTTCAAGGCACTGACTGGTTCTGAGAGCCCTCTTAGGTCTGAGGCTTTTTATAAGCCCAGTGCTTGTATCATCAGTAAATGTGTTTCATTCAACATCTACCCAAAAGGCAGAAACAGGGGGAGTATCACTATGATGAGGGCCTACATCACATATTGCCTACTAGGAATGCGCAAGGGGGGTCCAGTTATAAACCTCCCATACTTATTGCTTCAAGCTATGTTATACCATGCCTAGAACCCTTCAAATGGGAACCTTCCATATGGGAAGTTCCTTACTTTGGTTTTCAGACACTTCGAGGTTCCCATAGGCGATGAGTATATGGAGAGAGACAGGTCTAGGCCCATCAACAAGACCTCAATCTTGAAGATGAAGGTACCAGGGGAGCCAGGTAGTGATCCAGAGGAGGGGGATCAGATGGAGATGCAGGGAGATGAGGAGCAGGGAGATGTGCAGGGTGAGATGCAAGGAGATGAGCAGAGAGAGGAGGGCGACTTTGAGGGGATGGGTACACAGTTTACTGACTTACCCCCATATGAGATGACAGGTGCCACTAGTTCTCATGTGCCAGAGTCATCTGAGTGGTCATAGATGATGTCTCAGTTCCAGGGCTTCAGCACTTAGCTCACTGACATAGCGTCCAGGATGGATCGGGGCTTCTCATCTCTTGAGGGTAGAGTGGGATCTGTGGAGCGATACCTGGACTTCTGGGATACCTTCTACCATGTTGACTCATGCCAGTCCCAGCCTCCATCGAGTGACCTACCACCGACAGAGTAGTACTCCAGCCAGCTTCTACATGTTTAGTCTGACTTGACCTTACGTGGTTTTGACTTTTATCTCACTTTTTTATAGATTATGTTGTAGTTTTTTTTTTTGTTCGTGGTGTATGTACCCTTTTTTTTTTGCTTGCTTATGTAAATTGAAAGTAGTACTTTCAATCAAACTTCTTGTAGTGGCTCAGCCACAGTTATCTTTAAATTAATGTAATTTTGCATCTTGTCTATTAATTACATCTACCTCCCCTGTAGCTTTTTCTTTATTACTTGTTTTAATGTTGGTAGCTTATTACTCCAATTCTGCATCCCGTGAATGTAAGAAGAGCCTCAAGCTCTGATACCAAACTCTTTCACACCCCAAACCACCCCTTGGGAGGATTAGGTAGGTGACCCGAATTGCATAACAGCAATCCGCCAAATCCCACGGATCTAGAAGCAATTAATACATTCATGGTCCAACATTCATAACATTACCACAAGTAAGATCAGAGTGCTGTAGATAATCTACAATTATAACAAAAAGAGAGAAAGCATAGCGATACAGGAATGATGATGATATATATACATAAGTGAGTTTGGTACATTCCCCAGTACACCCACAAACTGAAAAGAAAGGTTGACATACACATAGCCAAAAGGAAATACATATATATACAAGGCGAGATAACTCAACCCCAAAAAAAGAAAAAGAAAGAAAAGACTAAAAACTAGGCAAGAAACAGAAACGGGGATAAACTCCTATCAAAAGTAAAAAGGAGTCCCCGAGATAAAACGCGTTAGAAGTGCCCCTCACTGGTCTTCATCGGTAACCAGTGAGAACGCTCACATCATCGGTACGACCTTCGTCGGGGTCCACACCAATAGCATCATAATCACAAGGGCTCTCCTCCTCGTAATAAGCCGCCATGCCACAGCGGCATCCACCTACAGAATCATCTAGGAGAAAAAGCATACATAACAGAGTATGAGCCCCACTGAGCCCGTGAGTAAAACATATCATCATGCATGCATATGCAACCACATTCCACATGATCCTACATGATATGCAAGTCCAGATTATTTAATTAGCCACCTAACAATACAGCCAAATCAGGTCAGTGCTACTACAATCCCCAATACATGTATCCCGGGTGTGGACTTGGTTACTACCCCTTCCCGTGACACACCCATTGAGTTGTCGGAGAGAACCAGCCGGCTCTAGCATCTCCCTACCCATAACAACCCGACCGGCCCTCCGGATTGAACTAGTGAGGTAACCGACTCAAAATAATTTCACCTTTCGGTGCTTCCCGACATGTAATTCGAGGATAAACTTTATGTGGCATATAACCATGATTCACCTATCGGGGCTTCCCAAGCTTGTAGCCCGAGGCTTCTCGGCATATTTGCCCTAGGGCATCCCAGCTAGACTGAGGCTTCCCGGCGTAAACGCCCGAGGTTTTACGGTAGTCCTCATAGTTATCCAACACCTTAACCCCTGTTGGCAAGGGTGCGTAGCACGGGTGGTGAAACTCTAGCCCCATGTCTATATGGCATCGTATGAGTTGGGCGGTGTCAACCGTATCCCATACTATGGGCTACCACCGGCCTCATTTCCAAGCCAACTACGGCATCTAGTCTATCAATCACATTCATCATGATAAATTCAAGCAGTGTTGATCAACAGTCACTCGATGTGTAATAATTGAGAAATTTTAATTAAATAAGTAACACAGCATCATAAATAAAGAATTTAAATTGTTGGCATAAATAGTATTATTACACGTACATACACGATAACATTTCACTCACCTGGGTCTGGTTCAAGAAATTCAGTTGTAGTTTCAGTTTCGGCAGCAGTCTGGCAGTAGGCCTCGAGCGCGGGATCAAACCCTAGATATAAATCAGAAATATGTCATTTAATATTTTGAACTGGTTTTGGATGTCCTAGGGTTGATCTAGGCTCACTGGGTTGACTGGGTGTACAGTTGGTCATCACTTGGAAATCTCTGGGCCTTGCACTTGGCCTTAGGCCTATGTCCCAATGCATCATCCAGAGATTATGGCCTAGGGTTAGAATGGTCATTTATCATTGTGGTACATGTTCCTAGGTTATATTAGTCTCACAGTACAGTCCCCAACTTGACAGTGCTACAGGACCATCACAGACAGGGTTTCCAAGCCCTACGGGACCCACTTGGGTACCCGAGGTGTTCATTCACGTGGACAGATGTGGGGAGGGGTGTTTCGATCATTTAGCACCTCCCAGCATAGATTTATGGCCCATGGGTGAAGATCCCCAAGTCAGATCAGCATTTCAGTGAAATTTCATTCACTAGGCGCTGGGTGAAATCTGCATCGCCCAGAGATTGCAAAATCGGAATCAGCCTGAGATTCCAAGGTTTTAGATCATGGGTAGTGCATGGATCCTATCCCCATGCATGCTAGGTCCCATTGGACCCCCAGGGGTATACTTTGCATTGGTCCTTGTGGATTTTTACTTGGGCCCACCATTTGGCTGCCAGGAGCTGCCCAGATAGCCCAGTGAATAGTAACCCAGCATATCTTTGGTTGCAAATCAGGGTTTTGACTGCATGCAAGGCTTGATTCATGTGTAAAATAGCAATCTATGCTTGCTACAACCTAGGGTTAGGTTTCATGCAGCCAAGACACACAATCTGGGCCCTAGACTGCTGTTCTTGGTGTAACAGGGCAGTGCAGCCTGGCACAACCTGGGTTTCGGTCTCAGGCTAAAGAACATATATGAAATCATGGCTAAAATACCCAGATCTTCCATGCATCAGGTTTGCATGGTGGATCTGAGGTGGTTCATGGCAGCTTCTAGATGTTCTGGGCTGCCAATGGTCAGAAATCCATCAAAAACACAGAAAATCCATGGAGAAGAATGGTAAACTGTTAGGCAGCAGGTAAGGGCAGGGATTTTATACCTGCATAGGTCTAGGGCTGCTTGAATCAGGGTCTTGGAGGTAGGGCTGCTCTCTTCCTCTTTCTCCTTCTCCTTCTCTTTTCTCTCTTTTCTTTCTTCTCCTCCCCTCTACTGTTTCAACAGTGCCAAGAGCTCTTAATGAGCTAAGGCACCCCTATTTATAGCCCAGCCCGTAACTAGGGTTTGTTTGGCTGTTAAGGCCCCTTTTGAAAATACATTTTTAACCTGATTCTCTGCCATTCTGGGCACTCAGGTGGGGTCCATAGTGATCCAAGGGCATGAGGTGGTCCTTCAGACTCCCCTCAACCTATGGAGGGTGCCCATGTCAAATATGGCCTACAGATCGAATTATTAAAATATTCAGTTTCTCCACACTGGGCAATGTCTCTGGGTGATGTCTGCATCGCCCAAAGATTTCAGCAAGGTTGTATCTCTGTGGGCTTGCACAGGGGTTTGACCCAAGGTCCGGGCCTTGCACCCACATGTCAACCTTGGTCTTTTACACTTGTTTTCTAGGGTGTGACCCACTTTTGTGGAGAGGAGAGAGAGTACCTGGAGTCCAAGTAGTACATTATGCTATAGGCCATGCAACTGCAGGGATCTTCAATCCACCTTCTGACAGGTATGTGGGAGGACATCCTCGGGGGTTCTCCATTAAATTCAATCACTGGGGTGATACTCCACAGTGTGCTTGGATGTCATGTCAGGGGTTCCTGTCCTTCAGTCAAGATTCCAGTCAGTCAGGGGTAGGGTTTGACACCTAAACTTTATTAAGTGCTTTCAGGACTGCTTCTCGATGTGGTGGGGGAGGCCATCAACAACCCCTAGACGGTGATGTTAGCTTGTATCTTCTTCAGTTGGTTCAACACTTGATTTTTTGGCTCGTACTTGCTTTGAGGTAAGGCAGGTGCATACGGTTTCTCTATAATCAGACCATTATCTTCGAAATTTCTTCCACTCCGGGTCTTCGATACTTTAGGTTCATTTCCTTTGATAATGAGCTCTAATGAGCACATCTATGTGTGAAATCTTAGGGCATAAAGCATACATTTTACCACATTGGACAGAGTTACTCGGTGCTTTCTTGTGCTTTTCAGGTTTTAGGTGAATTCGTGTGAAAATGGAGGAGATGATGCTAAGAAAATATTTTTAAGTTGTTTAAAGGTGTTAATGGCTTGGATGCGTAGCCCATCGAGTCAGCTTCGTAACGGTTCAAACGGCACTTGATTCTGAGTTGAAACGAAGAAGTTACGGCCATTTCCGTAACGAAGCACGAAAATGGTCTATAGGGGTTTATTTATAATTATTGACAGTCGGCTGGGGACAAAGTGAAGCGAAAGTTCAGATTTCAGGGGCCTTGACGAATTATTAGAAATTATATTTCTTGTACCCGAAAGATTCCATTTGGAGGGCTCTGGACAATCCAACTTCAACTTGAGATATCTTGGGCTCCTGAACTCCAAATTGGACGAAATTTGGGTCTATTTTGGGTGATTTTTCGCAAGGAACACAATGGTGAGGCCTATATAAGCACCCCATGCTCCATGTTGTCTGAAGGATAGAATGGGTATTTTATTTATTCTTGAAGGAATCCTAGTCATCACCCTTACTCTCTCTCTCCACCAACTTCTCAAGGGCACTTCTGGAATTCTACTTAGGATAGATTTATTTTGAAAGATATTCTCTCACTTATGGAAAGTTGAAAAGTGAAAGATGCTTTGATTTTATTGCTTGGAGAAGATATCTACAAAGAAAAGGAAGCACTTGTTAGAATTGAAAGTTTACTTTTCTAGAAATAGAAGGTCTATGTAAACAATCTTCTCTTCTTCTTCTTTCTATTTTTTTTCTTTTTTCTTAGGATTCAAGGCATTGTAAGAGAGAAAAGAGAAGAGAATATTTTCTTTTCTTAGGGAATATTTCTCCTACACTTCCCTCTTCTCTCTTCTCCTCTCTTCCCCTTATAAATACCCCTTGCCCTTTGGGTTGTAACAAGTTAGTTTTTTAGTTCAGTTTTTAGTTAGTTTCTAGTTCAATTTTAATTCAGTTTTTTAGTGTAATTTTTTACTTCATTCACTTAGTGAAATTTTCTCTTCTTTTTCTATTTTTGGCTTAAGTTCTTATTTTTTATTTTATAAGTCTAGTTTAATGGTTGTAATAGTTTTAGTTTAAAGCTTCCTAGCCTAAGTTCCTATGTTGATGACAAGACATGGAGATTTAGAAGAGGAAGCCATGGTGAGTTTATTCAAGTATTCAAGCACATCAAGGTATCTCATTCTCTAAACCCTTAATCTCATTCTCCCTCTCCTCTATCTCTCTCTATCTTCTTCTTCTTCTCCCTCTATTTCTTTTATTTTTTTTTATATATGGTTGTGATTTGTGGATGCACTTTTATTCCCTTATTCCTTTTTATGTGGTTATTATGTGTGACTGTATTTTTATTCCTTTCAATTTGCGTTAGTTTGATAGGTTAGATGCTCATGTGTTAGGACGCCAATTTAATCCCTTAATTTTGTTAGATGCTTATGAGTAGGTTGCATTAATTTTCATTAGTTTAATTTAACACTTTAATTTGGTTCACTTTGCATTACTTTTAAGTTAGTTAAATAAAGTGGCGTATATCTCCTCGTGTTCGACCCGTAGCTACGATTGACCCGTACGCTTGCGGTATTATTTTAACTCAAACAAGTTTTTGGCGCCGTTACCGGGGAGATTATTGACCACTTTATTTTTTTGATTTTTAAGTAATTCGAAGTACTTTAGTTTCTTCTCTTTCTCCTCTTTCTTTAAAAATAAAAAAAATAAAAAGTTTTTGAAAACCTCTTCTTGTTTCTCTTCTATTTCAAACAGTGTGCGCGCCCAATCTAAAGTCCTTCATATGCCCAAATCCAGCCAATCTTGGTGCCCCTTGATTCGTTGGGTGGTTTGGATTGGCATGTGACTTATCGTTGGAGGTGACCACTCTTGATAACAGGAAAGCAACATAGTGAGAGCGTTGGAAACATAAACGTATAGTAGTCCTCCACCCTATATCAGAATCCATTTGGAGTTGCCCGTAGGTGGCTCGTGAAGACTATACGGGTTCCCTTGCTGTCAACCTATATGGCTACCTTATAGCTTTGGAACCATTGTTTTGATTTCTGAGGGATAGATGCACTATCTACCTTGGGCTCCCTCTTATTTTTAGTATTTTTTTTTCTAGTATTTTATTTTTCTTTAAACTTTTTTTTATGGGAAACCTCGATTTGGGATAGGTGGTTAATTTAGAATAATGGGAGATACACTTCATTATGAGATTTTGGGGGAAAGATGGACCTATGCTAAGGCAACCATGATTTTGGAGGAAATGTTTAAACAGGTTAGGAAAGCCAAAAGTAGTGAGAGAGAACAATTTTGCACCACCCCAGTACAATTTTTCTCCCCAACCCAACTATGGGCTTTCGAAAAATTTTGATTGGTCACATCCCCAGACAATCCATGTTATGGAAGGATGCCCTAATCTTTATAGAGGTAGCTATGGTGATGAGAATGTGAGTCCTCAATTTCAATACAATTCTTTTGTCACTTACAATTAGGGGTGGAATGATCATCCCGATTTCTTGTGGGATCAATGGAATAACCAAGCTGGATCACCCAATTTCCAATATCTTGGTCAGTTTGGTCCTCCAATGCCCAACCCTCTATTAAATCTCAATGGGCCACCTCTCCTTAAACCATATCACCAACCCCTTGAGTTTCAAAACATGGGTGAGGAGGCCAGACTGAATGAGCTTGAGAAATACATAGACCTTCTCACAACAAGCCAAAATACCATGGAGAAGCAACTCTCTTAATTGATAACCATGGTGCAAGAGGAGGAAACGGGTACATTACCTAGTCAGCCTGAATCGCCCCATCCCCAATTTAATGATATTGAAAGTCCACCACCCCAATTTGAGGTTAATGAGAGTCATTCCCAACAAGCTGCTTTTCATGATGATTTATTTGTTAAGATTGAGTCTCCTCAGGATATTAGTGAAGCGAGATTTGATGAGCTACCTGGGGAAGTCCAACTTTTTCCTAAAATTTCTGATTTTAGTGAGCCTAATATTTTTATTGATTTAGAATCAGATTTTCATGATAACATAGAAACCCAGGAAATTCGATATCCCCCTCTCTCTTTGGAAAACTTAGATAATTGTCATTTTGAGGATTCCATTGTCTCACATGTTGATTTGTCCAAACCTCCTAGGTTTGATGATTTTATTAAGGAGGACAATGTTAGTCATAATGCCTTTCAAGCATATTTTCATGATCCTTATTTGGCAAACCAAGTTATGCAAAGAGCGGATAATTGTATTGCTATGATTGATTTGAGTAAACCTCCAATTTTTTATGATTATTTAGATGAGGTTATTCATAATCCTTTTTATGCTTATTGTGATCCGTTTTTGGTTGGTTTTTCAAAGAATGATAGGTGTTTTACATTGCAAATGGGAGAGAAGGGAAGGATTTATGGCCTGAGTTTTATTGCCTTCATTTTTCACTGCCCCATGAGGACAGATTTTTCTATTGGATATTTCTCAGTTGTGCTTAACTTCCGTATTATTTCTCGCTTTACTAAAATTCATGGTCGAGTGTTTTTTGGTTCTGAAGCTATTTCTCCATTTACTGGCCATGGATTGAGATTTCTATTGTTGCTCCTAGCACTTTTTGTAGAGCTCATGACTCTTCATGATCCTCTTTGTTGATTATATCTGGTAAGCCCCTTCATCTCCTCCTTTGTCCTTATTTTTTTCCTTTTATGCATGCATTGAGGACACTGCATGAATTAAGTGTGGGGGGGATGTTGGGCTTAATTGATGAATTTTGATTGTGACAATAGTTTGGCTTTGTGCATATGTCTCTTTGATTGCAAAACGAGAGAGAGAGAAAATTAGGTGTCCTAGCATGCGAAATAATAAAAAATCCCTTTTCAAGGACGGTAGTTGGTTTGTATCCGATGATGGGGATTGAGTTTGAAAATATGAGCATTATTTCATTTGATGGCTAGATTCCTCTACATGTTTTATGAACTCTTTGATCTTTTGGCTAGTAGTTGAGACCAATTTCTTTGTGGCAAGGCAAGGCGTGAAAGTGGAAGTGAATGAAAAAAAAAAAAAAGGGAACAGAAAAGAAAGTGGAATTCCTTGGGACTAGACAGGGCACTGTGCCTCATGAAGCAGGGTGACTTGATCGAAATTCCTTGGAAGGAAACTCAAAAAAAAAAACTCTTGCATCAATGTCTCAATGTCTTATGGATATATACAAAAAGGGAAGCTACCAAGTATTTGGGTGTCTGGTGTATGCTCCACCATATCATTCAGAGAACAGTAGTGGAGTAGAAATAGAGTTTGTGGTTGAGAAAAAACAAAAACTTTTGCCTTAATGCCTGGAAAAAAAAAAAAAGGAAGTATGGTCAACAATACTCAATGCCTAAGTCTTTGGTTCCATCGATGCTATGGGGGGGTTTACTTGAAGGTGGGTAGTGTTCAGAATATATGAGGAGATCCCTTGAACTTGATGCATGTTTGTTACTTGAATTGATGTGGGGTAATAAAATTCAAGTGTGGGGGGAACCTTTGGCTCCTTGATCTTTAGTTGAACACTTTTTGGGATTATGTGCACTGTCCTACTTATGCTATGATTAAAATTTGCAGTATTCATTTACAATTGAATTTTGGGTGTATATTCACTGCAAACATCCACGAGACACAACTCGTCCACTAGGGGTAACCTAGGGGTTCAAAGGCTTGTTGCACATGCTAAGTGCAACCGTGATTCCTACGAAAGTGAGTTAGGATTTTCTACATTCTAGGTTAGTTTTTCTTTTGCTTTACTTGAGGACAAGTAATGTTCAACTGTGGGGGAATCTGATGAGCACATTTATGTGTGAAATCTTAGGGCATAAAGCATACATTTTACCACATTGGACAGAGTTACTCGGTGCTTTCTTGTGCTTTTCAGGTTTTAGGTGAATTATTGTGAAAATGGAGGAGATGATGCTAAGAAAATGTTTTTAAGTTGTTTAAAGGTGTTAATGGCTTGGATGCGTAGCCCATCGAGTCAGCTTCGTAACGGTTCAAACGGCACTTGATTCCGAGTTGAAACGAAGAAGTTACGGCCATTTCCATAACGAAGCACGAAAATGGTCTATAGGGGTTTATTTATAATTATTGACAGTCGGCTGGGGACAAAGTGAAGCGAAAGTTCAGACTTCAGGGGCCTTAACATAATTATTAGAAGTTATATTTCTTGTACCCGAAAGATTCCATTTGGAGGGCTCTGGGCAGTCCAACTTCAACTTGAGATATCTTGGGCTCCCGAACTCCAAATTGGACGAAATTTGGGTCTATTTTGGGTGATTTTTCGCAAGGAACACAATGGTGAGGCCTATATAAGCACCCCATGCTCCATGTTTTTTGAAGGATAGAATGGGTATTTTATTTATTCTTGAAGGAATCCTAGTCATCACCCTTACTCTCTCTCTCCACCAACTTCTCAAGGGCACTTCTGAAATTCTACTTGGGATAGATTTATTTTGAAAGATATTCTCTCACTTATGGAAAGTTGAAAAGTCAAAGATGCTTTGATTTTATTGCTTGGAGAAGATATCTACAAAGAAAAGGAAGCACTTGTTAGAATTGAAAGTTTACTTTTCTAGAAATAGAAGGTCTATGTAAACAATCTTCTCTTCTTCTTCTTTCTATTTTTTTTCTTTTTTCTTTTCTTAGGGAATATTTCTCCTACACTTCCCTCTTCTCTCTTCTCCTCTCTTCCCCCTATAAATACCCCTTGCCCTTTGGGTTGTAACAAGTTAGTTTTTTAGTTCAGTTTTTAGTTAGTTTCTAGTTCAACTTTAATTCAGTCTTTTAGTATAATTTTTTACTTCATTCACTTAGTGAAATTTTCTCTTCTTTTTCTATTTTTGGCTTAAGTTCTTAGTTTTGATTTCATAAGTCTAGTTTAATGGTTGTAATAGTTTTAGTTTAAAGCTTCCTAGTCTAAGTTCCTATGTTGATGACAAGACATGGAGATTTAAAAGAGGAAGCCATGGTGAGTTTATTCAAGTATTCAAGCACATCAAGGTATCTCATTCTCTAAACCCTTAATCTCATTCTCCCTCTCCTCTATCTCTCTCTATCTTCTTCTTCTTCTCCCTCTATTTCTTTTATTTTTTTTTATATATGGTTGTGATTTGTGGATGCACTTTTATTCCCTTATTCCTTTTTATGTGGTTATTATGTGTGACTGTATTTTTATTCCTTTCAATTTGCGTTAGTTTGATAGGTTAGATGCTCATGTGTTAGGACGCCAATTTAATCCCTTAATTTTGTTAGATGCTTATAAGTAGGTTGCATTAATTTTTATTAGTTTAATTTAACACTTTAATTTGATTCACTTTGCATTACTTTTAAGTTAGTTAAATAAAGTGGCGTATATCTCCTCGTGTTCGACCCATAGCTACGATTGACCCGTACGCTTGCGGTATTATTTTAACTCAAACAAGCTCTACCGGGCATAGCGCGTCATCCTCCAGGTCACTTTCAATTATCACAAGGGTTCCTACCATTGGGCTCTTTGTTCTTGGAAGAGTGACTTAGCTTTATGCCTTCAAGGAGATGATCGTCCTTTGGGCCTTTTGCAGGATCTTAAATCGGGCCTCTTGCTTTTTGCAAAGGTGTTTGATAAGTTCGTCAACATCCAACTTTCGCAGGCCGATTAGCATCATCTGCTGGATCATTTCAAAGATTTCACTGGCTAATTTTTGGAACCTCATGACTTCAACTAAGGACTCAAAATGTTCCTCATCTTCTAATGTTTCTTCACCGTTGGAGAATACAAGATGAATGTTCTTTGTGGGATCCCTCATTTGCTCATCCGTGTTGATGTTGTAGAGGTAGAACCTATCATGTGCTTGTGCCCATTCGTGATACTACTCACTTCCATGTAATGGAGATACTGGAGAGCTTCCGTACAAATCTCTTGCCAGGGCGAACATGAGGGAGACCGCATCTTCCAATTCTTTAAGGACTTGAGGTAATGGCCATTTCTCATTTACCAGCTGTTGTTGTTGCAATTCTTCTCGATAGCTTTTGTATAAAAGTACTACCTTAAATAGCATTTGGTGAATCTTATCGACCATTCTGAGGATCCCCCTTGCTTCAAATGGAAGGGACCAAGCTCTTGGCCCACAGATTTCCTCATATTGGTTGACAGTATGTTCTTCCTCCATTTCAGAAGCTTCACTGGGTAGTTCACTGCCAGTGCCTTCATCCATCACTCCGTCATTCAGACTTTCACTGGATCTTTCTTCATCTGATTGTTCTTCAGAATCTTGTCCTCTTCTTCTTCCTCACTACTATCAACATGGTGAATTCCTTTTGTTGGATCAAAGTACGGATCTTCGGTATTGATGTTACCGATCCAATTTTCCCATTCCTCCATCACTCTTGGTGGACCTACGTAGGGGAAGTCATCTGAGTACAACATAGGATCTTGGGGTGGATTTTAAAAGAAATCCTTTGTTAAGGCAAGATTCAGCCAAGCCATGTTTCTCAGCTCATGCAACATTCTCTGAAGTACATCTTCTTTTGTTGGTAACTCTATCTTTTCAACTTATTCTGCCAAATGAACACACACCATATTCGAGAAGCTGGAAGTAGCTTCGTACATGATGTCATGGGCCATGGATATTAGCTCAAGGATGTCTTGCACTAGATGGAAGACGCTCATGCCCCATCTATCGAAGTCTTCTTCTTTGATGAACCATGCTCTTCTTGAATTTTTGGGAGACCTTTCTCCGTCACTGCTGCTTCTTCCCTCATTTTCAGAAGGTATGGGTTGGATGAGATTAATTGGGTCCATTCTGTCATTGTCTGCTCTAATATTGTTTATCACAATTTCAACAAAGAACTCGTCTTCAGAGTGTGACTCAGTCTTCTTCTTCACTGTCGTCTATATTTCCTCCCATTTAGATAAGAAAAGTGTCTCCAGAGAGAGTCTCACCAATGGCCAGTGCAGATACGACTTGGATCAAGCTTGACCTCTTCAATGACTTTCATGTTACCAGGAAGCTCTCCCCCAATGGGTTGAATGTGAACCGTCGGGTTAGACCATTCTTCCTCATCTTTTGAGTTTTCCACATATGCCATGCGGCTAATCTCATAATCGGTGAACCCGAACTGTCTCAATTACACATGAGGTCCAAAGTTGTTTAACCCATTCTTTAGATATTCCAGCTTAATCATTCGATGATTGGAGACTATTCCCTTCCCTCGATCACATCGCTGTCAACCTTCTCTGAATTTTCCATTATAGTTGGTTCTTGCAAAATAGGCACACACCATCATCCTTTTCGCTCTCCTCTTCCGAGCGTATCGGCTTCGACCATGAAAAGATGTTGGCTGAGCTCCAATCATTTCTTCTCTATATATGTCTCTTAGGAACTTGTTGATATAGGTTCTGGCTTCTACTGAGAGGTCCATCTGCCACATTAGATGCACCTCACCCCCTCCAAATTCTCTTTAACTCCTTCAACGGACTCCCTACGGACCGAATCAGAGTGGTTGGGTCCAAACCTGTTGTCCCTTCTTCCAAGGTATTCACAGATTCCATGGACGATCTCGGGGAGTCAAGTTCATTTTCATCAAGCGACCCATTCAGGGTGGCAAATACTTCCAGTATCTCACGCCGCTGAGGGTAAAGATATTCATGGTATACCCCATGCAGTTTTTCCAAGATTATCCCTACTTGCTCTCCCTCCATTAGGCAAGGTTACATCTGTTCCGCTTCTTAACAGCATCTTTTGACAAAGTCGAAGAATCCTTCATTCGGCTTTTACCTTAGAGCCTCCAACCCTTTTCTTTTCTTTTCATTTTCCTTGGTTTGGGCTACTAAGATAGTCCTATAAATTTGAGAATCCATCAACTTCCTCCCTTGTCTTATAGGTTGGATCACGCATGTTGGGTCTTTACAAGTGCCATCCCCTTGCAACATATTCACCCCATGGTTTTGCAAAGGGTTAGTAGTTACATTGGGTTGTTGTTCCACTTTCAACCCTATCTTCCCTACATCGATCAGGTCTTGTCTAGCATGCTTGAGGTGTATGCATCTATCGGTCTGGTGACCTTTCTAATTGTGATAGTAGCAATGCAGTTCTGGCTTGTATCCTAGAGGCGGATTGGCCAAATCTACATGTCTTGGTGGTACAACATCCAATATCCCTTCCCTCTAGGGCTTGAAGAAGAGGCGAATAGGAGTCATATTTCCAAAAGTAAACTATTGAGAAGAAGCTGACTACTCTACTTGGATAACCAATGGTGCAATGACTGTAGGCAAAATCTTCTTCTCGATGTATTGACCAGTGGTGACTGCGTTCACTTCGGGACCCTTCCCTCTTCCTACTTTGTTGTTCTTATTAGGATAAAATCTAGAGGCCTCCTTATTTGATGCTTGGTCCTGCTTTCCTTTGAAGAGCTTGTCTTCAATTCGCTTTCCTGTAGCTATGACTGCTTCAAAGTTTTTGATGTGCTTACAGTAGAGGTGATCATGGTACTCTCCATGCAAGTTCTCTAATATCATTTCCACTTGTTCTGCTTCATTCGGACGTTTCCACATCCTAGACGCCTTCTCGTGGAACCTCATAATGAAATTAGAAAATGCTTTGTCGGCTCCTTGCCTCAAGGTTTCCAACTCATGCTGAGTAATATCTACCTCAGTGTCATAAGAATACTGCTTGGTGAACTCCTTCACCAGCGTCGACCAAGTTTTAGTTTGAGTCTGGTCCAATTGAGTGGGCTACCTCAGAGCTGATCCAGCCAATGAGTAAAGGAAGGCTTGACCCATTTGATTCTCTAAAGCTCCCATGACTTGGCCACAGTAATGAAGATCTTTAGGTGGGCTTTGGGGTCCCCTATCCCATCGAATTTGTCAAGCTTCCATTTGAAGTCTTCAGGACTTCTCCCAGTCAGGAAGAAGGCCAAATCTTCTTCTTGCTTTGCCACTACTTTCCCTTACATAGCAATCTCTAGTTTTTCAATTTTCTCCCTCTTCTGTTTAACTCTTTCAGTTTTAAGGGGATTCTATGGGGTGTTGATGACCAAAACTTCTTCCTCCTCTATCACAAATTTGGGTTATACCGTGGTATTGGCGTCACCCTAGGTTCTCGGGGAATTTGTGCACTATCTCCTCGAGACTGACTTTGTATTTCCTGAACTATCTGTGTAACTAGCTGCCTCATCTTAGTCATCTCTCTTTGCATGCTAACCATTTCTTGACTCAAAACTTCTTCTGAAGAACCGGCCTCTGGTGGATCCATGGTATTTGTAAGAGGAGGTGACCTTACTGGACTCTACCTTACGAAACTGGAAGATGGGTTGGGAGTTCTGTTGGACAAAGAGGATGGAGGCTGGTTGGGGTCGGCCCGAGTTAATCGACCGGCCTGACGGTCCCAAGCGGGCAACAAAGGGTTCTTTCGTCACCGAATTGTGCCTTGCAAGGGCGAAAGATTAAGTTAGGATTTTGAGTGACAAACAAATTATTATTTTTTATCTTTTTCTTCTCTTTTAATTTCTTTATATAAGTATATATACATATTTATGTTCTGGTTTACAAAGCAAATATACAAACATATATATATAAACAGTGGTTGGGTAGCGCAACGTTCCGTTTCTGACCTCTTCGCTCCACCTTACTCAGGTAATTGGTGGTGATATCTTCATCAGACTTTAAAATGACTTGGGAATGACTCTCATGG
Source organism: Telopea speciosissima (assembly GCF_018873765.1). NCBI lineage: Eukaryota > Viridiplantae > Streptophyta > Magnoliopsida > Proteales > Proteaceae > Telopea > Telopea speciosissima. The sequence continues at coordinate 35,682,314 of NC_057917.1, read as the reverse complement.
CCCTGTAAGTCGATATAATCTCGTAATAAATCCTTCCTTATTCGATGGCTCCCAGAGATTGAATTAGGATCGTCACGAAGAGGATTTCTCAAGGATCTCCCAACAGTCTATCCTTAGTTAATGGAGAGTACCTTTCATTTTGGGGATAACCAGACCTCCATTACTGACATGATATCCTGGGCATTGTATCATTTTTTGAGGGACTATCGAGGTGATATTTTTTTTTTTAATACGCCATCCCAGACGATTGTGTCGCTTTCATCGAGGGATTATCAAGGGACTATCAAGGGACATCCAAGGGACAAATGGAGCTCTTTCCTATGATGACTAAACTACATTAAAGAGGATATCAGAAAAACTTGAGACGACCGATTCTTGAGAGGAGAGAGAAGCTCTGGAGATTTTGAGAGTGGGTTCTTGGTGCTTGCTCTTGGTGATGGCCGGCAGGCCATTAGCTTTGGCTAATGGTCTTCCCCCTCTTCAGAGTTCGGGAGAGAGGGAAGAAGGGGGAAGAAGGAGAGGCTCGAGTGAGGGTGGTGCTGGAGGGGCTGCCATTGGTGGTTTGGGGGTGGTGATTGGCCTGCTCTTGGTGGTTCGGCAGGTGGTGCTATTGGGGTAGATTTGGGTGTTGTGGTGGTGGAAGGTGGTGATGCTCATTCTTTGGGTGCTCGGTTGGTGGAGGATTCTGGTTTTGGAGGCCTGTTACAGCATAAGGGAGGCTCTTCAAGTGGTCCTTATGAGACGTCAAAGAAGAGGGTGGGGGTCCCTTTGTCAGCCCTCTTCTCCTCTTCATCTTCTTCTTTGCTTGGAGATGGGCTGAAACTTTCTTTTGTTGATCCTGAGGAGATAGATGGGGCTTTGGTTGCCAAATGCCCGGATTTGATGATCAAGAATGGTCTTAAAAAATGGAAGAACACCCTTATGGGACATTTTATTGGTGGCAGGCCTAGCTTCACCTTTGCCTGAGATATGTTATTAAAGCAATGGAAATTTTAGGCCATGTTGATGTTAATTTGTTAGAAAGTGGTATTTTCGTTTTCCGTTTTAATCTCGAGGATGATAAGGTTAAAGTCCTTGAAGGGGGGCCATGGTATGTGCATAGAAGGCTGATGATCTTGTGTCCATGGAGCACAGATGCTTGCTTAGAAAGGGTTGATTTATGTTGAGTCCCGGTTTGGGTTTCTCTTCCCAACCTTCCTTTTCATTTCTGGTCTTCTAAAGCATTGACTTCAATTGGGAGTGTCATTGGGAAGCCTATTGGGACGGATAAAATGACACGTTCTATGGAGAGGTTGTCTTATGCTCGTTTATGTGTGGAAGTTTCTGCAGATAAAGATCTCCTCTCTTCTATTCCAGTCTATGAAGATGAGGGATTTACCTTCATTTAAAAGGTTATCTATGATTGGAAACCACCCCTTTGCAAGCACTGTAGAGTGTTTGGTCACCTTATTGAAACATGCAAGTTTGACAGCTGCAACGAAAACCAGAAAAGTTCGAGGCCCAAGAAAAAGTGGCGGATGAAGGGAGCTGCCAGAAACGATGGTGGTTCATTGGCCGGAGTTGAAGCTGGGCAGCCGGTAGTGCAAGCTAGAGTAGAAGCTGGGCAGCCGGCAGTACGAGCTGGAGTAGAAGCTGGGCAGCCAGCAGTACAAGCTGGAGTAAAAGATTCAAATTTGAATTCTGTTTCCTTAAATTCAAACAAGAATAAAGGGATAGGGGAATTCAAATCCTTGGGGCAAGATTCCATTTTTGGTAAGAAGGTGCACAAGAATTCTGCGTCAACCTTTGGAGGTCAGACTAAAGCTAAGGGATCTACTCAGTCCAACGCTTTTGCCTTGTTGGAAAATCTAACGGAGGAGGTGCATTATGACCCGGAAAGATTTGATGCTGGATTCGGAGTCTTGTGCTATCTTATTAGGTAATGAATTATTTGAGGGAGCAGATATTAAGGAAGAAGATTATTCCCGCTAGCCATTAGCTATACTTCCTAATTTGGAAAAGGAGGGATTTGATGGAGAGATTTTTGAGGAGTATCCAATTTCAAGAGATGTTGCATATAATTAGAATTCGATTTCAAATTCTTGCCTGTTACACCCGCGTCCGAAATATACCCTAATACCCCGGGGCAATTTAGACCTTACCTAAAGGGTAATGCCATGGTGGCAATGGTCAACACCTATGACTGTGAATTTAAAATATTATTATAAGTGTCCCCTCGAAGTCTTGGATATGTGGGCCAAAGCCCCACATCCCTATTGTTGATTTTGGCCTTTACAGCAGGAACGAACCCACGACCGGATCCACTGCTAGTGAATTTGGTCGATAATCCGTCTGTGCTGTCATGCTAGTTTTTATTGTTTTCCTATGTGGGGCCCACATCCCTATATTCTGGACCTCAGGGCTATGCCCCCAGACATGGTGGACCTCACCCTTGACTTTTGAATGTTGATTTTGCTATGTTGTGGGGCCCATAAGGCTTAACTAAAATAAATAATGATTTTTCTTTTAGTTGGACCAAGCCAAACAAGCCCTAGACTAAAACACATTTTGGGCCTTAAGCTAAACCAAACATACCCTAACCAATTGGACCTTAACACTTCGGGTCTTAAAGAAGAAACCAAACTAACCCTAAGGCCCAACTTGAGTAAAAATGGATTTTTGAAGATTTGGGCTGCCAACCAAACTGGCCCTAAGGCCCATTTCATTTTAAGGGCCAATAGGTTCTTTTTAGGTTTGAGAAGTTGGGCTGGTTCAAGGACCATGGGTTTAATCTTGGCCCAATAATTGGACCATGGCTTATTGTAGGGAAAAGGGAATAAGGTTAAGGGTAATGTAGGTAATTTATATTTTGTTATTTAGTTTAGCCTTAAGAGGGTAAATAGAAGAGAAGCTCTTAAGCTTTTCCTTATTTCTCCCAAATGCCCAAACCATAGAAAAGAGAGAAAGGAAGAAGGAGAAGGAGAAAGGGGGCTCACCTAGCCCTAAGATCTTGTTCTCCATTGGTGGTGATTGAACCTTCCATCTCTCCTCCTCTATTTCTCTATTTCTCTAATTCTCTAATTTCTAGTTTAGGTTTTGGGATTTTGGAGTTTGGGTTTAGCTTGGGTTCCACTTGGGACCCAATGCTCTTGTGTTGGGGCTTGTTCTTAGTCCCTTTGGATGTCTTTGCACACCTTTAATCCTCCCAATACTATGCAATACAACCCAAGTCATGAAAACCAAGATTTTTTCCAAAAAACCCAAGTTTGAGTTTAGGAATTGGACATAGACCATAGATGGCTTAATGTATTGTGCCATTAGGATATTTGGGACTCTAATGAACCTTGAAAGTCATCCCTACAAACCCTTGAAGCCATTGGGGGCATTGGGAATCAATTTGGATGAAGTTCGAAGTTGAAAACTCGTTTCTGCTGCCAGCGGACTAAGGATCGGACTCACCATCGTTCATCCTCCCGTGGATCCGCCCCCTTGGGTGTGTCTTAGGGTTTGAACTGATGCACGGGCAGACTCACACAATAGAATCTGTTCGTGAATTTGCCCTCAATTTACAGCATGACCACTGCTCAGTATTTTGGCCATAACTTTATCTATATATATCTTATCAATGTGATTCAAGTTGAGTTGTAAAATAGACTCAAAGGGATATAATTCTTATGAAGGAAACTTGAACCCAATCCCAATGTAGGACCCTCGAAAGTGGGCCCACATATGGCGGATATGTTTTGACAGCAACTTAGGAGCATGATTGTAATCTGGTAACCTCGCCCACATTGTGGCTACTTGTGTAAGACTTAATAAATCTTATTAGGGGTTAAGTACCACCCAAATTGCTCCCTAAATATATTAATTAATTGACCTATTAGGGTGCCAAGGTCTACCCTTGATGCCCTCAAAACCTCTTTGTTGTCCTTAGGGACTTGTGATTTTATCCTAGAATCAGAAAACCCTAAGGTGATTCCAAACCTATGAATCCCAAGACTAATGCTTAGACTAGGCCTTGGTGGTCTTGTTGGACCTTGAAGTGATCCTTTTAGGATCCTAAAAGCCATAACACCTATAGGGGTGAAGATTGAAAGTAATTGACTTAGGAAGTTATGTTTTGCTATACACAATAGTAATACTTGGGGGAAACCTTAGAGTTGGATCCAATCCCTTAAATCGTCCAAGTCCTATAAAGGACTATATATTTTGGACCTCCAACGAGGGTTGGACTCACCTCCCTAACCCTGGGACCCTTGTGGTTCCACGGACAAAAGGCGGAACGTGGAAATCTTCTTAGATTTTAAAAGAATGGCGACGGGGGAATGACCGGACACACCTGGCTGACTCTGTTCCTTCATCCGCCCCTGCTGTCTTGACCCAAACTTCAAATAAATTGTTGGGACCCCTCATAGGACCCACCTATACACTTCTAACAATATTCTCACACATCCTCAGACTTCGTAATTGGTACGGGAGTACGTACACCGAGGTAAATCTTATCGAACACATCGAACGACAAGCAAGCAAACAGTGAGTGGGGGTTGGACTTTGTTTGTTTATTGAGTGATTCTATGTTTAAATGCTATGCTTCATTTGCAATCGCTTTACTTGTCATACTTCATTCATAATGCATATTTGCATTATTAACCTATGGTTATGATCATGTGAATGTTTGTTGATAGATATATGTTGTGATTGTATTAAAAATGGATGAAATGAAAATGTGATTGTTTAATGTTCTTATCATATATTATATTTGGCCTGTTATGTGCTGTGTCATGCTGATACCTGGGTGATAGATGAAATGGGACGTTGATGCACCCGGAATACCTCTCGATATGATGGATTCATATAGCATTTTGCACAATATTGCATTTGTAATTTTGTGTGTTAAAGGGATACGGGAAGTAGATGTGTAAGTTCCTACATTGTATCGCTTTACTGATAATCTAGCTCAGGGATCAAGGGTAAGTTCTAGTACCGTGGTTGGGATTATCAGAGGTTTGCTGGGAGACCGATGGTGTGTTCCGGGACCGACAGGCTTCAACTGACATAGTTAGGGTTATATCGTTGGGGATCGAGGATAAGTTTCGGTACCAGGGATATGACTCTACTATGTCATAGATTAATGGTGTTGTATCGTTGGGGATCGAGGGTGTATTCCGGTACCAGGGATACAATTCCATTTCTCTACACAGCATAGCATTGATGCATACATTACATCTCATCATCATCATCGTCATCATCATTATTCATCATCATTCATATTGCATATCATATTATTGTGTATGTTGTATGACTGTAAATCGGATCTGATGTGTGAGTCATCATTGGTGGTATGGGACGTCAAGGATGTTTGGTCATGAGGTTTGGCTTTTAGTCTCATATTTGTTGTGTGTGTGTGGTTCAATTTCCTGCTCATTGGGCTAGTGGAAGTTCACCCCTCGGGGAACCCTTCTTTTTAGATTATGATGCAGGTAGTACTATATCGAGGTGTGACAGAGGACTTAGACGATGCGAAGGCAAAAATTAGATTATGGATGTTGATACTTTAATTATTTTTTTTATTTTATGCTCCATGTGTTGCTGCTTTTTAATGTAATGTTCTCTTTTCTTTGTATTTCAAATCATCTTTTGATGTATTAACTTTTAGGCTAAGTATCGCACTCAAAGATAATCCTTTTGTATATGTAATACCACTGTAGTTATTTTCCTAAACGAGAATCAGCGGTATTTATTATTAGTCTTTTGCTACTCTGATATTAGTCTTGATTCTTGACTGTGTGACTGTGAGGTAAGCCACTGCATCGAGATCCTGGTGGTGATTAGGATGTTGGGGAGCATCCTAGTCATACCCCTTTTATAATATTTTATCCTTTATTTGGGATAGGGATGTGACATTGCCAAAAGGAGAAGATCCCTAGTGAGTTATGCTTGGAAAAATGTCAAGTTGTTGGGGAAGATTCTTCACCAACCGCAGATGAGCTGGACAGGGCTAAATCTTTGGAAGGGAAGGCATTTGAAGTAAATATCGTAAAAGGAAATGCTGAGGTGGCAACCATTAACTCGTTGGAGATGTCCGATCCTAATCCAGTGGTAGATATGAATACGACAGTTTTGTAAGGCGACAAGATCATTAAAGAATCTCGATTTCTAAGGGAGAAAGAGATCTTACCTTCTAAACCCTCAGCCAACTTTGAAAGATTGAAAAAGCAAGCTGCTGAGATCTGATCCACCCAAGGTTCTTCAGGAAAAGGTATGGGCCAATTAAATTCTGTTTCTCATTCTCTTCAGGGCCGGCCCACTGGGAGGGGTCTAAATTCCAGGCCCAACGGGTTCCCTTAAACCCGAAAGAAAGGTGCTAAAGGAGATGGACCTAGTAAAGGGGGGTGACTTTCCTAACATGGTTGCCAAATGAAGTGTATTTCTTGGAACGTTAGAGGTATGAATGCATCTACAAAAAAACTGGGGATTAAGAAGGTGTTTAAGGACCAACAAATCAAATTGGCTTGTCTACTTGAAACTAAAGTGAAGGTGGAAAATTGTGCTGCTATTTTTGACCAGTTTATATCTTATTAGAAGTACTTGCATAATGGTGAGGCTGATTCTTCTATTTGAATCTGGTTGGGATGGGACCCTAAAGTGTTTAAGGTTGAAGAAATCTAAAAGTCCAAGCAATTCATTCATGCTAGGGTGTCAATTGTGGGAACCTCTTTCACCTTTCTTTGTACTGCAGTGTATGTTTTCAATTCTATGGAAGACCGTAGGGAACTGTGGAGGGATGGGGAACTCTTGCTAACACTATTCTAGATCCTTGGGCAGTTCTTGGGGATTTTAATGTGGTACGGCATCAGAATGAGAAAACTGGAGGGGATCCTATTCGGTAAGAGGCTGTAGATGAATTTAACTCTTTCATTGATGACACAGGGCTGGTATACCTAAAATGGAAGGGGGAAGCATTGACTTGGAATAATAGACAAAGTGGTGATGCTCGAATCTGCTGCAAGTTGGATAGGGTGATGGTAAACTTGGCTTGGATGGATGCTCTATGGTCTTCGAAAGCTGTCTTTCTTCCTCCAGGTTTCTCTGACCATTCCCTAGTGGTGCTGGCCTGCTAGAAGATGGTAATTTCGGCCCTAAACCATTTAGGTTCTTTGAGGCTTGGATTGGGAGAAGTGGGTTTGATTACACTGTTCTCAAGGGTTGGGAGCAGCCTATTAGGATGGCCCTCAATCCCATCCTCCGATTTGCTGCCCGGTTGAGAAATGTTAAGGAGCTAAGGAAATGGAATAAAGATTGGGTGGGAGATGTGTTTTAAGCGATAAAGGCTACAAATGTTGAACTCAAACAGATTCAATGCAACCCTGGTTCACACCCTGATGACCCGAACTTGGTTTCCATGGAGGCACAAGCTAAGTCTAAGCTGTGGGATGCTCTGACTACGGAAGAAAAATTTTTAGAAGAGAAATCTAGGGTTAAACATATCCATCTAGGTGATGGAAACAATAGTTTCTTTCATAAGTCTATGGTTTGTTGACAAAACAGAAACCATATTCTAGAGATTCGAGGGGAAGGGAGAGTCATTGTTAAGGAACCTAGCCTCATAAAGGAAGAAGCAATTTCCTTTTATATGAAGTTGTTTGGAGCTGATGCTAATGATAGAGGATTTTTTCCCAATTCTGTCCCCTTACAAAGTGGGCTGTCTCTTGCATAACAGGAAAGTCTCACTGGGAATGTGTCTAATAAGGAGATTATGGAAGTAGTGTTTGCGATGAAGAATTTCAAAGCTCCAGGACCTGATGGATTTGGGGCTGCCTTTTTCAAACATTCTTGGGATGTTGTTGGTGAAGACTTGACTTTGGCCGTGAAGTGGTTTTTCTCTAAGTCTTGCCTCCCTAGATCAATCAATGCCACCTTCATTAGTCTGATCCCAAAGACCGGGGATGTTACTTCTTTTGTCGGACACAGGCCCATAGCTCTTTGCAATCTCTTTTATAAGATCATTACCAAAATCTTATCTAATAGATTACAAGGAGTTGTTGGGCAGGTGATTAGTGATTCCCAGTCGGCCTTCATCAAGGGGAGGTCCATTGTGGACAATATCCTTGTCTATCATGATGTGGTTAGAGGGATTGAGCAGAAAGGAACAAGTCCTACAGCGGTGTTGAAGATTGATCTCCATAAAGCTTATGACTCCCTCAGCAGGAAGTTTCTTTTTGATATTATGGAAAGAATGGGATTCCCACAGAAGTTCATTGGTTGGGTGAAGGCTTGTGTTGGAACTCCATGCTTCTCCATCCTCCTTAATGGAAGCCCAGCTGGTTATTTCAAGGGGGGAGAGGAATCAAGCAAGGGGATCCCATCTCCCCCTATCTTTTTACTATTGCTATGGAGGGCTTCTCCGCCTTGATGAGGAAGTTGGAGGTTGATGGTAGGATCAGCCTTCTACCCAGGTGCAAGAGATCCCACCTCTCTCACCTTATTTTTGTTGATGATCCGATGATCTTTGTGAAGGCCTCTTCTGATTCTATTTTGGCCTGTCTAGGGGGCTCTGGATGACTTTCATACCTTCTTTGGGTTGAAACTCAACAGAGTTAAGTCCTCTATTATTTTAGGGGGCCTCACCCATTCAGCCAGAGTGCAACTTTTGGAATTAACAAATTTTGTGGATATCAAGCTACCTATCTGGTACCTTGGTGTTCCTCTTATTTCTCGTAAGCTGACCATAGTTTATTGTTCTTCTATCTTGGATCGAGTGCGGAGCAGGCTTGATGGATGGAAGGCCCGGTTCCTGTCCTTTGCAAGTTGTGTACAACTTTTGAGCTCCGTTCTCCAAGGCTGCTATATTTATTGGTCAGGGATCTTTGCTCTACCCGGTGCTGTCAAGAAGAAGCTGGAATCCATCTTCTCCAATTTCCTTTGGACTAGCCCATCTCTGGAACGAAAGGTACATTACATCTCTTGGGATAATATTTGTAAACCTAAGACTGAAGGGGGACTTGGAATAAGGAGAATATCTGACATGAATACTGCTGGTATACTTAAACAAATCTTGTGGATTGCCTCTAAGAATGACAGTCTTTGGGTTAGGTGGGTTAACACCCGTTACCTGAAGAATGACTCTATTTAGACCGCTAAAGTCCCTCAAAACTGCTCATGGGTTTGGCGGAAAGTGCTCAAATATAGAGACTTGGTTGAGTCTCACATCCACCACTTTAGTGGGGATGGCCAGACTACTAGACTATGGCTTGATAACTGGCATCCCAAAGAAGTTTTGATCAAAAAATTTGGGGACCGTATCCGGTATGATGCTGGTTCTCATCGCCTTGCTTTGGTTTTGGATCTTATTAGAGATGGCCATTGGCATCCTCATCCTCATGGGTCCTTCAATCTGATTACTGTTTGGAGGGATCTCCGTAGTATTCCCCTAGTCAATGGGGGGGACCTTATTGTCTGGAAGAAAGCTCCTAATGGCCTTTTTAGTACCAAATCGGCTTGGGATCTGATCAGAAGGAGTGCTTCTAAGGTGGATTGGCACAAACATGTTTGGTTCCCTGGGTATTTCCTAGACAATCCTGCACTACCTGGAGGTGTCTTATGGGGGCACTCCTAACTAAGGACCAACTTATTAAAAGGAACATTTTGGTTGGACAGAATTGTGTCCTTTGTTGGGGGGGGGATTGGAGAGTCATAAGCACCTTTTCTTTGATTATCCCTTCTCCAAAACCATTTGGGGGAGAGTTAGCTCTTTATGCTCCCCAAATGGGAAGGGCTCTTCTGGCCTTACTGATGTGGTTAATTGGCTATCCTATGTGGTGTGCACCAATGACAAGTTAGATGTCATTCCCAAGCTGGCTTTCTGTGCATCGGTTCACCATATTTGGTGGGAGTGGAATCAACTCCTTTTCAACAATAAATCCAGGACTTATGACAGAATCCTTCATGATATCAAGTTTGATGTTGTTACCAAAGGTTCTTGCCTTCCCATTGTGGCTGCCCGGAATCCAAGAAACCAGATCTTGGTTGAGAATTGGGGGATTCAAGTGCAGTAGGCAGTCACGGTCCCAAAGTCTGCACTTGGTTTAGACCTCCTCTTCACATGTAGCACTCCATTATGATGGATCTTTGACTGTGGATAGAGCTGCTTATGGGGGTCTTATTCGTACTTCCATGGGAGACCCTATTCTGGCCTATGTAGGTAAGGGGGTGGAGGCAACGGTTCTTAGCATGGAGTTATTAGCTATTCATAAAGGAGTGACCTTATGCTTGGAGAGGGATATTCAAAACATTTCGATCAGATCTGACTCGAAGTTGGCAGTGGATATTCTTACAGGTGCGACCAGTTGCCCTTGGAGTGTGTATGTGTTGAAGTGCCAGATTAGTGCTCTTTTGAACCAATTGGCTCACAAAGAAGTTAGGCATGTTTGGAGGGAATTGAACCAACCGGCAGATTTTGTTGCTTCCATAAACAATGGGGATGGGGAAACTATTATTTACTCTCCGGAGTTTCCAAAAGACCTGATGAGGTTGATACTGGGCTGATTGACAGACGGTACCACGAATTGGTGGATCCGATCGTGCGTCCGTCGGTAGTCTCTTTCGAGATTTCAGAGGGTTTCAGCTCCAGCTTGAAGCTTGGAGTGTCCCAAGCTCTCAGGAACAAGAGAGAGGTGTCTAAGCCTTCCTAGGGTCACTAGATCCTAGGCTCACCTCATGGATCCAAGATCCAACAAGGATAGGGTCTCAATTTGGACTAAGGGTTGGGTTTTAAGTTCAAAGGATTCAACAGCCATGGCTGCAAATGCAGCGCAACAACTCTAGGTCAACTCCATTAGAGCTCCCAACTAGGGCCGAGCTTCACCTTGAGTCCCAATTGGAACCCTAGGTTAGCCCTAGCTCAAGGAATCTACCAAAATCAAAAGGGAAAAATAGAGAGAGAGAGGTATCAAGCTTGGAGTCTTATCTTGGTGAGGTTCTCCTCCCAACCATCCTCTCCATCTCTTCTCCTTCACGTTCACCTCCTCCCTTTGTCCGATCATCAAGAGAAGGAGATGTGGGGCAGCCGGCCATGTTGCCATGGCTTCCATCTTCTTCCCTTCCCCTCCTATTCCTCTCCTACTTTTACTTCTTCTTCCTTCCTCCTCCTCCTCCTTCTTCTCTTGTCTCTTCTCATCCTCGGTTTGCTTGGGAGGGGGAGAGATAAGAGAATACCCTTTTAAGGGTTAAATGGGCCTTAGGTCATGTTTGGTTTAGGTACCCCCAAACACTTAGTAGCCCCTAGATTTAAATGAGCTTTAAGTGTAGAACCAAGCGCTTGCCAATCCCTCAAAAGACGTCTTGTGAGGGAAGGTGCAACTTTAATTCCTTATTGCACACCAGCCAGCGCGCATCGCTCCCTCGCCCGAGCCGGGATCTGGGGAGGGCATTTTGGGTCACTCACAACAATCCCCCCCCCAAATGCACGCCCAATAACAGAGTACCCATGGCACCGGGGAGACTCGAACTCGCGACCACCTGCTCTGATACCAATTGTAGAACCAAACGTTTGTCAATGTCCCAAAAGACGCCTTATGAGGGAAGGTGCAACTTTAATTCTTTATTGCACACCAACCAGCGCGCATCGCTCCTTCGCCCGAGCCGGGATCTGGGTAGGGCATTTTGGATCACTCCCAACATTAAGTTTAGGCCTTAGGGCTTGTTTGGCCCAAGCCATAAACCATTAGGTCCATTTAGTTAGTTGGATCTTATTTGGGTTGCACCCTAAGTCCATAGGACTTAATTGTCCTCTAGGATCTATTTGGTTTAGGTTAGGATATATAAAACCCATGAATTCCTTAAGTTAGGCCTTGGGGGCCCCACTTCATGGTCCATTCAACTAATTATTGATAAGGGTAGGGGTCTATATGGTCCAAGGGTCTGATTAGGGTGTCCGGGACACGGATATGTGGGTCCCACAGAAAATAAACCAAAAGGGTAAGTAACAGCACGGGCGGATCCTCGAGCGGATTCAGTACGAGTGAGTCTCCGTTCGTAACTCCGGTGCTGCTGTCAGGGCCCAAGCTTCGAGAAAAATTATGGGCTTTGACCCACACTTCTAGGACTTCGAGGGGGTTCTTTTAGTAATATTTTAAGTCTAAGGTTACAGGTGTTGACTAATGCCACCGTGACATTGCCCCTTAGGTAAAGTTTTAAACTGCCCCGGGATATAAGGGTATAATTGGGGTGCGGGTGTAACACCCGTCAGTAAAAATTCAATTTGGCCCAAAAAATTAGGGTATATTTTGAGCACGGGTGTAACATCGAGGGCCAACCACCTTGATTCCATATTGGGTATGAAGTTGTACGTTGATATAGCAACATGCTGGGACACGCAAAGGAGGGCCTGACCTAAAGCATTAGGTCCCGTGCCAACAAATCCACACTGGGGATTTCAGTAGTCCACCGGTTGAAGGTCACGAGCAGATCAATGATCAACCGGTGGATCATTTATGCACTGATCAAATTGGATTTTCTCCAGTATCCTCACCTACTCTCAAGGGTGTTTTAGGAGGGTTTGTGCACAGTAATATCGAACTATTCTTTCAAGCATAAGAAGGTTAAAGAAACATGGTTAGATTACTTATGACCACACATCCGGAAGTCTATGTGGATATCTCCTGTTGCTGTCTTCACACCATGAGCAAGTACATGGAAGAAGTTTAGCAACTTCACCTAACTCCTTGACCATTACAACCCATGTCACCAATGTTGATAGTCACCAAAGCAGTACCTATCATGAACAATCCAAATTCGACTTGTTTTGGGCATGGGTGTAAAAAAATTAGTTTTGTATGTACAATTTACACATGGGTTTATTGTATATTTTGATAAAGTTATTGTTAAATGGAAACGACATGGGTCTAAGATTACCTCGATGTTATTTTCACAAAACAAAAAAGGATCTGATTGCTCTACGCGTCGATCCGCACGAACTCTGACGATGCAAGCTTCGCCACGATTCACAAACTCGTTAGATTTTCCCAATGGAGATTCCACACTCCAAATCAAGGGAACATGATGGAATCCCTAGCAACACACACACACTCGTTGACATAATCAAAGAGAGAGAATTGGGAAGAAGAGGCTGCTGCTCACGTATGTTGCTGCCTCTCTCTCTCTATCTTTATATAGAGGGAGGGACCACCTAGTGGCCCCCCAAACCCTAACGGGCCATGTGCCCTACACCTAGTCCCAAGTGGGTGCATAGATTGGGTAAATCCCCATCTGCTAACAATTACCATATGATTTAATACATGGGCTCTTATCAATGGCTTAGATTTAATGATTCTGCTTTGACAAATCCTAATAAAATGGTTGAAGGCTCCATTTGGTTGCAAGGGGAATTAAAGGGAAGGGAAGGAAATTTTTCTCACCGAAAAAAGAAACTTTTAATCATTACCCCATGTGATTGTATAAACTACTTAATTTTTTTCCCATATAGAGTAAAGGTACATTTTACATGTATTATTTATTTTACATTTTAAACCAAAGGAACTGGATGCAAAGTAAAGTGAAATTTAATAACCAAATATGGAATGATTTGGAGTTATTGACACACACACACACATGAACTCCCGATCTTCTTCTACAATTACAAGTTTCTCGATTCCCGCTTTCCTAATCCCAACAACGGGATTAAGAAAAGCCCCTTTACCCTTTTACAACATCGCAAATCCTACAAGTCCACACACCCACATAAAATCAGAACCTGAACTCCCGGTCATCTTCTACAATTACATGTTTCTCGATTCCCGCCTTCCTAATCCCAACAACGGGATTAAGAAAAGACCCTTTACCCACACACACACACACACAATCATCAACCACTGAGAAGAAACATAAAATCAGAACCCGAACTCCCGGTCTTCTTCTACAATTACATGTTTCTCGATTCCCGCCTTTCTAATCCAAAAAACAGGATTAAGAAAAGACCCTTTACCCTTTTACAACATCGCAAATCCTACAAGTCCACACACAAACACATAAAATCAGAACCTGAACTTCCGGACTTCTTCTACAATTACATGTTTCTCGATTCCCGCCTTCCTAATCCCAACAACGGGATTAAGAAAAGACCCTTTACCCACACACACACACACACAGTCATCAACCACTGAGAAGAAACATAAAATCAGAACCTGAACTCCCGGTCTTCTGCTACAATTACATGTTTCTCGATTCCCGCCTTCCTAATCCCAACAATGGGATTAAGCAAAGACCCTTTACCCTTTTACAACATCGCAAATCCTACAAGTCCACAGACACACATAAAATCAGAACCTGAACTCCCGGTCTTCTTCTACAATTACATGTTTCTCGATTCACACCTTCCTAATCCCAACAACGGGATTAAGAAAAGACCATTTAACCTTTTACAACATTGCAAACACACACACGCACACACACACACACACACACCCTTTTACAACATCGCAAATCCTACAAGTCCATCTCTAGACTGATCAAAGAACCATCAGAGCCCTCATCAACACAAAAAAAAGTAAATAAATAAATTTTAAAAAAAAAAAAAACCATTGTTACTACCACAAAGGATTGTAAGAGTATGGTGGCAGTTCTGGTCTACTGTGTAAGTCCAAGCAAAGACATTGAAACAGATAGTGTTGTGAGAAATGTCCTCCAAAACACGCTGCTACTAAGAGAAGTTGACACTGAAGTACGTAGCTCAACGGCAAACCTGCAATTGCCAATTGAAGGGTCAACAGTTGTGATCAAACCCAGCCCACCAAAATCACAGCTGCCTAACTTTTGGTCATGCTGCTGATAGTAGCTGTTAAATATGTAAGATACATTCCCGGGCCAACTGATATTGAAGCAAGAGCCTCCCGGTGACAGTGCTGTACAGTCAGCAATAGAACATGCATCTTGCGCAATGGCAGTTACATTCGACATTTCTTTGTTGTTGTCCACAACACACCATTTGGTGGGAAGGTATTCAACACCGTGCGCATTGATGAGTTTTTGGAAGCCTTGACCTAAATCCATTTGGTATTTTGCCTGACCATCAAAAGTGAACACACCCCAGTGCCTCTCAAAATTCCCATTGGTTATGCTTCTTTGATCTTCATCTAGAAGGTTGAAGATGTATGTCTCCATTGGAGGCTTTCTGGGTCTCAGTGGGGTCCCAAATTTGCTTTGAAGACGATCCACAAGGCCTTTCATGAAGGTCTGAGCAATGGCGGAGGAGGCATTCATGGCTCCATCTGTGGGCCATCCAATCTCCCCAATGACAATATCCATGTCAGGAAATCCAAACTGAGATAATGCTGCAACAAGAGTATCAAAGCTAACATCAAAGCTGTTCTTGTACATTTTATGACCATCATTAAGAGGATGTGCAGTTGCTTTAAATAGTGCAAAATCAAGGGATATTTTCCTGTTTTGGTGGAGGCTCAAGAGAGGCTGGATGTTCACGAAGAAAGGGGAATGATGCTTGCTTAGAAATGTCAGGAGCTGAATCATGGTTTTGTTGAGGTCAGGCCTGAAATGTCCTTTCGATGGCAGACCAGATTCTGACTGGTAAGCATCGGAACTGCATGGAACCACAACTTTCACCTTGTCTGATAGCTTTGCTTCAATCAGAGCTATTTGGATGTTTGTCACTGCCCCAATGACAAAGGGTTTGAATTCTTCCCCATAGCTTTGGAGGAATGGCTCATCTCCAACTGCAATGTACCTGAAGATGGTTTCTTTAACACTTGATAAAACAAGAAAGCAATGTGATGCACAAGCAAAATGTAGACATCCACTTTACTGCATTCAGAATACAGACAACAAATTAAACCAGGAGTTAACCTTCATCTGGAAATCCTCCAGATTAGATGCTAATGCTTATAAAATCAGTTAAAAAATTCTATTTAGATCTCCACAGAGGACCAGCTTATGGTAGACTTCTAAGATAAAAAATGAGTCCTGCCTTTAACACTGGAGAGCAGAATAGTCTTATCCCGTTTAAACATAAAATCCTCAAAATATTTTGTGTGTGCATTTCCACAACTTAACACTGAATAACATCCAAATTCTCCTCTTCCAAATTTGCTAGTTTAACATATCTTATATAGTGTGGCACCAAAACTCAAGAACTTCTGACAGCCACCACAACAAAAACAACAATTTGCAACAGGAAACATATTCACTTTACAATACCCAAGATAAGCATTGCATCTCTGGAAATTTATAAAAGGAGATAACTCTCAGAATATCCCCCTAATAATACCTACATGGTAAGAAGAGGAAGATCTTTTTAATTCACAGAATTTCAAACTCATGGTCAGTAAGATGCCCACAAGTATAGTGGAAGAAAACTATACCATGGGCTGGAATTTGGGTTTCCTTATTGCACCAATTGAAATTAACTGCACCCAAAGGATGAGAACTTACAGTTCAAATGATAGACAACCAAAAATAAACCTTTCAGAAAGGTTCTAAAGAAAACCAAGAGGGGCACTGCAGTTTCGACTAGGTTTCGACCAGCCAGAAACCGAATTCGTCTCTGTTTTGACCATATCTCAGTTGAAACCTGGGATTTTCTCCAAGCTAACTCGAACCTTGGTTTCAAGGCCAAGAATTTTATTTTTTTTGCCCTGATTTTTGTTGTGCAGCCTATTTTTGGCATTTTAAACCCAATCCATGCATTAGTTTCACATAGAGAACACTAAAAATAATACTTGTGGTTTTGATCCAAGTTAGATACTATATATTATTCTTGGACATGGTATCGAATAAGGTTTTGACCGGAACATAACTCCTTCAATATAAGTCAGATTTAAGCAATCTTGGATTTGTTTGAAAGCTTTGTTTAAGCAATCTTGGATTTGTTTGAAAGTTTTGCCAACAAAGCTTTCAAACATATCCAAGATTGCTTAAATCTGATTTATGTTGAAGGTGTTATGTTTTGGTCAAACTTAATTTGGTGTGCGAGAATGCTATTTAAAATCACTCTGAATGAAAATATTTTTTTAAACATCAAAACAAATGAACATTTTACCGTACTTTTGGTTTTTAACAATGTATCATATTAAGATTTATTAAGTTTTTAGATTTAAGAAAAAACCCCAACATTAGAAAGTTGACTTTTTATCCTTTTGGAATTTATTTGTTAACCATTTTTATTGGATTCAAATAGTGGGGTATTTGCTTATTTATGAATAATATCTTGAATAAATGAAATATATTGATATTTCAATATTAGGCATAAATAAGTGTCCCGCTTGGTTTCTAGCATAAATAAGTGTTTATCCTAGTTTCTAGCCAAGGTTTCCTCAACCAGTGGGGATAAGTGACACTTATATAGGTATTCAGGTCGAAACAACCGAAATATGGTCGAAACATGTCGAAACCAATCGATACCAACCGAAACCTGGAACTTTTTAAATTCCCATTAAGTTTGGTCTCGGTTTCTTGCAAAACCGAGATATCTTGGTGACTTCGGTAGGTTTCGACCGAGTTCTTTTTCCATGACTAAACGCACAAAGAGAACCAGTTCTTCTTCCCCTATTCCCCCTCTAATGGCTCCCATCTCTAGGGCAGAAAATTTAAACCTTAGACTTTACTCATGAAGATAGTCAATACAGAACACTATAAATGCCTTTTAAATCACCTACAAAACCACAAGGTCCAAAACCCCTAAACACCTGTATTGACTCATGAACAAGCCGCATGTTTCCCCTATCATCAGCTAGTAGAACAAACCATGGGAAAGCACAATAACATGCATGCCATGCAATATTAAAGCTTTCAAGAAGCCACTATCTACTAACCAAGAGAGAAGCAAGAAAGAAACTGTTAAAAAACAAGAAGGGAAAAGGAAAAGTGAGGAAGGAGGAGCACCCACCCTACATAATAGTCCATAGCTAGACTTGGAGATGCTCATTGGCAGTGAGGAATTCTACGAATTTTAAGCTCAAACAACAGTAGACTAGGCTCAAAGAATAACTCTGTTGATTATTGCACTCATAGTTGTCAAGGAAACTATGCAATCCAAGGCATTGGAGGGGTGCTTAGGTGCCCTAAGCATGCAGTATTAGTAATATAGCACTGATAATTTATATATAGATGCTTATATGCAACATAGAAGCCATATCAATGCAATATGATATAATTATACTAGTAATGACTTAATAAGAGACAACCAACATATAATAAACAAAGCATAGGATATAATATAAACATATTCATTAAAAAAAAAAAAAAAGCATTAAACATAAATCAATGTAAACCCATTAAATGTCACCCTACCACTGATATAATATAAGGCATGCTGTCACAAAGCCACAAGGTGACACCTAGGCATCCATTTCAACATCAAGGTGTCCAAGGCGATGCCTAGGCATCCAAGGTGGTCACCCTTACTGCATCACACAAGGTGTACTATCACCTTCAACCCAAGAACGCACCTAGGCACCCAGCTGATGCCTTGACAACTATGATTACACTAGTAGTCCCATACACCAGGAATTTGTAGTGTACCCTTCATGTTTGCCATGAACCCATTAACAATGCCTACTTTGTTTTTGAAAGGATCCATGTAGCTGACCCCATTTAGTTGGGATAAGGCTGAGTTGTTGTTGTTGTACAAGTGAAAATGATCACCCTACCATGGGACACTTAATATCAGGGAAGCAGCTGAAAATCCAAGTTATTTATCTTATGAGGCCTTCCAGTTATATCTTACTCACAGATATGGATATTCAATGTATTATATAGATATGTGATGCCCTCCTCACATCATGACCCAGCATCTTTTTCTGCTTTGATTATCTCTGCCTATGATAAGCTGAATTTATGAGTTGAATCTTACAGATAAAACAAAAAAAAAAGTAAGTTCATCTACTCCAGTGTTGTATGGTCCCTAGTTAACTAATAGACAATGTTGCAATTGATGCTTCAAAAGCCTTGATCAGTTTATAGGGAAAGAATAGGTTGTCCTTGGTTGGTTTACTCTATTGTTGCATCGCCCGTGGTTTAAATAACAGACAATATTATGATTGATGCTCAAAAGCTTTGATCTGTTTAAAGGGTTAAAATGCATTGTCCTTGGTTGGTTGTAACCAATGTTTCTTCAGCAGGTTGGATTTCTGAGGATAGGAATAGGGCTTGAATAATTAAAGATTTCTCATTAGAAATTCATACAAATTACAAAAGGGAAGGGAGGGGAGGGGCGGGCCGGGGGGGAGCGTGATAAGATAAATTTAATACAAGTTAAGAGAAACCTACCTGATAAATTTATTCGATTTCTTCTTTCAAAGCTCATTTGTCATAGTTTTATCTTCTATACCCCCCCCCCCCCACCAAATAAAAAAAGGACGAAAATTTCTTCTTATTTACTTCCATTGCAACCTCAGGATGGCTTAATATTTTAGGATTTTGATTCCACGAGCTGTTGATTTTGATGTCATACAACAACAACATGGCCTTATCCCAACTGTTGATTTTGATGTCATACTAGAATAAAATTGATAATAATCACAACCAAAATCATCTATTGAAAGTTTCAACACAGTTAAAAATATAGTTTAAAATCTCAGCGAAATTTCCCCGAGATTTCAAAAACTCCAGTAATTTTGAAGCTAGCAAAACAAAATATGGGGCAAAATAGAAGACTGACATTATTTCAGCGATATTTCAGGTGTTTTGGCAAAACAATATTGTTGAATGTTCATAGATTACCCGTGACCCAAACCCGGATCCAGACCTTGATACATTAAAGTGTCCAGGTTCATTATGCACATGTGATTTGGCTGTAATTTTATTTCCTTTATTGTATTGATCTCTGATTATAAATAAAGAGGTTGAGGGCACATTGTTCATAAGCCACATTCAAGCAATTCCAGATGGTATCAGAGCGGGAATACATCCGAGGATCCTGGAGATAAATTTTTTTTTGGTTTTTTCTCTCCTATCTCTTTCCCGCAATTGAGCCCTAGCCCCACCACCAGTACCACCACCGACCACCACCGCCAGCCCCTCTTCCGCTACCGCCCACCTCTCCTCCACCTTCCGCTACCGCCCACCTCTTCCGCCTTCCTTCTTTTCCGCCCACCTCTTCCGCGTTCCTTTTTTCCGCCCCCCCACCGTTCGACCACCACCAGTTTTTTCCGCCTCCCCTTCCCTCCCATTTTTCCACCTCCCTAGACCCTTCCCACCCTTCTTTTTTTTTCTCTTGGAAGAGTTCTCCCTTCTCCTTGTTTCAGCCATCCTTTCTTCACCCTTGGTGGTGAGTTGACTCCCACCAAGGATTGTTTGAGCACTTTATGAATCAAATTTATTCTACAGAATTTTTCTCCCTTCCCGGATTTTTTTTCAAACCAGCCACCATGCCAGGAGATTCCAATATTACCACTGCCTCCTCTGGACACGAAGGCACAACTCAGCATGATTTCCTTCCGTTCCAGACTAGCTCCATTAAATTGAATGGTAGCAATTATTTGTTGTGGTTTTGCTCCTGACTCTTTGCTATCGGTTCCCGTGGTCTCTCTGGGTATATAACTGGAACGGTAGCCAAACCATCTGAGGCTGGTTCTGCACTTGACAAGTGGGTGACTTCCAATTTTCTTGTCATGTCATACCTTGTCACCTCTATGGAACAAGAAATCGCCGAGCGCTATCTTCTTCTTAACATGGCTGCGAAGACTTGGAAGTGTTAACAGATTTAGATTAGAGTAAGGCTTGGATGATTAATGATCATCCCAAGCTCTTTATTTATATCTTGAAGAATAGAAGCCAGAAGTACAAATAAGCAATGTGGGACTAAAGCCCACATAATAGAAACACAAAAAACGCAATAAGATGATCCAAAATACCCCTACGGCTATGATTCTAACACTCCCCCTCAAGTTGGAGCAAATATGTCAATCATGCCCAACTTGACTAGATTAGGATGGAACCATTTTCCAAACAATCCCTTGGTGAAAATATCGGCAACCTGATCAATAGACTTCACAAAGGGAACACAAATCAATCCGTCTTCCAACTTCTCCTTGAAAAAATGTTTGTCCACTTAAACATGCTTGGTGCATCATGCTGTACTAGATTGTGAACAATGCTGATTGCAGCTTTGTTGTCACAGTACAACATCATAGGAAGAAGAACAGGAACACCAAGGTCTTGTAGCAAGCCTTTCAGCCAAAGTAACTCACAAATGCCAAGCCATAGCACGAAACTCTGCTTCAACACTAGAACGAGCTATCACATTCTGCTTCTTGCTGCGCCAAGTGACAAGATTGCTCCCTACGAAAGAACAATACCCAGAGATAGATTTCCGATAAGCAAAACCCAGTCAGCAGCGGTAAAAGACTATAGGTGCGTAGTTAGCTCTTCGTAAAGCGTTATACCGCAAACCAAATGAATAGAAAATTCCATGCAGAATTCAAGAAAGTGTGGAGTATACTAGGTAGTTGGAAGTAAATAATAGATGTGAAGAATTTAAGTTGGTGAAAAGGACGGAAATGGGTGTAAGGACAGAAATGGGTGTTGGTATAACCAAGAACAGACGAGAACAGAAAAAAACTGGAACTGAAGGATTTGACAAAACCTTGCCCAACAATAGGTATGAAGGGATAATGGGTCACCGGACTCCGTTATTGGGAGTGAACATAAGGATTCCATCAATATCCTAATTCATCCTAAAGTTGAGTAAGTATTGGAAAACCAGAAGTGAAAGTATTCATAGGAAAAACCATGTGAACACAAGTAATTTAGACTTATGCCTTATGACCAAAGACTATAGGAGTGTAGATATTGGATGAAATATGCAGACATAGTACGATCTTGCGATTGCTTAAGGTACATTTTTTAGTTCGATTTCCCTTAGGCCCTTATAATTAAGCTGAATAATAGATGAAACAAACCGGAGAGCGATTTAAATCACTTATAGGGGGGTGGATATGTTTGAGAACCACACCTTTGCAGCCCAATCGAAGCAATGACTTGCGCTGATATGAGACAGAAGGATCTGAAGTGCGCCGTGGGCAATCAGGTATTTCTTTGAGTAGCACCAACCAAAGGGGTGATGCAATTCAATAAGAAAAGGAAGTTGAATCCGAGAATCACGAACAGTGGCGTAATGATTGACAGAAGTCCATGACGTATTCCATGTATCGGTGTTGAAGAAGTACCTCCCGGACTCGACTCATGTCTCGACTCAGGAACCACTTGGGCTTGCTGCCGCCATGACCTGTCAAGAGAAACTCGAAGAGACTGTGGGACGTGAGGAGCACAATCTCCACAACCTGATTATCTTGTTGTAAAGGTACTGTGGAGTAGTCGCCTCGATCAAGGAACATCCAGTTTACGAGAAGATGAAAGGTGGTCGAATTATCCTCATTAACTTGAATCCCAAGACATGTTCAAGTTCGAGGACGAAATTTTTATAAGGTTCGGGGAATGTTAAACCCGTGCCCAAAAATACGAGCTAATTTGAATTTTTGTTTAAGGTCTGGAACCCGAGGTCAAAGCTACCAGTACACTGTGCTGCATTGATCCCATGGTTGAATTTAATGAGGTAGCCCCATTGGTGAGAATCTACATACTATTAAGAAGGTAAACACCAACTCCTTGAAACTATACAGTTCACCACCAAATGTATAGCCTAAGGAAGGTACCATCCCTTGATTTCTAAGGCCCTACCCGAGTACATGATACGTTAAGCCTTTGAAACATTTAGGGAAGGTTAATAGGCGAAGACATTAACAATAGGGTGATTCGATACTGTTTCATTAAGGAAGGAAGAAGAATAAAAGAGAGGCCTAGGCTCCTAAACTTAGCTTGAGTGTGAGAAGCCAAGCTTGGAATCCTATCAAATTGCTCCCAATTTCTAAGGTAAAGACCCCAACCTAGTGAAATTCTTTCTCCCAACTTATTCTTAAACATAGGGTTGGTTGGTATTCTGGAATTAAAGATAAGAAGTTAACACCCATCATGCTTGCATATGTTCTATCTTGTTTTGGGTTAATTATAAACCCAATTCCTTTGCATGCATGCTTAAACCCAACTATAGGACCTAATCCTAGTTCTAGGTTAAACTAATGATGACCCTCATCACCTTGAATGTTCGAGTTAAAGTATTTTTAGACCAAACATCAACTTGCATGTTTGATTTGATGATGAGAACTCAATTCCATACATGCATGTTAAATCTCAACACAAATATCAATTCTACTACTCTGGTAGATTGACCCCTGCTTAGTTAAAATGATATAACTCCATAATCCGAACTTCATTTGCCTTGGTTCCAATTTTGTTAGAAACTAGACTCATAGAGCTACATTTCCTTAGAAGGAACCATTGTCCAATTATGTCTCTAAGTGAGCTAAAATTTCACTTCAAGTTGCTGTCCAGAATCGAATCTTTCTGTTGGACAGATTGACCTTTGTTTAATAAAAATAATATAACTCCATCATCCGAACCTCATTTCCTTTTATTCCAATTTTGTTAGAAACTAGACTCATAGAGCTGCATTTTCTTAGAAGGAATCATGTGGAGGAACCAACCCCTATAGAAGCCACAACAAAAATTCAGCAATGCTGCCTTCTTTGGATGATGTACTGATTGGCCCAAAGCTCCAATGCAAGCTCCAGTGATGCCAAAACCTATATTTTCCCATTCCAAACTTGTGGGAACTGGATCTACTGCCTTCAAACACCTCCAATATGTATCTTGGAATTTTAGGAACCAATCTCCATCTTGGAATCCATGTGGGCCCCACCTATATAGCTAAACTGGGCAAAAAATCACTTAAAAATGCATTTTTCCTATAGGACTGCCTAGCCAAACAGACCTTAGTTCTATAGAAACTATAAATAGGGGCCCAGCTCAGAAATTAGGCTGTCATTGTTCAAAAACAGCAGAGAAGAAAAGAGCAAGAAAGGACGAGAGAAAGACAGAAGGAAGGAGAAGGGAAGAGAAGGAGGGCTTGCGGCTTGAGCAGCCTTGGCCGAATCCTTTCATAACCTAAGGTAAGCTCACCAAGCCTAAATCACTCATGTAATCATGACCCCATATCTGTTCTTTGATTTTGAACCCAAGAACCAAAGCTATATAGCTTGTCTCTGTAGGAATCTCAATGGAATCACTACCTAGAGCTCCAGGGCTGCTTAGATGCATGCATGCCTAGTTTTAGGAAATCTATATGATTCAACACTGTTTTAGCTTACGAATATATGCATCTTGAATTCCAGCCATGCATCTAGCTAGATTTCATGCCTGATCATGCATGCAAACCATAGATAGTGAGCTATGAGCATGGATCTTGGCATGAATGAGGTGTTTTGCATATTAGGGCTTAGGATTTGCTTGTAATGCACGTGCATGTCTGCTGTTGTGTGTATAATTGAAGTTTGAGTGGTTGCATGTCTGATCTCAGCCTTGCATACTGAGTTATTTGATGTTTGAACCCAAACCCATCAACCACTTGGCAAACCCTATCTAGGAACCACTAAAACAATTGCTTTAGCTTAATTATAAGCTATACTACCCTCTGAGAGCATCCCAAATCGAAGATGGGATGAATCCAGCACCCAAAACCAAGTCCTGAGCAAGAAAACCCGTGTCCAACAAGGACTGCAGGATGCACTGACGTCCAGTGAATCGTTCAGTGCTGCTGTACTTGGTCTAATCTGATTCTAGCCTATTGGACCATCACCGCAGGCCTAGGCCAGTGTGGGGGGCATGAAAACCACTCTAAAACACTATCCCAACCATCCTTGCTGATAACCATCCCTTGAGTGTATCAGTGGACCCAAAAAGGGGTCAGCAACCCACACTGTAACCCAAGCCAACCCAAGGAAAGAAGCCATGCTTCTGTTCCTCATGGTTATGGAACAATGAATAAGCAAACCTAAACCAATCCTGGAACTCTAAGACCCTTTTGAGACAGTGTTTGACACGTTCTAATGGTCCAGTTAACATAGGTTGTAACCCCGAACACGAGGTGCTGTGTCAGAACCGACTGGGACCGAGCTGACTGAAGAACAAATGAGTTTTGCACAAGGTGAATGGAATTACACCATGGGTGTAGGTGTAACATGACTGATGAGTCATGACAATAGCAATATTTACTGTCTTTATTCTTTTAAATTGCTTATATTCCTATTTGATTTCTGATTCATATCCGATGGCTATTGGAATTGAATGCGAATGTTATAAATGTGAAAATGCTAGATTAGATGCCGTAGCCGGCTTGAAAAAGAAGCCAGTGGTAGCCCGTAGAATGGGATACAGTTGACACCACCCGTCTCATACTATGTCATATAGAATGCATCTGGTTAGGGTATCATCACCCGTGCTACGAACCCTTGCCAACAGGGGTTTAGGTATTGGATACCACAAAAGTGTGAGGCCAATGTCCTGACGGCAATTGCTCGGTCAATCAGCTTATCGGGTCACTAAGACAGGTGATGTCTATTGGCCCATCAGTTAATAAGGCTAGTGGTAGCACAGTGGTAACCTAGAGGGCCGGTTGGGCTGACCTTGGGAAGGGATGCTGGAGCCGACTGGTTTTCTCCGACAACTCAATGGGTGTATCGCGGGAAGGGGTTAGAAGCCCACACCAGGGATACACATATTGGGGATTGTAGTAGCGCTATACCTGCCTTAGTTTTGTCTGTTAGGTGGCTTAATAATAATAATGAATATCATTCATATAAGCTCATGGTTATGTTTGCATGTGCACGTCTAGTTTATATTTCATTCATGGGCTCGGTGGAGCTCAAACTCTTGTATATTCTCTTTTAGGTGATTTTGCAGGTACTGGTTTACCACTGGACGATGAAGCTATTGATGGATTGTAGATCTTTCTCATGTTGTTGATCTACGGAAATTTTGTTATTATTTGAATTTCTCTATTTCAAGAAGTGTAATTACCATGACAATGTAATTTTTGAACATAAATGGATACGTATATGGTATAAGATAGGTATTTGGGATTTTATTATAAATGATATAAATCATCTATGGGTAGTTCGATCTTCCATTGCACTCTGATATTCATTTATTATCTTTAACCCTCATTGTGTGGTTTGTGACATGTAAGTACGACTTCTGGATCCTTGGGGGTTGGCGGATGTCGTAGGATATCCGGGTCACTTGCCTAAATCCTCCTAGGGGGTGGTTTGGGGCGTTACATTTAGAGTGAGAATTTGGGCTAGGGCTTTAGGTCGAGTGCTACGGGTAGTGAGGAGAGGGTTCAGTTGTAGTATGGATGGATTTGGACGGCTGGATAGGTCTAGACAGATTTTTAGGATGTTAGGTTTTAATAGGGATTAGGGTTTAGGTGTTAGGATGGGACTAGAATTGGGATTGAGTAGAGGGGATGAGCTGTGGTGTGAATTTGGGAAGATTCTAAAGGTGAGAGTGTACTGGACAGATTATAGATGAATTAAGGTTAGATGGATCGATGGAAAATAGGTAGGGCTTAGTTGGAGGATTAGAAGAAGGAAGAATGCTGAAACAGTAAATTACTTGTAATTGAATATCTTCAATGGCAGCAGCTTGAAGAATATAGGGTCTCCCGATCTACAAGATGCAAGGAGTTGACAAGAAGATCCTCCCGGTCTACAAGACGTAAGGAGTCAACTGCAGATCCATTAGTCCCTTCACCTTAATATTACTCACAAGGCACACTCTCAAAGGAGCAAAGCAGCAGCAGCAACAATGGCAGCAAGCAAACACAGTTCATTTTCAAATCTGAACTGTGGGGGAGCCTCCCACGATTTTATTATTTTATAATATGGTCATAGGCCTAAAACGTATTCATCCTAGGAATTTGAATCCTAGGCTGAATCCTAATTACAAACTAAAAAGCTCTCCCTCTAAAAATCGTGGAGGGATGGAATTAAAACACTTAAAAGAAAGATTCCCTAACTACCAATAGGAAATAAGCACCTAACAACCAATAGGATTAATTCACTTAAATTGAACCATGGTCTGAACTGGTTCAATTTAAGTTTACAATTAAACTGAAAAAAAACTAAGTATGGGAATCAACTAAGGCTCCAAATACTAGGCCCTAATCTTAGGGCTTCTTCTTCTTGTGGATGCTTGGATCTGTATCACTCCGGTTCCTCTTCCTTCAGGGAAGAAATCAGTAGGGTGCAAATGGGTGTTTGTTGTAAAGCACAAAGCTGATGGGACTGTAGATAGCTACAAAGCCTGGCTGGTTGCTAGAGGATTTACCCAAACTTATGGATTGACTACCAAGAAACGTTTGCACTAGTGGCCATGATGAATACTGTGAGAGTGATTTTGTCTTATGCTATGAATCAAGAATGGGACCTTCAGCAACTTTATGTTAAAAATGCATTCTTGTATAGTGAACTGGAAGAAGAGGTCTACATGGATATTCCTCCAAGCTTTGCTTCTCAATAGACTCAAGAAAAGGTATGCAAACTTAATCGTGCCCTATATGGCTTGAAGCAATCTCTCAAGATGTGGTTTGGAAGGTTTCATAAGGCAATGGAATCTATTGGATTCAAGCAAAGCAATGCTGATCACACTCTCTTCATCAAGAGAACTCCTACACATGTCACTATTTTGATAGTTTATGTTGATGACATCGTTATCACAGGGAGCAGTCTTGAAGAAATCTCCTCCTTGAAGCAATTCTTGGGCAAGGAATTTGAAATCAAAGAGTTAGGAAAATTGAGAAATTTCCTGGGTATTGAAGTTGCTCATTCTGCGAAGGGTATCTCTCTCTCACAAAGGAAATACACCACTGATCTATTGACTAATACAGGAATGTTGTGTTGCAAGCCTGTTGATACTCCTGTAAAGCCCAATTCTCATCTTCGAAGCAAGGAAGGAGAACCGGTTGACAAGACCAGCTATCAGAGGCTTGTTGGGAGACTCATTTATTTGTCTCATACACGTCCAGACATTGCATTTACTGTGAATATGGTGAGTCAATATATGCACGATCCCCATTCCCCAACATGATATAACACAGTTGATTCCCGTGTCAGTTTTGCTGATATCTCTATCTTCCACTGCTCTGATTTTTTATTATTGATTTGGATTGTGAGGTTAATGTACTGCTTCTGTGATCTTGGAGGTCCAATAGGATGCTTACTAGCATCCTAGTCACACTTAGGTATAGGGAGTGGGGTGCTACATATTCAAGAAAATAAAAGAAAGACAAGGAAAGCCCAAAGGTAATTGTGCAAAACAACATGGAATGATATCAAAACAATTTATAACTCATGACAAAAGACCAACTCTTTGCAAGCCACCCATCTTCCACCCCAAAACCCCCCACAACATCACCCTCTAATAGTCACACCTGACTTCTTTTATCCCCTAAAACATATAAAAAAGAAGATTTTAGATAAAAATTTGAGGGAAAAAAATACAACAAAAACAGAGGGCAGGGAAAGCCCAACCAAAAAAAAAAAAAGGTACAGTTCTCTTCAACCCAAACTCTTGCATGACAGTTTCTGCCCTAACCAAAAATAAAAATAAAATAAATAAAATAACCCCTTCCATGACCCCTAACAGACAAATGATTCCCTTGAACCTCTATCGTTTTCGCATTTCTTGGCTCTAATTAATATGACAAAAGTCAAAAACTAAATGATGACCAAAGCAAGCAAGTTTTAGCCATTTTATTATCTCTCACCTGCAATTACTAGCATCACAGAAGTTTGTTGAAGAAGCTTTCTCTAAAGCATGCAATCGACATTTATCATGCCTATCGCAACCCTATGATTATCTGATTATGTTGGATCCAGCAATCCTGTTTCCTTGGGTCACAGAATACGATATTTCGCTGGTAAAACTGCAACAACGATGCTTATAACTGTGAAGGATGGCTCCCTTCTCATGGTGGGTGTAATGTAATTTTAGATTGGTAGGAGACCAACTAGAACCAATAACATGGATCTGCTATGGATTGGGAAAATCGGCTAGGTCAAATTATGTGAAATTGTGAAAATAGGGTTAGATGTTAGGATTAAGTTAGGAGAGTGTGGATAATTTGGGAGAGAAGAGATGTTGAAAGTTATAGTTAAATCAGATGACTAACTCTGAAATTATTGAGGAATCCTAGTAGAAATAGGATTGAGGGGTAAAAGGGTGATTTCAGACAATCAGTTAGGTGGATGGTAATGAAATTTGGTTCGAGTCTCTCTTAGGGTTTGAGGAAGATTCGATCAAAATTTCAGCAGGTTCTAACGGCTAGATTTGGCTGGGAAAAATTCTCAAAAAAATCACCTTGTATGTGACCATCTATAAGAGAAGAATAATTGCTGAATCTAAAATCAAGGAATAAGGTAAATACTAAACCCTTGTAACAGACTCTGGCGGAAGAACCCAAACCTACCCATGTTGTAGATTGGTTCTCAAAATTGGGGTGACTTTTGGGTCTGATTCTCTAGGATTTGAGTCAGCCTAGGGTGAATAACAAACACACAAAATCTGAAAAAGGAGTAAGAGAGATCTGTTGGGAAAACCTTCCCTACCTCCATGATTGTTTTGATGATAACAAACGTGTTGGTACAAGCCATTGTGTATAAACATGTCAACAGGTTTGTTGATGGAACCAAGAAGATCAAGCCAAGAAATTGAAAAACATAAAGCTCAAGAATGTTCAAGACAAAGCTTGAAAGATCAAGGCTTTGAAGATACCTCACCATTCTCACTAAAGAATAATTGAAGAATTCAAGATGAAGACTCTTATGAAGATGCTCGTGTGCACAATTACATTTACACACACACACTTGCATACTTGTATTTGCATTTGCATAATATTAA
The DNA here is from genome assembly GCF_018873765.1 of Telopea speciosissima. NCBI lineage: Eukaryota > Viridiplantae > Streptophyta > Magnoliopsida > Proteales > Proteaceae > Telopea > Telopea speciosissima. The sequence goes on along the minus strand of NC_057917.1, from coordinate 35,652,533 downwards.
TGAAATTGCATTTGCATCATATAGAGACCTTAGGAGGTTGTACTTGAACCCACATAACCTTAGGAAATGTTGGAAAAAGGTTGGAGCAAAGCCCCACGAAACCCCACAGTCAAAATTGTCAGAAATAAGCATAACAAGGGAACGGGACTGTAATCCAATCGACCGGATCTTAGAATCCATTCCATCCAGATGCTGGCAGTAGCAGCACGGGATCGTACTTGTGACTTGGTCCGATTGACCGGATCCAGTGGGACGATGGTCCGGTCGACCGGACTGCGACCGGATGCCTTTTTGTCTTCCAACCGCTATATTTTTCTAACAGCTATGATTCGGTCGATCGGATGGACCAAAAATAGATCCGTTAGAGCTCTTTTGCACATGTTTTTAGTGCATAAAATGACCCTATAAATAGAGGACTTGTGAGAGCTTTTCACATATCCAACACAGTCCAAAATACTACTTTTGTGAGAGGTGAAAAGTCATTCTAAAGTCCTATTGATTGAAGTCAAATTATCTCCATCAAGATCATTCTAGTTTGACTTCAACACTCAAGACCTTACAAGCTTTCATTCTAAAGAGAAGTTCTAAAGAAGGTCAAAACATTGAGCATTACTGCATATCATTCATCACTTGCAAGGAGTACATGGTATACTCCTTGCCTAGGTAATTCTTACCTCTTATTTATTGTATTGTTTATGCTTTTGAGTTAAGAAAGCATTAGTGTGTTAATCTAGACTGTACTTAGATTAATACGTTGGGATCCTCTTATCCTGTGAAAAAGATTGTAAATGTATTCTTCCCACCTATTGTACTGAAAGGAAGAAGCTAGTGAAATTCTCTCAAGGTTGGGAGGAGTGGATGTAGGCTGGGTTAGCTTAACCACTATAAATCTTATGTGTTATTCTCTTTGAGTATTTACTTTTATCTATCTTGTCTTAGTCAAAGAAAATTTTAAAAAGGCTAATATTTCACTAGTGATAACCTATTCACCCTCCTCTAGGTTATCTCACAAGATCAGCACCAGCCTTGTGGTTGCTCTTATCGCTAGGACAGAAAAGTAGAAAAAAAAAGAAGAGAGGATCTGAGAAGGGAGGTTCAAAAATTGCAAGGAGAGGAGAAAAACCCACAGGCCAATCCTTGGCTCCACAGCAACTCAAATCGAATCATTTATTCAACCGTAATATCCAACGATGAAGTTACATGTTTTAAAAAGGAATAACAAACTCCAACAACTGAATTTCAGACTTGTTGTTTGAAAATATCTTGAACCTTGCAGAGAAATTCCAGCAACTGAATGTTTCTTCAAGAGATCGGCTATCGCAGAATTGAAACTTGAATGGAGCTTGATTGGAGATCAATGGAGGGGGTTGGGGAAGGGGATGGCTATCTCAGCTCACCCTGGGCATCTCACCCAACCTATCTCAGGATTTTTTAACAAAAGCTAAAGCCAATATTCCATTAATCCAATTCGTGCACAACACTGGCCTCCTTTACAAACTTATATAGAAGACTCAAAAATAGACTTAGGCACTAAAAAGGAAAGGCCTAACCCTATCCTTAACTAATAAGGTAACCTAAATTAACTAAGAAAGTGAAATAATAAAGAAAACAAACTCAAAATAGGACTCTAACTAAACTAAGGAAGTAAATCCCATTTTCCCATTTTATACCCATATTTTAGGCTCATTAAATTGATCAATTACAAAATAAACCCATGAGATCAAAAGCCCAACACATATATAACCCAACCCAAAGCTTATTTTCAATAAAATATGCCCTCTAAGTGATTTATTTACATCAGGGTGCTTCTTTAGTCACCTCCCCACATCCTGAACCATAAATCCACCTGAGATGGTGACAAGACAACCTCTGTAAGGCAGATCTAGAATAAAAAGAAATCCACCTTCTAACGTTTGACAGCAATAGTCTAGGAACAGTGGGGAGATTGAAATAAACAGTGGCATGTTGGTCCATCCATAGGGCCTTTGGGAGGGCAGAAATAATTATGTGGGAAAAAGTTCAATAAAATGTGTGACTATAGTACATAATTGCATGGTTCTCAGAAAATTTACAAAGTTTTTGGAGGACAACTCCATCAGGTTCCATTCCTTTGTGTATAAGAGTTTCAGGAGGGACTATTTTGAATCAGATCTTTGTCTGAACTCAGAAGTCCTGTAATATTAGGGGGGAAGGGGATGTCTGATGTGATTAGATTCTCACTTATAAACATAGGCCATGCCATATCAACAGCAGAATGAGGGGGCTTGGCAATTTCTTAAGAGGGAGTTTTTATATTATCTTTGCCTTGTTCCTTCCCTCCTACTCATGAAGATGGACATATCCAATTCCTCTGTCATCCGGACATTTCCATGTTTTCAACGGTCAGGTATTTAGGTCTTGTTACCTAACTGCATTTACTATGCACTAACAGTCATAACAATGAATGGAAGGACAGTGAGCAGATTCTGGAGTGGAGAGATTGGAGGGGTATAACACTAATGAACAAGAAAAACCAGAGTTTCTCAAATCCAGAATAAAGACGTGGGAAGGAAAGACTTCTGTATGCTGAGTGAAAAGAAAAGAAGTTCATGGAGAACACTAAAGCTTAATACAGAATGGAACAGTCAAGAGACCTAATTCTGTAGGAAAAACACTGAACAATGAATTCGTGAAAGTTTGAAAAGATAAGAAATCAATTGGTGACAGTTGATAAAAAGAAGAAGATGGAGAAAAAAAATTTCTATGGGTTTGAGAAAGCTAAGAAGAAGTAATATTAAATTCTGAAAACAGCTTCCTATAGGTGGATATTGACAATGAAGCTGAGAGAAGGAAATCGGTTGAATACTACAATCTCCGTATGTCGGTGCCAAGGGGACAATATAAGTGTTGAGGAACAAACCCAATATTCTGTGAGTTTGGGATCCTGTAGTTGACAAACTCTATAAAAGATTGTCCACTCGGAAGTCGGAAGAGCAAATAAACATCTTTACGAGGCAGGATCACCTTCATCAAAACAATGCATTCAAGGCTACCACTTTATTACTTATTAGTCATTAAAGCTCATGAATTTTAATCAAATGGAGCAAAACCAGACTTTCTATATGAACTTAAGGAAATAAGAAGGAGAACCTGACAAAATGGGATATTATCTGCCCCTCTAAAGAAGAGGTTTAGCAACTTAGCTTTGGATAAGTTAGCTGATAGGAAAACTGCTTTTCTTTCAGAGACATGAAGAATTTCTGAGAGAGCGCCATAGATATTTGTATTCTGTGACAAAGCTAGATATGGCTTATATAGGGCGGGCCACCGCACAGCAGTAAGGTTGCTCCATTGCAACCAAGTAGTCGCGGATTCGAGTCAAAAAACAGCCTCCCCAGCAAGCGGGAGTAAGATTGCGTACAATATGACCCTCTGCACATACCTGCAGTGGCGGGAGCTCGTGCACTGGGTACGCCCTAAAAATCGATGTAGCTGCCAAAACCAAGTACTTACTAAAAATATGCCTCCGGGCAGGACTAGTCACGATTAAGACAGCAAATTCATCTGAGCACCAAAGCCATGAAAGCATGTCCGAATGTGGCTCAAAGTCTTTCTCATAGATTAGGAACAGAACTCAAGCATCCGTCCCTACATTATGTAAATGACATCTATTTCTTTATCCTAAGATTGACCCAAGGGTTTCCCAAAGGCTGGAGTCAGCACAAACTCATCAATATTCCAATAAAGGATTTCCGTATATAGTTGCATTGCCATAAAAGGACAATGTCAGATAAGGGCAACCGGTGCTAATAGGGACGAACACAAATGAAATTCCTCCAAACATTAAAAAAAGGCAAAAAACCAGAAAGAAACAGACCACGAACGAGCAAAAACAGAAACAAATCACAAAACACCCAAGTTCTCACCCTAAGATAGAAAACAGAAGCAATCCGGGAAAGAACACAAATGCAACCAAAAAATCAGACAAATACAAACCCAAATGATAAAGAAAAGAGACACATACTCGATTTGAACTCCACCATTAGAAAAATAGCGAGTGACATTATCGTGCACCCAACTATTCGCGACCTTCTTCGATGAACTCAAGTTTCTCAGCATCGAATTTGGAATGCCAACTGTGACATCGATTCGAGAACCCGACAGGGCCCCAAGAACGAGCGGGTCTGCATCAAAGAGTTTCACTTTAGTGATCTCATTGGACTTCAGTAGCTCCACCACATTGGTAGGTGGAAGAGGGTGGGAAGCAGAAGTTCCCCAATTCACTCCCATGGCTCCTATCTGCAACGCCGAGTTTGAAACGGCCAACACAATCCAAACCACACAAAGCTTCCGCAACATCTGCGAGACAATTTACCCTGCCTTTCATGAGGTTCCCAACTTTCGCTGATCACTTATCAGACAGGTGAAGCCGTGAAGGCGTGCAGCGATTGAGAAAGCGAACATTGTTTTTACGGTAAATTACACATTAGCCCCTGATTTTCAAATGAAACTCAGATCACCCCCTGATGTTTTAAAAACTCAAATCACCCTCTCTACAGTAACGGTGTTAATCTGCTATTAGTTATTGGTGTGAAAAGATTATTTTATCCTTGTTCTAAAACATTAGAATTAGATTTACAATACTACCCTTTAAAATCTATGTTTGGATGTCAAGGATAGTTTAGAGATTTAAATTTATTTAACTGGTTGACATCATCACTTAACAGCATAAAACTAACGGTATGGACTAATTTGTCATATTGGGATCTAAACCAAGGGTAATTTGAATTTTTTCAAAAACTAGGGGGTGATCTGAGTTTCATTTGAAAATTAAGGGGTGATGTGTAATTTACCCATTTTTTTATTTTCATAGTCTTTATTACTTTTAAATTGTAACTTTCTTATTTCCATTAAATTAATTTTTCATCACCTACATTTTACACATTTCACATATGTTTTTGTTTATTTTTTGTGAAATTTTTAATACTCACAATTTATAAAAAATATATTTTCCCCAGAAAAGTAGTTTTTATTGCAAACTGGAAACTGATAAATATAAAAAAAAAAAAATTTAATTTCGTAAATCATAATTTTTTACATTTAAAACATCATTTCCATAAGTTTTAGACTTTTTTTATATTTTGAATTATTTTAAAAATTATAAATTTGAAAACTTCATCATCCATGGACCATTTTTTTTCTTCTATTTTTCTATTTTCTGTTTTTTTTTTGCCAAAAACCCCTTAAATCACCAAAATTAAAAAAAGGGTAAATTACACGTCACCCCTGGTTTTCAAACAAAACTCAGATCACCCCTTGGTTTTTGAAAAAATTCAAATCACCCCTGGTTTAGACCCCAATATGATAAATTAGTCCCTACCATTAGTTTCATGCTATTAAGTGATGATGTCAGCCAGTTAAATAAATTTAAATCCCTAAACTACTCTTGACCAATGTTGAAGATGAAGGAAGGGTAGTATTATAAATTTAATTCTAATATTTTAGTACAAGGGTAAAATAATCCTTTCACACCAATAACTAACAGTAGACTAACACCGTTACTGCGGAGGGGGTGATTTGAGTTTTTTCAAAAACCAAGGGTTGATCTGAGTTTAGTTTGAAAACCAAGGAGTGACATGTAATTTACCCTAAAAAATTGTCATGATAAATATAAGGGAAAATTACGTTGTGACACCTTGAGGTTTATCCTAAATACAGAGTGACCCCTTGTGTTTCTAAATTATACAGTCGCACCCCCTGAGTTTTGGTTAGTTGTTACAGTCAGCCTCACTCCGTTAGTTAGGTGTTACAATGTTGGTTAAGTTTGCCTTCAAATGACTAATATACCCCTTCCAAGGTGTGAGCTTACCATTTTGCCTGTAGGGCATCCCTAACTTCACACCCCCCCTTCCCCTGTTACTCAAAAAGATGAGAAGTTGATACCATATCAAGAACATGTTGAGATGGTATCTGAGGAATTCGAAGAGATCTCCTTCTCCTATATGCCAAGGGATAGTAATCGGTTCGTGGATGTGCTAGCAACCCTAGCATCCATGGTTGAGATGGAATTTGGAACAAAGGTACATCCGTTCTCAATTGAGTTAAGACATCAACCAACATATGCCAATCACATTCATGCTTTAGCGATTGATGGAAGACCATGGTATGCAAATGTTACTGATTTCATAAGGGAAGGGCGATACCCTAAGGATGCCATAGCCAAGGAGAAACGTTTCTTGAGGAGATACGCAGCTCAATTTGTGCTACTTGAGGACATTTTCTACAAAAAGGTCATACGATGGAGTACAATTGTTGTGTGTTGATGAAGAACAAGCAAGGCTAGTCATGGATTGAATCCACCAAGACATATGTGGCCCACACATGAATGCAAAAATGATGGCCAAAATGATCCTAAGACTAGGGTATTATTGGAATACTATGAAAGCCGATTGTGCACAATATGTAAGGAAGTGTCACAAGTGTCAGATATTCGACAATCTCATACATACACTGTCGTCAGAGTTACACACTCTAAGGTCTCCCTAGCCATTCGCCACTTGGGCAGGTAAAGGTACTTTAAGAAGAGAGAAAAACCTGCAACAAGTAAGGACTGCCGAAAAAATCCTCACTGCGTTGGGTATGACTCCCTCGTAAAATATCTAGTCCCTTATTGTCTCAACCAAGACAATAGGAACAATGTCCCCCATAGGTCGTCATACCTATAGCCGGGGACCTACAACACAAATTCATGGTTAGCTGCCATAAAAGAAAATATCATGCCCCAAACCACCAGGAACCAGAAGTAGTTAATATAATTCACAAACACACATGCCCACAAGTAATGGATAATCAATACACAATGCAGTGGAAACTAAAGATTATCATAAAGGATTTAAATACATACAAGATGTTTGTGCAGTTCCCATTTCACACCTTGTTCATAGAGTCAAAGACCATGCTTCAACGCCCTTCATAAACCAGTGCATCTGCTTCTTAGAGAGTCTCTCCGGCTCGAGTATGAAGCGAGGAGGCCTCATAGGAATACAAGGCCCTCTCAACACTGGGCCACTGCCTGTAGGCCCTATCTCCCAGGTACCAGGCGTACCCAGAAGGCCCCACAAAGACCATGCACTTGTTGGGTAATCAGTTCCCTCCCCAATCATTGGTTTTGATGATAACAAACAAACCTGTTTGAAAATGGACATCAAGTCAAGAAGTCAAGAAGCCAAGAAACCCAGAACCAAAGAATCAAAGAACTTGGATGATTAAGGATGTTGTAAAGCCATACGAAGCTTCTTCAATAAGAAGATCTAATCAAGATCTTTTGAAGATTGAAGAACATCTTTGAAGATGTCAATATGAAGCTCAAGATTGAAGACTCAACCTTGTAGACACACACCACTTACACACAATGTACTGTATGATAATTTTAAATGAAAGTTACATTGCATACATCATGCATTTTAGAGACCTTAGGAGGTTAGATTATATACCATAATGGCCTTAGCATTAATAGGGTTCAATATGTGAAAGTATCCACTAAGAAAAATCACTGAAAATACCTTGTCTATGAACCGGTTTCAGAACCGATTGACTGATTGTTCCTTATATAGATTGACCGTCAGTCACAGAGGCTGAAGTGGGATGAACCTGTTGGGGAACCGATCGCCCAACACCAACCGGTTCCACAATCGATCGACCGACGATCGATCGGTTAGTCAATTTTGATTCCAACGGCTATATTTTCAATGGCTCTCTTAAAGAGGTCGACCGACACACAAAGTGGTCGACCGATTTGACTAAAAACTAGCCATTTTTAATCCGTTGTGACTCAAACTTAACCCAAATTTTTTGTATAAATAAAGCATCTTCTTACCTCTAAACACAACATTTGAAACCCCCCAAGTAATAGCCATTGAAGACTTGTTTGTGTGAGTTTCAAATCAAATGAGAGCTATATTCAAGCATCAATCTCAAGCTCTCTTTGTTGAAGTCTGGCCATCTCTTACAAGCATCATTCAAGAGAACTTCAACACATCAAAGACTTTCTCCAAATTCATATTTCAAGCTTTACTATGTTGAAGGGATTACATAGAGCATTCATATATATATCATTCTTCACTTGCAAGGAATACTTGTCACATTTCTTACCTAGGTAATCCTTATATTTTATCTTTCAATTGTTTATGCTTTTAAGTTAAGAAAGCATTTTTACATTAATCTAAACTGTACTTAGATTAGTAGGATCCTCTTATCTTATGAAAAAGAGTTAGGATCCTCTTATCATGTGAAAAAGAGTTAGGATCCTCTTATCCTGTGAAAAAGATTGTACATGTGTTCTTCCCACCTACTGTACTGAAAGAAAGTTACTAGTAGAATTCTCTCAAGGTTGAGAGGAGTGAATGTAGACTTGGTTTAGCCGAACCACTATAGATCTTGTGTCTTTCTATTTTCGCATTATTTCTGTTTACTATTTTGTTTCAAACACTTAATTGGGAGATAAATCAAAAAATGTTTAAAATTCACTAGTGATAACCTATTCACCCCCCTCTAGGTTATCTCACAATTGGTATCAGAGCGGGAGCTCAATACCCAAAGACTAAAGATCCATGATAGCACACCACAACGCACTTGAGGGACTAAATGTCTCGAGACCTCCACTGTTCAATGGAGATAACTTTGCATATTAAAGAATTAGATTTAAGAACTTTATATATGCACACAACTTAGATATTTGGCATGTTATTGAAAATGGTCTATATACTTTCACCAAGAAGGTTGGTGATGAGAATGTACCCAAAACAACTGACGAATTATCTCCAGTTGAAAAGAAAAAAATTCAACACAACTTTAAAGCTATTACCTTTTTGCAATATGCATTAAGCGAATCTAAATTTGATAAAATAGCTATGTCTGAGTTTGCTAAAGAGATTTGGGATACTCTTGTCATTTCCTATGAACGAACAACACAAGTGAAAGAATAAAAAATTGATAAGCTTGTGATTGAATATGAATTATTCAAGATGTTAGAAAATGAAACTATTGTTGATATATTTTTGAGATTTACTATCATCATAAACAAGCTGAAGGGATTAGGGAAGACCTACACCAAGTCCGAAAATGTGAGAAAGATTTGATGAGCACATTTCTGTGTGAAATCTTAGGGCATAAAAGCATACATTTTACCACATTGGACAGAGTTACTTGGTGCTTTCATGTGCGTTTCAGGTTTTTGGGCTATTTATTGCTATTCTGGACTATCAGAGGCTACATCTCTAATTTTACATGTAAAGTTGTCCAATATTTTTATATGGCTATAAAGAGGACTAAATTTAGAGCAGGTTGGACATGACGGAATGCAAGTACGCATTTGTTTAGGCCTCAATGTAGTGAATTATTCTTTTTAGCCCAAGAAATAATAATGGGCCAGAAATGAGCCAAAACGCAAGTCCGGGCCAGTTTGAATTTTTTGGAGATTTATATTTGGCATCGAGGAAGGCGATTATGATCAAGGGTTGAGATCCTCTCAAGTATTTACCTCTTTTTGCATTGTTTGTACAATTGGAGGAGAGAGAAAAGCCAAATGGGACCCCACACCTGTTCACATGTGACCAAGGGTAAGATGGGAATAAAGATGAGAGAAATAGTAGGAGAGATAGGAGGAAAAAGAGATTAAAGAAAAAAAAGAGATAATCTCTCCCCCTCTTTCCTAACTTCTTCTTCTCTATCTCCCACTCACGACTCTTTCCCCTCTTTCCTAACTTCTTCTTCTCTCTCTCCCCTATTTTACCTCTCTTTCACTTTTTACTTATATTTTATTTATTTATTTATTTTTTATTATCTTTTTTCTCTCTTATCCCATCACAAGCCCACGATTCCCATCTCTCTCTCCCTATCTCCCACTCACGACTCTCACTCCCCCTTTCCTAACTGATTCTTTTCTCTCTCTCCCCCCTTCTCTAATTAGATTGTCACATTCTCTCGATCTCTTTTCTCTTATCTTTTATTTTATTTTATTTTATTTTTTCTCACCTTATCTCCTCTCTCCACGATTTTTAGAGGGAGAGAAGCCCCAAATTCGTTGGAAGCATCTCTCCCCCTCTTCTCCCCTTTCCCCTATAAATATCCCCTCTTCTCTTGTAAAATGATGGATTCAATTAGTGAAATTTTATTTTCTTTTCTTATTTTTGGCTTTAGTTCTTAGTTTTGATTTCATAAATTAGTTCTTTCAAGTTCTTAGTTTTGCTTTCATAAGATTAGTTTAATGGTTGTAATTTTGATGTCATCAATTAGATCTTTCAAGTTCTTAGTTTTGCTTTCATAAGAGTAGTTTAATGGTTGTAATAGGTTTAGTTCATGCTTTAATGTCTTCAATATGGTTGTAATAGTTTTAGTTCTAAGCTTCCTAGTCTAAGCTCCTATGTTGATGACAAGACTTGGAGATTTAGAGGAGGAAGTCATGGTAAGTTCATGCAAGTATTCATTCAAGGTTCTTCAATTAATCTGGTTCAAGCACATCTAGGTTTGCATTCTCTAAACTCTCAATCTCATTCTCTCCTTCTCCCTATATTTCTTTTATTTCTCTTATGGGTTACTTTGTTTATGTGGTTATTTTGTTTATGTGGATGTGGATATGTGGCTACATTTTTATTACTTCCAACTTGCGTTAGTATAGGATTTTATTTTTTACTCTCAATTTACGTTAGTTTGATAGGTTAGATGTTCATGTGTTAGGACGCCAACTTAATCCCGTAGATGCGTAATTTGTTAGATCCGTTAATTTAGTTACCCTTAATTTAGTAATTTAATTAATTTGGTTCACTTCGCATTATTTTTAAGACTAGTTAAATAGAGTGATGTATATCTCCTCGTGTTCGACCCGTAGCTACGATTGACCCGTACGCTTGTGATTTTATTTTAACTCAAACAAGTTTTTGGGGCCGCTGCCGGGGAGATTATTGTCCATTTTATTTATCTAATTTTTAAGTAGTTCGAAGTGTTTTAGTTTATTATTTTTTCTTCTTCTAAAAAAAAAATAAATCAGTTTTTGAAAACCTCTTCTTGTTTCTCTTTAGTTTCAAATAGTGTGCGCCCTCTGTTTCAAATAGTGTGCGCCCAATCTAAAGTCCTTCATATGCTTCAACCCTCCATATTTTGGTGTCTCTCATAGGATTAAATTACCTATGACACTACATCTTGACTTGGTAGGGGGGATTGACATGTAACTTATCTTTGGAGGTGACCACTCTTGATAACAAGAAAGTGACATAGTGAGAGCGTTGAAAACATAAACGTATAGTAAGCCTTCACTCTACATCAGAATCCACATTGGAGTCGCCCGTAGGTGGCTATAGAAGACTATACGGGTTCCTTTGCTGTCAACCTATATGGCATCCTTACAGCTTTTGAACCATTGTTTCGCTTTTTGAGGGACAAATGCACCATCTACTTTAGGCTCCCTCTTGTTTTTAGCACTTTTTTTTCTTTTCTTAAGTCTTTTATTTTCTTTAATTTTTCTAAGGGAGACCTCAATTTGGGATAGGTGATTAGTTTATGCATGTCTGGTAAACTCTCTCTCCCTATCTCCCACTCACGACTCTCACTCCCCCTTTCCTAACTTATTCTTTTCTCTCTCTCCCCCCTTCTCTAATTAGATTTTTACATTCTCTCTATCTCTTTTCTCTTATCTTTTATTTTATTTTTTTTCCCACCTTATCTCCTCTCCACGATTTTTAGAGGGAGAGAAGCCCCAAATTCATTGGAAGCCTCGCTCCCCCTCTTCTCCCCTTTCCCCTATAAATACCCCTCTTCTCTTGTAAAATGATGGATTCAATTAGTGAAATTTTCTTTTCTTTTTCTATTTTTGGCTTTAGTTCTTAGTTTTGATTTCATAAATTAGTTCTTTCAAGTTCTTAGTTTTGCTTTCATAAGATTAGTTTAATGGTTGTAATTTTGATTTCATCAATTAGATCTTTCAAGTTCTTAGTTTTGCTTTCATAAGAGTAGTTTAATGGTTGTAATAGGTTTAGTTTATGCTTCAATGTCTTCAATATGGTTGTAATAGTTTTGTGGTCAAGTGCCTACTGCACTTGGTAGCTAGTGGTGCGTAAAGGCCCATTGCTACCAGGAGGTCTTGAGTTCAAGTCTCCTAGTTCACATCCTACATCTCCCCCCTTACCTATCAAAAAAAAAAAAAAAAATGGTTGTAATAGTTTTAGTTCTAAGCTTCCTAGTCTAAGCTCCTATGTTGATGACAAGACTTGGAGATTTAGAGGAGGAAGTCATGGTAAGTTCATGCAAGTATTCATTCAAGGTTCTTCAATTAATCCGGTTCAAGCACATCTAGGTTTGCATTCTCTAAACTCTCAATCTCATTCTCTCCTTCTCCCTATATTTCTTTTATTTCTCTTATGGGTTACTTTGTTTATGTGGTTATTTTGTTTATGTGGATGTGGATATGTGGCTGCATTTTTATTACTTCCAACTTGCATTAGTATAGGATTTTATTTTTTACTCTCAATTTGCGTTAGTTTGATAGGTTAGATGTTCATGTGTTAGGACGCCAACTTAATCCCGTAGATGCTTAATTTGTTAGATTTGTTAATTTAATTATCCTTAATTTAGTAATTTAATTAATTTGGTTCACTTCACATTATTTTTAAGACTAGTTAAATAGAGTGGCGTATATCTCCTCGTGTTCGACCGGTAGCTATGATTGACCCGTACGCTTGCGGTTTTATTTTAACTCAAACAAGATTCTCAGGTCACTTTCTCCCAAATGGAGACTGAAGGTTACGACCATAAAATAATCAAAGAATCTGAACATGGTCAATATGGATGAGCTTATGGGATCTCTCCTAACTCATGAAGTTGAGTTAAATGAAGATAACAAGTGGGCAGAGATGAAGGAGCCAAAGAGAAAGACTATTGCACTAAAAGCTGCAAACTCCTCTGATGATGAAATGGATGAAGATGAAAATCTGAGTATATCAGAACAGGAGATGTCTCTAATCCCTAAGAACTTCCAAAAATTCTTCAAAAGGAAAGGAAGAAAGTTCTTCAACAAATTACAAACATCAAGAGAGAACAAAGGTAAATACATCTCTAAGGATAAACGTTCTTTGTCTAACAGAAAAGATATAGTTTATTATGAATGCAGAAAGCCTGGTCACTTCAAAACTGAGTGTCCAAAGGGTCAAGACAAGAAGAAAGCCTATGTCACTGAAATATCATGGGATTCGGATGAAGAACAAGAAGAAGATCAATCCGAAGAAGAAACCACAAACCTAGCACTAATGGCTCATGAAAAAGAAAATGAATTAGAGGTAAATTCTGACTTTTTTAGTTCAAATAGCAATTCAATTGATTATATTGATACAAATGATATAAATGAAGATGATATAGAAAGAGGCTTTGAAGCTCTCTATGAGGCAAGCCAAAAGCTTGAGGCTTCCAACTCTACATTAGAAAAATAAGTTATTAATCTTCATAATAAGGTAGATAGTCTAATTGATTATATTGCTAAGCTTGAAGAAGAAAAGAAAAATTTGAAGTTGGCCTTGCTCACCTCTACTAAAGGATAAAAGTCCTTAGATGCTCTTCTTAGTACACCACAAAAGACCCCTCTTGATAAGGAAGGTCTAGGCTATGATGGGAGAATCCCACAACAAGCCAAAGGAAAGAGTAAGATGGTACATCCAAAAGAAGTAAGCCAAGGTCAAACTTCAAATTCTCAAGTCTCCTCTTCTAGAAAACCATGAAGAAAATAAAATCATGGAAAACCAAAGAATCATGCCTTCCAATATACCTATCACAAAAGGTATAGGTCACAAAGGGAATTTGTTCCCCAAGAGCCACAAAGGCAATACTATAGACCACAAGCTCTATACTTTATGGAAAGAAACTATAGACCTCACCCAAACCATAAGTCATACAAGCCTTACTACCTAAGACATTATGAATCATATATTCCTCAAAGAAGAAGGAGATCTCAAAAGTCCACCATCTCTCTTGAATATCTATCCTAGATATCAAAAACCAAAAACTCAAAAATTTACAACACAATCCAGATCATCCTCAAGTAGCTATGGTCAATCCCCAAGGAACCTTTATTCCATGAACTACTCTACTAAGAGACTATGGGTGCCCAAAGGAACCCTTGATCCTAACCACAATGGACCCATAAGAATGTGGGGGTCAATGTATGTTTAATCTTGTTTTGTAGGTATGCTTAAAGAGCAAAGATCAAATTGAATGGTACATTGATAGTGGATGCTCTAAGCATATGACATCAAATGAAAAGCTTTTTACAAAACTAAGAAAATATGATGGTGAATGGGTGAATTTTGGAGATAATGGCAAAGAAAAAATTATTGGCATCGAAAACATAAATATTGGAGGTACTACTATTTCAAACATTTGTTTGGTAAACAAACTTGCTTACAATTTACTTAGTGTAAGTCAACTTTATAGTACCGGATTTAAAGTAAACTTTAATGTTTCACATTGTTTAGTTATGGATGCTGTTGCATGTGAAAACCTCCGTCGTCCGGTTCTCCCACAGATAAGCCTGCAAAAAAGATGAGTGAGCGCAAGAGAGCCGGTGTGGCTCCTGCCTAGGAATCTTCGACGCTCAAGTTAGGTCTCCAGTGCAACAGTGTAACAACTAGTAAAAAGTGAGATGAGCGTTTGAGCTCCATACCTGAGTATTTATAGAGGGAGTTGAGGCGGTTGGGAGAGTCCTAGTATGTAGGAGTTCTTCTCTTGGAAGGCTCTTTCATGTAGAGCAGAGTGGAGAGATATTTTCGGGGTCGGACTCTCATTAAATAAGAGTCCATGTAAAGTGTGATTCTGTATTGCGATGGGATTGTGGATTGACCCTTATCCCGCGATTCTTGGGTGGTGCTGATGTGGCCTCGTGATCTCTGGTGGGAGCGTTATGGTGGCCTCTGTGGAGAGCTCGGCCTCGGCCTATGTGACCTGAGGGTCATCATAAGTTGTGTGTGGGCTCAGCCACACTATGGTGCTCCAATCGTGGCTGACTTGCGTAGGCTCAGGCCCAGGGGTCGACGGGCATGCAGCTCGTCCATGAAGGGCAGATCTCTGGGTTAGCATTGATCTGTCATCGTGCCGTGCACTCAATGCTCGGTTGACTTCTCGATGAGGTGCGTGCTCGGCTGGGTGCTCGACCCCAGAGTGGCGGAGTATCAAATCTGGCAATGATCTGGTCGGTGGGGCTCGGCACTGCTCGATTCGGTTCATTGATTGTCCTCGGCTAGGCCATGTGTCAGCCTCTGATTGGTGGGTGATTTATGCCTTATCACAGGTCCCCCCACTCATCAGGGGTCAGCTCGGCATTGATGAGTGAAGTTTCTTGGTCAGTTCGTCTGAATCCTCCTTGCGGCCGAATCGAGCTTCGTTTGTCGATGATTTGACATTGTACGGTCTGACAGTTGGGGTGTCAGTGCTAGGTCAGCAGGAGTCATTATGGCGGGCTTGAGAATTCGAATCATCCTTTGATCTGGACCGTTGATTCTCGTTGAACTCTCCTCGGCCATTGGATCGCTTCAGCCCAAGAGTTATTAATAGGTGACTCCTCCCTGTTCATTCTTCACTGCTTCAAGTTATTGACCGCTCGGCTAGCTTGGATTTCTCAGCTCTCCAATGCTCGGCGCTTTCTAGTTCGTGCTCAGCCCATCTTCAGCTCTTCTTCAACCAGTAAGTCTTCTCTGCCCAGTATGCCAGTTGGTAGTAGTCATGTGGGTGAGGTGTTCGCCGGGGTCGCAGAGGGTATGAGTTTGAGCTGAGAGCTCCCAGCTCGTTCTCCCATGATAGACCTGTTGGACTCAACCTCGGATGAGCCCATTGTTGCAGAGCAGCGTCAAGCCGACGTCGCCGAGCTTCCCTTGCCCATGGTGTCCGGCCTTGAGGCCCAGCCGATTCTTGATGATCGAACTAAGGGCTCGGGATCGTCTTCGACAGATGATGAGGAGTCAGACGAGGGAGGTTCTTCCCAAGGTGAGGTCGGTTCAGTCAGCTCATCTGCTGACGCTCCTGAGCCTGAAGAGGGGAGTGTTGGCACCGTCCCAAGTACAATTACTGATGCCGACCTCCACCGCCTCAGGGCGACCTATGCCATCTCCGAGGACATTAGACTCTGAGCTCCTTGTCCTGGGGAGATGACTTGCTCCATCAGGCCCGGCGAGGTGGCCTTGTATGAGATCCCATTCAAATATGCCTTCAGGCTTCCCATACTCGGCCTGGTGGATCAGATCTTGGACCACTTCCACCTCTCCCCAGGTCAGCTGGTGTCGAACTCATGGCTGGTCTTGTACGACTTCCACGTTCTCTTCTGCGAGATGGGCCGAGCTACGAGCATGGCCCTCTTCTCTCGGCTCTACTTTCTGAAGAGGTTATCGGAGAAGGGGTGGTACTATTTCACTCGCTGAACTGGGAAGAGTGCGGCCCTGAGCGGCCACAAATTTTTGGTCGGCACGCCAAGCTTTAATAAACACTGGAAGCCTCAGTTTCTTCCATCCCAAACTGCCCTTTCTGAACCAAGTGGAAGGACATCCACCTGAACTACGTCAATAGGACTCTGCCTCTGAATGAGAATGATCTAACATCGCTCGATCTGATTCGTCAGGACCCGCCTTTTGATGTCCTCCAGCTTCAGGAAGAAGGGTTTCACCAAAGGTGGAACCTGACTCCGGGTAGGGTATTCGAGCTGAGTCAGTTTCTGTCCCCCGAGCTGACCCATTTACTTGGTCTTTTTTCTTTTTGGTATGCTTCTAACATTCTGTCTTTCTTGCAGTGTGATGATCACATTTATGTGTGAAATCTTAGGGCATAAAACATACATTTTACCACATTGGACAGAGTTACTCGGTGCTTTCTTGTGCTTTTCAAGTTTTAGGTAAATTCTTGTGAAAATGGAGAAGATGATGTTAAGGAAATGTTTTTAAGCTGTTTAGAGGTGTTAATGACTTGGATACGTAGGCCATCGAGTCAGCTTCGTAACGGTTCAAACGACACTTGATTCCGAGTTGAAACGAAGAAGTTACGGCCGTTTCCATAACGAAGCGCGAAAATGGTCTGTAGGGATTTATTTGTAATTATTGATAGTCAGACGGGGACAAAGTGAAGCGAAAGCTCGGATTCTAGGGGCCTTAACGTAATAACCAGAAGTTATATTTCCTGTACCCGAAAGATTCCATTTGGAGGGCTCTGGACAGTCCAACTTCAACTTGAGATATCTTGGGCTCTTGAACTCCACATTGGACGAAATTTGGGTCTATTTTGGGTGATTTTTCACGAGGAACACAATGGTGAGGCCTATATAAGCACCCCATGCTCCACGTTTTCTGAAGGACAGAATGGGTATTTTATTTATTCTTGAAGGAATCCTAATCATCACCCTTACTCTCTCTCTCCTCCAACTTCTCAAGGGCACTTCTGGAATTCTACTTGGGATAGATTTATTTTGAAAGATATTCTCTCACCTATGGAAAGTTGAAAAGTCAAAGATGCTTTGATTTTATTGCTTAGAGAAGATATCTACAAAGAAAAGGAAGCACTTGTTAGAATTGGAAGTTTACTTTTCTAGAAATAGAAGGTCTATGTAAACAATCTTCTCTTCTTCTTCTTTCTAATTTTTTCTTTTTTTTCTTAGGATTCAAGGCATTGTAAAAGAGGAAGGAGAAGAGAATATTCTCTTTTCTTAGGGATATTTCTCCTATACTTCCCTCTTCTCTCTTCTCCTCTCTTCCCCCTATAAATACCCCTTGCCCTTTGGCTTGTAACAAGTTAATTTTTTAGTTCAGTTTTTAGTTAGTTTCTAGTTCAATTTTAATTCAGTTTTTAGTGTAATTTTTAGTTCATTCACTTAGTAAAATTTCTTTTCTTCTTCTCCTTCTAAGTTGTGATTTTTGGCTTTTCTAAGTTCTAGTTTGCTTTTTGATTTTTATTTAATGGTTGTAATAGGTTTAGTTTATGTTTTAATTTCAATATTCAATTGGGTTGTAATTTCTTAATTCTAGTTTAGGTTTTAAGCCTTCTAGTCTAAGTTCTTAAGTTGATGACAAGACTTGAAGATTTAGAAGAGGAGGCCAAGGTACGTTTATGAAATATTCAAGCTTTTCAGTTACATTCATGCAAGCACATCCAGGTTTTACTATCTAAACTCTCAATCTCATTCTCCCTCTCCTCTATCTCTCTCTATCTTCTTCTTCTTCTCCCTCTATTTCTTTTATTTTTTTATATGGTTGTGGTATGTGGATGCACTTTTATTCCCTTATTTATTTTCATGTGATTATGAAGTGTGGCTGCGTTTTTGTTATTCTTTCCAATTTACGTTAGTTTGATAGGTTAGAAGCTCATGTGTTAGGACGCCAACTTAATCCCTTAATTTTGTTAGATGCTTATGAGTTAGGATGCATTAATTTTCATTAGTTTCATTAGTTTAATTTAACACTTTAATTTGGTTCACTTTGCATTACTTTTAAGTTAGTTAAATAGAGTGGCGTATATCTCCTCGTGTTCGACTCGTAGCTACGATTGACCCGTACGCTTGCGGTGTAATTTTTAAACTCAAACACAGTGGTCATCCACATTCCCCCAATGGATTCCGCTCGGCTCAGGGCTGAGACCATTGCGGACAAAATGAGGAAGAACGTCGAGAAGAAATCTGGAGGCGAGTCTTCCAAGGCATTGAAGGGCAAGGCGACGCTGCTGAGCGCAGCTGAAACGATGGTCGGCCTCGAGGCCCAGAAGGATAGAGCCCCGCTGAGCCCCTCCCGAAGAGGGAAGGGTCGAAAGGGCGAGCTGAGCCCGCCGAGGGACATCAAATGCTAGAAGCTCTCGATCAACCTGACGTGTGGTGGTCCTCTGCCTGTGGCCTCACTGACCGACATCCCCCGGTACGTCTTGGGGAGGGCCTCGGCCAGTAATGTTCTAGTTCGGCTGAGCTAGCGGCTCTTCCCCGAGGCCTCGGCCCTGACATCGGCTGCTCATGCCAAGGAGTGGCTTGACACAAGTCGGCTCCCCAAGGACAAGGAAATGCTCGAGAAGTTGTCTGATCCCAAGCTCCTCTCCTCCCTGTTCCAGGACTTCAACATGGTAAGCTTTCTGCTTGGTTCTTGTGAATGGATCCGACCTGTGGAGTCTGATCTGACATTTGGTCGGATGTTTTCTGGTAGGACTTCGCCAAGGCAGTGGAGACCATGCTCTGTTTTGAGCGGCTTCTGACTGCAAATGATTCTCTCGAGGTCTAGGTCGAGCAAGCCAATAAAGAGGCTTGCGAGGCCATAGGGGCACGTCGTGAGACTGTCGCAAAGCTTGCCGAGGCGGAGGAGACGGCGGTGAAGCAGAAGGAGGAGGTCGAGACCTTGAGGGCTCAGCTCGGCCAAGCCAAGAAGAAGGCCAAGGAAGACCTGGCTCGGGTTGGAGCAAAAGCCATTAGCGACTACCTCATGTCAGTGGAATACACCAAGGTGTGTCATGAGATAAGGAAGCCGCCGTACGGAGAGGGCTATGACGCGGGCTGAGCCGACCTCCTAAAGGAGATAAAGGTCGCCTACCCCACCCTCAACCTTTCTCAATTTGATGATGACACGACCATTATGGTCGAGGAGTTGGGAGACGAGGCTGGGGTGGAGGTTGACCAGATTGGCCTGGCCGAGACCGCTCCCCGGGATGAGGTCGCCCCTTCCGCTGAGGATGTCGCTGACAAGGAGGTTGTCGCCGAGGACCCTGCTGTCGAGGACCCTGCCACCAAGGACCCCCTTCATATCGCCGAGCTCTAGGCCCCCTTTTTTCTCTTTGATGTATATGTTCCCCTGCGTTGGGTTTTGAACAAAATTTTCTCTTTTTCTCTTTTTTTTTTTGTTTTTTTATGTACAGGGCCGAGCTGCCCACTTTTTGTAACCTTGCTGAGGTGTCGGCCTTCAATGAATAGAACGTTTTTTTTCCAAATTTGCCTAAGTATTTGAGCTCGGCAGTTGTTTGCTTTCCTTTCTTTGTGAATTTGTTTTGAATGTTGAGATTGAACTGCTAACCCGGCCTTATAGCCGAGCTCGGGTCGGATACCCTTTGAGTGGCTACGCTGTCGAGCCGACGTTATGGCCGAGCCCAATGCCTTGAAAATTTTGCTTGAACTTTGGTATTCGTTCAGCTCGGCCAAGTCTATGTGGACCGGTCTAATGATTTTGTTGTCGGCCTATGAGGGTCGATCTTTGAGGTCGGCCAGGTCTATGAGGACCGGTCTTATGACTTGGTTGCCGACCTATGAGGGTTGGTCTTGGAGGTCGGCCAGGTCTATGAGGACCGGTCTTACGACTTGGTTGCCGACCTATGAGGGTCGGTCTTTGACGTCGGCCAGGTCTATGAGAACCGGTCTTACGACTTGGTTGCCGACCTATGAGGGTCGATCTTGGAGGTCGACCAGGTCTATGAGGATGGGACTTATGACTTAGTTGTCGAGCTATGAGGGTTGGTCTTCGAGGTTGGCTAGGTCTATGAGGACCGGTCTTACGACTTGATTTTAGAGCTTAAAAATATGCCAAGTGGTGGTGAAAGACTTTATTTTATCGAATCAAACGTCGGGGCCGAAGCCAAATACAAATATGCTCGTCATAAACCGTGCTGAGCAAATTACTTTAAGAATATTACTGAAAAAATTTCTTCAAATTTTTTGAGTTCCAAGATCTCGGTACCTTCTTGCCCCCCGTAGTCTGCAAGCGATACGTCCTTGGGCGAATCTGCTTGTAGACTATATGTACTGGCCTTCCCAATTTGATGCTAACTTTTCTTGCTGCCTTGGCTGGGACGTGTTGAGCTTTCTGAGGACGAGGTCCCCTTGGCGGAAGTGTCGCTCCTTCACCCTTGAGTCGTAGTACTTTGCCGTCCTCTGTTGGTATGTTGTGTTCTGGAGTAGGGCATTTTCTCGAACTTTGTCGAGGAAGTCAAGGTTGGCTCTCAGCCCATCTTCATAGGTCTTCTCATCAAAATTGAGCACTCGGTATGACGACACCATGACCTCGATCGGGGTGAGGGCCTCGGTCCCGTATGCTAGCCGAAAAGGGCTCTCCCCTGTTGGTGTTCTTACAGTCATCCTATATGCCCATATGACACTTGGGAGCTCTTCCACCCATCTTCCTTTGGCCTCATCCAACCTTCTCTTGATGCTGGCGAGTAGTGTTCGGTTGGACACTTCTACTTGTTCATTTGCTTGTGGATGAGCTACTGAGACTGGTCAGAAGTCAATATAGAAGTGCTTGCAGAACTCTTGGAAGGCCGGGTTGTTGAATTGTGCGCCATTATCTGTGATGAGCACTTTTGGTAGTCCGAACCGGTAGATGGCCTTATCTTGGAAGAATTTCTCCATGCTCTTCTCGGTGATGGTAGCCAAGGGCTCTGCCTCAACCCATTTAGTGAAGTAGTCGATGGCGACGACCACGTATTTTCGATTTCCGAAAGCCAGGGTGAAGTCTCCAAGTATATCCATCCCTCACATGGCGAAAGGAATTGGACTCCACATAGAGGTCAGCTTGGTTGCAAGTCGGCTTGGCACTGGTGCGAAGAGCTGACACTCTTGCACGTCTTCACATACTTTATGGCTTCTTCTTGCATTTTTGGTCAGTAGAAACCTTATCGCAATATCTTGTATGCTAGGGCTGGGCCACCCATGTGGCTCCCACATATTCCTTCGTGCACCTTAGCCAGGGCGTACTCAGGGCCATTCGGCCCGAGGCATCGGAGAAGGGGCGCTGAGATGGCTTTCTTATAGAGCACCCCGTCGATCATAGTGTACTTGGCCTCATTGTTTGAGGCTGAGAACTTGAACCTTAGGGCATATTGAACGCGAAAGCCTTCGGGGCTCACCAGGATCAGCCCAGCTCCGCTTCCTCCGGGGTTGCTCGAGCCGTCAACGTTCATGGTCCAGGTCGG
Source organism: Telopea speciosissima (assembly GCF_018873765.1). NCBI lineage: Eukaryota > Viridiplantae > Streptophyta > Magnoliopsida > Proteales > Proteaceae > Telopea > Telopea speciosissima. The sequence continues at coordinate 35,630,609 of NC_057917.1, read as the reverse complement.
GTCGGCCTCAGCTTCTGTATTGGCTTCTTCTACTGTCTTCTCTTCCTCGACCTCGAGGTCGGGCATTGTGCACTCGGTGACGAAGTCGGCAAGGGCTTATCCTTGTATCGTGGTCCTCAGGCGATAGCTTATATCATACTTACTCAGCTCAACCGCCCAGGTGATCAGCCGACCTGATACGTCGGGGTTGTACAATATCTTCTTGAGAGGCTGGTCAGTCAACACCGCGATCAGATGAGTTTGAAAGTATGGCCTTAGTTTTCTCGCGGCCGTGACAAGAGTGAATGCTACCTTCTTGAACTTGGAGTATCTCGTCCCAGCGTTGACAAGAACATGGCTGATGTAGTATATAGGCTTCTGAGCTCGGCCTTCTTCCCTAACCAACATCGCGCTGACCGCCACCAGGGTAGTAGCTAAGTAAACTTGAAGATCTTCTTTTGGCTCGAGTCGGTTGAGCAGAGGCGGGTTCTCCAAGTATTTCTTTAGCTCCTCAAAAGCTTATTGGCACTCGTCAGACCAGATGAAGTCCTTCGGGTTTTGGATGTTCTTGAGGGCTTTGAAGAACGGTAGGCACTTGTCGCTCAACCTCGACATGATTCGTGCCACTGCTGCCACTCACCCATTTAGCCTTTGTACTTCTCGGATCGTCCTTGGAGAGCTCACCTCTTGGATGGCCTTGATTTTTGCCGGATTGGCTTCGATGCCTCTGACGGAGACCATGAAGCTGAGGAACTTTTCCGAGGTCACACCGAATGCACACTTAGCGGGGTTTAGTTTCATTTGGTTCTTCCTCAATAAGCCAAAGGCCTCTTCTAGGTCGGCCGAGTGGTGGTCGGCCTTCAAGCTCTTTACTTACATGTCGTCCACGTAGACTTCCATGTTTCTTCCGATCTACTCACGGAATATATAGTTCACGAGCCGTTGGTATGTTGCTACAGCGTTCTTCAATCTGAATGGTATGACCTTGTAGCAAAAATTTTCTTGGTCAGTTCGAAATGTTGTGTACGACTCATCCTCCTCATGCATCATGATTTGGTTGTAGCCGGAGTATACGTCCATGAAGCTCAACATTTTGTGCCCCGCCGTGGCGTCAATCAAGAGATCAATCCGAGGTAGTGGGTACTCATCCTTTGGGCAAGCCTTGTTAAGGTCGGTGTAGTCGACGCACATCTTTCATTTCCCGTTCGACTTGGGAACCATAACGACGTTTGCCAACCAAGTCGGGAATTTTTCTTCTTGGATGAAACCTAATCGACTTAGCTTCTCTACTTCTTCCTTGTGGTGGCTTGGCGATCAAGGGCATAGTTCCTTCTCTTCTGTTGAACCGGCTTTCAACTCGGATCTATGTGTAGTCGATGCTCGGCTATATATCGAGGTATATCGGGCATGTCGACGACCGACCAAGCGAATACGTCATCATTTGCCTTCAAGAAGTTTTCGAACCGATTCCTTTGTTCCTCGCTCAACAATGACCCGAGTTGTATTGTCTTCGTCGGATCTTCATCGCTGAGGGAGAATGGGGTAAGGTCTTCTACAAGTCTTCTGCGCCTTTCTGTGAGCTCATCCTACTGGTCTTCTGGGAGGTGTTCGACACACATCGCTATTCCTCGGACGTTGCCTTTATTTTGCTTGACGAATGTGGCATAACAATCCCGAGCTTTCTGTTGATCACCTCGGATTTCTCCAATGCCGTTCTCTGTAAGGAACTTCATCTTCAAGTGTGTCGGCGAGATGATGGCTTGGAGAGCGGTTAATGATGGGCAGCCGAGTATGGCATTGAAGGCCACCACCGATCGCACTACCATGAATTTGACTTGGATCGTCGCTTGATATGGAGCTTGTCCGAACGTGACCAATAGGTCGATTGAGCCCTTGATGGTGGCGGCGGTGGCTCCCGAGAACCCATGAAGTGAGGTGCCCTCTGGCTTGAGCGCTTCATCGCCGAAGCCAAATTGTCGGTACGGGTCTTGCGACATAAGGTCCACAGATGCGCCCGTGTCGACTAATACAAGATGAACGGGTCTCTTTGCAATTTTCACCTGGACCACCAATGCATCATCGTGACGTAAACTTATACCTTCCAGGTCGGCCTCGGTGAAGGAGATTGCCGCTTCAGACTTTGGCCTTTTACCTGGCATCTCGGCGACTCTGACAAACCGCGCGTTTGCCTTGGCCTTTCGAGTGGACCCTTGTTCGGGCCCTCTGAGGATAGTGTATATGGGAGCTCCCTTGTCACTGCTTGGCCCAGATCCGTCATCTTTCTTCGCCGCTCGGGCTTTATCTTCGTCACGCTCAGCCCGCCTATTTTTGGGCCTCGGCTCAGCCCTCCTTTGACCGCTATCTTCAGGTCATCGACCCCCACGTTCTGCTCGGCCTCCCTTGACATATCGCTTCAGGTGCCCCACTTTTATCAGCTCTTCAATTTCCCTTTTCAACTGATAACAATCCTCGGTGTCATGATCGGTGTGTCCTTGTGGAATTGACAATACTTGTTGGGATTCTGAGATGACCCAGCTTGCATTGGTCGGGGTCAGCGGATGTACCCGCCATCCTTTATTTGCATCAAAATCTCCTTTTGCGAGGTATTCAGTGGGGTGTAATCGGGACTCAGTCTAATCTGTCGGCTTGGCGATCCATGCTGGGTCTCTTTTCCTCTTTGCGGTCATCGGTCGTCGGCCTTTTCTTCTCGGCTTGGCCTTCGTTTCCCTTTCGGGCTTGGAGCACCTCGGCCATATTTACAAACTCATTGCACCTCTCCAAGAGCTCGACCAGGTTTCTGGTCGGCTTCTGGGCCAAGTCCTTGATGTGGTCTATATCAGCGAGCCCGTTGCTCATCGCAGTATGGGATGTGGCCTTATCTACATCCTTGATGTCTAAGGATTCTTTGTTGAAGCGTGAGACGAACGCTTGGATCGACTCATCAGATCGTTACTTCACGCTAAGGAGGTTGACCGTTGTCTTCTTATGTTTCATGCTACTCTAGAAGTACGTGACAAAGGCTCGATAGAGCTGAGCAAAGCTCGTTATGGAGTTTGGTGGCAGCCAAGAGAACCATGAGGTTGCCACGCCCTTGAGAGATGAGGGGAAAGCCCGACAAGAGACAATCTCGATTCCCCCATACATGGTCATCATCGCGTTGAAGTAGTTGATATAATCCATCGGGTCGATCAAAGGGAGGCGGCTTGAACCCGGCCGATAGTGGCGCGGTCATGATCTCAGGAGGATAAGGGTGTCGTCTAACCAGGGAATAGGCGTCCGGGGTCACCTATTTCTTTAATCCCTCCACCTACTCGACCAAGTCTCATAACCACTTCTCCAGCTCCGTTTCAGGTACTCTGCCGTTCGGCTCGTCCACCTGATGTAAATTGTCCCGTTCATTTGGTCGAGGTCAGCCATTTTGTCCTTCAGCTCAGGATCGGATCACTTGGTCGTCCCGTTGAGGTTGGCCATTCTGGTCGGCTCGGTCAGCATCACCCCTCCTCATTCTTCTTTCCATCTGGAAATTGGACCCACGGGGCTTCTCGGCTGTTCTTCTCGGAGAGGCGGCGGGCTTCGGCACTGGGGGGCTACTTCTTGCTATTCTCGATGTGCGCTCGGCTATCCCTCCTCTCTAAGCTGGCCCAAAAATACTGATCTCCTCGCTATCGATGCCGCTGGTTAAATCTCTTGCCCAGTCTTTGGGCTCCGACGATGCTTCTGCTCACCCCGCCGAGCGGTCCTATTGGGTCGCGGAGGAGGAGTTTTCTGATGAGGCGGATGTGACAAAGTGGTCGGGGTCGGCTCAGCCCGATGCTGGCCACCATTCTGCGACAAGTTTCCCTCTACGCAGACTGGGGCTGGAGGGGGCGCGATCAGTGGTTGACCCACCAGACCACCCCAGGCCATCTGGGTCATGAAAGTACGCAACATCTCGTTGGTGTGGAGCATCTGCAGCTACAAATCCATAACTTATCTGTTATTTTCCCAGGCTTCTGGATCCAAATCCTCCGGTAAGGGTGGCGGCAGTGGTAGGCTTAGCCCGTTCAAGTTTGGCTCGACCTATGTCCGGTCAGCCGTTGCTGTGTCCAGCACACTTCCACCATTCCCACCCTTCGGCGGGGCAGTTGGATTGGCCGCGGGGCCCATGCTGGGCTGCACACCCCTTGCCCAAGGGGGTCTTCCGATTGTCCCTTGCTGTGATGCCTTAGGGGGCCGCAAACGTCTCGCTTGCCTATCAAGTTACTGCTCATCCCCGTGGGAGGCAGAGCCGTGCTATCCTGATCTTGTTTGCACCATTGTTCCTGCTCTTGAAGTTGGTAGAAACATCGATGGCTTGCTGACATCGTTCCCACAGACGGCGCCAAATCTGTTGCATGTGAAAACCTCTGTCGTCCGGTTTGCCCACGGATGAGCCTGTAAAAAAGACGAGTGAGCGCAAGAGAGCAGGTGTGGCTCCGGCCTAAGAATCTTTGACGCTCAAGTCAGGTCTCCAGTGTAACAGCATAACAGCTAGTAAAAAGTGAGATGAGCGTTTGAGCTCCATACCTGAGTATTTATAGAGGGAGATGAGGTGGTTGGGAGAGTCCTAGTATGGTAGGAGTTCTTCTCTTGGAAGGCTCTTCTATGTAGAGCGGAGTGGAGAGACATTTTTGGGGTCGGACTCTCGTTAAGGTAAGAGTCCATGTAACGTGTGATTCCGTATTGGGCTGGGATTATGGATCGACCCTTATCCCACAATTCTCGGGTGGTGCTGACGTGGCCTTGTGATCTCCCGTGGGGGCGTTATGGTGGCCTCTGCGGAGAGCTCGGCCTCGGCCTATGTGACCTGAGGGTCATCATAAGTTGTGTGTGGGCTCGGCCGCACTATGGTGCACCAATCGCGACGGACTTGCGTAGGCTCGGGCCCAGGGGTCGGCGGGCGTGCAGCTCGGCCGTGAAGGGGAGATCTCTGGGTCAGCATTGATCTATCATCGTGCCATGTACTCAATGCTCGGTTGACTTCTCGGTGAGGTGCATGCTGGACCCCCGAGTGGCAGAGTATCAAATCTGGCGATGATCGGGTTGGCCCAGCTCCGTAGAGCTCGGTTCGGTTCATTGATTGTCCTTGGCTCGGCCATGTGTCAGCCTCTGATTGGTGGGTGATTTATGCCTTTTCAAATGCTAATGATGAAATCATATTGGAAGGAACTAAAAATAACAATATATATACTTGTATTATTGATGACGTTAGTCCTAGTATTACATGCTTGATTTCACATGAAGAATCAAATATTTGGCAGAGAAAGCTTGGTCATATAAATGTTAAGTTGATAGAATCCATTGCATCAAAGGATCTTATTAGAAACTTGCCTAAACTCAACTTTAACAAAAACTATTTTTGTGATGCTTGTCAAAAAGGGAAAGAAGCAAGAGTTTCTCATAAATCTAAAAATATTGTATCTACAAGTAGACCCAATGAATTACTTCATTTAGACTTGTTTGGTCCTATACCTATTCTAAGCTTGAGTGGTAAAGTATATACGTTTGTGATTGTTGATGACTATTCTAGATATACTTGGACCTTATTTCTTAAACACAAAAATGATGCTTTCAATGAATTTGCAACACTATGCAAGAAAATACAAAACCAAAAAGGCTATTTGGTCACTACAATAAGAAGTGATCATGGTGGTGAGTTTGATAACTCAAACCAATTTGAAAAATTTTGTGATGATGAAGGTATCACACACAACTTCTCAGCTCCTCGAACTCCTCAATCTAATGGGGTTGTTGAAAGAAAAAATAGATCACTTCAAGAGACTGCCCGAATCATGCTTAGTGAATATTCGTTACCAAAATATTTTTGGGCTGAAGCGGTAACTACTGCTTGCTATGTTTTGAATCATATTTTAATCCGAAGGATTTTGTCTAAAACTCCATATGAATTATATTTTGAAAAGAAACCCAAGGTTGACTATTTTCAAATTTTTTAATGTAAATGCTTTGTCTTGAATACCAAAGATCCCAAAGAGAAATTTGAAGAAAAATCTGATGAATGTATTTTTCTTGGATACTCTGGCAATAGTAGAGCCTATAGAGTATTTAATAAAAAAGACCTTAACTGTGGAAGAATCCATGAATGTCAAATTTGATGTTTCACTTCCCAAAGACAGATATAAACCAATGGTTGATGATGATGAGGATACATTATCCGAGATCAAAAAGAGAGTTGAGACCATCTCTCTAGATGATTCCATCAAAGATAACCCTTTAGAAGAGTCAACTGAACTTCCTAAAGATATAAGACCTGTAAGGCATCACCCCTTAGACCAAATAATTGGGAATATTGAGAAAGGTATTCAAACTCGATCTAAAATCCAAAATACTTGTGATTTTGCTGCTTTCTTGCCTGTGATTGAACCTAAGAACATAAAGGAAGCACTGCTAGATAATGATTGGATTTTGGCTATGCAAGAGGAATTACATCAATTCGAAAGAAATGATGTTTGGGAACTTGTTTCAAAACCTAAAAATAAATCCATCATTGGAACAAGATGGGTTTTTAGAAATAAATTTGATGAAAATGGAATTGTTGTAAGAAACAAGGCAAGACTAGTTGCTCAAGGCTATAATCAGCAGGAAGAAATTGACTTTGATGAGACTTATGCTCCTGTAGCTAGATTAGAAGCTATAAGAATGTTGTTAGCATTTGCTTGTCATAAGAACTTCAAACTTTATCAAATGGATGTAAAAAGTGCATTCTTGAATGGTTTTATAACTAAAGAAGTTTTTGTTTCACAACCTCCTGGATTTGAAAACTCTACTTTGTCTAATCATGTTTATAAACTCAAGAAGGCTTTATATGGACTTAAACAAGCACCTAGAGCCTAGTATGATAGATTGAGAAGATTCCTTATTGAACATGACTATATTATTGGTAAAGTAGACATAACTTTGTTTGTTAAGCACAAAAGTTCACATTTAATCATTGTTCAAATATATGTCGATGATATCATTTTTGGTGCTACTGATAAATCTCTATGCATTGAATTTAGTAATTGCATGAAAAATAAATTTGAAATGAGTTTAATGGATGAATTGAATTTCTTTTTAGGACTTCAAATTAAACAAATTGAAAATGGGATTTTCATTAATCAGTCTAAATATATTAAAGAATTATTGAAGAAATTTGATATAAATGCTTAGAAAGCTTCTTGCACTCCTATGAGTACCTCACTAAGTTTATCAAAAGATGAGAATGGAACTCCTTTTGATCCCACTCGATATCGAGGTATGATTGACAGTTTGCTCTACTTAACAACAAGTAGACCAGACATTATGTTTAGTGTTTGTGCCTATGCTAGATTCCAAGCTAGCCCTATGCAATCTCATGCTAGTGCAGTTAAAAAAATTTTCAAATATTTAAAAAACACTGTTGATGTAGGATTATGGTATCCTATAAACAATAATTTTGAATTACTTAGCTTTTCTGATGTCGATTTTGCTGGTTGTCATCTCGATCGCAAGAGTACAAGTGGAACTTGCCACTTTCTTGGATCATGTCCTGTTTCTTGGTTCAGTAAGAAACAAAATTACGTCGCACTCTCTACTACTGAAGCTGAATATATTGCAGCAGGTAGGTGTTAGGCTCAAATTCTCTGGATGCGCCAAACCCTCACTGATTATAGCATCTCTTTTGAAACCTCAAAAATCTTGTGTGATAGTACAAGTGCTATAAATCTCAGCAAAAATCCAATTCTTCATTCTCGAGCCAAGCACATCGACATTCGTCACCATTTCCTTCATGACACTGCTCAAAAGGGCAAAATTGTCCTTGAACATATCGACACTGCAAGGCAAGTCACAGACATTTTCACAAAACCCCTATCCAAAGAGCGTTTCTGCACGCTTCGATGTGAGTTGGGCATCTGCAATCCTTTTTGAATAAAAGCATCCAAAAATACTCCTTTTGATTAAAAAATCAGTTTTTGTTCCAAAAATTCAAAAATAAAGGATTTCTGCCCCAACCAGTCGACCGGATCGCTAAAATTTTGTTTTTAAGGGAATCCGAGGGGTCATTTCTTCATACCCTCTCATTCTATTTTCGTGCCTCTTCATTCCAAAACCCCTGAAAAAACATTCTAGGGCAAAACCTCTATAAAATCCCTTGAATCCTTGCCCCATTTCACTTCAATCTCATCCTCTTCCTTCAAAAACCTCTTTTTCTCCATCAATGGCTCTAAAGGATGGTGCTCCAAGCAAGAAGAGAAAGACCACTGCAAACAAAGGGAAGACTAGGGTTTTCAATGAGTCTCTCTTCTCATCTCTTAAAGCCTCTCTGTTTTGGCCCAAGTATTTGAAAAGGAAAGTGATCCAAGAACGCCATGTGAGGACTGGAGAACTCCAAACTGGTAATATCTCTGAATTCTACACTTTTCTTGGATGGGATTTTGCACTTTACCACACCAATTTCTACTATCCTGCTTTGGTAAAGTATTTTTATTGCAACTTGGAAGTTGAAGGCCAAGATGGAGACTTGAGAATCAAATCTCTAGTCAATGGCACTCCCATCTCTTTCAATATGAAAGATTTGGAAGATATTTTGAATATTAGGGCTTATGGTGAGTTCAAGTATCTTAAGACCAAACAGAATTATGATGATTTCATGAATGAGGGTGAAGTCTATGGCAAAATCATGCAAACTTATGATAGAATCTCCCAAAATGTCAAGGCTGTCCAACTTCAAGACATTCCTAGGGTGATGTGTCTCATCAACTCCTACAATCTTCTACCCAAAGGAAGCCATAGGGATGCAATGAAACCCTTTGAGGCATACCTTGCTTGGTGTTTGGTTACTGGAAACCAAATTAGCCTTCCATAGCTCATGATGAGGGTAATGGAAACTGCTTCCAAGAGAGTTTCCCAAGACAGTCTTCCATATGGTAGGACTCTTACTACAATATTCTACCATTTTCAAATTGATTTCTCAAATGAAATTCTTGAAGACAAGCCGTGTGACATTGATGCTACAACCATCAAGAAGATGAACTTGTCCATTGTTGCTCCTGTTACTGAAAATCGCAGGAGGAAATCAAATGCATTTGGCACTGAAGAAGAAGACTATGATGAGAGTGATGATGAGCACTACAACCCTCCAGAAGGATCCTCCTCCACTTCTGATCGCCAGATGATGCTGGACTACATGAAGGCCACTACTGGACGCCTTGACTCCCTGAACGACAAGATGAACTCCATGATTCTTCAACTTTCTCGCATCACCCAGCACTTCAACATTCCTACTGCTCCTGATGCTGATGATGCTCCTGATGCTTAGTCTATCTTCTATTTTTAGTCTTTAAAGCCTTGAACTTCTAAACAACTTAACTTTGGTACATTTGGGTTGTAATAGCTTAGACTATGCACTGCTTTTCATTCCTGCACTCCTACATTTAAACCTTTATATGCTATTGACTTTATATGCTTATGGTTTAAATATTGGTACACATGCTTTATTATTTCCTTAATGCATATTTGTAGGGGGAGCTTACTTGCGTATGCTCATACTTGGCTACTAATATTTTCTGCAGGGGGAGCTTATTGCTCTTTTCATCCCTTACCTTTTTGCTGTTGACAAAAGGGGGAGAGCAAAGTGATGATTTAATTTCTCAGAAAAGTGGATGATTTCTGATGGCAATTTTTTATGGCAATTAATTATTTCTTTTCTTATATTACATACATAATGCCTATGATAATATACTTAATGCTTATGATGATGTATTTTTGTCTTGCAATTTTCAAAATTATATATCATTGCCTTTTTGTTAAATCATAAGGTTTGTCATCATCAAAAAGGGGGAGATTGTTAGGTAATCACTTCCCTCCCCAATCATTGGTTTTGATGATAACAAACAAACCTGTTTGAAAATGGACATCAAGTCAAGAAGTCAAGAAGCCAAGAAACCCAGAACCAAAGAATCAAAGAACTTGGATGATCAAGGATGCTGTAAAGCCATATGAAGCTTCTTCAATAAGAAGATCTAATCAAGATCTTTTGAAGATTGAAGAACAACTTTGAAGATGTCAATATGAAGCTCAAGATCGAAGACTCAACCCTGTAAACACACACCACTTACACACAATGTACTGCATGATCATTTTAAATGAAAGTTGCAATGCATACATCATGCATTTTAGAGACCTTAGGAGGCTAGATTATATACCATAATGGCCTTAGCATTAATAGGGTTCAATATGTGAAAGTACCCACTGAGAAAAATCACTGAAAATACCATGTCTGTGAATCGGTTTTAGAATCGATCGACCGATTGGTCATTACACAGATCGACCGCCAGTCACAGAGGCTGAAGTGGGATGAACCTGTTGGGGAACCGGTCGCCCAACACCAACCGGTGTCATAACCGGTCGACCGGCGATCGATCGGTTAGTTAATTTTGATTCCAACGGCTATCTTAAAGAAGTCGATCGGCACACAAAGTGGTCGATCGATTTGACTAAAAACTAGTCATTTTTAATCCGTTGTGACTCAAATTTAACCCAGATTTTTTATACAAATAGAGCATCTTCTTAGCTCTAAACACAACACTTGAAACCCCCCAAGTACTAGCCATTGAAGACTTGTTTGTGTGAGTTTCAAATCAAGTGAGAGTTATATTCAAGCGTTAATCTCAAGCTCTCTTTGTTGAAGTCTGGCCATCTCTTACAAGCATCATTCAAGAAAACTTCAACACATCAAAGACCTTCTCCAAATTCATATTTCAAGCTTTATTATGTTGAAGGCATTACATAGAGCATTCATATACATATCATTCTTCACTTGCAAGGAATACTTTTCACATTCCTTGCCTAGGTAATCCTTACCTTTTATCTTTCAATTGTTTATGCTTTTGAGTTAAGAAAGCATTTTTACATTAATCTAAACTATACTTAGATTAGTGTGTAGGATCCTCTTATCCTATGAAAAAGAGTTAGGATCCTCTTATCCTGTAAAAAAGAGTTAGGATTCTCTTATCCTGTGAAAAAGATTGTAAATGTGTTCTTCCCACCTACTGTACTGAAAGGAAGTTACTAGTGGAATTCTCTCAAGGTTGAGAGGAGTGGATGTAGGCTTGGTTTAACCAAACCACTATAAATCTTGTGTCTTCCTATTTCCGCATTATTTTTGTTTACTATTTTATTTCAAACACTTAATTGGAAGACAAATCGAAAAAGGTTTAAAATTCACTAGTGATAACCTATTCACCCCCCTCTAGGTTATCTCATAGCACTGAGGCACAAGTCTTCTAGCAGCCTCTAAACGAGCCTGGAGGCCCAACTCAATAGACTCGAAAGGCTGCCACACCACCTGTCAACATGAGTCAAGGTCAATATCAAGTCAAACATAAGGCAAGCAAGAATAGGCATAAGAGAGAAATTTTACCTCCTGAGGGGAGAGTCGGTCCAACATCTCCCTCACCACTGACACCGGGACCTTCCTTTCCTTAGGACGGGTGTTGTCAGCCAGCCACATCCTCACCCTAGGAAAATATATGTCGTCTCGAGACCTCAACCTAGGGGCACGTAACCCAGATGATCATAACACCAGCACTGTATTCAGGATAAAAGACATCAATACAAGCAACATATCAAATACAGCCACAATTCAAATTAGATACAAGAAAGGGAAGATAATGGATTACCTCTGGTACGAACCAAGTGCCGCTAATGCACTCAGTACGCCATATGGCCAAGGAATCCAGTGTCCTTAGCATGTGGGCATAGCCTGCTCTAGCCCAGTCAAAAGTCTTCACCTTAGATTTATCCCTGAGGTACCACACCATGGACATGTGGATCCTCATGCCGCTGGTACTGAACAAGGTGTTCCCCACAAGATAGAGGATGAAACACCTCGCCTGCTAGTCCAGCTTCTCACGGCTAGAGGAGTCAGTCACTATCCTCTTCTCCCACTTACGATGGAACCACTGCACCGCCACATTAGAATCTGGGGGAAGGGACTCAAGAAGCCTTTTCAGCTCCTCATCATTGTACTCCCAGGCATCAGGGTGCCCTGTTATTGCCTCACCACCAAAAGAGAGACTTGTGTACAAGAAGTAGTAGAGGGGCATGATCGTCATCTCACCCATAGGCAGGTGAAATGTGTGGGTAGAAGGCCACCACCTCTCCGTCAGGGTCTACACCAAAGACATGTCGAAGTATCTAGTCAGAAGAAGAGCTAGATCCTCAAATCTTGCTGCCACGACTTGTTGCCGGACAACACTGTACAACTAGTTATACCAACTCAGAATTGTAGTACATGACCCATATTTATGATAGGTCATGGGTTCCTGCAAAATAAGACAACAATTCAAGAATCAGATCAATACCTACCCAGTGGGTCAGCCAAAACCTTATCAAAACAAAGGTTATAAGTTGGATTAGCCCTCGACAGCGGAGATCCATAAAATAACCTAAGACAAGCCAGTAGCACACATGAGCATTGGTTCAACACCAAGATGGGTCATGTCACACACAGAATCCCATACAACGAACCTATACTATCAAATCCCAAGTGGATCCAAGCAGGACGAGCCAAGTGCAATTCAGGGCAGAACTAACATAGATCAAGGACTATATAGCATTGGTTCAAAAAAGGGGAATCCCATACATGAACCTGAGCAATGGGAAAACCAATCCCCAGTAGATCCTAATGGGTTGATACAGTAAGATTTTTCATAATACAACACATATAATCCAAGTCATCATAACAAGCAATGGTTCTAAAATGGGTTAATCTATAGACGAACCAAAGCTAAGCTTGAATCAATCCTCACAAGCAAGATTATATGGTTACAAATAGATTTCAAAGGAATCAAAAAGCTTACCTTGGGCGGCTTCCAGGCATTGCCATAGATATGGGAGGGTGTATCCCTAAGCAATCGGCCCTCATACCATGAAGCCCTAGATGATTCATCGCAATCGCTCAATGCATCCTCATCAGGATCGATCTCCAGACGGCGAGCAGGATCATCTCCTTCCCATATCATAATGCTCAAACTCCATCGCCTCTTGGGAGGAGAAGCATCATCAGGAAACATTGGTCTCTTCCCCTATCTTGGTCGGACATGGCAAGGAAAGACAAAGAAGAACAAGGAAAATAGAGAAATCCAAGAAGAGAATCATTTAAGTCCAAGAATGGAGGATTTGGCTCACAATTGGTCTCACTCGGCATCAAATAGCACAAAATCCCTTTTAGAACCCTAAGAATCCGAAATGTCAAGAGTTAGAAGTGAAAACGAATTGTGACTCTTCGTCTTTATAAACAACAATTTCGCCCAGAATCTACATCGAACCACTATCGAATAAAGCATCTCGATGTCGATGCAGACTCTCATTATCGAAGAAGCCTTTTTCACTGTCGAAGTACACATTTTGCCACCACATTTCAAACTTGAGCAAGTGGGTCCACCCCATGGTGACTTGACACCCCCAGCAAGCCAATGCCTACCTTACATGTGACCCACACTCGCAGTCAAGCAAGATACCCAAACCCCCCCAATCACGCCCACATAATTGGCGATTACCAACTTAGGATCTCAATCTACGTATTCTGCACACCCACTAGTAAAATTACCAAACTACCCTCATCATGGCCAGAACCACAACAATCTATGGCAATTTACCAAACTACGCCTACAACATGCCCTATCAACAACAAATTTACTCCCTAAAGTGCCTGTGCTATTGGTGACCCTTCACATGCACCCTTGCCCTATCAATGACAATATTTCCCAGTATGTCCGTACCATGGCAAATACTGTTTACAACCCCGATGGAAGTGCCCGCACTATCGGCCAATCTCATCACCCCAGCCAGCGTGGCTTGAACTATTGACAACTAGAGCATTACTACAATTCAATTGATGGAGCCACTTGAGCAGGTACGCCTCTATCCCCCACACCCCAGTGCCCCTGAGCAAGGTACTGGCGAGTTTTTACTCAAATCGACAAAGCAAAGTGTTCGTAAAATCACTTCTTTGACCTACAACTGTTGCACAATCTCAGTCAAAGAGGGGCATTCTGTAGATAACATATTTTGTCTTTCCCCCCAGAGGTTTCTAGTAGCGTCAGTGTGCACTGCTTGAATCCATATACTGATCACCCATTCCCTTTGCCGGAGCCCAAACCAACGCCTCCAAGCCCTCCAAGACCCCCTAGAAAGGCTAGCCCAGACCCAGACCCCTTGGAACCAGCTTGGCCCAGCCTAAAATCTGGTCCAAATAGTCCAAACCATCCTTGTCGATACTGAAACCTAGATCGTCACTCAAAGGCCCCGAGTCGACACTGAGCCCACCTACCATCGACATCGAGCCATTTCTTCTCACCGTCGGACAGAATATTTCTACTGTCTAACCTACTTTGACATTTAAACAATGACAATCGATAGCCAAACACCAACCCTCGATGTTGAGTCCTGTTCATCGATAGTCACTCAATGTCGACCTCACCCCACTGCAATATCGACTCGGGCAATTTCAATGTCGAATCTCTGTAAATCTGATAAGCCCAAACTTGCCATGTTTGACTCCAATTACGATTCCTTTCGTAACCAAACCTATTTTTGGCACCTTGGATCCCAATCTTGGCTCCCTTAGGTCCCAAGAAATACCTCTTAAGGCAATAAAACACTTGCCACCCATCCATTGGTCCTTACCTTGACTTTACACCCACCGTCGATGCAAAGACACCTCTCTTGGGTGATCTAGATCAACCCAACCATCCCTACACAAATTTGGGAGTGCACACACCCCTCTACACCTATAATACATCTCCGCCCACATTGAGAAGGGCTACATGCACCTTCTATGAGCTTTGCCTAGTCCTCAGTTCAGAAACAGTGCTCCCTTGTCAAGAAGCTTTGAGTTCTTAGCCTTTGGCCTTTCACTTGGCCTTAGTCTTTGCCTCTCTCACCTCTTGAATACTACAATCCTACTTGAGACCTCAAGATCAAGATTTGAAGACATCAACCCAGTAATCTTTGCTTGACTACAAAGTGTTCGAGTACATAGAGACAAGAGAAGCCACCACAAGCGGTGATACTTGTTGCTCAACGTATAAACCTCATGAGTTACACAAAGGAAACCTCCACAATTTTGTTTCGATCTTCTTCTATTGGGTAGGTTCTCTATCTTCAAACTCTATTTAGTTTACGTTGTTTTCGCTTTTATTTTGTTTTGCATCTCCTAGGGAAGTGTGATCCCATCTTTTCTATCTAACTTTTATTGTTTATCTTTCCCTTTGTTATGCATCTCATCTTTAGCATTGCATGCATATCTCCATGATCCCCAGCCCCTGTACTCTAAGACTCCCTCATGCTTACATCTGTATCAATCTCTTATCATACACATGTTCCCTTACTTTATTTTCAATTTCCAAGTTATTCCATACATATGCATTGAACCATCATCCTCGTTTTCATACTCTTCTCTTATCCCTGCCTAGATTAGAATCAATCATGCTTAGGTCCCATAAGTCTTTGAGTCCTTTATTTTATTTCCATATACTAACCCTTGCCTTGCAACCGAACCTTCAGGAATGTGTTTCTCAAACCCACCTATATTTTATTTTTTTACGGACTTGCTTGCATTTTACATTCTCTCAAAGTATGTTATACCATTACCTATTCCTAGCAATAGAAAGACCAGCAAGTCCGGGCAGACTGGGGTGGCTAATACCTTCCCCGGACGGTAACTTAACCCGTACCCAGACCAACGGACCAATTGTCCCTAGAAGGGCGCAACATAAGAGTACATTTACAATTTTTTGGATCCTAGACCCTCCTCTAGGTGGCGACTCTCTACATACAATTCAATTCACCTCTTCTCCCCAAAAATTGGATGAGGTGGAGGACATAAGGAGATCCCCTGCCATGGGCCATTGTTCTCACAGCGAGTCAAAGTGGAGCTGGCTGAAATTGAGAGCGCATTAGGATGAGCTTGGCTTTCCTTACACCTTGAATGGCCATTCAGTGGGATATTAGGGTCCTCTTCTTACCAAACATTTGTAGTGGTCTGGAATGTTGATCGACTCTTTTTGTCAAATCAGTCTTGACACTTGATCTTTTCTTTTTGTTCCCCTTGCTTGGCCATTACTCTTATAACTTTAATATTGCTCAAAACATGCATTTTGGAGCAAAGGCACAAACTAAGTGAGCAAATATATTAAAGCATTAATTATTTCTATTCAAGCAAGAAAGAAACATATGTTGCACCTCGGCCAACGCAAACTCTATCCTCTTTTCACCATATGTTGGTAAGAGAGAATAAACATATGTTTGCCCCATGGCTAATCGCAAACTTTATTCTCTTTTCGCCATATGCTTGGCAAGAGAGAAGAAACATATGTTTGCCCCTTGCCCAACGCGAACTCTATTCTCTTTTCACCATATGTTGGCAAGAGAGAAATATCCAATCAAATGGATCAGACTAACTTGGTGGCCAGGCTACACCTGAATTTTCTAAGCATGTTGCCTTTTGATTAGGTGAAAAAACTTTTACCTTCGCATTGACGTCTTCTTTGCAATACTCCTGCCTTTGACAGAAATTCGTCGGGTCCATCCTTTGGTCCATTCCTCAGTCTAAACTCCTGAGGGGGCTTGGCTGATGAATTTTTGACAAATCTAACGTGATTAAATTAACTGGAAAACCTTCTCCTTCAGAAGCTACATCGTCCTCATTGGGTAAGGGTAAATGGATGGTCATTTTTAGAGGATTTGTATTAGGGTTATGCGCCTTGCTCAGTACTTCGACACCAACCTTGTTACTATTGGGACAACCTTTGGCGAAGACCATCTTAACACGTCCAACATCGAGCATCATAGGACATCCTTTAGACTCACCTTCATCACTTATGATAACTTCTTTTCCCTTGTTCTGAGAACGGGACTGACTCAGTCTTGAATTTTTCATTATCACACTTGTCTTTGTGACTTGCCTATTAACCCTACGGTCTACTGATCAAGAAAACTCCGTGTATGATTTCACATGACTTACACATGGAACCTGACTTGGTACCCCAAGTATACTTTCCTGTCTCTTCTCACATTTTGTGTAGTCGGTTTAGAAGATATTAGAAGGACCAACTAGTGGTATCTCATGATTTGGTTGGGTTAACGGGGGAAGACCAACCCTGGCACACACTAGAACCATCATTTAATCTAACCATAGTATAAGATTTCACAATATATAGGTATCTCAAGCCTACCAAGATATCTGAAAAATTCCAAAATTTCTGAAATTTTGCCAAAATACTGAATTTTTTCTGCCATACTTCAGTAGTCCATCTCGGTGGGTTTTTGGCCATATCAAGGGCTGAAACTTCATGGGCACCCTTATTTAAGCTAAATAAACACATTTAAACCTTCATATTGCAAAAAAAAAAGAACTCAAAGTGGTGATTGACAGTATATGGTCACCAACCCTAATTATAAATAGTTAAATAGACATTGATTAGGCAGTAAAATACATAAAAGAAATTTAAACAAACTAATGAAAACTCATAAGAGATAAGTCATAAATCATAACTCATAAACTTCATAATAGTCAAAGACTCAATAGTCAATAACTCAGCACACAAAGTCACAAGTTCACAAATCACAACTTACAAGGTACAACTTACAACTTATAAGAGTGCAAGACTCACAAGACTCACAAGTCACAACTGGCATACAAGTATAAAAGTTTAAAACTAATGCTAGTAATAATTGCTATGCCTTCCTGGATCGACCCCATTCATGCTCCGTTGGAGTCGACGTCCACTACTCTCTATTTTAAGGACATATGTAGACCACGGTATAGTTTGGGAGAAGAAACGAGTATAGTCATCCACAATTGCCATGTAAATGGAGTCATCAACATACTGAAGGTAACCTATCCTAGGATATGGGTTAGGGACAGGGTTACCAATCGGTCCAGCCCGGGAAGAAGATGATCCAGTATGGTATGATGTCGGCGGACTCGGCGTTGGAATTGGCACTGGCAGCATGTATGGCTGGTGAGGTTGGTAGCTAGGGTATGCAAAGATGTCATCCACAAAAGATGATCTAGTATGTCCCTGGGCCTGGGACCCTTATCCCACTAAACTGCCTATAGCCATATCTACCATGTGGTTGTGATGGAGTGGTATGTGTGTCAAAAGATGGGGCACACCAATGCCCAGTCGATCCTCCCTCTCTATCACCCATACTCAAATTGCCAACAGAGCTAGATAAGTCATCAATATCCATATGGTCAGCACCTTGTGTCTATCGACCCCTACACTTCTTGGAGTATGATTTTATAGGGTCTTGTGAGGGTAGGGGTGCGGGGTCACGTGCACCGTTGTTCGTATCCTATGTGGCATGATCAAATTGTGTTTCTCCAGTGAATCGAACTGGCTCTACAAGCACCGTATCCTCGCCTACCACATAACACTCTCACATTCCTACAAATGCTACACCACCACCACCACCACCACCACCATCATCAGAGTCACCTCCATCAGTTCCAGTCTAAGTATGTGTCTGAGTTTGATTCCTACCAGTACCACCTGAGGACCTAGACCAGTCATCATCCTCATTAGGATTGCCACCAATGGGCTGGAATAGTATAGGTGATGCTTCCCGTGCATGTATGTCATCCATATAATCATCCACGATAGCACCAATCTCAGAAGCTATCATGGGGTTTGACCTACCTCCCTCCTGATCCAACACCGGCTCACCTCTATCCCTCACCCAATCCATAATAGGGTCCTCATCGTCTGAGTCAACTTGAAAGATGTCGGCGAGGTCAATAGTGCCCCTTTTCCCTCATGTTCCATGCGTATGTGTTGTAGTTTCAGCCTCAAGTTATATTGCACATACACTAAGTTAGATAGACGTTCAGACCCCAATCTGTTGCGCCTCTTGGAGTGGATAAGCGAAAATGTACTCCAGTTCCTCTCACAGCCAGATGCGAAACATGTTTGGGCAAGAATCTTGATTGTTATTCTCCTTAAATTCTCAGCCGATTCTCCATACAACACCCACCATTCAGCTGTATTATAAGTTTACAACAAAAAAAGAAGTGTCAAAATTTTTACAAGTTTCAACTTTCAATACATATATAACTTAAAAGAATTAGATATTGAATTGAGTACCAGCATCACCGCGTGCTCTACCTTGTATTGCAACATCGATTCCAAAACTTCCTAATGCATCCCTAATAATCTTCATCTACACCCATGTGGAAAATTAGTAATGACTCATTACTAATTAGTAATTACTACTTACTAATTATATTTCAAATGAATTCTAAGACTCACTTTATTGTTGCATATGGCTTGTAGTTGACCATCTAGCTCCAACTTCCTTACTACTTGTTTCACAACATCAATAAGTTGAGTTTCCAACCCAAGCCTATTATTATATTGATACTTGGGGTTCAAGTAGTATGCTAAAATTTGACATATAGAAATGAGATATATGTAAAATGCTAGGTAATTAGTAATACTATAAAAATATGCATTAGTTACATAAAACAAATTTACTCACCAGCCTTATGCAGTAGATGCATAAGTTGATTCTCCCATCGAGCATTGATGATATCCAAGAAGTGCTTGCTACTACAAGGAGCCACACTGTAGATACTATCTTTCATCAAGTCCATTGTAGCATATAGGACTAGCATGGTGGGGACCTTGAGAGCGGAGTCCGCTATATGTAGAACTTTAACTACTGTCTCCAAAACTTTCACCACTTTACTTAGCTTTGTCCAGGATTCCTCAGATGACATGGTTATTTGTGCTTCCCTCCCATTTGCAGTATTAGAACCCTTCCATCCAAACCACTCCTCAGAAGCAAATAGGCTTCTCAGCCCGGCCTTCTTTATCTCAATGCTTTTTAGGGCAATGTAGTTTGTGGTAAATCTTGTGATGCCCGGCCTCACCAAGTCACACCCACATTTTTCCCTCAATAGATTTAGTGCAAAGGAGTGGTTGTATACAAAGTTAGTGACTTGTCTTGCACTTTCAACCACAGTCTTCACCAACTTTAACTTTCCCATATCCTTCAGCATTAGATCAATGCAATGGACTGCACAAGAAGTCCAGAAGAGTCGGTACTTACTATTATTCATCATCTTCTACCCGGCCTTCTTGAAGTTGCTTCCGTTATTCGTTAGAATCTGGACAACATGCTCTATTCCTAAATCTTTTTCAACCACTTTCTTTAACAATCTATAAATATATTTTGCATCCTTTACCTCTTTGGATGCATCCACAGATTTGAGGAAAATTATCCTCCCACCACAATATACCATAAAATTGATGATGGATTTTCTTGTAGGCCCAGTCCAACCATCTGCTATTATAGTCACCCCATATGTCTCCCACATACTCATCATCTCCCTAATGTATTCATCAATATCAGACTTCTATTGAGGTAAATAAATATTCATTATCTCATATGAGGTGGGCTCGTTGAACCCTGGGCCAGCCTCTGCATGGTACAATAATGGGGGCCTTGGGCGGTGTTTGCTGGGATGGTATGGTATAGTATCCACTTAGCTATTGACTATTTAACTGACCCCTTCATCCCCTTCCATGCCCCTTTAATTTTTAGCTGACTGCTTCCTTTTTTCCTATGTCGTTTAGGATCTGATGTTGATGGTGGTACTGGTACCGATAGAGGTGTTGGGTCTGTCTTCACACTTTGTGATCTTTTAAAAGGATTGAAAGATCTAGAATCTCCAGATGTGCCACCTCCTCCACTACCCCCTACTCTATGTCTCCGTTGATCCTCTTGAAAACTAACTCTATTCCTTGAAACAGTCCATCAAAAGTCCCTAGCCTCCTCTGTTGTTTGTACATCATCAGGTACATTGATGTCATCATCATCATCATCATCATGGTATTGTCCTCCTCCTCTCATTGAACTCCTCATTGCATCCTCAAGTTCTTCACTTATCCTCTAATTGTCAGCCTTCCTCTTCTTCTTTTCCCTCAAACTGTCACCAATTTCTCTAGCTACTTGAGTAGGGACCATATGGCAGCCTACAACATCTTTAGATGCTCCAGTCAGATGTTGTTTAAGTCTACTAGACCCACCTTCCAAAAACTACATGTGACAATAATTACATTGGGATTTTCTCTTATCCCCATCAATTGGTGTGTCATGTAACCATGCAATGTCACCCCTAAGCTACCTGGGTGGCCTCTTCTCTCTCTGCTTCCTCTCCGGCCTCTGTTGACTACTTTGCCCTACTTGTTGCTTTCCTTTCCCATGTTGTCTTTCGCGATCAACCATAATAATATTTGTTTATTGCAATGTAAGAAAAACAAATAATTAAAAACTTAATGTAGAAGCACTTCAATTTACACCTTGAGACTACTTAAACAATTGTATAGCTATTTAATATTTTTCCCCTAACCCTTATATTTTTTTCATAATTAAAAGTAATTTTTTATATATAATTTTAATATAAATATTGACCTAACACAACAAAATAAAAAATGATTAAACATAATATATATTTAATGCATTTCAAAACATGTAGAAATCATTTTCACATTTTTTCATGATTTTTCAAACCTAAAACTCATTTTTCCTTATTTATTTCTTTATTTTTTTATTTTTTAATATTTTTCTTAATTTCCGAAAATAAAAATAATTATTTATGGGCAGAAAAATAATTTCGGCACCGTGAAGCTGCAAATCGGTCATTGGTGTCTAACATATTTAATTGATCCCCATCTAAGTTATAGAACCCCTAAATTTTTTCTATTTTAGTTGTAGGAAAATCAATTTTTAAAACAAAAAAATATAAAATATAAAATACAAATGTAAAAAAAATTTCGACACCGTAAGATTGTAGATTGGCCTCCGATGTCTAACATATAAATATTTCATCATCATCCAACAACTCTTGAACATAGTAATTTCAAAAAAGTTAGTTTTAAAGAAAAAGGATTTACCTTAAATAGTGAAAAACCCTTGGAGGATGTGCTTAGATGAGGCTCCGACGTGTTTCCGGCGACAATCCGTAAAAAATGAGCTTTAACAAGGCTTGGATGATGCTTGGAAGAGAGGAAGAAGAGCAAAAAATGAAGAACTTTGAGCTTTTCAGCAGGTCTTGGTCGATATATTGACTGAGACTTGCGAAATATGGCATTTAAAACAAGTGTCACGTGACACTTTAAGTCAAAAAATAGTATTTCGACGATATTTCGTGTACTCACGAAATATCGTCAAAATCTCACAAAATATCGTCAAGTTTTGATACTTTTTCATTTCGAGCTACCATTATATCCGAAATATTCCGGTATATCGTCGATATTTCGCAAAATCTTGTACCATGGATCTAACTGACGGGTTTGAGCATCGGCCGAAGTAGCTAATGTTGTGGTTAACTGTCAGAGGCTGCATTACATTATGCAGCATGGTCGCCACTTGTTCAGGGCGTATCTCTACATATGCTCTAAGTTGTGATTCAATGTCTGAATCTTGCGAAGGAGGTCGTCTTGTCCCTCGTTTGCCTCCTTGTTGAATACCTTTCTTTGCCATATTTCATTTTGAGGGTCCCATTGGGTGTGTCAAAAATTGTTTGGCTCTTTTTCCAGATCGCTCAAACAACTGGTGAACCGTAGGATCGGTCTACCTTAGTAAACAATATTGATAAAGAGCGCGGGCGTGCCTGAGTCTTCAAGAATCAATGTAAGAGAAGTTTACACTTCTCACTTCTATCAGGTTATGTGGATTACCCCTCTTGCCTCGATTGCTCCAAGGACTTCAAAAGTAAGATCAAATTGCAATGATTATAGGAAAAGGGGAAATCACAAAAGAAATGACAGTGAGGTGAGAAATCGAGATCATCTATTGATTCCTGGTAAGAGTACATTCAAAGGAACTACCACTATTATAGAGAATTGCAGAAGAACTTGATAGGGGGAGAAAGAAAAAATGATCATAAGGATCTGGGGGAGAAAAGAGTTACACCAAGGAAATTTAAATGTAGAACTAAAAGATAAAATGAAGTTGCAGATTTGTTTGTTGAAAGAGAGATCTCTTCTTCTTCTTATTAAGTCTTCCCTTTTATATTTATGAAGAGAGAAACTCCATTATGTGTCTCCTCAACGGCAGTTTCTCTTAACGGTTCTAAAATCACGTTCTACTTAGGTGCTTTCCACTTTGGAAGTGGCTCTTAACCGTAGGTGTTTCACGGTTATAATCAGCTTGGCTCCTCTTATGTTCCTTCTTTACGAAAGACGCACACTTATGACCGATCCTTTGGAGCTGTGTATAATCGGTCTCGGTTTGTATGTGATCGGTCTCCCCTTATTGGTTAAATTGGTAATTTTAGGGTCTAAAGAACTATGGTTGCCCGCCGTTTGTTGCTCTATTACAGTCCTACACAACCAAGGTTAAACTTGGTTTGGCAAAGAATGGGATTCGCTACCAAATTAGAGGAGAACACTACAGCACAACCAGCTTTATTATATACATTGTTTCGCATCCTTCTCCCAACCTCATGTAGATGAGATTTGGTTGAGCATGGCAATGGTGGAATTTAAGCTTATAAAGACCGCACAAGCAGAATAAATATGGATAAAGGAATGCTTTACCATGGAGACGAGACTGAGAAACCAGCCGAGAAGAAGATAGAATAGGAAATGGAATAAAATCTGTCAAACTTTCCCATTTTCCCGTTATTCTCTAGTTCACCATTACCGGTTTCTGGTTTTCCATTGGCTTCTCTCTCTCTCTCTCCTTCTCCCCTTCTTAGGACAATTATGAACTTTCTTCTTGGACAACTGTAAATCGGTGATGGGCCTGAGGCCCAGCTGGTCAGCCCACATGGGGCAGGCCTGCCGAGCCAATAACGAGAGAGAGAGGGACGATCACTTAAGTGACCGATCCCTCCTCTGATTGGCCAATCCCAGGGTTTAGCCTATATATAGACATAAGGCATAAACCCTAGGAGCATGATTTAATTAGATTTCTCCCTCCTTTCAAGTTCTGTGTTTCCTAGGGTTTCCATCGTTGCCTAGGGTTTTGTGGTGTGGAGTTCTCTGAGGAGAAGCCTGTAGAGATCACGTTGTGCTCGTAACTGCAAGCCGCATTCGATCATCCTTTCCGCTGCGATTCCATTCGGTTCAGGTAATCCCTAAACCTCTTTGTATATGGAATAGGATGTATGTTTCACTAACAACAACATTGGAATGTACCACGATTGTTGTCCTTAATGCTCTGATCTCCCTCCTCTACACGCTCCACAGATGATGTAAATGAACCAGAGAGAGCAGAGTTCAGATATAAAGATCTTCTATTTCTTTGTAGAAATCAAGCATTCACCACAAAAGTCCCTGATTTTGTGCAAGGACACTAGAGAGGGGAAGAATCTGATATCTATCCCATCAAAGGGGCAGAGGAAGATGGGGTCATTTACAAGCAGAGATTGTGGAAAGGTTGGTTTTGTCCCATCAAATGCTGATCTCTGGGTGGTTTCTGGATTCTTGTCGGATGTGGTCAGTCATGTGGAAGTGGGTGATCAACAGAGGTTGGGAGAGGTAGAGAGCAATTGAATTTGTTTGGGCCGATTTGGGTATGAAATGAGTGTGTTTTATGAGCAAGATTTTGTTTCTTGAGTTCTGGTTGGGATGACTGAGTATAAGTGTTTCAAACACATAAGTATCAGTTATGGACTGCTCAGAAGAGGAGATTCCAATGTCAGCGCTTCTATGAAAGCATTCTTAAGAGCACAGATCATAGCGGACGAGATGCTCGTGCTTGTGATCTCATTGGTCATGTGTAGTAACCCTTGATGCACTGTCGCCTCACTTAATCAACACTGGATAGGGTGTTACACGTGCTACGTAACGACGTGCCTTGTTACAATTCACCACGTCATGATAACTTTTGATTATTGCATAATACCCCCTGTTCCCTTCTGAAAAAGTTCTAAAATACCTCTCGATCAAGGTTTTGGACAAACTTCAGAAGGCCATTTCTTCATTGTCTTAAAGGCTTTTTTGACGATTTTTTTTAAAATTGGGTATTTTTTTCAAGAGGAAGCCATTGGAACTAGTTGCGGCATCATCTGATCACTGGAATTCAACGATATCACTATTTTATGTTCAATGACTGTATTGAAAATTGGTTGAACAGTGAAGAGTACAGAGACGTGATTTCTACGCATCAGAGGCATCATGATTGTTGGGATAACCCGCTAGTTTTGATGTTCTAGGTTGCTTGCTTTGTTGAAACTTTCGTCTCTGTAGAAATACTAATTTTGGGTCTTGTATTGTGGGGTTTTACATTCTTATATTCTCAATTGATGAATTGTACCTCCATTCAAGTTGGGGCTCGATTAGAGAAGGGGAGACTGTCTTTGTTTACATTGTTACACAAACCGAAGCAGGGATTATTGTTCTTGGGTTGTAGTTGCAATCAAAATTGAGTATAGTGCAAAATACGAAATCCTAATTACGGTATTACACCATGGACGTAGGATCACTACCGAACCAAGTAAAATCATGAGTCGACCATTAATTACTTTCTATTGCATATATTGTAGGGTGTTTGATCTGCATAGTGGGATGCACCATCTTGTAAACCTGGTCACACAGTGGTTGCGAAGTGGACTTGCATGTGTGTTGTGATTAGTTGGTGAAATTTGTTTTGCTCGAAGACATCTCTGTAAGTTCAAGTAGTGTTGAAAATTTAGGTTTGAATTTGCAGAACTTGTGTAGACACTGATTCAATGGAATTCACAAAAACATAGATTGCAACTTTGGTTAGGCATATGCTCCTGTCAACTTATTCAATGGAATCAGTTGCAGTCTAATTTGGACCGACTGTGCGAAGTTGACTTTGGATCATAAATGGATTGGCAGTTCCAATCCAAAGCCTACAGCTTGAAAATAACTGCTAAACATATTTGTAATCCTGCCTAAAAGTCTGTTTGGAATGGCCCCCAATGGGACCATTCCCATATGTTTTTGTTATTTTTGAGGCCTTTATCTCAAGGGTCTAACCTTACCACATGCCCACCATTTAAGTGAAATGACCGGAAGAAAGAAACCAGAACAATAAAATCGGTTTATAGCAACAAAATCATGGTACTTTTATTAATGAACCACTCAAAATGCTAATACACATACCCAACCCCACCCCCCCTACCCCCAAAAAAATCCCATCCAAAGCTAAAGGAAAAGCTAACAGTTTACACATTTAAAAATAAACAAAAAATCATAAATACGCCCAAAAATTGATTCACATGTCAATAAAAAAAATAATGTTACACGCAGTAGCCTCTGATGAGTCAGAGATGGAGAGACTGTTCACACACAAGGCTTTGATGAGTGTTTAGGATCTTCCACCGCAAGGATGTGTACACTAGAGCATGATGGTACTGCACTGTAGACAACCTCCGTAACTGGTGGTGCAGGAAAAGGTTGAACAACCTTGTCCACCACTGGACTTACAGTAGCAGTAAAATCATGTGGTGGCAGTGGCAGTGATAGTGGTGGGGTTGGAGCTGTGGATGTGGGCATTGGAGCACAGCACACAATGGTGTTTGTAGGAATTGAAATGGGACAGACTTCTGTGACTTCTTCAATACCCTCATCCAAGTAGACGACATCTTGCATAGTGAGCTGGTGGTATTCAACAATCTCCCTTAGGAAGCGATTCTCACGTGCATAGATAGAGTTCTCATGTGCCAAACGAGCCTTCTCAGCCAGAAGCGTCTCTAGTTGAAGCCGGATCTGAGGTGGAAGCATAGTACATCAGACTTTGGAAACAGACATGATTTGAACCAACAGTGTTTCCGTCCTGTACATAATAATACATGCATTTGTTTGTGCATCATATGTTTGTGCATCATATTACTGATAAGGAGACACTTTGATTCAGTATACACAAATCAAATGTTGTGGGAGGAAACACAGCTTAATGATCCCATTTTGCCCCACATAACTCATCAACAAAAGTGTAATTTTATAAATTTGGATCTGATGCATGTGATACACTCACTAATTAATATATTTTCTTTTCTCATAAAAAAAAAAAAGCATTGTCACAAACTTCTCAAGTTCAGGTATCATAATCATGTTATACTATATATCCAGTAAAATAGCACAAGCTTTTAAGTCCTGCTGCCTCAACATCACTTCACCGTTCCACCATCCCTGGAGCCAACATCCTGTGCAGACTGCTGCTGACTAGAGGCGGGATATGGTCTTTGTCATGCATGTTATCATTTATAAGGGGGACACTTGTATTCCCTCAGATGCACTAATCTAGTTCTCTTCCCATTTTTACCATTCCTCCTACCCAATTCCACACGATATATTCAAAAGAAGAAGGAGGAAGGGAGGAGCATGACAGGCAAAGCAATCTAATAGAACAGGTAAATGTAAAAAAATGCAACAAAATCAGTAGATAAAAAGGATCAATCACAAATTCAAGAGTGGGCATCGGGATACTTAGCTCACTACACAGACTCTAGCATAGTTGTCATGGCGTCGCCATGGCGTTCTGGCGCTAGAGAAATGTGCATATCAACCAACGCCATGGCATCCCTGTTTCCCTAAATCTCCTATTTTAGCCTTAGTTTCTGAGTTTTTTCTTTCTGGGCGGTACTACCAGATTCTGGAAAGCCATCATAGGATCCTTACACACACATCAACTGGTTCTGAGATTTGATCCATCAGTTCTTTTCTCTTGGGCGATCCATACCTGGAAGTTTCATATCTAGAAGTCTATCTTTTTGTGAGATTCAAAATTTTAAAGTAACCTGCAACTAAAACATCCACCAGATCTGATTTCAGATCTCACCATTCGGTTGCTAGCAGAATTTTGAGGCTATTTCTCGTTGGGATCGGCAGACCTTGGCGCTGCGATTTTGTTCCAGAAATTGCAGGGAGAATCGTCTTCATAAGGAGGAGTTTCCTCTGCTGGAACTACTCCAGTTCACCGCCTCTCTTTCTATCGTGTTATTGCAAGGTTGAAGAAGACATATTAAGTCTTTAAAATTGCAAGGACAACTTATATTATTTACATAAGACCTCCTATATTCTCTATTGCTATTCTGTTTAGCCCATTCAGTTTTCTCTTTAACTCCATTAAATTACAGTTCTGCCACTCCTTTACAACTTCAGTTTAATTACAATTCTGCCATTGCTCTTATAAATCTTGATTTATCTACTAGTTTGCCATTCAACTTTGGATATAATTACAATTCTGCCATGGTCGACTTGCCATGGCAGGTGACGTGTCCATATATCAATCAGACACCCCTCCACCGACTTGGATCGCTGTGATGCTGTGACACCTATGCTCTCTAGTCTCTACCTTCAACCAACAAATCTGCCAGAGTCATTAGCTAATCAAGATATCCATCATCAAATGGATAACATGTTCAAACCATAGTTGTCATGGTAACTAGGCGACCTAAGGCGTTGGAGGGGGTACGTAGGTGACAAGACGCCTTAGGCTTGCAATATATGACTATATGCAATATAGCAATGATAATTTTATATAATTATGCTTATATGCAACATAGAAGCCAAATTAATGCAATATGATATAATTATGCTAATAAAGATCTAATATGAAAACAACAACAACAACAACAACTCAGCCTTATCCCCAACTAAATGGGGTCAGCTACATGCATCCTTGCCCTCCAATCATATTCGAGGTCATACTTGATACAAGGCCCTAAGCTATGATGTCTTTCTCACTACATATGATATAATATAAGCATATTCATCAACAAACAAAACAATAAACATAAATCAATGTAAACTCGTGAAGTGTCAACAAGGCATGTTGTTGCCTTGGACCCAAGAAAGAGCCTGAACGCCTAGGCGACGCCTTGACAACTATGCTTCAAACAACAAGCAGATGACATGTGTCATTCAAGAAGTGCAAGCGACTCCAGAAGCCACCTGTTGACCTCCTGACTCCTAGATGGTGAGTGAATCAGCCGTTGAGAAGACCAATCAATGGCCAAACTGAACCCGGAGTATGCCATAACCTATATCTTTTCCCATCACCAACTTTTGCCAACATTCTATGAACATTAAAGGATAAATGAAACCATCGATTATCCAACACCTACTTAATGTCCAGGATCCAGGTGAGGTGACCAATTTACAGGCTGTTGGGCACACCAGCAGGTGTTATAGTCATTGTTGTCAACATACTGAGTCAGCAGTGTCAGTGAGATCACTATCTGGAGTATACATTGCAGTGGGCAGCAACAGACAGTGAAAGCATGCATGATTGAAGAGTTGTTATTGCGAGAGCCAACACATACTCAAAAAGTCAAAAATATGGTGCTGGAGAACTTGGAGTGGAGACAAGGCGAAGTGTAGTATGGTTTGTTGGGAGTCTGCAGATGGGCTGGACTATCATTTTGGCAGTAAGCTGAACTGTAATTTTCGAGTTATCTCAGATAGAGAATCAATTGAAGCTCAAAACTAAGAGACTCTGATCCATTGAAAGGAGATCAAAATGCTTCAAGTCTTGCCTGAATCGAAATAGTTTTGAATGTCTTCCAGAATTCCTGTTTTGCACAAAGGCCACTGAAGGCATTTCCGGGTGTATTAATGGCAAATTCTAGAGTAGTTCAAAACATGAAAGATGTAGCTCTTCGAGTCCTCTTTTAAATGGCACAAGTCTCAAGTCATTCCAACATCGTATGAGGGACATATAGCTGTTTTCCCAAAGACACGCAGAAGATGGTCGAACCAGGTGGTTGGACCATGCACGGATTGGGGCTATTGTTAGCCTACTTAATGGAGTTTTTAGGGCTTTAGTCCTTATCTCTATCTGCAAGAAAAAGAGAGATAAAAAAAATAAAAAATAAAAAACCTAAGGGAGAGAAGAGAAATAGAAGACAGTCTCCAAGAAGAGCTCTAGAGGATTGCCCTTCATACCATTCATTGATTTGAGTCATTGGAAGGTTTCTTCAAGAGCTTCACGCAAACTCAAGGGTTTCAGGCTGAGAAGAGATTGAGAGGAGAAGGAAGAGGAAGAAAGAGGAAGGAAAAAGAAGGCAGTGGAGTGAGGCAGTGATTGGGCACATCCAATCTACAGCATCTCTGGAGGTTACCCAGAGACATAGGTAACCCTTTGGACATATCCCTTATTATTGAATTTCATCATAGGCTAGATGTTTGTGAAAAAAAAGCCTATGTGAATTCATGTGATGTAATTGGGTGGGATTTGCAATTGATTGAGCTTATAATTGGGGCAATACTCTACCATTGTTATCTATATTTTGAGTAATCAGCGGGTGCTGGACAGAGAGCGGTTGCAGCTCCTTGACAATTGTGGCTGTCTAAAGGTGGGTGTTGTAGCACCCTCACAATTGTAGCTTTGTAAATTGGGGATTGTAGCTCCCTATAGTTGTAGTTGCTAAAGAGTGATAAGCATTCACTGAGCCCAGAGTGAGCATTGCTTTGTGGATATAGGCACACTGCCGAACCACGTAAATCTGTGTCTTTGTGGTTTGTTTATTATTTGGGTATTGAAGTGTTTTCTACCAGGTGGGTGTGTACTACCTTGTATACCTGGCCACATTGCGGTTGCAAGGTGGGTGTTCATACGGCTGTGTGATTGGCAAAATTAGTCAGTACCAGCCAATCGTGATTACAGGGGGGTTTTATTGTCTCGGTGTCAAGCAATGTAATTATTTTGAGGGCCACTGATTCAACCCCCCCCCCCCCCCCTCAGTGACACATTCGGTCCAACAAAGGCATTAAGGGTAAGCACACAGACAAGCATGTCAGACGGGCCTATATAGAGAAAGTCATGTATGTCCTGAAGAGGACACAAATTCATATCTATACCCATGAATCATCTTACAAGAATGAGATTAAGTGAGGAAAATGTTAAGAGTTATTAGATGTTATGTTCTAAGGGTACTTTAGGAACTAGTCTTTTGTCTAGTTGCCTTATAATGTATTTTCTTGTTTTTTACCTTTTTACATTTTACCATAGATCGAGAACTCGTGAGATCTCGCCAAGTTTCTCAGTTTTTGGAAAGCCCGAAACGAGACTGCTTGTGAATCTCAAAAGTGCAATATCTCGGCGAGATCTCGGTTTCGACCCTTTTTTTACCCCACCTACCACTTAAATACCTTACCTAACTTGCCAAAACTCAACATATCTCGGCGATATCTCGGATCTCAGGTCCAGATCTCGGGTTGACCCAAAGTTGAGGCTTCGAGTTGGGAAAAAAAAAATGCACCAACTCAGCAAGATCTCGACGAGATCTCGACTCGTCTCGGTTTTTCCAAGAGCCGAGTTGGTATCAAGACCCGAGTTTTAGTACCTTGCTTTTTACCTCCCTAGGGAGGTGGATGTAATATCTTTATTATTATCAATGAAGTAATATAGCTGTGTGGAGAATACTCACACACAACACATTACCGCCGAAACATCACTTCCTCTGTTCTCTTGTCTTCTTCTTCCTCTCTTCCTCATCTCTTCCTCCTTCAACTTCTTCTCCTTCTCATAATTGTATTCCTAACCTAAAATCCAACTTGGAATCAGAGCTTTAGGTTTGAATGTCGTATCCATCCTCTTGCTCCTATTCTTTTCCTTTGTTTGGAATCCTAGGCCACAAGGGATTCCAAGGAGGAGGTTCCTACGTAAAAAAGTTGTTGAAGAGAAATGAAATAAGTTCTATATAACCTATTTAGGTGTTTGAAGATGATATTTGAACTGCATTGAAGCTCCCTTAAAGATTTGAAGCTCACCAAGCTACAGCTAGGGTTACTGCCAACTTCTAGTTGCAGGCCTTGTTTCTCTCTCTCGTGTGTTTGAACTTTGGATGGCTCACTAGAGTCGTCCAAGGGTGCTTATTATGCCCCATATGTTCCTCTTTGTTGATTGAAGGACTTGTTTGAGCATAGCTCATTCTCGCGGGATCTCTTTTTCTGCCAAGGTAAAACTGATACTGTTTGCTACCTTTTTTCTTGCATTTGGAATGCATGTGTTACTCCCTTGGTTGAGAAATGATTATGGACAGCTTTGTTTGAAGTCTTTGACCTTGTTTAAGTTGGTGTTGCTCCTTGGAGAGTGTTAGGGTGAAGTTTAGTCAAGCATGTACTTGTTTTCTTCTTTGGTGGAATTCCTTTCTTGTGTTTGAATTCCATATTTGGGTTGAGTGTGTACTACCCACTTGGTTTGGAGACCCATGTTTATGGTCAAGTGTCATTTTCCCTACGATATGGCTGATTCAGATGTCTCTGGGTTTGGTTTGGTTGATTCACAGCCCACTCCAACAGCCTCTGAGTTTGTTTTTGAGAAGCCACATCCACAAATCTCCATTGTGAAGCTTGATAACACCAACTACTTGGACTGGTCACACTCAATGAAGCTTTCCCTTAGGAGCAAAGGGAAACTTGGGTATATTATAGGTACTATTACAGCCCCAGAGCCTGGCTCTCATGCCTATTAGAAATGGGAGACTGAAAATTCCAGAGTCATGACATGGCTGATCCTCTCCATGAAGCCCGAGATTGGGAGAAGTTTTATGCGAAAAAAAACTGCCAAGGCAATTTGGGACAGCGTCTCCCAAACCTTTGAGGGTGACTCTGCCAAGGTCTATCAGCTTCTCTAAAAAGTTACGGAAAATTACAAAAAACCCGTTGTAGTTTGAAAAAATTACACCGATCCCCTCAAAATTACATCTACCTCCCCTTTAGAGGGGGGTAGGCATAATTTTGAGGGGATCGATGTAATTTTTTCAAACTATAGGGGTGGTAAATGTAATTTTCCCAAAAAATATTATAATGAGGCAAGGTGACAGGACCATTTCTGAGTACTATAATACTTTTATTGATCTTTGGGAGGAGTATGACCACTACATAGTTCTTCAACTGACCAACCTAGAGGATGAAGCAAAGGTGTATCGCACTCTTGAAAAGGAGTGTGTCCTCATTTTACTTGGTGGCCTGAACCTTGATTATGAACCAATCCAAATCCAGATTTTAGGCTTGTCCCCTCTTCCATTTCTTGATGAGGTCAGTAGCTACTTACAAAGTGAGGAGACTCAGTGTGTTGCTATGGAGCCACCATCAGCATCATCTCTTGAGAGGTCTGCTCTCAATTCTAGTTCTTTCAGAGACACCCGTGGAGGTGGTAGAGGTCAAGGGCCTAACTGTGGGGAAGACAGAGACAGGTTTCGATGTGACCATTGTGGGAGATTTGGACATACTAAGGATAGGTGTTGGACTCTTCATGGCCGTCCTCCTAGTACACGAGGTGGTGGCACTCGTGGTGGCTGTAGAGGGGGGGGAGCTCGAGCACACTCTGTGATGACTGAGGCAGATGTTAGAGAGTACCCACCTAGCACACAGGATGATTCAACTTTGGCAGATACAGTGTTTCGTAGGGTCATGTCACATCTGAGCACATCTTCTTCTACACCTACAGTGGCCATCTCCTCTTCATCCTCTGCCTTGTAGGTCTCCACCTCAGCTTCTATTGCAGCCCAATCTTGGGTTGTTGACACTGGTGCCACTGACCACATGACTGGTACGTATCATTATTATGATTCCTATACCATTTGTTCTGGTAAGGATAAAGTTAGGGTAGCTGATGGCTCCCTTTCCTCCATCTCTGGTAAGGGCAACATCCCTGTTACATCATTAATTTCTTTTACTTCCGTCCTTCATGTTCATAACCTTACTATTAATTTTTTATCTGTAAGTCATTTGACTAAATCTTTGAACTTTAGTGTCACCTTTTTTCCTTCTCATTGTCTTTGTTAGGATTTGGTGACTAAGAGGATTATTAGCAGTGGTCGTGAGGAGAAAGGCCTTTACCTTTTTTAACCTATTTTTCTCACAGCTCAGTCCTATGTGTGTGGACGAAAATGATAGTAGCTTTGTAGATTATGTTATGTTATGGCATCGTCGTCATGGCCATCCATCTTTTGTTATAATAAGGAAACAATTACCTCACTTATTTTCTTCTATCACTTCTTCTCATGTTTTTCAATGTGAACCATGTATGTTTGCCCAACATTGTCGTTCATCTTATCCATATCATGGTAATAGATCTACTGCTCCTTTCCATGTTGTGCATACTGATGTTTGGGGACCTTCCCCTACTACCTCTTTATTTGGCTATCATTACTTTGTTTCATTTGTTGATTATTTTTCTCGTACCACTTAGATTGTTCTTATGAAGCATAAAAGTGATGTCTATGATGCATTTAAGAATTTTTATCAGATAATTCTCACTCAGTTTGATACTCGAATCAAAATTGTTCGATCTAATAAAAGGGGGAGTACATGTTTAATGGCCTCCAAATCTTCTTTGCTAATAATGGCATTATCCATCAGCTAGCGTGTGTTGACACACCCTAACAACATAGGGTTGTTGAGAGAAAAATTCTTCATTTATTGGAGGTCACCCGTAGTATCTTGTTTGGCATGCATGTTCCCAAGACCTTCTAATCTGAAGCTCTTCTCACTGATTCCTTTCTCATAAATTGCATGGCTACCAAACTCCTTGGTTCCAAATCTCCCTTAGAAACCTTATCTCCACAGGTTTTTGCTTTCTCTCTTCCTCCCAAAGTCTTTGGATGTGTTTGTTATGTGCATGTTAACAAACCCACTCGCACTAAACTTGATTCCAAAGCTCTCAAGTGTCTCTTTCTTGGGTATTTTTCTATTACCAAAGGCTACAAGTGCTATCACCCTTCTTCTCGTCGGTGTTTTTTCTCCAAATATGTTACCTTCCTTGAATTTGTCCCATTCTTTGCCCCTTCTCAGCATCCTCTTCAAGGGGAAAATTGTGGAACTGAACAGACTACTGATATTCCCTTTCATTCTCCTCTACCTATCTCTCCTTTTATGCTTGACATTGGAAAACACGAGCTATAGATGTGGTTGATACTGATGATCAATCAGGTGTGGATGATAGCAATGAAAAAGAAGTGGTTGTGTACAAAAGAGGTGAATGCTTGAAAGGAAAGATTTGCCAAGAGTCCTCTTTGGATTCACATCTTGAGATCCATTCTCCTCAGTCAGGTGACAATCCTTCTCTTACCTATGATTTAGACCTTCCTATTGCTGTTAGGAAAGGCAAAAGAACATGTACTAATCCTATAGGCCAGTTTGTTTCCTATGATGCTCTCTCTCCTATAGGTCCTGCCTTTAATGTTGCTCTCTCTTCTGTTTCTATTCCCAAGAATGTTATCGAGGCTATGTCTGACCCGAAGTGGAAACAAACGATGTCTGAGGAGATGATGGCACTTGAGAAAAATGGTACTTGGCAATTGGTGGATCTTCCTAGGGGACGAGTCCCAATTGGATGCAGATGGGTCTACACAGTTAAGTATCAATCTGATGGTACAGTTGAAAGGTACAAGGCAAGGTTGGTGGCCAAAGGATACAGGTAAGCCTATGGAATTGACTATCAGGAAACATTTACTCCTGTGGCTAAGCATATAAGAGTTTTATTATCATTGGCAGCCAATAAAGATTGGCCATTATATCAGTTAGATGTGAAGAATGCCTTCATTCATGGTGACTTGGAAGAGGAAGTGTACATGCAAATTCCACCAAGTTTCAAAATACCTTCAGCTGAAGGGAAAGTGTGTCTTCTCAAGAAGGCACTATGGTCTCAAACAGTTACCAAAGGCATGGTTTGAGCGATTCTGGCAGGCTATTCTGAAGAATGGATATTCACAGAGTCAAGCTGACCATACTATCTTTACCAAGCAGGCAAATGGTACCATCACAACTCTGATTGTCTATGTTGATGATAGAAGACGCTATATGATCACAAACAGTCACCTAAGGCATGGTTTGAGCGATACTGGTAGGCTATTCTGAAGAATGGATATTCCAAGAGCCAAGCTGATCACACTCTCTTTACCAAGCGGGACAATGGTACCATCACAACTCTTATTGTCTATGTTGATGATATTGTGGTCACTAGGGATGACAAAATTGAGATAAATAAGTTGAAGATCTACTTGGCTCAACAGTTTGAAATCAAAGATCTAGGTCCCTTGAAGTATTTCTCAGGAATTGAAGTTTCAAGGTCCAAGAGAGGAATCAATATATGTCAAAGGAAATTTGTTCTTCATTTGTTGACAGAGATAGGGATGTTGGGGTGCAAACCAACAAATTCTCCTATTGAGCAGAATCGCAAACTAGGAGAAGATTGTGGTCCCTCTCTTGTTGATGCGGGAAAGTACCAAAGGCCAGTGGAGAAGCTTATTTATCTTTCTATGACACGCCTAGACATTTCTTATGTAGTGGGAGTAGTGAGCCAATTTATGCATGCCCCCAAGAGTGGCTACTTGGATACTGTGTATCACATTCTTAGATTTTTTAAGTCTTCTCCGGGGAAAGGACTGCTTTATGCAAGGCACAATCACTTGAGAGTGGAAGGTTTCACTGATGTTGACTAGGTTGGATCCATCACAGACAGGAGAGCTACCTCCGGTTATTGTACATTTGTGGGAGGTAACTTAGTCACATGGAGAAGCAAAAAACAGCCTGTTATAGCCAGGTCGAGTGCAGAGGCAGAGTTTAGAGCTATGTCTCATGAAGTGTGTGAACTCATATGGTTGAAACGATTGGTTCAAAAATTGGGGTTTGCCACTGAAGGTCCTATGAGGCTCTACTATAATAACAATGCAGCTATAAGCATTGCTCACAATCCAGTTCAACATGACAGAACAAAGCACATTGAGGTGGATCGACACTATATCAAGGAGAAGATAGAATCTGCTGCATTTGTACCCACCCCTTTCATGAAGATTGGTGATCAACTGGCGAACATCTTCACCAAAGGGCTTACCTCTCTTCAGTTTGGTACTCTCTTATGCAAGCTAAGAATGCATGACATTCATTCTCCAGCTTGAGGGGAGCGTTAGAGGTTATTAGATGTTACGTTCTAAGGGTACTTTAGGAACTAGTCTTTTGTCCAGTTGCCTTATAATGTATTTTCTTATTTTTTTACCTTTTTACCTTTTACCTCCCTAGGGAGGTGGACGTAATATCTTTATTATTATCAATGAAGTAATATAACTGTGTGGAGGATACTCTCACACGCAACACATCACCGACGAAACCTCTCTTCCTCTATTCTCTTGTCTTCTTCTTCCTCTCTTCCTCCTTCAACTTCTTCTTTTCTTACTTGTATTCCTAACCTAAATCCAACTGAAATACCCTGATCAATGGTAAAGTTAGATTGGTATATTTTAAAAGAGTTGCTTAAATGAATCACATGAGGTCCATGCCAATGGCGAACATGAACTCATTTGAAGATCAGAAATGCAGACAAGTTTTATAAATAACAAATCGCACACAGAGGCAAATACATAGAAATATGCATCATAAAAATCAGAACCATGAGAGTGACGTTTTTCTCTAAATTGGTTTTTTTCTTTTTTTTGGGAGGGGGGGATGGGGGGTAAATGCTTACCAGATCATCATCCTCTGGACTATCTCCCTTCTCATGACTCTCCCTGAGAATTCTATTCTCCTCTTCTAGCTGAGCACATCGCTCCTTTGCAAAAGCCAGATCTGCTTTGACTGTTTTCAGCTCTCGTAGGAGCAGCTTGGCTTTGGCAGCCATTGCCATTGCAACCTGTCTCGAAAGAAAGGCCAATCATGCATTTTACCAGAAGAAAAAACACATCTGAAAAGCCAAGATTATGAAAATAACTCAAAGAATAAATGGGAAATGTATGTGAACACCTTCCTGTTGGGTAAAATGACAGGAACAGTAATTTGCATTCATATGCACAGAATTCTTTACCAGGTAAAACCATCTCAAAATGGACAACTGAAAAAGAGTAGCACCCCAGAGAAATATTTTAAAACTTCAATAACAAAATGTAGGCCCATAAATCTGAGTTAGAAAATACTCAGTTGAGTAACCGATGAAGTTACTGGGATGTGCCAGTCGGAAAAATATTTCAATTATTTCTGTCTGTTAAGCCCTTCAACTGTCAAGGGGTAATTCTTACCAAAAAAACAAAACTGTCAAGGGGTAATAATAACTAGGGAACACCAAATAAATGATGAGGTTGGAAAGGAAGAATGGTTATTGGTTAAATCAAAATTATTCCAGTTGCACTACAAAATCCATTCATGTGACCGTTATGTGACTGCCACCAAAACTTAACAGATTCTGAATGGAAGAACCAAATCAATATGCACAAATGCTTTTACTATATGATCCAGTGATACACATTTGCCACCTTACGTCGCGAGATGCCTTGAGTTGAGTCTCATGGTCTGTTTGCATCTGTACTTGCTGCTGTGGGGCGCATACATCATTGGCTTGGTTCTGTGAATCGGAACTGCTCCCCTTTTTCCTGATATGCAGCCTACGAGTCTCTTGGATGATGTCTGCAGTCCGATTCTCAACCAGTGTCAGACCCTCCTGCACAATTTCACTAAAAATTTTATCGAAAGCTAGACCTTGCTGTACATCTACACAGAGAGAAAGAAACAAAAATTCACATGATCTCTCTCTCTCCAACTCTATTCTAGAATGAGACTCTGACCATGATTTGAATTACATATGAATAGCAAACTTAAATTTTTTAATATTTTAACTTTACCTCAAAAGACTTTCCAATTGTACCACCAAGGTAATTAAGAGAAGATGTGATAGCATCTAACCCCTTCTGTATTTTAGGATTCTCTGACTTATGACTGTTCTCAGGATTTTGGTAAGGCTGATGGAACTGCAATTAGAAATAAGCAAAATTTAAGGGACACATATATGAGTAGCAAAATTAGAAGGATAAAGCATCTCCATTTCACAACAGAATGACCACTGCATGAACCAAAAACAGATGTAAAAAATGGTATACTTGAGGAAGAGGAGATGGCTGAAGGCTTATTGGTTTAACTACCATTGAACACTATCAAATCCCTTGAATTAACCACTTACATTTATACAATTTTGTGAGAAAAATGTACAATATTTACAACTTTATAAAAGCTTAAGTTTATAAATAATTAACTGAATGATATGAGCAACAAATGAAGATATATACTTTCTGATTGGCATTCTAGAACAAATCTATATGGTATATCTAATTTCTAATTCTAGCTGAAAAGAAGAAAATCAACATCTTATTCAGATCATTGCTTGAGAATATCCTCTATACTAAGGGTGTTAAACGGTTCAATTTCTGTGTAAACAGCTCGGCTCGGCTTGGTTCGGTGCAAGATTTTTTTAGGTAAAACCGAAACCAAACCGTTCAGTTAACGGTCATGGTTCAAAATTTCGCGATATATGGCTGAAATTTCGGTAATTTCGACACTGCCGAGACAAGATGGGCTTCCGAAATGAAAAAATGTTCAAATTTCGGTATATTTTGTCGAAATTTCATGAAATTTCGGTAGATTTCGTTAAACAGTGTGTATTTAACCATTTATACATCAGGGTCCGACCGTATACTGTCAATCAAGGGTGCAAATCCAAAACACCACTTTGAGTTCTTTTTTTTTTTTTTTTGTTAATATGAAGGTTTAAATGTGTTTATTTAGCTTAAATAAGGGTGTACATGAAGTATCAGGCCTTAATATGGCCAAAAACCCACCGAGATGGAGTGCCGAAATATGGCAGAAAAAATACCATATTTCGGCAAAATTTCGGTATATTTTGGAAATCTCGACCAGCCCAAAATGGCAAGACGAGACGAGATTTTAAACCTTGTTAACGGTTTCGGTTTTAAATGGCTTTAAAAAGGTTTTATTAGGTTTTTTAGCTGTTGGTGTTATCATTGTTGTCAACACAGTCAGCCAAAAAGATCAGTTGAGCAGTGGGTTTGTGTTGGTATTTTTGATGGTCAACACACTCACTCAGTTGAGCTGAGATGCAGGCATATAGATGGTCAGTCTGGAGACAAGCAGAGTTAGCACAGCTGGAAGTCTATGGAAGGTAACAGTTGGCAGTTATTAGTTGGAGGCTACAGTGAGCAGCTAGAAGGGGAATGACATTGACATCATAGTACTAAATCTCGCGAAATCTCGGTCGAGATTTTGGAAATTTCGAAAAACTTGAGATGGACGAAACGAAACAGGACTTCGAATAAAAAAAAGTCAAAATCTCGATCGAGATTTCGACCATATCACGATATCTCGAGATGAAGTCTAAATCTCGCGAGATATCGAGATTCTTCTCAAAACCACTTTACATAAAAGACTATAACTCGTTAGTCTTTCGACCGAGACTACACAAGCTCTTCATTTTGTGGTTTTTGCTCATTTCTTCTTCATTCTTTCACTTCTCATTCGAATCTTTGCTGCATCTACACCTGAACCACTTGGAGAACACAAGATTCAAAGTTCTTAGCACATTTGTGAAGCCTTTCCACTATTCTAGGTAAAACCATAATCTCAAAATTTGTTTTTTTTTTTGGGGGAAATGCATGATCAATACATGTTTGTTTGTGATGAAATTAATATATGTTAGACACCGGAGGCCGATCTACAACTTCACGGTGTCGAATTTTTTTTGGGTATATATATTATTTTTTTATTTTTCTGCTTCAAAATTTTGATTTTCTTACAACAAAAATCTAAAAATAATAGGGGTTATGTATATTGTATGGTGATCAATTAAATATATGTTAGACACCATTGGCCGATCTACAGCCTCACGGTGTCGAAAATATTTTTCTGCCAATAATTAATTATTTTAATTTTCGAAAATTATAAAAAATACTTAAAAAATTCAAAAAAAAAGGAAAAAATATGAGGTTTTTGTTTGAAAATTAATGAAAAATATAATAGTAAATTGCACATAATTTTTAATTGCTGCCCATTTGCATATCATTTCAATTTTGTTGTGCTAGGCCAATAATTATTTGAAAAATATTTTAAAAAATTATTTTTATATATGAGAAAAATATGAGGGTTAGGGGAAAAATACTAAATAGCTATAAGTAAATTCTACATGTTGTTTTATTGCTGCCATTTGCATATGATTTCGGTTTGGTGGTGCTAGGCCAATATTTATTTGAAAAATATTTTAAAAAATTGTTTTTAAATATGAGAAAAATATCACCAGAAGTTTTTGGGAGTTGGTGCCACTAGACTCAAACAACATCTAGCTGGGAATTCTCCTGAAGTGGTCTCATGTCGTATGGTCCCTGTTGAGGTATCTAGGGCTATCATTGAGTACATGAAGGGAAGGAGTAAGAGGAAGGCTCAGAGGGAAAAGGCAAGGGTAGAACTTGAGGATGCAGTGAGATGTACAGCGGGAGGCTATTATGATGATGTTGATCTGGTGATGATGATGATGATGATGACAGTGATGATCCTGTCTATGTTCCTAATGATATAGAGACTGAGCGAGAGGCTAAGGATTGGAGACGAGCACAGATGATGAGTACAGCCACTTATCATGAGGATCAGGAGAGACAGAGAGTAAGTGGTAGTGGAGGAGCTGGTACCTCTAGAGCTGGTGCTAGTGGTAGTGGAGGAGCAGGTAGTAGGCAGCCTGGGTTGCCTAATCCCTTTAGGAGATCACAGAGTATGAGGGCAGCTCCGCCTCCAGCAGTACCACCACGAGATGACCCAGCACTTCACCAAACACCTGGTGTTTATAGAAAGAAAGGCAAAAAGCAACCCAAAATCAAGGGAGCATGGAAAAATCTTAAGGGGATGGTGAAGGAATCTATAGCTAAGTGGATGTTATACCATCCCAGCAAACACAGCATAAGGCTCCTTTTATCAGACTATGATAGATTCCATTGCTGAGGCTGGCCCAGGGTATACGGGGCCCACCCCACATGAGATCATGAATGTGTATTTGCCCCAACAGAAGAGAGAGCTTTAAGACTATATCAATGAAATGAGGGGGATGTGGGAGAGCTATAGGGTAACCATAATGTGTGATGGTTGGACTGTTCCTACAAGAAAGTCCATCATCAACTTTATGGTGTATTGTAAGGGGAGGACAGTCTTTCTGAAGTCTATTGATGCATCCAAGGAGAAAAAGGATGCAAAGTATATCTACAAACTGTTGAAGGAAATGGTAGATG
Organism: Telopea speciosissima; assembly: GCF_018873765.1. Lineage (NCBI taxonomy): Eukaryota > Viridiplantae > Streptophyta > Magnoliopsida > Proteales > Proteaceae > Telopea > Telopea speciosissima. Next base: position 35,588,590 of record NC_057917.1, on the reverse strand, counting down.
ATGTAGGAGTGGGGAACGTTGTCTAAATTGTAACGGACAACGGAAGCAACTACAAGAGTGTCGGTGAGAAGTTGATGCAAAACAGTAAGTACCGATTATTTTGGACTCCATGTGCTGCCCATTTTATAGAGTCCTATAGACCTCATGTTGAAGGATATGAGAAAGATCAAATTGGTACAACATATTGTGGAAAAGGCAAGGCAAATGACCAACTTTGTCTACAACCATGGGTTTGCATTAAACCTCTTGAGGGAGAAGTTTGGTGGTGACTTAGTGAGGCCAAGCATAACTAGATTCGCCACCAACTACATTGCACTCAAGAGTATAGAGACCAAGAAGTCCAGACTTAGATCTATGTTTGCTTCTGAAGACTGGTTCAACTGGAATGGGTCCAATACCCATGGTGGTAGGAAAGCACAAGCTACCATTTCATTAGATGACTTTTGGTCAAAGTTGCATAAAGTGGTACAACTTTTGGACCCAGTGGTCAAGGTTTTGCATATAGTTGATTCTGCTCTCAAGGGACCAACCAATAAGCCACATCTATATGCTTCCATAGACTTGATGAATGAAGGTGTTTACAATGCGAATCCACGAGGTAGCAAACAATTTCTCAAAATTATCAATGAGCGCTGGGAAAATCAACTTATGCATCCACTGCATAAGGCTGGTGAATGTAGTTTGTTTTTATGCAAATACATCTTTTTAAGTTAATTTGAAAGATATATTACTAACTATTCAGGCATTGACAATATGTAACGTCAATTTCAGCATATTATTTGAACCCCAAATACCAATACAATCATAGGCTTGGGTTGAACAGTAGTCTTATTGAAGCAGTAAAGCAAGTAGTTGCCAAGTTGGAGCCGAATAGTAAATTACAAGATATATGCAACAATGAGGTGTGCCTTATAAGTTATAATTCATTTGAAATTACTCACTTCAATACTAAATAGTAATGAGTCATTACTAATTTTAAATATTTTCCAAATGATTATAGTTGAAGTCTTTTAGGGATGTATTGGGAAGTTTTGGAACCGATGCTGCTGCAGAGCAAGGCCGAACACGCAGTGATGCCGGTACTCATTAGTCATTACTCAATTCAATATTTTATTCTTCAAATTATGTATGTAGTGAAACTTTTGAAATGAATATAACATGTCTCTTTTGTTGTACTGCAGCTGAATGGTGGGTGTTGTATGGGGATTCGGCACACAATTTAAGAAAAATAGCAATCAAGGTTCCCTCCCAGAAATGTTCCGCATCTGGCTATGAACGGAATTGGAGTACATTTTCTCTCATCCACTCCAAGAGGAGAAATAGATTGGGTTTTGAGCGTCTATCTAACTTGGTGTATGTGCATTACAATTTGAGGTTGAAGATGCAACACATACGCATGGGACAAGAGGGTATCAAGGAAAATATCGATCTCGCCAACATTTTCCAGGTGGAGTCAGATGATGAAGATCCTATTGTGGATTGGGTGAAGGATAGAAGTGAGCCAGTGTTAGATCAGCCTGGAGGAAGGCCTAACCCATGATAGCCGAACATATAGAAGCTAATGTGGTTCATGGCTGCAGAGAGTGAGGTACAGGCACGGGACGCGTCACCCATACCGTTCCAGCCTACTGGTGGCAATGTTGATGAGGAAGAAGATTGTTCCGTATCCTCTAGTGGCAGTGGTGGGACTCGGACTCAAACTCAGACTCATACTCGTAGAGATGATGATGGTGTTGATGGCAGTGGTGATGGTAGAGATGGTAATGATGGTGGCGATGGTGGTCAAGCATATGAGGGAACTCGACTCCCGTATGTGGTAGAAGAGCAGCAAGAGGGACTCCGATTCACCAGAGAAACATAGTTTAATCATGCCACACAAGATACAAACCATGGTGCACGTGCCCCCACACCGTCCACCTCGACCTACTTGAAAAAGCGTCGTGGCCAGTCCCGTCCTCGTGGTACTAGTAGGCAGGCTGATCTTACGGACATTGATATCTTATCTGGCTCTGTTGGTGGGTTGAGTATTGGCGATAGGGACAGCAGATCGAGTGGGCATTTCTATGCCCCATCTTTTCATATAGAGAGCAGTCCATCTCCAGCACAATTAGAGTATAGTTCATCTCATTCACATCCATATGGCGAAGGGCAGTTGACTTGGGGGCGGGAGCCTATATCTTCTTCATCCATTCCCAGTTTTGAGTATGACTCCTACTCACAGGGACGTAGTGGATCGTCTTTTGTGGATGACATCTTTTCCTACCCAACCCACCAGCCGTACAGCCCGTACCAATACATGCTCCCAGAGGCGTCATATCATAGTGGATCAGTGGGTAGTACTTCTTCACAGTTTGGTGACCCATATCCTAGAATAGGTTACCTTCAGCATGTTGATGATGCAGTTTACATGGCCACTGTGGATGACTACAATCGTTTCTTCTCCCAGACTATGATGTGGCATTCATTTTTCCTACAGTCGGAGAACAATACACGTCGGCTCCATCTTACTATGAGTGGGGTTGATCCTGGACGGCGGAGTAGTTATTATTAGCAAATTTGCAAATATTTGAGTCACTTGATGACTACTTGACTTGTATTGGACTATTGGGGATATTTTCATTTTGATATCATCTTCTTAAGTTGTTAACTTGTTATTGACTTAATGTATTTAATATTATGACTTAAGTTATGACTTATGAGTCATTCGTTTTATGTTTCCAACTTCCAAGTCAATTTACTTGTTTAAATTGCTTATTAATCATTAATTTATTATGTCCTCTGGTACTTAAAGTCTTAAACAATGTGTATGTGTAATTAACTAAGTTATACATTAGGGTTCGACCATACATTGCCAATCAATGGTGCAAATCCAAAACACCACTTTGGGTGACTATTTCTGCAATTTGAACATTTAAATGTGTTTATATAGCCTAAAATAGGGTTTTAATGAAGTTTCAGGCCTTAACTTGGCCTAAAACCAAATGACCTACCGAAACATAAGAATAAATGCAAAATTTCAACCGAAATATCCAAAATTTCGGATATTTTGGTCAGCCCGAAACACCAAAACGAGACGAGTTTTCGAACCATGATTGACATGAGTGGATAGCAGGCAGTGGCAGACAACTGGACAGTTGGTGTGGCATGGCAGAAGGTCTTGTGATGGCCAGATCAGAGCAGAGCAAACATCTGGGTTGAGGTGTTTAAGCAACTGATAGATGTATGGGTTAGTGGCAAAGGTTGAAGGTGGAGTGCAGTGGCTTGCAGTTGCAGTTTGCATGAGCAGCACCTTGAGGAGAGTTTTGAATAGATAGATAGTATGGCAACAAACAGTATCAGTGAGTAGCAGTGTCAGAGACATGCCTCAGTAGGCATAGCCGGTGAGTTGGTCAATAAACATGGTTGAGCTGGTACAGGGTACAGTGAAGGCATCATGTACAGTCATGAATATCAGTGAGATGAATGGCTTAGTTGACATAGCTGGCAGTTGGAAATAGGACTCGTACAGTTGGCGTCGTCATGAGTCAGAAGTTAAGACATGTTTTTTGCATGATAAGGACGAGGTATTGTTGTTGAAGGAGAGAAGGTGTTGCCAAAGATGAAGAATGTTGTTATATGCTGAAGACTGCATATTTATGTTGTAGCAGAAGCTTCACAGATTTTTTGAGCTGTCATTTAGTTGGAATTTGGAGGATCTCAAAACATGAAAAATGAAGATCTCTAAGTTAGCTTTCTAAGAAAATTTGAATCACATCAATCCGATATCGGAGTGGAGAGTTATGGCATAAACTTCAGGCATGGCACCTAAGCTGAATGAAGCAGAGTTTGTACAGCAGTCGTATTCAAGCTCCATTTTGAGATCCATGCATTGATTATGGGTTGATGGTAAAAACATGAAAGTTGTAGGCCTTTGAGTTAGCTTTCATATGGAAAAGAATCGGGTCAATCGGAGTTCATACGAGGAAGATATGACAGAATATACATGTTCTTGGGTCTGATAGAGCATACATGTTCTTAGGTCTGACAAATGCCGGCACGAAATAGGATTTGTTTGATGCCAAATGGAGTTTTGCCAACATGGTTCGGAGTATTGCCGACCTCGGATGGAGTCAGAACAACGTCGTCAAGCGTCCATTTTAAGTTGTTGAACTTCTATTTCATGTGGTCGACATGGGTTTGATTGATCTGACTTTGGATTGATTTTTGAACACGTTCCAGGCAGAATTAGAGGAAGGATATTTCTATGAAGGTTGTAGCAATTTGAGTCTACTATCAGATGCAAAAAGAATCATCCCAATCAGAGATATAAATAAGAAGTTATGCCTTCTGGACTGAGAAAACAGTTTACTAGACTGGTTTCCGGTCCAAACTAGGTGGTTGGACCAAGCACGGGTTTGAGTCTTTTGCTGGACTTCTTAAGTGAGTTTTAGACTCATTTTCAAAAAATCTTCAAAAACTAAAAGAGGAAAAGCCTTAGAGAAGAAGAGGAGTTAGAGAAAGCTCTCAAGAGCTTGAACCCAATAATTCCCAATAGAATTCCTTTGAAGCTTCCAAGCTTTGAAGTGAAAAATTGTGCTCACTAAAGGTGCTCAATGAGATTCATGGGTTTGTGAAGATACTCAATGAAGTTGTAGTTTGCTCAAGAACATTCATTGAAGGTCTCCACATGTTGAGATGAAGCCAATGAGTTGAAGAGCGTGGTTGGGTTGAGAAGAGAAGAGAAGAGAAGAAGAAGAGAACCTAGGTATGTTTGGTTCTTGTGAGGAGCTTCAAGTAACCCAAGTGACGATTTGGTTAACACTTCGACGGCGAAGAGGCATCGATTTATGTGAGCTGCTCAAGGGGATATCGACATCAATTGAAGACATTCAATCTACGGCATCTCTAGAGGTTACCCATTGGCATAGGTAACCCCTTTTGACAAATCCCATTGTATGTATTTCACCGTAGGGTAAATGTTTGATTAAATGCCTAGGTGAATACTTAATGTAGAAGGGGTTCAAGTAAGAACCACTCTACAATAGGATTGATGATAGGTTGCAGCAGAACATCAAAATAGCAATAAAATCAGAATTAGTAACTTAGAGAAATAAAACCAAATCAGCCAGCAGTTTGAATCCAGACTTAAATCAAGTGGAGGTCCTATGGAGGTGATCTGCTGCTAAAAATCAGAATAGGGAGTCGCAGGGGTGTTCCCAAAATAGAAGGTTGGACTTTGGAGAGTAACTTGCAAACCAGAGGGAATCTGGTCACCAAACCAGGGTGTAGGACTTGGTGTGGGGGTTCTATGCTCCAAAACTCTGCAGACACTGATGAATAATGATGGAGTTGTGGGGCCTTGAAACTTGAAGCCAATCTGGAACAGAAACTGGAATCCGCAGGAGATGGAATTTCTTAGTTTAATCAACAATAGTAGCAGCAATGGTTGGAGTTGGAGGAATCGATTCAGGTCTTCAAGGACTCTCCAGCAGCAATAGTTGCAGACACAAGAGACAGCAGCAAGCACACTCGATTGGGAGCAGAGGACTAATAAAGAAGAGAAAAATAGAATAGGAACTAAGTCTAACTAAAATAGAAACTTAAGCCTACTTTCAAAATCTAAAATTAGAAACTAAACTAAACTTCTAATTCCCCATACACAAACAAAATTGACCCTTCTAAAACGTCTTCACAAGATCTGGTCTTGGGCCCCACAGGATCTAATAATATTCCGCCAAGACAAAGCAAGGGGCTGTGGCACTGTTCACGTGAACAGTGTTTTGGCCTCTTTATCGTCCTGTTTTGTCCTACATCAATACTACTTGTAGTTCATTGGGAGGGGTTTGTACTTTGTATTGAGCTTGTAATTGGGGCAAATATCATAAGCCCGTCATTTATTGTAATCATAGTACTAAAATTTCCGAGATAACGAAGTTTCGCCGAAACATTGTATTTTTTCTATGAGTTTTGCTTGGCCATTTTGGGTTGCAAAATGCTGAAATGAGCAAAATATTGAAACAAAATAACCGAAATTTCAACGAAATGGTGCATTTTTTTTACCGAAAATTTGTATTTTTTTTATTTCGAAGTAGCATTTAGTCTCGGTAGAGTCAAAATATCCTTTCGGCGAGATTTAGTACTATGATAGTAATGGGGTGTTCAGTTGGTGCTGGACATGGGGGTTGTAGCTCCCTAGTAGTTGTAGCTACCAAAAGTGCAGCATTGTAAACAAATGTTGTAGCACCTTCATAGATGTAGTTGTGTAAATTGGGGGTCGTCGCTCCCTGCAGTTGTAGCTGCAGAACATTGTATTGTGCATATACTTAGATAGGATTTGAGTTGTAGCCCAAACTACCATTTGCACCACGGATGTAGACACACTACCGAACCACATAAGACATGTTTTATGGTGTGTGTGCTTTTGTGGGTTGTGCATGCATTTGTATTGTGGATGTATCTATTGCAGAATGGTTTGTGGTGGATGCATACATGATGTTTGGCTGGTGATAGCCGTATATATGTGTATGTGTTTGTGCTCCAGGTGGTGGTATGGATAAGGTATGTTTATGAATGTGCTTGAATGATAAAGACTCCAACGAGTGAGTTTAGATCGTTTTGTCACCACTGATTGAGTTTAGATCGTTTTTAGTCACCACTGATTCATCCCCCCCTCTCTCAGTGGCCATTTGGGTCCAACAGTATATTAATCGGTTTAACATCGATTTAAATGGTTTGGTTCAGTTTAAACCGTTTAACTAAACAATCTCAATTTTCAAACCAAAACTGAACCATTTATTAAACGGTTTCACGGCTTCGAAGTGAACGGCTCGGTTCGGTTTGGTTTCGACACCCTTACTCTATAGACTATAAGACCGACCGAAAAAACACAGATCGAACCGAACCGATCCTTATTGGATTGGTTTTGGGCTGGGTATGACGGGACTGGCTGAAAACCGGACCGCACCAAACCGACCAATATCAAACCGATAAAAAAATCGTTGAGAATTAAGGTTATGAATAGGGAACTTGATTTGTAACAATGCTTCCATTGATTTCCTTGTTCACTATAGTAGTTAGATAGTAAATGAATGATTTGATAGTAGGGTTCATTTTGTGATTTCAATATTAGTTTTCTTAGTGACTAGTTATTCATTGATTCAATATTAGTTATCTTCCCTTTACAATTAATGATAAATAATGATATGATTTGTAACAATGATTTCGCTACAAACTTCATTTATCCATTGATTTCAATATTGGTTATTTCCCCTTACAATTTATTTCTCTTTGTTCTGAATTACAACAAATCAATTTTCCTATTTATAGTTGTTTACTTGTTTGACTTGAAGAAGATGAACTAAAGTGTTTTTATTGAATCTTTACTCACTAGAAGTTATGAATGTAAGATTTCATTGTGGTTCAAACCCGAAAACCAAACCGATCTAACCCGGTGTTAACCCGATATTGAAACACCGAAATAAACCGAAATCGCACCGGAGCAAAACCGAAACCGACTAAAAACCGAAGTTTCTTAACAATTTGGTTTTGATCTCACTCATTCCGAGACTGAAACCGAGCCGAACCGACGGTTCAACACACCTAGGTTTAATCATGTAACTAAAATTATAAGGGTGGTGACAGGTTGCAACTATCAACAAGGGTAAGAAGAAACAGAAGCAGCCGGAGTTGCCATTCAGGAGGTCACAGAGTGTGAGGGAAGCCATACCCCCCCCCATCCCCAGGGAATAGGGATGATGATGATATACTTGAGCAAGATCTTACAATTTACAGACCGAAGAGTAGACAGCAAAAGCTGAAGTAGGTGTGGGGTCAATTAAAGGGTATGGTGAGGCATGGCGGGTCAAAATGGTTCTTTTACCATAGCATCCCAGCACATACCATTGAGGAACCTTACTATCGAAATATATTAGACATTGTGGGTAAGGCTAGGGAGGGATTGCAGGGGTCCACTACTTATGAGTTGATGAATGTGTATCTGCCTCAACAGAAGGAGTTAGAGGAGTACATTGAGACCCTCAAGGGTCTATGGCCAGATTATGGAGTCACTAAGATGTGTGACGATTGGACTGGACTTACTAAACAGCCCATCATCAACTTAATAGTCTATTGTGATGGGAGGACTGTGTGCCTCAAGTCAGTTGATGGATCCAAGGAAAGAAAGATGCAAAATATACTTACAACTTGTTGAAGGAGGTGAGGATAGAGAACATTGTCCAGCTGGTGACGGACTACGGTAGTAACTTCAAGAAGGTGGAGGAGAAATTGATGAAAAATAGTAGATGCTGCCTTTTTTGGACCTCTAGTGCAGCCCATTGTATTGACCTTATGTTGAAGGACATGGGGAAGAAGAAATTGGTCTGAAGTGTGGTCAAGAGGGCAAGAAAATTGACCACATTTGTGTACAACCATGGATATGCCCTATAGCTACTAAGGGCCAAGTGTGGTGGGGATTTGATTGGGGGCAGGCATCACTAGATTCGCCACCAACTACATTGCCCTAAAGAGATTTGAGTAAAGAAGCTAGGACTCAGATCTATGTTTGCCTCAAAGAAGAGGTTTGGTTGGAGGGAGACGAGTGCTCTAGGGGGTAGAGCTGCCCAATCGAACATATCTTGTGAACTATTTTGGTACAACCTGAAGATGGCCTTCACATTACCTGACCAAGTGGTGAAGATGTTGAGGATGGTTGACTCTTAGAAAAAACCTATCCTACCATACTTGTATGCAGTAGTGAAGATGATGGACCACCAATTGGCAGTGGCAATACCACATGGTGGTAGGAGCTACATCCAGATAGTCTAAAATCGATGGGGGAAGCAACTTATGCATCCACTACTTAAGGTTGTGAGTTTTTAATTTATAGTTTATACTTTACTACCCAAGTCAAATTGCTTTACATTAATAACTTCATAAGCATTGCTGTTTACAATTGCTTTGTTTTATGACTCATTACCTGGGCTATTTTGACGTCCTCCTTAGGATCCTGGATGATGAGGTCTAGCGGGAAACAATTGAGAAAGCAATTGGAGATAATTGGATTGACATGAGGGGTTCAGCGAAAACCATCTGACATTACACCTTTGTTTTGTGACTCATTGCCTGGGCGACTTGTCGTATTTGTGATCGACATAGTCATGAGTATATTACATACGAAGAGTTAGCACTGCTCATCATGAGGGATCGAGAGTGCTAGATCTGGTGTAATTAGATTGCTTGGGGTATTTCGAGATTGTTTGCGAGTGATGTATTATGTTGATTAGATGAAAGCTTGATATAGTACTATATTATCTCGTTAGGTTGCACGCCCCATTTTCCGTATGGAGGGTAACACGGAATGAGAGAAACTTGAGTACATAGTTAACTAATGTGCCCTGTGTGGGCGACTAGGAGATGTTAATCGATATGGGTCGCAGGCCCGGCCCAGACCACCCACAAAGAGAAGCCGACCAAACCCGAGCACATGGGAGAGAGACGGTCACTTAAGTGACCAACTCTATCCCCCCTATCATTACCATATAAGAAAACCCTAACCTAAACCTAACTTTAACCCTAATTTTGACCTAAAACCTCAATTCTGCCTCCATCGAACCAGAAGTTCTACAGATCCTGGTTGAACTGGCTCCTAGTAGGTCTCTTACCTATCTCAGACTACATTACTTGGTACCATTACCCCCTCACATACGGGTAAGCATTGAGGCAGATGAGTTTCTGAGACACATCACAGTGGTTCACATTGATGTTCGTCACCGCATTGCCATTAGTAATGATGGATACAAGGCAGCCGCTGACCAACATCGTTACTTTGTCAAGTTTCAAGTGAGAGATTTGGTTATGGTTGATGCAGGAGCAATTCCTTGGACCGGGCTAAACCCGTTGGGGTTCCATATGAAGACGAACCGGGTTCAATTGGGTCTTTGGGTTAAAGAAAGATATTTAATTTATTTCTTTAGTAGGGTTTTTATTAGTTGAGTTTATCATGTAATTTTCTGTTTTAGTTTTAATCAGCTATTTAGTGGTAGAGTCTATTTAGGATTTTATTTCAGCTATGAGTCCCATTAGAGTTAAGGTTAATTTCAGTTTTAGAATTTAATTAGGAATCTTTAATTATTACCTTTATATACTGTTGTAATTGTCATTTACTTTTAGATTTTGAAGAATGAATTAATTTGTTTGGTTGAAACCCCTTGTGGTTTGACTGCTCATGTGTTCTTATATTATCTTCTCCTCCTTCGTTGTCTTCTTCTATTATCTTCTCTTTTCTACTGCTACCTTTTTATTTCAACTCACTTTACATATAACACATTCTGTTCACCTGGTTTCATGTTAGTGTGCTGTTCTAATGGAGTAATCAGTACCAACCTTTGCAAACCTGGTAGAGCTTCATCGGTTTGGCTTTCTTCCGAGATTGATTAAAGAAACAGACTAACCAAGAATTTAAGACTGCTTCACCCCTACCGTAAAATTCAGTTGCAAACTTTGAATCTTTCCTGGTTCTTTGATATATCGATTCAGTTGTTCTAATCTCCATTGAATAAGTAGTTACAATACTCTCTTTAAATCCCCAACCCCAACTCGATCCAACCTGTATTGGGGAGATTTCCTCCCCACATCGTGTTTGGTTTTTCCACCTCTGGTTGGTTCTAGAGGTTGAAGACAACCACCCCCCCCCCCAAAAAACCCTCAGCCACGATTCCTTTTCTTTTTTCTTTTACTCCTTAATTTCCAGTATTGCCCCTTCCTTTTCTTCACTATTTTAACTTTTCCTTAATTTACTTTAATTCCTATTTTACCCCTTTCACTAATACGTTGCATTCTATTCACTTGGGTTCCATTTAATTACGATACTTCCATGCCATTCTAACTTTCAGTTATTTGCCATTCTGCCAATGCTCTTATAAAACTTCACATATTTACTGTTTTGCCACTTTTGCTTATGTTTTGATTTACCTAACACTTGGACCCGTAAGCGATCCGAGCCGGGTTTTCGAACCCCGAATCCGCATTAATGGTTCCCATAGCTTCGGAGAGATTCCCTCCAGGTACCAATCACAAATTAGTCCGTTTAAAGTGCTGAAACGCATAGGCCCTAATGCTTTCATGGTAGAGTTGCCACCAAACATGAAGATTAGCAACATTTTTAACGTAGCTGACCCTACTCTATATGTGGGTCATCATTCGGACGAGGGTAACACTGAGCACGCTACTGCAGCCCCAGTCGACGAAGAAATAGAAGATATCTTTGATAACAAGCTTACTACGATGCGGGGTGGCAAAGGCTACTACTCTTTCCTTGTCAAATGGAGGGGACGATCTGAGCTTGATTGTACGTGGATCCATGCCGACGATTTCAAGCATCTTAACCCAGATCTCTACAAGCGCTATATATCATTCCTTCATTTGTCAGAGTTGAATGATTTTAAGAGGGGGGAGGAGCTGATGTAGACAGATCCTTGGGCCTCAAATATAGCCGCAAGAATCATGCTCACGATCCACATTAATTGGACCAGACCCATGGGTCATAGGGCCAATCAACCTTGACTGGGCCAACCCATGCAGGTTGGGTGCTTTTAGCTCACTCAAAGCCAAATAATGGGAGGACAAGCTGGCTGGGATTCAAGCTATTTTTTATTTATTTAATTTCCTTTTTCAGTTCAGCCTTTGTCTAATTATTTAGACTAGTTTTCTTAGTGATGTAGATCAATCAACAATAACCTGTCCAGGTTCAAACCCCCCCCCCCATTGGACCAGTATTTTGGGTCCACACGAGATGGGTATTTTTTTAGCCCCAAAATTCTATCCAGTTTTCTGCCCAAATATCCATCGATCAACAGTCTATCAGGCAGCAGATTAAGGGAAGTATTTCAGCAGATTTCGTGGGGTCCAGCTGGAGATATGTGTAGAGATTTCTTGCTGGAATGAGACCATGCGTTACAGGACTTCTAGCAGATTTTGTTGAGCCCAAGCCCACTCGCATGAAGGAGATAATTCAGGATTACTTCCTTCCTTACGGCGAAGACTAAAGAGAAGATTCTTATCAGATATCTGGGCCCCATAAGCCAGCCGGATGATAACAAGATTGAAGACCCAATTGAAGGCTATCGACCAGCTATACTGCTTTAGTTAATTAGGATCAGTTTCCCTTTTTATGTTAATTCAGTTACGCTGATAATAGCTAATAGGTTAGTCCTAGATTTTAGGAGTTTATTCAGTTATGTAACTAGAGTCAGTTTAGGAGTTAGTTACCTATTGCTATTATGATTTTTATTGTTTCCACAAAGTTATTATAATGTAATTCTAGATTGAATGTAATCCAACTAGAAACCAAAACCAGAAGCTGTTCTTCAAAGGGTGACTCGGTTAGGGCTAATTTAATGGAAAACGCTAAATTTGGGGTTAGGGTTTAATAAGGTTAAGGTTTTGAGGTTAGGCTGAGGTTAGATCATGGAAGAAGAACTCGAGAGATCGCGCGAGATCTTGACAAGATTCTCGGTTTTTGAAGAGGTCAAGACGAGATGTATGTCAAGTTAAAAAATTACAATATCTCGGTCGAGTCGAGATCTAGACCCGCCCCAGTTTTCGACCCTTTTTGCCTTTAAAGACTTTCCAGAACTCAACAAAACTCGCGAGTTCTCAATTCTATGTCTAGTTCCAAATTTCAACCCCTTTTTCCCTTGTGAGCTGCTGCTGCCTCACTTTGCACCTGGATTTCAAATACAACCTTTTGGAGACTACATTCAGCTACAAAATTTAAAGATTTGCATCATATTTGTGATTCTTCCAACTAAAATTTGAAGAATTTTTGAAAGGTAAACAATATTTCCCCAAATCTAGTATTTTCAAAAAAAAATTGTACAAACCTTGGTAGATTCATGTCAATTTAATATATTTTACATAACCAATACATGCCTTAGTATGACAGTAGTAGCATGGTATAAAATCTCGCGAAATATCGGCGATATATCGCCATATTTCGTGAATCTCGATATGTCCGAGATACGAAACACTTCCGAAACATAAAAATACAATATCTCATCGATATATCGTGATATATCGACGATATATCGTGGATCTCACGATATATCGCGAGATATTGTAAAAGTGACAAATAGTGTCACATTAAGAGCCTTATAATTCCATATTTCGCAGCTCTTGGTCAATATTTCGACCGAGAGCTGCTGAAATTCAAATTTTCTCTCTTCTTCCTCCCTTCCAAGCCTCATCCAAGCATTGTTGAAGCTCCTTGTCGCCGGGAAGACGTCGGAGGGTCATCTAAGCTCATCATCCAAGCCTATTTTCATTATTTAAGGTAAATTCTATTTCTCTAAAACTATTTTTTTTTTAAAAATTTTGTACAAATGTTGTTGGATGTTGATGATATTAATATATGTTAGACACCGGAGGCCGATCTACAGCCTCACGGTGTCGAAATTTTTTTCCCATATGTATTTTTTTTATTTTTTTTCTGGTTTTAAAAATTCATTTTCCTACAACTAAAATAGGAAATAATTAGGGGTAATATGACTTAGATGGTAATGAATTAAATATATGTTAGACACCAATGGCCGATCTACGGCTTCACAATGTCGGATTTATTTTTCTGCTCTTAAATAATTCTTTTAATTTTCGAAAATTAAGAAAAATATATAAAAAATAAAAAAAACAGAAATAAAAAAGGAAAAATATGAGTTTTAAGTTTTAAGTTTAAAAAATAATGAAAAAATATGAAAGTTATTTCTATATGTTTTGAGATGCATTACATGTATATTATGTTTACTAATTTTTGGTTTTGTTGTGTTAGGTCAATACTTATATTAACATTATATATAAAAAATTGGTTTCAATTATGTGAAAAATATAAGGGTTAGGGGAAAAATATTAAATAACTATACAAGTGTATTAGTAATCTAAAAGTGTCAATTGAAGTGCATCTACATTAAGTTTTTTAATTATTTGTGTTACTTACATTGCAGTAAACAAGTATCATTATGGCGGATCGTGATAGACAACGTGCAAAGGGCAAGCAAAAGGTGGGGGAAAGTAGTCAACAAAAGGGGCGGAGGGAACAAAGAGAACAGAGGGAACAAGAGAGACCAGCCAGCCAGCATAGGGGTGACATTGCATGGTTACATGGTACTCCCATTGATGGGGATAAGAGAAAATCTATATGTAACTATTGTCACATGCAATTTATGGGAGGTGGGTCCAGTAGACTTAAACAACATCTGACTGGAGGATCTAAAGATGTTGTAGGTTGTCATATGGTCCCTCTGAAGTAGCCGGAGATTGGTGATAGTTTGAGGGGAAGAAAGAAGAGGAAGGGACAAGCAAAGGATAAGAGAACAACTTGAGGATACAGTGAGGAGTTCGATGGGAGGAGGAAGACGATACAATGATGATGATGATGCTGATGATGATGATGATGATGATGACATTGCAGTACCTGATGACATACAAACAGCAGAAGAGGCTAGGGATTTTAGGCGGACTGTTTCAAGGAGCAGAGTAAGTTTTCAAGATGATCGCAGAGAAAGAGTAGGGGTAGTGGAGGAGTCGATTCGGAGGTCCTAGAACTTTGAATCCTTTTAAAAGATCACAAAGTGTGAGGGCAACCCCAACACCTCTACCAAGATGCAGTACCACCATCAACATCTCGATCCTAAATTGCATAAGAAGAAAGGAAGCAGTCAACCCAGAATCAAAGGAGCATGGAAGGGGATGAAGGGATTGGTTAAAGAATCAATAGCTAAGTGGATGCTATACCATACCATCCCAAAGAACATCGCACAAGGCCCCCATTATGATACCATGATAGATACCATTGCGAGGCTGGCCCAGGATTCAAGGGCCCCACCCCATATGAGGTAATGAATGTTTATCTACCTCAACAAAAGAGTGAGATTGATGAGTACATTAGTGAGATGAGGAATATGTGGGAGACATATGGGGTGACTATAATGGTAGATGGATGGACTGGGCCTACAAGAAAGTCCATCATCAATTTCATGGTTTATTGTGATGGGAGGACAGTGTTCCTCAAATCTGTGGATGCATCCAAAGAGATAAAGGATGCAAAATATATTTACAGATTGTTAAAGGAAGTAGTGGAAAAAGATGTGGGTATTGAGAATGTTGTCCAAATTGTAACGGACAATGGAAGTAACTTCAAGCTGGCCGGTGAGAAGATGATGAACAATAGTAAGTACCGGCTCTTCTGGACTCCTTGTGCAGCCCATTGCATTGACTTAATGCTAAAAGATATGGGAAAGTTAAAGTTGGTGAAGACTGTGGTTGAAAGTGCAAGACAAGTCACCAACTTTGTATACAACCACTCCTATGCACTCAATCTATTGAGGGAAAAATGTGGGGGTGACTTGGTTAGGCCTGGCATCACAAGATTTGCCACCAACTACATTGCTCTCAAAAGCATTGAGACAAAGAAGGCCGGGTTGAGAAGCATGTTTGCTTCTGAGGAGTGGTTTGAATGGAAGGGTTCCAAGACTGCAAATGGGAGGGAAGCACAAACAACGATGTCATCTGAGGACTTCTGGACCAAACTAAGCACAGTGGTGAAAGTTTTAGAGCCAGTAGTTAAATTTCTACACGTTGCTGACTCCGCTCTGAAGGGCCCAACCATGCCAGTCCTATATGCTGCAATAGACTTGATGAAAGATAGTGTCTATAGTGTGGCTCCTCGCAGTAGCAAACACTTCTTAGATATCATAAATGCTCATTGGGAGAATCAACTTATGCATCCACGCATAAGGTTGGTGAGTAAATTTGTTTTATGTTTACTAATTCATAGTATTATTATTTACTAATTACCTATGCATTTGACAATACCTCTATTCTATATGTCATATTTCAGCATACTACTTGAACCCTAAGTATCAATATAACAATAGGCTTGGGTTGGAAACTCAACTTATTGATGCTGTGAAACAAGTAGTGAAGAAGTTGGAGCCAGATGGTGCACTACAAGCAATTTGCAACAATGAAGTGAGTTCATTTGGAAACTCAACTTATTCATGCTTTCAAATAAGTAGTGAAGAAGTACTTACTAATTTTCCACATGGGTGTAGATCAAGGTATTTAGGGATGCATTGGGAAGTTTTGGAACCGAGGCTGCGATACAAGGCGAGCACGCGGTGATGCTTGGTAATTCTTTTAAGTTTTAAATTACATATGTATTGAAATTTGAAAGTTGAAAGTTGAAACAGCATTTGACACATGTCTTTTTTGTTGTAAACTTGTAATGCAGCTGAATGGTGGGTGTTGTATGGGGAATCGGCTGAAAACTTAAGAAGAATAGCAATTAAAGTCCTTGCCCAAACATGTTCTGCATCTGGTTGTGAGAGGAACTGGAGTACCTTTGCACTCATCCACTCCAAGAGGCGCAACAGATTGGGGTCTCAACGTTTATCTGACATGGTGTATGTGCACTACAACTTGAGGCTGAAACTGCAACACATACGCATGGGACATGTGGGACAGAGGGGCACCATTGATCTAGCTGACATCTTTCAAGTTGACTCAGACGATGAGGACCCTATTGTGGATTGGGTAAGGGATAGAGGTGAGCCAGTGTTGGATGAGGAGGGAGGTAGGCCCGACCCCATGATAACTCGAGATTGGTGCGATGTGGGCGAGTATATAGCGCGAGGGTCGGATACATGCGAGGAAGCCTCACCCATACCATTCCATTGGTGGCAATGTTGCGATGATGAAGACTGGTCTAAGTCCTCAAATGATGATGATGATGATGATGGTGATGATGGTGATCTTGGTGGTGGTGATGGTGATCTTTGGTGGTGGTAATCTTTGGTGGTGGTGATGTTGGTGGTGGTGATCTTTGGTGAAGAATTTGACAAAGATGCGAGAGCGTTATGTGGTAGGCCAGGAGGCCCAGGATACGGCACTGTAGAGCCACTCCGATTCACTGGAGAGACACAGTTTGATCATGCCACACAAGATACGGACCACGGAGCACGTGCCCCCGCACCCCCACCCTCGAGAGGCCCCCTACGTACATACAACAGAAGCGTAGGGTCGACAAACACGATTGCAACCTGATCACATGGACATTGATAACCTATCTAGCTCATTGGTGGTTTGAGTATGGGTGATAGGGAGGGAGGACCGATCGGACATTGGCGTGCCCCATCTTTTGACGCACATGCCACTCCATTGGCATCGGATTATGGTGCATCACAACCTTACGGTGGATATGGATATGGATCATCATCATATGGGCGATTTAGTGGGGTAGGGGACTATGATTACGATCCCGATCCCAGGGGACATCTTGGATCATCTTTTGTAGATAACATCTTTGCATACCCTAGCGGACCTAGCTACCAACCTCACCAGACCATACATGCGGCCAATGCCATCGCCTCTTGCGCCGGCGCCAACATCATATCATAGTGGATCATCTTCTTCACTGATGGATCGATTGGTAACCCTAGTTTATATCCTAGGATAGGTTACCTACAGATGTTGATGATTCCATTTACTCAACACTTGTGGATGACTACACTCGTTTCTTCTCCGATTCTATATCGTGGTCCACATATGTCCTTCAAACAGAGAGCAATGGACGTCGACTCGGCGAGGCATGAGTGGGATTGATCCAGGAGGCACGATAACTACTATTAGCGATTTAGCACTTGTAATTTGTAACTTAAGTTATGATTTCATTAATCCATGTGTATTTAACTATTTATACATTAGGGTCGGCGACCGTATGTCAATCAAGGGTGCAAGCCCAAAACACCAATTTGAATTCACATTTTTACAATTTTATGGTTTAAATGTGTTTATTAAGCTTAAATAAGGCTGTCCATGAAGTTTCAGGCCTAGATATGGCCAAATACCCCCCGAGATGGACCCCCGAAATATTGCAGAAAAAATGCAATATCTCGGACATATTTTGCGATATCTCGAATATTTCGGATATCTCGGTAGGCCCGAGATACCGATATATCGCGAGATATAGTACTATGAGTAGTAGTGGATCTCACGCCTCATGGCAACCGGCTCCTCTATACCCCCTAAGATAGGGGATTTGGCATATGTTGATGAGAACACTAATATGTGTTATGTGGCCAACTATGTGCAATACTACAGCAGCATGATGACATGGGAAGAATATGTGGACCAAATCGTTCTGAATGAGTGATTTAGTCACATTTTATGGGATGATAGATCATAGATGTATATGTTAAACAGATTGATGTATTGTACACTTTATCATTTCTAATGCTTATTTAAGTTGTTTTATATTAATTGAATGCTTTGATTGCTTTTTGTAAACAAGAAAAGAGAAAGAAGAAGAAGAAGAAGAGAATAAGAGAAGGAAAAGATGGTTTCTCTATATTGACAGACCAGACCCAATACATATCAGCAATAAAGGGGCAGAAAAGGAACAAAAAGAGAGGAGGGGGAAACCCTCTCGGTATTGGCGCCAGAAAAATCTGACGCTAATCCCAAGAGGGGTCTTTCCCTTTTTACCCTCCAACTTACACTTCTAACACTTTCTATTACTAAATTATGTGTAGAGTAGGTATTTTAGTATGTCGTCGCCTACCAACCTAGGGTCCAAAGTGAAACTCCTATTTGGACTTTGTTTTTGCAAAATCTGATAGTGCCATTGTGTTTAAATGGCCTAAAATAGGCTGAGTATGAAGTTTTAGCCCCCAAATAGGTCTAAAACCAATCGAAACCAGCCATCGAGTTGGAAAAAAAAATTACCCCAACTCGGAAATTTGGAGGGTCGAAACGTGTACTCAAGACGAGTTCTTCTTTTATGGGTTAGATGATATGTAGGAGTGTTCCAGTGAAGGTTACACCAATAAAAAACAAAAAAACCTGATACTGCTGGACAGAATCGGCAGCAAGGTTGAGAAGGGAATGGGATGAAATTGGGGTTAGGTTATGGAAAGGGGGGATGGTTGAAGGACTTTGGCTGGTCATAATTGAACCAAAGCCGGATCGAGTCCTCTATAAGGGCTGAGGAGCACTCGGTCAAGATTTGAGAAAAATCTCATCGCTGTAATGGTCTAGGATGAATTGAGGATTTGGGAAATTAAGAAGAAGGGTGACCTAGGGTTTGGGGGAATTCAGACTTTCTTGTTTAATGATGAACAGACTAGAAATCAGATTTGCTGATGTAGAGAATCCTTGAAACCAGAACTTGATTGTAGAACAGTGAATGAAGAAGATAAAAGTAACCACGAACCGCCCGGGCTTCCCACCGCAAGGTGTCAATCCGATCAAACACCGATTCCATCAGCCTTGATCAAACACAAGACAATTCACCTTGAAGAAGACAAGTTGCAGCAACAGCTTAAGAGTTGAAATTTTCAGATTGTGAGGTAAAGAGGAGCGCCACAATTTTATTTATTTATAAGGGCGAAAAGGCCTTTTTCCTATACAGCCAAGGAGTAGAAACCCCTGGCCGATTCTAATCACATCAACACCTCCTCTCACAAAACTGTGGAGAGGAGGGGGGACAATTAAGTTGTCACATGACAACTTAAAAAGTCACATGACCTACTAAAACAATTAAACTAAAAAACTACTTATTTCATTTAAATTGAACCACTGGTTCAACCAGCTTTGGACCAGTTCAATTTATTACATCAAAATAAAACTAAGTATAGAAATCTACTAACTACTAACAACTCTAACAACTACTTGGACTGCTTGGACCTGTTCTTCTTTCAGACATAAGTCTTCAGATCTGCATCATATTAGTTTATAACCACCAATTGTTATAAATAAGGGAAGAAGGTTGAATACAGCTTACGTTGAGATTGAGTAAATTGTGATTCTTGGTTCAGGCTACGTTTGGTGAATGTCTGAACAGGGTTCAGAACTGTTTTTCCATTCTTTAAGAACAAAAAAACGTGAATTTGTGTTTGGCTTGACGGTTCGTTTTTTTGTTCTTAAAGAACGAACCGGAGGAATCTATCCATCAAAGAACGTTCTTAACAGAACAAGAACAAAATAATTGTTGAAGTATCAAGCAAAACCCGTGAAAGCAACCCTGGGTTTTGAGAAAGTCTTGCGAAGAGGAGGGGAAGAGAAGGGGAAACGAAGGGGAAGAGAAGGATTCACAGCCACTTGAGATGCCAAATTGCAGGTGCGATGCCCTCTATCTCTCTCTCGCTCTCTCTTCTTTTCTCTCTGTCGCTTCCTCTCTCACTCTCTATCGCACTATCTCTGTCTCGCTCTCTCTCCCTCTCTCACTCTCTATCTCGTTATCTCACTGCCTCTCTCTCCCTCTCTCTCTCTCACGGTCGTTGTTGTGTGATGATCTAACAAGATCTGAAATTTTTTCCTTCCATGTGTCTCAGGAAATGGATCTACATCCCTAAAACTTGAAGGATTCAGCCAAAAGGTATGATTTATGGATTTCTTGAGCAAAATTTGATTTTTAGGAATGGATGCTAGGGATTTTATTCTTACATACTGTGAATTTTCTGGTTTGTATTTTAGGTATGGATGTTAGGGGTATTATGGGTTTTATTTTTACTACTGTGAATTTCCGGTTTGTGTGATCTATATACAACTGCTGCTGTATTTTTCTGCCCGTGTTGGGTTCTATACCTCTCTATGTCTCTGTTTGTATAGATTTTATGGATATTGTATGAACTGTGGGTATGTTTATGATTGACCGTGTACTATGGATCATGGCCATAAGAATCCATTGACCTGAGTGATGGTTACTTGCTGGTCGATTTTTAAAAGAATTTGACCAAAATGTGCACTTGGTGGGAATGGAAATATGAGAAGATGGGTACATCCAACTTGGGAGGTGTTCATCATTAATCAAGGCTATTAAATGTAATCAGTATAGAACCAATAAGACCTGATGAGGGTGGTAGGTGATGTGCTTTTTGATTGATTTGTTTACATTAGTGTGGGTCTTAGGAATTGTTTAGAGGCAATAAGAAAAAATTGAAGTTAGACTAATACTTACCAAAGCATATAAAAGTGAAGAGTTGTTAGAGAAAAGAAGTCTGAACTTAGCAGTACCAAAGGAAGACGGGAAGAAATTGTTAGAGAAAAGAAGTCTGTGATAGAGGACTCAATTCTTTTGATTGAGCTAGTAACAGAGGAGCCAATCTCCATACACAAGTCTGATGTGGATCATGAATGTGAAAAGGAGATGGTGATTGTAGAGGAATCAATGACTCAAGGTGACATCAGATTCTTTACAAGGCAGTAGGTGGATTTTTAGCCTGATTATCCCTCCTATTTACCTTTCTTTCTTATTTTTCAGATTTTACAAGCCAGACTTTCTGTTGTCCTACACCTGTGATAGTCTATTTTCTGCCATGTTACAGCCAACTTCTAATTGATACATCTTATAGAGTATTGCTCAGATTAATTTGAAACTTCAAATCAGATCATTGTTTCAGTAGTTATTCCAGTAATCTGGTCACATTCTCTGAGTTCCAGTTCTGAAATAAGAAGTTCTACTATGCTGGTAAAGAATCCTAATGGCATTAGGACTTCGAATCAGATCATTATTCCAGGTCTGTTTTCCACTAGAATAGACCACTCGACCTGAATTTTATCCCTATCTGATTATTTTCAAGAGAGATAGAAACTTTCTCCCTCTGCTGTTCTATTTCTTCTCTATTTTGTGATACTGTTTAGTATAGTCTCTTGCTGGATTTTTTTGCTGGTCCAGGATTAGCTAACATTAATATTGCGCTTTGATTCTGTCTCCTATACTCTGTTTTTCTGCAAGTAAGTTACTGTTATGAATTCATCACTTCGGGTATGAATTATGTTCTGATGTTGTACATTGTATTCTTTCTTGTTAGAAGGTCTGTATTTTTTCTGGGTTTTGGTATGGTGAGTGCATTCAAATGTGTTATGGACTCATGGGTTTTGTATAGGAGAAGTTCTCCTCTCCTATACTCTGTATTTTTCTAGGTTTTGTATCTTTCTTCTCAACACTAAAGTTCTTCCTGGCTTTATATAGATTGAATACTACTTGATGGGTCTTTAGCTCAAATTGGTAGAGCACTTGGAACATGAGCATGTTCCTAGGGGATGGTGGTTCGAATCCACCAAGACCTTTTTTATTCAAAAGCTCATAGCATAGTCAGTTATGGCACTAATCCACACAAGAACCCAATTTTTAATGGCATCTTTGAAATTTGACATATTTTTATAATTACATTGGTTATGTTAATAAGATATTTTAATTTTATGCTAAGGTTGGTAAGAGAGAAAATGATTTTGCAAGTATTTTTTGGTATAATTTTGAAGGACATGGCATTACTGTAATTAATATCAAATGGTGAAGAACAAATTATACCAAACACTATTTTCGTTCTGAACGGCGTTCTTGAGACCGTTACCAAACAGTCATTTTCGGTCTCAGAACGCCGTTCTAGACTAAGAACGCTAAAGAAGTCAAGAACGGGCGTTCTTTGTTCAGACATTTACCAAACGTAGCCTCAGTTAGAAACCTTGTTAATGGTTGTGTGGATGCAGTTGGGATGAGATGTCTAAGCTATGAGAGGGTGGGTGATGCAGTATCAAGCCTGAAGAAGATCCCTCATGCTGTTTTAGTCTACATCAAAACTAGACCCAAACCGCAAGGCCAAGAACCAGCCTTGGGTTAAGCTGGCCAGGGTTAGTCCCTATGATATTATTGTTGGTGGGGCCCATTAAGTCAACTCCAAAGAGCCACCAGCCTGAGTTTAATTTTGTTAAAGTGCCTTTCCATATTCCAATGTGTCTTTTCATTTTCCTAGGCTTAGTTAATGAGTTGATTTTTTTTTCTAGGTGCTTTAATTAGACTTTTCAGTTTTCAAGTTGGGTCTTTTAAGTTTTCTATGTAGAAGTCCAAAATTTTGTGTAAGTAATTAATATTACTTGGTATTAGTTTCTAGGTAATTTAATTCTTTATTGGAGTTAGCTTCTAGGTGATTAATGCTGGAGTCCAAGAGTCATTTTTATTTTTCTTTATTTACTCATGTAATCCAACAATGAGAGGAAGATTTGAAGAATGAATTGAATATTGGATTTCATTGGAAATCAGCAGGTGTGTTTGATCACCTTCTATCCCTCCCCTCTCCTCAACGTCTTCTCTTCTCTCTCTCCCCCTCTCAATCTTGTCTTTTCTTCTCTCTTCATCCAAGATCAGAATGCGATCTTAAAACCTCGTCTTCTCCCTTTATCCTATCCCTAATCTCCCTATAAATTAGATCTGATCTCTTTATTACAGATCTGAACCTTTCGCCTGTGTCAAATTGGTATAGAGCCGAAAGTTCCTACATGTTGTTGTTACCTTAACCAAACAGGGCTGTAACAAATCAGCCTCAACTTGAAGTTCTCCTATGGACGCAGCAAGGCAACATCTCTGTGACTCACTACTTCAATACCAAGAGTGTATGAGTGTTCAAATTGAAGAGCTGTGTTGGTCACGAGGACTTTAGAAGAAGCCTTGAAAAATTCAACAAGAAGGTATTTGAAGTTCTTATGCAAAATGAAGAGGAAGCCATCTCACATGAGCCTACTGATGAAGTTGCCCATGAAGAGCCGGACGATGAAGCTCCACTGAATGAGATTGAATCTGATAAATTGATTGAAGGTCCAATTGAAGATGTCAAGATTTCCACTCAGATTCCAATCCAGGAGACGTTTGACGACGATCATCAGAAGATCCTGACGATAGATCTCTTCTGTTAACCGATTGACTATGTGCTTCACGATGGTTACTTTGATAAAAAGCTTCGAAACGAGGAATTTTTACAAGTTGATTATGGCTTGATCGTCAATGCAAATCATGTGGTCTTGGTCCTCCTCCATTACAAAACTCATGGACGAGTTTTTTCTAACATCAGGGGAATTGATGCAGTATCCAGCCTGAAGATGATCCCTCATGTTGTTTTGGCCACAGCAAAACTAGACCCAAACCGCAGGGCCAAGAACCAGCCTTGGGTTAAGCTGGCCAGGGTTAGTCCTTGCGATATTATTGTTGGTGGCAGCCATTAATTCAACTCCAAAGAGCCACCACACCTGAGTTTAATTTTCTTAAAGTGCCTTTTCATATTTCAATGTGTCCTTCCATTTTCCTATGCTTAGTTAATGAGTTGATTTCTTTTTCTAGGTGCTTTAATTAGACTTTTCAGTTTTCAAGTTGGGTGATGCAGATTCATCATTGAAATGGGCTTATCTCCTTAGAAATAAGTCTAGGGTTGGGATATATATCTGTTGGGCCTTTGATCCCAAGGATTTTTTATGTAATAGGCCACTTTTATAGGCCTAAAGTTGGGGTACATGAGTTGCATACGGGATTAGCTCTATACTTAGTTTATTTTCATGTTTTTTATGTTTTAAATTGAACCGGTCCAAAACTGGTTTGAACCAGTGGTTCAATTTAAGAGATTTTATTAGTTTTTCTTTTAGTTGTTTAGTTGGCTGGATTAGGACTCAATTTTGAGTCTATTCAATTTCCTAGTCGGTTTAAGTTAGCTAATAGGTTAAGGATTGGGTTAGGCCTTTCATTTTAAGTGTAGGAGTCTAATTTTGAGTCTTTTATATAAGGTTGTAAGGGGGCAAAGCCTTGAACACGAATTTGATTAATGAAAAAGCTTTTGGTTGCTGCCATAGCTGCTGCTCTGCTCTATTGAGTGTTGCCTTGTGAGTTACATCAAGGTGAAGGGACTGGTGGATCTCCAATTGACTCCTTGTGTCTGGTAGTACTGGGAGGATCTGTTATAAGGCATTGGTGGACCTCCAATCGACTCCTTGCATCTTGTAGATCAGGAGGACCTGCTTCTAGCCTTCAAGTTGCTGCCATTGAAGACCTACAACTCCAAGTAAGTTTTTAGTGTTATCCATCATCCCCATAGTTATCAAGGTGGCAAGGTGACCATGGCGTTTGAGGGCCTTCCTGCCTTGGCGATAGGGCGGCCTCAAGGTGTCGCCTTGGCGAACAAGGCGTTCTAGTGTATTTTTTAATATAACCATTTTATTAGGCTTAAATAGCATATTAATTTTTATATAATTGTACTTGTATCCGAAATAAATATGAAAGAATTGAAGTACATAATCAAGGAATTGCAAAATGGCATAATCATGACATGTCGGCTAAGGGTAGAGCATATCTACAAACACCTTAAAGACCTCCATGGAAAAGAGGGAAAGATAAAACGAAACGAAAAGACCTCTCTCCTATGTCCATCCAAATGCAGCCAAGAGAGCGGCCCAATCAAAAGTTCAAAACCATTCATAAATATGAAATATTTACAAGTTTTGGTCTTGTGATTACTTCATTTTAGTCCAATAAAGAAATCATTCAATTCTGTTAAAAAAAATGAGGAAAAGAAAGAAAGACAGGATTGAATGAAGTTAAAGGAACTGTTTGTTACTCCACAATCCACGGTCCTCTTTAGAAACAAACAAAAGAACATACAAGGCTGGAGATGTTGATGGAGAGTGGAGAGGTTAGAAGGGGTTTAGGTTTAGAAGGAAAAAAGAAGAAAAAAAAAAGCACAATACTTACAAGGCTGGAGATGTCGCCGCCTCGCCGAATGTCGATGGAGGTTAAGGCTGGACCGCTGGAGATGGAAACGTCGATGGAGACTGGAGAGGTTAGAAGGGGTTGAAGTTTAGAAGGAAAACAAGAAAAAAAAAAAAGCACAATACTTACAAGGCTGGAGATGTCGCTGCCTCACCGGACGCCGGTGGAACCTTCTGGGACTGAGAGGGACCGTGGAAGCTGGACTGCTGGAGATGTCGCCGGTGGGGGTGGAGGTTGCTTCTCTCGCCGGTGGGGGTGACTGCTGGAGATGGGGGTGTCGGTGGAGAGGAGAGGTTAGAAGTTAGAACTTAAAAAGGGGAAAGGGGTTTAGATTTTAGAAGGAAAAAGGGAAAAAAAACATGAAACTTACAATTAGCCTTGCCGGACGCTGGTGGAGGATGGAGACTGAGAGGGAGGACTGAGAGGGAGGACTAAGAACTTGAGAAGGAGTCAAAGGACTGTCTGAACTCTGACAGAGTTGCTGCAAGTCGCCGCCTCGCCGAACGCCAGTGGAGGATGGGGACTGAGAGGGAGTACTGAGAAGGAGTCGAAGCCTTGAAGGACTGAGGTCTGAGCTGAGCACTGCCGGAGTCACTGCAAGTCGCCATTGCGCTGCTTCTTTTCTCTTTCGTTTTTTCTTTTTGATTTTGGTATGTCCCGCGAAGGTGATTAGGTGAATCGAGTTTGGCATTGGTATTTCGGTTTTGTTTTTATTTTTTTAAGTTTAACATATGATTCCATGCTTCTCACAGCATGGAACCAAAAATGTACAACCAATGACATATTTTCAATTAGAATAACTTAAAGTACATAAAAAAAGTTAAAAAACAAAAATATAAAAAAAAAAAACACCAAAAAGCGACTGCCTTGCTCACAAGGCGTCGCCCTTCTTACATACCATAAGGCGCCCCATCGCCATACCCCCAGATTTCCGCCTGCCCACCATGGTGACGCCTTGATAACTATAATCATCCCCCTTCTCCTCCTAATCCTCTAAGCCCAGCCCCATCATTCCCATTGTTAATACCCAATCCTTACTACCTTCCTCATCCACCATTAATACCATAGATCCATTAGAACCCTAAAACCTGAAATTATTCTTCTTCCCCTCTAGAAGGTCACATGCAAGGTGATTTTCGTGAGAATTCTGTCTAGCCAAATCTAACCGTTAGAACCTGCTAAAAATTTGATTGAATCTTCCTCAAACTCTAAGAGAGACTCAATTCAAATTTCAGCACCATCCACCCAGCCAATTGTGTGAAATTACAGTTTTATCCCTCTCTCCTACTTCTACTAGGAAACCTCCATAACTCCAGATTTAACCATCTGATTTAGCCATAACTTTCAGCATATATTCCCCTCCACCCTACCCACACTTGACCTAAACCCCTTGCCCTAACTCCACCTCTAAACCCTAGATTCCATCGCTTCCCTATTTCCCAAAACCCTAACCCTAGTTGCTGCCCAATTACATCTAAACTACTTCTACTCATCCAAAACCAATAAAACCTAGTTCATTAGACTCCCCTAAACCTGCCTAGCTTTACCATATAAGATTCATTTTCATTACCCTAACCCTAACCCTAAATTTGACCTAAAACCTCAATTCTGCCCCCATCGAACCAGCAGTTCAACAGGTCCTGGTTGTCTGGCTCCTAGTAGGTCTTCTACCTATCTAGGACTACATTATTGGGTCTTTTAAGTTTTCTATGTAGGAGTCCAAAAGTTTGTGTAAGTAATTAATTTTACTTGGTATTAGTTTCTAGGTAATTTAATGCTTTTTTGGAGTTAGCTTCTAGGTGATTAATGCCTGAGTCTAAGAGTCATTCTTATTTTTCTTTATATACTCATGTACTCCACCAATGAAAGAAAGATTTGAAGAATGAA
The DNA here is from genome assembly GCF_018873765.1 of Telopea speciosissima. Taxonomy (NCBI): domain Eukaryota; kingdom Viridiplantae; phylum Streptophyta; class Magnoliopsida; order Proteales; family Proteaceae; genus Telopea; species Telopea speciosissima. The sequence continues at coordinate 35,561,151 of NC_057917.1, read as the reverse complement.
TTGAATATTGGATTTCATTGGAAATCAGCAGGTGTTTGATCACCTTCTATCCCTCCCCTCTCCTCATCGTCTTGTCTTCTTTCTCTCCCCCTCTCAATCTCGTCTTTCTCTCTCTTCATCCAAGATCAGAATGTGATCTTAAAACCTCGTCTTCTCACTTTGTCCTATCCCTAATCTCCCTATAAATTAGATCTGATTTCTCTATTACAGATCTGAACCTTCCGCCTGCATCAGTGAGAGGCCCAAGGCAGAGAGTGAGAGACTCAATCCTGTCTATCTAATGGAGGACAGAATAGGAGAGGGGAAATCTGAGAAGAAATAAGAGGGGGGGAGAAGAAGCCGTGAGAAGAAGAAGAAAAGGGGGGTGTGCACACGCACAAACTCACTTTTCTTTTAATTCATTCTTGCATATCTCAATACGTTGGTTACACATCTATTTATAAACCCAAAAAAATAAAGACTCCTAATTACTTACTAAAACCAGGCTAACTAAAATAGAGACCCAATAAAACTCAAATTGGAAATTTCCCTACGTGTCTAATAATTACCTGAAAATAAAAGATTACATAATACCTTCTCAAATAAAATAAAAAAACTTCCTAAAATCAAGGATTTAAGTATCGGTATCGGGTATCGTATCGGTCAGGCGATTTTAAGAGACGTATCGTATCGTATCGGAGATACGTATCGATCGGTGCAGAAACGCATGAAAATGATCAAAACACACATGAAAATACACTTTTGGACACAAAAAACAATATAAACAAGCAATTTGTGTCATATATCATGCATATCATAGTTGTCATGGCGTCCTGGCGCTGGAGAGGGTTGCATGGCGACCCTCTTTGATTTCTTCTTCATGTCTCTCTTTCCCTCTTCGATTTCTTCTTCCTATCTTCGATTTCCTCTTCCCTCTTCGATTTCTTCTTTCCCTCTTCAATCTCTTTCGATTTCTTCTTTCCCTCTTCGATTTCTTCTTCGATTTCTTCTTCCTGTCTTCTTTCCCTCTTCGATTTCTTCTTCCTGTCTTCTTTCCCTCTTCGATTTCTTTCGATTTCTTCTTTCCCTCTTCGATTTCTGAATTTTCTTCTTAAAACTTGAGAAACAATGGAGAAAAAATAAAACATGGCTTGAGTATACATCTATTAACACATTAAAAATAGAGAAAATAAAAAATAAAACATGGTCGACATGCTCGCCATGGCAACGACATGCTTGCCAGCCATGGCGACATGTCGATATATCGACGTGACACCCCTCCACCGACTTGGATCGTCGTGACGCTGTAACAACTATGATGCATATATACTAAGAATTATGAATAATCAATAACCAGACAAGTGCGGCACTTTGAAATTGTTATAAAAGATTAAAAGATGAAATTCCTTACATGTAGAGTCACTCTATTGCCATGAAGAATGTCGGGGTGGATCAAAGTCATGTCTGTAAGGGTCTTCAACAATAGGAGCGACTAGGATGATGTTGTGTATTGTCCGAACATAAGCACAATACTGAGCCCAGTCAAAATACTGATGGTAGTGACTCTCCCACTCATAGTAGAATCGTGTGTACTGCTTTGGAGTGGCTAATGTCACGAAAGCACTAGGTTGTGCTTGGGCTTGATTCTCTCCGTATCCATAACTTTCATACCCTACAGAAGCCCCATGTCCATAGCCTGAAGAAGAACCTGATGCATAATGCCCATGGCCTGATGAAGCACCAGCATAATCAGAACTAATGCTAAGTGACTCCATGCCACTCATAAGCACATCACTATCATATGGATTGTGGGAGCGCTTGGCAGACTTGCCCTTATGCGGCTTCCACGAGTAAGTCTTATGGCCAGCAGGCTCAGGACCATGATCCATATCTTGGGTAGTATGTGTGTATCCTGCCTCACATGCGAACTGAACCCCAGCACGATGTTTTGAAGCCTCATGGCCACCACCACTACCTCCAGCACCACCACTACCTCAAGCACCATGGCCACCACCACTACCATCATCATCATCGTCATCGTCATCATCATCATCGTCATCATCATCATCATCAGTAGCAGCAGCAGTAGTAGCAACAACAGAACCACCACCACCATCACCATCGTCGTCTTCATCATCATCATCAACATGTTGTTGAGTTCCTCCATACGGATGACCTGACCTCGTCCTCCTGACTAAACCTTCTTCAGAGCTACTTTCATTTTCTTCAACATTAGGACAAGGATCTTGTGATGGTGGCTGTATTGCATCCTCATCCATCTGTTGAATGATGCTCTCTATCACTGGATCAGGTTTGGTTGTCTGGCGATCCTCACTTAATTGATCCATCACCAATACCTTATCGGTATCCTCTATCCATGCTCTAATTGGATCTTCATCGTCAAGTAGGTGGTTGATGTCGATTGGGTTGACATCTACATCATCTCCTTCTCTTTCCAGCTCTAAATATTTAAGCTTCAGCTTCATGTTGTAATGGACATACACTAGCTTCTCCAACTTTGAATAACTGAGACGATTCCGGGGTTTGGTGTGTATCAACCCGAATGTACTCCAGTTACGTTCGCAGCCACTAGAGGATGCCGTCAGGGATAACATTCGAATTGCAATTCGGGTTAAGTGTGGAGCACTAGTACCCCCATAATTGAACCACCAATCAGCTGCACAATAATACATGAAATATTAAAAGACAAAACCTTAAAACAAATTTTAAATGATATAATAAATTAGGTAAACCTAACTTACCTGGGCGTTGTGTGCTCCTAGCATGGATAGCCATTCTATCAGCAAAACCACGAGTGGCCTCCTGAAAATACTTAACCTAGAGAGGTATTAAAAAAAATAAAATATTAGTTCCATTTCCACCAATCACTCTATTCTTGGTTTCAATCATTTATACAACTAATTTAGCTCTAACCTCATCCATGGCAAGTGTGGCCTTCGCTACATCTGGCTCCATTTTGTTCACAACATTCCTTAGGGCACGCAATAGATCCGGTCTACACCCTATATCATTGGAGTATTGGATATCCGGATTCAAATAATATGTTGCACATGGTTTGTAATGGATGGTTAGAAACCTAGAAATTCTAATAATAAATAAATAAATAGTAACTTACTAACTACTAAGTGTTTAAAATGAAATCAAAGTCATATACTTATAAGATTACCTGGCCAATGAACATCTTGAACCAACATATTTTCCCGTCAATCGGATATAATCTTCAAATACTTCTTGTTTGATGTTGGGTTATTCTCATGTATTTTTCTCTTCACACATCCCATGGCCTCTACCATCTTACCCATGGTCTGCTCTTTATCCCCATCAACCTCTCGAAGCAGACAAAAGAGTGGCATCATAACATTATAAAGTCGGCCCATCGCAGCCCAAAACTTTGAGGAGGTGACAAGATCTTGAAAAAATCTCCCAATTTCAAACCTTGCATAATTGCTAGTCAACCACTCAATAGAGGTGAACATCTGTAGCAGCCCATGCTTTCGGGAAATGAAGCCATCAATTGCAATGTAATTTGTTGCAAATCTTGTTGTTGCAGGCCTCACTAAATCCCCTTGTGTGTAACTCCTCATCAATGCCAAAACCCAACTATGGTTGTAAATAAAGTTGGTGATTTTCCTTGCATTACCAACCAACTTTTGGATCTTGGGCAATTCTCCTATGTCCTTGAACATCAAATCTATGCAATAAGCTGCACATGGTGTCCAAAATAGATGTTGCCTCTTTACCATAAGCAACTGACCAGCCTTCTTGAAATTTGTTGCATTGTCAGTTACTACTTGGACAACATTTTCTTCTCCTATGTCCTCCACAACTTCATCCATTAACTTGTACAAGTAATTGGCATCTTTGATTTCACTAGATGCATTGACCGACTTGTGGAAGATCGTCTTTCCATCACAGTAGATAAGAAAATTGATGATGGATAATCTTGTTGGTCCACTCCATCCATCACACATGATGGTTACTCCATATAGTGGCCACTTCTCCTTAAACCTCTCCACATACTCATGCACCTCTTGGACAATATCATCCAAGTAAGGCCCAACAATCTCATGAGGTGTGGGTGGCTTAACATTTTTCCCACATCATTGAATCTCCTTTACCATGGCCTTGAAGTGGGGATCTTTGGCCTTATGTGGTGGAATCATAGAACTGTGGAACCATCTGGAGATTGCTCTACCTATCCTTTTACTAAGTGTTTTGGATTGAAAGCTTTCTTCAATCCTCTGTTGTCCAGCATCCCTTGGTCTATAGACATTAGGATCCATGTCTCTGATATCTGGGCTCTTCTTTCTCTTACCCTTACCACTCTTTGTAAACCGGTCAAACATCCCCTTCACATTGGTTGCTCTACTAAGGCCAACAGGCTGCTTACCCTTACTTAGAGATGGATGACAAGAGGAGCCAACACCAATATCTACAGGGCCCTGGCTAGGTCGAGCTGATTGACTTCTAATCAATTGCTCAGCTCTCCATTGTTGCTCTTTTGCTTCATGTCTTGATTGTTTCATCGCCAATGCCAACTCTGGGTCCTCTGCTTCCATATCCGATCCTTCATAATCTTCAAAATCTTCCATCAAATTTTCCACCAATGCATCAACATCATCATGTGCTTGCTTGGAATTTTTTTTGGAATCTCTAAGGTGTTTTTGCATTGCCCTGCTTAACTCTACAGGGCACTTTGTACCATAGTTGTCACGGCGTCACAGCGATCCAAGTCGGTGGAGGGGTGTCACGTCGATATATCGACATGTCGCCTGCCATGGCGTTGCCATGGCGAGCATGTCGACCATGTTTTATTTTTTATTTTCTCTATTTTTAATGTGTTAATAGATGTATACTCAAGCCATGTTTTATTTTTTCTCTATTGTTTCTCAAGTTTTAAGAAGAAAATTCAGAAATCGAAGAAGAAATCGAAGAGGGAAAGAAGACAGGAAGAAGAAATCGAAGAGGGAAAGAAGAAATCGAAGAGGGAAGAAGAAATCGAAGGCAGGAAGAAGAAATCGAAGAGGGAAAGAGAGACAGGAAGAAGAAATCAAAGAGGGTCGCCATGCAACCCTCTCCAGCGCCAGGACGCCATGACAACTATGCTTTTTATACTTGGAAACATTTCCATATCCTCCTGCCATGTGCTCTTTTTGCCGAGTTACCCCACCTCCAAGATGTTGGGTGTCACAGAAGTTGCATTGTGTATGCAATCTATTATTGTTTATTTTGGTACAATAAGACCACTCAATGTCTTGTTGTCGCGGCATTGTCCTAAATACCAAACAAAAGTAGATAACTATATAAGATATATATTAAACAATATTCAAATCCACACATCAATAATTTATTATTTATACAAGTATAGACAGACATTATGATGCATGTCATGCATTGCATCATTTTCATGTATTTACTACCTAGCAAAGTTGCCCTAAACAATATTTAAACATTTTTATATTTTCTACAACTAGTTACACATTATTTAATTTTTTAAATAATGAAAAAAAATGACATAATGTACTACATATATGAATCTAAGTCTTTGATTCTATTTCAGCCAATTATACATTTTATCAAACTATAATGAAAGAGTATAGATGGAAAAATCAGATTTTTTACATTTTTTTAAGTATTTTATAAATTCAGAAAATACCCAAAAAATAAAAATAAAATACAGATTTTAGGGTAAATGTATAATCTCCTTGGGATGTCATACATCGATACATAATGTACTCCATATATTATAAACATTACCATTTGTTTTAAAGTTGAGAAGAAAAAAAAAAAATCATTTTAAAGAAGGAATTTTCGGTTTTGGGTAAAAATGGTCAAAGAAACATGGATTTGAAACCAAATCTTTGTAAATGCATACAAAGAATGCAATTTCTATGTTTGTTTAACATATTCTCTTTGATTCATACCAAAAAACATACCAATAATCAAAGATTAAAGCAAAAGATTCAAGCTTTTTTCAAAAAACTTACCTAACCCTTCAAGAACAGCTTTTGAATTCGAATGTGGGCTGTTAGATCCACCAAATGATGTGATTTCAGCTCCTCTAAGTTCGTTTTTGGCAAAGAATTGAAAGCCCTCAAGAAATCTTACCCAAAAAGCAAGTTTAAATGTGTTTTTGGAAGGGTTTCTCAAAGGTAGGAAGAGCTTTTTTCTGCCAGGACTGCTAGAAATCGAGTTTTAGGTGACAAGAATGAAATGGCCATGTGTTTTTTAAGTTAACGATAGGTATCGAGTCGTCTTGATATGTATCGATATGTATCGACCCGATATGTATCGTTATGTATCGGTCGATACATATCGATACATATCGAGACGACTCAATGCATCTCGATACGTATCGTTTTTTAAATATAATAAAATAATATTTTTAAAAACTCTTGGCTGTATCGATACGTATCGATCGTATCGGTACGTCTCGATACAGTCGAAACATTTGCATTTTTAAAAAAAAAAAGATACATCTCGGCCTGTATCGTATCGACCACGTCCGATACCGAGACGATACGATACGGTCCGAGACTTAAATCCTTGCCTAAAATGCTTAAATTCTAAATTTCCTATTGAATCCAAAGCAATCCGATTGAACCCGGTTCGCCTCGTTTGAAATTGCCAGAAGGGTCAACCCGGTTCAGCAATTGTCCTGCATCAACTCGCCCGATGTTGAGAAAAACTCGTCCACGAGTTTTAAAGAAGGAAAGGATCAACATCCACGATCAAAAGCTAAGTTGGGACGATGATCCCGCACATTTCCTGATCAACCGTAACGATCTCCCGATAATCGTCAACAAATGATATGACTTTGATTAGAACATGACCACGGGGTTTTGCCACTGTAATCGGACCATTGATCGGTTCCACGACTGCAATCTCGATCGGATCGTCAGCTCCATCTTTTCTTGAATGACTATCGACGCCATCACACCCATCAGTGGTAGCTCGCCTTTTGGCTCTTCAGAGACATCTTCAGTAGAGTCTTCCGTCAGTGCAATAGAATCTCCTCGAAGTGATTCAGTCGGTGATGCCTCAATCATAATTTCCCTGTCTTTCTGTGCTGAAGGCACGGATGTGTTCTTGAAACCCTTTGGCCGTCTGTAGCTCAATTGTACCTCACTTAGGCATGAAAATTAAATGTCCAGTGTACGGCAATCATCATAAACATTATGCCCTTGAAGAGCATTTCTTGCTAAAACGGTACTCAGAAGTGACTGATACTGGATAAGGGCTTGAGAACTAGCAGACTTATGAAATGTTGTCATGATCTTTTCCACAAATCCATAAGGAGAAAATACCTTATGCAGTGCTTCCACCGTTACAGGATATAATCAATGATGGATTGTAACCACGAGAATTTGGTTGCATTGTATCTGAGTCCTACTATTGGTCAATTCCCGTAAATATGGTGAAGTGTAGAACATTGATGGCACAATTGTAAATACAATGGGATTTACGATATCAATGGCAGAATTGTCAATATGGGATGTTCAATTAGAAATACACAAGAAAAGAGTCACGGGTATGGGGAGGGTAAACTTTGGAAACTAATAAAATTAAAGGAGAAAAGGAAATTTGAGAGAAAGATGGGGGATAATTCTGGAAAAATAAAGAAATAGGCAACACTTAGGGGTGAGGGTAATATGGAGAAATTGCTTTTAAATGAAGGGAAAATAATAGAATAAAGATAAACTAGAGGGGCAGTTTAGGAAATTGAAAAGAAAAAGACACAAAAGGGGACTCTTGAGCGGTTACCGTGTTCGACTTGGACATGGAGAACCAGAGGGGTTGGTTGCGCAGAAGGGCTCTTCCCTTTCTTCATGCAACTTCTGCAGAAAAAAATGGCAGAAGGTCTTCGAACTTGGTGGAAATAATGGGATGCAGCGTCTTCAACTTAGGGCACGAGACTCAGCAAAAGGATTGCTTCGAGGACTTCAACTTCAGCGAAAGAACTGCAACTTCGAAGTAGATGATGACCTTCAAACCAGGTAAGAGTTCTTTTATTTTTTTTTCTCGGTTCTCTGTACTCTGTCTCTCGCTCCTTCTGAAACTCTTTTTTTTTTTTTTTTTTGGTTCTGGTTGTTGCTGGTGGAATCGAAAACGGTGGAGGGGCTCAATCGTTTCACGGGGGAAATGGAAGAAGGCAGGGAGGGCTGCCGCTGGAAGCAACAGTTTTTTTTTTTTTTTTATTTGGGAACGAAGGGGTTTGAAAGATAACAGACAGAATGTGATTATTATGTGCGGATGGTTTGGGGTTTTACGAGAATCAAAGGGGGAAGGTGGGGTTGCTGCTGGTATTGTTTGATCACAACCACAGTGAAAAAAAGAACAGAATGGGGAGAAAGATCACTGAGAAGAATAGCGGGGGAGAGAGACTTAAGAGGATGAAGAATGAGAGAGAGAGAGAGAGAGAAGGGGGGAGGGGGGGGGGGAAGAGATTCAACCAGGTTTGGGCTCTGATACCAGATAATGGGGGACAGAATAGGAGAGGGGAAATCTATGAAGAAATCAGAGGGGGGGGGGGGGGAGAAGAAGCCATGAGAAGAAGAAAGGGGGGAGGGGTGTGCACACGCACAAACTCACTTTTCTTTTAATTCATTCTTGCATATCTCGATACGTTGGTTACAAATCTATTTATAAACCCAAAAAAGTAAAGACTCCTAATTACTTACTAAAACCAGGCTAACTAAAATAGAGACCCAATAAAACTCAAATTGGAAATTTCCCTATGTGTCTAATAATTACCTTAAAATAAAAAATTACATAATACCTTCTCACATAAAAAAAAAACCTTCCTAAAATGCTTAAATTCTAAATTTCCTATTGAATCCAAAGCAATCCAATTGAACCCGGTTCGCCTCGGTCGAAATTGCCAGAAGGGTCAACCCGGTTCAGCAATTGTCCTGTATCACTATCCTTCTATCCTATCTTCTATTTTTCCTTTTTCTATTTCAATTGATTTCATTGTGTGATTTCCTACAAGTTTTGCAATCGATTAAGGAATTACTGCAAATCTGAATCCAATCGATGATGTGCCTCAACTGTTGAACTTGCAATCAATTGATAAAAAAGGTGGTTAGGGGTTGTTGCTGGAAATTCTGATTGAGGGTCAACAAAACAAGTACCTGCAATTTTATTATTGAGGGAGTTTTGCTGAACCATTAAAGCCTTTGATCTCCTCAGTCATTCATCAATTGCTCTCCAGTTTTTTTGAAGACCAAACCAGCATTAAACTTAGGTGATTGAGTGATTTGATCGAAGCTAGAAGCTGATTTAAGTCTGGGTTTACTTATTCACCCAATTCTCCACATTTGAACCCTAGTTCAAGAAGATCCTGCCTGAGGCTAGGTCCTTCGTGATCCAAACTTATATAAGCAAGCCTCAATTTTCCTTGTAAGAGGCTTCTAGTTCTTTCCTTTATTCTTACTTTCTATATTCAGTTTTTAGAAAGTTTACTATTTTATGTAATAGGGGACCTTAGGGAATCCCCCCACGATTTTAATAAATGAAAGTTTGCTTGCTTTGGGCAAAGACAATCTATGAGATGCAGTGAGGTGAGATACCCTAGACTGAGAGAGTCTTCCTATCTTTTCCCACTTATTCTCTTCTCCAATCAATATCCCCATTCTGAGTTTATTGCTCTGGCCATCTAAGACCAACGAGACCCCTACTGCTGTTTGCCTACTGAACTATCCATCAAGTTGTACCAAGTTGCTGCTGTTATTGCAGCTGATTGAAGGAAGAATCCCATCACCTGCGATTCTGGTTTTGAAGGTTTTCTTGCTGAAACCTTTAAAATATCCCAAGACAACCATCAGTTTCTGCCCAAGTTTTGAGGCTCAAATGCCCTCATAAGGAGGCCCAATCAACTCGAATTTGAGCCTATTCTGAGGTCTGGTGTGTATGATACCAGAAATCTTGCAATTTAGACCTAAATCAAGAAACAATCGAACTCACGATTGGGCCATCAATTCTGCCTGAAATTTTAAGGGTTGAATCCAACCATCCATACCTCCATTCGATGATAAATCAGCCCCTTTTTTATTGCCTGTTTCTGCGGTCTTGAAATTAGTTTATTCTCCAGTTCTTGAACCTTAGTTCTGCCTGTGATAAGTGTTATATTGTTGCTGTTTATTATCTTCCTTGGCTGGGGTTATACACCACCATTGGTAGGTATTGTTAGGGGTTATAAGGGTTATTTTAACCAATTGTTGCCTACTTTTTGTTACGAATTCATATACTGTTGTCAAGTCTGAAACCAGTACCTATTTTGGGTTATATCCTTGATCCTATCCGGAGTTAAGTTACTTGAGACTTGCCTCTACATTACTTTAGGTTACCTAATTTGTTTGTTGCCTGAAGTTCTTAAATAAATCACTAATCCTTGACAGTCTTCTGTACTGTTTCAGATCAAGTTTCTTACCTATACAACTCACCAATCTGCACCATAGCTTCCTGGCTGTGTAGGAAGTTTGCTGCCTCATTGAACTGCTGTTACTGCACTGCTTCCTTTCGTACTTCCCATTTTCCTGCAAGCCATTAATTCTGATTCTCTGCTACCTGAAAGCTACTATTTCTGGAATCTAAGATTGGTAGTTACTAAATCTGTTTCTGGTGCTTGTTAGCTCCCTAAAACACGTCCTGGTTGGTTTGACTAATCCTGCGGCCATCGGTTTCTATTTTCTATATCCACTTTCTATTTTGATTTGTTTGACTACTTCTACTGCCATTGGTTCTATTTTCTGTATCCACTTTGAATTTTGCTTTAACTTACTATTCCATGGTTTAATTGCTGTTTCTGAACTTTCTCCCTTAGTTTCTAATTTTGGTTCCAGTTTCTCTTTTCAGTTTGTCTACTACTTTCTAATTCTTGAAGTTTCAAATCATGATACTATTTGGGAAGTTGCTAAATTCTGGTTTCAGTTTTGAGTCCCTAATCCCTAGGATCCTGGATTACATCAGGTTTTCAAACCCTAATCCTTAGGTGATTAGAATACCCACCAAAGGTTGAGACACATTGTCCCCCATTCAAAAAGAATTCAAGCCTTTTCTTTTTATCCCTACCCCAAAGTTAAGATAAGAGATCAAGCATCTGAAATTTTCTATTTATTTTTGCTTTATTCCAAAATGATTTCCCATGATGCTACGGTTTATCATTTTCTAAAATATCAATATGCGTGTTATTATGGATTCCACAATGCGTATGATTATCTAGATTTTTCATAAGCTACCATGACAATTTTCCACTTACAAAAGGACCAGAATTTAAAACATTTTACGTCTAAGAAATTGACCAATAAAAGCATATGGAAATAGAATATTGATTACCTAGAGCACTGTTAGAGGAACTAAATTACCTGATCACCAGTTGATGTTTCAAGCATTTGGGGCTTTGTTCTGCTAGATGTTTCAAATTGTTGTGCAACATTATCATCCTCAAGAATTGCTTTAGCTTTCCTAGCAAGGACTCCCCAAAAGCCATACTTGGACTCATTCAAACTCTTTATCGATGTATATTCATAAGACGTTGGATCCTGCATTCACAGATCAGTCTATTAATATCAATCAAAATAAATATATGCTGCAGAAGGCTACAATTAAAAGAACTGAGGAAAAAAAATCAAATACCACCATTTCAATTAGAAGAAGGGAAAAACCTTTTTTTCTAAAAGGGGGGGGGGGGGGGGCGCACTCCTAAACAAACAACTTTCCTTCTACAAAACACACCCTCATAGATGATGAGTACTTTTTTAATCTGTGCCAGTTACTCGAGCTGGATAGTGGACTTGTAGATTCTTCACCAGATTTCTACAAGGGGGATAAAACACAACTAAATTTTTGTTTTTATGTCTTTGACCAGAGCTCGACTTATCTATTCAATTTATTAACTTGTCTTTGTCGCAATATATTATCACTCAATCAACATCATCTGATGTTAAATGAGGTGAGGTTCCAACGCTATTTGGTCAGTTTTAATTATATCACCTGTAATATCTTCCGTCTACACTGCATTAGAGTAAATATACTTCATTTACAGAAGATCAAAAAACATGACTTTCTTCACTGCATTAGATAAATAAATTTAATTGGTACTCTATCCTCGCTGAATTCTCGAGTAATAGAAAATGTTCTGCGAGACCTCAATTCCAGGCTAAATTAAGGCCCCGTGCTATCTAACAGACAAAAAAAGACAATCAATCACAAACCAAACATTTCGTTCAAAAATTATCCCAGTCCAATGGCCACGATTTTGGACCAGAACAAGCATCAGCGGAACAAACTCAAACTCTCCCGCCAGGAACCAGGGATAATTTTCTCAAATGCAGCTATAGATCCCCCCAAAGCCATAAATTTGAAAAAGAAATGTGGCAATCGTGCCAACTGAAATTACAAAATCGAAGACTGATCCCAACCCCAAACTTTTCCGCAGATTCGGAGAACGGAGAACGACCCGTCAGTTATCAAAGATAGCCCTACAACTTTTTTCTTTTTTTTCTTTTTTGGGTTGGTAAACCAACCTGTCTGGATTCAGAAGATCTTTGACGATTGGGTTCTCTGTAAGCGGATGCAAGGGCGGACTCGCCATAGGCAGAAGAGAAAGAGGAATCACGATGAGCGGAGGAAGCTCGGATGGCTTGAGCGGCAAGAGACGAGGAGGAGCTGTCGTCGGAGGGATATCTAATCTCTTCCTTGCACGTCGCAGCCTTAGTGAGCCCTTGTCTTCTTCGATACGCCATGAAAATTGAAACCACGACAATGTCACCAATCCAAGCTTCCTTCCCAATCCAAGAGGGAGAGAGAGGGGTCAGGTATCGAAACCGGAAACCAGAGGAAAACGAACTCCCCGGGCTACGTGGAAAAGAAGTGAAGACTCGAAATGCAAATTCAACCGGCCCACCTTCCCGTTTCCGAGTTTCATTTGGTTTACCTTTTCCCCTTCCATCTTTCTCTCTTCCTTTTTCCATACATTATTATAGGGGCGCTGTTCTTTCATTATTATAACTATAAAGTAAAGAAAAGGATAAAATTACACCTTCGGGTAAACATTTACAAACGCTATACTTTATTCTGGGTAGCGGGTACCTCACATTTGTACTATAGAAAGAGATTTTTTTTTTTTTTGAGAAAAGATAATATATATAGGGAAAAGTTTTCATACACGACTGTGTAAGCCATGTACGTGAGAGGGTCTCTCACAAAGAATTGGAAAAGTCATAAATCCCCACCTATTAATTAATACCTTGAAACTCCCACACTCTCACATACACAGTTTACATGACCGTGTATGAAAACTTTCTCCATATATTAATTAAAAACGAAGAGTATTTACAATAGAGCCTGGATTGGTACTTTGCTCCAAAAGAGTCTTCCTAGTCATACTATGTAAGGTAACCATTAACTGAGTATCTTCTAAATACGTAAAAGACATATTAGAAAAATTGTCTTTGAGTTCAGCAAGTTCTAAGAAATTGGAAAGACAGTGACATGGGATTTTAAAATTTTCACTAGAGAAGAGTTGGAGCAGTTCTTTGTTCGTGCTTCTAACTTCTGAGAGGATTATGCCTAAGCTTGAAGCTTGTTTCTATTCATGAAGGATCCCCGATAGGTCATCTTCCAAAATATTTGTTGACTTCACAACACTTGTAGAAACATTAACAACCTGGCCAGCAATGAAAATGCAAATGGCCCAACTCATATTACACTTGGTTTCTTAAGTTTTTCTTTTGTATAAAATACAGAAAGAGTAAATATCTTGTACACCCCCTGTTGCACAAAGAAAAGTATTGAGGTTTTCCTCAACACTGCAACACTAAAACTAGAGTAGAAACAATTATGGAAAACGAAGGGCACTCTTGAAGATTTCTTGATTTCTCTATTGACTGAATGCTTCAATCCACTTACATGGGCACTAGGGCCTCTATTTATACAAGTTTCTCTCCCCAACCCTCTTCCCTAGACTTTTCAGATCTGCCAGATGGCTTTCCTTCTAAGGTGGTCGAGTTGTGCTCGGATTAGGAAATTCTTTGAAAGAGCGATCTTCCCCCCATTTCCAGGGACTCGGAATCTTCTTTTTACACGTGGGTAGTGGTTAGCAGTCACCATCTATCAGGATTCTATAAAATTGATCTTACTGATGTGTCTAAACCAGTATAATTGCTACACACGTGGTCTGATCAGTCTTGGATGAAAACTGGTTTATTGGAATCCAAGCCATTCCAAGTGTCATCCTCGGATTGGGTAGGTAAAATATGGTGTATCACCCTCAGAGGTTTGTTTAGCTGTCATGTAGCTCCCAAGATTTTTAAAATCGTACTTACAGACCCCTGAGACTGACAAAATACCCACTCCGTTAGAGTGAACAGGTTAAGTGATGATGCCAACAGGCCATAAATATGTAAATGGACAAAATACCCTTGTGGCTATTGGAGTTACCATAATACCCTTTTGGATAAATTAGAATCTATTGGAGCAAAAATCGAGAATCTATGGAGAATCTATGAATGACAATCATGGTAGCCACTATTATACACCTGTTAGACATTTCGAAATCATCCTTTTATGGTCACATGTACCGGGTTTTGGGGTGGCAAGTTGAAAAAAAAAATGCTACAACCATGGCTGCAACTTGCATTACAAAAACACCCTCCTTTTTTTGGATGTTTAATGATCGTTGGAACCTGTTGGGTGTTCACCGGGGCTTATAGGCACTCCGGTGGCCTACAATGGGCTCACCATGTGTTTTTATTTTTCTTTCCGTTTTGTTTCCTGAAAACCCCGAATCGCAGAACCCTCTTTCTTGAATGAAATTGCGTTGTCCGGCCCCTTTTTCAGATTTGGACATCAGAATATCAATCGCTAGTGCCTGGCGGTCGCTTGATGGTGATTTCGAAGGCCACCGGGCTTTGGTTCAGCCGCCACAAGAGGCGACAATCAGATTTCCCAAAAACCCTTTCTATTTTACCATTTTCAGGTTTTAGGCGGTTTTTTAAGTTTCCCGGTCTATAGACACCAAGATTGAGTTCGTTGGTGACATCTGAGGTCGTCGGTCCTCTAGTTTGGCTACCGCAAGATGCAGCAATGGAGTTGTTGAAATCCTAAAATGGGTTTTACCTTTTCTCATTTCTAGTTTTGCGATTTGGGGAAGGAGAGGGAATATTTCCTCTTCAATTCCTTATTTACTCTTGGCTATTTTGGTGATAGCTCTTGATAAAGCTTTAACTGTTCAATAGCTTAAAGGGAAAACCGATCTTAAGCCTCCTTTGGTTGAAAATAGATAGTCCAATGACTGAATTTAAGGATATGACTTCTCATCAATTTTATTGACTCACTCACATTAACACTAAAGGTTTTTCTAACTCAAAGCCTATTTTGGTCTTTTACATTATTACACTAACACACATATTGATAACAGAAAGGAACGTACAAAAGGAAATAAACCGTTCCAGATACAGAGTTAGCGGAAGCGAAATTAAATTAAATCATTTGAAATTATAGAGCATCGGTTCTCTAATGATAACACATATTACAATTCTAACATAAGTAACCATTCATTACTCTCCCTATACATAGACATACAATTTATACATGACTGTGGAATGAAGACAGGAAATTAAATAATAAATAATCGCCACAAGGGCACCAATCTTAGGTGTACATCTACATCCAAGTCACAGCCGCTGGTTCCACTTGATTCGCATCCAATGGTGCTCATCCAAGTTATACCTCCTGCATAACAATTAAAAAGGGGTTGCGCAATGGGATTAGCTACACTAGCTAATGAGGCAGTAAAGGAGAATGCACATACACCATACAATCAATATCAATCAGAATGATGCATGCTAATGTTAGATTCATTTTCCACCTAACACACAATTCTATCGGTCAAGTATATGCTACTGTGATAACTCGGGAAACACTGAGGGTCACTTATCCAATCACCCCAGTGAGACCTCAATTATCACAAAGGGACCTGCGCCGGTAGAAGCCATCATGACCACCTAGTGGCAAACCCCGATAGCCATCACTACCCCTGCCCTGGCCTCTCCCACCTCCACAGACCGCAGGTGCTCAGACTATCCAACATATAAACCCCTGTTGGCAAGGGTCGTAGCATAAGGGAACAAGCATCCTAGCCGCAGATATACTATATGCAGGTCCTATCGTCCCGAGAGGTATTCTAGGTGCATCAATGTCCCATTCCATCTAGTACCCGGGTACCAGCACGGTACAGCACATACAGTTCAGGATGACATACAATAGTTTTCATAATTAAATAAATTGGGGTTCCGATACCGGCACACCCGGCACCGTAGCCCGATAAAATGGTGAGCATACTATCATATTCATTAACAGATCACAATTGAATAAAATGCAATGCGCACCATGCTTATAAATAAATAATAGCATGCTTAAGATTATCAAATATATTAATACAAACCCAACAAAGTCACCCAGAACCCACTCACCTAACACAGGTGTTGCCATGTGTGGTTGACATGAATCTCACCTGGGCTTCCCGCTCTCCATCGAGTTGGGTAGCCTAGGAATACAAAAATAATCATTAAAGCATGCATAAAAGGGTCCCACACTGGGCCCACAAGGTTAAAATCAGACTTCAACCAAGATAGCACGAGCGGACTCACGGGTGGTCTCAGCAGAGGTGAGTCCATCCCCGACTCCGTTTAGGCCAAAAGGTGAAGACAGAGCGAGCGGACCCACAAGCGGAACATCTCAGTTGGATCCGATCGTTGATCC
Source organism: Telopea speciosissima (assembly GCF_018873765.1). Lineage (NCBI taxonomy): Eukaryota > Viridiplantae > Streptophyta > Magnoliopsida > Proteales > Proteaceae > Telopea > Telopea speciosissima. Next base: position 35,544,387 of record NC_057917.1, on the reverse strand, counting down.
GTTTGACACCTGAAACGATCATAAAAGGTAGCGGATCCATGGGCGGATGTGCTTCTTGGGTCCCCCCCTGCATCTGTTCGATTCTTGAGACAGACCCGAGAGCAACAAGCTTCGAGTGGAGGCAAACAGAGTGAATATGTGCCTTCGTTCGCTCAGGCCAACACACAGGGTTTATACTAGGCAAACTGACGGGTGGTACCATGCTAGGTGGATCCGATCGTTCGTCCGTCGATAGTCACTTCCGAGATTTCAAGGAGTTTCAGCTCCAGCTTGAAGCTTGGAGCTCCTTAGCACCTCAGGAACATGGGGTAGGTGTCTAAGCCTTCCTAGGGTCACTAGGTCCTAGGTTCACCTCATGGATCTAAGATCCTACAAGGGTTTGGTCTCCATTGGTCCAAGGGTTGGGGTTCAAGGTTTAAACCATAGATTCATTGGCCATGGCTGCAATTGCAGCACTTAGAGACCTAGGTCAACATCCAATAGAGCTCCCAACTAGGGCCAAGCTTCACCTTGAGTCCCAAATGGAACCCTAGGTTAGCCCTAGCTCAAGAAACCAACAAAATAAAAAGGGAAATGAGGGAGAGCTTGGTTGAGGGAGCTTACCTTGGTGAGCTTCCTTCTTCCAGCCACTCTCTCCATCTCTTCTCCTCCTCTTTCTCTTCTCCGTTGGATCCGGCCACCTGGGGAGGAGGTGTGGAGCTACCAGCCATTTTTGCATGGTTTTCACCTTCTTCCCTTCCCCTCCTATTCCTCTTCTACTTCTCCTTCTTTCTCCGTCCTCTTCGTCCTTCTCTTTTCTCTTGTCTCTTCTCCTCCACGGTTTATAGGGGAGGGGGGAGAGATAAGTGAATGAGAGGGGTTTAGGTATCCTTTAAGGGGTTAGATGGGCCTTAGGGTGTGTTTGGTTTAGGTACCCCCAATCACTTAGTGGTCCTAGGTCTTGTTTGGTTTGGGTTAGGGTGCATAAAACTCATTGTTCTCCCAAGTTAAGCCTTGTGGGTCCCACTTCATGGTCCAAATAACCCAGCAATGGTGAGGGCAGGGGTCCATACGGTCCAATGGTTCAATTAGGGTGTCCGGGACATGGGTATGTGGGTCCCACAGAAAAATAAACCAAAAAGGCTGATGACAGCACGGGCGGATTATCGATCGGATTCACCAGCAGTGGATTCGATCGTGACTCTGGTGCTGCTATTATGGCCCAAACTTCAAGGAAAATTATGGGGCTTTGGTCCACATTTCCAAGTCTTCAAGGGGAATCTTTCCAAGGTATTTCTAGTTCAAGGTCATCAATGTTGACCATAGCCATAAGGCAGTACCCATTAAGTAAGGTTTGGATTGCCCCGGGGTATAGGTGATATTTGGAGTGCGGATGTAACAAATATCATGAGGTTTATGGGTCTATAAGTAAGGTTTTAAAAATCTTGGGGGCTACATGACAAGTCAACAAACCTTAGGGGGTGTACAAGATGTTTACTCATACAGAAACCATGTTTGAAACATTACAACAATAACCATAATCTTATCTCAACTAAAAGGATAGTAGAGGGAAATTCCTGAAACCCAAGGGTGAGGATAAAGGCAAAAAGAATGCAAGAGGCAAATGCTTCTTTTGCAAGATGGAAGGTCACTGGAAGAGAAAATGTTTTGTGCATTCTTAGCAACCATGAAGGATAAAAACCTGGGTGAATCAGGGACTCCTAAAGAAGGTACATGTGATGTAAATGTTCTTTATGAGTCGATTCTATCTATTAAACCATCTAATTTATGGTTGATGGACTTTGAACCAACTATTCACATTTGCAATGTATTGCAGGGGTTCAAGGAGACAAGAAAACTGGAAAGAAATGAGGTGTGCATGAGGATGTGCACTAGAGCTAAAGCCATAGTGTAGATACCTCATTTTGTCTTTTCCCTCGAAGATTTCCTATAACGATGATGAGCATCCTCTAAGACCCAGAGCTGGTGTATCTGTAGATGTAGCGTCAGTGTGCACTGCCCGAATCTGTATACCAATTGTCCATTCCCCTTACCAGCCCCCAAAACAGAGCCTCCAAAAACCCCTGGAAAGGCTAGCCCTGACCTAGACCCCTTGAACCAACCTGGCCTAATCAATCCAAACCATGCATGTCGACACTGGAACCTAGATCGACACTCAAAGGCCTTGAGTCGACATTAACCCACCTTCCATCGACATCGAGCCATTCCCTTTGAATGTCTAACAGTCCTTTTCTTCTGTCTAACTTACTTCGATACTCAAACAATAACATTCGACATTCACACACCAACCCTCGATGTCGAGTGCTATTCATCGACAACCATTTGATGTGACCCATACCCCACTTCGATATTGACTCGGGAAATTTCAATGTCGAAACTCTACATATCCGAGAAGCCAAAACTTGCCATTTTTTACTCTGATTTTGATTCCTTTCACGACCAAGCCTATTTTTGGTACCTTGGATCTCAATCTTGGCTCCCTTAGGCCCCAAGGAACACTTCCTAAGGCAACTAAATACATACCCATCTCCCATTGGCCATAACTTTAACTTTACACCCACTGTCGATACAAAGGCCCCTCTTTTGGACAATCTAGATTGATCCAGACATCCCTACACGAATTTGGGAGTGCACACACCCTTTTATACCTATAAATACACCCCCTCTCACATTGAGGAGGGTTAGACAGCTGATCCTTGGATCATTCTATACTAGTTTGCACCCCTTGCATCCATACTTGGCCTCCCTTCAAGAGCTTTGAAGCCTTGGCCTTAGCCTATCACTTCCTTCACCTCTTGAGTGCTACAATCCTACTTGAGACTGCAAGATCAAGGCTTAGAGACACCAATCCGATAATCTCAGTGCTTGACTACGAAGTGTTGTTTATAAAGAGACAAGAGAAGCCCCACAAGAGACGATACTTGCTCAACATACAAGTCTTATGAGTTACAAAAGGGAAACCTTCACACTATCATTTTGATTTCCATCTAACTAGGTTAGTTCTCTTTGCATGCATGCATCTTTTATGATCCCCATCCCCTAGTGTTAGATCTGGTGTAAGTGGATCGTTTGGGGTATTTCGAGACTTTTTTTTTTAGAGTGACGTACTATGTTGGCTAGATGGAAGTTTGATATAGCACTCCTACCTTGTATCATCTCATCAAGTCGCACGCCTCATTACCTGTATGGAGGATAACCCAGAATGAGAGAATTTTAAATGCATAATTAGATTTATGCACCCTATGTGGGTGAGTGGGACCGCCCACATGTGGCAAACCGGCCAAGCCTAAACGAGAGAACAAGAGAGAGGGATGGTCACTTAAGTGACTGATCCCTTCTCTGCTTCTCTTATCTTTAGATTCCCAGAAGGAATTGGACTGGAGGGGCACCCAGGGTATTAGCCTATAAATACATCTTGGCTTAAACCCTAGAGATATAGAACTAGAATGATTTCTCCCTCTCTTTCAAGTTCTATGTTTTTCCTATTTGGGTTTCCATCCTAGTTGCCTAGGGTTTTATGGTGTGGATTTCTCAAGTGGAGAAGCTTCTAGAGATCGTGTACTGCTCGTAACTGCAAGCCATGTTTGTTCATCCCTTCTGCTGCATTTCCATTCCGTTCAGGTAAGATCTAAACTCATGTGTTTAGTATTAATGGAATGCTTATGATTTAATAGTGGCATCAGATCCGTTAGGGTTTGCAGTTCACAAATTGTGGATGAGATTTCTTATTTGGAGATCATTCTTTTTGGAAGATTGCATAGCTGACCTCTCTCGTCTTCCCTATTTTTTCCTTTTTCCTCCTTTCTTTTCTTTTCTTCCCAAACATTGCCCCATATCACTTTGTTGCTGCGGCCTTGGCGCATAGCGCGGCAGCAGCACACAGCCGCAGTGCCACGTGCAAGGCGCGCAGGCAGAAGAACAAAAAAACAAAAAAGGGCCTGCCAGCAACGTGCGGCAACAGCAGCAACAAGCCTCAGCCCGCAGATGCCACGGCCACGCGTAGCGTCTAGGGCAGCAGCCATGCTCGGCAGCAGCCAAGGCACGATTGCAATAGTTTTTTTTTTAAACAGAAACAAGAAGGAAGAAAAAGAATGAAAAAGAAGTAGAAAAAGAATGGAAAGTAATCATTAATGATGTCTTTTCAAAAGTAATGAATGCCATCATTATTGATTTTGTAAATCTTTTTATTAAAAAAAAACAACAAAAGGTTGTTAGAACCATGATGGTGGATTCTGTTGGTGCTCATGAACGCAACTGTAATACAGGGTGAGCCGAGTTCGGCTAGGGTGCAAGGTTGCTGCCCATGGCCGCGGGTCACCTATACTGTTGAATTCTATTAGGTTTGAAACAAAATTAAAAAAAAATTAGGTTTTTGCAAGAAGGTGGGTGAATAGAGAATCTCTTCTCCTACATTCTTATTTTTCCCTAAATTGAGTTATTATTGCATGGTTGTGGGCCTCTTAATTATTTGTTTTTAATTACCATTGAGTTTTTTTTTTTTTTTTGCTATTATGTGCTTGCAATTTTACCCTCCCGTGGCGGTATGACTTTGTTTGACTCACACCATATGGGTAAGAGGTCAAACCCCATCCCATGCAACCCTAAATTTTATGTTTTATGGGATGGAATATTGGTGCTTGTTATAACAGATATGTTTTGATGTATGTGTGATAGAGTTGGTACTTGGACATGATACAAAGTGCGGTGTTCCCCAGTAGTAGTGTAGTAGGATTCTTGAATGTAAAGAGCTGGTTGTAATTTTTTGATTTTTTGAGAACCCATATAAAGGGAGGCTATTGCATTGCGTATCATGACTTTGTATCGACTTGGCATATCACTTCAAGTACCAAATCAGGTCTCTTTAATGAGTCCCTTGCGCACTTGGTTGTATGGCGCATTAAATTGTGGTTAGGAGATGCCCTTTCCTCCTATATTTGTTCAAACTCAATTAAAGTTATATGTCCCTAGACCTACACAATGTGAGATTTGATTATCAGCTTAGCAAAGTTTTTGGTCTCACCATGTGGGAATAGGAACCGTTAATTTTAATTAGGGTTTCTTCAACATTTATTTACAAACATATGCTAAATGTCATCCCTTGCACATTATAGTGATGGCCACCAAGACAGTTGTTGCTGACCTTAACCAAGGCAATAAGTTGGATGGCACCAACTATGACATATGACATCATATGATTAAGTTCTTACATAATGAGCAAGATTACCTAGAACACCTGACAACTGAGATGGCCCCACTCAAAGTGGGTGCTACCGCCCGTCACCGTCAAGACAAAGATGCTTATGACAATTGGTTTAAGAAAGATCGGAGTGCTCGGTTTATTATGTTAAGCTCGATGTATGATGATCTCATCGGCCAGTATGAGAAATGCAAGATAGCCACGTCCATGTGGGACCAGGTTAAGCTCGACTGTGGTGGTACATCCACTACCAGAGTTAGGTCTATGAACTTGAAGTTTAAGATGTATCATAAGGACCCCAAGCACACTATGGTTGAACACCTCAGGGTCGTGAAAGACATGGTCCAGAAATTAGGTGATACTGGGCTACACCTTACCGAGGAGCAGCAGGTGCAAGCCGTCATAAGGACGTTACCTAATTCATGGGCCCAAATGAAAGTGGTTCTCACACATAATAATAGTGTCAAAACTGTCAATAACATTGCCGCTCACGTTGAGTTAGAGGTGGAGTGCCTAGAGGTGACCCAATCACATGCCCTTGTCGCTCAAGCGGGGCAGCACAAGACTTCTGGGTCTAAACACAAGAGACAAAGGAACATAGGGAATCAGGGATAGGCTCAGAACGCTGCACCAAGTGGAGGCAAATCCACCAAGCACAAACATGGCAAACGAGGTGGAAAGAGAGATATCACCAAGGTCAAGTGCTATAACTGCCAGAAGATGGGGCACTTCGCTCGTGATTGCACTGAAGCAAAGAAGGTATCATTTCTACCCCCCTCTCTCTGTACTTTTGTATGTACACATGTTTTGGTTGCCAAAACCCAATCTGATTAGATTGTGGATACAGGAGCAAAAAGACACATAGGTCGTGATTGAGGGGGGTTCATAGATTATAGAAAGATTCCAGATGGTGCCCAGAATATCTACATGGTGAATGGCATGAGTGAAGTAGTTCGAGGAGTTGGTACTTATCAGCTCACCTTATGCATTGGGTGCATCTTGTTGCTTCATGATGTGCTATATGCACCGAAAATCCAACATAATCTACTTTCCGTTATTGCACTTTTGACTTTAGGTTATTTCTTTATTTTTGATAGTGACTCATTTGAGATACGTTTGCATGGTAGTATTTTTGGATATTGTAGACTTGAGAATGATTTTGTTAAATTAGATTTGATAATTCCTACTATTTACTCTTCATCTTTTGTGGTTAATTCTGAAATTAGTTCGGATTCAATTGTATGGCATGCTAGACTGGGACACATAGGTCGAGATAGGATAGAATGGCTAGCTAGAGAAGGCCTTCTTGGCTCACTCACTAAAGTCAACCTACCAACATGTGAGGCATGTTTAGTGGGTAAGGCCCATCGAAAGCCTTTTGAAAGGCTAAACGGTCAACTCAAATCCTAGAGCTTGTCAATTCGGACATCTGCGGGACCAATGAATGTAAAGGCACGTCATGATGCTTCCTATTTTCTCACATTTATCGATAATTACTCGCGATTTGGTTATGTCTATCTGATCACTCACCGCTACAAAGCGCTAGATTGCTACAAATGCTTTATAACCGAGATTGAGAATCAACAAAGCAAGAGTTTAAAAATTCTGCGCACTGACTAAGGACGTGAATATTTGTCAGATCAATTTAAAGAGATGTGTGAGGAGAAAAGAATCACTAGACAGCTCACTATTCCCCACACCTCATAACAAAATGGTGTAGTGGAGTGGAGGAATAGGACACTTTTAGATATGGTTAGATCGATGATGGCACAGGCTAACCTCCCAATATCTTTCTGGGGGGATTCTATGTTGATCGCTACCTACATCCTTAATCGCATGCCATCACAGTCAATTCCTTCCACTCCCTATGAATTGTGAAAAAGGCACAAAGCCCTCTTTAGGGCATATGCGACCATAGGGTTGTGCAGGATATGTTCATAGTACCTCCCATAAGTTTAGGAAATTTGGCCCTAGAGCTAAAAAGAGTATCTTTATAAGGTATTTCGATACCTCAAAAGGTTATGTAGTGTATGGTTAACATCAAGATGGAGGGATGATAGAAAGTGAGTCCCGTGATGTGGATTTTATTAAGACCGATTTCCCCAGCATTAGTGACGCTAGTAGAGATCTTGATCTCTTTGAGATAGAGACTGATGAAAATGTTTCACCTACTCTTGGCGAGGGTAAGGAATAAATAACTTCTCATCAAGAGGTCGCTAGAGAGGGTAAGATTGAGCATCAGCCTAGTGGGAGTGTGCCACTAAGTGAAAGTGAACAACCAGAAGGTCAAGAACCCTCTGCGCGTAGGAGCACACGTGGACACGTTCCCTGATGTTATTTTGATATTGAAGGGAATGCTACCCTCATTTTTGCTCCAAGGGATGAGGATGAGCCTGCTTCAACAAGTGAGGCACTTTCTTCTCTAGCTAAGAAAATGTGGCAAGCTGCTATAGAAGACGAGTTGAGTTCTATGCGTAAGAACCAAGTCTGGGAGTTAGTTGATCTTCTGCCTGGGCACAAGGCCATCAGGAACAAGTGGGTCCTGAAGGTTAAAAAAAAGGCAGATTGATCAATTGATAAGTATAAGGCACGTCTTGTAGCGAAAGGATATACCCAAAAGGAGGGTATAGACTATGATGAGATGTTCTCCCTTGTGGTGAGAATGGCCTCCATACGCCTCATTCTAGCCATTGTCACAAATTTGGATTTGGAACTCTACCAAATGAACGTTAAAACTGCTTTTCTCAATGGAGAACTGAACGAAGAGATCTTTATGGCTCAGCCTATGGGCTTTGCTCCAACGTTCCATCTATGGCCTTAAACAATCGTCCAGGCAGTGGTACATTAGATTTCACCATGCCATTACCACCACGGGTTTTGATATGATTGAAGAGGACCACTGTGTGTATGTTAAATGGTCCAAGACAGGGTTTCTTATCCTATCCTTATATGTTGATGATATCTTGTTGACTGAAAATGACATTGAAATGATTGTCGCCACTAAAGAGTGTTTGTCCTCTACTTTTAAAATGAAGGACATGGGTGAGGCCAACTTTGTGTTGAACATGAAGATTGTGAGGGATCGCACTAGGAGACTTCTTAGTTTGTCTCTAGAGACTTATATAAAGAAAGTCCTGGAGCGGTTTCATATGAGCAACTCAAAGCCCATTAACACTCCAATGGACAAGGCATGCACTTTGAGCCTAGACCAGTGCCCTAAGAATGATGAAGAGAGAAATCAAATGTCTAAAATACCCTACACAACAATGATAGGTAGTCTAATGTACGCAATGATGTGCACGTGTCAAGATATTTGCTTTGTAGTTGGCATGGTGAGCCGTTACTAGAGTAACCCTGGGCCAGTTCATTGACAGGCAGTAAAGAGAATCCTTCGATACCTACGTGGGACTACAGACCTCTCGCTCACCTTCAGCGGTTTAGACTTGAGACTGAGAGGCTATAGTGATGCTGATTGGGCTAGTGATAGAGATGAGCACAAGTCCACTTCGGGGTATGTGTTTGTCCTAGGAGGCAGAGCTGTTACTTGGAGTAGCAAGAAATAGACCTGCATCACCCTATCCATGATGGAGTCGGAGTATGTTTCATGTTCAATAGTAGTTCAAGAAGCCGTTTGACTCAAAAGGTTCTTGTAGAGACTTAGGCACCGTTTGACAACGTTAGTAGCGTTTCTGTTTTGTTTTTGATTAAAAACATTTTGTTACTAGAATAACGTTACTGGCTTCCTAAAAGGTGTTTGATAAACCTGTTTCAGAAACGTATTTAGAACACTATTAATACTGAAAGGAGTTTGATAAAAGTTGTTTCTGTAACAGTTTTGTATTGATTAATGTAACAAACTTTGTCAGGATAAACACCAGAACCAGCTAATAATTACGTAGGTGGAGTTGAAGATACCATTAACCATACAATGAAATATGAACATGTCAGGGAAAGAAATGCGGGAAGAGGGAAATATAAGCAATTCTCATTCACAAAGAAGATGGTAATCCTAAAAGAGTTTCTCGTTCTGTGAGTTTAGATGGCAGGAGTTTCAGGGAGGGGCAAAAAAATTCTCTATTCACATTGTAGATGGTAATCCTAGAATGGATTATCCTCTCGAGTTTGAAGAACATATTTGCAAGGGGAACCACAAACAAAAGAATCCAAAAAAAAAATGAAATGCATTGGAAAGGGCTAGGAGACTGTCTTATCTGGAGTCACTTCCCACCATTAGCTCGGACGACAAATTTTTTTTGCCACCCAATTTTCAGAAAACTTAATGAAATCCAATACCAAATTCATTTGGTTACAAACACCACTGCAATGAAAGTGCACCGACATAAGCACAACATAACAAATGCACTCTTTTCACGATACACTAAGAAAAGGCCTTTCCAAGTTTGAACAATAGAGGGCAATACACACACGAATAGACAAGCTAAGAAGAAGACATGGCTTGTGAAATCAACAAGGGAATAGACAAAAGAAATCATAAAGAATATATGAAAATTTTGAGATTTGTAAAATCTAGGGTTCAATGATGAGAGAAGAACGAAGGGGAAAATGGGTTTTTTGTACAGATTTCGCACAAAGCTTGCTTGCAACCTTCTATGGTCTCCCATTGAAGATGATCAGACCAGCTCAGAGAGAAAGAGAGACAGCAATAGATTGAGAGAATGAGCGAGTGATATGGGAGGGAGGGTACCTGGACGATGAATATGCATCGATCTCGAACGATGAACAGGCAGCGATCTTGGATAATGAAGACTTAGCGATCTCGAACGATGAACACGCAACGATGAGAGAGCTTGACGGAGAAGAAGAAGTTCAGATCTATCTGGGCATTCACCTAGTTGCAGAGCTCGGCAGAGAAGAAGGCATGATTAGAGAATGGTCGAGAGATGGCCTGGGTCAGGGAAAGATCGAGAGATGGGAGTTTTATCGTGTAACAGTTTTTAGGTTTTGGTTAAAAAAATGTAAAAACAACAAATTGTTGTTATGTCAAAAATGTTTTTTTAGGCATAAATTGTTATAAATTTTGATTTTTGTTTTAAAAAACACTTGAAACAAAACGGATTTATCAAACGGTTTTTCTGTTCTATTTGTGTGCTGGAAACATTATCATCACAGAAACAGCAGAAACAAAATATTGTCAAACGGTGCCTTAGTGTTTTTGCTCACTCAGACGACATTGTCCTTATACATTATGACCACATGACAGTGCTTGCATTTGCGAAGGACCCCAAGTTTCATGGTAGAGCCAAGCACATTGATATACGGTATCACTACATTTGAGATATGGTCGCGCAAGGTGAAGTTGTTTTGTAGCATATCTCCACTAGCAATATGCTAGCTAATCTATTGACTAACCCCATTGCCCGGAGATGTTTTCCTAGTTCATGTTAGGAACTTGGGACTCAGGAGGATTTGATATGTGTTTTACTTGGGAATACTTCGTTTATGATGCACATTTATCTGTATTTCTCATACATTCATTAATAAGCATATTATTGTTTGAGTAATTTGTGTGTATACATTCATTATTTGTAAAGATGTCATCAGGCATCATATCGACCCACTCACAGTGGTGATTCGCCTCAGCGCTTGAGCGTAGCAAGCGAGATGAGCCCATGAGCATGTGTGCTTGATGGAACCTTAGTTAGAGCTCAGATGGGGCCTTTACTTGGTCCAACTTAGAAGATACCAAGCTTCTAAGTAGCCTGTTGAAAGTCGGATGTGAGGTTCTAGGTAGAAACCATGAGGGTGACTGTGCTAGAAACTCAGGTTATGTTACACCCGCACCCCAAATATCCCCTTATACCCAGGGGCAATCCAGACCTTTACCCAGTGGGTAGTGCCTTATGACCATAGTCAACCCTGATGACCTTGAACTAGAAATACCATAGAAAGAACCCCCTTGAAGACTTGGAAGTGTGGGCTAAAGCCCCGCCATTTTCCTTGAAGTTTGGGTCATGACAGTAGCACCGGATTCACGAATGGACTTACCTGAACTGAATCCGCTCGAGCATCCGCCCGTGTTGTCATTAGTATTTTAGAGTTATTTTCCTATGGGACCCACATCCCCGTGTCACGGGCACCTTAATTGAACCCTTGGACCATGTGAACCCCTACCCTTGCCATGGATTGGTTATTTGGACCATGAAGTGGGGCCCATAAGGCCTAACTTAGGTAATTAATGGGTTTTTTACACCCTAGCCTAAACCAAATAAGACCTAAGGGCTAATAGGTCTAAGTGAGGTTTAGACCCAATCCAAACAGACCCTAACTACCTAAATGGACCTAAGGCCCATGACTTGAGCCAAACATGTCTTAAGACCAACCCAAAACCTATTTAAGCCTAAAGACCCCAACCACATTCTAAGACCCCTAACCAAACACTCCCTAAAGTCCCTTCTACCCCTTTAAAGCTAAAAGAACCCCTTTTATTCCCTTATCTCTCCCCCTCCCCAAAATCGTGGAGGAGAAGAGACAAGAGAGGGAGAAGAAGGAGAAAGAAAGAGGGAAGAAGTAGGAGTGGAAGAGGAATGAGAGGGGAAGGGAAGAAGATGGGAGCTATGCCAAAATGGCTGGCTGCCCCACATCTCCTCCTCTTGCTGATCGGACCAAGAAGGAAGGAGAAGGTGAAGGAGAAGAGATGGAAAGGAAGGGAGGAGAGCATGAAGGCTCACCTAGCCTTGGACTCCACTCCTCCATTGGAGTATCTCACCAAGGTAAGCTCCTCAAACCTGATTCTCCTCCATTTTTCCCCCCTTTGTTTGATGTTTTCTTGAGCTTAGACTGACCTAGAGTTCCACTGGGACTCAAGGTAGAGCTCGGTCCCTAGTTGGAGCTCTAATGAAGCTAACCTAGGACTGGTTTGGACCCCTTGGTGCTGCAATTGCAACCATTGTTGGAGAACTTGGGTTTTGAACTTTGAAACCCATCTCTTTGGACCAAATTGAGACCCAACCTTGTAGGATCTTGGATCCATGAGGTTAAGCCTAGGATCTAGTGACTCTAGGAATGCTTAGACACCCCTCCCCTGTCCCTGAGATGCTATGGAGCTCTAAGCTTCAAGCTGGAGCTGAAACTCCTTGAAATCTCAGAAGAGACTACCGACGGACGAACGACCAGATCCACCTATCATGGTACCGCCTATCAATCCATCCAGTATAAATCCTGTGTGTTGGCCTGAGCGGACGAAGGCATGGATTCACTCTATTTGCCTCCGCCCGAAACCTGTTACTCTAGGGTCCTGTCTTAGGAATCAAACGGATGCAGGGGCGGACCCAAGAAGCACATCCTCCCGTGGATCTGCTCCCTTTTAAGTGTGTCTCAGGTGTCGAACGGATCAACCACCGGACTCAAGTAAGAAGTTCCGCTCGTGGGTTCGCTCGCTCTGATTTTACCCTTTGGCCTGAACGGAGTCAAGGGTGGATTCACCTTTGCTGAGACCACCTGTGAATCCGCTCGTGCTGTCTTGGTTGAAACTTGGTTTTAACCATTGGGGCCTAGCATTGGACCCTTCTATACCTATTTTAATGCTTTCTTTTGTATGTTAGGTTGGTGCATCGGTGAGATTCATGTGAACCATGCCGGATGACACCCGATGCCTGGGGAGATTCATGCCAATCACGCTCGGTGACACCTATGTCTGGTGAGTGGGTTCTGGGTGACTTTGTTGGGTTTGAATATTTTATAATTGTTAATATTAAGCATGTTATGGTATATTTATAAGCATGGTGCGCATTTGCATTTTATTCAATTGTGAACTGCTGAGAATGTGATAGTATAATGCTCACCATTGTATCGAACTACAGTGTCGGGTGTGCCGATACTGGAAGCCTCACTTTATTTAAATTATGAAAACTGTTGTATGTCATCCTGTACTGTATATGCCGTGCCGTGCTGGTACCCGGGTACTAGATGGAATGGGACGTTGATGCACCCAGAATACCTCTCGGGATGATAGGACCTGCATATAGTATATCTGCGGCAAGGATGCTTGTTCCCTTATGCTACGACCCTTCGTGATAATTGAGGTCTCATTGGGGCGATAGGATAAGTGACCCTTAGTGTTTCACGAGTTATCACAGTAACATATACTTGATCGATAGAATTGTGTGTTAGGTGAAAAATGAATCTAGCATTAGCATGCATCATTCTGTTTGATATTGATTATGTGATGTGTGCGCATTCCCCTTTGCTCCCTCACTAGCTAGTGTAGCTAACCCCGTTGTACAACCACTTTTTAGTTTATATACAGATAGCCTCTTGCCGAGCACCATTGGATGTGGATCAAATGGAGTTGATGATTGTGACTTGGATGTAGATGTACACCCAAGCATTTGTGCCCTTAGGCAATGGTTTATTATTATTTAATTTTTTGTAATCATTCCATAACCATGTATAAACTGTATGTTTATTTACTAGGAGAGATTGAATGGTTACAAACATTGATATTGTATTATGTGTTATCATTAGAGAACCGATGCTCTATAATTTCACATATTTTAATTTGATTTGGCTTTCGCTAACTCTGTGATGGAACAATTTATTCCTTTCGGTACGTTCCTTTCTGTCATTATAATGTGATGACAGGGTGGACTGTGGCTCGAGACACTGCATCTGTGATCCTAGTAGGTGTTGGGATGATATGTGATTGTCCCAATCATACCCTTATGTGGCAAAATATCTTACATCAGGATAGGGGCATGATAGGTTAAGCGCTTGAAGTAGTGGCTAGACTAAGATTTGTATGGTGTTTATTTAATGTGAGTGACATGCCCACCCTAGTGGGAGTTATGTCATAGCATGCATATCATACTACATGTGCTCATGTCAATCGATTATGAGAGTGACTGAATGGATCCCTACTTTGTCACTATGTGAGCCACGTGGATTATCTTAATCCCACAGTACCCTTATTACCTGAGACAATGTCATGAAGATGACATCCAATGATGCTATTGACGTTCTCCTTAGGATCATGGATGATATAGTCCAACAGGAAGCGATTATGAAAGCTATTGGGGATATTTGGATTGACATGAGGGGCTCAGGGAAAACCATCGAACGTTACACCTTTGTTTTGTGACTCATTATCCGGTGATGTGTCGTACTTGTGATCGACACAGTCATGAGTACATTACATATGAAGGAGTAACACTGCTCAGCATTAGGGGTCGAGAGTGTTAGATCTGGTGTAAGTGGATCGTTGGGGTATTTTGAGACTTTTTTTTTAGAGTGATGTACTATATTGGCTAGATGGAAGTTTGATATAGTACTCCTACCTTGTAGCATCTTATCAGGTCGCACCCTCATTACCTGTATGGAGGATAACACTGAATGAGAGAAACTTGAATGCATAATTAGATTTATGCGCCTTTATGCGCCCCCTATATGGGCGAGTAGGAGATGTAAATCGTGGATGGGCCTCAGGCCCAGCTGGTCTGCCCACATGTGGCAAACCGGCCATGTCTAAATGAGAGAGAGAGAGAGAGAGAGAGAGAGAGAGAACGATGGTCACTTAAGTGACCGATCCCTTCTCTGCTTCTCTTATCTTTAGATTTCCAAAAGGAATCGGATTGGAGGGGCGACCAGGGTATTAGCCTATAAATACATCTTGGCTTAAACCCTAGAGATATAGAATAAGAACGATTTCTCCCTTTCTTTCAAGTTCTACATTTTTCCTATTTGGGTTTTCATCCTAGCTGCCTAGGGTTTTAAGGTGTGGATTTCTCAAGTGTAGAAGCCTGTAGAGATCGTGTGCTGCTCGTTACTGCAAGCCGTGTTCGATCATCCCTTCTGCTGCGTTTCAATTCTGCTCAGGTAAGATCTAAACTCATGTGTTTAGTATTAATGGAATGCTTATGATTTCACATAATTGAAGAAATTCGCTCAATCAGAGAGATTGGTGAAGGTAAAAAACTCTTACAAAATCTCTGTCACTGAGAAGCTCAAACCGGTTAGTCTCGGAGTTCAAGTGAAGCGATCGAGGAAGGACAACGCCATCGGGGATACTATCACCGTAAAGATGGAGAAGGAGAAGGAAATTGGGGAGGTGAAGGTACAGAAGACGAAAGAAGTAGGGACGGTTATTACGAGCCGCATGTGTAGTTTACGATGTATGTTTCTACGTTAATGGCCGCTGGATTGGTGTAAATTCTCTTGTTTGGAGAGGAAACACTAAATGAGTTTCTCTCGTTTGGCTTCTGTGTGTGTTTGAATTGTAGAGACTCTTGCCTATCCGAGTTTCTGGAAAAAAAAAGGCAGAGATGTACCAATGGTAGTGAGAGGGGAAAATGGAGGATTTGGACTGCTCATTGACACGAAAGATGAAGGTATTGATGATGTTGTCAGTTGAATCTAAAAGGGTTTTCAGAGGAAGAGAAGTAGAAGAAGAGATTTGTAGAGAAGTGCGAGCACGGTCATGAGAGCAGGAAGGAGAGTGAGACCGAGACAGAGAGAGTGTGAAGTGAGTTGTAGAGACAGAAAATGGGTTCTATTGGTGAGTAGCTGACCCCTTTCTGTAGAGTTGAATTGAGGAAGAAGATGGGTGAAGAGAGAAAATGTTAAAAAATGTTATGAAAATTATTTACACATAGATAGTTACCAAACAGTTTCTCATTCTATATTATTTTATGTCTAGTAGCTACCAAATAGTTTTTCATTTTTATCAAAAATGATTGTTATTAATGACTTTTTTGTAAATTGGCCATAATGAAAATGAAAAGTGATACCAAAGAGACGCCAACTAAAAAGTGAAATCCCACCCCCTCACATATCATTGTTTCATGTGATGGGGTGATATGTTATAAAAGCCCTTGCCCCTCTTGTTAGATTCCAAAGAGGGTAGCTTTAATTACTGAAGAAAAGGGGGTTTATTTATTCATCCTAAGCTATACTTAGGCAGTGTAGGAACCTTCTCCCTTAAAAAAAATCAATCAGTTTTGAAGAGAGGTTGCCAGTTATGACTTTGACACACTGGTAATTCCTCCCTCTCCCCCACATGGGGAGAGGATCCGGAATTTTTTTTTTCTGCGAGTGCATTTAAACGTGGCAAATATTAAAGTTTTCATCCTCCCATTGTCCATGATACCACTCGTGACTCGCGAGTTACTCAGTCCATTCCAATCCCCGTGTCCTAGCCTTGGGACGTGGTCGAGTTTTATTTGATAACATCATCGGTTTATGAGTTTAACTTCTACAAAATAATGAAAAAAAAAAAGAAGGGTTTTTTTTTTTCAAATGTCCCCCTCAAATTGATTGCCCATTTGTATAGATGCACCCTTGAAACTTTACTATTTCCAATTGCATCCCTACTTTCCAAACATTGTAACACTTTAGTCCAATCCGTTAGTCTGGGACATTAGACGTTAGCTTTAAGGAACCTAAGGACCAAAATACCCTTATGATAAAAACCCAACAAAATTAAATAGTATAGTGACCAAATTGCCCTCATCTTCCCTAATACACCATATTTTATCTACCCAGTCCTAGGGTGACACTTGGAAGCATAAAGCCCAAGATACACGTTCTGTCTAAGATTCGTGTATCACATGCAGGGTGGTTAAACCGGTATAGCCACGCCAACATAGAATGTTAAGGGAAATCCTAAAGGCGTTATGAATGTTAACCATAATCCACATATGGAAAGATTCCTAACCGAGAACAATTCAATCTCTTAACGAGGAAGGAAACCTACTGGGAAGATCTTTATAAAGGGGACTGAGGTGAAGCTTGTATAAATAGAGGCCATTTGTCAAGCCTGCCCCTAACTGGTTAGAAATTTTGAATGAAGGACAGGGACCTCTGGCCAATCACCCAAACACCCTGTGGAGCATCACACCAGTAGTTGAACCCCTGAGAATGACCTCCTACATACCTGCTAGAAGGTGGATTGCAGCCCCATGCAGTTGCACTTCCCACAGCATAATGTACTGCCTAAACCCCAGGTATTCTCTCTCCTATCCACAGGGGCCCACACCTGGAAAGATGTGTATTAAGTCCTGGGTGTGATGTTGGTGCAAGGCCCAAGCCATGGGCCAAGCCCCTGTGCAAGCACAGAGGAATTACAGCTTTGCTGTATTCTCTAGGTGATGCACTGGACGATTGGACCAATGACCCAGTGAATCGCCCATAGTGGCTAAATTGCATTTTTTGGACTCCAGACATGTGGGGACCACCCATACAGACCACTAACACCCTCTAGGGGTAGATGGAAATTTTAGGAACCATTACCTACCCTTGGACCCTACCTGAGTTGCCAGAATGGCCTAGAATTAGTTTGAAAATGCATTCCGAAGGAGGGGGGCTGGCTGCCAAACAGGCCTTAAATAAAGCTAGCCTATAAATAGGCAGCCTCAGCAAAAAATAAGGTCCCTACACTGTTCAAATTGTGGAGAGAGAGAAAAGAGAGAAAAAGAGAAGGAAAAGAGAGAGAAGGAGAAGAAGAGGGAGGAAGGAGGGGATCACAACTTGGCATCCAACCTCTGTCCCTGCAGCCCATAACATCTCAGGTATACTGACCACCATCCCCTCATGTTGTTGTCCTCTATTGGATCTCTACTTTGTGGAGGTAAATCTGGCTAAGGAAAGCCCAAACACCTGGGGGCTGCCTTATGCTACCTCAAATCTGACATGCAAACACCTTGTTGCATGAAAGATCTGAGTATTTTACATATGTTATTCCTTCTGTTTTGCATCTAAGACTGAGATCAGTCTCTGTGTCAGATTGCACTGCCCAGTTGCACCCAGAATAGGCAGTTTGGACATGGATTCATGCATGTAGGCTGTCCCTTGCCTAGCTCCATGTTGGGACAGCTCCCTACCATGATTTTACACGTAAAACCATCCTTGCGTGCAGCCCAAACCGTGGCCTTGAGCTGGAACACAGCTGGGCTACTGTTCTCTGAGCTGTCTGGATAGCTCCTAGCTTCCAAATGGAGGAACCAAGCTATGACCCATGTGGACCATTGGATTCCACTCCAAATGGGGACCACAACAACCCCACTACCCATGCAAAAAAATCCAAGAAAATGAGCCTGTTCACGCTTCAAATAGGCTGGGCGATTGACCAACCACCCAGTGAATCACCTAGAGAATTAAAATGGGCTGTAATGCTGTCCTGCTTCTGTGGGCCTCTACCAGTGGGCCATGCACAGTGTAAGGAGGTGGTAAATGATTAAAATACCCCTCTTCACATTTGTTCATTGTTAATCATACCTTGGGTACCCAAGTAGGTCCCACAGGGCCTAGTAACCCTACTTGTGATGGTCCAGCTGAACTACTAACCTAGGAACTGGTTTGTAAGACTATCAAGACCATGTACAACTAATTACATCGATAAATACTAGATCTAACCCTAATCCACATCTCTGGATGATGCACCAGGGCATGGACCCGAAAGCCTAGTGTAAGACCCGGAGAATTCCAAGTGACACCAGATTGAACACCGAGTCAAAGCAGTGAGCCTAGACCAACACTAGGTTATCCAAAACAGTTTTGAATAATTAAAATAACACATTTTTGATTTATTACATTAGGATTTGATCCCGCACTCGAGGTGCACAGCCATACACCGGTCGAAACTAAACCAACAATTGAGCCAGTAGGACCAGACCAAGGTGAGTGAAATGTCATCGTGTATGTAAATGTAACATAATTAATATGCTGAAATGTATCTTAATATAATGATACTATGTTGTATATTTAATTCATGAATCTTGAAATCTGAAAACAATATTATGTTGACTGCTGGAATCTATGACTGAGCACTGTATGCTGTATGTGATTTGTTAGACTAGATGCCGTAGCCGGCTTGGAAATGAGGCCTGTGGTAGCCTGAAGAATGGGATACGGTTGACACCGCCCGAATCATACTATGCCATATAGACATATTGGGCTAGAGTTTCATCACCCGTGCTACGCACCCTTGCCAACAGGGGTTAAGGTGTTGGATACCTGTGGGAGTGACCATATGAATGGGAAAAGAAAAGGAAAGAAAAGAAAAGAAAAGAAAAGAAAAGAAAGAAATGTTATTGCACAGAAAAGGTGAATTATGGGCTATAAGCCAGTGAAAAGAAAAGTGATGAAAAAGGATGGATACCTCACAGATTAATCACAGAGGGCTAGTCGGGCTGACCTTGGTCAAAGCAGCGGGAGCTGACTGGTCCTCTCTGATAACTCAATGGGTGTATCGTAGGAAGGGGTTAAAAGCCCGCACCAGGGGTACATGTATTGGGGATTGTAGTAGCACTAACCTGCCTTAGTTGTGATGTTAGGTGGCTAAATTAATAAAATAAACTGTACCTTATGTAGGATTCATATGGTTATGATTGCATGTGTATGCATGATGATGTATTTCATTCACGGGCTCGATGGAGCTCACACTCTGGTATATATGTTTTTCTGTTAGATGATCCTACAGGTGGATGTCACTGTGGCAGGGAGACTTATTACCCGGAGGAGAGCATGGTAGTTATGACTATATTGGTATGGACCCAGATGGAGGTCATACCATTGGTAGGTGTGTTCTCGGTGATTGTTGAGGATGACCCATGAAGGGTGTTGTTGTTGACTTTTTATCTTGGGGACTCCTTTTTGTTTTGACAGGAGTTTCTCCTCGTTTCTTCTTTTAACTTTCTTCTTTTTGGGGCTCGGGTTAGCTTGTCTTGTATATATTTCTTTTGTATATGGTAGAGATAGGTTTTACGGCTTTATCTATGGGTGTGAGTGAGGGAATGATCAAAGACAGTATTGTACATATTATCATTTCTTGTACTACTTTACTTTTAGAATGTTTTAATGTATATATAGTTTTCTGCAACACTCTGAGTATCATATGATGTATTATGGTGGATGTGTATCTATGAATGGATTAACTGCTTCTAGATCCGTGGGATTTGATGGATTGCTATCGTGCAATTCGGGTCACCTACCTAATCCTCCCAGGGGGTGGTTTGGGGTGTGACACCATTAAACCCCAATTAGGGGAGATCAATGAATTAAGAAATCAAGACTGTTTCAAGAAATTTCTTCGTTTACATTATTAGTTTCAGTGTTGTTGAGAGGGAAACCTCATTTCTAGGCAAGCATCTTCCTTTGTGCAACATTTTTGGTGCCGTCTGTGGGAACGAAGAATGAGAGACCTGCAAAGATCCCACGATGAACAACACTGACAATTAGTCAAAAATCTCAAAGGCCGCTACTGCTACCGCCACGGCTGCCGCTTGTGCTACTACTCAAGAAGGGGCACCAGAAGGATCCTTTGGTCCTCACGCTGGACGGGATGATGTGATCATAGAAGAGGACGATTCCCAAAAGGAAGATTCTCAGCCAAGACTCCCTGGAGATCCACCGTGATATGTAACGGTGGAGCAATTCAAAGCAATGCAAACCCAATGGCAGGACTAGATGAACCAGATGATGGAGATGCAGTGTGACACCCTATAAGGAATTCCACCACCACCTCCGCACCCGTCTCAGATGAAGGAGAGAACCCATTCCCCAGAGCACAGTGAAAATTGTAGCGATGCAAACAATGTTCAGGGAAAGGGTAAAGAAGCTCTAGGAGATAACAAGAGACAAGAATCTCAAATGACCAAGGCTGAGTAGGCCTTGAATGACAAAGTAATGGAGTTGCAAGAGCAGATCTAAGAAGTTCTGAAGGGAAAGATTCATGCCCTAAGCCACAACTTCCAATTCACCACCGATCTCGCCTTTATAGACGAGATCAGAGCGGAGCGCCTACCTAAGGGTTTCAAGATGCCAACCATTGAGTAGTATGGAGGCATGACGGAACCGAAGGACCATCTTGAAAATTTCAAATCTTTGATGTTCTTTCAAGGGGCATCAGACGCTATAATGTGCAGGGCATTCCCCTCTACCTTGAAGGGTTCGACAAGACGGTGGTCGTACGCTTAAAGCCACGATCGCTCTCTAGCTTCGTGGAGCTCGGATGGGCCTTTCTTGCCAACGTCATGAGTAGCAGAGTCCACAAGAAGAGGGCAACCAATATTTTGGCCATTAAGCAACGCTTTGATGAAACGATTAGAGACTTTCTCACATGGTTCAACAATGAATCGTTGGAGGTACAAAATTTGACTTGATTATAAAGTTCCAAGTCCTACACAGTGGCATCAGAGATGTTGAACTAAAGAAGTTCCTGATCATGGATGAGCCAATTGATATGTATAAACTTTTCTTGCATTGCAAAAAAATATCAATCTTACAAAAGTTCTTACAACCGAGCAAGAGAAAGAGACAAAGCCTGAGAAGAAAGATCTGAAAAAGAAAAATTCCTCATCTATAGGAAATGGCCAGAAAAATGGTAAAGAACAAAAAGATGAGAAGAGGAAGAGAAATGATCTGGCATGGGTCCCTAGAAGAAATTGAAGCTGGAGCCCACTAATACTACCCTCACACACAGCCGAGCATACATCCTCAATGAGATTAAGGACCAGGTAACCCTGCACTGGCCAGCAAAGATGATAAAGCCTGTACATGAGCACAATAAGAACAAATACTGCAAATTCCACCAAGATCATGGCCATGACACCATCCAGAGGACAATTGAAGGATGAAATAGAAGCCTTGTTCCAGAGGGGCCGCCTGAGCGGTTTTGTGAAGAAGGAGGGCGACGACAGAAGACAGGAAAACCGAACCCAAGAATCTAAGGAGAGGGTAAAATCCCCTGCTTGGTTGGGTGACAATGAAGACAGAGTAGATCCAGATGGATGCAGGCGCCATACCGAGAATGCACCCCTTAGGGATATAGCTATAATATTTGGAGGATCCGGTTTGGGGGAGAGTCCTCGAATTCCAAAAAACATTATGCTCGGTGCGTGTTCCAGGCTGAAATGCCAAACAAGAAATGAAGAACCAAGCAGAAAATAACCTTCTAGGATTAAGATCTCTCTAATATCCAGTCACCCCATGATGATGCCTTGGTGATCAAGATGACCATCACCAATTGATCGATGACCAGGATACTCGTTGACAATGGAAGCTCCGTGGATGTACTTTATTATGATGCCTTTGAGAAAATGCAAGTGAGACCCGAGATGTTGAAAAGGGTGGATTCCCCACTCTACAGATTTAATGGAGCCCCTGTGCATGGCTCTATTGAGTTATTGGTGTTACACCTGCACCCCAAATATACCCTTATACCCTAGGGTAGTTTAGACCTTTACCAAGGGCAATGCCATGGTGGCATTGGCCAACACCTATAACCTCAGACTTAAAATATTATTATAAGAGACCTCTCGAAGTCCTGGAAGTATGGGCCAAAGCCCCGTAACTTTCCTTGAAGATTGGGCCCTGACAGTAGCACCAGAGTCACGAACGGACTCACTCATACTAAATTCGCACGAGGATCCGCCCGTGCTGTTACTTGCCCTTTTGGATTATTTTCCTGTGGGACCTACACCCCCGTGTCCCGAACACTCTAATTAAACCTTTGGACCATGTGGACCCCTGTCCTTACCATTAATTGGTTTAGTGGGCCATGAAAGTGGGCCCACAGAGCCTAACTTAAATGAATAATGGGTTTTAATACCTTAACCTAAACCAAACAGACCTTAGTGGACAAATAGGTCCTATAGACTTGGGCCCAACCCCAAACATGACCTAATTGACCAAATGGACCTAATGGTCTAAGGCTTGGACCAAACAAGCCCTAAGACCTAACCCAAAAACCCATTTAAAGCCTAAGGCTTAACTACATTCTAAGGACCCCTAACCAAACACTACCTAAGGCCCCTTCTACCCCTTAAAGATAAGAAAACCCCTCTCATTCACTTATCTCTCCCCCTCCTAAGCCAACTGTGGAGGAGAAGAGACATGAGAAGGAGGAGAAGGAGGAAGGAAGAAGAAGAAGTAGAAGTAGGAGAGGAATAGGAGGGGAAGGGAAGAGGATGGAAGTCATGCCAAGATGGCTGGCTACCCCACATCTCCTCCCCAAGCTGACCGGACCAAAGGGAGAAGAGAAAGAGGAGGATAAGAGATGGTGAGGATAGTTGGAAGGAGGATCTCACCAAGGTAAGACCTTAAGCTTGGTACTTCTACATTTCCCTTTCTATTTTGGTAGAATTCCTTGAGCTTGGGCTAACCTAGGGTTCCATTTGGGACTCAAGGTGATGCTTAGCCTAAGTTGGGAGCTCTAATGGTGCTGACCTAGCTCTAGAAATGGTCCCTAAGTGCTGTATTTGTAGCCATTGTTGGTGAAGCTTTGGTTTGAGACTTGAAAATCCAACCTTTAGACCAAATTGAGCCCAAACCTTGTTGGATCTTGGATCCATGAAGTGAACCTAGGTTCTAGTGACCTTAGGAATGCTTAGACACCCCTCCCATGACCTTGAGAGCTTGAGGTGCTCCAAGCTTCAAGCTAGAGAAGAAGCCCTCTAAAATCTTGAAGGAGACTATCGGACAACGCACGATCGGATTCACCAATCGTAGTACAGTCCGTGAGTCCACCCAGTATAAACCCCATGAATTGGCTAGGATGGATGAAGGAACGGACACAAGTTTGTTGTATCTGCCTGAGGGCAATTCACTCTCGAGCATGTCTCAGGGATTGATCGGATGCAGGGGTGGACTAAGGAAGCACATCCGCCCGTTGATCCGCTCCCTTTTAGGTGTGTCTCAGAACCCAAACGGATGAATGAATAGATCCAAGTATGATGTTCCGTCCATGGATCCGATTGCTCTATTTTTACCTTTTGGCTTGAACAGAGTTAGGGACGAAGTCACCTCTGCTGAAACCATCCGTGAGTCCGCTCGTGCTGTCTTGGTTGAAACTTGATTTTAACCTTAAGGGCCTAGAATGGGACCCTCCTATACATGCTTTAATGATTTCTTTTGTGTGTCTAGGCTGGTGCACCAGTGAGATTCATTTCAACCACGCCAGATGGCACCCGATACTCAGTGAGATTCATGTCAATCACGCCGGGTGACACCCAACTTCGATGAGTGGGTTCTAGGTGACTTTGTTGGGTTTGAATATATATATTTGACAATCTTAAGCATACAATTATATAATTATAAGCATTGTGCGCATTGCATTGTTATTCAAATGTGAACTGTTATGAATATGATAATATGCTCACCATTGTATCGGGCTACGGTGCCAGGTGTACCTGTGCCGGAACCCCAATTTATTTAATTATGAAAACCACTATATGTCATTCTGATCTGTATGTGTCATGCCGTGCTGGTACCCGGGTACTAGATGGAATGGGACGTTGATGCACCCAGAATACCTCTCGAAATGATAGGATTTGCATATAGTATATCTGTGGCTAGGATGCTTGTTCCCTTATGCTACGACCCTTGCCAACAGGGGTTTACGTGTTAGATAGTCTGAGCACCTGTGGTCTGTGGAGGTGGGAGAGGCCAGGCCAAGGGTAGTGATGGCTATTGGGGTCTGCCACTGGGTGATTGGATGGTTTCTATCGGCGTACGTCCCCTTGTGATAATTGAGGTTTCACTGGGGCGATAAGTTAAGTGACTCTCAATGTCTCCTGAGTTATCACAGTAGCATACACTTGACTGATAAAAATTGTGTTCTAGGTGAAAAATGAATCTAACATTAGCATGCATCATTCTGCTCGATATTGCTTATATGGTGTATGCGCATTCCCCTTTGCTTCCTCACTAGCTAGTATAGCTAACCCCATTGCGCAATCCCTTTTTAGTTGATATGCAGGAGGTATTTCGCTTGACGAGTAGCGTTAGATGCAAATCAAGTAGAGCCAGTAGCTATGACTTGGATGTAGATGTACACCTAAGAATGGTGCCCTTGTGGCAATTATTTATTATTTAATTTCTGTATTCATTCCATAATCATGTATAAACTGTGAGTTTAATTATTAGGAGAGATTGCATGGTTACAAACATTGATATTGTACTATATGCTATCTTTAGAGAACCGATGTTCTATAATTTCACATGATTTTAATTTAATTTCACTTCCGCTAACTCTGTAATTGAAACGGTTTATTTCATTTGGTACGTTCCTTTCTGTTGTCATAATGTGATGACAGGGTGGACTGTGGCTCGAAACACTGTATCTATGATCCTGGTAAGTATTGGGATGATGTGTGATTGTACCAGTCACCCCCTATTGTGGCAAAATATCTTACATCGGGATGGGGGCGTGACAGAGTGGTATTAGAGCAATGATGCTCTGCACCGACCACAGTCTAGTGTAACCTCTTGATTTACTTTGCACAATTAGATTCTAAATTAAAAATCTCAATAACATAAAGATTGTGTGTAGACATAGGAGAAGACTGATTGGAGTGAAAACAGGAACTTAGAAGGATAATAGGCAACATGGAACTTAAGACTTGAAACATAAGCTATTGAAATATAACTATGCAATTACTTGGTTGAGTCTTAAGTAGGAAATAGACGGACAATTATATGCTATAATTCATAAACAAAAATGGATTAAACATAACCAACCACAATAATCCACAATGATTTAAACAAGGGAGAATTAAGTAAACATAATATATATATATATATATATATATATATATATATATATATACTAGTAAATGTGCACGTGCAAATGCACGTGTGACCATATGTTAGGGCAATATAGAAACGAGTAAGGGTATGTCATAGAGAGAAAAAGAGATTTTTGAGAGAGAAGGAATGTGAGGGAGAGTCAGAGACATAACGAGGATTGGGGGAGAGGAAAATCGTGGAGGGAGGGAAAGTTAAGTCTAAAGCTTTTTGTGTATGTGTGTATGTGTGTGTGTGTGTGTGTGTGTGTGTGTGTGAGAGAGAGAGAGAGAGAGAGAGAGAGGGAAGGAGCTAGAAAGATAGAACGGGAGGGGATAGAGGGCAAGGGAGAAGTTTGAAGGGGCAGGAGATTGAGTTTAAGAAACTCTCCTCCAAAATGTCTAAGGGAGAAAGAGAGTTTGTTATATTAAATAATATATATATATATATAAAATTAAATAGAAATTAAATAAATTCATTATAATAGGGTGGTGGGGGGACCTTTATCCGCTCTAGTATAGCAAGCGTTGCAGTGCGCATCATGCGGCACAGCAGCGGCCATGTATGCATAGTGGGGCCTGCTATGCACACATGTTCACTGCTGCGCCGCACAATAGCGCTGTAGTGCACAACAGTGGATAAAAATACGTAGTGGGGAGATCATGGAGAGATAAATAGATGGATCATGGAGGAGAGAAGGGGAAAGTGGGGTAGAAATTAGGGTTGAGGCATGTTTCAAAAACACGAAATCGGGGAAGCGATTCGTTTGTATTGATTCTGATTTGATTCCAATTAATATCATCTCCTAATCGGTTGAGAATCAATCAAACTCAACCTCACTCGACTCAATATGCATAATATTGCATCCAATTGATTCCAAGTTTAATCAGCCAATTTTCTTTTTAGACTTATATTTAGTGCTCTTCAATTAACATGGATGGACAAAGTAGACTTATCTTCAATACAATGATAAGCTTCTTGTTACTTTTTTTGAATTCAATGATAAGCTTCCTCAAGTGACTACACCATGGCACGGAAGAGACGCTTATAAGAAAAAGTTCTCTCCACTACATCATGAAAAAACATATAATCTTCCAATAGATTGTCCTTGTTACATTGTAATATTTTAAAACACAAAATGTTATATTTTTTTTCAAATCATCATTTGTTAATATACTAAAAAAACTGTCAATATTAAAAGAATGCCCAAACGACAACCTAGACTACAAGCCATGTCCTAGAACTATCCGTACCACATTATTAGGCCTAACAAGGCACCCAATAAGGTCTAGTTGGTATTCTAGGAAGCAACCTAGAGCACCTACTTGATCTCCTATCTAATCCAAAATGTTCAAGAAAAGGGTTTTCTCTAGTATGCATGGCTTTATTCCACATGACAGTGTGATTTGCATTTAAGATCACAAGCCAGGTATGTAGTTGAATTCTCCTCCAGCTAAAATCCCCACAGTTTTGGTCTAATAGAATTTCAACTCATGTTAAAGTAGAGGTTAGAAAATTGATTGAGAAGTCTATTAAAGTAAAAAAAGGGCCATCGTAATGATTTCAGGAACAGTCCAATACATGGCTATCATATGGTTGAGTTAGGCATTTAGTGATGATTTCATTTATCATATGCATAAAGGATACTCTATAATGCTATAATTCTTACTTTATACCAGTGAAAAAAGTTTCAATAGAAGCTATATATTGTATATGTTTCAATAAAGTTATACATTGACTTATCATACAAATTACTTGAATACCTTATTGAATTATTAAATAAAGGAGTAATTACAAAATGAAAGAAGGATCTTTATGCCATAAAGCAATATCTAGAGATCTACAAAACAAAAATGAAAAACAATATCTAGAGTCTCAAAAATAGAATTGGGTTCTTATGACTTAAAAAATTCACATACCCATGAATTAATTCATTAATCTGGGCCACAACTCTTCATATACCTATCATTGTAGTCGCTTCTGCTCTATAATATGATACTTGCATTTTTTTTCTTTAGCCTATAAAAAAAAAGTTGGAACTACATTAAATCCTGTAACACTCCTAAGAAATGAACACTTCAAATGAAGTCACATTTCATCTCACGAAAATCTAACAAACAAATCGTAGAAACTTCACTTTTAGTGAAAGGTTAAATAGAATCATAGAACAAATTCAAATCTAAAAGCTAAAACATAAACATTCACCAAATTAAGGATTGTATGATATTTCTATGCACTTATTATTGACAGGAGGTTCTACCCCCCCCCAAAAAAAAAAAAAACTAATGACAAAAGGTGAGTATATGGAGACAAGGCGTTAAGGAATTAATTTGTAAACATGGTTAAGATGTTTCCATGTATGAAATGACAAGTCAAACATGGCGAACAAATTGAGCATAATCTCATAACTTTTGATTAGACTTTCTAAAACTAATCATATTTTCTTGTCCCATAAGTGTAGTATAGTTATACATTATAGTGATATTTGAGATCAATGGAATTATAACACTCACCGATCAACCAAAGAAAGCAGGAAACAAGTTTAGGATGGAGGGATTGGAAATAAAATTGTTTTTAACTAAAACATCAAAATTAATGGGTGCAATATAAGATGAAGACTGCAACTTTAAGAGTAGCAATCTAATTTATGAATGATTTGATGGGTTCATTACATCATTGAACCTATGCCCTTTGCAATAACAATATTTACAGAGCCATTAAGGCCAAGCAATATAGATCATATGTTGCTTTTATCCAAACAAATGAACTACTTGATGATCTGTGACATCACTATTTTCGCATTGTTAATGCTCTACTGTTGGAATTTTATTCCTAATATAATTCCATGTGGACATAATTAAATTCCTAAACCAGGCTAATTAGAGTTTTGGTCTAATAAAGTGGGGTTATTAAGTTGTATTAGAAGTCTAATGTGGACTGGCTTAGTGTGGGCCAGATAGATTCCTATTGGGACTATGATGAGAGAGGCCCTTTGGGAATTACTATATAAGGAGAGCTAGGTCTCCCCTCTACCCATATAACAAATAATTATTCTCAATCTCTATTGAGGAGTGCATTCTGGACAGAGAGGGAGATATTCAGTGTTCATCGTCCCTGTGCATACGGTATTCTCATCAAGCCAGGTACTTTGGGAATAGAGGGGAAGCACCTAGATCTTGTTCATTGTTTTCCGCTATAATCTTCGTCATTATGGATGCGAAACAAGGTTGGTGGTTCTATCTCTGTTTTCTATTATTTATTTGGTTGTGTTCTTGAACACCCTATGGAAATCCTGACTTTTGGGATTTTGTCTCTATTCGGATCGATTAATTAATCTAACATCTACGTGTCTAGACTCTTACATTGCAACCTCTATATGTGCTCGCCGACTTGAAGGTATTCAATTTGTCAAGTTGCATCTATATGGATTGTTTTGTTATATAGTTGAATCTACTTTTTTTTGGGGCACTAAAAGGACCATCCAAAATTTTAGTAATATAATATACTTGTAATACAAAAATAAAAACATTACTAATATCTTGTTTGCAAAAGGAATAAGAAGCATTGTTGTGATTTAAGATCACGATGTTAACTTCAAAGAGTACAATAATAATGAAAAAGAAGTAAATAGAGGGGGGAGGGAGGGGGAACTTCTTTTATCTCTAAGATTTAAACCCTATGGTTACATGTGAGACTTTGATCCTGCTTGTTTTGAGCTAAGTGGTCGAAGAGCCTTGACAACAATTGTTATATTTGGCTAGAAGTCAGCTTCATATTGAAAATAGAGTGCTACTACTGTCAACTGAAACACAAGTAGGGCCAAATTGAGAGTTTTGCAATTCTTACACTAAAATCGTGAAAGTCTTATTCATATAAAGATGGGATTGTCTTATCAAAAGTACGAACCAAAGCATACCCACCAAGACCACTTCAAATTTGAGTAGCTAGATTCACTAAAATAATCATTGTGAGGCCTCCTTCTCTTTTTACTCTCTTCCATTCTTTTACATTGTTATTAATGCAATTCTATTATTAGAAAACTATAATGTTCTGATTAAGTTGGGGAAGAGGGATAGAAATAAAACAGAAAATCACAATGATCATGGAGGCCAAACTTCAATATGGATGCATACCTCTTTCCTCCCTTTGATTGGGTTCTGTTCTAACCAGCCTCGCTCTTTGGCTCGATTCACCAACTTCAACGACATCGTTGGGTCCTTGATCGATGGGCCTCCGTTTCTTTGTGATGGCTTCTCTGTATCAGTGAATGAAAAAATTAAAGACATCAGAAGGATCGAGGTAAAACAGGATCGTAATAAATCAATCCATTACAAATTAATTAATCTGGACATATAACCGAGAAGAAAAGATGTACAACAAATTCACCTTAGTATATAAGGAAGAATGAGGAATTGGCCTCATATTATGAGCAGTACTCCATGCTTACTCACATAATACACAAGCAACAGTCTATCAAGTTATTATAAATTCGATCATCTCATCCAGAATCGTTGATCCAAGTGCTCTGCGGAGAAACATGCAAGTCCAATAGTTACTTTGGAAACTGAAAGCGCGCAGATATGGTTCATAGCAGTCAGTGATTAATCTAATTGAAAATTAATCATAAAAAACAATTCTATGGATGAAACAAAAAAAAAAAAAAAAAAACAAAAAAAGGAACACTTCCCGGATGATGGTTGTAACCATGAACATTCTTCGTGTGTGTGAGAGAGAAGGTGGGAGAACGGGAGAGAGACGTGGGGAAGACGGGAGAGAGTGAGAATATAGAAAAGAGAGATAATCTCGTTAAGGAAAGCATTTGTGGGGAGAGAATTTAGAAAGATATAGATTGGGGCAAGGAAGATAAAGAGGGATAAGGAATTAATAGGGAAAGTATATCATAAAATTAAGGAGAGGTATTTTCATGCATGGACCGGGGTTGGGATATTTAAGAAAGAGAAAGGGGGAGGGGCAAAGAATTTCGAATGGAAAAGAAGATAGAGAGAGGATAGATACGGTAGGACATAAAAGATTGAGAGAATAGACAAGGAATTTTTTTTCTTTTGGGTAGAGAGGATAGATAAGGAATGAAACGTGAAAGACTGAGGAAAATAAGGAGATTAATTTTTTTAGTATTTAAGTTTTCAAAAATAATAAAAAAAAGGAAAAGGAAAAGGAAAGTGGGAGAGAGAGAAGAGAAAGAAGGAAACGTGAGAGATTGAGAGGAGAGATGTTAATGAGGGTTTTATTTCATTACCAAAAAAAAATGAGGGTTTTTTTTTTATTTATTATATAAAAAGTTAAGAGTAAGGGTATCAAGAATCACTAAAAAATCAAACGGAGAGAGAAAAAGTATAGTAAGAGAGAAAGGGCATTTAAATAAACAAGAAGGGTAAAGTAGTCAAGTGAAAAAGTAGTCACAAAACATGAGTTCATGCACTTATATAATAATATATA
The DNA here is from genome assembly GCF_018873765.1 of Telopea speciosissima. NCBI lineage: Eukaryota > Viridiplantae > Streptophyta > Magnoliopsida > Proteales > Proteaceae > Telopea > Telopea speciosissima. The sequence continues at coordinate 35,513,219 of NC_057917.1, read as the reverse complement.
TATATATATATAACTAATTACATCTTCCAAACTAATCCAAAATTTCTGTTTGGGCATGACTGTGCCCTTCCCAACTCAAAATGCATGATCCCATCTGTTTCTAATCCAAAACAGAAGATTCCACCAGTTCTGACTTAAAACCTGTGATTCTGTCCACCCCAAACGAAGAGTACATTCATCCATCATAATAATAATAATAAAAAGTTCTTAAAAGTTTCCAAACTGCTGATCAAAGAAAGAAAGAAAGAAAAAAAGGAAATATAGGAAAAGCCAAAAAGAAAATAGTTCCAACATCCCAAATCCATCAAAGACAAGAAACTAGAAGAATTGATCCAGAATAACTTCAGAAATTGTTGAGAGAAAACTGGGCTAGGCATCTGCACCGTCGCCACCACCTCGACCCAGGAAGATGTTGATATCATCTACTCCTCTCTCTATGCCCGCTAGGCATCGAGCCTGGTCAGAGAGTTGCTTCTTGACCTCATCAAAGCCATCCACCACTCTCAGGTTCAGCCGCCTGATGGCCATCAAGATGTCACTACTTCCCCCTGGTGCACCTGAAGTACCTGCTACAGATGGCCCTGAGCCCATGAACTCGATGTCATCATCACTGTCATCCTCGTCATCTCTGGCCCCTCTACCATCCCTGTACTAAACTTGCTCCCCTGCACTGTCATAATCATAATACAGATTCATATTCTGTAGTGCATTGAACCCAATAGGCCCCTCAGTGCTTGATTCTTTGGGTTCACGGTCCAGATCAACCCCAAAGAATAAGAAAATCCTAGTGAGCAGCCGACCATAGGGTAGAGTATTATTGCGGGTAGGATTCATTACTGCTCGAGCCATATGCTGCATGGCTACATGAGGCAGGCCAATAGGCTGACCAGTATACAGAGAATGAGCCAGAACTGCAGACATCAAAGGAGGCAGTGTGCTGTATGCCTTAGAAGGAGCCAGATTGGTATTGACAATGAAGGTGAGAACTCGCTGAGATGGAGGAAACTTGGAAAGATCAACATTCTCCTCATACTTGTCATTTGTTAGGACCTGGAATAACTTTCTGCTCTCATTTGGATGCAAACACTTGTCTGGGTGACTGCCTGGAGGATAATAAACCTTCTCACCCTCTGAAGAAACACCGAGAAGAATCCCCAACTCTGCTGCAGTGAAACTAATGGTAACCCCCCTTCATGTAGGAGGTTAGCCTGTACTCATCATCTTCCTCCTTGACCAGTACCAGGTTAGAGTAAAATTCTCTAACCAAGGTAGGATAATAAAGTTTGGGCTGAATCAACTTGTTGCTCCACTTCAACCTCTCGAACTTGGCACCCACCTTGTATGCCAGTAATTCCTCAACTGTCACATCTCTCTCCACAAGAATCTTTTTGTTGAATAGGTGCTCTCAAAATATCCCCTTAGTCTTTTTCGAGGTGAACCGATGCACATTGTAGGCAGTAGGGATAGTTTGCACAATGGCAAGGTCTCTCTTTCTTTTGGGACCCATGGCTAGTTACCTACACACAAAGCACCAACCAAAGAAGGGCAGCAAAGGTAAGCCAAATTGGAATAATGACATTTGACTAGCAAATAAAAGTATAGAAGTGGAATGCCTAAATGATGTGGAAATTTAGATGAAAGGAGTGATACATGAGAAATAGAATATGGATACCACTGGGGATATGTGTAAAATGAGGGAACAGAGACAAGATCAACATACAAATAAAATTCATGTGAGATCCCTAGTGTGTGGATATGAAGAAGTGGGGTTGATGTAAACAATATGTGTTTTTGATTTTCTTACATCCCAACCTATATCAAACAAGCAAGTGATTGAGTGAAATACCCCAACAAGAGACAAGAACTAATTTATTGAGAAAAAGGGGATAAATACCAAGGATTTATTAACAACTATTTGAATAAAAATGAGAATGTACTTGAAGATATATCAAGGAAATGATTTTGTGAAGTTTAGAAGCATGCAATGAATTAAACATGCTTTAGAGAAGTTTTTCCCAAGATATTGAAGGATTGAGGATTTTACCCCAATTTAAACCTAGAAATATCCAAGTAAATCCCCTTACACTTGGCAAACATAGCAAACAATCTTCAAAATGCTTGTGAAGGCTTTTAAAAATTGTAAAAGATGCAATAATCATACAAGGATCCCACCATATAGTGCCATTGATCAATTAGGGCTTGATTTACATCCAAAAGCCTTGGCCTAAATCGATTTTGGCATGGACTTGGTGTACATGGCCATAAAATCCAACTAAACTCAAGGAATGATCATAAATCTATGGTGTTCATCTCAAATCCAAGAAAAAGGAAGGAAGATGGAGAAACACAAGCCAAACTATAAATAATGGAGCTTCTGGTGGCATGGTCGGTCGAGTTGGGAGAATTCGATGTGTAGTATAAAGTGTGCACCGCTATAAAAGAGCAAGCATTGAAAAACTTCATCGTCCAATGCACCTTTCCAGTTGACGAGATAGCAGTAGATTCCGATCATAAAGAACGGCCAGAGCCTTAGATGTTATACGTAGACGGATCCTCCAATAGCACTGGATGTGGGGTTGGACTGATTTTGACAAGCCCAGGGGGATTTGTAGTACAATTGCACTGAGATTCGAGTTCCAAACTACAAATAATGAAGCTGAGTACGAGGCATTGATAGCTGGTATGGGCCTTGCAAAGAGCTTAATGGTAAAAAGCCTCACCATGCACAGTGACTCTCAGCTGGTGGTCAATCAATTAAATGGAGAGTATGAAGGAAAGGAATAGCGCATGGCACAAAATTTAGAGAAGGTATGAGAACTAACAACTAAATTTGCTTACTTTCAAATATTACAAGTACCCTGTGCACAGAACGCATATGCAGATGCGCTATCCAGGTTGGCCACATCAGATTTTCAAGAGCTTGGCCAGACAGTATACATAGATGTCCTTGGAGCACCGACCATTAAACAAACTGAAAATGTGATGCCATTTGAAGAAGAACCATGCTGGATGGACTCACTCATCACAGAATTCTAGGGGGGCATACTCCTGACCAACAAAGAAGAAGCTAAGAAGATAAGGATGAGACCAGCACGGTTCATCATGATCAGAGGAGTACTTTACAAAAAGGCATATGCAATGCCATATTTAAAGTGCCTCAGACTGTTAGAAGCTGAGTGCATCCTCAGAGAGATTTATACAGGCATTTTGTGCACAACACTTGGGGGTATAGCGCTAGCTCACAAGGTGATCAGAAAAGGATATTTTTGGTCATACCTGTGTAAAGATACAATGAGTTTTGTACGCAAATGCGTTAAGTGCCAAACCTTCGCACCGATCATCTGCCAACCAACAATCGAGCTCACTACCATCTCAAGCCCATTACTATGTGTACAATGGTGGATGGATATTCTAGGACCATTCCCAAGGACAACTGGGGGTAGACAGTTCGTGGTGGTAGTAGTAGATTACTTCACTAAGTGGGTGGAAGTAGAAGCATTAGCAACTATCTTTGCAGCCAATGTGTGGAAGTTTTTCCTTCAAGCTATCATCTACAGATACGAAATTCTGAGAACCCTCATTATAGATAGTGGGAAGCAATTTGAACAGAAATTCAAAGAATTAGTGATCGATATGAGATTCACCTCCGCAAGACTTCAGTAGCACATCCACAATCCAATGGTTTAGCTAAAGTCATTAACAAAATCTTGTTAGATGGGATAAAAAAGAAGCTGAAGATAGCTAAGGGGATATGGGCAAAGGAGCTACCAAACATCTTGTGGGCCTAGTAGACAACCACAAGACTTGCAACAGGAGAAACCCCATTTATGTTAGTGTATGGAGCTGAAGTGGTGATCCCTGTATAGATTGGAGAAACTTCACTAAGAGTACAACTCTATACTCAAGAAACCAATGAGAAATAATTAAGAACAAATTTGAACCTGTTAGAAGAGATCAAAGAGACAGTGCGGGTGAAGAATGTCGTGCATCAATAGTAAGTAGCACACCACTATAATGCTAAAGTGAAACCAAGAATATTTCAACAGGAAGACCTTGTGCTCCGCAAATTAGAAGCTCATGATCCAAGAGCCATAGGAAAACTAGCACCAAATTGAGAAGGACCATACAAAATCTCCAAATAAGTGGCTTTAGGATCTTATCCTTTGGAGACTTTGGAGGGGGTACCCGTACCACGATCAAGGAACTTAGAAAACTTGAGGAAATTCTTGTTAGGATAGAATATTGTGTATTGCATTACCACCTCTCTATGGAGGATCACATATTTGTACAGCCATGATTCTATCTATGGTATGGAGATATTCTAGTCTATTATCACATGTGATAATAGGGGATACAAGGAGGATTACAAGAGATATGCATGGAGATATGATATGCATGGATTACAAGAGATATGATATGAAGATATGCAAAGATTACAGTAGATAAGATATGCAAGCTATGCAATGCACATGTGATAATACAAGGATGGTAAGAAGTGCACATGTGATAATATCTATATGGAAATGGGAGAAATCCGAATATTGAGAGTAAACTCAATATTCGGTCAATACACCCCCTCAAGGTGGAGGTGGCTGAACCTTCATCTTGTCCCGCATCAATTGAAATCAAGCTGTTGATAGGGCTTTTGTCAGAACATCAGCTAGTTGATCAGAGGTAGAGATGAACTGAACCGAAAGTTGTCGATTAGCTACCCTTTCTCATACAAAGTGAAAATCAATCTCGATGTGTTTGGTACGAGCATGGAACACTAGGTTAGCCGACAAGTACGTGGCCTCGATGTTGTCACACCACAATATTGGGGACCTAGGAATTGAAAAGTGAAGCTCTTTAAGTAGAGCCTCCAACCAGATGAGCTTGGCAGAGGCATTAGCTAGGACTTTGTATTCAGACTCTGTTGATGATCTGGCAACCATCTTTTATTTTCGGGAAGCCCAGGAGATCAAACATGGGCCAAGAAAAATTGCATATCCTCCAGTGGACCTGCGATCAGAGCTGTTCCCAGCCTAATCTGCATCAGTGAATGCCTGTAATGTGAAGTGTCTGGACCATTCTAGAAGTAGCCCATGAGTAGTAGTGGCTTTGAGATATCATAGGATTCTCTTGACTTGAGTCCAGTGGTCCTCAGTGGGACTGTGCATGTGTTGACATACTCGGTTTATTGCAAATGCAACATCTGGTCTGGTTAATGTGACATATTGGAGAGCCCCAACAATTGACCTGTATTTAGTGGCATCGGTCATGAGTGCACCCCCTGGTTCAGTGGAGGTAGCCATTGGTGTTTGGATGGGTTTACAGTCCTTCATATCGGCCCTGGTCAATAGGTCTGTAATATACCTAGATTGGGAAAGTAATAGACCCTTGGGATGCTTCGTTGCTTCAATTCCCAAGAAGAAGTGAAGTGGGCCTAAATCCTTAATGGAAAACTCCGCTGCTAATTGTCCTAGAATGTTGCTGAAATATAAACAAAGAGGGGTCAGTCCTGGATGCAGTGAACCCCATATCAATAAAAAAATTGGACAACCTGTGAAACCAAGCTCGTGGATCTTGTTTGAGGCCATATAGGGAGCGTTGGAGTTTACAAACATGATGGGGAAGAGATGAATCCACGAACCCTGGTGGCTGAGTCATATACACATTTTTAGTGAGCAAGCCATGTAAAAAAGCATTGGTCAAGTCCAGTTGCTGGATGGGCCAGTCATGGGCCATTACAATGGCCAGAACAGTCTGGATTGTGGTTGGTTTCACAACTAGGCTGAATGTCTCCGAATAATCCAGGCCTTCCTGTTGGTGAAAGCCTTTTGCCATAAGGCGCGCCTTGTAGCCCTCCAAAGACCGATCGGCCTTGCATTTAATTCGATAAACCCATTTGCACCCAATCAAATTCATAGAAGGATATCTTGGAACTAGGGCCAAGTCCCATTTTGCAGTAGAGCATTAAACTCTTCTGCCATAGCAGCATGCCACTCAGGTAAATTTTTGGCCTGACTAAAACATGTTGGTTCTTCCTAGGTAATAGTGGCAGTGGTTAGAGCCTGTGGTGTAGACCGTGTAGAAGTGCATAAGGTCATGTGATGCAACCTGGTTGGTGGTGGAAGGGGGGGGTGGTGGTGGTGGTGATGGTTCGGTTGAGGATGGTGATGGTGAGGGGGAGGTTGGAGAGGGTTGAGCATGTAGTTTGTGGAGGAGGCGTGTGCGTCTGGGTGGGCTGGGTGGAGTTGGTTGGTTGGTTGGGGAAGGTGTTTGTAGTGGTGAGGATGTATGGGTGTTGGGTGTGGGTGGTGAGTTATGGGGGAGGGGAATGATGGGAGAACATGGGGGAGGGGATGGTGGTGCCGTTATTGTAATTGGTGAAGGCATGGGATGTGTGTGTAGAGGAGCCGAAGCCCATGGAGAAGGGTAGGGATTTGCAGGTTGGACAGGAGATGTCATAGTGGTGGAAGATTGGAAAGGAAAGACTGACTCATCAAACCGGACATGGCGGACAATATACAACCTATTAGTGGCCACATGTAAACATCAATAGGCGGCATGTGATGGACTGTACCCAAGGAAAACACAAAGTTTGGAGCGGTAGTCCATTTTATGTGAGTTATAAGGTCAAAGATATGGGTAACAGAGACACCCAAAAGCGCGTAAAAAGGAATAATTAGGGACCTGGTAAGGGGTGAGTTGAAAAGGGGAGATATTGTTTGATACACGAGAAAGCATGCGATTTATCAAGTAGATTGCAATGTCAAAAGCAAAAGGCCAATACCATTGGGGAACAAAGGAGTGGGTGAGGAGAGTGAGCCCAGTTTCAACGATATGGCGGTGCCTGCGTTCCACAAACCCCTATTGTTCATGGGTATGCGGAGCAGAGACACGATGTTGTATGCCAATGCTCTGAAAATAGGATGATAATTTTTGAAATTCATCCCCCAATCGGTTTGTATGGCCTTAATTTTTCTGTCAAAGATCCGTTCAACAAAAATTTATAAAAGACAGAAAAAACATCAGATTTATTGGTAAGTGGGTAGAACCAGATGTAATTGGTGCAGTCATCCACAAAAATAATAAAATACCAGTAACCATCATGGGATGGAACGTGGGATGGACCCCACACATCACTGTGAATAATTTCAAGCGGAAATAGACTACGAGTGTACGTTTCCTTTAAATTAAAGTGATGAGATTTCCCTAATTAGCATGAAGAACAAACACCAGAGTGCCGTGTGGATTGGCACGACAAATTATTTACTTTAATAATGGAACGAAGGACTGATTCATGTGGGTGTCCCAGCCGTTGATGCCACCTATCATAGTTTAAAGTTTTAGCTACATGAACACTAGGAGCAGAATTTTTGGTGGAAGAGAGTTGATAAAGGCTGCCACTACTCGGTCTGGACAGGAGTGTGTTCCTGGTTGTGCGATCCTTGACAAGAAAAAAAGAAGGGTGAAATTCAAAATATACATCATTGTCTTTAGCAAATTTTTGAACTAAGAGCAAAGACTTGGAAATTTGAGGAACAAGCAAAATTGAATTTAAGTTAAAAGAACGAGATGCATAGAAAGAAGGTAGTGTGGAAGAACCAATATTGTGAATGGGGAGTCCCTTACCATTCCCAACATGCAATTGATCAGCACCACCATACGCATCATAGGAGTTCAACAATTGGATATCTGGAGTCACATGATGAGTAGCTCCAGTATCCAGGTACTAGGTGAGGGAGGTGGAAGGTTGATAGGTGGGCGGGTATGATGGTGTTGGTAGTAAAGGGGGATGGGTATAGTGGGTTGCTGGTGATGGGTGAGTAGGATTTGGATGATAGGGTGATGGGAAGCCTTGGGTTTGGGCATTTTTATAATAGTAGTATTGAGCAACATGGTTTGTTCGGTTGCAAATGGTGCAAAACAGGTTACCACGACCACCAGAGTAACCATGGCCAAACCTGCCACCACGTCCAAAGCGACCACCTCGACCCCTACCCCTTGGAGAGGATCGGCCTGCAGAGGGACCCGAATCTGGGGAAGGGTTCCTTTGGGCAGTATTAGCCGATGGTGGGGTAGAGGAGGTAGTGTCAGTGATCTGCATTTTTTGAAAGGACCGTATACTTTCATGACTGAGTAATAGGTTGCTCAGTTCTGAAAAAGATGGGGGCTCCTGCCGAGCCAAGATGGGTGCCACCATGCCCTGCATATCTGGAATAAGAGCACAAAGAACATAATTGTTGAAATCTGCAGGTTTCAAAGGGTTACCAGTTGCTGCAAATTCATCTACAATGATCTTAGCACGCTGTAGATAAGCCTCAATTGACTCATCAGGTTTCTGTTGAAGATTGTGTAAGGATGTGCTGAGATTCATCAATCTGGTTGATGAAGTGGAGCCATAAGTGGATTGGATCATGGTCCAGATCTCATGACTAGTGTCTTTATCAAGAACCAGTGCATAGACTTCTTCAGAGAGAGATGAGAGGAGCATGCTGGTAATTGCTGCATCCTGCTGCTGCCAATCGACCATGGCAGCAGCCTCAGTTGGGCATGGGTTGCTTCCATCAACATAAGAAAATAGGCGTTGGCCTTTGAGAAATGCTACTAGTTGCTTGCGCCATGCTAAGTAATTATTTGGCGTCAGCTTGAGGGAGACATAATGGTGGACATTAGGGAGAAGTTTAGAAGCATTAGTGGTGGTGGCAGTCACAGAGGACGCCTCTCCTGTAGGTGGTAGAGTCATGGTAGAGAAGAGAAGATGGAGAGGAAAAAAAAGAGAGGATGGATCGGCTAGAGAGAGGGCGTTGGCCTTCTAGCTCTGGATACCATGTTAGGATAGAATATTGTGTATTGCATTACCATCTCTATGGAGGATCAAACATATTTGTACAGCCATGATTCTATGTATGGTATGGAGATATTCTAGTCTATTATCATATGTGATAATAGGGGATACAAGGAGGATTACAAGAGATATGCATGGAGATATGATATGCATGGATTACAAGAGATATGATATGAAGATATGCAAAGATTATAGTAGATAAGATATGTAAGCTATGCAATGCACATGTGATAATACAAGGATGGTAAGAAGTGCTCATGTGATAATATCTATATGGAAATGGGAGAAATCCGAATATTGAGAGTAAACTCAATATTCGGTCAATAATTCTATTAGTAGAGGTTAGTCCCCATGTAAATGTTATTAAACCATTTGTGGTTACAAAAAATTTTTAAAACCATTTGTGGTTGTTCTAAATTTTTTAAAATCATTTGTGGTTGTTCAAAATATTTTGACTGCTACATTTGATAAAGGCATTTTGGAACAATCTTAAGATGCAAAATTGTCAGGTAATGGTCTACCGACCATAATGATGATTTCCATTATAATGGTGAGTTGCACCACATGAAAATTAACGGTCTAGCCGACCATAATGGTGAGTTGCACCATAGTGGTGATTTGCACCACAACTGATTAATGGTCTATCGACCATAGTGGTGATTTGCACCGCAATCAATTAATGGTCTACATACCATAATGGTGAGTTGCACTATAGTGGTGATTTGCACGACAATCAGTTAATCGTATATCAACCATAATGGTGATTTGCACCTTAATTGTGAGTTGCACCACATGAAAATTAATGGTCTAACCAACCATAATGGTGAGTTGCACTATAGTGGGGATTTGCAACACAATCAATTAATGGTCTATCGACCATAATAGTGATTTGCACCATAGTGGTAAGTTGCACCACATGAAAATTAATAGTCTAACCGACCATAATGGTGAGTTGCACCGTAGTGGTGATTTACACCACAATCAAGTAATGGTCTACCGACCATAATGGTGATTTGCACCATAATAAAGAAGACAGAAGGCGAGCATATAAAGAAATTAGCGACAAATAGCAAGTGCATGATAAATTTCATTAACATGAGGCTAAAAAAGTTACATTTACAAAATGGACAAGCACAAGAAGATGTCAATGATACATAAGTTTTCTAGTGGGACGCCGAGGATTGGGAGGCAATGGACCCAGAAGATCCTAAGGAGGAGGAAAGAAGGGCAAGGAAATGGAAGAAGGCTCCAACCACAAATCCTGTATTGGAACTTTGGGGTTGAAACCCAAGTCAATCCTCCCCCCACTTAAAGTAGGGTAAACTTTCTTCACTTTGTTGTATAAGCATTGAGTACCTTCCTAGGCCTTATCCTCATAGAAACGATGGAAGACCACCGACTTCAAAAGGTGATCAATGGCCAGGCTCACAGTAGAATACTTTTTAGCTCAAAGATAGTCAGCAACATTGTCAACTATGTCACTGGAAAAGTCAAGTCTTTGAACCAAGTCATCCTCCCACCTTTCAAGCGACTTGTAGTAGTCCACCTCCTCTTCAAGATGCGTTTTCAATTTCCTCAACACAGCATTGGAAGATTCATATGCCGTTATCCAAGCACGAAGTTCTTTTTCTCGGTTTGCCGCGTCAGATTGTACATCAGGCTTCGTAAGATAACCCTATATACAGAGTTAAAAGATTACGCTCAGAATTTACAAATGGAAAAAAATAAAAATAAAAAAAAATACAAGAATTGAATTCAGTCAAAAGCCATAAAACTTTTCATTAAGGTAACTTCTTGTCTACAAGGATAAACGTGGCAGCTAAGCTCGACTACTAGCATAAAAAAAAAAAAATCAAAAAGACATGGAGTGAGGCTAAACTAGAGCTTGTCTATCGGTGTTTAGATCTGCAGCTTCGGGGGCGGAAGACTTCTTTAGATCTTGAGGCTGAACAGAGGGCGAAGACTCAATAAGAACCTGCTTGTCTTTTTCTACCACAAACTTGGCATGCTCAGCATCCTATTTGGTAGTCAGTTTAGCTTCAATTGTAGGAACCTGCTCATCAGCACCTGAGGACACAATAACACTTCTGGAGATCTTTGGTATCAGAATCTTCACTTCTCCCTTGGAAGGTAGGGGAACAAAAGAGCCGTCCTCCAGCTTGGAGAGCATATTCTCCACTTTCTTCATTGCCTTAAAGTTGAAGTTGGGCTGTCTCTCCTTCACCTGCCTTCAGAAGGCATATGCGTACTACAGAAAAACCTTGGAGGAAGTCTTCAAGTGCTCCCGTCTATTCTCTTCTGAGGTAATATAGGCAGCCATAGCTTGCTTCTCAGCTTCCTTTGCAGAGCTCTTTGCCCTCTCTAGTTTGATCTTCAGGTTGGAGATCTCCACCTTCTGGGCCTACACCAGTTGGATCTTCTTCCTTGTCTCCTCCTCGACTGCCTTCTATGATGGGGCAAAATCATCGGCGTGCTTCTTGACTGCATCCTGGGCTTGCTCGACTGCCACCCGATCAGCCTCATCAACGCCTGGATTTCCCGATTAAGTATATAGATCTTTTGATCACGATCCTCGCAAACCTGTTGCCGCTCCTTATACTCCCCATCAAGTTTTCTATACACGGAGGTATTCCTCCTCTTCTGATGTACAACCCCAGTGGCATAGGCTAGCATTTTGAAATTGGAGGGGATTAGAAAGATAAAGAAGATTCAATAACAAAGAAGTGTGATAAGAGAATGGGGATTACCTCATAAGCCCGAGCAAGGGCATTACTCTCCAATGAATCATCATCCATATCGGAGAGTGCATCCTGACCAGCTGGGGTGATGTAGTTCAATGCCATCTGCTCAGCAGTACTGGCATCACCCAGAACCTTTTGGTCGACACGTATCGATCATTTCAGGATAAACATGTCCAAAGACATTTTTCCCTTGCCTTTGGACTCCCGTGACTTGTCCTCTGGCAATTTATTACTTGGTAGCACCGTAAGTGGACCAATTTGAGGGGTCCAAGGAAGACATCATCCCAAACACCGTACTCGGTAGCTTGGTGGATCCTCATCGAGAGCCTCTTCTCCTTCCTGGGCTCCCACTGGCTCTGGCCCTCAAGGACCTTGGTCAATTAACCATCTCCCTTCTTGGACTCCTTCCTCGGGGGTCCACCCCTTTCTACCTGGAGCTTGCTTCCTCTTCTTCTCCAGTGGCCGGGGAAGGGTCACCTCATACGTCCCCGGTGATTTGGAGGTTCTCCTTGGCAATGAAGCTCATCATGGAATCCATATCAAAAACCACTACATCCAAAGCAATAACGCAAGGTCAGTATAATGAAAGAGCATATAAACACACACAAGGTACTCTCACAGTCTCACCCTTTTTTCCAAGCAAGACATGTCTAAGGTATCGATGTCATCTTGTTCCACGGGACTCTTAGAATCTATTATCAACTGGAGGGTTTTTAGATCCTGGTCATTAAGTGGAATCTTGTTCTGAGCAGAAGTGTTGAGCGAGCCTCACTTTTTGGGAAATCTATTTCCTGAGCATTAAGCCCAAAAGAATTGTTGTTTCCGGGCATGGATGGAGGAAGTGATTTTACCCATAACCTGGATACTGGATTCTCACTGGCAGAAATAGTACCAACCAGGGTGAGAGCTAAGTGAATTGAGCAAGAAACACCTAATAAACAGTGTAGGGGAAGGATGTCGGTCTAATCGAGTACATTTGAGGACGAAGGTGCCTATGCACCTCAAGGAATTTGGAAGTAATTGGCTGGGGGCAACACTGTAGTGTCTAAGGAGGCATGAAATGAACTGAGGAATGGGGAGGCAAAAACCGGCGTCGAACAAGTTAGAAATAAGGCTGACCTCGCCAGGATGCTCGTTATTCAACCTATCTTTAGGGCTAGCAGAACTAAGATCAATGGACTCAAGGATCGAGTAGATTTCTCGAATCTCCACGACGTCCGACACATCTAATACCGAAGGGATCTCATCTACCCTCTTTCCTATGGTGGGATCGATTTAGAGTTGGTGAGCATGATGGGCCTTCCTATGAGGGGGGACGTATGATTTCTTCAAAGGCTTACTGGAAGAGGTGCTGGCAAAAGCACCAGGGCAAGTACGGTGAACTGCAGCTGACTCCCTAGGGGGGAGCACGGTGGCATCTCTGGTCATTAAACCATGGAACAATGGATCTGACTCCTCAAATAAAGAATCTGTCTCTCTCTCACAGTCTTGGAGGTTGGGGCATTTTTAGAACTTGATATTTCTAGATAAAAGAAACAGGAATCAAAGGCAGAAAGGAGAGGAGAAGAACTTACTCGAGTGAGAAGAGTCTAGCTGAAGAGAAAAACGCATAGCAAGAAGACTTCCAAGACTTCAAGGATTGAAATGAAGGCAGAGAATCAGAACTCTTGAGCTTAAGAACTTGGAAACGATGAAGAAGAAAGATCCCTGGGGTTGGAGCCTCATATACCCTGGAGAAAAAGGTTGGATGCCTTAGATCAATCCAACGTGCACATTTAGACAATCACGATGCAACCAAAAAATTGAAGTGGGAACATAATGAACACGTGTCAAACCTTCGGGAGACATTTCATCAATGAGGTAACATTGGGAGCTTAATGATTTTAAATTTGAACTTTATAATGCCCTTTCAAGTCTCCTCAAAAGACGTGAAATCTGGAAGATATTTCGAACCCACATGCTAGAGACAGGGAATGACAACACACTTTTTGAAACCCATATTTTAACTTCCTATCCAAGGGTATAATCGTCAAGTGCCAAGACACATTTCAAAAGTGAAATTTCCTTCCCAAAGCGATGCTCGCCAATACCGAATATCAAAAATTGGCCATGGCCATCAACAAAAGTCTATAACAAAGATAACTGATAATCGAGCATGATGATCGGTACAGTGATACTCGAAAGAAATGTGAAGTCCTCCCTATGCCTTGTCCAAGACAAAGGGAGTTGCGGGAAAATGATAGACCATATTTTATCCACCAAGTCCTAGGGTGACACCTGGAAGCGTGAAGCCCAAGAAACGTGTTTCGTCCAAAATTCATGTATCGGTGGTTAAATCGGTATAGCCATGTCAGCATAGACAGTTAAGGGAAATCCTAAAGGCGTTATGAATGATAACCATAATCCATGTATGGAAAGATTCCTAACCGAGAACAACTCAATCTCTTGACGAGGAAGGAAACCTACTGGGAAGATCTTTGTAAAGGGGACTGGGGTGAAACTTGTATAAATAGAGGCCATTGAGCCCAAATTATGGGAGATCAATGAATTAAGAAATCAAGACTATTTTAAGAGAGTTCTTCGTTTCCATTATTAGTTTCAGTGTTGTAGAGAGGGAAATCTCATAGCTAGGCAAGCATCTTTCTTTGTGCAACATTCCCCAAATTGTTTAGGGGGTTTGAAATTGAAAATCGAAAAAAACCCTAAAATCATCCAAAAACCATCCTTTGCAATGAGGTCATTACTGGAAGGATATATGGGAAGGTATCTCTTCGAGATTTTGTGAATTGGGAGTTCTGAACCATAGCACCAACTCCTCAGTTATTTTTCTTTCTCGGAGATTCTATGCTCAACCTTCATTTCTCATTGTCTGTTTAGCTTCAAATCAAAATTCAAGAGTAATGTAATGGTTTTGGTCTCTATCTGGCTAGACTGTGGCTTTTCTTCTTTGCAATTTCCTGCGTAGATTGGTTTTTAGTTTGATGTGTTTTATTTCTCATGACTGCAAACCTCTTTTTTTGTTTACCCGAAGAAAAAAGGAAAAGTCTGTTTATGCTTTGTTGGCATCATCTTTATGTTTAAATTCATTAATTTAAGTATCTGCCACTTTTTCTATCCCATGACTTGTTGGCTTCTTTCGATCAAACTATGAGTTAAATTTTTTGGAAGGGTAGTGGTTGTGGGGGAATTGGGAGAATAAAAAATTAGAGAATTCTGAGAAATTGTAGGACTTCTCTTATTTCATTGGTATTTGTTTAGGGTTTTAAGATCTCTGAAAAATTGATCATCCATTTTCATTGTTTGTTAGGACATAATGTCCACTAGTATATTAATAATGGGTAATAATAACTGGAAACAGTACATGACCAAAGCTACTTGTTGAGTCAGGAAACTTCTGATTGGGTCCACCTAGAATGAATCTGCAAAAAATCGAGTAAGCAAAGGAGAGACGATGTGGCTCCGGCCGAGGACTCTCCGATGCCTAAGTTAGCTCGCCGTTTTAGCAGCAGTTCTACTTCGCAAAAAGTGAGATGGTATTTAAAATTCATACCTGGGTATTTATAGAGATATTCTGGGCGATTATGGGGAGAGTCCTCGTATGGAAGGAGTTTAATTTTTGTACAAAATATCTTGCTAGAGTTATACTTGGAAGGGGACTTGTTGCGTCAAGGAAACGTACAGGGGTCCCTCGAGTGCCATCACTTGCAAAAGGACCAGAGTGACAAAGGAGAACCGGTGTGGTTTCGGCCTAGGACTCTCCGATGCCTAAGCTAGATCTCGCTGAGCAAACAAATGAATGATAAAATTCAAGATGGTCTAGGGGGTAGAGTACCTTTCCTTTTATAGTAGAGCATGGCAGTGTGGAGAGTCCCAGTTCGATGGCGAGAGTGATCTGTGTAGTTGACAGTCTCTGGGTAGCAGGGCTTTTCCTTAGTTGGTGGCCTCCCTACGGGAGGCAGTGTCCCAGTGGCGTTGGGATCCTTAACAGGTAGACACCTGTGTGTAGTGATGAGATCTTTGATGTTTGAGTTTGTCAGGATGACGTGACTCATAGGCGGTGGCCTAGAGTCCTTGAGATGGTGCATGTCTTGTTGATGGCAGCGATGGCTTGGTCATAGATTAGGGTTCTGATGATGTCCGTATGCCATGCGTGTGAGGTCGCGCTTGGTGAGGCCGCACCCGCCATGAGCCCCTGCCTGGAGAGGAGGCAGTGCCCATGGGGAGGTTGCGTCCTTGGGGAGGTCGCTCCCGTGAGAAGGCCCCGCCCGTGGGGAGGTCGCGCCCTTGGGGAGGTCGCGCCCGTGAGGAGGCCACGCCTATAGGGAAGTCACGCCCGTGAGAGTCCTTGCTGTTCATGTCTGAGCTGATCCTGGGACAGCCCACCCTTTGGGCCGGGACACATGGCAGCTTTCGATTGGTCCGTATAGTCTTAGGTTTATCAGGACTCTTCACTTGGTAAGAGTCCTTATTTGAGTGTGATACGGTTCCATTGATGGATGACGGCCAGATTGGGCTGACTCATCGGGATGGGCTTACGTGGCCCCGTGATTCATTTGGGTTATCGTTATCACTTCGGTTTATGGCTCGATGGAGATGTCCGACCTTGTAGTCTGAGCTGACCCTTGGTCTGAGACAACCTCTGGCCTAAGCTGACCCTTTGACCTTGGGCGTTCCGAGTGTATCGGGCTCACCCTTCAGTCCGACTTTAGATGACTCATCTCAGTGGCCAAGCCTGCTAGGTGATGACCCATCGTCTGAGTGCGAAGCCGAGTGCAAATTACTCAGATCCTTCACGATCTAGTCTTGAGCGACCCTTCATGACTCGACTCATTGGCCGAGCGTACCAAACGCCAACCCGTCGCCCAAGTGTGAAGCACTCGGAACCTCCCTGAGTTGATCATGGCTAACCCTGGGCCTGACTGCATCGTCAAAGTGTACAACACTCGACCTTTAATAATTTGGTGTCAGCCGACCCTACACAAGTCGTCCCAGCCGATCCCGTCTGGCTTTTCGTCGGTAAAGG
Source organism: Telopea speciosissima (assembly GCF_018873765.1). NCBI lineage: Eukaryota > Viridiplantae > Streptophyta > Magnoliopsida > Proteales > Proteaceae > Telopea > Telopea speciosissima. Next base: position 35,496,622 of record NC_057917.1, on the reverse strand, counting down.
CAAGGCCTGGTCCGACCGGTTCCTTTTGTCTGGTGCTCGGGTCTACCACGTGTCGGTCCTTGATTGGCTCATCATATGTTGACTTATTACTACTTATCCAGTGGCAAAACATTGCTTGGAAATCCAACTCAATGTCTTAATCTGAGAAACCCTTTCTTGGCCAGTTCACTTGGGAAGCCGAGAACTATATGTGCTGAATAACATGAGCGAGCATCCAATGTATGTCCTTATTGGAAGCCAACAAAGCGATGATAGTAGCTGAATCTCCTACTGCCGTGAATCCATTGAACTCCTCTAGTGGAGATCTCCTAATGAAGAGTTCAAGAGGTTTGGACTAACCTTAAACGAAGAATTCAAGAGACAATGTACCAAATGTTTATCACAACCAATACTTGAACAACAGACCTAATTGTTGAAGAAGATTGGATTTCAGAGAGGTTTGGAAATCGTTTAGGGTTTTTTCGATTTTCAGTTTCAAACATCTTAAGGACCCGTTTGGTTGCAAGGGGAATTAAAGAGAAGGGAAGTGAAATTTTCATATTTAAAAAGGAAATTTTTGTAATCATTACCCTACGTGACATTATCACTAACTCAAAATCATTCCATATTTGGTTATTAAATTCCACTTTACTTCGCATTCAATATTCCCTTTGGTTTAAAATGTAAAATAAATCTTACATGTAAAATGTATCATTTGTAAATATGATAAATAAATTAAGTAGTTTATACAATCACATAGGGTAATGATTATAAAAGTTTCTTTATTAGGTTTGAAAAATTTCCCTCTGATCCCTTTGATTCCCCTTGCAACCAAACAGATCCAAAATGATTTGGGGAAGATGAGGGCAATTTGGTCACTTAATCTTTTATTTTGGTGAGTTTTTTTTATCATAAGTATTTTAGTTATTAGATTCCCTAAAACTAACGTTTAACGTCTCAAACTAACGAATTGGACTAAAATGTTACAATGTTTGGAAAATAGGAGTGCAATTGAAAATAATAAAGTTTCAAAGGTCCATCTGTACAATTGGGCAATTTGAAGGGGGCATTTGAAAACAAACCCAAAAAAAAAAACAGGATATTATCGGCTTATCTTCTTCTCCATTGTCCCAAGCGGTCTGCACTGCTTCTCTCCTAGTCTTCGTTCCATTCTGTACTCGCAACTCGCTAGTTGCAACTCGCAAGTCGCAGCACATGGAACATGACAGTGGCCAATTAGTCCCGGATGAGTGTAATTGCGATGCGTCAGAACCAGAGGATTAACGTTTTTCCCTTTCCTTATCCGGCTCCAGCAAAAAGTAAAAAGCAAAAAGGCAAGAAAAATAATGAGTTTAATATTAGGGTTTCACATTCACCATGTCTGCTTTGCCTCCCAATTCCCCCTCCATCACTTGAAATCATCTTCTTCCCATGGTGCTGGTGGCCCTCGCCCTCTGCCTCTCACTGTCCATTATAAGTTCCAGGAAAAACATGTACTAACCTTCAATTCTCAAAGAACAATCAAGTCGTGGGAGTCTCTCCTAAGAGCTGCTTCACTTAGCGGTTCCGGTGCTGAATATTCCGGTAAGTTCCCTGGTCCAATTCATTCCTCTTTCTGGTTCCATGGATGATTTTAGTTCCTTAAAAGTACTACCTGACCTTGTATGCCTTTCTAGTTTTCTACTTCCCCGTTATCCACCATGAATCAGTTCGGCGCAGTTAAGCCATTTACTAGGGACCTCAATTAGTATGATGAAGATTATGAAGAATATATTCTTCATAATTCTCATGAATACAGGTTTCCTTTCAGAAAAAAAAAACAAACCCAAAAGTGATAGTTCTCAGCTTCAATTACCTTCCGGCCCTCGCAAAATAATTCAAGCGTCTGATGATAAATGTTGGGATCTTCGAGTTATGATGCTTATTGTTTTTCGCTTCAGAGCAATTGTTGGGAACCGAGAAGGAGCAACGAAAACAGAGGGTGGCTGGGATCGATGAAAATGAATTGTTGGATCCACATGCTTTAGCTGATCCAGACAGTTGCTTTTTTGAGTTTAAGGGGGTTCAGATACACCACAAAATATGCGAGGCCCCAGATCAAACTGAACACTCGTTACAAGAACAGGCACCTTCCCAACTTAACTACCAAAATAAAAGAATTTCCCTTCCAATTATTTTACTGCATGGGTTTGGAGCCTCGGTGTTCTCTTGGGATCGAGTTATGAAGCCGTTGGCATCTCTCATTCGTTCGAAAGTTCTTGCTTTTGACAGGCCTGCCTTTGGGTTGACATCCAGGGTGAGTTATTTTGAACGCCCAAGCACCGGTGGTGATGACATGAAACTTTTGAATCCATACTCCATGGCATTTTCTGTGCTAGCTACCCTGTCTTTCATTGACCTTTTAGCTGCAGAGAAGGCAATCTTAATGGGGTATGTCATTTTTCCTCTTACACTTGTTATTCACAACAACCCCGACCCCCCCCCCCCCCCCCTCCTTTTCCCAACTAAAGGCTGCTCAGCTATGTGAACATGGGCATACATTGTTATCTGTATTTTATTTTCTACTTACTTAATGTGTTTACTTTCTTTTGTAAACCCTTTTCTTTCTCTTGATTTTGGTGATAAATCACCATAATTTATTGGAATCATCTTCCAAAGGCCGCATGCATGTTACTCGCTGGATTGTCCAAAATGTAGACCACTGAATGTTAATTCTAACTTACCACACATTCACCTCCATGTCTGATATGCTGTTAGGTTGATCATTCATATAGCTTTGCAGATCACCAGATGGATACCTCAATTTTTTTGTTAACTAAATGATATTAAATCCTAGTTTGATGCATCATATTGATTTTAGTAGACTGGTTATTGTTGCGATTTCCACTTCAACTTCTGTACCTTTTTAGAATTTGAAGTGTAGGTTTTATCATGTGGCAATTTCAATGTACAGTAGAACTCAAAGTCCACTCTTGCAACTTTTTTTCTGACAGCTGAACTCTGTCCAAACCTTTGTAACAATGGGATCCCAGGCACTCAGCCGGTTCTCTTGTAGCAGTTAATACATACTTTGAAGCTCCTGAGCGAGTTGCTGCTCTGATCCTTGTTGCCCCAGCCATTCTGAGCCCAAATGTTCTACCCAAAATTATCAAAGGAAATCAAATGAAACGAGAGAACCAGATTGATGGTGGAAACTCCAATTTCTATGATGGAGACAATCCATTTATCAGAATTGGGAAGACTTTGTCAAAGTTTGGCATGGTCATTGTGCAAAGAATAATGCAAATACTCAAAGGGATGGTTGGTATGATTAGCTCTCTGTATAAGAAAGCCTTGACAGCAATTCTACGTTCAGCCTTTGCAGTAATGCTGGTAACTTAATTATTTCTGGATCCTTTGCACAGTTTGTATATGCTGAGTCATTTCTCACTTCGCCAAGTCAATCTATTATTTAAATCTAGTAAATCAAAGTCAATTGTTTATTGTTCTTAAGTATGCTCTACATTGACTGAAGTCCATATGTTTTTGCATGGGAACCTAGTTAGCCAGTTCAAATGACTTGGAGTAGTGCTTTTTGACCAAGCATAAGTTCGATTACCAATATCAATTGATACATTTAGCATAAGGGTGTGAAACCAGCTAACCAGATCGATCAAATGTTTGATCTTTGCGGCTGCTCCATACATATTTGTGGGGTACAACTGAAACAGTGGCAATATTTTGATGGACAACCAAAACAACAACCTTCTCCTTTTTTTTTTGCTAAGGAATCCTAGCTGCATCAACTAATTTAACCGGCTAGTTTGATATGCAGGTTAGGATGGTAATTGATAAATTTGGTATAGCTGCCATTCGGAATGCGTGGTATGATGCAAATCAAATTACAACTCATGTTCTAAATGGTTATACAAAGGTAAGCTATTTACCTTTCTCTACTCTAGTTTCATGAAATCTGGTATCCTTAGGAGCTGTTTGTACTAATGCTAGTGTTGAAAATGATGCAACTACACCAATACAGCCATTACGAGTCAAGGGTTGGGACAGGGCTCTTGTGGAATACACGGTAGCCATGCTTACTGATTCTGCATCTGAATCAAAGCCCCCACTAGAAAAAAGACTCAATGAGATCTCCTGCCCAGGTAATAATTGTAAACTGTGATTCCTCAGCAATTTCAATTGGAGAGAGAGAGAGAGAGAGAGAGAGAGAGAGGTGTGACATTAGGGTGTTTGTATTTCTGGAACCTACCATTGTGAACATTCAGTAGGAATGTTTTTATGCGACCCGCTATGCAAGATCTGAAAATATTACACTTGGAGACAAATCGCATTCTTGGAAAGGAAAATTCGGTTGTTCATGACAGTTCTTTTCTGAGAGCTACGTTTTTGTTTTGGTGGGTGGGTGGGTGGGTGGGTGGGTGGGTGTGTGTGTGTGGGGGGGGGGGGGGTGGTTGTTACAAAACACAAACACAAACACCTTGTGTGCAAATGTAGTTTCATGCATATAATTCACCAATAGTATACTTGTATGTAAATCGGACCTGGATTGGGAGGGCCAACCCCTAGTTTTCAACTTCAACCAGCCTGACCCGACCTTGGGCTGGGACTGGTCAAGCCTTGCCAGCCCAAGCCGGGAAGAAATTAGATGGCCCTGGGGCATTTGGGGTTTTTGGGCCCAATTTGCACTCTTTTGCTAATATTTTTTGTTCACATGATAGTGCTGGAAACAGTCTCTCTGCGAAAGCAGGGGTAAGGCTGCGTACATTATGACCCTCCCATGACCTTGCAGTGGTGGGATCTTCATGCACTGGGTACGCCTTTTTCATTTTATGATAGTGGCGGTATGCAAAATAGGTTTTGAAGCCCTACTTGGAAGTCCAAATGGGAAAACTGTCTTGCATCTCTTTATAGAAGGAAGCAATGACCAGATAAAAGGATTTCTCAAAACTCAATATCATAGAATTGGGAAATGTGTCAATTAATAATTCCAACGTATTGAACACTCTGATTGAACTTCTTGGACTTTTCAATAACCTAGCTATATTTTGGCCTTCTCTTAATGATTAGTCATTGTCTAGAATAATCAATAAGTATGATGTGTTAGGATTCATTCTTGAAGGCTGGAGTGATCAATTAGTAACTGCCATGGGCTAGTCTCCAAGTAGCATGTATAATTGAACCGTCTGACTTGTTAGATAGGCGAGTCTCTCGTCCCAATAAACAAACTTTATCAACCTTTGCAGTGCTTAACTTCCTCATGCCTCTCTCCTTGATCAATTGACAACAGCTGCAAAAGTCGACTGTTAGAAACTTGACATGGAATTGAGTTCAAGATAACATTGTTTTCCTCGTCCATTGTTATACAGTGCTTATTGTCACGGGAGATAGTGATCGAATTGTCCCTGCCTGGAATGCCAAGAAGTTGTCACAAGCGATACCTGGATCTTGTCTTGAAGTGATCAAGAACTGTGGTCACTTACCTCATGAAGAAAGGGTGGAGGAATTTGTTTCAATTGTTGAGAAATTCCTGAGAACAGTTTTTGGTGCTCCAGAGGAGCAGCTTCTACAAGCAGCTATTTGAAGCAAATACAACATGATAGGCTCTTAGCATAGGATTTCTACTACTGTGTTTCGCCATCAAATCCGAAGTTTATGATATATTTAATGATATAAAATATAGTAGTCTTCACATAATAAATATTAACTTTTGTACCCTGGAATGTTTATAATAGACTTTATACTTTAAGCTATCTATCTCTAGTATAAGCAAGCATCATTACTGTTTACACCGTAAAAAAATACAAGCTGACCTATAAGGGCAGACCGATTACATAAGGGTAAGACCTTTAAACAATCGGTCTACGAGGTTGTTCTTTGCACGAAGATAGAACATGGGAGATTGAGACGGTTATAGCCAAAGAAACGCCTATGGTTAAAAGCCATCAAAGTGGAAACCGTCCAAGCAGAACATGACCCCAAACGGTTCTACAACAGTTAAGAGAAGCTGCAGTAGGGGAAATTGTTAGAAAAGGAAAGCCAATGGGAGAATATTGGATATTCCACCCAAGATTGGATTCCCCTAGCAATGCATGTCTTACCTTTTGGGAAAAGATTAGATAGGCTAGTAATTGAGTCCCAATAAGAAACTCAATATGCTTTGCCTATGTGAGCTACCAAATTGGGATGAAGTGAGGAGCAATTAATATTTAATTTTGGGATTGCAAAATCACATTCAAGGAATGCACAAGGCACCCAAACGTGGAGCTCTCCCTCTCCCTCCAAAAATTGTTTTCTCTTTCCCCTTTCTTAGTGTTTGATCTTAGAGATAGTCCAAGCTTTGTGCTCTTGAAAGTGTGGAGGAGATAAACAGCTTGACCGTGGGAACTCCAAAGCTTGTGTGGTGCGTGGAACGATCGACAAAGGGCTATCATCGATTGGAGGTCTTGCACTTGTGAGGCTTAGGCAATAATCGATCCCTGCTTCGTTTTGTTATTTGAATGACTTCTCCATCGATACTGTGATCATGTTTACGTTTTCGCTGCGATCGCACTTGCGATGCCTTCAGTGGCATAAGAACCTCTTTATCGATGGGGTTGTTTTCAATCTATTTATTTGTTCATTATTATGTGATGCTCATAAAAATTTTATTCAGTTTTTGTTTATTAAAAAAAAAAAAAAAAAATTTTGGGATGAGATGCATGCACACAAAGGGGCCGCGGGCTTGCTGCCTGCACGCGCCCCTAGCCGTACGCACCCCACCCCTTGCCGTGCCCATGCCCCCCCAGTCCGTGTGTGCCTGGCTGCTTGCGGCATACGTGCATGGCTGCTAGCTGCATGCGTGCATGGGCAGCCTTGTTGCTTGTGGTGTTGCCTTGTGCCTTTATGCACTTGGTCTCATGATTTTCCCTTTCTTTTGTTATATTTTGTGTAGCAGTTTTTATTAAAAAAAAAAAAAAATTCTGTTTTACTTGTTGAAGGGAATTTCATTGGGGAAGATGGGTGGAGAGATTCCTCCCTTCACCCACCTTCCCCAATAGGCATAATGGCTTATTATAATTTTATGTTTATTAATTTTATTTTAAGCATGTATGTGATGGCTTTGTAGGGGCATGTGTCATGACCATTATGGCATAAGTTGTCATGGTAATGGCTATGTGATGTACATGATCATAGTGACATTGGATTGTCATGGTAATGGTTATGTAATGCACATAACCATTATGACATAAGTTGTCATGATAATAGTTGCATAATGGATGCATTGGATGCACATGATCATAATGATTTGGATTGTCATGGAATGATGTTTTTATGTGTTTTTGGGCAATTTTCAAATAAATATTGAAATATTATTTTTGAGCATCATATATGTAATGATGACCATGGTTATGGGAATTAAAAATTATATGCATTAGATGTATGTGTGTGCTAGGCATGGCATGGATGTGATTTTATATGTAATTTCCTTTTTATCCTCCAGGCAGTCCAATCTTGGTGGACTGGTTTCCTGTTATGTAATTTTATTTATTTGGAAAGGGTTGTAATATTTTTTTGGATTGGTTTAAAAATTATTCATTGTAACCACTTGGAGACCATTGTGGATTGTGGATCATGGATCATGGATCGTGGATCGTGGTTCATGGATTGTGGTTCATGGATCGTGGATCGTGAATCGTAGATCAAGGATCTTGTCAATTCGTTGGAGTGAAGATTGAAGGATGGACTTGCTCACTTGGAGTGTCCAAATTTATTACAGTTTTGGAATTTTCCTGTAATAATTAGTTGCATATGCATTATCACACTAATTTTGTCATGTGTGGGAGTAACATATGAGGCTATGATTACTCCCATCTAAGGGTGTCAATTTGGGATCGGAACCGGGAACCGTCTCAATACCGTCCCGCTAAAACCCGGTACTTGACCGTCCCATTAGTAAATGGGACGGTACTGGTATCTAATTTTGGTACCGAATGATAAATGGGATGGGACGGTTCTGGGATGGGATTCCCAACGGTACCAGTACCGAAATACCAATTAGGTGCCGGATGGTACCGAAACTACTAGTACCATTTAAAAAAAAAGAGTATATAAGAACTTTTTTTTAAAAGAAAAAAAAAAGGGTATAGGAATTACGACTCATTAGGATTTCACTAATTGCCTTTTGAATACAAAGAGGAACAACAGGTCAACAGCCGTAGCTTGAAGTCTCTCTTCACAAAACCTGGTACAGTGCCACTCCCTCCTCCCTCGACCAACTACATCTACTAGGTTCTTCCTTTTTGTACTTCGTACTTCGTACCATACTACCATGTGACATGTGTGATAAATAGAGTTTTGTTTGAAAAAATCAAAGAGGAAACACAATGGGATTCTTCCATTTTGTAGGACTTCCCTAGATTTAAAAAAATGAGAAGCTTTACATGTGATCTTAGGGAATTTGAAGAAGTAAAACTATGTTTCAAATTTTTTTTTTGGTACGAACTATGATTTCATAATTTAAGTTGCTTTATAAAAAGCTGTAGACAACTTAGATTTCATGATAATGAAAAAATTCCACAACACTAATAAACCCACCTTGTTAGAAACAATCAAACTTCTTCTCCCTTTTCTACAGTGCCTAGAACCATTTAAAAACCGGTACCATCCCGTCCCGCTAGTAATCGGGACTGGGATTTAGGTTTGGTCCCGTTAACTAAATGGGACGGTACTGGGATTGGCACTTTTGGTGCCGGTACCGATACCGTACCGTCCCAAATATCGGGAACCGTCCCAATTGACACCCTTGCAGTCCCATCCATCTTTTAATCAAAGTGAGTTTGTCTTGGATATGAACTCATGTTGATTAAAGATGCTATCCCATAACCATTGGTGTTGATATGTTTATAGTTTTCCTTAGATGGACGTGCTATTATGTTTATACATTAGATGTATGTTTGTGGTTTATATGCGTTTTCATTTTTTCTCATTTTAATACATGTGTGATATGGGAAACCCTGGTTGGTGGGATTCTCATGGCCTCCCTTAGTTGGTGAGTGTAGAAATATCATTGATCCACCCTTGTAGATGCCGATAGGATAATATTTGAGTGAATTGGTGAAATTGTCTGCACTCATCTCACATGTGATAGGTAGAGAATATGGTCAGTGGTATATGCACTATGATAATAGGCATTAACCCACAAACATCATAGTTTCCTCCGAAATTAAGGGTAAAAATTGACTTGAGTGTGTGTCAGTCGATAGGAATGGGCACGACACTCAGGTGGCCAAATCATATTGGAAGTCTAAGTAATGGACAGAATAGTCCACCTAACCAAGATGCGAATGATGAACTCCGATAGGCTAAGTCAGGAGCATGAGGGTTGATGGTTTTCAATTCATGCCCTACAAGCTAGAGGGAAGCCTGGGGTGTGATTGACCATTGATTGTTCTTACCCCGATTATTTCAATGGTTGTCGATCATGCTAATTATTAATTTTTGTACATCATGTAGATTTTAAAAATATCAACCCAAATGAATTATGCCGCCCTTATCAAAGACCATATTTTGACTGGCCCAAACTATGTTGACTGGAGGAGGAACATCAAGTTACTCCTGTCTGCAGAAGGTCTAATGTCTGTCCTGGACAAAGATGAGCCTGAATTCCCTAATGAGGAGAACCCCGATTTTAAGCCTGCCTATGAGTTGTTTCAACAGAAGAACATGCAAAACTCCTCGTGTTGAGTTCTCTGAAAAAGACCATTGCTGATTCGGTCAAGGATATCTACTTGACCAAGGACATGATGGAGGAGTTGAAGGAGATGTATGGGAGAGAAGAAAGACATGCCCATCATCAACTGGTGACTCTCCTCCATGGCACGGAGATGGCTCAAGGTATTTCGGTTATTGACCATATCATGAAAATGCGGAACTTGTTCCTAGATCTGGAGAACCTTGGGACATCCTTCAAGCTGAATTATAAGACGGATGTCATCTTTTACTCTTTGCCTCAGGAGATCTATGGATCGTTTATTGTAAATTATAACATGAATAAACTTTTTGTGGAACTCCCTGAGCTGGGCAACATGTTGCAAGAAGTGGAAGCTGCATCCAAGAAACAGAAAGTGGAGGTCTTGACTATAGAGGACAAGTCTTCTTCCTCAAAGCCCAAGGGCAAGAAGAAGAAGAAGAAGAAGAAGGCTGACAAGGGCAAAAACCCTAAGGTTGGCAACAAGGGAATTCAGAAGAACAAGAGCAAGGGGACTTGTTTCTATTGTAAGAAGGACGGACATTGGAAGAAGGAATGTCGTGTTTTCCTGGCTGCTTAGAAAAAGAAGCAGGAGAAACAGGAAGAAGGTATTTCTGAAACCTTGGTCTTTTATGAGTGTAATTTGTCAGAGGAACCTACTAACACATGGTTGGTGGACTTGGGGTCTACCACCCATATTTGCAACTTATTGCAGGGGTTCAAGCTGACAAGAAGACTGAGTAAAGATGAAGTTCGATTGCGAACGGGTACGAGTGCTGAGGCCGTTGGAGATTTTACTTTAGTTTTTAATAATAGTACTTTAATTTTTAGAGATTGTTTTTATGTTCCTCATTTTAGGAGGAACATTGTTTCTGTTAGTAGGCTTGTTTTGGATGGTTATACTTTCCTCTTTGGTAATAAGTTAACTATTCGGTTGAATAATTTTTTTATTGCTTCTGGCCTACTGGATAACGGATTATATCTCTTAAAACTGGTACTAGAGGTAAATGAGATCGCCAATAATTCTTTAAAAAGAAAATCAACCCAAGATAATTCAACATATCTTTGGCATTTGAGGTTAGGTCATATTGGAGTAGAAAGGACAAACAGGTTAGTGAAGGATGGGCCTCTGGAATCATTGAAGATAGAACCTTATCCAATCTGTGAGTCGTGTCTACAAGGAAAGATGACCAAGAAACCCTTCTCTCACAAGGGAAGAAGAGCTGAAGCTATGTTAGAATTGATACACTCAGATGTATGTGGACCCATCAACGTTTTGACGAGGTATGGTTACGCATACTTTGTGACTTTCACTGATGACTACTCTCGTTATGGTTATATTTACTTGATACACCGCAAGTCGAAAACCTTTGACAAATTCAAGGAATTCCGAGCAGAGGTTGAAAAACAGTTGGATAATTGCATCAAGTGCCTTCGATCTGATCGAGGAGGAGAGTACTTATTAGATGAGTTCAGGGACTATCTGAAAGAAGCTGGGATCATAACCCAGTTGACTGCCCCAGGAACACCTCAACAGAATGGAGTTTCAGAAAGGAGGAACCGAACCTTGTTGGACATGGTTTGGTCCATGTTGAGTTATTCGAAATTGCCATTGAGTTTTTGGGGTTTCACACTGGGAACTGCCATCTATATACTGAATAGGGTTCCAACAAAGTCTGTGACCAGAACACCTTTTGAGTTATGGTATCGGCGTAAGCTTAGTCTTCAACATCTTAAGGTGTGGGGTTGCATAGCACATGTAAGGAAACAACAGACGGATAAGTTGGAATCCCGAACAGATAGATGCTATTTCTTGGGATACCCTAAGACTACAATAGGCTACTACTTCTCTGACCCTGTTAATCAGAAAATCATAGTTAGTAAGCATGCGATGTTTCTTGAGGATGACATGATCTCACTAAGATCAGATCTAGTGGTCATTAAAGAAATAACTGATGATCAACTACCCTCTACATCGACAGAGGTTCCAGTTGACGTACCCACAGTTGAGCAACAGCCTCAAGAGCCTAGGAGGAGTGGGAGGTCTATCAGGCCATCAACTCGTTTGAACCTTCTCACAGAGCAGGATCAAAAGGTGGAAGAATTCCACATGGTGTCTGATTGTTTGGACACAGATCCTTACACTTATGTCGAGGCTCTTAAGGATGTTGACTCGGTGAAATGGCAGGAAGCTATGCGCAGTGAAATAGATTCCATGGATTCTAACCATGTCTGAACTCTTAAAGATCTGTCGGAAGGGGTAAAACCCATTGGCTGTAAATGGATCTACAAGAGGAAGAGAGGTGTGGATGGCAAGGTGGAACGTTTCAAGGCAAGACTGGTGGCGAAGGGATACACTCAGAAAGAGGGTGTTGACTATGATGAAACCTTCTCACCTGTAGCGATGATTAAATCCATTCGGATTCTATTGTCAATTGCTGCATACCATGACTATGAAATTTGACAGATGGATGTACAGACCGCTTTCCTTAACAGTTATCTTGATGAGGTCATATACATGAATTAGCCAGAGGGTTTTGTCTCCCCAAGAGAGAAAAACAAGGTATGCAGGTTGTTGAGGTCCATTTATGGACTAAAACAAGCTTTCAGATCATGGAACATCCGTTTTGATCAAACTATCAAGGATTTTGAGTTTGAACAAAACATTGATGAACCATGTGTGTATAAGAAAATCTATGGGGGTGCCGTCTGTTTTCTTGTCCTATATGTGGATGATAAATTGCTCATTGGGAATGATGTGGAGTTACTTTCATCTGTAAAGATGTGGTTATCCAAAACGTTCTCAATGAAAGATCTGGGTGAAGCCAGCTACATCCTAGGAATTAAGCTTGTGAGAGATCACAAGAAGAGGATGTTGGGATTGTCACAATCCACCTACATTGACAAAGTGCTTGAGAGGTTAAACATGTAGGATTCGAAGAAAGGTAATGTGCCTCTCAGACATGGAATCAGTTTATCCAAGTCACAATGTCCTCAAACTCTTGAGAAAATTGAGACTATGAAGAGAGTTCCTTATGCTTCGGCAGTAGGAAGTCTGATGTACGCCATATTGTGTACCAGGCCAGATATTTGTCATGCTGTAGGGATTGTGAGTCGATATCAATCCAATCCAGGACAAGAACATTGGACAGCTGTCAAGGGGATCCTCAAGTATCTAAGGAGGACCAAAGATTACTTCCTTGTATATGGTTGTGATAAGTTGTCAGTGGTTGGATATACGGATTCGGATTTCCAAACTAACAAGGATGACAGAAAGTCTACCTCTGGGATGATTTTTGTGATTGGTGGGGGTGCAGTGATTTGGAGGAGTGCCAAACAGAAGTCAACAGCTGATTCCACAACAAAAGCTGAGTACTTGGCAGCTAGTGAAGCAGTCAAGGAAGGTGTCTGGCTAAGGGCAATAACTGAGCTCAATAACTGATCATGCTAATCAAAACAAGAATTTATTAATTTGAATAGAAGGAGTTTTTGTACATCAGTGCCAGTCACCCATGGACTTCACCTTCATATTCTCAACATGCTTTTCAAAAACACTAGGAGGCAATGCCTTAGTCATGGGGTCAAATAGGTTATCTGCAGTGTCAACCTTAGCTATGGCTACGTCACCATGCTGAATAATCTCATGAATCAAGTGATATTTTTGCTCCACATGCTTGTTCCTCTGATGAGCTCTTGGTTCCTTTGCTTGTGCTATAGCTCCCCTGTTGTCACATAACAATTGTATGGGTCGCTCCACTAGCTCAGGGACTACCCCCAAGTCTGTCAAGAATACCTAAAATTGTTCACCACTGGGGATGGGACTGGACATCCCATCCGGAATGGTGGTCACATTGTGTGCTTAGGGAGTATATTTTTTCTAAGACACAAGTGTGAGTGTACATTGGACTGGATCACTTGAGAATTTCACATGTGGTGTACTGTCAGTTTATAAAGAAAATGAGATTCTCTTAAGTAGTTCACGATTAGTCCCTTGACCTGAGGGGTCCTCATCGACGCATTCATATGTTGAGAGTTTTGGTGTATCAACGGTTGATATCTTTCTCTGACTATATATCGGTGCACTGGATTCTCAATGTCTGACTATATTCGAAAGAGATGCCCAACATGGAACCCATAGCCCATACGTTGGGAGTATGTTGAGGAGAGTATTCTATGCAGGATTGGACCCAAATCTGGATCTGGTAGCATCTTCAAAATGTTTTTGAAATGTTTTTAGTCATATATATGAAACATTATCTATTTTCTTGAACATTTTGTTTGAAATATTTTCTCTCGGTCCAATCAAGGTAATTGAATCTCTCGATCGGTGTATCGGTTCATTGAGGATTGACAGTCTCGTACACATGCCTTATTTTGAACCATGCAACATTGTTTGTGGGGGCCTGATGTGTGTTTTAACTACTTACCTTGGGCGTAGGTTATTACATCTGCTTAGCATCTTCGATGTTACATTTCTTAGAAGCTGAGTGGAATCCCATTGCGATCCTACCCCTTTCCTTTCGGTTCCATTCATCTACGCTGTAATGGTTGATCATGGTTTCCTTTTCATGATCCTCTTGTAAGATTGGATCTTACAGTAGGATGGAGGAGATTGTTAGAAAAGGAAAGCCAATGGGGGAATATTGGATATTCCACCCAAGATTGGATTCCCCTAGCAATGCATATCTTTCCTTGTGAGAAAAGATTAGATAGGCTAGCAATTGAGTCCTAATAGGAAACTCAATATGCTTTGTCTATGTGAGCTACCAAATTGGGATGAAGTGAGGAGCAATTCATATTTAATTTTGGGATTGCAAAATCACATTCAAGGAATGCACAAGGCACCCAAACGTGGAGCTCTCACTCTCCCTCCAAAAACCATTTTCTCCTTCCCCTCTCTTAGTGTTTGATCTTAGAGATAGTCCAAGCTTTGTGCTCTTGGAAGTGTGGAGGAGATACACAGCTTGACCGTGGGAACGCAAAGCTTGCGTGGTGATCGACAAAGGGCTATCATCGATTAGAGATCTTACACTTATGAGGCTTAGGTAATAATTGATCCCTGCTTCGTTTTGTTATTTGAATGACTTCTCCATCGATACTGTGATCATGTTTACGCTTCCGGTGCAATCGCACTTGTGATGCCTTTAGAAACACGTAATGGAGGTTTCCCTTCATAAGTATAAAAGTCATAATTTTAGAAGAAGGGGGATCTCTCGATCAACAAACAAACCTGCAACTTACTTATCTTTTTATTTCTACATTTTACATTTCCTTAGTGTAACTTTCTTCTTTCCAGATCCTTGTGATCATTTCTCTCCTTCTCCCCCGGATCCTTGTGCTCATTCTTTCTTTCTTCCCCTATCAAGTTCTTCTGTAATCCTCTGTAACAATAGTACTTCTTTTGGATGTAATTTTGCCAGAAATTAATAGAAGATCACGATTTCTTATACCACTATTGTCTCTTTGTGATTTCCCCTTTTGCTGAGTTCATTGCAATTTGGTCTTTGTTTCAAAAAGTCCTTGGAGCAATCGAGGCAGGAAGGTAATCAACATAGCCTGATAGAAGTGCAAACTTCTTTACATTGAGTCTTAAAGACTCTGGCATGCCTACAGTCTTCATTATCACTATTCATTAAGGTAGATCAATTTTACAGTTCACCAGTTGTTTGAGGGATCTGAAAAAAGAGCCAAACAATTTTTGGCACACCCAGTGGGACCCTCAGAAGGTTGAATTGTGATGCTGCCAAAAAGACCACCTAGTGGTGCAAGCAACAAGGACAACTTGCAAGACCAAGATAATGACGATGAAGTTGCCTAGGTTGTGAGTCATCCTAAAGATATTGTTGAAGCTCTCGGTCGTACGCTGGATACTACCGTCCATGGAGCCATGCGACAATAGATTAATAATATGGGTCAGATGTTCTCTAATGTCATCCAATCGAACAATGGAAACCAGACTAAACTCGATCAGTTACTAACCATGTTCGCGGCTCAGCAGCCCGTAATTCACACGCCAACTTCTGCCAGCTCGGTATCTCCTGTAAGTTCTCCCACCCTCGCTGATGGAGGCACTCTTAGAACTAACCATATTGGCCAATCTAGTAAAGGGTTAGGAATCGGCTACACATACTATGGAAATGAGTTAATCAGGGCCACGACCTCATATGCGTTACCAAACACGCCAACGCGTTTTTACTTTCCTGGCCCTAACCCAATCCCTTTGAACATGCAAGGGAATGGTCCTTTTACAACTGGGGCAAATGCGGTCCCAATGCGTGGATACCCAGCCAACGCTTATCCCAGAAGAGGAACTGGTACTAACTTGAGACCAACTAGGGCTCGTCCTGCTACTTGGGAAACTCAGGCTGAAGGGAGACAATTTGACCCAATTCCTCGCTTTGAAGGGATGATGGTCCAAGGCCGACGGTAGCACCCAACCCCATAGATGTTGCTCATATGCCTAACGATCAGTTGTTCATGGATCATGATATGTTAACTAGGCTGATCTAGGAGCAGATTAACCTGGCATACAGGCAGATGACTAGACCAGTCTATAGTAAGCTTTACCCCAAACATTTTGACCTGTTGGATTTTGGCAGGAATGTTAAGATTCCTAAGTTTATGAGATTCTTGGGGGAAGATAATGTTTCAACCATGGAACATGTAGCCCGCTTTACAGTACAGTGTGGCACCTTTGGTGCCAATAACATTATGAAGCTTAGGTTATTTCCCAATTCTTTAACAGGGTTAGCTTTTACTTGGTACTTCAATTTGCCAGCCAACTCAATATACAACTGGAGGAACATGGAAGAATGTTTCCATTCTCAGTTTTAAAGGACTGAACCCCTCGTGTCTATAGCAGATTTGGCGCGAATGTGCCAATTTGTTGATGAATCAGTTGAGAAATTCATTGACCGCTTCAAGGCAACTAGATACAAATGCCCAACTATTCTACAGGAGGTCGAATGTTAAACCTGCCCCAAACTAACTGGAACTTTGCCTGAAGGATATGAGCTTGATACCAACCACCCAAGCACAGTGTGGTGTGTCACTTCTGTGGTTAAATTCAATGCATAACCCCCGAGGATATCATCCATCATACCTGTGAGGAGATGGGTTGCAGACCCATGCAGCTGCTCAGCCCACTGCCTGATGTACAACTCCAACTCCAGGTAATCTCTCTTTGATAGGTACATGGGGGCCATGCCCATATAGATGTTCATTTTGCCTTGAAAATGGTGTTGGTGAGGTGCCCAAGTGGAAGCCTCAACCCTTGTGTAAGGCCTTAGCAAAAATAACAGAGATCCATTCTCTGGGCGATGCACTGGGCAATTGACCCAAATGCCCAGAGTGTCTGAAACTTGTATTTTGTATTCCAGACAAATAGGAACTATGCATATTGCTTGTAAACACCCCTAGATGTAGATGGGAATTTTAGAAACCATTCCCCATCTTTGCAACCATGTGGACCCCACCAATGCAGTTGAAATGGGCATGAATTTAGTTAAAAATGCATTTTGGAAGTTGGGACAACAGGGCCAAATAGGCCTTAATGCCATGGGACCTATGAATAGGAGGGCCCAGTTCTCTTATTTCATTTCCTATTGTTTCCGGTCATAAAGAGAAAGAAAGAAAGAGAGGGAGAAGGAAGGAGAAGAGAAGGAAAGAGAAGAAAGAGGAAGAAGAAGTAAGGGATCTGAGTTGGGGTTGGATTTGCACATCTCCACACCTAAAGGTAATGGAAAATAGCCTATGTTAGTGTAGAACACTTGCTGTCCATTAAGCTCTAGCTCTGTCCATATGGTTATAAGTTGTGTTTTAACAAGAAAATGTTAGAAATAACACCTAGGAGCTTGAAGAAGCAATTGATCATGCATGCATGTACATTTCATACATGATCTAGCCATTTAAATGAGGATTATAATCTGTTACAATAGAAGAAACAAGGTACAACCATGGATATAAGCTAAACTGTAGAATTAACACTTAAATGGTGCAACTTAAGCTTAGATCCTAACATGCATGTGGGTTTCTATATGTTTTAGCTTAGAACTAATTCTATTTTAGGTTTACATAGGTAATCCATACTCTGTTATGATGTAAATTTTGAATTCCAAGCCTGATCACAGCCATGTCTGGTCATTCTGTGTGATGTCAGAACCCAAACCAACTCCCAAATGGTTAACCAAACTTTGAATCCCTTAATCCCATCCCATTTAGCTCTATTCAAGTGTTATATACCCCCTGAATACCCCCTGAGATCATCCATGGTCGAATTATGGCCAAACCAGCACCCAAATTCTATTTTTGGAGCCAAAACTCGTGTTAAATAGTGACTGGGCGATTCACCCAAACGCCCAGTGGTGCTGTTTGGTCCCTGATCTGTTTCTAGCCTTTTTGGACCACCACCAGCAGGTCTAGAACAGTTTGGAGAACATGTAAATGACCTAAAAACCCTACCCCATTAATCCTTGCTATCATCCATACCTTGGGTGCACAAGTGGACCGCTTAGAGCTAGGAACCCACACACAGACTTAGCCCAACATGAATTGGGAACCTTGTGTAGGTCAAACTACGGTCCTGGGATCAAGTCATGGTTCCCTAGGGAAGCCAATTATAAACCAAATAGGGTATTGCACGCCCTGGGTTAGCCCATGGTCGCTCATGGGCGCCCTATTTAAATTTTAAGGTTTCCCATGGGAACCCTGGTGCATCCCAATTAGGGTTTAGTCTGATAAACTAATGCCCTGTCCTTTTCTTTTGTGTCCCATGCAATTATGGAACCCAAAAGAGATGGAGAAATTCATCTCTAATCCATCACATGGAAAGAGGGATTCATCCCATACCCGAATGCGCAGCGGAAATAAATCAGTTCTGGTTTCTTTTACATCTCATAAAGAATCAATAATTAATATCAACAGGAATTAATAAAGAACTGCTAACCTGATGAGTCTCAAGTGTTGCTCCTCCAATAGACAGTGGTTCTTCCTCCAATGAGCACTCCAAGTAAACAGATCTGAACCTCCAATGGTGCAACCAAGTTTCTTCAAGCCAATCCCAGATGCTCTTCAGTTCGTCAAGCACAGATCTGGGTTTCTAAAACCCTAACTCTCAATCACAATAGAGAGAAACAAGAAGAAGAAGAAGAGATCACAAGAGGGAGAGATGGACCAAAACACATCTAAGAGGAGGGCAGCCAGAAAACATGGAAGCTTGCTCCCCCTCTGGATTTTGGTCCTATTTATAATAATAGGGTTTTAATTAAATCCCTAGATGGATTTAGATAAATCCCTGTGAGAGTCTGACTCTCTCTCTCTTTGTTTAGTAGTTCCGTTTAAATTTAGTGCTTCTAAAAGGTGAAGAAGCATAATCTAATAGGGAATGATTTAATTAGTTTATTTAAATTTATGGATAATTACAATTAGCACCATATCCATTAATTAAATAAAGAACCAATTAATATAGCAAATTCTAAATAACTCCCTACATGATAATAATTTATCATGTATAACACCCCCACTAATCGACACCATTATTATGGAATCTAGGGCATGTACACTTGTATTGTCAAACCCCATTCCATAGTACATGTCCATATAAGAGTATCTGTGCATCTGATCGGGTCCCGAAAACTCGATAAAATACTTTGCTCAAATAATCATATATAATCCATTATTTTGTGTAAAATAGATTTTGTAGAAACCATTTCCAAAACGGCACAGGATCCAGATTCCGATCCGACCATACATAGACAATCTCAATCTTGGTGTTCCTCAGTCGAGCAATGGTGACCATGTTGAGTAACTCCTTCACTCACAAAGTGTTTACGTATTCCCAAAACATCGGCTCTGACTCACTTGAGTCTCAGTCATGGATGAACCAAAGAATGCGATCACACTTTGCAGTGATAGGGTTCCCTCAGGCAAAGGGTGTCGGTGACACATGTCTATCCCTTCCTACATCTGGCAGTAATACATGAGGGAATCGACAAAGTAGATTCTTCGCCAATACACACATCAATCATGTGAGTACTAGCATTCGTACCCTGACATCACATGTCTAGGCATACCCAATGCGACGACCATATGATAAGGGTGCCCAGCCTAAACCCTAGTCGTGACTACCATTTTAAGTAAAACTTATGGACACATAATGCTCAACAAGTTTATATTGCATGTGATAATATTAAACCAAAATGTATAAAAGTTCAATACAAAGTAAGACCAGATTGAACCGGACCAAACCGGGTTTGATGGACACACAAGTCCAACAATCTCCCACTTGTACATCAAAACCAATTTCCCCTACATTTTAAACCCATTCCCTCCATATGTTTCTCAAACACTCTAGGAGACAAACCCTTTGTCATGGCATCAGACACATTTTCAGTTGTGTCCACTTCGGAGATACTCACGTCGCCTTGCTGGATAATCTCTCTGATGAGGTGATACTTCCGTTGCATGTGCTTGTTCCTTTAATGAGCCCTAGCCTCCTTAGCTTGTGCAATGACCCATCTAATGTCACATAATAGGGGAATAGGGCCCTTGACAAGGTCAGGGATGACCTCTAAATCTGATAGGAATTTCCTTAACCAAACACCTTCTTTTGCTGCATTGCAAGCTGCAAGGTATTCTGCTTCGGTAGTGGAATCGGCTATAGATTTCTGTTTTGCATTCCGCCATACAATGTCACCTCCACCCATTAGATATACCATCCTAGACGTGGATTTTCTATCATCCTTGTCAGTTTGGAAATCCGAGTCTATGTGACCCAGAACTGACAACTGATTAGATCCAAAAAACAACAAATATTGCTTAGTCCTTCTCAGGTACTTGAGAATATTCTTGATAACACTCCAATGCTCCCATCCAAGGTTAGATTGGTAACGACTTACCATACCTACTGCATAGCAAATGTCCGGCCTCATACACCATATAGCGTATATAAGACTCCCTACTACTGAGGCATAGGGAATCCTCTTCATCTCTTCAATGTCTGTCTGAGACTCCGGACATTGAGACCTGGAAAGACTGACTTCATGTCGAAAAAGGACACTTCCACATTTGGAGTTCTCCATGTTAAATCTGGCCAGCACTTTCTGTCACACCCCCATTCCTGAATCACGGGGAATGTAATTGGAGTGTACCAATACGCTCCCAAACCGCCAAGATCACAGATGCAGTAAACAGGATTAACTCATACACATGACCATAGAAGATTAAAACAGATTAAAATAGTAATATCAGAGTTTACAGAATCTACGTGATAACTTATATAATGTTGTTTAAGTTATCCTCCCAGTACAAATCATTCCAATTAGGACCTATGTATTACCTACTATATAAATAATACATCTATTATGAAAGGAAACAAAAGCATACACCTGTAAATAAAAAATGAATAATCAAGTGCATCAAAAGATGGCCACCGGCCATAAGTCACTGTCCCGCCACGAAACACACATCACAGCAGCACTCTGATCCATGCTCCACGATCTTCGGAGCCCACCAATCAACGTAACCAACCTCAGGAGTCTCGTACTTCGTGCCACTCTGCTCAAATGTATCTGCATCAACTAAAAATATGTTTCCTCGAGGAGTGAGCTCCAACTGAGCCCAATGAGTGGCTAAGCCACACAAGCATACACAATAATAATAATGAATGGGGTTGACTGCAAACCATACATGATGGACGGATACCAAGGTGTCCCATACCACCAAGGTAGGCCGTACATCACATACAATTTACAATCATGCTACATGAATGAATGATGATGTATAGTTTTATTGTTATCCACCTAACACACAACTAAGTAAGGTATAGTACTATAGCAACACCTTAGGTAGCATCCTCGACATCAATACCATAAACGGATGGTATACCGACGATGACAAACCCGAGTTGCGCTGGAAGCCTGTCGTACCAGTCTCCACCAAGAGATATACGCAAACCCCCAAGTCAAATCCCGTCCTGGCATTCAACCCAAAATACGGTCGGTGCCCGAACTTCCCGAGTGGGTATACCCGAATAACGGTCGGAACCCACGGATTTGACTGACACCTAACCCCCTGTCGGTAAGGGTCATAGTACTGGGTAAACATTTATCCTAGCCAGCATTCACCTATTGTATGAGCGAGGTACGCATGTGCATAGGCCAGAGGCCGAGTCCATAGATACCGAAATACGGTCGACCGACTATCCTCTCGCTCCTCTAGCCTATACGTATGTATACAAGTATGAGATGTGAATACCGAAGGCAGTCGATCGGTTACCATCCCGTTTTCACCTAATGCAATGGACAACTCTAATGCAATTTCAAGTACGGCAATCTCAAGCCCAGCACCCACAGGCACTTGGATCCCGCTTCTGAAGCCCTAGATCTACATGCCATGAGTGAGTCCATATTATGAAATCCCCAGGTCTAGCACCAACCGACACTCGAGTCCCATAACTAAATCCAATACCATTCACACCATAGTGTAATAAAATAAATAATATCGCAAGACAAGAATGTAAAGTCCTATCAACATCTAAACATTTATATCGTCCTATATCTTATCAATAATTATATATTATAGCACACATGCATGAATGGCATTCGCAAGACACGACACACAAACATTCCATAAATTAAGACGTTTGCTTAACTCACTCACCTTGATTCTCAGGCAATCGTCAGTACGGAGTTCTTCAAATTGGCGTTCGATGCCAAGTACACTGTCCCATGTACTAATACGCCCCCGAGCCGGGTCAGTCAACCTAAAGAGAGTGTACAACGTGGGGAGAGATTAGTGCCTTAGGGCTAGAAGAGTTGGGCCCCATAAGTTATCAAACAAGGCCAAAATAGGGGACTGGCACATACAGCAGGGCTATATCATGTGCCTGTCCCTCTCGGACTTTCCACCGGTAGATCTAGGTTCTCAGGGACTGGCACTTGCATGTGCTTGTCCATGTGTCTGCCCCTCTCAGGGACCAGCAAATCTGGTTTCTCAGGGACTGGCACTTGCGTGTGCCTGTCCCTCCGACAGATCTAGTTTCTCAGGGACTGGCACTTGCATGTGCCTGTCCATGTGCCAGTCTTGCTGTTCATGCCATTCTGAGAATGGTTTTACCTTGGGGTAAAATGGGGTATTCTTAGGGGTTTTTAGAGGTCTCTTTGGCCATAAAAACAACTCAATCAAGGTGCTATAGCACACCCCCAACATGGGTTTGTAAACCCAATGATCGATTGATTGGGTTTTCCTCCATTAAAATACACATGGGAAGGGAACTCATGGGTTTGGGTATTGGGATTTGGAAGTGTCTTTAATCAATGTCATATAACACCCCTCAAACCATACATCTACGGTCTTCCATGAGGGTTGGTGAAACCTATAAATGGAGGTAAATCCCCAACTTAGGGTTCATAAATGGAGAAGGGTGAATGGGTTTAAGGTAGGGTTAGGTGCTTCATAGTTAAGCATCAAGGATTTGCCATTAATGGTTCTTCTAATAAGGTAGGTGAAGCATTCATGACTCATAATTCCAAACCTTAGGTCTATAAATTAGGAAGTGAGAGAGAGAGAGAGAATGCTCACCAATGTAGGAGAGCAAGCTTGGGTTCCACCTCTCTCCTTTCTTCTTCTTCTTTCTTCTCCTTCTTCCTTCTTCTTCTTCTTCTTCTTCTTCTTCTTTTTCTTCTTCTTTTTCTTCTTCTTCTTTCTTTTCTTCTCTCCTTTCTTCTCCACGATTTAGGTTTTCTATTGTGAGGTGAATAGTGGTTTAACCCCTATTTACCTCACTTTAGTCTTAGGTCATGTTTGGTTAGTCTTAAGTCCTTAGGAGCATTTGCTTAGGAGCTTGTTTGGTTAGGTATAAGCCCAAGGTCTAGTTTAAGTCATTGGGCCATTGGATCCACTTGGGCCCATGTCCTAAGTTCTAGTTACAAATAGAAAGAGGCTAAGCTCCTAAGCCCAAGCCCATTCTAGTTCTTATGTTTATTAATGGTCATGCATAGGCATGAATTATTCGGATAGTAACTTACTCCCAGTCATCGCTAAGTGGATAAGGGCGATTCAAGTGCGGGCCCCACGGATCCCCATCATAAGGGAATTCCTAGAATATGCTTTCATGGACGATTTTCCCCCTGTCTCTGACGGTGGATCTTTCCTCGAGGACTTCCCCTGTTTTGCGATCGACAATCTTGTGTGATGGCTTGAGTATTATGACCCACAGTTCACGAGCGTACTCCACTCCCGGTTCTACACAAAAGGTTCAAACCAGACCGGTGGTCAGATCGGATTTTAAATTGGGTTTTGGGCACGGATTTAACATCCTCCCCACCTTATAAGAATTTCATCCTCAAAATTTGACGTGTCTAGGTATCCGCATAGGTGGGGATACTTCAACCGCACTTCACCTTCTCATTAACAAGATGCCCCTTTAATTTGTGAGATTACAATCCATCGAGCTTTAACAAAAGTTACAGTTTGATTGTGAGGATTGTTGTCCCTACAATCAAAGTTTTCTTCAGGTAGCTCTTCATATGTCAATCCATGACAAGCTGATGTGGCTTTTTAGTCTAGGCAATGTCAATGTAGGGGTGTATCTTCTTGACATCAATACGTAAAATACATTAACACACTTGCCCTCTTTGTCGAAGTGAATTACTCCCTTAGTTGGCGATACTCACAAGAAAACATAATCGGCATAGCTCTTCCATTCAGATTAAGCCGCTATGATTCAGTCCCTTATCAAATCTACTTTTTCACAAGTAGCTTGTATCAATTCAAAGCCCAATATTCTTTGCTAATCAACTTCCTCCTAATATAGTGGTGTTCGGAAATTTCTATTGTACTGTGCTTTGAATGGTGTCATACCTATAGTAGTTTGGTAGCCGTTGGTGTAAACAAACACTACGAGTGAGATGTACTCATCCAGACTACCCTTCATATCAATGACACAAGCCCTGAGCACTTCCTCTAGGGTCTGAATAGTCCTCTCTGCCTTACTAGTAGTCTATGGATGGAAAACCGTGCTAAAATTCAATAGTGTGCCCATGGGGAAACCACTCCAGAACTTCCATGCAAACTTGGGATCACGATTAGAGATGATACCCACTAGATCTCCATGTAAGTAAGTCACATTATCCGTATATAGTTTAGTCAACTTGTCCATTGGATAGATCTCCTTTATTGGGATAAATGTGCTGACTTGCTAAGCCGGTCAACAATGACCCAAACAGCATCAATACATTTAGCTATACAGGGCAATTTAGTGACAAAATTCATAATGAAGTATTTCCACTCTCGTTCGGGAATAAGAAGTGATTGCAATAGTCCATATGGTCGTTGCCTTTCCATGCCACCTTAACTCGCTCACCATTGGGTACACATAACCTATCCCTGAACCGAAGGATGTTATTTTCGGACAAGGTAAAATCTGATTCTTCCTGCATCTCTTCCTGAATGCCATCTATCAATTTCTATAACTCTGCATCGGTAGGTTGGGCTTCCTTAATCTTCTCCGCCAATGAGGGTTGTACTGTCAGGGCGACAAATAACATAGTAGCATAATCAATTAACACTTCCAACCCATTCTTCTGGCTTCCTCTATAAGTTGCTCATTGACTGTTAAAGCTGGCAAGGAAGGGTTTGTGATTTTCTACTAAGTGCATCTGCCACCACATTGACTTTGCTTAAATGGTATTGGGTAGTGCCGGATAGAGGGGTTAAAACTGTGCTCAACTTCTGCTCCGGGACTGCTTAGTTTTTTAGCTTAAATTAAGTTGTATTGATTTGTCCTCTAATAGTATCCACCTTACACAATGGTATAAATCAATTCCGATTTAGTTAATATAAAGTCCAGTGTATATAAGGACCCAGTGAAAATCAAACTCTGAGCTTATACTTCTAGAAATAGAGAGACGCAACTATTTCCATATACTTCATCTAGTATCTGTACTCCTAAAATTTTAGGTTGAATGACATAAGACTGTACTACTTTGCTTACCTTGCTTTTCCTATGAGGACTTTCACTTCCGATCTTCCAATACCTAACTCATCTTTAGAATGAAGTGGAATATTGATGGAATCCCTACTGTTCACTCCCAATAATGGAGGGGACATTCAGGGACCCATTACTCCACTTATATCTATTGTTGAGCAAAGTTTTGTCGAATCCTTCAGTTCCAGTTCCTTTTAGTTCTTGACTGCACTTGGCTACACTAACACCCGATATAATACTGTTCATCAACTTAAATTGCTAGATCTATCATTCTCTTCCAACTGCATGATATAATCCATACCTCCTAGCATCCGTCCTAAATTATCCTTTCTAGATATCCATCGGTTCGTGGGTGTATAGACATATCGAGATTCAACTACGTGCCTATATATATATTTTTTTCACCATCCCTTCAGAATCTAGACACAAATCTGCGGTTTCCTACTGGACAAGGTCCCTGAATGTACCAGGCTCATACACCAAGCCATCCCAACAGTCCTGGTAGATTTACCAACAAGTCCTAAAAATGGCTCTCCTGAGAGACATGTGGGGCCATAGGCTTACCCAAGGGTACTTAGGACCAATACTCAAAATTTCTAGGTGGTTCCCAAAGAAAGCCCGGGCCAGTCACTGAGGCCACAAGAAAAATGAAAGATAATTTTCCCCTAATCATTAGCCTACGTAACAAGTCCTGCGGAGAGTTTCTCACCGACAGCTAGCTTACGCAAGTTGGAATTACAACTAACGACCGTGGGTGACTAAATTGAGTCGTAAACTCTAAAATCAATAATGCGTGCACAGGTGATAGGTATAGACATAAGGTACCTGACGCAATGATATTTATCTTATTGTCATGCTAACAATGTAAGGAAAATAATGAATTCTAAGCATTAGTGAGTTAGGTAAGGTACCTGCCACTGCGCCTGATGATGACTCTGCCTCATCTGCAGGCATGTTGAATACACTCCCCTGGGGTTACATGGGACCGATGGCCTGTAGGTTTGGCACATACATGGGCTTACTGTATGAGCAAGTCTTGGACATATGCCCCCGCTTGCTGCAGTTGTAGCAACGAATGCCCAGGTGATGAGTTTGAGGTGTTTGTGAAAAGGCTCAGGTGAGCTTTTCTTTTGTATAAATTAGCTATTTGCTAATCCATCTCAATGTGTAAGCTTCTTCCCGTTCCCACACCTGCTTATGGTATGATTCACTATTCAAAATGTTATTCGTAATGTGCCTAACCACAACTTTTTTTCTTTGTTTATTTTATTATTTTATTATTTTTATTTTTATAGACCAAAGGCCCCAGTTCTTGATTGGTATTGGTGTATCTTGAAGTCGTTGGGCTTATGCAACAACAATCCTATAATGTATAAATTTTCCTAATATATACAATAGCTCTTTATGGTTAGGCTAATCCCAATTATCATTATATTTTACATCATTGTTCATGACTTTACCCTCATAAACCTTAGTATATATCTTTTTTTTTTTTTTTGTAACTCCTAGGGTTTAGTATATAGTTTCTCATCTTTTCTTCATTTCTAAATAGGTTTATGTTCTATGGAAGTTTCCTACCTTTATTTGTATTATCAAAGCATTGTTCTATCAGCAAAATTTATATATTCTCCCTTGTTCTACTGATTATTGTTTGTGGATAAGGCTTTTAATATTTAACCCTAATTTAGAGCAAATCGGGTCGTGTGAACACTGAGTTAGTCCATGAGGTAGAGCATCGCGCTCTGATACCAAGCTGTCACACCCCCATTCTTGAACCACGGGGAATGCAATCGAAGTGTACCAATACGCTCCCAAACCGCCAAGATCACAGATGCAGTAAACAGGATTAATTCATACACACGACCATAGAAGATTAAAATAGATTAAAATAGTAATATCAGAGTTTACAGAATCTACGTGATAACTTATATAATGTTGTTTAAGTTATCCTCCAAGTACAAATCATTCCAATTAGGACCTATGTATTACCTACTATATAAATAATACATCTATCATGAAAGGAAACAAAAGCATACACCTGTAAATAAAAAATGAATAATCAAGTGCATCAAAAGATGGCCACCGGCCATAAGTCACTGTCCCGCCACGGAACACACATCACAGCAGCTCTCCGATCCATGCTCCACGATCTTCGGAGCCCACCAATCAACGTAACCAATCTCAGGAGTCTCGTACTTTGTGCCACTCTGCTCAAATGTACCTGCATCAACTAAAAATATGTTTCCTCGAGGAGTGAGCTCCAACTAAGCCCAATGAGTGGCTAAGCCACATAAGCATACACAATAATAATAATGAATGGGGTTGACTGCAAACCATACATGATGGACGGATACCAAGGTGTCTCATACCACCAAGGTAGACCGTACATCACATACAATTTACAATCATGCTACATGAATGAATGATGATGTATAGTTTTATTGTTATCCACCTAACACACAACTAAGTCAGGTATAGTACTATAGCAACACCTTAGGTAGCATCCCCGAAATCGGTACCATAAACGGATGGTATACCGAAGATGACAAATCCGAGTTGCACTGGAAGCCTGCCGTATTGGTCTCCACCAAGAGATATACGCAAACCCCCAAGTCAAATCCCGTCCTGGCGTTCAACCCAAAATATGGTCGGTGCCCGAACTTTCTGGGTGGGTATACCCGAATAACGGTCGGAACCCACGGATTTGACCGACACCTAACCCCCTATCGGTAAGGGTCATAGTACTGGGTAAACATTTATCCTAGCCAGCATTCATTTATTGTATGAGTGAGGTACGCATGTGCATAGGCCAGAGGCCGAGTCCATAGATACCGAAATACGGTCGACCGGCTATCCTCTCGCTCCTCTAGCCCATACGTAGGTATACAAGTACGAGATGTGAATACTAAAGGCAGTCGATCGGTTACCATCCCGTTTTCACCTAATGCAATGGACAACTCTAATGTAATTTCAAGTACGGCAATCTCAAGCCCAGCACCCACCGACACTTGGATCCCGCTTCCGAAGCCCTAGATCTACATGCCATGAGTGAGTCCATATTATGGAATCCCCAGGTCCAGCATCAACCGGCACCTGAGTCCCATAACTAAATCCAATACCATTCGCACCATAGAGTAATAAAATAAATAATATCGCAAGACAAGAATGTAAAATCCTATCAACATCTAAACATTTATATCGTCCTATATCTTATCAATAATTATATATTATAGCACACATACATGAATGGCATTCGCAAGACACGACACACAAACATTCCATAAATTAAGACGTTTGCTTAACTCACTCACCTTGATTCTCAGTCAATCGTCAGTACGGAGTTCTTCAAATTGGCGTTCGATGCCAAGTACACTGTCCCACGTACTAATACGCCTCCGAGCCGGGTCAGTCAACCTAAAGAGAGTGTACAACGTGGGGAGAGATTAGTGCCTTAGGGCTAGAAGAGTTGGGCCCCATAAGTTATCAAACAAGGCTAAAATAGGGGACTGGCACATATAGCAGGGCTATATCATATGCATGTCCATGTGCCTGTCCCTCTCGGACTTTCCACCGGCAGATCTAGGTTCTCAGGGACTGGCACTTGCATGTGCCTGTCCATGTGTCTGCCCCTCTCAGGGACCGGCAGATATAGTTTCTCAGGGACTAGCACTTGCATGTGCCTGTCCATGTGCTTGTCCCTCCTGCAGATCTAGTTTCTCAGGGACAGGCACTTGCATGTGCCTGTCCATGTGCCAGTCTTGCTGTTCATGCCATTCTGAGAATGGTTTTACCTTGGGGTAAAATGGGGTGTTCTTAAGGGTTTTTAGAGGTCTCTTTGGCCATAAAAACAACTCAATCAAGGTGCCATAGCACACCCCCAACATGGGTTTGTAAACCCAATGATTGATTGATTGGGTTTTCCTCCATTAAAATACACATGGGAAGGGAACTCATGGGTTTGGGTATTAGGGTTTGGAAGTGTCTTTAATCAATGTCATTTAACACCCCTCAAACCATACATCTACGGTCTTCCATGAGGGTTGGTGAAACCCATAAATGGAGGTAAATCCCCAACTTAGAGTTCATAAATGGAGAAGGGTGAATGGGTTTAAGGTAGGGTTAGGTGCTTCATAGTTAAGCATCAAGGATTTGCCATTAATGACTCTTCTAATAAGGTAGGTGAAGCATTCATGACTCATAATTCCAAACCCTAGGTCTATAAATTAAGAAGTGAGAGAGAGAGAATGCTCACCAATGTAGGAGAGCAAGCTTGGGTTCCACCTCTCTCCTTTCTTCTTCTTCTTTCTTCTCCTTCTTCCTTCTTCTTCTTCTTCTTTTTCTTCTTCTTTTTCTTCTTCTTCTTCTTCTTCTTCTTTCTTTCCTTCTCTCCTTTCTTCTCCACGATTTAGGTTTTCTATTGTGAGGTGAATAGTGGTTTGACCCCTATTTACCTCGCTTTAGTCTTAGGTCATGTTTGGTTAGTCTTAAGTCCTTAGGACCATTTGCTTAGGAGCTTGTTTGGTTAGGTATAAGCCCAAGGTCTAGTTTAAGTCATTGGGTCATTGGATCCACTTGGGCCCATGACCCATGGCCCATGTCCGAAGTTCTAGTTACAAATAGAAAGAGGCTAAGGTCCTAAGCCTAAGCCCATTCTAGTTCTTTTGCTTATTAATGGTCATGCATAGGCATGAGTTACTCGGATAGTGACTTACTCCCAGTCATTGCTAAGTGGATAAGGGCGATTTAGGTGCGGGCCCCGTAAATCCCGATCATAAGGGAATTCCAAGAATATCCTTTCGTGGACGATTTTCCCCTTGTCTCTGATGGTGAATCTTTCCTCGACAACTTCCCCCATTTCGTGGTTGACAGTCTTGTGTGATGGCTTGAGTATTATGACCCACAGTTCACGAGTATACTCCGCTCCCGGTTCTACACAAAAGGTTCAAACCAGACCGATGGTCAGATCGGATTTCAAACCAGATTTTGGGCACGGATTTAACATCCTCCCCACCTTATAAGAATTTCATCATCGAAATTATGACATACCTAGGTATCTGTAGAGGTCCTTCTCATTAACAAGATGCCCCTTTAATCAATGAGATTACTCCGCCAAACTTTAACAAAAGTTATAGTTCGATTGTGAGGATTGTTGTCCTTATAATCAAAGTTCTCTTCTGGTAGCTCTTTATATGCCAGTCCATGACAAGTGGATGTGGCTTTTTAGTCTTGATAATATCAATGTAGGGGTGTACTTTCTCGCATCATTACATATAATACATTAACACACTTGCCCTCCTTGTCAAAGTGAATTACTCTCTTAGTTGGCAATACTCGCAAGAAAACATAATCGCCCATGACAAACTTACTTTCCTTCTGTCTCAAGTCGGCATAGCTCTTCCATTTAGATTGAGCTGCCATGATTCGATCTTTTATCAAATCTACTATTCCGTAAGTGGCTTGTATCAATTCAGACCCCAATATTCTTTGCTAATCACTTCATCTAATATAGTGGTGTTTGGAACTTTCTATTATACTCTGCTTTGAACGGTGTCATAGCTATAGTCGTCTGGTAGCTGTTGTTGTAAATAAACACTACGAGTGAGATGTGCTCATCCCGACCACCCTTCATATCAATGACACAAACCCTAAGCATGTCCTCTATGGTCCGAATAGTCCTCTCTGACTTACCATTAGTTTGTGGATGGAGGATCGTGCTAAAATTCAGCAGTGTACCCATAGCCTTCTGGAAACCGCCACAAAACTTCAATGCAAACTTAGGATCACGATTAGACATGGTATCCACTGGATCTCCATGTAAGTGAGTCACATTATCCGTGTATAGCTTAGTCAACTTGTCCATTGGATAGATCTCCTTTATTGGGATAAATGTGCTAACTTGCTAAGCCGGTCAACAATGACCCAAACAGCATCAATACATTTAGCTATATAGAGCAATTTAGTGACAAAATCCATAATGATGTATTTTCACTCTCATTCGGGAATAGGAAGTGATTGCAATAGTCCATATGGTCGTTGCCTCTCCATGCCACCTTAACTTGCTCACCAGTGGGTACACATAACGTATCCCTGAACCAAAGGATGTGATTTTCGGACAAGGTAAAATCTGATTCCTCCTGCATCTCTTCCTGAATGCCATCTATCAATTTCTGTAACTCCGCATCGGTAGGTTGGGCTTCCTTAATCTTCTCCGCCAATGAGGGTTGTACTGTCAGGGCAATAAATAACATAGTAGCATCATCAATTAACACTTCCAACCCCATTCTTCTGGCTTCCTCTATAAGCCACTCATTGACTATTAAAGCTGGCAAGGAAGGGTTTGTGATTTCCTACTAAGTGCATCTGCCACCACATTGGCTTTGCTTAAATGGTATTGGATAGTGCCGGATAGAGGGGTTAAAACTGTGCTCAACTTCCACTCCGGGACTGCTTAGTTATTTAGCTTAAACTAAGTTGTATTGATTTGTCCTCTAATAGTATCCACCTTACACAATGGTATAAATCAATTCCGGTTTAGTTAATATAAAGTCTAGTGTATATAAGGACCCAGTGAAAATCAAACTCTGAGCTTATACTTCTAGAAATAGAGAGACGCAACTATTTCCATATACTTCGTCCAGTATTTCTAATCCTAAAATTTTGGGTTGAATGGCACAAGGCTGTACTACTTTGCTTACCCGGCTTTTCCTATGAGGACTTTCACTTTCGATCCTCCAATACCTAACTCAGTTTTAGAATGAATTGGAATATTGATGGAATCCCTACTGTTCACTCCCAATAACGAAGGGGACATTCAAGGACCCATTACTCCACTTATATCTATTATTGAGCAAAGTTTTGTCGAATCCTTCAGTTCCAGTTCCTTTTAATTCTTGACTGCACTTGGCTACACTAACACCCAATATAATACTGTTCATCAACTCAAATTGCTAGATCTATCATTTTCTTCCAACTACATGATATAATCCATACCTCCTAGCATCCGTCCTAAATTATCCTTTCTAGATATCCATCGGTTCATGGGTGTATAGACATATCGAGATTCAACTACGTGCCTATATATATATATATTTTTCACCGCCCCTTCAGAATCTAGACACAAATTTGGGTTTCCTACTGGATAAGGTCCCTGAACGTACTAGGCCCATACACCAAGCCAATCCCAGCATTCCCGGTAGATTTACCAACAAGTCCTGAAAATGGCTCTCTTGAGAGACATGTGGGGCCATAGGCTTACCCAAGGGTACTTAGGACCAATACTCAAAATTTCTAGGTGGTTCCCAAAGAAAGCTCGGGCCAGTCACTGAGGCCACGAGAAAAATGAAAGATAATTTCCCCCTAATCATTAGCCTACGTAACAAGTCTTGCGGAGAGTCTCTCACCGACAGCTAGCTTACGCAAGTTGGAATTACAGCTAACGACCGTGGGTGACTAAATTGAGTCGTAAACTCTAAAATCAATAATGCGTGCACAGGTGATAGGTATAGACATAAGGTACCTGACGCAATGAAATTTACCATATTGTCATGCTAACAATGTAAGGAAAATAATGAATGCTAAGCATTAGTGAGTTAGGTAAGGTACCTGCCACTGCGCCTGATGATGACTCTGCCTCATCTACAGGCATGTTGAATACACTCCCCTGGTGTTGCATGGGACCGATGGCCTGCAGGTTTGGCACATACACGGGCTTACTATACGAGCAAGTCTTGGACATATGCCCCCGCTTGTTGCAGTTGTAGCAACGAATGCCCAGGTGATGAGTTTGAGGTGTTTGTGAAAAGGCTTAGGTAAGCTTTTCTTTTGTATAAATTAGCTATTTGCTAATCCATCTCAATGTGTAAGCTTCTTCCCGTTCCCACACTTGCTTATGGTATGATTCACTATTCAAAATGTTATTCGTAATGTGCCTAACCACAATTTTTTTTTTTTTGTAGACCAAGGGCCCCAGTTCTTGATTGGTATTGGTGTATCTTGAAGTCGTTGGGCTTATGCAACATCGATCCTATAATGTATAAATTTTCCTAATATATACAATAGCTCTTTATGGTTAGGCTAATCCCAATTATCATTATATTTTACATCATTGTTCATGACTTTACCCTCATAAACCTTCGTATATGTCTTTTCTTCTTTTTTTTTTTCGTAACTCCTAGGGTTTAGTATATAGTTTCTCATCTTTTCTTCATTTCTAAACTGGTTTATGTTCTATGAAAGTCTCCTACCTTTATTTGTATTATCAAAGCATTGTTCTATCGGTAAAATTTATATATTCTCCCTTGTTCTACTGATTCTTGTTTGTGGATAAGGCTTTTAATATTTAACCCTAATTTAGAGTAAATCGGGTCGTGTGAACACTGAGTTAGTCCATGAGGTAGAGCATCGCGCTCTGATACCAAGCTGTAACACCCCCATCCCTGAACCACGGGAAATATAACCGGAGCATACAACTACGCTCTCCAACTACCAGAATCACTGATGCAGTATCCAAGACTAACTCATTCACAACGAGAAATAATAGGTAAAAAGAAAGGATTAATATTAATAACATCAGAGTTAGCAGAAGCTCGGTGATAGCATATAAAATATTGTCTATTCAAGTTTACCCCTTCAAGTACAATTCATTCTAATAAGGATCTATGTATTATCACTGTATAATAAATACACCTATCAAGAAAGGAATAAAAAGAATACACCTTTGAATCAAAAGATAGTTTATCAAAGTGTAACAAAAGATGGCCACCAGCCAAGAATCACTGTTCCCTCGTGGAACACATCTCACAGTAGCACTCCGGTCCATGATCCTCATACTCTGGAGTCCACCACTCTTCATGACCTTCTTCAGGAGTCTTGAACTCTACGCCGTCCTGCTCGAATGTACTTGCATCAACTAAAAATATGTTTCCTCGAGGAGTGAGCTTCAACTG
Organism: Telopea speciosissima; assembly: GCF_018873765.1. Classification (NCBI taxonomy): domain Eukaryota; kingdom Viridiplantae; phylum Streptophyta; class Magnoliopsida; order Proteales; family Proteaceae; genus Telopea; species Telopea speciosissima. The sequence goes on along the minus strand of NC_057917.1, from coordinate 35,461,989 downwards.
AGGCCAATGAGTGGCTAAGCCACACAAGCATACACAATAATAATAATGAATGGGGTTGACTGCAAACCATACATGATGGATGGATACCAAGGTGTCCCATACCACCAAGGTAGACCGTACATCACATACAATTTACAATCATGCTACATGAATGAATGATGATATATAGTTTTATTATTATCCACCTAACACACAACTAAGTCAGGTATAGTACTATAGCAACACCTTAGGTAACATCCCCGACATCGGTACCATAAACGGATGGTATACCAACGATGATAAACCCGAGTTGCGCTGGAAGCCTGCCGTATCGGTCTCCACCAAGAGATATACGCAAACCCCCAAGTCAAATCCCATCCTGGCGTTCGGCCCAAAATATGGTCGGTGCCTAAACTTCCCGGGTGGGTATACCCGAATAACGGTCGAAACCCATGGATTTGACCGACACCTAACCCCCTGTCGGTAAGGGTCATAGTATTGGGTAAACATTTATCCTAGCCAGCATTCACCTATTGTATGAGAGGGGTACGCATGTGCATAGGCCAGAGGCCGAGTCCATAGATACCGAAATACGATCGGCCAGCTATCCTCTCGCCCCTCAAGCCCATACGTACGTATACAAGTATGAGATGTGAATACCGAAGGTAGTCGGTCGGTCACCATCCCGTTTCCACCTAATGCAATGGACAACTCTAATGCAATTTCAAGTACGGCAATCTCAAGCCCAACACCCACTGGCACTTGGATCCCGCTTCCAAAGCCCGAGATCTACATGCCATGAGTGAGTCCATATTATAGAATCCCCAGGTCTAGCACCAACTGGCACCTGAGTCCCATTACTAAATCCAATACCATTCGCACCATAGTGCAATAAAATAAATAATATCGTAAGACAAGAATGTAAAGTCCTATCAACATCTAAACATTTATATCGTCCTATATCTTACCAATAATTATATATTATAGCACACATGCATGAATGGCATTCACAAGACACGACACACAAACATTCCATAAATTAAGACGTTTGCTTAACTCACTCACCTTGATTCTCAATCAATCGTCAGTACGAAGTTCTTCAAATCGGCGTTCGATGCCAAGTACACTGTCCCATGTACTAATACGCCCCCGAGCCAGGTCAGTCAACCTAAAGAGGGTGTACAACGTGGGGAGAGGTTAGTGTCTTAGGGCCAAAAGAGTTGGGCCCCATAAGTTATCATACAGCAAGACTATGTCATCTGCCTGTCCATGTGGCTGTCCCTCTCGGGACTTTCCACCGGCAGATCTATTTTCTCAGGGATCGACACTTGCATGTGCCTGTCCATGTGCCTGTTTCTCTCGGACTTCCCACCGGCAGATCTAGTTTCTCAGGGACTGGCACTTGCATGTGCCTGTCCACGTGCCAGTCTTGCTGTTCATGCCATTCCGAGAATGGTTTCGCAGTCCCAAAGTCTTGGGCTAAAATGGGGTATTCTTAGGGGTTTTTAGGGGTCTCTTTGGCCATGAGAACAACTCCAGCCAAGGTGCCATAGCACACACCCAACATGGGTTTGTAAACCCCATGATCGATTAGGTTTTCCTCCATTAAAATACATATGGAAAAGAAACTCATGGGTTTGGGTATGGGGGTTTTGAAAGGGTCTTTAATCAATGTTATTTAACAACCCACAAACCACACCTCTATGGTCTTCCATGAGGGTTGGTGAAACCCATAAACAGAGGTGAATCCCCAACTTAGGGTTCATAAATGGAGAAAGGGTGAAAGGTGGTTCAAGGTAGGATTAGGTGTCTTTATAACTAAGCTTCAAATATTAGCCCTTAATGGCCTTTCCATTAGGGTAGATGAAGCATTCATGGCTCATAATTCCAAACCCTAGGTCTAAAAATTACGAAATATGTGTGTGTGTGTGTGTGTGTGTGTGTGTGAGAGAGAGAGAGAGAGAGAGAGAGAGAATGCTCACCAAGGTAGGAGAGCGAGCTTGACACTTCTCTCCTTTCTTCTTCTTCTTTCTTCTCCTTCTTCCTTCTTCTTCTTCTTCTTCTTCTTTCTTTCCTTCTCTCCTTTCTTCTCCACGATTTAGGTTTTCTATTGTGAGGTGAATAGTGGTTTGACCCCTATTTACCTCACTTTAGTCTTAGGTCATGTTTGGTTAGTCTTAAGTCCTTAGGACCATTTGCTTAGGGGCTTATTTGGTTAGGTGAAAGCCTAAGGTCTAGTTTAAGTCATTGGGCCATTGGATCCACTTGGGCCCATGGCTCATGGCCTAAGTTCTAGTTACAAATAGAAAGAGGCTAAGGTCCTAAGCCTAAGCCCATTCTAGTTCTTATGCTTATTAATGGTCATGCATAGGCATGAGTTACTTGGATAGTGACTTACTCCTAGTCATCGCTAAGTGGATAAGGGCGATTCAGATGCGGGCCCCGTAAATCCCCATCATAAGGGAATTCCAAGAATATGCTTTCGTGGACTTTTTTCCCCCTTATCTCTGACGGTGAATCTTTCCTCGACAACTTCCCCCATTTCGTGGTTGATAGTCTTGTGTGATGGCTTGAGTATTATGACCCACAGTTCACGAGTGTACTTTGCTCCCGGTTCTACACAAAAGGTTCAAACCAGACCGGTGGTCAGATCGGGTTTCAAACTGGGTTTTGGGCATGGATTTAACAAAAAGAACAAGCACGTGGAGCACAAGTATCATCTCATTCGAGAGATAATACAAAGAGGGGATGTATCGATTGCCAAAGTTGATTCTGCAGATACTTTGTCTGACCCCTTAGCCAAGAGACTTACTCTAGTAGTATTTAATAGACATGTTGAGAACATGGGGATAAAACTTGTTGGACATTGGGTTTAATGTACAAGTGGGAGATTGTTGGATGTAACGTTTATGTGTCCATCAAACCCAATTTAATTTGATTAAATTAATTAATTTAGTTTTATTTTATTATGTGCTTGTCATAATTGAATATTGCATCTGTCCAATTCTAACCATTTTGTTCACAACTACGAATAGATTTGGGCAATCTATTCTATGGTTGCTATATTTTACATTCGTACAATAGTGATTGGACCAAAATATAAATATAGGTACATTTCGTGTTGAACATGATCCACGGGGATTCCCAAATTTTTCACCGTCAAGTTGTAGTTGCAAAGGGAATCTCCGGTAGTTATTTTCTCTATTCTTGAGAGACACTTGCCATTTTATTTATGTTTTATACATATGTGGTGTGTCAATGGTTGATGTCTACCGAAATGACTAACTATATATCGGCCGCTCGGTGTGCACAATGTAAATAGTTATGGATGTGATGCTCAATAAAGTTTTCACTGCCCATAAAGGGAGAACACCGAAAGAGAGTGAACTGATTTGATTGTGCCAAATCCAAGGCCTTAGTATTTTGTAAAGTGCTTGCAAAAAGTATTTTATTTTATTAATATTAAATTAAATATATTTTGGAAAAGAGTTTTCAAAGAGTTTTATGGCCAATCAAAGTCTTCTATACTCTCGTGATAAATTATAATGGACCGAAATTGTGGCGGTGACATTTATTCCATGGTTGCAATGGCCCATTATAAGTGTTAGTAGTGTGCAGAGAAAATGTAATAAAATTACCTACCACAAGGGGTTTTTTTAGGTTATGCCCTAGTAGGATCGTTCTTTACTGTGATTTTGGATAAGTTTGTCCTTATATGCAATTTAGTATAATCTTACGGACTACCCTTTAGAATCACACCACTTGGTTAGATCTGGACCGTAGGTTTGCCACCTCCTCAATTAGGTCTCTTTATATATAAAGAGACCTAAGGCCAAAGATGATTGATGATGATAGAGAAAAAATCATTAGAACAATTTGCACAAAATTATGAGAGAGCTTAGAGAGAGAAAAAGAGAGTGTTCTTCTTCCTCAAGCACTATTGGCCATTGGTGGTGAAGAAAGCGTGGGAGATCTTCTTCAAGTGTTGCATTCCTTTGGAGGAACACACCATTTGAGTGTTCTAGGTAACCTTGCTCTCCCCTTGAGGTTAGTACATTAATGTGTTTATTGAGATCCTTGCATGCTCATAAAATTTTGTGATTACATAAGAATCCCATCACTTCCAACGCCATTAACAGACAACACTAATTTTAACCATTCCAGATGGCACCAAGTGGCATGGTTGTGTATGTGGACACATCCCGAATAGGATTGGGCAACGTACTAAGGCAAAAAAGAAAGGTGGTCGCCTACGCCTCAAGGCAGTTGAAGGAACACGAGAAGAACTATCCCACTCACGACCTAGAGTTTGCTGTGGTAATTTTCACTTTAAAAATTTGGCGGCACTATCTTTATGGTGAGAAGAGAAAAATCTTCAGTGACCACAAGAGCCTGAAGTATTTCTTCACCTATAAGGAATCAAACATGAGACAGAGGAGATGGTTGGAATTAGTGAAGGACTATGACTGCAACATTCAATACCACCCTGGTAAGACCAACGTAGTGGCGGATACACTTAGCAGAAAATCCCAAACCACATCCCTCGCATCCTTGGTCCTTAGCAGACAGTTAATAAAAGAAGCTCGGAAATTCGACTTAGAACTCATGATCGAGGGGATGGCTACCTAGCTGGTAGCTATGGATATACAACTGTTAATCTGAGAGGAAATAATTGAGAAGCAGCCTAGAGACCCCGAGCTAGCGAAGATCATCTGGGAGATAGAGCGAGGAATTCATAAAGACCACGATTTCTTGATAGCCAACGATGGAGCGTTGAGATTCAAGGATAGATTGTGCATGCCAGATGACCATGATATACAAGATCGGATCCTCAGGGAAGTGCACAACTCACCCTACTTAATACACCTAGGCAACACAAAAATGTATAAGGATCTGAAGAGATATTATTGGTGGATTGGGATGAAACAGACTGTAGCCTTGTACGTGTCGGATTGCCTCACTTGTCACCAGATAAAGGCAGAGAGACACAGACCTTATGGACTGCTACAACCACTTCCAATTCCAGAGTGGAAATGGGAAAGGACTACCACGGCTTTTGTGACCAATTTGCCCAACATGAGAAAGGGGATGAATGCAATCTGGGTAATAGTCGATGGATTAACCAAGGCAGCCCACTTTATTCCCATCAAAACAACTTACTCCATGGAAAACCTCGCCCAGCTCTACATGTGATCCGCCTGCATGGCGTGCCCGTCAGCATCGTATTCGATAGGGACCTTCGATTCACATCAAGATTCTGAAAGAGCCTACAACGGGCCTTGGGTTCCCAGCTAAATCTTAGCATAACCTTCCACCCCCAGACAGACGGACATTCCGAAAGGACCATTCAGACTCTGGAAGACATGCTCAGAGCCTGCATATTAGAAATGAATGATAGTTGGGACGCCCACATCCCCTTGGTGGAATTTGCCTACAATAACAGTTACCACTCCACCATTGGTATGGCACCATATGAAGCCCTGTATGGCCAAAAATGCCACACCCCGTTAGACTAGGATAAAGTTGGGGAACAAAAGTATCTAGGTCATGAGATGATACAAGCAACTTGTGAGAAAGTGGATGTGATCAGAGAAAAGATCAAAGCGGCTCAGTCCAGATAAAAGAGCTACGCTGACAATCGAAGGAAAGACATTGAGTTTGGAGTTAGCGAGAAGGTATTTCTCTGAGTTTCTCCAACAAAGGGGTGTTGCGATTCAACAAGAAGGGAAAGTTGAGCCTAAGATACATCAGCCCGTACAAAATTCTAAAAAGGGTTGGACCAGTAGCGTATTGACTGGCCCTACCGTTGGAAGGCGTCCATGATGCATTTCATGTGTCAATGCTAAAAAAATATATCAACAACCCGACACATGTACTCTCGGCTGAACCGGAGCAGCTGATGCTGATATGACCTACGAGGAATAGCCAATGTAGGTATTAGATAGAAAGGAGCATAACCTCCGTAATCGTATGGTTGCATTCGTTAAAATTCGATAGGGGAATCGCCCACCAGAGGAAGCATCATGGGAGCATGAGGAGGAAAACGTGCTAAATATCCTCAACTCTTTAGACCATAAGGTATGCCAATTTCGAGGATGAAATTTCTGTTAGGTGGGGAGAATGTTAAACCTGCCCCAATTTGACTAAGACTCTGCTTAAAGAACAGGAATTTGCGGTTACCCACATCAATGATCTGTGGTGTGTCAGCCCAGTGGTTACAATCAGTAGGGAGCCCCCATAAATGACATCCACCTTGCTTATAAGAAGGTGGGTTGCAACACCCTGCAGCTGCTCAACCCATCACCTGTTGTACAACACAGAGTATATATATTTTCTCTCTCCTAGGTACCAAGGGGTCATGCCCTTAAATATATTCTTTTTGCATTGGTAGTAGGGTGTAGGGAAGGTACCATATGGAAGAACCAACCCCTGTGGAAGTCATAACAAAAACTCAGCAGAGCTGCATTCTCTGGACGATGCACTAGATGATTGGCCCAAAGGTCCAGTGCAAGCTCTAGAGAAGCTGAAACCTGTATTTTCCATTCCAAACTTGTGGGAACTGAGTACATTGCTTGCAAACACTCCTTATATGAACTTTGAAATTTTAGGAACCGTCCCTTACCTTTGGGTCCATGTGGGCCCCACCCATATGGCTAAAATGGGCAAGAATCCAGCTAAAAAGCATTTTGAGTTGGGGGACTGCCAAGCCAAACAGACCCTAGTACCATAAGATCTATAAATAGGGGGCCGAGCGTCAGTATTGGAATTCCTACTGTTACTAATGTTGGAGAGTAAGAGAGAAAGAAAGAAGGAGAAGAAGAGAAGAAGTAAAGAGAAGGAGGAGAGAAGTTGGGATCAAGCTTGGGAAGCCTTGGCTGAAATTACTAGAGCTTGAATGTAATCAGACCTGAGCCCATGCCATCTCTCTCACCATGAATGTACTCTATTCTTGGTGTTTGAGTTCAAATCCATAAACTATCTAGCCATGTCTTTATATGTATATTGTAATATTATCATCTAGAGAACTAGGACAGCCATGGATCATCCATGCATGCTTAGATTTCACATGATATATTTACTATCTACACTAAATATAACCTGTTAGTTCATAAATTTAGTTTCTAGCCTTGTTAGATAGATGGATATGATAAAATATGTACATATATCATATAAATGATAAGATAGAGGTGTAGATCTTAGAATGCATGATGTGTTTAATGTATTTTAGTTTAGGGTAGATGCTGTAATGGTTATGTATAATCCATGCCTATATGAATTATAGTAAATAAAGTAGTTACATGCCTGATTACAGCCTTGTATGCTTAGTTCTTTTGATGCTTGGACCCAACCCATCAACCCATTAGTAAACCATGATTAGGAACCCTGTATGCTACTGTATTAGCTTGATTATGAGTGATCCTACCCCCCTGGAATCATCCCAAGTCGAGTTGGGATGACCCCAATAGCCAAAACCAGATTTTAAATCCAGAATCTAGTGTTAACAGGGATTGGACGATGCACTAGGCGTTACACCCAAACGTCCAGTGAGGCTGTTTGAGGTTTGGTTTGATTCCAGCCCTTGGGATCATCACCCATAGGCCTAGGGCGGTTCGAGGAACCTTGTCACTATCTCCAAAGTTTATGGGGACCCTACATGTGTAAGCCATGTGGTGGAATTCATGAGATATAATGTTTTATATATCTGGGTGATGCACTGGGCGTTTGACCCAAAGACCCAGTGCAAATCCTAGAGAATTACAACTCAATATTGGGTACTCAGATCTGTTTCCATTCAAAACTAGACCAACCCTAGGACTTTAACCCATTCTAAACCACATTTGACATGTGCTAATGGTCCGGTTAACATAGGTTATAACTGTCAAACCCTGCCCCTAACTGACTGGAATCTTGACTGAAGGACAAGAACCCCTGGCATGGCATTCAAGCACACTGTGGAGTATCACTCTAGTGGTTGAAATTGATGAAGAAACCCTGGGGATGTCATCCTATATACCTGTAAGAAGATGGACAGTTGATCCCTATAATTGTATAGCCCACAGCATAATGTATTGCTTGGACTCCAGGTAATCTCTCTCCTCTCCATAAATATGGGTCCCACACCTGAAAATGAGTGAAAAAGACCCTAAATGACATGTGGGTACAAGGCCCTAACCCTGGGTCAAACCCCTGTGCAAGCCCACAGAGTTACAGCCTTGATATAATCTCTGGGCGATGCAGACACCACCCAGAGACATCGCCCAGAGTGGGAAAAACTAATTATTTAATGATTTGATCTGTGGGGACCACCCATATTGGACATGGGCACCCCCCATAGGTTGAGGGAAGTCTAAGGGACCACTTCATACCTTTGGATCACTGTGGACCCCACCTGAGTGCCCAAAATGGTTGAAAATGCAGTCAAAAATGCATTTTAAAAATAGGCCTTAGTAGCCAAACAGGCCCTAGTTATGGGTTGGGCTATAAATAGGGGGCCTTAGGCTCATTTTAGAACCCTTAGCTACTGTTCAAATCGTGGGGGAAGGGAGAGGAAAGAAAAGAGAGAAAAGAGAGAAAAGAGAGGAAGGAGAAGAAGAAAAGAGAAAGAGAAGAAAGAAGGGAGCAGCCTTGCCCTCCAAGGCCCTGGATTCGAGCAGCCCTACACCTGTTCAGGTATAAACATCCCTGCTCATACCTGCTGCCCTCTTTGTTTCTCTGTGTTTTGATGGATATCTGGCCACTGGCAGCCCAGAACAGCTAAGGGGCTGCCATGTACCATCTCTGATCTACCATGCAAGCATGATGTGTGGAAGATTTGACCATTTTATGATGATTTTCACATCTATTTTTACATCTAGAATCAAAACCAGAACTATGCCTGGCTGCACTGCTATGTGACACTGAGAACAGGCTGTTTGTGGTCTTGATTTCATGCCCTGGCTGCATGGGACCTAGCCCTAGGTGGTAACAGCCTTGGATCATTGTAATAAACATGAATCCAGCTTTGCATGCAGTAAAAATGTTGATTTGCAAATGAAGATACTCTGAGTTACTATTCACTGGGCTATCTGGGCAGCTCCTGGCAGCCAAGTGGTGGGCCCAATTGAAAATCCACAAGGACTAGTGCAAAGTATGCCCCTGGGGGTCCAAGATGACCTAACATGCATGAGGAGAAGATCCATGCACTGCCCACAACTCAAAACCTTGGAATCTCAGCCTGATTCCGGTTTTGCAATCTCTGGGCGATGCACTGGGTGATGCAGACATCACCCAGAGACATTGTCCAGTGAATGAAACTTCACTGTTTACTGATCTGACTTGGGGGACTTCACCCATAGGCCATAATACAGTGTAGGGAGGGGGGAAATGACCAAAATGCCCCTCCCCACATCTGTCCACATGTGTGAATGCTTTAGGTACCCAAGTGGGCCCCGTAGAACTTGGAAACCTTGTCGGTGATGGCCCTGCAACACTGCCAAGTTGGGGACTGTACTGTGAGACTAAAATAACCTTGGGACATGTACCAATGTGACAAATGACCATGTTGCCCCTAGACCACCATCTCTGGATGATGCACCGGGACATAGGCCTAAGGCCCAGTGCAAGGCCCAGAGAGTTCCAAGTGATGACCAACTGTACAGTGAGTCAACCCAGTGAGCTTAGATCAACCCTAGGACATCCAAAAACAGTTTGGAATATTAAATGATAAATTTCTGATTTAAATCTAGGATTTGATCCTGCGCTCAAGGCCTACAGCCAAACTGCAGTCGGAACTCAAACTATAACTGAGTTCTTAGAACCAGACCCAGGTGCGTGAAATGTTATCGAGTTTGTATGTGTAACAATATTAATTATGCCGGTAATTAAATTCTTTAATTATAAATGCTATGATATTTAATTCTGTTCAATTACTCAAAACTATTACACATTCTTTGTCTGTTGATCAACATTGTGATTTTAACATGACGATTGTGAATGTTGGACTAGATGCCGTAGTCGGCTTGGAAATGAGGCCGGTAATAGCCCGTAGTATGGGATACGGTTGACACTGCCCGACTCATACGATGCCATATAGATATGGGGCTAGAGTTTCATCACCTGTGCTATGCACCCTTGCCAACAAGGGTTAAGGTGTTGGATGATTGTGAGGACTACCGTAAAACCTCGGGCGTTTACGTCGAGAAGCCTCAGCACAGCTGGGATGCCCCAGGGCAAATTTGCCAGGAAGCCTCGGGCTACAAGCTTGGGAAGCACCGAAAGGTGAATTATGGCTATATGCCAAATAAAGTTTATGCGCTGGTAATGTGAATTGATATTAAGTCGGTTACCTCACTAGTTCAATCTAGAGGGCCGATCGGACTGACTTGGGTAGGGAGATGTTGGAGCCAGCTTGTCCTTATCCTCTCCGACAACTCAATGGGTGTATCGCGGGATAGGGTAACCAAGCCCACACCAGGGATACATGTATTGGGGATTGTAGTGGTACTAACCTGACTTAGTTGTATTGTTAGGTGGCTAATAAATAATCTGGACTTGCATATCATGTAGGATCATGTGGAATGTGGTTGCATATGCATGCACGATGATATGTTTTGCTCACAAGCTCGGTGGGGCTCATACTCTGTTACATATGTTTTTCTTCTAGATGATTCTGCAGGTGGATGCCGTTGTGGCATGGCGGCTCATTACGAGGAGGAGAGCCCTAGTTATTATGATGATATTGGTGTGAACCCCAACAAAGGTCGTACCGATGATGCGAGCGTTCTCAGTGGTTATTGATGAAGACCAGTGAGGGGTGCTTCTGATGCTTTTTGTCTTGGGGACTCATTTTTGCTTTTGACAGGAGTTTATCCCCGTTTCTGCTTCTGGTTTAGTTTTAGTCTTTTCTTTCTTTTTGGGGTTGAGTTATCTCGCCCTGTATATATATGTATTTTTCTTTTGCTTATGTATATGTCAGTCTTACTTTTCAGATGTGGGTTGTACTGGGGAATGATTCAGAACATATGTATATATATATATATATATATATATATATATATATATATATATATATATATCACCATCATTCCCGTATCGCTACGCTTTCTCTTTTGTCATTATAAATGTAGTTTATCTGCAACACTCTGATCTTACTTGTAGTAATGTGATGAATGTGGGACCGTGAATGTATTAACTGCTTCTAGATCCGAGGGATTTGGAGGATTGCCATTATGCAATTTGGGTCACCTATCTAATCCTCCCAGGGGGTGGTATGGGGTGTGACAATAACCCCAAACACGAGGTGCAGTGTCAGATACCGACTAGGATCGAGCTGATTAAAGAGCAAGCGAGACTAGTACAAGGTGAGAGGAACTACACCATGGGTGTAGGTGTAACATAACTGATGAGTCATGACAATAATAACAACAATATTTACTGTCTTTATTTATTTAAATTGCTTAATATTCTTATTTAATTCTGATTCATATGTGGTGGATATTGAAAAATGAATGTTAATTTTATACATGTGAAAATGCTAGTTTAGATGCCGTAGTTGCCTTGGAAATGAAGGGTATGGGGTGCCATAGTATAAGATGCGGGAGCCCTATACACTTCATACTATGCCATATAGAATGCATGTCATTAGGATATCATCCCCCGTTCTACGAACCCTTGCCAACAAGGGTTAAGGTGTTGGATGTCTGTGAGAGAACTTAAACTAGAGGGTATTTTCTCGGCTAAGTGCCCATCTTCAAGAAAGGTGGTATCACAGGCTAATCTTAGAGGGCTAGTCGGGCTGACCTTGGAGAGGATGCTGGAGCCGACTGGTTTTCTCTGACAACTCAATATGGTTGCTACCTGGTAAGGAATGCGATTCTATACCCGGACTGTAAGTATTGGGGATTGTAGTAGCACTTTTACCCGCCTTAGTTTTGATGCTAGCTGGCTTATTGATAATAAAGAATCTCATTTCATATAGGATTCATTTAGTTGTGCTTGCATGTGCATGCATAGTTTATATTTCATTCACAGGCTCAGTGGAGCTCATACTCTTGTATATTTCTTTTTAGATGATATTACAGGTGGACATCATGATAGCTGGGAGGGTCATCTCAAGCAAAAGGGTGATGCTGATTATGACTGTGTAGGTGTGGATCCGATCGGAGGTTATCCCTCTGGTATGAGTGATTACTATGACGGTTGAGGATGGCCCTTGAAGGGCAGGCAGCCTACTTCTTCTAACCTAGGGATTCTTTTGATGTAGATAGGAATCTACTAACTTCCCCTTTTTGTATAGCTTTGTGTGAGGCTTATGTTGTCTTGCCCCTTTTGTTGTTTTGTGAAGCTATTGGTTGGAGGTGTAATGACTGCCAGGTTGGTGGTGTATGAAAACAAGAACAATGTGGTGTATATCTTAATTTGAATGATTAATGTAAATATTAGCTTCCGCAACACTCTATATTTAAATTCTTATCCATTGTTGTGGGTGTGTGTTTGTGAATGATATTAATAGCTTCTGGATCCTTGGGATTTGATGGATTGCTACCATGCAATTCAGGTCACTGTTTGAGTTAAAATAATACCGCAAGCGTACGGGTCAATTGTAGCTACAGGTCGAACACGAGGAGATATACGACACTCTATTTAACTAACTTAAAAATAATACAAAGTGAACCAAATTAAAGTGTTAAATTAAACTAATTAAACTAATAAAAATTAATGCATCCTAACTCATAAACATCTAACAAAATTAAGGGATTAAATTGGCGTCCTAACACATGAGCATCTAACCTATCAAACTAAAGCGAATTGAAAGGAATAAAAATGCAACCACACATAATAACCACATAAAAAGAAATAAGGGAATAAAAGTGCATCCACAAACCACAACCATATAAAAAAAATAAAAGAAATAGAGGGAGAAGAAGAAGAAGATAGAGAGAGATAGAGGAGAGGGAGAATGAGATTAAGGGTTTAGAGAATGAGATACCTTGATGTGGCTGAATAAACTTACCATGGCTTCCTCTTCTAAATCTCCAAGTCTTGTCATCAACATAGGAACTTAGACTATGAAGCTTTAAACTAAAACTATTACAACCATTAAACTAGACTTATGAAATCAAAACTAAGAACTTGAAAGAACTAATCTTATGAAATCAAAACTAAAAACTAGAAAGCCAAAAATCACAATTTCGAAGGAAAAGAAGAGAAGAAGTTTCACTCAAAATTTAACTAAAAACTGAATTAAAACTAAACTAAAAACTAACTTAAAAACTGAACTAGAACTCCCTTAAAATTAACTAGTTACAACCCAAAGGGCAAAGGGCATTAATAGGGGGAAGGGGAGAAGAGAGAAGAGGGAAGTGGTAGGAGAAATATTCCCTAAGAAAAGAGAATATTCTCTTCTCCTTCCTCCTTTACAATGCCTTGAATCCCAAGAAAAAAGAAAAAAATAGAAAGAAGAAAATACAAAAAATCCTAGCTACATAAACCTTCTATTTCTAGAAAAGTAAAACTTCCAATTCTAACAAGTGCTTCCTTTTCTTTGTAGATATCTTCGCCAAGCAATGAGATCAAAGCATCTTTGACTTTTCAACCTTTCATAGGTGAGAGAATATCTTTCAAAATAAATCTCTCCTAAGTAAAATTCCAAAAGTGCCCTTGGAAAGTTGGAGGAGAGAGAGAGCAAGGGTGATGAGTAGGATTTTCACTCTATCAAATAACACAATGCCCATCATGTCCTCAAGTAAAATCATGGAGCACTGGGTGCAGCCCAATAAAAATCGTGGATAGTAGTGGGCCTTCAAAAATAATGGAATCTAGTGGCAGTGTGGGTTCCTCCATGTGGGTAGCAGTCTTCTCTCTTCAAAAATGAGAAATTATCGTAACGGTCCTGTACTTGCAGTAGATCTCCACCATTGCTAAGAAATATCTTCTACAATATCAAAAATGTCCTTGGGCAGTGGGAGAATGACTATGGGCTTGCACTACAACTCCTTTCTGACCCATTGTCTTTTCTTGGGCTGAAAAGAATAATCAACTGTACGGTGGGCTAGACGAATGCGTACTTGCATTCCGTCACGTCCAACTTGCTCCAAATTTAATCCTCTTTATAGCCATGGAAAGAAAAATGACAACTTTACGTGTAACTTGGGACATGCAGCTCCCGATAGTCCAGAATAGCCTAAAATAGCCCAAAACCTGAAAAGCACAAGAAAACACCAAAGTAACTCTGTCCCATATGGTAAAATGTATGCTTTATGCCCTAAGATTTCACACATAAATGTGTTCATCAGTCACCTACCTAATCGTCCCAGGGGGTGGTTTAGGGTGTGAAACAGAGGTGCAGGATAGCATAATTTTAGGGGACTCCTATCAGCAACCTAGGACAATGTCAAAAGTTTTTGCATGACCAAGTTGCCTACGTATCCTTTGAAAAAAAATCAAGCCAAACGTAGTTCATGCAGTTCAGATGGCTACACATAATATTTTTTAAGTTGATCTATATTGACAAGGCCCTTTAGATCTTCCCCATCAAAATCTGTGAGACGAACTACTTGCCCACTCAAGATTTCTTTCACTTAGTAAGGTCCGCTCCAATTAGGCCTGAACTTGCCCCTTGGGTAGTTGATAGGTGCCCTTTGCTCTCGGAGAACCAAATTCCTTCTTCAATGTTATGAGGGCGAACTCCTTTGTTGAATGCCCTTGCCATCCTGAGTTGGTACTTCTTGAGGTGATCCATAACTTTCATCCTCTTTTCATCCAATAGATTAAGTTCATCGTGTCTTGCCTGCATCAATTCCTCTTCAGGTAATTTGTTGTCCATTAATACTCTAAGAGATGACACTTGGATTTCCACAGGTAGCACTGCCTCCATCCCATAGACCAAGGAATAAGGGGTTGCCCCAGTAGAAGTTTAAATTAACATCCGATAGGCCTATAATGCATATGGCTGCTTCCAATGCTCCATTAGTTTATGATCTATAAGTCGTAGATCGATGCCTTTGGATACCAAACTTGGTGCATAATTTATCCGCCTTTCCCCAGAAATGCGTTCCTTGATCGGATATGAGGGTATGTGGTACTCCATGATGTTCTCCTTGATGAACGTTGCTACCTTTGCAGCAGTTAGGACAGTATAAGACTATGCCTCCACCCATTTGGTGAAATAGTCTATGGCAACAAGGATGAATTCATGTCCATTGGATGTCTTTGGCTTCACTTTCCCTATTATGTCAGTGCCCAATGTTGAAAATGGCCAATGAGCATTCAACGAATGAAGGTCTGTTAGAGAAATATGAATGATATTGGTAAATAACTGGCATTTATGACACCTCCCGACGAACGATGCACAATCGGCTTCCATAGTTGTCCAATAATATCCCATTCTGAGGATTTTCTTAGCGAGCATCTTGGCAATCAAGTGTGGTCCGCAGATCCCTTGGTGGACTTCTTCCATAATCACCCGGGCTTGGTCTTCATCTATCTAATACCCTAATTTTGGATTAGGGGTTTGGTCTTTTTACCTAATAAAGGATTAGGGCAAGCTGATATGTAGGAGCTTGGACTAGCCGGAGGTGTACACATACATGCATGGTAAGTAATGTACCCTAGTGTAACACCCTTAATTTGAATTATTCTTTGCCTAAGTGTAGAATTAGGGTTGTTAAAAAGATATATAATTTGATTTGAAAAATAATTCATAACTAGTAACCTAGCCTAGTGTTTTGACAATTGGTTCGAGTGATTAGAGGTTTCTGGTTCCATTCTTTAGAGGTTGAGTTAAAGATTTTTTTTATAATTTTATAGGGCTTAAAGGGAGCTTCTACGATTCTAGCTTTGGAGGTCATTGAATTTGTAAGAATTTAGTTAGGGACGTATTATGGATTGATAAGGAAAGGTGAGGTGGCAATCTCCATTTGGCTGAAAACTCAACCTTGGAGAGAGAAAATCCTCATAAAATAAAATCCCAACAAAAGAAAGAATTTAGCTAAAATTAAAATACCTAATCTAAATTTATAAAATCTCAAGTCAAGATTCCATTTAAAATATTTTCAATGGAGGGCAAGTAAAGAGATCTAGTTAGAGACTAAATCGAATTCTTCCCACCTCCTTCCTTTCTTGTTAGGATTAAATTCCCATAACCAAATCCCAAATCTCATGCCCCTTTATCAAAATCGTGAGAGAGGAAGGGAAAGAGGAATAAACATGAGAGAGAGAGAGAGAAATTAGTGGGCTATAGAGAAGAAGAGAAGAAGAAGAAGAGGAAAAAAGAGGGAGAAGGAGATTCGGACTATGCAGAACCAGACACTTGATGTCCAATTTCAACCTTTTTTTGAGCCAAATTGAGAAAATCTTTTTCACGATAAAATGTAGCCTCATCTCTTATCTTCGCAATCCAACTTGAATCAGCCCAATCAGAGATCTGAGCAGAGAGATATCTCTGATTTACTGAAGGTAGGTCTTTTTGTAAAAAATCTATGTTTTCCAAATCTGAGTTTAAGCAATACCTTGAAGTTAATTTCATCATCACCTTACTCATAGGACTACATTAAATTGATTTTAAAGTAGGAAGAGGTAGTAGATCAACAACATTGAAGCATTGGTTTGAGGCCACCTATAGAAACCCTAGTCGCTTCACACAAGGTGAGTAAATCTTCAACCATAATACTTGATATTTTTCCTTCATATAAAATTTATTTTTAAACATTATTTTAAATCAGAAATTTAATTTTAGATTGAGATTTAACATGCCAAAAACATATTTCATTCATGCTTTTTACTCAATTAAAATTTTCACACATGATTGCTTGTAAGGAATGGTGATTTCCTTATGATTTAATTTTGTTACGCCCGTGCCCAAATCCAAACAGTGATGTTTGCCTAATTTAGTATGTTTGGAAGATTCTAATAATTGTAAACAACCCCTATTAAAACCCCTCTCAACCCCTACCTAAATACCCTTGAAGTAGGCGAGATCATCAGAGTCAATTCAAATTCTGGTGTGCTATCAATGCACTACAAGAATCTTTGAACCTAATTTCGAGGACCTTTCTTTATGATTTGATCAATAGTTTTTTCATGAACAATGTAGCCCTTTAAGTCTAGTTTACAACACATTTTGAATCGCATCATTTCATTATATATCGATCGAGTTATGGCCAAAATCAGGCCCATAATGCACATGCACACAGTCCGCCACTGCATCATCTGCCAAGTACGAAAATGATATTATTTCAGTCTAGTTTCATCTTGCCTTGACCCAGGGCTTAACCCTTGGTTATTTTAGACCATTTGTGACCCATATGGCCTAACTAAACCCTATGAACACTAACCTAAAACCTATTTGGATTCTATTGTGTTTTAAAACCCATTTCAAACCCCAAATCAACCCCCAATCAAACACACCTTTGAATCCTTATCAAAATAGGTGGAAACCATAGCCCCCTCTCATTTCTCCCATCTCCTGCACCTAAGAGAATAGAGAGAACGTGGGAAGCAAGAAGGAAAGAGAGAAGCAGAAAGAAGAAAGAAGAAGGAAGAAGATCACTCCCTTGTTGTCCCAAATCCATATTTATACCATTTGTGAGCTCCACCTTCTTTCCAGTACCATTGGAACCCATTCCAACCTTGGAGCTCATGCAGGAGAAGAAGATTGAGCCACTCCAAGCTCAAGAACACCTCCCCTTTGCTGTTCCATTGATTCCCCATTGTAAGCAACCCTTTCCCTCTCTATTTCTATTGCTTCCTCTTAGGTTTAGATGAGTTAATGATCAACATTAGTTTGGATCATAGGGCTTCTTGCTCTAAATGCTTTATCCCTTCTGTTTGATGTTAAAGACATCAACTATTGACCTAGAATCACTCATCCTCAGCCCCATGACTTAATTGCCATAAAACCCTCTTGAAGAACCTCCAATTTGAGAATTTTTTATGTTGGAATCCATCCAATTTCCTACCAAACCATAGGAGTTCTATTTCTAATTAGTTTATTCACCTAATTGAATGCCTAGAGCACCATTTGGAACCCTTGAACACCCCATTCCCTTGCTTTTGGCTGAGATGCCATGAAACCCCCTTTTATAGACCTTCATTTTGAGGTTTTGAGCATTGAACACCCAATCCATGCCTTGGGACCTAATTAGGATCTAATGTACATGTTTAATGGCTCTTTTGGAGGCCTAATACATTACCCCATAGGTCCCAACCGATCCCATGGCCGTTAACCAGGGTTTGGAATCAATCCAAGCCATTTCCTGTACTTTCGGGCTCTAGCGGACGATGGCATCGTCCGCCAAGGTAAAATTGAGCATAGCCCGCCTCTTTTATTTAAAGGCCACACTACTTGCATAGTCTGCCAGACTAGCGGATGATGCCATCGTCCGCCAGGTGCATGATCCGCCTAGGCCAAATCGATACTGAATTGGAGTTTTAACTTTGGACCTTGGACACTGACACTCTCTCACCTACTGTACACTTGTATGATGATATGCTAGGCTAGCGTATGCATACGGGAGGACCATATACTACATGGAAGATAAGATTACCTACGCTTCAACTCGGTGAGTGGATCCAACACTTGAACTATTTTACGGCGTGTTTCTCATTAGGCATCAACTAGATGTGCATGTTGGTTGAATGTGTGTATGATATGCATGTTTGCTTCATCTTTAATTTGTTTAAATTAATAGAATCGGACATTATAAAGAAAGAACATGATCACTATGCATATTGATATTTATGAGAATAAAATATGGACATTGTAGAATACTTTATGTTTATAACTTTTCCTATTGATTGATTGATGGATTTGATTCGGGTGGTGATCGGCCGACCATTACTTCGGTATCATACCCGCCGTATTGTTATTTGGTGGGTGTAAGCTGAAGAGACGAGAGGATAGTAACCTCCGGATTAGGCACTATGGACTCGATCTCCAGGCTACACTCGCATAGTGTGGGATTGTAAAAATAAATATTTCATTCAATAGTTGTTTGCTGGCTAGGAAGTGATATACCCAGTACTACGACCCTTTTGACAGGGGTGAAGGTGTCGGGAAAACCCATGGATCTCGACCGTATTTCGGGTAGCCCACCATGAAGTCATCGCTGTCACACCCTAAACCACCCCCTGGGATGATTAGGTAGGTGACCCAAATTGCGTAACGGCAATCCGCCAAATCCCACGGATCTAGAAGCAGTTATTACATTCACGGTCCCACATTCATCACATTACTACAGGTAAGATCAGAGTACTACAGAGTGTCAGAGTATCTACAATTATAACAAGAGAGAAAGCGTAGCGATATGGGAATGCTGGTGTTATATACATATATGAAGTGTTTTGAAACATTCCCACCCAGATACAACCCACAGAGAGAAACAAAGCTGACAAATCCAAAAGGAAATATATATATATACATATACAGGGTGAGATAACTCAACCCCAAAAGAAAGTAAGAAAAACTACAGCTAAACCAAAAGTAGAGACGGGGATAAACTCCTATCAAAAACAAAAAGGAGTCCCAAAGATAAAAAAAACAACATCAAGTGCACTCCTCACTGGTCTTCATCAATGACCACCGAGAATGCACGCATCATTGGCATGACCTCTGGCGCGGTCCACACCAATATCATCATAATAACTAAGGCTCTCCTCCTCGTAATGAGCCTCCATGCCACAGTGGCATCCACCTGCAGAATCATCTACAAGAAAAACATGTATAACAGAGTGTGAGCTCCACCGAGCTTGTGAGCAAAACATATCATCATGCATGCTCATGCAACCACAACTCACATGATCCTACATGATATGCAAGTCCAGATTATTTATTAGCCACCTAACAATACAGCTAAGTCAGGTTAGTGCTACTACAATCCCCAATACATGTATCCCTAGTGTGGGCTTGGTTATCCCTTCTCGCGATACACCTATTGAGTTGTTGGAGAAGATCAGCCGGCCCCAGCATCTCCCTACCCAGGACAGCCCGACCGATCCTTTGGATTAACTCCCATGAGGTAACCGACTCAATATCAATTCACCCAAACCGGTGCATAATCATTATAGGTGGCATTCCGCCAAAAATTCACCTTTCGGTGCTTCCCAAGCTTATAGCCCAAGGCTTCCTGACAAATCTGCCCTGGGGCATCCCAGCTGTGTTGAGGCTTCCCGGCGTAAACGCCTCTAGGGTTTTACAGTAGTCCTCACAGTTGTCCAACACCTTAACCCCTGTTGACAAGGGTGCGTAACATGGGTGATGAAACTCTAGCCCCATGTCTATATGGCATTGTATGAGTTGGGCGGTGTCAACCGTATCCCATACTACAGGATACCACTGGCCTCATTTTCAAGCCCACTACGGCATCTAGTCTAACATTCACAATCATCAGATAAGAATCACAGTGTTGATCAACAGACAATCAATGTATAGTAATTTGAGTAATTCAACAGAATTTAAATAACACAGCATTAATAACTTAAGAACTTTAATTGTCGGCATAGTAACATAGTTACACGTACATATATGATAATACTTCACTCACCTGGGTCTGGTTCTAAGAACTCAGTTGCAAATTCAGTTCCGGCTATAGTCTGGCTGTAGGCCTCGAGCGCGGGATCAAATCCTAGATATAAATTAGAAATTGTCATTTTAATATCCCAACCTATTTTTAGAGGTCCTAGGGTTGATCTAAGCTTACTGGGTTGACCCGATGTACACTTGGTCTTCACTTAGAATTCTCCGGGCCTTGCACTGAGCCTTAGGCCTATGTCCCAGTGCATCATCTAGAGATGGTGGCCTAGGGGCAAAATGGTCATTTATAGTATTTGTGCATGATCCTAGGTTACAATAGGCTTACAGTGCTGTCCCCAACTTGATAGTGCTACAAGACCAATCACAGGCAGGGTTTCCAAGTCCTGTGGGGCCCACTTAGGTTCCCAAGCATTTATTCACATGAACAGATGTGGGGAGGGGCATTTAGGTTATTTCCCACCATCCCACACAATTACATGGCCAAAGGGTGAACTCCCCCAAGTCAGATCAGCAAAACTATCAACTTCCATTCACTAGGCGATGTCTCTGGGTGATGTCTGCATCACCCAGTGCATCGCCCAGAGATTTCAAAAATGAGATCTGGCTGAGTTTCCAAGGCTGCTGGCCATGGGCAGTGGCCACATCATTCCCCCATGCATGTTTCGTCATCTTGGACCCCCAGGGGTGTTCTTCACTCAAGTCCATGTGGATTTTCAACTGGGCCCACCACTTAGCTGCCAGAGGTTACCCAGACTGCCTAGTAAATAGTAACCACGATTTCTCCAACTTCCCAGACTTGGTTTCAGCCACATGCAAGGTTGATTATAGGTATAATACACTGATTCAAGTCTGCTACCACTTAGGGTTTGGTTCCATGCAGCCAGGATAAAGATCCAGGACTCCAAACAGCCTGTTTTCAGTGTAACTGGGCAGTGCAGCCATGCACAGCCAGGTTTCGGTTCCATATCAGCAAAACAGATATAAAAATCATCTTTAAACACTCAGATCTTCCATGCATCATGTTTGCATGGCAGATCTGAGGTGGTACTTGGCAGTTCCCAGCTGTTCTGGGCTGCCAATGGCTAGATAGCATTCAAAATCATACAGATACATGAGGATGAACAGTAGCAGCATATGTACAGCATCTCAGGGGTTAGATTATATACCTGAATGCACAGGGGCTTACTCGAATCAGGCCTTGGATGCAAGGCTGCTTCCCCCCTCTTCTTCCTTCTTCTCTTTTTTCTTCTTCTTCTTGTCTTTCCTTCTTTTCTTTCTTCTCCCTTCCCCATGATTTGAACACTACCAAGAGCTCTAAATGAGCCTATGGTACCCCTATTTATAGGCCCAGCCCTAACTAGGGTCTATTTGGCTGTTAAGGCCCTTTTCCAGAATGCATTTTGTACTGCATTCTCAGCCATTCTGGGCACTTGGTGGGGTCCACACTGAACCAAGGGTATGAGGTGGTCCCTCAGACTCCCCTCAACCTATGGAGGGTACCCATGTCCAATATGGGTGGTCCCCATAAATTAAATCCTTAAATTAATGTTGTTTTGCACTCTGGGCGATGTCTCTAGGTGATGTCTGCATCTCCCAGAGAATTCAGCAAGGCTGAATCTCAGTGGGCTTGCACAGGGGTTTGACCCATGGTCAGGGCATTGTCCCCACATGTCATTTAGGGTGGGTCCCACAGTTGTGAAGAGGAGAGAGAATACTTGGAGTCCTGGCAGTACATTATGCTATGAGCTGTGCAGTTGCAAGGGTCAGATGTTCATCTTCTGACAGGTATGTAGGAAGACTTGCATAGGGTTTCTTCATCAATCTCAATCACTGGAGTGATACTCCACAGTGTGCTTGAAGGCCCTGTCTGGGGTTCCTGTCCTTCAGTCAAAATTCCAATCAGTCAGGAGTAGGGTTTAACATTTCTCCCCACCTAGCAAAAATTTCATCCTCGAAATTTGCTTACCTTGTAATTCGAAGAGTTGAGGATATTTTTCCTTCATTTCTTCTTCACGTTCCCATGAAGCTTCTTCTATCGGGTTGTTTCCCCAATGAACTTTTACAAAAGCGACTGTGCAGTTATAGAGATTATGCTCCTTTCTATCCAATATCTCCGTAGGTTGCTCTTTGTAGGTCATGTCCACATCCAACTGTTCAGGTTCAGTTGCTAGTACATGTGTCAGGTTGTTGATGTACTTCCTTGGCATCGACACATGGAAAACATTGTGGACGCCCAACAAAGATGGTTGTAATGCTAGTCGGTATGCTACGGGTCCCATTTTGTTAAGAATTTCATAAGGACCGATGAATCTTGGGCTCAACTTGCCCCTCTTGTTGAAACGTAGCAATCCCTTTGTTGGTGACACTCTAAGGAACACTTTTTCCCCGACTTCAAATTCAATGTCTTTTCTTTGATTATCCGCATAAATTTTCTATCTTGATTGGGCTGCCTTAATTTTCTCTCTTATGACATCTACCTTGTCACAGGTTGCTTATATCATCTCTGGCCCAAGATATTTTCTTTCGCCAACTTTGTCCCAATTTAACGGGGTTCGGCACTTCCGACCATAGAGAGCTTTGAATGGTGCCATGCCAATGGTGGAGTGATAACTATTATTGTATGCAAATTCCACCAAGGGTATGTGAGCATCCCAACTATTGTTCATTTCTAAAACACAGGCTCGAAGCATATCCTCCAGAGTCTGGATAGTTCTTTCTGACTATCCGTCTGTCTACGGATGGAAAGCTGTGCTAAGATTCAGCTGAGATCCCAGTGCCTTTTATAAACTCCTCCAAAACCTTGAGGTAAATCGAGGATCTCTGTCAGACACAATACCGACAGGCATGCCGTGTAAGTGGACTATATTCTCTGTATATAATTGGGCAAGCTTCTCCATAAAATAACTTATCTTGATTGGTAAAAAGTGAGCTGCCTTTGTCAATCCGTCTATAATCACCCAAATCGCGTTCATGCCCTTCCTGGTGTGGGCAGATTTGTCATAAAATCCATAGTGATCCTTTCCCACTTCCATTCAGGTATAGGAAGTGGCTGCAATAATCCATACGGTCGGTATCTCTCTGCTTTTATCTGTTGACAGGTGAGGCACTTGGACACGTATATTGCTATGGTCTCTTTCATTCCCATCCACTAGTAATACTTCTTCAAGTCCTTGTACATCTCCGTACTTTCGGGGTAGATTGTATAGGGTGAGTTGTGCGCCTCTTTAAGGATTCGATCTTGGACATCATAATCATCAGGCACACATAATCTGTCTCAAAAGTTCAATGCACCATCAGGAACCATTAAAAAATCTGGGTCCTTATGGACTCCTTGTTGTACTTCCCAAATGATCTTAGCCAGCTCAGGGTCCAATGGCTGTTTTGTAATTACCTCTTCCCATATCGACGGTTGTAGATCCATAGCTGCTAATTGTATAGTTGTTCCTTCAATCACGAGTTCTAGATCAAACTTCCGAGCTTCTTCTACCAATTTCTCACTTACGACCAAGGAAGCGAGAGATGCAATTTGAGATTTTCTACTTAATGCATCTGCTACCATGTTGGTCTTCCTAGGGTGGCACTGGATTTCACAGTCATAATCCTTCACCAGTTCTAACCACCGTCTCTGTCTCATATTTAGCTCCTTCTGGGTGAAGAAATACTTTAGACTTTTGTAATCGCTGAAGATTTCACTCTTTTCACCATATAGGTAATGCCACCGTATCTTTAATGTGAAGCCTAACGTTGCCAATTCTAAATCATGAGTGGGGTAGTTCTTTTCATGTTCCTTCAATTGTCTGGAGGCGTAGGTGACTACTTTACCTTTTTGCATTAGGACGCCACCCAATCCTATCCTGGATGTATCAGTATATACCACCATTCCTCCGGTGCCATCCAGAATGGTCAAGACTAGAGTTGTTACCAATTGGTTTCTCAATTCCTGAAAACTTTTCTCCCATGCTTCATTCCATTCAAACTTGGCGCCTTTCTTTGTGAGTTTTGTCATGGGTGCCGAGATGCATGAGAAATTCTCAATGAATCAACGGTAATATCTAGCCAATCCTAAGAAACTTCGGATCTCCGTGGCACTCTTTGGAGTCTCCCATTTGAGAACCACTTTCACCTTGCCTAGGTCTACTTTAATGCCATCCTCGGTGACGATGTGTCCCAGGAATCTGATCTGGTGTAGCCAAAATTCACACTTACTGAACTTGGCGTAAAGCTAGTGTTCTCACAACCGCTACAACACAAAGGTAAGGTGTGGAGTGTGTTCTTCTTCGCTCTTAGAGTACACCAAAATGTCATCAATAAACATAATGACGAACTTATCGAACACGTCATGGAATACTCTATTCATCATATCCATGAACGCTGCCAGGGCTTTGGTTAACCCGAACGACAAAACCAGGAATTCATAATGTCTGTATCGAGTTCAGAATGCCATTTTGTGAATATCACCGCTCTTGATCTTCAATTGATGGTATCCCAACCTAAGATCGATTTTGGAGAAAACTCTTGCTCCTTGCAGCTGATCAAGCAGGTCATTGATGCGCGGCAACGGATATCGATTCTTGATGGTCAGCTTATTTAACTCGCGGTAGTTGATACACAGCCGCATACTACCATCCCTCTTCTTAACGAACAACATGGGTGCTCCCTAGGGTGATACGCTGGGTCATATAAATCCTTTCTTCAGCAGGTCTTGAAGTTGGACCTGCAACTCCTTCAGTTTGATTGGCGCCATCCGATAGGGTGCCTTGGATACTGATGCTACACCAGGAACTAGATCAATTGCGAACTCTATGTCTTGCTCAGGTGGTAGCTGGGTTAGATCTTCTGAAAAAACATCAGGAAATTCTCTGACGACATCAAGTTCCTCCAAGGGTTTTATCTTTGCCTCCGTGTCTATCACAGTGGCCAAAAAGCCTTGGTATCCTTCATCTAACAACTTTCGCGCCTGGAGGGCAGATAAGGTTATCCTTCTGGGTTTCCTCCTTGGTTCACTTTGATAGGTGAATACTGACCCATCTTCCATCTTAAATACTACCTTCTTTTCCGCACACATGACGTTTGCACCGTAGGCGGACAACCAATCCATGCCTAGTATCACGTCAAAGTCCTTCATATCAAACTTTATCAATCGTGCGGTTAGATTCTTCCCACAAATCTTAATCTGGCAAGGGTCGTATACCTCTTTCAAACTCACGACACTACCCACCGGTGTGCTGACTACTAACTCATGCCCGATGTCCCTCGGTTGATCTTTCATCCTACTCGCAAAAGTGGTAGAAACAAAAGAGTGGGATGCGCCCGAGTCAAATAGTACTCGTGCAGGTATGGTTGAGACATTCAGGGTACCTAGGGTTTGTATATAATTTAGGTTACATGAAGTAAACCAACTATTCCCTATAATTTAGTAGTGTTCATCAACTTACCTGTCAATACATCGGGGTTTGCCTCAGCTTCTTCATTCGTCATTGCGAACACCTTTCCTCACGTCTTATTGTCCCATGGCTGAAAAGGTCTAGCGTAGGGCTGATTCGATGAGTTGTTGTTGTACCCATGCATTCTACATTCTTTAGCCATGTGCCCTTCCTTATTGCACAAATAGCACTTATAGGGTGGAACAGCAGGTGCTGAGGCTTGGCTCACTTGACTCGTAGCTGGTTGGGCTGGTGAAGCTGCGGTTGTCGCTTGACTCGTAGCCGATTGAGCAGGTCGATTGAAAGTGGGGCGAAAAGGGTTCTGACTCACGTTCAGCCTACGATACGAAGTCGGATTAGGGCTTGAACTTGTTCCTCGATAAGCTGTATTTGGCCATCCAAAAGTTTAAAAATTATTTGGCCTTTTGTTCAACCCAGGCGATGTTGTAGCCTTCTCTTTCTCTTTCTCCTTAAACCTATCTTCCATTGTCTTCGCCTTGTCGACCATCTAAGCATAGTTCCGGATGTTCATAATTGACAATACTGACCCAATCTCAGTTTTGAGTCCTTTCTCAAATTTCTTTTCCTTACTAACTTCCCCTCTCAGGTGCTCTGGAGCGAAATGGAATAGGTCTTCAAACCGTTGTTGGTAATCCAACACTGATTTGGTCCCTTGCACCAGTGCAGTGAACTCAGCTTCTTTCCTGTCCCTGAAGCTCTCCGGGAAGTAGTTCTTGAAGAAAACTTCTTTAAATTGCTTCCAAATTTGGCTTAGTGGCCTTCCACCAAGCTTCAGCCTCATTTTGTAGCTGATAACCCGCACATATCAGCTTCTATTTGTTCGTGCATTCAAGCACTTCAAATGCCTTCTCTAGGGTACTAATCCACCATTCTGGCTGCATTGCCTCAAAAGTTATTTTGGGAAACTTGGGTGGTTGGAGTTTCTTGAATCTCTCTATAACCTTGGCGATAGAGTTTTCTGCTAACTGTTGAGGCACAGGTGGTGGAAATAGTATGGGCCGATTGGGTGGTGGTGGTGCCACACACTCATGCATCATGGTTGCAAACTGCGTAGACATTTGACCAAGCAATTCTTGTTGTTGTTACATGGTCCACATCATAGTGGTCATAAATGCAGTTACATCGCCAGCTGCCACATTCGACTGAGGTGCTGCAACAGTGGTTGGTGCAACCGCTAGTGCCTCTGATGAAGCAGCCGATGCTTTAGAATTTTGAGCCTCCATCCCATTTGGCAATTCAACCTCCGGTATAACACGAGGTTGTTTTCCTTTACGACCACCACACGAACTTCTTCTTGTGTTGACCATTGTTGCTTCTCTGAAAAGAGGACCATGTTCAGTATTCCAATATCGTTCATAGGGGTCAACAATTTGTTCCTAGTTAGTGCATGTACAAGCCTAGTCCAAAGTTCCAGTGAATTTCATGAGTCGCACCAATAAGATATATTGTTAGATATGTCTTCTTTGTTTGTTATAAGGTATTTCTTTCATTTATTTATTTGTGTTCTATTTCTTACATATTTTATGCAATGATAAGCTATGCATGACACTATATGATAAATTTTAGATTTTTAAATAAAAGTCTTTTAGTTACTTACCTGCTCTAACAGGCAAGCAATTTCAGTCTCCTCCCGGTCACAAATTCCACTGCAAGCAGGTATTCTATGTCAGCTCTAACTTCCTCCATTAAGGATAGATAGAAATCTCGTTCCCCTGGTCCACTAATGGCAGCGAGGGCTAAATAGAAGTCCAACCGGTTCTCAGCTCAGGGTAGTACTAGTCGTATCCATCTCAGTCTCTCTCGTAGCTATCTAATATAGATCATGATGCTAGGGTCTCCAGCCTGGATAGGGTGGTAAGTCCTGTCATTAAGAGGTTCTAAGCATCAGGTTATACTTAATTAAAAGAATTAAGTACACGTCTATTGGAATTTAAATGACTATAAACAATAAAAACATAATTGGGTTGGCTCGAGGTACCTTAGTGTCTAAAATCTCAGATTGACTAGACACTATTAGACCCTAATCTTGGCTGACCTAGGCTGTGGGTATGGTAAGATCTACGCTCACTTCACGTCGTAAATACATATTACAACATACCTACGTATCTATGTTCGGGTTTGCATTGCATCACACCACTCAGTTCATACAAACACAGTATTAATCTTAATTATTTACACACACTATTTCTTATAGATGTATAAATATATTCTCCTATTGTTCGATACTTAAATTAGTCACAAAAGCAAGGAATTCCCATTTCCATGTGTTTTACTAAAAATCCCTAGTAGGGGTCGTATTCTCCTAACTAGATTATTTGATACAATTGTGTTTATTTAATTAATTAATTTAATTAATTGTTATTACCTTTTTTTTAATACCCATTATGATTATTTTGTGAAAATTCATATTTCCATGTTTATTGAAGTTATTTTAGGTAATACTAAAGTTCCCATATGTTAAAACACAAAAACAGCAGAAATAAAATCACTGGACGATGTCTATGGGTGTTGGATACATCGCCCAGAGAATCGGGGCGTAGGTATAACAGTCCGAGGGGGGCCCATTTTATTCCATTCTTTTCCTAAACTTCTCTAAACACCTAGGGCAACTCTTTGGAGGGTAGTGTGGCCTTTTCCACACCAATTTCTCACATTTCCTCGGGTCTCTCGTGAATCTAGGTAAGCTTAGGTAAGATTTCTTGGTTGTTTTTACTAGATTAGGTTTTCTTTTGTTCCTTCTTGCTTTAGCTAGAGTTTTTGTTAAATTTCCTTACCCTAACCATTTCTTTTCCTTTCCTTTTGCAGCCTAATGTCTACTAGTCACCGTACGGCAAGGAAATCAGTAGCCCGCAAGAGGCTATGGGTTGAGAGCAAACATTCTGCTTCCTCTTCGATGCTTCCATCTTCTACTAGGGATGATTCATCATCGGAGGAGCCAGAGTTTGACCGATTTCTCTTCTCTAGGTATGAGCATTCTAGGGACTGGGAGAAATTTAGGTCACTCAAGATAGTCAATGGTCAGGTAGTGCAGGCGGATGACTTCCATCAGTATAGCCTATTTACTAGGTTCAACACCTTAGGTAGGCCCTCTATGTTGACACCTACTGAACCTTGTTATCCAAACTTGGTTTGGTATTTCTACTGTAATTTGGTGCCATCTGGGGCAGAAGAGTTTGGCTTGGAGAGCAGAGTGAAAGGAGTGGATATCAGGTTGACCACTACCTCACTAGCAGGGATATTGGGGCTGCCCAACACTGGGGTGAGGTGCTATTACAAGCCCCATGTTGACATCTCTGAGATGTTCTCATTGGAGACCAGGAGGAGGATCTTCAATGCATTGATGGGTCTGAGAACACACCTAAGTCAGAGGCTTCCTACAAGGCTAGTGGTCAAGTTATTAGTAGGTGTGTGACCTACAACATCTATCCCAAGGGCGGTAACAGGGGTAGCATTTCTATGTTGCGAGCGTGTATCACCTACTGTTTACTGGGAGCAGGTAGAGGGGGTCCAGTCATAAACCTCCCATACCTACTGCTTCAGGTCATGCTATATCCCGCACAGAACCCATCAGATGGGAACCTTCCATATGGGAAGTTCCTTACCTTAGTCTTTCGGCACTTCGAGGTTCCTTTAGCGGGAGAGTATGTGGAGAGGGATAGATCCAGACCCATTGACAAGACCTCGATACTGAAGATGAAGGTGCCAGGGGGTGATCCGCAGGAAGAGGAGCAGATGCCAGGAGATGAGCAGCAAGGATAGATACAGGGTAGGCATGGTGAGGAGCATGGAGACGAGAATGGAGAGGAGCGTGGAGAGGAGGTGCAAGGTGACATACAGGGAGAGGAATATGGAGACTTTGAGGGGATTGGCACACAGTTCACGGATTTTCCTGCTTATCGGGCGACGGGTGCCACTAGCTCGCACGTGCTGGAGCCATCGGAGTAGGCACAGGAGATGTCACAGTTCTAGGGTCTCAGCACCCAGCTTTCTGACATGTCGACTAGGATGGATCTAGGATTCTCATCTTTGGAGAGCAGAGTAGTATCTGTAGAGCAGCGCCTGAACTTTTGGGACAGGTTCTACCGTGTTGACTCACGCCAGACTTAGCCTCCATCGGAGTAGTTCTTCCAGCCAACATTGATGTTCCTGCTACGTGGTTCAGACCTGTATATATATATATATATTTTTTTTATTTTATTTTATTTTATTTTGTTTTTGCTTATGTATTTTTTTTTTCAAAATGTATGTAGTTTTTTTTTGTCAGCTCATGTAAATATTGAATGTAGTGTCTATCAAAGCTTATGTAGTGGCTCGGCCACAGTTGTCTTTATGTTAATGAAATTGTGCATCTTTTGTTTATTTACATGTACCTCCCCTGTGGCTTTTAGTTATTACTTGTTTTAATATTAGTAACTTATCAGACCTAATCTGCATCCCATGAATGTAAGAAGAGCCTCACGCTCTGATACCAAGCCCTGTCACACCCCAAACCACCCCCTGGGAGGATTAGGTAGGTGACCCAAATTGCGTAACGGCAATCCGCCAAATCCCACGGATTTAGAAGCAGTTATTACATTCATGACCCACATTCATCACATTACTGCAGGTAAGATCAGAGTGCTACAGAGTATCTACAATTATAGCAAGAGAGAAAGCGTAGCGATACGGGAATGTTGGTGTTATATACATATATAAAGTGTTTTGAAACATTCCCACCCAGATACAACCCATAGAGAGAAACAAAGCTGACAAATCCAAAAGGAAATATACACATATACATATATAGGGTGAGATAACTCAACCCCAAAAGAAAGTAAGAAAACTACAGCTAAACCAAAAGCAGAGACGGGGATAAACTCCTATCAAAAACAAAATGAGTCCCCAAGAAGAAAAAAATATCAAGTGCACTCCTCACTAGTCTTCATCAATGACCACCGAGAATGCACGCATCATCGGCACGACCTCCGTCGGGGTCCACACCAATATCATCATAATAACTAGGGCTCTCCTCCTCGTAATGAGCCTCCATGCCACAGCGGCATCTACCTACAGAATCATCTAGAAAAAAAACATGTATAATAGAGTGTGAACTCCACCGAGCTCGTGAGCAAAACATATCATCATGCATGCACATGCAACCACAATTCACATGATCCTACATGATATGCAAGCCCAGATTATTTATTAGCCACCTAACAATACAGCTAAGTCAGGTTAGTGCTACTACAATCCCCAATACATGTATCCCTGGTGTGGGCTTGGTTACCCCTTCCCGCAATACACCTATTGAGTTGTCGGAGAAGATCAGCCGGCCCCAGCATCTCCCTACCTAGGACAGCCGATCGATCCTCTGGATTAACTCCCGTGAGGTAACCGACTCAAGATCAATTCACCTGAATCGGTGCATAATCATTATAGGTGGCATTCCGCCAAAAATTCACCTTTCGGTGCTTCCCAAGCTTATAGCCTGAGGGTTCCCGACAAATCTGCCCTGGGGCATCCCAGCTGTGCTGAGGCTTTTCGGCGTAAATGCCTCTAGGGTTTTACGGTAGTCCTCATGGTTATCCAACACCTTAACCCCTGTTGGCAAGGGTGCATAGCACGGGTGATGAAACTCTAGCCCCATGTCTATATGGCATCGTATGAGTCGGGCGGTGTCAACCGTATCCCATACTACGGGCTACCACCGGCCTCATTTCCAAGCCGACTATGGCATCTAGTCTAACATTCACAATCATCAGATAAGAATCACAGTGTTGATCAACAGACAATCAATGTATAGTAATTTGAGTAATTGAACAGAATTTAAATAACACAACATTAATAACTTAAGAACTTTAATTGATGGCATAGTAACACAGTTACACGTACATATATGATAATACTTCACTCACCTGGGTCTGGTTCTAAGAACTCAGTTGCAAATTCAGTTCTAGCTGCAGTCTGGCTGTAGGCCTCGAGCACGGGATCAAATCCTAGATATAAATCAAAAATTGTCATTTTAATATTCCAACCTGTTTTTGGAGGTCCTAGGGTTGATCTAAGCTTACTGGGTTGACCCGGTGTACACTTAGTCTTCACTTGGAATTCTCTGGGCCTTGTATAAGGCCTGAGGCCTATGTCCCGGTGCATCATCTTGAGATGGTGGTCTAGGGGCAAAATGGTCATTTATAGTATTGGTACATGATCCTAGGTTACAGTAGGCTTACAGTGCTGTCCCCAACTTAACAGTGTTGCAGGACCAACCACTTAGGTTCCCAAGCATTTATTCACATGAACAGATGTGGGGAGGGGCATTTAGGTCATTTCCCTTCTTCCCACACAGTTATATGGCCAATGGGTGAAGCCCCCCCATTCAGATCAGCAAAACTATCAATTTTCATTCATTGGGCGATGTCTCTGGGTGATGTCTGCATCACCTAAGGCATTGCCCAGAGATTTCAAAAGCGAGATCTGGCTGAGTTTCCAAGGCTGCTGGCCATGGGCAGTGGCCACATCATTCCCCCATGCATGTTAGGTCACCATGGACCCCCAAGGGTGTTCTTCACTTAGGTCCATGTGGATTTTCAACTGGGCCCACCACTTAGCTGCCAGAGGCTGCCCAGATAGCCCAGTGAATAGTGACCACGATTTCTCCAACTTCCTAGACTTGGTTTCAGCCACATGCAAGGTTGATTATAGGTATAATACACTGATTCAAGTCTGCTACCACTTAGGGTTTGGTCCCATACAACCAGGACAAAGATCCAGGACTCCAAACAGCCTGTTTTCAGTGTAACTAGGCAGTGCAGCCATGCACAGCCAGGTTTCGGTTCCAGATCAGCAAAACAGATATAAAAATCATCTTTAAACACTCAAATCTTCCATGCATCATGTTTGCATGGCAGATCTGAGGTGGTACTTGGCAGTTCCCAGCTGTTCTGGGCTGCCAATGGCCAGATAGCATTCAAAGTCACAGAGATACATGAGGATGAACAATAGCAGCATATGTACAGCATCTCAGGGGTTAGATTTTATACCTGAATGCACAGGGGCTTGCTCGAATTAGACCTTGGATGCAAGGTTGCTTCCCCCCTCTTCTTCCTTCTTCTCTTTCTTCTTCTTCTTTTTCTCTTTCCTTTCTTTTCTTTCTTCTCCCTTCCCCACGATTTGAACAGTACCAAGAGCTCTAAATGAGCCTATGGTACCCCTATTTATAGGCCCAGCCCTGACTAGGGTCTATTTGGCTGTTAAGGCCCTTTTCCAGAATGCATTTTTTACTGCATTCTCAACCATTCTGGGCACTCTGGTGGGGTCCACACCGAACCAAGGGTATGAGGTGGTCCCTCAGACTCCCCTCAACCTATGGAGGGTGCCCATGTCTAATATGGGTGGTCCCCACAAATTAAATCCTTAAATTAATGTTGTTTTGCACTCTGGGGGATGTCTGCATCGCCCAGTGCATTGCCCAAAGATTTCAGCGAGGCTGAATCTCAGTGGGCTTGCATAGGGGTTTGACCCATGGTCAAGGCATTGTCCCCACATGTCATTTAGGGTCTTTTACACACTTTTCCAGGGGTGGTCCCACAGTTGTGAAGAAGAGAGAGAATACCTGGAGTCTTGGCAGTACATTATGCTGTAAGTTATGCAGTTGCAAGGGTCAGCTGTCCATCTTTTGACAGGTATGTAGGAAGACTTGCACAAGGTTTCTTCATCAATCTCAATCACTGGAGTGATACTCCACAGTGTGCTTGAATGCCCTGTCTGGGGTTCCTGTCCTTCAGTCAAAATTCCAATTAGTTAGGAGCAGGGTTTGACAATCGCCATATTTCGATGACGCCAGGACGGGGTTTGTATTGGGGGCTTGCGGATAACTCGGTGAGTGAGTCCGGTCTTGCGGGTTTCCTTGGTAACATGGGGTTGACATGATCAGAATACCATCTGTTTATGGCACTATTATTTTTCATTATGGTACTATTTTTCGATGATGCTGCATGTGAGTACTTGACCTGACTTTAGGTGTAAGCTGGAGAGACGAGAGGATAGTGGCCTTCGGATTAGGCACTATGGACTCGATCTCCAGGCTACCCTTGCATAGTGTGGGATTGTAAATATAAATATTGCATCTAATAGTTGTTGATTGGCTAGGAAGTGATGTACCCAGTTCTACGACCCTTCCGACAGGGGTATAGGTGTCAAGCAAACCCATGGGTCCTGATCGTATTTCGGGGTAGCCCACTGCAAAATCATCACCGTATTTCGATGATGCCAGGATGGGGTTTGTATTGGGGGCTCATGGACAACTCGGTGAGTGGGTCCAGTCTCACGGGTTTTCTTGGTAACATGGGGTTGACATGGTCAGAATACCATCCGTTTAGGGCACCGTTATTATCATCTATTTATGGCACCATTTATTGCCATCCATTTATGGTACCATTTACCGACAATGCTGCTTGTGTTATTGTAGTACTTGACCTGACTTAGAATCTTGTTGCTAGGTGGAAAATTGAACAAAAGCATTCAGGCATCATATGTGATGTGCATACTTTAGCATGCATTGATGGTGTATCTATTGTTGTATCTTGTAAATGGTTTGATCGCTCGCTGGGCTTTGTAAGCTCATCCCTCGGGAACCCTTATTTTTGGATGTGGATACAGGGACAACGGGCACAGTTGAGGGTGATTCGGCGCTACCCTTTGGCGAGGACTTTGAGGCTTGGAGTGCTCGTGAATTTGAGGATGAATGTAATAATGACATAATATTTAACTTTCTTCTCTTACTCTTATATGGTGATTAGTACCAGCGTTATACTTGTGAATTGAGATATTTGAGTTAAACTGTTTAATTTACTTATAAGATATCACATAGAACACCTAATTAATTGTGATCATTATGTTTATATTCTTCCGCCATAACTCTGATTTCTTCTTATCCATTGAATGAGAAGCCAGGTAGTGTACATGTCACACCCTAAACCACCCCCTGGGAGGATTAGGTAGGTGGCCCAAATTGCATAACGGTAATCCGCCAAACCCCACGGATCTAGAAGCAGTTAATACATTCACGGTCCCACATTCATCACATTACTACAAGTAAGATCAGAGTGCTGCAGATAAAATACATTTATAATGACAAAAGGGAAAGCATAGCGATACGGGAATGATGGTGATATATATATATATATATATATATATATGTTCTTAATCATTCCCCAGTACAACCCACATCTGAAAAGTAAGACCAGCATATACATAAGCAAAAGAAAAATACATATATATACAGGGCGAGATAACTCAACCCCAAAAAGAAAGAAAAGACTAAAACTAAATCAGAAGCAGAAACAAGGATAAACTCCTATCAAAAGCAAAAAAGGAGTCCCCCAGACAAAAAGCATCAGAAGCGCCCCTCATTGGTCTTTATCAATAACCACTGAGAACGCTCGCATCATCGGTATGACCTCCATCGGGGTCCACACCAATATCATCATAATAACTAGGGCTTTCCTCCTCGTAATGAGCCACCATGCCACAGCGGCATCCACCTGCAAAATCATCTCGAAGAAAAACATATATAACAGAGTGTGAGCCCCACCGAGCTCGTGAGCAAAACATATCATCATGCATGCATATGCAACCACATTCCATATGATCCTACATGATATGCAAGTCCAGATTATTTATTAGCTACCTAACAATACAACTAAGTCAGGTTAGTGCTACTACAATCCTCAATACATGTATCCCTGGTGTGGGCTTGGTTATCCTATCCCATTATACACCCACTAAGTTGTCGGAGAGGACCAACCGGCTCAAGCATCTCCCTTCCCAGGTCAGCCCGACTGGCCCTCTAGATTGAACTAGTGAGGTAACCGACTTAATATCAATTCACCTTACCAGTGCATAAACTTTATTTGGCATATAGCCATAATTCACCTTTCGGTGCTTCCCAAGCTTGTAGCCCGAGGCTTCCCTATAAATTTACCCTGGGACATCCCAGCTGTGCTGAGGCTTCCCGGCGTAAACGCCCGAGGTTTTATGATAGTCCTCACAGTCATTCAACACCTTAACCCCTGTTGGCAAGGGTGCGGAGCAGAGGCGATGAAACTCTAGCCCCATGTCTATATGGCATCGTATGAGTCGGATGGTGTCAACTGTATCCCATACTATAGGTTACCACAGGCCTCATTTCCAAGCCGACTATGGCATCTAGTCTAACATTCACAATCATCATGTTAAAATCACAGTGTTGATCAATAGACAAATAATGTGTAATAGTTTTGAGTAATTGAATAGAATTAAATATCACAGAATTTATAATTAAAGAATTTAATTGCCGGCATAATTAATATTGTTACACATACATACACGATAACATTTCACTCACCTGGGTCTGGTTCTAAGAACTCAGTTGTAGTTTGAGTTCCGACTGCAGTTTGGCTGTAGGCCTCCAGCGTGGGATCAAATCCTAGATTTAAATAAAAAATTTGTCATTTAATATTCCAAACTATTTTTGGATGTCCTAGAGTTGATCTAAGCTCACTAGGTTGACTCAGTGTACAGTTGGTCATCACTTGGAACTCTTTGAGCCTTGCACTGGGCCTTAGGCCTATGTCCTGGTGCATCATCCAGAGATGGTGGTATAGGGGCAGAATGGTCATTTTTCATATTGGTACATGTGTCCCTAGGTTATTTTAGTCTCACAGTATAGTCCCCAACTTGGCAGTGCTACAGGACCATCACAGACAGGGTTTCTAAGTCCTGCGGGGCCCACTTGGGTACCCAAAGCATTCACACATGTGGACAGATGTGGGAGAGGGGCATTTTGGTCATTTTCACCTCCCTACACTATATTATGGCCTATGGGTGAAGTCCCCCAAGTCAGATCAGTAAAACAGTAAAGTTTCATTCACTGGGCGATGTCTCTGGGTGGTGTCTGCATCGCCCAGTGCATCATCCAGAGATTGCAAAACCAGAATTAGGCTGAGATTCCAAGGTTTTGAGCTGTGGGTAGTGCATGGATCTTCTCCTCATGCATGTTAGGTCATCTTGGACCCCCAGAGGCATACTTTGCACTGGTCCTTGTGGGTTTTCAATTGGACCCACCACTTGGCTACCAGGAGCTGCCCAAACAGCCCAGCGAATAGTAAATAAGGGTATCTTCATCTGCAAATCAAAGTTTTGACTACATGCAAAGCTGGATTCATGTTTATTACAATGATCCAAGGCTGTTACCACCTAGGTCTAGGTCCCATGCAGCCAGGGCATGAAATCAGGACCACAAACAGCCTGTTCTCAGTGTAACATAGCAGTGCAGCTAGGCACAATTCTGGTTTCGGTTCCAGATGTAAAAATAGATGTGAAAATCATCATAAAATGGTCAGATCTTCCATACATCATGCTTGCATGGTAAATCAGAGATGGTACATGGCAGCCCCCAACTGTTCTGGGCTGCCAGTGGCCAGATATCCGTCAAAACACAGAGAAACAAAGAGGGCAGCAGTGAATCATCAAAGCAGAAGGTATGAGCAGGGATGTTTATACCTTTACAAGTGTAGGGCTGCTCGAATCCAAGGCCTTGGAGGGCAAGGCTGCTCCCTTCCTTCTTCTCTTTCTCTTTTCTTCTTCTCCTTCCTCTCTTTTCTCTCTTTTCTTTCCTCTCCCTTCCCCCACGATTTGCACAATAGCCAAGGGTTCTAAAATGAGCCTAAGGCCCCCTATTTATAGCCCAGCCCATAACTAGGGCCTGTTTGGCTGCTAAGGCCTATTTTTAAAATGCATTTTTTACTGCATTTTCAGCCATTCTGGGCACTCAGGTGGGATCCACAGTGATCCAAAGGTATGAGGTGGTCCCTCAGACTTCCCTCAACCTATGGGGGGTGCCAATGTCCAATATGGGTGGTCCCCATAGATCAAATCATTAAATAATCAATTTTGCCCACTCTGGGTGATGTCTGCATCGCGCAGTGCATCGCCCAGAGATTACAGCAAGGCTGTAACTCTATGGGCTTGCACAGGGGTTTGACCCAGGGTCAGGGCCTTGTACCCACATGTCATTTAGGGTCTTTTGCACTCATTTTCAGGTATGGGACCCACATTTATGGAGAGGAGAGAGATTACCTAGAGTCCAAGCAATACATTATGCTGTGGACTGTACAATTGCAGGGATCAACTGTCCATCTTCTGATAGGTCTAGAGGATGACATCCCCAAGGTTTCTTCATCAATTTCAACCACTGAAGTGATACTCCACAGTGTGCTTGGATGCCATGCCTGGGGTTCCTGTCCTTCAGTCAAGATTCCTGTCAGTGAGGGGCAGGGTTTGACATTTCTCCCCACCTTACAAAAATTTCATCCTCGAAATTTATTTACCTTGTAATTCAAAGAGTTGGGGATATTTCTCTTTCATTTCTTCCTCACATTTCCAAAAATCTTCCTCTATGGGATTGTTTCCCCATCGAACCTTTACAAAGGCGACGATGCGATTACGGAGGTTATGCTCCTTTCTATCCAATATCACCGAAGGCTGTTCTTCGTAGGTCATATCCATGTCCAACTGTTCAGGTTTAGTTGAAAGTACATGTGTTGGGTTGTTGATGTATTTTCTTAGCATTGACACATGGAAAACATCGTGGATGCCCAATAAAGATGGTGGTAATGCCAGTTGGTAGGCTACAAGTCCAACCTTGCTGAGAATTTCATATGGACCAATGAACCTTGGACTCAGTTTACCCCTCCTGTTGAATCGTAGAAATCCCTTTATTGGAGACACTTGAAGGAATACCTTTTTCCCAACATTAAATTCAGTGTCCTTCCTTCGGTTATCGGCATAACTTTTCTACCTTGATTGGGCCGCCTTGATTTTCTCCCAAATGACATCCACTTTGTCATAGGTTGCTTGAATCATCTCTGGCCCGAGATATCTCCATTCACCAACTTCATCCTAGTATAGCAGAGTTCGGCACTTCCGACCATAGAGAGCTTCAAATGGTGCCATGCCAATGGTGGAGTGGTGACTATTATTGTATGCAAATTCCACCAAGGGTAGGTGAGCATCCCAACTGTCGTTCATTTCCAAGACACAGGCTCAGAACAAATCTTCCAGAGTCTGGATAGTTCTTTCTGATTGTCTGTTTGCCTGCGGATGGAAAGCTATACTAAGATTTACTTGAGATCCCAATGCCTTTTGTAAACTTCTCCAAAACCTTAAAGTAAATCGAGGATCTCTATCAGACACTGTGCTGACAGGCACTCCGTGTAAGCGGACTATATTTTCTATATATAGCTGGGCAAGTTTCTCCATTGAATAACTTATTTTGATCAGTACGAAGTGAGCTGCCTTTGTCAGTCTGTCTACAATTACCTATATCACATTCATCCCTTTCTTGGTGTTGGGAAGATTTGTCACAAAATCTATAGTAATTCTTTCCCACTTCCATTCAGGTATAGGGAGTGGTTGCAACAATCCATATGGTTAGTGTCTCTCTGCCTTAATTTGTTGACAGGTGAGGCACTTGGACACGTATATTGCTATGCTCCCTTTCATCTCAATCCACCAGTAGTACTTTTTCAAGTCCTTATACATCTTCGTGCTTCCGGGGTGAATTGTATAGGGTGAGTTGTGTGCCTCTTTAAGGATTCGGTCTTGAACATCATAATCATTAGGCATGCACAATCTGTCTCGAAACTTCAATGCTTCATCAAGAGCCAAATAAAAATTTGGGTCCTTGTGGACTCCTTGCTGAACTTCCCAAATAATCTTGGCCAACTCAAGGTCCAATGGTTGCTTTGCAATTACTTCTTCTCGTATTGACAGCTGTAAGTCCATAGTTGTTAACTGTTTAGCCGTTCTTTCAATCACGAGTTCTAGATCGAACTTTCAAACTTCTTCTACCAACTGCCCGCTTACGACTAAGGAAGCGAGAGATGTAGTTTGAGATTTTTTTCTTAACGCATCTGCTACAACGTTGGCCTTACCGGGGTGGTACTGAATTTCACAGTCATAATCCTTTACCAGTTCTAACCACCGCCTCTGTCTCATATTCAGCTCCTTTTGGGTGAAGAAATACTTCAGACTCTTGTGATCGCTGAAGATTTCACTCTTTTCACCATATAGGTAGTGTCGCCATATTTTCAACACAAAAACTACCGCTACCAACTCTAAGTCATGAGTGGGGTAGTTCTTTTCATGTTCCTTTAGTTGTCGTGAGGCATATGCGACCACTTTACCCCTCTGCATCAGGACGCCACCCAATCCTGTTCAGGATCCGTCGGTGTATACCACCATTCCTCCAGTTCCATTTGGAATAGTTAAAACTGGAGCCGTTACCAATCAGTTTCTTAACTCCCAAAAACTTTTCTTGCACGCATCATTCCATTCAAACTTGGCGCCCTTCTTTGTTAGCTTTGTCATGGGTGCCGAGATTCGCGAGAAATTTTTAATAAACCGCCGATAATACACGAACAATCCTAAGAAACTTCAGATCTCAGTGGTACTCTTTGGCGTTTCCCACTTGAGAACCATTTTCACCTTGTCTAGGTCTACTTTAATCCCATCCTTGGTGATGATATGTCCCAGGAATCCAATCTGGTGAAGCCAAAATTCACATTTACTAAACTTGGCATAAAGCTAGTGTTCCCGCAACTACTGCAACACAAAGGTAAGGTGTCAAACGTGTTCTTCTTCACTCCTGGAGTATACCAGAATGTCATCAATAAATACAATGATGAACTTATCCAACACGTCATGGAATACTCTATTCATCATATCTATGAACGCTGTCGGGGCGTTGGTTAACCCGAACGATAAAACAAGGAATTCATAATGTCCGTATCGAGTTCTAAACACCGTTTTGTGGATATCACCTCTCTTGATCTTCAATTGATGGTATCCGGATCTAAGATCAATCTTGGAGAAAACTCTTGCTCCTTGCAGCTGGTCAAATAGTTCATCAATGCGCGGCAACAGATATTGATTCTTGATGGCAGCTTATTTAGCTTGCAGTAGTCGATACACAGCCGCATGCTACCATCCTTCTTCTTTACGAACAGCACGGGTGCTCCCCAGGGAGATACATTGGGTCGTATAAAGCCTTTCTTCAGTAGGTCTTGCAATTGAACCTGCAACTCCTTTAATTCAATAGGTGCCATTCGATATGGTGCCTTGGATACCGATGCTGCACCAGGAATTAGGTCAATTGCGAACTCTATCTCGCGGTCAGGCGGTAGTTGAGTTAGATCTTCTAGAAAGACATCAGGAAATTCCCTGACAATGTCAAGTTCCTCTAAAGGCTTTACCTTTGCCTCAGTATCTATTACTGTGGCCAGAAAGCCTTGACATCCTTTGTCCAGCAACTTCCAAGCCTGGAGAGTGGATAAAGTTATCCTTTTGGGTTTCCTCACTGGCTCACTTTGGTAAGTGAAAACTGACCCATCTTCCAACATAAATACTATCTTCTTTTCCACAAACATGACGTTTGCTGCATAGGCGGACAACCAATCCATGCCTAATATCACATCAAAATCCTTCATATCGAGCTTTATTAGTCGTGCGGTCAAATTCTTCCCATAAATTTCTACCTGACAGGGGTCACAGACTTCTTTCAAGCTAACGACACTACCCGTCGGTGTGCTGACTACTAAGTCATGCCCGATGTCTCTCGGTTGATCTTCCATCCTACTCGCAAAAGTGGTGGGAATGAAAGAGTGGGATGCGTCGAGTCGAATAATACTCGTGTAGGTATGGTTGAGACACTCAGGGTACCTAGGGTTTGTACATAATTTAGGCTGCATAAAGTAAATCAGTTATTCCCTATAACTTAGTAGTGTTCAGCAAACTTACCTGTCAATACATCGGGGTTTGCCTTAGCTTCCTCATTTGTCATTGCGAACACCTTTCCTCGCGTTCAATTGTCCCGTGGCTGAAAAGGTCTAACGTAGGGCTAATTCGGTGAGTTATTGTTGTACCCACGCAATCTGCATTCCTTAGCCATGTGCCCTTCCTTGGTACACACATAACACTTATAGGGTGGAACAGCAAGGGTTGAGGCTTGACTCACTTGACTTGTAGTTGGTCGGGTTGACAAAGTTGTTTTTGTTGCTTGACTCATAGCCGGTTAAGTAGGTCGATTGATAGTAGGGCGAAAAGGATTCTGACCCACTTGTGGCCTACGATACGGAGTCGGACTAGGGCTTGAACTTGTTCCATGGTAAGCTTTGCTTGGCCACCCAAAAGTCTGAAAGTTGTTTGGCCTTTTGTTCAACCCAGGTGATGTCGTAGTCTTCTCTTTTTCTTTCTCTTTAAATTTGTCTTCCATGGTCTTCGCCTTATCGACCATCTGAGCATAATCCCGAATGTCCATAATCGACAGTACCGACCTGATCTCAGGTTTGAGTCCCTTCTCAAACTTCTTTGCTTTACTAACTTGCCCTTTCAAGTGTTCCAGAGCAAAATGGAACAGATCTTCAAATCGTTGTTGATAATCCAGCCCCGACTTGGTCCCTTATACCAGTGCAGAGAATTCAGCTTCCTTCCTATCCCTAAAGCTCTCTGGGAAATAGTTCTTGAATAAAACTTCTTTAA
Organism: Telopea speciosissima; assembly: GCF_018873765.1. Lineage (NCBI taxonomy): Eukaryota > Viridiplantae > Streptophyta > Magnoliopsida > Proteales > Proteaceae > Telopea > Telopea speciosissima. Next base: position 35,419,500 of record NC_057917.1, on the reverse strand, counting down.
ATTGCACCCACGTGGGAGTTGGATGAGTGGCTTCCAAATTTGGCTTAGTGGCCTTCCACTAGGCTTTAGCCTCATTCTGTAGCTGATAACCCGCACATATTAGCTTTTGTGCATCCGTGCACTCGAGCACTTTAAATGCCTTCTCTAGGGCGCTAATCCACCGCTCTGGCTGCATGGCCTCGGAAGTCAATTTGGAAAATGTGGGTGGTTAAAGTTTCTTGAATCTCTCCATCACCTTGGCAGTAAAGTTTTCCGCCAAGTGTTGAGGCACAGGTGGTGGAAAAAGTACGGGCCGATTTGGTGGTGGAGGTGGTGCTGCACGCTCATGCATCATGGTTGCAAATTGCGTAGACATCTGGCCTAGCAATTCTTGTTGTTTCTTTATGGTTTGCATCATAGTGGTCATAAATGCAGTTACCTCGCTGGCTGCCATACTCGGCTGAGGTGCCACAGTAGTGGCTTGTGCAGCCCCTGGTGCCTCTGACGAAGCAGCCGATGCTTCAGAATTTTGAGCCTCAATTCCATTTGGTAGTTCAACCTCCGGTATAACACGAGGGCGTTTTCCTTTACGGCCACCTCGAAAACTTCTTGTGCTGACCATGGTTGCTTTTCTAAAAAGAGCAACACACTCAATAATCCAACATTTTCTTTCAGGGTCAAAAGAATAATTCCTAGTTAAGACATGTACACACCTATTCCATAGTTCCAGTGATTTATGTAGTCGCACCAGTAAGGTATGTTGTTAGATATGTCTTCTTTGTTTGTTATAAGGTACTTCTTTCACTTGTGTTTTGTTCTTAAACATTTTATGTAGTGATAAGCTATGCATGACACTATATGATAGACTTTAAATTTTTAAATAAAAGTATTTGAATTACTTACCTGATCTAACAGGCAAGTCTTTGTAACTGCCAACTAGTGATAATGTTCTGCACGTAAAGGTAGGCTATATCGCCTCTAATCTCATCTGCTAAGGATAAGTAAATGGCTCGACACACGGGCTCACTGGCGTCCGCAAGAGCTAAGTAAACTACTAGTTGGTTCTCGGCACGAGCTCGTATCTCACGTATCTTGATCAGTCTTCTCCTCAATTGCCTAATGAAGATCATGCTGCCGGGGTCTCCAAGCTGGATGGGGTAGTATGGTCTTGTTAGGAAAAGTTTCTAACCATCAAGTTGCTATACATACTTAATTAAAAGAATTAAGTACATGGTTATAGGATTTTAAGTGACTAAAGTCAATAAAGATATAACCAGGTTGGTTCAAGGCATCTTAGCATCTAGGGTTTTAACTTGACTGGACAACCTATTGAACTCTATTCTTGGTTAGCCTAGGCTGTGGGTAGGGTAAGATCTATGTTCACTACACGTCGTAAATACGTACTACAACATACTTACATATCTATGTTCAAATTTGCATAGCATCACACCACTCGGTTCATACACCCATAGTATTGGGCACATAATAATAAATTCTTATTCACACACTATTTCATATAATCATATACACATTTATCTATTATTAGATATTTATACTTAAAAGAAAATTCCAAATTCCTATGTGTTTTATACTAGAACCCCCAAGTAGTGGTTATATATTCCTAAATAGGTTATTAGGTGGTATTTGAATTTATTTAGTTAATTATTAAAAATAATTAATTTTTTTTTACATGCTATGATTATTTATAAAAATTTATATTTTTCATGCTTATTGAGGTTATTTTAGGCAAAGTAAAGGTTTCCATAAGCTGTTACACAAAAACAATAAAATTTTAATCTCTGGGTGATGTCTCTGGGCGTTAGATGCATCGCCCAGAGAATCGGGGCTCAGATATAATAGTCCGAGAGGGCCCCATTTCATTCCATTTCTTTTCTAAAACTTCCTAAACACCTAGGGCAGACCTTTGTGACATTTTCCACACCATTTCCTTGCAATTCCTCGGGTCTTCCGCGAACCTACATCACTTTGGGTAAGATTCTTTATCCTTATTCCCCAATTTAGGTCTTTTCTTTATTTTTCTTGTTTTGGTTAGGTTTTTATTAATTCCTCATGCCGTAACTTCTTTTCTTCCCTTTTTGTAGCCTAATGTCTACTAGCCACCGAACGGCAAGGAAATCCGTAGCACGCAAGAGGCTACGGTCCGAGAGTGAACATTCTTCTTCTTCCTCTACGGTGCCACCTTCTTCTCCTAGGGATGATTCTTCATCGGAGGAGCCGGAGTTCGATCAGTTTCTTTTCTCTAGGTACGAGCATTCCAAGGATTGGGACATGTTTAGGTCCCTAAAGATTGTTAATGGCCGGGTAGTACATGTGGATGACATCCATCAGTACAGTTTGTTCACTAGGTTCAACACTTTGGGTTGGGCCTCTATGTTGATACCCACAGAACCTTGTTATCCCAACTTGGTTCGATACTTTTACTGCAACTTGCTGCCATCTGGGGCACAGGAGTTTGGACTGGAGAGTAGAGTGAAGGGGGTGGATATTAGGCTGACCACTGCCACATTAGCAGGGATCCTAGGGCTGCCTAACACTAGGGTGAGATGTTATTACAAACCCCCAAGGTTGACATTTCTGACATGTTCTCTTTGGAGACCAGGAGGAAGGTCTTCAAAGCATTGACTGGTTCTGAGAGCACACCTAGATCTGAGGCTTCCTACAAGCCCAGTGCTCGCATTATTAGTAGGTGTGTGTCCTACAACATCTACCCTAAAGGCAGGAACAGGGGTAGCATTTCCACGATGAGAGCCTATATTACCTATTGCCTACTGGGAGCGGGCAGAGGTGGTCCAGTTATAAACCTCCCATATTTACTACTTCAGGCCATGCTGTATCACGCCTAGAACCCTTTTGATGGGAACCTTCCATATGGGAAGTTCCTCACTTTGGTTTTCTAGCACTTCGAGGTTCCTAGACGGCGAGTACATGGAGAGAGACAGGTCTAAGCCCATCAACAAGACCTCGATACTAAAGATGAAAATACCAGGGGAGCCAGGAAGTGATCCTGAGGAGGGTGAGCAGATGGAGATGCAGGGTGATGATGAGCAGGGTAAGGAGCATGGAGAGGAGGGAGACATCCACGGAGATGAGCAGGGTGACTTTGAGGGGATAGGTACACAGTTCATAGATTTTCCCGCATATGAGGTGACAGGTGCCACTAGCTTGCATGTGCTAGAGCCATCTGAGTGGTCACAGGTGATGTCACAGTTTCAGGGCCTACGTACTCAGCTCACTGATATAGTGACTAGGATGGATTGGGGCTTCTCATCTCTGGAGAGTAGAGTGGTAACTGTAGAGCAACGCCTGAACTTCTTGGATAGATTTTATCGTGTTGACTCCTGCCAGTCTCATCCTCCATCGAGCGATTTACCACCGACTGAGTAGTACCCTTGACAGCTTCTACATGTGCAGCCTGACTTATCATTATGTAGTTCTGACTTATCTCACTTTTTTTATAGTTCATATATTTTCTTTTTTATTTTTCTTTTCTTTTTTTTTTTTGTTTTTGGGTGTGGTGTATATATGTTGTTTTTTCTACTTATGTAATCTTGAAGGTAGTACCTTCAGTCAAAGAGTTTGTAGTGGCCCGGCCATAGTTATCTTTAAATTAATGTAATTATTGCATCCCTGTCTTCTAATTACTTCTAACTCCCCTGAAGCTTTAACTTCATTACATGTTTTAATGTAAGTAGATTATTATTCCTATTCTGCATCCCGTGAATGTAAGAAGAGCCTCTCGCTCTGATACCAAGCTCTGTCATACCTCAAGCCACCCCTGAGAGGATTAGGTAGGTGACCCGAATTGCATAACGGCAATCCGCCAAATCCCACAGATCTAAAAGCAGTTAATACATTCGCGGTCCCACATTCGTCACATTACTACAAGTAAGATCAGAGTGATGTAGATAAACTACATTTATAATGATAAAAGAGAAAGCGTAGCGATACGGGAATGATGGTTATATATATATATATATATATATATATATATATATATATATATATATATATATATATAGACATATGTTCTGAATCATTCCCCAATACAACCCACATCTGAAAAGTAAGACTGACATATACATAACCACAAGAAAAATATATATATATATATATATATATATATATACAGGGCGAGATAACTCAACCCCAAAAAGAAAGAAAAGACTAAAACTAAACTAGAAGCAAAAACGGGGATAAACTCCTGTCAAAAGCAAAAAGGAGTCCCCAAGACAAAAAGTATCAGAAGCGCCCCTCACTGATCTTCATCAATAACCACTGAGAACGCTTGCATCATCAGTAAGACCTCCGTCGGAGTCCACACCAATATCATCAAAATAACTAGGGCTCTCCTCCTCGTAATGAGCCGCCATGCCACAGCGGCATCCACCTATGGAATCATCAAGAAGAAAAACATATATAACAGAGTGTGAGCCCCACCGAGCTCGTGAGCAAAACATATCATCATGCATGCATATGCAACCACATTCCACTTGATCCTACATGATATGCAAGTCTAGATTATTTATTAGCCACCTAACAATACAACTAAGTCAGGTTAGTACTACTACAATCCCCAATACATGTATCCCTGGTGTGGGCTTGGTTACCCTTTCCCGCGATACACCCATTGAGTTGTCGGAGAGGACCAGCCGGCTCCAGCATCTCCCCACCCAGGCCAGCCCGACCGGCCCTCTAGATTAAACTAGTGAGGTAACCGACTTAATATCAATTCACCTTACCGGTGCATAAACTTTATTTGGCATATAGCCATAATTCACCTTTCTGTGCTTCCCAAGCTTGTAGCCCGAGGCTTCTCGACAAATTTGTCCTGGGGCATCCCAACTGTGCTGAGGCTTCTCGGCGTAAATGCCTGAGGTTTTATGGTAGTCCTCACAGTCATCTAACACCTTAACCCCTGTTGGCAAGGGTGCATAGCATGGGTGATGAAACTTTAGCCCCATGTCTATATGGCATCGTATGAGTCGAGTGGTGTCAACTGTATCCCATACGACGGGCTACCACCGGCCTCATTTCCAAGCCGACTACTGCATCTAGTCTAACATTCACAATCATCATGTTAAAATCACAGTGTTGATCAACAGACAAACAATGTGTAATAGTTTTGAGTAATTGAACAAAATTAAATATCACAGCATTTATAATTAAAGAATTTAATTGCCAGCATAATTAATATTGTTACACATACATACACGATAACATTTCACTCACCTGGGTCTGGTTCTAAGAACTCAATTGCAGTTTCAGTTCCGGATGTAGTTTGGCTGTAGGCCTCGAGCATGGGATCAAATCCTAGATTTAAATCAGAAATTTGTCATTCAATATTCCAAACTGTTTTGGGATGTCCTAGGGTTGATCTAAGCTCACTGGGTTGACTCAGTGTATAGTTGGTCATCACTTGGAACTCTCTGGGCCTTGCACTGGGCCTTAGGCCTATGTCCCGGTGCATCGTCCAGAGATGGTGGTCTAGGGGTAGAATGGTCATTTGTCATATTGGTACATGTCCCTAGGTTATTTTAGTGTAACAGTACAGTCCCCAACTTGGCAGTGCTGCAGGACCATCACAGACAGGGTTTCCAAGTCCTGCGGGGCCCACTTGGGTACCCAAAGAATTCACACATGTGGACAGATGTGGGGAGGGGTATTTTGGTCATTTTCCACCTCCCTACATTGTATTATGGCCTATGGGTGAAGTCCCCCAAGTCAGATCAGTAAAACAGTGAAGTTTCATTCATTGGGCGATGTCTCTGGGTGATGTCTGCATCGCCCAGAGATTGCAAAATCGGAATAAGGCTGAGATTCCAAGGTTCCGGTTTTGAGCTATGGGCAGTGCATGGATCATCTCCTCATGCATGTTAGGTCATCTTGGACCCCCAGGGGCATACTTTGCACTGGTCCTTCTAGATTTTCAATTGGGCCCACCACTTGGCTACCAGGAGCTGCCCAGACAGCCCAGTGAATAGTAACTCAGGGTATCTTCATCTGCAAATCAAAGTTTTGACTGCATGCAAAGCTGGATTCATGTTTATTACAATGATCCAAGGTTGTTGCCACCTAGGGCTAGGTCCCATGCAGCCAGGGCATGAAATTAGGACCACAAACAGCCTATTCTCAGTGTAACGTAACAGTGTAGCCAGGCACAGTTCTGGTTTTGGTTCCAGATGTAAAAATAGATGTGAAAATCATCATAAAATGGTAAGATCTTCCATGCATCATGCTTGCATGGTAGATCAGAGATGGTACATGGCAGCCTCCAGCTATTCTGGGCTGCTAGTGGCCAGATATCCATCCAAACACAGAGAAACAAAGAGGGTAGCAATGAATCATCAAAGCAGCAGGTATGAGCAGGGATGTTTATACCTGAACAAGTGTAGGGCTGCTCGAATCCAGGGCCTTGGAGGGCAAGGCTGCTCCCTTCCTTCTTCTCTTTCTCTTTTCTTCCTCTCCTTCCTCTCTTTTCTCTCTTTTCTTTCCTCTCCCTTCCCCCATGATTTGAATAGTAGCCAAGGGTTCTAAAATGAGCCTAAGGCCCCTTATTTATAGCCCAGCCCATAACTAGGGCCTGTTTGGCTGCTAAGGCCTATTTTTAAAATGCATTTTTGACTGCATTTTCAGTCATTCTGGGCACTCAGGTGGGTTCCACAGTGATCCAAAGGTATGAGGTGGTCCCTCAGACTTCCCTAACCTATGGGGGTGCCCATGTCCAATATGGGTGGTCCCCATAGATCAAATCATTAAATAATCAGTTTTTCCCACTTTGGGTGATGTCTGCATCGCGCAGTGCATCGCCCAGAGATTACAGCAAGGTTGTAACTCTGTGGGCTTGCACAGAGGTTTGACCCAAGGTCAGGGCCTTGTACCCACATGTCATTTAGGGTCTTTTGCAAGGTATGGGACCCATATTTATGGAGAGGAGAGAGATTACCTGGAGTCCAAGCAATACATTATGCTATGGGCTGTACAATTGCAGGGATCAGCTGTCCATCTTTTGACAAGTATAGAGGATGACATCCCCAGGGTTTCTTCATCAATTTCAACCACTGGAGTGATACTCCATAGTGTGCTTGGATGCCATGCCAGGGGTTCCTGTCCTTTAGTCAACATTCCAGTCAGTCAGGGGCAGGGTTTGACATTTCTCCCCACCTTACAAAAATTTCATCCTCGAAATTTGCTTACCTTGTATTTCAAAGAGTTGGGGATATTTCTCTTTCATTTCTTCCTCACGTTCCCAAGAAGCTTCCTCTATGGGATTGTTTCTGTAAAACCCCTGCCCAAAAATAGGGGCTAATTGGAATTTTTGTTGAAAGCCCAGAATCCAAGGTCAAGGCTACCAGTATACTGTGGTGCATTGAACCCGAGGTAGCCCCATTGGTGAGGACCTACATACCATTAAGAAGGCAAACACCAACTCCGTGTGACTGTACAGCTCACCACCAAATGTACTGGCTAAGGAAGGTACCATCCCTTGATTCTAGGACCCTTGGACTTAAATCCTAGTTCTAGGCTAAACCAATGATGACCCTCATCAACTTGAATGTTTTAGATAAAACATTTTTAAATCCAAACATCAATTTGCATGATTGATTGGATGATGAGAACCCAATTCCATACATACATCTTAAATCCCAACATAAATGACAAATTCTGCTAATTTACAGATTGACCTTCTCTTAGTTAAAATGATATAACTCCACCACCCGAACTTCATTTGTGTTGGTTCTAATTTTTTTGGAAACTAGACTCATAGGGCTGCATTTTTTTAGAATACACCATTACCTAGATATGTCTCTAAGTTAGTTAAAAGTTTATCTCAAGTTGCTGTCAAAATCGGAACCTGCTGTTTTGACAGGTTGACCTTTGCGTAATAAAAATAACATAACTTCATAATCAAATCATGATTTCCTTTGATTCAAATTTTGCTAGAAACCAGATTCAAATAGATTCATTTTCTTAGAAGGAATCATGATCCAATTATGTCTCTAAATGGACTGAAATTTCATTTCAATCCAAACAATTATGCAGATGAATTCTCTGGGCGATGGCACTGGGCGATGCATACTTCACCCAGAGACATCACGCAGAGTGCAAAACTGTATTAATTTAATGATTTAATCTGTGGAGAACACTCATATTGGACATGGTCACCCTCCATAGGATGAGGGGAGTCTGGGGGACCACCTCATGCCCTCGGATCACTGTGGACCCCACCAGAGTGCTCAGAATGGTTGAGAATGCGGTTAAAAATGCATTTTCAAAAGTGGCCTTGGCAGCCAAATAGGCCTTAGTCATGGGTTGGCCTATAAATAGAGGACCTCAGCCTTGTTTTAAACCCTATTTCACTACTAAAATCATGGGAGAGAATAGAAGAGAGAAAAGAGGGAGAAAAGAGAGGAAGAAGAAGAAGAAAAGAGGAGAAGGAAGGAAGGAGACTGCAGCCTACACCTCTGGGCCCAGATTTCGTGCCTTCTCAGACCTGTGCAGGTATAAACACCTATGATCTACCTGCTGCCTTGATGATTTACTACATTCCTTTTTGAATCTCTATGATTTTGTTGAGTTTCTAGCCATCTGGCAGCCCAGAACAGCTGGGAACTGCCTAGAACTGCTCCAGATCTGCCATGCAAGCATGGAGCATGGAAGATTTGAGATATTTGAGTAAAATTACAGATCTGTTTTGCTGGTCTTGAAGCCAAAATCTGGCTGTGCATGGCTGCACTGCCAGATGCACTGTTATTTGACTGTTTGGAGCCCTGATTGCATACCCTGGCTACATGGAACCTAACCCTAGGTGGTAGCAGCTTTGGATTACTATTTTATACCTAAAACCAGCTTTGCATGTAGTCCAAACAGTATTTTGTAACTGAAGAAACCGTGGGTTACTATTCACTGGGCTATCTGGGTGGCTCCTGCTTGCCAAGTGGTGGGCCCAAGTGAAAATCCACAAGGACTAGTGCAAAGTATACCCCTGGGGGTCCAAGATGACCTAACATGCATGAGGAGAGGATCCATGCACTACCCGTGGTTCAAAACCTTGGAATCTCAGCCTGATTCCAGTTTTGCAATCTCTGGGTGATGGCACTGGGCGATGCAGACATCACCCAGTGAATGAAAACTTCACTGTTTTGCTGATCTGACTTGGGGGACCTCCACATATGGACTATAAATAGTGTAAGGAGGTGGAAAATGACCAAAATACCCCTCCTCACATCTGTCCACAATTATGTATACCTTGGGTACCTAAATGGGCCCCGCAGGGCTTGGAAACCCTGTCTGTGTTGGTCCTGCAGTACTACTGACCTAGGGACTGTGTTGTAAGGATATTGTGACCTAGAACCATGTACTACAGTGATAAAATATGATATTGACCCTAAGCTACATTCTCCGAAGGATGCAGCTGGACATGGGCCTAAAGACCAGTGCAAGGCCCAGAGAATTCAAAGTGATCTTGGACTGAGCACCGAGTTAGACCTAGGAGCTAGACTAACACTGGGTTATCCAAAACAGTTTTGAATAATTAAAATAACATATTTCTGATTTCTTACTTTAGGATTTGTTTTCGTGCTCGAGGTGCACAGCCAGATACCGACCGGAACTGAATAAACATCTGAACCAGTAGGATCAAACCAAGGTGAGTGGAATTACACCATGAGTGTAGGTGTAACATGACTGATGGGTCATGACAACAACAACAATATTTACTATCTTTAATTACTTTAAATTGTTTTGTATTCTCATTTGAATTCTGAATCTTATTTGATGAACATTGGAAATGGATGATAATGCTTGTATGTGGAATTGCTAGATTAGATGCCGTAGCTGGCTTGGAAATGAGGCCTGTGGTAGCCCGTATTATGGGATACGGTTGACACCGCCTGACTCATACGATGTCATATAGACATGGGGCTAGAGTTTCATCACCCGTGCTATGCACCCTTGCCAACAGGGGTTAAGGTGTTGGATGCCTGTGGGAGTGACTGTATAATCCTTGAGCTATATGTCGGGTTTTAAGCCACAATTCAATTATGAGCTATATGCCGATCTTAAAACCATAATAAGGAAAAGAAATGTGACCTTGAGCTATATGCCGGGTTTTAAGTCACAATTCAATTATGAGCTATATGTCGGGCTTAAAACCATAATAAAGAAAAGAAATGTGACCTTGAGCTATATGTCGGGTTTTAAGCCACAATTCAATTATGAGCTATATGCCGGGCTTAAAACCATAATAAGGAAAAGAAATGTGACCTTGAGCTATATGCCGAGTTTTAAGCCACAATTCAATTATGAGCTATATGTCAGGCCTAAAACCATAATAAGGAAAAGAAATGTGACCTTGATCTATATGCCGGGCTTTATGCCAAAAGAAAAGAAATGTGATCATTAAGTTATGTGTTGACGCTCACTTCACAGGATAATCACAGAGGGCTGGTCAGGCTGACCTGGGTAGGGAGATGCTAGAGCTAACTGGTCCTCTCCGACAACTCAATGGGTGTATCACGAGAAGGGGTAATCAAGCCTGCACCAGGGATACATATATCGGGGATTGTAGTAGCAATAACCTGCCTTAGTTGTGATGTTAGGTGGCTAATAAATAAAATGAATTGCACCTCATGTAGGACTCATTTGGTTGTGCTTGCATGTGCATGCATGGTTTATATTTCATTCACGGGCTCGGTGGAGCTCACACTCTTATATATTCTCTTTTAGTTGATTTTGCAGGAATGGGTTTGCCAATGGGCGAGGAAGCTGTCGATGGAATTGTAGATCTTCCTCATCTCATTGCTTAGCGACGATTTTGTTATTATTTAAGTGTCTCTCTTTCAAGAAGTGTAATTACCAAGATAATGTACTTATTGAACATAAATGGATATGTGTATGGTATAACATAGGAAATTGGGATTTGTTTATTGGTAATATAAATCATCTGTGGGTGGTTCGATCTTCCATTGCACTCTGATATTCTTTTATTATCTTTTAACCTCATTGTGTGGTTTGTGACGTGTAAATACTGCTTCTAGATCCTCCGGGATTGACGGATGTCATAGGATATCTGGTCACTTGCCTAAATCCTCCCAGGGGGTGGTTTGGGGTATGACAGTTTCCCCATCGAACCATTACCAAGGCGACCGTGTGGTTACGGAGGTTATGCTCCTTTCTATTCAATATCTCCAAAGGTTGTTCTTCGTAGGTCATATCCACGTCCAACTGTTCAGGTTCAATTGACAGTACATGTGTCGGGTTGTTGATGTATTTTCTTAGCATCGACACATGAAAAACATCGTGGACGCCCAATAAAGATGGTGGTAATGCCAGTCGGTAGGCTACAGGTCCAACCTTACTGAGAATTTCATATGGACCAATGAACCTTGGACTCAGTTTACCCTTCTTGTCGAATCGTAGCAATCCCTTTGTTGGAGACACTCGAAGGAATACCTTTTCCCCAACATTAAATTCAATGTCCTTCCTTCGGTTATCAGCATAACTTTTCTACCTTTATTAGGCCGCCTTGATTTTCTCCCTAATGACATCCACTTTGTCACATGTTGCTTGAATCATCATCTCTGGCTTGAGATATCTCCGTTCACCAACTTCGTCCCAGTATAGAAGAGTTTGGCACTTCCGACCATAGAGAGCTTCAAATGGTGCCATGCTAATGGTGGAGTGGTGACCATTATTGTATGCAAATTCCACCAAGGGTAGGTGAGCATCCCTATTGTTGTTCATTTCCAAGACACAGGCTCAGAGCATGTCTTCCAGAGTCTGGATAGTTCTTTCTGATTGTTCGTCCATCTGCGGATGGAAAGCTGTACTAAGATGTACTTGAGATCCCAATGCCTTTTGTAAACTTCTCCAAAAACCTTAAAGTAAATCGAGGATCTCTATCCGACACTATGCTGACAGGCACTCCGTGTAAGCGGACTATGTTTTCTATATATAGCTGGGTAAGCTTCTCCATTGAATAACTTATTTTGACCAGTACGAAGTGAGCTGCCTTCGTCAGTCCATCTACAATTACCCATATTACATTCATCCCTTTCCTAGTGTTGGGCAGATTTGTCACGAAATCCATAGTAATTCTTTCCCACTTCCATTCAGGTATAGGGAGTGGTTGCAGCAATCCATATGGTCAGTGTCTCTCTCCCTAAATTTGTTGATATGTGAGGCACTTGGACACGTATATTGTTATGGTCTCTTTCATCCCAATCCACCAGTAGTACTTCTTCAAGTCCTTGTACATCTTCGTGCTTCCGGGGTGAATTGTATAGGGTGAGTTGTGCGCCTCTTTAAGGATTCGGTCTTGAACATCATAATCATCAGGCACGCACAATCTGTCTCAAAACTTCAGTGCTCCATCATGAGCCAAAGAAAAATCTAGGTCCTTGTGGACTCCTTGCTGAACTTCCCAAATAATCTTGGCCAACTCAGGGTCCAATTGTTGTTTTGCAATTACTTCTTGTCGTATCGACTGCTGTAAGTCTATAACTGCTAATTGTTTAGCCGTTCCTTCGATCACGAGTTCTAGATCAAACTTTCGAGCTTCTTCTACCAACTGCTCGCTTACGACCAAGGAAGCGAGAGATGCAATGTGAGATTTTCTGCTTAACGCATCTGCTACAACGTTGGCCTTGCTGGGGTGGTACTGGATTTCATAGTCATAATCCTTTACTAGTTTTAACCACCGCCTCTATCTCATATTCAGCTCCTTTTGGGTGAAGAAATACTTCAGACTCTTGTGATCGCTGAAGATTTCACCCTTTTCACCATATAGGTAGTGTCTCCATATTTTCAATGCGAAAACTACCGCTGCCAACTCTAAGTCATGAGTGGGGTAGTTCTTTTCATGTTCCTTCAGTTGTCATGAGGCATATGCGACCACTATACCCCTCTGCATCAGGACACCACCCAATCCTATTCTGGATGCGTCAGTGTATACCACCATTCCTCCAGTTTCATCTGGAATAGTTAAAACTGGAGCCGTTACCAATCGGTTTCTTAACTCCTGAAAACTTTTCTGGCATGCTTCATTCCATTCAAACTTAGCGCCCTTCTTTGTTAGCTTTGTCATGGGTGCCAAGATTCGTGAGAAATTTTTAATAAACCGTCGGTAATACCCGGCCAATCCTAAGAAACTTCGGATCTCAGTGGCACTCTTTGGTGTTTCCCACTCGAGAACTGCTTTTACCTTGTCTGGGTCTACTTTAATCCCGTCCTTGGTGACAATATGTCCCAGGAATCCAATCTGGTGAAGCCAAAATTCACATTGCTAAACTTGGCATAAAGTTGGTGTTCCCGCAACCGCTCCAACACAAAGGTAAGGTGTCGAGCGTGTTCTTCTTCACTCCTGGAGTATACCACAATGTCATCAATAAATACAATGACGAACTTATCCAACACGTCATGGAATACTCTGTTCATCATATCCATGAACACTGCCGGGGTGTTGGTTAACCCGAACAATAAAACCAGGAATTTATAATGTCCGTATCGAGTTCAAAATGCCATTTTGTGGATATCACTGCTCTTGATCTTCAATTGATGGTATCCGAACCTAAGATCAATCTTGCTGAAAACTCTTGCTCCTTGCAGCTGGTCAAATAGGTCATCAATGCACGGCAACGGATATTGATTCTTGATGGTCAGCTTCTTTAGCTCGCGGTAGTCGATACACAGCCACATGCTACCATCCTTCTTCTTTACGAACAGCACGGGTGCTCCCCAAGGAGATACACTGGGTCATATAAAGCCTTTCTTCAGCCCGTCTTGCAATTGAACCTGCAACTCCTTCAATTCAATAGGTTCCATTCGATATGTTGCACTAGAAATTAGGTCAATTGCGAACTCTATCGAGCGGTCAGGCGGTAGTTGAGTCAAATCTTCTAGAAAGACGACAGGAAATTCCCTGACGACGTCAAGTTCCTATAAAGGGTTTACCTTTGCCTCGGTATCTATTACTATGGCCAGAAAGCCTTGACATCCTTCGTCTAGCAACTTCCGAGCCTAAAGGGCGGATAAAATTATCCTTTTGGGTTTCCTCACTAGCTCACTTTGGTAAGTGAAAACTGACCCATCTTCCAACTTAAATACTATCTTCTTTTTCGAACACATGATGTTCGCTCCATAGGCGAACAACCAATCCATGCCTAATATCTCGTCAAAATCCTTCATATCGAGCTTTATTAGTCGTGCGGTCAAATTCTTCCCACAAATTTCTACCTGACAGGGGTCATAGACTTCTTTCAAGCTCACGACACTACCCATTGGTGTGCTGACTACTAAGTTGTGCCCGATGTCTCTCGGTTGATCTTCCATCCTACTCGCAAAAGTGGTGGAAATAAAAGACTAGGATGCGCCCTAGTCGAATAATACTCGTGTAGGTGTGGTTGAGACACTCAGAGTACCTAGGGTTTGTACATAATGTAGGTTACATAAAGTAAACTAGTTATTCCCTATAACTTAGTAGTGTTCAGCAAACTTACCTGTCAATACATCGGGGTTTGCCTCAGCTTCCTCATTCGTCATTGCAAACACCTTTCCTCACGTTCGATTGTCCCGTGGCTGAAAAGGTCTACCGTAGGGATGATTCGGCGAGTTGTTGTTGTACCCATGCAATCTACATTCCTTAGCCATGTGCCCTTCCTTGTTGCACACATAACACTTATAAGGTGGAACAACAGGGGTTGAGGCTTGACTCACTTGACTGGTAGTTGGTCAGGCTGGCGAAGCTGCTGTTGTCACTTGACTCGTAGCCGATTGTGCAGGTCGATTGATAGTAGGGCGGAAAGGATTCTGACCCACCTATGGCCTACGGTACCGAGTCGGACTAGGGCTTGAACTTATTCCACGGTAAGCTTTGTTTGGCCAGCCAAAAGTCTAAAAATTATTTGGCATTTTGTTCAACCCAGGCGACGTCGTAGTCTTCTCTTTTTCTTTCTCTTTAAATCTGTCTTCCATGTTCTTCGCCTTATCGACCATCTGAGCATAATCCCGAATGTCCATAATCAACAATACCGACCCGATCTTGGGTTTGAGTCCCTTCTCAAACTTCTTTGCTTTACTAACTTCCCCTTTCAAGTGTTCCGGAGCAAAATGGAACAAATCTTCAAATCGTTGTTGATAATCTAGCACTGACTTGGTCACTTGTACCAATGCAAAGAATTCAACTTCCTTCCTGTCCCTAAATCTCTCTGGGAAGTAGTTTTCGAAGAAAACTTCTTTAAATTGCTCCCACGTGGTATTCGGATGAGTGGCTTCCAAATTTGGCTTAGTGGCCTTCCACCAGGCTTCAACCTCATTCTGTAGCTGATAACCCGAACATATCAGCTTCTGTGCATCCGTGCACTCGAGCACTTCAAATGCCTTCTCTAGGGCGCCAATCCACCGCTCCAATTGCATGGCCTTGGAAGTCAATTTGGAAAACGTGGGTGGTTGAAGTTTCTTGAATCTCTTCCGCCAAGTGTTGAGGCACAGGTGGTGGAAAAAGTACGGGCCGGTTGGGTGGTGGAGGTGGTGATGTATGCTCATGCATCGTGATTGCAAATTACGTAGACATCTGGCCTAGCAATTCTTGTTGTTGCTGCATGGTTCGCATCATAGTGGTCATAAATGCAGTTACCTCACCGGCTGCCATACTCGGCTGAGGTGCCGCAACAGTGGCTTGTGCAGCCGTTGGTGCCTCTGACGAAGCAGCCGATGCTTCAGAATTTTGAGCCTCAGTTCCATTTGGTAGTTCAACCTCTGGTATAACATGAGGGCGTTTTCCTTTATGACCACCTCGAGAACTTCTTGTGTTGACCATGGTTGCTTTTCTGAAAAGAGCAACACACTCAATAATCCAACATTTTCTTTTGGGGTCAATAGAATAATTCCTAGTTAAGATATGTACACACCTATTCCATAGTTCTTGTGATTTATGTAGTCGCACCAGTAAGGTATGTTGTTAGATATGTCTTCTTTGTTTGTTATAAGGTGCTTCTTTCACTTGTGTTCTGCTCTTAAACATTTTATGTAGTGATAAGCTATGCATGACACTATATGATAAACTTTAAATTTTTAAATAAAAGTCTTTTAATTGCTTACCTGATCTAACAGGCAAGTCTCTGTAACTGCCAACTGGTGATAATGTTCTGCACGTAAGGTAGGCTATATCGCCTCTAATCTCATTTGCTAAGGATAAGTAAATGGCTCGACCCACGGGCTCACTAGCTTCCGCAAGAGCTAAGTAAACTACTAGTTGGTTCTTGGCACGAGTTCGTATCTCACGTATCTTGATCAGTCTTGTCACACCCTAAACCACCCCCTAGGAGGATTAGGTAGGTGACCCAAATTGCGTAACGACAATCCGCCAAATCCCACATATCTAGAAGCAGTTATTACATTCATGGGTCCACATTCATCACTTTACCATAAGCAAGATTAGAGTGCTGCAGATAAACTACAATTAATATAACAAAAGAAAGCGTAGCGATACAGGAAATGATGATAATATATACATACATTTGATTGTTCTGATACATTCCCCATCTACCTACAAACTGGAAAGTAAAACTGACAAGAACAAAAGCCAAAGGAAAATACATACATATATATATACAGGGTGAGATAACTCAACCCCAAAAAGAAAGTAAGAAAAACTACAACTAAACCATAGGCAAGATGGGGATAAACTCCATACAAAAACAAAAAGGAGTCCCCAAGACAAAAAGCATCAAGTGCACTCTTCAATGGTCTTCATCAATGACCATCAAGAATGCACACATCATCGACACGATCTCCGTCGAGGTCCACACCAATATCATCATAACAACCAGGGCTCTCCTCCTCTTAATGAGCCTCCATGCCACAGCGGCATCGATCTGCAAAATCATCTAAGAAAAACATATATAACAAAGTGTGAGCCCCACTGAGTTCGTGAGCAAAACATATCATCATGCATGTACATGCAACCACAATCCACATGATCCTACATGATATGCAAGTTCAGATTATTTATTAGTCACCTAACATTACAACTAAGTCAGGTCAGTGCTACTGCAATCCCCAATACATGTATACCTGGTGTGGGCTTGGTTACCCCTTCCCGCGATACACCCATTGAGTTGTCGGAGAGGACCAGTCAGCTCCTGCATTCGTTCACCAAGGTCAGCCCGACCAGCCCTCTGTGATTAACCTGTAGGGCAATCCATTTTCTTTCTCTTTTCTTTTCTTTCCTGGCTTATAGCCCATAATCACCATTCCGTTGCAAACACATTTCTTTTTCATTTCATTTCTTTTCTTTTCTCATATACACATATGGTTACCCTCACAGGCATCCAACACCTTAACCCCTGTTGGCAAGGGTGCGTAGCATGGGTGATGAAACTCTAGCCCCATGTCTATATGGCATCATACGAGTCAAGTGGTGTCAACCGCATCCCATTCTACGGGCTACCACGGGCCTGATTTCTAAGCGGACTACGGCATCTAGTCTAACATTCACAATCATCAGATAATATTCACAGTGTTGATCAACAGACAATCATTGTGTAGTAATTTGAGTAATTGAACAGAATTAAATAACACAGCATTTATAATATGAATTTTAATTGCCGGCATAGCATCACAGTTACATGTACATACACAATAATATTTCACTCACCTGGGTTTGGTTCTAAGAACTCGGTCGCATATTCAGTTCCAACTGTAGTTTGATTGTAGGCCTCGAGCGCAGGATCAAATCATAGATATAAATCAGAAGTTGTCATTTTAATATTCCAATCTATTTCTGGTAGTTCTAGGGTTAACCTAAGCTCACCGGGTTGACCCGCTATTCAGTAGGTCTTCACTTGGAATTCTCTGGGCCTTGCACTGGCCTTAGGCCTATGTCCCAGTGCATCATCTAGAGATAGTGGTCTAGGGGTAAAATGGTCATTCTTAGTGTTAGTACCTGACCCTAGGTCATAATAAGCTTGCAGTGCTGTCCTCAACTTGACAGTGTTGCAGGACTAAGCACAGGCAGGGTTTCCAAGTCCTATGGGGCCCACTTGGGTTCCCAAGGCATTCTCTCATAAGGACAGATGTGAAGAGGGGCTTTTAGGTCATTTTCCACCTCCCCACACAATACCATGGCCAGTGGGTGAGGTTCCCCAAGTTAGAATGCCAAAACAGCAGTGTTTCACTCACTGAACGATGGCTCTGGGCGTTGGGTGCATCGCCCAGAGTCTTCAAATTGACATCTGGCTGAGATTCCTAGGTTGTTGATTATGGGCAGTGCCCAAATCATCTCCCCATGCATGTTAGGGTGCTAGGTACCCCCTGGGGTGATCCTCAATATGGTCCATGTGGATTTTCCACTGGGCCCACCACTTGGCTGCCAGAGGTTGCCCAGACAGCCCAGTGAATAGTGTCACAGGGTTTTCTTCAGGTATGAATCTCAGTTTCAGCTATATGTTAAGTTGGAAACAGGTGTAAAATGGTGATTCAAGGCTGCTCCCACCTAGGGCTTGGTACCATGTAGCCAGGGCTTGCATCCAGGGTTCCAAACAGCCAGCCAACAGTGAATCAGGGTAGTGCAGCCATGCACAGCCAGATTTTGGCTCCTAGAATAGCATATCAAACCTGTATTTTTACATAAAAACCTCAGATCTTCCATGCCTTACACTTGCATGGCAGATTTGGAGCAGTTCTAGGCAGTTCCCAGCTATTCTGGGCTGCCAGAGGGCAAGAACACATCAACACAAGCATCAACAAGGAAACCAGCAGGTGTGAGCAGGGATTATATACCTGTACAGATGTTTGGATGCTCGGTTCCAGCCTTGGATGGGTGGCAGCCCCTCCTTCCCTTTCTTCTTCTTCTATCTTCTTCTTCTTCCTCTTCTTTCTCTCTTTTCTCTCTTCTTTTCTCTCCTACGAAATGAATAGTAGCCAAGGGTTTAAAATGAACCCAAAGCACTAGTATTTATAGCCCAGCCTTGACTAAGGTCTGTTTGGCTGTTCAAGGTCTGTTTTCAAAATGCATTTTTAACTGCATTTACAACCACTCTGGGCTCTCAGGTGGGGTCCACAGTGAACCAAGGGTATGAGGTGGTCCCTCAGACTCCCCTCTATCTATGGAGGGTGCCCATGTCCATTATGGGTGGTCCTCACAATTAAAAACCAATTTAATATGCTGTTTTGCACACTGGGCGATGTCTCTGGGCATTGCCTGCATCGACCAATGATTTCAGCAAGGCTGAAACACAGTGGGGTTTGCACAGGGGTCTGACCCTTGGTCAAGGCATTGTCCCCACATGTCATTTAGGGGTTTTTACACACTTTTCCAGAGGTGGGTCCCACAGTTATGGAGAGGAGAGAGATTACCTAGGGTCCAGGCCATACATAATGTTGTGAGCTGTATAGTCACAAGGGTCAGTGATCCATCTACTGACAGGCATGTAGGATGATCCACACAAGGTTTCTTCATCAATCCAAATCACTAGAGTAATACTCCATAGTGTTCTTGGTTGCCTGGTCAGGGGTTCCTGTTCTTCAGTTAAAATTCTAGCCAGTCAGGAGCAGGGTTTGACAAGTCTTCTCCTCAGTTGCCTAATGAAGACCATGCTGCCGGGGTCTCCAGGCTGGATGGGGTAGTATGGTCCTGTCAGGAAAAGTTTCTAACCATAAAGTTTCTATACATACTTAATTAAAAGAATTAAGTACATGGTTATAGGATTTTAAGTGACTAAAGTCAATAAAGATATAACCGGGTTGGCTCGAGGCATCTTAGCATCTAGGATTTTAACTTGACTAGACAACCTATTGAACTCTATTCTTGGTTAGCCTAAGTTGTGGGTAGGGTAAGATCTACGTTCACTACACGTCGTAAATATGTACTACAACATACTTACATATCTATGTTCAAATTTGCATAGCATCACACCACTCAGTTCATACACACCTAGTATTGGGCACATAATAATAAATTCTTATTCACACACTATTTTATATAATCATATACACATTTATCTATTATTAGATATTTATACTTAAAAGAAAATTCCAAATTCCTATGTGTTTTATACTAGAACCCCCAAGTAGTGGTTATATATTCCTAAATAGGTTATTAGGTGGTATTTGAATTTATTTAGTTAATTATTTAAAATAATTAATTTTTTTTTACATGCTATGATTATTTATAAAAATTTATATTTTTCATGCTTATTGAGGTTATTTTAGGCAAAGTCAAGGTTTTTGTCAAACCCTGCTCCTGACTGACTGGAATTTTGATTGAAGGACAGGAACCCCTGACCAGGCAACCAAGAACACTGTGGAGTATCACTCCAGTGATTTGGATTGATGAAGAAACCCTGTGCATGTCTTCCTACATACCTGTCAAAAGATGGATAGCTGACCCCTGCAGCTGCACAGCTCATAGCATTATGTATGGCCTGGACTCCAGGTAATCTCTCTCCTCTCCATAATTGTGGGTCCCACCCCTGGAAATATGTTTAAAGAACTCTAAATGGCATGTGGGGACAATGCCCTAACCATGGGTCAAACTCCTGTGCAAGCCCCACTGAGTTTCAGCCTTGCTAGAACCACTGGTCAATGCACTGGGCGATGCAGGCAACGCCCAGAGCCAGCGCCCAATGTGCAAAACAACATATTAAATTGATTTTAAATTGTGGGGACCACCCATAATGGACATGGGAACCCTCCATGGATAGAGGGGAGTCTGAGGGACCACCTCATACCCTTGGTTCACTGTGGACCCCACCAATGTGCCCAAAATCACTGTGAATCAGTTTAAAAACTCATTTTCAAAAGGGGCCTTAGCAGCCAAACAGACCCTAGTATGGGCTGGGCCTATAAATAGATGAGCCTTGGGCTCATTTAGAGCCTTTGGTACTGCTCATTTCGTGGGAGAGAAAAGAAGAGGAAGAAGAGAGAAAGAAGAGAGGAAGAAGAAGAAAGAGGAGAGGAAGGAAGGAAGGGGGGAGCTACTCACACCTGAGCCCAGATTTCTTGGCACCCAAGCTCAGCTCAGGTATACAGATCTGTACCTAAACTTGCTGCTCCTTTTGATGCCTGTGTTTTGGATGGATTTCTGCTCTCTGGCGGCCTAGAACAGCTAGGAACTGCATAGAACTGCTCCAGATCTGTCATGCAAGCATGGAGCATGGAAGATCTGAGATTTTTGAGTAAAAATCCAGGCTGTTATGCTGGTCTTGGAGCCAAAATCTGGTTGTGCATAGCTGCACTGCCAGATGCACAGTTATTTGACTGATTGGTTATGCACAGCCAGATGCATAGTTATTTGACTGATTGGAGCCCTGGATGCAAACCTTGACTGCATGGGACCTAACCCTAGGTAGTAGCAGACTTGAATCATCATTTTACATCTGTTTACAGCCTTGCATGTGACCAAAATCCAGATCTGCAACTGGAGAAAACCCTATGACACTATTCACTGGGTTGTCTGGGCAGCCTCTGGCAGCCAAGTGGTGGGCCCAGTGGAGAATCCACATGGACCAAAATGAAGATCACCCTTGGGGGTACCTAACACCCTAACATGCATGGGGAGATGTTTTGGTCACTACCCATAAGCAGCAGCCTAGGGATCTCAGCGAAATCTCGATTTGAAGACTCTGGGCGATGCACTGGGCGATGTACCCAACGCCCAGAGCCATCGCCCAGTGAGTGAAACACTGTTGTTTTGGCATTCTGACTTGGGGGACCTCACCCATTGGCCATGGTACTATGTAGGTAGGTGGAAAATGACCTAATAGCCCCTCACTACATCTATCCATAGGAAGGGAATGCTTGGGAACCCAAGTGGGCCCCGTAGGACTTGAAAACCCTGCCTGTGCTTAGTCCTGCAGCACTGCCAAGTTGAGGACAGCACTGTAAGCCTATTATATCCTAGGGTCAGGTACTAACACTATAAATGACCATTTTACCCCTAGACCACCATCTCTGGATGATGCACCGGGACATAGACCTAAGGCCTAGAGAATTCCAAGTGAAGACCAACTGAACACCGGGTCAACCCAGTGAGCTTAGGTTAACCCTAGGACCCCCAGTGATAGATTGGAATATTAAAATGACAACTTATGATTTATATCTAGGATTTGATCCCGTGCTCGAGGCCTACAACCAGACTGCAGTTGGAACTGAATTTGCTACCGAGTTCCTAGAACCAAACCAAGGTGAGTGAAGTATTATCATATATGCATGTGTAACTATACGCCGGCAAATAAATTCTTAAATTTTAAATGCTGTGTTATTTAATTCTGTTCAATTACTCAAATTACTACACAATGATTGTCTGTTGATCAACACTATGATTTTTATCTGATGGTTGTGAATATTAGACTAGATGCCGTAGTCGGCTTGGAAATTAGGCCTGTGGTAGCCCATAGTATGGGATGCGGTTGACACCACCTGACTCATACGATGCCATATAGACATGGGGTTGGAGTTTCATCGCCCGTGCTACGCACCCTTGCCAACAGTGGTTAAGGTGTTGGATGCCTGTGAGGGTGACCATATGTGTATATGAGAAAAGAAAGAAATGAAATGTGTTTGCACCAAAATGGTGATTATGGGCTATAAGCCAGGAAAGAAAAGAAAAGAGAAAAGTGATGGATTGCCCTACAGGTTAATCACAGAGGGCTGGTCCGGCTGACCTTGATGAACGAATGCGGGAGCTGACTGGTCCTCTCTGACAACTCAATGGGTGTATCGCGGGAAGGGATAACCAAGCCTGCACCAGGGATACATGTATTGGGGATTGTAGTGGCACTGACCTGACTTAGCTGTATTGTTAGATGGCTAATAAATAATCTGGACTTGCATATCATGTAGGATCATGTGGAATGTGGTTGCATGTGCATGCATGATTATATGTTTTGCTCATAAGCTCAGTGGGGCTCACACTCTGTTATACATTATTTTAATTTAGATGATTTTGCAGATCGATGCCGTTGTGGCATGGAGGCTCATTACGAGGAGGAGAGCCCTGGTTATTATGATGATATTGGTGTGGACCCCGACGGAGGTCGTGCCGATGATGTGTGCGTTCTCAGTGGTCATTGATGAGGACCGTTGAGGAGTGCACTTGATGCTTTTTGTCGTGGGGACTCCTTTTTGCTTTTATTAGGAGTTTATCCCTGTCTTGCCTGTGGTTTAGTTGTAGTCTTTCTTACTTTCTTTTTGGAGTTGAGTCAGCTCATCCTATATATATATGCATGTATTTTCTTTGGCTTTTGTTCGTGTCAGCTTTACTTTTCAGTTTGTGGGTAGTTTGGGAAATGTATCAGAACAATCATATGTATGTATATATTATCATCATTTCCCGTATCGCTACGCTTTCCTTTGTTTATAATAATTGTAGTTTAACTGCAGCACTCTGATCTTGCTTATGGTAAAGTGATGAATGTGGACCCATGAATGTAATAACTGCTTCTAGATCCGTGGGATTTGGCGGATTGCCATTACGCAATTCAGGTCACCTACCTAATCCTCCCTGGGGGTTGTTTGAGGTGTGACAGAGCTTGGTATCAGAGCGTGAGGCTCTTCTTACATTCATGGAATGCAGACTAGGACTAATAAGCGACCTATACTAAAACATGTAAGAACTAAAAGCTACAGGGGAGGTAGATGCAATTAAATAAAAGATGCATAATTTCCATTAAATTTAAAGACAACTGTGGTCGAGCCACTACATAAGTTTGACTAATAATACTACTTTCAGATATTTACATAAGCTGGAAAAAAAAAACTAAAACTACATACATCCCGAATAAAGAAAAGTACATAAGCTAAAAAAAAAATGAGATAAGTTGGAATCACGTAGCATAGACACCAGTGCTGGTCAGAAGAACTACTCCGATGGTGGTAAGTCGCTCGATGGAGGCTGTGACTGGAGCGAATCAACGCGATAGAACCTGTCCCAAAAGTCCAAGCGCTGCTCAACAAATCCTACCCTGCTCTCCAATGATGTGAAGCCCCAATCCATCCTAGTCGACATATCTGTGAGCTGAGTGCTGAGACTCTAAAAATGTGACATCATTTGCGCCCACTCAGAAAGCCCTGGAACCTGAGAACTGGTAGCACCCGTTGCCACATAAGCAGGTAAGTCTGTGAACTGTGTGCCAACACCCTCGAAGTCGCCCTAACCCACATCCTGCTCATCAACACCCTGCTCCTCTCCATGCTCGCTCTGGTTGTCTCCCTCAATATCTCCCAGCCCCACATCCTGCTCATCATCACCTTGCATCCCTCCTAGCTCCTCATCCTCTGGTGGATCGCTCTCTGGCACCTTCATCTTCAGTATCGAGGTCTCATCAATAGGCCTGGATCTATCCTTCTTCGCATACTCGCCCGCCAAAGGGACCTCAAAATGCCGGAAGACTAAGGTAAGGAACTTCCCATATGGAAGGTTCCCATCAGATGGGTTATGTGCATGATATAGCATAACCTGGAGTAATAGGTATGGGAGGTTTATGATCGGACCCCCTCTGCCAGCTCCCAGTAAACAGTATGTGATATAAGCCCTCATCATAGAAATGCTACCCCTATTGCCGCCCTTGGGGTAGATGTTGTACGTAACACACCTACTAATCACTCGAGCACTAGGCTTGTAGGAAGCCTCTAACTTGGGAGTGTCTTGTGACCCTGTCAGTGCTTTGAAGACCATCCTCCTAGTCTCCAAAGAAAACATCTCAGAGATGTCCATCCTAGGTTTATAGTAACACCTCTCCCCAGTGTTGGGTAAACCCAAAATCCCTGCCAGTGAAGCAGTGATCAACCTAATGTCCACTCCCTTCACTCTACTCTCCAACCCAAATTCTTGTGCCCCAGATGGCACCAAGTTGCAGTAGAAGTACCGAACCAAGTTGGGATAACAAGGCTCGGTAGGTGTCAACATAGAGGTCCAACCTAAGATATTGAACCTAGTAAAGAGACTATATTGGTGAAAGTCATCCACCTGAACAAACCGGCCATTTATAATTTTTAGGGATTTAAAGTTCTTCTAATCTCTAAAATGCTCGTACCTAGAGAATAGGAATCGGTCAAACTTGGGTTCCTCCGAAGAGGAATCGTCCCTAGGGGAAGATGGTGGCACTGTGGATGATGATGAATCCTCAGACTCAACCCAAAGCCTCTTCCGTGCCATGGACTTCCTAGCCGTACAGTGACTAGTGGACATTTTGCTACAAAAAGAGAAGGAAAAGGGAGTAGTTAGGGCAAGAAATTTAGCAAACCCTAGCCAAAGTAAGAAGAAACTAAAGGAAGATCTAGAATAGTGAAAGCAACCAAGAATCCTTACCTAGGCACGCGTGGATTAGCAAAGAACTCGAAGAAATGTGAGAATTTGGTGTGGGAATAGTCACACTACCCTCCAAAGAGTTTCTCCAAGTGTTTGGGGAAGTTTAGAAAGAGTTAGGAGTGAAATAGGCCCCTCTCGGACTCATATACCTATGCCCCGATTCTCTAGGCGATGGCACTGGGCGATGCATCCAACGCCCAGAGACATCGCCCAGTGAATGTATTTTGCTAATTTTTGAGTTATAATACATGGAAACTTGGATTTCACCTATAATAACTTTGTTAAATCTAGAAATATAAATTTTCATAAATGTTTTATAAAGAGCAGGAAGCCAAAATCCGAGAAGGCATCCGATTGATCAAATAAGCAACAGAGAGAATGACCTCACTCTAGTATTGGGCCGGTACATGTATCTCGAACATAAGGGAACGAGCCACCTCAAGAAGATGATGATTCTTGCACTCCGTCACCCCATTCTGGATTGGTGTATCAACACAACTAGTTTGATATATAATGCCCAAGCCTGCAAGATAGGACTGAAAGGAACCATACATGTACTCCTTCACATTGTCAGACTGGAGAATTTGAATGCGAGCATCATACTGGGTTTTTACCAACTCATGAAATCGCTTAAAACAAGGAAAAACTTCATTCTTCTGACGCATCAAATAGACCATGGTAAGGCGGGAATGACAATCAATAAAAAAACAAACTAGTGGTAACCAGAAATAAAAATACAACGAGCAGGGCCCCATATATCAGAGTGTATTAAAGAGAAGGGGACTAAACTTTTATTGCCCAAACTGGGGTAACTCATTCTAGCCTGCTTTGCAAAAACGCAAGCATCACAAAAAAACTGGGAAAGACTACATCTAGAAAATAAAGTGGGAAAAACAGTAGATAAAGTGCCCAACGAAGGATGACCTAATCGTTGGTGCCATAAACGAAACTCGGATAAAGCAGCAGTAGAGGAGTCTATGTGATGAGCCTGGGAAGAAAGAATCAGAGTACCACTGTCCAGAATGTAGAGACCACCACGTACC
Organism: Telopea speciosissima; assembly: GCF_018873765.1. Classification (NCBI taxonomy): domain Eukaryota; kingdom Viridiplantae; phylum Streptophyta; class Magnoliopsida; order Proteales; family Proteaceae; genus Telopea; species Telopea speciosissima. Next base: position 35,393,151 of record NC_057917.1, on the reverse strand, counting down.
TTACCACAGCCAATCATTGCCCTCGTTACCATGTCCTGAAAAATACAATGAAAAGGAAAGAAAGTTACTTCGCAATTTAAGGCTCGTGTAATTCTACTAATGAAAAGAAGATTAGTAGGAAAGGATGAGACATGTAAAATAGAAGAAAGAGAAAAATTAGAAACTTTGACAACTCCCTTCTAAGAGATTGAAGAAAGGGAGCCATCAGCAATGTAAACTTTCTCCTTACCTGATGATGGAGAATATTGAGAAAAATGGCTGGGAGAACCAGTCATATGGTCTATAGCACCCGAATCGATTATCCAAGGAACGGATGCCATCGAATCACTAGAATTTAAAAAAGAATTACACTTGAATGGGCAGAATGGGACTCAGAGTGAATTGACAGGGAAGCAACTGGTGTAGCAGATGGAGTAGAAAGCTGAGTCATCATGGTTCGCAACATAGAGAGTTGCTCTTGGGAAAATGGAGAATCAGTGGTAGTAACAGAACTGACAGGAGTAGTCTCCGTGTGATGGGCAATGGGTGGTGTACCATGGCCACGGCCACTAGTAGAACCACCACGCCCACGCCCACAACCAGCACCAAGTTCAGGGCGCCCATGAAGCTTCCAACAATGTTTGCGAGTATGATGCTCCTTACCACAATAATCACAAGGTGGATCTCAATTCTAATACCATGTTGGGATTTGGGAAATTGTGACTTGTGTCTATTATGATACTAATCTCCTTCATTTATAATAGTTTGAAGTAGGGTTACAATAAAATAACAAGAAAAGACTATACTACCCTTGTACCCATGTTACACCCATATGATAGTAGAACTATAACCACACCATACTAATACTAATATTACAATAGATTTCAATTTCAATATTGAAATAAGTCCTTAGCGATTTTACTATTTCAGATGAAATTATTTCAATTTCTCATAAATAAGGTAAAAATCATACCAAACACCATAATTTCAATTTATGATTCCATGAAATTGAAATAGAAATCATACCAAAACAGCCCCAAGGCTTCACCACGAAGCCTGCGGGAAAGGAAATCACCGCCATACCCAACCTATTGACTAATTGGAAAAACCACCAACCAACCTCTTGGAATAACCACCAAAAGATGCCACAGCTTCACCACTGCAACCTGTCCAAATTCATAAAACAAATTGTGGTTCCAAACGAAGAAGGCAACTGCTGTTTCAGCAGGGCTTAAACTGAGAAAACTGCAAGTTGCAGGTGCTATATCAGTAGGAAATCAGCAGCAAATTTGTTCTATCTTTGAGGAAGTATTTCAGAAGTAAAGCATAAGTATTCAAGCCAACTTTCAGCACCTGATATCACCTCAATCCTCACTTGCAGGGTCTCCACAGAACCTGGTAGTTCGCATAAAAAAAAAAAAAGAACGAAGAATGAAAGAAGAGGATATGGACGATATGACCAAGGCTTCACTATATAACCTGTGGCAATGGCATCACTACCATAAACCACCTTCTGAATCACAACAGTAGGGTTTGATTGGAATGACCAACAATCAGGCTCTTGGAATCACTACAAGAGGCATTACAACTTCACCACTGCAATCTGTGCAGATTCATCACTGAACTAAAGAAAAACAAACTTTATTTCTTAACTGTCCATTCCATTAAAGCAGTACATTGTTTAAATAAAAGAGCCAAAGACTGAAAATTGCAACTAATTAGACAACTCAGCCTCATCCAAACTAAATGGGGCCTGCTACATGGATCCGTGCCCTCCAATCAGCTCTATTTGAGGTTGTACTTGATACAAGGCCTAAGCTATGCATGTCTTTCCTCACCACTTCTCCTAAGGTCATTTTAGGTCTGTCCCCTGGCTCTTTTAGTTCCTTCAATCTGAATAAAATCACTCCTCCATACTGGAACATCCAAAGGCCTCCGATGAACATATGACCATGTCACCTCAAATGACTTTCTCATAGCTTATCATGTATCAGAGCTACTCCTAAATCAGCTTGAATATGATCATTCCTTACATTATCCTTCTTAGTTTTGTCATTCATCCATCTCAACATCCTCATCTCCACCACACTGAGTTTATCTATATGATGCTTCTTAACTGCGCAACATTCGCAAGCCGGTCTTAAGACTATCTTATAAAATTTACCTGAATACACCAATCACACAACTCTTCGGACACACCTCTCCACTTCATCCAACCTATTTTAATTCTCTGTGAAACACCATCCTCTATATCACCTTCTTTATTTATGATTAAGCCCAAATACCTAAAATAATCAATTTGCGGAATCTCCCTCTCATCAATTTTCACCACCTCATTATCTATCCTAATGTAACCAAAGTTACACACCATATACTCTTTCTTCGTTCTATTTATTTTAAAATCTTTTGATTCCAAGATTGATCTCCATAACTCCAACTTGGCGTTAATCCTTGCTTTTGTCTCATCCACCAAAACAATATCATTAGCAAAAACATACAACAAGGAACCTCAACTTGAATACAACAAACAACAACAACAACAACAACAACAACCATAACCATATCCCAACTAAATGGGATCGACTACATGGATCTGATAGAGGCTATGACAATAATGAGAGTAAGAGAAATAAAATGAAGTAAAAAGGTGTAACAGTAAACAAGAAAATAAAGGTAAAAGTCAAATCCCTAGTGCATCTATCGGTCACTCTTCCTTACTAGTGCATACCATCGCAAGCGGCTCTCCCGAAGCTTGTTTTGGATTGAAGCAACTCCCAAATCGGTTCTAATACAATCATTCCTTACTCTTCTCTCCTAGTCTTGCCACACATCCAGCTCAACATTCTCATCTCCGCTACACTCACCTTATTTATATTACTCTTCTTAACTGCGCAAGATTACTCATCTTGAATGTCTTTGATTAAATAATCCATGATAAGCGCAAACAAATAAGGGCTTAAATGGCCCCCCGACAGTTCTTACACTTGTCACTGCACCATCATACAGATATTTAATTATGTCCACATATTTACATAAAACACTTCTCTTCTCTAGTACTTACCAGATTAACTCTCTAAGTGCTTTGTCATAAGCTTTTTCTAGGTCAATAAAGACCATATGAAGATCTTTTTTTTTTTTTGGATGAATAAATAAATCAATTACAAGAGGGAGAAAAGTGGTGGGGGGGGGGAAAGGATACAAAGCAAGAGCCAACACTAAGCCCTACCAAAAAGCAGGGACAAGACAATGGGCCAAAGCCCAATCCAAAAAATGCTCAAGAAGAGAAACATGCAAGGCAATCCAAAGAACCAATCAAGACTTGAAGAAGGCCAACTAACCCGAGTCAATAGGCTCACCACTTAGAGCATTGTTTCTAATATCTAATGGAAAGGCAAATTCAACTCCAGGGCGGTCAGCGAGTAGGAAAGGTAGGGACCTTTCTTAGGGAAAGGAGGGGAACTGGGGTTACGGTGATGGAAAACGTGAAGAGAAAGGGAGGCGGCAGGGAGGGGAAGCTGGGTAGAATTAAGGGTTGATAGAGAAGAAGGGACAGGCCCATTTAAACCAGATGGGCCCGACAAAGAGGGACAAGGGGAGGGCAGGGTCAGAGAGGAAAGAGGTGAGGGAACTGGGCCATAAGAACTAGATGGGCCAGCCAAGGAGGGAACAGAGTTGGGTTGGGCTACAGAGGGAATCGATAAGGGGGGGGACCACAACGATGGAAGGGGGAATCAGGGAGAGAGAAGGCGTAGTGGAAATGGAAGGAGGAATCGGGGAATCGGAGAGAGAGAAGGTGTAGTGGAAAGGAAACCTTTAGACGATGATTTTAGAAAGGAAGTGATACATAGGTGTAAGGGGAGCGACTTAAGGGAAGTTTGCAGAGGAACAGCAGGCTCGTAGAGGTCAGCAAGCTTAGTAGGCTCAACAGGAGCAAGGACAGAGACATAGGGGACTGGCTCTAGAAGAAGACAAGGGTTCAGCACATCGGAGGGGGGGGGGGAAAGCTGCATCGCTGCATCATCACGTAGGGACTCGACCTGGAGGAGAGAGAAGCAATTTGAAGCTACGATAGCAGGGGGGACCAATTGCGCAGAGGGGCTAGGACGCCTAGGAGAGATCGACACCGGGAGAACCTTCCGACCAGATTTTTTATGGCGACTTCTTCTCTGGCCGCGACTAGGGGTACGCTACTCAGAAGCTATGGAAGAGAAGCAAAGTCTTCGACTGGGGGATTTCTTAGTTCCAAGGTGGGGTGAGGACCATCTATAGAAGAAGCCAGAGCAGGAGAAGCTACATCGGTGGCTTCGTTCCCAGCATCAGGGCATTTTTCGATCAAATGGCCAAAGACTTTGCGAGATAAGCACTACCGGGGGAGGGTCCAATCATAATGAACAACCTGGTTGAAGGAGAATCCTTTGTCATCAACTACAAGGATGGAAGTTGGTAGGGGTGAATCCACCGGAACTTCCACACAGATCTTGGCGAAGGCGAGACGATCTTGGAGTTTTGTTTTGCCATCTAAATAGAAAGGATTTCCAAGGACCGAGCCAACCACACTAAGACCTTCCTTACACCAAAAATGCAAGGGGAGCCCAAGGAGAGAGATCCAAAGAAGAAGAGAATTGAGATTGAGGCGATGCAGCAGAAGATATCGGTTCCATGGGCAGAGAAAGAGTGGTTTTCTTCCAACGTTCCAGGCAAGGTACTAAAACTCGAAACTCGGTACCAACTCGGTCCCTTGAAAAATCGAGTCGAGTCGAGATCTCGGCGAGATCTTGTCGAGTTGGTGCAGTTTTTTTTTTTGACTCAAAACCTCAACTCGGTGGGTTTTAGACCTAGTTTGGGTCTAAAACTTGGTATTCAGTCTATTTTAAGCCATTTAAACACAATGGCACTATCAAATTTTGCCAAAAACAAAGTCCAAATAGGAGTTATGTATCGGTCAAACTTAATTTGGTGTGCACAAATGCTGTCAAAATCACTCTGAATGAAAATATTTTCTTGAACATCAAACAAATGAATATTTTACCGCACTTTTGGTTTTTAGCAATGTTTTACCATATTAAGATTTATGAAAATTTTAGATTTGAGAAAAACCCCAACATTAGAAAGTTGAAAATTGCACCTACCACCGAAAATCTAGTTTTTGTTCTTGAACTGGGGGGTTGACTTTTTTTCCTTTTGGAATTTGATTTTTTAACTATTTTTGTTGGATTCAAATAGGAGGGTATTTGCTTATTTATGAATAATATCTTAAGTAAATGTAAAATTTTTACATTTACTTAAATGATATTAGGTATAAATAAGTGTCTGTCTTAGTTCCTGACCTAAATAAGTGTCTGTATACCAAGGTTTGCATAAATAGGTGTCTGTATACCAAGATTTTTCACCAAGATCCCGAGATCTGGCACTCATATAAAGGAGTTTGGGTCGAGATTCTCAAGATCTCGAGATCTCGGTCGAGTTGTTGCACTTTTGCAACTCATATGCCAACTCATCTCCGTTTCTCAAAAAATCGAGAAACTTGTCGAGATCTCGCGAGTTCTCGAACTATGGTTCCAGGGACCTCCAGCCATAACTCTACCTCTATCTTCGTCTTCAGCAAACTTGAAGATAAAGAAACCATTGTCGAGCAGGTATGTTTCAAATCGGCCCTTTGTTTTCCATTGCTTTGAAAGAGAAGCTTTCACAAGGGGAAAGGGAGTCAAGTTCCCATAAAGTGCCCCACTAAGCAGTTATCTCATTCTTAGCCTCCCGGAAGAGGAGATCAGCTTCGTAATGGGCTACCTTGGAGCCACTGATGAAGGTGGGAGGGATAAAGTACAGGGGGAAGCCATCACGGGATGGGGGCTTTGGGATGGGAAGAGACAAGAACAAGGTCTAGGTTCAGGGGTAGGGAGAAGGGAGGCCCTGGGTGGTGGCGGCAACACCCCAGGGTGGTCAGACATAGGGGAAAGGGTTTAGGCCATCACTGAGAGGTTTTTTTGTCAAAACAACCATTCTTGTTCCATGAAGATCCTTCTTGCAATCTCTAAATCTTTCCATAAGTTTCTTAATTAGGTAAATAACTTATGTCATGTATCTTCCTTGATAAAACCAAATTGGTTCTCCACAATAGTAGTTTCTTGTCTCAGGTGGGCTTCAATAACCCTCTCCCATAATTTCATAGAGATAAAAAACAAGGAAATTCTAAAAACAATAATTTAATGTTTTAAAAACCGGAATCGGGGATCAAAATGGTCAGAGAATCACCCTGAATCGGTTCGATCCAATCAATTCCAAGCCACTTTGGGGCGAAAATGAGATCGACCTTAGAATTAGGAATCGGTTTGATCCAACCGAAAATATGAAGAGCATGACTAGGAATCGGCCGATTCAGACTGGATCGGATCGGCCTATCTAATTAGGATTCAGGTACCAACGATTAGGATCAGTAGGGAATTAATGTCAGCCGATTCACCGATCCGATTCCCGATTCTTGAAACCATGGGGATCTCTAGAAATCTATTAAAATAGAAACTACTAACTAATACAATTCTTTTTAGCTAAGGAACTAAAAACATAAAAATATGAACTTTCTGAAACAACCTCCATTGAAATCTTCAATCAAATATCACCCCCCATGTGACCAGTGACCACAGGAACAGTACTCACATGAATAGTACCCATGTGAACAATAAAACAAACCAGATTCTAGTTCAATCCAAAATCGTGGACTAAATTTTTCCTACCCCTTCTTGTTCATGTTCTGGATTTCCTCGCTCTTGAACTGAACTGCATCACCCAACATGTATAGAACTCAACCTAAGGCTTATTTCCACTAAAATAAGTCCACTTTTATTATTTTCCTGCATCAGAGGAAGGAGGGGAAAAAGAAAGCCATAGTAGAGGAACATTAGATACATAGGATACATGAGGAATAAGATTAATATTTCAAGGACTTCTAATATTCAAACTCTCAGATTAAGGAGCAGAATAATATTCAAAGGACTTCTAATAAACTTGGAAATGTAGTTAATATTCCACAAAGTCTTATTTAACTCCTTACAAGTAGCCATTAAGACTAAGAAAACATGTTTTAAGACATGGTAAAGGTCTAGAGAGGTTGAGGATCTAAAAAGATACAAACTCGCCAGAAACGAAGCTAAGAAGATTGTGGGGAAAGCAAGGGCAAAGATATACGAGGATCTTTATAATAATTTGAACTCAAAGTATAGGGAAAAAACTATATATAAGATAGCTAAAATGAAAGAAAGGAAGTCCAAATATTTCGACCATGTTAGATGTACTAAAACTAAGGATGAGGACATTAAGGAGAGTACTAACTAGGGATGAGGACATTAAGGAGAGGTCGAAAGAGTACTTCCACGGGCTTCTTAATAAAGACTGCACGAGTAATAGGGCGGCAGAAGGCGACATTACTCATCCATCCACTTCGCGTAGATATATACGCAAAATAAGGATGACTGAAGTAAAATAAGTTATAAGATGGATGAAGTAGGCAAAGCACCAAGCCCAGAAGAGGTCCCTATTGAGGTGTGGAAGAAAGTAGGAGTTTGTGGCTTATCTTGGCTGACCAAGTTGTTTAAAAAGATTATGGCCACAAAGAAAATGCCAGATGAATGTAGTTGAAGCATTGTGGTCCCAATTTACAAAAACAAAGGTGATATTCAAAGTTGCAATAACTATAGAGGCATAAAATTAATAAGTCATATGATGAAGCTATGATAGCGGGTTATTGAAACCTACTTGAGAAAGGACACTACTATTTCAGAAAACCAATTTGGTTTTATGTCAGGAAGATCCTCGATGGAGGCTATGTTCTTACTTAGGAGACTCATGGAAATATATAACGAGGGCAAGAAGGATCTCAATATGGTCTTTATAGACCTAGAAAAAGCCAGCGACAGAGTCCTTAGAGAGGTAATTTGGAATATTGTGGAGAAGAGAAGAGTGTCATGTAAATATATGGACTTAATTAAAGATATATATGTTGATGTGGTGACTAGTGTCAGAACTGCAGGGGGGCAAGGCAGTGAATTCCCAATTTCAATTGGGTTATATTAGGGATCCACCTTAAGCCCTTATTTGTTTGCACTTATCATGGACAACTTAACCAAAGGCATAAAAGATGAGATTCCTTGGTGTATGATGTTGCAGATGATATTGTTTTGGTGGATGAGGCAAAAGCAGGAATTAACGCCAAAATGGAACCATGGAGATCAACCTTGGAATCAAAAGGTCTGAAGATAAGTATAACTAAGACCGAATATATGTTGTGTAACTTTAGCATCATTGAGACAGATAATGATGTCGTGAATATTAGCGAGAAGGAGATTCCGCAAAGTGATTACTTTAGATATCTGGGACCAATTGTAAGTAAGGAGGGTGACATAGAAGATGATGCTACCCTGATAATTAAAATAGGGTGGATGATGTGGAAAAGTACGTCCGGAGTTTTGTGCGATCGGCGTATTCCTTCAAAGCTTGAAGGAAAAATTTATAGGACTGTCATTCGACCAGCTATAATGTACAGAGCGGAGTGCTGGGCTGTTAAGAAGTATCATGTTAATAAACTATGTGTAGCGAAGACGAGGATGTTAAGATGGATGAGTGGGAATACCAAGGAGGATAAAGTAAGGAATGATCATATTAGAGTTGGGTTGGGAGCAGCTCCAATCCATGATAAACTTAGAGAGTGTCGTTTGAGGTGGCATGGACATGTTCAACAGAGGCCTTCGAATGCCTCAATATGGAGGAGTGACTTGATTCAGATGGAGGGAACCAAACCATAGAAGAAGTGATGAAGAAAGACATACTTAGATTAAGCCTCGTACCTTGAATGGCTTCAAATAGAGCTGATTGGAGAGCAAGGATCTGTGTGGCTGACCCTATTTAGTTGGGCTATGATGTTGTGTTACTGTAACGCATCCAAAACATCATGTATGGTGCAGAATATTAGGCAGTAGATACCAAGACTAAGAAGGATAATGTACGGATTGAACAAACTAGAGTTGAGTTTAAGGTAGCCCTATACATGAGAAGCTTTGAGAGAGTGATTTGAGCCTTGAGGCTGCATGGTCTTGGCCAACGGAGGCCTTGAGATGCACCTGTACAGGAGAGTGATTTGTTTCAGATTGAAGGATCCGATTGAGCTAGGGGCAGGCCTATAATGACCCTAGGAGAGTTAGTGAGGAAAGACATGCGTAGGTTGGGCCTGGCCCCATGTATGGCCTCGTATAGAGCTGTTTGGAGGGATCGATTAGGAAGGTTATGCTGAGTCTTGTCCATGTTCTTCTTTTAATGCTAATTAATGTCTTTGTCTTTGCTTGGATCCATGTAGCTGACCCATTAGTTGGGATAAGGCTGAGTTGTTGCTGAACAAAAATGAGGAAGAATAGAACATTGAAGGCATGGCTAATTCAATGAAGACGATGCCTATAAAGTGAATCCATTTAATGTATTTCATGTAACAATAGAGGACAATGCATGCAAAGGGATCACCCTAAATTTTCAAAAACCTTTAATCAACAATTACTCCCCTCCCCCTTCCCCCTTCCCCCTTCCCCCTTCCCCCCAAAACAGAAAGAAGGAAAAAAAAGTTAAATAAGACGTGAAAAACGTTTGGTTTAATTCTAACAGCTAGATCTCAAGCTATAAAGCAACCTACTTCAGCTGGGAAAAATCCAAAACTGTGAAAGCAATGGGAGATTTCAGAAGATTGTAAACAGAACTCAGTTAATGATTAAATTAAAGATGTAATAGTGAACTGAAATCAGATTTTAGCAAAGTAAAACAGATTTGGAAAACAAGTAGAACTTGACTTGAACTAGGAAACCAGAAAATCAATGGTAATTATGAGCTTTAAGCAGAAATTGAAATCTGAGAACCAGAAGACAATCAAAGGAAATGATGGCTGGATAATCAATTCAGTAACTGGAACCCAAAACCAAAACTGAAACTGAAAAATCTGGCAGAATAGTAAATCACAGTATAGGAAAGTTAAGAATTCTGGCCTGAAACTTGATAGAGAAAGAGAGAGAAGGATTGAAGATACCAGTTTAGGAATCCACCAGGTCTTCACTTCTGAATCCACAGAGGTATGGCCTGAAATCCACAGAACCAGAACAACAACTAAGCTTCTATTTCTTAAAATCGATGGGAAGGCTGTAGCCCCTTGAATGTATTTATAGAGTTGTGTAACCTCCACTCAGACTCAAAAAGTCATTTCTGGACAGATCAAAGTCCTAAACTAAGTAGGACTCTGACATAATAAAGGAAAAACATACTCAAAACAGGACTCCATAACAAACTAGGATTCAGAATCCTAGAGAGACTAGGATTTCTGGCAATTCTAGAAAATCCAGAACCACAGGCTGGAGGAAGCTCCAGATTCTGGCCGCAGGCTTTAGCTGGCTCCAGAAACTGGTTGTTTCTTCTTCTTCTTTGGTACTTTGGCTTCTCAATAACTGATCCTCACCCTTTTGTTACATCTAGGAAACCTGTATGAGAAATTTATTCAAGCAAGAAATTTGTTAGACTAAGAAACAAAATTAGTGTTTCATAGCACATGTAGCTCTAGCCACAAATAGTTCCAAAAAGTAATACTTGCTCAAAAATTATTAAAAAAAAATCCAAGGCTTTCAGTTAGGGAAAAGAATAATATTCAAGGCCCACATGAAGCAATATATGAGAGGATTCTTTCATATTAAACTCACCAAGCATAGTTATGTTTAAATTTTCCCTAATTTCTGAGTAATAACAACTCCAAACTCATTAAAAAAAACCACTGTTGAGCCACTAATGTAATCAAACCTCTTTAGAGCAAGTCCAAACAAACAAGAACATCAATAATTAGTAACTCAAAAACTGTCTACAAGTAACTACTCTAATAATATCAATGAAAAGATTAAGAGGTAGAACAAAGACAAGATCCAGTGCAGGAAAGAGCAGGAGAATAACCACAGTACATGTCTTCTATATGGACACATGGGTGTGGGGCCTCTGCATCTTGTAGAAAAGAGGTCACAAGTATTTAGGGGGTCAAACGAAACTCCATGGTTCAACAGAATCGCAACCAATACCACTATTTCATCCTAAAGCCAAAGTGATTTCCATGAACTTAGAACCAGAGGGAAACCAATATAAACGTACAAGAATTAAATCTTCTCCATCATTCTGAATCTTCAACATCAGCTAAGTTTAAGAAGTCATATGATCTGTAAAAGAGAGAAAAAAAAAGGAACTGTCTTGGTTCCAAAGAAATGTAATATTTCATACATACCAACTTACACATACAGAAAGCACATCCCAGAGCACAAAATGTTGGAGGGATAAATGAATTTCTAAAATAAAATCTATGGGAGCTGAAAAAATACATAATCAGACATTACCAAGCTTCCCTCCAGAACTACTTTTGGTGCTCATCTGTTACTGGTTTGTCCCCAAATAGAAAAATGCAGTGTTCTACATGAGATGAGAATGGATAGCGCAGTCAGCAGATGGATTTCAGATCAAACCACCAATCTGTTCATAGTCGGATTCAGCAAAATAATCCAAAAGAATTTCTACCTCAGTCAAGCCCAAGAAATTAGCTTTCCTGGTTTTAAGATGAACAAACTTCCTTGGTTAAATCATATACAAGGTGTTAAGGCACAAAAGGCACATTGGTTTTCTAGTATCCCTTTCATCAAGAATGTATGTGGATCTCTATATCACTGCTCACAAATGAAGCACCTGATAACTAATGCATTGGGAATAATGGCCTTTCTACATTTTGTTGTCCAGAAAGTAAACGATTCCTGCTCCGGATTCTCTGTGCACTAGCAATGCTAACAGTTAAGGAGTTACCCAAGCTACCTAAGCCACTATGTCCAGTTAGCTTCAATCCAAAATTCCTGAATAAAAAAGACAATTTCTTTTCATCCCCTCCAGTCACCAACTGAAGCTCAAGTGCCTGTTCTTGAGATAATACAGTGTACAGATGCAATGGTAGGTTTAAGGACCGTTGGTAGTTCTTTAATTCTTGTCCACAGCCATATTTCCCATTAATTTCAGTCTGGGTCTTCCCAAAAGTGACTCTCATAATCCCCATAGATTTTGGGTCATCGATTGACGTATCAAATATAAATGAGAACTTCCCAAAGATTAAATCAGGCTTCTTGAATAAATCTATGAGAACATCATTGCATGGTCCCACATTCTTCTGCATGAAATTTCCAGAATTATTTCGCAAAGTCCTCATTGCATGAAGAATGCATGAAGCTTCTCTTAAGCCACTCAAGAAAGCACCATGCATGGTAGCTGGGTATTGCTTATTTGTGGCCTCACCAGCAAAGAAGAGCCGCCCTTCCACACTTTCTGCAAGAATATCATAGTCACTGCCAGATGATCCTACTCGAACATGGGAGTATGAACCATAGCAAAGGGGATCACTACCCCATCTCGTACAAATTGTTTGGATCGGATCAGGCACATCAATACCCTTTGGATTATATATACCTGTCAGATTAGTCAAATAATATTACACTAGAAGGTACACTAAAATGGGAACTTTCGAAAGTAAGAAAACTATGTAAATTGTCACCTGTCATCTAAAAGGATGTAGTACCTCTGAGGATGCTTAGAACACACTGAAGCAAAACAGCTGCATCAGCAGATTCAAAAGCAAGTGCAGCCTCTCCTGCTACAAGTGCAACAAGAACAGGACCTCCAGAAACAGTATGGTAGCTGTAAAACAGGAAGAACTCTCCACGTCTATGTCCATCTGTGTTGAGACAGCCAAATGTGTCTAGGTCTTCCCCCCAAAAGACATGAGGGAAAATCATGGCAACTTTATTGAGCAAGCCAAAACCCAATCGCTCAATAGCTGCAAGCTTTCTTTTAGGTAATTCAGGTTCAAATCTTATGGTCCTATTCTTCAGGACACCAAGAGGCACGGTGCAAAGGACCATATCAGCTCGAAATACTTGATCACCAGCAACTACCTCTACACCATCATTTCCATACTTAATAGTATGAACAGTTTTTCCATAGAATATGGGGACTCCTTCACACATTGCTTTAATCAATCTCCAATTACCTCCAGCAAGAAAACAGTGGTCCCCACCCATTTCATAAGGATCATCCTGGTCCCAATAGGCAACTGAAAGGTTTGATAGACAACCAGCATTTGCATATTCCAAGTTGGCAAGGTGCCAATCAAGAAGTTGCCTTTCCTCAGTACTTTGAGCCACACCATACAACTGTCTCAGTGTCTCTAAAACTGATCCTAAAGAAATATCATCTGCGCGTTCAAGCATGATTTTTCTCAATTCTGTGGCTTTGTCCAGCAACTTATTGAAGATTATCTCCACCTTGGAATCAATTTCCTCACCAACAGGTGCCCCATTGGGATTGTATAATGGGCATTTATCTCTGACCTTGTGAAGTGGAATAGACAGTTGCCTTGCAAGAACTCCAAGAGGGTTAGCATGGATACCCGTAATAACACTCCCACCAAGATCTACAGCTGCAAGCTTATCCTTCTGACCCATTTTCTGAGTATAAACTCTCCCTCCAGGCCTGTTTCTACCTTCAATGACCACCACCTTGAAACCAAAGGATAAAAGTTGCCTGGCTGCTGCTAATCCAGCAAGCCCAGAACCAACAATTATTACCGATCCTTCAGTTCCCTCATGTGGAATTTGAGATGTGATTGAAAGTGAGACTCCAAAATTAATATACCCATGAGACAGAAGAAAATCATAAGCTGAACAAATCAGATGTTCATATTCATTACTGACAGTTTCCCTAATCTGTCCTTTTGAAAGCCAAGTCCGGACATTATCCCTCCACTTTGCCAGTATATGGTTTCTCACCACAATGTAGTCATTTTGCTCTTTTCTACCCAACTCATCCACAACCCGTGCCTCAATTTCTTCTTCAAGCAACGCATCAATTGGGAACCCAAGGGAGAGAGCTATCATGGCCTCAATTTCAGTTTCTTTCTGCATGTCCTCCTTTGTTCTATTCCGTTTCCTTGGAGTGCCACCTAAATGCTTCTCTATGAGCTCGTCCATAAGATTCTCATCATAGTTTCGTAATCCTACAGTCTTCCTCGATGAGGAGCGCTTATAAACAGTACCGTCAGAAACTGGAGTTTCCATCCCCGTATCCCAGAAGATTGCACCGAGCATACAAACGAATTTGAAGTTCTCTAGGTTCTTAGCCTGAGTTTACAGATAACTCACACGACCCAGAAACACATATCTATGTAATTTTCTCTTCCGGACTCGCGAAAGGTCAAACATACCTCTAATGAACAGTTTGTTCAACTTTAACAACTGTAGAGCAAAAATAAAATAGCAGTCCATCGAGTATAGACACTTGCATGGTTTCCTACTCCCTGCGACAATATTATCTCTTGTGAATCATCTTAAGCTTCACTGTTCCTCTACCTTTCTCATATCAGTCAATCAATCAAGATTTAGCAAAAAAGATAAAACTACGAACTCTGTTTACCATTCTGTTATCTAAAACTGAAAAAATGAATGAATGAAGAAAACGAATGATTGATCGACTTCAGCAACTACTTTGGGAGCTCTTCGATACATATACGACAAGAGATCACAAGTACGAAACTAGAGAGAGATTCTTGCAGCCTCGGAGGAGGGAATTCTTACCTTTTCGATCATAAACCGGAACTTAGATTCGGAATTTCCGCTGTGTATTAACTGAAACCGAAACTAGGGTTTTCCTCGGGCGAACTCTACCTCGAGCGCCGCGGCAACTGGTATTCTCGGTGATTCGGTTTAGATAAACAAATATCTAATGGAGGGAATTGCAGTCGGGCGTGGTGGGCTTTCGGAACCTTAGGTCTCACCAAACCCAAAAAGAGGAAAAAAACTCAGAAACGGCTCGATTGTGGGCCCATGAGGAAGGAATCGACTTTAATCTTAAGGGTCTGTATGGCAACGTCAAGAAAAACAAAAAATACACTTCTGGTGTTTCTATAGTTTTTTGGAATAGAAATGAAACAGATCTTGTGTCATCCGATTTTATTTTTTTTTAACAAATCAGGTGGAAAAAAAAAAACCATCTGAGGCCCATTTGAAAAAATACCAAAACACATTGTGTGCATTTACGATTGACGGACTTCACAAGTCACGACTCTCATCTGAAGAGCTCGTTGTGAATTTTTATCACCTCAAGTGCATCAAAAAAGTACATCTGACGGTACACCTTAAAGTGATTTTGTTTAAAATACTCCTTCAAGTGTATGTGCACTGTCAAATGTACCTTTTTGATGCACTTTACGGTATAGAGTACTTGAGGGGATAAAGGTCCGCTCGTTGTGCGCTCTTCAAACTCCCATGTAGACCACAAATACTCTGAACTCCATATCAAATATCATGTTTGATGAAGATCAAAGGTTTTGTATGATGATCCATCATAAAAGATTCTTGATGAAGGGTCTAGATCATGTATGATTCACCATGTAAGATCCATTATTCATATCTCATATCATGTTTTAATGGAGATGAATCATTGATCAAAAGCCTAGATCATGATCAATCATTAAAGATCCCAAATCAAGGGTCTGTATATCATATTTTTTTTTAAGGTAAAGTCCATGATCCATGTCCATATCATGTCTAATGAAGATAAATTATTGATTAAAAATTCAGATCAAGATCCATAAAAAAAAATTATCAAGGGCATAGATCATGTTCCTTCAATTAAAATACATTATCTATGTCTCATATCAAGTTCGATGAAGATCGATCTTTTGGCCAAGGCCCAGAATATAATCCATCATAAAAGATCATTGATGAATAGTCTAAATCATGTTTCTTCATTTAAAATCCATGATCCATGTCACATATCATGTTTGATGAATTACGTTCCTTTAATCTAGAATCATCATCCATGATTCATATATCATGTTTGATGAATGTAGATCATTGATCAAAAGCCAAGATCATGATCATCATAAGAAAATCCCTCATAAAATGAGTGGAGAGTTCTCTAATATCAGACTGTGTTTGATAGATATAAAACGTTGATTAAAAGCCCGAATATTAACCATGTCCCATATATTGTTTGATGAGTTCTATAATATCGGACTGTGTTTGATAGATATAAAACGTTGATTAAAAGCCCGAATATTAACCATGTCTCATATGTTGTTTGATGAAGCAAAATCGTTGATCAAACAATCAGATCAATATCCATAATCAAAGATCCCCGATCAAAGGTTCAAATCATGTTCCTTCAATTAAGATCCATTATCCATGTCCTATATCATGTTTGACAAAGAGTCTAGATCATGTTCCTTCGATTAAAATCTATGATCAATGTGCCATATAATGTTTGATGAAATCAGGCGTTGATCAAAGGACTAGATCATGACCCATCATAAAAAAATCCATGATCCAAGATATAAATCATGTTCCTTCATGTAAGATCCATGATCTATGGCTCATAACACGTTTGAGTAAGATACATTGTTTAATCAAGGGTATTGTTGAACAAATTCCTGATAGGGTAGACTTTCTCCAACCAATTGTAGAAAGGGCTTCCCCATCGTGGGCTTGAGATGGGAAAATCCTCCATATCTCAGACCTTTTCCATCACTCTCCCATGCACTGATGATTTTGGCAACCTGACCACTGTCAAATTTTAAAATCTATCCCAACTATACGACCTTTAATTAAACCAGGAACAATAGAAAACTCAAATGTTAATTCCAAGCATCAATTTTCCATATATGGTCTACAAGTAGAATGCCACTATGTCAATTTAGATAAATGTATGCCAATATCTGTACTCTTGATTGATGATTCTATGAAGTCGACTGTCCTGGGCCTCTTGATGCATAATTCCTCCATAACACTGGAAATTTGACAGCACTGTTACAGATATAGCCCTTCCCTTTCCACTTCTGTTGATACAAATGGCTCCAAAATCAATTAACTATAAACATGAAAGAAGATACAAAGGGAGAAGGCAATGTGTCATCTGTATCTAACAGATCTCAATTTTGACATTGGAAAGGGAAAAACAATAAAAGATGTAAACTGCAGGTGATACCTCTTTATAGTACCACAGAGGTCTATTCACTCTCCTCATCATCAAACTTGATCTTCTTTGGAGCAGGCTGAATGCTGCCCACCTGTGTAATAATAGACAGCATGTAAAAAGGCAGAAATACTTTGGAATCACTGAAACTCTACTCTAAACAGTTAAAAAGTAAGCTTTATATCGCTACACAATCAACCTAAAATTCACCGAAGTATTTATATTTGTATCTTCACTGATCTGAAACTGGTGTGAACTCATTGGAGAGCTAAATTTGAGCAAAGTTAATGTTTGGATGCCTTTATGACTCTTGATAACAAGGTCTACAGACCAATACATTGACTAGGCTAAGTGATGTTTTCCCTTTTTCATCCTTCAGAGAAAAGGGCCAAATTACAGACTCATGAACGACAAAGATGGTATTAGAACCATATTTTTGGTAATCACACAAACCACACCAATCCCAAATGGGTATTAGAACCATATTGATACCATGCAAACTTATACAGGTCACAGAACCGTGCAGATACATGAATATTCTTGTGAAGCAAACCCTGAAACAGATAGCCTTAGAGCTAAACTCAGACAACTAGCTTCTGAACACACATGGAATGGGGCACAAAGTGAAGGGGAAGACCCTCACCCAGAGGCAGTATGGACTGGTCGAAAAGGGAGCTCCAGGCTAAACACCCATGGAAGGGGAAGAGCCGCAACAGAGGAAGGGAGAGGGGGTGTGGGGAGTAGATGGGGGCCCAGATGGTGGAAGCACCACACCGGGACACCTAACCATGGTGGGGAGGGGGGGGTGCAAGGACTGAGGTGGGGGGCATGGATTCAGTTATATTATTTCTCTGTTTGTTGGTTTCTATTCCTATCCTAAAATTCTGGCTAACTTTGAGGTTTATTAGCCTTAAATCCTTTAAGCCCCTAGAAACCCCATTACCAATAGCAATCTTTTTATTTTCAGGTTTAATGCCAGCTAACTAAATTTTAGCATTGAGTCAACATGTCATGGCTGGTATTGGAAAAATTAATTTATGAATTTATCTCATACCAGGGCAGTAGACAACAGAACACACAAAAAGAATTCTTACAATTTCTGGGCATTCATATTCAATTCCAGCAGCCTCTATCTTCTTTTTCCGCTTCTGGTTTCGTTTCAGGATCCTTTCCACCAACTTTTTATGTTCTTCCACTGTTCTTTCCTGAACATATATCAGAATAATGCATTATTAGCACAACAACAAAAGGACAACCTCCATAAAGCATGTTGTCAAATTCATGCTTAAGCTACCTTGTTATGGCGCTTTCGCTCAATTTGCGTCCAGTTTAATGGCTTATATATACTATTAGCACCATTCCATCTGCAAAAGGATGACAACAGAATCACATACCTGACCGTCAAAACTAACCCACATGAATGAGAGAGCAATTTAATATTTGAAGGTAACTTGTTACCCAGCATCAGAGATCAACTACCAGTGGTTTCCTATAAGTCTGCTACAATAGAAGGTAAAACAGATTTAAACATCTTGTCTTTCACAAGTTGTTTTCCTTGAAGACTGCACAAAAGCCCTTGAAGCTTTAACCCTACGTTCCTTGAAATTAAAATTTTTTCTTTCCCCCTTTTTTGGTTGATTAATGCTCGTTAAGCTGTTAAACACAATGTTTGAAGCAAAAAGAAACACATTATCAATGTACATTTATGCATATTGAACTTAACTCTATTTTTTTAAATATAAATAAATCTTCGTGTACCACTAAAAGAATAAATGGGAAAACAATGAAGAAAGCAAAACTTCCTTATACTATCTATCCAATTAAAGTTCACACCCTATATGGTTTTGTAATGCAACCGTGGTTCTATTGTTCTAAAACCCTAGTTTTGGGTTGCTATGGGCCCACAAAACAATAAAATTCCAGACATAAAGAAGCAGTGTCAATTCTGCAATTATTTTGCAAGTTCAGAACCCTTTAGGAAGGAACAAACAAAGTCAGGGAGAGGATGAGTATTAAATTTAAAAGAAAAGGACGTGACTGAAATTTAACTAAGGGGAAAAAACAAAATTAAGTTATGAAAGCAAGGGCTTTATGTGAATAGTCAAAGTTGTCCTTGTAAATGTGAAGACTTGGTGTCTTCTTCTTCCTCACATTGAAACAAGGAAAAGAACCCAGCAGTAAGCCAGTCACGATTCGAAAATGAAATCTCTCTCGTTTGAGACTCGTTCAACCTCAAATTTTAGGGACAAGATCTGTGCTACTAGTCCTCCCAAATATGACAAGTACTAAGTTGGAAGAACAAGCAGAAGCAGTGAAGGAACCAGAACGGACTGAAATCAGGTCAGGCACAAAGGTTCTGACCAGATGTGGGTTTCCTGTGGAATCTCACAGCAGAAGCAGTTTTTGGACCTGAGCTCCTAAGGTTTGAATTGCCCTAGGAGAGGAAGCTTAATCCTATAGTCTGAGAGAGAAGGATCAAAGAAGATTGATCCAACCAAGTAGGGCTGCAAGTGATGACCAGGGAAGAAGAAGAGAAAAGAGATTAGATCGTACCTGAGATTGAAAGGAGATGGAAGAAAACGAGAGAATCAATAATCGACCAGCCTGGTCACTGACTCGTAACCCACAGAACGTGAACATAAACTCAATTTCGAATTTCAGTCAATAATCTCTGCATAACTGTTGAGTTTACAATCATAATATAAAGAGAGAGAAAGACACCAACTCAAAACTTCATGCCTGAAACTACTCAAATAAAGAGCTACTTTCCTACGTATCTAACTACCCTAATATGAAAAAGAATAAAATGCAAATTACAAATAACCCTACCAACCCATATTGGACCAGAATCCCAATTTGAACCTAGCTGGCCTAGGTCTGGGTTTCCAGATTGGCTAATGTCTGTCCAGCCATGGATATGCAACTGCATCATTTTGTGATAAACGTGAAGTCATATTATTGCCCAGAGGAAATGCCATCTATTCTTCAAGAACCAAGACCAGGTAAATAACACGATGTACAAGATTTTTCGAGAAAGATTGCTATTAAAGCTCTTCTACAAATTATCTCTAAAGTTTGACCAAATGAGGAGAATCATGATTCATGACATCAAACCCTAGTGATACAAAAGCATAAGAAGCTGTCAAATAAAATGTTAGTGTTATTTCATCCAGATCATCAAATCCCTTTCTGAAACCATACTCCACCAAATTCTCATAGAAAAGCCTCTTCAGGATCTGTTTGGATCCTATAAAATTGCTGAGTTGTATGCTTCTACAATGGATCTGATGGAAATTGACCTCATTGGAATCTCCCTGATCCATCTTCCAAAAGCAAAAGAAATTCAAACCCGCACTTTAATTTGAGGAGTTTAACAACCAAAGAAGCATAGGAATCATCTACAGCAGGTGAAATATACTCGGCCAGTTAAATGCTAAATCTTCTCTGAAATTATCAAACCCCTGAGCCAAAATCTCAAGTGCTTACAATACCAATTTTTCAGAGGCTTCATGGCATAAGCAATTGAACAAATTCTCTCTTCTCTTCAATTTCCCATGAGATGGACATTACAGCTGGCTGGCTGCATTTGGTATCACTAGAGATATGTAATACCAAATGTCATCTATACTTCCCCAAAGACCAACTTCACTGCTTATCTAATTCCATCAAATACCTTTTTCAGCTACTAACACTATCAATTGGCAGCCAAAACCTCAACTTCAGGATCAGTAATTATCCACCCAGCTACCCACTGCCCATGTCATAATTTTTTCTCTCCACATAAAATGTAACTGACATCCCCATGGAGCATAGCATCTAAGATCAACTAAATCTAAGATCAGCCCGATGAAGCATAGCATCTAAGATCAGCCAGTAAAATGCTAAATCTTCTCTGAAATTATTAAACCACCTGAGCAAAATATCAAGTGCCTACAATACCAATTTTTCAGAGGCTTCATTGCATAAGCGAATGAACAAATTCTCTCTTCTCTTCAATTTCCCATGAGATGGACATTACGGCTGGCTGGCTGCATTCGGTATCACTAGAGATATGTAATACCAAATGTCATTCATATTTCCCCAAAGGCCAGCTTCACTGCTTATCTAATTCCATCAAATACCTTTTTCAGCTACTAACACTATCAATTGGCAGCCAAAACGTCTACTCAGGATCAATAATTATCCACCCAGCTAGCCACTGCCCATGCCATTATTTTTTCTCTCCATATAAAATGTAACTGACACCCCCATGGAGCAGCATGATAGCATCTAAGATCAACTAAACACAATCCTTACCTCCCCCCCCCCCCCCCCCAAAAAAAAAAAAAAAAACCAGTGCTAGATTTCACCCAATTTTAGTATTGGCTTTTATATATTTAGATTTCTTCAAACTATGAAAATTTTCCTCAACAGTCCACTGAAATAAGCTTATCTCAATGGTCCCATGTGGCTGATCGGATGAGTCCCAAATTTTGTGGAAGGGTAGACCCCAATATCTCCTACTTACATGTCATGTTTCAACCCAAAAAGATATTGCCAAGTGGCAAAATTAAGCCTTGAAAATCTAGGGAATAGAGGAGGTGCATGGGCATACACAGGCGGCTGAAAAATACAAGGATAAATGCCAATAGATGATACATCCTGACACGTAGCTAATCTTGAAGGGAGGAAGACAATAGAAGGACAAAATGCAAAGGGAAAGAGAGGAGTTTTAGGAGGCAGAGCAAGAGAGACACCCACCAGCAGCAGGGGTTGACTCTGATGACTCTGATAGTGATTACATGCTTGCTGATTTCAAGACAGAGGCAGAGAGGAGACAGTTCCAGCAGGCACAAGCAGCGAGCCAAGACTCACATCAGGTGGAGAGGGTCAGGAAAGAAGAGATGGGGAAAGGAGCTGGTCCTCTGGCTCTAGAGCAGCCGAACTAGAGGCAAGGCCCGCAGGGGAGAGGAGGAGAAACAAAGGCAGGGGGAGCTACCTTTCAGGAGATCATAGTGTGAGGGCACCCCCACCACCAGTAGTCCAGTACCACAAGATCCTCTGCTATTCAGAACTTAGGATACCAGAAAGTCTTGGGTGACTGGAACGGGAAACTTGATGATGCCTTTTCGAAGTTCTACTTAAATGGCATCCAAGCTAATGTTGCTCAGGGACCATACTACTAGGCTATGCTTGACATTATAGGGAAGGCTGGCCCAGGAGTGAAGGGGTCCACTTCATATGAATTAATTAATGTCTATTTGCCCTATCAAAAGAAGGAGATGGAAGATTACATTGATACATTGAAGTGGACATGGGAGAACCATGGAGTGACTATGATGTGTGATGGTTGGACTAGACCTACTACATAGTCCATCATGAACTTCATGGTCTACTACGATGGTAAGACTGTTTCTGAAGTCTATGCATGCATCCAAGGAGAAAAAGGATGCAACGTATATTTATAAGTTGTTGAAAGATGTTGTACAGGAGGCAGAGGTATAGAATGTTGTCCAAGTGGTCACAAACAACAAGAGCAACTTTAAGACGGTAGGTGAAAAATTGATGCACAGTAGTAGTACGCCAGTACCACCACTTTTGGACACCATTTGCAGTCCACTGCATTGACCTCATGCTTAAGGACATGGGAAAAAGATCCATGGTAGCAGGTGTGGTTGAGCGGGCAAGACAAGTGACCACATTGTCTACTGTTAGACAAACCATGGGTTAGAAAGAGAGAATGAGAGAAAATAATGACTTAGATTCATTGATAGGTAAGCCCCTCTATTTATAATAGAGGGGAAAGTTACAAAGGGACTGAAATAGACATAATTACCCCTAACTAGCTGACTCTAAAAGAGCAGGAACTTAATCCGAATATCATAAGAATAAATCTACCCCAAAAGGACCAGAATACCCCCACGGTATTCTGGATTACATATTCCAACACTCCCCCTCAAGCTGGATCCTCCTCCTTTACTTACATGTATAATCCAACTTGAGGGGGAGCGTTGGAATATATAATCCAGAATACCGTGGGGGTATTCTGGTCCTTTTGGGGTAGATTTATTCTTATGATATTCGGATTAAGTTGCTGCTCTTATAAAGTCAGCTAGTTAGGGGTAATTATGTCTATTTCAGTACCTTTGTAACTTTCCCCTCTATTGTGAATAGAGGGGCTTCCCTATCAATGAATCTAAGTCATTATTTTCTCTCATTCTCTCTTTCTAACCCACGGTTCTAAACATGGTATCAAAGTAGGTCTGATCTAGGTTAGAGACACTGAGAGAAAATAATGACTTAGATTCATTGATAGGTAAACCCCTCTATTTATAATAAAGGAAAAAGTTACAAAGGGACTGAAATAGACATAATTACCCCTAACTAGCTGATTCTATAAGAGCAGCAACTTAATCCGAATATCATAAGAATAAATCTACCCCAAAAGGACCAGATACTCCCACAGTATTCTAGATTATATATTCCAACATCTACAACCAAAGATACGCTTTACAGATGTTGAGGCAAAAGTGTAGTAGAGATTTGGTGAGGTTTGACACTAAGTTTGACTTGCCACAGCAAAGATGATTGGTCTGAGGTCCATTGATGCAGTTAAGATTGTCCAATTGGGTCAATTGGGCCTCATCAAACTTCAAACTTTATTTGGTATGCTTATTCACCTTATAAGAAATTAAAATCATTTGAAATTGTGAAATAGTTGAAGACTTGTCTCGATTTCAAAATTGAAATTGCTTCCTATCAATTTTGTGCTACTCTAATTAGCATGTGGTGAACAACGGCTAAAAACATGGGTATACTTGTCATTTTATAATAACACTCCACTGCTATGTGAGAGAGTATTTCGAGTTTCAACTTGAAACGTAGACAAATAGTGGAGGCAGATGGTTAGCCCCTTTCTCTTCAATCCTCTCTCTCTCTCTCTCACTGGTTATTGCCACCAGAGGTAGGGAGAAAACGATCTTGCTGCTATGCGGAGCGGCTGTATGCGAGTTGCAGGGGTTCATGGTGCGCGGGCTTGCAGATGGGGTTGGTTTTGTTGGGCGATTGGCAAGGGTAGCAGCGGTTGAAGAAGGTTGCAATGATGGTGGCTGGGCAATGCTAGGCTCATAATTGTCACAGTGTCTAGGCTATCCAAGGCGTTAGAGAGGGTCCAAAATCAAGGTGACACCAACTAGGCGGCCAAGGTGCCCAAGGTGCCCAAGTCGACCAAGGCGTCTAGACGACTAGGCAACGCCTTGACAACAATGGCTGAGCTTAGTTGCAATAATGGGGGCTGGGCGATGCTCATGGAGCGGTACATGGAAGCTGATTTGGGGGGCGCATTGGTGCGCAGGGGATGTGGTGAGGCTGATGCGGTGAGTTAGTGTGGCGGAGATGTTGCAGCGACTAAGGCTAAGTCACGGGGGATGGATGCTACTGTCTCCAGAACATATCATCATAATCATGGGTTGCCTGCATGAAACCAATAGAATTGTTACAGCAAGCCCGTTCTAAGACCATTCTAACTTTAGTGTTTTATGGTTATAGCCTTTCAACTCTGGTGAGGGATTTGCGCGTGCAGGAGATTCTGAGTAATAGCAAGTAGTAAGAACATGTATGTTCTTCTCTCCAATGGCCAAATTCACACCCAATCAAGCAAAGGTCAATTTGGCTTTATCTTGTTCTGGGTCGCTGTTTGCTTCAATGAACAATGCAATTGTGATTTCTATGCAAGGTACCATCCCACCCCCTCAAAATAGTTCCCTGACCACCAACACTGATTTTGGAAACCAAAGGGCATCATGCACAGAGACAGACGACATTAACCCACTCTAAGATGTCCAGTCTCTGCTTGAGTGCAGACTGCTCGAGCCCAACCCTATTACCGTCTCTTCCTCATTCCCTTTATGGTTAAGTTCTGAGCAGTCACTGACACTTGCAAGGCAGTAGCAGCAGCAAGGGCAGCGGCCAAGGCAACATGGAGAACTCCATCACAATGGAAAAGAGAGAATCTATTCCGACAAATTGAACTACCAAATAGATATCTTACTTTTAAATATTTCAGATTTATGCAATCAAAACAATTTCAATTTCTTGACCAAAAATCTATTTATTGACTATTTCATGAAATCAATCCAAAATTGAAATAGAAATCATTCCAAATCAGGACTTAGTCATTAAGAATTTTAGGTTTCTATATTTTGAGTTTCTATTTCCTAGCAAGTTTTATTTAGATCTCTCTATTAGCCAAGGAGAGTTTCTATTTTTGTTACAAGGCAATTTATAAATAAAGGTGGAGGCATTCCTAGCCTCCCACGATTTGACAGCCATTGAATGAGTGCTTTGTGCATGGGTGTGCATGTGTGTGTGAGAGAGAGAGAGAGACCCATGCTGTGAGAGACCAACATATCCCTTTCTTTCTTTCTTCTTCCTCTTCTTCTTCTCCATCAGTTCTTAGTTTCTACTTTATTATTCTGTAATATACGCAACATCTGAGAGACATTCAAAGCTCTGTTATCTACTGCTAAGTTGCTGTTTTGATCCACTGAAGGTTGGTCCATTGAGTTCTGATACATCCAATATTCACCGGGCCAATCAACGATCGCCACGTGTCATAGGTGACCCATTCCATAGCCAAGGAGAACGAACCGGGTCCCAGCACCCGGGGGCGCGGCCTCACCCAGGCGCGGCCACCACTCGAGCGCTGCCTCACCTAGGCGCGGCCACACATCAGGGCGCGGCCTCACCCAGGCGCGGCCACCCCACGGGCGCGGCCTCACCCAGGCATGGCCACCCCTCGGGAGCTGCCACACATCCGGGGCGCGGCCTCACCCAGGCGCGGCCACCACTTGGGCGCGGCCTCACCTAGGCGCGGCCACACATCCAGGCGGGCGCGGCCTCACCTAGGCGCGGCCACACATCCAGGCGGGCGTGGCCTCACCTAGGCGTGGCCACACATCCAGGCGGGCCTCACCCAGGCGCGACCTGCACCCAGGCACAGCATCGTGGGCACGTGAGGTGGGGGCTACCCATCTACGATCCGATCGTATCGCTAAGACTCATGCCACTATCAGGACTCTGGACCGCCGCTTAGAGGTCACGTTACCCAGACGGATTCAAGCACCAAGGACGTTATCACCACACGCGGGTATCTATCCACCAAGGATCCTGATGCCACCAGGACACTCCCTCCCACGGGGAGATGGCTAATCAGGATAGAGCCCCGTTACTCAGGGCCTCTATCCACTCAACGGCACAATCGCCATCAAACTGGGACTCTCCACACCGCCATATGCTACTATAAAAGGCAAGGTACACAACCCCATCGGGGACATCTAAACTCATACTGAATAATCACTATTCATCTATTTGCGCCAGGAGATCTAACTTTGGCATCGGAGAGCCCTAGGCCGGGGACCACACTGGTTCTCTCTGTTGACCCCTTTGGTCCACTTGCAGGTGACGGCACTCGCAGGACCGCTCGACGATTTCTTGACGCAACAAGTTCCATCAGAAACTGCAACTTTCTCCCTGGTGGTTCTTCTATTCTAGTGTTCTAAAGAAGCAGCCCTCAAGCTCTTAAATCTCCAGATCGAATCATCAGCTCCCTATGGTGTGTTGAAGACTTGAAGGTAGAATAACCCTGTGGTACTGTGAATCTGTGTTCTTCTGGCTGAGACATTCAAGGGTTTATAACTCCACATCCAGCCATCAAATCCAATCCTCTTTGTAGTATGTTAATCCTCCATTCAATGCTCTCCTTCAACTGTAGTTTCATAGCCATCCAATTGTTGTTAGGACATCCTTGACCTAGCCCTACATCAATGGGCATAGGAGTGACTCGTTGATAGTATTGTACTATTGTTGACTCAGATATATGTGACTCTTTATAACAAACGATGTACGATGCATGATTTACAAAATGTTTTATAATTTGATGTCCATTCATTCCTAATACATATTTAAGTTGCTCACTTGAATTATATGTGTTTAGTACTAAACATTGTGGAATAGGCCATATTAGAGAATGTATACAGGGTACACTACCAACCTCCGCTCCGAAGTCAAACTACCATTTTGGGTGTATGTTTTATAATCAAAGAGTTCCACTATGGTTAGAGGGCCTGAAATTGGGTGTCCTAGAAGTTTCAAGACCTAATTTGGCCATTTGGCCCTTGAAACCAACAATAGAAGTTTTCAGAAAAATAAGTAAAGGTTTTGACCGAAATTTCGGTTTTGGTCGAAACATTTCGGTTGCAAGCTTGGTCGAAACCAGGCTCAAAACTGAAATCTGGAACCTTGATCACCACTGGTAAAATAGATCATGTGATGTAACCTTCATTTTCTTCCACCTAATTTTGCATGTGCATCAAATTGCTTAAAAATATAGCAGTAAAATGAATTTCATACAACTTCGGATGAACACGCTCTGGAGGAACACGGTCGACTTGTAACATGTGTTCAAACATTAGGTAGTTATGCATACTCTCAGCCATAATTTTTGCCACCTGCATGTAACATGGGTATGTTAGAACAATGACAAGAAATCTGAAAAAAGAATAATAAACATGGCTGAAATAAGTACAACCTCTAGAGACTCAAATTCGATGAAACCAAAGTGCTTCGATTTTCCTGTGTGTCGAACACCAAACCAAAAGAAAGTCAATATTCTGTAACAGACCCAAATTTTGAAAGCATGGAAGTTTGAAACAATAGTGAAACTCAGCTTGCAGTCATGTTTATGCATCATTTGTAAGAAGAGAAATATCTTTACGAATGTCTTAGGTTGCATAAATATGGAAGAACCAATTTAATTGGTACCTCTATATTCATAAGTAGGCGAGTAGCGGAAAATGAGAGTTTTCAATGGGAATAAATAAAAGCAAGTGTTACTGGATTTGTAAGCTCCAACCCACCATTCTTTCACATTGACATCCTCTAATGTTACCCTTGTATTCAACAAGAAACATTTATGAGTTCACCTTTAAATTAGAATCTTGGTCAGAATGAACAACCTAGTGGAATTTTAATGTTGGTGGCTTAAGCATTCCCACATTTCCTGCAGCAGAAATTTAGATTAAATCGGGACCCCCATTCCATCGTTTTCCATACTTGCAGTATTTTGCAAGTTAAATTCTGTTGTTCCCAGGATGAGGTAGAAAATCCAACAATCGCCCTCACTGTTGGGGGCATATTCTCCAGTTGAATGCAAAAAACTCTTTAGAAACTATATAGTTTAGTATCATACCTGAAACCTACAACACATGTCCATGTCTTTGCAATCAAGTGTTTACCTTAAAACCTTATATAGTGAAGAATAGGCATCATCCCCCCCCAACGGATGTAGCCTAACAGCCTAAACATATAAATTCACGTCTTTTAGTATGCTCGTGAGTTTTATGGTGAAGAATAGGCATCATCACCCAACGGATGTAGCCTAACAGCCTAAACATATAAATTCTCATCTTTAGTGCTTGTAAATTTTTCTTAATTTTTCTATTCCACTTTACTGCTAGATGTTATTGAAAGTACAATTGTATACAGAAGTGTTTCACCAGGTCTTTCCTGGATGTTAAAGAGTTTTGAAATGAAGCATCTCGTAGCGAATTCGTTGTCAACACTTACAAACTGAGCAGATTCTTTCATGATATGTGCTCATACAAATACAAAAAAAAGAATAATAATAAAATCTACAGTTTTCGACTACATAGTCTAGAACACATGCATAAGATAAAAAAAAATAACCTGATGCCTCATCTAATAGAAACAGTCATGCAAACATTCATGTCATAACTACTCTATAAAGGGACATGGACAAATCGACAAACGTTTTCTTCTCCCCATTTTTGGCACTAGAAGATCATCAAACCAAAGGATATCAATGGAAGTGCATATTGACACAAATAAAATGTACCAATTGTACAAAAGCTAAAATATTTACCCAACATCACAAAGATTGATTTTGAATCCTGAAGATATGTATATACAAAATATATTCACCCAAAAAAACAGATAAATAAAGGAGAAAGTTAGGGATTGATAAATTTGAAGTAGAACCTTCTTGTTCCGTGAAATCCTTAGTCTCTTGATTGTACCAAACTGCTTACAGAACCCTGCAAAAAAAATTATCTAGTTAGAGAGAAATAGAAGCAATGAGACTCCAGTACACCACATCAAACCAGGCAAAATTTTGCAGAAATTTCAAATATTTCAAACCCCCCAAGACAACATCATACAAAACGTCGAAACCCAAAACAGACAATGTTTCGACCTAAATTTAAAAAATTCCAGTTATTTCGTTTTGGAATGTCGCTCATTTCAGTCTAAGAAATACACCGTTTCATTAAATTTTTGGTTATTTAGGTCATTCTGTTGTTTCAATATTTCACTCATTTCGGTCATTTTGGCCTTTTGCACCCTAAAATGGCCAAGCAAAACTCAGAGAAAAAAAATATAATGTTTCAGCAAATTTCAGTATTTCGCTCATCTCGGTCTGACCTAAACAGCAAAATGAAACAATTTTTCGAACTATGCATCAAACATATCACCTAAAATACAATATCTCACATAAAATATAGTGTAATTCCTCAAATCAAATTAAAGAAGGGAACAGAATTGTACCTTCCATTTCCTTCTCATAAAAACCATGAGGTATTCGGCCAATATAAAAGACCTTGGCATTATTATCAACTGGTGCTTGATCAGGCAATTTCCGCCAGGACCACCCTCTAATGGCTTCATATTTCAAACAGGAAAAAAAATAATAATAGTAGTAGTTTAGAATCAATAAAAATAGAACAAAAAAAAGTTCTTCAACACAGACAATGGCCAAAAACTGACATACCAAGAAATCAACACCTTCACTTTTTTTACTAGAAACACATAACTGAGACGAAGCCTTCTTTATATTCTTCACCATATCCTTCTTTGCTTTGGCACGCATCTTCCTACAACCAATTTATAAGGGAAAAAAAAGATTTTTACAGTCTTTCACATCAGAGCTTAAGGGAACAGTGAGAGAAAATACAGTTTCCACAAGTAGGGGTGTCAATGGGTCGGGTTGGGCCGGGCCTGCCTAAACCCTGACCCTGACCCTAGAGGCCTTAACCTAAACCCTGACCCTGACCCAACCCTGGCAGGGCCAAGAAACCCTCAACCCTGACCCGGCCCTGCCAGGGTTTTCCCTAACCCGACCCGGCCCGACCTGACCCGACCTGACCCTGGTAGGGTCCGGCAGGGTCGGGTTGGCCCTGATTGACCCTGTCTTGACCCTGTCTTGACGCTAATTGATATATATCAAAGAATATATCTAAAAAAAACCTGAAAATTTCTTTAAAGAAGAAGAATAAGAGGGGAAGGAGAGAGAGGGAGAGAGGGACTTGTAAATTTAAATAAAAATAATTCATAAACATCTATAAAAATCCATAAATAAAAATATTCCCCCACCCCCCCCCCCCATCCCCATCCCCATCCCCATCCCCATCCCCATCCCCATCCCCAAAATATTCTCTTTTTCTTGAACTCCTCTCTTATTATGTTGTTGGTGTGTTTCAGAGGGGGGTGAGAGGTGCTGAGACTAAAGACTCCTATGGTATATGTGCTTTGCAGCAGTACTGATGTAGTGATGCAATTCCCACTCATTCTTGTGCAGGGTGTAGTCACGCAGTGATGCAATGACCAATTATTCTTGTGCAGGGTGCAGTTAATTGGAGCTTTTTGTTTGCATTATGTGCCCCTTTCCTTGTTCTGCCACCATTTACCACAGCAGCACCATTTCACCATCCAAATTCTTCTTTCTTTTTTATTTCCTTTTTTGGTGACCATCAAAGAAAAGAGAATTAGGATCACAAACAGAGGCAACATGCAAGAAGGCCCTAACCATCTCATAATTGAATGAATTCACCAAACTTTACAGTAGCTTCAACAAAATCAGAGTCCAAATTGCAGAAGTATTCAATTTTGACCATGGCAATGATAGTTTAGATTCCTTGCAGGAAAGAAGTATGGATCTGGACATAAAAATCTTGATTGCAAGCTTATCTCAAGTACCTCAATTACATTTTCCTCAAGAACTTAAATTATTGGACACATGAGATAAAAAGAACAAAGCTGGCAAAAGAATAAACATTAAAAATTCATAAATCCTAAGAGCTTAATTTATATATTGCAAGAGGCTTTAATGTTTTATCAACAGCCAATACAACAAATGCAACATTTTGACTTGAATTTAAGGGAGAGAACTATCTACCCACCATAAACAGAAGAACATATGTTGTTGGTTTTGTCTATGATATTCATTTACAGAATAAAGTTCCAACTTTCAACTAGTGCCAGATCTCAATCCTCCTAACGACCAGCGATTTAAATATCAATCCCCTCCATCCCAACCCAAATGTACAGTAAAAAAAATAACAAAAGAATGATCATTATAGAGGAGGGACAGAGGTTTTATTCGCAGGTTTAGTGAGCAGGAATTTTTTTTTTTTTTAATTCCAATCGAACTGTTAACACAAATATCTTATTACAGATCCAAAGCTAAGTTATTCAGAAAAGTGAAAACATCAGTTCCCCCCTCTATTAAGAGGGAACAGAACGAGTGTCGATGGAGGCATATACGAGTGTCGATCGAGGCACTTACTCAATGAAACCGAAGAAGATAGAAATTGGAAAGGGGGACAACAGAAGAGGAAGAGTGATGAACATACCTTGATGCCTTGTAGCCTTGATCGTCAAGTGAATCCGGGAAGGAGGAACCGAGGAAGAGGAAGGCAGTGCGGTAGTCAGGCTAGAGTCGAGCGGCGGCTTTCCTTGTGGATGAAGAGTGAATATTGAAAAATGCAAAAAGGAATATGGGATTAGGGTTTACTAGGTTACTCATCTATGGGCATTTTTGTCTTTGCAGTTATAATATTATATATTATTACAAATATAACTAATACAGGGTCGAGTCAGGGCCAGGCCGGGCTAAGCCCTGGGTCTTATCCCTAACCCGACCCAACCCTGCCAGGGTCAGCCAAAAACTCAACCCTAGCCCGCCCTTCAGGCTGATAGATCAGGGTCGGGTCTGGGCCGGGCTCAAGGCGGGTTCAGGCCAGCCGGGCATTATTGACACCCCTTGTCCACAAGTGAATATAATCAAAACCTGTAACAGAAACCAACCATCTCCAGAGAAAGGAAGTATGGAGAGACGGCAGAAACAAACAATAGAGTAAGCAAACGAACGAGAGAAAAAAAATGAGAAGAGGTTCTTACCTTCCTGTTCCTATTAATGCCTCTTCCCTCCTTTGCAGACACTTTTTATCAGTTCCGAAGCAGCAAGTGAGCAGGCAAAGAGAAAGAACACAGGGAGGCGATGTATTTTAAGAAGGGGAAGCTATAGCCCTACAATGTACAGGTAGTCGAAGCCAAACCGCCTTCGGATCGACCGGTTAGGTTTAGATTTGCCCAGGTCTAGGACTAGGAGTGGTCAACTGGTCGGTTTCGGTCGGGCCAAAGGGAGTCAATCGGCTCATTTTGGTTCGATTCAAATACAATGTATAGACCAAACCAAACCGATAATAGGAACACGAATTTTAAAACAATATCGCTTTTACTTGGTTTGATCAGTTCGGTTTTAGTTTTGTATTCGGTTTCTTAGTGTGTTTTAATTTGGCTCCATATTCGATTTAGATCCTATTTTAAGTATTTGTGCTTACTTTTTACATTTTCACCAATAAAAACCCATATTTATTAGGATCATAGTCCACCAAACTTTTTTCAAACACTAAAAAAGAATAGAATTTATCATCCACCTTTGATTGAAAAGTTCAAAAAATATATAATTTTATCTTGTTCCTTACTCGGTTTGAAAATATGTAATTCGGTTCAGTTTAACTTTTAGGCATGAAATTGAAATCGAACCAAGCCAATAAAAGATTCCATGTTTTGAAATCAAAATCAAACCGATTTATTTCAGTTCATTTTAAACAACTGTTTCATTTCGATTCTAAATTGACACCTTTAGTCAGGCTTGATTGAGCCACACCAATTCTATCATTTGCACTGTGACCGTCGATTAGGGAGTCAGGCCTACATAGGTCAGGCATGGACACGATTAAT
The DNA here is from genome assembly GCF_018873765.1 of Telopea speciosissima. Taxonomy (NCBI): domain Eukaryota; kingdom Viridiplantae; phylum Streptophyta; class Magnoliopsida; order Proteales; family Proteaceae; genus Telopea; species Telopea speciosissima. The sequence continues at coordinate 35,360,034 of NC_057917.1, read as the reverse complement.
ATCTGTCGATAGGTCAATAGGTTAGCAATTTCTAAACGGGCTAGCAATAATTAGGCTAAATGGGCTGGTACAGGAACACTTCCCTGGACCGACCCAAATCCAATGGGGACACCAAACGGGGATGAACCAGATCCAAAGTTGGGTCTTTGATCCAATAGGATATTTTAGGATTTTATTACTTTATATTTTGAGATTTGTAAATTTTCAATTATTTTTTATTGGAATTGTAGTTAAAATCAAAGTCATATGAGAGAGGCTAGTTGGTTTGGATTCTCTTTTTTAATTGAAGGAAAAAATAATTTATTATCTAAGAATATTAAAGCAGTAACATTGTCTATACACATTTACATGATATATGACCTATTCTAAGGTCATAAGGTCTAAAAATGTCATAAAGAGTTGGTATCCAGTTATCCATCCAAATATTGATACCTTTCCCATCTCCCGCGTGTCAAGGATTTCACGAAGCGCCAGAAGAATAGACCTGATACTGTTCCATGTCCAAGACCCTCGAAGAAGAAGACGATTATAAGAGAGCAAATCTTGAAAGGGAAATATTTTGTCCTTAAAATTTGAGCCTATAAATGATTGAGACTGGTGATGAGATGGCACCCTAATTTAAAGAAAAGGGTTTGGATTCTATTTTATTTTTAAAGTTTGCATGAGAATTTATTTCAGTTTTTTAGAGGTCAGTTAGGAGTTCTTTATTTATCTTCTTTAAATACATACTTGTACCCAACATAGAGACAGAATTGGAATGAAAGGAGGGCCGACCTTAGCACAATGATAAGGTTGCTCCATTGCGACCTAGTGGTCGTAGGTTTGAATTGAGAAAATTGTTTACTAGGGTTCACTATGGTACCACATCCCTAGGGTCCACTATGCAGACGCATCTTTAACTAGCATCCGTTGACGCATGAGATCCAAATTCCCCACCCCATGAAAGGTGGAAATCCCGCCCCCATGTTGCCAATATGCGTATTCTCATTGGACCCTGCATCTGTGCAGGGGCCATGCTTCCCCCCCCTCCCCAAACAGAGAACGCCAACACAAAAATAAATTATGAAAAACTATAGGAGAACCTCATGAGGGAAGCAACAAAAAGAAGATAAAATTTGGATACTAAGATGTATGCGCCTGTGGCATCTGAAGTTTTTTTTCAGGAAAAAATGATATTGCATTCACGAAATACACCAACATCAGTATTGATTTAACTCCTTAAGATACAACAATTAGAAAAGGTAAAGCTCACAAGATTAACTCCCACACATATGTTTAAGTTCTTAAAGAGGTTGGATTATGTAGACACAGCTATCATGATCAAGTCTGCTCTATTTCTTAGATAATGAAACTAAAAGATAAAATTTTCACATATATCAACTTGACTTTGGTTTTGTGCGTATATGCTGACAAGGAGATTGACCTAACCTAATCAAAAGATGCTCATGGAATTAGCAATATCTTCCAAATATGAATGCTGCTTTCCAAGAGCTGGTGAGCCTCTGCTGCTTCGGCCAATGGAAAGGACTTGTAAACAATAGGTTTTACCTTTCCTGTAGTAATTTCCGGCCAAACATTCTTCTCCACCTCACTCACAATCACTACTTTGTTTTCAAGGCTTTAGTTCCTCAAGCCCGTAGCTGCATGAATACGCCTTCCATTAGCACTTGTACAACACACTATCTAAAACACATTAAATGAATTGAATTTAACAACATTAACCAGTTTCTCAATGTAAATGCGAAGAATCAGATTCACCCCTTGCCCGAAACAGATAGTAAGTACCTTGTAATGCAAAATCCATGGTGCAATTCCCATCCAACTACAAGGGAACAAACTCTAGAACCCATAAGCCACCACATACCCCCATTCATGTTCATGCATGAACAGTGAAAAGACACTTTGACATCTATTTATATTTAATGACTAGGAATAGATAGGTACAGTTGCTTGCCCACAAAATAATCACTTTGGGAATCTGATCGATTAACATCAGAGACACACTACATCAGACTACTGACCACATAACCATGGAAAGTAAGAAGATGCAAACATACATTGTACTGTAAGGCGTCTTGCGAGCAAGCCTACAAGATTCACTTCTGTAACTGCTCCACCCATGAAGCCAATGATAAAAAGCCTACCATCAACACTTAAGCTGTCAAGGTTTCGCTGGAAGTAGGGACCCCCAACACAGCCCAGTATAATATCAACACCTGCCATCAGACATGAAGAGGCTTAAGTTCCACTCAGTAAGAAGGAAGTGAGACTATCCAAAATCTTACAATTGTCTAGGAATTGCAAGGTTTTCAAACAAGATAACCATCAGTAGTAGTATTTCATTAAGCCTGTGGTTTGAAATTGAAGTACGAATTAAGATATCAAAGCAAGAGCCAAACCTGTCCTTCCTGTTTCTTCCTTCACCTGTGCAACAAAATCTTCAGTCTTATAATTGATGCAGACATCGGCTCCAAGATCCTTGCAGAAAGCCAATTTCTCCTCACTCCCTAGTAGAGAAAAAACATTTTAACGATATGAGAATAATGGATAATGTAGATACTGCACACATGTGTTCTAAGGTTCAGTACTATTGGGCCTGCAGCGATAAATACCCTCACTCCTTGGTGTTTAGCTATCTGAATTGCAAATGTGCCGATTCCACTAGATGCACCATGAATCTGAAAATAGTTTAATTTGTCCTCAGTTCATATATAACTTTTGCTGGTAAATGAAGTAGGCAAATGTTGCAAATCTGATCAGTTGGACTTAATTACATTCAATTTTAAGTCCCCAATAGATTACAAGGGTCATGCGCTAATCATTCAAGGGTTTTCTATTGTAATGGGCCGCTTCTAATTCCTCAAATCAAATTAAAGAAGAAACATAACTGTACCTTCCATTTCCTTCTCATAAAAACCATGAGGTATCCAACCAATATATAACACCTTGGCATTATTATCAACTGGAGCTTGATCAGGGAATTTCCGACCAGGACCACCCTCTAATGGCTTCATATTTCAAACAGGAAAAAAAAATAATAATAGTAGTTTAAAATCAATAAAAATAGAATAGAAAAAAGTTCTTCAACATAGACAATGGCCAAAAATCGACATACCAAGAAATCAGCATCTTCACTTTTTTACTAGAAACAAGTAACTGAGATGAAGCCTTCTTTATTTTCTTCACCATATCCTTCTTTGCTTTGGCACGCATCTTCCTACAACCAATTTATAAGGGGAAAAAAAGATTTTTACAGTCTTTCACATGAGAGCTTAAGGGAACAGTGAGAGAAAATACAGTTTCCACAAGTGAATATAATCTTGCAACAGAAACTAACCATCTCCAGAGGAAGGAAGTATGGAGAGACGGCAGAAACAACAATAAAGTAAGCAAACGAACGAGAGAAAAAAATGAGAAGAGGTTCTTACCTTCCTGTTCCTATTAACGCCTCTCCCCTCCTTTGTGGACACTTTTTATCAGTTCTGAAGCAACAAGTGAGCAGGCAAAGAGAAAGCCCAGAGGGAGGCGTTGTAGTTTTAAGAGTTAAAGAAGAGGAAGCTATAGCCCTACAATGTACAGGTAGTCGAAGCCAAACCGCCTTCGGATCGATCGGTTAGGTTTAGATTTGCCCAGGTCTAGGACTAGGAGTGTCAATTGGACGATCTCGGTCGGGCCAAAGGGAGTCAATCGGCTCGTTTTGGTTCAGTTCAAATACAATGTAGAGACCAAACCAAACCGATAATAGGAACACGAATTTTAAACCACAATCGATTTTACTTGGTTCGATCGGTTTGGTTTCTTAATGAGTTTTAATTTGGTTCCATATTTGATTTAGATCCTACTTTAAGTGTTTGTGCCTATTTTTTGTTGGGAGTGACCCAAAATGCACTGCTCAGATTCCGGCTCGGGCGAGGTAGCAATGTGCGCTGGCTAGTGTGCAATAAAGAATTAAAGTTGCACCTTCCCTCACAAGACGTCTTTTGGGGGATTGGCAAGCGCTTGGTTTCAACAATTGGTATCAGAGCAGGTGGTCGCAAGTACGAGTCTCCCCGGTACCATGGGTGCTCTATTATTGGGCTTGCATTTGGGGGGGGGATTATTGGGAGTGACCCAAAATGCCCTGCCCAGATCTTGGCTCGGACGAGGGAGCGATGCACGCTGGCTAGTGTGCAATAAGGAATTAAAGTTGCACCTTCCCTCACAAGGCATCTTTTGGAGGATTGGCAAGCGCTTGGTTCCAACACTTTTTACTTCTTCACCGGTAAAAATCCATATTTGTTAGGATCATAGTCCATCAAACTTTTTCAAACATTAAAAAAGAATAGAATTTATCATCCACCTTTGATTGAACAACTAAAAAATAATCTAATTTTATCTTATTTCTTACTCGGTTGGAAAATATGTAATGCGGTTCAGTTTAACTTTGAAGCATGAAATCGAAATCAAACTGAGCCGACAAAAGATTCCATGTTTTGAAACCATAACCAAACTGATTTATTTTGGTTTGTTTCAACGACTGGTTTGTTTTGGTTCTAAATTGACACCCTTAGTCAGGCTTGATAGAGCCACACCAATCCTATCACTTGCACTGTGACCGTCGATTAGGGAGTCGGGCCTGTATAGGTCAGGCATAGACACGATTAATATCTATCGAAAGGTCAGTCGGTTAGCAGTTTCTAATTGGGCTAGCAATAATCAGGCTAAATGGGTTGGTGCAGGAACACTTCCTTGGACCGACCTATATCCGTTGGGGGAGGCCAAATGGGGATGAACCAAATCCAAAGTTGGGTCTTTTTTCCTGTAGGATATTATAGGATTTTATTAATTTATATTTTAAGATTCTATGTTAAATTTTAATGATTTTTTATTGAAATTGTAGTTAAAATCAAAGTCATAGGAAAGAGGTTAGTTGGTTTGGATTTTCTTTTTTAATTTAAGGAAAATAATTTATTACCTAGGAATATCAAAGGAGTAACGTTGTCCATACATATACATGATTTATGACCTATTCTAACATTATGAGCTAAAAGATGAGTGTGTTGAATATCTCCATAAGTTATTTATGCTTCTTAACAATAAATACAGATTGAAACTAGGTCATAAGGTCTAAAAATGTCATAAAGGATTAGCAGAAATGCTCTAGGTCCATAGACTATCTTTTATTGCCATAAGACAATCAGTTAATTCCTGCGAATCAATCCAAAGCTCTACTCTTTCACATCCCAAAGAAAGTATTCCTTTGAGCCTTTGCTTGATTCCTCTTGCCTTGACCTCTTCTGGACTTCCTACATAGTCAAAATCCGTATGTGCAGAATAAAATTGATGGTTACAAAGAAAAACAACTCCCCAACACGCCTTATTGGATCCATGCCAGAAACTATCATCAATGATGATGATAATCTGGTTCTCGGTTGGTTGGGACAAGAAAAAGGTTGGCGTGTAGGGGGTGGTTTGGGATTTGGGTCCTCTGTAGCGTGACACAACATGTAGCGCACATCTGACGGTCTGCAGCGCACGGGCATGGAGCCCAATATGTTGTTGGCTTGCGCGATCGAGAGCTATTGATAAACCCCAAAATCACCCTGACCAATCAGGGGCTGCCATGTGTCCTAACCCAAGAAGGAAGGCCAGCTCAGGATAAGAACCAAGTAGGCCAACAAAGGGGAGATTCGACCGACAAACCAAAAACGGGCCCGGACCACAGACCCCGGCCGCAGCCCGCAGGACCCTGGGCGCAGACTGAACCCTAGGCGCGGACTGCCCTAGGCACCAACCAAACCTCGGGCGTGGACTGCCTGGGCGAGGACCAAACCTCGGGCATAGACTGCCATGGAGCGGACTGAGGACCCCAGGCGCAGACTACCCTGGGCGCGGACTGAAGACCCCGGGCACGGACCTCCTCGGGCGCAGTCATCCCTAGGCGTGGTCTCCCTCAAACACGGCGACGATCACCACCATTAACAAGACAGGTCACATCACAAAAGACGCTAGGCCACCACCTATCAGTCACGTAGTCTGAACGGACTCATACACCGAGAACCTCATCTACCACGTAGATAGATCTATTCATCAACAACCGAGTCTATCAGGACACTACGTCTCACGAGAAGACAACAACCAAGTCTATCAGGACACTACGTCTCACGGGAAGACAACTACCAAGTCTATCAGGACACTACGTCTCACAAGAAGACATCCAATTAAGGATGAACCCTACTACTCATGGACTCTATCAACTACAAGGATGACTACTCACCAGCAACTGGGACTCTCCACACCGCTACACCCCACTATAAAAGGGAAGGTACTCTACCCATCTTGAATATCTTGAATACTATTATTCATCTATTTGCTTAGGAGATCTGACTTTGGCATCGGAGAGTCCTAGGCCGGAACCACATCGGTTCTCCTTTGTCATCCCCTGGTTCTTTTGTAGGTTATGACACTCGAAAGACCACCAGATGATTTCTTGACACAACAGCTGTAAACCATCAGAGGAGCAGTACATGCTATATCACGCTACAGAAGAGCTCCATGTGGGTGGTTTGTGTTGGAGGAATAAATGCACAAGTAATGGGAAATGGAGTAATTTGAGCTCATTAACCCATCTAGTAATCAAGTAGATAATGGTTAAGGGATTAGGTTGAGTGTATTGGAAAGCACCAGCATTACTGGCCGACCATAAAATATGATGAATGAGATCAAGAAGAGTCGGATTTGATAGGAATTCAGTATTGCCCATAACCTTTTAGAAAAGGAATAGGAAAGAAAGAGATGCCAAAGTGTTTCAAGTTCCACTACATAGAAGTTACAAAATCCGTCAATATTTAGAAACTGATGGAACTAATCCTGTGTAGGGAGAGCCCCCTACAAAGATCTTCCATAAGAAAAGTCTAAATTTGGGATGAATTGGAACTTTCCAAATGGATTTCCAAACAACCTTATGCTGCTGATGGTAAGGCACAAGTGGTTGATAGCTGAAGGCTAACGAAAGCTATGGTTGCCTATGTGGAAAATACCCCGGATCTAGTGAAAGGAATGAAAATTTGATCAGGTATTTGGGCTTGGGATAATGGTATTTGGAGAATGGCCTTGGCAATTAAAGATGGGAAAAGTGAACCAATCAACGCATGAATCGATTGATCATGAGTTCATTAACAATTTTAAAAGCCATGTGTGAGACAATAGATGGAGGCATGTTGAAAGAAGAAAGAGTTGGTATCCATTTATCCGTCCAAATATTGATATCTTTCCCATCTCGTGCGTGCCAAGGATTTCACGAAGCACCAGAAGAATAGACCTGATACTGTTCCATGTCCAAGACTCTCTAAGAAGAGGACGATTGCAAGAGAGCAGATCTTTGAGAGGAAAAAATTTTGTCCTTAAAATTAGAGCCTATTAAAGATTGGGACTGGTGATGAGACGCTACCCTAATTTAAAGAGAAGGGTTTGGATTCAATTTTATTTTTGAAGTTTGCATGAGAATTTATTTCAGTTTTTTAGAGTTCAGTTAAGAGTTCTTTATTTATCTTCTTTAAATACATAGTTGTACCCAACATAAAGATAGAATTGGAATGAAAGGAAGGCTAGCACAACGATAAGGTTGCTCCATTGCGACCATTAGGTTCGAATCGAGAAAATTGTTTATTAGGGTTCACTATGGTACCACATCCCCTTTAAGTAGCATCCGTTGATGCACGAGATCCAAATTCCCCACCCCATGAAAGGTGGAAATCCTGCCCCCATATTGCCAATGTGCGTATTGTTATTGGCCCCGGCATCCATGCCGTGGCCACGATCCCCCCCCCTCTCCAAACAAAGAACGCCAACCCAAAAATAAATTATGAAAAACTATAGGAAATGTCAATGGCACCTATATTAAGATTCGGCACATCGGATTGCCAATTGCATTGCACCACATGGTATCCCTAACTTAATCATCTTTTTTTGCTTTATTAATGATACAATTTATTGAAAACGAACCTCATGAGGGAAGTAACAAAAAGAAGATAAAATTTAGATACAAAGATTTATGTGCCTGTGGCATCTCAAGTTTAGTTTAGGAAAAATGATATTGCATTCATGAAATAAACCAACATTTGTATTGTTTTAACTCCTTAAGACACAGCAATTAGAAAAGGTAAAGCTCACAAGATCAACTCCCACACATATGTTCAAGTTCTTAAAGAGGTTGGATTATGTAGACACAACTATCATGATCAAGGCTGCTTTAATTCTTAGATAATGAAACTAAAAGATAAAACTTCCACATATATCAACTTGACTTTGGTTTTGTGCGTAGATGCCGACAAGGAGATTGACCTAATCAAAAGATTCTTATGGAATTAGCAATATCTTCCCAATATGAATGCTGCTTTCCAAGAGCTGGTGAGCCTCTGCTGCTTCGGCCAATGGAAAGGACTTGTAAACAACAGGTTTTACCTTTCCTGCAGTATTTTCCGGACAAACATTCTTCTCCACCTCACTCACAATCACTACTTTGTTTTCAAGGCTTCTGTTCCTCAAGCCCGCAACTGCATGAATACGACTTCCATTAGCACTTGTACAACATACTATCTAAAACACGTTAAATGAATTGGATTTAACAACATTAACCAGTTTCTCAATGTAAATGCGAAGAATCAGATGCACCCCTTGCCCGAAATAGACAATAAGTAGCTTGTAATGCAAAATCCATGGTGCAATTCCCATCCAACTACAAGGGAACAAACTCTAGAACCCATAAGCCACCACATACCCCCATTCATGTTCATGCATGAACAGTGAAAAGACACTTCGTCATCTATTTATATTTAATGACTAGGAATAGATAGGTACGGTTGCTTGCCAACAAAATAATCACTTTGGGAATCTGATCGATTAACTTCAGAGACACACTACATCAGACTACTGACCACATAACCAAGGAAAGTAAGAAGATGCAAACATACATTGTACTGTAAGGCGTCTTGCGAGCAAGCCTGCAAGATTCACTTCTGTAACTGCTCCACCCATGAAGCCAATGATGAAAAGCCTACCATCAACACTTAAGCTGTCAAGGTTTCACTGGAAGTAGGGACCCCCAACACAGTCCAGTATAACATCAACACCTGCCATCAGACATGAAGAGGTTTAAGTTCTACTCAATAAGAAGGAAGTGTGACTATCCCAAATCTTGCAATTGTCTAGGAATTGCAAGGTTTTCAAACAAGATAACCATCAGTAGCAGTATTTTATTAAGCATGTGGTTTGAAATTGAAGTAGGAATTAAGATATCAAAGCAAGAGCCAGACCTTTCCCTCCTGTTTCTTCCTTCACCCGTGCAACAAAATCTTCAATCTTATAATTGATGCAGACAACGGCTGCAAGATCCTTGCAGAAAGCCAATTTCTCCTCACTCCATAGTAGAGAAAAAACATTTTAACAATATGAGAATAATGGATAATGTAGATACTGCACACACGAGTTCTAAGGTTCAGTCATGTTGGACCTGCAGTGACAAATAGACTCACTCCTTACTGTTTAGCTTTCTGAATTGCAAATGTGCCATTTCCACAAGATGCACCTTGAATCTGAAAATAGTTTAATTTGTCCTCAGTTCATATATAACTTTTGCTGGTAAATGAAATAGGCAAATGTTGCAAATCTGATCAGTTGGACTTAATTACATTCAATTTTAAGTCCCCAATAGATTACACAGGTCATGTGCTAATCATTCAGGGGCTTTCTATTGTAATGGGCCGCTTCTAATTCCTCAAATCAAATTAAAGAAGAAACAAAACTGTACCTTCCATTTCCTTCTCATAAAAACCATATGGTATCCAGCCAATATATAACACCTTGGCATTATTATCAACTGGCGCTTGATCGGGCAATTTTCGCCCAGGACCACCCTCTAATGGCGTCATATTTCAAATAGGAAATAATAATAATAATAATAGTTTAGAATCAATAAAAATAGAACAGAAAAAAGTTCTTCAACACAGACAATGGGCAAAAATCGACATACCAAGAAATCAGCATCTTCACTTTTTTTTACTAGAAACAAGTAACTGAGATGAAGCCTTCTTTATTTTCTTCACCATATCCTTCTTTGCTTTGGCACGCATCTTCCTACAACCAATTTATAAGGGGAAAAAAAGATTTTTACAGTCTTTCACATGAGAGCTTAAGGGAACAATGAGAGAAAATACAGCTTCCACAAGTGAATATAATCTTGCAATAGAAACTAACCATCTCCAGAGGAAGGAAGTATGAAGAGACGACAGAAACAACAATAAAGTAAGCAAACGAACGAGAAAAAAAAATGAGAGGAGGTTCTTACCTTCTTGTTCCTATTAACGGCTCTCCCCTCCTTTGCGGACACTTTTTATTAGTTTCGAAGCAGCAAGTGAGCAGGCAAAGAGAAAGCACAGAGGGAGGCGATGTAGTTTTAAGAGTTAAAGAAGAGGAAGCTATAGCCCTACAATGTACAGGTAGTCGAAGCAAAACCGCCTTCGGATCGACCGGTAAAGTTTAGATTTGCCCAGCTCTAGGACTAGGAGTGTCAACTGGTCGGTCTCGGTAGGGCCAAAGGGAGTCAATCGGCTCGTTTTGGTTCGGTTCAAATACAATGTAGAGACCAAACCAAACCGACAATAAGAACACGAATTTTAAACCACAATCGATTTTACTTGGTTCGATCGGTTCGGTTTCTTAATGAGTTTTAATTTGGTTCCATATTCGATTTAGATCCTACTATAAGTGTTTGTGCCTACATTTTACTTCTTCACCGGTAAAAATCCATATTTGTTAGGATCATAGTCCATCAAACTTTTTCCAAACACTAAAAAAGAATAGAATTTATCATCCACCTTTGATTGAACAGCTAAAAAATAATCTAATTTTATCTTGTTTCTTACTCGGTTGGAAAATATGTATTGCGGTTCAATTTAACTTTCAAGTATGAAATCGAAATCAAACCGAGCCGACAAAAGATTCCATGTTTTGAAACCATAACCAAACCGATTTATTTTGGTTTGTTTAAACGACTGATTTGTTTTGGTTCTAAATTGACACCCTTAGTCAGGCTTGATTGAGCCACACCAATCCTATCACTTGCACTGTGACCGTCGATTAGGGAGTCAGGCCTGTATAGGTCAGGCATGGACACGATTAATATCTATGATAGGTCAGTCGGTTAGCAGCTTCTAATTGGGCTAGCAATAATCAGGCTCAATGGGTTGGTGCAGGAACACTTCCTTGGACCGACCCAAATCCGTTGGGGGAGGCCAAATGGGGATGACCAAATCCAAAGTTGGGTCTTTGATCCAGTAGGATATTATAGGATTTCATTAATTTATACTTTAAGATTCTATGTTAAATTTTAATGATTTTTTATTGAAATTGTAGTTAAAATCAAAGTCATAGGAAAGAGGTTAGTTGGTTTGGATTTTCTTTTTCAATTTAAGGAAAAATAATTTATTACCTAGGAATATCAAAGGAGTAACATTGTCCATACATTTACATGATATATGACCTATTCTAACATTATGAGCTAAAAGATGAGTGTGTTGAATAACTCAATAAGTTATCTATGCTTCTTAACAATAGATACATATTGAAACTAGGTCATAAGGTCTAAAAATGTCATAAAGGATTAGCATAAATGCTATAGGGCCATAGATTATCTTTTATTGCCATAAGAAAATCAGTTAATTCATGCGAATCTACTCTTTGACATCCCAAAGAAAGTATTCCTTTGAGCCTTTGCTTGATTCCTCTTGCCTCGACCTCTTCTGGACTTCCTACATAGTCAAAATCCATATGTACAGAATTGGTTACAAAGAAAAACAACTCCCCAACCCGCCTCATTGGATCCATGCCAGAAACTATCATCAATGATGATGATAATCTGGTTCTCGATTGGTTGGGATAAGAAAAAGGTTGGGGGGTAGGGGGTGGTTTGGGATTTGGGTCCTCTGTAGCATGACACAACATGTAGTGCACATCTGACGGTCTGCAGTACACGGGCATGGGGCCCAACATGTTGTTGGGTAGCGTGCTCGTGTGCTATTGATAAACCCAAAATCACCCTGACCAATTAGGGGCTGCCATGTGTCCTAACCCAAGAAGGAAGGCCAGCACAGGACCAGAACCAAGTAGGCGAATAAGGAGAGATTCGATTGACAAACTGGACATGGGCGCGGACCCCAAGCGCGGACCACAGACCCTGGGCACGGACTGCCCTGGGCGCGAACCAAACCCGGGGTGCTGACTGCCTGGGTGCGGACCAAACCTCGGGCGCGAACTGCCTGGGCGCGGACTGAGGACCCCGGGTGAGGACCTCCCCGGGCGCAGTCATCCCTGGGCACGGTCTCCCTCGAACACGGCGGTGACCACCACCATTGACAGGACAAGTCACATCATAAAAGACTCTAGGCCACCGCCTATCAGTCACGTAGTCTGAATGGACTCATACACTGGGAACCTCATCTACCACATAGTTAGATCTATTCATCAACAACCAAGTCCATCAGGACTCTACGCCTCACGGGAAAACAACAACCAAGTTTATCAGAACACTACGACTCACGGGAAGATAACTACCAAATCTATCAGGACACTACGTCTCACAAGAAGACATCCAATTAAGGATGAACCCTATTACTCAAGGACTCTATCAACTACGAGGAGGACTACTCACCATCAACTGGGACTCTCCACACCGCTACACCCCACTATAAAAGGGAAGGTACTCTACCCATCTTGAATATCTTGAATACTATTATTCATCTATTTGCTTAGGAGATCTGACTTTGGCATCGGAGAGTCCTAGGCCGGAACCACATCGGTTCTCCTTTGTCATCCCCTGGTTCTTTTGCAGGTTATGACACTCAAAAGACCACCAGATGATTTCTTGACACAACAGCTGTAAACCATCAGAGGAGCAGTACATGCTATATCACGCTACAGAAGAGCTCCATGTGGGTGGTTTGTGTTGGAGGAATAAATGCACAAGTAATGGGAAATGGAGTAATTTGAGCTCATTAACCCATCTAGTAATCAAGTAGATAATGGTTAAGGGATTAGGTTGCGTGTATTGGAAAGCACCAGCATTACTGGCTGATCATAAAATATGCTGAATGAGACCAAGAAGAGTCGGATTTGATAGGAATTCAGTATTGCCCATAACCTTTTAGAAAAGGAATACGAAAGAAAGAGATGCCAAAGTGTTTCAGGTTCCACTACATAGAAGTAACATAATCCGTCAATATTTAGAAACTGATGGAACTAATCCTGTGTAGGGAGAGACCCCCTACAAGGACCTTTCATAAGAAAAGTCTAAATTTGGGATGAATTGGAACTTTCCAAATGGATTTCCAAACAACCTTATGCTGCTGATGGTAAGGCACAAGTGGTTGATAGCTGAAGGCTGACAAAAGCTGTGGTTGCCTGTGTGGAAAGTAACCCGGATCTAGTGAAAGGAATGAAAATTTGATCAGGTATTTGGGTTTGGGATAATGGTATTTGGAGAATGCCCTTGGCAATTAAAGATGGGAAAAGTGAACCAATCAATGCATGAATAGATTGATCATGAGTTCATTTACAATTTTAAAAGCCAAGTGTGAGACAATAGATGGCGGCATGTTGAAAGAAGAAAGAGTTGATATCCATTTATCCGTCCTTATATTGATATCTTTCCCATCTCGTGCATGCCAAGGATTTCACGAAGCACCAGAAGAATACACCTGATACTATTCCATGTCCAAGACTCTCTAAGAAGAGGACGATTGCAAGAGAGCAGATCTTTGAGAGGAAAAAATTTTGTCCTTAAAATTTGGGCCTATAAATGATTGGGACTGGTGATGAGACGCTACCCTAATTTAAAGAGAAGGGTTTGGATTCTATTTTATTTTTGAAGTTTGCATGAGAATTTGTTTCAGTTTTTTAGAGTTCAGTTAGGAGTCCTTTATTTATCTTCTTTAAATACATAGTTGTACCCAACATAGAGATAGAATTGGAATGAAAGGAAGGCGGACCTTAGCACAACGATAAGGTTGCTCCATTGCGACCATTAGGTTCGAATCAAGAAAATTGTTTATTAGGGTTCGCTATGGTACCACATACCTAGGGTCCACTATGCGGACGCACCTTTAAGTAGCATCCGTTGATGCACGAGATCCAAATTCCCCACCCCATGAAAGGTGGAAATCCTGCCCCCATATTGCCAATGTGCGTAATCTCATTGGCCCCTGCATCCATGCAGAAGCCACGCTCCCCCCCCCCTCTCCAAACAGAGAACGCCAACCCAAAAATAAATTATGAAAAACTATAGGAAATGCCAATGGCACCTATATTAAGATTCGGCACATCGGATTGCCAATTGCATTGCACCACATGGTATCCCTAACTTAATCATCTTTTTTTTCTTTATTAATGATACAATTTATTGAAAACGAATCTCATGAGGGAAGTAACAAAAAGAAGATAAAATTTAGATACTAAGATTTATGCGCCTGTGGCATCTCAAGTTTTGTTTAGGAAAAATGATATTGCAATCATGAAATACACCAACATCTGTATTGTTTTAACTCCTTAAGACACAACAATTAGAAAAGGTAAAGCTCACAAGATCAACTCCCACACATATGTTCAAGTTCTTAAAGAGGTTGGATTATGTAGACACGGCTATCATGATCAAGGCTGCTTTAATTCTTAGATAATGAAACTAAAAGATAAAATTTTCACATATATCAACTTGACTTTGGTTTTGTGCGTATATGCTGACAAGGAGATTGACCTAATCAAAAGATGCTTATGGAATTAGCAATATCTTCCCAATATGAATGCTGCTTTCCAAGAGCTGGTGAGCCTCTGTTGCTTCGGCCAATGGAAAGGACTTGTCAACAACAGGTTTTACCTTTCCTGCAGTAATTGCCGGCCAAACATTCTTCTCAACCTCACTCACAATCACTACTTCGTTTTCAAGGCTTCTGTTCCTCAAGCCCGCAACTGCATGAATACGACTTCCATTAGCACTTGTACAACATACTATCTAAAACACGTTAAATGAATTGGATTTAACAACATTAACCAATTTTTCAATGTAAATGCGAAGAATCAGATTCACCCCTTGCCCGAAGCAGACTGTAAGTAGCTTGTAATGCTAAATCCATGGTGCAATTCCCATCCAACTACTAGGGAGCAAACTCTAGAACCCATAAGCCACCACATACCCTCATTCATGTTCATGCATGAACAGTGAAAAGACACTTCATCATCTATTTGTATTTAATGACTAGGAATAGATAGGTACGGTTGCCTGCCCACAAAATAATCACTTTGGGATCTGATCGATTAACTTCAGAGACACACTACATCAGACTCCTAACCACATAACTAAGGAAAGTAAGAAGATGCAAACATACATTGTACTGTAAGGCGTCTTACGAGCAAGCCTGCAAGATTCACTTTTGTAACTGCTCCACCCATGAAGCCAATGATAAAAAGCCTACCATCAACATTTAAGCTGTCAAGGTTTCACTGGAAGTAGGGACCCCCTACACAGTCCAGTATAACATCAACACCTGCCATCAGACATGAAGAGGCTTAAGTTCCACTTAGTAAGAAGGAAGTGAGACTATCCCAAATCTTGCAATTGTCCAGGAATTGCAAGGTTTTCAAACAAGATAACCATCAGTAGCAGTATTTCATTAAGCCTGTGGTTTGAAATTGAAGTAGGAATTAAGATATAAAAGCAAGAGCCAGACCTTTCCCTCCTGTTTCTTCCTTCACCCGTGCAGCAAAATCTTCAGTCTTATAATTGATGCAGACAGCGGTTCCAAGATCCTTGCAGAAAGCCAATTTCTCCTCACTCCCTAGTAGAGAAAAAACATTTTAACAATATGAGAATAATGGATAATGTAGATACTACACACACAAGTTCTAAGGTTTAGTACTGTTGGACCTGTAGTGACAAATGCCCTCACTCCTTGGTGTTTAGCTATCTGAATTGCAAATGTGCCGATTCCACTAGATGCACCATGAATCTGAAAATAGTTTAATTTGGCCTCAGTTCATATATAACTTTTGCTGATGAAGTAGGCAAATGTTGCAAATCTGATCAGTTGGACTTAATTTTTAAGTCCCCAATAGATTATATGGGTCATGCGCTAATCATTCAGGGGTTTTATATTGTAATGGGCCACTTCCAATTCCTCAAATCAAATTAAAGAAGAAACAAAGCTGTACCTTCCATTTCCTTCTCATAAAAACCATGAGGTATCCGACCAATATATAACTCCTTGGCATTATTATCAACTGGAGTTTGATCAGGCAATTTCCACCTAGGACCACCCTCTAATGGCTTCATATTTCAAACAAGAAAAAAAAATAATAGTAGTTTAGAATCAATAAAAATAGAACGGGAAAAAGTTCTTCAACACAGACAATGGCCAAAAACCGACATACCAAGAAATCAGCATCTTCACTTTTTTTTTTACTAGAAACAAGTAACTGAGATGAAGCCTTTTTTATTTTCTTCACCATATCCTTCTTTGCTTTGGCACGCATCTTCCTACAACCAATTTATAAGGGGAAAAAAAGATTTTTACAGTCTTTCACATGAGAGCTTAAGGGAACAGTGAGAGAAAATACAGTTTCCACAAGTGAATATAATCTTGCAACAGAAACTAACCATCTCCAGAGGAAGGAAGTATGGAGAGACGGCAGAAACAACAACAAAGTAAGCAAACGAATGAGAAAAAAAAATGAGAGGAGGTTCTTACCTTCCTGTTCCAATTAACGCCTCTCCCCTCCTTTGCGGACACTTTTTATCAGTTCCGAAGTAGCAAGTGAGCAAGCAAAGAGAAAGCACAATGGGAGGCGATGTAGTTTTAAGAGTTAAAAAAGGGGAAGCTGTAGCCCTACAATGTACAGGTAGTCGAAGCCAAACCGCCTTCAGATTGACCTGTCAGGTTTAGATTTGCCTAGGTCTAGGACTAGGAGTGTCAACTGGCCGGTCTCGGTCGGGCCAAAGGGTGTCAATCGGCTCATTTTGGTTTGGTTCAAATACAATGTAGAGACCAAACCAAACCGATAATAGGAACACGAATTTTAAACCACAATCGATTTTACTTGGTTCGATCGGTTCAGTTTCTTAATGAGTTTTAATTTGGTTCCATATTCAATTTAGATCCTACTTTAAATGTTTGTGCCTACTTTTTCCTTCTTCACCGGTAAAAATCCATATTTGTTAGGATCATAGTCCATCAAACTTTTTTTAAACAATAAAAAAGAATAGAATTTATCATCCACCTTTGATTGAACAACTAAAAAATAATCTAATTTTATCTTGTTTCTTACTCGGTTGGAAAATATGTAATGCAGTTCAGTTTAACTTTCAAGCATGAAATCGAAATCAAACCGAGCCGACAAAAGATTCCATGTTTTGAAACCATAACCAAACTGATTTATTTTGGTTTGTTTAAATGACTGGTTTGTTTTGGTTCTAAATTGACACCCTTAGTCAGGCTTGATTGAGCCACACCAATCCTATCACTTGCACTGTGACCTTCGATTAGAGAGTCGGACCTGTATAGGTCAGGCATGGACACGATTAGTATCTATCAATAGGTCAGTCGATAGCAATTTCTAATTGGGCTAGCAATAATCAGGCTAAATGGGTTGGTGCAGGAACACTTCCTTGGACCGACCTATATCCGTTGGGGGAGGCCAAATGGGGATGAACCAAATCCAAAGTTGGGTCTTTTTTCCTGTAGGATATTATAGGATTTTATTAATTTATATTTTAAGATTCTATGTTAAATTTTAATGATTTTTTATTGAAATTGTAGTTAAAATCAAAGTCATAGGAAAGAGGTTAGTTGGTTTGGATTTTCTTTTTTAATTTAAGGAAAATAATTTATTACCTAGGAATATCAAAGGAGTAACGTTGTCCATACATATACATGATTTATGACCTATTCTAACATTATGAGCTAAAAGATGAGTGTGTTGAATAACTCCATAAGTTATTTATGCTTCTTAACAATAAATACAGATTGAAACTAGGTCATAAGGTCTAAAAATGTCATAAAGGATTAGCATAAATGCTCTAGGTCCATAGACTATCTTTTATTGCCATAAGACAATCAGTTAATTCCTGCGAATCAATCCAAAGCTCTACTCTTTGACATCCCAAAGAAAGTATTCCTTTGAGCCTTTGCTTGATTCCTCTTGCCTCGACCTCTTCTGGACTTCCTACGTAGTCAAAATCCATATGTGCAGAATAAAATTGATGGTTGCAAAGAAAAACAACTCCCCAACCCGCCTCATTGGATCCATGCCAGAAACTATCATCAATGATGACGATAATCTGGTTCTCGGTTGGTTGGGATAAGAAAAAGGTTGGGGGGTAGGGCGTGGTTTGGGATTTGGGTCCTCTGTAGCGTGACACAACATGTAGGGCACATCTGACGGTCTACACTGCACGGGTACGGAGCCCAATATATTGGGTTGCGTGCTCATGCGCTGTTGATAAACCCAAAATCACCCTGACCAATCAGGGTCTACCACGTTTTCTAACCCAAGAAGGAAGGCCAGCTCAGGACCAGAACCAAGCAGGAGAACCAAGGAGAGATTCGACCGACAAACCGGACATGGGTGCGGACCACAGACCCCGGGCGCGGACCGCAGGACCCCGGGAGTGGATCTGCCCTAGGCGCGGACTGAACCCCAGGCGCAGACTGCCTTGGGCGCAAACCAAACCCCAGGCGAGGACAGCCTGGGCGCGGACTGAGGGCCTCGGGGGTGGACTACCCTAGGCGCGGACTGAAGACCCCGGGCGAGGACCTCCTCGGGCGAAGTCATCCCTGGGCGTTGTCTCCCTCTAACACGGCGGCGACCACCACCATTAACAGGACAGGTCACATCGCAAAAGACTCTAGGCCACCACCTATCAGTCATGTAGTCTAAAAGGACTCATACACCGGGAACCTCATCTACCACATAGATAGATCTATTCATTAACAACCAAGTCTATTAGGACACTACGTCTCACGAGAAGACAACAACCAAGTTTATCAGGACACTACGTCTCACGAGAAGACAACTACCAAGTCTATCAGGACACTACGTCTCACGAGAAGACAACTACCAAGTCTATCAGGACACTACGTCGCACGAGAAGACAACTACCAAGTCTATCAGGACACTACGTCTCACAAGAAGACATCCAATTAAGGATGAACCCTGCTACTCAGGGACTCTATCAACTACGAGCACTACTCACTATCAACTGGGACTCTCCACACCGCTACACCCCACTATAAAAGGGAAGGTACTCTACCCATCTTGAATATCTTGAATACTATTATTCATCTGTTTGCTCAGGAGATCTGACTTTGGCATCGGAGAGTCCTAGGCAGGAACCACATCGGTTCTCCTTTGTCATCCCCTGGTTCTTTTGCTGGTTATGGCACTCAAAAGACCGCCAAATGATTTCTTGACGCAACAGCTGTAAACCGTCAGAGGTGCGGTACACACTATATCACGCTATAGAAGAGCTCCATGCGGGTGGTTTGTGTTGGAGGAATAAATGTACAAGTGATGGGAAATGGAGTAATTTGAGCTCATTAACCCATCTAGTAATCAAGTGGATAATGGTTAAGGGATTAGGTTGAGTGTGTTGGAAAGCACCGACATTATTGGCTGACCATAAAATATGATGAATGAGATCAAGAAGAGTCGGATTTGATAGGAATTCAGTATTGCCCATAACCTTTTAGAAAAGGAATAGGAAAGAAAGAGATGCCAAAGTGTTTCAGGTTCCACTACATAGAAGTAATAGAATCCGTCAATATTTAGAAACTGATGGAACTAATCCTGTGTAGGGAGAGACCCCCAACAAGGACCTTCCATAAGAAAAGTCTAAATTTGGGATGAATTGGAACTTTCCAAATGGATTTCCAAACAACCTTATACTTCTGATGGTAAGGCACAAGTGGTTGATAGCTGAAGGCTGACGAAAGCTGTGGTTGCCTGTGTGGAAAGTACCCCGGATCTAGTGAAAGGAATGAAAATTTGATCAGGTATTTGGGCCTGGGATAATGGTATTTGGAGAATGGCCTTGGCAATTAAAGATGGGAAAAGTGAACCAATCAACGCATGAATCGATTGATCATGAGTTCATTAACAATTTTAAAAGCCATGTGTGAGACAATAGATGGAGGCATGTTGAAAGAAGAAAGAGTTGGTATCCATTTATCTGTCCAAATATTGATATCTTTCCCACTCGTGCGTGCCAAGGATTTCACGAAGCACCAGAAGAATAGACCTGATATTGTTCCATGTCCAAGACTCTCTAAGAAGAGGACGATTGCAAGAGAGCAAATCTTTGAGAGGAAAAAAAATTTTCCTTAAAATTTGAGCCTATAAAAGATTGGGATTGGTGATGAGACTCTACCCTAATTTAAAGAGAAGGGTTTGGATTCAATTTTATTTTTGAAGTTTGCATGAGAATTTATTTCAGTTTTTTAGAGTTCAGTTAGAAGTCCTTTATTTATGTTCTTTAAATACATAGTTGTACCCAACATAGAGATAGAATTGGAATGAAAGGAAGGCGGACCTTAGCACAACGATAAGGTTGCTCCATTGCAACCATTAGGTTCGAATCGAGAAAATTGTTTAATAGGGTTCACTATGGTACCACATCCCTAGGGTCCACTATGCGGACACACCTTTAAGTAGCATCCGTTGATGCACGAGATCCAAATTCCCCACCCCATGAAAGGTGGAAATCCTGTCCCCATATTGCCAATGTGTGTATTCTCATTGGCCCCTGCATCCATGCAGAGGCCACGCTCCCCCCCCCCCCCTCTCCAAATAGAGAACGCCAACCCAAAATAAATTATGAAAAACTATATGAAATGCCAATGGCACCTATATTAAGATTCGGCACATCGGATTGCCAATTGCATTGCACCACATGGTATCCCTAACTTAATCATATTTTTTTTCTTTATTAATGATACAATTTATTGAAAACGAACCTCATGAGGGAAGTAACAAAAAGAAGATAAAATTTAGATACTAAGATTTATGTGCCTGTGGCATCTCAAGTTTTGTTTAGGAAAAATGATATTGCATTCATGAAATACACTAACATCTGTATTGTTTAACTCCTTAAGACACAACAATTAGAAAAGGTAAAGCTCACAAGATCAACTCCCACACATATGTTCAAGTTCTTAAAGAGGTTGGATTATGTAGACACAGCTATCATGATCAAGGCTGCTTTATTTCTTAGATAATGAAACTCAAAGATAAAATTTTCACATATATCAACTTGACTTTGGTTTTGTGCGTATATGCTGACAAGGAGATTGACCTAATCAAAAGATGCTTATGGAATTAGCAATATCTTTCCAATATGAATGCTGCTTTCCAAGAGCTGGTGAGCCTCTGCTGCTTCGGCCAATGGAAAGGACTTGTAAACAACAGGTTTTACCTTTCTTGCAGTAATTGCCGGCCAAACATTCTTCTCCACCTCACTCACAATCACTACTTTGTTTTCAAGGCTTCTGTTCCTCAAGCCTGCAGCTGCATGAATACGACTTCCATTAGCACTTGTACAACATACTATCTAAAACACGTTAAATGAATTGGATTTAACAACATTAACCAGTTTCTCAATGTAAACGCGAAGAATCAGATTCACCCCTTGCCCAAAACAGACAGTAAGTAGCTTGTAATGCAAAATCTATGTTGCAATTCCCATACAACTACAAGGGAACAAACTCTAGGCCCCACAAGCCCCCACATACCCCCCATTCATGTTCATGCATGAAAAGTGAAAAGACACAGACACCTATTTATATTTCATGACTTGCTTGCTAATTGACTTCAGAGACACACTACATTTGATTACCAACCACATAACCAAGGGTAGTAAGAAGATCCAAACATACATTGTACTGTAAGGCGTCTTGCGAGCAAGCCTACAAGATTCACTTCTGTAACTGCTCCACCCATGAAGCCAATGATAAAAAGCCTACCATCAACACTTGAGGTGTCAAGGTTTCGCTGGAAGTAGGGACCCCCAACACTGTTCAGTATAACATCAACACCTGCCACTGTCCAGTATAACATCAACACCTGCCATCAGACATGAAGAGGCTTAAGTTCCACTCAGTAACCAGGAAGTGAGACTATCCCAAATCTTGCAATTGTCCAGGAATTGCAAGGTTTTCAAGCAAGATAACCATTAGTAGCAGTATTTCATTAAGCCTGTGGTTTGAAATTGAAGTAGGAATTAAGATATCAAAGCAAGAGCCAGACCTTTCCCACCTGTTTCTTCCTTCACCCGTGCAGCAAAATCTTCAGTCTTGTAATTGATGCAGACATCGGCTCCAAGATCCTTGCAAAAAGCCAATTTCTCCTCACTCCCTAGTAGAGAAAAAACATTTTAACGATATGAGAATAATGGAAAATGTAGATACTGCACACACGAGTTCTAAGGTTCAGTACTGTTGGACCTGCAGTGACAAATACCCTCACTCCTTGGTGTTTAGCTATCTGAATTGCAAATGTGCCGATTCCACTAGATGCACCGTGAATCTGAAAATAGTTTAATTTGTCCTCAGTTCATATATAACTTTTGCTGGTAAATGAAGTAGGCAAATGTTGCAAATCTGATCAGTTGGACTTAATTACATTCAATTTTAAGTCCCCAATAGATTATAGGGGTCATGCGCTAATCATTTAGGGGTTTTCTATTGTAATGGGCCGCTTCTAAGCCCGAGTATGAAGGGAGTATGTCCTATACAAGATTTGGTGTTAGCTTCTAGTTTTTATTTTCTGCTTTCAGAAGGTTTAGAGTCTTTAGATCGGATCACTGGATTGAGTCCATATTGAGTTACTATGTTGGGTTGTTTCTATTCTGTTAAAGAACTGTTTATCCAATTCTAGAAATTCTAGAAGCTCTAGAAAGTATATTCAGATTCCCTGGTTCTAAAGTCCAGAAAGTTAGGGACATTTCTAATTTATGAGTTGTACTAAGAATAGAAAGTTTAGAGATTAGTTTTATAAATTAGTGGTATGATATACAATGCAGTGGATTTTGGAAGTAATGAATGAGAATTGTGGAGTTACTGGTGTGCAATTCAATGGAGCTTGTGTGAGCTTCTTGTGGTTAAAATCCCAGGGTCATTGCCTGGTTGAGTTGTTTTTTCATGGCTGCTGTTCCTACTTTCATATATTTTATTTTAATCTTATTCCAGTCATTAAAAATGTCATTCAATAGTAATTTATGTTGCCTGTGATTGCTATGTTTTGAAGTTTGGTTTTAGACCTCAGTTCATATGTATTCTTCTCCATTCACTTCAGATCTCTTCTGCCATTTCCTGTTAACCCATCCTGCTGCTTAACTCCATTGAAATCTGTGTTCAGACATTGTTTCATACCAATCCAGAGTTCATACCCTGTTCTGGCTGACACCCTCTTCTAGGCCAATCACAAACTTCTGACTTCTGAGGTTTCTTTCCGATTCCAGTCACTCATTGGTCCTAACCACAGGGCTGCTCGACCTTGAAATCAGCCAGCTTACCCCTGGTTATTAAGATACTAACAATCTTCTATTCTGCCCTGGTTTCTGTTAAAATCCCTTACAGACCTGATCGTGCCTTCCTGAAGTTGAGAGAAATTTTCCATATTCCGTCCACTCACAGGTCTGAGCCCAAGGGTGACTCGATCCAAGTTTCAACCTTCTCTGATTTCTGGATGCTTAGATATCAGAAATCTATTAAATCTGTCTTGTGCTAGCACTTGTTGTATTCCTTAAGATGGGCCCTAATTCCTTAGTTTAGAGTTAGGTTTTCTGAGCCGCCACTAGTAAAATGGTTTTCAGTCCATATGCTTATGCATGCATCAGTTATTCACTATGAGAGAGATCTAACAGGTTTCATCAGATGCATTTACACACATGCTTACTCAAAGGGTACCTTCGCTCTCTACTTTTTTCTGTGAAGAAATTGATACCAACTTTCTTACAGACCAATTACAAACAGTACTTTAATAGCAACCCATTTATTGAAGCAGATATTGTAAGAAATAAATGGATGTATATGGCCCTTGATAGAGTTCAATAGCAGAAACAAATTTGAATTTTTATTGACCACCCAAAAGTTGTCTGTCATTTGTATGAATATGGATAGGTCTTGGCCATTTCTGAAATTGGTGACCTTCAGTTAAGACTTTCTTCCTCCCATGTATTGGAACAAATATTACTTAACATTATGTTTGGCTTCGTAGTTTCAACAAACAAGGGAAAAAATGGAGATATTTTCCAGATTTATATGAAATAAAATAAGTGATCCCTGCTCAGTATTTTCCAGCTTTGCGGGGCAAAACAATTCAATTTCACTAGATATGCAACCATGAAAAGGTCTTGAACATCTTCTCTCTCTCTCTCTCTCTCTCTCTCTCTTTCTCTCTCTCTCATATGAATAAATGAATGAAAATTACCACTTTTTACACCATCATATATATATATATATATATATATATATATATATATATATAACATGCCCAGAAAAAAATTGATATGAGGACGTACCAGGAATGTTTCCCCTGCAGACAGCCGACTCATCATAAAATCAGTTGACCAGACAGTGCAAGCCACCTCAGGAAAGGCAGCAGCATCCTTCAAAGAAACGCCTGGTGGAACAGGAAGAACTTGTCCAGCAGGTACAGCTACTTTTTCGGCATAGCCCCCTCCGCCAAGAAGAGCACACACCTGAACAATATATTTCAAGAATCATCACATGGCCAAGATGGTGAAAGCAGTTGGCATTTTAGTAACATAGATGTTGGGTGCAGAAGAGGGGACCAGACTGAGGACTTCAAGATTGAATTGTTTTGCTATTCTTGATCACATATCCAGGTTACAGGAAACACATTAATAGTAGTAAACTATGCTTCTTCTCCCATTTGGGAAGAGGGAGGGGGGAAGGAAGAGAAAGCACATTCAAATGTAGGCCATACACGCCCCCCCCCCCCCAACCAAAAAAAAAAAGGCCACAACCCCTTGGGAATTGGCATGTTAAATAATCTGCTTACCTCAATTGCATGATCCTAGGACTACATCTTCTATCGAAAACTTAAATATTTGTGAAATAGTAGGTTCGAAAACTAATTGTGGGAGCCATTAGCAGTAATCCAACATACAGAACAACGTAGCTCTTCAATGAAGAGATGGACAATAAGTATAGACAGAACCAATAAGGGGACTTCAAGCGCAGAGTAGTACTAGGACATCTCCTCCTTTTCTTCTGAACTTGTTTATATTAAAGGTCAAGTTGGCTTAACCCGATAAAGAGAATAAGAACAAATGCAGGATAAACTGACCAAAATATAAGAACAAGAAATCAAGCATCATAATTTGAAGTAAAAAATACTTGGAAATTTATTTACAACAGAATAAAATAAGCAAGTATGAGACAGAAAACAGAAGCCGATGTTTCTGAGTGTTGTTCTAACTCTATTAACATAGACAAACAGTTCTGAACGAATTAAAAAACCTTATCACCGATTTTTCAGCGGGTGACGTTTTTCCCGACAGCTTCGACAATTCCAGAGCACTCAAGGCCTGGATAAGGACTTGCTCCTTTCGGAGGAGGGTGCGATCCTTTCCTTTGAATGGTGTCAGCTCTGTTTACTGCAGTTGCCTCTATCCTAATCAAGACTTCATCGTCTCCGATTTTAGGATTTTCGACTTCTTGCAGCTGAAGAACTTCCGGACCGCCAAAGCTTGTTATTACCACGGCTTTCATTGTTACCAGATTTTATCGCCGGCGAACAGTACAAGCTTTCCACCCAAAAATTTATCCGGCGACTGCTGCAATTAAATTTTAGATTAGGCCAAATAAATAAGGGAAATCTTAGTTTTTGAACCGTCAGATTCAGACTCCGCTCAACTGCTTTATCGTAATGTGACGTAAATGCCCTTATCGTTCCAATCTAATGGATGAAATGCTCGACTGTACATGCCTACATTCTTACTAAATCACTACCCCAGAAGAAAGCATGCTACATTTGCACCAAAGAAAAAAAGAAAGGATGCAGCATGCTACGGCAAAATCGCTGCCTAATGGCATGGCCCCTGCAACAGTGCACCCAATGAAAGTCATGCAAATGCATCAACATGGATGGGATTTTTTATTTCACGGATGAAGGGTGATAATTTTGTGTGTTTCTGTTTTCTCTGAGTCTATCTCTCCCCTCTCACAAAGACATAAGAGAGGAGACATGGTAAAGGCTATGGAATACTAAAAACACTCGTTGATCCAAAATGATCCGAACACATAGCTCCAAGTCAAAGGGTAGAAATTGGGGAATGCTTGGCATACAAGTTGATAGTTGATTGATGCTCGGCCACTTTCAATCTAAGCTCAGTTAGAGCAAGCATAAAGAGAAAGTGTAACTTGAGGATCGTAGATTTGACTGACATATACAACTTCTGGACTAATGTCGGTTTCTCCATTTCAATACAATCACTATTATTAGAGGTGACCATCGTACCATACAGATATTGACGTGATAGATGATCGACGTTACCCTTCGTTCCTAACAAGGAAGCCTCAAGTGACGAGTTTGAGGAGTCGGCACATGACCAAAGTACCTTCCCATGTTAGAGGTCCCAGAAGGCTCAAGAACCACAGTGAATCGTACCAGGGCAAGGATAGGTGCTCTCAGACAGAGTTCGTTTTTCCTTTTTTATTTATGTATTTATTATTTAGTATCTATATTCTATACCCCCTCATTTTCCAAACATTGTTCTATTTTTTTTTAAATAAATTCAAATACAACTTCAAGTATATTTATGTAATTTAAATGTTTTTGCACCCTCAACCACATTATTGAATCGGAAGAATTTTTGCCAATTATTTTTTGAAAAACAACTTATTAGAGGTATCACCTATTTTAGCTATTTTTATAATAGTTCTTGTAACTTAAAAAACAACTAGGGAAAAAGATCTCTATTTGCTGGTGTTTCCTACGCCCTCTTACAAGACAAAGTGAAAGGGCGCCTCTGGACCCAAGGTAGATACCTAGGCGTGCTCATCCATTATTATGTAAAGACCATGCAACCAATAGAGACATCTTGCCCAACCAGTTAGCCCCTCTCTTTTCTTTCTCGCCCTCTCCCCAAGTATTATGTGCATAATCAACCCAAGTGATGATAGAGAGTACCATTCCTCATGATTGACAAAGTAACAAAAAAAATTGCAGTTCACTAAATCATCACTGAGTCAAATCTATTCCAAATTCTGTTTTATATTCATTCATCTATGAATTAAAGATATGAAAATTTCACTTCTAAAAACTTGGTTTAAAGTTTGTAGACAATGCATTCCCTATTTTGACAGTTTCCAAGCTTTCCCTTGCTTTTAAATTTCTATTTCTCCATTTTTTTAAGGATACGCAGAAGACCACAACTGGATCAAGAAACAATTCTCAAGTGAGACCTTTTTTTTTTTTTTGAGGGGGGAGGGGGAGGGGGAGGGGGGGGGGAGGGGTCTTTACACAAATTGAATGCACTATTCTTAGATATACCTCTTAAGTTATGATATAAATACTAAGATGTTGTGGTCAAGTGCATAGCGCACTTGGTAGCTAGTGGTGCGTAAAGGCCCATTGCTATCATGAGGTCTTGAGTTCAAGTCTCCTAGTTCACATCCTACATCACCCCCTACGTATCAAAAAAAAAAAATATATTAAGATGTATGCATTCATGAAATACACCAACATCCTTTCTGTTTTAAGTCCTCAAGATATAACAATTAGAAAAGATAAATCTCACATAGATCAACTCCCACGCATATTATGTAGACACAACCATCATGATCAAGGCTGCTTTATTTCTTAGATAATGAAACTAGAGGTTGGCCTAATCTAAAAGTGCTGATGGAACCAACAATATCTTCCCAATATGCTTGCTGCTTTCCATGAGCTGGTGAGCCTCTGCTGCTTCAGCCAATGGAAAGGACTTGTAAACAATAGGTTTTACCTTGCCTGCAGTAATTGCTGGCCAAACATTCTTCTCCACCTCACTCACAATCACTGCTTTGTTTTCAGGGCTTCTATTCCTCGAGCGCGCAGCTACACGAATACGACTTCCTTTAGCACTTGCACAACATACTATCTAAACAAAGCATAAAATGAATTGGATACAACAGCATTTACCAGTTTCTCAATGCAAATGGGAAGAATCAGATTAAACCCTTGCCACAAACAGAGAGTAGCTTGTAAGTCAAAATCCATGGTGCAATTGCGAACCAACTACAATGGGAACAAACTCTAAGCCCCACAGACCACCACACGGCCCCATTCATGTTCATGCATGAATGGTGAAGAGCTAGAGAAACATACCTATCGATTTTTGTTTAATGACTAGGAATAGACAGGTACGGTTGCTTGCCCACAAAATAATCACTTTAGGATTCTGATTGATTAACTTCAGAGACACTATATTAGACCACCGACCACATAACCAAGGAAAGTAAGAAGATCCAAATTACCTTGTACCGTAAGGCGTCTTGCGAGCAAGCCTGCAAGATTCACTTCTGTAACTACTCCACCCATGAACCCAATAATAAAAAGCCTACCACCAACATTTAAGCTGTCAAGGTTTCGTTGGAAGTAGGAACCCCCAACATTGTCCAGTATAACATCAACACCTGCCATCAGACATGTTGAGGCTTAAGTTCCACTCAGTAAGCAGGAAGTGAGGCTATCCCAAATCTTGCAATTGTCCAGGAATTGCACGGTTTTCAAGCAAGATAACCATCAGTAGCAGTATTTCATTAAGCCTATAGTTTGAAATTGAAGTAGGAATTAAGATATCAAAGCAAAAGCCAGACCTTTCCCTCCTGTTTCTTCCTTCACCCGTGCAACAAAATCTTCAGTCTTATAATTGATGCAGACATCGGCTCCAAGATTCTTGCAGAAAGTCAATTTCTCCTCACTCCCTAATAGATAAGAAACATTTAACAATATGAGAAACATGGATTATGTAGATACTGCACACACGAGTTCTAAGGTTCAGCATTGTTGGACCTGCAGTGACAAATACCCTCACTCCTTGGTGTTTAGCTATCTGAATTGCAAATGTGCCGATTCCACTAGATGCAACATGAATCTGAAATTTTTTTTCATCTGTCCTCAGGTCATATATAATTTTTGCTAGGTAAATGAAGTAGGCAAATGTTGCAAATCTGATCAGTTGGACATAATTGCACTCAATTTTAAGTCCCCAATAGGTTATATGGATCATGGACTAATCACTCAGGGGTTTTCTGTTGTAATGGGCCAATTCTATAAGCCCCAGCATGTGGGGACTATGACCTATACAAGATTAGGTGTTAGCTTCTAGTTTTTTATTTTCTGTTTTCTGAAGGTTTAGACTGGAATGAGTCCATATTGAGTTACTATTTTGGGTTGTTTCTATTATGTTAAAGAACTGTTTATTCAATTTTAGATATTATAGAAGCTCTAGAAAACTTGTATCTTCAGATTCCTTGGTTCTAAAGTCCAGAAATTGAGGGACATTTCTAATTTTGAGTTGTGCTATGAATAGAAAGTTTAGGGGTTAGTTTTATAAATTAGTGGTCTAATATAATATGCAGTGGATTTTGGATGTAATGAACAAGAATTGTGGAGTCTCGGGTATGCAATTCAATGAAGCTTGTGTGAGCTTCTTGTGGTTAAAATCCCATGGCCACGGCCTGGTTAAGTTGTGTTTTCACGGCTGCTTTAGGTACTTTCAAAATAATTTATTCCAATCTTATTCCAGTATTAAAAACGTCATTCAATAGCCATTTATGTTGGTTGCAATTGCTCTGTTTTGAAGCTTGGTTTTAGACCTAAGTTCATTTGTGTCTCTCACACTTCACCTCAGATCTCTTCCATTTCCTGATAAACTATTCTTCTGAATAACACCATTGAACTCCATGTCCAGACCTTGTTTCATACCATTCCAGAAACCATCCCCTGTTCTAGCCGGCACCCTCTTCTAGGCTAATCACACCCTTGTGACTTCTGAGATTTCTCTTAGATTCCAGTCGCTAATTGGTCCTCATGAGCCATCGACCCTTTATTTCACTTTAAACACTCACTTGCTTCCAATGGCTTGCAAGAAGTGGAACTAGATCCCAAGCGTCATTTTTGTCTAAGGCTTAAAGTTACTCAGTCATTGCTTGTTACCAACAGGGCTGGCCCATGACTTCCGAAAGAGATGATGAAACAGTGGA
Source organism: Telopea speciosissima (assembly GCF_018873765.1). Taxonomy (NCBI): domain Eukaryota; kingdom Viridiplantae; phylum Streptophyta; class Magnoliopsida; order Proteales; family Proteaceae; genus Telopea; species Telopea speciosissima. The sequence goes on along the minus strand of NC_057917.1, from coordinate 35,329,744 downwards.
AGAGCTACTACCTTCCAGAGCATATCTTGGCCCCATTTAAAAAACATTTAAAGAAAAGGAGCCTAAAGTTGAAGAGAAAACTGAAATAATCAGAGTACACTGTGACGATAAAGAAGAGACGATGCTTGAACCTTCAAAGATAGAAGATCAACATGTAAATCATTCTACTGAAGAGATCCACGTTGAAGAGATCAAGGTAGACGAAGTTGAAGCAGTGTAAGATGTGGCAATGATCGAGAACACTCCACAAGAAATCGTCAACATTCATGATGGTGTTCTTGAAGAGGTAAAGCTCATGCTTCAAGTTTTTGATGAGAATGCTCCCAAAGCTATAGACTCTATGGACGTGACATTAACAGTTGATGTTGATTCAAAGATTGAGCACACTGAGTTTGTTATTCCGTCAGAGTCTTTTGAAGAACAGACTCCTCGCCTTAAAGACTACATTCCCAACTTCAAGGAGCTATCGGAGTTTTGTTACGGTCTTAAGCAAGACAATAATAACACAAAGCTAATCCCTCAAATGTCTAAAACTAGAGGTCGAGTTTTTTCTAGGCTGGGGAGAGTAGGTCCTACCCAACCAGATCATAATTAGTCCACATAAGCCCAAGATTATTGATCTTATTGGGTCAGGCCTATGCCAAGCCTAGGCACAAGCCTAGTCTATGTGTGGAAGGAATGTCTAGAATTATGTTTCACTGTCAATAGAAGGGGTTGCAATGTTAAAAGGGAGAAACTCCATTGTCAAAAGGAAAGCTCCACTGTCAATGGTTGGTGGAAGTTAGGCCAATGTTAGGTGGGACTCTTTGGTCAATAAATTAAGTGTTTGGTGGGAGTTAGGCACATGTTTGGTGACTTTGTCATGATGGGTTAGCCTATAGATAGATGTATTTCCTATAAGAAGAAGAACAAAAATGAGGGGATGAAAGAGATGAGCTTTGGAATTCTATGGCTTTACTGTGAGAGGCAGTTGCAAGGTGAAATGCTTGGCATGGTTGGTGAGATGCTGACCAAGGCTTAGGTGGGATACCCGAGTCATATTTTTTTAATTTTCTTTTTCCTATGTAACATCCACAGAAGGAAATAAATTTGCTTATGAATTCTGTTTCCTATTATGTAATAAATTATGTTATTGATTTTGTTGTTCCTATACATTCGATCCTTGTTGCAATTCATCTCCCGCTGGTCTATTTCACTGGTTCGAGATCGATTCGCATTAAAACTTTTATCCTATCCTTTAATAGGATTTTAATGCAAGAAGAACCCCCACCCCACTTACTCCATAGGGCCTCAAGAGAGATAGGATCTGGAGACAAGGTAGATGATGTAGAGGTAGTAGGTTGGCTGGCCTGATCCATCTCAGATGCCTTGCACTCTTTTAGTGCCTAGTGTAAACTGGAGTGACAGGTCGGCTAGAAGGAGATGGCACCTTAGTGGGGCCAAATGAAAAAGCTCCTTTGTGGGTCCAGGCTCCCCACTTAACTTGTCACTAGAAGAAGAAGAGAGCAAGGATAAAGATTTTGGTGCCGACGTAGGTTTTGACCAGCCAGAAACTGAAATTTGGTCGAAACTGGTCGAAACCTGGTATTTTTTGGGTAAAACTCGACATGTGATGGGCTGGTCAAAACTGATCGAAACTACCGAAACTGGTTGGTTGAATCATGGAGGAAAAACTCAACCGAAACCTGTCGAGTGGTTAACTTGGTTTGGCAGGTTTTCGAGACGAGTTGAAGGGGGATTTTATAAAATTCCTGGATTCGATGGTTTCGACTGGTTTTGACTATATTTTGGTGGTTTCGACACATATGCCCATCGAAACTAGGGGAAACTTGGCTCGAAACTAGGACAGACAGGTATTTATGCTAGAAACTAGGCCAGAAACCAGGACAGACACTTAGTTATGTCTAATATCATTTAAGTAAATGTTTTTGTATTTCATTTACTTAAGATATTATTCATAATAAGCAAATACCCCCCTATTTGAATCCAATAAAAATAGTTAAAAAATCAAATTCCAAAAGGAAAAAAAATCAACCCCCCAGTTGAAGAATAAAAACTGGATTTTCCACGGTAGGTGCAATTTTCAGCTTTCTAATGCTGGGTTTTTTCTCAAATCTAAAAATTCCATAAATCTTAATATGGTAAAACATTGCTAAAAAACAAAAGTGCGATAAAATATTCATTTGTTTTCTGTCCAAAAAGATATTTTCATTCAGAGCGATTTTGACGGCATTCGCGCACACCAAATTAAGTTTGACCGGTACATAACTCCTTCAATATAATCAGATTTAAGCAATCTTGAACTTGTGGGAAAGCTATCAAAACAAAGCTTTCTAATAAATCCAAGATTGCTTAAATCTCATTTATATTGAAGGAGTTATGTTCCGGTCAAACCTTATTCGACACCATGTCCAAGAACAATATACAGTATCAAAGTTGGATCAAAACCACAAGTAATATTTTAGTGTTCTTTATGTGAAACTAATGCATGGATTGGGTTCAAAATATAAAAAATAGGCAGCACAACAAGAATCAGGGCAAAAAAACAACTTCTGGGCCTCAAAACCAAGTTTCGAGTTAGCCTGGAGTAAGTTTAAGGTTTCGACGGAGATATGGTCGAAACCGAGACGAACTCGGTTTCTGGCTGGTCGAAACCTAGTCAAAACCCGAGTTTTAGAACCTTGGGTTGAATTGGTTAAAAATGGTCAAACTGGGTATTTTTTGGTCAAAACTAGTCAAAACTATCAAAATTTCCAAAATATTGTCGAAACTGATTGAAACCAGCCGAAACTTGGTATTTTTTAAAGTCCCCTAAGGTTTCGTCTCAGTTAGCTGCAAAACCAAGTTGTCTCGGTCAAAACTGTAGGTTTCGACTGAGATTTAGCTATGTGGAAGAGAGACAAGGGTACGACAGTCTCAATAATCCTATTTTTAGTTTTTACCCCTAAATAGGGAAGGGAGTGGATTTTCCATGATGGCTGGTGTCAAATAAGGACTAGACTCCCTCTAAAAATAGGCCTGCTCCTCAAAGAAAGTAACGTGCCTCGACACATACATCTTGTGAGAAGAGGAACCATAACAGCTATACCCTTTTTGCCCTAAATCGGGTCTGTCATGCCCCTATCCCAAGCTTATGCCATAAGCACAGTCAAGAGGGTGATTAGGATGACACATGTCACCCCAATACCTGCCAGGATCAACGACACAGTGTCCCAGCGCATAGTCACCCCCAAGGGCCCACCCAAATAAATACATTTAAGCAAAAGGGAATAAATATTCCAATCATTGTCAGAGTTATAAAGTGCGAAAGCATTTAATTACATAAGCAGTTATTGTATGTTCAGCTGTTTAGGTGATAATATAATAGTTAATGTTGACACCAGCTGACCATGACATAACTACTCAAAATATTAATAAGTTATTACAGTAAATGGTTATAACGGGCACAACACCCCAAAAGAATCAAAAGGTGGGGTATAGCACCCCAACAACATCAGTGCCCATAGGCACAATCATCACAGGGCAACCATCACCGTGTTCCTCTGACACGTACTCTGGCTCCTCTATGCCAACACAATTATACTCCGCTGACTGTACATCTAGGCCTGCCAAATATCCATCACCTGCATCAGAATCTAAAAATTGTGTACCCGGGTTAGCTCCACTGAGCCAGTGAGGGGAAAGGGGAATGCACATACATACACAATCACACATAATCCATGATGCATGAAATGTTAAATACATATTTTCCACCTAGCAAACAGTCTAAGTTATGGTATATATGCTACTGTGATAACTCGGGAGACATTGAGGGTCACTTATCCTATCACCCCAGTGAAACCTCAATTATCACAAGGACCTACGCCGGTAGAAGTCATCATGACCACCCAGTGGCAGACCCCGATAGCCGTTACTACCCCTAACCTAGCCTCTCCCACCTCCACAGACATCAGGTGCTCTGACTATCCAACACGTAAACCCTTGTTGGCAAGGGTCGTAGCATAAGGGAGTATAATTCCTAACCACAGATATACTACATGCATTTCTATCATCCCAAGAGGTATTCCGGGTGCATCAATGTCCCATTCCATCTAGCACCCGGGTACCAGCACGACACTTCGCATATAGACTAGGATGGTAAGAAATAAATATAATAATAAGGATTTCGGGTTTCTGGCACCGGCACACTCGGCACCGTGACCCGATATAACAATGTAAAGCATCATAACATCAATTCAGCAATCATATATAGCATGGTTTTATATGCAAATACGACATAGCAAGGATGAATGCAAGCACATAAACCATTATATATTCCATGTGAGTATATCTATAGGTGTATATTTCAAACCCAAACATCACCCAAAACCCACTCACAATTTATTTGTTTGTCGTTCGGCGAGGTTTGCTTAAATACACGTACTCCCGTATAGATTCAGAAGTCTGAGGATGCATGAAAGTAGTGTTAGAAGTATATAGGTGGGTCCCACAAAGGGTCCCAATAGATTAAATAAAGTTTGGGCCAAGACAGCAAGAGCGGATGAAGGAACAGAGTCAGATAGGTGAGTCCGGTCGTGGATCCGTCCAGGTTATGCCCATAAAATCCGTCCAAAACCTAAGACACACCCGAGAGCAACCTGAGCAATTTGGGTTTCGGGCAGATTCATCTAGGTGGGTTCGTTCGTAACTCCGCCCAGAGGAATAGCCATGTTAGGCTGAATGGATTAACGGACGGATACACGACAGTGAGTCCTGTCGTTCGTCTGCTGCCCTTCCTTTGAAAAGCTGCGAAGAGCATCACCTCTAGCCCTTCATTCATGGAACCTTAGGGGTCCTAGGGTTGGGGAGGTGAGCTCAGACCTTCGTTGGAGGTCCAACACACATGGCCCTTCAAGGAGGTAAGGGGATTCAAGGGATTTGGGTCCATTCCCAAGGTTCTTCCCAAACCTAAGCTAGGTTTAAATGCTTAGACAGCTTAAGGGTCATGCAAAGCTATGGATGCATTGAGAACAGGAAATGTGAGTCTCAAAGGAGCATTAACTAGGGTTTATTGGATTTTCATGAGAAACCCCAAGCTTGGAATCGATTTTAAGGGGATCTCCGAACCCGAAAATGGAAAAGAGAGGGAGGTAGGTGAGGTTATTTACCTTAAGGTTGGATATATGGATGATCCTCCACCTCCACAGCTCCATTCAAGTTTCCCTCCACTAAGGCCCTCAATGCTCCAAGCCTCCAACGTTTTGGGTAGGTAGAGAAGTAAATGAGGCTTGAGAGCTAAGTCTTGGTTTTAAGACTAATCTCCCTCTCAGGGTCTGTTTGGATTTAGACCTTAAGGTTAAAACCCATTAAGAGGTTTATTTAGCCAATGAGTCCACCCAAATAGCAAACCCCCAAACCAAGGGAACCAAGGATGAGACCAACCTCGTCCAAAACGCTAAAATAGGGTGTCCAAGGCACAGGGTGTGGGTCCCATGCAAGGAAAACATAAAGAGTCCAAAAATAGCACGGGCGGACTAATGCGTGGATTCAGTCTTGATGAGTCCGCTTATGCATCTATTGCTGCTGTAAAGGTAGAAACTTAAGGAAATCGATTGGGCTTTGGCCCACATTTTAAGGTCAATAAGAGTAGGGTACAGTATCACTCACAAGGTTAATGTCTTACCCTTCGACCGTCACGACGTGTCCTTTGTGATCCCGAATAGTTTCCCAATCGCGATGCTAAGCTCATCATCAAAGGAGGTATCTAACTGTGGGGACATAGGGAACGCCTTCCGATACTCCTCGCTCCATGGACTCGTGCTAGGAGGATGATCGATGAAATCACCATCGATAAATCTTCCCCACTGTCGATTGAGGAACCTCTCCTCCATAGGCAGGCCCGTGAACTGGTCAATGATCTTGTGGCTAGGTTTGACCACAAGTGAAAACAACTCGCCAGCATACACGGCAGCCGAATCTACACATCACACGAGAGAGAAATTATAATTAATAGTAAATCCGAGCACGGGTGTAACAAGGTCAATCAAGTCAATAGACTCAATGACCTGCCCATCTATAATACCGTGCACATAGGTTTTAAGACGCTGCCCATTAACCTATAAAGAGTGCCTTATTTTAAGATTTTGAATGGTAATAACACCATGGGGCGACACTTTAATGATCACAAATGGATCAACCCAACGAGAATGAAGCTTACCAGTAAAGAGGCATAACTTGGAATTGAAAAGCCAAACTTTCTGGTTAACTGCAAAAGACTTATAGACAATATGTTTATCATGAAAAGCCTTTGTTCTAGCCTTATAAATATGTGTGCTCTCATACACATCATTGCGCATCTCTTCCAACTCTAGGAGTTGAAGACGACGGGTGGAACCAGCTTTGACCATATCAAAATTACATTGTTTAATGGCCCACAAAGCACGGTGTTCCAACTCAACAGGTAAGTGACAAGCTTTCCCAAAGACCAATCGGTATGGGGACATGCCAATGGGAGTCTTATAAGCAGTATGGTAGGCCCACAATGCATCATCGAGTCTCAACGACCAATCTTTCCTATCCGGCCTAACTGTTTTCTCAAGAATGCACTTGATCTCCCTATTGGACACCTCTATTTGACCACTGGTCTGCATATGATAAGGCGTGGCAACCTTATGAGTAATAGAATACCTCCGTAGTAAAGCCCCAAAAATCCAGTGCTTAAAATGGGAGCCACCATCAGTAATGATGGCACATGGAAATCCAAAGAGACTAACAATATTGCTCTGTACAAACTTATCCCCCACCTTATGATCATTGGTTCTAGTGGCTAAGGCCTCAACCCATTTGGACACATAGTCTACTGCAACCAAGACATACTCAAAGCCAAAAGATTAAGGGAAAGGTCCCATGAAATCTATACTCCACACATCAAAGATCTCAACAACTAGAATAGGATTAAGGGGCATCATATCTCTATGAGACACATTTTTGACTTTTTGACACTGGACACAATTGCGGAAAAACTCATGGGCATCTCTCAAGATAGTAGGCCAAAAGAAACCACTCTGTAAAACCTTGGTAGTAGTTTTCTTGCCACTAAATTGCCCTCCACATGCAAGAGTGTGACAAAAGGTAAGGATACTATTAAACTCACTCTCGGGACACAGCAACGAATAATCTGGTCCGGACAATACCGAAACAATTTTGGATACTCCCAATAATAGAACTTCAGCTGTGAGAAGAATCTATCTTTCTCTTGCTTACTCCAACCATCAGGAAGCTTCCCAACAGCCAGGTAGTTCACTATATGAGCAAACCAAGGAGAAGGAATATGAACCGCAAACAATTTCTCATTAGGGAAGGATTCTCTAACCAACTCAGTGGTGGAGGGAGACTCAATTAAGATCCTAGACAAATGATCTGCTACCACAATTTTGGGACCTTTCTTATCCCGCTCCTTTAAATCAAACTCTTACAGTAAAAGAATCCATCTAATCAATATAGGTTTGGTGTCTTTCTTGGCAAGTAAATGCCTAAAAGCAGCATGATCAAAATACACCACAACCTTGGATACTAAGAGATAAGATCGGAATTTATCGAGAGCAAACATAATTGCTAGCAACTCTTTCTCAGTTGTGGTATAATTCAATTGAGCTTCTGAGAAGGTCTTACTAGCATAATTTATGACAATGGGTTTCTTGTTGACTCTTTGTCCTAACACAGCTCCAACCGCATAGTGAGATGCATCACACATAATATCAAATGGCAGCGACCAATCTGGGGGCTGGATTATGGATGCTGCACACAATTAAGCTCTAAGGGTATTGAAGGCTTGGAGGCAGGCATCATTAAAGATAAAATGTACATCCTTGGCAAGTAGATTACACAAGGGTCTCGATATATAGCTGAAGTCCTTAATAAATCATCTATAAAAGCCTACATGCCTAGAAAGGAACGGACTTGCCGAATAGAAGTGGGGGGTGGGAGATTGGCAATTAAATCATCTTTAGCCCTATTAACCTCTATCCCCCATTGAGATACAATGTGACCAAGCACAATCCCTTGTTAAACCATGAAATGGCTCTTCACCCAACTCAAAATCGGATTTGTCTCCATGCACCGTTTTAAGACTTTAGTCAATTTTTGGAGACAATCATCAAAGGATGACCCAAATACAGAGAAATCATCCATGAAGACTTTAAGAAACTCCCCCACCATGTCAGAAAAGATAGACATCATGCACCTCTGGAAGGTGGAGGGTGCATTACACAAACCAAAGAGCATCCGCCTAAAAGCGAATGTACCATAGGGGCATGTGAAAGTGGTTTTCTCTTGGTCTTCTAGGCACCCAGACACCTGATTATTACCCGAATAGCCATCTAGGAAACAACAATGGCTTTGGGCTACTAATTTTTCAAGTATTTTGTCTATGAAAGGGAGAGGGAAGTAATCCTTACGGGTGACAGCGTTCAATTTCCTATAATCAATGCATACCCGCCAACCTGTGGTTGTACGAGTAGTGACCTTATCACCCTGGACGTTCTCAACAACAGTGATGCCTGATTTCTTAGGCACAACCTGAGTGGGACTCACCCACTTACTGTCAGAGATGGGGTAAATAATGCTTGCATCTAACCATTTCACCACCTCTTTCTTGACAACTTCGCGCATGTTAGGATTCATCTCCTTTATGCATCCTGGAAAGGTTTAGCCCCATCATCATAGTAGATATGATGCATACAAATTGATGGGCTAATACCCTTCAAATCAGCCACGGACCACCCGATGGCAGCCTTATGTTCTTTGAGAACACCCAACAGTTTGCTTTCTTGATCAGATATCAAGCTAGAGGGAATGATGATAGGTAATGTCTCATTTGATCCTAAGAAAGCATACTTCAAAGAGTCTGGTAATGGTTTTAGCTCTAACACTGGTGGGGACTCAATAGAACTCAATAGTGGCTTCTCACCCAATGGAGGAAGTGACTCATATTTGACAATCCATGAAGGACGGTCTGGAGGAGTAGGGGCATCTAATAATGCATTGACCTCAGTAGTATATGCATCAATATCAAAATCATCACCTCCAAAGAAGGTCAGACACTGCTGTAGTGGGTCATTCGCTAACAACACCGGTATGCACTCTTCTACTACCTCATATATAAGATCAATGGAGAAGCACTCTTCCTTGCGTTGGGGCCCTAAAGAATCATTGAAGATGTTCAATCGGAGCTTCTTATTATCAAAGGAAATATCCATTGCACTTGATATATAGTTGATGCATACATTGGCAGTGGCCAAGAATGGACATCCTAAGATAATCGACAGTGGTTTCCCATTAGTCAATCTTTCCATATCAAGAACGAGGAAATCCACAGGGAAGTGAAGCTCATCAACCTTTACTACTAAAACATCCTCAATAAAGCCTCTAGGCACTTTCGCAGAATGGTCAGCAAGTTGAAGAATAACCTCTGTAGGTTTCAATTCTCCAAATCCAAAATGATCATAGATAGAGCTAGGCAAAATATTTACACTCACCCCTAAATCCAGGAGTGCACACTCAATGGGAAGGTTCCCAATGGTACAAGATAGGAGGGGTGCTCCAGGATCTTTTAGCTTAGGAGGGAGTTGGTTAGACAAAACGATGCTAACCTGCTCAGTCAAATGGACATTCTTAGGAATATGGGTCTTCAGCTTACGCTTTTGAGTGCATAAGTCTTTTAAGAACTTAGCATAAGCTAGAACTTACTTTATGGCATCTAGAAGGGGAAGGTTGATCTGGACTTGTTTGAATAATTCCATAATCTCTTCCATTCTTGAACCCTCTTTGCCAAATGCAGAAGAAGATGGAGATTCTAAACAAGAGGGAAAAGGGGCTCTAGGCATGTAAACATCTGGGTTGCTACGCTTCCTAACTTGTTCAATCTCATGGGTTTGGGAAGCTTGAGAAGCTTCAGGATTGGGTTCTGGACTCACCTCTTTCTCAAAATTCTCTGCTGGGGAACTCTGTTCAGGGGTTCCCAATACTCAGCCACTCCTTAAAGTCATGACTTTCATAGCCCTTGTTCATGGAAAACTCGGTTACTAGGATGTCTATTAGGATTTCCTACCACTTGACTTGATAGTTGACCTTCTCTCCTACTTATGGCATTAGCTAACTGACCTAATTGAGTTTCTAGCTTAGTGAGGGATTGAGTATGGGAGTGTCAGAGCTGTGTGTTATCGTCCAACCCATTCAAGGCACGCATCACCTTTTCCTCTAATGATGAACTCATAGGCGGTGGGGGAGGTGGTTGCTGCACATCTCTATGGGGAGTCTGCTGATTGGAAAAATTCTACCTATATTGTGGATTTTGGAAACTATTGGGTTGTTTCCATAAAAAATTGGGGTGGTTCCTCCAACTAGAGTTATAAGTCTGGGAATATGGGTCATTACCTGGTTTGGAGAAACTCTAGGCAGCCTGTGCATGTTCTTGAACATAGTCAGGGAATTGCACAGCTTTAGGGTAATCACCTATAATGTGCAGGACTCACACAAAGAGCACACGCATCCTGATAAGTGGGAGCTGGGGTATATTGCCTAAAGTTCAGTCCCATGGACAATAAGCGATCAAGCTTTTCAGAAAGCATGTCCATTCTGGTGTTTATGGCCACAGATTGGCATACCTCATAGAGGCCACCTCTCTTTTGGGATCCTATGGTGGGGACTTCAGTTTTAGAGGCTGACACATGATATAGGAAATTCTCACTCAGAGTCTCAAATAGTTTCCATGCATCATTCTCACTTTTGTGCATAAACCATCCGCCTATGTCTATCTATCAGTCCATCGTAGAAACATTGGACCAACTGTCAATTGGGTACAATATGATGGGGACACTTTCTAAGTAGAACCTTAAGTCTTTGCCAGGTCTCATGAAATTGCTCACCATCAATTTGTGAAAAGCTAGTGATGGCTCGCCTAAGCTGATTGGTCCGACCTATGGGGAAATACTTTTTGAGGAACTCTTGTTGTATTTGTTCCCAAGCAGTAATCACTACAGTATCCAAGGAACTGAGCCATTGTTTGGCCTTATCCTTAAGGGAAAATGGAAACGAGGTCAGTCTTAGTGCATCTTCAGAAAAATTCTGGATTTTAACGGTTGAGCAAATCTCAAAAAATTCATCCAGATGCTTATACGGTTCCTCATTGTTAAGTCCATAAAAAGATGGAAGCATCTGAATAACACTAGACTTAATCTCATATTGGGCTGCCTGAACAATAGGAATCCAAATAAATGAGGTTGACGTATAAATTGGCAGTGAAGTACTCACTCAATGGGCATTCTTCTGCCATCCTTTTATTTTTCCGAATTAGAAGTAAAGTCCTTTCAATTTCAGGGTCCAAATTGGTCAAGTTGGGGTGACAAGAAAGATGACCATGCATTAACTACTAACAACTACGAAAAGGGAAAAAAACTAAGTAAACCAAATAAAAGAGATAGGGTATATACTTGAAATGCCTAGCTCCAAGAATGAAGAACCAATTATAAAAAAAAAAAATTACACATTTGATCTTAAGGGGAAGGGAGAATAAAATTCTGTTTTAACAATGATGAGAACAAAATAAAAGAATGGAAAACAAATGTGCAAGAGGGATGAATGCAAGTTCAACAAGTTGGGCTGAAAACGGCTTACTTGTCCTTGCTTTGCAAACTAGGCTGCCTACAAAACAAAATAAAAGCAACTTAGGCTTAACTAAAATTAAACTAAAAAAAAAAATGAAAAGAAGAATTCTGAAATTAAAACTAAAACAAATTAGAACAAAACAACTAAATCAATCTTAGCAACCGTGCTTCGGTTCCCCGGCAACGGCACAAAAATTTGATCGTGTCTTTATGAGATAAAAAATAAACCCTATATTACTGCTAGAATAGTGGTAAGAAGGGATCGAATCCACGGTGAATTGGAAGGTTAAATTTACTAAAATTGATGTGAATGTTGTTTTGAAAATCAAATTTGCAAAATTTAAAACTAAGTAAAAGTTAATTAACAAAGAAGTGAATTAATGAGAAGAAACTATCCTTAAGTTTTGAATCTGTTTTGGCATTATTACCTAATCTCTGGCGCATTCTTTGGTTCACTAAAACTACAAGTTCCAATTGTAGACGCTGAATTTTGCTACCCTCAGCAATGACCAACCGGATGCGAAAGACTGTCAATGCCCTCTAAGCTCTTTTCTTTAGACTGACTCGAACACCCCCTATTCCACTTCATTTCCACCCACGATCCCCTGTATCCTCGGTACAACCCCGCACGATGCCTCTAATCGAAGCCACAACTTGGCAGTGCTGCGCGTACCCGCAGCACCACACGGAAGCGTCGTGCTCGGCCTCGGTGGCGCGAGACAGTGCCGCACCCAGCCATGAATCTGCCTTGCGGCATATGGCAGCGTAGCGCCCTAAGCCGCAGGACCAGGGGGGACCCAAAACCTGATTTGTTTTACCCGAAGGCGCCATAAATTTCACGGCGGCACCGCCAGACAAGATCTTTTCCTATAAATATGTCACACCGCAAACCACCCCTTGGGAGGATTAGGTAGGTGACCTGAATTGCATAACGGCAATCCGCCAAATCCCATGGATCTAGAGGCAGTTAATACATTCACGGTTCCACATTCATCACTTAACCATAAGCAAGATCAGAGTGCTGCAGATAAACTACAGTTATAATAAACAAAGAGAAGCATAGCAATATGGGAATGAAGGTGATATATATACATATACAAAGTGATCTGAAACATTCCCACCCAGATACAAACCACAAAGAGAAACAAAGCTGACAAAGGCTAAAAGAAAGAAATACATACATATATATATACATAGGGTGAGATAACTCAACCCCAAAAAGAAAAGAAACTAAAACTGCACCACAGGCAAGACGGGGATAAACTCCTAACAAAAACAAAAAGGAGTTCCCAAGATAAAAAGCATCAAGTACACTCTTCAACGGTCTTCATCAATGACCAGCGAGAATGCACGCATCATTGGCACGACCACCGTCGCGGTCCACACCAATATCATCATAATAACCAAGGCTCTCCTCCTCGTAATGAGCCTCCATGCCACAGTAGCATCCACCTACAGAATCATCTAAAGAAAAACATATATAACAGAGTGTGAGCCCCCACTGAGCTCATGAGCAAAAAATATCCTCATGCATGCACATGCAACCACAATCCACATGATCCTACATGATATGCAAGTCCAGATTATTTATTAGCCACCTAACAATACAACTAAGTCAGGTTAGTGCTACTACAATCCCCAATACATGTATCCCTGGTGCGGGCTTGGTTACCCCTTCCCGCGATACACCCATTGAGTTGTCGGAGAAGATCAGCTGGCTCCAGCATCTCCCTACCCAGGTTAGCCCGACCGATCCTCTGGATTAACTCCTGTGAGGTAACCGACTCAATATCAATTCACCCGAACCGGTGCATAATCATCATATGTGGCATTCCGCCAAAAATTCACCTTTCAGTGCTTCCCAAGCTCTTAGCCCGAGGCTTCCCGGCATATCGGCCTTGGGGCATCCCAGCTATGCTGAGGCTTCTCGGCGTAAATGCCTCTAGGGTTTTACGGTAGTCCTCATAGTTATCCAACACCTGAACCCCTGTTGGCAAGGATGCATAACACAAGTTATGAAACTCTAGCCCCATGTTTATATGGCATCGTATGAGTCGAGCGGTGTCAACCGTATCCCATACTATGGGCTACCATCGGCCTCATTTCCAAGTCGACCACGACATCTAGTCTAACATTCACAATCATCAAATAAGAATCACAGTGTTGATCAACAGACAATCATTGTGTAGTAATTTGAGTAATTGAACAGAATTAAATAACACAGCATTTATAAATTTAGAATTTTAAATTGCTGGTAAAGTAATACAGTTACACATACATATATGATAATACTTCACTCACCTGGGTCTGGTTCTAAGAACTCAGTTGCAAATTCAGTTCCGGCTGCAGTCTGGTTGTAGGCCTTGAGCACGGGATCAAATCCTAGATATAAATCAGAATTTGTCATTTTAATATTCTAATCTATTTTCAGAGATTCTAGGGTTGATCTAAGCTCACTAGGTTGACTCAGTGTGTAATTTGTCTTCACTTGGAATTCTCTGGGCCTTGCACTAGGCCTTAGGCCTATGTCCCGGTGCATCATCCAGAGTTGGTGGCCTAGGGGTAAAATGGTCATTTATAGTATTAGTACCTGACTCTAGGTTACATTAGGCTTACAGTGCTGTCCCCAACTAGATAGTACTGTAGGACCAATCATAGGCAGGGTTTCCAAGTCCTACGGGGCCCACTTGGGTTTCCAAGCACTCACACAGATGGACAGATGTGGGGAGGGGCATTCTGGACATTTTCCACCTTCCCATATGGTTACATGGCCAATGGGTGAAGTCCCCCAAGCCAGGTCAGCAAAACTGTCAATTTCCATTCACTAGACGATGTCTCTCGGCGTTGTCTGCATCGCCCAGAGATTACAAAACCGAAGTCTCGCTGAGTTTCCAAGGTTGCTGGTCATGGGCAGTGACCAAACCTTCTCCCCATGCATGTTAGGGTATTAGGTACCCCCAGGGATGATCTTTACTCTGGTCCAAGTGGATTTCCAACTGGGCCCACCACTTGACTGCCAGAGGCTGCCCAGACAGTCTAATGAATAGTAACCACGATTTTCCAACATCCCAGACTTGGTTTCAGCCACATGCAAGGCTGATTATTAGTGTAGTACACTCATTCAAGTCTGTCATCACATAGGGTTTGGTCCCATGCAGTCAGGACAAGGATTCAGGGCTCCAATCAGTCTGTCTGTAGTGCAACTAGTAGTGCAGTCATGCACAGCCAGGTTTCGATTCTCAAACTAGTAAAACAGACCTGTAAAATCTCATAAAATTCCTAGATCTTCCATGCATCATACTTGCATGGCAGATCTGGTACAGTCCTTGGCAGTTCCCAGCTGTTCTAGGCTGCCAGAGAGCAGAAACTCATCAAAATACAAGCATCAAAGGGAGCAGCAGGTATGAGCAGAGTTTTGTATACCTGACCTGAGCTGGGGTGCCACGAAATCCGAGCTCAGATGTGTGTGCTGCTCCTCCTTTCTTCCTTCTTCTCTTTTCTTCCTTTTCTTTCTCTCTTTTCCTCTCTTTTCTTTCTTTCTCCCTTTCCCACGATTTGAACAGTAGCCAAGGGTTTAAATGAACCCATGGCTTTGATATTTATAGGCCCAGCCCATATTAAGGCCTGCTTGGCTGTTAAGGCCCTTTTCCAGAATGCATTTTTGACTGCATTCTCAGCCATTCTGGGAACATTGGTGGGGTCCACAGTGAACCAAGGGTATGAGGTGGTCCCTCAGACTCCCCTTAACCTATGGAGGGTGCCCATGTCCAATATGGGTGGTCCCCATAATTTAAAATCAATTAATTATGCTATTTTGCACTATGGGCGATGTCTCTGGGTGATGTCTGCATCGCCCAGTGCATCGCCCAGAGATTTCAGCAAGGCTGAAACTTTGTGGGCTTGCACAGGGGTTTGACCCAAGGTCAGGGCCTTATCCCAACATGTCATTTAGGGTCTTTTACACACATTTCCAGGGGTGGGTCCCACAATTGTGAATAGGAGAAAGAATACCTGGAGTCCAGGTAGTACATAATGCTATGAGCTGTGTAGTTGCAAGGGTCAGCTGTCCATCTTCTGACAGGTCTATAGGATGATCCACACAGGGTTTCTTCATCAATCTCTATCACTGGAGTGATACTCCATAGTGTGCTTGGATGCCATATCTGGGATTCCTGTCCTTCAGTCAAGATTCCAGTCAGTCAGGGGCAGGGTTTGACATTTCTCCCCACCTTACAAAAATTTCATCCTCAAAATTTGCTTACCTTGCAATTCAAAGAGTTGAGGCTATTTCTCTTTCATTTCTTCTTCATGCTCCCATGAAGCTTCTTCTATGGGATTGTTTCCCCATCAGACCTTTACAAAGGCAACTATGCTGTTACGGAGATTATGTGTCAAACCCTGCTCCTCACTGGCTGGAATTTTAACTGAAGAACAGGAACCCCTGACCAGGCAACCAAAAACACTGTGGACTATTACTCCAGTGATTTGGATTGATGAAGAAACCCTGTGTGGATCATCCTACATGCCTGTCAGTAGATGGATCACTGACCCTTGCTGCTGTATAGCTCACAACATTATGTATGGCCTGGATTCCAGGTAATCTCTCTCATCTCCATAATAGTGGGACCCACCTCTAAAAAAGTGTGTAAAAACCCCTAAATGACATATGGGGACAATGCCTTGACCAAGGGTCAAACCCCTGTGCAAAACCCACTTAGATTCAGCCTTGCTGAAATCACTGGTCGATGCACTGGGCGATGCAGGCAACGCCCAGAGACATCGCCCAGTGTGCAAAATAGCATATTAAATTGGTTTTTTATTATGGGGACCACCCATAATGGACATGGGCACGCTCCATAGATAGAGGGGAGTCTGAGGGACCACCTCATACCCTTGGTTCACTGTAGACCCCACCAGTGTGCCCAAAATCACTATGAATCAGTTTAAAAACTCATTTTCAAAAGGGGCCATAGTAGCCAAATAGACCCTAGTATGGGCTGGGCCTATAAATAGGTGAACCATGGGCTCATTTAGAGTTCTTATTACTGTTCATATCGTGGGAGAGAAAAAAGAGAGAAAAGAGAGGAAAAGAGAGGAAGAAGGAGAAGAAGGAAGAGAAGGAGGGATTTGGGTGGCAGCCCTGCATCCAAGCTTGGATCGAGCCTTCTCAGACCTAGGCAGGTATAAACAATATTGCTCCTACCTGTTGCTACCTTTAAATTCATATATTTGATAGTGTATCAGCTCTCTGGCAGCCCAGAATAGCTGGGAACTGCCTAGAACTGCTCCAGATCTGCCAAACAAGTGTAAAGCATGGAAGATCTGAGATTTTTGAGTAAAAATACAAGGCTATTATGTTGGTCTTCAAGTAGAATGCTGGTTGTGCATAGCTGCACTGCCAGATGCTCAGTTATTTGACTGATTGGAGCCTTGGATGCAAACCCTGACTGCATGGGACCAAGCCCTAGGTAGTAGCAGCCTTGAATCATCATTTCACATCTGTTTACAGCCTTGCATGTGACCAAAATCGAGATCTGCTGCTGTGGAAAACCCTATGATACTATTCATTGGGCTTTCTGGGCAGCCTCTGGCAACCAAGTGGTGGGCCCAGTGGAGAATCCACATGGACCAAAATGAAGATCACCCCTGGGGGTACCTAGCACCCTAACATGCATGGGGAGATGATTTGGGCACTGCCCATAAGCAGTAACTTAGGGATCTCAGCCAAATCTCTGTTTGAAGACTCTGGGCGATGCACCCAACACCCAGAGCCATCGCCCAGTGAGTGAAACACTGCTGTTTTGGCATTCTGACTTGGGGGACCTCACCCAATGGTCATGGTACTATGTGGGAGGGTGGAAAATGACCTAAAATCCCCTCTCCACATCTGTTCATAGGAAGGGAATGCTTGGGAACCCAAGTGGGCCCCGCAGGTGATGGAAACCCTGCCTGTGCTTATTCCTACAGCACTGCCAAGTTGAAGACAGCACTGTAAGCTTATTATGACCTAGGGTCAGGTACTAACACTGAGAATGACCATTTTACCCCTAGACTACCATCTCTGGATGATGCACTGGGACATAGACCTAAGGCCCAGTGCAAGGCCCAGAGAATTCCAAGTGAAAACCAACTGAACACCGGGTCAACCCAGTAAGCTCAGGTTAACCCTAGGACCCTCAGAGATAGATTGGAATATTAAAATGACAACTTCTAATTTATATCTAGGATTTGATCCCGCGCTCGAGGCCTACAACCAGACTGCAGATGGAATTGAATTTGTGATCGAGTTCCTAGAACCAAACCCAGGTGAGTGAAATATTATTGTGTATGTACATGTAACTGTGATGCTATGCCGACAATTAAAATTCATATTATAAATGCTGTGTTATTTAATTCTGTTCAATTACTCAAATTACTACACAATGATTGTCTGTTGATCAACACTGTGAATATTATCTGATGATTCTGAATGTTAGACTAGCTGCCGTAGTCAGATTGAAAATGAGGCCTGTGGTAGCCCGTAGTATGGGATGCGGTTGACACCACCTGACTCATACGATGCCATATAGACATGGGGTTAGAGTTTCATCACTCGTGCTACGCACCCTTGCCAACAGGGGTTAAGGTGTTGGATGTCTGTGAGGGTGACCATATGTGTATATGAGAAAAGAAAAGAAATGAAATGAAAAGAAATGTGTTTGCATCGGAATGGTGAATATGGGCTATATGCCAGAAAAGAAAAGAAAAGAGAAAAGTGATGGATTGCCCTATAGGTTAATCATAGAGGGCTGGTAGGGCTGACCTTGGTGAATGAATGCGGGAGCTGACTGGTCCTCTCTGATAACTCAATGGGGGTATCGCGGGAAGGGGTAACCAAGCCCGCACCAAGGATACATGTATTGGGGATTGTAGTAGCACTAACCTAACTTAGTTGTATTGCTAGGTGGCTAATAATTAATCTGGACTTGCATATCATGTAGGATTATGTGGATTGTGGTTGCACGTGCATGCATGATGATATGTTTTGCTCACGAGCTCAGTGGGGCTCACACTCTGTTATACATGTTTTTCTTAGATGATTTTGTAGATCGATGCCGCTATGGCATAGAGGCTCATTACGAGGAGGAGAGCCCTGGTTGTTATGATGATATTGGTGTAGACCCCAACGGAGGTCGTGCCGATGATGCGTACATTCTTGGTGGTCACTGATGAAGACCGTTGAAGAGTGCACTTGATGTTTTTTATCTTGGGAACTCCTTTTTGCTTTTTTTAGGAGTTTATCCCCGTACTATTTGTGGTTCTGCAGTAGTTTTTCTTACTTTCTTTTTGGGGTTGAGTCAGCTCACCCTATATATATTTATGTATGTATTTTCTTTGGCTTTGTTTCTTGTCAGCTTTACTTCTCAGTTTGTGGGCAGTTTGGGAAATGTATCAGAACAAACATATGTATGTACATATATTATCATCATTTCCCATATCGCTACACTTTCTCTTTGTTACTGTAATTATAGTTATTCTGCAGCATTCTGATCTTGCTTATGGTAAAGTGATGAATGTGGACCCATGAATGAAATAACTGCTTCTAGATCTGTGGGATTTGGCAGATTGCCATTACGCAATTCGGGTCACCTACCTAATCCTCCTAGGGGGTGGTTTGGGGTGTGACATTATGCTCTTTTTTGTCCAATATCTCCGTAGGTTGCTCTTCGTAGGTCATATCCACATCTAACTGTTCAGGTTCAGTTGATAATACATGCGTCGGGTTATTGATGTACTTTCTTAACATCAACACATGAAAAACATCGTGGATGCCCAACAAAGATGGTGGTAATGCCAGTCGGTATGCTACGGGTGCCACCTTATTAAGAATTTCATAAGGACCGATGAATCTTGGGCTCAACTTACCCTTCTTGTTGAAACGTAGCAATCCCTTACTTGGAGACACTCGAAGAAACACTTTTTTCCCCGACTTCAAATTCAATGTCTTTCCTTCAATTATCTGTATAACTTTTCTGTCTTGACTGGGCTGCCTTGATCTTCTCTCTTATGACATCCACCTTATCACAAGTTGCTTATATCATCTCAGGCCCGAGATATTTTTGTTCACCAACTTCATCCCAATATAGAGGAGTTCGGAATTTTCGTCCATAAAGAGCTTCAAATGGTGCCATGCCAATGGCAGAGTGATAACTATTATTGTTTGCAAATCCCACCAAGGGTATGTGAGCATCCCAACTATTGTTCATTTCCAACACACAGGCTCGGAGCATATCCTCCAGAGTCTGAATAGTTCTTTCTGACTGTCCGTCTGTCTATGGATGGAAAGCTGTACTAAGATTCAGTTGAGATCCCAAAGCCTTTTGTAAACTCCTCCAAAACCTTGAGGTAAATTGAGGGTCTCTGTCAGACACAATACAGACAGGCATGCTGTGTAGGTGGACTATATTCTCTATATATAGTTGGGCAAGCTTCTCCATAGAATAACTTATCTTGATTGGTATAAAGTGAGCTGCCTTTGTCAGTCCGTCTATGATTACCCAAATCGCGTTCATGCCCTTTCTGGTGTTGGGCAGATTTGTCACAAAATCCATAGTGATCCTTTCCCACTTCCATTCAGGTATAGGAAGTGGCTGTAATAATCCATACGATCGGTGTCTCTCTGCTTTTATCTGTTGACAGGTGAGGCACTTGGACACATATATTGCTATGGTCTCTTTCATTCCCATCCATCAGTAGTATTTCTTCAAGTCCTTATACATCTTCGTACTTCCGGGGTGAATTGTATAGGGTGAGTTGTGCGCCTCTTTAAGGATTCGGTCTTGGACATCATAATCTTCAGGCACGCACAATCTGTCTCGAAACTTCAGTGCGCCATCTTGAGCCAATGAAAAATCTGGGTCCTTATGGACTCCTTGTTGTACTTCCCAAATAATCTTGGCTAGCTCAGGATCCAATGGTTGCTTCACAATTATCTCTTCTCGTATCGACGGCTGTAGATCCATAGCTGCTAATTGTATAGCCGTTCCTTCGATCACGAATTCTAGATCAACAATCGAGCTTCTTCTACCAACTGCTAGCTTATAACCAAGGAAGCGAGAGATGCTGTTTGAGATTTTCTACTTAACATATCAGCAACAACGTTGGCCTTACCAGGGTGGTACTGGATTTCACAGTCATAATCCTTCACCAGTTCTAACCACCACCTCTGCCTTATGTTCAGCTCCTTCTGGGTGAAGAAATACTTCAGACTTTTGTGGTCGCTGAAGATTTCACTCTTTTCACCATACAGGTAATGCCACCATATCTTTAACATGAAAACTACCGCTGCCAATTCTAGATCATGAGTGGGGTAGTTCTTTTCGTGTTCCTTCAATTGTCTGGAGCCGTAGGCGACCACTTTATCTTTCTACATTAGTGCGCCACCCAATCTTGTTCTGGATGCGTCAGTATACACTACCATTCCTCCAGTGCTGTCCGGAATGGTCAAAACTGGAGCCGATACCAATCGGTTTTTCAATTCTTAAAAGCTTTTCTCGCATGCTTCATTCCACTCAAACTTGGCATGGTTCTTTGTAAGTTTTGCCATGGGTGCCGAGATGTGCGAGAAATTCTCAATGAATCGGAGGTAATAACCGGCCAAACCCAAGAAACTTTGGATCTCTGTGGCACTCTTCGGAGTCTCCCACTTGAGAACCGCTTTCACCTTGCTTGGGTCTACTTTAATGCTGTCTTTGGTGACGATGTGTCCTAGGAATCCTATTTGGAGTAGCCAAAATTTGCACTTACTGAACTTGGCATAAAGTTGGTGTTCCCGCAACCGCTACAATAAAAAGGTAAGGTGTCGAGCATGTTCTTCCTCATTCTTAGAGTACACCAAAATGTCGTCAATAAACATAATGACCAACTTATCCAACATGTTATGGAATACTCTGTTCATCATGTCCATGAACGTTGCTGGGGCGTTGGTTAACCCGAATGACAAAACCAGGAATTCGTAACGTCCGTATCGAGTTCAGAACGTCATTTTGTGAATATCACCGCTCTTGATCTTCAGTTGATGGTATCCCGACCTAAGATCGATTTTGGAGAAAACTCTTGCTCATTGTAGCTGATCAAATAGGTTGTCAATGCGCGACAACGGATATCGATTCTTAATGGTCAACTTATTTAACTCACGGTAGTCGATACATAGCCGCATACTACCATCCTTCTTTTTCACGAACAGAACGGGTGCTCCCCAGGGTGATACGCTGGCTCGTATAATCCTTTCTTCAGTAGGTCTTGGAGTTAAACCTACAGCTCCTTCAGTTCGATTGGCACCATCTGATAAGGTGCCTTGGATATCGGTGCTGTACCAGGAATTAGATCAATCGCGAACTCTATGTCGTGGTCAGGCGGTAGCTGTGTCACGTCTTCTGGAAAAACATCAGGAAATTCTCTGACGACATCAAGTTCCTCCAAGGGTTTTATCTTCGCCTCCGTGTCTATCACAGTGGCCAAAAAGCCTTGGCCTCTTCATCTCAACAACTTTCGCGCCTGGAGGGTAGATAAGGTTATCTTCTTAGGTTTCCTTCTTGGTTCACTCTGATAAGTGAAAATTGACCCATCTTCCAACTTAAACACTATCTTCTTCTCCGCACACGTGAAGTTTGCACCATGGGCGGACAGCCAATCCATGCCTAGTATTACGTCAAAGTCCTTCATATCAAACTTTATCAATCGTGCGGTAAGATTCTTCCCACAAATCTCAATCTGGCAGGGGTTGTATACCTCTTTCAAACTCACGATGCTACCCGCCGGTGTGCTAACTACTAACTCGTGCCCGATGTCTCTCGGTTGATCTTTCATCCTACTCGTAAAAGTGGTAGAAACAGAAGAGTGGGATGCACCCGATTCGAATAATACTCGTGCAGGTATGGTTGAGATACTCAGGGTACCTAGGGTTCGTATATAATTTAGGTTACATGAAGTAAACCAGTTATTCCCTATAATTTAGTAATGTTCAGCAATCTTACCTGTCAATACATCGGGGTTTACCTCAGCTTCTTCATTCGTCATCACAAACACCTTTCCTCACGTCCGATTGTCCCGTGGCTGAAAAGGTCTAGCGTAGGGTTGATTCGGTGAGTTATTGCCATACCCACGCAATCTGCATTCTTTAGCCATGTACCCTTCCTTGTTGCACAGGTAACACTTATAGGGTGGAATAGTAGGTGTTGAGGCTTGGCTCACTTGACTTGTTGCTGGTCGGGCTGGCGAAGCTGCCGTCGTCGCTTGACTCATAGCTGGTTAAGCAGGTCGATTGAAAGTGGGGCAAAAAGGGTTCTGACCCACGTTCGGCCTACGATACGGAGTCGGATTAGGGCTTGAGCTTGTTCCTCGATAAGCTTTATTTGGCCACCCAAAAGTTTGAAAATTATTTGGCCTTTTGTTCAATCTAGGCGACGTCGTAGCCTTCTCTTTCTCTTTCTCTTTCTCTTTAAATCTATCTTCCATCGTCTTCGCCTGGTCGACCATCTGAGCATAGTCCCAGATGTCCATGATTGACAATACTGATCCTATCTTAGTTTTGAGTCCTTTCTCAAACTTCTTTGCCTTACTAACTTCCCCTTTCAGGTGCCCCAGACCAAAATGGAACAGGTCTTCAAACTGCTGGTGGTAATCCAACACTGACTTGGTCCCTTGCACCAGTGCGGTCAGCTTCTTTCCTGTCCCTGAACCTCTTTGGGAAGTAGTTCTTGAAGAAAACTTCTTTAAATTGTTCCAATGTGGGATTCGGGTGAGTGGCTTCCAAATTGGGCTTAGTAGCCTTCCACCAAGCTTCAGCTTCATTCTGTAACTGATAACCCGCACATATCAGCTTATGTGCGTCCGTGCACTCAAGTACTTCAAATGCCTTCTCTAGGGCACTAATCCACCATTCTGACTGCATTGCCTCGAAAGTTATTTTGGAAAACGCAGGCGGTTGGAGTTTCTTGAATCTCTCCATGACCTTTACGCTAGAGTTTTCCGCTAGGTGTTGAGGCATAGGTGGTGGAAATAGTACTGGCCGGTTGGGTGGCAGTGGTGGTGCCGCATGCTCATGCATCATGGTTGCAAACTGTGTAGACATCTGACCAAGCAATTCTTGTTGTTGTTGCATGGTTCGCATCATAGTGGTCATGAATGCAGTTACATCGTCGGCTGCCGTATTTGGCTAAGGTGTTGCAGCAGTGGCTTGTGCAACCGCTAGTGCCTCAGATGAAGCAGCCGATGCCTTAGAATTTTGAGCCTCAGTCCCATTTGGAAATTCAATCTCTGGTATAACACGAGGTTGTTTTCCCTTACGACCACCACGTGAACTTCTTCTTGTGTTGACCATTGTTGCTTCTCTGAAAAGAGGAGCATGTTCAATATTCCAATATTGCTCATCGGGGTCAACAATTATTTCCTAGTTATTGCAAGTACAAACCTAGTCCATAGTTCCAGTGAATCTCATAAGTCGCACCAGTAAGGTATATTGTTAGATGTCTTCTTTGTTTATTATGAGGTGTTTCCTTCATTTATTGTGTTCTCTTCCTTAAACATTTTATGTAATGGTATGCTATGCATGACACTATATGAGAGACTTCAAATTTTTAAATAAAAGTCTTTTAATTATTTACCTGGTCTAACAGGCAAGCCTCTGTAATTGCCAACTAGTAATGATGGTCTGCACGTAAAGGTAAGCTATGTCTTCTCTAACTTCGTCCGCTAAGGATAAGTAAATGGCTCGATATTCAAGTTCGCTAGCGTCCACAAGAGCTAAGTAGATCACTAGTTGATTCTCAGCACGAGCTTGCACCGTACGTATCTTGATCAATCTTCTTCTTTGTTGCCTAATGTATCGCATGCTGCTGGGGTCTTGAGGCTTGGCTGAGGTAATGGGTCCTGTCATAAAAATGGTTCTAAGCATCAGGTTATACTTAATTAAAAGAATTAAGTACATGTCTACTGGAATTCAAGCGACTATAAACAATAAAATATAATTGGGTTAGCTCGAGGTACCTTAGCGTCTAAGAGCTCAGATTGACTAAACAACCTATTAGATCCTAATCTTGGCTGACCTAGGCTGTGGGTATGGTAAAATCTACGCGCACTACATGTCGTAAATACGTATTACAACATACCTACGTATCTATGTTCGGATTTGCATTGCATAACACCACTCAGTTCATACAATCACAGTATTAAGCACATAATATTACTTACTTACACATATAATGTTTCTTATAAAGATATAAATGTATTTATCTATTATGAGATACTTAAACTAGTCATAAAAGCAAGGAATTTTTATTTCCATGTGTTTTACTAAAAATCCCCAAGTAGGAGTCGTATTCTACTAACTAGACTATTTGTTACAATTGTGTTTATTTAAATTAATTAATTTCATTAATTGTTATATTATTATTATTATTATTTTTTCTTACCCATTATGATTATTTTATGAAAATTCATATTTCCATGTTTATTGAAGTTGATTTAGGTAATACTAAAGTTTCCATGTGTTGAAACACAAAAATAGCAGAGAAATAATCACTGGACGATGTCTCTGGGCATTGGATACATCGCCCAGAGAATCGGGGCGCAGGTATAACAGTCCGAGAGGGGCCCATTTTGTACCATTCTTTTCCTAAACTTCTCTAAACACCTAGGGCATCTCTTTGGAGGGTAGTGTGACCATTTCCACACCAAATCCTCGCATTTCCTCAAATTTTTCGCTAATCCACGCAAGCTTAGGTAAGATTTCTTAATCATTTTTACTATTCTAAACTTTTCTTAGCTTCTTATTGTTTTATCTAGGGTTTTCTCAACTTTCCCATAACCCTAACCTCCTTTATTTTTTTATCCTTATAGGCCAATGTCTACAAGTCATCGCACAGCTAGGAAGTCTATAGCCCAGAAGAGGCTTCGGGTTGAGAGTGAGAATTCATCATCATCATCATCTACGGTGCCTCCCTCTTCACCTAGGGATGATTCATCATCGGAGGAGCCCGAATTTGACCGATTCCTCTTCTCTAGGTATGAGCATTTTAAGGATTGGGACAAGTTTAAGTCCCTCAAGATAGTCAATGGTCGGGTGGTCCAGGTGGATGACTTCCATCAGTATAGCCTGTATACTAGGTTCAACACCTTAGGTTGGGCCTCTATGTTGACTCCTACTGGACATTGTTATCCCAACTTGGTTTGGTACTTCTACTGCAATTTGGTGCTATCTGGGGCACAAGAGTTTGGGTTGGAGAGTAGAGTGAAAGGAGTGGATATCAGGTTGACCACTGCCTCACTAGCAGGGATATTGGGGCTGCCCAACATTGGAGAGAGGTGTTACTACAAGCCCCGTGTTGACATCTCTGAGATGTTCTCATTGAAGACCAAAAGGATGGTCTTCAAGGCATTGACTGGGTCTGAGAGCACACCCAAGTCAGAGGCTTCCTACAAGCCTAGTGCTCGAGTTATTAGTAGGTGCGTGACCTACAACATCTACCCCAAGGGCGGTAATAGGGGTAGCATTTCTATTATGAGAGCTTATATCACTTACTGCCTGTTGGGAGTGGGCAGAGGAGGTCCAGTCATAAACCTCCCATACCTATTACTTCAGGTTATGTTATATCATGCACAGAACCCATATGATGGGAACCTTCCATATGGGAAGTTTCTTACCTTAGTCTTTCGACACTTCGAGGTTCCTTTGGCGGGCGAGTATGTGGAGAGAGATAGATCTAGGCCCATTGACAAGACCTCGATACTGAAGAGGAAGGTGCCAGGGGTGATCCACAGGAGGATGAGCAGATGATGGGACAGGATGATGAGCAACAGAGAGATGAGGAGCTGGGTGAGATGTAGGGTGGTGATGAGGTGCAGGGTGACAACCAGGGAGACATTCAGGGCAAGGAGTAAGGCGATTTTGAGGGCATTGGTGCATAGTTCACAGACTTACGTACTTATGGGGCAACGGGTGCTACTAGCTCGTATGTGCTGGAGCCTTCAGAGTGGGCACAGGTGATGTCACAGTTCCAGGGTCTCAGCACTTAGCTTTCTGACATGTCGACAAGGATGGATCAGGGTTTCTCATCTTTGGAGAGCAGAGTAGTATCTGTAGAGCAGCACCTCGACTTTTGGGATAGGTTCTACAGTGTTGACTCATGCCAGACTCAGCCTCCATCGGAGTAGTTCCTTTCAGCCAGCCAGACTATCTGTTACGTGGTCCAGACTTACTTTCTTTTTATAGCTTATGTACTTTTTTTTTTGTTGGAAATGTATGTAGTTTTTTTTTTGTCAGACTATGTGAATATCTGGAAGTAGTACTATCAGTTAAAGCTTATGTAGTGGCTCGACCACAGTTGTCTTTGAATTAATGAAAATATTACATATGTGTCTTTTAATTACTCCTACCTCCCCTGTAGCTTTTACTTGATTACGTGTTTTAATGTTGGTAACTTATTAGACCTAGTCTGTATCCTGTGAATGTAAGAAGAGCCTCACGCTCTGATACCAAGCTCTATCACACCCCAAACCACCCCTTGGGAGGATTAGGTAGGTGACACGAATTGCATAACGGTAATCCGCCAAATCCCACAGATCTAGAGGCAGTTAATACATTCACGGTCCCATATTCATCACTTAACCATAAGCAAGATCAGACTGCTGCAGATAAACTACAGTTATAATAAACAAAGAGAAGCGTAGCAATACGGGAATGAAGGTGATATATATACATATACAAAGTGTTCTGAAACATTCCCACCCAAATACAACCCACAAAGAGAAACAAAGCTGACAAAGGCTAAAAGAAAGAAATACATACATACATATATACATAGGGTGAGATAACTCAACCCCCAAAAGAAAAGAAACTAAAACTGCACCACAGCCAAGACGGGGATAAACTCCTAACAAAAACAAAAAGGAGTTCCTAAGACAAAAAGCATCAAGTACACTCTTCAATGGTCTTCATCAATGATCACCGAGAATGCACGCATCATTGACAAGACCTCCGTCGGGGTCCACACCAATATCATCATAATAACCGAGGCTCTCCTCCTTGTAATGAGCCTCCATGCCATAGCGGCATCCACCTGCAGAATCATCTAAAGAAAAACATATATAACAGAGTGTGAGCCCCATTGAGCTCATGAGCGAAACATATCATCATGCATGCACATGCAACCACAATCCATATGATCCAACATGATATGTAAGTCCAGATTATTTATTAGCCACCTAACAATACAACTAAGTTAGGTTAGTGCTACTACAATCCCCAATACATGTATCCCTAGTGCGGGCTTGGTTACTCCTTCTCCTGATACACCCATTAAGTTGTCGGAGAAGATTAGTCGACTCCAGCATCTCCTTACCCAGGTCAGCCCGGCCGATCCTCTGGATTAACTCCTGTGAGGTAACCGACTCGACTCGATATCAATTCACCCGAACCGGTGCATAATCATCATATGTGGCATTCCGCCAAAAATTCACCTTTCGGTGCTTCCCAAGCTCTTAGCCTGAGGCTTCCTGGCATATCTGCCCTGGGGCATCCGAGCTGTGCTGAGGCTTCCTAGTGTAAACGCCTCTAGGGTTTTACGGTAGTGCTCACAGTTATCCAACACCTGAACCCCTATTGGTAAGGGTGCGTAGCATGGGTTATGAAACTCTAGCCCCATATCTATATGGCATCGTATGAGTCGGGCGGTGTCAACCGTATCCCATACTTCGGGCTACCACCGGCCTCATTTCCAAGCCGACTACAGCATCTAGTCTAACATTCACAATCATTAGATAAGAATCACAGTGTTGATCAACAGGAAATCATTGTGTAGTAATTTGAGTAATTGAACAGAATTAAATAACACAACATTTATAAATTTAGAATTTTAAATTGCCGACAAAGTAATACAGTTACACATACATATATGATAACACTTCACTCACCTAGGTCTGGTTCTAAGAACTCAGTTGCAAATTCAGTTATGGCTGCAGTCTGGCTGTAGGCCTCGAGCGCAGGATCAAATCCTAGATATAAATCAGAATTTGTCATTTTAATATTCCAATCTATTTTTAGAGATTCTAGGATTGATCTAAGTTCATTGGGTTGACTCAGTGTGTAATTTGTCTTCACTTGGAATTCTCTAGGCCTTGCACTGGGCCTTAGGCCTATGTCCCAGTGCATCATCCCAGAGTGGTAGCCTAGGGGTAAAATGGTCATTTATAGTATTAGTACCTGACCCTAGGTTACATTAGGCTTACAGTACTATCCCCAACTAGACAGTACTGCAGGACCAATCATCGGCAGGGTTTCCAATTCCTGCGGGGCCCACTTGGGTTCCCAAGCACTCACACACGAGGACAGATGTGGGGAGGGTCATTCTGGACATTTTCCACCTTCCCATATGGTTACATGGCCAATGGGTGAAGTCCCCCCAAGCCAGGTCAGCAAAACTATCAATTTCCATTCACTGGGCAATGTCTCTGGGCGTTGTCTGCATCGCCCAGATATTTCAAAAACAAAATTTGGCTGAGTTTCCAAGGTTGCTGGTCATAAGCAGTGACCAAACCTTCTCCCCATGCATGTTAGGGTATTAGGTACCCCTAGGGGTGATCTTTACTCTGGTCCAAGTGGATTTCCAATTGGGCCCACCACTTGGCTGCCAGAGGCTGCCCAGACAGTCCAATAAATAGTAACCACCATTTTTCCAACATCCCAGACTTGGTTTCAGCCACATACAAGGCTGATTTTTAGTGTAATACACTGATTCAAGTCTGTCCTCACATAGGGTTTGGTCCCATGCAATCAGGACAAGGATTCAGGGCTCCAATCAGTCTGTCTTCAGTGCAACTGGCAGTGCAGTCATGCACAGCCAGGTTTTGGTTCTCAAACCAGTAAAACAGACCTGCAAATTTGGTACAGTCCTTGGCAGTTCCTAGCTGTTCTGGGCTGCCAGAGAGCAAAAACTCATCAAA
Source organism: Telopea speciosissima (assembly GCF_018873765.1). Classification (NCBI taxonomy): domain Eukaryota; kingdom Viridiplantae; phylum Streptophyta; class Magnoliopsida; order Proteales; family Proteaceae; genus Telopea; species Telopea speciosissima. Next base: position 35,300,123 of record NC_057917.1, on the reverse strand, counting down.
ATACAAGCATCAAAGGGAGCAACAGGTATGAGCAGAGTTTTACATACCTGAGTTGAGCTGGGGTGCCACGAAATCAAAGCTCAGATGTGTGTGCTGCTCCTCCTTTCTTCCTTCTTCTCTTTTCTTCCTCTTCTTTCTCTTTTCCTCTCTTTTCTTTCTTTCTCCCTTCCCCATGATTTGAACAGTTGCTAAGGGTTTAAATGAACCCGTGGCACTGATATTTATAGGCCCAGCCCATATTAAGGCCTGTTTAGCTATTAAGGCCCTTTTCTAGAATGCATTTTTTACTGCATTCTTAGCCATTCTTGGCACACTGGTGGGGTCCACAGTGAACCAAGGGTATGAGGTGGTCCATTAGACTCCCCTCAACCTATGGAGGGTGCCCATATCCAATATGGGTGGTTCCCATAATTTAAATTAATTAATTATGCTATTTTACACTCTAGGTGATGTCTCTGGGTGACGTCTGCATCGCCCAGAGATTTTAGCAAGGTTGAAACTCTGTGGGCTTGCACAGGGGTTTGACCCAAGGTCAGGGCCTCGTCCCCACATGTCATTTAGGGTCTTTTACACACATTTCTAGGGGTGGGTCCCATAGTTGTGAAGAGGAGAGAGAATACCTGGAGTCCAGGCAATACATAATGCTATGAGCTGTGCAGTTGTAAGGGTCAGCAGTCCATCTTCTGCCAGGTATATAGGATGATCCACATAGGGTTTCTTCATCAATCTCTATCACTGGAGTGATACTCCATAGTGTGCTTGGATGCCATAATTGGGATTCCTATCCTTCAGTCAAGATTCCAGTCAGTCAAGGGCAGGGTTTGACAAAATACTCCCACCCCTCATTTCAACAAGTTCCAAGTTGAGGAGAGGGGGGACCTTCAGAGCTCTAGTTTTTTTCCCCTCTTTTTCCTAGTTTTGGGGCCCTGCCCTAGCCCAATTTCGAGCCTTTGAGCCTCATCCCTCTGTCCAGAGTCCGGGTCCCCCGAATCCGCCTTCCCTAACCCATTTCCACCCAAACTCCCAAAGTCTCCCATGTCCTAGTTACCCTGTCCAACGTCCTAATGCCGTTATTCTTTCCATGGTCCTAGTGCCCAACACCTGTGCACCGTTACTCTGCCCGACATTCGAGAGCCTAGTTTCCAAAGCTTTTTGACGCTGTATTCTGTCTGAGGTCCTTGTGCCCAACACTTGTGCGCCATTACTCTGCCCGACATTCGGGTGACTACTCTCCAAAGATTTTCCAATGCCGTTATTCTGCCCGATATCCAGGTAATCACTTTTTGACACCGTCAATCTATTTAATGAAGGACAAAGCTTGTCTTCTGCCTCCACCTGAACTAGGGGACGCAATCCGTCCCATATAATTTCATTGATTTAAAGCATACAGGTATTTAATCCTTTTATCGCACTTTAATTTCATAATAATGTAGACTTTTAAATTATGTTTGTGTAGTGTACAATAGTTAATTTAGATTAATTTAATTTAAAGCAGTTTGTGCATCATTTTAGCTATACATGTAGAAATAATAAAGGGAGAATATTCAAGAACCAACATCTAGTAGAAAGACCGACTTACCCAGGTGAGGTGGGTGCCTAATAGCACCAGCCCACTCTCGTAACCTAACTGTAGATACTGGATTTCGCCACCCCCAGTGATGATCACCAGATGCGAAAGACTGGCAATGCCCTTTAAAAACTCTTTTCCATCAAAGTGACTCGGACATTCCCTGTTATAGCTCATTTCCAGCCGTGGTCCCCCGCATCCCCGGAACGACCCCACATGATGCCCTCGACTGAGGCCATGACCCAACGACATAACGCGCAATAATACCGCACCCGGCTACAGCATTGCACGATAGCACCATGCCTGGTGGCGACGTCGAACAGCAGCACCGTGCTCGATGGTGGCACTGGGCAGCAGCACCGTGCTTGACGGCAGTGCCGCGCCCAGCAAACCTTGGTCCCACCGTGCCGCGTCCCAAGCCATGGCACCGCGAGGGATCCGAAGTGAAATTTTTTTTAATTCGGCGGTCTCACAGGTTTCGCCGTGGCACCGCCAGATGGAAATTTTATCTATAAATACCCCCACCCCTCATTTCAACAAGTTTTAAGTTGAGGAGAGGGGGACCCCCAGAGCTCCAATTTTTAGTTTTTTTCCTAGTTTCGGGCCCTGCTCCAGTCCGATTTCAAGCTTTCGAGCCTCGTTCCTCTGTCCGGAGTGAGGACCCACCTTTTCTAACCTATTTCTGCCTAAAACCCCGAAGCCTCCTATCGAACCTACCCCAATCTGACTTAGATTTTGCTTAAAAAGTAGGGATCAATAGCCACCCACAACAACAAACTATGGTTTATCACCCCAGTGGTTAGAATCAACAGGGAGCCCCCACTGATGACATGCACCATGCCTGTGAGAAGATGGGTTGCAACACCATACAGCTGCTCAGTCCATTACTTGCTGTACAACATAGAGCACATGTAATTCTCTCTCCTGAGCATTGGGAGGGTTATGCCCTTGAATATATGTTCCTTGTATGTGTGGTAGGGTATTGGGAAAGTGCCATGTGGAAAGACAATCCTCTATAGAAGCCACAGGTAAAACACAGCAGTGCTATATTCTCAGGACGATGCACTGGACGATTCGCCTAAAGCTCTAGTGAATCGTCTAGTAATGCTAAAACCTGCATTTTTCCATTCCAAGATTGTGGGAGCTGTACCTATTGCCTACAAACACCTCCAATAGGTACTTTGGAATTTTAGAAACCAAACCGCCTCTTGAAATCCATGTGGGCCCCACCTATGTAGCTACAGTAGGCAAAAATCACTTGAAAAATGCATTTTCACTATGGGGGCTGCTTAGCCAAACAAGCCTTAATTTCATAGAAGCTATAAATAGGGACCCGCCCATTTCAAGTGGTTCCTACTGTTCGAAACCATGGTGAGAAGGAAAAGAAGAGAGAAAGAGAAGAAGAAGAAGAAGGAAAAGGGAGGATTGGATCCTTTGGAGCTTGGCCAGATCTTCCATAGCCCTAAGGTAATCCAACCAAACTTAGAACCACCCTCCTAACCATGACACTAATCTAGTTCTCTAATTTTGAACCCAAGACTAGAGTGTATATGGCTATCTCAGTAGGAACTCCTGTGAGATCACTGCTTGGAGCTTCAAGGTTGCTTAGATCTTACATGCATGGTTAGTTTTAGGTGTTTTATATGAGATTATACGGCCTTAGCTTACTGTTACATGCATTCTAAGTTCTAGCCATGCATCTAGCTTGACTTCATGTCTGATCATGCATGTAAACCATTGACAGTGATCCAAATGCATAGATCCTTGCATGCAAAGAGTGAATTGCATCTAGAGCATGAGATTTTAGCTAAAATGCATATGCATGCTTGCTGTTGTGTGTGTAGATAAGGCTTGAATGGTTGTATATTCAATCTCAGCCTTACTAGCTTGAATTACTTGGTATCCGAACCCAACCCATAAACCAATTGGTAAACCCAATTTGGAAATCCCTAGGACCATTGCATTAGCTTAATCCTAGGCTATGCTACCCCCAGAACTCAATCCAAATCGAATAAGGGAGGAACCCAGCTGCAAAAATTAAGTTTTGAGCAACAAACTCGCGTCCTATAGGCACTGGAGCATGCACTGGACATTTGGTCCAAATGTCCAGTGAATCGTCCAGTGCTGCTGTTTGATGTCTGAATTGATTCTAGCCTATTTGATTTGCACCCGCAGGCCTTGGACTGTGTTGGGGGCATAAAGATTACCCATAAATCATACGCTAACCATCCTTGCTAGTAACCATCTCTTGGGGGTGCTAGTGGACCCAAAAAGGGGGTCAAAACCAGCACTGTAACCCAAGCCAGACCTGGAACAGAACCATGCTACTGTTCCCATAATTGCTGAACAATGTTTGAATAAACCTAAACCAAACCTGGAACTCTAAGACCCTTTATAGACAATATTTGATATGTTCTAATGGTCCAGTTAGGTTATAACCCCGAACAGGAGGTGTTGTGTTAGACACCGACTGAGATAGAGCCGATTGAAGGACAAGCAGGATTGACACCAGGTGAGTGGAATTACACCATGGGTGTAGGTGTAACATAACTGATGAGTCAAGACAACAACAACAACAACAATATTTACTATTTTATTTATTAAATTGCTTTATATTCTTATTCACTCTGATTCTTATCTGATGGTTATTGGAATTGAATGTTAATTTTATACTTGTGAAATTGCTAGATTAGATGTCGTAACCGACTTAGAAATGAGGCCTATGGTAGCCCATAGAATGGGATGCAGTTGACAACACTCGACTCATATAAAATGCATTTGGCTAGAGTATCATCACCCATGCTACGAACCCTTGCCAACAGGGATTAAGCTATTGGATGTCTGCGAGAGATCCTATATCAAAAGAGAAAAAGGAAAAAAGAAAAAGGAAAAAAGAAAGAAACATGTTACACCGAAAAGGTGATTACTCGGCTGAAGGCCAAAGAAAGAAAGATTTTATACCAAAATGGTGAAAGCTGATATCATAGACTAATCCCAAAGGGCTAGTCAGACTGACCATGGAGAGCATGTTGGAGCCGACTGGTCCTCTCCGACAACCCAATGGGCATATCGCGAGAAGGGGTTAGAAGCCCGCACTAGGGATCCATGTCTAGGGGATTGTAGTAGCACGTTTACCTGCCTTAGTTGTGATGCTAGGTGGCTTAAGAATAAAAGAACCTCATCTCATGTAGGACTCATTTGGTTGTGCTTGCATGTGCATGCATGGTTATATTTCATTCACGGGCTCGGTGGAGCTCACACTCTTGTATATCTCTTTTTCTTTAGATGATCTTACAAGTGGAAGTGATGTTGGCTGGGAGGCTTGTCACGAGCAGGAAGGTGGTTTTGATTATGACAATGTGGGTGTGGGCTCGGACGGAGGCTATCCCTCTGGTACGGGTGATCTCGATTATAGTTGAAGATGGCCTGTGAAGGGTAGGCAGATTACCTCTCCTAACCTAGGGAATTCTTTTGATGTAGATACTTGTCTACTGACTTTTCCTTTTTTGTATAGCTTGTGTGGGACTTCTATTGTTTGCCCCTTTTGTTATTTTATGAGCTATTGGTTGGAGATGTGGTGACTGTCCGGATGGTGGTGTTAAGAAATAGTGACTGTATGGTTGTATCTAAACTTGAATGTTTATGTAAATATTAGTTTCCGCTGCACTCTGTAATTATGTTTTATTCATCATTATGGGTGTGTGTTTTTGTGAATGATATTAACAGCTTCTGGATCCTCAGGTTTGGGGGATTGCTACCATGTAATTTTGGTCACCTACCTAATCCTCCCAGGAGGTGGTTTGGGTGTGACAGAGCTTGGTATCAAAGCAAGAAGCTCTTTCTACATTCGCAAACAGTAGAGGTAGGATAACTTTTAATATAAACTAAACATATAGAAAATTTAGTGAACAAAATAATACTCATGAATAACATGTCCTAGGGATTGACGTAATGTAAATGAGAATAAGATTCATAAAATGAAACTTGGCATGAGCCATTACATCAAGAGTGGGTTGGAAGTATTACACCCAACTACAGCTTAGAAGGAAAAATATGAAAAAAAAGTACAGCTGATAATAGGAAATGCATAAAACATAACTAGAAAATTAAAACATAGGCTTAAAAAAAAAGCTAGAGACATCAGAACTAGTAGGCTAATCCTGAGCTGGATCATCACTCCGTAGAGGCTGAGACTGTCGCGAGTTAACCTGATAATGGGAGTCCCAGAAGTACAGTCATAGCTCATAGAACCCACTCTCCCCTCTAGGGAAGTAAAACCACGGTCTATCCTTGACAAAATTTGGGCAAGCTGGGTATGGATGCCTCTGAACTGTGCCATCATATCCTCCCAACCATAAGTCTCAGATATCGGAGGAGGTACCTGTAAACTAGAAGCCTCTGCAAGACCATGCATGGGATCATCCTCTCTCCCATGCAACTCCCCAGTCTCACCTACTCCCCCAACACCCTCAGTACCTACATCCTCTTCCTCAAATTCCTCCATCTCTTTGTTAACCTCCTCAGAAGGACTCTCTGGCTCACCCAACAACCTCATTTTCTTCATGGAGATCTTACTAATGGGTTTCAGCCCATCACCTCCCTCAAACTCCCCAAGAAGGGAAACTCCAAAGTGCATAAAGACTGGAATAAGGAACCTTCCATAAGGCAGATTCCCATCAGCTGGGTTCTGGGCATGGTAAAGCATGACCTACATAAGTAGGGTTGGTTGATCTCGGGACCTCCCTTCCCGGCCCTCTGTAGATAATATATGATGTAGGCACAGAGTATAGAAATACTAACTCTGTTACCCCCTTGGGGTAGATGTTGCAGGAGATACACCTACTCAAGATCCTGGCAGTAGGCCTGAAGCTCCCCTCAGATTTTGGAACCCTCTCTGAACTAGTAAGGGCTTTGAACACTTGAGCCCTAGTCTCCAAGGAAAACTGATCTGAGATGTCCACCCTGGGCTTGTAAAAACACCTAATACCCCTGTTGGGTATCTGTAAGATCTCAGCCAAGATAGCTGGGGTGAAGGTCATGTCCACTCCTTTCACCCTACTATGAAGCCCAAAACCCTACATTCCACCCATTAGACCAAGATTGCAATAGAAATGTCGAACCAAATTTGGGTAGCATGGAAGGGTAGGAGATAGCATAGGTGCCCAATCCAAAGCATTGAATCTCTCCAAAAGCCTAAATTGTTGGAAGTCCTCTACTTTCACCACCCTTCCATTCATGATGCTTTTGTCTTGGAACTTCTCCCATTCTTGCTCATACTCGTATCGGGCAAACCAGAATTGGTCAAATTTAGGTTCATCAGATGAAGAATCATCCTAGAGGTGGGTGATGACATGGTCGGTAATGGTGGTGGCGAAGGATCAGAATGTGGCTGCTTGGAGGCTGCTGGCTTCCTTGTCGTGCTATGCTTTTTTGCTTGTAGACATGCCTGCAATACAGCCAAGAGGGAAGTTAGGGTTTATACAAAGGAAATAGGGATAAAAAAATATAAATAACTATATAAAAAAAAACAATTAAGTTTCACTGAATATATTTAGGTATCGGGCGTGGCGTGTGATGATCACATTTATGTGTGAAATCTTAGGGCCATAAAGCATGCATTTTTATACTTGGAACAGAGCTACTCAAGGTTTTGTTTGTGTTTTCAGGTTTTAGGTGAATTCTTATAAAAATAGAGCAAATGATGCTAAAGAGCCATTTTTAAGCTGTTTAATGGTGTTTGGCAGTAGTCGGAAGCGTCCAGGAGTCGAGAAAATCAAGTTTGGATTGAGCACTGATCAATTAGTTAAATTTGAACGTGATTACAGTGGGCCCCTTAGCATAATTTTGAGGTGTTAATAGTATGGATGCGTAGCCCATCGAGTCAGCTTCGTAACAGTTCAAACGACACTTGATTCCGAGTTAAAACGAAGAAGTTACGGTCGTTTCCGTAACGTCGTGCAAAAATGGCATGCAGGGGTTTATATGTAATTATCAAAAATCGGTTGGGAATAAAGTAAAGCAAAAGTTCGGATTCGAGGGGTTTTAGTGCAATTATCAAAAGTTATCTTTTCTGTTAGCCGAAAGATTCCATTTGGAAGGCTCTGGAGCAGTCCAACTTCAACTTGAGATATCTTGGGCTCCCGAACTCCAAATTGGATGAAATTTGGATCTATTTTGGGTGATTTTTCGTAAGAAATGCAACAGTGAGGCCTATATAAGCATCCCATGCTCCATGTTTTTAAAAGGATAGAATGGGAGCCTAGTCATCACTTTCTCTCTCCTCCAACTTTTCAAGGGCACTTTTGAAATTTTACTATGGATAGATTTCTTTTGAAAAAGATGCTCTTATCCTTGGAAGGTTGAAAAGTCAAAGATGCCTTGATCTCATAGCTTAGAGATGACCTACATGAAAAAGGAAGCACAAGATTAGAATTAGAAGATTACGTTTTCAAAAATAGAAGGATTCTTATCGCTCTTAGTTTCTATTTTTCTCTTTTTTCTTGGGATTCAAGTAATGTAAAGGAGGAAGAAGAAGAGAATATATTCTCTTCTCTTAGGGAATATTTCTCCTACCACTTCTCCCTTCTCCTCTCCTTCCCTATAAATAACCCATGGTTCTCTCTTGTAAACAAGTTCAAATTATTAGTGAAATTTCTTCTTTTCTTCTTCTAGTTTTTGGCTTTCTAAGTTCTAGTTTGATTTCATACTTTCAATTCCATGATTGTAATGCTTTTGATTTATGCTTTAATCTTATGTCTTCAATATGGTTGTAATAATTCTAGTTTAGTTTCAAGCTTTCTACTCTAGGCTTCTAATTCTAGTGAGAAGATTTAGAAGATTTGGAAGAGGAAGCCATGGTAGGATTATTCAAGAGTTCAGGCCTCTTCAACTACATTCATGCAAGGATTAAATAGTTCATGCAATTTAACTCTGGTAGAAGGGAGTATCAATTTCTTATTTTTATTTTTGTGTTCTTCTACTTCTTAACCTCTTAATTCTTCTAGTTTCTAATTTCTTCTTCTTATGCTCTACCTCTTTCTTCTTCTATTAGTTTTACTTTATTAGTATTCTTATCTCCATTAATCCCTCCACTCTATTAGGGAATTTTAATTCTCCATTATTTTTAGTTTATTCTCATTCTCTATCTCTCTAGTTCAATCATGCTTTTAGGATTCTTATTTTTTTTATTCACTATTATCATCATGTTAGGATCTTAATTTAATTAATTTTGTGTTAATTTCAGATTTGGTAGCGCCATTTCAAGAATCAATTTTAGTCCAATTCATGCACCTTTGGGTTTACCTCTCTAATCTCTTATCTTTATTTTTTTTTCCTTACGTTTTTTTTATGTGGTTGCTATTTTGTGCCTGCGATTTATTCCTTCCAATCCGCATTAGTTTGATAGGTTAGATGCTTATGTGTTAGGACGCCAATCAATTCATGCCAATTCAGTTTCCTAGATGCGTAATTTTGGTAGATGCTTGTGAGTTAGGACGTGTTAATTTTTGTTTGTTTAATTAGTTTAATTTAACACTTTAATTTGGTTCACTTTGCATTGCTTTAAAGTGGGTAAAATAAAGTGGCGTACATCTCCTTGAGTTCGACCCGTAGCTACGACTGATCCGTACACTTACGGTTATTATTTCTTGCAAATAAGTTTTTGGCACCATTGCCAGGGAGATTATTGTCCACTTTATTTTTTTGATTTTTAAGTAATTCGGAGTGCTTAGTTTCTTCTCTTTTCCTTTTCTTCTAAAGAAAAAATCAGTTTTTGAAAACCTCATCTTGTTTCTCTTCTGTTTCAAAGACTGTGCGCCCAATCTAAAGTCCTTCATATGCCCAAACCCAACCTATCTTGGTGTCCCTCATAGGATTTGGTTACCTATGACACTGCATCTTAACTTGGTTGGGTCAATTGGCATGTGACTTATCTTTGGAGGTGACCAACTTTGATAATAGGAAAGCGACATAGTGAGTGCTTTTGTTAGTGATTTTTTATAGTCCTTTTATTTTTCTTTAAATCCATAAAAAAAAAAAAAAAGGACCTCAATTTTGGATAGGTGGTTGGTTTATTAATGTCTGGAATAATGGGAGGTACACCTCCACCTATGACTTTGGGGGAAAGGTGGAAACAGGCTAAGGCAGCCATGACTTTGGGGGAAAGGTTTAAACAGGCTAGGGCAGCTAAAAGTTGTGAGTTAGAGAACCACTTTGCACCACCCCAGTACAATTTCGTTCCCCAACCCAACTATGGGCTTTTAAAAAATTTTGATTGGTCTCATCCCCAGGCTATCCATGTTATGGACGGATGCCCTAATTTTTATGGGGGTAGCTATGGTGATGAGAATGTGAGTCCTCTATTTCAGTACAATTCGTTTTGCACTTATAATCCGGGGTGGAGTGATCATCCCAATTTCTCATGGGATCAATGGAATAACCAAGCTAGACCACCCAATTTCCAATACCATGGTCAGTTTGGTCCTCCAATGCCCAACCCTCCATTGAATCTCAATGTGCCACCTCTCCTTGAACCATATCACCAACCCCCTGAGTTTTAGAAAATGGGTGAGGAGGCCAGACTGAGTGAGCTTGAGAAACACATAGCCCTTCTCACGACAAGCCACAATACCATGGAGAAGCAACTCTCTCAACTAATCACCATGGTGCAAGAGAAGGAAACGGGTACATTACCTAGTCAGCCTGAACCGCCCCATCCCTAGTTTAATGATGTTGCAAGTCCACCACCCTAGTTTGAAGTTAATGAGAGTCAACCCCAACAAAATGATTTTCAAGATGCTTTATTTGTTGAGATTGAATTTCCTGAAGATGTTAGTGAAGTGAAGTTTGATGAGCCACCTGGGGAAGTCCAATAAGGATTAGTCCAACTTTTGCCTGAAATTTCTGATATTGGTGAGCCTAGTGTTTCTACTGATTTAGAATCAGATTTTCATGATAGCATAGAAACCCAGGAAATTCAATCTCCCTCTCTCTTTTTGGAAAACCCAGATAATTGTCATTTTGAGGATTCAATTGTCCCACTTATTGATTTGTCCAAACCTCCTAGGTTTGATGATTTTAGGAGGACAATGTTAGTCATAATGCTCTTCAAGCATATTATCGTGATCCTTATTTGGCAAACCAAGTTATGCAAAGGGCGGATAGTTGTATTGCTAGGATTGATTTGAGTAAACCTCCCATTTTTTATAATTATTTTGATGAGGTTATTCATAATCCTTTTTATGCTTACTGTGATCCATTCTTGATTGGTTTTTTCAATAATGACATGCATTCTGCATTGACCATGGGAGGGAATGTGAGTATTTGTCTACATGGATTATTGTTCATTGTCTTTATTTTTCACTGTTCTATGAGGATAAATTTTTTTGCTAGGTATTCATACTTTGTGCTTTACTTCCATATTATTTCTCGCTTTACTAAAATTCATGGTCGAGTATTTTCTGGTTCTGAAGCTCTTTCTACATTTACCGGCCATGGATTGAGGTTTCTGTTGCTGCCCCTAGTACTTTTTGTAGAGCTCATGACTCTTCATGATCCTCTTTGTTGATTATATCTGGTAAGCTCCCTTTATCCCCTCCCTTGTCCTTATTCTTTCTTTTCTGCATGTATTGGGGACACTGCATGAATTAAATGTGGGGGGAGGGGTGTTGGACTTAATTGGTGAATTTTATGGATTTTGATTGTGATAGTAGTTTAGTTTTGTGCATACGTTTCTTTGAGTGCAAAGCGAGAGAGAGAGGGAATTAGGTACCCTAGCATGCGAAATAATAAAGAAATCCCTTTTCAAGGACGATAGTTGGTTTGTATCCGGTGAATGGGATTGAGTTGGAAAATATGAGCACTATTTCGTTTGATGGCTAGATTTCTCTATGTATTTTATGGACCCTTTGATCTTTTGGCTAGTAGTTGAGACTAATTTGTTTGTGGCAAGGCAAGGCATGAAAGTGAAAGTGAAAGAAAGAAAAAAAAAAAGAAAAAGAAAAAAAAGAAGAAAGAAACAAGAAAGGAAAGTGGAATTCCTTGGGACTAGACAGGGCACTGTTGCCTCAGGAAGCAGGGTGACATGTTCGAAATTCCTTGGAAGGAAACTCAAAAAAAAAAAAAAGAACCTCTTGCATCAATGTCTCAAAGTCTTTATAGATATATGCAAAAAGTGAAGCTACCAAGTATTTGTGTGTCTGGTGTATGCTCCACCATGTCATTTAGAGAATAGTAGTGGAGTAGAACTAGAGTTTATTGTTGTGAAAGAAAAGTTTCTGCCTTAATGCCTGAAAAGAAAGTATGGTAAAAAATACTCAATGCCTAAGTCTTTGGTTCCATCGATGCTATGAGTGGTTTACCTGAAGGTGAGTAGTGTTCAGAAGATATGAGGAGATCACTTAATCTTGATAAATGCTTGTTGCTTGAATTGATGTGGGGTGATAAAATTCAAGTGTGGGGGAACCTTTGGCTCCTTGATCTTTAGTTGAGCATTCTTAGAGCTTGTGTGCACTATCTTACTTATGCCATGATTAAAATTTGCAGCATTCTTTCTTATTGAATTTTGGGTGTACATTCACTGCAAACACCCACAAGACAACTCGTCTACTAGGGGTAACCTAGGGGTTTAAAGGCTTGTTGCACATGCTAAGTGCAACCGTGATTCCTACGAAAGTGAGTTAGGATTTTTTGCATTCTAGGTTAGTTTTTGTTTTTGTTTACTTGAGGACAAGTAACGTTCAAGTGTGGGGGAATCTGATGAGCACATTTATGTGTGAAATCTTAGGACCATAAAGCATGCATTTTTATACTTGGAACGGAGCTACTTGAGGTTTTTGTTTGTGTTTTTAGGTTTTAGGTGAATTCTTGTAAAAATGGAGTAAATGATGCTACGGAGCCATTTTTAAGCTGTTTAATGGTGTTTGGCAGTAGTCGGAAGCGTCCAAGAGTCGAGAAAATCAAGTTTGGATTGAGCACTGAAAGAATCATGCAAATTAATTAAATTTGAACGTGATTATAGTGGGCCCCTTAGCATAATTTTGAAGTGTTAATAGCATAGATGTATAGCCCATCGAGTCAGCTTTGCAACGGTTCAAACGGCAATTGATTTCGAGTTGAAATAAAGAAGTTACGATCGTTTCCGTAACGTCGCGCGAAAATGGCATTTAGGGGTTTGTTTGTAATTATCAAAAATTGGCTGGGGACAAAGTAAAGCGAAAGTTCAGATTTGAGGGGCTTTAGCACAATTATTAAAAGCTATCTTTTCTATTAGCCGAAAGATTCCATTTGGAAGGCTCTGGAGCAGTCCAACTTCAACTTGAGATATCTTCGGCTCCTGAACTCCAAATTGGACGAAATTTGGGTCTATTTTGGGTGATTTTTCTGTAAAGAATGCAAAAGTGAGGCCTATATAAGCATCCCATGCTCCACATTTTTGGAAGGACAGAATGGGAGCCTAGTCATCATTTTCTCTTTCCTCCAACTTTTCAAGGGCACTTTTGAAATTTTACTATGGATAGATTTCTTTTGAAAAAGATGCTCTTATCCTTGGAAGATTGAAAAGTCAAAGATGTCTTGATCTCATTGCTTAGAGAAGACTCCTACAAGGAAAAGAAAGCACAAGATTAGAATTAGTAGGTTACATTTAAAAAATAGAAGGATTCTTATCTCTCTTAGTTTCTATTTTTCTCTTTTTTCTTCGGATTCAAATAATGTAAAGGAGGAAGGAAAAGAGACTCCTACCACTTCTCTCTTCACCTCTCCTTCCCTATAAATACCCCATGGTTCTCTCTTGTAAACAAGTTCAAATTATTAGTGAAATTTCTTCTTTTCTTCTTCTAGTTTTTGGCTTTCTAAGTTCTGGTTTGATTTCATGCTTGCAATTCCATGGTTGTAATGCTTTTGATTTATGCTTTAATTTTATGTCTTCAATATGGTTGTAATAATTCTAGTTTAGTTTCAAGCTTTCTAGTTTAGACTTCTAATTCTAGTGAGAAGATTAAGAAGACTTGGAAGAGGAAGTCATGGTAGGATTATTCAAGAGTTCAAGCTTCTTCAACTACATTCATGCAAGAATTAATTGGTTCATGCAATTCAACTTTGGTAGAAGGGAGTATCAATTTCTTATTTTTATTTTTATGTTCTTCTTCTTCGTAACCTCTTAATTCTTCTAGTTTCTAATTTCTTCTTCTTATGCTCTACCTCTTTCTTCTTCTATTAGTTTTACTTAATTAGTATTCTCATCTCCATTAATCCCTCCACTCTATTAGGGAATTTTAATTCTCCATTATTTTTAGTTTATTCTCATTCTCGATCTCTCTAGTTCAATAATGCTTTTAGGATTCTTATTTTTTTTTATTCACTATTATCATCATGTTAGAATCTTAATTTAATTAATTTTGTTTTAATTTTAGATTTGGTAGCGCCATTTCAAGTGTGAGAAGCAAATAATTTCAGTCCAATTCAAGCACCTTTGGGTTTACCTCTCCAATCTCTTATCTTTATTTTTTTTCCTTGTGTTATTTTTATGTGGTTGCTATTTTGTGGCTGTGATTTATTCCTTCCAATCCGTGTTAGTTTGATAGGTTAGATGCTTATGTGTTAGGATGCCAATTCAGTTCCCTAGGTGCATAATTTCGATAGATGCTTGTGAGTTAGGACACGTTAATTTTTGTTAGTTTAATTAGTTTAATTTACACTTTAATTTGATTCACTTTGCATTGCTTTAAAGTGAGTAAAATAGGGTGGCGTACATCTTCCTGAGTTCGACCGGTAGCTACGACTGATCCGTACGCTTGCGGTTATTATTTCTTGCAAACAGCATGCCGACACGAGCTAGAAAGAGAATTAAAATTTGTGTCATCTTTTAAGTTCTAATGTGCTTGTGACTGATTGATGCATTAAATTTTTTTTTATATATTGCTGTTTTGCTCATACCTTTGAGTTACCTCATTTAAGATTCTTGACTGTATTACCTAAGTTCATGTAGCCTTAAGTACATCCCTCTAAGATAAGGAACCACAGGAACCTAATGATTAAAAAAAATATCTCTCCATGGCAGGGTTGGTTGTGTTTCGAGCTCGACAAATTGCAATGACATGAACTACAGTAGATGACTAAGAAAGAGGCTAGCTCGAATCCAGAGGATTAGAACCCAAGTAGAGAGGTACTTAGTAGTATACTTCGCACATCTTGACACCAGCAGGGAGGAGGACCGCTATATTTATCTTACACTAGCTGATGAGGTTAGGAGTGACCTAGTGTACCTGGACCTATAGGCTTTTATTACAAGGAGAAGGTTGGAACGACTTGCTTACTAAACACAGGTATAAACCAAAGATGCTTAACTAATATAGAAATTAATCCTATTGTCTTATGTGATATTTTTTTTTTACATAAAACTCTCATTGCTATATGAAATGTTATCAAACTACAACCTAGGAAGAATGCTATCCTGTGTAACTTGGATCAAATTAGAACTTTCACTAGTAAAGATAAGAATAAGAGTTATTCATTGGCAAAATTCCTTTCAGCAACCAAACATGGTTTACATAAGATCAAACAGGGGTGGTCGTCGTGAAGAGGCCCTTGATTCGTTCCGAAAGTTGAGCTACAGGATAGAGCCGAAGCTCAGAATTTTGAAGTATCGGTTACTTTGCCAAGAGTACCCCGAGTTATCCCAAACCCGGTGCCAGTAGCTACCCCAACTGCTGCAACCATACCCCCTCCGGGTATGGCTGTCGGTGAAGTAAATACCGTCATGGCAACCATGATTTAGACTATGTAGCAACACCGAGAGTTGTTGGGCTAGATGATTGCTCAATTTACGACTATAATGCAGCAACGAGCAGCACTACCACCACCCAATCGGCCCCTGCAATTTCCATCACCTGTGCCTCAACACGTGGCAGAAAGCTCAATAGCTAAAGTAATGGAGAGATTCAAGAAACTCCAGCCGCCTGCGTTCTCTAAGCTTAATCCTGAGGCAATACAACCGGAGAGATGGGTTAGCGCCTTAGAAAAAGCATTCGATGTACTCGAGTGTACCGATGCTCAAAAATTGATATACATCGGGTATCAATTGCAAAATGAGGCGGAAGCAAGGTGGAAAGCATTGAGACCTAACTTGGAAGCAGTTCATCCCAACCCTACTTGGGACTAGTTTAAGGAAGTATTCTTCAAGAATTATTTCCCTGAGAGTTTTAGAGACAAGAAGGAAGTTGAATTCTCTGCCCTCGTACAAGGATCAAAGACTGTATTGGATTATCAGTAGCAATTTGAGGATTTGTTCCATCTCGCACCGGAGCACATGAAGGGGTAAGCTAGCAAGACATAGAAGTTTGAGAAAGGACTTAAGCCGAAGATTGGATCCACTTTGTCAGTACTAGACATTCGAGATTACACATAAATGGTTGATAAAGCAAAGTCCTTGGAGGATAGATTAAAGGAGAAGACTACTGCATCGCCTGGATTGGGCAAAAGGCCAAGTAACTATCAGAATTTCGGGTAGCCAAACAAGGCATTTCGGGGGACTAGCTCGAGTCCTAATCCGATACAGTATAGACGACAAGAAATGAGCCAAACTCCTCAACCTCTCTATCCTGTTTACAATCGGACTGCTCAGTATGCTCAACCCACTGCCAGCCAAGCAATAACTACTGCCTCGCCACCTCGACCAGCGATGAGCCAAGCGAGCTAGGCCTCTTCCCCCTCTGCACTATCCAACAAATGTTTTATATGCCACAAAGCTGGGTACCTGGCTACAAATTGTGCGAGCCATGGATACAACTCTTACCCATCGATCCAGTCTTCCGCTCGACCCTTTCAGCCTCGGGATAACCGGACGCGAGGAAAGGTGTTCGTACTAACCAAAGAAGAAACGGAGGCGAACCCAGAAGTAATGATAGGTATGTGCTCATAACGCTATTAAATTGTAGGAAACAAACCAATGGGTGCGGGGAATTTGATTGCATCATTATCTTTATACAAACCCTAGGTACTTTGATTATATCATCCGCTCTTGCACAGTGTTGTTCGACTCGGGTGCATCCCACTCTTTTATATCTATTGCTTTTGCGGATAGGATGACCATCCAACCAAAGGACATAGGGCATGATTTGGTAGTTAGCACTCCGACTGAAAGCGTTGTGAGTCTAAAAGAAGTTTACGACCTTTGTTTAGTGAAAATCTATGGGAAGAACCTGACAGCCCACCTGATCAAGTTTGATATGAAGGATTTTGATGTAATACTAGGCATGGATTGGCTGTCCGATTATGGGGAAAACATCATATGTGCGGAGAAGAAGATTTTATTTAAGATGAAGGCTCAATTTTTACCTATCAAAGTAAACCAACGAGGAAGCCCAAGAGGATAACCTTTTCTGCCCTCCAAGCACGAAAGTTGTTGGATGAAGGATGTCAGGGCTATTTTGCCACAGTAATGGACACCGAGGAAAAGATCAGGCCATTAGAGGAACTCGATGTTGTTAGGGAGTTTCCCGATGTTTTTCAGAGGATCTGACTCAACTACCCCCTGATCGAGAAACGGAGTTCGTGATCGACTTAATTTCTGGTGTAGCACCCGTATCCAAGGCACCTTACAGAATGGGCCTGTGGAGCTAAAAGTGTTGTAGATTCAGTTGCAAGATTTACTGAAGAAAGGACTTATTCGACCGAGTGTGTCTCCTTGGGGAGCACCTGTGTTGTTCATGAAGAAGAAGGTTGGAAGCATGCGAATGTGCATCGACTATTGAGAATTGAACAAACTCACAATCAAGAACCGATACTCATTACCATGCATCAACGACCTATTCGATCAATTGCAAGGTGCAAGGGTTTTCTCTAAAATTGATCTTAGGTTTGGGTACCATTAGTTGAAGATCAAGGGTAGCGACTTTCATAAGAGGGCGTTCAAAACCTGATACGGACATTATAAATTCTTGGTGTTGTCATTTGGATTAACCTAGCTGCGTTTATGGACATGATGAACAGGGTATTCCACAATGTACTAGACAAGTATGTCATCGTATTTATCGATGATATCCTGGTCTACTCCAAAAGTGAAGAGGATCATGCTCAACACCTTAGGTTTATGTTGCAGTGACTAAGGGAACACCAGTTGTTCGCCAAATTCAGGAAGTGTGAATTTTGGCTCCACCAGATTGGATTCTTGGGACATATCAACACTAAGGAAGGTATCAAAGTAGACCCAAACAAGGTAAAGGCGGTTCTCGAGTGGGAGACTCCAAAGAATGCTACAGAGATCCGTAGCTTCCTAGGATTAGTTGGGTATTATCGTCGATTCATCAAAAAATTCTCACGCATCTCGGCACCCATGACAAAGCTAATGAGGAAGGGTGCTAAGTTTGAATGGACGCCTATAAGAAAATTTTCCAAAAACTAAGAAATCGATTGGTGACGGCACCAGTGCTAACCATTCTAGATGGCACCAGTGGCATGGTTGTGTACGTAGACACGTCCCAAACAGGATTGGGGGCCATACTAATGTAGAAAGAAAAGGTGGTCACCTATGCCTCAAGGTAGTTGAAGGAACATGAGAAGAATTACCCTACTCACGACCTAGAGTTGGCTGCGGAAGTTTTTGCTTTAAAAATTTGGCGGCACTATTTTTATGGTGAAAAGAGCAAAATCTTCACTGACCATAAGAGCCTAAAGTATTTCTTCACCCAGAAGGAATTAAACATGAGACAGAGGCGGTGGTTAGAATTGGGAAAGGACTATGACTGTGATATTCAATACCACCCTGGCAAGGCCAATATGGTGGCCGATGCACTAAGCAAAAAATCTCAAACCGCATCCCTCACTTCCTTGGTCGTTAGTGAACAGTTAATAGAAGAAGCTCGGAAGTTTGATTTGGAACTCATGATCGAGGGAACGACTATACAGCTGGCAGCTATGGACATACAACCGTCGATCCGAGAAGAGGTAATTGAGAAGTAGCCCAAAGACCTCGAACTAGCAAAGATCATCTAGGAGATAAGGCAAGGAGTTCATAAAGACCTTGATTTCTCGATAGCCAATGATGGGCGTTGAGATTTAGGGATAGGCTGTGTGCTAGATGACTATGATGTACCAGACTAGATTCTCAAAGAAGTGCATAACTCACCCTACTCAATACACCCGAGCAGCCCAAAAATGTATAAGGATCTGAAGAGATATTATTAGTGGATTGGAATGAAACAGACCGTAGCTTTGTACGTGTCAGAATGCCTCACCTATCAGCAGATAAAAGTAGAGAGACACAGACCTTATGAACTGCTACAACAGCTTCCAATTCCAGAGTGGAATTGGGAAAGGATTACCATGGACTTTGTGACCAATTTGCCCAACATAAGGAAGGGAATGAATGCAATCTGGGTGATAGTCGATGGACTAACCAAGATAGCCCACTTTATTCCCATCAAGATAACTTACTCCATGGAAAAGCTCGCTCAGCTCTACATTGAAAATGTGGTTTGCTTGCATGGCGTGCCCATCAGCATCTTATCCGATCGGGACCCCCGATTCACATCAAGATTTTGGAAAAGCTTACAACGAGCCTTAGGTTCCCAGTTAAATCTTAGCACAGCTTTCTACCCCCAGATGTCTTAGACAGACAATCCGAAAGGACCATTCAGACTCTGGAAGATATGCTTAGAGCTTGCATATAAGAAATGAGGGACAGTTGGGACGCCCATATTCCCTTGGTGGAATTTGCCTACAATTATAGTTACCACTCCACCATTGGCATGGCACCATATGAAGCCCTATATGGCTGGAAATGCCGAACACCATTGTGTTGGAAAATACATTCCTCCATAAAGTGATTTTGATGATAACAAACATTAAGATTAATACTAATGCTCAAATCTTAAGCAATCCTCATAATTAGACGTTGGAAGATATCAAGCACCTAGGAAGGACTTGATCAATGGAGCTCACAATAGAAGATTGAAGATTGAAGAACTTCAGCAAAGAAGACCAAGAACTCACACTCACAAGACAAAGAACCTCCAAACAAAAGTCAAGTGCACATAGAACACACTCTGTACACATGCACATCACACTACATACACATTGCATTCAGATGGTTAGAGACTCTAGGAGGAACTCATTTCCATGCCCCAGACTCAAGAAACATGGCCATAAAAGTGTTGGACAAAAACCCATGAAGTCCCAAGCAAGCCGGATCAAATACCCCTTGACAGACAGTCAAAAATAGGGCAAACTATCTGTCGGTCGACTACAGATTCTATCGATCGACCTACAGCATGTGAAAAACATAAGCCTGATTCCAGTGGCCTATCGGTTGCAACCGACAGAACTGTAGGTCGATCGATACCTGTAGGTCGATTAATAGGTCGATCGATAATCGACCGACAGCCCAAAATTGGCCTTAACGGCTAGTTTTCCAACGGCTAGTTTTTGATGGTCGACCGACATGTTTTATAGGTTGACCGACAGACTAAAAATATGATAGTTTTATATCCGTTGGAAAACAACCAAACTCCAACTTTTGGCTTTATAAAAGACATCCAAACAAGAAACAAAATACATCTTTTGATAGAAAAAGTGTATAGTACATTTGTGAAAGTGAAAAAGTGCAAATTTGTCATTGAGCCAAGTTATTCAATTCAAGCTCTTCAAAGAGATCTTACCAAGCTCTCATCTCTCCACTCTCTCCAACTTATGCCATCAAGAAGAATCATTTAGGAGATTCAAGGTGCATCATTCTCATTCATATCATTGTACACCATCACTCAAAGGGTAAAAGTGTCACTACACTTTAATAGGTATTTATACCAAACTTTCTATTGTATTTAATTGTTTATGCTTTTGAATTGATAAAGCATTGTTGTATTAATCTAGCCCGTACTTAGATTAGTACAAGGACCTTCTCATCCTTAAGAGATTGAAGGATACTCTTGTCCTGGAACTGAGATTGTAAGGATCCTCTTATCTTGATAAAAAGAGTTGTAAATGTGTCATTTCCCCACCTATTGTATTGAAAGAAAAATACTAGTGGAATTCTCTCAAGGTTGAGAGGAGTGGATGTAGGCTAAGTTAGCTGAACCACTATAAATCTTGTGCCTCATTTACTTTCATCTTCTATATTGCTATAATTAATCTAAGTGTGTAACTAATCAAAAAAGAGGCAAAATCCATTAGTGGTAACCCATTCACCCCCCCTCTAGGTTACCCAACAATTGGTATCAGAGCCAGGAGTTCAAAACTAAGACTATATTGTCTTTATATTATGCTAAAATGATCCATGGCATCATCATCATCTACACATCAAATTGAGGGGCTCAACACTTCTAGGCCACCATACTTCGATGGTGAAGGATTTGCCTATTGGAAGTATAGATTAAAAAACTGTGTGTGTTCATGATATTGATGTATGGACTGTAATTGAAGAGGAAACCTTTCAAATCATAAAAGAAGTTGGAGGAAAAATTATGCCTAAGGAGAAATCCGAATGGACACCATCGGATAAAACATAAATACAACAAAACTATAAAGCTATTGCATTCCAACAATGTGCTATTAGTGAAAAGGAATTCAATAGAACTGGTATGTGTAGCACAGCTAAAGAGATGTTTGATACTCTTGTGGTTACCTATGAAGGAACATCACAAGTTAAACAACTCAAAGTTGACAAGCTTATTCATGAATATGAATTGTTTAAAATGCTTGATGATGAAAGTGTCATGCCCCTATCTCGAGCTTATGCCACAAGCACTGTTAAGAGGGTGATTGGGATGCACACATCACCCCAAACCTACCAGGATCAATGACACAGTGTCCTGGCGCCTGATAAACACCCAAAGCCCCTCTCAATAATTTCATTTGATAAAAGGAAAGGAACATGAATCCAATATCTTTCAGAGTCATAATGATCGAAAGCATTAATTACATAAGTAGTTACAATATGTTCAGCCATCTAAGTGGTAATATAATAATAGTACTGACGTCGACTGACCATGACATAACTACTCAGAAATATAATAAGTTATTACATAAGTTTATAACGGGCTCGATGCCCCAAAAGAATCAAAAGTTAGGGAGTTATCCCTGAAAGTATCAGTGTCCCTAGGAACAATCATCGCAGGGGCAACTGTCGCCGTGTTCCTCTGACACGTAACCAGGTTCCTCTGTACCAATGCCATCATAGTCTATAGGCTGTATATCTAGGCCAGCCAAATAACCATTACCTGCATCAAAGTCTAAAAAGTTATGTACATAGGGGGTTAGCTCCACTGAGCCAGTGAGGGGAAAGGGGAGTGCACATACATACAATCACAAATAGTCCATGATGCATGAAATGTTAAATTTATATTTTTCCACCTAGCAAGCAATCTAAGTCATGGCTCATGCTACTGTGATAACTCGGGAGACCCTGAGGGTCACTAATCCTATTGTCCCAGTGAAACCTCAATTATCATAAGGGACTTGCGCCGGTAGAAGCCATCATGACCACGCAGTGGCAGACCCCGATAGCCATTACTATCCCTGTCCTGGTCTCTCCCACCTCCACAGACCACAAGTGCTCAGACTATCCAACACCTAAACCCCTGTTGGCAAGGGTCGTAGCATAGGGTACAATAGATCCTAACCACAGATATACTACATGCATTTCTATCGTCCCGAGAGGTATTTCGGGTGCATCAACGTCCCATTCCATCTAGTACCTGGGTACCAGCACTGCACGGCACATACAGACCAAAATGTCAAGCAAGTAATTATCATATTTATAAGAATCACAGGGTTCCAGTACCGGTGTAACCGGCACCGTAACCCAATATTGAAATACACAGCATCATGCTCACATCTCATCAAATCATATCCACAGGTTTCATATGCAACATGTAACATGGCAAGATAAAACATAATCATAGGAATCAATATATAATTCTAACTAATGCACCCCTATAAATATATTCATCAAACCCAATCATCACCCAAAGCCCACTCACTGATTGTTTGATTGTTGTTTGGTGAAGTTTGGTCAAGTATACGCAACCCCGTATATAATCCAATGTCTGAGAATGCGTGAAAATAGTGTTAGGAGTGTATAGAAGGGTTCCACAAAAGATCCCAACAAAAGAATATGATTTGGGCCAAGACAGCAGGAACGGATGAAGGAACAGAGCCAGACAGGTGAATCCGATCGTGGATCCGCTCAGGCCCTATCCTGAAAACACATGGAACAGACTCACGGGCGGATGCGGAATGTGAGTCCGCTCATAGATCTGTCCCAACCCTGAGACATACCTGAGAACAATTTAGGATTTTGGGTTTCGAGCGGATTCATCTTAGGTGGGTCCGCTCGTAACTCCACTTCGAAGGAAAGCTATAAAAGGCTGAGCGGACTGATGAACGGATACAAGACAGTGAGTCCGGTCGTTCGTCTGCTGCTCCTCTTTCGAACAGCAAAGAAGAGCATCACCTCCAACCCTTCATTTATGGATCCAATAGGGTTTTGGGGTAGAGAAGGCAAGCTCAGACCTTCGTTGGAGGTCTACCACACGAAGCCCAATAAGAATTACCTAGGGTTTTATGGATTCAGATCCATTCCCAAGGTTCCTTACAAACCCAAGCTAGGTTTAGAAAGCTTGAACAGCATAAGGCCATTCAAAGTCATAAATGCACTAAAGAGGGGAAGTAGAGGTTAAAAAGGAAGGAATTAATGGGGTTCAAAGAGTTCTCAAGAGAACCCCCAAGTTTGGGATCGATCTTCATAGGATTTCCAACCCAGAGATGGAAGAGAGGAAGAGGTAGGAGAGGTCATTACCTCGAGGTTGAGTCAATCGATGTCCTCCACCTCCACAACCTCTCAAGCCCCTTCTTCTCCAAGCCTTCAATGCTCCCACAACTCCACAATTTGGGTAGGTAGAGAAGTAAATGGGTTTTGAGAGTTAAGTCTTAGGTATTAAAACAAGTCTCCCTCCCAGGGTCTATTTGTCCTGGAGCTTATTTACCTAAAACCCATTTAGAAGACTTATTTAGACAATGGGTCCACCCAAAGGCAGCCCATAACCCAAGGAAAGACAAGGATGAAGCCACCCTCATTCAAGAGACAGAACTAGAGTGTCCAGAGCACGAGGTGTAGGTCCCACACAAGGAAATTACATAAAGCCCAAAGACAGCACGGGCGGACTAACGGATGGATACAATGCTGATGAGTCCGCTCGTGCGTCCGCTGCTGCTGTAAGGGCAGAAACACAAGGGAAAAGGGTCGGGCTTTGACCCACGCTTTAGGGTCGACTAGCACAAGACTCAGCACCATTCACAAGATTAAATCTTACCCCTAGATCGTCATGACATGCCCTTCGTGATCTCGAAAAACTTTTCGATCGCAATACTAAGTTCATCTCCAAAGGAGGTATCTAACTGCGGGGACACAGGATAAGCCTTTTGGTACTCCTCACTTTGCAGACTCATGCTGGGAGGATGATCGACGAAATCACCATCGATAAATCTTCCCCACTGCCAATTTAGGACCTCTCTTCCACAGGTAGACCTGTGATGTGGTCAAAGATCTTGTGACTAGGTTTGACCATAAGTGAAAGTAACTCGCCCGCATACACGGTAGTAGAATCTACACGTCACACAAGAGAAACATTATTAAATATTAAATTTGGGTGCGGGTGTAACAAAAAGTGTTTCTAACATGTTTACTAGATTCACTAACATTATCAACAAGTTGAAAAGCTTAGGAAAGGAATACACCAAAGAGAAGAATGTAAAAAAGATCTTGAGATCACTACCCCCCAAGTGGAGACCAATGGTGACCGCCATCAAACAAGCTAAAGATTTAGAGGTCCTACACATGGATGAATTGATACAAATCCATGAAGTTGAACTCCTTGAAGATGAAAAAGTTGTGGAAGTAAAAGAACAAAAGAGAAAGACCATCGCACTCAAGACCTCTTGTGAATCCGAAGAAGAAGAAAGCGATGAAGAGGATCTAGAGAAAGAAATCTCTCTAATCACAAAGAAATTCCAAAGATTCCTAAGGAAGAGATGAGGAAGATTCAACAAAGGACAAACATCAAAAGAAAATAAAGGTAAAACATACTCAAAGAAAAAACCTTTCAATACTAACAAGGATATTGTGTGTTATGAATGTAGAAAGTCCGAACACTTCAAAACTGAGTGCCCCAAGCTAAAAGGAAAGGAAGGAAAGGAAAGTAGAAAGAAAAAGGCTTGTACCACCAAGATATCATGGGATTCAAGTGATAGTGAAGAAGAAAATAATGAATCCGATGAAGAGACTGTTAACTTGGCACTAATGGTTCACAACAATGATGATGACGAGGTAAACTCTCCTTATCATAGCTCCTTGTCGATTTGCAATGATGATTTAGAATATGAAGAACTTCAAAAGGCCTTTGAAGAGCTCTATGATGTAAGTCTCCAAGAGGAAACTTCTAAAAAGGCCTTAGAAAATGAAGTAGTCAATCTTCTACATAAAATTGATGAGTTGACTTCACATGCACACAACCTAGAAGAAGAAAATAAGAATCTAACCTCCACATTGCACACCTTCACTAAAGGTCAAAAGACCTTAGATACATTGTTAGGAACCCCACAAAAGGGACCTCAAAATAAAGAAGGTCTAGGCTATGATGGTAAAAGATCATATCAAGCTAAGGAAAAAGGAAAGATGAGAACTCCAAAATGGAGAAAATCAAACCAAGGCCAAACCTCACATCCTATTGTATGTGAAAAATGTCATCTACCCGGGCATGAAACTTGTATCGGTGCCTATGTTGATGGTAAAGTGATATATAAAGAACCGGATACTAAAAGAAAGCATCATGCATTCTATTACACTTCTTAAAAGAGGACCAACAAACCTCAAAGAGAATTTGTGCCCTAAAGACCACAAAGACAATACCCCAAGCCTAAGTCATATAAACCATATAGGCAAAATGCTTCATATATGCCATATGCACCCCAAAGACCTCAAAATCACTATAGGCCAAGAACACAACAAAGATCACAAATGATAAATAGGCTAAACACTTACACTAGGCCTTATGATCACCAAAGGCCCTACATTAATAATAGGTCTTACACATCACAAAAATATTATCACACCCCAAACCACCCCCTGGGAGGATTTAGGCAAGTGACCGGATATCCTACGACATCCGCAAATCCCTAAGGATCAAGAAGCAGTACTTACATGTCACAAACCACATAATGAGGAAAAAGATAATAAATGAATATCAGAGTGCAACAGAAGATCGAACTACCCACAGATGATTTATATCATCAATAATAAAGTCTCAAATACCTATGCTATACCATATACATATCCATTTATGTTCAATAAGTGCATTGTCTTGGAAATTACACTTCTTGAAAGAAAGAAACTTAAATAATAGCAAAATTGTTGCTAAGCAACGAGATGAGGAAGATCTACAATTCCATCGACAGCTTCCTCACCCATTGGCAAACCCGTACCTGCAAAATCAACTAGAAGAGAATATATAAGAGTGTGACCTCCACCGAGCCCGTGAATGAAATATAAATCATACATTTACATGCAAGCACAACTAAATGAGTCCTACATGAGGTGCGATTCATTTTATTTATTAGCCAGCTACATCACAACTAAGGCGGGTCAGTGCTACGACAATCCCCAATACATGTATCCCTGGTGCGGGCCTCTAGCCCCTTCCCGCGATACACCCATTGAGTTATCGGAGAAGACCAGTCGGCTCCCGCATTCATTCCTAGGTCAACCTGACCAACCCTCTATGATTAACCTGTGAGGTAACCGTTGGCATATAACTCCATTCTTTTCTTTTTCTTTTTTTTTTGGCTTATATTGTGGCATAAAACCTGGCATATAGCTCGTAATTGAATTGTGGCTTAAAGCCCGGCATATAGCTCGTAATTGAATTATGGCTTGAAGCCCGGCATATAGCTCAAGGTCACATTTCTTTTCCTTATTATGGTTTTAAGCCCGGCATATAGCTCATAATTGAATTGTGGCTTAAAACCTGGCATATAGCTCAAGGATTATACGGTCGCTCCCACAGGCATCCAACACCTTAACTCCTGTTGGCAAGGGTGCATAGCACAGGTGATGAAACTCTAGCCCCATGTCTATATGGCATCACATGAGTCAGGCGGTGTCAATCGTATCCCATAATACGGGCTACCATAGGCCTCATTTTCAAGCCGGTTACGGCATCTAATCTAGCAATTCCACATACAAGCATTATCATCCATTTCCAATGTTCATCAGATAAGATTCAGAATTCAAATGAGAATATAAAACAATTTAAAGTAATTAAAGATAGTGAATATTATTGTTGTTGTCATGACCCATCAATCATGTTACACCTACACTTATGGTGTAATTTTACTCACCTTGGTTTGCTCCTACCTGTTCAGTTGTTTGTTAAGTTCCGGCCGGTATCTGGTTGTGTACCTCGAGTACGGAATCAAATCCTAAAGTAATAAATTAGAAATGTGTTATTTTAATTATTCAAACTATTTTGGATAATCTAGTGTTGGTCTAGGCTCACTGGTCTGACTCGGTGCTCAGTCCGAGATCACTTTGAATTCTCTAGGCCTTGCACTAGGCTTTAGGCCCATGTCCTGGTGCATCATCCAGAGAATGCGGTTTAAGGTCAATAGGGTATTTTACGGCTGTAGAGCATGGTTCTAAGTCTCAACAGTCTTACAACACAGTCCCCAGGTTAGCAGTGCTACAGGACCAACATAGACTGGGTTTCCAAGCCTTGCGGGGCCCACTTGGATACCCAAGATATACATAATTATGGACAGATGTGAGGAGGGGTATTTTGGTCATTTTCCACCTCCTTACACTGTTTATAGTCCATATGTGGAGGTCCCCCAAGTCAAATAAGCAAAACAGTGAAGTTTTATTTACTGGGTGATGTCTCTGGGTGATGTCTGCATCGCCCAGTGCCATCACCCAAAGATTGCAAAACCGGAATCAGGCTGAGATTTCAAGGTTTTGAACCATGAGCAGTGCATGGATCCTCTCCTCATGCATGTTAGGTCATCTTGGACCCCCAGGGATATACTTTACGCTGGTCCTTGTGGATTTTCACCTGGGCCCACCACTTGGCTGCCAGAAGCTGCCCAGATAGCCCAGTGAATAGTAGCCCACAGTTTCTTCAGTTACAAAATACTGTTTTGACTACATACAAAGCTGGTTTTAGGTATAAAATAGTAATCCAAAGTTGCTACCACCTAGGGTTAGGTTCCATGCAGCAAGGGCATGCAATCAGGACTCCAAACAGTCAAATAACAGTGCATCTGGCAGTGCAGCCATCCACAACCAGATTTTGGCTTCAAGACCAGCAAAACAGGTCTGTATTTTTACTCAAATATCTTAGATCTTCCATGCTCCATGCTTGCATGGCAGATCTGGAGCAGTTCTAGGCAATTCCCAGCTGTTCTGGGCTGCCAGATGGCTAGAAACTCAACAAAATCACAGAGATTCAAAGAGGAAAGTAGTAAATCATCAAGGCAGCAGGCAGAGCATAGGTGTTTATACCTGCACAGGTCTGGGAAGGCACAAAATCTGGGCCCAGAGCTGTAGGCTGTAGTCTCCTTCCTTCCTTCTCCTCTTTTCTTCTTCTTCTTCCTCTCTTTTCTCCCTCTTTTCTCTCTTCTATTCTCTCCCACGATTTTAGTAGTGAAATAGGGTTTAAAACAAGGCTGAGGTCCTCTATTTGTAGGCCAGCCCATGACTAAGGCCTGTTTGGCTGCCAAGGCCACTTTTGAAAATGCATTTTTAATCGTATTCTCAGCCATTCTGAGCACTCTGGTGGGGTCCACAGTGATCCGAGGGCATGAGGTGGTCCCCCAGACTCCCCTCTTCCTATGGAGGGTGCCCATGTCCAATATGGGTGGTCCCCACAGATTAAATCATTAAATTAATGCAGTTTTGCACTCTGGGTGTTGTCTCTGGGTGATGTGTGCATCGCCCAGTGCCATCGCCCCGAGATTTCATCTGCAGAATTATTTGGATTGAAATGAAATTTCAGTCCATTTAGAGACATAATTGGATCATGGTTCCTTCTAAGAAAATGAATCCCTATGAATCTATTTTCTAGAAAAACTGGAATCAAAGAAAATTAATATTGGATTATGGAGTTATGTTATTTTTATTACACAAAGGTCAACCTGTCAAGACAGCAGGATCCGATTTTGACAGCAACTTGAACTGAACTTTTACCTAACTTAAAGTCATAAATAGGTAATGGTGTCTTCTAATAAAATGTAGCTCTATAAGTCTAGTTTCCAAAAAAATTGGAATCAACACAAATGGAGTTTGGGTGGTGGAGTTATATCATTTTAACTAAGAGAATGTCAATCTGCAAAGTAGCAGAATTTGTCATTTATTGTTGGGATTTAAGATGTATGTATGGAATTAGGTTCTCATCATCAAATCAATCATGCAAATGGATGTTTGGGTTTAAAAATGCTTTATCTAAAACATTGGATGGTGATTAGGGTCATCATTAGTTTAGCCTAGAACTAGGATTCAGTCCAAGGGCCCTAGAATCAAGGGATGGTATCTTCCTCAGAATGTACATTATGCAGTGGGCTATACAACTACAAAGGTCTGCATCCATCTTTTGATAGGTATGTAGGAAGCTATCCTCGGGGTTTCTCTAATAAATTCAATCACTGGAGTGCTACTCCATAGTGTGCTTGGATGCCATGTCAGGGGTTCCTGTCCTTCATTCAAATCCCCAGCCAGTCAGGGGTGGGTTTGACATTTCTCCCCACCTTACAAAAATTTCTTCCTCAAAATTTTCTTATTATGTAGCTCAAAGAGTTGGGGATACTTTTCCTGCATTTCCTCTTTGCGTTCCCATGATGCCTCCTCTATGGGACTATTTCCCCATTGTACCTTGACGAATGTGATCGTGCGGTTACGGAGGTCATGCTTTTTTTTTTTTGTCCAAAATCTCCATAGGTTGTTCTTTATAGGTCATATTCACATCCAACAGTTCAGGTTCAGCTGAGAGTACATGTGTCAAGTTGTTGACGTATTTTCTTAGTGCCGACACATGGAGACATCATGGACGCCTTGCAAGGATGCTGATAATGCCAACCAGTATGCTATGGGTCCCATTCTATTGAGAATTCGTAGGGGCCAATGAATCTTGGGCTTAGTTTGCCTTCTTAATGGTATGTAGGTCCGCACCAATGAAGCTACCTCATTAAGTTCAACCACGGGTTCAATGCACCACAGTATACTGGTAGCTTTGACCTCGAATTCTAGGCTTTCAACAAAAATTCCAATGCCCTTATTTTTGGGCAGGTGTTTTACATTCCCCCAACCTTATAAAAATTTCATCCTCAATATTGAACATGTCTGGGGATTCAAGTAGATAAGGATACTTTGACTGCCTTTCATCTTCCCGTCAACCGGATATTCATTGATCGAGCTGACTATTCCACAGTACCTTTACAACAAGATAATCCAGTTGTGGAGATTGTGCTTCTCACATCCCACATTCTCTTCAGGTTTCTCTTGACAGGTCATGGCGGCAGCGAGCCTAAGTGGTTCCTGAGTCAAGACATGAGTCGAGTTCGGGAGGCACTTCTTCAACACCTCCACGTATTTTGCCTAATAATCTATACTTCTATGGCTTTAGGTTATGTGGCATAAGTCTACACCATCTTTC
The DNA here is from genome assembly GCF_018873765.1 of Telopea speciosissima. Taxonomy (NCBI): domain Eukaryota; kingdom Viridiplantae; phylum Streptophyta; class Magnoliopsida; order Proteales; family Proteaceae; genus Telopea; species Telopea speciosissima. The sequence goes on along the minus strand of NC_057917.1, from coordinate 35,269,865 downwards.
CTACACGGCTCTTCCTATGAATACTTTAACTTTTGGCTTCCCAATACCTAGTCTCAACTTTAGAATGAATTGGAAGATTGATGGAATCCCTATTGTTCACTCCCAATAACAGAGGGGACATTCAAGGACCCATTACTCCCTTCATACCTATTGTTCAGCAAGGTTTTGTCGGATCCTTTCAGTTCCATTTTCTTCCTGCTCTTAGTTGTTCTTGGTTTATACTAACACTCAGTTCCGTCCTTATCACCAACTTAACTTCTTCACCTCTATTATTTACTTCCAACTACCTAGTATACTTCACACTTTCCTGAATCCTACCTGGGATGTTCTATTCGTTTGGTTTATGGTATAACACTTTACCAAGACCTAACTACGTAGCTACAGTCTTTTATCGTCCTTCCAGAATCTACGTAAGAATATAGAATTTCCAAATGGACAAGGTCCATAATCTTCATTTAAACTCACAATGTTTCAAATAACAATACTAACCACCCATTTGTGTCCTAAGTTCTTTGAGGGCACCTTCCTCTCATTAGCAACCTCAGTAGAACAAAAGAGTGTGATATGCTGCAATCAATTAATACTCAACAGGTGAGGACGATACGGATAGAATACTTATTTTTATTCTGAACTAGCCTTAGATTCCCCTATGGTCAAGGCATATACTTTCCCTTGAACTCAGTTTCTGTGGTGCTGGAAGGCCGAGCAGTAGGTGGACCCCATCGTTGTGCACGAAATCTGCGATGAGGACAATCTCTAGACGTGTGTCTGGGCAGCTTGCATGTATAGCAGTGGCTAGGTTTAGCAGGCGGATAGGCAGGTGCAGTGGGTTGAGGAGAGGCCTGACTCGTTTGACTCGATGCTGGCCAAGGAGGTTAAAAATTTTGTTCCATTTCTGGCCTACTGTCTTGTTGTGGCTGCTCCGGGTAGATGACATTCAAATACGGCACAAATTTGGCTCCCCGATACCGACAATCCCTGGCCATATGTCCCGACTATTTATAGATATAGCATCGGTTGTTTGACTTGGATGGTTGGGGCGCAGCGGTGAATTATGCCAATTGGGTAGGTCGGTTTACATTCTCCCCGTCAGAGCATGCTGGAGTCGAATCGGGATAGGGTCCTTTGGGACCTTATTAGGTTCTCCAGGCTCTTGTGAGTCCATAGGTCTCTTCCTGGACCCATGTTGTGCTACGCCCTCAACTCCTTGTCTGTCTTCCACAAACTTATCAGGTACAGATGGTGAGTCAGATACAGGAGAAGTCCCTGGTGCAGTATATGCCGGCTTCGTAGCTTGAAAGTGTGCGTTCATGCAAGTCATGAACTTTTCCTGTTGTTGTTGCATTTTAGTCACAATTTGAGTGGTCATATGGGCTAGCAACTCTTGCTGTTGTTGCTGGTTTTGCAATAGGATTTGTTACTGTTGTTGCATAACCTGCATCATATTAGTCATGATGGTAGCCACCTCATTAGCAGTCATATTAGGGGAAGGTGCAGGTGATAAGCTGGAGGGGCCTCAGGTGCAGATGCTGGTGGAACTTCTATGTTCTGAGCAACAGGTTCATTGGGAGGATTGATTGGAGGGTTAACAGGAGGACATGCTCCACGAAGAATATTTCTGTTGGATCAAGTTTGCACCATGCTTGCTTTCTGAAAGGAATTCAAGATTTATGATTACTTGGATGCAACAGGAAAATTCAATATATTTCATATATTGAGGTGACATTTATGTACTTGAAATGTTTGAATAGAATGATTTGGAGCGAGAAATTTTGAAATACATAATGCGATGATCTTAAGGCAATGTTAGGTAAGATATACACCAGCATACCCCGAATCAGGCACTAGCTTCGGCCCGGCCATCGTTGGAGTAAGATTTCGACATAGGTTGTATGAGTCTCTAAAGGTATTCTATTTTCCTCTTAATTACACAGAAGTCCTTGGCTATCAAGGTTCAATTATAATACAGTTGGGTCTATAGGTATCTATGATTTGTTGATTATCATCTCGAGCTTAAGGTTCAACTCATGAGTAGAGCTAGTTTTAGAATTTCTAGAATTTAGAATCTTCCAAATTATGTTTGTGTTTGTTTCCTCTTTATTGGTTGCACTTTAGTTTATAATAAGATTGGAAATAATACTCCCAGTTTTCTTTCTGGATGTAAAAGTTTATGCCTCTTCAATTATAGAGTTATCGGCTTTTTCACCTAGCTAGTCTCCTACTGTGTTCTTCTACTTCTTTATTTTGGTGTTTTCTGAAAACTTTTATTTCTTTGTCTCTAGACCACCCACCATCCTACTTCTGTTGTTTGTGAATGTAAATAGAGCTTCTTGCTTTGATACCACTTTGTCACACCCCAAACCACCCCCTGGGAGGATTTAGGCAAGTGACCGGATATCCTACGACATCCGCCAATCCCCAAGGATCAAGAAGCAGTACTTACACATCATAAACCACACAATGAGGAAAAAGATAATAAATGAATATCAGAGTGCAACGGAAGATCGAACTACCCACAGATGATTTATATCATCAATAATAAAATCCCAAATACCTATGTTATACCATATACACATCCATTTATGTTCAATAAGTACATTGTCTTGGTAATTACACTTCTTGAAAGAAAGAAACTTAAATAATAACAAAATCGTCGCTAAGCAACGAGATGAGGAAGATCTACCATTCCATTGATAGCTTCCTCGTCCATTGGCAAACCCGTACCTGCAAAATCAACTAGAAGAGAATATACAAGAGTGTGAGCTCCACCGAGCCCGTGAATGAAATATAAACCATGCATGCACATGCAAGCACAACCAAATGAGTCCAACATAAGGTGCAATTCATTTTATTTATTAGCCACCTACATCACAACTAAGGCGGGTCAGTGCTACTGTAATCCCCAATACATGTATCCTTGGTGCGGGCCTCTAGCCCCTTCTCGCGATACACCCATTGAGTTGTTAAAGAAGACCAGTCAGCTCCCGCATTCATTCCTAGGTCAACCTGACCAGCCCTCTGTGATTAACCTATGAGGTAACCGTTGGCATTTATCTCCATTCTTTTCTTCTTTTTTTTTTTTTTTTGGATTAAATTGTGGCATAAAGCCCGGCATATAGCTCGTAATTGAATTGTGGCTTGAAGCCCGACATATAGCTCGTAATTGAATTGTGGCTCGAAACCCGGCATATAGCTCAATGTCACATTTCTTTTCCTTACTATGGTTTTAAGCCTGGCATATAGCTCATAATTGAATTGTGGTTTAAAACCCGGCATATAGCTCAAGGATTATACGGTCGCCCCCACAGGCATCCAACACCTTAACCCCTGCTGGCAAGGGTGCGTAGCACAGTTGATGAAACTCTAGCCCCATGTCTATATGGCATCGCAAGAGTCAGGCGGTGTCAACCGTATCCCATAATACGGGCTACCACAGGCCTCATTTCCAAGTCGGCTACGACATCTAATCCAGCAATTCCACATATAAGTATTATCATCCATTTCCAATGTTCATCAGATAAGATTCAGAATTCAAATGAGAATATAAAACAATTTAAAGTAATTAAAGATAGTAAATATTGTTGTTGTTGTCATGACCCATCAGTCATGTTACACCTACACTCATGGTGTAATTTCACTCACCATGGTTTGCGCCTACCAGTTTAGTTGCTTGTTCAGTTTCGGCCGGTATCTGACTGTGCACCTCGAGCATGGAATCAAATCCTAAAGTATTAAATTAGAAATGTGTTATTTTAATTATTCAAACTGTTTTGGATAATCTAGTGTTGGTCTAGGCTCACTAGTCTGACTCGGTGCTCAATCCAAGGCCACTTTTGAAAATGCATTTTTAACCGCATTCTCAACCATTGTGAGCACTCTGGTGGGGTCCACTGTGATCCGAGGGCATAAGGTGGTCCCCCAGACTCCCCTCATCCTATGGAGAGTGCCCATGTCCAATATGGGTGGTCCACACAGATTAAATCATTAAATTAATGCAGTTTTGCACTCTGGGTGATGTCTCTGGGTGATGTGTGCATCGCCCAGTGCCATTGCCCAGAGATTTCATCTGCAGAATTGTTTGGATTGAAATGAAATTTCAGTCCATTTAGGGACATAATTGGATCATGGTTCCTTCTACGAAAATGAAGCCCAATGAATCTATTTTCTAGAAAAACTAGAGTCAAGGAAAATTAATATTGGATTATGGAGTTATGTTATTTTTATTTCACAAAGGTCAACCAGTCAAGACAGCAGGATCCGATTTTGACAGCAACTTGAACTGAACTTTTAACTAACTTAGAGTCATAACTAGGCAATGTTGTCTTCTAACAAAATGCATCTCTATAAGTCTAGTTTCCAAAAAAATTAAAATCAGCACAAATGGAGTTTGGGTGGTGGGGTTATATCATTTTAACTAAGAGAAGGTCAATCTGTAAAGTAGCAGAATTTATCATTTATTATTGGGATTTAAGATGTAAGTATGGAATTAGGTTCTCATCATCAAATCAATCATGCAAATGGATGTTTGGGTTTAAAAATTCTTTATCTAAAACATAGGATGGTGATTAGGGTCATCATTAGTTTAGCCTAGAACTAGGATTCAGTCCAAGGGCCCTAGAATCAAGGGATGGTATCTTCCTCAGAATGTACATTATACAGTGGGCTATACAACTACAAAGGTTTGCATCCATCTTTTGACAGGTATGTAGGAAGATATCCTCGGGGTTTCTCCATTAAATTCAATCACTGGAGTGCTACTCCACAGTGTGCTTGGATGCCATGTCAGGGGTTCCTGTCCTTCATTCAAATCCCCAGCCAGTCAGGGGCGGGTTTGACAAATATTATGTTCAATATAGACATTATGAATTTCAAGGGCCAAGAAGAACCCAAAGATCATTTGGACATCAAAGATCTACATCTCACACACCTACAACACAAAATCATACTTCTAGAAGAGTTTGGATACCCAAGGGCATGATCGATCCTAATCTTAATGGACCCATGAGATTATGGGGACCAACATGTAATTGATTCTTTTTATAGGTATGCTTGAAGAGCAAAGAAGCAATCAAATGGTATATTGATAGTGGATGCTCCAAGCATATAACGGTTAACCCCAATCTATTCACCAAGCTAAACAAGCACAATGGAGGAATGGTGACATTTGGAGACAATAGCAAAGAAAAAATCATTGGCATCAGTGAAATCACCATTGGAGGTACAATCATATCTAATGTATGCCTAGTTGACAATTTAAAGTATAACTTGCTTAGTGTAAGTCAACTATGTAATATAGGATATAGTGTGATTTTCAAAACCTCCTATTGCTTAGTGAAAAACTCGAATGATTAGACTATCGTGAAAGAAATTAAGAAAAATAATATCTATATTTGCTTATTGGATGAAGCTAATTCTAGTAATACATGTTTTATGTCAAATGATGTTGATCCCTACCTATGGCATAAAAAATTAGGACATGCTAATGTAAAAGTAATTAAGACCATTACTTCTAAGAACTTGGTTAGAAACTTACCCAAAGTCAAATTTAAAAAAGAACATGTATGCGATACTTGTCAAAGAGGAAAACAAACCAAGGTATCTCATAAGTCTAAAAATGAAGTATCTTCCACTAGTCCCTTAGAACTATTATACTTGGATTTATTGGACCTATTACCACACCTAGCCTAGGCGGTTCAAGATACACTTTTGTAATAGTTGATGATTTTTCTCGCTTCACATGAACTCTATTTTTAAAACATAAAGATGAAGCCTTTGATGAATTTGCTTCTCTGTGCAAGAAAATACAAAATCAAAAGGGATATCTCATAACAACCATTAGAAGTGATCATGGAGGAGAATTTGACAATCTCAACCAATTTGGGAGTTATTGTAATGAGCAAGCCATAACTCATAACTTCTCCGCTCCTAGAACACCTCAATCCAATGGGGTGATTGAAAGAAAGAATAGATCACTCCAAGAGATCGCTAGAATAATGATAAATGAATATTCTCTTCCAAAATATTTTTGGGCCGAAGCGATCAATATGGCTTATTATGTGTTAAATTGTGTCTTAATTAGACCTATATTACTCAAAACACCCTATGAACTCTATCATAATAAACTACCTAAGGTTGATTACTTTAAAGTGTTTGGGTGTACATGCTATATATTGAATACTAAGGATAACTTAGGAAAACTTGATGCTAAAGCCGATGATGGTATTTTTCTTAGATACTCTTCAAATAGTCTAGCCTATAGAGTCTTCAACAAGAAAAGCTTAATTATTGAAGAATCAATGAATATAAAATTTGATGAATCACTTCCTAAAGAAAAACACAAGCCATTGGTTGATGATGATGATACATTTGTTGAAATTAGGGAAAACATAAAAAATTTCTCTTTAAGAGAACCCGATGACCAACCAAAGGATCTACCCAAAGAGGTTAGACCTTGGAAAGACCATCCCTTAGATCATGTCATCGGAGACTTAGACAAAAGAATCCAAACTAGATCTAAAACTCAAGACATTTGCAACAATGTTGCTTTCATATCTAAAATTGAGCCTAAAAATATAAAAGAAGCCTTGGAAGATAGTGAATGGATTGTAGCTATGCAAGAAGAGCTCCACCAATTTGAAAAAAACAATGTTTGGGAGCTTATCCCAAGACCCAAAAATCATTCTATTATAGGAGCCAAATGGGTATTTATGAACAAACTTGATGAGGATAGCTCAATCATTAGAAACAAAGCTAGATTGGTTGCCAAAAGGTATAATCAACAAGAAAGGATAGATTTTGATGAAACCTATGCATCAGTAGTAAGATTGGAATCCATTAGAATGCTACTTGCTTTTGCATGTCATAAAAATTTCAAACTATACCAAATGGATGTCAAAAGTGTCTTTTTAAATGATTTTATCATGGAGGAAGTATATGTTGCACAACCTCCCAGATTTGAGGACACTAAACATTCGGATTATGTCTTCAAACTAAGCAAAGCTTTATATAGACTCAAACAAGCTCCTAGAGCATGGTATGAGAGATTATGTGAATTTTTAATCTAAAGTGGATTTCAAATGGGTAAAATTGATACAACCTTGTTTGTTAAACATAAAGAAAAAGATTCTATTATTGTGCAAATATATGTTGATGATATTATATTTGGATCTACTAATGAAAATCTTTGTGTTTAATTTGGCAAATGCATGAGTGATGAATTTGAAATGAGCTTGATGGGTGAATTAAATTTTTTCTTAGGACTTCAAATTAAGCAAACCAAATATAGAATCTTTATATGTCAAACTAAATATATCAAGGAACTTCTCATGAAGTTTGATTTTGATGGACAAAAGTCATCTAGTACCCTCATGAGTACCTCTCTAAAGTTATCTAAAGATGAGGAAGGCACTCCCATAGATCCTACACGCTATAGGGGCATGATTGGCAGCCTTCTCTATCTCATTGCTAGTAGGCCAGGCATCATGTTTAGTGTGTGTGCTTGTGCTAGATTTCAAGCCAACCCAATGCAATCCCACTTTAGTGCCATTAAAAGGATTTTTAAATATCTTAAAGGTACTACAAATGTAGGATTATGGTACCCAATAAACCAAAATTTTGATTTGATAAGTTTTTCGGATGGCGACTTTGCCGGGTGCCATCTTGATCGGAAGAGTACAAGTGGCACATGCCACTTCGTAGGATCTTGCTTGGTTTCTTGGTTTAGCAAGAAACAAAATTCTATTGTTCTTTTCACTACTGAAGCCGAGTACATTACGGTCAATAGGTGTTATGCTCAAGTCCTTTGGATGAGGCAAACTCTCATGGACTATGGGATACATTTTGATTCATCTCCGATTAATTGCGATAATGCGGTGTAATCAATTTAAGCAAAAATCCCATTCTCCATTCTAGAGCTAAACACATTGATATTATGCATCACTTTCTTAGAGACACAGTTCAAAAAGGGGAAATTGTTTTAAAATACATTAAAATTGAGAAACAACTTGCAGACATCTTCACCAAACCATTAAGTGAAGAAAGATTTTGCTATTTGAGGAGAGAACTTGGGATTTGCAACCCTTTTGAGTAGTTCTAAATACTCAGAAAGCCCAAAAATCAGACTGCTAGCAAAAATTTGGGCTGAAAACTCAAAATCCTTTATTTTTGGCCTGTCAGTCGACCGATAGAGTCGTATAGGTCGACCGACACAAAATTTTTTTGTTTTTAAACAGAATCGAGAGATCATTCTCTCATTCTTCTCTTTTTATTTTCAAACCCTCTCCTCTCCAAAACCATCTCTCTCTGAACTCCAAAGCAAACCCTAACCAAAACCCTTGAGATTTCAACAAATCAAAGCCCCACATCACTTCTCCTACTCATTCTACCCCCTTTCAAACCAAAAATCTCTACTTTTCTCTAATCTCTAAAACCCTAGGTTTCAAATGGCTCCAAAGCAAAGCAAGGGCAAGCAACCAAAGAAGAAAGTCAAAGTTGGGGAGAGCTCTACAATATATGACAAGTCTCTCTCCAAAGCAAAGCAAGGGCAAGCAACCAAAGAAGAAAGTCAAAGTTGGGGAGAGCTCTACAATATATGACAAGTCTCTCTTCATCTCAGAGGAAGCCTCCATTCTCTGGGGAAGGTTTGAGAAAAGAAAGGTTGACAAGGAAAGAACTATAAGAGTTTCTCAATTCCTTGATCATGAGATTGTAGAATATTTCAAATATTTAGGTTGGGAAAATACCTTAGTCTATGTTGATCCTTGCTATCCCGACCTTGTCAGACATTTTTACCGTAATCTAAGAACCCAAATGGTGAATGATAGGCTTACCATCACATCCCTAATGAAGGGTGTCCCAATTATGTTTACATATGAAGACCTAGGTGAAATCATGGGAATTCCCACCTTAGGAGATATGAGATACCTTTCACACAAAGGGGATGCTAAGACCTTTATGAATGTAGCTGAAGTTTATGGTGCCATCATAAAAGATTATGTTGGCTTTGAACCAACTGTTAAAGCCATCAAACTTCATGAACTACCCAGGATGATCAGCTTCATCGTGAGCTACAACATCCTGCCTAAAGGGGGTCACAGGGACCAAGTCAATCCCTTCCAAGCCTATATCACTTGGTGTCTTGTCATTGCCAACCCTATCAATCTCCCATACTTGATCATGAAGACAATGGAGCATTGTGCAATACATCATTATAAGGGCAACCTTCCATATGGCAGACTCATAACTGCCATCCTCAAATTTCATGAGGTGGATCTCTCTGGGGAATTCATTGACCCTAAGATGCTTGACATTGACTCATCCACAATCAAGAAGATGAAGCTGGGTTTTGTTGATGCTCCTCCTTCACAACAAGCTCGAAGGAAGCAAGCTACCCAACATGTCACAAGTGAAGAAGAAGATTCACAAGAAGAGGCAGATAGTGAGGATAAAGACTATGTTGGTAAACCTTCAGGAGATTATGTCACCAGAGATGAATTTTTAAGCTTTCAGTAACAACTCGATACCCGCTTGAAGGGCTTTGAGGATCATTTCACCTCCATCCACCAAGATCAAGAGGAGATTCTTTGCATCCAAAGGGAGAACCAAGTGATCCTACAACATCTCAATTTGCATTTCTTTCCTCCTCCTCCACAGTAGAGACAGTTGATATCACTGACTTTACATTAGAACTCTTGATATGTACTTTTGTGGTACACTTTTTGGAACCTCTATCTTGTGGCACACTTTTAAAACTTGGAACTTCTATTTTAAAGCATGTGATGCTTTTAGAATTAACACCTTATTAGGCTTCATATTATTTGCTCTCTATTCTTCTAACCATGCAGGAAGTCATTTCCTTAGGGGGAGCCACCCTAAGATTGCTTTTGCTTGCTTCTTGATTACTAGCACTGGCCCAGGGGGAGCCACTCATATTCTCCACTTCTTTTTTTCTGTTGACAAAAGGGGGAGAAGTTATTGTGTGATTCAAATATTCACTGCTTCAAATATTCATACCATGTTAGTTAGGATCAAATAATCATGATAATCTTAAATTACATGCCTACATGAATAATGCATATATTTATCTTGAATTACATGTCTACATGAGTAATGCATATTTGTTGTGAATCACATGTTTGTCATCATCAAAATGGGGGAGATTGTTGGAAAACACATTCCTCCATAAACTGATTTTGATGATAACAAACATTAAGGTTAATACTAATGCTCAATTCTTAAGCAATCCTCATAATTAGACGTTGGAAGATATCAAGCACCTAGGAAGGACTTGATCAATGGAGCTCACAATAGAAAATTGAAGATTGAAGAACTTCAACAAAGAAGACCAAGAACTCACACTCACACAACAAAGAACCTCCAAGCAAAAGTCAAGTGCACATAGAACACACTCTGTACACATGCACATCACACTGCATACACATTACGTTCACATGGTTAGAGACTCTAAGAGGAACTCATTTCCATGCCTAGACTCAAGAAACATGGCCATAAAAGTGTTGGACAAAAACCCATGAAGTCCCAATCAAGCCGGATTAAATACCCTTTGATAGACAGTCAAAAATAGGGCAAACTGCCCATCGGTCGACCTACAGCATGTGAAAAACATAAGCCTGATTCCAGTAGCCTGTCGGTTACAACTGACAAAACTGTCAGTCGACCGGCACCTGTAGGTCGATCCATAGGTCGACCGATAATTGATCGCAGCCCAAAATTGGCCTTAACGGCTAGTTTTTCAACGGCTAGTTTTTGATGGTCGACCAACATATTTTATAGGTCGACCAATAGACTAAAAATATGACAGTTTTATATCCATTGGAGAACAAACAAACTCCAACTTTTGAGTTTATAAAAAACATCCAAACAAGAAACAAAATACATCTTTTGATAGAAAAAGTGCATAGTACATTTGTGAAAATGAAAAAGTGCAAATTTATCATTGAGCCAAGTTATTCAATTTAAGCTCTTCAAAGAGATCTTACCAAGCTCTCATCTCTCCACTCTCTTCAACTTATGCCATCAAGGAGAATCATTTAGGAGATTCAAAGTGCATCATTCTCATTCATATCATTGTGAACCATCACTCAAAGGGTAAAAGTGTCACAACTCTTTGATAGGTATTTATACCAAACTTTCTATTGTATTTGATTGTTTATGCTTTTGAATTGATAAAACATTGTTGTATTAATCTAGACCGTACTTAGATTAGTATAAGGACCCTCTCATACTTAGGAGATTGAAGGCTACTCTTGTCCTAGAACTAAGATTGTAAGGATCCTCTTATCCTAATAAAAAGAGTTGTAAAGGTGTCATTTCCCCACCTATTGTATTGAAAGGGAAATACTAGTGGAATTCTCTCAAGGTTGAGAGGAGTGGATGTAGGCTAAATTAGCCGAACCACTATAAATCTTATGCCTCATTTACTTTCATCTTTTATATTGCTATAATTAATCTAAGTGTGTAACTAATCGAAAAAGAGGTAAAATCCACTAGTGGTAACCCATTCACCGCCCCTCTAGGTTACCCAACACGTTGTACTCGGAAAAAGTCGGGGAACGAAAGTATCTAGGTCCTGAGATGATACAAGCAACTTGTGAAAAAGTAGATGTGATCAGAGAAAAGATTGGAATTGCTCAGTTCAGGCAAAAGAGCTACGCCGACAACTGACATTGAATTTGGAGTTACTGAGAAGGTGTTTCTCCATTTTCCAACAAAGGAACTGCTGCAATTCTGCAAGAAGGGTAAACTAAGCCCGAGATACATCGACTCTTATGAAATCCTAAAGAGGACTGGACCAATAGCATATCAACTGGCCCTACCACCATCTTTAGAAGGCATCCATGATGTATTTCATGTGTTGATGTTAAGAAAATATATCAATAACCTGACACATGTACTCTCGGCCAAACCAGAGCAGTTGGATGCTAATATGACCAATGAGAAACAATCAACGGGGATACAAGACAGAAAGGAATAAAACTTCCGTAACCGCTTGGTCGCATTCGTCAAGGTTCGATGGGGAAACTACCCACCAAAGAAAGCTTCATGGGAGCGTGAGGAGGAAATGCGTACTAAATATCCTCAGCTTTTTGAACCACAAGGTATGTCAATTTCGAGGACAAAATTTATGTTAGGGGAGAAATGTCAAACCTGTCCCAGTCTGGCTTAGATTTTGCTTAAAGAGCAAGGATCAGCAGCCCACACCAATGACCTGTGGTGTATCACCCCAATGGTTACAATCAACAGGGAGGCCCCATTGATGACATCCACCATGCCTGTGAGAGGATGGGTTACAACACCATGCAGCTGCTCTGTCCATTACCTGCTGTACAACACAGAGCACAGGTAATTCTCTCTCATAAGCATTGGGAGGGTTATGCCCTTGAATATATGTTCCTTGTATGTGTGGTGGGGTGTTGGGAAAGTGCCATGTGGAAAGACAATCCCCTGTAGAAGCCACAGGCAAAACATAACAATGCTGTATTCTCTAGACGATGCACTGGATGATTGACCCAAAACTCCAGTGAATCGTCCAGTGATGCCAAAACCCGCATTTTTCCATTCCAAGATTATGGGAGCTGTACCTACTGCCTACAAACACCTCTAATAGATACTTTGGAATTTTAGAAACCAAACCCCCTCTTGAAATCCATATGGGCCCCACCTATATAGATACACTAGGCAAAAATCACTTAAAAATGCATTTTCACTATAGGGGCTCGCTTATCCAAGCAGGCCTTAATTTTATAGAAGTTATAAATAGGGACCCAACCCATTTCAAGTTGTTCCTACTGTTCAAAACCGTGGAGAGGAGGAAAAGAAGAGAGAAAGAGAAGAAGAAGAAGGAGAAGAAGAAGGAAAAGGAAAAGGGACGATTGGATCCTTGGGAACTTGGCCAGATCTTCCATAGCCCTAAGGTAACCCAATCAACCTTAGAACCACCCTCCTAACCATGATTCTAATCTGGTTCTCTGATTTTGAACCCAAGACTAGAGCCTATATGGCTGTCTCTGTAGGAACTCCTATGAGATCACTGCCTAGAGCTTTAGGGTTGCTTAGATTTTACATGCATGGTTAGTTTTAGGTGTTTTTTATGAGATTATACTACCTTAGCTTATGGTTACATGCATTCTAAGTTCTAGCCATGCATCTAGCTTGACTTCATGTCTGATCATGCATGCAAACCATTGACAGTGATCTAAATGCATAGATCCTTGCATGCAAAGAGTGATTTGCATTCTAGAGCATGAGATTTTAGCTAAAATGCATATGCATGCTTGCTGCTGTTGTGTGTGTAGATAAGGCTTGCATGGCTACATGTTCAATCTCAGCCTTGCTGGTTTGAATTACTTGGTGTCTGAACCCAACCCATCAACCAATTGGTAAACCCAATTTGGAAATCCCTAAGACAATTGCATTAGCTTAATCCTAGGCTATGCTACCCCCTGAACTCATCCCAAATCGAACAAGGGAGGAACCCACCTGCCAAAATTAAGTTTTAAGCAAGAAACACGTGTCCTACAGGCACTAGAGCATGCACTGGACTTTTGGTCCAAACGTCCAGTAAATAGTCCAGTGCTGCTGTTTGGTGTCTGAATTGCTTCCATCCTATTTAATCTGCACCCATAGGCCTTGGACTATGTTGAGGGCATAAAAATTACCCTTAAATCATACCTCAACCATCCTTGTTGGTAACCATGTCTTGGGGGTGCTAGTGGACCCAAAAAGGGGGTCAAAGCCCGTATTATAACCCAAACCAAACCTGGAACAGAACCATGCTACTGTTCCCATAATTGCTGAACAATGTTTGAGAAAACCTAAACCAAACCTGGAACTCTAAGATATTTTTTAGACAATATTTGATATGTTATAATGGTCCGGTCAACTTAGGTTATAACCCCGAACACAAGGTGTTGTGTCGACACCGACTGAGACAGAGCCGGCTGAAGTACAAGCGGGATAGAAACAAGGTGAGTGGAATTACACCATGGGTGTAGGTGTAACATGACTGATGAGTCATGACAACAACAACAAATATATTTATTGTTTTATTTATTAAATTTCTTTATATTCTTATTGACTCTTATTCGTATCTGATGGCTATTGGAATTGAATGTTAATGTTATACTTGTGAAATTGCTAGATTAGATGCCGTAGCCGGCTTGGAAATGAGGCTTGTGGTAGCCCATAGAATGGGATGCGGTTGACACCACCTGATTCATATAGAATGCATCTGGCTAGAGTATCATCACCCGTGCTACGAACCCTTACCAATAGGGGTTAAGGTGTTGGATGTTTATGAGAGAACCTATATCAAAAGAGAAAAAGGAAAGAGAAAAAAGAAAAAGGAAAGAAACATGTTACACCGAAAAGGTGATTACTCGGCTAAATGCCAGAGCAAGAAAAATGTTATACCAAAATGGTGAAAAGTGATATTACTGAATAATCCCAGAGGGCTGGTCGGGCTGACCATGGAGAACATGTTGGAGCCGACTAGTCCTCTTCGACAACTCAATGGGTATATTGTGGGAAGGGATTAGAAGCCCGCACCAAGGATACATGTATTGGGGATTGTAGTAGCACTTTTACCTACCTTAGTTGTGATGCTAGGTGGCTTGATAACAAAAAGAACCTCATCTCATGTAGGACTCATTTGGTTGTGCTTACATGTGTATGCATGGTTATATTTCATTCACAGGCTCGGTGGAGCTCACACTCTTGTATATCTCTTTTTCTTTAGATGATCTTACAGGTGGATGTGATGTTGGCTGGGAGGCTTGTCACGAGTAGAAAGGTGGTTTTGATTATGATAGTGTGGGTGTGGACCCAGACGGAAGCTATCCCTTTGATATGGGTGTTCTCGGTGACAGTTGAAGATGGCCCGTGAAGGACGGGCAGCTTACCTCTCCTAACCTAGGAAATTCTTTTACTGTAGATACTTGTCTACTGACTTTTCCCTTTTTGAATAGCTTGTGTAGGGCTTCTGTTGTGTACCCCTTTATTTTGTGAGCTATTGGTTAAAGGTGTGGTGACTGTCCGGATGGTGGAGTTGAGAAACGGTGACTGTATGGTTGAATCTAAACTTGAATGTTTATGTAAATATTAGTTTCCGCTGCAGTCTGTAATTATGTTTTATCCATCCTTATGGGTATGTGTGTTTGTGAATGATATTAACAGCTTCTAGATCCTCAGGGTCGGCGGTTTGCTACCGTGCAATTTGGGTCACCTTCCCAATCCTCCCAGGGGGTGGTTTGGGAGTGACACCTCCCATGGTCTAGTCACCTTGTCTGACGTCCTAATCCCTAGTTTCTGAAGCTTTTCAACACCGTTATTCTATCCAAGGTCCTAGTATGCGACACTCGTGCACTGTTACTCTACCTGATATCCGAGAAGCCTAGTTTCTGAAGCTTTTCGACGTCGTTATTCTGTCCGAGGTCTTAGTACCCGACACCCATACACTGTTACGCTACCCAACATCCAGGTGATTATTTTCTAAAGATTTTCCAATGCCGTTATTCTGCCTGACATCCAAGCAATTACTTTTTGACGCTGTTACTCTGTCTGACAAAGGACAAAGCCAGTCTTTTGCCTCCACCTGAGCTGGGGGATGCGATCTGTCCTATATAATAGCATTAATTTAAAACATACAGGTATTTAATCCTTTCATCGTATTTCAATTCCGTAACAATATAGACTTTTAAATTATGCCCGTGTAGTGTACAGTAGTTAAGTTAATTAGGCAATTTGTACAACATTTTAGCTATACATGTGAAAATAGGACATATATGAAGGAAGAATATTCAAAAACCAGCATTTAGTAGAAAGATCGATTTACCCAGGTGAGGTGGGTGCCTACACCTTTCCACTCTCGTAACTTGACCACTTACCCTAAATCTTTGACTAGACCAAACAAAGTCCTGTAGCCCTTCATGTGAGATAACCTAGAGGGGGTGAATAGGTTATCACTAGTGAATTTTTACCTTTTTTCGATTTGTCTTCTAATTAGGTATTTAAAGCAAAATAGGAAACAAAAATAATGTGGAAAAAGGAAGACACAAGATTTATAGTGGTTCGGCTAAACCAAGCTTACATCCATTCCTCTCAACTTGAGAGAATTCCACTAATAGCTTCCTTTCAATATAGTAGGTGAAAAGAACACCTTTACAATCTTTTTCACAGGATAAGAGGATCCTAGTTCTTTTCACAGAATAAGATAATCCTAATTTTTTTTCACAGGATAAGAGGATCCTAACTCTTTTTCATAGGATAAGAGGATCCTACACACTAATCTAACTACAGTCTAAATTAATGTAAAAATGCTTTATTAACTTAAAAGCATAAACAATTGAAAGATAAAAGGTAAGGATTACCTAGGCAAGGAATGTGACATGCATTCCTTGCAAGTAAAGAATGATGTGTACATGAATGTTCAATGAAGTGCCTTTAAGATGATAATGCTTACATATAAATGTTGAGAAGGTCTTTGATGTGTTGAAGTTCTCTTTGAATGTGCTTGTAAGAGATGGCTTAACTTCAACAAGGAGAGCTTGAGATTGATGTTTGAATATAGCTCTCACTTGATTTGAAACTCACAAAAATAAGTCTTTAATGGCTAGTACTTGAGGGGTTTCAAGTGTTGTATATAGAGCTAAGAAGATGCTCTATTTATACAAAAAGTCTAGAGTGAGTTTGAGTCACAACGGATTAAAAACGGCTAGTTTTTAGTCAAACCGGTCGTCCACTTTGTGTGTCAGTCGACCTCTGTAAGAGAGTCGTTGCAAAATTAGCCGTTGGAGTCAAATTGCACCAACCGATCGATCACCGTTTGACTAGTTCCCCAATTGGTACGTCCCACTTCAGCTACTGTGACAAGCGGTCGATCTGTGTAAAGATCAACCAGTCGACCGGTTTTGAAATCGGTTCACAGACAGGGTATTTTTGGTAATATTTCTTGTGGGTACGTACACATATTAAACCCTATTAATGCTAAGGCTATATTATGGTATATAATCTAGCCTCCTAAGGTCTCTAAAATGCATGATGTATGCAATGCAAATTTCATTAAGAATATCATGCAATACATTGTGTCTAAGTGGTGTGTGCCTAAAGGTTTAAGTTTTCGGACTTTGAGCTTTATCTTGATACCTTCAAAGATGTTCTTCAATCTTCAAAAGATCTTGTTTAGATCTTCTTATTGACAAAGCTTCGCATGACTTTTCAGCATCCTAGATCATCTAAGTTCTTTGATTTTTTGGTTTTGGGCTTCTTGGCTTGACGTTCATTTTCAAACATGTTTAATTGCTATCATCAAAACCAATGATTGGGGAGGGAAGTGATTTCCCAACAATCTCTCCCTTTTTGATGATGACAAACCTTATGATTTAATAATAAGACAATGATATATAATTTAAAAATTTCAAGACAAGAATACATCATCATAAGCATTATGTATGTAAGACAGGAAAATGTATGCAAGTCTAGTAAGAATCAGTAAATATAAATTGCCATCAGTAATCATTTTTAAATCATCCACTTTTCTCCCCCTTTTGTCAACAGCAAAAAGGTAAGGGATGAAAAGAGCAATAAGCTCCCCCTGTAGAAAATATTAATAGGCAATTATGGGCATACGCAAGTAAGCTCCCCTTACAAATATGTATCAAAGAAATAATAAAGCATATGTACCAATATTTAAACCATAAGCATATTAAGTCAACAACATATAAGGTTTAAAAGTAAGAGTGCAGGAATAAAAAGCAGTGCATAGTCTAAGCTATTACAACCCAAAAGTTCCAAAGTTAACTTGTCAGGAGAAGTTTTTAACGACTAAAAATAAAAGATAGCCTAAACATCAGGAGCATCAGCAGCATCAGGAGCAGTAGGAATGTTGAAGTGCTGGGTGATGCGAGAAATCTGCTGAATCATGGAGTCAATCTTCCTGTCCATGGAGTCAAGGTGACTAGTACTAGTTCTCAAGTAGTCTGTCATTATCTGCCAGTTAGAAGCAGAGGAAGATCCTTCTTGAGGATTGTAGTCCTCATCATCACTCTCATCATAGTCTTCTTCTTTAGTGGCAAATGCATTAGATTTCCTTCTGCGATTTTCAGGAACATGAGCAATAGGAGGAACAATGGACAAGTTCATCTTCTTGATGGTTGTAGCATTGATGTCACATGGCTTATCTTCAGGAATTTCTTTTGAACAGTCAATTAGGAAATGATAAAAGATAGTAGTAAGAGTACGACCATATGGAAGACTATCCTTGGAAACTCTTTTGGAAGCAGTTTCCATCACTCTCATCAGGAGATATGGAAGGCTGATTTGGTTCCCAGTAACCAAACACTAGGCAAGGTATGCCTCAAAGGGTTTGACTGCATCCCTATGGCCTCCTTTGGGTAAAAGATTGTAGGAGTTGATGAGATACACTACCCTAGGAATGTCATGGAGTTGGACAGCTTTAACATTTTGGGAATTTCCATCATAGTTTTGCATAATTTTTCCATAAACCTCAGCCTCATTCATGAACTCATCATAGTTCTATTTGGTCTTGAGATACTTGTACTCACCATAAGCCCTAATATTCAAAATATCCTCCAAATCTTCCATATTGAAAGAGATGGGAAGGCCATTGACAAGAGATTTAATTCTCAAGTCTTCAACTTTAAGATTGTAGTAAAAATACTTTACCAATGCAGGATAACAGGAATTGTTATGGTAAAGTTCAGAATCCCATCCAAGAAAAGTGTAGTATTCGAAGATCTTACCAGTTTGGAGTTCACTAGTCCTCACATGTCGTTCTTGAATCACTTTCCTTTCCAAATACTTTGGCCAAAACACTGAAGCTTCAAGAGATGAGAAGAGAGATTCATTGTAAGCCTTAGTTTTCCCTTTGTTTGCAGTGGCCTTCCTCTTCTTGCTTGGAGCACCATTCTTTGGAGCCATTGATGGAGAAAAAGGGGGTTTTGAGGGAAGGAGATGCGATTGAAGTGAAATGGGACAAAGATTCAAGGGGTTTTGTAGGGTTTTAGGCCTAGAAGATTCGTGCAAGGGTTTTGGAGCGAAGAGGCACGAAAAATAAATGACGGGCTGTGAAGAAATGACCTCTCAGTTTCCTTTACAAATGAGATTTTTAGCAATCTGGTCGACCAGCACAATCAAAACGGTCAACCGATTGGGGTAGAAATCCTGTATTTTTGAATGTTTAAAACAGAAACTGATTTTTTAGTCAAATAAGAGTATTTTTAAATAGAAATATGATCTATTCAAAAAGGATTTAGATGCCCAACTCACATCGAAGCGTGCAAAAATGCTCTTCAGTTAGGGGTTTTGTGAAAATGTCCGCGACTTGCCTAGCAATATTGATATGTTCAAGGACAATTTTGCCCTTTTGAGTAGTGTCACAAAGGAAATGGTGATGGATGTCGATGTACTTAGCTCGGGAATGAAGAATTGAATTTTTGCTGAGATTTATAGCACTTGTGCTATCACACATGATTTTTGAGGTTTCAAAAGAAATACCATAATCAGTAAGAGTTTGGCGCATCTAGAGAGTTTGAGCACAACGCCTACCTGCTGCAATATATTCAGCTTCAGTAGTAGAGAGTGCAACGCAATTTTATTTCTTGCTGAACCAAGAAACAAGACGTGATCCAAGAAAGTGGCAAGTTCCACTTGTATTCTTGCGATTGAGATGACAACCAACAAAATCAGAATCAGAAAAGCTAAGTAATTCAAAATTATTGTTCATAGATACCATAATCCTACATTAACAGTGTTTTTTAAATATTTGAATATTCTTTTGATTGCACTAGCATAAGATTGCATAGGGCTAGCTTGGAATCTAGCACAGGCATAAACACTAAACATAATGTCAGGTCTACTTGCATTTAAGTAGAGCAAACTGCCAATCATACCTCGATATCGAGTGGGATCAGAAGGAGTTCCATTCTCATCTTTTGGCAAACTTAGTGAGGTACTTATAGGAGTGCAAGAGACTTTCTGAGCATTTATATCAAATTTCTTTAATAATTCTTTAATATATTTAGACTGATTAATGAAAATTCCATTTTTGGTTTATTTAATTTGAAGTCCTAAAAAAAATTCAATTCTCCCATTAAACTCATTTCAAATTCATTTTTCATGCAATTACTAAATTCAATGCAGAGAGATTCATCAGTAGCACAAAAAATAATATCATTGACATATATTTGAATAATGATCAAATGTGAACATTTGTGCTTAACAAACAAGGTTGTGTCTACTTTACCAATAATGTAATCATGCTCAATAAGAAATTTCCTTAATCTATCATACCAGGCTCTAGGTGCTTGTTTAAGTCCATATAAAGCCTTTTTGAGTTTATAAACATGATTAGACAAAGTAGAGTTTTCAAATGCAGGTGGTTGAGAGACAAAAACTTCTTCAATTATAAAACCATTCAAGAATGCACTTTTTACATCCATCTGATAAAGTTTGAAGTTCTTATGATAAGCAAATGCTAGCAACATTCTTATAGCTTCTAGTCTAGCTACACGAGCATAAGTTTCATCAAAGTCAATTCCTTCCTGCTAATTATAACCTTGAGAAACTAGTCTTGCCTTGTTTCTCACAACAATTCCATTTTCATCAAGTTTATTTTTAAAAATCCAACTTGTTCCAATGATGGATTTATTTTTGGATTTTGAAACAAGTTCCCAAACATCATTTCTTTCGAATTGATGTAATTCTTCTTGCATTGCCAGAATCCAATCATTATCTACCAATGCTTCTTTTATGTTTTTAGGTTGAATCATGGATAAGAAAGCAGCAAAATCACAAGTATTTTGAATTTTAGATCTAGTTTGAATATCTTTATCAATATTTCTAATTATTTAATCTAAGGGATGATGCATTACAGGTCTTATGTCTTTAGGAAGTTCAGTTGACTTTTCTAAAGGGGTATCTTTGATGGAATCAACTAGAGAGATGGTCTCAACTCTCTTTTTGATCTTGGATAACATATCCTCATCATCATCAACCAATGGTTTATATCTGTCTTTGGGAAGTGAAATATCAAATTTGACATTCATGTATTCTTCCACAGTTAAGGCCCTTTTATTAAATACTCTATAGGCTCTACTGTTGCCAGAGTATCCAAAAAAAAATACCTTCATCAGATTTTTTTTCAAATTTCTCTTTGGAATCTTTAGTATTCAAGATAAAACATTTACATCCAAAAATTTGAAAGTAGTCAACCTTAGGTCTCTTTTCAAAGTATAATTCATATGGTATTTTAAACAAAATCCTTCGGATTAAAACACGATTCAAAATATAGCAAGCAGTATTTAGACCTTCAGCCCAAAAATATTTTGGTAAAGAATATTCACTAAGCATGGTCGGGGCAGTCTCTTGAAGAGATCTATTTTTCCTTCCAACAACCCCATTAAATTGAGGAGTTCGAGGAGTTGAGAAGTTGTGTATGATACCTTCATCACCATAGAATTTTCCAAATTGGTTTGAGTTGTCAAACTCACCACCATGATAACTTCTTATAGTAGTGACCAAATACCCCTTTTGATTTTGCATTTTCTTTCATAGTGTTGCAAACTCATTGAAAGCATCATTTTTGTGTCTAAGACACAAAGTCCCAGTATATCTAGAATAGTCAACAACAATTACAAATTTATATACTTTACCACTCAAGCTTGGAGTAGGTATAGGACCAAACAAGTCTAAATGAAGCAATTCAAGGGGTCTACTTATAGATACAATATTCTTAGATTTATGAGAAATTCTTGCTTGTTTGCCTTTTTGACATGCAGCACAAAAATAATT
Source organism: Telopea speciosissima (assembly GCF_018873765.1). Taxonomy (NCBI): domain Eukaryota; kingdom Viridiplantae; phylum Streptophyta; class Magnoliopsida; order Proteales; family Proteaceae; genus Telopea; species Telopea speciosissima. Next base: position 35,248,040 of record NC_057917.1, on the reverse strand, counting down.
TTTGTCAAATTTTAGGTTTGGTAAGTTTCTAACAAGATCTTTAGATGCAATGGATTCTATCAACTTAATATTTATATGACCAAGCTTTCTATGCCAAATATTTGATTCTTCATGTGAAATTAAACATGTAATATTAGGATTAGTTTCATCATTAATACAAGTATATATATTATTATTTCTAGTTCATTTCAATATGATTTCATCATTAGCATCTATAAAACTAAGCATTGTGAAACATTAAAGTTTACTTTAAACCCAGTACTACAAAGTTGACTTACACTAAGTAGGTTGTAAGCAAGTTTGTTTACCAAACAAATATTTGAAATAGTAGTACCTCCAATATTTATGTTTCCGATGCCAATAATTTTTCCTTTGCCATTATCTCCAAAATTTACCCATCCACCATCATATTTTCTTAGTTTTGTAAAAAGCTTTTCATTTGATGTCATATGCTTGGAGCATCTATTATCAATGTACCATTCAATTTGATCTTTGCTCTTCAAGCATACCTACAAAACAAGATTTAAATATACATTGGCCCCCACATTCTTATGGGTCCATTGTGGTTAGGATCAAGGGTTCCTTTAGGCACCCATACTCTTTTAGTAGAATAGTTCACGGAGTAAAGGTTTCTTGGGGATTGACCATAGCTACTTGAGGATGATTTGGATTGAGCTATAGATTTGTGGGTTTTTGGTTTTTGATATCTAGGAACATAGACATTCAAGGGAGAAGGTATCCTCTTTTGACTATCAGAGGAGTTTTGATGTCTCCTTCTTTGAGGGGTATAAGATTCAAGATGTCTTAGATACTAAGGCTTGTATGATCTATGGTTTGGGTGAGGTCTATAGCTTCTTTTCATAAAGTATGAAGCTTATGGTCTATAGTATTGCCTTTGTGGCTTTTGGGGAACAAATTCTATCACACCCCAAACCACCCCCTGGGAGGATCAGGTAGGTGACCTGAATTGCATAACGGTAATCCGCTAAATCCCACGGATCTAGAAGCAGTTAATACATTCATGGTCCCACATTCATCACATTACTTTAAGTAAGACCAGAGTGCTATAGATAAATTACAATTATAATAATAACAGATAAAACATAGCGATACGGGAATGTTGATGATATCTATACATAAGTGAGTTTGATACATTCCCCAGTACACCCACAAATTGAAAAGAAAAGCTGACATACACATAAGTCAAAAGGAAATACATATATATACAGGGCAAGATAACTCAACCCCAAAAAGCAAAGAAAAGACTAAGACAGAACCAAGGACGGGGATAAACTCCTATCAAAAGCAAAAAGGAGTCCCCAAGACAAAAAGCATCAGAAGCGCCCCTCACTGGTCTTCATCAATAACCACTGAGAATGCTCACATCATTGGTACGATCTCCGTCGGGGTCCACACCAATAGCATCATAATCATAAGGGCACTCCTCCTCGTAATAAGCCACCATGCCACAGCGTCATCCACCTGCAGAATCATCTAGAAGAAAAGCATATATAATAGAGTGTGAGCCCCACTGAGCTCATGACCAAAACATATCATCATGCATGCACATGCAACCACATTCCACATGATCCTGCATGATATGCAAGTCCAGATTATTTATTAGCCACCTAATAATACAACTAAGTCATGTCAGTGCTACTACAATCCCCAATACATGTATCCCTGGTGTGGGCTTGGTTACCCTTTCCCGTGATACACCCATTAAGTTATCGAAGATAACCAGCCGGCTCCAGGATCTCCCTACCCAGGTCAGCCCGACCGGCCCTCTAGATTGAACTTGTGAGGTAATCGACTCAATATAATCTCACCTTTCGGTGCTTCCCAACATGTAATTCGAGGATACACTTTATGTGGCATATAGCCAAGATTCACCTATTTGTGCTACCCAAGCTTGTAGCCCGAGGCTTCCCGGCATATTTACTCTGGGGCATCCCAACTATGCTGAGGCTTCTCGGTGTAAACGCCTGAGCTTTTATGGTAGTCCTCACAGTCATCCAACACCTTAACCTCTGTTGGCAAGGGTGCGTAGCACGGGTGATGAAACTCTAGCCCCATGTCTATATGGCATCGTATGAGTCGGGCGGTGTCAACCGTGTCCCATACTACGGGCTACCACCAAAATCATTTCCAAGGCAACTACGACATCTAGTCTAACATTCACAGTCATCATGATAAATTCAAGCAGAGTTGATCAACAGTCACACGATGTGTAATATTTGAGAAATTGAATTTGATTAAGTAACAAGCAATATAATTGAAGAATTTAATTGTCGGCATAATAATATTGTTACACATGTATACACGATAATATTTCACTCACTTAGGTCTGGTTCTAGAAATTCAGTTGCAGTTTCAGTTCTGGCTGCAGTCTGGCTATAGGCCTCGAGTGCGGGATCAAATCCTAGATATAAATCAGGAGTATGTCATTTAACATTCTGAACTGGTTTTGGATGTCCTAGGGTTGATCTAAGCTCACTGGGTTGACTCAGTGTACAGTTGGTCATCACTTGGAAATCTCTGGGCCTTGCACTGGGCCTTAGGCCTATGTCCCGGTGCATCATCTAGAGTTTGTGGTCTAGGGGCAGAATGGTCATTTATCATAGTGGTACGTGTTTCTAGGTTACATTAGTCTCACAATACAGTCCCCAACTTGACAGTGCTGCAGGACCAACACAGACAGGGTTTCCAAGTCCTGCGGGGCCCACTTGGGTACCCAAGGCATTCATACATGTGGACAAATGTGGGGAGGGTCATTTTGGTCATTTTCCCCCTTCCAACACAGATTTATGGTCCATGGGTGAAGATTCCCAAGTCAGATCAACATTACAGTGAAATTTTATTCACTGGGCGATGTCTCTGGGTGATGTCTGCATCGCCCAGAGATTGTAAAACCAGAATCAGGCTGAGATTCCAAGGTTGCAGGCCATGGGCAGTGCATGGATCCTCTCCCCATGCATGTTGGTCATCTTGGACCCCCAGGGGTATACTGTGCACTGGTTGTCACACCCCAAACCACCCCTTGGGAGGATTAGGTAGGTGACCTAAATTGCGTAACGGCAATCCGCCAAATCCCACGGATCTAGAAGCAGTTATTACATTCATGGGCCCACATTCATCACTTTACCATAAGCAAGATCAGAGTGCTGCAAAATAACTACAATTACAGTAACAAAGAGAAAGCGTAGCAGTACGGGAAATGATGATAATATATATACATACATATGTTTGTTCAGATACATTTCCCAAACTACCCACAAACTGAGAAGTAAAGCTGACAAGAAACAAAGCCAAAGAAAATACATACATAAATATATACAGGTAGAGCTGACACAACCCCAAAAAGAAAGTAAGAAAAACTATTGCAGAACCACATACAGAATGGGGATAAACTCCTAAAAAAAGCAAAAAGGAGTCCCCAAGATAAAAAGCATCAAGTGCACTCTTCAACGATCTTCATCAATGACCACCGAGAATGCACGCATCATTGGCATGACCTTCGTCGGGGTCCACACCAATATCATCATAATAGCCAGGGCTCTCCTCCTCATAATGAACCTCCATGCCATAGTGGCATTGATCTGCAAAATCATCTAAGAAAAAGATGTATAAAAGAGTGTGAGCCCCACTGAGCTCGTGAGCAAAACATATCATCATGCATGCACGTGCAACCACAATCCACATGATCCTACATGATATGCAAGTCTAGATTAATTATTAGCCACCTAGCAATACAACTAAGTCAGGTCAGTGCTACTACAATCCCCAATACATGTATCCCTGGTGCGGGCTTGGTTACCTCTTCCCGCGATACACCCATTGAGTTGTCGGAGAGGACCAATCAACTCCCGCATTCGTTTACCAAGGTCAGCCCGACCAGCCATCTGTGATTAACCTGTAGGGAAATCCATCACTTTTCTCTTTTCTTTTCTTTTCTGGCTTATAGCCCATATTCACCATTCCGGTGCAAACACATTTCTTTTCATTTCATTTCATTTCTTTTCTCATATACACATACGGTTACCCTCACAGGCATCCAACACCTTAACCCCTATTGGCAAGGTTGCGTAGCACGAGTGATGAAACTCTAACCCCATGTCTATATGGCATCGTATGAGTCAGGTGGTATCAATCACATCCCATACTACGGGCTACCACAGGCCTCATTTCCAAGCCGACTACGGCATCTAGTCTAACATTCACAATCATCAGATAATATTCACAGTGTTGATCAGCAGACAATCATTGGTAGTAATTTGAGTAATTGAACAGAATTAAATAACACAGCATTTGTAATATGAATTTTAATTGCGGGCATAGCATCATAGTTACATGTACATACACAATAATATTTCACTCACCTGGGTTTGGTTCTTGGAACTCGATCGCAAATTCAGTTCCAACTACAGTCTAGTTATAGGCCTCGAGCGCGGGATCAAATCCTAGATATAAATCAGAAGTTGTCATTTTAATATTCCAATCTATCTCTAAGGGTCCTAGGGTTAACCTGAGCTCACTGGGTTGACCCGATGTTCAGTTGGTTTTCACTTGGAATTCTCTGGGCCTTGCACTGGGTCTTAGGTCTATGTCCCGATGCATCATCCAGAGATGGTGGTCTAGGGGTAAAATGGTCATTCTCAGTGTTAGTACTTGACCCTAGGTCATAATAGGCTTACAATGCTGTCTTCAACTTGGCAATGCTGTAGGACTAAGCACAGGCAAGGTTTCCATCACCTGCGGGGCCCACTTGGGTTCCTAAGCATTCCCTTCCTGTGGACAGATGTGGAGAGGAGCTTTTAGGTCATTTTCCACCCTCCCACATAGTACCATGACCATTGGGTGAGGTCCCCCAAGTTAGAATACCAAAACAACAGTGTTTCACTCACTGGGCGATGGCTCTGGGCGTTGGGTGCATCGCCCATTGCATCGCCTAAAGTCTTCAAACCGCGATTTGGCTGAGATCCCTAGGTTGCTGTGTTATGGGCAGTGACCAAAACATCTTCCTATGCATGTTAGGGTGTTAGGTAACCCCAGGGGTGATCTTTTTTGGTCCATATGAATTCTCCATTGGGCCCACCACTTGGCTGGCAAAGGCTGCCCAAACAGCCCAGTGAATAGTGTCACAGGGTTTTCCATAGCAACAGATCTTGATTTTGGTCACATGCAAGGCTGTAAATAGATGTGAAATGATGATTCAAGGCTGCTACTACCTAGGGCTTGGTCCCATGCAGTCAGGGTTTGCATCTAGGGCTCCAATCGGTCAAATAACTGAGCATCTGGCAGTGCAGCTATGCACAACCAGCTTTCGGCTCCAAGACCAGCATAACAGCCTTGTAATTTTACTCAAAAATCTCAGATCTTCCATGCTTTACATTTACATGGTAGATCTGGAGCAGTTCTAGGCAGTTCCCAACTGTTCTGGGCTGCCAGAGAGCTGATACACTATCAAATATATGAATTTAAAGGTAGCAGCAGGTAGGAGCAATATTGTTTATACCTGCCTAGGTCTGAGAAGGCTCGATCCAAGCTTGGATGCAAGGCTGCCACTCAAATCCCTCCTTCTCTTCCTTCTTCTCCTTCTTCCTCTCTTTTCTCTCTTCTTTCTCTCCCATGATTTGAATAGTAATAAGAACTCTAAATGAGCCCATGGTTCACCTATTTATTGGCCCAGCCCATACTAGGGTCTATTTGGCTGCTAAGGCCCTTTTGAAAATGAGTTTTTAAACTGATTCACAAAGATTTTGGGCACACTGGTGGGGTCCATAGTGAACCAAGGGTATGAGGTGGTCCCTCAGACTCCCCTCTATCTATGGAGGGTGCCCATGTCCATTATAGGTGGTCCCCACAATTAAAAACCAATTTAATATACTATTTTGCACACTAGACGATGTCTCTGGGAGTTGCCTGCATCGCCCAGTGCATCAACCAATGATTTCAGCAAGGCTGAATCTCAGTGGGTTTTGCACAGGGGTTTGACCCTTGGCCAAGGCATTGTCCCCACATGTCATTTAGGGGTTTTTACACACTTTTCCAAAGGTGGGTCCTACTATTATGGAGAGGAGAGAGATTACCTGGAGTCCAGGCCAGACATAATGCTATGAGCTGTACAGCAATAAGGGTCAGTGATCCATCTACTAACAGGCATGTAGGATGATCCACACAGGGTTTCTTCATCAATCCAAATCACTAGAGTAATAGTCTACAGTGTTCTTGCTTGCCTGGTCAGGGGTTCCTGTTCTTCAGTCAAAATTCCAGCCAGTCAGGAGCAGGGTTTGACACTGGTCCATGTGGATTTTCACTTGGGCCCACCACTTGGCTACCAGGAGCTGCCTAGACAGCCTAGTGAATAGTAACCCAACATATCGTTAGTTGTAAAACATGGTTTTGGTTGCATGCAAGGTGGATTCATGTTTATTACTATGATCCAAGGCTGCTACAACCTAGGGTTAGGTTTCATGCAGCCAGGACACATAATTTGGGCCCCAAATTGCCCAGTTCTTTGTGTAACAGGGCAGTGCTGCCTGGCACAACCCATGTTTCGGTTCCAAATGTAAAACAGATCTGCAAAACACCATAAAATACTCAGATCTTCCATGCATCATGCTTGCATGGTAGATCTAAGATGGTCCTCGGCAGCTCCCAACTGTTCTGGGCTACCAATGGCCAGAAAGGCTTTAAGAACACAGATATCCATGGATAAGAATTAGTAGCAACATCAAAGCAGTGGAAATAAGTTTAGATTTATACCTGAACACAACTGGGAATGGATGCAGATGCAAGGTGAGACCTCCTCCCCCTTCTACTTCTCTTTTCTTCTTCTTCTCCTTCTCTTTTCTCTCTTTTCTTTCTTCTCCTTCCCTCCACGATTTCAACAGTAACCAAAGCTCAAAATGAGCCTAAGGCACCTCTATTTATAGCCCAGCCCATAACTAGGGTCTGTTTAGTTGTTAAGGCCCTTTTTGAAAATGCATTTTTTGCTGCATTCTCAGTCATTCTGGGCACTCAGGTGGGGTCCACAGTGATCCAAGGGTATGAGGTGGTCCCTCAGACTTCCCTCAACCTATGGGGGGTGTCCATGTCCAATATGGGTGGTTCCCACAGATCAAGTTATGGAAAAACTGCATTTTCCCACTCTGGGCGATGTCTCTGGGTGATGTCTACATCGCGTAGAGATTTCAGCAAGGCTGATTCTCTATGGGCTTGCACAGGAGTTTGACTCAGGGTTAGGACCTTGCACCCTCATGTCACTCAAGGTCTTTTACACCTATTTTCAGAGGTGGGTCCCATATTTATGGGGAGGAGAGAGAATACCTAGAGTCCAAGCAGTACATTATACTGTGGGATATGCAACTGCAAGGATCAACAGTCCATCTTCTGACAGGTATGTAGGAAGACGTCCATAGAGTTTCTTCATCAAATTCAATCACTGGAGTGATACTCCACAGTGTGCTTTGATGCCATGTCAGGGGTTCCTGTCCTTCAGTCAAGATTCCAGTCAGTCAAGGGCAAGGTTTGACAAATTCCCTTTGGGACCTATACCTTTTGTGATAGGTATATTGGAAGGCATGATTCTTTGGTTTTCCATAATTTTGCTTTCTTCTTAGGTTTCTAGAAGAGGGTACTTGAGAATTTGACCTTGGTTTGCTTCTTTTGGATGTACTATCTTACTCTTTCCTTTGGCTTATTGTGGGATTTTCTCATCATGGCCTAAACCTTCCTTATCAAGAGGGGTCTTTTGTGGTGTACCAAGAAGAGCATCTAAGGATTTTTGCCCTTTGGTAAAGGTGATCAAAGCGGACTTCAAATTTTCCTTTTCTTCTTCAAGCTTAGCAATATAATCATGTAAATTATCTACCTTGTTATGAAGACTAATAACTTCTTTCTTTAATGTAGAGTTAGAAGCCTCAAGCTTTTGGCTTGCCTTATAAAGAGCTTCAAAGCCTCTTTCTATATCCTCTTCATCTATATCATTTGTATCAATATCATCAAATGAATTTCTATTTATAGAGTTTGAACTAAAAAAGTCAGAATTTACCTCTAATTCATTTTCTCTTTCATGAGCCATCAGAGCTAGATTTGTGGTTTCTTCTTCGGATTGATCTTCTTCTGGTTCTTCATTTGAATCCCATGATATTTTACTGACATAGGCTTTCTTCTTATCTTGACCCTTTGGACACTCAGTTTTGAAGTGGCCAGGCTTTCTGCATTCATAACAAACTATTTCTTTTCTGTTAGAAAAAGAAGGTTTATCCATAGAGATGTATTTACCTTTATTCTCTCTTGATGTCTGTCTCTTGTTGAAGAACTTTCTTCCTTTCCTTTTGAGGAATTTTTGAAAGTTCTTAGTGATTAGAGACATCTCCTTTTCTGATATACTCAGATTTTCGTCTTCATCGCTTTCATCATTAGAAGAGTTTGCAGCTTTGAGTGCAATAATAGTCTTTCTCTTTGGCTCTTTCGTTTCTGTCCACTTGTCATCTTCATTTAACTCAACTTCATGAGTTAGGAGAGATCCAATAAGCTCATCCATGCGGACTATGTTGAGATTCTTTGATTCTTTTATAGCTGTAACCTTAGGTCTCCATTTTGGAGGAAGTGACCTGAGAATCTTTCTCACATTTTTGAACTTGGTGTAGGTCTTCCCTAAGCCCTTCAACTTGTTTATGATGTTAGTAAATCTCAAAAACATATTAGCAATGGTTTTATTTTCTAACATCTTAAATAATTCATATTCAGTCACAAATTTATCAATTTTTTATTCTTTCACTTGTGTTGTTTCTTCATAGAAAACGACAAGAGTATCCTAAATCTCTTTGGCAGACTCACACATGGTTATTTTATCAAATTCAGATTCGCTTAATGCGTATTGCAAAAAGGTAATAGCTTTAAAGTTGTGTTGAATTTTTTCCTTTTCAATTGGAGATAGTTCATCAGTGGTTTTGGGTACATTCTCATCACCTACCTTCTTAGTGAAAATATATGGTCCATTTTCAATAACATGCCAGATATCTAAGTTATGTACACATGTAAAGTTCTTAAATCTAATTCTCCAATATGCAAAATTATCACCATTAAACAGTGGAGGTCTTGAGACATATAGTCCTTTGAGTGCATTGTGGTGTGCTGTCATGGATCTTTAGTCTCTGTGTATTGAGCTTCTGCTCTGATACCAATTGTGAGATAACCTAGAGGGGGGTGAATAGGTTATCACTAGTGAATTTTTAACCTTTTTCGATTTGTCTTCCAATTAAGTGTTTAAAGCAAAATAGCAAACAAAAATAATGCGAAAAAAGGAAGACACAATATTTATAGTGGTTCGCCTACACTAAGCCTACATCCACTCCTCTCAACCTTAAGAGAATTCCACTAGTAGCTTCCTTTCAGTACAGTAGGTGGGAAGAACATATTTACAATCTTTTTAACAGGATAAGAGGATTCTAGCTCTTTTTCACAGGATAAGAGGATCCTAACTCTTTTTCATAGGATAAGAGGATCCTAACTCTTTTTCATAGGATAAGAGGATCCTACACACTAATCTAAGTATAGTCTAGATTAATGTGAAAATGCTTTCTTAACTTAAAAGCATAAACAATTGAAAGATAAAAGATAAGGATTATATAGGCAAGGAATGTGACATGTATTCCTTGCAAGTGAAGAATGATGTGTACATGAATGCTTAATGAAGTGCCTTCAAGATGATAATGCTTGAATATAAATATTGAGAAGGTCTTTGATGTGTTGAAGTTCTCTCTGAATGTGTTTATAAGAGATGGCTTAACTTCAATAAGGAGAGCTTGAGATTGATGCTTGAATATAGCTCTCACTTGATTTGAAACTCACACAAACAAGTCTTTAATGGCTCGTACTTGAGGGGTTTTAAGTGTTGTATATAGAGCTAAGAAGCTGCTCTATATATACAAAAAGTCTAGAGTGGGTTTGAGTCACAACGGATTAAAAACGACTAGTTTTTAGTCAAATCGGTCGACCACTTTGTGTGCCAGTCGACCTCTTTAAGAGAGTTGTTGCAAAACATGGCCGTTGGAGTCAAATTGCACCAACCTGATTGACCGATTGTGGAACCGATTGGTGTTGGGCGACCGGTTCCACAACTAGTACATCCCACTTCAGCTACTATGACCAGTGATCGATCTGTGTAAAGATCAACCGGTCGACCGGTTCTAAAATTGGTTCACAAACAGGGTATTTTTGGCAATATTTCTTATGGGTACTTACACATATTAAACCCTATTAATGCTAAGGCTATATTATAGTATATAATCTAGCCTCCTAAGGTCTCTAAAATGTATGATGTATGCAATGCAAATTTCATTAAGAATATCATGCAATAAATTGTGCGTAAGTGGTGTGTCCCTAAAGGTATAAGTCTTCGGTCATCGAGCTTCATCTTGACACCTTCAAAGATGTTCTTCAATCTTCAAAAGATCTTGTTTAGATCTACCTATTGATGAAGCTTCGCATGACTTTTCAGCATCCTTGATCATCCAAGTTATTTGATTCTTTGGTTCTGTGCTTCTTGGCTTGATGTCCATCTTCAAACATGTTTGTTTGTTAACATCAAAACCAATGATTGGGGAGGGAAGTGATTTACCAACACTTCCCAGGGCTACACCAATGGGTCCTAGGCCCTAATCCTAGGTAGCGACTCCATTTCATTTAATTGTATGACCCCCATCCCCTGTTAAATCATAACCTTCGAGAAGATACATTCCTTCTCTCTCCAACCGATGAGCATAACCCAACCCCTGTCTGAACTAAGCATCGTCGAAATGCACATAGTTCCCGAAAAAGAACAGATCCTCATAGTAGCGACTTTGCTAGGGAATGATGGTCAAGCTTTCAATACTAGATGCGGAACGTAATAATATTCTTCCTTCTGCATTATTGATTGATAACATGTTTGGCTAACCCCTTTTGTGTACTAACTACATCATGCATCATGTTCGAAATGAAGTCAAATGACGAGGGTACTCCTTGTTGTGCCTCTACCCCCGGGGAGGTGGGGCAAATCATACTAAATACTCTGAGATCAGATGATCCCCGGTTCCACTACCACTATCACACACACACAACACTTCATGGAAACACACAGCCTTGTGGTTAGTCATTGGACCCCATATGTAGATATGGGTAATTCGCAGCGAAGCCACAGCCCTTGATATTTACTGTACGAGTTTAGAATCACCGACGAGGGTATTCACTAGTGTGCCATAGGGTACTTTGCTACTAAAAAAGGGCACTAGTTTGATTACTCTGAGATCATGTGACCTACTCTCCAGGTATAATAAAAGCACCATGTGCCGACAATTCACGACCATGAGCGATAGGTATATCGGTTCTATCAAGGGTAACCTTTTTCTGTCCTATTAGCCTACCCATTGCATGCATCATATAGGAAATTAGACCATATATGATTAAGATATGCCACAAACTAATGTAGCAACCCTTCGGGACTGAAAACGAGGTTCTTTACAGTATATCCTCCTTAATGTAGTTTACTCGTCATGGGAAAGAGCTCCATTTACCCCTCAGATGTCCCTCGATAGTCCCTCGATAGTCCCTCGATGAAAGCGACATAATCATCCTGGATGGTGTATCAAAAAAAAATGTAGCCTCGATAGTCCCTCGAAAAATGGTACACCGCCGAGGACATTATGTCAATAATGGAGCTTTGGTTATCCCAAAATGGAAGGTACTCTACATTAACTGAGGATAGACCGTCCGGAGATCCTCGAGAAAGCCTCTTCGTGATGATCTTAATTCAATCTCTGGGAGCCATTGAACAAGGAAGGATTTAGGGTAAGATTATATCGACCTATAAGGCTGTGGGAGTTGTTCCCAGGTCATTTTAAAGTCTGGTGGAGACCCCACCACTAATTACCCGAGTGAGGTGAAGCGAAGAGGTCAGAAATGGATCGTTATGCTACCCAACCACTATTTGTATATTTGCTTTGTAAACCAGAACATAGATATGTATATATACATATATAAAGAAATAAAAAAAAAAGATAAAAAAGAAGAAGAATGATAATTTGTTTGTCATCCAAAATCTTAAAGCAATCTTTTACCCTTGCAAGGCACAATTCCATGATGAAAGAACCCTTTGTTGCCCGCTTGGGACGATTAGGCCGGCCAAGTAACTCAGCCCAACCTCCACAAGTCTCCATCCCCTTCATCCAACAGAAATCCCAGCCCATCTTCTAGTCCCGCGAGGTAGAGTCTAGTAAGGTCACCTCCTCTTACAAGTACCATGGATCCACCAGAGGCCAGTTCTTCGAAAGAAGTTTTGAGTCAAGAAATGGTCAGCATGAGAAGAGAGATGACTAAGATGAGGCATCTAGTTACATAGATGGTTCAGGAAATGCAAAGTCAGTCTCGAGGAGACAATGTACAAATCCCCAGAGAACCTAGGGTGACGCCCATACGCGGGGTACAACCCAAGGTTGTGATAAAGAAGGAAGAATTTATAGTCCTTAACCCCACAAAATCCCCCTAAGACTGAAAGAGAGAAACAGATGAGGGAGAAAGTTAAAAAATTTGAGATTGCTGTGCAAGGGTGTCACACCCCAAACCACCCCCTAGGAGGATTGGGTAGGTGACCCGAAATGCATAACGACAATTCACCAAAATCCCACGGATCTAGAAGCAGTGCTTACGATCATGGAACCATAACCATCTCTTTACCATAGGCAAGATCAGAGTGCAGCAAATAAACTACAGTTCAATAATAAAAGGAAGCATAGCAATACGGGAAAACAGTGATAGTATATACATATAAAAGTTTTACATTTCCCATCAACCCACACACAAAGAAAACAAGGAAGCAAAGCTGATAAGTACAGTACTACATACAAAGACATGTACAGGGCGAGCATACTCAACCCCAAAAAGGAAAAAGAAAAACTACAACAACCAAGTCAGAATGGGGATAACTCTAAATAACCCAAAAGGAGTCCCAAAGTCAAAAAGCTGTCACAAACACACTTCAATGGTCTTCATCAACAACCATCGAAAATGTACGCAGGATCGGTATGACCTCCGTCGGGGTCCACACCAATATCATCGTAACAACCAAAAGTCTCCTCCTCAAAATGACCCGCCATGCCACAGTGGCATCCACCTGCAAAATCATCTAAGAAAAACATTGCATAACAGAGTGTGAGCCCCACTGAGCTCGTGAGAAAATAACATCAATCATGCATGCACATGGAATCACAATTCACAATTCATATGGTCCTACATGATATGCAAGTCCAATTTAATTATTAGCCACCTAACAATACAACTAAGTCGGGTCTATGCTACTACAATCCCCAATAAATGTATCCCTGGTGCGGGCTTCTAACCCCTTCCCGCGATACACCCATTGAGTTGTCAGAGAGGACGAGTCAGCTCCCGCATTCGTTCACCAAGGTCAGCCCGACCAGCCCTCTGTGATTAACCCGTGGGACAATCCATGTCTTTCTTTTCTTTTCTTTTCTGGCTTAAAGCCCATGTGTACCATTCTGGTGTTCTATACATTCATGCACCATTCCGGTGTTCTATTCATTTCTTTTTCTCTTTTCTCTTTTTCTGATGGTCGCCCCCACAGGCATCGAACACCTTAACCCCTGTTGGCAAGGGTGCCTAGCACGGGTGATGAAACTCTAGCCCCATGTCTATATGGCATCGTATGAGTCAGGTGGTGTCAACCGCATCCCATACTACGGGCTACCATGGCCTCATTTCCAAGCCGACCACGGCATCTAATCTAACATTCACAATCATCATAGAAGAATTCACATTGTTGATCAATAGACAGTCATTATGTAGTGATTTGAGTAATTGAACAGAAGTAAATAACACAGCAATTATATTCAATTCTTATTAGCCAGCATTGGATCATAATAACATTTACACATATGATAGAATTATTCACTCACCTGCACTTGGCTCTAGGTATTCAATCACAATCTCAGTTCCAGCAGTTGTCTGGTCGTTGACCTCGAGCATGGAATCAGGTCCTAGATGTAAATCAAAAGTTGTTATGTTACGTTATCAGTCTATCACTAGAAGTCCTAGGGTTACCCTAAACTTACTGGGTTGACCCGGGGTTTAGTTGGTTACACTTGGAATCACTGGGCCTTGCACTGGACCTTAGGTCATGTCTCGGTGCATCAACCAGTGCCAGTGGCTCAAAGGGTAAAATGGTCATTTTAATGGTAGTATCTGACCCTAGGTCAGAATATGTTTACAGTGCTGTCCACAACTTGTCTGTGCTGTAGGACCAAGCACAGTGGGGCTTCCTTTACCTGCGGGGCCCACTAAGGTTCCAAAACATTTCCATAAAAGGACAGATGTGGGGAAGGGCTTTTTGGTAATTTTCCAACCTTCCCACAGTGTCCAGGGGTCAGTGGGTGAGATTCCCCAGGTCTGTCCATCAATCCAACCAATTTCCCTTCACTGGGAGTTGGCTCTGACATCGCCCAAAGGCTGCAAATCGATGTTGGGCTGAGTTCCCAAGGCTGGGCTTTTCAGGCTAGGCTTATACATGATCTTCTGCATGTTTAGGGGATCAGGTAGCCCCTGAGATGGCCTACCTAATGGTCCAATTGAATCATCCATCAGATCCACCATCAGGCTGCCAGAGCTACCCAAGCAGTCCAGATGAATAGTACCATAGGGTTTTGGCCAGGCTTGGGAGCTGGTTTCAGCCACATGCAAGGCTGGAAATGCATGAATAATAAGGGTTCAAGGCTGTAATCACCTAGGGTTTCGTCTCTGCAGCCCTACCTTGTACCCAGGGTTCCAAATCACAGATCAATAGGGCCATCTGGCAGTGCAGGTGGGCACAACCAGGTTTCGGCCAAAGGAACAGCATAACTAAATGCTCAAAATACATAAAATTCCAGATCTTCCATGCACAAGGTCTGCATGGCAGATCTGGACCAGTACTAGGCAAACCCTAGCTAGTTTGGGCTGCCCAGGAAGCATAAACATAGAAAATGAGAAAGGGAAATAGAAACAGCAGGCATAGAGGGTGTTCTTATACCTGCACTGAGCCTAGAGAGGCTCGGTTCCAGCCTAGATGGGTGGTGGCAGCAGCCCTTCTTCTTCCTTCCTTCTTCCTTCTTCTCCTTCTTCTTCTTTCTTTCTTCTTTCTCTCCTTTCTCTCCTGCGGATTCTCCTAGAGCTGAAATCTCTAAATGAGTCCTAAGCCTCCCCTATTTATAGACCAAGACCAACTAAGGTCTGTTTGGTCACTAAGTCCCTTTTTAAAAATCAATTTTTGAACTGATTTCGACTGATTCTGGGCTCATCGGTGGGGTCCACAGTGAACTGAGGTCATGAGGTGATCCCTCAGACTTCCCTCTATCAGTGGAGGGTGCCTATGTTTATATTGGGTGGTCCCCATAAATAAAATCCATTAAAATATTCAAAATCAGTCACTGGGCGATGTCTCTGGGCCTTGATGCATCGCCCAGTGCCATCGCCTAGAGAATTCCAGCAAGCTGAAATTCAATGGGGCTTGCACAGGGTTTGACCCTAAGTCAGGGTATTGTCTCCACATGCCTAATAGGAGATTTTACACACTTTTCACATAGGTGCATCCCACTATTTGGGGAGGAGAGAGATTACCTAGGATCCAAGTCATACATCAAGCTTTGAGCAGTTGCAAGGGTCTGCTATCCATCTTCTGACAGGTATATAAGGAAACCTGTTCAAGGTATTCTCATTGATCTCATTAAGTGGTGTGATGCTCCACAGTGATCCTAGTTGCCTGGACAGGGGTTCCTGCCCTTAAATCAATAATCCAACCAGTTAGGAGTAGGGTTTGACATTTCTCCCCACCTTACAAAAATTTCATCCCCAAAATTTTCTTACCTTGTAATCCAAAAAGTTGGGGATACTTCTCCTTCATTTCCTCTTCACGTTCCCATGAAGCTTCTTCTACAGGGTTGTTTCCCCATCAAACCTTTACAAAAGTGATGGTGCGGTTATGGAGGTTATGCTCCTTTCTGCCCAATATCTCCATGGGTTGTTCTTCATATGTCATGTCCACGTCTAATTGTTCAGGTTCAGCTGACAATACATGTGTTGGATTGTTTAAATACTTTCATAGCATTGACACATAAAAAACATCATGGACGCCTGACAAGGATGGTGGTAGAGCCAGTTGGTATGCTACGGGTCCCACTTTGTTAAGAATTTCATATGGACCGATGAATCTTGGGCTCAACTTGCCCTTCTTGTTGAAACGTAGCAATCCCTTGGTTGGAGATACTCGAAGGAATACTTTTTCTCCAACCCTCAAACTCAATATCTTTCATTCGATTATCCGCATAACTTTTCTGTCTCGACTGGGCTGTCTTGATCTTTTCTCTTATGACATCCACCTTGTCGCAGGTCGCTTGAATCATTTCAGGTCCGAGATATTTCTGCTCACCAACTTCATCCCAATATAGCGGAGTTCGACATTTCCTTCCATAGAGTGCTTCGAATGGTGCCATGCCAGTGGTGGAGTGATAGCTATTATTGTATGCAAATTCCACCAAAGGTATGTGAGCATACCAACTGTCATTCATTTTCAAAACACAGGCTCGGAGCATGTCCTCCAGATTCTGAATGGTTCTTTTTGATTGTTCATCTGTCTACGGATGGAAAGCCATGCTAAGATTTAGTTGAGATCCCAATGTCTTCTGCAAACTTCTCCAAAACCTTGAGGTGAACCGAGGATCTTTGTCAGACACAATACTGACAGGCACGCCATGTAAGTGAACTATGTTTTCAGTGTATATCTGAGCAAGCTTCTCCGTTAGATAGCTTATTTTGATTGGTATGAAGTGAGGTGCCTTTGTTAGTCCATCTACAATCACCCAGATTGCATTCATACCTTTCCTGGTGTTGGGCAGATTTGTCACAAATTCCATAGTGATCCTTTCCCACTTCCATTGAGGTATGGGAAGTGGCTGCAACAATCCGTACGGTCGGTGTCTTTCTCCCTTTATTTGTTGACAGGTGAGGCACTTGGACACGTATATTGCTATGGTCTCCTTCATTCCCATCCACTAGTAATACTTCTTCAAATCTTTGTACATCTTTGTACTTCCGGGGTAGATTGTGTAGGGTGAGTTGTGTGCCTCTTTAAGAATTCGGTCTTGGATGTCAAAATCATCAGGCACGCACAGTCTGTCTCGAAACTTCAATGCACCATCATGGGCCAAGGAAAAATCTGGGTCCTTATGGACACCTTGTTGAACTTCCCAAATTATTTTGGCCAGCTCGGGATCTAATGGTTGTTTTGCAATTATTTCCTCTCGTATCGATGGCTACAGGTTCATAGCTGTAAATTGCATAGCCGTTCCTTCGATCATGAGTTCTAGATCAAATTTCTGAGGTTCTTCTATTAATTGCTCACTTACGACCAAAGATGCGAGGGACGCAGTCTGAGATTTCCTGCTTAATGCATCCACAACAATGTTGGCCTTACCTGGGTGGTACTGGATTTCACAGTCATAATCTTTTACCAATTCCAGCCATCGCCTCTATCTCATATTCAGCTCCTTTTGGATGAAGAAATACTTTAGACTTTTGTGATCGCTGAAGATCTCGCTCTTTTCACCATATAGGTAATGTCGCCAGATTTTTAATGCGAAAACTACCACCGCCAACTCTAAATCATGAGTGGGGTAATTCTTCTCATGTTCTTTTAACTGCCTGGAGGCGTAGGTGACCACTTTACCTTTCTGCATCAGGATGCCACCCAATCCTGTTCTGGATGCGTCGGTATATACTACCATTCCTCCGGTACCATCCGAAATGGTTAGAACTGGAGCTGATACCAACCGGTTCTTCAATTCCTGAAAGCTTTTCTCGCACGCTACATTCCATTCAAACTTAGCACCCTTCCTTGTGAGTTTCATCATGGGCGCCGAGATCCATGAGAAATTTTCAATAAATCGTCGATAATAACCAGCCAATCCTAAGAAACTTTGGATCTCAGTGGCATTCTTCGGAGTCTCCCACTCGAGAACTGCTTTCACCTTGCCTGGGTCTACTTTTGATGCCGTCTTTGGTGACAATGTGTCCTAGGAATCCGATTTGGTGAAGCCAAAATTCACACTTACTGAATTTGGTGAAAAGCTGGTGTTCTCGCAATCGCTGCAACACGAAAGTAAGGTGTCGTGCGTGCTCTTCCTCACTCTTAGAGTTCACCAGGATGTCATCAATAAATACTATGATGAACTTATCCAGCACGTCATGGAATACTCTGTTCATCATATCCATGAATGTTGCCAGGGCGTTGGTTAATCCGAACGACAGAACTAAAAATTCATAATGTCCATATCGAGTTCGGAACGCCATTTTATGAATGTCACCGCTTTTGATCTTCAGTTGATGGTATCCTGACCTAAGATCAATCTTGGAGAAAACTCTTGCTCCTTGTAGCTGATCAAATAGGTCGTTGATACGTGGCAACGGATATCGATTCTTGATCGTCGATTTATTCAACTTGCGGTAGTCGATACACAGTCATATGCTACCATCCTTCTTCTTTACGAACAACACGGGTGCTCCCCAGGGTGATACACTGGGTCGTATAAATCCCTTCTTCAGTAAGTCTTGAAGTTGTGCTTGCAACTCTTTTAACTCGATAGGTGCCATACGATATGGTGCCTTAGATACCGGTGCTCCACCAGGAATCATATCAATCATGAACTCTATATCGCGGGCCGGCGGCAGCTGAGTTAGATCTTCTAAAAATACATCGGGAAACTCTCTAACAACGTGGAGTTCCTCCAAGGGTTTTATCTTCGCCTCCGTGTCTATCACAGTGGCTAAAAAGCCTTGGCATCCTTCTTCTAGTAACTTTTGCGCCTGGAGTGCGAATAATGTTATCCTTCTAGATGTCCTCTTTGGTTCACTTTGATAGGTGAAGTCTGACCCATCTTCTAGTTTAAATTTTATCTTTTTCTCCGCACATAAGATGATTGCACCATATACAAATAGCCAATCCATGCCTAGTATCACATCAAAATCATTTATATCCATCTTTATCAGTCGTGCGGTTAGTTTTCTCCCACAAATTTCAATCTGACAAGGGTCATAGACCTCCTTCAAACTCACAACACTCCCTGTCGGTGTGTTGACTACTAGCTCGTGCCCGATGTCCCTTGGTTGATCTTTCATCTTACCCGCAAAAGTTGAGAAGACGAAAGAGTGGGTCGCGTCCGAGTCAAATAATACTCGTGCTGGTATAGTTGAGACATTCAGGGTACCTAGGGTTCTTAGGTAATTTAGGTTACATGTAGTAATTCAATTATTCCCTATAGTTAAGTAGTGTTCAGCAACTTACCTGTCAATATGTCAGGGTTTGCCTTAGCTTCTTCATTTGTTAAAGCATACACCTTTCCTTGCATCCGATTGTCCCGTGGCTGAAATGGCCTAGCGTAGGGCTGGTTTGATGAGTTGTTGCCATACCCACGTGATCTGCAATCTCTGGCCATATGTCCTTCCTTGTTGCACAGATAGCACTTAAAGGGTGGAGCTCCAGCTGTTGAAGCTTTGCTCGCTTAACTTGTTGCTGGTTGGGCTAGCGAGGCTGCTGTCGTCGCTTGACTCGTAGTAGGTTGAGCAGACCGAGTAATTGTAGGGTGAAAAGAATTCTAACCCACGCTCGGCCTACAATACAAAGTCGAAGTAGGGCTTGAACTCAAACTTCTATAAACTTTATTTGGCCATCCAAAGGTTTGAAAATTGTTTGGCCTTTTGTTCAAACCAGACGATGTCACAGTCTTTTCTTCCTCCTTTTCCTTAAACCTATCCTCCATTATCTTTGCTTTCTCGACCATTTGAGCATAATCCCGAATATCCATGATTGACAGTACTGACCCAATTTTAGTTTTGAGTCCCTTCTCAAATTTTTTGGCCTTACTAACTTCCCCTTTCAGGTGCTCTGGGGCAAAATGGAACAGATCTGCAAATCGCTGTTGATAGTCCAACACTGATTTAGTTCCTTGCACCAGCGCAATAAATTCTGCTTCTTTCCTGTCCTTAAAACTCTCAGGGAAATAGTTCTTGAAGAAAATCTCCTTGAACTGTGCCCACGTGGGATTTGGGTGAGCAGCTTCCAAATTTGGCCTAGTTGCCTTCCACCAAGCTTCGGCTTCATTCTGCAACTGATAACCCGTACAAATAATCTTTTGTGCGTCCATGCACTCAAGTACTTTAAATGCCTTTTCTAGGGCACTAATCCATCATTCCGCTGCATTGCCTCAGAGGTTATTTTCAAAAATGCAGGCGGTTGAAGTTTCTTGAATCTCTCCATAACCTTGGCAGTGGAATTTTTTGCTAAATGCTGAGGCACAGGTGGTGGAAATAGCACTGGTCGATTGGGTGGTGGTGGGGGTGCTGCGTGCTCGTGCATCATGGTTGCAAACTGTGTAGACATCTGACCAAGCAATTCCTGTTGTTGTTGCATGGTCTGCATCATCGTGGTCATGAATGCAGTCACGTCACCGGCTGCCACACTTGACGGAGGTGCTGCTGTAGTAGCTTATGCAGCCGTTGGTGCTCCTGATGAAGCTGGCGATGCCTTAGAGTTTTGAGCCTCAGTTTCGTTAGGCAGCTCAACCTCTGGTACAACCCTAGGTTGTTTACCTTTATGACCTCCACGAGAACTTCTAGTGTTGACTATTGTCGCTTCTCTGAAAAGAGGAGCGTGTTCAATATTCTAATTTCATCTATGTGGATCAACAGTTGTTTTCTAGCTAAGCAGGTACAAATCCAGTCCACAGTTCCCATGAGTATCATGAGTCACACCAGTAAGGTGGATTGTTAGATTCACTGTCTTGGTTTATTAGGTGATGTGTCTTATTGAATGCCTTATGTTCCTCTTTCTTATGCATTTTATGTGTCAATATGCTATGGATGGCACTATTGAAAATTTTTAGATTTTTAAATAAAGACTTTTAATTATTTACCTGATCTAGCAAGCAAGCATCTCCAGCTTCTTCCCGATCACAAACTCCATTGCCAGTAGAAATTCTATGTTAGCCCTTACCTCTCTAGCTAATCTCATAAAATATTCTTGTTCCTCGGGTCCACTAATGGTAGCGATGGCCAAGTAAAAGTCTAGTCGATTCTCAGCTCGGGGTAACACTAATCGTATCCATCTCAGTCTCTCTCGTAGATGTCTAATGTAAATCATGATGTTGGGGTCTCCAGCCTTAGTCAAGATAGTGGGTCTTGTCACATAGAATGGTTCTAGACATTAGGGCATACTTAATTAAAACAAATCAAGTACACAACTACTGGGCCTGAAATAACTAAAGATCAATGAAACAAATTCTTAAGTTGGCTCGAGGTACCCTAGCATCTAGGTGTTTGATTTACTACGAACCCTATTAGGTCCTATTCTCAGCCATCCTAGGCCTTGGTTAGGATGAGATCTACGCTCCCTGTACTTACTAATCCCTTACTACAACATACCAACTTATCTAAGTTCTGTTTGCATAGCAGCACTCCAAGCAGTTCGTACATCAATATGCAAACATGTGGTAATTAGGTAGTACACACCAATCATTATACACATTTATCTATATATATTAAATATTTATCATAAGCACGACAACAAAAGTTTTTTTTTTCCAAGCCCTATGTGCTCTATTCAACCCTCAAATAGAAATTTCACCCCTTGGGTTTAAGAAGGTTGTGTTTGCTTAGTACTCGATTAAATTATTATTTTTTTTTATATATATATATTTTTTAAACCTTCTGAGAAAGTTCATATTTTTATGTTCATTAAGGGTAATATGGTCAAATCTCAAGTCCTTGTATGTGAATAACCTAAAACAGAAAAAGTGCACACACTGGGCGATGTCTCTGGGCATTGCCACATCGCCCAGTGCCATCGCCCAGAGAATCGGGCACAGGCTTTTTAAGTCCGAGAGGGCCCCATTTTGGTTCTATTCCTCTCAAAACTTAACTAAACACCTAGGAGAAGCTCTTGGAGGGTAGTGTGACCTAGTCCACACCAAATCTTCACAAACCCCCGTGGTTTTTTGCGAGTCTACGGGTGCCTAGGTATGCTTTCTTCTCTACATTACCTAAATAGTTGTTTATTTCTTTAAATCTTTCCTTGGGTTAGGGTTTCTTTTGTTTTCCTTGTCCTAATCTAATTATTTTTGTTATTCCTTGTAGAAGATGTCTACAAGCCATCGTACCGCTAGGAAATCGGTAGCCCAAAAGAGGCTACGGGTCGAATCCGAGGAATCTTGCTATTCTTCGGTACCACCTTCGTCCCCTAGAGAAGATTCATCTTCCGAGGAACCAGATTTCGACCACCAACTTTTCTCTAGGTATGAGTACGCTAAGGAGTGGAAGAATTTCATTTCCGTAAAGATAGTGAATGGCCGGGTGGTGCAAGTAGAGGACTTCCACCAATACAACCTCTTTACCAGATTCAATGCCCTAGGTTGGGCATCGATGTTATCTCCTACCGAGCCTTGTTATCCCAACTTGGTTCGGTACTTCCACTGTAACCTGGGGCCTTCTAGTGCCCAGGAGTTTGGAGTGGAGAGTAGGGTGAAGGGAGTGGATACCAGGCTGTCCACTACCCTATTGGTAGAGATCCTGGGTTTACCTGACATAGGAGAGAGGGTTTACTATCAGCCTCGTATGGACATATCTGAGATGTTCTCTTTGGAGACCAGGAGAACAGTCTTCCAAGCTTTGAGAGGTTCTCCGGACACGCCTAAGTCTGAGACCTCTTACAAGCCAAGTGCTAGGGTGATTAGTAGGTGTGTGACTTACAACATCTACCCTAAAGGCGGTAACAAGGGTAGCATATCCATGATGAGGGCATACATTACTTACTGCCTCTTGGGAGCTAGTCAGGGGGGTCCAATCATCAACCTCCCATATCTGTTACTTCAGTTGATGCTTTATCACGCTCGGAACCCAGCTGATGGGAACCTTCCCTATGGGAGATTTCTCATCTCGGTCTTTCGATATTTTGGGGTGCCATTGGAGGGTGAGTACATTGATAAGACCAGATGCAGGCCCATAGATAAGACTTCCATTCTGACGATGAAGGTGCCTAGGGAGGAACCACCAGAGGATGAGGGGCAGATGGGGATACAGCAGGGAGAGGAGCATGGAGTGGAGCATGGTGATGATGTGCATGATGAGGAGGTGCAGAGGATGGAGCAGGGAGACACTCAAGGGGATACCCAGGGCATACGTGTAGAGGAGCAGGGTATAGGTCCAGGTGACTTCGAGGGTTTTGACACTTAGTTTATTGACTTACTTGCATATGAGACGACAGGTACTACTAGCTCTCAGGTTCCAGGACCTTCTGATTGGGCGCAAATGTTGACACATCTCCAGAGTCTTGGCACTCAGCTCTCTAGCTTGGCAACTAGTGTGGATTAGGGCTTCACTTCCTTGGAGATGAGAGTGGGGTCTGTCGAGCAGCGTTTGGACTTTTGGGACAGGTTCTACAGAGTTGACTCTCGCCAAACTCAGCCTCCTCCTAGTGATCTGCATTCGACTGAGTAATTCCAATAGTTCCGGACATTCTTGCTACGTGGTTCTGATCACTTTGTTTTTATGCTTGTGTACTTTTCCTCTTTTTGTTTTTTTTTTATATAGATCAGCTATGTATTTATTGCATTTTAGCCCATGTAATTAAAGCTTATGTAATGGCTTAACTATAATTATCTTTTAGTTAATGGAAATTATGTACTTTTGTTTATTTACATCTACCCCCTTTATAAATTTTAATTATTACATGTTTTACTGTTTAAGCTTATTAGTCCTAGTCTGCAATCCATAATCATAAGAAGAGCCTCCCGCTCTGATACCAAGCTCTGTCACACCCCAAACCACCCCCTAGGAGGATTGGGTAGGTGACCCGAATTGTATAACGACAATTCGCCAAAATCCTACGGATTTAGAAGCAGTGCTTACGATCATGGAACCACAACCATCTCTTTACCATAGGCAAGATTAGAGTGCAGTAGATAAACTACAGTTCAATAATAAAAGGAAGCATAGCGATACGAGAAAACAGTGATAATATATACATATAAAAGTTTTAGATTTCCCATCAACCCACACAAAGAAAACAAAGAAGCAAAGCTGATAAGTACAGTACTACATACAAAGACATGTACAGGGCGAGCATACTCAACCCCAAAAAGGAAAAAGAAAAACTACAACAACCAAGTCAGAACGGGGATAACTCCAAATAACCCAAAAGGAGTCTCCAAGTCAAAAAGCTATCACAAACACAATTCAATGGTCTTCATCAATAACCACAAAAAATGTGCGTAGGATCGGTATGACCTCCGTCGGGGTCCACACCAATATCATCGTAACAACCAAAATTCTCCTCCTCAAAATGACCCGCCATGCCATAGCGGCATCCACCTACAAAATCATCTAAGAAAAACATTGCATAACAGAGTGTGAGCCCCACTGAGCTCATGAGCAAATAACATCAATCATGCATGCACATGCAATTACTATTCATAACTCATATGGTCCTACATGATATGCAAGTCTAGTTTAATTATTAGCCACCTAGCAATACAACTAAGTCGAGTCTGTGCTACTACAATCCCCAATACATGTATCCCTGGTGCGGGCTTCTAACCCCTTCCAACGATACACCCATTGAGTTGTCGGAGAGGACCAGTCAGCTCCCGCATTCGTTCACCAAGGTTAGCCTGACCAGCCCTCTGTGATTAACCCGTGGGACAATCCATTTCTTTCTTTTCTTTTCTTTTCTGGCTTAAAGTCCATGTGCACCATTCTGGTGTTCTATACATTCATGCACCATTCCGGTGTTCTATTCATTTATTTTTCTCTTTTCTCTTTTTCTGATGGTTGCCCCCACAGGCATCCAACACCTTAACCCCTGTTGGTAAGGGTGCGTAGCACGGGTGATGAAACTCTAGCCCCATGCCTATATGGCATCGTATGAGTCAGGTGGTGTCAATCGCATCCCATACTATGGGCTACCACGGGCCTCATTTCCAAGCCGACTACGGCATCTAATCTAACATTCACAATCATCATAGAAGAATTCACAGTGTTGATCAACAGACAGTCATTATGCAGTGATTTGAGTAATTGAACAGAAATAAATAACACAGCAATTATATTCAATTCTTATTAGCTGGCATCAGATCATAGTTACATTTACACATATGATAGAATTATTCACTCACCTGCACTTGGCTCTAGGTATTCAGTCACAATCTCAGTTCCAGCAGTTGTCTGGTCGTTGACCTCGAACACAGAATCAGGTCCTAGATGTAAATCAAAAGTTGTTATGTTAAGTTATCAGTCTGTCATTGGAAGTCCTAGGGTTACCCTAAACTTACTGGGTTGACCCAGGGTTTAGTTGGTTACACTTGGAATCACTGTGCCTTGCACTGAACCTTAGGTCATGTCCCGGTGCATCAACCAGTGCCAGTGGCTCAAAGGGTAAAATGGTCATTTTAATGGTAGTACCTAACCCTAGGTCAGAATATGTTTACAGTGCTATCCACAGCTTGTCTGTGCTGGAGGACCAAGCACAGCAGGGCTTCCTTTACCTGCGGGGCCCACTAGGGTTCCAAAACATTTCCATGTAAGGACAGATGTGGGGAAGGGCTTTTTGGTAATTTTCCAACCTTCCCACGGTGTCCAAGGGTCAGTGGGTGAGATCCCCCAAGTTTGTCCATCAATCCAGCCAATTTCCCTTCACTTGGCATTGGCTCTGGGCGATGTCTGCATTGCCCAGTGCATCGCCTAGAGGCTGCAAATCGATGTTGGGCTGAGTTCCCAAGGTTGGGCTTTTCAGGCTAGGCTTATACTTGATCCTCTACATGTTTGGGGGATCAGGTAGCACATGAGATGGCCTGCCCAATGGTCCAATTGGATCATCCATCAGATCCACCATCAGGCTGCCAAAGCTGCCCAAGCAGTCCAGATGAATAGTGCCACAGGGTTTTGGCCAGGCTTGGGAGCTGGTTTCAGCCACATGCAGGGCTGGAAATGCATGAATAATAAGGGTTCAAGGCTGCAATCAACTAGGGTTTGGTCTCTACAGACCTAGCTTGTACCCAGGGTTCCAAATCACAGATCAATAGGGCCATCTGGCAGTGCAGGTGGGCACAGCCAGGTATCGGCCATAGGAACAGCATAACTAAATGCTCAAAATACATAAAAATTCCAGATCTTCCCTGCACAAGGTCTGCATGGCAGATCTGGACCAGTACTGGGCAAACCCTAGCTAGTTTGGGCTGCCCAGGAAGCATAAACACAGAAAATGAGAGAGGGAAATAGAAACAGCAGACATAGAGGGTGTTCTTATACCTTTACAGAGCCTAGAGAGGCTCGGTTCCAACCTAGATGGGTGGTGGCAGCAGCCCTTCTTCTTCCTTCCTTCTTCCTTCTTCTCCTTCTTCTTCTTCCTTTCTTCTTTCTCTCCTTTCTCTCCTATGGATTCTCCTAGAGCTGATATCTCTAAATGAGTCCTAAGCCTCCCCTATTTATAGACCAAGACCAACTAAGGTCTATTTGGTCACTAAGTCCCTTTTTAAAAATCAGTTTTTGAACTGATTCTAACTGATTCTGGGCTCACCGATGGGGTCCACAGTGAACTGAGGTCATGAGGTGGTCCCTTAGACTTCCCTCTATCAGTGGAGGGTGCCCATGTTCATAATGGGTGGTCCCCACAAATAAAATCCATTAAAATATTCAAAATCAGTCACTGGGCGATGTCTCTGGGCCTTGCTGCATCGCCCAGAGAATTCCAGTAAGCTAAAATTCAATGGGGCTTGCACAGGGTTTGACCCTAAGTTAGGGTATTGTCCCCACATGCCTAATAGGAGATTTTACACACTTTTCACATAAGTGGGTCCCACTATTTGGGGAGGAGAGAGATTACCTGGGATCCAAGTCATACATCAAGCTGTGAGCTGCACAGTTTCAAGGGTCTGCTATCCATCTTCTGACAGGTATATAGGGAAACCTGTTCAAGGTATTCTCATTGATCTCATTAAGTGGTGTGATGCTCCACAGTGATCCTGGTTGCCTGGATAGGGGTTCCTGCCCTTAAATCAAGAATCCAACTAGTCAGGAGCAGGGTTTGACGAAGGGAAAGTAGTAGCAAAACCAGAAGATGATTTGGTCTTCTTTCCAATGGGAAGAATACCTGAGGATTTCAAATGGAAGCTTGACAAGTTTGACAGAACTGGAGACCCCAAAGCCCACTTAAAAATCTTGATCATTGTGGCTAAGTCATGGGAACTCATAGAAAACCAAATGGGTTAAGCCTTCCTTAACTCATTGGCTGGATCAGCTCTTAGGTGGTTCACCCAATTAGACCAAGCTCAAACTCAAACCTAGTCGACAGTGGTGAAGGAGTTCACCAAGCAGTATTCTTATAGCACTGAGGTAGATATTACCCAACGTGAACTGGAAACTTTGAGGCAAGGAGCCAACGAAGGATTTTCCAATTTGATTATAAGTTTCCGTGAGAAGGCATCCAGGATGTGGAAACATCCGGATGAAGCAGAACAAGTGGAAATGATTCTAGAGAACTTACATGGGGAGAACCATGACCGCTTTTACTATCAGCACATCAAAACCTTTGATGCACTCATAGCTACAGGGAATCGAATTGAAAACAAGCTCTTTAAGAGAAAACAAGTCTAGGCTTCAACTAAGGAGGCCTTTGGATCTTACCCTAACAAGAACAATAAAGTAGGAAGAGGGAAGGGTCCCGAAGTGAACGCGGTCACCACTGGACAATACACCGAGAAGAAGATTTCATCGATAGCCATTACACCATTGGTTATTCAGGCAGCTTCTCCTAGACAGTTTACTTTCAGCAATAGGAATCCTACCTGCCTTTTCTTCAAGCTTATGAGAGAGTGATGTTTGATGTTGTACCGCCAAGACATGTAGATTTAGCTAATCCACCTTCGAGATACAAGCCAGAGTTACATTCCTACTGTCATAATCAGAATGGTCACTAGACTGATAGATGCGTACACCTCATGCATGCAATACAAGACCTGGTTGACATAGGGAAGATAGTGTTGAAAGTGGAACAACAGCCCAATGTAACTACTAACCCTTTGCCAAACCATGGGGTGAATATATTGCAAGAGGATGTCACTTGTGAAGACCAAACATTCATGATCCAACCTACAAGACAAGGGAGGAAGTTCATGAGAAGAAAAGAAAAGAGTTGGAGGCTCCAAGGCAAAGGTCGAATGAAGGATTCTTCAACTTCGTCAAAAGATTCCATAAACAAGTGGACCAGATGTAACATCGCCTAATAGAGGAAGATCAAGTAAGGATAATCCTGGAAAACTTGCATGGAGTGTACCGTGAGTATCTTTACCCCTAGAGGCGTGAGATACTAGAAGAATTCGCCACCCTAAACGGGTCACTTGATGAAAATGAACTTGACTCCCCGAGATCATCCATGGAATCTGTAAATGCCTTGGAAGAAGGGACAATGGGTTTAGACCCAACCACTCTAATTCAGCCCGTAGGGAGTCCCTTGAAGGAGTTAAAAAGAATTTGGAGAGATAAGGTGCAACTCATGTGGTAGATGGACCTCTTAGCAGAAGCTCGAACCAATATCAATAATTTCCTAAGAGACATGTACAGAAGAGAAATGATTGAAGCTTAGCCAAAACCTTTACGCCGTCAAATCCGAAATGCTTGGAAGAGGAGAGCGAAAAGGATGATAGTGTGTGTCTATTGTGCAAGAACCAACTACAATGGAAAATTTAGAGAAGGTGGACAGCGGTGTGACCGAGGGAAGGGAATAGCCTCCAACCATCATACGATGAAGCTGGAATACCTAAAAAATGGTTTAGACAACCTTGGGCCTCATGTGCAATTGAGAAAGTTTGGGTTCACCAATTATGAGATAAGCCACATGGCGTATGTGGAAAACTAAGAAGATGAAAAAGAATGCACTAACCCGATGGTTCACATTAAACCCATTACGGGAGAGCCACCAAAGGGTAATATGAAAATCATTGAAGAGGTCACACCAAGCTTGATCCAAGCCGTATCTGCACTGGCCATTGGTGAGACTCTCTCTGGAAACACTTTCCTTATCCAGAGTGGGAAGAAGTACCGATGATAGTGAAGAAGAAGACTTCGAGTCACACTCTAAAGATGAGTTCTCCGTTGAAACTGCAATAAACAATATTGGAGCAGACAATGACGAAATGGACCCAACTGATCCAACCCATACCTCCCAAAAATGAGGGAAGTAGCAGTAGTAAGGGAGAAAGGTCCCCCGAAAATCTGAGAAGAGCATGGTTCATCAAAGAAGAAGACTTCAATAGATGGGGCATAAGCATCTCCCATCAAGTGCAAGACATCCTTGAGCTAATATCCAGGGCCCACAACATCATGTATGAAGCAACTTTTAGCTTCCCAAACATGGTGTGTGACCATTTGGCAGAACAAGTTGAAAAGATAGAATTACCAGTAGAAGAAGATGCACTTCAGAGAATGTTACATGAGCTGAGGAACATGGCTTGGCTGAGCCTGGCATTAACCAAGGATTTCATTAGAAATCCACCCCAAGATCCTATGTTATACTCAGACAATTTCCCCTATGCCGGTCCACCAAGAATGATGGAAGAATGGGAAAATTGGGTCAGTAACATCAATATCGGCGATCTGTACTGTGATCCAACAAAAGGAATTCACCCTATTGATAGCAGTGGGGAAGAAGAAGAGCACCCAGGTCATCAGGATTCTGAAGAACAGTCAGATGAAGAAACATCCAGTGAAAGTCTGAATGACGAAGTAATGGATGAAGGCACTGGTAGTGAGCTACCCTATGAAGCATCTGAAATGGAGGAAGAACCTACTGTTAACCAGTATGAGGAAATTTATGGGCCAAGAGCTTGGTCCCTTCCATTTGAAGCAAGGGGGATCCTCAGAATGGTCTATAAGATTCACCAAATGCTCTTTAAGGTAGTACCCACAGACGACATCTATCAGGAAGAACTATAATTGCAATACCTGATAAATGAGAAATGGCCATTCCCTCAAGTCCTGAAAGAATTGGAAGATGCGGTCTCCCTCATGTTCGCTCTGGCAAAAGATTTATGCGAAAGTCCTCCAGCTTCTCTAGACCGTGGAAGTGAGGAGTACCACGAATGGGCACAGGCACATGATAGGTTCTACCTCTACAACATCAACACGGATGAACTAATGAGGGATCCCATAAAGAAAATTCATCTTGTAATCTCCAGCGATGAAGAAAGATGAGGAACATTTCGAGTCCTTAGCTGAAGCTTTGAAATTCTAAACGTTGGCCAGTGAAATCTTTGAAATGATCCAGCAGAGGATGCCAGTCGGCCTGTGAAAGCCTGATGTTGACCAACTTATCAGACACCTCTGGGAAAGCAAGAGGCCCTGTATAAGATCCTGTAAAAGACCCAAAGGATGATCATTGCCTTGATGGCAGAAAGCAAAGTCACTCGTCCAAGAAGGAAGAGCCCAATGGTAGGAACCCTTGTGATAACTGGAAGTCACTTGGAGGATGATAAGCTATACCCAGTAGAGCTCATTGTCAAGGGAAAAGAACCTAAGGTATCAAAGACCCGGAGTGGAAGAAATTTCAAAGATAAGGGTCTGATTGTAGAGAAACCGTACGCACCTGCCTTACCGCAGAGCAAGTACAAGCCAGAAAATCAAGTGTTGAACCAATTAAAGAAGCTACAAGCCAACATCTCTGTCTAGGGGTACTTGATGGCCTCCCCGCCACATTGGAAAGAAGTCCTAAAAGTACTCAATAAAGTTTAGGTACCAATAGAGATGGGCCCAGAAGAGCTTTCAAACATCGTGGGGGCTACCTATGCCACACAAGATGATCTGCCACCTGGAGGAAAGAATCATAATCGGGCATTGCACATTATCATAGAGTACATTGGGAACCGGGTCCCCCAAGTATTGATAGATAACTGGTCAGCTCTCAATGTCATACCTCTCAAAGCTGCAAGCTGCATGGTGCTAGACATCACTCGTATAAAGCCCTCTGCTCAGACAATCTGAGCATATGACAACCTAAGAAGAAAAGTTCTGGGAGCTTTGACCACCGATATCCGAGTTGGACCTATCCAGTTCACAGTGGAATGTCAAGTGATTGACATTTAGGCATCATTTAACATGTTATTGGGGTGACCCTGGCTACATTCTGTAGGGGCAATGGCTTCAAGCCTACATCAAAAAATAAATTTTATCCATAAAGGGAAGATGATCACTATCTTCGGTGACCCAGAAATAGTCCACACCTTGGCAAGCATTGAGGTAGGAGTAGAAACTCCAGAAGATACCTAGCTAGGTGGATTCAAGATTGGGGTAATCAGTGTGATGACCTTAGAAGTAAGAGAGATAATCCCATTTGGATACACATCCACATGGAGTAAGTCAACTTTGAAGATGATGAATAACATGGAATATTTCCTGGGGCTTGTACTGGGAAAGAATCAATAAGGGATTCTGGAATTCCCTGAGTTTCCAACTTACAGAAATCGTCATGGACTAGGATATGAAGAACCAAGGAAAAAAGGCCAACTTGAAAACTATCAATCCTGCCCTGACTAACTAGAAATTTTGGATGAAGGAGAGGGACCTCTGACTAGTCTCCCAAACTCACTGTGCAGCATTACTCCAGTGGTTGAACCTTAGAGGATGTCCTCCTACATACCTTCCAGAAGATGGATTGCAGACCTATGCAGTTGCACTAGCCACATCATAATGTACTACATAAACCCTAGGTACTCCCTCTCCTATCCATCAATGTGGGGCCCACACCTGTACAGATGTGTATTAAACCCTGGGTGAGGTGTTGGTGTAAAGCCCAAGCCCTGGGCCAAGCACCTGTGCAAGCATAGAGCCTATAAAACATTGTTGTATTCTCTGGGTGATGCACTAGGCGATTGGCCCAATCACCTAGAGAATCGCCTAGAGTGGCTGAATTGTGTATTTTGGACTCCAGACATGTGGGGACCACCCATACAGACCATGAACACACCCTAGAGGTAGATGGGAATTTAAGGGAACCATTACCCACCCCTGGTACCATGTGGACCCCACTTGAGTAGCCAGAATGCAGTTAAAAATGCATTCTGGAAAGAGGGGCTGGCAACTAAATAGGCCATAGTCATGGCTGGCCTATAAATAAAAGGGCCCTAGCCCAAAAATACATTCCTTAGCACTGTTCAAACCATGGAGAGAAAAGAGAGGAAAGAAAGAAAGAAAGAACAGAGAGAAGAAGTATAAGAGAAGGAGAAGAGGAGGAAACGGAAGAGGATCACTACACTATTGCATCCAGCCCCTATCACTGCAGTAAATCCATCTCAGGTAATGAAGCTTAGCACCTTGAGCTGCTGCCCTCTGTATATCTCAGTGGATCCCTGCTCTGAGATGGTCTTCCTAGATAAGTAAAGCCCAGAACACCTTGGAACAGCCTTGGGATGCCTCAGATCTCACATCCAAACCTGTTGCATGCAAGATCTGAGCATTATATGCATGATCTCATTGCTGATATACTGCTGAGACTGAAATCAGTCTCTGTGCCAGACTGCACTGCCCAGTTGCACCCAGAACAGGCAGTCTGGGCATGGATCCTTGCATGCAAGTTGATCCATGCTTAGATTTGGGTATGGATAGCTCCCCCATAAATCTA
This sequence comes from Telopea speciosissima, assembly GCF_018873765.1. Taxonomy (NCBI): domain Eukaryota; kingdom Viridiplantae; phylum Streptophyta; class Magnoliopsida; order Proteales; family Proteaceae; genus Telopea; species Telopea speciosissima. The sequence goes on along the minus strand of NC_057917.1, from coordinate 35,215,294 downwards.
TACATAAAACTACCCTTGCATGCAGCCCAAACCATGGCTCTGAGCTAGAACACAGCCTGGGCTGCTGTTCTCTGAGCTGTCTGGACAGCTTCTGGTTTCCAAATGGGAGAACCAAGCCAAGAACCATTTGGACCATTGGATTCCACTCCAAATGTGGCCCATAATCATCCCACATGCATTCCAGATCGACCCCTTGGCTGCCCATGCAGAAAAATCCAAGAAACCAGGCCTGGTTTCATCTCAAACAGGCTCTGGGCGATGCACTGGGCGATTGGCCCAATCACCCAGTGAATCGCCCAGAGATTAATTTTAGCCTATATTGCTGTCCAATCTCTGTGGGCCTTCACCAGTGGGATATGAACAATATGTTGGGGTGGTAAATGACCAAAATACCCCTCTTTACATCTGTTTAATGATATCCATACCTTGGGTACCCGAGTGGGCCCCACAGGGCCTGGTAACCATGCCAGGGTTGGTCGGGCTGAACTGCTGACCTGGGAACTATTTTGTATGACTGTCTAGACCATGTACAACTGACTATACTACCATATACCAAATCAGACCCTATTCCACATCTCTAGATGATGCACCGGGATATGGACCCGAAAGCCCAGTGCAAGACTCGAAGAATTCCAAGCAATACCCGACTAAACATGAGTCAGACCAGTGAGCCTAGACCAACACTAGGTTATACAAAATAGCTTTGAATATTAATTAACACATTTTTTATTAAATAAAATTAGAAATTGATCCCATGCTCGAGGTACACAGCCAGACACCAGCCTGAACTGAACCAACAACAGAACCAGTAGGACTAGACCAAGGTGAGTGAAATGTCACCGTGTATGTATATGTAACATAACTAATATGCTGAAATGAATTATAATGTAATAATATGGTGTTGTTTACTTATTTCATAAATCTTAAAATTTGAAACAAAGATATGTTGATTGCTGGAATCTAAAAATGAACATTGAATGCTATATGTGAATTGTTAGACTAGATGGCATAGCCGGCTTGAAAATGAGGCCTGTGGTAGCCTATAGAATGGGATGCGGTTGACAACACCCGAATCATACGATGCCATATAGATGCAATGGGCTAGAGTTTCATCACCTGTGCTACGCACCCTTGCCAACAGGGGTTAAGGTGTTGGATGCCTGTGGGAGTGACCATATGAATGAGAAAAGAAAAGAAAAGAAAGAAATGTTATTGCACCAAAAAGGTGATTATGGGCTATAAGCCAGAGAAAAGAAAAGTGATAAAAAGGATCGATGCCTCACAGGATAATCCCAGACGGCTGGTCGGGCTGACCTTGGTGACTGATGCGGGAGCTAACTGGTCCTCTCCGACAACTCAATGGGTGTATCGTGGGAAAGGGTTAAAAGCCCACACCAAGGATACATGTATTGGGGATTGTAGTAGCACTAACCTGCCTTAGTTTTGATGTTAGGTGGCTAATTAAATAAAATGAACTGCACCTCATGTAGAACTCATATGGTTGTGATTGCATGTGCATGCATGGTGATGTATTTCATTCACGGGCTCGGTGGAGCTCACACTCTGTTATATATATATTTTTTCTGTTAGATGATCCTATAGGTGGATGTTACTATGGCGGGGAGACTTATCACCCGAAGGCGAGCTATGGTGGTTATGATTGTATTGGTATGGACCCGGGCGGAGGTCATACTGATGGTGCGAGTATTTTCTATTTAGGCTGAGGATGACCCGTGAAGGGTGTTGCTGCTGACTCTTTTTGTCTTGGGGACTCCTTTTGTTTTGTTGGAGTTTTCCCCGTTTTACTTTTTAGCTTTCTTTCTTTCTTTTTGGGGCTAGGGTTACCCTACCCTGTATATATTTCTTTTGTTTGAAAGCTGTATATGGTAGAGATAGTTACTACCGTTCTTGTGGGAGTGAGAGAAGGAATGAACAAACATAGTATTGTATATATTTTCATTTCCTGTACTGCCACTCTCTTTAAATGTCTTAATGTAGGTATTGCTTTCCACTGCACTTTGAGTTTTACATGATGTATTATGGTGGATGTGTATGTCTATGAATGGAGTAACTGCTTCTAGATCCATGGGATTTGGTGGATTGCTGTCATGCAATTCGGGTCACCCACCTAAACCTCCCAGGGGGTGGTTTGGGGGGTGTGATAGAGGTTGGTATCAGTGTAAGAAGCTCTTTCTACATTCACAGACCAGCAGGATAGGAATAATAAAATTGCAAGAAAATAAAACATGTAATAGTTAAAAGTTATAGGGGCAAATGTAAATAAGAGATAGAACACACACATTAAACTTTAATAAAAGTTAACTGTGGTAGAAGCCACTACATAAAGTTCAATGGAAGTACTACTTCCAATTACATCTGCAGGAAATGAACAAAAAAAAAAAAAAACTACATAATCCATGATAAACAAAAAAAAAAAAAGAACTACATCAAGTCAGGCTAAAGTAAGGAACTGATGCTGGAAGGCTACTCCTGGGGAGCTATGTCGCTTGGCGGAGGCTGAGTCTATCAGGAGTCAACGCGGTAATAGGAGTCAAATAAGTCTAGATGCCACTCAACAGAACCTACTCTCCCCTCCAGGGAAGTGAAGCCCTAATCTATCTGTGTCGACATCTGCACCAGCTGGGTGTAGAGACCCCAAAATTGTGCCATCATATCAGACCACCCATAAGACTTTGGCACCTAAGAACTAGAAGTACCCGTCGGCTCGTAGGTGGGCAGATCTACAAACTATGCACCAGTGCCCTCTGGATCACCCTCTTGCTCACCCAAACCAACCCCCTCTGCTGCCTCCTACTCCATCTCCATCTCCTCCTCAAACTCGAGATTGCTCTCTGGCTCCCCCTGCATCTTCATCTTCTGGATCGAGGTCTTGCTAATTGGTTTTGACCTCTCACCATCCTCATACTCTCCAGCCAGAGGAACTTCAAAATACTAGAACACAAGAGTTAGGAACTTCCTATAGGGCAGGTTCCCATCCGATGGGTTCTATGCGTGGTAAAGCATCACCTGCATCAGTAAGTATGGGAGGTTGATCACTGGACCCCCCTTGCCAGCCCCTAGTAGACAATATGTGATATATGCCCAGAGCATAGAAATACTACCCCGGTTTTCGCCCTTCGGATAGATGTTATAAGAAATGAACCTGCTGATGATCCTAGTTGTAGGCTTGTAATCTGCCTCAAACTTCGGAACCCCATCTATCCTAGTCAATGCTCTAAAGACTGTCCTCCTGTCTCCGGAGAAAATATATTAGAAATATCTACCCGAGATTTGTAATAACACCTATCGCCTGTGTCAGGCAGTCCCAGGATCTCTGCTAAGATGGTAGTGGTGAACTTCATATCTACTCCCTTCACCCTGCTCTCCAGATCAAATCCCTGCACCCTAGAGGTTGTACAAGGTTACAATAGATGTACCGCACTAGGTTCGGGTAGCATGGCAGCATAGGTGACAACATCGATGCTCAACCTAGGGCATTAAACCTGGCATAGAGCCCATACTGGTGGAAGTTTCCAACTTGCACCACCTTTCCATTCACTATGTTCTTGGATTTGAACTTCACCCAGTCTTACAAATGTTCGTTCCTGGAAAACCAAAAGTGGTCAAACTCCGGTTCCTCGGACCAAGAATCATCTCCTGGCGATGCAGCAGGTACTGCTGATGGCGAAGAAGGCACAGGATCAGACCATAGATGCTTGTGGGTCACTGCCTTCCTCGCTGTACTATGTCTACCACTTGTGGACATGGTGTTGCAAACAAGAAAAGAATAACAAAATGGAATTAGGGCTAAAAATCAGAATTTCTAAACAAAAAAGAATGAAAATGTGAGCAGCAGTCTAAGGAAGAAGAAAAAGTGAAGAAATCTTACCCTTGAGTCGCGTGGATGCTTGGAAGACTCGTGAAGACATGTGGATTTGATGTGGAATCAGTCAAATAGGCCTTTGGAGCTCTACCCTAGGGTTTGGAACACTTAGGATAGAAAATGGTTTGAATATGTGAGCTCTCGGACTATCATAGCCTGTGCCCCGATTCTCTAGGCGATGCACTGGGTGATGGAGCCAAACGCCCAGAGAATGGTTTTTCAGTAGGATTTGAATCAATAATGTATGGACTTATGGTTCTACACTAAAATGGCATTATTAACACAACTACAGCATTTGAATGATTATGTGAATAAAAAAATAATATAATGATAATAAATAATAAATAATAAATAAACAATAATGAATAAATAAAGCAAAATGGCAAAATCACTTAAGTATAAACTAATAAGATGAGGAAGTAAGTGATTTGAGGGAATAAATTTTCTTTTTAGATGGCTTATTTTGAGTATAATTTTTACATTTAAATATTATATGTTTATATACATGTATGTATGAACCATTGTGTGAGTGATGCTGTGCAAAACTTAAACATAGATACGTAGGCATATTGTGGTCTGTGGTTGTAGAGTCTTGGGAGCTAGGGCATTACCTAGGACATTGTGCCTGCAAATAGACCATACTCTATCCATAACCTAGCCTAACTAAACCCGATAGGTTATAGAGTAAAATAAAAAGAAAAACCCAAGCACTGCACCTATGATCACTTGGGAAGTGTGTGAACCCAGTAGATCACTGTAACACTGTGTGCAACCTTGAGTTGACTCATTTAATTTTTAGTCTATGCTACTTTATTTATCTATAGTGCTGAACATAATTTTTAAATTAATTAGCCATAGTAACCTAATACTTAAAAATTCTCTATGGCAGGACCTGACTGTGTTGTTCGGGCTTCGAAACCCCAGTAACATGCACTACATTAGACGACTGAGGAAGAGACTAGCTTGGATACGAGAGATACAATCCCGGGCTGAGAACCAATGGATTGTCTTCTTGGCACTCGCAGATACTAGTGGACCAGAGGGTCGTGCCATCTACCTTTCCCTAGCAGATGAGGTTATGGGTGATATAGGATACCTTTATGTACAGGCTCTCATCACCAGGACGAAGTTGGAGAGACTTGCATGCTAGACACAGGTATAAAACTAAGAAATTGCTGCTTAATATAAATCTTCAACATAGCATCATGCATAACATATCACGGCATAAAACACTCCACAAACTTAAAACACTTAACAAAAACATTCAATAAATAACATACCTCACTGGGATGATAACATTATTACACTGGAACTGTGGAATCGGTAATGTACATGTGATAGTTAGGAACTATATATTGCTCCCAATATAAGTATGGGGAAATATTGAACAAGTAGCTTCTTTCAAAAAATCAATCATGGTCAACACTAGATCAAACCGAGGTGGTCGTCGTGGAAGATGACCTCGATTTGTCCTAGAAGTTGAGCTACCGAACGGAGCTAAAGCTCAAAATTTTGAAGTATCGGTTACTTTGCCGAGGGTACCAACAACTTCCCAAGCTACTGCCACTGCATCTCAACTAGGTATAGCAGCTGGAGAGGTGAACGCCTTCATGACCACCATGATGCGGACCATGCAGCAACAACAGGAGCTGGTATGCCAAATGTCTACACAATTTGTAACCATGATGCAAGAGTGAGCAATACCACCACCCAACCGGCCAATACTTTTTCCACCACCTATGCCTCAACACATAGCGGAAAACTCAATAGCTAAGGTGATGGAGAGATTCAAGAAAGTCCAACCGCCCATATTTTCCAAGTTAATTCTGAGACAATGCAGCCAAAATGGTGGATTAGCACCTTGGAAAAGGCATTTGACATACTTGAATGTACGGATGCACAGAAGTTGATAAGTGCTGGATATCAGCTACAGAATGAGGCAGAAGTATGGTGGAAGGCAACCAAGCCTAACCTTGAAGCAGCTCATCCAAATCCTACTTGGGAGCAATTCAAAGAAATTTTCTTTAAGAACTACTTCCCCGAGAGCTTTAGGGACAAGAAGGAAGCTGAGTTCTCTACACTTGTGCAAGGAACCAAGTCTATGCTGGACTATCAATAGTAGTTCAAAGATTTGTTCCATTTTGCTCCGGAACACCTAAAAGGGGAAGCTAGTAAGACGAATAAATTTGAGAAAGGACTCAAACCAGAGATCGGGTCTATCTTATCAATTATGGATATTTGGGACTATGCACAAATGGTCGACAAGGCGAAGACCATGGAAGACAGATTGAAAGAGAAAGAGAAAAAGAATGCTACAATGTTGCCTGGCTTGGGCAAAAGGCCAAGCCACTATCAGAATTTTGATTGGCTGAACAAGGTTTTCTGAGGAACTAGTTTGAGCCCCAATCCGACTCCGTATCATAGACCAAAGGCGGGCAAGAACCCTTTTTGTCCCACTTATAACCAGCTTGCCCAACCAATTGCAATTCAAGCGACAACTGCGGCTTCGCCAGCCCGACCTACAATGAGCCAAGTGAGTCAGGCCGCATCACTGGTTGTGCTGTCCAATAGATGTTACATGTGCCACAAGGCAGGACATATGGCTAGGTAATGTATACACTGTGGATACAACACTTACTCGCCAAACCAGTGCCATGCTCGACCTTTCCAGCCACGAGACAATCGAACTCGAGGAAAAGTGTTCGTGTTGACTGATGAAGAAGCAAAGGCAAATCCCAAAGTAATGACAGGTATGTCGACTGACCACTACTAAATTGTAGGGAATAACCAGTGGATGTAAGAAACTTAAATTTTATACAAACCCTAGGTACCTTGATTATCTCGTCCGTCCCCGCATGAGTACTATTCGACTTGAGCACATCCCACTCTTTTGTTTCCAACACTTTTGTGAGTAAGATGACCGTGCAACCAAGAGAAATCGAGCACGATTTAGTAGTCAGCACACCGACCAGTAGCGTCGTAAGCCTAAAGGAAGTCTACGACCCCTGTCTGGTGGAAATTTGTGGGAAGAACTTGACCATAGGTCTGCTTAAGTTTGATATGAAGGACTTTGACGTGATACTAGGTATGGATTGGTTATCCGCCTACAAAGCAAACGCCATGTGTCCAGAGAAGAAGATCACATTCAAGTTAGATGATGGCTCGATTTTCACCTACCAAAGTGAATCGATGAGGAAGCCCAAAAGAATAACCTTATCCGCCCTCCAGGCATGGAAGTTGCTGGATGATGGATGTCAAGGCTATTTGGCCATGGTAATGGATACCGAGCCAAAAGTAAAGCCCTTGGAAGAGCTTGACGTCGTTAGGGAATTTCCCCACATTTTTCCAGAAGATCTGACCAGCTACCACCTGATCGCGAGATAGAGTTCGTAATTGATCTGATTCTCGATGCAGCACCGATATCCAAGGCACCATACCGAATGGCACCTATTGAGTTGAAAGAATTACAGGTCCAGTTACAAGATCTGTTGAAGAAAGGATTCATATGACTTAGCGTGTCTCCCTGGGGAGCGCCCGTGCTGTTCGTGAAGAAGAAGGATGGTAGTATGTATATGTGCATCGACTATTGAGAACTAAATAAACTGACAATCAAGAATGGATACCCGTTGCCACACATCGATGACCTATTTGATCAACTGCAAGGAGCAAGAGTTTTCTCCAAGATTGATCTTAGGTCCAGATACCACCAACTGAAGATTAAGAGTGGTGATATCCATAAGACAGCATTTAGAACTCGATACGGACATTATGAATTTAGTACTGTCGTTCGGGTTAACCAACACCCCGGTAGCATTCATGGACATGATGAATAGAGTGTTCCATAATGTGTTGGACAAGTTCATCATTGTATTCATCGACGACATCTTGGTGTACTCTAAGAGTGAAGAGGAGCATGGTCGACACCTTACTTTTGTGTTGCAGCGATTGCGGGAGCACCAGCTGTATGCTAAGTTTAGCAACTGTGAATTTTGGCTCCAACAGATTGGATTCTTGGGGTACATCATCACCAAAGACGACATCAAGGTAGACCCAGACAAGGTAGAGGCGGTTCTCGAGTGGGAGACTCCGAAGAATGCCACTGAGATCAGAAGTTTCTTGGGTTTAGCCGGGTACTACCACTGATTTATTGAGAATTTCTCATGCATCTCGACGCCCATGACAAAGCTGACAAAGAAAGGTGCAAAGTTTGAGTGGAATGATGCTTGCGAGAAAAGCTTCTAGGAGTTAAGAAATTGATTAGTGATGGTGCCAGTTTTGACTATTCCAGATGGCACCGGAGGAATGGTGGTCTACACCGACGCATCCCGAATAGGATTGGGTGGCATGTTAATGTTGAAAGCTAAAGTGGTCGCCTATGCCTCAAGGCAACTGAAGGAACACGAAAATAACTACCCCACTCAGGACCTAGAGTTGGCTGCGGTAGTCTTCGCGTTGAAAATATGGCAGCATTATCTCTATAGAGAAAAGAGTGAGATCTTCAGCGATCACAAGAGTCTGAAGTATTTCTTCACATAGAAGGAGCTGAACATGAGACAGAGAGGTGGTTAGAATTGGTAAAAGACTATGACTGCGAGATCCAGTACCACCCTGGCAAGGTCAACGTAGTAGCGGATGCGTTAAGCCAGAAATCCCAAACCGCATCTCTCGCTTCCTTGGTTGTAAGCGAGCAACTGATAGAAGAAGCTCAGAAGTTTGATCTAGAGCTTATGATCGAAGGAACGACTATGCAACTAGTAGCTGTGGATATACAGCCGTCGATCTGGGAAGAGATAATTGAAAAGCAGCCTAATGACCCCAAACTAGCCAAGATAATCTGGAAAGTGCAGCATGGAGTCCACAAGGACCCAGACTTCTCACTGGCCCATGACGGGGCATTAAAGTTTAGAGACAGATTATGGAGGCCTGATGACTATGAGGTGCAGGACCAAATTCTTGAGGAGGCACATAATTCACCCTATTCAATCCACCCTAGAAGTACAAAGATGTACAGGGATCTGAAGAAGTACTATTGGTGGATTGGAATGAAGCAAACCATAGCCATATACGTGTCCAAGTGCCTCACTTGTCAGTAAATAAAGGCAAAAAGACATCGACCTTATGGATTGTTGTAGCCACTCTTTGTTCCTGAGTGGAAATGGGAAAGAATTACAATGGATTTCATAACCAATTTACCCAATACCAGGAAAGGGAAGAATGCAATATGGGTGATTGTGGATGAATTGACGAAAGCAGCTCACTTCATCCCCATCAGAATAAACTATTCAATGGAAAAGCTCGCCCAGCTATACATTGAGAATAAAGTTTGCCTACATGGTGTACCTGTCAGCATTGTATCCGAGAGGGATCCCCGATTCACCTCAAGATTTTGGAAAAGTCTGCAGAAGGCACTGGGATCTCAACTAAATCTCAGCACGGCTTTCCATCCTTAGACAGACGAACAGTCTAAAAGAACAATCCAGACTCTGGAGGACATACTCAGAGCCTACATATTGGAAATGAACGATTGTTGGGATGCCCACATACCCCTGGTGGAATTTGCATACAACAACAGTTACCACTCCACCATTGGCATGGCACCGTATGAAGCTTTATATGGTCAGAAGTGTCGAACCCCGTTGTATTGGGACGAAGTCGAAGAACGAAAATATCTTGAGCCCAAAATGATTCAGGCAACTTGTAAGAAGGTGAATATCATCAAAGAAAAGATTCAAGTGACCCAATCAAGACAGAAGAGTTTTGCCAAAAATCGGAGGAAGAATATAGAATTTGGGATCGGAGAGAAAGTATTCCTCCAAGTATCTCCAACAAAGGGACTGCAACGTTTCAACAAGAAGGGCAAGATGAGCCCAAGATTGATTGGTCCTTACAAAGTCCTCAATAGAGTGGGACCCGTAGCATATCGACTGGCATTATCGCCATCCTTGCAAGGCGTCCATGATGTTTTTCATGTGTCAATGCTAAGGAAGTACATCAACAACCTGGCATATGTACTCTCAGCTGAACCTGAACAACTGGATGCAGATATGACCTATGAAGAACAGCCTACGGAAATATTGGACAAAAAGGAACATAACCTCCATAATCCCATGGTCGCATTCATCAAGGTTCGGTGGGGAAATTATCCCACAGAGGAAGCATCGTAGGAACGTGAAAAGGAAATGCCAGAAAAGTATCCCCAACTTTTTGAGCTACAAGGTAAGCCAATATCAAGGACGAAATTTTTGTAAGGTAGAAATGTCAAGCCTGCCCTTGACTAACTGGAAATTTTGGATGAAGGATAGGGACCTCTGACCAATCACCCAAATACACTTTGGAGCATCCAGTGGTTGAACCCCCGAGGATGTCCTATTACATACTTGCCAGAAATGGACTGCAGACCCATGCACTTGCACTGCTCATAGCATGATGTACTGCATAAACCTTAGGTATTCTCTCTCCTATCCATAAATGTGGGGCCTACACCTGTACAGATGTGTATTAAACCCTGGGTGAGGTATTGGAGCAAAGCCCAACCCCTGGGCCAAGCACCTGTGTAAGCATAGAGCCTATATAGCATTGTTGTATTCTCTGGGTGATGCACTGGGCAATCGGCCCAATCACCTAGAGAATCGTCGGAGTGGCTGAATTGTGTATTTTGGACTCTAGACATGTGGGGACCACCCATACAGACCATGAAAATACCCTAGGGGTAGACGGGAATTTTAGGAACCATTACCCACCCCTGGTACCATGTGGATCCCACTTGAGCAACTAGAATGGCCCAGAATGCAGTTAAAAATGCATTTTGGAAAGAGGGGCTAGCAGCCAAATAGGCCTTACTCATGGCCGGCTTATAAATAGAAGGGCCCCAGCCCAAAAATACATTCCTTAGCATTGTTCAAACAGTGGAGAGAAAAGAGAGGAAAGAAAGAGAGAAAGAAAAGAGAGAAGAAGAGAAGAGAAGGAGAAGAGGAGGAAAGAGAGGAGGATCACTGCACTGCTACATCTAGCCCCTATCACTATAGAAAATCCATCTTAGGTAATGAAGCTTAGCACCTTGAGTTGCTGCCCTCTGTATATCTCTGTGGATCCCTGCTCTAAGATGGTGTTCCTGGCTATGTAAAGCCCAGAACACCTTAGAACAGCCTTGGGATGCCTCAGATCTCACATGCAAACCTGTTGCATGCAAGGTCTGAGCATTATATGCATGATCTCATTGTTGATATACTACTGAGACAGAAATCAGTCTCTGTGCCAGACTGCAGTAACCAGTTGCACCCAGAACAGGTAGTCTAGGCATGGATCCTTACATGCAAGTTGATCCATGCTTAGATTTGGGTATAGACAGCTCCCTACCATGAATCTATACGTAAAACTACCCATGCATGCAACCCAAACCGTGGCTCTGAGCTAGAACACAGCCTGGGCTACTGTTCTCTGAGCTATCTGGACAGCTCCTGGTTTCCAAATGGGAGAACCAAGCCAAAAACCATTGGGACCATTGGATTCAACTCCAAATGTGGCCCATAATCATCCCACATGCATTCCAAATTGACCCCATGGCTGCACATGTAGCAAAATCCAAGAAACTATGCCTGATTTCGTCTCCAACAGGCTTTAGGCGATGCACTGGGCGATCGACCCAATTACCCAGTGAATCGCCCAGAGATGAATTTTGGGCTGTATAGCTATCCAATCTCTATGGGCCTTCACCAGTGGGTTATAAACACTATGTTGGGGTGGTAAATGACCAAAATACCCCTATTCACATCTGTTTAATGATATCCATACCTTGGGTACCCAAATGGGCCCCATAGGGTCTGGTAACCATGCCAAGGTTGGTCCAGCTGAACTGCTGACCTGGGAACTATTTTGTATGACTATCTAGACCATGTACAAATGACTATACTGCCATATACCAAATCAGACCCTATTCCACATCTCTGGATGATGCACCAGGACATGGATCCGAAAGCCCAGTGCAAGACCCGGAGAATTCCAAACAACACCCGACTGAACAATGAGTCAGACCAGTGAGCCTAGACCAACACTAGGTTATACAAAATAACTTTGAATATTAATTAATACATTTTTGATTAAATAAAATTAGGAATTGATCCCATGCTCGAGGTGCACAGCCAGACACCAGCCCGAACTGAACCAACAATTGAACCAGTAGGACCAGACCAAGGTGACTGAAATGTCACTGTGTATGTAAATGTAACATAACTAATATGCTAAAATGAATTATAATGTAATAATATTATGCTGTTTACTTATTTCATAAATCTTGAAATTTAAAACAAAGATATGTTGACTGCTGGAATCTATGAATGAACATTGAATGTTGTAAATGAGTTTTTAGACTAGATGTTGTACCCGGCTTGGAAATGAGGCCTGTGGTAGCCTGTAAAATGGGATGTTGTTGACACCACCCAACTCATACGATGCCATATAGATGCATTGGGCTAGAGTTTCATCACCTATGCTACGCACCCTTGCCAATAGGGTCAAGGTGTTGGATGCCTGTGGGAGTGACCATATGAATGAGAAAAGAAAAGAAAAGAAAGAAATGTTATTGCACTGAAAAGGTGATTATGGGTTATAAGCCAAAGAAAAGAAAAGTGATAAAAAGGATGGATGGCTCACAGGTTAATCCAATAGGGCTGGTCGGGCTGACCTTGGTGACTGATGCGGGTGGTGATTGGTCCTCTCTGACAACTCAATGGGTGTATCGCGGGAAGGGGTTAAAAGCCTGCACCAGGGATACATATATTGGGGATTGTAGTAGCACTAACCTGCCTTAGTTGTGATGTTAGGTGGCTAATTAAATAAAATGGACTACACCTCATGTAAGACTCATATGGTTGTGATTGCATGTGCATGCATGGTGATGTATTTCATTCACGGGCTCGGTAGAGCTCACACTCTGTTATATATGTTTTTTTTCTGTTAGATGATCCTACATGTGGATGTTACTATGGTGGGGAGACTTGTCACCCAGAGGCGAGCTATGGTGGTTATGATTGTATTGGTATGGACCCGAACGGAGGTCATACTGATGGTGCGAGTGTTTTCTATGAGGGCTGAGGATGACCCGTGAAGGGTGTTGCGGCTAACTCTTTTTATCTTGGGGACTCCTTTTGTTTTGTTGGAGTTTTTCCCCATTTTACTTTTCAGCTTTCTTTCTTTCTTTTTGGGACTAGGGTTACCCTGCCCTGTATATATTTCTTTTGTTTAAAAGTTGTATATGGTAGAGATAGGTACTACTGCTCTTGTGGGAGTGAGAGAGGGAATGGACAAACATAGTATTGTATATATTTTCATTTCTTGTACCGCTACTCTCTTTAAATGTTTTAATGTAGATATTGCTTTCCACAGTACTCTGAGTTTTACATGATGTATTATGGTGGATATGTACGTCTGTGAATGGAGTAACTGCTTCTGGATTTGTGGGATTTTGCGGATTGCTGTCATGCAATTCAGGTCAGCTACCTAAACGTCCCAGGGGGTGGTTTGGGGTGTGACAAAAATAGCCTGAAATATGAGAAAGAGAGCACTGTCATGGGACCATCTCCATATTTTAAGACTTTGAACGGATATTTTGTCAAGGAAGGAGAGAACTTCCCATACTCTGGAAACATTGTGCCATGGTTTGATCATGATAAGGGAAGCCTCTAACCGGGATTTAAAGTCTTCTTTCAAGACAACATCGACTGGGTGGCACTAGAAGTGGAACAAGCAAAATTGAAAGCTGTTGAAGAAGATCTGAGCATCAGAGAATTGTTCGAGATAACCATGATTTCCGTAGGGGATGCAGAAGGGCCGAAACCTCATCTTTTGATTCACCCTCTCTAAGAACCCATTGTTAACTGGATCAGTGTTTCTAAAAGCTATCAGGAAATAGAGTCTCAAGGAGTGTTCATGTCACGCCCCCATCCCGATGTAAGATATTTTGCCATAATAGGGTGTGACTAGGACAATCACACATCATCCCAATACCTACCAGGATCATAGATACAGTGCCCCGAGCCACAGTCCACTGTCATCACAATATGACGACAGAAAGGAAAGTACTAGATGGAATTAATTAATCCAATCACAGAATTAGTGGAAGCGAAATTAAATTGAAATATGTGAAATTATAGAGCATCAGTTCTCTAATGATAACACATAGTACAATATCGATGTTCGTAACCATTCAATCTCTCCTAATAATTAAACATACAGTTTATACAAGATTGTGGAATGAATACAGAAACTAAATAATGAATAATCGCCCCAAGGGCGCCACTCTTGGGTGTACATCTACATCCAATTTACGATCACCGTCACTACTTGATTTGTATCCAACGGTGCTCGTCAAGAGGTTATCTGCATATAAACTAAAAAGGGGTTGTACAATGGGGTTAGCTACACTAGCTAGTGAGGGAGCAAAGGGGAATGCGCATATATCACACAATCAATACCAAGCAGAATGATGCATGCTAATGTTAGATTCATTTTCCACTTAGCACACAATTCTATTGGTCAAGTATATGCTACTGTGATAACTCGGGAGACACTGAGGGTCACTTATCCTATCGTCCCAGTGAAACCTTAATTATCACGAGGGGACCTATGCCGGCAGAAGCCATCATGACCACCCAGTGGCAGACCCCAATAGCCATCACTACCCCTGACCTGGCCTCTCCCGCCTCCACGGCCATCAGGTGCTCAGATTATCCAACATATAAATCCCTGTTGGCAAGGGTCATAGTATAAGGGAACAAGCATCCTAGCCATAGATATACTATATGCAAGTCCTATCGTCCCGAGAGGTATTTTGGGTGCATCAATGTCCCATTCCATCTAGTACCTAGGTACCAGCACGGCACGACACATACAGATCAGGATGGCACATACCAATTTTCATAATAAAATAAATTGGGGTTCCAGTACTGGCACACCAGGCACCATAGCCCGATACAATGGTGAGCATTCTATCATATTCATAATGTATCACGTTTAAGATAATCAATGCAAATGCACACAATGCTTATAAATATACATTAGCATGCTTAATATTGCCAATTATATAATAATCAACCCCAATAAAGTCATCCAGAACCCACTCACTGAACTCGGGTGTAGCCCGGCGTGATTGGCATGAATATCACTGAATATCAGGTGTCATCCGGCGTGGTTCACATGAATCTCTCTGGTGCATCAGCCTAGACATACAAAAGAGATCGTTAAAATAGGTATAGAGGGGTCCAATGCCAGGCCCCCAAGGTTAAAATCAAATTCCAACCAAGACAGCACGAGCGGACTCACGGACGATTTCAACAGAGATAAATCCGCCCCTGACTCCGTTCAGGCCAAAAGATAAAAACAAAGCGAGCGGACCCATGAGTGGAACTTCTTACTTGGATCCGATCGTGCATTTGTTTGACACCTGAAACTCACCTAAAAGGGAGCAGATCAACGGGTGGATGTGATTCTTGGGTCCGCCCCTGTATCCGATCGATCCCTGAGACACACCCGGTAGCAACTGGCATCGGGCAGATGCAACAGACTTGAGTCCGTTCCTTCATCCGATCAGTTGAGGACACAGAGGTTGTCAAACCCTGCTCTTGACTGGCTGAAATTTTAACTGAAGGACAGGAACCCCTGACCAGGCAACCAAGAACACTGTGGAGTATTACTCCAGTGATTTGGATTGACGAAGAAACCCTGTGTGGATCATCCTACATGCCTGTCAGTAGATGGATCACTGACCCTTGCGACTGTATAGCTCACAACATTATGTATGGCCTGGACCCCAGGTAATCTCTCTCCTCTCCATAACTATGGGACCCACCCCTGGAAATATGCTTAAAGAACCCTAAATGGCATGTGGGACAATGTGTTGACCAAGGGTCAAACCCCTGTGCAAACCCCACTGTGTTTCAGCCTTGCTGAAATGACTGGTCGATGCACTGGGCGATGCAGGCAATGCCCAGAGACATAACCCAGTGTGCAAAATAGTATATTAAATTGGTTTTTAATTATGGGGACCACCCATAATGAACATGGGCACCCTCCAAGGATAGAGGGGAGTCTGAGGGACCACCTCATATCCTTGGTTCACTGTGGACCCCACCTGAGAGCCCAGAGTGGATGTAAATGCAGTTAAAAATGCATTTTGGAAATAGACCTTGAGCAGGCAAACAGACCTTAGTTAAGGCTGGGCTATAAATACCAGTGCCTCGGGTTCATTTTAAACCCTTGGCTACTATTCATTTCGTGGGAGAGAAAAGAAGAGAGAAAAGAGAGAAAGAAGAGGAAGAAAAAGAAGAAAGAAGAAGAAGGAAGGGAGGAGGGGCAACCACCCATCCAAGGCTGGAACTGAGCATCCAAACATCTATACAGGTATTTAATCTCTGCTCACACCTGCTGGTTTCTTTGTTGATGCTTGTGTTGATGTGTTCTTGCCCTCTGGCAGCCAGAATAGCTGGAAAATGCTATAGATGGCCTCAGATCTACCATGCAAACCTGATGCATGGAAGATCTAAGTGTTTTGTGATGTATTATACATCTGTAACACAAATCTGGAACCGATACTGGCTGTGCATGGCTGCACTGCCCTGATTCACTATTGGCTGGCTGTTTGGAACCCTGGATGCAAGCCCTGGCTGCATAGGACCAAGCCCTAGGTGGTAGCAGGCTTAAATCACTATTTTACAACTGTTTCCAACTTAACATATAGCTAAAACTGAGTTCCATACCTGAAGAAAACCTTATGATACTATTCACTGGGTTGTCTGGGCAGCCTCTAACAGCCAAGTGGTGGGCCCAGTGGAAAATCCACATGGACCATATTGAGGATCACCCCAGGGGGTACCTAGCACCCGAACATGCATGGGGAGATGATTTGGGCATTGCCCATAATCAACAACCTAGGAATCTTAGCCAGATGTCGATTTGAAGACTTTGGGCGATGCACCCAATGCCCAGAGCCATCGCCCAGTGAGTAAAACACTGCTGTTTTGGCATTCTGACTTGGGGAACCTCACCCAATGGTCATGGTACTATGTGGGGAGGTGGAAAATGACCTAAAAGCCCCTCTTCACATCTGTCCTTATGGGGGAATGCCTTGGGAACCCAAGTGGGCCCCGTAGGACTTGGAAACCCTACCTGTGCTTAGTCCTGCAGCACTGTCAAGTTGAGGACAGCACTGTAAGCTTATTATGACCTAGGGTCAGGTACTAACACTAAGAATGACCATTTTACCCCTAGACCACCATCTCTGGATGATGCACCGGGACATAGGCCTAAGGCCCAGTGCAAGGCCTAGACAATTCCAAGTGAAGACCAACTGAATATCGGGTCAACCCAGTGAGCTTAGGTTAACCCTAGAACTACCAGAAATAGATTGGAAAATTAAAATGACAACTTCTAATTTATATCTAGGATTTGATTCTACACTCGAGGCCCACAATCAGACTGCAGTTGGAACTAAATATGCGATCGAGTTCTTAGAACCAAACCCAGGTGAGTTAAATGTTATTGTGTATGTACATGTAATTGTGATGCTATGCCGCCAATTAAAATTCATATTATAAATATTGTGTTATTTAATTCTGTTCAATTACTCAAATTACTACATAATGATTGTCTGTTGATCAACACTGTGAATATTATCTGATGATTGTGAATGTCAGACTAGATGCCGTAGTCGTCTTGGAAATGAGGCCTGTGGTAGCCCGTAGAATGGGATGCGGTTGACACCACCCAACTCATACGATGCCATATAGTCATGGGGCTAGAGTTTCATCACCCGTGCTACGCACCCTTGCCAACAAGGGTTAAGGTGTTGGATGCTTGTGAGGGTGACCATATGTGTATATGAGAAAAGAAAAGAAATGAAATGAAAAAGAAATGTGTTTGCACCGGAATGGTGATTATGGGCTATAAGCCAGGAAAGAAAAGAAAAGAGAAAGGAAATGGATTGCCCTACAGGTTAATCACAGAGGGCAGGTCGGGCTAACCTTGGTGAATGAATGCAGGAGCTGACTGGTCCTCTCCGATAACTCAATGGGTGTATCGCGGGAAGGGGTAACCAAGCCCGCACCAGGGATACATGTATTGGGGATTGTAGTACCACTGACCTAACTTAGTTGTAATGTTAGGTGGCTAATAAATAATCTGGACTTGCACATCATGTAGGATCATGTGGATTGTGGTTGCATGTGCATGCATGATGATATGTTTTGCTCACGAGCTCAGTGGGGCTCACACTCTGTTATATATGTTTTTCTTAGATGATTTTACAGATCGATGCCGCTGTGGCATGGAGGCTCTGATGAGCACATTTATGTGTGAAATCTTAGGGCATAAAGCATACATTTTACCATATTGGACAGAGTTACTCGGTGCTTTCTTATGCTTTTCAGGTTTTAGGTGAATTCTTGTGAAAATGGAGGAGATGATGCTAAGGAAATGTTTTTAAGGTGTTTAAAGGTGTTAATGGCTTGGATACGTAGCCCATCTAGTCAGCTTCGCAACGGTTTAAACGGCACATGATTCCGAGTTGAAACGAAGAAGTTACGGCCGTTTCCGTAACGGCTACCTAAAATGGTCTATAGGGGTTTATTTGTAATTATTGACAGTCGGCTGGGGACAAAGTGAAGCGAAAGTTCAGATTGCAGGGGCCTTAACAGAATTATTAGAAGTTACATTTCTTGTACCCGAATGATTCCATTTGGAGGGCTCTGGACAGTCCAACTTCAACTTGAGATATCTTGGGCTCCCGAACTCCAAATTGGACGAAATTTGGGTCTATTTTGGGTGATTTTTCGCAAGGAACACAATGGTGAGGCCTATATAAGCACCCCATGCTCCACGTTTTCTCAAGGACAGAATGGGTATTTTATTTATTCTTGAAGGAATCCTAGTCATCACCCTTACTCTCTCTCTCTTCCAACTTCTCAAGGGCACTTCTGGAATTCTACTTGGGATAGACTTATTTTGAAAGACATTCTCACCTATGGAAAGTTGAAAAATCAAAGATGCTTTGATTTTATTGCTTGGAGAAGATATCTACAAAGAAAAGGAAGCACTTGTTAGAATTGGAAGTTTACTTTTCTAGAAATAGAAGGTCTATGTAAACAATCTTCTCTTCTTCTTCTTTCTATTTTTTTCTTTTTTCTTAGGATTCAAGGCATTGTAAAAGAGGAAGGAGAAGAGAATATTCTCTTTTCTTAGGGAATATTTCTCCTACACTTCCCTCTTCTCTCTTCTCCTCTCTTCCCCTTATAAATACCCCTTGCCCTCTGGGTTGTAAGAAGTTAGTTTTTTAGTTCAGTTTTTAGTTAGTTTCTAGTTCAATTTTAATTCAGTTTTTTAGTGTAATTTTTATTTCATTCACTTAGTGAAATTTTCTCTTCTTTTTCTATTTGTGGCTTAAGTTCTTAGTTTTGATTTCATAAGTCTAGTTTAATGGTTGTAATAGTTTTAGTTTAAAGCTTCCTAGTCTAAGTTCCTATATTGATGACAAGACATGGAGATTTAGAAGAGGAAGCCATGGTGAGTTTATTCCAGTATTCAAGCACATCAAGGTATCTCATTCTCTAAACCCTTAATCTCATTCTCCCTTTCCTCTATCTCTCTCTATCTTCTTCTTCTTCTCCCTCTATTTCTTTTATTTTTTTTATATGGTTGTGGTATGTGGATGCACTTTTATTCCCTTATTTCTTTTTATGTGATTATGAAGTGTGGCTGTGTTTTTGTTATTCCTTCTAATTCGCTTTAGTTTGATAGGTTAGATGCTCACGTGTTAGGACGCCAATTTAATCCCTTAATTTTGTTAGATGCTTATGAGTTAGGATGCATTAATTTTCATTAATTTAATTAGTTTAATTTAACACTTTAATTTGGTTCACTTTGCATTACTTTTAAGTTAGTTAAATAGAGTGGCATATATCTCCTCGTGTTCGACCCGTAGCTACGATTGACCCGTACGCTTGCGGTATTATTTTAACTCAAACAAGTTTTTGGCGCCGTTGCCGGGGAGATTATTGACCACTTTATTTTTCTGATTTTTAAGTAATTCGAAGTGCTTTAGTTTCTTCTCTTTCTCCTCTTCTCTTTAAAAAAAAAAAAAAAAAAAATATTTTAAAAACCTCCTCTTGTTTCTCTTCTGTTTCAAATAGTGTGCGCCCAATCTAAAGTCCTTCATATGCTCAAACCCAGCCAATCTTGGTGCCCCTTGATTCGTTGGGTGGTTTGGATTGGCATGTGACTTATCTTTGGAGGTGACCACTCTTGATAACAGGAAAGCGACATAGTGAGAGCGTTGGAAACATAAACGTATAGTAGTCCTCCACCCTACATCAGAATCCATTTGGAGTCGCCCGTAGGTGGCTCGTGAAGACTATACGGGTTCCCTTGCTGTCAACCTATATGGCAACCTTACAGCTTTGAAACCATTGTTTCGATTTTTGAGGGATAGATGCACTATCTACCTTGGGCTCCCTCTTGTTTTTAGTATTTTTTGTTTTCTAGTCTTTTATTTTTCTTTAAACTTTTTTTTTATGGGAGACCTCAATTTGGGATAGGTGATTAATTTAGAATAATGGGAGATACACTTCCTTATAAGACTTTGGGGGAAAGATGGACCTATGCTAAGGCAACCATGATTTTGGAGGAAATGTTTAAACAGGTTAGGGAAGCCAAAAGTAGTGAGATAGAGAACAATTTTGCACCACCCCAGTACAATTTTGCTCCCCAACCCAACTATGGGCTTTCGGGAAATTTTGATTGGTCACATCCCCAGACTATCCATGGTATGGAAGGATGCCCTAATCTTTATGGGGGTAGCAATGGTGATGAGAATGTGAGTCCTCAATTTCAATATAATTCTTTTGGCACTTACAATCACGGGTGGAGTGATCATCCCTATTTCTCGTGGGATCAATGGAATAACCAAGCTGGACCACCCAATTTCCAATGTCATGGTCAGTATGGTCCTCCAATGCCCAACCCTCCATTGAATCTCAATGGGCCACCTCTCCTTGAACCATACCACCAACCCCCTGAATTTTAGAACATGGGTGAGGAGGCCAGACTGAATGAACTTGAGAAATACATAGATCTTCTCACAACAAGCCAAAATACTATGGAGAAGCAACTCTCTCAACGATCACCATGGTGCAAGAGGAGGAAACGGGTACATTACCTAGTCACCTGAACCGCCCCATCCCCGCTTTAATGATATTGAAAGTCCACCACCCCAATTTGAGGTTAATGAGAGTCACTCCCAACAAGATGTTTTTCATGACAATTTATTTGTTGAGATTGAGTCTCCTAAAGATATTAGTGAAGCGAGGTTTGATGAGCTACCTGGGGAAGTCCACCTTTTGCCTGAAATTTCTGATTTTAGTGAGCCTAGTGAATTTATTGATTTAAAATCAGATTTTCATGATAACATAGAAAGCCAGGAAATTCGATCTCCCCCTCTCTCTTTGGAAAACTTAGATAATTGTCATTTTGAGGATTTCATTGTCTCACATGTTGATTTGTCCAAACCTCCTAGGTTTGACGATTTTATTGAGGAGGATAATGTTAGTCATAATGCCTTTCAAGCATATTTCCATGATCCTTATTTGGCAAACCAAGTTATGCAAAGAGCGGATAGTTGTATTGCCAGGATTGATTTGAGTAAACCTCCAATTTTTGATGATTATTTAGATGAGGTTATTCATAATCCTTTTTATGCTTATTGTGATCCCTTTTTGATTGGTTTTTCAAAGAATGATAGGTGTTCTACATTGCAAATGGGAGAGAAGGGAAGAATTTATGGCCTGAGTTTTAATGCCTTCATTTTTCACTGTCCCATGAGGATAGATTTTTCTATTGGATATTTCTCAGTTGTTCTTAACTTCCATATTATTTCTCGCTTTACTAAAATTCATGGTCGAGTGTTTTCTGGGTCTGAAGCTATTTCTCCATTTACTGGCCATGGATTGAGATTTCTGTTTCTGGTCCTAGCACTTTTTGTAGAGCTCATGACTCTTCATGATTCTCTTTGTTGATTATATCTGGTAAGCCCCTTCATTTACTCCCTTGTCCTTATTTTTTTTCTTTTATGCATGCATTGAGGACACTGCATGAATTAAGTGTGGGGGGGATGTTGGGCTTAATTGGTGAATTTTGATTGTGACAATAGTTTGGTTTTGTGCATATGTCTCTTTGATTGCAAAGCGAGAGAAAGAGGGAATTAGGTGTCCTAGCATGCGAAATAATAAAAAATCCCTTTTCAAGGACGGTAATTGGTTTGTATCCGGTAAGAGGGATTGAATTGAAAAATATGAGCGTTATTTCATTTGATGGCTAGATTCTTCTATGTGTTTTATGGACCCTTTGATCTTTTGGCTAGTAGTTGAGACCAATTTGTTTGTGGCAAGGCAAGGCATGAAAGTGGAAGTGAATGAAAAAAGAAAAAGAAAAAAATAAGGAATAGAAAAGAAAGTGGAATTCCTTGGGACTAGACAGGCCTCGTGCCTCATGAAGCGGGGTGACTTGATCGAAATTCCTTGGAAGGAAACTCAAAAAAAAAAAAACTCTTGCATCAATGTCTCAATATCTTATGGATATATGCAAAAAGCGAAACTAGCAAGTATTTGGGTGTCTGGTGTATGCTCCACCATGTCATTCAGAGAACAGTAGTGGAGTAGAAATAGAGTTTGTGGTTGAGAAAGAAAAAAACTTTTGCCTTAATGCCTGAAAAAAAAAAGAAGTATGGTCAACAATACTCAATGCCTAAGTCTTTGGTTCCATCGATGCTATGGGGGGTTTACTTAAAGGTGAGTAGTGTTCAGAAAATATGAGGAGATCCCTTGAACTGGATGCATGCTTGTTACTTGAATTGATGTGGGGTGATAAAATTCAAGTGTGGGGGAACCTTTGGCTCCTTGATCTTTAGTTGAACACTTTTTGGGATTATGTGCACTGTCCTACTTATGCTATGATTAAAATTTACAGCATTCATTTACAATTAAATTTTGGGTGTATATTCACTGCAAACACCCACGAGACACAACTCGTCCACTAGGGGTAACCTAGGGGTTTAAAGGCTTGTTGCACATGCTAAGTGCAACCGTGATTCCTACGAAAGTGAGTTAGGATTTTCTGCATTCTAGGTTAGTTTTTCTTTTGCTTTACTTGAGGACAAGTAACGTTCAAGTGTGGGGGAATCTGATGAGCACATTTATGTGTGAAATCTTAGGGCATAAAGCATACATTTTACCATATTGGACAGAGTTACTCGGTGCTTTCTTATGCTTTTCAGGTTTTAGGTGAATTCTTGTGAAAATGGAGGAGATGATGCTAAGGAAATGTTTTTAAGGTGTTTAAAGGTGTTAATGGCTTGGATACATAGCCCATCGAGTCAGCTTCGCAACGGTTTAAACGGCACATGATTCCGAGTTGAAACGAAGAAGTTACGGCCGCTTCCGTAACGCACCAAAATGGTCTATAGGGGTTTATTTGTAATTATTGACAGTCGGCTGGGGACAAAGTGAAGCGAAAGTTCAGATTGCAGGGGCCTTAACAGAATTATTAGAAGTTACATTTCTTGTACCCGAAAGATTCCATTTGGAGGGCTCTGGACAGTCCAACTTCAACTTGAGATATCTTGGGCTCCCGAACTCCAAATTGGACGAAATTTGGGTCTATTTTGGGTGATTTTTCGCAAGGAACACAATGGTGAGGCCTATATAAGCACCCCATGCTCCACGTTTTCTCAAGGACAGAATGGGTATTTTATTTATTCTTGAAGGAATCCTAGTCATCACCCTTACTCTCTCTCTCTTCCAACTTCTCAAGGGCACTTCTGGAATTCTACTTGGGATAGACTTATTTTGAAAGACATTCTCACCTATGGAAAGTTGAAAAATCAAAGATGCTTTGATTTTATTGCTTGGAGAAGATATCTACAAAGAAAAGGAAGCACTTGTTAGAATTGGAAGTTTACTTTTCTAGAAATAGAAGGTCTATGTAAACAATCTTCTCTTCTTCTTCTTTCTATTTTTTTCTTTTTTCTTAGGATTCAAGGCATTGTAAAAGAGGAAGGAGAAGAGAATATTCTCTTTTCTTAGGGAATATTTCTCCTACACTTCCCTCTTCTCTCTTCTCCTCTCTTCCCCTTATAAATACCCCTTGCCCTCTGGGTTGTAAGAAGTTAGTTTTTTAGTTCAGTTTTTAGTTAGTTTCTAGTTCAATTTTAATTCAGTTTTTTAGTGTAATTTTTATTTCATTCACTTAGTGAAATTTTCTCTTCTTTTTCTATTTGTGGCTTAAGTTCTTAGTTTTGATTTCATAAGTCTAGTTTAATGGTTGTAATAGTTTTAGTTTAAAGCTTCCTAGTCTAAGTTCCTATGTTGATGACAAGACATGGAGATTTAGAAGAGGAAGCCATGGTGAGTTTATTCCAGTATTCAAGCACATCAAGGTATCTCATTCTCTAAACCCTTAATCTCATTCTCCCTTTCCTCTATCTCTCTCTATCTTCTTCTTCTTCTCCCTCTATTTCTTTTATTTTTTTTATATGGTTGTGGTATGTGGATGCACTTTTATTCCCTTATTTCTTTTTATGTGATTATGAAGTGTGGCTGTGTTTTTGTTATTCCTTTCAATTCGCTTTAGTTTGATAGGTTAGATGCTCACGTGTTAGGACGCCAATTTAATCCCTTAATTTTGTTAGATGCTTATGAGTTAGGATGCATTAATTTTCATTAATTTAATTAGTTTAATTTAACACTTTAATTTGGTTCACTTTGCATTACTTTTAAGTTAGTTAAATAGAGTGGCATATATCTCCTCGTGTTCGACCCGTAGCTACGATTGACCCGTACGCTTGCGGTATTATTTTAACTCAAACAGGCTCATTACGAGGAGGAGAGCCCTGGTTGTTATGATGATCTTGGTGTGAGCCCCGACAGAGGTTGTGCCGATGATGCGTGCATTCTTGGTGGTCATTGATGAAGACCGTTGAAGAGTGCACTTGATGCTTTTTGTCTTGGGGACTTCTTTTTGTTTTTGTTAGGAGTTTATCCCCGTGTTGCCTGTGGTTTAGCTATAGTTTTTCTTACTTTCTTTTTGGGGTTGAGTTATCTCACCCTGTATATATATATATATGTATGTATGTATTTCCTTTGGCTTTTGTTCTTGTCAGTTTTACTTTCCAGTTTTTGGGTAGATGGGGAATGTATCAGAACAATCATGTGTATGTATATAATATCATCATTTCCCGTATTGCTACGCTTCCTTTTGTTATATTAATTGCAGTTTATTTGCAACACTCTGATCTTACCTGTAGTAATGTGATGATTGTGGATCCGTGAATGTAATAACTGCTTCTAGATCAATGGGATTTGGCGGATTGCCGTTACGTAATTTGGGTCACCTACCTAATCCTCCCAGGGGGTGGTTTGGGGTGTGACAGAGCTTAGTATTAGAGCGTGAGGCTCTTCTTACATTCATGGGATGCAGATTAGGGTTAATAAGCTATTAACATCAAAACATAAGAACTAAAAGCTACAGGGGAGGTAAATACAATTAAGTAAAAGATGCATAATTTCCATTAAAATAAAGACGACTGTGGCTGAGCCACTACATCAGTTTGATTAAAAGTATTACTTCAATAATTACATAAGCTGGGAAAAAAAACTAAGTAAAACTAAATACATCCCGCACAAAGGAAAGTACATAAGCTAAAAAAAAAAAGATAAGTCGGAACCATGTAGCATAGACACTAGTGCTGGTCAAAAGAACTACTCCAACGGAGGCAAGTCGCTCGAAGGAGGTTGTGTCTGGCGTGAGTCTACACAACATAACCTATCCCAAAAGTCTAAGCGCGGCTCGACAGATCCCACCCTGCTCTCCAATAATGTGAAACCCCGATCCATCCTAGTCGCCATGTCAGAAAGCTGGGTACTGAGGCCTTGAAAATGTGACTTCATCTATGCCCACTCAGAAGGCTCTGGAACCTGAGAACTGGTAGCACCCGTTGCCTCATAGGCAGGTAAGTCTGTGAACTGTGTTCCCACACCCTCGAAGTCGCCCTGACCCACATCCTGCTCATCAACACCCTACTCCTCTCTATGCTTGCCCTGGATGTCTCCCTCAATATCTCCCAGCTCCACGTCATGCTCATCTCCTGGCATCTCTAACTCCTCATCCTTCTACGGATCACCCTCTGGCACCTTCATCTTCAGTATCGAGGTCTTATCAATAGGCCTGGATCTGTCCTTCTCCATGTACTCTCCTGCCAAAGGAACCTCAAAATGCTGGAAGACTAAATTAAGGAACTTCCCATATGGAAGGTTCCCATCAGCTGGGTTCTGTGCATGCTATAACATGGCTTGAAGTAGCAAATAAGGGAGGTTTATAATCGAACCTCCTCTACCCGCTCCCAAAAGGCAATAGGTGATGTAGGCCCTCATCATAGATATGCTGCCACTATTCCCGGCCTTTGGGTAGATGTTGTAGGACACACATCTACTAATCATTCGAGCATTGGGCTTGTAGGAAGCCTCAGAGTTGGGTGTGCTCTCAGACCCAGTCAGTGCTTTAAAGACCATCCTCCTAGTCTCCAAAGAAAACATCTCATAAATGTCCATCCTAGGCTTATAGTAACACCTCTCTCCAGTGTTGGGTAAGCCCAAAATCCCTGCAAGTGAAGCGGTGGTCAACCTAATGTCCACTCCCTTTACTCTCCAACCCAAATTCTTGTGCCCCTGATGGCACCAAGTTGCAATAGAAGTACTGAACCAGGTTGGGATAACAAGGCTCGGTAGGTGTCAACATAGAGGTCCAACCTAAGATATTGAACCTAGTATAGAGACTGTACTGGTGAAAGTCTTCCACCTATACTACCCGACCATTTACAATTTTTAGGGATTTAAAGTTCTTCCAATCTCTAAAATGCTCGTACCTAGAGAATAGGAATCGGTCAAACTCGGATTCATCCGAAGAGGAATCGTCCCTAGGTGAAGAAGGTGGCATTGTGGATGATGATGAATCCTCAGTCTCAACCCGAAGTCTCTTTCGTGCCACGGACTTCCTAGCCGTACGGTGACTAGTGGACATTTTGCTGCAAAAAAAAAAAAAAAAAAGAAAAAGGAAAAGAAATAGTTAGGGTAAGAGAATCTAACAAAACCCTAGCCAAAGCAAGAATGAATAACAAGAAAACCCAATAGGTGAATGTAGCCAAGAAATCTTACCTAAGCTTACGAGGATTCGCAGGAAACCCAAGGAAGTGTGAGGATTTGGTGTGGGAATAGTCACACTACCCTCCAAAGAGTTTCTTCAAGTGTTTGGGGAAGTTTAGAAAGAGTTAGGAATGAAATGGGCCCCTCTCAGACTCATATACCTACGCCCCAATTCTCTAGGCGATGGCACTGGGCAATGCATCCAACGCCCAGAGACATCGCCCAGTGCATGTATTTTGCTGATTTTTGAGTTATAACACATGGGAACTTGGATACCACCTATAATAACCTTGTTAAACATAGAAATATAAATTTTCATAAATGTTTTATAAAAAAAAAAAATTTATCAAACTAATTAATTAAGCAAACACAAAAATTTTATGAAAATGAGGGAACACAACTTTTATTTGGGGATTTTAGTAGAACACATGTAAATTGTTTTCATTATTAATGTGCGTACCTAAACATATATATATATATATATATATATATATATATTTATGAAAAAAAAAATTGATGTGTGTGTATAAATATTTATTACTATGTGCCAAATACTGTGTATGTAGGAACTGATTGGTGTGATGCTATGCAAAACCAAACATAGATAAGTAGGTATGTTGTAATACATATTTACGATGTGTAGGGAGCATAGGTCTTACCATATCCAAAGTCTAGGATAGCCAAGAATAGGGTCTCATAGGTTGTCTAGCCAATCAAAACACTTTAGACACTAAGGTACCTCGAGCCAACCCAAGTATATTTTTATTGATTCTTAGTCATTTAAATTCCAGTAGACATGTACTTAATTCTTTTAATTAAGTATAACCTGATGCTTAGAACCATTTTCCATGACAAGACCCATTACCTCAGCCAAGGCTGGAGATCCCGGCAGCATGCGATACATTAGGCAACTAAGAAGGAGATTGATCAGGATACGTACGGTGCAAGCCCGTGCTGAAAATTAACTAGTGATCTACCTAGCTCTTGCAGACGCCAGTGAACCCGAATATCGAGCCATTTACTTATCCTTAGCGGACGAAGTTAGAGGAGACATAGCTTACCTTTATGTGCAGACCATCATTACTAGTTGGCAATTACAGAGGCTTTCCTGTTAGACCAGGTAAATAATTAAAAGCCTTCTATTTTTAAAATTTTGAAATCTCTCATATAGTGTCATGCATAGCATACCATTACATAAAATGTCTAAGAAAAGAAACAAAACATAAAGAGAAAGAAACATCTCATAAAAAACCAAGACAAAATATCTAACAATCCACCTTACTGGTGCGGCTCATGAAATTCACTGGAACTATGGACTAGGTTTGTACCTGCACTAACTAGGAAATAATTGTTGACCCTAATGAGCGATATTGGAATATTGAACATGCTCCTCTTTTCAGAGAAGCCACAATGGTCAACATAAGAAGAAGTTCTCGTGGTGGTCGCAAAGGGAAACAACCTCGTGTTATACTAGAGGTTGAATTGCCCAATGGGACTGAGGCTCAAAATTCTGAGGCATCAGAGGCACCAGCGGCTGCACAAGCCACTGCTGCAGCACCTCAGCTGAATATGGCAGCCGATGACGTAACTGCATTCATAACCACTATGATGTGGACCATGCAACAACAACAAGAATTGCTTGGTCAAATGTCTATACAGCTTGCAAGCATGATGCATGAACGTGCGGCACCACCACCACCACCCAACCAGCCCATACTATTTCCACCACTTGTGCCTCAACACTTAGTGGAGAACTCTACCACCAAGGTTATGGAGAGATTTAAGAAACTCCAACCACCTGCGTTTTCCAAAATAACTTTTGAGGCAATGCAGCCAGAGCGGTGGATTAGTGCCCTAGAGAAGGCATTTGAAGTACTTGAGTGCACAGATGCACCGAAACTAATATGTGCGGGTTATCAGTTACAGAATGAAGCCGAAGCTTGGTGGAAAGCTACTAAGCCTAACTTGAAAGCTACTCACCCGAACCCCACGTGGGAGCAATTCAAAGAAGTTTTCTTCAAGAACTACTTCCCAGAGAGTTTCAGGGATAGGAAAGAAGCTAAGTTCATTGCACTGGTGCAAGGGACCAAGTCAGTGTTGGATTACCAACAACGATTTGAAGACCTTTTCCATTTTGCTCCGGAACACCTGAGAGGGGAAGTTAGTAAGGCAAAGAAAATTGAGAAAGGACTCAAGGCTGAGATCGGATCAATATTGTCAATCATGGACATCCAAAATTATGCTCAGATGGTCGACAAGGCAAAGACCATGGAAGATAGATTTAAAGAGAAAGCTGTGACGTCGTCTATAGGTAAGAGGCCAAACAATTTCCAGACCTATGCCTGGCCAAATAAAGCTTATCGCGGAACCAATTCAAATTCTGTCTCGACTCCGTATCATAGGCCGAACGTGGGTCAGAACCCTTTCCGCCCCACTTTCAATCGACCTGCTCAACCGACTATGAGTCAAGCGACAACAGCAACTTTGCCAGCCTGACTAGTGACAAGTCAAGTGAGCCAAGCCTCAACACCTGCTAATCCACCCTATAAGTGCTATGTGTGCAATAAGGAAGGGCACATGGCTAGAGATTGTAGATCACGTGGGTATGGCAATAACTCATCGAATCAGCCCTACACTAGTCCTTTCTAGCCACGGGACAATCGGACGCAAGGAAAGGTGTTTGTGATGATGAATGAAGAAGCTAAGGCAAACCTCGATGTATTGACAGGTAAGTTGCTGAACACTACTAAATTATAGGGAATAACTGGCTAACTTTATGTAACCTAAATTAGGTACGAACCCTAGGTACCCTGAGTATCTCGACCATACCTGCACGAGTATTATTCTACTCGGGCGTAGCCCACTCTTTCGTCTCTACCACTTTTGCGAGTAGGATGAAAGATCAACCGAGAGACATTGGGTATGAACTAGTAGTCAGCACACCGACGGGTAGTGTCGTGAGTTTGAAGGAGGCTTACGACCCTTGCTAGATTGAGATTTGTGGGAAGAATCTAACGGTACGGTTGATAAAGATGGATATAAAGGATTTTGACGTGATACTAGGCATGGATTGGTTATCTGCCTATGGTGCAAACATCTTATGTGCAGAGAAGAAAATAGTGTTTAAAATGGATGATGGATCAATCCTCACCTATCAAAGTGAACAAAGAAGGAAACCCAGGAGGATAACCTTATCAGCCCTCCAGGTGCGAAGATTGTTAGACGAAGGATGTCAAGGATTTTTAGCCACTGTGATAGACACGGAGGCGAAGATAAAACCTTTGGAGGAACTTGAAGTCGTCAGAGAATTTCTTGATGTTTTTTTGAAAGATCTGATGCAGCTACCGCCTGACCGAGATATAGAGTTCGCGATTGATCTAATTCCTGGTGCAACACCGGTATCCAAGGCACCATATTGGATGGCGCCAATTGAATTGAAGGAGTTGCAGGTTCAACTTCAAGACCTGCTGAAGAAGGGATTCATACGACCCAGCGTATCACCATGGGGAGCACCCATGCTGTTTGTTAAGAAGAAGGATGGTAGTATGCGGCTGTGTATCGACTACCACGAGCTGAACAAGCTGACTATCAAGAATTGATATCCGTTACCGCGCATCGATGACCTATTCGATCAGCTATAAGGAGCAAGAGTTTTCTCCAAAATTGATCTTAGGTTCGGATACCATCAATTGAAAATCAAAAGCGGTGACATTCATAAAACGACGTTTCGAACCTGATACGGACATTATGAATTCCTGGTTTTGTCCTTCGGATTAACCAACGCCCCGGCAGCATTCATGGACATGATGAATAGAGTGTTCCATGACGAGTTGGATAAGTTCGTCATTGTGTTTATTGACAACATTCTGGTGTACTCCAAGAATGAGGAAGAGCATGCTCAACACCTTACCTTTGTGTTGCAACGGTTGCGGGAACACCAGCTTTTCACCAAATTCAGTAAGTGTGAATTTTGGCTACACCAAATTGGATTCCTAGAACACATCGTCACTGAGGATGGCATCAAAGTAGACCCAGGCAAGGCGAAAGCAATCCTCGAGTGGGAGACTCCGAAGAGTGCCACTAAGATCCAAAGTTTCTTGGGATTGGCCGGATATTACCGATGGTTTATTAAAAATTTCTCATGAATTTTGGCACCCATGATGAAACTTACAAGGAAGGGAGCCAAGTTTGAATGGAATGAAGCGTGCGAGAAGAGTTTTTAGGAATTAAGAAACCGATTGGTGACAGCTCCAGTCTTGACCATTCCAGATGGCACCGAAGGGATGGTAGTATATACTGACGCATCTAGGACAGGATTGGGTGGCGTCCTGATGCAGAAAGGTAAAGTAGTTGCCTACGTCTCTAGACAATTAAAAGAGCACGAGAAGAACTACCCCACTCATGACTTAGAGTTGGCAGCGGTAGTTTTTGCGTTGAGGATATGGTGGCATTACCTATATGGTGAAAAGGGTGAAATTTTTAGTGATCATAAAAGTCTGAAGTATTTCTTCACCCAAAAGGAGCTGAACATGAGACAGAGGCGGTGGTTAGAACTGGTAAAAGATTATGACTGTGAAATCCAGTACCACCCTAGTAAGGCCAACGTTGTTGCTGATGCATTAAGAAGAAAATCTCAGACTGCATCTCTTGCTTCCATAGTTGTAAGTGAACAGCTGGTAGAAGAAGCTCAAAAGTTTGATCTAGAACTCGTGATCGAAGGAACGGCTATGCAATTAGCAGCCATGGATCTACAGCCGTCGATATGAGAAGAGATAATTACGAAGCAACCATTGGACCCCAAGCTGGTCAAGATCATTTGGGAAGTGCAACAAGGTGTCCATAAGGACCCAGACTTTTCTTTGGCCCATGATGGCGCACTGAAGTTTTGAGACAAATTGTGCGTGCTTGATGATTATGATGTCCAAGACCGAATTCTTAAAGAGGCGCACAACTCACCCTATACAATCTACCCTGAAAGTATGAAGATGTACAAGGATTTGAAGAAGTATTACTGGTGGATGGGAATGAAGGAGACCATGGCGATATACATGTCCAAGTGCCTTACCTGTCAATAGATAAAAGCAGAGAGACACCGACTGTATGGATTATTGCAGCCACTTCCTATACCCGAGTGGAAGTGGGAAAGGATCACTATGGATTTCATGATAAATCTGCCGAACACTAGGAGGGGCATGAATGCAATTTGGGTGATCGTAGATGGACTGACAAAGGCAGCTCACTTTATACCAATCAAAATAAGTCACTCTATGGAGAAGCTTGCCCAATTATATATAGAAAATATAGTCTGCTTACATGGCATGCCTATCACTATTGTGTCTGACAGAGATCCTCGATTTACCTCAAGGTTTTGGAGGAGCTTTCAAAAGGCATTGGGATCTCAACTGAATCTTAGTACAGCTTTCTATCCGCAGACGACAGACAATCAAAAAGAACTATTCAGACTCTGGAGGATATACTCCGGGCCTGTGTTTTGGAAATGAACAATAGTTAGGATGCTCACATACCTTTGGTGGAATTTGCATATAATAATAGCTATCACTCCACCATTGGCATGGCACCATTCAAAGCTCTTTATGGACGGAAATGTTGAACTCTGCTTTATTGGGATGAAGTTGGTGAACGAAAATATCTCAGACCTGAGATGATACAAGCGACCTACGACAAGGTGGATATTATAAGAGAGAAGATCAAGACAGCCCAGTCAAGACAGAAAAATTATGCGGATAATCAAAGGAAGGACATTGAATTTGAAGTCGGAGAAAAAGTATTCCTTCGAGTGTCTCCAACTAAAGGATTGCTACGTTTCAACAAGAAGGGTAAGTTAAGCCCAAGATTCATCGGTCCTTATGAAATTCTCAATAAAGTGGGACTCGTAGCATACCGACTGGCATTGCCACCATCCTTGTCGGGGGTCCATGATGTTTTCCATGTGTCAATGCTGAGGAAGTACATCAACAACCCGACACATGTGCTAACAACTGAACCTGAATAGTTGGACGTGGATATGACCTACGAAGAACAACCTACAAAGATATTGGACAGAAAGGAGCATAACCTCCATAACCACACAGTTGACTTTGTAAAGGTTTGATGGGGAAACAACTTGGTGGAAGAAGCTTTATAGGAACGTGAAGAGGAAATGAAAGAAAAATATCCTTAGCTCTTCGAATTGCAAGGTAAGCAAATTTTGAGGACGAAATTTTTGTAAGGTGGGGAGAAATGTCAAACCCTGCTCCTGACTGGCTAGAATTTTGACTGAAGAACAGGAACCCCTAACTAGGCAACCAAGAACACTGTGGAGAATTACTCCAATGATATGGATTGATGAAGAAACCCTGTGTGGATCATCCTACATGCTTGTCAGTAGATGGATCACTGACCCTTGTAGCTGTATAGCTCACAGCATTATGTATGGCCTGGACCCCAGGTAATCTCTCTCCTCTCCATAACTGTGGGACTACCCCTAGAAATATGCTTAAAGAACCCTAAATGGCATGTGGGGACAATGCCTTGACCAAGAGTCAAACCCCTGTGCAAATCCCACTGTGTTTCAGCCTTGCTAAAATCACTGGTCGATGCACTGGGCGATGCAGGCAACGCCCAGAGACATCGCCCAGTGTGCAAAATAGCATATTAACTTGGGTTTTAATTGTGGGGACCACTCATAATGAACATGGGCACCCTCCTTAGATAGAGGGGAGTCTAAGGGACCACCTCATACCCTTGGTTCACTATGGACCCCACCTGAGAGCTCAGAGTGGCTGTAAATGCAGTTAAAAATGCATTTTGAAAACAGACCTTGAGCAGGCAAACAGACCATAGTCAAGGTTGGGCTATAAATACCAGTGCCTTGGGTTTATTTTAAACCCTTGGCTATAATTTATTTCGTGGGAGAGAAAAGAAGAGAGAAAAGAGAGAAAGAAGAGGAAGAAGAAGAAGAAAGAAGAAGAAGGATGGGAAGGAGGGGCTGCCACCCATCCAAGGCTGGAACCGAGCATCCAAACATCTGTATAGGTATATAATCCTTGCTCACACCTACTGGTTTCTTTGTTGATGCTTGTGTTGATGTGTTCTTGCCCTTTGGCAGCCCAGAATAGCTCAAAAATCCTATGGATGGCCTCAGATCTGCCATGCAAACCTGATGCATGGAAGATTTGAGTGTTTTGTGATGTATTATACATCTATGACACAGATCTGGAACCAATACTGGCTGTGCATGGTTGCACTGCCCTGATTTACTATTGGCTGACTGTTTGGAACCCTGGATACAAGCCCTGGCTGCATGGGACCAAGCCCTAGGTGATAGTAGCCTTGAATCACTATTTTTGTTACACCCGCACCCAAGAGCCCATTTGTTTATTTATCCTTGTGGTGTGTAGACTGTGCTGCCTTGTTTACCTGTGATCGTTCCACCGTGATGGTCAAAGGGTAAGTTACTAAACCTATTTTTATTGTTTGTTTACTTCCTCTCAAAGTCCTTGAGGTGTGGGCCTAAGCCCAAACCTTTTTTATACTTTATCTGCCCTTTCTATTGCATAAGATGTAGGGTCCTATGTGCATTCGACCCTGCATTCGATGCTGTTGTCGTGGCTATTTTGAGTGAGACCTTATGTGGGGCCCACATGCCCTTTATCGAGGATATTGTTGCTACCTTGTCATGGTTGACTACTACCCTAGCCTCCCTTTTATTTTGGTGACCTCTTAAGTGGGCCCTTGGGCCCAAGTCATGCTTAAAATAGGTTAATATACTTTAGACATTAAAAGACCTTAGCCAAACAATGCCCAAGATTTATTCTAAAATGAAGCCCATTGGGCCCAAGTTGTGTCAAAATGGTGTTTAATTGAGTTTAGGTAGGTAATGAGTTTAGATGGATGATATGTTTGTGGTTCATTAAGAGACTCTACCTAAACAACCCCTGAGTGGACATTTAAGCAACCTTACCCAAACAAGCCCTAGATTTATAGCTAAGAGGCTCTAGCCAAACAGGCCTTAGTAAGGCACATCTATAGATATGAGAGTTAGGGCTATTCCTTAGTCTTTCTCATTCACTTTCCTAACCAAATCGTGAAAGGAGAGGAGAGCTTTGAAGAGAGGAGGTAGCAAGGAGGAGAAGGAGGAAAAGAAAGAGAAGAAGGAGGAGAAGAAGGAGAAGAAGGTGGGATTGGCTGCTTGAGCTTGGATTTACAAGGAGGACCTCTTATGTACTTCAAATCAGGTAGGCCAAGAACACTTTTGTCTCTCTCCCTTCTCTTTTCTCTTTTTGATTGAGCTTAGGAGGCCCTCCATGTTTTAGTTTTGAGCTTAGATGGCTCTCCTTGTTTCAGTCTTGAGTTTAGGTTTTCTCTGGGAACCAAATGGCCAAAGGATTCCATTCATGTATTTCAGTCCTATAAAGACCTCTATTTTAACCTCCTACTGAACCTATTTTGATTCTAGAGTTTCAACCACCAAAGGAAACCCCAAATCTGGATTTTGAGCTTTTGATCCTTTAAATCCCTCAATCTTTTGATGATGGGTACTTTTAAGACCTTAATAGACCATAGGACACCCCCCTCCCTTGTCCTTTGGAACTTAAAGAACCAAATGGGGCAAATCTGGGCTGTTAAGGACCTTAAATCACACCTGGGTTACATTGGATGCAAGGTCGGAGGCAGGCACTGCTGAGTCCGATGCTGCCCCTGATGTGGCCTGAGCCTGCAGGAAGGGTCGGCCTCAAGGTCGGAGGCAGGCACTGTTGAGTCCAACGTTGCCTCTGATGCTGTTTTCAAGGCCTATAACTTATGTAAACTATGGGGTTTTTCTATGAGGCCTCCCCTACACTCTCTCACACTGTTCTTCACTTCTGTAGGCGCCAACATATGTGCAAAGGAGTGATTTTGAGTGAGAATCATTGCGCTTATACAAATTCTATTTGAAGTAATTGGTGAGTGGGTTTGGGTGACTGTCTGAGCTTATTTACTATTGCTTATTCATGCATTTATGAATTATATTGTGACATTATCATTCAAGCATGATTGCATATTTGCATTTATTCTTAATCGATGACGATGATGATGATGATTTGGATGATATGGATTTGTGTTGGGTTATGGTGTCGGGAAGTACTGGCACCGGAACCCCCAAATTACGTAGAATTGTATATTGTATCATTCTTGCCTGTATGCGCCGTGTTGTGCTGGTACCCAGGTGTTAGATGGAATAGAACGTCGACACACCCGGATGTACCTCTCAACACGATAGGATTCATGTAGTATATCTGTGGTTAGGCTCAGGTCCCTATGCTACGACCCTTACCAACAGGGGTTTAGGTGTTGGGTAGCCAGAGCACCTGCTGCCTGTGGAGAGTTAGAGAGGCTAGGCCAGGGGTAAAAATGGTTATCGGGGTCTGCCTCTGGGTGGTGATGGCTACGACCGGTGCAGGCCCCATAGTAATAATTGAGGTTGCATTGTGGTGAGAATGAAAAGATCCACAGTGTCTTCCTGAGTTATTGCAGTAGCATATACCCATTGACTTAGCATTGTGTGTTAGGTGATAAATGAATTAATAATGGCATGCACCATGGACTATTTGTGATTGTGTGATTGTACATCCTCTTTTCTCTCTCACTAGCTTGGTGGAGCTAACCCCCGTGTGCACATTTTTTTTAGATTTTGATGCAGATGATTATTGTGGAGCTAGAGACCGTGATTGAGGATCATGACGATGGTTGCCCATGATGATTGTGCCTACGGGCTGTACTGTTACTTGGGATCGTTCCCAGTTGTTATTTTAAGAGCTTTGTGCTTTATATAAACTTTTATGTTTTACCTTTTTTTGTAGCTACTTGATGGTCATATGAATGTTGTAACTATGTTACTTATTATCATTAGTTAATGAACATCTTAAAATTATTTCATTTAAGCTTCCGCAAACTCTGACCTATCTTGGAATGTAATATTCCTTTGTCTTTCGCACTCTGATATTATTGTATTTTAATATTGGTTTATGACTATGAGTTGGCCACTGCATCGAGATCCTGGCGGTGAGGTGGGGTGACACAATCATACCCTGATATTGTACTTTATCCGTTGTCGGGATAGGGGTGTGATAATATGGTATCAGAGCGTGATGCTCTGCACCAACCACAGTCTAGCAAAGATTCATGATTTACTCTACTCCACTAGATTCCAATTTAAAAGCTTTCAAGAGAATAACTAGCTTGTGTGTGAACTTAGGGAGAAGACATTGTTATGAAAAATAGTTTACAATAATAGCATATAATAGGAGAACAGTGTGCTTTAACAAGGTGGATGGATCTTATTAATAGTTCAACTGTTGCTACATAAACCTCCCCTTGCCTCCAGTGTATAGCAAAAATGATTGTGCTATTCTATTGCATATTAAACAATGGGTATAACAGAAAGTGGTAAAAGATTTTGCCATGCAATCCAACCTAGGGAGAGTCATTAGGATAGATTTCCATAAAACTTAGCATATTGGGTGTATGTTGCTTACCAAGGAAAATAGTAATATAAGAACCATTACAACTAAAGGACTAGTTAGTTAAAGAGAGAACCTTTATTTCAAGCCCACTTGCAACCCAATGACATAAGACATACCAAGATAGTGGTGCAAGTCATGGGGTGATCATGAGTAAGCCAAAGCAGCAAAATTTGGAGAATCTCAAGTCTAATTAGTGATCCTTTGTACACCATAACCTTAGGCAACAGTTGAGTATGGTTTGATACAGCTTTAATCATAATGAAAATCCTATTTTATGCAAGGCATGATGGAATCATAACATGAGATACTTACCACTATAAATCCAATCCAAGAAGACAAGTATAACAGTTGTAAAGTGGCATGCCTGAATGAAGCTCGGATGATTCAGTCAACTAATACATTCTAATGATGTCTATGAAATGAGTATAGCTGTGGTTAATTGGAATGAAGGCTTGAACCCCAATATTGAAACTTAGTAATGGCTTGTAATGAGTAGATAAAAGTATGTATGCCTATCTTAATCCATGTTCAAAATACATCAATGGGAAGTGCTTTGTCTCCTAAGTGTAGTGTGAAGAGGAAATAGAGAGTTTTATTCCTTTAGTAATATTATACCAATACACTTAAAAAAAAAAAAAAAAAAAAAAAAATAGAATGAAGACAAACACGAATGCAAATTTGAAGAGCTATCATTCTCTCACCTTAGCCAAGAAGACTTAGAAAAAATTCACCTCTAAAGAGAGATCTCACCTTTTAAGCTTTCCTCAAGAAACCTATCTTAATGGTCCAAAGCACGTGTAGTTGGGTTTAAATAGTAAATTTATGAAATGATCAATGGAAGATGGGAGTACTCCTACCACAAGGTTGTTTCCCCCAAAACAACAAGATTTCAGTTTTGAGCTTATTCTATCAAAGCTCTTGCATAAATCGAATATGTAGGGGAATTAGATAAAAATGTCCATACTAAGATTAAGATGGGGTGACTTATTAATGATGTAAATATCACATTCAAGTCATACATGTACAACCAGGAAAGGAGAGAAAAGAATAAAAAACCTTGTCAATGTTGAAGTTCTTCTTTCAATCTTAACCTAGAAATGCTAGGGAAAATCAAGTATAGTTTTGGGTTGAGGTTTTCTTTCCAAACTCAACCTAGAAAGTCATAGGGATAACTAAGAACATGACTAGGACTTCCCACACCTTGAACCTTATATATATATATATATATATATAAAGAGATATATATGTATATATACAGCAGTAGGGCAAAACATAAACCTGTATTACTTCAAGAGAAGAAAATAAAAAAAATAAAAAAATACAGCAATGGGGCCCAATGTGAATGCGGGATTAATTTCCTATCTCACTTATATGCTTGACTTAATGCCTGAAAAGAAAATACAACAAGTAGTGCAAGTGTGTGCTTGAGTTAATCAAGTTTAAAATCAATGGGAAAAATAAATAAATAAATAAATAAAAAATATTTAATGACCAAATACATGGATCCACCACATTTTACCAAGAGTTGAATGAGAAAGAAACAGCCTAAAGTTGTTCTTTTTTTTTATATTCTAAATTTTCAACCTAGAAGTAATGTAAACAACCAAGAGTATGACTAGGATTACTCATACTTTAAATAAGGTGAAAATCTTAAAAGATGATCATACAAACACATGCTACCTTTCTTCCCAAAACAGAGCAAAAATTTTAACTACAATATGTATAAAAAAATCCAAAGTCTTAGCTTAGATTCCTGAATGAATGATTCAATTACTTGAATCGTGTTTCAAACTATTGTTCTTAAATAAACAAGAGAAAATGAAGTTATGAATTTAGGTAATCATCTAGACTATAACAGTAGAAGTGTTCTCAGATTTGGGGGGAGGATTATAATTCCAAACCCCAATGAAGTTTTCCTTTATCCAATTTGCTTTTCAAAAAAAAAAAAATATATAGTAAAAAGGGAATTTTTATCCCCTTACTAAGACTAAGGGAATTGAGAAAAACATGCCAAAGATTTTATACTTTCCTCTCATGTTCAATTGAAAACATAACTTAGGATAGGTGGTGTAAGTGTGCACTTAAGTGAAGATAAGCTTTATAGAAAAAAGAACTTACACCAATCAAGAGACATGAATACAATCCACTACATTTGAATTAAGTGGGATCAATAAGATCTTAGTCTAAGATTAAAACCCTTCCCCAAATCCAAGTATGGGGTATAGAATAAATGATCAAGTACATGGTGGAGATATTGTGCAATCTATCTAGCTAGTAAACAATGAAAAACAGAAATTATATATGCCCTATTACTTTTTCTTCAAAACAGTGTAGGAACTTCTCCACAAAGTAAGATTTAAAATCTATAAATCTTGGCCTAAAACACAGGGGTGAATGGTTTAATGGCTTAAAGGGAGTTTTAACATTTAATCATAAACAAATAAATAAAAATAATATACTTAAAGAAACCTCTCCCACTTTTTTCCCAAATAGTAAAAGTTTTTTATTTTTGGGTTTGGTTCATCCAAACCCTTACTTAGTTTTGGGAATGGTAGTGCTAGAATGTATTTAGGATGTGCAAACAATTTTAAAGAAGCAATCAACAAGGCTATTAACAACCTTGAATGAATAATTTAAGTATATCTTCAACAAAGGGAAAGAAGTTTGGTTTAGAATGGGAAAAAATCCAAAATCCTTACCTAAACTCCTGGGAGAAAGATGTAAGATCATAAATGAGGTTACAAAGAGTTGAGCATTAGCAAACTATTAGAAATAATGCCCTTAAAAAAATAAAAAAATAAAACCCTTCCACGATTTTGCCCAAAGCAGTGGGGTATTTTTAATTTTGGGTTTGGCTTCCCCCAAGCCATACCCTAGAATCATGGATAGCAGTGCTAAGAAATGAATGGGTTGTGCAAACGACCCTATCTTAGGTAAAATGAGAAAATCCAAACACTCTTGGAAGAAAAATTTTAACAAAAACCCCAAACATAGAAAAAAAAAATTTAAATGAGAGGGCAAGCTGCGGGCTGTGTTCTAAAAGAAAATTTTGACATCGGATGCACACCCTGGTTAAATCTGATCTTGCATCCGATGTTTTCTATGCTGCAGCTCAGATCGGATTTACGATCGGATGCAGGTTACTGGCTGTATCCAATACCTCCTTAAACCTATTTTTGCCGGTTTTTCATGACCAACCCTCCTCCAATCCTTTTGCATTTTATTATGCCCCTTGTTCATATTTTAGCCTTGTCTTGCGAGTGTGTCAATGTTGAATTTGGTCAAATCCGTTTGTGTTATCTTATGCTTATATTGTTGATCTTAAGGTTTAACACCTAGTTTAATTGTTCACTGTTGTTGTAGTAACTCTCTATACCTAGTTCAACTGTCGGTAAGTGACTCACGAAAGATTTTATTGAGTAGCCTAGTCATTAGAGAGAAGTACATTTTATTTTTTTGCGGCCTTAGTTTTTAGCCCGGGCTTCCTTGAGAAAACAGCTAAAGAGTCTGAGTTTTAGTTCCAAGTACCCTTGGGGGTGTCCACCCTTGGTCTTGTTCAACCCTAATTACCACTTGGGAGTATTAGTTGGAGATTTCAGTATTGGCCCTAAGTGATCCTCTAGAGAGCTGATTCTTAAATCTTACCTAATCTTGAGCATCGCTTAGGAGAGTCGATCTAGAACAGAGGCTAGGAAGTGAGTAATAGCTCCTGAGATGAAAGTTGTTGTAAGTTATTCTGTCGAAAGTTGGTCTTGTAGTCTTGTGTGGTTGTTTGGCTTTAAAAACTGGAACTGAAGGATTCGACAGAACTTTACTCAATAAAAGGTATGAGTAGAGTAATGGGTCACCAATGCGTTCCCTCCGTATTGGGAGTGAACAATAGGAGATTCCATCAATATTCCAATTCATTCTAAAGTTGACTTAAGTATTGGGGAATTAGAAGTGAAAGTCTTCAAAGCAAAGCCTTGTAAGAAAAGTAGTACAAACCTAACCTTGCGACCCTAGTTAAAGGAAGTTTAATATTGGGCGTAGTCCAGAGGCTTAGTTAGACCTTTTGTTTCCTTGTGGTTTGTATCTGAAGTTTGAACCTCCCTGGACTCTTAGACACTTTGACCTTTAACCCAATTGAGCCTAGGATTTGTTTTGATCATTTGCTTAGGGGCAAGGAGTTGTTAGGCGGTCAAAGTATCCTCATTTATTCGGATACCTAGGCACATCAAATTTCGAGGATGAAATTTCTTATAAGGTTGGGCGAATGTTACACCCGCACCCGAGAGCGCATTTATTTATTTATCCTCGTGGTGTGTAGACTGTGCTGCCTTGTTTGCCTGTGAGCATTCCACCGTGATGGTCAAAGGGTAAGCTATTAAACCTATTTTTATTGCTTGTTTACTTCCTCTCGAAGTCCTTGAGGTGTGGGCCCAAGCCCGGACCTTTTTTATACTTTATCTGCCCTTTCTATTACATAGGATGCAGGGTCCTATGTGCATTCGACCCTGCATCCGATGCTATTGTCATGGCTATTTTGAGTGAGACCTTATGTGGGGCCCACATGCCCTTTATCGATGATATTGTTGCTGCCTTATCATGGTTAACTATTACCCTAGCCTCCCTTTTATTTTGATGACCTCTTAAGTGGGCCCTTGGGTTCAAGTCATGCTTAAAATAGGTTAATATACTTTAGACATTAAAAGACCTTAGCCAAACAAGGCCCAAGATTTATTCTAAAATGAAGCCCATTTGGCCCAAGTTGTGTCAAAATGATGTTTAATTGAGTTTAGGTGGATAATGAGTTTAGATGGGTGATATGTTTGTGGTTCATTAAGAGACTCTACCCAAACAACCCCTAAGTGGACATTTAAGCATCCCTACCCAAACAAGCCCTAGATTTATAGCTAAGAGGCCCTAGCCAAATAGGCCTTAGTAAGATACATCTATAGATATGAGAGTTAGGGCTATTCCTTAGTCTTTCTCATTTGCTTTCCTAACCAAATCGTGAAAGGAGAGGACAGCTTTGAAGAGAGGAGGCAGCAAGGAGGAGAAGGAGGAAAAGAAGGAGAAGGAGGAGAAGAAGGAGAAGAAGGTGGGATCGACTGCTTGAGCTTGGATTTACAAGGAGGACTTCTTGTGTACCTTAAATCAGGTAGGCCAAGAACACTTTTGTCTCTCTCCCTTCTCTTTTCTCTTTTTGGTTGAGCTTAGGAGGCCCTCCATGTTTTAGTTTTGAGCTTAGATGGCTCTCCTTGTTTCAGTCTTGAGTTTGGATTTCCTCTTGGAACCAAATGGCTTAGCCTAAGCTGTATTTTTGGGACTCCA
Source organism: Telopea speciosissima (assembly GCF_018873765.1). NCBI lineage: Eukaryota > Viridiplantae > Streptophyta > Magnoliopsida > Proteales > Proteaceae > Telopea > Telopea speciosissima. The sequence goes on along the minus strand of NC_057917.1, from coordinate 35,172,356 downwards.
TTAATGTATTTCAGTCCTATAAAGTCCTCTATTTTAACCTCCTACTGAACCTATTTTGATTCTAGAGTTTCAACCACCAAAGGAAACCCCAAATCTGGATTTTGAGCTTTTGATCCTTTAAATCCCTCAATCTTTTGATGATGGGTACTTTTAAGACCTTAATAGACCATAGGACACCCCCTCCCTTGTCCCTTGGAACTTAAAGAACCAAATGGGGCAAATCTGGGTTGTTAAGGACCTTAAAATCTCACCTGGGTTACATCGGATGCAAGGTCAGAGGCATGCACTGCTGAGTCCGACGCTGCCTCCGATGTGGCCTAAGCCTACAGGAAGGGTCGGACTCAGGGTCGGAGGCAGGCACTGTTGAGTCCAACGTTGCCTCCGATGCTATTTTTAAGGCCTATAACTTATGTAAATTGTGGGGTTTCTCTATGAGGCCTCCCCTACACTCTCTCACACTCTTATTCACTTCCATAGGCGCCAACATATGTGCAATGTAGTGATTTTGAGCAGGAATCGATGCGCTTATACAAATTCTATTTGAAGTAATTGGTGAGTCGGTTTGGGTAACTGTCTGAGCTTATTTACTATTGCTTATTCATGTATTTATGAATTATATTGTGACATTATCATTCAAGCATGATTGCATATTTGTATTTATTCTTATTCGATGACGATGATGATGATGATTTGGATGATATGGATTTGTGTTGGGTTACGGTGCCGGGAAGTACTGGCACCGGAACCCCCGAATTACATGGAATTGTATATTATATCATTCTTGCCTGTATGCACCATGTTGTGCTGGTACCCGGGTGTTTGATGGAATGGAACGTCGACACACCCAGATGTACCTCTCAACACGATAGGATTCTTGTAGTATATCTATGGTTAAGCTCAGTTCCCTATGCTATGACCCTTACCAATAGGGGTTTAGGTGTTGGGTAGCCAGAGCACCTGCTGCCTGTGGAGAGTTAGAGAGGCCAGGCTAGGGGTAGTAATGGTTATCGGGGTTTGCCTCTGGGTGGTGATGGCTATGACTGGTATGGGCCCCATAGTAATAATTGAGGTTGCATTATGCTGAGAATGGAAAGATCCACAGTATCTTCCCGAGTTATTGCAGTAGCATATACCCATTGACTAAGCATTGTGTATTAGATGATAAATGAATTAATAATGGCAGGCACCATGGACTATTTGTGATTGTGTGATTGTGGATCCTCTTTTCTCGCTCACTAGCTCGGTGGAGCTAATCCCCGTATACACATTCTTTTTAGATTTTATTGCCCATGGTGATTGTGCCTACCGGCTGTACGGTTACTTGGGATAGTTCCCGGTTGTTATTTTAAGAGCTTTGTGCTTTGTATAAACTTTTATGTTTTACCTTTTTTGGTAGCTACTTGATGGTCATATGAATGTTGTAACTATGTTACTTATTATCATTAACTAATGAACATCTTAAAAATATTTCATTTACGCTTCCGCAAACTCTGACCTATCTTGGAATGTAATATTCCTTTGTCTTTCGCACTTTGATATTATTGTATTTAATATTGGTTTATGACTGTGAGTTGGCCACTGCATCGAGATCCTGGCGGTGAGGTGGGGTGACGTGTGTCACCCCAATCATACCCTGATAGTGTACTTTATCTCTTGTTGAGATAGGGGTGTGACAATTTTACACCTGTTTTTAGCTTAACATATAGCTAAAACTAAATTTCATATCTGAAGAAAACCCTGTGATACTATTCTCTGGGCTGTCTGGGCAGCCTCTAACAGCCAAGTGGTGGGCCCAGTGGAAAATCCACATGGACCATATTGAGGATCACCCCAGGGGGTACCTAGCACCCTAACATGCATGGAGAGATGATTTGGGCACTGCCCATAATCAACAACCTAGGAATCTCAGCCAGATGTCGATTTGAAGACTTTGGGCGATGCACCCAATGCCCAGAGCCATCGCCCAGTGATTGAAACACTGCTGTTTTGGCATTTTAACTTGGGGAATCTCACCCAATGGTCATGGTACTATGTGGGGAGGTGGAAAATGACCTAAAAGCCCCTCTTCACATCTGTCCTTATGGGAAAATGCCTTGGGAACCCAAGTGGGCCCCGCAGGACTTGGAAACCCTGCCTGTGCTTAGTCCTGCAGCACTGTCAAGTACTAACACTGAGAATGACCTAGGGTCAGGTACTAACACTGAGAATGACCATTTTACCCCTAGACCACCATCTCTGGATGATGCACCGGGACATAGGCCTAAGGCCCAGTGCAAGGCCCAAAGAATTCCATGTGAAGACCAACTGAATATCAGGTCAACCCAGTGAGCTTAGGTTAACCCTAGAACTACCAAAAATAGATTGGAATATTAAAATGACAACTTCTGATTTATATCTAGGATTTGATCCTACGCTCGACACCTACAATCAGACTACAGTTGGAACTGAATTTGCGACCTAGTTCTTAGAACCAAACCCAGGTGAGTGAAATATTATTGTGTATGTACATGTAACTGTGATGCTATGCCAAAAATTAAAATTCATATTATAAATGCTGTGTTATTTAATTCTGTTCAAGTACTCAAATTACTACATAATGATTATCTGTTGATCAACACTGTGAATATTATCTGATGATTGTGAATGTTAGACTAGATGCTGTAGTCGGCTTGGAAATGAGGCCTATGGTAGCCCATAGAATGGGATGCGATTGACACCACCCGACTCATACGATGCCATATAGACATGGGGCTAGAGTTTCATCACCCGTACTACGCACCCTTGCCAACAGGGGTTAAGGTGTTGGATGCCTATGAGGGTGACCATATGTGTATATGAGAAAAGAAATGAAATGAAATGAAAAAGAAATGTGTTTGCACCGGAATGGTGATTATGGGCTATAAGCCAGGAAAGAAAAGAAAAGAGAAAGGAAATGGATTGCCCTACAGGTTAATCACAGAGGGCTAGTCGGGCTGACCTTGGTGAATGAATGCAGGACCTGACTGGTCCTCTCCGACAACTCAATGGGTGTATCACGGGAAGGGGTAACCAAGCCCGCACCAGGGATACATGTATTGGGGATTGTAGTAGCACTAACCTGACTTAGTTATAATGTTAGGTGGCTAATAAATAATCTGGACTTGCATATCATGTAGGATCATGTGGAATGTGGTTGAATGTGGTTGCATGTGCATGCATTATGATATGTTTTGCTCACGAGCTCAGTGGGGCTCACACTCTGTTATATATGTTTTTCTTAGATGATTTTGCAGATCGATGCCGCTATGGCATGGAGGCTCATTACGAGGAGGAGAGCCCTAGTTGTTATAATGATATTGGTGTGGGCCCCGATGGAGGTTGTGCCAATGATGCGTGCATTCTCGATGGTCATTGATGAAGACCGTTGAAGAGTGCACTTGATGCTTTTTGTCTTGGGGACTTCTTTTTGTTTTTGTTAGGAGTTTATCCCCGTCTTGCCTGTGGTTTAGCTGTAGTTTTTCTTACTTTCTTTTTGGGGTTGAGTTATCTCACCCTGTATATATATATATATATATGTATATATTTCCTTTGGCTTTTGTTCTTATCAATTTTACTTTCCAGTTTGTGGGTAGATGGGGAATGTATCAGAACAATCATATGTATGTATATAATATCATCATTTCCCATATCGCTACGCTTCCTTTGGTTATATTAATTGCAGTTTATCTGCAGCACTCTGACCTTACCTATAGTAATGTAATGATTGTGGATCCGTGAATGTAATAACTATTTCTAGATCCATGGGATTTGGCGGATTGCCGTTATGCAATTTGGGTCACCTACCTAATCCTCCCAGGAGGTGGTTTGGGGTGTGACAGAGGTTATACTGGGCGGACTGACGGATGGTAGCATGATTGGTGGATCCGGTTGTTCGGCCGCCGATAATCCAGTCCGAGATTTCTAAGGGCTTTTGCTCTAGCTTGAAGCTGGGAGTGCCCTAAGCTCTCAGGGACAGGGAAGGGGTGTCTAGGCCTTCCTAGAGTCACTAGTACCTAGCCTCAACCACATGGATCCAAGATCCAACAAGGATTGGTCTCAAATTGGTCTAAGGGTTGGGTTTCAAGGTTCAAAACCAAAGCTTAGCTGCAATGGCTACAAATGCAGCTCATGGGAGCTTAAACCAGGTCTAGGTCAGCTCCATTAGAGCTCCAACTAGGGACCAAGCTCCTCTTTGAGTCCCAAATGGAACCTTAGGTGAGTCTAAGCTCAAGAAAATCTACAAAATAGAAATGAGGATGGAGAAGTGCCAAGCTTGAAGCCTTAGCTTGGTGAGATCCTCCAATGGAGAGGTAAAACCCAAGGCTAGGTGAGCCCCCTTGCTCTCCTCCCTTCCTTTCCATCTTTTCTCCTTCACCTTCTTCTTCTCCCTTCGTCCAGACAGCAAGAGAAGGAGATGTGGGGTAGCCAGCCATTTTGGCATAGCTCCCATCCTCTTCCCTTCCCCTCTCATTCCTCTCCCACTTCTACTTCTTCCCTTTCTTCCTCCTCCTCCTCCTTCTCTTGACTCTTCTCCTCCACGGTTTGCCTGGGAGGGGGTGAGATAAGTGAATGGGAGGGATTTCTTATCTTTAAGGGGGTAGAAGGGGCCTTAGGTTATGTTTGGTTAGGGGTCTTTAGAATGTAGTTTAGTCCTTAGGCTTTGAATGGGTTTTGGGCTAGGTCTTAGGCCATGTTTGGTCCATGTCATGGCCCTTAGGTCCATTTAGTTAATTAGGGTCTATTTTTGTCAGGTCCAAGCCTCACTAGATTTATAAGTCCTTAAGTCTTGTTTAGTTTAGATTAGGGTATATATAAAACCCATTATTTCTTTAAGTTAAGCCTTGTGGGCCCTCTTTCATGGCCCACTCACCCAACTAATGGTAAGGGCAGGGGTCCACATGGTCCAAAGGTCCAATTAGAGTGTGCGGGTCACGGGGATGTAGGTCCCACGGAATAAATTATCAAAAGGGCAAGTAACAGCACGGGCGGATCCTCGAGCGAATTCAGTTTGAGTGGGTCCATTCGTGACTCCGGTGCTACTATCAAGGCCCAAAATTCAACAAAAGTCGTGAGGCTTTGACCCACACTTCCAGGTCTTCAAGGGGTTTCTTATTATAATATTTTAAGTCTGAGGTCACAGGTATCGGCCAGTGCCACCGTGGCATTGCCTTTGATAAAGGTTTGAACTATCCCGGGGTATAGGGGTATATTTGCGGTGCAGGTGTAACATCCCCCCAACCTTATTTAAATTTCGCCGTCAAAATTTGAGGCAGCCCGGTCTCAAGGGTGAGGGTTCATTGAGCAACAATACCTCTCTTTACCCAGTACATGGGCTGAGTCAAAAGGTCGGGTTAAGGTGAGGTAGTGCCTACATGGCACAGCAAGTCAGATCCTGCCATTCCTTTTTCCTTATTGGGTCACATTACTACAGGGGTGTGATTCATAATAACTCTGGCTCCATTTGTTTCTGAAGCCGATGGTCACAATATACCAGTAGGTCAGAGGTGTATCTCCTGATCTGGAAATCTAGGGAACCTTCTATTTCTGATAGTTTAGTTTAGTGTGTAAGGCACCACTTTGACTTTCATTACTTTGGTCACACTTGGGTTACAAGACTCAACCTATCCAGTCCCCACCACAGGGTTCACACTCTGAATGCTTTCACTTTGGTTATCTCATTACCTCACTCAACTTTAGACTGACTTGAATATTGATGGAATCTCCTATTGTTCACTCCCAATACGGAGGGAACGCATTTGGTGACCCATTACCCCATTCATATCTGTCGTTGGAGAAGATCTTATTAAATCCTTTAGCGCCAGCTTTCAAGGTCTTTCAACCTATCTCACAGTTACTCCACAGGCAAAAGTCCATTATGGTTCTCTTTCGAGAGCCAGACAGCCTTCAATGATTATGGTCCAAGTCAAATCATGCTAATTAATTTACCCAGTCATTGAGGAATTCATTAATTACTACCCTGTGATCATTATGACTAAGGGTCTAGGCTCAACTAAGTGATCAAAGTAAGGCCAAGGTAAAATTATACTTGTGGTACCAGAGAATCACTCTAGTCACACAAGTCTAAGGTCCTAAGGGATATATATATACACACATATCACACCAATACATAGGCAAAATTTTAAGAATTACATTCGTATCCCTATGGACATATCTGTCATCTAGGTCAATTCTCAAGAACAAAGTCCTCGGGTATGGTTTGCTAAGTTTTTTTTTTGGAAGGTCAATTAATGGTGTAGGACTCTCTCTATGAGTCTAAACAAGGTTTGGGGGAACCAAGTAAAGTACATATAGAGTCTTCACTAACTTAAGGTGTCATGAATGACCTCCAAATACACGTGGCCTTTATGGCTCTTCTTAATACCTACCCACAGGTTTAGGCTTCCTATCCATAAGGTGTTGGGTCCCTAAGTTTGCAGGGTTTAAGGATCTTCATCCACAAGAGTAACTCTCCTTCCTTTCTAGCACGAGGGGAATCACAATGGTCATCAATACCTACTATTTCTTATTGGTTGGCCTAGTCGGGTACGAGTCCTAACTCCTTTCAATTCAAGATATCGGCTAGACTTAGGTGGTCCCCACAATTGGGTCACGCAACAGGGGTGTTCAACCTAGGGCATAGACACCAAATCAACACATAAGGGTGTGGTCAAAAGTCAAAAGTCTAAGGTCAAAACTCTAAAAGGAAATCAGGCGGACTCACCAACGGTATCAGTACTCTGGTTCTATTCGTGGTCCCTCCGCAAAATAGGGAGAGCGGACTAACTGGCGGATGCGGAACGTGAATCCATTTGTTTATGCGCCCTCAGAATTTCAAACGACCGAGGGAATTTGAATCGAACGGATCTTCGAACGGACTCATGGATGTGGATCCGTTCATTGATCCGGTCAGTTTTAAAATGCCAAATTTTCAAATTTTATGCGGGGCGGATTGGCGAGCGGAGTCACGATAAGTGATTCCGTTTGTTCGTCCATTCGCGGAATTTTAACAAAAATAGAGCTGGGAGTTTAAAACTCATTTTTGGCTCCAGGGAAAACATAACCGCAGGGCGGAAAGAAAGGCTCCACAGGGCTTCCTTGAGTGGATCTCTTGTAATCTCCAGCCTTAAAGATCACTCCCCACTTAATCAGGGTAAGATTTCTCTTCTCTTCCCTCCTTTCCATTCTCCTTTCTCCTCATTGTAAGATTTTACTTATGTCTCTTCATCTTCTTTTTCATCTCTTCTTGGATTTGTGATGAATCACTCCATGTATGATCATGCCTTGATTTTGTTTGCATTTTCATGGCCATATACCAAGTCCATGCCAAAATCAATCTGGGCTAAGGTTTTTGGATTTGAATTATGCTCTACTGATTAATGATACTATAGGGGCGGCTTTCTACTTGTTCATTGCATCCTTTGCAAGCATTTTAGAGATTTCTTACTATGTTTAGTTAATCTACTCGGATTGGTTCTAAATTTTGATTGGATAAACCCTTCAATCCCTTCATGCTTTGGGAAAACCCACCAAGTCCATGCTTAATCCATTATATGCATCTAAATTTCATAGATATCATTCCGTTGTCTTATGCTCAAGTACATATTCTTATTCATATTGTTGATAATAAATCTTAAGTATTTATCCCCCTTTTCCTCAAGTGAATTAGTTCTTGTATCTTGTTGGGGCACTTCATTCAATCACTTGCTTGTTTGGCGTCGGTTGGGATACAAGGTAGTCAAAAGCACACATTGTCTGCATCGACCTTACTTCTTCTCATCCACACACTAGGGATCTCATATAACTTCATGTGTGAATTTATCTTGTCTCTTTCCCTTTATCCCTAACACATCTTCAATGATATCCATGTCAGACATTGTATACATAGTTATTTCTTTCAACTTTCACCATCATGTATAGTCCTTCCTTCAAACCATTCCCTTATCACTTAAGTACTTTACTTCTCTAATTCTGTTTATCAAACGCCATTATTCCAATTTAGCTTACCTTTGTTATTTCCTTTGATGGTGTCTTGTGTGTAGGTGATTCCATGGCTCCCAAAAGGAAAAGGGACCCTGCCATTGCACCTAACATCCCTACCACCTACAATGTACATCGATTCGCTTCTAAAAGGGCCGAGGGGAGTTTCTAGGAGCACCTCTTTAACCGAAGGATTCTTGTGGAAAGGGACGTGACAGTGGAGGAGCTGTTGGCATAAAAAGTGGGTGCTAGGTTCAAAAGATTGGAGTGGAGTAATATGCTAATTCTGCCCGAGTTTTATTACCCTATCTTTGTTAGAGAGTTTTACTCTAATCTGTTGCTGACCAAGGGGGACGATGGTGACCTCAGGCTGACTTCCCTTGTGAAGGGGGTTGCCATTAGCTTTACTACAAAGGAGTTGGGAATTATCCTCAATGTCTCATCAGAGGGAAAGGGTTTACCATTCTCCAAGCAGTCACCCAGACAAATGCCTACACCCAGAGGAGAGTAAGAAGTTATTCAAGGTTCTGACAAATAATAAATACGAGGAGAATGAAGACCTCTCCAAATTTCCTCCTTCTCAATAGGTTCTCATCTTCATTGCCAAGACAAATCTGGCTCCCTCTAAAGCACACAACACACATCCTTCTTTGATGTTTGCAGTCCTAGCTCACTCTCTATACACGGGCCAACCTATTTTCCTTCCCTATGTGATCATGAAGCACATGGCCTGCGCTGTAATGAATCCTACTCGCAACCACACTCTGCCCTATGATCGGCTGCTTACTTAGGTTTTCTTGTGCTTCGAGGTTGATCTGGACAATGAGCCCAAAGAATCAAGCACTGAGGGGCCTATTGGGTTCGATGCACTGCAAAAGATGAACTTATACCATGTTTATGACAGTGAAGGGGAACAAGTTCAATACAAAGAGGGTAGAGTGGTCAGAGATGATGAGGAGGATGACAGTGATAGCGATCTCAAGCTCAGGGGTTCTGGACTATTCGCAGTAGGTACTTCAGGTACACCAGGGGAGGAAGTGACGTGTCGATGGCTATCAAGCGGATGAGCGTAAGGGTGGTGGAGGGCTTCGATGGAGTCAGGAAGCAACTCAATGCCCAAGCTTGGCGTCTTACGGCCATAGAGCGAGGGGTAGATGACATCAATGCCTTCCTTGGTCGCGACGGTGGCGACGGTGCAGACGACTAGCTCAGTTCTCCTCCAGTAGTTCTCCGAAGTTGTTTTATCAATTCTTTTAGTCTCTTACCTTTTGATGGATAGTTTGTGGAACTACTCATTTTGCTTCGCCTTTAGTTTCTTGCATTACTCTTTTCTTTCCTTGATCAGTTAGTGTGAACAATCTAGAAGCCTTTAAAATTAATAGATGTATATATTGATCTTGTGTGGTTAAAGTCAAGTGTTTTGGGTCGGAACAGGTGAGATCTGGTATTTTTAAGTTAGAGAGGACATAGGTATGCTCAAACAGGAATTCGATGCATTCATGGTTGGATTTGAAAATTTTGGGTTAGACAAGATAGAATCACAGGTGTCAAATTGTGAAGGACATAGTTGCCCTCAGGAAGGATTTAGACTCATTAGAATAGTTTATTTAGCTTCATATATATATATATCTATCTATATATATATATATATATATATATATATATTTTTGGTTTAATTCCCTCTTTCAGATCATTGTGGATTATTGTGGTTGGTTAAGTTTAATTTATTATCGTTTAGGAACTATAGCATATATATACCCTTATATTACCTACTTACAACTCAACCAAGCAATTACACAGTTGTAACTTGTTAGCATATGTTCCATGTTACCTATTATCATCTAGGTTCTTGTTTTCATTCCAATCAGTCTTGTCCTAGGTCCACATACAACCATTTATGCTCTTGAGATTTTTTTTTTGAACCTAATTTGTGGAGAGTAAATCAAGAGATTACGTTCAGACTGTGGTCGATGCAAAGCATCATCGCTCTGATACCACTCTGTCACACCCCCATCCCAATGTAAGATATTTTACCATAATAGGGTGTGACTGGGACAATTACACATCAACCTAATACCTACTAGGATCACAAATACAGTGTCCCGAGCCACAGTCCGCCCTGTCATCACAATATGATGACAGAAAGGAACGTATCAAATGGAATTAATCATTCTAATCACAGAGTTAGTGGAAACAAAATTAAATTAAAATATATGAAATTATAGAGCATCGGTTCTCTAATGATAATACATAGTACAATATCAATGTTCGTAACCATTCAATCTCTCCTAATAATTAAACATATGGTTTATACAAGATTGTGGAATGAATACATAAACTAAATAATGAATAATCGCCCCAAGGGCACCACTCTTGGGTGTACATCTACATCCAAGTCACGGTCACAGTCACCACTTGATTCGCATCCAACGGTGCTCGTCAAGAGGTTATCTGCATATAAACTAAAAAGGGGTTGTACAACGTGGTTAGTTACACTAGCTAGTGAGGGAGTAAAGGGGAATGCGCATACATCACACAATCAATATCAAGCAGAATGATGCATGCTAATGTTAGATTCATTTTCCACCTAGCACACAATTCTATCGGTCAAGTATATGCTACTGTGATAACTCGGGAGACACTGAGGGTCACTTATCCCATCGCCCCAGTGAAACCTCAATTATCACGAGGGGACCTACGCCGGTAGAAGCCATCATGACTATCCAGTGGCAGACCCCGATAGCCATCACTACCCCTGACCTGGCCTTTCCCGCCTCCATAGCCATCAGGTGCTCAAACTATCCAACACATTAACCCCTGTTGGCAAGGGTCATAGCATAATAGAACAAGCATCCTAGCCACAGATATACTATATGCAGGTCCTATCATCTCGAGAGGTATTCCGGGTGCATCAACGTCCCATTCCATCTAGTACCCAAGTACCAGCACGACACGACACATACAGATCAGAATGACACATACCAATTTTCATAATTAAATAAATTGGGGTTCTGGTACCGACACACCCGACACCGTAGCCCGATACAATGGTGAACATTCTATCATATTCATAAAGTATCATGTTTAAGATAATCAATGCAAATACGCACAATGCTTATAAATATACATTAGCATGCTTAATATTGCCAATTATATAATAATCAAACCCATCAAAGTCACCCAGAACCCACTCACCGAACTCGGGTGTAGCCCGGTATGATTGGCATGAATCTCACCGAACATCGGGTGTCATCCGGCGTGGTTCACATGAATCTCACCGGTGCACTAGCCTAGACATACAAAAGAGATCGTTAAAACAGGTATAGAGAGGTCACATGCTAGGCCCCCAAGGTCAAAATCAGATTCCAACCAAGACAGCATGAGTAGACTCACAGATGGTTTCAGCAGAGGTGAATCCGCCCCTAACTCTGTTCAGGCCAAAAGATAAAAATAGAGCGAGCGGACCCACGAGCAGAACTTCTTACTTGGATCCGGTCGTGCATCCGTTTGACACCTGAAACTCACCTAAAAGGGAGCGGATCAATTGGCGGATGTGCTTCTTGGGTCCGCTCCAGCATCCGGTCGATCCCTGAGACACACCCAAGAGCAACTGGCCTCTGGCAGATGCAACAGACTTGAGTCCGTTCCTTCATTCGATCAGTTCAGGATATAGAGGTTATAGTGGGCGGACTGACAAATGGTACCACGATTGGTGGATCTGGGCATTTATCCGCCGGCAATCCAGTCTGAGATTTCAAAGGGCTTTTGCTCCAGCTTGAAGCTGGGAGTGCCCTAAGCTCTCAGGGACAGGGAAGGGGTGTCTAAGCCTTCCTAGAGTTACTATTGCCTAGGCTCAACCTCATGGATCCAAGATCCAATAAGGATTAGTCTCAAATTGGTCTAAGGATTGGGTTTCAAGGTTCAAAACCAAAGCATAGCATCAATGGCTGCAAATACAGCTTATGGGAGCTCAAACCAGGTCTAGGTCAGCTCCATTAGAGCTCCAACTAGGGACTAAGCTCCACCTTGAGTCCCAAATGGAACCCTAGGTCAGTCTAAGCTCAAGAAAATCTACAAAATAGAAATGAGGATGGAGAAGTACCAAGCTTGAAGCTTTACCTTGGTGAGATCCTCCAATGGAGAGGTAAAACCCAAGGCTAGGTGAGCCCCCTTCCTCTCCTTGCTTCCTTTCCATCTTTTCTCCTTCACCTTCTTCTTCTCCCTTCGTCCGGACAGCAAAAGAAGGACATGTGGGGCAGCCACCCATTTTGGCATAGCTCCCATCTTCTTCCCTTCCCCTCTCATTCCTCTCCCACTTCTACTTCTTCCCTTTCTTCCTCCTCCTCCTCCTTCTCTTGTCACTTCTCCTCCACGGCTTGCCTGGGAGGGGGAGAGATAAGTGAATGGGAGGGATTTCTTATCTTTAAGGGGGTAGAAGGGGCCTTAGGTTATGTTTGGTTAGGGGTCTTTAGAATGTAGTTTAGTCCTTAGGCTTTGAATGGGTTTTGGGCTGGGTCTTAGGCCATGTTTGGTCCATGTCATGGCCCTTAGGTCCATTTAGTTAATTAGGATCTTTTTGGGCCGGGTCCAAGCCTTACTAGACTTATTAGCCCTTAAGTCTTGTTTGGTTTAGATTAGGGTATATATAAAACCCATTATTTCTTTAAGTTAAGCCTTGTGGGCCCTCTTTCATGGCCCACTCACCCAACTAATGGTAAGGGCAAGGGTCCACGTGGTCCAAAGGTCTAATTAGAGTGTCTGGGTCACTGGGATGTGGGTCCCATGGAATAAATTACCAAAAGGGCAAGTAACAGCACGGGCAGATCCTCGAGCGGATTCAGTTTGAGTGGGTCTGTTCGTGACTCCGAGCGGATTCAGTTTGAGTGGGTCTGTTCGTGACTCCGATGCTACTGTCAGGGCCCAAACTTCAAGGAAAGTCACGAGGCTTTGACCCACACTTCAAGGTCTTCGAGGGGTTTCTTATTATAATATTTTAAGTCTGAGGTCACAGGTGTCGGCCAGTGCCACTATGGCATTGCCTTTGATAAAGGTCTAAACTGTCCCGGGGCATAGGGGTATATTTGGGGTGCGGGTGTAACAGTTCAGCTCCGAATTAGTCTCACCTACTGGTAAATCAGTTGTAATCAAGGAAGGCAATACCTTGCAGTCTATCGAGTCTGCTTGTACACCTCTTTCCATCATGAATGAAGTCAAGCATTCCGAGTATGTCTCTTCTTCTTCTTCTGATTCATCTTTCAATGATGAGGATATCCTTAAACACCATCACTTAATAAAACAACTAAAGCAAAGAAAAGCCCAGCCTGTTCGAGAGGACATGTGTCTCATAAATCTGGGAACAGAACAGTGTCCCCGAATGGTTAAAATTGGCTCCTCACTCGATAAGGAGGAAGTTTGTCAGATGACAGCCTTGTTGAAGGAATTTCAAGAAGTGTTCGCATGGTCCTACAAGGATATGCCAAGTCTTGATCCAAGGATAGTACAACATCAACTGCCCACTTATCCAAACGCTCGGCTTATCAAGCAGATGCCCAGAAGAATGCAGCCAAAATGGAGTGAAAAGATCAGGGAGGAAGTCATCAAGCAGTGGAATGCAGGATTTCTCCAAGTGGCATAGTACCCTCAATGGTTGTTCAATATTGTCCCAATTCTAAGAAAGACGGGAAGGTACAAATGTGCGTGGATTTTTGAGATCTCAACAAAGTTAGCCCCAAGGATGACTTCCTATTGCCGCACATTGACTTGCTAGTAGATAACACAACAAAGCATGCCCTATTGTCATTTATGGATGGATTTTCTGGGTATAATCAGATCAGCATGTGTCCAAAGGATAGAGAGAAGACAACGTTTACCACACCATAGGGAACTTATTGTTACAAGGTAATGCCCTTTGGTCTGAAAAATGCAGGAGCAACGTTTCAAAGAGCAACTACGGTCTTCCTACATGACATGATACACAAAGAAGTAAAAGTGTATGTGGATGACATGATCGTCAAATTGATCACCCGGTAGGGGCATTTCCTGGCACTGAGAAAGTTCCTCGAGTGAATAAAAGAATAAAAGCTCAGATTGAACCCTCAAAAATGTGTATTCGGAGCAACAATAGGGAAGCTTCTAGGATTTCTCGTCAGTGAAAGAGGAATAGAAGTGGATCCTGACAAAATAAAGGCTATAACAACAATATCGTCACTAAAAATAAAAAAAGAGATCCGAGGTTTCTTGGGTCACATCCAATATATAACCTGGTTCATAGCATGCCTAACTGCGACATGTGAACCCATCTTCAAGCTCTTGAGAAAAGAAGAACCAAAAGAATGGAACAATAAGTGCTAAAAGGCATTCAAAAAAATAAAAGAGTACTTGACTCATCCGCCAGTACTTGTCCCGCCAATGCTGGGTGAACCGCTGCTATTATACCTAAAAATCCATTGAAGAAATGGCAATAGGATCAATGGTGGCATAGCTTGATCAGAAGAATGGGGAAGAGCACGCAATTTGCTACTTGAGCAAAAAATTGCTAGAGTACGAAACTCGCTATACCACTTTGGAGAAGACATGTACTGCCAAGGTTTGGGTAACTAAAAGATTGAGGCATTACATGCTTTCACATCCTATCCGACTCATCTCAAGGATGGACCCGATTAAGTACTTGTTTGAAAAGCCAGCGTTAATCGGAAGGATGGCCAGATGGCTGTTGTTATTATCAGAATTTCAAGCATATGTCAACCAAAAGTCTATGAAGGGGCGAGCAGTCTCAGACTATCTAGCTGCACATCCAGTAGAGTCGGATTCACGACCAATGGAAGATCTTTTCCCAAAAGAGGACTTAGCATGCATGAAAGAAGAAGAATGCAATGACTAGTGGCAGTTGTACTTTGATGGTGCAGCCAATCAAAGAGGGTATGGGGCCGGAATATTGCTGATATCCCCAGAGCACCTTTATCTCCCTTCTGCTTTCCGATTAGAATTCCCATGTACCAATAATATCGTAGAGTATGAAGCATGTGTGATTGGCCTCGAGGCCGCCATGACATTGGGAATCAGGAAGTTGAAAGTTTATGGGGATTCATCAATCGTAATCTGTCAAACTCAAGGGAGATAGAAAATGAAAGATGAAAATCTGAAACCCTATCAGAAACACTTGGAGGGGATGATCAAGAATTTTGAAGAAATTACATTCGAATATTTGCCAAGAGTCAACAATAGATTGCTGATGCTTTGGCTACCCTCGCCTCAATGGTTGAATGCAGCTCAGATGCCCAGATCTGACCATTTCTGGTAGACAAGAGATGTGAGCCGACATATGAAGATTCATTGAATGTATTGACAGCTGATGGAAAAATATGGTTTACACCCATAATTGAATTCATCAGAGAAAGGAGGTATCCTGAATATTTCACAATGGGTGAAAAGAAGCGGCTACGAAAGTACGTCATGCAATTCATGCTCCAAGGAGACTTGTTGTACAAAAGATCTTATGATGGCATACAATTGCTCTCTGTAGATGAGGAACAAGCTCAAACAATCATGAAAGAAATCCATAACAATCATGAAACAATCCAGAATGCTCACCAAGAAGATTATAAGATTGGGGTATTATTAGGCAACCATGGAAGAAGATTGTGCCACGTTCGTGAAAAGATGCCACAAGTGCTAGATATTTGCCAACATTATCCACATTCCTCGCACAGAACTCCATTCATTGAATGCTCCCTGGCCATTCTCCACATGGGGCATTGACATCATAGGGAAGGTGACGCAGAATGTCACACCCCAAACCATCCCCTGGGAGGATTAGGTAGGTGACCCAAATTACATAACGACAATCCGTCAAATCCCACGGATCTAGAAGCAATTAATACATTCACGGTCTCACATTTGTAACATTACCTCAAGTAAAATCAGAGTGCTACAGATAAACTACAATTATAATAATAAAAGAGAGAGTGTAGCGATATGGGAAATGATTGTGATATATATATATACATAAGTAAGTTTGATACATTCCCCAGTACAACCCACAAACTGAGAAGTGAAGCTGACATATGCATAAGCAAAAAGAAAGTACATATATATACAGGGCGAGATAACTCAACCCCAAAAAGAAAAGAAAAGAAAACTAAATAAGGAACAGGAACGGGGATAAACTCCTATCAAAAACAAAAAAGAGTCCCCAAGATAAAAAGCATCAAAAGCACCCCTCACTGGTCTTCATCAATAACCACTGAGAACGCTCGCATCATCGGTACGACCTCCGTTGGGATCCACACCAATATCATCATAATCACAAGGGCTCTCCTCCTCGTAATGAGCCACCATGCCACAGCGGCATCTACCTGCAGAATCATCTAATAGAAAATATATTTAACAGAGTGTGAGCCCACTGAGCCCGTGAGTAAAACATATCATCATGCATACACATGCAATCACAATCCACATGATTCTACATGATATGCAAATCCAGATTAATTATTAGCCACCTAACAATACAGCTAAGTCAAGTTAGTGCTACTACAATCCCCAATACATGTATCCTTGGTGTGGGCTTGGTTACCCTTTCCTGCGATACACCCTTTGAGTTGTCAGAGAGAACCAGCTGGCTCCAGCATCTCCCTACCCAGGTCAGCCTGACCGGCCCTCTAGATTGAACTTATGAGGTAATTTCACCTTTCGATGCTTCCCGACATGTCATTCGAGGATAAACTTTGTGTGGCATATAACCATGGTTCACCTATTGGTGCTTCCCAAGCTTGTAGCTCGAGGCTTCCCGACATATTTGCCCTGGGGCATCCCAGCTATGTTGAGGCTTCCTGGTGTAAACGCATGAGGTTTTACGGTAGTCCTCACAGTCATCCAACACCTTAACCCCTGTTGGCAAGGGTGCGTAGCAAGGGTGATGAATCTCTAGCCCCATATCTATATGGCATCGTATGAGTCGGGCGGTGTCAACCGTATCCCATACTACGGGCTACCACCGGCCTCATTTCAAAGTCGACTACAGCATCTAGTCTATCATTCACAATCATCATGATATATTCAAGCAGAATTGATCAACAGTCGCACGATGTGTAATATTTGAGAAATTGAATTTAATTAAGTAACAAGCAATAGAATTGAAGAATTTAATTGTTGGCATAATAATACTGTTACATGTACATACACGATAATATTTCACTCACCTGGGTCTGGTTCTAAGAATTCAGTTATAGTTTCAGTTCCAACTGCAGTCTGGCTGTAGGCCTTGAGCGCGGGATCAAACCCTAGATATAAATCAGAAATATGTCATTTAATATTTCAAACTATTTTTGGATGTCCTAGGGTTGATCTAGGCTCACTGGGTTGACTCGGTGCATAATTGAACATCACTTGGAATTCTTTGGGCCTTGCACTGGGCCTTAGGCCTATGTCCCGGTGCATCATCCAGAGATTGTGACTTAGGGGCAAAATGGTCATTTACCATAGTATTACATGTTTCTAGGTTATTTTGGCTCCATAGTACTGTCCCCAACTTGGCAGTGTTGCAGGACCATCACAGA
The DNA here is from genome assembly GCF_018873765.1 of Telopea speciosissima. Classification (NCBI taxonomy): domain Eukaryota; kingdom Viridiplantae; phylum Streptophyta; class Magnoliopsida; order Proteales; family Proteaceae; genus Telopea; species Telopea speciosissima. Next base: position 35,154,807 of record NC_057917.1, on the reverse strand, counting down.
CAGGGTTTCCAAGCCCTACGGGGCCCACTTGGGTACCTAAGGTATTCATACGTGTGGACAGATGTGAGGAGGGGTACTTTGGTCATTTACGACCTCCCTACACTTATTTATGGTCCATGGGTGAAGATCCCCAAGTTAGATCAGCAATTCTATAAATTTTCATTCACTGGGCGATGTCTCTGGGTGATGTCTGCATCGCCTAGTGCATCGCCCAGAGCCTGTATAGAACATGAACAGGCTGATATTCCAAGGTTTTTGACCATGGGCAGTGCTTGGATCATCCCCCCATGTATGTTAGGTCATCATGGACCCCTGGGGTGTACTTTGCACTGGACCCAATGGATTTTTCACCTGGGCCCACCACTTGGTTGCCAGGATCTGCCCAGACAGCCCAGTGAATAGTAACCCAGCACATCTTCAGCTATAGACCATGGATTTGGCTGCATGCAAAGGTTATTTCATGTATAATGCAGTGATCCAAGGCTGTTACAGCTCAGAGCTAGGCTGCATGCAGCCAGGGCACACAGATCTGAGCCTAGACTACCTGTTGTTGGTGTAACAGTGCAGTGCAGTCTGGCATCAGCTGGGTTTCGGTCTCAAATGTAAAACAGCCTTCAAAACATGGTTAAAATGCTCAGATCTTCCCTACATCATGCTTGCATGTTAGATCTGAGATGGTTCATGGCAGCCCCCCAACTATTCTGGGCTGCCAATGGCCAGAAAGGCTTCCAAAATACAGAGAGATATGGTGGTGAACAGCAGCAGCAATGGAGCAGCATCTCAGAGGTATGATTTTTATATCTGAATGTTCAGAGGGCTGCTCGATCTGGGCCTTGGAGGCAGGGCTGCTCCTCTTCCTTCTCATTCCTTCCTTTCTCTTCTTCTCCTTCTCTTTTTTCTCTTTTCTTTCTTCTCCTTCTCTCCACGATTTCAACAGTAGCCAAAGCTCTAAAATGAGCTAAGGCACCCCTATTTATAAGACAGCCTCTCACTGAGGCCTATTTGGCTGCCAAAGTCCTTTTTGAAAATGTGTTTTTGACTGAATTCTTAGTCATTCTGGACACTCAGGTGGGGTCCATAGGGATCCAAGGATATGAGGTGGTCCCCCAGACTCCCCTCAACCTATGGAGGGTGCCCATGTCCAATATGGGTGGTCCCCACACATTTGATTATTAAAATACTATTTTTTTCCACTCTGGGCGACGTCTCTGGGTGATGTCTGCATCACCCATAGATTACAGCAAGGTTGTTTCTCTGTGGGCTTCCACAGGGGTTTGACCCAGGGTCAGGGCCTTGCACCCACATGTCACTCAAGGCCTTTTACACCTATTTTTAGGGGTGGGACCCACATTCATGGAGAACAGAGAGAGTACCTAGAGTCTAGGCAATACATTATACTGCGGGCTGTGCAACTGTCGGGATCAGTAATCCATCTTCTGACAGGTATGTAGGAGGACATCCTCAGGGTTTCTTCATCAAATTCAGTCACTGGGGTGATACTCCATAGAGTGCTTGGATGCCATGTCAGGGGTTCCTGTCCTTCAGTCAAGATTCCAGTCAGTCAGGGGCAGGGTTCGACACCGAAAGCATCCAACGAACATGATTCATCCTCGTCGCCATAGATTATTTCACCAAATGGGTGGAAGCATAGTCTTACACCATCTTAATGGCTTAAGGTAGCGAAATTCATTAGAGAAAATATCATATGTAGATACGGAGTGCCACGTGCCCTCATATCTGAACAGGGATCACATTTCTTAGGAAAAATAGATAAGTTTTGCACCAAGTTTAGTATCAAGAGACAGCGGTCTATGACTTACACACCACAGACTAACAGAGTAGTGGAAGCAGCCAACAAGAATGTCAAAGTCATATTGCAAAAAATGGTTGATACTCATTGTTTGAGTTAAAATAATACCACAAGTGTATGGGTCAATCGTAGCTACGGGTCGAACACGAGGAGATGTACATCACACTATTTCACTAACTTTAAAGTAATGCAAAGTGAATCAAAATTAATCAAAGTACTAAATTAAACTAATGATGATTAAACTAACACGTCCTAACTCACAAGTATCTAACAAAATAACGCATCTAAGGGATCAAATTGGCATCCTAACACATGAGCATCTAATCTATCAAACTAACGCGAATTGGAAGGAATAAAAATGCAGACACAAACCATAACCACATAAAGAAAAACAAAAGAAGAAGAAGGATAATGAGATAGAAGAAGAGAGAATGAGATAGAAGAGAGGGAGAATGAGTTTAAGAGTTTAGAGAGTAAAAACCTGGATGCTTGAACAAACCTTGCATGGCTTCCTCTTCTAAATCTCCAAGTCTTATCATCAACTCAGGAACTTAGACTAGAAAGCTTGAAACTAAACTAGAATTATTACAACCATATTGAAGACATAAAATTAAAGCATGAATCAAAAGCATTACAACCATGGAATTGAAAGCATAAAATAAAACTAGAATTTAGAAAGCCAAAAAGAAGAAGAGAAGAATAAATTTCACTAATGAATTGAACTAAAAATTACACTAAAAACTGAATTAAAATTGAACTAGAAACTAACTAAAAACTGAACTAAAAAACTAACTTAATACAACCCAAAGGGCAAGGGGTATTTATAGGGAAAAGGGAGAAGAGTGAAGAGGGAAGTGGTAGGAGAAATATTTTTTAAGAAAAGAGAATATTCTCTTCTCCTTCCTCCATTACAATGCCTTGAATCCCAAGAAAAAAGAAAAAAAATAGAAAAAGGGAGAGAAAAGAATCCTAGATACATAAACCTTCTATTTATTAAAAAGTAACTTTCTAATTCTAACTTATGCTTCCTTTTTTTTGTAGGTGTCTTCTCCAAGCAATGAGATCAAGGCATCTTTGACTTTTTAACCTTCCATAGATAAGAGAATATCTTTCAAAAGAAATCTATCCCAAGTATAATTCCAAAAGTACCCTTGAAAAGTTGGAGGAGAGAGAATGATGACTAGGACTCCACTCAAAGAATAAACAAAATACCCATTCTGTCCTTCAAAAAAGCATGGAGCATGGGGTGGTTATATAAGCCTCACTATTGCATTCCTTGTGAAAAATCACCCAAAATAGACCCAAATTTTGTCCAATTTGGAATTCGGGAGCCTAAGATATCTCACGTTGAAGTTGGACTGCTCCAGAGCCTTCCAAATGGAATCTTTCAGCTGACAAAAAGATAACTTCTGATAAATGTGCTAAGGCTTCTGGAATCCAAACTTCCGCTTTACTTTGTCCCCGGCCGACTTCAATAATTACACATAAACCCTTATAGACCATTTTTGCGTGTCATTATAGAAACGGCCGGAACTTCTTCGTTTCAACTCGGAATCAAGTGCCGTTTGAACCGTTGCGAAGCTGACTCGATGGGCTACGCATACATACTATTAACACCTCAAATTTATGCTAAGGGGCCCACTATAATCACATTCAAATTTGATTGATTGGCTTGATTCTTTCAGTGCTCAATCCAAACTTGATTTTCTCGACTCCTGGGCGCTTCCGGCTATTCTTAGTATCTTTTGCTCCATTTTCACAAGAATTCACCTAAAACCTGAAAAGCACAAGAAAGCACCAAAGTAACTCTGTCCAATGTGGTAAAATGCATGCTCTATGGCCTTAAGATTTCACACATAAATGTGCTCATCAGATTCCCCCACACTTGAATGTTACTTGTCCTCAAGTAAAGCAAAAGAAAAACTAAACTAGAATGTAAAAAACCCTAACTCACTTTCATAGGAATCATGGTTGCACTTTGCATGTGCAACAAGCCTTTGAACCCCTAGGTTACCCCTAGTGGACGAGTTGTGTCTCGTGGGTGTTTGCAGTGAATGTACACCCAAAATTCAATTAGTAAAAGAATACTGCAAATTCTAATCATGGCATAAGTAGGATAGTGCACATAATCCCAAAAAGTACTCAACTAAAGATCAAGGAGCCAAAGGTTCCCCCACACTTGAATTTTATCACCCCACATCAATTCAAGTAACAAGCATGCATCGAGATTAAGGGATCTTCTCATATCTTCTGAACACTACTCACCTTCAAGTAAACCACTCATAATATCAATGGAACTAAAGACTTAGGCTTTGAGTATTTTTTACCACACTTTCTTTTCAGGCATTAAGGCAAAAGCTTTTCTTTCACAACAGTAAACTCTATTTCTACTCCACTACTGTTCCCTGAATGACATGGTGGAGCATACACCCGACACCCAAATACTTGGTAGCTTCATGTTTTGCATATATCCATAAGACTTTGAGACCTTGATGCAAGAGTTTTTTTTCTTTTTGAGTTTCCTTCCAAGGAATTTCAAACAAGTCACCCTGCTTCCTGAGGCACAGTGCCCTGTCTAGTCCCAAGGAATTCCACTTTCTTTTCTATTTCTTTCTTTTTTCTTTCACCTTTTTTTTTTTTTCTTTCATTCACTTTCATGTATTGCCTTGCCACAAACAAATTGGTCTCAACTATTTGCCAAAAGATCAAAGGGTCCATAAAACACATAGAGGAATCTAGCCATCAAATGAAATAACGCTCATATTTTCCAACTCAATCCCTCTCATCGGATGCATACCAACTACCGTCCTTAAAAAGGGATTTCTTTATTATTTCGCATACTAGGGCACCTAATTCCCTCTCTCTCCTGCTTCGCAATCAAAGAGACATATACACCCAACCAACACTACCGCCACAATCAAATTTTCCAAATAAGCAAGGTCACACACCCCCCCACACTTAAGTCATGCAATGTCCTCAATGCATGCAAAAAATAAAGAAGAAGGACAAGGGAGGAGATGAAGGGGCTTACCAAATATAATCAAAAAGAGGATCATGAAGAGTCATGAGCTCTACAACAAGTACTTGGGGCAACAAAAGAAATCTCAATCCATGGTTGGCAAATGTAGAAAGGGCTTTAGAACTAGAAAACACTCGACCATGAATTTTAGTAAAGCGAGAAATAATATAGAAGTTAAGCACAACTGAGAAATATCCAATAGAAAAATCTGTCCTCACGGGACAGTGAAAAATGAAGGAATTAAAACATAGGCCATAAATCCTCCCGTTCTCTCACATTTGCAATGTAGAACACATGTCATGTTTAGAAAAACCAACCAAAAATGGATTGCAGTAAGCATCAAAAGGATCATAAATATCAGTAACCTCATCAAGATAATCATAAAAAATGGGAGGTTTACTCAAATCAATCCTAGCAATAAAACTATCCGTCCTTTGCATAACTTGGTTTTCCAAATAAGGATCACGATAATTTGCTTCAAAAGCATCCTGACTAACATTGTCCTCCTCAATAAAATCATCAAACCTAGGAGGTTTGGACAGATCAACATGTGAGACAATGGAATCCTCAAAATGATAATTATCTGGGTTTTCCAAAGAGAGAGGGGGAGATCGAATTTCTAGGGTTTCTATGCTATCATAAAAATCTGATTCTAAATCAGTCGAAACACTAGGCTCACCAAGATTAGAAATTTCAAGCAAAAGTTGGGCGTCCCTAAGTAGCTCATCAAACCTCACTTCACTAACATCTTCATGAGACTCAATCTCAACAAATAAATCATCTTGAAAATCATCATGTTGGGGTTGACTCTCGTTAACCTCAAACTCGGGTGGTAGACTTTCAACATCAATAGGCGGGGGATGGGGTGGTTCATTCGGAACTGGAATCTGGTAACAGAGATTAGGTTCAGGTAGACTAGGTAATGTACCCATTTCCTCCTCCTGTAACATGGTGATCAGTTGAGAGAGTTGCTTCTCCATGGTATTGTGGCTTGTCGTGAGAAGGGCTGTGTGTTTCTCAATCTCACTCAGTCTGGCCTCCTCACCCATTTTCTAAAACTCAGGGGGTTGGTGATATGGTTCAAGGAGAAGTGGCTCATTCAAATTCAATGGAGGGTTGGGCATTGGAGGACCAAACTGACAATGGTATTGGAAATTGGGTGGTCCAGCTTGGTTATTCCATTGATCCCACGAGAAATTGGGATGATCACTCCCCCCCCCTGATTGTAAGTGCCAAAAGAATTGTACTGAAATAGAGGACTCACATTCTCATCACCATAGCTACCCCCATAAAGATTAGGGCATCCTTCCATAACATGGATAGTCTGGGGATGTGACCAATCAAAATTTCCTGAAAGCCCATAGTTGGGTTGGAGAACAAAATTGTACTGAGGTGGTGCAAAGTTGTTCTTTAACTCACTACTTTTGGCCGCCCTAGCCTGTTTAAACCTTTCCCCCAAAGTCATATGTGCCTTAGCATGGTTCCACCTTTCCCCCAAAGTTATAGGTAGAGGTATATCTCCCATTATTCTAAACTAACCACTTATCCCAAATTGAGGTTTTCCTTAGAAAAATTAAAGAAAAATAAAAGACTAGAAAGAATTCACTAAAAATAAGAGGGAATAAATAGATAGTTGGTGCATTGCCCTCAAAAATCGAAACAAAAGCTGTAAAGTTGCCATATAGGTTGACAGCAAGGGAACCCGTATAGTCTTCATGAGCCACCTACGGGCGACTCCAAGTGGATTTTGATGTAGAGTGGAGGACTACTATATGTTTCTGTTTCCAATAGCACTCACTATGTCGCTTTCCTATTATCAAAGTTGATCACCTCCAAAGATAAGTCATATGTCATTCCACCCAACCAAGTCAAGATGTAGTGTCAAAGGTAACTTAATCCTACGAGGGATACCAAAAGAGGTTGGGTTTGAGCATAAGAAGGACTTTAGATTGGGCGCGCACAGTCTTTGAAACAGAAGAGAAACAAGATTAGGCTTTCAAAAACTGATTTTGTATTTTTTTTTTTGAAGAAAAAGTAAAATAAAATAAAGCACTTTGAATTACTTAAAAATCAGAAAAATAAAGTGGACAATAATCTCCCCGGCAATGGCGCTAAAAACTTGTTTGAGTTAAAATAATACCGCAAGCATATGAGTCAATCGTAGCTACGGGTCGAACACGAGGAGATGTACGCCACTCTATTTCACTAACTTTAAAGCAATGCAAAGTGAACCAAAATTAATTAAAGTACTAAATTAAACTAATGATGATTAAACTAACACGTCCTAACTCACAAGCATCTAACAAAATTACGCATCTAAGGGATCAAATTGGCTTCCTAACACATGAGCATCTAACCTATCAAACTAACGTGAATTGGAAGGAATAAAAATGCAACCACAAACCATAACCACATAAAGAAAAACAAAAGAAGAAGAAGGAGAATTAGATAGAAGAAGAGAGAATGAGATAGAAGAGAGGGAGAATGAGTTTAAGAGTTTAGAGAGTAAAAACCTTGATACTTGAACAAACCTTACATGACTTCCTCTTCTAAATCTCCAAGTCTTGTCATCAACTTAGGAACTTAGACTAGAAAGCTTGAAACTAAACTAGAATTATTACAATCATATTGAAGACATAAAATTAAAGCATGAATCAAAAGCATTACAACCATGGAATTGAAAGCATAAAATCAAACTAGAATTTATAAAGCCAAAAACTAGAAGAAGAGAAGAAGAAATTTTACTAACGAATTGAACTAAAAATTACACTAAAACTGAATTAAAATTGAACTAGAAACTAACTAAAAATTGAACAAAAAAACTAACTTAATACAACCCAAAGGGCAAGGGGTATTTATAGGGGGAAGGGAGAAGAGAGAAGAGGGAAGTGGTAGGAGAAATATTCCCTAAGGAAAGAGTATATTCTCTTCTCCTTCCTCCTTTGCCTAAGAAAATAGAAAAAAAATAGAAAGAGGGAGAAAAAAGAATCCTAGATACATAAACCTTCTATTTATTAAAAAGTTACTTTCTAATTCTAACTTGTGCTTCTTTTTTTTGTAGGTGTCTTCTCCAAGCAATGAGATCAATGCATCTTTGACTTTTCAACCTTCCATAGATGAGAGAATATCTTTCAAAAGAAATCGACCCCAAGTAGAATTCCAAAAGTGCCCTTAAAAAGTTGGAGGAGAGAGAATGATGACTAAGACTCCACTCAAAGAATAAACAAAATACCAATTCTGTCCTTAAAAAAAAATGGAGCATGGGGTGCTTATATAGGCCTCACTATTGCATTCCTTATGAAAAATCACCCAAAATAGACCCAAATTTCGTCCAATTTGGAAGTCGGGAGCCTAAGATATCTCAAGTTGAAGTTGGACTGCTCCAGAGCCTTCCAAATGGAATCTTTCGGCTGACAGAAAGATAACTTTTGCTATTGTGCTAAGGCCCCTGGAATCCGAACTTCTGCTTTACTTTGTCCCCAGCCAACTATTAATAATTACAAACAAACCCCTATAGACCATTTTCGCACGTCGTTACGAAAACGGCCGTAACTTCTACGTTTCAACTCGAAATCAAGTGTCGTTTGAACCGTTTGGAAGCTGACTCGATAGGCTACACATACATACTATTAACACCTCAAAATTATGCTAAGGGACCCACTGTAATCACATTTAAATTTGATCGATTGGCTTGATTCTTTCAGTGCTCAATCCAAGCTTGATTTTCTCGACTCCTGGGCGCTTCCAGCTATTCTTAGCATCTTTTGCTCCATTTTCAAAAGAATTCACCTAAAACCTGAAAAGCACAAGAAAGCACCAAAGTAACTCTGTCCAATGTGGCAAAATGCATGCTCTATGGCCCTAAGATTTTACACATAAATGTGCTCATCACTCAGAGATTGGGCAAACAAGCTCCCATATGCGTTATGGGCTTATCGGACGTCCATTCGAACCTCTACTGGGGCAGCTCCTTTCTCATTGGTCTATGGAATAGAGGCAATATTACCCATAGAAATCCAAGTACCATCTTTTAGAGTATTGATGGACTGCAAATCACCCGAAGGAGAATGGATGCAGGAAAGGCATGATGAGCTCAACCTACGAGATGAGAAAAGGATGAAAGCCAAGGATAACCTCAAAGAGTACCAACTCAGAATGGTGAGGGCCTTCAACAAAGGAGTTCACCCACGGAACATCAAAAAAGGAGATTTGGTTCTTCGAGAGCAAAGAGCACCTATCCATGACCCAAGGGGCAAGTTTAGGCCTGTTGGAGCAGACCTTACAAAATAAAGGAAATCTTAACCGGGCAAGCTGTTCAACTCTTGGATCTTGATGGAAAAGACGTCAAGGGCCTTGTCAACATGGACCAACTCAAAAAATATTTCATGTAGCCCTCAGGTCTACATAAACTATGTTTGACCTGATTCCTTTTCAAAGGATACGTAGGCAACTTGGCATGTTCAAGTGAGATCTCTGGCAATCTTCATCACCCATAAAAAAAATCCCGCCACCCAACAAAAATCCACCATCCGGCATCTCCTCATGTGTTACTAATAGGAGCTGACTATTCCTTGATTCCAAAAATATAAAAAAGAAAAAGAAAAAAAATAGAGATCTTTTCCAGTTTACTGAAAGGTTCTTTGGTTGGGTACAGGCGATATGCCTCCCCCAAAGAGGGCAACTCTCGATAAAACTTTACGTAAATGGACCGTAGACATGAGTTCAGAAGATCCAACCGCTTTTGAAGATGCACATCTACCGTTCCTTGGAAGGATTATGTATGTAGAGATCCATCATAACATGCTTCGGCAAGTATACCTGTCAAACCTACCCCAATCTGACTTAGATTTTTGCTTAAAGAACAGGGATCAACAGCCACCCACACCAATGACCTGTGGTGTATCACCCCAGTGGTTACAATCAATAGAGAGCCCCCACTGATGGCATCCACCATACCTGTGAGAAGGTGGGTTGCAACACCCTGCAGTTGCTCATCCCATCACCTACTATACAACACAGAGCACAGGTATTTTTCTCTCCCGAGTATTAGAGGGGGCTATGCTCTTAAATATGTCCTCCTTGTATGTGTAGTAGGGTGTTGGGAAAGTACCATGTGGAAAAACAAACCTTTGTAGGAACCACAGGCAAGATTCAGCAGTGTAGCATTCATTGGATGATGCACTGGACGATTGGCCCAAAGTTCCAGTGCATGCTCCAATGATGCCAAAACCTGCATTTCCCCATTCCAAGCTTGTGGGATTATGGAAGGAAAACTGATTATCTTAACCAATTATGGCAACTACAGCATAGTGACCTCGTACGATTGTGTTGGGTGAGCAAGAGTCGCTTCGTCACATTACTTACTTATGGGCTAACAGGTCACACTTTGGCCAAGTATCCTGCAAAGAGACTCCCGAGAGCCAGAAGTATTAAAGGAATGGCCCACATCTTGGAATCCATGTGGGCCCCATCTAAACTAGGCCAAAATCCCTTTAAAAATGTATTTTTCCTATAGTACTGCCTAGCCAAACAGACCTTAGTTCTATAAAAGCTATAAATAGGGGCCCAGCTTAGAAATTAGGCTGTTACTGTTCCTAAATAGCAGAGAAAGAAAGAGAGAAAGAAGGAAGAGAGAAAGAAAGGAAGAGAGAAAGATGGAAGGAGAAGGAAAGAAAAGGAAGGCCTGTGCTTGAGCAAGCCTTGGCCGAATTCCTCTACAGCCCAAGGTAAGCTCACCAAGCCTAAGAACTACCCTCTGAACCTTGATCCAAATCTGTTCTCTAATTTTGAACCCAAGAACCAAAGCTATATGGTTGTCTCTATAGGAATTACTATGGAATCACTGCCTGGAGCTTCAGGGCTGCTTAGATCATGCATGCATGACTAGTCTTAGGGGATTTATATGAATTTATACTGTTTCAACTTACTATTACATGCATCTTAAATTCTAGCCATGCATCTAGCTAGATTTCATGCCTGATCATGCATGCAAACCATAGATAGTGAGCTAGGAGCATGGATCTTTGCATGCATGGAGTGTTTTGCATATTAGGGCCTAAGATCTTTATTGTAATGCATATGCATGCTTGCTGTTGTGTGTGTATATGAGGTTTGAATGGCTATATGTCAAATCTCAGTCCTGCATGCTTAATCTGTTTCATGTTTGAACCCAAACCCATCAACCATTAGATAAACTGATTTGGGAACCACCATAACCATTGATTTAGCTTAATTATAAGTAGTATTACCCTCTGATTGCATCCCAAATCGAAATGGGATGAATCCAGCTGCGGGAATCAAGTTTTGAGTAAGAAAACTCATGTCCAGCAGGGACTGGAGGATGCACTGAACGTTTGGTCCAAACGTCTTGTAAATTGTCCAGTGCTGCTGTACTTGGTCTAATCTGATTCTAGGCTATTGGACCATCACCCGCTGGCCTAGGCCAGTGTTGGGGGCATAAAAATTACCTTAAAACCCTACCCCAGCTACCCTTGGTGGTAACCATGTCTTGGGTATACCAGTGGACCCAAAAAGGGGTCAGAAACCCACACTGTAACCCAAGCCAAACCTGGAAAAGAACCATGCCACTATTCCCATAATTGTTGAACAATGATTGAGCAAACCTAAACCAATCCTGGAACTCTAAGACCCTTTTGAGATAGTGTTTGACATGTTCTAATAGTCCAGTCAATTTAGATTAGAACCTCGAACACGAGGTGCAGTGTCAGACATCGACTGGGACCAAATCGACTGAAGAACAAGCGGGATTGACACAAGGTGAATGGAGTTACACCATGGGTGTAGGCGTAACATGACTGATGAGTTATGATAACAACAACAATAATATTTATTATTTTATTTATTAAATTACTTTATATTTGTATTTGATTCTGATTTGTATCTGATGGCTATTGGAATTGAATGCTAATGTTATACTTGTGAAAATGCTAGAATGGATGTTGTAGCCGGTTTGAAAATGAGGCCCGTGTAGCCCATAGAATGGGATACGGTTGACACCACCCAACTCATACTATGTCATATAGAATGCATCTTGTTAGGGTATCATCACCCATGCTATAAACCTTTGCCAACAGAGGTTAAGGTGTGGGATGTCTATGAGAGAACCTATATCAAAAGGTAAAAAAAAAAAAAAGAAAAAAGAAAAGAAGTTATACTAAAAAGTTGTTTGCTCGGCTGAATGCCAATCTTCAAGAAAGGTGGTATAACAAACTAATCCCAGAGGATTGGTCGGGCTGACCATGGAGAGTATGCTGCAGCGGACCGGTCTTCTCCGACAACTCAATGGGTGTATTGCGAGAAGGGGTTAGAAGTCCGCACTAGGGATACATATATTGGGGATTGTAGTAGTATGTTTGAGTTAAAATAATACCGTAAACGAACGGGTCAATCATAGCTATGGGTCTAACACGAGGAGATATACGCCACTCTATTTAACTAACTTAAGTAATACAAAGTGAACTAAATTAATTAAAGTACTAAATTAAACTAATGGCAATTAAACTAACGGATCCTAACTCACAATCATCTAACAAATTATGCATCTAAGGGATTAAATTGGCGTCCTACACTTGAGCATCTAACCTATCAAACTAAAATGAATTGAAAGAAATAAAAATGCAGCCACACATAATAACCACAGAAAAAGAAATAAGGGAATAAAAGTGCAACCGCAAACCACAACCATATAAAAAAAATAAAAGAAATAGAGGGAGAAGAAGAAGAAGATAGAGAGAGATAAAGGAGAGGGAGGAGGAGATTAAGGGTTTAGAGAATGAGATACCTTGATGTGGTTGAACCGGATTGAACTAGCTTGCATGAATACTTGAATAAACTTATCATGGTTTCCTCTTCTAAATCCCCAAGTCTTGTCATCAACATAGAAACTTAGACTAGGAAGCTTTAAACTAAAACTATTACAACCATTAAACTAGACTTATGAAATCAAAACTAATAACTTAAAAGAACTAATCTTATGAAATCAAAACTAGAAACTAGAAAGCCAAAAATCACAATTTAGAAGGAAAAGAAGAGAAGAAATTTCACTAAAAAATTTAACTTGCACAAAAAAAAACTGAACTAAAACTAACTTGTTACAAGCCAAAGGGGCAAGGGGTATTTATAGGGGGAAGGGAGAAGAGAGAAGAGAGAAGTGGTAGGAGAAATATTCCCTAAGAAAAGAGAATATTCTCTTCTCCTTCCTCCTTTACAATGCCTTGAATTCCAAGAAAAAAGACAAAAAAATAGAAAGAGGGAGAGAAAAGAATCCTAGATACATAAACCTTCTATTTATTAAAAAGTGACTTTCTAATTCTAACTTGTGCTTCCTTTTCTTTGTAGGTGTCTTCTCCAGGCAATGAGATCAAGGCATCTTTGACTTTTCAACCTTCCATAGATGAGAGAATATCTTTCAAAAGAAATCTATCCCAAGTAGAATTTCAAAAGTACCCTTGAAAAGTTGGAGGAGAGAGAGAGCAAAGGTGATGACTAGGATTTCCACTCACAATTAATGAAATATCAAATCTGTCCTCAAAAAACGTGGAGTATGAGATGCTTATATGGGCCTCACTGTTGTATTCCTTACGAAAAATCACCCAAAATAGACCCAAATTTCGTCCAATTTGGAGTTCGGGAGCCTAAGATATCTCAAGTTAAAGTTGGACTACTCCAGAGCCTTCCAAATGGAATCTCTCGGCTACAGGAATGATAACTTCTAATAATTGCACTAAAGCCTCTCGAATCCGAACTTTCTCTATACTTTGTCCCCAACCAACTATCAATAATTACAAATAAACCCTTGTAGACCATTTTCGCACGTCGTTACGAAAACGGCCGTAACTTCTTCGTTTCAACTCGGAATCAAGTGCCGTTTGAACCGTTGTGAAGCTGACTTGACGGGCTACGTATCCATACTATCAACACCTCAAAATGATGCTAAGGGGCCCACTGTACATACGTTCAAATTTGACTAATTGGCTTGATTCTTTCAGTGCTCAATCCAAACTTTATTTTCTCGACTCTTGGGCGCTTCTGACCGTTCTTAGCATCTTTTACTCCATTTTCACAAGAATTCACCTAAAACCTGAAAAGCACAAACAAAACCTCCAGTAGTTCCATTCCAAGTATAAAAATGCATGCTTTATGGCCCTAAGATTTCACACATAAATGTGCTCATCAGATTCCCCCACACTTGAAAGTTACTTGTCCTCAAGTAAAGCAAAAGAAAAGGTAATCTAGAATGCAAAAAATCCTAACTCACTTTCGTAGGAATCACGGTTGCACTTAGCATGTGCACAAGCCTTTAAACCCCTGGGTTACCCCTAGTGGACGAGTTTTGTCTCGTGGGTGTTTGTAGTGAATATACACCCAAAATTCAATTGTAAATGAATGCTGCAAATTTTAATCATGGCATAAGTAGGACAGTGCACATATTCTCAAAGAAATACTCAACTAAAGATTAGGGAGCCAAAGATTCCCCCACACTTGAATTTTATCACCCCACATCAATTCAAGCAATTAGCATATATCAAGATTAAGGGATCTCCTCTTATTTTCTGAACACTACTCACCTTCAAGTAAACCACTCATAGCATCGATGGAACCAAAGACTTAGGCATTGAGTATTTTTTACCATACTTTCTTTTTCAGGCATTAAGGCAAAAGCTTTTTTTCTTTCTCAACCATAAACTCTATTTCTACTCCACTACTGTTCCCTGAATGACATGGTGGAGTATACACCAGACACCCAAATACTTGGTAGCTTCATTTTTTGCATATATCCATAAGACATTCAGACATTGATGCAAGACTTTTTTTTTTTTTTTAGTTTCCTTCCAAGGAATTTCGATCAAGTCACCTTGCTTCATGAGGCACAGTGCCCTGTCTAGTCCCAAGGAATTCCACTTTCCTTTCTTTTTCTTTTTTTTTCTTTTTTTTCATTCACTTTCATGCCTTGCCTTGCCCACACAAATAAATTGGTCTCAACTACTAGCCAAAAGATCAAAGGGTCCATAAACACATAGAGGAATCTAAGCCTCATATGAAGTAGCACTCATATTTTTAACCTCAATCCCCATCACCGGATACAAACCAATTACCGTCTTTGAAAAGGAATTTTTTATTATTTCGCATGCTAGGGCCCCTAATTTCCTCCTTCTCTCGCTTTGCAATCAAAAAGACTTATGCACATAACCAAACTATCGCCACAATCAAAATTCACAAATAAAGTCCAACACACCCCCCACACTTAATTTATGCAATGTCTTCAATGCATGTAGAAAACAAAGAATAAGGACAAGGGATGAGATGAGGGGCCTTACCAGATATAATCAATAAAGAGGATCATGAAGAGTCATGACCTCTACAAGAAGTACTAGGGTCAGCAATAGAAACCTCAATCCATGGCCGGTAAATGTAGAAAGAGCTTCAGAACCAGAAAATACTCGACCATGAATTTTAGTAAAGTGAGACTTAAGATGAAAGTTAAGCACAACATGAAAATCTGCCCACATGGGACAGTAAAAAATGAAGACAGTGAACAATAATCCGTGTAGACAAATCCTCCCATTTCCTCCCATGGTCAATATAAAATGCAAGTCATTATCGTAAAAACCAACCAAGAATGGATCGCAGTAACCATCAAAAGGATCATGAATATCAGTAACCTCATCAAGATAATCATAAAAAATGGGAGGTTTACTCAAATCAATCCTAACATTAAAACTATCCACCCTTTGCATAACTTGGTTTTCCAAATCAGGATCACGATAATATGCTTGGGGAGCATCATGACTAACATTGTCCTCCTTAATAACATCATCAAACCTAGGAGGTTTGGACCAATCAATATACGGGACAGTCATGGGAGAATCAAATATGAAGGGTTGAGGAATGGAGGTCGTATCATCAACACCTTCCAATTCCTCTGTACAATCCTGAAATCCCAAATCAAAATTAAAAAAGAAAGTCTCATCATCTGGGAATTCTTGAACCACATGTACCTCTTCATCTATATCAGGCTGCCTGCCTAACCTGAACACATTAAAATCCACAGAGGTATTGCCAAAAGATAATTTCATGAGACCATTCCTGTAATTGATTAAAGCATTACTGGTAGCAAGGAACGATCTACCCAATATGATTGGGATTTGGTCCTTAAAATTGACAGTATGTTGGGTATCTAAGACAACAAAATCCACAGGAAAGATAAATTCTCCAACCTTTAACAGGATATCCTCAATCATCCCTGTAAGAACTTTAACCGACCTATCTGCAAGTTAGAGAGTAATTCTGGTCGGTTTCAACTCTCCCAGTCCCAACTGTTGGTAGACATAGTAAGGTAACAGGTTCACACTTGCACCAAGGTTCAATAAAGCATGATCAATGGTGGTGGTGCCTATAGTGTAAGAAATGATGGGGCTTCCAGGATCCTTATGCTTGGCTGCTATTGACTGTACGATGAGAGAACTAATATTAGCAGCCAAGAATGCCTTTTTGGGCACATTGGTGGTCCGCTTTTGGGTGCATAAGTTTTTGAGGACTTTAGCATAAGCGGGGACCTGGGCTATAACGTCCAGTAAAGGAAAATTCACCTGAACTTGTTTAAAAACATCCAAAATTTTCTCCACAAAAGGAGACTTCTTGCTAACTAACCTATTTGGGAAAGGGGCAGGTGGGGTATAAACTCTTTCAGGGGTGGTATCTTTCACTTTCTCAACAGAATCATCTTTAGTTTCCTTAACCAAATCATCTGGAATCTCTTTAGGTTCATCAAACGAACCAAGAACAATAGGCACTTCAATGGCCTCATCAGAAGGGGGTGAATCAACAAGAGTATAAGATGGTAGAGATCGAGGTGTACTAACCTGTTGACACTCACGGCCACTCCGCAAAATATATATTGCATTTATCTGACTGGAGGGCCCTTGATGCTGTTGGCCTTGTACAACATTGACTGGAGGAGCTTGGGTACCTTGCTGAGTGTGAACCTAATGCCTAGGATTTGACTCAGGTTGGCTAGGTAACTTCCCTGTTTCCCTCTCATATACGATGGTGACAAGCTAGGTGAGCTATCTCTCTATATTGTTTTGACTTGTCATGAGAAGGGCTATCTTGTTTTCCATCTCACTCATTCTTGTTGCCTCTCCTGTATTGATAAACCCTAGGGGTGGCTGATAAGGAGCAAGAAGAGGTGGCCTAGCAGAATTAATAGAAGGTCCTAAATGAGGACGAGGGGGGAAGGGGTGAGGAGGCATACCTTGGCTCTGTGGTACAAAGTTGGGCCTTTAGAAATCAAGCTGGCCTTGATTGTGGAAGTTGGATTGGCCTGCTTGGTTTCCTTGATTCCAGGAGAAATTGGGGTGATTTCTCCATCCTGGATTGTAAGTGTTGCTATATGGATCATTTTGGTAGAGAGTACTTACATTCGCAGTGTTGGAATTACCCATAAAGGTGTTGGGGCATTCCTCCAAAAGATGTCCAGGGGTGTGGCACCAATTACATATTGACACATGGTTGATCTGGTTAACTAGCATAGGCTCTTTAGGCATTAGGGACTCCAAACCTTTTGATGAGGATGTCAAGTTTGGCCTCTTTGACTGGAATATCTTCAATGAGATACCCTTTAGTGGTCATTTCAGCCTCTTGGAAAGATTCCCACTCCCTAGTCTTTTCAGCCAAGTTGGTCGAGAACGTCCAAGCATCATTCTCATCAGAAAAAGAGGTAAAGCCTGTAGGACACAGATTCTAAAAACTGCTTGGTCTGAAAGTCTATACCCTCATAAATAATTTGGAAAAGCTACCACAAATCAATACCATGGTGAGGGCATTCTAAAAGGAGGTCCTTGAATCTCTCCATGAACTTAGAGAAGGACTCATGTGGTTTTTTCCTGAATTGGAGTATGTCACTCTTGAGTTTATTGGTCTTATGAAGAGGGAAAAATTTTCTCAAGAAGACAATAGTGAACTCATCCCATGTAGATATGGAATTTATTGGCAGTCCATAGAGCTACTTCTTGGCTTGGTCTTTTAGGGCAAAGGGTATAAACCTAAGTCTGACTGCATCATCAGTCAAATTCTGGACCTTAATTAGAACACAGACCTCCTCAAATTCTCTAAGGAAGAGATATGCATCTTCATTGGCCATCCCATGGAAGTGGGGTAGCATGCTAATGAAGTTGGTCTTGAGTTCATAATTGTTTCCTGTAATAGGTGGTAAGTTGATGCAAGAAGGTTGTGCAGCCCTAGTAGGATAGAACCTATCTTTAAGAGTCTTGGGTTGTTGGTCACCCATGGTCAAAGGTGGGGTTAAGGATAGTGGAAAAGGTGGTATTCTAATAAGATGGTTACTTGAATCACGAGTCCACACTGAAGCCACCTCAATAGATATGAAGTCTCCTTTAGAAAAATTAAAGAAAAAAACAATAAAAGACTTAGAAAAAATCACCAAAAACAAGAGGGAGTCTAAGGTAGATAGTGCATCTATCCCTCAAGAATCGAAACAATGGTTCCAAAGCTGTAAGGATGTCATATAGGTTGACAGCAAGGGAACCCGTATAGTCTTCTATAGCCACCTACGTGTGACTCCAAGTGGATTCTAATGTATGGTGGAGGACTACTATACGTTTATGCTTCCAACGCTCTCACTATGTCGCTTCCCTGTTATCAAGAGTGGTCACCTCCAAAGATAGGTCACATACCAATCCACCCCACCAAGTTAAGATGTAGCGTTATAGGTAACTTAATCCTATGAGGGACACCAAAAGATGGAGGGTTGGAGCATATGAAGGACTTTAGATTGGGCGCACACTATTTGAAACAGAAGAGAAACAAGAAGAGGTTTTCAAAAACTGCTTTTTTTTTTTTTTTGAAAAAAAAAAGGAGAGAATACTAAAACACTTCGAACTACTTAAAAATCAGAAAAATAAAATGGACAATAATCTGCCCGACAACGGCGCCAAAAATTTGTTTGAGTTAAAATAATACCGCAAGCGTACTGGTCAATCATAGCTACGGGTTGAACACAAGGAGATATACGCCACTCTATTTAACTAACTTAAAACTAATGCAAAGTGAACTGAATTAATTAAACTACTAAATTAAACTGATGGCAATTAAACTAACGGATCCTAACTCACAAGCATCTAACAAATTATGCATATAAGGGATTAAATTGGCGTCCTACACATGAGCATCTAACCTATCAAACTAAAGCGAATTGAAAGGAATAAAATTGCAGCCACACATAATAACCACAGAAAAAGAAATAAGGGAATAAAAGTGCATCCATAAACCACAACCATATAAAAACAATAAAAGAATTAGAGGGAGCAGAAGAAGAAGATAGAGAGAGATAGAAGAGAGGGAGGAGGAGATTAAGGATTTAGAGAATGAGATACCTTGACGTGGTTGAACCGGATTGAACTAGCTTGCATGAATACTTGAATAAACTTACCATGGCTTCCTCTTCTAAATCTCCAAGTCTTGTTATCAACATAGGAACTTAGACTAGGAAGCTTTAAACTAAAACTATTACAACCATTAAACTAGACTTATGAAATCAAAACTAAGAATTTAAAAGAACTAATCTTATGAAATCAAAACTAGAAACTAAAAAGCCAAAAATCACAATTTAGAAGAAAAAGAAGAAAAGAAATTTCACTAAAAAATTTAATTTACACCAAAAAAACTGAACTAAAACTAACTTGTTACAAGCCAAAGGGGCAAGGGGTATTTATAGGGGGAAGGGAGAAGAGAGAAGAGGGAAGTGGTAGGAGAAATATTCCCTAAGAAAAGAGAATATTCTCTTCTCCTTCCTCCTTTACAATGCCTTGAATCCCAAGAAAAAAGAGAAAAAATAGAAAGAGGGAGAGAAAAGAATCCTAGATACATAAACTTTCTATTTATTAAAAAGTGACTTTCTAATTCTAACTTGTGCTTCCTTTTCTTTGTAGGTGTCTTCTCCAAGCAATGAGATCAAGGCATCTTTGACTTTTTAACCTTCTATAGATGAGAGAATATCTTTCAAAAGAAATCTATCCCGAGTTGAATTCCAAAAGTACCCTTGAAAAGTTGGATGAGAGAGAGCAAAGGTGATGACTAGGATTCCACTCACAATTAATGAAATGTCAAATCTGTCATTCAAAAAATGTGGAGCATGGGATTCTTATATGGGCCTCACTGTTGTATTTCTTACGAAAAATCACCCAAAATAGACCCAAATTTCGTCCAATTTGGAGTTCGGGAGCCCAAGATATCTCAAGTTGAAGTTGGACTGCTCCAGAGCCTTCCATATGGAATCTCTCGGCTCTAGGAAGGATAACGTCTGATAATTGCGCTAAAGCCCCTCAAATCCGAACTTCCGCTATACTTTGTCCCCGGCTAGCTGTCAATAATTACAAATAAACTCCTATAGACCATTTTCGCACGTCGTTACGGAAACGGCCGTAACTTCTTCGTTTCAACTCAAAATTAAGTGCCGTTTGAACCGTTACAAAGCTGACTCGACGGGCTAGTCATCCATACTATTAACACCTCAAAATGATGCTAAGGGGCCCACTATAGTTACATTCAAATTTGACTGATTGGCTTGATTCTTTCAGTGCTCAATCCAAACTTGATTTTCTAGACTCCTGGGTGCTTCCGACCATTCTTAGCATCTTTTACTCCATTTTCACAAGAATTCACCTAAAACCTAAAAAGCACAAACAAAACCTCGAGTAGTTCCGTTCTAAGTATAAAAATGCATGCTTTATGGTCCTAAGATTTCACACATAAATGTGCTCATCATAGCACTTTTACCTACCTTAGTTGTGATGCTAGGTAGCTTAATAATAATAAAGAACCTCAGCTCATGTAGGATTCATTTAGTTGTGCTTGCATGTGCATGCATGGTTATATTTCATTCACAGGCTCGGTGGAGCTCACACTCTTGCATATTTCTTTTTAGATGACAGGTGGACGTGATGTTGGCTAGGAGGCTCATTTTGAGCAGGAAAGTGGTTTTGATTATGACAGTGTGGCTGTGGACCCGGACGGAGGCTATCCCTCTGGTACAGGTGATTTCAGTGATAGTTGAAGATGGCCCATGAAGGGTGGGCAGCTTACCTCTTCTAACCTAGGGAATTCTTTTGATGTAGATACTAGTCTACTAACTTTTCCCTTTTTGTATAGCTTATGTGGGGCTTCTGTCGTCTGCCCCTTTTGTTGTTTTATGAAGCTATTGGTTGGAGGTGTAGTGGCTGCCCGTTGGTGGTGTTTATATAAAAAGTAATTGTATTGCATGTATGGTAACTTGAATAATGAATGTAAATATTAGTTTTCGCTGCAGTCTGTAATTATGTTCTTATCCATCATTATGGTTGTGTGTGTTTGTGAATGATATTAACAGCTTTTGGATCCTTGGGATTTGGCGGATTGCTATCGTGCAATTCGGGTCAGCTACCTAATCCTCCCAGGGGGTGGTTTGGGGTGTGACAGTGTTATACCCGCACCCCGGGAGTATAATTAATTATTAATTCTTCCCCGTGACGTGTAGTTATCACTACCACGTATGCCGGTGAGTTGTTCTCACTGGTGGTCAAACCCAGCTATATTGACCATAGTACGAGGTTGCCTGTGGAAACTAGTCGGGACCATGGAGGTTGCCCCTTGACGTGTCAGGGGTAAGTAGTTGACCAAATTTTATTGTGTGCTTACTGCCCTCTCAAAGCCCTCGAAGTGTGGTCCAAAGGCCCTGACCTCTTATGGTGGGAACCACCTTCCTACTCGCATCGGATGCAAGGTTACTGGCTGCCTCCGACCCTGCATCCAATGCTGCGACAAGGACTCTTGTGGGTGAGACCCTATGGCTAAGGTGCTATGGGTGTCCCGCCATGTTTGACCCTACCCAAATAGACCCTAGGTTACACTTATGAGGCCTTATCCAAACAGGCCATTAAAAGTGATTTTCTATATGAGAGAGAGGGGTAAGACTATTCCTTAGTCTTTCTTTTTCTTTTCTTTCCTAACCTAATCGTGAAAAGGAGGAGAGCTTTGAAGAGAGGAGGCGGCAAGGAGGAGAAGAAGGAGAAGGAAGGGAAGAAGAAGAAGGAAACGGCTGCTGGGTTTGGAGCTTTAAAGAGGGTACATCGTGTGTACCTCAAACCAGGTAAGCCAAGTGCCCTTTTCCCCCATTTTTCTCTCTTCCCCCTTGCTCGTTTGAGCTTGGGTGGTTCGTTGGTTGCAGCCCCAAGATGGGGATTTCTTTTTTGGAAACCCAAAGGGTTAGCTCGAGCCATGTGTAGTTTCCCCTTGTAGGATGCTATCCCATTTTCATTATAATCCTATAAAGACCTCTATTTGACCTCTTGCTGAATCTACTTGATTCTAAAGCTTCAACCACCAAAGAAAACCCCAAATCTGGATTTTTGAGCTTTTGATCCTTTAAACCCCCCTTAAATCTTTGAATGTTGGGTGTTTCTAAGACCCAAATAGACTCCAAGACACCCCTCCCTAGTCCCTTGAGGCTTAGAGAACCAAATGGGACAACCCTGGGCTTTTAAAGACCTTGAAATCACACTTGGGTTGCATCGGAGGCAAGACTGCGTGAGTCCGATGTTTGCCTCCGATGTGTCCTGAGCCTGCAGGGAAGGTCGGAGGCAAGGTCGGAGGCAAGACTGCGTGAGTCCGATGTTTGCCTCCGATGTGTCCTGAGCCTGCAGGGAAGGTCGGAGGCAAGGTCGGAGGCAAGACTGCGTGAGTCCGATGTTTGCCTCCGATGTGGCCTGAGCCTGCAGGAAGGTCGGAGGCAAGGTCGGAGGCAAGCCTGCTGAGTCCGACGTTGCCTCCGATGCAGTTTTTAAGGCTTATAACTTATGTAAACTGTGGGGTTTCTCTATGAGGCCTCCCCTACACTCTCTCACACTCTTATTCACTTCCATATGCGCCAACATATGTGCAATGGAGTGATTTTGAGCGGGAATCGTTGCGCTTATACAAATTCCATTTGAAGTAATTGGTGAGTAGGTTTGGGTGACTGTTTGAGCTTGTTTACTATTGCTTATTCATGCATTTATGAATTATATTGTGACATTATCATTTAAGCATGATTGCATATTTGCATTTATTCTTATTCGACGATGATGATTTGGATGATATGGATTTGTGTTGGGTTACGGTGCGGGAAGTATCGCACCGGAACCCCCGTATTACGTGGAATTGTATATTGCATCTCATTCTTGCCTGTATGCGCCGTGTTGTGCTGGTACCCGGGTGTTAGATGGAATGGGACGTTGACACACCCGGATGTACCTCTCAACACGATAGGATTCATGTAGTATATCTGTGGTTAGGCTCAGTTCCCTATGCTACGACCCTTACCAACAGGGGTTTAGGTGTTGGGTAGCCAGAGCACCTGCTGCCTGTGGAGAGTTAGAGAGGCCAGGCCGGGGTAGTAATGGTTATCGGGGTCTGCCTCTCGGGTGGTGATGACTACGACCGGCGCGGGCTCCATAGTAATAATTGAGGTTGCATTGTGGTGAGAATGGAAGGATCCACAATGTCTTCCCGAGTTATTGCGATAGCATATACCCATTGACTTAGCATTGTGTGTTAGGTGGTAAATGAATTAATAATAGCATGCACCATGGACTATTTGTGATTGTGTGATTGTGCATCCCCTTTTCTCTCTCACTAGCTCGGTGGAGCTAACCCCCGTGTACACATTCTTTTTAGATTTGGATGCAGATGATTACTGTGGAGCCAGAGACCGTGACTGAGGATCATGGCAATGGTTGCCCATGATGATTGTGCCTACGGGTTGTACTGTTACTTGGGATCGTTCCCGTTTTATTATTATTTTAGAGCATTGTGCTTTGTATAAACTTTTATGTTTTACCTTTTTGGTAGCTACTTGATGGTCATAGGAATTTTGTAACTATGTTACTTATTATCATTAGCCAATGAACATCTTATAGTTATTTCTTTTACGCTTTCGCAAACTCTGACCTATCTTGGAATGTAATATTCATTTGTCTTCCGCACTCTGATATTATTGTATTGTAATATTGGTTTATGACTGTGAGTTGGCCACTGCATCGAGATCCTGGCGGTGAGGTGGGATGACGCGTGTCACCCCAATCATACCCTGATATTGTATTTTATCCCTTGTCGGGATAGGGGTGTGACAGACAGAGCTTGGTATCAAAGCGAGAAGCTCTTTCTATATTCACAAACAGCGGAGATAGAACAACTATTAACAGAAAGTAAACATATAGAAAATTTAGTAAACATAAGATCACTTGTGAATAACACACCATAGGTACTGACATAAAGTAAAGGGAAAATAGGATTCATAGATTAAAACTTTGCATAGGCCATTACATCATGAGTGGGTTGAAAGTACTACACCCGATGACAGCTTAGAAGGAAAAAAAATAGAAAGTATAGCTTATAATAGGGAAATGCATAAAACATAACTTGAAATAAAAACATGGGGTTTAAACTAGAGACATCAGAACAAGTAGGCTACTCCTGGGCTAGATCATCACTCTGTGGAGGCTGAGACTGTCGCGAGTTAACTTGATAATAGGAGTCCCAGAAGTCAAGTCGCTGCTCAATAGAACCCACTCTCCCCTCCAAGGAAGTAAAACCACGGTCCATCCTCGATCACATCTGGGTAAGGCGGGTATGACTGCCTCTGAACTGTGCCATCATATCCTCCCAACCATAAGTCCCAGATATTGGGGGAGGTACCTATGAACCAAAAGCCTCTGCAAGACCATACACGGGAAGATCACCGAACTACCTGCCTGGATCTATGGGATCATCCTCTCTCCCATGCATCTCCCTAGTCTCACCCACTCCCCCTACATCCTCAGCTCCTTCATCCTCCTCTATTTCCTCCATCTCTTCGTCGACATCCTCTGAAGCACTTTCAAGCTCACCCACCATCCTCATCTTCTTCATGGAGGTCGTACTACTGGGTTTCAGCCCATCACCTCCCTCATATTCCCCATTAAGGGAAACTCCAAAGTGCATAAAGACTCGAGTAAGGAACCTCCCATAAGTCAGATTCCCATCAGTTGGGTTCTGAGCATGGTAAAGCATGACTTGCATAAGTAGATAGGGTAGGTTAATCTCGGGACCTCCCTTTCCGGCCCTCAACAGACAATATATAATGTAGGCATGGAGCATAGAAATACTAACTCTTTTACCTCCCTTGGGATATATTTTATAGGAGATACACCTACTCAAAATCTTGGCGGAAGGCCTAAAGCTCCCCTCAGACTTCCGAACCCTCTCTGACCCAGTAAGAGCCTTGAATACTTGAGCCCTAGTCTCCATAGAAAACTGACCTAAGATACCCATTGTCACACCCCAAACCAACCCCTGGGAGGATTAGGTAGGTGACCCGAATTGCATGCCAACAATTCGTCAAATCCCATGGATCTAGAAGCAGTTAATCTATTCACAGACACACATCCATAGTAATACAACATGTAAAACTCAGAGTGTTGTAGAAGACTATATTTATATTAAAATATAAAAGAAGTGTAGCAGTACAGGAAATGGTAATATATACAATAAAGTGTCCGATCATTCCCTCTCTCACTCCCATAGGCAGAACAATAGCAACTACCATATACATCACTTAAAACAAGAGAAAATATACACAGGGCAAGGAAACTCAAACCCCAAAAGAAAAAAAGAAGAAAACTAAGAGCAAAAATGGGATAAACTGTCAAACCCACCCCTGACTTGCTAGGGATTTAAATGAAGGACAGGAACCCCAGACATGGCATCCAAACACACTATGGAGTATTACTCCAGTGATTGAATTTAATGGAGAACCCCCGAGGATGTCCTCCTACATACCTGTCAAAAGAGGGATTGCAGACTTTACAGTTGTATAGCCCACTGCATAATGTACAGCTTGAACTCCAGGTATTCTCTCTCCTCCTCATAAATGTGGGGCCCAGACCTGAAAAAGAGTGCAAATTACCCTAGGTGAGGTGTAGGTGTAAGGCCCAGACCTTGGGCTAAACCCCTCTATAAGCCCAAAGT
This sequence comes from Telopea speciosissima, assembly GCF_018873765.1. NCBI lineage: Eukaryota > Viridiplantae > Streptophyta > Magnoliopsida > Proteales > Proteaceae > Telopea > Telopea speciosissima. The sequence continues at coordinate 35,128,918 of NC_057917.1, read as the reverse complement.
GATACAGCTTTGCTGTATTCTCTGGTTGATGCACTGGGCAATGCACACATCACCCAGTGCAAAGCCTAGAGTGGGAAAAATGGATATCTTAATTAGCAGATGTGTTGTGACCACCCATACTGGCCATGAACATCCTCCATAGGTTGATGGGAGTCTAGGGAACCACCTCATACCCTTGGACCCCTATGGACCCCACGAGAATACCCAGAATGACTGAGAATAAGTCTCAAAATGCATTTTGAAAAGGGACCTAAGCAGCCAAACAGGCCATAGTAAAAGGCTGGTCTATAAATAGAAGACTGTCAAACCCGCCCCTGTTTGGCTGGGGATTTGAATGAAGGACAGGAACCCCTGACATGGCATCCAAGCACACTGTAGAGTATTACTCTAGTGATTGAATTTAATGGAGAAACCCTGAGGATATTTTCCTACATACCTGTCAAAAGGTGGATGCAGACCTTTGTAGTTGTATAGCCCACTGCATAATGTACATTCTGAGGAAGATACCATCCCTTGATTCTAGGGCCCTTGGACTGAATCCTAGTTCTAGGCTAAACTAATGATGACCCTCATCACCATCCTATGTTTTAGATAAAGCATTTTTAAACCCAAACATCAATTTGCATGAATGATTTGATAATGAGAACCTAATTCCATACATACACCTTAAATCCCAACAAAAAATGATAAATTCTGCTACTTTGCAGATTGACCTTCTCTTAGTTAAAATAATATCACTCCACCACCCAAACTCCATTTGTGTTGATTCCAATTTTATTTGAAACTAGACTCATAGAGATGCATTTTGTTAGAAGACACCATTACCAGTTATGACTCTAAGTTAGTTAAAAGTCCAGTTCAAGTTGCTATCAAAATCGGATCCTGCTGTCTTGATAGGTTGACCTTTGTGTAATAAAAAGAACATAAATCCATAATTAAATATTCATTTTCTTTCATTCTAGTTTTACTAGAAAATAGATTCATAGGGCTTCATTTTCTTAGAAGGAACCATGATCCAATTATGTCTCTAAATGGACTGAAATTTCAATTCAATCCAAACAATTCTGCAAATGAATTCTCTGGGCGATGGCACTGGGCGATGCACACATCACCCAGAGACATCACCCAAAGTGGGAAAACACAGTATTTTTATCTACAGATGTGCGAGGACCACCCATACTGGCCATGGACACCCTCCATAGGATGAGGGGAGTCTGAGGGACAACCTCATACCCTTGGATCACTGTGGACCCCACCTGAGTGCCCAGAATGGCAAAGAATCAAGTTAAAAATGCATTTTCAAAAGTTGCCTTGACATCCAAACAGGCCTTAGTAGAGGGTTTATTTATTGGCCACCTAACATCACAACTAAGGCAGGTTAATGCTACTACAATCCCCAATACATGTATCCCTGGTGTGGGCTTGATTACCCCTTCCCGCGATACACTTATTGAGTTGTCGGAGAGGACCAGTCAGCCCCAGCGCACTAGTCTTTAGTCAGCCCGACCAGCCCTCTATGATTAACCTGTGAGATAACCGTTGGCATTTAGCTTAATAATTATATTTCTTTTCTTTTGGATTATATTGTGGCATAAAGCCTGGCATATAGCTCATAATCACGTTTCTTTTCTTTTGAATTATATTGTGGCATAAAGCCCGGCATAAAGCTCATAATCACATTTCTTTTCTTTTGGATTATATTGTGGCATAAAGCCCGGCATATAGCTCAAGGTCACATTTTTTTTCCTTATTATGGTTTTAAGCCCGGCATATAGCTCATAATTGAATTGTGGCTTGAAACCCGAAATATAGCTCAAGTATTATACGGTCGCTGCCACAGGCATCCAACACCTTAACCCCTGTTGGCAAGGGTGCGTAGCACAGGTGATGAAACTCTAGCCCCATGTCTATATGGCATCGTGTGAGTCAGGCAGTGTCAACTGTATCCCATAATACGGGCTACCACAGGCCTCATTTCCAAGCCGGCTATGGCATCTAATCTAGCAATTCCACATACAAGCATTATCATCCATTTCCAATGTTCATTAGATAAGATTCAAAATTCAAATGAGAATATAAAACAATTAAAGTAATTAAAGATAGTAAATATATTTGTTGTTGTCATGACCCATCAGTCATGCTGCACCTACACTCATGGTGTAATTCCACTCACCTTGGTTTGCTACTACCGGTTCAGTTGTTTGTTCAGTTCCAACCGGTATCTGGCTGTGCACCTCGAGCACGGAAACAAACCCTAAATTAATAAATCAAAAATATGTTATTTTAATTATTCAAAACTGTTTTGGATAACCTAGTGTTGGCCATGGGTAGCCCAGAACAGCTGGGGGCTGCCATGAGCTGCCTCAGATCTAACATGCAAATGGATTGCATGGAAGATCTGAGGGTTTTTCATATATTTTTACGGCTGTTATTTGCTTCGGACTGAAATCAGTCTCTGCGCATGGCTGCACTGCCTTATTGCACCCAGATCTGGCAGTTTGGGCTTGGATCTGTGCATACAGGCTAGCCCTTGCCTGGATCTTAGTAGGGACAACCTAATACTATGATTAGACATTTAAATCTGCCCTTGCATGCAGCCAAAACGTGGCTTGTAGTTGAATCTATGTTTGGTTACTATTCACGGGCTGCATCAGGCGGTTTAGCACCAAGTGGTGGGCCGGTGAAAATCCACAAGGACCATGCAAAGTATACCCTAGGGGTCCAAGATGACCTAACATGCATGAGGAGAGGATCCATGCACTGCCCATAGGTCAAAACCTTGGAATCTCAGCCTGATTCCGGTTTTGCATTCTCTGGATGTTGCCATTGGGCGATGCAGACATCACCCAGAGACATCACCCAGTGAATGAAAACTTCACTGTTTTGCTGATTTGACTTGGGGGACCTCCACATATGGACAATAAACAGTGTAAGGATGTAGAAAATGACCAAAATACCCCTCCTCACATCAGTCCATAATTATGTATACCTTGGGTACCCAAGTAGGCCCGCAGGGCTTAGAAGCCCTGTCTGTGTTGGTCCTTAGGTACCCAAGGTATACATAATGGTGGATAGATGTGAGGAGGGGTATTTTGGTCATTTTCCACCTCCTTACACTATTTATAGTCCATATGTGGAGGTCCCCAATGTCAGAACAGCAAAATAGTGAAGTTTTCATTCACCGGGTGATGCCTCTAGGTGATGTCTGCATCGCCCAGTGGCATCATCCAGAGAAGGCAAAATCGGAATCACGTTGAGATTCCAAGGTTTTGAGCTATGGGCAGTGCATGGATCCTCTCCTCATGCATGTTAGGTCATCTTGGATCCCCAAGGGTATATTTTGCACTGATCCTTTTGGATTTTTACCTGGGCCCACCACTTGGCTGCCAGAGGCTGTCTAGACAACCCAGTGAATAGTGAGACAAGGTATCTTCAGTTACAAATCACTATTTTCACTTCACGCAAGGCTGAATTTATGTTTATTACAATGATCCAAGTCTGCTACCACCTAGGGCTAGGTCCCATGCAACCAGGGCATGAAATCAGGACTCCAAACAGCCTATTTTCAGTGTAACATAGCAGTGCAGCCCAGCACAGTTCTGGTTTCGATTCCAGATGTAAAAACAGTTGTGAAAATTATCATAAAAACCTCAGATCTTCCATACATCATGCTTGCATGGCAGATCTGAGATGGTCCATGGCAGCCCCGAGCTATTTTGGGCTGCCAATGGCCAGAAATGCTACCAAAACTCAGAGATTCATGGGGAAGAACAGTAACAGCAGCATAACAACAGGTATAGGTATAGTTTTATACCTAAACTGGGTTGAGGATGGCTGCTGGAGCTGAGTCTTGGAGGCAGGTATAGCTTCTCGTCCTTCTCTCTCCTTCTTTTCCCTTATTTCTTCTTCCTCTCCTTCTCTTTCTCTCTTTTCTCTCTTGTCTTCTCTCCTACGATTTCAGCAGTGAAATAAGGTTCTAAAATAAGGCTGAGGTCTCCATTTATAGACCAGCCTCTAGTAAGGTCTGTTTGGCTGTCAAGGCCACTTTTGGAAATGCATTTTTAACTTGATTCTTTGCCATTCTGGGCACTCAGGTGGGGTCCACAGTGATCCAAGGGTATGAGGTGGTCCCTCAGACTCCCCTCATCCTATGGAGGGTGCTCATGGCCAGTTGGGTGGTCCCCACACATCTATAGATAAAAATACTGCATTTTCCCACTGTGGGTGATGTGTGCATCACCCAATGCCATCGCTCAGAGAATTCATTTGTAGAATTGTTTCGATTGAAATGCAATTTCAGTCCATTTAGAGACATAATTAGATCATGGTTCCTTCTAAGAAAATGAAGCCCTACGAATCTATTTTCTAGTAAAAATAGAATCAAAGAAAATAAATATTGGATTATGGAGTTATGTTATTTTTATTACATAAAGGTCAACCTCTCAAGACAGCAGGATCCGATTTTGACAGCAACTTGAACTGGACTTTTAACTAACTTAGAGTCATAACTAGGTAATGGTGTGTGCCAACAAAATGCAGCTCTATGAGTCTAGTTTCCAATAAAATTAGAATCAACACAAATGGAGTTCAGGTGGTGGAGTTATATCATTTTAACTAAGAGAAGGTCAATCTACAAAGTAGCAGAATTTGTCATTTATTGTTGGGATTTAAGATGTATGTATGGAATTAGGTTCTCATCATCAAATCAATCATGCAAATTTATGTTTGGGTTTAAAAATGCTTTATCTAAAACATAGGATGGTGATGAGGGTCACCATTAGTTTAGCCTAGAACTAGGATTCAGTCCAAGGGCCCTAGAATCAAGGGATGGTACCTTCCTCAAGCTGTACATTATACAGTGGGTTGTACAACTACAAAGGTCTACATCCATCTTTTGACAGGTATGTAGGAATATATCCTCGGGGTTTCTCCATTAAATTCAATCACTAGAGTGATACTCCACAGTGTGGTTGGATGCCATGTCAGGGGTTCCTGTCCTTCATTCAAATCCCTAGCCAGATAGGGGCGGGTTTGACATTTCTCCCCACCTTACAAAAATTTTGTCCTTGAAATTTGCTTTACCATGTAGCTCGAAGGTTTGGGGATACTTTTCCTACATTTCCTCTTTACGTTTCCACGATGCCTCCTCTATGGGACTATTTCCCCATCGTACCTTGACGAATGAGACCGTGCGGTTACGGATGTTATGTCCTTTTCTATCCAAAATCTCCGTAGGTTGTTCTTCATAGGTCATATCTACATCCAATTGTTCAGGTTCGGCTGAGAGTACATGTGTCGAGTTGTTGACGTATTTACTTAGTACCGACATATGGAGACATCATGGACGCCTTGCAAGGATGGTGGTAATGCCAACAACTATGCTCCCATTCTATTGAGAATTCGTAGGGGGCAATGAATCTTGGGCTTAGTTTGCCTTCTTAATGGTCGGTAGGTCCGCACAAACGAGGCCCAGCGCACTAATCCTTGGTCAGCCCGACCATCCCTCTATGATTAACCTGTGAGGTAACCATTGGCATTTAGCTTAATAATTACATTTCTTTTCTTTTGGATGATACTGTGGCATAAAGCCCGGCATATAGCTCATAATCACGTTTCTTTTCTTTTGGATTATATTGTGGCATAAGGCCCGGCATAAAGCACATAATCACATTTCTTTTCTTTTGGATTATATTCTGGCTTGAAGCCCGGCATATAGCTCATAATTGAATTATGGTTTGAAACCTGGCATATAGCTCAAGGATTATACGGTCGCTCCCACAGGCATCCAACACCTTAACCCTTGTTGGCAAGGGTACGTAGCACGGGTGATGAAACTCTAGCCCCATGTCTATATGGCATCGTATGAGTCAGGCGGTGTCAACCGTATCCCATAATACGGGCTACCATAGACCTCATTTCCAAGTCGACTACGGCATCTAATCTAGCAATTCCACATACAAGCATTATCATCCATTTCCAATGTTCATCAGATAAGATTCAAAATTCAAATGAGAATATAAAACAATTAAAAGTAATTAAAGATAGTAAATATAATTGTTGTTGTCATGACCCATCAGTCATGTTGCACCTACACTCATGGTATAATTCCACTCACCTTGGTTTGCTCCTACCGGTTCAGTTGTTTGTTCAGTTCCAGCCGGTATCTGGCTGTGCACCTCGAGCACTGAAACAAACCCTAAATTAATAAATCAGAAATATGTTATTTTAATTATTCAAAACTGTTTTGGATAACCTAGTGTTGGTCTAGGCTCACTGGTCAAACTCGGTGCTCTCTGTCACACCCCAAACCACCCCTTGGAGGATTTAGGCAAGTGACCGGATATCCTACGACATCCGCCAATCCCCAAGGATCAAGAAGCAGTACTTACAAGTCACAAACCACACAATGAGGAAAAAAAAAGATAAAGATAATAAATAAATATCAGAGTGCAACGAAAGATTGAACTACACACAGGTGATTTATATCATCAATAAACAAATCCCAATTTCCTATGTTATACGATATAAATATCCATTTATGTTCAATAAGTACATTATCTTGGTAATTACACTTCTTAAAAAAAAGAAACTTAAATAATAACAAAATCGTTGCTAAGCAACAAGCTGAGGAAGATCTACAATTCCATCGACAACTTCCTCGCTTATTGGCAAACCTGAATCTACAAAATCAACTAAAAGAGAATATACAAGAGTGTGAGCTCCACCAAGCCCGTGAATGAAATATAAACCATGCATACACATGCAAGCACAACCAAATGAGTCCTACATGAGGTGCAGTTCATTTTATTTATTAGCCACCTAACATAACAACTAAGGCAGGTTAGTGCTACTACAATCCCCAATACATGTATCCCTGGTGTGGGCTTGATTACCCCTTCCTACGATACACCCATTGAGTTGTCGGAGAGGACCAGTCAGCCCGACCAGCCCTCTGTGATTAACCTGTGAGGTAACCATTGGCATTTAGCTTAATTACATTTCTTTTTTTTTGGATTATATTGTGGCACAAAGCCAGGCATATAGCTCATAATAACGTTTCTTTTCTTTTGGATTATATTGTGGCATAAAGCCCGGCATAAAGCTCATAATCACATTTCTTTTCTTTTGGATTATATTGTGGCATAAAGCCCGGCATATAGCTCAAGGTCACATTTCTTTTTCTTATTATGATTTTAAGCCCGGCATATAGCTCATACTTGAATTATGGCTTGAAACTCGACATATAGCTCAAGGATTATACGATCGCTCCCATAAGCATCTAACACCTTAACCCCTGTTAGCAAGGGTGTGTAGCACGGGTGATGAAACTCAACCGTATCCCATAATACGGGCTACCACATGCCTCATTTCCAAGGCGGCTATGGCATCTAATCTAGCAATTCCACATACAAGCATTATCATCCATTTCCAATGTTCATCACATAAGATTCAAAATTTAAATGAGAATATAAAACAATTTAAAGTAATTAAAGATAGTAAATATTTTTGTTGTTGTCATGACCCATCAGTCATGTTACACCTACACTCATGATGTAATTCTACTCACCTTGGTTTGATCCTACTGGTTCAGAAGTTTGTTCAGTTTTGGTCGGTATCTGGCTGTGCGCCTCGAGCACGGAAACAAATCCTAAATTAATAAATCAGAAATATATTATTTTAATTATTCAAAACTGTTTTGGATGACATAGTGTTGGTCTAGGCTCACTGGTCTAACTCAGTGCTCAGTCCGAGATCACTTTGAATTCTCCGGGCCTTGCACTGGACTTTAGGCCCATGTCCCGGTGCATCATCCAGAGAATGTGGCTTAGGGTCAATATCATATTTTATCACTGTAGTACATGGTTCTAGGTCACAATATCCTTACAACACAGTCCCTAGGTCAACAGTGCTGCAGGACCAACACAGACAGGGTTTCCAACCCCTGCGGAGCCCACTTAGGTACCCAAGGTATACATAATTGTGGACAGATGTGAGGAGGGGTATTTTGGTCATTTTCCACCTCCTTACACTGTTTATAGTCCATATGTGGAGGTCCCCCAAGTCAGAACAGCACAACAGTGAAGTTTTCATTCACTAGGCGATGTCTCTGGGTGATGTCTGCATTGCCCAGTGGCATCATCAACAGAATGCAAAACCGGAATCAGGCTGAGATTCCAAGGTTTTGAGCTATGGGCAGTTCATGGATCCTCTCCTCATGCATGTTAGGTCATCTTGGACCCCTAGGGGTATACTTTGCACTGGTCCATGTGGATTTTCACCTAGGCCCACCACTTGGCTGCTAGAGGCTGCCCAGACGACCCAGTGAATAGTGACACAAGGTATCTTCAGTTACAAATCACTATATTCACTGCATGCAAGGTTGAATTTATGTTTATTACAATGATCCAAGTCTACTACCACCTAGGGCTAGGTCCCATGCAGCCATGGCATGAAATCAGGACTCCGAACAGCCTGTTTTTAGTGTAACATAGCAGTGCAGCCAACCACAGTTCTGGTTTCGGTTCCAGATGTAAAAATAGATGTGAAAATCATCATAAAAACCTCAAATTTTTCATGCATCATGCTTGCATGGCAGATCTAAGATGGTCCATGCAGCCCCCAGCTATTCTGGGCTGCCAATGGCCAAAAATGCTACCAAAACTCAGAGATTCATGGAGAAGAATAATAACAGCAGCATAACAGTAGGTATAGGTATAGTTTTATACCTGAACTGGGTTGAGGATGGCTGCTGGAGCTGAGTCTTGGAGGTAGGTACAACTTCTCCTCCTCTCTCCTTCTTTTCCCTTCTTTCTTCTTCCTCTCCTTCTGTTTTCTCTCTTTTCTCTCTTCTCTTCTCTCCTACGATTTCAGCAGTGAAATAAGGTTCTAAAATAAGGCTGAGGTCTCTTTTTATAGACCAGCCCTCAACTAAGGCCTGTTTGGCTATCAAGGCCACTTTTGGAAATGCATTTTTAACCTGATTCTTTGCTATTCTGGGCACTGTGGTGGGGTCCACAGTGATCTAAGGGTATGAGGTGGTCCCTCAGACTCCCCCCATCCTATGGAGGGTGCCCAGGGCCAGTATGGGTGGTCCCCGCACATCTATAGATAAAAATACTGCATTTTCCCACTCTGGGTGATGTCTCTGGGTGATGTGTGCATCGCCCAATGCCATTGCCCAGAGAATTCATTTGCAGAATTATTTGGATTGAAATGAAATTTCAGTCCATTTAGAGAGATAATTGGATCATGGTTCCTTCTAATAAAATGAAGCCCTATGAATCTATTTTCTAGTAAATCTGAAATCAAAGAAAATGAATATTGGATTATGGAGTTATGTTATTTTTATTACACAAAGGTCAACCTGTCAAGACAGCAGGATCCGATTTTGACAGCAACTTGAACTGGACTTTTATCTAACTTAGAGTCATAACTAGGTAATGGTTTCTTCTAACAAAATGCAACTCTATGAGTTTAGTTTCCAATAAAATTGGAATCAACACAAATGAGTTTGGGTGGTGGAGTTATATCATTTTAACTAAGAGAAGGTCAATCTGCAAAGTTGCAAAATTTGTCATTTATTGTTAGAATTTAAGATGTATGTATGGAATTAGGTTCTCATCATCAAATCATTCATGCAAATTGATGTTTGGGTTTCAAAATGCTTTATCTAAAACAGAGGATGGTGATGAGGGTCATCATTAGTTTAGCCTAGAACTAGGATTTAGTCCAAGGGCCCTAGAATCAAGGGATGGTAACTTCCTCAGAATGTACATTATACAATGGGCTATACAGCTACAAAGGTCTGCATCCATCTTTTGACAGGTATGTAGAAAGATATCCTCAGGGTTTCTCCATTAAATTCAATCATTGGAGTGACACTCCACAGTTTGCTTGGATGCCATGTCAGGGGTTCCTGTCCTTCATTCAAATCCCCAGCCAGACAGGGACGGGTTTGACATCTCTCCCCACCTTACAAAAATTTCATCCTCGAAATTTTCTTACCATGTAGCTCGAAGAGTTAGGGATACTTTTCCTGCATTTCCTCTTTGCGTTCGCATGATGCCTCCTCTTTGAGAGTATTTCCCCATTGTACCTTGATGAATGTGACCGTGCAGTTATAGAGGTCATGTTCTTTTGTGTCCAAAATCTCCGTAGGTTGTTCTTCATAGGTCATATCCACATCCAACTGTTCAGGTTCAGCTGAGAGTACATGTGTCCAGTTGTTGTCGTATTTTCTTAGTACCGACACATGGAGACATCATGGATGCCTTGTAAGGATGGTGGTAATGCCAACCAGTATGCTATGGGTCCCATTCTGTTGAGAATTCGTAGGGGCCAATGAATCTTGGGCTTAGTTTGCCTTCTTAATGGTATGTAGGTCCGCACCAACGAGGCTACCTCATTTAAGCTCAACCACGGTTTCAATGCACCTCGATTTACTGGTAGCTTTGACCTTAGATTTTGGACTTCCAACAAAATTTCAAATTAGCCCGCATTTTTTTGGGCACAGGTTTTACATTCCCTTAACCTTATAAAGATTTCGTCCTCGAATTGGACGTGTCTGGGGATTCAAGTAGATGAGGATACTCTAACCACCTTTCATTTCCTCATCAACCGGACATTCCTTGATTGTGCCGACCATTCCACAATACCTTTACAACAAGACGATCCAGTTTTGGAGATTATGCTTCTCACATCTCACATTCTCTTCAAGTTTCTCTTGACAGGTCATGGCGACAACGAGCCCAAGTGGTTTCTGAGTCAAGCTATGAGTCGAGTCCGGGAGGTACTTCTTCAACACCGATGCATGGAATACGTCATGGACTCCTTCCAATTAGTATGCTACTGGTAATAATTCTCGGATTCAACTTCCCTTTCTTCTTGAACCACACCACCCTTTTGGTTAGTGACTCCCAAGGAAATACTTGATTGCCCTATGACGTAGTTCAGGTCCTTCCATCTTGTATTGGCATCGCTCATTGTTCCTATTGAGCTATAAAGATTTGGTCCTCAAACATATCCAACTCCCAATAAGTTATCTAAATTGCTCCCGAGTTTGATTGATCTAATGTTCAGCTTGATTTTAATGGCCTAAGGAAAATTGAACTCCCAACATACACCTCAAAAGAAATCAAACGGTCCAACTACTTCCGCGTATTTTGCCTAATAATCTATAATTCCATGGCTTTGGGTTATGTGGCATAAGTCTACACCATCTTTCCTACACGGCTCTTCCTATGAATATTTTAACTTCTTGTATCCCAATACCTAGTCTCAACTTTAGGATGAATTGGGCTATTGATGGAATCTCTATTATTCACTCCCAATAACGGAGGGGACATTCGGGGACCCATTATCCCCTTCATACCTATTGTTCAGCAAGGTTTTGTCGGATCCTTTCAGTTCCAGTTCCTTCCTGCTCTTGGTTGTTCTTGGGTTATACTAACACCCATTTCTGTCCTTGTCACCAACTTAAATGCTTTACCTCTGTTATTTACTTTCAACTACCTAGTATACTTGACACTTTTTTGAATCCTGCCTGGGATGTTCTATTCATTTGGTTTGCGGTATAACACTTTACCAAGACCTAACTACGCGCCTACGGTCTTTTATCATCCTTCCAGAATCTACATACGAATATAGAATTTCCAAATGGACAAGGTTCATAATCTTCATTTAAACTCACAACATTTCAAATAACAATACTAACCACCCATTTTGTGTTCTAAGTTTCTTCAAGGGCATCCTCCTCTTATCAGCAAACTCAGTAGAACGAAAGAGTGTGATGCACTGCAATCAAATAATACTCAACAGGTGAGGATGATACAGGTAGAGTACCTGCTATTATTCTGAATTCATCTCAGCTTCCCTTGTGTCCAAGGCATATACTTATTTTTGGACTCCATTGCTTTGGGATGGGAAAGGCCGAGTAGTAGATGGATCTCGTCGTGGCGCACGAAATCTGCGATGATGACAATCCCTAGCCATGTGTCCGGGCTGCTTGTATGTATAGCAGTGGCTAGGTCCAACAGGCGGATAGGCAGGTGCAGTGGGTTGAGGAGAGGCTTGACTCGCTTGACTCGATGTCGGCCGAGGAGGTTGAAAATTTTGTTCCATTTCTGGCCTACTGTCCTGTTGTGGCTGCTCTGGGTAGATGACATTCAAATACAGCATGAATTTGGCTCCCCGATACCGACAATACTTGGCCATATGTCCTGACTATTTGGAGACATAGCATCGGTTGTTTGACTTGGACGGCTGGGGCATAGCGATGAATTGTGCCGATTGGCTAGGTCGATTTGTATCCTCCCCGTTAGAGCTTGCTGGAGTCGAATCGGGACAAGGTCCTCTAGGAGTCTTATTAGGTTCTCCAGGCTCTTGTGAGTCCATAGGTCTCTTCGTGGACCCATGCTGTGTTACGCCCTCAACTCCTTGTCTGTCTTTCACAAACTTATCAAGTACAGGTGGTGAGTCAGATACAGGAAAAGTCCCTGGTGTGGCATGTGCCTGCTTTGCAGCTTGAAAGTGTGTGCTCATACAAGTCATGAACTTTTCCTGTTGCTGTTGCATTGCAGTCACAATTTGAGTGGTCATGTGGGCTAGCAACTCTTGCTGTTGTTGCTGGTTTTGCAATAGGATTTGTTGCTGTTGTTGCATGACCTACATCATATTGGTCATAATGGTAGCCACCTCATTAGCAGTCATATTAGGGGAAGGTGCGGGTGCATGAGCTGGAGGGGCCTCAGGTGCAGATGCATGTAGAACTTCTATATTCTGAGCAACAGGTTCATTGGGGGGATTGACTAGAGGGTTAATAGGAGGACATGCTCCACAAGGAATATTTCTGTTGGATCGAGTTTGCACATGCTTGCTTTCTGAAAGGAATTTAGGATTTATGATTACTTGGATGCAATAGCAAAAATTCAATATATTTCATATATTGAGACGACATTTATTTACTTGAAATATCGAAATTGAACGATTTGGAGCAAGAAATTTGAAAGACATGGTGCGACGACCTTAAGGCAGTGTTAAGTAAGATATGCACCAGCATACATCGAATCAGGTACCAGCTTTGGCCTGGCCATTGTTGGAGTAAGATTTCGATACAAGTGGTATGAGTCTAAAGGTATTTTGCTTTCCCTCTTAATTACATAGAAGTCCCTGGCTATTAAGGTTCATTTATAATACAACTGGGTTTGTAGGTATCTATGATTTTTTGATTATCATCTCGAGCTTAAGGTTCAGCTCAAGAGTAGAGCTAGTTTTAGAATTTTTAGAATTTAGAATCTTCCAAATTATGTTTGTGTTTGTTTCTGCTATGTTGGTTGTACTTTAGTTTATAGTAAGATTGGAAATAGTACTCCCAGTTTCCTTTTCTGGATGTAAAAATTTATGCCTCTTCAATTATAGAGTTATCGGCTTTTGCACCCAGCTAGTCTCCTACTGTGTTCTTCTACTTCTTTATTTTGGTGTTTTCTTAAAACTTTTATTTCTTTGTCTCTAGACAACCCACCATCCTACTTCCGTTGTTTGTGAATGTAAATAGAGCTTCTCACTCTGATACCACTCTATCACACCCTAAACCACCCCCTGGGAGGATTTAGGCAAGTGACTGGATATCCTACGACATCCGCCAATCCCCAAGGATCAAGAAGCAGTACTTACACATCACAAACTACACAACGAGGAAAAAAAAAGATAAAGATAATAAATGAATATCAGAGTGCAACGGAAGATTGAACTACCCACAGGGGATTTATATCATTAATAAACAAATCCCAATTTCCTATGTTATACCATATACATATCCATTTATGTTCAATAAGTACATTATCTTGGTAATTACACTTCTTAAAAGAAAAAAATTTAAATAATAACGAAATTGTTGCTAAGCAACGAGATGAGGAAGATCTACAATTCCATCGACAGCTTCCTCTCCTATTGGCAAACTTGTATCTGCAAAATTAGCTAAAAGAGAATATACAAGAATGTGAGCTCCATCGAGCCCGTGAATGAAATACTATCGCTTGGTAGCTTTAAATTAATTAATTTACATTTTTAGTTTCATCTTAGACTTGATTTAATTTCATGCAACTTAGTCTCTGTTCCCCGTAGTTCGATACCCGTACTTTCCACTGTATTAGTGTTTAGTTAGGTTTATTTTTGATTGGTTCAACAACTCGATCATATTTTGGTGCCATTGCCAGGGAACTAGAGCACGATTGCTACAGTTTTATCGAGTCTTTTAATGTTCTTTCAATAGCTTGCTTTAATCTTTATTTTTGATTTTCGTTTTAGGTATTTTAGATTTTTGCGTCTCTTAGTTTAACAGCCTACAGTAGCATTAATTTTGATTTATTTTTTTGTGTTAACATAGCTTAATTTACTATTCATTCTAAATTTGTCTTTAGTATTAGTGATAGACTCACGTTTTATTTTTTGCTATAGGTATTGAATCGTTGGAGGTTGTGTAAGAGGGGATGCGGTTCAGCTGGATTTGGTTCTTTAAAAAAGACACTGATGCAGTCCGGATAGCCTCTGTGATATTCTCTAACTTTTCTCTTTATTTTTCTTTTAGTAGCTAATTTCAGCCTTATATGATTCGGTCCCACGCTGGCCTAGTTACCCCTGTATGCTTCGGTCCCATACCACTTTAGGATTGACCTTGGTACGCTTGGATCTGCGCTAGTTTAGGATTTTATTTTATTTAGGGTAGTTGGACCCCGATAGCTAGGTTGATACACTTGTATGCTCGGTCCCAGCCTAGTTTAGTTTGGTCGTTGTATGCTTGGTACGCGCTCAGCCCGACCTGACCTATTAGATTTTGACCCCAAAATTGAACATACTTGTAGGAGGATTAGACACCATATCAGGATGGACGAGGCAAACCCACAGGCTAGGCCACTGAGTGATCATTTCACTCCAACTGCACACCAACCCCAAACCGGCATTAGGCTACCTACAATTGCGGCTGCTCATTATGAAATCAAATCAAGCATTATCCAGATGCTGCCATCGTTCTATGGACATTAGAATGAAGAGCCCTATAAGTACCTGGATGAGTTTTTGAAAATTTGCTCTACAGTAAAAATCCAAAACCTCTCAGAGGATGCCCTAAAATTATTGTTATTTCCATTTTCCCTCAAGGATAAAGCCAAGCATTGGCTGCATTCCTTGGATTTTGCACAAGTAACCACATGGGCGAAAATGCAACAGTAATTTCTGAAGAAGTTTTTCCCAATAGACCGAACCAATACCATTAGAAGGGCCGTCACCACCTTCTCCCAGAATAGTGGTGAAGAATTTCATAAGTATTGGGAAAGACTGAAGGAACTACTTCAGAAATGCCCCCACCATGCTCTACCAAAATGGCAATTGGTATAGTGCTTCTATGATGGTCTTAGTGACTAGTATCGTCAGATGGTGGATGCCTCTTGTGGAGGAACATTTATGCATAAGAGCGAGAATGAAGCATGGGATCTTTTTGAGACCTTGAGTGAAAACTCCCAACACAGAGCTTCAGCCTCAAGAACTGATGTCCTCACGCTTGGGCAACCGAAAAAAGGTGGACTCTATGAGATCAACCAAAGTGCTAGCATAAAGGCACAGGTTGACTTGCTGTAAAAAAAAATGGACTACTTGCTGTCCGGAGGACCTACCCAACCCCCATCAATCTCAAGCGGATTTTCTCCACCTGAGCAAGCTTAAGCTTATGCCCTCTGTGCTGACCCGAATCACTATGTGACCGATTGTTATTTAGCAGCACAATATCCTGAATTTATCTAGGAAAAGGTACAAGCTGCTCAGGGTTTTACCAACCCGGGTAACGACCCATCTTCCAACACCTATAACCCGGGATGGCGAAATCACCCCAATTTTTCTTGGAAAACCCCTCCTAATCCACCCTTTAGGCCATCGTTCAATGCCCAACCTTAATGCCTATAGGGGTGGACAACAGGAACCTTACTCTCAACCTCAACATACCCCATCCTTTGAGAGTGAGGTAATGAAGGTGTTGAAAGGTGTTGAGCAGAAAGAGGGTATCAATGACCAATTATTGTACTCCCACACTCACTCTATCAGCAAGCTAGAGACCCAGATTGGTCAACTTGCCGAAGCCTTCACTAAGAGAGAGACAGGCCAACTACCAAGCCAACCTATTGGAAACCCCAATAGTGCTCAAATAGGGAGGGGTAAGGAACAAGTCCAGTCGGTTAGAGTGTTGAGGAATGGTAAGAGGGTTGAAATACATGACACACCACCTACCTATGAGGACTTCCCCTCTAATACCCCTCAACAGACCACACCAGCAGAGTCAACCCCAGCCCAGGCAGAAGTTGAATCAGAGGCACTGAGGCCTCTCATTGATGGGAATAGAACCACTACACCTTCTTTGGTCCATTCCTAGGAAAATACTAAGAAGGAGAATGAGCAACCAGTTGGGGAGGGACCTCAACCGGATAAGTATACACCCTGAGTCCCTTTCCCTGATGCTCTCAAAACTCCATCCTCTCCCCCATTTGGGAAGCAAGGAGAGAAGATGAAGGAGATGTTGGAATTATTTCAACAAGTCCACATCAACCTTCCATTATTGGATGCAATCAAGCAGGTTTCAGCTTACGCTAAGTTTCTGAAAGACCTATGCACTCAGAAGCGTAAGCTGAGGAATCAAACTCCCAAAACCATACACCTCACAAAACAGGTAAGTGCCATTATCACTGACCTACCCCCCAAGTTGAAGGATCCTGGTGCACCCCTCATCTCTTATATCATTGGAGACCTCTCCATTGACAAAGCATTGTTGAATCCGGGGGCTAGTGTGAATATCTTACCTGGTTCAGTTTTTGAGAAGTTTGGATTAGGAGAGTTAAAGTCCACTGAAGTCATACTTCAGTTAGCTGATCGTTCTGTGAAAAGACCTCGTGGACTTCTTGAGGATGTTCTTGCGAAGGTAGATGAATTATACTTCCCAGTGGATTTCCTAGTCCTTGATATGGAATCTACCTCAGCCAAGCTTCCCCCTATCATACTAGGGCGTCCATTCTTGGTGACTACCAGTGCTTGCATTAACAGTAGGTCAGGCGCCATGGACATATCGTTTGGGAACATGAAGCTTCAGCTAAACATCTTCAATGCATCCCTAGGACCCTATAGAGAAGACGAGTGCTTTGCTCTGGATATGAATGATGAAGCTGTATCTCAGTACACTTCCCAGATCCTTACTAATGATCCTCTGCAGCTTGTGATGTCCCATGGAGCAGAAGGCTTTGATGAAGAGGCCTATACTGAAGAGGTGAACGTCATGTTAGATCTTAAACCCTCTTCCGGGCAGCCTCCCTAGACCTATAGATATGAGCCTCTGCCACCCTTGGCTACATCCCCTAAGCCCTCTTCTCTGGAGTCTCCTCCACAACTGGAACTCAAGCCTCTGCCCCATACCTTAAAATATGCATTCTTAGGCAAGGAAGAGACTCTGTCGGTTATCATATCCTCTGATCTTACTGAGAGGCAAGAGTCCCTCCTATTGGAGGTTTTATCAGCTCAGAAAGCCACAATTGGCTGGTCTTTAGCTGATCTGAAGGGTATTAACCCTTCTGTTTGTATGCACTGTATCTATTGTGAAGACAGAGCCAAATCCGTGTGAGATCCACAGAGGCGCCTTAACCCTAATATGAGGGAAGTGGTGAAAAATGAAGTAGTAAAGTGGCTTGATGTGGGTATTATATACCCTCTTTCGGATAGTCAGTGGGTCAGTCCAACTCAAGTTGTCCCCAAGAAATCCAGAATCACGGTCGTCCCTAACGACCAAGGTGACCTTGTCCCAACTCGTACCACTACGCGTTGGCGTGTTTGTATTGACTACAGAAAGTTGAATAAGGTCACACATAAAGACCACTTCTTGCTGCCCTTTATTTATCAGATTCTAGAAAAATTGGCTGGGCAGAGCTACTACTATTTTCTTGACGGTTATTCGGGATACAACCAAGTCCCCAACTTTCCCGGTGACCAAGAGAAAACCACCTCCACCTGCCCATTTGGTACATTTGCCTTTACGAGGATGCCGTTCGGGTTATGTAATGCTCTGGCCACCTTTCAAAGGTGCATGATGGCCATATTTTCTGACATGGTCGGCCATTCGCTTGAGGTTTTCATGGATGACTTCTCCATCTTTGGGTCATCTTTTGATGAATGTCTCCACTGTCTATCTCTTGTTCTTCAGCGATGTGTGGAGCATAACCTTGTTCTGAGTTGGGAGAAGAGTCACTTTATGGTTTGTAAGGGTAATGTACTTGGTCACGTAGTGTCTTCTCAGGGCATTGAGGTAGACAAGGCCAAAGTGGATTTGATTGCCAAACTACCCCCTCCCACGACTGTTAAGCAGGTTCGTTCCTTTTTGGGCCATGCCGGGTTTTAAAAGCATTTCATGAAGGACTTTAGTCTCATCTCCAGGCCCTTGTGCAATCTCCACGCCAAGGATGCCCCATTTATCTTTGATGAAAAGTGCCTAACTGCTTTTCACACTCTTCAGACTGCATTATCTGAAGCACCTATTATCCGATCACCAGACAAGTCTCTACCATTTAAGATCATGTATGACGCCTCTGACTATGACATGGGTGCTATACTTGGTCAAAGGGTGGATGGGAAGCCATCTGTTATTTACTACACTAGTAGATCCTTGTTTGATGCTCAGTTGAACTACGCCACTACTGAAAAGGAGCTCCTAGCAGTGGTCTTTGCCCTAGATAAATTTTGCTCCTATCTTTTGGGCTTGAAGGTGATAGGCTTCTCGGATCATGCAGCCCTTAGGCACCTTCTTTCAAAGCATGACATCAAGCCAAGGTTGATCCGGTGGATTCTTCTCCTTCAGGAGTTCGACTTGGAGATCTGGGATAAGAAGGGGTTAGAAAATGTTGTAGTAGACCATTTATCCCGGATTCTTCTGGATTCCTCTCCCACATCGGAGTTGGTTTGGGAAACTTTCCCTGATGAGCAGTTGTTTTCCATTTTGTCAAAACCGACTCCATGGTACGCAACTATAGTGAACTATCTCGCTATTGGCCTATTACCTCCTGATTGGGATAAAGCAACTTGAGATAAGTTTCTCTCTACTGTGCGATACTACTACTGGGAGGATCCAAAGCTGTTCCGATACTGTTTGGACCAGGTCGTTCGTCGTTGTATCCATGAGAGTGAGTTTTAGAGTATATTATCATTTTGCCATACTCTCACCTATGGGGAACACTATAGTGGCAAGAAAATTGCAGCCAAGGTACTGCAGTCTGGTTTCTACTGGCCCACATTATTTCAGGATGCACACACCTTCTGCAAGGCGTGTGTGATATGCCAACAAGTTGGCAATCTGTCCCGACGTGATGAGATGCCCCTAAGTCCTATCATAGTGGTTGAGCTTTTTGACGTTTGGGGTATCGATTTTATGGGCCCTTTTTCGGCCTCATTCGGTAATGAGTATATTCTTGTGGCAGTTGACTATGTTTCGAAATGGGTTGAAGCTAAGGCTATGAAGACTAATGACCATAAGGTGGTTATCTCTTTCATTCAGGAGTACATTTTTAGCCGTTTTGGATTTCCCAGGGCCATCATTAGTGATGGTGGCTCTCATTTTCGACATCGGAGGGTAGGGGCTTTACTGACGAAGTACTCTATTAACCACAAAGTGGCCATCCCTTATAATCCCCAAACATCTGGTCAGGTGGAGGTATCAAACCGAGAGATAAAATGGATATTGGAGAAGACAGTTAGATCGAACCGTAAGGACTGGTCTACTCGGCTGACTGATGCTTTGTGGGCTTATCGAACTGCATATAAAACTCCTATAGGTATGTCTCCATACCGATTAGTTTTCGGTAAGGCTTGTCATCTTTCGGTTAAGTTGGAACACCGAGTATATTGGGCCATAAAGACATTTAATTTTGATATGACTCAGGCTGGTTCCACTCGTCGTCTCCAACTATCTGAATTGGAGGAGTTGCCCAATGATGCCTATGAGAGCTCATGCATCTATAAAGACCGAACTAAGGCGTTTCATGATAAACACATAATTCGAAAGTCCATTGTGCCTAATCAGCATGTTTGGCTCTTTAATTCTAAGTTGCATTTATTCCCAGGGAAATTGAGATCTCGGTGGGATGGGCCTTTTGTGGTTGTATCTGTTGCCCCGCATGGTGCTATTGAGACCAGGAATCCGTAGAATGGGAAAACTTTTAAGGTTAATGGTCAAAGACTGAAACCCTATGTTGATGGCCTTGCTGATGGCCAATTACTTGAGTCTTTAGACCTAGTGGATGTGGATTATGATCATGCTTCTGATGGACTACCCTGAGCTTTACTATCGTCTGGCTGAAGACGTAAAACTTAGCGCTCTTGGGAGGTAGCCCACGTTTTCTTTATTTATAGCATTTGTTGTTTTCCTTTTTACGTTGTTTGGTATTTTTTATTTATTTATTTTATAGAGCCATCTCCCGTAGTAGAGTTGAATTCTCATTGTGCTGTTATTTCCAGTGATTTCACTTGTTGCCGTACACCCATACCCTAGGTGGTTTCGTTCCTCATCCTTTGTTTCTCATATTTTTCTTTATCTGTTATTTTTAGTCATCATTGGGGACAATGACATCTAAGTTGGGGAGGGAGGATTTTGGAAATTTTTCTACATATGACTCTCTGATTCATCTACATTCTTGAAAAATTTTCATGCATTCATTTTTATAATGATACTTTTACTTTGCAGTGCATTTGACTCTAGGTTGTGAGAAAATTAATTCAACACAATGTTAAGTATTGAACCTTTATTTCTCTGACGGTCATTTGTGAGCTTGCTTAATGCTTCTAAACACATAGGTCTACTTGGTTTGTGACATTTTGAATGTTTAGGCAGACCATTGCTTAATGGTGTTGCATCCTCTTTCTTTAAAAAAAATAAAAAAATAAAAAAATAAAATGATGAGAGTTTAGTTCTGTTGCTTCAACTTAGTAACCGGGGCATCTAGGCCACAAGCCCGGAGTCTCGCATAAAATGGTTGGAGTGACCAGTTAGGTTATTATTACTAGTATTCTTGAATCCAGTTTGGGCTTGTAGCCTTTTTGGTTCGAGTGAGTAAGCCCGAGGAGTGTTTCACACTCAATCCCCTAAAGTCATTTGGCTTGGGAGTGGTTGGCTTAAAGCTCGTTACATGAGCCTTCTAGAAAGCTTAAAAGGCCAGAACATTGCACGGATCTGAGAATCATGTAATAAAAAAAAAATAAAAAAAATAAAAAAATAAGAAAGATAGAAAGAAAGAAAAGAAAAATGTTTTGAGAGAAAAATAAGTGAGTCTACATTGATTATGAGGTGTTACATGAGCTAGCATGTGCATTTGTAAAAGGTTTAGATGTCACAATTCATGGTGAACCAGTGGGTTGAAAAAGCAGAAAGTGAGCACTTGATGGCTTAGGAGAAGTCCTCGTTCATTGCTTAGCTCTTGTGTTTCCATGAGCCAAGCATCCTATGAGTTGATGTGCAATCGTAAACCGTCATTATCTCTTTAAATGTATCATCTATAGATAGATTATTTATGAACCAGAGAGTCGAGTCAGTTATTTTTTTTATTCTTTTTCACTCGAGGATGAGCAAAAGGCTAAGTTGGGGAGTGTGATTAGGCTGTAATCTTAGATAGAAATCACTATTTATTTACGGTTTGTATTTGAATATTTATGAAGGATTTGATACTATTATGTGATTTCTATGATTACAGGCCTGGAAGGAGAAAAGCATGAATCAGTGAAAGAATCAGTCCCTTTAGTCGATTTTGGATGTTTACCAGCTGGGTCAAGGGTTCGCATGTGTGCAAATAGTCATCTCAGGGCATTATCGTAATTTGACAAAGAGGAAATTTCTCAAGAAAAATCGATATTGGACTCATTGCATCAGAAAAATTAAATGGTTAACATTTAATTCTTGGGTCGAGTCAATTCGGTTCAAGGAAGGAGGGATTATGGCCAAAGATGGATTATGGCAAAGTTGGAGAGTGTGAAGAAAAACAAAATAAAAGAAAGAAAGAGAGAAATATTCTCTCACGTAAACCTCTCTCTCTCTTCTAGTTTGTTAATTCAAAAACAAACTATTAAATATCTTTTTACCTCTCTCTCTCTTTCAATCTTTTTACCCTTTTTTCTAAGTCATCCCATCTCACATGCCTCTCTCTCCCATCCCCATCTCACACGTTGTCTTTCCCTCTCTCTTACATCCCTAGTGGAACGCAACTCCCTTGGGTTATTTTCAGTTTTATTTTTAATTCAAAATATATCACCTCTCCCCTAAAAGAAGGATACGGATGGAGTTCAAAAAGGGGGGGAGGAGAATTGAATTGGGAGATTGAACGACCGAGAGCAAAAGGGGGTTGACGGTTTGAAGAAGACTAGATGAGGAAGAAGAAGAGGAGAGGAAGAGCATCTACCATCGCCATTGCTGCCATTGCTTCTACTCTCTTGTTCCCTCTAATTCTTTGGCTTGTATCCCTAACTTCTCTTTATTTCATTTATGTTAAATGAGTAACTAAACTTGTTGCTGTTTTTGGGAAGATGATACTTTAAGGATGATTTAATTAGTCATTCTCTTTTCTTATTGATTGCTTGGAAAAGACTTAGGCATCTCATTGTGATTTTTATGCAATCATGTTTACATCTAGTTAGGATAATTTGTTTCTGTGATTCAATTTAACCTACCAAGCGATAGTATTGAAATGATTCATGTGGTCGTATCGATGAAACGGTATACCTGAGTGGATTGTGCGTATCCGAGATCTTTGAACTTTTGATTCATTGTAGCGATCGGACAATAATTTTGCCAAGATACTTTATACCTAGAAGGGACCCTATTTTCTATGGTTGTCAAGGGGCTTGTAGTCACCAAGAGCCGAATATGAGAGAGATTGAATGATGAATCTGAATTAAAGTTGATTCAACCTAAAAGCAGTATTTTCTCACCATCTTCTATTCGCTTTAATTAGTTGCTAGTGTTAGCTTTAAATTAATTAATTTGCATTTTTAGTTTCATCTTAGACTTGATTTAATTTCATGCAACTTAGCCTCTGTTCCACGTAGTTCGATACCCATACTTTCCACTGTATTAGTGTTTAGTTAGGTTTATTTTTTATTGGTTCAATGACTCGACCAATTACCCATTCCCGCGATATACCCACTGAGTTATCTGAGAGGACCAGTCAGCCCAGCGCACTAGTCCTTGGTCAGCCCGACCAGCCCTCTGTGATTAACCTGTGAGGTAACCGTTGGCATTTAGCTTAATAATTACATTTCTTTTCTATTGGATTATATTGTGGCATAAAGCCCAGCATATAGCTCATAATTACATTTCTTTTCTTTTGGATTATATTGTGGCATAAAGCCCGGCATAAAGCTCATAATCACATTTCTTTTCTTTTGGATCATATTGTGGCATAAAGCCCAGCATATAGCTCAAGGTCACATTTCTTTTCCTTATTATGGTTTTAAGCCCGGCATATAGCTCATAATTGAATTGTGGCTTGAAACCCGGCATATAGCTCAAGGATTATACGATCGCTTCCACAGGCATCCAACATCTTAACCCTTGTTGGCAAGGGTGCGTAGCATGGGTGATGAAACTCTAGCCTCATGTCTATATGACATCATATGAGTCAGGCGGTGTCAACTGTATCCCATAATAGAGGCTACCACAGACCTCATTTCCAAGTCGGCTACAACATCTAATCTAGCAATTCCACATATAAGCAGTATCATCCATTTCCAATGTTCATCAGATAAGATTCAAAATTCAAATGAAAATATAAAATAATTTATAGTAATTAAAGATAGTAAATATTGTTGTTGTTGTCATGACCCATTAGTCATGTTACACCTACACTCATGGTGTGATTCCACTCACCTTGGTTTGATCCTACTGGTTCAAATGTTTGTTCAGTTCTGGTCGGTATCTGGCTGTGCACCTCGAGCACGGAAACAAATCTTAAATTAATAAATCTGAAATATGTTATTTTAATTATTCAAAACTGTTTTGGATAACCTAGTGTTGGTCTAGGCTCACTGGTCTAACTCGGTGCTTAGTCCGAGATCACTTCAAATTCTCCGGGCCTTGCACAAGGCTTTCGGCCCATGTCCCAATGCATCATCCGGAGAATGTGGCTTAGGGTCAATATCTTATTTTATCACTGTAGTACATGGTTCTAGGTCACAATATCCTTACAACACAGTCCCTAGGTCAGCAGTGCTGTAGGACCAACACAAACAGGGTTTCCAAGCCCTGCGGGGCCCACTTAGGTACCCAAGGTATACATAATTATGGACAGATGTGAGGAGGGGTATTTTGGTCATTTTCCACCTCCTTACATTGTTTATAGTCCATATGTGGAGGTCCCCCAAGTCAGAACAGCAAAACAGTGAAGTTTTCATTCACTGGGCGATGTCTCTGGGAGATGTCTGCATCGCCCGGTGGCATCATCCAGAGAATGCAAAACCGGAATCAGGCTGAGATTCCAAGGTTTTAAGCTATGGGCAGTGCATGGATCCTCTTGTCATGCTTGCTAGGTCATCTTGGACTCCCAGGGGTATGCTTTGCACTGGACCTTGTGGATTTTCACCTGGGCCCACCACTTGGCTGCCAGAGGCTGCCCAGACAACCTAGTGAATAGTGACACAGGGTATCTTCAATTACAAATCACTATTTTCACTGCATGCAAGGCTGAATTTATGTTTATTACAATGATTCAAGTCTGCTACCACCTAGGGCTAGGTCCCACGCAGCCAGGGCATGAAATCAAGACTCTAAACAGCCTGTTTTCAGTGTAACATAGCAGTGCAGCCAAGCACAGTTCTGGTTTCGGTTCTAGATGTAAAAATAGATGTGAAAATCAACATAAAAACCTCAGATCTTCCATGCATCATGCTTGCATGGCAGATCTGAGATGGTCCGTGGCAGCCCCTAGCTATTATGGGCTACTAATGGCTAGAAATACTATAGAAACTCAGAGATTCATGGAGAAGAACAGTAATAGCAGCATAATAGTAGGTATAGGTATAGTTTTATACCTGAACTGGGTTGAAGATGGCTGCTGGAGTTGAGTGTTGGAGGCAGGTACAACTTCTCCTCCTTCTCTCTCCTTCTTTCCCCTTCTTTCTTCTTCCTCTCTTTCTCTTTTCTCTCTTTTCTCTCTTTTCTTCTCTCCTACGATTTCAGCAGTGAAATAAGGTTCTAAAATAAGGCTGAGGTCTCTATTTATAGACCAGCCCTCTACTAAGGCCTGTTTGGCTGTCAAGGCCACTTTTTGAAATGCATTTTTAACCTAATTCTTTGCCATTCTGGGCACTCAGGTGGGGTCCACAGTGATCCAAGGGTATGAGGTGGTCCCTTAAACTCCCCTCATCCTATGGAGGGTGCCCATGGCCAGTATGGGTGGTCCCCGCACATCTGTAGATAAAAAGACTACATTTTCCCTCTCTGGGTGATGTGTGCATCGCCCAGAGAATTCATTTGCAGAATTGTTTGGATTGAAATGAAAATTCAGTCCATTTAGAGACATAATTGGATCATGGTTCCTTGTAAGAAAATGAAGCCCTATGAATCTATTTTCTAGTAAAACTGGAATCAAAGAAAATTAATATTGGATTATGGAGTTATGTTATTTTTATTACACAAGGGTCAACCTATCAAGACAGCAGGATCCGATTTTAACAGCAACTTGAACTGGACTTTTAACTAACTTAGAGTCATAACTAGGTAATGGTGTCTTCTAACAAAATGCAGCTCTATGAGTATAGTTTCTAATAAAGTTAGAATCAACACAAATGGAGTTTTTATGGTGGAGTTATATCATTTTAACTAAGAGAAGGTCAATCTGCAAAGTAGCAGAATTTATCATTTATTGTTGGGATTTAAGATGTATGTATGGAATTATGTTCTCATCATCAAATCATTCATGCAACTTGATGTTTGGGTTTAAAAATGCTTTATCTAAAACATAGGATGGTGATGAGGGTCATCATTAGTTTAGCCTAGAACTAGGATTCAGTCTAAGGGCCCTAGAATCAAGGGATGGTATCTTCCTCAGAATGTACACTATGCAGTGGGCTATACAACTACAAAGGTCTGCATCCATCTTTTGACAGGTATGTAGGAAGATATCCTCGGGGTTTCTCCATTAAATTCATTCATTGGAGTGATACTCCACAGTGTGCTTGGATGCCATGTCAGGGGTTCCTGTCCTTCATTCAAATCCCCAGTAAGACAAGGGCGGGTTTGACATCCTATCACACCCCAAACTGCGCCTTGGGAGGATTTAGGCAAGTGAGCGGATATCCTACAACATCCGCCAACCCCAAGGATCAAGAAGCAGTACTTACACGTCACTAACCACACAATGAGGAAAAAGATAATAAATGAATATCAGAGTGCAACGAAGGATTGAACTACCCACAAACGATTTATATCATCAATAATAAAATCCCAAATACCTATGTTATACCATATACATATCCATTTATGTTCAATAAGTACATTGTCTTGGTAATTACACTTCTTGAAAGAAAGGAACTTAATTAATAACAAAATCGTTGCTAGGCAACGAGATGAGGAAGATCTGCAATTCCATCGACAGCTTCCTTGCCCATTGGCAAACTCGTACCTGCAAAATCAACTAGAAGAGAATATACAAGAGTGTGAGCTCCACCAAGCCCATGAATGAAATATAAATCATGCATGCATATGCAAGCATAACCAAATGAGTCCTACATGAGGTGCAATTCATTTTATTTATTAGCCACCTACATCACAACTAAGGCGGGTCAGTGCTACTACAATCCCCAAATACATATATCCCTGGTGTGGACCTCTAGCCCCTTCCCACGATACACCCATTGAGTTGTCGGAGAAGACCAGTCGTGTCACACCCCCATCCCTGAACCACGGGGAATGCAACTGGAGCGTACCAATACGCTCTCTAACCACCAGAATCACTGATGCAGTACCCAAGACTAACTCATTCACAACGACAAATAATAGGTAAAAGGAAAGGATTAATATTAATAACATCAGAGTTAGCAGAAGCTAGGTGATAGCATATAAAATATTGTCTATTCAAATTTACCCCTTCATATCAATGGGTTCTAATCAGGATCTATGTATTATCACTGTATAATAAACACACTTATCAAGAAAGGAATAAAAGAATACACCTTTGAATCAGAAAATAGTTTATCAAAGTGTAACAAAAGATGGCCACCAGCCAAGAATCACTGTTCCCTCGTGGAACACATCTCACAGTAGCACTCCGGTCCATGATCCTCATACTCCGAAGTCCACCACTCTTCATGACCTTCATCAGGAGTCTTGAACTCCGTGCCATCATGCTCGAATGTACCTGCAGCAACTAAAAAATATGTTTCCTCGAGGAGTGAGCTCCAACTGAGCCCAATGAGTGGCTAAGCCACACAAGCATACACAATAATAATAATGAATGGGGTTGACTGCAAACCATACATGATGGACGGATACCAAGGTGTCCCATACCACCAAGGTAGACCGTACATCACATACAATTTACAATCATGCTACATGAATGAATGATGATGTATAGTTTTATTGTTATCCACCTAACACACAACTAAGTCAGGTATAGTACTATAGCAACACCTTAGGTAGCATCCCCGACATCGGTACCATAAACGGATGGTATACCGGCGATGACAAACCCGAGTCGCGTTGGAAGCCTGCTGTACCGGTCTCCACCAAGAGATATACGCAAACCCCCGAGTCAAATCCCGTCCTGGCGTTCGGCCCAAAATATGGTTGGCGCCCGAACTTGCCGGGTGGGTATACCCGAATAACGGTCGGAACCCACGGATTTGACCGACACCTAACCCCCTGTCGGTAAGGGTCATAGTACTGGGTAAACATTTATCCTAGCCAGCATTCACCTATTGTATGAGTGAGGTACGCATGTGTATAGGCCAGAGGCCGAGTCCATAGATACCGAAATACGGTCGGCCGGCTATCCTCTCGCCCCTCTAGCCCATACGTACGTATATAAGTACGAGATGTGAATACCGAAGGCAGTCGGTCGGTCACCATCCCGTTTCCACCTAATGCAATGGACAACTCTAATGCAATTTCAAGTACGGTAATCTCAAGCCCAGCACCCACCGGCACTTGGATCCCGCTTCCGAAGCCCTAGATCTACATGCCATGAGTGAGTCCATATTATCGAATCCTCAGGTCCAGCACCAACCGGCACCCGAGTCCCATAACTAAATCCAACACCATTCGCACCATAGTGTAGTAAAATAAATAATATCGCAAGACAAGAATGTAAAGTCCTATCAACATCTAAACATTTATATCGTCCTATATCTTACTAATAATTATATATAATAGCACACATGCATGAATGACATTCGCAAGACACGACACACAAACATTCCATAAATTAAGACGTTTGCTTAACTCACTCACCTTGATTCTCAGTCAATCGTCAGTACGGAGCTCTTCAAATCGACGTTCGATGCCAAGTACACTGTCCCACGTACTAATACGCCCCCGAGCCGGGTCAGTCAACCTAAAGAGAGTGTACAACGTGGGGAGAGATTAGTGCCTTAGGGCTAGAAGAGTTGGGCCCCATAAGTTATCAAACAAGGCTAAAATAGGGGACCGGCACATACAGCAAGGCTATATCATGTGCCTATCCATGTGCCTGTCCCTCTCGGACTTTCCCACCGGCAGATCTAGGTTCTCAGGGACTGGCACATGCATGTGCCTGTCCATGTGCCTGTCCCTCTCGGACCTCCCACCGGCAGATCTTTCTCAGGACTGGCACTTGCATGTGCCTGTCCATGTGCCTGTCCCTCTCGGACCTCCCACCGGCAGATCTTTCTCAGGACTGGCACTTGCATGTGCCTGTCCATGTGCCTGTCCCTCTCGGACTTTCCCACCGGCAGATCTAGGTTCTCAGGGACTGGCACATGCATGTGCCTGTCCATGTGTCTGTCCCTCTCGGACCTCCCACCTTTCTCCACTTGCATGTGCGTCCTCTCGACCTCACGCAGATCTTTCTCGGGAGGCACTTGCATGTGCTGTCCATGTGCCTGTCCCTCTCGGACTTCCCACCGGAGATCTAGTTTCTCAGGGGACTGGCACTTGCATGTGCCTGTCCACGTGCCAGTCTTGCTGTTCATGCCATTCCGAGAATGGTTTTGCAGCCCCAAAGTCTTGGGCTAAAATGGGGTATTCTTAGGGGTTTTTAGGGGTCTCTTTGGCCATGAGAACAACTCCAACCAAGGTGCCATAGCACACACCCAACATGGGTTTGTAAACCCCATGATCGATTAGGTTTTTCTCCATTAAAATACATATGGAAAGAAAACTCATGGGTTTGGGTATTGGGGTTTTGAAAGGGGCTTTAATCAATGTTATTTAACAACCCACAAACCACACCTCTATGGTCTTCCATGAGGGTTGGTGAAACCCATAAATGGAGGTGAATCCCCAACTTAGGGTTCATAAATGGAAAAAGGGTGAAAGGGGGTTCAAGGTAGGATTAGGTGTCTTTATAACTAAGCTTCAAAGATTAGCCATTAATGGCCTTTCCATTAGGGTAGATGAAGCACTCATGGCTCATAAGTCCAAACCCTAGGTCTATAAATTAGGAAGTGAGAGAGAGAGAGAGAGAGAGAGAGAATGCTCACCAATGTAGGAGAGTAAGCTTGGGTTCCACCTCTCTTCCTTCTTCTTCTTCTTTCTTTCTTTCTCTCCTTTCCTCTCCACGATTTAGGTTTTCTATTGTGAGGTGAATAGTGGATTGACCCCTATTTACCTCACTTTAGTCTTAAGTCATGTTTGGTTGTCTTAGGTCTTTAGGCCCATTTTAAGTTATTGGGCCCATTATACTACTAGGCCCATAATATGATTAGAAGGAACATCAGGTCCTAAGCCATTCTAGTATTTATACTCATGAGTTATTAGGATATTAACTTACTCTCAATCATCTATAAGTGGGAACGGGTACACCGGGCGAGGGCCGGGCGGATCCTCGAAATAAGGAAATGCTAGGAATGCACCCTCGAAGACAAACTTTCCCCTATCTCTGTCGATGTACCTATCCTCGACGACTTCTCTAGAGTCACGGTCAACAATCTTGTGGGATGGCTTGAGTATCATGGTCCACAGTTCACGAGCGTACTCCGCTCCCGGTTCTACATAAAAGGTTCAAACCAGACCGGTGGTCAGACCGAGTTTTAAACCGGGTTTTGGGCACGGATTTAACAAGTCGGCTCCCGCATTCATTCCTAGGTTTGCCCGACCAGCCCTCTGTGATTAACCTGTGAGGTAACCGTTGGCAATGATCTCTACTCTTTTCTTTCTTTCTTTTTTTTGGATTATATTGTGGCATAAAGCCCGGCATATAGCTCGTAATTGAATTTTGGCTTAAAGCTCGGCATATAGCTCGTAATTGAATTGTGGCTTGAAGCCCAGCATATAGCTCAAGGTCACATTTCTTTTCCTTATTATGGTTTTAAGCCCGGCATATTGCTCATAATTGAATTGTGGCTAAAAACCCAGCATATAGCTCAAGGATTATATGGTAGCTCCCACAAGCATCTAACACCTTAACCCCTGTTGGCAAGGGTGCGTAGCACAGATGATGAGACTCTAGCCCCATGTCTATATGGCATCATATGAGTCAGGCGGTGTCAACCATATCCCATAATACGGGCTATCATCCATTTCCAATGTTCATCAGATAAGATTCAGAATTCAAATGAGATTATAAGATAATTTAAAGTAATTAAAGATAGTATATATTGTTGTTGTTGTCATGACCCATCAGTCATGTTACACCTACACTCATGGTGTAATTGCACTCACCTTGGTTTGCTCCGACCGGTTTAGTTGTTTGTTCAGTTTCGGTCGGTATCTGGCTGTGCACCTGGAGCACAGAATCAAATCCTAAAGTAATAAATTAGAAATGTGTTATTTTAATTATTCAAAGTGTTTTGGAAAACCTAGTGTTGGTCTAGGCTCACTGGTCTGACTCGGTGCTCAGTCCGAGATCACTTTGAATTCTCTGGGCCTTGCACTAGGCTTTAGGCCCATGTCCTGGTGCATCATCTGGAGAATGTGGCTTAAGGTTAATAGGGTATTTCAAGGCTGTAGAATATGGTTCTAGGTGTCAACAGTCTTACAACACAGTCCCCAAGTCAGCAGTGTTGCTGGAACAACATAGATAGGGTTTCCAAGCCTTGCAGGGCCCACTTGGGTACCCAAGGTATACATAATTATGGACAGATGTGAGGAGGAGTATTTTGGTCATTTTCCACCTCCTTACACTGTTTATAGTCCATATGTGGAGGTCCCTCAAGTCAAATCAGCAAAACAGTGAAGTTGTCATTCACAGGGTGATGTCTGCATCGCCCAGTGCCATCAGCCAGAGACTGCAAAACCAGAATTAGGCTGAGATTCCAAGGTTTTGAACTATGGGCAGTGCATGGATCCTCTCCTCATGCATGTTAGGTCATCTTGGACCCCCAGGGGTATACTTTGCACTAGTTCTTGTGGATTTTCACCTGGGCCCACCACTTGGCTGCCAGAAGCTGCCCAGATAGCCCAGTAAATAGTAACCCACGGTTTCTTCAGTTAAAAAAATACTATTTTGACTACATGCAAAGCTGGTTTAAGTATAAAATAGTAATCTAAAGTTGCTACCACCTAGGGTTAGGTTCCATGCAGCTAGGGCAAGCAATCAGGACTCCAAACAGTCAAATAATAGTGCATCTGCACAGCCAGATTTCGCCTTCAAGATCAGCAAAACAGATCTGTATTTTTACTCAAATATCTTAGATCTTCCATGCTCCATTCTTGCATGGCAGATCTGGAGCAGTTCAAGGCAATTCCCAGCTATTTTGGGCTGCCAGATGGTTAGATACTCAACAAAATCATAGAGATTCAAAGAGGAAAGTAGTAAATCATCAAGGCAGCAGGTAGAGCATAGGTGTTTATACTTGCACAGGTCTAAGAAGGCACGAAATCTAGGCCCAGAGGTGTAGGCTGCAGTCTCCTTCCTTCCTTCTCCTCTTTTCTTCTTCTTCTTCCTCTTTTTTCTCCCTCTTTTCTCTTCTATTCTCTCCCACGATTTTAGTAGTGAAATAGGGTTTAAAACAAGGCTGAGGTCCTCTATTTATAGGCCAGCCCATGACTAAGGCCTATTTGGCCTCCAAGGCCACTTTTGAAAATGCATTTTTAACCGCATTCTCAGCCATTCTGAGCACTCTAGTGGGGTCCACAGTGATCCGAGGGCATGGGGTGGTCCCCCAGACACCCCTCATCCTATGGAGGGTGCCCATGTCCAATATGGGTGGTCCCCATAGATTAAATCATTAAATTAATGGAGTTTTGCACTCTTGGTGATGTCTCTGGGTGATGTGTGCATTGCCCAGTGCCATCGCCCAGAAATTTCATCTGCAAAATTATTTGGATTGAAATGAAATTTCAGTCCATTTAGAGACATAATTGGATCATGGTTTATTCTAAGAAAATTAAGCCCTATGAATCTATTTTCTAGAAAAACTAGAATCAAAGAAAATTAATATTGGATTATGGAGTTATGTTATTTTTATTACACAAAGGTCAACCTGTCAAGGCAGCAGGATCCGATTTTGACAGCAACTTGAACTTAACTTTCAACTAACTTAGAAACATAAGTAGGTAGTGGTGTCTTCTAATAAAATTCATCTCTATAAGTCTAGTTTCCAAAAAAATTGGAATCAACACAAATGGAGTTCGGGTGGTGGAGTTATATCATTTTAACTAAGAGAAGGTCAATCTGCAAATTAGCAGAATTGGTCATTAATAAAAAAATATCAAAGTGCAACGGAAGATCGAACTATCCACAGACGATTTATATTATCAATAATAAAATCCTAAATACCTGTGTTATACCATATACATATCCTTTTATGTTCAATAAGTACATTATCTTGGTAATTACACTTCTTGAAAGAAAGACACTTAAATAATAACAAAATCGTTGCTATGCAACGAGATGAGGAAGATCTACAATTCCATCAACAGCGTCCTCGCCCATTGGCAAACCGAGCCCGTGAATGAAATATAAACCATGCATGCATGTGCAAGCACAACCAAATGAGTCCTACATGAGGTGCAGTTCATTTTATTTATTAGCCACCTAACATCACAACTAAGGCAGGTTAGTGCTACTACAATCCCCAATACATGTATCCCTGATGTGGGCTTGGTTACGCCTTCCCGCGATACACCCATTGAGTTGTCAGAGAGGACCAGTTAGCTCCCACATTCGTTCACCAAGGTCAGCCCGACCAACCCTCTGTGATTAACTTGTGGGGTAACCATTGGTATTTAGCACAATTCTCTTCCCTTTTAATTATGGCATTAAAGCCCGACATATAGCTCCTGACATTAATTGTGGCTTAAAGCCCGGCATATAGCTCTTGATATTAACTGTGGCTTAAAGCCCGGCATATAGCTTAAGGATTATACGATCGCTCCCACAAGCATCCAACACCCCTGTTGGCAAGGGTGCGTAGCACGGGTGATGAAACTCTAGCCCCATGTCTATATGACATCATATGAGTCAGGCGGTGTCAACCGTATCCCATAATACGGGCTACTACAAGCCTCATTTCCAAGCCGGCTATAGCATCTAATCTAGCAATTCCACATACAAGCATTATCATCCATTTCCAATGTTCATCAGATACGATTCAGAATTCAAATGAGAATATAAAACAATTTAAAATAATTAAAGATAGTAAATATTGTTGTTGTTGTCATGACCCATCAGTCATGTTACACCTACACTCATAGCGTAATTCCGCTCACCTTGGTTTGATCCTACTGGTTCTGATGTTTGTTCAATTTCGGTCGGTATCTGGCTGTACACCTCGAGCACGGAAGCAAATCCTAAAGTAATAAATTAGAAATGTGTTATTTTAATATATTCACACTATTTTGGATAACCTAGTGTTGGTCTAGGCTCACTGGTCTGACTCGGTGCTCAGTCCGAGATCACTTGGAATTCTCTGGGCCTTGCACTGGGCTTTAGGCCCATGTCCCTGTGCATCATCCAGAGAATGCGGCTTAGGGTCAATATCTTATTTTATCACTATAGTACATGGTTCTAGGTCACAATATCCTTACAACATAGTCCCTAGGTCAGCAGTGCTGTAGGACCAACACAAACAGGGTTCCCAAGCCTTGCGAGGCCCACTTGGGTACCCAAGATATACATAATTATGGATAGATGTGAGTAGGGGTATTTTGGTCATTTCCACCTCCTTACACTGTTTATAGTCCATATGTAGAGGTCCCCAAACTCAAATTTGCAAAACAGTCCATTTTAATTCTCTGGGTGATGTGTACATCGCCTAGTGGCATCATCCAGAGAATGCTTAGAACGTGAACAGGCCCATTTTCTTTGGTTTTGCACCATAGGCAGTGCCTTGATCAACCCTACATGCATGTTAGGTCATTGTGGACCCCATGGGGAGTAGTTTGCACTGGTCCACACGGATCTTGACCTGGGCCTACCACTTGGCAGCCAGGAGCTGCCCAGACAGCCTAGTGAATAGTAACCCACAGTTTCTTCAGTTATAAAATACTGTTTTGACTACATGCAAAGCTGGTTTTAGGTATAACATAGTAATCCAAAGCTGCTACCACCTAGGGTTAGGTTCCATGCAACCAGGGCATGCAACCAGGACTCCAAACAGTCAAATAACAGTGCATCTAGCAGTGCAGCCATGCACAACCAGATTTCGGCTTCAGGACCAGCAAAACAAATCTGTATTTTTACTCAAATATCTCAGATCTTCCATGCTCCATGCTTGCATGGCAGATCTGGAGCAGTTCTAGGCAGTTCCTAGCTGTTCTGGGCAGCCAGATGGCTAGAAACTCAACAAAATCATAGAGATTTGAAGAGGAAAGTAGTAAATCATCAAGGCAGCAGGTAGAGCATAGGTGTTTATACCTGCACAGGTCTGAGAAGGCACGAAATCTGGGCCCAGAGGTGTAGGCTGCAGTCTCCTTCCTTCCTTCTCCTCTTTTCTTCTTCTTCTTCCTCTCTTTTCTCCCTCTTTTCTCTCTTCTATTCTCTCCCACGATTTTAGTAGTGAAATAGGGTTTAAAATAAGGCTGAGGTCCTCTATTTATAGGCCAGCCCATGACTAAGGCCTGTTTGACTGCCAATGCCACTTTTGAAAATGCATTTTTAACCACATTCTCAGCCATTCTGAGTACTCTGGTGGGGTCCACAGTGATCCGAGGGCATGAGGTGGTCCCCCAGACTCCCCTCATCCTATGGAGGGTGCCCATGTCCAATATGGGTGGTCCCCACAGATTAAATCATTAAATTAATGCAGTTTTGCACTCTGGGTGATGTCTCTGGGTGATGTGCGCATCGCCCAGTGCCATCGCCCAGAGAATTCATCTGCAGAATTGTTTGGATTGAAATGAAATTTCAGTCCATTTAGAGACACAATTGGATCATGGTTCCATCTAATAAAATGAAGCTCTTTGAATGTAGTTTCTAGAAAAACTGGAATCAAAGGAAATCATAATTGGGTTATGAAGTTATGTTATTTTTATTACACAAAGGTCAACCTGTCAAAGTAGCAGGAAACGATTTTGACAGAAACTTGAGCTAAACTTTTAACTAACTTGGAGACATATCTGGGTAATGGTGTCTTCAAACAAAATGCAGCCCTATGAGTCTAGTTTCCAAAAAAGTTAGAACCAACACAAATGAAGTTTGTTTGGTGTAGTTATATCATTTTAACTAAGAGAAGGTCAATCTGTAAATTAGTAGAATTTGTCATTTATGTTGGGATTTAAGATGTATATATGGAATTGGGTTCTCATCATCAAATCAATCATGCAAATTGATGTTTGGGTTTAAGAATGTTTTATCTAAAACATTAAAGTTGATGAGGGTCATCATTGGTTTAGCCTAGAACTAGGATTTAAGTCCAAGGGTCCTAGAATCAAGGGATGGTACCTGCCTTAGCCAGTACATTTGGTGGTGAGCTGTACAGTCACAAGGAGTTGGTGTTTGCCTTCTTAATGGTATGTAAGTCCTCATCAATGGGGCTACCTCATTATGCTAAACCTCGGGTTCAATCCACCACAGTATACTGGTAGCCTTGACCTCAGATTCTGGGCTTTCAACAAAAATTCCAATTAGCCCCTATTTTTGTGCAGGGGTTTTACATTCCCTTAAGATCAAGAAGCAGTACTTACATGTCACAAACCACACAATGACGAAAAAAAAAGATAAATATAATAAATGAATATCAGAGTGCAACAGAAGATTGAACTACCCACAAGTGATTTATATCATCAATAAACAAATCCCAATTTCCTATGTTATACCATATACATATCCATTTATGTTCAATAAGTACATTATCTTGGTAATTACACTTCTTAAAAGAAAGAAACTTAAATAATAATAAAATCGTTGCTAAGCAACGAGATGAGGAAGATCTACAATTCCATCGACAGCTTCCTCGCCTATTGGCAAACCTATATTTACAAAATCAACTAAAAGAGAATATACAAGAGTGTGAGCTCTACCGAGCCCGTGAATGAAATATAAACCATGCATGCACATGCAAGCACAACCAAATGAGTCCTACATGAGGTGCAGTTCATTTTATTTATTAGCCACCTAACATCACAACTGAGGCAGGTTAGTGCTACTATAATCCCCAATACATGTACCCCTGGTGCGGGCTTGATTACTCCTTCCCGCGATACACCCATTGAGTTGTCGGAGAGGACCAATCAGCCCCAGCACACTAGACCTTGGTCAGCCCAACCAGCCCTCTGTGATTAACCTTTGGGGTAACCGTCGGTATTTAGTTCAATTCTTTTCCCTTTTATTTTTGGATTTTATTGTGGCATAAAGCCCGGCATATAGCTCATGATT
This sequence comes from Telopea speciosissima, assembly GCF_018873765.1. Classification (NCBI taxonomy): domain Eukaryota; kingdom Viridiplantae; phylum Streptophyta; class Magnoliopsida; order Proteales; family Proteaceae; genus Telopea; species Telopea speciosissima. The sequence goes on along the minus strand of NC_057917.1, from coordinate 35,091,908 downwards.
TAATTGTGGCTTAACGCCCGGCATATAGTTCATGATTTAATTGTGGCTTAATGCCCGACATATAGCTCATGATTTAATTGTGGCTTAAAGCCCGACATATAGCTCAGGATTTAATTGTGGCTTAAAGCTCGGCATATAGCTTATGATTTAGTTGTGGCTCCCACAGGCATCCAATACCTTACCCCTGTTGGCATGGGTGCGTAGCATAGGTGATGAAACTCTAGCCCCATGTCAATATGGCATTGTATGAGTCAGGCGGTGTCAACCGTATCTTATTCTACGGGCTACCACAGGCCTCATTTCCAAGCCAACTACGGCATCTAATCTAGCAATTCCACATACAAGCATTAGCGTCCATTTCCAATGTTCATCAGATAAGATTCATAATTCAAATGAGAATATAAAATAATTTAAAGTAATTAAAGATAGTAAATATTGTTGTTGTTGTCATGACCCACCAGTCATGTTACACCTACATTCATGACGTAATTCCACTCACCTTGGTTTGATCCTACTGGTTCAAATGTTTGTTCAGTTCCGATTGGTATCTGGCTATGCACCTCGAGCACGGAAACAAATCCTACATTAATAAATCATAAATATATTATTTTAATTATTCAAAACTGTTTTGGATAACCTAGTGTTGGTCTAGGCTCACTAGTCTAACTCGGTGCTCAGTTCGAGATCACTTTGAATTCTCCGGGCCTTGCACTGGGCTTTAGGCCCATGTCCCGATGCATCATCCGGAGAATGTGGCTTAGGGTCAATATCATATTTTATCACTGTAGTACATGGTTCTAAGTCACAATATCCTTACAACACAGTCCCTAGGTCAGCAGTGCTGCAGGACCAACATAGACAGGGTTTCCCAGCCTTGCGGGGCCTACTTAGGTACCCAAGGTATACATAATTGTGGACAGATGTGAGGAGGGGTATTTTGGTCATTTTTCACCTCCTTACACTGTTTATAGTCCATATGTGAAAGTCCCCCCAAGTCAGAACAGAAAAATAGTGAAGTTTTCATTCACTGGGCGATGTCTCTGGGTGATGTCTGCATCGCCCAGTGGCATCATCCAGAGAATGCAAAACCGGCATCAGGCTAAGATTCCAAGGTTTTGAGCTACGGGCAGTGCATGGATCCTCTCCTCATGCATGTTAGGTCATCTTGGACCCCCAAGGGTATACTTTGCACTGGTCCTTGTGGATTTTCACCTGGGCCCACCACTTGGCTGCTATAGGCTGCCCAGACAACCCAGTGAATAGTGACATAGGGTATCTTCAGTTACAAATCACTATTTTCACTGCATGCAAGGCTGAATTTATGTTTATTACAATGATCCAAGTCTTCTACCACCTAGGGCTAGGTCCAATGCAGCCAGGGCATGAAATAAGGACTCCAAACAGCCTGCTTTCAGTGTAACATAGCAGTGCAACCAAGCACAGTTCTGGTTTCGATTCCAGTTGTAAAAATAGATGTGAAAATCATCATAAAAACCTCAGATCTTCCATGCATCATGCTTGTATAGCAGATCTGAGATGGTCCATGGTGGCCCCCAGCTATCCTGGGCTGCCAATGGCCAGAAATGCTACCAAAACTCAGAGATTCATGGAGAAGAACAGTAACAGCAGCATAATAGCAGGTATAGGTATAGTTTTATACCTGAACTGGGTTGAGGATGGCGGCTGGAGCTGAGTCTTGGAGGCAGGTATAGCTTCTCCTACTTCTCTCTCTTTCTTTTCCCTTCTTTCTTCTTCCTCTCCTTCTCTTTTCTCTCTTTTCTCTCTTCTCTTCTCTCCTACGATTTTAGCAGTGAAATAAGGTTCTAAAATAAGGCCGAGGTCTCCATTTATAGACCAGCCCTCTACTAAGGCCTATTTGGCTGTCAAGGCCACTTTTGGAAATGCATTTTTAACCCGATTCTTTGCCATTCTAGGCACTCAGGTGGGGTCCACAGTGATCTAAGGGTATGAGGTGGTCCCTCAGACTCCCCTCATCCTATGGAGGATGCCCATGGCCAATATGGGTGGTCCCCGCACATCTGCAGATAAAAATACTGCATTTTCCCACTCTGGGTGACGTCTCTGGGTGATGTGTGCATCGTCTAATGCCATCGCCCAGAGAATTCATTTGCAGAATTGTTTGGATTGAAATGAAATTTCAGTCCATTTAGAGACATAATTTGATCATGGTTCCTTCTAAGAAAATGAAGCCCTATGAATCTATTTTCTAGTCAAACTAGAATCAAAGAAAATTCATATTGGATTATGGAGTTATGTTATTTTTATTATACAAAGGTCAACCTATCAAGACAGCAGGATCCGATTTTGACAGCAACTTGAACTGGACTTTTAACTAACATAGAGTCATAACTAGGTAATGGTGTCTTCTAACAAAATGTAGCTCTATGAATCTAGTTTCCAATAAAATTGGAATCAACACAAATGGAGTTCGGGTGGGGGAGTTATATTATTTTAACTAAGAGAAGGTCAATCTGCAAAGTAGCAGAATTTGTCATTTATTGTTGGGATTTAAGATGTATGTATGGAATTAGATTCTCATCATCAAATCATTCATGCAAATTGATGTTTGGGTTTAAAAATGCTTTATCTAAAACATGGGATGGTGATGAGGGTCATCATTAGTTTGACCTAGAACTAGGATTCAGTCCAAGGGCCCTAGAATCAAGGGATGGTATCTTCGTCAGAATGTACATTATGCAGTGAGCTATTCAACTACAAAGGTCTGCATCCATCTTTTGATAGGTATGTAGGAAGATATGCTCGGGAACAGCTGGGAATTGCCTAGAACTGCTCCTGATCTACCATATAAGCATGGAGCATGGAAGATCTGAGATATTTAAGTAAAAATATAGACCTATTTTGCTAGTCTTGAAGCCGAAATCTGGCTGTGCATGGCTGCACTGCCAGATGCACTATTATTTGACTGTTTGGAGTCCTGATTGCATGCCCTAGCTGTATGGAACCTAACCCTAGGTGGTAGCACGTTAACCAATCATACCGAATACAAGCATAGGCCTTGCGCGTACACCCTTGCAGCTCTCAGCATATGGACGTACATCCCTTCCGATCTCAAGAAATATTAAACTAGTAAAGGAAAAAAGTAAATGACGAAGTAGAGATGAAGAAATGCGAGAAGTTTGTTTGGTGTTTTTTGTGTCCCTTTCTCAGGTCTGCCACCTTCTTTACAAAGGATACGTACTGGCGGTTATCAGCCTGGTAACCATTCCCTCCCAGGCTTTCTCTTCAAGCTCATATTCCCCAAACTCCAACCAAGAGTCCCCATGTAGACTGCCACCCCTGACTGTATCCTAACCACTATGGTAGTGGTGGGTCCCACCATCAGCTCCATCGCCCTCACCCCTCACGGAATGCAGACCTGTGCCTGGTGACCTCTCCTTTCTGACAAGTGACCCAGCCTGTAACCTCCAGAGTGCAGTTGCATTGCTGGGCTTTCCTCGTTCGACGGTGATAGCCTGGTCCTGGTTCGTGCTTGGCCCATCCCCACTGGGACCAGGTGATTTAGGCCACAAACAATGCCCCTCACAATCCTTCTAGGCGATGCCATGTGGCCTGAGCCCAGAGAGGGTTGTGACCGAAATGGCAGCCTGACTGAACTGCCCCACCGCACGAAGACCCCTACGTCACTCCGTCTTCTCGGGCCGTTAGGGTTTTCAAAATTCAAACCCTGGCGCCATAATAGTGGCACAAATTCTAGCCCTTATTAATTCCTTGCTGATTCTCGAGAGCCCAACAAACTCTTTAACCTCTTCTTCCTTCATCCACCACACTTATCATTTCAGTCCCCCTATTGTCCTAGTCTTTGTTCTCCCTTCTCTCCCAGCGCGATGGCCAAGAAGAAAGCTCCGACGCCGGTGGATGAGACAGAAGAACTCCTTGCACAAAAATAGTCGCTCTTGTCATCCTCCATCGTGACCGATGTTCAGATCCCCTGCTCTGAGCCTGCCGTCTTCAGGTTAGGTCCAATTTTTGCTTCCCACCCCCACGGTATCTCTAGTTTTCCAAAAAATGATCGGGAGCAACTGCTTGCTCAAACCCCTGAGCCCTTGTGCCTTAAGGACAAGGCTTTCTCACGCCTGTGGCCCCATCACCTCCCAGACTGGAAGACCTGGGTAGACAGGGTTGCCTGCAATCAGTCTGAACTGTTGAGTAAGCTTGGATTCTCCCATGCCATCCAGCTTTCTACCACCCCGGTACCTCCTAACCGCCCTCTGCTCCAGGCCACACTCCAATTTTGGTCACGGTCCGCTAACACGTTCCATTTCCTTTTTGGGATGCTAGCTCCGACGCTTCTGGACGTTGGAGCCCTCATTGGCTTGAAGGCTATGGGTGAAGAGTTCAATAGCTCTTTGCGCGGTCTACTTGATGCCAACAAGCATGAGATCAACCATGGTCTTGAATTCTCCAAGTCTGCCAGCTACTCCTTTTATCTTTGGACTTACCGACAGACCCGTGGCTCCGTCGAGGCCAGGGAGCTTACCGCCTTCTTTCTAGTCTGGATTTGTCGCTATGTCCTTTGTGTCCGGTCCAACAAAATGGCAAAGACCTGTCTTTGTCTGGCCAATGCCCTAGGGCAAGGCCGTGTGATTGACCTGGCCTCTACCGTCCTGGCTGCCCTCTTTCGTGCCTGTAATGATGTTACTGAGTCCGACTTTAATTACGATGGTGGCCCATTCTGGCTCCTCCAGATGTGGCTTCGTGCCCATTTCATGGAACTATATACTATTCCTTCACCGCTCCCGGCCTATCCTGTCGCCGGTTACCTATTTGCCTCATACCCTCATCATGATCTGAAGTCTCTTTGTGAGTACTATGAGTTCTTTTGCTCCTTTGAGCCTGATTCCAACGACACCTTCTTCCTCCCTTATCGTACAGGGGAGGCCATTCTGGGATGGCTCCGGCTGGCAATCGACTACCCTTCCTCTGAGCCAGAGCTGTGGGCCAAGTTCCTTGTCTGTCAAGACCTCCATGTTGGTCTGACTTTAGAGCCTTTGAGCAACAATGCCTACGGCTTCGAGACGTACAATCCTCACTTCTGTGTACGCCAATTCGGTCATTGCCAGGCCAATCCTTGTTCAAACTACTATTCATTCACCAACTGTGAGCTAGACCAAATGGTCTACTCTTCGGTGGCCGAACTCCGCCAGGCCTCAGCCATGAGCAGTCTCGTCCTCTCTCAATTCCATCTATAGTCCTTTGCCAAAGGGCTGTCAGTGACCAAAGATTTTACCTCTTGGTGGTACACATACTTCACCTCTTTGGCACCCTTTCGGTCCTGTCCTAAGGGCAGCAAGCGTCCTCCCTCAGCCTCCGACGCCAGCCATCAGTCCACTGCCTTCAAATGGAAGAAAGTCATAGTCAAGCATGCCGTCAGTAAGTACACGTCCCGTCCTATTTCTAATTCACAGTTTGATCGGTTTCTGAACTAACCCCCTCTTCTTCTATGTCACAGCAAAATCTGCGGCTCGCTCGTCCTCTTTAGCCTAGTCAAATCGAAGTGACGAGGGTTCCTCACTAGAGACCGAAGAAGGCTCTGAAACTGTCGAAGAAGAGAATGATGTGGATGAAGAAGAAGAAGAACTCCTTCCACCGAGCAAGAGATCGAAAATGGTTAGTCCATCGAAGGTTGCCCCACGTAAGGTATTCCTCCCCAGCATGTTCCAGATGGGTCAGCCCGCAGGCGCCCTGCCTCAATCTTCAGCAGTCTCTCCCCTAGGCGCTCCTCCTTCTGTTAAGGATCGTACTCGGTCAAGTACCCACTCTAAACCAACTTCCCAAGGCCAATCAACCCAAATTGTTGTTCCCAGCTCCTCCACATCCGGATCCTCTCCCTCTCAGGACAAATCCGAGGACAAATTTGAGGGCGATGGTAGAATAGAGGAAGTGGGGGTATGATGAGGCCAAACCGAGCGGGTCTAAGACTCCTCTACGTGATCCAAAGCGTCCATCCCCCCAAGGTCAGATCCTTCCTGAGATAACCCCAACGGTATGTATCTCCACCCCCACATTTTCCTTCTTCTTGCTTTTGTCGGTGCTGACCTCTCCCTTTCCTCAAGTTCCTAGCATAGAAGCTTTTCTGGAAAGCCTGAGTTCCTCTGAAGAAGATCAAGAGACCGATGCCGCCTCCATCTCCAGGCCCAATGAAGCTCAAGTGGCCGAGGAGAAGGAACTTCTTCGGTCCTTCTATGAGTCCACCTTTTCTGAGGCTGTGAAAAGTACCAGCTTGCCACCAATTATCGTAGCTCTTCGATCCCTACTGTCCCTGCTAGACCTCCCAGCCCCGGTCCATCAATGGTTGGACGACTCAGTGGCTTTTATGTTTGATGTGACTACTTCAGCCCCCCTTGTTCTCCAGAACATCTAGACTTTTGACACCCTTCTCAAAGAGTCGACACTATGGACACGCATTACCGGAAGCTGAAGAATGATCTAAAGGGCCTGGTTAGCGAAGTCAAAGAAGAACAAAACAAGCTCAACTGGGCAACAATATACAGGAAATGGAAGCCCGTTTGGAAGCTCTTTGAGCAGAGAAGGTCACCTTGGGCGAGAGTATCGGGCAAAAACTCATTGGCTCTGAAACTGTCTCCGTCGAGACGTCAGCTGCCCAGGCTCGAGCTAAGGAACAAAGAGCCCTGAGGCTGAGTCGTGAAACCAAAAATGGCATGAACTCCAAGGCAACATTCCTCATGACATTTTGAATTAGGCCTGCGTGCCTTCCCCCCCTTTTTCTCTTTTGTTCGTCTAGAAAAATAATGGTACTCCTTAGTTCTTCCATTTTTTCTTCTAGTGGAGGCGGCCTGGTTAGGTCGTCATGGCTCCAGTACTTTAGTAAAGCCTGTTTCCTTTCGTCCACCACTATATCTGGAATTTTGCCTCTATCTTCTTTCAGCCTAGGTCCCACATCGTGGGGCGGTATGCCTACAGGAACTTTCCATTTATAGGTCTGACATGGATGCTCTCTCCCATGTCTTACAGTCTATACGCCCTGCCTTTTAGTACTTGACAGATCGTAAATGGTCCTTCCCACGTTGGGGACCATTTTCCCAACCTGGGATCCTTCGCCCCGACAGGAAGTACGATCTTTAGGACCAAATCTCCATTCTGGAAATGATTCAAACTGACCGTCTTATTGTAGATGGCCGCGATCTTCTTCTTCTGGACCTGCATCCTGTCCAGCATAGCCAAACTATCCTCCTCCAGGTCATCAAGCTTGGCCATCATAGCCTCGTTGTAGGTGGTTGGCGAGAGTCCCTGTTGGAACACCACCCTTGCTGACCTTACGCTTACCTCTACTGGCAACACCACATCATGGCCATAGGTTAGGGCGAAAGGTGTGGTGGTGATGCTGCTTCGTTGGGACGTCCTGAGCGCCCACAGGACCTCTGAGAGCATGTCTGCCCACTGTTGTGGGTTGTCATCGACTACCTTTGATAGGCACCGCTTAAGGATGTTGTTGCTTGCTTCAGCCTGCCCATTGCCCTGTGCATAGTATGGGGTAGAGTGAGTAAATGTTATGCCTAGCTCAGCCACAAACGTAACCACTTCATCCCCTACGAACACGCTCCCATTATCACAGGTGACAGTCTCTGGGAGGCCGAATCTATGGATGATATGGCACTTTAAGAATTGGATCAGTTCGGTCTGACTGACTCCCTTCATTGGCACGGCCTCCACCCACTTGGTGAAGTAATCAGTTGCCACAATGATGAAGCAATGCCCCCATGTTGCTGGTGGCAAAATTTTCCCGATCAGATCCATAGCCCATCCTTGAAATGGCCATGGTTTCACTACGGGGTTGAATTCTGCTGCTGGTAGGCGTTGCACCGGTCCATGGGTCTGACATGCCCAACAACCCTTTGTATATTTGACACAATCTGACATCACTGAAGGGCAGTGGTAACCATAGCGCCTGATTAACCACCTCATCTTAGGACCCGCTTGGTGAGCTCCGTAGATGCCCTCATGTACTTCGGCCATTACCAGCGTGGCCTCATTTAGGCTGACGTATTTCAATAGCAAGTCATCTTTCCCTTTCTTGTACAAGTCTTCTCTGATCAGAACGTATCCCGCTGCTCGATCACGTATTCGCCTGTTGAAACTCAGCCCTGGGTTGCTCATATACTGAATGATGGCCGTGCACCAATTAGGCTAAGTATCTTGAATGTAGCAAACCTCAATCATGCCCGTCGTCCTGACCGATGACTGAACCTGTCCCTTGATGTCAAAGGTGCTCTCCATACTGCCCTCTGGAAGACCCACCCTCGACGCGGCCTGAGCCAGCCCGTTCGCAACCTAGTTTCTCCACTATGGTACGTGCCAAACTATCACATCCTGGAAGCCATCTGCTAGCCCTCTGGCCATCTCCAAATAATCCACCATGTGTTTGCTCTCTCACTTATATCCTCCAACCAGCTGCTTGATGACTAATTGTGAATCTCTGACAATTTCGATGGTGCTGGCCCTGAGGTCACGGAGCAATTCTAGCCCTAAGATCAAGGCCTCATATTCGGCTTGGTTGTTTGAGCAAGGAAAGTCCAAATGGAATGCCAATTGTGTTTCTTTACCACCTGGTGATCTTAAGACCACTCCTGCCCCGGCTACCCGTTCTGTCTTAGAACCGTCGAAGTAAAGCGTCCACAGCGCTAGACCGACAACCGACACCTCCGTCTTCGCTCCACTGACCACAATGGGAGGATGATCCACAAGGAAGTCTACTAAGGCCTACCCTTTTACTACCTTCTGGGGTACATATTGTAGGGCAAACTTAGTCAAGGCGAGCGTCCACTTCCCCACTCTCCCTCTTGAGATCGGGCGCATGAGCATGTACTTAATGATGTCAGTTTGGAAAACTACATCCACCATGGCTGGCAAGAGATAATACCTGAGCTTACTGCAAGAAAATAACAACGCCAAGTAAAGCTTCTCAATGGTAGGGTACTTCTGCTCAACCTCTGTCAGAACCCGACTAAGGTAGAAGACAGCCTATTCCTTCCCGGCCTCGTTATCCTGCGCTAGCAGACTCCCAATTGACCTTTCTGCTGCAGAAATATATAACTTCAACGGCACCCCGTGCTTGGGTGGCATTAGGATTGGGGGTTGCGTCAAGTAGGCCTTGATCTAGTTGAAGGCCTTTTGGTGGGCCATCTCCCATCTGAAGTCTTCTCCCATCTTCAGCCTTAATAGTGGAGAAAAGATCTTCATTTGCCCTGCAGAATTCGCGATGAAGCATCATAGGAAATTGACCTGCCCTAGGAATTTCTACAACTCCTTCTTGTTCGAGGGCAGCCTAGCCCCTTGAATGGCCCTGGCTTTGTTCTTGTCGACCTCGATCCCCTTCTGATGGACCAAGAATCCGAGGAAATTTCCAACTGCTACCCCGAAGGCACACTTCAACGGGTTCATCTTTAGCCCGTGAGTCCTCATTCTCAGGAAAACTCTCCTCAGGTGTTCAAGGTGCTTGTTTTCTAGCTTTGATTTGACCACTACATCATCAATGTAAACTTCTACGAAGGTGCCGATCATGTCGTGGAAGATAGTGTTCATGCCTTTCTGGTATGAGGCACCGGCATTCTTGAGACCGAACGGCATAACTATCCATTCATATGTCCCCAGCGCTCCTGGGCAATGAAAGGCTATTTTCGGGACATCCTCTTCTGCAATGAAGATCTGATTGTACCCGGCATGACCATCCATGAAGGACATGATTTGGTTCCTTGCGGCCGCGTCTACCAATATGTCGGCCATAGGCATTGGGTATTCATCTTTTGGGGTCGCCTTGTTCAAATCCCCAAAGTCCACGCACACCCTCAGCTTCCCATTCTTCTCTATGACTGGAACGATGTTGGATAACCACTCCACGTACCTGGCGGTCCGAATGAACCCTGCTTTCAATAACTGTTCAATTTTGTCCTTTACCTTCAGGACGACATGTGGCGACATTCGCCTAGGTAATTGCTTCACCAGTCTATAGTTTTCCTTAATGGGTAACCGATGTTCCACCAGGGCTCGGTCTAGACCAGGCATCTCAGAGTAATCCCAAGCAAAACAATCTTTAAATTCTTTAAGTAAACTTACAATTTCATCCTTAAATCCGGATGAGAGTAGACCACTAACATAGATGGGCCGGTGGTCCCCGGCCTCTCCTAGTTCTATCTCTATCAAGGGATCATGGACTTCGGCCAACGTCTCCTCCATCTTTTGTGGTGTGGGAGGTAAGTCCTGCAGCCTTACCTCTGGCATGCTCAGTGCGTAATCCTCGACCGACGCTTCTCCGACAAAGTTTACCCCTTGAGACACCCTTTACTCCAGGCTATTGCCAGCCGGCACATTATGTCTGTCACAACTGTGCGGCCTGTCATCAAAAATAGTCTTTGTCAGTCTTCTTCCACCAATCCTCGAGGTTTGGCAGGGTTCGCTCTAAAGGTCCTTTCAGCCAAAATAGTTCTTCCAAAACGGTGGATGAAGTGACCAATGAGGTTGGCCTCCCTTGCTCATCGGCCCCCGTGAATTGGATAGGACCGATACACCCATCATATAGGACGGCCTTTGTGTGACTGGCATCAACCATGAACGGCCTATTATTAGCCATTACCAATTCAATCTTCCCCCCTTCTCGCCATTAGACCAGAATCTAATGGAGTGATGAAGGGACACAAGAATTGGCATGTATCCAATCCTTTCCTAGTAGGGCATTGTAATTGGCCATCGTGTCCATAACGAAGAAGGCCATGAGCGTCATATGGTTTCCAACCTTTAGGTCTATCGGGAGGACCCCTCTCAGCCTGGTTGAGCTTCCCAGGAATTTGGTGACCGAGATGTCAGTAGGCAGGAGATCGGTCTCATCCTTGCCAAGGCGTCTCATTATTCTGGATGGGAGGATATTCACGGCCACTCCATTGTCCACTAATACCCTGGCCACAAGCTTACCATCCATGTGAGACTGAATATACAACGGCTTCAGGTGCCGCATCATTTCTTGAGTTGGCTCACCAAGGATGTTAGCCATTTTTCCTTGTGGTAACGGGGAGTCGAAAGTATACTCGGTCTGTTTTGTGACAACCGTTTTAACACTGTCCCCTGTGCCCTGTCGGTCTGCCTATCATCAGCTTTTTCCTTGTCCCCTGGCACGAGTTCTATGCCCAAGACCCTAGGGGGCGATTCCCCTTCATCTACATTGCCTTCAAGTTCGGTGCCCTGCCCAGGCTGGTACTTAAACGTCCTGGGCAAGTCATAGACCATTGTGACATGTACCTGGGTAGGGACTGTCCCAAACATCAGTTTGGCCAACTCATCGAAATCCACCTCTAGGGAGTGTATGGGGTTATCCAGGCCTTTGTTGATGCTTTCTGGGCTAACCCCAGTGGTTCCATCTTCCAATACGTTTTGGTCGCTTTCTTCAGTTTTGTAGTTCGAAACCTCTGGCTCCAAAGGCGGGACGGCCTACTGGTCCTGCCTCAGATTCTTCAATCTTTATCGGTTCGCCTGTCAACTGGTCTTAGCTATGGAGACCTACACCCAAACCGTCCTGTTGTTGGTGGACCAAGCATGAGTGCCTTCTGCTTGGCTGCCCGTGCTGGTGGCGTCTTCGGGCTGCCCTCTTCCTCTGCTGTCTCCTTTTCTGGGTTTAAGTCATATGAGTCCCCCCTGTGTCAGCTAGAAACTTCAGATAACTAGCAATCCTCCACCCTTCACCTTCGGCTTTAGGTAGGACCATTCTTGGCCAATGCTCCTCCATACTAGACAGGCTGCCCCTGATAGGGCTGGCCTTTATGTGGCATATACCATTATGCTCATACGTCAGGCATCTTCGTACTGACACTCTCCTGAGTCGGTCCTTGGCTGATGGCCTAGAATGGTTATCCATCTACTGAGGCGCCTGCGCTCTTTGCTGCTCTGGAGATAGCTTGTACTGAACCTTTGCTTCCGAAGATGGCCGCTCGTCTTGCCTGTGCTTGGCCTCTCCTAGTGGTGGCCGTGGCGCCCCTAGCGGCCTCCCGACCGATTGGCTGCATCTAGGGCAAATGTCACGGTGGCGCCTTGGTGCTTCATTCAGCTTAGGTGTAGCTCCCCCTTGTTCCCACCAACCTCTCAGCCCCCTATATGAGCTGAACTCATAGCGAGGCTTAGTGAGGTGGCATTTTCCCCTTCTACGTTGCCCCTCAGATCTTCTTGTTTCCTCAGACCATGCTAGACCGTTACTAGACTTCCCCATTACCGATGCCTTGGGATATTCTGGAGGTGCAAATGGCGTTGCCCCCACTCCCGCATCATTTCTGCTCCCATTGTCACTATCCATTTGCCTGCGGTAAGGCGGAGCCAGTGGGTTCAGCTGCGATTCTGATGGCTGTGTCGACGAGCTCAACCTAACTGGACTGGCCTCTGGTCTGCTATTAAGGATTGGCACCAAACCCCTTCTTGGCCCAGCCATCTAGGAAAAATTGGCATTGACCATGTTGACTGGGAATGGGTCTTCGTCCACTACCATGACTCATTTTTCCTTCGCAGGGAACTACAAACACCCAGCCATGATAGCTTTCTGTAAGGCATTACGTAAAACCACACAATTAGTTGTAGTATAGGTACGAGTGTTATGCCACTTATAGTATTTGTGGTCCTTCAGTTCATGACTGGGGGGTATCTGGTGGCCCAGAGGTAGCTTGATCTGCTTGTCCTTGAGCAACTAGTCAAAGATTAGCTCGGCCTTGGAAATGTCAAAGGAGTAATTCACCTTTGAGTCATAGATCCTTTGTGGTGCGGCCTTAGCATTGGCCTGCTTAGCTTGGTCATTGGGTCTTGCCAGGGCCTTGCATACATACGGTTTTCCCTTCGAGATCTTTGCTGCGTCGATCTCGAATTCTACGTAGTCCACTTATTTTTGGCCCCCGAGCACCCAGTAATGGGAAAGTCCGATGAGCAGAATCTTTATAATATGTCCCAATCGAGGCCGGCTGACGTTGTCCTTCCTCTTTCAGCAACTGCTCATAAGGCATAGCCTGGAGCACTGACTGTCCCAAGTCAGGGAAATACTGGCCAGCGAAACATTTCCAGAGCTCAAAGCTGAGCCCTCCCAAAGCCATCTTTGTGTATTCGGCCTTAGGCAGAGGAGTGGGGCATTTGTACTTGGCCGTCTTGAAGCGGGTAACAAACCCTTCCATGGTCTCCCCTGGCTCCTAGGCCATTTTGGCCAAGTCTGCTATTATGACCTCAGGTTCGGTCTGATAAAACTGGGTGTGGAATAATTCCTCCATCTCTTACCAGTTTTGGACCAAATTGGTAGGTAGGTTAAAGTACCATGTAAAAGCCGCACCTGTGAGGGAATTGGGGAATAGCCGCAGCTTCGCTGCTTCAATCCCCCTAGGTTGCCACACTGCATCGTGAAACGAGCTATGTGCTCCATGGTGGAGACCTTATCTTCTCCAGAGAACTTGGTAAATTCAGGAATCTTTGGATTTCTACCAGGTCCACCAAATCAAAGAACTCCGGGTATGGCTTCTGGTAAATGGGACGTGGCATCATCCTATAAAAGGGGTTGATACTCTCTTGAATAATTCTAGTTAGCTCCCCCCGGTCAATCATCATGGGTAGCCCTTGGGCACCCGAGGGTCCTGCCACATCGGGCGGCCATGGATTTCCATGATAAGCCTGCCCGAGGTAGGGATTCACTGGATACTCTAGTCTCTGGTTGAAACCAGGGAGGCCCTCTCTAGGACCCAAGCCTGTAGGCCGTGGCCCCACTGCCCCAAGGACTGAGCCTCCGTGCCCTGGATGTGGATACCCCCCTATAGGGACCGCATTTTCCCCTGAGACACAGCGTTATGGGGCCCTGGGCCTAGCCTAATGCTGCTTCCATGGGCGACACCCCCGATGGGTGGCCACTGTCCACCTACTAGGGTGGGGGCAACTGGCACGTTGGCAATGCTGCTTGCCTGGGGGTTCCCAACCGGATTGGTGGCGCCAAGCTGGGCAGCCGGATACGAAGGATTGGTAGAGGTCATGACTGGGAGTCCGATTCGAGGCCGATCTCCGATAATGGGGTTTTGGCTCGAGCTTCAGCCATACGCAGTCTGAGCCGACAGGACACCCCAGCCTATCTCGAGTCCTCTCCCTTTAGCCAACAGGAGGCTGGGGTCAAGCTGTACTACCACGGTATGTGGCCTTGCCCCTGGCGTTACTTGCTGCCAAAGGGCGACCAAGGTCTCGCGAAACTCATTACACTGGCTCTGCTGGCTAGCCACGGACTTATCTACCGAGGCCATCATGTGCCGTATGTCATCAAAGATCAGTCTGAAAACATCCACTAATTATTGTATGCTGCTAGCCAAAGGGCCTACCGCGTCGCGGACTACAACGGTCAGCTGTTGTGCGGAGTCATGGCTAGCATTACAACCATGTGACCCGCATGGGTCGTCCTTGGCCTGATCGACGAACTCAGCCGCTGTGGGGTTTTCCATCCCTTCGTCGATCACTATTTCTCTATCAGCACGAGGTTGTCCGAGGCCTCTTTTTTGTCTGACCATATCAATGGTTGGCTTATGAGGGTCCCACCGGGCGTGCCAAAATGTGTTGGTGAAAAAGAATCCAACACCCACACACAGGGGCACAACGCACGTGGTGGAGGTTACGCGGGAGTGCCAGGACCTTTACGCAGGTCCAAACAAGGCTGATAATAGCCTGATCTGACTTCTAACCAGGCTAGTAGGTTTCCCTCCTGCCTGAGTAGCTCTAAGGTCTTTTGAGTTAAACCAACCGCACTTAGTCCAGTAATGCTACAGCTTGAACAAACAACTATACTAACAGTAAAAAAAAAATGACAAGATCAAAACAGGAATCACGCTAACCAATCATACCGAATACAAGCATAGGCCTTGCGCGTACACCCTTGTAGCTCTCAGCATATGGACATACATCCCTTCTGATCTCAAGAAATATTAAACTAGTAAAGGAAAAAAGTAAATGACAACGTAGAGTTGAAGAAATGCGAGAAGTTTGTCGGGTGTTTTTTGTGTCCCTTTCTCAGGTCTGCCACCTTCTTTTTAAAGGATAGGTACTGGCGGTTATCAGCCTGGTAACCGTTCCCTCCCAGGCTTTCTCTTCAAGCTCATATTCCCCAAACTCCAACCAAGAGTAGCCATGTGGGCTGCCGCCCCTGCCTGTATCCTAACCACTGCAGTAGTGGTGGGTCCCACCATCAGCTCCGTCGTCTTCACCCCTCACGGAACGCAGACCTGCGCTTGGTGACCTCTACTTTTCTGACACGTGGCCCAGCCTGTAACCGCAAGAGTGCAGTTGCACTGCTGGGCTTTCCTTGTTCGACGGTGATAGCCTGGTCCTGGTTCGTGCCTAGCCCATCCCCACTAGGACCAGGTGATTTGGGCCACAAACAGGTATAACATAAGAAATTAGGATTTGTTTATTGATGATATAAGTCACCTGTGGGTAGTTCAATCTTCCGTTGCACTCTTATATTAATTTATTATCTTTATCTTTTTTTTTCCTCATTGTGTGGTTTGTGATGTGTAAGTACTGCTTCTTGATCCTTGGGGATTGGCGGATGTCATAGGATATCCGGTCACTTGCCTAAATCCTCCCAGGAGGTGGTTTGGGGTGTGACAAAGACTCAGCTCAATTTTAGAACTTTAGTGCATTGTTGAAACCGTAGGAGAGAAAAGAAGAGAGAAAAGAGAGAAAAGAGAAGGAGACAAAGAAGAAAGGAAGGGAAGCTGTCCCTGCCTCCAAGCTTAGCCCCAGCAGCCTACCCAACCTTATTTAGGTATAAAACTATACCTACATATACTCCTATGCTGCTGTTCTTTGTTTATCTTCAGGGATCTCAGTGCTTAGGTAGCATTTTTGGTCATGCTGTCAAACCCTGCCCTTGACTGACTGGAATCTTGACTGAAGGATAGGAACCCCTGACATGGCATCCAAGCACACTGTGGAGTATCACCCCAGTGACTGAATTTGATGAAGAAACCTTAAGAATGTCCTCCTACATACATGTCAGAAGATGGATTACTGATCCTTGAAGTTGCATAGCCATAGCATAATGTACTGCCTAGACTCTAGGTATTCCCTCTCCTCTCCATGAATGTGGGTCCCACACTTGAAAATGGGTGTAAAAGGCCTTGAGTGGCATGTGGGTGCAAGGTCCTAGCCCTAGGTCAAACCCCTGTGCATGCCCATGAATAATCAGCCTTGCTGAAATCTCTGGGTGATGCACTGCGAAATGCAGACATCACCCAGAGTGGAAAAGTGCAATATTTTAATGATCAGATGTGTGGGGTTGGACATGGGCACCCTCCATAGGTTGAGGGGAGTCTGGGGAACCACCTCATACCCTTGGACCCTTGTGGACCCTACCTGAGTGCCCAAAGTTGTTGAGAATTATTTTAAAAACACATTCTTAAAAAGGACCTTGGCAGACAAACAGGCCTCAGTGAGAGGCTGGCCTATAAATAGGTGGCCATAAGCTCATTTTAGAGCTCTTGGCATTGTTGAAACCGTGGAGGGAAGGAGAAGAAAGAAAAGAGAGAAAAGAGAAGGAGAAGAAGAAGGAAAGAGAAGGGGAAGAAGGAGAAGGTCTCACCTTGCATCCAATCTGTCCAGCAACTTACCCAATCTATTTAGGTATAAAAACTATGCCCACACCTGTCGCTTTGCTGCTGTTCACCATTCTTCTCCATGGATCTCTATGTTTTTGAAGCTTTTCTAGCCATTGGCAGCCCAGAATAGCTGGGGCTGCCATGAACCATCTCAGATCTAACATGTAAGCATGATGCATGGAAGATCTGAGCATTTAACCATGTTTTGATGACTGCTTTACATCTGAGACCGAAATCCAGCTGATGCCAGACTGCACTGCATTGTTATACTAAGAACAGGCAGTTTGGGCTTAGATCTGTGTGCCCTGGCCGCATGTAACCTAGCCCTGAGTTGTAACTGTCAAACCCTGCTCCTGACTGATTGGATTCTTGATTTAAGGGCAGGAACCCTTGTCCAGGAAACCAGGATCACTGTGGAGCATCACACCACTTAATGAGATCAATGAGAATACCTTGAACAAGTTTCCCTATATACCTGTCAAAAGATGGATAGCAGACCCTTGCAATTGTGCAGCTCACAGCTTGATGTATGACTTGGATCCCAGGTAATCTTTCTCCTCACCAAACAGTGGGACCCACCTATCTAAAAAGTGTGTAAAATCTCCTATTAGGCATGTGGGGACAATACCCTGACTTAGGGTCAAACCCTGTGCAAGCCCCATTGAATTTCAGCTTACTAGAACTCTCTGGGCGATGCAGCAAGGCCCAAAGACATCGCCCAGTGACTGATTTTGAATATTTTAATGGATTTTATTTATGGAGACCACCCATTATGAACATGGGCACCCTCCAATGATAGAGGAAAGTCTGAGGGACCACCTCATGCCCTCAGTTCACTATGGACCCCACCAGTGAGCCCAGAATCAGTCAGAATCAGTTTAAAAACTGATTTTTAAAAGGGACCTTCACAGGCAAACATACCTTAGTGAAGGGGGGGGGATCTATACATAGGGGGTGTTAAAGCTCATTAGAGCTTTTCTATCTGTTGGAGAATCTGTGGGAGAGAAGAGAGGAAAGAAAGGAGAAAAAGAAGAAGAAGAAGAAGAAGGAAGAAGGGAGGAAGAAGAAAGGTTGCTGCCACCACCCATCTAGGCTGGAACCGAGCCTCTCTAGGCTCTGTGCAGGTATAAGAGCACCCTCTATGCCTACTGTTTCTATTTCCCTCTCTCATTTTTTGTGTTTATGCTTCCTAGGCAGCCCAAACTAGCTAGGGTTTGCCCAGTACTGGTCTAGATCTGACATGCAGACCTTGTGCATGGAAGATCTGGAATTTTTATGTATTTTGAGCATTTAGTTATGCTGTTCCTATGGCCGAAACCTGGCTGTGCCCACCTGCACTACCAGATGGCCCTATTGATCTATGATTTGGAACCCTGGGTACAAGCTAGGGCTGCAGAGACCAAACCCTAGGTGATTGCAGCCTTGAACCCTTATTATTCATGCATTTTCAGCCCTGCATGTGGCTGAAACCAGCTCCCAAGCCTAGCCAAAACCCTGTGGCACTATTCATCTAGACTGCTTGGGCAGCTCTGGCAGCCTGATGGTGAATCTGGTGGATGATCCAATTGGACCATTGGTTAGGCCATCTCAGGGGCTACCTGATCCCCCAAATATGCAGAGGATCAAGTATAAGCCTAGCCTGAAAAGCCCAGCCTTGGGAACTCAGCCCAGCATCGATTTGTAGCCTCTGGGCGATGCACTGGGCAATGCAGACATAGCCCAGAGCCAACGCCCAGTGAAGGGAAATTGGCTGGATTGATGGACAGACCTAGGGGATCTCACCCACTGATCCCTGGACACTGTGGGAAGGCTGGAAAATTACCAAAAAGCCCTTCCCCACATCTATCCTTATATGGAAATGTTTTGGAACCCTAATGGGCCTCGTAGGTAAAGGAAGCCCTGTTGTGCTTGGTCCTATAGCACAGACAAGTTGTGGACAGCACTGTAAACATATTCTGACCTAGGGTCAGGTACTACCATTGAAATGATCAGTTTACCCTTAGAGCCACTGGCACTGGTTGATACACCGGGACATGACCTAAGGTCCAGTGCAAGGCCTTATGATTCCAAGTGTAACCAACTAAACCCTGGGTCAACCCAGTAAGTTTAGGGTAACCCTAGGACTTCCAGTGACAAACTGATAACTTAACATAACAACTTTTGATTTACATCTAGGACCTGTTTCCGTGCTCGAGATCAACGACCAGACAACTGTTGGAACTGAGATTATGACTGAATACCTAGAGCCAAGTGCAGGTGAGTGAATAATTCTATCATATGTGTAAATGTAATTATGATCTAATGTCGGCTAATAAGAATTGAATATAATTGCTATGTTATTTACTTCTGTTCAATTACTCAAATCACTGCATACTGACTGTCTGATGATCAACACTATGAATTCTTCTATGATGATTGTGAATGTTAGATTAGATGCCATAGTCGGCTTGGAAATGAGGCCCTTGGTAGCCCGTAGTATGGGATGCGGTTGACACCACCTGACTCATACGATGCCATATAGACATGGGGCTAGAGTTTCATCACCCGCGCTACGCACCCTTGCCAACAGGGGTTAAGGTGTTGGATGCTGGTGGGGGCGACCATCAGAAAAAGAGAAAAGAGAAAAAGAAATGAATAGAACACCGGAATGGTGCATGAATGTATAGAACACCAGAATGATGCACATGGGCTTTAGGCCAAAAAAGAAAAGAAAAGAAAGAAATGGATTGTCCCACGGGTTAATCGCAGAGGGCTGGTCGGGCTGACCTTGGTGCACGAATACGGGAGCTGACTGTTCCTCTCCGACAACTCAATGGGTGTATCGCAGGAAGGGGTTAGAACCAGCAGGAGGGATACATGTATTGGGGATTGTAGTAGCACAGACTCGACTTAGTTGTATTGCTAGGTGGCTAATAATTAAACTGGACTTGCATATCATGTAGGACCATATGAAAGTGTGAATTGTGATTGCATGTGCATGCATGATTGATGTTATTTGCTCACGAGCTCAGTGAGGCTCACACTCTATTATGTAATGTTTTTCTTAGATGATTTTGCAGGTGGATGCCGCTGTGGCATGGTGGGTCATTTCGAGGAGGAGACTTTTGGTTGTTATGATGATATTGGTGTGGACCCCGACGGAGGTCATACCGATCCTGCACACATTTTCGGTGGTTGTTGATGAAGACCATTGAAGTGTGTTTGTGACAGCTTTTTTACTTGGGGACTCCTTTTTGGTTATTTAGAGTTATCCCCGTTCTGACTTGGTTGTTGTAGTTTTTCTTTTTCCTTTTTGGGGTTGAGTATGCTCGCCTTGTACATGTCTTTGTATGTAGTACTGTACTATTCAGCTTTGCTTCCTTGTTTTCTTTGTGTGTGGGTTGATGGAAAATGTAAAACTTTTATATGTATATATTATCACTATTTCCCCATATCGCTATGCTTCCTTTTATTATTGAACTGTAGTTTATCTACGGCACTCTGATCTTGCCTATGGTAAAGAGATGGTTGTGGTTCCATGATCGTAAGCACTGCTTCTAGATCCGTGGGATTTGGTGAATTTCCGTTATGCAATTCGGGTCACCTACCCAATCCTCCTAGGTGGTGGTTTGGGGTGTGACAGTAACAGCCCTAGAATACTGTAATATAAGTGAATTAAGCCTTGCATGCAACCAAATCCTTGGTTTGCCACTGAAGCTATGTTGGGTTACTATTTACTAGGCTGTTTGGGTAGATCCTGGCAGCCAAGGGGTCCATAATGACCTAACATGTATAAGGGGATGATCCAAGCACTGCCCATGGTAAAAAACCTAGGAATCTCAGTCTGTTCACGTTGTATATAGGCTCTGGGCGATGCATTGAGCGATGTAGACATCGTCCAGAGAATTAAAGTTGGAAATTTTATTGATCTGCTATGGAGATCTTCACCTATGGACCATAATCAGTGTAGGGAGGTGGTAAATGACCAAAATACCCCTCCCCACATCTATCCACATGTATGAATATCCTGGGTGCCCAAGTGGACCCTGTAGGGCTTGGAAACCCTGTCTGTGATGGTCCTGCAGCACTGCCAAGTTGGGGACAGTACTGTGAAGCTAATATGACCTAGAAATATGAAATACAGTGGAAAATGACAATTCTGCCCCTAGGCCACAATCTCTGGATGATGCACTGGGCCACAATCTCTGGATGATGCATCGGGACATAAGCCTAAGGCCCAGTGCAAGGCCCAGAGAATTCCAAGTGATGTTCAATTGTGCACCGAGTCAACCCTAGGACATCCAAAAATAGTTTGGATTATCAAATGACACATTTTTTATTTATAATTAGGGTTCGACCTGCGCTCGAGGCCTACAGCCAGACTGCAGCCGAAACTGAAACTACAACTGAAATCTAAGAACCAGACCCAGGTGAGTGAAATATTATTGCGTATGTACGTGTAACAATATTATTATGCTGACAATTAAATTCTTTAATTAAAGGGTTGTGTTACTTGTTCAATTGCAATTTCTCAAATATTACACATCGTATGACTGTTGATCAATACTGCTTGAATATATCATGAAGATTGTGAATGATAAACTAGATGCCGTAGTCGGCTTGGAAATGAGGCTTGTGATAGCCCGTATTATGGGGTACGATTGACACCGCCTGACTCATACGATGCCATATAGACATGGGGCTAGAGATTCATCACCCGTGCTACGCACCCTTGCCAACAGGGGTTAAGGTGTTGGATAACTGTGAAGACTACCGTAAAACCTTGGGCGTT
The DNA here is from genome assembly GCF_018873765.1 of Telopea speciosissima. Classification (NCBI taxonomy): domain Eukaryota; kingdom Viridiplantae; phylum Streptophyta; class Magnoliopsida; order Proteales; family Proteaceae; genus Telopea; species Telopea speciosissima. The sequence goes on along the minus strand of NC_057917.1, from coordinate 35,070,497 downwards.
TACGTCAGGAAGCCTTAGCTCAGCTGGGATCCCCCAGGGCAATTATGCCGGGAAGCCTCGAGCAACATGCTTGGGAAGCACCCATAGGTGAATCATGGCTATATGCCCAACAAAGTTTATCCTCGAATTACATGTCGGGAAGCACCGAAAGGTGAAATTATACTGAGTCAGTTACCTCACAAGTTTAATCTAGAGGGCCGGTCTGGCTGACCTGGGTAGGGAGATGCTGGAGCCGGCTGGTTCTCTCCGACAACTCAATGGGTGTATCATGGGAAAGGATAACCAAGCCCACACCAAGGATACATATATTGGGGATTGTAGTAGCACTAACCTGACTTAGCTGTATTGTTAGGTGGCTAATAATTAATTTGGACTTGCATATCATGTAGGAGCATGTGGATTATGGTTGCATATGCATGCATGATGATATGTTTTACTCACGAGCTGTATATATATGTACTTTCTTTTCGCTTTTGTATATGTCAGCTTCACTTTTTAGTTATGGGTTGTACTAGGGAATGGAACAATCTTATATATGTATGTATATCACAATCATTTTCCATATCGCTACGCTTTCTCTCTTTTATAATTGTAGATTATCTGCAGCACTCTGATCTTACTTGTGGTAATGATATGGATGTGTGTGAGTCCGTGAATGTATTAACTGCTTCTAGATCTGTGGGATTTGGCGAATTGTCATTATGCAATTCGGGTCACATACCTAATCCTTCCAAGGGGTGGTTTGGGGTGTGACAGAGCTTGGTATCAGAGCGAGAGGCTCTTCTTACATTCACGAGATGCAGAATAGGAATAATAAGCTACCAACATTAAAACATGCATTAAAGTAAAAGTTACAGGGGAGGTAGATATAATTAAAAGATAAAGATGCATAATTGCATTAATATGAAGATAACTGTGGCCGAGCCACTATAAGAAGTTTGACATAAGGTGCTACCTTCAAATTTACATAGGTTGAACAAAAAAGGTACATACACCACGAACAAAAGAAAATACATAAGCTAAAAAAAAAAAAAAGATAAGACAAAAGGCTAGAACTACATAAAGTCAAGTCAGGCTAGAACATGTGAAAGCTGGCTGGAGTACTACTCTGACGGAGGTAAATTACCCGATGGAGGTTGAGACTGGTGTGAGTCGATGCGATAGAATGTGTCCCAAAAGTCTAGGCGACGCTCCACTGATCCTAGTCTGCTCTCAAGGGACGAGAAACCCCGATCCATCCTGGTAGCCATGTCAAAAAGCTGGGTGCTGAGGCCTTGGAACTGAAACATCATCTGAGACCACCCAAAGGACTCTGGCACCAGTGAAGTGGTGGCACCGGTCGCCTCATATGGGGGCAAATCAGTAAACTATGCACCAACCCCTCAAAGTCGCCCTCCTCATCCTACATCTCTCCCTGTATCTCTCCCTGCATGTCTCCCTACTCCTCGCCCTGCATCTCCACCTGATCACCCTCCTCTGCATCACTCCCTGGTTCCCCTGGCACTTTCATCTTCAGGATCGAGGTCTTGTTGATGGGCCTAGACCTATCTCTCTCCATGTACTCGCCTCCCAAAGGAACATCAAAATGCCTAAAGACCAAAGTGAGGAACTTCCCATATGGAAGGTTCCCATCAGAAGGGCTCTGGGTGTGATACAACATAGCCTGAAGTAGTAGATACGGGAGGTTTATAACTGGACCCCCCTTGCCCGCTCCCAGAAGATAGTAGGTAATGTAGGCCCTCATCATAGAAATACTGCCTCTGATCCTGCCCTTTGGGTAGATGTTATATGAGACACATCTACTAATGATCCAAGCACTAGGCTTATAGGAAGCCTCAGACCTAGGTGTACTCTCTGTACAGGTCAATGCTTTGAAGACCCTCCTCCTAGTTTCCAAAGAGGACATGTCTGAAATGTCCATCTTGGGCTTATAGTAGCACCTCTTGCCTGTGTTAAGCAGCCCAAGAATCTCTCCCAAGGTGGCAATGGAAAGCCTGATGTCCACTCCCTTAACCCTACTCTCTAACCCAAACTCTCGTGCCCCAGATGGCACTAGGTTACAGTAAAAATATCGAACCAAGTTAGGGTAACATGGCTCGGTAGGGGATAACATAGAGGCTCAACCTAAGATGTTGAACCTAGTAAACAAGTTGTACTGGTGAAAGTCATCCACCTTTACTACCCTCCCATTCACAATCTTTAGGGACCTAAATTTGTCCCAATCCCTAGAGTGCTCATACCTAGAGAATAGGAACTGATCAAAATCTGGCTCCTCCAATGAAGAATCCTCTCTCGGTGAGGAAGGTGGCACTGAGGAAGAAGAGGAATGCTCGCTCTCGGACCGTAGCCTCTTGCGTGCTACGGATTCCTTACCGTTCTATGACTAGTAGACATGGGATTGCAAGAAGGAAGAAATAGAAGTAGTTAGGGCAAGAAAAGTTAGCAAAACCCTAGCCAAAAACAAGAAAGATATGCAAAATGACCTAAAGTGAGGAAAAAGTTAAAGAATCTTACCTAAGATCGCGTAGAATCGCGGGAGACTCGTGAAAATGGAAGGAAATGGTGTGGAAGAGGTCACACTAGGCACTAAAGCTCTACCCTAGGTGTTTAGGAAGCTTTAGAAAAGAAATGAGGTGAAATGGGACCCTCTCGGACTGTTATATCTGGGCCGCGATTCTCTGGGCGATAGCACTGGGCGATGCATCTAACGCCAAAGACATCGCCCAGTGAACAAAATTTTTGCTGTTTTGCATAAAAGCTTATGAAATGATGAGTTTTGCCTAGAAATGGTTCAATAAACACAAAAACATAAATTTTTTTTTCAAAATATGCATATAAAGAAAATAATAAAATAATAATAAAAAAATTTAACTCTAAATATTTAGTTAATAACATACCTATGGAGATATAAAGCAATGCTTGTGGGTTATTAAAGTAAAAATGAGACACATAGAGATTTTTGGAATTTTTCCTTCGTATGTAAATAAATAATGATAAATAAATATGCCTATGCCTATATGTAATTAGTGTGCACATACATAGTTAATGATATGTGCTTAGTACCATGCATGTATGAACCGAGTGGTGTGATGCTATGCAAACTTGAACATAGATATCTAGGTATGTTGTAATACGTATCTATGAGGTTTAGGGAACGTAGATCTTACCCTACCCATCACCTAGGTCAACCAAAAATAGGATCCATTAGGTTGCCCAGTCAAGTTGAACCCCATAGACGCTAAGAGGCCTCGAGCCAACCCATTTATTTTCTCCTGCTCATAAGTTATTTCTATAGCCATGTACTTAATTCTTTTAGTTAAGTATTTATAGTGACTTGATGCTTAGAACCTCTTCATGGCAGGACCTTACTACCTCATTCAAGCTTGGAGACCCCAGCAACATGCGATACATTAGGCAACTGAGGAGAAGACTAATCAAGATACGTGTGGTACAAGCCCATGCCAAGAACCAACTAGTAATTTACTTAGCTCTCGCAGACGTCAGTGAACTTGCGGATCAAGCCATTTACTTATCCCTAGCAGACGAGGTTAAAGGTGATATAGCCTACCTTTACATGCAGAATATTATCACCAGTTGGCAGCTACAGAGACTTGCTTGTTAGACTTAGGTACATAATTAAAAGATTTTGTTTAACAACTTAAAGTTTATCATTTAGTGTCATGCATAGCAGAACATCGCATAAAATACCTAAAGGATAAGAACACAAGTAAAAGAAACACTTCAAAAAATATATATATATACAATAATAAATATAAATATAATAATCCACCTTACTAGTATGACAACATAAATTCACTGGAATTGTGGAGTAGGTATGTACATGTCTTAACTAGGAATTTTCTATTGACCACGATAAAGAGAGTGTTGGATTATTAAACGTGTTGCTCTTTTTAGAAAAGCAACCATGGTCAACACAAGACGTTCTCGAGGTGGTCGTAAAGGAAAACACCCTCGTGTTATACCAGAGGTTGAACTGCCGAATGGAACTGAGGTCCAAAATTCTGAAGCATCGGCTGCATCGTCAGGGGCACCCGCGGCTGCTCAACCCACTGCTGCGGCACCTCAGCCAGGTATAGCACCCGGTGAGGTAACTGCCTTCATGACTACTATGATGCAGACCATGTAGTAACAACAAGATTGCTGGGTCAAATGTCTACACAATTTATGGCCATGATGCATAAGCGTGCAACACCACCTCCACCACCCAACCGGCCCGTGCTTGTTCCACCACCTGTGCCTCAACACTTGGTGGAAAACTCTACTGCTAAGGTAATGGAGAGATTCAAGAAACTCCAACCACCCATGTTTTCCAAGTTGAACTCCGAGGCAATGCAGGCAAAACGGTGGATTAACGCTTTAGAGAAGGCATTTGATGTCCTCGACTAATAAAGTTTGATATGAAGGACTTTGACGTGATATTAGGCATGGATTGGCTATCCACCTATGGAGCAAATGTCATGTGTGTGGAAAAGAAGATAGTATTCAAGTTGGAAGATGGGTCAAATCTCACCTATCAAAGTGAACCAAGGAGAAAACCCAAACGAATAACTTTATCCACCCTCCAGGCGTGATGGTTGCTGGATGAAGGATGTTAAGGCTTTTTGGCCACTGTGATGGACATCGAGGCAAAGATAAAGCCCTTGGAAGAACTTGACATTGTCAGAGAATTTCCTGATATTTTTTCAGAAGACCTGACCCAGCTACAATCGGATCGTGAGACAGAGTTCACAATTGATCTAATCCCTAGTGCAGCATTGATATCCAAAGCATCATATCAAATGGCACCTATTGAATTGAAAGAGTTACAGGTTCAATTACAAGACCTGCTGAAGAAAGGTTTTATACGACCCAGCGTATCTCCCTGGGGAGCACCTGTGTTGTTCGTAAAGAAGAAGGATGGTAGCATGCGGTTGTGTGTCGATTACCATAAGATAAATAAGTTGACTATCAAGAATTGATACCCATTGTCATGCATTGACGACCTATTTGACCAACTACAAGGAGCAAGAGTCTTCTCCAAGATTGATCTTAGGTCCGGATACCATCAGTTGCAGATGAAGAGCGGCGACATTCACAAAACGACGTTTAGAACTCGATATGGACATTACGAATTCCTAGTCCTATCATTCGGGGTAACTAATGCCCCGGCAGCGTTCATGGACATGATGAATAGAGTATTCCATGACATGTTGGACAAGTTTCACATTGTATTTATTCATGACATTCTGGTATACTCCAAGAGTGAAGAAGAGCACACTCGGCACCTTACTTTCGTGTTGCAACGGTTACAGGAACACCAGCTTTATGCCAAGTTTAGCAAATGTGAATTTTGGCTTCACCAAATTGGATTCCTGGGGTACATCATCACCAAGGATGGCATTAAAGTGGACCCAGACAAGGTGAAAGTGGTTCTCTTGTGAGAGACTCCGAGGAGTGCCACTAAAATCCGAAGTTTCTTAGGATTGGCTGGATATTATCGTCGATTTATTGAAAATTTCTCGTGCATCTCGGCACCTATGACAAAGCTAACGAAGAAGGGCACCAAGTTTGAATGGAATGAAGCGTGCAAGAAAAGCTTTCAAGAATTAAGGAACCGATTGGTGATGGCTCCAATTTTAACCATTTCGGATGGCACTGGAGGAATGGCGGTTTACACTGATGCATCCAGAACAGGATTGGGTGGTGTCTTACTGCAGAAGGGTAAAGTGGTCGCCTACGCCTCAAGACAACTAAAGGAACACAAAAAGAACTACCCCACTCATGACCTAGAATTGGCAGCGGTAGTCTTCGCGTTAATGATATAGCGACATTACCTATACGGTGAAAAGAGTGAACTCTTCAACGATCATAAAAGCCTGAAGTATCTCTTCACCCAGAAAGAGCTAAATATGAGACAGAGGCGGTGGTTAGAGTACCACCCCAGCAAGGCCAATGTTATAGTGGATGCATTACGTAAAAAATCTCAGACTACATCCCTCGTTTCCTTGGTCTTAAGCAAGCAGTTGATAGATGAAGCTCAAAAGTTTGATCTGAAACTCGTAATCGAAGGGACGGCCGTACAAGTAGTAGCTATGGATTTACAGCAGTCGATACGAGAGGAGATAATTGCGAAGCAACCATTAGACCCCAAATTGGCCAAAATAATTTGGGAAGTTCAGCAAGGAGTCCATAAAGACCAAGATTTCTCATTGGCCCAAGATGGGGCATTGAAGTTTTGAGACAGGTTGTGCATGCTTGTTGATTATGCTATCTAAGATCGAATCCTTAAAGAGGCACACAACTCACCCTATACAATCCACCCCGGAAGCACGAAGATGTACAAGGATTTGAAGAAGTACTATTGGTGGATCGGAATAAAAGAGACCATAGCGATATATGTATCTAAATGCCTCACCTGCCAAAAAATTAAAGCAGAGAGACATAAATCATATGGATTGTTGCAACCACTCCCTATACCTGAATGAAAGTGGGAAAGGATCACTATGGATTTTGTGACAAATCTGCCCAACACCAGGAAGGGGATGAATGCAATTTAAGTAATTGTAGACGGACTGACAAGGGCAACCCACTTCAGTCCAATCAAAATAAATTACTCAATGGAGAAGCTTGCCCAGTTATATATTGAAAATATAGTCCACTTACACGGCATGCCTGTCAGTATTATATCTAACAGAGATCCTTGTTTTACCTCAAGGTTTTGGAGAAGTTTACAAAAGGCACTGGAATCTCAGCTAAATCTTAGTACGGCCTTCCATCCGCAGATGGACGGACAATCAAAAAGAATGATCCAGACTCTAGAGGACATGCTCAGAGCCTGTGTCTTGGAAATGAATGACAGTTGGGATGCCCACATACCATTGGTGGAATTTGCATATAACAATAGTCACCACTCCACCATTGGCATGCCACCGTTTGAAGCTCTCTATGGTCGGAAGTGCCGGACCCCGTTATATTGGGACGAGGTTGGAGAACAAAAATATCTTGGGCCAGAGATGATACAAGCAACCTATGACAAGGTAGATATCATTAGAAAGAAAATCAAAGTGGCCCAATCAAGGCAGAAGAGTTATGCCGACAACCGAAGGAAGGACATTGAATTTAATGTCGGAGAAAAAGTATTCCTTCGGGAATCTCCACTAAAGGGATTACTACGTTTCAACCAGAAGGGCAAGCTGAGCCCAAGATTCATTGGTCCATATGAAATTCTCAACAAAGTGGGACCCGTAGCATACCGACTGGCATTACCACCATCTTTGCAAGGTGTCCACGATGTTTTCCATGTGTCGATGCTAAGAAAATACATCAACAACCCGACACATGTACTCTCAACTGAACCTGAGCAGTTGGACGTGGATATGACCTATGAAGAACAACCTACGGAGATATTGGATAGGAAGGAACATAACCTCCATTACCACACAGTCGCCTTTGTAAAGGTTCGATGGGGAAACAATCCCATAGAAGAGGCTTCGTGGGAACGTGAAGAAGAGATGAAAGAAAAGTATCCTCAACTCTTTGAACTACAAGATAAGCAAATTTCGGGGATGAAATTTTTGTAAGGTGGGGAGAAATGTCAAACCCTGCCCCTGACTGACTGGAACCTTGACTGAAGGACAGGAACCCCTAACATAGCATCCAAGCACACTGTGGATTATCACCCCAGTGACTAACTTTGATGAAGAAACCCTAAGGATGTCCTACATACCTGTCAGAAGATGGATTACTAATCCCTGTAGTTGCACAGCCCACAGCATAATGTACTGCTTGGACTCCAGGTATTCTCTCTCCTCTCCATGAATGTGGGTCCCACACCTAAAAATGGGTGTAAAAGGCCTTGAGTGGGCATGTGGGTGCAAGGCCTTAGCCCTAGGTCAAATCCCTGTGCAAGTCCGTGAAGAATCAGCCTTGTTGAAATCTCTGGGCGATGTAAACATCACCCAGAGACATCACCAAGAGTGGAAAAGTGTAATATTTTAATGATTAAATGTGTGGGACCACCCATATTGGACATGGGTACCCTCCATAGGTTGAGGGGAGTCTGGGGAACCACCTCATACCCTTGGACCCCTGTGGACCCCACCTGAGTGCCCAGAGTGGCTAAGAATTAGCTTAAAAACACTTACTTAAAAAGGACCTTGGCAAGCAAATAGGCCTCAATGAGAGGCTGGCCTATAATAGGTGGCCATAAGCTCATTTTAAAGCTCTTAGCACTGTTGAAACCGTGGAGGGAAGGAGAAGAAAGAAAAGAGAGACAAGAGAAGGAGAAGAAGAACGAAAGAGAAGGGGAAGAAGGAGAAGGTCCCACCTTGCATCCAATCTGTCCAGTAGCTTACCCAATCTGTTTAGGTATAAAACCTATGCCCACACTTGTTGCTATGCTGCTGCTTACCATTCCTCTCTATGGATCTCTGTGTTTTTAAAGCTTTTCTAGCCATTGGCAGCCCAGAATAGCTGGGGGCAACCATGAACCATCTCAGATCTAACATGCAAGCATGATGCATGGAAGATCTGAGCATTTTAACCATGTTTTGTTGATTGTTTTACATCTGAGACCGAAATCCAGCTGATGCCAGACTGCACTGCACTGTTATACTAAGAACAGGCAATCTGGGCTAAGATCTATGTGCCTTGGCTGCATACAACCTAGCCCTGAGTTGTAACAACCCTAGAATACTGTAATATATGTGACTCAAGCCTTGCATGCAACCAAATCCTTGGTTTGCAACTGAAGCTATGCTGGGTTACTATTTACTAGGCTATCTGGGCAGCTCCTTGTAGCTAAGTGGTGGGCCCAAGTAAAAATCCATGGGGTTTAGTGAAAAGTACACCCCAAGGGGCCCATGATGACCTAACATGCATAAGGGGATGATCCAAGCACTGCCCATGGTAAAAAACCTAGGAATTTCAGCCTATACACGTTGTATACAGGCTCCGGGCAATGTACTGGGTGATGCAGACATCGTCCAGAGATATCGTCCAAAGAATTAAAGTTGGCAATTTTGCTGATCTGTTATGGGGATCTTCACCTATGGACCATAATCAGTGTAGGGTGGTGGTAAATGATAAAAATACCCCTCCCCACATCTGTCCACATGTATGAATACCCTGGGTGCCCAAGTAGACCCCGCAGGGCTTGGAAACCCTGTCTGTGATGGTCCTACAGCACTACCAAGTTGGAGACAGTACTGTGAAGCAAATTTGACCTAGAAATATGAACTACAGTAAAAAATGACCATTCTACCCCTAGGCCACAATCTCTGGATGATGCACCGGGACATAGGCCTAAGGCCCAATGCAAGGCCCAGAGAATTCTAAGTGATGTTTAATTGTGCACCAAGTCAACCCAGTAAGCCTAGATCAACCCTAGGACATCCAAAAATAGATTGGATTATCAAATGACACATTTTTTATTTATACTTAGGGTTTGATCCCATGCTTGAGGCCTACAGTCAGAACTGAAACTACAACTAAAATCCTAGAACAAGAACCAGGTGAGTGAAATATTATCTTGTATGTACGTGTAACAATATTATTATGCCGGCAATTAAATTCTTTAATTAAAATGCTGTGTTACTTGTTTAATTGCAATTTCTCAAATATTACACATCGTATGACTGTTGATCAATACTGCTTGAATATATTATGATGATTGTGAATGATAGACTACATGCCGTAGTCGACTTGGAAATGAGGCCAATGGTAGCTTGTATTATGGGGTACGGTTGACACCGCCTGACTCATACGATGCCATATAGACATGGGGCTAGAGATTCATCACCCGTGTTACGCACCCTTGCCAATAGGGGTTAAGGTGTTGGATAACTGTGAGGACTACCGTAAAACCTCAGTCGTTTACGCCAGGAAGCCTCAGCTCAGTTGGGATGCCCTAGGGCAATTATGTCGGGAAACCTCGAGCAATATGCTTGGGAAGCACCAATAGGTGAATCATGGCTATATGCCCAACAAAGTTAATCCTCGAATTACATGTCAGGAAGCACCGAAAGGTGAAATTATATTGAGTTGGTTGCCTCACAAGTTTAATCTAAAGGGCCGGTCGGGCTGACTTGGGTAGGGAGATGCTGGAGCCGACTGGTTCTCTCCAACAACTCAATGGGTGTATCGTGGGAAAAGGTAACCAAGCCCCACCAGGGATACATGTATTGGGGATTGTAGTAGCACTAACCTGACTTAGTTGTATTATTAGGTGGCTAATAATTAATCTAGACTTGCATATCATGTAGGAGCATGTGGATTGTGGTTACATATGCATGCATGATGATATGTTTTATTCACGAGCTCAGTGGGGCTCACACTCTGTTATATATGCTTTTCTTCTAGATGATTGTGTAGATCGATGCCACTGTGGCATGGAGGCTCATTACGAGGAGGAGAGCCCTTGTGGTCATGATGATATTGGTGTGGACCTCGACAGAGGTCGTGCCGATGATCTGAGTGTTCTCATTGGTTATTGATGAAGACCAGTGAGGGGCGCTCTTAATGTTTTTATCTTGGGGACTCCATTTTGACTTTTGGTAGGAGTTTATCCCCGTCCTTATTTCTGTTTTAGTTTCTTTGTCTCTTTTGGGGTTGAGCTATCTTGCCCTGTATATATATGTACTTTCTTTTCACTTATGTATATGCCAGCTTCACTTTTCAGTTATGGGTTGTACTGGGGAATGGAACAATCTTATATATGTATGTATATCACAATCATTTCCCGTATCGCTACGCTTTCTCTCTTTAATAATTGTTGATTTTTTATAGCACTCTGATCTTACTTGTGGTAATGATATGAATGTGTGTGAGTCCGTGAATGTATTAATTGCTTCTAGATCCATGGGATTTGGCGGATTGCTGTTAGCAATTTGGGTCACCTACCTAATCCTCCCAGGGGGTGGTTTGGGATGTGACACATGGGTAGCCCAGAGCAGATGGGGGCTACCATGAACCACCTCAGATCCAACATACAAACATGATGCATGGAGGATCTGAGCATTTTGAGGTGTGTTTGGTTGCTGTTTTACACCTAAGACCGAAACCCAACTCTGTGCCAGACTACACTGCACTGTTGCACCAAGAACAGGAAGTTTGGGCTTAGATCTATGCACACAGGACGCTACAAGCCTAGCCGTGGTTTGTTGTAGCCCTAGACCACCCTAATCCATATAGGAACAGCCTTGCATGCAGCCCAAATCGTGACCAGCAGCTGGAACTCAGCTAGGTTACTATTCACTGGGCTATCTGAGCAGCTCCTGGATGCCAAATGGTGGGCCCAGGTCCTGATCAGTGTGGACCAGTGCAAACCACACCCCATGAGGTCCACAATGACCTAACATGCATGGGGAATTGATTAAGGCACAGCCTATGGTGTAAAACTTCGAATTGGAGCCTGTTCATGTTCTAAATAGGCTATGGGTGATGTACTGGGCGATGCACAAATCACCCAGAGACATCACTCAGAGAATTAGAATGGGTATTCTCCAGATCAGACCTAGGGAGCTTCCACCAATGGACTGTAAACAGTGTAAGGAGGTGGTAAATGACCAAAATACCATTCTCCACATCTGTCCATAATTATGAATACTTTGGGTACCCAAGTGGGCCTCGCAGGGCTTGGAAACCCTATTTGTGTTGGTCCTGCAGCACTGCTGGCCTGGGGACTGTGTTGTAAGACTGTTGTGACCTAGAATCATATACTATAGTGATGAATTACCATTCTAACCCTAGACCACATTCTACGGATGATGCATCGGGACATAGGCCTAAAGCCCATTGCAAGGCCCAGAGAATTCCAAGTAATCTCAGACTGGGCACCGAGTCAAACCAGTGAGCCTAGATCAACACTAGGACATCCAAAAGTAGTTGGGAATATTAAATGACATATTTCTGATTTATACTTTAGGATTTGACCCCGCGCTTGAGGTACACTGCTAAACTGCAGCCAGAACTGAAACAGCAACTGATCTCATAGAACCAGACCTAGGTGAGTGAAATGTTATCGTGTATGTATGTGTAACATAAGTAATATGTTGAATCTAATTTTCATGACATTAATATTATACTTCTTGTTTAACTTAAAATCATATAATTATTACAACATTGTGTTACTATTGATCAATTCTGCTTAAATATTTCACGTTGATTGTGAATGCTAGACTAGATGTCGTAGTCGGCTTGGAAATGAGACTTGTGGTAGCCCGTAGTATAGGATACGGTTGACAATGCTCGACTCATATGATGCCATATAGACATGGGGTTAGAGTTTCATCACCCATGCTATGCACCCTTGCCAATAGGGGTTAAGGTGTTGGATGCCTATGGGAGAGACCGTATAATCCTTGAGCAATATGCCATGTTTTATGCCATAATTCAATTATAAGCTATATGCTAGGCTAAAACCAAAAAAAAAAAAGAAAAGAATTGAGCTAAATCCCGACGGTTACCTCACAGGATAATCACAGAGGGTTGGTCGGACTGACCAAGGAAAAGAATGCTGGAGCCGGCTGGTCCTCTCAGACAACTCAATGGGTGTATCGCGGGAAGGGGTTAAAAGCACGCACCAGGGATACATGTATTGGGGATTGTAGTAGCACTAACCTGCCTTAGTTGTGATGTTAGGTGGCTAATAAATAATTGGACTGCATTTTCATGTAGGATTCATATGATTGTGGTTGCATATGCATGCGTGATGATATGTTTTACTCGGGCTCAGCAGGGCTCACACTCTGTTATATATGCTTTTCTATTAGATGATTGTACAGGTGGATGCCACTGTGGCGGCAAGGCTCATTACGCGGAGGAGAGCCTTGGTGGGTATGACCATATTGGTGTGGACCCCGACGGAGGTTATGTCGATGGACCGAGTGTTCTCGATGACCACTAAGGACTGACCCGTGAAGGGTTTTGACATGGATGCTTGTTACACCCGCACCCCAAATATACTCAAATACCCCGGCAATTTAGACCTTATCTAAGGGTAATGCCCTATAGCCATGGTCAACACTGATGATCTTGAACTTAAATTATTATAAAAAGAATCCTCTCAAAGTTTTGGAAGTGTGGGTCAAAGCCCCGCAATTTTCCTTGAAGTTTGGGCCATGACAATAGCACCGGAGTCACGACCGGATCCACTATTGGTGAGTCCGATCGATAATCCGCCCGTGCTATCATCAGCCTTTTTGGTTTATTTTCCTATAGGACCCACATACCCGTGTCCCGGACACTCTAATTGGACTCTTGGACCATATGGAACTCTACCCTCACCATTGATTGGATTATTTAAACCATGAAGTGGGGCCCACAAGGCTTAACTTAAGTAATTAATGGGTTTTATACACCCTAACCTAAACAAAATAGACCTTAGAGGACAATTAAGTCTTATGGACTTAGGGTGCAACCCAAACAGATCCTAACTAACTAAATGAACCTAATGGTCTAAGACTTGGACCAAACAAGCCCTAAGACCTAACTAAAACCCATTTAAGGCCTAAGGGATTAAACACATTCTAAGGACCTAAACCAAACATGGCCCTAAAGCCCATTTTAGTTATTTATGGGATGAGCTTTTTAGCACAATCACATTTCTCCCATTTGCTGAAACCGGACAAGAAGAAGAAGGAGAAGAAGAAGAAGAAGAAGCAGAAGAAGAAGAAGAGAAGGGAAGGGAGAAGAGAGAAGGCTGCTGCCCTCTCCTCCTACACCTCATCTCGTTCCTCCCCTCTTGCTGTCCGGAGAAGGAAAAGAAGAAAAGGAAAGGAAAGAAAGGAAGGAGGAGAAGAAGAAAAAAAAAGGAAAGGAAGAAGAAGAAGGAGGTTAAAGAAGGGGGCTCACTTAGCCCTAGGTTTTGGCTCTCCATTTGAGGTAAGTGACATCTCCCATCTCTCCCTCTCTATTTCTCTAATTTCTAGTTTAGGTTTGGGATTTTAAGATTGGGAATAGCTTGGGTTCCACTTGCGACCCAATGCTCTTGTGTTAGAGCTTGTTCTTGGTTCCTTTGGGTGCCATTGCACATCCTTAATCCTCCCAATGGTGTGTTATACAACCTAAGCCATGAAAACCTAAGGATTTCACCCAAAAATCCAAGATTGGATTGAGAAATTAGATATAAACCATAGTTGCCTTAATGCTTTGTGCCATTAGGGTTATTAGGACCCAATTGAGCCTTAGAAATCATCCCTATAAGCCCTTGAAGCCATTGGGGGCCTTGGGAATCAATTTGGATGCAATTCAGAGTTGAAAAACTCAGTTTTACTGTGAGCGGACTCAGCAGCAGACTCAGAATCGTGCATCCGCCTGTGGATCCGCCCGCTTGGGTGTGTCTCGGGTGTGTCTCAGGGTTCGACCGGATGCACGGGCGGACTCACATAAATTGAATCCATTCGTGGATCCGCCCGCAGTTTACAGCATGACCATTGTTTAGTATTTTGGCTGTAACTTTGTCGATACATATCGTATCGATGTGATTCAAGTTGTGTTGTAAAATAAACTCGAAGGGATACATTTTTTATGAAGAAACTGTAGACCTAATCTAGATAAAAGACCTTAAAAAGTGGGCCCAAACCCAACTGATATATTTTGACAACAACTTAGGAACATGACTTTAATCTGGTGACCTCGCCCACATTGTGGCTGCTTGTGTAAGACTTAGTAAACCTTATTGGGGATTAATTACTACCTAAAGTGCCCCCTAAATGTATTAATTAATTAACCTATCAGGGTGCCAAGGCCTACCCTTAATGCCCTCAAAACCCCTTTGCTGTCCTAAGGGACTTGTGACCTCAACCTAGAAATGGAAAATCCTAAGGAGAGACCAAGCTATGGAATCTCCCAAGACCAATGAATGATATGAGACATTATGCCCTTAGGAAGGTTTAGGACACCCTCCCCTAGCTCATGAGACTATTGGATCTCAAGAAGAAGGTTGGGAATCAGACTGACTTAAGGATTTCATTTTTAGAATTTCTTGTCTATAACACTTAGGGCTCCTCTTAGGACCCGTCCACACTTTCTAACCGTATGTTTCACGTATCCCTAGGCTACCTAACCAGTGCGAGAGAGCATATATCAAGGTAATTCATACCGAACACATTGAACGATATCCAAATTATTGTGAGTGGGTTCTGGGTGATTTTGTTGGGTTTGAATATTATAATATGCAAATATTAAGCATGCTATTATATAAATATAAGCATTGTGCACATTGTATCTCTTATCTCATATATGAACTATTATGAATGTGATAGTATGCTCACCACTGTATCGGGCTATGGTGCCGGGTGTGCCGGTACCAGAACCCCATTTTATTTAATTATGAAAACTGTTATATGCCATCCTGATCTATATGTGCCGGGCCGTGCTGGTACTCGGGTACTAGATGGAATGGGACATTGATGTACCCGGAATACCTCTCAGGATGATAGGATTTGCATGTAGTATATATGCAGCTAGGATACTTGTTCACTTATGCTACGACCCTTACCAACAGGGGTTTATGTGTTGGATAGTCTGAGCACCTGTGGTCTATGGAGGTGGGAGAGGCCAGGACAGGGGTAGTGATGACTATCGGGGTCTGCCACTGGGTGGTCATGATGGTTTCTACCGGCGCAGGTTCCTTTGTGATAATTGAGGTTTCACTAGGGTGATAGGATAAGTGACCCTTAGTGTCTCTTGAGTTATCACAGTAGCATATACTTGACTGATAGAATTTGTGTGCAAGGTAGAAAATGAATCTAACATTGGCATGTATTATTCTGTTTGATATTGATTGTGTGACGTATGTGCATTCCCCTTTGCTCTCTCACTAGCTAGTGTAGCTAACCCCGTTGCGCAACCCCTTTTTAGTTGATATGCAGAAGGTACCACTCTTGATGAGCACCGTAGGATGCTAATAAAGTGGAGCCGGTGGCTGTGACTTGGATGTAGATGTACACCCAAGATTGGTGCCCTTGGGGCAATTATTTATTATTAAAATTTCTATCTTCATTCCACAATCATGTATAAACTGTATGTTTATTTATAAGGAGAGTAGTGAATGGTTACAAATATTGAAATTATACTATGTGTTATCATTAGAGAACTGATGCTCCATAATTTCATATGATTTAATTTAATTTCGCTTTCACTATCTCTGTATTTGGAACGGTTTATTCCATCTGGAACGTTCCTTTCTGTTATCAAAAGGTGATGATAGGATGGACTGTGGCTCGGGACACTGTATCTGTGATCCAGGTAGGTATTGGGATGACACGTGTTGTCCCAATCACCCCCTATTGTGGCAAAATATCTTACATCGGGATGGGGGCGTGACAATGCTGGTGATGCTACTTTTTATCTAGGGGACTCCTTTTTTACTTTGTCAAGAGTTTATCCCCGTTTCTACTTTTAGTCTTTCTCTTTCTTCTTAGGGCTCGAGTTGTCTTGCTCTGTATATATATTTTCCTTTTTATTTCAACTTGTGTATTTAATATCTTTTACTATTCAGTTTGTGGGTGTGAAAGAGAGAATGATTCAGCTTACTTATGTATATAACAATCATTTCTTGTACTGCTACGCTTCCTTTTCTTTTAATGTAACTATAGTTTCTGCAGCACTCTGAGTTTACATGTGGTAATACTGTGGATGTGTGTTTATGAATGTATTAACTGCTTCTAGATCCGTGGGATTTGGTGGATTACTGTTACGTAATTCGGGTCACCTACCTAATCCTCCCAGGGGGTGGTTTGGGATGTGAAAGAGTGGTATCAGAGCGTGAGGCTCTTTTTACATTCACAGACGGCATAATAGGAATTAATAAATTACAAATAATAAAACAAGCAATAATTAAAATCTACAGGGGTAGCTGTAAATAAAAAGATAGGATGCATATTTACATTAATAAAAGGGTTAACTGTGGCCGGAGCCACTACATAGAGTTTAAACTGGAAGTGCTACTTCCAAAATACATAAGCTGACAAAAAAAAAAAACTAGTACATAAACCTTGGTAAAAAAAAAAAAGATAAAAGTCAGAACTATATCAAAATAAGTCAGACTGAACATAGGAAGCTTGAGCTGGAATGCTACTCTGGTGGAGGTAAGTCGCTCGGTGGAGGCTGAGCCTATCATGAGTCGATGCGATAATAAGTATCCTAGAAGTCCAGGCGTTACTCTACAGAACCCACTCTCCCCTCCATGGATGAGAAGCCCCGATCCATCCTAACAGACATGTCCGTGAGCTGGGTGCGAAGGCCCTGGAACTATGACATCATGTCAGACCAACCATAGGACTCTAGCACCTGTGAACTGGTGGTACCGATTGCCTCATATGAGGGCAAGTCAGTGAACTATGCTCCAATCCCCTTTAAGTCGCCTTGCTCCTCTAGGCCAACTCCTTGCTCCTGTCCCTGCTCCATCTGATCTCCCTCCTCTGGATCACTCTCTGGCTCCCTTGGCACCTTTATCTTCAGGATCGAGGTCTTACTGATAGGTCTAGACCTGTCCCTATCCATGTACTCTCCATCTAGGGGAACATCAAAATGTCTAAACACCAAGGTTAGGAACTTCCCATACAGTAGGTTCCCATCAGAAGGGTTTTGGGCATGATTCAACATCGCCTGCAGCAGTAGATACGAGAGGTTGATCACTGGACCCCCTTTTGCAGCTCCCAGTAGGCAGTAGGTGATGTAAGCCCTCAACATAGAAATACTCCCCCTATTCCTGCCCTTCGGGTAGATGTTACATGAAACACATCTACTGATGATCCTCGCACTAGGCTTATAGTCAGCCTCGGACTTAGGGACCCTCTCCGAACCAGTCAAGGCCTTGAAGACCATCCCCCTGGTCTCCAACGAAAACATATTTGAGATATCCACCCTGGGCTTATAGTAACATCTCTCGCCTATGTCAAGCAGCCCAAGGATCTCTGCCAAGATGGCGGTGGTGAGTCTAATGTCCACGCCTTTCACTCTACTCTCTAAACCAAACTCATGTGCCCCAGATGGCACTAGATTATAGTAGAAGTACCAAACCAAGTTTGCATAACATGGCTCAGAGGGTGACAACATAGATGCCCAACCTAGGGTGTTAAACCTAGAATACAAACTGTATTGGTGGAAGTCATCCACCTGTACCCATCTCCCATTCACTATATTTTTTGAACTACACTTGACCCAATCTCTGGAGTGCTCATACCTAGAAAACAAGAATCGATTAGGGGTGTCAATAATGCCCGGCTGGCCTGAACCTGGCCCGGACCCGACCCTGATTTAATTATAAACATTTATATATCTGAAAATACCAAAATGCCCACAAAATACCCTAATCCCATATTCCCTATTTCCCTTTTCGTTTTCACTTTTCACCCTTCATTCTTCATCCACGAGAACTGAGAAAGCCGCCACTCGACTAGCCTTCTTCTTCCTCGGTTCCTCCTTCCCAGATTTACATTAAGGTAGTTTAGGGAGTACTCACTCAGTAGTTGAACTTTGCATCACTCAAAAAATTTTTGATTCTCACAAGCGTCTTTATTTTGTTTTGTTTTGTTTTATGTAGGCTGAGAAAATCATAAAACTTGCAGAAACTGAATCGCCTAATCCGAAACTCATACTTCTTCAAGCTCCGAACCTCGATTAGCCTTCTTCTTCACTCACAAAGGTACGTTCGTTCCCTCCCCTTCTCTATCTCAGTTCATCCTTTTATGCAATAATTAAACAACTGTAGAAGAAGGGTTCATAAGCTACTATAATTAAAATTTAGAGCTTTCTCTCTCTCTCTCTCTCACTCACCCCACACAAACACAGAGAAAGTTGAAAAAAAAAAATTAATACAGAGAAGGGGAATTGAAGTGTGAAATGGGGCTAGACCTTGAAATCCTTTTAGGGCTCTGCCAACCTTTCGAGCGCAAGCCTCACAATACATATCAACTTTGAGAACGATCTCCTGAGGCTCTTCAGCTTTCTTCTCCTCTTCTTTCTTTTCTTCTTCTTTCTTCTTCTTCTCTTCTGTGCCTCCTACCTCTTTCTTCTCCTCTTCTTTTTTTCCTTCTTCTTTGTTCTCCTGCCATAATGTTAGAGTAAAAAATACCTTCTAGATCAGCCCCTTTCAAATCTCTAATTACCAACTACATTCAAAACCCAAACAAAAATTATATTCCAAATATCAGTATTGACAAGAAATTTGCTCAGAAACTAGTGTAATATACTTACTTCACCCATCTCTACCCAGATAGGGAGTAGCAAACTGTGCCTAAGACTCTCTGCTACCAAATAATTTCTTTGGTGCAAACTGCAAAAGTTGTAGAGTACTACTTAGAAATGCAAAAACAAAAAAACCCCTTCTTAGATGAGTTGGATTAGATAGTGGGAAAGAAGAACATACAATCCTTGCTTTTCCTTCTTATTAGGAGAGGGCAAATCTCTCTCTCTCTCTCTCTCTCTCTCTCTCTCTCTCTTCTGTGTCTCTGTGTATGTGTGGTGGTGATGTGGTTAAGTAAGTGGGGGTGGAGATTCTGAAATGCTGATGTAGAATCCTCTAATGCTGACTAAACTTAGCAGCGGAGATGGTTTCTGGCAGCCATACATATTTACTGACCTTCCAATGACCTTTCCAAGGAAGCAGTTGTAATGAGTTTTGTATGAAATATCCTATCTTTTTTTCCAGAAGGCCCCACGGCCAAGGAAGGATTCACAAAATTCAAAACCATTTGCAAATTTCAAGTATCTGCAACTACAGTTTTGACTTTTGAGTACTACAGTTTTGACTTTTGAGTACCAAATCATGGTACTGATAGTGTATATGAGTAGTTAATAAATTACCTTTGTAAGTTTTGTCTTGCTCTTCCATGTAATGGTGAGCTCTTGGCATTTGTCAAATTGCATATGTTTTCCCATAGAATATACAGGCTGTTACTTTATGCTTTATAGTCTGAAGCTAGGGCTGTGCTTGGTATATATTCTCAAAATAGATTTTGGGTCTACAACACATTCTAAAACCTGATTCTTCTCTATTTTCTCGAATTAGAGTGCATTCTAGACCCACAATCTACTCTGAGAATGCATACCAAACAAAGCCTAAAACAAGCTTTTCACTGGTTTTGTAAATTTTTTAATCCCCTATTACACTAAATTTGATGTTAGGCTCATACATTTAATCTTTTTGTAGTTCGTATTTGTAGTAGTGTAGTTTTCTTAAAATCAAGCAACTATGAAAAGACAAGATTGGGGCTTGTTTAGCAATAGATAAAGTATTAAAGGTGGCTGCTACTGAGACTTTAAGCACCATGTTAGAGAGCATGCTGTGTTTTTTTCAACTTATTGCTTCAAAGATCTTACACATGGCTGAATTTTTTAATTTGTACAGATCTCAATGGAGGAAAACTCAAATCCAAGGCAGCCAAACTCAAGTTCAAATCAACCAAATTCAAATCTGCTTGTTAGCTAATATTTTCTTTGACATCTGCTTGTATTAATAGAGTTTTCCCCTCATTTTTGGCATTGTTTTTTTTTTTCAGGAATCCCAGATTCAAGCATATCATAGAGATGGATGTTGCTGTGATTGATGGTTGATTGTGGCAGTATTTTTATTCATGGATGATTGTGGTAGTAGCATTTTTATGGATGTTTGTGACAGTATTTATATGGATATTTGTAGTAGATTACTATGGATGATTGTGGTAGTATTTTTATGATGTTTGTGGAAGTATTTTACTTATGGATGTTTGTGACAGTATTTTTATTTATGGATGTTTATGGTAATATTTTTATTTATAGATTTTTATAGATGTTTGTGAATTATTTTTATTTAAATTTACAAGTCCCTCTCTCCCTCTCTCTCCTTCCCCTCTTTTTCTTCTTCTTTAAAGAAATTTTCAGGTTTTTTTTAGATATATTCTTTGATATATATCAATCAGGGTCAAGACAGGGTCAAAACAGGGTCAATCAGGGCCAACCCGACCTTGCCCGACCCTATCAGGGTCGGGTCAGGCCGGGGCAGGTCAGGGAAAACCCTGGTAGGGTCGGGTCAGGGTTGAGGGTTTCTTGACCCTGCCAGGGTTGGGTCAGGGTCAGGGTTTAGGTTAAAACCTCTAGGGTCAGGGTCAGGGTTTAGGCAGGCCCGGCCCAACCTGACCCATTGACACCCCTAGAATCGATCAAATTCTGGCTCCTCTGAGGAAGAATCCTCTCTAGGTGAGGAAGGTGGCACAGAAGATGAAGAAGGCTCGGGATCTGACAGTAGCCTCTTGTGTGCTACAAATTTCCTCGCCGTACTATGCCTTGTAGACATAGTGCTGCAAAAAGGAAGAGATAAAAGAAATTAGGGCACACATGCTGGCTAATAGGACAAGGGTAGGTTATTTCTCAATAGTAGACTGTCACAGTAAGAATAAGATTCATAGGGATTTAAAATATTTCTTTTTATTTTATTCGTTGAAAATAAATAAATAAATATATATATATATATATATAAAAGAAAAAAAAAAGAATTTATAGTGTGTGTTTTTAATATTAAATATCATGTGCCTATTGTCATGCGTGTACGAACCATGGTTGAGTGATGCTATGCAAACTCGAACATAGGTCTGTAGGTATGTTGTATTATGTAATTATGGGATTTTAGGGAGCATAGACCCCACCATACCCACAACCTAGTTTAACTAGGAATAGGAACCTATTAGGCTACCGAGTCAAAATTGAATCCCGTAGGTACTAAGACACCTCGAGCCAACCCATTTATTTCTCCTGCTCATGATTACTTAATTTCCTACAGTGTGTACTTAATTCTTTTAATTAAGTAACCATAGTGGCTAGATACTTAGAACTTCTTCATGACAGGACCTTGCTGTGTTGTTTGGGCTTGGAGACCCCAACAACATGCGATACATTAGGCGACTAAGAAGGAAACTGATCCGGATATGTGAGACACAAGCCCGTGTTGTGCACCAATTGGTAGTTTACTTAGCTCTTGCGGACACTAGTGGACCCGTGGATCGAGCTATTTACCTATCCTTAGTAGATGAGGTTAGAGGTGACATAGCCTATCTTTATGTGCAGACTGTTATCACCAGTTGGCAGTTACAGAGACTTTCCTGGTAGACAGAAGTACATAATTAGGAAGATTATTATTAAAAAGACAGTTTTAATTCAAGATAACATTATGCATAACATGGCATAAAACACCCTCTGACATAAAACAAAAAAAAAAGAGAACAAGAACAGAATAATAGGCAAATTATACATCTTGTCGGAATGATAACACAATGATTCACTGGAACTGTGGAATAGGTAACGTATATATGTTAACTAGGAACTATTGATTGACCACAATAAGAAGTGATGGATTATTGAACGAGTACTATTTGACTCGGGCGCATGGCATTCTTTCGTTTCTACTACCTTTGCGAGTAGGATGATTGATCAACGGAGGGACATCGGGCATGATTTAGTAGTCAGCACGCCGACGGGTAGTATCGTGAGCTTAAAGGAAGTCTACGACCCCTGTCAGGTAGAAATTTGTGGGAAGAACCTGACCGCATGGTCGCATTGGTCAAGGTTCAATGGAGAAATAGTCCCATAGAGGAAGCATCGTGGGAACGCGAAGAGGAAATATAGGAAAAGCATCCCTAACTCTTTGAGCTACAACGTAAGCAAATTTTGAGGATGAAATTTTTGTAAAGTGGGGAGAAATGTCATACCCGCCCCTGACTGGCTGGGGATTTGAATGAAGGATAGGAACCCCTGACATGGCATCCAAACACACTTTGGAGTATCACGCTAGTGATTGAATTTAATGGAGAACCCCCGAGGATGTCCTCCTACATGTCGGTCAAAAGAGGGATTGCAGACCTTTGCAGTTGTACAGCCCACTGCATAATGTACAGCTTGAACTCCAAGTATTCTCTCTCCTCCTCATAAATGTGGGGTTCACACCTAAAAAAGAGTGCAAATTACCCTGGGTGAGGTATAGGTGTAAGGCCCAGACCTTGGGCTAAACCCCTATGCAAGCCCAAAGTGATACAACTTTGCTATATTCTCTGGGTGATGCACTGGGCGATGCACACAACACCCAGTGCAAAGCCCAGAGTGGGAAAAATGGATATTTTAATCAGCAGATGTGTGGGGACCACCCATACTGGCCATGAACATCCTCCATAGGTTGATGGGAATCTGGGGAACCACCTCATACCCTTGGACCCCTATGGACCCCACCAGAATGCCCAGAATGACTGAGAATTAGTCTAAAAATGCATTTTGAAAAGGGAGCTAAGCAGCCAAAAAGGCCTTAGTAGAAGGCTGGTCTATAAATAGAAGACTCGGCTCAGTTTTAGAACTGTAGTCCACTATTGAAACCGTAGGAGAGAAAATAAGAGAGAAAAGAGAAGGAGAGAAAGAAGAAGAAGAAAGGAAGGAAAGCTGTCCTTACCTCCAAGCTCAGCCCCAGCAGCCTACCCAACCTGATTCAGGTATAAAACTATACCTACATATACTGCTATGCTACTGTTCTCTATTTATCTTCATGGATCTCAGTGCTTAGGTAGCATTTTTGGTCATGGGTAGCCCAAAGCAGCTAGGGGCTGCCATGAACCACCATAGATCTAACATGCAAACATGATGCATGGAGGATTTGAGCATTTTGAGGTGTTTTTGGTTGCTATTGTACATCTAAGACCGAAATCCAACTCTGTGACAGACTGCACTGCACTGTTGCACTAAGAACAGGCCGTCTGGGCTTAGATCTGTGCACACAGGCTGCTAACCACCTAGCTGTGGGTTGCTGCAGCCCTAGACCACCCTAATCCATATAGGAACAGCCTTGCATGCAGCCCAAATCATGACCAGCAGTTGGAACTCAGCTAGGTTACTATTCACTGGGCTGTCTGGGCAGCTCCTGGCTGCCAAATGGTGGGCCTAGGTCATGATCAGTGTGGACCAGTGCAAACAACACCCCATGAGGTCCACAATGACCTAACATGTATGGGGGATTGATCAAGGCACTGCCTATGGTGCAAAACCTTGGAATTGGAGCCTATTCACGTTCTAAACAGGCTCTGGGTGATGCACACATCACCCAGAGACATCACCCAGAGAATTAAAATGTGTATTCTGCAGATCAGACCTTGGGGGCTTCCACAAATGGACTATAAACAATGTAATGAGGTGGTAAATGACCAAAATACCCCTCCCCACATCTGTCCATAATTATGAACACTTTGGGTACCCAAGTGGGCCCCACAGGGCTTGGAGTCCTACAACACTGCTGGCCTGGGGACTGTGTTGTGTTGTGACATAGAATCATGTACTATAGTGGTAAATTACCATTTTGACCCTAGACCACATTCTCCGGATGATGCACCGATACATAGGCCTAAAGCCCAGTGCAAGGCCCAGAGAATTCCAAGTAATCTCAGACTGGGCACCGAGTCAAACCAGTGAGCCTCTAGATCAACAATAGGACATCCAAAAATAGTTGGGAATATTAAATGACATATTTTTTATTTATACTTTAGGATCTGACCCCGCGCTCGAGGTACACTGCTAGACTGTAGCTAGAACTGAAACAATGACTGATCTCATAGAACCAGACCCAGGTGAGTGAAATGTTATCGTGTATGTACGTGTAACTTAAGTAATATGTTGAATCTAATTTTCATGACATTAATATTATAATTCGTGTTTAACTTCAAATCTTATAATTATTACAACACTGTGTTTGATAAACCCAAAGCCACACCAACCAATTAGAGGCTGCCACGTGCCTGGACCAAGGAGGTGGACCATATCAGGGCCAAGAGAAGACCAAGCGCAGGCGCCGACCATCGATACCCAAAGGCGCGAACTCCCTTGGGTGCAGCCACCCTTGGGCGCCAACCCCCTCGGGCACGGCCACCCTTGGGCGCCAACCCCCTTGGAGCGTGGAACCCCCTAGGGTGTCGACCTCCCTCGGGCGCCAACCCCCCTTGGGCGTGGACCTCCCTCAGGCATCAACCCCCTTTGGGTGACAACTTCCTTGGGTGCGGACCCTTATGTGCACGCATAGACACATGGATTGAGGCACGGGTACCGGGCAGACGTAGATCAGAGTACCACCGTCACCATCTACAAGACACGCACCGTCTCTAGGACTCTAGGCCACTGCCTACCAGTCACGTAGTCTGGAAACCTCATTTATCACGTAGATAGGTCGATCCATCAAGGATACCAAGTCTATCATGATACTACGTCTCACAGAAAGACAACTACCAAGTCTATCATAACACTACGTTTCACAGGAAGACAGCCAATCAAGGATGAGCCCTGCTGCTCAGGGACTCTATCAACTATGAAGACTACTCACCATCAATCGGGACTCTCCACACCGCCACACCCCACTATAAAAGGGAAGGTACTCTACCCCATAAAATAGATCTTGAATAGTATTATTCATCTATTTGTTCAGGAGACCTGACTTTGGCATCGAAGAGTCCTAGGTCGGAACCACACCGATTCTCCTTTTTCATCCCCTGGTTCTTTTGCAGGTTACAGCACTCGAAAGGACCCTTAAACGATTTTCTGATGCAACAGATTGGTGCCATCTATGGGAACGACGCTAGCCATCATATCTACTAGCTTGTTTCCATACCTGTTCAGTAATGGCACCATGAGGCAAGAAGATGTGAATTCACCTAGAGGGGGCTGAATAGGTGAAGGTAGGGAAATTAAAAACTTATGCAGAAATAACCAAGTTACCAATGTAAAGACAAGCAATGAATAAATAAATAAATCAAAGAGTGACATAAGAGATTTATAGTGGTTCGGCCAACACTTGCCCATGTCCACTCCTCTCGCCTTAGAGAGAATTTCACTATATCAAATCTTGAGTAAGAGCAAGAGAACTCGTACAACTCTTGAGAAACAAGCAAGAGGACTCAACAACTAATCTTGATTTAATGAGCAAGAGGACTCAAACTACTCTTGATTTCGAGCAAGAGAACTCAACCAACTTGTCAAGCCCTGCCCTTTGACTGGATGGAATCTGACTGAAGTGCAGGAACCTCTGATCAGGAAATTAGATTCACTGTGGAGCATTGCTCCAGTGATATGGATCAATGAGGAAACTCAGTGCATGTCCTCCTATACACCTGTGAGAAGATGGATAGCAGACCCTTGCTCTTGTACAGCTCACAGCCTGATGTATGGCTTGGATCCCAGGTAATCTCTCTCCTCCTTCAAGTGCTCTGAAAAATCATGTAAAAACCCATGGTGGGTATGTGGGGACAATACCCTAACCCAGGGTCAAACCCCTGTGCTTTTTCCTTTTGAATTCTGTTGCGAAAATTCTCTGGGCGATGGCATTGGGCGATGCAGCAACGCCCAGAGACATCGCCCAGTGGCTGATTTTGCATATATTTAATTATTATAATTATGGGGACCACCCAACTTGACCATGGACACTCTCCACTGATAGAGGGGACTCTGAGGGACCACCTCATATCCTTGGTTCAGTGTGGACCCCACCAGAGAGCCCTGAACTGGACAGAATCAGTTCCAAAAATCAGTTTTTAAAAGAGGGGACTATTGCCAAACAGACCTTAGTTGGCTTTTGGCTATAAATAAGAGGCCTTGGGTTCATTTTAGAACCCTTGGCAAATCTGAATCCGAGAAAGAGAGGAGAGGAAAGAAAGGAGAGAAAGAAGAAGAAGGAGAAGGAGGAAGAAGGAAGGAAGGTGGGAGGCTGCTGCCATCACCTATAGGGACTGATTCAAGCTCCCTCAGCCATATTCAGGTATAAAAATCCCCTGTGTACCTGCTGTTCATGATCTCCTTCCTTTGCATGCTGTGTTTTGCAACCCTGGGCAGCCCAGACAAGCTAGGATTTGCCCAGTTTTAGTCCAGATCAGCCATGCAGACCTTGTGTATGGTAAATCTGAGATTTTTTATTGAAAAAGAAAATTTAGATATGCTGCTGCCTTGGGCAAAATCTGGGCACTACCCAGATCCCCTTCTGGCTGTTGGATTGAAGCCCCAACTGCAAGCAAGGGCTGTAGAGACCAAACCCTAGGTGGTTGCAGCCCTGAAACCCTGTTATACATCCGTTTCTAGCCTTGTATGTGGCTGAATCCCAAGTTTTCAGATTTGCAAAACCCTGAACACTATTACCAGGGTTATTTGGGCAGCCACAATCAGCCTGACTGGAACCCTGATGGTGAAATCGATTGGACCATGATGTAGACCATTGCAAGGGCTACCCAGATCCCTAAACATGTAGAGGATCAACTGTGGGCCTAGCCCTGCAAAGCCCAGCCTTGGAAATTCAGCCTGAGTCTATTCTACAGGCACTGGGCGATGCAGACATCGCCTAGAGCTAATGCCCAGTGAAGGAATCTTTTGATATAAAAGGGCAGAACTATAATTTCCTATGGGTAATGATCCTTGGACACTGTCGGATGTGGGAAATGACAAAAATGACCTTCCCCACATCTATCCATAGGTGAAAATTGGTTTGGAACCCTAAGTGGGCCCTGCAGGTGACTGTGCACTGTTGTGATTGATTTTTACTATGCTGTCCAGACTTGGACAGCTGTTTATTATGATGTAAAATATATTGGGCCAGCTCAGACCTAGTAGCAGGTGCGGACACTGATAATGACCAAGATGCCCCTGTGCCCTAGGCATTGGCCCATGCATCGGGACATGACCTAAGATCCAGTGTAAGGCTCGGTGTTTCCAAATGAGACCAACTAGACCCCGGGTCAACCCAGTAAGATAGGGTAACCCTAGGACACCAGTTTAGGACCAATAACTGAATAAAACACTGTTTGATTTTGGTATCTAGGACTTGATCCCGTGCTCGAGGACAACAATCAGACAACAGCTGGAACTGAATTTATGACTGAGTACCTAGAACCAGGAACTGGTGAGTGAATGATACTATCGTATGTGTAAATGCAATTGTGATCTGATGCCGGCTATTAATAATTGAATCTTATCTGTTATGCTATTTACATACTTATAATCAAAGTTACTCAAATCACTGCATAATGACTGTTGTCGATCAACATTGCGAAATGATTATGGTGATTGTGATTGTTAGAATAGATGCCGTACTCGACTTGGAAATGAGGCCTACGGTAGCCCGTACTATGAATACGGTTGACACTGCTTGACTCATACTATACCATATAGACATGGAGCTAGAGTTTCATCACCCGTGCTACGAACCCTTGCCAGTAGGGGTTAAGGTGTTGGATGCCTGGGAAGCAATTATCAGGGAGTGAATAGGATCGGAACACCGAAAGGTGCAAATATCGGAACACCAAAAGCTGCAATTATTAGAACACCGGAAGATGCATATATCGGAACACCGAAAGGAGCAAATATCAGAACACCAAAAAGTGCATAGATACAGAACACCTATATGGTGTATGAGGGAAGAAACGGTTGTTTACCAGGATAATCACAGAGGGCTGGTCGGGCTGACCTAGGAATTGTTGCTGGAGCCGACTGGTTTTCTCCGACAACCCCATGAGTATATCGCAGGAAGAGGTAACCAAGCCTACACCAGGGATACACTCGCATGGGTGTGGCTAAGACATTTAGGGTACCTAGGGTTTGTAGGTGATTTAGGTTATATGATATAAACCAATTATTCCCTAGTTAAGTAGCGTTCAACAACATACCTGTCATTACGTTGGGGTTTGCCTCAGCTTCTTCATTGGTTAGAGTGTACACCTTCCCTTGCATCCAATTGTCTCATGGCTGAAATGGCCTGGCAAGTAAGATGAAAGACCAACCAAGGGACATTGGGCATGAGCTAGTAGTCAGCACGCCAACAGGAAGCGCCGTAAGTTTGAAGGAGGTTTACGATCCCTGTTAAGTCGAAATTTGTGGGAAGATGTTAACCACTTGGTTGATAAAAATGGAAATAAATGATTTTGACATAATACTAGGCATGGATTGGTTATCTACCTATGGTGCAAACGTCTTATGTGAGGAGAAAAAGATAGGGTTTAAATTAGAAGATGGATTAGAGTTCACCTACCAAAGTGAACCAAGGAGAAAGACTAGAAGGGTAACGTTATCCGCACTCCAAGCATAGAAGATACTAGAAGAAGGATGCCAAGGCTTTTTGGCCACTGTGATAGACACGGAGGCGAAGGTAAAACCCTTGGAAGAACTCCACGTCGTCAGAGACTTTCCTGATGTATTTCCAGAAGATCTGACTCAGCTGCCGCCGAACCGCGATATAGAGTTTGCGATCGATCTGATTCCTGGTGCAGCACCGGTATCTAAAGCACCCTATCGAATGGCACACATCAAATTAAAAGAATTGTAGGCACAACTTCAAGACCTGCTAAAGAAAGGATTTATTTGACCCAGTGTGTCACCTTGGGGAGCACCCGTGCTGTTCGTGAAGAAAAAGGATGGAAGCATGCGGCTGTGTATCGACTATCATGAATTGAATAAGCTGACAATTAAGAATCGATATCCTTTGCCGCGTATTGACGACCTTTTTGATCAGCTATAAGGAGCAAGAGTTTCTCTAAGATTGATCTTAGGTTAGGATACCATCAACTAAAGATCAAGAGTGGTGACATCCATAAAACCGCATTCCGAACTCGATACGGGCATTATGAATTTTTGGTATTATCGTTCGGACTAACCAACGCCCTCGCAGCATTCATGGATATGATGAATAGAGTGTTCCATGACGTGCTAGATAAGTTCATCATAGTGTTTATTGACGACATCCTAGTATACTTCAAGAGTGAGGAGGAGCACGCGCGACATCTTACATTTGTGTTACAGCGGCTGTGAGAACACCAGCTTTATGCCAAGTTCAGTAAGTGTGAATTTTGGCTCAACCAAATTGAATTCCTGGGACATATTGTCACCAAAGATGGCATCAAAGTAGACCCTGACAAGGTGAAAGCGGTGCTAGAATGGGAAACTCCAAAAAATGCCATGGAGATCCGAAGTTTCTTAGGTTTGGCTGGGTATTACCGTCGATTTATTGAAAATTTCTCACGTATTTCGGTGCCCATGATGAAACTCACCAAGAAGGGCACCAAATTTGAATGGAATGAGGCATGCAAGAAGAGTTTTCAAGAATTGAAGGATCGATTAGTGTCAGCCCCAGTACTGACCATTCTAGATGGAACCGGGGGAATGGTAGTATATACAGAGGCATCTAGAACCGGCCTAGGTGGCGTCTTGATGCAGAGAGGAAAAGTGGTCACATATGCCTATAGGCAATTAAAGGAGCGCGAGAAGAACTACCCCACACATGACTTAGAATTGGCAGCGGTAGTCTTCGTATTGAAAATTTGGTGACACTATCTCTACGGTGAAAAGAGTGAAATCTTCAGCGATCATAAAAGCCTGAAGTATTTCTTCACCCAAAAAGAATTGAACATGAGATAGAGTCAGTAGCTGGAGTTGGTAAAGGATTATGACTGTGAAATCCAGTACCACCCTGGCAAGGCCAATGTTTTGGCGGATGCGTTAAGCAAACAATCTCAGACTGTAGCTCTCGCATCCTTGGTCGTGAGTGAACAACTAATAGAGGAAGCTCAGAGATTTGATTTGGAGCTCGTGATCGGAGAAGTGGCTATACAATTAGCAGCAATGGATCTACAGCCATCAATATGAGAGGAGATAATTGTAAAGCAAGCATTGGACCCCGAGCTAGCCAAAATTATATTGGAAATTCAACAAGGTGCCCACAAAGACCCAAATTTTTTATTGGCCCAAGATGGAGCATTGAAGTTTCGCGATAGATTGTGCGTGCCAGATGACTATGATGTTCAAGACCGAATTTTGAAAGAGGCGCATAGCTCACCCTATACTATCCACCCGGGAAGTACAAAGATGTACAAAGACCTGAAGAAATATTACTGGTGGATTGGAATGAAGCAGACCATAGCAATCTACGTGTCTAAGTGCCTCACCTGCCAACAAATAAAAGCAGAGAGACACCGACCGTATGGGTTACTACAGCCACTCCCCATACCTGAGTGGAAGTAGGAAAGAATCACTATGGATTTTGTAACAAATCGGCCCAACACTAGGAAGGGCATGAATGTAATTTGGGTAATTGTGGGTGGACTAACAAAGGTAGCTCACTTCTTACCGATTAAGATAAGTTATTTGATGGAGAAGCTTGCCCAGGTTTACATTGACAACATAGTCCGCTTACATGGCATGCCTGTCAGTATTGTGTCTAACAGAGATCCTCGATTTACTTTAAGGTTTTGGAGAAGTTTACAAAAGGCATTGGGATCTCAATTGAACCTTAGTACAGCTTTCCATCCGCAGACGGATGGACAGTCGAAAAGAACCATCCAGACTCTGGAGGACATGCTCCGAGCCTGTGTTTTGGAAATGAATGACAGTTGGGATGCCCACATACCTTTGGTGGAATTCGTATACAATAATAGCTATCACTCCACCATTGGCATGGCACCGTTCGAAGCACTTTATGGTAGGAAGTGTCGAACTCCACTCTACTGGGATGAAGTTGGTGAGCGGAAGTATCTCGGACCTGAAATGATACAAGCGACCTGCGACAAAGTGGATGTCGATCATAAGAGAGAAGATCATGGCAGCCCAGTCGAGACAAAAGAGTTATGCGGATAACCGGAGGAAGGATATTGAATTTGAGGTCGAAGAAAAAGTATTCCTTCGTGTGTCTCCAACTAAAGGATTACTACGTTTCAACAAGAAGGGTAAGTTGAGCCCAAGATTCATTGGTCCTTATGAGATACTCAATAGAGTGGGACCCGTAGCATACAGACTGGCTCTACCACCATCTTTATCAGGTGTCCACGATGTTTTTCCTATGTCAATGCTGAGAATATACATAAACAATCCGACACATGTATTATCAAATGAACCTAAACAGTTGGACGTGGATATGACTTACGAAGAACACCCCATGGACATACTGGATAGAAAAGAATATAACCTCCGAAACCGCACTGTCGCTTTCGTGAAAGTTCGATGGGGAAATAACCCAGTGGAAGAAGCTTCTTGGGAACGTGAGGAAGAAATGAAGGAGAAGTATCTTCAACTTTTTGGATTACTAGGTAAGCAAATTTCGAGGATGAAATTTTTGTAAGGTGGGGAGAAATGTCAAACCCTGCCCTCTGACTGGCTGGAATCTGACTGAAGTGTAGGAACCTCTGATCAGGCAATCAGATTCACTGTGGAGCATCGCTCCAGTGATATGGATCAATGAGGAAACTCAGTGCATGTCCTCCTATACACCTGTGAGAAGATGGACAGCAAACCCCTGCTCTTGTATAGCTCAAAGCCTGATGTATGACTTGGATCCTAGGTAATCTCTCTCCTCCTTCAAGTGGTGGGACCCACCCCTAAAAAATCATGTAAAAACCCATGGTGGGCATATGGGGACAATACCCTAACCCAAGGTCAAACCCTTGTGCTTTTCCCCTTTGAATTCTGTTGCAGGAATTCTCTAGGCGATGGCACTGGGCAATGCAGCAACGCCCAGAGACATCGCCCAGTCGCTGATTTTGCATATATTTAATTATTATAATTATGGGGACCACCCAACTTGACCATGGACACTCTCCACCGATAGAGGGGACTCTGAGGGACCACCTCATATCCTTGGTTCAGTGTGGACCCCACCAGAGAGCACTGAACTGGACAGAATCAGTTCCAAAAATCAATTTTTAAAAGAGGGGACTGTTGCCAAACAGGCCTTAGTTGGCTTTTGGCTATAAATAAGAGGCCTTGGGTTCAATTTAAAACCCTTGGCAAATCTAAACCTGAGAAAGAGAGGAGAGGAAAGAAAGGAGAGAAAGAAGAAGAAGGAGAAGGAGGAAGAAAGAAGGAAGGTGGGAGGCTGCTGCCATCATCCAAAGGGACTAATTCGAGCTCCCTCAGCCATATTCAGGTATAAAAATCCTCTGTATACCTGCTGTTCATGATCTCCTTCCTTTGCATGCTGTGTTTTGCAACCCTGGGCAGCCCAGACAAGCTAGGGTTTGCCAAGTTTTGGTCCAGATCAGCCATGCAGACCTTGTGCATGGTAAATCTGAGATTTTTTATTGAAAAATAAAATTTAGATATGCTGCTGCCTTGGCCGAAATCTGGTTGTGCATGGTTGCACTGCCTAGATCCCCTTCTGGCTGTTGGATTGAAGCCCAAACTGCAAGCCAGGGCTGCAGAGACCAAACCCTAGGTGGTTGCAGCCCTGAAACCCTGTTATACATCCATTTCCAGCCTTGCATGTGGCTGAATCCCAAGTTCTCAGATTTGCAAAACCCTGAACACGATTCACCAGGGTTATTTGGGCAGCCACAATCAGCCTGAGTGGAACCCTGATGGTGAAATCAATTGGACCATGATGTAGACCATTGTAGGGCTACCCATATCCCTAAACATGCAGAGGACCAAGTGTGAGTCCAGCCCTGCAAAGCCCAGCCTTGGAAACTCAGCCTGAGTCGATTCTATAGGCACTAGGTGATGCACTGTGAGATGCAGACATCGCCCAGAGCCAATGCCCAGTGAAGGAATCTTTTGATATAAAAGTGCAGAACTATAATTTCCTGTGGGTAGTGATCCTTGGACACTGTGGGATGTGGGAAATGACAAAAATGACCTTCCCCACATCTGTCCATAGGTGAAAATTGGTTTGGAACCCTAAGTGGGCTCCACAGGTGATTGTGTACTGCTGTGATTGATTTTTACTATGCTGTCAGGAGTTGGACAGCAGTTTATTATGATGTAAAATATGTTGGGCCAGCTCTGACCTAGTAGCAGGTGCGGACACTGATAATGACCAAAATACCCCTGTGCGCTAGGCATTGGCCCATGCACCGGGACATGACCTAAGATTCAGTGTAAGGCTTGGTGTTTCCAAATGAGACCAACTAGACCCCGGGTCAACCCAGTAAGATAGGGTAACCCTAGGACACCAGTTTAAGACCAATAAATGAATAAAACACTGTTTGATTTTGGTATCTAGGACTTGATCCCGTGCTCGAGGACAACAATCAGACAACAGCTGGAACTGAGTTTGTGACTGAGTACCTAGAACCAGGAACTGGTGAGTGAATGATACTATCGTATGTGTAAATGCAATTGTGATCTGATGTCGGCTATTAATAATTGAATCTTGTCTGTTATGCTATTTACATACTTATAATCAAAGTTACTCAAATCACTGCATAATGACTGTTGTTGATAAACATTGCAAAATGATTATGGTGATTGTGATTGTTAGAATAGATGCCGTACTCGGCTTGGAAATGAGGCATGCGGTAGTCCGTACTATGAATACGGTTGACACTGCTTGACTCATACTATACCATATAGACATGGAGCTAGAGTTTCATCACCCGTGCTACGAACCCTTTCCAGTAGGGGTTAAGGTACTGGATGCCTGGGAAGCAATTATCAGGGAGTGAATAGGATTGGAACACCGAAAGGTGCAAATATCAGAACACCAAAAGGCGTAATTATCAGAACACCGGAAGGTGCATAAATCGGAACACCGAAAGGTACAAATATCGGAACACCGAAAGGTGCATAGATACAGAACACCTATATGGTGCATGAGGGAAGAAATAGTTGTTTGCTAGGATATTCACAGAGGGCTGGTCGGGCTAACCTAGGAAGGAATGCTGGAGCCGACTGGTTTTCTCCAACAACCCCATGAGTGTATCGCGGGAAGAGGTAACCAAGCCTACAGCAGGGATACATGCATTGGGATTGTAGTAGCATAGATCAGACTTAGTTGTAATGATAGGTGGCTAATAATAAAACTGGACCTGCATATCATGTCAATCATGTGAACTGTGGATTGTGATTGCATATGCATACATGATGGATGTTATTTGCTCACGAGCTCGGTGGGGCTCACACTCTGTATATGTTGCTTTGTTCGTGTATGATCTTGCAGGTGGATGCCGCTATGGCATGGCGGGCTATCTCGAGGAGGAGAGTCCTGGTGTGTATGATGATGTTGGTTTGGACCCCGATGGAGGTCATACCAATTCTGCGTACTTTCTCGGTGGTTGTAGATGAAGACCGTTGAGGAGTGCTTTTGATGTTTGGTGTTGAAAACTCCTTTTTGTTTTGTTAGGAGGTTTTTCTATTTTTGGCCGTGGATCGGTTTTAGTTACTATTTTTGTTTTCTTTCTTTCTTTTGGGGTTGGGTACCCTAACCCTGTATATAATCATGTATGTAGTGTTGTACTTATTAGCTTATGTTTTCCTTCGTTGTGGGTTGTGTGTGCTGAGAAATGTAACAAACAAGTTTCTACATGTATATATTATCGCCATTTCCCATATCGCTATGCTTCCGGTTATTTGTTTAAATTGTAGATGTTCTGCATTACTCTGATCTTACTTGTGGTTAAGATGTAGATGTTGGTTCATGAATGTAAGCACTGCTTCTAGATCTGTGGGATTTGGCGGATTACCGTCGTGGAATTCAGGTCACCTACCCAATCCTCCCAGGGGGTGGTTTGGGGTGTGACACAACTTATGTAAAGTAAAGGTGGTACTAAGGGATTTACAATTATGTCAAACCTTAGTAAAGATGTGCTACCTTTCAATCTATGAAGCTTTAATGCAAATATGAATGAAGGGAGCTAAGTGAAATTGAATGCCTTGGATTAGTACTTGAATTCTCACTTGAGAGTGACTTGTTCTTTGAGGCTATTGATTGTGATTAGTAGTGGTGTTTAGAGCCTTAAACAAGTGGGTATTTATAAGATAGATGGCTTAAATTAATTAGGAATCTAGATTAGGATCGGATTCCAAAAGCCATATATAATCCGGTATGCTGGATTCTAATCCGATATGCCAGATTACCTAATTTCCATATTGAACAGGGGAATAACGATAAAAAATTAAAAGTCACATACTGATCCGATATGCTGGATGGCTATCTGGTATGCCGGATCAGGGCAAAATTAAGCCAAACAGAATCCGGTATGCTGGATGGTGATCTAGCGTATTCCGGAGGGCTACTGTGGCCAATTCCCTGAGATTCCCATTAATCTGGTATGCCGGATTAGGCAATTTTAGTGGAAATTATTCCAATTCCAATAAGGGTTTGGTTTGGGGGGTTTCAAACCCACATGGTCACATGTTTAAGGGGTCCAATTACCTCCTAAGGACATTCTAAATGGATGTATACGTGCGTGTGCACATTACATCATTTGTGTCTTAAATATCCAAGTACATAAGTACAAAAACTTCAAAAGTCTTCAATCTTCAATATGCTTCTTTAGTCTTCAAGTTTGACTCATTGACTTCCATCTCTTTGGAATCATCTTGAGCATTAATCTTGTATGTATTTGTATATGCTCTTGTGTTTGTTCTTGTGTAATGTCTTATGTACGCTCCTATATACGCTCCCCCTCACTTGGTGCTACTCTCTCATCTAAACATCTTAAACAAGTGTTAGTACAAGAGAGGTTTTATTTGTTATCATCAAAACCTAGATTGGAGGTTTCCAAGATTAGAGTAAACAGTGAGTGAGAAAAAGACAAAAAATTGAGGTTTAAATAGGCAAATAAATCTGCATAATAGTAAAAAAAGGGTAAAAAATCCTAACCGGTATACCGTTTCAGGATCCGGTATACCGTTTTGGGTCCAACGGCTATAAAGACAGCCAACAATGTTTATCCAGCATACCAGTTGGCAATCCGGTATGCCGTTTCAGTAGAAACAGAAGCGAAACATCAAATAAGCAATAAAAGAACAGTATGAACATGTTATACAAAGGGATCAACAATGCCTAATTCTCTTCTTAGGGTGCAGAATCTTTCTTTACTCAAGGGTTTTGTGAAGATGTTCGTGAGTTGTTTCTCGGTCTTAATAAAATCAAGTCGGATTTCACCTCGTTAAGCAGTGTCACATAGGAAATGGTGACGAATATCAATATGCTTAGCTCTTGAGTGTAAAATCGGATTCTTACTAAGGTTAATTGCACTTGGGTTATTGCATTGGATAGAGGAAGTGTCAAACTTAACTCCATAATCTTGGAGAGTTTGCCTCATCCATAGCACTTGTGCGCAACACCGTCCAACTGCAATATATTCAGCCTTGGTGATAGAAAGAGCAACAGAATTTTGCTTCTACTAAACCACGAAACCAAATAAGATCCTAAGAAGTGACAAGATCCACTTGTACTCTTACGATCAACATGACACCCGGCAAAGTCGGTGTCGGAGAAGCTAACAAGGTCAAAGTCATTGTCCGTAGGGTACCACAATCCAATGCTTGGGGTTCCCTTCAAGTACTTAAAGATTCTCTTCACAGTACTCAAGTGAGATTGCATAGGTTTGGCCTGAAACCTAGCACAAGCATAGACACTAAACATAATATCAGGTCTACTAGCTGTTAGATAGAGTAAACTACCTAGCATGCCTCTATATTTAGTTAGGTCAATAGGGGTTCCATCTTCATCCTTGGACAAAGTTACAGATGTACTCATTGGAGTACCAGATGACTTTTATCCATTGATGTCAAACTTCTTTAATAATTCTTTAAGATACTTTGTTTGACTAATGAAAATCCCATCAGGGGTCTGTTTTATTTGGAGTCCTAGAAAGAAATTCAATTCTCCCATTAGACTCATCTCAAATTTACTACTCATACATTTACTAAATTCATGGCAAAGTGATTCATTTGTAGAATCAAAAATAATATCGTCAACATAAAATTGAACTATAATTAAATCATTCTTATCATGCTTAACAAACAGAGTAGTATCTATCTTACCCATTGAGAATCCAGTATCAACTAAAAACTTACTCAACCTGTCGTACCATGCTCTTGGGGCTTGTTTCAAGCCATACAAGGCCTTCTTCAGCTTGTATACATGGTCAGGGAACTTTGAATCTTCAAATCCAGGCGGTTGAATGACGTAAACTTCTTCATTTATATAGCCATTCAAGAATGCGCTTTTGACGTCCATTTTGGTACAACCTGAAATTCTTGTGACAGGCAAAAGCAAGCAACATTCTAATTAACTCAAGTCTAGCTACAGGTGCATATGATTCATCAAAGTCAATACCTTCCTGTTGGTTATAACCTTGAGTAACCAGCCTAGCTTTGTTTCTAGTTATGTTACCATCTTCATCAAGTTTATTCCTAAATACCCATTTAGTCCCAATAATCTTGGTGTTAGAGGATTTTGGCACTAAGTCCCAAACTTGATTTCTTTTAAATTGATTAAGCTCTTCTTGCATTTTAATTATCCAATCACTATCCAAAATGGCTTCCTTTACATTCTTGGGTTCGATGGTAGATATAAAGGCTACATTGGAACAAACATTTTGGATTTTACTCCTAGTTTGTATACCTTTATCAAGGTTTCCAATGACAAGGTCAAGTGGATGGTCTTTAACGGTCTTAATCTCTTTAGGAAGTTGATGTACTTGATTATTAAGCTCTTGTAAAGAGACACTTTCCACTCTTTTCCTAATCTCAAGTACTTCATCTTCATCATCTTCTTCTTGGTCTTTGTATTTGTCCTTGGCCATGGATTCATCAAATTTTACATTCATAGACTCTTCCACAATTAGAGTTCTTTTATTGAATACTCTATAAGCTCTACTATTTGTGGAGTAGCCTAGAAAGACACCATCATCAGCCTTTTCTTCAAACTTTCCTAAGTTGTCTTTAGTGTTAAGAATAAAACATGCACAACCAAACAGTTTAAAGTAATCAACTTTAGGAAGCTTATTATGGAAAAGTTCATAGGGGTTCTTTAACAAGATAGGTCTTATCAAAATCCGGTTTAACACATAACAAGCTGTGTGAACAGCTTCTGCCCAAAAATACTTTGGCAAAGAGTACTCATTGAGTATTGTCCTTGTAGTTTCTTGGATAGTTCTATTCTTTCTTTCAACCACACCATTTGATTGTGGTCTTCTAGGGGCCAAAAAATTATGAGTTATACCTTGTTTTTGACAAAACTCACCAAATTCTTCTATATTATCAAATTCACCACCATGGTCACTTTTTATGGAAGTGATCAAGTAACCCTTTTGAATTTGTATTCTCTTGTAAAGAGCTACAAACTCCTCAAATGCATCATTCTTATGCTTAAGGAAAAGGGTCCAAGTGAAATGGGAGTAGTCATCTACAATAACAAAAATATATTTCTTTCCTCCCAGGCTGGTGGTTTGAATTGGTCCAAATAGGTCAAGATGGAGTAGTTGCAAAGGTCTAGAAGTAGCAATAGAGTTAATGGCTTTGTGAGCTACCTTTGTAAGTTTACTTCTTTGACATGCTCCATAAGTGTGTTGCATATCAAATCTCAACTTAGGTAGATTTCTCACCAAGTTCTTAGAAGAGAGGGATTTAACAATCTTAGGATTAATATGTCCCAATTTCCTATGCCATAAAGTTGCATCATCAAATTTAGAAAAGAGACATGCATTATGAGAATTTATACTAAATACACAAGTATAAACATTGCTCTTTCTACTTCCTTCAAGGATAATATTATCGTCAGAGTCCTTGATCTCACATTTAGAGGCATTAAAATTAACAACATAACCATTGTTACATAGTTGACTCATACTAAGCAAATTATACTTAAGATTATCAACTAAACTAACATTGAAAATAATTATACCTCCAAACTTTATGGATCCATTTCCAATAATTCTTCATTTGCTATTGTCTCCAAAAGATACCCATCCCCCTTTTTGCTTTTTGAGCTCCAAAAATACCTTTCGATTGGATGTCATGTGTTTTGAGCAACCACTATTGATGTACCATTCCAAGTTGCTCATATCCTACAAAACAAAAGTACTTAATAAAACTTTGGTCCCCATTGTATGTTGGGTCCATCATTATTAGTATCATACCTTTTCCTTGGTCTCCAAACCATTTGGTTGCCATCTACCTTTTGGTTTCCATACCAATTTGGGTATGATTGGGGGTTCCAAGGTCTTTGATTTTGGGATACTCTATATGAACCTTGGTTCTTGGGCGGTCTTTACAACTTTGATGGATTTCTCCTGTTTTGACCATTGAAAGATCTTTTAGGAGGTTGACCATTAAAGGGTCTTCTAGGAAGGCGAAAGGCTTGCTTCATATGATAGCATTCCCAAATAGTGTATCCCTTCTTGTTGCAATTATTGCATACAACAGTTTGAGGGATGTATGGAGTCTTCTCTTTGGGATTGGGTTTGCTAAATTGAGGGCTTTTCTATCTTAAATAGCACTCCTCAATAGAGTAACCTTTCTTCTTACAATACTTAGAAAACTTCTTTACTTTCTTACTTGCCATTTTACTTGTACTTGGTTCTTTTGATTGATTTGAATTTTTATTCACATCATAGCCTACCCCTTCCTTGTTTAGAGGTACTTTTAAGGCATTTCCAAGTAAGATGTCAATAGTTTTTTTTCCATTGGTAAATGATTCTAAGGCTTTACATAACTTCTCTTTTTCTTCTTCCAAGATATTAACTTGAGAAGCTAGAATTGTGTTTTAGTCTTTAAGGGTGTACATCTCTTTCAAGAGATTCTTTTTGGTAGTGGCTAGCTCCATGCTACTTTGGTAGAGGTCTTCAAAAGTTTCTTCCAATTCTAAAAAGTCCTTATCTTTATGAGACGGAAAAGTGGGGGTAACCTCATTTTGGGTTTCTTCATCTTTAGTAGCCATGAGTGCCAAATTAGTTTGTTCTTCTTCCTCTTGAGATGCTTCATCCTCATCCTCTTCATCACTTGAGTCAAAGGTATGTTCAGCTTTGGAGGCTTTCTTATATTTCTTTATTTTTGGACAATCTCCTATGTAGTGTTCTGGCTTCCTACATTCATAGCACACAATATCTTTTGAAGAGGAATCATTAGTTTCTTTGAAAGTATTTTTACCTTTTTGATCCCTTCAAAACCTCTTCTTGTTGAAGGTGCCTTTTCTTTTGTTCTTCAAGAATTTAGAGAATTTCTTGGATAGATAAGCAATCTCATCATCAGACAATTCTTCTTCATCATTGCTAATGTCGTATGTCCCAATGCTATAACCTTCTTCTTTGGTTCTTTTGAATCATCCTCCTTAGTGTCTTTTTTGAGTTTCATCTCATGAGTTTGGAGTGATCCCAATAGCTCATCTAAACTTAGCCTGTCAATGTTTTTAGATTCTTTGATTGCA
Source organism: Telopea speciosissima (assembly GCF_018873765.1). Classification (NCBI taxonomy): domain Eukaryota; kingdom Viridiplantae; phylum Streptophyta; class Magnoliopsida; order Proteales; family Proteaceae; genus Telopea; species Telopea speciosissima. The sequence continues at coordinate 35,029,378 of NC_057917.1, read as the reverse complement.
GTAGTCTTGGGTCTCCATTCATTTGAGAGAGATCTCAAAATCTTTCGTACACCTTCACCATTGGAGTAAACTTTTCCTAAACCTTTCAACTTGTTCAAAATGTTAGTAAATCGAGTAAACATAGCATATATGTCTTCATCATTTTTCATTTTAAATAACTCATACTCATTCACTAGCATATCAATCTTAGATTGCTTGACTTCAGAAGTACCTTCATAGGTAACAACAAGCTTATCAAACATCTCCTTAGCGGAATCACACATGCAAGTTCTATTGTACTCTTTTTCTCTTAGACCACATTGAATATAACTTATAGCAACAAAATTGAGTTGAATCTTAGCTTTTTCAGCTGGGGTCCACTCTTCTTTAGGCTTGTCTATGGTATTTGGTCTATTTTCAATTACTTCCCATGCGTCAATGTTATTGGCACACACAAAGTTCTTGAATCGATTCTTCCAATAGGAGAATCCTTCACTTTCAAAGAAGGGAGGTCGGGTAATATTATATCCTTCAATCTTACGATTGACAGAGGATCCCATGGTCTTAAACTCTTCATTGGATTATAAAAATCACGGTCTTGAGCTCCCACTCTGACACCAAATGTGAATTCACCTAGAGGGGGGGTGAATAGGTGAAGGTAGGAAAATTAAAAACTTATGCGAAAATAATCAAGTTACCAATATAAAGACAAGCAATGAATAAATAAATAAATCAAAGAGTGACACAAGAGATTTATAGTGGTTTGGCCAACACTTGTCTACATCGACTCCTCTCACCTTAGAGAGAATTTCACTATATCAAATCTTGAGAAATGAGCAAGAGGACTCAACAACTAATCTTGATTTAATGAGCAAGAGGACTTAAACTACTCTTAATTCCGAGCAAGAGAACTCAACCAACTTATGTAAAGTAAAAGTGGTACTAAGGGATTTAGAATTACCTCAAACCTTAGTAAAGATGTTCTACCTTTCAATCTATGAAGCTTTAATGCAAATATGAATGAAGGGAGCTAAGTGAGATTGAATGCCTTGGATTGGTGCTTGAATTCTCAATTAAGAGTGACTTATTCTTTGAGGCTCTTGATTGTGATTAATAGTGGTGTTTAGAGCCTTAAACAAGTGGGTATTTATAGGCTAGATGGCTTAAATTAATTAGGAATCTAGATCAAGATCGGATTCCAAAAGCCAGATATAATCTGATATGCTGGATTCTGATCCGGTATGCCGAATTATCTAATTTCCATATTGAACAGGGGAATAACGGTAAAAAACTAACAGTCACATAATGATCCGATATGCTGGATGGCTATCCGATATGCCGGATCAGGGCAAAATTAAGCCAAACAGAATCCGGCATGCCGGATGGTGATCCAGCGTACTCCGGAGGGCTACTGTGGCCAATTCCCTAAGATTCCCAGTAATCCAGTATGCCGGATTGGGAAATTTTAGTGAAAATTAGTCCAATTCTAATATGGGTTTGGTTTGGGGGGTTTCAAACCCACATGGTCAAATGTCTAAGGGGTCAAATTACCTCCTAAGGACATTGTAAATGGATGTATGCGTGTGTGTGTGCATTACATCATTTGTGTATTAAATATCCAAGTACATAAGTACAAAAACTTCAAAAGTCTTCAATCTTTAATAGGCTTCTTTAGTCTTCAAGTTTGACTCATTGACTTCCATCTCTTTGGAATCATCTTGAGCATTAATCTTATATGTATTTGTATATGCTCTTGTGTCTGTTCTTGTGTATGCTCTTATGTATGCTCCTATGTACGCTCCCCCTCACTTGGGGCTACGCTCTCATCTAAACATCTTAAACAAATGTTAGTACAAGAGAGGCTTTATTTGTTATCATCAAAACCTAGATTGGAGGTTTCCTCAATAGAAGACCGCTCCCTCCACTAACAATGCCCCGAGGGAGGGGAATGGATCACCTCCTCCAGAGGGCTCACGTCACAGGGTCAATGACCACATCTCTCACAAGGAAGAGATCCCAGAGGACAACCAGGCTGAGGCAGTTAACCTCAACCTCGAAACAGCCATCGAAGCCACCGTGGAGCCATTACCTGATCCCAATGCACTAGCGACTGTAGGTCAGATCAACGACTCGCAGCACCAGATCCTTTGTGACCAACAACTCTTCCGTGATTACTTGAGGCAGCATGCAACATCCCACCATCATAGGATGGATCCTCGATGGGAGCAGGGCCCTAGGAGGACACCTCCCAGGGTGATAGGTCAGAGAGGCACACCAGACAGCGGGGAGATCCCTCCCAACATCTTAGGAGAACAGTAGGACCTCCCAGTACGGTCAGACCATGGGAGAACACTGTCATACTGGTCTATGGTACCCAGTCCAGAAGGCTCAATTAGGAGGTTGGTGTTCCAAGGTCGACTAGGAGGAAGTCACACACCAGGGCGGAGCCAGACCTATCAAGAAGAAAGGCCCTCACGTTCACACCAAGGGTCATCATGACATGACCATTTGCCATCCCACCAACACTCAAGATGGGAGGGAACTTCAAGGAGAGGTCGAGAGCGAGGTTGTAGTGAACATCTAGCCAGACCTGAGGGACAGTCACGAGAAGAGGAGCTAGACAAGAGACTCTGAGATTTAGATGAGAAGTTGAAAGGATTAAAGAAGCAGACCAACGGTGAGACACACTCGACACCCGGGCAACATCCGTTCTAGACAGAGATCATGCTAGCCACACTCCCCTCCAGGTTCAGGTTATCCACCTTCGAACTATATAGTGGTACCACGGACCCCAATGATCACATCAACTACTTCAACGGGATGATGACCTTATATGGGGGATCAGATGTGGTCTCCTGCCAAGCGTTCCCTGCATCCCTCAAGGGTGCAACTACATCATAGTTTTCCAGTCTACGACTGAGGTCGATAAGTTCATTCGTAGAGTTATGTGGACAGTTCGTCACCTGCTTCCAGAGCAGCGTCAAGCAGAAGAGGACCACAGTCAATCTACTGAACGTCGTACAGAACCCTGGGGAGTCCCTCAGGGAGTACATCACCAGGTTCACCAAGGAGTCCTTAGAGGTCAGAGACATAGACGATCAGACCTAGCATGCATCCATGGCTGGGGGTATCAGAGACCTGGACTTGATCAAGGACCTAGCGCGACATAAGACGAGGGCCATGAAGGAGCTTCTAGAGCGGTGTAATGAGTTCGCCAACATGGCAGAGGCACTACAGGCTTGGAAGAAGGTGATCAATGCCAAGCCACAGGATAACAAGAGATCAACATCGGACGACAGTAAAGAAAGCAAGAGGTTGAGGTCCGAGGATGACCGCCAATGACCGTGGACAAGAGACCACTGCCAAAAGACCACGACTAAGAGGCCACGGCCAAAGGGCCATGGTCGTCATCAATGGGCATCACCTATTAAGAAAAGAAAAAAAACTCATACCAGACACAGATCAAGCAGGCGCAGACCAACGTCTATTGGGCTGGATGGACGTGGACCATCAGGTAGTCGACCGATTGAGCAGGCACGAACGCAGATGGGCGTCGATCAAGTAGGCACGGACTAGCATTGATCGAGCAGGTACGAACGTGGATGGGCATTGATCAAGCAGGCGCAGACCAACGTCGATTGAGCAGGCACGGATGGGCATCGATCGAGCAGGCGCGGATGCAGATGGGCGTCGATCAAGCAGGTGCAGATCAGCGTAAATCGAGCAGGTGCTGACACGGATAGGCGTCAATCAAGTAACAAGCACGGACCGTGGAGGGCATTGATCGAGCAGGCGCAGACCACGGATGGGCGTCGATCGAGCAGGCATGGAGGCCAATTGGCATCGATCAAGTAACAGGTGCGAACTGTGGAGGACGTCAATCGAGCAGGCACGGATCATTGATGGCATCAATCTAGCACAGGCGTGGGCCGATGGATCGTGGATTGAGTACAGGCGTGGACCTTGGAGGTCGTCGATCGAGTAGGTGTGGACCACGGACTAGGGTCGATCGAACATAGGCGTAACCCCCAGATAGGCGTCGATCGAGCAGGCGCGGACTACGGGGATGGCATGGATCGAGTACAGGCACTGATCGACCGACATCAATCGAGTGTAGGCATAAACTGTGGGCGTTGATCGAGTACAGGAGCAGACCACGGATGTGTTGATCGAGCAACTAGGGCGAGCTAGGCACAGACCAACGAGGGCACGAACGTAAGCACAAAGCAAAGGCCAAGCACCAAGCCTACATGCTACAAAATAAGCCAAAGCCCAATGGCTGGGCAAGAATAAGAGCTAACAATCAAGAAACAAAGAGGTGGCACACAACTCTTTACCACCTAAAAGCAAACACCTTGGGGGAAACGAAAGATGAAGACCAAGTGCAAGGCAAAGGAGACGACTCAAAAAGCAAAAAGTGGAAAAGCAAGAGAGAAAGAAAGAAAAATAAAAAGGGGGTCTTTGGCCACGGCCAAGGACCGCGATCTACAGACCATGGGCATGGACGAGGTTCGAGGTCCAAGGTCCGAGGTCAGAGTTCACGAAGGTTCGAGGTCTAAGGTCCAAGGTCAAAGTTTGCAAGGGTTCGAGGTTCGAGGTCCGAGGTCAAAGTTTGTGGGGGTTCGAGGTTAAGGTTTGAGCAAAGATGTGTCTGTGGCCCAAGACCAATTTGAGTCAGTATCAACCAAAAAGAAAGGGGGCCACGGCCAAGGGCCATAGGCGACAGGCCATGGGCAGGGACAAGGTTCGAGGTTCGAGGATCGAGGATCGAGGTTTGAGGACCAAGGTCAGAGTTTGCAAAGGTTTGAGGTCAAGGTTCGAGTGAAGATGTGTTTGTGGCAGAAGACCAATTCGAGTCAAAAAAAGAAAAAAGAAAAGAGGGAGGTACAAGACGTAATATTTGTCATGAGTTCAAGGTTTAGAGGCAGAGTCTGAGAAGTTTGTGGAGTAGGAGATGGTTCGAATACCAAGGTCCATAGACGACCAAGGCACAATGCCACCAAGGCCCATTGGCCACCAAGGTTCGTAGACCACCAAGGCATAATGCCACCAAAGCCCGTTGGCCACCAAGGTCCGTAGACCACCAAGGTGTAATGCCACCAAGGCCCATTGGCCACCAAGGTCCGTAGACCACCAAGGCACAATGCCACCAAGGCCCATTGGCCACCAAGGTCTGTAGACCACCAAGGCACAATGCCACCAAGGCCCATTGGCCACCAAGGTCCATAGACCACCAAGGCGTAATGCCACCAAGGCCCATTGGCCACCAAGGTTCGTAGACCACCAAGGCACAATGCCACCAAGGTCCATAGACCACCAAGGCATAATGCCACCAAGGTTCGTAGACCACCAAGGCCCGTTGGCCACCAAGGTCTATAGACCACCAAGGCATTATGCCACCAAGGTCCGTAGACCACCAAGGCATAATGCCACCAAGGCCCGTTGGCCACCAAGGTCCGTAGACCACCAAGGCGCAATGCCACCAAGGTTCATAGACCACCAAGGTATAATGCCACCAAGGTCCATAGACCACAAAGGCGAATGCCACCAAGGCCCGTTGGCCACCAAGGTCCGTAGACCACCAAGGCATAATGCCACCAAGGCCCGTTTGCCACCAAGATCCGTAGACCACCAAGACACAATGCCACTAAGGTCCATAGACTACCAAGGCGCAATGATACCAAGGTCCATAGACCATCAAGCGTAATGCCACCAAAGTCCATAAACCACCAAGGCTCGAAGCCACCAAGGTTTGACAACCACCAAGGCTCAAAGCAAAAATGCAAAGTCTACTCTCTTGGACATTCTGATCCAAGAGAGTAGGGGGCAAATGATAAACCCAAAATCACACCAACCAATCAGAGGATGCCACGTGCCTGGACCAAGGAGGTGGACCATATCGGGGCCAAGAGAAGACCAAGCGCAGGCACCGACCACCAACACCCATAGGTACGAACCCCCTTGGGTACGGCCACCCTTGGGCCCCAACCCCCTTGGGCGCGAACACCCTTGGGAGCAAACCCCCTCGGGCGTGGCCACCCTTGGGCGCCAACCCCCTTTGGGCATGGAACCCCTTGGGGCGTCGGCCAACCCCCCTTAAGCGTGGACCTCCCTCAGGCGCCAACCCCCTTTGGGCGACAACTCCCATGGGCGCGAACCCTTATGTGCACGCATAGATGCATGGATTGAGGCGCGGGTACCGGGCAGATGTAGATCAGAGTACCACCATCACCAACTATAAGACATGCACCATCTCCAGGACTCTAGGCCACCACCTACTAGTCACATAGTCTGGACAGACTCATATACCAGGAACCTCATCTACCACGTAGATAGGTCTATCCATCAAGGATACCAAGTCTATCATGACACTACGTCTCACGGGAAGACAACTACCAGATTTATCATGACACTACGTCTCACGGGAAGGTAACCAATCAAGGATGAGCCCTACTACTCAGGGACTCTATCAACTACAAAGACTGCTTACCATCAATCGAGACTCTCCACACCGCCACACCTCACTATAAAAGGGAAGGTACTCTACCCCATAAACTGATCTTGAATACTATTATTCATCTGTTTGCTCAGGAGATCTGACTTTGGCATCAGAGAGTCCTAGGCTGAAACCACACCGGTTCTCCTTTGTCATCCCCTGGTTCTTTTGCAGGTTATAGCACTCGAAAGGACCCTTAAACAATTTTCGGACGCAACAGTGCTACTGTTGATCAATTCTGCTTGAATATTTCATGCTGATTGTGAATGCTGGACTAGATGCCGTAGTCAGCTTGGAAATGAGACCTACGGTAGCCTGTAGTATGGGATACAGTTAACACTGCTTGACTCATACGATGCCATATAGACATGGGGATAGAGTTTCATCACCCGTGCAACGCACCCTTGCTAACAGGGGTTAATGTGTTGGATTCTTGTGAAAGCAACCATATAATCCTTGGGCAATATGCCATGTTTTATGCCACAATTCAATTATGAGCTATATGCCGGGCTAAAACACACAAAAAAAAAAAGAAAAGAATTGAGCTAAATCCTGACGGTTATCTCACAAGATAATCACAGAGGGCTGGTTAGGCTGACCAAGGAAAAGAATGCTGGAGCCGGGTGGTCCTCTCCGATAACTCAATGGGTGTATCGTGGGAAGGGGTTAAAAGCCCGCACCAAAGATACATGTATTGGGGATTGTAGTAGCACTAACCTGCCCTAGTTGTGATGTTAGGTGGCTAATAAATAACTAGACTACATTTTCATGTAGGATTCATATGATTGTGGTTGCATATGCATACATGATGATATGTTTTACTCACGGGCTCAGTGGGGCTCACACTCTGTTATATATGCTTTTCTATTAGATGATTGTACAGGTAGATGCCACTGTGGCGGCAAGGCTCATTACGCGGAGAAGAGCCTTGGTGGTTATGACCATATTGGTGTGGACCCCGATAGAGGTTATGCCAATGGATCGAGTGTTCTCGGTGACCACTGAGGACTGACTCGTGAGGGGTTTTGACGTACATGTTGATGATTCTACTTTTTATCTTGAGGACTCCTTTTTGACTTTGTCAGGAATTTATCCCCGTTTTTAATTTTTAATCTTTCTCTTTCTTCTTGGGGCTCAAGTTGTCTCACCCTGTATATATATATTTTCCTTTTTATTTCAGCTTATGTATTTAGTATCTTTTACTGTTAAGTTTGTGGGTGTGAGAGAGGGAATGATTCAGCTTACTTATGTATATAACAATCATTTCCTGTACTGCTACGCTTCCTTTTCTTTTAATATAATTATAGTTTCTGCAGCACTCTGAGTTTACATGTGGTAATACTGTGGATGTGTGTTTGTGAATGTATTAACTGCTTCTAGATCCGTGGGATTTGGTGGATTGCTGTTACATAATTTGGGTCACCTACCTATACCTCCCAGGGGGTGGTTTGGGGTGTGACATAAACTCCTATCAAAAATAAAAAGGAGTCCCCAAGACAAAGAGAATCAACAACAACACCCTTCATGGGTCATCATCAGTTACCACTGAGAATACTCGGATCATCGGTATGAGCTCCATCGGGGTCCACACTAATATGGTCATAACTACCATAGCTCTCTTCCGGGTAATAAGCCTCCCCACCACATTGACATCTACCTATAGAATCATCTAACAGAAAACATGTATAATAGAGTGTGAGCTCCACCGAGCCCGTGAATGAAACATATCATCATGCATGCATATGCAATCACAACCATATGGATCCTACATGAGGTGTAGTCCAATTATTTATTAGCCACCTAACATCACAACTAAGACAGGTTAGTGCTACTACAATCCCCAATACATGTATCCCTGGTGCGGGCTTTTAACCCCTTCCTACGATACACCCATTGAGTTGTCGGAGTGGACCAGTCAGCTCTCATATTCATTCACCAAAGTTAGCCCGACCAGCCCTTTGTGATTAACCTGTGAGGCATCCATCCCTCTTTCTCTTTTCTTTTTCTTTTTCTGGCTTATAGCCTGACATATAGCCCGTATTCACCTTTTCGGTGCATTCACATTTTTTTTCTTTTCTTTTCTTTTCTCATAAATATGGTCACTCTTATAGGCATCCAACACCTTAACCCCTGTTGGCAAGGGTGCTTAGCACAGGTGATGAAATTCTAACCCCATGTCTATATGGCATCGTATGAGTCGGGCAGTGTCAACTGTATCCCATTCTACGGGTTACTACAGGCCTCATTTCGAAGCCAGCTATGGCATCTAAGCTAGCATTCACATTCAGCATATAGTATTCAATCATAATTTCTAGCAGTCAACACAATGTTCTTTTGAGTTTTCAAGATTGAAGAATTAAATATGTAACATAGCATTGTTATTATAAGATTCAATTTAGCATATCAATTATGTTACATCTGCACACGTGATGACATTCCACTCACCTTGGTATGGTTCTATAGGTTCAGTTGCTGGTTCAGTTCCAGCTGGAGTCCGACAGTGCACCTCTAGCGTGGGATCAAACCCTAAAGTAATAAATCAGAAACATATTATTTAGTTGGTCAAAACTGCTTTGGGTGTCCTAGTGGTGATCTAGGTTCACTGGTCTGACTCGATGTTCAGTCTGGTATCAGTTGGAATTCTCCGGGCCTTACACTGGGCCTTTGGGTCCATGTCCCGGTGCACCATCCGAAGATGTGGATCAGGGTCAAATCTGGTATTTTACCAGTGTAACAAGTTGTACATGATCCCGGTAGTCTCACAAATCACTCCTCAGGTCAGCAGTGTAGCTCGACCATCACTAGTAGGGTTGCCAGGCCTTGTGGGGCCCACTTGGGTACCCAAGGTATAAATATTAATGGACAGATGTGAGGAGGGGTATTTTGGTCATTTACCACCTCCTTACACTATACATGGCCCACTGGTGAAGGCCCATAGAGTTAGGACATCAAATCAGCCCCTTTCCATTCTCTGGGCGATTCTCTAGGCGATAGGGAAATCGCCCAGCGTATCACCCAGAGCCTGTTCGAAGCTCCAAAACTGGGATTTTATAGCATGGGCAGTGCCTAGGTTGATCCACAATGCATGTAGGGTTGTTGTGGATCCCCAGGAGAGTTGATTCTAATGGTCCACATGGATCATGGCCTGGGCCCACCATTTGGCAGCCAGGAGCTGTTCATCCAGCTTAGAGAATAGCAGCCCAGTTGTGTTCCAGCTTAAGGCCACGGTTTGGGCTGCATGCAAGGATGATTCCGCATGAAATATGGTGGTGGAAAGCTGTTACAACATAGGGCTAGGCAAAGAGCAGCCTGTGTGCACAGATCCAAGCCCAGACTGCTTGTTCTGGGTACAACAAGGCAGTGCAGTCTGGCACAGAGACTAATCTCAGTCTGGCGCAGAGACTGATCTCAGTCTCAAGTATGAAACAGCATAATAAATACGTGAAAAATACTCAGATCTTTCATGCAATAGGTTTGCATGTTAGATCTGAGGCAGTGCAAGGCAGCCCCCAGGTGTTCTGGGCTGTCCTTGGCCAGTTTCACATCCAAAAGGGAGAGATCCATAGGAGAGGATAGAGAACAGTAGCAGCAACATATAGGGGCATGGAGGATTTATACTTGAGATGATCTAGGTACGCTGGATGCAAGCCTGCCTAGCTGCTCCTCCTTCCTTCCTCTTCTTCTCCCTTCCTTCCTCTTCCTTTCTCTCTCTTTTCCTTCTCTTTTCTCTCTTCTATCCCCCTCCATGGTTTAAACAGTGTAAGGGTCTTATGTTGGGCTGGGTCTACCTATTTATAGACTAACCTAACTTAAGGTCTGTTTGGCAGCCAAGCCCTCCTCAAAATGCATTCTCCAAACTGATTCTAGGCTATTCAGGCCACTCTGGTGGGGTCCAAGGGTAAGTAAAGGTTCCCAAGACTCCCATTTACCCCTAGATGGTGTCCATGGTTTGTATGGGTGGTCCCCACTTGTCTGGAGTTTAAAATAATCATTTTAACCACTCTAGGTGATTCACTAGGCGATAGGTGGATTGCCTAGTGCATCACCCAGAGAATAAAATAAGGCTGTAATCCTCTATGCTTGCACAGGGGCTTGGCCCAAGGCTTGGGTCTTGCACCTACATCTTACCTAGGGTCCAATACACATCTTTCGATGTATGTGCCCCACATTTATGGAGAGGAGAGAGAATACTTGGGATCTAGGTTGTACATTATGCAGTGTGCAGTACAGTAGCAGGGAGCTGTAATCCACCTTCTGACAGGTATGTAGGAGGTCATCCTCAATGGTTCAGCTACTTGAGTGATGCTCCATAGGGTGTTTGGATGATTGACTAGAGGTTCCTGTCCTTCATTTCAAATATCCAGCCAGTTAGGGGCAGGTTTGACATTTCTCCCCACCTTACAAAAATTTCATCCTCGAAATTGCCTTACCTTATAGCTCAAAGAGTTGGGGATAATTTTCATGCATTTCCTTTTTGCGTTCCCACGATGCTTCCTCTATGGGACTGTTTCCCCCATCGAACCTTAATGAATGCGACCGTGCAGTTATGGAGGTTATGTTCTTTTCTGTCCAATATCTTTGTAGGCTATTCTTCATAGGTCATATCCACATCTAATTGTTCAGGTTCAACAAAGAGCACATGTGTCGGGTTGTTGATGTACTTCCTTAGCATCAACTCATGGAAAACATCATGGATGCCTTGCAAGGATGGCAGTAATGCCAGCCGATATGCTGTGGGTCCCACTCTGTTGAGGATTTCATAGGGACCAATAAATCTTGGGGTCGGCTTACCCTTCTTGTTGAAGCATAGCAATCCCTTCGTTGGAGACACTCGGAGGAATACCTTCTCTCCGATCCTAAATTCAATATTCTTCCTCCGATGGTCAGCATAACTCTTCTACCTTGATTGGACCGCTTTAATCTTCTCTCTAATGATTTCCACCTTCTTACAGGTTACTTGTATCATTTCGGGCCCAAGATACTTCGGTTCTCTAACTTCGTCCCAATACAACGGGGTTCGGCACTTCCAACCATAAAGAGCTTCATACGGTGCCATGCCAATAGTGGAGTGGTAGCTATTGTGGTATGCAAATTCCACTAAGGTATGTGGGCATCCCAACTGTCATTCCTTTCCAAAATATAGGCTCTGACCATGTCCTCTAGAGTCTAGATTGTTCTTTCGGACTGTCCATCCATCTATAGATGGAAAGCTGTACTAAGATTTAGTTGAGATCCCAGTGCTTTCTGCAGACTTCTCCAAAACCTTAAGGTAAATTGGGGATCCCTAACAAAAATAATACTGACAGGCACGCTATGTAAGCGGACTATATTCTCAATGTATAATTGGGCGAGCTTTTCCATCGAATAGTTTATTCTGACGGGAATGAAGTGAGCCACTTTCGTCAGTTCATCTACAATCACCCAAATTGTATTCATCCCCTTCCTGGTGTCGGGTAGATTAGTCATAAAATCCATGCTAATTCTTTCCCATTTCCATTCAGGAATAGGGAGTGGCTGCAACAATCTATACGATCGGTGTCTATCTGCCTTTATTTGTTGGCATGTGAGGCATTTATACACGTATATCGCTATGCTTTCCTTCATCCCAATCCCCCAATAGTACTTCTTCAGATCCTTGTACATGTTTGTGCTTCCAGGGTGGATTGAATAGGGTGAGTTATGTGCCTCTTTAAGGATTTGGTCTTCTACCTCATAATTGTCAGGCACGCACAATCTATCTCTGAACTTTAATGCCCCATCAGGGCAGCCAGTGAAAAGTTTGGGTCCTTGTGGACACCATACTGCACTTCCCTGATTATCTTCGCCAATTCGGGGTCAAAAGGCTGCTTTTCAATTATCTCCTTTCGGATCGACGGCTATATATCTATAGCTGCTAGCTGCTAGCTGCGTAGCCGTTCCTTCGATCATAAGCTCTAGATCAAAGTTTCGAGCTTCTTTTATCAGTTGCTCACTTATAACCATGGAAGCGATAGATGCGGTCTGTGATTTACTGCTTAACGTATCTGCCACTACATTGGCCTTGCTAGGGTGGTACTAGATCTCACAGTCTTAGTCCTTCACCAATTCTAACCACCATCTTTATCTCATATTCAACTCCTTTTAGGTGAAGAAATACTTCAGACTCTTGTGATCACTGAAGATCTCACTCTATTCACCATAGAGATAATGTCGCCATATTTTCAATGCGACGACTACTGTAGCCAACTCTTGGTCGTGAGTGGGGTAGTTCTTTTCGTGTTCCTTTAGCTGCCTTGAGGCATAGGTGACCACTTTACCTTTCTGCATTAAGACACCACCCAATCCCATTCTGGATGCATCGGTGTATACCATCATCCCTCCGGTGCCATCTGGAGTGGTCAAAACTGGCACCGTCACCAATCAATTTCTCAACTCTTTGAAGCATTTCTCGTAAGCATCGTTCCACTCAAATTATGCACCTTTCTTTGTCAGCTTTGTCATGGGCATCGAGATGCATGAGAAATTCTCAATAAATCGATGGTAATATCTAGCTAAACCCAAGAAACTTTGGATCTCAGTGGCATTCTTCGGGGTCTCCCACTCGAGAACCGCCTTCACCTAGTCTGGGTCTACCTTGATGCCATCTTTGGTGACGATGTACCCCAAGAATCCATTTTGGTGAAGCTAAAATTCACACTTGCTGAACTTGGCGTATAGCTGGTGTTCCCGCAAACGCTGCAACACGAAGGTAAGGTGTCGAGCATGCTCCTCTTTGCTCTTGGAGTACACCAGAATGTCATCGATAAATACGATGATAACTTGTCCAACATGTCATGGAATACTCTATTCATCATATCCATGAATGCTGTTGGGGCATTGGTTAACACGAACGATAATACTAAGAATTCATAATGTCTGTATCGAGTTCTAAACGTTGTTTTATGAATATCGCCACTATTGATCTTTAGCTGGTGGTATCCTGACCTAAGATCGATCTTGGAGAAAACTCTTACTCCCTGTAGTTAATCAAATAGGTCATCAATGCGTGGCAACGGGTATCGATTCTTGATCGTCAGTTTATTTAGTTCACTATAGTCGATACACAACCGCATACTACCATCCTTCTTCTTCACGAATAGCACAGGTGCTCCCAGGGAGACACACTAGGTCGTATGAAACCCTTCTTTCAACTCAATGGGTGCCATTTGATATGGTGCCTTAGATTCCGGTGCTGCACCAGGAATCAGATCAATTACGAACTCTATCTTATGATCCGGCAGTAGCTGGGTCAGATCTTCTAGAAAAACATTAGGAAATTCCCTAATGATGTCAAGTTCTTCCAAAGGCTTTATCTTTGCCTCAGTGTCCATCGTAGTGGCCAAAAAGCCTTGACATCCATCATCCAACAACATTCATGCCTGAAGGGCGGATAAGGTTATTCTTTTGGGCTTCCTCATCGGTTCACTCTGGTACGTAAAAACCGAGCCATCATTTAACTTGAATGTAATCTTCTTCTCCGCACATATGATGTTTGCGCCATAGGCGGACAACCAATCCATGCCTAGTATTACGTCAAAGTCCTTCATATCAAACTTTATTAGACGTGCGGTCAGATTCTTCCCATAAATTTCTACTTGATAGGGGTTGTAGACTTCCTTCAGGCTCACAACATTACCTGTCGGCGTGCTGACTACTAAATCATGCTCGATGTCCCTCGGTTGATCAGTCATCCTACTCGCAAAGGTAGTAGAAACGAAAGAGTGGGATGCGCCTGAGTAGAATAGTACTTGCGCGGGAATGGTTGAGACATTTAGGGTACCTAGGGTTTGTATAAAATTTAGGTGTTACATATCCACAGGTTATTCTCTACAATTTAGTAGTGTTCAGTGGACTTACCTGTCATTACATCAGGGTTCACCTCCGCTTCTTCATTAGTCAGTGCGAATACCTTTCCTTGAGTCCAATTGTCGCGTGGCTGAAAAGGTCTAGCATAGGATTGGTTTGGTGAGTAAGTATTGTATCTACAGTACATGCATTCCTTGTCCATATGTCCCGCTTTGTGGTACATGTAGCATTTGTTGGATAACACGGCTGGTGATGAGCTTGGCTCACTTGGCTTGTAGCTGGTCGGGCTGGCGAAGCTATCGTTGTCGCTTGACTCGTAGTTGGTTGGGTAGGTCGATTATAAGTGGGGCGAAAAGGGTTCTGACCCACATCTGGCCTACAATACAAAGTCGGATTGGGGCTCGAACTAGCTCCTCAAAAAACCTTATTCGACCATCCAAAATTCTGGTAGTTGTTTGGCCTCTTGCCCAATCCGGGCGATGTTGTAGCTTTCTCTTTTTCTTTCTCCTTCAATCTATCTTCCATGGTCTTCGCCTTGTCAACCATCTGAGCATAATCCCACCCGAATATCCATAATTGATAGGACAGATCCGATCTTCGGTTTGAGTCCCTTCTCAAATTTCTTCATTTTACTGACTTCCCCCTTTAGGTGTTCCGAAGCAAAATAGAACAAATCTTTGAACCATTGCTGGACTTGGTTCCTTGCACAAGTGCAGAGAACTCAGCTTCCTTCCTGTCCCTAAAGCTCTCTGGGAGTTCTTGAAGAAAACATCTTTGAATTATTCCCAGGTAGGATTTGGATCAGCGACTTCAAGATTTGGCTTGGTGGCCTTCCACCAAGCTTCAGCCTCGTTCTGTAGCAGATGCCCTACACATATCAGCTTTTGCGCATCCGTACAATCAAGTACATCAAATGCCTTCTCTAAGGCGCTAATCCACCGTTCCAACTGCATTGGCTCCAAATTCAACCTGGAGAACATGGGTGGCTGGAGTTTATTGAATCTCTCCATCACCTTGGTTGTAGAGTTTTTTGCTAGGTGTTGAGGCACAGGTGGTGGAAAAAGTATTGGCTGGTTGGGTGGTGGAGGTGGCGTTGCACGCTCTTGCATCATGGCTGCAAATTATGTAGACATTTGGCCCAATAGTTCCTGTTGTTGCTGCATGGTCCGCATCATGGTGGTCATGAAAGCATTCACCTCTCCAGCTGCTATACCTGGCTGAGGTGCAGCGGAAATGGCTTGAGCAACCATTGGTACTCTCAACGAGGTAGTCGATACTTTAAAATTTTAAGCTTCGGTTCCGTCTGGCAGCTCAACCTTCGGGATATTTTGAGGGCATCTTCCTCGATGACCACCTCGGTTGGTTCTAGTGTTGACCATGACAGCTTTTCTAGAAAAAGCTACTTGTTCAATAATCCAACACTCTTATTAAGGTCAACATATAATTCCTATCTAACACATGTACATTACCTATTCCACAGTTTCAGTGAAATCATGTTGTCATCCTAGCAAGGTGTGTTATTTATCTGATGTCTTGTCCTTATTATTTGTTTAATGGTTCTTAAGTGCTGCATTTACAGCCATTGTTGGTGAACCTTTGGTTTGAACCTTGAAACCCAACCCTTAGACCAAATTGAGACCAAATCCTTATTGGATCTTGGATCCATTAGGTGAACCTAGGTTCTAGTGACCCTTGGGAGGCTTAGACACCCCTTCCATGACCCTGAAGTGTTAGGGAGCTCCAAGCTTCAAGTTGGAGAAGAAGTCCTTTGAAATCTCGGAAGAGACTACCGGCGAATGTACTATTGGATCCACCAATCATGGTATCGTCCGTCAGTCCGCCCAGTATAATCCCTGTGAAATGACCTGGATAGATGAAGGAATGGACTCAAGTCTGTTGCATCCACCCGAGGGTAGTTCACTCTTGGGTATGTCTCAGGGATCGACCGGATGTAGGGGCGGACTAAGGAAATACATTTGCCTGTGGGTCCGCTCGCTCTCGGGTGTGTCTCAAAACTTGAATAGATGCACGACCAGATCCAAGTGAGAAGTTCCGTCCATGGGTCCGCTCACTCTGTCTTTAGCTTTTGGCCTGAACGGAGTCAGGGACAGACTCACATTTATTGAAACTATCCGTGAGTTCGCTCATGCTGTCTGGGTTGAAACTTGATTTTAACCTTGGGGGCCTAGCAAGGGACCCTCCTATACATGCTTTAATGATTTCTTTTGTATGTCTAGGCTGGTGCACCGATGAGATTCTTGTCAACCACGTCGGATGGCACCTGATGTTCGGGGAGATTCATGTCAATCACGCCGGGTGACACCTCGAGTTCGGTGTGTGGGTTCTGGGTGACTTTGTTGGGTTTGAATATATATATTTGATAAATCTTAAGCATGCTATTATATAATTATAAGCATTGTGCGCATTGCATTGTTATTCAAATGTGAACTATTATGAATGTGATAGTATGCTCACCATTGTATCGGGCTACGGTGTTGGGTATACCGGTGTCGGAACCCCAATTTATTTAATCATGAAAACTGCTATATGTCATCCTAAACTGTATGTGTCGTGCCATGCTGGTACCCGGGTACTAGATGGAATGGGACGTTGATGCACTCGGAATACCTCTCGAGACGATAGGACCTGCATATAGTATATCTCTGGCTAGGATGCTTGTTCCCTTATGCTACGACCCTTGCCAGTAGGGGTTTATGTGTTGGATAGTCTGAGCACCCGATGTCTGTGGAAGCGGGAGAGGCCAGGTCAGGGATAGTGATGGCTATCAGGGTCTGCCACTGGGTGGTCAGATGGCTTCTATCGGTGTAGGTCCCCTCGTGATAATTGAGGTTTCACTGGGGTGATAGGATAAGTGTCCCTCAGTGTCTCCCGAGTTATCATAGTAGCACGCACTTGACCAATAGAATTTGTGTGCTAAGTGAAAAATGAATCTAACATTAGCATGCATCATTCTGCCTGATATTGATTGTATGTTGGATGTGCATTCCCCTTTGCTCTCTCACTAGCTAGTGTAGCTAACCCCGTTGCGCAACCCTTTTTAGTTGATATGCAGGAGGTACTTCTCTTGACGAGCACCGTTGGATGCGAATCAAGTGGAGCCAGTGGTTGAGACTTGGATGTAGATGTACACCCAAAAATGGTACCCTTGGGGCAATTATTTATTATTTAATTTCTGTATTCATTCCACAATTATGTATAAACTGTATGTTTAATTATAGGAGAGATTTAATGGTTATAAACATTGATATTGTACTATGTGTTATCATTAGAGAACCGATGCTCTATAGTTTCACATGTTTTAAATTAAATTTTGCTTCCACTAACTCTGTGATTGGAACGATTCATTTCATTTGGGTGCATTACTTGCTGTTGTCACGATTGATGATAGGGTGGACTGTGGCTCAGGACACTGTATCTGTGATCCTGGTAGGTATTGGGATGATGTGTATTGTCCCAGTCACCCCCTATGTGGCAAAATATCTTACATCGGGATGGGGGCGTGACACTTTGTCTAGCTGAAGATAGTATACTTAGCGCATGTGGGAGGCAACCCACCATTTTACTTCAGTTTTTGTTTTTCGTAGTTTTTCAAGTAGATAGTAGATAACCATGGTAGCTGCGAGTAGATGGTCGTAGCGCTCCACTTCACAAGGTTGTATTGCTCATTCTCTTTGTTTTTATTTGTTTCCCAGTGTTTTATATTGTCATATTCTTTTGCATGCCATTGGGGACAATGTAATTTAAGCTAGGGAGGGCACAACTTTGAACTTTGATCTTTATTGCGAATGCGAATTCACGCTAAATTTTTTTCCAATCTAGAGCATTCAATGTCGTTATCAGGAGTTATAGAAGGTGATTCTAGAGTTTGTTGATGTTTCTACCGGTTATTTAAACTTAAAACATGATTTCTCTTCCATTGTTGGTTAAATTTTTGCTTGAGATATGGATTTTCATCCTTACTGAATGTTTATGATGATTCACGTGTAACTATGCAAGCGTTTGTGGTTGAAAATTTTCCAAAATCATGCATTTATGACTTCCTCCTTAGTAACCGGGCCTCTTTGTCACAAGCAGTGAGTTTCACGTCAAATAGTTAAAATGTCTATAAAAATTAAAAAAATAACTTCCTACTTAGTAATCGGGTCTATTTGTCACAAACATTGAGCTTCACGAAAAACGATTGGAAAATTTAAAAAAAAAATAAAGGTTTGACTCTTTAATCCAGTCTTGACTTGTAGCCTATTTGGGTTGAGTAAGTATGAGGGGTGTTTTTACACCTAATTCCTTAAAGCCCTCTGGCTTTAGGGGATTCCCAATGCAAGACACTGGGCTCCCACAAGTTTGGAGTGAATAATATTCATTTCAGCAACTTTGGACGTTTGGAACGTCCAGAGAATTCTGCTTTGTTGTTTTTGCTTTAATTCATTCCAAAGGCCAAGGCCTTTGTATGGGCACCTTCCTCCACATGTCTACTAAGCCATTACAAGTATGAATTTGGGCATGGACCTCAGGAATATAACAAGGAGGCCTTACCTAGAGTTGTACATCTGATGATGCATGTAGCAGTTGCATGGTGATGGGACTCTCCTCCATGTTGGTATGTAGGATATCATCAGTGGAGGCGCCTCACTAAACTCAACCACTGGGTTGATACACCACAAAGTACTGGTGTTTGTGACCTTAGGTTTGTGACCTATAAGTGTCATGCCCCTATTCCAATAAGGAATATAATAATATAAAAGGGTGTGATTAGGACGACACATGTCATCCCAATAAACTACCAGGATCACAAATGTCGTGTCCCGATCATAAACCAATATTAAAACATAATAATATCAAAGTGTATAGAAAGGAGTTAATACATTCCAAAATGATCAGAAATAAGCGGAAGCGTTTAAATAGCCAGTTACAATATTTTCAACCAGCTAAGTGATACATGAAAAGTTCTAATACTGTTTACCCGACTGACCATGACGTAACTACTCAAAATATAAAATATAACAATAATGTTTATACAAGGGCTAAAAGAATAAAAAAGGGGAATAAGTCCCAACATCAATATGGCCACCCGCAGGCACAATAGTCACAAGGACATCCATCACCGTGATCCTTACTTATAGCATCTAGGTCCTCGAAACCTATGTCATCGTACTCCGAGGGCTGAACCTCCAGACGAGAAAGATAGGCATCACCTGCAGCAACATCTAAAAGAGTGTGCACAAGGGGGTTTAGCTCCACTGAGTTAGTGAGGGGATGGGGAATGCACAAACACACATAATTCACAGATAGTCCATGATGCATGAAATTATTAATATTTTACCTCCTAACACACAATTCTAAGTTAAAGGGTATATGCTCCTACAATAACTCGGGAGTCGTTGTGGGTCCTTCCATTCTCGCCACAATGAAACATCAATTATTACCATGGGGCCTGTGCCAACCGTAGCCTCACACCACCCAGTGGCAGGCCCCTATAACTAATGACTATCCCTGGCCTGGCCTCTCACACTCTCCATAGGCAGCAGGTACCTTTGTTCCCTAACACCTAAACCCCTGTTGGTAAGGGTCGTAGCATAGGGAATGAAAACCTAACCGCAATTATACTACATGCAATCCTATCATCTCAAGAGGTATTCCGGGTACATCAACGTCCCATACCATCTAGCACCTGGGTACCAGCATGGCACGGCGCATACAAATCATCATGGTATGCAACAGAAGTTTACATATTCCTGGGGTTCCAATGTCAGTACTTTTCGGCATCGTAACCCAATACAAAACATGAAATACAATTCATAACCACAATCATATAATCCATCAATCAAGAGATATAAGATGCAAATATGCAATCATGCTTGTAATGATGTAAATTGCACAATACATGTATTAATAATAAAACCCAAAAAATCACCCAAACTCACTCACCAATAATTCACATATTGTTCAATGTGTCTAGAGAAGGTTGCTGCGGTACATGTTCTCCCATACTAGTTAGATAGCCTAGGGATGCGTGAACATTATGTTAGAAGATGTAGTTGGGTCCCATAAAGAGTCCCCAAGGTTTAACATGTTGTATAGTCTAAAAGGGTTCGAACGGATTCACTGACGTAACCCACCTCTGTGAATCCGTTGTTGAATCCGTTCTCAATTAAGAGAAACAGAAGCTGCCATTTATCGAACGAACCCTCGAACGGAGTTAGACTAGTGGGTTTGGTCCATTCGTGGATCCATTCAAGCCAAATATTCAGTTTTAACCCATTTACATGGAACAAATTCTCGAACAGAGACCCGATACTTGGGTCAAGAATCTGTTCGAGGCAGGACAGGTATTCCTTAAGTCCTCAATTTCTAACTTAAATCCTTAGGTGTAGTAAGGTCCTAGGGCTTGGAGAGGATCATTATAATGCCCATTGAGGTCACCATGACCTAGCCTAAGCTTGGTCTTAGGGATTTAAGAGTTGGATCACTCTAAGGCTCATTTATATTGGATTAGGTCAGGAGGTCTCAGGACATCAACTTGGGTTGCTTAAAGGAAGTCTCTAGTGCTTGATGTGGTGGCCATTTAACCCAATCATGAGTCATTACATAGTCTTTAGGTCAACCGTGGGTTCTAAGTGGAACCCTAGGCTAGAACCAGTCCATGGGAGAGAGCCCAACCAATTAGGTATGGAAGGAAAGTGAGAGAGTGAATGAGTGAGTGAGCTTACCTTTGATGGATGATGCCCACTATAAGCCCTCCAAGTGGAAAGCTCTCTCTCCCTCCACCTTCCTTATTTCTTTCTCTTCTTCTCTTCTCCTCCTTGCTCCCATGGTCTTTGGGTTGGTTGGGGTAGTAAATGGCCAATAAATGGCTTACAAGCCCTATTTATAACAAGTGGCCCACTAGGGCCTATTTGGTTTAAGTCCATAGCTTAGAAATCCATTTTAACACCTTATAGGGCTTTTGGGCCCACCAACATGGCCCACACAATATAAGAGAAGCTAAGGGTGGGTCCACCATGTCCGGGGACATAACTATAGTGTCTGGACACAGGGCACGTGGGTCCCATATAGGAAAAATAGTATACAAGCATCAAACAGTATAAACAAATTCTCAAACAGACTAGCAGTGGGTTCGTTCGTGGATCCATTCCAGCCAAAAAGGCTGAATAGCAAAAGAATAGGCCTCCGGGCCTTGGCCCGCACTTCAAGGTCATAGAGGGGAGGAACACAAGTATACCCAAGGTTCGTAACTTACCCTTTGACCGTCATGGTGTGTCTTCCGTGATCCCGAAGAGCTTCCTCATTTCGATGCTAAGCTTGTCGTGAGACGAAGTATCGATATGGCATGACACGGGGTGTGCCTTCTGGTACTCTTTACTCTTGGGACTTGTACTAGGAGGAAGTTGGTGAAGTAATCATTGACGAATTTCTCCCACTCCCGGTTGAGGAACCGTTCCTCGATGGGCAAACCCATGTCAAAATCAATGATCTTATAGCTGGGCTTGACAACCATAGCGAACAACTCACCGGCATACATGGCATCACCATCTACACATCACAAGGATAATTATAAATAATTAGGATCTCAGGTGCGGGTATAATATTCCCCCCACCTTACAAGAAATTTCGTCCCCAAAATTTGACGTACCTTATAAGTCACCAAGGGAAGGGTACTTCGCCCACATCTCTATTTCTAATTCCCAAGACGCTTCTTCCTCTAAATAGTTGCACCACTTCACCTTCACCTAAAAGATAGATCGATTGCGAAGGTGAACGATCTTCCTATCTACAATCTTCTTAGACTGCTCTTTCTAGGTCATGTTAGCTTCGAGCTCCGGTGGTTCTTGTGATAGGATATGACTGGAGTCATGAACATACTTCCGCAATATGGACAATTGGAATACGTCATGTACACCCTCCAAGGATGGAGGAAATGCCAACCGACAAGCCACCAGCCCGATCCTTGCAAGAATTATAAAAGGTCCAATAAAACTCGAACTCAGCTTACCCTTCTTGCTGAATCACATTACCCCTTTGGGGGGTGACACCTTGAGAAACACTTTGTCCCCGATAGTGAATTCTAAATCCTTCCCTCTCAGGTCCGCATAACCCTTCTATTTGGACTGGGCTTCCTTGATTTGCTTACAAATCAGATCCACTTTCTTACAAGTTGCCTGGATCAACTCGGGCCAAGAATATGCCGTTCACCTACCTCATCCCAGTATAAAGGTGTCCTGCATTTCTTTCCATACTGACCTTCAAACGGTGCCATACCAATGGTAGCTTGGTAACTATTATTATAAGCAAACTTAATGAGCAAGATGTGCTCATCCCAGTTGCCTTGCATGTTAATGACATAGCCTTGGAGCATGTCTTATAGAGTCTGTATGGTCCTCTCCGACTGTCCATCTGTCTGAGGGTGAAAAGTTGTACTAAAGCTCAGTAATGTGCCCATGGCCTTTTGGGAACCACCCCAGAACTTGGATGTAAATCAAGGATCTCTATTGGAGATGATGATAACTGGAACTCCATGCAAGTGGACCACATTATCAATGTATAAACGGGCTAGCTTGTCCATAGGGTAGGTGATCTTCATAGGGATGAAGTCAGTTGTCTTCATCAATCTATCAACAACAAACCATATGGCATCAACACCTCTAGGTGTACGGAGTAACCTGGTGATGAAGTCCATAGTAACATGCTCCCACTTCCACTCCAGGACGGGCAATGACTGTAAAAGACCATGGGGTCACTGCCTATCCACCTTCACCTCCTGACAAGTGAGATATCTTTCCACAAACTCAGCAACATCTCTCTTCATTCCACTCCACCAGTAGTGCCCTTTCAAGTCCTTGTACATTTTTGTGCTACCTGGATGGATAGAATAAGGAGAGTCGTGGGCTTCTGTCAGAATTTCCTTCTTCAATTGTGCATCATTAGGAACACATAGTCGATATCTAAACATGGGGACACCACCCTCAGTCAATGTGAAGTCTAGATCTCGCTATGTGTCTTCCAGAATAACTTCAATGATTTTTTGTGAGTCTTCATCGGAAGCCTGGGTTGACTGGATCCTCTGCTCCAATGTTGACTATACTAATAAGGCTGCCAAAGATAGGGTAACACCCTCTACCAGTAACTCCAGGTCCATACTCCTTGCTTCCTTAACAAGTTCTTCGCTAACAGCTAGTGATGCCAATGACAGGGTCTAAAATTTTTGGCTCAGCACATCCGCCACCACATTTCCTTTTCCAGGATGGTAATGGATGGTGCATTCATAATCCTTCATCAGCTCCAACCATCACCTCTGTCTCATGTTGAGCTCCTTCTGTGTGAAGAAGTACTTAAGGCTCTTGTGATCGTTATAGATCCCGCTCTTCTCACCATACAAATAGTGTCTCCAAATTTTTAGAGCAAAAACCACAACTGCAAGCTCCAGGTCATAGGTTGGGTAATTTTTCTCATAATCTTTCAACTGCCGAGAAGCATAGGCCACTACCTTTCCATCTTGCATCAGAACACACCCTAGGCCCATCTTAGATCAGTCACTGTAGACTACAATCCCTCCAGTACCATTAGGAATGGTGAGTACTAGAGCAGAGAATCAATCTTTGCTTCAACTCCTCAAAGCTCTTCTCATAATCATCGGACCACTCGAAGTTCACTCTCTTTCGGGTCAACTGTGTCAAAGGAATTGAAATTCTTGAGAAGTTCTTGATGAACCTTCTGTAGTAACCGGCTAGGCCCAAGAAACTATGAATGTCTGCTACATTCTTGGGTATCTCCCCGTCAACTACCGACTTCACCTTCCTGGGATCAACTTCAATACCCTTGTCAGAGACAAGGTGTCCCAAGAATACTATTTATTGTAGCCAAAATTCACATTTACTAAACTTGGCGTACAATTGCTTCTCCCTCAAATGCTGCAATTCCAGACGAAGATGGTCTGCATACTCTTCTTCACTCTTGGAGTAGATTAAGATATCATCAATGAAAATGATGACATACTTATCCAACACATCGTGGAACACCCGGTTCATCAACTCCGTGAAGGCGGATGGTGTCACACCCCAAACCACCCCCTGGGAGGATTTAGGCAAGTGACCGGATATCCTACGACATCCGCCAATCCCCAAGGATATAAAAACAGTATTTACACATCACAAACCACACATTGAGGTTAAAAGATAATAAAAGAATATCAGAGTGCAACAGAAGATCGAACTACCCACAGACGATTTATATTACCAATAATAAAATCCCAAATACCTATGTTGTACCATATGCCTATCCTTTTATGTTCAATAAGTACATGATCTCGGTAATTACACTTCTTGAAAGAAAGACACTTAAATAATAATAAAATCATCTCTAAGCAATGAGATGACGAAGATTTACAATTCCATCGATAGCTTTCTCGCCCATTGGCAAACCCGTTCCTACAAAATCAACTAAAAGAGAATATACAAGAGTGTGAGCTCCACCGAGCCCATGAATGAAATATAAACCATGCATGCACATGCAAGCACAACCAAATGAATCCTACATGAGGTGCAGTTCATTTTATTTATTAGCCACCTAACATCACAACTAAGGCAGGTTAGTGTTACTACAATCCCCAATACATGTATCCCTGGTGTGGGCTTGGTTATCCCTTCCCGCGATACACCCATTGAGTTGTCGGAGAGGACCAGTCAGCTCCAGCATCTCCCTACCCAGGTCAGCCTGACCAGCCCTCTATGATTATCCTGTGAAGTGACCGTCAACATATAACTCAATGATCACATTTCTTTTCTTTTGGATTATATTGTGGTATAAAGCCTGGCATATAGCTCAAGGTCACATCTCTTTTCCTTATTATGGTTTTAAGCCCGGCATATAGCTCATAATTGAATTGTGCTTAAAACCCTGCATATAGCTCAAGGATTATACGGTCGCTCCCACAGGCATCCAACACCTTAACCCCTGTTGGCAAGGGTGCATAGCACGGGTGATGAAACTCTAGCCCCATGTCTATATGGCATTGTATGAGTCAGGCGGTGTCAACCATGTCCCATAATACGGGCTACTACAGGCCTCATTCCCAAGCTGGCTACGGCATCTAATCTAGCAATTCCACCTATATGCATTATCATCCATTTCCAATGTTCATCAGATAAGATTCAGAATTCAAATGAGAATATAAAAAAATTTAAAGTAATTAAAGATAGTAAATATTATTGTTGTTGTCATGACCCATCAGTCATGTTACACCTGCGCTCATGGTGTAATTCCACTCACCTTGGTTTGATCCTACTGGTTCAGATGTTTGTTCAGTTCTGGTCGGTATCTGGTTGTGCACCTCGAGCACGGAAACAAATCCTAAAGTAATAAATAAGAAATATGTTATTTAAATTATTCAAAACTATTTCGGATAACCCAGTGTGAGTCTAGGCTCCTAGGTCTAACTCGGTGCTCAGTCCGAAATCACTTTGAATTCTCTGGGCCTTGCACTAGGCTTTAGGCCCATGTCCCGGTGCCTCATCCGGAGAATGTGGCTTAGGGTCAATATTGTATTTTATCACTATAGTACATGATTCTAGGTCACAATATCCTTACAACACAGTCCCCAGGTCAGCAATGCTGCAGGACCAACACAGACAGGGTTTCCAAGCCCTGCGGGGCCCACTTGGGTACCCAAGGTATACATAATTATGCATAGATGTGAGGAGGGGTATTTTGATCATTTTCCACCTCCTTACACTATTTGTAGTCCATAAGTGGAGGTCCCCCAAGTCAAATCAGCAAAACAGTGAAGACATCACCCAGTGCCATCACCCAGAGATTGCAAAACCGGAATCAGGCTGAGATTCCAAGGTTTTGAACCACGGGCAGTGTATGGATCCTCTCCTCATGCATGTTAGGTCATCTTGGACCCCCACGGGTATACTTTGCACTGGTCCTTGTGGATTTTCACCTGGGCCCACCACTTGGCTGCCAGAAGCTGCCCAGGCAGTCTAGTGAATAGTAACCCAGCATAGCTTCAGCTGCAAGCCACGGTTTTGGTTGCATGCAAAGCTGGTTTTAGGTATAAAATAGTAATCCAAAGCCGCTACCACCTAGGGTTAGGTTCCATGCAGCTTGGGCATGCACTCAGGACTCCAAACAGTCAAATAACAGTGCATTTGGCAGTGCAACCATGCACAGCCAGATTTGGGTAGCAAAACAGATCTGTATTTTTACTCAAATATCTCAAATCTTCCATGCTCCATGCTTGCATGGTAGATCTGGAGCAGTTCTAGGCAGTTCTCAGCTGTTATGGGTTGCCAGATGGCTAGAAACTCAACAAAATCACAGAGATTCAAAGAGGAAAGTAGTAAATCATCAAGGCAGCAGGTAGAGCATAGGTGTTTATACCTGCACAGGTCTGAGAAGGCACGAAAGCTTGGCCCAGAGGTGTAGGCTGCAGTCTCCTTCCTTCCTTCTCCTCTTTTCTTCTTCTTCTTCCTCTCTTTTCTCCCTCTTTTCTCTCTTCTATTCTCTCCCACGATTTTAGTAGTGAAGTAGGGTTTAAAACAAGGCTAAGGTCCTCTATTTATAGGCCAGCCCATGACTAAGGCCTGTTTGGCTGCCAAGGCCACTTTTGAAAATGCATTTTTAACCGCATTCTCAGCCATTATGAGCACTCTGGTGGGGTCCACAGTGATCCGAGGGCATGAGATGGTCCCTCAGACTCCCCTCATCCAATGGAGGGTGCCCATGTCCAATATGGGTGGTCTTCACAGATTAAATCATTAAATTAATGCAGTTTTGCACTTTGGGTGATGTCTCTGGGTGATGTATGCATCGCCCAGTGGCATTGCCCAGAGAATTCATCTGCAGAATTATTTGGATTGAAATGAAATTTCAGTCCATTTAAAGACATAATTGGATCATGGTTCCTTCTAAGAAAATGAAGCTCTTTGAATATATTTTCTAGAAAAACTTTAATCAAAGGAAATCATGATTGTATTATGAAGTTATGTTATTTTTATTACGGAAAGGTCAACCTGTCAAAACAGCAGGATCCGATTTTGACAGCAACTTGAGCTAAACTTTTAACTAACATAAAGACATATATAGGCAATGGTGTCTTCTAACAAAATTCATCCCTATGAGTCTAGTTTCCAACAAAATTTGAACCAACACAAATGAAGTTCGGGTGGTGGAGTTATATCATTTTAACTAAGAGAAGGTCAATCTGTAAATTAGCAGAATTTGTCTTTTATGTTGGGATTTGAGATTTATGTATGGAATTGGGATCTCATCATCAAATCAATTATGCAAATTTATGTTTGGGTTTAAAAATGTTTTATCTAAAACATTCAAGTTGATGAGGGTCATCATTGGTTTAGCCTAGAACTAGGATTTAAGTCCAAGGGTCCTAGAATCAAGGGATGGTACCTTCCTTAGCCAGTACATTTGGTGGTGAGCTGTACAGTCACAAGGAGTTGGTGTTTACCTTCTTAATGGTATGTAGGTCCTCACCAATGGGGCTACCTCATTATGTTCAACCTCGGGTTTAATGCACCATAGTATACTGGTAGTCTTGACCTCGGATTCTGGGCTTTCAACAAAAATTCCAATTAGCCCCTATTTTTGGGCAGGGTTTTACATTCCCCGAACCTTATAAACATTTCATCCTCAAAATTGAACGTGTCTGGTGATTCAAGCAGATAAGGATACTTCGACCTCCTTTCATCTTCTTGTCAACCAGACATTCCTTGATCGAGCCGACTATTCCACAGTATCTTTACAACAAGATAATCCGATTGAAGAGATTGTGCTTCTCACATCCCACATTCTCTTCTGGTTTCTCTTGATAGGTCATGGCGGCAGCGAGCCTAAGTGGTTCCTGAGTCAAGTCATGAGTCGAGTTCGGGTGGTACTTCTTCAACACCGATGCATGGAATACGTCATGGACTTCTTCCAATCAGTACGCCACTGGTCATGATTCTCGGATTCAACTTCCCTTTTTATCAAACTGCACCACCCCTTTGGTTGACGATTCCCAAGAAAATACTTGATTTCCCATGACGTACTTCAGGCCCTTTCATCCTGTATCGGGATCGCTCATTTTTCTATTGAGCTATAAAGATTTGGTCTTCAAACATATCCAACTCCCTATAGGTTATCTAGATTACTCCCAAATTTGATTGATCTAATGTCCAGCTTGATCTTGAGGGCCTAAGGAAAATTGAACTCCCGATATATACCTCAAAAGAAGTCAAACGATCCAATTACCCCCGCATATTTTGCCTAATAATCTATACTCCTACGACTTTGGGTTGTGTGGTATAAATCTACACCATCTTTCCTACACAGCTCTTCCTATGAACACTTTAACTTATGGTTTCCCAATACCCAGTCTCAACTTTAGGATGAATTGGGATATTGATGGAATTCCTATTGTTCACTCCCAATAACGGAGGGGACATTCGGTGACCCATTACCCCCTTCATACGTATTATTGAGCAAGGTTTTGTCGGATCCTTTAGTTCCAGTTTCATCTTGATCTTGGTTGTTCTATTCGTTTGGTTTGTGGTATATCGCTTTACCAAGACCTAACTATGCGCCTATAGTCTTTTATCGTCCTCCCAAAATCTACATACAATTATAGAATTTCCAAATGGACAGAGTCTATAATCTTCATTTAATTTCACAACATTTCAAATAACAATGCTAACCACCCATTTGGAAATGTGGGCTCGTTCCTCTTATCAGCAAACTCAGTAGAACGAAAGAGTGTAATGAGCTGAAATCAGAATAACACTCAAACAGGTGAGGATGATACGGGTAGAGTACCTATTATTATTCAGAATTGGCCTCAGCTCCCCTTGTGTCCAAGGCATATACTTGTTTTTGGACTTTATTGCTTTAGAACGGGAAAGGCTGAGTAGTAGATGGATCTCGTCGTGGTGTACGAATTCTGCGATGACGACAATCCCTAGCCATGGGTCCGGGCTGCTTGCAGATATAGCATTGGTTGTTCAACTTAGACGGTCGGGGCATAGCCGTAAATTATGCCGTTTGGCTTGAAGCATGGCGACAATACTGTGTAGGCTGTTCGAATATTGGGTGAATGGGTTGATATGCTTGACCCATTTCAAGCCCACGGTTTTGTGTCAGGCTAGGGCTTAAGCTAGATCCTCGGAAGGTCTCGTTGGGCCACTCTAAATTTTAGAAGGCTTTAGGCCCCTTGCCTAGCCCCGTTGATACCATGGTCCCCTCATTTAGTCTATCTTCTATCGTCTTGGCTTTATCGACCATCTGTGCATAGGTCTGAATATCCATGACTGACAGGATGGAACAGATCTTAGGCTTGAGCCCCTTTTCAAATTTCTTCATTTTGCTAGCCTCCCCCTTCATATGTTCCGGTGCAAAATGGAACAAATCCTTAAACTGCTATTGGTAATCTAACACTGTCTTTGATCCTTGTACAAGGGTAGAGAATTTGGCTTCCTTCTTGTCTCTGAAACTCTTAGGAAAATAATTCTTAAAGAAGACTTCCTTGAACTGATCCCAAGTGGGGTTGGGATGAGTCGCCTCCAAATTTGGTCGCGTCGACTTCCACAATGCTTCAGCCTCATTCTGTAACTGGTACCTAGCGCATATCAACTTTTGGGCATTGGTACATTCTAATCTAGCGAAGGCTTTTTCAAAAGCACTAATCCATCTCTCCGGTTCCATCGCCTCCGGGCCGATCTTGGAAAAAGCGAGTGGCTGAAGTTTCTTGAACCTCTCCATCACCCTAGTAGTGGAGTTGTCTATGACATGCTGAGGCACTGAAGGTGGAAATTGTGGAGGCTGATTGGGTGGTGGCATCGCTTGCTGTTGCATAATGGCCATAAACTGAGTGGTCATATGGGCCAGCATTTCTTGTTGTTGCTGCGTGATCCGCATCATGTTTGCTACGATGGAATTTAGCTCACCGACAGTCATAGCCGGAGCTGGTATGGTGGCAGGAGCCGGAGGAGTCGCAGGCACCAGGTTTGGAAGGTCCCTGGGTATCCCTGCCAAAGTGACTGACACTTCAAAGTTTTGAGCTTTGACTCCATTTGACAGTCCAATTTCTAGAACAAATCGAGGGCCTCTTCCACGACGACCACCCCGGTTGGATCTTGTGTTAACCATGGTTGTTTCTCTGGAGAGAAACCTTGGGCATTAATAAATCTACATTTTCTAACTAAGGAAGGTTCTAAATTGATACCTATGTGTACAAGCTGCCATTTGCTATGGTACGACATAATGGTAAAACATCGCACGTATAGAGACGCATAACCGAAAACATAGGAATTTATAAATAATACAATAGAAGTAAGAACAAAGATAGGCTGGGGTGTTTTGTTTTTTTTTTTTTTTTTTTTTTTTCAGTTGTACTTTCCTTTCTAAATTGTAGTTCGGAAGTAGTACCTCCAGTTTCCTTTCCAGATGTAAAAGTTTATGCCTCTTCAATTATAGAGTCATCGGCTTTTGCACCTAACTAGTCTCCTACTTTGTTCTTCTACTTCTTTATTTTGGTATTTTCTTGAAACTTTTATTTCTTTGTCTCTAGGCCACCCATCATCCTACTTCCGTTGTTTGTGAATGTAAATAGAGCTTCTCGCTCTGATACCACTCTGTCACATACCAAACCATCCCCTGGGAGGATTTAGGTAAGTGATCGGATATCCTACAACATCCGCCAATCCCCAAGGATCTAGAAGCAGTATTTACACGTCACAAACCACACATTGAGGTTAAAAGATAATAAAAGAATATCAGAGTGCAATGGAAGATCGAACTACCCATAGACGATTTATATTACCAATAATACAATCCCAAATACCTATGTTATACCATATACCTATCCTTTTATGTTCAATAAGTACATTATCTTAGTAATTACACTTCTTGAAAGAAAGACACTTAAATAATAACAAAATCGTCGCTAAGCAACGACATGAGGAAGATCTACAATTCCATCGACAGCT
Organism: Telopea speciosissima; assembly: GCF_018873765.1. Classification (NCBI taxonomy): domain Eukaryota; kingdom Viridiplantae; phylum Streptophyta; class Magnoliopsida; order Proteales; family Proteaceae; genus Telopea; species Telopea speciosissima. The sequence continues at coordinate 34,998,085 of NC_057917.1, read as the reverse complement.
TCCTCACCCATTAGTAAACCCGTTCCTGTAAAATCAACTCAAAGAGAATATACAAGAGTTTGAGCTCCACCGAGCCCGTGAATGAAATATAAACCATGCATGCACGTGCAAGCACAACCAAATGAGTCCTACATGAGGTGCAATTCATTTTATTTATTAGCCACCTAACATCACAACTAAGGCAGGTTAGTGCTACTACAATCCCCAATACATGTATCCCTGGTGTGGGCTTGGTTACCCCTTCCCGTGATACACCCATAGAGTTGTCGGAGAGGACCAGTCAACTCTAGCATCTCCCTACCCAGGTCAGCCATACCAGCCCTCTGTGATTATCCTGTAAAGTGACCGTCAACATATAACTCAATGATCACATTTCTTTTCTTTTGGATTGTATTGTGGCATAAAGCCCGGCATATAGCTCAAGGTCACATTTCTTTTCCTTATTATGGTTTTAAGCCTGACATATAGCTCATAATTGAATTGTGGCTTAAAACCCGGCATATAGCTCAAGGTCACATTTCTTTTCCTTATTATGGTTTTAAGCCCGGCATATAGCTCATAATTGAATTGTGGCTTAAAACCCGGCATATAGCTCAAGGTCACATTTCTTTTCTTATTATGGTTTTAAGCCTGACATATAGCTCATAATTGACTTGTGGCTTAAAACCCGGCATATAGCTCAAGGATTATACGGTCGCTCCCACAGGCATCCAATACCTTAACCCCTGTTGGGAAGGGTACATAGCACGGGTGATGAAACTCTAGCCCCATGTCTATATGGCATCATATGAGTCAAGCGGTGTCAACCGTGTCCCATAATATGGGCTACCACAGGCCTCATTTCCAAACCGGCTACGGCATCTAATCTAGCAATTCCACCTACAAGATTTATCATCCATTTCCATTGTTCATCAGATAAGATTCAGAATTCAAATGAGAATATAAAACAATTTAAAGTAATTAAAGACAGTAAATATTATTGTCGTTGTCATGACCCATCAGTCATGTTACACCTGCACTCATGGTGTAATTCCACTCACCTTGGTTTGATCCTACTGGTTCAAATGTTTGTTCAGTTCCGGTCGGTATCTGGCTGTGCACCTCGAGCACGGAAACAAATCCTAAAGTAATAAATCAGAAATATGTTATTTTAATTATTCAAAACTATTTTGGATAACCCAGTGTTAATCTAGGCTCCTAGGTCTAACTCGGTGCTCAGTCCGAGATCACTTTGAATTCTCTAGGCCTTGCACTGGGCTTTAGGCCCATGTCCTAGTGCCTCATCCGGAGAATGTGGCTTAGGGTCAATATCGTATTTTATCACTGTAGTACATGGTTCTAGGTCACAATATCCTTACAACACAGTCCCTTGGCGCCCACTTGGGTACCCAAGGTATACATAATTATGCATAAATGCGAGGAGGGGTATTTTGGTCATTTTCCACCTCCTTACACTATTTATAGTCCATATGTGGAGGTCCCCTAAGTCAAATCAGCAAAACAGTGAAGTTTTCATTCACTGGGTGATGTCTATAGGTGATGTCTGCATCGCCCAGTGCCATTACCCAGAGAATGCAAAACCGGAATCAGGCTAAGATTCCTAGGTTTTGAACCACGGGCAGTGCATGGATCTTATCCTCATGCATGTTAGGTCATCTTGGACCCCCACGGGTATACTTTGCACTAGTCCTTGTGGATTTTCACCTAGGCCCACCATTTGGCTGCCAGAAGCTGCCCAGACAGTCCAATGAATAGTAACCAACATAGCTTCAGCTACAAGCCACGGTTTTGGCTGCATGCAAAGCTGGTTTTAGGTATAAAATAGTACTCCAAAGCTGCTACCACCTAGGGTTAGGTTCCATGCAGCCAGGGCATGCACTCAGGACTCCAAACAGTCAAATAATAGTGCATCTGGAAGTGCAGCCATGCACAGCCAAATTTTGGCTTCAAGACCAGCAAAACCGATCTATATTTTTACTCAAACATCTCAAATCGTTCATGCTCCATGCTTGCATGGTAGATCTGGAGCAGTTCTAGGCAGTTCCCAGCTATTCTGGGCTGCCAGATGGCTAGAAACTCAACAAAATCACAGAGATTCAAAGAGGAAAGTAGTAAATCATCAAGGCAGCAGGTAGAGCATAGGTGTTTATACCTGCACAAGTCTGAGAAAGCATGAAATCTGGGCCCAGAGGTGTAGGCTGCAGTCTCCTTCCTTCCTTCTCCTCTTTTCTTCTTCTTCTTCCTCTCTTTTCTCCCTCTTTTCTCTCTTTTATTCTCTCCCATGATTTTAGTAGTGAAATAGGGTTTAAAAGAAGGTTGAGGTCCTCTATTTATAGGCCAGCCCATGACTAAGGCCTGTTTGGCTGCCAAGGCCACTTTTAAAAATGCATTTTTAACCGCATTCTCAGCCATTCTGAGCACTTTGGTGGGGTCCACAGTGATCCGAGGGCATGAGACGGTCCCCCAGACTCCCCTCATCCTATGGAGGGTGCCCATGTCCAATATGGGTGGTCCCCATAGATTAAAGCATTAAATCAATGCAGTTTTGCACTCTGGATGATGTTTCTGGGTGATGTGTGCATCGCCCAGTGCCATCGCCTAGAGAATTCATCTGCAGAATTATTTGGATTGAAATGAAATTCCAGTCCATTTAGAGACATAATTGGATCATGGTTCCTTCTAATAAAATGAAGCTCTTTGAATCTAGTTTCTAGAAAAACTAGAATCAAAGAAAATCATGATTGGATTATGAAGTTATGTTATTTTTATTACACAAAGGTCAACCTGTCAAAACAGCAGGATCCGATTTTGATAGCAACTTGAGATAAACTTTTAACTAACTTAGAGACATATCTAGGCAATGGTGTCTTCTAACAAAATGCATCCCTATGAGTCTAGTTTCCAACAAATTGGAACCAACACAAATGAAGTTCGGGTGGTGGAGTTATATCATTTTAACTTAGAGAAGGTCAATCTGTAAATTAGCAGAATTTGTCATTTATGTTGGGATTTAAGATGTATGTATGGAATTGGGTTCTCATCATCAAATCAATCATGCAAATTGATGTTTGGGTTTAAAAATGTTTTATCTAAAACATTCAAGTTGATGAGGGTCATCATTGGTTTAGCCTAGAACTAGGTTTTAAGTCCAAGGGTCCTAGAATCAAGGGATGGTACCTTCCTTAGCCAGTACATTTGGTGGTGAGCTGTACAGTCACAAGGAGTTGATCTTTGCCTTCTTAATGGTATGTAGGTCCTCACTAATGGGGCTACCTCATTATGTTCAACCTTGGGTTCAATGCACCATAGTATATTGGTAGCCTTGACCTCGGATTTTAGGCTTTCAACAAAAATTCCAATTAGCCCCTATTTTTGGGCAGGGGTTTTACAGATGGGGCATTGGTTAACCCAAAGGACATGACCAAGAATTCCTAGTGATCATAGCGAGATCTGAAGGCTGTCTTGCTGATATCACTATCCCTGATTTTTTGCTGATGGTACCCCGATTAGAGATCAATCTTAGAGAATACCTTGGCACATTATAGTTGATCAAACAAGTCATCGATCCTAGGTAAAAGATACTGGTTCTTGATTGTAAACTTGTTGAGCTCACAATAGTCAATGCACATCCTCATACTACCATACTTCTTCAAAAACAAAATAGGTGCTCCCCATGGAGATACATTGGGTCTAATGAAGCCCTTCTTCAATAGGTCTTGAAGTTGTACTTGTAGCTCCTTCAACTCAGTTGGTACCATTTTATAGGGAGCCTTAGACACTGGGGGTACACCAGGTATCAAGTCTATCATGAACTCCAGTGGCAACCGTGTTAGATCTTCCGAAAAGACGTTCGAAAAATCCCTCACCACATTTATCTTACCTAGTTATTTGACCTTAGCTATAGTGTCTACCACAAATGCAAGGTAACACTGACATCCCTCTTCCAATAACTTCTGGACTTGAAGGGCAGAGATGATGGCTTTCTTGGGCTTCTCCCGTTTAATGCCCTTGAATAAAAATTCTACACCTTCTTTGGGCTTAAACAACATCTTTCTCTCTACACAGATTCGATTGGCCCCATGAGTGGATAGCCAATCCATACCTAAGATCACGTCTAAGTCCCTTATATCTAGTACTAACAAACTTGTTGCTAGTCCGTTGTCACATACATGTACAGGACACGAATCATATATCAAACTAAGTTCAACCTTACTACCCATTGGAGTGCTAACAGTAAGGTTCTGGGCCATTTGCTTTGATTTGATGGACATCCTCTTAGAAAAAGAAGGGGATACAGCCAATTACAGCAATAAAACCTACATATACGCACCACTTCAAGGATTAAGTGTGATACCTGTGATGACACTCGGATCAGCATGAGCTTCCTCATTGGTGATAGAGTAGACACGCCCTTGGGCCCGGTTGATAGTTGGGGCAGAGAGAGCACGACCAGCTGCCCGTGTTTGGGGAGCCTTGAGAGTAAGAGTAGCAGCAAAACCTCCCTATCGGGGATGTGGGCAATCCCTAATCATGTGCCCGGTTTCATTACAGTTATAGCACGTGAGAGTCGAGTGCCATAATGAGGTGCTGAAGCTATCTTGGGTGCCTGGACCACATCAGGTCAGCAGTATCGGATTGGGGATGCAGTGTTGTAGGATCCCCTCTAAAATTTGTTGGGCCTCTTTCCAGCTTGTATGGCCCTATATTTCTACCTTTGTTGATCCTCAATTATCTTGGCAGCTTAGACCACCTCTACATAGGTAGGGTAGGTATGCAGCACCATAGAAGTGTTGATGCCGGGTCTAAGCCCCTTCTTGAACTTCCTTGCCTTGACATTATGTGGCTTCATGTGCTCTAGGGAAAAGTAGAAGAGTTCTTCAAACAACTGTTGATACTCAAAGACCGATCTGGAACCTTGAATATGGCTTATGAACTTGGCTTCCTTCTTGTCTCGAAAGTTTTGGGAAAGTAGTTCTAGAGGAAGACTTCTGTGAATTGGGCCCAAGTAGCATTTGGATGGGTGGCCCAAAAGTTCTCCTTGGAGGAACGCCACCAACAATCGGCATCACCTCGGAACTGGAACACCACACATCGTATCTTGTCAGAATCATTGCATTAGAGTACTTCAACGCTTCGCTCAAGATCTCTAATCTAGTGTGCAAGGAGCAATGGCCATCCTGTCGAAGATAGGAGGATGGTGCTTTTAGAACTTCTCGAAGAGCTTGGAGGCATCAGTCCAAGCCGGTGCTACAACTTGGACCTGAGGAGCTTCTGGAGTAGGAGGAGGAGGAATTGGCACCACTTGTGCCAAAGGTGTTCCGACAGCAGCAGAGGTCGGAGGTAGAGTACCATGTGCAGTAGCAGCTGCAGGTGTTGGTGGTCGAGGAGCCACTTGTACTAGAGGGGGCACTTGTTGCCTTTCTCTGGCAATATCTCTTGGTTGAGAAGTCATGGTTTGCATAAACAAGCGTTGTTCTTGTTGTGCATCCCTATGTTCTTGTTGCATAGACCGGATCATATTCCCAACAATGCGGCAACATCCACATTATTGTTGGCTGGAGGTGGTACCAGTAAAGCCATGTTCAAGGCATCTCTGGCATCATCTTGAAGAGGGGAACAGTTTCTATTACGAGTATTAACCATACTGGATACCTGTTTGAGATTACACCATCATGCATGGTTAAAACAATCAAAGCATAAAAGAACATCAAGGAATTCTTCATAAGGTATGTACATGCATGACATGGCATAAAACAAGGGAAGGAAAACATGGAAGGAAGGAATAACAAGCATAGAAGGAAGACTGACTGAAGAAAATAGTCCAAAATCCACTTTCAGTACGAATGGATTCTTGGACATAACTCACTCTTGTGAATCCATTCGTAAATCCGTTCTCAATAGAACATTACAGTAGCCTCAATAATCAGGATAGATTCTCAAAAGGATCTATTAATGTGGGTCCATTGGTAAATCCATTCCAGCCAAAACCCCAAGTACTCAACCATTATACTGAACGGATTCTCAAATGGAGTCCTGATACCTAGGTCCATTTGTTAATCCGTTTGCGAATTTTATAAAAAGGATAGTTTCACGAGTTTTAAAAATCACTTGCCCTTTTTTGGTATCAACGTAAAGCAAAGCAAGGAGAGGAGATTTGGCTCCGTTTGTGATTCCATTCCCAAGCCTTGGCATTTGGGAGTTCCATTCCACGACTTCAACACCACCACATATCCACAGTAGGGTTCTCTCACTTCTTCTCTGTTTTTCTAGAAATTTTCAACTCTTTGGTCTCTAGGTTTTGTTCACTTTCTTCTTTCCTTTTTCTGTATTATGAGACTTGAATGGAGTGCTCTTAGCATGTTTATATGACCCATTGATGTTGGTTAAGCATGAACATTCCTCTCAACACCACTAATCACTACTTATGCAAGGGTTTGGATGAACCAAGCCTAAATCGAAAATGGCACTGTTTTGGGGAAAACAGCATGGTGGTATGAATGTTTCCATTTTCCTTTAATCATTTCATGTACTTAGTGAATTAAACATACCTAGGCATGCTTTGGATTGTCTAGATAGTTTCTATGTAAATGCTTGGAAATAAACCCCATCCCTATATTGGATTCCTTCCAATCCTTCTTAGTTAGGTGTGAAGGGCTCATATGACAGTCCTTGAATGTGTTCTTATCATTTTTTTTGTTGGTTTATATATATATATATATATTTTCACGTACGAATATGCTCAATGGTTTTTGCTTAGACTTGTTAAGGGAGTAAAATCCCCTTTTCTTTTTGCACTATAATTAGGAGACATAGCACTTCCTATTGTTGTATTTTGGGAACAAGGAGTATGATAGGCATTTAGACTCTTGACTTATTCATTACAACTTATTATTTAGTTCCAATGTTGGGGTTTAAGCTTTATTCCAATTAATCACAATTATTTTCTTGTTTGGTTTTCTTGTGTGTAGGTAAACAATCACCATGGTTAGAAGGCAAAGAAATGCTCCAGCTCCCCCAACTCCACTAGTTATCTATGATGTTAACTGGTTCATCTCACCTAAGGTGGAGAACCTATACAATGGCCATTTCCATAATAGGCCATTTATGTTGGGCAGAGACATCATAGTGTCGGATCTGAGAGCTTTCAGAGTGTCAGAGAGATTCAAGGCAGTGGGGTGGAGTGCTATGCTAGCACCTCCTTTATACTGCTACCCCAAGTTGGTGAGGCATTTCTTCGCCAACATGGTCATCCTTCATGAGGGGGAAGTACGATGTTGGATCACTTCCTTTGTGAAAGGAGTGCCCATCTCCTTCAATGAGGTAGAGTTAGGGAATATTCTTGGGGTTTCTTCTAAAGGAGAGAGGATCTACATGGCACCATGAAGGGATCCTTACAGCTTGATGACCCATGATGGCTATAAGACTCTCTATGAAACACTCACCAACTACTGCCATCACATCAGGGTCAATGAGATAAAGTTCTGCCCATCCCAGCGAACACTGAGCTGCTTGGTACAAAAAAATTTGCTGCCCAAGGTAGGGCACCCCACTGAACCAACTATATTTGTTGCCTTCTTAGCTCACCAACTCTACATTGGTGAGAGATCTTGTTTGCCATATGCCATCCTCATGAACATGGCCCAAGCTATGATAACTCCTCAACATAAGGTATCTTTACCTTACAGAAGACTATTGACCCAGATCTTCACACACTTCAGAGTGGATTTTACTGATGAAGAGAGGGTAACAACAACTAAGGAGGCCTTTAGTTTCTACACTACCTCGAGGGTGGGACTAGAATTGGATATCTATAGTGATGGAGAGCCAATCGTTCTTGAGGCAGGCCAAGAGGAGGAGTTCCAGGGAAATGAGCTTCACCCCGGGTTGTATAGGGGAGGTGCTTCTACTTCAGCTGCCCCTTCTCAGGGCATGGACCTGAGTATAGTGATGGCTGCTATTGGACAATTAGGAAATAACATGACCCAAGGATTTACCTACATTTGAGGGTAGTTTGCCTCTTGTGACAGGCGATTTGAGAGGCTCGAGAAAGACATCCATGACATCAATGCCTATCTGTATTATAAAAGCAATGATGAGGAGGAGGAGGGTGATGATGAAATGGAGGATTAGGCTCCATAGTATCATGTAGTAGTTTTGGGTTATCTTAGCAATGTTTGTTGTTTTTAGTCTTTCATCTTTCAGTCTATGTAAGAACTTAATATATATTCAGCTGTGATTTTGTAATTTCAATTTGAACAATGTACTCACCTCCAAGGGAGGTTTATGTAACAATAGCTGATTCTAGTGGAACGGGTTTATAAGTCTTTCCTTTCCATTGTTGTCCCTATTATTTGCTATTGTTATCGGGTTACATCCTAGCTAGTCCTCTCCCTAAGTTTGCAAATAATCCAATTATTCTCTTTGAAAGCTTTCAAGTTAGACCCTAATTGTGTAGAGTAAAACAAAAGTCTCCACTAGACTATGGTTGGTGCAGAGCATCACTCTCTGATACCATCCTGTCATGCCCCTATTATAATAAGGAATATAATAATATAAAAGGATGTGATTAGGATTGTTGGACAAGTGTGTGTCCATCAAACCCGGTTCGGTCCGGTTCAACCCGGTTCACCTTTGTATTGAACATTTATACATTTTAGTTTAATATTGTCACATGCGATATAAACTTTTTGAGCATTATATGTCTGTAAGTTATACTTAAAATGGTAGTCATGACTAGGGTATGGGCTGAGCACCTTTATCATATGGTCGTCGCATTGGGTATGCCTAGACATGTGATGTCGGGTACGATCGCGAGTGCTCACATGTTTGATGTGTGCACTGCGAAAAATCTACTTTGTCGATTCTCTCATGTATTCTTGCCCGGATGTAGGAAGGGATAGACATGTGTCACCGACACCCTACTGAGGGAACCCTGTCACACGCAAAGTGTGATCGCATTCTTTGGTTCATCAATGACCGAGACTCAAGCGGGTCAAAGCCGGTGTTCTGGGAATGCGTGAACACTTTGTGAGTGAAGGAGTTATCCAACACGGTCACCACTACCCGATTGGGGAACACCAAGATAGAGACTGTTTGTGGATGGTCGGATCAAAATCTGGATCCAGTGTCGTTTTGAAAATGGTTTTGTAAAAATCTATTTTACATAAAATGATACATTATTTATAATTATTTGAACAAAGTATTTTATCGAGTTTTGCGGGACCCGATCAGATGCACAAACGCTTGTATATGGACATGGACTATGGATTGGGGTTTGGCAGTACATGTGTACATGCCCTAGATTCCATAATGATGGTGTTGATTAGTGGGGGGTTGTATATGATAAATTGTTATCATATAGGGAGTTATTTGGAATTTTCTAATTTAATTAGCTCTTTATTTAATTAATGGATTTTATGCTAATTGTAATTATCCATTAATAATTAAATAAAGTAGCTAATTAATACTTTCCCTATTAGATTTTGTTTCTTCACCTTTGAAGCACTTTGAGTTTAAACAGAATTGCCAAACAAAGAGAGAGATAGAGAGTCAGACTCTCATTGGGGATTTATTAAATCCTACTGGGATTTAATTAATTCAATCATTATAAATAGGGGACCATAAAACGCAGAAGAGTGAAGCTCTCCACATTTTTTGAGCAGACACTCTCTCTCCTATGTTTTTGGTTTCTCTCTCTCCCTCTTGTGATCTCTCTTCTTCTTCTTGCTTCTCTCATCTGTGTTTGAGAGTTAGGGTTTGAGAAACCCTAGATCTGTGTTGAAGAGTTCGAGAGCATCTGGGATTGGCTTGAAGAGCCTTGGTAGCACCATTGGAGGTTCAGATCTATTTGCTTGGAGCGCTCATTGGAGAAAGAACCACTGTTTATTGGAGGAGCAACACTTGAGGCTCACCAGGTTAGCAGTTCTTTATTAATTCCTTCAGTTTATTGACTATTAATATTTATGGGATGCGAAAGAAACTCGAATCGATTAATTTCCATTGCACATTCAAGTATGGGATGGATCCCTCTTGCCATGTGATGGACTAGAGATGAATTTCTTCGTCCCTATTGTGATAATTAATTTTATGGGATGCAACAGGAAAGGAGGAACTCTAATAGGGATGCACTAGGGTTCCCATGGGCGTCCATGGGAATCCCTAAAATTTAATGGGGCACCCATGGGACACCATGGGATAACCTAGGGCATGCAAAACCCTAATTTTTTTGTATATTGGTTTCCCTAGGGAACCATGGTTTGATCCTTGGACCGTAGTTATGCCAACAGTGTGGTATCAGAGCCACCTTTCCCACCCATGAATATTGAATAATTAATGGTTAATATGATTATCATGAGTGGGATACAAGTTGGCACATGGGTGGTTAGAATATGGTTGTTGTAACAACCTACCCATGTGATGATAGATTTGATTTATTTTATTTATTCCAATTATTGAAGCATGTATCCAATTAAGGAGTGATTATTAATTTTATTAATTTAAATTTTTTAATCATGTTTTATATGTGGGGGGAGCACACGCTACCAAGCCACTAGCACGCCCTCCCCTTGTTCCTTGCCCTTATGCGCATGCCTTAATGAGCTCGCCTCGGGCAGCAAGCTTGCGGGCTGCGGGCCTGCAGCTGCTGTCCGTGGGCTTTAGCTGCGGGCAGCAAGCCTACGGCCTGCAGCCATGGGCTGCTGCCCGTGGGCCTTGGGCCTAAAGGCTGCGTAGGGAGTGCCTGCAGCCTGCGCATGTGGGTTGCATGCACCCCCCTTGTTTTCCCTCCAGTTTAACATTAAAAAAAAATTAAAAAAAACAAGATTTTTCAAAACAGTATTTTTATTAATATGTTTTGTTTTTGGGAGGAAGAAGATGGGTGAAGGGATTCTTCCCTCCATCCACTTTTAATTAAAATTGTAATTTTAATTTTATGGGCTTGGATACATGTTATCACATGAGATGTGGTGGTTCAATAATTGATGGAATCCATGTTATAATTTTTGTTTACTTGCTTTAATGCCCATGCATGAAATTATATTAAGATGTGATTATGGGAATGGCATTCTAATAAATGGATGGATTGTTTATGTATGTGATACATGGGGTTATGGGTGGATGTGATGTTTCTCTCTCTTTCTCTCTCTCCCCCTTTCTTTTTTATAAACAAATGTACTCCACCCCATGGGCAGCCCAAATGGTGGGTTGCTTTCTCCATGCGGGGTTTCTTTATTATTATGGAAAAAAAAGTGTATAGAATTTTTTCTAGGTTTTCATTGTAATTTTAGAGGAGCTAGGACTCCCAGGGCATATTGATGGTGATCCACATGTGGCGCTCAAAGCTTATGAAGATGCAAGTCACCTACTTTGAAGACGTGATCGGGCGGAGGAGATGATCGAGGCATGGCATCCATGGCATGATAAATGCATCCAAAGTTATTAGTTTTATTTTTATTGGGAGGGTTCTTTAATTGCTTTTGATAAAAATGCCACCATCCCATAATCACTTTTAATTAATGTTGATTAATTATGAATGTTTAAATCTGTCCATGATATGTGAGAATTGATTAATCCCTCTTGAATGATAATACATGTATGATATGGACTAGTCTTAATCAGTAGACATGTCCATGGTCTCCTATTGAAGATAAATGTAGAAAATGTGTGACATGACCCCGCATAAGCTGATAGGACATTGCCAGGACCTCTGTCACACATTTATCTATATTTACCTCTATCAAGATACGTTAAGGTATGGATAGTGAGAGGGCACTGTGACAGTGGGCCATCTTTCATGATTCCATGATTCTAACTAATGCGATAGGTAAGTACATGACTTGGGTGTGTGTCAGCCGACAGGATCTGGACATGGCACCTAGGTAGCCAAAAATATTGGAAGCCCATGAGGCGGACAGCTTAGTCCACACTACCATGGTGTGTATAATGACTCCCAACAGGGTAAGTTATGCATGCAAGGGTTGTAGGTATCCAATTCATCTTTTGGGTTATGAGGGAAACCCAAATCATGAAAGACCATTGATGTGTGTGTGCTCAATTTATTAATTTCAATGGTTATTAATTAGCATGTGTAGATAATTATACAATGGCTACCGTTAATTCCAACCTTTTGGCACTCATTAGTGAATACAAACTTAACGATATAAAATATGTCGATTGGTACCGGAGCATTAAGTTGCTCCTGACTGCTGAAGGACTATACACAGTTCTAGATGAACAAGTTCCTCCTCAACCCAACCCGAACGATTTTGAGGCAAATGAAGAGATGCAAGAGTTCCTCATGAGGGATTCCAAGGTATCACTCTATATCCTAGGATCGTTGGAAAAGTTAGTTGTAGACTCAGTCAAGGATATACGCACTGTTGGGGGTAAAATGGATAAGCTTGCTGAATTGTTCAACAGGTAGTTGACACACGCACATTTTGATGTGGTGAGTCAAATCCATAACTCCAGGATGTCCCGGGGGACTCCAGTGATGGATTATGTAATGAAAATGATCAATCTGTTTGAAAAATTGGAATCCATGGGGACTGATTTCAGCGTGCGATACAAGACTGATGTAATCTTAGCATCACTCACTTTTGCCTACGCACCTTTTAGGATGTCCTACAAGATGTCCGAGAAGGAGATGGAGCTCACCGAGCTTGCTAATGCACTAGTAGAGGCTGAAGCATCCTTGAAAAAGGATAAGGCTGAGGTCAATGCAACTGAGGCAAAGCCTTCTTCAAACGGGAAGAAGAAGAAAAAGGGAAGTAAGGGTAAGACCCTGAAAGCCAAGGGTGGGAAGTCTGGCAATAAAGGTAAAGGCAAGTGCTTCTATTGCAAGAAGGAGGGTCACTAGAAAAGAAACTGTCGTGCTTACCTGGAAACTTTAAAAGACAAGAAGCCAGATGAAATAGAGGCTGCTGAAGGTACATATGATGTTTATGTTCTTTATGAGTCCAATTTATCTTTTGAACTGACCAATTGTTGGTTGGTGGATAGTGGTTCCACTGTTCACATTTGCAATGATTTGCAGGGGTTCAAGGAGACAAGGAACCTGGAAAGAAATGAGGTGCATTTTTGGATGGGCACTGGAGCTGAGACCATGGTGATGGCTGTGGGAACTTTTATTTTGAAATTTAGTTTTGGTAGTTTAGTTTTAAAGGATTGCTATTATGTACCCTCTTTCAAGAGGAAGATAATTTCAGTTTCAAAACTTGTTTTGGACGGATATAGTTTTTCCTTTAATTCTAAGTTAATTATTCATTTTAATAATTCCTTTGTGGCATCCGGATATGTGCAAAGTGGTTTGTATTTCCTAGATTACCCTGTTAGAACAAATGTTGTTTCAAATTTTGATTTAAAACAGAAAGCAGCTCCAGTGAACTCAACATACCTGTGGCATCTAAGATTAGGTCACATTAATTTGGACCGAATCAGTAAATTGGTGAAGGATGGGCCCTTAAAGAGTCTGAGGGTCGAACCATTCCCCATCTATGAGTCATGCCTTCAAGGCAAAATGACCAAGAAACCCTTTACCAATAAAGGTGCTAGAGCCGCAGATCTGTTGGAGTTGATACATACTGACGTGTGTGGACCCATGAACATACAAGCAAGATATGAGTATGAGTACTTTATCACATTCACTGATGATTACTCTAGATATGGTTACATATACTTGATGCATAGGAAATCGGAAGCCTTTGATAAATTTAAAGAATTTCAAGCCAAGGTTGAAAGACACTCGACAAGCGCGTCAAGTCCTTACGATCGATCGTGGAGGGAGTATCTATCGGATGAATTTAAAGATCATCTCATATCACAAGGGATAGTTAGTCAACTAACTAATCCAGGTACACCACAACAAAATGGTGTATCCGAACGACGCAAGCGGACCCTATTGGATATGGTCCGGACGATGCTCACTTATAGTGAGCTGCCTCTTTTTTTCTGGGGGTACGCTTTAGAGACGGCGATATATATCTTGAATAGGGTTCCATCTAAGTCTATAGCCAAGACACCCTTTGAGTTGTAGAAAGGGCGAAAGCCCAGTATTCAACACCTTAGGGTATGGGGTTGCATAACACATGTGTGAAAGCAACAGACAGACAAGTTGGAATCCAGAACTTCGAGATGCTATTTCTTAGGCTACCCTAAAGACACAATAGGCTATTATTTCTATGACCCGGTTGACCAAAAGATCATTGTAAGCAAACACTTCACATTTCTGGAGGAAGAAATGATGACCCAGAGGTCTGAACCAGTAGTCATTAAGGAGCTATCAGATGGCTCAGAAACGTCACTTCCTGAAGTGAGACCAATTGACATACCCACTGAAATACCAACACCTAAAGAACCTTGACGCAGTGGGAGGACTATTAGACCACCCACCAGGCTTACTCTTCTAATCGAAGAGGAAACAGTGGAAGTTCCACATGGTATCGGCTGAATCAGATGATGATCCAATGACATACTCTAAGGCTCTAAAGGATGTTGATGCCACTAGGTGGCTGAAAGCAATGTGCTCTGAAATTGATTCAATGCATTCCTACAAGGTTTGGACTCTAGTCGATCCACCACTTGGCATCAAGACAATTAGACGTAAATGGATCTTCAAGAGGTAGAAGGGCGTAGGTGGAAAGGTCGAGAGATTCAAAGCGAGACTGGTGGCAAAGGGTTATACCCAGAAAGAGGGTATAGACTATAAGGAAACCTTTTCACCAGTAGCGATGATGAAATCCATCAGGATTTTATTGGCTATTGCCGCACACTTTGATTATGAGATCTGGCAGATGGATGTGCAAATTGCATTTCTAAATGGGTTCCTTCAAGAGTAAATCTACATGGAATAGCCAGAGGGGTTCTCTTCCTTGGAGAAAGAAAGAAAGGTGTGCAAATTGCAGAGGTCAATTTATGGGCTGAAGCAGGCTTCCAGGAGCTGGAACATCAGGTTTGATCAATCAATCAAATCATTTGATTTTGATCAAAACATGGATGAACCATATGTTTACAAGAAGATCAGTGGGAGGGCAGTATGTTTTCTTGTTTTATATGTAGATGACATATTGCTGATTGATAACGATGTAGGTTTTCTTTCATCAGTAAAACAGTGGTTATCCACAACGTTTTCAATGAAAGACCTTGGTAAAGCTAGCTATATCCTTGGGATCAAACTCATAAGAGATCGCCAGAAAAGAATGCTAGGCTTGTCACAGGCTACCTATATAGACAAAGTCTTGGCCAAATTTAGTATGGAGAACTCTAAGAGGGGAAGTGTTTCCTTCAGACATGGAGTCAGTCTTTCTAGATCTCAATGTCCTCAGTCTCAGACAGACATTGAAGAGATGATGAGGATTCCCTATGCCTCAGCAGTAGGGAGTCATATGTATGCTATGTTGTGTATGAGGCCGGACATTTGCTATACAGTAGGTATGGTAAGTCGTTATCAATCTAACCCTGGATGCGAGAATTGGAGTGCTGTCAAGAATATCCTCAAGTACTTGAGAAGGACTAAGGAATATTTCTTATTTTTTTGGATCTGATCAGTTGTCAGTATTGGGATACTCAGATTCGGATTTCCAAACTGACAAGGATGACAGAAAATCCACGTCTGAGATGGTATATCTAATGGGTGGAGGTGCCATTGTGTGGCGGAGTGTGAAACAAAAGTCTACAGCCGATTCTACTACCGAAGCAGAATACCTTGCAGCTTGTGATGCAGCAAAAGAAGGTGTTTGGCTGAGAAAATTCCTATAAGATTTGAAGGTAGTCCCTGATCTTGTCAAGGGCCCTATTCCCCTGTTATGTGACAACAGAGGGGCCATTGCACAAGCTAAGGAGCCTAGGGCTCATCAGAGGAACCAGCACATGCAGCGAAAGTATCACCTCATCAAAGAGATTATCTAGCAGGGTGATGTGAGTATCTCCAAAGTGGACACAACTGAAAATGTGTCTGATGCCATGACAAAGAGTTTGTCACCAGGTGTGTTTGAGAAACACATGGAGGGCATGGGTTTAAAATGTATGGGGAATTGGCTTTGATGTACAAGTGGGAGATTGTTGGATAAGTGTGTGTCCATCAAACCCAGTTCAGTCCGGTTCAACCCGGTTCACCTTTGTATTGAACATTTATACATTTTAGTTTAATATTGTCACATGCGATATAAACTTTTTGAGCATTATGTGTCCGTAAGTTATACTTAAAATGGTAATCACGAGTAGGGTTTGGGCTGGGCACCCTTATCATATGGTCGTCGCATTGGGTATACCTAGACATGTGATGTCAGGGTACGAATGCGAGTGCTCACATGTTTGATGTGTGCATTGGCGAAGAATCTACTTTGTCGATTCCCTCATGTGTTACTGCCAGATGTAGGAAGTGATAGACATGTGTCACCGACACCCTGTACCTGAGGGAACCCTGTCACTGTAAAGTGTGATCGCATTCTTTGGTTCATCAATGACTGAGACTCAAGCGAGTCAAAGCCGGTGTTCTGGGAATGCGTGAACACTTTGTGAGTGAAGGAGTTATCCAACACGGTCACCACTACCCGATTGGGAAACACTAAGATAGAGACTGTCTGTGCATGGTCGGATTAAAATCTGGATCCAGTGCCGTTTTGGAAAGGGTTTTGCAAAAATCTATTTTGCATAAAATGATACATTATTTATAATTATTTGAACAACGTATTTTATCGAGTTTTGTGGGACCCGATCAGATGCACAGACGCTCGTATATGGACATCTACTATGGATTGGGGTTTGGCAGTCCATGTGTATATGCCCTAGATTCCATAATGATGGTGTTGATTAGTGGGGGGTTGTATATGATAAATTATTATCGTATAGGGAGTTATTTGGAATTTGCTAATACAATTGGCTCTTTATTTAATTAATGGATTTTATGCTAATTGTAATTATCCATTACAATTAATGGATTTCGTGCTAATTGTAATTATCCATTAAATAAAGTAGCTAATTAATACTTTCCCTATTAGATTCGGCTTCTTCACCTTTGAAGCACTTTGAGTTTAAACAAAATTGCCAAAGAAACAGAGAGAGAGAGAGAGAGAGAGTCAGACTCTCACTAGAGATTTATTAAATCCTACTGGGATTTAATTAATTCAATCATTATAAATAGGGACCATAAAATGCATAAGAGTGAAGCTCTCCACATTTTTTGAGCAGACACTCTCTCTCCTATGTTTTTGGTTTCTCTCTCTCCCTCTTATGATCTCTCTTCTTCTTCTTGCTTCTCTCATCTATATTTGAGAGTTAGGGTTTGAGAAACCCTAGATCTGTGCTAAAGAGTTCGAGAGCATCTGGGATTGGCTTGAAGAACCTTGGTAGCACCATTGGAGGTTCAGATCTGTTTTCTTGGAGCGCTCACTGGAAGGAAGAACCACTGTCTATTGGAGGAGCAACACTTGAGGCTCACTAGGTTAGCAGTTCTTTATTAATTCCTTCAGTTTATTGATTATTAATATTTATGGGATGCAAAAGAAACTCGAATCGATTAATTTCTGCTACGCATTCGAGTATGGGATGGATCCCTCTTGCCATGTGATGGATTGGAGATGAATTTCTTCGTCCCTATTATGATAATTAATTTTATGGGACACACTAGGGAAGGAGAAACCTTAATAGGGATGCACCAGGGTTCCCATGGGCGACCATGGGAATCCCTAAAATTTAATGGGACACCCATGGGACACCATGGGATAACCCAGGGTGTGCAAAACCCTAATTTTTCTTTATATTGGTTTCCCTAGGAAACCATGGTTTGATCCCTGGACCGTAGTTAGCCAACAAGGACAACACATGTCATCCCAATTAACTATCAGGATCACAAATGCAGTGTCCGAACACACAATCATAAACCAATATTAAAACATAATAATATCAGAGTGCAGAGAAAGGAGTTAGTTGTCACACCCCAAACCACCCCCTGGGAGGATTAGGTAGGTGACTCGAATTGCATAACGGTAATCCGCCAAATCCCACGGATCTAGAAGCAGTTATTACATTCATGGTCCCTCATTCATCACATTACTACAGGTAAGATCAGAGTGCTGCAGAGTATCTACAATTATAACAAGAGAAAGTGTAGCGATACGGCAATATTGGTGTTATATACATATATGAAGTGTTCTGAAACATTCCCACCCAGATACAACCCGCAGAGAGAAATAAAGCTGACAAATCCGAAAGGAAAAATATACATATATATATATATATATACAGGGTGAGATAACTCAACCCCAAAAGAAAGTAAGAAAAACTATAGCTAAACCAAAAGTAGAGACGGGGATAAACTCCTGTCAAAAACAAAAAGGAGTCCCCAAGACTAAAAAAAGCATCAAGTGCACTCCTCATTGGTCTTCATCAATGACCACCGAGAATGCACGCATCATCGACACAACCTCTATTGGGGTCCACACCAATATCATCATAATAACCAGGGCTCTCCTCCTCGTAATGAACCTCCATGCCACAGCGGCATCCACCTGCAAAATCATCTAGAAGAAAAACATGAATAATAGAGTGTGAGCCCCACTGAGCTCGTGAGCAAAACATATCATCATGCATGCACATGCAACCATAATTCACATGATCCTACATGATATACACATCCAGATTATTTATTAGCCACCTAACAATACAGCTAAGTCAGGTTAGTGCTACTACAATCCCCAATACATGTATTCCTTGTGTGGGCTTGGTTACCCCTTCCCGCGAGACACCCATTGAGTTATCAGAGAAGATCAGCCGGCCCCAACATCTCCCCACCCAGGATAGCCCGATCGTTCCTCTAGATTAACTCCCTCGAGGTAACCGACTCAATATCAATTCACCCAAACCGGTGCATAATCATTATATGTGGCATTCAGCCAAAAATTCACCTTTCGGTGCTTCCCAAGCTTATAGCTTGAGGCTTCCTGGCAAATCTACCCTAGGGCATCCCAGCAGTGCTGAGGCTTCCTGGCATAAATTCCTCTAGGGTTTTACGGTAGTCCTCATGGTTATCCAACACCTTAACCCCTGTTGGCAAGGGTGCGTAGCACAGGTGATGAAACTCTAGCCCCATGTTTATATGGCATCGTATGAGTCGAGCGGTATCAACCATATCCCATACTACGGGCTACCACCGGCCTCATTTCCAAGCTGACCACGGCATCTAGTCTAGCATTCACAATCATCAGATAAGAATCACAGTGTTGATCAACAAACAATCAATGTATAATCATTTGAGTAATTGAACAGAATTTAAATAACATAGCATTAAAAACTTAAGAACTTTAATTTTTGGCATAGTAACACAGTTACACGTACATATATGATAATACTTCACTCACCTGGGTCTGGTTCTAAGAACTCAGTTGCAAATTCAGTTCCAACTGTAGTCTGGCTGTAGGACTCGATCGCGGGATCAAATCCTAGATATAAATTAGAAATTGACATTTTAATATTCCAACCCATTTTTGGAGGTCCTAGGGTTGATCTAAGCTTACTGGGTTGACCCGGTGTATACTTGGTCTTCACATGGAATTCTTTAGGCATTGCACTGGGCCTTAGGCCTATGTCCCTGTGCATCATCCAGAGTTGGTGGCCTAGGGACAAAATGTTCATTTATAGTATTGGTACATGATCCTAGGTTACAATAGGCTTACAGTGCTGTCCCCAACTTGACAGTGCTGTAGGACCAATCACAGGTAGGGTTTCCAAGTCCTACGGGGCCCACTTGGGTTCCCAAGCATTTATTCACATGAAGAGATGTGGGGAGGGGCATTTAGGTCATTTCCCACCTTCCCACACAGTTACATGGCCAATGGATGAAGTCCCCCAAGTCAAATCACCAAAACTGTCAACTTCCATTCACTTGGCGATGTCTCCGGGTGATGCCTGCATCGCCCAGTGCATCGCCCAGAGATTTCAAAAATGAGATCTGGCTGAGTTTCCAAGGTTGCTGGCCATGGGCAGTGGCCACATCATTCCCCCATGCATGTTAGGTCATCATGGACTCCCAGGGGTGTTCTTCACTCAGGTCCATGTGGATTTTCAACTGGGCCCACCACTTGGCTGCCAGAGGCTGCCCAGGCAGCCTAATGAATAGTAACCATGATTTCCCCAACTTCCCAGACTTGGTTTCATCCACACGCAAGGTTGATTATAGGTATAATACACTGATTCAAGTCCGCTACCACTTAGGGTTTGGTCCCTTGCAGCCAGGACAAAGATCCATGAGTCCAAACAGCCTGTTTTTAGTGTAACTGGGCAATGCAGCCATGCATAGCCAGGTTTCGGTTCCAGATCAGCAAAACAAATATAAAACTCATCTTTAAACACTCAGATCTTCCATGCATCATGTTTGTATGGCAGATCTAAGGTGGTACTTGGCAGTTCCCAACTATTCTGGGCTGCCAATGGCCAGATAGCATTCAAAATCACACAGATACATGATAATGAATAGTAGCAGCATATGTATAGCAGCTCAGGGTTAGATTTTATACCTAAATGCATAGGGGTTTGCTCGAATCAGACCTTGGATGCAAGGCTGCTTCCCCCCTCTTCTTGCTTCTTCTCTTTCTTCTTCTTCTTCTTCTCTTTCTTTTCTTTTCTTTCTTCTCCCTTCCCCACGATTTGAACAGTACCAAGAGCTCTAAATGAGCCTATGGTACCCCTATTTATAGGCCCAGCCCTGACTGGGGTCTGTTTGGCTATTAAAGGCCCTTTTCCAGAATGCATTTTTTTATTGCATTCTCAGCCATTTTGGGCACTCTGGTAGGGTCCACAGTAAACCAAGGGTATGAGGTTGTCCCTCAGACTCGCCTCAACCTATGGAGGGTGTCCATGTCCAATATGGGTGGTCCCCACAAATTAAATCCTTAAATTAATGTTATTTTGCACTATGGGCGATGTCTCTGGGTGATGTCTGCATCGCCCAGTGCATCGCCCAGAGATTTCAGCAAGGCTGAATCTCAATGGGCTTGCACAGGGGTTTGACCCATGGTCAGGGCATTGTCTCCACATGTCATTTAGGGTCTTTTACACACTTTTCCAGGGGTGGGTCCCATAGTTGTGAAGAGGAGAGATAATACTTGGAGTCCTGACAGTACATTATGCTATGAGTTGTGCAGTTGCAAGGGTCAGCTATCCATCTTCTGATAGGTATGTAGGAAGACTTGCACAGGGTTTCTTCATCAATCTCAATCACTGGAGTGATACTCCACAGTGTGCTTGAAGGCCCTGTTTAGGGTTCCTATCCTTCAGTCAAAATTCCAGTCAGTCAGGAGCAGGGTTTGTCATTTCTCCCCACCTTACAAAAATTTCATCCTCAAAATTTTCTTACCTTGCAATTCGAAGAGTTGAGGATACTTTTCCTTCATTTCTTCTTCACGTTCCCATGAAGCTTCTTCTATCGGGTTGTTTCCCCAATGAACTTTTGCAAAAGTGATTGTGCGGTTACAGAGATTATGCTCCTTTCTGTCCAATATCTCCGTAGGTTGCTCTTTGTAGGTTATGTCCACGTCCAACTGTTCAGGTTAAGTTGCTAGTACATGTGTCAGGTTGTTGATGTACTTCCTTAGCATCGACACATGGAAAACATCGTGGACGCCAACAAAGATGGTGGTAATCTTAGTCGGTATGGTACGGGTCCCACTTTGTTAAGAATTTCATAAGGACCGATGAATCTTGGGCTCAACTTGCCCCTTTTGTTGAAACGTAGCAATCCTTATGTTGGTGACACTTTGAGGAACACTTTTTCCCCGACTTCAAATTCAATGTCTTTTCTTTGATTATCCGCATAACTTTTTGTCTTGACTGTGCTACCTTAATCTTCTCTCTTATAACGTCTACCTTGTCATAGGTTGCTTGTATCATCTCTGGCCAGAGATATTTTCGTTCGCCAACTTTGTCCCAATATAACGGGGTTCGACACTTCCAACCATAAAGAGCTTCGAATGGTGCCATACCAATGGTGGAGTGATAACTATTATTATATGCAAATTCCACCAAGGGTATGTGAGCATCCCAACTATTGTTCATTTCTAAAACACAGGCTCAGGGCATATCCTCCAGAGCCTGGATAGTTCTTTCTGACTGTCCGTCCGTCTGCGGATGGAAAGCTGTACTAAGATTCAACTGAGATTCTAGTGCCTTTTGTAAACTCCTCCAAAACCTTGAGGTAAATCGAGGATCTTTGTCAGACACAATACTGACAGGCACACCGTGTAAGCGGACTATATTCTCTATATATAATTGGGCAAGCTTCTCCATAGAATAACTTATCTTGATTGGTATAAAGTGAGCTACCTTTGTCAGTCCATCTATAATCACCCAAATCGCTTTCATGCCCTTCCTAGTGTTGGGTAGATTTGTCACGAAATCTATAGTGATCCTTTCCCACTTCCATTCAGGTATAGGAATTGGCTGCTATAATCCATACGGTTGGTGTCTCTCTGCTTTTATCTGTTGACAGGTGAGGCACATGGACACGTATATTGCTATGGTCTCTTTCATTCCCATCCACCAGTAATACTTCTTAAAGTCCTTGTACATCTTCATATTTTCAGGGTGGATTGTATAGGGTGAGTTGTGCGCCTCTTTAAGGATTCGATCTTGGACATCATAATCATCAGGCACGCACAATCTGTCTCAAAACTTCAATGCACCATCAGGAGCCATTGAAAAATCTAGGTCCTTATGGACTCCTTGTTGTACTTCCCAAATGATCTTGGCCAGCTCAGGGTCCAATGGCTGTTTTGCAATTACCTCTACCTGTATCAACGGCTGTAGATCCATAGCTGCTAATTGTATAGCCGTTCCTTCGATCACGAGTTCTAGATCAAACTTTCGAGCTTCTTCTACCAATTTCTCACTTACAACCAAGGAAGTGAGAGATGCGGTCTGAGATTTTCTGCTTAACGCATCTGCTACCATGTTGGCCTTCCCAAGGTGGTACTGGATTTCACAGTCATAATCCTTCACCAGTTCTAACCACCGTCTCTATCTCATATTTAGCTCCTTCCAAGTGAAGAAATACTTCAGACTTTTGTGATCGCTGAAGATTTCACTCTTTTCACCGTATAGGTAATGCCGCCATATCTTTAACATGTAGACTACCGCTGTTAATTCTAAATGATGGGTGGGGTAGTTCTTTTCGTGTTCCTTCAATTGTCTGGAGGCGTAGGCGACTACTTTACCTTTTTGCATTAGGACGCCAACCAATCCTATCCTGGATGCGTCAGTATATACCACCATTCCTCCGGTGCCATCCGAAATGGTCAAGACTGGAGCTGTTACCAATCGGTTTCTCAATTCCTAAAAACTTTTCTTGTATTTTTCATTCCATTCAAATTTGGCGCCTTTCTTTGTAAGTTTTGTCATGGGTGCCGAGATGCGTGAGAAATTCTCAATGAACAGGCGGTAATATTCAGCCAATCCTAAGAAACTTCGGATCTCCGTGGCACTCTTCGGAGTCTCCCACTCAAGAACCGCTTTCACCTTGCCTGGGTCTACTTTATTGCCGTCCTCAGTGACGATGTGTCCCAGGAATCCGATCTGGTATAGCCAAAATTTACACTTACTGAACTTGGCGTAAAGCTGGTGTTCTTGTAACCGCAGCAACACAAAGGTAAGGTGTCGAGCATGTTCTTCTTCGCTCTTAGAGTACACCAAAATGTCGTCAATAAACATAATGACAAACTTATCCAACACGTCATGGAATACTCTATTCATCATATCCATGAAAGATGCCGGGGCGTTGATTAACTCGAACGATAGAACTAGGAATTCATAATGTCCGTATCTAGTTCGGAATACCGTTTTATGAATATCACCACTCTTGATCTTCAATTGATGGTATCCTGACCTAAGATCGATTTTGGAGAAAACTCTTGCTCCTTACAGCTGATCAAATAGGTCATTGATGCACGGCAACGGATATCGATTCTTGATGGTCAGCTTATTTAACTCGCGGTAGTCAATACACAGCCGCATACTACCATCCCTCTTCTTAACGAACAGCATGGGTGCTCCCTAGGGTGATACGCTGGGTCGTATAAATCCTTTCTTCAGTAGGTCTTGAAGTTGGACTTGCAACTCCTTCAGTTCGATTGGCGCCATCCGATAGGGTGCCTTCGATACCGGTGCTGCACCAGGATCTAGATCAATCGCGAACTCTATGTCGCGGTCAGGTAGTAACTGGGTCAGATCTTCTGGAAAAACATAAGGAAATTCTCTGACGACATCAAGTTCCTTCAAGGGTTTTATCTTTACCTCTGTGTCTATCACAGTGGCCAAAAAGCCTTGGCATCCTTCATCTAACAACTTTCGTGCCTGGAGGGCAGATAAGGTTATCCTTCTGGGTTTCCTCCTTGGTTCACTCTGATAGGTGAATACTGACCCATCTTCCATCTTAAATACTATCTTCTTTTCCACACACATAACATTTACACCGTAGGAGGACAACAAATCCATGCATAGTATCACGTTAAAGTCCTTCATATCAAACTTTATCAATCATGCGGGTAGATTCTTCTCACAATCTTAATCTGGCAAGGGTCGTATACCTCTTTCAAACTCACGACACTACCCGTCGGTGTGCTGACAACTAACTCGTGCCCAATGTCCCTCGGTTGATCTTTCATTGTCACACCCCAAACCACCCCCCTGGGTGGAGTAGGTAGGTGACCCAAATTGAGTAACGGTAATCCGCTAAATCCCATGGATCTAGAAGCAGTTATTACATTCACGGATCCACATTCATCACATTACTACAGGTAAGATCAGAGTGCTGCAGATAAACTATAATTATAATAACAAAGAGAAAGCGTAGCGATATGGAAAATGATGATAATATATACATTCATATGTTTGTTCTGATACACTTCCCCAAACTACCCACAAACTGCGAAGTAAAGCTGACAAGATCAAAAGCCAAAGAAAATACATACATATATGTACAGGGTGAGATGACTTAACCCCAAAAAGAAAATAAGAAAGACTATAGCTAAACCACAAGCAAGATGGGGATAAACTCCTAACAAAGCAAAAAGGAGTCCCCAAGACAAAAAGCATCAAGTTCACTCTTCAACGATCTTCATCAATGACCACCAAAAATGCAAGCATCATCGCCACGACCTCCGTCGGGGTCCACACCAATATCATCATAATAACCAGGGCTCTCCTCCTCGTAATGAGCCTCCATGCCACAGCGGCATCCACCTGTAGAATTATCTAAGAAAAACATGTATAATAGAGTGTGAGCCCCACTGAGCTCATGAGCAAAACATATCATCATGCATGCACATGCAACCACAATCCACATGACCCTACATGATATGCAAGTCCAGTTTATTTGTTAGCCACCTAATAATACAACTAAGTCAGGTCAGTGCTACTACAATCCCCAATACATGTATCCCTGGTGCGGGCTTGGTTACCCCTTCCCGCGATACACCCATTAAGTTGTCGGAGAGGACCAGTCAGCTCCCGCCTTCGTTCACCAAGGTCAGCCCGACTAGCCCTGTATGATTAACCTGTAGGACAATCCATCACTTTTCTCTTTCCTTTTCTTTCTTGGCTTATAGCCCATAATCACCATTCCGGTGCAAACACATTTCTTTCTTTTCATTTCTTTTCTTTTCTCATGTACACATATGGTCACCCTCATAGGCATCCAACACCTTAACCTCCTGTTGGCAAGGGTGTGTAGCACGGGTGATGAAACTCTAACCCTATGTCTATATGGCATCGTATGAGTCAAGCGGTTTCAACCGTATCCCATTCTATGGGCTACCACAGGCCTCATTTCCAAGCCAACTACGGCATCTAGTCTAACATTCACATTCATCAGATAAAATTCACAGTGTTGATCAACAGACAGTCAATATGTAGTAATTTGAGTAATTGAACAAAATTAAATAACACAACATTTATAATTTAAGATTCTTAACTACCGGTATAGTATCACAGTTACACATACATATATGATAATACTTCACTCACCTGGGTCTGGTTCTAAGAACTCGGTTGTAAATTCAGTTCCAACTGCAGTCTGGTTGTAGGCCTCGAGCGCGGGATCAAATCCTAGATATAAATCAAAAATTGTCATTTTAATATTCCAATCTATCTCTGGTGGTCCTAGGGTTAACCTAAGCTCACTGGATTAACCCAGTGTTCAGTTGGTTTTCACTTGGAATTCTCTAGGTCTTGCACTGGGCCTTAGGCCTATATCCCGGTGCATCATCCAGAGGTGGTGGCCTAGGGGTAAAATGGTCATTTATAGTATTAGTACCTGACCCTAGGTCATAATAGACTTACAGTGTTGTCCTCAACTTGACAGTGCTGCAGGACCAAACACAGGTAGGGTTTCCAAGTCTTGCGGGGCCCACTTGGGTTCCCAAGCATTCTCTCATATGGACAGATGTGTGGAGGGGCATTTAGGTCATTTCCCACCTTCCCACACAGTACCATGACCAATGGGTGAGGTCCCCCAAGTCAGAACATCGAAACAGCAGCAAATCATTCACTGGGCGATGGCTCTGGGCGTTGGGTGCATCGCCCAGTGCATCACGTAGAGTCTTCAAACCGAGATTTGGCTGAGTTTCCAAGGCTGCTGGTTATGGGCAGTGACCAAATCTTCTCCCCATGCATGTTAGGGTGTTAGGTGACCCCAAGGGTGATCTTCATTTTGGTCCATGTGGATTCTCCACTGGGCCCACCACTTGACTACCAGAGGCTGCCAGTGAATAGTAACCCACAATTTTTTCCAGCCTCAAATCTTGGTTTCAGTCACATGCAATGCTGTATTTACATATCAAATGGTAATCTAGGGCTGCTACCACCTAGGGCTAGGTCCCATGCAGCCAGGGCTTGCATCCAAGTCTTCAAACAGCCAAATAACAGTGCATCTGGCAGTGCAGCCATGCACAGCCAGATTTTGGCTCCAAGACTAGCATAACAGATCTGTATTTTTAGTTAAAATTCTCAGATCTTCCATGATTTATACTTGCATGGCAGATCTGGAGTAGTTCTAGGCAGTTCCCAGCTGTTCTGGGCTGCCAGAGAGTAGAAAATCATCCAAAACACAGGCATTCAAAGGGAGCAGCAGGTAGGGGCAGTGATTATATACCTGAGCTGAGCTTGGGTGCCACAAAATCTGAGCTCAGATGTGTGAGCTGCTCCTCCCTTCCTTCCTTCTTCCCTTTCTTCTTCTTCTCCCTCTCTTTTCCTCTCTTTTCTTTCTTCACCCTTCCCCACGATTTGAATAGTAGCCAAGGGGTTTAAATGAACCCATGGCACTGCTATTTATAGGCCCAGCCCACACTAGGGTCTGTTTGGCTACTAAGGCCCTTTTTCAAAATGAGTTGTTGGACTATTTCTCAGTGATTTTGGGCACACTGGTGGGGTCCATAGTGAACCAAGGGTATGAGGTGGTCCCTCAGACTCCCCTCTACCTATAGAGGGTGCCCTTGTCCAATATGAGTAGTCCCCATAATTTAAAATCAATTTAATATGCTGTTTTGCACTCTGGGCGATGTCTCTGGGCCTTGTCTGCATCGCCCAATACATCGCCCAGAGATTTCAGCAAGGCTGAATCTCAGTGGGGCTTCCACAGGGGTTTGACCCATGGTTAGGGCATTATCCCCACATGCCAATTAGAGGTTTTTACATAATTTTCCAGAGGTGGGTCCCACAGTTATGGGGAGGAGAGAGATTACCTGGAGTCCAGGCCATACATAATGCTGTAAGCTATGTAGCTGTAAGGGTCAGTGATCCATCTACTGACAGGCATGTAGGATGATCCACACAGGGTTTCTTCATCAATCCAAATCAGTGGAGTGATACTCCATAGTGTTCTTGGTTCCCTGGTCAGGGGTTCCTGTCCTTCAATCAAAATTCCAGCCAGGCAGGAGCAGGGTTTGACATTCAACCTACTCGCAAAAGTGGTAGAAACAAAAGAGTGGGATGCGCCCGAGTCAAATAGTACTCGTGCAGGTATGGCTGAGACATTTAGGGTACCTAGGGTTTGTATATAATTTAGGTTACAAGAAGTAAACCAACTATTCCCTATAATTTAGTAGTGTTCAGCAACTTACCTGTCAATCATCGGGGTTTGCCTCACTTCTTCATTCGTCATTGCGAACACCTTTTGTCACACCCCAAACCACCCTAGGAGGATTAGGTAGGTGACCCAAATTGCGTAACGGCAATCCGCCAAATCCCACGGATCTAGAAGCAGTTATTACATTCACGGTCCCATATTCATCACTTTACCATAAGCAAGATCAGAGTGCTGTAGATAAACGACATTTATAATAAACAAAGAGAAGCGTAGCAATATGGGAATGAAGGTAATATATACATATACAAAGTGTTCTGAAACATTCCCACCCAGATACAACCCACAAAGAGAAACAAGGCTGACAAAAGCTAAAGAAAGAAATACATACATATACATAGATACAGGGTGAGATAACTCAACCCCAAAAAGAAAATACAACTAAGACTGCGCCACAAGCATGATGGGGATAAACTCCTAACAAAAACAAAAAGGAGTCCCCAAAACAAAAAGCATCAAGTACACTCCTCAACGATCTTCATCAATGACCACCGAGAATGCATGCATCATCGGCACGACCTCCGTCGGGGTCTACACCAATATCATCATAATAACCAAGGCTCTCGTCCTCGTAATGAGCATCCATGCCACAGCGGCATCCACCTGTAGAATCATCTATAGAAAAACATGTATAATAGAGTGTGATCCCAACTAAGCTCGTGAGAGAAATATATCATCATGCATGTACATGCAACCACAATCCACATGATCCTCTATGATATGCAAGTCCAGATTAATTATTAGCCACCTAACAATACAACTAAGTCAGGTTAGTGCTAATACAATCCCCAATACATGTATCCCTGGTGCGGGCATGGTTACCCCTTCCCGCGATACACCCATTGAGTTGTCGGAGAAGATCAGTCGGCTCCAGCATCTCCCTACCCAGGTCAGCCCGATCGATCCTCTGGATTAACTCCTGTGAGGTAACCGACTCAATATCAAATCACCCGAACAGGTGCATATTCATTATATGTGGCATTCCACCAAAAAAATTCACCTTTCGATGCTTCCCAAGCTTTTAGCCTAAGGGTTCTCGGTAAATTTGCACTGGGGCATCCCAGCTGTGCTGAGGCTTCCCGGCATAAATGCCTCTAGGGTTTTACGATAGTTATCATAGTTATCCAACACCTGAACCCATGTTGGCAAGGGTGCGTAGCACGAGTTATGAAACTCTAGCCCCATGTCTATATGGAATCGTATGAGTCGGGCGGTGTCAACCGTATCCCATACTACGGGCTACCACTGGCCTCATTTCCAAGCCAACTACAGCATCTAGTCTAACATTCACAACCCTCAGATAAGAATCATAGTATTGATCAACAGACATTCAATGTGTAATAATTTGAGTAATTGAATAGAATTTAAATAACACAGCATTTATCAATATAGAATTTTAATCGCCGGCATAGTAATACAGTTACACAAGCATATATGATAATACTTCACTCACCTGGGTCTGGTCCTAAGAATTCAGTAGCAAATTCAGTTCCGACTGCAGTCTGGCTGTAGGCCTCGAGCACGGGATCAAATCCTAGATATAAATCAAAAATTGTCATTTTAATATTCCAATCTATTTTTGGAGATTCTAGGGTTGATCTAACCTCACTGGGTTGATCCATTGTATAATTGGTCTTCACTTGGAATTCTCTGGGCCTTGCATTGGGCCTTAGACCTATGTCCAGGTGCATCATCTAGAGATGGTGGCCTAGGGGCATAATGGTCATTTATAGCATTAGTACCTGACTCTAGGTTCCTTAGGCTTACAGTGCTGTCCCCAACTTGACAGTGTTGCAAGACCAACACAGGCAGGGTTTCCAAGTCCTGCGGGGCCCACCTGGGTTCCCAAGCACTCACACACATGGATAGATGTGGGGAGGGGCATTCTGGACATTTCCCACCTCCCTACACTGTATCATGGCCCTAGGGTGAGGATCCCAAGGTCAGAGCATCAAAACAGTAAAGTTTCCTTCACTGGACGATGGCTCTGGGCGATGTCTGCATTGCCCAGAGATTGCAAAATTGGAATCAGGCTGAGATTCCTAGGTTTTGAACCATGGGCTGTGCATGGACCTTCTCCCAATGCATGTTAGGTCACCTTGGACCCCCAGGAGCACACTTTGCCCTGGTCCAAGTGGATTTTCTACTGGGCCCACCACTTGGCTGCCCAAACAGCCCAATGAATAGTAACACAGGGTATTGCTCGGTTATAAAACTTAATTTTAGCTATATGCAAAGCTGGATTCAGGTGTAAAATGACAATCCAAGGCTGCTACTACCTAGGGCTAGGTCCCATGCAGCCAGGGCTTGCATACAGGGATCCAAACAACCTATTCTCTATGTAACTGGGTAGAGCAGCCATGCACAGCCAGGTTTCGGTCCCAAGATTAGCAAAATAGACATGTAAAATCTTATAAAATTCCCAGATCTTCCATGCATCATATTTGCATGGCAGATCTGGTACAATTTTTGACAGTTCCCAGCTGTTTTGTACTGCCAGAGAGCAGAAACTCTTCAAAATACAAGCATCAAAGGGAGCAACAGGTATGAGCAGAGATTTGTATACCTGAGCTGAGCTAGGGTGCCACAAAATCAGAGCTCAGATGTGTGTGCTGATCCTCCTTCCTTCCCTCTCTCTTTTCTTCCTATTCTTCCTCTCCTTTCTTTCCTTTCTTTCTTTTCCCTTCCCCCACGGTTTGAACAGTAGCCAAGGGTCTAAAATGAACCCAAGGCACTGATATTTATAGGCCCAGCCCATACTAAGGCATGTTTGGCTGTTAAGGCCCTTTTCCATAATGCATTTTTTACTACATTCTCAGCCATTCTGAGCACATTAGTGGGGTCCACAGTGGTCCAGGGGTATGAGGTGGTTCTTCAGACTCCCCTCAACCTATGGAGGGTGCCCATGTCCAATATGGGTGGTCCCCACAATTTAAAATCAATTAATTATGCTATTTTGCACTCTGGACGATGTCTCTGGGTGATGTCTGCATCGCCCAGAGATTTCAGCAAGGCTAAAACTCTGTGGGCTTGCACAGGGGTTTGACCCAAGGTCAGGGCCTTATCCCCGCATGTCATTTAGAGTCTTTTACACACATTTACAGGGGTAGGTCCCACAAATGTAAAGAGGAGAGAGAATACCTGGAGTCCAGGCAGTACATTATGCTATGAGCTGTGTAATTGCAGGGGTCAGCTATCCATCTTCTGACAGGTATATAGGATGATCAACACAGGGTTTCTTCATCAATCTCTATCACTGGAGTGATACTCCATAGTGTGCTTGGATTCCATGCCTAGGGTTCCTATCCTTCAGTCAAGATTCTAGTTAGTCAAAGGCAGGGTTTGACATTTCTCCCCACCTTACAAAAATTTCGTCCTCAAAATTTGCTTACCTTGCAATTCAAGGAGTTGGGGATATTTCTCCTTCATTTCTTCCTCACATTCCAGTGAAGCTTCTTCTATCGGATTGTTTCCCCATCGAACCTTTACAAAGGCGACTCTGCGGTTACGAAGGTTATGCTCCTTCCTGTCCAATATCTCTGTAGGTTGCTCTTCGTAGGTCATATCCAGGTCCAACTGTTCAGGTTCAGTAGATAGTACATGTGTCGGGTTGTTGATGTACTTCCTTAGCATCGACACATGGAAAACATCATGGATGCCCAACAGAGATGGTGGTAATGCCAGTTAGTATGTTACGGGTCCCACCTTATTAAGAATTTCATAAGGACCGATGAATCTTGGGCTCAACTTACCCTTCTTGTTGAAACATAGCAATCCCTTAGTTGGAGACACTCGGAGAAACACTTTTTTCCCAACTTCAACTTCAATGTCTTTCCTTCAATTATCCACATAACTTTTCTATCTTGGACTTTTCTGTCTTGACTGGGCTACCTTGATCTTCTCTCTTATGACATCCACCTTGTCACAGGTTGCTTATATCATCTCTGGCCCGAGATATTTTCTTTTACCAACTTCATCCCAATATAGCGGAGTTCGGCATTTTTGTCCATAAAGAGTTTTGAATGGTGCCATGCCAATGGTGGAATGATAACTATTATTGTATGCAAATTCCACCAAGGGTATGTGAGCATCCCAACTATTGTTCATTTCCAAAACACAGGCTTGGAGCATATCCTCCAGCGTTTGAATAGTTCTTTCTGACTGTCCATCCGTCTGCGGATGGAAAGCTGTACTAAGATTCAATTGAAATCCCAATGCCTTTTGCAAACTTCTCCAAAACCTTGAGGTAAATCGAGGGTCTCTGTCAGACACAATACTGACAGGCACGCTATATAGGCAGACTATATTCTCTATTTATAGTTGGGCAAGCTTCTCCATAGAATAACTTATCTTGATTGGTATAAAGTGAGCTGCCTTTGTCAATTCGTCTACGATCACCCAAATTACATTCATGCCCTTTCTGGTGTTGGGCAGATTTGTCACGAAATCCATAGTGATCCTTTCCCACTTCCATTCAGGTATAGGAAGTGGCTGTAATAATCCATACGGTCGGTGTCTCTCTGCTTTTATTTGTTGACAGGTGAGGCACTTGGACACGTATATTGCTATGGTCTCTTTCATCCCCATCCACCAGTAATACTTCTTCAAGTCCTTGTACATCTTCGTACTTTTGGGGTGAATTATATAGCGTGAGTTGTGCGCCTCTTTAAGGATTCAATCTTGGACATCATAATCGTCAAGCACGCACAATCTATCAGAAAACTTCAGTGAGCCATCTTGAGCCAATGAAAAATCTGGGTCCTTATGGACTCCTTGTTGTACTTCCCAAATAATCTTGGCCAGCTTGGGGTCCAATGGTTGCTTTGTAATTATCTCTTCTTGTATCGATGGTTGTAGATCCATAGCTGCTAATTGTATAGCCGTTCCTTCGATCACGATTTCTAGATCAAACTTTCAAGCTTCTTCTACCAACTGCTCGCTTACGACCAAGGAAGCGAGAGATGCAGTCTGTGATTTTCTACTTAACACATCTGCAACAACGTTGGCTTTACCAGAGTGGTATTGGATTTCACAGTCATAATCTTTCACCAGTTCTAACCACCGCCTCTGCCTCATGTTTAGCTCCTTCTGGGTGAAGAAATACTTCAAACTTTTGTGGTCGTTGAAGATTTCACTCTTCTCACCGTATAGGTAATGCCACCATATCTTTAATGCAAAGACTACCGCTGCCAATTCTAAGCCATGAGTGGGGTAGTTCTTTTCGTGTTCCTTCAATTGTTTGGAAGCATAGTCGACCACTTTACCTCTCTGCATTAGGACACCACCCAATCTTGTTCTGGATGCGTTAGTATACACTACTATTCCTCTAGTGCCATCCGAAATGATCAAAACTGGAGCCGATACCAACCGGTTTTTCAATTCCTGAAGCTTTTCTCGCATGCTTCATTCCACTCAAACTTGGCACCCTTCTTTGTAAGTTTTGTCATGGGTGCTGAGATGCGCGATAAATTCTCAAATGAATCGGTGGTAATAACCGGCTAAACCTAAGAAACTTCGGATCTCCGTGGCACTCTTCGGAGCCTCCCACTCGAGAACTGCTTTCACCTTGCCTGGATGTACTTTAATGCCGTCTTTGGTGATGATGTGTCCTAGGAATCCTATTTGGTGTAGCCAAAATTCGCACTTACTGAACTTGGCGTAAAGCTGGTGTTCCCGCAACCGCTACAACACAAAGGTAAGGTATCAAGCGTGCTCTTCCTCACTCTTGGAGTACACCAGGATATCATTAATAAATACAATGATGAACTTATCCAATACGTCATGGAATACTCTGTTCATCATATCCATGAACGTTGCCGGGGCATTGGTTAACCAGAATGATAAAACCAAAAATTTATAATGTCCGTATCGAGTTTGAAACGCCATTTTGTGAGTATCACCGCTCTTGATCTTCAATTGATGGTATCCCAACCTAAGGTCAATTTTGGAGAAAACTCTTACTCCTTGTAGATGATCAAATAGGTCGTCAATGCGCGGTAGTGTATATTTATTCTTGATGGTTAGTTTATTTAACTTGCAGTAGTCGATACACAGCCGCATACTACCATCCTTCTTCTTCACGAACAGCATGGGTGCTCCCCAGGGTGATACGCTGGGTCGTATAAATCCCTTCTTCAGCAGATCTTGAAGTTGAACCTGCAACTCCTTTAGTTCGATTGGCACCATCCGATAAGGTGCCTTGGATACCGGTGCTGCACCAGGAACTAGATCAATCGCGAACTCTATGTCATGATCAGGTGGTAGTTGTGTCAAATCTTCTGGAAAAACATCAAGAAATTCTCTGACAACCTCAAGTTCCCCCAAGGGTTTTATTTTTGCCTTCGTGTCTATCACAGTGGCCAAAAAGCCTTGGCATCCTTCGTCTAACAACCTTCGTGCCTAGAGGGTAGATATGGTTATCTTCCTGGGTTTCCTCACTGGCTCACTTTGATAGGTGAGAAATGACCCATCCTCCAACTTAAACACTATCTTCTTCTCCGCATACATGACGTTTGCATCGTGGGCGGACAACCAATCCATGCCTAGTATCACGTCAAAGTCCTTCATATCAAACTTTATCAATCGTGCGGTTAGATTCTTCTCACAAATCTTAACCTAGCAAGGGTCGTATACCTCTTTCAAACTCATAACACTACCCACCGGTGTGCTGACTACTAGTTCGTGCCCAATGTATCTCGGTTGATCTTTCATCCTACTCGTAAAAGTGGTCAAAACGAAAGATTGGGATGCGCCCGAGTCGAATAATACTCTTGCAGGTATGGTTGAGACACTCAGGGTACCTAGGGTTCGTATATAATTTAGGTTATATGAAGTAAACCAATTATTCCCTATAATTTAGTAGTGTTCAGTAACTTATCTGTCAATACGCTGGGGTTTGCCTCAGCTTCCTCATTTGTCACTGCGAACACTTTTCCTCACATCCGATTGTCCCGTGGCTGAAAAGGTCTAGCGTAGGGCTGATTCGGCAAGTTGTTGCCATACCCACGCGATCTACATTCCTTAGCCATGTGCCCTTCCTTATTGCACACATAGCACTTATAGGGTGGAACAACAGGTGTTAAGGCCTGGCTCACTTGACTGGTAGTTGGTCGGGCTGACGAAGCGACTGTTGTCGTTTGACTCGCAGTTGGTTGAGTAGGTTGATTGAAAGTGGGATGGAAAGGGTTCTGGCCCACATTCGGCCTACGATATGGAGTCGGATTAGGGCTTGAACTTGTTCCTCGATAAGCTATATTTGGCCACCCAAAAGTTTGAAAATTATTTGGCCTTTTGTTCAACCCAGGCAACGTCGTAGCCTTCTCTTTCTCTTTCTCTTTAAATCTATCTTCCATCGTCTTCGCCTTGTGGACCATCTGAGCATAGTCCCAGATGTCCATGATTGACAATACTAATCCAATCTCAGTCTTGAGTCCTTTCTCAAACTTCTTTACCTTACTAACTTCCCCTTTCAGGTGCTCTGCAGCAAAATGGAACAGGTCTTCAAACCGCTGTTGGTAATCCAACACTGATTTGGTCCCTTGCACCAGTGCGGTGAACTCAGCTTCTTTCCTATCCCTAAAACTCTCTGGGAAGTAGTTCTTGAAGAAAACTTCTTTAAATTGCTCCCACGTGGGATTCGGGTGAGTGGCATCCAAATTGGGCTTAGTAGCCTTCCACCAAGCTTCAGCTTCATTCTGTAACTGATAACCCGCACATATCAGCTTTTGTGCATCCGTGCACTCAAGTACTTCAAATGCCTTCTCTAGGGCACTAATCCACCGTTCCTGCTGCATTGCCTCAGAAGTTATTTTGGAAAACGCAGGCGGTTGGAGTTTCTTGATCTCTCCATAACCTTGGCGGTAGAGTTTTCCGCTAAGGGTTGAGGCACAGGTGGTGGAAATAGTACGGGCTAGTTGGGTGGTGGTGGTGGTGGTGCCGCACGCTCATGCATCATGGTTGTAAACTGTGTAGACATCTGACCAAGCAATTCTTGTTGTTATTGCATGGTCCACATCATAGTGGTCATGAACGCAATTACATCTCCGGTTGCCATATTTGGCTAAGGTACTGCAGCAGTGGCTCGAGCAGCTGTTGGTGCCTCTGACGAAGTAGCCGATGCTTCAGAATTTTGAGCCTCAGTCCCGTTTGGCAATTCAACCTCCGGTATCACACGAGGTTGTTTTCCCTTACGACCACCACGTGAACTTCTTCTTGTGTTGACCATTGTTGCTTCTCTGAAAAGAGGAGCATGTTCAATATTCCAATATTGCTCATCGGGGTTAACAATTATTTCCTAGTTAGTGCAGGTACAAACCTAGTCCATAATTCTAGTGAACTTCATGAGTCACACCAATAAGGTGGATTGTTAGTTATGTCTTCTTTCTTTGTTATGAGATGTTCCCTTCATTTATTATGTTCTGATTCTTAAACATTTTATATTATGATAAGCTATGCATGACACTATATGAGAGTCTTCAAATTTTTTTTTTAAAATAAAAGTCTTTTAATTATTTACCTAGTCTAACAGGCGAGCAATTTCAGCTTCCTTCCGGTCACAAATTCCATCACAAGCAGGTACTCTATGTCAGCTCTAACTTCCTCGGCTAAGGACATATAGAAATCTCGTTCCCTTGGTCCACTAATGGCAGCAAGGGCTAGATAAAAGTCCAACCGATTCTCAGATCGTGGTAGTACTAGTCGTATCTGTCTTAGTCTTTCTCGTAGCTGTCTAATATAGATCATGATGCTGGGGACTCCAGGCTTGGCTGAGGTAATGGGTCCTGTCATAAAAATGGTTCTAAGCATCAGGTTATACTTAATTAAAAGAATTAAGTACATGTCTACTGGATTTTAAATGATTAAAACCAATAAAAATATATAATTGGGTTGGCTCGAGGTACCTTAGGGTCTAAAAGCTCAGGTTGCCTAGACAACCTATAAGACCCTAATCTTGGCTGACCTAGGCTGTGGGTATGGTATAATCTATGCTCACTACACGTTGTAAATACGTATTACAACATACCTACATATCTATGTTCTGATTTGCATTGCATCACACCACTAAGTTTATACAGCACAGTATTAAGTACACAGTCTTAATTATTTACACATACATTAATTCTTATGGATATATATATATATACATTTATCTATTATTAGATACTTGAATTAAACACAAAAGTAAGGAATTCCCATTTCCATGTGTTTTACTAAAATTCCTAAGTAGGAGTTGTATTCTCCTAACTAGATTATTTGATACCATTGTATTTCTTTTGTTTAACTAATTGTTATTATATATATATATATATATATATATATATATATATATATATATATTTGTACCCATTATGATTATTTTATGAAAATTCATATTTCCATGTTCATTGAAGTTAATTTAGGTATACTAAAGTTTCCATGTGTTGAAACACAAAAATAGTAGAGAAATAATCACAGGACGATGTCTCTGGGCGTTGGATGCATCGCCCAGTGCCATCGCCCATAGAATCGGGGTGCATGTATAACAGTCCGAGAGGGGCCCATTTTACATCGTTCTTGTCCTAAACTTCTCTAAACCCCTAGGGTAGCTATTTGGAGGGTAGTGTGACCATTTCCACACCAAATCCTCGCATTTCCTCGGATTATTCGCGAATCCACGCAAGCTTAGGTAAGATTTTTTATTATGATTACTACTTTAGATCTTTTCTTGGTTTCTCCTTGTTTTAGCTAGGGTTTTGTCAACTTTCCCACAACCCGAACCATTTTTTTCTCTTCTCCTTGTAGGCCAATGTCTACAAGTCATCGCACAGCAAGGAACTCCGTAGCCTAGAAGAGGCTTCAGGTTGAGA
This sequence comes from Telopea speciosissima, assembly GCF_018873765.1. Lineage (NCBI taxonomy): Eukaryota > Viridiplantae > Streptophyta > Magnoliopsida > Proteales > Proteaceae > Telopea > Telopea speciosissima. Next base: position 34,960,117 of record NC_057917.1, on the reverse strand, counting down.
GTGAGAACTCATCATCATCATCATCTACGGTGCCTCCCTCTTCACCTAGGGAAGATTTATCATCGGAGGAGCCCGAGTTTGACCAATTCCTCTTCTCTAGGTATGAGCATTTCAAGGATTGGGACAAGTTTAAGTCCCTCAAGATAGTTAATGGTCGGGTGGTCTACGTGGATGACTTCCATCAATATAGCCTATTTACTAGGTTCAACACTTTAGGTTGGGCCTCTATGTTGACTCCTACTGGGGGTGATCCACAGGAGGATGAGCAGATGGGGATGCCAATAGATGAGCAGTAGAGAGATGAGATGCTGGGTGAGATGCAGGGTGGTGATGAGCATGGTGAGGAGGTGCAGGGTGACATCCAGGGAGACATTCAGGGCGAGGAGCAGGGTGATTTCGAGGGCAATGGTGCATAGTTCACAGATTTACCTACTTGTGGGACAACGGGTGCTACTAGCTTGTACGTACCGGAGCCTTCTAAGTGGGCACAGGGGATGTCACAGTTCCAGGGTCTTAGCACTCAGCTTTCTGACATGTCGACCAGGATGGATCGGGGCTTCTCATCTTTGGAGAGTAGAGTAGTATCTGTAGAGCAGCGCCTCAACTTTTGGGATAGGTTCTACCGTGTTGACTCTTGCCAGCCTTATCCTCCACCGAGCGACTTGCCTCCACCGGAGTAGTTCTTCCAACCAACCTTTGGCTATCTGTTACGTGGCCCAGTCTTATTTTTTTTATAGCTTATGTATTTTTTTTATTCAAAATATATGTAGCTCCTTCCTGTCAGCTTATGTAAATACTGAATGTAATACTGTCTTATCAAGGCTTATGTAGTGGCTCGGCCACAATTATCTTTATGATAATGAAGTTATGCATCTTCTATTTATTTACATCCACCTCCCCTGTAGCTTTTACTTGATTACAAGTTTTAATGTTGGTAACTTATTAGACCTAATCTGCATCTCGTGAATGTAAGAAGAGCCTCACGCTCTGATTCCAAGCTCTATCACACCCCAAACCATCCCTTGGAAGGATTAGGTAGGTGACCCGAATTGCATAACGGCAATCCGCCAAATCCCACGGATCTAGAAGCAGCTATTACATTCATGGTCCCACATTCATCACTTTACCATAAGCAAGATCAGAGTGCTGCAGATAAACTACAATTATAATAAAGAAAGAGAAGCGTAGCAATACGGGAATGAAGGTGATATACACATATACAAAGTGTTCTGAAACATTCCCACCCAGCTACAACCCACAAAGAGAAACAAGGCTGACAAAAGCTAAAGAAAGAAATACATACATATACATATATACAGGGTGAGATAACTCAACCCCAAAAAGAAAAGACAACTAAGACTATACCACAAGCACGATGGGGATAAACTCCTAACAAAAACAAAAAGGAGTCCCCAAAACAAAAAGCACCAAGTATACTCCTCAACGGTCTTCATCAATGACCACCGAGAATGCACGCATCATCGGCATGACCTCCATCGGGGTCCACACCAATATCATCATAATAACCAAGGCTCTCCTCTTCGTAATGAGCCTCCATGCTACAGCAGCATCCACCTACAAAATCATCCATAGAAAACACATGTATAACAGAGTGTGAGCCCCACTGAGCTCGTGAGCAAAACATATCATCATGCATGCACATGCAACCACAATCCACATGATCCTACATGATATGCAACTCCAGATTAATTATTAGCCACCTAACAATACAACTAAGTCAGGTTAGTGCTACTATAATCCCCAATAACAGACATTCAATGTGTAATAATTTGAGTAATTGAAGAGAATTTAAATAACACAGCATTTATCAATATAGAATTTTAATTGCCGGCATAGTAATATAGTTACATATACTTATATGATAATACTTTACTCACTTGGGTCTGGTCCTAAGAACTCAGTTGCGAATTCAGTTCCAACTACAGTCTGGCTGTAGGCCTCGAGCGTGGGATCAAATCCTAGATATAAATAAAAAATTGTCATTTTAATATTCCAATCTATTTTTGGAGATTCTAGGTTTGATCTAACCTCACTAGGTTGACCCGGTGTACAATTGGTCTTCACTTGGAATTCTCTAGGCCTTGCACTGGGCCTAAGGCCTATATCCCGGTGCATCATCCAGAGATGGTGGCCTAGGGGCAAAATGGTCATTTACAGTATTAGTACCTGACTCTAGGTTCCTTAGGTTTGTAGTGCTGTCCCCAACTTGATAGTGTTGCAGTACCAACACCGGCAGGGTTTCCAAGGACATTTCCCACCTCCCTACACTGTAGCATGGCCCTAGGGTGAGGATCCCTAGGTTAGAGCATCAAAACAGCAAAGTTTCCTTCACTGGGTGATGGCTCTGGGCAATGTCTGCATCGCCCAGAGATTGCAAAACCAGAATCAGGCTGAGATTCCTAGGTTTTGAACCATGGGCTATGCATGGACCTTCTCCCAATGCATGTTAGGTCACCTTGGACCCCCAGCGGCACACTTTGCACTGGTCCAAGAGGATTTTCAACTGGGCCCACCACTTGGCTACCAGAGGCTGCCCAGACAACCCAGTAAATAGTAATACAGGGTATTCCTCAGTTATAAAAGTTAATTTTAGCTACATGCAAAGCTGGATTCAGGTGTAAAATGACAATCCAAGGCTCCTACTACCTAGGGCTAGGTCCCATGCAGCCAGGGCTTGCATACAGGGCTCCAAACAACCTGTCTTTGTGTAACTAGGTAGTGCAACCATGCACAGCCAGGTTTCGGTCCCAAGATTAGCAAAATAGACCTATAAAATCTTATAAAATTCCCAGATCTTCCATGCATCATACTTGTATGGCAGATCTGGTACAGTTTTTGGCAGTTCCCAGCTGTTCTAGGCTGCCAGAGAGCAGAAACTCATCAAAATACAAGCATCAAAGGGAGCAGCAGGTATGAGCAGAGATTTGTATACCTGAGCTGAGCTGGGGTGTCACGAAATTAGAGCTCAGATGTGTGTGCTGCTCCTTCTTCCTTCCCTCTTCTCTTTTCTTCCTCTTCTTCCTCTCCTTTCTTTCTTTTCTTTCTTCTCCCTTCCCCCACAGTTTGAACAGTAGCCAAGGGTCTAAAATGAACCCAAGGCACTGATATTTATAGGCCCAGCCCATACTAAGGCCTGTTTGGCTGTTAAGGCCCTTTTCCATAATGCATTTTTTACTGCATTCTCAGTCATTCTGAGCACACTAGTGGGGTCCACAGTGGTCCAGGGGTATGAGGTGGTCCCTCAGACTCCCGTCAACCTATGGAGGGTGCCCATGTCCAATATGGGTGGTCTCCATAATTTAAAATCAATTAATTATGCTGTTTTGCACTCTGGGTGATGTCTGCATCGCCCAGTCCATCGCCTAGAGATTTCAGCAAGGCTGAAACTCCGTGGGCTTGCACAGGGGTTTGACCTAAGGTTAGGGCCTTATCCCCACATGTCATTTAAAGTATTTTCCACACATTTATAGGGGTGAGCCCCATAGATGTGAAGAGGAGAGAGAATACCTGGAGTTCAGGCAGTACATTATGCTATGAGCTGTGCAATTGCAGGGGTCAGCTGTCCATCTTCTGACAGGTATATAGGATGATCCACATAGGGTTTCTTCATCAATCTCTATCACTGGAGTGATACTCTATAGTGTGCTTGGATTCCATGCCTGGGGTTGCTGTCCTCCAGTCAAGATTCCAGTCAATCTGGGGCAGGGTTTGACACCTTTCCCCACGTTGGATTGTCCCGTGGCTGAAAAGGTCTAGCGTTGGGCTGATTCAACGAGTTGTTGTTGTACCCAAGTGTTCTACATTCTTTAGCCATGTGCCCTTCCTTATTGCACAAATAGCACTTATAGGGTGGAACAGCAGGTGTTGAGGCTTGGCTCACTTGACTCGTAGCTGGTCGGGCTGGTGAAGCTGCCGTTGTCAGTTCACTCGTAGCCGATTGAGCAGGTCGATTGAAAGTGGGCCGAAAAGGGTTTTGACCCACGTTCGGCCTATGATATGGAGTCGGATTAGGGCTTGCACTTGTTCCTCGATAAGCTTTATTTGGCCATCCAAAAGTTTAAAAATTATTTGGCCTTTTCTTCAACCCAGGCGACGTTGTAGCCTTATCTTTCTCTTTCTCCTTAAACCTATCTTCCATTGTCTTCGCCTTGTCGACCATCTGAGTATAGTCCCGGATGTCCATAATTGACAATACTGACCCAATCTTAGTTTTGAGTCCTTTCTCAAATTACTTTGTCTCACTAACTTCCCCTCTCAGGTGCCCTGGAGCGAAATGGAGCAGGTCTTCAAACCGTTATTGGTAATCCAACACTGATTTGGTCTCTTACACCAGTACAGTGAACTCAGCTTATTTCCTATCCTTGAAGCTCTTCGGGAAGTAGTTCTTGAAGAAAACTTCTTTAAATTGCTCCCATGTGGGATTCAGGTGAGTGGCTTCCAAATTTGGCTTAGTGGCCCTCCACCAAGCTTCAGCCTCATTCTGTAGCTGATAACCCACACATATCAGCTTCTATGCAACCGTGCATTCGAGCACCTCAAACGCCTTCTCTAGGGCACTAATCCATCGTTTCGGCTGCATTGCCTTGGAAGTTATTTTGGAAAATGCGGGTGGTTGGAGTTCCTTGAATCTCTCCATAACCTTGGCGGTAGAGTTTTTTGCTAAGTGTTGAGGCACTGGTGGTGGAAATAATACGGGCCGGTTGGGTGATGGTGGTGCCACACGCTCATGCATCATGGTTGCAAACTATGTAGACATCTGACCAAGCAAATCTTGTTGTTGTTGCATGGTCCGCATCATAGTGGTCATGAATGCAATTACATAGCCAGCTGCCACATTTGGCTGAGGTGCTGTAGCAGTGGCTGGTGCAGCCACTGGTGCCTCTGATGAAGCAGCCGATGCTTCAGAATTTTGAGCCTCCGTCCCATTTGGCAATTCAACCTCCGATAAAACACGAGGCTGTTTTCCTTTACAACCACCACGCAAACTTCTTCTTGTGTTGACCATTGTTGCTTCTCTGAAAAGAGGAGCATGTTCATTATTCTAATATCATTCATCGGGGTCAACAATTTGGTCCTAGTTAGTGCATGTACAAGCCTAGTCCATACTTCCAGTGAATTTCATAAGTCGCACCAGTAAGGTATATTATTAGATATGTCTTCTTTGTTTGTTATAAGGTATTTCTTTCATTTTTTTATTTGTGTTCTGTTTCTTACATATTTTATGTAATGATAAGCTATGCATGACACTATATGAGAAATTTTAGATTTTTAAATAAAAGTCTTTTAGTTACTTTCCTGCTCTAACAGGCAACCAATTCCAGTCTCCTCCCAGTCACAAATTCCACTGCAAGCAGGTATTCTATGTCAGCTCTAACTTCCTCGGCTAAGGATAGATAGAAATCTCGTTCCCCTGGTCGTCTAATGGCAGTGAGGGCTAAATAGAAGTCCAACCGGTTCTCAGCTCGAGGTAGTACTAGTCGTATCCATCTCAGTCTCTCTCATAGCTGTCTAATATAGATCATGATGTTGGGGTCTCCAGGCTGGATAGGGTGGTAAGTCCTGTCATTAAGAGGTTCTAAACATCAGGTTATACTTAATTAAAAGAATTAAGTACGTGTCTACTGGAATTTAAATGACTATAAACAACAAAAACATAATTGGGTTGGCTCGAGGTACCTTAGCATCTACTAAGTTCAGACTGACTAGACAACCTATTAGACCCTAATCTTGGCTGACCTAGGTTGTGGGTATGGTAAGATCTACGCTCACTTCACGTCGTAAATACATATTACAACATACCTACGTATCTATGTTCGGGTTTGCATTGCATCACACCACTCAGTCCATACAAACACAATATTAATCACATAGTATTAATTATTTACACACACACTATTTCTTATAGATGTATAAATATATTCTCCTATTGTTAGATACTTAAATTAGACACAAAAGCAAGGAATTCCCATTTCCATGTGTTTTACTAAAAATCCCCAACTAGGAGTCGTATTCTCCTAACTAGATTATTTGATACAATTGTGCTTATTTAATTAATTGTTATTACTTTTTTTTTTATACCCATTATGATTATTTTGTGAAAATTCATATTTCCATGTTTATTAAAGTTATTTTAGGTAATACTAAAGTTCCCATATGTTGAAACACAAAAACAGCAGAAATAAAATCACTGGACGATGTCTCTGGGCGTTGGATACATCGCCCAGTGCCATCGCCCAGAGAATCGGGGAGCAAGTATAACAGTCCGAGAGGGGCCCATTTTATTCCATTCTTTTCCTAAACTTCTCTAAACACCTAGGGCAGCTCTTTGGAGGGTAGTGTGACCTTTTCCACACCAATTTCTCACATTTCCTCGGGTCTCTCGCGAATCTACACAAGCTTAGGTAAGATTTCTTGGTTGTTTTTACTAGATTAGGTTTTCTTTTGTTCCTTCTTGCTTTAGCTAGGGTTTTTGTTAAATTTCCTTACCCTAACCATTTCTTTTCCTTTCCTTTTGCAGCCTAATGTCTACTAGTCACCGTACTGCGAGGAAATCTGTAGCCTGCAAGAGGCTACGGGCTGAGAGCGAACATTCTTCTTCCTCTTCGGTGCCTCCATCTTCTCCCAGGGACGATTCATCATCGGAGGAGCCCAAGTTTTACCGATTTCACTTCTCTAGGTATGAGCATTCTAGGGACTGGGAGAAATTTAGGTCACACAAGATAGTCAATGGTCGGGTAGTGTAGGTGGATGACTTCCATCAGTATAGCCTGTTTACTAGGTTCAACACCTTAGGTTGGGCCTCTATGTTGACACCTACTGAACTTTGTTGTCCCAACTTGGTTCGGTATTTCTATTGTAATTTGGTGCCATCTGGGGCACAAGAGTTTGGGTTGGAGAGCAGAGTGAAAGGAGTGGATATCAGGTTGACCCTAGCAGGGATATTGGGCTGCCCAACACTGGGGAGAGGTGCTATTACAAGCCCCGTGTTTACATTTCTGAGATGTTCTCATTGGAGACCAGGAGGAGGGTCTTCAATGCATTGACTGGGTCTGAGAGCACACTCAAGTCAGAGGCTTCCTACAAGCCTAGTGCTCGAGTTTTTAGTAGGTGTGTGACCTACAACATCTATCCCAAGGGCGGTAACAGGGGTAGCATTTCTAAGTTGAGAGCGTATATCACCTACTATTTACTAGGAGCAAGCAGAGGGGGTCCAGTCATAAACCTCCCACACCTACTACTTCAGGTCATGCTATATCACGCACAGAACCCATCTGATGGGAACCTTCCATATGGGAAGTTCCTTACCTTAGTCTTTCGGCACTTCGAGGTTCCTTTGGCGGGCGAGTATGTGGAGAGGGATAGATCCAGACCCATTGACAAGACCTCGATACTGAAGATGAAGGTGCCAGGGGGTGATCCGCAGGAGGAGGAGCAGATGGTGATGCTAGGAGATGAGCAGCAGGGAGAGATGCAGGGTGAGCATGGTGAGGAGCATGGAGAGGAGCATGGAGAGGAGCGTGGAGAGGAGGTGCAAGGTGACATTTAGGGAGACGAGTATGGAGACTTCGAAGGGATTGGCACACAGTTCACGGATTTACCTGCTTATGGGACGACGGGTGCCACTAACTCGCATGTGCCAGAGTCATCAGAGTGGGCACAGGTGGTGTCACAATTCCAGGGTCTCAGCACCTAGCTTTTTAACATGTCGACTAGGATGGATCAGGGCTTCTCATCTTTGGAGAGTAGAGTAGTATCTGTAGAGCAGTGCCTGGACTTTTGGGACAGGTTCTACCATGTTGACTCACGCCAGACTCAGCCTCCACCAGAGTAGTTCTTCCAGCCAGCATTGATGTTCTTGCTACGTAGTTCAGACCTATATATATATCTATATTTTTTTTTTGTTTATGCTTATGTATTTTTTTTTTTCAAAATGTATGTAGTTTTTTTTTTTTGTCAGCTCATGTAAATATTGAATGTAGTACTGTCTATCAAAGCTTATGTAGTGCGTCGACCACAGTTGTCTTTATGTTAATGAAATTATGCATCTTTTATTTTTTTACATCTACCTCCCCTGTGGCTTTTAGTTATTACTTGTTTTAATATTAGTAACTTATCAGACCTAATCTGCATCCCAAGAATGTAAGAAGAGCCTCAAGCTCTGATACCAAGCGCTGTCAAACCCCAAACCACCCCCTGGAAGGATTAGGTAGGTGACCCGAATTACATAACGGCAATCCGCCAAATCCCACGGATCTAGAAGCAGTTATTACATTCACGGTCCCACATTCATCACATTACTACAGGTAAGATCAGACTGCTGCAGAGTATCTACAATTATAACAAGAGAGAAAGCGTACATATACGAGAATGTTGGTGTTATATACATATATGAAGTGTTCTGAAACATTCCCACCCAGATACAACCCACAGAGAGAAACAAAGCTGACAAATCCAAAAGGAAATATATACATATACATATACAAGGTGAGATAACTCAACCCCAAAAGAAAGTAAGAAAAACTACAGCTAAACCAAAGGCAGAGACGGGGATAAACTCCTGTTAAAAACAAAAAGGAGTCCCCAAGATAAAAAAAAAGCATCATGTGCACTCCTCACTGGTCTTCATCAATGACCACTGAGAATGCACGCATCATCGACATGACCTCCATCGAGGTCCACACCAATATCATCATAATAACCAGGGCTCTCCTCCTCGTAATGAGCCTCCATGCCACAGCGGCATCCACATGCAGAATCATCTAGAAGAAAAACATGTATAACAGAGTGTGAACCCCACCGAGCTCGTGAGCAAAACATATCATCATGCATGCACATGCAACCACAATTCACATGATCCTACATGATATGCAAGTCCAGATTATTTATTAGCCACCTAACAATACAACTAAGTCAAGTTAGTGCTACTACAATCCCCAATACATGTATCCCTGGTGTGGGCTTGGTTACCCCTTCCCGCAATACACCCATTGAGTTATCAGAGAAGATCAGCCGGCCCCAGCATCTCCCTACCCAGGAGAGCCCAACCGATCCTCTGGATTAACTCCCGTGAGGTAACCGACTCAATATCAATTCACCCAAACCGATGCATAATCATTATATGTGGCATTCCGCCAAAAATTCAACTTTTGGTGCTTCTCAAGCTTATAGCCCAAGGCTTCCCGGTAATTCTGCCCTGGGGCATCCCAGCTATGCTGAGGCTTCCCGGCGTAAACGCCTCTAGGGTTTTACGGTAGTCCTCACGGTTATCCAACACCTTAACCCCTGTTGGCAAGGGTGCATAGCACGGGTGATGAAACTCTAGCCCCATGTCTATATGCATCGTATGAGTCGGGCGGTATCAATCGTATCCCATACTACGGGCTACCACCGGCCTCATTTCCAAGCCGACTACGGCATCTAGTCTAACATTCACAATCATCAGATAAGAATCATAGTGTTGATCAACAGACAATCAATGTACAGTAATTTGAGTAATTGAACAGAATTTAAATAACGCAGCATTAATAACTTAAGAACTTTAATTGCCGGCATAGTAACACAGTTACACGTTTATATATGTTAATACTTCACTCACCTAGGTCTGGTTATAAGAACTCAGTTGCAAATTTAGTTTCGGCTGCAGTTTGGTTGTAGGCCTCGAGCACGGGATCAAATCCTAGATATAAATCAAAAATTATCATTTTAATAATCCAACCTATTTTTGGAGGTCCTAGGGTTGATCTAAGCTTACTGGGTTGACCCGTTGTACACTTGGTCTTCACTTGGAATTCTCTGGGCCTTGCATTGGGCCTTGCATTGGGCCTTAGGCCTATGTCCCGGTGCATCATCCAGAGATGGTGGCCTAGGGGCAAAATGTTCATTTATGGTATTGGTATATGATCCTAGGTTACAATAGGCTTACAGTGTTGTGCCCAACTTGACAGTGCTGCAGGACCAATCACAAGCAGGGTCTCCAAGTCCTGCAGGGCCCATTTGGGTTCCCAAGCATTTATTCACATGAACAGATATGGGGAGGGGCATTTAGGTTATTTCTTACCTTCCCACACAGTTACATGGCCAATGGGTGAAGTCCCCCAAGTTAGATCAAAAAAATTGTCAACTTCCATTCACTAGGCGATGTCTCTAGGTGATGTCTGCATCCCCCAGAGATTTCAAAAACGAGATCTGGCTGAGTTTCCAAGGTTGCTGGCCATGGGCAGTGGCCACATCATTCCCCTATGCATGTTAGGTAATCATGCACCCCAGGGGTGTTCTTCACTCAGGTCCATGTGGATTTTCAACTAGGCCCACCACTTGGCTACCAGAGGCTGCCTAAACAGCCTAGTAAATAGTAACCACAATTTCTCCAACTTCCCAGACTTGGTTTCATCCATATGCAAGGTTGATTACAGGTATAATACACTGATTCAAGTCTGCTACCACTTAGGGTTTGGTCCCATGCAGCCAGGATAAAGATCCAGGACTCCAAACAGCCTATTTTCAGTGTAACTGGGCAGTGCAGCCATGCACAGCCAGGTTTCGATTCCAGATCAGCAAAATAGATATAAAAATCATCTTTAAACACTCAGATATTCCATGCATCATTTTTGCATGGCAGATCTGAGGTGGTACTTGGTAGTTCCCAGCTGTTCTGGGCTGCCAATGGCCAGATAGCATTCAAAATCATAGAGATACATGAGGATGAACAGTAGCAACATATGTACAGCATCTCAGGGCTTAGATTTTATACCTGAATGCACAGGGGCTTGCTCAAATCAGACCTTGGATGCAAGGCTGCTTCCCCCCTCTTCTTCCTTCTTCTCATTCTTCTTCTTCTTCTTCTCTTTCCTTTCTTTTCTTTCTTCTCCCTTCCCCACAATTTGAACAGTACCAAGAGCTTTAAATGAGCCTATGGTACCCCTATTTATAGGCCCAGCCCTGACTAGGGTCTGTTTGGCTGTTAAGGCCCTTTTCCAGAATGTATTTTTTTACTGTATTCTCAGCCATTCTGGGCACTCTGGTGGGGTCCACAGTGAACCAAGGGTATGAGGTGGTCTCTCAGACTCCACTCAACCTATGGAGGGTGCCCATGTCCAATATGGGTGGTCCCCACAAATTAAATCCTTAAATTAATGCTATTTTGCACTCTGGGTGATGTCTGCATCGCCCAGAGATTTCAACAAGGCTGAATCTCAGTGGGCTTGCACAGGGGTTTTACCCATGGTCAGGACATTGTCCCCACATGTCATTTAGGGTCTTTTACACACTTTTCCAGGGGTGGGTCCCACAGTTGTGAAGAGGAGAGAAAATACCTAGAGTCCTGGCAGTACATTATGCTATGAGCTGTGCAGTTGCAAGGGTCAGCTGTCCATCTTCTGACAGGTATGTAGGAAGACTTGCACAGGGTTTCTTCATCAATCTCAATCATTGGAGTGATACTCCATAGTGTGGTTGAAGGTCCTGTCTGGGGTTCCTGTCCTTCAGTCAAAATTCCAGTCAGTCAGGAGCAGGGTTTGACATTAGTACATTCCAAAATGATCAGAAATAAGCGGAAGCATTTAAATAGCAGTTACAATATGTTCAACCGACTAAATGATACATGATAAAGTTCTAATATTATTTATCCGATTGACCATGACGTAACTACTCAAAATATAAAGTACAACAATAATATTTATACAAGGGCTCAAAGCCCCAAAAGAATAAAAAATGGGAACAAGTCCCAACATCAATACGGCCCGTAGGCACAATCGTCACAAGGACACCCATCACCGTGCTCCTTAGTCACAGCATCTGGGTCCTCAGCACCTATGTTATCATACTCCAAGGTCGAGACCAGCAAGATAGGCATCACCTACAACAACATCTAAAAGAATGTGCACAAGGGGGGTTAGCTCCACTGGGCCAATGAGGAGATGGGGAATGCACAAACACACATAATTCACAGATAGTCCATATGCATGAAATTATTAACATTTTTCTAGATAACACACAATTCTAAGTCAAAGAGTATATGCTACTGCGATAACTCGGGAGTCGGTGTGGGTCCTTCCATTCTTGCCATAATGAAACCTCAGTTATTACGATGGGTCCCGCACCAGCCGTAGTCTCATGCCACCCAGAGGCAGACCCCAATAACCAATGACTACCCCTGACCTTGCCTCTCACACTCTCCACAGGCTGTAGGGGCCTTGGTTACCTAACACCTAAACCCCTATTGGTAAGGGTCATAGCATAGGGAATGAAAACCTAACCACAGTTATACTACATGCAATCCTATCATCTCGAGAGGTATTCTGGGTGCATCAACATCCCACGGCACATACAAATCATCATGGCATGCAATAGAAGTTTATATATTCCTGGGGTTTCAATGCCGGTACTTCTCGGCACCATTACCCTATACAAAACATGAAATACAATTCATAACTACAATCATATAATCCATCAATCAAGAGAGATAAGATGCAAATATGCAATCATGCTTGATGCAAATTACATAATACATGTATTAATAATAATAAGCAAACCCAAAAAGTCACCTAAACCCACTCACCAATAATTCGCGTATTGCTCAATGTGTCTAGAGAAGGTTGCTTTGGTACACATTCCTCCGTACTAGTTAGATAGCCTAGGGATGCATGAACATTAGGTTGGAAGATGTGGGTGGGTCCCATAAAGAGTCCCCAAGGTTTAACAAGTTATAAAGTCTAAAAGAGTCCGAACGGATTCACGGACGTAACCCACCTCTATGAATCCGATCTCAGTTAAGAGAAACAGAAGCTGCCATTTTCTGAATCTAACCTCCAATGGAGGCAAACTAGTGGGTCCAGTCCGTTTGTGGATCCGTTCAGGCAAAATATTCAATTTTAACCCATTTACACAGAACAGATTCTCGAACGGAGGCCTGATACTTGGGTCCGATCGTGAATTCGTTCGAGGCAGAATAGTTACTCCTGAACTCCTCGATTTCCAACCTAAATCCTTAGGTGTAGTAAGATCCTAGGGCTTGGAGAGGATCATTACAATGCCCATTGAGTCACCATGACCTAAACTATTCTTGGTCTTAGGGATTTAAGAGTTGGACCCTCTAAGGCTCATTTATATAGGATTAGATCATGAGGTCTTAGGACATCAACTTGGATTTCTTAAAGGAAGTCTCTAATGCTTGATATGGTCGCCATTTAATCCAATCATGAGTCATTGCATGGTCTTGAGGTCAACCTTGGGTTCCTAGTGGAACCCTAGGCTAGAACCGATCCATGGGAGAGAGCCCAACCGATTAGGTATGGAAGGAGAGTGAGAAAGTGAATGAGTGAGTGAGCTTACCTTTGATGGATGATGCCCACTATAAGCCCTCAAAGTGGTAAGCTCCCTCTCCCTCCACCATCCTTCTTTCCTTCTCTTCTTCTCTTCCCCTCCTTGCTCCCATGGTCCTTCAGTTGGTTGGGGTAGTAAATGGCCAATAAATGGCTTATAAGCCCTATTTATAACAATTGGCCCAGTAGGGCATCTTTGGTTTAAGTCCATAGCTTAGACATTCATGTTAACACCTTATAGGGCTTGTGGACCCACCAACATGGCCCACATAATATAAGAGAAGCTAAGGGTAGGGTCCACCATGTCTGAAGACATAACCATAGTGTCCGGGACACGAGCATGTGGATCCCACACAAGAAAAATAGCATCCAAGCATCAAATAGTACGAATGGATTCTTGGACAGACTCACCAGTAGTGGGTCCATTTGTGTATCTGTTCCAACTACAAAGGCTGAATAGCAAAAGAAAAGGTCTCCGGGCCTTGGCCCATACTTCAAGGTCATAGAGGGGAGGATGCACACGTATACCCAAGGTTAGTAACTTTCCCCTCGACCATCACGGTGTGCCTTTTGTGATCTGGAAGAGCTTCCTCACTTCGATGCTAACCTCATCATGAGACGAAGTGTCGATATGGCATGACACGGGGTGTGCCTTTCCGTACTCCTCTCTCTTGGGACTTGTACTAGGAGGATAGTCGATAAAATCATCATCGACAAATTTCCCCCACTCCCGATTGAGAAACCTTTCCTCGACGGGCAAACCCATGTCAAAATCAATGATCTTATGGTTGGGCTTGACAGCCATCATGAATAGCTCATCAACATACATGGCAGCACCATCTACACATCACAAGGATAATTATAAATAATTAGGATCTCGGGGTGGGTATAACAATAACCCTAGTTCTAGTCAGATTGGGGCAGGTTTACTAGCCTTGGTTTCGCATTCCGACCATCTGGCAGACCCCAATAACCAATGATCAACCCTAACCTAGCCTCTCTCGTTCTCCATGGTCTGTTTATCGAGGGCCTTCAACTTTTCATCAATTTCATGTAGCTTGCGATCGAGTTTGTGCTCCACGAGTCGACCCCACCATTCTGCCACCCGTGCTCTCGACCCGTTCTTATAGTGCTACCGGCTCGGGAACCCTATCAGTGGGACCTTTCTGGGCTCTCCTATCTCGTCCGGCTTACTTTTGTCAAAGATTGATCCGTATGTCAAGTCGCTTCAAATTTAGATTGTTTTGGGACCATTCTATCTAGACCATCAGAAGCTCTGTCAGAGGCTCAGATCAGGAGATCACCTGTTTGGACAACTATGATTGGTAGAGCTATTCCTCGAGAGGGCTAGGATGATCCTGCTCGGCTATGGGTTATTCAACCAGTCGGCTCGATTCCTAGAGCGGGGGCACGAGGTGGCAACACTAGAGGAGGCAGAACTAGAGGTGGAGCTGATACTGCAGCTGGCACCCTTGAAGGTTACAACTGCCTCAAAAAGTCCTTGAATAGGGCATCCTGCTGTAGCAGTTGCTACTGCTGGTCTTGAATTTGAGTAACAATTGTAGGAGCATTCGGGTCAAGTGTTAGTGGTTGAATAATTGGGAGAGGAGGTGGTGGCGGCAATGGTTCCCCATTTGGATGGGTGTCTACGGCTGGGACTCTTGGCCCCGCCATCGAGAAGGAGCAATAGTAGGCTGAGTGGTCTGGCCTTAACGACAGGCATCTCCTTGGACAGATCAGGTGATCTGGCAGGGAGCCTAGTTAGCTCTCTGGCAGGAAGACTTAGGGAAGTGTGAAGTGACATTCTATTCTTCAGCCACTGCAAGTTCTCATGAGTTTGCTAAGGTCTCTCCCATAGACGGCACCAATCTATTGTGTCAAGAGTCGGTGCAGTTGATCTCCTTGAATCTGTTCTGCACAAACAGTGGTTAGCACAAGAGTGGCTGAACTGTTCCAACTAGGGACATTCTGATGCCTAAGTCAGTGCTCTTAGTAACAGATAATAGTGAAAGTAATCAGATGTCCCACTCGTGTGGGTTACCTGGGTATTTATTGGCTCTGTCACAGTAGATCAAGACAATGAAGGAGAGTCTTAGCTGGTGAGGAGTCCTATGTGCAATACACATTGGACAGAGTTACTTCGGTGCTTTCTTGCGCTTTTCAGGTTTTAGGTGAATTCTTGTGAAAATGGAGCAAAAGATGCTAAGAATAGTCGGAAGCGTCCAGAAGTCAAGAAAATCAAGTTTGGATTGAGCACTGAAAGAAGCAAGCCAATCAGTCAAATTTGAACATGAGTACAGTGAGCCCCTTAGCATAATTTTGAGGTATTAATAGTATGGATGCGTAGCCTATCGAGTCAGCTTCGCAACAGTTCAAACGGCACTTGATTCCGAGTTGAAACAAAGACGTTACGGCATTTTTCGTAGATAGGGGTTTATGTGTAATTATTGATAGTTAGCCAGGGACAAAGTAAAACAAAAGTTCGGATTCCAAGGGCCTTATTGCCATTATCAAAAGTTATCTTTTTGTTAGCTGAAAGATTTCATTTGGAAGGCTCTGGAGCAGTCCAACTTCAACTTGAGATATCTTAGGCTCTCGAACTCCAAATTGGATGAAATTTGGATTTATTTTAGGTGATTTTTCGTAAGGAATACAACAGTGAGGCCTATATAAGCATCGCATACTCCACGTTTTTTGAAGGACAGATTTGACATTTCATTAATTGTGAGTGGAATCCTAGTCATCACCCTTACTCTCTCTCTCTTCCAACTTTCCAAGGGCACTTTTGGAATTCTACTTGGGATAAATTTCTTTTGAAAGATATTCTCTCATCTATGGAAGGTTGAAAGGTCAAAGATGCCCTGATCTCATTGCTTGGAGAAGATATCTACAAAGAAAAGGAAGCACAAGCTAGAACTAGAAAAGTTACTTTTCTAGAAATAGAAGGTTTATGTAGCTAGGATTTTTATCTCTCTTAGTTTCTATTTTTTTCTTTTTGTTAGGATTCAAGGCATTGTAAAGGAAGAAGGAGAAGAGAATATTCTCTTTTCTTAGGGAATATTTCTCCTACCACTTCCCTCTTCTCTCTTCTCCTCTCTTCCCCCTATAAATACCCCCCTACTTCTCTTGTAAAGATGGTTCATTCACTTAGTGAAATTTTTTGTCTTCTTCTCCTTCTAATTTGTGATTTTTGGCTTTCTAAGTTCTAGTTTGCTTTTATGATTTTTATTTCATGGTTGTAATGCTTTCGATTCATGCTTTAATTTTATGTCTTCAATATGGTTGTAATAATTCTAGTTTAGTTTCAAGCTTTCTAGTCTAAGTTCCTAAGTTGATGACAAGACTTGGAGATTTAGAAGAGGAAGCTATGCAAGGTTTGTTCAAGTATTCAAGCTCTTCAACTACATTCATGCAAGCACATCCAGGTTTTTACTCTCTAAACTCTTAAACTCATTCTTCCTTTCTTCCATCTTATTCTCTCTTCTTCTTCTTCTTCTCATTCTCCTTCTACTTTTTTTTTTTTTATGTGGTTGTGGTGTGTGGCTGCAATTTATCCCTTCCTATCCGCGTTAGTTTGATAGGTTAGATGGATATGTGTTAGGATGCCGGTTTAATTCATGCCAATTTAATTCGTTAGATGCATGTGAGTTAGGATCCGTTAGTTAATTAGTTTAATTAGTTTAATTTAACACTTTAATTTGGTTCACTTTGCATTTCTTTAAAGTGAATAAAATAGGGTGGGGTATATCTCCTCGTGTTCGACCCGTAGCTACGATTGACCCGTACGCTTGCGGTATTATTTTACCTCAAACAGCTACCTTGGGAGAAGTTGTCGAGCTCATGTTTAGGAGCTGGTAGGAGCCATTGGGGCATCCCTCTCGGGATATGTGGAGGCGGTTATGAGGTTTTCATGCTTGTGGTCAGCTCATCCCACATCGTTCTTATCCAATCCGAGCACTAAGGCTCGTGTTATACTCGATGTAGACATGGACGAATGGTCTTGCTTGGCCCTATGCCAAGCTGTCCCTATGTGCGCATCTGCTTTCCAACTCGTGATGCTTGGTTTATCTTTGTTCTTGAGGCCAAGTTTTTCCATGTACTCATTCCCCTGTGTTCATTCAGCACGCCACGTGTTAGCCTCTGATTGATCTGCCTATATGACTTATCACCCTCTCTCTTCTTTTAGTTTGATTACTCTCTCTCTCTCACTTCTGGACTTGTTTCCTCCCTTTTGTTTTCTTCTTATTTGCAATGACTCTCTCTCTCTCTCTCTCTCTCTCTCTCTCTATGACTTGATTCCTAATTTATCTCTAATTTCCCTAATTGAACTAGTCAATCCAATCTCCCAATCAGACTTTCTTTCCAAGAAGTTGGCCTTATAGTCTCTCCTCTTTTTCTTTTATTATTATTTTGTTTTTTTTACATCATGCCACAACTTTTGCAGGTGGGGCCCATAAAAGCCTCCTTCCACCAAGCTGGCCGAACTCTCTCCCCCCTCTAAATTGAATTTCCCTCAATTTCGATAATAGTTCCAAAATAAATAAAAATTGTGCTTAAAATTTTTATAAAACTTTACTTTTTGCATTAAAAGACATATAATGACTAAAATAATAAACCCTAATTAATTATATGGCATAATTACCATGATACCCCTGGGATGAATTACTATTTTACCTATAAGGTTGAAACTCATGGTTTCTGAAATCCCGATTTTCACATTTGCCCCACCTTATATAAATTTCAGCCTCGAAATTTAATGGTACTACTCTTTTAAAGTTAATTTAATCTGTCACTAATTTATTCTTCTAGAAAAGCATAGTTGGGATTATAATAGATATAAACAGATGTCACAACCTTTCAGTTTCGATCCTGGACCAGTGGGTTATGGGCCCACATTCTCCTAGATTAATAGAGTGGAGAAAGATAAATTATTGATGGTGTTCTGAAACTACAACTTTTGGAATGAAAAAAAAATTAAAACTTAATAAAGCGTACATTAACTTATAAATAGCTTAGGGTATTTAGCTCGCATATCTTCCTCCCGCTCCCAAGATGCTTCTTCAATGGCATGATTTCTCCAAAGCACCTTGACTAGGGGTATTTCAATTGCGAAGCACTTGATCCTTCCAATCTAAAATCTGAACTGGCTTCTCTTCATAGGTCATGTCCACCTTTAGGTCGAGTGGTTCGTAGTTAAGTGTGTGTGAAGGATCATGATCATATTTCTTCAGCATTGATACATGGAAGGTGTTGTTGATGTTCTTCATGATAGGTGGGAGAGCCAACCTGTAAGCCAAGTTACCAACTCGTTCTAGAATCTCAAATGGTCCAATGTACCTGGGGCTCAACTTGCCCTTCTTCCAAACCTCATCACACCTTTCATGGGTACCACACGAAGAAACACCATGTCACGTTTCTCCAATTCAAGGTCCTTCCTCCTGTTGTCCGCATAGCTCTTCTATCTGCTTTGTGCAACTCAGATCTGTTCATGAATCAGGGCTATCTTCTCATGTGTTTTCTGAATTATTTCTGGTCCCAATATGCTCTATTCACCTACTTCATCCTAGTACACGAGTGACCTATATGTCCTACTGTAGAGTGCCTCATACAGTGCCATACCAATTGTAGTCTGGCAACTGTTATTATAGACAAACTCTACTAGTGGTAGATGCCATTCCCAGGTTCCCTGTAAATCGAGTACACATGCTCTCAACATATCCTCGAGAATCTAGATAGTCCTCTTAGATTGCCCATCAGTCTGAGGTTGGTAAGTGGTACAAAAACTAAATTCCATGCCATGGATCCCTTCTGACAAAATGGATACCAGTATGTCGTGCAGTCGGACAATCACACCCATGTAAAGTTGGGAAAACTTGTCCATGTCATAAGTCATCCGTATTGGCAGAAAGTGAGCTGACTTGGTCAATCTGTCTAACCCATATTGCTTCACGACCCTTAGATGTCATCAGATGTCCTGTAACAAAATTCATGGTGATGTGCTCTCATTTCTATTATGGAATAGGTAGTGGTTGTAACAACCCGGATGGTCTCTGATGTTTTGCTTTAACTTGCTAGCAAGTTAGGCAATTCTCTACATAGTGAGTAAGTTTCCCTCTTCATGTTGTTCCACCAGTAAGTAGTCTTCAAGTCTCAGTACATCTTAGTACTTCTAGGGTGAACCATATGGGGCGTACTATAGGCCTCATCTAAAATTTCTTTCTTCAAATTGGGTTTATCTGGCACACAAATCTGATCACCAAACCTCAAAGTTCCATCTTTCTTAATGACATTATCCATCCTCTTTCTTTCTTGAGCTTCCGTCCTGATTTCTCTAGGCAAGGGTCTTCACTCTGGGCAAACAAACATTGCCTAGATACATATCTAGTTATTATTTATAGGTAATTATAAGTATATATTTGAGTAATATAAATATGGGAGAATGTTCTCTGTGCCGCAGCGTAGGCTACGCCCAGGCACATGGGCCTGCCACTCAAGGGAGCAGGGTGGTCATTGCGCCTACCCCCATGTGCCTGGGCACAGCCTGTGATGCGGTACAGAGAACAGCGCCCCAATAAATATTACTTCCAACAGTCGGGTTGTTTGGTTTAGT
This sequence comes from Telopea speciosissima, assembly GCF_018873765.1. Lineage (NCBI taxonomy): Eukaryota > Viridiplantae > Streptophyta > Magnoliopsida > Proteales > Proteaceae > Telopea > Telopea speciosissima. Next base: position 34,940,167 of record NC_057917.1, on the reverse strand, counting down.
GATTTATGTACCAATAGGGACTTTTATGCCTTTTTTATATTTTGTGTTCTTACGCCACCAGTCTCTAAGTCTAATAGTCTAAATATTTCTAGAACCATGTTGTGACGACCCAAACCCAGGTTAAAAGTAAGAGTACAACCTTCACAGGCGATGATCTTATGATCAGTTTCCTAAGCATGTGTCTAAAAGTTGGCTGAATTTTTTTTATGTAGCATAAAAGCATGACACCTTATCTAACTACGCGGAAGATTATCGAGCAACGTATCATCAAATTCATAATAAATATGTATCTTCATCCATGCTGACAAATCTAAATAATCATTATATGTTCATCAAACCAACATAAGAGCTACCATAAAAGAAAATAAATAGTATCCAAGTCAAATGGTGTAACATCCAACCATTAAATCCAAATTTAATTTATAAAATATCTTAATATCCATTGTTCAAATCTCCAAGTCTATCTATCAAGCATCATAATTGGCATTCTGTGTTAAACTCGTGCCCAAAAAAAGGGCTAATTTGAATTTTTGGTTGAAGGTCTGGAACCCGAGGTCAAAGCTACCAGTACACTATGGTGCATTGATCTCATGGTTGAACTTAATGAGGTAGCCCCATTGGTGAGGACCTACATACTGTTAAGAAGGCAAACATCAACTCCTTACAACTATACAGTTCCCCAACAAAAGTATAGCCTAAGGTAAGTACCATCCCTTGATTTCTCAGGCCCTACATGAGTACATGATACATTAGGCCTATGAAACATTTAGGAAAGATTAATACGTGAAGACTTTAACAACGGGGTGATTCGGCACTATTTTAGTAAGGAAGAAAGAAGAATAAAAGAGAGGCCTAGGCTCCTAAACTTAGTTTGATAGTGAGAAGCCAAGCTTGGAATCCTATCAAATTGCTCCCAATTTCTAAGGTAAAGACCCCAACATAGTTAAATTCTTTTTCCCGACTTATTCTTAAACATAGGGTTGGTTGGTATTCTGAAATTAAAGATAAGAAGTTAACACCCATCATACTTGCATATGTTCTATCTTGTTTTGGGTCAATTATAAACCCAATTCCTTTGCATGCATGCTTAAACCCAACCATAGGACTTAATCCTAGTTCTAAGTTAAACTATTGTTGACCCTCATCACCTTGAATATTTGAGTTAAAGCATTTTCAGACCAAACATCAACTTGCATGTTTGATTTGATGATGAGAACTTAATTCACCATACATGCACGTTAAATCCCAACACAAATATCAAATTCTGCTACTCTGGCAATACTGTGACTCCCGCTTAGTTAAAATGATATAACTCCATCATCCAAACTTTATTTGCCTTGATTTTAGTTTTGTTAGAAACTAGACTCATAGAGATGCATTTTCTTAGGAGTAACCATTACCCAATTATGTCTCCAAGTAAGTTAAAATTTCATTTCAAGTTGCTGTCAAAATCGAGTCCATCTGTTTTGGAAGATTGACCCATGTTTAATAAAAATAATATAACTCCATCATCTGAGCCTCATTTTCTTTGATTAAATTTTTTTTAGAGACTAGACTCATAAAACTTCAGTTTGTTAGAAGAAACCATAGTCCAATTATGCCTTTAAGTGAACTAAAATTTCATTTCAATCCAAATAAAAACAGCAAGAACAGCAAAAATGGGATTCTCCAAGCGATGCACCCAAACGCCCAGTGCAAGTCCCAGAGTTGCTAATTCATGTAATCTTCACTCCAAACTTATGGGAACCTTGTACATTGTAATAGGATTCCTCAACACCTCCCTAATAACATGTTGGAACTATCCCCCAGCCATGAATCCATGTGGGCCCCACCTACCTAACCTGCCACATAGAGAAGCTAGAAGAAACTAGGAAAAGTATGTGTTTTTAGTAGAATAACCCTTAGCCAAACAGACCTTAGTAATCCAAAACCTATAATTAGAAGACCCAATCTTAGAATTAGACTCCTACTGTTCAAATCGTTGGGAGAGAAGAAATAAAGAAAGAGAGAGAGAGAGAGAGAGAGAAGGAAGGAGAAGAAGGGGAAGAGAAGAGAGGAAGGCTAGGACCCTTAGCTGAATTTTCCCAAGCTTGAAGGTAACCATTCATAGAGCCTCTCCCACTCCTCCACCATGTTTTCACTTCTATACCTTGTATGATAATCACCAAGTCTAGCCTTGTAGCCATGTCCTACCTTGTACAATCATATTTACTATGTAAAATGCTTAGATAGACATGGATCCTTGCATGCATGCTTTCCTTTACATGTTTTACCCTTCATGTATACCATAGCAAGTTGTAGATGCATAGACTTCAAGTTCCAATGATGAATATAGCTTAGTTTATGCCAAACCATGTACATAAAGCATGAATAGTAGGATAGGGCCATGGATCCTTACATGCATGATGTGTTTCTTACTTTATGACTTAGGATTACCACTGTATTATGTTATCATAGCTACTCCTATACTGTTTTATATGAATTAGGATGCTATGAGACCGATCTTGGCCTTGCCTTGCTTGAACCTTGTATGCTTGAACCTAACCCATCATCCAAATTGGCAAACTATGATTAGAACCATGTAAGCCTATCATAATGACCTAATTACATGTATTACTAACTTCTAGGAAGCATCCCAAGTCGTTTTAGGAAGAAATTTGTAGAGAAATTCTAATAGATGTTCAAAAATCCCGTGTTGGGTGATTATCTAGATGATGCACTGGGAGTTGCACCCAAACACCCAGTGTAACTCCCAGAGATGTTGTTTTGTGTGTAAACTAATCCAGACCTTTGGGGACTTCACTCACAGCCCAAAAATAGTAGTTATAACATAAAAACCATCATGAATCTCTACCCTATGCAACTCTGCTGTCCTCACTTTGAGTGCACCAATGAGCCCTAATGGCTATGATCCAAAGAGGGGCCATGAGCCCAAAACATGAGCCAACCATGGGGAGGACCTTTGCCATCACTCTCCAAGGTTGATGAGACTCAGAATAGGTGAAACCCAAAAGGAAACTCCCACTATTGCTGTGTTTTATTCATTGGGTGATGCACTGGGCATTTCACCCTAAGGCCCAGAGCAAGTCCCAGAGAATGTTGTCATAATTGTCTGGTGTCCAGATCTGAAATGAACCTGCCCTAAGGCAACCCTAGAACCCTAAACCTTCTTTAATAGTATTTAACATGTTCTAATGGTCCCGTTAACATAGGTTATAGCCCCGGATGCAAAGAACAATGTCAAAGTCCAACTGGGATCCGACAAACCAAAGAACAATCAGGAACTTGTCAAGGTGAGTGGAATTACACCATACATGTAGATGTAACATGACTGATGAGTCATGACAACAACAATAATTTATTTTACGGTCTTACTTATTTAATTTACTTCACTTTATTTACTTATCCTTCTTATTCTGATCTGATAGATATTGGAAATTGATGTTATTGTCTATATATAAAATTGCTAGTTTAGATGTCGTAGCCGACTTGGAAACGAGGCTGGTGATGACCCGTAGAATGGGATGCAGGGCACAACCTACTCGTGCTATGTCATATAGCATGCATATGGTTAGGATATCATCACTCGTGCTACGAACCCTTGCCAACAGGGGTAAAGGTCTTAGATGTCTGGGAGAGAACTAATACCAAAGGTATTTTTTGATTGGGTACCCGTCTTCAAGAAAGTTGGTATCACAGGATAATCATAGAGGGCTGGTCGGGCTGACCTTGGGAAGGGATGTTGGAGCCGACTAGTCTTCTCTGATAACTCAATAGGTGTATCATGGGAAGGGGGTAAAAGCCCGCACCAGGGATACATGTATTGGGGATTGTAGTAGCACTTCTATCCGCCTTAGTTTTGTTGCTAGGTGGCTTAATAAATATCAATGAATTTCATGCATATAGACTCATGGTTGTGCTTGCATGTGCATGCATGGTTTATATTTCATTCATGGGCTTGGTAGAGCTCACACCCGTGGAATCTTTCTTTTAGGTGATTTTGTAGGTACTGGTTTACTTTTGGGGGATGACACTGTCGATGGAATTGTAGAACTTCCTCATCTTGTTACTTAGCGATGATTTTGTATTTTTTAAGTTTCTTTCTTTCAAGAAGTGCAATTATCAGAATGTTGTACTTTTGAGCATAAATGGATATGTATATGATATAACATAGGTATTTGGGATTTTATTATAAATGATATAAATCATCTATGGGTAGTTCAAGCCTTCTGTTGCACTCTGATATACATTTATTATCTTTCTACACTTATTGTGTGGTTTGTGATGTATTAGTACTGCTTCTGGATCCTGAGGATTGGCGGATATCGTAGGATATCCGGGTCACTTGCCCAAATCCTCCTAGGGGGTCGTTTGGGGTGTGACAGAGTGGTATCAGAGCAACAGTACATGACTTGTATGAATGCACACTTCAAGCTGCAAAGCGGGTACATGACCTACCAGGGACTTCTCCTATGTCTGACACACCACCTATACCCAATAAGTCTATGAAGGACGGATAAGAAGTTGAAGGTGTAACACAAAATAGGTCTAGGAAGAGACCTATGAACTCACAATAGTTTGGAGAACTTCATAAGGCACCCAGAGGACCTTATCCTGATTCGACTCCAGCATGCTCTAACGGGGAGGATGCAAATCAACCTAGTCAATCGGCATAATTCATCATTGTGCCCTGATCGTCTAAGTCAAACAACCGATGTTATGTTTGCAATCAGCTGGGGCATATGGCCAGGGCTTGCCAGTATCATGGAGCCAAGTATGTGTTGTATCTGAATGTCATCTATCCGGAGCAGCCAAAATAGGACAATAGGCCAAAAATGGAATAAGCTTTTCAACCTCCTCAACCAGCATCGAGTCAAGCAAGTCAGGCCTCTCCTCAACCCATTGTGTCTACCAAGTGTTTCATGTGCAACAAGCCTAGGCACATAGCAAGGGACTATGCCAGATAGAGATTCTATACACCTCCATAATACCAATCTGCTGCTCGGCCTTCCAGCCCCACAGACACAGAGTTCAAGGGCAAGTATATGCCTTGACCACAGGGGAAGCTAAGGCGAATTTGGAATGATGACAGGTATTTTATCCGTACCATCCTCAACTGTTTGAGTATTATTTGATTGCAGCGCATCATACTCTTTTGTTTTATTAAGTTTGTTAATAAGAGGATTGTGCCCTCGAAGAACTTAGAACACAAATTAGTGGTTAGCACTCTTACTTAAAACGTTGTGAATTTAAATGAAGCGTATGGACCCTGTCCATTTGGAAATTCCATATTCGTATCTGGATTTCCAAAAGGATGTTAAAAGATCATAGGCACGTAGTTAGGTCTTCGTAAAGCGTTATACCTCAAACAAAATGAATAGAACATTCTAGGCAGGATTAAGGATAGTGTGAAGTATACTAGTTGGTTGGAAGTGAATAACAGATCTGAAGAGTTTAAGTTGGTGAAAAGCACGAAAATGGATGTTAGTATAACCAAGAACAGCCGAGAATAGAAAGAAACTGGAACTGCAGGATATGACAAAATCTTGCTCAATAATAAGTATGAATGGGGTAATGGGTCACCGAATGTCCCCTCCGTTACTGGGAGCAAACAATAGGGATTCCATCAATATCCCAATTCGTCCTAAAGTTGAGTAAATATTGGAAAATCAGAAGTGAAAGTATTCATAGGAAAAGCTGTGTGAACTGTGAATTCACCTAGAGGGGGGGTGAATAGGTGAAGGTTGAAAAATAAAAATTATGCGAAAAATAGTCAAGTAAAGATAACCAATTGACAAGCAATAATTAAAGCAGAGACACAAAAGATTTATAGTGGTTCGGCCAACACGTGCCTACATCCACTCCTCTCAACTTAGAGAGAATTTCACTATAAGAATCTTGAGTAAGAGCAAGAGGACTCGTATAACTACTCTTGATAAACGAGCAAGAGAACTCAATAAAAACTACTCTTGAGTTAATGAGCAAGAGGACTCTATCTTCTCTTGATTCCGAACAAGAGGACTCAACAACTACTTATGCAAAGTAAAAGTGAAATACTAAGGGGTTTAGAATTATCTCAAACCTTAGTAGAATAAGTGCTACCTTTCAAACTATGAGGCTTGAATGCAAATATGTATGAAAGGAGCTTAAGTAAAATTGAATGCCTTGGATTAGTGCTTGAAATTTCACTTGGGAGAGACTTGTTCTTGGAAGCTCTTGATTATGATTAATTGTAGTTCATTGTAGTGTTTAGAGCCTAAAACAAATGAATATTTATAGGCTAAGAGGCTTGGATTAATTTGGAATCTAGATTAAAATCAGATTCCACAAGTCATATATAATCCGGTATGCTGGATGGGAATCCGGTATGCCGGATCACCTAATTTTCTTTTTAAACTGAGGAATAATGGTCAATTTATAACAATCCAATAATGATCCAGTATGCTAAATGGGAATCCGGTATGCTGGATTAGGGCAAACTGCAAGGACTCAGAATCCGGTATGCTGGATCCTAATCCAACATGCTTAACCAAGCTACTGTGGCCTATTTTCCTTAGATTCCTATTAATTCGGTATGCCAGATCAGGAACCGGTATGTCGGATTAGGCAAATTCAGTATAAAAAAGGTCCATTTCCATTAGGGTTTGGTTTGGGGGTTTTAAACCCAATTAGTCACATATGTAAGGGGTCAAATAGCCACCTAAGGTCATTCTAAATGGATGCATGCGTGGTGTGTGCATTACATCAATTGTGACTCAAAAATTTACAAATGTATATTTACAAAGGTCTTCAAATCTTCAATCTTCAAAACATGCTCAAAGTCTTTAGCTTCCAAAGATTGGCTTCCAAGTCTTGAAATATCTTTGAGCTATATTCTTCTTGTGTACACTCTTATACATTTGTATACTCTCCCCCTCACTTGGTGCTATGCTTCAACTCTAAAACACTTAAAACACTTAAAACACAAGCATTAGTCCAAGGATGGTCTTATTTGTTATCATCAAAATACCTATGTCATCATAAAGATGACTTGGGGTGTATAGGGCCATGTGCACTTCCTTAACAATCTCCCCCTTTTTGATGATGACAAATAATCCACGAGAATAAAATAATGGAGCAAATAACAATGCAATGTATAAAACAAGAACAATTTCATTAAACAAAGCATGTTGAATACAAGAAGATAATATGCATTAAGTAGCAATTTATTCATTACAATCTATTCCAAGCCTAATACTTCTCACCCTTTGTCATTATCAAAAAGAGGGGCATTACATCATGCATTAGGATCAAAGGGTGGAAGAGGAGGAATAGAGCTTGAGGCACGGGAAAAAGGTGGCCGAACTCCTTGAGGAGTGGCTCCCGGTGTGTCCAAAGAGAGATGGCCTAGATTGAACGCAAGAGAATGAATAGCATTAAGGATTTTATCTTGGCCGACATTGAGATTGTCAAAACCGGTCCTCACATCATTGCGAAGAGATGTCACATCCTCTTGAATTCATTATCGACCAAATTCAAGTTCCATGATACGATTATTCACTTCGTCCATGTAATCATCGATGCTAGACACCCATTCTTATAAGGAAGCCGGAATGCCTTCTTGATCTTGACGAGGAAGGGGTGCATCCATTTCTTCTTCGTCTTCTACAAACACATCGGAAGGGAGGAGGAATAGCAATTGTGTGAAAGCTATTACGGATGATGTGTTGAAAAGTCACGGTGGATTCTTCTTCTCGAGTGAGATCACTATCAAAAACTCAAAAGAGACGAGTGAGAAGCCGCCCATAGGGTAGATTGGTGTGCTTTTGGGGGTGAGCACAAGATTTCATGTACCTCATGATGATGGAAGGCAAGTGGGTGTATTAGTGTAAACACAATAAGTGAGGTAGGCTTGAGGAGTAAGACACTTGTTTCGATCGCCTCCCCGAGGAATAAAGTTATGTTGAATAATATAGGAAATCATATGTGGAATGAGGTGAAGTCTTCCAATTACCACTGTTGCCGCCTGAGGATCATAAATCTTCAAGATTGAGGAGTAGACTTCTTCAGGGTTGATGAAGTCCCTAAAGATGGTGCTTTTTGGAGTCCAAAAGATGCAAGGTCCATCACAAGAGAGTCCAAGATGGTGAACAAAATTGGCAATGGAGAGCTCTATGTGAACACTCTTCACATATGAGTGGAGTTTCAAAGAATCTTCCGCCCCGCTGAAGTAAAGATTGGTGTAGAAGTACTTGACTAATTGAGGATAGCAAGGTTCAGCCAAGTTGAGAAGGGGCTCCCAACCAATATCTTTGAACATGTCCTCAAGTCGAATACTATTGAAGGAGAAAATATCGACTTCACGGCCTTCTTCAATTTTTTGGGCGAGATAAAGGGGCCAATTTACACGACATTCTGATGAGCAAAAGAGACGATCTTCTCCAGGAGCATAAGGTTGTCTCGAGGAGCTTCCAGTTCTACTTCTTTTGGATGGTTGTTGCCCTTTAGGCAAAACATCCTTGCCTCTTCTACTCATTTTACAAGAGAGGTTTGAGGAGAGAGAACAAGATTTTAAAGAATTTTTTTTGATAGGAGAGAAATGGTGAAGTGAACAGTGATTCACAAAGAGACAAAATGAGGGCTTTATATAGGCTTAAAATACATTGCAACAGCTAGAAAATGGGCAGAAATTTAAAAATCTGGTATACCGTTTCAAGTAATAACGGTTAAAAAACTGCCAGAAGATCTGATCCGGTATGCCGTTTTGACAACCGGTATACCGTTTCAGATAAAAAACAGTGAAAAAACAGCATTTTGAAAAACATTTTTTCAATTATTCAAAGGGGTCATACAAGCCAAGGCCTCTTATAAGAGAGCAGAATCTTTCTTCACTTAAGGGTTTTGTGAAGATATCCGCAAGTTGCTTCTCGGTCTCAATATAGTCAAGTCTGATTTCACCTCTTTGAGTTGTATCACGTAGAAAGTGATGACGAATGTCAATATGCTTAGCTCGAGAGTGTAAAATTAGATTCTTGCTAAGGTTAATTGCACTTGTGTTATCGCATTGGATTGAGGAAGTGTCAAACTTAACTCCATAGTCTTGGAGAGTTTGCCTCATCCATAGCACTTGTGCACAACATCGTCCTGCGGCGATGTATTCAGCTTCGGTGGTAGATAGAGCAACTGAGTTTTGCTTCTTACTAAACCACAAAACTAAACAAGATCCTAAGAAGTGACAAGTTTCACTTGTACTGTTACGATCAACATGACAACCGGTAAAGTCGGCGTCAGAGAAGCTAATAAGGTCAAAGTCATTATCCAAAGGGTACCATAGGCCAATGCTTGGAGTTCCTTTCAAGTACTTAAAGATTCTCTTTACAGTACTCAAATGGGATTGCATAGGTTTGGCTTGAAACCTAGCACAAGCACAGACACTAAACATTATGTCTGGTCTACTAGCCATTAGGTAAAGTAAACTACCTATCATACCTTTATATTTGGTTGGGTCAACTGGGATTCCATTCTCATCCTTAGACAGAGTTACAGATGTACTCATTGGAGTACTGGATGACTTCTGTCCATTGATGTCAAACTTCTTTAATAGTTCCTTAAGATATTTAGTTTGACTAATAAAAATCTCATTAGGGGTTTGTTTTATTTAAAGTCCTAAAAAGAAATTCAGTTCACCCATAAGACTCATCTCAAATTCACTACTCATACTCTTACTAAAATCATGACATAGAGATTCATTTGTAAATCCAAATATAATGTCGTCTACATATATTTGAGCAATAATTATGTCATTATTCTTATGTTTCACAAAGAGCATTATATCTATCTTATCCATTGTAAAACCATCATCGATCAAAAACTTACTTAGTCTGTTATACCATGCTCTTGGAGCTTATTTCAAGCCATACAAGGCTTTCTTCAGCTTGTAAACATGGTCCAAAAATTTTGGGTCTTCGAATCCAGGTGGTTGAATGACGTGTACTTCTTCATTGATGAAGCCATTTAAAAATACGCTCTTCACGTCCATTTGATGTAACCTGAATTTCTTATGACAGGTAAATGCAAGCAACTTTCTAATAGATTCAAGTCTAGCTACAGGAGCATAGGTCTCATCGAAGTCAATGCCTTCCTGTTGGTTATAGCCTTGGGTAACCAATCTAGCCTTGTTTCTAGTTATGTTACCATCTTCATCAAGTTTATTTCTAAATACCCATCTAGTTCCAATAATCTTGGAATTTGAGGGTCTAGGCACTAAGTTCCAAACTTGATTTCTTTCGAATTGGTTAAGTTCTTCTTGCATAGTCATTATCCAATTACTATCCAAAAGTGCTTCTTTAATGTTCTTGGGTTCAATAGTAGAAATGAAAGCCACATTGGAACAAACATTTTGGATTTTACTCCTAGTTTGTATACCTTTGTCTAGGTTTCCAATGACAAGGTCAAGGGGATAGTCTTTAATAGTTCTAATCTCTTTAGGAAGTTGATGTACTTGATCATTAGGTTCATCTAGAGTGACTTTTTCAACTCTTTTCCTAATTTCAAGTACTTCATCTTCATCATCTTCTTCTAGGTCTTTATACCTTTCTTTTGCCATAGATTCATCAAATCTAACATTCATAGACTCTTCCACAACTAGTGTTCTTTTATTAAACACTCTATATGCTCTACTATTTGTGGAGTAGCCTAAGAATATACCATCATCAGCCTTTTCTTCAAACTCTCCTAAATTATCTTTAGTATTAAGAATGAAATATGCACAACCAAAAACTTTGAAATAATCAACTTTAGGTAATTTGTTATGAAATAATTTATAAGGGGTCTTTAATAAGATAGGTCTTATCGAAACCCGGTTTAACACATAACAAGCTGTGTGAACAGCTTTAGCCCAAAGATATTTAGGCAAGGAATACTCATTGAGCATTGTTCTAGCCATTTTTTGGATCGTTCTATTCTTTCTTTCAACCACACCATTTGATTGTGGTGTTCTAGGGGCTGAGAAGTTATGAGTTATACCTTGTTTTCGACAAAACTCACCAATTCTTCTATATTATCAAATTTACCTCCATGGTCATTTTTTATAGAAGTGATTAAGTAACCCTTTTGATTTTGTATTCTCTTGTAAAGAGCTATAAATTCTTCAAATGCATCATTTTTGTGCTTGAGAAAGAGGGTCCATGTGAATCGGGAGTAATCATCTACAATAACAAAAGTGTACTTCTTACCTCCTAGGCTTGTGGTTTGTATAGGTCCAAACAAGTCTAGATAAAGTAATTGTAAAGGTCTTGAGGTGGCAACATAATTAATGGCCTTATGAGAAACTTTTGTAAGTTTGCTTCTTTGACATGCTCCACAAGAGTGTTGGTTATCAAAGTTCAACTTAGGTAGGTTTCTCACTAGGTTCTTGGAAGAGAGGAATTTAATAATCTTAGGATTAATACGTCCCAATTTCCTATGCCACAAGGTTGCATCATCAAACTTAGATATGAGATAAGCATCATAAGAGTTGATATTAAATGTGCAAATATAAACATTATTCTTCCTACAACCCTCAAGAATCATGTTATCATTGGAATCTTTAATCTTACACTTGGAGGCATTAAAGTTAACACAATAGCCATTATTGCATAGTTGACTTACACTAAGTAAATTGTACTTAAGATTATCAACTAGACTTACATTAGATATTACTGTACCTCTAAACTTTATCGATCCATTTCCAATGATTCTTCCTTTACTATTGTCTCTGAATGACACCCATCCCCCTTTTTGTTTCTTGAGTTCCGAAAACAACTTTGGGTTGGATGTCATATGCTTCGAGCAACCACTATCAATATACCATTCCATATTGCTTACCTACAAGACAAGAATGCTTAATAAAACTTTGGTCCCCATTGAGTGTTGGGTCCATCATTGTTAGTATTATACATTCCTCTTGGTCTCCACACTATTTGGTGACCATTTACCTTTTGGTTTCCATACCAACTTGTATACAATAGGGATTTCCAAGGTCTTTGGTTTTGAGATATTCTATATGAACCTTGGTTATTGGGTGGTCTTTGTACCGTAGTTGAAGTTCTAGTTGATTTTGGTACCTTTGGATGACTCCTCCTGTTTTGACCATTATAAGGTCTTCTAGGATGGTGGAATGATTGATTCATATGATGACATTCCCAAATAGTATGTCTCTATTTATTGCAATTATTGCATACAATAATTTTACGATTATACGGAGTTTTTCTTTTGGGATTTGGTTTACTAAATTGAGGAGTTTTCTTTTTAGCATAACATTCCTCAATTGAATGTCCTTTCTTTCTACAATAGTTGTAAAATTTCTTCTTTACTTTCTTGCTTGTTATTTTACTTGAACTTTTCTCTTTGGTGTGATTTGAACCTTTGTTCATATCATAGCCTACCCCTTCCTTATTGAAGGATGCTTTGGAGGCATTTCCAAGTAAGATATCAAGAGTTCTTTTTTCATTGGTAAATGATTCTAAGGCTTTACACAATTTCTCTTTTTCTTCTTCTAATATATTAACTTGAGAAATAAGAGTTGTGTTTTGGTCTTTAAGGGTGTTTATCTCTTTCAAGAGATTATTTTTGGTAGTGGCTAGCTCCATGCTACTTTGGTAGAGTTCTTCAAAAGCTTCTTCCAATTCTAAAAAGTCCTTATTTTTTTTAGAGGGGGAAGTAGGAGTTACCTCATTTTGGGTTTCTTCATCTTCAGTAGTCATGAGTGCCAGATTTATTTGTTCTTCTTCTTCTTGTGATTCTTCATCCTCATCTTCTTCATCGCTTGAGTCAAAGGAATGTTCAGCTTTGTAGGCCTTCTTGTATTTCTTTATTTTAGGGCAATCTCCTCTAAAATATCCCGGTTTCCTACATTCATAATACACGATATCTTTTGAAGAAGTATCAGTGTTGTCTTTGAAAACATTCTTACCTTTTTTGTCCTTGGAAAATCTTCTCTTGTTGAATGAAGTTTTGCCATTGTTCTTCAAGAATCTTGAGAGTTTCTTCGATAGATAAGCAATCTCATCATCCGAGAGTTCTTCATCATCATCGCTGATGTCATAGGTTTTGAATGCAACAAATTTCTTCTTTGGTTCTTTAGGCTCATCCTCCTTGGTGTCTTGTTTGAGCTCCATCTCATGAGTTTGGAGTGATCCCAATAGCTCATCTAGGCTTAGCTTGTCGATGTTCTTTGATTCCCTTATGGTTGTAGTCTTGGGTCTCCATTCCTTTGAGAGGGATCTCAAAATCTTTCGAACATTCTCACCATTAGAATAATTCTTTCCTAAACCTTTCAGCTTGTTCACAATATTAGTAAATTGAGTAAACATTGCATATATGTCTTCATCATTTTTCATTTTAAAAAGTTCATACTCATTTACTAACATATGAATCTTAGATTGCTTAACTTCAGAAGTACCTTTATAGGTCACTATAAGCTTATCAAACATCTCCTTAGCGGAGTCACACATGCAGGTTCTATTGTATTCTTTTTCTCCTAAGGCACACTGAAGATAGCTTATAGCTACATAGTTGAGTTGTATTTTAGCTTTTTCAGCTGGGGTCCATTCTTCTTTGGGCTTGTCTATGGTATTTGGTCCATTTTCAATAACTTCTCATGCATCAATATTATTGGCACACACAAAATTCTTAAAATGATTCTTCCAGTAGGAGAATCCTTCGCCTTCAAAGAAGGGAGGTCGGATAATAGTATAACCTTCAAACTTGTGATTAGCAAAGGTTCCCATGATCTTAAAACTCTTAATTGGATTAAAAAATCACGATCTTGAGCTCCTGCTTTGATACCAAATGTGAATTCACCTAGAGGGGGGGTAAATAGGTGAAGGTTGAAAAATAAAAATTATGCAAAAAATAATTAAGTAAAGATAACCAATTGACAAGCAATAATTAAAACAGAGACACAAAAGATTTATAGTGGTTCGGCCAACACGTGCCTACGTCCACTCCTCTCAACTTAGAGAATTTCACTATAAGAATCTTGAGTAAGAGCAAGAGGACTCCTACAACTACTCTTGAGAAATGAGCAAGAGAACTCAATAAAAACTACTCTTGAGTTAATGAGCAAGAGGACTCGATCTTCTCTTGATTCGAGCAAGAGGACTCAACAACTACTTATGCAAAGTAAAAGTGAAATACTAAGGGGTTTAGAATTACCTCAAACCTTAGTAGAATAAGTGCTACCTTTCAAACTATGAGGCTTGAATGCAAATATGTATTAAGGGAGCTTAAGTGAAATTGAATGCCTTGGATTGGTGCTTGAAATTTCACTTGGGAGAGACTTGTTCTTGGAAGCTCTTGATTATGATTAATTGTAGTTCATTGTAGTGTTTAGAGCCTAAAACAAATGAGTATTTATAGGCTAAGAGGCTTGGATTAATTTGGAATCTATATTAAAATCGGATTCCACAAGTCATATATAATCCGGTATGCTGGATGGGAATCCGGTATGCCGGATCACCTAATTTCCTTTTTAAACTGAGGAATAACGGTCAATTTATAACAATCCAGTATGCTGGATGGGAATCCGGTATGCTGGATCAGGGCAAACTGCAAGGACTCAGAATCCGGTATGCTGGATCCTAATCCAGCATGCTTAACCAAGCTACTGTGGCCTATTTTCCTGAGATTCCTATTAATCCGGTATGCCGGATCAAGAACCGGTATGTTGGATTAGGCAAATTCAGTATAAAAAAGGTCCACTTCCATTAGGGTTTGGTTTGGGGGTTTTAAACCCAATTAGTCACATATGTAAGGGGTCAAATAGCCACCTAAGGTCATTCTAAATGGATGCATGCGTGGTGTGTGCATTACATCAATTGTGACTCAAAAATTTACATATGTATATTTACAAAGGTCTTCAAATCTTCAATCTTCAAAACATGCTCAAAGTCTTTAGCTTCCAAAGATTGACTTCCAAGTCTTGAAATATCTTTGAGCTATATTCTTCTTGTGTACGCTCTTATACATTTGTATACGCTCCCCCTCACTTGGTGCTATGCTTCAACTCTAAAACACTTAAAATACTTAAAACACAAGCATTAGTCCAAGGATGGTCTTATTTGTTATCATCAAAATACCTATATCATCATGAAGATGACTTGGGGTGTATAGGGCCATGTGCACTTCCCTAACATAAACACAAGTAATTTAGACTTATGCCTTACGACCCAAGACTATAGGAGTGTATATACTGGATGAAATATGCAGACATAGTTCGACCTTGCGATTTCTTAAGGTATATGTTTGGGTTCGATTTCCCTTAGGCCCTTATAATTAAGCTGAACATTAGATGAACCAAACCCAGGAGTGATTTAGATCACTTATTGGGAGGTGGATATGTTTGAGAACCAAACCTTTGTAGCTCAATTATAATAATGAGTTATGCCGATACTGTTACACCCGCACCCCGAATATAACCCTATACCCCAGGATAGTTCAGACCTTTACCAAGGGCAATGCCACGGTGGCACTGGTCAACACCTATGATCTCAGACTTAAAATGTTATTATAAGAGACCCCTCGAAGGCCTAGAAGTGTGGGACAAGACCCCACAGCTTTCCTTGAAGCTTGGGCCTTGACAGTAGCACCGGAGTCACGAACGGACTCACTTGTACTGAATCCGCTCGAGGATCCGCCCATGCTGTTGTCTGCCTTTTTTTTGGTAAATTATTCTGTGGGACCCACATCCCCGTGTCTCGGACACCCTAATTGAACCTTTGGACCATGTGGACCCCTGCCCTTACCATTGATTGGTTAAGTGGGCCCACAAGGCTTAACCTAGAGAATTAATGGGTTTTATATATACCCTAATCCAAACCAAACAAGACTTAAGGGCTAATAGGTCTAATGAGGCTTGGACCCAACCCAAACATGACCTAACTAACTAAATGGACCTAAGGGCCATGACATGGACCAAACATGACCTAAGACCTAGATCAAAACCTATTTTGAGCCTAAGGGCTAACCACATTCTAAGGACCCCTAACCAAACATAACCTAAGGCCCCTTCTACCCCTTAAAGATAAGAGAATCCCCTTTTATTCCCTTATCTCTCCCCTCCCAGCAAACCGTGGAGGAGAAGAGACAAGAGAAGAAGGAGGAGGAGAAAGGGAAGGGAAGAAGATGGGAGCTATGCCAAAATGGTTGGCTGCCCCACATCTCCTTCTCTGGCTGTCCGGACGAAGGGAGAAGAAGAAGGTGAAGGAGAAAAGATGGAAAGGAAGGGAGGAGAGTAAGGGGGCTCACCTAGCCTTAGGTCTTGCTTCTCCATTGGAGCTCCTCACCAAGGTAAGACTAGAAATTGTTTCTCCTCCATTTTTCCTTTTGTTTTGGTAGATTCCTTGAGCTCAGACTGACCTAGAGTTCCATTTGGGACTCAAGGTGGAGTTTGGTCCCTAGTGGGAGCTCTAATGGAGCTGACCTAGACCTGGTTTGGACTCCCATGAGCTGCACTTGCAGCCATTGCTGCTAAGCCTTGGTTTTGAACCTTCAAACCATACCCTTAGACTAATTTGAGACCAATCCCTTATGAGATCTTGGATCTATGAGGTTAAGCCTAGGATCTAATGACCTTAGGAAGGCTTAGACACCCCTCCTATGACCTTGAGAGCTTGGGGCACTCCAAGCTTCAAGCTGGAGCAAAAGCCCTTTGAAATCTCGGAATGGATTATCGGTGGACGAACGATTGAATCCTCCAATCGTGGTACCATCTGTCAGTCCACCTAGTACAAACCCTGCAAAATGGCCTAAGAGGATGTAGGCACGGATTCACTCTGTTTGCCTCCGCCTGAGGCCTATTCCTCTCAGGTCTGTCTCAAGAATCGAACGGATGCAGGGGCGGACCCAAGAAGCACATCCGTCCGTCGATCCGCTCCCTTTTAGCTGTGTCTCAGGTGTCGAACGGATGCACGATCGGATCCAAGTAGGAAGTTCCACTCGTGGGTCCGCTTCCTCTATTTTTATCTTTTGGCCTGAACGGAGTTAGGGGAGGATTCACCTCTGCTGAGACCGCCCATGAGTCCGCTCTTGCTGTCTTGGTTGAAACTTGATTTTAACCTTGGGGGCTTAGCATGCGACCCTTCTATACCTGTTTTAACGATCTCTTTTGTATATCTAGACTGGTGCACCTGTGAGATTCATGTGCACCACACCAGATGACACCTGATATTTGGTGAGATTCATGCCAATCACGCCGGGCTACATGCGTGTTAGGTGAGTGGGTTCTGGGTGACTTTGTTGGGTTTGATTATTATATAATTGGTAATATTAAGCATGCTATTATATATTTATAAGCATTGTGCGTATTTGCATTGATTATCCCAAATGTGATATGCTATGAATGTGATAGAATGCTCACCATTGTATCGGGCTACAGTATCGGGTGTGCCGGTACCGGAACCCCCATTTAGTTAATTATGAAAACTATTATATGCCATCCTGATTTGTATGTGCCATGCCATGCTGGTACCCGGGTACTAGATGGAATCGGACGTTGATGCACCCGAAATACCTCTTGGGATGATAGGACTTGCATATAGTATATCTGTGGCTAGGATGCTTGCTCCCTTATGCTATGACCTTTGCCAACAGGGGTTTATGCATTGGATAGTCTGAGCACCTGATGGCTGTGGAGGCGAAAGAGGCCAGGTCAAGGGTAGTGATGGCTATCGGGGTCTGCCACTGGGTGGTCACGATGGCTTCTACCAAGTAGGTCCCCTCGTGATAATTGAGGTTTCACTGGGACGATAGGATAAGTGACCCTCAGTGTCTCCCGAGTTATCACAGTAGCATATACTTGATCGATAGAATTGTGTGCTAGGTGAAAAATGAATCTAACATTAGCATGCATCATTCTGCTTGATATTGATTGTATAATGTATGTGCATTTTCCTTTGCTCCCTCACTAGCTAGTATAGCTAACCCCATTGCACAACCCCTTTTTTTAGTTGTTATGCAGATAGCCTCTTGACGAGCACCGTTGGATGCGAATCAAATGGAGCCGATGGCAGTGACTTGGATGTAGATATACATCCAAGAATGGTGCCCTTGGGGGCAATTATTTATTATTTAATTCCTATATTCATTCCACAATTATGTATAAACTGTATGTTTATTTATTAGGAGAGATTAAATGGTTTTGATGTTGTTCTATGTGTTACCATTAGAGAACCGATGCTCTATAATTTCACATATTTTAATTTAATTTTGCTTCCTCTCACTCTACGATTGGAACGATTAATTCCATTTGGTACGTTCCTTTCTGTCATCATATTGTGGTGATAGGGTGGACTGTGGCTCGGGACACTGTATCTGTGATCCTGGTAGGTATTGGGATGATGTGTAATTGTCCCAGTCACCCCCTATTATGGTAAAATATCTTACATCGGGATGGGGGCTTGACAAATACAAGACGGAAGGACAGGAAGTATGTCATGGGCAATTATGTATTTCCTTGGGCATCACCAACCAAAGGGGTGATGCGGTTCGATAAGAAAGGGAAGTTGAATCCAAGAATCATGACCAGTGGCGTACTGATTGGCAAAAGTCCATGACGCATTCCATGTATCGGTGTTGAAGAAGTACCTCCCAGACTCAACTCATGTCTTGACTCAAGAACCACCTTAGCTTACTGCTGCATGACCTGTGAAAAGAAACCCGATGAGAATGTGGGAGGTAAGGAGCACAATCTCGCCAACCAAATTATCTTGTTGTAAAGCTAATGTGGAGTAGTCGCCCCAATTAAGGGACGTTCGGTTGACGAGAAGATAAAAGGCGATCAAAGTATCCTCATCAATTTGAATCCCCAGACATGTTCAATTTTGATGATGAGATTCTTATAAGGTTTGGGGAATGTTAAACCTGTGCCCAAAAATACAAGCTAATTTGAATTTTTGGTTGAAGGTCCAAAACCCAAGGTCAAAGCTACCAGTACATTGTGGTGCATTAATCTTGTAGTTGAACTTAATGAGGTAGCCCCGTTGGTGAGGACCTACATACCGTTAAGAAGGCAAAAGCCAACTCCTTACAACTATACAGTTCACCACCAAATGTACAACCTAAGGTAGGTACCATCCCTTGATTTCTCAGGCCCTACCCGAGTACATACATTTGGCCTATGAAACATTTAGGGAAGGTTAATACATGAAGACATTAACAACGGGTTGATTCGGCACTGTTTCAGTAAGGAAGAAAGAAGAATAATAGAGAGGCCTAGGCTCCTAAACTTAGTTTGAGTGTGAGAAGCCAAACTTAGAATCTTATCAAATTACTACCAATTTCTAAGATAAAGACCCCAACCTAGTTAAATTCTTTCTCCCAACCTATTCTTAAACGTAGGGTTGGTTGGTATTCTGGAATTAAAGATAAGAAGTTAACACCCATCATGCTTGCATATGTTCTATCTTGTTTTGGGTCAATTATAAACCCAATTCCTTTGCATACATGCTTAAACCAAACTATAGGACCTAATCCTAGTTCTAGCTTAAACTAATGTTGATCCTCATCACCTTGAATGTTTGAGTTAAATCATTTTTAGACCAAACATCAACTTGCATGTTTGATTTGATGATGAGAACTCAATTCCATACATGCATGTTAAATCCCAACACAAATATCAAACTCTGCTACTCTAACAGATTGACCCCCGCTTAGTTAAAATGATATAACTCCATCATCCAAACTTTATTTGCCTTGATTCTAATTTTGTTAGAAACTAGACTTATAGAGCTACATTTTCTTAGCAGTAATCATTGCCCAGTTATGTCACCAAGCTAGTTAAAATTTCATTTCAAGTTGTTGTCAAAATCGAATCCTTATGTTTTGGTAGATTGACCCCTGTTTAATATAAATAATACAACTCCATCATCGGAACCTCATTTTCTTTGATTCCAATTTTGTTTGAAACTAGACTCATAGAACTTCATTTTGTTACAAGAAATCACAGTCCATTATGCCTTTAAGTGAACTGAAATTTCGTTTTAATCCAAGTGAAAATAGGAAGAACAGCTTTTACAGGATTCTCTGGGCGATGCACCCAAACGCCTAGTGCAAGTCCCAGAGTTGCCGATTCATGTAATCTTCAGTCCAAACTTATAGGAACCTTGTACATTGCAATAGAATCCCCTCAATACCTCCCTAATAACATGTTGGAACTATCCCCCAACCATGAATCCATGTGGGCCCCACCTACCAAGCCTTATATATAGAGAAGCTAGAAGAAACTAGGAAAATAATGTGTTTTTAGTAGAATAACCCTTAGCCAAATAGACCTTGGTGATCCAAGGCCTATAAATAGGAGACCCAAACTTAGAATTAGACTCCTACTATTCAAATCGTTGGAAGAGAAGAAAGAAAGAAAGAAAGAAAGAGAGAGAGAGAGAGAGAGAGAGAGAGAGAGAGAGAGAGAGAGAGAGAGAAGGAAGGAGAAGATGGAGAAAAGAAGAGAGGAAGGCTAGGATCCTTAGCCAAATTTTCCCAAGCTTGAAGGTAACCATTCTTAGAGCCTGTCCCACTCCTCCACCATAATTTCATTTCTGTACCTCGTATGAAAATCACCAAGTCTAGCCTTGTAGTCATGTCCTACCTTGTACAATCATGTTTTACTACGTAAAATGCTTAGATAGACATGGATCCTTGCATGCATGCTTTCCTTTACATGTTTTACCCTTCATGTATACCATAGCAAGTTGTAGATGCATAGACTACAAGATCCAACCATAAATATAGCTTAGTTTTATGCCAAATCATGTACATAAAGCATGAATAGTAGGATAGGGCCATGGATCCTTACATGCATGATGTGTTTCTTACTTTATGACTTAGGATTACCACTGTATTATGTTATCATAGCTACTCCTATACTATTTTATAGGAATTAGGATGCTACGAGACCGATCTTGGCCTTGCCTTGCTTGAACCTTGTATGCTTGAACCTAACCCATCACCCAAAATGGCTAACTATGATTAGAACCATGTAAGCCTATCATAATAACCTAATTACATGTATTACTAACCTCTGGGAAGCATCCGAAGTTGTTTTGAGAAGAAATCTGCAGAGAAATTCTAATAGATATTCAAAAATCCCGTGTTGGGTGATTCTCTAGATGATGCACTAGGAGTTGCACCCAAACGCCTAGTGCAACTCCTAGAGATGTTGTTTTGTGTGTAAACTAATCCAGACCTTTGGGAACTTGACCTCACTTTGAGTGCACCAATGATCCCCAATGGCCATGATCCAAAGAGGGACCATGAGCCCAAAACATGAGCCAACCATGGGAAGGACCTTTGCCAGCACTCTCCAAGGTTGATGAGACTTAGAATAGGTGAAACCCAGAAGGAAACCCCCATTGTTGTCATATTTTATTCTCTAGGTGATGCACTAGGCGTTTCACCCTCAGGCGTAGTGCAAGTCCCAGAGAATGCTGTCATAATTGTTTGGTGTCCAAATCTGAAACCAACCTACCCTAAGGCAATCCTAGGACCCTAAACCTCCTTTAACAGTATTTAACATGTTCTAATGGTCCCGTTAACATAGGTTATAGTCCCGGGTGCGAAGAGCAGTGTCAAAGTCCAACTGGGATCAGACAAACCAAAGAACAATCAGGAACTTGTCAAGGTGAGTGGAATTACATCATACATGTAGATGTAACATGACTGATGAGTCATGAGAACAACAATAATTTACTTTACGGTCTTACTTATTTAATTTACTTCACTTTATTTACTTATTCTTCTTATTCTGATCTGATGGATATTGGAAATTGATGTTATTGCCTATATATAAAATTGCTAGTTTAGATGTCGTAGTCGACTTGGAAATGAGGCTGGTGGTGGCACGTAGAATGGGATGCGGGGCACCACTCGACTCATACTATGTCATATAGAATGCCTATGGTTAGGGGTATCATCACCCGTGCTACGAACCCTTGCCAACAGAGGTTAAGGTATTGGATGTCTGTGAGAGAACTAATAACAAAGGTATTTTTCGGTTGGGTACCCGTCTTCAAGAAAGATGGTATCACAAGCTAATCATGGAGGGATGATCGGACTGACCTTGGGAAGGGATGCTGGAGCCGACTAGTTTTCTCCGACAAATCAATGGATGTATTGCGAGAAGGGGTTAAAGGCCCGCACCAGGGAGACATGTATTGGGGATTGTAGTAGCACTTCTACCTGCCTTAGTTTTGTTGCTAGGTGGCTTAATAAATATCAATGAATTTCATGCATATAGACTCATGGTTGTTCTTGCATGTGCATGCATGGTTTATATTTCATTCACGAGCTCGGTAAAAGTCACACTCGTGAAATCTTTCTTTTAGGTGATTTTGCAAGTACTAGTTTACTTTTGGGCGACGACGTTGTCGATGGAACTGTAGAACTTCCTCATCTTGCTGCTTAGCAATGATTTTGTGATTATTTAAGTTTTTTTTTTGCACGAAGTGTAATTATCAAAATATTGTACTTTTGAGCATAAATGGATATGTATATGGTATAACATAGGTATTTGGTATTTTATTATAAATGATATAAATCATATATGGGTAGTTCAAGTCTTCCATTGCACTCTGATATACATTTATTATCTTTCTACACTTATTGTGTGGTTTGTGATGTATAAGAACTGCTTTTCAATCCTGGGGATTGGCGGATATCATAGGATATCCGGGTCACTTGCCCAAATCCTCCTAGGGGGTGGTTTGGGGTGTGACATTCTGTTGCTCCTGATCACCTGTATAGTCTGTGCACTGACATGTTCCATCATCTGTTTCTGAAAAAATAAAGGGGTGAGCTCGACAGTCCAGTGAAACAAAGCACTAATAAAATATGCATTAATAAGCACAACTTATACATACAAACAATGCATGAACTATGGTCAAAACTAAGTACAATAGACGGCTACCATTTCTTGCATTACCCAACTGAACACCATCGGGAGTCTGTTCTCTTTTACCTCAGCTGATCGGACCGGGTCTGGGGTCAAGTAAGTTCCCCTATGGGAGGTCTTGATCCAGTTCTGGAGGATAAGGGAATTCCCATCCTTACCCTCATTCTGATTTTGGTTCTAGAGGACAGTGTGCTCCCCTGTGGAAAGTCTTATCTTCAATTCTGTTCTGGTGTCCTCATTCAGAACCTAACCCTCTGCTAGAAACGGGAGCAGTCTGTGTTCTAGTTCTGGATTCTAAGTGTCTAGTTCTAAGACCTTATGTCCAATTCTTTCTTTATATTCTTAATGAGATTCTAACTTATGTTGTCATGATATTTCATCACATTTATATAATTCTAAACTTATAATACATACATGTCATGTCACTCATAGTAAAACATGAAACAAAAATACAATACTTGTAAACATCATAAACAATCCCAAAGCATATGAAATATAAGAGAAAAAAATGGTTCACTCACATAGCATAGTATAAAAGGGATATCAATCCATGTAAGATCTATGATTACACTCACCTTGGTACTTGAATAGAATTATACCTTTACCAAGTCTTTAGTTTCTCTCCTGTACGATGTACAATCCCTAGATATGCTCACCTAACACATCACATTAACCTTTTTCAGATTCTGTCCTATTTTGCACATAGTCACTTCCTAATGCCATAACTTCTAACATAGACATCAAATGGATATAAAACTTATATATTATTAAACTACACATAAAATACCAAAAATTATCAAAAGGACTCATCTCCAAACTAGGCCTCTAAGGCCCTTAACCGATCCCAAATCAGGGTACTGATAGGAACCTTTTCTGCCAAATTGAAGGACCACCGTGCACTAACAATGTCTTAACTCTATCGTTAAAAATTCAAATGACTCAGTTTTTTATATGCTAAAACTACACTCATAAATATACAAATCATAAGAATACATCAATTTAATTTTAAATCTCTATGTTTGCCCAAAAATTGAGCACAACTCGGGTTCAAAACTATAACAAAACCTGCACTCAAGATTGAGCACAATACGGTAAAAATATAATCTCTCCCCTTACAAAAACAAATTTAATCAGATTTTTATATGAGTGAAACTATACTGATAGGGACACGTTTCATCAGAAGGGGTTATCTTCGGATTTGGCCCATAGGTCACCCAAATATTAGTCACAAGGACAGAAATGTGTGCTGGATAGAATTACATTAACCTCATAATGATACCCAAAATACATGCACTTACAAAATGAATTAGGGTCATAAAATACATGTATAAAAATTTCTAACAGTATACTTTGTAACCATATAAATTTAAATCCTAATTCTAAGCCGTTTGAAAACAATGATTTTTACAAAAACGATGCAC
Source organism: Telopea speciosissima (assembly GCF_018873765.1). Classification (NCBI taxonomy): domain Eukaryota; kingdom Viridiplantae; phylum Streptophyta; class Magnoliopsida; order Proteales; family Proteaceae; genus Telopea; species Telopea speciosissima. The sequence goes on along the minus strand of NC_057917.1, from coordinate 34,915,843 downwards.
AGAAAAATCTGTGCAGAAAATATCAAGAATAACAATCTCCTAATCTTCCTTGACAATGATTCAACACAAGGTCTTAGAATACAATCTTATAAATGAAGCCTCTCATCATGGTCTACAGTCTCTTAGGGTCAAATCTCCCAACCCCAAAATATGGATATAGGAAAACAAAACCCTGAACACCCTTTAACATAAACTTCTCTTGCAACTTCGATGAAATGATTGATATTTTAGAAACTCTGGAGGCCCAACATATCAGTAACCCTTTTTTTTTTTTTTTTTTTTTTTTTTTTTTTTTTTTTTTTTGGAGAAGCGAAAATAGATAAGATTAGTAGATTACAGAGGACACTAAAAACTAGGAATTTTTAATAGAGAAGTAGTAGAGGAATTGGAATCGCTATTAATCAACTGATGGGTGAATATCGCTACATGGAAGGAAAATTCACCAGCTACACAGGCAACCCTATCTCTTGGTCCATATCAAGGCTTCCCCACTCCCTAGACAAAGCAGTAGGTTGAGGAAAAGATTTAGAAAAAACTCCACAGTTGAGAAACTCAATTGAAGTTTGAATCACCTAAATCTTCTGTTGTGTTGAATGTTGTAAATATCTGTGGCTTTCTTCTTTGTCCGCAGATCTATACTTAAGGGTCCTCGCTCTCCTTGGATTCTAGGCTAATTTGGTGGAGAGAGTATAATCAAGCTCCATTATAACAATCATGCTGAAGACTTCAGTTACTACGAAAATTAATTATGATTGCAGATGATGGGAAGAATATTTATTGTTAGGTAAGAGGTAGCATCGATAGCCCAACAATGACAGTAAAATTGCATATCTACCTATGGCTATAATGCTAGTTCCTGTCGTAAGACTGATCACGCATGCAGTCGCATATGGCTCGAGACTTTCAGAAGTTTATCAAAATAAGCACCAACAGTTATCAAAATCAGAGTCAACACTACAATACCACGATGTTTGGATTAAAACTTAGCAACCTAACACTGGCCTCTTATTAGCACTAAAAATAAAAGGAACACAGACCTTGATAACCTTATTGAACACCATGAACAAACATTCCAAAGACCAAATCAAACAAAAGAACTAAGCGAAACAGACGAAACGATCATCCAAATGGCTAAAAGTAATTCAGTAGTATTTCTGAAAAAATTGCAGAGCAGATAATTGCTTTCCATCGCCAATAATTGGGAACTGGATACACTCCACTCAAGAACTGCATACAATATTGGGAGCCATGATTTCAAGCAGGCCCCTTGGATTGTCCACATGGACCCAATGACCAGAGTTTGGAAGAACGTGAACTGAAACAATCCCCCCAGATCCATTCCTCTTCTTCATAGCAAGGGTTTCTAGACGCTGAACCACATCTGGTGACCATCTGTCACTGTTTTCTGCACGGACAATGGCAATCTGTAGCCCTTCGGGTGGGTGCTCCAACAGGGACCAAAAGCTTTTCTCCCTACAAAACTCACGTAACTTTTATTGTTGGAGAAAATAATTGTAATCATTAAATATCTTCAAATTTGGACAGAACAATTGTCGAGGAGCTTGTGCCATAAATTTGAGAGGAAGTGCAGCTTGCCTGTAAGAACTGAACATTTCAACTGCACCTTGGAGATTGAAGGCCCATGTCTCAGATCCCCCAGCCTTCTTTAGGTTGCTCCCAATCCATTCCGACAGTGACTTGGAGAATCCTAGCTTGATCATGTGGTCCACAAGCCACCTAAGAAACATAGTCTACTTTATCACATGTCCAGCACAATAATAGATGAATAATGAGTTTATTTTATATCCATCATGCATTAGCAACAACTCATGATTCCCAGAAGCATTTTAATGAACCTACAGTCCTCCAAGTTAACATGGTAAAGCTCAGCTCAGATTACTGACTCAAGTATTCATCTTACAAAAGACTGACCAGTCTACCACAATTGAAATTCTTATTGACTGAATACCCACAAGTAAAAAACAGTCTCAGATGGTAAAGTTTCATATGACAGGTAAGTCAAAGTAGAAAACTGAAAAACTAGGTCCATATCTAGGTAAAGTTCCACCATCCAGGGGATAAGTAGATAGTGATAACCTGGATATTAAATGATAGCAATACATAAATTATTATGCTCCCTGGAAATTGAGTTGGCCATACTAATGAAAATAAATTATAATGACATAACTAGAACATTATTAATTTTCTTGCTTTCATCCAGTGCTTAATACCAAGATAATCATGTTTTTCGAACTCCCACTAAACTCCATATAGAAATCTTCTAATTCACTCCTGCAAGAGACAGGTTTTATTTTGAAAGACCAGAACTTTATTACAAATGTGTGCTGGGTTGCTGAAATTTTTTTTCCTCTCTTAAATTAACAGCTCATTTCTTTTTATGGTTTTATTGCTTGACAAGAGGTGGCAAAGGATATAACCATTTCTCTTTTGGTTTTGTTCTATTGGTAAAGTGTGTATTGTAACTAGGTACACTGGAGTGTCTAGATTCATTATGCACATGTTTAATGTGTTAATTGTGTGATTGTGCAATCATACCATATTTGTAATATTCTCAAGATTATAAATAAAGTGGTGGCATCTGTCTCTATTGACGAGCCAAATCATTCTCTCTCTCTCTCTCTCTTGGAATCAGAGCGCAATCCCTATAGGGATTTCTGTTTGAGTCCGCCGCCACTACCACCACTGCCGAGGCTTCGGCCTCTTGGTTCAGCATGGTTGACTGAACATGTGTTAATGTTGTCGCACCATGCTAACCATTGCTGACCATAACCACCACCATGCTACCGACTGCTGCCAGCCCTACCATGTACCGTCGCTGCCACCACCGTGGCCCTTTTTGCCCTCCTTTAGGGCATCTTTTTATTTGTGCCGATCACATCAGTCTCCCACTGCCACCATATGCTGGCCCTTCTCAGGCCACCGCCGGCCTCTCAAGCCAGCTGCCAGCCCTCCTCCGGCCACCGCCTACTACTGCCGATGGTTTCTATGGCCTTTTAAGGCCCTACCTGCTTGCTGAAATGTCTTGCTGGGCCTCTACAGCCCCTGCCAGTAAATCTGCAGTCCCTGTTGATGCTCTCCAACCCCTACCTGTGCCTTTTCCAGCCCTATATTTGTTGGCTCTACAACTTCTGTGACTTCTCTTTGATGCATCTTTGAGATGTTTTTCCCTCTTTATGGTTCTCTACCTCTCGCTATCTTGTGAGTAGCACCATCTTTCCAACTTCTAGTGCATTTTTTGGGTTTTTTCATGGAGGGATCTAGTACATCTGGTGCTGCTGGGAGCGGTGATCTAAGTCACCGTATTGCTCCTAACCATCATCCTACTCTCCAACCTGGCTCCACTAAGTTAAATGGAACAAATTACTTAGCTTGGTCTCATTAATGTAGTCCTAGATAGGTAGGAGATCTACTAGGAGCCAAACAACAGGATCAAATAACAAAAGAGGCTGCTGGTTCGAATGGGCAGCATAGGATTTAGGTCAATTCCTAGGGTTTGGGTTGGATATTGGGAAAGGGGTTTATAGGGTTTTAATGGGCAGGTCTAGGGGGTCAATATGATATAAAAAGGTTAGGGTTTGGATGAGTTTTGAAATTCTGTAATTTTGGGCAAAATTGAATTTTAGGGTTTTGGGTTTGGGTTTTAATGGAGCAAGGAGATGAAGGGGTTAGAGTGGGAGTTTGGGGCGGAAACTTGGATCGAGTGTCAACAATGATATAAGGGATGTATGCTGAAAGTTTGGTTTGAAACTGATGGACAGATTCGAAGTTATGGAGGTTTCCTAGTAGAAGTAGGAGAGAGGGGTAAAACTATAATTTCAGACAATCGGCTAGGTGGATGGTGCTGAAATTTGAATCGAGTCTCTCTTAAGGTTTGAGGAAGACTCGATCAAATTTTTAGCAGGTTCTAATGATTAGATTTGGCTGGGCAGAATTCTCACGAAAATCACCTTATATGTGACCTTCTAGAAGGAAGAAGAATAGTTGCAGAATTTCTTACTAGTTGCAAGTCTTCAATGGCGGCAGCTTTGAAGATGAACAATGGGGTCTCCCGATCTTCAAGATGCAAGGAGATAAGTAACAGCCCTCCCGATCTTCACGATGCAAGGAGTCGATTGGAGATCCACCAATCCCTTCACCTTGATATTACTCACAAGGCACACTCACGATAGAGCAAAGGCAGTAACAAAGGCAGCAAGCATAAAGCTGAGCTTTTATTAATCAAAATTCGTATTCAATGCTGGCCTCCCTTACAAACTTATATAGAAGACTCAAAAATAGACTTAGACACTAAAAATGAATGGTCCAATCCAATCCTTAACCTATTAGCTAACTTAAACTGACTAGGAAACTGAAATAGACTCATAATAGAGTCATAATCCATCCCAACTAAACAACTAAAAGAAAAACTAATAAAATCACTTAAATTGAACCATTGATTGAACCGGTTCAATTTAAAACACCAAATAAAAAGCTAAGTATGGAAATAAAACTAAGTATGTAAGCTAATCCCGTATGCAACCTATTTACCCATATTTTAGGCCCATAAAAGTGGCATATTACATTAGAAACCCATGGGATTAAAGGCCCAACATGTATGTAACCCAACCCTAGACTTATTCCTAATAAAAGAAGCCCAGTTTGGTGATAAATCTGCATCACTCGTGCATGCCTCCTTACCATTCATGGTAATCATTTTTTGGGGGTATAACTCCCTGGTCATGTTGTTCCTTTTGAACTCCATGTAGTCATCCATTAGTTCCAGTTTTGTCCTAATTTAGCCAAGGAGTTATAGGATGCTGCGAAGCACACTTATGGTCAAGCCAACAACTATGCCCAAATAAATAAAACTCGTCGTCAAGCTCAGGAAACTAAACAGAAGGATCTTTCGGTGTCTGCCTATTATTTTGCCCTGACGACATTATGGCAGAAATTGGACTTCTACCAGCCTATCACTATGACTAGCCCAATTGATGGCGCTACATTTGCAAAGGAACATGAAATGGAACTAGTTTATGCTTTCCTCACTAGCCTTAATCCAGAGTATGATTAGATACGCATCCAAGTTCCCAACAGGAGTACTTTTCCTATTTTACTTGAAGCCTATAATATTATTCAGCATGAGAATCACTGTCATTCTGTCATGATGCCTCCTACTGCACCTCCTCGGTCTGCTCTTGTTACTACACCATAGCCTTCTTTACCTGTGGACAGTGCTGGTTTAATCAATAAAACTAGTTCTACTCATTCTCCAGTACAATGTGACTATTGTGGCCTCACTAGTCATGCTAGGGAGACTTGTTGGAAATTACATGGCCATTCCAATGGGGGCGAAAAGGGAGGGAGAGATGGTTCTGCTCGTCCTCAGGCTCAGGCTAACTTGACCGAAACTCCCGAGGTTAGCGGTACTTCATCTATGTCTATAGAACAACTTGTGACTCAGCTCCAACGTATGATGTCTCAAATGGGTATTACATCTTCTACAGTGGCACCTTCCACTTCACCTACCTCCCATATTTCCCAATCAGGTATATTTTTGGCCTCCTCCCAAAATAGCTCTTCATGGCTTCTTGATTCTAGAGCCTCTGACCATATAACCAGCTCCTCAGACGTGATTTCTTTTTATCTCCCTTGTTCGGGTAAGGACAAGATCTGAGTGGCTGATGGTTCTCTTAGCTGTTTCTAGTAAAGGCTCTATTTCTTGCACCCCAACCATTTCCCTGTCCTCCGTTTTTCATGTCCCTAATCTCTGTGCCAACTTACTTTCTATACATCATCTTACCACTAATCTTACTTCTTCTGTTCACTTTTTTTCTACCCATTGTGTTTTTCAGGACCTAGCGACGGCAGCAACGATTGGATATGGTAGAGTGCGGGATGGTCTTTACTATTTGGATCCGGGTCTCACTACAGCTCCCTCACTAGTTTTAGCTCATATTACTCGAGAAGCCAGTGCTCTCCGACAGTTGCATCATGAACAACGCTGTCTTGGTCATCCTCTTTTTATATTTTACATCATTTGTGTCCTTCTTTGATTAAACAATGTAACTTAGATCATTTTAATTGTGATGTTTGTGAACTTGCCAAGCACACACGCTCTTCCTATTTTCCAAGTGATAATAAAAGTTTGATTCCATTTTCTGTTATTCACTTTGACCTATGGGGACCTTCTTAGACAATTGCTCAAGGTGGGTATAAATGGTTTATTACTTTTATTGTACTAGACTAACCTGGGTCTACCTTCTATACACCAAGCCTGAGGCTTTTTCCTCCTTCCATACAATGAACCAGACACAGTTCAATGCCCAGGTTAAGGTTCTCCGAAGCGATAATGGGATAGAGTACCTTGATGTCCCCCTTTCCTCCAGTACCTTGATACCCATGGCATCCTCTCTCAGACCTCTTGTGTTAGCACACCGGAACAGAATGGTATTCCAGAACACAAGAACCACAATCTCCTAGAGGTCACACGCTCTCTAATGTTTACCATGCATGTCCCAAAGTATTATTGGGGTAATGCTGTTCTTACTGCTGCCTTTTTTATAAATCGGGTTACTTCCAATGTTCTCGACTTTAAGACTCCCGTGAGTCAGCTTCTGGATCCCATTATTGCCTCTCACCTTCCTCGTGTGTTTGGATGCGTTTGCTTTGCTCATAATTCAACTCCCTCCCGGTCAAAGCTTGATCCCCAGGACTTCAAATACATCTTCCTTAGGTACTCTACTTCTCAAAAGGGTTATAAGTGCTATCATCCTCCCTCTCGCAAGCTTTTTATTACCATGGATGTCACTTTCCACGAGGATGAACCTTACTACTAGTCTTCTCTTCAGGGGGAGACTCTAGAAGAAGAGAATCCTTCATCTCCGTTCATCATACACACTGTTCGACTTTAGGGGGAGCAAAAAGATATTGTTTAGGGGGAGCAAACTAATGAGAATGATGCTACCATTAAACACAAGGATCTTATCACCTATCACAAAAAGGAAAAGACTATCCCTAACATACCATGTCCACCTACGCTCCCTGAGTCGGTCCCACCAACTCAAGCACCAGGTAATACATCTTCTTCCTCTGATGATCGTCCTATTGCCCCAAGGAAAGGAGTCAGATTTGGTACCAAACATCGTATTTCTAACTTTGTCTCCTATTAATGTTTATCTCCCTCCTACCGTGCCTTTGTTTCTTTGTTGTCTTCTGTGTCTATTCCACACGGTTGGAAGAAGGCTATTGCTGACCCAAAATGAAAGAATGGTATGGTAGAAATGCAGGCCTTAAAGAAGAATGATACTTAGGAGTTTGTACCTTCTCCTAATGGGAAGAAACCAGTTGATGCAGATCCATCACCAAATAAGGTTTGTTTCATTAGAAATAAGTCTAGCGTTGGGTTACATACATGTTGGGCCTTTGATCCCATGGGTTTCTAATGTAATAGGCTACTTTTCTGGGCCTAAAATAGGGGTACATAGGTTGCATACGGGATTAGCCCAATACTTAGTTTTTATTGTGTGTTTTTAATTGAGCCGGTTTAAATTGGTTGCATCCAATTGGTTCAATTGGTCTAATTTAAGTGAAGTGATCCTATTGGCTAAGAGGTTCTTATATCCTATTGGCTACTGGGGAATCTTCTTTATTTTAAGTAGTTTAAGTTGTTTTAAGTCATTAGGACTCTATTTTGAGTCTATTTGAGTTTCCTAGTCAGTTTAAGTTGCCTAATAGGTTAGGGATAAGGTTAGGCCATTCCTTTTTAGTGTCTAAGTCTATTTTTTGAGTCTTCTATATAAGTTTGTAAGGGAGGCCAGCATTGTACACGAATTTGATTAATAAAAATTAGCTTTATGCTTGCTGCCTTAGCTCCATCGTGAGTGTGCCTTGTGAGTAATATCAAGGTTGAAGGGATTGGTGGATCTCCAATCGACTCCTTGCATTGTGAAGATCGGGAGGGCTGTTACTTATCTCCTTGCATTGTGAAGATCGGGAGACCCCATTGTTCATCTTCAAAGTTGTTGCCATTGAAGACCTGTAACAAGTAAAAAATTCTGCAACTATTCTTCTTCCTTCTAGAAGGTCACATACAAGGTGATTTTCGTGAGAATTCTGCCCAGCCAAATCTAACCATTAGAATCTGCTAAAAATTTGATCAAGTCTTTCTCAAACCCTAAGAGAGACTCGATTCAAATTTCAGCACCATCCACCCAGCCGATTGTCTGAAATTACAGTTTTACCCTTCTCTCCTACTTCTACTAGGAAACCTCCATAACTCCAAATCTGTCCATCAATTTCAAACCAAACTTTCAGCATACATCCCTTACATTATTGTTGACACTCTATCCAAGTTTCAGCCCCAAACTCCCACTTTATCCCCTCCATTCCTTCACTCCATTAAAACCCAAAACCTGCAACACAATTCTGTCCAGAACTGCAGAATTTTAAAACCTTCCCAAATCCTATTATTTTTATACCATATTGACCCCGTAGACCTACCCATTAATACCCTATAAACCCCTTTCCAATATCCAACCCTAACCCTAGGAATTGACCTAAATCCTAGTGTTGTCCATTCGAACCAGCAACCCCTTTTGTTATTTGATCCTGTTGTTTGGCTCCTAGTAGGCCTCCTACCTATCTAGGACTACATTACCAGTTGGATGCAAATGGGTGTTCACAGTAAAACAAAATGTAGATGGGACCATTACTCGTTATAAAGCCAGATTAGTTGTCAAGGGATTCAAACTGACATATGACATCGATTACCAAGAGACCTTCACTCTAGTTGCAAAAATGAACTTTGTTTGAGCCTTGTTATCCTGCACTGCTAATCTTGGATGAAGTCTCCAGCAGCTAGATATAAAGAATGCTTTCTTGAATGGCGATCTTGAGGAGGTCTACATGGATATCCCTCTTGGTTTTGACTCACCTACTACAGCTGGCAAAGTCTGTCGACTGAGAAAGTTACTCTATGGATTGAAGCAATCTCCTTGTGTAAGATTTGGGAGATTTTATGATGCAATGATCAAGTTTGGCTACAAGAAGAGTAATGCTGATCATACCTTATTTGTCAAACACGACGACGGGAAAGTTACTGCGCTGATTGTATATATGGATGACATAGTAATTACCGAAGATGAAGCAGAAATTCCATCCTTGAAAACTCAATTGGCAGCTGAATTTGAAACTAAGGATCTAGGGCATCTAAAATACTTCTTAGGGATTGAAGTAGCCCGATCTAACAAAGGAATCTTCATATCCCAATGCAAATATATCTTAGACCTTAGAAGAAATTGAGGAAACTTTGGTGTAAACCGATTGACTCTTCCATTGAAGTCAATCACCAACTGGGCAGCCCAGGTGGTGACTCTGTTGACAAAGAGAGGTACCAGCACCTCGTTGGAAGACTTATCTATCTCTCCCACACCAGACTAGACATTGCCTATGCTGTGGGGATCGTTAACAGATTTCTTCATGATCCGAAGACCACTCACCTTAAAGCAGTATATAGGATTCTTGTTACTTAAAATCAGCCCTAAGGAAAGGAATCCTGTTCTCAAACAATGGAAGTCTCAAGTTGGATTCCTTTACTGATGCTGACAGGGCTGGCTCTGTTGATGACCGACGATCTACTTCAGGTTACTGTGCATTCCTTGGAGGGAATTTGGCGACATGGAGGACTAAGAAACAATCTGTAGTTTCCAGATCCAGTGCTGAGGCAAAATACAAGGCAATGGCACAGGGGTTTGTGAACTCAAGTGATTAAAGAAACCCCTCCAAGATTTAAAAATAGATCCTGAAGGGCCTATGAGACTCTATTGTGTCAAAAAGGCTGCAATCAGTATAGCTCATAACCCTTTTCAGCATGATAGAACAAAACATGTTGAAATTGACCGTCACATCATCAAGGAGAAGATGGAAGATGGTCTGATTTGCACTCCATTTGTTACTACTGAGAACCAACTGGCCGATGTGTTTACTAAAGGCTTAATAGTTAAAACCTTCCATCCTATTGTTTCCAAGTTGGGGATGCATGATATCTATGCACCAACTAGAGGGGGAGTGTTGAAGTGTTAAAGATTGGTTCAGTTCGGTTTGGTTCTCTTCTACTTTGGTTCTCCAGGTAAAGTGTGTTTTGTAACTAGGTACATTGGAGTGTCAAGATTCATTATGCACATTTTTAATGTGTTAATTATGTGATTGTGCAATTATACTATATTTGTAATATTCTCAAGATTATAAATAAAGTGGTGGCCTCTGTCGCATTGACAAGCCATATCATTCTCTCTTTTCTCTCTTCCTCTCAACCATAGTTCGAGAACTCGCGAGATCTCGGCGAGTTTCTCGATTTTTTGAGAAACTGAGACGAGATGGGATACGATACAAAATAATACAAGATCTCGGTGAGATCTCGAATCTTGGGTCGAGGTCATGGGCTGACCCATGGAAATGACCCATCTACTATATATTTACTTACCTAACTCAACAAAATTCTTATATGTTTGTTGTGGAGCACTATATGCAACATTACAGCAACACTATGTCATGGGAAGACTATGTGACACTAGCGGGGACTGAATACTTGATTCAAAGTCATTTTATGTGATGATAGTTGTAACACTGTTAAACAGTTTGATGTATCACTTTAACATATCTAATTCTTATTTAAGTTGTTTAGCTATTAATTGAATGTTTTGCTTGCTTTCTATTACTAAATTATGTGTACAGTAGGGTATTTTAGTACGTCATCGCCTACCAACCTATGGTCCGAATTGAAACTCATATTTGAACTTTGTTTTTGCAAAATTTGATAGTGCCATTGTGTTTAAATGGCCTAAAATAGGCTGAATACCAAGTTTCAGACCCAAACTAGGTCTAAAACCCATTGAGTTGACGCTTTGAGTAAAAAAAAAAAAAAAATGCACCAACTCGGCGAGATCTCGACTCGACTCGGTTTTTCCAAGGGCCGAGTTGGTACCGAGACCCGAGTTTTAGTACCTTGCTCTCAACTAAAAATTAACAGATTATAGAAATAGTAACTTGACTTATCCGAGGAAGAAGTAGAAAACAAGAGACAATGAAGGAGAGAGATTCTGAAGGAGCAGCCATGAACAAGCAGGAATTCCGACGCATTCTGGTTCTGTGCCCGATAATCCATTCTCGAGATTATTGTTAATTAAGGAAGGAATCTAGTGACGTTGTATTGATTATAGTCACCATTGAAATCACATGCAATTGGCATTGGAATTGAAGTGCAGCTAGATCATCAGTGATTCTTGATCATCTAGGTTTTTTTTTTTTTTTTGTATGCAGGGTAAGGCTTCCTTGTTTTTGGAAGCATTTTTTTATCGTGGAAGGGTTCTTGATCGTCAAGGTTTGTTGGATTTTGGAAGGGTTTCTTAGAGTTTGATCGTGGAGGATTTTTTTTGTCAATTCCTTCTTTGTTCGGGCTGTTTTCTATACTCCATTACCACCATTGAAGCACCACCAACAACATTACTCTACTCATAATCCAATACCCAATCAAACACCACCACACCCATTCATTCTTCCACCACTTTCAATACCTCTACTCTAATCAACCCATAGTTGTCATAGCGGTTAGGCGACCCAAGGCGTTGGAGAGGGTAAAAAACCAAGGCGACACCAAGTAGGCGATCAAGGTGCCCAAGTCGACTAAAGCGCCTGGATGCCTAGGCAACCCTTCATTCTTCCATCCGTCTTTCTTCAAACATACCGCAATAACCACCAACCATCCCCTTTATCATCCAACATCACATAATAACCCATAATCATTTTTGTCCACCCATTACCTTCCCACATCCAAACACCGTAATCATTACCGCCTCTCATTCATCCTCAATTTCTTGATCCCATCGAGCGTGGTAGCAATTCTCATGAAATAGTCGGGCTCCTAGGGTTGCAATGGTCGATCCTCCCCTCTCCAGGGAAGATCGCCCCCTCATCCACCCCTTACAGCAGCAGCAGTCGGATCTAGCAGCAATGCTGCACTTATCTCCTTCTCTAGTATGGCCGCAAGAAACGTTTCTCTCAATCTGGCTCCAATTGCGATCAAAACTTCTTCCTCCCACTTTGGTGCTCCAGCAGTTTTCTTCTCGATAGAGGAGATTGATCGATTTGTGATCAGGTTTAATTTCGCCCTGATTGCCAAGTGCTCCTACGGTTAGGCCTTTATTGTTTGAGGTCAAGTGCTTTTTGCAAAAAACATTTCACCTTCAATCATATGTGAGAATTTCCATTCTTGACCAACAACATCTTCTTCTACGATTTTTGGAGCGTGCGAATTTTGTGAAGGTATGGATTGAGGAACATGTTTTTATTAAGGGTTATTCGTTTCGATTCTTCAAGTGGACGATCGGTTTCAAGGCAAGGTCTAAATCCCCCATTGTGCCAATCTGGGTTTCCTTCCCAAATCTCCCGGTAAATCTTTATCAAGGTAATAACTATTTTTTGTCGATTGCTGGAACGGTATGCAAAGTGTTGAAAATCGATAGTGCTACTTCCAATTGCACGTGTACGATTGCGGCGAGAGCATGTGTTGAGATTGACTTGAGAGAAGTCTGTCCTAAACGTATTTGGATCGGAGCCACAGAAGGTGGTGTTTGAAAAAATCCCGTCTTTCTGCAAGGGATGTTCGAAGCTAGGGCATGATTTTGACTCATGCTGGAAAAGAACGGCTGTTAAAGATGTTGCCACGTCAGATGGTCCTCGCAATTCATCTAACATTCAAGTGATTCTTAGGGAAGGAGGTGATGTTTCAGTGCCTGTTGTAGAGGCGGTAGAGCGGCTCGAATCTCGGGGTGCTTCAGAGGTTAACGAGGTTGCTAACGTTGTGGAGCCCACAGGGGTTGCCGCTGAAACCGGTGATAAGGGGGTAGTCTCCATTGATATGGCCTTGGCCGTCAGGTATGGAAGGTCATCAAGATTAGGGCCGCAAGATTCAGAGGTGGGTCGGTTTAAAACTTCGGCTCGAAACAGTGCCTCACATGGCACTGTTCAAGTAGGTACATCTTATAGTGGTAGGTTGGTGAATGCGAATGAAGCACATAATGGAACGGTATGGCAATGGAGGCAGGTGAGAAGGGGAATGGAGAAACAAAGGAAGTGAATCCCAGCTCTCAAATCCCTTGTGATGTCTCGGATTCTATTTCTTTGGAATCAGAGGACCATGATGGTTTGACTTCGGAGAGAATCCAACCATAGTTCAAAATCTTGCGATATATCGCCGATATTTTGGTATATTTCGGATATCTCGACATTGGCGAGACGAGATGACCATACGAAATGAAAAAAGTCCAAATTTTGGTATATTTCGTGAAATTTCAGTATATTACTTAAACAATGTGTATTTAACTATTTATACATCAAGGTCCGACCGTATACTGTCAATCAAGAGTGCAAACCCAAAACACCACATTGAGTTCATTTTTTTGCAATATAAAGGTTTAAATGTGTTTATTTAGCTTAAATAAGGGTGTACATGAAGTATCAGGCCTTAACATGGCCAAAACCCCCCACTGAGATGGAATGCCGAAATATGGCAGAAAAATACCATATTTTGACGAAATTTCAATAAATTTCGAATATTTTGAAAATCTCGACCTGCCCGAAATGGCGAGACAAGACGAGATCTTGAACTATGCATCCAACAGCTTGGGCGATTTTCCTTAGATGATATGGAGGTTGGCCTTTCGGATCGGCTGAGGCCCTTTCAAGGTTTCAAAAACCATATTGCATGCCGATATCGTGATGATTTTAATATTATTGTTAAGTTTAAGGGTATTTTTTGTCTTTCTAGTGTTTTAGGCTCTACTTCCCAGCTTTACTATAGAGTCGGGGGGTTCAGGGGTATACTTGTCTTTTATGTTTATTTTATTTCTGGGTTCATTAATATGAATACAAGGGATCAGTCCTGCAGCTGGGTATTCTGTACAAGCCGCAGGCTGTTCTCTTCTCGTGGATAGTTTGCTTCCTCTCTTCTTCTTCTTCTTCTTCTTCTTCTTCTTCTTCTTCTTCTCAGATTGCAAGTTCTGGATATTGTAACATGGTATCAGAGCTCTTGTAATCAGATCTGAGATTTTTTTTCATCATCCTCTACAGGTTTTTGTTTTTCGGATTCTCCTTGTGGTGTGCAGCCACCTAATGCTGCCGTTATTATGAAATAATCGCTCCTTTTCTTACTTATGGAGTGCTTTGTACCTGTTTCTGCTCAAGTATCCTGCTGGTGATTGACGCCTACATCGAATTCTGCTCCATCAGGATGTATCGATCTCAGTCAGAATCCTGATAAATTCAATTTTTCCTATGCTGCTGGTTTTGGTTTTTTTTATTTTTTTTTTAATTTTTATGGAACTTATTGGTTCGTGGCTCCTGGTTGCTGCTGTTGCTGATGCTTCTTTGTCCTTCACGGTTCTCCATTAATTTTTCTATCGGTTTTGGCTTCTTCACCAAAGCCCTACTTCATCGGTTTCCTCCTGGTTTGTTTTCTGGCCCTGCTATATAGTGGTGAAGCCTTCCCTATTGCTGTTTGTATATTCCAGCATCTTTTTTTTTTTTTGGTGATTTGGGCTGCTCCTGTTAATTTTCTATCCAAATCGATTTTATTTTATTGTCATACACCTGCCTCCTATCGAGTTGTTTGGATTTATTATTTTTCTAGTGACATGGCTGAGTCCAAGAATACTACGGATAATGTAAATGTCCAGCTTACTTCTATCAAGCTCAAAGGGAAGCTCCAAATACCTGCTTTGGGCTTAAGCTGTTCGGTTTTACAGCATGCCTAAGGATAAGCTCAGTTATATTACTTCCAGTCCTCCAGTCTCAGATTCTAAGTATTATAATGAATGGGTCAAGGACAATGCAATTATTCTTATCTGGTTATGGAACAGCATGGAGCCCGATATTGCTACCAATGTCATGTTCCATACTACTGCCAAGGGAGTGTGAGATGACTTGAAGGAGACATATTCCCAAGAAAAGAGTACGACTCGCATCTACGACCTGTATGAGATGCTGTTCCAACTTCAGCAGTCTGACAAATCTCTACAGAAATACTAAAGTTTGTTCAAAGGAATGGTTGCAGAGCTGAATGTGTTTCAGCCACTTAGTACAGACATTTAGACACTAAAAGCCCAACGGAATGAAATTTTTGGTCTCTAAATTTCCTGCTGGTCTGAACCCTAGTCTGAAGGCTGTAAAGGGTCATTTGCTTGCGGGTGAATTAGTCCCTACTCTCAATAACATCTAGTCCCGACTTCAGCGGATTGCTTCTCCTTCCAAGCCTGATTCCAGCACTAAAGAAAATTATGCATTCACTGCTGGTCGAGGACGTGGTAAAGGCCGTGGTTCTGGTGGCCGTAATTCTAGTGGGCAGCATACTGACCGTGCTCATAGACAGTGTTCTTTTTGTGGAAAACCCAATCATACGGTTGAGACTTGCCGGGCCAAGCATGGAAAACCAGAATGGGCTCAAAATTTGGCCAATCATGCAGCACATGATGATGGTTCTGATGTTGTACCCTCCGGTGACACTAAATCGGGTCCACCTTCACGAGATTCTTCCTCCATCATTCATGATGAAATTCATCAATTGATGTGCCGGATACAGAGTCTTGACTCTTGAGACATCTACTTCTACATCTTCAGGGGCTTCCACTTCTACTGCTACTTTAGCTCATGCAGGTACACCTGCTTTCCTTACCACCACTTCTACACCTTGGATTATTCATTCAGGGGCTTCTGGCCATATAACTGGTAAGTCATCATTATTTAGTTCTTTTCTTTTAGTTCAAATTCACCACCTGCAATTCTTGTGAATGGTTCTTCTACATCAATTACTGGTCAAGGTACAGTTTCTCTTAGTCCTGACATCTCTCTTTCCTCTGTGTTGAATGTTCCTAAATTTCCATGAAGTCTTCTTTCTATTAGACAATTAACTAAAGCCCTTAATTGCTCTGTAACCTTTTTTTCTTCGCACTGTATCTTTCAGGATCTTCACACGAGGGAGACGATTGGTGGAGGGTGTGAGAAAGATGGCCTGTACTACCTATACTATGATGCCCTTTCTGCTTTTGCTGCTGCTACTACAGTTGGTGGGGTGTCTCCTTTCCAGTGGCATTGTCAGTCGGGACTTGTCCTTGTCTAGGTTAAAGGTTTTGTTTCCCCAGTTTAAGTCTTTAGATAGGTTAGAGTGTGAGGGCTACGAGTTGGGAAAGCATCACCGGGCTTCTTTTCCTTCTCAACCCGTGGCCCGTAGTCCGTCTTTATTTTCCTTAGTTCATTCAGATATTTGGGGTCCTTGTCGTACAAGTAATAGGCATGGCTTTCGGTATTTTGTCACCTTGTGGACGACCATTCTCATCTTACTTGGTTGTACCTCTTGAAGGATCGTTCAAAGTTTTAATTGTATTTCGCAATTTTTTAATGAAATAAAGACTCAATTAAGTGTTTCTATTAAAATTTTTTGTTCTAATAATGCTTTGGAATTTGTTCAAAATGAAATATCTTCGTTTTGTGCTACTCATGGGATGATTCATCAAACCAGTTGTTCCTATACTCCACAACAAAATGGAGTAGCGGAATGGAAAATTAGACATTTACTTGAGGTAGCTCATACTATTATGTTTCATATGCAAGTTCTTAAGCACTTTTGGTGTGATGCGGTCCTTACTGCCTGTTTCTTGATTAATCACATGCCATCCTCTGTGCTTACTGATAAGTCCCCTTTTTCTATTTTGTTCCCGGGTTTGCAACCATTCCCCTTACCTCCTCGTGTTTTTAGTTGTGTTTGTTTTGTTCACAATCTACATTCCCCTATAGGTAAGTTAGAACCTCGATCTACTAAGTGGGTAAGTGTATTTTTCTAGGTTACTCTCGTACTCAGAAAGGTTACCGGTGTTATGATCCTGTTACCCGGAAACAGTTTTTTAGTGTTGATGTGACCTTCTTTAAGGGCAACTCCTATTTCTCTACTCAGCCCACCTTGTGTGGGGACACATGGGCTGCTCCTGAACCACCACCCATTCCTTCTATTGTTCCTATGCCTACCCCACCATTGCAGGTTTATCGGTGCAAGAAGACATTGGGGCAGCCTAATACAGATGTTCCTACTCCACCTCCATTACTACCTGAACCGTCTTCAACCTCTGGTGCGGATCCTATTCCTCTTGCTCCTGATGATTTACCTGTTGTTACTGATGACTTACCTGTTGCACTTCGTAAAGGTACACACTCTTGCACTAAAAAATCATTAGTTGTATACCCTATTGACAAATTTGACTCTTTGTCCCATCTTCCCGCTTCGTATCATCATTTGGCTCTATCTTTGTCCACTTACACTATTCCCAGGACTCATACTGAGTCTCTTACTATTCCTGAGTGAAAACATGCCATGGATGTGAAAATGGATGCTCTCTTAACTCGTAATACTTGGAGTTTAGTGGATTTACCTCTTGGTAAGGACCTGTCGGTGGGTTTACACTATTAAGTATCACTCTGATGGTTCTATTGAGTGGCTGAAAGCCTGTCTGGTTGCCAAAGGGTATACCCGGACTTATGGATTCAATTACTTTAAGACCTTTTCTCCGGTTGCCCGGTTGAATTCTGTCTATATTCTATCTCCTTGGCCGTTAATTTTGATTGGCCATTGTTTCAGTTGGACATAAAAAATGTCTTCCTCTATGGTGACTTGATTGAGGAGGTCTACATGGAGCAACCTCTAGGGTATTTTGCTCCAGGAGAGAATGCTAGACGTGTTTGTAGGTTGCATAAGGCAATTTATGGGCTGAAACAGTCTCCTCAGGCCTGGTTCGAGAAGTTTAGTGCAACCGTGAGTCCGTGACCAAATTTGGCTTCTCTCAGTGTTTTGCAGATCATTCAATGTTTGTTCGTCGCAGAGGATAGAAGTTAGTTGTCTTGGTTGTTTGTGTAGATTATATTATTGTCACTGGCAATGATGAGGATGGTATAGCTGAGGTGCAAAGATGTTTACAATAGCATTTTCAGACCAAAGATTTAGGTCAACTCCACTATTTTCTTGGGATTGAAGTTTGTTGAAATATGGGTATTAATGTAACATGGGTCGACCATGGTATAAGGTCGACCCATGGGGTTTTCTCTACTCTAGTTTCTCCTAAGGGTATTATTGAAATTGCTCCTATTCTGAAATCTTTTTCATATCTATTATAAATAAATCGTGTGGGGGCTGTCACATTGATAAGCCATTCCAATTATTCCTTCTTGACATCAGAGCCAAAAATCGATACCTAACAAATAAATCCCAATTCCCAAAAATCGATCTTCCTTCTTGAGTTCGATTTTTTTCCTTCATCTCTCTCTTCCGCTCAAGATCGATCCCTCTTAGATTGATTCTTTCTCCATTCTTCTAGTGTTTCCAAACCTTAAGCCCAACCTTACAACCTAGATTTTTTTTCTCTAGTCTCATCGTTTTATGGAGGGTGGTACTTTGAGGTGATCAATAATGATCTAGTACCTGCCCTGGATCTTACGTCCTTTTTTTCCTATCCTATATTTATGATCTCCATACAGATCGAGATCATTATTTGAAGCCATTGCAGATTTTTTTTAGAGAAATACTCTCAGCTACGATCTGCAATTTTTTCCAGGTCTTCTACAGAAACCGAGTATCATCCTTCTACAGAAAACGATAACTACAAATTTTCTGCAGATCGACTTTGTGATTTGGGCTATTTTTCTGCATCTTTGTGATCGATATTGTGCAACTATCATCACTATGCCTTATTCAGACGTATCCACAACATCTACTGGCCCATCTGTTACACAAGGGAATCATCATGAATATCCTTCTTTTCCAGCCAATCCAGTGAAGCTCGAAGGCACAAGTTACTTACTGGTCTACATCAGTTTTTCTCTCCATTGATTCACGGGGCTATAAGGGATATATATATATATATATATATATGGTACTGCTGTCAAGCCAAGTGATGCTGGTCCAGTACAAGATAAGTGGAAATCAAATAACTCACTGGTTGTGTCTTTTCTTCTCAGTTCTGTGACTCCACCCATTGTCCGTGCCTATGTATTGCTTGATTCAACTGCCAAGATTTGGAAGGCTGCAAAAGATACCTATTCCCAAGTAGAGAATGACGCACAAGTTTATGATATTCAAAGAAAAATCCATGCAACCAAATAGGGAGAACTCACTTTGTCACAATACTACTCTGAACTCCGCAGTATATGGCAAGAGCTAGATTACTATGATAATTTTCAACTTGACTGTCCTTCTGATGTTACAAAATTTCAAGGGAGGATAAATTCAGAGTTTACACCTTTTTGACTGGACTCAATATGGAATATGACCAGCTACGGTCTCAGGTTTTGAGTCATTCTCCTTTTCCCACTTTGGAGCAAGCCTATTCTATGATACAGTTGGAGGATACTCGTCGGTCCACTATGTTACCCCTCACTCAACCAGAGAGATCAGCTTTACTTACTTCTGGGGGTGGCTCTTCTAATACTGGTACACGTTCCTCGTCTGAGAAGGAACCTCTTAAATGTATCCATTATGGAAAGGAACGACATACTGTGGATTATTGCTGGAAGTTGCATGGTCGGCCATCTAATACGTCTGATAGTAGTGGTGGTGGCCAGGGCCGTGGCCGAGGTCGTCGTCGTGGTAATGGTGGCCGTGGTGGTATACAAGCCAATCTCACTAAAGCCACCAAAACATCTTCTTCATGTCCTAATACCATACTTCCTGCAGAGGAGCTTGCTGTATTTCGTCGTATGGTGACCAACTTTGGGTCCCTCACATCAACATCTGCCAGCTGTGGTTCCCTCTTCTGAATCCAACCTTGTTTTCTCCAAACTAGGTATTTCTTTTGGTGGTCATTGTGCTTCGACATTATCCCGTCCTTGGATAATCGATTCCAGACCTACTGATCACATGACTGGTACATCCAATTTATTTTTTCATTATTCTCCTTCTTCTGGCAAGGATAAAATTAAAATCGTCGATGGTTCTCTTTCCTCTGTATTAGGGAAGGGATCCATCCATTGCTCTCCTCCTTTATCCTCGTCCTCTGTTTTGCATGTCCCAAAGTTAGCTTCTAATATGCTTTCTATCAGTAGTTTGGCATCTGATCTCAATTGTAAAGCTATTTTTTATCATTCCCATTGTGTCTTTTAGGACTTGGGGACAGGGAGTACGATTGGAATTGGTAGAATGCGTGGTGGCCTTTATTTGCTCAACAATGATCTTACCTCTAATACTGATGCAATTTCTGGACAGACTCATAATGCTACTTCCGCTGACCATCAATTATCAGAATTACATCATTGGCATCGCCAGTTGGGACATCCACCTTTAGGAACCTTAGCTAAAAATTTTCCTGGTTTATTTCAGCATTGTAATCCTCAAACTTTATTATGTGAGGCTTGTGTTTTTGCGAAACAAACTCGTTCTATTTATTCTATTTCTAAAAAAGATGTTCCAAACATTTTTCTATGATTCATTCTGATGTCTGGGGTCCCTCACGCACATCATCTATTTCTAGTTTTAAGTGGTTTGTCACATTTATTGATTGTCACACACGCACCACTTGGGATTATTTGATGCGGCACAAAAGTGAAGTGTTTTCTTATTTTAAGGTTTTTTATAGCATGGTTCAAACCCAATTTCAAGCGACCATTCAAACTCTTCGGAGTGACAATGGTCATGAATATTTTGACGGGGCCTTTCAAGTCTTTCTTGCTACTCAAGGCATCATTCACCAAACCAGTTGCGTTGACACTCCACACAAAAATGGAGTGGCTGAACGCAAAAATAGACATCATCTTGATGTAGCTCGCTCCATTAGGTTTGAAATGAATGTTACTTCTCATTTTTGGGGAGAGGCTGTTCTAATAGCCGCTTATCTTATAAATCGAATGCCTTCTCAGATCCTTGACTATAAGTCTCTTCTTGATTTATTAAAAGGGGTCTTCTTCTTATATTATTCCTCTGAAAATTTTCAGATATGTTTGTTTTGTTCAAAACCACTATGCCCATTGTAAACTTGATCCTCGTGGTATCCATTGCATTTTCATTGGATATTCTCTCACTCAAAAGGTTATAAATGTTACCATCCTTCATCTCGTCGCATTTTTGTTTCCATGGAAGTTGTTTTTCATGAGGTTGTGGCATTTTATCCCTCATCGGCACCTCTTCAGGGGGAGTCTACATCTACTCTAGAAGATGTGTCGATTATCTTTCCTCCCCTTCATTAGCCCACCGATGATTATCATGTACCTTTAGGAGATGGTGGTGTCCAGGGGAGCAGTAGGTTCAACCAAAGAAGGATTTTCATCAGCATTATTATCGGAAGAACAAACGGCAACGGCAACTAAAGCCCACCACTGCATCTATATCAGACCGAGAATTGTCCTCTGATCCAGGACAGCATGAGACTTTCTCTAGTAATATTTCTGATCCTTCAAATTCTTCTCCAATTATTTCTGAACCTCCTCTTATTTCTGATCCGTCACTTGACCTACCCATTGCTCGAAAAAGATCTTGTACGCAATATCCAATTTCTCAGGTTGTTTCGTATGAATCTTTGTCTCCCTCATTTCATGCTTTTGTTTCGTCTTTATCTTCAGTTTCCATACCACAGACTTGATAGAAAGCATTTGCAGATGCTAGGTGAAAAGGGGCTATGGTCGAAGAAATGCAAACTCTTAAGAAGAGTGGTACATGGGACCTTGTCACACTTCCACCCCAAAAGAAGATTGTTGGCTGCAAATGGATCTTTGTGATTAAACAAAAAGCTGATGGAATAGTTGGCCGCTTTTAAACAAGATTGGTTGTTTGCAACTTTACCCAAATATATGGGATAGAATATTTGGAGACTTTTGTGCCTGTTGCCAAGATGAACACTATCAGGGTAATTCTTTCTTATGCTGTGAACCTTGAATGGAGTCTACAGCAGCTTGATGTTAAAAATGCCTTCCTCCATGGTGAATTGGAGGAGGAAGTGTATATGGATGTGCTACTTGGATTCTCATCTGCTGCGACTCAAGGCAAGGTCAAGACCAGGATTTGTAAACCGAAGCCGGCTTTGTATGGTCTTAAACAGTCACCTCGTGCATGATTTGGCCGCTTTCAAAAGGCAATGGTGACATTTGGTTATAAACAAAGCAACGCAGATCACACTTTGTTCATCAAGAAGACGGGCAGCATTATTACTCTCCTCATCATATATGTAGATGATATAGTTGTAACTGGAAATGGCTTCGCAGAAATTTCCAAGTTGAAGACCTATTTGGCCAAGGAATTTGAGATCACGGATCTAGGAATACTTCGCTATTTTCTCAGGAATGAAGTGGCCCATTCCTCTAAGGGGCTCTTCTTTCAACGCAAATATACTCTTGATCTTCTTTCAAAAACAAGCATGTTGGGATGTTCTCCTGTGGATACTCCTATTGAGGTCAATACTTTTATTCGAAGCACTAATGGTGAACCAGTGGACAAGGGGAGATATCAGAGGTTAGTCGGGCAACTAATTTATCTATCTCACACTAGGCCTGACATTGCCTATGTTGTGAGTCTGATTAGTCAATTTATGAATGATCCTCGATCTAACCATTTGGAAGCTATATTCAGAATTTTGAGATACTTGAAGTCAGCCCCTGGTAAAGGGGTTTTATTGTCTGCTCATGATCATCTTCACATTGAGGCCTACACTCACTCGAACTAGGCTGGTTCCCATGATCGTAAATCCACCACAATTTACTATTCATTTGTGGGTGGAAATTGTGTGTTACGTGGCGTAGCAAGAAGCAAAGAGTGGTGGTCCGTTCTAGTACAAAGGCTGAATTCAGAGCAATGGCTCTTGGTATTTGTGAGCTATTGTGGCTGAAAACCTTGTTGCAAGATATGAGCATTCCTATCACTCTGCCAATGCAACTCTACTGCGATAGTAAATCAACAATAAGTATTGCCCATAACCCATTTCAGCATGATCGGACGAAACACATAGAAATTGATCGTCATTTTATCAAAGAGAATCTGGATAATGGGTTTGTTTGTGTTCCTTATGTTCAATCTGGGGAACAGTTGGCAGATGTGTTCAACAAAGGGCTAAGTGGAAAAGCTTTTCAACCTCTAGTTTGCAAGTTGGGCATCACTAACATCTATGCACCAACTTGAGGGGGAGTGTTGAAATATGGATATTAATGTAACATGGGTCGAACATGTTATAAGATCGACCCATGGGGTTTTCTCTATTCTAGTTTCTCCTATGGGTATTATTGTAATTGTTCCTATTCTGGAATCTTCTTCATATCTATTATAAATAAATCGTGTGGGGGCTGTCACATTGACAAACATTCCAATTATTCCTTCAAAGTCATTAGAAGTAAAAAGGGAATCAGGCTATTTGAATCTTTTGTCTGACACTGTCACACTGGTATGCTTACATCAAAGCCAGTGGATGTTCCTATGGACCCTCATCAGAAGTTTGGGGTTAATGTTGGTGAACTTCTCAAGGATGTGCATTCTTACAGAAGCTTGATTGGGAAGTTGATATATCTGATGGTCACAAGACCAGACATATCCTTTGTTGTTGGTGTTCTTAGTCAATTCATGCAATTCCCTTGTAAGGCTCATTAGGATGCTGCTATTCGGATCCTTCGGTACCTAAAGGGTGCTCCTGGTAAAGGACTTGTTTATCGTCCCAATAGGCATATGGAGTTGGTGGCATACTCTAAACACAATGGCACTATCAGATTTTGCAAAAACAAAGTCCAAATTGGAGTTTCACTTCGGACCCTAGGTTGGTAAGCGGCAACATACTAATAGGCCCTATTCTACAAATAATTTAGTAATTAAAACTCATATCTATCCAACCCTACAAAATAGAAAGTAAGAAGTCACAAAGTGAAACCCACAATCCACATAGCAGCTGAATTATCTTTAACAGAATATTCCCCACTCAAATCTCCAATAGATCTTCTACATTATCCTCCAAATCTCCTCCCTATGTTCTGCACCACCGAACCACCACGGAACAAGATCTCGCTATTAACTCGGTTTCGGTGGATCTCGAGACGAGATCATAGTCGATACCAAAAAACTACAATATCTCGCCGAAATCTCGCCAAATATCTCGGTCTCGGTTCGACTCGGTTGAACCAGACCAACTTAAGTGTTATAAACCCCCCCCTCTCGACGAGATTTCGACCTCAAAGACAAAATCTCACTCTGTCTCGCCTCTGTGGTCTGTTGTGAAGGGGAAAACTCATACAAAGTGGACGTCTTCTGATTTTTTAGGGCAAATCTCACCTCCAACTGAAGACTGAAGCTTCAACATCTCTCTTGGGAGTTGCATTGCAACTCAAGAACATTTTTAGGTAAAAATTCCTTCTCAAAAACAATTTGTTTCATAGAAACATGATTTAACCTTATTTGTTGACTATGAAATTATTATATGTTACACAATGTCCACCAATCTATGGATTGACAGAGGCAGAATTTTTTTCTGTTTTTAAATTATTTATTTAATTTTCTGTAGAATAAAATAATTTTCTTGCAAAAATCATCACCATGTATGATTATAAATATGATGAGTAATACTTAAATGTTTATGCGTTGATTTTTTTAACTCCTAATATGCTTACTTAAGTTGTTTTACGCCTCTACTTTAATTATATGTGTCTAAATATTGTGTGGAATAGCCTAGGGGTAGACCTCACGTACGCCATTGACTACCAACCTAGGGTCCGAAGTCAAAGTACCATTTTGGGTTTGAATTTGTTAAAACTAATGTTTCCATTGTGTTTAGAAAGCCTAAAATAGGGTGGTTGTCAAGTTTTAGGAGGACCTAACTTGGTCATATGGCCACCTAAACCCACCAACGAATTTAATCGGGAAAAAATACACCAACTTGCCGAGATCACGGCAGAACTCAGTTTCTTGCCCTGGCGAAACCGAGTTCTAAAACCTTGCGAACCACCTAAAAATTGAAGTGACTTCCCTCTTTATCAGTTTATCTCTCTCACTCACCTCTTAGTTTTTCATCCCTCTGAATTGAGTTTCAAAGTTTTTAGCTTTAACCAATTCACCTACTCTTGGGTTGCCATATTCAGTCCACAATAAGTTATCTTGGGCCACATTTTCAGTTTTGTTTGAATATCTGAGTTTTTATTTTTGTATTTATTTATTTATTGCATTTTCCAGTTTCATATTCTTTGTTGATGTGTTTTAGTTATTCCGTAAAGATTTGTGAATTCAGTCGCACAGATCATTTGGCTTGCAGAATAGACTTTAAGTCGTTTGAGACCAATCCAAGTATTTGGAATAAGGGGTTCGCAAGTTGTCTTAAAAGGCCTAAGGAGTTAGGGGTCATACAAATTCCACAATAAAATTCACACACACACACACACACATATGAAAGAAGGGAGAAAAGGTCTTTACTTTCGTGATGGGACAGATGAAGGCAAACACTGAAGGGTCTGTAGAACCTTCTCTACTTCTCCATCGCTTGCTCTAGGGCAAACTTCTCCAGGGACAGAGTCCAGCACCCACAACTGTTCTGCATCAGGAAAACATGGGAAACCTCACATGATTCAAGAGTTGGTCATTAGATAGCGTGCAATGAGTCAAGTAATGAATTGTAAAAACAATTTAAGTTGAATCAATACATTTAAAAGAATTAAAATATTAAACCTTCAGACATACACGTTAAAATTGCTGTAGGGTTTTGGCAATTAGATAAAAATAATCTAGATTTGATTTATTACAGGAGGCCAAGGTTGTAATGGCATTACTATAGCCAAAGGGCATATAGACTGGGCCACTCGATTGGGCTTCCAAGGAGGTTCAACTCTGGTCCAATCGGTTTCTATTCATAACCAGCAAGAACCTAAGCTTAAATTGGGGCCAAGTTCATAGAACCAGGTTCATAATGGACTTAGTAATTAGTCCAACTCGTGGGAACTTATTTTAGCTTTAGTTTTATTTTATTTTATTTCCTAATTCTGTTATGAGTTAGTTAGGATTAGTTATAGCATGGCGTACAAGCTAAGGAACTTCTAGGTTCAGTTTTAATTTGTTTTATACTTTTAGTACAGTTATGCTTTGTAATAGTCTAGTTAGATTAGGATTTTTAATTCAGTTTTTTTATAAAGACTTGTAAGGGCCATTGGCCTTAAACAATTACTGATTATTGAATGAATTTTGAGTTGGCCTGTAGCTAAGAACCGTGAGAAACCCTTGACCTGAGATAGGTCCCTATCCCCTTCTTCCTAATCTTTTCTATCTATTCCTATCGATCTGTGTGTGACTGTTCTCCTGCAACTTAAGATCCAATCTGAGTGCTGAATACTGCTATTGCAATCTGTAATTGATCACTGAAGAAGTATTGAGAATCTGATATTGGAGATCTTGCTAAGAGATCATCAAACCAGTCCCTACGATCAGAATTTTGGAGGGGAATTTCCTGCGACTAGAGGTTGGTCGATCTCACCATCCTTCAATCTGTTTGGGTTGAACTTCTGGGAGTCAAATCTTCACATCAAGCCTGTTGTTTGGTTGGAGTTTGAAGCTGATCAAAGCTCTGGTGTCTGATATAAAATTCTCCATAACTGAATTCTAAATCAAAGAAAATCATCAACTCATTACTGGTTGGTCAGATCAAACAGAATTTTTCAGGGTTTTATTCTCTATCCTTGACCTTCATTTGAGGGTAATATTGGGTCTGTTTGATCAGTCTAACTGTTGTTCTTGAATTCTGATCATAACCCCAGTTTTTTTCACCTAATCGAGTAATGTAGATCCCATGACTGGCCTACACTACCAAAGAAAGAAGAAGAACCACCAAACTGGTCCAACAGCAACTAACCCATCGAACCAGGTTCTAATGGGCAAAGATTGGACCAGCTCGAGCCAGCCTAGCAGAACCAGATCGAGCCAGCCCAGCAGAGCTTCTAGAAGACCCAAAAAGTGCTGCTTGAAATTCGATGCAACTGGCCTTTGACCACTCAATCTACAGCTGCTGATTAGTAGTTTCTAATTTTGCTAGTTTCTAATTTTGCGTCCTTTTTTGTTTAGAAGCCTTTGTAGTTTCTATTTTCAGTCAGTTTCTATTTCCCTACTTTCTATTTTCAGTTACTTTCTGTTTTACAAAGTTTATATTTTTGTAAGCTTGCCTAAGCTATTTATTGGCAACCAACACAATGGATGAATAGAATTTTCACCATGCTTGCCATCGGTTATGGGAGAAAATCCCCTCTTCAACAGCTGAGATAGCTGTCGGTGAGAGACCCAGGACTGAGAAAGTCCACCCCCCCCCCCCCCACCTCTATCTCAAGCTCCTTTTCTTTTCTGTATTGTGTTCTCTGTAACTGCTACTTGAAGACTGTTATTCACCAAAGTTGTTGCTGCCAAACCCTCTGCTATTGACTGAAGAAGGCCCCATCTGTGTTGCTGATAATCAAAGCTCAAAACCAGATTCAACCCAATCGAGCCCTCCTCCTTCTGTGTTTTGTTCTTAGTTGCTGTGACTTGAAGGCTGCTATTTTCTCCTTACACTGCACTGTTGCCAAGCCCCTCTACTGTGCACAGGAGGACTCCTACTGTGTTGCTGAAGTTCAGACATCAAGCTTCTATTTCAGACCACTCGAGCTCTGCTGCAACCTGGGATTCCTCCGAGAGCTCGAACTTCTTATGGTGCCTATTCTAAGCTCTATTCACTTCTGGATGTTAGGGTGTTATTCTGCCCCTAAGGAGGATTGCTTGATCCCTATTTGAGCCCATCTATTATTGCTGCTGCCACTTCTGTAACCCCACTGTGAGTACTTAAAGTTCTCTTCCTATTCAAGCATAATTTTCAGATTTGATTGATTATTTTCTTCTACTTGAGTCTGAATCTGTTTACCTGAGTTCATTGGAGTTTGAAGCTTAATTTTGGGACTGTTACCTTCAGTAGACAGCCTTACATTAACTTGGTAAGTGGATTTCCAATCTAAGAAGATTGCCTATCTTCAAGAGTTTGTGTTTGTTCTCAAGTACAAAACTGAAAAAGAGAATCAAATAGCCGATGCATTAAGCCGGAAGGTGCTTATGATGCATACCTTCACCGTCCAAAGCACGGGACTTGAGCACGTTAAGGATGAGTTATGCAGGATGTTGCTTTTGCTAAGATTTATGAAAATCTACAGCAAGGGGGACGAGATGACAAGTATTCTGTCCATGATGGGTATTTATTTTTGGGAACACGACTTTGCATCCCAACACATCTATGAGGCAGTACTTGGTCCGAGAATTGCATGGTGGAGGAATGAGTGGACATTTTGTTAAGGACAAGATGCATGCTATGATTGCTGGTTTGTACTACTGGCCACGTCTACAGCGTGATATTCAGCATGTTGTACAGCACTGCCGCCCATGTCAACTTGCCAAAAAGGACAAGCAAAATACGGGTCACTACTCTCCAATGCCCGTACCTCACGCACCTTGGCTAGATATCAGCATGGACTTTGATCTAGGCTTACCACCAACACGTGAACGTTATGATTCGATATTTGTTTTGGTGGACAAATTTTCTAAGATGGCTCATTTCATTCCGTATCGAAAGACCATTGATGCAAACCATATAGCGAAGATATTCTTCAAGGAAGTGGTGTGCATACATGGATTACCGGAATCCATAGTTTCGGATTGAGATGTGAAGTTCGCTAGCTACTTTTGGAGGACTCTATGGATGAAGACAAACACAAAGCTGAAACTCTCTACTGCATTCCATCCCCAAACAGACGGTCAGACGGAGGTTGTGAACAGAAAAGCCTTGGGAATCTTCTTACTGCCTTGTCCACGATCATGAAAAGACTTGGTCATCTATTCTTGACATTGTCGAGTTCGCTTGTAACAGTTCCGTCAACCGTACCACAGGTCGTACTCCTTTTGAGATGTCCTTGGCCTACAACCACGTCAGCCTGTGGATTTGATACCCCTACCCCCTCATGCTAGAGTTAGTATTCAGGTGGATGAGTTCTTACAGCATATTACGGAGGTACACACTAAAGTTCGTCGTCGGATTGCTCTTAGTAATGAAGGCTACCAAGCCACCGCCATCCAATCGACGATATGTGGTAAGCCAGGTGACATGGTTATGGTTCGAATTACTCCGGAACACTTACCTCCAAGCACCAACCACAAGCTCCACCCACAAAAGAAGAAGAAGAACCAAACTGGTCCAGCAGCAACTGGCCCATAGAACCAGGTTCTAATGGGTCAGGATCGAACCAGCACAAGCCAGCCTAGTTGAGCTCCTAGAAGACCCAAATATTGCTGCTCGAAATTTGATGCAACTGGCCTTTGACCAGTCAAGCTGCAGCGGCTGATTAGTAGTTTCTAATTTTGTGTCTGTGGAGATTTGAGAATAATGGCTTGTGACTTTATGATCACAGCCCCTCTGTATTTTATAATAGATGAGAGACCATTCTAGAATAGGTACAAGGACAGAAATACCCCTAGGATAGAAATACCCTTGAACCCATTTTACAACATTTCCCCTCAAGTTGGTGTGTAAATATCAAACATGCCCAACTTGATAACAATAGAGACAAAACTTTTACTATTAATTCCCTTAGAGAAGATTGAATGAATGGGATGGATATTACTCCTTACTCCAGCTTCTCCTTAATGAAATGCCTTAGTACAATTGTGTTGAGCTGGGTTGTGTGCAATGTTTATTGCTGATTTGCTGTCACAGTATAGGCACATAGACAGCTCAACAGGAACACATAAATCACGAAGGAGTCCTTGCAACCTAAAGAGCTCACAAATACCATGGGCCATAGCCCGAATTCAGCATCAGCATTGGACCGGGCAACTACAGCTTGCTTCCTTCTTGCTCCGCCAAGTCACCAAGTTCCCACCAACAAAGGTACAATAGCCTGAGGTAGAACTATCATCCGGACATCCTGCCCAATCTGCATCAGTGAAGGCCACAACTCGCAAGTGACCCTGAGGAGAGAAAAGAACACATTTTCTAGGAGCAGACTTCAAACACCTCAGGATTCTATGTGCTGCCTCTAGATGAGTGGTATGAGGATCATGCATATACTGACTAACCATACTTAAGGCGAATGTTATATCAGGTCGTGTATGAGATAAATCATGGAACAAGAACTCACCGAGATCTCGGTAATATCTCAATTTTTTGCAAAAGCGAGACGAGATCATAGACGAAATAGAAAAACTACATCGTCTAGGCCTTGATCTCGGTTCGACCGAGACTGAACCCCAGGTATAAAAATGACTTCAACCCCATCCACCTCTATCTCGAGCTCCTTTTCTTTTCTTTCTTGTGTTCTCTACTACTGCTATTTGAAGACTGTTATTCCACCAAAGTTGTTGCTGCCAAACCCTCTGCTATTGACTGAAGAAGGCCCCATCTGTGTTGCTGAAAATCAAAGTTCAAACCCAGCTTCAACCCAATCGAACCCTCCTTCTGTGTTTTGTTCTTTGTTGCTGTGACTTGAAGGGCTATTTTCTCCGCACACTGCACTGTTAGCAAGCCCCTGCTACTGTGCACAGGAGACTCCTACTGTGCTGCTGAAGTTCAGACATCAAGTGTCTATTTCAGACAACTCAAGCCCTGCTGCAACCTGGGATTCCTCTGCAGAGCTCGAACTTCTTTTGGTGCCTATTCTAAGCTCTATTCACTACTGGATTTTAGGGTGTTATTCTGCCCCCAAGGAGGATTGCTCGATCCCTATTTGAGCCCATCTATGTGTTTCTGCTGCTACTTCTGTAACCCTACTGTGAGTACTTTAAGTTCTCTTCCTGTTCAAGCATTATTCTCAAATTTGATTGATTATTTTCTTCTACTTAAATCTGAGTCTGTTTAGCTGAGTTAATTAGAGTTTGAAGCTTGATTTTGGGACCGTTACTTTCAGTAGACAGTCTTACATTATCGAGATACTGTTTTGATCTATATATATGATGTTTTCATTAACATCTAAATCAGGCTTGGGTATCATTATTTGTGTGTTTAATAGGTTGTTTAATCTGTTATTGGGTGCTGGATATTATTTTGTTATTGGGTAATCTTTGCTTATCAGTTGGGGCTATCCTCCTTTATTGGGATCTTATTGTAAGGTAAGGTTATATCAAGTCTGGCCTTGCATTAAAAGGTTAAGGGTTTGAATATGGTGACCGCATATAAACGATAATTACAGTTAGACAGGCAAGTGGAATTGAGGATACTCACATGAGATAAAAGGTTTAGGTTTTAGGGCTGTTGGGAGGGCAGAACATGGGTCATGGTTAACAAAAACTATGAAATAGGTTTGAAATCTATGACCAGATAAATGTATAAGCATGTAGCCTATATGCATCGACAGAGTAACAAAAGGAAAGGAAATACCGGTCCATGTTTAGTTCTTAATGAAGAGAATACCTGTCTGGGCAAGGCAGCAGATTCCCCATAATCTCCACGAGCACAGCTCTCAACAAATTGTAAAGCAACTTTTCCTCCCATCGAATGACCTATAACAACATCAGGCCACGCCCAACCTCGAGATTTCACCAGATTAGCCAAATCTCTTGCAGCATTCACCATGTCGTGAGGTGGATCTAGACATTTTACCTCAGCTGATTTTCCATGGTTCCTCAAATCAACAGCCACCATCCGCCAACCTATATAAACATGAATCTGGTAAAATCAGTTCACAGAGAGATGATAAAACTAAGAAGTGAAATGTAAACCTCAGTTGGCCAACTCAAAACGAAAGATTACACAGAAATTTCCTAAAGGAGTCCAATGATCCTCAATTAGAAATAGTCAGAACCATAGCCCTTTCAAACACCTAGCAGGTTGGCACCATAATTTTAATGAATTAAAATTTAAAAAAAAAAAACAATAAGAGCATAATGGTGATGGTTTGATAAGGGAGATCTATGGGAGAGGCAAACACCAGAGAAGATGAGCACTAGTTTCCCATTTCAGGGGGGAGACCCTCTGCACAAATGCAATTTTAAAGAAGAGTTCTGTTCATGATTTTCTGTAAAACAATGCAAAGCCAATTTAACCCCATATTCCCACTCTCCTACATGAACCCAACTCCTAATTTAAAGGAAACTAACCAACTCTTTCTAAAACAACTCAGCCTCCATAATCCCTAAAACAGAATAGAAGATAAGGATATCTACTAATAATCTAACTACACCAACCATAAACAGAACCCTCAATTACAGCCGTAACATCCCACCCCACTTGAAATTGACCTTGTCCTCAAGATCGAAAACTAGGAAAGCGGTGCTGTAATTCCTGCCAATCCTCCCAAGTTGCATCTTCAGGAAATGAGTTAGACCAGTGAACTAGCACTTGAGTGATAGCCCGATTGTTCCTGTTCACCATTCGTCGATCAAGAAGTGCCACAGGTTCCAACTGTAACTGCCCTTCATCGTTTACTGGAGGTAAACAAGGTTGTATTGGAGTCTGCTGGCAACCTTTTTCTTGAGACATGAAACGTGGAAGACAGGGTATATTTTGGAAGAAAGCAGAAAGTCAATCTTGTAGGCGACCTGGCCAATGCATTGGAGCACCTGAAAAGGTCCATAGAACTTTGGTGCAAGCTTCATGGAATGGCGAACTGCGACTGAAGATTAGTTATACGGTTGGAGGGACAGATAGACCATATCGCCAACCGGAAACTTTCGCTCAGAGCACCCTCTATCTGCCACTTGTTCCATCAAGTGGGCTTGCAAAAGATGCTCTCGTAGCATATGAATGAGAGATTCACGGTCTTGAAATTGTTGATCCACCCGGGAATCACCTGGAATATAGGAGATTTGAGTCAGGGGTGGTTATCCATACACTGCTTCATATGGTGTTAATTGTGTATCCGAGTGGTAGGTAGTATTATACATAGTTCGAGAACTCGCGAGATCTCGGCGAGTTTCTCGGTATTTTGAGAAACCCAGACGAGATGGGATATGATACAAAATAATACAAGATCTTGGATCTCGGGTTGAGATCTCGGGTTGACCCATGGAAATGACCCATCTACTATGTATTTACTTACCTAACTCGACAAAACTCAACATATCTCGGCGAGATCTCGGATCTCGGGTCGAGATCTTGGATCTCGGGTCGAGATCTCGGGTTGCCCCATGGAAATGACCCATCTACTATATATTTACTTACCTAACTCAACAAAATTCTTATATGTTTGTTGTGGAGCACTATATGCAACATTACAGCAACACTATGTCATGGGAAGACTATGTGACACTAGCGGGGACTGAATACTTGATCAAAGTCATTTTATGTGATGATAGTTGTAACACTGTTAAACAGTTTGATGTATCACTTTAACATTTCTAATTCTTATTTAAGTTGTTTAGCTATTAATTGAATGTTTTGCTTGCTTTCTATTACGTGTAAAGTAGGGTATTTTAGTACGTCATCGCCTACCAACCTATGGTCCAAATTGAAACTCATATTTGGACTTTGTTTTTGCAAAATCTGATAGTGTCATTGTGTTTAAATGGCCTAAAATAGGCTGAATACCAAGTTTCAGATCCAAACTAGGTCTAAAGCCCACTAAAATGAGGCTTCGAGTCAGAAAAAAAAATGCACCAACTCGGCAAGATCTCGACTCGACTCGGTTTCTCCAAGGACCGAGTTGGTACCGAGACCCGAGTTTTAGTACCTTGGCATTATACCACCATTCGGCCAATGGAAGCCAGCATGCCCACCGTCTCAGTCTGTCTCCTGTCATGCAATGAAGGTATGTTCCAAGGCCGTTAACGATCTCCGTCTGACTGTCCATTTGAGGATGGTAAGCTGAGCTCATTTTGAGTTGAGTCCCTTGCAAGCAGAAAAACTCCCGCCAAAATGTGCTAATGAAAATGGGATCGGATCACTAACAATGGAAGTAGGCATTCTGGTCAGAATTGTGGTCTTTCGTTAAGAGGTATGCCGTCTACTTATACTCTCCTTCTTTGTCTAGTCATGCTCCATATGATGGAGCTTTTGGGAACCACTCTGTGTTTTGATAAGGACCTGGTAAATACCCGGCCCAAGGAGAAAACTAAATTTAAATCTCAGAGGATTGTACTTACCCCAAATATACAAAAGGCCTTATCTCGGGCGGGGAACTTGACTGGAGCCAAGAAGGCTGGGGCTGGTGTGTCAAATTATGTTAATTAATGAATTGTTTCTGTTGGAATGTAAGGGGATTAAATGTTACACCCGTACCCAAAATGCACCCTAATATTCCGGGTCAAATTGAACTCTTACTGACAAGTGATGCCACGATGCCAATGGTCAACACCTTTGACCTTGGATTGTAACAGTCAAGGAGGAAAGCTCAAACCCGAGGCTTGTATCCACACCTTGATGGGCGATGGGACTGCACTATAGGTAAAACCTTGAACCCTAAAATTGGGTATACGTATCCCCTCGAAGTCCTGGAAGTGTGGGTCAAGGCCCCGCAACTTCCCTTGTGATTTTGGGCCCTTACAGCAGCAACGGAGTCACGAACGGACTCACAAGACTGATTCCGTTCGTGCTGTTTCTTGCCCTTTTGTTGTTTTCTCATATGGGACCCACGTCCCCGCATTCCGGACACAGTGACTAAGCCCTCGAACAAGATAGACCCCCATCCTTACCTTCCATTAGTTTGTTGGGCCATGAATGTGGGCCCACAAGACTTAACTAAAATAAATAATGGTTTCTTTTACTTAGCTTGGGCCAAAAAGCCCTAAAACTAAAACACTTTTTAGGACCTTAGGCTAATCCAAACGTATCCTAACTAATTGGACCTAATGGGGTTTGTAACCTTAGCCAACTTAAATTAAAGGGATTCTTAGCCTTGGGGGACCTAGGCAAACAAGCCCTAAGGCCTATTTCTTTTATAAAAGGAGGGCTCAGCTCAAGATTCTCCCATTCCCCCCCCCCTCCAAGCCAAACCGTGGAGGAGAAGAAGAAGAAAGGAAGAGGAATGGGAGGGGAAGGAAGAAAAAGGAAGGGGAAGTAAGAGGGCTCTTGCTGCCCTACCTCCTCTCCTCTTACTGTCCGGACAAGGATTGAAGAAAAGAAGAAAAAGGGGAGGAGAGATGAGAAGGTGGATCTTTAAGGCTGGCTAGAGTTGGGGTTTGAGCTGCACTCACCTAGGTATGTTTCCATCTCATGGAATCTTCCTCTTCCATTTATTTTCGGGTTTGAGTAGGTTTATTAAGGTAGAGCTGACCTAGGGTTCCATTTGGGACTCAAGGTGGAGCTTAGCCCTTAATGGGACTCTATTAATGAAGACCAATCCCTAATTAGCCCTACTTAGCATTGGTACAACCATTTCTGCTGTTCCATGATTTTTTTTCCAAATCCTAAACCTCATATTTGAATCAAGGAGTTAAATCCTTGTGTAATCTTGGACCCATGAGGTAGGACTAGGTTCTAGTGACCTAGCAAGGCCTATTGCTCCCCTCTATAACCCTGAGGGCCATGTGAACTCCAGGTTCCAAGGTGGAGAAGGAAATCCTTAAAAATCTTGGAAAGAACCTCGATGGATGCACGAACGGATCCAGTGTCGTGATTCTGTCCGTGAATCCGTCCAATACATTTCGGTGATTAGCTCGGGCGAAAATAGGAACGGATTCATCTACTAGTTCCGCCCGTGGTTCCGTTCCCTCTCAAGAATGTCTCAGGGGTCAGACGGATGCACAAACGAATTCACCTAGAGGTTCCATCCGTGAATTCGTCCCACCTATTTTCACAGTGTGCCTGGACAGAACCAGGAACGGACTCACCTGGTTGCCTCTGTCCCTGCGTCCGTCCGTGCTGTCTTGTTTAAAACCCAACTTTAACTTTGGGGGCATAACATAGGACCCCTCTATACATCTTATGACACTTGCTTTCGCGTCTTTAGGGTACCCAACTCATTGGAAAGAACGCGCACCGATGAGATTCATGTCAACCACGTCGGGTGATGCCCGAGTTAGGTGAGTGGGTTATGGGTGATTGTTTGGGCTTGATCATTTATGAAATATTCATTATTATGCTATTATATAACTTATAAGCATCTTGTATAGTTGCATTATTTATCTTGATTGTGAACTGGTTTGAAAATGGATATGTAAATTGTTTCATTATTGTATCGGGTTACGGTGTTGGGTATACCGGCACTGGAACCCCAGAAATATATATGAAATGTATTGACTGTCATCCTGTTCTGTATGCGCCGTGCCATGCTGGTACCCGGGTACTAGATGGAATGGGATGTTGATGCACCCGGAATACCTCTTGGGACGATAGGACTTGCATATAGTATATCTGTGGTTAGGATTCTTGTTCCCTTATGCTACGGGGTTTATGTGTTGGATAGTCTGAGTACTTGTTGCCCGTGGGGGAGAGAGGACAGGTCAGGGGTAATGATGGCTATCGGGGTCTGCCACTGGGTGGTCTGGTGGCTTCGACCGGCATAGGCTCCCTTGTGATAACTGAGGTTTTATTGTGGCGATAAATTAAGTGACCCACAGTGTCTCCCGAGTTATCATAGTAGCATATACTTAACTTAAAACTGTGTGCTATGTGAAAAATAAATCTAACATGTGCATGCATCATGGATTGATTTCGAATTGTGTCCGTGTGTATGTGCATTCCCCTTTGCTCTCTCACTAGCTTGTGGAGCTTTGCACAACCTCTTTTAGTTGTTATGTAGGAAACCTCTTGATGAGCTCCTTTTGATGCGAATCAAGTGGAGCCAGTGACTTGGACTTGGATGTCAATTTACACCCAAGAACGGTGCCCATGTGGTGTGATTTAAATCTTTACTTTTGTAATCATCGTTGGTCATGTACGAACTCTATGTATAAATTATGGAAATTACTGGATGGATACGAGATATAGTAGCTGCAATATATGTTATCATTAGTGGACAAGCATGTTGTATTATTCGATTTTAAAATGATTTACGCTTCCGCTGACTTCAATTTCTTTTTGGAATGAATTACTCCATTGGTTTACACACTCTGACAATATCATGTTTTGATATTGGGTAGGCTGTGGATCGGGACACTGTATCTGTGATCCTGGTAATAATAGGATGACACTTGTCGTCCTAGTCACCCCTTTTTCATGTAAATTATCCTTTATTGGGATGGGGGCGTGACATTAAACGCCCCTGAGAAGCAAAGAAATGTTCAGAGAATGGCTGCTGACAAGAATATTAAATTACTCATTTTGCTGGAAACGAAACTTAAAGATGATAAAGTTTATTCGGTGATGAATAAATTGAAGCAGAATTGGTCTTTTGATCATAATTTTGATCATGGTTTAACTTCAAGAATTTGTGTAGGGTGGGATCAGAGTGCTATTAAGATGGATGTTCTTAAAAAAACCTAATCAGTTGATTCACTTAAGAGTTAGTATTGTGGGAACCCGTACAACCTTTTATTGTACTGCTATCTATGCTCTCAATTCAGTTGAAGGTCGTCAGGTTTTATGGAGAGATATAGTGAACATAGCTATTGGAATGTCGGATCCCTGGACTATTATGGGGGATTTTAATGTGGTGCGACATCAAAATGAGAAGATTGGGGGTGAACCTGTTCGAGAGGATGCTATTGATGAGTTTAATTCTTGCCTATTTGATGCAGAACTTCTTGATCTAAAGTGGAAGGGAGAATTTCACACTTGGAGCAATAATCAAGGAGGGTCGAGCCGGATTTGCTGCAAACTTGACAAAGGTTCTTGTCAATAATATTGGATGGAAAATTAAAATTTTTAGAAGCGTCTTTCCTTTTTCCAGGTATTTCGGATCGTAGTCCAGTTATTCTGTCAATTCTAGAGGATAAAAATTTTGGTCCAAAACCTTTCAGGTTCAACTTTTCATAGGGGTTACGATGAAGCAGTTCAAAAGGGCTGGAGTGAACCAGTTTACTTTAATCTAAACCCGATGCTTACGTTTGCTACTAAATTCAAAAATGTGAAAAATGAATTGAAGAACTGGAATAGAACAACATTTGGCAATGTTTATGAGGCTATAAAGGGGGCTGAAATGGGATTACAGCAGATTCAGTTGGAGTTATCTTCCTCCCCTCTTGACCAAGCTCTTGTTGTCAAAGAAAAGGAAGCAAAGAAGAAGTTGTGGGCAGCTTTAATTACTGAAGAGAAATTCTTGCAAGAAAAATCAAAGGTGAATTGGCTTCAGTTAGGAGATGGAAATAATAGTTTTTTTCACAAAGCTTTGAACTGTCGCCACAATTGATCATATTTTGGAGATTAAAAGGCAGGACAGTACTAGTGTGGAGGATCCGAAGTTGATTAAGATGGAAGCCATCTCTTTCTAC
This sequence comes from Telopea speciosissima, assembly GCF_018873765.1. Lineage (NCBI taxonomy): Eukaryota > Viridiplantae > Streptophyta > Magnoliopsida > Proteales > Proteaceae > Telopea > Telopea speciosissima. Next base: position 34,877,502 of record NC_057917.1, on the reverse strand, counting down.
AAAAACCTTTTCGAAACAGATCAGATTGATGAGGGCCATTGTCCAGCTAATGTTACTTTGAGAGGAGTCTTATCTAATGAGCAACAAGAGGAGCTAGAGAAATCTGTCATAGTTCAAAATCTCATTTCATTTCGGTCGAAATTTTGAATATTTCGAGTATTTTGGTCAAGTCAAAATGAAATGCAACATTGACTTGAAAAGATGCAATATTTTGAAAATTTCAGAAATTTGTATAAGGGTAGTTCTGTCATTGTCTTATTATTAGACATGGCTAAGTTGTATTTTTTGTTATTTCTTCTTTATTTCTATTCACCTCCCTAGGGAGATCTATGTAATTCTTAGAAGTGATTAATGAAGTAAATATGGGTGTTGAGGATTACTCAACACACATTCGATTCTCCCCAAAATATGGGTGTTATTTCTTCTCCTTGCTGTGAATCGTGTCCTATTGCTTGAATCCTTCTATTTATAAAACTAACTTCTCGGTCATCTCATTTTAGAAATTTCTAAAATCTCGGTCATTTTGGCATTTTTACACCCACAAATGGCCAAGCAAAACTTATAGAAAAAATACCATATTTCGACGAAATTTCAGTCAGACCGGAACACCAAAATGAAACGAGATTTTAAACCTTGAAATCTGTGTCCATGGAGGAAAATAAAAAAATGGTTTTTCTAAGTAGTTCAAAGCTCCAGGGCCGGATGGTTTTGGAGTTAGATTTTACAAGCATTCTTGGGATTTAATTGGGAAGAGTTGACTGAAGCTGTTATATGGTTCTTTAATAATTCTTGTATGCCTCATTCTGTGAATGCTACATTCATTACTCTTATTTGCTAAAAGTTGTGACGTATCAACTTTTGTGGGTTATCGTCCTATTGCCCTCTTTGCAATATTTTCTACAAAATTATTATCAAGATTATCTCCAATAGATTGCAAGGAGTCATTGGGAGTATGATAAGTGAGAACCAATCAGCCTTTATCAAAGGGCGATCCATTGTTGATAATATTTTGGTTTGTCATGATGTGGTTAGAAGAATTAATCAGAAGGCTGCTTATCCAACAGCAATTCTCGAGGTGGATCCACACAAGGCGTATGACTCCTTGAGTAGGAATTTTTTATTTGAAGTGATGGAGAAGACGGGCTTTCTAGGAAGGTTTCTTGGGTGGGTGAAGGCTTGTGTGAACACTCCTATGTTTTCCATTCTCATTAATGGCAGCCCAGCTGGCTATTTCTCAAGAGGTCGAGGTATTAGGCAAGGTGATCCACTCTCCCCTTATCTTTTTACCTTGGCTATGGAAGTTTTTTTGGTATCATGAGAAGATTGGAGATTGATGGGCAGATTCGTCTTTGACCTAAACGTAATGCAACTCACCACTCTCACCTTATTTTTGCGGATGACCTAATGATCTTTGTGAGGGCCATTCCTGAATCAATTATTGCTAGTTTGGGGGCTTTAGAAGAGTTTGCTACCTATTCTGGTTGCATCGGCCTTGCTCAAACTAGTAGACTAGAACTTTTGGAATTGACAGGTTTTAATGACACTAGTTACCTATTAGGTATCTTGGTGTTCCCCTTTTTTGGGGAAACTATCTCTGGCGGATTGTGCTCCTATCCTTGATTTGGTACAACGTAAGCTGGAGAGGTGGAAAGCTAGATTTCTCTCTTTTGGAGGTCGTCTTCAGCTTCTATCCTCAATTCTTCAGGGAAGTTATATTTATTGGTCTGGCTTGTTTGCTTTACCTGGAAATCTTATTACTAAGCTGGAATTTATCTTCTCAAACTTCTTGTGGTTGGGTCCGTCTTTGGAAAGAAAGATGCATCTTATTTCTTGGGATTTGATTTGTAAACCTAAACAAGAAGGAGGTCATGGTTTGAAAAGAATTAAGGATATGAATGTTGCTGGAATCATGAAACAAATGTGGTGGGTAAATTCAAAAAAAGATGGTCTTTGGGTTAAATGGGTGCATAGTAGATATTTGAAACAAGACTCAATCTGGACGATAAAGCGTCCAAGAAATTGTTCTTGGGTGTGGCAAAAAATTCTGAAGTACAGGGAATCAGGGATAGAGTGGAACCTTATATATTCACCATTTTATCGGGAATGGGAAGTCTACTCATCTTTGGCTGGATAAATGACATCCTATGGGAGTGCTTATTAAGAGACTAGGGAACAGAATTCGTTATGCTGCAGGTTCTCAACATCTAGCTTTGGTGGCGGATATCATTAGAGATGGGAACTGGCATACGGGGCCCTTTTCGTCTTTGGATTATGTTGATGCATGGGGTGTACTGCCAGACTTTAAGAGCCATTATGCTGATGATGAATTGGTGGTATGGACACAGGTAATTGGACTGGCATTTTTAATACCAAATCTGCAAGGGAGATTATAAGAGGTACTTCAAGAAAGGTGGATTGTTCGGTTTGATTTTCAGGTAATATTCCTAGACATTCTTTCACAACATGGAGATGTCTGGTAAATGCATTGCCTACAAAATACAAACTCATTCATAGGAAAATCCATGTGCAACCAAATTGCATTTTCTGCTGGGCTGGTATTGAAACTCGAGACCATCTATTTTTTGAGTGTAGTTTCACTTAGTTTGGAGAGAGATCTGCTATTTATGTCATAGGGATGGAAGATCAACTTCAAATGTACTAGATGCAGCAACTTGGATGCATTATTACTTTGGAGGAGAAGATCTTGTGAGAGTAGTAGGGAAATTAGTTTTTTGTGCTACTATTCAGAAACTGTGGACGGAAAGGAACTTCGGGATCTTTAGGAACAAGACAAGGACGCAACCTCAACTTGTAGCTCCCATTAAAGATGTAGTTCTCTCCAGGTGCTCTACTATCCCTCTTTCTGGAATGCACAAAGCCAGAAACCAGTTGCTTGTGGATAATTGGGGTGTTCAAATTACCTGGAATTTCAAAATACCTAAAGCTTGCACTTGGTTTAACCCACCAGGTCATATGGTTGCATTACATTGTGACGGAGCTCTATCCAATGATACAGCTTCATATGGTGGACTGATTAGGGATAACAAAGGCGATCCCATTCTTGCATTTGCAGATGTGGGTGAGGATTTGTCCGTTCTTAATATGGAGTTTCTTGCAATTCAAAGGGGAATTAGTTGGTGTATTGATAAAGGTCTATTGGAGGTTTCAATTCGGTCGGATTCGATGTTGGCTGTTGACATCCTAAATGGAAAGATATGTTGCCCATCGAGTGCTCAAGTTCACAAAAGTAACATTTTGAATCTCTGTTCCTTACTTAGAGAAGGAGATCATACATGTTTGGAGAGAACAAAACCAACCAGTTGATTTCCTAGCATCTTTTAATTCTACAACAGCTGAAATTTGTTTGATCCCGGCATATTTCCATTCTAATCTCCAAAGCTTGATTAAGAGGGACATTGATAGAGTTACTTATTATCAGATGTAATTATTTTTCTAGAAGTTATTCTGCTTTCCTTCTGTGTTTGCAGGGCATGTCCTGCTTTTTATTGGGATTCCTTCCCCTCTTTTAGGCTTGTCTAAACTCTAAAGAGGGTTCTTAGGGATTGCCTCTTCTGTAATTCTTTTTTTCCTATTAATACATCGTACATACTTACCTATCAAAAAAAATGGAAGACGGCATTCCATGAAGTTTGTACACATGATTGAGGAACACTTGAGCTATAGTGGCTGCTGTGTACATAGGAGACAGTGCAAAAAAATGAGCACTTTTACTAAGCCTGCCGACGAAGACAAAGATTACTGTCTTACCTTGTGATGGAGCCAATCCCTCTATGAAATCCATGGAGATATCTGTCCACTCTAGTGTGGGTATTGGTAGCGGTTACAACAAGCCAGGGTAAGCCACTGTTTTGGCTTTATTTTGTTGGCACTCCTCACACTCATGCACAAACTGCCGTACATCACGCCAAAGGCCCTTCCAATAAAATGCTTGATGAATATGCTAGGTAGTATTATGGATGCCTGAATGTCCTCCTGTGGAAGTGTTATGGTGTTCCTTTAACAAAGTATCACGTAGTGGAGAAGTAGAACTCAACACAAGACGTCCTTTATACAACAACTGGTCAGCACTCCAAGAATACCCAGGATGAGATCCGGGAATAAGCTGAAACTCCACAGTAATTTTCTTCAATGATGGGCCGTCATTCCATCTCTTCTGTATGACATCGAGGCATGTCGGTTGTGATTGTGACAAAGTCACTAAGCTCACTGTATCTTCATTTCTACAAGAGAGGACATCAGCGACCAAGTTTTCATATCCATGCTTGTAGATCTGATGCAGGTCCAAGCATCCGCAAGAAGAAGAAACAGCCCTAGCCTTAGTTTTATTTTCCAAGTTTCCATATTTAGTTTATTTTTCCATAGTCTAATTTTGTAAACTTAAATTGAACCAGTTCAGACCATGGTCCAATTTAAATGATTAATTCCTATTGGTTGTTAGGTGCTTATTTCTCATCGGTAGTTAGGGAATCTTTTAAGATTTTAGTTTTAAATTAAGTTGTCCACCCCTCCACGATTTCTAAAGAGGGTAGGACTTGTTTATGTAATAGGAATCAGCTCTAGGATTCCAATTCTTAAGCTGAATAGGTTTTAGGCCTTTGACCTCCATGCTATATATAAAGCTCAGCGTGGGAGGCTCCCCCCACAATTCAGATTTTCAAAATTTACTTAACTTTCTCTATTGCTGCTACTGCTGCTGCCTTGTTCCTTTGAGGCTGCTGCCTTGTGGACTCTATCAAGGTGAAGGGATTGGTGGATCTCCAATCGACTCCTTGCATCTTGTAGATCGGGAGGACCTCTTTTCCATCTTCAAAGCTGCTGCCTTTGAAGATCTGCAACTCCGGTAAGTAATTTACTGTTTCAGCAAACAATCACCTTCTTCTAATCTTCTAACCTAAGCCTACTAATCCCAATATCATCCCCTCCATTAATCCTAATCGATCCACTAAACCCTAGCTTATCTTCATTCTGTCCAGCCCAATCCCACCAGCTAAATTCAATCAAACTTTAACCACAGTACCCCCTCATCAATCCTTCCACTCGATCCTAACCCTAGGTCCATTCCCCCATCAAACCCTAATCCTTCTCAATTCCCATTACAGCCCTAAAACCCTAAAATTCCTATAGCTCATTCCAACCATCAGATTTTGCCCAATTTTGGTTCGAACCTTCCCCTCATCATTAGGTAAGCTCGATCTTAATCCCTGCCCAAAACTTTCACTCTAAACCCTAAAACCTATCACCCTCATCTTTCCCAAAACCCGAAACCCTAATTTTCTGATTTTTTAATTCTCACTCAAACTTCACTAAACCTAATTCATTAGACTCCTAAAAACCTGCCTAGCTTTACCATATAAGATCCAATTTCATTACCCTAAACCTAACCCTAGACTTAACCTAAATCCTCAAACTTGTCCAATCGGCCAGCTGTTTGAAAGGTCCTGGTTACTTGGCTCCTAATAGACCCTTTGTCTATCTAGGACTACATCAAGTGGTATCAGAGCCATGGATGAACATGGCTATCCAGTGGTGAATACAGATCTTCCACCCCCACCCGACCCTATGGTTGTTATAATGGAGATGCTTCAAAAGTTAGATAAAAAAGTGACATGATTAGAAGAGCAGAGGAATAATACCCCTACTAGAGACAGCAACAATCCTCTAGAAGAGGACAGATTTCAAGTCCTGTCAAAGGTGCATAGAGCCCTGGGCAGAAATGGGAATTACAGAGATCACTCCAGAGATCACAAGGATCACAGGGAGTACAGAGATCACAGAGATAGAAGCACGTATGACGGAGATGGGCATAGAGAAGACAGGGACAAAAATAGAGAAGGCCTAATTTTGAAGAGTACTTGAGATCCTATTTCACTACAGATGAAGTTCCTAATCAAAGGTATGACACACAGAAGGTAAAGCTCGAGCTGAAGGAGTTCGATGGGAACCATACTCCTCAGGTATTTTATGATTGGCTTGCTGCCCTTAATGATCACTTTAATTGGTATGACTTGCCTGAAGACAGGAAGATGAAATTGGCACATACCAAACTGGTTGGCCCTACCTAAGAATGGTGGCGAACTGCAGAAAGGGATATGGAACTTGATGGTCATGCAGTCATGCCCCCACTACATGGGCTGATATGAGGTATGATTTAAGGGAGAAATATTTGCCCAGGCATTACAAAGCACAATTACAAGATCAATTCAACTCCCTATGCCAAGGGACCATAACAGTATCTGAGTACATGCAAAAGTTTAATGCTCTTTCTCTTCTCATACTGGCACTAGAGAGAGTACCACTCAGATGTTATCACGGTTTCGACTGGGATTGAGGGGCTGATATTACCAGGGCTATCGGAGTAGCGGATGTCAGAGATGTCCGGGATTGTTTTGAGAAGGCATTGAAGGCTGAAGAGTTATTGGCTGGAAATAGAAGGTTTGGTTCCTTAGTTGTTGACACCATAGTACTAAAACTCGTGAAATTTCGGTCGAGATCTCGAGAATTTCGAGAATTTCGAGTATCTCGACCTGTCTGAAACGAAATGGCACTTCGATACGAAAAAAATACAATGTTTCGATCGAAATTTCGATCATCTCGCAATATTTCGAGCCAATGTACCATCTCACGAGATATCAAGCTTTAATTATAACAATTCCCTTCTATTTATACACTGTCTCGTGACTCTCGATCGAATTTCGGCCGAGAGCTCACAAGAGTGGTATTTTTTGAGTTTTCGAATTATGGTCGACACCAAGAAATCCTTTCCAGCTTCCAGACCTACTACCACTGGCTATACATGACCTGGAAACTCTACTGCTGGTTCTACACGATCAGGTTTCTCTATTGGTAGTTCTTCTCGTCTTACTGCTCCCCTACGTGTTGACAACAAAGGTCAAGCCCCCATGGTTAGTAGTGACACTCGCAGGTGTTTTCACTGCAATGAAATAGGCCATTATGCCAAGGATTGCCCACAAAAGCATAGGCATGTTAATGTGGCTGAAAAAGAAGATGACAACCATGATGATGATGATGAACAAGGTTTATCTCCTTACCCCCCAGATGATTGTGATGACGAGGACTGATTATTATGAAGACTTGAGTGATAACTATGAAGATACCCGAGGTGTTCATGTTGTGGCATGCATAGTAATGGCTGAAACCAAAAGGTGAAGAATGGCGACGTAATTGCATCTTCTATACTCTTATGCGAGCTGGAGAACGCACTGCCCAGGTAATTATTGATAGTGGCAGCTGTGTTAATGTGGTTTCTAAAGGCTTTGTGAAGAAAGCCAATCAGAAATTTGAGAAGCACCCACTACCATACAAGGTCTCTCTTGCTGAATGATAACAAGTTAGAGGTAAACAAAAGATGCTATGTTTCTTTACAACTTCATCACTATTTAGAAGAGGTTTGGTGCGATATCATCCCAATGAAGATGACTGATGTTTTGTCGGGAAGACCCTAGCTATATGACAAGGATATTGTAATTTAAGGGAGGAAGAATCAATGTGTTTTTCAACACAAGGGACAGTAGATCATTCCTAACCCTCTTAATCTAACCTCAGAGATGCGCAAATGCCAGACTATGTGATGCAGATTTATCACCAAACTGGGCTTCTTTTATTAGGAATAAGCCTAAGGTTGGGTTATATACATGTTGCGCCTTTGATCCCATGGGTTTTCTATGTAATAGGCCACTTTAATGGGCCTAAAATATGGGTACATAGGTTGCATACGGGATTAGCTCTATACTTAGTTTATTTTCATGTTTTTAATGTTTTAAATTGAACCGGTCCAAAGCTAGTTTGAACCAGTGGTTCAATTTAAGTGATTTTATTCGGTTTTCTTTTAGTTGTTTAGTTAGACTGTTATAGGACTCTATTTTGAGTCTATTTTAGTTTCCTAGTCAGTTTAAGTTAGCTAATAGGTTAAGGATTGGGTTAGGCCTTTCCTTTTTAGTGTCTAAGTCTATTTTTGAGTCTTCTATATAAGTTTGTAAGGGAGGCCAGCATTGACTACGAAATTGATTAATAAAAATTAGCTATATGCTTGCTGCCATTGCTGCTGCTCTTTGTGAGTCTATATCCTTGTGGATCTCAAGGTGTATAGGGTGGGTGGACTTCTGCGACTCCTTGCATCGAGAAGATCGAGAGGTTTCTTCAATTTTCAAGCTACTGCCTTTGAGTTCTTCAAACCAGTAAGTTTGATTCACAGTTTCTGTTTACACCTTCAATTTCTTACCCTCTATCCTAGACCCATCCTCTTTCCATCAATCCCATTCAGATCATTAAACCAGCCTTCCATCCCCCTCCATTAAACCTGCAACAAGTAAGAAGTTCTGCAACTGTTCTTCTTCCTTTTAGAAGGTCACGTACAAGGTGATTTTTGAGATCTACCAAACCAGCCATCCGATTGAACTCAGATTTTCACCACACCTCCATTAATCCTAATTTGGGAAGTAATTCAAATTTGACCTAATTCCTGTGGCCTGATTTGAATATATTCTCATATTTCCCACTCTGCCCCTGCCTCCATTAAAGCACAGTTTCAGACCTTCAACCATACTCGATTCTGATTTCATGCTCAGAATAAGTAGTTGATTTCATGACATGTTAATTCTGAAATTAGTAACCTAATCATATCTCTTAGCCCTAGTTCCAGTACCCTATTTACCATAATACCCTCACTCCTATCCTAACTAGGATTCCTCCATAACTTCAAATCTGCCCATCAGTTTCAAACCAAACTTTTAGCATACATCCCTTGCATCATTATTGACACTCGATCCAAGTTTCATCAGACCCCCACCACCCTAAACCCTAGAATCCCCTTCTCCTACCTCCATTAGGAATTGTCTCAAATAACCTTATCTTGCTGCCCAAATCACCTAACCTACTTCCATTCACTCAACATCATAAAACCTATACCATTAGACTTTCCTACATCAGCCCATCATTACTATATAAGACAACCCTAACCTAAACCTAACTTTAACCCTAATTTTGACCTAAAACTCAAGTTTCACCCATTCGGATGACCTGTTCAGATTAGATCCTGGTTGAACTGGCTCCTAGTAGGTCTCCTACCTATCTAGGACTACAATACTATGCGTACGAATCAAAAAGGGACAGATTGTGAGAGTAAATTACTAGCTATTCCACAGAAGGAATTTGAGCAGACCAACCATGATTCAGGTCTGATCCTAGCCGTGGTGACACAAGAAGTTGTTGCCCAGCCAGAAGTCCAGCTTTCTCAGCCTATCAAGGAGCTACTGACAGATTTTTCTAATGTGGTGCCCGAATAGCTGCCAAACGAATTACCTCCACTGAGGGATATTCAGCATGCCATTGATTTGGTGTCTGGTTCTATTTTGCCTAATCTGCCTACCTACAGACTTAGCCCTACAGAGCATGAAGAGCTCAAGAAACAAGTTGGAGAGCTGCTCCAAAAGGGGTTTATTGAAGAGAGCCTAAGTACTTGTGTTGTTCCAGCCTTGTTGACTCCAAAGAAGGATGGTTCATGGCGTATGTGTGTGGACAGCAGAGCCATCAACAAGATTACCATCAAGTACAAGTTTCCAATCCCAAGATTTGATGATATGTTTAGACATGCTGTCTGACTCTATGATCTTCTCCAAGATTGATCTTCAAAGTAGCTACCATAAAATTCGTATCCGAACTAGAGACGAATGGAAAACAACTTTCAAGACCAAGGATGGATTGTTCGAATGGAAGGTCATGCCCTTTGGTCTGACGAATGCACCCAGCACGTTCATGAGAGTCATGACACAGGTACTTCGTCCTTTCTTTGGAAAATTTCTGGTTGTTTACTTTGACGATATTTTGGTGTACAGTAAGCATCCAGGCGAACATATTGATCACTTGAAGCAAGTACTAAGGGTACTCAGGCAGGAAAAGCTATACATCAACTTGAAGAAGTGTTCCTTTGTGCTGCCCAAGGTTATTTTCCTTGGATTTATTGTGTCTTCAAAGGGTGTTGAAGCTGATCCGGAGAAGGTTTCAAAGCATTGTTGAGTGGCCTATTCCGAAGACATTCACTGAAATTAAGAGTTTTCAAGGGCTGGCATCGTTTTACAGGCATTTTGTTCGCAATATCAGTACGATAATGGCTCCCATAACCGAGTGCACCAAGCAAAGCAAAGCAAAGTTTGAATGGACAGCAGACGCCAACAAAGCTTTCCAAGTAATCAAGAAGATGACCACCGAAGCTCCAATGTTATGCCTACCAAACATTGACCAAATATTTGAAGTTGCTACAGATGCTTCTCATATTGGTCTAGGAGGAATTTTGATTCAAATTGAGCACCTATTGCTTTCTACAGTGAGAACCTCAATGATGCCAAACGGAGGTACTCAACTTACGACCTTGAACTTTATGTTGTTGTTCAAGCGTTGCGCCATTAGAGACATTACTTTATTGGTAAGGAGTTTGTTCTGTACACGGACCATGAGGCACCCAAGCACCTCTACTCTCAGAAGTTCATTAGCTACCGGCATGCCAATTGGGTTGCATATCTACATGAGTTCAATTTTGCTTTGAAGTACAAGTCAGGAAAGGAGAACACAGTGTGATGTAGATCAAAACCTGAAGAAGAATAGGCCAAAATACTGTTCACGTGAACAATGTCACAGCCCCTTTATTTTGGTTTGATGAGAATATTTCTTGAAAAAATTGTGGGGGCAAATTAGTCTTTTAAGTATTAGTTATTCAAGTTCTAAGTGTAAGGCAATTTTGTCATTCTTCTAAAGCTAATAAGTTGAACTGATAGCAACCACAGGCTGGAGATTTCGGCTGCAACAATTAAGTCATCCAAGTGGGTCCCACAAGGGAGATTTCAAGAATTAAGAAGATTTTGAAGATTTTATTATGCTTCTATTTTTTATTTCAATCCTAGTTAGAGTAGTTTCTAATTCTTAAGATTTAGTCAATACTCAGTTTCTATTTCTGTCTTTTCTTGGGAAGCAAGTTTTTGCTCCTTTTAAATTGTAAGGTTGTTCTCAGCCACCGGACGATTTGAATAGTTGAATGAAAAAATTGTTCTGAAGCAAAAGACTCTCTTGTCCAATGGCTGTGACATGAAGGACTGGGGGCCTGGCTGAGAGAGCCAAAATCCTAGCTTCCTAGGGCAGAGAGAGCCTGGCTGGTAAGAGCCGAATCTCCTTATCCCCTTCTCTCTTCTTCTCCTATCCTCTACTACTTGTCTTTTTTTATTCTTTACTGTTCCTGCTGTTGTGTGACTGCAATCAAGTGCTGCAACCTGCTACTACATCTGTGAAGATCTAGACTTCCCTACATCTGCCCATCATTACTGATTCGAAGGTCTTGATCTCAACACTCTTCCTCCCAATTAGAGTGATACTTGGAGGACTGCTTCATGCCCCTAAGGAGCCCACTAGACCTCCGTCTTGAAGCCTGCTATTATTCCTTTCATTGTATTGATCCTGCTGCAATCGATCTCCCTCTGGTTTCCCTGGTTCAAGGTCGACTCTTGCATTACAGTGGCTGATGCATTGAGTAGAAAAGTACCGACTTTAAACACTTTCTCAGTGCATGCACTTAGCATCGAGCAGATTGTGACGAGTATGCTAGTGACAAGAACTTTAATGTCCTATATGCTGATTTGAAGAAGGGTGGACAGCACCCTAAGTATGCCCTACACGATGGTTATCTGTTCTTAGGAACAAGGCTATGTATACCAAACTCTTCCCTACGCCATCACATCATATGGGAGTTACATCAAGGAGGCTTGGGAGGACACTTTGTGAAGGGCAAGACCATCTTACAGGTGACTGATCGATATTACTGGCCTCATTTGGCCAAGGATGTGGAGCATGTAATCAGGAGATGCCGAGTTTGAAAGCTAGCTAAGGGTGACAAGCAAAACACGGGTCTCTACTCACCATTGCCGATTCCTCACCCACCCTGAGCAGACCTTAGCATGGATTTTGTTCTTGGGCTGCCCCCTACTCATGAGAGGTATGACTCCATCATGGTTGTTGTTGATCAATTCACCAAGATGGCTCACTTTATTCCTTGCCGAAAAACATTTGATGCTTACCACATTGCCAAGTTGTTTTTCAAGGAAATAGTTTGCATTCATGGGCTTCCAAGCACTATTGTTTCTAACCGGGATGTGAAGTTCATGAGTTACTTCTGGAAGACCTTATGGATGAAGACTAATACTAAGTTGTTGTTTTCTATTGCCTTTCATCCACAAACTGACAGGCAAACAGAGGTGGTAAACAGAAGTCTTGGTAACTTATTGAGATGTTTGGTCAGAGATTATGAGAAGACATGGCCCTCCATACTTGACATTGCTGAATTTGCATACAATAGCTCTGTGAACAAGACCACTGGACGCACCCCTTTCGAAATTTTACTTGGGATTCAGCCCAAACGTCCCATTGATCTTGTTCCTTTACCCCCTCAAGCTAGGGTCAGCATAGAAGCCGATGAGTTCCTATGCCACATCACTGAGGGGCATGTAGATGTTCGACGAAGAATAGCACCCAGTACTAATCATTACAAGGCTATTGCTGATAAGCATCACCGATATGTTGAGTTCAAGACTGGAGATATGGTCATGGTCAGAGTGAATCCAGAGAGACACCAGCCAAGTGTTAATAGCAAGCTCCATCCGAAGAAGATGGGTCCATACAAGGTGCTGAATCGTATTGGACCCAATGCTTATGTTCTAGAGTTGCCTACTGATATGGGCATAAGCAATGTGTTTAATGTGGCTGATCTTTACTTATATGTGGGACATCACTCAGACGATGGTGTTTTAAAACAAATGTTGAGGCTGCCCCAACTCAAGCCACCTACTGAAGATGTGATCGAGGAGGTTCTAGATGACATGTACAAGACCACTTGACATGGCATAGGTTACCATTCCTTCCTTGTCAAATGGAAAGGTCGTCCACGCCAGGAAAGTACTTGGATGTGTTGGATCCATACAGTTGATTTCAAGAAGCTTGCACCCATTCATCGGAGATGAATGTTTCTAAGCCGGGGAGAGCTGATGCAAGTCCAAGCATCTGCAAGAAGAAGAAACAGCCCTAGTGATGCAGGTCCAAGTACACGAAGGAAGAAGAAGAGCAGCCTTGATTAGGCTGCAATTCGTTGGAGCCTTTTAGTTCTTTTTTTGTTTTAATTAGGAAGGTTAAAACAGTCTTTTATGTTTATATTTTCTTAGTTCCCCCTCCACGATTTTAGAGGGATGGGTGTTTAGTTATGTTAGTTGTTTAAACTTATACTCCTAGTTAGAGTATAAGTCTATTATGTTTTATGTCTTGTGATTAGGATTCAGATTAGGAATTCCAACTCCTAATCTGACTAGGATTGCTTTTAAGCTGTCTTGTGATTAGGATTCAGATTAGGAATTCCAACTCCTAATCTGACTAGGATTGCTTTTAAGCTTGATTATTTGTAAGGCCTTTTGGCCACCTCTTTTTATTATAAATAGATAAATCGTGGGAGGCTCCCCCACAACTTTCTACTTCAAAAATTCTCGATTTCAGATCTGGAACTCTTGCTTCAGCTGCCCTCTTGCTCCTTCTGCGAGCCTATATCCTTGTGGACTCAAGGTGGTTAAGGGTGGGTTATCCTGCGACTCCTTGCCTTTGTGAAGGTCGGGAGGCTTCTTCAAGTATTCAAGCTGCTGCCTTCGCACATTCAGACCTGCAACCAGTAAGTTACATCTGATTTATTATTTCCATTGCTGAACCCTAACCTGCTACTATTTTCCCTGCAAACCCTAGTTCTTCCTTAAGCCCTAAAACTCCTAAACTCTGCCCAGCCCTAACCAACCATCCAAACCTCTCCAAACTTCAACCGAGCCCTTTCCCCCACCACTGTGACACTCGGCCAGAATCCCTTGGCCTGTCTCCCCTTAGAAACCCTAGATCCCTTTATTCCCTTCATTCCCAAAACCCAAAACCCTAACCCTATAATTCTGAAATCTTATTTCCTATTCAAACCTAACTAAAACCTATACCAATAGACTCCTAAAAACCTGCATACCATTACCCAATAAAACCCGAACTCAAACTCCAATTCCTAACCCTAATTTTGCCCTAATTAACCTAATCTGCCCCATTTGGCCAACCCTAATACACAACCTGGTCCTAAGTGAGACTTATTCCACCAAGGCTACATCACCTAGGAGTAGGGCCGATTGTTGAAGCCTTAGTTTTATTTTGCAAGTTTCCATACTTAGTTTATTTTTCCATAGTCTAATTTTGTAAACTTAAATTGAACCAGTACAGACCATTGGCCAATTTAAGTGATTACTTCCTATTGGTTGTTAGGTGCTTATTTCTTATTGGTAGTTAGGTAATCTTTTAAGATTTTAGTTTTAAATTAAGTTGTCCACCCCTCCAGGATTCTAAAGAGGGTAGGACTTGTTAATGTAATAGGAATCAGCTCTAGGATTCCAATTCCTAAGCTAAATAGGTTTTAGGCCTGTGGCCTTCATGTTATAAATAAAGCTCAACATGGGAGGCTCCCCCACAATTCAGATTTTCAAAATTTACTTAGCTTTCTGCTATTGCTGCTACTGTTGCTGCCTTGCTCCTTTGAGAGTGCTGCCTTGTGGACTCTATCAAGGGGAAGGGATTGGTGGATCTCCAATCGACTCCTTGCATCTTGTAGATCAGGAGGACCTCTTTTCCATCTTCAAAGCTGCTGCCTTTGAAGATCTGCAACTCCAGTAAGTAGTTTACTGTTTCAGCAAACAACCTTCTTCTTCTAATCTTCTAACCTAAGCCTACTAATCCCAATATCATCCCCTCCATTAATCCTAATCAATCCACTAAACCCTAGCTTATCTTCATTCTGTCCAGCACAATCCCACCAGCCAAATTCAATCAAACTTTAACCATAGTACCCCCTCATCAATCCTTCCACTCAATCCTAACCCTAGGTCCATTCCCCCACCAAAACCCTAATCCCCCTCAATTCCCATTACAGCCCTAAAACCCTAAAATTCCTATAGCTCATTTCCACCATCAGATTCTGCCCAATTTTGGATCGAACCTTCCCCTCATCATTAGGGAAGCTCGATCTTAACCCCTGCCCAAAACTCTCACTCTAAACCCTAAAACCCATCACCCTCATCTTTCCCAAAACCCAAAACCCGAAACCCTAATTTTCTGGTTTTTAAATTCTCACTCAAACTTCACTAAACCTAGTTCATTAGACTTCTAAAAACCTGCCTAACTTTACCATATAAGATCCAACCTCATTACCCTAAACCTAACCCCAAACTTGACTTAAATCCTCAAACCTATCTAATCGGCCAGCTGTTTGACAGGTCCTGGTTACTTGGCTCCTAGTAGACCCTTTGTCTATCTAGGAATACATTAAGATCAGCTCATAATCATACACGAGCAGCTTATTAAGACATTTCCATTGCATCACTGATGTGACACGCTGTTCCAAGTGATATTTCAGGCTAAGATAGTCGATTTTGGTTTTAAAATGCCGGCCCCCTAAATACGGTCGCCATTTAGAGACAGCATATACAACAGCCAGTATTTCTTTGTCGTACGTCGACAGACCAAGTTGCTTCGCTGGCAGTGCCTTACTTATGAAAGCAATGGGCCTATCTTCTTGCATAAGAACAGCCCCCAAACCCACCCCTGAAGCATCACATTCAACAACAATAATTTTTGAGAAATTAGGAAGAAAAAGGGCCGGGGCGGTTACCATAGCCTTCTTAAGCATCTCAAAAGCATCTTCAGCATTGGTGGACCATTGAAAAGAGTCTTTCTTCAACAAGTCAGTGAGAGGTCGACTGATTTTTCCATAATCCCGCATAAAGCGACAATAATAACCCACAAGCCCTAAAAACCCCCGTAAAGCCTTGAGTGTTTTAGGTTTGGGCCAGGCAACCATAGCTTCCACTTTCGTCGAATCAATTGCTACATCCTGTCGAGAGATGATATGGCCCAAGTACTCCGCAGATAGATAACAATAAAAACTCCAAAACTGTCAAAAAAGCTGTTTGAAAACCACTCGAGTGATTGTACCTAAAAATCTAATTGCTGTTAAAACACTAAAAGTCACTCATTCAGCAGCTTTTGTTTTTTTAAGAGTTTGAAGGATCTTGTGTTTCAACTCCTATTGCCCGAAAAGGGAGTTTGACTTTTTGACGAAGAGCTTGTGGAACCGCAATAAGTTAAAGGTGGTTCTAAGATGTTGACGATGCTCTGCCCAATTATTACTGTACACAAGAATATCGTCAAAAAACACAAGATTAAATTGACGGAGATAAGGCTAGAATACTTCATTCATCAAACTTTGAAAGGTGGACGGGGCGTTGGTTAGCCCAAATGGCATGACCAAAAATTTAGAATGTCCTTCATGAGTACGAAAAGCAGTCTAATGTATGTCACCGACATGGACTCGAATCTGATGGTAACCTGACCGACCATAGGTCAAGTTTTGAGAAATATTGAGCTCCATGGAGTTTGTCAAGTAACTCGTCAATAACCAGTATAGGGAACTTGTCCTTAACTGTGATCCAATTCAATGCTCGGTAATTCACTTAAAGGCACCAGGAACTATCCTTCTTCCGCACTAGGAGCACCGGTGCAGAGAACGGACTGACATTGGAGCGAACTATGCCAACGGTTAACATTTCCTGGACTATCCGTTATGGAAAGAGATCTCGGTCAAACCAACCGAAACCAACGAGATATCTCGGTTTCGCAAGAAACTGAGACAAGCTAAGGTGGGAGTTTAAAAAGTAAAGGGTTTTGGTTGGTTTTCAACTAGCTTTGACCTGTTTCGACCATATTTCGGTAGTTTCGACTTGACTACCAATATAAGTGTCACTTATCCCCATCGACACTTGAGGAAACCTGGTTGGAAACCAGGACAAGCACTTATTTATGACAGAAATGAGGGTAGAAACCAGGACAAACACTTATTTATGCCAAATATAATTTAAGTAAATGGTTTTATATTTTGTTATTTCATTTACTTAAGATATTATTCCATAAATAAGCAAATAACCCATGAAGTAAATGGTTTTATATTTTGCTTATTTATGAATAATATCTTAAGTAAATGAAAAAACAAAATATAAAACATCTACTTAAATGATATTTGGCATAAATATGTGTCTGTCTTGACAACTATGATTCTTAGTAAACTGTGCGTACACTAGAACACTTGGGTCAAAAACCACAAGTACCATTTTCAATGTTTTGTTTTGTGAAAATAGTTCATGCATTGTGTTTAGAATGTCAAAATAGGCTGTATACAAAAAATCAGACCTAAAAAAACAATTTATAGGCCTCGAATCCACCATCTCGAGTTGCCTGGGAAAAAGTACCAGGTTTCAACCATATCTCGGTTTTGGGCTGTTCGAAACCCAAGATTTAGAACATTTCTATGCATTAAATTTCATTTTTTTTTTTTTGGGATATATGGGTAACGGTATGGTGGGAGGTTCGGTGGAGGTGTATTGAGTAACAAGGGGATGTGGTGGTCATGGGCACAGGGTGGTGGCAAGCCTTGAAGTTCTGAAAAAACATCATTATATTCAATTAATAAATCACCAAGGTCCTTTGGGGGGTCGGGTGATATTACCTCTCCTGTGACTAAAAAAAGTTGAGCGACAACACAACTATTGCTTACCTTTAAATCACGTTTGATTTCCTTCCTTCCCACTAGCTTCACTTCAACAGTAGAAGAATCTCATAGCGCATGTCTCCTACCCTTGTGTTCAAGCTCCATTCTTAATGCAGCAAAATTCTAGACGATAGGACCCAAAGTGACCAACCATTGGACACCTAACACCAAATCGCACCCTCCTAAAGGAAGGAGCTGCACGTCATCTTCAAATGTAACTCCCTGCATTAACCACTGCAAGCCTTGACAAACAGATTTACTGATGAGCCGTCCCCCATCAGCCACAGTAGCATGTATGGGTGGGGTCTCTTCAAGTACACAACCAGCCCTCTGAGCGACCGATAGGTCCAAGAATTTGTGTGTCGATCCAGAGTCTATGAGAATAATAACAGGCCTGTTTTTGAGATACCCTTTAACTTTCATAGTTTGGGGACCAATGGATCCGCTGATGGCATGAATAGATACTTGTAATAGCTCAGGATCCTGCGCACTTCCGTCGTTCTTCTCCTCCATCTCACTATCTTCATCAAACCCCACAGTCTCCAACAAGAAGAGTTGTTTTATTACATCGGTGTCCAAGAGTGAATTTTTCGTCACAGTCGTAACAAAGGCCTTTAGCCCTCCTCTCATTCATTTCTGCTAGGTTGAGACGATGAATGGGAGGAAGGGTCGACATTGCTGGTAGTTTAGTCAGTTGGTGGGAAGTAGTCGAAGGCTGAAATCTCATTCCCCCAGGTTTTGATCTCTTGATAAGGTTCTCGATATCCTCCTCCTGTAAACGAGCCAACCCCACTACTTGGGTCATTGTCTTGGGTTTGAACATCTGCACGTCAGGTTTTAGTTCCTTCTTGAGACCACTAATGAAGCAATTTACATAGAAGTCTTCCAGAAGATCTTGAGTTTCCGCCAGCTCTTCAAAATTTTCCTGCTACTGTTTGACACTCCCGTTCTGGCATAACTTGGTAAGATCCCCAACTTCATCCTCATCAATGGATGGTCCAAAACGTGTACATAAGGGCTCAACAAGCTCATCCCATTCAACTTTTCCATGGAATCTTTCATACCATTGATACCACAAAACGCTTTGTCCACAAAACGCATTGAAGCCAAGGAAACTCGTTGCTGAGTTTCAATCTGATTGAATGTAAAAAACAGTTCACAACGATATACCCAACGTCACTGATCATCCCCGTCAAACCTTGAGAACTCGAGCTTGGTGTACCTGGTTTGCATATTATATGTCGGTGTCGTTGTTCGCTATGGTTGAGCGACCGTGGATTCCTCAAGTATGTTGTGATTCTCATTCGAGTTGGAAACACATTATTCATATTTGAGATTTTACGTTGAAACCAACTCCTTCAACTCCGTAAGGGCTGTGGCGTTTTGCTTAATTGATTCTTCCATTCTTTTCGCTTCCTGTGCTCGAGTCCCGTCTGCCATCACTGCAGCGGATCAGACCTCTCTGATACCAGATGATAAGGGAAATCTATGGGAGAGGCGAACACCAGAGAAGATGAGCACTAGTTTCCCACTTCAAGGGGGAGACCCTCTGCACGAATGCAATTCAAAGAAGTGCAGTTGAACCCAGCTTAACGCAAAGCAAATTTAATGCCAATTTAACGCCATATTCCCACTCTCGTACATGAACCCAACTCCTAATTTAAAGGAAACTAACCCACTCTTTCTAAAACAACTCAAGACTCCATACTCCCTAAAGCAGAATTGAAGATAAGGATAACTTACTAATAATCTAAATGCACCAACCATATACGGGACTCTCAATTACAACCCTAACATGGTTTGACCACGACCAATGTTATAACATCATCTAACCGTTCTTTTTCTTGTTTTACCTTCGAAGGATATACTATGACGAACCAATCGAAGAAATATTGAAAAAGCAAAGCACAGATGAAAATTATAGAAATTTAATCGAAATAAAAACGAAAATTACAGAAGAATCGACGGAAAGAATTAGAACAAAGCAAAAAAGTACCGACTGAAGATGATGGGCTAGCCAGCTTGGAGGCGAGACTGCGGGAGAAAGTTCTCCAATTCCTCCCAGATCCTAAGAGACCATGGAGAACAAAAGCCGTCGACTCCTTTGGTTTTTCTGGAGTAACACGAATCTCTTCGTATGCTAACGTTCCCAATGATCGACAGTTTCGATTCGAACCTACTATCGAAGGGTTTAGGAAACGAGAAAAGAAAAGAAATTTTTGCTTATTGACGTTCCTCGCCATGAAAAAAATCGTTTCAGAACCTCCCTTCTCCGACTCCGAAGTCCATCTCCTTCGCACGAAAATGAGTCGTAGCACACAATTATGCTACGTACCGAGGGCCCTGCCGCTATGTAGCAGCGGGTTCTCTGTTTTTAGGGAGGGGTTTAAATATAATATGGAAAAAAAAAAGGGTTTTTTACCCAAAATCTTTTGAATTTATGATTACCCTCCCAAAAACTTTGAAACAACTGTTACCTTCCCCTATAGCATACTAATAACCAACTGACCCCCGCCGTTACAGACCAGTAACAGAAGGGTTAGTCGTGAGAGTATGTCGCTGTCATGAATTTTTTAGGACCAAAATACCCTTATGTCAAAACGAAAATTTTCTTCACTTCACCTGCACTCCATCTTCTTCATTTCCTCTTCACCTATTGCAGCAAATCGGTGGAAGAACTTCTTTGTGTTTTTTTTCCTTCCGTTTTTCTCCTTTTAAGCTTTCCTCTCTTCTCGCTGTTTTCTTCCTCTTCGATCAACCCGGAAGCTATGTGCAGCAGCAAAGTATACATTTCAAACACCAGTCTCTCCTCTTTAAAGAAGATCTTCTTTCACACCATGGGAGTAAGGTTCGAGCAGCGTTGTCTCTGTTCATAAGCACATCTGCCACAACATTTTCTTGTGCAATCACTCGATCTCCTTTATTTCGTACAACTTCGGACTTCTCAGATCTCAATCATGTTCGGTTGTGTACTCTGCAATCATCGCGAACCCAGAATCCAATTCTCGCTATAAGAAGAAATCGAAGAAGGATCGAAAAACCATCTTCGTCTCCCTCTCCTTCTCCTTCTCCTTCCTGCTCCCATTTCAGGTATGATTGATATAAGCAATGACAGTTTTGAATAGTTCTTTCATGGGTGGACTGAGATTTGGATATGTAAATTATAATCTTTTCTTTTGCTAAAATTACAGTAAACAACGTCACTACTACTTGGCCGTCAACAGACCCAATTCAAGATGGTAAAACCAGAATCTATTATGCCCTTATCGAAATTTATTTTATTTTCCTAAAACCAAATAGATTCAGAGGGGGAGGATTTGAGGAATGGGGATTTGGAAAGGATTCGGAGGGGGAGGATTTGAGGGATGGGGAAGGAGGAGGGAGATGGAGGGTTAGTTGGGTGTTTGTGGTTTGATGATTTTGTTGAGTAATAAAAGGAAACCTGAGACCGATTTGGCCTGCGGAGTTTTAGGGTTGTTACTGTTAGGATCTTTGGTTTGGGATTGCCAGAAGGCGATGAAGGGGTGGGTTTTGGGGTTCTGCTCTTGTGCTTTGATGGTGATTTTGGGGTTAAGGAGTGAGCATTTACACTTACGCCTTAAAGATTTAAGGGTTCGCTCTCCCTTCATAAAGATTGCCGGCAAGGACAAGATAAGCTACCTAATTTAGATTTGAAAAAAAAAGAGGAGAAATTTTTCTGATGAATTCTGTTCTCCACAGTTACAACTGTTGCTAGAACTCTCTCTTTCTTCATTGAAGAAGAATCCATTACTCACTCTTGATGTAGTGATAGAATTCTTTGAAATATCTGTCTCTGTGACATTATCACAAGAAGCTGGATGGCGAATCAAAGAAAACCCAAATTCTGAGCTCGTTTCCAAATGGGTTTGATTCTGATTCAAAGTTTTGGAATCTTGGTGGCTTTGATACAGAAAGTTGGGATTAGATCCTGTTGGATTGATTGTGCTCTCTTGGAATTCAAACAAAGGGAAAGGATCAAAGACTTGCTTGGTCACAGCCTGAACATAGTAGTTTGAATCGTTAATGGAAACTGTAGTCCCAAGTTGTAAACTTGATAAGGTTCTCTGTTTCTTGGGCTGAGATGTTTGCAAGTAGTCTTCATTTCTCTGCATTTCTTCTCATCTTGTGCTTCTGTTTCAGTCAAGGGCTTGTGGATGTTTGGGTCAATCCCTATCACTGTACAATCTTCCCCTAGTCTACACCGTTTTCTCTGCAACCGACGTCATGGAAGAAGAAGAAGGAGAAGAAGGAGGAGGAGGAGAACGGACGGTGATCGGGTGGGAGGTATTTTACAATTACCACCCCAAAAGGGCATTTTGGTCCTAAAAAATTCGTGACAACGGCACACTGTCACGACTAACCCCTTTCGTTACGGGTTTGTAACGGTGGGGGTCAGTTGGTTATTAGTATGCAATAAGGGAGGGTAACAGTTGTTTCAAAGTTTGGGGGGGTAATCATAAATACAAAAGATTTTGGGGTGATAATTGTAAAAAACCCAAAAAAAAAAGCCTGAAGGCAGCGTCGCCCTGCACCGAGACAAGAACTAGTAGTAATTTATTTAGGGATTTTTACAAATTCCCTCCTAAAAATACCCATTTATCCAAATATACCCATACAATTTTTCTAATTGCAAACTTCCCTTATTTTCAAAACAGTGTAACACTTTGATCCAGTCCGTTAGTTTGGAAGGTTAGACGTTAGTTTCAGGGAATCTAATGACAAAAACCCACCAAAATTAAAGAGTAAAGTGACCAAATTGCCCTCATCTTCCCCAAATCGTTTAGGGTTTGAAATTGAAAATCAAACCCTAAACCATTTGGGGAAGATGAACCCTAAAATCAATAATCACTCCTGGCTCTTACATTCAAATCAATTTGGGGAAGATGAACCCTAAATTCATCTCCAATTTACATTCAAAGATCTCAACACTTCAATTATAAAAGATCTACTAGAAACCAAAGTACCCAACGAACTCACCAATTCCATAGCTAAGCCTCACAACAGCACCCAATTTCTCCCAAACGGGGAAGTTAGTAGCATCATCAAAGCTCTGATTGAATGTGGTGACTTCCATGGCCAGACCTGCGAACCTAGGGGGTCAATTCTAGTGAGTGGGTATTTTCTGGTTTTAGGTTTCTTTCCTAGAATTGATATTTTTTTGGGCAGTGAATTTGATTTATATAGTTTTCTCTATTATTTTTTAGTTTTTCCTGATTTTGGCTCATTCCCGTGTTTGCTTATTTCTAGTGTAAGAAATCAGTCTGCAATTTCTCTTCTTGGCGCTTAAATTTTTGAATTAAGGTTTAAATTAGAACTTTAACTTAGGGTTGGTTAAATTTGAGCTTTCCTGTTTGTGGGTTTTTTTTTTTTTTTTTGATTTCTTGGTTTTTCTCTTTACCTTCTTTTGTTGTTTTAGTCGCAGAAGATGAGCTCATGAGAATCCTCATCCTTGTACGGAATTTCTTACCTGGTCAACAAGAAGTGATTAATGGGGATTGGAAAGTTGCTGCTATTTCTCATAGAGCATATGATCTTGAGGGGAAGACAGTACGAACCATAGGTGCGGGACGGATTGGCAAGCTTTTGCTCCAACGATTGAAGCCCTTCAACTGTAATCTTCTCTATCAATCCATTCCCCAAATTGATTTGAATGCAAGAGCTAGTATAGATTCATTGATTTTAGGAATCATCTTCCCTAAATGATTTAGGGTTTGATTTTCAATTTCAAACCCTAAACGATTTGGGGAAGATGAGGGCTATTTGGTCACTTTACTCTTTAAATTTGATGGATTTTTGTCACAAGGGCATTTTGGTCATTAGATTCCCTTAAACTAACGTCTAACTTCCCAAACTAAAGGATTGGACCAAAGTGCTACATTGTGTTGAAAGTAAGGGGAGTTTGTAATTAAAAAAGTTGTAAGGGTGCATTTGGACAAATGGGCATTTGTTAAAAACCCATTTATTTAAGGGTTAATCTGTCTGTAACCCTCTTGTTAATCCCTTGCCACATCATTTATCCCTTTATAAATGAGGTTATTTTAGTAATGTCAAAATGTTCTCCCAATCCCTTCTCTTCGTTGGCTTGTTTCAGAATTAAGACTCCACTCCATCGCCACTCTCTTCCACCACTGGCAGTTTCAATTCATGGATATCCGATGCCGCAATATTCAGTGTCACAACTACCTCTTCTTCCTTCACTTTAGTTGTATTTCTCTTAAATCATTGAAACCTAGGTTGGAAACGAACGAAGTTGTAGGATCTCAAAGATCGATGTCTAGGCTTTTATTGCTTTAGAGCTTTTCTTTATTTACAAGGGCCATCCCATCCTGTATCGCTCTGCCTCGGGCAAATCAGGGATTGGTTCATGGTGCAATTACTATACACCCCTATTAGTGTCCCTATGAAAACCCCAAGCCACCACTGCCACTGGTGTTGGCAGAACTACAGTCCATGGGATCATTATGGTTCACCATGGCAAACCAATATACTACAAAATTAGGATTTTGCACGTCCTGGGTTATCCATGGTGTCCCATGGGTGTCCCATTTAATTTTTTAGGGTTTCCCATAGTTGCCCATGGGAACCCTGGTGCATCCTTGTTAGGGTTTCTCCTTCCCTATTATGTCCCATGCAATTATATAACACAATAGGGACAGAGAAAAACATATCTAGTCCATCACATGGCAAGAGGGATCCATCCCATACTCGAATGCGCAGCAGAAATAAATGGATTCGAGTTTCTTTTACATCCCATAAATATTAATAATTAATAACTAAAGGAATTAAACAAGAATTGCTAACCTGGTGAGCCTCAAGTGTTGCTCCTCCAATAGACAATGGTTCTTCCTCTAGTAAGCGCTCCAAGTAAACAAATCTGAACCGCCATTGGTGCTACCAAGGTTCTTCAAGCCAATCCCAGATGCTCTCAAAATCTTCAACACAGATCTAAGGTTTCTCAAACCCTAACTCTCAAACACAGATGAGAGAAACTAGAAGAAGAAGGAGAGAGATCACAAGAGGGAGAGAGTAAGAGACCAAAACGCAGGAGAGAGGGGGCCAGGTTGAAACACAGAGCACTGTGTGCCCCCTCTGCGTTTTGGTCCCCTTTTATAGATGTAGGGTTGAATTAAAACCCTGATGAGACTTGTTTAATCCTTGTGAGAGTCTGACTCTCTCTCTCTCTCTCAGTTTGGCAGTTCTGTTTAAACTCAGAGTGCTTCAAAAAGGTGAAGAAACAGAATCTAATAGGGAAAGTATTAATTAGTTGTTTTATTTAATATTTATGGATAATTATAATCAGCACCATATCCATTAATTAAATAAAGAACCAATTAAATTCCAAATAACTCCCTATATGATAACAAATTATCATATACAACCCCCCACTAATCAACACCATCATTATGGAATCTAGGGTATGTACATAAGTATTGCCAAACCCCAATCCATAGTACATGTCCATATAAGAGCGTCTGTGCATCTGATCGGGTCCCGTAAAATTCGATAAAATACTTTGTTCAAATAATTATATATAATCTATCATTTTATGTAAAATAGAATTTAGCAAAACCATTCCCAAAATGGCACTGGATCTAGATTCTTATCCGACCATACACAGACAATCTCAATCTTGGTGTTCCCCTAATCGGGCAGTGGTGACCATGCTGGATAACTCTTTCACTCACAAAGTGTTCACGCATTCCCAGAACACCGGCTTTGACTCGCTTGAGTCTCTATCATTGATGAACCAAAGAATGCGGTCACACTTTGCAGTGACAGGGTTCCCTCAGGCATAGGGTGTCGGTGACACATGTCTATCCCTTCCTACATCTGGCAGTAATACATGAGGGTATTGACAAAGTAGATTCTTCGTCAATGCACACATCAAACATGTGAGCACTCGCATTCGTACCCTGACATCGTATGTCTAGGCATACCTAATGTGACAACCATGTGATAAGGGTGCCCAGCCCAAACCCGAGTCATGACTACCATTTGCAGTAAAACTTACGGACACATAGTGCTCAAAAAGTTTATTTCGCATGTGATAATACTAAACTAAAATGTATAAAAGTTCAATATAAAGGTGAACCGGGTTGAACCGGACCGAACCGGGTTTGATGGACACACACTTGTCCAACAATCTCCCACTTGTACATCAAAGTCAATTCCCCATACAATTTAAACCCATGCCCTCCATGTGTTTTACAAACACTCCTGGCGACAAACCCTTTGTCATGGCATCAGACACATTCTCAGTTGTGTCTACTTTGGAGATACTCACGTCGCCCTGCTGGATAATCTCTCTAATGAGGTGATACTTTCGTTGTATGTGCTTGTTCCTCTGATGAGCCCTAAGCTCCTTAGCTTGTGCAATGGCCCCTCTGTTGTCACATAATAGGGGAATGGGGCCCTTGACAAGATCAGGGACTACCTCCAAATCTGATAGGAATTTCCTCAGCCAAACACCTTCCTTTGCTGCATCACAAGCTGCAAGGTATTCTGCTTCGGTAGTGGAATCGGCTGTAGACTTCTATTTTGTACTCCACCCATTAGATATACCATCGTGGATTTTCAGTCATCCTTATCAGTTTAGAAATTCAAATCTGTGTATCCTAATACTGACAACTGATTAGATCCAAAAACCAAGAAATATTCCTTAGTCCTTCTCAGGTACTTAAGGATATTCTTGACAGCACTCCAATGCTGGCGTCCAGGGTTAGATTGGTAACAACTTACCATACCTACTGCATAGCAAATGTTCGGTCTCGTACATAACATAGTGTACATAAGGCTCCCTACTGCTGAAGCATAGGGAATCCTCTTCATCTCTTTAATGTTCGTCTGAGATTGAGGACATTGAGATCTGAAAAGACTAACTCCATGTCGGAAGGGAACACTTCCCTCTTGGAGTTCTCCATGCTAAATCTGGCCAGGACTTTGTCTATATAGGTAGCCTGTAACAAGCCTAGCATCCTTCTCTGGCGATCTATCACAAGTTTAATCCCAAGGATATAGCTAGCTTTACCAAGATCTTTTATCGAAAACGTTGTGGACAACCACTGTTTTATTGATGAAAGAAAAATTACATCGTTACCAATCAACAATATATCATCTATGTATAAAACAAGAAAACATACTGCCCTCCCACTGATCTTCTTGTAAACGCATGGTTCATCCATGTTTTGATCAAAACCAAACGATTTAATTGATTGATCAAACCTAATGTTCCAGCTCCTGGAAGCATGCTTCAGCCCATAAATGGACCTCTGTAATTTGCACACCTTTCTTTCTCCCTCCAAGGAAGAGAACCCCTCTGGCTGTTCCATGTAGATTTCCTCTTGAAGGAACCCATTCAGAAATGCAGTCTGCACATCCATCTGCCATATCTCATAATCAAAGTGTGCAGCGATAGCCAATAAAATCCTGATGGATTTCATCATCGCCACTGGTGAAAAGGTTTCCTCATAGTCAATACCCTCTTTCTGGGTATAGCCCTTTGCCACCAGTCTCGCTTTGAATCTTTCGACCTTTCCATCTGCGCCCTTCTTCCTCTTGAATATCCATTTGCATCCAATTGGCTTGAAGCCAAGTGGTAGATCTACTAGAGTCCAGACCTTGTTGGAATGCATCGAATTGATTTCAAAGCGCATTGCCTCCAGCCACCTAGTGGCATCAACATCCTTTAGAGCCTCAGAGTATGTCATCGGATCATCATCCAATTCAACCGATACCATGTGGAACTCTTCCACTATTTCTTCTTCGGTTAGAAGAGTAAGCCTGGTGGGTGCTCTAATAGTCCTCCCACTGCGTCGAGGTTCTTCAGGTGTTGGTATTTCAGAGGGTATCTCAATGGGTCTCACTTCTGAAAGTGACGTTTCTGAGCTATCTGATAGCTCCTTAATGACTACTGGTTTGGACCTCTGGGTCATCATTTCTTCCTCCAGAAATGTGACATGTTTACTTATAATGACCTTTTGGTCAACGGGGTCATAGAAATAATAGCTTATCGTGCCTTTGGGGTAGCCTAAGAAATAGCATCTTGAAGTCCTGGATTTCAACTTATCTATCTATTGCTTTCGCTCATGTGTTATGCAATCCCATACCCTAAGGTGTTGAATACTGGGCTTTCGCCCTTTCCACAACTCAAAGGGTGTCTTGGCTACAGACTTAGATGGAACCCTATTCAAGATATAAATCACCGTCTCTAAAGCGTACCCCCAAAAAGAGAGAGGCAGCTCACTATAAGTGAGCATCGTCCGGACCATATCCAATCGGGTCCGATTGCGTTGTTCGGATACACCATTTGGTTGTGGTGTGCCTGGATTAGTCAGTTGACTAACTATCCCTTGTGATATGAGATATTCTTTAAATTCATCCGATAGATACTCCCCTCCACGATCTGATCGTAAAGACTTGACGCATTTATCGAGCTGTCTTTCGATCTTGGCTTGGAATTCTTTAAATATATCAAAGGATTCTGACTTCCTACGCATCAAGTATATGTAACCATATCCAGAGTAATCATCGATGAATGTGATAAAGTACTCATACCCATACCTCGCTTGTATGTTTATGGGTCCACACACGTCAGTGTGTATCAACTCCAACAGATCTGTGGCTCTAACACCTTTATTACTAAAAGGTTTCTTGGTCATTTTGCCTTGAAGGCATGACTCATAGGTGGGGAATGGTTTTCCACCCTCAGACTCTCTAAGGGCCCATCTCTCACCAATCTACTGATTCGGTCCAAGTTAATGTGACATAATCTTAGATGCCACAGGTATGTTGAGTTCACTGGAGCTGCTGTCCATTTCAAATCAATATTTGAATATTCATTCTAATAGGGCAATCTAGAAAATACAAACCACTTTGCATATATCCGAATGCCACAAAGGAATTATTAAAACGAATAATTAACTTAGAATTAAAGGAGAAACTATATCCGTCCAAAACAAGTTTTGAAACTGAAATAATCTTCCTCTTAAAAGAGGGTACATAATAGCAATCCTTTAAAACTAAACTAGCAGAATTAAAATTTAAAACAAAAGTTCCCACAGCCATCGCCATGATTTCAACTCCAGTGCCCATCCGAAGGCGCACCTCATTTCTTTTCAGGTTCCTTGTCTCCTTGAACCCCTGCAAATCATTGCAAATGTGAACAGTGGAACCACTATCCACCAACCAAGAATTGGTCAGTTCAAAAGACAAATTAGACTCATAAAGAATGTAAATATCACATGTACCTTCTTTAGCAGCCTCTGTTTCATCTGGCTTATTATCTTTCAAAGTTGTCAGGTAAGCACGACAGTTCCTTTTCTAGTGACCCTCCTTTTTGCAATAGAAGCACTTGCCTTTGCCTTTATTGCCAGACTTACCACCCTTGGTTTTCAGGGTCTTACTCTTACTTCTCTTTTTCTTTTTCTTCCCATTTGAAGAAGGCTTCACATCAGTTGCATTGACCTCAACCTTGTCCTTTTTTAAGGACGCTTCCGCCTCTACCAATGTGTTAGCAAGCTCGGTGAGCTCCATCTCCTTGTCAGACATCTTGTAGGACATCCTAAAGGTTGCATAGGCAGGGATGAGTGACGCTAAGATCACATCGGTCTTGTACCGCAGGCTGAAATCATTCCCCATGGATTCGAGTTTTTCAAACAGCTTGATCATTTTCATTACATGATCCATCACTGGAGTCCCCTGGGACATCTTGGTGTTGTGGATTTGACTCACCACATTAGAATGGGCGTGTGTCAATTGCCTGTTGAACAATTCAGCAAGCTTATCCATCTTACCCCCAACAGTGCGTATATCCTTGACCGAGTCCAGAATTGATTTTTCCAACGATCCTAGGATATAAAGTGATGCCTTGAAATCCCTTATGAGGAAATCCTGCATCTCTTCATTTGCCTCAAAATCATTTGGGTCGGGTTGAGGAGGAACTTGTTCATCTAGAACTGTGTACAGTCCTTCAGCAGTCAGGAGCAACTTAATGCTCCGGTACCAATTGTCATAGTTTGTACCATTAAGTTTGTATTCGCTAATGAGTGTTAACAGGTTGGAATTAACGGCAGCCATTGTAAAGTAATCTACACATGTACAAGTAAAAATCACATGCTAATTAACAACCATTGAAATTAACAAATTAAGCACACACACATCAATGGTCTTTCATGATTTGGATTTTCCTCATAACTCAAAAGATGAATTGGATACCTACAACCCTTGCATGCATAACTTACCCTGTCGGGAGTCATTATACACACCATGGTAGTGTGGACTAAGCTGTCCGCCTCATGGGCTTCCAATATTTTTGGTCACCTGGGTGTCATATCCAGATCCTGTCGGCTGACATGCACCCAAGTCATGTACTTACCTATTGCATTAGTTAGAATCATGGAATCATGAAAGATGACCCACTATCGCAGTGCCCTCTCACTATCCATACCCTAACGTATCTAGATAGAGGTAAATATAGATAAATGTGTGACAGAGGTCCTGGCAATGTCCTGTCGGCTTATGCGGGGTCATGTCACACACTTTTTACATTTATCTTCAATAGGAGGCCATTGACATGTCTACCGATTAAGACTAGTCCATATCATACATATATTATAATCAAAGAGGGATTAATCAACTCTCACATATCATTGATAGATTTAAACAACATAATTAATCAACATTAATTAAAAATGATTATGGGATGATGACATTTTTATCAGAAGCAATTAACGAACCCTCCCAATAAAAATAAAACTAATAACTTGGGTGCATCAATCATGTTATGGATGCCACATCTCGATCATCTCCTCCGCCCGATCACGTCTTCAAAGGAGGTGATTTGCATCTCCATAAGCTTTGAGCGCCACATATGGATCACCATCAATATGCCCTGGGAGTCCTAGCTCCTCTAAAATTACAATGGAAACCTAGGAAAAATTCTATACACTTTTTTTTCCATAATAATAAAGAAACCCCGCATGGAGAAACTAACCCATCATTTGGGCTGCCCATGGGGTGGAGGAAATTTATAAAAAGGTAGGGGGAGAGAGAGAAAGAGAGAGAAGCATCACATCTACCCATAACCCCATGTATCATATACATAAACAATCCATCCATTTTATTAGAATGCCATTCCCATAATCACATCATAACATAATTTCATGCATAAGCATTAAAGCAAGTAAACCAAAAACAACATGGATTTCTTCAATCATTGAACCACCACATCACATGTGATAACATGCATCCAAGCCCATAAAATTAAAATCTCATTTTAATTGCAAGTGGGTGGAGGGGGGGAATCCCTTCACCCATCATCTTCCTCCAAAAAACAAAACAAATATTAAAAAATTCTTTTTTGAAAAAATAACTCTTTTTTTATGTATTAAAAACTGGAGGGGATTCAAGGGCAGTGCATGCAGCCCACATGCGCAGGCTGCAGGCACTCCTTGCGCAGCCCATAGGCACAAGGCCCATGGACAGCAGCCTAAGGTTGCAGGCCGCAGGTGTGCTGCCCATAGGCTACAGCCCACGGACAGTAGCCTGCAAGCTTACTGCCCGCAGGCAGCAACCCAAGTGAGGCTTGTGCACATAGGTAGGGTAAGGGGGAAGGGCGTGCGCTCCCCCCCCCCCCACATACAATCATGATTAAAAATTAATTTAAAAAAAAAAACAATTAATCACATCCTACATGGATACATGTTTCAGTAATTGAAAATAACAAAATAGTTACCAAATCCATCATCACATGGGTAAGTTGTTACACTAACAACCTTGTAACTACCTATGTGCACATGGGAAGGTTGCTACAACAACCATAATATAACCACCCATGTGCCAACTTGCATCCCACTCATGATAATCATATTAATCCATTAAATATCTAATATTTATGGGTGGGAAAGGTGGCTCTAATATCATACTGTTGGCAAAACTACGATCCATGGGATCATTATGGTTCACCATGGCAAACCAATATATTACAAAATTAGGGTTTTGCACGCCCTGGGTTATCCTATGGTGTATCATGGGTGCCCCATTTAATTTTTTAGGGTTTCTCATGGTTGCCCATGGGAACCCTGGTGTATCCCTAACTCTCCTTCCTTGTTGTGTCCCATGCAATTATATAACACAATAGGGACAGAGAAAAACATCTCTAGTCAGTCCATCACATGGCAAGAGGGATCCATCCCATACTTGAATGTGCAGCGGAAATAAATTGATTCAAGTTTCTTTCGCATCCCATAAATATTAATAATTAATAACTGAAGGAATTAAACAAGAATTGCTAACCTGGTGAGCCTCAAGTGTTGCTCCTTCAATAGACAATGGTTCTTCCTCTAGTGAGCGCTCCAACTAAACAGATCTGAGCCTCCAATGGTGCTACAAAGGTTCCTCAAGCTAATCCCAGATGCTCTCAAATTCTTCAGCACAGATCTAGGGTTTTTCAAATCCTAACTCTCAAACACAGATGAGAGAAACTAGAAGAAGAAGGAGAGAGATCACAAGAGGGAGAGAGAGAGACCAAAATGCAGGAGAGAGGGGGCCAGGCTGAAACACAGAGCATTGTGTGCCCCCTCTGCGTTTTGGTCCCCTTTTATAGATGTAGGGTTTAATTAAAACCCTGATGAGATTTATTTAATCCTTGTGAGAGTCAGCCTCTCTCTCTCACTCTCTCTCAGTTTGGCAGTTCTGTTTAACCACAGAGTGCTTAAAAAAGGTGAAGAAGCAGAATCTAATAGGGAAAGTATTAATTAGTTGCTTTATTTAATATTTATGGATAATTACAATTAGCACCATATCCATTAATTAAATAAAGAACCAATTAAAATAGTAAATTCTAAATAACTCCCTATATGATAACAAATTATCTTATACAACGCCCCACTAATCAACACCATCATTATGGAATCTAGGGTATGTACACAAGTACTGCCAAACCCCAATCCATAGTACATGTCCATATAAGAGCGTCTGTGCATCTGATCAGGTCCAGCAAAATTTGATAAAACACTTTGTTCAAATAATTATATATAATCTATCATTTTACGTAAAATAGATTTTTGAAAAATCATTTCCAAAACGGCACTAGATCTAGATTCTGATCCGACCATACACAGACAGTCTCAATCTTGGTGTTCCCCTAATCGGATAGTGGTGACCATGTTGGTTAACTCCTTCACTCACAAAGTGTTCACGCATTCCCAGAACACCGACTTTGACTCGCTTGAGTCTCAGTCATTGATGAACCAAAGAATGCGGTCAAACTTTACAGTGACAAGGTTCCCTCAGGCATAGGGTGTCATTGACACATGTCTATCCCTTCCTACATCTGGCAGTAATACATGAGGGTATCGACAAAGTAGATTCTTCGCCAATGCACACATCAAACATGTGAGCACTCGCATTCGTACCTTGACATCGCATGTCTAGGCATACCCAATGCGATGACCATGTGATAAGGGTGCCCAGCCCAAACCTGTAAATTCACCTAGAGGGGGGGTGAATAGGTGAAGCTAGTGGAAATAGTGCGGAAATAAAACAATTAATAAAACTATACAAGTAAATTACAAAAGTGACACAATCGTTTATAGTGGTTCGATCAATTATGCCTACGTCCACTCCTCTCACCTTAAAGAGAATTTCACTAATAAGAATCCTGAGAATGAGCAAAAGAATTCGTACAACTCTTGATTAGGAGCAAGAGGACTCACACCACCAACTACTCTTGATTGACGAGCAAGAGGACTCAATACAATTAGCTACTCTTAATTTCGAGCAAGAGGACTCACAACATATAATAATGAAAACTTTACTAAGTAAGGATTACCTCAACCTTAGTGAATGTGTAGCTAACTTTCACTTTGAAGCTTCAATGCTAAGTGAATATAATTAGCTAGAGAGGGAAGTGAACTTGAATGCTTTGATGAATGAATGCTTCAACACTTTGAATGTTGAAGTTTGAATGCCTTTGTGATGCTTTTGATTAACCTTAATTGATTGTAATTAGTCCAAATGAGCTTACCTATTTATAGGCAAAGGTGCTCAAAGCATCTAAGGTTCATTGCCATTTTAGGACATAATTCTGTCCTAATCCGGTATGCCGTTTCCCAATTCGGTATATCGGATCATGGAATCTATCCATTGACCAACGGTTAAATCCCAATAGTCTTATTGCAATTTGGTATACTGGATTGGGATTCGGCATGCTGGATTGGGATTTGGTATGCCGGATCAGATGATTTTGCTGAAAATGGCTAAGTCCAAGTTTGGGCAAGTATGGGGCCATTTGCTTGGTTAAAGTCCATGTAAAAACACCTCCTAGGGTCACTCTACATGTATGCATGTGTGAGTGTGTGCATTACAAATGGACTTAAACTTTTAAATACATCTTGATACAAAAAATACTTAAACACATGCTTTAAAACTCTTGTATCTCAAAGAGATGCTTGAACATGGTCTTTGAAACTAGTCCTTCTCTTAGTCTTTTTCTTCACACCATTCTTTGATACTTTGTCTTGGTTCAACAAGTTTGTATAAGCTCCCCCTTACTTGATGCTTATTTCTTGTAAGGTCTCTATACAATATAACACAAGTTAGTTCAACTAACTTATTTGTTATCATCAAAACCATATAAGGTGATGTGTGGATTTTACCCCAACAATCTCCCCCTTTTTGATGATGACAAATAACTTAGTACCAAATATTAAAATATCAAGATAGAATCAAGAAACACACAATTTGCATTAATGAAAGATTTGCATTGATTAATTGAAATGAAAAGGTTTATATAGCATAACATAGTCAAAACATAAATCCAAATTCAAATTCAAAACCCAATTTCTCTCCCCCTTTGGCATTATCAAAAATAGACAAGGGAGGAAATAACAATAAAGATCACTCCAGAGGGACATTTGGATCTTGAGAGGACATCCCCGAAAATGGAGGGATAGAGGGAATAACTCCTTGAGGTGCAACACCATGAGAGGCTCCGGCTTGAGGAGTAGCTCCCGGTGTGTCAAAAGGTAGATGTCCAAGATTGAGAGACAAAGATTGAATTGCTGTAAGTATACTCGCTTGTGTAGAATTAAGGGAATCAAAACCGATCTTCATCTCTTGGCGGAGAGTAGAAACATCGGCTTGAAGGTGTTGTTATCCCATTTCAAGTTCCACCAACCGAGTGTTTACTTCATCCATATACTCATCAATGTTGGAGATCCAATCTTGATACGCATCCGGTATAAAGCGCTGTTGACATTGTTGACATCTAGGTGGAACATCTTCTTCATCGCCTGATTCTGCAAGAGGATCCAGAATATTGAGATTGTGAAAAGAAATTCTAGAGATGGGCTATGAAGTTTTGGATGATTCCACTTCACGAGAGAGATCAATGTCAAAGTGATTGAAGATAATAGTGAGAAGACAACCATAAGGAAGATTGGTCTTCCGAGATGGCTTGGCAATATGTTCCATGTAACGCATCATGAAGTAAGGAAAGCACATTTGATTGCCGACGAAGACACAATAAGTCAGGTATGCTTGTGGAGTTAAGCACTTGCTCCAGTCTCCTCCTCTTGGAATAAGATTATGTTGAATAATATAAGATATGACATGAGGAATCATCTTGAGGCGACCAATCGGAACAGAAGTTTCATTTCCTTGATATTCGGTGAGAATGTTGGAATAGATGTCTTCATGATTGACTATTTTGCCAAAATTGGAGTACTTTGGGTTCCAATAGATGCAAGGTCCGGTATTAGGAACTTGAAGCAAAGAAGCAAGATCATCAACTGAGAGTTCAATGGTGACGCCATTGGCAAAAGAAGTGAGTTTCAACTCTTCGGCCATCCCACTAAAACGGGGATTGTTGTAAAAATAGCGAACAAGGGTGGGGTAGCAAATCTTCGGAGGGTGAAGAAGAGATTCCCATCCTAGAGTTTGAAATAGATCTTGGAGATGAATACCTTCAAATGAAGTGGTGTCAACGGAACGACCTTCTTCAATTTTTTTTGAAGCGAACAACGGCCAAGTAGCAAGAAACTCTTGAGAAGGAAAGTGTTGAACGGGCTGATTTTCTTGATGAGAGGCTCCTTGAGATCGAGAAGAAGCTCCCCGAATAGGAGTAAATCGTCCTCCTCCTCGCTGTCCACGTTTGGAGGTGGGTTCTTCTCTAGTCATAGGTGCTTTTCCTCTTTGACTTATATTGAATAATAGTGAAGAATATGAGAGAGAGAGAGTGTAAATTTGAGTATTAGAGTAAATCACACTTGTTTGGGGTTAATAATAGATGAATAGTGAAAGGTAATGCCAAGAGAGGTGAAAAAGTAGGATAAATATAGGCACAAAACAGTCTGTCAACGACTAGAAAACAGTCACTGGACCTGATTCGGTATGCCGAATCAGGATCCAGTATACCATTTCCTGTCCAACGGCTACAAACAGCTAGAAATTTAAACTGGTTCGGTATGCCGAATCAAGATTCGGTATGCCAAATCCGATAAAGCAGAAAAATTACATCTAAAAGTAAATAACCACTGTGAGTGATTCGGTATGCCGAATTTGGAATCGGTATGCTGAATCGGCTGTTTTAGTAACAAAATTCATTTTTCAAGAAAAATTCACTTTCAATACATGAACAACCAAACTTTAATCAAAGGGATTGCATAACCTAAGGTCTCTTCTAAGAGAGCAAAACCTCTCTTCACTCAAGGGTTTGGTGAAGATGTCCGCAAGCTGCTTCTAGGTCTTAATATAATCAAGACGAATTTCACCTCTTTGAGCATTATCACGTAGGAAGTGATGACGGATATCAATATGTTTAGCTCGAGAGTGTAAAATCGTATTTTTACTGAGATTAATAGCACTGGTGTTATCACATTGAATTGAGGGAGTATCAAACTGAACCCCATAGTCTTGGAGAGTTTGCCTCATCCATAACACTTGTGCACAACATCGTCCAACGGCGATGTATTCAGCTTCAGTGGTAGATAGAGCGACTGAAGTTTGCTTCTTACTGAACCACGAAACTAAGCAAGATCCAAGAAAGTGACAAGTACCACTTGTACTTTTTCGATCAACATGGCACCTATTTGAGTTAAAATAAAACCGCAAGCGTACGGGTCAATCGTAGCTACGGGTCGAACACGAGGAGATATACGCCACTCTATTTAACTAACTTAAAAGTAATGCAAAGTGAACCAAATTAAAGTGTTAAATTAAACTAATTAAACTAACAAAAATCAATGCATCCTAACTCATAAGCATATAACAAAATTAAGGGATTAAATCGGTTTCCTAACACATGAGCATCTAACCTATCAAACTAAAGTGAATTAGAAGGAATAACAAAAACGCAGCTACACTTCATAATCACATAAAAAGAAATAAGGGAATAAAAGTGCATCCACATACCACAATCATATAAAAAAAATAAAAGAAATAGAGGGAGAAGAAGAAGAAGATAGAGAGAGATAGAGGAGAGGGAGAATGAGATTAAGAGTTTAGATAGTAAAACCTGGATGTGCTTGCATGAATGTAATTGAAAATCTTAAATACTTGCATAAACTTATCATGGCCTCCTCTTTTAAATCTTCAAGTCTTGTCATTAACTTAAGAACTTAGATTAGAAGGCTTAAAACCTAAACTAGAATTAAGAAATTACAACCCAATTGAAGACTTAAATTGAAATTAAAGCATAAACTAAACCTATTACAACCGTTAAATGAAAATCAAAAAGCAAACTAGAACTTAGAAAGGCCAAAAATCACAACTTAGAAGGACAAGAAGAAAAGAAATTTTACTAAGTGAAAGAACTAAAAATTACACAAAAAACTGAATTAAAATTGAACTAGAAACTAACTAAAAACTAAACTAAAAAAAATTGACTTCTTACAACCCAAAGGGCAAGGGGTATTTATAGGGGGAAGAGAGGAGAAGAGAGAAGAGGGAAGTGTAGGAGAAATATTCCCTAAGAAAAGAGAATATTCTCTTCTCCTTCCTCTTTTACAATGCCTTGAATCCTAAGAAAAAAGAAACAAATAGAAAGAAGAAGAGAAGATTTTTTACATAGACCTTCTATTTCTAGAAAAGTAAACTTCCAATTCTAACAAGTGCTTCATTTTCTTTGTAGATATCTTCTCCAAGCAATAAAATCAAAGCATCTTTGACTTTTCAACTTTCCATAGGTGAGAGAATATCTTTCAAAATAAATCTATCCCAAGTAGAATTCCGGAAGTGACCTTGAGAAGTTGGTGGAGAGAGACAGTAAGGGTGATGACTAGGATTCCTTCAAGAATAAATAAAATACCCATTCTGTCCTTCAGAAAATGTGGAGCATGGGGTGCTTATATAGGCCTCATCATTGTGTTCCTTGCGAAAAATCACCCAACATAGACCCAAATTTCGTCCAATTTGGAGTTGGGGAGCCCAAGATATCTCAAGTTGAAGTTGGACTGTCCAGAGCCCTCCAAATGGAATCTTTCGGGTACAGGAAATATAACTTCTGGTTATTTCATTAAGGCTCCTAGAATCCGAACTTTTGCTTCACTTTGTCCCCGGCCGATTATCAATAATTACAAATAAACCCCTATAGACCATTTTCGCACTTCGTTACGGAAACGACCGTAACTTCTTCGTTTCAACTCGGAATCAAGTACCGTTTGAACCGTTGCGAAGCTGACTCGATGGGCTATGCATTTAAGCCATTAACACCTTTAAACAGCTTAAAAACATTTCCTTAGCATCATCTCCTCCATTTTCACAAAAATTCACCTAAAACCTGAAAAGCACAAGAAAGCACCGAGTAACTCTGTCCAATGTGGTAAAATATATGCTTTATGCCCTAAGATTTCACACATAAATGTGCTCATCAGCACCCGACAAAGTCGATGTCAGAGAAGCTAATAAGGCCAAAGTCATTGTCCATAGGGTACCATAAACCAATGCTTGGAGTTCCTTTTAAGTACTTAAAGATTCTCTTTACAGTACTCAAATAGAATTGCATAGGTTGGGCTTGAAACCTAGCATAAGCACATACGCTAAACATTATGTCCGGTCTACTAGCCGTTAGGTAGAGTAAGCTACCTATCATGCCTCTATACTTAGTTGGGTCAACTTGGATTCCATCTTCATCCTTAGACAGAGTTACAGATGTACTCATTGGAATACTGGATGACTTCTGTCCATTGATGTCAAACTTCTTTAACAGTTCTTTAAGATACTTGGTTTGACTAATGAAAATCCCATTAGGGGTCTGTTTTATTTGAAGTCCTAAAAAGAAATTCAATACACCCATAAGACTCATTTCAAATTCACTACACATACTCTTACTAAAATCAAGACATAGAGATTCATTGGTAGAGCCAAAAATGATGTCATCTACATATATTTGAACTAGAATTAGATCTTTATTTCTATGTTTCACAAAGAGAGTAGTATCTATCTTACCCATAGTAAAACCATCATTAATCAGGAACTTACTCAGCCTGTCATACCATGCTCTTGGAGCTTATTTCAAGCCATAGAGAGCCTTATTCAACTTGTAGACATAGTCAGGATGCTTTAGGTTTTTGAAGCCAGGTGGTTGAATGACGTGTATTTCTTCATTGATGAAGTAATTTAAAAATGCGCTCTTCACATCCATTTGATGTAACCTGAAATTCTTATGACAAGCAAACGCAAGCAACATTCTATTAGATTCTAGTCTTGCTACAGGTGCATATGTCTCATCACAGTCAATACCTTACTGTTGGTTATAGCCTTGGGCAACCAGTCTAGCCTTGTTTCTAGTAATATTACCATCTTCATCAAGTTTATTTCTAAATACCCATCTAGTTCCAATAATTTTGGTGTTAGATGGTCTTGGCACTAAGTCCCAAACTTGATTCCTTTCAAATTGATTGAGCTCTTCTTGCATAGCAATTTTTCAATTACTATCCAAAAGTGCTTCTTTAATATTCTTGGATTCGATGGTAGAAATAAAAGCCACATTGGAACAAACATTTTGGATTTTACTCCTAGTTTGTATATCTTTATCAAGGTTTCCAGTGACAAGGTCAAGAGAGTGGTCTTTAACAGTTCTAATTTCTTTGGGAAGTTAATGTACTTGATCATTAGGTTCATCTAGAGTGACTTTTTCAACTCTCTTCCTAATTTCAAGTACTTCATCCTCATCATCTTCTTCTAGGTCTTTATATTTTTCTTTTGCCATCAACTCATCATATTTAACATTCATAGATTCTTCCATAACTAGTGTTTTTTTATTAAAAACTCTATATGCTCTACTATTTGTGGAGTAGCCTAGAAAAATACCATCATCGGCCTTTTCCTCAAACTTTTCTAAGTTGTCCTTAATGTTAAGAATAAAACATGCACAATCAAACACTTTAAAGTAATCAACTTTAGGAAGCTTATTATGAAAAAGTTCATAGGGGGTCTTTAACAAAATAGGTCTTATCAAAATCCGATTTAACACATAACACGCTGTGTGAATAGCTTCGGCCCAAAAATACTTAGGCAAGGAGTACTCATTGAGCATTGTCCTAGCCGTTTCTTAGATAGTTCTATTTTTCCTTTCAACCACATCATTAGATTTTGGTGTTCTAGGAACCAAAAAGTTATGAGCTATACCTTATTTTTGACAAAACTCTCCAAATTCTTCTATATTGTCACATTCACCGCCATGATTACTTCTGATACCAATTGTAGGATTAAGAGCTTGCCAATCCCTCAAAAGACGCCTTGTGAGGGAAGGTGCAACTTTAATTTCTTATTACACACCAGCCAGCGCGCATCGCTCCCTCGCCCTAGCCTGGATCTGGGCAGGGCATTTTGGGTCACTCCCAACAATCCCTCTCCCCCAAATGCACGTCTAATAATAAAGCACCCATGGCACTAATACACGTCCAATAACAAAGCACCCATGGCACCGGGG
Organism: Telopea speciosissima; assembly: GCF_018873765.1. Lineage (NCBI taxonomy): Eukaryota > Viridiplantae > Streptophyta > Magnoliopsida > Proteales > Proteaceae > Telopea > Telopea speciosissima. The sequence goes on along the minus strand of NC_057917.1, from coordinate 34,836,871 downwards.
AGACTTGAACTCGTGACCACCTACTCTGATACCAAATATAAATTCACCTAGAGGGGGAGTAAATAGGTGAAGCTAGTGGAAATAGTGCAAAAATAAAATAATTAATAAAACTAAGCAAGTAAATTACAAAAGTGACACAATCGTTTATAGTGGTTCTGCCAATTATGCTTACGTCCACTCCTCTCACCTTAGAGAGAATTCCACTAATAAGAATCTTGAGAATGAACAAGAGAACTCGTACAACTCTTGATTAGGAGCAAGATGACTCATACCACCAACTACTCTTGATTAACGAGCAAGAGGACTCAACACAATTAACTACTCTTGATTTCGAGCAAGAAGATTCACAACATATAATAATGAAAACTTTACTAAGTAAAGATTACCTCAACCTTAGTGAACTAACTTACACTTTGAAGCTTTAATGCTAAGTGAATATAATTAGCTAGAGAGGAAAGTGAACTTGAATGCTTTGATGAATGAATGCTTCAACACTTTGAATGTTCAAGTTCGAATGCCTTTGCGATGCTTTTGATTAGCCTTAATTGATTATAATTAGTCCAAATGAGCTTACCTATTTATAGGCAAAGGTGCTCAAAGCATCTAAGGTTCATTGCCATTTTAGGACATAATTCTATCCTAATCCGGTATGCCATTTTTCACTTCGGTATACCGGATCATGGAATCTATCCGTTGACCAACGGTTAAATCCCAACAGTCTTATTGCAATTCGGTATGTTGGATTGGGATTCGGTATGCCGGATCAGATGATTTTGCTGAAAATGGCTAAGTCCAAGTTTGGACAAGTATTGGGCCATTTGCTTGGTTAAAGTCCATATAAAAACACCTCCTAGGGTCATTCTACATGTATGCATGTGTGAGTGTGTGCATTAAAAATGGACTTAAACTTTTAAATACATCTTGATACAAAAAACACTTAAACACATGCTTTAAAACTCTTGTATCTCAAAGAGATGCTTGAACATGGTCTTTGAAACTAGTCCTTCTCTCAGTCTTTTTCTCCACACCATTCTTTGATACTTTGTCTTAGTTCAACAAGTCTGTATAAGCTCCCCCTTATTTGGTGCTTATTTCTTGTAAGGTCTCTATACAATATAACACAAGTTAGTTCAACTAACTTATTTGTTATCATCAAAATCATATAAGGTGATGTGTAGATTTTACCCCAACAAAACCCTAGTCGTGACTACCATTTTAAGTAACTTACAGACACATAATGCTCAAAAAGTTTATATCGCATGTGACAATATTAAACTAAAATATATAAATGTTCAATACAAAGGTGAACCGGGTTGAACTGGACCAAACCTGGTTTGATGGACTCACGCTTGTCCAACAACTGCAACTTATTTTGTCAACCCCTTACAGCTCAAGTTCCCCCAACCCAAATGATGAAATTGTTCTAACAATGCCTTCCAAGTCCTGCCATCATCGTTGGAGACTAGAGTGAAACTGCTCTACCAATGGAGCTAACGAGAAAAATTGGAGATTTCATCCGAATCTTGCCGGATTTTGATGGGATGATGGAGTTGGAAGGGCCCCTTCATGTCTGAAACATTGTTGGGGATTTCCTTGGGTACGATGTTTTTTTTCCACAGGGATTGAGTATCATCACCATTGTTCCACCATGAATAGCTTCCCAATGGTCAATAATACTATCTCCTTCCACTAAAGGAGTTGGTCCCCACTTCCATAAAAATGGCAGAGTCTATGAGGAGATGGACATAGACATGAAGTGGGCAAGTGAAGGTAAAACGGTGAGACTTCATCAGTTGGAACGACATTTTATCTGGGATGAAGTGGGTAGGACTTTCATCCCTTCAACCAATTTTGCTGTTAGGAATGAACATGGATTTTCTAATTGGTAACAAGGGGCTTGCCTTCGTATTCTGTTATGTCGGTGAGAGAATAGAAGAGAGATCTTGCTCCCCTCGAGTAGGGGCGGGGACAGAGGTGGGGCGGGGCTGGGAGATTATCGATGGAAGGAATGGGGCAGAGTTGTAGAGGGGGAAGGAGGCGTCGCAGAACAGTTGCGCTTGCGGAGGGGAGAGGAGAATACGGACGAGGGCGGATTTAGGGGAAGGGAGTGAGGATGGCTGAAATTACAACATTGTCCCTTTTATTGTATTACCACACCCTTGTATTAAGGGTAAAATAGTATGGTTTCAAAATCTATTTGTAACCTGCTTGGTTACAAACAGACGCACCCTTTATTTCATTAGATATTAGTGTTTTTAAATATTATTTTAGCATTTTATTTAATTAAATAATTATGTTTTTTAATAAAATATTAGCATTTTGTTTAATTAAATATTATCATTTATTGAATAAATATTCATTTTGTTAATAAATTGTTTCCACTTTTTTAATTAAAATGTTAGCATTTTATTTAATTAAAAATTATTGTAAATTATTATCATTTTACTTAAATAAATATTAATGCTTGTTTAATAAATTAATACATTTTTAATTAAATAAATATGTAGAAGACTTCGCGGCACAGTGTGAAAAATATAATTGCCAACAAAAGAAGATTTTCTCCAGAGAACATTGCATGAGTTGAGGATCATGACCTAGTTGAATCTCGCTTTAGCAAGAGACTTTTTTGGGAATCCTCCTCAAGATCCCTTGTTGTACTCAGACAACTGGCCATATTCTGGACCTCCAAAAATGATGGAAGAATGGGAGACTTGGATCGGTAATATCAATTTTGGAGATCCATACTTCGATCCAACGAAGGAAATCTACCCTGTTGGTAGCAGTGAAGAAGGGGATGACTCGAGTGATGAGGCTGTTGATGAACATTCAGATGAGGAAGCATCCAATAAAATTCTGAACGGTGAAGTAATGGATGAAGACACCTGTGATGAACTACCTACTGAAGCATCAGAAATGGAGATAGAGCCTCCTGTTAATAAATATGAAGAAATTTGTGACCTGGTGCTTAGTCCCTTCCATTCAAGGCAAGAAGAATCCTCCGAATGGTGGATAAGATCTGTTTGCAAGAAGTAATTACCGCAAGCGTGCGGATCAATCGTAGCTACGGATCGAACACAAGGAGATGTATGCCACTCTATCTTACTCACTTAAAAGTAATGCAAAGTGAACCAAATTAATTAAGGTGTTGGATTAAACTAACGATAATTAAACTAACGTATTCTAACTCACATCCATCTAACGAAATTACGCATCTAACGAATTGAATTGACATCCTAACACACATTCATCTAACATATCAATACTAACGCAGATTTGAAGGAATAAATCGCCACAGCCACACACCACAATCACACAAAAATAAAGGAAAAATAAATCTAAGGGGTCAAAGAAGTAAAACCCGAAAGTGCTTGAACCAGATTGAAATTGCTTGCTTTTCTCTACCAAACTTGAAATGCTCCTACCAAATCTGAACAATTAAACAAAAATAATTAAATTAAGAGCTTAACATAGTGCATGATGACGATATTAAATAAAAAATAAAATTCCATAAGCATGGAAGAATTAGAGAGGTAGGAGGGAATAGAGGGGATGAGAGTGAGATTAAAATAAAAATAATGAAAATATTAAGAGGTTAAGAAGAAGAAAATAAAAATAAAGATAAGAACCAATACCCCCTTCTACCAAACTTGAAAGTGCATGAATTGATTAGGTATTGAATGGATGTAGTTGATGAAGCTTGAAAAACTTAAATGAACCTTGCATGGCTTCCTCTTCCAACTCTCTAAATCTTCTCACAAAAATTAGAAATTTAAACTAGAAAGCTTTAAAACTAGGACTAGAATTAAGAGATTACAATCATATTGAAGACAATAATTGAAATTAAAGCTTGCATAAAATTATCACAACCATTGAATCTAATACACCAATCTCGGTCTTTCACGTGGCCCTTCCTGGACCACAAGCAAGAACAATTTATGAGCGTGCCTAAAAAGAACCACACTCATGACGGTTACGGAGGTAGGCCCACCAGGGTAGTTACATAACCTCTAAGTGGAGGTCCCACGTGCTCCAAGAATCACCAGATCCCGAGATCCAAGGAAGATCATGGTGAGAATGGGAGTTTCCTAAATCCAAGCTCCAAGAAAAGGAAACAAACAAAAGATGAAGGATTATCTTAGATCCCCCAACCATTATAAATAGAGAGCCCAGATGCTCATGTAATTCATTCAATAATCAATAAAGAAATTTCATTACTTCACAGTGTGGACTTCGGTTTTTCCCAATTTCACTAAGTTCAGAGTTAGTCTTGTAGTTGTGCCCTTGGAGAATATCTCTCCGGCAGAATTCTTCGCTCAACAGATTGGCGTCGTCTGTGAGAACTGGAGAAAAAAGACCTACAAAGATCCCACCATGACCAACAGCAGAAATCAATCTAGGACTACTAGAGCCGCCGCCGTCGTAGCAGCGGCTATTGCCACTCCGACACCCCCCGTTGCTATCCAGGAGGAGACCTTGCCTCACCCTGTCGGCTCATGTCGGGGGGTTGAGGATCCTATCCCGGAGGACAATGAATTACCATGTCAGGAGGGGTCTCATCCAGGATTTTTGGGGGATCCACTGCGGTACGTGAAGGTGGAACAGTTCGATGCAATGCAGACCCGCTGGGAAGATAAGATGGAGTAGATGATGTAGATGCAGCGTGATCTCTTTTAGGGGATCCCAATACCCCCACCACCACCACAGGACAGGGAAAGATCTCCATCCCTGGGGCATGGTGAGAACCATAGCAACGCTAACAACACTCGACAGAGAAACAAGGAGGTGCAGCAGAACGCCAAGAATCAAGATTCTCAGATGACCAAAGTCGAACAGGCCCTGAACAAAAAAGTCTAGGAACTCCAAGACCAGATCCAAGAAGTCATACGGGGGAAGAACCAGGCCCCTAGTTATAACTTTCACTTCACCACGGATCTGGCATTCACGGATGAGGTACGGTTTGAACCTCTCCCAAAGGGGTTCAAGATGCCAACCAAAGAATAATACGCAGGCAGCACGGATCTGGAGGACCACTTGGAAATCTTCAAGTCCCTACTGTTCTTTCAGGGCACCTCAGACGCTATCATGTGCAGAGCTTTCCCTTCCACTCTGAAAGGAGCGGCACGACAGTGGTTCTCACGACTTCCCTCATGCTCCCTTTCCAATTTCATCGACCTGGGCGGGCCTTCTTGGCCCACTTCGTGAGCAGCAGAGTTCACAAGAAGATAGTTGCCAACCTTCTAGCCAGAAAGTAGTGCCCCGATGAATCCATCATGGGCTTTCTTACAAGATTCAATAAAAAAGCCTTAGAGGTACGGAACTTGGACCAAGTGGTGAAATTCTAGGCATTGCGTAGCAGCATCCGAGATGTCGAATTGAAAAAGTCCTTGATCATGGAAGAGCCAGGAGATATGTATATGCTATTCTCATGCTGTGAGAAATATATCAATTTGGCCAAAGTTCTTGTGGCCGGGAAGGAAAACAAACCTGAGAAGAAAGCCCAAGAAAAGAAGGACGAGTCCGCCCGAGAAGCCGGTTCAAAGCGCAGCTGAGATGACAAAGACGATAGGAGAAAGAAGGATGATAGAAAAGCCAGGGTTCCCAAAGCCACTGATCAAGAGTCAGAACCAATCTATACGGCCCTCACTCATACCCTCACTCATATCCTGAATGAGATAAAGGACCAAGTGACCCTGCGCTGGCCTGCCAAGATGGTGAAACCTGCGCATGAGCGCAATAAGAATAAATATTGTCAGTTTCACCAGGACCACGGCCATGACACTAAAGAATGCAGGCAGCTGAAGGACGAGATAGAAGCCCTCATATAAAGGGGACGCCTGGGCCAGTTTGTCAAGAAAGAGGGAATCGACAAAAGATAAGATTATCGTGCTCGAAAACCTGAGGGAAGACAAAGATCGCCTGCTAGGGCCGATAAGGAAGAACAAACTCGAGGTAAGCCCCATGCAGAGAATGCACCCTTGAGAGAAATAACCACCATATATGGAGGACCGGGCATGGGAGGAGAAACTTCCAACTCCCGAAAACATCATGCTCGAAATGTGCTCCACACCGAGATGTCAGATAAAAGGAGGACATATTAGTGCATAACCTTTTCTGATGAAGATCTGGCTGACATCCAATCTCCTCACGATGATGCACTGGTGATCAAGATGATCATTGCCAACTGCATGGTAGGAAGAATGATTATGGACAACGGGAGTTCGGCTGACATCCTGTACTATGATGCCTTCGAGAAAATGCTCCTGAAACTTGAGATACTGAAGAGAGTAGAATCCCCCCTGTACGGGTTCAATGGGGCCCCAGTACAGTCAAAGGATCGATTAAGCTGCTCATGACTGTGGGGATGGAGCATAAGCTTGCTATGGTGAAGATGAACTTCTTGGTGGTGAAAGTGAATTCCATGCATAATGGAATACTAGGGTAGCTAGGGCTCAATGCACTACAGGCGATAGTTTCCACCCCGCATCTAATAATGAAATTCCCAACTGACCATGGGATAGGAGAGTGCAGGGGAAGTCAGGTAACTGCCCGGAGATGCTATGAAGGATACTTGAGAACCAAAGGAAAGGAGCCGCAAATGCTCTTAATCAATCTGGATGACATCCGAGATGTCATCGAGCAAGAAATAAATGAACCCGCGAAGGATCTGGTCCCCGTAGAAATCGTTGAAGGAGATGCGAAGCATACCATGCAGACAGGCGCAGGGCTGAAGGATGAGAGAAGAACCGCCCTCATAAATTTCTTGAGGACAAATGCAGATGTATTCACGTGGTCAGTGACTAATAGGCCTGGAGTAGACCGCGAGTTGGCCGAGCATAGGCTCAGCGTATACCCTACAGCCAAGCCGGTATTCCAGAAGAAGAGAACCTTCACCCCCGAGCGATAGGAAAAAGTGATCGAGGAAGTGACTATGCTGTTGGAGGCTGGTTTCATTGAGGAGGCCATCTACCCACAGTGGCTCTCCAATGTTGTAATGGTGCCAAAGCCCAATGGCAAGTGGCGAATGTGTATTGATTTTACTGATTTGAATAAAGCTTGCCCTAAGGACTATTACCCTTTGCCTCGCATTGATTTACTAATAGATGCCACGGCGGGTCATAAGATGTTGAGTTTCATAAATGCCTATTCAGGATATAACCAGATCAAGATGTATGAACTTGATGTCTTAAAGACTTCTTTCATTGTGGGGAGGGATACATACTATTATACCCGCATGCCCTTCGGGTTAAAGAACGCCAGGGCTTCTTACCAACGCTTGGTGAACTACATTTTCAAGCACCAGATAGGATGAAATATGGAAGTATACGTAGATGATATGTTGGAGAAGAGCCTAAAGGTGGAGGACCATATTGGAGATCTGGATGAGGCATTTCAAGTCTTAAGGAAGAGCCAGATAAAGTTGAACCCAACTAAGTGTGCTTTCGGTGTCACCTCAGGAAAATTTCTTGGTTTTATGGTCTCAAAAAGAGGAATAGAGGCAAATCCTGTGAAGATTAAGGCCATACTAGAGATGCGCCCACTTGGAAGAGTTAAGGAGCTATAAGAACTCATCGGGAGGATAGCGGCGCTGGGAAGATTTATCTCAACCTCGGGTGATCGTTGCTTACCTTTTTTCAAAGATTTGAAGAACTGACCATGAGAGAGGGAAGCTAAGGGAACCAAGCTCACCTTCAAATGGACAGAGGAATGTCAGACTGCGTTCATGGAATTGAAAAGGTACTTGGCGCAACTACCCCTTCTGACCAAACCGGAACCTAGGGACACATTACATCTATACTTGGCTGTTACCACGGTAGCGATAAATGTCGTGTTGGTCCGAGGAGCTGGACGGTCCCAGAAATCGATCTATTATGTTAGCAAAGTGCTTCTAGACACATAAACCAGGTATAACAGTGTGGAGAAATACGCTTATGCGTTAGTAACAGTGGCCCGAAAGTTGAGACCATACTTCCAAGCCTACACCATTGAAGTGGTCACCAACCAACCTTTGAAGAAGATATTAGCCAAACCCGACCATTCGGGAAGTTTAGTAGCATGGTCGGAAGAGTTGGGAGAATTTGATATCCAATAAAAGCCTCGAACTGCCATTAAGGCTCAAGCTCTAGCAGATTTCATTGTAGAGTGCACATTCCTTGAAGAAGAAATCTCCTCAAGCGAGGAGCCTGGAGAACCGACAGAAGAGTGGACGCTGTTCGTGGACGATTCATCCAGCGCACATGGGTGTAGTGCAGGATTGATATTAACAAGCCCTGGAGGGTTCTTAGTACAGTATGCACTAAGGTTTGAATTCCAGACAACCAACAATGGGGCAGAGTATGAAGCCCTGATTGCCGAACTAAAATTAGCACAGAGTCTGATGGTAAGAAATATTGCCGTCCACAGTGACTCACATCTGATAGTCAATCAGGTCAAGGGGGGGTATGACGCAAAGGAACCGCGCATGGCACAGTACCTGAGCAAAGTGCATGACCTGATCACCAAGTTCAGCCACTTCAAGATACTCCAGGTGCCTTGAGCATAAAATGCTTCGGCAGATGCCCTTTCAAGGCTGGCCACCTCAGATTTTCAAGACTTGGGCAGAACTGTATACATAGATGTGCTCGGTGCTCCATGTATAGAGCAAATAGAGGAGGTACTGCCAATTGATATGGAACCCTATTGGATGGATCCTATAGTAAACTATCTCCAAGAGGGCACATTGCCTACTGACAGGGAGGAAGCAAAGAAAGTAAGAATGAGGGCTGCACGGTACATGATGATAGGAGTACTCTATAAAAAGGCATTTGCCATGCCGTACTTGAAATGTCTCCGACCAACTGAAGCGGAGTATGTTCTGCGAGAGATACACGCGGGCATTTATGGACAACACCTGGGGGGCATGGCGCTTGCCAACAAAGTCATCAGACAAGGATATTTTTGGCCCTATCTCCGCAAAGAAGCGATGAGATTTGTTTGCTAATTCCTGAAATGTTAAAAGTTTGCACCTGTCACACGCTAACCTATAACAGAACTCACCTCAATTTCGAGTCCATTACCCTTTGTGCAATGGGGCATGGATATACTGGGACCTTTTCCCAAGGCATCTGGGGGCAAACAATTTGTAGTTGTGGTTGTGGATTATTCCACTAAATGGGTGGAGGCAAAAGCTTTGGCAATGATTTCTGTGGCAAAGGTGTGGAAATTCTTCCTTCACTCAGTCATCTACAGATATGGAATACCAAGAACTCTCATCACTGACAATGGTAAACAGTTTGAGCAAAAATTCAAAGAGTTTAGTGATCAATATGAAATCCAACTAAGGAAGACCTCAGTTACCCACCCCCAATCCAATGGACTAGTAGAGGTGATGAATAAAATTCTACTAGATGGAATTAAGAAGAAGCTGGAAATAGCCAAGGGATTGTGGGTGGAAGAATTGCCTAACATTTTATGGGCATATCAAACAACAACAAGGCTGGCGACTGGTAAAATGCCCTTTATGTTGGCATATGGTACAGAGGTAGTAATTCCTGTTGAGATAGGAGAAACGTCCATGAGGGTGCAATTCTATAATCCTGAAGTTAATGATGAAGAATTAAGGGTAAACCTAGATCTACTGGAGGAGATTAGAGAAACAGCTGGGGTAAGAAATGTGGCTCATCAGCAGCGAACGACATGTCACTATAACTAAAAGCTGAAAGTCAAAAGATTTCAACAAGGAGAATTGGTCTTACGCAAGTTAGAAGCTTCAAATCTGAGGTCTATGGAAAAATTAGCACCCAACTGGGAATGACCATACATAATCTCCAAACAAGTGGCACCAGGGGCCTTTCATTTGGAGACCCTGGAGGGGGTACTCATACCATGGTCCTGGAATGCAGAGAATTTGCGAAAATTCTACCAATAAGGTCAGGTTGTTTAATTTCAGTTTTTATTTGTTTAAAGCAAAGAGTTTTTTTTTTGGAAATGTTAGGCCACGACCAATAAAGACATCCGCAGCTGATCAAACAATTAATAGCAATGATCTGTTCTTGCAATTATTCTTTTCATATGTGGTTATTTCTGTTACTAAGGAAGTGCCAGCAATTAACATAATGGTGAGTTGCACCATAGAGGCATTTCCCCAATCAAGGTGATGGTCATCCGACTATAATGGTGAGTTACACCATAGGGGCGTTTCCCCAATCAAGATGATGGTCATCCGACCATAATTGTTACACCTGCGCCCAGATTTACTATTTAATAATGATTTCTCTCTCGTGTGATGTATAGATTCTACTGCCGTGTATGCTAGCGAGTTGTTTTCACTTGTGGTCAAACCTGGCCACAAGATTATTGACCAGTTCATGGGCCTGCCTGTGGAGGAGAGGTTCCTCAATCGACAGTGGGAAAGATTTATCGATGGTGATTTCATTGATCATCCTCCTAGCACGAGTCCACAAAGTGAGGAGTACCGAAAGGTGTTCCTCGTGTCCCCACAGTTAGATACTTCCTTTGGTGATGAGCTTAGTAACGCGATCGGGAAACTGTTCGGGATCACGAAGGATGCGTTGTGATGGCTAAGGGGTAAGACATTAACCTTGTGAAGGATACTGTACCCCACTCTAGTTGACCTTGAAGTGCGGGCCAAAACCTGATCGAATTCCTTATGTTCCTGCCCTTGCAGCAGTTACGGACACATGAGCGGACTCACCAAGACTGAATCCACTCGTTAGTCCGCTAGTGCTATTTTTGGACTCTCTGTGTTTTCCTTGCCTGGGACCCACACCCCGTGCCTTGGACATCCTATTTTAGCCTTTTGGACGAGGTTGGTCTCATTCTGGTTCCCTTGGTTTGTGGGTTTGCCATTTGGGTGGACCCATTGGCTAAATAAATCTCTTAATGAGTTTTGACTCACTAAGCCCCAAATCCAAACAGACCTTCAGAGGGAGATTAGTCTTAAAACCAAGACTTATCCCTTAAGTCTCATTTACTTCTCCACCTACCTAGAACGTTGGAGCTGTGGGAGCATTGAAGACTTAGAGAAGAGGTTTGAGAGGTTGTGGAGGTGGAAAACATTGATTGATCCAACCTTAAGGTAAATGACCTCACCTACCTCTCTCTCTCTTCCATTATCGGATTCGGAGATCCTTTCGGGACTGAAACCTAGCTTGGGGATTCCCCATGAAAACCTAATAAACCCTAGATAATGCCCCTTTAAGACTCACATTCCCTGTTCTAGATGCATTCATGGCCTTTGAATGATTCTTTTGCTGTTCAAGCATCTAAACCTAGCCTTGGTTTGGGAAGGACCTTGGTGATGGACCTAAGTCCCTTAAATTCTCTTATCTCCTTAGAGAGTCATATGTATTGGACCTCCAACGAAGGTTTGAGCTCACCTCCCCAACCCCAAGACCCTTATGGATCCATGAATGAAGGGTTGGAGGTGATTTTGCAGCTTTTCAAAGGAAGGGCAGCGGACGAACGACCAGACGCACTATCGTGTATCCGTCCATTAGTCCGTTCAACCTAACCTGGTTGTTCCTCTGGGCGGAGTTACGAGGGGACCCACCTGGATTGAATCCCTCGAAACCTAGAATGCTTAGGTTGCTCTCGGGTGTGTCTCAGGGTTGGTAGAGATGCACGAGTGGACCCACGTTCCGCAACCACCCATGAGTCCGTTCCATATATTTTCTGGGCATGACCTGGATGGATCAACGATCAGACTCACCTGTCTGACTCCGTTCCTTCATCTGCTCTTGCTGTCTTGACCCAAACTTTATTTAATTTATTGGGACCCTTTGTGGGACCCACCTATATACTCCTAAAATTACTTTCATGCGTTCTCAGACTTTAAAATCTGTGCGGGAGTGCGTGCACTAGAGAAAACCTCATCGAACGGCAAACCAACAAACAGTGAGTGGATTCTGGGTGATGATTGGGTTTGACATATACATATATAGATGTAATCGTAGGGAATATATAATGGTTTATATACTTGCATTCATTCTTACCATGTTGCATTTGCATATAAAACCATGTCGGATATGATTAATGAAATGTTGATGTGATGCTTTATGCTATTATATCGGGTTACGGTGCCGGGGCCCCAAAAATTCTTACTATTATTGAGTGCCATCTTGGTCTGTATGCGCCGTGTCGTGTTGGTACCCGGGTGCTAGATGGAATAGGACGTTGATGCACTCGAAATACCTCTCGGGATAATAGAAATGCATGTAGTATATCTGTGGTTAGGGTTTATACTCCCATATGCTATGACTCTTGCCAACAGGGGTTTATTTGTTGGATAGTTGGAGCACCTGAGGTCTATGGAGGTGGGAGAGGCCAGGTCAGGGGTAGTAACGGCTATCGGGGTCTGCCATGGGTAGTCATGATGGCTTCTTCTGACGCAGGTCCCTTGTGATAATTGAGGTTTCACTGGGGCAATAAGATAAGTGACCCTCAGTGTCTCCTGAGTTATCACATTAACATATACCATGACTTAGACTGCTTGGTGGGAAAATTTATAATTAACATTTCATGCATTATGGACTATGTGGGATTGTATGTATGTGCACTCCCCTTTCCCCTCATTGGCTCAGTGGAACTAACTCCCTGTGTACATAATTTTTAGATTCTGATGTAGGTGATGGATATTTGGCCGGCCTAGATGTACAGTCGATAGATTATGATTGTGTTGGTATAGAGGAGCCAGAGTACGTGTCGGAGGAACACGGCGATGGTTGCCCTTGTGATGATTGTGCTTATGGGCACTGAGGTTGTTGGGGTGTTGACCCCTCCTTTTGATTCTTTTGGGGCATTGTGCCCATTATGAACACTTTCTATAATAACTTATTATAGTTTTGAGTAGTTATGTAATGGTCAGCTGACGTTAGTTCTACCATTATATTATCACTTAGATGGCTGAACATACTATAACTACTTATGTAATTAAATGTTTCTGCACTTTATAACTCTGACAATGACTGGAATATTTATTCCTTTTTGCTCAAATGTATTTATTTGGGTGGTGACTATGCGCTGGGACACTGTGTCGTTGATCCTGGTAGGTATTTGGGTGACGTGTTATCCTAATCACCCTCTTGATTATACTTATGGCATAAGCTTGGGATAAGGGCGTGACAGCATGGTATCAGAGCGTGATGCTCTGCACTAGCCATGGTTCACCAAAGGCTCTTGATTTACGCTACATAATAGGGTCTAAATTAAAAGCTTTCAACAAGCATAATTGGAATGTGTGCAAAACATAGGAGGAAGACTAGTTAGGGAGCAATCCGGAAACATAGCAGATAATAGGGATAACATGAGAGTTAAGAGTTAATATATATATGTATATATTTGGGTAAGTCCTATACATTTCCAGTTGTTTGTTACTCAACCCCCCTAAGGAGACCACATAAAAGAGATCCAAAAAGATAAAGTTCTAAAACTCTAGCTGGAAGAACCATAATTAGAAAAAAAAAAAGAGAGAAAAGAGCAAGTAAATAACAAAACAAAGTATTGTTCCCAAATTGTCCACAAAACCATAAAAGAAACTGAACTTAAGAAAAGCCAAGAGAATTTCATCAGACCCGGGGTCTAATCCCCCATTCCACCATCATTATCCTTGCCATCATCATCCTCGCCTTCATAGTAGAGATATGCATTGATGTCCTTCTCCATCCTCTCCAGGCGATGGTTGTATGAAGTGAATTGCCCGTGGACACCTATAAAACCATCCAGCATATCTGAATTTAGCCTGGCCAGGTTGAGATTCATCTGATGTAGTGCACTCAGAACTGTACCCATCTTTGAAGTTCCAGAACTGGAGGCACCAACAACATACTGCACTGGCACCTCTCCCTCATCCTCTTCACTTGCCTCTGCACCTGCATCTTCACCACCTATTGGGACCACTGGCTCCCCATCGCTGTAAGTGTTAACTACAATTTTTATGCGAGTCAGGGAATTCTTTCCAAAAGGTTCCTTAAAGCTTTCGCATGGTGGCTCATCATTCAGGTTAACCTGAAAATGTTGGAAGATGCGGGTTAGAAGCCTCCCATAAAGAAGGGTTCTCAATCCTGGATTTGAACTGGACTTGCTCCATGTGCCTAATGATGACATAAAGCAGACTTATTTGGTTTCCCTGATGCAGATAGTACCCCAAGGTAGCAGACATGAGAGAAGGGTTTGTGCTGTGCCCTTTGATAGGCACTAGGTTTGACTTGACTATCATGGTCAAGATCCTTTGAGAATAACCAAACTTGGTCAAATTCACCCGAATTTTGTGCCTGTTATGGGTCAGGGTCTCATACAGGTGTTCATACTCTGCCAAACACATGCAGGACAAAGGATCTCTTGTAGGCAGGTGATACACCCGAGCACCCATGGAGCTGATCCCTAGAATTACCCCTAGCTCTACCTTGTTGAAGGAAATGTTGACTCGCTTCACAAAGGAATTAATCCAAAGCATCTCCAGGTTTTCTTGCACTATGGTCATGTTGGCATAAAAATGCCAGATCAGTTTGGAGTAGTAATGTCTTGGCAGGACTAGCATGTTGGACCACCCCAAGTACTCAAATCTTGGCTTCTTCCTATCTCAATTTTTCATTCTCGCAGTGTTTGGGTGTACAAGTTCTCCACCTCTGCGGATATGAAGAAGTTGGCATCATATGGGACTGGGACCGGGGCTGGTGCTGCAGCAGCCGTAGGAGCCCTGTTTCCTCGGGTTCTGAGAACCATTTTCCTTAAACTTAACCTACACACATTCAAAAAAATAAAATAAAAGAGACAACGTGAGTGATTAATCACTCCAAATGTAATAAGAACATGAAATTTGAGCATAAGAAAACTTGATGAGCAATGGACTTTTGAAATAAGATATGTATATATATATATATATATATATATACATATCATGAACTTGGAGGAGTGGTATTGTAATAAGAAATCAATCAACAAACTATGCAAGCATTAAGTTTGTATAAGGAATTAAAGGGAGATAATATACACACATTCCAGGTTGAGGATGACCCCATCACAAATGACAAGATAGGGATTTCCTCAAATTTCCATGAATACATTGATGATAATTCTAGACAAGAATTATTACAAGGATATAATAACAATATACCCATGTAAGATGGGGAGAATGAGAAATAGACTTCATGTCCTAGAACTAAACCACCAAAACTAGGGAGAAAATTTCAATTTTGGCAAGGGCTTGGCTAACCCTAGCCCAAATCGATGGGGGTATACATGGTTAAATAGGTTCACAAATAGATCAAGAGTAAAAGGGATAAGAAAAATAGTATCTCCACATACATCAAGTAATCAAACACAATGTGAAGAGAAAGGGAAGGAAACATGAACAAAAACCCTAAGAGGAAAACTAAAACAGGGCCAAGAAACCAAAGGAGGGATAGAATCGCTTACAACGTGAGTGATTAATCACTCCAAATGTAATAAGAACATGAAATTTGAGCATAAGAAAACTAGATGAGCAATGGACTTTTGAAATAAGATATATATATATATACATATCATGAACTTGGAGGAGTGGTATTGTAATAAGAAATCAATCAACAAACTATGCAAGCATTAAGTTTGTATAAGGAATTAAAGGGAGATAATATACACACATTCCAGGTTGAGGATGACCCCATCACAAATGACAAGATAGGGATTTCCTCAAATTTCCATGAATACATTGATGATAATTCTAGACAAGAATTATTACAAGGATATAATAACAATATACCCATGTAAGATGGGGAGAATGAGAAATAGACTTCATGTCCTAGAACTAAACCACCAAAACTAGGGAGAAAATTTCAATTTTGGCAAGGGTTTGGCTAACCCTAGCCCAAATCGATGGGGGTATACATGGTTAAATAGGTTCACAAATAGATCAAGAGTAAAAGGGATAAGAAAAATAGTATCTCCACATACATCAAGTAATCAAACACAATGTGAAGAGAAAGGGAAGGAAACATGAACAAAAACCCTAAGAGGAAAACTAAAACAGGGCCAAGAAACCAAAGGAGGGATAGAATCGCTTACCTTGAAGTAGGGGAGATGGAATTTGGGATTGAATAAGCCAAATCCACAGCCTTTGGGGCAACAAAACTTGAGCGGACGAAGTTTGGGCACCCTTGCTCTGTTCTCCCACTCCTAACCAACCACCCCAAAATATGAAACTGAACTGAGCGGTTTCTGTTTTGTTAAAATTTATCGAGCGGACGCACGAACGGACTCACTAATCATGAATCTGCTCGTGGATCTGCTAAGGCTGGAAACTTTGACCTTTCATCTTCTATGTTGAGCGGACAAACGAGCGGAACCACGATACGAGGATCCATTAGTTAATCAATTTGACTCAATTCCTCTCGGCCACTGGGCACCTTGAGAATGGACGAAGGAGCAGACTCACGTTCTGCATCCGCCCGTTAGTCCGCCCAAGCTAATTTTGCGAACGGAGCCACGATCGAACTCAGAGGAATTGATCCGTTTGTGGATCCGTTCATGTTCTAAAGGGCTATTGGCCTATATTTTTGGCCTAGCCTCCTCCTTAGGATTCTTGTTGCCTCTGTGTGTTGGAACACACATTTTCTTGTGCATTTATATGCTCTTTCTCTATATTGTGCTTATTCCTCTCTTCCTTGTGCTAACATATGGGGCATCTTAGTTTATCAAGTGCTAAAACATGGTCAATACTCGCAATCGGAATCGTTCCCCTCCTACGGATGACACCGGTGATGTTTTTGAGGAAGGTTTGCCTGCACCTCCTACGGTGAGCACTAATGCCGATGTCGTAGTGCTCTTGGGGAATATTCTTCATGATATGCGGAGAGAACATTGGAATTCCTAAAATGAGCAGTGCGCTTTTATACGTGATGTGATTGCCCAGCTTCAAAATGCTGGTAGGGAAGGACCAAGGGTACCACCTCAGGTGCACAAAGTCCCGAATCCCCTGGCTAATGTCCCTCCCATCATTCCTCCTCTTGGGCTGGCTGCAAATGAAGTTCCTGCAGCACAGGTGAACCAAGATCCACCTGCCCCTCCTCCGGTTGCCCTACCGGTCAGAAATGTGGTACCGGAATGGGTTGATGCCTCTAAACTCTCTGAGAGGTTTCAAAAGCATCATCCTCCCACTTTTTACAAGCTGATCCATGACTCAATATTCCCGGCCACTTGGATATGGGATCTCAAGAGAATCTTTCAAGTACTACCATGTAATGATCTCGAGAAGATCCGATGTGCTACTTTTCAACTTCGAGGCGACGCTGATGTATGGTGGCGTTCCTCGAAGGGTCACTTCTGGGCTAAATATCCCAATGCTACTTGGGCTCAATTTAAGGAAGCTTTTCTCGAGAACTACTTTCTAAGAAAAAGGAAATTGAATTCATGAACCTCAGTCAAGGATTCAAGTTGGTCCTTGAGTATTAACAACTCTTTGAGGAGTATTTCTATTTTGCTCTGACTCAATTGAAGACTAAGGATGTGAACGCGAGAAGGTTTGAAAGAGGACTTAGAGCCAGTCTGAGTACTACAGTGGTGTTACACAAGTACCCCACCTATGCGGAGGTGGTTGAAGCTGCTAAGCTGATAGAAGATCAGTAGAGAGAGAATTATTGGGCTATCCAGGCAGGCAAGAGGCCAATGCCATCTCATGACTCCAGGGGACCTAGCAAGTTCCAGAGAAGAGGGCCTTATACCAATGCAGCCACAATTCAGTTTCGTAGACTTGATTCGGCTCAAGTGCCTAAATTTGTATCTGCTTCTCATTATGGGGCTCAGATTCTTATTTGTTACAACTGCAAGGAGTCTGGTCATATGGCCAAGGATTGTCCACAACCATGACAATCGGGTTCGTGGCCGATTGTGACTTCCAAACCACCCATAACCGACCTATTCATTATGTGAAGCTGAAGTGGTGCAACCGCACAAAAGAAGAAGCGTCCTGGAAGCCGAAGTGGAAATGTGAGCAAAGTACCCTTCCCTTGGATTCCTACAAGGTATGACAATTTCAGGGATGAAATTTTTGTAAGGTGGGGAGGATGTTACACCCGTGCCTGGATTTACTATTTTATAATGATTTTTCTCTCTTGTGATGTGTGGATTCTGCTGCCGTGTATGCTGGCGAGTTGTTTCACTTATGATCAAACCTAGCCACAAGATTATTGACCAGTTCACGGGCCTGCCTATGGAGGAGAGGTTCCTCAACCGATAGTGGGGAAGATTTATCGATGGTGATTTCGTCGATCATCCTCTTGGCATGAGTCCATAAAGTGAGGAGTATCGAAAGGCGTTCCTGTGTCCCCACATTTAGATACTTCCTTTGGCGATGAGCTTAGAATCACGATCAGGAAACTATTCGGGATCACGAAGGACGCATTGTGATGGCTGAGGGGTAAGACATTAACCTTGTGAATGATACTGTACCATACTCTAGTTGACCTTGAAGTGTGGGCCAAAACCCGATCGAATTCCTTATGTTCCTGCCCTTACAGCAGCAACGGATGCACGAGCAGACTCACCAAGACTGAATCCACCCGTTAGTCCGCCCGTGCTATTTTTGGACTCTATGTTTTCCTTGTGTGGGACCCACACCCCGTGCCTCGGACACCTTATTTTAGCCTTTTGGACGAGGTTGGTCTCATCCTTGGTTCCCTTGGTTTGTGGGTTTGCCATTTGGGTGGACCCATTGGCCAAATAAATCTCTTAATGTGTTTTGACTCACTAAGCCCCAAATCCAAACAGACCTTAAGAGGGAGATTAGTCTTAAAACCAAGACTTATCTCTCAAGTCTCATTTACTTCTCTACCTACCTCGAACATTGGAGCGGTGGGAGCATTGAAGACTTGGAGAAGAAGGGTTTGAGTGGCTGTGGAGGTGGAAAACATTGATTGACCCAACCTTAAGGTAAATGACCTCACCTACCTCTCTCTCTCTTCCATTTCCAGATTCGGAGATCCTCTTGGGACCGAAACCTAGCTCGGGGATTCCTCATGAAAACCCAACGAACCCTAGATAATGCCCCTTTGAGACTCACATTCCCTGTTCTAGATGCATTCATGGCTTTGAATGATTCTTTTGCTGTTCAAGCATCTAAACCTAGCCTTGGTTTGGGAAGGACCTTAGTGATGGACCTAAATCCCTTAAATCCCCTTATCTCCTTGGAGAGTCATATGTATTGGACCTCCAACGAAGGTCTGAACTCACCTCCCCAACCTCAAGACTCTTATAGATCCATGAATGAAGGGCTCGAGGTGATGCTCTTCGCAACTTTTCAAAGGAAGGGCAGCGGATGAATGACCGGACTCACTGTCGTGTATCCGTCCATTAGTTCATTCAGCCTAACCTGGCTATTCCTCTAGGTAGAGTTACGAGCGGACCCACCTAGATTGAATCCGCCCGAAACCCAGAATGCGTAGATTACTCTCAGGTGTGTCTTAGGGTTGGGACGGATGCACGAGCAGACCCACGTTCTGCAACCGCCTGTGAGTCCGTTCCATATATTTTTTGGGCATGCCTGGATGGATCAACGATCGGACTCACCTGTCTGACTCCGTTCCGTCATCCGCTCCCGCTGTGTTGACCTAAACTTCATTTAATTTGTTGGGACCCTTTGTGGGACCCACCTATATACTCTTAACACTATTTTCACAGGTTCTCAGACTTTGAAATCTGTGCAGGCGTGTGTGCACTAGAGCAAACCTCACCGAACGACAAACCAACGAACAACGAGTGGGTTCTGGGTGATGATTGGGTTTGACATATACATATATAGATGTAATCATAGGGAATATATAATGGTTTATGTACTTGCATTCATTCTTACCATGCTACATTTGCATATAAAACCATGTCGGATATGATTGATGAAATGTTGATGTGATGTTTTACGTTGTTATATCGGGTTACGATGCCGGGTATTGCCGGTGCTGGGGCCCAAAAAATTCTTATTATTATTGATTGCCATCCTGGTCTGTATGCGTCGTGTCGTGCTGGTACCTGAGTGTTAGATGGAATGAGACGTTGATGCACCCGAAATACCTCTCGGGACGATAGAAATGCATGTAGTCTATCTGTGGTAAGGGTTTATACTCCTATATGCTACGACCCTTGCCAACAGGGATTTATGTGTTGAATAGTCGGAGCACCTGAGGTCTGTGGAGGTGGGAGAGGCCAGGTCAGGGGTAGTAACGGGTATCGGGGTCTGCCACTGGGTGGTCATGATGGCTTCTACCGGCTCAGGTCCCTTGTGATAATTGAGGTTTCACTAGGGCGATAGGATAAGTGACCCTCAGTGTCTCCCGAGTTATTGCAATAGCATATACCATGACTTAGACTGCTTGTTAGGTGGAAAAATATGTAATTAACATTTCATACATCATGGACTATGTGTGATTGTATGTATCCCCTTTCCCCTCACTGGCTCAGTGGAGCTAACCCCCTGTGTACACAACTTTTAGATTCTGAAGCAGGTGATGGATATTTGGCCAGCCTAGATGTACAGTCGACGGATTATGATTGTATTGGCATAGAGGAGTCGGAGTACTTGTCAAAGGAACGTGGCGATGGTTGCCCCTGTGATGATTGTGCTTATGGGCACTGAGATTGTTGGGGTGTTGACCTCTGCTTTTGATTCTTTTAGGGCATTGTGCCCATTATGAACACTTTCTGTAATAACTTATTATAGTTTTGAGTAGTTATGTCATGGTCAGCTGACGTCAGTACTACTATTATATTATCACTTAGATGGCTGAACATACTGTAACTGCTTATGTAATTAAATGCTTCCGCACTTTATAACTCTGACAATAACTGGAATATTTATTCCTTTTGGCTCAAATGTATTTATTTGGGTGGGCCTTTGGGTGGTGACTATGCACTGGGACATTGTGTCGTTGATCCTGGTAGGTATTGGGGTAATGTGTGTTATCCTAATCACCCTCTTGACTATGCTTATGGCCTAAGCTTGGGATAGGGGCGTGACAATAATGGTGAGTTGCACCATAGGGTTGTTTTCCCAATCAAGATGATGGTCATTCGACCATAATGGTGAGTTGCACCATAGGGGCATTTCCCCAATCAAGATGATGGTCATTCGACCATAATGGTGAGTTGCACCATAGGGACGCTTCCCCACTCAAGATGATGGTCATCCGACCATAATGGTGAGTTGCACCATGGGGACATTTTTCCAATCAACACGATGATCATCTGGGCACAACGACAAGTAAAAAAAAAAAAGATGAAGAGCATAAGAAGCAAAAGCTCATCCGAAGGAATACAAATGAAAGATGCTCAGATAATGAAGTTCTTTTATTGATATGTCAAAATTCTAGTATAGGTACATGGGATAATTACAACATTAAAGTTAATACAGTTACAAGAGCCTATTTATGATCGAATATGCTCAGGTCCAGATTCAATTTATGATCAAATATGCTCAGGTTCATATTCAACTTCAGGAAGGAGAAAATGAGGCAAACTACAGATGCGCCTAAACCACAAGCCCGATCTGCCTTATTTGGATCCTCCCGAGCAGGACAATGAGTGATGCAGGAACCAGGGACCGAGGGGTATGAAACAGGTGTAGCCATACAACAATATCGGATAAATGGAAATCAACCCTGACATTTATGAGGCAGTTCCACCTGTTCCAAAGTGACCCTGAGATGTCAAGAGTGGATTGTTTTGCCAAATGGAAATCACCATCAGGGCATTTGGAAGCTCCTTCAAAGCACCAAAATAGCCCTGTTACCACTCCCCTACATCTGCAAGAAACGAGGAGCATGAAGAGCACGAGCGAGTCACTGATTTTGGTCCTCCAGTGCACTGTTGGTGCTAAATCCTCATACCTCAGATCCTTAAGAGGTTAGGGTCGGCAGGAAACAGCCCCCTCAAGACTCTCAATTTCTCTGATGTAACGTACCCACTCCAAGCATTGGCGAGGGCACGCTACACACAGAGAAGGCCCCAAAGCCAGGAAACACAAAGGACACTGCATGTCGATTGAGGATCGAAGCTGTGAGGGCCAATGTTGATTCAAGATTGAAGCCGAAAGAAGCATCTTTAAGCGGGTAAGCCTTAAAAAACTTGCAGCCTCTATATCTATAAAGACACCGGCAACCAAAGCGCCAGAGGAAACTAAGGGTTTCCATAGGAAAGCGAAAGGGTGGCGAGTGTAAAGAACCCATGGATTCGGGGGAAACAGGAGTGCAAGGAACAAAGGGCATAACCCCTATTTAAAGAACTAAGCGATGGTTCAAATTCGAAAAAGAATATCAAGGAACAACCACCCGAATTAAAGGGAAGTTATGTCCAACGGCACGTGCCCAAACCTTGTTGGTCCGGCACTGTTCCAAGAAAGGGAAATGGCACGATTATAGAAGCAGCGATTCGGCTTTTGCACCAGTTCCATTAATGATGAGTTAAGCTAAATGTTAGTCAAGATGAGAATAATAAATGTTTGCGTGGGGAATCCACAAGAAATCTCTGGGGAAGAGATCTGCACCATAATAGGTATCTATGTCATACGGAAGGACAAACATCACAAATGTAAGGGAAATTGTTGGATTGAATAGCGCAAGGCAAGAAAAACCAAGCAAAATCAATCTTGAAAGTTTACCAAGGAAAATCATAACTTTATTCCAAATAAGGGGTAAGTAGTGGCCACCCGAAGTACAGTATGAATATTCATAAATATTTGAGCTCAGGACGAGGAGGATTAGCGGGCAAGGGCCCAGGAACATTCTGAGGAAGATGCAAGAAAGGAATTAAAAGTGAAGTTGGATCTAATACGACCTCCCTTACAGGAACACGAGGGTCAAAACCTAACTTAATCTTCCCCCATTTGAAGTGGGGGGCAGCTTCATTTATCCTGTTGTATAAACGCTGGGCACCCTCTAAGGCCTTATCTTCATAGAAACATTTAAAGGCCACCAACTGAACCACATGCTCAATGGTAAGATTAGCTACAGCGTACTTTTCAGCCCAAAGATAATCAGCAACATTGTCTATAATATCTCGGGCAAACTCTAGCCTGGTTAGTAGATCTTCCTCCCAACGCTCGAGAGATTTAAGGTAATCGAGTTCACTCTCCAAATGAGAACAGTGTTTCCTCAGCACGTCATTGGCTTTGGTATACATTGTTATCCTAGATTGTAGTTCCTTCTCTCGCTCTGAAGCATCAAGTGGTGCAATACCGCATAAGGGAAGATTGCCCTAATAAAAAGAGAAAAGTTATGGTCGGATACATGAGAGCACAAAAAATAAGTGAATCATGGTCATCCTTCATTATAAATCCTAGTGGCACAAGCTTACACTCTCAAAAAAAATAAAAAAAAATTAAATAAATAAAAGGGGAGAGAATGAAACAACGACATATAACAAACGGCAGGAAAGTCAAACTACAGGAACGTTCTCAACATCTGGGATGGTTTGGGCGATGGCCAGATCATCAATGGGGGCTGGCAGGGGATTCTCATTTCTCTGCTCAGTGCTCTGGTTAGTGGCCTGCTCTAGGATCATCTCAGTCGGGACCTCAATCCCTATCTACCCAGGCATGGCAACAACAGTCTCCCCTGTGCCAACTTAGGAGCTTTACCCATCAACCATGGTCCTGACTGATGAAGGAATTTCAGAAGAAGAAGATGGACGAGGAATGTCCAAATGACCAACTGAGGACGCAGGCTCTTAGGTGCCAGACTTCAACCACACATGCATATTTTGCACCTCAGATATACCCTCGAAGTTAGAGTGTGGTTGCCTCTTTTTTACTTGTCGCCAGATAGAGTAGGCTGTTTTTAACAAGGCCAAAGAGGCTGTAGACATATGACTGATCTTGCAAGCCTCAGAATGGAGATATTCATCGATAGCCTTGGCCCCCACTTCCTCGATTTGGGCCTTCAAAGTAGCAATCTCGGCCTTCTGATTTTGGATCAGTTGCTCCTTCTTGGCCAGCTTCCCTTTGGCCTTCTATAAGAAGCAAAAGAGGACTTAGCCTCCTTCTCCACTTTCGTCCGCTTCTCTTCAGCATCCGCCAACGCCTTCTCAGTGGTCTTTTTTTCTGCTTTAAGGTCCACAGTCTCAGTGTTCAGGAGATAAATCCGTTCGTCACTATCCCTGGCGGCCTTCTTCAAATCCAACATTTCCTTCTCCGACTCCAAGTACACCGAGGTAATTTTTCTCTTACGTTCCACTAGCCCATAAACAAAGGCAAGCGCCTGGAGCAAAAAAAGAAAATCAACAGATTGAAAATGAGGGGTAATTAAAATACAAGATGAGAATGGAATGTCACCTCGTACGCCCGCGCAAGAGTTGACCTCTCCAACGTGTAGTCATCCATCTCAGACAACCAATCTTGGTCAGTTGGAGGAATGCAGTTCAGGGCCAAATTCTCAGCAGCAGCGACACTACCGATCACCCTCTGGTCATTACTAATCGACCACTTGGGGATGAATAAGTCCGTGCTTACTTTTTCTTTCCCCTTGTTCTTCTTCGTCTTATCCAAGGGTGGTGAATCCTTGAGAATTAAAGAGGATTCATCCTCCTGCCGTGTGATCAGACCAGAGGAGGAAGTCTTCCCCTTATCTAAAGAATCTACATTTTTTACACTTTGGGAAGGTGTGGGAGGAACCTTGGCGGGCCCCTTCTTTGAATGGCCCTTATCCTGCTTGGTCGGGAGTGCTTTTCTCTTCCTACTCTTGTCCAGAGGAGGGAGAACCTCATCCCCAGCCACTTGAAGGTTTTCGCTCTCCATAAATGCAGTAAGAGAATCTAGAGGAAATTCCACTAAAAAATAAATAAATAAATAAATAGGGTGAGAAAAAGTTAGACTCGCACGGAACATCATGGGGAAGACGAAATGAGGAATTCCCGAGATGCTTACCCCTCTCCAATTCGTTCATATTCAGAGCATTAATGGCCCCAGCTTTGACACGACTCCCGTCAGCCATCATCTTCTCCAAGGTCAACTGATCTTCAGAGTCCAAGGGCAGAATCCTATTCCCCACTATGGTGTTGGGATAACCCTAAATGGTGGGGGCACTTAGGCCCTTCACAAGCCGCCCAGAAGAACCTCTGCTTCCAACCATGAATGGTCGATGGGAGAGGACTCACAAATGGAACATCCCTCTGACAGAGGTAATACCACCTCAGATGACCACTATTTTGATTCAAGGTGAAAGATCTGATGAATAGAGCAGGAGAAGGACGTCAGCCTAGCTAAGTACACCTAATGATGAAGGCCCCCACACATCTCCAGCAGTTGGGGACTAGTTGACTGGGGGCAACCTTTGTTATACCCGCACCCGAGAGTATAATTAATTATTATTTCTTCCTCGTGACGTGTAGATATCATTGCCATGTATGCTGGTGACCTGTTCTCCATGATGGTCAAACCTAGCTACAAAATCATTGATCACGGTACGGGTTTGCCTGTGGAGGAAAGATTCCTCAACCGGCAGTGGGGGAAGTTCATCGATGGAAACTTTATCGACTATCCTTCGAGTACCAGCCTGGGAAGTGAAGAGTTAGGAGAGGGCATTCAAGACCGTCGCCTCAGTTGGACACATCATTCAGTGATGAGCTTGGCATTGCTGTGGCGAAGCTATTCGGAGTCATGAGGGACAAACCATGACGATTGAGAAGTAAGTTCCTAGCCCTTTCTTTGTTGGTTACCCTTTTCTTTGATGTCCTCGAAGTACGGGTCAAGGTTTGGACCGCTTGGGCTATTTTATTTGAGTAGGGAATATTTTGTTTGTGGGTCCCATTTACTTAGGGAGGCATGTGAGGAACTTATATTCCCATATTGTGTGGACCCCATCTTTTAGAAGACTTCTTTCCTATTTAGAACTAATGGGTTGACCCATTTAACTTAAGTGGCCCATTTAACTTATTGGACCTAAGAATGGGTTTTATTCTAATTGTGGCCCAACCAAATGGACCCTAAGTCTCACTTACCTTAAATAGAGCTAAGGGGCATTCATTTGGCCATTACTACTCCCATCTACCCCAAAAACGTGGAAGAGAGAAAGAAGGAAGGAGAAAAGGAGGAAGAAGGGTGGAGAAGCTTGGCTGGAGGCTTGAGACCTTACCTCTTGGAGCCCTCTACGTGGAGCTCCTCTACCTTGGGGTAGGTAAGCTATTAAAACCCACCTTTCTACTTCTATTTTGGGTTTTGGGGTTTGGGAAATGGGAAAATACTTGATCTAGGGTTCCACTTGGAACCCAAGGATCGATTGGAACCTATAACCTAGGCTATTGTGGAGTAATTGCACTCCATTGTCAGCCCTAAGGCTCACAATCTCATTCTATTTAAGAGATATAGGGTTTCTACCCTATAATGCTTTAGAATAGGTTCTTCTTGGATTCTCCTCTTGAATCCCTTGGGTTGTATGGACCTAATGAGGTCTTAGAACCCTGATAGACCTAAGGGGGAAGCTCCTTTGAAGTCTCCTTACCTTTAAACCCCTTGGGAAAGGAACCCTTGGTGAGAAACCCTTCGAAACTGGAGGTATGAGGTTTTACATACGATTTTAGGACCTGCGAGAAACCACCTTAAAATTCACCTCCCTGGTTAATCCCCTATTAAGCTCAGATTTATTTGCGGTTTCATGTTCTGAGAAAAATCAACCATAAAATCGCACTTGGCCGAGACCTTCTTGAGCCCCTGGTAATCTAGGATTTACATGCGATTTCAGGAATTGGGCATGAGACCACCCATAAAACCACCTTGCCTCTGAAATCTTATACTTAGGTTATTTATGGGATACCTTTTGGGAATCCTCCCCTTTATTTGTTTAACCCTATTCTCACTTTTTCTTTAGGTTTAAAATTTCCATCTTGTGACGTGTTACTTAATTGCGGTGACAACTTGTAATTTCGGGGCATAACCTATATTATGAGTGGGTTTGGTTATTGATTGGGTTTACTATTACTACTTGCATATGTACCATGCTATTAGTATACTTTATTAAGCATGATTGTACATTTTGCATACTTTTAAATATTGATTGATATGATGATGTTGTGGTTGCTTTCCATCTTTTGTTAGGTTAGGGTGCCAGTGAGTGCTGGTGCCGGAGTCCCGAATATATATATGAAATCCCTTATTAAATGTCATATTGAATTGTATGCGCCGTGCCGTGCTGGTACCTAGGTGCTAGATGGAATGGGACGTTGATGCAGCCAAAATACCTCTCAGGACGATAGAACTTGCATGTAGTATATCTATGGCTAGGACCTTTGTACCCTTATGCTACGACCCTTACCAACAGGGGTTTAGGTGTTGGGTAACCAGAACTCCGAATTCTGTGGAGGTGGGAGAGGCCAGTCATGGTAGTAATGGTTATCGGGGTTTGCCACTGGGTGGTCTTGGATGCTTTGACCGGCGTAGGCCCCTGGTGACAATTGAGGTTCATTGTGGCGACAAGTTAAGTGACCCACAGTGTTTCCCGAGTTGTCACAGTAGCATATACCTTTGACTTAGTATGTGTGATAGGTGAAAAATTTACTAACATAATGCATGCATCATTTGACTATGTGAATTGTGTGTTTATGCATCCCCATCCCCTCACTGGCTCAATGGAGCTAACCCCCTCGTGTACACACTTTTTAGATTATGATGCAGATGGTGGGTATCTCGCGGGACTTGAAGTCCAGCCCTCGGGATACGATGACATTGGTACGGAGGAGTCGAAAGCTGTGTTAGAGAACATGGCGACGGATGTCCATATGATGATTGCGCCTATGGGCCGTGAGGATATTTGGGACTTAATCCCTTTTCGATTATTTTGGGGCTTAGGCCCATGTATAAACATTTATTGTTATATCCTTTTGATAGTTATTAGATGGTCATGGGAAATGTATTTAACTATAGTACTTTATCATTTAGCCTTTGAACATCTTGTAACTATTTGATTTTATACGCTTTCGCAATACTACTGATCTTTGGAATATAATATTTCCTTTCCGCATTTTGATATTATATTGCATTAATATTGGTTATGACTGTGCATTGGGACACTGTGTCAGTGATCCAGGCAGCTTAGTAGGATGACATGAGTCGTCCTAGTCACCCTTTATATTGTATTATATTCCTTGTCAGGAATAGGGGCGTGACAACCTTATAATGTCTAAGGAGCCGAGCAACAAAGGAAGGAAGAGGATATTGAAGCCCTGCCTCGAAGGCATCTAGAATAAGACCCACCTCATGGCGCTGTGGTTGATTTAACCTATCCTCAGGGGACGGGACCCTGAGAACTACAGACTTCGGGATGGTATAGTCGTTTCGGATCTCTAATAGGTTATACTAGATCAGGATGGAAGGAATCTCATCCACCCCTTTTCCAATGGTGGGATCCTATTGCGGTTGGCGAACCCGATATCCCCTTCTTCCTAGTGATTTCTTGGAGGAAAGACTAGATGTACTAGCAGACACGCCAGAAGAACTCCTAGGAACCAATATGGGAATCCTAGAACTTGTAGTCTCCGCTAAGGAGGACCGAGATGGAGCCCCGAGGGATCCTTCCAGAGCTATTCCATGGTACAACTTCTCCCCCTCATCGAACAGGGACTCTACCTCTGGATTAGATTTCAAGGTTGAACTTTTCTTGGACTTCCCCATTCCCCTAAGATGAATAAAAAACACAGTTCAATGAAGGAAAAAGAGAAAAGAGCTTACTTGGGATGAGAAAGGTATAGTTGAAGAAAAAGAAGGCACAGAACAAAGCGACTGCAGAAGCTTGAAGAGATGTCTTTAGTAGAGAAACTTGAAAGTGATCAAGGAAGAAAATAAAGGGAAGGTAGAACATTTTATACCCTACGGGACATCGGCATAGCCCTCATAAAATCTAACTGTTCGACCCCTTTCGAACGGTTCAGATCCCAGGAAGAGGAAAAGATCGCCTTTATCAAAGAACACTGGGAAAGCAAGAAAGTTTAAATTCAAACTTTATGTCATCCCATCAATCACCTTTCAAAAAGTGTGAAAAACGGAAGATATTTCGCTGCCACATGCAAACAGCGGCTGGTGGCGGCACGATTATAAAAGGCCTACGGAGGATAAAAATGTCTTAAAGAAGAAATGATGTTAAAGGGAGCTGATCCTCAAGTTACCAACATCACCAACATACGACCTGAGCTCCATATGATCTAGCACAGGATACCGAGGACAAGTATACTCCCTATACCTTATCAAGGGTAAAGGGAGTAGGGGGCAAATGATATACCATATTCTGTACACCAATCTCGGTCTTACACGTGGCCCTTCCTGGACCACAAGCAAGAACAATTTATGAGTGTGCCTAAAAAGAACCACACTCATGACGGTTACGGAGGTAGGCCCACCAGGGTAGTTACATAACCTCTAAGTGGAGGTCCCACGTGCTCCAAGAATCACCAGATCCCGAGATCCAAGGAAGATCATGGTGAGAATGGGAGTTTCCTAAATCCAAGCTCCAAGAAAAGGAAACAAACAAAAGAGGAAGGATTATCTTATATCCCCCCAACCATTATAAATAGAGAGCCCAGACACTCATATAATTCATTCAATAATCAATAAATAAATTCCATTACTTCACAGTGTTGACTGCGGTTTTTCCCAATTTCACTAAGTTCAGAGTTAGTCTTATAGTTATGCCTTTGGAGAATATCTCTCCGGCAGAATTCTTCGCACAACATAATCAAATCAAACTAGAAACTAGAAAATCACAAATTAGAAGGAGAAGAAGAAGAGAATTTCATTAAAAACTGAACTAGAATAAGCCTAGAATTAACACACTTTTACAGCCCCCAAAGCATGGGCATTTATAAGAGAAGGAGGAGAAGAGGAGAGGAGAGGGAGAGAGCCCACGTTTTTGGGAGGCTCTCTCCTTCTAAAACCGTGGAGGCTTTGGAGAGAGTCCTCCCAAAAATAGAGATTCCCTTCTCCTTCCTTTACAAAAAACTTGAATCCCAAGGAAAAAAAAAAAAAGAAAAGGGAAAGTAGGAGAGATACAAAGCTTGGTCCAATAGACCTGCTATTTTCCCAAAAGTAGACTTTCCAATTTAATTCTTGTGCTTCATTTTCTTTGCAGGAGTCTTCTCCAAGTAAAGTGATCAAGGCATCTCCAATCTTTGACTTTTTAACCTTCTAAGGATGAGAGAATATTCTCCAAAAGATATCTATCCATAGTCAAATTCCTAAAATACCCTTGGAAAGTTGGAGGAGAGAGAGTGATGATTAGGATTGCACTCAGTAATTAATAAAATGCCCATGATGTCCTTCAAAAAAATCGTGGAGGTGCACCCTTTAAAAATCGTGGAATCATGTGGGCCATGTGTGCTCAAGTGTGGGTCCCCCATGTGTGGGTGGTAGCTCTTCTCTCTCTTCAAGATTTGAAAATCACAGAAGGGGTCCTGTACTTGCCATAAATCTCAGTCTTTAATTAAAAACACCTTCTTTAATGTCAAAAGTACCCTTAGGAAGTGACAGACAGGCTTGGGCTTGCATTCTAGCTCATTTCTGACCCATTATTCTTTCTTAGCCTGAAAAGAATAATCGCTTGCATGGTGGCCTAAACGAATGCGTAATTGCATTCCGTCATATCCGTCTTGCTCAAAATTTAGTCATCTTTACAGCCATGGAAAGAAAAATGATGACTTTACATGTAGATTCGGACATACAGCTCCCGATAGCTTAGAATAGCATAAAATAGCTAAAAACTTGAAAAGTACAGGAAAGCACCCGAGTAACTCTGTTCAATGTGGTAAAATGCATGCTTTATGCCCTAAGATTTCACACATAAATGTGCTCATCAGATTCCCACAAACTTGAACTTTGCTTGTCCTCAAGTAAACAAAACAAAAAACTAATCTAAAACACAAAAATCCTAACTCACTTTCGTAGGAATCACGGTTGCACTTAGCATGTGCAACAAGCCTTTAAACCCCTAGGTTACCCCTAGTGGACGAGTTGTGTTTCGTGGGTGTTTGCAGTGAATGTACACCCAAAATTCAATAAATCAAAAAGATGCTGCAAATTTTAATCATGGTATGAGTAGGACAGTGCACACAAGCTCTAAAAATTCTCAACTAAAGACCAAGGAGCCAAAGGTTCCCCCACACTTGAATTTTATCACCCCACATCAGATCAAGCAACAAGCATGTATCAAGATAAGGGATCTTCTCATATCTTCTGGACACTACTCACCTTTAGATAAACCACTAATAGCATCAATGGAACCAAAGACTCAGGCTTTGAGCATTTTTGACCATACTTTCTTTTCAGGCATTAAGGCAATAGCTTTTCTTTCACAACAGTAAACTCTATTTCTACTCCACTACTGTTCCTTGAATGACATGGTGGAGCATACACCAGACACCTAAGTACTTGGTAGCTTTGCTTTTTGCATATATCTATAAAGACATTAAGACATTGATGCTAGAGTTTTTGTTTTTTTGAGTTTCCTTCCAAGGAATTTTGAACAAGTCACCCTACTTCCTGAGGCACCAGTGCCCTGTCTAGTTCTAAGGAATTCCACTTTCCTTTCTTCTTTTTTTTTTTTTTTTTTTTTTCATTCACTTTCATGCCTTGCCACAAACAAATTGGTCTCAACTACTAGCTAAAAGATCAAAGGGTCCATTAAACACATAGAGGAATCTAGCCATCAAATGAAATATTGCTTATATTTTCCAACTCAGTCCCTCTCACCGGATTCATACCAATTACCGTCTTTAAAAAGGGATTTTTTTATTATTTCGTAAGCTAGGGCACCTAATTCCCTCTTTTTCTCGCTTCACAATCAAATAAATGTATGCACAAAATCAAAACTACTGCCACAATCAAAATTCACCACTTAAGTTCACACCTCCCACGCTTAATTCATGTAGTGTCCTCAATGCATGTAGAAATTAAAGAGTTAGGACAAGGGAGGAGATGAAGGGGGCTTACCAGATATAATCAACAAAGAGGATCATGAAGAGTCATGAGCTCTACAAAAAGTACTAGGGGCAGCAATAGAAATCTCAATCCATGGCCGGTAAATGTAGAAAGAGCTTCAGAACCAGAAAATACTCGACCATGAATTTTAGTAAAGCGTGAAATAACATGGAAGTTAAACACAAATGATAAATACCCAACAGGAAAATCTATCCTCATGGGACAGTGGAAAATGGAGGCAGTGAAAAATAGTCCATGTAGACAAATCCTCCCATTCCCTCCCATGGTCAATGCAGAATGTATGTCATTATCACAAAAACCAACCAAGAATGGATCGTAGTAAGCATAAAAAAGATCATGAATATCAGTAACCTCATCAAGATAATCATAAAAAATGGGAGGTTTACTCAAACCAATCCTACCAATAAAACTATCCGCCCTTTCCATAACTTGGGTTGACAAATAAGGATCACGATAATATGCTTGAAGAGCATCAAGACAAACATTGTCCTCCTCAATAAAATCATTAAACCTAGGAGGTTTGGACCAATCAACATACGGGACAAGTGTGGGGGAATCAATAATGGAGGGTTTAGGAATGGAGGTAGATAGGGGTCTAAGGGGCTCCAATGGTGGTTGGATGCTCCAGACCTCAGATAAGGTGGTATCATCAACACCTTCCAATTCCTTCGTACCCTCCTGAAATCCCAAATCAAAATCAATCTCAAAGAAAGTCTCAACATCATTGGAGAATCCCTAAAGCACATGTACCTCTTTATCTATATCAGGCTGCTTGCTCAACCTAAACACATTAAAGTCTATAGAAGTATTGCCAAAAGATAATTTCATGAGACCATTCTTGTAATTGATTAAAGCATTACTGGTAGCAAAGAAGGGTCTACCCAAGATAATTGGGATTTGATCCTTAAAGTGTGCAGTAGGTTGGGTATCTAAGACAATAAAATTCACAGGAAATACAAATTCCCCAACCTTTAGCAGGACATCCTCAACCATCCCCTTTGGAACTTTTACCGACCTATCTGTAAGCTGAAGAGTAATTCAAGTAGGTTTAAGCTCTCCCAATCTCAATTGCTGGTAAACATGGAAAGGCAGCAATAGTGGTGCTGCCTATAGTTCAAGATATGGTGGGGCTTCCAGGATCCTTATGCTTGGCTGCTACTGGCTGTGCGATAAGAGAACTAATGTTAGTAGCCAAGAATGCCTTTTTAGTCACATTAGTGGTCCGCTTTTGGGTGCATAAGTCTTTGAGGACTTTAGCATAAGCGGGGACCTAGGCTATAGCATCCAATAAAGGAATGTTCATCTGAACCTGTTTAAAAACATTAAGTATTTTTTCCACAGAAGGAGACTTCTTGCTAACCAACCTATTTGGGAATGGGGTAGGTGGAATATATACTCTTTCAGGGGTGGTCTTTTTCACTTTCTCAATAGAATCATCTTTGGTTTTCTTAACCAAATCATCTTAAATATCTTCAGGTTCATTAGACGAACCAGGAACAGAAGGCACTACAATGGCCTCATCAGAAGGGGGAGAGTCAATAAGAGTATGAGATGGTAAAGACTGAGGGGTACTAACCTATTGATACTCACGATCACTCCTTAAAGCATATACTGCATTAACCTGGCTGGAGGGCCCTTGATGCGATTGGCCTTGTGCAACATTGAGCTGAGGAGCTTGGTTATCTTGCTGACTTAGAGCCTAATGTCTAGGATTTGGCTTAGGTTGGCTAGGCAATTTCCCTTTTTCCCTCTCATGCATGATTGTGATATTAATATGGCTTGTCATGCGAAGGGCCATCCTGTTCTCTAGCTCACTTATTCTTGTTGCTTCTCCTGTATTGGTAAATCCTGGGGGTTGCTGATAAGGTGCAAGGAGAGGTGGCCTAGCAGAATTAATAGGGGGTCCTAAATGAGGACGAGGGGGAAGGGGGTGAGGAGACATACCTTAGTTTTGTGGTGCAAAGTTGGGCCTTTGGAGACCAAGCTGGCCTTGATGGTGAAAGTTGGATGGGCCTGCTTGGTTCCCTTGATTCCAGGAGAAATTAGGGTGATTTCTCCATTCTGGATTGTAAGTGTTGCTATATAGATTATTTTGGTAGAGAGCACTTACATTCTCAGTGTTGGAATTACCCACAAGGGTGTTGGGGCATTCCTCCAAAAGATCTCCAGGTGTATGACACCAACTGCATATTGAAACATGGCTGACTTAGCTCAGGAGTAGCTTTCCAGCTCAAGTTTTCATGTTTAGCCTGACTTATTTTGAAGTAGTTTTGACTTCCCCCCCCCCTTTTTTTTTATCATAGTTTATGTAATAGTTTTTTTTTGTCAGCTGATGTATTTGGAAATAGTACTTTTGATTAACTTTATGTAGTGGCTTCGGCCATAGTTAACCTTTTTATTAATGTATATATGTGTTCTATCTTTTATTTACATTTACCCCCTGTAGCTTTTAATTATTGCATCTCTTTATTATCTTGCAAATTTATTATTCCTATTCCGCCGTCTGTGAATGTAGAAAGAGCCTCATGCTCTGATACCAAGCTCTGTCACACCCCAAACCACCCCCTGGGAGGATTAGGTAGGTGACCCGAATTGCGTAACAACAATCTGCCAAATCCCATAGATCTAGAAGCAGTTAATCCATTCATAGACACACATCCATCGTAATACAATAAGTACACCTCAAAGTGCTGCAGAAAAATTATATTTACGTTTAAAGATAAAAGAAGCGTAGCAGTACAGGAAATGATGTTATATACATAAATAAGTCGAATCATTCTCTCTCTCACTGCCACGAATAGAATAGTAAAAGCTACCATGTACATCAACTGAAACAAAAGAAAATATACACAGGGCGAGGTAACTCAAGCCCTAAAAAGAATGAAAGAAGAAAACTAAAAGCAAAAATAGGTATAAACTCCTGTCAAAGACAAAAATGAGTCCCCAAAACAAAAAGCATCATCCGTAACACCCTTCACGGGTCAAGTCTGGTATTTTACCAGTGTAATACGTAGTTCATGGTCCCAATAGTCTCACAATTCAGTCCTTAGGTCAGCAGTGTAGCTGGACCATCTCTGACAGGGTTGCCAGGCCCTGTGAGGCCCACTTGGGTACCCAAGGTGTAATTATTTATGGA
The DNA here is from genome assembly GCF_018873765.1 of Telopea speciosissima. Lineage (NCBI taxonomy): Eukaryota > Viridiplantae > Streptophyta > Magnoliopsida > Proteales > Proteaceae > Telopea > Telopea speciosissima. The sequence goes on along the minus strand of NC_057917.1, from coordinate 34,801,805 downwards.
CAGATGTACGGAGGGGTATTTTGGTCATTTACCACCTCCTTACACTATTCATAGCCCACTGGTGGAGGCCCCTAAGGTCCGGACAACAAATCAGCCCATTTCCATTCTTTGGGCGATTCACTAGGTGATGTGTGCATCGCCCAATGCATCACCCAGAGCCTGTTTAAAACGTGAACAGGGTCCAAATCTTGAAATTTTCACCATGGGCAGTGCCTAGGTTGACCCATCTTGCATGTAGGGTTGTTGTGGACCCCATGAGGAGTGATTTTCAGTGGTCCACATGGATCATGACTTGGGCCCACCATTTGATAGCCAGGAGCTGTCCAGTCAGCACAGAGAACAGTAGCCCAGCTGTGTTCCAGCATATGGCCACGGCTTGGGCTACATGCAAGGATATATTGACCTGCAAAATTATAGCAGTAGGCTGTCCCTACCAAGATCTAAGCAAGAACTAGCTTGCATATACAAATCCAAGCCTAGACTACCTGTTCTAGGTGCAATAAGGTAGTGCAGTTTGGCACAGGGATAGATTTCAGTCCCAAGTAAGAAACAACGGTGAAAATCACATGAATATGCTCAGATCTTTCATGCAATTGGTTTGCATGTCAGATCTGGAGCAGTACAAGGCAGCCCCCAGGTGTTCTGGGCTGTCCTTGACCAGAAACACATCCACAACACAGAGATCTAAGGGAGGGAATAGTAAACAGCATAGCAGCATATATTGGCATGGTTTTATACCTGAGATTTCAATCCTGGTAGGCTGCTTGAGCTGAATCAGGAGGCAAGGTATGCTCTCCTCCTCCTTCCCGTCTTCTTCTCCTTCCTTTCTTCTTCCTTTCCTTCTCTTTTTCTCTCTTTTCTCTCTTCTCTATCTCCCACGATTTGAACAGTGTCAAAGAGTCCTATTTCAGGCTAAAGTCCCTCTATTTATCGGCCATCCATGACTAGGGCCTATTTGGCAGCCTGGTCCCACTCCAAGAATACATTCTTAGAACTGATTCTGGGCCATTCTGGCCACTCTGGTGGGGTCCACAGAGGTCTAAGGGTAATTTATGGTGCCCAAGACTCCCATCTACCTCTAGAGGGTGTCCATGGCTTGTATGGGTGGTCCCCACACTCCTGCAGTTTAAAATAATACTTTCACCACTCTGGGCAATTCACTAGGTGATGTGTGCATCGCCCAGTGCATCACCCAGGGAATACAGCAAAGATGTAACTCACTGTGCTTGCACAGGGGCTTGGCCCAGGGCTTAGGCCTTGTACCTACACCTCACCCAGGGTCCAATACACATCTTTCCAGGTGTGGGCCCCACATTTATGGAGAGGAGAGAGAACACCTAGAGTCCAAGTTATACATTATGCAGTGTGCAGTATAGTGGCATGGAGCTGAAATCCACCTCCTGGTAGGTATGTAGGAGGTCATTCCTATTGCATCAACTACTAGTGTGATGCTCCACAGAGTGCTTGGATGATTGGCTAGGGGTTCCTGTCCTTCATTCAAAATTCCTAGACAGTTAGGGGCAGGTTTGACATTATTCCCATCAAGATAACTTATTCGATGGAAAAGCTTGCCAAGCTATACATTGAACATGTGATCCGCTTACATAGCGTGTCTGTCAACATTGTGTCCGACAGGGACCCCCGATTCACGTTAAAATTTTGGAAGAGTCTGCAACAGGCGCTAGGATCCCAGCTAAATCTCAGCATGGCTTTCCATCCCCAGATGGATGAACAATCCAAAAGAACCATTCAGACTCTGGAAGACATGCTCAAAGCTTGCATATTAGAAATGAAGGACAGTTGAGATGCCCACATTCCTTTGGTGGAATTTTCTTACAATAATAGCCATCACTCTACCATTGGCATGGCATCGTATGAAGCTTTGTATGGCCGGAAGTGTCGTACACCATTATACTAGGATGAAGTCAGAGAACAAAAGTATCTTTGCCTTGAAATGATACAGGTAAATTGCAAAAAAGTAGATGTGTTACACCCGCACCCCAGATATCCCCTTGTACCCCAGGGCAATCTAGACCTTACCCAAGGGGAATTACCTTATAGCTATGGTCAACCTTGATGACCTTGAACCGGAAATACCATAGAAAGAACGCCCTCGAAGATTTGGAAGTGTGGGCCAAAGCCCCAATATTTTCCTTGAGGTTTGGGCCATGACAGCAGCACCAGAGTTATGAAAGGACTCACTCTAACTGAATCCGCTCGAGGATTCGCCCGTGCTGTCATCAGCCTTTTTGGCTAGTTTTCCTGTGGGACCCACATCCCCATGTCTTGGACACCTTAATTGAACCATTGGACCCTATGAACCCCTACCCCTATCATTTATTGATGAAGTGGGGCCCACAAAGCCTAACTTAGGTGAATAATGGGTTTTATACACCCTAGTCTAAACCAAACAAGACCTAAGGGCTAATGGGTTTAAGTGAGGTTTGAACCCAACCCAAATAGACCCTAATCTACCAAAATGGACCTAATGGCCTATGGCTTGAGCCAAACATGGCCTAAGACCTAGCCCAAAACCCATTTTAAAGCCTAAAGACCTAACTACATTCCAAGACCCCTAACCAAACACACCCTAAAGTCCCTTCTACCCCCTTAAAACTAAAAGAACCCCTTTTATTCTCTTATCTCTCCCCCTCCCCAAAATCGTAGAGGAGAAGAGACAAGAGAAGGAGAAGAAGGAGGAGGAAAGAGGGAAGAAGTAGGAGTGGAAGAGAAATGAGAGGGGAAGGGAAGAAGATGGGAGCTACGCTAAAATGGTTGGCTGCCCCACATCTCCTCCTCTTGCTGACCGGACCTAGAAGGAAGAAGAAGGTGAAGGAGAAGAGAAAGAAAGGAAGGGAGGAGAGCATGAAGGCTCACCTAGCCCTGGATCCCACCTCCTCATCGGAGGATCTCACTGAGGTAAGCTCCCTGAATCTGGTTCTCCCCATTTTTCCCTTTGATTTTGGTAGGATCCTTGAGCTTAGACTGACCTATAGTTCCATTGGGACTCAAGATAGAGCTCGGTCCCTAGTTGGAGCTCTAATGGAGCTGACCTAGGATTGGTTTGGACCCCTTGGTGCTGCAATTGCAGCCATTGTTGGAGAACTTGGGTTTTAGACTTTGAAACCCATCTCTTTGGACCAAATTGAGACCCAACCTTGTAGGGTCTTGGATCCATGAGGTGAGCCTAGGATCTAGTATCCCTAGGGAGGCTTAGACACCCCCTCCATGTCCCTGAGGTGCTATGGAGCTCCAAGCTTCAAGCTGGAGCAAAAGCCCTCTGCAATCTCGAAAGAGATTGCCGGTGGACGAATGACCGGATCCATTTATTATGGTATCGCCCGTCAGTCTGCCCAGTATAAACCCTGTGTGTTAGCCTGCGTGGACGAAGGCACGGATTCACTCTGTTTGTCTCCGCCAGGGACCTGTTTCTCTCGGGTCCTGTCTTAGGAATCGAACGGATACAGGGATGGACCAAAGAAGCACATCCGCCCGTTGATCCGCTCCCTTTTTTGGTTGTCCCAGGTGTCGAATGGATCAACGATCGGATTTAACTAAGAACATCCGCTTGTGGGTTCGCTCGCTTTGACTTGACCTTTTGGCCTGAACGGAGTCAGGGACGGACTCACCTCTGCTGAGATCGCCCGTGAGTCCACTCGTGCTGTCTTGGTTGAAACTTGGTTTTAACCATTGGGGCCTAGCATGGGACCCTCCTATACTTGTTTTAATGCTTTCTTTTATGATAGGTTCATGCATCGGTGAGATTTATGTGAACCACGCTGGATGACACCTGATGCCCGGGGAAATTCATGCCAATCACACCCGGTGATACCTATGCCTGGTGAGTGGGTTCTGGGTGACTTTATTGGGTTTGATTGTAGAACCAAGCGCTTGCCAATCCCCTAAAAGATGCCTTGTGAGGGAAGGTGCAACTTTAATTCCTTATTGCACACTAGCCAGCGCGCATCGCTCCCTCGCCCGAGCCTGTATTGGGACAGGGCATTTTGGGTCACTCCCAACAATCTCCCCCAAATGCACACCCAATAACAGAGCACCTATGGCACCGAGGAGACTCGAACTTGCGACCACCTGCTCTGATACCAATTGTAGAACCAAGCGCTTGCCAATCGCACAAAAGACTCCTTGTGAGGGAAGGTGCAACTTTAATTCCTTATTGCACACCAGCTAGCGCATCGCCCCCTTGCTTGAGCCAGGATTTGGGCAGGGCATTTTGGGTCATTCCCAACAATCCCCCCCCAAATGCACGCCCAATAACAGAGCACCCATGGCACCGGAGAGATTCAAACTTGTGATCACCTATTCTGATACCAATTGTAGAACCAAGCGCTTGCCAATCCCCCAAAAGACGCCTTGTGAGAGAAGGTGTAACTTTAATTCCTTATTGCACACTAGCCAGCGCGCATTGCTCCCTCGTCCGAGCCAGGATCTGGGCAGGGCATTTTGGGTCACTCCCAATATCGATTATTATATAATTATTAATAATAAGCATGCTATGTATATTTATAAGCATGGTGCACATTGCATTTTATTCCACTGTGATCTGTTATGAATGTGATAGTATAATGCTCACCATTGTATCAGGCTATGGTGCTAGGTGTGTCGGTATCGGAACCAAAATTTATTTAATTTACTTAAATTATGAAAACTACTGTATGTCATCCTGACCTGTATGTGCCGTGCCATGCTGGTACCCGGGTACTAGATGGAATGGAATGTTGATGCACCTGAAATACCTCTCGGGATGATAGGACCTGCATATAGTATATATGTGGCTAGGATGCTTGTTCCCTTATGCTACGACCCTTGCCAACAGGGGTTTATGTGTTGGATAGTCTGAGCACCTACGGTCTGTGGAGGTGGGAGAGGCCAGCCAAGGCAGGGGTAGTGATGGCTATTAGGGTTTGCCACTGGGTCGTTATGATGGCTTCTATCGACGTAGGTCCCTTCGTGATAATGTCTTACTGGAGCGATAGGATAAGTGACCCTCAGTGTTTCCCGAGTTATCATGGTAGCATATACTTGATCGATAGACTTGTGTGCTAGGTGAAAAATGAATCTAACATTAGTATGCATCATTCTGTTTAACATTGATTGTGTGATGTGTGCGCATTCCCCTTTGCTCCCTCACCAGCTAGTGTAGCTAACCCCATTGTACAACCTCTTTTTAGTTTAAATGCAGATAGCCTCTTGACAAGCACCGTTGGATGCAAATCAAGTGGAATTGATGACCGTGGCTTGGATGTAGATGTACACCCAAGAGTTTGTGCCCTTGGGGCGATTGTTTATTATTAATTAATTTTCTGTATTCATTCCACAACCATGTATAAACTGTATGTTTACTTATTAGGAGAGATTGAATGGTTACGAACATTGATATTGTAATATGTGTTATCATTAGAGAACCAATGCTCTATAATTTCACATAATTTAATTTAATTTTGCTTTCGCTAACTCTGTGATTGGAACATTTTATTTCTTTCGGTACGTTCCTTTCTATAATCATGAGGTGATGACAGGGTGGATTGTGGCTTGGGACGCTACATCTGTGATCCTGATAGGTGTTGGGATGATGTAAGATTGTCCCAATCATACCCCTATGTGGTAGTATATCTTACATCGGGATAGGGGCGTGACAAGTTGTGATGAAGGAAAAGATCAGTGCGACTCAGTCCAGACAAAAGAGTTATGCCGATAGTTGAAGGAAGGACATTGAGTTTGGAGTCGGTAAGAAGGTATTTCTCCAAGTTTCTCCAACAAAGGGATTACTCAAGAAGGGTAAACTGAGCCCAAGTTATATTGGCCGATATGAAATCCTGAAGAAAATTGGAGCAGTAGCATATCGACTGGTCCTACTGCCATCCTTACAAGGCATCCATGATGTATTCCATGTATTCCAAAGCCCCGCCAATTTCCTTGATGTTTGAGCCATGACAGCAGCACCGGAGTTATGAATTGACTCACTCTTGCTGAATCTGCTCGAGGATCCGCCCGTGCTATCATCAGTCTTTTTGGCTAGTTTTCCTGTGGGACCCACATCCCGGTGCCCTGGACACCTTAATTAAACCATTGGACCCTGTGAACCCCTACCCCTGTCATTTATTGATGAAGTGGGGCCTATAAAGCCTAACTTAAGGTGAATAATGGGTTATATACACCCTAGTCTAAACCAAACAAGGCCTAAGGGCTAATGGGTCTAAGTGAGGTTTGAACCCAACCCAAACAGACCCTAACCTAACTAAATGGACCTAATGGCCTATGGCTTGAGCCAAACATGGCCTATGGCTTGAGCCAAACATGGCCTAAGACCTAGCCCAAAACCCATTTTAAAGCCTAAAGACCTAACTACATTCCAAGACCCCTAACCAAACACACCCTAAAGTCCCTTCTACCCCCTTAAAACTAAAAGAACCCCTTTTATTCTCTTATCTCTCCCCCTCACCAAAACCATGGAAGAGAAGAGATAGGAGAAGGAGAAGAAGGAGGAGGAAAGAGGGAAGAAGTAGGAGTAGAAGAGGAATGAGAGGGGAAGGGAAGAAGATGGGAGCTATACCAACATGGTTGGCTGCCCCACATCTCCTCCTCTTGCTGACCGGACCTAGAAGGAAGAAGAAGGTGAAGGAGAAGACATGGAAAGGAAGGGAGGAGAGCATGAAGGCTCACCTAGCCCTGGATCCCACCTCCCCATCGGAGGATCTCACCAAGGTAAGCTCCTTAAACCTGCTTCTCCCCATTTTTCCCTTTGATTGGTAGGATCCTTGAGCTTGGACTGACCTAGAGTTCCATTGGGACTCAAGGTAGAGCTCGGTCCTTAGTTGGAGCTCTAATGGAGCTGACCTAGGATTGGTTTGGACCCCTTGGTGCTGCAATTGCAGCCAATTTTGGAGAACTTAGGTTTTAGACTTTGAAACCCATCTCTTTGGACCAAATTGAGACCCAACCTTGTAGGATCTTGGATCCATGAGGTGAGCCTAGGATCTAGTGACCCTAGGGAGGCTTAGATACCCCCTCCATGTCCCTGAGGTGCTATGGAGCTCCAAGCTTCAAGCTGGAGCAAAAGCCCTCTGCAATCTCAAAAGAGACTACCGGCGGTTGAATGATCGGATCCATTTATCATGGTACCGCCCGTCAGTTCACCCAGTATAAACCCTGTGTGTTAGCCTGAACGGATGAAGGCACGGATTCACTCTGTTTGCCTCCGCTTGGGACCTGTTGCTCTCGGGTCCTGTCTCAGGAATCGAATGGATGCAGGGATGGACCCAAAAAGCACATCCGCCAGTGGATTAGCTCCCTTTTATGGTTGTCCCAGGTGTCAAATGGATCAACTACTGAATTCAACTAAGAAGATCTGCTTGTGGGTCCGCTCGCTCTGACTTGACCTTTTGGCCTGAACGGAGTCAGGGACGGACTCACCTCTGCTGAGACCGCCCGTGAGTCCACTCATGCTGTCTTGGTTGAAACTTGGTTTTAACGATTGGGGCCTAGTATGGGACCCTCCTATACTTCTTTTAATGCTTTCTTTTATGATAGGTTGGTGTACCGATGAGATTCATGTGAACCATGCCGAATGACACCCGATGCCTCGGGGAGATTCATGCCAATCACGCCAGGTGACACCTATGCCTGGTGAGTGGGTTCTGGGTGACTTTGTTAGGTTTGATTATTATATAATTATTAATAATAAGTAGGCTATGTATATTTATAAGCATGATGCTTATTGCATTTTATTCCACTGTGATCTGTTATGAATGTGATAGTATAATGCTCACCATTGTATCAGGCTACGATGTCGGGTGTGCCGGTACTGGAACCCTAATTTATTTAAATTATGAAAACTGTTGTATGTCATCATGACCTGTATGTGCCATGCCATGCTGGTACCTAGGTACTAGATGGAATGGGACGTTGATGCACCCAGGATACCTCTCGAGACGATAGGACCTGCATATAGTATATCTGTGGCTAGGATGCTTGTTCCCTTATGCTACGACCCTTGCCAATAGGGGGTGTTGGATAGTTTGAGCACCTGCGGTCTGTGGAGGTGGGAGAGGCCAGGGCAGGGGTAGTGATGGCTATCAGGGTTTGCCACTGGGTGGTCATGATGGCTTCTACCGACGCAGGTCTTTTTGTGATAATTGAGGTCTCATTGGGGCGATAGGATAAGTGACCCTCAGTGTTTCCTGAGTTATCACAGTAGCATATACTTGACCGATAGAATTGTGTGATAGGTGAAAAATGAATCTAACATTAGCATGCATCATTCTGTTTGATATTGATTGTGTGATGTGTGCGCATTCCCCTTTGCTCCCTCACTAGCTAGTGTAGCTAACCTTGTTGTACAACCTCTTTTTAGTTTATATGCAGATAGCCTCTTGACAAGCACCGTTGGATGCGAATCAAGTGGAATTGATGACCGTGGCTTGGATGTAGATGTACACCCAAGAGTTTGTGCCCATGGGGCGATTGTTTATTATTATTTAATTTTTTGTATTCATTCCACAACCGCGTATAAATTGTATATTTACTTATTAGGAGAGATTGAATGGTTACGAACACCGATATTGTAATATGTGTTATCATTAGAGAACCGATGCTCTATAATTTCATATAATTTAATTTAATTTCGCTTCCGCTAACTCTGTGATTGGAACGTTTTATTCCTTTCGGTACGTTCCTTTCTGTCGTCATGAGGTGATGACAGGGTGGACTGTGGCTCGGGACACTGCATCTGTGATCCTGGTAGGTATTGGGATGATGTGTGATTGTCCCAGTCATACCCCTATGTGGCAGTATATCTTATATTGGGATAGGGGCGTGATAGAGTGGTATCAGAGCGATGATGCTCTGCACCGACCGCAGTCTGGATGTAACCACTTGATTTATTCTCCACAATTAGGTTCTAAATTAAAAACCTTAAGAACATAAATGATTGTGTGTAGACTTAGGGAGAAGACTGATTGGGGTGAAAAATAGAACCTAGATAATAATAGATAACCTAGAACCTAAAACTTGCAACGTAGGTTGTGGGCTAATAATTGTGTAATTACTTGGTTGAGTCTTAAATAGATATTAAAGGGATATATATATGTTATAATTTATGTTCAGTATTATATTAATTTAACTAACTGTAATAATCCACCATGATATAAAAGAGGGAATAAATTATATATGTATATGTATAAACGCTAAATGCAACTATTCCAAAGAATTTAGCTTTCATATAGGCACTAGTGTTCTTTGCCATTTGTCACCCGTGATTCTATTATGCTCAACCCAGATTTTGAACCCAACCATGATTGTATCATTCTCTGCGTGGGCATACCTGGGCCCTCTCCCAACCTAAAACACTAGATTTCACCTGTTCAACCTGAGATACTTGATGGCAGTTGCACAAGATCTACATTCATCTATTGATTTTGAAGGTTTCCAAAGTTTTCCTAGATTGGTCACAAGGTCTGATCAAAAGAAAGGAGAAAAGAGAAAACTAAAGGAAAAAGAGCAAATGAAATAGTTCCACAAATTACCCCTTAGGGGCAAGAGACTGAAAGAGCTGATCTGATAGGATGATTCCTGAAGATTTTGGAGGAAGACCGAAACTAGTTACTGGCACTGGCTTTTCCCCGGCCAAGGAAGAAATTGATGTCGTCTATTCCACGCCCCATATCCGACATACGCCAAGCCTGGGCATTCAGTTGCTTCCCGATCCTGTTGAAGCCATCTGCCACTCGCACACCCAGCCGCTTGATGGCCATTGATAAGTCATCACCTTTCCCTGTGACTTTTGAAGTGCCTGCTACAAGTGATGTGGGACCTCTGAGCTCAAAATCGGCCTCACTGTCATCTTCCTCATCGTCTTTGATTCCTTTTCCTTTACCCTACTGAATCGGTCCTCCTTTCCTAGGTTCCTGATCAAGGTCAACCTCGAAGCAGAGGAAAACCCAAGTGAGTAGTCGATTGTAGGGCAGTGTGTGCCTTCGGGTAGAATCCATAACAGTGCGAGCTATGTGCTTCATGATTATGTAAGGAAGATAAACATGTTGGCCAGTGTAGAGGGAGTGACCCAATACCGCAGACATCAGAGAAGGGTGTGTGCTACTTGCCTTGGAGGGAACCAGATTTATTTTGGCAATAAAAACAAGGACCCACTGTGAAGGAACAAATTTGGAGAGATCCTTATTCTTCTTGTACCTGTTGTTCGTGAGCACTTGGAACAACTCTCTACTTTCTTCTGGGGGCAGGCTTTGATTTGGGTGGCCGTCCAAAGAATAATAAACCTTCCTCCCTTCTGCTAAAACATCAAGGATGATCCCCAATTCTTCAGTGGTAAAACTGATGGAGACCCCCTTCACTACTGTAGACAGTTTGAGATCACCATCATCTCCCTCTGACAGTAGCAATTTCGAGTAGAACTCTCTGATCAGAGCAGGGTAATAAAACTAAGGCAGAACTAGCAAGTTGGACCACTCTAACTTCTCGAATCTAGTCTCCACCTGATACGCCATCACTTCCTCCACGGTTATATCCCTTTTCATGAGGATTCTTCTGCTGAAAAGACATCCTCGGGAATGTCCCTTGGCCCCTCCATGAGCCAACTGAGACTCCCGATGTGTGGCAAGAATGGCAGACACAATGGCAGTGTCCCTCTTTCTTTTAGGAGTTATGAGATCACCTGCACACATGAGACAACACCAAGTAGAATAGCAAGAAGGTTAGCCAAATGAAAGAATGATGTATGAGATTGATAAATGAGTGTAGAGAAGAAAATGCCCCATTTGAGGTGGAAATGATTTTAATGGGAGACTATGCATGATGTGAAAAATCAAAGGAGAAATGTAAATGAAGATGTATAATGGGAACATGGAAATCATTGAAAATGAGTTTGAAGAAGGAGAAAAGACAAGGATATGATGCAAATAAAGCCCCACATGTAATCCTTATACATGGATGTGAAGGATGGGACTAAAGTAGGTAGTAAGCATGTGTTGATTTATTTACACCCCACTACATGTCAAACCAACAAGTTGTGGAGTGGAATATCCCAACTTGGGCAAGAACAATTTGTTGAGGAAAGAAAACGAATACTAAGAGTTTTACAAGTAATCTCAAGGATACGAAATGTAATTGGGAATACATTAAGAGAATGAAATATTGAGAAGAGAAGATAGGTTCCAAGGATTTTATCGACTATGGTATAAAGGCATAAGAAATATGCTTGATGGTATATCAATGCAATGATTGGTGAAGTCTAGATGCATGTGATGGATTAGATATGAACTTGAAAAGTTCTCAAGCATGAAGGAATGGAAGAGTTTATCTAATCAAGCCTAGAACCAATCCAAGATAACCAACTAAACAAGTTAAACAATCTCTAAAATGCTCAAAGGAATGCAATAACCAAGTAGAAAGCCGTTCCTATAGTGGCATTAGTAGTTAGAGCATGATTCCCAACCCAAGGACTCAAGTTGTCACACCCCAAACCACCCCTGGGAGGATTAGGTAGGTGACCCGAATTACATAACGGCAATCCGCCAAATCCCACAGATCTAGAAGCAGTGCTTACATTCATGAAACCACATTCATTCACTTTACCAAAGGCAAGATCAGAGTGCTGCAGATAAACTACAATTTCAATAATAAAAGGAAGCATATCGATACGGGGAAATGATAATAATATATACATAAGAAAGGTTGTACATTTCCCACCAACCCACAAACATAGAAACAAAGCTGACAGACACAAAGCTAGAACTACCATATACATATATATATACAGGGTGAGCATACTCAACCCCAAAAGCAAAAGAAGTAAAAACTACAATAGAACCACAATCAGAACGGGGATAAACTCCAAGCAAAAACAAAAAGGAGTCCCTAAGACAAAAAGCATCAGATGCGCTCCTCAATGGTCTTCTTCAATGACCACCAAGAAAGTACGTAGGATCGGTATGACCTCCATCGGGGTCCACACCAACATCATTGTAACAACCAGGACTCTCCTCCTCAAGATGAGCCTCCATGCCACAGCGACATCGATCTACAAAATCATCTAACAAAATAATGTATAATAGAGTATGAGCCCTGATGAGCACATTTATGTGTGAAATTTTAGGGCATAAATTATACATTTTACCACATTGAACAGAGTTACTCGGTGCTTTCTTGTGCTTTTCAGGGTTTAGGTGAATTCTTGTGAAAATGAAGGAGATGATGCTAAGGAGATGTTTTTAAGCTTTTTAGAAGTGTAAATGGATGCATAGCCCATCGAGTCAGCTTCGCAATGGTTCAAACGACACTTAATTCCGAGTTGAAACGAAGAAGTTATGGCCGTTTTCGTAACGACGCATGAAAATGGTCTGCAGGGGTTTATTTATAATTATTGACAGTCGGATGGGGACAAAGTGAAGCGGAAGTTCGGATTTTAGGAGCCTTAATGCAATTATCAGAAGTTACTTTACTGTACCCGAAAGATTCCATTTGGAAGGCTCTGGACAGTCCAACTTCAACTTGAGATATCTTGGGCTCCCCAACTCCGAATTGGATGAAATTTGGGTCTATTTTGTGTGATTTTTCGCAAGGAACACAATGGTGAGACCTATATAAGCACCCCATGCTCCACGTTTTCTGAAGGACAGAATGGGTATTTTATTTATTCTTGAAGGAATCCTAGTCATCACCCTTACTCTCTCTCTCCTTCAACTTCTCAAGGGCACTTCTGGAACTCTACTTGGGATAGATTTATTTTGAAAGATATTTTCTCATCTATGGAAGGTTGAAAAATCAAAGATGCTTTGATTTTATTGCTTGGAGAAGATATCTACAAAGAAAAGGAAGCACTTGTTAGAATTGGAAGTTTATTTTTTTAGAAATAGAAGGTCTATGTAAACAATCTTCTCTTCTTCTTCTTTCTATTTTTTTCTTTTTTCTTAGGATTCAAGGCATTGTAAAAGAGGAAGGAGAAGAGAATATTCTCTTTTCTTAGGGAATATTTCTCCTACACTTCCCTCTTCTCTCTTCTCCTCTCTTCCCCTTTTAAATACCCCTTGCCCTCTGGGTTGTAAGAAGTTAGTAGTTTTTTAGTTCAGTTTTTTAGTTCAGTTTTTAGTTCAATTTTAATTCAGTTTTTTTAGTGTAATTTTTACTTCATTCACTTAGTGAAATTTTCTCTTCTTTTCCTATTTTTGGCTTAAGTTCTTAGTTTTGATTTCAAGTTCTTAATTTTGATTTCATAAGTCTAGTTTAATGGTTGTAATAGTTTTAGTTTAAAGCTTCCTAGTCTAAGTTCCTATGTTGATGACAAGACATGGAGATTTAGAAGAGGAAGCCATGATGAGTTTATTTAAGTATTCAAGCACATCAAGGTATCTCATTCTTTAAACCCTTAATCTCATTCTCCCTCTCCTCTATCTCTCTCTAACTTCTTCTTCTTCTCCCTCTATTTCTTTTATTTTTTTTTATAGGGTTGTGGTTTGTGGATGCACTTTTATTCCCTTATTCCTTTTTATGTGGTTATTATGTGTGGCTGTATTTTTATTCCTTTCAATTTGCGTTAGTCTGATAGGTTAGATGCTCATGTGTTAGGACGCCAATTTAATCCCTTAATTTTGTTAGATGCTTATGAGTTAGGATGCATTAATTTTCATTAGTTTAATTAGTTTAATTTAACACTTTAATTTGGTTCACTTTGCATTACTTTTAAGTTAATTAAATAGAGTGGCGTATATCTCCTCGTGTTCGACCCGTAGCTACGATTGACCCGTACGCTTGCGGTATTATTTTAACTCAAACAAGTTTTTGGCGCCGCTGCCGGGGAGATTATTGACCACTTTATTTTTTTGATTTTTAAGTAATTCGAAGTGCTTTAGTTTCTTCTCTTTCTCCTCTTTTTTTTTTTTTTTAAAAAAAAAAAAAAAAAAAGTTTTTGAAAACCTCTTCTTGTTACTCTTCTGTTTCAAATAGTGTGCGCCCAATCTAAAGTCCTTCATATGCCCAAACCCAGCCAATCTTGGTGCCCCTTGATTCGTTGGGTGGTTTGGATTGGCATGTGACTTATCTTTGGAGGTGACCACTCTTGATAACAGGAAAGCAACATAGTGAGAGTTTTGGAAACATAAACGTATAGTAGTCCTCCACCCTACATCAGAATCCATTTGGAGTCGCCCGTAGGTGGCTCGTGAAGACTATACGAGTTCCCTTGCTGTCAACCTATATGGTAACCTTACAGCTTTGGAACCATTGTTTCGATTTCTGAGGGATAGATGCATTATCTACCTTGGGCTCCCTCTTGTTTTTAGTATTTTTTTTTCTAGTCTTTTATTTTTCTTTAAACTTTTTTTTTATGGGAGACCTCAATTTGGGATAGGTGGTTAATTTAGAATAATGGGAGATACACTTCCATATAAGACTTTGGGGGAAAGATGGACCTATGCTAAGGCAACCATGATTTTGGAGGAAATGTTTAAACAGGTTAGGGAAGCCAAAAGTAGTGAGATAGAGAACAATTTTGCACCACCCCAATACAATTTTGCTCCCCAACCCAACTATGGGCTTTCGGGAAATTTTGATTGGTCACTTCCCCAGACAATCCATGTTATGGAAGGATGCCCTAATCTTTATGGGGGTAGCTATGGTGATGAGAATGTGAGTCCTCAATTTCAATACAATTCTTTTGGCACTTACAATCAGGGGTGGAGTGATCATCCCAATTTTTTGTGGGATCAATGGAATAACCAAGCTGGACCACCCAATTTCCAATATCATGGTCAGTTTGGTCCTCCAATGCCCAACCCTCCATTAAATCTCAATGTGCCACCTCTCCTTGAACCATATCACCAACCCCTTGAGTTTCAAAACATGGGTGAGGAGGCCAGACTGAATCAGCTTGAGAAATACATAGACCTTCTCACAACAGGCCAAAATGCCATGGAGAAGCAACTCTCTCAACTGATAACCATGGTGCAAGAGGAGGAAACAGGTACATTACCTAGTCAGCCTGAACCTAGTCTATCCTACCAGATTCCTGTTCAGAATGAACCGCCCCATCCCCAGTTTAATGATATTGAAAGTCCACCACCCCAATTTGAGGTTAATGAGAGTCACTCCCAACAAGATGCTTTTCATGAAAATTTATTTGTTGAGATTGAGTCTCCTAAAGATATTAGTGAAGCGAGGTTTGATGAGCTACCTGGGGAAGTTCACTTTTTGCCTGAAATTTCTGATTTTAGTGAGCCTAGTGAATTTATTGATTTAGAATCAGATTTTCATGATAACATAGAAAGCCAGGAAATTCGATCTCCCCCTCTCTCTTTGGAAAACTTAGATAATTGTCATTTTGAGGATTTCATTGTCTCACATGTTGATTTGTCCAAACCTCCTAGGTTTGACGATTTTATTGAGGAGGACAATGTTAGTCATAATGCCTTTCAAGCATATTCCCATGATCCTTATTTGGCAAACCAAGTTATGCAAATAGCCGATAGTTATATTGCTAGGATTGATTTGAGTAAACCTCCAATTTTTGATGATTATTTAGATGAGGTTATTCATAATCCTTTTTATGCTTATTGTGATCCGTTCTTGGTTGATTTTTCAAAGAATGACAGGTATTCTACATTGCAAATGGAAGAGAAGGGAAGGATTTATGGCCTGAGTTTTAGTGCCTTCATTTTCCACTGTCCCATGAGGACAATTTTTTCTATTGGATATTTCTCAGTTGTGCTTAACTTTTATATTATTTCTCGTTTTACTAAAATTCATGGTCGAGTGTTTTCTGGGTCTGAAGCTATTTCTCCATTTATTGGTCATGGATTGAGATTTTTGTTGCTGCTCCTAGCACTTTTTGTAGAGCTCATCATTCTTCATGACCCTCTTTTTTTATTATATCTGGTAAGCGCCTTCATCTCCTCCCTTGTCCTTATTTTTTTCTTTTATGCATGCATTGAGGACACTTCATGAATTAAGTGTGGGGGGGGGGGGATGTTAGGCTTAATTGGTGAATTTTGATTGTGACAATAGTTTGGTTTTGTACATATGTCTCTTTGATTGCAAAGCGAAAGAAAGAGGGAATTCGGTGTCCTAGCATGCGAAATAATAAAAAATCCCTTTTCAAGGACGGTAATTGGTTTGTATCCGGTGAGAGGGATTGAATTGAAAAATATGAGCGTTATTTCATTTGATGGCTAGATTCATCTATGTGTTTTATGGACTCTTTGATCTTTTGGCTAGTAGTTGAGACCAATTTGTTTGTGGCAAGGCAAGGCATGAAAGTGGAAGTGAATGAAAAAAAAAAAAAAAAAAGGAACAGAAAAGAAAGTGGAATTCCTTGGGACTAGACAGGGCACTGTGCCTCATGAAGCAGGGTGACTTGATCGAAATTCCTTGGAAGGAAACTCAAAAAAAAAAAAAAAAAACTCTTGCATCAATGTCTCAATGTCTTATGGATATATGCAAAAAGTGAAACTACCAAGTATTTGGGTGTCTGGTGTATGCTCCACCATGTCATTCAGAGAACAGTAGTGGAGTAGAAATAGAGTTTGTGGTTGAGAAAGAAAAAAACTTTTGCCTTAATGCCTGAAAAAAAAAAGTATGGTCAACATTACTCAATGCCTAAGTCTTTGGTTCCATCGATGCTATGGGGGGTTTACTTGAAGGTGAGTAGTGTTCAGAAAATATGAGGAGATCCCTTGAACTTAATGCATGCTTGTTACTTGAATTGATGTGGGGTGATAAAATTCAAGTGTGGGGGAACCTTTGGCTCCTTGATCTTTAGTTGAACACTTTTTGGGATTATGTGCACTGTCCTACTTATGCCATGATTAAAATTTGCAGCATTCATTTACAATTGAATTTTGGGTGTATATTCACTGCAAACACCCATGAGACAAAACTCATCCACTAGGGGTAACCTAGGGGTTTAAAGGCTTGTTGCACATGCTAAGTGCAACCGTGATTCCTACGAAAGTGAGTTAGGATTTTCTGCATTCTAGGTTAGTTGTTGTTTTTGCTTTACTTGAGGACAAGTAACGTTCAAGTGTGGGGGAATCTGATGAGCACATTTATGTGTGAAATTTTAGGGCATAAATTATACATTTTACCACATTGAACAGAGTTACTCGGTGCTTTCTTGTGCTTTTCAGGGTTTAGGTGAATTCTTGTGAAAATGAAGGAGATGATGCTAAGGAGATGTTTTTAAGCTTTTTAGAAGTGTAAATGGATGCATAGCCCATCGAGTCAGCTTCGCAATGGTTCAAATGACACTTAATTCCGAGTTGAAACGAAGAAGTTATGGCCGTTTTCGTAACGACGCATGAAAATGGTCTGCAGGGGTTTATTTATAATTATTGACAGTCGGATGGAAACAAAGTGAAGCGGAAGTTCGGATTTTAGGAGCCTTAATGCAATTATCAGAAGTTACTTTACTGTACCCGAAAGATTCCATTTGGAAGGCTCTGGACAGTCCAACTTCAACTTGAGATATCTTGGGCTCCCCAACTCCGAATTGGATGAAATTTGGGTCTATTTTGTGTGATTTTTCGCAAGGAACACAATGGTGAGACCTATATAAGCACCCCATGCTCCACGTTTTCTGAAGGACAGAATGGGTATTTTATTTATTCTTGAAGGAATCCTAGTCATCACCCTTACTCTCTCTCTCCTTCAACTTCTCAAGGGCACTTCTGGAACTCTACTTGGGATAGATTTATTTTGAAAGATATTTTCTCATCTATGGAAGGTTGAAAAATCAAAGATGCTTTGATTTTATTGCTTGGAGAAGATATCTACAAAGAAAAGGAAGCACTTGTTAGAATTGGAAGTTTATTTTTTTAGAAATAGAAGGTCTATGTAAACAATATTCTCTTCTTCTTCTTTCTATTTTTTTTTTTTTTCTTAGGATTTAAGGCATTGTAAAAGAGGAAGGAGAAGAGAATATTCTCTTTTCTTAGGGAATATTTCTCCTACACTTCCCTCTTCTCTCTTCTCCTCTCTTCCCCTTTTAAATACCCCTTGCCCTCTGGGTTGTAAGAAGTTAGTAGTTTTTTAGTTCAGTTTTTTAGTTCAGTTTTTAGTTCAATTTTAATTCAGTTTTTTTAGTGTAATTTTTACTTCATTCACTTAGTGAAATTTTCACTTTTTTTCCTATTTTTGGCTTAAGTTCTTAGTTTTGATTTCAAGTTCTTAATTTTGATTTCATAAGTCTAGTTTAATGGTTGTAATAGTTTTAGTTTAAAGCTTCCTAGTCTAAGTTCCTATGTTGATGACAAGACATGGAGATTTAGAAGAGGAAGCCATGATGAGTTTATTTAAGTATTCAAGCACATCAAGGTATCTCATTCTTTAAACCCTTAATCTCATTCTCCCTCTCCTCTATCTCTCTCTAACTTCTTCTTCTTCTCCCTCTATTTCTTTTATTTTTTTTATAGGGTTGTGGTTTGTGGATGCACTTTTATTCCCTTATTCCTTTTTATGTGGTTATTATGTGTGGCTGTATTTTTATTCCTTTCAATTTGCGTTAGTCTGATAGGTTAGATGCTCATGTGTTAGGACGCCAATTTAATCCCTTAATTTTGTTAGATGCTTATGAGTTAGGATGCATTAATTTTCATTAGTTTAATTAGTTTAATTTAACACTTTAATTTGGTTCACTTTGCATTACTTTTAAGTTAATTAAATAGAGTGGCGTATATCTCCTCGTGTTCGACCCGTAGCTACGATTGACCCGTACGCTTGCGGTATTATTTTAACTCAAACAAGCCCCACCGAGCTCGTGAGCAAATCATATCATCATACATGCACATGCAATCACAATTCATAGTTCATATGATCCTACATGATATGCAAGTCTAAATTATTTATTAGCCACCTAGCAATACAACTAAGTCAGGTCTGTGCTACTACAATCCCCAATACATGTATCCCTGGTGTAGGCTTCTAACCCCTTCCCACGATACACCCATTGAGTTGTCAGAGAGGACCAGTCAGCTCCCGCATCAGTCACCAAGGTCAGCCTGACCAGCCCTCTATGAATAACCTGTAGGGCAATCCATTTCTTTTCTTTTCTTTGGCTTACAGCCCATATTCACCATTCCGGTGTTCTTTCATTTCTTTTGATTTCTTTTCTCATATACATATAGTCACCCTCACAGGCATCCATCACCTAAACCCCTATTGGCAAGGGTGCATAGCACGGGTGATGAAACTCTAGCCCCATGTCTATATGGCATCTTATGAGTCAGGTGGTGTCAGCAGCATCCCATTCTACGGGCTACCACAGGCCTCATTTCCAAGCCAGCTACGGTATCTAATCTAACATTCACAATCATCATATAAGAATTCACAGTGTTGATCAACAGACAATCATTATGTAGTGATTTGAGTAACTTTAATTAGAAGTAAGTAACACAACATTCAGGATTAACATTCTTAATTGCCGGCATAATATCATAATCACACATGCACATATGATAATATTATTTACTCACCTGAGTTGGGTTCTAAGACCTTAGTTGCAAACTCAGTTTCAAAAGCAGTCAGGTTGTTGACCTCGAGCGCGGGATCAAGTCCAAAATACAAATTAGATAATGTCTTATTAAGTTTTCAGTCTATCACTGGTAGTCCTAGGGTTAACCTAAACTTACTGGGTTGACCCGGTGTTCAGTTGGTTCACACTTGGAATCACTGGGCCTTAGGTAATGTCCTGGTGCATCATCCAGTGTCAGTGGCACAAGGGTAAATTGGTCAGTTTCAATAGTTGTACCGACCCTAGGTCGATCAGGTCCACAGTCTGTCCACGCTTGCCTCGTGCGCAGACCAAGCACGCGAGGTTTCCTTCACTGCGGGGCCCACTAGGGTTCCAAAGTATTCCTCCACCAAGGACAGATGTGGGGAAGGGCTTTTTGGTCATTTTGTGACCTCCCACAATGTCCCAAGGCCAATGGGTGAGGTTCCCAGAGCCAGATCATCTTTCCAGTAATTTTCCATTCATTGGGCGATGGCTCTGGGCGATGTCTGCATCGCCCTGAGGTTGCAATCGACAAATGGGTTGAGATTCCAAGGTGGGGCTTCTTGGGCAGTGTGCTCAACATCATCCCATGCATGTTAGGGTGCTGTGTATCCCCCGGGATGGTCTACCCATTGGTCCAAATGGATCATCCATCTGGTCTACCATTTGGCTGCCAGAGGCTGCCCAGATAACCTAGTGAATAGTGTCATAGGGTTTTCTTCAAGCATGGATCTTAGTCTCAGCCACATGCAAGGCTGGAAATGAATGCAAAATAGTGGTTCAAGGCTGCAACCACCTAGGGTTTGGTCTTGGCAGCCATGGCTCACATCCAGGGTTCCAAATCACAGGGCAACAGGGCAAACTGGCAGTGCAACTGTGCACAGCTAGGTTTCAGCCCAAAGAACAGTACAACAGCCTACTAAAATGAAACAAAAATCACAGATCTCCCATGCTTAAGGCTTGCATGGCAGATCTGGAGCTATCCAGGGCAAACCCTAGCCATTCAGGGCTGCCTAGGGAACAGGGAATCATTCAAAATTTAGTAATCTTAAGAGGACAGCAGGTTTTTATGAAGGTTTTATACCTGCACAGGGAAGAGAAGCTCAATCCCAAGCTTGGATGGGTGGCAGCCTTCAATCCCCCTTCCTTCTTCTTCCTCTTTCTTCTTCTCCTTCCTCTTCTTTCTGTTCTTTCCCTCCTTTTTTCCTCTCCACGAATTGAGCAGTAACAAGAGCTTAAAATGAGCCCAAAACTCATCTATTTATAGGCCCAGCCTTCACTGAGGCTTGTTTGGCTGTGAAGGTCTCTTTTGAAAATCAATTTTTAAACTGATTCTGACTGATTCTGGGCACATTGGTGGGGTCCACAGTGAACTAAGGGTATGAGGTGGTCCCTCAGACTCCCCTCTATCTATGGAGGGTGCCCATGTCCATATTGGGTGGTCCCCATAATTAAAAATCAATTAAATATGCAGAATCACTCACTGGGCAATGTCATTGGGCCTTGTCTGCATCGCCCAGAGAATTCCATCAAGCTGAAATTCAATGAGGCTTGCACAGGGGTTTGACCCTTGGTCAGGGTACTGTCCCCACATGCCTTATAGGAGATTTTACACACTTTTATAGAGGTGGGTCCCACTATTTGGGGAGGAGAGAGATTACCTGGAGTCCAGGCCATACATCATACAATGAGCTATACATTTGCAGGGGTCAGCTGTCCATCCACACAGGGTTTCCTCATCAATCCAAACCACTGGAGTGATACTCCATAGTGTTCTTGGTTGCCTGGTCAGGGATTCCTACCCTTAAATCAAAATTCCAGCCAGTCAGGAGCAGGGTTTGACACAAGTCTAAATTGATTTTGGCATGAACATGGTGTATGTGGCCATAGGAGTGCAAGCAAAGGCAAGACATGATCATATTTGAAGTAAACCATCACAAATCTAAGAGGAAATGAAGGAGAAGATGAAGAGACACAAGCAAATTCTCTCAAATGGAAGAGTAGAGAATTGCAAAAGGAAATGGAGGAGAGAAATTTACCTTGATTGATTGAGAAATGATCTTTGAGGTTTGAAGTTGCAAAGAAACTCCTCAAGAGACCTGTGGAGCCTTTCTCCCTCTCCCTACAGTTGTGTTTTCTTTGGAGCCAAAGTGAGTTTTGAAACTCACGGTTCTGTCTTTTTTTGAAGATTTCTCGAATGGACGAACGAACGGAATCAGTTATCATGACTCCGCTTGTCAATCTGTCCCGCCTAGAATTTAAAAAGTCGTGTCTTTATAACTGACCGGATCAACGAACGGATCCACCGTCATGAGTCCGCCCGTAGATCCGATCGATTCATATTCTCTTGGACTTTTGGTCCTCTGAGAATGAACGAATGAATGGATTTACATTCTGCATTCGCTCATTAGTCCGCTCTCCCTATTTTGTGAGGGAAACACAAACTGAACCAGAGCACTGAAACCGCTCGTGAGTCCGCTCGCTGTTCTTTTAGAACTTGGCCCTAGACTTTTGAGACTTTTTGACCATCCCTTTGTATGATGACTTAATGTCTATACCCTAGGTTGGACACCCATTTTTGTTGACCCATGCATGATTAATTGCTTACCTTAGGTGCAAACCATGGTGTCTATATTCTTGGGCCTATGCCGGCCAGAGCAGCCGATAAGAATGACAGGCAATAGTGTGTTGTGACTCCCCTCTTATCTAAAAGGGAGGAGAGTTACTTTAGAGATGAAGACCCTTAGATCCCGTGAATTGGTGAATTTAGACCTAATGGATAGGAAACCTAACCCCGTGGGTAGATATTAAATAAGGAGGTTATGTGCTGACTTGGACTGGTTCCTTTGAAAGAACCATAGAAATCATGTGTACTTGGAGGCCAATTGTGACACCTTGAGTTAGTGACAACTCTATTTGCACTTTACTTGGTTTCTCTAAACCATGTTTAGACTCATAGAGGAAGTCCTACACCATGAGTTGATTCTCCAAGGGACTTAGTAAACCATACTCGAGAACTTTTATTCTTGTGAATTGACCTAGATGGCAAATATGTCTATAGGAAGGTGAATGTAATTCTTGAAATTTTGCCTATGAATTGGTGTGATGTACACATATATACAGATAGATATGTCCCTTAGGACCTTGGACTTGTGTGACTAGAGTGATTCTCTGGTACTACAAGTATGACCTTACCTAGACCTTACTGTGATCACTTAGTTAAGCCCTGACCCTTGGTCATGTTGATCTCGGGTTAATAATAGACAGACTTAGTAATGACCAGGTAGATTAATTAGCATGAGTTGACTTATACCTACTATAGGTGGTTGTTTGGCTCTCGAAAGAGAACCATAAAGGACTTTTCCCGCTATAGTCACCGTGAGACGGGTACAGAGATCTGAAGGTTGAAACTGAAGGAGGTAACAAGACCTTCCCTGATGATAGATATGAAGGGAGTAATGGGTCACCAAATGCGTTACCTCCGTATTGGGAGTGAATAATAGGAGATTCCATCAATATTCTAAGTCATTCTAAAGTTGGGTGAGGTAATGAGATAACCAGAAGTGACGGCATTCAGAGTATGAACCCTATTGTAGGGACTGGATAGGTTGAACCCCGTAACCCAAGGATAACTAGATAGTGAAGACCTGAGTGGTATCACTTGATCCAGAGGACCTAGAGAGCTTTTTGTCCCTTATGACTCAGTTTAGTGTAGAAGACAGTGTGATTGCCTCTGGGATGTGGAGGCTACCGAGCCTTAACCCAATGAAGCTTAGGGTTACTATGAACCACACCCCTGTGGTAATGTGACCATGTAAGGGAAGAGAATTTTGGAACCTGACCTGTTGTGTCAACTAGACACTACCTTACTTTGACCCAACCTTTACTTAGTTCAAATAATGGGTATTTGGAGGTATTGTTGTTCAACAAGCCTTTGCCTTGAGACCCGGGTTGCCTCAAATTTTGAGGACAAAATTTTTAATAAGGTTGGGAGGATGTTACACCCGCACCCCAGATATCCCCTTGTACCCTAGGGCAATCCAGACCTTACCCAAGGGGAATTACCTTATGGCTATGGTCAACCTTGATGACCTTGAACTGGAAATACCATAGAAAGAACCCCCTCAAAGACTTGGAAGTGTGGGCCAAAGTCCCACCATTTTCCTTGAAGTTTGAGCCATGACAGCAGCACCGGAGTTACGAATGGACTCACTCTTGCTGAATCCGCTCGTGGATCCGCCTGTGCTGTCATCAGCCTTTTTGGCTAGTTTTCCTATGGGACCCACATCCCTGTGTCCCGGACACCTTAATTGAACCATTGGACCCTGTGAACCCCTACCCCTATCATTTATTGATGAAGTGGGGCCCATAAAGCCTAACTTAGGTGAATAATGGGTTATATACACCCTAGTCTAAACCAAACAAGACCTAAGGGCTAATGGGTCTAAGTGAGCTTTGAACCCAACCCAAACAGACCCTAACCTATATAAATGGACCTAATGGCCTATGGCTTGAGCCAAACATGGCCTAAGACCTAGCCCAAAACCCATTTTAAAGCCTAAAGATCTAACTACATTCTAAGACCCCTAACCAAACACACCCTAAAGTCCCTTCTACCCCCTTAAAACTAAAAGAACCCCTTTTATTCTCTTATCTCTCCCCCTCACCAAAACCATGGAGGAGAAGAGACAAGAGAAGGAGAAGAAGGAGGAAAGAGGGAAGAAGTAGGAGTGGAAGAGGAATGAGAGGGGAAGGGAAGAAGATGGGAGCTATGCCAAAATGGTTGGCTCCCCCACATCTCCTCCTCTTGCTGACCGGACCTAGAAGGAAGAAGAAGCTGAAGGAGAAGAGATGGAAAGGAAGGGAGGAAAGCATGAAGGCTCACCTAGCCCATGATCCCACCTCCCCATCGGAGGATCTCACCAAGGTAAGCTCCCTGAACCTGGTTCTGCCCATTTTTCCCTTTGATTTTGGTTGGATCCTTGAGCTTAGACTGACCTAGAGTTCCATTGGGACTCAAGGTAGAGCTCGGTCCCTAGTTAGAGCTCTAATGGAGCTGACCTAGGATTGGTTTGGACCCCTTGGTGTTGCAATTGCAGCCATTGTTGGAGAACTTGGGTTTTAGACTTTGAAACCCATCTCTTTGGACCAAATTGAGACCCAACCTTGTAGGATCTTGGATCCATGAGGTGTGCCTAGGATCTAGTGACCCTAGGGAGGCTTAGACACCCCCTCCATGTCCCTAAGGTGCTATGGAGCTCCAAGCTTCAAGCTGGAGCAAAAGCCCTCTGCAATCTCAGAAGAGATTGCCGGCGGACGAACGACTGGATCCATTTATCATGGTACCGTCCGTCAGTCCACACAGTATAAACCCTGTGTGTTAGCCTGAGCAGACGAAGGCACGGATTCACTCTGTTTGTCTCCACCCGAGACCTGTTGCTCTCGAGTCCTATCTTAGGAATCGAACGGATGTAGGGTCGACCCAAGAAGCACATCCGCCCGTAGATCCGCTCCCTTTTATGGTTGTCCCAGGTGTCGAACGGATCAATGACCAGATTCAACTAAGAAGATCCGCTTGTGGGTTTGCTCGCTCTGACTTGACCTTTTGGCCTGAAAGGAGTCAGGGACGGACTCACCTCTGCTGATTCGTTCGTGAGTCCACTCGTGCTGCCTTGGGTGAAACTTAGTTTTAACCATTGGGGCCTCGCATGGGACCCTCCTACACTTGTTTTAATGCTTTCTTTTATGATAGGTTAGTGCACCGGTGAGATTTATGTGAACCACGCCAGATGACACCCGATGCCCGGGGAGATTCATGCCAATCACACCCGGTGATACCTATGCTTGGTGAGTGGGTTCTGGGTGACTTTGTTGGGTTTGATTGTAGAACCAAGCGCTTGCCAATCTCCCAAAAGACGCCTTATGAGGGAAGGTGCAACTTTAATTCCTTATTGCACACTAGCCAGCACGCATCGCTCCCTTGCCCGAACTGTGATCTGGGCAGGGCATTTTGGGTCACTCCCAATAATCCCCTCCCAAATGCACGCCCAATAACAGAGCACCTATAGCACTAGGGAGACTCAAACTTGAGACCACCTGCTCTGATACCAATTGTAGAACCAAGCGCTTGCCAATCCCCCAAAAGACGCCTTGTGAGGGAAGGTGCAACTTTAATTTCTTATTGCACACCAGCCAGTACGCATCGTTCCCTCGCTCGAGCTGGGATCTGGGCAGGGCATTTTGGGTCACTCCCAAGAATGCCCCCCCCAAATGCACGCCCAATAACAGAGCACCCATGGTACTAATGCACGCCCAATAACAGAGCACCCATGGCACTAATGCACGCCCAATAACAGAATACCCATGGCACCGGGGAGATTCGAACTCGCGACCACCTACTCTGATACCAATTGTAGAACCAAGCGCTTGCCAATCCCCCAAAAGACACCTTGTGAGGGAAGGTGCAACTTTAATTCCTTATTGCACACTAGCCAGCGTGCATCACTCCCTCGCCCGAGCCGGGATCTGGGCAGGGCATTTTGGGACACTCCTAACATTGATTATTATATAATTGTTAATAATAAGTATGTTATATATATTTATAAGCATGGTGCACATTACATTTTATTCCACTGTGATCTATTATGAATGTGATAGTTTAATGCTCACCATTGTATCGGGCTATGGTGTCGGGTGTGTTGATATCAGAACCCCAATTAATTTAATTTATTTAAATTATGAAAACTGCTGTATGTCATCCTGACCTGTATCTATCGTGCCCTGCTGGTATTCGGGTACTAGATGGAATGGGACGTTGATGCACCCGGAATACCTCTCGGGATGATAGGACCTGCATATAGTATATATGTGGCTAGGATGCTTGTTCTCTTATGCTACGACCCTTGCCAACAGGGGTTTATGTGTTGGATAGTCTGAGCACCTACGGTCTGTGGAGGTGGGAGAGGCCAGCCAGGGCAGGGGTAGTGATGGCAATCGGGGTTTGCCACTGGGTGGTCATGAAGGCTTCTACCAGCGCAGGTCCCTTCGTGATAATGTCTCACTAGAGCGATAGGATAAGTGACCCTCAGTGTTTCTCGAGTTATCACAGTAGCATATACTTGACCGATAGAATTATGTGCTAGCTGAAAAATGAATCTACCATTAGCATGCACCTTTATGTTTGATATTGATTGTGTGATGTGTGCGCATTCTCCTTTGCTCCCTCACTAGCTAGTGTAGCTAACCCCGTTGTACAACCTCTTTTTAGTTTATATGCAGATAGCCTCTTGACAAGCACCGTTGGATGCAAATCAAGTGGAATTGATGATCGTGGCTTGGATGTAGATGTACACCCAAGAGTTTATGCCCATGGGGCGATTGTTTATTATTATTTAATTTTCTGTATTCATTCCACAACCATATATAAACTGTATGTTTACTTATTAGGAGAGATTGAATGGTTACGAACACTGATATTGTAATATGTGTTATCATTAGAGAACCAATGCACTATAATTTCACATAATTTAATTTAATTTTGCTTCCATTAACTCTGTGATTGGAACGTTTTATTCCTTTCGGTATGTTCCTTTCTATCATCATGAGGTGATGATAGGGTGGACTGTGGCTCGGGACACTACATCTATGATCCTGGTTGGTGTTGGGATGATGTGTGATTGTCCCAATTATACCCCTATGTGGTAGTATATCTTACATCGGGATAGGGGCGTGACAAGATGTGATCAGGGAAAAGATCAGACTGACTCAGTCCAGATAAAAGAGTTATGCCGACAATTAAAGGAAGGACATCGAGTTTGGAGTCGGTAAGAAGGTATTTCTCCAAGTTTCTCCAACAAAGGGATTACCCAGGAAGGGTAAACTGAGCCCAAGTTATATTGGCCGATATGAAATCCTAAAGAAAATTGGAGCAGTAGCATATCGAATGGTCCTACTGCCATCCTTACAAGGCGTCCATGATGTATTCCATGTGTCGATGCTAAGGAAATATATCAACAACCCGACATATGTGCTCTTGGCCGAACCTGAGTAGTTGGATGCTGATATGACCTATGAGGAGCAACCGGTAGAGATACTAGATAAGGAACATAGCCTCCATAACCGCACGATTGCATTCGTTAAGGTTTGATGGGGAAACTGCCCAACAGAGGAAGCATCATGGGAACGCAAGGAGGAAATGAGAGATAAATATCCTCAACTTTTTGAGCTACTGGGTAAGCCAACTTCGAGGATGAAATTTTTGTAAGGTGGGGAGAATGTTAAATCTGCCCCAAACTGACTGGAACTTTGCTTGAAGGATATGAGCCTGAGACCAACCACTCAAGCACACTATGGTGTGTCACCCCTATGGTTGAATTCAGTGGAGAACCTCCAAGGATGTTATCCATCATACCTATGAGAAGATAGGTTATAGAGCCATGCAGCTGCTCAGCCCACAGCCTGATGTACTACTGCAACTCCAGGTAATCTCTCTCTCTAACAAATACATGGGGGCCATGCTCATTCAGATGTTTATTTTGCCCTAATAATGGTATTAGTGAAGTGCCCAAGTGGAAGCCTCAACCCTTGTACAAGGCCAAAGCAAAAATATCAAAGATTCATTCTCTGGGCGATGCATTGGGCGATTGACCCAAACGCCCAGAGTGTTTGAAACTCATATTTTTTATTCCAAACAAATGGGAACAATGCATATAGCCTGTGGACACCCCCTAAGGGTAGAAGGGAATTTCAGAAACCATTACCCACCTCTGGAACCAAGTTGACCCCACCTATGTAGCTGAAATGGGCTAGAATTACACTTAAAAATTCATTTTGAAGGAGGGACAACATGGCCAAACATGCCTTAAGGCCATGAGAATTATAAATTGGAGGGCCCAGCCTCTTATCTCGTTCCTACTGTTCTTACAGCAAAGAAAAAGAAAGAAAGAGAGGGAGAAGGAAGAAGAAGAGAAGGAAAGAGAAGAAAGGAAGGAAGGAGTAGAGGATTGGATTGGGACTGGATTTGAACCTCTCCATAGCTTGAAGGTAACATGATTTAGCTCTTATCACTGCTGTCCACCTAATGTTGCACTTGATCCTTGTGTCTATAAGCTGAGTTTCTAGCTAGTAATGCTAAGAACATCACCTAGGTTCCTAGAGGAGCTTTGGATCATGCATGCATGTACTTTGCATGCATGATCTAGCCATTAAAATGAGATTGAAATCTGTTACTATGTAGAAGATAGAAATTAGTCTCTGAGATGAGCTAAACTACAGAGTTACACCCAGATTATGTAGTGTAAGCTTAGATCTTTGCATGCATATGATTTTCTTCATGTCTTAGTTTAAAACCAAGCCTGTTGTAGGTAAATACAGGTGATCTATGCTTTGCATGCAGCAAATTTTGAGTTCAAAGCTTGAGCAGAGCCATGACAGGTCATTCTCTGTGATGTCAGAACCCAAACCAACTCCCAAATGGATAACCAAACCTTGGATCCCTCAAACCCAGTCCATTTAGATTCATTATAGGGTCATAATCCCCCTGAGGACATCCATGATCTAGATCTTGGCCAAACCTGTCACGCTACCATCCCAATGTAAGATATTTTGTCATATAGCGGGTGACTGGGATAACACACATCATCCCAATACCTACCAGGATCATAGATACAGTGTTCCAAGCCACAGTCCACCTTGTCATCAATCGTGATAATAGCAAAGAACGTACCCAAATGGAATAACTCATTCCAATCACAGAGTTAGTGGAAGCAAAATTTAATTTAAAACATGTGAAATTATAGAGCATCGGTTCTCTAATGATAACACATAGTACAATTTCCATAAATGTAACCATTAAATCTCTCCTATAATTAAACATATAGTTTGTACATGATTGTGGATGAATATAGAAATTAAATAATAAATAATTGCCATTAGGGCACCATTCTTGGGTGTACATCTACATCCAAGTCACAGCCACTGGCTCCACTTGATTCGCATCCAACGGTGCTCGTCAAGAGGTTACCTGCATATCAACTAAAAAGGGGTTGCACAACAGGGTTAGCTACACTAGCTAGTGAGGGAGCAAAGGGGAATGCACACGCATGCACACAAACAATTTCAATATCAGAATGATGTATGCTAATGTTAGATTCATTTTCCACCTAGCACACAAAATTCTATTGGTCAAGTGTATGCTACTGTGATAACTCGGGAGATGCTGAGGGTCACTTAACTTATTGTCCTAGTGAAACCTCAATTATCACACGGGAGCCTACGTCGGTAGAAACTATCCGGTCACCCAGTGGCAGACCCTGATAGCAATCACTACCCCTATCCTGGCCTCTCCCACCTCCACAGACCATAGGTGCTTAGACTATCTAACACATAAACCCCTGTTGGCAAGGGTCGTAGCATAAGGGAGCAAGCATCCTAGCCACAGATATACTATATGCAAGTCTTATCGTCCCAAGAGGTATTCCGGGTGCATCAACGTCTCATTCCATCTAGTACCCAGGTACCAACATGGCACGATACATACAGATCAGGATGGCATATAATAGTTTTCATAATTGAATAAATTAGGTTTCGACACCGGTACCCCCGGCACCGGAGCCCGATACAATGGTGAGAATATTATCACATTCATAACTGTCACAATTGAGATAAATAATGCAATGCGCACAATGCTTATATTTATATAATAGCATGCTTAAGATTGTCAAATATATATATATATATTCAAACCCAATAAAGTCACCCAGAACCCACTCACCGAACTCGGGTGTCACTCGGCGTGGTTAACATGAATCTCACCGGTGTACCAGCTATCCATCGAGTTGGTAGCCTAAACATACAAAAGCAATCATTGAAGCATGCATAGAAGGATCCCATGCTAGGCCCCAAGGTTAAAATCAAGTTTCAACCAAGACAGCATGAGCGGACTCACAGACGGTTGGAACAGGGTTAGTCCGTCCCTTACTCTGTTTAGGCCAAAAGGTGAAAACACAAGGAGCGGATACACGGACGGAACATCTTACTTGGATCCAGTCGTGCATCCGTGCGATTTTTGAGACACACCCGAGAGCGAGCGGACCCAATGGCGGTTGCGCCATCTTCATCCGCCCCTGCATCCGCTCGATCCTTGAGACATACCTGAGAGTGAACTGACCCATAGGCCGATGCAAGAGACTTGAGTCCGTTTAGGCGGACTGGCCGACGGTACCACGATTAGTGGATCCAGTCATGCATCCGCCAACAGTCTTTTCCAAGATTTCAAAGGGCTTCTTCTCCAGCTTGAAGCTTGGAGTGCACCCAGCTCTCAGAGACATGGGAGGGGTGTCTAAGTCTCCCTAGGCTCACTAGAACCTAGGCTCACCTCATGGATCCAAGATCACATAAGGGTTTGATCTCAAATTGGTCCAAGGGTAAGGTTTTAAGTCTTAGAACCAAGCTTAATAGCAATGGCTACAAATGCAGCACTTAGGAACCATTTCTAGAGCTAGGTCAACACCATTAGAGCTCCCAATTAGGGCCAAGCATCACCTTGAGTCCCAAATAGAGCTTAGGTTAGCTCAAGCTCAAGAAATCTATAAAAATGAAAATGGAAAGCGAAATGCCAAGGCTTTAGGTCATACCTTGGGGAGAGGAGCTCCTTTTCCTTCCTCCCTTCCTTTCCATCTCTTCGCCTTCACCTTCTTCTTCTCCCTTTGTCCGGACAGCAAGAGGAGGATATGTGGGGCAGCCAGCCATCTTGGCATGGCCTCCATCTTCTTCCCTTCCCCTCTCATTCCTCTCCTACTTCTACTTCTTCTTCCTTCCTCCTTCTCCTCCATGGTTTGCTTGGGAGAGGGAGAGATAAGGGAATGAGGGGTTTAGGTTAGTCTTTTAAGGGGTAGAAGGGCCTTAGGTCATGTTTGGTTAGGTGTCCTTATAATACATTTAACCCTTAGGCTTTAAATGGGTTTTAGATTTGAGTCTTAGGGCATGTTTGGTCCATGACTCAACCATTAGGTCCATTTAGTTAATTAGGGCATGTTTGGGTTTGGCCCAAGTCTTATTAGACCTATTAGCCCTTAGGCCTTGATTGGTTTAGGTTAGGTTATATAACCCATTATTTACTTTAAGTTAGGCCTTGTGGGCCCACTTTTATGGCCCATTTAACCAATTAATGGTAAGGGTGAGGGTTCATATGGTCCAAAGGTCTAATTAGGATGTCTGAGACACGGGGATGTGGGTCCCATAGGAAAATAAACCAAGGGGACAGGTAACAGCATGGGTGGATCCACGAGCGGATTCAATTCGAGTTCGTTCATTCGTGACCCCAATGCTGCTGTCAGAGCCCAAATTTCAAAGAAAGTTGCGGGGCTTTGACCCGTACTTTCAGGACTTCAAGGGGACACTTATAATAAAATACTAGGTTCAAGACCATTAATGTTGACCATTGCTACCATGGCATTACCCTTTGGCAAGGTCTAATTTACCCCGGGGCACTTGGATATATTTTGGGTGCGGGTGTAACAAAATCAGCAACCAAATCCCGATTTTGGAGCCAAAACTTATGTTTAACTGGCACTGGGCGATTGACCCAAACGCCCAATCAAATGCCTAGTGGTCTTGTTTGGGCTCAGATCTGTTTCCAGCCTTTTGGACCTTTACCAACAGGTCTAGAACAGTTTTGAGAGAATGAAAATGACCTGCAAACCATACCCCATTGGTCCTTGCGGTTATCCACACCTTGGATGCTCAAGTGGGCCCCACAGAGCCAGGAACCCACACACAGACTAGCCCAACATGAGCTAGCAACATTGGTACTATTTTATGGGATGGATAGGGCCATTGTCACGCCCCAAACCACCCCCTAGGAGGATTAGGTAGGTGACCCGAATTGCGTAACGACAATCCGCCAAATCCCACAGATCTAGAAGCAGTTATTACATTCATGGTCCCACATTCACCACTTTACCATAAACAACATTAGAGTGCTGCAGATAAACTACAATTATAATAACAAAGAGGAAGCATAGCGATACAGGAAATGATGATAATATATACATACATGTGATTGTTCTGATACATTTCCCCAAACTACCCACAAACTGAAAAGTAAAGCTGACAAGAAACAAAACCAAAGAAAATACAAACATATATATATATACAGGGTGAGTTGACTCAACCCCAAGAAGAAAGTAAGAAGACTACAACAGAACCACAGGCAGAATGAGGATAAACTCTTGAACAAAACAAAAAGGAGTCCCCAAGATAAAAAGCATCAAGTGCACTCTTAAACAGTCTTCATCAATGACCACCAAGAATGCACGCATCATCGGCACGACCTCCGTCGGGGTCCACACCAATATCATCATAACAACTAGGGCTCTCCTCCTCGTAATAAGCCTCCATGCCACAACGGCATCAATCTGCAAAATCATCTTAAGAAAAACATATATAACAGAGTGTGAGCCCCACTGAGCTCGTGAGCAAAATATATCATCATGCATGCACGTGCAACCACAATCCACATGATCCTATATGATATGCAAGTCTAGATTATTTATTAGGCACCTAACAATACAGCTAGGTCAGGTCAGTGCTACTACAATCCCCAATACATGTATCCCTGGTGCGGGCTTGGTTACCCCTTCCCGCGATACACCCATTGAGTTTTCGGAGAGGACCAGTCTGCTCCCGCATTGGTTCACCAAGGTCAGCCCGACCAGCCCTCTGTGATTAACCTTTAGGGCAATCCATCACATTTCTCTTTACTTTTCTTTTCTGTGGCATAAAGCCCAGCATATAGCTCACATTCACCAATCCGGTGCAAACATATTTCTTTTCATCTCATTTATTTTCTTTTCTCATATACACATATGGTCACCCTCACAGGCATCCAACACCTTAACACCTGTTGGCAAGGGTGCGTAGCACGGGTGATGAAACTCTAACCCCATGTCTATATGGCATCGTATGAGTCAGGCGGTGTCAAACGTATCCCATTCTACGGGCTACCACAGGCCTCATTTCCAAGCCGACTACGACATCTAGTCTAACATTCACAATCATCAAATAATAATCATAGTGTTGATCAACAGACAATCAATGTGTAATAGTTTGAACAATTGAACAAAATTTAAATAACACAGCATTTATAATTTGAATTTAATTGTTGGCATATAGTTACACGCGCATATATGATAATACTTCACTCACCTGGGTTTGGTTCTAGGAACTCGGTCGTAAATTTAGTTCCAATAGCAGTCTGATTGTAGACCTCGAGCGCGGGATCAAATCCTAGATATAAATAAGAAATTGTCATATTAAGTTTCCAGTCTGTCTATGGTAGTCCTAGGGTTAACCTAAGCTCACTGGGTTGACCCGGTGTTCAATTGGTTCTTACTTGGAATTCTCTGGGCCTTAGGTCCATGTCCCGGTGCATCATTTAGAGATGGTGGTCTAGGGGTAAAATGGTCATTCTCAGTGATTGTACCTGACCCTAGGTCATAATAGGCTTACTGTGCTGCCCTTAGCCTGACAGTGCTGCAGGATTAAGCACAGGCAGGGTTTCCATCACCTGCAGGGCCCACTTGGGTTCCCAAGACAAACCTTCATAAGGGCAGATGTGGGGAGGGGCATTTAGGTCATTTTCCACCTTCCCACATAGTGCCATGGCCATTGGGTGAGGTTCCCCAAGCCAGGTCAGCAATTCTGCCAATATCCATTCATTGGGCGATGTCTCTGGGCGTTGGGTGCATCGCCCAGAGTCTTCAAATTGACAATGGGCTGAGATTCCTAGGTTGCAGATCATGGGCAGTGATCAAATCATCACCCCATGCATGTTAGGGCATAAGGTGACCCCTGGGGTGATCTTCATCATGGTCCATATGGATTTTCCACTGGGCCCACCATTTGGCTGCTAGAGGCGGCCTAGACAGCCCAGTGAATAGTATCACAGGGTTTTCTCCAGTTGCAGATCTAGATTTTGGTCACATGCAAGGCTGGAAATAGATGTAAAATGGTGTTCTAGGGCTGCTTCTACCTAGGGCTTGATCCCATGTAGCCAAGGCTTGCATCCAGGGTTCCAAACAGCCAAGCAACAGAGCATCTGGCAGTGCAGCTGTGCACAGCCAGATATCGGCTCCAAGAATAGCACATCAGACCTATTAAATTATTCAAACACCTCAGATCTCCCATGCTCTATGCTTGCATGGTAGATCTGGAGCAATACTAGGCAGTTCCCAGCTGTTCTGGGCTGCCAGAGAGCAGGAATCCATTCAAAGTACAGAGATAAGAAGGAGGCAGCAGGTATAGGCATGGAGATGTATACCTGAGCAGAGCTTGGGTGCCACAAAAATCAGGGCCCAGGTGTGATAGCAGCTCCCCCCTTTCCTTCCTTCCTTCCTTTCTTCCTTCTTCTTCCTCGCTTCTTTCTCTCTTCTTTCTCTTCCTTTCTCTCCCACGAAATGAGCAGTAGCCAAGGGTTCTAAATGAGCCCAAGGCACTCCTATATATAGCCCAGCCTTAACTAAGTCCTGTTTGGCTGGTTAAAGTCTATTTTCAAAATGCATTCTTAACTGTATTTATAACTACTCTGGGCAGACTGGTGGGATCCACAGTGAACCAAGGGTATGAGGTGGTCCCTCAGTCTCCCCTCTGTCTAAGGAGGGTGCCCATATCCCTTATGGATGGTCCCCATAATTTAAAACTAATTTATTCAGCTATTTTGCACACTGGGCGATGACTCTGGGCCTTGTCGGCATCGCCCAGTGCCATCGCCCAGAGATGTCAACAAGGCTGAATCTCAGTGGGGCATGCACAGGGGTTTGACCCTTGGTTAGGGCATTGTCCCCACATGCCAAATAAAGGTTTTTACACACTTACCCAGGGGTGGGTCCCACAGTTATGGAGAGGTGAGAGATTACCTAGAGTCCAGGCCATACATAAGGCTATAAGCTGGGCAGCTGCAAGGTTCAGTGATCCACCTACTGGCAGGCATGTCGGATGTTCCACACAGGGTTTCTTCATCAATCTAAATCACTGGAGTGATACTCCACAGTGTTCTTGGTTGCCTGGTCAGGGGTTCCTGTTCTTCGGTCAAAATTCCATCCAGTCAGGAGCAGGGTTTGACATTTCTCCCCACCTTACAAAAATTTCATCCTCGAAATTTGCTTACCATGTAATTCGAAGAGTTGAGGATATTTCTCTTTCATTTCCTCTTCTCATTCCCACGAAGCTTCTCCTATCGGGTTGTTGCCCGAACAAACCTTCACAAAGGCGACTGTATGGTTACGGAGGTTATGCTCCTTTCTGTCCAATATCTCCGTAGGTTTTCATAGGTCATATCCACGTCCAACTGTTCAGGTTCAGTTGTAAGTACATATGTCGGGTTGTTAATGTACTTCCTCAGCATTGACACATGGAAAACATCGTGGATGCCGGACAAAGATGGTGGTAAAGCCAGTCGGTATGCTATGGGTCCCACATTGTTAAGAATCTCATAAGGACCGATGAATCTCGGGCTCAACTTGCCCTTCTTGTTGAAACGTAGCAATCCTTTAGTTGGAGACACTTGAAGGAATACTTTTTCTCTGATTTCAAATTCAATGTCCTTCCTTCGGTTATCTGCATAACTTTTTTGCCTTGACTGGGCTGCCTTGATCTTTTCTCTTATAACATCCACCTTGTCGTAGGTCGCTTGTATCATCTTGGGTCCAAGATATTTTCGTTCACCAACTTCATCCCAATATAGCGGAGTTCAACATTTTCGTCCATAAAGAGCTTCGAATGGTGCCATGCCAATGGTGGAGTGATAGCTATTATTGTAGGCAAATTCCACCAGAGGTATGTGAGCATCCCAACTATCATTCATTTCTAAAACACAGGCCCAGAGCATATCTTCCAGAGTCTAAATACTTCTCTTTGACTGTCCGTCCGTCTGTGGATGGAAAGCTGTACTAAGATTCAATTGAGATCCCAATGCCTTTTGCAAACTCCTCCAAAACCTTAAGGTAAATCGAGGATCTCTGTCAGACATAATACTAACAGGCATGCCGTGTAGGTAGACTATATTTTCTATATATAATTGGGCAAGCTTCTCCATAGAGTAACTTATCTTGATTGGTATAAAGTGTGCTGCCTTTGTCAGTCCGTCTACAATCACCCAAATCACATTCATGCCCTTCCTGGTGTTGGGTAGATTTATCACGAAATCCATAGTGATCCTTTCCCACTTCCATTTAGGTATAGGAAGTGGCTGCAACAATCCATACGGTTGGTGTCTCTCTGCTTTTATCTATTGATAGGTGAGGCACTTGGACACGTATATAGCTATGGTCTCCTTCATTCCCATCCACTAATAATACTTCTTCAAATCCTTGTACATCTTCGTACTTTCGGGGTGGATTGTATAGGGTGAGTTGTGTGCCTCATTAAGGATTCGGTCTTGGACATCATAATCATCAGGCACGCACAGTCTATCTCAAAACTTTAGTGCACCATCATGGGCCAAAGAAAAGTCTGGGTTCTTATGGACACCTTGTTGTACTTCCCATATGATTTTGGCCAGCTCGGGGTCCAATGGTTGCTTTGCAATTATCTCTTTTCGTATCGACGGCTGTAGATCCATGGCCGCTAATTGTATAGCTGTTCCTTCGATCATAAGTTCTAGATCAAGCTTCCAAGCATCTTCATACAACTGTTCGCTTACAACCAAGGAAGCGAGAGATGCAGTCTGAGATTTTCTACTTAATGCATCTGCAACAACGTTGGCCTTACCAGGGTGGTATTGGATTTCATAGTCATAATCTTTCACCAGTTCTAACCACCGCCTCTGTCTCATGTTTAGCTCTTTTTGGGTGAAGAAATACTTCAGACTTTTATGATCGCTGAAAATTTTGCTCTTTTCACCATATAGGTAATGTCGCCATATCTTTAACACGAAGACTACCGCTGCCAACTCTAAGTCATGAGTGGGGTAGTTCTTCTCGTGCTCTTTAATTGTCTAGAGGCGTAGGCGACTACTTTATCTCTCTGCATCAGGATGCCACCCAATCCTATTCTGGATGCATCGGTGTATACCACCATTCCTCCGGTACCGTCCGGAATGGTCAAGACTGGAGCTGTCACCATCGGTTTTTCAATTCTTGAAAACTTTTCTCACATGCTTCATTCCATTCAAATTTGGCTCCTTTCTTTGTAAGTTTTGTCATGGGTGCCGAAATCCGCGAGAAATTTTCAATAAACCGTCAGTAATAATCGGCCAGTCCTAAGAAACTTTGAATCTCAGTGGCACTCTTCGGAGTCTCCCACTTGAGAACTGCTTTTACCTTTCCTGGATCCACTTTAATGCCGTCTTCAGTAACGATGTGTCCTAGGAATCCAATCTGGTGAAGCTAGAATTCACATTTATCGAACTTGGCGTAAAGTTGGTGCTCTCGTAGCCACTGCAACATGAAAGTAAGGTGTCAAGCGTGCTCTTCCTCATTCTTGGAGTACACCAGAATGTCGATAATAAACACAATGATGAATTTATCCAACACGTCATGGAACACTCTATTCATCATGTCCATGAATGCTGCCGGGGCGTTGGTTAATCCAAACGATAAAACCAGGAATTCATAATGTTCGTATCGAGTTCGTAACGCCATTTTGTGAATATCACCGCTCTTGATCTTCAATTGATGGTATCATGACCTGAGATCGATTTTGGAGAAAACTCTTGCTCCTTGTAGCTGATCAAATAGGTCATCGATGCATGACAATGGATATCGATTCTTGATAGTCAGCTTATTCAGCTCACGGTAGTCGATACACAATCGCATACTCCCATCTTTCTTCTTTACAAACAACACGGTGCTCCCCAGGGTGACACGCTGGGTCGTATAAATCCCTTTTTCAACAGGTCTTGTAGTTGAACTTGCAACTCCTTCAATTCGATTGGCGCCATCCGATATGGGGCCTTGGATATCGGTGCTGCACCAAGAACTAGATCAATTACGAACTCTATATCGCGTTCAGGTGGTAGCTATGTCAGGTCTTCCGAAAAAACATCAGGAAATTCTCTGATGACTTCAAGTTCTCCCAAGGGTTTTATCTTTGCCTCCGTGTCTATCATAGTGGCCAAAAAGCCTTGGCATCCATTATCCAGCAACCTTCGTGCCTGGAGGGCTGATAAGGTTATCTTCCTGGGTTTCCTTCTTGGTTCACTTTGATAGGTGAGGATCGAGCCATCATCCATTTTAAATACTATCTTCTTCTCCGCACACATGACGTTTGCACCATAGGCGGATAACCAATCCATGCCTAGTATCACGTCAAAATCCTTTATATCCATCTTTATCAACCGTGCGGTTAGATTCTTCCCACAAATCTCAATCTGGCAGGGGTTGTATACTTCTTTCAAACTCACGGCACTTCTCGTCGGTGTGCTGACTACTAGCTCATGCCTGATGTCTCTCGGTTGATCTTTCATCCTACTCGCCAAAGTGGTAGAAAGGAAAGAGTGGGTTACGCCCGAGTCGAATAATACTCATGCAGGTATGGTCGAGACACTCAAGGTACCTAGGGTTCTTACATAATTTAGGTTACATAAAGTAAGCCAGTTATTCCCTATAATTTAGTAGTGTTTAGCAACTTACCTGTCAATACATCAGGGTTCGCCTCAGCTTCTTCATTCGTCATCGCAAACACCTTTCCTCGTGTCCGATTGTCCCGTGGCCAAAAAGGTCTAGCGTAGGGCTGATTTGGCGAGTTGTTTCTATACCCATGCGATCTACAGTCTCTAGCCATGTACCCTTCCTTATTGCAGACATAGCACTTATAGGGTGGAATAGCAGGTGTTGAGGCTTGGCTCACTTGACTTGTCGCTGGTCGAGCTGGCGAAGCTACTGTTGTCGCTTGACTCATAGTCGGTTGAGCAGGTTGATTGAAAGTGGGGCGAAAAGGGTTCTAACCCACGTTCGGTCTACGATACGGAGTCGAGACGGAATTTGAATTGGTTCCACGGTAAGCTTTATTTGGCCAAGCATAAGTCTGGAAATTGTTTGGCCTCTTGCCTACAGACGACGTCACAGCTTTCTCTTTCTCTTTCTCTTTAAATCTATCTTCCATGGTCTTTGCCTTATCGACCATCTGAGCATAATTTTGGATGTCCATGATTGACAATACTGATCCGATCTCAGTCTTGAGTCCTTTCTCGAATTTCTTTGCCTTACTAACTTCCCCCTTCAGGTGCTCTGGAGCAAAATGGAACAGATCTTCAAATCGCTATTGGTAATCCAATACCGATTTGGTTCCTTACACCAGTGCGATGAATTCTGCTTCTTTCTTGTCCCTGAAACTCTCTGGGAAGTAGTTCTTAAAGAAAACTTCTTTAAATTGCTCCCACATGGGGTTCAGGTGAGTAGCTTCCAAATTAGGTTTAGTAGCTTTCCACCAAGCTTCGGCCTCATTTTGCAGCTGATAGCCCGCACATATGAGCTTCTGTGCGTCCGTGCACTTAAGTACTTCAAATGCCTTCTCTAGGGCACTGATCCACCATTTCGGCTGCATTGCCTCAGAAGTTATTTTGGAGAACGCTGGCGGTTGGAGTTTCTTGAATCTCTCCATAACCTTGGCGGTAGAGTTCTCCTCTAAGTGTTGAGGCACAGGTGGTGGAAATAGTACGGACCGGTTGGGTGGTGGTGGTGGTGCCGCACGTTCATGCATCATGGTTGCAAACTGTGTAGACATCTGACCAAGCAATTCTTGTTGTTGTTGCATGGTCCGTATCATAGTGGTCATGAATGCAGTTACGTCGCCGGCTGCCATATTCAGCTGAGGTGCTACAGTGGTGGCTTATGCAGCCGCTGGTGCCTTTGATGAAGCAGCCGGTGCCTCAAAATTTTGAGCCTCAGTCCCATTTGAAAGGTAAACCTCCGGTATAACACGAGGTTGTTTCCCTTTGCGACCACCACGAGAATTTTGTCTGGTGTTGACCATTGTTGCTTCTCTAAAAAGAGGAGCATGTTCAATATTCCAATATTGCTCATCGGGGTCAACAATTATTTCCTAGTTAGTGCAGGTACAAACCTAGTCCATAGTTCCAGTAAATTTCATGAGTCGCACCAGTAAGGTGGATTGTTAGATATTTTATCTTGGTTTATTATGAGATGTTTCTTTTTCTTTGTGTTTTGTTTCTCTTCTTAGACATTTTATGTAATGGTATGCTATGCATGACACTATATGAGAGATTTCAAAATTTTTAAACAGAAGACTTTTAATTATTTACTTGGTCTAACAAGCAAGCAATTCCAGCTTTCTTCCGGTCACAAACTCCACCGCAAGTAGGTATTCTATGTCGGCTCTTACTTCTTCAGCTAAGGACATATAAAAGTCTCGCTCCCCTGGTCCACTAATGGCAGCAAGGGCTAAATAAAAGTCCAACCGGTTCTCAGCTCGGGGTAGTACTAGTCATATCCGTCTCAGTCTCTCTCGTAACTGTCTATTATAGATCATGATGTTGGGGTCTCCAGCCTTGGCTGAGGTAATAGGTCCTGTCATAGAAAATGGTTCTAAACATCAGGTTATACTTAATTAAAAGAATTAAATACATGTCTACTGAAGTTTTAAATGACTAAAAATCAATAAAATATACTTAGGTTGGCTCGAGGTACCTTAGCGCCTAAAGTGTTTTGATTGGCTAGACAACCTATTAGATCCTAGTCTTGGCTGACCTAGTCTTTGGATAGGGTATGGTCTACGCTCCCTATACATAGTAAATACGTATTACATCATACCTACATATCTATGTTTGGTTTTACATAACAACACTCCATTCAGTTCGTACATCACAATATCAAGCACATAATAATTAAATATTACACACACATCAATTCTCATAAGTATATATATATGCATATACTTTTCTATTTTTAGGTACTTATATTAAACATATAAACAAGGATTTTCAATTCCCTACGTGTTTTACTAAGATCCCCAATTAGAAGTTGTATCCCTTTGATTTCATGAAAATTGTGTGTGTTTAGTTAATTAATTAATTAATTATTATTTATATATATTTTTTTATAAACATTATTGAAAATCTTTATTTTTATGTTCAACAAAGCTATTATAGGTGAAATCCAATTTCCCATGTGTCAAAACTTCAAAATCAGCAAAATACATTCACTGGGCAATGTCGTTGGGCGTTGGATGCATTGCCCA
Source organism: Telopea speciosissima (assembly GCF_018873765.1). Taxonomy (NCBI): domain Eukaryota; kingdom Viridiplantae; phylum Streptophyta; class Magnoliopsida; order Proteales; family Proteaceae; genus Telopea; species Telopea speciosissima. The sequence continues at coordinate 34,760,098 of NC_057917.1, read as the reverse complement.
GTGCATCGCACAGAGAATCGGGGCACAAGTATATGAGTCCGAGAGGGGCCCATTTCAATCCTAACTTCTTCTAAACTCCTCTAAACACTTGGAGAGAGTCCTTGGAGGGTAGTGTGACTATTCCCACACCAATTCCTCACATTTCTTCGAGTTCTTTGCGAATCCACGCGTGCTTAGGTAAGATTTCTTGATTACTTCCTCCTATTATGTTTTCTTTGGTTCCATCTTGTTTTGGCTAGTGTTTTTGTTAGTTTTCCTTGCCCTAACTATTCCTTTTCCTTCTCTTTTGCAGCAAGATGTCCACTAGCCACCGAACTGCTAGGAAATCGGTAGGCTACAAGTTGAGAATGACCATTCTTCATCGTCATCTTCTACGGTGCCTCCTCTTCACCTAGGGATGATTCTTCTTCGGAGGAGCCCGAGTTTGACCGGTTCCTTTTCTCTAGGTACGAGCATTTTAAGGAGTGGAACAACTTTAAATCCCTAAAAATTGTAAATGGCCGGGTTGTTCAGGTGGATGACTTCCACCAATATATTCTCTTTGCTAGGTTCAATGCCCTAGGTTAGGCCTCTATGTTGACACCTACCGAGCCTTGTTATCCCAACTTGGTTCGGTACTTCTACTGCAATTTGGTGCCATCTGGGGCATAAGAGTTCGGACTATTGAGTAGGGTGAAGGGAGTGGATATCAGGTTGACCACTGCCTCACTAGCAGGGATATTGGGGCTGCATGATACTGGAGAGAGGTGTTACTACAAGCCTCGGATGGACATTTCTGAGATGTTTTCTTTGGAGGCCAGGAGGTTGGTTTTCAAAGCACTGACAGGGTCTCAGGACACACCTAAGTCTGAGGCTTCCTATAAGCCTAGTGCTAGGGTGACCAGTAGGTGTGTTACCTACAACATCTATCCCAAGGGTAGCAATAGGGGTAGCATCTCTATGATGAGGGCCTACATCACATACTGTCTACTGGGAGCTGGCAGAGGGGGTCCAATCATAAACCTCATGTACCTATTACTCCAGGTTATGTTGTACTATGCATAGAACCCATTTGATGGGAACCTTCCATATGGGAAGTTCCTTACCTTAGTCTGCCGGCATTTTGAGGTTCCTTTGGCGGGAGAGTACATGGAGAAGGATAGATCCAGGCCCATCGATAAGACCTCGATACTGAAGATGAAGGTGCCAAGGAAGGATCCACCTGAGGATGAGGAGCAGATAGAGATGCAGCAGAGGAATGAGGTGCTGGAGGAGGTGCAGGGTGTTGACTTGCAGGATGAGGAGATACAGGGTGAAATCCAGGGCGAGCATGGAGAGGAGTAGGGTGTTGATGTGTTGGATGTGGGTTAGGGCGACTTCGAGGGTGTTGGCACACAGTTCACAGACTTACTAGCCTATGAGGCAATGGGTGCCACCAGTTCTCAGGTTCCAGGGCCTTTCGAGTGGGCAAAGATGATGTCACATTTCCAGGGCCTCAATACCCAGCTCTCTGACATGGTGACTAGGATGGATCGGGGATTCACATCATTGGAGGGCATGGTAGGATCTGTTGAGTGGCGCTTGGACTTCTAGGATAGATTCTATCGTGTTGACTCACGCCAGACACTGCCTCCTTCGAGCGACTTACCTCCTCCGGAGTAGTTCTTCTGACCTGCCTGGTGTCTATGCTACGTGGTTCTGACTTATTTTTTTTTAGCTTATGTACCTATTTCTTCTTTTTCTTTTGTGTTGGGTTTATATGTAGTTTTTTTTTTGTTAGTTTATGTAATTATTGAAGTAATACTTCCAATCAAACTTATGTAGTGGCTCAACCACAGTTGCCTTTAAATTTAATAGAAATTATGCATCTTTTATTTATTTGCATCTACCTCCCCTATAGCTTTTAGTTATTACTTGTTTTAATATTGGTAGCTTATTAGCCCTAATCTCCATCCCGTGAATGTAAGAAGAGCCTCACCCTCTGATACCAAGCTCTGTCACACCCCAAACCACCCCTTGGGAGGATTAGGTAGGTGACCCGAATTGCATAACGGCAATCCACCAAATCCCACGGATCTAGAAGCAGTTATTACATTCACGGTCCCACATTCATCACTTTACCATAAACAAGATCAGAGTGCTGCAGATAAACTACAATTATAATAACAAAGAGGAAGCATAGCGATACGGGAAATGATGATAATATATACATACATGTGATTGTTCTGATACATTTCCCCAAACTACCCACAAACTAAAAAGTAAAGCTGACAAGAAACAAAACCAAAGAAAATACATACATATATATATACAGGGTGAGCTGACTCAACCCCAAAAAGAAAGTACAAAGACTACAATAGAACCATAGGTAGAACAGGGATAAACTTTTAAACAAAACAAAAAGGAGTCCCCAAGACAAAAAGCATCAAGTGCACTCTTCAACGGTCTTCACCAATGACCACCGAGAATGCACGCATCATCGGCACGACCTCCGTCAGGGTCCACACCAATATCATCATAACAACTAGGGCTCTACTCCTCGTAATGAACCTCCATGCCACAGTGGCATCGATCTGCAAAATCATCTAAAGAAAAACATATATAACAGAGTGTGAGCCCCACTGAGCTCGTGAGCAAAACATATCATCATGCATGCACGTGCAACAACAATCCACATGATCCTACATGAGATGCAAGTCCAGATTATTTATTAGCCACCTAACAATACAGCTAGGTCAGGTCAGTGCTACTACAATCCCTAATACATGTATCCTTGGTGCGGGCTTGGTTACCCCTTCCCGCGATACATCCATTAAGTTGTCGGAGAGGACCAGTCAGCTCCCGTATTCGTTCACCAAGGTCAACCGGACCAGCCCTCTGTGATTAACCTTTAGGGTAATCCATCACATTTCTCTTTACTTTTCTTTTCTATGGCATAAAGCTCGGCATATAGCTCACATTCACCATTCTGGTGCAAACACATTTCTTTTCATCTCATTTCTTTTCTTTTCTCATATACACATATGGTCACCGGCCTTCATAGGCATCCAACACCTTAACCCCTGTTGGCAAGGGTGCGTAGCACGGGTGATGAAACTCTAACCCCATGTCTATATGGCATCGTATGAGTCAGGCGGTGTCAATCATATCCCATTCTACGGGCTACCACAAGCCTCATTTCCAAGCTAACTATGGCATCTAGTCTAACATTCACAATCATCAAATAATATTCATAGTGTTGATCAATAGACAATCAATGTGTAATAGTTTGAACAATTGAATAGAATTTAAATAACACAGCATTTATAATTTGAATTTAATTGCTGGCATACAGTTACACACACATATATGATAATACTTCACTTACCTGGGTTTGGTTCTAAGAACTCGATCGCAAATTCAGTTCCAACAGCAGTCTGATTGTAGACCTAGAGCACGGGATCAAATCCTAGATATAAATCAAAAATTGTCATGTTAAGTTTCCAATCTGTCTCTGGTAGTCCTAGGGTTAACCTAAGCTCACTGGGTTGACCCGGTGTTCAGTTGGTTCTTACTTGGAATTCTCTGGGCCTTGCACTGGGCCTTAGGTCCATGTCCCGGTGCATCATCCAGAGATGGTGGTCTAGGGGTAAAATGGTCATTCTTAGTGATTGTACTTGACCCTAGGTCATAATAGGCTTACTGTGCTGCCCTCAGCCTGATAGTGTTGCAGGATTAAGTATAGGCAGGGTTACCATCACCTGCGGGGCCCACTTGGGTTCCCAAGCAAAACCTTCATAAGGACAGATGTGGGGAGGGGCATTTAGGTCATTTTCCACCTTCCCACACAGTACCATGGCCATTGGGTGAGGTTCCCCAAGCCAGGTTAGCAATTCTGCCAATATCCATTCACTGGGCGATGTCTCTGGGCGTTGGGTGCATCGCCCAGAGTCTTCAAATCGACAATGGGTTGAGATTCCAAGGTTGCAGATCATGGGCAGTGATCAAATCATCACCCCATCCATGTTAGGGCATAAGGTGACCCCTGGGGTGATCTTCATCATGGTCCATGTGGATTTTCCACTTGGCCCACCATTTGGCTGCCAGAGGCTGCCCAGACAGCCCAGTGAATAGTATCATAGGGTTTTCTCCAGTTGCAGATCTGGATTTTGGTCACATGCAGGGCTGTAAACAGATGTAAAATGGTGTTCTAGGGCTGCTTCTACCAAGGGCTTGGTCCCATGCAGCCAGGGCTTGCATCCAGGGTTCCAAATAGCCAAGCATCTGGCAGTGCAGCTGTGCACAGCCAGATATTGGCTCCAAGAATAGCATATCAGACCTGTTAAATTATTCAAACACCTCAGATCTCCCATGCTCTATGCTTGCATGGCAGATCTGGAGCAGTACTAGGCAGTTCCCAGCTGTTTTGGGCTGCCAGAGAGCAGGAATCCATTCAAAATACAAAGATAAGAAGGAGGCAGCAGCTATAGGCATGGAGATGTATACTTGAGCAGAGCTTGGGTGCCATGAAAATCAGGGCCCAGGTGTGAGAGCAGCTCCCCCCCTTTCCTTCCTTCCATTCTTCCTTCTTCTTCCTCTCTTCTTTCTCTCTTTTTTCTCTTCCTTTCTCTCCCATGAAATGAGCAGTAGCCAAGGGATCTAAATGAGCCCAAGGCACTCCTATATATAGCCCAGCCTTAACTAAGGCCTGTTTGGCTGGTTAAAGTCTATTTTTAAAATGCATTCTTAACTGCATTTATAGCCACTCTGGGCACATTGGTGGGGTCCACAATGAACCAAGGGTATGAGGTGGTCCCTCAGACTCCCCTCTATCTAAGGAGGGTGCCCATGTCCCTTATGGGTGGTCCCCATAATTTAAAATTAATTTATTCAGCTATTTTGCACACTGGGCAATGTCTCGGGGTCTTGTCTTCATCGCCCAATGCCATTGCCTAGAGATGTCAGCAAGGCTAAATCTCAGTGGGGGCATGCACAGGGGTTTGACCCTTGGTTAGGGCATTGTCCCCACATGCCCAATAGAGGTTTTTACACACTTGTCTAGGGGTGGGTCCCACAGTTATGGAGAGGAGAGAGATTACCTGGAGTCCAGGCCATATATAAGGCAATGAGCTGTGCAGCTGCAACGGTTAGTGATCCACCTACTGACAGGCATGTAGGATGATCCACACAGGGTTTCTTCATCAATCCAAATGACTGGAGTGATACTCCACAGTGTTCTTGGTTGCCTGGTCAGGGGTTCCTGTTCTTCAGTGAAAATTTTAGCTAGTCAGGAGCAAGGTTTGATAGCTGTGCATAGGCAACCCTTGCTATAAAAATACATAAATGATGAACTCTGCATCTCTGGATGATGCACTGGGAGTTTGACCCAAAAGCCCAGTGCAAGTCCCAGAGAATTATAACTTATACCTGTGTGCTCAAAGCTGAGTCCATCTAAACCTAGAACAACCCTAGGACACTAATTTACTTTAAATTTTGTTTGACATGTTATAATGATCCGATTAACTTAGGATTTGACCCCAAGCTTGAGGTGCAGTGTCAAATACCGACCGGGACCGAGCTGACTGCAAAGTAAGCAGGACTAGTACAAGGTGAGTGGAATCACACCATGTGTGTAAATGTAACATGACTAATGAGTCATGACAATTACAACAACATTATTTACTGTGTTCAATTACTTTTATTGCCTTATGTTCTATCTAAATGCTGAATTCTTGTCTAATGAACATTAAGAATGAATAATGATGCTTGTATGTGGAGCTGCTAGAATAGATGCCATAGCTGACTTGGAAATGAGGCCTGTGGTTGCCCGAAGAATGGGATGCAGTTGACACCATCAGACTCATACTATGCCATATAGAATGCATTGGTCCTCTCCGACAACTCTATGGGTATATAGTAGGAAGGGGTTAGAAGCCCACACCAAGGATACATGTATTGGGGATTATAGTAGCACTTTTACCTGCCTTAGTTATGATGTTAGGTGGCTAATTAATAAAATGGACTGCATTGCATGTAGGACTCATTTGGTTGTGCTTGCATGGTTATATTTCATTCATGGGCTTGGTGGAGCTCACACTCTTGCATATGTCTTTTTGTTAGATGATATTACAGGTAGATGTTATGATAGCGGGGAGGCTCATCTCGCACAGGCGGGCCATGATTATTATGACTATGTGGGTTTGGACCCGGACGGAGGTCATTCCTCGGGTGTGGTTGTTTTCAGTGAATTTTGATGATGACTCGTGATGGGCAGGCAACTGACTTTACTTCTAACCTCAGGATTATTTTTTTGTAGACAGAAATCTATTAACCAATCCCCTTTTGTATAGCTTTATTTGGGGCCCAGGTTGTCTTGCCCCTTTTGTTATTTTTGTAAAGCTTTGGTTGGAAGAGTTGGGACTGTTGGTGTATGTTGAAAGAGGGAGCATGATCAAAAACAAGATTGTAAATATTTATTTTGATGTTTAATGTAAATATTAGCTTCTGCAGCTCTCTGTGTTCTATCTTATTCATTGTTGTGGGTGTGTGTGTGGTATTAACAACTTCTGAATCCTTGGGATTTGGTGGATTGCTATTGTGCAATTTGGATCACCTACCTAACCCTCCCAATGGGTGGTTTGGGGTGTGATAATAAAACTGAGGAACTTCCCTGAGGTAACTCCAAAGGCGCACTTGGCTAGGTTCAAATTCATTTTGCTTTAACTCAAGACTTGGAATGCCTCCTCTAGGTCAGCGACATGATGTGTTGCCTTCAAACTTTTTTCCAGCATATCACTACATAAACTTCCATATTGCTCCCTATTTGACCTTTAAAGATGTGGTTCACAAATCGTTGATAGGTGGCTCCTGCATTTTTCAACCCAAAAAGAATACGGGTATAACAGTATGTATCCCTTCTGGCAATGAAGGAAGTCTTCAAGATATCTGGCTTATACATTCTAATCTGATTATATCCAGAATAGATGTCCATGAAACTTAACATTTCATAGCTTTATTCAAATCAGTGAAATCAATACACATCCGCCATTTGCCGTTAGGCTTGGGCACCATTACAACATTAGAAAGCCATTCTAGGTAGATTGCCTCTTCTATGAACCCTGCCTCTAACAGCTTGATCACCTCTTCTATCACCTTCTCTTGTCGCTCTGGGGAAAAGGTCATGTTCTTTTGGAAAATTGGCTTGGAGATAGGGTATACACTGAGCTTATGTTCGGCCAACTCCCGATCAAGCATGTTTGATGCCGATCATGCGAATATATCAGCGTTGGCCCTCAAAAAATCCACGAGGCTGTTCCTTTACTCGCCACTCAGGCCTACTCCAACCTGCACAGTATGGCTCCCATCTCCTTCAATGATTTCTGTGGGGACTAAATCCTTCGCTGGTTTGGTTCTTTCATGCGTGGGGTTATCCCGATCATCCTCAAGGTTAATTAGGAGCCTCTGGGGTTCCTTACCCTTGGCCCTCAAGTAACCCTCTTAGCAGTTTTGAGACATTATTTGGCTTCCCCTGCATTCTCCTATTCCCTAATCGGTAGGGAACTTCATCACTAGGTGGGGGTAGAGACCACGGCTTGCAGAGTGTTGAGTCCTGGTCGTCCTAGTATCCCATTGTGGGTAGAGTTTACCTTCACCACCAAAAATTTCACCATCACCGTAGAGAGTTTGGGTTCCGTCCCTACTGTCACCAATAATTCAATTGACCCCTCCACATGCACCGGGGCTCCATTGAATCCATACAAAGGAGGCTCAACCCTTCTCAGCATCTCGGGTTTCAGGTGCATTTTCTCAAATGTGTCATAGTACAAGATGTCAACCGAGCTTCTATTATCCACAGGGGCCCTGGCCACAGTACAATTGGCAATAGTCATTTTGATTACCAAGGCATCATCATGGGGAGACTATATGTCGGATAAATCTTCATCCGAGAACGTGATCTGATGCTCAGTCCTCCTCCCCTTACCAGGCAATTTTGTTTGGAACACGCAACGAACATGATTCTTCCTAGAGTTGGAGGATTCACCTCCCAGCCTTGGCCCCTGTATATTGTAGCAATTTCCCTAAGTGGGGCATTGTTGGTATGCCATTTCCCCTTGCCCGGTCTTCCCTATCCAACCGAGCAGGTGACTTGGCCTTCTCCTCGGACTCCAGGGGATGATACTCCTGCCTCCTTTCATTACCATCTTTCTTAACAAATTGGCTCAAACAGGTCCTCTAGATGAGGGCTACGATCTCGTCCTTAAATTATCTACAGTCCTCGGTATCGTGACCATGGTCTTGATGAAATCTGCATTATTTGCTCTTATTACGCTCATGCGCGGGCTTGACCATCTTGGTAGGCCAATGCAAGGTCACCTAGTCCTTAATCTCATTTAGGATATATGCCTGGTTGTGTGTGAGGGCCGTGTAAATCGGCTCTTATCATGCCCCTATCCCGATGTAATATATATTGCCACATAGGGGTATGATTGGGACACACATCATCCCAACACCTACCAGGATCACAGATGCAGTGTCCCGAATCACAGTCCATCCTGTCATCCAATTATGACGACAGAAAGGAATGTACCGAAAGGAATAAATCGTTCCAATCACAAAGTTAGCAGAAGAGAAATTAAATTCAAATATGTGAAATTATAAAGCATCGGTTCTCTAATGATAACACATAGTATAATAACAGTGTTCGTAACCATTCAATCTCTCCTAATAAGTAAACATATAGTTTATACATGATTGTGGAATGAATACAGAAATTAAATAAATAAACAATTACCCCAAGGGCACAAATTCTTGGGTGTACATCTACATCCAAGCCACGGTCATCAACTCCACTTGATTTGCATCCAATGGTGCTCCTCAAGAGGCTACCTGCATATAAGCTAAAAAGTAGTTATACAACAGGGTTAGCTACACTAGCTAGTGAGGGAGCAAAGGGAAATGTGCATACATCACACAAACAATATCAAGCAGAATGATGCATACTAATGTTAGATTCATTTTTCACCTAGCACACAATTCTATCGGTCAAGTATATGCTACTGTGATAACTCGGGAAACACTGAGGGTCACTTATCCTATCGCCCCAATGAGACCTCAATTATCACGAGGGGACCTGCGCCGGTAGAAGCCATCATGACCACCCAGTGGCAAACCCCGATAGCCATCACTACCCCTGTCCTGGCCTCTCCCACCTCCACAGACCACAGGTGCTCAGACTATCCAACACATAAACCCCTGTTGGCAAGGGTCGTAGCATAAGGGAACAAGCATCCTAGCCACAGATATACTATATGCAGGTCCTATAGTCCTGAGAGGTATTTCGGATGCATCAACATCCCATTCCATCTAGTACCCGGGTACCAGCACGGCATGGCACATACAGATCAAGATGACATATAACAATTTTTATAATTCAAATAAATTTGGGTTCCAGTACCAGCACACCCAGCGTCGTAGCCCAATACAATGGTGAGCATACTATCACATTATCAACAGTTCATAATTGAATAAAATGCAATGCGCACCATGCTTATAAATATACCATAGCATGCTTAATATTGGTGTAGACACTGATTTTTGTCACCCCCTGATTGGAAATGATGATAACGGGACATGGACGATGGATGACACCCTCTCCCTCTTTCTAGACCCAAGATACCTGACCCATAAGACCAAAACTCATGCTGAGCACAAAATGACCCATTTTAGGTCCAAAAAAGGGAAAAATGGCACTGCGCCCCCATGGCGCCATGGACTCCTTCCCATGGCGTCGTGGGCTCCTCCCCACGACACCGTGGGGATGTGTACCGGATTTCTATGGCGCCATGAGGGGGTGTGACATTAGCTTGCTGACGTTACCCATGGCATCGTGAAAAAGTTCCCCACGGCGCCGTGGAGGACTTATCTGGCCAGGAGAGAGAGGGGATCCCTCCCTATAAATAAGAGGGTCCCCTCCCACATTTTCAAAGGAAATTTTGGGTAGAGAGACCCTCCCCAATTGATTTCCACCCTCTTTGTCTCATTTTTTTCACCCTCTTTTCTCTCCTTTCTCTTATGAGAGTGTGAGTGTGAAATTTTCTTGGTCGTGGATAGATCCTTCGATTATCCCTTCAAGCATAGAGCGTTCTTGCTCCTAGGTGTTGTTATCCCATTAGTGCACGGATAACCATCAAAACCCCTTTATTTTAGACGTTATTTTGTCTGTTTTTCTCCTCTCCAGATCATTTGAAAGAGCCATTACTCTGCCCAGAAAGAATCGGCATCCGTCCATTCGTCTATCTCCCCTGAGCCAGGGGAATACAACCATACAGGTATAATTACTTCATTCTTATTGATTCAATGTAGTCCTTTCGTATTTCATCATTTTAGTCTGTATTTTTCATATATGTAATGTAGTTTATTATGCTTTAGTTCAATTCATAGCATTTGAATGTAGTTCATAATATTCCCCATCCCCGTAATAAAAGAGAGAGAACATTCGTCTTTATGTAGCATCTAATACAGAGAGACCGGCTTCAGCCGGGCGAGGTGGGTGCCTAACACCTTCCCACACTCGTAACCTAACTCCTTACCCGAACCTTTGGTCAGACCATATGGAGTCACGTAGCCCGATTCCTCTCACAATGGATAGGGCTACACTTAATGGGTCCTAGGCCCTAACCCTAGGTGGCGACTTCACATTATGTTAGCATATTTTAATGCATGATCCCAACCCCCCATTTATCCAAATTATACATTGACAATATTATCCATATATATATCCTTACCCCAAACCCTTGTCGCCATAAGGCTGGGGGAACGCTCGTCTCGAGGACCACGGTACTTACAGTGGTGACTTCATTGGGGAATAGGTGGACAAACGTCCACTCGAGGTCAAGCTTTCTAAATAGGTGCTATTAATAAATGACAAAATGTTCTCTCCAAACTTTTATGTAAAAATATATATATATATATATATATATATATATATATATATATATATATATATATAAAATGTACAAAACAAAATACAAAAAAATAAATACCATAATATGTTTGTCTGGCTAACCCCTGTGTGTACTAACCACATCATGCATAGTGCTCGAAGTGAAATCAAACGACGAGGGTACTCCCTGTCGTGCCTTTACCCCCTGGGAGGTGAGGCACATCATACTAAGTACACTGAGATCGGATGATAGCCGCTTCCTATACCACTTTCTTGCACACATACACTGCATGGGAACCCCTCTTACCCCCGTAGTTAGTCGTTGGACCCCATGAGTAGTTATGGGTAATTCGCGGCGAAGCTACAGCCCTTGATATTTACTGTACAAGTTTAGAATCACCAGTGAAGGTATTCACTAGTGTACTGTGGAGTGCTTTGCCACCCAAAAAAGGCACTAGCTCGATTACTCTAGGTTTGTGTGGCCTATTCTCCAGGTATATCAAAAGAACCATGTGCCTACAATTCATGACCACAAGCGATAGGTATATCGGTTCAGTGAAGGGTGACCTTGTTCTGTCCTATGAAAGCCTACCCATTACATGCATCATGTAGGAAAATAGACCATATATGACTAGGGTACGACACAAACTAACCTTTGTTAGCTGTAAGAGAGAGACTGAGTTTTAGGGTCATTTGACGATTAACCTGGCTTTGATATGAGATGCCACTGAAGGTAAGGAACTCCATAGTCCCGCGATGGTCCCTCGAAGAAGAATGGAAGTGAGCTTCCATATGATGGAACCTTACATGTCCCTCAAAATAAGGACATCTCATCTTGACTCCAAACATAATCGTCAATAACCCGGTAACTAGGATCTTTTTGTTGTTTGTTTTTTTTTGTTGTGTTCAAACAAGCTTGGGCAATGATGGCATTTGAAGCCCGCATTCAGAGAAGCTCAACCGAAACTCTGATGATGGTTCCAATTACTTGAGCCAAACAAAATAAAAAAAATGTCATAAAAATATAGAATAATAAAAAAAAAAATATGATGAAATACAAAAAAAAATAATAATAAAAAAAGAGGAATTAAAATAAGAAAAAAAAAGGATTGTTGAATAAGATTTATTCCTTCTTAGGACCTGAACTAGACTATTCTTCTCTTTTCCGTAGAAGCACAATTCCGTCCTTGCCCATCTGGATCCGGCGCGGTGGAAGGCTGACTCGAGCCAGCCCACCATTCTTCTCAAGATCCCTGATTCCTTCTCATTCTTCTAGTTCATCTTCTAAGATAGCACTTATGAGTAATATGAATCCTCCGGAGGATCACTTGTCTGAAAGTCACGTCGAAGATCGAGTGGATAGGCTGCAAGTAGACATGGCCAAAATGCGGTAACTCATGGCACAACTAGTTCAGTCAGTCAATGAACTATCTAAGGGTGGATCCATAGCTGGACTAGTAGAGCAGGAAGTCTGGAAAACTAACCCCGCAACCCTCAAGACTCCAATCATCATACCGGTAGAAGAAGGGGAAGATAGCCACCCTGTGGACCCTCCTGAGACTGAAAGGGAGAAGAAAATGAGAGAAAAAGTAGCCGAGTTGGAAGTGGTTGTCAAGGGAAAAGTCAAAGAAAAAGATGAAGAAGACCTAGTGTTCTTTCCCAAAGGGAAAATCCCCGAAGATTTCAAGTGGAAATTGGATAAGTTCGACGGATCGGGAGATCCTAGGGCTCATCTCAAGATTTTTGCCACCATTTCCAGACCATGGGGACTTTCTAAAAACCAAATGGGGCAGGCGTTCTTATATTCTTTGGCCAGATCTGCTTTGAGGTGGTTAACCCAGCTTGATCACACTCAAACCCAATTATGGGCCTCTGTGGTTAAAGCCTTTACTAAACAATATTCATACAACACCGAGATGGATATTACTCGAAGAGAATTGGAAACCTTAAGGCAAGAACCAAGTGAAGAATTTTCAAATTACATCATGAGGTTCAGAGAGAAGGCCGCGAAGATGTGGAACCGCCCTATTGAGGAGGAGCAGGTCGAGATATTGTTAAAAAATTTGTACGGAGAGTACCGTGAGAAGATATACTACCAGCACATCAAAAACATTTGATGCTCTTATGACGATTGGGAAAAAGATTGAGGACAAAATCTTTAAAGAACGGTAGAATCAGGGTATGACCCGTGAAGCATCAGGAAGCTATTCGGCGAGGAAAAGCCCAAGAACCAAAGGAGGAAATACTACAGGGACAAGCAGCCAGGCGATAAAAGTCCAGGTGGTAGCCTCAGGATCCACCCCTCTTGTGATCCAAATTGAATCTGAAGCATCTAGGAGGAATTTCAAATTTGAAGGAATGACACCCTTATTGTTATTTACCAAGCTCAAGAAGCAGGGAATGATCAATTTAGTTCCTCCTAGGCCTGTGGATTTGAACAATCCACCTACCTGGTATAAGCCCAATCTGTACTGTCATTACCACGACCAACAAATCCATCCCACAGATAGATGCCTATCTCTTAAGCATGCGATCCAGGACTTGATTGACGAGGGCAAAATTCAACTGCAGAAGAAGCAGCCACCAAATGTCACCATAAATCCTCTGCCTAACCATGGAGTAAACATGCTTCAAGAGGATGCCCAGCAAGTAGATCCTACCACTTTGATTCATCCAGTCGGGAAGAGGAAGCTAATGAAGGCACACGTCTATATAGCAATGTTGACCATGAGACTTAAGGAGGAAAAAGAACCACAGATTCAACAAGAGATGTCTCAGGAAGTGGATCAGCCCGATTCTCCTTTCTATCATCCAAAATCAGAAGGTGCCACCTGGGTAGAATACCAGATACCTGCATGGAAAATCTCACAACCACTGGTGAAGGGGACCTAATCCCCAGAGTCATCTATAGGGTCAGTAGACATGTTGCAGGAAGAGACACCATTCCAAGATCCTACTACATTGATCCAGCTCATATTGTGGTATTTAGGAAGAGATGAGCGGTCACGGAAAGCATGGGCATATCCTAACAAGTGGACAACCATGTGATCAAGGCAGAGGTATAGCATCCATCAACCGGCTTCAAAGTTGGATTTCTTGGAGTATGGATTAGAAGGTCTTGAGTCAATGATGTCATTGTGCAAGTATGGTTTCTCATCATCCGAAATATGTCACCTGGTCCCTGAAGAAGAAGAAGAAGGAAATGAAATCACCAGAGTCACACCTCAGCTCCTTAAAGCAGTCTCAGCACTAGTTATTGGTCAAGCTCCGACAGAAGAAGTCTCTCTTGTCTATATAGGGGGAGATACTGACGACAGCTCAGATGAGGTGGACGACTAAGAAATCCATGAGGGATGGATAGAGTATGCCGAGAAAAGTCCAACGATGGAGGACGAAGGAGTAGAAGCGATGGATTGGGTAAATAACATCAAAAATGATGATAATAATGATCCTACCAGCCTTATTCAACCCATATCATCAGATGAGGATGAAAGCAGAGATGATCAGGAGATATCATCTCCAAAAGTCCTCAGAGGATATTGGACAGTGTCCAGAGAAGATTTCGAGCGTTGGAGCATGAGCGCCTTCTACCAGGTCGTAGATATACTCAATGTTTCCACCAATACTCAAGAGATCCTGTACAAGGCTACTTCTCTATTTCTAGATCTGGTGTGTAGTAACTTCGCAGCACGTTGTGAGAGCTTGGTGATGCCAAATGAGAGCGATGTACTCGCTCTGACCCTCCATGAATTGAAAAACATGACTTGGTTAGCCAATGCTTTAGCTCGGGACCTGTTTGGAACCCCTCCTGAAGATTTGGCCCTGTATTCGGATTCATTCTCGTATCCGGACCCACCTCGAAGAAGTGAGATATGGGACGCATGGATCAATGATATCAGTCTTGGGGAATTTAAGAGTGACCCCCACCAGAGGCATCTTTCCTATGGACATCGATGATGAAAGGGAAGAGCAGTTAGAAGAAGAACAATCATCTGAAGAAGATGAAAGTGAGCAAGAATTTGCATCAGAAGAATCCGATGATGAAGAATCCGAAGGGGAAGAAGAAATAGAGGATGAGGAGCCTTGGCAACCAAGGACGAGTCTGGAAAAGTATGAAAACATCTGCGGATCCGCACCATAGGCTTTGTCATTCCAAATGAACAAGATCCATCGGGATGTAGACAAGATCCAAGAAATGCTTATGAGAATGGTGGTCTTGGATGATAAGTACCAAAAAGAGCTTCAACAGCTAGAACCCATCAAAGGGCAGTGGTCACTCCCTCAAGCGATCCATCATTTGGAGAACTCTGTAAAGCTAACTTTAGCTCTAGCACAAGACCTCTGTGGGACTCCTCCTTCGTCCCCAAATCAGGGCAACAGAGAATATAGTGCATGGGCAAGAGCGCATGGCGATTTCCATATGTGTCATGTCAATGAGGAAGGAATGGTTAATGAACCAATAGGGAACATCCACCCAGTTATTTCAAGCCCTGAAGAGAGGTCCGAAAGTTCAGTTTCTCAAGTAGAAAAGAAGGATCGCAACTTCTATAAGTCATTGACAGAAGCAAGAAAGATGTACCAAGCGGCTTTAAAAGTTTTTCACGCCGTTAGCCACTTGATACCAGAAGATTCTCACACAATCCAACAAGTGGCTAAGAAGCAAGAAACCCTATCGGGAATCCTAGATCAGGCCCAGAAGTCTATTGTGGCCTTGTCCGATGAGGGAGCTGAAATCCGAACTTGTCCTAAGGGTCCCCTTATCATCACTGATAGTGACGAAGAGGATGGTGACTTTTGCCCAGTCAAGTTAGTCATCAAAGGAAGAGAGTCAGAAGTTGCAGAAACTAGGAGTGGCCAAAACTTCAAGAATAAAGGTTTGACAGTGGAAAAATATCGGTCTAGCCAATCAATGGCGGTTGTTGAGCCAGAAAACCAAGTACTAGACCAATTAAAGAAGGCCCAAGCCAACATCTCAATTTGGGGATTATTAATGGCGTCACCAACCCACCGAGAAGCTGTTTTAAAAGCTCTTAGCAAGGTTCAAGTGCCCATAGAAATGGGGCCTAAGGAATTATCTCACATAGTGGGGGCCACTTATGCCATTTAGTCACTCTTTTTCTCAGAAGAGGATTTACCCCCGAGAGGAAAGAATCACAACTAGGCACTCTACATTACGGTAGAATGTAACAAGGATCAGGTCCCCCAAGTTCTGATAGACAATGGGTCCGTCCTCAATGTAATGCCCCTCAAAGCAGCCAGATGCATGGGTTTCTCTCTATACAAGATGAAGTCATCCAGTCAAACTATCAGGGCATACGACAATTCCAGGAGGGAGGTAATTGGGATCTTACCACCAGTGTCAAGATTGGACTAGCCTGCTTTACCATAGACTTCCAAGTCATCAACATTCAAGCATCCTTCAATATGTTGCTTGGAAGACCATGGCTGCATACAACAGGAGCCCTAGCATCAAGTCTTCATCAAAAGCTGAAATTCATATATGACCAAAAAGTGGTTACCATCTTTGGAGACCCAGAAATGGTGCACACTTTGGCCAATATTGAAGTAGGTGGTTCATCCTCACAGGAGGTACAACTGGGTGGGTTTGAAATCGGCCACATTTGTACTACCTCTGCAAGTGAAGAAGATCAGAGCCTAGGGAAATTCCCGATGATGTGGAGCGAGGCCTCTGTAAAGATCATGAAAAAGATGAAATACTTTCCAGGACTGGGATTGGGAAAGAACCAACAGGGGGTACCAGCATTCCCGGAGATACCAGCCAATGCCAACCGTTGTGGATTAGGGTTTAACCTAAAGGACCCAAGGAAGAAAGCCACAGGACAGAGGGGCAGTGCAGTGAATGGCATGCCATACTTCAAGACTCTAAACGGGTACTTCGTGAAAGAGGGAGAAGACTTCCCTTACTGTGGAAATCAAGAACCATGGTTCAATCAAGAGCAGGGCGAACATCTACCAGGCTTTGAAATATTCTTTGAGAATGAAGTGGACTGGATAGCCTTGGAATTGGATCAAACTAGCAAGAAAGAAGTCACAGGGGATCAAGGGATCGGTGAGCTGTTCGAAGTGGCGGTGATCATTGAAGAAGAGGAAGAAGGACCGGCACCACATCTTCTCATACAACCTCTCCAAGGATCCATAGAGAATTGGGCAAGAATGATGGAAGGTTTCCATATTAATGAGTCTAAAGTTGTAACCAGCTCTAGCATAGTCCTGTCTTATTCTGTCTTTGAGTCTGTATCTGAGTCCTGTGGAAATGTCCAGTCCATTGGATCTGTCTATACTCTTCCCCTTATCATGAATGAAATTGCTGGTTTTGAGTATGTTTCTTCTTCTTCTTCCTATTCTTCTAATGATGATAATATCCTAGAACATTGTAATTTGTTAGAACAATTGGAGCAAAGAAGAGCTCAACCCGTCCGAGAGGACACCCATCCCGTAAATATAGGGACCGATCAATGCCCTCGAATGATCAAAATTGGTTCTTCTCTCAACAATGACGAAACATCCCAAATGATCTCTCTCCTCAAGGAAATTGAGGAAGTCTTCGCTTGGTCCTACAAGGATATGCCCGGCATCAATCCAAAGATTGTGCAACATGAACTACCAACATATCTGGAAGCTCGCCCAGTCAAGCAGAAGTTAAGGAGGATGCAGCCAGAATGGAGTGAGAAGATTAGAGAAGAAGTCATCAAATAATGGAATGCAAGATTTCTCCAAGTAACCCAGTACCCTCAATGGTTATCCAATATTGTCCCAGTCCCTAAGAAAGATGGGAAGGTCAGAATGTGCGTGGATTTCTGTGACCTAAACAGGGTCAGCCCGAAGGATGATTTTTCGTTACCCCACATTGACATCTTGGTGGACAACACTGCAGGCCATGCTCTACTGTCCTTCATGGATGGTTTCTCAGGATTTAACCAAATTAGTATGTGCCCAAAGGACAGGGAGAAAACTGCCTTCACCATACCCTGGGGCACATTTTGTTACAAAGTAATGCCTTTTGGGTTGAAAAATGCTGGGGCAACATATCAAAGAGCGGCCACGGCTATCCTACACGACATGATACACAAAGAAGTAGAGGTATATGTCGATGATATGATAGTAAAATCTGTTGACCAACAAGGCCATTTTGCAGCTCTCAGAAAGTTTTTTGAAAGAATCAAAGAATACAAGCTAAGACTGAACCCTCAGAAGTGTGTGTTTGGGGCCAAAGCAGAAAAATTATTGGGGTTTCTTGTCAGCGAAAGAGGGATAGAAGTGGACCCTGACAAGATAAAAGCCATCACGGAAATGCCACCACCCCGGACAGAAAAAGAGGTATGAGGGTTTTTGGGCCGCATCTAGTACATCAGCAGATTCATATCTCGGTTGACATCCACTTGTGAACCTATCTTCAAACTCCTAAGGAAGAAAGAGCCGAAAGAATGGAATGAAAAATGCCAAGATGCCTTTATGAAAATCAAAGAGGATCTACTTTCTCCTCCTATATTGTCCCTCTAGTGTTCGGCGAACCTTTGCTCCTATATTTGTCAGTAGGAGAAACAGCGGTCGGATCAATGATGGCCCAAGTTGGCAAGGCGGATGGAGAAGAGCACGTAATCTACTATGTAAGTAGGAAGTTTCTCAAATATGAAACTCGATATGCTCCAGTAGAGAAGACATGCACATCTCTAGTTTGGGTAACTAAGCGTCTGAGGCACTACATGGTGTCACATCCCGTCAGGTTGATCTCTCGAATGGATCCAATTAATTACCTCTTTGAGAAACCAACACTGATAGGGAGGATGGCTAGGTGGTTATTGTTATTATCAGAATTCGACATAACTTATGTCAATCAAAAGTCTGTGAAAGGCCAGGCAATCTCTGACCATCTAGCAGCATTTCCCTTAGAGGATGATTCCTAAGCAACAGAGGACCTCTTCCCAGATGAAGATTTGCACTCCATAGAAGCAGAACCAACTAAAGAGTGGCAATTGTACTTTGATGGAGCCGCCAATTAAAAAGGATTTGGCACAGGGGTATTACTGATAACCCCAGAGGATTTTTACTTGCCGATGGCCTTCAGATTAGAATTTGGTTGCACCAATAACATAGCAGAGTATGAAGCTTAAGCTATTGGGTTAGAAATGGCTCTGTCTATAGGGGTTGACAAAATTTAAGTTTACAGAGATTCCTCTGTTGTGATCTGTCAAACACAAGGAAAGTGGAAGACTAAGGACGAGAAGCTGAAGCCCTATCAAGTTTATCTGGAACAACTGACTCAATGCTTCAAGGAAGTTTCTTTTGAGTATTTACCCAGGGATGGCAATCGATTTGCCGATGCTTTAGCCACGTTGGCATCCATGGTAGAATGTGATACTTTGGACAAGATCCAACCTTTCCTAATAGAAAAGAAGACCCGACCAGCATATGGAGAGCCGATCAATGTACTCACCGAGGATGGAAGGCCTTGGTATGCTCCAGTGGTCGACTACATCAAGGAAAGGAGGTACCCTGAAGAGTTTTCACAAAAAGAGAAGAGGCATTTGCGAAAATATGCTACTCAATTCATCCTCCAAGGAAACTTGTTGTATAAGAGGTCTTATGATGGTATCCAACTATTATGTGTAGATGAGGATCAGGCTCAAATCATTATAGAAGAAATCCATCAAGGAATATGTGGACCACATATGAATGCAAGGATGTTGGCCAAGAAAATTCTCAGGATGGGATACTATTGGGTCACTATGGAAGCTGAGTGTGCTGCCTTCGTAAGACGATGTCATAAATGTCAAATATTTGCCAACATCATTCATATTCCTCTAACAGAGTTACACTCATTAAATGCCCCTTGACCATTTTCTACCTGGGGAATTGGTGTAGTTGGTAAAATAACTCCAAAAGCTTCAAATGGACACCAATTCGTGTTAGTCGCCATTGACTATTTCACAAAATGGGTGGAGGCTCAATCTTATGCAGTTTAAACTTCCGCCAAGGTGGCAAAATTCATAAAAGAGAATCTCATCTGCAGATATGGTGTGCCGCAGCAGTTGATTTCAGATCAAGGCTTGCATTTCAGGGGAAAAGTGGAAGAACTCTGTAACCAATTTGGCATTAAGAGGCATAAGTCTACTACTTACCGATCGCAGACTAATGGAGCGGTGGAAGCAGCCAACAAAAATATGAAGATCATATTGTAAAAGATGGCAGAAACACACAATGACTGGGCAAAGAAGCTTCCACTGGCCTTATGGGCATATCAGACGTCTATCCGAACCTCTACCGGAGCTACCCCATATTCTCTGGTATACGGGACAGAAGCTGTATTGCCAGTAGAAGTTCAAATCCCTTCTCTTCGAGTCTTACTTGATAGTCAATTTTCAGAAGGGGAATGGGTAAGGGCCAGATATGAAGAGCTCAATCTCCTGGATGAGAAAAGGATGAAGGCCATGGACAATCTTAAGAAATATCAGCAAAGAATGGCCAGGGCATTCAATAAGGGTGTCCGCACTCGAAGCATTGAAGAAGGAGATTTGGTCCTTAGAGAGCAGCGAGCTCCAATTCATGACCCAAGAGGAAAGTTCCGACCCAATTGGAGTGGACCCTACAAAGTCAAGACCATATTGCCAGGACAGGCGGTCCAACTCTCTAATCTTGACGGAGAAGATCTTCGGGGATTGGTCAACATAGACCAGCTAAAGAAGTATTTCGTCTGAGATATATAAGGATTTGAACTACATTCGACCTGATTCCTCTCAAAGGATACGTAGGCAACTCGATGTATTTGGGTACGGTTTCATAAAAAAAAAAAAAAAAAAAAAAAAAAAAAAAAAAGAGAGGGCATTGTGTTGGGTTCCTCCAAAAAATTCTGCCAACCGGCGTCCCTTGCCCATATGGGTAAATCTTGCCATTTGGCCTTCTATTCCTTAACCTAGCTTAGGAGTAGAGTCATCCAGAGCTGGTTATTAACAAAGGATTTATTCATTCTATGTCGCAAAATGCTAACCCAATCCTTGATGCAGGTAGTATGAGGGGACCAAAGAAAGAAGGACTTGACGAACAGTTGCGCCTGTAGACTCTTTGGATGAATGTGGATGAGCCTACACTTCTAAAGGATCACCATCTGACAGTATTGGAAAGAATCGGTTGCTTCAAGCTCCATCATGACTTGCTAAGGGAAGTGTCAAAGTGCTGGAACCCCTAATTGCATGCATTTCGCTTCAAAAAAGTCTGGCTGGCTCCGACCATTGAAGAATTCCAGGCTTGCATGATGTCACCCCCTCGAGGAAAGTTGTTTCTCCCAACTATGAAGAAAGAACAGCTTTTCAAAAATTTAGAAGATTTTTTTGCCATGAATAAGAAGGAGTTAAAGCAAGTTCTCAATTATAACAAGGTGGATGCATTGAAAGTTGTGAAGATCTTCAACAATAATAGATTTGAAGAAGAAAGACAGATCCGACGTAGAAAGTGGGCGTACTTATTCTGTATGGTTGGGAGGTACTTGTTAGCATCTCCGGGAAAAGGCATGCCTCTAATGATTGCAGAAGTGGTTAAGCAGATTGAAGAAGGATGCGACATCGCTCCTACCATTTTGGCAGAAACATTCAAAGGGTTTGATACCATGAGTCAGTCTCAGAAATACGGAACAGACTTCCTTCATGGATCTCTAGCGGTGTTCCAAATGTGGTTGATGGAAAAACTAAAATTGGTAACACCAATTCCGTGTCCTCACCTCTGACCTATGCATTATCAAATAAAAAGGGAAAAGTCAGAATTCCACAAGGTCCAAGACTGGAAGAAATATTTGGAGGAGAGAGATGTCCAAGAAATCCAATGGAATTGCCCTTGGATGAAGGCCGAGATAGAAAAACCAGAAACACCAGGGTTACAATTATGTGAGATTCATGGGTCTAACTCACACCAGTTTTTATATCCCTTCCTTAGTATCTCCGAGACAGGAACAACCTAAGTTGGAGAATTTCAGAACCTCAAAGATGTTGACACAAGAAGTGGTGATTCGGTTATCCAAAAAATATTGTAAATAAGTGATATCAATTTGATGTTCCTATCTTTACTTGTTTGTCTGTCATTTCTCAATTTCTCTGTCATTTCTCAATTTCTCTGTCCTTTCTCATGTAATGAAATCATTTATCAATGGAATTTGTGTTTCTAAAGAAAGGGATGGAGTCTTGTGTGCATTCCAAAGAAGAAAATATCCAATGAATTCATAAACAATTCGTTTATGTGTACAAAAAAAAAGAGAAGAAAAGTGTACATAAAAATTGCAATTATCCATACAAAAAATATATAAACAAAAAAAAGGGAAGGCGAGTAAATGTACATAGTTGTAACAATATTTCCAAAAAAAAAAAAAGAAGAAGAGAAAGAACAAAACAAAAAAGAAGAGGAGGGGTCACGACTTAGGGGAGTAATCGTCAACATCCAAGCCTTCCCCCTCTTTGCTCTGGGATGCCATCAAGGCATCTCTCTCGACCTCAACCCGCGTGAGGTTGAGCTGCAACTGCTCATTCGCAAGCCTCAGTCTCTCAATCTCTCTCCTACAATGGTCAAGCTCAACCCTCTAAAAAAGAAAAGAGAGAGGAAAACCAACAGATAAGCATGAATAAAAAAAATGGAAATAAAATGAAATACAAAAAAGGGAGGGGGGGGGAAGAGACGAAGCATTACCATCCTATGGCCCGCGTCCACACGCGAGATGATCATCTCGTCCATGCTTGCCATCATGCTCCTCATGTTGACGTATCGGCTCGCATCCACCTAAACATGATATTCATCTAAGATGTCAAGAATTTGAAAAATAATGGATAAAGTTAGGAAAGTTGGATATGCTTACCCCATCATAAGGAAGAGGGAGGCCTAGGTCCGTGTCTACAGCCCGAGGAGGTGGTAAGATGACCTCAACCATCCTAGGCTTGTGGTGGCGAATAAACCATGAACAATACCCTAGAATGTGGTCATCTGGACCAGCAATCTGCAGAGCTAGAGCCTCTCTAGAAGGCCCAACAGCTGACTCCAACTCCCCTACTCGGGAGGAACGAGAAGAGCTCCCACCACCATAGACCCCTGGAATCACAAGGCGACCTGGAAACTGTCAAGAAAAGAAACAAATAAAGGCTAATTTAACAATCTAAGGAAAAGAGGGAAAAATGGAGAAAATCTCACCTGAGGCTCATCACGGGTGAGGGGGACGTAGACTGTCTCTCGGAGAAGGAAGTCGGTATAGTCCGTCTCGACTAGCATCAGCCCAGTCGCAGGCTCACCAACCCTCCAGTGCTCGATCTCCTCCCGATCCATCAAGGCTGGCTGATGGACCCGAGCAGGAGGAGGGCAGGGCACCAAGCGAGCCTTAGACCATTGTAGGGACACTCGCTCTCCCAAGTAAAAGGTAAACCCCCATGGGCCCTCAAAGAGGACCCTGTGACTGGAGAGAGCTGAGGCCCTAGCAAACAGGTCAGGCTCTAAAATCATCTCCCCCAAGTAAGGGCGGAGAGAAGCCTGTCAAGTAAAAGTCAAGATCAATGCAAAAAAAGAAAAAGAGAGAGAAGAAAAGAGAGAATAAGATAAACAATCAGTTTAGATTTACCTCGGTAGGCTGCAGCTCGTTCAGGAGGCCGCGAATGGACCCAAGGTCCTTATCACAACCGCTCCTGAGCAAATGGGACTTATGCCATCCCGTAGTCCGAGGAAAGGTGGTTCCGAGGTCATCCCCAGGTCTGAAGGTGGGGACCCAAAACCGAAGGATCTCATAGCTCCATGTCTGTAATAGATAGTAGCAAGTGAGCTCAAATAAACAAAAAAAAAAAAAAAAAAAAAAAAAAGGGGAAAGGCAAAGTTAGGGAAGTTTACCCATAGGACATAATAGCATCCGATTAGGTTTGGTGACCCCACAACCAGATAGTCCAACATATCTAGGAAATAGGCGTATGCCGAACCCCCCCAATCGTAGCCCGCGGCCACGTCAAAGTTCTCAAAAAAGTGAACATATGCGGCATCGGCTATCATCGTACCCATCATATCGTTGAAAATCACCTCCGCCAGTAAGAAGAGGAGGAAGCATCGAGCCTGCTGATCCTGAATATCGGACGACGACTGGTCTGTAACAACCCTCTCATCCCAGGTACCCCTCAGGACCGACACGGGGATCTCTCTCCCAGTAACAGTGATCCCCAGCTGTTGCTGATAATACTCTAGGCCCTCTGACGGCTCTGTCGAGGCTATAATCCTCTCCTCCGGAGTCAGTGTCACGGGTACCCCTCTAAAGGGTAATCTCGTGATCATGTAGAAATCTAGGGGGGGTGACCGTCGCCACACCAAATGGAAGGTGAAACGTATGGGTGCTCGGCCACCACCTCTCTATCAAAGCCCTCGCAGTCAGGCTGTCTAACTCGTGGGCTAGGGATGAGGCGATGTGTCCCAGCCCGGTTCGAACCACCCGCGACTGTACCATCGGGCAAAGTGTACGGTACCACTCCAAAATAGCCTCCAACCCATAATACTTCTTGAGCGAAGGAAAGGGGTTGCCCTACAAAGAAAAATAAGGCAAATGGTTAGCCAAAATAATTGGGACAACAATTGAATAAATAAATAGCAACGAAAAAAAAGGGGGAGGGGGGCATTACCTCGATTTGCATGCCCAAAGATACTTAGGATAGTGTCTGATGGCATCGCTTTAATTTGCATGTCACTAGGTTCCTAGGATGGTATCTAAAGGCGTTACCTCGATTTGCATGCCAAAAGACACTTAGGGTAGTGTCTGATGGCATCGCTTTGATTTGTGTGTCACTAGGTGCCTAGGCTGGTATCTAGGGGGCATTACCTCGATTTATATACCAAAAGACACTTAGGGTAGTGTCTGATGGCATCACTTTGATTTATGTGTCACTAGGTGCCTAGGATGGTATCTAGAGGCGTTACCTCAATTTACATACCAAAAGACACTTAGGATAGTGTCCGATGGCATCGCTTTAATTTGTGTGTCACTAGGTGCCTAGGACGGTATCTAGAGGTGTTACTTTGATTTGTGTGCCAAAAGACACTTAGGGTAGTGTCTAATGGCATCGCTTTGATTTACGTATCGCTAGGTGCCTAGGATGGTATCTAGAGGTGTTACCTCGATTTGCATGCTAAAAGACACTTAGGGTAGTGTCTGATGGCATCGCTTTGATTTGTGTGTCAATAGGTGCCTAGGATGGTATCTAGGGGGCATTACCTCGATTTACATACCAAAAGATGCTTAGGATAGTGTCTGATGGCATCGCTTTGATTTACGTGTAACTAGGTGCCTAGGATGGTATCTAGAGGCGTTACCTCAATTTGTGTGCCAAAAGACACTTAGGGTAGTATCCGATGGCCTCGCTTTGATTTGTATGTCACTAGGTGCCTAGGATGGTATCTAGAGGCATTACCTCAATTTGTGTGCTAAAAGACACTTAGGGTAGTATCTGATGGCATCGCTTTGATTTACTTATCACTAGGTGCCTAGGATGGTATCTAGAGGCATTACCTTGATTTACGTGCCAAAAGACACTTAGGGTAGTGTCCGATGGCCTCGCTTTGATTTGTGTGTCACTAGGTGCCTAGGATTGTATATAGAGGCATTACCTTGATTTACGTGCCAAAAGACACTTAGGGTGGTGTCAGATGGCCTCGCTTTGATTTGTGTGTCACTAGGTGCCTAAGATGGTATCTAGAGGTGTTACCTAGATTTACGTGCTAAAAGACACTTAGGGTGATGTCTGATGGCCTCGCTTTGATTTGCGTGTCACTAGGTGCCTAGGATGGTATCTAGAGGCGTTACCTTAATTTGCGTGCTAAAAGACACTTAGGGTAGTGTCCGATGGCCTCGCTTTGATTTGTGTGTCACTAGGTGCCTAGGATGGTATCTAGAGGTGTTACCTTGATTTGCATGCCAAAAGACACTTATGGTAGTGTTTGATGGCATCGCTTTGTTTTACGTGTCATTAAGTGCTTGGGGCAGAATCTAGGGACGTTACCTCGAATCTATGTGGTAAGGTATGAAGCTAATAATATAATAAATAAAATGCATAAATTGAAAGGGAAAGAGTAAGACTACTGACCTGGCCCCATATGGAGTGGCAACCATGGCTGGCGGTGTCGACTAAGGTGACCCCTGAAGGGTACCATGCAGCTCGTGCATCACGAACAGTAGTGCCAAGCAATGGTTCCCTGTGGGACTGGCGTCCACGTCGACGGAAAGACATGATGAGAGGAGGGTGAACAGAGAAAAACGGAAGTCAAAAAATCAAAAAGGCAGGGCTTCGCACCAAAAAATGGCAATAGAGAGTAAGGGGAGGGCACTTCTATTTATAAAAAATGCTATCGCACCCACGGCGCCGTGGAGATCACCACAGCCCCGTGAGACAACGGCCCACGATGCTGTGGGATTTGGCCCCAAGCCGTGCATACGGAGCCGTGCAAGCACGGTGCCACCCATGCATAGTGTCATGCAGACCCCCACACAGAGCCGTAGCCAAAAAAAAAAAAACAAAAAATAAATAAAAAATAAATAGATAAATAAATAAATAAAATAAGTTTGAGGATTACTCCTCATGCGAATGGATTATCCGATTACGATGAAAGCCACTTGCAACCTGAATCACCTGAATCATGGGGTCCCGTGTACGGTTTGGGTGAGGTTTTAATTATTTCCGCACTTATGAGCAGCGGATCCTTTCCAGAGTCATAGGTCTTCTTTACAGAGTCAATCCATTATTGAATTTTCCTGTTTGGGAGGATCGTGTCTCCAGAAAAGAACATCTGCTCTACGGGTGTATGTGCAACATATTCCCCAATGAAATTGTCAAAACCTTATTGAATGATGCTACACATCCCCAGTGGAGTTCTCAAAATCTGATCCTTGGTTGAGTGGTGCCCCATTACTCTTCAATCCCGATTTCTATTCAAACAGGTGTCCCTTCACCTTCTGGAGCGGTGTTTCATCACCCTCAGAGTTATGCCTTCTTAGTGGATTTGTCAAAACCTAGTTCTCAGAAGAGTGATGCCTCATCACCCTCAGAGTTATACACCCTCAATGAAAATTTCAAACAATCCCCAGTAAAAATTTAATCTTCGGGTCCAGTGGTGCCTTATTACCCTCAAATTCGATCTTTAGGCTGAGGGGTGCCTCATCTTGATCTGTGGGCCCATCGGTGCCTTATCTAGATCTTCGATCGAGCGGTGCCTTATCACCCTCAAATTTCATCTTTGGGTCAAGTGGTGCCTTATCTAGATCTTTGGTAGAGCGGTGCCTTATCACCCTCAAACTTGATCTTCGGGCCGAGTGGTGCCTTATCTTGATCTGTGGGCCGAGTGGTGCCTTATCTAGTTCTTTGGTCAAGCGGTGCCTTATCACCCTCAAACTTGATCTTCGGGCCAAGTGGTGCCTTATCTTGATCTGTTGTACGAGTGGTGCCTTATCTATATCTTTGGTCGAGCGGTGCCTTATCACCCTCAAATTTGATCTTCGGGCCGAGTGGTGCCTTATCTAGATCTTCGGTCGAGTGGTGCCTTATTACCTCCAAAATTCTATCCCCAGTGGAGCCCCTTATTTTGATCTTTGGGCCGAGTGGTGCCTTATTTAGATCTTTGGTCGAGCGGTGCCTTATCACCCTCATATTTCCGGTCGAGCGGTGCCTTATCACCCTCAAAAATTGATTGAGCAATGCTCACAAGATAGAGATTTGGTTTTTCTGAAATTTTCTTTTGAGGATTATCGAAAGATTTCATCGTGATTAACCGTCTATTTTTAGCAACTCTATCGCCTTTGAGCAAAGCGTTAGCAGTACATGCTCTTGGTGACAAAATTAGTAGGTCTTTTGTCTTTACCCTTCGGCTGTTGGCATAGGCCTAGGCCAAAGATGGGTAAACTGTAGACACTGATTTTTGTCACCCCCTGATTGGCAATGATGACAACGGGACATAGACGATGGACAACACCCTCTCCCTCTTTCTAGACCCAAGATACTTGACCCATAAGATCAAAAACCATATTGAGCACAAAATGACCCATTTTAGGTTCAAAAAAGGGAAAAATGGCACTGCACCCCCACGGCGCCGTGGACTCCTTCCCAGGGTGCCGTGGGCTCCTCCCCACAGCATTGTGGGGATGTGTACCAGATTTCCACGGTGCCATGAGGGGGTGTGACATCATCTTACTGACGTCACCCACGGCGCCGTGGAGGACTTATCTAGCCAGGAGAGAGAGAGGGGTCCCTCCCTATAAATAGGAGGGTCCCCTCCCACATTTTCAAAGGAAATTTTGGGTAGAGAGACCCTCCCCAATTGATTTCCACCCTCTTTTCTCTCCTTTCTCTTATGAGAGTGTGAGTGAGTGAAATTTTCTTGGTCGTGGATAGATCCTTCGATTATCCCTTCAAGCATAGAGCGCTCCTGCTCCTAGGCATTGTTATCTTGTCAGTGCACGGATAACCATCAAAACCCCTTTATTTCAGACATTATTTTGTCTATTTTTCTCCTCTCCAAATCATTTGAAAGAGCCATTACTCTGCCCAGAAAGAATCGGTGTCCGTCTATTCGTCTATCTCCCCTGAGCCAGGGGAATACAACCATACAAGTATAATTACTGCATTCTTATTGATTCAATGTAGTCCTTTCGTATTTCATCTTTTTAGTCCGTATTTTCATATATGTAATGTAGTTTATTATGCTTTAGTTCAATTCATAGCATCTGAATGTAGTTCATAATATCCCCCATCCTCGTAATAAAAGAGAGGGAACATTTGTCTTTATATAGCATCTAATACAGAGAGACCGGCTTCGACCGGGCCAGGTGGGTGCCTAACACCTTCCCACACTCATAACCTGACCCCTTATCAGAACCTTTGGTCAGACCATATGGAGTCACGTAGCCTGATTTTGCTCACAACGGATAGGGCTACACTTTATGGGTCCTAGGCCCTTACCCAAGGTGGCGACTTCACATTATGTTAGCATATTTTAATGCATGATCCCAACCCCCCATTTATCCATATATATATCCATACTCAAACCCTTGTCGCCATAAGGCTAGGGGAACCCTCGTCTCGAGGACCACGGTACTAACAATTGGCAATTTTATAATATTCAAATCCAACAAAGTCACCCAGAACCCACTCACCTAACACGGGTGTAGCCCGGCATGATTGGCATGAATCTCCCTGGGCATCGGGTGCCATTCGGCGTGGTTCACATGAATCTCACCAGTGCACCAGCCTAAACATACAAAAGAAAGCATTAAAATAGGTATAGAAGGGTCCCATGCTAGGCCCTCAAGGTTAAAATCAAGTTTCAACCAAGACAGCATGAGCGGACTCATGGGCGGTCTCAACAGAGGTGAAACCACCCCTGACTCCGTTCAGACCAAAAGGTGAAATCAGAGCGAGCGGACGCACGAGTGGAACATCATACTTGGATCCGTTCGTACATCCATTCGACACCTGAGGCAGTCATAAAAGGGAGCGGACCAGCGGGCGAAAGTGCTTCTTGGGTCTGCCCCTGCATCCATTCAATTTCTGAGACAGGACCCGAGAGCAATAGGTCCCGGGCGGAGGCAAACAGAGTGAATTTGTGCCTTTGTCCGCTTAGGCTATTACATAGGGTTTACACTAGGTGGACTGACGGGCAGTACCACGATAAATGGATCTGGTCGTTCGTCCGCCGACAGTCTCTTCTGAGATTTTAAGGAGTTTCAACTCCAGCTTGAAGCTTGGAGCTCCATAGCATCTCAGGAACAGGGAAGGGGTGTCTAGGCCTTCCTAGGGGCACTAGATCCCAGGCTCACCTTATGGATCCAAGATCCTACAAGGTTTGGTCTTCATTGGGGTCCAAGGGTTGGGTTTCAAGTTCAAAACCAAGGCTTGGCAGCAATGGCTGCAAATTACAACACCAAGGGGTTAAAATCAGACCTAGGTCAGCTTCATTAGAGCTCCAACTAGGGACCGAGCTTCACTTTAAGTCCCAATGAAACTCTAGGTCAGTCCAAGCTCAAGGTATGTACCAAAATCAAAGGAAAAATGGAGAAGAACCAGGTTTGGGGAGCTTCCCTTGGTGAAATCCTCCAATGGAGGGGTGGAGTCCAAGGCTAGGTGAGCCCCTTTGGTCTCTTCCCTTCCTTTCCATTTCTTCTCCTTCACCTTCTTCTTCCTTCTTTGTCCGATCTGCAAGAGAAGGTGATGTGGGGCAGCCAGCCATTTTGGCATAGCTCCCATCTTCTTCCCTTCCCCTCTCATTCCTCTTCCACTCCAACTTCTTCCCCTTTCTTTCTCCTCCTTCTCCTTCTCTGGTCTCTTCTCCTCCACGGTTTTGGGGAGGGGGAGAGATAAGGGAATAAAGGGGATTTCTTAGCTTTAAGGGGTAGAAGGGACTTTAGGGTGTGTTTGGTTAGGGGTCTTAGAATGTAGTTTGGTCCTTAGGCTTGAAATGTGTTTTGGGTTAGGTCTTAGGCCATGTTTGGTCCAAGTCATGGCCCTTAGGTCCATTTAGGTAGTTAGGGTCTGTTTGGGTTGGGTCCAAGCCTCACTTAGACTTATTGGCCCTTAGGTCTAGTTTGGTCTAGGCTAGGGTATGTAAAATCCATTAATTACTTAAGTTAGGCCTTATGGGCCCTACTTCATGGTCCAAATAACCAATCCATGGTGGGGGCAGGGGTCCATACGGTCCAAAGGTTCAATTAGGATGTATAGGATACGAGGGTGTGGGTCCCACAAGAAAATAATCCAATAAGATTGATGACAGCATGGGCGGATCCTCGAGTAGATTCAGTAAGAGTGAGTCCATTCGTAAGTCCGGTGCTGCTGTTAAGGCCCAAACTTTAAGGAAAATGGTAAGGCTTTGGCCCACACTTCCAAAACTTTGAGGGAGTTCTTATTATAATATTTTCAGTTCAAGGCCATTAGTGTTGAGCATGGCCATAAGTCATTACCCTTTGGGTAAGGTCTAAATTGCCCCAGGGAATAAGGGGATATTTGGGGTGCGGGTATAACAATCCCCCAACCTTATTAAAAATTTCTTCCTCAAAATTTGAGGCCACTCGGGTCTCAAAGCGAAGGTTTGTTGAACAATAATACCTCCAAATACCCACTACCGAAGATAAGTCAAGGTTGGGTCAAGGTAAGGTAGTGTCTAGTTGACACAACAGGTCGAGTTCTACAATTCTCTTTCTCCCTAGGGTCTCATTGTCATAAGGGTGAGGTCCATAGTAATCCTAAGCTCCATTGGGTTGAGAGTCGGTAGTCACCACATTCTAGAGGCAACCACACTGTCTTCTACACTAAACTGTGTGATGAAGAACAGGAAGTTCCCTAGAACCTCCAAATCAAGTGATACCACCCAGGTCTTTATTATTCCTGGTTACCATTGGGCCATAGGGCTTAACCTACCTAGTTCCCGGCATAGGGTTTATATTCTAAATGCTTTCACTTTAGGTCATCTCATTACCTAACCCAACTTCAGGATGATTTGGAATATTAATGGGACCTCCGTATGTGTCACACCCAGCATGGAGGGAACACATTGGTGACCCATTACTCCCTTCATGTCTGTTATTGGAAAAGGTCTTGTTACATCCTTCAGTTTCAGCTTTCACAACCTTTAACCCTATCACACCGTTATCCCACAGGGAAAAATCCATATTAGTCCTCTTTCGAGAACCAACAACCATCTTCTCCTAGTTCAAGTCCGAGTCAACTCCTTTAAGCAGGTTCCACTACTAACCTACCCGGTCATTATTGAATTAACTCCCTTAATAACTTAAGGTCTGGTGAACCAAGGTTGGGGCTCAACTAACTATCAGGATAAGGTCAATCCAAAATCACACTTGTGGCTCAGGAGGACTATTCTACCACACACAAGGATGAAAAAGACACATTTATTTTATTTATTATCACACTAATCATAGATATAAGTTTAATAATTACATTCACTTCCCCATGGACATATCTATAACCTAGGTCAATCCATAGGAACAAACAGTCTTCGGGTACGATTTACTAAGTCTCTTTGGAAACTAAGTCACGGTGTAGGATTTTCTCAACAAAGGGTTCTTATCTCAAGTTGGAATATTCCATTTCACAGCTTATGCTTGTTACTTACTTCAGTCTCATCCTTCACATCCACACATAAGGGATTACACGTGGGGCTTTATTCGCATGATATCCAAACTCATCTCCAATGATTTCCACGTTCCCATTATACATTTTCTTTGCCTATATATATATATATCCTTTTGATCATGTGAAATCTTCTCTTCAAATTATCCCCACATTACTTAGGCATTTCACCTTTGTAAACTTATTTGCCAATCATATACATCATTATTCTCATTTGACTTACATTCTTGCTATTCTGCTTGGTGTTGCCTCATGTGAGCAGGTGACCCCATGGCTCCAAAAAGAAAGAGGGACCTGCCATTGTGCCTGCCATTCTTGTCATCCACTAGGTGTCTCAGTTGACCAACGAAAGGGCCGAGGGACACTCTAGGGATGTCTTTTTAGCAGGAGAATCCTCGTGGAAAGGGACATAACAATGGAGGAAATGTTGGCGTACTGGGTGGAGACTAGATTTGAGAGGTTGGAATGGTCCAACATGCTAGTTCTGCTTGAGTTCTACTACCCTGCTTTGATCAGAGAGTTCTACTCAAAATTGCTGCTGTCAGAGGGAGATGATGGTGATCTCAGACTAACTACTGTAGTAAAGGGAGTCGCCATCAGTTTTACCACCGAAGAATTGGGAATAATCCTTGATGTTTCAGCAGAAGGGAAAAAGGTTTACTACTCTTCGGACAGCCACCTAGACCAAAGCCTGCACCCAGAAGAGAGTAAGAAGTTGTTCCAAGTTCTGACCAACAACAGGTACAAGAAGAATAAAGATCTCTCCAAATTTCCTCCTTCACACCGGGTTCTGATTTTCATTGCCAAAACAAATCTAGTTCCTTCCCAAGCAAGCAATACACACCCTTCTCTGATGTCCGGGGTATTAGCTCACTCCCTATATACTGGCCAACCTATTTGTCTCCCTTACATAATCATGAAGCATATGGCTCGCACTGTTATGGATTCCACTCGAAGGCACGCACTGCCCTACGGTCAATTACTCACTTGGGTTTTCCTCTGCTTTGAGGTTGATCTTGACCAGGAACCCAAAAAGTCAAGCACTTGGGAGCCTATCGGGTTAGACGCCCTATGAGAGATGAACCTATACCCCATTTACGACAGTGTAGGGGGACAGATTCAGCACGGTAAGGGAAAAGGAATCACAGATGATGAGGAAGATGACAGTGATGCCGATTCTGAGCTCAGGGGTCCCAAACCATTTGCAACGGGTACCTTAAAGGTCACAGGGGGAGGTGATGACTTATCAATGGCCCTTAAGCGACTGGGCATGCGAGTGGCAGACAGCTTCAATAGGATCGGGAAACAACTGAATGCCCAGGCTTGGCATATGGCGGATATAGAGCAAGGAATAGACAACATCAACTTCTTCCTCGGTCGCGGTGGTGACGATAGTGCCGATGATTAGCTCCGCCCCTCCTCCAAAAATTCTCAAAAATTTTCTTATCAATTCTCTTAGTCTCTTGCCCTTGATTGGCACTCTGTGGAACTTCTTTATTTTCTCTTTTTCCTTTAGTTTTCCCTTTTCTCCTTTTCTTTCCTTTCTTTCTTCAGATCAGATGGTTGGGTGAACTTTTGCGAACTTTCATTGTGGTGGATGATTGCACTCTTAACGTGGGATGGAACAAATCGGATGTTTTGAATTGGCACAAGTGAAATCTTGTGGTTTTGGATCGAAAGGGGCAAAATCATGCCCAAGTAGGAATTTAAAATAGTTGGGAATTTAAAATTAGTTATATATATATATATATTCATATCCATATATGTTTCTTAATTCCTCTTGTTTAGATCATTGTGGATTATTGTGGGTTAGTTATGTTTAATTCATTATAGTGTGTGGATTATAACATATACTTACCCAGCTAATATCTACTCAGGACTCAACCAAGCAAGTACACAATTAGTATCCCATAGCCTATGTTGTAAGTTCTAGGTTCTATTTTTTACTACAATCAGTCTTCTCCCTAAGTCTGCGCACAATCATTTATGTTCTTAAAATCTTTAGTTCAGAACCTAATTTGTGGAGAGTAAATCAAGTGGTTACGTCCAGACTGTGGTCGGTGCAGAGCATCATTACTTTGATACCACTCTGTCACACCCCTATCCCAATGTAATATATATTATCACATAGGGGTATGATTGGGACAATCACACATCATCCCAGCACCTACCAGGATCACAGATGCAGTGTCCCGAGCCACAGTCCACCCGGTCATCACATTATGACGATAGAAAAGAATGTACCGAAAGGAATAAATCATTCCAATCACAGAGTTAGTGGAAGAAAAATTAAACTCAAATATGTGAAATTATAGAGCATCGGTTCTCTAATGATAAGACATAGTATAATAACAGTGTTCATAACCATTCTATCTCTCCTAATAAGTAAACATACAGTTTATACATGGTTGTGGAATTAATACAGAAATTAAATAAATAAACAATTGTCCCAAGGGCACAAATTCTTGGGTGTACATCTACATCCAAGCCACGGTCATCAACTCCACTTGATTCGCATCCAACGGTGCTCGTTAAGAGGCTATCTGCATATAAGCTAAAAAGTGGTTGTACAACAGGGTTAGCTATACTAGCTAGTGAGGGAGCAAAGGGGAATGCGCATACATCACACAAACAAATATCAAGCAGAATGATGCATGCTAATGTTAGATTCATTTTCTACCTAGCACACAATTCTATTAGTCAAGTACATGCTACTGTGATAACTTGGGAAACACTGAGGGTCACTTATCCTATCGCCCAAGTGAGACCTCAATTATCACGAGGGGACCTGCGCCGGTAGAAGCCATCATGACCACCAAGTGGCAAACCCCGATAACCATCACTACCCCTGTCCTGACCTCTCCCACCTCCACAGACCACAGGTGCTCAGACTATCCAACATATAAATCCCTGTTGGCAAGGGTCGTAGCATAAGGGAACAAGCATCCTAGCCACAGATATACTATATGCAGGTCCTATCGTCCCGAGAAGTATTTTGGGTGCATCAATGTCCCATTCCATCTAGTACTCGGGTACCAGCACATACAGATCAGGATGACATATAAAATTTTTTATAATTTAAATAAATTTGGGTTCCAATACCGGCACACCCAGTGCCATAGCCCGATACAATGGTGAGCATACTATCACATTATCAACAATTCATAATTGAATAAAATGCAATGCGCACCATGCTTATAAATATACCATAGCATGCTTAATATTGACAATTTTATGATATTCAAACCCAACAAAGTCACTCAGAACCCACTCACCTACCACGGGTGTAGCCCGGCGTGATTGGCATGAATCTCCCCGGGCATTGGGTGCCATCCGGCGTGGTTCACATGAATCTCATTGGTGCACCAGCCTAAACATACAAAAGAAAGCATTAAAACAGGTATAGAAAGGTCCCATGCTAGGCCCTCATGGTTAAAATCAAGTTTCAACCAAGACAGCACGAGCGGACTCACAGGCGGTCTCAACAGAGGTGAATCCACCCCTGACTCCGTTCAGGCCAAAAGGTGAAATCAGAGCGAGTGGACCCACGAGCAGAACATCATACTTGGATCCGTTCATGCATCTGTTTGACACCTGAGGCAATCATAAAAGGGAGCGAACCTAAGAGCAGATGTGCTTCTTAGTTTCACCCCTGCATCCGTTCGATTTCTGAGATAAGACCCGAGAGCAACAGGTCCTGGGCAGAGGCAAACAGAGTGAATCCATACCTTCGTTCGCTCAGGCTATTACGCAGGGTTTACACTGGGCGGACTGACGAGCGGTACCATGATAAATGGATCCGATCGTTCGTCCAGCAATAGTCTCTTCTGAGATTTCAAGGAGTTTCAGCTCCAGCTTGAAGCTTGGAGCTCCATAGCATCTCAGGAATAGGAAAGGGGTGTCTAGGCCTTCCTAGGGGCACTAGATCCCAGGCTCACCTTATGGATCCAAGATCCTACAAGGTTTGGTCTCCATTGGGATCCAAGGGTTAGGTTTCAAGTTTAAAACCAAGGCTTGGCAGCAATGGCTGCAAATTGCAGCACCAGGGGGTTAAAATCAGACCTAGGTCAGCTTCATTAGAGATCCAACTAGGGACCGAGCTTCACCTTGAGTCCTAATGGAACTCTAGGTCAGACCAAGCTCAATGAATGTACCAAAATTAAAGGA
Organism: Telopea speciosissima; assembly: GCF_018873765.1. NCBI lineage: Eukaryota > Viridiplantae > Streptophyta > Magnoliopsida > Proteales > Proteaceae > Telopea > Telopea speciosissima. Next base: position 34,723,885 of record NC_057917.1, on the reverse strand, counting down.
AAAATGGAGAAGAACCAGGTTTGGGGAGCTTACCTTGGTGAAATCCTCCAATGGAGGGGTGGAGTCCAAGGCTAGGTGAGCCCCCTTGGTCTCTTCCCTTCTTTTCCATCTCTTCTCCTTCACCTTCTTCTTCCTTCTTTGTCCGGTCCGCAAGAGAAGGTGATGTGGGGCAGCCAGCCATTTTGGCATAGCTCCCATCTTCTTCCCTTCCCCTCTCATTCCTCTTCCACTCCTACCTCTTCCCCTTTCTTTCTCCTCCTTCTCCATCTCTTGTCTCTTCTCCTCCACAGTTTTGGGGAGGGGGAGAGATAAGGGAATAAAGGGGATTTCTTAGCTTTAAGGGGTAGAAGGGACTTTAGGGTTTGTTTGGTTAGGGGTCTTAGAATGTAGTTTGGTCCTTAAGCTTGAAATGTGTTTTGGGCTAGGTCTTAGGCCATGTTTGGTCCAAGTCATGGCCCTTAGGTCCATTTAGGTAGTTAGGGTCTATTTGGGTTGGGTCCAAGCCTCACTTAGACTTATTGGCCCTTAGGTCTAGTTTGGTCTAGGCTAGGGTATGTAAAATCCATTAATTACTTAAGTTAGGCCTTCTAGGCCCCACGTCATGGTCCAAATAACCAATCCATGGTGGGGGCAGGGGTCCATACGGTCCAAAGGTTCAACTAGGGTGTCTAGGACATGGGGGTGTGGGTCCCATAGAAAAATAACCCAATAAGATTGATGACAGCACGGGCGGATCCTCAAGTGGATTCAGTAAGAGTGAGTCCATTCGTAACTCTGGTGCTGCTGTTAAGGCCCAAACTTCAAGGAAAGTGGCGGGGCTTTGGCCCACACTTCCAAAACTTTGAGGGAGTTCTTATTATAATATTTTCAGTTCAAGGCCATTAGTGTTGACCATGGCTATAAGGCATTACCGTTTGGGTAAGGTCTAAATTGCCCCAAGGAATAAGGGGATATTTGGGGTGCGGGTGTAATAGCTCTAGTCTTGTATCATTCTTTGTAACACTTGTCATCTCTCTTTCTCTTCCCCTCCTTATGTTCTCTGCCTTGCTTCGGGCCGTTCTCCCCAACCTGTGCATCTTTCTTTTCTTGACTCGTCTTCTTGGGTTTGCCTTCTTTTTCTTGCTCAACTGCAAGAACTTCATCTAGGTTGATGTGCTTTTCATAGGGTGTGAAAAGTTCATACATATCCGTTGGTTTGTCCATGATCAGGGAAATCTTTAACTCGATATCCTTGATGCCGCTGCGTAGAGCCTGGAACTTCACGATCTAGTCTAAGTTTCGCACCTCCAGTGCCTCCTTGTTGAATCTTGTGAGAAAGTCCTTGATAGACTCATAAGGGCACTACTTTATAGCCAAAAGATTGGAGGTTATCTTCTTGTGGACCCTGCTACTCACGAAGTGGGCAAGAAAAGCCCGTCCAAGCTCCACAAAGTTGGTCAAGAACGTGGACGGAGGTGCGAGAACCATTATCTTGCCGCACCCTTCAAGGTAGAAGGGAACGCTCTACACATTATTGCGTCCAAAGTGCCTTGATAGAATATCAACGACTTAAAAGTTTTTAGGTGATCTTCTTCCATTGTGCCAGCATACTGCTCAATCACAGGTATCTTGAATCCCTTGGGCAGAGGTTCCACCCGGATCTCGTCAGTAAAGGCTAGATCGATAGTGAAGTGGAAGTCATGATTTAGGGCTAGGTTTTTCCCTCTCATGACCTCCTGAATTTGATCCTATAGCTCCAATATTTTGTCATTTAAAGCTTATTCGACCTTGGTCATCTGGGAACCTTAGCGCTTGCTATTCCCTTGGACTTCTTTATCCTTCCGTCGAGCATTATTCGGGTTGTTGTGGTTCTTGCTATGCTAAAGGGAAGGGGTTCTTTCCCTTGCCTATGGTGGACAGGGAGGTATCTAGATCCCTTGTAGTAAATCGCACTGCAATTCTACCATCTGATCCCTCTTGTCCTGCCACCGAGCCTGCAGCGCATCAAATTATTACACCGTTATGTATCGTGGTGGATCTCCAGGAAGGCTTGGCTAAGACTCCTCTTGCTGTGATTCATTCACCTCAAGGATCTGATCATCTGCTTCATGGTGAGAGCCTACAAGGCTGCCTAGAGCTCCTCCCTAAGGTTGGTAGGAGCAGTGGCTGTCGCAGCAGCCCTAAAAATCTTTGATTGATTTCGGGTGTTTGTCATGGTGGAATCCTCATAGGTTTCTATTCTTTGTTCCCACAGACGACGCCAAAGAATGTTGCTCGAGGAAAGATCCTCAAACACTGCAACTTTTAAGCTAGCCTGGACTAGAAAAGATTATGGAGAACGAAGACTAATCTTTAGGGTTTCTTGATTTCTCTATTGATCAAAGAATGAATTTACATGGGTGCAAGGACCCTTATTTATATAGGTTTCTTCCCAAACCCTTTTCTCTGATCCTCCTTGGATCTGCCAGAGGGCTTTCCTTTCTAGTTAAGTGGTCCCCCCTGCTCGGATTAGGAAACCCCATAAAAAAGGGGGATCCTCGATCTTCTTGCACGTGAATTATGGTTATCAGCCTTCACCTACTTGGAAGTTCTCAACTGACTTTGCTGATGTGTCTAGACCTATATAACCATTTCGTTTGTGGTCTCCTCTTTTTTGGCTGTGGGCCGATTACCTATAATCCAAGTTGTCCCATGTGTCAAGCAGCGATTGGGTAAGTAAAATGTGGTGTATCCCATAAACCTCCTTATGCCATTATGAAGATATATGGAGATCATCAGAAATTTAGCAAGCAAACAAAATTTAGCCTACGGTCTATTGAGTTAAGTCTTCTCATATTTTGGTGTCGACATAAAGGCTGCAAAACTGATCCCAACACAAATGCCCATCAAGGCCTTCCAGTTTGCAAGCTTGTTGGGAGAAGTAAATTTGAGATTACCCGGAGCAAAAAAGAGAAGGAAGTTATTGCATCGAGAAATCGCTCAGCATTCCTTCGAGTGCCGTAACCTACAAATGAACCTGGGTGACAAAGGAGAATTGGTGTCGTTCTGGCCTAGGACTCTCTGATGCCAAAGTTAGATCTCTCTGAGCAAATAGACAAGTGAATAATAGTATTCAAGATGATTCGAGGGGGTAGATTACCTTCCCTTTTATAGTAGAGTGTGGCAGTGTGGAGAGTCCCAGTTGATGTGAGGTGTCCTTGATAGTAGATAGAGTCCCTAGATAACAGGGCTCACTCTTGATAGGTTCCCTAGAGACATTGTATCATGATGGACTTGGTGTCTTGGATGGATAGACTATAGATAGATTCTGGGTGTACGAGTCTGTTTTGACTACGTTGACTGGTAGGCGGTGGCCTAGAGTCCTAGAGGCAATGTGTGTCCTGCAATTGGGGGCGGTGGTATTCCAACCGCAACCGTTCACATGCCCATGGGTCCACGCCCCAAGGGGGTGTTCGCCCTAGGGTGTGTACTCCCGAGGGGACCACGCCCAAGGGAGTTCGCCCCAAGGGGTGTTCTCCCAAGGGTGTGTTCTCCCGAGGGGACCACGCCTAAGGGAGTTCGCCCCAAGGGGTGTTCTCCCAAGGGGACCATGCCCAAGGGAGTTCACCCCAAGGGAGTTCACCCCAAGGGGTGCTCTCCCCAAGGGGTGTTCACCTAAGGGGGGCGTTGGCCTGAGGGTGGTCCATGCCTGGTCCTCTCCTATGTTTGGTATGGCTTATCTCTGGTTTTGCCACATGGCAGCCTCTGATTGGTCAGCTCTATTTTGGGTTCATCATTTTCCCCCCACTCTCTTAAAGTAGAGTGCTCAAGAGAGTATCCTTTATGTTTGTGTGCCCATCAAAGGGTTCTCAATAAATAATTTCTTCTTCAGGGTCTTGCCCGCGAATTGCTTGGTGAGGGAGAGGTTGTGGGTTCAAGTCTCTCCTCTCCCAACTTTTTGTCTTTTCCTCTCCTTTTCCCTTCTTTTTATAGATATATGCTTTTGTCCTCTTCTTTCTTTTCACTTTTTCTCTTCTCTTGCTTTTCACTTCTCTCTCTTGCTTTTTCACTTCTTCTCTCTCTTGCTTTTTCACTTTTTGCTTTTTGAATTTCCTCCTTTGCTTTGCATTTGGCCTTCACTTTTTGTTGCCCAAAAGGTGTTTGTCTTTTGGTGGCAAAGGGTGGTGTGCCATCCTTTTGCTTGTTGACCATTATCTCTTGGCTTCTTCTAGTCCTTGGGCCATGGTTGGTTTTATGGTACAAATGGCTTGGTGCTTGGCCGTTGCTTTGCGTACATGCTCATCCTTTGTTTGTGCTTAGCTTGCCTTGACGAAGCTTCGTCTGGTGCCTGATCAACACACCTCTGTGCTCGTCCTTGGTCGATGCCATTCATGATCCATGGGTCACCCATCCAGCGTCCCCGCCTTGGTCGATGCCTGTCTGCGTCCTCACCCGTTAGCGTCTGCTCGCGGTCCTCACCCTCGGTCTTCGCCCACTTGGGCATCCTCGCCTTTTCCCGTTCGCTCTTGATCTTCGCCAGCTTGAGTGTCCTCACCCTTTCACGTATGCCCGTGGTCCTCGCCTGCTCGGGGCATCCTCGCCCTTTCGCATCAATCTAGCGGTCTTTGCCCATTCGCACGTCCTCATCTCGATCCGCTCCCCTTTGGGTGTCGTCGATCCATTCCCACTTGAGTGTCCTTGATCCACTCCCACTTGGGTAACCTCGATCCACTCCTACTTGGGTGTCCTCGATCCACTCCCATTTGGGTGTCCTCGATCCACTCCTACTTGGGTGTCCTCGATCTGCTCCTATTTATACTCGATAAGCGCACATTTTTGTTTTGTGTGACGGGCTATGCATGTTGATGGTTATAGGTTGACATCCCTTTGCTTGTGGTCGGTTGCTTGACTTTAGAAGGTCGTTGCTCTAAGTAAGTAGCTAACCTGCTCTTGTTATATGTCTATGTCATCGTCTAGCCATTCTAACCCGGCTACAGTCATGGTTGGGTCTCCCTCCAGGGAGTCCTCTTCGAGGTTGTTCTCTTCTGTGGACACTTCCCTTCCATTGTCTCCCCTTGTCGCTAGTGATGAGGAGGAGGAGGTTTCTAGGGATTCCACCCCTCGCGGGGGTCATAGCAGGGTCTCCAAGGCCTCCTCTTCTACTGGGTTTCTTAGGAGTAAGTCGGCCCACATTCCTAGTATCGTGACCCCCTCCGACTTGGTGTCACTTCATCAGAAGTTCCATATACCTTCTGAGGTCGTACTTCGCACCCCAGGGCCTGATGATTGTGCCTATTCCCACCGAGCGGATGAGGTCTGCATGTACTACATTTTCTTCATCCATGGCCTTCATTTTCCTGTCCCCGCTTTGTGGAGTTGGTGTTGGGGCACTATCATCTCACCCCTGGGTAGGTGTTGCCCAACTCTTAGCGAGTGGTCCTGGGCTTTTATGTGTTCTTTGCCCGATTGGGGTGTGCTGCTATCATCCCCCTATTCTCGTACTTTTATATGTTGAAGAAGTGGGAAGGTGGGTGTTATCACTTCGCACGTCACCTCCTTAAGGGGTCCCTTGCTTTTGCTGATCCTCTTGTGGGGATCACCAACTTGGTGAAGACCTAGAGGGACCGCTTCTTTTTTGCCATGGTCCCTCAATGTGCACTACGGTCTGCCTGGGAGGCCATTGATGTCAGGAGTGTGAACCTCACCCTTGAGTTAAGTGACTTTGAGCATGAGTCCCTCCGGCAGTGTCAGGGATGTGACTCATTTGACGTCTGACAGTTGGATTCTGAGGCCTTCTTATGCCTTTGGAAGTTGAGTCCTGGTAAGATATTTAGCTTCTTTGGTGTTTGCTTATGTACTTTCCTTCCATGTACCCATGGCCTGACTCGCCTTGTGTTCTTAATTGGATGTTGTCGTGCAGTGGATATACGGCCGAACCTTGATGTCTTCCGCTCTAACCTGCAGAAGGGGAGTACTCAACCTTCCTCTCCTAGGGATGGTGCTGCTGGTGCAACTCCATTTGCTCCTACTTCTTGGGACCAAGAGGAAGGGTGGTCCTGATTCCTCTGGTACGGTGAGGGCTGGGCCACGTATGATTCTTCCGCAGACGTCTCCTCCCATCTCTGCCCCTGGATCTGCTGCTCCACCCCCATCTAAGGGCAAAGGGGTGGTCTCTTCTTCTGTTGACGCTATTGCAACCCCGCCGACATCCTCCCCTTTGGTGCTTTCTTGGGATCTTCAGGAGGGAGCAACATTAGCCAGTCGTGGAGTATGTCGGGAGTGGTTGGATATGGGGAGGCTTCCTGTAGAGCATTCCGTCGTTCAGGGATTTAGTGATGCCTTCCTGTCGTAGAGCCTCTACCAGGATATGGCTTCTGTGAGTCGTTCTTCTCTATCTTTACTTTTCGTGTCATTACTTCTCTTGTGCTTGGGATGTCCCTTGATAGCCATATTGGTTGCAGGTCCAGCACCGTGTTACAGAGGCGGTGCTCTATCTGGAGGGTCATGCTTTTCGTGAGATCCAGCTAAAACGCATGATGCAGAGCCTGGAGAGGGAGCTTCAGGGGCATAAGGCCGCCCGAGAGGAGGCTGTGGCTCGTGAGAGGAGTGTCTCGGAGGAGCTCAGGGTGGCTACTGCAGCGGCGGCTCAGAGTTCATCTAGAGTCCGGGCTTTGGAGGAGGAGCTTCATGCCTTAAGGCAGACTCATGAGGTTGAGCTGTCTAAGGCGGGGGACCAAGCGGTAGCGGCGTATCAGTAATCTCTTGAGATCACTACGTACTTTTATAAGTATAACCAGGAGATAATGATGCAGGCATCAGGGACTTGGCAGTTCATGTTCTAGAGAAGACCCCAGGTTATGATTTCTCAGAGTTCCCGAAGGTCACCACACTGCTCCCTGAGACTACTGCTGGGGTTTGCACTTCTCCTGAGGAGGGTGCTGTGGCAACAGAGGAGGGTGTTGCTTTACCAGAGGAGAGCGTCGCTCGCCCTGCTGAGGCCGACATGATGTCCCCTGCTGGGTCGGATGCCGCTCCTCCATCAGATGCTCCCTGGTCTTATATGTGTTTTTTGGATGTTGAACCTTTGGATTTGAACTCTTGGATTATGACGTTTACTTCCTTCTCGGATTGTAGTATTTGACTTTTTCTTCCTTTGATGTGGATGTAGTTCTTATGTGATCCTTGTTGCTTCGATGAGTCCCTTTATTTTTTGCAACCCCTGGTGGTCTATAGTCCTTAGGGGTGTCAAGTCTTAGTGGTCAGTGGACCCTAGTGGCCAATAGGCCTTGGTGGCATTACGCCTTGGTGGTCGACAGACCTCGGTGGCCAACGGGCCTTGGTGGCATTGTGCTTCAGTGGTCAATGGACCTTGGTGGCCAACGGGCCTTGGTGGCATTGCGCCTCAGTGGTCAATGGACCTTGGTGGCCAACGAGCTTTGGTGGCATTGTGCCAGTGGTCATTGGACCTTGGTGGCATTGCGCCTCAGTGGTCAATGGACCTTGGTGGCTAACGGGCCTTGGTGGCATTGCACCTCAGTGGTCGACGGACCTTGGTGGCATTGCGCCTCAATGATCAACGGACCTTGGTGGCCAACGGACCTTGGTGGCCTACCGGCCTTGGTGGCATTGCGCCTCAGTGGTCAACGGACCTTGGTGGCCAATGGGCCTTGGTGGTCTATGGACCTTGGTGTGTGTGGTGGGAGTGCTTCGACTGAGTAGTAGAAGAAGACAAGTATTTCGAAACGAACTATTTACTTCAAATAAAATTGTTCAAATTATCCTTGAAAACTATAATGCAATCTACTGCTACTGCTACTACTGCTACTACTACTACTACTGTTGGCAGTGCTGCTGTCGTTACTTCTACTGATACTATTTCTTCAAGTATTCCAAGTTCCGGGTGCGGTCTACCTTCTTGCCCCTTGGAGTTTTCAAGCGGTATGTCCCTGGACGTATCTGCTTGGAAACTATGTAAGGTCCTTCCCAGTTGGCTGATAGCTTTCCTTCCTTCCTTGGCTGCGATGCACTTGCCCTTCTTAGGACTAAGTCCCCCTGGTGGAATAATCGTTCTCTCACCCTGGCGTTGTAGTATTTGGCTGTTCGTTGCTGATATGCCACGTTCCTCAGCAATGCCTTCTCACGTACTTCGTCCAGGAAGTCCAGGTTTGCTCGCAGTCCATCTGTATAGGTTCTCTCATTGAAGTGCAGTACTCTGTGGGACATGGCGAGGACCTCTACTGGTGCCAATGCTTCTATGCCATATGCCAAGCGGAATGGGCTTTCCCCTGTGGGCGTCCTTACCGTGGTGCGATATGCCCATAGAACACTCAGTAGTTCCTTGACCCACTTCCCTTTGGCTCCTTCTAGTATTTTCTTTATTCCATTCAGCAAGGTTTTGTTGCTCACCTCCACCTGACCATTGGCCTGTGGGTAGGCTACCGATATAGGTCGATAGCCAATGTTGTAGCTCTGACAGAAGGCTCTGAACTTAGGGTTGTTAAACTGCTTCCCATTGTCAGAGACTATGGTCTTTGGCATGCCAAACCTGTAGATGATGTTGTCACGGATGAACTTCTCCATTTCATTCTCTGTGATCTTTGCTAATGGTTTGGCTTCCACCCACTTGGTGAAGTAGTCTATGGCGACCACCAAGTACTTGCGGTTACCTGATGCTGCTGTGAAGTCGCCTAGGATGTCTACCCCCCACATGGCGAAGGGAATGGGGTTGAGGATCGATGTTAATTTAGTGGCGGGTACATGGGGTACAGGGGCGAACAATTGACATTGCTCGCATGCCTTGAGGTACTGCACCGCTTCCTCTTGCATTCTCCGCCAGTAGAGTCCCTGGTGGAAGATGTTGTAGGCTAGGGCTCTTCCCCCCATGTGGCTTTCGCATATCCCTTCATATACCTCTGCCAGGGCGTACTGGGCTCCCTTGGGTCCTAGGCACCGAAGCAATGGTGTTGTGGCTCTCCTCTTGTATAGTACTCCATCGAGGACGGTGTACTTTGAAGCTCTCATCCTTATCTTTTTTGCCTCGACCTTGTCTTCTGGTAGGACGTCATTCTGTAGGTAGTTTAGTATAGGGTCCATCCAACTAGGTCCTTCCTCAATCTCATTAACCTGTTTCTCCTGATATGTTGGCTCATATAGTATTTCAACATATACTGCACTAGCCAAGTTTCTGAGTTCATCATTGGCTAGCCTGGACAGTGCTTCAGCGGTGGCATTCTCGATCCTAGGAACCCAAACCATCTCGAACTTCACGAACTCCCCAATCAATTCTTGAGCACGTGCTAGGTATGATGCCATTCGCTCGACCTTCGCTTCATACTCTCATTCACCTGGTTCACTACAAGTTGGGAGTCACTCTGGATGGATAGTTGTGTGACTTGAATGGCTTTAGCCACCCGGAGTCTACCCAGTAGTGCTTCGTACTCTGCTTCATTATTGGATGCTGGGAAGGTGAATCGGAGAGCGTACTGGATTCAAAATCCTTCAGGGCTGGTGAGTATGAAGCCAGCCCCACTTCCTGTGGTGTTACTTGAACCATCCACGTACCTCTCCCATGATCCTCGATCATGCTCCTCTGGTTCCTCTGCTTCTGGTTCGATCTCTGGTAGGGTACATTCAGTCACAAAGTCTGCCAGGGCTTGGCCTTTAATTGCCGTCCTAGGTTGGAACTTGATGTCGTGCTCACTCAACTCGATGGCCCAGGCGATCAATCGTCCAGAGACGTCTGGCTTGTGCAATACCTTCTTTAATGGTAGGTCGGTGAGGACCATGATGGTATGGGCTTGGAAATAAGGTCTTTGGTTCCTAGCCACGATCACCAATGCATAGGCGACCTTCTCAATCCTTGTGTACCTGGTCTCTGCATCAATCAACACATGACTGACATAGTAGATAGGTCTTTGTACCTTTCCCTCTTCCCTTAACAGTACTGCGCTCACTGCGACGGAGGTCGCAGCCAAGCAGATCTATAGTTCTTCATTGGGTTCTGGTCGTTCGAGCAGTGGTCCGAGCAGTGGTGGACTCTTGAGGTATTCTTTTAGCTCATCGAACGCCTTCTGACACTCCTTCATCCATGTAAAGTCTTTAGGACTTCGGAGGTTCTTCAATGTCTTGAAGAACGGCAGACACTTGTCTCCTGACCGTGACACAAACCTTGAAAGGGCAGCGATCCTTCCATTTAACCTTTGTACTTCTCTGATCGTCCGAGGTGGTGCCATCTCTTGAATGGCTTTGATCTTGGAGGGGTTGGCTTCTATTCCACATACTGAGACCATGAACCCCAGGAATTTTCCTGACGTTACCCCGAATGCACACTTCGCAGGATTTAGCTTCATCTGGTTTCTTCTCAGTACAGTGAATGCTTCTTCTAGGTCGGCCAGGAGTTGGTGGGCTCAAACGCTTTTCATAAGCATGTCATCCACGTACACTTCCATGTTATGCCCGATCTATTCCTTGAACATCCTGTTGACCATTCTTTAGTAGGTGGCCCCTGCGTTCTTTAGCCCGAACGGCATGACGCGGTAGCAGTAGTTCTCCTTGTCCATTTGGAAGGCGGTGTAAGACTCATCATCCTCATGCATGAGAATCTGGTTGTACCCTGAGTAGGCATCCATAAAACTCAGCATCTCATGCCCAGTGGTGGGGTCGATCAATAAGTCGATCCGGGGTAGTGCATACTCGTTCTTTGGACACCCCTTGTTCAAGTCAGTGTAGTCGACACACATTCGCCACTTCCCATTCGGCTTGGGTACCATGACCATGTTTACGAGCTAGGTAGGGAACTTCTCTTCTTGGATGAGCCCTACTTGGCTCAACTTCTCGACCTCTTCCTTGATAGCCGCATGTCGGTTGAGAGAAAAATTCCATCTCTTCTGCTGGACGGGCTTCCTGGTAGGGTCTATGTGTAGTCTGTGCTCTACTATGGACCTGGGTATGCCTGGCATGTCGGCAGTCGACCATGCGAAGACATCCATGTTGCTCTAGAGGAGGTGCCCCAACTCTTCTTTCTGCTCCTTGCTCAACAACGAGCCAACTTGCACAACTTTGGAGGGGTCATCCCTGTGTTTGAGTTAAAATAATACCGCAAGTGTACGGGTCAATTGTAGCTACGGGTCGAACACAAGGAAATATACGCCACTCTATTTAACTAACTTAAAAGTAATGCAAAGTGAACCAAATTAAAGTGTTAAATTAAACTAATCAAACTAATGAAAATTAATGCATCCTAACTCATAAGCATCTAACAAAATTAAGGGATTAAGTTGGCATCCTAATACATGAGCATCTAACCTATCAAACTAACGTAAATTGGAAGGAATAACAAAAACGCAGCCACACTTCATAACCACATAAAAAGAAATAAGAGAATAAAAGTGCATCCACATACCACAACCATATAAAAAAATTAAAAGAAATAGAGGGAGAACAAGAAGAAGATAGAGAGAGATAGAGGAGAGGGAGAATGAGATTAAGGGTTTAGATAATGAGATACCTTGATGTACTTGAACCGGATTAAACTTGCTTGCATGAATACTTGAATAAACTTACCATGGCTTTCTCTTCTAAATCTTCAAGTCTTGTCATCAACATAGGAACTTAGACTAGGAAGCTTTAAACTAAAACTATTTCAACCATATTGAAGATATTTAAGCAAAACCTATTACAACCATTAAACTAGACTTATGAAATCAAAACTAAGAACTTGAAAGAACTAATCTTATGAAATCAAAACTAAAACTTAGAAAAAACTAATCTTATGAAATCAAAACTAAAAACTAGAAAGCCAAAAATCACAATTTAGAAGGAAAAGATGAGAAGAAATTTCACTAAGTGAATGAACAACATTACAAAGGAGAGGGTAGGGGTATTTATAGGGGGAAGAGAGGAGAAGAGAGAAGAGGGAAGTGTAGGAGAAATATTCCCTAAGAAAGAGAATATTCTCTTCTCCTTCCTCTTTTACAATGCCTTGAATCCCATGAAAAAAAGAAAAAATAGAAACAGGGAGAGAAAAGAATATTGTTTACATAAACCTTCTATTTTTAGAAAAGTAAATTTCTAATTCTAACTTGTGCTTCCTTTTCTTTGTAGATATCTTCTCCAAGCAATAAAATCAAAGCATCTTTGATTTTTCAACCTTCCATAGATGAGAAAATATCTTTCAAAATAAATCTATCCCAAGTGAAGTTCCAGGAGTGCCCTTGAAAAGTTAGAGGAGAGAGAGAGAGAGTGATGACTAGGATTCCACTCATAATTATTGAAATGCCAAATCTATCCTTCAAAAAACATGGAGCATGGGGTGATTATATAGGCCTCACCATTGTGTTCCTTGTAAAAAATCACCCAAAATAAACCCAAATTTTGTCCAATTTGGAGTTGGGGAGCCCAAGATATCTCAAGTTGAAGTTGGACTGTCCAGAGCCCTCCAAATGGAATCTCTCGGCTAACAGAAAAACTTTTCAGAATTCGGTAAAGCCCCTCGAATCCGAACTTCCGCTTTACTTTGTCCCCGGTCGACTGTCAATAATTATAAATAAGCCCCTGTAGACCATTTTCGCGCGTCGTTACGGAAATGGTTATAACTTCTTCGTTTCAACTCAGAATCAAGTGCCGTTTGAACCGTTGTGAAGCTGGCTCGATGGGCTACGCATTCATACGATGAACACTTCTAAAGGACTTAAAAACATTTCTTTAGCATCATCTCTTCCATTTTCACAAGAATTCACCCAAACCCTGAAAAGCACAAGAAAGCACCGAGTAACTCTGTCCAATGTGGTAAAATATATGCTTTATGCCCTAAGATTTCACACATAAATGTGCTCATCAGATTTCCCCACACTTCAATGTTACTTGTCCTCAAGTAAACAAAAATAAAAACAAAAACTAACCTAGAATGCAAAAAATCCTAACTCACTTTCGTAGGAATCACGGTTGCACTTAGCATGTGCAACAAGCCTTTAAACCCCTAGGTTACCCCTAGTGGACGAGTTGTGTCTCGTGGGTGTTTGCAGTGAATATACACCCAAAATTCAATAAAGCAAAAAGAATGATGTAAATTTTTCTCATGGCATAAGTAAGATAGTGCACACAGTCTCGAAGAAATACTCAACTAAAGATTAAGGAGCCAAAGATTCCCCCACACTTGAATTTTATCACCCCACATCAATTCAAGCAACTAGCATATATCAAGATTAAGGGATCTCCTCTTATCTTCTTAACACTACTCACCTTCAGGTAAATCACTCATAGCATCGATGGAACTAAAGACTTAGGCTTTGAGTATTTTTTACCATACTTTCTTTTCAGGCATTAAGGCAGAAGTTTTTTTTTTTTTTTTTCAACTATAAACTCTATTTCTACTCCACTACTGTTCTTTGAATGACATGGTGGAGCATACACCAGACACCCAAATACTTGGTAGCTTCGCTTTTTGCATATATCCATAAGACATTGAGACATTGATGCAAGAGTTTTTTTTTTTTCAGTTTCCTTCCAAGGAATTTCTATCAAGTCACCCTGCTTCATGAGGCACAGTGCCCTGTCTAATCCCAAGGAATTCCACTTTTCTTTCTGTTTCTCTCTTTTTTTTTTTTTCCTTTCACTTTCACTTTCATGCCTTGCCATAAATAAATTGGTCTCATCTACTAGCCAAAAGATCAAAGGGTTCCATAAACACATAGAAGAATCTAACCATCAAATGAAATAGCACTCATATTTTCAGACTCAATCCCCATCACCGGATACAAACCAACTACCGTCCTTGAAAATGGATTTTCTATTATTTCGCATGCTAGGGCACCTAATTCCCTCTTTCTCTAGCTTTGCAATCAAAGAGACTTATGCACAAAACCAAAACTACTGCCATAATAAAAATTCACAAAATTCACCAATTAAGCCCAATACACCCCCACACTTAATTTGTGCAGTGTCCTCAATGCATGCAGAAAAGAAGGAATAAGGACAAGGGATGAGATGAGGGGGCTTACCAGATATAATCAATAAAGAGGATCATGAAGAGTCATGACCTCTACAAGAAGTACTAGGGGCAGCAACAGAAATCTCAATCCATGGCCAGTAAATGTAGAAAGAGCTTCAGAACCAGAATATACTCGACCATGAATTTTAGTAAAGTGAGACATAAGATGGAAGTTAAGTACAAATGAGAAATACCCAACAGGAAAATCTGTCCTCATGGGACAGTGAAAAATGAAGGCATTGAAACTCAGGCCATAAATCCTCCCATTCTCTCCCGTTTGTAATGTAGAACACATGTCATTATCGTAAAAATCGACCAAGAATGGATCACAGTAAGCATAAAAAAGATTATGAATAACCTCATCCAAATAATCATAAAAATTTAGAGGTTTACTCAAATCAATCCTAGCAATACAACTATCCGCCCTTTGCATAACTTGGTTTGCCAAATAAAAATCACGATAATATGCTTGGGGAGCATCATGATTAACATTGTCCTCCTCAATAAAATCATCATACCTAGGAGGTTTGGACAAATCAACATACGGAACAATCATAGGAGAATCAAATATGAAGGATTGAGGAATGGAGGTAGATAGGGGTCCAAGGGGCTCCAATGGTAGTTGGATGCTCCAGACCTCAGATAAGGTAGTATCATCAACACCTTCTAAATCCTCCATACAGCCCTAAAATTTTGAATCAAAATAAAAAAAGAAAGTCTCATTATATGGGAATTCCTGAAGCACATGTACCTCTTCATCCATATCAGGCTGCTTGCCCAACCTGAACACATTAAAATCCACAGAGGTATTGCCAAAAGAGAGCTTCATAAGACCATTCCTGCAATTGATCAATGCATTACTGGTAGCAAGGAAAGGTCTACCCAATATGATTGGGATCTGGTCCTTGAAGTTGGCAGTAGGTTGGGTATCTAAAACAGTAAAGTCCACAGAAAAAATAAATTTCCCAACCTTCAATAGGACATCCTCAATCATTCCCTTAGGAACTTTAATCCACCTATCTGCAAGTTGAAGAGTAATTCGAGTCGGTTTCAGTTCTCCCAATCCCAGTTGTTGGTAGACAAGAAAGGGTAACAGGTTCACACTTGCACCAAGGTCCAATAGGGCATGATCAATAGTAGTGTTGCCTATAGTGCAAGAGATGGTGGGGCTTCCAGGGTCTTTATGCTTGGCTGCTATTAGCTGTGTGATAAGAGAACTGATATTGGCAGCCAAGAATGCCTTTTTGGGCACATTGGTGGTCCGCTATTGGGTCCATAAATCTTTGAGGACTTTAGCATAAGCGGGGACCTGGGCTATAGCATCCAGTAAAGGAATGTTCACCTGAACCTGTTTAAAAACATTCAAAATTTTCTCTACAGAAGGAGACTTCTTGCTAATCAACCTATTTGGGAAGGGGCAGGTGAGGTTTAAACTCTCTCAGGGGTGGTCCTTTTCTCTTTCTCAACAGAATCATCTTTGGTATCCTCAACCAAATCATTTGGAATCTCTTCAGGTTCATCAGACGAACCAAGAACAATAGGCACTTCAATGGCATCATCAAAAGGGGAAGAATCAACAGGAGTATAAGATGGTAAAGACTGAGGTGTACTAGCCTGTTGATACTCATGGCCACTCCTTAAAGCATATACAGCATTAACCTAGCTGGAGGGCCCTTGAAGCTGTTGGCCTTGCACCAGGTTGAGTGGGGGGAGCTTGGGTACCTTGCTGAATATGAACCTGATGCCTAAGATTTGGCTCAGGTTGGCTAGGTAACTTTCCTATTTCCCTCTCATGTACGATGGTGACAAGCTGGGTGAGCTGTCTCTTTATATTATTTTGGCCTGTCATGAGAAAGGCTATCTTGCTCTCCATCTCACTCATTCTTGTTGCCTCTCTTGTATTGGTAAATCCAGGGGGTTGCTGATAAGGTGCAAGGAGAGGAGGCCTAGTAGAATTCACAGAAGGTCCTAGATGAGGACGAGGGGGAAAGGGGTTAGGAAACATGTCTTGGCTTTGTGGTGCATAGTTGGACCTTTGGAGACCAAGCTAGCCTTGATTGTGAAAGTTGGATGGGCCTGCTTGGTTTCCTTGATTCCAGGAGAAATTGGGGTGATTTCTCCATCCTAGATTGTAAGTATTACTATATGGGTTATTTTGGTAGAAAACACTTACATTCTCAGTGTTGGAATTGTCCACCAAGGTGTTGGGGCATTCCTCCAAAATATGTCCAGGTGTTTGGCACCAACTACATATTGACACCTGGCTGACCTGGTTAACCGGTATAGACTCTTTTAGAACTATGGACTCCAACCTTTTTATGAGACTGTCAAGTTTGGCCTCTTTTGATGTTGTACCCTCAATAAGATACCCCTTAGTGGTTCTTTCATTCTCTTGGGATGATTCCCACTCCCTAGTCTTATCAGCCAAGTTGGTTAAGATTGTCTATACATCATTCTCCTCAGAAAAAGAAGTAAAGCCTGCTGGACACATGGACTCTACAAGTTGCTTGGTCTGATAATTAATACCTTCATAAATAATTTGGCATAGCTACCACAAATTAAAACTATGGTGATGGCATTCTAAGAGGAGATCCTTAAATCTTTTCATGAATTTAGAAAAGGACTCATTTGGTTTCTGCCTAAACTGGAGTATGTCACTCTTGAGTTTATTAGTCTTGTAAAGTGGGAAAAATTTTCTTAAGAAGACAATGGTAAACTGATCCCATGTGGTGATAGAATTAGTAGGTAGTCCATAGAGCCACTTCTTGGCTTGGTCTTTCAAGGCAAAGGGTATAAACCTAAGCCTAACTGCATCATCAGTCAGATTCTAGACCTTAATTAGAACACAGACCTTCTCAAATTCCCTAAGGAAGAGATATGCATCCTCATTAGCCATCCCATGAAAATAGGGTAGTATGCTGATGAAGTTGGTCTTGAGTTCATAGTTATTCCCTATAACAATAGGCAGACTAATGCATGAGGGTTGTGCAGCCCTGGTAGGATAGAACCTATCCTTAAGAGTCTTGGGTTGGTCACCCATGGTCAAAGGTGATAGAGAAGGTGGTCTTCTAATAAGACGATTACTTGAATCACGAGTCCACACCTTAGCCACCTAAACAGATATGAGGTCTCCTTTAGAAAAATTAAAGAACAATAAAACACTTAAAAAAACTAGAAACAAGAGGGAGCCCAAGGTAGATAGTGCATCTATCCCTCAAAAAACGAAACAATGGTTCAAAAGTTGTAAGGATGCCATATAGGTTGACAGCAAGGGAACCCGTATAGTCTTCTATAGCCACCTAGGTACGACTCTAATATGGATTCTAATGTAGAGTGGACGTCTACTATACGTTTATGTTTCCAACACTCTCACTATGTCGCTTTCCTGTTATCAAGAGTGGTCACATCCAAAGATAAGTCACATGTCAATCCACCCAACCAACTCAAGATGTAGCGTCATAGGTAACTTAATCCTATGAGGGACACCAAAAGATGGAGGGTTGAAGCATATGAAGGACTTTAGATTGGGCGCACACTATTTGAAACTAAAGAGAAACAAGAAGAGGTTTTCAAAAACTGATTTTTTTTTTTTTCAAAAAAAAAAGAGAAAATAATAAACTAAAACACTTCAAACTACTTAAACATCAGAAAAATAAAATGGACTATAATCTCCCCAGCAACGGCATCAAAAATTTGTTTGAGTTAAAATAATACCACAAGCATACGGGTCAATCGTAGCTACAGGTCGAACACGAGGAGATATACACCACTCTATTTAACTAACTTAAAAGTAATGCAAAGTGAACCAAATTAAAGTGTTAAATTAAACTAATCAAACTAATAAAAATTAATGCATCCTAACTCATAAGCATCTAACAAAATTAAGGAATTAAGTTGGCGTTCTAACACATGAGCATCTAACCTATCAAACTAACGTAAATTGGAAGAAATAACAAAAACGCAGCAACACTTCATAACCACATAAAAAGAAATAAGGGAATAAAAGTGCATCCACATACCACAACCATATAAAAAAAATTAAAAGAAATAGAGGTAGAAGAAGAAGAAGATAGAGAGAGATAGAGGAGAGGGAGAATGAGATTAAGGGTTTAGAGAATGAGATACCTTGATATGCTTGAACCGGATTGAACTTGCTTGCATGAATACTTGAATAAACTTACCATGGCTTCCTCTTCTAAATCTTCAAGTCTTGTCATCAACATAGGAACTTAGACTAGGAAGCTTTAAACTAAAACTATTTCAATCATATTGAAGATATTTAAGCAAAACCTATTACAACCATTAAACTAAACTTATGAAATCAAAACTAAGAAATTGAAAGAACTAATCTTATGAAATCAAAACTAAAAACTAGAAAAAACTAATCTTATGAAATCAAAACTAAAAACTAGAAAGCCAAAAATCACAATTTAGAAGGAAAAGAAGAGAAAAAATTTCACTAAGTGAATGCACAACATTACAAAGGAGAGGGTAGGGGTATTTATAGGGGGAAGAGAGGAGAAGAGAGAAGAGGGAAGTGTAGGAGAAATATTCCCTAAGAAAGAGAATATTCTCTTCTCCTTCCTCTTTTACAATGCCTTGAATCCCAAAAAAAAAAGAAAAAATAGAAATAGGGAGAGAAAAGAATATTGTTTACATAAACCTTCTATTTTTAGAAAAGTAAATTTCTAATTCTAACTTGTGCTTCCTTTTCTTTATAGATATCTTCTCCAAGCAATAAAATCAAAGCATATTTGATTTTTCAACCTTCCATAGATGAGAAAATATCTTTCAAAATAAATCTATCCCAAGTATTCCAGGAGTGCCCTTGAAAAGTTGGAGGAAAGAGAGAGAGTGATGACTGGGATTCCACTCATAACTATTGAAATGCCAAATCTATCCTTCAAAAAACGTGGAGCATGGGGTGATTATAGAGGCCTCACCATTGTGTTTCTTGCAAAAAATCACCCAAAATAGACCCAAATTTCGTCCAATTTGGAGTTGGGGAGCCCAAGATATCTCAAGTTGAAGTTGGACTGTCCAGAGCCCTCCAAATGGAATCTCTCGGCTAACAAAAAAACTTCTCAGAATTGCGCTAAAGCCTCTCGAATCCGAACTTCTGCTTTACTTTGTCCCCGATCGACTGTCAATAATTATTAATAAGCCCCTGTAGACCATTTTCGCGCGTCGTTACGAAAATGGCCATAACTTCTTCGTTTCAACTCAGAATCAAGTGTCGTTTGAACCGTTACGAAGCTGGCTCGATGGGCTACGTATTCATACTATTAACACCTCTAAAGAGCTTAAAAACATTTTCTTAGCATCATCTCCTCCATTTTCACAAGAATTCACCTAAACCCTGAAAAGTACAAGAAAACACCGAGTAACTCTGTCCAATGTGGTAAAATATATGCTTTATGCCCTAAGATTTCACACATAATTGTGCTCATCACCCTGCTGAGTGGCCATGGGACAAGGTCCTCTACTAGCCTCCCTCTCTTCTCTGTCAGTTCACCTCTCTGGTCGCTGACCAGGTTCTCCATGCACAGCGTCATCCCTCGTGTGTTGCCGTTGTTCTTCTTCACAAAGGTGGCATAGCAGTCTCTAGCCTTCTTCTAGTCACCTCGGACTTCACCCACTCCATTGTCAGTGGGGAACTTCATCTTTAGGTGGAGCGAAGATACGACACCTCTAAGGGCTATCAGAGATGGTCGCCCTAAGAGGCCGTTGAATGACACCACGGACCTGACGACCATGAAGTTTACCATAATGGTCACCTATCGAGGGTGTTCTCCAAAGGTGACGGGTAGCTCTATGGTGCCTCTGATAGAGGCCGTGGTGCCCGAAAACCCATGGAGGTAGGTAGGCTCTGGCTTGAGTTGGTCATCTCCGAATCCGAACTGGTGGTAGGCTTCTAGTGAGAGCACGTCCATGGATGCCCCTGTATCTATCAGCACCCTGTGCACTGGTCGGTTAGCTATCTCCACCTGTACTACCAGGGCATCCTCATATAAAAATCTTACACCTTCCAAGTCTGCATCTGAGAGGGAGATCACCGTCTCGGTCTTTGCCATCTTGCTTGGCTTCTCTGTTACTCCCATGAACCTGGCATGGGCTTTGGCTTTCCTGGTAGATTCTTGCCTAGGTCCCCCGAGTATGGTGAGGATGGGGGCTCCCTTGGTGCTGGTTTGGGTACATCTCTCCTCTCTTCTATGCGATCTCTCTCCCTATCTCGATCCACTCTCCTTTCTTCCCTCCTTGGCTCTTCTCTTTCTAGATCACGACCTCAATCACCTTAGCCCGAACGACCGTCACGCCTTCCTTTTATGTATTTGTTTAAGCTTCCTGCTCTTGTAAGATTTTCTATCTCTCTCTTCAGTTGGTAGCAATCCTCTGTGGCATGCCCATTATCTTTGTCGAAGAGACAGTACTTGTTAGGGTTCTGCTTCTCAGGTCTGGCTAGCATAGGTCGTGGCCATCGGATTAGGTCAAAATCTTGGATTTGCATGAGGATCTGCAACCTGGTAGTATTTAGAGGTGTGAACTCTGGACTGCTTGCTCATTCACTCCTTTCTAGGCGACGGTCTCCCCTTCCTTAGGTGCGGTCTTTCTTATCTTGCTGACCCTCGGTCCTCGACCTCTTGCCCTCTTTGCGATCGTCCATCGCCGACCTCTTATTATCTTGGGGCTTGGCTTCAATCGCCTTCTTCCATGCTTGTACTATCTCTGCCATGTTAGCGAACTTGTTACACCGCTCCAGGAGCTCCTTCATGGTCTTGGTCTCATGACGAGCCAGGTCTTTGATCAATTCAAGGTCTCAGATACCCCCAGCCAAGGCTGCATGCTGGGTTTGGTCATCCAAGTCTCGGACCTCCAGGGATTCCTTAGTGAACCTGCTGACATACTCCCTGAGGGATTCCCCAGGGTTTTGTATCACGTTCAGTAGATTGATCGTGGTCTTCTTCTGCTTGACGCTGCTTTGGAAGTGGGTCACGAACTGCACGCACAGCTCTGCAAATGAACCTATCGACCTCAGACGTAGTCGGGAGAACCATGAAGTCGCTGTACCTTTAAGGGATGCAGGGAATGCTCGACAGGAGACCACGTTCGATCCACCATATAGGGTCATCATCCCGTTGAAGTAGTTGATATGGTCATTGGGGTCCGTGGTCCCATTGTAGAGTTCAAAGCTGGGTAACCTGAACCTGGATGGGAGTGCGACTGACATGATCTTCTCTGAGAATGGATGTTGTCCAGGGATCGAGTGTGTCTCACCCTTGGTCTGCCTCTTCAGTCCTTCCAGCTTCTCATCCAACTCCCAGAGTCTCTTGTCTAGCTCTTCATCTCGCGATGGTCTCTCATGCCTGGCTGGTCGCTCGCTGTGACTTCATTCTCTTCCTCTCCTTGAAGTCTCCTCCCGCCTTGAGTATTGGCGGGATGGTGAAGGGTCACGTCGTGATAAGGCTTGACGTGAACGTGAGGGGCTATCATCCCCATCGGAGTGGCTCTGCCTTGGTACATAACTCCCCCTAGCCGACCTTGGAATACTGATCTCCTGATCGAGCCATCTGGACTTGGTACCACAGTTCGGTGTGATGGTGTTCTCCCACGATCTGATCATACCGGGAGGTCTGCTGTTCTCCTTGGGAGTTGGGATGGCTCTCCCTGCTGTCTAGTGTGCCTCTCGGACCGATCACCTCTGGGAGGTGATCTCCCTGAGTTCTGCTCCGGTCTATTATGGTGGGTTACCGCTCTCTGTCTTAGATATTCGCGGAAGAGTCATTGGTCATCAAGGATCTGACGCTACAGGTCATTGATCTGACCCACAGTTGCTGGTGCATTGGGGTCAGGCACTACCTCCACCACCACTTCATTGTTGGGTTTGCCCACTGCAACTTGATCATCGGCTGGGATTTCCCTCTCCAGAGAGACATGGTCATTGGTTCTACGACAAGAGCTCTCTGGAGGAGGTGATGCGTTCCCCTCCCTCAGGGCATTGTTGGTGGAGGGAGTGGTCTTCTTACCTCGCGGTGCCATGGAATGATTATGAGAACAAGCTAGTAGGTACGATGGCTAGCGTCATTCCCATAGACGACGCCAATCTGTTGCGTCGAGAAATCGCTCAGCGTTCCTTCGAGTGTCGTAACCTACAAAAGAACCTGGGTGACAAAGGATAATCGATGTGGTTCCGGCCTAGGACTCTCCGATGCCAAAGTTAGATCTCTCTGAGCAAACAGACAAGTGAATAATAGTAGTCAAGATGATTCGAGGGGGTAGATTACCTTCCCTTTTATAGTAGAGTGTGGCGGTGTGGAGAATCCCAGTTGATGTGAGGTGTCCTTGATAGTAGATAGAGTCCCTGGATAGCAGGGCTCACTCTTGATAGGTCGTCTTCCCTAAAGACATTGTATCATGATGGACTTGGTGTCTTGGATGGATAGACTGTAGATAGATTCTGGGTGTATGAGTCCGTTTTGACTACGTTGACTAGCAGGCGGTGGCCTAGAGTCCTAGAGGCAGTGTGTATCCTACAGTTGGTGGCGATGGTATTTCGACTGCACCCGTTCACGTGCCCATGGGTCCACGCCCCAAGGGGGTGTTCTCCCAAGGGTGTTTGCCCAAGGGTGTGTTCTTTCAAGGGGACCACGCCCAAGGGAGTTCGCCCCAAGGGGTGTTCTCCCAAGGGTGTGTTCTCCCGAGGGGACCACGCCCAAGGGAGTTCACCCCAAGGGGTGTTCCCCCAAGGGGTGTTCTCCCAAGGGGACCACGCCCAAGGGAGTTCGCCCCAAGGGGTGTTCTCCCCAAGGGGTATTCGCCTAAGGGGGGCGTTGGCCTGAGGGTGGTCCATGCCTGGTCCTCTCCTGTCTTTGGTATGGCTCATCTCTGGTTCTGCCACATGGCAGCCTCTGATTGGTCAACTCTATTTTGGGTTCATCAGAAGCCAATTGAGGTAAGGTCATCACTAGGAGGAAGTGGGGAAGAGTATCCAAGGGGAGAGCAAGGTTTGAAATATGATAGGCTGGCCATGGAGATACAGGAACTCCGCATTAGCAATCGGGAACAATTTAAGAGACTTCACAAAGGGCTGGAGGAGATCCACAGTCGTCTCACCTTGATGAGTACTCAGAAAGAAGCGATGGAGAGGCAAAACACGGAGATACTCAAGCTGATGAGACATCTCTACTGGAGATGTTTTGATGGACCCGGATCAGGATAGTAATGGTGGCAGGAAAAGCTGACTTGTCTTCCTATTTTAATGTAAAAGTATTTTGAGGATGTTATGGATAAGTAATTTTCTACTGGGAGATGTAATAACTTTTGGGCACAATAGGTAGCACTAAATAATTTGGGGAGGGATAGATCTAATACTTTTTTATTTGGATGCTTTGAAAATTAGCGAGATTGGGAAGCTTGTCTTCCTAACTCTTTATTTTAGAATTTTCTTAACTAATTATGCTTAGTTTAATTTATTTTATTTTATTGCTTCCTTAGTTGAATTGCATTAGTGACTATGTTTTAAATTGCTTTACTATTATGCTGCTGCCATGATATAATACGTAGATTTATAGAAATTGCTGATGAGATGATGCAAATGTATGTGGGGACTATTTTAATGATGTGGACTTATATTTGAGAAGAAATGCAAAGATTATGACATTGGAAAATTTGAGAATTGCTATCTTGTCTGATAGTGTAAAATGAAATGAATAGTTGGGGTAGATTTCAAAATGGATGGAACGTTAGTTATTGTAACAAGAAATAAATATGCTTGATGACTTGAAAATATGAATGGACTATGTGTGAATTGCATAGTGATAAAATATGTGTGTTGCGAGTGAATGGAAGTGTAGATATTACTTTCCCCGGAAATATCAAATTACATAATAGATGGAAAGGATGAAATTCTAGTCATGATGTTTGTGTGTAATACTATATGAATTATAATGTTAAGATTGTAGGTCGATCCTATGGTCTATGGGATCATGGTGGTTCACCTTGGTAAACCAATAAAAATTATGTTTCGAGTTCCCTAATGTAGAGAACTCCAAGGTTGTCCCTAGAGAACCCTAGGGTTGCCCTAGGGCACCCTAATCTGGCTTAGGCATCCTATTTTCAATTTTGAGGTTTTCCATGGTCGCCCATGGTGCCCTACTGGAACCCCATTAGGGTTTGGTATGACAAACCAATGCCCAGTCCATCTCTTTGATGTCGGATGAAATTATGGGATCCATGTCATAGAGAATAATCATCCCAATTCCATCTCATGGATAAAGGGATCCATCCCACACCCGAATGCACAGCGGAAAATAATCGATTCGGGTTACTTTCATGTCCCATGAATAATCATTATAATAATCAACGAGTTTTAACATAGAATTTCTAACCTGATGAGCCTCAAGTGTTGCTCCTCCAATAGACAATGGTTCTTCCTTCGATGAGCACTCCAAGCAAATAGATCTGAACCTCCACTGGTGCAGCCAAGGTTCTTCAAGCCAATCCTAGATGCTCTATAGTTCTTCAAGCATAGATCTAGGTTTCCAAAACCCTAACTCTCAAACAAAGTAGAGAGCAAGAAGAAGGAGAAGAAGAGATCACAAGAGAGAGGGGAACCAAAAACCATCTAAGAGGAGGGGGGGGGGGGGAAACCAAAAACATGGAGCACTGGTGCCCTCCTCTGTGTTTTGGTGTTTATATAACACTAGGGTTTCTAAAACCCTAGATAGGAAAAATAAAATCCCTATGAGAGTCAGACTCTCTCTCTCTCTCTCTCTCTCCTTGTTTAGCTGTTCTGTTTAAACTCAAAGTGCTTCTAATTTGTGAAAAAGCATAATCTAATAGGGAATGTCATAATCAATTAATTATTTTAATTTATGAATAATTACAATTAGCACCATATCCATTAATTAAATAAAGAATCAATTATTTTAGCAAATGTCAAATAACTCCCTACATGATAATTTATTATCATGTACAACCACCACCCCACTAATCAACACCATCATTATGGAATTTAAGGCATGTACACTTGTACTGCCAAAGCCCATTCCATAGTACATGTCCATATAAGAGTGTCTGTGTATTTGATCGGGCCCCGCAAAACTCGATAAAACACTTTATTCAAATAACTACATATAATCTATTATTTTATGTAAAATAGGTTTTGCAAAAATCATTTTCTAAACAACACTGGATCTAGATTCTGATCCTACCATACACAGATAACTTCAATCTTGGTGTTCCCTAATCGGGCAGTGGTGACCATGTTGAGTAATTCCTTCACTCACAAAGTATTCGCGCATTCCCAGAACACCGACTTTGACTCACTTGAGTCTCAGTCATTGATGAACCAAAGAATGCGATCACACTTTGTAGCGACAGGGTTCCCTCAGGTAAAGGGTGTCGGTGACACATATCTATCCCTTCCTACATCTGGCAATAATACATGAGGGAACCGACAAAATAGATTCTTCGTCAATTCACAAATCGATCATGTGAGTACTCGCATTCGTACGTTGACATCACATGTCTAGGTATACCCAATGTGACGACCATATGATAAGGGCGCCCAGCCCAAACCCTAGTCGTGACCACCATTTTAAGTAAAACTTACGGACACATAATGCTCAAAAAATTTATATCGCATGTGATACTATTAAGGGTAATTATTAATGTAACAAGGGTCTATTATTTATCTAAACATAACAAGATACTAACTACCCTCTTAAAACTACAATAAGTGATGCAGCGATAATAATTTCCAGAGATAATTAAGTAAAATCACATTCGTTGTTGAAAGTTAAAAAGAATTTAAATAATGATTCACATTAAAGGGTTAAATCGTAATTGAGCACAACCATCTTCTCAAAATCAACCACCCAAACTATCTCTCATTTTCGGCTTGCCTCCGGTGGAGCGCAAGGTCTCCTTGATGACTGATGTTCCCATAGTGTTTCCAGATCGTTTCCGTCTTCAGGTTCTGGCATTGATAAATTCTCCGTATTCTGCTTAGGTTCTTCAATTTTTCCTGAAATTTCATTCTCTTCGCCACCACCACAGTCTTCGTTTGTGGTTGCTTCTTCCTTGTCTTCCTCGATGTCTCTCTCAGACATAATTTCAATGTCCACCATTCTAGAATTCAGAAAATAGGGCTGCTCTTCTGAAATTTGTCATTTTTCTCCATGGACGAATTCTGACTCGTCTATGTTTCTGATTGAGTTAACAAACGAAGAAGACTGGTTGCTGATATCCATGGTTTCGGAGCTCACCAAATTTGAATTCTGCAAAAGGGGGTCTCTTCTGAACTTTCGATTTCTACAGTCATTTCTACGATCTCTTCATCAAAGTCCAATACAATTTGAGTTTGAGATTATTTCTCAAAATCTCTATCTGACAAAAACCTATCCTTTGGATCAAGAGAAAGATTCTCAATGGAGAATTCTTCACTTTAACTGATTGATTCTGGGTTGGAATCAAAAGAAAATACATCTTTTTCGCACAGGAACTCAAATTCTGTACGGACATCTTCCTTACTCTGAAAATTCAGAATCGACATCTTTTTCTCAGGCTCTATTCCCCTGCTGTAGAGTGAGAATCGGTTGAGGAGTTCTCCACTTGTTACTCATATCCTTAATACCACTATTTGTTCCCTGCTTTAGAGTCTGTTTCTTGTGAAGTTTGATATTGAAACTTGAAAGAGAACTTTGGAATATCTCTCTCTCCAGGTTCATCAGTGTCTAAATCCTCAAATTTGGTAGTCTCAAGTTGGGCTGAATCTTCCTTCTGATAACCGTCTTCGATCCATCATAATTTCCCAGATTCAGCTTACCTGAAGATATATCTACTAACCAGGCTCTGATCAGATAAAACATGTAGCCACTCACAGAAAACCAGAGAGCACCATCTTCCTGAACAGAAATTTAATAGCAGATCCTCTTCTCACCAAATCGAAGTGTGTTATTGGAAATAAACATCATTCGGGTTGATATCAGTTCTATCCACCTGACTGCTCCTTCAGTTTGAAGCAAGGATTGAAGGATAGGTCATTAAAGTCTTCACTTCCTTCGTTGGGCTTGACAAACAACAAAGAAGATGGGGTGACCACTTCTTTGAATGCTACAGACTTCAAGAAGGCTTTCCTGATCCTCAATGACCCAGGATGATACTTGGTGTTTCAAAAGATCCCTCAAACAAGTACTTGTTTGAATGGTACAGACTTCAAGAAGGCTTTCCTGATCCTCTCTACCTCTTTTAATTTGAACCAAAAACCCTTTAAACTACCAACTCATCCTGGAGTGCTGCAGTTATCAGAATTCAAAGTGCATATCTCAACCATTTCCAAGGGTAGTATTAGTCATTCAAGACCTTAAACTCATCCTCTTTCCACATTTCAGGAGGTTTTCCTATGTTCTTAACTCAAGTTCTACAACTGCACATACTAGAGGCTTTGGAAAGAACCAACAGTCTCTTCTCCTGAACTACAGATGGCTAGTTATGGGATCATCAAACATTCATCTCTCTCCAAGTTCTGCCACCATGGCTCATACTGAGATGCAGGCAGGCTCATCATTCAAGCATCAGCAAGATTAAGAGTGAAATTTGTTCCAGGCAACAATATGGAAATTAAGGTTCTTTCCCCTCTTTTACTCTCTACCTTCAAGATTCTTGATGTTCTTAAAACAAAGAAAAAAAAATCCAGATTAAACAATCATTTTTCTCCAGTGATATTATCTACATTCTTTGATCAAGGCGTTACCTCATAAACAAAACAAGTTTCTCTTATAGAAACAAAGAAATTTACTTACTAAAGCAGTAGTGCTTCAAAAGTTTCAGTTTTGTACCCATCTACGGCTGTCAAAATTCATAATTACTTGATACTAATCTTCTGTGCTATTTCATATAAAATTTTTTCTTGTTTCTCTTTCAAACCTTTCCTATTGCCACCATCGAGGCCGAGGGAATCTCATGGCCTGCTGTTCAACCGTTTCCAAAATGTCATCATTTCCTGGTTCACTACTAGAAAAGTCATCCAGAATACTTGCTAACAACCTAACAGTCACCTCCATGTTTCTGTGCTTCGGCAATTGCATGAAGAGCAAGAGTTGTTTTCCCAAAAGCCTCAGATCTTTGAAATTCCCCGCAAAATAACTGGTTGTCAAAATTCAAACCAAACCAAATATTTTTTTCTACAGGTAGGAGCCCATTATGGGCCTGAGTGAAAGCATATTTGCAGCTTTATCACCAGAATCTAAATGATCAATTTAATCTTAGGAATCTGAATTTCACTAGATTGTCCCTGTTTAGTTCCAAACTACACGACTGCAGGATCAAAAGGAACATATTTCTTCCTAAAAATCACTACAAAGTTTGAACTGTGGTGTTGCCAGGTGACGCGCCTAGTCTGGTCTGGTCTTAAAATCGTGTTTAAACTTTATGGCCATGATTGAACTGCTGGAAGGGAAGTATAGAAGGGTTAACCCACTAGTAATCAGGGTAGAGCTTCATATATCCAGGCTGAACCTTTTGTTCAGTCTCCTGTCCATGGCCTAGTGGTGAAAGCCTGCACCGGACAACTCTGCCCATCCTTCCATGAGCATTTCTAAATTTATTAGAACATCTCCTTCACCCAACCTGGATTTTAAAAGGAAGAAAAATATTTTACTTGGCCACAAACAGGCATAGCTAGATAACCACCGAACCTTTATTGCCGGTAATTTTTCTTACATGCACAAAGGTTTCAGAGCAGTGGAAGAACCGAAATTGCATTACAAAAACATCACATATATTCATCTCTTTTGGCCTTGATGTACAACCTGCCAACAATTCCCAGCTTTAGCATCCCTACCAACAAGTCCCAGTTTTAGTTACATCTAATGGTGGGAGAGAAGAAATGGGAAAATTATCAATTCTTTTTTATTTCTAAGGGATTTCCATGCCCGTAACCATGTCTAACAACTAAATTCTAAAGTTGATTTTATAAAGATTAACTGTGGGAATAGATCAACAGTGGCAGCTTCAATAAAAAAAAAAAAAAAAACTGTTAGTTTATCCATAAGTATAGGCCGACCACCACATTTTGCTTTTTCCGTGCAACCAAGACATCAATAAAGGGATAAACAAAAAGAAGAGAACAAGAGGGGAAGAGGAAACATTAGTTCATCCATAATTATAGGCATCCTGATTCCTCGTCTTGTGGTTAGCAATTCAAATGCAGGAGAAGAATGGAGAGATATCCAAGAGTTCTTATCGTCATTCACATCAGAAAGGAAATACCATCATGGCCTCTTACATATATTCATAGAACTCTAAATTAGAATTCAAATAAGACTCAAAACAAGAAAATATAAATGCCAATAGCAGAACAAGAAATAGTAATTTTTACAAGGGAAGCAGTTTTCTGTACGGGAGTGTGGCCTACGCCAACACTCCCATGTATCTATCTCTCTCCTCTTTAAAACAAGGGGGCAGAGATGTCTTTTCACATGGGAAGGAGAGAGATAGACTCATGGGAGTGCTGGCATAGGCCACACTCCCGGACAGAGAACTTTTTCCCTTTTTACAATGAACACATGGAAAAGGCTGTTCAAGTCTTGATGGGGTCGAACCATCATCTCCTGGGAACAAACCCAGGTGCTCTTCCATTTTGAGCTAAAGAGTCACCTATCTGCATAAACCATGTTAGTTTAATCCAATATAAAAAGATGATAGATAAAAATAAGGGTAAATTCAATATTACGTTATGATGGTTTTCAGTTCTACATTGGGAAGTGAAGAATGGATATTCTTTAAATAGGTCTAAGAGTTGAAAACATAGAGAACTTAAGGATTCACTGCCTTTACTACAAAATGAATTCAGATAGTTATTCAAACTAATTCATGTAAATTACAGAATGAAAGTAGACAAACAAAAATTTCATTTAAGAAATAAATTTTGGTACGAAGCCACAACACATAAAACTTCCAAAAGAGCAGCCTGTTAGATGAAAATAGGCTCAAAATTAGGGAAAGGAAAATAAAACTTATAAATCAAAAACAGGAACTCATTGCCCTACTAGAAACCTCTGATCACGGCACATAAAACTTCCAAAAGAACAGTCTGTTAGATGAAAACGGGTTCAAAATTAGGGAAAGGAAAAATAAAATTTATAAATTAACAACAGGAACTCATTGACCTGCTAGAAACCTCTGATCACAGATATCACATTGAAGTCCAGAGAAGAGCACAACACTCATCCTATCCTCACATTTTTTTCAGCTACCTTTCTAAAGTATCCACCAGATGACAAGCTTCATTCAATAAAGAAAATGAAAGGGAAAAAGAAACTCGACCACTAAAAACAGTAAAAGGAAAAACGAAACAATGGCTAAACCATAACATCTGCCCAGAAACACTACTACGAAAATAACATCACTTCAATATATTATACAGAGCAAAAAACCTAGAAAGCAATTTGTAATGAGGAAAGAAATCAAGGAAAAGCAAACCAAAATGAAGAGAAATAAACATTTAGGCCCCAGAGCAACAAAAGAATGAAACAGAATGGCAGGTGAGCCTCACTTGAGCAACAGGGAGTCAAAGCCGAGGTCGTAACAGCAGTTGATCTTTCCCAAATCAGAGAACTTGAGCTATTTAGGAAGCAAAAAGAACCAATAAATCAAATTGAGGATTATTCAACATACAATCGAACAGAGCTGATAGCAGAGCTAATGCCTCTCACTCCACTAGTTACTCCGACAACGATAGATGTGAATATGGCGTGAAGCCCTTCTCTGATGAATACTCCCATAGATGAAAAGAAGTGAGAGGAGAGAGAATTTCTCCCCTGGTGTGATGATCACAGCGGTAGGGTACTCCAACAAAGCGAGATGGTGAGAGCCGCTGGGGAAAGCGAGAGGAGTGAGAGAGTTATTCGCTCTGAGAGTGGGAGGAGTGGTGGCGGCGCAGGTTGCAAATCTCCGACGGCTACTTGCGAGATGATGAGAGCCACTGAGGAAAGCGAAAGGAGTAAAAGAGAGAGGTTCTCTCTGAGACTGGGAGGAGTGGTGGCAGCGCAGGTTGCAGATTTTCGACGGAGTTACTCCGGCAAAGAAGTTCTTTTACGATAATTTTACGCAACTGCATGGGTGGTACAACCACGAGGTTGGCATTATCTATTGGGTTTTCATGCATTATCTATTGGGTTAGGTTGTACAGCCACGTGGTTGGCATTATCTATTTCTATTGGGTTGTTTTGTTTTCCAGTTAGTCTAGAGTCGTGAGTTGTTAGGCTATTAGTCTTTTATCAGTATTCTATTTGTTAGGTGTTTGCTTGGTAGAGTCCTAGCTATATTGGAGTTTGGTTTATTAGTTATTGTAACCTCTATTTATTGCTTTGAGAAGAGAATGAAATTATCAGAATCTTTACGTAAAACTGAGCTTTGCTCGAGGGTTCCCCCCGGACGTGGGTTAGTTACAGGTTCATCTTCCTTAAGAGCCAGGAGCGTATCATCTGGTATCAAAGCAGGTTCGCCATGGCAGAAGGAACTAGAGCCCAGTATTTGGAAGTCGAGGTTTCCAAACTCGTCGCCAAACAAGACGAGAGTCTCAAGGAGATTAAGCAGTTGATGGTTTCACTAGACAACCGATTCGCTGCCATAGATCTCAAGAACGATACTCTTGCATCCTCTGTAGCTTCCTCTCAATCAAGCATTCCCAATGCCAGTCTAGCCACGGGTAGTTCATAGAGGTTTGGTACTCCACAGGGCCCGATTCAAACTCGGTTTGGGAAGGTTGATTTTCCAAAATTCCACGGAGAAGACCCACTCAGGTGGATTTATCGGGTGGAGCAGTTCTTTGACTACAACCAAATCAGCGAGGATAACAAGGTAGCTCTCGCATCTATTCACCTAGAACGAAAAGCCTTGCAATGGTTCAGGTGGTTTGAAAGCACCCAAGGCCGAGTAAGCTGGAGGACTTTGGTGGATGTATTATGCATTCGGTTTGGTCCTAACTCAATGGAGGACTTCATTGGGTCCCTCACTAAGCTGCGCCAACTAACCATAGTGAAGGCATATCAAGACCAATTTGAGGAGCTCGCAGCCCACACTCATGGCCTAACTAATGAGTTTTTCGTTAGTTGCTTCATTAGCGGCTTGAAGGATGACATCCGCACTGCTGTCCAGATGTTCAAGCCTAGCACAATCAGTCAAGCCTTAGGGCTTGCGCGCCTCCAAGAAGACAACGCCGAGGATTTGAATCCACAACATAGTAAGTACTCATCAGCACCATGGCCAAGCTTCACTTCGGTTCCCAAACAGCCACCGAAGCCTGCGGATAATTCTCTAAGTCTTCCCTTCAAGCTGCTTACCCAGTCCCAAATGAATGCTCGACGCGCTAAGGGCCTCTGCTTCAATTGTGACGAGCAATTCACGGCTGGACACCGATGCAAGACTAAACAACTCTTTCTCATTAAGGCTGGAGGATCCGACGCTGATAATGATACAGGAGATCCAGATTCGCAAGAGATTGGGGTTGATAAGCCCGAGGAGGAGGTTCACATTTCATTGCTTCAATTGTGACGAGCAATTCACGGCTGGACACCGATGCAAGACTAAACAACTCTTTCTCATTAAGGCTGGAGGATCCGACGCTGATAATGATACAGGAGATCCAGATTCGCAAGAGATTGGGGTTGATAAGCCCGAGGAGGAGGTTCACATTTCATTCCATGCATTGACTGGTTCACCTGCCCCAGGACCGTGCGAGTACGTGGTCATCTTAAGCATAGCCCGATCTCTATCTTGATCGATTCAGGTAGCACGCATAATTTCCTCGATCCTCGAGTGGCAAAACGTACCAGTTGCACTATTCAGCCAACACAACCGCTTCGAGTAAAGGTGGCCAATGGCCAAACTCTTCTCTGTAACTCAGTTTGCCCAGATTTCTGTTGGATTATGCGGGGAAGCGAATTCACTATTTCTGTCTGACTTCTGCCTTTGGATGGATATGGTGTTGTTCTAGGCATCCAATGGTTTACCACGTTGGGTGATATTTTGTGGAACTTTGCCACCTTACGCATGAAATTTCAGCTTAATGGTCGTCGCCACATGATGCGAGGTTCTCCATGTGGCGAGTTGCACGGAGTTGGGAGTGATGAAATGAGTCGTACCATTAAGAAACACGGACACAGAATCTTGGCGATACTCTACTCACTCTCTGCGGTCTCACCCCCTTGAAGAGGCTGACCATCCACTACTTTCGGACTTGCTCCTTGAGTTCGGCCCAGTCTTTGACACTCCTCACAACCTTCCCCCGAAACGAGACCGGATCACCATATCCCCTTATTACCAGGTACGACTTCGGTCAACGTTCGCCCTTATAGATATCCTGCAAAAAAATGAGATTGGAAAACTCGTTAGAGAAATGCTGCAATCCAAACTCATTCGCCCTAGTGTTAGCCCTTTTTCCTCACCCGTCCTATTGGTACAAAAAAAGGATAATACTTGGCATTTTTGTGTCGACAGAGCCTTGAATTAAGTCACTGTCAAAGACAAATTCCCCATACCTGCTATTGATGAATTGTTGGATGAGCTCCACGATGCCTGACTATTCTCTAAGTTGGATTTCCGATCCGGCTTCCATCAGATTCGGGTCCACCCCCTGATATCCACAAGACGGTTTTCCGTACTCACAAGGGACATTACAAGTTCTTAGTCATGCCTTTTGGCTTAACCAATGCCCCTTCCACCTTCCAGAGCCTCATGACGGAGATCTTTAAGCCGTATCTTCACAAATTTGTGCTTGTATTTTTTGACGATATCTTGGTGTATAGTCAGGATTGGATGGATCATATTGCGCATTTACGGGCTGTTTTCACCACCCTTTGCCATCACCGTCTCTTTGTTAAACGTACCAAGTGTGCTTTTGGGCAGCCCCATCTGGAATATTTGGGGCACATTATTTCTAGTGCAGGCATGGCCACGGACCCCGTTAAAGTCCAAGACATGATCGATTGGCCCAAACCACGAACACTGAAGGCGCTACGAGGCTTCCTAGGTCTTACTGGATACTATCGTCTCTTTGTCAAAGATTATGGAAAAATCAGTCGTCCTCTCACAGACATGCTCAAGAAAGACGGGTTCATCTGGACACCAGCCTCGGAAGCTGCGTTCGACTCTCTTAAGATGGCCATGAGTACCGCCCCTATACTCTCATTGACCGATTTTTCCCAGGAGTTCACCATCGAGAGCGACGCTTGCGGTGTAGGTATTGGGGTTGTGTTGCTTCAAGTAGGACGACCAATCGCCTTTACTAGTAAGGCTCTCTCACCTAAACACCTCGCTCTCTCCACCTATGAAAAAGAGATGATGGCTACTGTTCATGCTGTGCACAAATGGCGGCATTATCAGATCGGGCGTCACTTCAAGATTAAAACAGATCATCAAAGTCTTAAATTTTTATTGGAACAGCGTATTAATACGCCGGCCCAATAGACATGGCTCGTTAAGTTGTTGGGTTATGATTATGAGATCCTATATAAAAAGGGTGTTGAGAACAAGGTGGCAGATGCTCTTTCACGGCAGAATGAAGATGAAGCTCTCCTATATGTCATCACCGGACCAGTTTCACCCCTGCTGCCCTAGGTTCGACAGGAATGGACCTCGGATCTCACTCTCACTCGGCTTATTTAGGATCTGCACACGGATTCTTTACCGCATCGCGGCTACACTTGGACAGATGATGAACTTCGTTACAAAGGTCGCTTGGTTATTGGTGCTACTTCTCCTCTACGCACCACAATCCTCCATGAGTTTCATTCTAGTCCTACTGGCGGACATGAGGGGTACTTAAAAACCATCAAGCGCATTGAGCATAATTTTTATTGGCCAGTTACAGGAAGGATACTCGTCGCTACGTGGCCGAATGCGAGCCTTGCCAGCGGAAAAAAGGGGAAACCGTGGTTTCTCCTGGATTATTGCAGCCTCTTCACATACCCACACGGATCTGGACTGAGCTCTCCATGGACTTTATTGATGGGTTGCCACCTTCTTATGGGAAAATAGTGCTTCTTGTGGTCGTGGATCGTCTCAGTAAATATGCCCATTTCCTACCCTTGCGCCATCCTTACACCGCCTCCTCTGTGGCCCAAGTATTTTTCGATGGAGTCTTTAAGCTTCACGGCATGCCCCTTCAAATCGTCAGCGATCGCGATCCGGTCTTTCTTAGTACCTTCTGGCAAGAGTTATTTCGGCTCCACGGCTCCCGGTTATGCATGAGTTCTGCTTATCACCCACAAACGGATGGCCAGATGGAGGTCGTCAATCGTTGTTTACAGACTTACCTTCGCTGCACCACGGGTGATAGACCGACGCAATGGGTTAGGTGGATTTGCTTGGCTGAATGGTGGTACAACACTTCGTTTCATTCCTCTACTAAGACCACTCCATATGAGATTATGTACGGCCAGACCCCTCCGTCACTTGCACTCTATACTCCAGGGAGTACTCTGGTGGCTGCCCTCGACCAACAGCTTCAAGATCGCGACAGTTTCCTTCGCACCATTAAGGAAAATCTTCACCAGGCTGTCCACCGTATGAAGCAACAGGCCGATACTCGTCGCTCTAAGCGGGAGTTCCAGGTGGGTGATTTGGTGTTCCTATGCCTCCAGCCATATCGGCAGTCTACTGTCGCCGCCCGCACCAATATGAAGTTTGCTCCCAAATTTTATGGTCCTTTCAAGATCCTGCAGCCGATTGGCCCAGTTGCCTTCAAACTTGACTTGCCAGCATCATCTAAGGTTCATCCTATGTTCCACTTTTCTTGCCTCAAACACAAGTTGGGTCAGCTCGTGACTTCTCAATCCACCCTTCCTGAAGTGAACGATAACGGTCAGTTCCTCGTCGAACCTATTACGGCCTTAGATGGTCATGTGGTGAAGCGGAACAACCAGGCCGTTACTCAACTATTGGTACAGTGGTCGAATAGAGCCCCCGAAGGGTCAAGGGTCCTCTTAAGGAGCAGGGAATGTTACGATAATTTTACGCAACTACATGGGTGGTACAGCCACAAGGTTGGCATTGTCTATTGGGTTTTCATGCATTATCTATTGGGTTGGGTTGTACAACCACGTGGTTGGCATTATCTATTTCTATTGGGTTGTTTTGTTTTCCAGTTAGTCTAGAGTCGTGAGTTGTTAGGCTATTAGTCTTTTATCAGTATTCTATTTGTTAGGTGTTTGCTAGGTAGAGTCCTAGCTATATTGGAGTTTGGTTTATTAGATATTGTAACCTCTATTTATTGCTTTGAGAAGAGAATGAAATGATCAAAATCTTTATGTAAAACTGAGCTTTGCTCGAGGGTTCCCCCCGGACGTGGGTTTGTTGCAGGTTCATCTTCCTTAAGAGCCAGGCGCGTATCAAGTTTGCACGAGAGGGAGGAGTGGAGAGAGTAAAGCAAGGAGTACGATGAACTGACATAAATGCAATTTTATATACTAATTTACAGTACAATCTTGAGATTTTAATAAAAAAATTGAAATGTCTAAATTACCCAATTATTTGATCCTACAATGCCCACTCATTATTGCATATTGGGTCTTTTCACCATTTTGTTATTTTTCCAAATGTAACCTACTCTTGTTACATGAATAACAACCTAATATTAAACCAAAATGTATAAAGGTTCAATACAAAATAAAAACGGATTGAATCGGACCGAACCGAGCTTGATGGACACATAAATCCAACAATCTCCCACTTGTACATTAAAGCCAATTTCCAATACATTTTAAACCCATGCCCTCCATATGTTTTTAAAACACTCCAGGAGACACACCCTTTGCATGGCATCTGACACATTTTCAGTTGTGTCCACTTTGGAGACACTCACGTCACCCTGCTGGATAATCTCTCTGATGAGGTGATACTTCTGTTGCACGTGCTTGTTCCTCTGATGAGCCCTAGGCTCCTTAACTTGTGCAATGACCCCTCTGTTGTCGCATAACAGAGGGATAGGGCCCTTAACAAGGTTAGGGACAACCTCCAAATCTGATAGGAATTTCCTTAGCCAAACACCTTCTTTTGCTGCATCGCAAGCTGTAAGGTATTTTGCTTCGATAGTGGAATCGGCTGTAGATTTTTGTTCTGCACTCCGCCACACAATGACACCTCCACCCATTAGATACACCATCCCAGACGTGGATTTTCTGTCATCTTTGTTAGTTTGAAAATCTGAGTCTGTGTAACCCAGAACTGACAACTGATTAGATCCAAAAACCAAGAAATAGTCCTTAGTCCTTCTCAGGTACTTAAGGATATTCTTGATAGCACTCCAATGCTCTCATCCAGGGTTAGACTGGTAACGACTTACGATACCTACTGCATAGCAAATATCTGGCCTTGTACACAACACAGCATACTTAAGACTCCCTACTGCAGAGGCATAGGGATCCTCTTCATCTACTCAATGTTCGTCTAAGACTGAGGATATTGAGATCTGGAAAGACTGACTCCATGTTGGAAAGGGACACTTCCCGGTTTGGAGTTCTCCATGCTAAATCTAGCCAAGACTTTGTCAATATAAGTAGCCTGTGACAAGCCTAGCATCCTTTTCTGGTGAACTCTCACGAGTTTGATCCTAAGGATATAGCTAGCTTCACCAAGGTCTTTCATCAAGAATGTTGTGGACAACCACTATTTCACTGATGAAAGAAATCCTACATCGTTATCCATCACCAATATGTTATCTACGTATAAAACAAGAAAACATACTACACTCCCACTGATCTTCTTGTAAACGTATGGTTCATCCATGTTTTGATAAAAACCAAAAGTTTTGATTGATTGATCAAACCTCATGTTCTAGCTTCTGGAAGCCTGCTTCAGTCCATAAATGGACCACTGCAATTTGCATACCTTTCTTTCTTCCTCTAAGGAAGAGAACCCCTTTGGCTGTTGCATGTAGATTTTTTCTTGAAGAAATCCATTCAGAAATGCAGTTTGCACATCCATCTGCCAGATCTCATAATCAAAGTATGTGACGGTAGCCAATAAAATCCTAATGGACTTCATCATCGCCACTAGTGAAAAGGTTTCCTCATAGTCTATACCCTCTTTCTGGGTATAGCCCTTTGCCACCAGTCTCGCTTTGAATCTTTCAACCTTTCCATCCGTGCCCTTCTTCCTCTTGAAGATCCATTTACATCCAATCGGCTTAACGCCAAGTGGTGGATCAACTAGAGTCCAGACCTTATTGGAATGCATCGAATCGATTTCAGAGCGCATTGCCTCCAGCCACCTAATGGGATCAACATCCTTAAGATCCTCAGAGTATGTTATCGAATCATCATCCGATTCTACTGATACCATGTGGAACTCTTCCACTGTTTGCTCCTCTTCGGTCAGAAGAGAAAGCCTGGTGGGTGGTCTAACAGTCCTCCCACTATGTCGAGGTTCTTGAGGTGTTGGTATTTCAGTGGGTATGTCAATTGGTCTCACTTCTGGAAGTGAAGTTCCTGAGTTGTCCAATAACTCTTTAATGACTACAGGTTCAGACCTCTTGATCAACATTTCTTCCCCCAGAAATGTGATGTGTTTACTTACAATGACCTTTTGGTCAACGGGGTCATAAAGGTAGTAACCTATCGTGCCTTTAGGATAGCCTAAGAAAAAGCATCTCAAAGTCCTGGATTTTAACTTGTCGGTCTGTTACTTTTGCACATGTGCTATGCAACCCCATACCCTAAGGTGTTGAATGCTGGGCTTACGCCCTTTTCATAACTCAAAGGGTGTCTTAACTATAGACTTGGATGGAACCCTATTCAAGATATAAATAGCCGTTTCTAAAGCGTACCCCCAGAAAGAGAGAGGTAGCTCACTATAAGTGAGCTTCGTCCGGACCATATCTAATAGAGTCCGATTGCATCATTCAGATATATCATTTTGTTGTGGTGTTCCTTGATTAGTTAGTCGACTTAACTATCCCTTGCGATAAAAGATATTCTTTAAATTCATCCGATAGATAATCCCCTCCACGATCTGATCGTAAGGATTTGACGCGTTTATCAAGCTGTCTTTTGACCTCGGCTTGAAACTCTTTGAATTTATCAAAGGCTTTCGATTTTCTATGCATCAAGTATATGTATCCATATCTAGAATAATCATCAATGAAAGTTATGAAATACTCATATCCGTACCTTACTTGTATATTTATGGGCCCACACACGTCAGTGTGTATTAACTCTAATAGATTTGTGGCTCTAGTACCTTTAGTGCTAAAGGGTTTCTTAGTCATTTTGCCCAGAAGGCATGACTCACAGGTAGGGAATGGTTCTAACCTCAGACATTCTAAAGGCCTATCCTTTACCAATCTATTGATTCAGTCCAAATTAATGTGACCTAATCTTAGATGCCATAGATATGTTGAATTCACTAGAGCTGCTTTCTATTCCAAATCAACATTCGAAACAACATTCGTTCTAATAGGGCAATCTAAGAAATACAATCCACTTTGAATGTATCTAGATGCCACAAAAGAATTATTAAAATGAATAATCAATTTAGAATTAAAGAAAAAACTATACCCATCCAAAACGAGTTTTGAAACTGAAATAATCTTCCTCTTAAACGAGGGTACATAGTAACAATCCTTTAAAACCAAATTAACTGAACTAAAATTTAAATAAAAGTTCCCACAACTATCGCCATGGTTTCAGCTCCAGTGCCCATCCAAATACGCACCTCATTTCTTTTCAGATTCCTTATCTCCTTGAACCCCTGCAAATCATTGTAAATGTGAACAATGGAACCACTATCCACCAACCAAGAATTGGTCGGTTCAAAAGACAAATTACTCATAAAGAATGTAAACATCACATGTACCTTCTTTAGTAGCCTCAATATCATCTGACTTTTTATCTTTCACAGTAGCCAGGAATGCACGATAATTCCTTTTCCAGTGACCCTCCTTCTTTCAAAAGAAGCATTTGCCTTTAGCTT
This sequence comes from Telopea speciosissima, assembly GCF_018873765.1. Taxonomy (NCBI): domain Eukaryota; kingdom Viridiplantae; phylum Streptophyta; class Magnoliopsida; order Proteales; family Proteaceae; genus Telopea; species Telopea speciosissima. The sequence goes on along the minus strand of NC_057917.1, from coordinate 34,683,969 downwards.
TCTTATTTTCAGACTTCCCGCCCTTGGGTTTCAGGGGTTTACCCTTATTTCCCTTGTTCTTCTTCTTCCCATTTGAAGAAGGCTTCATATCAGTAGCATGGACCTCAGCCTTATCATTTTTCAAGGTGGCCTCTGCTTCAACCAGTGCATTAACAAGCTCAGTGAGCTCCAGTTCCTTATCTGACATCTTGTAGGACATCTTAAATGATGCATAGGCAGAGGTGAGTGATGCTAAGATCAAATCAGTTTTGTACCGCAACTCAAAGTTAGTCCCCATGGATTTCAGTTTTTTGAATAGATTAATTATTTTCATGAAATGATCCATCACTGGAGTCCCCTGGGACATCTTGCAATTATGGATCTGACTCACTACATCAGAGTGTGCATGTGTCAGCTGCTTGTTGAAAAATTTAGCAAGCTTATCCATTTTACCACCTGAGGTAGGTATATCATTGACTGAGTCCAATACTAACTTTTCCAATGATCATCGAATTTAAAGCGATGCCTTGGAGTCCCTCTTAAGGAAATCTTGCATCTCCTCATATGCCTCAAAATCATTCTGGTCGGGTTGAGGAGGAACTTGTTCATCAAGAATTGTGTATAGTCCTTCTGCGGTCAGGAGCAATTTAATGCTTCGGTACCAATTGGCATAATTTGTACCATTTAATTTGTATTCAGTAATGAGTGTTAACAAGTTGGAATTAACGGCAGCCAATGAGTAATAATCTACACATGTACAAGTAAAAACACATGCATATTAATAACCATTGATAAAAAATGAACATACACATTAATGGTCTTTCCAGATTTAGGTCTCCCTCATGATCGAAAAAATGAATTGGATACCTGCAACCCTTGCTTGCATAACTTACCCTGTTGGGAGTCATTATACACACCGTGGTAGTGTGGACTAAGCTGTCCACCTCATGGCTTCCACTATTTTTTACCAGCTGGGTGTCATGCCCAGATCCTGTCGGCTGACAAGTCATGCATTTACCTATTGCATTGGTTAGAATCATGGAATCATAAAAGATGGCCCACTGTCGCAGTGCCCTCTCATTATCCATATCCTAACATATCTAGATAGAGGTAAATATAGATAACCATGTGATAATGAGCTTGGCAGTGTCCTATCGGCATATGCGGGGTCATATCACACAATCTCTATATTTATCTTCAATAGGAGGCCATGGACATGTCTACTAACTTAGACTAGTCCATATCATACATGTGTTATGATAAAAGAGGGATTAAGCAACTCTCACATACATATCATGGATAGAATCAAATAACATAATTAATCAACATTAATTAAAAGTGATTATGGGATGGCGGTATTTTTATTAGAAGCAATTAAAGAACCCTCCTAATACAAATAAAACTAATAGCTTTCTTTTAATTATGGGTGCATCAATCATGCCATGGATGCCATGCCTCGATCATCTCCTCCGCCTGATCATGTCTTCAAAGTAGGTGACTTGCATCTCCATAAGCTTTGAACGCCACATGTGGACCATCATCAACATGCCCTGGGAGTCCTAATGTCACACCCCAAACCACCCCCTAGGAGGATTAGGTAGGTGACCCGAATTGCATGCCAGCAATCTGCCAAATCCCACGGATTTAGAAGCAGTTAATCCATTCACAGACACACATTCATCGTAATATAATAAGTACAACTCAGAGTGCTGCAGAAAACTATATTTACATTAGAAGATAAAAGAAGCGTAGTAGTACAAGAAATGATATTATATACATAAATATGTCGAATCATTCCCTCTCTCACTCCCACAAATAGAACAGTAAAAGCTACCATATACATCAACTGAAACAAAAAGAAAATATACACAGGGCGAGGTAACTCAAGCCCCAAAAAGAAAAAAGAAAAATTAAAATAAAAAACGGGGATAAACTCCTGTCAAAAACAAAAAGGAGTCCCCAAGACAAAAACCATCAATAGCACCTTTCATGGGTCAATCTTCAGTAATCACCGAGAATACTCGCATCAACGGTATGACCTCCGTCGGGATCCATAACAATATGGTCATAACCACCATGGCTCTCCTCCGGGTAATAAGCCTCCCCGCTATAGTGACATTGACCTGCAGAATCATCTAACAGAAAAACATGTATAACAGAGTGTGAGCCCCACTAAGCCTGTGAATGAAACATATCATCATGCATGCGTATGCAACCACAATCACATGGATCCTACATGAAGTGTAGTCTAGTTATTTATTAGCCACCTGACATCACAACTAAGGCAGGTTAGTGCTACTACAATCCCCAATACATGTATCCCTGGTGTGGGCTTTTAACCTCTTCCCGCGATACACCCATTGAGTTGTCGGAGAGGACCAGTCGGCTCTCGCATTCATTCACCAAGGTCAGCCCGACCAGCCCTATGTGATTAACCTATGAGGCATCCATCCCTTTTTCTCTTTTCTTTTCTTTTCTGGCTTATAGCCCGGCATATATCCCATATTCACATTTCTTTTCTTTTCTTTTCTCATATATATGGTCACTCTCATAGGCATCCAACACCTTAACCCCTGTTGGCACGGGTACGTAGCACGGGTGATGAAACTCTAACCCCATGTCTATATGGCATCATATGAGTCGGGCGGTGTCAACCGTATCCCATTCTACGGGCTACCATAGGCCTCATTTCCAAGCCGACTATGGCATCTAGTCTAGCATTCACAATCAGCATAGAGTATTCAACCATAATTTCCAACAGTCAACACAGTGTTGTATTGAATTTTTAAGATTCATGAATTAAATATGTATCACAGTATTATTATTATAAAATTAAATTCAACATATTATTTATGCTACATCTACATACGTGATGACATTCCACTCACCTTGGTCTAGTCCTATAGGTTCTGTTGCTAGTTCAGTTTCGGCTGGAGTCTGGTAGTGTACCTCGATCGCAGGATCAAACCCTAAAGTAATAAATCAGAAACATATCATTTAATTAGTCAAACTATTTTGGAGGTCCTAGTACTGATCAAGGCTCACTGGTCTAACTTGGTGCTTAGTCTGGCATCACTTGGAATTCTCTGGGTGTTGCACTGGGCTTTGGGTCCATGTCCCAGTGCATCATCCGGAGATGTGGTTCAGGGTCAAATCTGGTATTTTACTAGTGTAACACGTAGTACATGGTCCCGACACTCTCACAATTCAGTCCTTAGGTCAGCAGTGTAGCTAGACCATCTCTTACAGGGTTGCCAGGCCCTGTGGGACCCACTTGGGTACCCAAGGTGTAATTAATAGTGGACAGATGTGAGGAGGGGTATTTTGGTTATTTACCACCTCCTTACACTGTTTATGGCCCACTGGTGAAGGTCCACAGAGTCAGGACAACAAATCAGCCCATTTCCATTCTCTGGGCGGGCGATAGGTGCATTGTCCAGAGCCTGTTTAAAGCGTGAACAGGCTCCAAAATTGGAGTTTTTCACCATGAGCAGTGCCTAGGTCGACCCATCATGCATGTAGGGTTGTTGCGGACCCCATGAGGAGTGGTTTTCAGTGGTCCACATGGATCATGACCTGGGTCCACCATTTGGCAGCCAGGAGCTGTCCAGTCAGCATAGAGAACAGTTGTCCAGCTGTGTCTCAGCTCAAGACCATGCTTTGGGCTACATGCAAGGACATATTTATGTGCAAAAACATAGCAGTAGGCTGTCCCTACCAAGATCCAGGCAAGGACTAGCTTGCATGTACATATCAAAGCCCAGACTGCCTATTCTGGGAGAAATAAGGCAGTGCAGTTTGGCACAAAGACTGATTTCAGTCTCAGGTAAGTAACAATAGTAAAATTACATGAAAAACACTCAGATCTTCCATGCAACAGGTTTTCATGTTAGATCTGAGGCAGTACAAGGTAGCTCCCAGGTGTTCTGGGCTGTCCTTGACCAGATTCACATCCAATATGCAGAGATCCAAAGAAGAGGACAGAGAACCAGTAGTGGCAGCATGTAGGGGTATGATTTATACCTAAGATGAATTGAGGATGCTGCTGGAGCTGAGATGGATGCAGGGTAAGCTCCTCTCTTCCTTCCCTTCTTCTTCTCCTTCCTTTCTTCTTCCTTTCCTTCTCTTTTTCTCTCTTTTCTCTCTTTTCTCTCTTCTCTTCCTCCCCATGATTTGAACAGTCCTAAGGGTCCTATTTTAGGCTGGGGCCCTTCTATTTATAGGCCAGCCATGACTAGGGCCTGTTTGGCAACCTGGCCCCACTCCAAGAATGCATTCTTATAACTAATTCTGGGCCATTCTAGCCACTCTGGTGGGGTCCATAGAGGTCCAAAGGTAATTTATGGTTTCCAAGACTCCCATCTACCTCTAGAGGGTGTCCATGGCCTGTATGAGTGGTCCCCACATCTTTGCAGTTTAAAACAATCAGTTTTACCACTTTGGGCGATTCACTGGGTGATAGGTGCATCGCCCAATGCATCACCCAGAGAATACAACAAAGCTATAAACTCACTGTGCTTGCACAGGGGCTTGGCCTAGGGCTTAGGCCTTATACCTACATCTCACCCAGGGTTCAATACGCATCTTTCCAGGTGTGGGCCCCACACTTATGTAGAGGAGAGAGAATACCTAGAGTCCAAGCTGTACATTATGCAATGTGCAGTACAGTGGCATGGAGCTGCAATCCACCTCCTGGCAGGTATGTAGGAGGTCATTCCTAATGGATCAGCTATTGGTGTGATGCTCCATAGAGTGCTTGGAGGATTGGCCAGGGGTTCCTATCCTTCATTCAAAATCCCAACCAGTCAGGGGCAGGTTTGACATTTCTCCCCACCTTACAAAAATTTCGTCCTCAAAATTGGCTTATCTTGTAGCTCAAAGAGTTGGGGATACTTTTCCTACATTTCCTCTTCGCGTTCCCACGATGCTTCCTCTATGGGACTGTTTCCCCATCGAACCTTGATTAATGCACCCGTGCGGTTACGGAGGTTATGTTCTTTTCTATCCAATATCTCTATAAGCTGTTCTTCATAGGTCATATCCGCATTTAATTGTTCAGGTTCAGCTGAGAGTACATGTGCCGGGTTGTTGATGTACTTCCTTAACATCGACACATGAAAAACATCATGGACGCCTTGCAAGGATGGAGGTAATCCCAGCTGGTATACTATGGGTCCCACTTTATTGAGGATCTCATAGGGACCAATAAACCTTGGGCTTAGCTTGTCCTTCTTGTTGAAACGTAGCAATCCCTTCCTCCGATGGTCAGCATAACTCTTCTGTCTTGATTGGGTTGCTTTAATCTTCTCTAATGATATCCACCTTCTCACAGGTTGCTTGTATCATCTCAGGCCCAAGATACTTCCGTTCTCCAACCTCGTCCCAATACAATGGGGTCCGGCGCTTCCAACCATAAAGAGCTTCATACGGTGCCATGCCAATGGTGGAGTGGTAGCTATTGTTGTATGCAAATTCCACTAAGGGTATGTGGGCATCCCAACTGTCATTCATTTCCAATATACAGGTTCTGAGCATGTCCTCCAGAGTCTGGATTGTTCTTTCGGACTGTCCGTCCTTCTGAGGATGGAAAGCTGTACTGAGATTTAGTTGAGATCCCAGTGCCTTCTGCAGACTTCTCCAAAACCTTGAGGTAAATCGGGGATCCGTATCAGACACAATGCTGACAAGCACGCCGTGTAAGCGGACTATATTCTCAATGTATAATTGGGCGAGCTTTTCCATTGAATAGTTTATTCTGATGGAAATGAAGTGAGCCACTTTCGTCAGTCCGTCTACAATCACCCAGAATGCATTCATCTCTTTCCTGGTGTTGGGTAAATTGGTCACAAAATCCATGGTAAGTCTTTCCCATTTCCACTCGGGAATAGGGAGTGGCTGCAACAATCCATAAGGTCGGTGTCTCTCCGCCTTTATTTGTTGGCAGGTGAGGCATTCGGACACGTATATAGCTATGGTCTCCGTCATCCCAATCCACCAATAGTACTTCATCAGATCCTTGTACATTTTTGTGCTCCCCAGGTGGATTGAATAGGGTGAGTTATGTGCCTCTTTAAGGATTCGATCTTGTACCTCGTAATTGTCAGGCATGCACAATCTATCTCTGAACTTCAATGCCCCATCATGGGCCAGTGAAAAGTCTGGGTCCTTGTGGACACCATGCTGCACTTCCCAGATTATCTTGGTCAATTATTTTAGCAAATTTCAAATAACTTCCTTCATGATAATAAATTATCATGTACAACCCCCTATTAATCAACACCATCATTATGGAATTTAGGGCATGTACACTTGTATTGCCAAAGCTCATTCCATAGTACATGCCCATATAAGAGTGTCTGTGTATTTGATTGGGTCCCGCAAAACTAGATAAAACACTTTATTCAAATAACTACATATAATCTATTATTTTATGTAAAATAGATTTTGCAAAAACCATTTTCAAAACGGCACTGGATCCAAATTTCGATTCGATCATACACAGACAACTTCAATCTTGGTGTTCCCCAATCGGGTAGTGGTGACCATGTTGAGTAACTCCTTCACTCACAAAGTGTTCGCGCATTCCTAGAATACCGACTTTGACTCACTTGAGTCTCAATCATTGATGAACCAAAGAATGCGATCACACTTTGCAGCGACAGGGTTCCCTCAGGTAAAGGGTGTTAGTGACACATGTCTATCCCTTCCTACATCTGACAGTAATACATGAGGGAATCGACAAAGTAGATTCTTTGTCAATTCACACATCGATCATGTGAGTACTCACATTCGTACCCTGACATCATATGTCTAGGGATACCCAATGCGACGACCATATGATAAGGGTGCCCAGCCTAAACCCTAGTTGTGACTACCATTTTAAGTAAAACTTACGGACACATAATGCTCAAAAAGTTTATATCGCATGTGATAATATTAAACCAAAATGTATAAAGGTTCAATACAAAGTAAAAATGGGCTGAACCAGACCGAACCAGGTTTGATGGACACATAAATCCAACAAAGATACAATGATAAATTATAATGCAGTGATTGTTTGATAATGTTAAATGTTAAATGAGTAGTGATGAGATGTGCCAAAAGGCCTACAAGTGAGATTTAGATCGAGAGACCATAAAGTGAGGCCCGGGGTGCCAAGAAATGTGTTGGGTGAGAGCAAAAATTGAGAACCTGTAGGGTGAGGCTAATGGTGCCAAGTCTTAGGGAGTGAGATTGTAGTCAAGACCTTCCCAGTGAGGCGGTGGAATGACAAGTGTGATGGATAATTGAAAGTGATTATGGGTATTTTATATCTGTATTAGCAAATGTGAATGAATATGGTGTTGGATAATTGTATAGAAACGTTGTGTGAAAAAAATGTGATGAATGAGGGCCAAAAGACCTATAGTTGAGATGGAGATCAACCTAACCACACGGTGAGGTATTATAGTGCCAAGAAACAAGGTCGGTGTGATTCGATCAATAAAACTATGCGTGAGGCCTGGCATACCAATAGCTGGAAGGTGAGACCAAAAGTCAAGTCCTACCCACTGAGGCTATAAAATGGATAAGAATAATGTAACACTCTCTTCCTTGTTATGAATATTTTAATATTATACTTGTTGTTTATTAATATTTTAATATCCTTGTGAATATTTGGCTATGTTTGCATGTTAATGGCCTAAGATATAATAATATGTGAATTTTGATGCCTTATGTTTTATATATTGTATTGATGATGTTCTAAGGTGTTAATGAGGTATTTAGTACTTTATAATATAATATGATAGGAATGAATGTTTTAATAATTTATATAAAGGTCTTGTTAATTATGAAGTTTGGTTGTTGCAATCTATACTATGGTCTAGTGAAATTCTTAGCTTGTATTATTGATTAATGTAAATATCTAAATAGTGCTTATATAATAAGGGTTCTTATATATGGTATGGTGTAGATTGGGTCAATTTAAGTCATGGGTGGTTCAACCCATGGTTTTGGGTCAAGATTTGATTTTGATTCAGTTTGGTTTAGTTTAAGAAAATAATAGATGCATGTGGGTAATAGGAACAATGACCAAGGGTAGGACTGGAATGTGAAAGAGTTAGGTAACCTTGTATGAGAATCTATTGGCTAATTCTTGGGTGGAGGCACTATTTGAGGAACTATTCACCATGGGCATAATGGAAAGTTCAAAGAGGATTTGAATTATTACAATGAGAGCCATTATAGTTTAATTAGTTTAGTTAGTTTGCTTAGTTGTTAGTTAAGTTGGTTTTATGCGTTATCATTCATTTGGAGATTTAATTGAGAATTAGTATCATGTCTATATAATGGATTATTTGGGATTAAGCTGGAAAAAAGATCCTGTTCTCCAAAGAAGAAGAAGAAGAAGAAGAAAGAAAAGAAGAAGAAAGAAGAGAAGAAGAAGAAAAGAGGAAGAAGGAGAGGAGGGAGAAAGCTTCAATGGGTTCAATCATTGGGCTTTCGATGCTGTGATCATGCTAAGATGATGTTACATATATGATCAAGGTCTTATTTGAGGAGTCCATTTAAGAATCAAAGCTTCTGGAGTTGTTCATCAAAGGAGCTTCAAAGAGTTTGAAGAAGAAAAGGCAAGAACTTGAAGGTGAATCACTTTGATTATTGCAATGTGCTTATGTAAAGGTTTTGATTTTGTTACTGGATGATAGCATAGGTTTTAGAAGTATTTTTGAGTGATTAAGAGTCCCATGAATGTGTTTTGTAAGATGAAACAAAGTCCTCATTCGAATCCTTTAAGAATTTTAGGAAGAAAACTCCATGTCAATCTGGAAATTTCTTACAGGCAGAATGACCTCTGTGCAGTCCGTGAGGCATATCTCCCTCATCTAGAACTCAAATGACCTTATTATAGTGGCATTTGAAAATAGACTCAATTATCTACAACTTTTTTGAAATAGTATTTTTCCCAAAACCACTCATAAGAGGGTAAAAATCCCATTGTAAGTTAAGTAATCTGAACAGAGTCGAATCTGAAAATTTCTTATTGGTAAAATGACCTCTGTGCAGTCCATGAGACATATCTCCCTCATTTGGAACTCAAATGACCTGATTCTGATAGCATTTGAAACTAAACTCAATTATCTACAACTTTTAGGAAATAGTGTTTTTCACAAAACCACTCATAAGAGGGTCAAAATCCCATTGTAAGTTCAATAATCTGAACAGAGTCGAATCTAGAAATTTCTTACTGGTAGAATGACCTCTATGCAGTCCATGGGGCATATCTCCCTCTTTTGGAACTCAAATGACCTGATTCTAGTGGAATTTGCAAATAAACTCAAATATCTACCACTTTTGTGAAATAGTATTTTTTCCAAAATCACTCAGAAGAGGGTCAAAATCCCCTTGTATGTTCTATAATCCAAGCCGAATAAATCTGAAAATTTCTTGACGGACAGATTGACCCCTCTACATGCTTGGACTATTTTCAATGGGTCTTTGGGTATTTTTAATGATGTGATAAGCTATATTAATGATTTATATTATTATTTACATAGGTGTGTTTGATTGAGCTTCATTCAAGGGAGCCTTGACGCACTTGGATCAAGGAAGGAGCTGAAGTTGAGGTGGGGGATTATTGTTGTTATAGCTGTGTTGAAATACTTGTAAATACATGTATGATGGTTGTTAATTGTTGTGCATGATGGACTTGCAAATTTATAGTTGACTTGAATGCATAATGAAACATTGAGTGATTGATGCATTACGTGATATGAATATGAATTGCATGAGATTGAATCATTAAGATGGTTATGCATTTCATCGAGTTTTTTTTCATAAATAAAGATGAATGGTTATGGTATCATGAAAGTTATGAATGAATGAACTGATGATGACAATATCATTCCTTAAGAGAAGTTGAGCTCATCTCGAAAGATGTTGGGTCCTGAATGGGTTGAGCGCATATTGAGAGGTGTTGGATCATTGAATGGAGTTGAGCGCATCTCCAAAGATGTTGGGTCCCCAAATGGGTTGAACGCATCTTGAGAGGTGTTGGATCCTTGAATAGAGTTGAGCGCATCTCAATAGATGTTGGGTTCCCGTGTGGGTTGAGCACATCTTGAGAGGTGTTGGATCCTCTATAGAATGTATTTTGATACATGAAATAATAAATGAGATAATGAGTAATAAACTAGAGCATGTTCAGTTAAGTGATTTAGTGAGAATCCTTAATGTGTGTGCACACTCCATAGTTCACAAATGATTATGACCATACTTAATTAAAGGAATGAATAATGGTTACATTAAATAGTTTATTGGTTTATTCTTTATCCATCTTTATTCATGCATTTGTATAATGTACTTAGCACCCCACTGGGCACAAGCTCACCCCATTCAAGTGGAATCTTTTACAGATGGTGAAGAGCACATGGTGGAAGACTTTAGAGGAGGAACACCTAGTTGATGTGATAGGCTTTTTTATATTTCTTTTGGATGTTGGTGTTCTAGTGTTGGAGCCTTTTTGTAATCATGTTAATGAATGATGGAACCGTTTAATGTATTTAAACAAATCTTTCTAGGAGTTATGCAATATCTATATCACTCTTTTGGTTCAGTAATGGACAGTCCATATATTTATATGTTAATATATTCCTGCCACCAGTATTGAATAAATTATGGAAATGTTTTAATTAATGAAGTTGCTTCCGAATGTATTAAAAATGGATGACCTGGGATATTGTTTGTTTTAATTTATTAAGGAATTTGTGACCTAAGGTTACTACGTAAGGACGGGATCTATATCATCCGTGATTGGGTCCAGGTCGTTACAAATAATGTGAAGGTAAGATTACTAAATTCATAATGTGTAATGATACCTAGTGATTTCATGGGCGTTCTCGTAAATTTTGATGACAGAACTTTTATAAGGGGGAGGCATGTAATACCCCAAAATCTTAATGCTTGAAATTTCTATAAAATTGGGGGTAAATTGATCATTTGACCATGATGCCACAATGAATAGTGGCCATGAGGTCAATGATAAAATTCAAACAAGTTAATAAGGAAGCATAGTAAATATGTGGATGACTATTCGTCCGGACTCGCCGACTCGCCAAAAGCCCGTGTCGGACGAATAAAAGGCCTACAAGTCTGGCACCAATTTCGGCTAGTCCGGACGAATAAAAGGCCTGTGTAGTTGGCCAACAATGAACATCCAAATTTGGTACCGGTGAGCCTAGTGTGGAGCCCGGTAGCCACCAACGAGTCCGGTAAAACCCTGTTTTAAGGGATTTGACTGTTTTGGGTATTTTGACCTAGTGGGGGGAGGGGGGTTATATAGGTATGACCTTGATTCATGTGAACATAATAATATGTGTTGAATGACCTCTAATTTTAGATGATGTGGAGGTTACACTAACCTCCCAAAGTCCATGTCTGGCCATGAGTGAATGGTCCGTAGTGGTGAGTGGATATATCCTGAGACCCTCTCCAGTTGGGGATATTTTATAAATGATGTTATGTGTCTTACAATGATTGGGAAAAATATAAGTTTATGGTTAATGAGATATTGTGTTCAAATTATCTAAGTTGTTGTGCATATTTGATGATAACTATGCCATGGGTAATATATGAGAAAGCATGATAATGATTATAGTATGAGAGTGTTTGTGAATGTTTAATATTATCATGTCTAGAGTTGTGATGAATGAGAAATATGTATTGTCGAATAAATGTTGAAATGTTAATTATGGTGGACATGTTTAAACATGTGTTATGTGAATGTATGTGAAATGTGTGATCATAATGTGTTTGTGGGCGCATTGTGATACTTGTTTAATTTGATATTATGGGATAACTCGTGTAGAGGGGGGAGAATTGCATGAGAGATGAGATGACAATCGCGTACCACACCTAGTGGGGGTAAGGATGGGGTAGAGGGTGCGAGTGTGCGTGTTTGAGATACCTCACTTTGTAGAGTGAGATGCCTCGTTTTATGGAGCGAGATGTGGATACCTCACTTTGGACACTTTGTGGAGTGAGATGATGGATACCTCATGTAGAGGGGGGGGGGTTGCATGAGATGATAGGGAAGCCATAGGTGCGTACCTCACCTAGCAAGGGTAAGAGTGGGGTGATGGGTGCAGATATGATGTTAGATTGGCAAATATAGTAGTTGTGACAGATGGATTCATCCCACCTTGTTGTAGTAGGCTTGGGAGTGGAATTATTGGTTGATGGATATCATTTTGGACCATACCATCATGAGTACGATTATGGCTTGATTATTGAGATGTGAATGGATGATGGACATTATTGTGAGGCCATTATACCGTGAGTGTAGGTATGGCGGAGATTTTATGGTTTGGGATAATTGAGAGGGACTTATTGTGATTAACCTTCTCCCCATGAGTAGGGCTATGGTATGATTATAGTGAGAATATAAGTGAGGAAAAATGAGATTAAAAACGCGAGAAAGACTAAGGTACCGTTTGACAATGTTACTAGTGTTTCTAAGCCGTTTCTGACCAACAACGTATTTTGGTGTTACTATCACTAGAATAACGTTACTGTCTTCCTGAAAGTTGTTTAATAAACCTGTTCCAGAAACGTATCCAGAACACTATTAATACTGAAAGGTGTGATAAAATCTGTTTCTGTAACAGTTTTGTATTGATTAATATAAATTACAAAATTACCATTTTTACTAAAATACATATAAAATTATGGATGATAGGACATTAAAAATTATTTTTAATAAAAAAATTTAAAAAAAAATATTAAAAAACCATATAAAGAGAATTATGTGTAACCATTAATACTGTAATCTATATAAAGTCAATAACATTAGGACATTAGTTATTACAAACCCATAAAGTGATTGAAATAAAAGTTACACAATCATTTGAAGAATATTTTCTCCCCATTTTTTGTTTATGTTCATATTCTTAAGATCTTCAAGGATATCATTATATATTTTTTACTTTTCCTCTAAAGCTTGAATTGCTCCTATTAAAATCTTTTTTTTCTCTTCCTTTTCTTGCTTAGCTTTTGACAAATATTCCATAACCCGTACAGATGTAGGAGATGAGGAAGAAGTGACTGAAGTTGAAGTGCCCACACAATCACTTGACATTGGGTTAGACTATTTATAACCGCACATGATTTCTTCATCTATCCATTTGAAAAACCTACAACCCGGACTTTCAATCTGTATTAAAGATAAAAACATTCTTATTAATATTCACATAATCTTAAAGGAATGTAATCCATATAAACTTATGTGAATATTAGGCATACCTCTGTTGATTTTGGGTAACACCAAAATCTTCGGCCGGGGTTTGCTATGATTTTTATGTTCGTACCTTATATTACCCTTCTCTTCATTGACATAATCTTAAATCCTCAAACCACATGAAAAATTCTTTATGTTGTAGACATTTGAAAAAATATCTACCTTTATTGGGACCTTTCTTTGTTATATCTGTACTACAAATGGAGTTGCAAACTTCACATCTAGCATGTCTAAGCATATACTGACTAAAAGCCATCTGATCAAATAAAAAGATAGTATGATAATGGATATGATATGAAAAATATTTAAACATGACACAAAGATATAAACTATGTTAAGTACATAACCATTAATCCATCAACATCATAAATATCCATAAGTTTAAAAGTTAACCAAATAAAGTATATAACCATGAATCAATCATCACCATCAATCTCCATAAGTATCAAAATAACATTGTTAAGTATATAACCATGTTGTCCAACCATTATAAAGTCCTCCTAAGTAGGAATCTGAGGTATCCTTATATCGATGGTCAATTCGTTTACAATTTAGAGGCGTGTTATTGTCATTTGTCTTGCACTTTCCTTCTGAGTTGTAGTTTCATTAGCTTGTTTAAAGGATTGGGCAGTGGTATTAAGGTCATCTACTATGTGTCTTTCATAACCATACTCCTCAAACAATTCATCCACTCTTTGTTGGTTTTTGATGTAGTTATGCAAACCACAACTAACCAACACAATTGACGCTTGGTCTTAATATCATATGCCTTCATTGACCTTAAGATTTGGAATCTATTTTTTAGAACTCCAAATGTCCTTTCAATAATATTTCTTAAAGAGGAATGCCTATGGTTGAACAACTCTTGAGCCGTTCTTGGTCTCCTACACGTCCCATAAAAGTCCAGTAAGTGATACATTTCTTCTCTAAACGGTATTAAGTACCCAAGTTGATTTTCATAACCTGAGTCTACAACATAATATTTACCTAGAAGAATTATGAATTTTATATATTAATATTAATTATAATAATCAAAATCTGACAGAATAGAGCGTTTTCAAATTTTATAATTTACCTGGAGGTAGATGAGGAAAACCTAAAGATGGATCTATTCTTACAGCTTCAAAGACTTTAGCATCATGTGCACTACCTTCCCAGCCCGCGTACACAAACGTGAAATGCATATCGAATGAACAAGCATACATGACATTCTGTGTGGTTATTCCCTTTCAATTTTGATATCGGGCTTGCTCTCCTACTGTGACTATTGCATTGATATGGGAGCCATCAATTGCACCGATGCAATCCTAAAAGGAACAGTAGGTACATTTTATATTTTTAGGAAAAAGGATTGCAGTGATGAATTAACATGCTAAAAATGCATAGTCAAAGTTGATAGTACCTTAAAATAAGGTCGTATTTAGGGTTGCATTTTATCTTGTCTGGTACTACCTCATAGGAAGTTGGTTGAATGATTTCCCCCGCTTAATTGATCATAGCTTGCAACACAAGCTGAAAGACAGTGCTAATTGTCTGTGTTGACCGCCAAAATTCAGTTGCCACTATCATCATGAAGATCCCAAGTTGTTCATTAACTTGAATAAAACGAGTGTCTTGCAACTAGTTTTTCCAAACCATGAGGTCACGTAGGTTAAAGAATACATGTCTTTCAACTCTAAAATTCCTATAGAAAAGATCTGAATGGCCCATCAATATGTCATGCATTAGAACTGATGAAGGGTACAGGCCATCTATGCATGGTTCTCTAATACTGATCGAATCAAGAACAACGTTAACCACAACTAAAATGCTAATATCATCGTCATCTGATAAATCATCTGGGTTATAATAGTTGACCGACATATCTATAAAGAATATGATAGCAATTAATACAATATTACATTATACTACATAATGACATATAGTTGGACATTCTACCAAATAGCATAATCAAATAAAGTATTTTAATAGATGCCATAAAAATCTCAAGTTTACCAAATAGCATAATCAAATAAAGTACTATTAAAGTCTCACATCAATCAAATATAACCAAGTATTAATATAAAAAGTATCAAATTTTAAAAGTCAACATTGTTTAAGAAGCTAACCAAATGTATTATCAACCATTAATCAAAGATAACTATTCAAATGCAGACAGTATCCACATCTTTTTGTCTGCTCTTACCTCCATAAATGAGATTCTCCAACTAGGGTCTTCAGCCATCTTCTTGGTGGCAGCCACATGCACCTTTTGGGTAATGTCTTCTATGTTGTCCAACATAGTCCGACAAGCTTTGATGCTAGAAGGTCCATCATGCTGTGTCGGATCAGCAGGAGGCATATTGACAGGCTGCATAGTAGTGGTAGAAAGAATAGGAGGTATTGAGGAGGATGTTGGAGTGACACTATCAGCTCGTTCCATTTTCTAATTAATAAAGCGGATAAAATCACTCCTAATAGCAACAATAGCTTTTGATGCTTCTTCCTACGATTGTTTGGTGTTTTATCAAGATCCTGCTTCTGCTTTGTGGTAGGAGGAGTTGTACAATCCTCAACATAAGTTGGGTCTATCTCATCCAAACCCAATGAGGAACCCTGTGGGTCTATCTCATCCTCCAGTTGTTCACCAATGATGATTGGGGGTGGAGCTGTAGGTCTTTGTGGGATAACTCCTCTTTCCCCTTTTGCACTTGTGTTCGAATAGATCTCACACAACTCAAGCCACCATAGAAGGCCACTCCTTCGAAATTTGGACCATGTTGAGTTTGCCTGTATATTTAAAACAAATTCTGTTTTAATGGAATAACATTGGTAATGGACACTAGTAGATAAGGAATTCACTTGCTGGAAATAAAAGGCATGTGGTACCTTAATAGCAGACTCCCAAGCAGATTCTTCTGCAGTAGTTGTCCTTGAATTTTAGTCCCAACTAAACCCTGTAGTCTCTAACAGCTTTTTGAAGCTATGGTAATCCTTCTGTAATTTGTACATTTTCTGACGGAGTTGGTCCTTTGTAAAAGGACGTTGAAACATCCGTTCCATTTCAGTTTGGATGTTATTCCAACCTACTTTTGAGAATGTTGTGTTGGTCTTTTGACCATTCCTCACATTCTCAATCATTAGATAAACAAATTTATCGGTCTCATTCACATTCCATGTAACATGAGTTGTTGGAGTTGAGCTAGTTGCCATAATATCTAGCCTAACTACAAATAATATAGTTATATAGTAGAAACGATATACTAAACAAGAATTTGCCTCCATTAATGGCAATACCTTAATACAACCAAAAAGCAAATAAACATTAACTTTCATTGAGGATGATTTGTAAAATTGAATAAAGCAAGTTGCAGCATGTGATTGTTTGTTATATAAGGATCAAATTGAATAGAGAAAGAGCACCCAGCCCCTATGTGGTCACATGGACTGAAAAAAAAAAGATACGGAAGGCATGATTTATATTAGTAGCTGCTCACTTGCTCAACCTCACAATGGAGATTGACACTATTTCTGCTCTGGAACTTAGAGAGAATTCTGGTCAGCTCAAAACAATCACCTGGGTCTATTTTAGGTGTCATCAAAGATTGTGTATCTATCACCTAACTTGAGTCTGGACTTTGGAAGGAATTTATTTCTTTTTATCCCTTTTTATACTATGAAGAGGGGAAAAACATGCTTCAAAATATAGATATCCCTCAAGTCATTATAATTCAAAAAGAAAATGGCATCAACCATCTAATCTGAAGAGAAAAAATAAACAAGACAAAAGGAGGAGAAAAAAAATTCACAGTGAAGTGAAGTGAGTAACAGTGCCTAGCTATCCAATTTCAGAAGAAGAAATGGCTTTGATGGTGACTTGAATAATAAATAGTCCATCCTTCCACTAGACATATAACCTTAACAAATAGAGAGCATGTAATAATACTTGGTGGATGATCATGGTTGGTGAATCAAATGATGGTTACTTTGCAACAGCAAATTCTGGATTTTCTCCCCTATAAAGCTCATACCAACCCAAGATGAAAAAGCACATATAACTATAAAAAATAAACGACTTAAGCTAACAAGCACTCTAACATAAAAAGGAGGAATTATCCAACACTCAGAAATTACAATTGTTGTGTCCATTTTTATGGGCTGTTGGTAGTACTATGAAAGGTAATCATTGATGCAGAGCAAAGATAGGATCTTAAACTCTTAGGTTTATCAATTGGGAAAGAGTAAAGATTACTAATAGACAAATATTTAAGTGTCACAATTTGGCCCTGCATAGGTACTGGCCGATAGCAATCTGATTGAGGGTGGAATTGACTGGTTTAGTCTGCAAAAACTGATATTGCCAGTGGATAAAAGATCCAATGGATAGGCCAAAACATGAACTATGCTATGAAAATCAAAACCAAATATTACCACTATCTAGTCAACTAAAAGCCCAAATTGAGCAATAAAAACTCACAATTAGGCTCAAAAGATTCAGTGCGTTGTTGCAAACTTTTAGAAAGCTGAGTCCAGCAGAGCACAAGACTCCACAATCCATTCAGGTCTTGAGACTAGCAGAGACATAACTCATTCATGGCCCTAGCTCTTACTACTACAAGATTACTCCTCTAAAAAAAACTCAACCTAGTGTTCCACCTTCACAGAATCACAAAATTACCACAAAAAAAAAAAAAAAAAACAAAAAAGGATCTCCCAATGGAATTTAGGCAATAACTTAATTTCATACCCACCCCACAGTCTGAGGCGGACTGATTCCAAAGATATAAATTTAATTTGAACCTGTTAAAGCTCCAGCTATAGATTTGTGTGGGTTCTATCTCTGTTTTTTAAGGTCTAGATAACGGGATAAGTTTCTTACTTCTATTGGTTTCTTTTAT
This sequence comes from Telopea speciosissima, assembly GCF_018873765.1. NCBI lineage: Eukaryota > Viridiplantae > Streptophyta > Magnoliopsida > Proteales > Proteaceae > Telopea > Telopea speciosissima. The sequence goes on along the minus strand of NC_057917.1, from coordinate 34,665,837 downwards.
TTTATCCCCTTCTTTCTGATATACCTCTATTACTTAGGCTTGTTTATTCTTAGAACTTGATAGGAATGACTTTTCTTCAGCAAATAACCAAATCTTCTTTGCAATTGGTGGGCGCCGTTACATTGTAATGAGTGTCATATCAAAGTGCTCTATTGGAATTGGCATATGTTACTATAGAGATGAGATGAGATTTTTTTTTATCAATAATGTTGGTTGGTCTATGAAAAGTACAGGATGCCCAAGATTGAAATTAGAGATGCCAAGATCTCATGGCAGACTCTAGCTCAAAACTACCCACCATCTGAATCATCTAATATTAGACTTAAAGATACCAGAGGCCCCCCACTTAACAGCTGGTTAGCATATCTAAAACTTGTTAGAACCAACAACAAATCTACCTATTTCTTTTCCCTCCACATTGTTGGACAAGTGTGTGTCCATCAAACCCAGTTCGGTCCGATTCAACCTGGTTCACCTTTGTATTGAACATTTATACATTTTAGTTTAATATTGTCACATACAATATAAACTTTTTGAGCATTATGTGTCCGTAAGTTATACTTAAAATGGTAGTCACGACTAGGGTTTGGGCTGGGCACCCTTATCATATGGTCGTCGCATTGGGTATGCCTAGACATGTGATGTCAGGGTACGAATGAGAGTGCTCACATGTTTGATATGTGCATTGGCCAAGAATCTACTTTGTCGATTCCCTCATGTATTACTGCCAGATGTAGGAAGGGATAGACATGTGTCACCGACACCCTGTACCTGAGGGAACCTTGTCACTGCAAAGTGTGATCACATCAATGACTGAGACTCAAGCGAGTCAAAGCCGGTGTTTTGGGAATGCGTGAACACTTTGTGATTGAAGGAGTTATCCAACACGGTCACCACTGCCCGATTGGGGAACACCAAGATAGAGACTGTCTGTGCATGGTCGGATCAGAATCTGGATCCAATACCGTTTTGGAAATGGTTTTGCAAAATTTATTTTACATAAAATAATACGTTATTTATAGTTATTTCAAATAAAGTGTTTTATCGAGTTTTACGGGACCCGATCGGATGCACAGACGCTCTTATATAGACATGTACTATGGATTGGGGTTTGGCAGTACATGTGTACATGCCCTAGATTAGTGGGGGGGTTGTATATGATAAATTGTTATCATATAGGGAGTTATTTGGAATTTGTTAATTTAATTGGCTCTTTATTTAATTAATGGATTTGGTGCTAATTGTAATTATCCATTAATAATTAAATAAAGAATCTAATTAATACTTTTCCTATTAGATTCTGCTTCTTCACCTGTGTAGCACTTTGAGTTTAAACAGAACTGCCAGACTGAGAGAGAGAGAGTCAGACTCTCACTAGGGCTCTATTAAATCTATCTAGGATTTAATTAAACCCTATTATTATAATTAGGGGACCATAAAACACAGAAGAGAGAAGCTCTCCATGTTTTTGGACAAGACACTCTCTCTCCTACGTTTTTGGTTTCTCTCTCTCCCTCTTGTGATCTCTCTTCTTCTTCTTGCTTCTCTCACCTGTGTTTGAGAGTTAGGGTTTGTGAAACCCTAGATTTGTGTTGAGGAGTTTGAGGGCATCTGAGATTGGCGTGTAGAACCTTGGTAGCACCATTGGAGATTCAGATCTGTTTGCTTGGAGCGCTCATTGGAGGAAGAACCACTGTCTATTGGAAGAGCAACACTTGAGGCTCACCAGGTTAGCCGTTCTTTATTAATTCCTTCTGTTCATTGATTATTAATATTTATGGGATGCGAAAGAAACTTGAATCGATTAATTTCCGTTGCACATTCGAGTATGGGATGGATCCCTCTTGCCATGTGATGGACTAGAGACGAATTTCTCCGTCCCTATTGTGATAATTAATTTTATGGAATGCAATAGGGAAGGAGAAACCCTAATAGGGATGCACCAGGGTTCCCATGGGCGACCATGGGAAACCCTAAAATTAAAATGGGGCACCCATGGGACACCATGGGCTAACCCAGGGCGTGTAAAACCCTAAAGATAAATATCTTGGTCTCCCTAGGGAACCATGGTTTGATCCCTGGACCGTTGTTTGGCCAACAGTGTGGTATCAGAGCCACATTTCCCACCCATGAATATTAGATAATTAATAGTTTAATATAATTATCATGAGTGTGATGCAAGTTGACACATGGGTGGTTAGAATATGGTTGTTGTAACAACCTTTCCATGTGCACATGGGTAGTTACAAGGTTGTTAGTGTAACAACCTACCCATGTGATGATGGATTTGGTTTGTTTTATTTATTCCAATTATTGAAGCATGTATCCAATTAGGTTGTGATTACTAATTTTTAATTTTAAAATTTTTTAATCATATTCTATATGCGGGGGGGAGCGCACGCTGTCAAGCCTCTGCGCACGTCCTCCCCCATGAACCTACCCTTGTGCGCATCCCCTTGTGGGCTGCTGCCTGCGGGCAGCAAGCTTGTGGGCTGCGGGCCTGCAGGCTGCTGTCCATGGGTTTTAGCCTATGGGTAGCAGGCCTATGGCCTGCAGCTCAAGGCTGCTGTCCGTGGGCCTTGTGCCTATGGGCTGCGCATGGAGTGCCTGCAGCCTACGCAAGTGGGCTCTTGCGTAGGCTGCATGTACCCCCCTTGTTTTTCCTCCAGTTTAACAATAAAAAAAAAAAAACAGATTTTTCAAAACAGAATTTTATTATTTTGTTTTGTTTTGTTTTTGGAGGATGATGATGGGTGAAGAGATTCCCTCTTTACCCACTTGCAATTAAAATGCGATTTTAATTTTATGCGCTTGGATACATGTTATCACATGCGATGTGGTGGTTCAATAATTGAAGGAATCCATGTTTTAATTTTTGGTTCACTTGCTTTAATGCCCATGCATGAAATTATATTATGATGTGATTATGGGAATGGCATTCTAATAAATGGATGGATTGTTTATGTATGTGATACATGGGGTTATGGGTGGATGTGATGCTTCTCTCTCTTTCTCTCTCTCCCCCTTTCTTTTTTATAAACAAATGTACTCCACCCCATGGGCAGCCCAAATGGTGGGTTGGTTTCTCCATGCGGGGTTTCTTTATTATTATGGAAAGGAAAGTGTATAGAATTTTTCCTAGGTTTTCATTGTAAGTTTAGAGGAGTTAGGACTCCCAGGGCATGTTGATGGTGATCTACATGTGGTGATCAAAGCTTATGGAGATGCAAGTCACCTACTTTGAAGACGTAATCGGATGGAGGAGATGATCGAGGCGTGGCATCCATGGCATGAAAAATGTACCCAAAGTTATTAGTTTTATTTTTATTGGGAAGGTTCTTTAATTGCTTCTGATAAAAATGCCGACATCCCATAATCACTTTTAATTAATGTTGATTAAGTATGTTGTTTAAATCTATCCATGTATGTGAGAGTTAATTAATCCCTCTTTATTCACAATACATGTATGATATGGACTAGTCTTAATCGGTAGACATGTCCATGGCCTCCTATTGAAGATAAATGTAGAAAGTGTGTGACATGACCCCGCATAAGTCAATAGGACATTGCCAGGACCTCTGTCACACATTTATCTATATTTACCTCTATCTAGATACGTTAGGGTATGGATAGTGAGAGGGCACTACGACAGTGGGCCATCTTTCATGATTTCATGATTCTAACTAATGCAATAGGTAAGTACATGACTTGGGTGTATGTCAGCCGACAGGATCTGGACATGACACCCAGGTGGCCGAAAATATTGGAAGCCCATGAGGCGGATAACTTAGTCCACACTACCATGGTATGTATAATGACTCCCGACAGGGTAAGTTATGCATGCAAGGGTTGTAGGTATCCAATTCATCTTTTGGGTTATGAGGGAAACCCAAATCATGAAAGACCATTGATGTGTGTGTGCTCAATTTATTATTTTCAATGGTCATTAATTAGCATGTGGTTATTTACTTGTGCATGTGTAGATTAATATACGATGGTTGCTGTTAATTCCAACCTGTTAACACTTATTAGCGAATACTAACTTAATGGTACAAACTATGTCAATTGGTACCGGAGCATTAAGTTGCTCCTGACTGCTGAAGGACTGTACACAGTTCTAGATGAACAAGTTCCTCCTCAACCCGACCCAAACGATTTTAAGGCAAATGAAGAGATGCAAGAGTTCCTCGTGAGGGGTTCCAAGGCATCACTCTATATCTTAGGATCATTGAAAAAGTCAGTTGTAGACTCGGTCAAGGATATACGCACTGCTGGGGGTAAAATGGATAAGCTTGCTGAATTATTCAACAGGCAGTTGACACACGCACATTCTGATGCGGTGAGTCAAATCCATAACTCCAAGATGTCCCAGGGGACTCCGGTGATGGATCATGTAATGGAAATGATCAATCTGTTTGAAAAATTGGAATCTATGGGGACTGATTTCAGCCTGCGATACAAGATTGATGTGATCTTAGCGTCACTCACTTCTGCCTACGCACCTTTTAGGATGTCTTACAAGATGTCTGAGAAGGAGATGGAGCTCACCGAGCTTGCTAATGCACTGGTAGAGGCCGAAGCGTCCTTAAAAAAGGATAAGGCTGAGGTCAATGCAACTGAGGCAAAGCCTTCTTCAAATGGGAAGAAGAAGAAAAAGGAAAGTAAGGAGAAGACCCTGAAAGCCAAGGGTGGGAAGACTGGCAATAAAGGCAAAGACAAGTGCTTCTATTGCAAGAAGGAGGGTCACTGGAAAAGAAACTATCGTGCTTACCTGACAACTTTGAAAGACAAGAAGCCGGATGAAACAGAGGCTGCTAAAGAAGGTACATGTGATGTTCACATTCTTTATGAGTCTAATTTGTCTTTTGAACCGACCAATTCTTGGTTGGTGGATAGTGGATCCACTGTTCACATTTGCAATGATTTACAAGGGTTCAAGGAGACAAGGAACCTGAAAAAAAATGAAGTGCATCTTCGGATGGGCACTGGAGCTGAAGCCATGGCGTTGGCTGTGGGGACTTTTAATTTAAATTTTAGTTCTGCTAGTTTAGTTTTAAAGGATTGCTATTATGTACCCTCTTTCAAGAGGAAGATAATTTCAGTTTCAAAACTTGTTTTGGACGGATATAGTTTTTCCTTTAATTCTAAATTGATTATTCGTTTTAATAATTCCTTTGCGGCATCCGGATATATGCAAAGTGGTTTGTATTTTCTAGATTGCCCTATTAGAATGAATGTTGTTTCAAATATTGATTTGAAACGGAAAGCAGCTCCAGTGAACTCAACATATCTGTGGCATCTAAGATTGGGTCACATTAATGTGGACCGAATCAGTAGATTGGTGAGGGATGGGCCCTTAGAGAGTCTAAGGGTGGAACCATTCCCCACCTGTGAGTCATGCCTTCAGGGCAAAATGACCAAGAAACCCTTTAGCAATAAAGGTGCTAGAGCCACAGATCTGTTGGAGTTGATACACACTGACGTGTGTGGACCCATAAACATACAAGCAAGATATGGGTATGAGTACTTTATCACGTTCACCGATGATTACTCTAGATATGGTTATATATACTTGATGCATAGGAAATCGGAAGCCTTTGATAAATTCAAAGAATTCCAAGCCGAGGTCGAAAGATAGCTCGATAAACGCATCAAGTCCTTACGATCAGATCGTGGAGGGGAGTATCTATCGAATGAGTTTAAAGAGCATCTCATATCCCAAGGGATAGTTAGTCAGCTAACTAATCCAGGCACATCACAACAAAATGGTGTATCCGAATGACGCAATCGGACCCTATTGGATATGGTCAGGACGATGCTCACTTATAGTGAACTGCCTCTTTCTTTCTGGGGGTACGCTTTAGAGACGGCGATATATATCTTAAATAGGGTCCCATCTAAGTCTGTAGCCAAGACACCCTTTGAGTTGTGGAAAGGGCGAAAGCCCAGATTCAACACCTTAGGGTATGGGGTTGCATAGCACATGTGCGAAAGCAATGCATGCAGACAAGTTAGAATCCAGGACTTCGAGATGCTATTTCTTAGGCTACCCCAAAGGCACGATAGGTATTATTTCTATGACCCAGTTGACCAAAAGGTCATTGTAAGTAAACATGTCACATTTTTTGAGGAAGAAATGATGATCTAGAGGTTCGAACCAGTAGTCATAAAAGAGCTATCAGATGGCTCAGAAATGTCACTTCCAAAAGTGAGACCAATTGACATACCCGCTGAAATACCAACACCTGAGGAACCTCGACGCAGTGGGAGGACTATTAGACCACCCACCAGGCTAACTCTTCTAACCGAAGAGAAAATAGTGGAAGAGTTCCACATGGTATCGGTTGAATCAGATGATGATCCGATGACATACTCTGAGGCTCTAAAGGATGTTGATGCCACTAGGTGGTTGGAAGCAATGAGCTCTGAAATCGATTCGATGCATTCCAACAAGGTCTGGACTCTAGTCGATCCACCACTTGGCGTCAAGCCGATTGGATGTAAATGGATCTTCAAGAGGAAGAAGGGCACAGATGGAAAGGTCGAGAGATTCAAAGCGAGACTGGTGGCAAAGGGTTATACCCAAAAAGAGGGTATAGACTATGAGGAAACCTTTTCATCAGTAGCGATGATGAAATCCATCAGGATTTTATTGGCTATCGCAGCACACTTTGATTATGAGATCTGGAAGATGGATGTGTAGACTGCATTTCTAAATGGGTTCCTTCAAGAGGAAATGTACATGGAATAGCCAGAGGGGTTCTCTTCCTTGGAGGAAGAAAGAAAGGTGTGCAAATTGCAGAGGTCCATTTATGGGCTGAAGCAGGCTTCCAGGAGCTGGAACATCAGGTTTGATCAATCAATCAAATCGTTTGGTTTTAATCAAAACTTGGATGAACCATGTGTTTACAAGAAGATCAGTGGGAGGACAGTATGTTTTCTTGTTTTATACATAGATGACATATTGCTGATTGATAACGATGTAGGTTTTCTTTTATCGGTAAAACAGTGGTTATCCACAACATTTTTGATGAAAGACCTTGGTGAAGCTAGCTATATCCTTGGGATCAAACTCGTAAGAGATCGCCAGAAAAGGATGCTAGGCTTGTCACAGGTTACCTATATAGACAAAGTCCTGGCCAGATTTAGTATGGAGAACTCTAAGAGAGGAAGTGTTCCCTTCAGACATGAGTCAGTCTTTCCAGATCTCAATGTCCTCAGTCTCAGACAGACATTGAAGAGATGAAGAGGATTCCCTATGCCTCAGCAGTAGGGAGTCTTATGTACGCCATATTGTGTATGAGGCCAGATATTTGCTATGCAGTAGGCATGGTAAGTCGTTATCAATCTAACCCTGGACGCGAGCATTGGAGTGCTGTCAAAAATACCCTCAAGTACCTAAGAAGGACTAAGGAATATTTCTTGGTTTTTGGATCTGATCAGTTGTCAGTATTGGGATACACAGATTTGGATTTCCAAACTGACAAGGATGACAGAAAATCCACGTCCGGGATGGTATATCTAATGGGTGGAGGTGTCATTGTGTGGCGGAGTGCGAGACAAAAATCTACAGCTGATTCTACTACCAAAGCAGAATACCTTACAGCTTGTGATGCAGCAAAAGAAGGTGTTTGGCTGAGGAAATTCCTATCAGATTTGGAGGTAGTCCCTGATCTTGTCAAGGGCCCTATTCCCCTGTTATGTGACAACAGAGGGGCCATTGCACAAGCTAAGGAGCCTAGGGCTCATCAGAGGAACAAGCACGTGCAGCGAAAGTATCACCTCATCAGAGAGATTATCCAGCAAGGTGACGTGAGTATCTCCAAAGTGGACACAACTGAAAATGTGTCTGATGCCATGACAAAGGGTTTGTCACCAGGAGTGTTTGACAAACACATGGAGGGCATGGGTTTAAAATGTATGGGGAATTGGCTTTGATGTACAAGTGGGAGATTGTTGGACAAGTGTGTGTCCATCAAACCTGGTTCGGTTCGGTTAAACCAGATTCACCTTTGTATTGAACATTTACACATTTTAGTTTAATATTGTCACATGCGATATAAACTTTTTGAGCATTATGTGTCCGTAAGTTATACTTAAAATGGTAGTCACGACTAGGGTTTGGGCTGGGCACCCTTATCATATGGTCGTCGCATTGGGTATGCCTAGACATGTGATGTCAGGGTACGAATGCGAGTGCTCACATGTTTGATGTGTGCATTGGCAAAGAATCTACTTTGTCGATTCCCTCATGTATTACTGCCAGATGTTGGAAGGGATAGACATGTGTCACCGACACCCTGTACCTGAGGGAACCCTGTCACTGCAAAGTGTGATCACATTCTTTTGTTCATCAATGACTGAGACTCAAGCGAGTCAAAGCCGGTGTTCTAGGAATGCGTGAACACTTTGTGAGTGAAGGAGTTATCCAACACGGTCACCACCGCCCGATTGGGGAACACCAAGATAGAGACTGCTCGTGCATGGTCGGATCGAACTGGATCCAGTACCGTTTTGGAAATGGTTTTGCAAAATTTATTTTACATAAAATAATACGTTATTTATAGTTATTTCAAATAAAGTGTTTTATCGAGTTTTGCGGGACCCGGTCGGATGCACAGACGCTCTTATATGGACATGTACTATGGATTGGGGTTTGGCAGTACATGTGTACATGCCCTAGATTCCATAATGATGGTGTTGATTAGTGGGGGGGTTGTATATGATAAATTATTATCATATAGGGAGTTATTTGGAATTTGTTAATTTAATTGGCTCTTTATTTAATTAATGGATTTGGTGCTAATTGTAATTATCCATTAATAATTAAATAAAGAATCTAATTAATACTTTCCCTATTAGATTCTGCTTCTTCACCTGTGTAGCACTTTGAGTTTAAATAGAACTGCCAGACTTAGAGAGAGAGAGTCAGACTCTCACTAGGGCTCTATTAAATCTATCTAGGATTTAATTAAACCCTATTATTATAAATAAGGGACCATAAAACACAGAAGAGAGAAGCTCTCCACATTTTTGGAGCAGACACTCTCTCTCTGACGTTTTTGGTTTCTCTCTCTCCCTCTTGTGATCTCTCTTCTTCTTCTTGCTTCTCTCACTTGTGTTTGAGAGTTAGGGTTTGTGAAACCCTAGATCTGTGCTGAGGAGTTTGAGGACATCTGGGATTGGCGTGTAGAACCTTAGTAGCACCATTGGAGGTTCAGATCTGTTTGCTTGGAGCGCTCATTGGAGGAAGAACCACTGTCTATTAGAGGAGCAACACTTGAGGCTCACCAGGTTAGCAGTTCTTTATTAATTCCTTCTGTTCATTGATTATTAATATTTATGGGATGCGAAAGAAACTCGAATCGATTAATTTCCGCTGCGCATTCGAGTATGGGATGGATCCCTCTTGCCATGTGATGGACTAGAGACGAATATCTCCGTCCCTATTGTGATAATTAATTTTATGGAATGCAATAGGGAAGGAGAAACCCTAATAGGGATGCACCAGGGTTCCCATGGGCGACCATGGAAAACCCTAAAATTAAAATGGGGCACCCATGGGACACCATGGGCTAACCCAGGGCGTGCAAAACCCTAAAGATAAATATCTTGGTCTCCCTAGGGAACCATGGTTTGATCCCTGGACCGTTGTTTGGCCAACTTCTACTCTTCTTATCTATATAAATCCCCTACCTACCTCCCAATCTCTTCTCCCAACATCCTACTACTCATTCTCTATATCTGGAGATTTCCTTATATTATTTTTCACAGAAGCTCTATTTTACGTTGAGTTGCAGTCTTTCTTCTACTCATAGACTATCTACAGAGGCCTTGTGAGCTGGTCTCTTCTTCAATGAGTTATGTAAAAATTAGACTCCCAATTCAGGTGTGAAAATTTCAAGATCCATGAAGATGAATAGCAAACTTGCCAATATATGAGTCAAGATTCAAGTGTAAAGCCCATAAATCATTACAATTTTAGCAAAGAAGTAGTGGGTTAGGGTAGAAAGCAAGAACAATCGATCTTCTTCTTCTTCACAAGGATCATTCCATTCTAAGAGTATGAATAAGTACCAAAATACAACTAAAGTCAGCAAAACTAAGTAGAGAACTGTAACCAGAAGAGATTACTACAAGACAAACACATATAAGAAAAAGCCTAAAAAAAGATACTAAATCTTAAAGCCAAAGTACATAGTTGACTTCCTCTGTTTCAAAACACCCTCCCTCCTATATGGTGTGGATCAAATTGATGATCAATCAGGTGTTCTGCAACCTTGCTGCAAAGATATGAAGAAGCTTTGGGTTCTACATTAAATCTTGCAGCATTTCTTCAGACATGAGTGGATTTTCCATAGGTGCTACTTTCTCATTGTAGGATTGGGAACCAGAATAAGGAGCTTCTAATGCATTTTGACATTCCAAATAGAGACTAAAATGGTCATTTTCAATCTGCTTCTCCAAATACTCCACCATTTCCCCTTACACAGACATTCCATAGTTTTGGTACAGAAGAGAAGGTTATTAATGTTAGAGAAGGCAGAGCCAGATGTTGGTACGAGCTGTTTCTCTTTTCTATGCTCTCTCTTTATACTATCTAAGATAACTTAAAATGAAGAGCAAGCCTCTAGGATTATCATAACCTAGAGTAAAAGGAATCCTTTTTTGCATCATCACAACCCTAATTAAGACTTGAAGTGTTATTGAATCAATAAATCAGAGAGGGGAAAAAACTGAATCCCCAATTCTTTTTTTAGAAATAAAGACAAAGTGAGAGATGAAAGAGAACAAGAAGAAGGCATATATACAGCTATCTCACATCATATAGGCATATATACGGCTATCCATGCACCAATCCCATTACATATACAGATACCCAATATCTCTCTAAATTGGTAAAGTACTCCAAGTAAATAATAGATGAAGAACAAGAACTGAACCCAAACATAGAACATGAATTTGTGGAGACAGCAGCAGCGACACACTTAACAATTAATTTGACAAAATCAAGTAAGAAAGAAACATCAACTACTCACTATTTTGAAATTTGCCGAAGCCAGTTTGATCACAGGTAGCAAAATCAAATTGAACTCTCATTTCCCTCTCCCTCCCCCTCCTCCTCTCTCTCCTCTCTCTCCAACAAAGCAAGAGAGAGAGAGAGGCATGAAACAGAGAGAGAGAGATGAACAGATAGGGGTTTTTAATTTCTCCCAAATGAGGGTTCAGATAGCCTCAAAACTATAGTCGAGTGGAGGTCCTGGGGTGCTATAATGGTCCTCCAAATTTCACCTAAAAATGCCTAATTTTGTTGTTGACATCTAGGGTTTCATAGTAGTAGGTTTCCTTGTAGAGAAAAGCAGTTCATTCCACCATGAATGAGAGAGAAAGAAAAAGAGAGAGAGAGAGAGAGAGAGAGAGAGAGAGATTTACTTGGACGGTGGAGGGACAGTAGCAGAGCTCCTTGAGCTTGAGGTAACGACGATGATGACTTCTTCAGGTCCCAACTCGAGCTTAAGGTAAGGACGATGGACTTCTTCACGATGGATCTTGAGCATGTGCCAAAGAGAGAGATGAGTGAAAGAGAGAGAGAGAGAGAGAGAGAGAGAGAGAGAGAGAGAGAGAGTTGGCGGTTTTCTAGGGTTTGGATCTTCACTGTGTGCCAAAGAGAGAGATGAGCGAGAAAGAGAGGTAGGCTGAGTGAGGGAGAGATGGAAATAGTAAACTATCGGGTAATAGTTTTTAGGTTTTGGTCCAAAAAAATGTAAAAACAACAAATTGTTGTTATTACAAAAATGTTTTTAAATTCATAAATTGTTATAAATTTCTATTTTTGTTATAAAAAATAAGTGAAACAAAATGGATTTCTCAAATGCGTTTTCTATGCTAATTGTGTGCTGGAAACATTAATAGCACAGAAACAACAGAAACAAAATGTTGTCAAATGGTACCTAATTGAAATGTAATGACTATGTGGATATGATATACTATGATGTGAAAGATGCTAATATGTTTCCAAATGAGATTTTAACTGGATTTTATTTAGGAAATGTTTTAAATGTTTTCTAATTATTGGGGGTGTTTCAAGATGTATTTACTCATTGAGCCATGGTAGCTCACCTCTATTGGGGATCCCTCTACAATTGTATTATAGGTGTCTCAGTGCTAAAGAGCCGCAAAATGCAGATATAGACGGGACCTCATTACATAACTTGGGTAGTATTGAATGATGTTGTTCAAGATGAAACACCCGAAGGAATTGTGACCGCTAGTTGGGACATGACATGTGCTCATTGTAGGTCAAACTACAGTCCTGGGATCAAGTCATGGTTCCCCAGGGAAACCATTATAAACCAATTAGGGTATTGCACACCTTGGGTTAGCCCATGGTCGCCCATGGGTGCCCTATTTAAATTTTAGGGTTTCCCATGGTTGCCCATGGGAACCCTGGTGCATCCCAATTAGGGGTTGGTCTGATAAACCAACACCCTACCCTTCTCTTTTGCGTCCCATGCAATTATGGAACCTAAAACAGTTGGAGAAAATTCATCTCTAATCCATCACATAGAAACAGGGATCCATCCCATACCCAAATGCGCAGTGGAAATAAATCAATTCGGGTTTCTTTCGTATCCCATGAATAATCAATAATTAAAAACAAGAGGAATCCATAAAGAACTGCTAACGTGATGAGCCTCAAGTGTTGCTCCTCCAATAGGCAGTGGTTCTTCCTCCAATGAGCACTCCAAGTAAACCAATCTGAACCTCCAATGGTGCAGCCAAGGTTCATCAAGCAAATCCCAGATGCTCTTCAATTCTTCAAGTACAGATCTGGGTTTCTAAAACCCTAACTCTCAATCACAGAAGAGAGAAATAAGAAGAAGAAGAAGAGATCACAAGAGGGAGAGATGGACCATAACACTCCAAGAGGGGGGGGGGGGGAGCCAGAAAATGTTGAAGCCTGCTCCCCTTCTATAATGACCCAAACCTGGGATAAGGGTATGAGTACAACGCTCGTGGGTGGTGATCTTACGATCGGTTTCTTAAGTTAGTATGTGTCTAAAAGTTGGCTGAAATTTTTTTTATTAGCATATAAGCATGCCACCTTTTCTAACGGTGCGAAAGACTATCAAGCAACATATCATCGAATAAATATATGTTTTCATCCAAATCTGGTGGCAATTCCAAATAATCATTATATGTTCATCCCACAAGCATAATAGTTGACATAAAAGAAAATAAACAATATCCAAGTCAAATTATGCTACATCCAACCATTAAATCCAAATTCAATCAATAAAGTATCCTAGTATCCATTGTTCAAATCTTCAAGTCTATCAAGCATCATAATCGCCATCCTGCTTCTCCTGGTCACCTGTGTAGTCTGTGTACTGACATGTTCCATCATCTATGTCTAAAAAATAAAGGGGTGAGCTCGACAGCCCAGCGAGACAAAGCATAGATAATACATGCATCAATAGGCACAACTTATACATACAAACAATGTAGGAACTATGATAAAAACTAGATACATTAATTCTGTTTGGTTATACTGCATGTGCACATCTAGTAAAGGTGAGGAACACGACCGTTGATTTGACGGCTGCCATTTCTTGCATTAGCTGGCTGAACACCATCGGGAGTGATTTCTCTTTTACCCTAGCTGACCGGGCCGGGTCTGGGATCAGGTACGCTCCCCTGTGGGAGGTCAAGATCCGGTTCTGGTTTTGGAGGACAGTGTGCTCCCCTATGGGAGGTCTTATCCTCAATTCTATTCCGGTCTCCTCATCCAGCACCTAACCCTTTGCTGGAAAGGGGTGCAGTCTGGGTTCTAGATCTGAATTCTAAATGTCTGATTCTGGGACCGTATGTCCAATTCTTTCTTATATTCTAAATGAGGTTCTATCACATGCTGTCATGATATTTCATCACATCATATAATTTTAAACTCATGATACATACATGGCATGTCACTCATATTAAAACATAGAACAAAATCCAATGCTTGTAAACATCATAAACAATCACAAAACATCTAAAATATAAGAGATACTGGTTCACTCACATAACATAGTATAAGAGGCATATTAATCCATGTAAAATCCATGATTGTACTCACCTTGATACTTGAATAGAATTACATTTTTACCAAGTCTTTAGTTTCTCCCCCGTACAATGTAAAATCCCTAGATATGCTCACCTATCACATCTTATTAATCTTCTCAGATTCTGTCCCATTCTGCACATAGTCAATTCCTAATGCCATAACTTTTAACACAGACATTCAATAGGTATAACTCTTACATAATATTAAACTAGACTTAAAATACCACAATTCATAAGAAGGACCCATCTCTAGAATAAGCCCCCTAGGCCATTCAAATCCAAGCTTAAACTAGGGTACTGACATAAACTTTTTCTACTAAACAGAATGATCTTTGTGCATTAAAAATATATTAATAAATCGTTAAAAATTATATTGGTTCTCAATTTTTTATATGTTAAACTAGACTTATAAATACACAAATTATCAGAAGACATAAACCTAATTTAAGGTCTCTAAATCTGCTAAAAAATTGAGAAAAATTTGGGTTCAAAACTATAACAAAACCTGCACTCAGGATTGAGTACAGATAGTAAAAATATAATTCGTCCATCTTCCAAAAGTCGATTCAATCGGGTCTTTTAAGGGTGAAACTAGACTTATAGGGCCACGTTTCCTCAGAAGGGGTCATTTTCAGATTTGGCCCATAGGTAACCCGAAAATTAGTCATAAGGACAGACAAGTGTGCTGGACAGAATTACATTAACCTCAATGTAATACCCAAAATACATGCACTTCCAAAATGGATTAGGGTCTTAAAATACATGAATAGGAAGGTCTATCAGTCTTTTTTGTAACCATATAAATTTAAAAACCTAATCCTACGTCGTTTAAAAACTCTGAGTTTTTACAAAAATGGTGCGCAGAAAATCTGTACAGAAAATACCAAGAATCACAGTCTCCTAAAGACTATCCTCCTTGCTAAAGACGCAGTACAAGGTCTTAGAATACGATCTTATAAAATAATCTAGGTCCATTATCTCTTACCCTAAGAAAAAAATTAAATTAGGTTTAGAAGAACTTACTCTTTGTTTGTGTAACCCCAAAATTACTTGAACTCTTTAAGCTTTCACTTTTTCTCTCTTTCTTCTCTTTCTCTTCTTCTTCTTTTCCTTTCTTTTCTTACTTCCACGATCTAGGTTTGGGCTATCCCTTGGAGTCCATATTTATAGTTATCTCTCCTCTTGAACGCTTACCTCTTTTCCTCCTCCTTGTTTATCTCCAACTCACTCTCTCTCTAATCTCTAACTCACTCTCTCTTCTTATCTCTATTTTCCTTCTTATGTGTGATTACTCTCTGTCCTTCCTAGTTTATCTCAATTTAGTCAAATTAGACTTGCTTTCTTCCAAGTAATCGTCCTATAGTCTATTATCTCCTCTTTTTTTTATTTTTTATTTATTTATTTCATTGTCATCATTGTTTATTCTTCTTCATTTTTTTTTTTTTTTTTTTACATCAACTCACGAAATCATGGTGGGGCCCATAAGGGCTCCTTCCACCAAGCTGACCGAATTTCTCTCCTTCTAAATTGAATTTACCTGAATTTTGATAATAATTCTAAAATAAATAAAATATGATAGTTAATGTGTTGCAAATACGAATTGAACCTTTTACCTCCCACAAACAAAGCAACTACACACCAATAAGCTATGACTAGTTGTATGTACATAAAAACCCAAAATTTTATAAAACATTACTTTTTGAATTAAAACACATTTAATGACAAATAATAAACTCTAATTAATCACATATCATAATTATCATAATACCCCTGGGATGAAATTACTATTTTACCCATAAGGTTGAGACTCAGGGTTTCTGAAATCTGGGCTTTCACATCCTCCTCACCTTATTTAAATTTCGTCCTCAAAATTTGATGGTACTACTCTCTTAAATGTACTTTAATATGTCACTAATTTATTCTTATTGGAAAGAACAATTGGGATTCTAATAGATATAAACAGAAGTTCCAACCTTTCAGTTACGATCCTGAACCTGTGGTTATGGGTCCACACTCCTAGATTAACAGAGTAGAAAAAGTCAAAAATTTTAATGGTGTTTTGACACTGCAACCTTAGGAAAGAGTAGAAAATTAAAGTGTACCTCAGTTTGTAAATATCTCAGGGTATTTAGCTCACATATCTTCCTCCCGTTCCCAAGATGCTTCTTCAATGGCATGATTTCTCCAAAGCACCTTGACTAGGGGTATCGATCGATTGCGAAGCACTTGATCCTTCCAGTCTAAAATCTGAACTGGCTTCTCTTCATAGGTCATGTCTACCTTTAGGTCGAGTGTTTCGTAGTTCAGTGTGTGTGAAGGATCATGAACATATTTCTTCAGCATTGATACATGGAATGTGTTGTAGATGTTCTTCATAGTAGGTGTGAGAGCCAGCCTATATGCCAAGTTACCGACTTGCTCTAGAATCTCAAATGGTCCAATGTACCTAGGGCTTAACTTTTTCTTCTTTCCAAACCTCATCACACCTTTCATGGGTGCCACACAAAGAAACTCCATGTCGCCTTTATCAAATTCAAGGTCCTTCCTCCTATTGTCTGCATAGCTCTTTTGTCTGCTCTGTGCAACTCGAATCCGTTCACAAATCAAGGCTATCTTCTCACAAGTTTTTTGAATTATTTCTAGTCCCATTATGCTTCGTTCACCTACTTCATCCCAATACAAGGGTGACCTACATTTCCTGTTGTAGAGTGCCTCATATGGTACCATACCAATTGTAGCCTGGTAACTTTTATTATAGGCAAACTCTACTTGTGGTAGATGTCATTCCTAGCTTCCCTGTAAATCAAGTGTACATGCTCTCAACATATCCTCAAGAATCTGGATAGTCCTCTCAGATTGCCCATCTGTCTGAGGGTGATAAGCAGTACTGAAACTCAGTTGCGTGCCCATAGCTTTTTGCAAACTCTGCCAAAATCTGAAAGTAAATCGAGAATCCCTATCTAACATGATGGATACTGGTATGTCGTGCAATCTGACGATCGCACCAATGTAAAGTTGGGCAAACTTGTCCATGTCATAAGTCATCCGAACTGGTAGAAAGTGAGCTGACTTGGTCAGTCTGTCAACTATAACCCATATCGCTTCATGACCTTTAGGCGCCCTCGAAAGTCCTATAACAAAATCCATGGTAATGTGCTCCCATTTCCATTCTGGAATAGATAGTGGCTCCAGCAACCCAGATGGCCTCTGATGTTCTGCCTTAACTTGTTGGCAAGTTAGGCACTTCTCTACATAGTGAGCAATTTCTCTCTTCATGTTGTTCCACCAGTACGTGGTCTTCAAGTCTTGGTACATCTTGGTACTTCCAGGATGAACTGTATAGGGCGTATTATGGGCATCATCTAGAATTTCTTGCTTTAAATCAGGTTTGTCTAGTACCCAAATCCAGTCACCAAAACTAATAATTTCATCTTTCTTGATGACATAATCCATTCTCTTGTTGAACTTCTGTCTTGATTTTCTCTAGGCAAAGGTCTTCAGTTTGGGCAAACAAATATTGCCTAGGTACATATCTAGGTATTACTTATAGATAACTATAGGTATAAATTCGAGTAATACAAATATTAATTCCAACAGTCAAGTTAGTTATACTAGACTATCATAACTATATAATATAAATTATCAGTTATATTTCTTAATATAACATATTCTATATTCAGACATAACATTAATATAATTAAGTTATTATTACAACCAAATCAGTCTTAGTATATATGTGGAGAACTTTGGATGCATAGAGGCCTAGTACTTATCTCCCTATTTGTTATACATAATATAACAACTAAGTTACTGATATTTATTGAATAATATAAGTTATATATTATAGTATGTCTATACATAATGTATATATTCATAAATTTGAATATTTTCTTATATTTGTACAGTTATATTATGATATTATCAAGAAAGAGTCTATTTAGTTTACCATAATATATTAAACTAAATGTATTATCACCTACTAGTATTATAAGTAAGATAAATAATTTTCACATAGCCACCTAAACTGACTAATCAGTTCCTTCCCAAAGAACAAAAATGTCCATGGGTAGCCATAGCTATCTACACAAAAAATTAATGAATTATACAATAATAGGTTTCATCAAGAGATAGTCCTAGATATACATGATTTATGGTGAAGAACTTGTGTCTGTACGTTATGCTCTTCTTAATTAGATTCTGTTTGATTTAGTGATTTATGCAGCAATAGAGACTTGCTTTTTTTTTTTTTTCTTGTTTTCCTATGCCACCAGTCTCTAGGTCCAGTTGTCTAAACTTTTGGTCTGATACCATGTTGTAACGACCCAAACCCGTGATAAGGGTATGAGTACAACCCTCGTGGGCGGTGATCTTGTGATCGGTTTCCTAGGGTGAGACATGTGTTCAGTGGCATGTCTCCGTTGTGTACCCTGGATGGTGATTCTCTTAGGATGCAGGCCCGGGGCACAATGTGAAGCTAAATGCCTACGGGTCCTACTATGGTTGCCATTGGCATAGTGTGAGGATCCATCCTCCCGGGGGAAACTGAGCGCGTTCTATGGCGGCACTCTTTTTGGGTTTTGGAGGTGTTTTGGGGTTATGCTTACCGGTTGGAGAGAAAAAGAATGCATCTTCTCAGGGGTATGTTGATTTATCAAGGGATGGGGGTCATACAATTAAATGAAATGGAGTCACCACCTAGGATTAGGGCCTAGAACCCATTGGTGTAGCCCTATGAAGGGCTACGAGACTTCGTTTGGTCTGGTCAAAGATTCGGGGTAAGTAGTCAGGTTACGAGAGTTGGAAGGTGTTAGGCACCCACCTCGCCCAAGTAAATCGGTCTTTCTACTAGATGCTGGTTTTTGAATATTCTCCCTTTATAGATGTCCTATTTCCACATGTATAGCTAAATGATGCACAAACTGCTTAAAGTTAAACTAATCTAAATTAATTACTATACAGTACACAAGTTTAATTTAAAAGTTTACATTGTTATGAAATTAAACTGCGATGAAAGAATTAAATACCTGTATGCTTTAAACCAATGCAATTATACGGGATAGATTGCGTCCCACAACTCAGGTGGAGGCAAAAGACTGGCTTTGTCCTTCGTCGAATAGAGTAACAACGTCAAAAAGTAATCGCCCGGATGTCGGGTAGAGTAACGGCTCATAAGTGTCAGGCACTAGGACCTCAGATAGAGTAACGGGGTCAAAAAACTTTGGAAAATAATCACCAAGATGTCGGACAGAGCAACGGGTTCAGAAGTGTCGGACACAAGGACCTTAGACATGGTGACTAAGCCATGGGAGACTTTAGGGGTTTGGGCAAAAATGGGTTAGGGAAGGTGAATCCGGGGGACCTGAACTCCGGACAGAGGGACGAGGCTTGAAGGCTCAAAATCTGACTAGGAAAAGGCCCCGAAACTAGGAAAAAAAGGAAAAAAGGAAAAATTGAGCTCTGGGGGTGCTCCCTCTCCTCAACTTGGAACATGTTGAAATGAGAGGTGAAGGGGGGTATTTATAGGCAAAAATTAGGTCTGGCAGCACTGTGGGACGAAAATTTGAAAAAAAATAAATTTGGGTCCCTGCGGGGTGTCGCACCGCAGTTTCGCGCAGGGCTACTGTGTGGGGCCACAAGTTTTTTTACCCGGGGAATCCATACGGGGCCATGGTTTTTTAGGTGGGGCCACCATGTGGGGCCACGGTTTTTATAAGGGGCCGCACCAAGGATACTAGGGGCTGTGGGTGCCTTCGAGGTGGAACAGGGGTTGTTTGGATTACTCTAAAAAAAATGGAGAGGGCTTTGCCAGTCTTTCACGTCCGGTTGTCGCCATTGCTGGGGGGTGACAAAATTCAGCATCTACAGTTTGCCCTTCTTTTGCCAATACCTGTGCCAATAGCTGAAGGTCAAAGACAAAAGACCACTTGATTTTGTTACCAGGAGCATGTACTGCCACCACTTTGCTGAAAGGTGGTGGAGTTGAACGATAAAAATTGCGTCTTGATAAACTATGCGACAAACCTTTTGAGCAACTACTACCATCACTTTGCTCATAGGTGACAGTGTTCCCTCGGTAAACTTTTCAGTAAGCCTCCTTGGGTCGAGCAACTACTCCATTACTTTGCTCAAAGGCAACGAAGACCCCTTAGTAAACCTTTCAGTAAACTTCCTCAAGTCGAGCAACTATTATCTCCACTTTGCTCATAGGTGACAACATTTTGAACAATAAAACGTAATTCGCCAAATTGCTCGGTGAATGATAAAACCTATTTTGGTAAACCATTTGGCAAAACTTTTTTGAATTTGGAACGATAAAACCTATTCTGGCAAACCGTCCGATGAAATCTTTTCCATTGAACGATAAAACCTATCTCGACAAACCATTTGAAAAATCTTTTGTTTTGAACGATGCAACCTATCTTGGTAAACCGTTCGATGAAATCTTTTGTTTTGAATGAGAAAACCTATATTGACAAACCATCCGGTAGCAACAGGTGCTCAATCCGTCGATCTAGAGGATCAAGTGTCAACGGGAGATCAATAGATCAAATGGCAATGGACGATCCAAGGATTGGTTGACAACGGGTGATCAATATATCAAATAGCAACGAGTGATTTGAAGATCGGATGACAACAGGTGATCAACTGATCAAATGGTAATGGGCGATCCAAAGATCGAATAACAACGGGTGATCAACAGATCAAATGGCAATGGGCAATCCAAAGATCGGATAACAACGGGTGATCAACAGATCAAATGGCAATGGGCAATCCACAGATTAGATAACAATGGGTGATCAATAGATCAAATGGCAACGGGCAATCCAAGGATCGGATGACAACGGGTGATCAACAGATCAAATGGTAATGGGCGATCCAAGGATCAGATAACAACGGGTAATGGCTTTGAGCGATGCTCTACTGGATTCTGATTTTTGAGGGACGCTTGGTAGGAATTTTTGTATTTTGAGCATCGCCCGATGGGGTTTTGACTTTAAGCAACGCTTAGCAAAGTTTTGAGTTGGAGCAATGCTCAATAGAGTTTTGGTCTTAAACAACGCTCCGCGGAAATCTATTTTTGAGCATCGCTCGATTGGAAAGGCATCGTGATCGATTTTTTTCTTGGAGATGTACGATGAGACGACATCGTAATCGATTTTTAAAGAAAGTATATGAGACGGCATTGTGACCGAAAAGGTTTTGCAATTGTATGATGAGATGGCATCGTGACCAAATTTTGAAAATGTATGATGAGATGGCATCGTTACCAAATTTTGAAATTGTATGATGAGATGGCATCATGGCCGATTTTTTAAAATGTACGATGAGATGGCATCGTGACCAAAAGTTTTGAAATTGTATGATGAGACAGCATCAAGATCGATTTTTGAAAATGTACGATGAGATGGCATCGTGACCAGAAAGGTTTTAAAATTGTATAATGAGATGGCATTGTGACAGATTTGTACGATGAGATGGCATTTTGACCAAATTTTTATTTTTATTTTTTTGTGTGCAGCACTGTCGTGCGGGGCCACCAATTTCGCACGGCGCTACCTGAGGGGCCGCGGGTTTGCGCAGGAGGTGCTGTGCAGGGCCACAATAGAGGCCGCAGCACTGCCACATGACGCCGCCAGGCGCACGCCCAAGGCTCTACGGCGCCGCCGGGCGTGAAATTACTATAAAAGGGGGGGGTTTCCTCCTCATTCCTCTCCTTTCCTTCTTGGGTTTTCTGCTTGGAGCTCTACCTTCTCTCCTCTTCCCTTCCTTCTTTGCTTTTTTCTTATTTTTCCCTTGTTAGCTATTTTCCATGTCTTCATTGAAGCGGGGCAGGCCATTGTCGTCTTCCTCTAAGGTGACTGGTGACTTGAAAGCAGAGTGGTATCTTGGAGACACCCTGGTGGACACTGCTCTC
The DNA here is from genome assembly GCF_018873765.1 of Telopea speciosissima. NCBI lineage: Eukaryota > Viridiplantae > Streptophyta > Magnoliopsida > Proteales > Proteaceae > Telopea > Telopea speciosissima. The sequence goes on along the minus strand of NC_057917.1, from coordinate 34,643,816 downwards.
CACAAATGCTGTACTATTTGGGGCCAGGACCGCAAAAAGTTGAGTGGTACCTGCCTTCTCTTCCTTCTTGTGCAACACACATTCTCTTTTGTGCTTGATTTCTTCAGATTGTTATGTAGGAACTTTATTCTCCCAGTCACAAGAAATATTGTCGTACCAATGATGTCTTATTATGGTACCGATAACTCCATCCCGCTATGAAAGAGAGAGTGGACTGGATAGGTCTTGGACGTACTACCCAGGTAGTCTCCCCAAAGCTTAATATGCTAGTAGTTCATGCTCTCATGGACCATTGGTGGCCGTTGACTCATACCTTTCATTTGCCTGCTAGGGAGGTAACCATTACTCCCTTAGATTTCTTCATGATCACTGGGATCCCTTTATCTAGGAGACTTGTTTCGTTGACTCCCTCAATCCAAATGAAATCTCTTGGGGAAATTAGTGACCTCTTGAGTTTCACGGTGACTTCTCATGTCATTTTTTTGACCACTCTGAAGAAAGAGGGGGACAGATGAGTAATCGATGATAGCTCCTCTGAGGAGTTACTAGATCAGGCTGCTAGGAGTTTTCTCCTTTATCTCATCTCCAATGTCCTCTTCTGTGATGCTCGGGGTCATATTGATACTTCCTTTGTCTATTTCTTTGAGGATTTTGAGGAGGTAAGGGCTTACAACTGGAGCGGGTATGCTTACGCCCACTTCTTGAAGATGTTGGATCGTATTACTTTCGGCGCACCTAGCCTTATTGGCTACGCCTATATTCTTTGGGTATGCTTCGCTTGCTTGGCTTCCCTTTTGTCCTCAACCTTTCTTTTGTTCTTGATATTGCTTTCTTATCTTATTAACAGGTATGGTGTTATGAAGTCTTGGGGATTTATGCCCCTTGTGCTCCTGATGAAGCAGCTCCCTACATCCCAAGAGCGACTCGTTAGGGGGAAGGCAGGGTGGTCCTTCATTGATGAATTGCAAGTGCGCCTTCAGCTTAATGACTTGTCAGTCAACCAGGTAACATAAAAGAAAATTCTTTAGGTATTTTTGTCTTTTCTAAATTGATCCCCTTTTGCATTGGCTTTACTGAGTTAATTCTGTTAGTAGATCCACTGGTAACCCTATGATGAGGAGCAGATTGATGATGTAGCTGACCAAGAGGAATATTGATATGTCTCTGCGCTTGTTCAAAGGCAGATAGCCTTCGAAGGTCCAATCGGGGTTGCCCTTCAATGGCATTCTATTCAGATAGTGTCTCGACCTCCTCCTTCCTATATGCATTCTCCTCTACTATCTCCTGATATTGAGGAATTGAGGGCCGGGATTTTTGCATTGGAGATGACTGTGGCTGATTAGAACTATCAAGACTTCCTTTATCGAGAAACAATTTGTGTTTGCTTGACCCAGGAGGGTCCCGTGGTACTTTCTCAAACCTTGTCTTCCTTCGTGGTATTCTTTTCTTCTTTTCTTTGACAATCTCGTCTCTTCTTCTTTTTTCTTTTCTGTAGTATCTAGGTTGTCGTCTGATCCCTGGCAAGTATGGATTGCCCCCTTTGCACAGTTCTGGCGTGAATTCTTGCCCCTCCCATGCTACTAGTGCCGGTCTGCCTATCGCACAAATGGGTGATCTCATTCCAAGATACTGGGGATGGACCATACCTTCTATATTTGATACCAGTCTCCAAACTGTCCTCCTTGCTTGTCGGGCTTCTGATCATGATCTGGGACTCCCAATTCCTTTTGCTGGAGTATGTTACCTCTTCCTTCTTTTTTTTTTTTGATTGATTTCCTGATCTTGGTGCTGACCCTTGTTTTATGCTTGGTATCATCATAACAGATTAGTGCTGAACGATATACCGATATGCGTCGAGCATGAACGCCCAACTCCTAGAGCGGACATATGATATCCAACGGTTGGTGAGTTCCTTCTCTTCTGTGTCCTTTGTCTTCTCCTTTCCCTTCTATGGAATCTTACTCTCTTGAAGTAATCTTGTTCCTTTACCCTTTTAGAGTGGCCAGCTCAATGAGATGAGCGAATCTCAGGACTTCTTTGGGAATCGCTGTCAGCAATACTTAGAGGAGAACAGGTACCTTCGAAGGTAGTTAGCATCTACAGTACTCTTCCCATTGCCATCCATGGCACATGATGATGATGATGATGGCGACGATGGTGATGATGATGCTGAGGTTATTCCGAAGGCTGAGAGCGAGGCTTCATCCTCCGGTGGCGAGAATTAGCCTTCTCCCCCTCCCCAAGTTATTACACATACTTTTTCTTTTATAAAATAGGGAAATTGATTTGTAACAATGCTTGTTCCATTGATCTCCTTTTTAAGTGTGGGGCTAATGAAATATTTTATGTAGTTGAAAAGAGAAAGAGAAGAAAATAGGCACAAACCGAACCTAACTTGTTTAAAAAAACCCAGTACCGAACCGAATCCAAACCGATATCAACCCGTTATCATAAACCGAAACCGACATGAAACCAAACTGCACCGAAACCGAAAATGAGCCAAAATCGAAAAGTTCTATGGAATACTCAACACCATCATGGAAAGTGCCGCAGCCTCTTCTGAAAGGGACTTATTCTCCACAATTCGCCTCAGGATTGGTGAATATGTTGCAAGAGGAAGGACCAATCCGGGACCGACATCATTAATCTAGCCTATTCCTTGGTATTTAGGGAAGGATGAGCAGGCACGTCAGATAAGAGCAGAGAAAATGCAAGTTTGCGCCCATTGCGCTAGAACAAACTGTGATGGGAATGTCAGAACAGGTGGACAATTGTGTGATCGTGGCAGGGGCACAGCATCCAACAATCAGCTTTGGAAGTTGAATTTCTTAGAGCTTGGGCTAGAAGGCCTTGATATAGGGGCACCTCTGTGCAAGTACAGTTTCTCACCATTTGAATTTTGCCATATGATTTAAGAGCAAGAAATCCATGAAAAGGAAGAAGTGGATGATTTCACACGAGTGACACCTAAGCTTCTCAAAGTAGTGTCGGCATTGGACATAGGACAATCTCTGTCAAAAGAAATCTCTCTTATACATATAGGGGGAGACACTGATGATAGTACGGATGAAGCTGATGACATGGAAGTTTATAAAGAATGGATGGAATATGCCGAAGAAGAGCAAGGCCCTGAGTCGGCCGAAGAAGGATTCCACACAATGGAGTGGGTAAACAACATTGGGAATGATAATAGTGATGATCCCACCGATCTCATCCAACCAATTTTGTTGAGTGACGATGAAAGTAGAGATGATGAGGAGATATCATCCCCTGAAGCTCCAAGAGGAGAATGGACTGTGTCTAGAGAAGACTTTGATCGTTGGAGCATGAGTATCTTTTATCAGACGTCAGACATACTAGACATCACCACTAATACTCAGGAAATCCTCTACAAGGCCACTTCCCTATTCCCGAATTTGGTGTGCAGTAGTTTTGCAACACGATGTGAAAGGCTAGTAATGCCAAACGAAAATGACATACTTGCTCGGACTCTACATAAGTTAAAGAATATGGCTTGGCTGGCCAATGCCCTGGCACATGATCTTTTCAGAGACCCTCCAGAAGATCTTGCACTCTTCTTGGATACTCTATCATACCCCGAACCTCTAAGGAGAAGTGAAGTGTGGGAAGCATGGGTCAATGACATCAATCTGGGAGAATCTCACATTGACCCGACAGATAACATCCATCCTATGGAGATTGACAATGGAGAGGACTCAGGAAGAGAAGATTCATCCAAAGAAAATGAAAGCGAACAGGAATTTGGACCCAGAGAGTTAGACGATGAAGAGTCAGAACGGTGGGAAGAATCTGAAGAAGAGAGTTCTGATGAAAGGGAAGAGCCTTATCGGCCGGTGACATGTCTTGACAAGTACGAGAATATTTGTGGGCCAACACCATAGGATTTACCATTCAGGTAAACAAGAACCGTAGAAATGTTGACAAAATCTAAGAAATGCTCACAAAAATGGTGGTCATAGACGACAAGTATCAAGAGGAACTTCAGCAGCTGGAACTTGTTAAATCGCAGTGGTCACTCCCTCAGGCAGTATGTCATCTAGAGAATTCTGTGAGATTGGCTCTAGCCTTGGCACAAGATTTGTGCGGGACTCCTCCTTCCTCCCCTAACCGCGGGAGTAGGGAATACTATGAATGGGTAAAAGCGCATGACGATTTCATCCTTTGCCATGTCAATGAAGAAAGATTGACTAATGATGCGATAGGGAATATTCACCCAGTCATTTTAAGTCCTAAAGAGAGTTCAAAGTCCAACACTGGAAGTTCTGATTCTCAAGAAGAAGAGAAGAATTACAACTTCTACAAGTCTTTGGCCGAAGCAAAAAGAATGTACCAAGCGGCTTTGAAGACTTTCCAGGCCATAAATCTGCCGATCCCTGAGGATCCAGCAAGCCCTGATCATCATCTTATGGTCCAGTAGATTACCAAGAAGCAAGAATCTTTGTCTGAAATCCTAGGCCAGGCTTAGAAATTTATCGCAGCCATGGCAAATAAAGAAATAATAAACCAAGAGTCAAAAAAGGGGGGTCACTCAAAAGGCACTATTATCATCACAAATAGCGATGTGGAAGAAGATAGTCTTTGCCCAATCGAGCTGATCATCAAAGAGAGAAACCCAGAAGTTATGGAAACCAGAAGTGGGAAGAATTTTAAGAACAAAGGGTTAACGGTGGAAAAGTATCAGCCTAGTCAGCCAAGGCCAAGTGTTGAACCAAAAAATCAAGTGATGGACCAATTAAAGAAGGCCCAAGCCAACATCTCGATCTGGGGGTTGTTAATGGCTTTACCAACTCACCGAGAGGCAGTTTTGAAAGCTCTTACCAAGATAAGGTACCCATAGAAAAGGGACCAGAAGAACTGTCTCACATAGTAGGGGCTACCTATGCTGTCTAGTCACTATTTTTCTCAGAGGAAGACTTACCCACAAGGGGAAAGAATCACAATAGGGCTCTTTACATCACCGTGAAGTGTAACAAAAATCAAGTCCCTCAGGTTTTAATTGACAATGGATCCGCCCTCAATGTCATGCCTCTAAGGGCTGCAAAGTGCATAGGTTTACCCCTTGACAAAATGAAGCCGTCAAGCCAAACCATCAGGGCATATGACAATTCCAGGAGGGAAGTAATCAAGATTCTCACCACTGATATCAAGGTAGGGCCTGCTTGGTTTACTATAGATTTCCAAGTCATCAATATTCAAGCATCTTTCAATATGCTGCTTGCAAGACCATGGTTACATTCAACAGGAGTCCTAGCATCAAGTCTCCATCAGAAGTTGAAGTTCGTACATGATCAAAAAGTGATTACCATTTTCAGAGACCCAGAGATGGTACATACTTTGGCTAATATAGAGGTGGGCCATTTGCCCCCTACTAGAGGTGCAGTTAGGAGGGTTTGAAATTGGAAATATTTGCATCATATCTGTGAAAGAAGAAGAGCCTGTCCCAGCGAAATTTCCGATGACATGGAGTAAGGCCTCTGTGAAGATCATGAAGAAAATAAAATATTTTCTAGGGCTAGGATTGGGAAAGAATCAGCAAGGAATTTTCACATTTCCAAAGATACAAACCAATACCAACCGTTACGGATTAGGTTTCGATCCAAGAAGGAATCTGAAGAAGAATACCTTGGAACAAAGAAATAATGCAGCAAGGAGCGTTCCTTACTTCAAGACCCTGAATGGTTACTTCGTGAAAGAAGGAGAGAACTTTCCCCATTGCAGAAACCGTGGGCCATGGTTTGATCAAGAGAAAGGCCAACTTCAGCCGGGGTTTGAGATATTCTTCAAAGATGAAGTAGACTGGATGGCCATGGAACTAGACAAAGCAAACAGTGATGGAATCCAAGAAGATCAAGGGATTGGTGGGCTGTTCGAAATAGCAGTAATCATTGAGGAAGAAGAAGGGCCAGCACCTCTGCTTCTCATACGACCTCTTCAAGGATCCACAGCAAACTGGGCAAGGATGACAAAAAATTTCCATATTAATGAGTCTAAAGGTGTAGCTAGCTCTGGTTTAGTCCTGTCTGAGTCTATTTCTGAGTCTGTATTTACTTTCCCAAAAGAAATTGGAAACTTCCAGCCTATTGAGTCCGTTTGTACTCCTCCTCTTATCATGAATGAAACTGCTGATTTCGAGTACGATTCATCTTCTTCTACTTCTTCTTCTTATTCTTCTAAAGATGATAATATTCTCGAACATTATAAATTGTTAGAACAATTGGAGCAAAGAAGAGCTCAACCCGTCCGAGAGGACACTCATCTCATAAATCAGAGAACTGACCAATGCCCTCGAATGATCAAGATTGGTTCTTCTCTCAATAATGACAAAATATCCTGAATGACCTCTCTCCTCAAGGAATTCGAGGAAGTCATCGCCTGGTCCTACAACGACATGCCTAGCATTAACCGAAAAATTATGCAACACAAGCTACCTACATATCCAAACGCTTGCCCTGTCAAGCAGAAGTCGAGGAGGATGTGGCTAGAATGGAGTGAGAAAATCAGGGAAGAAGTCATCAAACAATGGAATGCATGATTCCTCCAAGTGACTCAATACACTCAATGGTTGTCCAATATCATCCCAGTTCCTAAGAAAGATGGGAAAGTCAGAAAGTGTGTTGATTTCTGCGACCTAAACAAGGTCAACCCTAAGGACGATTTTCCATTGCCCCACATCGACATATTGGTCGACAACACTGCAGGCCATGCTTTACTATCATTCATGGATGGTTTCTCAGGCTACAATCAAATCAGCATGTGTCCGAAGGATTGGGAAAAGACAACATTCACCACACCATGGGGAACATTGTGCTACAAGGTGATGCCTTTTGGATTGAAGAATGCTGGGGCCACATACCAAAGAGCAACCACGGCTATACTGCATGACATGATACATAAAGAAGTGGAAGTATATGTCAATGATATGATAGTCAAATCCATTGATCGACGAGGTCATTTTGTAGCTCTAAGAAAATTCTTTGAAAGAATAAAAGAACACAAGCTGAGGTTAAACTGTGTGTTTGGAGCAAAAGCAGGCAAGCTGCTAGGATTCCTTATTAGTGAAAGAGAGATAGAGGTGGATCCTGGCAAGATAAAGGCCATCACAGAAATGCCGCCACCAAGGACGAAGAAAGAAGTGCGACGCTTTTAGGCCACATCCAATATATCAGCAGATTCATATCCCACTTAACAGCGACATGTGAACCCATCTTCAAACTTCTAAGGAAGAAAGAACCAAAAGAATGGAATGATGAGTGCAAGGATGCCTTCATGAAAATCTAAGAGTATTTGCTCCGCTCCCCTATACTAATCCCTCCAACGCTGGGTGAGCCCTTGCTTTTGTATTTTTCGGTGGAGGAAGTATCGATTGGATCAATGATGGTACATATTGATAAGAGAGATGGAGAAGAACATGCAATTTATTACTTAAGCAGAAAACTCCCAAAGTACAAAACTCGCTATACTCCAATAGAAAAAACATGCACCTCTCTGGTTTGGGTAACTAAAAGGTTGAGGCATTACATGATATCACATCCGGTCAAACTTGTTCCAAGGATGGATCCAAGCAAGTACCTCTTTGAGAAACCAGCATTGACCGGAAGGATGGCCGAAAAAAAGTAAAGGGGCGAGCAATCTCAAACCATCTGGTAGCATTTTCTGTGAAGACTGATTCACGACCAACAGAGGATTCCTTCCCAGATGAAGATTTGCACTTTATGGAAGAAGATTATAAAGAATGGCAATTATATTTTGATGGAGCTGCAAATCAAAAAGGGTTTGGGGCCGGAGTATTACTCGTAACCCCAGAGGACTTTTACCTACCAATGGCATTCCACCTAGAGTTCAATTGCACCAATAACATCGCGAAATATGATGTCTATGTCATTGGTCTAGAAATGGCCTTATCGGTGGGAATAGAAAAGATCAAAGTCTTCGGAGATTCTTCGGTCGTGATTTGTCAGACTCAAGGGAAGTGGAGAACCAGGGACAAGAAGCCGAAGCCCTACCAAGTATATTTGGAGTAGGTGGCTAAATGCTTTAAAGAAATTTCTTTCGAATACTTTCCCAGAGATAGTAATCGGTTTGCGGACGCCTTGGCTACTTTAGCCTCTATGGTAGAATGTGATCCTCAGGATAGGATTCAGGCTTTTTTGGTAGAAAGGAAAACTATCTCGGCATACAGAGAGCCAGTCAATATGCTCACCGAGGATGGAAGACCCTGGTACGCCCCAATAGTTGATTATATCAGATAAAGGAGGTACCCTGAACATTTCACAGAGGGGAAGAAAAGGCATCTGCTGAAATATGCCACTCAATTCATCCTCCAAGGAACCATGCTGTATAAAAGCTCTTATGATGGCATCCAACTGTTATGTATAGATGAGGAACAAGCTCAAACCAGTATGAAAGAAATCCACCAAGGGATCTGCGGACCACATATGAACGCAAAAATGCTTGCCAAAAAGATTCTCAGGATGGGGTATTATTAGGCAACAATGGAAGCTGATTGCATTGCCTTCGTTAGGAAATGTCATCAATGTCAGATATTTGCCAATATAATCCATATTCCTCCAACAGAGTTGCATTCATTGAATGCCCCTTGGCCATTTTCTACTTAGGGAATCGATGTAATTGGAAAGATAACCCCAAAAGCCTCCAACAGACATGAGTTCGTGCTGGTCGCCACCGACTATTTTACTAAGTGGGTAAAGGCTCAATCTTATGCGGTCTTGATTGCCACTAAGGTGGCAAGATTCATAAAAGAAAACATCATTTGCAGGTAAGGTGTACCTCAACAATTAATTTCGGATCAAGGCTTGCATTTCCAAGGACAAGTGGAAGAACTCTGTACCAAATTCGGCATTGAAAGGCAAAGGTCCACTACTTACTGACTTCAAACTAATGGAGCAGTCGAAGCGGCCAATAAAAATATAAGTCATATTACAGAAAATGGCAGATACACATAATGATTAGGCTGAGAAGCTCCCATTAGCCTTATGGGCTTACCAGACATCCATCCGAACCTCAATTGGGGCAACTCCATATTCCCTCGTATATAGGGTAGAGCCTGTATTGCCTGTCGAAATTCAAGTCCCTTCCCTTTAAGTATTACTCGAAAGCTGGTTACCAAACGGAGAATGGGTGAGGACTAGATATGAAGAGCTCAACCTTTTGGATGAAAAGAGGATGAAAGCCATGGATAACCTCAAGAAATATTAGCAAAGGATGGCTAGGGTATTCAATAAATGGGTGCGCCCTTGAAACATTGAGGAAGGAGACTTGGTCTTGCGGTTCAGCTCACTGACCTTGATGGAGAAGATCTTCAGGGATTGGTCAACATGGACCAACTGAAGAAATATTTTGTCTGAGTTCCTCGAGTAACTTGCACTACGTCTGACCTGATTCCTCTCAAGGGATACGTAGTCAACTCGGCTTGTTCAGGTGCGGTCTAAACCAAAAAACAAAAAAAATAAGTAATAATAAAAGAAGAGGGCATTGTGTTAGTCCATTCTGTGATCCTGCCAACCGGCATCCCCTGCAAATATGGTAGATCCTACCATTTGGCCTTCAAAATTCATTCTTTGGACTTATAGTAGGCCTAGGGTTGTTAAGAGCTGGCTATTAGCTGAAGACTTATTTATGTCCAAGGTACTAATAGGATCCTTGATGCAGGTATTATGCGAGGACCAAAGAAAGAAGGGTTGGATGAACAGTTACGTCAATGGACTCTCCGTATGCGCATGGATGGTCCTGCACTTCTAGACAATCTCAATTTTTTGGTACTGGGGAGAATCAGATGTCTCAAGCTCCATCATGATTTACTCAGAGAAGTATCAAAATGTTGGGATCCTCAATTGCATGCCTTCCATTTTGTAAAGGTCAGAATAACCCCAACTATTGAAGAATTTTGAGCCTGCATGTTGGCACCCCCTCAAGGAAAGCTGTTCCTCCCGATCGTGCAGAGGGATCAACTTTTCAAAACTTTGGAAGATTTCTTCGTTATGGACAAAAAGGGGCTAAAGCAGATTCTTAACTATGACAAGGTGGATGCATTGAAAGTAGTAAGAATCTTTAGCAACAACAGAACTGAAGAAGAAAACCAAGTCTGAAGCAGAAAATGAGCATACCTTTTCTGTATGATTGGGAAGTACCTCCTAACAACTCAAGGGAAGGGCATGTCTCCAATGATTGCAGAAGTTGTTAAACAAATAGAGGAAGGGTGTGACATCGTTCCTATAGTTTTGGCAGAGACTTTCAAAGGATTTGACATCATGAGCCAATCTTAGAAATATGGAACAGATTTCTTCTATGGATCTCCAACAGTTTTCCAAATGTGGTTAATGGAAAAGTTAAGATTGGTGGAACCAATTCTGTGTCCTCACCTCCGACCTATGCACTTTCAAGTAAGAAGAGAAACACGGGAATTTTGCAAGATCCAAGATTGGGAGGAATACTTGGGTAAAAGGACTACTCAGGAGATCCAATGGGATTGCCATTGGATGAAGACCAAGGTGGAACTACCAAAAACGTCAGGATGCAATTATGTGAAATTCATGGGTTTGACTCACACTAGTTTCTACATCCCCTCCTTGGCGTCCCCAAAGCAAGAATAACCTAAGTTGAAGAATTTTAGGGCCCCAAAAGTTTTGACCCAAAAAGTGGTGATTCTATTATCAGAAATATGGAGGAAAAATGTTGTGAACAAGTGATATCAAGTTGATAATTGGATCATCTTTTCTTTCTCCATGTAATTGAATCTATTATCAATGAAATTTGTGCTTCCATAGAAAAAAAGAAATCATTTCAATGTTATTGTACAAATGTATATACATCAACCAAAAAATAATAACAAGAAAGAAAACAAAAGTTGTGTACAATTAATTCTTTCCAAACAAAAAAAAAAAAGAGAGAAAGAAAGAGTATATATACACAAAACCAAAAAAATAATAAATCACTGAGGGAGATAATCCTCCATCGAGAGGCTCGCCCTGGTACCCTCGACAGCATCTCGGTCTAGTCGAAGAGCCTTGATCTTGGCTCTGGTGCGAGCTAACTCGTTCTGATATCTCTTAGAGTCGAGTCGATGCCTCTCCGACTCGGCCTGGTGGAATGTAGCCTACTCCCTCTGAAAAAAGAAGGAGATATACAATGAGAAAAAATAATAAACACCAAAAAAAAAAAAAAAAAAAGAGAAGGTGCATAAATATAAGGGAAGAAACTCACCAAGTGGCGTATCATATTCCTCTGGAGATGATGACCTCGTCCAGGCGTACCGATCCATAGTCACCTAGAGAAGAAAAAGGAAGAGGAATGAAAAGTGAGGGTTTTCGCTTTGCAAACATAAATAAAAGAAAACAAATAAATAAATAAAGAAAATCTGCTTACCCCATCATATGGGATAGGGATGCCGAGGTCGCAGTCTGGCTAGCTGGGGGGCCTCAACTCGATGTCCGACCTACTTAGATTGGCGGGTCTGACGAACCACGGACGGTAGCAAGGGATGTGGTCATCCATACCAGGCAACCGCACAGGTGGGACTCCACCGGAGGTCTCCACCTCAAGGTCCACCCTTGCCATCCGAGAGGCGTGAGAAGACTGTCCCCGCCCAAAGCTCCTAGGGATGAGAGGGCGGATAGGGTACTGCGAAAGAATAAAAGTCAGTTAGCACAAGTCAATAATTTTTCTCATTAGTCAAAAAAGAAGGGTAATGAAGTCTTACCCGAGGACCCTCTAGGGTCAGAGGGACGCAGACAGTCTCTCGGTAGAGAAATGCTGGGTAGTCCCCAGCAGTAGCCAGCTGCACCGCCAACTCACCCACCCTCAGGCACTGGATCTCCTCCGGCTCCAAAAGAGAAGGGGTATGCATCTGAGCTGGAGGGAGATAGGGGAGGAGGCTCTCCTTGGACCACTATAGGGACACCCGCTCTCCCAAATAGAAAGTGAATCCCCACGGACCCTCAAAGAGGATCCATAGGGAGCAGAGAGCAGATGCCAGAGCGAATAGATCCGACTTGGGGAGGTACTCCAGAAAAGAGGGGCGGAGGGAGACCTATCAAACACAAAAATAGTGTTGATGAGAAAAGAGAATGCGAAGTCAAGATCAAAAATAAAAGAGAATGGTTTTGAACTTACATCCTCGAGCCGCAGCTCGTTCAGGAGACCCCGAACTGAAGGCTGATCCTTGTGGCACCCGCTCTTCAGAAGAGTCCCCTCGGACCATCATCGGGCCCTAGGGAAGGTGATGCCCTGGTCCTCTCCTCCCTTGAAGAATTAGCCCGGAAGGACAAGACCTCGTAGCTCCATGTCTGCAAGAAAATAAAAGAAGTTGGTAAGTTTACACAGTAATTAAGTTTTCAATTACTTAAAAATAAAAAATAAAAATAAAAAAGAAAGCAAGAAAGTCTTAACATATGAGCACCCGATGAGGTTCGGCAAACCTAGGACTAGAAAGTCTATCATGTAGAGGAGGTGGGCATAAGCCGAACCTCCCCAATTGAACCCTGTCGCTGCATCAAAATCCTCGAAGAACCGACAAAAGGTGAGGTCGACGTTCACGATCCCGACCATGTCACTAAATAGGACCTTGGGAGCAGATAAAGGAGGAAGCACCTAGCCATCTAATCGTGCTCCTCCGAAGGTGACTGGTTTATCACCCCCTTCTCCTTCTAGACCCACCTCATGGTGGCAACAGGAAGGCCTCTCTGGGTGACCTCGAGCCCCGTCATGTGACTCCAGTAGTCAAGGCGATCCACCTGGTCCTCCGGAGTCAATGCCACGAGTGCCCCTCCAAAGGGAAGCCCCGTGATCATGTAGAAACCAAGAGGTGTGATGGTCACCTCTCCTAGCGGGAGATGGAAGGTGTGGGTACTCGGCCACCACCTCTCCACTAGAGCCCGAATAGTCAGGCTATCTAACTCGTGGATGGGGTAGGCAGCAATGTGCCCTAGTTCGGTCTGCCTCACCCGGGATAGTACCTCCGGGCAAAGCTCCTCATACCAGTTCCTCACTCTCTCCATGCCGCAATACTTCTTCGGCATCGGAATGGTCTTACCCTACAAAAACATAAGAGATAAAATTTTAATTAGATTCTAATAAATTAATAAATAAATAACAAACATAACAAGCACAAGAATATAAGCTTAAACATGACTAAGTCAAAGATGTTGATGACTTTGTCTCGATTTGTGCACCTAAAAATGCCTAAGTCAGTGTATTAGGGTTTTACCTTGATCTATGTGCCAAAAGATAGCCGGTTTGGTATCTAATGGTCTCGCCTCAATTTACGAGCCGAAAGATAACTAGTTTGATATCTGACGGCTTTATCTCGATGTATGCACCTAAAAATGCCTAAGTCTGTGTTTTAGGGTTTTGCCTTGATCTACGTGCCAAAAGATAACCGATTTGGTATCTGATGGTTTTATCTCGATTTGCATACCTAAAAATGCCTAAGTCGGTGTTTTAGGGTTTCACCTTGATCTGCATGCCAAAAGATAGCCGGTTTGGTATCTAATAGCTTTGCCTAGATTTAAGTGCCGAAAGATAACCAGTTTGGTATCTGACGGCTTTGTCTCAATTTGCGCACCTAAAAGTGCTTGAGTCGATGTTTTAAGGTTTTACCTTGATCTGCATGCCAAAAGATAGCCAGTTTGGTATCTAATGGCCTCGCCTCAATTTATGTCCCGAAAGATAACCGGTTCGGTATCTAATGACTTTGTCCTGATTTACGTACCTAAAAATGCCTAAGTCGATGTTTTAAGGTTTCGCCTTAATCTGCATTCCAAAAGATAATTGGTTTGGTATCTAATGGCCTTACCTCGATTTATGTGCCAAAAGATAACCAGTTTGGTATTTGATGGCTTTATCTTGATTTATGCACCTAAAAATGCCTAAGTCGGTGTTTTAAGATTTTGCCTTGATCTACGTGCCAAAAGATAGCCAGTTTGGTATCTAATGGCCTCACCTCGATTTATGTGCTGAAAGATAACTAGTTTGGTTTTTGACAGCTTTGTCTCAATTTGCGCACCTAAAAATGCCTAAGTCGGTGTTTTAGGGTTTCACCCTAACATAGTCGGTTTGGTATCTAATGGCCTCGCTTTGACTTACGTGCCGAAAGATAACCGATTATGTATCTAATGGCTTTGTCTCGATTTATGCACCTAAAAATGCCTAAGTCGGTGTTTTACGATTTTGCCTTGACTTGCATGCCAAAAGATAGACAGTTTGGTATCTAATGGCCTTGCCTCGATTTACGTGCTAAAAGATAACTAATTTGGTATCTGATGACTTTGTCTCAATTTGCGCACCTAAAAATGCATGTGTCGGGTTTTAGGGTTTCACCTTGATCTGCATGCCAAAAGATAGCTGGTTTGGTATCTAATGACCTCGCCTCGATTTATGTGCTGAAAGATAATCGATTTGGTTTATGATGGCTTTGTCTCGATTCACGCACCTAAAATGCCAAAGTCGATGTTTTAGGATTTTGCCTTGATCTGTGTGCCAAAAGATAGCCAGTTTAGTATCTGATGGCCTCACCTCGATTTACATGCTAAAAGATAATTGGTTTGGTATCTGACAGCTTTGTCTTGATTTGCGCACCTAAAAATGCCTAAGTCGGTGTTTTATGGCTTTGCCTTGATCTACGTGCCAAAAGATAGCCGGTTTGGTATGTGATGGCTTCGCTTCGATTTATGTATCGAAAGATAACCAATTTGGCATCTGACGGCCTTGTCTCGATTTGCATGCCTAAAAATACCTAGGTAGGTATTCTAGAGTTTTGCCTCAATTAGCACACCGAAAGATAACCGGTTTGGTATCTAACGGCTCTATCTCGGTTTATGCATCTAAATGCCTAAACTGGTATCCGACTATGATATTTTGACTAAGACTACATAATTAAATAAGCAAGAAATACAAGATAAGGAAAGAATGCTTACCGCCCGTGATCGCCCCTAGATGGCGCAGCAGATGTGGAGGGAAGTGTCTCGTAGTGTCGTCCCGACCGGGTACCAATCTACCCGATCATCTGCATTGGTCGTACCCAGCTACGAACCGTGTGAAGACTGACGAGGACGTCTACGGAAGGCCATCTCACTCAATAAAAGCAAAAAAATACGAAAAGGTGGCAGAGTTTCGGATCTGAAAGCGTAAAAAGTCAAGGGGGGACCCCTCCTATTTATAAGGAGGGGCTCCCGTGATCACGGCGCCGTGGAAGCCTCCACGGCACCGTGATAGATCCCCCATGGTGCCGTGGTTGTTGCAACGCTATCGTGATCGCTGCCCACTCCACGATGCCATGGAGATTTGACACAGCGCTGTGGACCAAAAATGACAACGGGACACGGACGATGGACATCACACCTTTTCCCTTCCTAGAACCCAGAAGACCAAGCCCATGGGCCCAAACACATCCTGAAACCCAAAAATGGCATATTTAGGCCCAAAAAGTGAGGTGAGGGGGACCACACTATCCACGGCATCGTGGACAGTGTCCCACAGCCCCATGGAGGTCCCCACGGCAATGGTGTACGGATCTATACCGCCGTGGAGGTTTTTGACGTCAGCAGGCTGACGTCATCCACTGCGCCATGGAGGACCTATCTGGGCCAGAGATGTGGGGCACCCCTTATAAATAGGAGGGTCCCCCTCCCCTCATATCATGGATTTTCAAGGTAGGGACACCCTCCTAGTGTGAGATACACCCCCTTTGTTCTGATTTTTCCTCTTGAGAGTGTCTGTTAAAGTGACGTTCCCAGGCGTGGGTAGATCCTTCGATTACCCGTTCGATAGGAGGGCGATTCCTTTCCTTCGAGCCTGCTATCTCGTCTATGCACGGATAACAAGGAGACTCCCCCATTGCAGCTGTTATTTTGTCCGTTTGCTGATAACAAAAGCCACCAAAAAGAGTCGTTATTCTATTCAAAGAAGCCAGTGTTGGCCCAGTCGTCCGCCTCCCCTGAGCCAAGGGATTATCAAGATCTGAGGTATATCCACATAGAGGTATAATTACTGCATTTTCATTATTAAAATGTAGTCCTTAGTGTTTTACAGCTTTAATGTACATATTGTAAATATAAGTGTAGTGTCTGTTATGTAGCCTCACCGTCACAGAAAGAGAGAATATTCGTCATTCTAGCATCTATAACAGAAAGACCATTTTTCGCAGGGCAGGATGGGTGCCTAACACCTTCCCATGCTTGTAATTTGACCCTTTACTTGAATCTCTGACTAGACCATATGGAGCTCAATGGCCCGTTTCCGTTCATAACCGGTAGGGCTATACCAATTGGGTCCTAGGCCCTAATCCTAAGTGGCGACTCCTTATTATTTTTAATATCTTATGATGCATGACCCCCAACCCCATGATGATGTGTCAAAATGATACCCCACAAAACAAGACCAAGAGCCTGTTGCCAAAAAGGCTGGGGAAACCTCATCGTAGAGGACCACGATACTTACACCAAGAAAAGATCTTCCATTGGTCGTGAATCCGATTCCATTGGATGTGTAGCTAGATGGTCCGAGATTGCTCGCCCCTTCATCTACTTTTGGTTGACATATGTTATGTCAAATTCTGATAACGACAACAACCATCTGGCCATCCTTTTGGTTAATGCTAGCTTTTCAACCAAGTACTTTAATGGGTCCATCTTTGAGATGAGTCAGATTGGATGTGAAAGCATGTAATGCCTTAATCTTTTAGTTA
Source organism: Telopea speciosissima (assembly GCF_018873765.1). Classification (NCBI taxonomy): domain Eukaryota; kingdom Viridiplantae; phylum Streptophyta; class Magnoliopsida; order Proteales; family Proteaceae; genus Telopea; species Telopea speciosissima. The sequence continues at coordinate 34,627,096 of NC_057917.1, read as the reverse complement.
CCCAAACCAAGGCGGTACATGTCTTTTCCAAAGGGGTATAGAGAGTTTTGTACTCTAACAATTTCTCGCTCAAGTAGTAGATTGCGTGCTCTTCCCCATTTTTCTGATCAAGCTGTGCTACCATTGATCCCATTGCCATTTCTTCAACGGATAAGTGTAACAGCAGCGGTTCATCCAACATTGGCGGGACAAGTACTAGTGGATGAGTCAAGTACTCTTTTATCTTTTCGAATGCTTCTTGGCACTTGTCGTTCCATTCTTTTTGTTCTTCTATTCTCAAGAGCTTAAAGATGGGTTCACATGCCGCGTTTAGACATGGTATGGACTGGCTTATGTATTTTATGTGACCCAAGAATCCTCGGGCCTTATCTTTGGTGATGGCATTTCTGCTATGGCCTTTATTTTGTCGGGATCCACCTCTATTCCTCTTTCACAGACGAGAAATCGCAGAAGCTTCCTTGCTGTTGCTCCGAATACACATTTCTGAGTGTTCAATCTGGCTAATACTCTGTGATTCGCTCAAAGAACTTTCTCAGTGCCAAAAAATGCCCCTGTTGGGTGACTAATTTGATAATCATGTCATCCATATATACTTCTACTTCTTTGTGTATCATGTCATGTAGGATGACCGTGGCTACTCTTTGATATGTTGCTCCTGCGTTCTTCAGAGCAAAGGGCATTACCTTGTAACAATAAGTTCCCCATGGTGTGGTAAACATTGTCTTCTCTCTGTCCTTTGGACACATGCTAATCTGATTATACCCAGAGAATCCGTCCATAAATGACAATAGGGCATGCTTTGTTGTGTTATCCACCAATAAGTCAATGTGCGGCAATGGGAAATCGTCCTTGGGGCTGACTTTGTTGAGGTCTCGGTCCACACACATCCATACTTTCTCATCTTTTTTAAGAACTAGAACAATATTGGACAACCATTGAGGATACTATGCCACTTGTAGAAATCCTGCATTCCACTGCTTGATGACTTCCTCCCTGATCTTTTCACTCCATTTAGGCCGCATTCTTCTGGGCTTCTGTTTGACAGGCCGAGTGTCTGGATAAGTGGGCAGTTGATGTTATACTATCTTTGGATCGATGCCTGGCATATCTTCCTAAGACCATGCAAACACTTCTTGGAATTCTTTCAACAGGGCTATCATCTGACCAACTTCCTCCTTATCGAATGAGGAGCCAATTTTAACCATTTGGGGACACTATTCTGTTCCCAGATTTATGAGGCATGTGTCCTCTCAGACAGGCTAGGCTTTTCTTTGCTTTAGTTGATTTATTAATTGATGGTGTTCAAGGATATCCTCATCATCGAAAGATGAATCGGAAGAAGAAGAAGAGGCATACTCAGAATGGTTGACTTCATTCATCATGGTAAGAGGAGTACAAGCAGACTCGACAGACTGGAAGGTACTACCTTCCTTGATTATAATAGACTTACTAATAGATGAGACTAGTTCGGAGCTGACCACTCCTCGAAACTCTATTTCCTAAAACCTTTCAGAGACACTGATCCAGTTTACAAATGGTTCTTGGAGAGGGTAAATCAAAAGATGAGGTTTTGGCCCTTCTTAGTCCCCTACAAAAATTATGGCTATCTCGAACAATTCTCCGATGCTCAATTCTTCTTTGGCAGCTTTCAATTCTACTTGTTCCACTTCTATGGTCTTGAAAGAAGACTTCAAATCCTGGCAGGAGGCTTCCCTTGTCATGATCAAACCAAGGCTCAATGTTCCCGCAGTATGGGAAGTTCTCCCTTTCCTTGACAACATACCCATTCAGAGTCTTGAAATATGGAGATGGTCCCATGGCAGTGTTCACCTTCTTACATTTCTGGTTGTTTTCAAGTTTGCCCTTTTTTTCTTGGTGCTTCATATGCCAGTCCGTGACAGTTGCTGTAAGTTGGAAATTCAAGGAATTTCGAAATCCCTTGCTGATTCTTTCCCAATCCAAGCCCCAAAAAATTTTCCATGTTGTTCATCATCTTCAAAGTTGTCTTACTCCATATGGATGGATATCCAAATGGGATTATCTCTCTTACTTCTAAGGTCGTCACACCGATTGCCCCAATCTCGAATCCACCTAGCTGGGTGTATTACACCCGCACCTAAAATATATCCTAATACCCCGGGCTAAATTAGACTTTTACCAATAGGTGATGCCACAATGGCAATCGTCAACACCTATGACCTTGAATTTAAATTATTATTATAAGTGTACCCTCGAAGTCCTGGAAGTACGGGTTGAAGCCCCAAACCTTTCCTCGAGGTTTAGGCCGCTATAGCAACGACGGAGTCACGAACGGACTCACTCGACTAGTTCCGCTCGTGGATCCGCCCGAGCTGTTACTTACCCTTTTGATTTATTTTTCGGTGGGACCCACATCCCATGTCCCGGATACCATGACTGGACCCTTAGACAATATGAACTCCCACCCTCACCATTAATTAGTTAATTGGACCATGAAAATGGGCCCACAAGACTTAACTTAAATAAATAATGAGTTTCTCTGTTCTAGCTTAACCTAAACAAACCTTAAGGACTAATATGTCTTATAAGACTTAGGCCTAACCCAAACATGTACTAACTAAATAGACCTAATAGATTATGACCTTGGCCAAACAAGCCCTAAGGCCCAATTAAACCCAGAAGACTACTTAGTGTTTTAGGGGCACCTAAACAAACAAGACCTAAGGCCCCCTTTTGACCTTTAAAAGATAAAACATGACTTCATATCCTCTTATCTCTCCCCCCCCCCCCCCCTCCAAGCAAACCGTGGAGGAGACGAGACAAGAAATAAGAAGTAGGGAGAGGAATGAGAGGGGAAGGGAATAAGATGGAAGGCACGCCAAGAAGGCTGGCTGCCCTACCTCTCCTCCTCTTGCTGTCCGGACAAGGATTGAAGAAAAGAAGAGAAAAGGGAGAAAGAAAGGAAGGGAAGGAGGAAGAGGAGGTGGATCTTTAAGGCTGACTAGGGCTGGGAATGGAGCTCCACTCACCAAGGTAAGCTCTAACTCTTGGTATATCGCTCTTTTCCATTTCCCATTCTTAATAGAAGTAGATCCCTTAAGCTAGAGCGAACCTAGGGTTCCATTTGGGACTCAAGCTGATGCTTAATCCTTAAATGGAGCTCTAATGGTAATGACCAAACCCTAGTTAAGGCTTTTATGAGCTACCTTGCAACCATTGTTGCTAAATCCTTGGTTTTAAACCATCAAACCCTACCCTTGGACAAAATGGAGCCAAACCCTTATGAGATCTTGGATCCATGAGGGAAACCTAAGACACCCCCTCCGTGATCCTGAGTGCAGGGTGAACTCCAGGTTCCAAGCTGGAGGAAAGATCCTAAGAAATCTTGAAAAAGAATTTCGACAGACGAATAAACGGATTCACTGTCGTGGTTTCATCCGTCAGCCCATCCAGTGTAATCCCAGTGACTGAGCAGATGAAGGAATGGATTTACTCTGTTGCCTCCGCTCGCAGGTCTGTTCCCTCTCGGGAATGTCTCAGGGATCGAACGGATATAAGGATGAATTAAGATGGCACATCCGTCCGTGGTTCCGCTCACTCTCGGGTGTATCTCAAAAATCGAACGGATGCAGGAACGGATCCAAGCAGAAGTTCTGTCCGTGGATCCGTCCCTCGAGTTTTGACCTTTTGGGCCTGAACGGAGTCAGGGACGGACTCTCCCTATTGCTTCCGTCCATGAGTCCGTCCGTGCTGTCTTGGTTGAAACTTAAGTCTAACTTTGGGGGCATAACATGAGACCCCTCTATACATCTTTTTTATGATTGCTTTTGTATTTTTAGGCTACCCAACTCGTGTGATTCATGTCAACCACAGCGGGTGACACCTGAGTTTGGTGAGTCGGTTTTGGGTATTTTTTTGGGCTTGAATATATATACTAAGCAATCTTGATCATTTTATTATATAAACTATAAGCATTATGTGCATTGCATTATTTATCTCAAATGTGAACTGCTATGATTGTGATGTGATACTGTTCTCACTATTGTATTGGGTGACGGTGTCAAGTGTACCGGTACCGAAACCCCAATTTTACTTATGAAACTTATTAATTGTCATCCTGATCTGTATACGTCGTGCCGTGCTGGTACCCGGGTACTAGATGGAATGGGACGTTGATGCACCCGGCATACCTCTCGGGACAATAGGACTTGCATGTAGTATATCTGCGGCTAGGATTCTTGCTTCCTTATACTATGACCCTTGCCAACAGGAGTTTATGTGTTGGGTAGTCCTGAGCACCTATTGCCTATGGGGGAGAGAGGCTAGGTCAGGGGTACTGATGGCTATCGGGGTCTGCCACTGGGTGGTCTGATGGCTTCTACCGGTGTAGGCTCCCTCGTGATAATTGAGGTTTCATTGAGGTGATAAGTTAAGTGACCCTCAATGTCTTCCGAGTTATCACAGTAGCATACACTTGACTTAGAATTCGTGTGCTAGGTGAAAAATGAATCTAACATTAGCATGCATCATAAATTGTTTGAAATTGCGTGTTTATATGTATGTGCATTCCCCTTTGCTCACTCACTAGCTTGTGAAGCTAACCCCGTTACGCAACCCCTTTTTAGTCGATATGCAGGTAATCTCTTGATGCGCACTTATGGATGCAAATCAAGTGGAGCTGGCGGCTGTGACTTGGATGTCAACGTACACCCAAGAATGGTGCCCTAGTGGTGTGATTTATTTATTTATTTCTGTATCCATCTATATTCATGTATAAACTTTATATTTAATTATAAGGAGAGAAATGAATGGTTACGAATATTGCAATTATACTATGTGTTATTATTAGAGAATCAATGCTCTATATTCACATGATTTAATTAAATTTTGCTTTCACTAACTCTATCATTGGAACAATTTATTCCATTGGGTACGTTCCCCATTGTTATCATGACTTAATGACAGAGTGGACTGTGGCTCGGGACACTGTATCTGTGATCCTGGTAGGTATTGGGATGACACCTGTTGTCTCAGTCACCCCCTTTATTATAAAATATCTTTCATCGGGATGGGGGCGTGATAATGTGGTATCAGAGCAATGATGCTCTGCACCGACCACAGTCTGGCGTAATCTCTTCATTTACTCTCCATAATTTGGTTCTAAATTAAAAATCTCAAGAACATAAATAAGTGTGTGCAAACATAGGAGAAGACTGATTGTGGTGAAATGAGAACCTATAAGATAATAGGTAAACATGGAACCTAGGACTTGAAACATAAGTTGTTAGGTGATAACTGAGTTAATGTTTTGTTGGGACCTGAGTAAGTATAGATGGGCAATCACATATGATAATTCACAATGATCAATGATAAATCAAACATAACCAACCCACAACTATCCAAAGATAATCCAAATGAGAGAAATAAGTAAACATATGAACATATATATAAAAAATCAAGTCCAACTACCAAACTGTTCCAAATTCTTCCTTGAAGGCAGTTACGTCCTTCCCAACCCAAAATACATGATTTTGTCCTTCCCAACCAAAAGGATACAATTCCACTACCAAAAACTCCCAAACTAACTGATCAAAAAAAGAGAGAAAAGTAAAAAAAATAAAGGAAAGTTAAAAAGAAAATAGTTCTGACAACATCCATCCAAAGACAAAAAAAATAAAAGTCTGATCAAAACAACTTCAATTTTCTAAGAGAGAGGAGTGGGCTAATCCTCCACGCCATCGCCACCACCACGGCCGAAAAAGGTGTTGATGTCGCTCAATCCTTTCTCTATGCCCTCGAGACGCTGAGCCTAAGAGGAGAACTGCTTCTTGACATCTTTAAAGCCCTCCATCATCCTCAGGGTCATCCGCCTGATGGCCAACAGAATATCACTCCCACCTCCCTCTTGAGCACCAGAAGTCCCTGCAGCAAATGGACCAGATCCCATGTACTCAATGTCATCATCATCCTCATCATCGATCTCTCCGGGTCCTCCACCCTCCCCGTCCCTGACCTACTCCCCGAAACTGTGATAGTCATAGTACAACCCTATCCTCTATATGGCATTGAACCCAAAAGACCCCTCAGAGCTGGTTTCCTTGGGCTCATGGTCGAAGTCCATCCCAAAGTACAAAAAGATCCGAGTGAGCAGTCTACCATATGGCAAAGTGTTCTTGAGAGTAGGATTTATCACCGCATGGGCCATGTGCTGAATAATCACATATCGGAGACAAATGCGCTGGCCAGTGTACAAGGAGTATGCAAGTGCTGTTGCCATCAAAGGAGGCTGAGTGCTGTGTCCTTTGGAGGGAGCCAAGTTGGTCTTGGCTATGAATGTGAGAACCCGCTGAGAAGGAGGAAACCTTGAGAGATCTTCATTTTCATCAGACTTGTTGTTTGTGAGAGTTCTGAACAATTTTTGATTGTCTACTGGGGATAAACACCTGTTGGGATCACTGCCAAAGGGCATGATAAACCCTGTCTCCCTCTGCAGAAACATCTAGAAGAATCCCCAGCTCCACCTCATTGAAAGCAATTGTGACCCCCTTCACAAAAGAGGTCAACTTAACGCCCTCCTCATCCTCCTTGACCAACACCAGATTTGAATAGAATTCCCTAACCAGTGTGGGGTAATAGAAGTCCGGATGAGTCAGCACACTGCTCCAGTTCAGTCTGCTGAATCTGGTGCCCACCTTGTAAGCAAGCAATTCTTCCACCACCATGTCCCTCTCCACCAAGATTTTCCTGTTGTGAAGGTGCTCTTCGAAGATTCCCTTGATTTTTGCCGATATGAACCTCCTCACATTATAGGCTGTAGGAAGAGCTAACACTATGGCTAAATCCTTTTTTCTTTTTGGAGCCATGAGTGTTTTCCTACACACAAGACACCACCCAAGAAGACAACAATAGTGAGCCAAATTGGAATAAATGAGATATGATTGACAAATAAAATTATGGAAGCAAAATGCTTATGTGATGTGAGAATTGTTAGATGAGAAGGTTATACAAGGAGAAAATACGACATGATTACCATTGGAAATATGATTAAATTAGGGGAAAAGAGACAAGAGTACATATTTATACGAAATCCATATGAAGACCTTATAGCACAAGCATGAAGGGATGAGACTAATATGAACAACCTATGCTTTTGGCTACTTTACACCCTAATCAATACCAAACAAATAAGTGATTGAATAAAAGACCCCAACAAGAGACAAGGAATTATTTAGAAAAAGGGGATGAATTTTACAGATTTTACTAACAACCACATGAACGAGGAAATATGCTTGAGGATATGTCGATGGAATGATTTTCTATGAAATATTAGGGCATATAATGAATTAGACATGCCTTTGAAGAATTTTCCCAAAGTATTGAGAATTTAAGAATTTTACCCCAACCAAAACCTAGAAACAATTCAAGAAATTCAACTTGGCATGGCAAACTTGATAAACAATCTCTAAAATTCTTAGACTTTTAAATTCAATAAAAGATACAATATGCATACGAGAATCCACTAACATAGTGCCATTGATCGGTTAGGGCTTGATTCAACCCAAAAACCCAAACCTTAATTGATTTTGGCATGGTTTTGGTGTGTACATGGCTAGGAAAATGTAATCAAAGGCAAAGTACAATAGCAAACTTGAAAAGTTTATCCCTAATCCATGTGAAAGGAAAAGAAGATGAAAGGACACCATCAAAAACCCTAAAAATGTAGAGGAAGGGAGAAATAGGGAGAGAACCTTACCTTAGGAGTGGAGGAGATCGATCCTAGGGTTTGGGCTTTCCAAAATCCACCAAAAAGGGGTAAGGATGCTTGGACGGAAGTTTCTTGGCGAGCCTTTTCCCCTACGGTTGTGTCCCTCTCTTTTGGATCCAAAATGAGTTTGAAAACTCGTGGCTCTGTTTTTATAAAAATTCTGCGAACGGATCCATTATGGTGATTCCGCCCGCACAAAAATTGTAAGATTTCGTTCTTAAAGCTGCACGGAACATCGAACGGATCCACACTCGTGAGTCTATCCGAAGATCCAATCGCCTCAGTATTTTTATAAAACCTAGTCTTCTGAGAACGGATGAACGAACTGATTCACATTCCACATCCGCCCGTTAGTCCGTCCTGCCTATTTTGCGATGGAACCACGAACGGACTCATAGCAATGATTCCACCCATGAGTCCATCCGTTTTTTTTAGGATTTTAAGCCCAAATTTTTGAGACCTTTTGGCCACACCTATATATGATGATTATGTGCCTATACCCTAGTTTTAACAACCATATTGTTTGGCCCATACGTGGTTATTGTTAATCTAATTGAATGCCTTGCGGTTGAAATATCTGGGTCTACATCAATCGAGCCAGCCAATAAGCAGATGGTAGGCATTAGTATATGCTGTGGCTCCCCTCTTATGAGAAAGGAGGAGAGTTACCCTTGAGGATGAAAATCCGTAAACCCTATGAATGATTGGACCCCAAAGTAATTAGTAGGACCACATCGATATGAAGTAGAAACCTTAATAGGAGTACCAAATGTAAAATTTGTGTCCAGACAGAGCAAGAAGGGTGACAACCTAATGTCAAGCTTATTACCCTAGATGACTTAGTCTGAATGACTAATGGAGACCTTGTATAAGTAAAAGTTGTCTATGACATCTCATAGGCTAGTGACAACTTTAGTTGAAATTTGCTTGGTCCATCTAAACTTTTATTTAGACCAATAGGAGGAGTTCCAAGTCGTATTTAGGACTCCAAAATGACCTAGTATACCATACCTAAGACTAGCCTACCCTTGAAATTTTACCTAGATGACAGGTACATCCTTAGGGATATGAATATAATTATCAAACTTATACTTATGTATATATGGGAATTGAAAATAAAATAAATAAATATATCCCTTAAATCATGGAGTGTGTGGCTAGACTATTCCTCCTGCACTACAAATGCGACTTTGCCTTGACCATACTATGATAGCTAGTTGAGCCCCAACCTTGGTCAAACTAATATTAGGATTAAATTTTAATGAATTTAACAATGATCGGGTTGGTAAATTATTAGGACCTGCTTAAAAGAAATGACTTAGACCGGAACCGGTAAAAGATTGTTGGTTCTCGAAAGAGGACTAATGTGGACTTTCTCCTGTGGGATGGTTGAGTAGTAGGTTTACAAGGTTGTGAAGGCTGAAACTGAAGGATGTAGCAAGACCTTCTCCAACAACAGATATGAGGGTCACCAAATGCGTTCCCTCCATACTGGGAGTGAACAATAGGAGATTCCATCAATATTCTAAATCATTCTAAAGTTGGGTTAGATAATGAGATAACCCGAAGAGGAAGCATTCAAATATGAACCCTGTGTTGAGGACTAGATGGAGTTAAATCCTGTAACTCAAGGATGATAGAGTGTAATACCGACCTGACCTGGAAGATCTAAGGAACCTTCTGTTCCTTGTGGCTTAACTTACTATTGAGGCCCTATTTCCCTAATATATTGTAATCGTTGACCCTTAACCTAATTGAGTCCAGGGTTACTGCAAACCACAACCCCTGTAGTAATGTGACCCTTTAAGGAAGATGAATTGTAAAACCTGACTTGTCGTACCATGTAGGCACTGCCCCACCTTAAGCGGACCATTGACTTAGTCCTTGTAATGGGTGACTAGAGTTGTTGTTATTTAACAGCCCTTACCCATTGAGACTTTTAGGCGCCCCAAATTTTGGGGACGAAATTTTTAATAAGGTTGGGGGAGTGTTACACCCATGATGAGCACATTTATGTGTGAAATCTTAGGGCATAAAGCATACATTTTACCACATTGGACAGAGTTACTCGGTGCTTTCTTGTGCTTTTCAGGTTTTAGGTGAATTCTTGTGAAAATGGAGGAGATAATGCTAAGGAAATGTTTTTAAGTTATTTAGAGGTGTTAATGGCATGGATGCGTAGCCCATCGAGTCAACTTCGTAACGGTTCAAACGGCATTTGATTCCGAGTTGAAACGAAGAAGTTACGGCCGTTTCCGTAACGAAGCACGAAAATGGTCTATAGGGGTTTATTTGTAATTATTGACAGTCAGCCGGGGACAAGTGAAGCGAAAGTTCAGATTCCAGGGGCCTTAACACAATAACCAGAAGTTATATTTCCTGTACCCGAAAGATTCCATTTGGAGGGCTCTGGACAATCCAACTTCAACTTAAGATATCTTGGGCTCCCGAACTCCAAATTGGACGAAATTTGGGTCTATTTTGGGTGATTTTTCGCAAGGAACACAATGGTGAGGCCTATATAAGCACCCCATGCTCCACATTTTCTGAAGGACAGAATGGGTAGTTTATTTATTCTTGAAGGAATCCTAGTCATCACCCTTACTCTCTCTCTCCTCCAACTTCTCAAGGGCACTTCTGGAATTCTACTTGGGATAGATTTATTTTGAAAGATATTTTCTCATCTATGGAAGGTTAAAAAATCAAAGATGCTTTGATTTTATTGCTTAGAGAAAATATCTACAAAGAAAAGATAGCACTTGTTAGAATTGGAAGTTTACTTTTCTAGAAATAGAAGGTCTATGTAAACAATCTTCTCTTCTTCTTCTTTCTATTTTTTTCTTTTTGCTTAGGATTCAAGGCATTGTAAAAGAGGAAGGAGAAGAGAATATTCTCTTTTCTTAGGGAATATTTCTCCTACACTTCCTTCTTCTCTCTTCTCCTGTCTGCCCCCTATAAATACCCCTTGCCCTTTCGGTTGGAACAAGTTAGTTTTTTTTTAGTTCAGTTTTTAGTTAGTTTCTAGTTCAATTTTAATTCAGTTTTTAGTGTAATTTTGAGTTCATTCACTTAGTAAAATTTCTTTTCTTCTTCTCCTTCTAAGTTGTGATTTTTGAATTTTCTAAATTCTAGTTTGCTTTTTGATTTTCATTTAATGGTTGTAATAGGTTTAGTTTATGCTTTAATTTCAATTTAAGTCTTGAATTGGGTTGTAATTTCTTAATTCTAATTTAGGTTTTAAGCCCTCTAGTGTAAGTTCTTAAGTTGATGACAAGACTTGAAGATTTAGAAGAGGAGGCCAAGGTAAGTTTATGAAGTATTCAAGCTTTTCAGTTACATTCATGCAAGCACATCCAGGTTTTACTATCTAAACTCTCAATCTCATTCTCCCTCTCCTCTATCTCTCTCTATCTTCTTCTTCTTCTCCCTCTCTTTCTTTTATTTTTTATATATGGTTGTGGTATGTGGATGCACTTTTATTCCCTTATTTCTTTTTATGTGATTATGAAGTGTGGCTGCGTTTTTGTGATTCCTTCCAATTTACATTAGTTTGATAGGTTAGATGCTCATGCGTTACGACGCCAACTTAATCCCTTAATTTTGTTAGATGCTTATGAGTTAGGATACATTAATTTTCATTAGTTTTATTAGTTTAATTTAACACTTTAATTTGGTTCACTTTGCATTACTTTTAAGTTAGTTAAATAAAGTGGCGTATATCTCCTCATGTTCGACCCGTAGCTACGATTGACCCGTACGCTTGCGGTATAATTTTTAAACTCAACCAACCCACACCAAAAAAATATCTTAATACCCCGGACTAAATTAGACTTTTACCAACGGATGATGCCACAGTGGCAATGGTCAACACCTATGACCTTGAACTTAAATTATTATTATAAGTGTCCCCTCGAAGTCCTGGAAGTACTGGTCGAAGCCCCAAAACTTTCCTCGTGGTTTGGGCCCTAACAGCAATGACGGAGTCACAAACGGACTCACTCGATCGGTTCCGCTCGTGGATCCGCCCGAGCTGTTACTTGCCCTTTTGATTTATTTTCCTATGGGACCCACATCCCCATGTTCCAGACACCAGGACTGGACCCTTAGACAATATGAACTCCCACCCTCACCATTAATTGGTTAATTGGGCCATGAAAGTGGGCCTACAAGACTTAAATAAATAATGAGTTTCTCTATTCTAGCTTAAACCAAACAAACCTTAAGGACTAATATGTCTTATAAGACTTAGGCTTGACCCAAACATGTCCTAACTAAATAGACCTAATAGATTATGACCTTGGCCATACAAGCCCTAAGGCCCAATTAAACCCAAAAGACTACTTAGTGTTTTAGGGGCACCTAAACAAACAAGACCTAAGGCCCCCTTTTGATCTTTAAAAGATAAAACATTACTTCATATCCTCTTATCTCTCCCCCTCTAAGCAAATCGTGGAGGAGAAGAGACAAGAAAGAAGAAGAAGAAGAAGTAGGGAGAGGAATGAGAGGGGAAGGGAAGAAGATGGAAGGCATACCAAGAAGGCTGGCTGCCCTACCTCTCCTCCTCTTGTTGTCCTGACAGGGATTGAAGAAAAGAAGAAAAATGGGAGAAGGAAAGGAAGGGAAGGAGGAAAAGAAGGTGGATCTTCAAGGCTGGCTAGGGCTGGGAATGGAGCTCCACTCACCAAGGTAAGCTCTAACTCTTGGTATATCCCTCTTTTCCATTTCCCATTCTTGATTGAAGTATATCCCTTGAGCTTGAGCTAACCTAGGGTTCCATTTGGGACTCAAGGTGAGGCTTAATCCTTAAATGGAGCTCTAATGGTGATGATCAAACCCTAGTTAAGGCTTCTATGAGCTGCCTTGCAGCCATTGCTGTTGAATCCTTGGTTTTAAACCATCAAACCCTACTCTTGGACCAAATGGAGCCAAACCCTTATGAGATCTTGGATCCAAGAGGTAAACCAAGGTTCTAAAGCCCCTAGGGAGACCTAAGACACCCCCTCTATGATCCTGAGTGCAGGGTGAACTCCAGGTTCCAAGCTGGAGGAAAGACCCTGAGAAATCTCAAAAAAGAATTCTGATGGATGAACGAACGGATTCACCGTCGTGGTACCGCCCGTCAGTCCATCTAGTGTAATCCCAGTGACTGGAGTCGAGCAGATGAAGGAACGGATTTACTCTGTTGTCTCCACCCGCGGGTCTGTTCCCTCTCGGGAATGTCTCAGGGATCGAACGGATGTAAGGACGGATTAAGATGGCGCATCCATTCGAGGTTCCGCTTGCTATCGGGTGTGTCTCAGAAATTGAACGGATGCAGGAATGGATCCAAGCAAAAGTTTTATCTGTGGATCCGTCCCTCGTGTTTTAACCTTTTAGGCATGAATGGAGTCAGGGACAGACTCACCCTGTTGCTTCCATCCATAAGTCCGTCCGTGCTGTCTTGGTTGAAACTTAAGTCTAACTTTGGGGGCATAACATGAGACCCCTCTATACATTTTTTGATGATTGCTTTTGTATTTTTAGGCTACTCAACTCGATGGATAGCTGGTGCCCCGGTGAGATTCATGTCAACCATGCCGGGTGATACCCGAGTTCGGTAAGTGGGTTTTGGGTGATTTTGTTGGGCTTGAATATATTTACTAAGCAATCTTGATCATTTTATTATATAAACTATAATCATTGTGCACATTGCATTATTTATCTCAAATGTGAACTGCTATGATTGTGATGTGATATTGTTCTCACTATTGTATTGGGTGACGGTGTCGGGTGTACTGGTACTGGAACCCCAATTTTAATTATGAAACTTGTTAATTGTCATCCTAATCTGTGTGTGTTGTGCCATGCTGGTACCCGGGTACTAGATGGAATGGGACGTTGATGCACCCGGAATACCTCTCGGGACGATAGGACTTGCATGTAGTATATCTGCGGCTAAGATTCTTGCTCCCTTATGCTACGACCCTTGCCAACAGGTGTTTATGTGTTGGATAGTCCTGAGCATCTGTTGTCTGTGGAGGACAGAGGCCAGGTCAGGGGTAGTGATGGCTATCAGGGTCTGCCACTGAGTGGTCTGATGGCTTCTACCGGCGTAGGTTCCCTCGTTATAATTGAGGTTTCTTTGGGGCGATAAGTTAAGTGACCCTCAGTGTCTCCCGAGTTATCACAGTAGCATACACTTGACTTAGAATTCGTGTGCTAGGTGGAAAATGAATCTAACATTATCATGCATCATAAATTGTTTGAAATTGCGTGTTTGTGTGTATGTGCATTCCCCTTTGCTCTCTCACTAGCTTGTGAAGCAAACCCCATTGCGCAACCCCTTTTTAGTCGATATGCAGGCAATCTCTTTATGCACACTTATGGATGCGAATCAAGTGGAGCCGACGGTTGTGACTTGGATGTTGATGAACACTCAAGAATGGTGCCCTAGTGGCGTGATTTATTTATTTATTTCTGTATTCATCTACATTCATGTATAAACTTTATGTTTAATTATAATGAGAGAAATGAATGGTTACGAATATTGCAATTGTACTATGTGTTATTATTAAAGAACCGATGTTCTATATTCACATGATTTAATTAAATTTTTCTTCCGCTAACTCTGTAATTGGAACAATTTATTCCATTGGGTACGTTCCCCGCTATTATCATGACTTGATGATAGAGTGGACTGTGGCTTGGGACACTGTATTTGTGATCCTGGTAGGTATTAGGATGACACCTGTTGTCCCAATCACCCCCTTTATTGTAAAATATCTTTCATCGGGATGGGGGCGTGATAGGGTGTCTTCTAGAGTTTCTACTCCTACCTCAATGCTTGCCAAGGTGTGGACTATTTCTGGGTCACCGAAGATAGTGATCATCTTCCCTTCATGGATAAACTTCATTTTCTGATGTAGGCTTGAGGCCATTGCCCCTACAGAATGTTGCCAGGGTCGTCCCAATAGCATGTTGAATGATGCTTGAATGTCAATCATTTGACATTCCACTATGAACTGGGTAGGTCTGACTCAGATATCAGTGGTCAAAATTCCCAGAACTTTCTTTCTTGTGTTGTTATATGCTCGGATTATCTGAGCAAAGGACTTCATACGAGTGAGGTCCAGCCCTATGCAGCTTAAGGCCTTGAGAGGTATGATGTTGAGATCTGATCCGTTATCTATTAAGACTTGGGGGACCCGATTTCCATTGCATTCTACTGTAATGTGCAATGCTCGATTATGATTCTTCCCTCCAAGTGGCAGATCATCTTTGGAGAATGAGAGAGAATGTGTGGCATAGGTAGCCCCCATGATGTTTGAAAGTTCCTCTGGGCCCATTTCTATTAGTACTTAAACTTTGTTAAGTGCTTTCAAGACTGCTTCCCGATGTGGTAGGGAGGCCATCAACAATCCCCAGATGGAGGTATTAGCTATATTTTCTTCAGTTGATTCAACACTTTATTTTTTGGCTCATACTTGCCCTAGGGTAAGGCAGGTGCGTTTGGTTTCTCTATAATCAGACCTTTATCTTTGAAATTTCTTCCACTCTGGGTCTGTGATACTTCATGTTCTTTCCCTTTGACAATGAGCTCTACCGAGCATAGCTCATCATCTTCCAGGTCACTTTCAGTTATCACAAGGGTTCCTTGAGCTCTTCCTTCTTGAACAAGTGGCTTCGCTCTCTGCCTTCAAGGTAGCAATCATCTTTTGAGCCTTTCGAAGAATCTTAGACAGGGTTTCTTGCTCCCCATAGAGATGTCTGACAAGTTGGTCATGTTCTGGCTTTCGTGGGCCTACTAGCATCATCTGCTGGATCATTTCGAAGATCTCATTGGCTAACTTTTGAAACCTCATGGCTTCAGATAAGGACTCAAAATGTTCCTCATCTTTTGATGTTTCTTCATCGCTGGGGATTACAGGATGAATGTTCTTTGTGGGATCTCTCATTTGTTCATCCGTGTTGACGTTGTAGAGGTAGAACCTATCATGTGTTTGTGCCCATTTGTGAGAGTCCTCACTTCCACGGTCTGAAGATGCTAGAGGACTTCCGCACAAATCTCTTGCCAAGGCGATCGCATCTTCCAGTTCTTTCAGGACTTGAGGTAATGGGCATTTTTCATTTACCGACTATTGTCGTTGCAGTTCTTCTTGATATCTTTTGTCTAAAAGTACTACCTTAAAGAGCATTTAATGGATCCTATTGACCGTTCTGAGGATCCCTCTTGCTTCGAATGGAAGGGACCAAGCTCTTGGCCCAAAGATTTCCTCATACTGGTTGACAGTAGGTTCTTCCTCCGTTTCAGTCGCTTCGTTGGGTAGTCCTCATCCATTACTTCATCATTTAGACTTTCACTAGATGTTTCTTCATCTGACTATTCTTCAGAAGCTTGATGACTTGGGTCACCTACTTCTCCCCCACTTCTATCAATAGGGTGAATTCCTTGTGTTGGATCAAAATACGGATCTCCGGTATTGATGTTACCGACCCAATTTTCCCATTTCTCTATCATTCTCAACTGATCTACGTAGGGGAAGTCATCCGAGTATAACATAGGATCTTGAGGTGGATTCCCAAAGAAATCCTTTGTTAAGGCAAGATTCAGCCAAGCCATCTTTCTCAGCTCATGCAATATTCTCTAAAGTACTTCTTCTTCTACTAGTAATTTTATCTTTTTAACATGCTCCGCCAAGTGACCGCACACCATGTTCAAGAAGCTACAGGTAGTTGTGTACATGATGTCATGGGCTGTGGATATTAGCTCAAGGATGTCTTGCACTTGATGGAAGATGCTCATGCCCCATCTGTTGAAGCCCTCTTCTTTGATGAACCATGCTCTTCGATTTTTTGGAGATCTTTCTTCTTCATTGCTGCTACTTCCCTCATCTCCAGAAGGGATAGATTGAATGAAATCATTTGGGTCCATTCCGTCATTGTCTGCTCCGATATTGTTTATTGCAGTTTCAACGGAGAACTCATCTTCAGATTGTAATTCAAAGTCTTCTTCTTTGTTGTCGTCAGTATTTCCTCCCATATGGATAAGGAAAGTGTCTTCGGAGAGAGTCTCAACAATGGCTAGTGCAGATAAGGCTTAGATCAATCTTGGTGTGACCTCTTCAATGACTTTCATGTTACCCTTAGGTGGCCCTTCCCCAATGGGTTGAATGTGAAGCATTAGGTCAGGGGATTCTTCTTCATCTTCTGAGTTTTCCACATATGTCATGTGGCTGATCTCATAATCGATGAACCCAAACTTTTTCAATTGCACATCAGGTCCAAGGCTATCTAGCCCATTCTCTAGATATTCCAGTTTCATCATTCGGTGGACAAAGATTACGCCTTTCCCTCGATCACATTGCTTCTTGCCGTCTCTGAACTTTCCATTGCAGTTGGTTCTTGCACAACAGGCACACACCATCATCCTTTTCGCTCCCCTCTTCTGAGCGTATCATCTTCGGCCACGAAATGCTGTTGGGTGACTTTCAATCATCTCTTCTTTGTACATTTCTCTCAGGAATTTACTGATTTTGGTCCTTGCTTCTGCTGGGAGGTCCAACTGCCACGTGAGATGCACCTTATCCCACCAAACTCTCTTTAACTCCTTCAAGGGACCCCCCCCCTCAGGCTGAATCAGTGAGGTTGGGTCTAAACCCGTTGTCCCTTCTTCTAAGGCATTCACAGATTCCACGGACGATCTTGGGGAGTCAGGTTCATCTTCATCAAGCGACCTATTCAGGGTGGTGAATGCTTCCAGTATCTTACGCCACTAAGGGTAAAGATATTTATGATACACTCCATGCAAATTTTCTAGGATTATCCCCACTTGCTCTTCCTCCGTTAGGTGGGGTTGTATTTGTTCAGCTTCTTCATAGAATCTTTTAACGAAGTTGGAGAATCGTTCATTTGGCTTTTGCGTTAGTGGCTCCAATTCTTTTCTTTTCTTCTCACTGTCCTTAGTTTGGGATGTTAGGAGCGTCCATCAGCCTCTGTTCTTGCTTCATGGGTTGAATCAGGACCATTGGATCTTTAAAGGGAACATCCTCTTGTAGCATATTCACCTCGTGGTTTGGCAAAGGGTTCGTAGTTACATTGGGCTGTTGTTCCACTTTCAATACTATCTTCCCTACGTCGATCAGGTCTTGTATGGCATGCTTGAGGTGTATGTATCTGTCGGTCTGGTGACCTTTCTGATTGTGGTAGTAGCAGTGCAATTTTGGCTTGTATCCTGGAGTCAGATTGGCCAAATCTGCATGTCTTGGTGGTATGACATCTAGCATCCCTTCCCTCTTGAGCTTGAAGAAGAGGCGAGTAGGAGTTAGATTGCCAAAAGTAAACTATCTAGGAGGAGCTGACTGTTCTTCTTGGATAACCAACAGTGCAGTGGCTGTCGGCGAAATCTTCTTCTTGGTGTACTGAACAGTGGTGACTGCGTTCACTACGAGACCCTTCATGTCACACCCCAAACCACCCCTGGCAGGATTAGGTAGGTGACCCAAATTACGTAACGGCAATCCGCCAAATCCCTCGGATCTAGAAGCAGTTATTACATTCACGATTCCACATTCGTCACATTACTACAGGTAAGATCAGAGTGCTGCAGATAACTACAATTATAATAATAGAGAAAGCGTAGCAATACGGGAATGATAGTGATATATACATATATATATATTGTGTTCTGAAACATTCCCACCCAGATACAACCCACAAAGAAAAACTAAGCTAACAAAAGCTAAAAGATAGAAAGATATACATACATATATGTACAGGGTGAGATAACTCAACCCCAAAAAGAAAAGGAAGAAAACTACAGCAAAACCACAAACAGAACGGGGATAAACTCCTAATAAAGACAAAAAGGAGTCCCCAAGACAAAAAGCATCAGGTGCACTCTTCAATGGTATTCATCAATGACCACCGAGAATGCATGCATCATTGGCACGACCTCCATCAGGGTCCACACCAATATCATCATAACAACTAGGGCTCTCCTCCTCGTAATGAGCCTCCATGCCACAGCAGTATCGATCTGCAAAATCATCTAAGAAAAACATATACAACAGAGTGTGAGCCCCCACTGAGCTCGTGAGCAAAACATATCATCATGCATGCACATGCAACCACATTCCACATGATCCTACATGATATGCAAGTCCAGATTATTATTAGCCACCTAGCAATACAACTAAGTCAGGTATGTGCTACTACAATCCCCAATATATGTATCCCTAGTACGGGCTTGGTTACCCCTTCCCGCGATTCACCCATTGAGTTGTCAGAGAGGACCAGTCAGCTCTCGCATTCGTTCACCAAGGTCAGCCCGACCAGCCCTCTATGATTAACCTGTAGGGTAATCCATCACAATTCTCATTTCCTTTCTTTTTTGGCTTATAGCCCGGCATATAGCTCAAATTCACCATTCCGGTGCAAACACATTTCTTCTCTTTTTATTTCTTTTCTGTTCTCATAAACACATATGGTCACCCTCACAGGCATCCAACTCCTTAACCCCTGTTGGCAAGGGTGCGTAGCATAGGTGATGAAACTCTAACCCCATGTCTATATGGCATCATATGAGTCAGGTGGTGTCAACTGCATCCCATTCTACGGGCTACCACAGGCCTCATTTCCAAGCCGACTATAGCATCTAGTCTAACATTCACAATCATCAGATAATCTTCACAGTGTTGATCAACAGACAATCATTGTACAGTAACTTGAATAATTGAACATAATTAAATAACACAGCATTTAAGATTTAATAATTTATTTGCTGGTATACAGTTACACATGCATATAAGATAATATTTCACTCACCTGGGTCTGGTTCTAGGAACTCGATTGCAAATTCAGTTCCAACAGCAGTCTGATTGTAGACCTCGAGTGCGGGATCAAATCCTAGATGTAAATCAGAAATTGTCATATTAAGTTTCCAATCTATCTCTAGTAGTCCTAGGGTTAACCTAAGCTTACTGGGTTGACCCGGTGTTCAGTTGGATCTCACTTGGAACTCTCTAGGCCTTGCACTGGACCTTATGCCTATGTCCCGGTGCATCATCCAGAGATGGTGGTCTAGGGGTAAAATGGTCATTCTTAATAATTATACCTAACCCTAGGTCATAATAGGCTTACTGTGCTTCCCTCAGCTTGACAGTGCTGCAGAACCAAGAACAGGCAGGGTTTCCATCACCTACGGGGCCCACTTGGGTTCCCAAGCCATACCTTCAGAAGGACAGATGTGGGGAGGTGCATTTAGGTCATTTCCCACCTTCCCACATGGCACCATGGCCAATGGATGAGGGTCCCTAAGCTAGATATGTTATACCCGCACCCGGGATTATAATTAATTATTATTTCTTCCCCGTGACGTGTAGTTACCACTGCCATGTATGCTAGTGAGCTGTACTCATTAGTGGTCAAACCCAACTACAAAATCATTAACCACAGTATGGGTTTCCTGTGGAGGAAACTATTCGGGGTCATGAGTGACGCACCATGACAATGGAGAAGTAAATTCTAGCCTAGACTTATTTATTTATCCTTTCCCTTGATGTCCTCGAAGTGCGGGCCAAGGTTTGGACTGCCTGGGCTATTTTAGTTGAGTTAGGAATATTTTATTTGTGGGTCCCACTTACCTCGGGAAATGTGTAAGGGACATATGATCCCATATTATATGGACCCCACCCTTTAATAGACCCTTTTTGATAGACTTCTTTCCTATTTAGAACTAATGGGTTGACCCATTTAACTTAAAGTGACCCATTTAATTTTGGTGACCCATTTAACTTGGGTAACCCATTTAGTTTAAGTGACCCACTTAAATCTATTTGACCCAAAAGGAGTTTTGACCTATTTAATACCCAACCAAACAGACCTTAGTAAGGGTCTAAATTATAAATTGGAGCTTAGATTCCCTTAGCCTTTTCATTCCCTCTTCCAACCAAAATGTGGGAAGAAGGGAAATAATAGAAAGAAAGAAGAAAGGAGAGGAGAAGAAGGAAAGAAGGAGGGGAAGAAGAGGAAGAAGAAGAAGAAGGGAAGGAAGGGAGCCCTTGCTGTCCTTCCCTTGAAGCTCATGTCATCCTCCCCTCTTGAAGACCAAGCCAAGAGATGAACCTGTGGAAGGAAGGAGTGAAGGAAGGTGGGTGAAAGGGCTTGGCTGGAGGCTTGAGACCCCACCCTTGGAGCCCTAAAGGTGGAGCTCCTCTGTCTTGGTCAGGTAGGCCATTAAAACCCACCTCTCTTCTTCTATTTTTGGGTTTTGGGGTTTGGGCAATGGGAAAGATTTTACCTAGGGTTCCACTTGGAACCAAGGAAATCGATGGAACCTTTATCCTAGGCTATTGTGGAGTTGTTACACTCCATTGCTAGCCCTAAGACTCACAATCTCATTCTATTTGAGAAACCTAGGGTTTCTACCCTATCATGCTTTCGAATAGGTTCTTCTTGGATTCACCTCTTGAATCCCTTCGGTTGTATGGACCTAATGAGGTCTTAGAACCCTAATAGACCTAAGGGGGAAGCTCCTTTGAAGTCTCCTTACCTTTAAACCCCTTGGAAATAGAACCCTTGGTGAGAAACCCCTTGAATCTTAGACCTGGAGCTATGAGGTTTTACATGTGATTTTAAGACCTAAGAGAAACCACCCTAAAATCACCTCCCTGAGTAAGCCCTTGGTTAACTAGGATTTACGTATGGTTTCATGTTCTGAGAAAAATCACCCATAAAACCGCACTTGGCAGAGACTTTCCTGAGCCCCTGGTTAGCTAGGATTTACATGCGGTTTCAGGAATTGGGCATGAGACCACCCATAAAACCACCCTGCCTCTGAAACCTTATACTTAGGTGATTTATGGGATACCTTTTGGGAATCCTCCCCTTTACTTGTTTAACCCTATTCTCACTCTTTCCTTAGGTTTAAATTTCCCATCTTGTGACGTGTTACTTAATCGCGGTGACAACCTTGTAACATCGGGGCATAACATATATTGTGAGTGGGTTTGGTTATTGTTTGAGCTTGTTATTATTAAAAGTACATGTACCATGCTAGTAGTATATTTTATTAAGCATGCTTGTGCATTTTGCATACTTTTAAATATTGATTGATTTAATAATGTTGTGGTTGTTTTCTATCTTTTGTTAGGTTACGGTATCGGTGAATGCCGGTGTCGGAACCCCGGATATATATATGAAATACCCTTATTGAATGTCATATTAAACTATATGTGCCATGCCGTGCTGGTACACGGGTGCTAGATGGTATGGGACGTTGATGCAGCCGGATTACCTCTCGGGATTATAGGACTTGCATGTAGTATACTTGCGGCTAGGATTTTTGTACCCTTATGCTACGACCCTTGCCAACAGGGGTTTAGGTGTTGGATAACCAGAGCCCGGATTCTGTGGTGTGAGAGAGAGCCAGTCATGGTAGTGATGATTATCGGGGTCTGTCACTAGATGGTCTTGGAGGCTTTGACTGGCGTAGGCTCCCTAGTGACAATTGAGGATTCATTGTGACGATGATTGAAGTGGCCCATAGTGTTTCCCGAGTTGTCACAGTAGCATATACCTGTGACTTAGTTGTGTGTTAGGTGGAAAATTAATTAACATATGCATGCATCATGGACTATGTGACTTGTATGTTTGTGCATCCCCATCCCCTCACTGGCTCAGTGGAGTTAACCCCCTTGTGTACACACTTTTTAGATTATGATGCAGATGGTGGGTATCTCGCGGGACTCGAGGTCCAGTCCTCGAGATATGATGACATTGGTACGGAGAAGCCGGAAGCTATGTTAGAGGAACATGGTGACGAGTGTCCTTGTGATGATTACGCCTACGGACCGTGAGGATATTTGGGACTTGATCCCCTTTTTGATTATTTTGGGGCTTAAAGCCCATGTATAAACATTTACTGTTATACCCTTTTGATAGTTATTAGATGGTCATGGAAAATATATTTAATTACAGTATTTTATCATTAGCCTTGAACATCTTGTAACTATTTGATTTTATATGCTTCCGCAAAACTACTGATCTTTGGAATGTAATATTCCCTTTTCGCATTCTGATATTATATTGCTTTAATATTGGTTATGACTGTGAGTTAGGACACTGTGTCAGTGATCCGGGCAGCTTAGTAGGATGACACGCATTGTCCTAGTCACCCCTTATGACGTATAATATTCCTTGTCAAGAATCGGGGTGTGACAAGATCAGTAATTCTGCCAACTTCCATTCATTGGGCGATGTCTCTGGGAGTTGGGTGCATCGCCCAGTGCATCACCCAGAGTCTTCAAATCGACAATGGGCTGAGATCCCAAGGTTGCAGCTCATGGGCAGTGATCAAATCATCACCCCATGCATGTTAGGGCATAAGGTGACCCCTGGGGTGATCCTCAATACTGTCTATGTGGATTTTCCACTGGGCCCACCACTTGGCTGCCAGAGGCTCCCCAGACAGCCCAGTGAATAGTATCATAGGGTTTTCTCTAGGCATGAATCTCAATTTCAGTCACATGCAAGGTTGTGAATAGATGTAACATGGTGATTCAAGGCTGCAATTACCTAGGGCTAGGTCCCATACAGCCAGGGCTTGCATCCAGGGTTCCAAACAGCCAAGCAACTGAGCATCTGGCAGTGCAGCTGTGTACAGCCAGATTTTGGCTTCAAGAACAGCACATCAGACTTGTGAAATTTAGTAATAATCTCAGATATCCCATGCTCTATGCTTGCATGGCAGATCTGGAGCAGTTCTAGGCAGGTCCCAGCTATTCTGGGCTGCCAGAGAGCAGAGAAATCAACAAACAGTAGAGATCTTAAAGAGGACAGCAGGTGTTTCATGAGTTTTTATACCTGCACAGGTGTGAGAAGCTCGATCCCAAGCTTGGATGCAAGGCTGCCACCCAATCCTTCCTTCTTCTCCTTCCTTCTTCTCCTTCCTTCTTCTCCTCCTTCCTCTCTTTTTCCTCTCTTTTCTTTCTTCTCTTCTCTCCCACGAAATGAATAGTAGCCAAGGGTTCCAAGTGAGCCCAAGGCACTCCTATATAAAGCCCAGCCTTGACTAAGGCCTATTTGGCTGGTTAAGGTCTATTTTCAAAATGCATTCTTTACTGCATTCACAGCCACTCTGGGCTCTCTGGTGGGGTCCACAGTGAACCAAGGGTATGAGGTGGTCCCTCAGACTCCCCTCTATCTATGGAGGGTGCCCATGTCCATTATGGGTGGTCCCCATAATTTAAATCAATTAGAATATGCTGTTTTTCTCACTGGGCAATGTCTCTGGGCCTTGTCTGCATCGCCCAGTGCCATCGCCCAGAGATTGTAGCAAGGCTGAATCTCAGTGGGGCCTGCACAAGGTTTTGACCCTTGGTCAGGGCATTGTCCCCACATGCCATTTAGAGGTTTTTACACATCTTTCCAGAGGTGGGTCCCACAGTTATGGAGAGGAGAGAGATTACCTGGAGTCCAAGCCATGCATCATGCTGTGAGCTGTAAAGCCGCAAGGGTCAGTGATCTACCTACTAACAGGCATGTAGGATGATCCACACAGGGTTTCTTCATCAATCCAAATCATTGGAGTGATACTCCACAGTGTTCTTGGTTGCCTGGTCAGGGGTTCCTGTCCTTCAATCAAAATTCCAGCCAATCAGGAGCAGGGTTTGACACTTCTCTCTTCCTACTTTGTTGTTCTTATTAGAATAAGATCCAGAGGCCTCCTTAGTTGAAGCCCGGGCTTCCTTTCCATTGAAGAGCTTGTCTTCAATTCGCTTTCCCATAGCTATGAGTGCTTCGAAGGTTTTGATGTGCTGACAGTAGAGGCAATCATGCTACTCTCCATGCAAGTTCTCTAGTATCATTTCCACTTGTTCTGCTTCATTCAGACGTTTCCACATCCTAGACGCCTTCTCGCGGAACCTCATAATGAAATTAGAAAATCCTTCGCCAACTCCTTGCCTTAAGGTTTCCAACTCACAGCTAGTGATTTCTACCTCAGTGTTGTAAGAATACTGCTTGGTGAACTCCTTCACCACCGCCGACCAGGTTTGAGTTTGACTCTGGTCCAATTGAGTGAGACACCTCAGAGCTGATCCAGCCAATGAGTAAAGAAAGGCCTAACCCATTTGATTTTCTGTAAGCTCCCATAACTTGGCCACAGTGATGAAGATCTTTAGGTGGGCTTTGGGGGCCCCTATCCCATTGAATTTGTCAAGCTTCCATTTGAAGTCTTCAGGTATTCTTCCCATCGGGAAGAAGACTAAATCATCTTCTAGCTTTGCTACTACTTTCCCTTTCACAATAATCTCCATTTTTTTAACTTTCTCTCTCATCTGTTTCTCTCTTTCAATATCAGGGGGATTCAGTGGGGATGTTGATGACCACAACTTATTCCTCCTCTATCAGAACTTTGGGTTGTACTCTGGGTATTGGTATCACCCTAGGTTCTCCAGGGATTTGTGTATTGTCCCCTTGAGGTTGACTTTGCATTTCCTGAACCATCTGTGTAACTAGCTGCTTCATCTCAGTCATCTCTCTTCGCATGCTAATCATTTCTTGACTCAAAACTTCTTCTAAAGAGTCGGCCTCTGGTGGATCTATGGTACTCGTAAGAGGAGGTGACCTTACTAGTCTCTGCCTTCCAGCACTAGAAGATGGGCAAAGACTTCTATTGGATGAAGAGGATGGAGACTGGTGGAGGTCGGTCCAAGTTAACCGGCTGGCCTGACAGTCCCAAGTGGGCAACAAAGAGTTCTTTCATTACAGAATTATGCCTTGCAAAGACGAAAGATTATTTTAGGATCTTAAGTGACAAATAAATTATCATTTTTTATCTTATTTTTTTTAATTTTCTTTATATATGTATATGTACATATTTATGTTTTGGTTTACAAAGCAAATATACAAACATATACATACAAGCAGTGGTTGGGTAGCATAATGATCCGTTTCTGACCTATTAGCTCCATCTTACTCTGGTAATTAGTAGTGAGATCTTCATCAGACTTTTGAAATGACCTAGGAATGACTCCTATGGCCCTGTAAGTTGATATAATCTCTCTAATCCTTCCTTGTTCGATGGCTCCTAAAGATTGAATTAGGATCGTTATGAAAAGGCCTTCTCAAGGATTTCCAGGCAGTCTATCCTTTGTTAATATAGAGTACCTTCCATTTTGGGATAACCAAAGCTCCATTATTGACATAATATTCTGGGCAGTGTATCATTTTTTGAGGGACTATCGAGGCTACTTTTGTTTTTTTGATACACCGCCTTGAATGATTGTGTCGCTTTTATCGAGGGTCTATTGAGGGACATCTGAGGGACAAATAGAGCTCTTTCCCATGATAGGAAAACTACATTAAGGAGGATATACTACCAAGAACCTCATTTTCAGCCCCGAAGGGTAGCTACATTAGTTTGTGGTGTATCCTAATCACATATGGTCTAATTTCCTACATGATGCATGCAATAGGTAGGCTGATAGGACAGAACAAGGTTACCCTTGACAGAACTGATATACCTATTGCTCGTGGTCGTGAATTGCCGGCACGTGGTTCTTTTAATATACCTGGAGAGTAGGCCACACAATCTCAGAGTAATCAAGCTAGTGCCCACCACGACACACTAATGAATACCCTCGTCAATGATTCTAAACTCGTACAATAAATATCAAGGGATGTGGCTTAGCCGCAAATTACCCATATCTAAATATGGGGTCCAACGACTAATCACAGGGTTGTGTGTTTCCATGTCGTGTGTGTGTGCATGATAGTGGTGCCGGAAGCGGGTATCATCCGATCTCAGAGTACTTAGTATGATGTGCCCAATCTCCCCGAGGGTAGAGGCACAACAAGGAGTACCCTCATCGTTTGATTTCACTTCAAACACGATGCATGATGCAGTTAGCACATAAAAGGGGTTAGCCAAACAATTTATCAATCAAACAATGCAGAAGGGAGAATATTCTTGCATTGAATGGTAACATCTAGTAGTGAAAGCTTGACCATCAATCCCTAGTAGAGTCGCCACTGTGAGGATCCATCCTCCTGAGGGAAACTGCACCCGTTCCATGGCGGCTCTCTTTTTGGGTTTTGGAGGGGTTTTGGGGTTATGCTACTCGGTTGGAGAGAGAAGGAATGCATCTTTTCAGGGGTATGTTGATTTATCAAGGGATGGGGTCATACAATTAAATGAAATGGAGTCGCCACCTAAGATTAGGGCATAGGACCCATTGGTGTAGTCCTGTGAAGGGCTACGGGACTTCGTTTGGTCTGGTCAGAGGTTCAGGGTAAGTGGTCAAGTTACGAAAGTGGGAAGGTGTTAGGCACCCCCTCACCCGGGTAAACCGGTCTTTCTACTAGATGCTAGTTTTCAAATATTCTCCCTTTATAAATGTCCTATTTCCACATGTACAGCTAAAACGATGCACAAACTGCTTAAAGTTACATTAATCTAAATTAACTACTATACACTACACAAGTATAATTTAAAAGTCTACATTGTTACTAAATTAAAGTCCGATGAAAGAATTAAATACCTATACACTTTAAACCAATGCAGTTATATGGGACGGATTGCGTCCCCCAGCTCAGGTGGAGGCAAAAAACTGGCTTTGTCCTTCGTCGGACAGAGTAACGGCGTCAAAAAGTAATCGCCCAGATGTCAGGCAGAGTAACAGCTCATAAGTGTCGGGCGCTAGGACCTCGGACAGAGTAACGACGTCAAAAAGCTTTGGAAAATAATCACCCAGATGTCGGGCAGAGTAATGGCTTCACAACTATCGGACACTAGGACCTCGGACAGTGTAACTAGGCCATTAGAGACTTTGGGGTTTGGGCAAAAACGGGTTAGGGAAGGCAGATCCGGGGGACTCAGACTACGAACAGAGGGATGATGCTCGAAGGCTTGAAATCGGACAGGGGAAAGGCTCCAAAACTAGAAAAAAAAAAAGGAAAAAAGGAAAACTAGAGCTCTAGGGGTACTCCCTCTCCTCAACTTGGAACTTGTTGAAATGAGAGGTGAAAGGGGAATATTTATAGGCAAAAATTGCATCTGGCGGCGCCGCGGGGCAAAAAAAATGAAAAAAAAAGTTTTTTGGGGTCCCTGCAGCGCCACGCCCTGCTACGATGCCACATGGCAGCACTGCCAGGCACCGCCGTGCCCGACCGCGGTGCCACACAGCAGTGCCACACCAATCCCAAAATCCACCTTGCGGTGCCGTGCGGCAGCGCTGCGCCCCAAGCCTCGGTGCCACAGGGGATGCAAAATGCAATTTTTATTGCCCAACGATGCAGCAGATTTTGCTGCGGTGCCGCCAGATGGGATTTTTTCCTATAAATAGCCCCCACTCCTCATTTCAACAAGTTCCAAGTTGAGGAGTTGGGGGCACCCCTAGAGCTTCAGTTTTCTTTTTTTCCTCTTTTTCCTAATTTCAAGGCCCTGGTCCAGTTAGATTTTGAGCCTTCGAGCCTCGTGCCTTTGTCCGGAGTTTGGGTCCCCCGAATCCGCCTACCCTAACCCGTTTTCGCCCAAACCCTGGAAGTCTCCCATGGCCTAGTCACCCTGTCCAATGTCCTAATGCCTAGTTTTTGAAGCCTTCCAACGCCGTTATTCTGTCCGAGGTCCTAGTGCCCAACACTCGTAAGCCGTTATTCTGCCTGACATCCGGGAGATTACTTTCCAAAGCCTTCAGACGTCGTTACTCTGTCCAAGGTCCTAGTGTTCGACACTTGTGCGCCGTTACTTTGCCCGACATCCGGGTGATTACTCTCCAAAGATTTTTTGATGCCGTTATTTTGCCCGATATTCGAGCAATTACTTTTCGACGCCGTTACTCTGTCTGACGAAGGACAAATCCAGTATTTTACCTCCACCTAAGCTAGGGGACGTGATTCATCCCGTATAATTGCATTGGTTTAAGACATACAGGTATTTCATTCTTTAATCGCATTTTAATTTTGTAACAATGTAGACTTTTAAATTACTCTCGTTTAGTATACAATAGTTAATTTAGATTAATATAATTTAAAGCAGTTTATGCATCATTTTAGCTATACATGTGGAAATAGGACATTTATGAAGGGAGAATATTCAAAAACCAGCATCTAGTAGAAAGACCGGTTTACCTAGGTGAGGTGGGTGCCTAATATCTTTCCACTCTCGTAACCTGACCACTTACCCTGAATCTCTGACCAGACCAAACGAAGTCCTGTAGCCCTTCACAGGACTACACCAATGGGTCCTAGGCCCTAATCCTAGGTGGCAACTCCATTTCATTTAAATTTTATGACCCCCATCCCGTGATAAATCATAACCATTGAGAAGACGCATTCCTTCTCCCTCTCTCCAACCAAGGAGTATAACCCCCAAACCCCATCCAAAGCAAATGCGCTCCCCAAAAAGGGAATGCAGCGCGGTTCAAGGAGGAACGGATCCTCACAGTGGCGACTCCGCTAGGGTTTGATGGTTAAGATTTTAATACTAGATGCTACCAGTGAATGCAAGAGTATACTTCCTTCTGCATTGTTTGATTGATAACATGTTTGGCTAACCCCCTTTATGTACCAACTACATCATTCATTGTGTTCAAAGTGAAATCAAACAACAAGGGTACTCCTTATTGTGCATCTACCCCTAGGGAGGTGGGGCACATCATACTAAGTACTTTGAGATTGGATGATACCCGCTTCGGCCACCACTATCATGCACACACACATGGCATGGAAACACACAGCCTCGTGATTAGTCGTTGGACTCCATATGTAGATATGGGTAACTCGCGGCTAAGCCAGGGTGGTAGAGGAGGAAGAAGTTATGGTCATTAACACCCACAGAAGTCCCCCAAAACTGAAAGAGAGAAAGTTAAAAAATTGGAGATAGTTGTGCAAGGAAAGCAGTAGCAAAGCCAGAAGATGATTTGGTCTTCTTCACGATGGGGAGAATACCTGAAGACTTCAAATGGAAGCTTAACAAATTCGATGGGATAGGGGACCCCAAAGCCCACCTGAAGATCTTCATTACTGTGGCCAAGTCATGGGAGCTTACAGAAAATCAAATGGTTCAAGCCTTCCTTTACTCATTGGCTGGATCAGCTCTGAGGTGGCTCACTCAATTAGACCAGACTCAAACTCAAACCTGGTCGGCAGTTGTGACGGGGTTCACCAAGCAGTATTCTTACAACACTGAGGTAGACATCACTTGGTGTGAGTTGGAAACCTTAAGGCAAGGAGCCGATGAAGGATTTCTAATTTCATTATGAGGTTTCGTGAGAAGGCGTCCAGGATGTGGAAACGTCCGAATGAAGCAGAACAAGTAAAAATGATACTAGAGAACTTGCATGGAGAATACCATGACCGCCTTTACTGTCACCACATCAAAACATTTGAAGCACTCATAGCTACCAGAAAGCGAATTAAAAACAAGCTCTTTAAGGGAAAGTAAGCACAGGCTTCAACTAAGGAGGCCTCTGGATCTTATCTTAATAAGAACAACAAAGTAGGAAGAGGGAATGGTCCCGAAGTGAACGCGGTCACCACTAGTCAATACACCAAGAAGAAGATTTCACCAACTGCCACTGCACTGCTGGTCATCCAAGCAGAACAGTCAGCTTCTCTTAGACGGTTTACTATTGGCAATATGATTCCTACTCGCCTCTTCTTCAAGCTTAAAAGGGAAGGGATGCTAGATGTCGTACCACCGAGACATGTAGATTTGGCCAATCCTCCTTCAGGATGCAAGCCAGAATTGCACTACTACTATCACAATCAGAAAGGTCACCAGACCGACAAATGCATACATCTCAAGCATGCCATATAAGACCTGATCAATGCTGGGAAGATAGCGTTGAAAGTGGAACAATAAACCAATGTAACTACTAACCCATTACCAAACCATGGGGTAAATAGAGATGAGGCATACCTACAGTTAGATGAAGTAGAGTAGAGCCTAAATCTTTAATTAAATTACTACGAAGATCAACTATGGAAGTAATCAAAGTAATCTTCATCAAAACCCCCAAGTAAAAACCCTAAATCAAGAGCTAACAAAGGAAAAATTGAATAGAGTAGGTTAATTTTAGCAAACCTTGAAGATCTAGGTCAGGAGGCGATGGTCCAACTGAGTTCCCAAGCTTCTCCTCCCTTCTTCTCCTCCTTTCTCTCCTTCTTGCTCCTTCCTTAGCTGCTCTCCATGAATTTGGAAAGAAAGCTGAGCAATTAAGGGTTTTAGAAACTCATTTCCTTAAATAGACAGCTTAAACTAAGGCATGTTTGGTTGGTCTATGGAATACCCATTTTAAAACTACATATTTCATCATTTTAACCAAGCATACCCCTCACCATGGTCCCACAATGTAAGAGAGGATTTATAAGGGTCCCACAGTTCTTAGCGTTGCCTTAGTTTAGGTTGCATTAGGTCCATGTGGGTCCTACAACAATAAAATGTTGTTTTAGGCATATTTGGGCTGAGGAGGCAGATGGGTGGCTGATGGATTGATTTATTACCTCCCATGCGGCAGATACAACAGCAAGGGCTTAGGGGTAGGCGGTTGATTTAGGCGGCTGATGGATTTGCAAGGGGCTCAAAAGGGTCCCAAGGGCTGCCAGTGAACCCAGCTTCAGCCCAGAGAGGGTTTGAGTTCCAAACATGGTTGTGGTTCCCAAAACATGAAATGGGCTGCCCAAAAAGGTCAAGGACCTCTCCTAATGGTTGGACCAATGGCTTGAGTCACTTACCAAAGGTTATGGGTAGGTCCACGTATGAGGGAGTGTTACACAATTACTACAATTCAAGCTCTATAAGGTCTTGAGCCTCAACCTATGTTGTGTCCCCATCCTAACACATGTAGGGGTTGCCAAGATAGGTCTAGGACTTCCCCAAAAATGGTTGGACATATGGCTTGGGTTATTCACCAATGGTTAAGGGTATGCCCAGTCAAGGTGTGGGTGTTTCAAATAGGTTCAAAATAGGCTCGTTTCAACTAGGCCCGGATTTTGGGCACGGGTGTTACATTCATCTTCTGCGAGTAAGGAGTTGTTGCCAGATAGATGTGATTCCAAGCAAGGAACTAAAACTTGGAGACCCCAACTTGACCCTGGGAAAAATCGAGTTGTCTCAAGATATCTTGAGATCTCGGTCGAGTTGGTGCATTGTTTTTTCAACTCGAAACCTAGTTTCGGTGGGTTTTAGACCTAGTTTGGGTCTAAAACTTGGTACTCAACCTATTTTAGGCAATTTAAACACAATGAAACTATCAGATTTTGCAAAAACAAAGTCTAAATAGGAGTTTCACTTCAGACCCTAGGTTGGTAGGCGACGACGTACTAAAATACCCTACTCTACACATAATTTAGTAATAGAAAGCAATCAAAGTATTCAATTAATGTAAAACAACTTAAATAAGCATTAGAAATGTTAAAGTGTACAATACATCAACTTGATTCACATATTACATCTATGATCTATCATCCCATAAAATGTGATGCACTCACTCGTCCAGAATGAGTCAATCCACATATTCTTCCCATGTCATCATGTTGTTGTAGTATTGTACATAGTTTGCCACAATACTCATATATGTGTTGTCATCAACATATGTCAAGTCCCCTATCTCAGGGTATAGAAGAGTCGGACCAGGCGGTTGCCATGAGGCGTGAGATCCACTGCTACTAGCATACTGAGGCAAGTATGGGTGTGGCTGGTTTGGTTGCCTTTCAAAAGTTCTTCAAAATTGATGTAAAGAACCACAAATCATGCACTAATCTTCCTTTTGGTGCAGCTGAATGATTTCAGCAGCAGCTTCTCCAAAGAAATCCAGCCCAAAAAATGGTGAAAACCAATTGCTGCAGGAGTAAAGCAACCTCTTGGTCGAGATCTAGGTCAACCCGAGATCTTGACGAGATATTGTAATTTTACAACCCCATCTCATCTCGAGCTCTAGAAATACCGAGATCTCGCAAGATTTAGTTCCTTGATTCCAAGTGAATCCAGGTATTTATACTTTGGGTCAATTTTGGTGTTTCAAACTTGAATTTACCTATTCACTTGATCTCACCAATGAACCACATTTATTAAGAAAAGATGATTCTGAGTGAATCTGGGTATTCTCGTACGGATCACTTTCACATGCAACCAAACAAGTTAAAATTAACGAAATCACAATTCTGTAGAAACTAATCTGTAAGATTTACGTGACCAAACACGACCTTGAATTTCGAATGAATATTAAGTTTTCAGAAAATACCGCCACCATTTTGAGTGAATGGGGCTAGATTGAGTAGGTGTAGTAATGAACTTTGCAGCCAGCTGAGTAGTAAAACGCCCATTTTTAGATAGGGAGCAACTCCATTGATCATCAAATTCTGTAATAGTGATCTTTAGAATTTCACCAATAAAAGCAGATGGAAAAAAATTAGTCAGCAATTCAATGTTCCGCTCAGAATGAGAGATGATATCCCTAATCAGATGAGTAGATTGAACAATTTTAATCTCAGGTGGGATGGAAGAAAACCAAGGGTCAAACCAAATGGAGGCTTTGTTCTCTTACCAATTTTAATAGAAACTATCTGTTTCAAAATGGAAATGACTGAGACAATGTTGTTGCCCACGACCCTCTTTTTGATAATACCTTAGGGTTAAACAAGGATGTACTGGGATAGTATTTGACTTTAAAAGTTCTGGCTTTACAGGTAAGTGTCCTCAGTTAAGAGACATCATCCCAATTTTAAAATGAGAGTTTTGTTGTGAGTCATAGCCTTACGAAGGCCTAAGCCACCAGATTGGGATGAATTAAAAATTGTGTCCCAGCCAATTAAATGAAGTTTCTTGTTGGTTCCAAAATCACCATTTCAGGAACGAAGACAAATAGAATTAAGGGCTTTACAAGTTTTACTGGAAACAAGAAGCAAGACATTACATATGAGGTAATAAAAGCCAAAACAGATTGAATTAAAACTTTTCTACCAACATACGAGAGATTGGATGGGTAGTTTGGTAAAAGGAATTAAAAACAAAAAAAAAGTGGAAGCTCATTTTTAAATAATGTAGGAAAACATCACCTAGGAATTTTTTTCCTCTCAGGTTCGCAGCCCGGTACAGTTGTCCGGTTCCTCTCATAGGGGGCGAAAATGATGACTTAACCTCACTCGGGCAGTGTGTTCGGGCAGGGGGTTAGGTCGTCATTTCTGCCCCCCTATGAGAGGAGCCGGACAACTGTACCGGGCAGGGAACCTGAGAGGATAATGATCCCGTCATCTGGTCGTGCGCTGTGGTGAGTATATGTGGCCATAGTTATTAAGTTCGCGTTTTAATTTCCGTATTAATTGTCGTACCAAACCGTATAATTCAATTACCCGACTCTTACCGTATTCTATGAGGTAGCTTAATTCCGTACGCGACTCTTAAGAACAACTGTATTAATACATATTTATGTTTTTTAATTTAATTAAATTAAATAAAAAACTAATCCTACCTAAAAGCTAAAACCCAAAAAACAATGAGAAAACCCCCAGCATTCGTTCTGTTGCACCAAAAAAAAAAGAAGGCTTATTCTATGCTTCTAGCAAACCATTACTCTCAAGCACTCTGGTTCTAGTTCATATCCATTAATTTCAAGTATCTTTAATCTCTCTCGATCCCGTCATCTGGTCGTGCGCTGTGGTGAGTATATGTGGCCATAGTTATTAAGTTCGCGTTTTAATTTCCGTATTAATTGTCGTACCAAACTGTATAATTCAATTACCCGACTCTTACCTTATTCTATGAGGTAGCTTAATTCCGTATGCGACTCTTAAGAACAACTGTATTAATACATATTTATGTTTTTTAATTTAATTAAATTAAAAATAAAAAACTAAACCTAAACCTAAAAGCTAAAACCCAAAAAACAATGAGAAAACCCCCAACATTCGTTCTATTGCACCAAAAAAAAAAAGAAGGCTTATTCTATGCTTCTAGCAAACCATCACTCTCAAGCACTCTAGTTCTAGTTCATATCCATTAATTCCAAGTATCTTTAATCTCTCTCTCTCTCTCTCTCTCTCTCTCTCTCTCTCTCTCTCTCTCTCTCTCTGTGTGTGTGTGTGTGTGTGTGTTTGTGTTGATAAGATTTATATAGATCTGCAATTCTTCATAAACTAGGGTTTTTTTTTATGTGTTAATTGCTTTCAATTCATGCCTTCATGGTGCATGGTAATTCCTTTGTTCTTCTTTTCTTTTTTTTTCTTTTACTCTAT
This sequence comes from Telopea speciosissima, assembly GCF_018873765.1. Taxonomy (NCBI): domain Eukaryota; kingdom Viridiplantae; phylum Streptophyta; class Magnoliopsida; order Proteales; family Proteaceae; genus Telopea; species Telopea speciosissima. The sequence continues at coordinate 34,592,139 of NC_057917.1, read as the reverse complement.
TGATTGTGAAAGAATTCCAATACTCCTTTCACATATGGTTCAGAGACACAAGCACCATCAGATATAGACAATTGATGTTTTTTCTTTTTTATAGCATGAACTCTATTTTGTGGATTTCATGGGTTATGTGGATTTATTGTGTACTTATTAGTATTCTTTTTTTTTTGAGTGATACAAGCTATTATTTGCTATGATAGATTGCGATTGATGGATTACCTATCAACATTTGTTTTGATAGACATGGTTAAACTTAATTAATATTAGATGTAGAGATCCAGAAGAATAGAAAATGATTTCAAATTGGAAAGACATACTGGTTTTAAGTGTTCATGAATGCATGGGAAGATTAGAATTTAGTTGCAAAAAAAATCAGTTTGCTCTTTGATTTTTACTAGGATAAACCCGTATTTTTGCTCCGGTACTATTTCAGAGCAACCGTATTAAAACACGTACCAATTAATTGCCTTATATGTTTTATTGCGCCAAATTTTTGAAAACGAACTATTGTCGTGTGGCCCAATTAATTGTCGCACGTATCCGTTTCCGTATTATTGTCATACCTGAACTTACTAACTATGTATGTGGCTAGACACAGCAGGGCGCAAAATGATCGACACACCCCTTCCCTAATTTTTTTTGTGTGGCTTGTCCCTTGGAGCGAGAAGGAAAACATCAGAGACACCGATATTGAAGTTTTTATCATTTTCTAAAGGGAAATTTATGTTTACCACCCCTGTGGTTTCAAACTATTACATCTACCACTCCTAAAATTTTCAAAATTATGTCTGCACCCTTGAGTGTTAACTCTGTTAGTTTTATTTTGAAAAAACAATTTTGCCCTTTCTTATTTACCCCACCCCACCCTAACCATTGCTTCTTGGGGGAATCAGGGGAATATTCCCTCTTCTTCCCCAAAATAACGAAATAGTAACCCTAAGGTTCAGTCTTAAGGAAAAAAGTCTTGCGGTGCCAGACCAGCCGATAACCGGCTCCCAAACTGATGGCGAATGACGGCGAGTTACTAGCAACCAGAAGGCTGCCATCAAAATTGAACGATGACCATGTTTTAAAGGTCCCTTCGGGTTTCAGATTTTTCAACGCCACAAGTGGTGGCTAATCCAAGAGGCAGTCGGCCTCAAAATTCCCAACAATGAGTGATACAAATCCGGCGATCAATATGCCGGTGTCAAACACCATAAATTTATGGGCTTAGGGTGGCCTAAAACCCTATCAAAAAGTGATTTTGCAGATTGAAACCTCACTGTTTGAAAAGCTGAAATCATCCAACATTCTGAGGCGAATAACATCTTCACGTTAGGTGTTTGCTATAGTTTGCGATTAATAGCACCGGAGCTTGGCGTAAGGATCAAGGATGGAGAGGAGCAAAAACATGGCCCTCCTGCAACTCAAAGACAGCTTCAATCCTTTTTTATTTGTGTTCTTTAATCTACGACAAGCCGTGAATGGGGAGGGCGAAGACTATCACTGAAATGCCATTCCCTGCTCCAGGTGTACCATCATCGGCCAAGGTTTGGCTGGAAATCCTTTCTCCCACTGATGGTAACTAAAACTGATACCCTTTTTATCTTTCTTATATTTAGCAGATTTTCACTATGGAGCTTAACAAATTGATTTCTTCACTCTGTTTTCGTTTTCTTCAGTTTTGAGAAGATGGTGCTTCATCTCTAATGTCACGCCCCCATTCCAATAAGGAATATAATAGTAATAAAAGGGATGATTGGGATGACACACGTTAGCCCAACACTACCAAGATCACAGATGCAGTATCCCAATCCACAGTCTTAAACTAACATAAATGTCACATCCATATCAGAGTGCAGCAGAAGGTAAAATAATTACATTTCCAAAAGTAAGCATCAGTACAGAAGCGTTATGATCAATAGTTACATCATGTTCAACCTCTACGTGATACAATATAATAACACAATGTTTAGACTGACCATGACATAACTATACAAAATAATAGTATAACATGAAAATGTTTATACAAAGGCTTACAAGCCCCAAAAGAATTAAAAAGGGGACCAAGTCCCAAGTAATCACTGTGCTCCATAAGAGCAATCATCCCACGGACATCCATCTCTGTGCTCCTCGACCTCATACTCCGGATCCTCGGATCCAATAGCATCATATCCCGAGGGCTCAACCTCGAGACCCGCAAGACATCCAGTACCTATATCAGCATCTAAAAAGATTGTGTATACGGGGGTTAGCTCCACTGAGCCAGTAAGGGGATGGGGATGCACATACACACGAGGCACAAATAGTCCATGATGAATGATGTTATTAATTCATTTTCCACCTAACACACAAGGCTAGGTCAATTGGTAAATGCTACAATGATAATTCAGGAATACACTGTGGTCCCTTCCTTTCGATGCCATAGATGTAACCCCAATTACCACACGGGAGCCCTGCCGGCCGCAGTCATCACTACCTAGAGGCAGACCCTGATAACCATGGCTATCATGACTGGCCTCTCTACCTCTCCATAGAATTCGGCACCCTGGTTATCCAACACCTAAACCCTTGTTGGTAAGGGTCGTAGAATAGGGAACTGGTCCTAACCACAGGTATACTATATGGGTTCTAGTCGAGAGGTAATCCGGGTGTATCAACGTCCCATTCCATCTAACACCTGGTTACCAACACAACACGATGCATATAGGCAAATTGTCATGCATGTCATTAGTTCAGATAATTCGGGATCCCGATACCGACACTTTTCGGCACCAAAACCCAACAATATATGCAATAATGCAAGCATGGTTATGATGATGATATTAGCATTACGTTTATCTATGAATAGATGCATATAGGCAAACCCAACAAGGCCTAAAATCCACTCACTTGTCGTTGTTGTATCGTCCATGAGTATTGTCTCGGTGCACACTCTTCTACGCTACTTTGATTACATAGGGATATGTGAAGTAACGTGTTAGAAGGTGTAGGTGGGTCCCATGAGGAGCCCCAAGAGTTATTGTAACTCAATACAAAAAATAGTAGGGACGGAAGTAGGGACGGAGGCAGTGCCACTGGTTCCGTCCGTGGTTCTGCCCATGCCTAGGGTTGAAAGACATGGGACGGAAGATCGGGTGGAATCTCAGTCATGGTTCCGTCCGTTATTCCACCAATGTCCTGAAACGTGTTCGAGGGGTTTGGAACATCAGACAGAAGCAACCAGGGTGGTTCCGTTCGTTGTTCGGCCCAATCGATGTTCATTTTAAATGGGACGGAACTACGGGCGGAGGCCCGATGCCTGGTTCCATTCGTAGTTCCGCCCAAGGAAAAACAGTCATTCCGGGAGCTTTCTTGTCCTAGCCTTTTTCCTTGGGATCCATTGGTTCCAAAGGCTAAGAGGGAATGTCCTAAGCCCTCATAGGGTCACCATGAACCCAGTCATTCCTGAACCTAGGGTTCACTATACATGGCTTCCATTTGACCTCATTTAGGGTTTTAGGGTTTGGCAAACCATTGGTCAACAATAGGTTGATACATGGGGTTCCTTTAGGCTTAGATGGTTGTTGAACCCCATTGCAGAGTAACATAGATCATCAGTTCACAACCTTGGGTTCCAAGTGGAACCCTAGGTAAAGCCCATGCTCAAGGAGGTTCTCAAAACCCAAAATAGATTGAAAGGGAGAGAGCAAGGAGGGTGGAATGAAGGCTTACCTCAATCAGTTTAGGGATTAGGGCACCCACCACCAATCAATCCTTGATCTTGCCCCCCCCTTCTTCCTCTCTCAAGCTTCCTTTAATGCTCTAGCCCAACCTCCCACGTTTTTGGTTGGTGTGGAATGAATGAGCTATAAGGGATGGCTCTTATTACCAAGCCAACTAGCCCTATGGCCTTGTTTGGTTGACCCCATAAGTCAAGATACTCATTTTTACTTAAATTGAGCCATGTGGGCCCACCTATGTGGCCCAATAGGTAGGTGAAGGCCAAGGGTGGGGCCTACCACACTTGGGGATAAAGACACTATGTCCGGAGTGCGGGGCTATGGGTCCCATGCACTAAAATTACCATAATACCCTTGACAGCTCGAACGGATGATTGAACGGAATCACCAGCAGTGGTTCCGTCCGTGGTTCCATTCCTACTGTCAAGGCTGGATGAGCCAAGAATTGTTGTGGGCTTTGACCCCACATTGAGAGCTGCGAGGAGGGTCCAACCCTGTAAGTGCAGGGGGCTATGTTCAAGGTATTTGTTCACCTTTCATCCAAGCTTAGTTCCTGGATCCCGAACAGCAGTCTCTTTTCGATGCACATGGCACAGAGGCACCACTTGTTGATGCACGTGGCCACCGGGTTCTCCTTGCGATCCACTTTGACCTCGGGACAAGTGCTAGGAGGGAAATCAAGGAAATCGCCGTCCACGAACTTTCCCCAGTCTCGGTTAAAGAACCTTTCTTCAACCAGGAGTTCGGTGCTGCGGTCGATGATTTGATGAGTTGGCTTGACGGCCATTGCAAATAATTGCCCGGCATATGCTGTTGCTTCGCCTACGTGGCACAACAGCACAATATTATATTAGAGTTTTGGGTACAGCTGTAACATCTAAAGGGGTAAAAATGTAATAGCACTTCATTCAAAATGGGGTAAATTATAAGTATGGAATGAAGTGCTATTAAGGGTATTATGGGCATTTAGATTAAATTTGGGCGATGACAGCATCACGGTTTTAATCTAACGATAGGGGAGGTTTTTGAAATAGATGAAATTTCAGAGGTGATAAACGTAATAATTTGAAACCACAGGGTGACAAATGTAAATTTCCCTCTAAATTTGCAGCGGAGAGAGATCGAGAGAAAGAGCGGGGGAGTCGGAGTCAAGACTCAAGACTCGAGGGAAGCGACAGAGAAAGAGGCGAAGCAGCCTCGATTATTCTTCGTTCCTCAAGAAAGGTTTCTCTGAAGAACGAAAAATTTCATCTACATTTCCTGTGCACAGTTGAGGTTATATTTTTGACGAGTCATTCCCGCCGTGTCCGGACTTATCTGTTCTTTTATTTTCTCCCTCTCTTAGCAATCAATCTTATCATTCTAGCGATCTCCCGGGCGAAGCCCTTCGACGTTAGGTTAGGTTAGGTTTAGAGGTTAGGTTTGTATAAACCTTAACACGTTGACGGAGCTTCATCTCCTCTAGGTAAGTTTGTTTTCATGGATTAGTATCTGATCATCGTTTAACTTCCTGCCGATCACCTCAATTGACGTTATCAAGGGATCTCCACGAGCTGCTGGTTTTGGCAAGGACAAATCCGTTGATTCTTTCCCCCGTTAGAATACTGGCATTTTTATAATTGTGATCTCGACGATTAAGGTTAGGTTTAGGGATTGAGGGATGGAGAATTCAGTCAGCAATTCCGACCCGTACAGGAATTCTTCGGGCAGCAGTAGTAATTCGAGACGATACGGAATGCATTTCTCTGCTGCAAATTTCATCCAGGCGCCTCTGTCTGCTCTGTTGGAATACTCTGGTATTCTTCGTACCCGGTCAAATCATCAGGAAACGGAGGGTTTAATCAATGGAGGAATTAATTCTGGTTTCCGAGACAATATTCAGAATCGACTGGATGATCCTGCAGCAGGCAGCAGCGGCGGGGAGGTTTCCATTAGGATAATCGGTGCCGGAGAACAAGAGCATGTCCGGTTGGGAACAAACCTCCCAAGTTCATCAGCAGTTGGGAGAGAGGCAAATTCTGGTGATACAGGTATATCCGCTGACCAGATGGCCGCACCAGCAGCAGCAAGTGCATCAGATCGTCAGGGGGACGCTGCCGATGATAGCGGTAATGCAGAAGGGCTTTCTTCGTCATCTTCGGCTTCCATCTCCGGCATCAATTTGGGTAATGGCAGCACGGATGGTGAGGCTGGTAATGTTGTGGGCGGTAATACCAGGGATACTTCTTACCAGAGATACGATATTCAGCAGGTTGCAAGGTGGATTGAGCAGATTCTTCCCTTCTCTTTGCTACTGTTGGTTGTATTTATCCGGCAGCATTTGCAAGGTATTCTTCTTCCCCAATCGTTCTTTTGAAATATTGTTATTACTCAACTGCTCTGGTAAACAAATTATGAAAATGTAGTCTCCAGTTATGTGTTTTCAGTCCAACGACATAGTGTCATTGACTTGGTAGAACCTTCTGGCTTGATGATGACCTAATTGTGTCTCAAGTGAGACTGTTACAAAAAGGTATTTGTAGAAGAACAATGACAATTTCAGTATCGTGTGAAGAACCTTGTCTGAGATGGGAAAACTACAAGATTTAATCATTTAGATTTAACTTTAGATAGTTAGATAATTTTCTGTGCACCTAGGTTCCCTTGCTGAGGATTTATTAGAGGCAATAAGGGAGGTTGAACTCTTCCTTTCCTTTCTTTTGTATTTGTCCTTTCCCCTTTCTGATTGATGCCTTGAATGCAATAGCTTAGAAGTAGAACCCAGATCAGAGTTCTATCTGGTCTTACATGATTAGTGGAGTAGAATACATCAGTTAGAACTAAATCCATCTTGGTTTGACTGTCTAATTTGTCCACCCATTCATTATTTAAATCTGCTTTAGCATGTGGGCAGGATTTTAGTCCACGTTTTAAAATGTTGGTTTTGAACCTGTTTATCTTAAAGAGTTTTTAAGCTTTATCAGGCACTTTGCTGAGACAGAAATTGTAAAAGAAACTTAACAAATTGAACAACCTGCATTAGTATGGACGCATCATCTCTCAAAAACTGTGTTTAAATCGATTCATAGGACAGGCACAGCGTACAAATTCCCTCTGCCCACCCCATCTCTTGTTAAAGAATCTGCTAAAGAGTTGCTTGCTCTAGGTCGCCATATGAACAAGGGGTTTCGTTTGCTTACCCACTGATTTGGCTCTCTGGATAATGGTTTTTTTGGGTGAATAAATAAATTCATTACCAAAATGGAAGATAAAAAAGAATTGCAAGGGACCCCAAAGGGGAAAGAGAAAAAGATAGCCAGCCAAAGTCTTAGCTAAGGGAGGCTGGAGCAACAAAAGAAACATTTGAGAGACCCCAGGAATCAACAATGAGCCTGTTCCTTGGGGTGTCAAAACAATGGAGGGAGGAGCTAGCGATAACTTTGTTTTAATTTCAAAGGAAATGGAATCCCAAATCTTCTGGTAAGATCGAGAATTGGAGGTCCATTTCCTGATATTGTGTTCCATCCAAATATGGTTGATAGTTGCACACAAGGTACTATATCTCGCGATATATTGGTATCTCGGGCCTACCGAGATACCCGAAATATCCGAAATTTCGCGAAATTTGGCCGAAATATTGCATTTTTTCTACAATATTTCGGGGGTCCATCTCGGTGGGTATTTGGCCATATTTAGGCCTGATACTTTATGGACACCCTTATTTAAGCTAAATAAACACATTTAAACCATAAAATTGCAAAAAAATAAATTCAAAGTGGTGTTTTGGGCTTGCACCCTTGATTGACAGTATACGGTCGCCGACCCTAATGTATAAATAGTTAAATACACATTGATTAGGCAGTTAAAGACAAAAAAAATTTAAACAAACTAATTAAAACTCATAAGACATAATTCATGAATCATATTCTCATAAACTCCATAATAGTCAATAACTCAATACTCAATAGCTCAAATACTTAAAGGCAATACACAAAGTGTCAAAGTCATAAACTCACAACTCACAAGTTCACAAATCAGTGAAATCACAACTTACAACTTACAAGTGCTAATAATAGTTGCTGTGCCTCCTTGGATCAACCCCACTCATGGCCCGCTGGAGTCGACGTCCATTGTTCTCTGTTTGAAGGACATATGTGGGCCACGGTATAGTTTCGGAGAAGAAACGAGTGTAGTCATCCACAAGTGCCATGTAAATGGAGTCATCAACATACTGTAGGTAACCTATCCTAGGATATGGGCTAGGGTTACCAATCGATCCAGTCTGTGAAGAAGATGATCCAGTATGATATGATGTTGGCGTCGGCAGAAGCGGATGAAGAACAAGTAGGAAGATCCTTAGAATCCAAGTTGGAAGAGTAGAGAAGCATGAAAAAAGCCCCAAAATCAGTTTTGCCAAGCTCTCGGTCGATATATCGACCGTTAGCTGGCGAAATATGGGTTTTATACCCATGTTTTAATGGGTCACGTTCCTTGGTTTGTAGCATTTCGCCGATATATCGGTATGTGACCTAAATATCTCGAAATGGTCGAAATATCGACCGAAATATTGACTTTTTTCATTTCGCCCTTGCATTTCGTCTCGGCTATGTCGAAATTACCGAAATATCGCCGATATATCGCGAAATTTTGTACCATGGTTCAAATGGGCAGAATTAGGGTTTTTGATCAATTTCTAGAGTTATACTTGGGAGAATGGAACTGGGTTTTATTTGATAAAACTAGGCAGGCTTTTAAAGGTATAATGGACTAGGTTAGATTAGGTTTTAATGAGGTTTGAACAGAATTTGAAAATCTGAAAATTTTAGGGTTAGGGTTTCAGGTTTTGGAAATGAAGGAAAGGATGAGATCTAGGGTTTAAAGGGGGATTTATGGACAGAGGTTATAACTGAGTGTTAGTGGCAACAAAAAGGGGACTCGACTGTAATATGGGAGCTATTTGATGGTTGGATATGTAGGATCTGCAATTTAGGGTTTTCTAGGTTTAGTAGAATTGAAGGGGATTAGGGTTTTTGTGTTAAGAAGGGGTTGAAACTGCGATCGAGCAGACGGTATGACCTAATGGATCTGAGGTGTGAGTTTGAGAAGATTCTGATGGGGTAATTAAGACTGGACAGGTTTAAGACTAACTAGGGTTTATGAGATTCAAACCAAAATAAAGGGGGATCGATTGGGGGGGGGGATTAGGGGATTAGGAGAAGAAGATACTGATCAAATTGCAGCAGAACTCCACTGGCAGCAGCTTGAACAGGGTTGAAGGATACAACCACCTTCGGATAAGGATCCTCCCGGCCGTCACGGCGCAAGGAGTCACAGAAGATCCACCTGTCCTTCTTCCTTGATAGAACCACAAGGCAAAACACTCTAAAGAGCAGTAGCAGCAGCAACATGGCAGCAGAGAACACTTCACGATTGGGAGACTTCAAAACTGTCTCTTCTGTTTTTCTTTATTAACATTTATAATAATAAGAGGGCCAAAGGCCATCCACGATTCAGCTTTGGAGTTTGACTCCTTGGCTGGATCAAATTACATTCCTAATGCAATCTAAACACTTCCCTTACTTGAGTCGTGGAAGGAGTGTGAAATTTTAAAAAAAACTTAAAAGATTCCTAAACTACCCTTCTAAAATCGTGGAAGGGAGAAATCCTAACTTAAAACAGCTGATTAATTGAAGATTTCCTACTAGCCAATAGGATTTAAGAACCTATTAGCCAATAGGAGCACTTCACTTAAATTAGACCAATTGAACTAATTGGATGCAACCAATTTAAACCGGTTCAATTTACAAACAGAAAAATAAAGCTAAGTATAGAAAATCTAAGCAACTACTAAGCTATTAACTAAGTATGGGGGCCAAGGGTCAATCCTAGCTGACTACTCAATGGGCCCCACGGCCCCCACATGGGAGTGGGGCTTGTTCCTCTTCTTCTTACGGGTGAGGCCCTTTGATGCTGCATTAAAGGGAGAATTCTGTGTTTAAAATCTCATTTCGTTTCGGTGTTTCGGTCTGACCGAAATATGGTATTTTTTCTGTGGGTGGAAAATGCCAAAATGATCGAGATTTCCGAAATTTCCGAAACGAGATGACCAAAATTTCCGAAATTTCACCATAATTTCTGAAATTTTCGAAATATTGCATTTTTCAGTTCGATGTTGCATTTCGTTTCGACTCGACTGAGATACTCGAAATTCTCAAAATCTCTACCGAGACAAAACCAGAATCAAAGAAAAGGTGGTTCAAGTCTTCAGCATTGTTCCAGCAAAGGCAACAGGCAGGGGGGTTGAGATCTGACGGCTGCGAAGAAAGGCTTGAGTTGGCAGACAGTTGGTGAAGACTCTCCAAGCCGTGAAGCAGTGACGAGAAATGTGATGCTTGAACCAAAAAAGCTTACTCCAAGGAACCAATGAGCCTTTCAGATGAATGAAATTCTAGGTTGCTTTGGAGGAGAAGGAGAATTGAATATGGATAATGTTTGCAAGCCTTCTTACAACTGTCTCATTCTGGACTGTCCCATTAGCTACCAAAGCTGTACAAATATGGATGAGTGGGCCTGTGTCACAAATATGGGCAATCCCTGCATTAATTTTTTTTATCGCCATGGCCAGTCATAAACTATATCAAAGTACAACTTAATGGATCTAGGGGATTAGATCGACTTAAAGATGCAGTGAAGGCTTGCATCTCTCAAAGATGTCTAGAGAGCTAATTAGATATCATATGCTTTAAGGAATAGGTTTAGCTTGCATTTTCTTATTTTTCTTTTTCCCTTGAAGCACTTGATCTTCTTTTTCATGTTTTCCTTTCTCTTTTCAGGTAAACAATTGATTAGAAGTTTGATGCAGGTTTATCACCAAACTGGGCTTCTTTCCCTAGAAATAAGTCAAGGGTTGGGTTATAGACATGTTGGGCCTTTGTTCCCATGGGTTTTCTATGTAATAAACCACTTTTATGGGCCTAAAGTTGGGCTACATAAGTTGCATACGGGATTAGCTCTATACTTTGTTTATTTTCATGTTTTAGTATTTAAAATTGAATCGGTTGAACCACTGGTACAATTTATGTGATTTTAAAATATTCTTTAGGATAGAATCTTCTTAACTTAAGTTTTATTTTAGGGTCCACACCTCCACACGAATTTGAGAGAGGGAGTGTTTTGTATTTAGACTCAGCCAAGGATTAGGGATCTCCTATTCCTAGGCTGCATAGGAATTTAGGCCTTTGGCCATTATAAATAAAGGCAAACCGTGGGGCTCCTTTTTACCTCACTGTTTTATGAAATCTACTCTTGCAAGCTGCTGCAACCTTTATTCTATTGAAGATCTGCTTTGTGTATGTGATCAAAGCTAGTGGGATTGGTGTGTGATCCAATCAACCCCTTGAGCTTTGAAGTCCGGGTGGTTCGTTGGTGGGATTGGTGTTCGATCCAATCGACTCTGCGGTGTGAAGCCCGAGTGGTTCTTCTCAAGTTCTACTTTCAAATTCTAGATCAAGATTCTGATTTTTATTCAAGTTCAAGTTCAAGTTCAAGATCAAGATCTCATTTTTATTCAAGTTCAAGTTCAAAGATTCAATTTTTATTCAAGTTTCATCCTCAAACAAGCTGCTGCCAAGAGTAATCTGCTACTACAGTAAGTATGAGCCATCTTCATCTCCATCCTTCTAATCCTAACCCTAGTTTTCCTCTTTGTTATTTTCAGTTTTCCCATACCCTAAATTCCCCACAAACCTAACTTGTCATTAGAACTTCATCAAATTTCAACCACAACACCCCCTGCCCATAAGGAGAACTCGACCTCCCTTGCCCATCCCAACCACTGAAACCCTAATTTCCCCCAATCTCAAATCAAAATCCAAAACCCTAATTTCTGTCCAGCCCAAACCAACCGTCAGAACAGTCTACAAATCTGACTGATTATCCCTCATACCAACCTAAGAAAACCATTCAAGGATGGTTAACTTCTGTCCAGCCAAACCCTAGAAATCCATCTTTTTCTCTTTTCCAGAACTTGAAACCCTAACCTTAACTTGCTGCCAATTCAACTTTACACACTTTCGCTCATCAAAACATCTCAGGACCTTCACTGATAGACTCCCCTACACCTGTCTAGCATAACCAATACCTCAAACCCTATTTCTAACCAAACCCTAACCCTAATTTTGACTTAAACTCATATTCTGCCCCAATCGGTCAACCAGTTCTTATCAGATCCTGGTGTACTGGCTCCTAGTTGGACTCCTACCAATCTAGGACTACATTTAAGTTCATTATTAAAAAGAAGACCTATATATTTATTATTAGGGAAGATCCATCGAATATTTAATCTAACTGAAATCAGATGATGAGGCTGAAATTCCTTTTTTTCTTTCAAAATGACAAGGGCCTATTATTATTACATTATTCAGCAAATAGAATATTGCTAGGTGGTCCAATTGATTTCAGAGAATCCAATAGATTGTGAGGAAATTCAATGATGGTAATTATTGCTTAAGTGGTAATATTGATGTTCCACTGCGATAGTCTTTTGTTGGAAAGAATGACTCTTGTAATACTGTAGAGCTTATGTGGAATAAAATTTCAGCTACAAGAAAACACCACCATTTTAAAGATTTGATGACTAGTTGAAACCAAGCCAACAGTATAAGGTCAAGTGAACTGAATTTTATTTTACCTCCTTCACTACCCTGTTGAGCACAGTGGAATTTAAGCAGCCAAACATGGCTAAATGCATATCCTTTTTCCAGTTGCTCCTCATTTTCCATGGTCATCTTGGACTATTTTATGCTCTTCTATTTCTTAATGGGCACAAATTAATTCTTACGGTCATTTTGGCCATACATTCTGTGTCTTAGGTAGATATAGCATTGGATCAGGGAGGATGGTGATTCCTCTAGCACATTTTAAATTTTCCTTTGGAAGCTAATATTACTCTGCTGTCTTTGCGTTTGATTTCTGGTGCTCTTGTTTGCAGGTTTCTTTGTCACAATCTGGATTGCTGCAGTAATGTTCAAGTCCAATGATATTCTAAGAAAGCAGACAGCTCTAAAGGTGTGTGACATTCATTTAATTCTCTGGTAGTTTAGAGATAATTATTCTTGTAACAAATTTTCATGTATATTTTTGTTATGCTGTATGGTTCTTTATTTTCTGTGCATATTTCCTGGATGAAGACATATGCCTAATAACTAGCAACAAAATTTGAGGGTTTGAATTAGAAAGGTCCTATAGTAGCTGAACAGGAATATTTGGGAACAAACAAAATAAAGGAAAAACGATTGTTTCTTTTTCTTCTACTAAACTGTCAGTCTGTTGCATCTTCACAAATGCTATTTTTTGTGGCCGGGAGATAAGTGTCGAGCAAGGTGTCTGAGTGTTGTCAACACATTCAGTTGGTCAACACACTCACCGAGAATGGGTGCATTGCTGATGTGGAAGAGGAAGAATGGCCAGTTGTGAAGAAGAACAGATGGTACAACAGATCTTAGGAGTTCAGTAGATCAGACGAGTTCAACATCCAATACACACTGTTCGATGCTGGACAAAAATGAGTCGATGTTGAAGGAAGGATACTCGACAGGCACTCTATGTCAACTGGACTCTATCGAATGATGACCAGAGAATGTCTCACGTTAATCAAGGGTACTGAGGAACTTCACTTGCATTGAGTTTTGTTTGATGCACAATGAAGATCTATCGCCATTGGCTTAAGGCTGGTTGACATTTGCTTGACGCCAACAAAGCCGCATCCAACATCAAACCGAAAGCTCAACGTCAACTGCGGCTACATGTTTCATTGTTTTTAATTCATTATGTGCCATATATAAGGGGTTAAATAAAAGAAACCATATTTAAGAGAAAGTGAGGAGCAGAGTCTCCAAAAGGAAAACTCTAAAAGAGATCCTTGAAGCCATTCATGATTATCATATTGTGAGAGGGATTCTTCATGTTTAGCAAAAAAATCATTAAGGGTTGAGAAAGGAAGAAGAGAAGAGGTGGAGAACAAAGCAAGGATTTTGTGAGAAGACTCAAGAAGTATTCAAGCCTTCCTTGCATAGTTGTCTAGGCGGCAAGGCGACATAAGGCGGTGGAGGGGTGCCTAAGCGCTTAGGTGACAAGGTGCTGCCTAGGCGCCCAAGTGTTATTTTTTATTTCCCCTCTCTTCTAACATTATTTAGTATGCTATAATATGTAACTTATATCATAAAAATCAACATGAAGTCACATCAAGTTATAAAAAATCAATAGTAAGCAACATCAAGTCATCAAAGATCAACATTAAGTCACATTAAGTAATCAAAAATCAATATTAAGCCACATAAAGTCATAACAAATCAACATAAAACTAGAAGACAGAAGAACTGAAGGAGCAAGCTATTAGAAGTTTAAAACCATCAAAACATTCATTTGGTTTATATTGTTCTTAGAAAATATGATCTTATCAATAAGTAATAAACTGCTCTCGATTTAGAAAAATGTTCTTGTTCTCTAAGAAGTTTGACTGATTAAATGATTTTATTTTTACACGAGACTTTTTGTATTAAGTAGAACACAAAACCAGCTTTCCAACAACTTAAATCTGATTTATATTGAAGGAGTTATGTTCCAGCCACACCTTATTTGGTTTGCGCGAATGCTGTCAAAATCGCTCAGAATGAAAATATGTTTTTAAATATCAAAACAAAAGAATATTTTACTGCACTTTGGGTTTTTAGCAATGTTTTACCATATAAAGATTTATGCAATTTTTAGATTTGAGAAAAAAACTTAGCATTAGAAAGTTGAAAATTTCACCTATCGTCAAAAATCCAGTTTTTGTTCTTGAACTTCTTGAACTGGGGGTTGACTTTTTTATCATTTTATCATTTTATTTTTTAATTGTTTTTATTGGATTCAAATAGGGGATATTTGCTTATTTATGAATAATATCTTAAGTTAAATGATAATAAGTGCCAAATGCCAATTAAACCAGTGCAAGCCGCCCTATACTATGGTGGTAGTCGCCTAGGCCCCTAGAGATCCATCTGGATGCCTAGGCTAGGCGGTGCCTTGACAACTATGCTTCCTTGAGTAATTGGGTGAAGCTTTGTTATTGAAGAAGAGAAGAGATTGAGTAAAACAAGTGGAAGAAACAACCTGTTTTGTAGGTAACCTATCTATTGCGCTTTCTGTCATATATAAGCCTAACTGTAGGTAAGGTGTTTGATAAAATGCTCAGTCGGTATTGTGCTTTTATTGGGAACATCTTTTGTATGTCAAAACTTGTTACATCTTGTTAGCTATCAAGTGGGTGCTTGATAGAGGGGTTGTTTTTGTATTGGATGCTACATAAATCTGGGGGTGGGTGCTCCTTGTAGGTGGTGCTACTAAATTTGGGGTTGGTGCTCTGAGTAGTGGGTGCTGCTGAAGTGTATTGCGCATTATACCCAGGCTACATTTGGGTTGTATCCCAAGTTGCCATTGCACTGTGGACGTAGCCACTTTGGCTAACCACATATATTTGGTCCATTGTGGTTTGCTTCCCTGTGGTTTTTCTTTAAGATTTGTGTGGCTTGTGAATGTGTGTATGGTCATAGCGACACATTGCAAGTTGACTGATCCATTCATTTTGGGAAAAATTTAGGGTGTCATTGATTTACCCCCCTCTTAGTGAACCCTTGAGTTCAACAATTAATATCAGAATCCAATCTCTTTAATTGGCTAAACCAGTTAAGGGTGATCTCAGTGAACTCAGATGGCATCAAGTAAAGGATTTTCCTTAATCAAGGCCTCATTGTTCGATGAACATAGTTGTCAAGGCGACCAAGGCGTTGGAGGGCCCATAGTTGTCAAGGCGGCAAAGCGACCCAAGGCGTTGGAGGGGTGTCTAAGCGATTAGGTGACAAGGTGCCCGCCTAGGCGATCAAGGCACCCCCAAGTGTTATTTTTTATTTCCCCCTTTTCTAACATTATTTAGTATGCTACAATATATACCTTATATCATAAAAAATCACCATTAAGCCTCCTCAAGTCATAAAAAATCAAGATTAAGCCACTTCAAGTCATCAAAAATCAATATTAAACCACATCAAGTCATCAACAATCAACATAGAACTAAAAGACAACAGAATTGAAGAAGCAAGCTATTGGACGTTTGAAACAATCTAACATACATTTGGTCTATACTGTTCTTAGAAAATATGATCTTATCTATAAGTAATTAAATTGTTCTCGATTTAGAGAAATGTTCTTGTTCTTTAAGAAGTTTGACTTGTTAGATGATTTTATTTTTACATGAGACTTTTAGTATTTAGTAGAGCACAAAACCAGCTTTCCAACAAATCCAAAATTGCTTAAATCTGATTTGTATTGAAGAAGTTATGTTCCAGTCAAACCTTATTTGGTATGTGCGAATGTCGTCAAAATCGCTCTGAATGAAAATATTTTTTTAGATATCAAAACAAATGAATATTTTACCGCACTTTTGGTTTTTAGCAATGTTTTACCATATTAAGATTTATAGAATTTTTAGATTTGAGAAAAACCCCTACATTAGAAAGTTGAAAATTTTACCTATCGTCGAAAATCCAGTTTTTGTTCTTGAACTGGGGGGTTGACTTTTTGTCCTTTTGGAATTTGAGTTTTTAATATTTTAGTGGATTCAAATAGGGGGTTATTTGCTTATTTATGAATAATATCTTAAGTAAATGAAATACCAAATATAAAAACATTTACTTAAATGATATTTGGCATAAATAAGGCTAATATCGGGTTCGATACCAATAAAAACCAATGCAAGGCGCCTTACAATAAGGCGGAGGTCGCCTAGGCCCCAACAAAACCGCCTAGACGCCTAAGCGGCGCCTTGACAACTATGGGAGGGCCAACTAAGGGCTTAGGCAACAAGGCGCCTTCCTAGTTGTCGCCTAGGCCCCAACAAAACCTCCGAGGGCCAACTAAGCACTTAGGCAACAAGGCGCCCTAGTAATATTTTTTTTTTAATCATTGTATGTATCCAACTACACAAAATCACAAACCAATAATAAATAATACTCTCCAATTAACAAAACAATACAAAAGTTTTCAGCACAATTGGTATATGAATAATTTAACAGCCTATTAAAGGTAGTAAGCTACACAAACATATAAATTAACAACCCATTACATCGATGGCTATCTCAATCAATATACAGAAGAATCCATACACTTTCATATATCAAGCAAGATGAGCAAAGAACTAAGAATATAAAAGTATAGAAGAATCAAGTTGGAAGCAAAAGTTCAAAACTGATATATCAATTTGGAAGCGAAAGTGCAATAAAAATCAGTAGATATGGGAATGTGAGATTAAATAAAAACAAATTTGGAAGCGAAGTGCAATGCAGATCAGTAGATATGGAAATGTGAGATTAAATAAAAACACAATCAGATTGGCAAAACACAGATATTGCAAGCTACAGAATAGATGAAAATATGACCTGTCAACTGTCGAGATAGGATAGAAAGATAGATAAATAGGAGGAAGAAGAAAAAAATAATTGACGACGAGAAAAAGTAGGAGAAAAAGGATGGAAAACAGAATCAAGATCCCAGATTACTACAAGCTTAAGACAAACAATATCCCTGATACTGACCACTTCTTCAGTCACTTAGGAGTAGTCTATAACCCCAAACCAGGAAAATCCAGTAGGAGATATTTGAAGATGAAAAAAAAAAAGGGAGAAAGAAACAAAAGAAAAAAAAAAAGAAGAAGAGAACTGGCTAGGAGGAGAAGAAAAGGGTGGAAAAACAGAACTGAAGAAGAAGAAAAAAAGCACAGCTTACTGGAAAGGGCTGGAGTCACTGTCACTGGAGATGGAGAGCAGTAGCCGGAGTCACCGGAGCTGGAGCAGCAGTCAAGGGTTTTTCATCTTCTCCCCTCAGCCAAAGTGTGAGCAGTTGTCCAGGGTTTCCTTCAATTTATTTTTCTTTAAGTGAGCCTAGTGATTCGGTGTAATGTGTGCAAGAATAATGTACACAAGCCAATGAAAACATAAGAAATAGAATAAAAATAGTGAGTCTTGTGATTCAGTGTAGCACGGTGTACAAACATTATATGCTCAGTGTAACACGGTGTTCGCCGAGATCTCGACCCAACTCGGAAATTTGGCAGGTCGAAACCTGTACTCGAGATTAGTTCTTCTTCCTTGCCTATTTATATGTAAGGCTTTTAGAAGCCAAAGAGACGATTTTGATTAAGTGAATGAAATATTGCTTTGAAGCATGAATATTTTCTTGTCCATGTGAGTGACTTGAAGGGCTGGGAGAGCCAAAACCCTAGGGCTGAGAGAGCCAAATCTCCTTATCCCCTTCTTCTATGTCTCTTCTCTTATTCGATTCCCTACTGTTCCTGCTGTTGTGTGACTGCAACCAAGTGCTGTTTCTACATCTGTGACGACGTAGAAAGCATCCTAAATAGCAACTGAATCTGCTGTTGCTGTTCGGAGACAAAGAAGACCATTTCCCACACCTGCGGCTGAATCAGTTTCTTAGTCTCTGCTGCTGTTTCAAAGATCCTAATCTCAGCACCCTTCCTCCCAACCAGGGTGAGATTTGCTGCTGTTGCACACCATTAATAGATCCTTATCGTGTTGATCCTGGCTGCAATCGATCTCCCGCTGGTTTCCCCTGTTCGAGGTCAACTTTGCATTATCCCACCAGCACATTATTGCCATACATCCATGGTCGTCCAAGTAAGACATCAGTCAATACCATGGGTATGATGTCACACCAAACATCTTCTTCATATTCTCCCAATTTCAGTAGTACCGAACATCGTTGATTTATCTCAAAGTGGTGTTGTTGAGGAAGGACACTTTATAAGGTTGTGGATGAGCCTCTATTTTCAACTTTCCTGCTGTGTACACAACTTCCACTATCCACGATCACCTGTGATGTCAAAGTAAAAAAAATACAATGTCGGTGCCAATCCTCACCTTTTGCTTCTGTAATCAAAATTCTATTCTCCACATTGACTTCATAAATCTCTTCAGTATCATGATATCATCATCCAAGAGTTCATCATCATTGTCACCATCAAGGGCTGCATTGATTGCCCAATCATCATTGACCTGAGGCTCACAAATCTGTTCATTGGGGTTAGCTTTCATACCCACAATGACTGAATTTAGTATCTTCATGGCTAGCCACGGTAGGTTCTGATACTAAATAATGTAAGACTAGAACCAGAATAGGTCTAATCCCAAGCAGGATCAAATAGAAAACCCCCCAATAAACAAGAAATCATATGAGGGAACCAAGAGAACAATGGGAACTCAAATGAGGGAACAATTTCCTTGGTTGAAGTAACAAATAAAAACCCACAAATTTGTAACCTGATGGGGACGTTGACCACAGGGGCTCCGATCTTCTGTCGAACCGGGAGGGCTAGGCCACAATGTCGGCCCTAGAGGACTCGACTGCGTTGCCGACCCTGGGGAGCTAGGCTAAGTTGTCGGCCTCAGCGACCTCGACTATGGTGTTGAGCTCACGGTACTAAGCCTCGTCCTCGGTTGTTGAGGACTCACGGGTCCTGTGACCTTTTCCCATGGCCCAACAGCTTCGTTCGGTTCGGTTCAGTTCGGCCTCGGTCACGCCACATGTCGGCCGCATGTTGGTTGTTTCGTGACTCATTACTTGCCCCCCACTCATCAAGGCTCGGCTCGACCTGGTGAGTATGCATTTGACGATGAATGAGTTTTGTTCGCGCTGGCCGAGGCCAAGGTCTTCTGACGTGACATTAAATGCTGTCAGTGCCACGTCTGGCAGCGCTTTGTTTTTCATGTAACACGTTCGTCATCATCATTGGGCCGTTGGATCTACGCGGTTTTTTCTGGACCGTTGGATCCTGACGTTTCGGTTACCCCTCAGCCACTATAAATAGGGGGTACTGTTCCTCATTTGTTCTTGCTTGAATTTTCAGAGCACTCGGCTAACTAAGAGTTCTCGGTTTCCACAGCTCTTCAGCTCGTCTTGTGCTCGGCGTCATCAGCTTTCCTTGCTTTCTGCTCCCTTCAGCATCGACGCTAGCCCGTGCCTATTTTTCCTACGTCTCCCCCCCTACAACTTCGTCGTCAACCTCGGCTCCAGTAAGTACCCTATTTCTGTTAATCATGTCGGTCGGTAATGGGTTCGATGAGGAGGTTCTCGCTGAGCTGTGCAATGTCGTGAGCCCGAGCCGAGAGTTCTCAGGGCTGTCCCCTATTGTGGACCTTTTGGGCTCGGATTTGGATGAGCCCGGGACGGTGGATCCTCGTCCCTCTGGTGGTGCCTAGCTTCCGCTACCTCACTAGCCCACCCACTCAGCTCAGCTTGGCCCTGAGGACCACGAGGGGGATGCCTGCTCGTCCTCAGATGAGGATGAGTCTTCAGAAGATGGAGAGGGGTCGGAGGGATCGTCTGCCGAGGTCCCCGACCCCGTTGAAGGCAGTGTCGAAGCTGTGGAGAGTACAGTCTCCGAGTCCGAGCTTGAGGAGCTTCGTGCCTACTATGGGATTCCGGATACCATCCGGCTTCAAGCTCCAAGGCCTCGGGAAATGGCATGCTTCATTCGTCCCGACGAGGTGGCCCTCTGCGAGATAGCCTTCAGGTATGGCTTCCGTTTCCCGGTCCTTCGTCTGGTGGACGAGATCTTGGATCATTGGCTTTTGTCACCGGGTCAGTTGACTCCGAACGCGTGGCTGATTATGCTCGGCGTCCACGTGTTCTTTGGCTGACTCAACCGAGTGGTGACTGCGACCCTCTTCTCCCAGCTCTACTACCTGAAACAATTCTAGGACCGGGGGTGGTATTACTTCTCCCGCCGAACCCAGAGGAACTCGGCGGTGAATGCTTTCAAGTTCTTGCAGTGAGTTTAGACCTCCAACAAGCACTGGAAGCCTCGCTTCTTCGCCTCTATCCCCGACACTCCATTTAGGACCGAGTGGAAGGATATAAAGCTGAAGTACGTCAACCAAGCGCCGACCCTGAACGAGTACGACCAGGAATCGTACGACATGATTATTAAGGGTCGGCCATTTAACGTCTTGCAACATCTGGACGAGAAGTTCCTCCGATTCTGGAGGCTAACCCCCGGTATGTAGTCAAAGCTGAGCTCTCGTCTTGGTGACTATCGTTCTCGTTCGTATGTCACCACTCTCTTTTTTCTATTTTGTTGTAGTGGCTGGTGATCTTCCTCAGCTTGACGCGGCTCGAATGAAGGCCGAGCTCATGGAGGAGAAGAAAAAGGCGGCGGAGAAGGACAAACGCAAAGTCGCGGCGGACAAGTCGAAGGGCAAGGGCTTGATGGGGCCGAGCCAGAAGGACGTGGTGATCGGCATCAAGGCCGACCTTCCAAAGGCTCCGACATCCCTCCCGAAGAAGAGGGATCGGGAGGAGCCCACCTCGTCGTTGGAGAAGCGATACAGAGGGGGGAAGATCTCGGTCAACCTCAAGGAACACACTCCCCCCGGAGTACCCCTCGGTGTCATCGGGGGTCCTGCACTAAGGAGGGCCTCGGCCACCAACGTCCCCTTCCGCCCTTCCTGGCAGCTGTTCTCTGGGGACACAGCACTGCAGTCCGAGCCCCATGCTCGGGAGTGGTTGGATGCGGCTCAACTCCCTCTCGATCGAAGCTTCCTCACCGACTTGAGCAACGCCGAGCTCTCGGGTTCGTTGTTCCAGGACATGGCCAGTGTAAGTGGCTCATCCTTCAGACTTGGATCTCTTCTGTTCTCTCTTCCCTTTCTTTTTGTGTCCTTTGATTTGCCAGTCGTGATTTTCTCTTCGCAGGGTTTCTCCAAGGCCACCGAGGCTGCCCTCCGTTTTGCCCAGCTGTCTGCGGACGATGCTTCGCTGGAGGAGCCGGTCGAGAAGGCTGGAGATGTTGCCAAGCAGGCCATCTGGGAGTGCCGAGAGGAGGGGAAGAGGAAGAGAGCTGAGTCCGACCTGGAGGCGATGAGGGCCGAGCTAAAGGCCTTGAAGGAGAGGTCGGCCAAGGAGGTCGGAGACCTGAAGGCTGAGCTAGGCGATCTGAAGGAGAAAGCCAAGGCCGACCAGCAGAAGACCAAGAAGGAGGCCATAGACGGCTATCTTCAGGCGGAGGACTTCGGGAGGTGCTCTATCAACTAAGCAAGCCCACCTATACCTCAGGGTTCAGCGACGGCCGGGCTGAGGTTTTGAACGAGCTGCGAGAGTCGCATCCTAATTTAATCTCTTGCAGTTCAATGAGGATGCCGCCACCGTGGTTGAGACTGCCGAGGCCAAGGATGGGGTCGAGATGGAGTAAACCTAGGATCCTTTCGCACTCGCCCCCGTGATTGTCGACATCACTTCCGAGGACGCCCCCAAGGACTTGCCGACTTCTTGAAGGCTGCTGCTCTTGTATTTTTTTTTCTTATGAATGTATGGTGCACCCACCGAGGTCTCTTCTCTTCTTTTTTTTTGTATATTTCTGCCGATTCTTCGGCTTTGAATTAATGAAAAATTTTCTTTTTTCTAAGTGTTTGTTGTCAATTTTTGTGCTCGGTATGTAGTATAGGGGGACCCAATCCCCAACGTTATTAGGCCGACCCTTTGTACTAGGCGATTTTGTTCTTTAGAGGTTGAGTTCGACCGTTTAGGTATACAAATGCGCTGAACCCAAGGCCAGTCGTTGAGGCCGACCCGAGGCCGATCTCGAGGCCAACCTTTGAGTTCTCGGGGTCGGCCAATCTACGAGGATTAGTTTTATGACCTTAGCATTGCTGACCTATGAGGGTCGGTCTTCAGTGTCGGCCAATTTATGATGACTGGTCTTATGACATTAGCTTTGCCTACCTATGAGGGTCGGTCTTCGGTGTCGGCCAACCTATGAGGATTGGTCTTATGACCTTAGCTTTGCCGACTTATGAGGGTCGATCTTCGGTGTCGGCCAATCTATGAGGATTGGTCTTATGACCTTAGTTTTGCCGACTCATGAGGGTCGGTCTTCGGGGTCGGCCAACCTATGAGGATTGGTCTTATGACTTTGAGGAATAACAATTTGGAGTAAACCAGGAGCTTGGATGAGATCTTCTCTTTATTGATGTCAAAAAACTTTGGAAATGAGAACAAAAAATTTTACTAATATGAACTCGAACCAAACTCTAACAATCTTTTATTGATAACATTTCTTTAGGTTCTCAGAATTCCAAGGTCGGGGTATCTTCTTGCCCCTCGGAGTCTTCAATTGATACGTTCCTGGTCGGATCTGTTTGGACACTATGTACAACCCTTCCCAATTTAAGGCGAGCTTCCCTTGTTGTTGCGGCTGAGATGCACTAGTCTTCCTAAGGACTAGATCCCCTTGATGGAATAGGCGTTCCTTCACGTTTGAGTTGTAATACTTTGCCGTTCTCTGTTGGTATGCCATGTTTCTTAGTAACGCATTTTCTCTTACTTCGTCAAGGAAGTCTAGGTTTGCCCTCAGGCCGTCTTCATACGTCTTCTCATTGAAGTTGAGCGTTCTGTAGGTTGAGGTCTTCACCTCTACCGGAGTGAGTGCTTCGGTCCCATATGCCAATCTAAATGGGCTCTCCCTGGTAGGGGTTCTCACGGTCGTTCTATACGCTTATAGTACGCTTGGTAGCTCTTCTACCCATCTTCCCTTGGCCTCATCTAGCCTTCTCTTTACTCCTGCTAGCAACGTTCTATTAGACACCTTGACTTGATCGTTGGTTTTTGGATGAGCCACTGCCACCGGGCAAAAGTCTATATAGAAGTGCTTGCAAAATTCTCGGAAGTTCGGGTTATCGAATTGCTTGCCGTTCTCGGAAAAATTTCTCCATATTTTTCTCGTTGATGGTTGTCAATGGCTCGATCTCAATCCACTTAGTGAAATAGTCAATGGCGACGACCAGATACTTTCTGTTCCCCGAGGCCGGAACAAAATTTCCTAGTATATCCATCCCCCACATGGCGAAGGGGACCGGACTCAACATAGATGTCAGATTTGTTGCGGGCTTATGTGGTATTGGGGCAAATAATTGGCATTTCTCGCAAGTCTTTACATATTTCATGGCTTCTTCATGCATTCTCGGCTAATAGAACCCTTGCCTAAGCACCTTGTATGCTAGTGCTCGGCCTCCCATATGACTACTGCATATTCCTTCGTGTACTTCGGCTAAAGCATACTCGACACCTTTTGGTTCGAGACATCTAAGTAGGGGAGCTGAGACGACCCTCTTGTACAAAATTCCATCTACCATGGTGTACTTTGCGGCTCGGATTTTGACTTTCCTCGCCTCCTCTCGACTCTCCGAGAGTTGATCATTCACCAAATAGTTGACGATCGGATCCATCCAACTTGGACCGTCCTCTTCGATGTGGTTGACCTTCTTGTTGTTCAGTGACGGCTCGTCCAGGATTTCAGGATAGACGGAACTGCTTAGGCTTGGCACTTCGGCCTTGGCCAACTGCGATAAGGAGTCTGCTACAGAATTTTTTTCTCGTGGTACTCGGGTCATCTCAAAATGTTCGAACTCGGCAATCAGTTCTCGGGCTCATCCCAGGTAAGCTACCATTCTCTCATCTTTTGCCTTATACTCGCCATTAACCTGGTTGACCACGAGTTGCGAGTCACTTCTCGCTTTCAGTTGTTCGATGCCTATGGCTTTGGCGACTCGGAGCTCGGCTAGTAGAGCCTCGTACTCGGCCTTGTTATTGAAGGCCGAGAATCTGAATCTTAATGCGTATTGGATGCGGAATCCCTCCCGGCTGACCAACATCAGCCCCACGCCGGCCTGTTCTGTCTCATCTTCGGTGGTCGGCCTCTCATCTCCTCGGACCTCGGGATCGGCTATGGTTCATTTGGCGATAAAGTCGGCTAGGGCTTGCCCTTTTACAGCCGTACGGGGTCGATAGTCGATGTTGTACTTGCTCAACTCCACCGCCCAGTGGATCAGCCGACCCGACACCTCAGGCTTGTGTATTATCTTCTTAAGGGGTTGGTCGGATAAAACCGTGACCGGGTAGGCTTGGAAGTATGGCCTCAGCTTCCTTGCCGCCGTTACAAGCCCAAACGCGACCTTCTCAAACTTGGAGTACCGTGTTTCCGCATCGATTAACACATGGCTGACGTAGTATATTGGCTTTTGGACCTTGTCTTCTCTCAGTAGTAGGGCGCTGCCGGCCACAGGCGTTGAGGCTAAGTAGAGTTGCAGTTCTTCTTTCGGCTCGGGATGGGAGAGGAGAGGTGGATTCTCCAGTTACCGTTTTAGCTCCTCAAAAGCTTGTTGGCACTCGCTCATCCACACAAAATCCTTCGGGTTTCGAAGGTTCTTCAATGTCTTGAAAAAAGGTAAGCACTTGTCGCCCGACCTCGACATAAACCTCGCTAATGCTGCTACTCTTCCGTTCGGCCTCTGTACTTCCCGACTATCTTGGGAGGGGTCATCTCTTGGATGGCTGTGATCTTTGTCGGGTTAGCCTCTATGCCTCGAACGAAGACCATAAAGTCGAGGAACTTTCTCGAGGTCAACTGGAAGGCACATTTAGCGGGGTTCAGCTTCATCCGATTCTTCCTCAACACTCCGAATGCTTCTTCTAGGTCGGCTAAATGGTGTTCAGCCTTCAGGTTTTTGACGAGCATGTCATCTACATATACCTCTATGTTTCGGCCTATCTGATCTCGGAACATATGGTTGACCATCCTCTGATACGTAGTTCCCGCGTTCTTCAACCCAAAGGGCATCACTTTGTAACAAAAGTTCTTTGATCTGTTCGGAAGGCCTTGTACGCCTCATCTTCCTCGTGCACGAGGATTTGATTGTAGCCGGAGTACGCGTACATGAAGCTGAGCATCTCATGACTAGCGATGGCATCGATCAACAAGTCAATTCGAGGTAGGGAGTACTCATCTTTTGGATACGCCTTCTTGAGGTCAGTTTAATCGACGCATATTCTCCACTTCCCGTTCGGTTTAGGAACCATGACGACATTTGCCAACCACGTTGAGAACTTCTCTTCCCTGATGAAGTCGGATTGTCAGAGCTTTTTCACCTCTTCATTGATCGCGGTCTGCTGGTTAAGGGCGTAGTTCCTCCTCTTCTGCTGAATCGGTTTTCGGGTCGGATCAATGTGGAGTCTGTGTTCGGCTACATCCCTCGGTACCCCGGTCATGTCGGTTGCCGACCAGGCCAAGACATCCATGTTCCTTTTTGGAAATCTCCGAGCTTCTCTCTTTGTTCCATGCTCAGTAGCGAGCCTAGTTGAACTGTCTTGGTAGGGTCGGCTTCGTCGAGTGGCAACGGAATAAGGGTCTTCGACTGGTTTCCCCCGTCGCTCAGTCAACTTATCCCGTTGGTCTTCCGGGAGATGTTCTACATACATAGCCATCCCTCAGACATTGCCTTTGTTTTGCTTGACGAACGTCGCATAGCATTCTCTGGCTTTCTTTTGATCACCTTGTATTTCGCCAATTCCATTCTCCGTCGGGAACTTCATCTTGAGGTGAATTGGCGAGATGATGGCTCGGAGGGTGGTAAGGGTCGGCTGACCGAGTATGGCGTTAAAGGCCACCACCGACCTCACCACCATGAATTTGACCTTAACGGTTGCTTGATGCGGTTCTTCCTCGATTGTAACCATCAATTCGATTGAGTCCTTAACCGTTGCCAATGCTCCTGAGAACCCATGTATGGAGGTCCCTTCAGATTTGAGGACGTCATCGCCGAAGCCAAATTGCCGATATGCATCGAGGGACATCGGATCTTCTGACGCCCCCGTGTCTATCAATACTCGGTGAACGGGTCTTTTCGCGATCTCTACTTGCACCACCAAAGCATCATCATGAGGTAAGTTTATACCTTCGAGGTCGGTGTCGGTGAAGGAGATCACCGTCTCCGTCCTTGCTATCTTGTTTGGCATCTCTGCCACCGCTACGAAACGTGCGTTGGCTTTAGCTTTTCGCGTTGACTCCTGCCCGGGACCTCCGAGGATGGTATATATTGGTGCCCCTTTGCCCCACTCGGCTCCAAACCCTCGCCTTTCTTTTCGGGTCAAGGCCGGTCCTCGCCGCGCTCAGTCCTTGGGTCGTCCCGCCTCGGCTTGTCTCTTCTTCGATCACGGTTTTCATTTGGCCTACCTCCCCGCTCGTCTCGATTTCCTTTCACATACCGCTTCAAATGTCCGGCTTTTATCAACTCTCCTCAATTTCTCTCTTCAAATGAAAGCAGTCTTCGGTGTCGTGACCAATATCCTTGTGAAATTGACAATACTTGTTCGGGTTTCGAGAAGTCCCCGCTTGCATTGGTCGAGGTCGGCGCATGTATCCCTCATCCTGGACCTGCACCAAAATCTCCTTACGAGATGTGTTCAAGGGGGTGCACTCCGGACTTTGGGCTTGGTCTGTCCTCTTGGGTTGGCGGTCGGTCTTGGCTTGCTTTTCCTCCTTGCGGTCACCCATCGCTACCTCTTCTTCTCGCCCTTATTTTCGGTTCCTTTCTGGGCTTGGAGCACCTCAGCCATGTTAGCGAATTCGTTGCACCTCTCCAAGAGTTCGACCATATTTTTGGTCGGTTTTCGAGCCAAATCTTTGATGGGGTCCATGTCCAAGGGACCATTGCTCCTCGCGCGCCTTATATCCGGCTTGGCAGTTGTTGTCCCTCGAGTTCGGCCGCGGAGGGGGAGTTCGGCGTTGTGGTCGAGAAGATGCCGTGCGACTCGGCTCACCTCGGGATTGGTTATCGGCGACCCGCGGGGTGCCGATGGGCGCACATGGCAATGGTGGCTGACCCAAGTTCCCCCCTTGGCTAGTTGAGCCACGAAGGTGCGCTGCGTCTCGTTGGTGTGAAGCATTTGTAGTTGAAGGTCCATGAATCAATGATTATTGGCGGGAGCCTCCGGATTGAGATCTTCTGGTATGGGAGGTGGTGGTGGCGGCGGCAAGTTAACGCCAACCACTGTCGGTTCGCCCTGCGGCCGTCCCGGTGCCGAATTCAACAGGATAAGTCCCTCGGTGCTGTCCCCGGGCAGGGTTGGTTCGGCCGCCGCCACCGCGCCGCGTTGACTTTCTCCTCCTCGGGGGGGTCTCCTCGCCGCTTCCTGGTGCGAGGTCTCGGGCGGAGGCGAGTTTCTCGCTCCACCGCCGGGCTGCGTTCCCTCTCCCCTAGAGACGGTGCCGTGCTGACCCGATCTCGTATGCACCATTGTTCTCACTCTTCCGATGGGTAGAAACAACTACGCTTTACAGACGTCGTTCTCACAGACGGTGCCAAATTTGTTGCGTGTGAAAACCTCCGCCACCCGGTTCACTCGTGAATGAGCCTGCAAAAACCAAGTTAGCGCAAGAGAGCCGGTGTGACTCCGGCCAAGGGCTCTCTGACGCTCAAGTCAGGTCTTTAAAGTAACAGCAGTTCAACTTAGTGAAAATTGAGCTGAGCGTTTGAGCTCCATACCTGAGTATTTATAGACTGCTAATAAGGCGACGGAGAGTCCTTGGATGGTAAGAGTTTTGTTTTTGGTAGGAGTTTGCCTAGCAAAGTCGCAATTGAACATGGACTCTTTACTTAGTAAGAGTCCTAGTTCGAATGTGCCATGGTTCCGCTTTTGGAGGGTGATCTGACCCGGTTGAGCGGGTATATCCCTCGAATGTCGGGATCTCTGACGGGGCTTTGTGACCCAATTAACCAGAGTTCGGCTCGGGGCTCGCGCTTGGGTGTCGGCTCCTACTTGGTCGGTCTGAGCAAATGGGGACGTTGACCACGTGGGGCTACGATCCGCTGTCGAACTGGGAGGGCTCGGCCACGATGTCGGCCCTAGAGGACTTGACTGCGTTGCCGATCCTGGGGAGCTCGGCCTCGTCGACCTCGACTATGGTGCCGAGCTCGTGGTACTCGGCCTTGTCCTCGATTGTTGAGGACTCACGAGTCCTGTGACTTTCTTTTTCCATGGCCCAACGGCTCGGTTCGGTTCGGCCTCGGTCACGCCACGTGTCGGCCGCTGGTTGGTTGTTGTTTCGTGACTCATCAGATTCCACAAATGACATGCCGTAGACTCGGGGGTTCTTTCCTCTTCCAGGTCCTGCCCATTGGATGAAATCCCCACCCACAAAAAAAAAATGAAGAAGATAAAGAGCAGCAACCAGAGTTCTATCAGAAAAAAATAAAGAGAAAAAGACAAATAACAACAGTAGCAGGAGGAAGACGAGGAGGAGGTTTGAGTTCCACTGTTCTGAATCTCTCTGTCTCCCATATATTATCTTTCTTTGATAACATATCTAATGCTATGGTAGACCTAGGGGTTATATAGAATACCTAACTTCCATGCCTTTGCAACGGACCCGAACTGAAACCTCTATTTTAGATCATAGGTAATATAATGGACATGGGTCCACCACCAGAGCCATAAACCTAGATTAAAAACCCAATTTTGGACCTAGTTGATTTTATATTAATTTGCGCCCACTAGAGACAGCTGTGAAATTATTCTAATTCTCAAACTGATCTGATCCCGATTGGAGCAAAAAGAGGTAGGGGCAGGCCTTAAATAACCATAGGAGAGGTTGTGAGGAATGACATGCGTAGGCTGGGTCCTGTACCAAGTATGACCTCGGATAGACCCTATTGGAGGGCAAGGATCTATGTTGCTGACTCCATTTACCTGAGATTTTCCTGATTTCTTGGGCTGTGCCTCTTTCCTCCTACTTTCATTTCTCAGTTCTCGGTTTTCACATCTCACTTCTCATCTCTCCTCTCTTTATTTTTGCATCTCTTCTTTCCTCTTACTTCCAGTCAGTTTTCCCTACTTTGTTTTGCATGGAATCCATGTAGCCGACCCATTTAGTTGGGATAAGGCTGAGTTTGTTGTTGTAACCAGAGACATCAAGGTTCAGCTTTAACCTTTATTTGTTTGCT
Source organism: Telopea speciosissima (assembly GCF_018873765.1). Lineage (NCBI taxonomy): Eukaryota > Viridiplantae > Streptophyta > Magnoliopsida > Proteales > Proteaceae > Telopea > Telopea speciosissima. Next base: position 34,562,576 of record NC_057917.1, on the reverse strand, counting down.
CTTATCATGGATGAGTTAACAAGAGACATCCAAGATTTTCCTTGGTGCATGTTTTTTGCTGATAGCATTGTTTTGGTGGATGAGACAAAAGCTAGAATCAATGCCAAGCTGGAGTTATAGAAGTGTATGTCTCACAGAGAATTAAAGTAGGATGGATGAAGTGGAGAGGGGCATCCAGAGTGTTATGGGATCGACAGATTCCTGCAAAGCTTAAAGGAAAATTTTATGGGACAGTCATAAGACTGGCTATGATATATGACGTGGAGTGTTGGGCATTTAAGATTTAAGAAGCGTCATATAGATAAGGTAAGCGTAGCGGAGATGAGGATGTTGAGATGGAAGAGTGGTAAAACCAAGAATGATTATATTAGAGCTGATCTAGGAATATTCAAGATAAGCTACGTGAAAGTTGTCTGAGGTGGCATGACCATGTTTAATGGAGGCCTTTGGATGCTTCAGTTCGGAGGACTGACTTGATCCAGATCGTAGGTACTAAAAGAGCTAGGGGCAGGCCTAAAATGACCATAGGAGAAGTGGTGAGGAAAGACATGCATAGTCTAGGCCTTGTTTAAGTATGACGTTGAATAGAGCTGACTGGAGGGCAAGGATCCATGTAGCCGACCACTTTTAGTTGGGATAAGGCTGAGTTGTTGTTGTAACCTGTTCTGATGACGTGCAGTATTATCATCATCATCAAACTACTTAATTTAGAGATGTTCTATGGAAGCTTCAACTGCTTAATTTAGAGATGTACTATGGAAGCTTCATTCTCAACTGCTTAATTTAGAGATGTATTATGGAAGCTTCATTCTCACCTGTTCTATTGCTATGTTTTATAGTGTTCACTTCAGGATTTTGTGTGTCAAAGACATGTATGGAAGCTTCATTCTCACCTGTTCTATTGCTATGTTTTATAGTGTTCACTTTAGGATTTGCCTTTTTTTTATTCCTCAAGCAGAAAGTCATTGGTTTGTGCAGGGAGAGCGAAAAATTTCTCTCCTTATTGGCATCATGATTGTGTTCATGTTCCACGTGGTTGGTGTTTACTGGTGGTATCGAAATGAAGATCTTCTATACCCATTGATTATGCTTCCTCCAAAAGCAATACCACCTTTCTGGCATGCTATATTCATGATAATGGTGAACGGTATGTACTTGACTTTTCCCTACATTATGGCTAGACACACATATTCCCATAGGGTTACAATTTAATACTATTATGTAATCAGTGTCTTCAGAAAAATGAGAAGCTGTTCTACCATTTAGGCCCAGAGATTGGTGGTCTTGTTCGACTGTGGGTCCAAGCAGTTTGAGTGGTCTGAAAGTTAGAATAAAAGTTACAGATATATATACTAATATAGTCTTCATTTTCTTACAAAAAGATTTTGGGTGGTGTAAAAGCAGCGATAGCAAAATATGGGTTCCGGGTTGGGATCTTGCTTCTAATGCTTTCTATGCAAATGTTTTTAAATTTGAATGCACACATTCTTCAGGTTCCAGTCTGTAACCTGTGAAAATCAGAGGAGAAGAAGAGAAGAAGGAGAAAGAAGAGAAGAGTTGCAGCCGTAAAATAATGTATTGAATTAATTAATAGAGAAACATAGTACAATATATTGGATTTAAGGAAAAGGAGAAAAGACCAAAAAGGACCTCACGGTGGAGCTAGAAGAGGTCTCGTGATTAGCGTCTGGCGGGATTCTGTTTTGGCCCCACGATATGCATTCTAGCACTCCCCTCAAGCTGGAGCATATATATCAATCATGCCCAGCTTGTTACAAATATACTCTATCCTCCCATTACCCAAAGGCTTAGTAAACACATCTGCAAGTTGTTCTCCAGTTCTGACATGACTTGGAAGAATCAATCCACTCTGCATTTTTTTGGGAACAAAGTGGCAGTCAATTTCAATGTGCTTCATCCTCTCATGAAACACAGGATTAGAAGCAATATGAATCGATGCCTAATTATCACACCATAATTGCATGGGAACTGAAGTCTTGAAGCCCAACTTAGACAATAGCTGCTGTATCCACATCAATTCACATGTCAATTGTGCCATAGCTTTATATTCTGACTCAGCACTGGAATGAGCCACAACACTCAGCTTTTTGGGCTTCCATGAATCAAAATTCCCTCCAACAAACATGTAGTATCCAGTAGTCGACCTCCTATCAGTTGGAGATCTTGCCCAATCAGCATCTGAAAACCCTTTAAATCTGCTATGTCCATGATCTCGATACATAATGCCTCTACCTGGAGACTTTTTAAGATATTGTAAAATACGCGCAACTGCATCCCAATGAGAGGTCCAAGGAGAGGAAAGGAATTTACTCACCACACTAACTGAAAAGCAATGTCGGGTCGGGTAACTGTTAGGTAGTTCTGCTTACCCACTAGTCTTCTATATCTCTTAGGATCATCAAGAACATCTCCTCCTTCAACAACCAGTTTCACACTGTAGTCCATGGGTGAGTCAATAGGCTTAGCCCCAAGCATACCTGTCTCAGTGAGTAAATTCAACACACTTTCGTTGTGACAAAAAAACTCCCTTCTGAGAGTGGGCCACTTTTCCCAAAAAATATTTCAGCTGCCCAAGTCCTTAGTCTGAAATTTCTGTTGAAGATATGATTTCAACTCAGCTATAACAACTGAATCATCACCAATAATAATAATAGAGCAAATTACTTTGACCTCCCCTAACCTTTCTGACAATTCAAGGAACCTCCCCCGCGATTCTGACAGTTACTCAGACCTCCCCTACTTTTCAAACTTGGCTTCACTTAGCCCCAGTCCGTTAGTATTTTAACGCTAGTTAATGGATAAATTTGAAAAACCTAAGGAACCTGACAATTATACCTATTTTCCCTTTAGGAAGTTACCCTATTGCCCTTTCTTCTCTTCTTCTACTGCAAACCCCCTACTCCCACCCCTCTGCAACCCCATCCACCAGGCCACAACCCCCACTCTCCTCCACCTGTGAAACATATTAAATTTCTCTCTCTCATTACAGTCTTACTCTGCTTCTGAAATTTCCAACGGTTGCAGAATGAAATGTTCTTGATCGGGTAGGTGCCAGGATTGTTAGTAATTGTCCCAGATGAAGAGCTTTCTGGTTTCTGGAGTTCATTCTTACTCTGCATTATCCTTTGAGAAAGAGAGCTTCTGAAACATCTAGGGTTTTAAATCATAAAGATAAGATGAGAATTTGAAGAGGTGATTGATTCTCTATTCTATGCCCAAAATTTTCCAAATACAGAGCACTGATAAGCTTATTTTAAGTAGTCTCTTAAAGAGGGTTAGAGATGGAAAGTCATTTCTTGCTTCATGTAAGTCCTTTCTCAGTTGTCGTTTGAGAGGTGTTTGACCAAAGTCTAGAGACGACCCCAAGCTAGTTGCAAAACCTCAGTGAGTTATAATTTTAAGGGTCAAATTGAATCCTTGAATGTGAAATTTCTTTCGCATTGCTTCTTTCCTTTTCAGTGGATTTGGTGATGTGGAGAGATGTATCAAAATCAGCTTTTGTATTTGGAGTGGGAACATTCTTCCTGCTCGCTTCCTCTTTCACCACAGATCTCAATTTTAAAAACAAATAACCCATAGAAATAGTAATTCTCATTTAATCCCCTGTTTCAAACAATACCCATTACTTATTTCTGTTGATTCTTTCTTCGTCCAGCTTGATTTCTGCAATTTCCTACATGGGTCTTGTGTATCTTGCTGCAATCTTTTTCTATAAATCAATTCTTTGCAGGTAAACCTCCCAAACTGATAAATTTTCTAATAAAAGGAAGTTTTACCAATTTTAAGTCTCTCTGATTCTCTTCTTTTCCCTTGGAATCTCACCTGGACGAACAACTGGATCGACTCGTAAAGAAACGAAATCGCCTACTCCATCGATGGCGCAGCCAAGGAAGTCGAAGCCCGGACCAAGGTTAGCGATCGTTGCAGGTACGAAGGTTTTGACGGCTGTGAGGACTGGTTTTGGTTCGGCCTCTAGGTTTTTGGAGAGAAGAGTGTTGTTGCATCTGAAGCTGTGGAAGCGAAACGAGAAGGATGAGGAGGTGGGTTTTGGAGAGAAGAGTGCTGTTGCATCTCATCTGGGTTCAAGGTTTGCAGGAGGAAGAAGAAGAAGAAGAGGAGGAAGAAGAAGAAGAAAGGGAAAGGGTGCGTTGATATTGGCCTTTATAAGTGAGGGCATTTTGGTCGCAACAGGTTAATTACTAACACCGTTATCGGCTTGGTGCTAAGTGAAGCCAAGTTTGAAAAGTAGGGGAGGTCTTAGTAATTGTCAGAAACGCATGGGAGGTTCCCTGAATTGTCAGAAAGGTTTGAGTAATTTGCTCGGACACTTGTGCATAACCCTTTGCTACAAGTCTGGCTTTCAAACGGGTAAGAGAATCGTCAGGATTCACTTTCACTGCATACACCCATCGACAACCAATGACAGTTTTACCTTGGGGCAGCGGTACAATATCCCAAGTATCTTTCACCTTTAACGCCGTTAATTCCTCTTCTATAGCTGTCCTCCAGCTAGGACTAGACAATGCTTCTGTCACAGACTTAGGAAGGGGATGGGCCTCAGGCCCTCAACAGTAGATAAAAAGAAACGAAATGAAGGAGACAAAGATGAGTAAGAAACAAAGTTGGAAATAGAATGCTAAATACAACTACAGATACCTTTTCGTTTAGCAATAGGAATGTCAAGATCAGAAACAATAGGATCAATCGCAGGGATATCCATAGGAGGATCTACAGTAGAAGGAGACCTGACAGAGTTCGTGAGAACAGGTGGGGCAGCAGCTACTTGTGGGCGTCTGACATATACCTGGGTTGGCGGTGGTCCTTGTGTAGGAGCTGGTTGTGTTGAAATAGGAGACTGAATAATATACACAGGGAAACCATCGTCTCATTCAGAAGCATATACTAGAGTAGCATGGTATGGCATGGATTCAAAGGACAAATCAACGGTAATAAAATATTTGCACGAAGACGGAGAATAACAGCGGTACCCTTTTTGGGTATGAGAATAAGCAAGAAACGTATACTTAATGGCTTTGGGTTCCAATTTTGACAATCCAGGCCGATGGTCACGAATAAAATACACGTCCAAAAATGCGAGGCGACAAAGTAAATAATGGTTCAGTTGGAAACAATATGGAATGAGGAATTCCTCCGTGCAAGACAGATTAAGGCATACAATTAATAAGATAGCATGCAGTCATTACAACATCAGCCCTTAAAATTTTGGGAACCTTCATCTCAAACAACATGGAACGATTAACCTCCATTAGATGTCAACTTTTCCTTTCTGCCACACCATTTTGTTGTGGTGTGTCAGAACAGGAAGACTAGTAGACCATACCATGCTGAACCATAAATGCAGAAAAAGAAGCAAAAAAGTACTCTTTGGCATCATTACTACGTAAGACTTTCACATTCATACCAAACTGAGTTCGAATTTCAAAAACAAAAGCACAAAATATAGAAAATAATTCGGACCGATTTTTCATTAAATATAACCAAGTAATCCTTGAATGGTCATCAACAAAAGTAACAAAGTATTTAAAATCCAAGTTTGATACGACAGGACACGGACCCCAAACATCAGAGTGAACTAAAGAAAAAGGAGAAGCAGAACGCTTATTGACTCTAGGAGTCTAGGGGGGATAACTCACACAGTGGAGTTTACCAAACTGATGGACTCACATTCAAGACTGGAAAGAGAATTAAAACGAGAATCAAATTTCTTAAGACTTTCCAAGGAAGGATGACCGAGCCGACAATGAATCTGATGGTGAGAAGCAATACTGGAGCAAGCAACAGCTTGAGAGCCGTCAAGTAGGTACAACCCCCCTGACTCACGTCCTCTACCAATCGTCTTCTTCGTAGCAAGATCCTGAAAAACACAAGAATCAGGATAAAATATCACTGAACAATTAAAAGTATTAGTTAACTAACTCATAGACATAAGATTAAATGGAAAATTTGGAAGGTAGAGAACTGAGGACAGGAACATTGAAGAGTTAGGATGAATAGTACCAGTGCCCTTAACCTTTGCTGAAGACCCATCAGCTAAGGTTACACTGGATGAGGATGGTGACAAGGAAGAAAAGATACCTGACATTCCTGACATGTGATCCGATGCCCCTGAATCAATGATCCAGGGATGGGAAGTAGCGGAAAGGCATGCAGTAGCATTAAACTTGTCTTAACCAAAGTAGTAGTGGAAGAGGTAGGCTGTGAAATCTGAAACTGGTTGTACCGTGCATACTCTTCGTTTGACATAATAATCACCTTACCCTCAGAAAGTTGAGATTGAGGGGCTGAATCACTACTAGCAGCGGAATTTGCAAACTGCTGCTGTCCAGGCTTCCCATGAAGCTTCCAACAAATTCTCTGAATGTGGCCAGGTTGACCACAGTGATAACAAGTCCGGACAACATCCGATCCATTAGAAGAGCCATTAGACTGCCCATAACTTTGGCTGTTACCTTGCTGAGTTGGACCTCTTCCTATACCACGACCACCTCCACTACTAGTCCCACGTCCATGACTTTCCCCATGGTAACCACCATTTCCACAGCTACCACCACCAGCCCCAATTTGTGAAACCAGAGCTGAACTGTCAACTGCTGGTGTGGAGTCACGGGAACTCTCACGAGATACGCGAAGAACATGGGCAAACGTATTTGTGAGAGGCAATATTCTCACCACCAAGAATTTGTGATCTAACAGACTCATACTCCTGTCCGAGTCCTCCCAAAAATCCCATAATCGCCAATTGTTCTCTTTGAACTTGCATCTGTTTCACATCCGAAGAAATAAGAAGAAGGGCATTCAATTCTTCATACATTCGCTTAAAATCAGCAAAATACTGGGTGATGGAATGCCCCTTTCTTTCAGTTCTATAGAACTCTTGTGATAATTCATAAATTCTTGACAGATTATTTTGACCAGAATAAAGTACTCCTAAATAATCCCATAAATCTTTCACAGTGTCGATTTGAGTAACCAAATCCACAATATGGTTCTCCATCGAGTTGAACATCTGCCCAAGAATTCTTGCATCAGCAGTTTTCCTCGTTGCATCATCCATTGGTGTGGGTCCTGTCAAGTGTATCTGCTGATTCCGACCGGTAAAAACAAGTTTCACAATTTTCTGCCATTGCTGAAAATTGGTAATACCTTCAAGCTTCTTCTCTGTGATTCGATTGGAAGAGGACACCACTTCAGTAACCATTGCACTGCTTTTATCTTCATCACCCATGCTGTCCGTTCAAAAAGAAGACCCAAAACTTGACAAAGAGCACCAATCGAATCACCAAAAGAGAACAAAACATGCCTCAAAAGCTGTTACCACCAATAGAACCAGCAAACATCAACCATGGCTTCAGGAAAAATCGATAGGACTGCTACCAACATGAATTGAACCACCCAAAAAACATCAGACCAGCAATATGTCACTCGATTGGCAATCAAACATCCTCAAACATCACCATGAACAAAAAAAAAAAATCTGCTTTTAATTGAAGAAGAACAGATTTACATCATGTACACCAAATCCGCAACCAATAAACACCAATAAAACCGCAGGGGTGAAAAATCACCCCCTTCTTTAGGGTCGTGAACCTCTGGTAGAACTAACCAGAAATCGCAGAAGAGAAAAGGAAAAGAAAGAACAGAAAAAAAAAGAGGAAAGAGGAAACAAGAAAAGAGACTGGTGCAGATCTGTACCAGGCCTAGGAACTATGCTCTGATACCATGTAACCTGCGAAAATCAGAGAAGGAGAAGATGAGAAGAAGGAGAAGGAAGAGAAGAGTTGCAGCCATAAAATAATGTATTGAATTAATGAATAGAGAAACGGAGTACAATATATAGGATGTAGGGAAAGGAGAAAGACCAAAAAAGACCTCACGATGGAGCTAGAAGAGGTCTCGTGATTAGCGTGGGATTCTGTTTAGGCCCCACGATATGCATTGTAACACAGTCCTATTAACTGGTCCAAATAGTCCAATTGTTGTTGCGATTTTAGGAGTGGATGGTCCATTGACTACTCAACATTCTGAAAGAATAGGCCAAGTATGACCTGGGACGACAATTGCCTCGCACCAGAGTCACAGTCCAACCACCTGGTCCAACAGTCCATGTTAACTTTGTGTTGAAGTCGATAGTTATAAGGGCAAATAGGTCTTTGTGTTCTTGAGTTATTTCTGTTTTTTAGTATTTTGGCATATGTAAGGGCAGTTTTGTCCAAGTCTTTATTTATTATAAATAATACATTAAGTGACCTGCGAGAGAATATTCAGTTCTCCCACAGGTCTCCTCTCTCTTGGGATTGGCACTCTATACTTCTTATTCTTCTCTCTTCTCTTCTACTTTCTCTAATCTGGTTGTCTAACTTCTGGTATTACAACATGGTATCAGAGCAGGATTAATCAGATTGGAGTAGCCCCCCTCACGATTCTCTTGTGATTTCCCTTAATCGACTTTTGTTTTTTGTGTACAGCCACCTATGGCTGCCTTTTCTATTAGGTAATTCCACTCCTTGAAGGATTAATGGATTGATATCTATTGTTAACTACTTGATCTGATGATTGATTGGAGTTCTCCCTCAACCATTCTTGAAGACTGCTGAGATCGAATCCAGGGTAAAACCCTGACATAGTTCGAGAACTCGTGAGATTTCGCCGAGATCTCGCCGAGTTTCTCGGTTTTTGGAAGAGATGAGATTGCCTGCAAGGCTCAAAAGTGCAATATCTCGGCGAGATCTCACCAAGATCTCGGATCTCGGTTCGGATCTCGGTTTCGACCCATTATTTTAACCCACCTATCACTTAAATACCTTACCTAACTGAACAAAGCTCGACATATCTCAGCGAGATCTCGGCAAGATCTCAGATCTCGGGTTGACCCAAAGTTGAGGCTTCGAGTTGGAGAAAAAAAAATGCACCAACTCCGAGATCTCGACTCGTCTCGGTTTTTCCAAGAGCCGAGTTGGTACCAAGACCCGAGTTTTAGTACCTTGAACCCTGACAATTATCGATTTTCTCTGGGAAGGTTTTTCTTGATGTCCTGTGGTTCCGGCCTACTTCTACATGATATTTAGTGCTTCTGGAGGTTATTGTACCCTAGTTTGAATGATGGTGCTGCTGATTTGAAGATTTCCTTCTCCTTCTCAAAAACCCTGAGATCGATTATGCCTTGTTCATTGTCCTGACTGCTTCTATCGGTGTGATGCTGCTGCTGTCTATTACTTTTGTTTTGGCTGCTTCTATCGAGAGGTATTGGTTGCTGCTTCTCTACCTTTATTACTTCAGAATCGATTACTTTGGGTGCTTGTCCCTATCGATTTTTGAAGTTTATACACTATGGCTGATTCGAAGAACCCCCACGACAATTTGAATGTTCAGATTACCTCCATAAAGCTAAAGGGGAATTCCAACTACTTATTGTGGGCACAGGCTGTCCGAGTTTACATTATAGCTAAGGACAAGCTTAGCTATATTACTTCTCCTCCTCTAGAACCTGACTCTAAGGATTATAGTACTTGGAATAAAGAGAATGCTATTATTTTGATTTGGTTGTGGAACTCCATGGAGCCGGATATTGCTGCGAATGTTATGTTCCACACCACGACAAAGGGAGTCTGGGATGATCTCAAGGAGACATACTCTCAAGAGAAGAGTATGACACGTATCTTCGACCTCTATGAGAAATTGTTCAATTTCAGCAGTTGGACAAGTCTCTCCAAGACTATTACAGTACCTTTAAGGGAATGGTCGAAGAACTAAATGTGTTCCAGCCCCTCACCACTGACATTGTGAAGTGAAGGCTCAAAGAAACGAATTTTTTGTGTCTAAATTTTTGGCTGGTTTAAATCCTAGCCTCAAGGCTGTTAAAGGACATCTACTTGCTGGTGAATCTGTCCCTACTTTGAATGACACCTTTTCTAGATTGCAACGTATTGTTCCTCCTAGCTCTAAGCCCGACACCAGTCCAAAGGAAAATTCTGCTTTCACTACTACTAGAGGCCGTGGTTCAGGGGGAGGACGTGGATTTGGTGGTCGTAATTCTGGAGGACAACATCTTGATAAAGCAGCCAGGTTATGTTCCTATTGTGGGAAGACAAATGACACTGTTGACACATGTTGGTCCAAGCATGGGAAACCCAAGTGGGCTCAAAACTTGGTCAATTATGCAGCTTCTGAAGATGGCTTTGATTTTGCTACACCTAGCGATGCTAAGGCTGGTTTGACCGTGGGAGATTCTTCTACCAACATTCGCGATGAGATGCAACATTCATGCGTCGCATCAAGAGTTTGGAATCATCCACTTCCACTTCTGGGGCACCCACCACCGCTGCCACATTAGCTCATGCAGGTACTCCTGCTTCTCTCCTTTCCACTACTTCCACACACTGGATTATTGATGCGGGGGCTTCCGCTCACATGACTGGTAAGTCATCTGTTTTTAGTTCTATCTCTTCTAACTCTCACACCCCTCTTGTTATTGTGGCCAATGGTTCCTTTACTCCTGATACCGGACATGGTACTGTATCTCGTAATTCTAATATTTCTCTTTCTTCAGTCTTACATGTTCCTCAATTTTCCTTAAGTCTTCTTTCTGTTAGCCAACTTACTAAAAATCTAAATTGTTCGGTAACCTTTTATCCTTCTTACTGTGTTTTTCAGGATCTTCACACGAGGAAGACGATTGGTGGAGGGTGTGAGAAAGATGGACTATATTATTTGCATGGTGCTGCCCCGTCTGCTTGCTGCATCTACTACTGTTGGTGGAGAGTCTCTGTTTCGATGGCATTGTAGGCTAGGACATTTATTTTTGTCTAGGTTAAAAGTTGTTTTTCCCCAGTTTAAGAGTTTAAATAAATTAGAGTGTGAGAGCTGCGAGTTGGGTAAGCATCATCGTGCTACTTTTCCATCTCGTCCTATGCCCCGTAGTACTTCTTTATTTTCCTTAGTACATTCAGATGTGTGGGGTCCTTGTCGTGCTAGCAATAGACATGGTTTTCGTTATTTTGCCACTTTCGTGGATGATTATTCCCGGACTACTTGGTTGTACCTTTTAAAGGATAGATCAGAATTTTTGCAATGAAATAAAAACCCAATTTAATGCTTCTATTAAAATATTTCGGTCTGATAATGCTTTGGAGTTTGTTCAAAATGAGATCTCATCTTATTGTGTTACTAATGGGATGATATATTAGACTAGTAGTTCCTATACTTCTCAACAGAATGGGGTTGCGGAATGGAAAAATAGGCACTTACTTGAAGTTGCCAGGGCCCTTATGTTGCATATGCAGGTGCCCAAACATTTTTGGTGTGATGCAGTTCTTACTGCATGTTTCTTGATTACTCGCATGCCCTCTTCTGTCCTTGGTGACAAGTCACCTTTTTCTATTTTATTTCCCGGTGTTTCGAGCTTTAGCTTGCCTCCTAGAGTTTTTGGGTGCGTTTGCTTTGTTCACAATCTCCATCTCCATGGTGATAAGTTGGACCCTCGGTCAACCAAGTGTATCTTCTTAGGTTACTCTAGGACCCAAAAGGGGGTATAGATGCTATGACCCTCTCACTAGAAGGCAATTTGTGATGTCACCTTCAAGGGTACATCCTATTTTTCTGATAATCCCACTATGTCTAGTGATCCATTAGCTGTGTCTGACTCTCCTCCTATTCCTGCCATCGTTCCTATGACTACTCCACTACAAGTGTACCGGTGCAAGAGGCACATTTGGCAGCTCCATACAGATCCGATTGGCCCTTTTGCATCGCTTCCTGCACCTCCCTCAACCTCTGGTGGAGATCCAACCTTACCTGCTCTTCCTGACTTACCAGCTGATCCGGATCCTGATGACTTACCCATTGCCACTCGGAAAGGTAAACGTTCATGTACTCAAAAGTCTTTAGTTACCTATCCTATTGAGCAATTTGTTTTTTTATCCCATCTTCCTTCTTGTCCTCATAGTCTTGCTACCTCTCTATCTTCGTATACTATTCCCCGCACTCACACTGAGGCTCTTCATAACCCTGCCTGGAAAAAGGCCATGGATGGGGAAATGGATGCTTTACTGACTCGACATACATGGGAGTTGGTGGATTTACCTCTTGGTAAAGACCTAGTCAAGTGTCGGTGGGTGTACACTATTAAGTACCATTCTGATGGGTCTGTTGAGCAGCTTAAAGCCCGCCTAGTAGTTAAAGGGTACACCTAGACTTACGGTGTTGACTATTTTGAGACCTTTTCTCCTGTGGCTAGGCTGAATTCTGTTCGCATCATTATCTCTTTGGCTGTGAATTTTGCTTGGTTGTTTTATTAGTTAGACATCAAGATGCCTTTCTTTATGGTGACCTACTTGAAGAGGTCTATATGGAGCAACCTCCAGGCTATGTTGCTCAGGGGGAGAATAGTGGTTGTGTGTGTAGGCTGCATAAAGCCATTTATGGGTTGAAATAGTCTCCACGTGCATGGTTTGAGAAGTTTAGTTCAGTTGTCACACAATTTGGTTTTACTCAATGCTTCTCTCACCATTTTGTGTTTGTTCGCCGCCAAGGAGAGAAATTGGTGGTGCTTGTGGTTTATGTTGATGACATCATTGTGTCAGGAAATGATGAAAGTGGTATCTAGGAGGTGAAAAATTACTTACAGCAACATTTTCAGACCAAAGATTTGGGCCAGCTTCACTACTTCCTTGGGATTGAGGTTATCCGAAGCAAAAAGGGAATCAGCCTGTCCCAAAGGAAATATGTGCTAGATCTCTTGAACGAAACTGGTATGCTTGCTGCAAAACCAGTAGATATTCCTATGGATCATAGTCACAAGTTTGGTTCTGATGATGGTGAGAATCTTAAAGATGTTCATTCCTACAGAAGCTTAATTGGGAAATTGTTATATTTGACGTCACTGGGCCAGATATTTCTTATGCTGTTGGAGTTCTTAGCCAGTTCATGCAGTCCTCTTGCAAGTGTCATTGGGATGCAGCTATTCATGTTCTTCGGTATTGAAGGGAGCCCCTGGAAGGGGCTGATTAATCGCCCAAATAAACATATGGAGCTGGTTGCTTATTCTGATGTTGATTGGGCAGATTCTACTAGTGACCGTCGATCTACTACAGGATATTGTACTTTTGTTGGGGGAAATTTGCTTACGTGGCGGAGCAGGAAACAGACCATGATTTCCAAGTCCAGTGCTGAAGCAGAGTATAGAGCCATGGCCCATTCCATTGCAGAGCTGATGTGGGTTAGGTCTCTCCTCTTGAGATGGGGTTTTCTGTTCCAACCCCTGTGAAGATGTTTCGTGACAACTAGGCAGCCATCTATATTGCTAGTAATCCCGTCTTCCATGAGAGAACTAAGCATATAGAGGTGGCTTGTCACTTTGTTCGCAGTGCCGTTTTGAAGAAATTGGTTGAGACACCTTTTGTCTCTTCATCTGATCAGATTGCTGATGTGTTCACAAAGTCCTTATTTGCTCCTACTTTTCGATCTTGTTGTAAAAAGCTAAGCATGGGTGATATATATGCTCCAGCTTGAGGGGGAGTGTTGAAGTCGATAGTTATAAGGGCAAATAGGTCTTTGTGTCCTTTGTTATTTCTGTTTTTTAGTATTTTGGCATATGTAAGGGCAGTTTTGTCCAAGTCTTTATTTATTATAAATAATAAATTAAGTGACCTGCGAGAGAATATTCAGTTCTCCCGCAGGTCTCCTCTCTCTTGGGATTTGCACTCTATACTTCTTCTCTCGTCTCTTCTACTTTCTCTAATCTGGTTGTCTAACTTCTGATATTATAACACTTTGGTCTTGTAGATAATGGAAATATTATTGCAGTTAATCTCAAGTAACCTGCCTATGGATTATTTGATAAGTTCATTGATACTGAAGCTCAAAAGCTGTTGACCTTGATGTTAATGCATTGGAGAACTTCAAGTTCCCTTCAATGTGGCATCTAGACAAGTTAAATTCATGTGCATGGTGGCATCTGTCTTTATTGGCTTATGTGTTTGTGACCATTACAAATAATTTGTATTGTATACAAAGATGTACTTGGAGGAATACCGGGAAGGCCTTTGGTGAGCTCAAGCTTGGCCCTAGAGCAGGCTGGATTGGACAACGAGCTTTGTTGGACTGCGCTAAAAAATGCCAGACCAAAAGCCATAGATCAATTTACTTTTCTTTGAATCTGGAACCTCTTTTGTAAGCAGGAAATACCTTAGCCAGTAATCTAGGAAGTAGATTGTAATTTCATTATACTTCTTTTCATACATATTATTCATGTGTACGTGGTTCAAGCTGATGGCTGTTTTAAAGATGCCCTTTAGTTTTTTTAGAGCACAATAGAACAGGTGAGGCATTTCATTTAATGCAAGATTTATGAGGTCAGGACTTTAAAAGCATTTTATTATATTTTAGTTAGTAAGCAAAAAAGTTACTTATTGACAAGTGAGAGAACATTAAAACAATTGTGATTTGGGGGGGGGGGGGGAGGGGACAAAAGATCCACCGATTTTGGAACAAATTGTGGAAAAAAAGAAGTGTTAACAAAAGTCAACCTTCTCTGATGAATGTCAAACTCTGACAAATACTCACAAATAAATAGAGTAGATGATCTTCAGAATACAGCGATAATCCGGTAGTCAGATTAAGAGTAATTAAAGAATAACTAAATCTGAAACAGAAATTCAGGAAACAAGAGAATTCTAATTACTGAAAATCAAATAAGCAGATTAGCCTAAAAATTCGGTCAAGTTCCCTTTTTGGCTGGTTAATTCAAAACCCTAAATATAAATCAGATCCAAGGGATAAATTAAATGGAATTTGAGAAACTTCAGGTCTCAAAACATAAAATATGACAGATGGGGGAGAATATCAATATCAGCAGACCAAGTGATCTGATCCTAACCAAACCCTGGTCAAAGGTCCTTTTTAGGAGGGCCTTGAATGTCCGAAAAACTCCCCTTGATCTGATGGACAAGTCAGCCTCAGATGAGTAATCAAATCAGACTGAAAATAGAGTTAAAACAGGGTAGCCGCAGGGATGGAAACATTTATACCTTGGATGTAATTCAGCAACCACAAAATTTTTAGGAAGATCAATCGTTTAAGACTGGTTGAATCACATAAATCAGAGAATAACCAAAGCACAGGAGTAGCAATGGGAGATTCAAACAGTACCTTGTTAGCAGTAAAAACAGATATAAGAAGAAAAGAAGGATTAACTATGGCTTCCCACCAACAAGGTACAGAATCTCACCCTCTACTGAATCGCACATCCATTGAAGAAAACTTTAAAGCTTTATTCATCAAAAATTGTATGGAGTCTTGGCTCATTACTAACTATTTATAAAACCTTAAGCATATTGCTAATTTGAATAGGAAGAAAAATCTTATTGCTAAGCAACATAAATAAGAAGCATAATAATAAAAGCAAACCTTCTCACGCAAGGTGAGGGGATTAAAAATCTATTAAACAACATAAATTAAAAAGAACCAAATAAGCCTAATCGTGTATGCCTACCTTCTACCCATATTTTAGGCCCATTAAAGTGGTCCATTACAATGAAAACACATGGGATCATAGGCCAACACATACATAACCTAACCCAAGGCTTATTTCCAATAAAATAAGCCCATTTATGTGAGTTTTCTGCATTAATTTTCCCTGGCTTGAAGAAACTCGTTTTTGAGTTTTACAAAATCGAGGAATTAACTTTATGCAGTGAACATCCATCTTCAAACCATAATAGAACTCTAGCAGCTCGTGGATGTTAGGAATGTAGACTTCAAGGTGTGGAGCTTTCTCTTCAAAGAACTTTGGTGGCATGATGAATTCTGTGTGTTCAATCTCTGAATCAGCATCAACCTTGAATGTCATATCCATAGAGTCCTCAGCTGTGGGAGCCTTCTCATTAAAGAATCGAGCCGCAAATTCTACCTCTTCAAGAACATCACCATGTATGTTGATGATTTTTTGTGGAGTGTCCTCGATCACTACATCATCTTTCACTGTTTCAGTTTTGTATGCTTTGATTTCTTCAATAGAAACCTCTTCAGTGGAATCTTCTACTTGTTGATCCTCTGTCTTGGAAGCTTCAAGCACTGTTTCTTCCGCTTCATCACCGGTTGCTGGAATCTCTTCAAGGTTAACCTCGACTTCAGGTTCTGTTGCTTTTAAAGGAGGTCTCTTCACTTTCAATGGAGGTGCTATAGATGATTCTGGGATGCCCAAACATCACTGCATTCGAGCCAATCATTCATCCAGACTCTTGATTAGATTTGACTCCATAGATACTATTCGATCAAACAGACCCTTGATCATATCACCCAATTGTTGCATTTGAATTTTAATCTCCTGTAGAGTTAGTACTTGGGGTAGCCATAGCTCTGATACCAATTTGGTGCGGGGTAGGTAGGCTGAATCCTAAGTTCAGGTTATACACCCCTCTTACAGGATTTCAAGTCACCCAAATCAGAAAAGTCAACAAAAGTCAACCTTCTCATATGAAGGTCAGACTCTGACACTCACTCACAAACAAATAGAGTGAATTATCTTAATACAGCGATGATCCAAGGGTCAAATTAAGAGTAATTAAAGAATAACCAAATCTGAAGCAGAAATTATATAAATCATATCTAAGGGTTAGATTAAATGTAATTTGAGAAACTTCAGGTCTGAAACATAAAATAGGACAGACAGGGGAGAAAATCAATATCAGCAGTTCAAGTGATCTGATCTTAACCAAACTCTGGTCGAAGGTCCTTTTTAGGAGGGCCTTGAATGTCCTAAAACTCCCCTTGATCTGATGTACAAATCAGTCTCAGGTGAGTAATTAAATCAGACTGAAAATAGGGTTAAAACAGGGTAGCCGCAGGGATGTAAACAATGATACCTTGGATGTAATTCAGCAACCTCAAAATACTTAGGAAGATCATTTGATTAACACTGGTTGAATCACATAAATCAGAGAATAACCAAAACATAGGAGTAGCAATCGGTGGGAGATTCAAACAGTACCTTGTTAGCAGTAAAAACAGAATATAAGAAGAAAAGAAGGATAACTATGGCTTCCCACGAACAAGGTACAGAATCTCACTGCCCTCCAGGGATATCTCACCCCCTACTGAATCACACAGTATCCATTGAAGAAAATTTCAAAACTTTATTCATCTATTCATATGGAGCCTTGGCTCATTTCAAGCTATTTATAAAAACTAGAGCATATTCCTAATATGAATAGGAAAATAAATTCCTATTGCTAAGCAACATAAATAAGAAGCATAATAATAAAAGGAAACCTTCTCATGCAAGGTGAGGGAATTTAAAGCCTATTAAACAACTTAAAATTAAGAAGAACTAACTGACTAAGCCTAATCCCATATGCCTGCCCCTTCTACCTATGTTTAGGCCCATTAAAGGGGTCCATTACAATGAAAACACATGGTGATCAAAGTCCCAACACATACATAACCTAACCCAGGGCTTATTCCCAATAAAATATGCCCCAATTATGGGAGTTATCTGCATCACTCTTGTTTGTTGGTAAGGAAATTTCTAGCAGGCATGGACCTGTAATCTCTTCTTGTCACCACAATTTAGAAGGCACAGTCTCGGTGAAGAAAGTTTATGCCTCACATCATGATCCTCCAGTTCTATGCAACATGCCTCATGATAGGACTCTCTATTTTGACGAGCTTCAAGGTGTTTTGGAGGCCTGATGCATAATTCCAGCAAAAGAGAAGAAAAACTTGCTCTTTTGCGTCCAACTTGACCTGTGGTTCAAGATTGATTTAAGTTAGACTCAAATTTAAGTCCCCATTGGGGTATTATATGGGTCATGGGCTAAGTGTTTTTGGTTTTATATTGTAAATGGTTTAATCAATAAGCTTAAATATAAGGGATTTGAGGCCTATACGAAATTAGGTGTTTATTTCGATTTTCTTAAGAGTTTCTAGGGACTTTCTATTTTCAAGAGTTAAGTTGTAATGGGACTTCCCTTAGTCTGCACATGGAGAGTTTCCTAGTTCTGTTATTTCTTAGTTCTATAAATAAAGAGAAGGGTCTATACAACTCTCTCATGATTTTGAGATCCAATCATAGCTTTTGCTTGTCAGTTCTCTGAGATTCAGAGGTCCTTGATATGAGATGCAATGAAGCCCTTGGTGGGATGCCAAGGTAGCCTGGTGGGATTCCTGCTGTGCAGTTCTTGTGGGACTCCTGAACGTATCCATCTTCGAGTTCTCAGGTCAGTTTTCTACCAACCTTTTCTGCATATATCAGTTCCATTCTCTTTTATCATCCTGTTTTCCTGCTACTGATTGTCTGTTCTGTTTTCTATCAGTTGCATATTCTGATCTGAGATTTGTAACTCTTCTACTTTGTTTCAGAACAAGATTCAGGCCATCGATTTGTAACTACCTGTTAACCTGTTTCTTCACTTTTCCCTTTACTTGCGGCTGCTAGTTCGAGTTACTATTTGTTGTGTTTGTTGCTTGTTACTATTTACTTCAATTATTGATTTGATTTCTTATTTCAGTGCTTGTTCTAGCAGTTACTACTTCTGTCCAATACTGCTTTCTAAATCTGGTTTTGGTTATACTTTCTATTTCCTGGTTTCTGGTTGCTATTCTCTATCAGTTACTAAATCTGAGTTTCTATTTTGGTTCCTTGCTTTTTTATTGTGACTACATGATATCTTAGGATCTGAATGTTAGAGATGAATCAGACTCTTAAGGTTTGTTCTCT
Source organism: Telopea speciosissima (assembly GCF_018873765.1). Lineage (NCBI taxonomy): Eukaryota > Viridiplantae > Streptophyta > Magnoliopsida > Proteales > Proteaceae > Telopea > Telopea speciosissima. Next base: position 34,543,822 of record NC_057917.1, on the reverse strand, counting down.
ATCTCTAACAGCCTACTCTACTAGATTTCTGGCCACATCTGGCTTATTTTGCTCCAGTTTAAAATAAATCTCTTTTTGCTGGTTCCTAAACCTGTCAATTGCGATTTTAGTTTTATTGGTGTTCTGAACCCTAATGCCTTGGTGACTTGGAACCATGATTTAAAGTATCGCACCGTATCTTTTCGTCTAGGCCGATACATATCGGTATCGCAGGGTATCGATACAAGACAATGACATACGTCTCTTTTTTTTTTTAAAAAAAAAATGGTATCAATTAGTATCGGCCGATACGGTGCGATACGATATGATCGATACTCTCGATATGATTTGATGCTATTTTTTGGTATATCACGATTGATTTAGGGGTTGAAAAAAAATTCAAGTATTGATACGTATCGCATCGTATCGGCCGATACGGCTCAATACATTGCGATACACACATTAAAAGGCACATGTGACTACAGAATCGTGATTCCAGAAACCAGAAAGCATCAACAGCACTTGGATGGACAAGTTTTCATCCAAAACTTCAATTTGTGACATATTCTTTCAAATTTCATGCTTGGGCTTTGATTCCTTGCTGAAAAACGAATCAAATCAAGGAAACAAACTGCAATAAATTTTTTTTTTTTGGTTAAAACTGCAATATTGTTTATTTATATTGTTTTTTCCTCCAAAAATGTATTTCTATGTGTATCTTGACCATTTTCATGCGTATCTGTAGCGTGCGATACGTATCTCCAATACAATACGATATGTCTCTCAAAGTCACCCTCACCGATACGATATGTGATACCAATACTTTAAACCTTGCTTAGAACCTCATCAATGGATATCAGAGCTATGGCCTGCGGTGATCATCATAATACTCTTAGCCAATTGGTTGAGGTGATCAGGACTTCAGGAGATTGTCAGGAGTTGTTTATGTTGAGATGCACCAATGTGGACTCACATTTAGTACGACATCCTGATGCAGGGCCATCGGCAGCCCCTGCCAAGCCCAGGTCAGGCCCAGCCAAGCGCTCCACGATGTACCATCTTAGGCGCAGGCCTCCTTGCCCCCCTGACTAGGCCTGCAGCCCAGGTTCAAGTCCAGCCCAGTTCTGTCCAGCCTGGACTGAAGTAACTCTGGCCCTCACAGCAATTTCGTGGACTCCTTGGGTGGACAAATCTGGCCCCACAAGTGAACAGCTTTATGATTTTTCACTTTAGTCTTGTGACTTTTCATTTCTCTAGGTTTAGCCTTATGACTTTCCATTTCTCTCGGTAGATTTATTATTCTTGTTTGTAGTTCCTATGTATGGGAATTAGTTTCTAGATTTTTGGGGGATTGTTCCTAGGTGTTGGAATTCCATCTAGGTTGGGAATTCCAACAGTCCATGTATTTTTAGATGCATGTGACCAAAGGTTCGACTGAACCTTTTCCTCCCCTATATAAAGAAATCGTGGGAGCCTCTTTGGCAACCAGAATTTTAAGAAAAAAAGAAACCTTTCTTTGAAAGACCACATCCTGTGGATCTTAGGTGGGCTGTGGACTTAGCAAAATTACATCCAGCTGTAGCTTAAAGATGGATCGAATCTAGTAAGAGAGATGAGATTTACAGCAAGAAGAAGGAGGGAAGAGAAGAGAAGAGAAGAAGAAGAGAAGAGGATGGGAGAATCGATTGTGTTGAGTTATTCTCAACACACATATTACTTCATTAATAATCTCTTCCAAATTACACAGGCCTCCCTAGGGAGGTAAAGGGAAATAAAATAAGAACAAGAAAAATACAACTTGGTCATGTCTTATAACATGACAATGACAGAACCACCCCTATACAAGATATTCTAACAACTCTAACACTCCCCCTCAAGCTGGAGAATAAATGTCATACATTCCCAGCTTGCACAATAGGGTACTAAATAGACTAGGAGTGAGACCCTTGGTGAAGATATCTGCTACTTGATCACCTGTCTTCACAAAGGGAGTACAAATGCACCCAGAATCCAGCTTCTCTTTGATGAAGTGACGATCAACCTCAATATGCTTGGTTCGATCATGTTGAACCGGATTATGGGCAATGCTTATGGCAGCTTTGTTGTCACAATAAAGTTTCATTGGCCCTTTAGTTTCAAAGCTCAAGTCTTGAAGAAGCCTTTTCAGCCATATAAGCTCACATACTCCATGGGCCATGGCCCTAAACTCGGCCTCTGCACTGGATCTAGCTACAACTGGTTGTTTCTTGCTCCTCTAGGTAACTAGATTACCACCCACAAAGGTACAGTACCCAGAAGTAGATCTCCTATCAGAAACTGAACCCGCCCAATCAGCATCTGTGTAGCCTTCAATCTGCAAATGGTTATGACTGGCAAATAGAAGACCTTTTCCTGGATAGGATTTCAAGTATTTAATGATGCGATACACTGCATCCAGATGTCCACTTCTGGGAGCATGCATGAACTGACTCACCACTCCAACTGCATAAGAGATGTTTGGTCGAGTTAAGGAGAGATAGATTAGTTTCCCAACTAACCTTTGGTACTTGCTTGCATTTATAAGAGAAGAACCACATTCATCACCAAGTTTATGATTCAGATCAATGGGGGAAGTGGCTGGTTTGCACCCCATCATCCTTGTCTCTTTCAGAAGATCCAAGACAAATTTCCTTTGGCAAATGTTGATCCCTTTCCTTGATCTAGATACTTCAATACCCAAGAAGTATTTCAAGAGTCCAAGGTCTTTGATCTCAAACTGTCTAGCCAGATAAGACTTCAATCTGTTTATCTCAGCAACATCATTCTCAGTTACCACAATGTCATCAACATAGACAATGAGAGCTGTAACTGTACCATTATCTCTCCTGATAAACAAGGTATGGCCAGCTTGACTCTGATAATACCCATTCTTCAGGATGGCTTGTCTAAATCTCTCAAACTAGGCCTTAGGAGACTGCTTGAGGCCATAGAGAGCCTTCTTCAAGCGACACTTTCCCTTCAGCTGAGGGACACTTAAAACCAGGTGGAGGCTGTATGTACACTTCCTCTGCTAAATCTCCATGAAGAAATGCATTCTTCAGATCTAATTGGTACATTGGCCAATCTTTATTGGCTACCACCGAAAGGAGAACCCTGATTGAGTTATGCTTAGCTACGGGGACAAAAGTCTCTTGGTAGTCAATGCCATACACCTGACTATACCCTTTTGCAACCAGCCTAGCTTTATACCTCTCCACTGTACCATCGGATCTATATTTGACTGTATAAACCCATCTGCATCCAACTGGAGTTCTCCCCCCAGGAAGATCAACTAGTGTCCAAGTATTGTTTTTCTCTAGAGCAACCATTTCCTTAGTTATTGCTTGCATCCATTTTGGATCGGATGAGGCCTCTATGACATTTTTGGGAATAGAAGAAGACTCAAAGGGAGTGGAAAAAACAATACATGTAGGAGAAATGGAGTCATAGGAAACAAACTGGGCTATGGGGTTAGTACATGCTCTCTTCCCCTTTCTCATAGCAATGGGAAGATCTAATTCAGAAGGAGAGGAATTACCTGACTGAGGAGGATGAGACTGAGGATGTGGATCCAAAGAGGGGTTTTGGCAGGGTTGCTTATACCATGGTTGCTTCCCTTTTCCCTTCAACAAGCATTCACCTCTTGTGAATACACCATCTTCTTTGAATCTTATTCCCTTGTATTCTTTTTTTCTGCTAGTATCACCACCACTACTAGCATCAATATCAACAACACCATCAACATTAGTTTATTCCCTTGTATTCTTTTTTTCTGGTAGCATCACCACCATTACTAGCATCAATATCAACAACACCATCAGCATCCGCATCATCAACAAAATCCACTTCTTTGTACTTTCCAATATCAAATAGGAATGGGGAAGTAGAGGTAGGCAAGGGAGATAGAAAGGGAATGACATCAGCGTTCTGTTCACTGTTAGTACTCTCCCCCTGAACAGAATATTGAGGGGAAGAAAAATAAGGGATAGACTCAAAGAAGGTGACATCTTTAGAGAGAAGTCGCCTTTAGGAAGGAGGATGGTAGCACTTATACCCTTTGGTTGAATCAGAGTAGCCCAAGAAGATGCACTTGAGAGTTTTGGGATCAAGCTTGGTACGGGCTGATTTGTTGACATGAACATAACAAACACAACCAAAGACTCTCGGAGGCAAGGAGAAAGCTGAGGATTGAGGAGAAAGAAGAGCCAGGGTAGATTTGTAGCCAAGGAGTGGAGTTGGCATCCGGTTAATAAGAAATGCAGTGGTGAGAAGTGCATCAGACCAGAAGGTCTTAGGCACATGCATACCAAAGAGAAGACCCCTGGTGATTTCTAGCAAATGGCGATTTTTGCGCTCAGCCACCCCATTTTGTTGTGGGGTGTCAACACAAGCCAGTTGATGGAGGATGCCATTATCAGTAAAGAACTGTTGGAGCCCCCCATACATGTACTCACCCCCCTTATCAGACCTAACAATTTGAATGTGGGTACCAAACCGAGTACTGATAAGTTGATAAAAATCCTTAAAAGCATCACAAACATCACTCTTTTGTTTCAACAAAACAGTCCAAGTAGACCGAGAATAGTCATCCACAAATGAAACAAAATAACGAAATCCAGATAAAGAAGTAGTAGGGGAAGGCCCCCAAACATCAGTATGAACCAGGGAAAAAGCTGCAGTAGATCTATTACCATGATAAAGATAAGATGTGCGACAATATTTAGCAAAAATACAAGATTCACACTGAAAAACATAAGATGATGGGAAAGAAGTAAACAAGTGGGGTAACTGTCTCCTCATAACAACAAAAGAGGGATGACCCAAACGCTGATGCCAAAGCATTATAGACTCCAAAGTACTACGGTCACTCTGACCACAAACATAAGCTGCAGCAGTAGATTGGGCAGGTAACCTTGGTTCAAGAAGATAGAGTCTTCCTTTCTCAGTCCCACTGCCAATAACCCTCTTTGTCTCCAAATCCTGAAAGACACAATAGGAAGAAAAGAAAGTGACACAACAATGTAAGGATTTGGTTAGGTGACTCACTGATAATAGGTTAGTAGCAAAATCAGGAACATGAAGGACAAACTCAAGGGAAATAGAAGGAGTAACTCGCACATTACCCTTACCAGAGACAGAAGAAAGGGAACCATCAGCAACCCTTACCTTGTCCCGGCCAGAGCAAATGGAGTAGGAATCATAGTACTGTGACATACCAGTCATGGGATCAGAGGCTCCAGAGTCAATAATCCAGGTGGGTGCAGTAGGAGGAGTAGATGAGACCTGCAGAGCTAAGGCAGAAGTAGTAGATCCTCCAGAGGTAGAACCAGTAGCAGACGCTCCAAGGTGAGACATCAGCCGACGGAGGGCTGCAATATCATCCTGTGAGAGGGAATCAGGAGCCGACTGGGATCCAGGTGGCTCAGACTCAGATGTCACGGAGTGAGCCCTAGCTCCCCCTCGCTTTCCTCCACGGGCACTAGATGAACTACCACGCATACCAGGGGGCTGTCCATGAAGATCCCAACACCTGTCCTTGGTGTGTCCAAGCTTGCCACAATGATCACATTTGTATCTCTCACGGTGATCTCCATGAGGTAGCCCTTGGCCTTTCCCCCCACTTTTCCAGTCTCTGTGGGAATTGGAAACAAGAGCAGGCCTCTCTGTTGATGGTGCAATATCCATAGTGGTTCTCCTGGTTTCCTCACTTTGCAAGTAGTTGCACACTTCATCCAGAGATGGAAAGGGATATCTTCCTAAGATTTGCAGGCGAAGAGGCTCATACTCTGGGTTAAGACCTCCAAGCAAAATAAGGATCCTTTCCTTTTCTCGAGTCCTGTAGACCTTTGCTTGATCATCAGAGTTGGACAACTGGAGGTTGTTATAGTGATCATATTCCTCCCACAAGCTAATAACAGAGTTGTAGTACTTAGATATACTCCCATCATCCTGTTTCATATGGATGATCTTTTGAAGAATTTGATACACTTTTGTTGCATCTCCAACTCTATCAAAAACTTTGGAGACACTGTCCCAAATATCTTTCGCAGTCTCCTTACTCATAAACCTCCTGCCTATCTCAGGTTTCATGGAGAATATCAGCCAAGTCATAACAGTGGAGTTCTCAGTCTCCCACTTGAGATAGCCTGGATCAGTTGTAGCAGGAGCTGTTATTGACCCAGTAATGTAGCCCAACTTTCCCTTACTGCGTAAGGACAACTTCACAGAACGAGACCAATCCAAGTAGTTGGTATTGTCCAACTTCACAACAGAGATTTGGGTGTTGGGGTTATCAAAAGAAGCCATGGTTGGGAAACCACTACTTAGGCTGCCAGCTGTAGTTGGTCCACTGACCTCAGAATCTTGTCCAGACACAGTAGACATAATGGGCAGACACTTCAGCAAACAATAGTGGACTACTCAAATGGGGAGTACCCTCAACCCAAACAAAATAGGCAGACCAGCAAACAAGTCACCAAACAGCCAAATCAACCAAACAGAGAATCAATACCAAAAACAGCAAGTGTATAGGGAGTAAAGGCTTGTATAACATCAACCAAACTGCTCTAATACCCAATAACCTTCAGTCCATAGCAACAATAGGTGTAAAAGGAACAAACAACTCCATTCGTATACACCAACACACATCCAATATACTTAGCTTCAACAACGAATCAAACCAGAGACAAAAAACAGAGCTGGCGGTACCTTGAGAGTGTCACAATTTGGAGCTATACTCCTCAAACAGGTCCTTTCTTCAACCGAGTGGTAGGGGGTTTAAAAGAGTACCCCTAGGCGATCCACAAGCAGCAAACCTCTTCCCAAAAGATGGGAAGATGAGGGAGAAATAGGAGAACCACTCCTTCAGCTGGCGGAAAAAACTGGGTGGCTGTAAGAGCTTCAATCTTCAACAACAGCCACTAAACTCCATCCATGGTGTGTGGGTTTGAAGAATGAACCACCAAATAGTGTAGTATGTGTATACTTCACATAGTACAGCCTCTAATGGAACCCTTTGTCCTCTTAGGGTTCCAAAGAGAGGTGAAGAACAAGACAGCATAGCTTAGTCGACTCTCAAACCAGATTGCTTAGCTTTAATACCATGTTGGAGCTTAAAGATGGATCGAATCTAGTAAGAGAGATGAGATTTACAGCAAGAAGAAGAAGAAGGAGGGAAGAGAAGAGAAGAAGAAGAGAAGAGGATGGGAGAATCGATTGTGTGTTGAGTTATTCTCAACACACATATTACTTCATTAATAATCTCTTCCAAATTACACAGGCCTCCCTAGGGAGGTAAAGGAAAATAAAATAAGAACAAGAAAAATACAACTTGGTCATGTCTTATAACATGACAATGACAGAACTACCCCTATACAAGATATTCTAACAACTCTAACACATCCAAGGTGGATCTCCAAGAGCTAAGGCACTAGTGGATCTCTAGTTGCCACATATCTATCCTTATCAGCTTCCATCACCATCTTCAATCAACTACACAACCAAATTCACCAAGTAAGTTAGCCTCCTTCATCACAATCCTTCATTTCATTCCCCCTTCATTTGCAGCATTTTCTCTACATAAATCCTCCAACCGTGGCCCCTTTCTTTACTTTTCATTAAACCAGAATCGATCTTGGCAGCAGCCTTTCTTGACTGCACCACATCCACTATATTTGGTACAAAGGACAAACTGAGTTGACCTTGAAAGTACTGAGTCTCAGCTCAAAGCAGCATCAATCAACAAAGTGAAGCCTTAATTTTGGGATAGAGCTGAAGTGATCACGGTGACCTGTGCTGACAAAGAAGAGACCATGCTTAAAGATTCGAAGATGGAAGATCAACAGGTAGAAGATTCTAATGAGGAGGCCAAGAGCAAAGATGAAGTCAATACAAGGCTGTAGACAAGGTTGATGTAGTATTGGAACTTGGAAGATGAGGCCAAGAGCAAAGATGAAGTCAAGGACACTCTACAAGAAACCGTCAACATTTACAATGCTGTTCTTGAAGAAGTAGGGTTTGTGATTCCTCAGCAGTTCTTCAAAGAGAAATCTCCTAGACTTGAAGATTACATTCCTAATATCTCTGAGCTGCCCGAGTTTTTTTTATGAAATGAAGCTGGATGTGCATAATGTGTTGAGAACTTACAAAACTGCAGGTCAAGTGTTTTTTTAAAGCCAGGGAGAGTAGATGCAGAATTCCAGTTAGAAGAGAAGAACAGCTTGTTTTGGGTTTGGTTATGTCTTTTGGGTCCAACTGAACCTATGGGTCAAGATTTGTTCAAGTTAAGTGTCAAATTTAAGTCTCCAAGCTGGATGTACATAATGTGTTGAGAACTTCACAAAACTCCAGGCCAAGTGTTTTTTTAAAGCCAGGGAGAGTTGATGCAGAATTCCAGTTAGAAGAGAAGAAGAGCAGCTTGTTTTGTCTTTTGGGTCCAACTGAACCTGTGGGTCAAGATATGTTCAAGTTAAGAGTCAAATTTAAGTCTCCAAATATGAGACTAAGCGTTTATGAGTCAAGATTTGTTCAAGATTTGGTTTATATTTGTCATGGACTAAGCGTTTTTGGGTTTTTCCAAATATGAGGGAATTGAGACTTAATGAAATTAGGTGCATATTTCTATTTTCTTAGAGTTTCTAGAGACTTTCTATTTTCAATAGTAAGGTTGTAATGGGGCTTTCCTTAGCCTGTGCTTGTGAGTTTCCTTAATTCTGTTATTTGTTAGTTTTATAAATAAAAAGCAGGAGGGTACACAGCTCCCCCACAATTTTGAGATTCAAACATAGCTTTCACTTGTTAGTTCTATGATATTCAAAGCTCCTTTGCTGTAAGATGCAGTGAAGCCCTTGGTGGGATTCCTGCCCTACAGATTAGATGGGACTCCTGAACATATCCTTCTTCTAGTTCTCTTCTTTTCTCTTCAGTTCTTAGGTCAGTTTTCTACATATATTTTGTGTGTATATCAGTCTTTTCTCTTGTATTATTCTGTTTTCATGCTACTGATACTCAGTTCTGTTTTCTATCAGTTGCATGTTCTGTTCTGAGATTTCTAACTCTTCTACTTTGTTTCAGAACCAGATTCAGGTCATTGATTTGGTAACTACATGTTAACCTGTTTCTGCACCTTTCCCTTGACCTGTGGCTTCTAGTTCTAGTTGCTGGTTTGTTTCTGGTTACTATTCCTTCAATTATGTATTTGGGTTCCTATATCAGTGCCTGTTCTAGCTGTTACGATTCATGTCCAGCACTGCTTTTTAAATCTGATTTTGGTTCTACTTTCTATTTCCTGGTTTTTGGTTGCTATTCTCTGTCAGTTACTGAATCTGAGTTCTACTTTGGTTACTTACTAGTTTTGTAATTACATGGTATCTTAGGATTTGATCGTCAAATCTGAATCAGACTTTATGGTTTGTACTCTATCCCTAACAGCCTACTTGACCAAATTTCTGGCTACATGAGGCTTGTTATGCTCCTGCTTAATTAACTCTCTGTTTTCTAGTTCCTAAACCTGTCATTGCGATTTTGGTATTATTAGTGGTCTGAACCGTAATGCCTAGGTGATTTAGAACCACATCAATGCCTCATTACAAAATTTATCCTCTACATACCTATCAAAAGAAGAAAAGGGGGGGGGGGGATCTTTACATGTTCGTAGATTTCTTTCTGGGTGCCAGCCACCTCTTTGAACAATTTTTTTGTTTTAGCTGAATGTGTTATGAAAGATCTTTGTCGTTCTTGCTTTATCGAGTTTATGTATGGATCATTTTCCATTTCTATAGATATAAAAGTGTATGTTTTGGGAGCATTACTTCAGAATTGGTTCATTTTTTCAGACACTATGGTGCGGCAGGCAGCTATGGTTTTCAAGTGTATTCTACTGATGTATTACAAAAACAGTAGAGGCCGTAATTATCGTAAGCAGGTAAGGTTTGTCTTAAAGAGTATATTTTGTGAAATAACTTTACAATATACTATTATCTTCATTTTATATCTTTAGTTTCTTTGTTCAAACCTTGCTTGGCTTATCCAGGGTCAAATGCTAACTCTAGTTGAGTACCTGCTGCTACTGTATCGTGCTTTATTACCAACACCTGTCTGGTACCGTTTTTTCTTGAACAAGGAGTATGGCAGCCTTTTCTCATCATTAACTACAGGGTTGTACCTAACATTTAAGCTTACGTCAGTTGTTGAGAAGGTATGAGTTCCCATGAACACAATCTTTTGTGTCCGACCAATTATAATTTATTTTTTTGGTTCTGCGTGATTTTATTGCCTGTATGCTATCCTAAGAAATTTGTTTTGAAGATCATGGGCTTTTAGTGGGGTTGTATTGTATGTTGTACTTTTAACTTTTCTCTGCATCTAATGCTCAGGTACAATCATTCTTTGCTGCTTTAAAGGCATTATCTCGAAAAGAGGTCCACTACGGTTCTTATGCTACATCTGAACAGGTAGGATAAATAGGTCCATTACTTTAGATTTAGTTTTCTGTAGCCCAATGTCCCTAAAGTGTAGTTAAATTTTCAAACCTTGATATTCCATTATTCTCATCCATTATGTTTATATGATGCTTTTACTTCATTTCCTCCTCTTTGCCTGATCTAAATATGTTATGGTACTTATGTCATGTGAAATTACATATAGGCAATAAAAAAAGAAGTGGTTCAGGAAGTATGTTCTAGTCTTTGGGAAAATTTAATCTACTTTGTTACAACTATATGTTTGTTGATAAAGTAATGAGGAAATTGGTCAGAATCAGAATGACATTTGGTCATGGTACAAGGTTTCAATGAAATTTCACGAAACCAACCAAAATATTTCGGTTTCGCAGGTTGTCGAAACGAAAAAGCCTGCGATGTTGAAGAAGTGCAATGTTTTGACTGAAATTTTGCAGTTTCGGCCAAAATTCGACCATGCTTCAGAGTTCGTTATCGTTTCGGTCAAAGCCTTTGTATAAAATGCATGGTTTCGATCAAAATTCAGCAGTTTGGAAGAACTTTTGACCATGTTTCAAGTTTTGTTATCCATAGTTGTCAAGGCGCCACCTAGGCATCCTGGCGGTTTTGTTGGGCCCAAGGCGATAACTGCCTTATCGTAGGGCCTTGAACTGGGTTTTATTGGTATTGAACCTGGTATTGACCCTTATTTATGCCAAATATCATATAAGTAAATGTTTTTAATTTTGTAATTTCAGTTACTTAGATATTATTCATAAATAAGCAAATGCCCCCCTATTTGAATCCAATAAAAGTAGTTAAAATTCCAAAAGGATAAAAAGTCAACCCCCCAGTTCAAGAACAAAAACTGGATTTTCAACGGTAGGTGAAATTTTGAACTTTCAAATGCTGGGGTTTTTTCTCAAATCTAAAAATTCTATAAATCTTAATATGGTAAAACATTGCTAAGAACCAAAAACTGAATATTCATTTGTTTTGATATATAGAAAAATATTTTCATTCACAGCGATTTGACAGCATTCACGTAGACCAAATAAGGTTTGACTGGAACATAACTTCTTCAATATAAATCAGATTTAAACAATTTTGGATTTGTTGGAAAGCTGGTTTTGTGCTCTAACTAATACAAAAAGTCTCATGTAAAACTAAAAATCATTTGACTAGTCAAACTTCTTAGAGAACAAGAACATCTCTCTAAATCGAGAGCAATTTAATTACTTATAGATAAGATCATATTTTCTAAGAAAAGTATAAACCAAATGTATGTTTTGATTGTTTCAAACTTCCAATAGCTTGCTTCTTCAATTCTATTGTCTTCTAGTTCTATGCCTATTTTTGATGACTTGAGGTGACTTAATGCTGATTTTTGATGACTTGAGGAGGCTTAATGTTGATTTTTGATGATATCAGGTATATTGTAGCACAGTAAATAATTTTAGAAAAGGGGGGAAATAAAAAAAATAACACTTGAGGAAATAAAAAAAATTTCACTTGAGGGTGCCTTGTCGCCTAAGTGCGTAGACACCTCTCCACCGCCTTGGGTCGCCTTGGGTCGCCTTATCGCCTTGACAACTATGTTGTTATCATTTCACTCGTTTCGACTCGAAAGAGGAAAACTTCCTAGAAAACCTCAGTTTTTGGGATTATTGGCCAAAACACTCCCATATCTTTGTAATGAACTATCAAGAATAACATTTGATAATTATGAAATGGTTTCTAATTTGATGCTTATTCATTCCCAAAGCATATTTTAAGTGTTTTAATTGTGAATTATCTGTGTTCTAGTAATAAATTTTGTGTATACAGCATCGTACAACGTACCAAGTACAGTGCCAACCTAGGTTCCAAAGACAAACTACCATATTTTGTATGTGTTTTTTATTTAAAAATCTAAGGGTTCCACTATATTTAAGGCCTAGATAGGGTTTCTTAGAAGTTTTGGGAACTAATTTGCCCATTTGGGCCTCGAAACCATCAATTGAAACCAATAACCAAAACCTTCCAAGTTTTGACTGAAATTTCGTGGTTTCGTGCAATCTTTCAGTTTCAAGCTCAGGCTATCTTGAACCTTGCATTTCGTACACCTCAAAATGAGAAATAAAGTCTTTGTGCCTCATCTATTATTGGCATCTGAGGCACCTAGGTTTTAGTATGTTCCTTACAAGATTCCTGTGAACAAAATGGCATAGCTTTTCAAAATTGTTGTATAATGATTTTTATTTTTGAAATTTCTAGGGAAAATTTATCTCCCTTGTATTACCTCTATATTTACTCAAAGCTCCCCTACTAAAATTTTCTTCTAATTCCCCCATTAAAGCTAACTTTCACTTCCCTTTCTCCCCCATCAATTCTAAATCCCTAAATTACCCTTGCTCCCCTCCCTTCCAATGGCACCCCACTCCCAGTAGCCTCCCTCCGATGCTCCCCCAACATTCCACCCCACCGTCACCTCCACTTCGCCCCGTCACCACTTCTCACCCTGCCCCACCATCCATTTCTTCTCCCCACCCTGTCACAAAATTCGTCTTTATTAGCATCGACATGAACCAGCTGTTATAAAATCCAGGACCTACAATCAGTTGTTATTGCTTAAAGAGAAAAGAGACTCTCTGAAAGACCCCTCTGTCAGCCCCACTCATTCTTAGGAAAGTAAGGAAACTACTCACCTTCTATCTTCCTCCTTAGTCCCACCCACCGCCACCCCCTAGGCCCCTATGCTTTTTTCCCTGCAACGACTATCTCTGTTCTTCTTTCTTGGTAAAATTTTTTCATCTCAGAATTTAGATGTACAAATAATGGATAACAGTAACCCAGGAAAGCAGAAGAAAAATAACTACTGAAAAGAAAAATTTTTCTTCAGAAATGGCGAACAACCCATTGTAGGTCCCAACTGAATGGATGAGAAGAGATTAGGAAAAATAAAACCAGTCATTTATGTTTACCAGTGGTTATTTACCCTGGTTCAGCCACTGGAATGCAGTATCTGACTTTACTGCAACAGCATTGAACGTGGAGCTGCTGCTACCCCTGCCATCGGGGACTGAAGCAAGGGTCTGCTGTAGCACTTCTGATGGAGATGAAACCGTAGGTGCTCCGGGGCTGCCCACTTTTATCACCACTAGTAACCCATCATCCACTGGACATCAAATTGAGGCCTCCACCATCACATTAACTACTCTTGCCACTGCTGCCGCCACCACCACCACAGCAGACATGCATCGTGCTTGGTCGCACATCTCAGCTAATGGCCCACCAGGTGGCGAAGGTGCCCTGAAAGAGGAAGCAATTATCCCAAGACCATTTGCATTGGATTCCTGTCTTTTCGTTGGAGACGTTGCCACCGGGCAAGGTTCAAGAACTCGGTTCCGAGGCTGGTTTTGACCAACCAGGAAACCAAGATTTCCCAGGTCTCGGCTGAAACCTGGTATTTTTTTGGGCAAAATTCGACATGTCATGCACTGGTCGAAACTAGGCTGGTTGAAATTGGTCAAAACTTGGTATTTTTTGGTTGAAATTTTTGAAATTTCTGAAATATTGTTGAAATATGTCGAAACCTGGTTGATATAATAGTACATATAGGTTTTGTCGTGGAAACTTGGGAAACTATGATCTCGAACCATGCCATGAGCATTGACAATTTACTGGCAGAGCAGAGATAAGGGAGACGGGGTGGGGGTTGCATAGGGCAGGGGTGAGAGGTTGGGGGGGGGGGGGAAAGGGGCGGAGGGCAGAGGTGGGGGTAGGGGTAGGTGCAGGGTGGAGTGTTTGGGGAAGTCTCGAAGGGAGGCAATGGGAGAGGGGGGCCACCTGAGGGGTTGTAGTAGGGGAGGTGAGGGGTACAAAGGAAATTTAGGGATTTAGAATTAATAGGAGAGTAAGAGAGGTCAAAGTTTGATTTTCTGGGAGAATTAGAAAAGAAACTTTGAGTAGGGGAGCTTGAGTAGATATAGGATAAGTATCTGGGAGTGAGAAATTTTCCCCATTTTTTATTGATCTAGTTTAATATGAACATGAACTCAAAGTAAATGTAGGACTCTATCCTTAGGCTGAGTTTGGTAACGGTCTGAGTAAAGAACACCCGTCCTTGACCAGAAACGTTCTTTGGCGTTTCTGGTCTGAAACAGCATTCTGTGTATGAAAATGGCCGTTTGGTAATGGTCTGAAGAACGTTTTCAGAACAATAATAGAACAAAAATGTCGTTTGGTAAAACCTGTCTTCCAAATTTGATATTAATTACAATAATGCCATTTCTTTCTAAATTATACCAATAAATACTTGTAAAATCCTTTTCTCTTACCAACCTTAGCATAAAATTAAAATATCTCATTAACATAACCAAAGTAATTATAAAAATATGTCAAATTTCAAAGATGCCATTAAATTTGGGTTCTTGTGTGGGTCAATGTCATAACTGACTGTTGAGATGTGTTACCCGATATTATAAGGGTATTTTTGGTATTTTATTTATGCTTTATTTATGTACTTTTGAACAAGGGTAGAATTGTAATTTGGGCTGTGATACTGTTCACATGAACAGTGTAGTGAACAGTGTTTCCCTTTGTAATCTCTTTTATTATTATTATTATTAATAGAGAGCTTGACTGATCTCATTGATCATTCAAGCCATTCACGAAATTCCTGTTTTGTTAACATGGCATCAGAGCCAAATACACTCTGATTTAGGTTTTCAAAATCCACCTCCCTCCCTTTGATTTTTTTCTCCTTCCCTCCATCGAGCTTCTTCCCTTCTTCTTTCTTCCTTTCTTTTGATTCTTCTTCTCCCATTAGGGCAGCACTACTGAGGTGATCGTAATGATCTAGCTGCTGCCCCAACATACCTCCTTTTTTATGCCTCTTTTTTGGATCGAGTGGAGCTGAAGAACTGTCTACGATTTGAAGATTCCTATTTTTTTTGGAGATCAGGCCTCTACATCTGTTTCGGCTACATCTTCTATTGTGGGATCTTTATTTGATATTGTTCTCAGCCCCTATTCACTTCATCAGATTGGTTGAAGACCCCAGCCCCTTATCGATCTCTCTTCTTAGGTTTTTTTTCAAAACCCTGACATTAATCGATCTTGGAGTTGGGCTGCTGGTTCCTGCTGCATCTGATTGGCACCCTTGCTGCCTTCATGCGACATCATTCCCAGCCTACATATCTGAGATTTTTTGCTCCAATACAGCCCTCTTCTATTGGGGGTCGATTCCAGAATTTTTTTTTTGGATTTTTTTTTGGCTGTTTGTTGCTTCATTGAAGATTGGTTACCTGCTGCAATGACTGGTTCAGATTCTTCTTCGACCTCTTCTGGCATTGATGGCCAGCCCCGGACTGATTTTCTTCCCCTTGCTGCCCCAATCAAACTTGATGGCTCTAACTACCTAAAGTGGTCTCGGTCTACTTATTTGACAGTAGCTGGCCGTGGCCTCACTGGCCATCTTCTTGGGACAACAACTAAACCAGTAGAAGAGGGTTCTCAGCTCAACAAGTGGTTATCTATTGATGCGATGGTGATGTCCTACTTGATCCATTCTATGCAAGGGGATATCTCAGACAATTTTCTTATACTGGACACAGCCCATACTATCTGGAATGGTGCCAAAGAGACTTATGGTCACACGGGGAACGATGCACAAGTCTATGAGATTAGAAAGAAGGCTAATGCCACTACCCAACAGGAGCTCTCTGTCTCCAAATACTATGCTGCCCTTAAGAACATGTGGCAGCAATTGGATCATTACTCCCACTATCAGCCCTCTACTGCTACTGATCTGGCTGCCTATCGCAAACACGTTGACAAAATACGTGTCTATGATTTTTTGGCTGGACTAAATATGGAGTTTGATCCTATTCGGGTGCAAGTACTTGGGCAGTCCCCTTTTCCATCCCTAGAGCAGGCCTTTGCCTTAGTTCATAATGAGGAATCTCGTCGGGCTGCTATGCTGCATTCCTCTACTGTTGATCGATCCGCCTTGCAAGTTGCTTCCAGTACTCCTTCTCTTACCACTACTGATGGTGGTACTGCTGTCCCTAAAGGTCCTGTCAAGTGTGAACACTGCAATAGGCTCTATCATACTAAGGTTCAATGCTGGAAGCTCCATGGGAAGCCTGCTGATTTTAAGGAAAAGAAAGCCCGTGGGAAGTTTAAGCCCAAGGCTCATATGGCTGATTCTCCTACTACTGCTGCTGCTGCCCCTTCATCTGATAATGGGCTTACTCAGGATGAGCTCCTAGCTTTCCGTCGCATGCTACGAGCCTCTTCCGCTGCCTCCACTACGGCATTTGCACCTGTTGCCCCTCCTGGTTCTAATTTTGCCTCGGTACTCGGTCGATGATCTGTGTGCATCGGCTATATGCAGTCCTTGGATTATAGATTCCGGTGCCACTGACCACATGACTGGCTCCTCCCATGTATTTCATCTTTATTCTCCATCTTCTGGCAAAGACAGTGTTCGAATAGCTAATGGTTCCCTTTCTCCTATTAATGGGAAGGGTTCTATACGCTGCTCCTCTACCCTTTCATTAAAATCTGTTTTGCATGTTCCGTCCTTTTCTACCAACCTTCTCTCTATTAGTAGTCTAACTAGAGATCTGAACTGCACACTGACTTTTTTTCCTTCTCATTGTGTCATACAGGATCTGGAGACGGGGTGCATGATTGGGGGTGGTGAGATGCAGGGTGGTCTCTACTTACTTGACCCGGGTCAGCCTTCTACTTTGCATTTGGCTTCCTCTACAGCTCATCATTTATAGTCCACCTCGTCCCATGACCTTCATCTCTGACACTGTCGACTTGGTCATCCATCCCTTAGTACTTTGTCTCTTTTGTTTCCGTGCTTGATTAAGCATTGTAATAGGAATGAGTTTTTATGTGAGGCTTGTGTTTTTGGCCAAACAGACTCGGTCCAGTTATTCTTCATTAAATAAAAGAAGTGAGTCTCCTTTTGCTTTGGTTCATTCTGATGTGTGCCTGCCCATTGTACTTCCCTTTCTGGTCATCGATGGTTTGTCTCGTTTATTGATTGTTATACTCGTGCCACTTGGGTGTACATGATGAGCCATAAAAGTAAGGTCTTCCGCTGTTTTCAGTTATTTCATCGTATGGTTCAGACCCAATTCAATGCCACCTTGCGCATTTTACGCAGTGATAATGGCAAAGAGTACATGGAGGGTCAGTTCCAACTTTATTTGGCCGCACATGGTATTGTCCATCAGACCAGCTGTGTTGACACACTTGCCCAGAATGGGGTTGCTGAAAGGAAAAATAGACTTCTCCTTGAGGTAGACCGGGCCATTATGTTTGCACGGCAGGTTCCTTCTCACTACTGGGGTGATGCCATTCTTACCGCGGCTTATCTCATCAACCGTGTGCCTACCCGTGTCCTTGATGGTCGTTCCCCCGTTGATCTCCTCCAGGGTTCCTCCTCCTTTGTGGTTCCCCCCAAAGTTTTTGGTTGTGTTTGCTATGTCCGCAATCATCATCCTTGTGGGAAATTTGATCCACGGAGCATTTGGATGTATTTTTCTGGGCTATTCTGCGACCCAGAAAGGATACAAGTGTTACCATCCACCTTCTCGTCGTACTTTTGTCTCCATGGATATTGTCTTCCATGAGTCCTTGTCATATTATTCCTAGACACCTCTTCAGGGGGAGCAGGATCAGGGTTTTGAAGATGTGTCTGCTATTCTTCCGGCTTCTATTCAAGGGGAGCCTTCTGTAACTTCAGCTCCTACAGTGGCTCCTATTCAGGGGGAGCATAGACCAGTCAGTCAAATCCCTGTTGATAAGGTATATACTCGGGAGCGCATAGGACAAGTTGAGACTACCACCACCACCATACCACCTCCACAATCGTCTGCACTTGATCCAAATCCAGACCCTGCTCCATCATCTGGTAAGGATCCTTCCCTTGACTTACCTATCGCTGTTCGTAAAGGCATTAGGTCATGCACCCAACACCCCATCTCCAATGTTGTTTCCTATGATGCTTTATCTCCTTCCTATCGTGCATTTGTTTCTTCTCTTTCCTCTGTTTCTATTCCTCAGAAATGGCAAGAGGCGATTGCAGATCCAAAGTGGAAAGCAGCCATGATGGAAGAAATGACGGCCTTACTTAAAAATGAGACATGGGAGCTAGTTCTTCTTCCTTCGGGTAAGAAACTAGTCGGGTGCAAATGGGTATTTGTTGTCAAGTAGAAGCCAGATGGAACAGTGGATAGATATAAAGCCAGGCTTGTGGCCAGAGGCTTCACTCAGACTTATGGGATCGACTACTAGGAGACATTTGCCCCTGTTG
The DNA here is from genome assembly GCF_018873765.1 of Telopea speciosissima. NCBI lineage: Eukaryota > Viridiplantae > Streptophyta > Magnoliopsida > Proteales > Proteaceae > Telopea > Telopea speciosissima. The sequence goes on along the minus strand of NC_057917.1, from coordinate 34,525,072 downwards.
CGAAGTTGAACACTGTCCGAGTCTTATTGTCTTGTGCTGTCAACTTTGGCTGGGATCTACAGCAGTTGGATGTAAAAAATGCATTTCTTCATGGGGAGTTGGAAGAGGAGGTTTATATGGATGTTCCTTTGGGTTTTTCCTCTGACAAGACCCATGGGAAAGTTTGTAGGCTCAAAAGGGCACTCTATGGGTTGAAGCAATCTCCACGGGCATGGTTTGGTAGGTTTCATAAAGCTATGGTCTCCTGTGGATACAAACAGAGTAATGCTGATCACACTCTGTTCATCAAGTGAAAGGGAGAAAAGGTCACTCTTCTCATAGTTTATGTTGATGACATAGTTGTGACTGGTAATGATACAGATGAAGTTTCTCACCTGAAGGCTTTCTTGGGACGGGAATTTGACATAAAAGATCTAGGACAGCTAAGATATTTTCTTGGGATTGAAGTTGCCCGTTCTCCAAAAGGCATCTTTCTCTCCCAGAGAAAGTGTGTTCTAGATTTACTATCAGAGACTGGTTTGCTTGGTTGTCATCCTTGTGACACTCCCTTGGAAGCTATTACCCGTCTGGAAGAGAAGGATGGTGAACCTGTTGATAAGGGCAGATATCAACGATTGATGGGCAAGCTGATTTATCTCTCCCACACCGACAGTATATTGCCATTGCTGTGAGTCTTGTGAGCCGTTCATGCATGATCCTTATTCCACTCACATGGTCATGCTTTTTCTTCGTATTCTCCATTACTTGAAGTCACTCCAGAAAGGGGATCCTTTTGTCTCCTCATGACCATCTTCGCATTGAGGCTTACAAAGATGCTGACTGGGGTGGTAACCCTGACAGGAAATCAACCTCCGGCTATTGTACTTTTGTTGGAGGAAATCTGGTCACATGGCGGAATAAAAAGCAAAATGTTGTGGCAAGATCTAGTGCTGAAGCTGAATTCTGTGCTATGGCCTAGGGCATATGTGAGTTACTGTGGCTTCAGAGTTTATTCCTTGATATCCGTGGTTCTGTTCATCTTCCAATGATGTTGTACTGTAACAACAAAGCAGCAATTAGCATTGCCCACAATCCAGTGCAGCATGACCGTACCAAACATGTGGAGATTAACAGACACTTCATCAAGGAGAAGTTAGAGAGTGGGCAGATTTGTATCCCTTTTGTGAAGTCTGGAGATCAACTGGCTGATGTCTTCACCAAAGGGTTGAGTGGGAAGTTGTTTTATCCTAGTCTAGTCAAGTTGGGCATGTGTGATATCTATGCCCCAACTTGAGGGGGAGTGTTGAGATGTGTTACCCGATATTATAAGGGTATTTTTGGTATTTTATTTATGCTTTATTTATGTACTTTTGAACAAGGGTAGAATTGTAATTTGGGCTGTGACACTGTTCACATGAACAGTGTCATGAACATGGTTTCCCTTTGTAATCTCTTTTATTATTATTATTATAAATAGAGAGCTTGACTGATCTCATTGATCATTCAAGCCATTCACGAAATTCCTGTTTTGTTAACACTGACTATACTATGAACAGTTGAATAAAAAGGGCCTTGGTGGATTTGAACCGCCATCCCCTTGGAATATGCTCATGTTCCAAGTGCACTACCAATTTGAGCTAAAGACTCATCAAGTAGAGTTTGGAATTTACAAGTAACCATGAGACCTCGCCACAAACCTTGATTAGAAACCCATCCAGTAGAGTTTGCTATTTTTAAGATGGTTAAAATAGGATTTTCTTCTTAAATGAAAAATCTCAATATGGAATATCTCCTCAAAACATGTAGAAAACACAATCCTTTCTTCCAAGGTATACATATAAGGTCACAACAGCTCCTCTTATCCTAAAGTTTCCCATCATTCCAAAGTATACATAAGGATAACAATGCATTGCTCTTAATATGGCTCAATGTTTAATGCAAGATGAAACCTGATGGTCAAAACAGAATTTTTAGAATGGAAACCTATATTTAATCATAACAACCATTCAAGCATTACATCCCCTAAATTTCAGCAACATCACCATTTGGGTCTGAAGTTTTGACCCAGTGCCCCGATCATCTGGCATGTCAAGGAGATCAATCCAGATTGTTGAAAAAGGAATAGGACATCATAGTTACATGTCAACATGATTTCAAAAAATTGGAATCAACTCTAGTGGAACGTCTAATTCAGATTGGCATCCCTTGGGCTGATCCTGATTATGATTTATGATTGATACTCAACAGGGAAAACTGAACTGGCAATTATCTCCTTCATTTAGGCCCAAAAAACACAGAAATTCAAAGAGACTTTCTGTTTTGGCTAGATCTACAAGACACTTGAGCTGAGAGAAATTGGTATATAAGAAGAAGATCTGCAACCCCACCTCTCAATGACCCACCATGAATTAAGCATTCCCCCGTCTTTTAAACATTCTATTTATCAGAACCACGCACTTAATCTTCATCATAGTAATCTATATGGTACACAATATAGATCCATCCATCCAATCTGGCAAGTCCTGATTTAGATCTGGATTTCTTTAAAATTGGATTGAACTGGTGACCTATATGATTTTATTGAATTGGGTGATCTGGGCTGGCTGGAGTAGGCTTACTTGCTTGAAAGTCTGTGCTGATATTGGTCAGCTCACTTCAACCTGCCAGCTCAACTGAATTAAGCAGATCTGTTTATGTTTTCCACCTTATCATTTCGGCCAGTTCTGATTACTTTATTCTGGACCATCCCTAGGCCAGTTCTAATGGGGATATTTTGTTTTTTTATTTAACATGGTTGTGGGCATACTCCCATTTATAGATTGGTTCTGAACTGGTATAGCCATTACTCTAGCTCATCTACTTGTGCAGCGAAGGGAGGCCAAATCCAAAGAGCTGACCCATGGTCCATGATGGACAATGATTTATTCTTTGTCCCTCATTTAAATCTTTTCTGACATCTCTGTGACAACCTTTTCCACACTTTTTAGAGAAAAAGATTCAAAAGTACTGAAAAGAGCCCACCAGTCACAATCTGATCTCCGCTTCATCAACTAAAACCTACAACAATGGATCCCCCCTGGAATGCTTATCTGTACTCACTAGTAAAAAATTTCCCACCAGCTTCAAACTCCATTAAAAGAGTTCCAACAAAACCAGAGCACAAGCTCATGATTTGAAACCAGGTAAATCTATGTTTCTCAAACCATTCACTTGGCATTTCCCCCCCACTGGGATTTTGCTTTCCTCATCTACGTGCGCACTGCATCAGCACTGGTGAAAAAGAGGTCGGCTTTACTGAAGAAGAAGGGGCGGGCCGGGTGCTTGTGGGCCCCCTCTGCAGCAAGTGCTTGTTGGACCCCCACCCTCATATAATTAGAAAGAGAGAGCATTTCATCACAGAGAGAGAAAAATGGAAAAATAACAACCAATACGCAACAGAGAGAGGGAGGAGCATTTAAGAAGAAATGGAAAACTTGGGAGAGCAACACCCATAAATTAAGTGTCCTGAATAGATGAAAGCATTCATGAAATTTCAGACTCAATTGTTTTCAGTCTACTGAATAGATGAAAGCATTCATGTTGATGTTCTAATTTCTTTTCCATTGTATATAAATTTCTTCTGCAAACGATGGCTTCCGTTCCGAACTAACCAAGTCTAAAACATAAGATTATTTACATTACATTGAATAATAGGTTTATATATTTCAAAAGCCCTAACAAATTTCATCAAAATCCCTATCATCCCTACCACCACAAAAGCCCTAAAATTACTCAAATCATGGGAAATCCATACCTTTTGATAAGAGTTCTCCAACCTAACACCAGAGGATCTTCGAGTCTTTGATTATGATCAGATTTCTGCCACAAAATTGGAGAAAAAAGATCCTATGTTAGATCAGAACTGAACCCTAACCGTCCTTCTCTCTCGTGTGAGAGAGGATGCCTTCTCTATCTTTTGCTCAAATCACAGGTTTTTCCCAATATTTCTCGTTCAACGTTCATTTTAGTTGTTCTCGTTTTTTACAGACCATGCCTGAGGCGGTCTGTAAAGAATGTTCTTTTCACAACTTTTCCATTCGGTTTGTTCCTAAAGACCAAAAAACGAACCGAAATACCAAACAAGATTTTGCGAACGCAGCCTTAATATATATGATTCTCAATTCTCAAATTGAGGTCTCTTCAACCTAAGTGTTTCTGATTTGTAGGGAATTTTCACCCTTTATAAATGATTCAATTTGGGATGGTGTAAGATTTATGTTTTGAGGACATTAGAAAAACATGATTATGTATAATTCCTTACCTTTTAAATATATTAATTATATAATTCTTCTTTACAAGCATTCTAAGTTATCAGTAATTGAATGTAGGTCAATGCAGCTGGTGATCTGTGTGCTATTTGCCAGGAGAAGATGCATGCTCCAATCTTACTTCGCTGTAAACATATATTTTGTGAAGACTGTGTATCAGAGTGGTGAGTTTATTTCCTTCAGTTCTATTTTGTTTTAATTAGCTTTTGTCGTTTATGAACAGTTAATGACCTAATGTTAGTTCTCCTGTATGGATCTTTTGTTTGAGAATTTGCGGTTGTGAGAATTGGAATGGAAACTGGGAATTTGTTTATTTTGGTACATATTATTTAACTGTGTGGCAAGTAAGAGTACCCTAAAAACATTGAGAACCCCATTAAGTTGGACAGTAGTGCTTGAACATATTAGGTGGCATGAAAGATATGTAGGGTGTCAACACTTCTCAGCTGTAACTTTTCAGGGATAATCAGCTATTTATGCTCCTGCATATGGTAATTATGAAATACCAATCTGGTTAAAATATTTCACTTCTGGGTGTCATTGACTTGTACTTGTGGTATTCACATGTACACAAATTACAGAATGAGAATTTGCAGATCTATTGGCTGGATGGTTGCCAAGCCAAAATGACAGGCTTGGTGCACAATTTGGGTGTCCATGGTTAGTGATCCAAAACTAGTTCTGCATAGGCCCTAGGTGATGCAGGCAAGATTGCTTGGTTGAGACTGGAGTCACTGGATAGGCCTGTGCTATGGATGGATTTGATTGAGCTTTGGGACAAGTAATTCTTGGTTTAAGCTTGTAATGGGCCTCAAATAAACGCCAGATACTGGGTAGTTTAGGGTCAATACAAGTTTTTTTAGTTCAGTTAAGTGTCTTTTATAGTTTCCTAGTTGCATTAGGAGTTTAAGTCGGTAATTGAGTCTTAGATTGGTAGAGGACCAACTAGGAGCCAGATAACCAGGATCTGTTATGAACAGGTGAATCGGCTAGGTCAAAATAGGGTTTTTGGTGAAATTAGGGTTAGGGTTTGATGTATGGGTTATGTCTAGTGAAGGTAGGGAAGTCTATCAGTAAAGGTCTTGAGATGTTTTGATGAATGAGAAAGTGTGTAAACTTGACTGGGCAGCAACTTAGGTTTAGGGTTTTGGGTTTTAGAAAAGAGGGAAAAGGGGGATTTTAGGGTTTATGATGGACAGATACGGCAGGGGTTTGAATCAAGCTCTTCTTATGGTGTGAGGTTTACTCAGTCAGAATTGGAAGGGTTTTTGATGGTTGGAATTAGCTGGGCAGAAATTTAGGGTTTTGGGGAATGAAAAGAGATGGAGGATTTTATGGTTTGAGTGGGTAAATGTGGCTAGGGTTAGGATTGAGTGTTCCAATTGGTGGGAGGAATAATTGATCCAATTTTGGTGTGATTCTAATGGCTGTTTAGGTCTGTGGGAATTTTGGGTTATGGGAAAGTGAAACTAGAAAGGGGGAAAGCTAGGGTTGGGGCTGTAGAGAGGGTTAGGAGAAGAAGTTGGGTGATGGGGTATGCTTCCAACTTGTAGTAACAGAAAGTTATTGGCAGCAGGTTGTTGTTGAAGTAGCTTGAATAAATATTCAATCTTTGACTGAAACTAGAAAGTAGAACTTAAAGAGAATCACCCGGGCTTCACACCGCAAGGTTTCGATTGGATCAAACACCAATCCCACCAGCTTTGATCAGTCACAGCGTAATTCTTCATGGAAGAAGACATGTAGCAACAGCTTGCAAAGCAGAATTAATTTTCAAAAGTGGAGTGTGTGGTGCTCCACGATTTCCATTGCTTATATATTGGCCCAAAGGCCTTACTCCTATTCAGCCTAGGAGTATGAACAATCCTAGCCAGCTAACACTACTCCACCTCCCTTTCTAAATTCGTGGGAGTGTGGACCCAAAGGAAAAAAAGAAAATTACATTAATTAAAGTGGTGACTTAAGTCACTTAAATTGAAACACTGGTTCAACCAGGTTAGGCCTGTTCAATTTAAAAACACAAAACACTTGATTATAAAACAAAGTATTGAACTACTACTAGTACTACTTGGACAACAGCTTCTTGTTCATGCGAAAGCCGACTTCGAACCAGGGAAACCAGCGGGAGATCGATTGCAGCCAGGATCAACACAATAAGGATGAACAAATTGAATAACTGAAACTTTTATTGCTTTTTGTTTTTTTTTTTTCTGTTTACATATGGAAGACCATAGAAAAGGATAAGAAGAAGAAGAAGGGGGTTGGTGCAGTCAAGAAAGGCTGCTGCCTAGATCGATTCTGGTTTAATGGAAATTAAAGAAAGGGTTCACGGTTGGAGGGTTTTATGTAGAGAAAAGGCTGCAAATGAAGGGGGAATGAAAGGAAGGATTATGATGGAGGAGGCTAACTTACTTGGTGAATTCGGTTGTGTAGTTGATTGAAGATGGTGATGGAAGATGTTAAGGATGGATATGTGGCAACTAGAGATCCTCTAGTGCCCTGGCTGTTGGAGATCAACCAATTCCACCACCAAGGAGATCCACCTTGGATGTAATTTTGTTGAGTCCACAGCCCACCTGAGATCCACAGGATATGGTTTTTCAAAGAAAGGTTTCTTTTTTTCCTTAAATTCTGGTTGCCAAAGAGGCTCCCATGATTTCTTTATATAGGGGAGGAAAAGGTTTAGTTGAACCTTTGGTTACATGCATCTAATAATAAATGGAATGTTGGAATTCCCAAGCTAGATGGATCCCAACACTGGGGAATTATCCCCCATACATAGAAACTATCCCCCATATATAGAAACAATCTCCCAAAAATCTAGAAACTAATTCCCATACATAGAAACACTACAAACAAGAATAATAAATCTACCTAGAGAAATGAAAAGTCACAAGACTAAACCTAGAGAAATGAAAACTCATAAGACTAAACCTAGAGAAATGAAAAGTCATAAAACATCTGTTCACTTGTGGGGCCAGATTTGTCCACCCAAGGAGTCCACGAAATTGCTGTGAGGAGCCAGAGTTACTTAAGTCCAGGCTGGACAGAACTGGGCTGGGCTTGAACCTGGGTTGGACTTGAACATGGGCTGCAGGCCTAGTCAGGGGGCCAAGGAGGCCTGAGCCTGGGCCTAGGCCTAAGATGGTACATTGTGGAGTGCTTGGCTGGGCCTGGCCTGGGCTGCCGATGGCCCTACATCTACTCTCGCCTTCTTAAAAGAAACTCGTCCACGAGTTTCAGTAAGCTCTGGAAGGACAAGTATGTGGTTCTTTGTTAACTGGGGCTGGCATCTTTCACACTTCCGATCTTTCCGTGGAGAGCCGACAAAATTCTGGTGCATGCAGTAAATGTGTTCTGTTCCCTGGTTGCACTTGCTACAAGGAAAAATCAATTCATTCCACGCTGCACTTCCACAAGTGTCACATACTTTCATTGGAACTATGTTGGCACTCTCGGATTCAGCTTCAAGAGGACGACCAATCACAGGGTCTTCAATGATGATTGGGGCAAGTTCGGGGCTCTCTTATTCGACCTCGTGTTCGTCAACATGGCTGAATTCCGCAACAATGGTTTCATCATTCTCGACTCCATCTGGATTTTCTTAAATAAGGACTTCTTCATTCGAGTTTTCATTCTGTACACGAGGACTAGGGATGTCTTGTTGCTGCTGCGCGGAAGATAGTGGCCGAGTGATCCTCTTGGCAGCAGAAATTCCCTTGAAAGTAATAGCAGCAACAAACAGCCCTAACCCCCCAAAATCGATAAGGCTCAGGGTTTTGAAAAAACCTTGAAAGAGGAGATCGTTGGGGTTAGGGGTCTTCAAAAAACTTGAAAGGGGCTGATAGTAATGTTGACTACTCCTTGAAGCAGTGTGAATAAGATCTCCAAAGATCAGCTAAAGCAAAGAATAGAAAACCCAAAAATCGATAAGAGTTAGGGTTTTTCAAAACCCTAAAGTGAGATCGATAATGGGTATGGGCTTTAAATAAGTTGAAATTCCTGTGATAGTTGCTAGCCAATACTGCTATGATGGATCTCCAATAAGGAAAAACAGCTTCCAAGGCAAAAGAGAAATTGATCTTCAAGAAGGGGAGAACTCCAAAACAAATTGGAAAGACACAGGGCAGCAGCTATCGAGTTTGATATGTGATTAAACCATTTGTTGAAGAGGTTGGATTGAGGGCAGCATCTAGATCCTATGATCACCTCATTAGATCTGCCCTAGTGAGTGAAGATAACCAAGAAAAAAAAAAAGGAAAAGAGAGAGAATATCGAGTGGAAGAAGGTGGAAGAGGAGCAATGGAAGGGATGGGGTTTTGAAACCTAGATCAGAGAAGTTGGCTCTGATGCCATATTAACAAAACAGAAAATAGGAGAATGCTTGAATGATCAATGTGATCACACAAGCCTATGTATTTATAATAAGAAGAGTTACAGCATAAAGTCTAAAATACCCCTAGCCGACTTAACTAGGGGGTACAGAAAAACAAAGAAATAACTGTAAAAAGATCAGAATACCCCCACGGTATTCTGGTGTACATTATTCGACACTTGCAATAAAAATTGAAACTTTCTAAAATAGAAGCTAACTGAAAATAGAAAGTAGAGAAATAGAAACTACTAAAACCTAACTAAAATAGAAGATAACTAAAATTAGAAACTACTAGGCTTTATAGTTCAGTCACATGCAAGAATAACTAAAATAGAAACTAATAGATTTAGTAACTAAGTACTACTAAGAGAATAGTAACAAAATAAAGTCAGATCTTCAAGTTTTCTAGCAGCCAATCCTCTTTCTTGTCGAAGCTTGGATTCTCATGTGGTCCCCACCAACGATCTTCTAATAATATTCTCACCAAGGCATAACAAGGGGCTGTGACACTGTTCACATGAACAGTGTTTTGGCCTCTTTTTCTTCATGTTTTGTCCTACATTAACTCTTCCTTAGAAAAACTTCACCTCGAATTTTAAAGAGGGTAAGACTGATCTTCGTGTTGTGCACGTTTGTCTTCAAACCATAATAGTACTGAGACAGCTCGTGGATGTTAGGAATGTAGTCTTCAAGGCATGAAACTTTCTCTTCAAAGAACTCTGGTCGCATGACGAACTCTATGTGCTCGACTTCGAAATCAGCAGTCATGTCTATGGGGTCTTCTACAATTGTGTCTACAACCTTCTTTGGTTCAAACTCTTCAATGTACGCTTTGTCATTTGAAACATAAAGGACAGACTCTTCCATGATGACAAAAATTGCTCGTGAGATCTCGCCGAGAACTCGGATCTCGGTTCGATAGCTCGTTTTGAATCATTTTTATTAACCATTTAGTCCATATCTCGCCGAGATTTCGGATCTCAGGTCGATATCTCGGTTTGATCCATTTTTAATACCCATCTACCCTTTTAATGGCCCATCTACCATTTTAGTGCCCACCTAACATACTCTCTCTTAGTCTCTTCTTCCTAAAACCCCTAAACGAACTCTCTTAGTCTCTTCTTCCCAAAATCTACTCTCTTCTTCCCAAAACTACTCTCTTTTTTCAATTTTTGGATGGATTTTAAGACTTGAACTGTGATTCAGCTGCACATTTGAAGATTCAACTACGCATCTTCAAGATTCATCACAAATTTGAAGGATTTTCAAAGGTAAACTATTTTTCCCCAAATCTATTTTTTTCGAAAAAAATTGTTCAATCCTTGGTAGATTCATGTCATTTTAAGATATGTTACACAACTTTGGATGATCTATCACTTGATGGAGTATAGATACTACTAGTTTCGGAAGCACGAGTATAGATACTACTAGTGAGCGACAGTCGTGGCATTCATCTCAGCCTCATCATGACTATGATTATGGCCAGGAGAGTATTGGTTCCGAATATAGTGGCTATGGTCAGTTTGGGCAGTCAACACATGAGTTTGACAATCAAAGCACAAGGTCTGGTTTTGAGCCCATATTCCCAGTCCTAAACCAGCCATACCCATTTATGCCTCAATATGACAGTAGTAGTCGATCTCACGCCTCAAACCAACCACCTCCGCCTCTTCTATACCCTAGGATAGGGAAGTTGGAATATGTTGATGACAACACTTATAAGAGTGCTGTGGTAAACTATGTGCAAAACTACGACAACACTATGACATGGGAATTCTATGTGGATATGGTTGGGGTTGAATACATTAACATATCACATTTTATGTAACATTTGTTTAAAGATTGATGTATTGTACACTTTAACATTTCTAATGCTTATTTAAGTTGTTTTACCTTAATTAAATGTTTTGATTGCTTTCTATTACTAAACTATGAGTAGAGTAGCGTATTTTAGTACGTCGTCGCCCTCGACACCTATCAACCTATGGTTCAAAGTGAAACTCATATTTGGACTTTGGTTTTGCAAAATCTGATAGTGTCATTGTGTTTAAATGGCCTAAAATAGGCTGAATACCAAGTTTCAGACCCAAACTAGGTCTAAAACCCACCGAGATGAGGCTTCGAGTCGGAAAAAAAAAATGCACCAACTCAGTGAGATCTCGACTCGACTCGGTTTTTCCTAGAACCGAGTTGGTACGGAGATCCGAGTTTTAGAACCTTGTTCAACATTAACCTCATAGATTGCTATCATTCAGGGTGGCTTCACACTCTTCCCCTTCAAGGGCAGCACTAACAGCCCATTAATCTCCCAACTATGGTTCACACACCAACATCTCTTGAATGGATTCAATGGCTGTGATCACTGAGTCTGCCTTCTCTTCTTGTTGTTCCCTCTTCAAAACTTCAATGACTTCCATGGTAGCATCTGTTGGAGGTGGAGGGTGATGGGGACAAAATGTGTAATGCAGAACCAGGGAGGGTGGTCTGCTATGGTGGGCTTCACAGAGAGAATAGTAGAAGAATTAGAAGTAGAAGAAAGGAGGGAAGGGAAGAGGGAACTCACATTCACACGCACGCTCTCATTGAGCTTCACAAATTACTTCTATTAATCAAATCTTTAAATCTGGCTCTTCTATCGTAGTACATCAATTTAAAGGAAAATACCCTTGCATACAATAGAATCAACCAAAAGGGAAACTACCAAAATAAGACATATCTAAGAAAAGGAAACTCCCAACTAAGCTCCTACGTAATCTACCCAAGAAATAAAACAAATATTGCATCCTAACTAAACTACCAGCCCTTGCCAGACCAGAAAACCGGTTTAGGACTAGTCCTTGGTTTGGGATTCCAAAGTGGGTCATGCCGGTCCAGCCAGGCTAAGGCAACTGCATCAACTCTCCTCCGAAAAGAACTCGACTCCGGAGTCGAGTTCGGATAGGGCCAAGAATGCTGTCTGAGTCAACTCGCCGTAGGAGAAATGTACCAGCTGTCTTCTTGAGTTTGATAGGTGGAAGATCCTTAGCTGGGAGGAATTTCATCTCAAGGCCACCATGCTGAAAGGAATGTGTATTCTCATAACCACAGTGCTTGGCTTTCTTGTCATACAATCATGGGCATCCCAAAAGAATGTGGCAGACCTTCAAAGGGAGGACATCACACTGCACTTGATCAATCAGTCCACCAATAGAATATGGGAGCAAACACCTTTCATTAACCTTGAGGTTTGTATTGTTCACCCATACAACCTTGTAGGGGTTCGGATGAGGTTCCGTCTTTAAACCCAACTTGCGAACAACATCTTTAGCGACAACGTTGGTGCAACTGCTTGAATCAATCACCATATCACATAGCTTGTCATTGCATCGTACCCTGGTTTGAAAAATATTGTTATGCTGCCAATCTTTAGCTTCCTCATTAGAAACTTTCTGTGTTGTCAAGAGTGGGCGAATAATATAGCAATACTGATGCTCGCCATCACTATCATCATCATCAACCTCACTAGGCTCACGCTCATGTTCAGCCACGAGATTGACTGTCCCTGTGGGCTGTTGCTCCTTTGGGTCAAATGATATAAAATTGTCCTTGTCAATGTGGGCTACCAAATGGTTAGGGCACTGAGCAGTTATATGGCCATACCCCTTGCACGTGAAGCACTGAATAGCTGCTTTCGGCATCACCGAATTTCTATCATATCCACGCTGATGTAGAGAATAAGGTCTATCTAAACCTCGCCGAGGTGGGGAGTAAGGACGAACCGGTCGTGTAGGTGCCACAGAAGAATCACTAGCCTATGGTTTGTTAACCGAAGCTGACTTCTCCTGAAAAGAAGACTGATGTGGGCGAAAACTATCACATCTAGAATATGTGCCAGTAAAATTTCTTCGATTGTAAGGTTTCCTCAAATTTTCCTCAACCTGATAGGCCACCTGAACTGCTTCCTCCATAGTAGGTAGTCTACTGGCGGCAACTGCGGCACTAATTTGTGGATGTAAGCCATTGCGGAACTGCGCCACTAAGACTTCCTCGTCCCACTTAAACTCAGATCGAGTGGCTAAGTAATAGAACTTGCCCACATACTCCTCACCTGACAAACTATCTTGTTTCAACTGCACAAATTTGAGGTATACACGCTGCTTGTAATCAGCCGGTTGGAATCTTCGGTCCATTGCAGTGCACATCTCAGCCCATGTAGTAACTTGGCCAAGACCTCGAGTACGGTTCTGTTGTTGGTGTTTGATCCACCAAACTCGGGCCGTGCCTTTCAACTTACTCTCTGCAAATATCAGTTTCCTGGCCTCTGGTAAATTGTACCATCTAAAGAATATTTCCAAGCTATGAACCCAGTCAAGATATTGCTCCGGGTCGTGGTCCCCATAAAAATCGAGGACGTCCAACTTTGCTGCTTTGTTCACTCCTTCATATTGTCCAGCCCCATATGGTGGTAGTGGTAGTGGGGTGTAATTCGAAGAATCCACAGATATCATGGGACTCTTTCCTTTCTCAGAAGCCACCAATCGATCAATCGAAGCTTGCATAGATTCCATCATTTTTTGAATGGAATTAATAGTGGTGGTAAGAGTGTCCAATTTGGCATCTGTTTCAGCCTTACAAGAATTGAGCTGTTGGTTAAGTTCACTATTGGTTACCATGGTTAAGCTAAAGAAGAAACACTTAAAGACAAAAGGTGAATGGCAAAAAGGGAATTTTATGACACTAATGGCAGAACTGTAATTAAGTAGAAGTTCCTAAAAGGGGTAAAACTGTAATATCGAAGTTTAAGAAGGATAGAAGAAGTAAGTTGTATGGGGAAGGGTGGAGGGTAATCTTGGAAACTAAGTGAAAAAAGGAGTAAAACAGAATTAATAAAAAGACTGAGGGGCAGTTTAGGAATAAAAAATAAGAAAAAGAGAAAAGTGAAATCGTGGGTTTGGCTGCGAGGAAGAAAGGGCTTTATGACTTCGATGGATGACGTTGGTGCGAGGGAGCTGATCGACTGCGGGGAGTTGAATCGTGGAAGGAGTACTTCGAACCAGGTATGTGCCCTTTATTTTTTTTGGCTTCGAATCTCTGTTTCTCTGTCTCTCGATCTCTCTGTTCTTCTTCACATCTTTTTTTTTTTTTTTTTTTTCATTTCAATTGCTGGAACCGAAGGGTGGGAATGTTCGATCGGTTCACAGGGGGGAAAGGGAAGGCAGTGGGGGTTCTGCTAAGGGAAATCGGCGGGAGAGATGGGACTGGGGGTTTGTTTGTAGGAATTGCAGGGGGTGGGATGGGTTGCTGGAATCGGCGGGAAGAGTGGGCCTTGTTTTTTTTTTTTTTTTTTTTTTTTTTTTTTTGAGTCGCTGTTACAGCGAGGAAGAAAGGGAAACATAAAGGGGTTGGGTTTTGCTAAGGGGGGTGGAGAGAAAGGGAAGGTGTGGTTGCCTGGAATCGAAGAGGATAGTTGAGTGTTTTTTTTTTTTTCACTGCTGCTTCTGGCATAGCAGAACAGTAACGGAAGAGAGGGTATAGAGAAGAAGGTGGGATCTTTCGACTCTGATACCAAATAATGTAGAACCAGGGAGGGTGGTCTGCTATGGTGGGCTTCACAGAGGGAATAGTAGAAGAATTAGAAGAAAGGAGGGAAGGGAAGAGGGAACTCACGTTCACACGCACGCTCTCACTGAGCTTCACAAATAACTTCTATTAATCAAATCTTCAAATCTGGCTCTTCTATCGTAGTAGATCAATTTAAAGGAAAATACCTTTACATAAAATAGAAACTAACCAAAAGGGAAACTACCAAAATAAGACATATCTAAGAAAAGGAAACTACCAACTAAGCTCCTACGTAATCTACCCAAGAAATAAAACAAATATTGCATCCTAAACTAAACTACCAGTCCTTGCCAGACCAAAAAACCGGTTTAGGACCAGTCCTTGGTTTGGGCTTCCAAAGTAGGTCATGCCGGTCCAGCCAGGCTAAGGCAACTGCATCAATGTGGCTTTAAATATTTGCTTAGAAGAGGCCACTTGATTTATTAGTTGCTTCACACTCTCTTCAAGTGTAAGATCTTTTGGTGGTAATCTTGTGGAAGGGAGAGCTTTTTGTGCATATGTTCCGGTAGGTACTTGTTCTTCAACTCGTACTTCATCTCTTCCCAAGTCCTAGGTTCACATCTTCTAGTTCTAAGTCTCTCTTCATGGAGTTTCCACCATTGTCTAGCATGACCAATCAATCGGGAGTAAACAAATTTAAGCTTCCATTCCTCTGTCGGGTTGTACCAATCAAAATATTCCTCTAGAGAATCCAATCAGCCAAAGAAGAAGACTAGATCCCTCCGCCCAGCAAAGGAAGGAACTTCTGACTTCATCTTCCTTGTATTAACATCAACCCTAGCTCCGATACCAAATGATGTAGAAGTCAACCTCGAAGTAGGGAAACTAACGGGAGATCATTTGCAACCAGGATCAACCTAATAAGGATGAACAAATTGAATAACTGAAACTTCTATTGTTTTTTTTTTTCTGCTTACATATAATGAACATAGAAAGGCATACGAAGGAGAAGAAGATACAAACATAGTTATCAAAGCGGGAAGGCGACCATGGCGTTTTAAAGGGTCAAAAATAAAGGCAACACCGCCATGGCGCCCAGGGCGACCAAGGAGCTCGGACGCCATGGCGCCGCCTTGATAACTATGGATACAAAGAAGATAGAAGAAGAAGAAGATGGGGGTAGGGGATGGCTTTCTCAGCCTGGGTCTCTCGAGTAGATAGAAATCATAGAAGAATAAGAAGGGGGTAGGGGACAACTTTCTCAGCCTGGGTCTCTCACCCACAACTACCCCAGCTGTTGAAACAAGGATATTCTCCCATAAACGATGGCAACATCGCCTGAAAATTCTATTCTTCAAAATCTACTCCTTCCTTGCAATAGGGGGCCTATTAATAGCTTAGGCAAGCTTACAGAAAAAAAAGTGGAAACTTTCTAAAATAGAAACTAACTGAAAATAGAAAGTAGGGAAATAAAAACTACTTGAACATAACTAAAATAGAAGGTAACTAAAATTAGAAACTACTAGGCTTTATAGTTTAGCCACATGAAAGAATTACTAAAATAGAAACTAATAGATTTAGTAACTAAGTACTACTAAGAGAATAGTAACAAAATAAAATCAGATCTTCAAGTCTTCCAGCAGACGATCCTCTTTCTTGTCAAAGCTTGGATTCTCATGTAGTCCCCACCAAGGATCTTTTAATAATATTTTCACCAAGGTAAAATAAGGGGCTGTGACACTGTTCACGTGAACAGTAAAGTGAACAGTATTTTGGCCTTTTTTTCTTTATGTTGTGTCCTACATCACTTGTTCCTCTTCTTCTTGAGGATGTAGTGCTTCAGCTCTCCACCAGTCTGTTACTATTAGAATTTAACTTTCTTTTTTGAGTTAAAGATTTATTATCATTTCTTAGTTAGTTACCTAATGGCATTAGGAATACTATGCTGTGTCTAGAAAAAGGTTTCCTTTTACTTTTCTGATTTTGGTTGAGTCATGGTCTGATAGGATTTTAGTTGTCACTCTGGTCTATAAATAAAGGGCCTGTCCTCTGCTGTAACCCTTGTATTTGATTGAGATTAATAATATTCGGGTTATGGCCTGAAGGATATCGATTTGGTGCTTGTGCCCTTTGCTGTGAGATCCTTCCAGGTTAGGCTGGTGATTTCTCTAACCTGTTGATTTCAATGCTAGTTGTTCTCCCCCCCCCCCCCCTTTTCTTTTCCCCCTACCACCACTTAATTTTTGTTATCAATCTTTGGTTAGTTCAGTTGTCCTTAATCTGGTCTGTCAATATAATCTATTTCTGTGACTTCATCCAGCCCCCTTCAACTTCTCTCAACTTGTTC
This sequence comes from Telopea speciosissima, assembly GCF_018873765.1. Classification (NCBI taxonomy): domain Eukaryota; kingdom Viridiplantae; phylum Streptophyta; class Magnoliopsida; order Proteales; family Proteaceae; genus Telopea; species Telopea speciosissima. Next base: position 34,508,523 of record NC_057917.1, on the reverse strand, counting down.
AAATCTGCTGCATTTGTTACCATACTTAACCATTATCGCAGCAGGTTTCTTGCCTAGGAGCTATACGTTTGCACATCTGGTGCTCATCCCTAAGAGAGGAAATCCTGAGGTAATGTCGGATTTTCACCCCATTAGCCTTTGCAATTTTTCTTATAAAATTATTGCCAAAATAATTTCCTCTAGACTGGCTTCTATTCTCTCTGGCATAATTTTTTAAGAACAAGGGGATTTTGTTCAAGGTAGAAGCATTCATGATAATATTACCTTGGTTAAAGAAGTTGTTCATGACATAAATAGGAAATCCCGAGGTGGGAATGTGGTTCTCAAGCTGGATATGGCTAAGGCGTATGATCGCCTTGAATGGGATTTTCTATATCAAGTTCTGTCCAGGTTTGGTTTCGCAGAAAGGTGGATTTATCTGATTAAAAAAACGGTGGAAAATTGTTGGTTCTCAACTGTTTTGAATGGCGGGACTACTGGTTTCTTCAGATCCTCTAGGGGAGTTCATCAGGGAGATCCTCTATTGCCATCTCTTTTCTTTTTAGCGGAGGAAGTTCTTAGTAGAGGTTTGAGAACGCTCTTTGTGGAGGGTAGAGCAGAGTACTACCAGCTACCGCAGGGCTGTCCTGGAATTACTCATAGTTTGTTCGTAGATGACACCACAATTTTTTCGAGATGCTTGAAAAAATCCCTAAAACAAATTATCGGATTTATTAGCAGGTATGAAGGTTCCTCAGTGCAGCTAGTAAATAAGCAAAAGAGCTGTTTTGTTTTAGGGAAAAAAGCTGAGGAAAATAAATTCCAAATGGTTGAGGCTGTTGCAGGATTTGCCAGGAAAAGCTTGTTGATTACATATCTTGGTGCTCCTCTTTATGTTGGCAAGCTCCGTATCAACTTTTTTGATGATTTTTTGGCGAAAATGCGCAAGAAAGTGGCGGGGTGGAAAGGGAAGCTACTCTCGGCGGGTGGAAGGTTTATTCTCCTCAGGCATGTACTCTCTCCTCTATGCCCATTCATATTATGTCTGTTTTTGATATTCCCAATATGGTCATAAGCAAAATTTAACAGTATTTGCTCTGATTTTTTATGGGGATTTTTCGGATTGGAGAAAACGACACCATTGGGTGGGTTGGTATAAGATTGCACGGCCGATTGAGGAAGGAGGGCTTGGCATCCGATCTTTAGAAGACATTGGTAGTACCCTTAGGTTTAAGGGCCTCTGGAGAATTTTGACAGAACATTCACTGTGGTGCAAATTCTTTAAAGCTAAATTCCTTAAGAATGATGACATTGCTTTGGCCAATGTGAGAGATGTTGGATCAATTTCTTGGAGAAGAGCTTTAAATCAAATGGAGCTGTTATTGTCAAATTCTAGATGGCTTATTGGATTAGGGGATATCGATAATTGGTCGGGATGGGGCCCTCTAATGGACCATGTTGATGGGGTGCTCCACCTAGATCTCAATTTGCAAGTAAGAGATGTTTTCATTGTTGAGGGACGTTGGAATCAAGAGATTCTGATGCAGATAGACTCGCAGGAAGTGCGTGATAGCATATTGGGGAATCTCCAACCTTAAAAGAGTCTCTTATTCTTGATATTTTTAAACCTCTCAACCTCCAATTATATACAAAATGCCCATCCCCGTATACTGGTGCCCCCCCCCCCCCTTTCAATTCTGTCAAGCTCAATGTGGATGGCGCATGTAGGGGGAATCTGGGTTTGGGGGGTGGAGGGGGCATTATTAGAGGCAATGATCGTCGCTTGTTGACAGCCTTTGCAAATTTTTATGCGGAGTGTACCAACTCCATTACAGAAATCAGAGCTCTAAAGGATGGTCTCCAAATGTACGCTGCTATGGGGTATTCTGACTTCCATGTTAACACAGATTCCTCCATGGTGGTGTGTTGTACTTCCTCAAGCAAGTGCACTATTTGGAAAGGATGGTACTGGTTCCATGACATTCAGGTTTTGATCGATTCGCTCCACCCCACGATTTCTTTCACCTTTAGAGAAGGCAATAGGGCTGCTGACTGGCTGGCAAATTGGGCTGGTGATTCGGTTACTAATTCATTCTTTGCTTCTGACGTGGAGCTCCCTCTGGGTCTCAGGCGTATTCTGTGTGAGGATGTAACCGGTATTCCTGTGTTGAGAACTCGTTAATTATTTTTGTGGGTCTGGTATGGGAGTGAGATATGGTCTGCTAGAGTGTGTGAATTATAATGTTCTCATCTTGGGTTGGGGTAAGGTGGGTATGCCCCCCCCCCCCCCCCTTGTATTCCTTTTTATTGGTTGATTGATTGTTAATAAAGTGCTAGGGGCCAGCCCGGGTCCCAGAGAATATTTGGGATTTAAAAAAAAAAAAACCTTAACCATTACCCTGCACACTTTCCCATTCAAATCCTACCATAGATTCCTAGTCCCAGTTCTAATTCCGTACCCAACCAGAAGCCTCCACTGTTCCATCCGAGATTGACATAAACCCTTATCACACACTTGAAATCCCAGGATATCTGAGGTATTATAGGGACTGGTTTGTCTCAGTCAGAGGGTTATTAGATCCTAATCTGAGACTGGTTTGATCAGCATTTTGAGTGATGTCAATTTTCCCCTAGATCTGTCCTCTTTGTTTATCCTATTTTAGCCCTAATTCTTTAATTAGGGTTAGGTTTTTGGTTTGCCACCAATAGGTACATATCCCTTCTGACTGCAAGGCCACGCCTAGTTGTCTTCCAACATTACTAGTGTCGACAGAAACTAATTTTTTTTTTCTTCTAATAATCTACAGCAATCTTCAGTGGACCTAAAATGGGAAGGGACAATAGCACCTTGAGAATAGATGCAGGGGGTTGGCTAGCAACCAATGTGATTTGCATTGGATAACCGAATCCCGACTTATGAAACGATCTCATGTTAGCTGAACGGAGCAATAGGGGTAAGTCGCAATTCTGCGAGTCTTTTCTGTATTTAAATTATCCATCTTGCCTTTTAAAGATTGTTCCAACTGGCCATTTAGGCCTCGATCCTTCGTCTGTGGTCTTTTCTTTGATTACTGAAATGAAATTTTTTTTTATCCAATTACTAATCTTTGGGTGATTATAAGATAATACACGTGTTTATTTCTGTACTGGGGAGCGCTGCCTTCCCATCACTTATTGATGGATCTTGATTGTAATTTGTGGTTGAACTATTATATCAAGTCTGAGAGATTAGGTTGTTCTGGACCAGATTTAGTTGTCTTCTTGCTGATAATTTGGAGTCCTTGAGAGAATGCACTCTTTATTTGGCACTTGCATAGCTGCCTCTGTTCTTCCCTCTTTTGTGCATGGATGTGTTCTGCCTTTTCCAATTGCCCTGAACAGTGCTGAAAATTGAGTGGAATGTATTTCACTTCATTTTGTGTTGTAAGTCATTGCAGTCATGACAGGTTTTGTAGTTGTATGTGCAGAAATATTTTTTTTGGGGTTAAGGTTTGTTTCAGAATACAGAAGTTTGTGTGTTGTTGTATCCCTAAATCATTTAGTATATATGTATAAAACCGATGCTATCTTTTTTATTGTAAAGTGATGTGTTATTTCTCACTGTATAAGTACATTATAAAAATATTACTTTTTCTGTGCACGTATCCAGCTTTCGTTGAATGGCATGTTTCCCTTCTGTGTTGACAGATTTATTGTCATCTTTCCAGGTTTGAGAGAGAACGGACATGCCCATTGTGTAGGGCACTGGTTAAACCTGCAGATCTCAGATCGTTTGGCGATGGGTCAACTAGCCTGTTCTTTCAGTTGTTCTAAAATATGCCTTTGTTCTGTTAGCCTGTCAAATTTCCTCCTTGCTCAATTGTCTCATATAGCGCAGGTACTGAATGGAATTTTTTCTGCTGCCATTCTCTTGGGCTGCTGCCATCAGATGTCTACTCTGTTTGAAAGGTATTGCTGAAGTTGAATGAGCAACTTCAACTTGTTTCATGTTTCATATGTTGTAATCATGAACTATGGGGGTTTATATAACATGGACCCCAAACTAAAGATGAAAGGGTCTTCATGAGCGTATATCATATACATGTTATTAGATGCTAATGAAAATCATCTTCAATGTATGTTGTTCAGCATTTATTGTAAATTCTTTTCAATGCAGACATTTTTCTTCCCTATTTCAGAAATATCACAAACACTGAAAATGATTGCAATTTTTCTGTGATCTCCAAATTCATAACAGTATCCAAATGAGAAACCTGAATATTTTATTTATTTATTAGGGTTAGGAGGGAATTTTTTTGTTGATGGGGGGGGGGGGGGGTGTGTTTGTTAAGCTGCTCCATTGTCACGCTCTGAACTGCAGTCTAGCAGATGGTGGTTAATTTACCGATTGATACTTCCAAATCTTTCATTAAAAAAAGGGTAAAAGATCTCCATCCCAACAGTGGGATCATTTCCCATGTCTTCTCATATCCTGACCATTAGGTTTTTGAGAAGATGAAAGAACTTCCATAAAGAATCCAAACCTAATTTTTTTATTCAGAATAAAGAAAAGGGAAAAATTTTTGTTGAATGTCGGCTCAAAAATTAAATTGCACGCTCCTTTCACATATCACTGTTCATGTAGAGGGGTGATATGTCATAAATATTCCTCCCCCTTCAATCAGATTCCAAGGGGGGTTGTGTTTGTTTTCCCTTATTCGCTCAGGCAGTGTAGAGAGCCCTCTCCCTGAAGAAAATTAACAAAATAAAAAGTGAGGTGCATCATTTACTACAATATAAACTAACTTAGCAGTTAGCATTATGAGCAACCCTATTAGCTACAGATACAAAGTAAGCATCTTTAACAGTTAATGATACATTCACCATTTGAGATGATGAATATATTGTTAAAATAGTTCAAAAAAAAGTCCCAAGGCCATCCAGCTTGAGTACCTTGCTTTAACTATTTCACAATTTCTTTACTGTTCACCAAAACCTCTAATATTCAAAACCTCTTGTACATTGCTTGTTGCAATCCTTGCATGATACTTGTAGCCTTCAGTGCCAACATGTTCCTTGAAAATCCATAACTCAGGCAGAGCAAAATTGTGAATAAATAGAATTACAACAGCCCATTAGCTGAATAGGTAATCGGATCAAAATAGCCATCACAAATAACAATTGGTTGTTCCACTAAAGAGGCAGTGTAATTATTCATGAAGAGTCATACAATATAAGATATCATTTTCATCAGGAATGGAATGTACAATAAAGCATTCAAGATCAACAACCCACATATTTATGGTATGAACTAGGGTTGCAATAGGGTTGGGTTGGGCCGGGCTCTATACATGTGACTAAAGTCATGTACTATCCATCCAATGATCATAATTGTCATATCATCATTCCATGTAGCACAATGAGGATCTAATCATTTGTAATCATTTAACATGTAAGTTCCACAATTGCCCTTTTCTCATTGTACTTTATGTGTGCTCGCATTCATACCTTGGCATGAATGTGTCACGCTTCAATCCCGATGTAAGATATTTTGTCACAATAGGGGGGGTGACTGGGACAATCACACATCATCCTAATACCTACCAGGATCACAGATATAGTGTCCTGAGCCACAATCCACCCTGTCACCACAATATGATGACAGAAAGGAACGTACCAAATGAAATTAATCGTTCCAATCACAGAGTTAGCGGAAGCGAAATTTAGTTAAAATATGTGAAATTATAGAGCATCGGTTCTCTAATGATAACACATAGTATAATAACAATGTTCGTAATCATTCAATCTTTCCTAATAATTAAACATACAATTTATACATGATTATGGAAGGAATACAGAAATTAAATAATAATTAATTAATTGCCCCAATGGCGCCACTCTTGGGTGTACATCTACATCCAAGTCACGGTCATCGGCTCCACTTGATTCGCATCCAACGGTGCTCGTCATGAGGTTATCTGCATATAAACTAAAAAGAGGTTGTACAACGGGGTTAACTACACTAGCTAGTGAGGGAGCAAAGGGGAATGCACATACATCACACAATCAATATCAAACAGAATGATGCATGCTAATGTTAGATTCATTTTCCACCTAACATACAATTCTATCGATCAAGTGTATACTACTGTGATAACTCGGGAGACACTGAGGGTTACTTATCCTATCACCCCAGTGAAACCTTAATTATCACTAGGGGACCTACTCCGGTAGAAGCCATCATGACCACCTAGTGGCAGACCCCGTTAGCCAGCACTACCCTTGACCTGGCCTCTCCTGCCTCCACAACCATCAGGTGCTCAGACTATCCAACACATAAACCCTTGTTGGTAAGGGTCGTAGCATAAGGGAACAAGCATCCTAGCCACAGATATACTATATGCAGGTCCTATCATCTCGAGAGGTATTCCGGGTGCATCAACGTCCCATTCCATCTAGTACCCGGGTACCAGCACGGCACGACACATACAGATCAGGATGGCATATAACAGTTTTCATAATTAAATAAATTGGGATTCTGGTACCAGCACATCCGACACCATAGCTCGATACAATGGTGAGAACAATATTACATTCACAACAATTCACATTTAAGAAAATCAATGCAATGCGCACAATGCTTCTAATTATACAATAACATGCTTAATATTGCCAAATTTATAATATTCAAACCCAATAGAGTCACCTAGAACCCACTCACGGAATTCGGGTGTCACCCGGCATGATTGACATGAATCTCCCCAAGCATCGGGTGCCATCCGACGTGGTTTACATGAATCTCACCAGTGCACCGACCTAGACATACCAAAGAAATCATTAAAGTAGGTATAAAAGGGTCCTATGCTAGGCCCCCAAGGGTAAAATCAAATTTCAACCAAGGCAGCACGAGCGGACTCACAGACGGTTTCAGCAGAAGTGAATCAGCCCCTGACTTTGTTCAGGACAAAAGATAAAGACAGAGTGAGCGGATCCACGAGCGAAACATCTTACTTGGATTCGATTGTGCATCCATTCGACACCTGAAGCACACCAGAAAGGGAGCGGATCAACAGGCGGATGTGCTTCTTGGGTCCGCCCCTGCATCCGTTCGATTCCTGAGACATGCCCGAGAGCAACTGGCATCGGGCAGATGCAACAGACTTGAGTCCGTTTGTTCATCCGTTCAGGTCATTTCACAGGATTTACACTGGGCAGGCTGATGGACGGTACCATGATGGATGGATCTGGTCGTGCATCCACCGGCAATCCGGTTCAAGATTTCAAAGGGCTTTTGCTCCAACTTGAATCTTGGAGATCCCTTAGCTCTCAAGGTCAGGGAGGGGTGTCTAGGCCTTCCTAGAGTCAATAGATCCTAGGCTTACCTCATGGATCCAAGATCCTACAAGGTTTGGTCTCAAATTGGTCTAAGGGTTGGGTTTTAAGGTTTAAAACCAAAGCTTAGCAGTAAGGGCTGTAAATGCAGCTCATGGGAGCTTAAACCAGGTCTAGGTCAGCCCCATTAGAGCTCCAACTAGGGACTGAGTTCCACCTTGAGTCCCAAGTGGAACCCTAGATCAGTCCCAGCTCAAGGAAAACTACAAAACAGAAATGAGAATGGAGGAGTACCAAGCTTGGAGTCTTACCTTCAATGGAGGCAGCAACGACGGCTAGGTGAGCGTCTTCTCCTCTTTCTCTTCTCCCTTGGCCAGTTAGCTTGGGGGAGGAGATGTGGGGCAGCCAGCCATCTTGGCATGGCTTCCATATTTTTCCCTTCCCCTGTCATTCCTCTTCCACTCCTCCTTCTTCCCTCTCCTTCCTCCTCCTTCTTCTCTTGTCTCTTCTCCTCCACGGTTTGCTTGGGAGGGGGAGAGATAAGTGAATGGGAGGGATTTCCTTATCTTTAAGGGGGTAGAAGGGGCCTTAGGTAGTGTTTGGTTTAGGTCCTTAGAATACATTTTAATCCCTTAGGCTTTAAATGGGTTTTAGTTTAGGTCCTAGGGCATGTTTGGCCCAAGTCTTAGACCATTGGGTCCATTTAGTTAATTAGGGTGTGTTTGGGGTGCACCCTAAGTCCATAGGACTCAATTGTCCTCTAAGGTCTTGTTTGGTTTTAGTTAGGGTACTTAAAACCCATTAATCTTTTAAGTTTGGCCTTATGGGCCCACTTTCATTGCCTACTCACCCAACTAAGGGTAAGGGCAGGGGTCCACATAGTCCAAAGGTCCAAATAGGGTGTCCGGGACACGGGGGTGTGGGTCCCATTGGAAAATTACCAAAAGGGCAAGTAACAGCACGGGCAGACCCTTGAGTGGATTCAGTACGAGTGAGTCCATTCGTGACTCCAGTGCTGCTGTCAAGGCCCAAACTTCAAGGAAAGTTATGGGGCTTTGACCCACACTTCCAGGTCTTTAAGGGGTCTCTATAATAATAATCTAAGTCTAAGGTCACAGGTGTTGGTCAATGCCTCCGTGGCATTGTCTTTGGTAAAGGTCTGAACTGCCCTGGGGTATAGGGGTATATTTGGGGTGCGGGTGTAACAATATGTTTAGGTGTACCTAATGTGACAACCATATGATAAGGGTGTCCAACCCAAATCCTAGTCGTGACTCCAATTTAAAGTATAGACTTAAAGATACATAATACGCAAAAAGTTTATATCGCATGTGATAATATTAAATCAAAACAAATAATTGGTTTAAAGTAAAATAAATCAGGTTTGATGGATACATAAATCCAACATTCTCCTACTTGTACGTCAAAGCCAATTTTCTATACATTTTAAACCCATGCCCTCCATGTGTTTTTGAAACTCGCTAGGAGCCAAAACCTTTGCCATGGCATCAAACACATTTTCAATAGTATCAACTTTGGAGATTGCCATGTCGTCTTGCTGAATAATCTCTCTGATGAGGTGATACTTCTGTTGCACGTGTTTGTTCCTCTGATGGATGCTAGGCTATTTTGCTTGAGCAATTACCCCCTCTGTTGTCACATAATAGGGGAATAAGGCGTTTGACAAGCCTAGGAACTATCTCCAAATCTGATAGAAACTTCCTAAGCAAAATACCTTCTTTTGCTACTTCACAGGTGTGAGGATCATGCCTCGTCGGGGGGTTCCCTCTAGCGGGAAAGGGGAAAAGGAGGTGGTACGTATCATGTATTGATTGAGTGGCTTCATTTGGCATTTTTCTCTTGGGAAAGTGTGCACCCACCTAGCCCTGGTAAACCAGTCCTTCTACTAGATGCTTGTTTTCGAATATTCTTCCATTATAAAATGTCCTATACCAACATGCATGGCTAAGTGATGATGCACAAACTATTCAAAGAAAACTAAACTACATTATGCTAAATATTATGTATATTACACATGGACACTTAAAAGTCTACATTGTGCCATAATCAAAGGTTAATGATAGAAATGTATACCTGCACAATGAATCAATGCGATTATAAAATATACAAGATGGAAAGTGTTCCTCGGCTTTGGTGGAGACAAACGATTGACTTATTCTTCGTCGGACAGGATAACCACTTACAAGTGTTGAGTCTTGGGAAGAGTAACGATGTTGTGAGGTCTGGGAGCTAGATGCTTAATCCTCAGGCAGAATAAGGAGGTTATGAGGTCTTGGGAGCCAAATGCTCGATCCTCGGACAGAATAACGATGTCACGAGGTCTTGGGAGCCAGATGCTTGATCCTCGGACAGAGTAACTACGCCATAGTGAAGTCTCAACTCTTCAAAGGAATGGTGTGAAAATGGGTTGGGAAAGTTGGGTTCGGACGATCCTGACTCTGGATAGGAGGCTAAAAGGGCAAAACTGGGCTTTGGGAGTGTGTTTTCTGAGGAAACTTTCTCTCCACAAATGGAGGAGGGGACCCCTATTTATAGGGTTTCTCGTCACTCAGCGGCACTGTGGTAGCTATTGCGGCATCACAATAGTGCTTTGAACTACTATGGCGTAGTTGTCAAAAATGGACCATGGGGCTACAGCTACCGTGATGCTGCGGTAGCCTAGTCCCTAGGCTTTGCAATAACATGTATACCGCTACACCATGGAAGCCCATATGCGAGCTCCGCTACCATTTGGGTGTTTTGGGCTCTTCTTTAAGGGTTTCTGGGTTTGAGTGGTGTCCGTGAAGGACGTTGTCAGTCATCCATGTCCGGTTGTCATCATTGTTGGGGGTGACAAAACTCAGCATCTATAGTTTGCCCCTCTTTGATATTGGCCTGTGCCAACAGCTGAGGGGCGAAGATAAAAGACCGCTTGATTCTGTCACTAGGAGCATGTATTGTCATCACTTTGCTCATAGGTGACGGAGTTGAACAATAAAACCACTTCAGTAAATCAATCGATAAATCTTCATTGAAAACTATGTTTGATAAAAACCGATAGTAAAACCAAATTCGTAAAAACTTCCATTTAACAACTATCATTGAGGGTTATAAAGAACCACTTGACCAAGAATGAGGGCTATGGGGGCCCTCGTGAGGGTTATGTAGAACCTCTCGACCAGAAATGAGGGTTATATGGAACCACTTGATCAGAAATGAGGTTATGTGGAACCGCTCGACCAGAAATGAGGTTTATGTGGAACCTCTCTACTAGAAATGAGGGTTATGTGAACCGCTCGACTAGAAATGAGGGTTATATGGAACCGCTCGACCAGAAATGGGGGTTATGTGTAACCGCTCGACCAAAAATGATAGTTATGTGGAATCACTCAGCTGGATTCATTCATGTGAGGGTGATACTTCACCACTCGATCGGGTTCAATCATGTGAGGGAGATAGGGCACCACTCGACCGGGTTCAATCATGTGAGCGTGATATGGCACCACTCAACCAGGTTCAATTATGTGAGGGTGATAGAGCACCACTTGATCGGGAGTCTTATAGGGCTCCTTAGAGCCTTTCAGAGTTTTCTTCAAGATTTCTTAGATTTTTCCAGATTTTTCCTTCTTGGAGATCTTTCTTTAGGCTTTGCAGAGGTTCCTCCCAATGTTTTTTTTTGGCTTGGGCGGCTCGGCTCCTGCTCCATGGTGCCGCGATTGTGACATGGCGGTCCTCTAAGTGCCGTTCAACGGTGCGGCTCAGGAGCCACATCCCCTTGTCTTCTCATTCTCTTATTCTCTTCTCCCTCTCTCTCTCACTCTGTTCTCCCTGCTTTCTCTCTCTCTCTCTCTCTCTCTTCTTCCTCTTTTTCTCTCTTCTTTTCTTCCTCTTTCTTTATCTTCTTTGATCATATCTTTGAGAAAGAGGGCTTGTGGAGGGGAGAGTGGTACTATTATAACCGTGCCCAGAAATCTGAGCTAATTTGAAATTTTGATAATAGGTGTTACGATAACGATAACTATCGACACCGGTGACCTTGGGCTATAGTAGACAATGATAAAATTATCGACTACCCTCTGTGTACGTGCCGTGGTGTGAAGTCAATCAGGAGCCACCCGGATGATTAGTGGTAAGTGACTAACCATGAATAATCAACTTCAACCGTGCATTGTACCTAATGGCACTTAATGCGTATGATCCATAAGATTAATGCCCTTGAAAGTGTACGAGTGTACTGGAGAAAGTCCTGGCTGGATCTGAGTAAAAAATAGGCCATTTAAGCTTTAAAATTAAATTAAATGGATGTGGGCCCCACCTGACCCTAAGTGGGATCTACCCCTACTTAACGCTAACCTAATCTAGGGGTATTAAGGTTAACTCACCCTAAGTAGTGCTTGTAATGAAGGTTTGTAGGGTTATCGATTAGAGAGTATGCGTGTATGCTACCTAGACCCGAGTGGGGGCCTACCCCTACTCGATACTAAACTGGACTTGGAAACACTAGAGTCATTCCACACTAGATAGTGTTTGGGCTGTGGGCCTAAATGTATTAATGGCCCAATAAACCATTTCAGACCTGAGGACTTGCATCTGGCCAACACAAGCCCTAACCAATTGCAATTTATGGTTTAGGACCCAGCCAAACAGGCCTTAGTAGGTCTTAGCATCATAAAGACAAGCACTAGTTCACTATTGGGGAAAACCCCCATTTGCTAGAAAACCTAAATCGTGGAGGGAAGAAGAGAAGGAGAAAAAGAAAAGGAGAAGAAGAAGAAGGAGGAACTCAAATCAAGCTCATCAAATCCTTGGTGAGTGCTTTCATTCCCTATTCCTATGTCTATTCCTTTACCTAAGACCATGTTAGGTTTTGGATTTGTGGATGCAATATCAATGGAGCTCCATCTATCAAAATGGAAGAACCATTAATGGAAAATATTAATGCCTTAAATGTAGGGCTATATGAACCCATGAGACCTCCATTTTCTTTTACATTTAAAGCCAAAATCATGTACATGAAATTTAGGTTAAGAACAAGTGAAATAAGGGTTTTCTTAGGATTTGTTAGTGTTTCATATATGGCCTTGTACTAAACTACATTGAGGACTTTAATTAAATCTTCCTACCCCAATGTACATCCCCATGTACTTTCCTTCCCTTTTGTTGATGTTTAAACCAATTAAAAGCATAGGGTTTATGAACCCCATTTATTGGAGAGCATTAAACCCTATTTTGAGGTGATCCTCATGACTAGGAAGACATAAGAGACCTTGAGGTACACCACATTTGACCCAAAACCCCAAGTTCACAAAACCAAAACAAGAAATGTATGTTTTACTGAAACTGGAAGATGCAATCGGGTATAACCGGCAGATGTGCCCTGGAACCCATCTGCCAGATTCATTATGCTTCAAACCGATAGATGAAATCAGCAGATACAATTGCTTGTTTGGGAAAAATGCAACTGTCGGCCAGATTGACCTTTGCCCATTGTTCTGACCATAACTTGGCCGATACAATAAATCGACGCGATTCAAATCGTGTTGTACACTAGACTTAAAGGGCTAAAATTTCATATGAAGAGATCTTTGACCAAATATTTTGGGAAGGCCCTCAAAATTTAAGTCAAAGCCTACTAATGTGCATTGACAGCTTTACCCAAATTGAATTTACTCCAGTGACTTTGCCTACTTTGACAATGTTTAAGTAGTGGTTTTGAAGGATTTTAATTGGGGTTGTCTACAACTATTAATACCTTACAAGACATATTAAATTAGGTAATAACAACCATCTAGAGGAGCCATACGGGTACACGCAGGAATCAAAATTTTGGTTAGAATCGTCGATTTGAAGAACAAGGTGAGGAAATCGGATACCCGAACCTACTTCAAAATGTTTAATACTTTGTTGTGTGATTTTCATACATGTACATGCTTGATTGATTATCGAGATTGATTGATTAATGATGGAATGCTTCCATGTTGAGTGTAGATGCTAGGATGTATTTACTTTCAAAATTACTATTTTGATGTGATATTTGAATGAGAACATGGTTATGTGATGAGAATGAGAATGCGAATGTGAAAGAATGCTGAGAAAGGTATGTGCAATGAGAAAAGATATAGTTTTATGCATTGAGAATATGGTGATGCATATTGTGAATGGAAATGGATATGTATGTGTTGGAATATGGGTACGGTTGATGGTGATGTGATGTGAGAATGATGGGATCCAAGTACCATAGTGTATGTCGGACTTGGGATCGATAACTAAATTATGATTGAATGTGTACATGTAAGCTAGAGAGGGCAAGAGGATAGCGAGCCCAGTGGAGGGACTATGGACTCGACCTCTGGCCCATGCATGTACATTCCCTATTAGGCATTAGATGTTATTGGTTAGGTTGACATCTTACCCGGTGCTATGACCCTCACCAACAGGGGTTTATGTATTGGATAATCCCCCCACGTGGAAACCAACGATTCCGGTTGAGGACTGGGAGCGGTGATCCGTTGTAGGACCGGAACCGTGGCAGTGTGATTAACTTTGGGGATTTACTAGGTAAACCAATGATTCCGATTGAGGTACTGGGACCGGCGTGCCCGATCGAGGACAGGGACCTGCAGGCTCCTTGCGCAACTCAAGTTTAACATTGCCGGATAGGCCATTCGGGTGTGTGTGATGGAGGGTCGGGGATGCTACCTAGGGTGTTGCAATAGCACTATACCTAACTTAGAATTAGACGTTAGGAGCATAGTAATTATTGCATTCATGATATTTGTCAGTCATGCATATTGTACCCACTTGCATGATTCGATTTGCTGATTGGGCTCAGTGGAGCTCATTCCTCATGGATACCTCTTTTTAGATGTTGATGCAGATGTGGAAGAGCTGAGCGGCTCAGAGTATGTGGCCCTTGAGGGCGGTAGTGGCGAGGACTGGTGGACCCCTGAGGAAGGGGGCATAGACCAGACTGCAATTGCGTGATGTGCTACCAGGGAGAGTAGCGATATTGGATATTGGGTCGGTGGCCCCATTTTGATACTTTATATTTTGCTACATTGATACCTGCAACTTTATTATTTTGATTTACGTTATGAGGGATGTATTATCTAACTATTATGTATTACATAAGTCCCGATGGGAATGATCGGTAATGGCTAATATTTGGTTGTGATAAAACGATAATATTGGATAAACTATCACGGTTAAGGTATTATGTTAACACATAGTTTTTGCTACTCTGATTATGGTTATGTATGTATTTCATCTTGATCTTTGATTTACCACGTGTGGGGTGGAAGAGTTAGCTTAAATACTGCATCAGTGATCCTGGTGGTAGTGTAGAGCGTATCGGTATGTTCTGGTCACAGATTTCGGTGGTTCAGGAATGAGGGCGTGACAACTTGGTGTTAGAGCGCAATGCTCTACCTTAAGCTAACTCGCTATCCAACCAATCCGATTTTCTCTATGATAGTATTAAAAATCTTGTAAGAACACACCAAATAGTAATGAGACAAATAAAGAAATGAGGAATTTAAGTAAATTAAGCACCGTGCAATGATAATAAGGATAGCGTTAGGTTTGGAATTATACCCAAACATTGTTAGATCGATATTAACCATATACAAAACAAAAGAAAATTATACGTACATACGAGTGAATAAGATTAGAGTTTCTTCTAAGTAATACATTGACTATAATGAGCAAATGTAATAACTACTTGTACTCTCAATGGAAAGCAAGTTACAAATTGAGATAAGCTTACAAATAGCTAGTTTATATAATAGAAAAGTTCACATGGACACTTTTTCGAACACCACATATGCACAACCTAAAGATAGTGTTCTTGAAATCAAAAGAAGAGGATTTTTATACAAGAAGTATCATAACAGTACATATATCAACTACATTACATGAATCTAGAAAGAATCATAGAAGTCAGAAAGTATTTGTAAGACATATTCCTTATACAGTGCAAAAACCCCAAATTCAAACCCTAGGTTTAGAAAAACTAGAAAGAGTAACCATGATATTGAAATTTTCATTTTTGCATTGTTGAATTGATGTATGAATCATGTTTATAGTTACTAGAACATTGTAAGGATTGTATAGAAATACGGATTTATGCAAGTTTATGCAATATGTATAAGAAGAAGTAGAGGGAACAAAGATTTTCATGAACTCATTCATGAACACAAACAATTAGAATTTTAATGGAATAGCCTACCTTGATATGAATTCGATCGATACGAACACATTGTCGAAGCGTAGAAAACAAACCCTGTGCCCCGAACACTGTGCCCCGAACCTTTCATGCACTTGTAAATGTCTGGTGATCAGTGATCACTTCCCTTTCGCATAGTACGGTCTTGTTCTCAACTCTGGGCCACGAGGTTGTGTGCCTCCATGATTGAAATAACCCTCATCAAATGATGGAGGGGGTGCCTCCCTACCCCTACCTCTTCCTCCTCCTCGCCCATCACCCTACCGTGGCCTCTACCAACAACTCTTAGAGGCATGATGGAGACCTACACATCATAAGAAAGAGAAACAGTAACGGGATACCAAAATATATATATATATATATATATATATATAGAAAATAGATAAGAATATAAAAATAAGACAATAGTGCTAAGGTAATTATAATTTGAACTAACATAACCCAAAATCTTATATTTTAATTCAAACAAGTTTAACATTGTTAAATTGACATCATTCATATACAAACCCAGAGGAGAATGTACATACAATGTAAAAATAAATAAATTTGTAGTTTCCCAAGTAATACATTAATTATATTGAACAAATCGATATCCTACAAGCATCCCCAATGAAGAGAAGGAGCTCATAATTAAATAGGTTGCAATTATCTAAGTTATACATACAAATAAAAGTTCATAGGGGAATTTATACAAACACCTAGTCTACACAACCTAAGGCTAACAAATTTGAGAACAAAAGAGGGGAGTTATTGTACAAGAATTATTATAATACTACGTACATTGACCTACATGGCGTAAGTCTAAGAAGGATCAAACAAATCTATAACAATTCATCGCACACGTTCAATACACAAAACAAAAGCCCCAAACTAAACCCTAGAAGGAAGAAATAGGGAATAGCAATAGAGAGAATTTGAAATTGTGTGTGTGTGATGTAAAATGGTTGTTATATGTATGGAAACTAGTAAAGGAATGGAAGCATGAAGAGTAGCATGAATCTAGCACCATAGAAGAGAAAGGGGAATGGGTGAGATTAAAACACTCAAGAACACATCCAAGTTTTTGAAAGAAAATTTAGTTTTGATGTAGAAACATACCCTAAAGAGAATTTGAATGATGGATTGATGTTGGCGCATTGGAAGTCTTGGGGAAGCAAGGGATTTTTCTCTTGGCACTTGGGGAGCCTCTCCTTAAAGTGATATTGTGTTTTGAAACAAGGAAAATAAAACCCATGTGGATGTAAAACGAAATCCCACACCGGTAGATGGGACACCGGCAATTACAGGGTATTTTTCCCATCTGCCGGTCTAAGGGAAACACATGTGCCAGTGAGTGTTTTAAATGGCTTTTGATTGGGTTTGCATGCACGTGGTTGTGAGATCCATTCCCGTTGTGTCGGTCAATCATATGCAATGAAATTCATTGTTATGCATGAAAGAATGTATTAATGCCCTAAGTCTCCCCAAGCTCAAATACAAAACAGCATGAGAAAATGACCCGCATATTTATATGCACCCTAAGTGGACATTTTGGTCTTCCATATACCCTTCATTATGTAAATTATACGAATGGATGTGTGATATTGGTTGGCAACCAAATATCATTTATTCACCTCCAAACCATTGTTGCTAATATTTTATTTTTAGCAACTTCTTCTGTGACATTTAAAATCTCCTCTGTGACATTTAATGTCACACCCCAAACCACCCTCTGGGAGGATTAGGTAGGTGACCCAAATTGCACCGTTGCAATTCGCCAAACCCTAAGGATCTAGAAGCAGTTAATCCATTCACAGACACACACATCCACAATATTACAAGATGTAAAACACAGAGTGCTGTGGAAAGTTATATTTACATTAACTTAAAAAGGAAAAACAAAGAAAGGAAATATATATACATCAATAGTGTTTTAGTTCATTCTCTTTCTCACTCCCAGAACATCAGCAGCTCCTAACTCTATCTGACACAACTTTATACAAAAGAATATAAACAGGGCAAGGCAACCCGAGCCCCAAAAACAAAAGTTGTGCAAGAGATGGAATCTCCAACAAAACAAAAAGGAGACCTAAGGTCAAAACAGAGTCAACTGCACCCCTCACGGGTCTTCTTCAGCTAGCACCAAAAATACTTGTACTAGCGGTATGACCTCCGTCTAGCATCCCTTCCCAAGGTCAGCCTGACCAGCCCTCTGGATTAACCTGTGAGGCATCCATCCTTTCTTTCACATATCACATTTCTTTTCTTTGGTATATAGCCCATAACATTTATCTTTTCTTTTCTCTTTTCATTTCATTTCATTTCTTTTCTCTTTCATATGGTCACTCTCACAGGCATCCAACACCTTAACCCCTGTTGGCAAGGGTGCGTAGTATGGGTGATGATACTCTAGCCCAATGCATCTATATGGCATCGTATGAGTTGGGTGGTGCCAACATCATCCCATTCTACGGGCTACCATAGGCCTCATTTCCAAGCCGGCTACGGCATCTAGTCTAGCAATTCACATACAACATTCAATGTCCAATCACAGAATTCACCAGACAAGCATTCTTTATTCAATAGAATTCACAGTAATTGAATTAAGTGAACAATGTAATAGTATCATTATAATTTGTGTTGACATATTATCCGTGTCGCATTTACATACACGGTGTAATTTCACTCACCTTGTTCTGGTCCTACTGGTTTAGCTGTCGGTTCTGTTCTGGTTGGTGTCTGACTGTGCACCTCGAGCATAGGATTAAAACCTAATTTATCGGATCATAAATGTGTGTCAATTAATATTTAAAGTTACATTAATATCCTAGTGTTGGTTTAGGCTTACTGGTCAGACTTTGCATTCATACAAGTATTACTTGGGATTTCTCTGGGTCTTGCATTGGGCTTTCGGGTCTATCTCCCGATGCATCATCTAGAGATGTGGAATTTGATTCACTTGGTACCCTAACAACATACTCAGCCAATACATGGCCCAAATAGTCACACAAACCAGTACCCAGGTCAGCGGTTCAGCTGGAACCAATCTTGAACATGGTTACCTGGCCCTATGGGGCCCACTTGAGTACCCAGGGTATGGATGACAACAAGCATAAGTGGAGAGGGGTATTTTGGTCATTTACCACCTCATCACACAGCCCATAGGTCACTGGTGAAGGTCCAAAAAGGCAGGACACAAAATGAGCTTTGGGAATTTAGACATTACTTATAACACTGTGCCTGTAAGTAGGCCATACGTTACCCATGGCCTAGCTCAACCAAAGTTAAACCCAAAAGGCTACGGAGAAAAATAAGAAATTTATACACTGCACATATCCCTACCTGAGTGGTGTGTTAGATCTAGTTGAACACTGTAGCATTGTGTGCAACCTCGAGCTGATCCAATTAACTTTCTGCCTATGCTGCTTTAAATACCTATAGTGTTGAGCATGATTTTGAGTTAAATGAACATAGAAACCTAATACCTAGAAATTATGGCAGGATCTGACTGTGTTGTTAGAGCTTGGAGACCCAGGCAACATGCTCTACAATAGGCGACTGAGAAAGAGACTAGCTTGGATTCGAGATATTCAGTCCCGGGCAGAAAGTAACTGATTGTTTTCCTGGCACTTGCAGACACTAGTGGTGCAGAGGATCGTGCCATTTACCTTACCTTAGCAGACGAGGTTAGGAGTGATATAGGATACCTATACATAGATGCTTTTATCACTGGGAAGAAGTTGGAGAGACTCGCATGCTAGGCAAAGGTATAGATTAAATAACTGCTCACTAATATAAATCTTTAGTTGGTCATCTTGCATCACATATCATGGTATAAAACACTTCGTAGATATAAAACTCTTAGCAATGGTAATTGGCAAATATCACTTCTTACTTGAATGCTAACATTATTACACTAGAACTGTGGAAATGACAGCATACATGTGATAGTTAGAAATTATAGATTGTTTTCGTTAAGGGTGTGGGAATATTGAACATAAAGTTTCTTTCAGAGAATCAATCATGGTCAATACTAGATACAACCGAGGTGGTCATTGTGGAAGACGCCCTCGATTTGTCCTAGAAGTTGAGCTACCAGACGGAGCCGAAGCTCAGAATTTTGAAGTATCGGTTACTTCGCCGAGGGTACCAATGGCTGCCCAAGCTACTGCCGCTGTACCTCAGCCAGGTATGGCAGCTGGAGAGGTGAACAACATCATGACCACCATGATGCAGACCATGCAGCAACAACAGGAGCTGCTGGGCCAAATGTCTACACAATTTGCGGCCATGATGCAAGTACACATTACCATTTATGCCTACATATCTATGTTTGAGTTTTCACACACATCACCCACACAAAGGTTCATACATCCAAGTGTCTATGTATATATTACTTTGTGCATAATATTTATTCCCAAATTAGGCTATAAAAAAAATTTTGTCTTCTTGCATTTTCTCACTTATTTGTCCCACCTTGTATACATTTGTGTATTTTACTTATTACTATTATTTATTATATATATATTTATTTATATTTATTATTATATTATTATTTTTTTATTCACATTATCATACAAAAGCCTTAATGGACTTATTTTTACTATTACTTCAGAGGAGACATAAGCCCATGTACTAAAAATCACATTCATGCTGAAATTCTATTCTCTGGGCGTTTCAATGGGAGTTGGCTCAATGGCCCAGTGCATCGCCCAGAGAATCGGGGCTCAGTTATAAACAATCCATGAGCTCATTGTTTCATGCCAAATCCTATTTTGAGAGCTCCAAACCACAAGGTCAGTGCTCCAAAGGGCTTTTTGACTAATTCCCCACAAAATCCAAGCATCTTTGCAAGTTTCCCGTGCATCTACGTGAGTCCAAGTGAGTTTTCTTTGAAATTTTTACTGTTATAGCACTGCTGTCCTCAGTTTCCTTTTCTTTTTATTTGATTTTACTATTTTATGCCCTAATTTCTCTTCTCCTTCTTGCTTTACAGCAACCATGTCTACAAGCGGCAAACACAACACGACAAGAAAGGCAGTGACCTGCAAGTGCTTACGGTAAGACCCAGTGCCTTCTTCACCCTTGGTAGTATCTTCTCCATTACTCGAAGAAGATTCTTCATCCGAGGAACCAGAGTTTGATCAATTTTGGTTCTCCCGATACGAGCATTCGCAAGATTGGGCGAAGTTCTATTCTAAAAACATTGTGAATGGTAGGGTGGTGCAAGTAGATGACTTCCACCAGTATGGGCTCTATGCCAAGTTCAATGCCCTAGGCTGGGCACTAATGCTATCTCCTACACTGTCGTGCTACCCAAACTTGGTTCGGTATTTCTACTGCAACCTTGTGTCGGCATCTGGGGTGCAAGGGTTTGGATTACAGAGCAGGGTGAAAGGGTTAGACATAAAGTTCACTACAACCACACTAGCAGTGTCACACCCCAAACCACCCTTTGGGAGGATTTAGGCAAGTGACCGGATATCCTACGACATTCGCCAATCCCCAAGGATCAAGAAGCAGTACTTACACGTCACAAACCACACAATGAGGAAAAAGATAATAAATGAATATCAGAGTGCAACGAAAGATCGAACTACCCACAGATGATTTATATCATCAATAATAAAATCCCAAATACCTATGTTATACTATATACATATCCATTTATGTTCAATAAGTACATTATCTTGATAATTACACTTCTTGAAAGAATGAAACTTAAATAATAACAAAATCGTCGCTAAGCAATGAGATGAGGAAGATCTACAATTCCATCGACAGCTTCTTCGCCTATTGGCAAACCCGTTCCTGTAAAATCAACTAAAAGAGAATATACAAGAGTGTGAGCTCCACCGAACCCGTGAATGAAATATAAACCATGCATGCACATGCAAGCACAACCAAATGAGTCCTACATGAGGTGCAGTTCATTTTATTTATTAGCTACCTAATATCACAACTAAGGCAGGTTAGTGCTACTACAATCCCCAATACATGCATCCCTGGTGCGGGCTTGAAACCCCTTCCCACGATACACCCACTGAGTTGTCGAAGAGGACAAGTCAGCTCCAGCATCCCTTCCAAGGTCAGTCCGACCAGCCCTCTGTGATTAACCTATGAGTTCACCGGTGGCATTTAGCTCAATAATTACATTTCTTTTTTTTTTTGGATTATATTGTGGCATAAAGCCCGACATATAGCTCATAATCACATTTCTTTTCTTTTGGATTATATTATGGCATAAAGCCCGGCATAAAGCTCAAAATCACATTTCTTTTTTTTTTTTGATTATATTGTGGCATAAAGCCTGGCATATAGCTCATAATCACATTTATACGGTCGCTCCCATAGGCATCCAACACCTTAATCCCTGTTGGCAAGGGTGCATAGCACGGGTGACGAATCTCTAACCCCATGTCTATATGGCATCGTATGAGTCAGGTGGTGTCAACCGCATCCCATTCTATGGGCTACCACATGCCTCATTTTCAAGCCGGCTACGGCATCTAATCTAGCAATTCCACATACAAGCATTATCATCCATTTCCAATGTTCATCAAATAAGATTCAGAATTCAAATGAGGATATAAAACAATTTAAAGCAATTAAAGACAGTAAATATTGTTGTTGTTGTCATGACCCATCAGTCATGTTACACCTACACTCATGGTGTAATTCCAGTCACCTTAGTTTGATCCTACCGGTTCAGTTGTTTGTTCAATTTTGGCCGGTATCTGGCTGCGCACCCCAAACATGGAATCAAATCCTAAAGTGTTAGATCAGACATGTGTTATTAATATTTAAAATTGTTCTTGGATGTCCTAGTGTTGATCTAGATTCACTGGTCTAACTTGGTATCTGGCTGCGCACCCCAAACATGGAATCAAATCCTAAAGTGTTAGATCAGACATGTGTTATTAATATTTAAAATTGTTCTTGGATGTCCTAGTGTTGATCTAGACTCACTGGTCTGACTCGGTGCTCAATCTGAGATCACATGTGTCAAACCCTGCCCTTTGACTGGCTGGAATCTGACTGAAGTGCAGGAACCTCTGATCAGGCAGTCAGATTTACTATGGAGCATCGCTCCAGTGGTATGGATCAATGAGGAAACTCAGTGCATGTCCTCCTATACACCTGTGAGAAGATGGACAACAGACCCCTGCTCTTGGACAGCTCACAGCCTAATGTATGACTTGGATCCCAGATAATCTCTCTCCTCCTTCAAGTGGTGGGACCCACCTCTAAAAAATCATATAAAACCCATGGTGGGCATGTGGGGACAATACCCTAACCCAGGGTCAAACCCCTATGTTTTTCCCCTTTGAATTCTATTGCAGGAATTCTCTGGGCGATGGCATTGGGCGATGTAGCAACGCCTAGAGACATCGACCAGTGGCTGATTTTTGCATATATTTAATTATTATAATTATGGGGACCACCCAACTTGACCATGGACACTCTCCACTGATAGAGGGGACTCTGAGGGACCACCCCATACCCTTGGTTCAGTGGGGACCCCACCTGTGTACCTAGAACCAGACTGAATCACTTTAAAAATGATTTTTTAAAAAGGGACCTTAGCAAACAAACAGGCCTCAGTAGGGGCCAAGTCTATAAATAGGAGGCCATTTGGTTCATTTAGAACCCTTGGCAGTAACTGAATCCAAAAAAGAGAAGAGAGGAAAGAAAGGAGAGAAAGAAGAAGAAGGAGAAGAAGGAAGAAGGAAGGAGGAGGAGGGCTGCTGCCAGCTCCATCTCTAGGTGATCCGAGCCACTTCACAGCCATTTTCAGGTATAGGAACCTCCCCCATACCTGCTGTACTTGTTCTTTCTTGATGTTTACTGTGTTTTGCAACCCTGGGCAGCCCAGAACAGCTTGGGTTTGCCCAGTCTTGGTCCAGATCAGCCATGCAGACCTTGTGCATGGTAGATCTGAGCTTTTTGGTGAAAATCAATATTTGGTTTTGCTGTTCCCTTAGCAGAATTCTGGCTGAGCATGCATGCTCTGCCCAGATCCCCATCTGGGTGTTGGATTGAAGCCCAGATTGCAAGCTAGGGTTGCATTGACCTAACCCTAGGTGGGTACAGCCATGAAACCTTAGGGTTATTTGGGCAGCCGGATCCAACCTAACTAGAACCCTGATGAAGGAACCAATGGTACCATGGGATAGGTCACCACTAGGGCTACCCAAGCCCCCAAACATGTAGAGGATCCATTGAACCCTTGGCCCTGCAAAGCCCAGCCTAGGAAGCTCAGCCCTGCTATCGATTGCAGGCACTAGGCGATGCAGCAAGGCCCACAGCCATCGCCCAGTGAAGGAATCTTTTAATACAAAAGGGTAAAATTGTAATTTCTTGTGGGATTTGATCCTTGGATACTGTGGGATGTGGGAAATGACAAAAATGACCTTCCCCCACATCTGTCTATATGTGAAAATTGGTTGGAACCCTAAGTGGGCCCCGCAGGCAGCTGTGCCTTGCTGTGCTTGATCATACTGCATTGTCCTGAGTTGGCCAACAGTATGTTGTAATGTAAAATATATTGTGGACTAAATCTAACTGGTGTGGGCACTGTAAATGACCAAATTACCCCTGTGCCCTAGGCACTGGGCCATGCACCGGGACATGACCTAAGACCCAGTGCAAGGCCCGGTGTTTCCAAATGAGACCAACCAAACCCTGGGTCAACCCAGTAAGATAGGGTAACCATAGGACACCAGTTTAGGACCAATAACTGAATAAAACACTGTTTAATTTTGGTATCTAGGACTTGATCCCGTGCTCGAGGACAATAATCAGACAACAACTGGAATTAAATCTGTGACTGAGTACCTAGAGCCAAGTACTGGTGAGTGAATGATACTATCGTATGTGCAAATGTAATTATGATCTGATGCTGGCTATTAATAATTGAATCTTGTCTGTTATGCTATTTACATACTTATGATCAAAGTTACTCAAATCACTGCATAATGACTGTTGTCCATCAACACTGTGAAATGAATATGATGATTGTGATTGTTAGAATAGATGCCGTACTTGGCTTGGAAATGAGACCTGCGGTAGCCCCTACTATGAATGCGGTTGACACTGCTTGACTCATACTATACCATATAGACATGGGGCTAGAGTTTCATTACCCGTGCTACAAACCCTTGCCAGTAGGGGTTAAGGTGCTGGATGCCTGGGAAACAATTATCAGGGAGTGAATAGGATCGGAACACTGAAAGGTGCAATTATCAGAACATCGAAAGGTGCATATATCGAAACACCGAAAGGTGCATAGATTTAGAACACCTATATGGTGCATGAGGGAAGAAACGGTTGTTTACCAGGATAATCATAGAGGGCTGGTCGGGTTGACCTAGGAAGGGATGCTGGAGCTGACTTTTTTTCTTCGACAACCCCATGAGTGTATCGCGGGAAGAGGTAACCAAGCCTACACCAGGGATACATGCATTGGGATTGTAGTAGCACAGACCAGACTTAGTTGTAATGTTAGGTGGCTAACAATAAAACCGGACTTGCATATCATGTAGATCATGTGAACTGTGGATTGTGATTGCATATGCATAAATGATGGACGTTATTTGCTCATGAGCTCGGTGGGGCTCACACTCTGTTATATGTTGTTTTGTTCTTAGATGATCTTGTAGGTGGATGCCGCCATGGCATGGTGGGCTATCTAGAGGAGGACAGTCCTGGTGTGTATGATGATGTTGGTATGGACCCCGACGGAGGTCATACCAATTCTACGTACTTTCTTGGTGGTCGTGGATGAAGACCGTTGAGGAGTGCTTCTGATGTTTTGTGCTGGGAACTCCTTTTTATTTTGTTAGGAGGTTTCCTATTTTTGGCCGTGGATCGGTTTTAATTACTGCTTTTGTTTTCTTTCTTTCTTTTGGGGTTGGGTATCCTAACCCTATATATAATCATGTATGTAGTACTGTGCTTATCGGTTTATGTTTTCTTTTGTTGTGGGTTGTGTGTGCTGGGAAATGTAACAAACAAGTTTCTATATGTATATATTAACACCATTTCCCGTATTGCTATGCTTCTGGTTATTTGTTTAAATTGTAGATGTTCTACATTACTCTGATCTTACTTATGGTTGAGATGTGGATATTGGTTCATGAATGTAAGCACTACTTCTAGATCCGTGGGATTTGACGGATTGCCATCGTGCAATTCGGGTCACCTATCCAATCCTCCCAAGGGGTGGTTTGGGGTGTGACAACATGGAATTCTCTGGGCCTTGCACTGGGCTTTAGGCCTATGTCCCGGTGCATCATCCGAAGAATGTGGCTCAGGGTCAATATGGTATTTTACCACTGTAGTACATGGTTTTAGGTCATAATAGTCTTACAACACAGTCCCTAGGTCAGCAGTGTTGCAGGACCAACACATATAGGGTTTCCAAGCTCTGCAAGGCCCACTTGGGTACCCAAGGTGTTCATAATTATGGACAGATGTGAGGAGGGGTATTTTGGTCATCATCCACCTCCTTACACAGTTTATGGTCCATATGTGGAGGTCCCCAAACTCAGATCTACAAAATAGTGCACTTTAATTCTCTGGGTGATGTGTGCATCACCCAGTGCATCATCCAGAGAATGCCTAGAACGTGAACAGGCTCATTTTCTTTGGTTTTGCACCATAGGAAGTGCCTTGATCGACCCTACATGCATGTTAGGTCATTGTGGACCTCATGGGGAGTGGTTTATACTGGTTCACTCAGATCTTGACCTGGGCCCACCACTTACTAGCCAGGAGCTGCCCAGACAGCCCAGTGAATAGTAACCCAACTGAGTTCCAGCTTCAGGCCAAGGTTTTGGCTACATGCAAGGGCAGATTTACATGTATAATCATGGTAGTAGGCTGTCCCTACCAAGATCTAGGCAAAGACTAGCCTATATGCACACATCCAAGCCCAAACTGCCAGATCTGGGTGCAATAAGGTAGTGCAGCCAGGCACAGGGACTGATTTCAGTCCCAAGCAAATAATAGCAGTAAAAATATATGAAAAACCCTCAGATCTTCCAAGCAACATGTTTGCACGTTGGATCTGAGGCAGCACAAGGCAGTCCCCAGCTGTTCTGGGCTTCCCTTGGCCGGATCTACCTCCATAAAGCATAGATCCATATGAGGAAATAGAGAATAGCAGCAGTAGCGTATTAGGGTAAGTATTTATACCTGAGAATGGCTTGGGTATACTGGGATCAGGGCTGCCAAGCTGATCCTCCTTCCTTCCTCTTCCTTCTCTTCTTCTTCTCCTTCCTTTCTTCCCTTTTTCCTTCTCTTTCTCTCTTTTCTCTCTTCTTTTCTCTCGCATGGTTTCAGCAGCAACTAAAGTTCTATAACCAAGCTGGGGTCGTCTTTTTATTGGATAACCCCCTACTGAGGCCTGTTTGGCTTTGGCTACTTAGGTCTCTTTTCAAAATGTATTTTTAGACTGATTCTCAGTCATTCTGGGCACTCTTTTGGGGTCCACAGGGGTCCAAGGGTATTAGGTGGTTCCCAAGACTCCCTTCAACCTATGGAGGGTGCCCATGGCTAGTATGGATGGTCCCCGCACATCTGCAGTTAAAAATACTGCATTTTCCCACTTTGGGTGATGTGTGCATCGCCAGTGCTATCGCCCAGTGAATTCATTTGCAGAATTTGTTTGGATTGAAATGAAATTTCGGTTCATTTAGAGACATAATTGGATCATGGTTCCTTCTAAGAAAATAAAGCTCTATGAATTTAGTTTCTAGCAGAACTAGAATCAAAGGAAATGAAGATTGGATTATGAAGTTATGTTATGTTTATTACGCAAAGGTCAACCTATCAAGACAGCAGGATCTGATTTTGACAGCAACTTGAGCTGAACTTGTAACTAACTTAGAGACATAACTAGGTAATGGTGTCTCCTAACAAAATGCAGCCCTATGAGTCTAGTTTCTAAAAAATTAGAACTAAGACAAATGGAGTTCGGGTGGGGGAGTTATATCATTTTAACTAAGAGAAGGTCAATCTGTAAATTAGCAGAATTTGTCATTTATGTTGGGATTTAAGATATATGTATGGAATTGGGTTCTCATCATCAAATCAATCATGCAAATTGATGTTTGGGTTTAAAAATGCCTCATCTAAAATATTTAAAGTGATGAGGATCATCATTAGTTTAGCCTAGAACTAGGATTAAGTCCAAGGGTCCTAGAATGAAGGGATGGTACCTTCCTCAGGCTGTACATTTGGTGGTGAGTTGTACAGTTGCAAGGAGTTGGTGCTTGCCTTCTTAATGGTATGTAGGTCCTCACCAATGGGGCTACCTCATTATGTTCAACCACAGGTTCAATGCACCACAGTGTACTGGTAGCTTTGACCTCGGGTTCTGAACTTCCAACAAAATTTCAAATTAGCCCGTATTTTTGGGCACGGGTTTAACATTCCCCCAACCCTATAAAAATTTTGTCCTCAAAATTGGACGTGTGTAGGGATTCAAGTAGATGAGGATACTTTGACCGCCTTTCATTTTCTTGTCAGTCGGACATTTCTTGATCGAGCCGACTATTCCACAGTACCTTTACAATAAGATAATCCGATTGTGGAGATTATGCTTCTCACATCCCACATTCTCTTCGGGTTTCTCTTGACTGTTCATGGCGGAAATGAGTCTAAGTGGTTCCTAAGTCAAGACATGAGTCGAGTCCGGGAGGTACTTCTTCAACACTAATGCATGGAATACGCCATTGACTTCTTCCAATTAGTACGCTACTGGTCATAATTCTCGGATTCAACTTCCCTTTCTTATCGAACCACACCACCCTTTTGGTTAGTGATTCCCAAGAAAATACTTGATTGCCCATGATGTACTTCAGGTCCTTCCATTTGTATCGGCATCGCTCATTGTTTCTATTGAGCTATAAAGATTTGGTCCTCAAACATATCCAACTCCCAATAAGTTATCTAAATTGCTCCCGAGTTTGATTGATCTAATGTTCAGCTTGATTTTAATGGCCTAAGGAAAATCGAACTCCCAACATATACCTCAAAAGAAATCAAACGGTCCAACTACTTCCATGTATTTTGCCTAATAATCTATACTTCTACGGCTTTGGGTTATGTGACATAAGTCTACACCATCTTTCCTACACGGCTCTTCCTATGAATACTTTAACTTCTAGTTTCCCAATACCTAGTCTCAACTTTAGGATGAATTGGGATATTGATGAAATCCCTATTGTTCACTCCCAATAACGGAGGAGACATTCGGGGACCCATTAGCCCCTTCATACCTATTGTTCAGCAAGGTTTTGTCTAATACTTTCAGTTCCAGTTTCTTCCTGCTCTTGGTTATTCTAGGTTTATACTAACACCCATTTTCGTCCTTGTCACCAACTTAAATTCTTCACCTCGGTTAATTACTTCCAACTACCTAGTATACTTCACACTTTTTTGAATCCTGCATGGGATGTTCTATTCGTTTGGTTTGCGGTATAATACTTTACCAAGACCTAACTACATGCCTACGGTCTTTTATCGTCCTTCCAGAATCTACGTATCAATATAGAATTTTCAAATGGATAGGGTCCATAATCTTTATTTAGTTTCACAACGTTTCAATTAACAATGCTAACCACCAATTCGTGTTCTAAGTTCTTCGAGGGCACCTTTCTCGCATTAGCAACCTCAGTAGAACGAAAGAGTGTGATATGTTGTAATCAAATAATACTCAACAGGTGAGGATGATACAGATAGAATACCTGTTATTATTCTGAACTTGCCTTAGCTTCCCCTATGGTCAAGGCATTTACTTGCCCTCGAACTCTGTCTCTGTGGAGTTGGAAGATCGAGTAGCAGATTGGAACGGTGGATATGGATTGTATCCCCGACTGGCATACTCTCTCGTTATGTGTCTGAATTTGTTGCACATGAAACACCTAGCAGGCACAGTGGGTTGGGGAGAGGCCTGACTCGCTTGACTCGATGCCGGCCGAGGAAATTAAAAATTTTGCTCCATTTCTAACCTACTGTCCTATTGTGGCTGCTCCGGGTAGATGACATTCAAATACGGCATGAATTTGGCTCCCCGATACCTGTAATCCCTGGATCTATGCCCTGACCGATTATGGACATAGCATCGGTTGTTTGACTTAGACAGCCAGGGCACAACGCTGAATTATGCCGATTGGCTAGGTCGATTTGCATCCTCCCCGTCAGAGCATGTTGGAGTTGAATCAGGATAGGGTCCTCTGGGAGCCTTATTAGGCTCTCCAGGCTCTTGTGAGTTCATAGGTCTCTTCCTGGACCCATGTTGTTTTACACCCTTAACTCCTTGTCTGTCTTCCACAAACTTATCAGGTACAGGTGGTGAGTCAAATACAGGAGAAGCCCCTGGTGCGGCATGTGCCTACCTTGCACCTTGAAAGTGTGCGTTCATGCAAGTCATGAACTTTTCCTGCTGTTGTTGCATTGCAGTCACAATTTGAGTGGTCAAGTGGGCTGGCAACTCCTACTATTTTTGCCGGTTTGCAACAGAATTTGTTGTAGTTGTTGCATGACCTGCATCATATTGGTCATGATGGTAGCCACCTCATTAGCAGTCATACCAGGGGAAGGTGCAGGTGCATGAGCTGGAGGGGCCTCAGGTATAGGTGCAGGTGGAACTTCCATGTTCTGAGCAACAGATTCATTGGGAGGATTGACTGGAAGGTTAACAGGAGGACATGCTCCACGAGGAATATTTCTGTTGGATCGAGTTTGCACCATGCTTGCTCTCTGAAAGAAATTTAGGATTTATGATTACTTGGATGCAATAGGAAAATTCAATATATTTCATATATTGAGGCAACATTTATGTACTTGAAATATTTGAATGGAATGATTTGGAGCAAGAAATTTGAAATACATGGTGCGACGATCTTAAGGCAGTGTTAAGTAAGATATGCACTAGCTTCGGCCTGACCATCGATGGGGTAAGATTTTGATACAGGTGGTATGAGTCTAAAGGTATTTTGTTTCCCCTCTTAATTACACAGAAGTCCCTGGCTATCAAGGTTTAACTATAATACAGCTGAGTCTATAGATATCTATGATTTGTTGGTTATCATCTCAAGCTTAAGGTTCAGCTCAAGAGTAGATCTAGTTTTAGAATTGCTAAAATTTAGAGTCTTCCAAATCATGTTGGTGTTTGATTTTGCTTTATTGGTTGCACTTTCGTTTGTAATAAGATTGAAAATAGTACTTCTAGTTTCCTTTCCAGATGTAAAAGTTTATGCCTCTTCAATTATAAAGTTATCGGTTTTTGCACCTAGCTAGTTCCCTACTGTGTTCATCTACTTCTTTATTTTGGTGTTTTCTTAAAACTTTTATTTCTTTGTCTCTAGACCACCCACCATTCTACTTCCGTTGTTTGTGAATGTAAATAGAGCTTCTCGCTCTGATACCACTCTGTCACACCCCAAACCATCCCCTGGGAGGATTTAGGCAAGTGATCGGATATCCTACGACATCCACCAATCCCCAAGGATCAAGAAGCAGTACTTACACGTCACAAACCACAAAATGAGGAAAAAGATAATAAATGAATATCAGAGTGCAATGGAAGATCGAACTACCCACAAATGATTTATTTCATTAACAATAAAATCCCAAACACCTATGTTATACCATATACATATCCATTTATGTTCAATAAATACATTATCTTGGTAATTACACTTCTTGAAAGAATGAAACTTAAATAATAACAAAATCGTCGCTAAGCAACTAGATGAGGAAGATCTACAATTCCATCGACAGCTTTCTCGCCCATTGGCAAATCCATTCCTGCGAAATCAACTAAAAGAGAATATACAAGAGTATGAGCTCCACCGAGCCCGTGAATAAAATATAAACCATGCATGCACATGCAAGCACAACCAAATGAGTCCTACATGAGGTGCAGTTCATTTTATTTATTAGCCACCTAACATCACAACTAAGGCAGGTTAGTGCTATTACAATCCCCAATACATGTATCCCTAGTGCAGGCTTGAAACCCCTTCCCGTAATACACCCATTGAGTTGTCGGAGAGGACTAGTCAGCTCCAGCATCCCTTCCAAGGTCAGTCCGACCGGCCCTCTGTGATTAACCTGTGAGGTAATCATTGCCATTTAGCTTAATAATTACATTTTTTTCTTTTGGATTATATTGTGGCATAAAGCCTGGTATATAGCTCATAATCACATTTCTTTTCTTTTGGATTATATTATGGCATAAAGCCCAGCATAAAGCCTAGCATAAAGCTCATAATCGCATTTCTTTTTTTGAATTATATTATGGCATAAAGCCCGGCATATAGCTCATAATCAAATTTATACGGTCGCTCCCACAGGCATCCAACACCTTAACAGCTGTTGGCAAGGGTGCGTAGCACGGGTGATGAATCTCTAACCCCATGTCTATATGGCATCATATGAGTCGGGTGGTGTCAACCATATCCCATTCTACAGGCTACCACATGCCTCATTTCCAAGCCAGCTATGGCATCTAATCTAGCAATTCCACATACAAGCATTATCATCCATTTCCAATGTTCATCAGATAAGATTCAAAATTCAAATGAGGATATAAAACAATTTACAGTAATTAAAGATAGTAAATATTGTTGTTGTTGTCATGACCCATCCATTATGTTACACCTACACTCATGGTGTAATTCCACTCACCTTGGTTTGATCCTACCGGTTCAATTGTTTGTTCAGTTTCGGCCGGTATTTGGCTGCGCACCTCAAACATAGAATCAAATCCTAAAGTGTTAGATTGGACATGTGTTAATTATATTTAAAATTATTCTTGGATGTCCTAGTATTGATCTAGACTCATTGGTCTGACTCGGTGCTCAGTCCGAGATCACATGGAATTCTCTGGGCCTTACATTGGGCTTTAGGCCTATGTCTCGGTGCATCGTCCGGAGAATGTGGCTTAGGGTCAATATGGTATTTTACCACTGTAGTACATGGTTCTAGGTCACAATAGTCTTACAACACAGTCCCTAGGTCAGCAGTGCTGTAAGACCAACACAGATAGGGTTACCAAGCCCTGCGGGGCCCACTTGGGTACCCAAGGTGTTCATAATTATGGACAGATGTGAGGAGGGGTATTTTGGTCATTTTTCACCTCCTTACACAGTTTATAGTCCATACGTGGAGGTCCCCAAACTTAGATCTGCAAAACAATCCACTTTAATTCTCTGGGTGATGTCTCTGGGTGATGTGTGCATCGCCTAGTGCATCATCCAGAGAATGCTTAGAATGTGAACAAGCTCATTTTCTTGGGTTTTACACCATAGGCAGTGCCTTGATCGACCCTACATGCATGTTAGGTCATTGTGGACCTCATGGGGAGTGGTTTACACTGGTCCACTCGGATCTTGACCTGGGCCCACCACTTGGCAGCCAGGAGCTGCCCAGACAACCCAGTAAATAGTAACCCAGCTGAGTTCTAGCTTCAGGCCACGGTTTTGGCTGCATGCAAGGGCAGATTTACATGTATAATCATGGTAGTAGGCTATCCCTACCAAGATCCAGGCGAGGGCTAGCCTGTATGCACAGATCCAAGCCCAAACTGCGAGATCTGGGTGCAATAAGGCAGTGCAGCCAGGCACAGGGACTGATTTCAATCCCAAGCTAATAACAATAGTAAAAATATATGAAAAACCCTCAGATCTTCCATGCAACATGTTTGCATGTTGGATATGAGGTAGCACAAGGCAGTCCCCAGCTGTTCTGGGCTTCCCTTGGCCAGATCTACCTCCATAAAGCATAGATCCATATGAGGAAATAGAGAACAGCAGCAGCAGCATATTAGGGTAAGTATTTATACCTGAGAATGGCTTGGGTATACTGGGATCAGGGCTGCCAAGCTGATCCTCCTTCCTTCCTCTTCCTTCTCTTCTTCTTCTCCTTCCTTTCTTCCCTTTTTCCTTCTCTTTCTCTCTTTTCTCTCTTCTTTTCTCTCCCATGGTTTCAGCAACAACTAGAGTTCTAAAACTAAGCTGGGGTCCTCCATTTATGACAACCCCCTACTGAGGCCTGTTTGGCTGCTTAGGTCTCTTTTCAAAATGCATTTTTAGACTGATTCTTAGTCATTCTAGGCACTCTGGTGGGGTCCACTAGGGTCCAAGGGTATGAGGTGGTTCCCCAGACTCCCTTCAACCTATAGAGGGTGCCCATGGCCAGTATGGGTGGTCCTCGTACATCTGCAGATAAAAATACTGCATTTTCCCACTCTGGGTGATGTCTTTGGGTGATGTGTGCATCACCCAGAGAATTCATTTATAGAATTTGTTTGGATTGAAATGAAATTTTAGTTCATTTAGAGACATAATTGGATCATGGTTCCTTCTAAGAAAATGAATCTCTATGAATCTAAATTCTAGAAAAACTAGAATCAAAGGAAATGAAGATTGGATGATGATGTTATGTTATTTTTATTACGCAAAGGTCAACCTGTCAAGACAGCAGGATCCGATTTTGAGAGCAACTTGAGCTGAACTTTTAGCTAACTTAGAGACATAACTAGGTAATGGTGTCTTCTAACAAAATGTATCCCTATGAGTCTAGTTTCAAACAAAATTAGAACCAAGGCAAATGGAGTTCGAGTTGTGGAGTTATATCATTTTAACTAAGAGAAGTTCAATTTATAAATTAGCAAAGTTTGTCATTTATGTTGGGATTTAAGATGTATGTATGGAATTGGGTTCTCATCATCAAATCAATCATACAAATTGATGTTTGGGTTTAAAAATGCCTTATCTAAAATATTTAAAGTGATCAGGATCATCATTAGTTTAGCCTAGACCTAGGATTAAGTCCAAGGGTCCTAGAATCAAGGGATGGTACCTTCCTTAGGTTGTACATTTGGTGGTGAGCTGTACAGTAGCAAGGAGTTAGTGCTTGCCTTCTTAATGGTATGTAGGTCCTCACCAACGGGGCTACCTCATTATGTTCAACCATGGGTTCAATGTACCACAGTGTACTAGTAGCTTTGACCTCGGGTTCTGGACTTCCAACAAAATTTCAAATTAACCCATTTTTTTGGGCACGGGTTTAACAAGCAGAGATTTTGGGACTGCCCGATATAGGCGATTGATCAAACTGCATTTATATATGTATTTCTTGTTTAATTTAGCATCTCTTGTCCAATAATTATGATTTATTGCACTAAAATACTTGAATTATTGGTTATTACAGGGATATTGGAGTTTGCAGATATTTGATGCTAAAATGGCAGATTGGGAATACATTCTAGAAGAGGGGTTTGAGTGTAATTTAGAAAGATGAAAGATTTAAAAGTCCTATTTATCTCTCCTTCCAATAATCACTTCATGATTATTCTCCATTATCTCTTTCTTTTTTTTAATTAAACCCATCCCATTATCTCCCCCATCTGTCTCTCATCTCCATCTCATACATAGCCTACCTCTCTCTTTTAGTTTCCTATTCCAACTCCATTATCTCTTTCTTTTTCTTATTTTTAAAACAACCCCATCATCTCTCTATCTCTCATCCCCGTCTCATATGTAAATCTATCTCTCTCTCTTTTACTCTCCTATTCCAACCCGATTCTCCTTTATCTCTTTCTTTTTTCTAATTTTAAAAACGCATCTAACCTATTCATAGGGAGAGAGGGGACTGATTTAAAAATAGTGGGTAGAATACAGATTCGTCATCATTCCCCACTGAAAGCAAGAGAGGAGAGGGAATATGTTACTCGGGCAGCTAAGAGAGGAGAGAGGGTCTTAGGGTTTCTACTTGGAGACGTTGAGATCACCATTGCTGTCGTTGCTGCCATGAAGATCGACTATAGCTGTGCTCCCTTGATCGCCATGTGTAGCTAAATTCCCAACCTATTCTCAGGGAGATGAAACTCTGTGAAGTTAATTTATTTTATTTTCTTTGCATATTGACTATTTGATGTTAAGACTTTTGTAATTCTTTGATCTGGTTTAATGATGACATCTAGTTAGGATCTTTTGTTTCTGTGATTCAATTGATTCGTTCAAATAGTGGTTTTCTTTTCCCATGTGGTTGTACCAAAGATAGGTTATAACTGAATGAACTAAGCGTGCCAAGCCTCGTAGCGAAGGACGATAGTACTCGTCAAGATACCCTATATCTAGGAGGAACCCTACACTTTGTGGT
This sequence comes from Telopea speciosissima, assembly GCF_018873765.1. Classification (NCBI taxonomy): domain Eukaryota; kingdom Viridiplantae; phylum Streptophyta; class Magnoliopsida; order Proteales; family Proteaceae; genus Telopea; species Telopea speciosissima. The sequence goes on along the minus strand of NC_057917.1, from coordinate 34,472,852 downwards.
GTCATTGGGCTTGTAGCCGCAGTGAACCGTAATGTGCGAGATAGTGAATTAAATCAATCTAACAAAGTGAATTTGACCCGAGGATAGTTCTTCTCATCTTATCATTCATATTATTTTTTGTTTATCATTGTTCTAGGTTCAGTTCAATTTCTAGTTACCTTTAATTAGCCTAGTTCCTTCTTTGCAATATTTCTTCCAGTTCCCCGTAGATCGACCCCTTACTTGCTACTTGCTAGATTAATTTAGGATTTTATTTTTTACCGGTTAACGACACGATCAAATTTTGGCGCCGTTACCGGGGAACCAAAGCACGGTTGCTAAGATTGATTGAGTTGTTTTGTGTTACTTTGTTTTAGTTTTAATTTTATAATTCCAGAATTTTTATTTTTATTTTTAATCCCTTTATTAGGTTAATTATAGTATACCTAACATTCTCTTTGTTTGTGTAGGAAGCCGAGTAGATCGAGTAGGACAAGCTGTCCGTTTGGTTTACTTTTAATTCCTAGACATTATGTAATTAGGGTTATTTTATGTCAATTTTTTTTCCAGCATTAGATTGGGTGTTTAGGTTTAATTTTAATTCCCTCAGCCCCTTAAGATCATTTGTGTAACTGTTCATCGAGGGCTGCACGTGGAATTGCGCAATCGCCAACACCAGGTAAGTATTTTCGTTAGTTTTAAATGAGTAATTTTTTTTTTACTTTTTAGTTCTCATTTTTATTTTTTATTGAGTTTTTTTATTTAGATATCATGTTTTAATTTCTGTTTAATTAGCACGTTCAACCTATGTTGTGTTTTATGCATGGTCGGCGTTCTTTGTACCCCAACCTGACTTCCCTTGGCCTAGAAATAGAGCGATCTGTGGCTAGACCTAAGGATAAGAATAATAATAATAAAATGGGTGACAAAAACCAGCCAGGAAGGCCGCTAAGTGAGCATGTCACTCCAACTGCCTATACCTCTGCATCTTGTATTCAGTTGCCTGCCATTCAGGCTGCTTAATATGAGATAAAGTCCAACATCATACAGATGTTACCATCCTATTATGGGCTTGCTAATGAGGAGCCTTACAAGCATCTTGATGAGTTCTTAGAGGTGTGCTCTACAGTCAAAATCCAAAACCTCTCTGAAGATGTCCTAAAGTTACTCCTATTCCCATTTTCCTTAAAGGACAAAGCCAAACACTGGCTTCATTCCCTAGATTCGGTTAGCATTTCTACATGGGCGGGGATGCAGTAGGAATTTTTTAAAAAAATTTTCCCCATTGGCTGGACTAATAGCCTTAGAAGAACCATTACTAGTTTCTCCCAATTAGAGGGCGAACAATTTCATGAAGCGTGGAAGAGACTCAAGGAATTACTTAGGAAGTGCCCCCACCATGCTGTCCCGAAATGGCAGTTAGTCAAGTGCTTTTATGATGGCCTCCGTGGCCAATATAGGCAGATGGTGGACTTCTCTTGTGGTGAAACATTTATGCACAAGAGTGAGATAAAAGCATGGGATCTTTTTAAAACCCTTACTGAGAATTCCCAACATCATGCTTCGGCCTCTCGGACTAAGATTTCACACATAGGGCAACCAAAGAAAGGTGCTCTCTATGAGATCAATCCAACTATAGAGATGACTGCTAAGGTTAATATGCTGTCTAAAAAATTGGACTATCTAATGTCTATAGGACAACATTCTATGTCCCCTTTCCCAATGAGTTTTCCTCCACCCAATCAGATTGAAGCCTGTGCCTTATGTGCTAGCCCTAGTCATTATGTGATGAACTACCCTTCGGCTGCACAATACCTTGAGTTTGTTCAGGAATAGGTGCAAAAGGCTCAAAGTTTCCTTAAACTGGGTAATAATCCCTTTTCTAATACTTATAACCCGGGATGGCGAAACCACCCAAACTTTTCATGGAGAACTCACCGTATAGGCCACCATTTAATGTTCAAACCAATACCTATATGGGTAGACAGCCACCATATCCTCAACCCTACTAGAATGAATCCTTTGAGGAAAAGGTGCTAAAAGCATTAAGTGGACTCGAGGAGAACACACAACTGCTTCACTCACATACTCAGTCCATCAATAAGCTAGAGAACCAACTGGGTTAGCTAGCCGATGCTATAAGTAGGAGGGAGGCTGGCCAATTGCCAAGTCAACCAATAGGTAACCCAAATAGTCAAACGGGTCGAGGGAAAGAGCAAGTCCAGTCGGTCACAGTCCTAAGGAGCGGCACAAGGGTGGAAAAACCTGATGCACCCTTAGCCACTAATGGGATGCTGCCCACTAGTTCTCAAGGTTAGGGAGAGGCTGAGTCAACCCGAGAGAAATCCGGGGGTGATGTAGATACACATGATTCCATTACTGAAACACCACCTGTGAAACCCATTCATTAGGTCCCAAGGAAGGGGCTGCACATTCCTATTGTGGAGGGACCATCACCTGATTCTTACATTCCAAAGGTCCCTTTTCCCCAAGCACTTCAAACACCATCTTATCCCCTTTAGAGTAAACAGGGTGAAAAGATGTAAGAGATGATCGACTTGTTCCAACAAGTTCACATCAATCTCCCCCTCTTGGATGCTATCAAACAAGTTCCTGCTTACGCTAAGTTTTGAAATGACCTCTGCACCCAAAAGCATAAGTTGAGAACTCAAATCCCTAAGACCATCCATTTGACTGAACAGGTTAGTTCGGTAATTTTCAACCACCTACCCCCTAAGCTTAAGGACCCAGGTGTGCCTCTTATTTCTTGCAACATTGGAGATCTCTCCATAAGTAGGGCACTACTTGATTTAGGGGCCAGTGTGAATATTTTGCCTAGTTCAGTCCATGACAGATTTGGTTTAGGAGATTTGAAACCCACTAAGGTTATCCTTCAGTTGGCTGATCGTTCAATCAAAACACCTCGTGGGTTTTTAGAAGATGTTTTAGTGAAGGTGGAAGAATTGTACTTTCCTGTGGACTTCCTTGTCCTGGATATGGATATAGCCACCACAACCAAGTTTCCCCCTATCATTTTAGGGCCCCCCTTCTTAGCTACTGCGAATGTTTGCATAAGTTGTAGATCGGGTGCCATGGATATCTCTTTTGGGAATAAGAAGCTTAGGCTCAACATCTTCAATGCATCCTTAGGTTCCTTTAGAGAAGAAGAGTGCTTTGCGTTGGATTTATTAGACGAAGTTGTGGCTGATCACACTTCTCACATGCTTATTAATAACCCTTTACAGCACTATGTAATGTTTGGAGATGAGTCTAAGGCATACACTAAAGAGGTGCATACTTTGCTAGATTCCTCACCCTCTTTAGAACAGCCACCTTGGATAGTTAGGTTTGAGCTGCTCCCCCCATTGGTTACATCTCCCCAACCTTCTTCTAAACCGGCTCCTTGGTATGATTTGATCCTTGACCCTCCATGAGTCATTCTGAGTGTGGCTGAAGACTCTAAACTTAGGGCTCTAGTGGGAGGCAGCCCACTCTAGTTATTGCTTTCTTTATTATTTATTTATTTTTCTACTGCTTTTATGTTTTAGTAGTTGTTTTGCAGCATTCATCTCCTATAGCGGATTTACTTCGTCATTGGTGTTCACATCTTTGGATTCACGGCCTCGCCAGCCCCACCTTAGGTTGTCTCGCTCCTTCCTTTATTTTTGTGTTCCCCTTGCTATAATTTTCTATTTTTGTATGTCATTGGGGACAATGCCGTTTAAATTGGGGAGGGAGGATTTTGGAAAATTTTTTTGCATATGACTCTCTGATTCATCTACATTCTTAGAAAACTCTCATGCACTCATTTTTATAATGATACTTTTACTTTACAGTGCATTTGACTCTAGGTTGTGAAAAAATTAATTCAACACAGTGTTAAGTATTGAACCTTTATTTTCCCGACTGTCATTTGTGAGCTTGCTTAATGCTTCTAAACATATAGGTCTACCCGGTTTGTTTTATTTTGAATGTTTAGGCAGACCACTGCTTAATTGTGTTTGCATTCTCTTTTGTTTTGAAAAAAAAAAAATTATGAGAGTTGAGTTTTGTTGCTTCATCTTAGTAACTGGGGCATCTAGGTCACAAGCCCGGAGTCTCACGTAAAATGGTTGGAGTTACCAGTTAGGTTATTATTACTACTATTCTTGAATCTAGTTCGGGCTTGTAGCCTTTTTGGTTCGAGTGAGTATGCCTGAGGAGTGTTTCACACTCAATCCCCTAAAGCCATCTGGCTTGGGAGTGGTTGGCTTAAAGCTCATTAAATGAGCCTTCTAGAAAGCTTAAAAGGCCAGAACATTGCACGGATATGAGAATCACACAATTTCAAAAAAAAAAGAAAAAAAAAAAAAAAAAAAAAAAAAGAAAAGAAAAGAAAAGAAAAGGAAAATGTTTTGAGAGAAAAATAAGTGAGCTACATTGATTATGAGGTGTTACACGAGCTAGCATGTGCATTTGTAAAAGGTTTAGATGTCACAATTCATGGTGAACCAGTGGGTTGAAAAGCAGAAAGTGAGAGCTTGATAGCTTAGGAGAAGTCTTCGTTCATTGCTTAGCTCTTGTGTTCACATGAACCAAACATCCTATGAGTTGATGAGCAATAGTAAACTGTCATTATTTCTTTGAATGCATTTTATGTAGATAGACTGTTTATGAACTAGAGAGTCGATTTAGTTATTTTCTTTATTCTCTTTCACTCGAGGACGAGCAAAAACTTAAGTTAGGGAGTGTGATCGTGCTGCATTTATATATGTATTTCTTGTTTAATTTAGCAGCACTTGTCCAATAATTATGATTTATTGCACTAAAATACTTGAATTATTGGTTATTATAGGGATATTGGAGTTTGCAGATATTTGATGCTAAAGGGGGCAGCTTGGGAATACATTCTAGAAGAGGGGTTTGAGTATGATTTAGAAAGATGGAAGATTTAAAAGTCCTATTATCTCTCCTTCCAATCATCACTTCATGATTATTCTCCATTATCTCTTTCTTTTTTTTTTTTTTAATTTTAAAACCCATCCCATTATCTCCCCCATCTCTATCTGATCTCCATCTCATACGTAGCCTACCTCTCTCTTTTAGTTTCCTATTCCAACTCCATTATCTCTTTCATTTTTTTATTTTTAAAACCACCCCATCATCTCTCTATCTCTCATCCCCATCTCATACGTAAACCTCTCTCTCTCTCTTTTACTCTCCTATTCCAACCCGATTCTCCTTTATCTCTTTCTTTTTTCTAATTTAAAAAACCCATTTAACCTATTCACAGGGAGAGGGGGGACTGATTTAAAAATGGTGGGCAGAATAGAGATTCATCATCATTCCCCCATCGAGAGCAAGAGAGGAGAGGGAATACGTTACTCGGGCGGCCAAGAGAGGAGAGAGGGTCTTAGGGTTTCTATTTGGAGACGTTGAGATCACCATTGCTGTGGTTGCTGCCATGAAGATTGACTGTGGCTGTGCTCCCTTGATCGCTATGCGTAGCTAAATTCCCAACCTATTCTCAGGGAGATGAAACTCTATGAAGTTAATTTATTTTATTTTCTTTGCACATTAACTATTTGATGTTAAGACTTCTATAATTCTTTGATCTGGTTTAATGATGACATCTAGTTAGGATCTTTTGTTTCTGTGATTCAATTGATTCGTTTAAATAGTGGTTTTCTTTTCCCATGTGGTTGTACCGAAGATAGGTTATAACTGAACAACTAAGCGTGCTAAGCCTTGTAGCGAAGGACGATAGTACTCGTCAAGATACCCTATATCTAGGAGGGACCCTACACTTTGTGGTGTCATTGGGCTTGTAGCCGCAGTGAACCATAATGTGTGAGATAGTGAATTAAATCAATCTAATAGAGTGAATTCGACCTGAGGATAGTTCTTCTCATCTTATCATTCATATTATTCTTTGTTTATCGTTGTTCTAGGTTCAGTTTAATTTCTAGTTACCTTTAATTAGCTTAATTCCTTCTTTGGAATATTTCTTCCAGTTCCCGGTAGATCGACCCCTTACTTGCTACTTGCTAGATTAGTTTAGGGTTTTAATTTTGACCGATTAACGACACGATCAGCGACAGGTGCTACTATAAGCCTAGGGTAGACATTTCTGATATGTTTTCTTTGGAGACCAGGAGGACGGTCTTCAAAGTTTTGACTGGGGCTGAAGGGATTCCGAAGTCTGAGGGGGAGTATAAGCCTACTGCCAGGATCATTAGCATGTGCATCTCCTATAACATCTATCCCAAGGGTGGGAACCGGGGTAGCATTTCTATGTCTGGGCATACATTACCTATTGTTTGCTGAGGGCCGGCAAGGGGAGTCCAGTGATCAACCTCCCTTATTGATGTAGGTGATGCTCTACCATGCCCAGAACCCATCAGATGGGAACCTACCCTATGGGAGATTCTTAACTCATGTGTTCCTATATTTTGGGGTTACTCTTGCTGGTGAGTACGAGGGAGGTGATAGGTCGAAGCCTATCAGCAAAACCTCCATCCAGAAGATGAAGATGCAAGGGGAACCAGAGAGCGATTCAGAGTTTGAGGAGGAGGAGATGGAGGAGGGGCATGAGGCATCAGAGGGAGCTGGGTTAGGTGAGCAGAAGGGTGATCCGGTGGATCCTAGCACACAGTTTGGAGATCTACCTTTCTATAGGCCGACTGGAGCTTCTAGTTCTCAGGTGCCACCTTAGGTGCCTGAGTCCTACGGTTGGTCTGACATGATGGCGCAGTTCCGAGGTCTCCACACTCAGGTTTCCTAGATGTTGTCATGGATGGATCAGGGTTTCACTTCCCTGGAGGGGAGAATAGGTGCCATTGAGCAGCGCCTTGATTTCTGGGATTCCTACTACCGAGTTGACTCTCGACAGGCCCAACCTCCACAAAGCAATTATCCTCCACAGAAGTAGTTCTCCAGCCTCAGTTTCATACCTAGGATTTAGTCTTTTCACTTTAGTCTTTCTATATATAGTTTTTTTTTTGTCATAGTTTATGTACTTTATTTGTAGTTTTTATCTTTTGTTTATTTCCCTACTGACTGTATCTGGAAGTAGTACTTCCAATGGAGCATCTAAGTAATGGCTTCCACCATGGTTTTAAATTTTATTAGAGCTTATTTTTAGTGTTCTGTCTTTCCTTATTATCTATTATTTACATTTGCCCCCTGTTAAATTAATTATTACATGTTTTACCTTCTTGCAAGCTATTAATCCTATTCCGCTGTTTGTGAATGTAGAAAGAGCTTCTCGCTCTGATACCAAGCTCTGTCACACCCCAAACCACCCCTGGGAGGATTAGGTAGGTGACCCGAGTTGCACTGTATCAATCCGCCAAACCCTAAGGATCTAGAAGCAGTTAATCTATTCACAGACACACACATCCACAATATTACAAGATGTAAAACACAAAGTGCTGCGGAAAGCTATATTTACATTAACAGAAAAAAAAAAAGAAAAAGAAAGAAAGGAAAATATATATACATCATCAGTATTTTAGTTCATTCTCTCTCTCACTCCCAGAACACCAGCAGCTCCTAACTCTATCAGACATAGCTTTATATAAAAGAATATAAACAGGGCAAGGCAACCCGAGCCCCAAATGCAAAGCTGTAAAACAAAAGGGAAAACTCCAACAAAAATAAAAGGAGTCCCAAGTCAAAATAGAGTCAGCTGCACCCCTCACAGGTTTTTCTCAGCTACCACCAAAAATACTCGCACCAGCGATATGACCTCTATCCGGGTCCATACCAAAATTGTCATAACCACCATTGCTTGCCTCCTGGAGATAAGCCTCCCTGCCACAATAACATCCACCTGCAGGATCATCTAACAAAAACATATATAAAAAAGTGTGAGCTCCACCGAGCCCGTGAATGTAATATCACCATGCATGCACATGCAAGCATAACCATATGAGTCCTACATGAGGTGCAGTTCATTTTATTTATTAGCTACCTAACATCACAACGAAGGCAGGTTAGTGCTACTACAATCCCCAATACATGTATCTCTGGTGCAGGCTTTTAACCCCTTCCCGCGATACACCCATTGAGTTGTCGGAGAAGACCAGTTGGCTCCAGCATCCCTTTCCAAGGTCAGCCCGACCGGCCCTCTTGATTAACCTATGAGGCATCCATCCTTTCTTTCGCATATCACATTTTTTTCTTTGGCTTATAGCCCATAACCACCTTTTCGGTGCATAACATTTCTTTTTATTTTCTCTTTTCTTTTCTTTTTCTTTTTCTCTTTCATATGGTCACTCTCATAGGCATCCAACACCTTAACACCTGTTGGCAAGGGTGCGTAGCACGGGTGATGAAACTCTAGCCCAATGCATCTATATGGCATAGTATGAATCGGATGGTGTCAACCGCATCCTATTCTATGGGCTACCACAGGCCTCATTTCCAAGCCTGCTACGACATCTAGTCTAGCAATTCACATACACCATTCATTGTCCATTCACAGTATTCATCATTCACGCATATCTTTATTTACAAAATTCACAATTAATGAAATAAGCAAACAGTACAGTAATATTATATTATAATTTATTTTAACATATTAGTCATGTTAAATTTACACAGACGGTGTAATTTCACTCACCTTGTTTTGGTCCTACTGGTTCAGCTATTAGTTCTGTTCCAGTTGGTGTCTGACTGTGCACCCCGAGCACGGGACCAAAACCTAATTTATCGGATCATAAATGTGTGTCAATTAATATTTAAAATTACATTAATATCCTAGTGTTGGTCTAGGCTTACTGGTCTGACTTGTATTCATACTAGTATTACTTGGGATTTCTCTGGGTTTTGCATTGGGCTTTCGGGTCTATCTCCCAGTGCATCATCCAAAAACGTGGAGCTTATTTGACTTGGTACCTAATAGTATAGTTAGCCAATACATAGCCCAACATTCACACAAACTAGTACCCGGGTCAGCAGTTCAGCTAATACCAATCCTGGGCATGGTTACTTAGCCCTGTGGGGCCCACTTAAGTACCCAGGGTATGGATGACAGCAAGCATAAGTGTAGAGGGGTATTTTGATCATTTACCACCCCATCACACAGCCCACAGGTCCCTGGTGAAGGCCCAAAAAGATAGATCACAATCTGAGCCTAGTTTATATCTCTAGGCGTTTCACTGGGTGATTGGGCCAATCGCCCAGTGCATCGCCAAGAGCCTGTTTGACACTGGTTTGGGCAATTTTTCTTGGATTTTGTAGCAGAGGCTACCATGGATTCGATCAAGGATGCATGAGGGATGGTCATGGACCATAATTGGAGTGAAATCCACTGGTCATAATGGTTTTGGGTTTGGTTTTCCCATTTGGAAGCTAGGAGCTGTTCTGATAGCACAAAGCACAACTGTCTAGGCTGAGCTCAAGCTCAAGGATCCAGTTTGGGCTGCATGCAGGGCCTGTTTTACATATATTCTCATGGTAGGACATTGATCCCATGCTAAAGTATGCAAGGATCAGCTTGCAAGCAAAGATCCATGCCCAAATTGCCTATTATGGGTGCAACTGTGCTGTGCAGTCAAGCATAGAGACTGACTTCAGTCTCAGATTTAAAAATAGTAGTAAAACTTGCTATATTATGATCAGATCTTACATGCAATGGCTTTGCATGTTAGATCTGATGCATCCCAAGGCATTCCCATGGTGTTCTAAGCATTACTAGCTAAAGACACCACCATCAAAGCAGAGATCAGAGAACAGCCATAGAAAACAGAAGCACACAAAGATTATGACCATTAATTACCTGGAGGGTGTTTGTGGCCAGATTAGTGCTCTGAAGCAGCACCAGTCTTCCTTCTTCTTCTTTCTTCCTTTCCTTCTCTTCTTCTTCCTTTTCCTTCTCTTTCTCTCTTTCTCTCTTTTAGCTTCAGCAGCAAGGACGAAATGAGGAGCTGCCCTCCTATTTATACAGTTGGGCTGACTAAGGCCTGTTTGGCCTTAGGCTCCCTTTCCCAAGAATGCATTTTTGACTGCATTCTGGGCCATTTTGGTTGCACAGGTGGGGTCCACATGGTTCCAGAGGTGGGTAATGGTTCCTAAAATTCTCATCTACCCCTAGAGGGTGTTCATGGTCTGTATGGTCCCCACATATCTGGAGTCCAATAAACCCATTTCAGCTACTCTGGGCGATTCTCTGGGCCTTAGGCCAATCGCCCAGAGAATGTAGCATTACTGTATAGGCCTTGGGCTTGCACAGGTGTTTGGTCTATGGCTTGGGCATTGCATCAACACCTCATCCACGGTCTGACACACATCTGAATAGTTATGGGCCCACAAATATGGATCAGAGAGAGAGAGTATCTGGGGTTATGCAATACATCATGCTATGGGCAATGCAACTGCATGGGTCTGCAATCCATCTTCTGATAGGTATATAGGATGACATCCTCGGGGGTTCTCCACTGAATTAAACCACTGGAGTGATGCTCCACAGTGTGTTTAGGTGTCTAGTCAAAGGTTCCTACCCTTCATCCAAAAATTCCAGTTAGTCTGGGGCAGGCTTGACACTACCACAAGCCTCCTTTCCAAGCCAGCTACGACATCTAGTCTAGCAATTCACATACAACATTCAATGTCCAATCACAGAATTCATCAGCCAAGCATTCTTTATTCAATAGAATTCATAGTAATTGAATTAAGTGAACAGTGTAATAGTATCATTATAATTTGTGTTGACATATTAGCCGTGTCGCATGTACATACACGGTGTAATTTCACTCACCTTGTTCCTGTCCTACTGGTTCAGCTATCAGTTCTGTTCCGGTTGGTGTCTGACTGTGCGCCTCGAGCACAGGATCAAAACCTAATTTATCGGATCATAAATGTGTGTCAATTAATATTTAAAGTTACATTAATATCCTAGTGTTGGTCTAGGCTTACTGGTCAGACTTTGTATTCATACAAGTATTACTTGGGATTTCTCTGGGTCTTGCACTGGGCTTTCGGGTCTATCTCCTGGTGCATCATCCAGAGATGTGGAATTTGATTGACTTGGTACCCTGACAGCATAGTTAGCCAATACATGGCCCAAACAGTCACACAAACCAGTACCCAGGTCAACAGTTCAACCAATCCTGGACATGGTTACCTGACCCTGTGGGGCAAACTTGAGTACCCAGGGTATGGATGACAGTAAGCATAAGTGGAGAGGGGTATTTTGGTCATTTACCACCTCATCACACAGCCCATAGGTCACTGGTGAAGGTCCAAAAAGGTAGTACATAAAAAACCCAATTTATATCTCTGGGTGTTTCACTGGGTGATTGGGTAATCGCCCAGTGCATCACCCAGAGCCTATTTGACACGGGTTTGGGTAGTTTTTCTTGGATTTTACAGTAGGAGCTGCCATGATTTCAATTAGGGATGCATGAGCGATGGTCATGGACCATAATTGGTATAAAATCCATTGGTCCAAATGGTTTTGGGTTTTGTTTTCCCATTTGGAAGCCAGGAGCTATTTTGACAGCACAGAGAACAGCTGTCCAGGCTGAGCTCAAGCTCAAGGATCCAATTTGGGCTGTATGCAGGGCTTCTTTTATGCATATTTTCATGGTAGGACACTAATCTTGTGCTAAGATATGCAAGGATCACCATGCATGCAAAGATCCATGCCCAGACTGCCTAATCTTGGTGCAACTGTGTACTACAGTCAGGCACAGAGACTGACTTCAGTCTCAGCTGCAGAAACAAAAGCAAATCTGATGTATTATGATCAGATCTTACATGCAATGGCTTTGCATGTTAGATCTGATGCTTCCCAAGCCATCTCAATGATGTTCTGGGCATTACAGGTCTGGGATACAACCATCAGAGCAGAGATCAGGGAACCAACACAGAGATCAGCAGCATACAGGGATTAAGATTATTACCTGGAGGTTATATGCAGCTGGTTCAGTGCTCAGAATTGCAACACAGGTCTCCTTCCTTCTTCTCCCCTTCTCTTTCCTTCTCTTCTTCTTTCTTCTCTTTCTCCTTCTCTCTTTCTAACTCAGCTACAACAGCAAGGATGAAATGGCAGTCCCCCTCCAAGAATGCATTTTTAACTACATTCAGGGTCATTCTGGTTGCACTGGTGGGGTCCACATGGCTCCAAGGGTGGGTAATGGTTCCTAAAATTCTCATCTACCCCTAGAGGGTATTCATGGTCTATATGGATGGTCCCCACATGTCTGGAGTCCAATAAACCCATTTCAGCCACTCTGGGCGATTCTCTGGGCCTTTGGGCCAATCGCCTAGTGCATAACCCAGAGAATGCAGCATTACTGTATAGGCCTTGGGCTTGCATAGGTGCTTGGCCTATGGCTTGGGCATTGCACCAGCACCTCATCCAAGGTCTGACACACATCTGAACAGGTGTGGGTTCCACATATATGGATAGGAGAGAGAGTACCTGGGTTGATGCAGTACATCATGCTGTGAGCAGTGCAGTTGCATAAGTCTGCAACCCATCTTCTGACAGGTATGTAGGAGGACATCCTTGGGGGTTCTCGACTAAATTCAACCACTGGAGTGATGCTCCATAGTGTGTTTAGGTCTCTGGTTAGAGGTCCCTGTCCTTCATCCAAAATTTCAGTCAGTCAGGGGCAGGTTTGACATTTAAAATTTATTGGAAGGAATAAAATAAATAAATAAAATCTATAGGAATGGGTTATCATGTTTTACATACTTGTTGTGCATGGTACACAAGGGAGTGCATATTGCTTATGATTCAAAACACATGTGCTCATGTCTACAGGGTTCCTCCCTAGGAATCAAGGATGGTTCACACTCGAAATCAAGTTGGTGGAGATCTGCCATCCCCACCAAAGGTGGCAGATGGGACCTCCAATCCTACGATGCCTGCTATCCAACCTCCTCTCACCGATCATGATGTCACCACCATAGTGGGTGATTTGATGAGAAGTTTTTGGCAACAATAAAATAAATACATGGAGAATATGTTTACCGCCATTGGAGAGAAACAAGAAGAGTTCATGGCTAATGTGAATGCACGGATCCAAGTGGCACAACAGACTCAAGTCATGTCGGAGAATTCCTCCATACCTACTACACTACCTACAGTCAATACACCACAGGGCCAGCTAGTAGTACCATCTCGAACACAAGGGTCTAGGAAGAGACCTGTGAGTTCATATTAGTCGGTAGAACCCAATAAGAATTCTAAAGGGCCCTATCCTGATTTAACTCTGATGCAGTCTAGGAGACAAAATGCTACTCAGCCTAGCCGACTATCACAATCCATAACTACACCACAAGCACATAACCCGAACATTCATTACTTCAGTTGCCACGAGTGGGGGCATAAAGTCAAGATTTGTCCGTACCATAGGCCCATGTATGTACCATGTGTTCAGGCCATCTATCCCATGCAGCCACAGCGGGGCAGTGAGCCCCAGAAGAGTGTGTTCACCATGCCTGAAGGAGATGTAGGGCCATCATTGGGCGCAATGACAGGTAACTTATGTCTATATCTATCACCTACACACGCATTTTTTATTTTAGAGTTTAGGACTCAATTTAGTCACCCACCATCATTAGTAGGAATCCATTAGTGCGTAGTCTAACTGTCGGCGAGGGACTCACCGAAAGAATTATTACGTGGTCTAGCGGCTAGAGGGAGGTTGTATTTTCTTTCTCGCAGCCTCAGTGATTGGCCCATGCTTCCTTAGTAACCTTACCTGTAGTGTTGAGATTTATCCTGAGTACCCTTGGTTGTGTCCATCCTTGGCCTTATTCGACCCTGAGTACCACTTAGGAGTGTCAGATGGAGATTTTGGTATCAACCTCACACGTCTCTTCGGGAGTGCTATTTTTAGAACTCATTAGTGATCACATGAAAAGTGTTAGGAATGGTCCTGAGAACTCTTGGATGAGCCTTTGGCCCCACATGTCTCTTGGGATTGCCATTCTTAGGACTTATCAGTAACCTTTCCAAGAATACTGGGATTAACTCGGTATATGAGCCCAATCCATGGACCTTGTCCTGTAGGTTCCCAGATTCGTATCTAGATTTTGGAGGGGCAGTGAAAGACTGGAGGCACGTAGTTGAGTTTTAGTACGATTGTTCACCTACAGCCGAAGGATGATTAGAAGAGATAATTCAGACTAGAGGCAAGGGAGTGGGTAACGGCTCTGGAGATTGAAGTTGGTGAGAAGTATTATACTAGGTGTTAGTATAGTCAAGTGTAGCCAAGAGGAAAATAGAACTAAAACTGAAGGATTTGACAAAACTTTTCTCAACGATAGATATGAGTGGAGTAATGGGTCACCGAATGTCCCCTTCGTCATGAGAGCGAATAGCAGGGATTCCATCAATATTCCAATTCATTCTAAAGTTGAGTTAGGTATTGGAGAACCAGAAGTGAATGTCATCATAGTACAAGCCTCATAAGCAAGAATAGTACAAACTCATACTTTACAACCCAAAACCGCAAGAATATAGATACTAGGCATGATACACAGGGATAGTTAGATCTATTGATTGTTGAGGTATATGTTCAAAGTTTGATTTTCCCAGAACCCTTAGATACAATGAACTCTAGATCAATCGAACTCAAAATTGTCTCAGGCCATTGTGTAAGAATAGATATTATTAAAGAGTGGACCTTGAACTACTGATAGAAGGTACCACTATATCCTTCTAAGTTTTAGTGATAATCATCACTGGTGGAGAAGATTGAAGAAACCCAACCTACCGATGAGGAATTACAGAAATTTATAGATGCATCTGAGAAGAGAAACAACAGGATCTAGACTTTACCTTAGCAGAGGATGGTAACCTTTGATTCAAGGGCAGATTGCGTATACCCAATGATGACCAGTTGAGAAAAGACATATTGAGTGAAGCTCATTGTTCACTATACTCTGTACATCTCAGCCATACCAAGATGTACAAGAAATTGAAGTTGCACTATTGGTGGACCGGAATGGAGGCGGATGTGATGACATTTGTGTCAAAGTACCTTACCTACCAGCAAGTTAAGGCAGAGAGGCAGCGATCCTGTGGATTATTGCAATCACTTCACTATGTATTTTGTCATTGGACTGCCCCATACAGCCAGAGGTGTCAATGCTATTTGGGTCATTATTGACGGGCTTACCTAGTCAGCACATTTTATTCCTATAAAGGTGGCATATCCAAGGGACAAGTTGGCTAAACTGTACTTGGAAAACATAGTTTGCTTGCATGGAGTCCCAATGAGTATCACCTCTGATCGTGATCCCAGGTTCACATCGAAGTTTTGGGGTGATTTTTAGAAGGCCATGGGTACACTGCTGAATTTTAGCACGACTTTCCATCCACAGACTGACGGTCAGCCAGAGAGGACCATTCAAACCCTAGAAGACATGCTCAGGACTTGTGCTATTGATTTGAGGGGTAGTTGGGATGAGCACATCTCATTCATTAAGTTTTCATACAACAAAAACTACTAGGCTACTTTTGGCATGACTCCATTTGAAGCACAGTATGGTAGAAAGTGTCGAACACCACTGTATTGGGATGAAGTTGGTGAGCGAAGACTATTGGGACCCAAATTGATACAATCTACTTGGGAGAAAGTAGATTTGATAAGGGACCGAATCAAGGTGACTCAATTTAGATAGAAAAGCTATGCCAACTTGAGATGGAGGGACATTGCATTCGCCGTGGGTGATTAGGTATTCCTATGGGTTTCACCAGCCAATGGAGTAATTTGCTTCGACAAGGAGCACAAGTGCATTGATGTATTCAAAATATTGATGTCGAGAAAGTACACCCCTAAATTGATATTCTCTAGGCTGACAAGCCACTCAGCTTGTCATGGGTTGACACATGAAAAGTGATTTGAAAGGAACTTTAACTGTAAGGAACCCTCATAATCAAATTGTAACTTTCGTTAAGGTTCAATAGAGTAATCACACCGATTAAGGAGCATCTTTTTAATGAGAAGATGAAGTATAATCGAAGTATCCTCACTTATTTGGATACCCAAACACGTCAAATTTTGAGGATGAAATTTCTTGTAAGGTGGGGAGAATGTTATAACCGTGTCCAAAAATCCGGGTTAATTTGAAATTTTGATAATAGGTATTATGGTATCGACAACTGTCGACACCTTGAACTGTAGCAGACAATGATAGAATTGTCGACTACCCTCTATGTACTTGCCATGGTGTGAAGTCAATCGGGAGGTGTACCCGAATCCTCGCCCGGATGATTAGTTGTAAGTGACTAACCATGAATAATCAACTTCAACCGCTCATGGTACCTAATGGCACCTGATGCGTATGATCCATAACTTTAATGCCCTTGAAGGTGTACGAGTGTACTGGAGAATGTCCAAGCTCGATTCAAGTAAAAAATAGGCCATTTAAGCTTTAAAACTAAATTAAACAGATGTGGGCCCCACCTAACCCTAAGTGGGACCTACCCCTACTTAACGCTAACCTAATCTAGGGGTATTAAGGTCAACTCACCCTAAGTGGTGCTTATAATGAAGGTTTGTAGGGGTTATCGATTAGAGCATATGCGTGTACGCTACCTAGACCTGAGTGGGGGCCTACCCCTACTTGATACCAAACTGAACTTAGAAACACTAGTCATTCCCTACTAGATACTGTTTGGGCTGTGGGCTTGAATGTATTAATGGCCCAATAAACCATTTCAGACCTTAGGACTTATGACTAGCTAAACAAGCCCTAACCAATTGCACTTTATGGTTTAGGACCCAGCCAAACAGGCCCTAGTGGGCCTTAGCATTATAAAGACAAACACTAGTTCACTATTAGGGAAAACCCCCATTTGCTAGAAAACCTAAATCATGGAGGGAAGAAGAGAAGGAGAAGAAGAAGAAGAAGGTGGAACTTAAATCAAGCTCATCAAATCCTTGGTGAGTGCTTTCATTCCCTATTCCTATGTCTATTCCTTTACCTAGACCATGTTAGGTTTTGGATTTGTGGATGCAAGTCCATCAATGGAGCTCCATCTACCAAAATGGAAGAACCATTAATGGCAAGCATTAATGCCTTAAATGTAGGGCTATATGAACCTATGGGACCTCCATTTTCTTTTGCATTTAAAGCCAAAATCATATACATTACATTTAGGTTAAGAGCAAGTGAAATTAGGGCTTTTCTTAGGGTTTGTTAGTGTTTCATATATGCCCTTGTACTAAACTACATTGACGACTTTAATTAAATCTTCCTACCCCTATGTACATCCCATGTACTTCCCTTCCCTTTTGTTGATGTTTAAACCAATTAAAACCATAGGGTTTATGAACCCAATTTATTGAAGAGCATTAAACCCTATTTTGAGGTGATCCTCATGACTAGGAAGACATAAGATACCTTGAGGTATGCCCCATTTGAGCCAAAACACCAAGTTCACAAAACCAAAACAAGACATATAAGTTTTACTGAAACTGGAAGATGCAATCGGGTGTAACCGGCAGATGTGCCCAGGAGCCCATCTGTCGGCTTTACAGAATACATCTGTAGGATTCATTCTACTTCAAATCGGAAGATGAAACCAGCAGATACATCTACCTATTTGGGCAGAATGCATCTGCTTGTTTGAGCTGAATGCATCTATCGATCAGGCTGAGCTTTGTCCACTATTCTGACCATAACTTGGTTGACACATAATCAATTGACACGATTCAAATTACATTGTAAACTAGACTTAAAGGGATATATTTTATATGAAGAGATCTTTGACTAAATATTATGGGTAGGCCCTTGAAATCTGGGTTAAAGCCGACCGATGTGCTTTGATAGCTTTACCTAGATCAAATTTACTCTGGTGACTTTGCCTACTTTGACAATGTTTAAGTAAGGGTTTTGAGGGATTTTTGTTACACCCGCACCCGAAATATACCCAAATACCCCAGGTCAAATTAGACTTTACCAATGGGTAATACCACGGTGGCAATGGGCAACACTTATGACCTTGAACTTAAATTACTATTATAAGTGTCCCCTCGGAGTCTTGGAAGTACGGGTTAAAGCCCCACAACTTTCCTTGAGGTTTGAGCCCTGACAGCAGCAATGGAGTCACGAACAGACTCACTTGACTGGTTTCGTTTGGGGATCTGCCCGTGCTATTACTTGCCCTTTTGATTTATTTTCCTATGGGACCCACATCCTCTTATCCTAGACACCATAATTAGATCCCCGGACTAGATGGACTCCCACCCTTACCTTTAATTAGCTATTTGGACTATGAAAGTGGGCCCACAAGACTTAAATAAATAATGAGTTTTCTATTCTAGCTTGAACCAAACAAACCTTAAGAACTAATAGGTCTTATAGTACTTAGGGCTGACCTAAACATGTCCTAGTTAATAGACTAATTAGGTGATGACCTTGGCCAAACAAGCCCTTTAAAACCCAAAGGACTACCTTGTGTCTTAGAGACACTTAGGCAAACAAGCCCTAAGGCCACTTTTGATCTTTAAAAGATAAAACATAACCTCATATTCTCCTATCTCTCCCCCTCCAAGCAAACCGTGGAGGAGAAGAAACAAGGAAGAAGAAGGAGAAGTAGGGAGAGGAATGAGAGGGGAAGGGAAAAAGATGGAAGGCATGCCAAGGAGGTTGGCTGCCCTACCCTCCCTCCTACTACCTGATCAAGGCTTGAAGAAAAGAAGAAAAAGGGAAGAAGGAGGAGAAGATAAGGAAGGAAAAAAAAAGGAGGAAGAGGAGGTGAATCTTCAAGGCTGGCTAGGGCTGGAATTGGAGCTTCACTCACCAACGTAAGCTCTAACTCTTGGTACATCCCTCTTTTCCATTCCCATTCTTAATTGAAGTAGATCCCTTAAGCTTAAGCTAACCTAGGGTTCCATTTAGGACTCAAGGTGAAGCTCAGTCTTTAAATGTAGCTTTAATGGTGATGACCAAGCCCTAGTTAAGGCTCTTATTAGCTTCCT
Source organism: Telopea speciosissima (assembly GCF_018873765.1). NCBI lineage: Eukaryota > Viridiplantae > Streptophyta > Magnoliopsida > Proteales > Proteaceae > Telopea > Telopea speciosissima. Next base: position 34,453,944 of record NC_057917.1, on the reverse strand, counting down.
TGCAATCATTGATGCTGCATCCTTGGTTTTAAAACATCAAACCCTACCTTTGGACCAAATGGAGCTAAACCCTTATGAAATCTTGGATCCATGAGGTAAGCCTAGGTTGTAGTGACCTTAGGGAGACCTAAGACACCCCCTCCATGATCCTGAGTGCCATGTGAACTCCAGGTTCTAAGCTGGAGGGAAAACCCTGAAGAATCTCAGAAAAGAATTTTGATGGATGCACGAACGGAGTCACCATCGTGGTTCTGTCCGTCAGTCCATCTAGTGTAATCCCAGTAACTAGAGTCAAACAGATGAAGGAACAAAATTACTCTATTGCCTCCGTCTGTGGGTCCGCTTGCTCTCGAGAATGTCTTAGAGATCGAACGGATGCAAGGACGTATTCAGATGGTGCTTTTGTCAGTGGTTCCGCTCGGTCTTAGGTGTGCCTCAGAATTTGAATGGATGCAGGAATGGATCCAATTAGAAGTTCCGTCTGTGGATCCGTTCCTCATATTTTGACCTTTGGGCCTAAACGGAGTCAGGGACGGACTCACTTTGTTGCTTCTGTCTATACGTCCATCCGTGTTGTCTTAGCTGAAACTCAGTTTTAAATTTGGGGGCATAACATAGGACCCCTCTATACATCTTTTGACATTTGCTTTTGTATTCTTAGGCTACCAAACTCAATGGATAGCTGGTGCACCAGTGAGATTCATGTTAACCATGCTGGGTGATATCCAAGTTCGATGAGTGGGTTTTGGGTGAGTTTGTTGGGCTTGAATATATACATTAAGTAATCTTGATCATGCTATTATATAAAATATAAGCATTGTGCACATTGCAATATTTATATCAAATGTGAACTGCTATAATTGTGATGTGATATCGTTCTCACTATTGTATCAGGTGATGGTGCTGGGTGTACTGGTATCGGAACCTCAGAATTTAATTATAAAACTTGTTATTTGTGATATGGATTTGTATGCACTGTGCTGTGTTGGTACCTGGGTACTAAATGGAACGAGACGTTGATGCACCTGGAATACCTCTTGGGACAATAGGACTTGCATGTAGTATATCTGCGGCTAGGATTCTTGCTCTGTTATACTACGATCCTTACCAACAGGGGTTTATGTGTTGGATAGTCTTGAGCACCTATTGCCTGTGGGTAAGAGAGGCTAGGTCAAGGGTAGTGATGGCTATCGGGGTCTGCCACTGGGTGGTCTGATGGCTTCTACCAGTTTAGGCTCCTTCGTGATAATTGAGGTTTCACTAGGGCGATAAGTTAAGTGACCCTCAGTGTCTCCCGAGTTATCACAATAGTATACACTTGACTTGGAATTTGTGTGCTAGGTGGAAAATGAATCTAACATTAGCATGCATCATAAATTGCTTGAAATTGCGTGTTTGAGTGTATGTGCATTCCCCTTTTCTCTCTCACTAGCTTGTGGAGCTAACCCTGTTGTGCAACCCCTTTTTAGTTGATATGCAGGTAATCTCTTGATGCACACTTATGGATGCGAATCAAATGGAGCCGGTGGCTGTGACATAAATGTCGATGTACACCCAAGAATGGTGCCCTAGTGGCGTGATTTATTTATTTATTTCTGTATTCATCTACATTCATGTATAAACTTTATGTTTAATTGCAAGGTGAGAAATGAATGGTTATGAGTATTGCATTTATACTATGTGTTATTATTAGAGAACCGATGCTCTATATTTACACGATTTAAATGAATTTGGCTTCCTCTAACTCTGTAATTGGAACGATTTATTCCATTGGTACGTTCCCTGCTATTATCATGACTTGATAACATGGTGGACTGTTGCTCGAGACACTGTATCTGTGATCCTGGTAGGCAGTGGGATGACACCTGTCGTCTCAGTCACCCCCTTTATTGTAAAATATATTTCATCGGGATGGAGTCATGACAGAATGGTATCAGAGTAATGATGGTCTGCACCGACCATAGTCTGGCATAACCTCTTGATTTACTCTCCACAAGTAGGTTCTAAATTAAAAATCTCAAGAGCATAAATAATTATATGTGGACATAGGAGAGGACTGATTCTAGTGAAATGAGAACGTAGAAGATAATAGGCAAACCTGGAACTTAGGACTTGAAACATAGGATATTAAGTAATAACCGTGTTAATGTTTTGTTGAGTCCTGAGTAAGTAATAAATGGGCAATCACATATGAGAATTCACAATAATCAATGATAAATCAAATATAACCAACCCACAATTATCCAAAGATAATCCAAAAGAGGGAAATAGATAAATATATAAACATATATTATATATATATATATGATCGTGTCATTAACCGGTCAAAAATAAAACCCTAAATTATTCTAGCAAGTAGCAAGTAAGGGGTCGATCTACCGAGAACTAGAAGGCTAAATTACTAAGATGATAAGATGAAAGTGATGAAAATTAAAATGCTTTAAATCTGATTTTTAAACTAAGAACAAAAGAAGCAAATCTGAGTTAACAACGGTATGCAAATACGGGAGAAGACTATCTTTAGGGTTCGAATCCCCAATTGGTTGCTATTCAATTCGGTTGCATGCTTCGGTTTATTATAATCACATGCCTAATAATACCACAGAATGTAGGGTTCCTCCTAGGTATGGACTATCTTGACGAGTACTATCGTCCTTCGCATATAGGGCTTGACACACATAGTTCATTTAGCTATAATCCATCATTGGTACAACCACATAAGAACAAAATACCATTGCTTGAATGAAAAATAATGAATCATAGAAACAGAATTTTTCAATTTAATATATCTATTGAAATCATCCAAATAGGGATGGGGTCTTAACATCAAGCAATCAAGAATGTAAACCAGAATTTTCAATAGCAAATACCATTAGTTCATCTACACCTAAAGACAGAGGGAACTTAGCCAATCATGATGCTAAGAGACAAAGGACAGCAATGGTGAAGATGATCTATGGAGATGAAGCTGCTAGAATGGTGATCACTCTCTCCTCCCCTTGCGGAACCCAAGATCCAAAGACAAAAAAAAAAAATAAAATAAAAGAAGAAAGAGGAAAATAGAAAGAAGAAGAAGCGGAGAAAGAGAGCACAGTTTGATTTGCCCCTCTAGAATCTGTCCGTGGGTGTTTTATAGTTGGTTTTAAAAAGAAATTAAAAAAAAAAAACAAAAATAGAACGTGAGAGATAGAGGAGAGGTAGAGATAGAGAGTCTGTGAGGGATTTGGAAAGAAGAGATATAAGAGGAGAGAGAGAGAGAGGTGGAATAAAATTAGGAAAGGTGGGACCCGTGAGGGATTTGAGAGGGAGAGAGAGAGAATTGAAGTTGGAGAGATAGAACCGTAGTAGATGAGAGAGAGATATTAGGGAGGAGAGAGAATTTAATCTAAATTATAAATTTGATCAAAATTCTCTTTTTGAGAATATCTCTCCTTCCTAGCCCCGAGTGGACCCAACCAGAGAATTAAAGTTGCTCCAATTAATATTCCGGACGGTATGAGCTCAATATCGAATATCTTCTGAAAATTTCCCAATTTTATGAAATTATGATTATGCCCTTGGGTCTTCAGTGACACTTCTTCCCATCTCGTCCTTGATCACATTTGAGTCGATCCATGGGCAGACTGGTGCCTAGATTGCATCAAATCCTTCCTTGGTTCTGGGCTCGAGCTTGCATTTTAACTCACTTTCTGACCCATTATTCTTTTCTGGCCTAAAAAGAATAATCACATGTATGGGGCTTCAAAACTGATGCGTACTTTTAATGCAACACGTCCACCTTGCTCAAAATTTAGCCCTCTTCGCAACCATGAAAAGAAACCGGTCCACTTTATGTGTAAATCAGAAGATATGATGCCTGATAGTCCAGAATAGCATGAAATCGCATAAAATACCCATGTACCCTGAAAAAGACAGAAAATACCCAAGGTAACTCCATTCTAAGCAGATAAAATGCAGAATTAAATGGAATAATTTCACACATAAATGTGCTCATCAAATACCCCCACACTTAGATTTTGCTAGTGCTCAAGCAAAAAGAAAATAAAGAAAACAAAAAAAACCTAACTCACTTTCGTAGGAATCATGGTTGCATTTAGCATGTGCAACAAGCCTTTAAACCCCTAGGTTACCCCCAGTGGATGAGTTTTATCTCGTAAGTGTTTGCAGGAAATATACACATAAAATTCATGATTGCAAGTTTTAGATTTTGACAATGGGTAAGAAGCACACGTCAAACCCGAAACTAAGATGCCCTACTTAAGATCAAGAAGACAAAGATGCCCTCACACTTGAGCTCTTATTACCCAGTATTGATTCTTGCAACAGGTACACATCCTAATTAGGGACTCTCCCCATATCTTCCAAACACCACCTTACTTAAGGTGAGACCACTCATAACGTCAAGGGCACCAAGGACTTTAGGCTTTGGAGCATTTTTTTTTTGACCATACAATTGTACCAAGGCAACGACATTTCGTCTTCTTTTTTTTTTATTTTTTTTCAAAACAATGAACTCCACTTGTTACTCCACTACTGTTCCTCAAATGCCATGCAGGGTCACTACATAGGACACCCGAGCTACTTGGTAGTTTTATTTCTTACATATATCCACAAGGATAGTGATGCTAGAGTTCTTTTTTAGAGGTTTCACCCCAAGGAGTGTCGATCAAGTCACCTTGCTTCCTGAGGCGGAGTGCCCTGTCTAGCTCCAAGGAATTCAACTCTTACTTTTATTTATTTATTTATTTATTTTGTTTTGAAAATTACGTGATTGTTAGATCCGTGCAATGTTCTGGCCTTTTAAGCTTTCTAGAAGGATCATGTAACGAGATTTAAGCCAACCACTCCCAAGCCAGATGGCTTTAGGGGATTGAGTGTGAAACACTCCTCGGGCTTACTCACTTGAACCAAAAAGGCTATAAGCCCGAACTGGATTCAAGAATACTAGTAATAATAACCTAACTGGTCACTCCAATTGTTTTACGCGAGACTCTGGGCTTGTGGCCTAGATGCCCCGATAACTAAGTTGAAGCAACAGAACTAAACTCTCATGATTTTTTTTTATGTCACGCCAAAACTAAACTTGGTCTCAGCTCCTAACCAAAAGCTCAAAGAAACACAAGACAGCTAAGTGGTCTGTCCCTTCGACAAGATGGGGCTCTTATTGTATGAGTCAAAACCCACCTTAGGGTACATACTAGCTACTGTCCTCTCAACAGGATTTTCATTACTTCATATTAGGGTTCCTAAGTCTCTCCCTCCCACGTTTCGCATCAAAGTAACAGAGAGACATGTAAAACTTACCAAAAGCCAAAAAATAAAAATCTGCCAATCGGTCTTACACCCCCCCACACTTAAAGTATGCGTTGTCGTCAATGCATGCAGAAGAATAAAAATAGGGATAAGGGAAGGAGTGTATCAGAAATCAGCAATATACGGTAGAACAGTGCATCTAGCAATCAGTTTAGCTACCTAAAAAAAACAAAAACAACCAAACACAAAAACAAAAAGTAGTAAAGAGAAAAAAAAAATAGTGGATTGCCTTCCACAGAGCGCTAAGTTTAGAGTCTTCAGCCAGACTCAGAATGAATCACGGAGGGTTAAGGATCAAATCATACCAAGGAACCAATTTAGAAGAAGGTTGGGGAGATGTAGCCAAAGGGGGGAGCGGCTCAAACCTAACTGTCCAAGGTGGCCATTCTAAAGAGGGTGAGGAATCTACCAAAGTATGCACCTCTTTAGTGTATGCCTCAGACACATCTCCAAGCATCACATAATGCTGCAAAGGGTCATCAATAAGCATGTGAGAAATGTGATCAGCCACAACTTTGTCTAATAAATCCAACGCAAAGTACTCTTCTTCTCGAAAGGAACCTAAGGATGCATTGAAGATGTTGAGCCTAAGCTTCTTATTCCCAAAAGAGATGTCCATGGCACCCGATCTACAATTAATGCAAGCATTCGCAGTAGCTAAGAAGGGGTGCCCTAAAATGATAAGGGGAAGCTTGGCTGTGGTGGCTGTATCCATATCCAGGATAAGGAAGTCCACAGGAAAGTACAATTCTTCGACCTTCACTAAAACATCTTCTAACAACCCACGAGGTGTTTTGATTGAACGATCAGCCAACTGAAGGATAACCTCAGTGGGTTTCAAATCTCCTAAACCAAATCTGTCATAGACTGAAATAGGCAAAATATTCACACTCGTCCCTAAATCAAGAAGTGCCCTACTTATGGAGAGATCTCCAATAATGTAAGAAATAAGAGGTGCACTTGGGTCCTTAAGCTTAGGGGTTAGGTGGCTGAAAATTATCGAACTAACCTGTTCGGTCAAATGGACGGTCTTAGGGATTTGAGTTCTCAACTTACGCTTTTGGGTGTAGAGGTCTTTTAAAAACTTAGCGTAAGCAGGAACTTGCTTGATAGCATCCAAGAGGGGAGATTGATGCAAACTTGTTGGAACAAGTCGATCACCTCTTGCATCTTTTCACCCTGTTTATCCAAATAGTCTAGGACTGATGTCTGAAGGGCTTGGGGAAAAGGAACCTTTGGAATGTAAGAGTCAGGTGATAGTCCCTCCACAATGGGGAAGTGCAACCCCTTCCTTGGGAACTGATGAGTGCTTTCCATTGGTGGTGTTTCAGTAATGGACTCATGTGTTTCTACACCACCACCAGAATTCTCTAGGGTTGACTCAGTCTCTCCTTGGCTTTGAGACTTAGTAGGCAATGTCTCATTAGTGGCTAAGGGTGTATCAGGTTTTTCCACCCTTTTGCCGCTTCTTAGGACTGTGACTGATTGGACCTGTTCTTTCCCTAGACCCATTTGATTGTTTGGGTTACTTATTGGCTGACTTGGCAATTGGCCAACCTCCCACCAACTTATAGCATTAGCTAGTTGACCTAGTTGGTTCTCAAGCTTATTAATGGACTGAGTATGTGAGTGTAGCAGCTGTGTGTTCTGCTCGAGTCCACTTAATGCTTTTAGCGTCTTTTCCTCAAAGGATTGACTCTATTGGGGTTGAGGATATGGTGGTTGTCCACCCCTATAGGCATTAGATTGAATATTAAATGGTGGCCTATATGGTGGGTTTGGAGGATTATTAGGTACTGAGTTTCTCCATGAAAAGTTCAGGTGGTTTCGCCATCCCGGGTTATAGGTATTGGAAAAAGGATCATTACTCGGTTTAGGGAAACCTTGAGCCACTTGTAGCTGTTCCTGAACAAATTCAGGGTATTGTGCAGGTGAAGGACAGTCCGTAACATAATGACTAAGGCTAGCACATAAAGCATAGGCTTCAGTCTGATTGGGTGGAGGGACACTCATTGGGAAAGGGGACATAGAACGCTGTCCTACAGACATCAGATAGTCTAATTTCTTGGACATCATATTAACCTTAGTAGTCATCTCTACAGTTGGGTTGATCTTATAGAGACCACCCTTCTTTGGTTGCCCCGTGTGTGGAATCTCAATCTGAGAGGCCGAAGCATGATGTTGGGAATTCTTACTAAGGGTTTCAAAAAGATCCCATGCTTCCGTCTCATTCTTGTGCATAAATGTTCCACCACAAGAGGAGTCTACCATCTGCCTATATCGATCATGGAGGCCATCATAAAAGCATTGGACTAACTGCCATTTGGGACAGCGTGGTGGGGGCACTTCCTAAGTAATTCCTTGATTCTCTCCCACGCTTCATGAAATTGTTCGCCCTCTAATTGGGAGAAACTAGTAATGGCTCTTCTAAGGCTATTAGTCTGGCCAATGGGGAAGAATTTTTTTAGAAATTCTTGCTGCATCCCCGCCCATGTAGAAATCCTAACTGAATCTAGGGAATGGAGCCAGTGTTTAGCTTTGTCCTTTAGGGAAAATGGGAGTAGGAGTAACTTTAGGGCATCTTCAGGGAGGTTTTGGAATTTGACTATAGAGCACACCTCTAAGAACTCATCAAGATGCTTGTAAGGCTCCTCATTAGCAAGTCCATAATAGGATGGTAACATCTATATGATGCTGGACTTGATCTCATATTGAGCAGCCTGAATGGCAGGCAGCTGAATGCAAGATGCAGGGGTATAGGCAGTTGGAGTGAAGTGCTCACTCAACGGTCTTCCTGGCTGGTTTTCGTCACCCATTTTATTACTATTATCCTTATCCTTAGGTCTAGCCACAGATCGCTCTATTTCTAGGTCAAGGAAAGTCAGGTTGGGGTGGAAAGAACGTTGACCATGCATAAAGCACAACATAGGTTGAACGTGCTAATTAAACAAAAATTAAAGTTAGTAATTTAAAACGTGATTACTAATAAAAACAATTAATAAGAATAAAAATCAGAACTAAAAAGTAAAAACTAATTTAAAACTAACAAAAATACTTACTTGGTGTTGGCGGTTGCGCAATTCCACGTGCTGCCCTTGATGAATGGTTACACATATGATCTTAAGGGGTTGGGGGAATTAAAATTAAACCTAAACACCCAATCTAACGCTGGAATAAATAAAAAAAAAATTACATAAAATAACCCTAATTACCTAAAGTCTAGGAATTAGAAGTAAACCAAACGGACAACTTGTCCTACTCGATCTACTCGGCATCCTACACAAACAAAGAGAGTGTTAGGTATACTAAATTTAACCTAATAAAGAGATTAAAAATAAAAATAAAAATTCTGGAATTATAAAATTATAACTAAAAAAAAGTAACACCAAATAACTCAATCAATCTTAGCAACCGTGCTTCGGTTCCCCGGCAACGGCGCCAAAATTTGATCGTGTCGTTAACTGGACAAAAATAAAACCTTAAATTAATCTAGCAAGTAGCAAGTAAGGGGTCGATCTACGGGGAACTGGAAGGCTAAATTACTAAGATGATAAGATGAAAGTGATGAAAATTAAAATGCATTAAATCTGATTTTTAAACTAAGAACAAAAGAAACAAATCTAAGTTAACAATGGTATGCAAATATAGGAGAAGACTATCTTTAGGGTTCGAATCCCCAATGGATTGCTATTCAATTCGGTTGCATGCTTCGATTTATTATAACCACAAGCCTAATAATACCATAGAATGTAGGGTTCCTCCTACGTTTGGACTATCTTGACGAGTACTATCGTCCTTCGCTTATAGGGCTTGGCACGCTTAGTTCGTTCTGCTATAATCCATCATCGGTACAATCATATATAAACAAAATACCATTGCTTAAATGAAAAATAATGAATCACTGAAATAGAATTTTCCAACTTAATATATCTATTAAAATCATCCAAATAGGGATGGGGTCTTAACATCAAGCAATCAAGAATACAAACCAGAATTTTCAATAGCAAACACCATTAGTTCATCTACACTTAAAGACTGAGGGAACTTAGCCAATCATGGTGCTAAGAGACAAAGGGCAGCAATGGTGACGACGATCTATGGAGATGAAGCTACTGGAATGGTGATCACTCCCTCCTCCCCTTGCGGAACCCAAGATCCAAAAATAAAAAAAAATAAAATAAAAGAAGAAAGAGGAAAATAGAAAGAAGAAGCGGAGAAAGAGAGTACAGTTTGATTTGCCCCTCTAGAATCTGTCCGTGGGTGTTTTATAGTTGGTTTTAAAAAGAAATTAATAAAAAAAAAAACAAAAAGAGAACGTGAGAGATAGAGGAGAGGTAGAGATAGAGAGTCTGTGAGGGATTTGGAAAGAAGAGATATAAGAGGAGAGAGAGAGAGAGAGGTGGAATAAAATTAGGAAAGGTGGGACCCGTGAGGGATTTGAGAGGGAGAGAGAGAATTGAAGTTGGAGAGATAGAACCGTAGTAGATGAGAGAGAGATATTAGGGAGGAGAGAGAATTTAATCTAAATTATAAATTTGATCAAAATTCTCTTTTTGGGAATATCTCTCCTTCCTGGCCCCGGGTGGACCCAACCAGAGAATTAAAGTTGCTCCAATTAATATTTCGTACGGTATGAGCCCAATATCGGATATCTTCTGAAAATTTCCCAATTTTATGAAATTATGATTATGCCCTTAGGTCTTCAATGAAACTTCTTCCCATCTCACCCTTGATCACATGTGAGTCGATCCATGGGCAGACTGGTGCCTAGATTGCATCAAATCCTTCCTTGGTTCTGGGCTCGAGCTTGCATTTTAACTCACTTTTTGGCCCATTATTCTTTTCTGGCCCAAAAAGAATGATCACATGTATGGGATTCAAAATTGATGCGTACTTTTAATGCAACACGTCTATCTTGCTCAAAATTTAGGCGTCTTTGCAACCATGAAAAGAAACCAGTCCACTTTATGTGTAAATCAGAAGATATGATGCCTGATAGTCCAGAATAGCATGAAATTGCATAAAATACCCCTATACCCTGAAAAAGACAGAAAATACCCAAGGTAGCTCCATTCTAAGCAGATAAAATGCAAACCTAAATGGAATACTTTCACACATAAATGTGCTCATCAATATATATATATATAAAAAAAACCAAGTTCAACCACCAGATTGTTCCAAATTCCTGCTTGAGAGTGATTGTGACCCTCCCAACTCAAAATATATAGTTCCATACATCCATCATTTCCAATGTTCCCAAACCAACTGATTAAAAAGAGAAAAAAAGAAAGAAAATAAAGTAAAGTTAAAAGAAAATAGTTCCAACACCATCCGATTCAAAGACAAGTAAAGAAAAGTCTGATCAAAACAACTTCAAATTTTTTGAGAGAGAAGTGGGCTAATCCTCCGCGCCATCACCACCACCATGGCTGAGAAAGGTGTTGATGTCATTCAAATCCTTCTTCATCCTCTCGAGACACCGACCCTGAGAAGAGAACTGTTTCTTGACATCTTCAAAGCCTTCCATCATCCTCAGGTTCATTCACCTGATGGTCAATAGAATATCACTCCCACCTCCCTCTCGAGCACCAGAAGTCCTTGCAGCAAATGGACCAGATCCCATGAACTCAATGTCATCATCCGCCTCATCGATCTCTCTGGGTCCTCCACCCTCCTCATATTTGACCCGCTCCCTGAAACTATTGTAGTCGCAGTATAACCCCATCCTCTATATGGCATTAAACCTAAGAGGCCCCTCAGAGCTTATTTCCTTAGGTTCATGATCGAGGTCTATCCCAAAATACAGAAAGATCCGAGTGAGCAGTCTACCATATGGCAAGGTGTTCTTGCAGGAAGGGTTTGCTACCGCATGGGCCATATGTTGAATGATCACATATGGGAGACATATATGCTAGCCAGTATAAAGGGAGTATGCCAGTGCTGCTGCCATCAAAGGAGGTTGAGTGCTGTGTCCTTTGGAGGGAGCCAAGTTGGTCTTGGCTACGAATGTGAGAACCCGTGGAGAAGGAGGAAACCTTGAGAGATCTTCATTTTCATCAGACTTATTATTTGTGAGTGCTTTGAACAATTTCTGATTGTCTGCTGGGGACAAACACCTGTTGGGATCACTGCCAGGGGCATGATAGACCCTGCCTCCCTCTGCAGAAATATCTAAAAGAATCCCCAACTCCACCTCATTGAATGCAATTGTGATCCCATTCACAAAAGAGGTTAGCTTGACGCTCCCTCATCCTCCTTGACCAATACCAAATTCGAATAGAACTCCCTGACTAAGGTGGGATAATAGAAATTGGGGTGAGTCAACATGCTACTCCAGTTCAACTAGCTAAACTTGGTGTCCACCTTGAAGGCAAGCAATTCTTCCACCACCATGCCCCTCTCCACCAAGATTTTTCTGTTATGCAGGTGCTCTCGAAAGATTCCCTTGGTCCTTGCCGATATGAACCTCCCCACATTGTAGGCTGTAGGAGGAGCTGTCACTATAGCTAATTCCCTTTCCTTTTAGGAGCCATGGGTATTTTCCTACACACAAGACACCTTCCAAAAGACAACAAAAGTGAGCCAAATTAGAATAAATGAGATATGATTGGCAAATAAAATTATAGAAGCAAAATGGCTATATGGTATGGAAATTGTTGGATGAGAAGGTTACACAATGAGAAAATAAGACATGATTACTATGGGGAATATGATTTTCTTGGGGAAAAGAGACAAGAGTTATATATATATATATATACAAATCCATATGAAATCCCTAGGGCATGGATGTGAAGGGACGAGATCAATATGAACAACCTATGCTTTTGGCTACTATACATTCCCAATCAATACCAGACAATCAAGTGATGGGATGAAAGGCCCCAACTAGAGACAAAGATGGATTATGATAGAGAAAAGGGGGATGAATTTTAAAGATTTCACTAACAACCCCATGAACAAGGAAATATGCTTGAGGATATGTCAATTGAATGATTTTCTATAAAATTTTAGGTCATATAATGAGTTAGATATGCCTTTGAAGAGTTTTCCCAAAGTATTGAGAATTTGAGGATTTTATCCCAACAAATACCTAGAAACAATAGATGTAATTCAACTAGCATAACAAACATGACAAATAATCTCTAAAATCCTTGGAAAGACTTTTAAATTCAATAAAAGACACAATATGCATACAAAAAATTCACCAGCATAGTGTCATGGATCGATTAGGGCTTGATTCAATCGAAAAACCCTAGTCTCAATCGATTTTGGCATGGTTTTGATGTTTACATGGCCATGAAAATGCAACTTGAATCAAAACACAACCACAAATTTAAAATGTTTATCTCTAGTCAATAGGAAAGGGAAGAAGATGAAAAGACACAAGCAAAAACTCTAGAAATGGAAAGGATGAGAGAAAGGAAGGGAGAAATAGGGAGAGAATATTCCCTTGAGAGGGTGAGAGATCGATCCTAGGGCTTTGGCTTCCCAAAAAACCACCAAGAAGGGGCAAGGATACTTGAACGGAAGTTCCTTGGAGAGCCTTTTTCCCTACGATTGTGTCCTTCGCTTTTGGAGCCAAAATGAGTTTGAAAAACTCGTGGCTCTATTTTTATAAAATTCTGCGAATGGACGCACTAGCGGATCCACTATCGTGATTCCGTCCGTGAATCCGCCCAGTACAAAATTGTAGATTTTCGTTCTTAGAGCTGCACGGAACATCAAACAGATCCACCCTCGTGAGTCCGTCCGAAGATCCGTTCGCCTCAGTATTTTTGTAAAACCTAGTCTTCTGAGAACGGATGAACGAACGGATTCACATTCCACATCCGACCGTTAGTCTGTCCTGCCTATTTTACGATGAAGCCATGAACGGAGTCATAGCAATGATTCCATCCATTTTCTTTTTGGATTTTGAGCCCAAAACTTTGAGACCTTTTGGCCACACCTGTCACGCCCCCAACCCAATGTAATATATATACTGCCACATAGGGGGTGACTAGGACAACCCGTGCCATCCCAATACCTACCAGGATCACAGATATAGTGTCCCGAGCCACAGTCCACCCTGTCATCACATATTGATAATAGAAAGGAACATACCAAAATGGAATAAATCATTCCAACTATAGAGTTAGTGGAAGCGAAATTAACTTAAATCATGTGGAATTATAGAGCCTCGGTTCTCTAATGATAACACATAGTACACTATTCATAAATGTAACCATTCAAACTCTCCTATAATTAAACACATAGTTTATACATGAGTGTGGAATGAATATAGAAAATTAAATGATAAATAATTGCCACAAGGACACAAATTCTTGGGTGCACGTCTACATCAAAGTCACAGTCACCAGCTCCACTTAATTTGCATCCAACGGTGCTCATCTAAGTAGTACCTCCTGCATAACAACTAAAAAGGTATTGTGCAACGGGGTTAGCTGCACTAGCTAGTGAGGGAGCAAAGGGGAATGCACATACATCATACAAACAATATCAAGCAGAATGATGCATGCTAATGTTAGATTCATTTTCCTCCTAGCACACAATTCTATCAGTTAAGTATATGCGACTGTGATAACTCGGGAGACACTGAGGATCACTTATCCTATCGCCCCAGTGAAACCTCAATTATCACGAGGGGACCTACGCCGGTAGAAGCCATCATGACCACCCAGTGGCAGACCCTGATAGCCATCATTACCTCTGTCCTGGCCTCTCCTACCTCCATAGACCACAGGTGCTCAGACTATCCAATACATAAACCCCTATTGGCAAGGGTCGTAGCATAAGGGAACAAGCATCCTAGCCGCAGATATACTGTATGCAAGTCCTATCATCCCAAGAGGTATTTTGGGTGCATCAAAGTCCCATTCCATCTAGTACCCGGGTACCAGTACGGCATGGCACATACAGATTAGGATGCCATATAGCAGTTTTCATAATTTAAATAAATTGGGGTTTCGATACCGGCACACCCGACACTATAGCCCGATACAATAGTGAGCATAGTATCACATTCATAACAGATCACATTTGGATAATAATGCAATGCATACAATGCTTATAATATATAATAGCATGCTTAAGATTCGCATATTATATATATTCAAGCCCAATAAATCACCCAGAACCCACTCACCTAACACGAGCGGCGCCTTGTGTGGTTGACATGAATCTCACCTGGGCTCCCTGCTATCCATCAAGTTGGGTAGCCTAGGAATACAAGAACAATCATTAAAGCATGCATAGAAAGATCCCATGCTAGGCCCTTAAAGTTAAAACCAGATTTCAACTAAGACAGCACGAGCGGACTCACGAACGATTTCAGCAGAGGTGAGTCCGTCCCTGACTCCGTTCAGGCCAAAAGGTAAAAATAGAGTGAGCGGACCCACGAACAGAAAATCTTACTTGGATCCGATTGTGCATCCGTTTAACACCTGAGACACACCAAAAAGGGAGCAGATTAACAGGCTGATGTGCTTCTTGGGTCCACCCCTACATCCATTCAATCCTTGAGATAGACCTGAGAGCAACTGGCCTCGGGCAAACGTAACAGACTTGAGTCCTTTCCTTCATCCTGGCAGTCCAATAGATAGGGGTTATACTGGACGGATTGACGGACGGTACCACGATTGGTGGATCCAGCCTTTCGTCCACTAGCAGTCTCTGCCGAGATTTCAGAGGGCTTTTGCTCCAGCTTGAAGCTTGGAATGCCCCAAGCTCTCAGTGACAAGGGAGAGGTGTCTAAGCCTTCCTAGGGTCACTAGATCCTAGGCTCACCTCATGGATCCAAGATCCTACAAGGTTTGGTCTCAAATAAGTCTAAGGGTTGGGTTTCATGGCTTAGGACTAAGGGTTCACCAACAATGGCTGCATTGCAGCACTTAGAGGTCTAGATTAGCTCCATTAGAGCTCCCAATTAGGGTCAAGCATCACCTTGAGTCCCAAATGGAAACCTAGGTTAGCCCTAGCTCAAGAAACCATCAAAATACAAAATGGAAATGGAGAGAGATTCAAGCTTGGAGTCCTACCTTGGTGAGATCCTTCTTCCAACCATCCTTTCTATCTCTCCTCCTCCTCTTTTTCTTCTCCCTTGGGTCCGACCATCTTGGGGAGGAGATGTGGGGTAGCCAGCCATCTTGGCATGGCTTCCATCTTCTTCCCTTCCCCTCCTATTCCTCTCCTACTTCTACTTCTTCTTCCTCTTTTCTTCTTCTCCTTCTTCTCTTGTCTCTTCTCCTCCACGGTTTACTTGGGAGGGGGAGAGATAAGAGAATAAGGATTCTCTTATCCTTTTAAGGGTCAAATGGGCCTTAGGCCATGTTTGGTTTAGGTCCCCCGAAGCACTTAGTGGCCCTTAGGTCTTTAGATGGGTTTTGGTTAGGTCTTAGGGCTTGTTTGCCTTAGTTATAACCATTAGGTCCATTAGGTTACGTTTGGGGTGCACCCTAAGTCCATGGGACTTAATTGTCTACTAAGGTCTGTTTGGTTTAGGTTAGGGTATATAAAAACCCATTATTCATTTAAGTTAGGCCCTATTGGCCCATTTTCAAGGTTCAACTAACCATCTAATGGCAACGGTAGGGGTCCATACGGTCCAAAGGTCTAATTATAGTGTTCGGGATATGGGGATGTGGGTCCCACAGGAAAAGGAACCAAAAGGCAGATGATAGCACGGGCAAATCCTCGAGTAGATTCAATACGAGTGACTTCATTTGTGACTCCGGTGCTACTGTCAGGGCCCAAACTTCAAGAAAAATTATGGGGCTTTGGCCCACACTTCCAGGTCTTTAAGGGGATACTTTTAGTAATATTTTAAGTCTAAGGTTACAGGTGTTGGCCAGTGCCACCGTGGCATTGTCCCTTAGGTAAAGGTCTAAACTACCCCGGGGTATAAGGGTATATTTGGGGTGCGGGTGTAACATTCCCCCAACCTTATTAAAATTTCATCCTCAAAATTTGAGGCGACTAAGGTCTCAAGGATAAGGGCTTGTTGATTAACAACACATCTATCTGCCCACTATTTGGATTAAGTCAAAGGTCAGGTCAAAATAAGACGATCCCTATTTGACACGACAAGTCAGGTTATACAATTCTCTTTCCTTTTATGGTCACATTACCATCGGGGTGTGGTTCACAGTAACCCTAAGCTCCATTGGGTTAAGGGTTGATGGTTACCGCATTCCAGAGGTAATACAGTGCTTTACGCACTCAGTTAAGCCACCAAGAATAGAAAGTCCCCTAGATCTTTCAGATCAGGTGATACCACTCTAACCTTCACCACTTTGGTCATTCTTAGGTCGCAAGGCTCAACCTGTTCTAGTCCTCGATATAGGATTTACATTCTGAATGCTTTTACTTCGGGTTATCTCACTACCTAACCCAACTTTAGAATGATTTGGAATATTGATGGGATCTCCATATGTGTCACTCCCAGCACGGAGGGAACATATTTGGTGACCCATTACTCCCTTCATATCTGTCGTTGAAAAAGGTCTTGTTACATCCTTCAGTAATAAGCTTTCATGACCTTTAAGCCTATTACACAGTTATCCCACAGGGGAAAGGTTCATACCAGTCCTCTCTAGAGAACCACACAATCCTCTCATGGTTTGAGTCTGAGTCAATTCCTTTAAACAGGTTCCATTATTAACCTACCCAATCATGATTAAATAAATTTTCTAGTAACTTAAGGTCTGGTCGACCAGGATTGGGGCTTAAACTAGCTACCACCATAAGGTAAATCCAAAGTCACACTTGTGGCTCAAAAGAATGGCTCTAGCCACACGCAAAGGTTTAAGAAATACATTTAATTATTTATATTCACACTAGTCATTGGTATAAATATGATAATTACATTTATATCCCTATGGGCATATTTGTAACCTAGGTCAAGTATGGTATACTAGGTCTCTTTAAAAACCAAGTCACGGTGTAGGACTCCCTCTATGAGCCTATACAAGGTTTGGATGAACCAAGTAGAGTACAAATAGAGTCGTCACTAACTTGAGGTGCCATGAATGACTTCCAAGTACATGTGGCCCTTATGGCTTGTTCAACTAAACTGGTCTAAACTAGCTCAGTGTTTCCTTCCTTCAGGCTTGGCTAAGAGTTGGATCCTATGTACCCCCATAAGGGTTTCTACACCACAAAGGTTTAGGTTTCTCTATCCATAGGTTCCGGTTCACTCACTAACGGGGTCAAAGGATTTTCATCCTCAAAGGTAGCTCTACTCCTCTCGCATAGAAGGGGAGTCACAATGTATATTGATACCTGCCCTTTCTCACTGGCTGGCCCGGTCGAGTACAAGTCTTAATCCCTTTAAATTTTAGGGCATTAACTAGACTTAGGTAGTTCCCACAAATGGGTCACACACAGGGGTGTCCAATCAAGGGTATAGGCATAAAATCATCACATATAGGTGTAGTCAAAAGGTCTCCAAAATCTAGGCTAAAATCCTGAAATATATCGGGCGAACTCACGAGGGGGACCAATACTCTGGGTCCGTTCATGGCTCCTCCATAAAATAGGGAGAGTGGACTAAAGGACGGATGCGGAACGTGAATCCGTTCGTTCATCCGATCTCAGAAGGGTCAATGGCCAAGAGGAAATGAATCAAATGGATCTACGGGTGGACTCGTAAATATGGATCTGCTCATTAATCCACTCAGGCTAATATTCCAAAATTCCAAGTTTTATGCGGGCCGAATTTACTAGTGGAGTCACGATAAGTGGATCCATTCGTTCATCCGTTTGAGAAATTTTAACAAAATAGAGCCGCGAGTTTTAAAACTCACTTTTGGCTCCAAGAAGGGAAACGCAACCGTAGGGGAGAAAGGCTCTACAGGGACTTTTGTTTGGGCTTCCTAGCACTCTCTTGGGGTTTTCTTGTAATCTCAAGCCTCAAAGTTCATCTCTAACTTATTCAAGGTAAGATTTCCTTCCCATTCCTCTTTTCCATTCTCTTCTTTCTTCCATTGTAAGATTTTTTTTTGCTTGTGTCTCTTAATATTCCTTCCCTTTTCTTCTTGGATTTGGGATAGATAATCCTAGGTTGTGATTGGATTTGATTTTGTTTGCATTTTTATGGTTATACACACCAAATCCAAGCCAAAATCTATTTAGGCTAGGGTTCTTGGGTTAGAATCAAGCCCTAATCGATCAATGGCACTACATGGTTGGATCATTGTATGAACATTGTATTCCTTGTAACTTTTAAAACCCTTGTAAGCATTTTAGAGATTGATTGCTATGGTTGTCAAGTGTAATCGGATTTACTTTGATAATTATAGGTTTAAATTGGGGTAAAACCTCAATCCTTCCATGCTTTGGAACAACCCTTCAAGTTTGTGGTTAATTCTTTATGTGCCCTAGAATCTTATAGGAATTTATCTCATTGTTTTATCTTCAAGCATCTTCTCTTGTTTGTAAGATTGTTGACAAAATCCTTGGAATCTATCCTCTATTCTCCACGTAATTCGTTACCTTAATGTATCATCAATGCATTTCTTATTTATGGGATTATTTGCATAATTCTTGTATTCATCCCCCTTGTTGGGATATCTCATTCAGTAACTTGCTTATTTGACATTGGTTGAAATATATATAATATTCAAGAGCACATACATCATTTGTGTTGACCTCGTATTTTGACACTAGGGATCTCATGTAGACTTCACACGTGAATTGATCTTGTTTCTTTTCTTCTCAATATATCTCCAATGGTATCCATATTCCATATTCCATATTCTCATCATTTACATATGCATATTTTGATTTTCCTCATCATGTATAGCCTTTTCTTCACGTCATTTCCATATCATTTAAGCATTTTTCTCCTATAAGTTATTTGCCAATCATATGTCGTCATTCCAATTTGGCTTATATTTATCGCCTTTCTTTGATTTGTGCCTTAGGTGTAGGAAATTTGCTCATGGGTCCAAAAAGAAGGAGAGATCTATCCATTGTATCTTCTGCTCCTACGGCTTACAACGTGAACCGTTTTACCTCTGAAAAGACCGAAGGAATCTACAGGGAGCATCTCTTCAATAGGAAGATTCTTGTAGAGAGAGATGTCACAGTGGAAGAGCTTTTGGCCTACAAAGTGGGGGCCAGGTTTGGTAGACTGAACTGGACAGATATGCTCATTCAGCCAGACTTCTACTACCCCACACTGGTCAGAGAATTCTATGCAAATCTGATAATGGTCCAGGAGGATGACGACGGTTCCAGATTGACTTCCTATGTAAAAGGAGTGGTCATTAGTTTCAATGTTGTGGAGCTGGGGTTTCTTCTCAGTGTATCCTCAGAAGGTGAGAGGGTATACTATCCTCTAGGTAGTCATCCGGATAAGTGCCTGCCCCCAAATGAGAGGCGACAATTGTTTAAGGTTCTCTCCAACGATCGGTTCAAGGAAAACGAAGATCTTTCCAAGTTCCCTCCTTCTCAGCGTGTTCTGATCTTTATAGCCAAGATAAATCGGGCTCCTTCTAAGGGACACAACACTCTTCCTTCTCTGATGTCTATGGTTCTGGCTCATTCTTTGTACACTGGCCAGCCCATTTGCCTACCTCACGTGGTCTTGCAGCACATGGCCTGCGCAGTGATGAATCCTACCCGCAACAATACTCTACCCTGTGGTCGGCTATTCACTAGAATTTTCTTATTCCTTGGGATTGATCTTGACCGTGAACCCAAGGGAACATGCACTGAGGGACCTATTGGGTTCAATGCACTGCAGAAGATGAATCTGTACTATGATTATGATAGTACAGGGGAGCAGGTGTAGTACGGGGATGGCAGAGGGGCCAGGGAGGAGGATGAGGATGACAATGATGATGACTTGGAGTTTATGGGTTCTGGACCATTAGCAGTAGGTACTTTGGGTGCACTAGGGGGAGGTAGTGACATCTTAATGGTTATCCGGCAACTGAAGCTGAGGATGGCAGACAACTTCGATGATGTCAAGAAGCAGTTCTCCGATCAGGCTCGGCGTCTAGAGGGCATAGAGCGAGGAGTGGCTGATATTAATGCCTTCCTAGGTCGCGGTGGTGCAGATGCCTAGCTCAGTTCTTCTCCAGTAGTTCTCTAAAGTTATAATGGACCAGTCCTCTTAGTTTCTTATCTTTTGCTGGATAATTGTGGATGTTAGAACTATTTTCTTTTTGGCCTTTCCTTTTTAGTTTTCTTGCACATTTCTGTCCTTCTATCCAGTTGGTATGGTGAACTTTTAGAATATTTTAATTGTGGTAAATGAATGTACCCTTGGTTTGGGTGGAACAATCAGATGTTTTGGGTTGGATCTTTGAAACCTTGTGCTTGAAGTTGAAATAGGCGCTGTTGTGTCCAAATAGAGAATTTGGAACAAATTGATGGTTGAGTTTATATGCTTGATTTGGTAGGGTAAGATTACATGTTCAGGATGAAATGAATGAAGTCATAGGTTTGAAGTTGGGAAAGGCTTGACTGACTTCAAGGAAGGGTTGGAACAATAGGGAAATTGTAATTAGTCTTATATATATATATATATTTATATTTGCTTAATTCTCCCTTGTTTAGATCATTGTGGATTATTGTGGGTTGGTTATGTTTAATCATTACCATTTATAAATTATAGCATATATTTACCTATCTAGTATCTACTTAGGACTCAGCTAAACAATTACATAATTATTATTCAACAGCCTAAGTTTCAAGTTCTAAGTTCCATGTTGCCTATTATCATCGAGATTCTTGTTTTCACTCCAATCAATCTTCTCCTATGTCCACATACAACAATTTATGTTCTTGAGATTTTTAGTTTAGAACCTATTTGTGGAGAATAAATCAAGAGGTTACACTGGACCATGGTCGGTGCAGAGCATCATCGCTTTGATACCACTCTGTCACGCCCTCATCCCGATGTAATATATATACCACCACATAGGGGGTGACTGGGACAACCCGTGTCATCCCAATACCTACCAGGATCACAGATATAGTGTCCTGGGCCACAATCCACCCTGTCATCACATATTGATTACAGAAAGGAACATACCAAAATAGAATAAATTGTTCCAATTATAGAGTTAGCGGAAGCGAAATTAACTTAAATCATGTGGAATTATAGAGCATCGGTTCTCTAATGATAACACATAGTACACTGTTCATAAATGTAACCATTCAAACTCTCCTATAATTAAACACATAGTTTATACATGAGTGTGGAATGAAGACAGAAAATTAAATGATAAATAATTGCCACAAGGGCACCAATTCTTAGGTGTACGTCTACATCCAAGTCACAGTCACCGGCTCCACTTGATTTGCATCCAACGGTGATCATCTAAGTAGTACCTCCTGCATAACAACTAAAAAGGGATTGCGCAATGGGGTTAGCTACACTAGCTAGTGAGGGAGCAAAGGGGAATGAGCATACATCACACAAACAATATCAAGAAGAATGATGCATGCTAATGTTAGATTCATTTTTCTCCTAGCACACAATTCTATCAGTCAAGTACATGCTACTATGATAACTCGGGAGACATTGAGGATCACTTATCCTATCGCCCCAGTGAAACCTCAATTATCATGAGGGGACCTACGCTGGTAAAAGCCATCATGACCACCCAGTGGCAGACCCCGATAGCCATCATTACCCCTGTCCTAGCCTCTCCCACCTCCATAGACCATAGGTGCTCAGACTATCCAACACATAAACCCCTGTTGGCAAGGGTCATAGCATAAAGGAACAAGCATCCTAGCAACAGATATACTATATGCAAGTCCTATCATCCCGAGAGGTATTTCGAGTGCATCAACGTCCCATTCCATCTAGTACCTGGGTACCAGCACGGCATGACACATACAGATCAGGATGACATATAGCAGTTTTCATAATTTAAATAAATTGGGGTTCCGGTATTAGCACACCCGGCACCGTTGCCCGATATAATGGTGAGCATACTATCACATTCATAATAGATCACATTTGGCTAATAATGCAATGCGCAGAATGCTTATAATATATAATAACATGCTTAAGATTCGCATATTATATATATTCAAGCCCAACAAATCACCCAGAACCCACTTACCTAACACGGGCGTCGCTGTGTGTGGTTGGTGAGAATCTCACCTGGGCTCCCCGCTATCCATCGAGTTGGGTAGCCTAGGAATCCAAGAACAATCATTAAAGCATACATAGAAGGGTCCCATGCTAGGCCCTCGAGGTTAAAACCAGATTTCAACCAAGACAGCACGAGCAGACTCACGAACGGTTTCAGCATAGGTGAGTCTGTCCCTGACTCCGTTCAGGCCAAAAGTTA
The DNA here is from genome assembly GCF_018873765.1 of Telopea speciosissima. Taxonomy (NCBI): domain Eukaryota; kingdom Viridiplantae; phylum Streptophyta; class Magnoliopsida; order Proteales; family Proteaceae; genus Telopea; species Telopea speciosissima. The sequence goes on along the minus strand of NC_057917.1, from coordinate 34,431,316 downwards.
AAAATAGAACGAGCGGACCCACGAATGGAATATCTTACTTGGATCCGATCGTGCATCCGTTCGACATCTGAGACACACCAAAAAGGGAGCGGTTTAACGGGTGGATATGCTTCTTGGGTCCACCCCTGCATCCGTTCAATCCCTGAGATAGACCCGAGAACAACTGGCCTCGGGCGGATGCAACAGACTTGAGTCCGTTCCTTCATCCTGGCAGTCCAACACACAGGGGTTATACTAGATGGACTGACGGATGATACCATGATTGGTGGATCCAGCCTTTCGTCCACTAGCAGTCTCTGCCGAGATTTCAGAGGGCTTTTGCTCCAGCTTGAAGCTTGGAATGCCCCAAGCTCTCAGTGACAAGGGAGAGGTGTCTAAGCCTTCCTAGGGTCACTAGATCCTAGGCTCACCTCATGGATCCAAGATCCTACAAGGTTTGGTCTCAAATAAGTCTAAGGGTTGGGTTTCATGGCTTAGGACTAAGGGTTCACCAACAATGGCTGCATTGCAGCACTTAGAGGTCTAGATTAGCTCCATTAGAGCTCCCAATTAGGGTCAAGCATCACCTTGAGTCCCAAATGGAAACCTAGGTTAGCCCTAGCTCAAGAAACCATCAAAATACAAAATGGAAATGGAGAGAGATTCAAGCTTGGAGTCCTACCTTGGTGAGATCCTTCTTCCAACCATCCTTTCTATCTCTCCTCCTCCTCTTTTTCTTCTCCCTTGGGTCCGACCATCTTGGGGAGGAGATGTGGGGTAGCCAGCCATCTTGGCATGGCTTCCATCTTCTTCCCTTCCCCTCCTATTCCTCTCCTACTTCTACTTCTTCTTCCTCTTTTCTTCTTCTCCTTCTTCTCTTGTCTCTTCTCCTCCACGGTTTACTTGGGAGGGGGAGAGATAAGAGAATAAGGATTCTCTTATCCTTTTAAGGGTCAAATGGGCCTTAGGCCATGTTTGGTTTAGGTCCCCCGAAGCACTTAGTGGCCCTTAGGTCTTTAGATGGGTTTTGGTTAGGTCTTAGGGCTTGTTTGGCCTTAGTCATAACCATTAGGTCCATTAGGTTACGTTTGGGGTGCACCCTAAGTCCATGGGACTTAATTGTCTACTAAGGTCTGTTTGGTTTAGGTTAGGGTATATAAAAACCCATTATTCATTTAAGTTAGGCCCTATTGGCCCATTTTCAAGGTTCAACTAACCATCTAATGGCAACGGTAGGGGTCCATACGGTCCAAAGGTCTAATTATAGTATCCAGGATACGAGGATGTGGGTCCCACGGGAAAAGGAACCCAAAGGCAGATGATAGCTCGGGCGGATCCTCGAGCGGATTCAGTACGAGTGAGTTCGTTCGTGACTCCGGTGCTGCTGTCAGGGCCCAAACTTTAAGGAAAGTTGTGGGGCTTTGGCCCACACTTCCAGGTCTTCTAGGGGATAGTTTTAGTAATATTTTAAGTCTAAGGTTACAGGTGTTGGCCAGTGCCACCGTGGCATTGCCCCTTAGGTACAGGTCTAAACTGCTCCAAGGTATAGGGGTATATTTGGGGTACGGGTGTAACATCACCTATATGTGATACTTATATGCTTGTACCCTAGTTTTATACCCATGTTGTTTGGCCAATTCATGGTTATTACTTGATCTAATTGTAAGCTATGGTGTCTAGTTATTAGGGCCTATGCCAGTCGGGCCAACCAATAAAAATGACAGCATTAGTATATGCTGTGGCTCTCCTCTTATGTGAGAAAATGAGAATCACCCTTGAGGATGAATATTCTTAAGCCCCGACAAACGATTGAACCTAAAGTAATTAGTAGGACCAAACCTATGCGGTGTAGAAACCCTTAATGGAATGTATAGGATCCAAACTCATAGTTAGACAAGAAGAAAAGAAATAATAGGCTGGTTTTGAATAGCTTAGTTGAGTGATCAATAGAGACCATGTGTGGTTGAAGGTCATTCTTGACACTTCATAGATAAGTGGCAATCCTAGTTGGAATTTTTCTTAGTCCAACCCAACTTTTATTTAGATCCGTAGATGGAGTCTCAAGTCATGTTTAGACTTTTAAAATGACCTAATATACCGCACCTAAGATTTGACTACCCTTTTAAATTAACCTCGATGGCGGATAGGACCTTAGGGATATGAATGTAATTATTAAACTTATACTTATGTATATGTGTGAATTGAAAATAAAATAAATAAATATATCTCTTAAATCTTGGAGTGTGTGGCTAGACTATTCCTCCTGCACTACAAATGTGACTTTGCCTTGACCATACTATGTTAGCTAGTTGAGCCCCAACCTTGGTCAAGTTGATTATGGGTTAGTGTGCAATGAATTTGACAATAATCGGGTAGGTTTATTATTAAGACCTGCTTAAAAGAACTGGTTTGGACCGAAACTAGTAAATGATTCTTGGGTTCTCGAAAGAAGACCATTGTAGACTCTCTTTGATGGGTTGACCAAGTTGTAAATTATGAGGTTGTGAAGGATGAAACTAAAGGATGTAACAAGACCTTCTCCAACAACAGATGTGAATGGGGTAATGGGTCACCAAATGCGTTTCCTTCGTACTGGGAGTGAACAATAGGAGATTCCATCAATAGTCCAAATCATTCTAAAGTTGGGTTAGGTAATGAGATAACCCGAAGTGAAAGCATTTAGAATATGAACCCTATGATTGGGGACTATATAAGGTTAAATCCCATAACTCAAGGGTGATAGGATGTAATCCCGACCCGATCTGGGAGATCTGAGGGGCCCTTCATTCCTTGTGACTTAACGTATTTGAGACCCTGTTTTTCCTAGGATATTGTAATCATCAACTCTTAACCCAATTGAGCCCAGGGTTACTGTGAACCATACCCCCTATGGTAATGTGACCCTATAGGGAAGAGGAGTTGAAAAACCTGACTTGTTGTGCCATATAGGCACTACCCCACCTTGATCGAACCCTTGACTTAGTTCATGCAGTGGGTAATTAGAGGTGTCATTAATTGACAGCCCTCACCCATGGAGACCCTAGATGCATCAAATTTTGGGGACAAAATTTTTATAAGGTTGGGGGAATATTACACCCGCACCCAAAATATACCCAAATACCCCTGGTCAAATTAGACTTTACCAATGGGTAATGCCATGGTGGCAATGGTCAACACCTATGACCTTGAACTTAAATTACTATTATAAGTATCCCCTAGGAGTCTTGGAAATACGGGTCAAAGCCCCACAACTTTCCTCAAGGTTTGGGTCCTGACAGCAGCAACGGAGTCATGAATGGATTCACTTGACTGGTTCTGTTTGTGGATCAGCCCATGTTGTTACTTGCCCTTTTGATTTATTTTCCTGTGGGACCCACATCCCCGTGTCCCGAACACCATAATTAGATCCCCGGACCAGATGGAGTCCCACCCTTACCTTTAATTGGCTATTTGGGCCATAAAAGTAGACCCACAAGACTTAAATAAATAATGAGTTTTCTATTCTAGCTTGAACCAAACAAACCTTAAGAACTAATAGGTCTTATAGGACTTAGGGCTGACCTAAACATGTCCTAGTTAATAGACTAATTAGGTGGTGACCTTGGCCAAACAGGCCCTTTAAAACCCAAAGGACTACCTTGTGTCTTAGAGACACTTAGGCAAACAAGCCCTAAGGCCACTTTTGGTCTTTAAAAGATAAAACATAACCTCATATTCTCCTATCTCTCCCCCTCCAAACAAACTGTGGAGGAGAAGAGACATGGAAGAAGAAAAAGGAGAAGTAGGGAGAGGAATGAGAAGGGAAGGGAAGAAGATGGAAGGCATGCCAAGGAGGTTGGCTACCCTACCCTCCCTCCTACTGCCAGATCAAGGCTTGAAGAAAAGAAGAAAAAGGGAAGAAGGAGAAGAAGAGAAGGAAGGAAAGGAAGAGAAGGAGGAAGAGGAGGTGGATCTTCCAGGCTGGCTAGGGCTGGAATTGGAGCTCCACTCACCAAGGTAAACTCTAACTCTTGGTAAATCCCTCTTTTCCATTCGCATTCTTGATTGAAGTAGATCCCTTGAGCTTAAGCTAACCTAGGGTTCCATTTGGGACTCAAGGTGAAGCTCAGCCTTTAAATGGAGCTCTAATGGTGATGACCAAACCCTAGTTAAGGCTTCTATTAGCTGCCTTACAGCCATTGATGCTGGATCCTTAGTTTTAAAACATCAAATCCTACCTTTGGACCAAATGGATCTAAACCCTTATGAGATCTTGGATCCATGAGGTAAGCCTAGGTTCTAGTGACCCTAGGAAGACCTAAGACACCCCCTCCATGACCCTGAGTGTCATGTGAACTCCAGGTTCCAAGCTGGAGGGAAAACCCTAAGGAATCTCAAAAAAGAATTCCGATGGATGTACGAACAGAGTCACCATCATGGTTCCATCCGTCAGTCCATCCAGTGTAATCCTAGTGACTGGAGTTAAACGGATGAAGGAATAGAATTACTCTGTTGCCTCTGTCCGCGAGTCCGTTCATTCTTGGGAATGTCTCAAGGATCGAATGGATGCAAGGATGGAATCAGATGGCACTTTCGTCTGTGGTTCCGCTTGCTCTCGGGTGTGTCTTAGAATTTGAACGAATGCAGGAATGGATCCAAGTAGAAGTTCCATCCGTGGATCCATTCCTCGTATTTGGACCTTTGGGCCTGACCGGAGTCAGGGATGGACTCACTCTGTTGCTTTCATCCATGAGTTCGTCCATGTTGTCTTAGTTGAAACTCAATTTTAACTTTGGGAGCATAACATAGGACCCATCTATACATCTTTTGACATTTGCTTTTGTATTCTTAGGCTACCCAACTCGATGGATGGCTAGTGCACTGGTGCGAGTCATGTTAACCACGCCGGGTGACACCCGAGTTCGGTGAGTGGGTTTTGGGTGATTTTGTTGGACTTGAATATATACATTAAGCAATCTTGATCATGCTATTATATAAAATATAAGCATTGCGCGCATTATATTATTTATCTTAAATGTGAACTGCTATGATTGTGATGTGATATCTTTCTCACTATTGTATCGGGTGACGATGCTAGGTGTACAGGTACCGGCACCCCAAAATTTAATTATGATACTTATTATCTATCATCCTCATCTGTATGCGCCATGCCATGCTAGTACCTGGGTGCTAGATGGAATGGGACGTTGATGCACCCGGAATAACTCTCGGGACTATAGGACTTGCATGTAGTCTATCTGCGGCTAGGATTCTTGCTCCCTTATGGTACAACCCTTACCAGCAGGGGTTTATGTGTTGGATAGTCCTGAGCACCTATTGCCTATGGGAGAGAGAGGCCAGGTCAGGGGTAGTGATGGCTACCAGGGTCTACCACTGGGTGGTCTGATGGCTTCTACCGACGTAGTCTCCCTCGTGATAATTGAGGTTTCACTGGGGCAATAAGTTAAGTGACCCTCAGTGTCTCCTGAGTTATCACAGTAGCATACACTTGACTTAGAATTTATATGCTAGGTGAAAAATGAATCTAACATTAGCATGCATCATAAATTGCTTGAAATTACGTGTTTGAGTGTATGTGCATTCCCCTTTTCTCTCTCACTAGCTTGTGGAGCTAACCCCGTTACCTAACCCCTTTTTAGTTGATATGCAGGTAATCTCTTGATGCACACTTATGGATGCGAATCAAGTGGAGCCAGTGGCTGTGACTTGGATGTCGATGTACACCCAAGAATGGTGCCCTAGTGGCGTGATTTATTTATTTATTTTTGTATTCATCTACATTCATGTATAAACTTTATGTTTAATTATAAAGAGAGAAATGAATGGTTACGAGTATTACTATGTGTTACTATTAGAGAACCGATGCTCTATATTTACACGATTTAAATGAATTTTGCTTTTGCTAACTCTGTAATTGGAACGATTTATTCCATTGGGTACGTTCCCTTCTGTTATCATGACTGGATAACAGGGTGGACTGTGGCTTGGAACACTGTATCTGTGATCCTGGTTGGTAGTGGGATGACACCTGTCGTCCCAATCATCCCCTTTATTGTAAAATATCTTTCATTGGGATGGGGGCGTGACAATTTTAATAGAGATTGTCCAAAACTATTAATACCTTCTAAGACATATTAAATTAGGTAACGACAACCATCCAGAGGAGCCGTACGGGTACACGTGGAAATCAAAATTTTGGTTAGAATCATTGGTTCAAAGAACAATGTGAGGAACTTGGATACCTGAACCTACTTCAAAATGTCTAATACTTCATTGTATGATTTTCGTACATGTACATGCTTGATTGATTATCGAGATTGATTGATTAATGATAGAATGCTTCCATGTTGAGTGTAGATGCTAGGATGTATTTACTTTCAAAATTACTATTTTGATGTGATATTTGAATGAGAACATGGTTATGTGATGAGAATGAGAATGCAAATGTGAAAGAATGATGAGACAGGTATGTACAATGAGAAAAGATATGGTTTTATGCATTGAGAATAAATATAGTGATGTGTATTGTGAATGAAAATGGATATGTATGTGTTGGAATATGAAAACGGTTGATGGTTATGTGATGTGAGAATGATGGGATCCAAGTACCATAGCATACGTTGGACTTGGGATTGATAACTAAATTGTGATTGAATGTGTACGTGTAAGCTAAAGGGGGCGAGAGGATAGCGAGCCCGATGGAGGGACTATGGACTTGACCTCTGGCCCATGCGTGCACATTCCCTATTAGGCATTAGATGTTGTTGGTTAGGTTGACATCTTACCCGGTGCTACGACCCTTACCAATAGGGGTTTACATGTTGGATAATCCCCCACGGGGAAACAGCGATTCCGATTGAGGACTGGGAGTGGCAATTCTGATGTAAGACCAGAACCGTGGTAGTGGCATTAACTTTGGTGGTTTACTGGGTAAACCAGCAATTCTGATTGAGGTACTATGACCAACGAGTCCAATCAAGGACCAGGACCAGTAGGCTCCCTGCGCAACTCTGGTTTGACATCGCCGGATAGGCCATCTGGGTGTGTGTGATGGAGGACCTGGGATGCTACCTAGGGTGTTGTAGTAGCACTATACCTGACTTAGAATTAGACGTTAGGAGCACAGTAATTATTGCATTCATGCATTCATGATATCTATCCTTCATGCATATTGTACTCACTTGGATGATTCAATTTGTAAGTGAAACCTCTTTTTAGATGTTGATGTAGTTATGGAGGAGCAGAGTGGCTCAGAGTACGTGGCCCCTGAGGGTGGCAGTGGCGAGGACTGGTGGACCCCAGAGGAAGGGGGCATGGACCAGACTGCTATTGCGTGATGTGCTACCAGGGAGAGTAGCGATATTTGGATATTGGGCCGGTGGCCCCATTTTGATACTTTATATTTTGCTACATTGATACCTGCTACTTTATTATTTTGATTTCCATCATGAGGGATGTATATCTAACTAGTATGTATTACATAAGTCCTGATTGGAATGATCGGTAATGGCTAATATTTGGTTATGATAAAACGATAATTTTGGATAAACTGCCACAGTTAAAGTATTATGTTATCACATAGTTTCTGCTACTCTGATTATGGTTATACATGTATCTCATCTTGACCTTTGATTTACCACGTGTGGTGTGGATGAGTTAGCTTAAATACTGCATCAATGATCCTGGTGAAAGTGTGGAGCATATTTATATGTTCCAATCATAGATTTTGATGGTTTAAGAATGAGGGTGTGACAGGTACACGGGTACCATCCTAAAGGATATTGCTCGCCACAAATGCTGCTGCATATGGGGGTAGGGTCTCAATGAAGTAAGTGATCCCATCCCACCTTTAGACTTCTTCATTGTGATTTCCTCTATGTTAGTGATAATTCTTGCTTCTTATCTTGCAGGACCTCTACTGTCCTTATTATAAGAATACTGCCGCACATATGATGTGCAAGCGTGGAACCTGTGGCTCTACCCCGCAATGAGGGAGAGAGTTGACCAGACTGGGCTTGGCCATACAACCCAGTTGATTGCCCTAAAGTTGGATACCTTGGTGGTGCATGCTCTCTCAAAGCGCTGGTGGCCGAGCACACATAGTTTCCACCTTTCGGCTAGGAAAGTGATCATCACTCCTCTTTGATTTTTACATGATAACGGGACTACCCTTTGGTGAGATACCCATCTACCTGTCTAGAGAGGACCGCTTGAGGAAGTTGAAGGACATTAGCAACCTCATCGGCTTTGTGGTAATGGAGTGCTTAATTTGTCTCACTGATCTGAGGAGGTACTGGGAGGGTGAGGACTTGACCGATGAGTCCCCTCCAGAGCGCTTGGACTTGGTTGGTAGGATTTTTCTCCTGTATCTAATTATGAGGATCCAATGTTTTTTCCTGTGGCGCTCTGGTGTGCATGGCAAGGGTTTTATGCTCCTCGGTTGGAGGGAGAGAAGCAATGCATCTTCTCAAGGGGTCATATTTTTGGGGGATTGGGGGTTATACAATAACGGGGAAATGGAGTCGCCACCTAGGGTTTGGGCCTAGGACCCATTGGTGTAGCCATGGAAGGGCTATGAGACTTCGGTTGATCTGGTATGAGATTCGGGGTAAGTGGTCAGATTACGAGAGTGGGAAGATATTAGGCACCCACCTTGCCCGGATAAACCGGTCTTTCTATTAGATGCTTGTTTTCGAATATTCTCCCTTATGAATATCCTATTCCCACATGTATGGCTAAATAATGATGCACAAACTATTTAATTAAATTAAACTATGTTACACTAACTGCTATACACTACACAAGAATACTTGAAAGGACTACATCATACTAGAATTAAAAAGTTAACAGAAGAAATGTATACCTGTATGCTTTAAATAAAGGGAAATTTATGAATACCCCCTGTAGTATTGATTTTTCACCGATGCATCCATCTGTGCGCACTCTTTACTCGTGCCTCCCTAGCTTTTCATATTAATTGATAAGTTAATCCAAACCATTAGTTCTTCTAGTTAATCACAAACGGATTGTGTTTTATAAAAAATTTAGGACCAAAATACCCTTGATAGGGTATTAGCCAATTTAACGTTGAACCACACAACCCAATAGATGCAACCCTTGATAGGGTATTAGGGCACGAACATATCCGCTTCACCGGCAACTCTTTTTCTCCGCCTGTAATTCTTCTTCCTGCCTCCACCAACTTGCTAACCTAGCTCATCGTGGGTCGCTATGGCTCGTCCTGGTAAGGCTGTGCACTGGTTTACTACCCTCCATTGCTACTTGGAGCAAGTAAAAGTGACGATTTGATCCCAACCTCAACTCTTCACTTGAAGCCTTATCTTCCCTATTGGAATAACGGCAAACTACCAGAGGACTTGATATAGTCTGTAAGTGAAAACCCCTAACATATTTTGATGGAAAAATGAAATGTATGATGTGTTTGCTAATTTTGGGTTGATCTGAGTTCAGTAAAGTAGGTTTTATGAACTAATTGATATGATTTTGACTGTGTGTGGTAATTGACTGTGATATTAAGGTTTCATTTGATTTCTGTAAACAATTTGTGCTGAAATGTATGACACGATTTTGTTGTGATTGTTATTCGAAAGTCAAATTAGGTATTTTAACTATTTGAAAGTGAAATTAGGAATTTTACCTTGATTGGGTTTTGGGTTTATGAAATTGCTGATAAATTTGACAATGTGCGATCTAAATCTGTTTGGCCTGATCCACTGTGTAAATGCAACAGGTGGAAAATGTATATGTGTGAGCTAAATGACCTTCCTATTTGTTATAATGTGTGTTACTTCTTAACATTTGAATAATGTTTACAATGACAGCCCAACGAGTCCTCAATGGAAAGAAGTATATGCAGGGTAGTGTATCATTATATGAACGCTGAATGTAGAAAAATAGTAGATGTGGAAAGATATGGATATCTTGACTTAGTTAGTGACATATATAACTCAGTGTTGAGTTATATACCCAAAGGAAGATCATTGAACTTTTTGTGTGAAATACATAACACCTGAGGAGCAAGCAGATATGTATGTGGAGACTGATGGAGATATACTGAAGATGTTTAACATCTTGAAGGATTTGTATGAGGCACACCTTTATGTTTGCAATGTGCAAGTAAGTGATCCAATGGAATGCAATAGCATCAATGGACACACAACCATAGTGATTGGTTGTGATACATCCAGTAATTGACTAGGAAGTGAAGAGCCATTAGTTCATCCAATTGAAGCATGTGTTGGTGAAGAGGAAATACCTACCACTACTACTAGACCACCAAAAGAAACTGTGAGAAGGGGTGGTGGAAGACATGGAACTACAGTGAGGAATGATTGCAGTCAAACTGCTGTCCTTGGTGGAAGAACTGAAAGAAAAGATGGTATCACATTTTTCAACAAGAGTAGTGCAGTGCTGAGTGATACTGGTAGGTCATTTGAAGAAGTTAGGATGTCTACGAGATGTGTAGGGATGGATGGTGGGTTTGTTAGGACATCTACCACAAATAATACAAGTATTGTTGAGAATGTTGCCTCAACTAGCATGTTGGTAGCAGACCATGAACTGAATGAAGATCAAAAGAGTAGTGTGTGAAATATCTGATAGTTCAAGCAGCAGTGAAGATGAGGCAAGTGATGATGAAGTGGAAAAGGAGGAAGGGAGGGATGGGAACAGTAATGATGATAATTCAGGGTTGGTGGAGTCTAGCGAAGGAGATAATGTTTCTGATGTAGAAGGAGGTGTAGACCAACATATCACATTAAGAGTTGGTAAAGTGTTTAAGAATGTGAAATATTTTAGAGAGGTTTTAAAGATTATGAAGTTCAAGAGGGTTTTCATACTTTGAAGAAAAGGAATGAGAAAGCTAGAGTAACTACAATTTGTGATGAGAAGGGTTGCTCAGGGAGGATCCATGCCTCACCTATTGAGGATGGACCCCAATCACAATTATACTAGATTTGGTACCAATAAGAAGGTGAATGCAACTTGGATAGCAAGAAAACTTGGTCCCAATCTGAGGTATGACCCAGATATGAGCATCAATGTCATGGAATCACTTTTGAAGGAGAAGAATAATGTAGAGGTTTAGACAATGCAACTGTACAGGGCAAGATGGATTGCAAAACAAGAAAATGAAGGAAGCCACTCAAAGTCTTATGCTAAATTGGAGGCCTATGGGACAATGGTAAAGCAAAGAAACCCTGGAACTTCATTTGTGATCGAATACCAGAATGTAGAGAGATATAGAGTAGAAGTGAATGGAGTGGTGACAATAATTCCATAGTTCAAGCGTATGTTTATATGCTTTGATGCATGTAAACAAGAATTTTTAAAGGGATGTAGACCATTCATAGGCCTTGATAGATGCCATCTGAAAGGGGTATATGGTGGAGTGTTAGTTTCTGCTGTGTCAGTTGATGGGAATAATAGTATATTTCCAATTGCATATGGTGTGGTTGAGTTTGAAGGCAAGGACAGTTGGCTATTCTTCCTTCATCACTTACGTGATTTCATCCAAATCACAATAGACACAGCCACTAGTAGACCATTCACATTCATGACTGATAAACAGAAGGTACATCTGCCTATTTTGCCTTATTTAGTTTTAAGCATATAATTGTTAACATAGTTTACTCTAACAAATGATGTTTGGTTTTCCCTTTTAATATTTGTGTTTTATTCTATTGTATAGGGTCTCATTGAAGCAATTCCAATCATTTTTTCAAAAGCAAACCACAGTCATTGTAATAGACATTTATATAACAATTTGAAATCACAGTTTGGAGGTGGGAGTGGATTGAGGAGATAATTCTGGGCTGCCAGCAAAGCATATAGTGTGCATAAATTTAATATGGCCATGAATGAAATGAAAATAATAAATAATGAAGCATATGATTGGTTGATGAAGAATCAAGTGAAGATGTGGGCAAGACATGCATTTGATCACAGCATCAAGAATGATCACAACACCAATATTATGACTGAGTCATTCAACCAGTGGGTAGGAGTCCTTAGGAGCAAGCCAATCCTTACCTTGATAGACCAAGTTAGACTGAAGTTGATGGGTAAGCAACAAAAAAGGTATGAGAAGGGTTGTAATTATCAAGATATTCTGACTCCAAGGATACAAGAGAGGCTTAATAAGTTGTAGAAAAATGTTAGGTACTGTATGCCAACATATTCAGGGGAAGATGAGTTTGAGGTGCAAGATGGAACTAGTAGGTATGTGGTACACCTAACAAATCAAAATTGTGATTATGGGATCTGGGTAGCAACTGGACTGCCATGTAGACATGTAGGATGTTACATTTTATATAAAAGGGCAAATCTCTTTGATTTTTGTCATTCATATCACACAACAGAGAGGTATCTTTTGGCTAATAAGGGAATAATTCATCCATTAGCTGATCCCATCACACTAGATGACAGTAAATTGCTTCCTCCACCAATGAGGAGATCAGTTGGCAGACCAAATAAAAATAGGAGGAGGGAAAGGGATGAGGCACCTAAGGGAGATGTTAGGAAGAAGTCCAGCAGTATTAGATGTGGGAGATGTAATGCATTTGATCATAATAGAAGGACATGCAAAGGAGGTCTAGTCAAAGGAAAGGACCCAGCTTCTTCTCAGAACTGTGGGACTAAGGTAATACTCTACTCATATTTTAAAGTTTTTAACATTAGAACAATGTGTGTTTATTTCTCTTTTTTTCATTTGATTTTGTTAATGCAACTTTAGAGGAAGAGGCAAGACATGAGTACCACTTTCTCCCGAAGAGTAACCAGGTCCTCTCAAGCATCTTGTACAACTTCACAAACAAATGAACAAGATAAGCTTCGAGAAAAAATGGCATCCAAGGCTATAAAGGAGAAGGCAAGGAGAGCTAGTAAAACAACCCAATAACAAGCAGGTTAATGAGTAAGGTATGAGAATGGCTGCTTAATTATGGGAAGATTTATTACAATTTTGTTGTTCAATTCCTAATTGAGCTGAGTTGCTGATTTTCAGGTGCCACTGGTAATGAGTTGTTGATTTTAAGAGTTGAACTACAAGTGTGGAGCTGATTTGAGTTGGTGTCAAGGAAGCATATGATGTTGTTGTTTGTGTGGAGCTGAGTTAGTGGACAAGAGCTGATGAAGTTGGTGACTAGGAGTTGTTGAAGTTGGTGGATAGGAGCTGATGAAGTTGGTGGACAGGATATGATGAAGATGGTGGACAAGATTTGATAAGCTACTTGAGTTGTTGTCCTTGAATCTGAGTTTATTAGTTGTTGTTTGAAAACAATTATATAGGTTTAATTTGTAATCTGACTCCAAAGATATTTAGGGATCTTGGTTTAATTTGTAATGGCCTTATATGATGTGCATCTGATTTTCTATCCATGGTACTCTGTGTTGATGATGTTTGAAAACATGTATTTTGGTGGACTTATATGGTAGGAATATAGGTACTTTGGGTCCATGGTAATCTGATTTGCTGTCCATGGTACTCCGCCTTATATTCGTATTTTGTCCATGGTACTCTGATTTGCTGTCCATGGTACTCCGCCTTATATTCGTATTTTGTCCATGGTACTCTGCCTTATATTCGTATTTTTTACCAACCAGCCCAGCTGCATGAGGCGGCTGGGCTGGGATGGGGATTGGTATATAAATAAGGCATCATCTCTCATATTTGATTCAACAGCTCAGGTGGATTTCTTTCTATCTTTTCTAGCAAAGGCGGTTGGCTACTTCAGATAAACAAACTAGTGTTGGGGGGGGGGGGGACATTGTTAGTTTGAAGTTTTTATGTTTTTAATTAAAAGCTAGCTAGGTAGCTACCTGAGTTCATCTATAGTCTTTGGGTTGAGAAGGAAAGGCAAAGATTGATGATGAGTTATGAATACTTGTGTGGTCTGTTCCATAAAGCAAAGCCATATTTGGGTGTGGTACTATTGCAGTTTGGGATTGCAGGGCTGGATACTATTGTCAAGATTGCTATGGATCAGGGGATGATCCATTACTCCCTTGTTGTCTACCATCATGCCATTGCAGCTGCTCTCATCTTCCCCTTTGCTATCCTTTTAGCGAGGTTTGTGTGTGCGTGTGTCTGTGTCCACTATTTGAAACAGTTTTTCTTAGCTGTTTCTATTGGTTTAATATTAGATAGATAGATAGATTTGAAGAGTTTGCTAACCTCACAATTCTCTAATTTAGAGATGTAAGAAAAATAGAGGAACTGTTTAATAACCTCTCTGTCTCTCTCTCTCTGGCGTTAGGCTGATTGGCTCTAGATCAGTCAGTTTAGCTCCTGAATAAATTGGGTTTTATTGAGTTTTGAGTATCCATAAAACTTATACCATTGTTATTGCCATTGCATCAATTCATTAAAAAATAATGGAACTTTAAATGTGAAATGTGAAAGCCTCCATTACATGAATTCATTAAAACCATAGAGTTGTATAATTCAAGACACTAAAAAGATGTCAAACAAAGGTCCACTTCCCTTCCCCTTCCCATACATGTATTACATCTTCATAAAACTTACAATTAAGTTCAAGACATACAAAGCTACAATAAGTTGACACATTATCTTCATTGCATCAAGTGAATTCTCCACAACCTTCAACAAACTATGAAACTCCTCACTCCTCTGTTGCTCCCTCCTCTGTTGGTCTTCAGGAATAATTTCACCCACAGTATTTGGGACATCATTGGTTAAAGGGCTCTATCTTGTTTCACCCATGACAGTACACCATTGGAAGAAATTGCAACCACCATTGTTTTTTGTCTGCACAGTTATAATAGAGTCTATTTGGGTTGTCTATCGAATTTCAAATCCTCACAGTAGCTCTTTTCCTACATAAACATAGCTTGTTCTCAAACTTCAGGTACATTGAATTGCTCTCATTCACACTAACAGAAGACATCTTACCTACAAAACTACAAATTTGCATTTACATTAGCTCTCTAGACCTCAAAGAAGCATTAAAAAAGTTATAACAATTTTTCACATGAACTTCCTATTACCTATTCACATTCTCCCTTCTTGAATCATAGCAGATGTTCATATATTCACATGCTCCCTTCTTGAATCACAATAGTTGATTATCATAGATGGGAATCATAGCTGGGATACTAGCAGGGAAACTCATTTTAGGCTGATCAATTGGGTGGCGTTTGGGTCTAGGTTTGATAGGAAACTCACAGTTTAGTGAGTTTGGGTCTGGGTGTGAGATGGTCTGATATGGGAGGTGACTCCTATTCAAAGAATTCCATATCATATCATTTTAGTCTACTGTAATACTCTAATTTATAGTATAATATTCAAATTATACCTAATCACACTAATAAATATCACAGTGATTATACAATATCACACTGATTGTTTCAAACAATGAGTAAGGTATATTACTTACAGCAAAGAATCGATGTACGTAGTTGTAGCAGACCTCAGTAGAAGACCTTGGTAGCAGCTCATTCAACCTTAGAGATAATGGAGTGCAAAGAAATAAGGTGGAATAGAGAT
Organism: Telopea speciosissima; assembly: GCF_018873765.1. NCBI lineage: Eukaryota > Viridiplantae > Streptophyta > Magnoliopsida > Proteales > Proteaceae > Telopea > Telopea speciosissima. The sequence goes on along the minus strand of NC_057917.1, from coordinate 34,415,811 downwards.
CGGAGGGGCAGATTGTCTACATATCCAGGTCGATGAAAGGCATTGGTGGCCAGATTAAGTGTTGCGGCAGGGACAATGGTGGAGCTATTAGGGCTTCCACTGGAGGTGGTGGCCAGATTAAGTGCTGCGGCAGGGACAATGGTGGAGCTATTAGGGCTTCCATTGGAGGTGGTGGCCTAGGAGGTGTGGAGGTGGAGCTGTTAGGGCTTCCGCTCTTCCTTCTTCTCCTTTTCATTTTGGGAATTTGGTCAGTTAAGTTAAAAGTTGGTTTGAAGGGCAACTTGATCAGTTAAGTTAAAAGTTTAACATCTAACAAGAAGAACTAATGGTTTGGACTAACTTATCAATTAATATGAAAAGCAAGGGAGGTACGAGTAAAGAGTACATACAGATGGATGCATCGGTAAAAAGTCAATACCATAGGGGGTATTCATAAATTTCCCTTAAATAAATGCAATTATACAAGACGAACAGCGACCCCCAACCCAGGTGGCGGCAAAAGACTGGCTTTGTCCCTTCGTTGGACAGAGTAACGGCTTGTGAGTGTCAGATCTTAAGATCTTAGACAGAATATTGGCGTTCTAAGGCTTTGGAAACTAGGGGTTCAAAGGCCAGCAAAGTGGCTATATGTCACACCCCAAACCACCCCCTGGGAGGATTAGGTAGGTGACCCGAATTGCATAATGGCAATCCGCCAAACCCCATGGATCTAGAAGCAGTTATTACATTCACCAGCCCACATTCATCACTTTACCATAACCAAGATCAGAGTGCTGCAGATAAACTATAATTTTAATAACAAAAGAGAAAACGTAGCAATACGAGAATGATGGTGATATATATATATATACATAAAAGGGTTTTGAAACATTCCCTCCCAGATACAACCCACGACTGAAAGATAAAGTTGACAAAGCCAAAAGGAATTACATACATATATATATATATATATACAGGGTGAGATAACTCGACCCCAAAAAGAAAAGAAAACTAAAACTGCACCACAAGCAAGACGGGGATAAACTCCTAACAAAAACAAAAAGGTGTCCCCAAGACAAAAAGCATCGAGTACACTCCTCAACGGTCTTCATCAATGACCCCCGAGAATGCACGCATCATCAGCACGACCTCCATCGGGGTTCACACCAATATCATCATAATAACCAGGGCTCTCTTCCTCGTAATGAGCCTCCATACCATAGCAGCATCCACCTGCAGAATCATCTAGAAGAAAACATACATAACAGAGTGTGAGCCCCACTGAGCTCGTGAGCAAAACATATCATCATGCATGCACATGCAACAACACTCCACATGATCCTACATGATATGCAAGTCCAGATTAATTATTAGCCACCTAACAATAGAGCTAAGTCAGGTTAGTGCTACTAAAATCCCCAATACATGTATCCCTGGTGTGGGCTTGGTTACGCCTTCAATCGATACACCCATTGAGTTGTCGGAGAGGATCAGCCGGCTCCAGCATCTCCCTACCCAGGTCAGCCCGACCGGCCCTCTAGATTAACTCCTATGAGGTAACCGACTCAATATCAATTCACCAAACCGGTGCATAATCATCATATGTGGCATTCCGCCAAAAAAATTCACATTTCGGTGCTTCCGAAGCTTATAGCCCGGCCTCATTTCCAAGCCGACTACGACATCTAGACTAACATTCATAACCATCAGATAAGAATCACAGTGTTGATCAACAGACAATCAATGTGTAGTAATTTGAGTAATTGAACAGAATTTAAATAACACAGCATTAATAAATTAAGAATTTTAGTTGTCAGCATAGCAATACAGTTACACATGCATATATGACAATACTTCACTCACCTAGGTCTGGTTCTAAGAACTCAGTTGCAAATTTAGTTCCGGCTGCAGTATGGCTATAGGACTCGAGCGCGGGATCAAGTCCTACATATAAATCAGAATTTGTCATTTTAATATTCCAACCTATTTCTGGAGGTCCTAGGGTTGATCTAAGCTCACTGGGTTGACTCGGTGTACAGTTGGTCTTCACTTGGAGTTCTCTAGGCCTTGCACTGGGCCTTAGGCCTATGTCCCAGTGCATCATCCAGAGATGGTGGCCTAGGGGCAAAATGGTCATTTATAGTATTGGTACCTGACCCTAGGTTACAATAGGCTTACAGGGCTGTCCCCAACTTAATAGTATTACAGGACCAATCATAGGCAGGGTTTCCAAGTCCTACGGGGCCCACTTGGGTTTCAAAGCATTTATTCATATGAACAGATATGGGAAAGGGCATTAAGGTCATTTTCTACCTTCCCACACAGTAACATGGCAAATGGGTGAGGTCCCCCAAGTCAAAGCACCAAAATAGCAACATTCCATTCACTGGGCGATGTCTCTGGGTGATGTCTACATCGCCCAAAGATTTCATAAACAAAATCTGGCTGAGTTTCCAAGGTTGCTGACCATGGGCAGTGACCAAACCTTTCCCCCAAGCATGTTAGGGTATCATGTACCCCCAGGGGTGATCTTCACTCTGGTCCAAGTGGATTTTCAACTGGGCCCACCACTTGGCTGCCAGAGGCTACCTAGACAGCCCAGTGAATAGTAACCACAATTTCTTCAACTTCCCAGACTTGGTTTCAGTCACATGCAAGGTTGATTACAGGTATAATACACTGATTCAAGCCTGCTACCACTTAGGGTTTGGTCCCATGCAGTCAGAACAAAGATTCAGGGCTCCAAACAACCAGCTATCAGTGTAACTAGGCAGTGCAGCCATGCACAACCAGGTTTCGGTTCTCAGATTAGCAAAACAGGTATGAACATCAATGTAAAACACTCAGATCTTCCATGCATCATGTTTGCAAGGTAGATCTGAGGTAGTACCTGGCAGGTCCCAACTGTTCTGGGCTGCCAGAGGTCACAAACTTATCAAAATACCAAGGAATCAAGTAGGGAACAACAGCAGTACATGAACAGTAGGTTAGAGGTTAAATTTTATACCTACACAGGTCTATGGCTGCTCGAATCCAGGCTTTGGATGCAAGGCTACCTCCCCTCTCTTCCTTCTTCTCTTTCTTCTTCTTCTTCCTCTCTTTTCTTTCTTCTTTTCTCTCCCACGATTTGAACAGTACCAAAAGCTCTAAAATGAGCTAAGGTACACCTATTTATAGGCCCAGCCTGACTAAGGCCTATTTGGCTGCTAAGGTCCATTTCCAGAATGCATTTTTTACTGTATTCTTAGCCATTCTGGGCACACTAGTGGGGTCCACAGTGGTCCAGGGGTATGAGGTGGTCCCTCAAACTCCCCTCAACCTATGGAGGGTGCCCATGTCCAATATGGGTGGTCCCCACAAATCAAATCATTAAAATAATGCTATTTTACACTATGGGCGATGTCTTTGGGTGAAGTCTGCATTGCCCATAGAATTTAGCAAGGCTGAAACTCGGTGGGCTTGCACAGGGGTTTGACCCAAGGTCAGGGCCTTGGACCCACATGCCTTTTAGAGCCTTTTACACACATTTCTAGGGGTGGGTCCCACAGATGTGAAGAGAAGAGAGAATACCTGGAATCCAGGTAGTACATTATGCTATGAGTTGTGCAGTTGCAAGGGTCAGCTGTCCATCTTCTGACAGGTATGTAGGAAGACTTGCCAAGGATTTCTTCATCAATCTCAATCACTGGAGTTATACTCCATAGTGTGCTTGGATGCCATTCCCATGAAGCTTCTTCTATCGGATTGTTTCCCCATCAAACTTTTACAAAGGCGATTGTGCGGTTACAGAGGTTATGCTCCTTTCTATCCAATATCTCCGTAGGTTGCTCTTCGTAGGTCATATCCACATCCAACAATTTAGGTTCAGTTGATAATACATGCATCGGGTTATTGATGTACTTTCTTAACATCGACACATGGAAAACATCATGGATGCCCAACAAAGATGGTGGTAATGCCAGTCGATATACTACGGGTCCCACTTTGTTAAGAATTTCATATGGACCAATGAATCTCGGGCTCAACTTACCCATCTTGTTGAAGTGTAGCAATCCCTTTGCTAGAGATACTCGAAGGAATACCTTGTCCCCTACTTCAAATTCAATGTCTTTCCTTCGATTATCCGTATTGTGAATTCACCTAGAGGGGGGGGGGAATAGGTGAAGATAGGGAAATATAAAAACTTATGCGAAAATTAAAATCAATCACCAATGTAAAGACAATCAATAAACAAGCAATAATTAGAAGAGTGACACAAGGGATTTATAGTGGTTCGGCCAACATGTGCCTACATCCACTCCTCTCACCTTAGAGAGAATCTCACTAAAACAAATCTTGAGTGAGAGCAAGAGAACTCGTACAAATCTTAATTAAGAGCATGAGAACTTGTACAAATCTTGATTAAGGCCTATGTCCCGGTGCATCATCCAGGGATTGTGGCCTAGGGGCAAAATGGTCATTTATAGTATTGGTACCTGACCCTAGGTTACAATAGGCTTATAGGGCTATCCCCAACTTGACAATACTGTAGGACCAATCATAGGCAGGGTTTCCAAGTCCTACGAGGCCCACTTGGGTTCCTAAGCATTTATTCATATGAACAGATATGGGAAAGGGCATTAAGGTCATTTTCCACCTCCCACACAGTTACATGCCCTATGGGTGAGGTCCCCCAAGTCAAAGCATCAAAACAGTAACATTCCATTCACTGGGCGATGTCTCTGGGTGATGTCTGCATCACCCAAAGATTTCAAAAACCAAATCTGGCTGAGTTTCCAAGGTTGCTGACCATGGGCAGTGACCAAACCTTTCCCCCATGCATGTTAGGGTATCATGTACCCCTAGGGGTAATCTTCACTCTGGTCCAAGTGGATTTTCAACTGGGCCCACCACTTGGCTGCCAAAGGCTGCCCAAACAGCCTAGTAAATAGTAATCACGATTTCTCCAACTTCCCAGACTTGGTTTCAGTCACATGCAAGGTTGATTACAGGTATAATACACTGATTCAAGTCTGCTACAACTTAGGGTTTGGTCCCATACAGTCAGGACAAAGATTCCAAGCTCCAAACAGACAGCTATGAGTGTAACTAGGCAGTGCTGCCATGCACAACCAGGTTTTGGTTCTCAGATTAGCAAAATAGGTATGAACATCAATGTAAAACACTCAGATCTTACATGCATCATGTTTGCATGGTAGATCTGAGGTAGTACCTGGCAGTTCCCAGCTATTCTGGGCTGCTAGAGGTCAGAAACTCATCAAAATACCAAGGAATCATGTAGGGAATAGCAGCAGTACATGAACAAGAAGTTAGAGGTTAAATTTTATACCTGCACAGGTCTATGGTGCTCGAATCCAGGCTTTGGATGTAAGGCTGCCTCCCCTCTCTCCCTTCTTCTCTTTCTTCTTCTTCTTCCTCTCTTTTCTCTCTTTTCTTTCTTCTTTTCTCTCCCACGATTTGAACAATACCAAGAGCTCTAAAATGAGCTGAGGTATAGCTATTTATAGACCCAGCCTGACTAAGGCCTATTTGGCTGCTAAGGTCCATTTCCAAAATGCATTTTTGACTGCATTCTCAGCCATTCTGGGCACACTGGTGGGGTCCACAGTGGTCCAGGGGTATGAGGTGGTCCCTTAAACTCCCCTCAACCTGTGGAGGGTGCCCATGTCCAATATGGGTGGTCCCCACAAATCAAATCATTAAAATAATGTTGTTTTGCAATTTGGGCGATGGCTCTAGGTGATGTCTGCATCGCCCAGAGAATTCAGCAAGGCTGAAACTCGGTGGGCTTGCACAGGGGTTTGACCCAAGGTCAGGGCCTTGTACCCACATGCCTTTTAGGGCCTTTTACACACATTTGTAGGGGTGGGTCCCACAGATGTGAGAAGGAGAGAGAATACCTGGAATCCAGGCAGTACATTATGCTATGAGCTGTGCAGTTGCAAGGGTCAGCTGTCCATCTTCTGACAGGTATGTAGGAAGACTTGCCTAGGGTTTCTTCATCAATCTCAATCACTGGAGTTATACTCCACAGTGTGCTTGGATCCCATGTCTGAAGTTCCTGTCCTTCAGTCAAGATTCCAGTCAGTCAGGGGCAGGGTTTAACATTTCTCCCCACCTTACAAAAATTTCATCCTCAAAATTTGCTTACCGTACAATTCGAAGAGTTGAGGATACTTTTCCTTCATTTCTTCTTCAAGTTCCCATGAAGCTTCTTCTATCAGATTGTTTCCCCATCGAAATTTTACAAAGGCGATTGTGCGGTTACGGAGGTTATGCTCCTTTCTGTCCAATATCTCTATAGGTTGCTCTTCGTAGGTCATATCCACATCCAACTGTTCAGGTTCAGTTGATAATACATTCGCTGGGTTGTTGATGTACTTCCTTAACATCAACACATGGAAAACATCATGGAAGCCCAAAAAAGATTGTGGTAATGCCAGTCGATACGGGTGCCACTTTGTTAAGAATTTCATATGGACCAATGAATCTCGGGCTCAACTTATCCTTCTTGTTGAAACGTAGCAATCCCTTTGTTGGAGATACTCGAAGGAATACCTTGTCCACAACTTCAAATTAATGTCTTTCCTTCGATTATCCGCATTGTGAATTCACCTAGAGGGGGGGGGGAATAGGTGAAGGTAGGAAAATATAAAAACTTATGCGGAAATTTAAATCAATCATCAATGTAAAGACAATCAATAAACAAGCAATAATTAGAAGAAAGACACAAGAGATTTATAGTGGTTCAGCCAACACGTACCTACGTCCATTCCTCTCACCTTAGAGAGAATTTCACTAAAATAAATCTTGAGTGAGAGCAAGAGAACTCGTACAAATCTTGATTAAGAGCAAGAGAACTCGTACAAATCTTGATTAAGGCCTATGTCCCAGTGCATTATCCAGAGATGGTGGCCTAGGGGCAAAATGGTCATTTACAGTATTGGTACCTGACCCTAGGTTACAATAGGCTTACAGGGCTATCCCCAACTTGACAGTACTGCAGGACCAATCATAGGCAGGGTTTCCAAGTACTGTGGGGCCCACTTGGGTTCCCAAGCATTTATTCATATGAACAGATATGGGAAAGGCCATTAAGGTCATTTTCCACCTTTTGACACAGTTACATGGCCAATGGCTGAGGTCCCCCAAGTCAGAGCATCAAAATAGCAACATTCTATTCACTGGATGATATCTCTGTGTGATGTCTGTGCATCACCTAGTGCATCGCCCAAAGATTTCAAAAATAAAATCTGGCTGAGTTTCCAAGGTTGCTGACCATGGGTAGTGACCAAACCATTCCCCCATGCATGTTAGGGTATCATGTACCCCCAGGGGTGATCTTCACTTTGGTCCAAGTGGATTTTTAACTAGGCCCACCACTTGGCTACCAGAGGCTACCCAGACAACCTAGTAAATAGTAACCATAATTTCTCCAACTTCCCAGACTTGGTTTCAGTCACATGCAAGGTTGTTTACAGGTATAATACACTGATTCAAGTCTGCTACCACTTAGGGTTTGGTCCCATTCAGTCAGGACAAAGATTTTGGGCTCCAAACAGCCAGCTATCAGTGTAACTGGGCAGTGCAGCCATGCCCAACCAGGTTTTGGTTCTCAGATTAGCAAAATAGGTATGAACATCAATGTAAAACACTCAGATCTTCCATGCATCATGTTTACATGGTAGATCTGAGGTAGTACCTGGCAGTTCCCAGATGTTCTGGGCTGTCAGAGGTCAGAAACTCATCAAAATACCAAGGAATCAAGTAGGGAACAGCAGCAGTACATGAACAGCAGGTTAGAGGTTAAATTTTATACCTGCACAAGTCTATGGCTGCTCAAATCCAGGCTTTGGATGCAAGGCTACCTCCCCTCTCTTCCTTCTTCTCTTTCTTCTTCTTCTTCCTCTCTTTTCTTTCTTCTTTTCTCTCCCACGATTTGAACAGTACCAAGAGCTCTAAAATGAGCTGAGGTACACCTATTTATAGGCCCAGCCTGACTAAGGCCTATTTGGCTGCTAAGGTCCATTTCCAGAATGCATTTTTTACTGCATTCTTAACCATTCTAGGTACACTAGTGGGGTCCACAGTGGTCTAGGGGTATGAGGTGATCCCTTAGACTCCCCTCAACCTATGGAGGGTGCCCATGTCCAATATGGGTGGTCCCCACAAATCAAATCATTAAAATAATGCTATTTTGCACTCTGGGCGATGTCTCTGGGTGATGTCTGCATCGCCCAGAGAATTCAGCAAGGCTGAAACTCTGTGGGCTTGCACAAGGGTTTGACCCAAGGTCAGGGCCTTGTACCCACATGCCTTTTAGGGCCTTTTATACCCATTTACAAGGTGGGTCCCACAGATGTGAAGAGGAGAGAGAATACCTAGAATCCAGGTAGTACATTATGCTATGAGCTATGCAGTTGCAAGGGTCAGCTGTCCATCTTCTGACAGGTATGTAGGAAGACTTGCCCAGGGTTTCTTCATCAATCTCAATCACTGGAGTTATACTCCACAGTGTGCTTGGATTCCATGTCTGAAGTTCCTATCCTTCAGTCAAGATTGCAGTCAGTTAGGGGCAGGGTTTCACATTTCTCCCCACCTTACAAAAATTTCGTCGTTGAAATTTTCTTACCTTGCAATTCGAAGAGTTGAGGATACTTTTCTGTCATTTCTTCTTCACGTTCCCATGAAGCTTCTGCTATCAGATTGTTTCCCCATCAAACTTTTACAAAGGCAACTATGTGGTTACGGAGGTTATGCTCCTTTCTATCCAATATCTCCGTAGGTTACTCTTCGTAGGTCATATCCACGTCCGACTGTTCAGGTTCAGTTGATAATATATGCATCAGGTTGTTGATGTACTTTCTTAACATCGACACATGGAAAACATCATGGACACCTAACAAAGATGGTGGTAATGCCAATCAATGTGCTACAGGTCCCACTTTGTTAAGAATTTCATATGGACCAATAAATCTCGGGCTCAACTTACCCTTCTTGTTGAAACGTAGCAATCCCTTTATTGGAGACACTCGGAGGAATACCTTGTCCCCGACTTCAAATTCAATATCTTTCCTTTGATTATCCGCATTGTGAATTCACCTAGAGTGGGGGGAAATAGGTGAGGGTAGGGAAATATAAAAACTTATGTAGAAATTAAAATCAATCACCAATGTAAAGACAATCAATGAACAAGCAATAATTAGAAGAGTGACACAAGAGATTTATAGTGGTTCGGCCAACATGTACCTACATCCACTCCTCTCACCTTAGAGAGAATTTCACTAAAACAAATCTTGAGTGAGAGCAAGAGAACTCGTACAAATCTTGATTAAGAGCAAGATAACTGAACTACTCTTGATTTCGAGCAAGAGGACTCAACCAATCTTGATTCCGAGCAAGAGGACTCACTACTCTTGATTCCAAGCAAGAGGACTCAATTAAAACATAAAGTAAAAACTACTAGGAAAATGGTTACCTCAACCTTAGTAGGAGTGTATGCTACCTTCCACCCTTGGAGCTTGAAGCTAGATGAGGTTGAGGAGCCTGAGTGTGTGAGCTTGTGATAATTGGATGCTTGAATGCTCACTTAGGCTATTGCAATTAGAGCTTGTGATGAAGTCTCTTAATGATGATTATTAGTAGTCATTAGAGCCTTAAACAAGTGGGTATTTATACGCTAGATAGCTCTAATCAATTAGGAATCTATTTCAAGATCAGATTCCAAAAGCCATAAATAATCCGGTATACTGGATTCCAATCCAGTATGCCGGATCACCTAATTTCCTTATTGAACAAAGAAATAATGGACAAAAGATAATAGTATTATATTGATCCGGTATGCTGGATTACAATCTGGCATGGGCTGGAAGGCTACTGTGAGCAATTTCCTGAGATTGCAACACAGATCCGGTATGCCGTTTCATGATCCGGTATGCTGGATTTTTAAATTTCTGCTAAAATTTGTTAAGTCCTTTATTGGACTTACATGAATGATTCCAATTGGGTTTGGTCACATGGATTGGGTTTAATTTAAACCTCCTAAAGTCCATCTAAATGAATGTATGCAAGTGTGTGCAATACATTAATTGTGACTATAAACATGATATAACATGATACAAGAATAAACAAGTTCTTGAGGTCTTGTATCTCAAAGAATTGCTTGAATAGAAGTCTTGAAAGTAGTCCTTCACTTCACAACATTCTTTTGAAATCTTTATCTTAGTGCATCAAGCTTTTACATGCTCCCCCTTACTTGATGCTCATCTCTTATGAAATCTCTCTATACAATATAACATAGGTTAGTACAACTAACTTATTTGTTATCATCAAAACCATAATGGGTGATGTGTGGAATTTACCCCAACACGCATAAATTTTTTCCTTGACTGGGCTGCCTTAATCTTCTCTCTTATGACATCCACCTTATCACAGGTTGCTTGTATCATCTCTGGCCCGAGATATTTTCGTTCACCAACTTCATCCCAATATAGCGGAGTTCGACATCTCCATCCATAAAGAGCTTCGAATGGTGCCAGGCCAATGGTGGAGTGATAACTATTATTGTATGCAAATTCCACCAAGGGTATGTGAGCATCCCAACTATTGTTCATTTCCAAAACACAGGCTCAGAGCATATCCTCCAGAGTCTGGATAGTTCTTTTTGATTGTTCGTTCGTCTGCAGATGGAAAGCTGTACTAAGATTCAGTTGAGATCCTAATGTCTTTTGTAAACTTCTCCAAAAGCTTGAGGTAAATCGAGGATCTCTGTCAGACACAATACTGACAGGCACGCCATGTAAGCAGACTATATTTTCTATGTATAATTGGGAAAGCTTCTCCATAGAATAACTTATCTTGATTGGTATAAAGTGAGCTGCCTTTGTCAGTCCATCTACAATCACCCAAATCACGTTCATGCCCTTCCTGGTGTTGGGTAGATTTGTCATGAAATCCATAGTAATCCTTTCCCACTTCCATTCAGGTATAGGAAGTGGCTGTAATAATCCATATGGTCGGTGTCTCTCTACTTTTGTCAATTGACAAGTGAGGCACTTGGACATGTATATTGCTATGGTTTCTTTCATTCCCATCCACCAGTAATACTTCTTCAAGTCCTTGTACATCTTCGTACTTTCGGGGTGGATTGGGTAGGGTGAGCGGTGCGCCTCTTTAAGGATTTGGTCTTGGACATCATAGTCATCAGGCACGCACAATCTATCTAGAAACTTTAATGCACCATCATGAGGTAATGAAGAATCTGGGTCCTTATGGACTCCTTTTTGTACTTCCCAAATAATCTTGGCCAGCTCGAGGTCCAATGGTTGCTTCACAATTATCTCTTCCTGTATCGATGACTATAGATCCATAGCTGCTAATTGTATAGCTGTTCCTTTGATTATGAGTTCCAGATCAAGCTTTCGAGCTTCTTCATATAACTGTTCGCTTACAACCAAGGAAGTGAGAGATGCTGTCTGAGATTTTCTACTTGACGCATCTGCAACAACGTTGGCCTTACCAGGGTGGTACTGGATTTCACAATCATAATCCTTCACCAGTTCTAACCACCACCTCTGTCTCATATTCAGCTCCTTTTGGGTGAAGAAATACTTCAGACTTTTGTGATCGCTGAAGATTTCACTCTTCTCACCGTATAGGTAATACTGCCATATCTTTAATGCAAAAACTACCACTGCCAATTCTAAATCATGAGTGGGGTAGTTCTTTTCATGTTCCTTCAATTGTCTTGAGGCGTAGGTGACCACTTTACCTTTCTGCATGAGGACACCCAATCCTATCCTGGATGCGTCAGTATATACTACCATTCCTCCGGTGCGGTCCGAAATGGTCAAGACTGGAGCTGTTACCAATCGGTTCCTCAATTCCTGAAAACTTTTCTCGCATGCTTCATTCCATTCAAATTTGGTGCCCTTCTTTGTAAGTTTTGTCATGGGTGCCAAAATTCGTGAGAAATTCTCAATAAACCGTCGGTAATATCCGATCAATCCTAAGAAACTTCAGATCTCAGTGGCACTCTTCAGAGTCTCCTACTCGAGAATCACTTTCACCTTTCCTGGGTCTACTTTAATGTCGTCCTTAGTGACGATGTGTCCCAAGAATCCAATTTGATAAAGCCAGAATTTACATTTACTGAACTTGGTGTAAAGTTGGTGTTCCCGCAACCGCTGCAACACAAAAGTAAGGTGTCAAGCGTGTTCTTCTTCACTCTTAGAGTATACCAGAATGTCATCAATAAACATAATGACGAACTTATCCAACACGTCATGGAATACCCTGTTCATCATGTCCATGAACGCTGCTGGGGCTTTGGTTAACCTAAATGACAAAACTAGGAATTCGTAATGTCCGTATCGAGTTCGGAATGCCATTTTATGTATATCACTGCTCTTGATCTTCAGTTGATGGTATCCCGACCTAAGATCAATTTTGGAGAAAACTCTTGCTCCTTGTAGCTTATCAAATAGGTCATCGATGCATGGCAACGGATATCGATTCTTGATGGTTAGCTTATTCAACTCGCGGTAGTCGATACACAGCTGCATACTACCATCCTTCTTTTTCACGAATAGCACGGGTGCTCTACAGGGTGATACGCTGGGTCGTATAAATCCCTCCTTCAGCAGGTCTTAAAGTTGAATCTGCAACTCCTTCAGTTCGATTGGCACCATCTGATATGGTGCCTTGGGTGCCGGTGCTGCACCAGGAACTAGATCAATCGCGAACTCTATGTCGTGGTCAGGCGGTAGTTGAGTCAGATCTTCTGGAAGAACATTAGGAAACTCTTTGACGACGTCAAGTTCCTCCAAGGGTTTTATCTTTGTCTCCGTATCTATCACAGTGGCCAAAAAGCCTTGGCATCCTTCGTCTATCAACCTTCGCACCTGGAGGGCAGATAAGGTTATCTTTCTGGGTTTCCTTCTTGGTTTATTCTGATAAGTGAAAATTGACCCATCTTCCAACTTAAACACTATCTTCTTCTCCGCACACATGACGGTTGCGCCATAAGCGGACAACCAATCCATGCCTAGTATCACGTCAAAGTCCTTCATATCAAACTTTATCAATCATGCGGTTAGATGCTTCCCACAAATCTTAATCTGGTAGGGGTCATATACTTCTTTCAAACTCACTACAAACTCGTGCCCGGTGTCTCTCGGTTGATCTTTCATCCTACTCGCAAAAGTGGTAGAAACAAAAGAGTGGGATGCGCTTGAGTCGAATAATACTCATGTAGGTATGGTTGAGACACTCAGGGTACCTAGGGTTCGTATATAATTTAGGTCACAAGAAGTAAACCAGTTATTCTCTATAATTTAGTAGTGTTCAGCAATCTTACCTGTCAATACATCGGGGTTTGCCTCAGCTTCTTCATTCGTCATCCTGAACACCTTTCCTCGCATCCGATTGTCCCATGGCTGAAAGGGTCTAGCGTAGGGCTGATTCGGCGAGTTGTTGCTATACCCACGCGATCTACATTCCTTAGCCATGTGCCCTTCCTTATTGCACACATAACACTTATAGGATGGAACACCAGGTGTTGAGGCTGGGCTCACTTAACTTGTAGCTGGTCGGGCTGGCAAAGCTGCTGTTGTCGCTTAACTCGTAGTCGATTGTGCAGGTCGATTGAAAGCGGGGCGGAAAGGATTCTGGCCCACGTTTGGCCTACAATACGAAGTTGGATTAGGGCTTGAACTTGTTCGTTGATAAGCTTTATTTGGCCATAAAAAGTTTGAAAGTTATTTGGCCTTTTGTTCAACCCAGGCGACGTCATAGCCTTCTCTTTTTCTTTTTCTTTAAACCTGTCTTCCATCGTCTTCGCCTTGTCGACCATCTGAGCATAGTCCCGGATGTCCATAATTGACAATACTGATCCAATCTCAGTTTTGAGTCCTTTCTCAAACTTCTTTGCCTTACTAACTTCCCCTTTCAGGTGCTCTGGAGCAAAATGGAACAGGTCTTCAAACCGCTGTTGATAGTCCAACACCGACTTGGTCCCTTGCACCAGTGCGGTGAACTCAGCTTCCTTCCTGTCCCTGAAGCTCTCTGGGAAGTAGTTCTTAAAGAAAACTTCTTTAAATTGCTCCCACGTGGGATTCGGGTGAGTGGCTTTCAAATTGGGCTTAGTAGGCTTCCACCAAGCTTCAACCTCATTTTGTAACTGATAACCCACACAAATCAGCTTCTATGCGTCTGTGCATTCGAGTACTTCAAATGCCTTCTCTAGGGTGCTAATCCACCATTCCGGCTGCATTACCTCGGAAATTATTTTGGAAAATGCAGGTGGTTGGAGTTTCTTGAATCTCTCCATGACCTTGGCGGTAGAGTTTTCCACTAAGTGTTGAGGCATAGGTGGTGGAAATAGTACAGGCCGGTTGGGTGGTGGTGGCGGTGCCGCACGCTCATGCATCATGGTTGCAAACTGCATAGACATCTGACCAAGCAATTCTTGTTGTTGTTGCATGGTCCGCATCATAGTAGTCATGGATGCAGTTACATCGCCAGCTGCCACATTCAGCTGAGGTGCTGCAGCAATGGCTTGTGCAGCCGCTGGTGCCTTGGACGAAGCAGCTAATGCTTCAAAATTTTGAGCCTCAGTCCCATTTGGCAATTCAACCTCCGGTATAACACGAGGTTGTTTTCCCTTATGACTACCACGTGAGCTTCTTCTTGTGTTGACCATTGTTACTTCTCCGAAAAGAGGAGCATGTTCAATATTCCAATATTGTTCATCGGGGTCAACAATTTAACTCCTAGGTAGTGCATGTACAAACCTAGTCCATAGTCCCAGTGAATTTCATAAGTCGCACCAGTACGGTATATTGTTAGATATGTCTTCTTTGTTTGTTATGAGGTGTTTCCTTCATTTATTGTGTTCTGTTTCTTAAACATTTTATATAATGATAAGCTATGCATGACACTATATGAGAGACTTCAAATTTTTGAATAAAAGTCTTTTAATTATTTACCTGGTCTAACAGGTAAGTAATTCCAGTTTCCTTCCAGTCATAAATTCCATCCCAAGCAGGTACTCTATATCAGCTTTAACTTCCTCGGCTAAGGACAGATAGATCTCTCGTTCCCCTGGTCCACTAATAGCAGCAAGGGCTAGATAAAAGTCCAACCGATTCTCAGCTCGGGGTAGTACTAGTCGTATCCGTCTCAGTCTCTCTCGTAACTGTCTAATATAGATCATGATGCTGGGGTCTCCAGCCTTAGCTGAGGTAATGGGTCCTGTCATAAAAAAAAAAAAAAAGGTTCTAAGCATTAGGTTATACTTAATTAAAAGAATTAAGTACATGTCTACTGGAACTTAAATAACTAAAAGCAATAAAAATATAATTGGGTTGGATCGAGGTACCTTAGCGTCTAAAAGCTCAGTTTGACTAAACAACCTATCAGATCCTAATCTTGGCTAACCTAGGCTGTGGGTATGGTAAAATCTATGCTCACTACACGTCATAAATTCATATTATAACATACCTACATATCCATGTTCGGATTTGCATAGCATCACACCACTCAGTTTATACATCACAGTATAAAGCACATAGTCCTACTTATTTACACATACATTATTTCTTATGGATATATATATATATATATCTATTATTAGATACTTGAATTAAACACGAAAGTAAGGAATTCCCATTTCCATGTGTTTTACTAAAAATTCCTAAGTAGGAGTCGTATTCCCCTAGCTAGATTATTTGCTACAATGGTGTTTATTTAATTAGTTAATTTAATTAATTGTTATATATATTATTTTTTTCTTTTCTTTCCCATTATGATTATTTTGTGAAAATTCATATTTCCATGTTTATTGAAGTTATTTTAGGTAATACTAAACTTTCTATGTGTTAAAACATAAAAACAGTAGAAATATAATCATTGGACGATGTCTCTGGGCGTTGGATGCATCGTCCAGTGCCATCATCTAGAGAATCAGTGCGCAGGTATAACAGTCCGAGAGGGGCCCATTTTATTCCATTCTTTTCCTAAACCTCTCTAAACACCTAGGGCAGCTCTTTGGAGGGTAGTGTGACCATTTCCACACCAAATCCTCACATTTCCTCAGGTATTTTACGAATCCACGCAAGCTTCGGTAAGATTTCTTGGTTATTTTTACTACTTTAGATCTTTTCTTGTTTTCTTCTTGTTCTAGCTAGGGTTTTAGCAATTTCCTTTTCCCTAACCACTCCTTTTCTTCTTTCTTTGTAGCCTAATGTCTACAAGCCATCGTACGACTAGGAAATCCGTAGCCCGCAAGAGGTTACGATCTGAGAGCGAACATTCTTCCTCCTCTACGATGCCACCTTCTTCACCTAGGGACGATTCTTCATCGGAGGAGCCCGAGTTTGACTAATTTCTCATCTCTAGGTATGAACATTTCAAGGAGTGGGACAAGTTTAGGTCCTTAAAAATTGTGAATGGCCGGGTGGTACAGGTGGATGACTTCCATCAGTAGAGTCTGTTTACAAGGTTCAACACTTTGGGTTGGGCCTCTATGTTGACACCCACAGAACATTGTTATCCCAACTTGGTTTGATACTTCTATTTTAATTTAGTGCCATTTGGGGCACAAGAGTTTGGAATAGAGAGCAGAGTGAAGGGAGTGGATATTAGGTTGACCACTACAGGGATCCTGGGGTTGCCCAACACTAGGGAGAGGTGCTATTACAAACTCCGAGTTGATATTTTAGAGATGTTTTCTTAGGAGACCAGAAGAAGGGTCTTCAAGGCATTGACTAGGTCTGAGAGCACACCCAAGTCAGAGGCTTCTTACAAGCCCAGTGCTTGCATCATTAGTAGGTGTGTGACCTACAACATCTACCCCAAGGGCGAAAACAGGGGTAGTATTTCTATGCTGAGAGCTTATATTACTTACTGCCTATTGGGAGCGGGCAGAGGAGGTCCAGTGATAAACCTCCCATACTTGCTGCTTCAGGTTATGTTATATCATGCACAGAACCCCTCTGATGGGAACCTTCCATATGGGAAGTTCCTTACCTTAGTCTTTCGACACTTCGAGGTTCCTTTGGCGGGTGAGTATGTGGAGAGGGATAGATCCAAGCCCATTGACAAGACCTTAATTTTGAAGATGAAAGTGCCAGGGGTGATCCACAGGAGGAGGAGCAGATGGAGGGGCAGGATGATGAGGAGCTAGGAGACGAGGGACTAGGAGAGATGCAGGGTGACATTCAGGGTGAGGAGCAGGGTGACTTCGAGGGCATTGGTACTCAGTTCACGGAATTGCCTGCTTATGAGGCGATCGATGCTACTAGCTTGCATGTGCTAGAGCCATTGGAGTGGGCTTAGGTGATGTCACAGTTCCAGGGTCTCAGCACTTAATTTTCTGACATGTCGACTAGGATGGACCAGGGCTTCTCATCTTTGGAGAGCAGAGTGGGATCTGTAGAGCAGTGACTGGACATTTGGGATAGATTCTACCATGTTGACTCTCACCAGCCTTATCCTCCACCGAGCGACTTACCTCCATCAGAGTAGTTCTTTCAGCCAGCCTTTGGCTATCTGCTACGTGGTCCAGACTTATCACATTTCCCCCTTTTTTTTTAAAACTTATGTATTTATTTTCTTTTTGTTTGAGATGTATGTAGTTTTTTTTTTTTTTTTCAGCTTATGTAAATATTTGAAGGTAGTACTATCAGTCAAAGCTTATGTAGTGGCTCGGCCACAATTGTCTTTAAATTAATGGAAATATTGCATATTTGTCTTTTAATTACTTCTACCTCCTCTGTAGCTTTTTCTTGATTACATGTTTTAATGTTGGTAACTTATTAGACCTAGCCTGCATCCCATGAATGTAAGAAGAGCCTAACGCTCTGATACCAAGCTCTGTCACACCCCAAACCACCCCCTGGGAGGATTAGGTAGGTGACCCGAATTGCATAACGGCAATCTGCCAAACCCTATGGATCTAGAAGCAGTTATTACATTCACGGTCCCACATTCATCACTTCACCATAAGTAAGATCAGAGTGCTGCAGATAAACTACAATTATAATAACAAAAGAGAAAGCGTAGCAATACGGGAATGATGGTGATATATGTATATACATAAAAGGGTTTTGAAACATTCCCTCCCAAATACAACCCACGACTGAAAGATAAAGGAGACAAAGCCAAAAGGAAATACATACATATATATATACAGGGTAAGATAACTCGACCCCAAAAAGAAAAGAAAACTAAAACTGCACCACAAGCAAGACGGGGATAAACTCCTAACAAAAACAAAAAGGAGTCCCCAAGACAAAAAGCATCAAGTACACTCCTCAACGGTCTTCATCAATGACCACCGAGAATGCACGCATCATCGGCACGACCTCCATCGGGGTCCACACCAATATCATCATAATAACTAGGGCTCTCTTCCTCGTAATGAGCCTCCATGCCACAGTGGCATCCACCTACAGAATCAACTAGAAGAAAACATATATAATAGAGTGTGAGCCCCACTGAGCTCGTGAGCAAAACATATCATCATGCATGCACATGCAACCACAATCCACATGATCCTACATGATATACAATTCCAGATTAATTATTAGCCACCTAAAAATACAGCTAAGTCAGGTTAGTGCTACTACAATCCCCAATACATGTATCCCTGGTGTGGGCTTGGTTACCCCTTCCCGCGATACACCCATTGAGTTGTCAGAGAGGACCAGTCGGCTCCAGCATCTAACTACCCAGGTTAGCCCGATTGACCCTCTGGATTAACTCCTGTGAGGTAACCGACTCAATATCAATTCACCAAACCGGTGCATAATCATCATATGTGACATTCCGCCAAAAAATTCACCTTTCGGTGCTTCCCAAGCTTATAGCCTGAGGCTTCTTGACAAATCTGCCCTGGGGCATCTCAACTATGTTAAGGCTTCCCGGCATAAACGCCTCTAGGATTTTATGGTAGTCCTCACAATTATCCAACACCTGAACCCTTGTTGGCAAGGGTGCGTAGCACGGGTGATGAAACTCTAGTCCCATGTCTATATGGCATCGTATGAGTCGGGTAGTGTCAACCGTATCCCATACTACGGGCTATGACCGGCCTCATTTCTAAGCTGACTATGGCATCTAGACTAACATTCACAACCATCTGATAAGAATCACAGTGTTGACCAACAAACAATCAATGTGTAGTAATTTGAGTAATTGAACAGAAATTAAATAACACAGCATTAATAAATTAAGAATTTTAGTTGCCGGCATAGCAATACAGTTACACATGCATATATGATAATACTTCACTCACCTGGGTCTGGTTCTAAGAACTTAGTTGCAAATTCAGTTCCGGCTGTAGTCTGGCTATAGGCCTCGAGCGCGGGATCAAATCCTAGACATAAATCAGAATTTGTCATTTTAGTATTCCAACCTATTTTTGGAGGTCCTAGGGTTGATCTACCCTCACTGGGTTGACTCGGTGTACAGTTGGTCTTCACTTGGAGTTCTCTGGGCCTTGCATTGGGCCTTAGGCCTATGTCCCAGTGCATCATCCAGAGATGGTAGCCTAGGGGCAAAATGGTCATTTAAAGTATTGGTACCTGACCCTAGGTTATAATAGGCTTACAGGGCTGTCCCCAACTTGACAGTACTGCAGGACCAATCATAGGCAGGGTTTCCAAGTCCTATGGGGCCCACTTGGGTTCCCAAGCATTTATTCGTATGAATAGATATGGGAAAGGGCATTTAGGTCATTTTCTACTTTCCCACACAGTTACATGGCCAATGGGTGAGGTCCCCCAAGTCAGAGCATCAAAACAACAACATTCCATTCACTGGGCAATGTCTTTGGGTGATGTCTGCATCGCCCAGAGATTTGAAAAACGAAATCTGGCTGAGTTTCCAAGGTTGCTGACCATGGGCAGTGACCAAAACTTTCCCCCATGCATGTTAGGGTATCATGTACCCCTAGGGGTGATCTTCACTCTAGTCCAAGTGGATTTTCAACTGGGCCCACCACTTGGCTACCAGAGGCTACCCAGACAGCCCAGTGAATAGTAACCACAATTTCTCTAACTTCCCAGACTTGGTTTCAGTCACATGCAAGGTTGATTATAGGTATAATACACTGATTCAAGTCTTCTACCACTTAGGGTTTGGTCCCATGCAGTCAGGACAAAGATTCAGGGCTCCAAACAGCCAGCTATCAGTGTAACTGGGCAGTGCAGCCATGCAGAACCAGGTTTCGATTCTCAGATTATCAAAATAGGTATGAACATCAATGTAAAACATTCAGATCTTCCATGCATCATGTTTGCATCGTAGATCTGAGGTAGTACCTGGCAGTTCCTAGCTGTTTTAGGCTGCCAGAGGTCAGAAACTCATCAAAATACCAAGGAATCAAGTAGGGAACAGCAGCAGTACATGAACAGTAGGTTAGAGGTTAAATTTTATACCTGCACAGGTCTATGGCTGCTCGAATCCAGGCTTTGGATGCAAGGCTGCCTCCCCTCTCTTCCTTCTTCTCTTTCTTCTTCTTCTTCCTCTCTTTTCTCTCTTTTCTTTCTTCTTTTCTCTCCCACGATTTGAACAATACCAAGAGCTCTAAAATGAGCTGAGGTACACCTATTTATAGACCCAGCCTGACTAAGGCTTATTTGGCTGCTAAGGTCCATTTCTATAATGCATTTTTGACTGCATTCTCAGCCATTCTGGGCACACTGGTGGGGTCCGCAGTGGTCCAGGGGTATGAGGTGGTCCCTCAGACTCCCCTCGACCTATGGAAAGTGCCCATGTCCAATATGGGTGGTCCCCATAAATCAAATCATTAAAATAATGCTGTTTTACACTCAGGGCGATGTCTCTGGGTGATGTCTGCATCGCCCAGAGAATTCAGCAAGGCTGAAACTCTGTGGGCTTGCATAGGGGTTTGACCCAAGGTCAGGGCCTTGGACCCACATGCATTTTAGGGCCTTTTACACACATTTCCAGGGTGGGTCCCACAGATGTGAAGAGGAGAGAGAATACCTGGAGTCCAAGTAGTACATTATGCTATGAGCTGTGCAGTTGCAAGGGTCAGCTGTCCATCTTCTGACAGGTATGTAGGAAGACTTGCCCAGGGTTTCTTCATCAATCTCAATCATTGGAGTGATGCTCCATAATGGGCTTGGATGCCATGTCTGAAGTTCCTGTCCTTCAGTCAAGATTCCAGTCAATCAGGGGCAGGGTTTGACACTATACCATGGGAGACTTCTCAGATTCAGGCAAAAAAGGGTTGATGAAGCCAAACTCAGATAGCCTAGACTTCGAAAAGAATGACAAGGCTCAAAGGCTCGAAATTAGGTCAGGGAAGAGCCTCGAAACAAGGAAACAAGGAAAAACTTGAAAATTGGAGCTCCGAGGGTGCCCCCTCTCCCACAAACTTGGATTTTTGCAAATGAGGGGGTGACCCCCTTTTTATAGGAAAATTTTGGGTTCGACGGCACCGTGGAAAATGTGCAATGCCGCTGTAGAGAAAAAATGGGAAAAGATCTGGATTTAATCGCCCACGGGGCCACATGGCAAGGCAGCGCCCTTGCAAGGTTGCACAAACTATTCAGGGCCATCAAGGGTTGATGTACGTATGATGTGTGCCCTATGGGGAGAGCAGGGATGTTTTTTGGGCTATCCAGTGTTTGACTAGTTGGTTTTTGAGGACATTACCAGTCATCTACGTCCGATTGTTGTCATCACTAGGGGGTGACAAAATTCAGTGTCTATAGTTTGCCCCTCTTTGGCCAAGGCCAATGCCAACAGCCGAAGGGTGAGGACAAAAGATCGCTTAATTTTATCTCCAGGAGCGTGCATCACTGCCACTTTGCTCATAGGTGGTGGAGTTAAATGATAAAACCGTGTTTCAACAAAACCATTCGGTAAGCAAAAATTGCCGTCACTTTGCTCATGGGTGATAAGTTTTTCACTGATAAAAACACTATTGGTAAACCACTCAGTAAATCCTTTAAGGTTCAGATGGCATTACCTAGGCATGTTCTTACCTGATAGGGCAGCATTTCTCGATTGGATTTCTCCCTGCCGTTCAAACAATGCTTGCCAGGATTCTGATCTTTGAACACTCCTCGATAGGATTTTCTCCTAGCATTCATACATTGCTTGTTGGAATTTTAATCTTTGGGCATTGCTCAGCCGGATTACTTCCTGGCATTCGAACTTTACTTGGTGGGATTCTGATCTAAAGTGGCGTTGCTCGCCTGTACTATGACTGGGTGATGATAGTGTACGATGAGACGACATCGTAACCAAAATTTTGAAAGTGTAACAATGAGGCAGCATTGCGACCAAATTTTTGAAAGTGCAACGATGAGATGACATCGTGATTGAATTTTTGGAAGTGTAACGATGAGATGGCATCGCAGCTAATGAAAGTGTAACGATGAGACAGCATCGCGACTGAATTTTTTAAAGTGTAATGATGAGATGGCATCGCAATCAAATTTTTAAAAGTGTAACGATGAGACGGCATCGCAACCAAATTTTTTAAAGTATAACGATGCGACAACATCATGGCTAAATTTTTGAAAGTGTAACAATGAGACAACATCGCGATCGAAGTTTTGAAAGTGTAACGATGAGATGGCATCGTGACCGAATTTTGAAAGTTTAATGATGAGACGGAATCGCGAGAAAATTTTTGAAAGTGTAATGATGAGTCAGCATCACCACCAAATTTTTGAAGTTGTAATGATGAGACGGCATCGTGACCAATTTTTTGAAAGTATAACGATGAGATGGAATCGCGACCCAATTTTTGAAAGTGTAACGAAGAGATGGAATCACGATTGAAATTTTGAAAGTATAGCGCTGAGATGGCATCGCGACCGAATTTTTGAAAGTGTAATGATGAGAAGGCATCACGATCAAATTTTGAAAGTGTAACGATGAGACGGCATATCGACTAAATTTTTTAAAGTGTAATGATGAGACAGCATCATGACCAAATTTGACCAAATTTTTGAAGATGTAACGATGAGATAGATTCGCGACCAAAAATTTAAAAGTGTAACGATGAGATGGCATCACGACCAAATTTTTGAAAGTGCAACGATGAGACGGTCGCGACCGAATTTTGAAAGTATAACGATGAGACGGCATCGTGACCAAATATTTTAAAGTGTAACAATGAGATGGCATTGCGATCGAATTTTGAAAGTGTAACGATGAGGCAGCATCGCGATCGAATTTTTTAAAGTGTAATGATGAGACAGCATCATGATCGAATTTTTGAAAGTGTATCGATGCGACGGCATCGTGATTGAACTTTGAAAGTGTAACAATGAGACGGCATAGCGACCGAATTTTTGAAAGTGTAATGATGAGACGGCATTGCGATCGAATTTTTGAAAGTGTAACGATGAGATGGCATCGCGACTGAATTTTTGACAGTCTAACAATAAAACAACATCGTGACCGAATTTTTGGAAAACAGGATGTTTCCCAATCCAAAGTTTTTTAAAAGCATAATTTAGGATATGGTGATGAGGCCCAAGGGAACATAGCATTGAGTCCCCAAAAAAAAAACAATTTTTCATGCGGACTTGCACGGCACCGTCATGTGGGGCCACTGGCCATGCGCGCCGCCGCCATGTGGGGCCACTAACCATGCATGGTGCCGCCATGCAGGACCACGGGTAACGCGACACCGCCAGGTGTGCCCAAGGCCTTTTGGCTATTAAAGGGGGGGCATCATTCCTCACTCTTCCTTGTCTTGGGCTTCCCTCTTTGGAGCTCTACCCTCTCTCCTCTCTTTTTTTTCTTATTTGGCATTTCTCTCTTCTTCTTTCTTGTGATTTTGGCTTTCCTTCTTTATCATATCTGCAAAAAAACCTTAGTTTGGGAGCCCTTCCTTAGGATCAATGGGTGACTTGCAAGCGGAATGGTATACTGGTTCCATGGTGATGGACACAGCCCATCACAAATGCTGCATCATTTGGGGTCAAGGTCTGACAGATGTAAGTGACTCTTGCCTTCTTTCTCTTTCATAGCATATACTTGGTTTAGTTTTTCATTTCAGCCATTCACTTTGTAGGATCTCGATGCCCCTCGTTTTAAGAAATACTATCGTACGAACGATGTTCAGTCGTGGTATTGGCAGCTTCACCCTACTATGAGAGAGAGGATGGATCGTACTGGGCTTGGTCGCACAGCCCAAGTAGTAGCCCCAAAGCCCAACACTCCAGTCATTCGAGCTCTAGCTGATCATTGGTGGCCATTAACCCACACTTTTCATGTGCCTATAGGGGATCCATCACCCCTTTAGATTTCTTCATGATTATTGCTCTTCCCTTTACTAGGAGGTCCATTGTGTTGACTCCATCAGACTGGATGAGGTCTCTAAGGGAGATTAGTGATCTTCTTGGCTTCAAGGTGATTGAGCGCATCATGCTCGTACCCTCCTTGAAGAAGAAGTGGGATGACTAGGAGATAGATAATACTTCTTCTGATGAGTTGCTAGACCAGGCTGCTAGAAGCTTCCTCCTGTACTTGATCTCCAATGTCCTTTTCTATGATGGATGAGGTCACATAGATACTTCCTTTGCTCGTTTCTTCACAGACTTTGAGGATGCAAAGACCTTTGATTGGGGCGGATCTGCTTATGCCCACTTCTTAGGCATAATGGATAGGTTACCGTTGGGGTCACCCAGTCTCACTGGCTGCGCCTACGTCCTTTGAGTACATTTTAGTTTCCTATCTTTTCCATTTTTCTTCTTTTCTGCCATTTCCTCATGTTATCCTTCATTAATAGGTGTTGTGCTATGAAGTTCTAGGGATTCATGTCTCTCCTTCTCCTGATGAGATCGTCCCCTACATCCCTAGAATGACACGCTGGGGAGCATCGAGGTGCACCATCATTGGCGAGCTACAAGTGCGCCTCCAGCTCAACGACTTGACAGTCAACCAGGTAATGTCCATACTTTCCTCATGTTATTGCTTGAAATATGATGACTGACTTTTCTGATCTTGTCTGCCAGGTCCATTGGCATCCTTGTGGTGAGGAGCAGATTGACGATGAGGGCAATAAGGCTGAGTACAACTATGCCCTTGCGCTCACTCAGAGGTGGATAGTTTTTGAAGGACCGGCCAGGGTTGATCTTTATCTGGGAGAGAGGGTCACCCTTCAGTGGTATTCCACCTAGCTGGTACCTTATCCTCCTCCTCCCCATATGCAGCATCGGAATCCCTATCCTGGGATTGACTTTGGTTGATTGGAACTATCAAGAATTCCTCTTTCGGGATACGGTTGGTGTTCGCCTGACTTGAAAGGGTCCTGTGGTATTCTTCTGAATTTTGCCCTTACTTTATATTCTTCCTTTCCCTTTGTTTTGACAATCTTGCTATCTTCTTTTCGTAGTATTCAGGTCATCTCCTGATTCCTGGTGCATATGGGATGCTTCCCTCATATAGTTGTAGTGCAGATTCCTGCCCCTCTCAGTGCACTAGCTTCGGTTTTTGTATTGACGGGATGAGAGACCTCATCCCAGGGTATCAGGGATGGACCATCTTTTCTCTCTCTGACACCAGTCTTCAAACTGTCCTCTTGCCTATAAAGTTTCTGACCATGACCTGGGACTTCCTCTTCCTTTTGATGGGGCACGTCACTATTTTTTTTCTCTCTTTTATTGAATTCCTCATCCTTGGTGCTGACTCTCGTCTTTTGTCATAACAGATTAATGCCGAGCAGTATGCCGATTTGTGCCGGATGCAGGCAAGCATGGATGAGGTATTTTCCGACCGGACATGTTATATCCAACAATTGGTGGGTGCTTTCTTCTTCTTCTTTTCTTTTCTTTTTTTTTTCTTGAGACCTTACCTTCTCAAAATGAAACCAATCTAGAGTGGCTAGCTTGGCGATATAAGGGATTCTCGGGATTATGATGAGGACTGCAGCCATAATCAAGTTGAGGAGAACAGACATCTCAGGAGACAGTTGGCATTTGCCAGACTTACCCCTGCTCTGTTCGTGCCTCACAATGATGAGAGTACTGATGATGAGTATGACGACGATGATGAGGAGGTGCTAGATGCCGAGACTTTATCCTCCAGCGATGAGAACTAGTCTCGTCTTCTTCCTTTCTTATTACATACATTTTCTTTAGATTTTATGTTTTAAAATATGGGAATGTTGGATGATGGTTGGATGATTTTATTTATTTATTTTATTATGCTTATGGAATGGGAACAATATGTTAATCCATTTGAGACACTTGCTTTTTCCTTCACAATACACAATTCCAAATATTTTATTTAATCCCTGATCATTACATGCATGAAATGATAAAGGGGTAAGGAAAACCAAAAAAAGAAGGGGGAATTGACACATAGACCAACAATGTCACCCTACAATTATATATTTCCACCATAGTTCATCCAGTGGATTCATAATCTTCGACATCAATTCTTCTGGTGGCTGAATCTTCACTTCTATCATCTTGAGCGGTGACTAGTACTGCGTTGGCACTAGATGAGGCGAGTAGAAAGTAGTATAAGTCAAACCCATTAACCTCACAGCATTATAGCCTGGAGTTTTCATGTCCCACCAATGGCAGCTCCATTGAATATACTTATCTATCCTCTCTTCCAAATACTTCTTCCAATCCTTGACTGCATGGAATTCCTCCGTCTCTCTTCGAATTTATTGTGGCTGCAATCTGGCATCGGCTATAGGTCTGACCAACCGTAATCTCTCCATCAACCATATCTGTAAGATCATGGGTGATCTTGTGCAATAATCTGTTCCATATCTCTGGAAAACAATCATTTCATCCAGACCATTGAAAGTCTCTGCCAGTATGGTGGGGACGATGTCGCACCCATCTAGGAGCTGCCAAATAAGGTCAACAACCACAAAGGAAACACCTCTTTTGGAGTTCGTAACAAGTATCTTCTGATCATGAAAAAGAGATATGCTCTCCTTCTATTCTTTTGTTGGGTTCTTTTAACTCCCTTTTGCCTAGAGAAAATCCTTGCTACTTTTAGAATATCCACCTTTCCGTAATTCATGATTTCCAAAAGATAGTGAAATCTTTGAGAGAGCTATATAAGAGGTTTTGTAACTTTCTAAAAGATAGTGAAATCTGTTCTATTGCTTGAACATGGACGTAGCTTCCCATCTTGGGGGTGAACCACATAAATCTCTGGTGTTATATGTTGTGTGCTTTCTCTGTTTCTCTTTTTCTTCTGCAAATCGCCATTCTGGGCGTTGTTTTCTTAACAGACCCATTGTCGATCAGAACTTGAGAGACTCGGTTCCCATTGTACTCTATTGTAATGTGCAGAACTCGATTATGGTCCTTTCTGTCAGGCGAGAGATCATTTTTTGAGAAGGAGAGAGACTGCATGGCATAGGTGGCCCTTAAAATGTGTGAGAGTTCTTCCGGACCCATTTCTATGGGTACTTGAACCTTTTTGAGTGCTTTCAAAACTACTTCCCGATGCAATAGGGAGGCCATCAATAATCCCCAGATAGAGATGTTAGCTTGTACTTTTTTCTACTGGCACAACACCTAATTTTCTAGCTTGTACTTGGCTTGATTAGGAGCAGGCACATAGGGCTTTTCTATAACTAATCCTTCATCTTTGAAGTTCTTTCTACTTCGGGTCTTCGAAACCTCAGGCTCCTTCCCTTTTACGATGAGTTCGACTGGGCTCAACTCTTCTTCTTCCAAGTTACTTTCAGTTATCACAAGGGTTCCCACCATGGGACTCCTCTTTCTTGGGCTAGTGACTTTGCATTCTGCTTTCAAGTTAGAAATTGTATTTCGGATTTTTTGCAGAATTTTGGACAAGGCTTCTTGTTTTTTATAGAGGTGCTTGATGAGCTGGTCATGGTCTGGCCTTCACGGTCCTACTAGAATCATCTGTTGGATCATTTCAAAGATCTCACTGGCTGATTTTTGGAATCTCATTGCTTCAGATAAAGATTCAAAATGTTCTCCCTCTTCTAATGATCGCTCTTCATCACTGGATATGACTAGGTGAATGTTTTCTGTGGGATCTTTCATTGGCTCTTTAACATTGATGTCATTGAGGTGGAACCACTGATTGTGTGCTTGCATGCACTCATGGTATTCCCTACTTCCTTGGTCTCGGGATGCCAGAAGGCTCTTGCATAAATCTTTTTCCAGG
This sequence comes from Telopea speciosissima, assembly GCF_018873765.1. Lineage (NCBI taxonomy): Eukaryota > Viridiplantae > Streptophyta > Magnoliopsida > Proteales > Proteaceae > Telopea > Telopea speciosissima. Next base: position 34,387,668 of record NC_057917.1, on the reverse strand, counting down.
GCAAACACCAGTGTGACTGAGTCCTCTAACTCTCTCATAATTCTAGGCAAAGGCCACTTATCAACTGTCGGGCAACATCACTACAATGCCTTCTGATATCTAGCATCTATAGGAACTACTTCGAACAACATTTGATGAATTTTATCCACCATTCAGAGGATTCTTCTTGCTTTGAATGGAAGAGACCATTGGCCCACAAATTTCTTCATATCGATTGACAGGAGGCTCCACCTCCATTTCAATTGCTTCATTGGGTAGTTCACCATCAGTGTCTTCATCCATCACTTCGCTGTTCAGGCTTTCACTGGATGCTTCTTCATCTGAATGTTCATCGAAGGCCTCATCACTTGAATCATCCCCTTCTTCTCTGCTACTATCAACAGGGTGGATTCCTTCTATTGGGTTGAAGTATGGATCTCTGGTATTTGATGTTACCAATCCAAGTTTCCCATTCTTCCACCATCTTTAAGGGCCCCGAATATGGCTAGTTGTCTGAGTACAATATGGGATTTTAAGGAGGATTCCTAAAGAAATCTTTCACCAAAGCGAGATTTAACCAAGTCATGTTCCTTAACTCATGTAATGTTCTCTGGAGAAAGTCTTCTTCCGTTGGCAACTCTATCTTCTCGCATTGTGTCACAAAGTGTTGGCACATCATGTTTGGGAAGTGAGAAGTAGCCTTACACAGGATGTCATGAGTTGTGGACATTAGCTCAAGGATGTCTTGCACTTGGTAGAAGATGCTCAAATTCCATTTGTCAAAGTCTTCCCCTTTGATGAACCATACCCTTCTTCGATTTACTGGAGACCCTACTTCTTCATCGCCGCTTCTTCCTTCATCTTCTTGAGGGATAGGCTAAATGAAGTTTGTTGGGTGTGCATCATCATCATCAACTCCGATGCTATTTATCCACTGTAGGGTTTCAATGAAGAACTCATTTTCAGATTATGGCTCAAAGTCTTCTTCACTGTCATCGGTCTCTCCTCCCATCTGGATAAGGAACTAGATAGAGTTTCACCAATGGCTAGTGGAGATACAAATTGGATCAGACTTGGTGTGACCTCATAAATTGTTCTCATGCTGTTTTCAAATGACCCCTCCTCAATGGGTTGAATGTGAACTGTGAAATCTTCTTCACCTTTTGAATTTTCCACATATGCCATGTGATTGATCTCGTAATATGTGAACCCGAATGTTCTTAGTTGCGCATTGGGTCCGAGACTGTTGAGTCCATTCTCTAGAAATTCAAGCTTCATCATCCGATGGTCAGAGGCTACGCCTTTTCCTCGATCACAACACTGTTTGTCTCGTCTAAACTTTTTGTTGTACTTTGTCCTTGCACAGTAAGCACATACCATCATTCTTCTCACTCTCCTTTTTTGAGCATACATGCTCTGGCCACGAAATGGTGTTGGTGGACTTTTGATAATCTTTTCTTTGTACATTTCCTTCAGGAAGTTACTGATATTAGTTCTTGCTTATGCAGGAAGATCCATCTACCACATGAGGCACACTTTATCCCTTCATACTATTCTCAATTCCATCAAAGGTGCTTTTACGGGATAGATTAATGTGGTCGGGTCCAAACTCGTTATCCTTTCTTCCAAAGCATTAACAGATCCTATGGATGTTCCTAGGGAGTCAAGTTCATCTTCATTAAGCAACCCATTTAGGGTGGCAAATATTTCCAGTATCTTATGCCACTGATTGTAAAGATATTTATGATACACTCCATGTAGATTTTATAGGATTATCCCCACTTGCTCTTCCTCCATTAGATGGGGTTGTATCCCTTTGGTTTCTTAACAGAACCTTCTCATGAAGTCGGAGAATCCTCCATTTGGCTCTTGCCTTAGCACTTCCAATTCTTTTATTTTCTTCTTACTCTCCTCAGTTTGGGCTGCTAGGATATCCCTATAGATTCGAGCATCCATCAGCCTTCGTTCTTGCTTCACAGGTTGAATCAGGACCCCCGGGTCCTTAAAGGGAACATCTTCTTATAACATGTTCACTCCATTATCTGGCAGAGGGTTTGTAGTTACTTTAGGCTGTTGACTTATCTTTAAATCAATTTTCCCCACTATAGACGCTGAATTTTGTCACCCCCCAGTGATGACGATGATCGACGTAGATGACTGGCAATGTCCCTAAAAACCAACACTATATCAAAAAACATCTCCACTCTCCCTATAAGGTGTACATCGTGCGCACGACCCCCCTAGAGGGCCCAAAACAACCCCCGTAACCTCATAAGGTAGTGTTGGTTGTGGCCTCGCATGGCAGTGCCCCACCGTGTGGTGCCGTGCGCACGTGCTGCGACCCTACCACGTAGCCTATGTAGCCTTTCCGTGTCATGCCATACGTGCGCACACTGCGGCCCTACCGGGTGGTGCCGTGTGCTCATGTGCGGCCCTACAGTGCTGCCCTACGGGCACTCAGATCTGGATTTTTCCCATTTTTTGCTTTACCATGGTCCCGCCATGTGGCCTCGCACATTTTCCGCTGCACTACCAAATGTAAAATTTACCTATAAAATGGGGGCCACCTCATCATTTACAGAATCCAAGTTTGTGGGAGAGGAGGCACCCCCAGAGCTTCAATTTTCCAATTTTTTTTATTATTTCTTTGTTTCGAGGCTCTTCCCCAATCCGATTTCGAGCCTTTGAGCTTCGTTCCCTTGTCTGAAGTCCACCTATCTGAATCTAGCTTCCTTGACCCTTTCTTGCCCAAATTTAAGAAACCTCCCATAGAATAGCCACTTTGTTCGGCCTGTGAGCCTCTAGTTTCCAAAGCCTTGGAACGCTGTTATTCTATCTGAGATCTTAAGATTCGACACTCGCAAGCCGTTACTTTGTCTGACGAAGGGACAAAGCCAGCCTTTTGCCTCCACCTGAGTTGGGGAATGCTGTCCATCTTGCATAATTGCACTTATTTAAAGCGCGCAGGTATACATTTCTTCTATTAAGTTTTTTAATTTCAGTATGATGTAGTCCTTTCAAGTACTCTCGTGTACTGTACAGTAGTTAATGTAACATAGTTTAATTTAATTAAATAGTCTACGCATCATTATTTAGCCATACATGGGGGAATAGGACATTCATAAAGGGAGAATATTCAAAAACAAGCATCTAGTAGAAAGACCAGTTTATCCAGGCGAGGTTGGTGCCTAACACCTTCCCACTCTCGTAACCTGACCACTTACCCCGAATCTCTTACCAAACCAACCGAAGTCTCGTAGCCCTTCTAGGGCTACACTAATGGGTCCTAGGCCCTAATCCTAGGTGGTGACTCCATCTCATGTCATTGTATAACTCACTGTGAGGATAATGACCGCATGGCAGGGGATCGCCACATGTCCTCCACCTCATCCTTCTTTTGTGGAGAAGAAAGAAGTGAATCAAATATTGGAGTCGCCACCTAGAGGAGGGTTAAGGACCCAAGATTGTAATGTAATGACTCTCATAAATGCCCTTTTGGGGACAAATGATCTGTTGGTCTGGGTATGAGTTAAGTTACAGTCTGGGCAAGGTATTAGGAACTCCAATCTGCCCGATCAAGCCGGTCTTCTATTGCTAGGCATATGGAATGGCATAACATGCTTTAGTAGAGTACAAAATGCAAGTAAAATTATGGGAAAGTAAGATACAAGGAGGGAGTGAAGGGAAAACATACCTGGAGGTTCGGCTAATGAAAGAAGATCGAAATAAGAGATGTGAGGTTTCCCTTATGTAACTCAAGAGATTTGTATGTTGAGCAAGTATCGCCGCTTGTCGTGGCTTCTCTTGTCTTTCTGCAAGTACAACTTTATTGGCAAGCCGGGGTTTTCTGATTGGTGTCTCCGAACCTTGATGTTGCAAGTACAATTATAGTACTCAAGAGGTGAAGGGAGTGATAGGCTGAGGCCAAGGCTTCAAAACTCTTGAATGGAGGCTAAGTATGGATGGAGGGGTGCCTCAATACAATATGGATAAGGAATCACCAAGGGAAGGCTCATGCAACGGCTAAGTGAAGCTCATGTCAAGTGCATGTAAGGCTGTGTAACCCTCCTCAAAGTGAGAGGGGGTGTATTTATAGATGTAGAGGGTTGTGTACACTCCCAAATTCGTGTAGATATGGCTGGGTTAATCCGGATCATTCAACGGAGGTGTCTTTGCATCAACGGTGGGTGTAAAGTCAAGGTAAGGACCAATGGATGGGTGGCAAGTGTTTTGTTGCCTTTGGGGGTGTTTCTTGCAGCCTAAGGGAGCCAAGATTGAGATTCAAAGTGTAAAAAATAGGCTGGGACGCAAAAGGAATCACAATTGGAGCAAAACATGGAAGGTTTGGGCTTCTCGGATATGCTGCTATTCGATATTGAAAGTGTGCGATTCGACATCGAAGTGGGGTACACTTGACATCAAATGGCTGTCGATGAACAGGACTCAACATCAAGGAAAATGGATCGGGTGTCGAATGCCATTAGCTGAATGTCGAAGTGAGATGGACAGGAAAAATGCACTATTCGACAGTGGGAGGGCATGGCTCAATGTCGAGGCTAGGTAGGCTAGGTATCGACTCGGGGCCTTTGAGTGTCGAAGTAGGTTTAGGTGTCGATGGGCATGGTTTTGACTATTTAGGGCCAGGTTGATTCTAAGGGGTCTTGGTCAGGGCTAGCCTTCAAGGGGTACTTGGAGGGCTTGGAGGCTCTGGTTCGGGCTCCAGTAAAGGCAGTGGGTGATTGGAAAAAGGATTCAGGCAATGCACACTAACTCTACATCCATAGACACACCGGCTCTAGGCCTTGGAGGGTGCTCATCATTGTTACAGGAAACCTCCAGGGGGAAAGACAAAATGAGGTGTCTACAGAATGCCCCTCTTTGACTGAGACTATGCACAGTTGTAAGTCAAAGAATTGATTTTGCATACACTTCGTCTCATTGACTTGAGCAAAAACTCTCCAGTGTCTTGCTTAAGGGCACTGGAGTATGGGGGATAGAGGCGTACCTGCACAGGTGGCTCCATGGGTTGAACTGTAGTAATGCTCTGGCTGCCAATAGTTCGTGCTGCACTGGTTGGAGTGACTGGCCGGTAGTGCAGGATCTTTCGTCAGGGTTGTAAAATTGCCGTTGATAGGGCATGGGTGTACGTGTTGATCACCAATAGTACGGGCGCTCTGGGGAATAATCTACCGTTGAAAAGGTGAGGTGCATTTGTTGGTCACCTATAGTTCGGGCATGGAGCTTTGTAAAGGATCGCCAATAGTACGGGCACTCCTGGGGATAAATTTGCTGTTGAAAGGGCGAGGTGCTTTGTAAAGGGGTAGTTTGTAATTTTATAGGTGCCTGTGCAGCGTCGATCATGGTGAGGGCAGTCTGGTCATTTTATTGGTGTAGGGGCGTGCGTGATACATTGATTGAGATCCCAAGTTGGTAATCACCGATTGTGCGGGTGTGATTGGAGATTGGGAATCTTGCCTGATTGTGTGCATGGGCCACGTGTAAGGTGGGCATTGGCGTGCTAGGGGTTCCAAATCATCATGAGGATGGACTCACTTGCTCAAAATTTGAAATTTGGCGGTAAAATGAGTGGCTCGATAGTGAAAAATGATTCTTCGACATTGAAAGCCCACGTCAACATCGAAGGACTTTATTCGACAGTGGTTCGATATCGATTTTGGGCAAAAAATCCATTTATGAAGACGAAGAGTCTCATTTCAAATCCACTTCTATCTTGACTTTCTCTAAGAGTTTAGGGTTTCCCTGCGAGTTTTTGGATATTTTTTGTCACACCCTAAACCAGCCCTAAGAGGAATGGACAAGTGACCCAGAATGTATGATGACAATCCGCCAAATCCCCAGCATCCAGAAGCAGTTAATATTACTCACAAACACACGCACCCACAACAATGGATAAAAATAGAATACGGAGGGCTGTAGAAGCTAAAAGTTTATCATTAAACATTTAAAGAAATATATACATCATTGTTCTGTTCTCAACCATTACTTGCTATGCAGTCTATACATCTATAACCAATAGCTTTACATGTATACAAAAGAGGGCAAGAGACAGACGCTCAAGTAAGCTATACAAAAGAAGGGAAATTAGTAGATCCTATCTACCCAAAAGAATCCCTAAGGTTAGATTAAGTATGCTACCCTATCCCTTAAGGATCATCCTTAAAGGTCACCCTGATCACCCACACCAGAGGGATAAACCCTGTCGGGATCCACACCCGCACAGTCAAAATCAACATCGCCTCCTGCTCGTGATGATTCTCCCAGCCATCGAGATATCCACCCGCAGTATCATCTAAAAGAGAATATACAAGAGTGTGAGCTCTACCGAGCCCGTGAACGTAATATAACCATGCATGCACATGCAAGCACAACCATGGGACTATATGCATGATATTCATTGTTATTATTAAGCCACCTAACAATCAGACTAAGGCAGGTATAGTGTTACTACAATCCCCAATACATGTATTCTTGGTGCGGGCCTTTAACCCCTACCCGCGATACACCCATTGAGTTGTCGGAGAAAACCAGTCGGCTCCAGCATCCTCTCCATGGTCAGCCCAACCACCCCTCTATGATTAGCCTATGATACCATCTTTCTTGAAGACAGGTACCGAACCGAATAATACCTTTGGTATTAGTTCTCTCATAGACATCCGACACCTTAACCTCTGTTGGCAAGGGTTCGTAGCACGGGTGATGATACCCTAACCATATGCATTTTATATGACATAGTACAAGTTGGGTGGTGCCCCACATCCCATTCTATGGGCCACCACCAGCCTCATTTCGAAGCTGGCTACGACATCTAAACTAGAAATGTTATATATAGGCAATAACATCAATTTCCAATATCCATCAGATAAGAATAAGAATAAGTAAAGACAGTGAAGTAAATCAAATAAGTAAGACAGTAAAGTAAATTATTGTTGGTATCATGCCTCATCAGTCATGTCGCATCTACATGTATGGTGTAATTCCACTCACCTTGACAAGTTCCTAATTGTTCTTCGGTCTGGGGTCCTAGTCGGGCTTTGGTATTGCTCTTTGCACCCGGGGCTATAACCTATGTTAATTGGATCATTAGAATATGTTAAATAGTGCTTAGAAATGGGTTAGAGTCTTAGGGTTGGCCTAGGGTAGGTTGGGTTTAAATTTGGATGCCAAACAGTTATGGCAGAAATCTTTGGGACTTGCACTAGGCCTTAGGTGGAAATCCCAGTGCATCATCCAGAGATGCAAAATACAGCAATTAATGGATTTCCTTCCAGGGTTTCACTTGTTTTAAGTCTAAAAAACCCTGGGAAGTAATGGTAAGGGTCTCCCCCATAGCTAGCTCATGCTTTGGATTTATGATGCGTCATTGGTTCTTGGCCACTTGAGCTCACTGGTGCACTCAGGTTAGGGATGACAACAAGGTTGAATAGAGTAGGGGTTTATGGTGGTATCCATGCTTAAAATACTATTTTGGGACTGTAGGTGAAGTTCCAAATGGCCTGAATCAAAACTGACCTCAAACAGCAACTCCGGGCGTTTCACTGGGCGTTTGGGTGTAGCGCCCACTGCATCGCTAGTCCCTGTTTAACACGAGATTTTTGGATCCAAACTTGGATTTGCTTGCTGGCTTCTCATCAATTCAACCTGGGATGACTCCCAGAGGTTAGTAATACCTCAGATTAGGTAAGTCCTATCCTATTATCCAGGTAATATGTACATGTTTTAGCACATGACTATACTATGAGCATGGTTGGAACTTGAAATCTAAGCATCTATAGTTTGTAATGACATGGATGAAGAGTAATACATGGAAAAAGAGGCATGCATGCAAGAGTCCAGGGCCACCCTAGTATCCTTCATGACATTTGCATAAAGAAACATGACATGGCATGGCTACATGGCTAAGTCGTGGTGGTTTCCTCACAAGGTACAGATATGGAATTCAGTAGAAGGAGTAGGTTGGGGTGTATAAGAGTTACCTTCAAGCTTGGGAAGAATTCGGTTGAGGCTTCCTAGCATCACGTTCATTCTCTTCCCATCTTCTCCTTCTTCTCTTTCTCTTCTCCCTCTCCAACGTTTTGAACAGTAGGGATTGAATTCTAAGAATGGCCATCTATTTATAGGCCAAGGGTAACTAAGGCCTGTTTGGCTAGGGGCTGCCTTAGCAAAACTATTTTTTCCCTAGTTTTTCTTAGTTTCTTTATGCATATAGTCATATAGGTGGGGCCCACATGGTTTCATGGCTGGGGAATAGCTCCTACATGTCCTAGGTAATGAGAGGGTCCATAGCCAAAGAATAGGGTCCCCAGAAGTTTGGAGTGAAAAAACACATGATTCTGCAACTCTGGGACTTGCACTGGGCGTTTGGGTGCATCGCCCAGAGAATTTTATTTTGCTGATTTTTGTTGTGGCCTTCCACAGGGGATGGGGTTTCATATGGGCATCTTCCCTCAGTCATTTATTAAGGTAAAACAGGTATCAATGTGGGCATGGCCCCTAGGTGCACATTATGGAGTAATTACCTGGAGTCAGGGTTCTACATCAGGTGATGGATTGAGCAGTTGCATGGTGATGCAATCCACCTCCTCATAGGTGTGTAGAATGTCATCTACAGGGGCTCCCCACTGATCTTAACCACAGGGGTGATACACCATAAGGTACTTGAGTGAGTGACCTCAAGCTCTGATTCTACAAGCAAGGTTCTAGTCAGATTAGGGCAGGTTTAACATTTTTGGCCGTGTGTAGCCATTTGTGATCCAAATATTTTATTCTTGGACTTGAATTAATCGTGCTCTCCTCCTCTTTATTTCTATCCAAGTGGATTTTTTAGAGGAGCCAAGTTTCCTTAGATTTCTTTGTTCTTTGTGTTTTTCTCTGCCATGTCTAGTCATGATAAGGGCAAGATTCCCATGTCGTGTGAGGATACTCCTCGTGTACCGAAGAGGGCAAGGAGCTCGGGCATTATGATACGGGAAGGGGATGATTTCACTCATCATCTGGATATCGATCCAGAGGAAGATGTCCTTAGCGATTTTGAGGATACATCGAGGGCTCCGTGGTATGAGGGGCACCTGCTTAGAGAGATGTCCATTCACATCTGCAACAACACATGGAAGCCGTTGAAGGTAAGGCAATTGAACTCGCTTTACTCAATTTTGGTTCTCTTGTGCAATGCCTGAATTCCAATGGGGATAGGTGTATAAGTTCATTTTGTGGGTTTCTATGCATGACCCTTCTTGATTATCAAACCAATGGAATCCGTCCCTTGAATGACTTGCCATGTGCTTGTATCGCTTGAATAGTATGTCATGACTTATTTGCATTGCTCTGTGTCCTCTTGATCCCAACTTTATGACTAAATCCCCGTTGCTTGTAGTTGACCATGCTTGCGATTGGGTTTACTTGGGATAAGATGGCTTTGATGCTCTTTGATGTTTGAATTGTTTACCTTTTTATGTTTTTTTTTTTTTTTGGTATGGATTCTCGTGTTGTGTGGGATCGATCCATTTTGAAGCCATTACTTATTTTGATCTCCTGAGGGTTAAGGGCTGGCTTTAAATTGCGTCTCTTTGATGTGCAGGTACTTGTGCCCTACCACAAGTAGGGGTACATACCACTATTCTAATTTGGTACAATGAGCTGTGTGGTGCTGTTCGCCAGCGGATCGTGGTGGCTGGTTTCGAGGATCTAGCTCTCCTTCAAACTAGGTCTTTTGATACATCTTTGGTACAGTCCCAGCTAAGAGATGGTGGCCTACTACTCATACTTTCCACCTACCTGTTAGCTAAATGACGATCACGCCTCTCTGCTATTTCTTGTACACGGTCCTCTCATTTGGTGGCGAGGCAATAGTTGGGCGCCCTGGTGGCTGGACCTTCGATGATCAAGACCTGATGATACTGCTTGGGTCTATTCCCCCTGATTCTCAAATGGCGGTGTAGTGGTTCCATCGCTAGTGGGATAGGAAGACGTTGAGCGACTCATCAAGAGAAACTAGACCAGCAAGCGAGGTGCTTCATTATCGATCACTTAGGGATGAGTATCCACATCTCTATCGATCACATTGGATTCCTTGGCCATACGGCACACCCAGTGTGTCGGTGGTACTTAGTTCGTACTAGAGGTAAGTTGTCGTTCCTTTCTTGTATTTTACATTATAGTCATTACTTGTATTGATATCTGTCATCTTGATTATAGTGCTAGTGCTATGATGACTTGGGAGTGCAGGATCCCAGGATTATAACTAGGGATAGTTCTTTCTTTCCTAGGGCGGGGATGTGGTTGTCTGATAACACCCGTTGTAAGGAGAGGAAAGTTCCTGTGTCAGTGGTGAGGGAAGCACTAGATTGGCTTTCTCCATAGGAGGTGAGGACTTGACTGAATATGCTGTCTGTGTTTGCATTTTGACTTCATTTTGATTCTGACTTTTGTGTATCTGTGTTGGTAGGTTATATGGCAGCCTTTCAAGTCCCTTGAGCTGGGTGTACAGGCTTTACTAGAGGCAGCTAGGAGGCTCATGCCATGGCGTATGGTTTTTGCTAGGCCATCTGGGTATGCCTGGTACTTGGGAGATCAGGCCTACAGTCAATGGCCCGGTGTCGAGAGGCCTTGTATTCCTATGAGGCCTCCCCGCTTTGTTCCCGAACCGGAGGGACTCTCCAAAAGGGAGATGAACCAGGTCATGAAGGGTGTTGATGCTCGGCCTTCATTAAGCCTAACTCGTGGGGTCATTACTGCGGGTATTGGGTGAAGGAGCTGATGTGTGTATGGCTCACTCCTTCTGGCCCACTGGTAAGTTTCAAACTTGTTTGGTTCATATCTTCTTTAGCTCCCAATTTGTTTCTTGGTTGCTAACTCGTCGTTCTGTACTTTGTAAGCTCCTACTGGCTTCGAGCCTTATGAGGTTGGAGAGACTACTAGTGCTGCCGTTGCTAGTATTGGTGCCCCTACTCGTGAGGCCACCTCATTCGACTCTGCTCCTCAGATGATGCCTTCCCCTATTGGCGACGTTGGCGCTAGATCGTCTTCTGTGCCTTCATGTTCACACAAGGTGCCAGATGCTTTCTTCCCAGTGCCTAGGTGGTCCTTCGTCTGTTAGGGCAAGGAGGTGCCTATCCCTCGTCCTTCCTCTTCTGTGGTTGGCTATCCATGCGGCTTTGATTTTGTAAGTACCTTGACTTTGTTTTGACTTTGCATTTCTCCTCTTTTTGTAATGGCTGATCATCGTTGTTGGTGTAGGTCCCTGGTTATAGGTACGATGACCTATTGGGGACGGTTTCTAATTTGAAAGAAATGGTTGCAGATTTGAAGGAGTTAATTGCCTCGCAAGGCAAAAGGATCCTTCAGTTGGTAAGTAGCAACTCTGATGATATTGGTACCTGCATGATTATCTCATTGTAAAAAATGCATGATGGTAATGCTTGTAATATAATGCAGGAGGGTGACATTCTGGGGTACGAGGTAACTACTACTCAGCTTCAGAAGGAAAGGGATGAGGCCTTGGCTGCTGCCCAGTCTACCCCAGCTATAGAGGTTTTAGTGGCACAATCTCCAGTGATCCGCATCGATGATCTGATCGACGGCCATGGGGCACAGGTTAAGGATGAGTGTGAGGAGAGCAAGGATGATGATGCTGAGGACGGCGACGAGGAGGATGGTGATGAGTTTGATGAGGATGGGGCAGACCAATAGATTTTTTTTTCTTGATTAGATGGTAAACAATTTCAGGCCTTTGAGTCCTATAAATATTTTTTGAATGATTTTGAGTCCAATTTTCTTAATCCAAGTTTAGGATTTTTTTATCAATTGGTTGCGTGGATAAGTGGAAATGTGATGTATGGATATGTAGGCAATGTGGGATGGTCCATTGTGACCCTAGAGTATAGGATGGTGTGCAGAGACGGCAGGGACCCACTGGTTCAGTGCGCACTGCCCAAAATTATGCAAACTCATCATAAGCTATATAAACATAGTATTGACATCGACATAGTGTCGATCGATAGTGAAAGGGGATCCTTCGACATCGAAGATGATTACGTGAATGTCGAGTACTATTGACTGACTATAGACTCAAGTCAGATAGTAAAGGTACACTATTTGACAGTGAACCCTTTGGGCTCGACATCGAAGTGGTTCCTTCAACAGAGCCTCGATGTCGATGGGGACATGGTTTGTTGTCGAATCGGGGTCTCTCAGTGTCGACCCCGTGTTTCCAATTCTGAATTGTTTCCTTTTTGGAATGCCTAGTTGTGAGATTTTTTGATCTCCCTTTCCTTGTTAACCCTTTGCTCGTCCTTAAGGCTATATTAAGGGTCCTGGGGAATGACAAATCCCTTGTTCTTTTTTCCTTCTTTTCTCTTGGGCGTCCCTTCTGAAGAAGCTCTCTCTTTCTCTTGTTTTTTTCCTATTGTCTTTGTTATTTTTCAAGCAATGGACAAGGCTTTGAGTTCATGGATGGATTCCATGTTGAGAGATGATCGTGAAGCCTTGAGGAGGGTGCATCTCCAACCTCTGATGGATTTAAAGAATATGACGTTTGCATGGGACTTGCTTCAATGTGTCTTTTGCTATTGGATCCTTGAGGTACACGTGTTCTGATTTGGCATTGCTGAGGTATGTCCGATTTATGAAGAATTTTGTGCATATCTTCTCTCTCCTTGCCACGGCGCTATAATACATCCTTTTTTGAAGGACGACTACTCCAAGGACATCATGTCCTTCTTTGGGTTAGAAAGGGGATGTCTTCCCCATTTTATGCATGGTCAACGTATTGATGTTCTTGCGATCATTTATCTTTTTGCTGGTCAAGGTACGGGTGATCATGGTTTCATGGAGTATAGGAAGAGAGTCTTTCTGTTCTGTGTGATTGCTCAATTCCTTCTTCGTTCTAGTGCTCGTGGTGCTTCTCCTGTATTGATGGAGGTTGTCAAGCAAATCCAACGAGGGGGTGACATTGTTCCCACCGTTTTGGTGGAAACAATGAGGGGGTCGGATATCTTGAGTGGAAGTCATACTCCTCGTACTGAAGATTTTACTTGTAGCCCCTATTTGTTGCAGGTAATCTTTCTTTGCCCTTATGATTTTTCTTCTTTCCTCTCTACCATACATTTGGAATTACCCTTACTTACATTTGTATGGTAGGTTTTGCTTTGTGAAAGGTTGTAGTTTGTGAAGCTGAGGAAGGGAGATTTTAAGATCAAGCATTATCATCTCCATTCTATAGTGATGGAGTATCATCATTGGAATTCTTGGGAACATGCTCTTTCCCATATTTTTTTTTATGATATCCGTTGGTGGTGTTCATGGTAGCCTATTGATGCACCAGTACTGAATTCTTCTTGATGTAACTATGTTCGCCTGAAGGGATTAGGTTATATGAATTCACCTAGAGGTGGGGTGAATAGGTGAAGGATGGAAGATTAAAAAAATATGCGGAAATAAAACAAATTATCAATGTAAAGACGACAAATAAACAAGCAATAATTAAGAGAGTGATACAAGAGATTTATAGTGGTTCGGCCAACACTTGCCTACGTCCACTCCTCTCAACTTAGAGAGAATTTCACTATAACAAATCTTGAGTAAGAGCAAGAGGACTCGTACAACTACTCTTAAGAAATGAGCAAGAGGACTCAATAAAAACTACCCCTGAGTTAAAGAGCAAGAGGACTTGATCTTCTCTTGATTCCGAGCAAGAAGACTCAACAACTACTTATGCAAAGTAAAAATGAAATACTAAGGGGTTTAGAATTACCTCAAACCTTAGTAAAATAAGTGCTACCTTTCAAACTATGAAGCTTGAATGCTAATGAAAATGAAGGGAGCTAAGTCAGATTGAACTTTCTTGGATTGGTTGCTTAAATTCTCACTTGGGAGAGACTTGATCTTGGAGGCTCTTGATTGTGATTAATAATTGTGTTTAGAGCCATAATCAAGAGTGTATTTATAGTCTAAGAGGCTTGAATTAATTAGGAATCTAAGTAAGGATCGGATTCCATAAGCCATAAATAATCCGGTATGCTGGATGGGAATCCGGTATGCCGGATCACCTAATTTCCATTTTAAACACAAGAGTAATGGTCAAATTAAACTCAGTAATACACTGATCTGGTATGCTGGATAGTCATCCGGTATGCCGGATCAGGGCATTGTGTAGGCAGGGCAGGATCCGGTATGCTGGATCCTTAACCAACTTTCTTAAATGAGCCACTGTGACCATTTTCCTGAGATTTCCAATAATCCGGTATGCCGGAACAGGAATCGGTATGCTGGATTGGGCAATTATAGTGGAAATTAGTCCAATTCCAATCAAAGTTTGTTTGGGGGGTTTCCAAACTCAAATGGTCAAATGTCTAAGGGGTCAATTTACCAATTAAGAACATTCTAAATTGATGAATGCATGCGTGTGTACATTACATCAATTTGTGACTTGAAATTACAAAAAAAAACAAGATTACAAAGTCATCAATCTTCAATAGGCTTTATTGGTCTTCAGGTATTGACTTTTGACTTCCATGTCTTTGGAATCATTTTGAGCAATTATTCTTGTATGCTCTTGTGCATTTGTATCCGCTCCCCCTCACTTGATGCTATGCTTCAAAACTGAATAACTTAAACACAAGCATTAGTCCAAGGATGATCTTATTTGGTATCATCAAAACATCTTTGTCATCTTTGAGAATGATTTGAAGTGTATGGGGCCATTTGTATTTCCCTAACATCTCCCCCTTTTTGATGATAACAAATAATCCAAGTGAATAAAATAATGGAGCAAATGACAATGCATAGAAACAAGAGATAATAAATAAAAACAAGAACATCATCATTCATATTAAAAAAATATGGATTACACAAATCAAACATAAAACAAATAGGTCCACTACAATTTATTCCAAGCCCAATACTTCTCCCCCTTTGTCATTGTCAAAAAGAGGGGCATTTCACATCATGCCCTAGGATCAAAGGGTGGAACGGGTGGAATAGAACTTGTGGCACCGGGAAATGGTGGTCGAACTCCTTGAGGAGTGGCCCCTGGTGTATCAAGGGATAGATGACCAAGATTGAAAGCAAGTGAATTAATGGCATTGAGGATTTTATCTTGGCGCACATTCAAAGAATCAAATCCGGTCCTCACATCATTGCGGAGAGATGTCACATCCTCTTGAGTTCGTTGTTGACCAAATTCAAGTTCCATGATACGAGTATTTGCTTCGTCCATGTAATCATCGATGCTAGACACCCATTCTTGTAAGGATTCCGGAAAGCCTTCTAGATCTTGACGAGGAAGGGGTGCATTCTCATCCAAATCTTCTTCTTCTTCAACAAATACATTAGAGGGAGGAGGAATAGCAATTGTGTGGAAGCTATTACGAGTAATGTGTTGGAAGGTTACGGTGGATTCTTCTTCTCGAGTTAGATCAATATCAAAGACTCGAAAGAGACGAGTAAGAAGCCGCCCGTAGGGTAGATTAGTATGTTTTTGGGGGTGAGCACAAGATTCCATATACCTCATAATAAAGTAAGGAAGACAAGTGGGTGTATTGGAATATACATAATAAGTGAGGTAAGGTTAAGGGGTGAGACAATTATTACGATCGCCTCCCCAAGGAATGAAATTGTGTTGAATAATATAGGAAATGACATGGGGAATGAGGTAAAGTCTTTCAGTTACCACGGTTGCCGCTTGAGGATCATATTTCTTCAAGATGGAGGAGTAGACTTCTTCATGGTTGATGAAGTCCCTAAAGATAGTGTTTTTTGGAGTCCAAAAGATGCAAGGTCCATCGCAAGAGAGTCCAAGATGGCAAGCAAAATCGGCAATGGAAAGCTCTATGTGAACATTCTTCACATAAAAGTGGAGTTTCAAAGAATCCTCCGCCCCGCTGAAGTAAAGATTGGTGTAGAAGTATTTAACCAATTGAGGGTAGCAAGGTTCATCCATGTTGAGAAGGGGTTCCCAACCAATATCTTTGAACATATCCTCAAGTCGAATACTATTGAAAGAAAAGATGTCGACTTCACGGCCTTCTTCGATTTTTGGAGCAAGATAAAGAGGCCAGTTTGCACGACATTTGGGAGAGCAAAATAGATGATCTTCCCCTGGAGCATATGGTTGTCTCGAGGAGCTTCTGATTCTTCCCCTTTTGGATGGTTGTTGCCTATCGGGCATAACATCCTTGCCTCTTCTACTCATATTGAAAGAGAGGTTTGAAGGAGAGAGAGAGAGAGAAACAAAATTATGTGTCAAGGTGGATTGAGACAAGAGAGGGAAGGTGGAGTGAACAGTGATTCAGAAAATGAAAAAATGAGAGAAATATATAGGCTTGAAATCCAGTGTAACAGCTATAAAATGGGCAGAAATTCAATTATCCGGTATACCATTTGAGCATCTGGTATACCGTTTCAAGCAATAACGGTTAAAAACTGTCAGATATGCTGATCCGGTATACCGTTTCAGGCAAAAACAGTGAAGAAACAGCATTTAAATCATTTAAAAAACATTATTCAATTTATTCAAATGGGTCACATAAGCCAAGTTCTCTTCTAAGAGAGCAAAATCTTTCTCCACTTTAGGGTTTGGTGAAGATGTCTGCAAGTTGCTTCTCGGTCTCAATATAGTCAAGTCGGATGTCACCTCTTTGAGCTGTATCACGTAAAAAGTGATGACGAATGTCAATATGCTTAGCTCGAGAGTGTAAAATCGGATTCTTGCTAAGGTTAATGGCACTTGTGTTATCACATTGGATAGAGGAAGTGTCAAACTTAACTCCATAGTCTTGGAGAGTTTGCCTCATCCACAGCACTTGTGCACAACATCGTCTTGCGGCAATGTATTCAGCTTTGGTGGTAGATAGAGCAACTGAGTTTTGCTTCTTACTAAACCATGAAACCAAACATGATCCTAAGAAGTGACAAGATCCACTTGTACACTTACGATCAACATGACAACCGGTAAAGTCGACGTCAGAGAAGCTAATAAGGTCAAAGCCATTGTCCATAGGGTACCATAGGCCAATGCCTAGAGTTCCTTTCAAGTACTTAAAGATTCTCTTTACAGTACTCAAATGGGATTGCATAGGTTTGGCTTGGAACCCAGCACAAGCACAGACACTAAACATTATGTCTGGTCTACTAGCCGTTAGGTAAAGTAACCTATCATACCTCTATATTTGGTCGGGTCAACTGGGATTCCATCTTCATCCTTAGACAGAGTTACAGATGTACTCATTGGAGTACTAGATGACTTCTGTCCATTAATGTCAAACTTCTTTAATAATTCCTTAAGATATTTAGTTTGACTGATGAAAATCCCATTAGGGATTTGTTTTATTTAAAGTCCTATAAAGAAATTCAGTTCACCCATAAGACTCATCTCAAATTCACTACTCATACTCTTACTAAAATCAAGACAGAGAGATTCATGTGTAGATCCAAATATGATGTCATCTACATAAATTTGAACAAGAATTAAGTCTTTATTCTTATGTTTTACAAAGAGAGTTGTATCTATCTTACCCATTGTAAAACCATCATCGATAAAAAATGTACTTAGCCTGTCGTACCATGCTCTTGGAGCTTGTTTCAAACCATACAAGGCTTTCTTCCGCTTGTATACATGGTCTGAAAACTTTGGGTCTTCGAATCTAGGTGGTTGGATGACGTGTACTTCTTCATTGATGAAGCCATTTAAAAACACACTCTTCACGTCCATTTGATGTAACTTAAAATTCTTATGACAAGCAAATGCAAGCAACATTCTAATTGATTCAAGTCTGGCTACAGGAGCATAGGTCTCATCGAAGTCAATGCCTTCCTGTTGGTTATAGCCTTGGGCAACCAGTCTAGCCTTGTTTCTAATTATGTTACCATCTTCATCAAGTTTATTTCTAAATACCCATCTAGTTCCAATAATCTTGGAGTTTGAGGGTCTTAGCACTAAGTCCCAAACTTGATTCCTTTCAAATTGGTTAAGCTCTTCTTGCATAGCAATTATCCAATTACTATCCAAAAGTGCTTCTTTAATATTCTTGAGTTCAATGGTAGAGATGAAGGCTACATTGGAATAAATATTTTGGATTTTACTCCTAGTTTGTATACCTTTGTCTAGGTTTCCAATGGCAAGGTCAAGGGGATGGTCTTTAACAATTCTAATCTCTTTAGGAAGTTGATGTACTTGATCATTAGGTTCATCTACAGTAACTTTTTCAACTCTCTTCCTAATTTCAAGTACTTCATCTTCATCATCTTCTTTTAGGTCCTTATACTTTCTTTTGCCATAGATTCATCAAACCTAACATTTATAGACTCTTCCACGACTAGTGTTCTTTTATTAAACACTCTATATGCTCTACTATTTGTGGAGTAGCCTAAGAATATACCATCATCAGCCTTTTCTTCAAACTTTCTTAAATTATCCTTAGTATTAAGAATGAAACAAGCACAACCAAATACTTTGAAATAATCAACTTTAGGCAATTTATTATGAAATAATGCATAAGGGTTCTTTAACAAGATAGGTCTTATCAAAACTCGGTTTAACACATAACAAGCCGTGTGAACAGCTTCGGCCCAAAGATACTTAGGCAAGGAATACTCATTGAGCATTGTTCGAGCCATTTTTTGGATAGTTCTATTTTTCCTTTCAACCACACCATTAGATTGTGGTGTTCTAGGAGCCGAGAAATTATGTGTTATACCTTGTTTTCGACAAAACTCACCAAATTCTTCTATATTATCAAATTCACCTCCATGGTCACTTTTTATAGAAGTGATCAAGTAACCTTTTTGATTTTGTATTCTCTTGCAAAAAGCTACAAATTCTTCAAAAACCTCATTTTTATGCTTGAGAAAGAGGGTCCATGTGAATCAGGAGTAATCATCTACAATAACAAAAGTGTACTTCTTACCTCCTAGGCTTGAGGTTTGTATAGGTCCAAACAAGTCTAAGTAAAGTAATTGTAAAGGTCTTGAGGTAGCAACAGAATTAATGGCCTTATGAGAAGCTTTTGTAAGTTTACTTTTTTGACATGCTTCACAAGTGTGTTGCTTATCAAAGTTCAACTTAGGTAAGTTTCTCACCAAGTTCTTAGAGGAAAGGGTTTTAATGATCTTAGGATTGATATGCCCCAATTTCCTATACCATAGGGTTGCATCATCAAACTTAGATATGAGACAAGCATCATGAGAGTTTACATTAAAAGTACAAATATAAACGTTATTCTTCCTACAACCCTCAAGAATCATGTTGTCATTAGAATCTTTAATCTCACACTTGGAGGCATTAAAATTAACAAAATAGCCATTATTGCATAGTTGACTTACACTAAGTAAATTGTACTTAAGATTATCAACTAGGCTGACGTTAGAGATTACTGTACCTCTAAACTTTATCATTCCATTTCTAATGATTAGTCCTTTACTGCTGTCTCCAAAAGATACCCATCCTCCTTTTTGTTTCTTGAGTTTTCGAAAATAACTTTGGGTTGGATGTCATGTGCTTCGAGCAACCACTATCAGTATACCATTCCATGTTGCTTAAGTGTACCTACAAGATAAGAATGCTTAATAAAACTTTGGTCCCCATTGAGTGTTGGGTTCATCATTGTTAGTATTATACATTTCTCTTGGTCTTCACACCATTTGGTGACCATTTGCCTTTTGGTTTTCATATCAACTTGTATATGATTGGGGGTTCCAAGGTCTTTGATTTTGAGATATTCTATATGAACCTTGGTTATTGGGTGGTCTTTGCACCTTAGTTGGAGTTCTAGTTGGTTTTGGTACCTTTGGATGACTCCTCCTATTTTGACCATTATAAGGTCTTCTAGGATGGTGGAAGGATCGATTCATATGATGACATTCCCAAATAGTATGTCCATTTTTATTGTAATTATTGCATACACTAATTTGAGGGTTATATAGAGTCTTTCCTGTGGGATTTGGTTTGCTAAATTAAGGAGTTTTCTTTCTAGCATAACATTCTTCAATTGAGTGTCCTTTCTTTCTACAATAGTTGTAAAATTTTTTCTTTACCTTTTTACTTGAACTTGCCTCTTTGGTGTGATTTAAAAATTTGTTCACATCATAGCCTACTCCTTCTTTGTTGAAGGGTGCTTTGGAGGCATTTCCAAGTAAGATATCAAGGGTCTTTTTGCCGTTTGTAAAGGACTCTAAGGCTTTATACAATTTTTCTTTTTCTTCTTCCAAGATGTTTACTTGAGAAGTTAGAGTTGTGTTTTGGTCTTTGAGGGTGTTTATTTTCTTTAAGAGATTTTTCTTAGTAGTAGCTAATTCCATGCTACTTTGGTAAAGGTCTTCAAAGGCTTCTTCTAATTCTAAAAAATCCTTATCTTTATGAGAAGGGAAAGTGGGAGTTACCTCATTTTGGGTTTCTTCATCTTCAGTAGCCATGAGTGCCAAATTAGTTTGTTCTTCTTCTTCTTGAGATGATTCTTCATCATCCTCTTCATCACTTGAATCAAAGGTGTGTTCAGCTTTATAGGCCTTCTTGTATTTCTTCATTTTAGGACAATCTCCTCTAAAATGTCAAGGTTTCCTACATTCATAACACACAATATCTTTTGAAGAAGAGTCAGTGTTATCTTTAGAAATATTCTTACCTTTTTGGTCCTTGGAAAATATTCTCTTGTTGAATGAAGTTTTGCCCTTATTCTTCAAGAATCTTGAAAACTTCTTGGATAAATAGGCAATCTCATCATCCGAGAATTCTTCATCATCATCGCCGATGTCATAGGCTTTGAATGCAACAATTTTCTTCTTTGGTTCTTTAGGTTCATCCTCCTTGGTGTCTTGTTTGAGCTCCATCTCATGAGTTTGGAGTGATCCCAATAACTTATCTAGACTTAGCTTTTCAATGTCCTTTGATTCCTTTATTGCTATAGTCTTAGGTCTCCATTCTTTTAAGAGAGATCTCAAAATCTTTTGAATGTTCTCACCATTAGAATAGACCTTTCCTAAACCTTTCAACTTATTCACAATGTTAGTAAAGCGAGTGAACATGACATATATGTCTTCATCATTTTTCATTTTAAACAGCTCATGTTCATTGACTAACATATCAATTTTAGATTGTTTCACCTCAGAAGTACCTTCATAAGTAACTATAAGTTTATCAAACACCTCCTTAGCGGAGTCACACATACATGTCTGGTTATATTCTTTTTCTCCTAAGGCACATTGAATATAACTTATAGCTACATAGTTGAGTTGCATCTTTATTTTTTCAGCTGGGGTCCACTCTTCCTTGGGCTTGTCTATGGTATTTGGTCCATTTTCAATTACTTCCCATGTGTCAATGTTACTGGCACACACAAAGTTCTTGAAACGATTCTTCTAATAAGAGAATCCTTCACCTTCAAAGAAGGGAGCTCGGGTAATGTTATATCCTTCAATCTCGCGATTGACAGAGGATCCCATGGTCTTAAAACTCTTTGTTGGATTAAAAATAATTACGATCTTGAGCTCCCGCTCTGATACCAAATGTGAATTCACCTAGAGGGGGGTGAATAGGTGAATGATGGAAGATTAAAAAAATATGCAAAAATAAAACAAATTATCAATGTAAAGACGACCAATAAACAAACAATAATTAAGAGAGTGACATAAGAGATTTATAGTGGTTCGGCCAACACTTGCCTACGTCCACTCCTCTCAACTTAGAGAGAATTTTGCTATAAGAAATCTTGAGTAAGAGTAAGAGGACTTATACAACTACTCTTGAGAAACGAGCAAGAGGACTCAATAAAAACTACTCTTGAGTTAATGAGCAAGAAGACTCGATCTTCTCTTGATTTTGAGCAAGAGGACTCAATAATTACTTATGCAAAGTAAAAATGAAATACTGAAAGGTTTAGAATTACCTCAAACCTTAGTAAAATAAGTGCTACATTTTAAACTATGAAGCTTGAATGCTAATGAGAATGAAGGGAGCTAAGTGAGATTGAACTTTCTTGGATTGGTTGCTTAAATTCTCATTTGGGAGAGACTTGATCTTGGAGGCTCTTGATTGTGATTAATAATTTTATTTAGAGCCTTAATCAAGAGGGTATTTATAGTCTAAGAGGCTTAAATTAATTAGGAATCTAAGTTAAGGATCGGATTCCATAAGCCATAAATAATCTAGTATGCTGGATGGGAATCCGATATGCCGGATCACCTAATTTCCATTTTAAACACAAGAGTAACGGTCAAATTAAACTCAGCAATACACTGATCCGGTATGCTGGATAGTCATCCAGTATGTCGGATCAGGGGATTGTGCAGGCAGGGTAGGATTCGGTATGCTGGATCCTTAACCAGCTTGCTTAAATGAGCCACTGTGACCATTTTCTTGAGATTTCCATTAATCCGGTATGCTGGATCAGGAACCGGTATGCCGGATTGGGCAATTATAGTGGGAATTAGTCCAATTCCAATCAAAGTTGGTTTGGGGGGGTTCCAAACTCAAATGGTCAAATGTCTAATGAGTCAATTTACCACCTAAGGACATTCTAAATGGATGAATGCGTGCGTGTGTGCATTACATCAATTTGTGACTTGAAATTACAAAAACAACAAGATTACAAAGTCTTGAATCTTCAATAGGCTTTATTGGTCTTCAAGTATTGACTTTTGACTTCCATGTCTTGGGAATCATTTTGAGCAATTATTCTTGTATGATCTTGTGCATTTGTATACGCTCCCCCTCACTTGGTGCTATGCTTTAAAACTGAATAACTTAAACACAAGCATTAGTCCAAGGATGGTCTTATTTGTTATCATCAAAACATCTTTGTCATCTTTTAGAATGACTTGAAGTGTATGGGGCCATTTGTATTTCCCTAACAGGTTACACTTCTTTCTACATACCCAATGGATTGCGTCGATAGTTCAGACTGACTCAAGATGTGCCTAAAGACTTGGTGAATGTCCATCGTACAAAACAATTGGACAAGGAATTGGTGGGAAGGATTACGTGTCCATGGCCATCTAAGACAATTCTAAAGACTGTGGGAGCTGTTGATGATGGTGGGACAACTGCAGGATATGAAGACTAGGTAAAGTCTCAAGGAAAGAAGAAAGAGAAGACTGCAAGGAGCGATTGACATGGGATCGGAAGGAAACTTCAAGCTCTTCAAGTTCCAAACATTTCAGAGAAGTGGATGAAGATGGTGATGAAGACATGGATGATCCAATGGTTTTGAAGGCGGGGATCGCAAAGTTGCAGAAGAAGGTGGAAGACTTGAGTTATTGGGATGTTATGATTACCAAGAGTAGTGCTTTACTTTTTTCTTTTTTTTTTTTTTTGTTTTAAACATTGGTGTGGGCTCCTGAACTTTGAAATTGTGATTGAGCTTTAACTTTGATTTGACTCCCTTTTTTCGTTATGTGATGTGACCGGTCCTGTTGTTATTCAACCAAGATGCCTACGTACCCTTAAGTTTTTAAGGGATGAGGTAATGTAGTTCCATTATTTAGAAATTTCTAGACATAGTACTTCTTGAGCTGATCCATATTTATCAACTAAGGGAGCTCGATCCCATCTAGATCCACTACTCATACTGCTTGGCTGAGTAGTATCTCCTTGATCATGTATAGGCCACTCCAATTGGGCCTGAATTTGCCTTGTGGATCATGTATTGGGGCTAGTTGCTCCTTGAGTACTAGATCACCAATTGATAGTTGGCATGGCACCACCTTCTTTTTGAATGTTTGTGTCATCCTTTGTTGGTATTTTCTCACGTTATCAATGGCGCACATCCTTTTCTCGTCAATGAGGTTTAGTTCTTAGAATCTTGTCTTACCCCATTCTACTTCTGGGATTTCACCATCCATCATGACCCGAAGAGAGGGTATCTCCAATTCGACTGGAAGGACTACTTCCATTCCGTAGACTAGTGAGTAGGGCGTTGCCCCAGTTGAAGTTTGGATGGATGTTCTATACGCCCAAAGTGTGTAGGGTAACTTGTCGGCCCAATCATTGTGCTTATCATCCATTTTTTGTATTATCCACTTGATGTTCTTGTTGGCGGTTTCCACTGCACCATTAGTTTGAGATCTATAAGGTGACGATGTGTGTCTTCGAATGTTCCTCTCATAACATAGTTTCTTTACTTCTCCTCTGAAATGAGACCCTTAATCTGATATGAGTTCGTGGGGATTCCATATCGGCACAAGATGTTATTACTTATGAACTGGGCCACCTTGGCTGCCGTTAGCTTGGTGTAGGATTATGCTTTTACCCATTTGGTGAAGTATTCAATGGCTACCAAAATATACTCATGACCATTAGATGATTTAGGGATCACTTGGCCGATGACATCGATACCCCAAGTGGTGAATGACCAAGGAGAGCTTAGAGTATGTAGCTCTAAAGGTGGTGTATTTATGAGATTGCCGAATATCTAACATTTGTGACATTTTTTCACATATCCAGTAGCACCCTAGTCAGAGGATCTTTTTGGCCATTATCCTTTCATTCATGTGAGGCCCACATATGTCTTGGTGAATTTGGTCCATGATTGATTTTGACTATTCTTCATCAACACATAACAGTTGTACTCCATCGTACGACCTCTTGTACAGGATGTTTTCTAATAGAATGAATTGTGTAGCGTATCTCCTCAAGAAACGCTTTTTTTTTGTCGTAGCATCTTCAAGGTATCGTCCTTCTCGGATGAAATCCACTATGTTTACATACCATGGTCTTCTATCAGCCATCAATGTATGGATGTGACTGATGTATGCCGGTTGATGTCTTAGATTAATTGAGAATGGATGTACCTTTGTCATGGATTCCATCTCAAACATGGATGCTAATGTAGCCAATGCATCGGCGAATCAATTATTTTTTCTTGGCATGTAAGAGAAAGTAATCTCTTTGAATTCTCTAGATAGTGTCTCCACATGTTCTTGATAGGGAATTAACTTCTCATCTTTAGCTTTCCACTTTCCTTGCATTTGGCAAATGACTAGTGAAGAATCTCCATAGACTTCTAATCTCTTGAGGCCTATTGATAAGGCGGCTTCAAGTCCTATGGCGCAAGCTTTATATTCAGCTATGTTGTTGGTACACTCAAAGTTTAGCTTAAATGCCCAAGGCATATGGGTTCCATCCGGAGTAATTAGTAATATGTTGGCTTCACAACCCTTGTGATTGGCTGCTCCATCAAATAGCAATTTCCAGACTGTATTGGCTTCTTTTGGTTCCAATTGTGCAATGTCCTCATCGGAGAATATATCTTCCAACGGTTTGGTTTCAAGGATTGGGTGTGCTGATAAGTGATCAGTGACCGTTTGTCCTTTGATTGCCTTTTGTGCCACATGTTTGACATCAAACTCTGATAATAAGAGCAACCATCGTGCTAGTCTCCCTATTAAGGCGGGTTTCTCGAATAGGTATTTGATTAGGTCCATCCTCAAGGTAAGAAGTATTTGGTGGGCTACCATGTAATGCCCCAACCGCCTTGTGGCCCAAATCAAATTGGTGCAGACTTTCTCTAATGGTATATATCTAGTCTCATAGTTCATAAACTTCTTGCTTAAGTAGTAAATGACCTATTCTGTCTTGCCATCATCTTGATATTGTACTAACATTGCTCCTATAGCTGTGTCTATTACGGATAGGTATAGTAGCAGTGACTTGCCAGATATCAGGGGTGCCAATACTGGCAGGTTGGCTAAGTACTCTTTGATTGTATCGAATGTAGTCTGACATTGCTCATTCCATTCCTTTCACTCATTCTTTTTGAGTAACTTGAAGACTGGTTTGCATACCAGAGTTAACCGGGAAATAAATCGATTGATGTATTGGATTCTTACAAGAAAACCCTTGATTTCTTTTTCGGTTTTGGGTGGTGGCATGTCCATAATCGCCTTAATCTTGGTAGGGTCTACATCAATGCCCCTATGGCTGACTATGAATCCTACAAGTTTTCAGTTATGGTTCCAAACACACACTTCTGGGTGTTAAGACTTAGTTTGTATGTCTTAATTCTTTCGAGGAATTTTCGTAAGACTTCAACATGGCCTTCGCATTCTTTTGACTTGACGATCATATCGTCAACATAGACCTCAACCTCTTTATGCATTAGGTCATGTAAAATGGTGGTCACCACCCTTTGATAGGTTGCCCCGACATTCTTAAGTCTAAATGGCATTACTTTGTAACATTATGTTCCCCACTGAGTTATGAAGGATGTTTTTTGCATGTCTTCAGGTGCCATCTTGATTTGGTTATACCCTGAGAACATGTCAATAAAAGATAGAAGGGCGTGTTTGGCTGTATTGTCCACGAGTTTATCAATGTATGGCAAAGGAAAGTCATCCTTTGGGCTTACTTTGTTCAAATCCCTAAAGTCTATACACATTCAGTCTCGTCCATCTGTTTTGGGTACCGGCACAATGTTGGCCAACCATTCAGGGTATTTCGTCACTTCTAAGAATCCTGCTTTGAGTTGTTTAGTGACTTCTTCTTTGATTTTTAAGATCCATTCCGGTCTCATCCATCTGAGTTTTTCTTTACTAATTTCATCTCAGTGTATAAAGGTAGATGGTGTGTGACAATGTTGTATTCAATTTCGGGCATGTCATCGTATGACCATGCGAACACTTCCATTTATTCCTTTAAGAGTTCAATCAGAGGTTGGACCTCTTGTTCGTTCAAAGTTGATCCAATTTTTAATTCTCTTGGCAATTCTAGTGATCATATATTGATGATTTTAAAGTTTTCAGGAATTGGTTGAGTTCTTCCCTCTTCATCTTGTTGTATTGTTTTTAGGTGATTGGGTGGAGGATCACTGAACATTTCATCCTCATCGATGTAAGCAAGAAGAGGCACAATGTAACCAGAAGAAAGCAATTCATTGAAATCAAACTCAATGTCTACATCGGACTTAGACATGGACGGCACCCCTCTCTTTCAAGAGGATTCATGGCATGTCAAGCCCTGGTAAGGTTCTTCGCTTTGCATCGAATTAAAACACATGCTCCACTAGGTAGCAAAATTCCTTATCGCATAAGTAGCGACCTGCACGAATGGTGTAATGACTGCCCCGCTGTCTCCGACATGGACCTAGTGAAATTGAATTCTCTGTGAAGATGCAGTACTATCACCATGGAAAAGGTTTAAGTAAGGAGAACTTTGACTTTTGTGAAAAACCCAATTATGCGGCGAGCAAGACAAGCTACCTCCACCATGAACGCAACAGAAGAACTAGAAGAACTGGACTCAGAACTGGAACTAAAAGAACTAAAATGAAAACTAGGACTAGGGCTAAAACTGTTGATGCATTCATAGAAGCAGTATTCTAAAAACTGGGTCCAATAGGGGATGACTCCTTCAGCTGGGTAGATCACCCTTTGCGGATCTAAGTTCCAATATTCAGGGCCTTCTAGTGTAGTGATCACTCCTTCGAATAAGTCTTCAAGTAGGAAAGAAGCTGCTTCATCTTGCCAGTCTTTGTTGGAGTCCACACAATCCTTTTGAAGGACCTCTAACTAAACCATTTGATCTGTAAAGAAGATTTCAAGACCTGGCTTTAGTTGTTGAGAAATTTCATCATACCATGGTTCTTTAAATCCACAATAAGGGAGGGTATCTCCTTCTTTGATGAAATATCCATTGAGAGTTGTAGGGTAAGGTGTAACGGTGTTTACCTCAGCTTTTGGGCTCTTCGACTTCTTCACCCTCTTGTACTTCTCGGGGTCCTCTTTATATAGGTTTTTCATGTAAGCTTCTCTCCTCTTCTGTTTCTCTTTCTAGACCTGTTTGAAGAGCTCCTCCTTTGATTGGGTTGTAACCAAGACCATGGTACTCCTTATTATGAGAGGGTAATATGAGTTTAGACGTTCATTGGTGTGAATTTACAAGGCCCATATCCGAAAAATACCCCATTTTCTTGAGCATGTTTAGAACTGCCGCATTGTGACTGTTTAGATGGGTAAGGGGAAGCTTTTCCCTAAGGGGTTGTACCGGGTATGTAGCACACACAGTGTCGAACTAAAAATCGACTAGCTTGGAGTCTGACTCTTTGCTAGTCTCTACATTGGCCAACATGCTTATCACTTCCGGATTGGCTAGAATGGTGACGACCTTGTCATTGACTATGAACTTGAGCTTCTGGTGGAGAGAGGATGGTAATGCCTAGGCTGCATGGGACCATGTCCTTCCAAGGAGCATGTTGAAAGAAGAAGGAAGGTCGATGACTGGGAACTTGACCGAGAATTTGGATGGACCCATTGTAATTTCAGTGTTCAGAATTCTAATGACATTCCTTCGAGTATTGTCGTAGGCTCTCACTCCTTGTGTGGAGGGTTGTAGCTTTTTTTGATGGGTCAATCCCTATGTGTTGGATGGTTCATAGTGGGAGACATTCAGGGCTAAGCCCTTATCCACTAAAACTTGAGGGATGCGACTTTCATTGCAATCAACTATGACATAGAGTGCCTTGGTATGATTTGGTCCTTCAGGTGGAAGGTCCTTGTCAGAGAACATGATGGCCTTGACCGCATAGAGAGCTCCTACTATATTGGCTAGCTGGGTTGGTTCTGTTTCAATTGGCACATGTACACTAGCCAATGCTTTTAGGACTGCCTCTCTATGGGCTCGAGAACTTGTTAATAACCCCCAGATTGAGATATTGGCTTGAGTTTTCTTAAGTTATTTTAGAACCTCATTTTCGGGCTGGATGGTAGCATTTTTTTGGTTCTGGTTTCTCGCCAATTCAATGAGGTTGTCAACATTGAGCCGGGGTGGTTTGAAATTCTTCCCACTTCTAGTGTTGGCATTGTTACATTCTTTATTAGATGGGAAATTGTTAAACCTGCCCCAGACTGATTGGAACTTGCTTGAAGGATAGGAGTCTGAGACCAATCACCCAAGCACATGGTGGTGTGTCACCCCTGTGGTTGAATCTAGTGGAGAATCTCCAAGGTTATCATCCATCATACCTGTGAGAAGATGGGTTGCAAACCCATGCAGCTGCTCAGCCTATAGCCTGATGTATAGCTCCAACTCCAGGTAATCTCTCTCTCTGACAAATACATGGGGGCCATGCCCATTCAGATGTTTATTTTATCTTGGGAATGGTGTTGGTGAAGTGCCCAAGTCGAAGCCTCAACCCCTGTGCAAAGCCAAGGCAAATACAGTAGAGATCCATTCTCTGGGCGATGCACTGGGCGAGTGACCCAAACGCCCAGAGTGTCTGAAACTTATTTTTTATTCAAAACAAATGGGAACCATGTATACAGCCTATGGACACCCCCTAGAGGTAGATGAGAATTTTAGTAACCATTACCTACTTCTGGAACCAAGTGTACCCAACCTATGCAGCTGAAATGGGCCAGAATGCACTTAAAAATGCATTTTTGGAAGAGGGACAGCATGGCCATAAGAGCTATAAATAGGAGGGCCAGCCTCTCTATTTCATTTTTACTGCTCCTACAATAAAGAGAAAGAAAGAGAAGGAGAAGGAAGAAGAAGAGAAGGGAAGAGAAGAAAGGAAGGAAGAAGAGAGTGAAGGATTGGGCTTGGAATTAGACCAAACATCTCCACAAGTTTGAAGGTAACATGATCTAACTCATAACACTGTTGTTCATCTAAGGCTGCACCTACTTCTTGTTTCTATAGGTTGAGTCTCTAGCTAGTAATGCTAGGAACTTCACTTAGGTGCCTAGAGGAGCTCTGGATCCTGTATGCATGTGCATTGCATGCAAGATCTAGCCATTCAAAATAAGAATTAAGGTTGTTACTGTGTAAGAAATGGATGTCAGTCTCTGAGATGAGCTGAACTGCAGAGTTGCACCCAGATCATGCAGTATAGGCATGGATCTTTGCATGCAAATGAATTTCTTCATGTCTGAGCTTAAAACCAGACCTGTTGTAGGTAAATACAGGTGATCCATGCCTTGCATGCAGCAAAAACCGAATCCAAGGCCTAAGCATAGCCATGACTGCCCATTCTCTTTGATGTCAGAACCCAACCCAGCTTCCAAATGGATAACCAGACCTTGGATCAACTAAAACTACTCAATCCAACTTCATTTTAGGATCATAATCCTCTTAGGAGCATCCTTGATCAAAATCTTAGCAAAACCAATAGCCAAATCCAAGTTTTGGAGCCAAAACTAGTGTTTAACAGGCACTGGGTGATGCACTGGGCAATTGACCCAAACGCCCAGTGGTGCTGTTTGGGCTCAGACTTGTTTCCAGCCTTTTGGACCTTCACCAACAGGTCTAGAACAACATGGAGAGAATGAAAATGACCTAAAAACCTTACCCCATTGGTCCTTGCTGTCATCCACACCTGGGATGCTGAAGCGGGCCCCATAGAGCTAAGAACCCACACACAGACCTAGTTTGTCTAAGGCTGAGAACCTTGGTAATGATTTATGGGATTGGTAGGGCCATGCATAGGCAAACCTTGCTATAAAATACTTCAGAGATGAACACTGCATCTCTGGATGATGCACTGTGAGTTTGACCCAAAAGCCAAGTGCAAGGCTCAGAGAATTGTAAATGGCACTTGTGTGTTCAAAGTCGAGTCTGACTAAACTTAGACCAAACCTAGGACATTAATATACTTCTGAACTTTATTTGACATACTTTAATGATCCGGTTAACTTAGGTTTTGACCCTGAACTCAAGGTACAGGGTCAAATATAGGCCAGGACCAAGCTGACTGCTGAGCAAGCGGGACTAGTATAAGGTGAGTGGAATTACACCATGTGTGTAAATATAATATAACTATCGAGTCATGACAAATACAACAATATGATTTACTATGCTCAATTATTTCAATTGCCTTATACTCTGTTTAAATGCTGAATTCTTGTCTGATGAACATTGAGAATGGACAATGATGCTTGTATGTGAAACTGCTAAATTAGATGCCATAGCTGGCTTGGAAATGAGGCCTGTGGTAGCCCGTAGAATGGGATGCAGTTGACACCATCCAACTCATACTATGCCATATAGAATGCATTGGGCTAGAGTATCATCACCAGTGCTACGAACCCTTGCCAATAGGGGTTAAGGTGTTTGATGTCTGTGGGAGTACCTATATAAAAGAGAAAAAAAGAAAAGAGAAAAAGGAATAGATTTGTATCACACCGAAAAGGTGATTTTGTGGCTGAATGCCACAGAAAGAAAATGTCATACCAGAATGGTGATGGGTGACTACACAAATTAATCCCAGAGGGCTGGTCGGGCTGACCATGGAGAGCATGCTGGAGTTGACCGATCCTCTCCGACAACTCAATGGGTGTACCGTGGGAAGGGGTTAGAAGCCCGCACTAAGGATACATGTATTAGGGATTTTAGTAGAACTTTTACCTACCTTAATTGTGATGTTAGGTGGCTAATTAATAAAATGGACTACATTGCATGTAGGACTCATTTGGTTGTGCTTGCATGTGCATGCGTGGTTATATTTTCATTCACAGGCTCGGTGGAGCTCACACTCTTGTATATGTCCTGTTGTTAGATGATCTTGCAGATGGATGTTTCAATAGCGTGGAGGCTCATCTTATGCAAACGAGCCATGATTATTATGACTATGTGGGTGTCAACCCGGTCGGAGGTCATTCCTCTGGTGCGGATGTTTTCAGTGATTGTTGATGATGACCCGTGATGGGTGGGCAGCTGACTTTTCTTCTAATCTTGGGATTCTTTTGTTGTAGATAGGAATCTACTAACCAATCCCCTTTTGTATAGCTTTATTCGGGGCCCAGGTTGCCTTGCCCCTTTTGTTATTTAGTAAAGCTTTTGTTGGAAGAGTTGGGACTGCTAGTAAATGTTGAGAGAAAGTATGAACAAAAACATGTTGTAAATATTTATTTTAATGTTTAATGTAAATATTAGCTTCCGCAACACTCTGTGTTCTATCTTATTCATTATTGTGGATGTGTGTGTTTGTGAATGGTATTAACAGCTTCTAGATCCTTAGGGTTTGGCGGATTGTTACCGTGTAATTCGGGTCACCTACCTACTCTTCCCAGGGGTGGTTTGGGGTGTGACAGAAATAGAGCTTGGAATCAAACTGGGCTGGGAGGTGGTCGACATCCTAATCAGACTCATCCGATTCCCCATCACTAAAGATGATCATGTTGATTTCGGGTTCATCGGTAGTCAGAGTGAGTTCTTGAAGCTTGTTGCACAATGCCCATACTATTAAACCCTGGCCCTGACTGACTGGAATCTTGACTGAAGGATAGGAACCCAAGACATGGCAACCAAGCACACTGTGGAGTATCACTCCAGTGATTGAAATTGATGAAGAAACTCTGTGCAGGTTCTCCTACATACCTGTCAAAAGATGGACAGCTGACCCTTGCAACTGCACAACTCATAGCATAATGTACTGCCTGGGCTCTAGGTATTCTCTCTCCTCTTCACAACTGTGGGTCCCACTCTTGAAAATGTGTATAAAAGACCCTAAATGGCATGTGAGTACAAGGCCCTAACCCTGGGTCAAACCCTTGTGCAAGCCCATAGAGTTTCAGCCTTGCTGAATTCTCTGGGCGATGCAGACATCAACCAGAGACATCGCCCAGAGTACAAAATAGCATTATTTTAATAATTTAATCTATGGAGACCACCCATATTGGACATGGGCACCCTCCATAGGTTGAGGGGAGTCTGAGGAACCACCTCATACCCTTGAATCACTGTGGACCCCACCAGAGTGCCCAGAATAGCTGAGAATGCAGTCAAAAATGCATTCTAGAAATGGACCTTAGCAGCCAAACAGACCCTAGTCATGGGCTGGGCTATAAATAGGTGTACCTTAGGCTCATTTAGAGCTCTTGGTACTGTTCAAATCGTGGGGGAAGGGAGAAGAAAGAAAAGAGAGGAAAGGGAGGACGAAGAAGAAGAAAGAGAAGAACGAAGAAGAGGAGAAGCAGCCCTGTACTTCAAGGCCCAGATTTCGTGCCTTCTCAGACCTGTGCAAGTATAAACACATATGCTCATACCTGCTGCTCCCTTTGATTCATATGTTTTGAAGGTTTTTTGATCACTGGCAGCCCAGAACAGCTGGGAACTGCCAAGTACCACCTCAGATCTGCCATGTAAACATGATGCATGGAAGATTTGAGTGTTTAATGGTGATATTCATACTTATTTTACAGATCTGGAACCGAAACCAGACTGTGCATGGCTGTACTACCCAGTTGCACTGGAAACAGGCTGTTTGGAGTCCTGATTTCTTGTCCTGGCTACATGGAACCTAACCCTAGGTGGCAATGGCCTTGGATTACCATTTTACACTTGAATCTAGCCTTGCATGTAGCCAAAACCAAGTTTTGAAGCTGGAGAAATCGTGGGTTACTATATATTGGGCTGTCTGGGCTGCCAGTGGTGGGCCCAGTTGAAAATCTACAAGGACCAGTGTACAGAACACCCCTGGGGGTCCATGATGACCTAACATGCATAGGGGAATGATGTGGCCACTGCCCATGGCCAGCAACCTTGGAAACTCAACTAGATCACGTTTTTAAAAGCTTTGGGCGATGCACTGGGCGATGCAAACATCGCCCAGTGAATGAAATTTGGTAGTTTTGATGTTCTGACTTGGGGGACTTCACCCATTGGCCATGATACTATCTAGGGAGGTGGAAATGACTAGAATGCCCCTCCCCACATCTGTCCATATGTGGGAATGCTTTGGGAACCCAAGTAGGCTCCGCAGGACTTGGAAACCTTGCCTATGATTGGTTCTACAACACTGTTAAGTTGGGGACAGCACTGTAAGGCTAATATGACCTAGGATCATGTACCAATTCTATAAATGACCATTTTACCCTAGGTCACCATCTCTGGATGATGCACCAAGACATAGGCCTAAGGCCCAGTGCAAGGCCCTAAGAATTTCAATTGAAGACCAACTATACCCCAGGTCAACTCAATGAGCTTAGATCAACCCTAGGACCTTCAAAAATAGTTTGGAATATTAAAATGATAATTTCTTATTTATATCTAGGATTTGATCCCGCGCTCGAGGCCTACAACCAGACTGCAGCTGAAACTGAATTTGCAACTGAATTCTTAGAACCAGACCCAGGTGAGTGAAATATTATCGTGTATGTATGTGTAACTGCATTATTATGCCGACAGTTAAATTCTTAATTTACTAATGCTGTGTTATTTAAATTTTGTTCAAATACTCAAAATTACTACACGTTGATTGTCTATTGATTAACACTGTGATTCTTATCTGATGATTGTGAATGTTAGACTAGATGCCGTAGTCGGCTTGAAAATGAGGCCGGTGGTAGCCCGTAGTATGGGATACGATTGACACCGCCTGACTCATACGATGCCATATAGACATGGGGCTAGAGTTTCATAACTTGTGCTATGCACCCTTACCAATAGGGGTTAAGGTGTTGGATACCTGTAAGGACTACCGTAAAACCCTAGAGGCATTTACGCCAGGAAGCCTCAGCACAGCTAGGATGCCCCAAGGCAAATATGCCGGGATGCCTCAGGCTACAAGTTTAGGAAGTACCCAAAGGTGAATTTTTTGGCGGAATGCCACATATAATGATTTTGCACCGATTTGGGTGAATTGATATTGAGTTGGTTACCTCACAGGAGTTAATCCAGAAGGCCGATCGGGCTGACCTGGGTAGGGAGATGCTGGAGCCGGTTGGTCCTCTCTGACAACTCAATGGGTGTATTATGGGAAGGGGTAACCAAGCCTACACCAGGGATACATGTATTGGGGAATGTAGTAGCACTAACCTGACTTAGTTGTATTGTTAGGTGGCTAATGAATAATCTGGACTTGCATATCATGTAGGATCATGTGGATTGTGGTTATGGATGCATGATGATATGTTTTGCTCACGAGCTCGGTGGGGCTCACACTCTGTTATATATGTTTTTCTTCTAGATGATTCTCCAGGTGGATGCCGCTGTGGCATGGAGGCTCATTATGAGGAGGAGAGCCCTGGTTATTATAATGATATTGGTATGGACCTCGACAGAGGTCGTGCCAATGATGCGTGCATTCTCGGTGGTTATTGATGAAGACCAATGAGGAATGTACTTGATGCTTTTTGCCTTGGGGACTCCTTTTTGTTTTTGTTAGGAGTTTATCCTCGTCGTGCTTGTGATGCAGTCTTAGTTTTCTTTTCTTTTTGGGGTCAAGTTATCTCACCCTATATATATATATATATATATATATATATATATATATATATATATATATATGTATATATTTTCTTTGGCTTTTGTTTCTATTAGCTTTACTCTTCAGGTTGTGGGTGTATGGGGAATGTATCAGAACAAACTTATGTATGTATATATTATCATCATTCCCGTATCGTTACGCTTTCTCTTATGTTATTATAACTGTAGTTTATCTATGACACTCTGATCTTGCTTATGGTAAAGTGATGAATGCGGGACCGTGAATGTAATAACTGCTTCTAGATCTGTGGGATTTGGAGGATTGCCGTTATGCAATTCGGGTCACCTACCTAATCCTCCAAGGGGGTGGTTTGGGGTGTGATAGAGCTTGGTATCAGAGCGTGAAGCTCTTCTTACATTCACGGGATGCAGATTAGGTCTGATAAATTACTAATATTAAAACATGTAATAATTAAAAGCTATAAGGGAGGTAGATGTAAATAAACAAAAGATGCATAATTTCATTAACATAAAGGCAATTGTGGCTGAGCCACTACATAAGCTTTGACTAAAAGTATTACTTTCAAATATTTACATAAGCTGAAAAAAAAAAACTACATACAACTCAAACAAAAGCAAAAGTACATAAGTTTTTTAAAAAAAAATGACGTGATAAGTCCAAACCACGTAACAGATAGTCAAGTGCTGGCTGGAAGAACTACTCCGGTGGAGGCAAGTCGCTCGGTGGAGGATGTGTCTGGCGAGAGTCAACGCGATAGAATCTGTCCCAAAAGTCCAAGCGCTGCTCTACAGATACCACTCTGCTCTCCAAAGATGAAAAGCCTTGATCCATCCTAGTTGACATGTTAGAAAGCTGAGTACTGAGACCCTGGAATTGTGACATCACCTGTGCCCACTTAGATGGCTCTGGCACGTGCGAGCTAGTGGCACCCGTCGCCCCATAAGCAGGTAAATCCGTAAACTGTGTGCTAATGCCCTAGAAGTCTCCCTGCTCATTGCCCGGAATGTCTCCCTCAATGTCATCATGCTCCTCATCCTGTTCATCACTACCCTACATCTCCCCTAACTCCTCATCTCCCTGCTGCTCATCATCCTGCCCCTCCATCTGGTCCTCCTCCTGTGGATCACCCCTGGCACTTTCATCTTCAAAATCAAGGTCTTTTTAATAGGCCTAGACCTATCTCTCTCCACATACTCGCCCTCCAAAGGATCCTCAAAATGCTGGAAGACTAAAGTGAGGAACTTCCCATATGGAAGGTTCCCATTAGATGGGTTCTAAGCGTGGTATAAATGGGAGGTTTATCACTAGACCTCCTCTGCCCGCTCCCAATAGGCAATAAGTAATATAAGCTCTCAGCATAGAAATGCTACCCTTGTTTCCGCCCTTAGGGTAGATGTTGTAGGTCACACACCTACTAATAATACGAGCACTAGGCTTGTAGGAAGCCTCTGACTTGGGTGTGCTCTCAGACCCAGTCAATGCCTTGAAGACCCTTCTCCTGGTCTCCAATGAAAACATCTCAGAAATATCAACCCGGGGTTTGTAATAGCACCTCTCCCCAGTGTTGGGCAACCCCAAAATCCCTGCTAGTGAGGCAGTGGTCAACCTGATATCCACTCCCTTTACTCTGCTCGCTAGTCCAAACTCTTGTGCCCCAAATGGCACCAAATTACAATAGAAGTATCAAACCAAGTTGGGATAACAAGGTTCTGTGGGTGTCAACATAGAGGCCCAACCCAAAGTGTTGAACCTAGTAAATAGACTGTACTAATGGAAGTCATCCACCTGTACCACCCGGCCATTCACAATCTTTAGGGACCTAAACTTGTCCCACTCCTTGAAATGTTCATACCTAGAGAAGAGAAATAGGTCAAACTCGGGCTCCTCCAATGAAGAGTCGTCCTTAGGTGAAGAAGGTGGCACCGTAGAAGAGGAACAATGTTTGCTCTCAGATCGTAACCTCTTGCGGGCTACGGATTTCCTAGCCTTACGATGACTTGTAGACATTAGGCTGCAAAGAAAGAAGAAAAGTAGTGGTTAGGGCGAAGGAAATTGCAAAAACCCTAGCTAGAACAAGAAGAAACCAAGAAAATACCTAATGTAGAGAAAAGGATCAAAGAATCTTACCCAAGCTTGGGTGGATTCGCGAAATATCCGAAGAAATGTGAGGATTTAGTGTGGAAAAGGTCACACTACCCTCCAAAGAGCTGCCCTAGGTGTTTAGAGGAGTTTAGGAAAAGAGTGAAATAAAATGGGGCCCTCTCGAACTATTATATCTGAGCCCCGATTCTCTGGGTGATAGCACTGGGCGATGCATCTAACGCCCAGAGACATCGCCCAGAGATTATTTTGCTATTGATTTTGTGTAACAGCTTAAGGAAAACTCAAATTTGACTCAAATAACCTCAATAAACATGAAAATATGAAATTTTATAAAATAACCATAACGTGTAAAAAAAATAATATAAAAAAAATATAATTAAACTAAATAATTAGATGGATCCAATTTGGTTGGAATATAAACACTACTCAGAAATTTTTGGTGTAAAACACATGAGAATTTGAAATTTCTTATTTTATTTTTATTATTTATCTTTATCTAATGATAAATAAATATATGTACACTTATAGGAAATAGTGTGTGTGTAAATAATTAATATTACGTGCCTAACACTGTGTTTGTATGAACTAAGTGGTGTGATGCAATGCAAATCCGAACATAGATATGTAGGTATGTTGTAATATGTATTTACAACGTGCAGTGAGCGTAGATCTTACCATACCCATAGCCTAGGTCAGCCAAGATTAAGGTTTAATAGGTTGTCTAGTTAATCTGAGCTCTTTAGACGCTAAGGTACCTCGAGCCAACCCAATTATATTATTATTGTTTATAGACGCTTAAATTCCAGTAGACATGTACTTAATTCTTTTAATTAAGTATAACCTGATGCTTAGAACCTCTTTATGACAGGACCTACTACCTCAGCCAAGGCTGGAGACCCCAGCATCCTGATCTATATTAGACAGCTACGAGAGAGATTGAGACAGATACGTCTAGTACTACCCCAAGCCAAGAACCGGTCGGACTTTTATCTAGCCCTTGCTGCTATTAGTGGACCAGGGGAACAAGAATTCTATCTGTCCTTAGCCGAGGAAGTTAGAGCTGACATAGAGTACCTGTTTGCGATGTAATTTGTGACCGAAAGGAAATTGGAATTGCTTGCCTGTTAGATCAGGTAAGTAACTAAAAGACTTTTATTTAAAAATTTGAAGTCTCTCATATAGTGTCATGCATAGTTTATCATTATATATAAAATGCTTAAGAACAAGAACACAAAAAAAAAATGATGAAAGAAGCACCTCATAACAAACAAAGAAGACATATCTATCAATATACCTTACTGGTGCGACTTATGAAATTCATTGGAACTATGGACTAGGTATGTACATGCACTAACTAGGAATTGATTGTTGACCCCGATAAACAATAATGGAATATTGAGCATGCTCCTCTTTTCAGAGAAGCAACAATGGTCAACACAAGAAGAAGTTCACGAGGTGGTCGTAAAGGAAAACAAACACGTGTTATACTGGAGGTTGAATTGCCAAATGGGACTGAGGCTCAAAATTCTGAAGCATCGACTGCTTCATCAGAGGCACCAGCGACTGCGCAAGGTACTGCTGTAGCACCTCAGCTGAATGTGGCAGCTGGCGATGTAACTGCATTCATGACCACTATGATGTGGACCATGCAACAACAACAAGAATTGCTTGGTCAGATGTCTACGTAGTTTGCAACCATGATGCATGAGCGTGCGACACCACCAACGCCGCCCAACCGGCCCGTACTATTTCCACCACCTGTGCCTCAACACTTAGCGGAAAACTCTACTGCCAAGGTTATGGAGAGATTCAAGAAACTCCAACTACCCGCATTTTATAAGATAACCTCCGAGGCAATGCAGCCGGAATGGTGGATTAGTGCCCTAGAGAAGGCATTTGAAGTGCTCGAGTGCATGGATGCACAGAAGCTGATATGTGCGGGTTATCAATTACAGAATGAGGCTGAAGCTTGGTGGAAGGCTACTAAGCCCAATTTGGAAGCCACTCACCCGAATCCCACATGGGAGTAATTTAAAGAAGTTTTCTTAAAGAATTACTTCCCGAAGAGTTTTAGGGACAGGAAAGAAGCTGAGTTCACCGCACTGGTGCAAGGGACCAAGTCAGTGTTGGATTACCAATAGCGGTTTGAAGACCTATTCCATTTCGCTCCAAAGCACCTGAGAGGGGAAGTTAGTAAGGCAAAGAAGTTTGAGAAAGGACTCAAAACTGAGATTGGATCAGTACTGTCAATTATGGACATTCGAGATTACGCTCAGATGGTCGATAAGGCGAAGACCATGGAAAACAGATTTAAAGAGAAGGAAAAAGAGAAGACTATGTCGTCGCCTGGTTTGAACAAAAGGCCGAACAATTTTTAGACTTTTGGTTGGCCAAACAAAGTTTATCGAGGAACAAGTTCAAGCCCTAATCCAACTCCGTACCATAGGCCGAACGTGGGTCAGAATCCTATTCGCCCTACTTTGAATCAACCTGCTCAACCAGCTACGAGTCAAGCGACAACAACAACTTCGCCCGCCTGACCAGCTACAATCAAGTGAGCCAAGCCTCAACACCTGCTGTTCCACCCTATAAGTGCTATGTGTACAATAAGGAAGGGCACATGGCTAAGGAATGTAGATCACGTGGGTATAGCAACAACTCGCCGAATCAGCGCTACGCTAGACCTTTTCAGCCACGGGATAATCGAACGCGAGGAAAGGTGTTCGCAATGACAGCTGAGGAAGCTGAGGCAAACCCCGATGTATTGACAGGTAAGTTTGCTAAACACTACTAAATTATAGGGAATAACTGGTTTACTTCATGTAACCTAAATTATATACAAACCCTAGGTACCCTGAGTGTCTCAACCATACCTACACGAGTACTATTCGACTCGGGCACATCCCACTCTTTTGTTTCCACCACTTTTGCAAGTAGGATGAAAGATCAAGCGAGAGACATCAGGCATGAGTTAGTAGTCAGCACACCGACGGGTAGTATCGTGAGTTTGAAAGAGGTATATGACCCCTGCCAAATTGAGATTTGTGGGAAGAATCTAACTGTACAGTTGATAAAGCTAAATATGAAGGATTTTGACATGATACTAGGAATGGATTGGTTGTCCGCCTACGGTGCAAATGTCATGTGCACGAAGAAGAAGATAGTGTTTAAGTTGGAGGATGGGTCAATTCTCACCTATCAAAGTGAGCCAGTAAGGAAACCCAGAAGGATAACCTTATCTGCCCTCCAGGCGCGAAGGTTGTTAGACGAAGAATGCCAAGGCTTTTTGGCCACTGTGACAGACACGGAGGCAAAGATAAAACCCTTGGAAGAACTTGACGTCGTCAGAGAATTTCCTAATATTTTTCCAGAAGATCTGACCCAGCTACCGCCTGACTACGACATAGAGTTCGCGATTGATCTAATCCCTAGTGCAGCACCAGTGTCCAAGGCACCATATCGAATGGCACCTATTGAATTGAAGGAGTTGCAGGTTCAATTGCAAGACCTGCTAAAGAAGGGATTTATACAACCCAACGTATCACCCTGGGGAGCACCCTTGCTGTTTGTGAAGAAGAAGGATGGTAGTTGTCAAACCCTGCTCCTGATTGGCTGGATTTTTTATTAAAGGGCAGGAACCCCTGGCCAGGCAACCAGGATCACTGTGGAGCATCACTCCACTCAATGAGATCAATGAGAATACTTTGAATAGGTTTCCCTATATACCTGTTAGAAGATGGATAGCAGATCCTTACAGCTGTGCAGCTCACAGCCTGATGTATGACTTGGATCCCAGGTAATCTCTCTCCTCCTTATAACAATGGGACCCACCTATGTGAAAAGTGTGTAAAACCTCCTATTTGTCATATGGGGACAATACCTTGACCTAGGGTCAAACCCCTGTGCAAGCCCCTTTGAGTTTCAATTGCTAGAATTCTCTGGGCCATGGCACTGGGCGATGCAGCGAGGCCCAATGACATCACCCAATGATTGAATCTGCATATTTTTTATTATTTTAATTATGGGGACCACCCAACATAAACATGGAAACCCTCCACTGATAGAGGGGAGTCTGAGGGACCACCTCATACCCCTGGTTCAGTGTGGACCCCACCAGTGAGCCTAGAATCAGTCAGATTCAAGTTAAAAACTGATTTTTAAAAAGGGACTTAGTGACCAAACAGACCTTAGTTGGTCTTGGGCCTATAAATAGGCAGGCCTGAACTCATTTAGAGCTCTTATTTCCTGCTGAAACCGAGAGGAGAGAAAGAGAGGGAAAAGGAGAGAAAGAGAAGAAGAAGGAGAAGGAAGAAGGAAGAAGAGGAGGGGGAGACCTACTGCAGCCATCCCAGCCTGCAACCGAGCATATTCTCAACCTGCTTCAGGTATAAAAACACCTATCCTCACCTGCTG
The DNA here is from genome assembly GCF_018873765.1 of Telopea speciosissima. NCBI lineage: Eukaryota > Viridiplantae > Streptophyta > Magnoliopsida > Proteales > Proteaceae > Telopea > Telopea speciosissima. The sequence continues at coordinate 34,346,005 of NC_057917.1, read as the reverse complement.
TTCCCATTCCCCCTCTGTATATACTATGTTTTTGCTTCCTAGGCAGCCCAAACTAGCTAGGGTTTGCCCAATATTGGTCCAGATCTGCCATGCAGACCTTGTACATGGAAGATCTGGAATATTTATGCATTTTAAACATTTAGATATGCTATTCTTGGGAGCCGAATCTGGCTGTGCATGGCTGCATTGCCCAGATTCACTTTTGATCTATGGATTGGAACCCTGGGTGCAAGCTAGGGCTGCAGAGATCAAACCCTAGAGGATTGCAGCCCTGGACCCTCATTTGGCATGCTGTTCCAGCCCTGCATGTGGCTGAAACCAACTCCCAAGCTTAGCCAAAACCCTGAACACTATTCATTTATGCTACTTGGGCAGCCACTGTCAGCCTAAAGATGGATCTGATGAAGAATCCAATTGGACCATGGTGTAGGCCATCTCAGGGGCTACTAGACCCCCTAACATGCAAAGGATCCATTTAGAGCCCAGCCTTGCAGGCCCCACCTTGGAAACTCAGCCTACATCGATTCTACAGGCACTGGGCGATGCCACAACGCCCAGAGCCAACGTCCAGTGAGTGGAAAATCACTGTTTTGGTGGACTGAGCTGGGGGGATCTCACCCAATGGCCCCTGGACACTGTGGGATGTGGAAAAAGACTAAAATACCCTTCCCCACATCTGTCTTTTATTTGAGAGTGCTTTGGAACCCTAGTGGGCCCCGCAGGTAAAGGGAGTCTTGCTGTGCTTGGTCCTAGCACTGTAAGCACATCCTAGCCTAGGGTCAGGTACAACCCTGGAAATGACCATTTTGCCCTTTGAGCCACTGGCATTGGTTGATGCACCAGGACATGACCTAAGGCCCAGTGTATGGCCCAGTGATTCCAAGAGTGAACCAATTGAACCCCGGGTTAACCCAGTAAGATTAGGGTAATCCTAGGTCTTCTAATGATAGACTGATAACTTAACATGGCAACTTTTGATTTACATCTAGGACTTGATCCTGTGCTCGAGGACAACAACCAAACAACTGCTGGAATTGAATTTCTGACTGAGTACCTAGAGCCAAGTAGTGGTGAGTGAATAATACTATCATATGTGTAAATGTAATCCTGATTGATGCCGGCTAATAAGAATTGAATATAATTATTGTGTTATTTACTTCTGTTCAATTACTCAAATCACTGCATAATGACTATCTATTGATCAACACTGTGAATTCTTTTATGATGATTGTGAATGTTAGACTAGATGCCATAGTCAGCTTGGAAATGGGGCCTGTGGTAGCCCGTATTATGAGGTACGATTGACACTGCTTGACTCATACGATGCCATATAGACATGGGGCTAGAGTTTCATCACCTATGCTACGCACCCTTGCCAACATGGGTTAAGGTGTTGGATGCCTGTGGGGGCAACCATCAGAAAAAAAAAAAAAAAAAAGAGAAAAGAGAAAAAGAAATGAATAGAACACCAGAATGGTGCATGAATGTATAGAACACCAAAATGGTGCACATGGGCTATAAGCCAGAAAAGAAAAGAAAGAAAGAAATGGATTGTCCCACGGGTTAATCACAGAGGGCTGGTCGGGCTGACCTTGGTGAACGAATGCAGGAGCTGACTGGTCTTCTCTGACAACTCAATGGGTGTATCGTGGGAAGGGGTTAGAAGCCCGTACTAGGGATACATGTATTGGGGATTATAGTAGCATAGACCCGACTTAGTTATATTGTTAGGTGGCTAATAATTAAACTGTACTTGCATATCATGTAGGACCATATGAATTGTAAATTGTGATTACATGTGCATTTATGATTGATGTTATTTGCTCACGAGCTCAGTGGGGCTCACACTCTGTTGTGCAATATTTTTCTTAGATGATTTTGTAGGTGGATGCCGCTATGGCATGGGGGGCCATCTCGAGGAGGAGACTTTTGGTTGTTACGATGATATTGGTGTGGACCCCGACAGAGGTCATACCAATCCTGTGCACATTTTCGGTGGTTGTTGATGAAGACCATTGAAGTGTGTTCATGACAGCTTTTTGACTTGGGGACTCCTTTTGGGTTATTTGGAGTTATCCCCATTCTGACCTAGTTGTTGTAGCTTATCCTTTTCTTTCTTTTTGGGGTTGAGTATGCTCGCCCTGTTTATGTTTATGTATGTACTATTGTACTTATCTGCTTTGTATCTTTGTTTTCTTTGCTTGTGGGTTGATGGAAAATGTAAAACTTTTATATGTATATATTATCACAATTTCCCCGTATCGCTATGCTTCCTTTTATTATTGAACTATAGTTTATCTGCTACACCTGATCTTACCTATGGTAAAGCGATGGTTGTGGCTCCATGATCGGAAGCACTGCTTCTAGATCCGTGGGATTTGGCAGATTGCTGTTATGCAATTCGGGTCACCTACCCAATGGGGTGTGACAGCAGTATGCGGCTGTGTATCGACTACCGCAAGCTGAATAAACTAACTATTAAGAATCGATATCCATTGCCACGCATTGATGACCTATTTGACCAACTACAATGAGCTAGAGTTTTCTCCAAGATTGATCTTAGGTCGAGATACATAAAACGGCGTTCCAAACTCGATACGGACATTATGAATTCTTGGTCTTATCATTTGGGTTAACCAACGTCCCAGCAGCATTCATGGATATGATGAATAGAGTGTTCCATGACGTGTTGGATAAGTTCGTCATTGTGTTTATTGACAACATTCTGGTGCACTCCAAGAATGAAGAAGAACACGCTCAACACCTTACTTTTATGTTGCAGCGGCTGCGGGAACACCAATTTTATGCCATGTTCAGTAAATGTGAATTCTGGCTTCACCAGATTGGATTCCTGGGACATATCGTCACCAAGGATGGCATTAAAGTGGACCCAGACAAAGTGAAAGCAGTTCTCAAGTGGGAGACCCCAAAGAGTGCCACTGAGATCCGAAGTTTCTTAGGATTGGCTGGATATTACCAATGGTTTATTGAGAATTTCTCACGAATCTCGGCACCCATGATAAAACTCACAAAGAAGGGCACCAAGTTTGAATGGAATGAAGCATGTGAGAAAAGTTTTTAGGAATTGAAAAATCGATTAGTGACAGTTCCAATTTTAACCATTCCAGATGGGACTGGAGGAATGGTGGTATATACTGACGCATCCAGGACAGGATTGGGTGGTGTCCTAATGCAGAAAGGTAAAGTGGTCGCCTACGCCTCCAGACAATTGAAGGAACACGAGAAGAACTACCCCACTCATGACTTAGAGTTGGCAGCGGTGGTCTTCGCGTTAAAAATATGGCGGCATTATCTATACAATGAGAAGAGTGAAATCTTCAGCGATCATAAGAGTCTAAAGTATTTCTTCACTCAGAAGGAGCTGAACATGAGATAGAGGCGATGGTTAGAGCTGGTGAAGGATTATGACTGTGAAATCCAGTACCACCCTGGTAAGGCCAATGTTGTTTCTGATGCGTTAAGTAGAAAATCTCAGACTGCATCTCTCGCTTCCTTGGTTGTAAGCGAATAGTTATATGAAGAAGCTCGTAAGCTTGATCTAGAACTCGTGATCGAAGGAATGACTATACAATTAGTAGCTATGGATCTATAGCCGTCAATACGAGAAGAGGCAATCACGAAGCAACCATTGGATCCCGAGCTGGCCAAGATTTTTTGGGAAGTACAACAAGGAGTCCATATGGACCCAGATTTTTCATTGGCTCATGACGGTGCACTGAAGTTTCGAGATAGATTATGTGTGCCTAATGATTATGATGTCCAAGACCGAATCCTTAAGGAGGCACACAACTCACCCTATACAATTCACCCCGGAAGCACGAAGATGTATAAGGACTTGAAGAAGTATTACTGATGGATGGGGATGAAAGAGACCATAGTAATATACATGTCCAAGTGCCTCACCTGTCAACAGATAAAAGCAAAGAGACACCGACCGTATGGATTGTTGCAGCCACTCCCTATACCTGAATGGAAGTGGGAAAGGATCACTATGGACTTTGTGACAAATCTACCCAATACCAAGAAGGGCATGAATGCGATTTGGGTGATTGTTGACGGACTGACAAGGGCAGCTCATTTCATACCAATTAAGATAAGTTATTCAATGGAGAAGCTTACCCAACTATATACAGAGAATATAGTCTGCTTACACGGCATGCTTGTCAGTATTGTGTCTGACAGAGATCCTCAATTTACCTCAAGGTTGCTTTAGGATCTCAACTGAATCTTAGTACAGCTTTCCATTCGCAGATGGACAGACAATCAGAAAGAACTATCCAGACTCTAGAGGATATGCTCTGAGTCTGTGTTTTGGAAATGAACAATAGTTGGGATGCTCACACACCATTGGTGGAATTTGCATACAATAATAGTTACCACTCCACCATTGGCATGGCACTATTCGAAGCTCTCTATGGTCGAAAATGCCAAACTCCGCTATATTGGGATGAAGTTGGTGAACGAAAATATCTCGGGCCAGAGATGATACAAGCAACCTGTGACAAGGTGGATGTCATAAGAGAGAAAATCAAGGTAGCCCAGTCAAGACAGAAAAGTTATGTGGATAATCGAAGGAAAGACATTGAATTTAAAGTCGGGGAAAAAGTATTCCTCCGAGTGTCTCCAACAAAGGGATTGCTACGTTTCAATAAGAAGGGCAAGCTGAGCCCAAGATTCATTGGTCCATATAAAATTCTTAACAAAGTGGGACCTGTAGCATATCGACTTGAATTACCACCATCTTTGTTGGGCGTCCACGATGTTTTCCATATGTCAATGCTAAGAAAGTACATCAACAACCCAACACATGTATTATCAACTGAACTTGAACAGTTGGACGTGGATATGACTTACGAAAAATAACCTTCGGAGATATTGGATAGAAAGGAGCATAATCTTCATAACTGGACAGTCGCCTTCATAAAGGTTCGATGGGGAAACAATCCCTTAGAAGAAGCTTCATAGGAACGTGAAGAAGAAATGAAGAAAAAGTATCCTCAACTCTTCAAATTGCAAGGTAAGCAAATTTCGAGGACAAAATTTTTGTAAGGTGGGGAGAAATGGCAAACCCTGCCCCTAACTGACTGGAATCTTGACTGAAGGATAGGAACCCCAGACATGGCAACCAAGCACACTGTGGAGTATCACTCCAGTGATTAAAACTGATGAAGAAACTCTATGCAGGTTCTCCCACATACCTGTCAGAAGATGGACAGCTGACCCTTGCAACTGCACAAATCATAGCATAATGTACTGCCTGGGCTCCAGGTATTCTCTCTCCTCTTCACAACTGTAGGTCCCCCTCCTAAAAATGTGTGTAAAAGACCCTAAATGGCATGTGGGTACAAGGCCCTGACCCTAGGTCAAACCCCTGTGCAAGCCCACAGAGTTTTACCCTTGCTGAATTCTCTGGGCGATGCACTGAGCGATGCAAACATCACCCAGAGACATCGCCCAGAGTGCAAAACAACATTATTTTAATGATTTAATTTGTGGGGACCACCCATATTGGATATAGGTACCCTCCATAGGTTGAGGGGAGTCTGAGGGACCACCTCATACCCCTGGATCACTGTAAACCCCACCAAAGTGCCCAAAATGGCTGAGAATGCAATAAAAATGCATTCTGGAAATGGACCTTAGCAGCCAAATAGACCCTAGTCATGGGCTAGGCTATAAATAGGTGTACCTTAGGCTCATTTAGAGCTCTTGGTACAGTTCAAATCGTGGGGGAAGGGAGAAGAAAGAAAAGAGAGGAAAGAGAGGAAGAAGAAGAAGAAAGAGAAGAAGGAAGAAGAGGAGAAGCAGCCCTACACTTCAAGGCCCAGATTTTGTGCCTTCTCAGACCTGTGCAGGTATAAACACATATGCTCATACTTGCTGCTCCCTTTGATTCATATGTTTTGATGGTTTTCTGATCACTGGCAGCCCAGAACAGCTGGGAACTGCCAAGTACCACCTCAGATCTGCCATGCAAACATGATGCTTGGAAGATCTGAGTGTTTAATGGTGATATTCATACTTGTTTTATAGATCTGGAATCGAAACCAGGCTGTGCATGGCTGCACTGCCCAGTTGCACTGGAAACAGGTTGTTTGGAGTCCTAATTTCTTATCCTGGCTGCATGGAACCTAACCCTAGGTGGCAATGGCCTTGGATTACCATTTTACACTTGAATCCAGCCTTGTATGTAGCCAAAACCAAGTTTTGAAGCTGGAGAAATCGTGGGTTACTATTTACTAGGCTGTCTGGGTAGCCTTTGGCAGCCAAGTGGTGGGCCCAGTTGAAAATCCACAAGGACCAGTGTACAGAACACCCCTAGGGGTCCATGATGACCTAACATGCATGGGGGAATGATGTGGCCACTGCCCATGGCCAGCAACCTTTAAAACTCAGCTAGATCACGTTTTTGAAATCTATGGGCAAAGCAGACATCACCCAGAGACATCGCCCAGTGAATGGAATTTGGCAGTTTTGATGTTCTAACTTGGGTAACTTCACCCATTGGCCATGATACTGTGTAGGGAGGTGGAAAATGACCAGAATGCCCCTCCCCACATCTGTCCATATGTGGGAATGCTTTGGGAACCCAAGTGGGCCCCGTAGGACTTGGAAACCTGGCCTGTGATTGATCCTGCAGCACTGTCAAGTTGGGGACAGCCCTGTAAGGCTAATATGACATAGGATCATGTACCAATACTATAAATGACCATTTTTCCCCTAGGCCACCATCTCTGGATGATGCACCAGGACATAGGCCTGAGGCCCAGTGCAAGGCCCAGAGAATTCCAAGTGAAGACCAACTGTACCCTGGATCAACCCAGTGAGCTTAGATCAACCCTAGGACCTTCAAAAATAGTTTGGAATATTAAAATGATAATTTCTGATTTATATCTAGGATTTGATCCTGAGCTCGAGGCCTACAGCCAGACTGTAGTCGAAACTGAATTTGCAACTAAATTCTTAGAACCAGACCCAGGTGAGTGAAATATTATTGTGTACGTATGTGTAACTGCATTATTATACCAGCAGTTAAATTCTTAATTTATTAATGATGTGTTATTTAAATTCTATTCAAATACTCAAAATTACTACACATTGATTGTCTGTTGATCAACACTGTGATTCTTATCTGATGATTGTGAATGTTAGACTAGATGCCTTAGACGGCTTGGAAATGAGGCCGGTGGTAGCCCGTAGTATGGGATACGATTGACACCGCCCGACTCATACGATGCCATATAGATATGGGGCTAGTGTTTCATAACCCGTGCTACGCACCCTTGCCAATAGGGGTTAAGGTGTTGGATAACTGTGAGGACTACCGTAAAACCCTAGAGGCATTTAGGTCGGGAAGCCTCAGCACAGCTGAGATGCCCCAGGGCAAATATACAGGGAAGCCTCAGGCTACAAGCTTGGGAAGCACCGAAGGTGAATTTTTTGGCGCAATGCCACATATAATGATTTTGCACTAGTTTGGGTGAATTGATATTGAGTCGGTTACCTCACAAGAGTTAATCTAGAGGGCCGATCGGGCTGACCTGGGTAGGGAGATGCTAAAGCCGGCTGGTCCTCTCCGATAACTCAATGGGTGTATCGCGGGAAGGGGTAACCAAGCCCACACTAGGGATACATGTATTGGGGATTGCAGTAGCACTAACCTGACTTAGTTGTATTATTAGGTGGCTAATGAATAATCTGGACTTGCATATCATGTAGGATCATATGGATTGTGGTTGCATATGCATGCATGATGATATGTTTTGCTCACGAGCTCGGTGGGGCTCACACTCTGCTATATATGTTTTTTTGCTAGGTGATTCTGTAGGTGGATGCAGCTGTGGCATGGAGGCTCATTACGAGGAGGAGACCCTGGTTATTATGATGATATTGGTGTGGACCCCGATGGAGGTCGTGCTGATGATGTGTGCATTCTCAGTGGTCATTGATGAAGACCAGTGAGGAATGTACTTGATGCTTTTTATCTTGGGGACTCCTTTTTGTTTTTGTTAGGAGTTTATCCTCGTCACTTAGTTTCTTTTCTTTTTGGGGTTGAGTTATCTCACCTTGTATATATATATATGTATATATTTTCTTTGGCTTTTATTTCTGTTAGCTTTACTCTTCAGGTTGTGGGTGTATGGGGAATGTATCAGAACAAACTTATGTATGTATATATTATCATCATTCCTGTATCACTACGCTTTCTCTTATGTTATTATAACTGTAGTTTATCTGTGACACTCTGATTTTGCTTAACGTGAAGTGATGAATGTGGGACCATGAATGTAATAACTGCTTCTAGATCCGTGGGGTTTGGCGGATTGCCGTTATGCAATTCGGGTCATCTACTTAATCCTCCTAGGGGGTGGTTTGGGGTGTGACACATACCATAGCTTTGATTGTTCGGGTTTCCTCATCTAATTCTTTAAGGTGATCAAAGATCTCATCTTCATGGGAAGGAAAGGGTAGGCTAGTTTGCCGCCTCGAGCTTAAATTAAGTCCTCCAGGCACATTTCTATGAATGTATGCATTGGACCCTTGGATTAGTTCATTGATGGCTGTGATATGATCTCGGACACTATTCCAAAGGTTGGTGTGCCTATCCCATAGTCTCCAATATCGTTCATCCATCCTTCGATTGACATCACGGAGTTCTTCCATTAGCTCTTTTTGGGCCACAATAATGTTCTGGCTCTCTTGAACTAATTCCTCATTTTGATCCGACGTTCTCTAAAGAATGTTTGCACGCCTTGCCGGTGATTGTCCATGTCCCTAGTATGTCCTCAAATGAATTAGGCCAGATTCTTTAATTCTTGAGCTATCCCTGGTAAGGACCTTATATCTTCGACTCGCTCATACTGCCAGTATGCTCTCTGGCTATGGTGTCCAAATGGATGTGAGCTCTTTGCAACATGGGCCCTAAGAGATGAGTCGACTTCTTTTATGTTGTGGTAAGTCCTTTCTAAGATGTTATACAGATTCTCATCTTGTTCGCGATGACCATGATCGAGTTCTATGATTGCATGTCTCAGTTGTTGGATGCTTATGGCAAGCCCATCCCTTTCTTGGGTATGATCATATGACAGAGTAACTTCAATTGGGCTAGAAGGTGGATCACGAGGTGGGTCACAGATTTTCTCATCAGTAGTATCATCAACATAGTAGCCTTCTTGGCCTTCCTCATTTAAGCATCTCTCTGGTTATGACTCGTCGAGGATTTCTTCCTCTAGATGGGAAAGTTCTTCATTGGATTCGTAAGAATCTTCATCATAGTCAACTCCTATGTTTATCATGAGGACATCATCAGGTAGAGCTTCTGCCAGAACGAGAGCGGTCAAGGCTTGGATCAATTCTTTAGTCCATTCTGTGATTGGAGGATTAGGTTGGTTCTTGACCAGTGTGATCAAGGCTTATAAATTAATGGGCTGATCCTCCTCTTCAAGATGTTAATGGACTTGGAATTTCCCTCATGCTGCAGAAGGGGATTGTTTTGAACATTGGACTGATTTGGCTGAACGGCAAACTTCCCTTCATCAAGCAGATCTTAAACCGCATGTTTCAGTTGGTAGCACTCATCATTTGAATGCCCATTTTGTTGATGGTACTCACAGAAGAGCTTGGGCTTGTACCATTTTGGTAATGGGTTTGGCAAGTTAGCCGGCTGGATCTTGGTTAGGAGTCCTTTCTGAATCAACTTCTTGAGGACTAAACTCAATGGCATGCCTATGTTTGTAAACTGTCTTCTCTGTCGGTTCGCCCCTGCCCTTGGGGCATTATTCTCAATCACAAGTGGAGCTGCTATGGTTGGTGCTACCACATTTACCTTAGTATTCTTATTTGGGAAAGTCTTCTTTCCAACCCTAGTTCATTGATTATTCAAAGTCATGCCCTATTTTGGGTTCCCTTGGATTAATTCAGGAGGGTTCAAGGCATCTTCAACTTGCTAACCCGCTTTAAACAAGGCCTCAAAGGTAGTCAAAGGTTGAGCAAAACAGATGAGTCTTGTAGGACATTTGGAGATTCTTAATGATCATCTTGACCTATTCCTTCTCCATGGGCCTGTCCCACATCAATGCAACCTTGGACCTGAACCTCATCAGGTATTGGGTGAACCCTTCATTACTCTTGTTTCGTAGTTTCCAAATCCCGACAGGTCAACTCCATCTCAGTGTTGTATGAATATTGGTTCTTAAAGGCTTTCACCATATCATCCAAAGTGCGGGTTTGAGATGAGTCCAAGGACATGAGCCATTTCAAAGTGGGTCCAGTCAAAGACATTTGGAATGCTTGGCCCATCTGTTGTTCAGAAAAGTTTCAGATTCTCATCTGGCAGACGTATACTCTAAGGTGAGCTCGCGGGTCTCCAGTTTCATCGAACTTCTCAGATTTCCACTTGCAATCCTCGGATAATCGTGCCTTAGGGAAGAAACGGAGTCCCTCAGAATCGATCATTTGGTCTTCCACCCCTTTCACGTTTTTTATGGCATACTCTAGTTTCTCGATCTTTTGTTTCAATAGTCGGGTTTCGACTGAGTCTGCAGTAGGTTGTAGTCTTGAAGTAATGACCTCATCCTCTAAGGCCAAATTAGGGTTTTGTGAGGACCCTCTGTGAAGTCGAGTACGACTTTGGTCTGGAGTAGCCGGAACGGGAATACTTGTCAATAGCTTCGTCACTAGGCCCATTAACTATTGCATCTAGGTCTTGAGTTCCTCACTATCAGCTCGGATAGCTTCATCAGACATTTCCGGTTCTAGGGGTTTTGAAACATGGACTAGACTTCTTGTGACTCTGGTCCAACTACTTGTAGAACCAGTATCTTGCTGTCCCGAAGTAATGGTTCCTAGTGAATAGGGTCACGATTAAACTAAAAGGTAGGTAGGGAAAGAACTGGTTTTATGGTGAATCTCGTACCCCTAGTATGTCATCCTAAGGAGGGTATGATATGCAACATGATGCGTAGATAAATTCTCAACAAACTTGCCAATCCCAAACAAGGGTTAGTAAGTGTGGGCACTATATTGATCAAGTTCTAAGTTGGCCCAAATGTCAAAGGTCACGATATGGCAAAACAAGCCCTAGACAAGATCAAGGTTGATTAGGCCGGTTAAGAACGAGTTTAATAAAGTGTCGGTTCGGTTCTCAAACAATTTTATAGTTAGTGTGTCATGGTCTAAGCATTGGGCTCTAGATCCCTACATGATGCATGTTGGTTTAGAGGATAATAGGACCGAAAAAGGGTTCCCTTAGCAAGGTACTCCTATATACCTTTCACCACTCCTACGAGTAAGATGATCAAGCGGTACGGTGGTGCATGCCTCTTTGATATACCAGATGGTACAGTGCTAAGAGTTGTAGTTTCACCAAGGGTAAGCCACGTGCCTACATACCGGGCCCGGGGGTATGCTACGAGGTGTAAAATAATGGGGTAGAACTTTACAGTAGTTGGATGACCAATGGCATGTGATAGTGTATGCGAGTATGATGCAAAGTTAGTGCATAGAAGTTAGCATCCAAAAGCATACAATAAAAGAAAAAGCATGTTATTACAGTACAACATATATGCCAAGCACATCAAAGTCTGACCTATTTTACACAAATAAAAGTTATCCCTAGTAGAGTCGCCACTGTGAGGACAATGACCGTATGGTGGGGATCGCCACGTGTCCTGCACCTCATTGTGGAGAAGAGAGAAGTGAATCGAATGTTGGAGTCGCCACCTAGAGGAGGGTCTATGTTATATCCACACCCGATATTTTCAATTAATTATTAATTTCTTCCTCATGACGTGTAGATACTACTACCTTGTATGCCGATGAACTATTCTTAATGGTGGTTAAGCCCAGTTATAAGATCATCGATCAGTTCACAGGTTTACTGGTCGAAGAAAGGTTCCTCAATCAAGATTGGGGGAGATTCGTTGATGGTGACTTCATCGACTATCCTTCTAGTACGAGCCCCAGGAGTAAAGAGTACCAGAAGACTTTTCCTATGTCGCCACATTTAGACACTTCACTCAGTGATGAGCTTAGCATTGCAGTTGGGAAACTTTTTGGAATCACAAAGGACATGCCGTGACGGTCGAGGGCTAAGTTACTAACCTTAAGTGTGCTTATGCATCCTCCTCTCTATGGCCTTGAGGTGCGGGTCGAAGTCTCAAGGCCTCCTTGTGTGTTCCTGCCCTTTTAGCTGTAATGGATTTACGAACGGACCACTGCTGGTGAGTCCGTCCGGTAATCTGTTTGTGCTTATTGGTCTGTTGTGTGTTTCCTTTATGTGGGCCCCACGTACCCATGTCCCGGATACTATAACCATGCTCCCGGACATGGTGGGACCTACCCTTAACTCCTCTATGTTGTTGGGCCATGGTTGTGGGCCCACAAGGCACAAAATCCATTTTAATGTGTTTCTTGTACCTTGAAGGCCCAAGCCAAATAGGCCCTGAGTGGCTACTTTGTATAAATAGAACCTAAGCCATTCATTGGCCATTTACTATCTACACCAACCCAAGATCAAGCATTCAAGAGGAGAAGAGAAAGAAGAGAAGGGAAGAAAGAGTGTGGAGGAGGTAGGGACTTGCCACATGGGGAAGAACCATTGGCTTCACACCTTGTTTAGGTAAGCACTCTTACCACCTTTATCTCCTTCATCTCTCCCCATTTAAAATCTGGGGTTCATGATGACCTAGGCTTCCATTGAGACCAAGGCTGAGCTCAAGGCCTTATGGTAGTCCATGTTTGAGCTATTAGTCCCCACCTCAAGCCCCAAAAACTACATTTAAGCAACCCAAGTTGCTATCCTACAATCCTTATGACCTAACCTTATGGAATGGACTTTAGAAGGATTCCAATCCTTCCATTCTTAAGATTGAGCTTAGGAGAGATCATGGTGACCCTAATGGACATAGGGATGACACCTTTCCAAGTCCTAAGATTATAGGACAACTAAGCAATTGGGTTAGGAAGCAAACAACTTAAGGAATACGTATGCAAGTTTGAACAGATTCACGACTGGACCCAGGCATCGGTCCCCCATTCGAAAATCCATTCAGCCGTTAATGGTTTGAAAATAGAACTTTGGCTGGAATGGATTCACCAAAGGACCTAGGCTTCTGCCTCCGTTCGAAAATCCTTCAGCCCATTTTCACTCCTTACTCTCAAGTCTTTATTTCCTGAGAACGGATTCATGAACGGATCCACTGAGAGTGCCTCCGTTCGAAAATCCGTTTAAGGTCTTTTGTGCTATCACGAATGGCAGCTTGTGGGGACTCTTTGTGGGACCCACCTATACTCTTCTAAGCCTAATTTGTTTAGGGACATGTATTTGGCAACCTCTTCTAAACACCCGAATATTACGTGAATCTTTGGTGAGTGGACGTATCATAAATAAGCATTTTGCATAATTACCTTATTATCTTGATTATGATTTGATACGAATGTGGTTTTGTGTTTTGCTTCATTGTTGTATTAGGTTACAGTACCGGGTGTACCAGTATCGGAACCCCAAAAATGTTATGAACTTTTATTGCTTTTCATTTTAGCCTAAATGTGTCGTGTTGTGCTGGTACCCGGGTGTTAGATGGAATAGGACGTTGATACACTTGGAATACCTCTCAAAACGATAGGGATTGCTTGTAGTATATTTGTGATTAGGATCTTATTCCCTATGCTACGACCCTTACCAACAGGGGCTTAGGTGTTGGGTGATTAGGGCTCTTTGCATGTGGGGGAGAGAGGCCAGCTCAAGGATGACTCCTAATCTTCGGGGTCTACCACTGGGTGGTTTTGGTGACTTCGACAGGCATAGGCCCCCAGGTGACAATTAAGGTTTCATTGTGGGGATAAGATAAGTGACCCATAGTGACTCTCGAGTTATCATAGTAGCATATACCTGGACTTAGATTGTGTACTAGGTGAAAAATCTATTGACATCGACATTCATCATGGACTATGTGTGATCTGCGTGTATGTGCATTCTCCATCCCCTCACTGGCTCAATGGAGCTAACCCCCTGTGTACACCTTCTTTTAGACTTTGATGCAGATGATGGTTACTTGGCTGGTCTCAAGGTCCAGTCTGTTGATTACGATGGTATTGGCACTAAGGAGCCAAAAGCTATGTCAGAGGAACATGGTGATGGATGTCCTTGCGACGATTGTGCCTATGGGCCGTGTTGATACTGGGGATTTATTCCCCTTTTGATTCTTTTGGGGCTTTATGCCTGCTTTTAAACCTTGTCTGTATTACATTATATTTTTGAGTAGTTATATGATGGTCAGTCGGATAATTGTTATAACTATGTTGTATCACTTAGTTGATTGAACATACTGTAACTACTGTACTAATGCTTCCGCTTTATTCTGATCTTGGAATGTAATATTCCCTTTTTCCTACACTATGATATTATTGTGTAATTTAATATTGGTTTAAGACTATGGTTGGGACACTGTATCTGTGATCCTGATAGAGGTAGGACGACGTGTGTCATCCTAGTCACCCCTTTATTTGTACTTTATTCCTTGTTGGAATGGGGTCGTGACAGTCTAGGACCCAAGATTGTAATGTAATGACTCTCATAAATGCCCTTTTGGGGATAAATGGTCCATTGGTCTGGGTACGGGTCGAGTTACGGTCCAGGAAAGGTATGTGGCACCCCACTCTGCGTGGTTAAGTCGGTCTTCTATTGCTAGGCATTATGGAATGGCATAACATGCTTTGGTAGAGTACAAAATGCAAGTAAAATTATGGGAAAGTAACATACAAGGAGGAAGCATAGGGGATACATACTTGGAGGTTTGGCTAGTGAAAGAATATCGAAATAAGGGATGTGAGGTTTCCCTTACATAACTCTGGAGATTTGTATGCTGAGCAAGTAGCACTTCATTAGCAAGCCGGGGTTTTCAGATTGGTGTCTCCAAACCTTGACTTTGCAAGTAGAATTGTAGTACTCAAGAGGTGAAGGGAGTGATAGGCTAAGGCCAAGGCTTCAAAACTCTTTAATGGAGGCTAAGTATGGATGGAGGGAGTGCAATGGATAAGGAATCACCAAGGGAAGGCTCATGCAACGGCTAAATGAAGCTCATGTCAAGTGTATGTAAAGGCTATGTAACCCTCCTCAACGTGAGAGGGGGTGTATTTATAGATGTAGAGGGGTGTGTGCACTCCCAAATTTGTGTAGATATGGCTTGGTTAATCTGGATCGTTCAATGGAGGTGTCTTTGCATCGACGGTGGGTGTAAAGTCAAGGTAAGGACCAATGGATGGGTGGCAAGTGTTTTGTTGCTTTTGGGGATGTTTCTTGGGGCCTAAGGGAGCTAAGATTGAGATCTAAAGTGCCAAAAAATAGGCTGGGATGCGAAAGGAATCACAATCGGAGCAAAACATGGAAGGTTTGGACTTCTCGGATATTCAACATCGAAGTGGGGTACACTCGACATCGAATGGTTATCGATGAATAGGACTCGACATTGAGGAAAATGGATCGGGTGTTGAATGCCATTGGCTGAATGTCAAAGTGAGATAGATAGTAAAAATGCACTGTTCGACAATGGGAGGGCATGTCTCAATGTCGAGGCTAGGTAGGCTCGGTATTAACTCGGGGCCTTTAAGTGTCGAGGTAGGTTTAGGTGTCGATGGGCATGGTTTTAACTGTTTGGGGCCAGGTTTTGGGCTGGGCCAGGCTGATTCCAAGGAGTTTGGGTTAGGGCTAGCCTTCCAGGGGTACTTGGTGGGCTTGAAGGCTCTGGTTCAGGCTCCAGTAAGGGCAGTGGATGATCGAAAAATAGATTCGGGCAATGCACACTGACTCTACATCCACAAATACACTGGCTCTAGGCCTTGGAAGGTTCTCATCATCATTATGGGAAACCTCCAGGGGTAAAGACAAAATGAGATGTCTAACCCCATCCCCTGATAAATTGACACCATTCCCTCAAGAAGATGCATTTCTTCTCCCTCCAACCGAGGAGCACATAAACCCACCCCGTGCGCATCAAGTGCCAGAAACCCGAATCCTCACAGTGGCGACTCCACTAGGGACTGATGGTCAAGCTTTCAATACTAGATGTTACTATTGAATGCAATAATTTTCTCCCTTCCGCATTGATTGATTGAAACATGTTTGCCTAAACCCATTTATTGTACTAACTGCATCATACACCGTGTTCAAAGTGAAATCAAATGACGAAAGTACTCCTTGTTGTGCCTCTACCCCTAAGGAGGTGGGGCACATCATACTAAGTACTCTGAGATCGGATGATACCCGCTTCCTGCACCACTATCATGCACATATAACACTTCATGGGAACACACAGCTCCGTGGTTAGTCGTTGAACCCCATGTGTAGTAATGGGTAATTCGTGGTCGAAGCCCAGCCCTTGATATTTACTATACGGATCTAGAATTACCGACGAGGATATTCTCTAGTGTGCCATTGGGTACTCCATTACTCAAAAAGGGTAATAGTTTTATTACTCTGAGATCATGTGATCTATTTCCCCTGGTATATTGGTCCTGTCAAGGGTGACCTTGTTCTGTCCTATCAGCCTACCTATTGCATGCATCATTTAAGAAATTAGACCATATACGACTAGGATACAACACAAACTAACCTTGTAACTTTTCGAGATCGAAAAGTGAAAATATCAGTAGCATACTTTCTCTTAATGCAGAATACCAATCAGGGGAAGAACTCTATTTGTTCCTCAAATGTCCCTCGGTGCACGCCGCATATCCATTTAGGTCGATGTATTAAAAAATGTAGCCTCGATTGTCCCTCGAAGAAAGATACATTGTCTAAATAATGCGACAATGATAGAATTTTGATGAGAGGTGCTCTATATTAGGAAAAGGTAGATCGTTGAGAAGTCCTCGATTAGATCTCCTTGTGATGATTCAAATTTGATCTCCGAGAACTAGTAAATGATAAAAGATCTATGGCAAGCTTGCATCATATCACAAGATCATAAGGGTTATTCTCGAGCAGTCTTGAACGTAGATGCAAACCTTACCATCGACTATTCAAGTAAAATAGAATCAATAGAGTAAAAGAGAATTGTCACTTTGTTTATATATATATATATGGATGTATATTGCTTGTAAATAAAAAAATATATAAAATATTAAAATAAGATTAAAAATGATTTACTTGAGTCCTAAATTTGTCCCCTATTACCTGTGCATGGCACAATTCCACGACAAAGAAAATCCTCGTTACCCGTGTGGAACCGTCATGGCGATTGATTGAACTGGGCCATTCTCCCTCAGTTCCCACCTTCTAAGCTTGTTGAAAATTCTGGTTCACCTCCCTTAACTTCTAGTTGCTCGACACAAAGTCCAACAAGGTCACCCTCTGTTACGAGCACCATGGATCCGTCCGAGGACAATTCTTCAGAGGAAGCACTGAGTCAGGAAATGGTTAGCATGCAGAGGGAAATGAAGACATGAAATAGCTAGTTATGCAGTTGGTCTAGTCAATGAAAGGTTAATCTTGAGCAGATAATGCACCAACCCCTAGAGAGCCAAGGGTGACCCCCACGATGTCTAGGGCACACCCCAGGATCATAATAGAAGAAGAGGATATAGCCATCAATGCTCACCAGGATCCACCAGAAATGGAAAGGGAGAAGTAGATGAGGGAGAAAGTTGAGAAGCTCGAAGTAGTGATGAAAGGAAAGGTTGTTGAGAAACCTAAAGAAGACATGGTCTACTTCACTGGAGAAAGAATACCTGAATAATTTTAAATGGGAGCTCGACAAGTTCGACGGGACAGGAGATCCCCAAGCTCACTTTAAGATTTTTATTAAAGTAACCAAGTCCTGGAATCTCACAGAAAATCAAATGGGATAAGTATTCCTTTACTCATTAGCAGTATCAGCTCTAAGGTGGCTAACCCAATTGGACCAAACTCAGACTCAAACTTGGTCGGCAATTGTGAAGGCATTCATAAAATAGTACTTTGACAACACTAAAGTGGACATCACCCGCTATGAGTTGGAATCCCTGATGCAAGGAGCCAACGAGGGATTTTCTAACTTCATCATGAGGTTCCGTGAAAAGGCGTCTAAGATGTGGAACCGCCTGAATGAATCAGAACAGGTTGAAATCATATTGGAAAATCTACATGGAGAGTACCATGATCGCCTCTACTATCAGCACATCAATACCTTCGAAGCACTCATAGCCAATGGGAAACGCATTGAGGACAAGCTCTTCAAAGGGAAACAAGCCCAAACATCAACCAAAGAGGCTTCTGGATCTTATTCTGGCAAGAACAACAGAGGAGGAAGAGGAAAAGGCCCTGAAGTCAATGCAGTTACTACCGCTTCATACACCGAGAAACGAATTTCACCAACAATTGCTCCTCCTTTGGTAATCTAGGCTAAGCAGTCAACCCTTCCCAGACAGTTTACTTTTGGCAGTATGATACCCACTCGCCTTTTTTCAAACTCAAGAGGGAGGGGATGTTAAATGTTGTACCACAGTGGTCCGTGAATACGGCCAATCCGCCTCTAGGATATAAGCTAGAGTTGCACTGTTATTACCACAATCAGAAGGGTCATCAGACAGATAGATGCATACACCTCAAACATGCAATCTAAGACTTGATAGATGCGGGGAAAATTGAACTGAAGACCAGTCAACATCCCAATGTGACTACCAACCCTCTGCCAATTCATGGAGTGAACATGTTACAAGAGTATATTCCCTTTATGGATCCAACGGTCCTGATTCAACCTGTGAGGCAAGAGCGAAAGTTGATGGACGCTCAAACCTATAAGGCTATCCTAGCAGCCCAAACTGAGGAGAGAAGACATAAAGAAAAGAATTGGAGATACTAAAGCAAGAGCCGAATGAAGAAGCCAAAAGGATGCAACCCCCTCTAACGGAGGAAGAGCAAGTGGAGATAATCCTAGAGAATCTACATGGAGTATATCATGAGTATCTACACCCTTTGCGACGTGAGAAACTGGAAACATTTGCCACCCTGAATGAGTCACTTGATGAAGATGAACTCGACTCCCCAAGATCGTCCATGGGATCTGTGAATGCTTTGGAAGAAGGGACAACGGGTTTGGACCCAACTACTCTAATCCGGCCCGTAAAAGCATCTTTGAGAGAATTGAGAATAGTATGGAGGGACAAAGTCCACCTTATGTGGTAGATGGATCTCCTTGCAGAAGCAAGAAGCAATATCAACAACTTCCTAAAGGAACTGTACAAAGAAGAGATGATTAAAAGTTAGACAATGCCATTTCATGGCCGAAGTATGTACGCTCAGATACAGAGAGCAAGGAGAATGATGGTATGTGTTTACTGTGCAAGAACAAACTGTAATGGAAAGTTTAGAGGAGGCGGGTAGCATTGTGACCGAGGGAAAGGCCTGGCCTCGGACCATCAGACGATGAAGCTTGAGTTTCTAGAGAATGGACTTGATAGCCTCAGACCCAATGCGCAACTGAGAACATTCAGGTTCACCGACTATTAGGTCAGTCACATGGCATATGTGGAGAACTCTGAAGATGAAGAAGATTTCACATTCACATTCAACCCATTGACGAGGGGTCGTCTAAAGACAACATGAGAACAATTGAGGAGGTCACACCAAGTCTGATCCAAGCTGTATCTGCACTAGCCATTGGTGAAATTCTATCTGGAGACACTTTCCTTATCCAGATGGGAGGAGGGACTGACGATAGTGAAGAAGAAGAATTTGAGTCACAATCATTAGATGAGTTCTCTATCAAAACTATATAGTGGATAAATAGCATCAGAGTTGATGATGATGAAGCAGACCCAACGGACTTCATTTATCCTATCCCTCAAGAAGACGAGGGAAGAAGCGGTGACGAAAAAGTAGGGTCTCCAGTAAATCGAAGAAGGGTATGGTTCGTTAAAGGGGAAGACTTTGACAAAAGGAATATGAGCATCTTCTACTAAGTGCAAGACATCCTTGAGCTAATGTCCACAACTCATGACATCTTGTATACGGCTACTTCCTACTTCCCACATATGATGTGCAAACACTTCGCGACACAATGCTAGAAGATAGAGTTGCCAACAGAAGAAGACTTTCTCCAGACAACATTACATGAGTTAAGGAACATGACCTGGTTAAATCTAGCTTTGGCGAAAGATTTCTTTGGGATTCCTCCTCAAGATCCCATGTTGTACTCAAACAACTAGACATATTCTGGGCCCCCAAAGATGATGGAAGAATAGGAAACTTGGATTGGTAACATCAATACCGAAGATCCGTACTTCAACCTATAGAAGGAATTCACCCTGTTGACAGCAATGGAGAAGAAGGGGATGATTCAAGTGATGAAGAAGCATCCAATGAAAATCTGAATGAAGAAGTAATTGATGAAGACATGGGCAACGAATTACCCGATGAAGCATCTGAAATGGAAGTAGAACCTCCTATCAACCGGTATGAGAAAATCTGAGGGCCAGGAGCTTGGTCTCTTCCCTTCAAAGCATGAAGAATCCTCCGAAGGATGGATAAAATTCATCAATTTCTGTTCGAAGTAGTTCCTACAGATGCAAGATATCAGAAGGCATTGTAGCAATACAACCTGGTAGTTGATAAGTGGCCTTTGCCTAAAATTATGAAAGAGTTAGAGGACTCAGTCACACTCGTGTTTGCCCTTTCAAAAGATTTGTGTGGAAGTCCTCTAGCATCTCCAGACCGTGGAAGTGGGGAATACCATGAATGCATGCAAGCACACGACCAGTGCTTCCACCTCTATAACATCAATATGGAAGAGCCAATAAAAGATCCCATGGAAAACATTCATCTGGTCATATCCAATGAAGAAGAGGGCTCATCAAAAGAGGAAGAACATTTTGGATCTTTATCTGAAGCAATGAGATTCCAAAAATCAGCTAGCAAGATCTTGAAATTATCCAATAGATGATGCCTGTAGGACCTCAAAGGTTGGACCATGACCAGCTCATCAAGCACCTCTATGAAAAGCAAGAAGCCTTGTCCAAAATTATACAGAAGACCCAAAAGATGATTGCTACCTTGAAAGCAGAATGGGAAGTCACTAGCTCAAGGAGGAGTCCCATGGTGGGAACCCTTGTGAAAACTAAAAGTGACTTGGAAGATGAAGAGTTGTGCCTAGTCGAACTCATCATAAAAGGGAAGGAGGCCGAGGTTTTGAAGATCCGAAGTGGAAAGAACTTCAAAGATGAAAGATTGATTGTAGAAAAGCCATATGCACCTACTCCCAATCAAGTCAAGTACGAGCAAGAAAATCAAGTGTTGAACCAACTGAAAAAAGTACAAGCTAACATCTCTCTCTGGGGATTATTGATGGTCTCCTCATTTTATCAGGAAGCAGTTCTGAAAGCACTCATCAAGGTTCAAGTACCCATAGAAATGGGTCCAAAAGAATTCTCACACATTGTAGGGGCCACCTATGCCATGTAGTCTCTCTCCTTGTCAAAAAATGATCTCTCGCCTGGAGGAAAGGACCATAATCGAGCTCTGCACATTACAATAGAGCGCAATAGCAACCGAGTCCCTCAAGTTTTGGTCGACAATGGGTTGACTCTCAATGTCATACCTCTCAAGATTGTATGTTGTATAGGGTTGGATCTGACCCAAATGAAGCCCTTGGCTCAAACAATCTGAGCATATGATAACACAAGAAGGAAGGTGCTGGGCATTCTGACCACAAAAATCCAAGTCGGGCCTGCTCTGTTCATTGTTCAATGTTAAGTGATTGACATCCAAGCATCATTCAACATGCTATTGGGATGGCCTTGGCTGCATTCTGTAGGTGTAATAGCCTCAAGCCTGCATCAAAAAATGAAATTTATCTATGAAGGAAAAATGATCACTATCTTTGGCGATCCAGAGATTGTCAATACCTTGGCAAGCATCAAAGTAGGTGGGGAAGCCTCGACAGATAACTAGTTGGGAGGATTTGAGATTGGGGCAATCAATGTAATGGCCTCAGAAATGAAGGAGATGATTCTATCCAGTTACCCATCCGCATGGAGCAGAACAATTCTGAGGATGATGAACAACATGGGATATTTTCTAGGACTTGGATTAAGAAGGAACCAACAAGGGATTCCACAATTCCCCTGACTTTCTAACCTACAACAACCATCAAGGGCCAGGATATAAGGAATCGGAGAAAGGAAGTTATCCTAAGCACATGAGCCTAGAGTTCCAGAAGGCCAAGAAACCATCCCCATACTTCAAGACTTTAAGGCTACGTTTGGTAAATGTCGAAATGGCATTCTTTTCCGTTCTTCCATTCTTTGAGAACCAAAAAAACATAAAATCCTGTGTGGCTTACCGGTTTGTATTATTAGTCTTTTAGAACGAACTAGAGGAAAATATCACTCAAAGAAGAACGAGAACAATTATCGTTAAGCTATCATCGAGAGAAAGGGGAAAAAACCCATAATTTCTCAAGGGTTTGAAGTGTCTCTCTCGTGATCAAGTGAGGAAGAGGAGGAGACCTGCAACTCCAATAAGCTTCAAGGTGAGCTCGTCTCTCTCATCTCTCTCTCGCTCTCTCTCACAACTCTCTCTCTCTCTCTCCCTCTCTCTCTCGCTCTTTGTCTCACTCTGTCTCTCTCTCTCTCTCTCTCGTAGTCTCTATAATAGTCTCGTTACGTTGAATGAATGGTAGTATATAAACCTACCTAACCAACCAAGTCCTCTACGAGTGTCTGTTGCAATTTCTATTGGGAAACTGAAGCTGAGTTGGTCAGCAGAAGAGTAAGCATGAGTTACGAAAGGGTTCCTCAAGAGTCATACCCTCTACCAGGTACGAAAGATCTATTCTACTTCATTCGCTTTTCTGTTTCTCCTTTTCCCCAATTTTCTCCAGTGGTTTAGATTTAATTATGCGCTTTTCATTTCTAACTTTGAAAATTGGAACTTGGAGAAACTTCATCTGTCTTGGAGTTTAGGGGTTTCTTGAGAAAATTTGATTTTTATATGGATTTTAGGGATTTTATTGTTAGCTACTGTTATCTAAAATTGATTTTTAAGTATGGACATTGAAGTCAGAACCATCATATATATCCGCCTCTTCTTCTTCTTCATCTTGTTATGCCTTGCTCCCTTTCTTCTCTCTATCGGTCTGTCCATGACATTCAATGATGGATTCTATGAAAACTATCTTGTCTTGAAGCCAAAAGAAGCAAGTTTCTTCAATCTCTTCCACCTCTTATTTTCCAGTAACTTAAAGATCAAAAAAGATTTGTAAAATTTCAGAAAGGCACTAAAGTAGCCGATCATCATCATCTTCATCGACTTTGATGGTTCATCTTTATTTCTCTTCTCTCATAAAAGATTATCCTCTTATTAGCAAAACCCATGTCTTAGGTTGGTTCAATGTTGGAGTAGTGGCGGAACCTTCTGTCTTGTAATGATAGTTTCACCAAACTTTTGTTCAATTTCATTTCAAGT
The DNA here is from genome assembly GCF_018873765.1 of Telopea speciosissima. Taxonomy (NCBI): domain Eukaryota; kingdom Viridiplantae; phylum Streptophyta; class Magnoliopsida; order Proteales; family Proteaceae; genus Telopea; species Telopea speciosissima. Next base: position 34,322,544 of record NC_057917.1, on the reverse strand, counting down.
TTGTCTTCATATCCTTGTTTACAGTACTTTACTTCATAAGTTTCTGCATCTCATGGTTGAAGAAACATTAATAAGAGAAATTAAACTTTTAAATTTCATTTTATTGCTTCTCTAGCCTACTGTATATCCTTCTCTCTGTGGGAGTAGGGATGGGTTTCATCTAAGCATTTTGATGTTCAATATTTTGCTTTTCATTTTGGATCATCTGTTGCATAGACTCTCCCATCTTCCATCCTGCTTCAACAAGAATGGTTTGCAGTGATGACCTTAGAGATAAATAATCTCAAACCCAGAAACAGGGAGAAAGTTGCCTCCTTTGTCCATGTCCTAACCCTTCATCCTTCCTGTCTTCCCTCCTCCCACAATGAAAATGACTTACAGAAACAATCTCAAATTATTTCCTAGCAGCTAGATCGACAAACTCTCATGATTCAAGCATCCCAAATTATTGCAGGCATTGCCTTTACTTTTACTTATGGTTGATGCCGTCCTTCATTTATTGTGTTCTCCTACATAAACAATCAAACAGTTTCTTTTTCTCAACAATTGTAGTTCTATGTTCCACATCGGTTCTTGAACTTTAATGAGGAGTCAAGGCACACCAGTTCGATGGCTTTGATTTATAAGTGCCCTTCTTATGTTTGCCCCCTAATTAAGCCTAACTTTACAATGTGATGCTATGATGATGACTTACAGCTCCTTTGTTAATCAGTCCAGAAGTAGGATTTGGGTTAGCTAGAGAAGGATTCTATCTTGTCCTTAATTAAGTAGATGTAAAGCTAGTTCTTCCCCACCTTCCAATTTTTCTATGTTATTAAGCTAGGTTCTCTCAAACAAATAGCATCAAGGATGCAAGATTTGAGGACCCTGTGGATGGTTGCTTCATTTTTACAAACATTATAGAAGGTTGATTAAAATTTTTGGATAATTACTGTACGTGTAATTCCTATTTTATCAGAAATAGAAGGCTACAAAATTATAAGATATGATTTCCAACTTTAGGTGCCTGTAAATCAGAAGTTATGCACCTTCAAGGTGATTAAATGGTTGTAAGTCATTCTCCTACTTGAGAAATACCCTATTGAGTGCTTTTTTCCCTGTTTCATCTTAGCTGCTGAAATACCCTTTGTCTCCACTGATTGAATACTACTTGATGGGTCTTTAGCTCAAATTGGTAGAGCACTTGGAACATGAGCATGTTCCAAAGGGATGGTGGTTCGTGTCCACCAAAGCCCTTTATGAACATAGTCAATTATGCAACTAATCCACACGAGAACCCAATTTTAATGGCATCTTTGAAATTTGACATATTTTTATACTTACTTTGGTTATGTTAATGAGATATTTTAATTTTAAGCAAAGGTTGGTAAGAGAAAAGGATTTTACAAGTATTTTTTTGGTATAATTGACAAGGAAATGGCATTATTATAATTAATATCAAAGAAATCATGAATTACGGAAAGGTGGACATTCTAAGGGTAGCAGGGATTTTCTCCAGGCAAAAAGGAGCAAAAGGAACCCAACAAGAGAGCAGAAGGAGAGCCTATCTCTTTTGCATGATCGGAAGATACTTGTTGCAAACTCCAAAAAGGGATCTTCCACTATGATTGCGGACCTCGTTTGGCAACTCCTAGATGGGTATGACATCGTCCCCACCATACTTGTCAAACCCTGCTCATGATTGGTTGGATTTTTAATTTGAAGGGCAGGAACCCCTGTCCCGGCAACCAGGATCACTGTGGAGCATCACTCCACTCAATGAAATCAATGGGAATACTTTGAACAGGTTTCCCTATATACCTGTTAGAAGATGGATAGCAGATCCTTGCAACTATGCAGCTTACAGCTTGATATATGGTTTGGATCCCAGGTAATCTCTCTCCTCCTTATAATGGTGGGACCCACCTCTGAAAAATCATGTAAAAGTCCCTAGGTGGCATGTGGGGACAATACCCTGACCAAGGGTCAAACCCCTGTGCAAGCCCCATTGAATTTTAGCTTGCTGGAATTCTCTGGGCGATGCAGCAAGGCCCAGTGACATCGCCCAATGGCTGATTTTGATTATTTTTTATTATTTTAATTGTGGGAACCACCCAATAAGGACATGGGAACCCTCCACTGATAGAGGGGAGTCTAAGGGACCACCTCATACCCCTAGGTCAGTGTGGACCCCACCAGTGAGCCCAGGATCAGTTAGAATCAAGTTAAAAACTGATTTTTAAAAGGGACTTAGTGGCCAAACAGACCTTAGTGGTCTTGGGCCAATAAATAGGCATGACCTGAGCTCATTTAGAGCTCTTGTTCTCTGCTGATTCCGAAGGAGAGAAAGAGAGGAAAAAGGAGAGAAAGAGAAGGAGAAGAAGAGGGAAGAAGGAAGGAGAAGGGAGGAGGATCTGCTGCAGCCCTGCAACTAGCTTGGATCCGAGTTCTCCCAGCCTTGTGCAGGTATAAAATACTCCTATATGCTACTGCTCCCTATCCCTTTCTTGTTTTCACTGTGTTTTGCTCCCTGGGCAGCCCAAACTAGCTAGGATTTGCCCAGTGTTGGTCCAGATCTACCATGCAAACCTTGTGCATGGAAGATCTAAGATCTTTATACATTTTTAGCATTTAGATGTGCTATTTCTATGGCCGAAATCTGGCTGTGCCCACCTACACTGCCAGATGGCCCTATTGACTTGTGGTTTGGAACTCTGGGTACTGGCCAAGGCTACACAACCCTAACCCTAGATGGAGGCAGCCTTGAGCCCTCTTGATTCATGTATTTTCAGCCATATACAAGGCTGGAACTGAAATCCAAGCCTAGCCAAAACCCTAAACACTATTCATCAGGGCTACTTGGGCAGCCACAGTCAGCCTGACAGTGAGCCTAATGGAAAAACCCTCTGGACCATGATGTAGACCATCACTAGGGCTACCTAATCCCCTAAACATGCAGAGGATCAGGTATAAGCCCCACCTTAAAAACTCAGCCTACATCGATTCTACAGGCACTGGGCGATGCAGCAATGCCCAGAGCCAATGCCCAGTGAGTGGAAAATCACTGTTTTGATGGACAGAGTTGGGGGATCTCATCCAATGACCCCGTGGACATTGTGGGATGTGGGAATGACAAAAATACCCTTTCCCCACATCTATCCTTGTTTGAAAATATTTTGGAACCCTAGTGGGCCCCGTAGGTGATTGTATCACTGTTGTGCTTAGTCCTACAACACAGACAAGCTGTGGACAGCACTGTAAGCATATCCTAGCCTAGGGTCAGGTACATCCCTAGAAATGGCCATTTTGCCCTTTGAACCATAAGCACTGGCCCATGCACCGGGACATGACCTAAGGCCCGGTGTACGGCCCAGTGACTTCAAGAGTGAGCCAATTGAACCCCGGGTCAACCCAGTTAGATTAGGATAACCCTAGGACTTCTAATGACAGACTGATCACTTAACATGGCAACTTTTGATTTACATCTAGGACTTGATCCTATGCTCGAGGACAACAACCAGACAACTGCTGGAACTGAATTTGTGTCTGAGTACCTAGAGCCAAGTACTGGTGAGTGAATAATAGTATCATATGTGTAAATGTGATCATGATCTGATGCCGGCTAATAAGAATTGAATATAATTGTTGTGTTATTTATTTTTGTTCAATTACTCAAATCACTGCATAATGACTTTCTGTTGATCAACACTGTGAATTCTTTTATAATGATTGTGAATGTTAGACTAGATGCCATAGTCGGCTTGGAGATGGGGCCTATGGAAGCCCGTATTATGGGGTACGGTTGACACCGCTTGACTCATACAATGCCATATAGACATGGGGCTAGAGTTTCATCACCCGTGCTATGCACCCTTGCCAGTAGGGGTTAAGGTGCTGGATACCTATGGGGGCAATTATCAGGGAGAGAGAAAAAGAATAAAAGAACACCGGAATGGTGCATGGATGAAAGAACACCAGAATGGTGTATGAATGAAAGAACACCAGAATGGTGTATGAATGAAAGACACACCAAAATTGTGCATATGGGCTTTAAGCCAGAAAGGAAAATGAGGGAAGAAACGGTTGTTTCCCCAGGTTAATCACAGAGGTTGGTCGGGCCGACCTTGGTGAACGAATACGAGGGTTGACCAGTCTTCTCCAACAACTCAATGGGTGTATTACGGGAAGGGGTTAGAAGCCCGCACCAGGGATACATGTATTGGGGATTGTAGTAGCACAGACCTGACTTAGTTATATTGCTAGGTGGCTAATAATCAAACTGGACTTGCATATCATGTAGGACCATATGAATTGTGAATTGTGATTGCATGTGCATGCATGATTGATGTTATTTGCTCATGAACTTAGTGGGGCTCACACTCTGTTATGCAATGTTTTTCTTAGATGATTTTGCAGGTGGATGCTGCTGTGGCATGGCTGGCCATCTCGAGGAGGAGAGTTTTGGTTGTTATGACGATGTTGGTATGGACCCCGACAAAGGTCATACCGATCCTGCTCACATATTCGGTGGTTGTTGATGAAGACCATTGAAGTGTGTTCCTGTTAGCTTTTTGACCCGGGGACTCCTTTTAGGTTATCTGGAGTTATCCCCGTTCTGACTTGTTGTTCATAGTTTTTACTTTTTCCCTTTTGGGGCTGAGTATGTTCGCCCTATATATATTTTTATATCTAGTACTGTACTCATCAGCTTTGTTTCTTTGTTTTCTGTGTGTGTGGGTTGATGGGAAATGTAAACCTTTTATATGTAAATATTATCACTGTTTCCCCGTATCGCTACGTTTCCTTTTGTTTATTAAATTATAGTTATCTGCGACACCCTAATCTTGTCTTTGGAAGAGATGGTTGTGGTTCTATGATCGTAAGCACTACTTCTAGATCCATGGGATTTGATGGATTGCCGATATGCAATTCGGGTCACCTACCCAATCCTCCTAGGGGGTGGTTTGGGGTGTGACAGAGCTTAGTATCAGAGTGTGAGGCTTTTCTTACGATTATGGATTGCAGACTAGGACTAATAAGCTTTAAACAATAAAACATGCAAGAATTAAAAACCATAGGGGAGGTAGATGCAATTAAGTAAAGATGCAAAATTTCCATTAACTCAGCAATAATTACAAAAGTTTGATTGCATAACTGCAATTCAACAAGTACATAAACTGAAAACAAAGAAAGAAAAATACATAAGCATGGAAAAAAATGATGATGATCTAGACCACATAGCTACTCTATAGGAGGAATATCACTAGGCAGAGCCTGTGTCTGGCACGAATCAACTCTATAGAACCTGTCCCAGAAGTTGAGGCACTGCTCTATAGAATACACTTTGCGCTCCAGGGAAGTGACACCCTGATCTACTTTGGTCGTCAAGGTAGTGAGCTGGGTATCGAGGCTCTGGAAATGTGCCATTATCTGAGACCACTCTGAAGGACGTGGAACCTGTGAGCTAGTGGCACCGGCTGACTCATAAGCAGGAGGGTGCCTAAGCCCTCCAAGTTGCCCTGATCCATGCCTAACTCCTCTGTATACATGCCCTGAGTGTCTACTCCAATGTCGCCTTGCTCCTCTCTGGTCCGACCCTCACCCTGTGCATCACCACCCTACTCCTCGCCCACTACTGGATCTTCCCTAGGCACCTTCATCTTCAAGATAGAAGTCTTATCTATAGGCTTTGATTTGGTCCTATCAATAAACTTGCCCTCCAATGGAACCCCAAAATGCTGAAAAATCAAGGTGAGAAACTTCCCGTAAGGAAGGTTTCCATCAGCTGGGTTCCTCTCATGATATAGCATGACCTGAAGAAGCAAGTATGGAAGGTTAATGACTGGACCTCCCTGACTAGCTCCTAGTAAGCTGTAGGTAATGTATGCCCTCATCATAGAGATACTACCCTTGTTGCCGCCCTTAGGGTAGATGTTATAGGTGACACACCTGCTAATTACCCTGGCACTAGGTTTGTAGGCAGTCTCAGACTTAGGAGTGTTTCCTGAACCTATCAAAGCCCCTAATATAGTCCTCCTGGTCTCTAGGGTGAACATCTCTGAGATGTCCATGCAAGGCTAATAGTAAACCCGCTCTCCTGTGTCTAGTAAATCCAAGATCTCTGCTAGGAGGGAAGCAGTCAATCTGATGTCCACTCCTTTCACCCTACTCTCCACTCCGAACCCTGGTGCACTAGAGGGCCCTAGGTTACAGTAGAAATACCGAACCAGGTTGGGATAACATGACTCGGTGGGGGATAACATGGATGCCCAACCTAGGGCATTAAATCGGGCATAGAGGTTATACTGCTCGAAGTCCTCAACTCTCACCACCCGACCATTCACTATTTTCACCAAAGCAAAGTTCTTTCATTCCTTAGCATACTCAAACTTGGAGAAAAGATGATGGTCAAAATCGGCTTCCTCGGAAGACGAATCATCTCTAGAGGATGATGGTGGAACCGAAGAGTAAGAAGATTCCTCGAATTTGACTCGTAGTCTCTTTTGGGCCACTGATTTTCGTGTAGTACACCTACTAGTAGACATTCTCTACAAAAAAAGAAAGAAACCCCTTGTTTAGGGCTAGCAATTTGGTAAAAACCTAACCAAAGTAAAAGGGAAGTGAAAGGGACAAGTAAAAGACAAAATATAATAATAAATAATTGATGACCTAAGAAATTAGATTGCATGAGTTCAAGAGAGTGAAAATTTTACAAATGCAATACATTGGGATTAGGGAAAATCTATATGGTTAGGTTAAAATAAATAATTAGTGTACTTCATATTTTTGAGTATATTGTATGTATAATTACAGCATATGGTGTGCATTACTAATATGCTTTATGCTTGCCTATTGTAATGTATGAACTGACTGGACTGTTGCTGTGCAAACCGGACATAGTTACATAGGTATGCTATAATGCATATGTAGTACGTGTGGGAAGCATAGATCTCATCCAAACCTAGGCCTAGGATAGCTGAGAATAGGACCTAATAGGGTTGCTAGTCAATCGAAACACTTAGACGCTAAGGTACCTCGAGCCAACCCAAGACTTATTTCATTGATCTTTGATTATTTAAGTTTTAGTAGTCGTGTACTTACTTCTTTTAATTAAATAAGCCCTCATGCCTAGAACCATTTATTGTGACAGATATTACCTTACCTGAGGCTGGAGACCCTAGCATCATGATCTATCTTAGATACCTGCGGAAGAGATTGAGACGGCTACGGTTAGTGTTACCCCGAGTTGAGAATCGACTGGACTTTTACTTGGCAATTGCTGCTATTAGTGGACCTGAAGAGCGAGGTTATTTTATGAGTTTAGCTGAAGAGGTAAGAGCTGACATAGAATTTCTTTTGGCTATGGAGTTTGTGACTGGGAAGAAGCTGGAGATGCTTGCCTGCTAGATCAGGTAATTAATTAAAAGTCTTTATTTAAAAGTCTGAAATTTTTCATTAGTGCCATGCATAGCATATTGACACATAAAATGCATAAGAAAGAGAAACACAAGGTATTCAATAGAACACAACACCTAACAAACCAAGATAATGAATCTAACAATCCACCTTACTGGTATGACTCATGATACTCATTGGAATTGTGGACTTGATTTGTACCTGCTTAGTTAGGAAACAACTGTTGATCCATATAGATGAAATTGGAATATTGAACACGCTCCTTTTTTCAAAAAAACAACAATGGTCAACACTAGAAGTTCTTGTGGAGGTCGTAAGGGTAAACAACCTAGAATTGTACCAGAGGTTGAGCTGCCCAATGGAACTGAGGCTCAAAACTCTGAGGCATCGGCTGCTTCATCAAGAGCACCAGTAGCATCTCAGCCAAATGTGGTAGCCGGCGACGTGACTGCGTTCATGACCACTATGATGCGGACCATGCAACAACAATAAGAACTGCTTGGTCAAATGTCAACTCAATTTGCAACCATAATGCACGAACGCGCTGCACCACCACCACCACCCAATCGACCTGTACTGTTTCCACCACCTATGCCTCAGTACTTAGTGGAAAATTCCACCGCCCAGGTTATGGAGAGATTCAAGAAACTTCAACCGCCTACATTTTCAAAAATAACCTCTAAGGCAATGCAGTCGGAACGATGGATTAGTGCCCTGGAAAAAGCATTTAAAGTACTTGAATGCACGGACACACAAAAGATTATTTATGCGGGTTATTAGTTGCAGAATGGAGCTGAAGCTTGGTGGAAGGCAACTAGGCCTAATTTGGAAGCTGCTCACCCAAATCCCACGTGGGCACAGTTTAAGGAAGTTTTCTTCAAGAACTACTTTCCCGAGAGTTTCAGGGATAGAAAAGAAGCTGAGTTCAACACACTAGTGCAAGGAAATAAATCGGTGCTGGACTATTAACAACGATTTGAAGATCTGTTCCATTTTGCCCCAGAGCACCTGAAAGGGGAAGTTAGTAAGGCCAAGAAATTTGAGAAAGGACTCAAAACTAAGATTGGATCAGTTTTGTCAATTATGGATATTCAGGATTATGCTCAAATGGTTGATAAGGCGAAGACAATGGAGGATAGATTCAAGGAAAAAGAGAGAAAAAACTGTGACATTGCCTGGGTTGAATAAAAGGCCAAATAATCTTCAAACCTCTGGATGGCCAAGTAAATTTTATAGGGGTTCAAGCTCAAGTCCGAACTCGACTCTGTATCGTACGCCGAGCGTAGGTCAGAATTCTTTTAGCCCTACATTCACTCAACCCACTCAACCTACTACGAGTCAAGCGACGACAGCAGTTTCACAAGCCCAACCAGCAACAAGTCAAGCGAGCAAAGCCTCAACACCTGGAATTCCACCCTTTAAGTGCTATCTGTGCAATAAGGAAGGCCATATGGCCAGAGATTGCAGATCGCATGGATATGGCAACAATTCATCAAACCAACCCTACGCTAGGCCATTTCAGCCACGGGATAATCGAACGCAAGGAAAGGTGTATGCTTTGACGAATGAAGAAGCTGAGGCAAACCCCGACGTATTGACAGGTATGTTGCTGAACACTACTTAACTATAGGGAATAATTTGCTTACTACATGTAACCTAAATTACCTACAAACCCTAGGTACCCTGAATGTCTCAACCATACCTGCATGAGTATTATTTGACTCGGGCGCAACCCACTCTTTCGTCTCCTCAACCTTAGCAAGTAAGATGAAAGATCAACCAAGGGACATCGGGCATGAGTTAGTAGTCAGTACACTGACAGGGAGTGTCATGAGATTGAAGGAGGTTTAGGACCCTTGTCAGATTGAAATTTGTGGGAAGAATCTAACCGCACGACTGATAAAGATGGATATAAATGATTTTGACATAATACTAGGCATGGACTGGCTATCTGCCTATGGTGCGAATGTCTTATGTGTGGAGAAAAAGATAAACTTTAAATTGGAAGATGGGTCAGACTTCACCTATCAAAGTGAACCAAGGAGAAAATCTAGAAGGATAACATTATCCGCACTTCAGGCACGAAAGTTACTAGAAGAAGGATGCCATGGCTTTTTGGCCACTGTGATAGACACGGAGGAGAAGATAAAACTCTTGGAGGAACTCCATGTTGTCAGAGACTTTCCTGATGTATTTCCAAAAGATCTGACTCAACAACCGCCAGACCGCGATATAGAGTTCACGATTGACCTTATTCCTGGTGCAGCACTGGTATCCAATGCACCATACCAGATGGCGCTAATCGAGCTGAAAGAGTTGTAGGTTCAACTCTAAGATCTGCTGAAGAAGGGATTCATTCGGCCCAGTGTATCACCCTAGGGAGCACCTGTGCTATTCTTAAAGAAGAAAGATGGAAGCATGTGGCTGTGTATCGACTACTGCGAGTTGAATAAACATACAATCAAGAATCAATATCCGTTGCCGCGCATTGACGACCTATTTGATCAACTACAAGGAGCAAGAGTTTTCTCTAAGATTGATCTTAGGTCAGGATACCATCAACTGAAGATCAAAAGCGGTGACATTCATAAAACGGCATTTCGGACTCGATACGGACACTATGAATTTTTAATTCTGTCGTTCGGATTAACCAACGCCCCGGTAGCATTCATGGATATGATGAATAGAGTATTCTATGACGTGCTAGATAAGTTCTTCATAGTATTTATTGATGATATCTTGGTGTACTCTAAGAGTGAAGAAGAACACGCGCAACACCTTACTTTTGTGTTGCAGCGATTGCGGGAACATCAGCTCTTTGCCAAGTTCAGCAATTGAGAATTTTGGCTTCACCAAATTGGTTTCCTGGGGCATATCGTCATCAAAGATGGCATCAAAGTAGACCCTAGCAAGGTGAAAGCAGTTCTCGAGTGGAAAACTCCAAAAAATGCCACCGAGATCCAAAGTTTCTTAGGATTGGGTGGTTATTATTGCTAATTTATTAAGAATTTCTCACGCATCTCAGCGCCCATGACAAAACTTAAGAGGAAGGGTGCTAAGTTTGAATGGAATGAGACATGCGAGAAAAGTTTTCACGAATTGAAGAATCGATTGGTAACAGCTCTAATTTTGACCATTCCGAACGAAACTGGAGGAATGGTAGTATATACTGACTCATCCAGGACAGGATTGGGTGGCATCTTAATGCAAAGAGGAAAGGTGGTCGCATACGCCTCCAGGCAGTTAAAAGAACACGAGAAAAACTACCCCACTCGTGACTTAGAGTTGGCAGCTGTAGTTTTCGCATTAAAAATATGGCGGCACTACTTATACGGTGAAAGGAGTGAAATCTTCAGCGATCATAAAAGTCTGAAGTATTTCTTCACTCAGAATGAGCTAAACATGAGATAGAGGCGGTGGCTGAAATTGGTAAAAGATTATGACTGTGAAATCCAGTACCACCCCGATAAGGCCAATGTTGTGGCGGATGCATTAAGCAGAAAGTCTCAAACTGTGTCCCTCGCATCTTTGGTCGTAAGTGAGCAACTAATAAAGGAAGCTCAAAAATTTGCTTTGGAGCTCGTGATCAAAGAAGCGGCTATGCAATTAACAGCAATGGACCTGCAACCGTCGATACGAGAGGAAATAATTGCAAAACAACCATTGGATCCGGAGCTGGCCAAAATAATTTGGGAAGTTCAACAAGGTGTCCATACGGACCCAGATTTTTCCTTGGCCAAGATGGTGCATTGAAGTTTCGAGACAGATTATGCATGCCTGATGACTTTGACGTCCAAGACCGAATTCTTAAAGAGGCAGACAACTCACCCTATACAATCCACCCCAGAAGCACAAAGATGTACAAAGATTTGAAGAAGTATTACTGGTGGATGGGAATGAAAGCAACCATAGCAATATACGTGTCCAAGTGCCTCACCTGTCAACAAATAAAAGCGGAGAGACACCGATCGTACAGATCATTACAACCACTTCCCATACTTGAGTAGGAGTGGGAAAGAATCACTATGGATTTCGTGACAAATCTGCCCAACACTAGGAAGGGCATGAATGCAATTTGGGTGATCCTAGACGGACTAACAAAGGCGGCACACTTCATACCGATCAAAATAAGTTATCCAATGGAGAAGCTTGCCCAGATATACATTGAAAACATAGTCCGCTTACACAGCATACCTGTCAGTATTGTGTCTGACAGAGATCCTCGATTCACCTCAAGGTTTTGGAGAAGTTTGCAGAAGGCATTAGGATCTCAACTAAATCTTAGTATAGCTTTCTATCCGCAGAAGGACGGACAATCAGAAAGAACCATTCAGACTCTGGAGGACATGCTCAGAGCCTGTGTCTTGGAAATGAATGACAGTTGGGATGCTCACATATCACTGGTGGAATTTGCATACAATAATAGCTACCACTCCACTATTGGCATGGCACCGTTCGAAGCACTCTATGGCAGAAAGTGTCGAACTCCACTTTATTGGGATGAAGTTGGTGAGCAAAAATATCTCAGACCCGAAATGATTCAAGTGACCTGCAACAACTGGATATCATAAGAGAGAAGATCAAGGCAGCCCAGTCAAGATAGAAAAGTTATGCGGATAATCGAAGGAAAGATATCGAGTTTGAAGTCAGAGAAAAAGTATTCCTTCGAGTATCTCCAACCAAAGGATTGCTACGCTTCAACAAGAAAGGCAAGTTGAGCCCAAGATTCATTGGTCCATATGAAATTCTTAATAAAGTGGGACCCGTAGCATACCGGCTGGCTCTACCACCATCTTTGTCAGGTGTCCACGATGTTTTTCATGTGTCGATGTTGAGGAAGTATATTAACAACCTGACACATGTACTGTCAACTGAACCTGAACAGTTGGATGTGGGTATGACCTATGAAGAACACCCCACAGAGATATTGGACAGAAAGGAGCATAACCTCCATAACCGCACTGTCGCTTTCGTGAAAGTTCGATGGGGAAACAATCCAGAAAAAGAAGCTTCATGGGAACGTGAGGAAGAAATAAAGGAGAAATATCCTCAACTTATTGGATTACAAGGTGAGCAAATTTCAAGGATAAAATTTTTGTAAGGTGGAGAGAAATGTCAAACCCTGCTCCTGACTGGTTGGATTTTTTAATTGAAGGGCAGGAACCCCTGTCCTGGCAACCAAGATCACTGTGGAGCATTACTCCACTCAATGAAATCAATGAGAATACTTTGAATAGGTTTCCCTATATACCTGTTAGAAAATGGATAGCAGATCCTTGCAACTGTGCAGCTCACAGCTTGATATATGGTTTGGATCCCAGGTAATCTCTCTCCTCCTTATAATGGTGAGACCCACCTCTAAAAAATCATGTAAAAGTCCCTAGGTGGCATGTGGGGGGACAATACCTTGACCAAGGGTCAAACCCCTGTGCAAGCCCCATTGAATTTCAGCTTGCTGGAATTCTCTGGGCGATGGCACTGGGCGATGCAGCAAGGCCCAGTGACATTGCCCAGTGGCTGATTTTTATTATTTTAATTATGGGGACCACTCAACAAGGACATCGGAACCCACCACTGATAGAGGGGCGTCTGAGGGACCACCTCATACCCCTGGGTCAGTGTGGACCCCACCAATGAGCCCAGGATCAGTTAGAATCAAGTTAAAAACTGATTTTTAAAAAGGGACTTAGTGGCCAAACAGACCTTAGTGGTCTTGGGCCTATAAATAGGCATGACCTGAGCTCATTTAGTGCTCTTATTCTCTGCTGAATCTGAAGGAGAGAAAGAGAGGAAAAAGGAGAGAAAGAGAAAGAGAAGAAGAGGGAAGAAGGAAGGAGAAGGGAGGAGGACCTGCTGCGGCCCTGCAACCAGCTTGGATCCGAGTTCTCCCATCCTTGTGCAGGTATAAAATACTCCTATATGCTGTTGCTCCCTATCCCTCTCTTGTTTTCACTGTGTTTTGCTCCCTGGGCAGCCCAGACTAGCTAGGGTTTGCCCAGTGTTGGTCCAGATCTACCATGCAAACCTTATGCATGGATGATCTGAGATCTTTATACATTTTTAGCATTTAGATGTGCTGTTTCTATGGCTGAAATCTGGCTGTGCCAACCTACACTGCCAGATGGCCCTATTGACCTGTGGATTGGAACTTTGGGTGCTGGCCAAGGCTGCACAGCCCTAACCCTAGATGGAGGCAGCCTTGAGCCCTCTTGATTCATGTATTTTCAGCCATATACAAGGCTAGAACTGAAATCCAAGCCTAGCCAAAACCCTGAACACTATTAGTCAGGGCTACTTGGGCAGCCATAGTCAGCCTAATAGTGAGCCTGATGGAAAAACCCTCTGGACCATGATGTAGACCATCACTGGGGCTACCTAATCCCCTAAACATGCAGAAGATCAGGTATAAGCCCAGCCTTGCAGGCCCCACCTTGAAAACTCAGCCTGCATCGATTCTACAAGCACTAGGCGATGCACTGGGCGATGCAGCAACGCCCAGAGCCAACGCCCAATGAGTGGAAAATCACTGTTTTGATGGACAGAGCTGGGGGATCTCATCCAATGACCCCCTACACACTGTGGGATGTGGGGAATGACAAAAATTCCCTTTCCCCACATCTGTCCTTGTTTGGAAATATTTTGGAACTCTAGTGGGCCCCGCAGGTGATTGTATCACTGCTGTGCTTAGTCTTGCAACACAGACAAGCTGTGGACATCACTGTAAGCATATCCTAGCCTAGGGCCAGGTATAACCCTGGAAATGACCATTTTGCCCTTTGAGCCACAAGCACTGGCCCATGCACCGGGACATGACCTAAGGCCCAGTGTATGGCCCAGTGACTCCAAGAGTGAGCCAATTGAACCCCGGGTCAACCCAGTTAGATTAGGGTAACCCTAGGACTTCTAATGACAGACTGATAACTTAACATGGCAACTTTTGATTTACATCTAGGACTTGATCCTATGCTCGAGGACAACAACCAGACAACTGCTGGAACTGAATTTGTGTCTGAGTACCTAGAGCCAAGTACTGGTGAGTGAATAATAGTATCATATGTGTAAATGTGATCATGATCTGATGCCGGCTAATAAGAATTGAATATAATTGTTGTGTTATTTATTTCTGTTCCATTACTCAAATCACTGCATAATGACTGTCTGTTGATCAACACTGAGAATTCTTTTATGATGATTGTAAATGTTAGACTAGATGCCGTAGTTGGCTTGGAGATGGGGCCTGTGGTAGCCCATATTATGGGGTACGGTTGACACCGCTTGACTCATACGATGCCATATAGACATGGGGCTAGAGTTTCATCACCCGTGCTACGTACCCTTGCTAGTAGGGGTTAAGGTGCTAGATACCTGTGGGGGCAATTATCAGGGAGAGAGAAAAAGAATAAAAGAACACCAAAATGGTGCATGAATGAAAGAACACCGGAATGGTGCATGAATGAAAGAACACTGGAATGGTGCATATGGGCTTTATGCCAAAAAAGAAAATGAGGGAAGAATCGATTGTTTCCCCAGGTTAATCACTAAGGGCTGGTCGGGCCGACCTTCGTGAACGAATGCAGGGGTTGACCAACCTTCTCCAACAATTCAATGGTTGTATCGCAGGAAGGGGTTAGAAGCTCGCACCAGGGATACATGTATTGGGGATTGTAGTAGGACAGACCTGACTTAGTTGTATTGCTAGGTGGCTAATAATCAACTGGACTTGCATATCATGTAGGACCATATGAATTGTGAATTGTGCTTGCATGTGCATGCATGATTGATGTTATTTGCTCACGAGCTTAGTGGGGCTCACACTGTATTATGCAATGTTTTTCTTCGATGATTTTGTAGGTGGATGCCACTATGGCATAGCGGGCCATCTCGAGAAGGAGAGTTTTGGTTATTATGACGATGTTGGTATGGACCCCAACAGAGGTCATACCGATCCTGCTCACATATTCGGTGGTTGTTGATGAAGACCATTGAAGTGTGTTCATGTTACCTTTTTGACCCGGGGACTCCTTTTGGGTTATCTGGAGTTATCGCCATTCTGACTTGTTGTTCGTAGTTTTTACTTTTTCCCTTTTGGGGCTGAGTATGTTCGCCCTGTATATATTTTTGTATGTAGTACTGTACTCATCAGCTTTGTTTCTTTGTTTTCTTTATGTGTGGGTTGATGGGAAATGTAAACCTTTTATATGTAAATATTATCACTATTTCCCCGTATCGCTACATTTCCTTTTGTTTATTAAATTGCAGTTATCTGCAACACTCTGAGGTTGTCTTTGGAAGAGATGGTTGTGGTTTCATGATCGTAAGCACTGCTTCTAGATTCGTGGGATTTGGCGGATTGCTGATATGCAATTCGGGTCACCCACCCAATCCTCCTAGGGGGTGGTTTGGGGTGTGACAATACTAGCGGAAATTTTCATGGGTCTAGATGGAATGAGTACTTCCCAGAAATATGGAAGGGATTATGGCATAGGATCACCCACGATCTTGCAGATATGGGTTATGGAAAGGTTATGATTAGTCAAACCTATAGCCGATGCCAGATTTCAGCCAAAGCATTTCCAAATTCGAAGAGAGATGGAGGAATTCTATCACACCCCAAACCACCCCCTGGGAGGATTTCGGAAAGTGACCTGGATATCCTATGACATCCGCCAATCCCTAAGGATCAATAAGCATTACTTACACGTCACAAACCACACAATGAGGGTAAAAGATAATAAAAGAATATCAAAGTGCAGCAGAAGATCGAACTACCAATAGATGATTTATATCATCAATATAAAATCCCAAATACCTATGTTATACCATATACATATCCATCTATGTTCAAGAAGTATAATATCTTGGTAATTACACTTATTAAAAGAAAGAAACTTAAATAATAACAAAATCGTCGCTAAGCAATGAGATGAGGAAGATCTACAATTCCATCGCCAGCTTCCTCGCCCATTGGCAAACAAGTACCTGCAAAATCAGCTAAAAGAGAATATAAAAGAATGTGAGCTCCACCGAGCCCATGAATGAAATATATCATCATGCATGCATATGCAATCTCAACCATATGATCCTACATGATGTGCAGTTCAGTTATTTATTAGCCACCTAACATCACAACTAAGACAAGTTAGTGCTACTACAATCCCCAATACATGTATCCCTAGTGCGAGCTTTTAACCCTTTCCCGTGATACACCCATTGAGTTGTCAGAGAAGACCAGTTGGCTCCAGCATCCCTTCTAAGGTCAGCCCGACCAGCCCTCTGTGATTAACTTGTCAGGTAACCGTTGGCATTTAGCTCAATAATCACATTTCTTTTCTTTTCTGGCTCAAAGCCCGACATATATCTCATATTTCTTTTCTTTTTCTGGTTTTAAGCTCGGCGTATATAGCTCATAATTTGTGGCTTAAAACCCAGCATATAGCTCATAAATATACGATCGCTCCCACAGGCATCCAACACCTTAACCCCTGTTGGCAAGGGTGTGTAGCACGGGTGATGAAACTCTAACCCCATGTCTATATGGCATCGTATGAGTTGGGTGGTGTCAACTGCATCCCATTCTACGGGCTACCACATGCCTCATTTTTAAGCCGACTACGGCATCTAGTCTAGCATACACAATCAGCATAGAGTATTCAAGCAGAGTTGATCAATATTCAACACAGTGTTACATTGTATTTATAAGACTTGAATTAAACATGAATCATATTATTAATATTTATGAAAATTAGATTCAGCATATTATTCATGTTACACGTACATACACAATGACATTTCACTCACCTTGACCTGGTTCTATGAGATCAGTTGTAGTTTTAGTTCCGGATGCAGTCTGGTAGTGCACCTCGAGCGCGGGGTCAAATCCTAAAGTGTCAAATCAGATATGTGTTATTAACATTTAAAATTGTTCTTGGATGTCCTAGTGTTGATCTGGACTTACTGGTCTGACTCAGTGCTCAGTCTAACATCACTTGGAATTCTCTGGGCTTTGCACTGGGCCTTAGGCCTATGTCCCGGTGCATCATCCATAGAATGTGGTTTAAGGTCAGTATGGTAATTCACCACTGTAATACATGGTTCAAGGTCCCAACAGTCTTACAACACAGTCCCCAGGTCAGCAGTGTTGCAGGACCAACACAGACAGGGTTTCCAAGCCTTGCAGGGCCCATTTGGGTACCCAAGGTACAAATAAATGTGGACAGATGTGAGGAGGGGTATTTTGGTCATTTACCACCTCCTTACACTATTTATAGTCCATTGGTGGAAGCCCCCATGGTCTGATCTGCATATCAGCTCAGTTTAATTCTCTGGGCTTTGCACTGGGTGATGTGTGCATCACCCAGTGCATCACCCAATGCCTATTCAAAACGTGAACAGACCCATTTTCTTGGGTTTTGCACCATAGGCAGTGCCATGGTCAACCCCTTATGCATGTTAGGTCATTGTGGACCTCATGTGGGGTAGTTTGCCTTGGTCCACATGGATCATAACCTGGGCCCACCACTTAGCAGCCAGGAGCTGCCCAGACAGCCCAATAAATAGTAACCTAGCTGTGTTCCAGCATATGGGCATGGATTGGGCTGCATGCAAGGGTAATCCCATGTGTAATAGGGTGGTCTGAGGCTGCTGTAACACAGAGTTAGGCTGAGAGCAGCCTGTGTGCGTAAATCCAAACCCAGACTGCCTATTCTTGGTACAACAGTGTAGTGCAGTCTGGCACAGGGATGGGTTTCAGTCTCAGGTGAACAATAGCAACCAAAATCACCCCAAAATGCTCAGATCCTCCATGCAACATGGTTGTATGTGGGATCTGAAGTAGCACATGGCAGCCCCCAGGTGTTCTGAGCTGTCCATGACCAGAAACTCATCCAAACAGCAGAGATCTAAGGAGAGTAACAATGAACCAGTAGGGCAGCAGGTAGGGGCATGGCTTTTATACCTGAACTGGTCCAAGGTGGCAGCTGGGGCTGAGCTTGAAGGCAGGGGCAGCTTCTTCTTCTCCTTCCTTCTTCTTCTTTTCCTTCCTTTCTTCTTCCTCTCCTCCTCTTTTCTCTCTTTTCTCTCTTCTTTCTCTCTTCTTTCTCTCTTCTTTCTCTCCTACGGTTTCAACAGTGTTTAGAACCTCTAAAATGAGGCTGGGGTCCCCAATTTATAGACCAGCCCCTATTGAGGCCTTTTTGGCAGCGTAGGTCCGTTCCAAGAATGCATTTTTAGACTAGTTCTCAGTCATTCTGGGCACTTTGGTGGGGTCCACAGGGGTCCAGGGGTATGTGGTGGTTCCCAAGACTCCCATCAACCTATGGAGGGTATTCATGGCCAGTATGGGAGGTCCCCACACTTCTGTGGATTAAAATACTCATTTTTTCCACTCTAGCCGATTCACTGGGTGATGTGTGCATCGCCCAGTGTATCACCCAGAGAATATTGCAAAGTTGTTTCTTAATGGGGCTTGCACAAGGGTTTGGCCCAGGGTTTAGGCCTAACACCTATATCTCACCCAGGGTCAAATGCACCTCATTTGGGGTGTGGGCCCCACATTTATGAGGAAGAGAGAGATTACCTGGAGTTTATGCAGTACATTATGCAGTGGGCAGTGCAACTGCAAGGGTTTGCAATCCATCTTCTGACAGGTATGTGGGAGGACATCCTCAGGGGTTCTCCATTAAATTCAATTATTGGAGTGCTACTCCACAGTGTGCTTGGATGCCTTATCAGGGGTTCCTGTCCTTCATTCAAATTCCCAGCCAGCCAGGGGCGGTTTTGACATTTCTCCCCACCTTACAAAAATTTTGTCCTCGAAATTTGCTTACCATGTAATTCAAATAGTTGGGGATACCTTTCCCTGCATTTCCTCTTCGCGTTCCCATGATGCTTCCTCTATGGGATTGTTTCCCCACTGAACCTTGACGAATGCGACCATGTGGTTATGGAGGTTATGTTCTTTTCTGTCCAATATCTCCGTAGGCTGTTCTTCATAGGTCATATCCGCATCTAATTGTTCAGGTTCAGCAGAGAGCACATGTGCTGGGTTGTTGATGTATTTCCTTAGCATCGATACATGGAAAACATCATGGATGCCTTGCAAGGGTGGCGATAATGCCAGTCAATATACTACGGGTCCCACTCTATTGAGGACTTCATAAGGACCAATAGATCTTGGGCTTAGTTTACCCTTCTTGTTGAAGTGTAGCAATCCCTTCGTTGGAGACACTCGAAGGAATACCTTCTTCCCGACCCCAATTTCTATGTTCCTCCTCCGATTGTCGGTATAACCTTTCTTTCTTGTCTGGTCCGCTTTAATCTTTTCTCTAATTATATCCACCTTCTCGCAGGTTACTTGTATCATTTTGGGCCTAAGATACTTTTGTTCTTTGACTTCGTCCCAATACAACGGGGTCCGGCATTTCCAGCCATAAGAGCTTCATATAGTGTCACTCTAATGGTGGAGTGGTAGCTGTTGTTGTATGCATATTCCACCAAAGGTATGTGGGCATCCCAACTGTCGGTCATTTCCAATATACAGGCTCTGAGCATGTCCTCCAGAGTCTGGATTGTTCTTTTGAACTATCCATCCGTTTGCAGATGGGAAGCCGTACTGAGATTTAGTTGGAATCCTAGTGCCTCTAAAACAAGATAACCCGATTGTGGAGATTGTGCTTCTCACATCCCACATTCTCTTCTGGTTTCTCTTGACAAGTCATGGCAGCAGCGAGCCTAAGTGGTTCCTAAGTCAAGACATGAGTTGAGTCTGGGAGGTACTTCTGTAACACCGATGCGTGGAATACGTCATGGAATTCTGCCAATCAGTACGCCATTGGTCATAATTTTCGGATTCAACTCCCCTTTCTTATCGAACCGCATCACCCTTCTGGTTGGTGATTCCCAAGGAAATACTTGATCTCCCATGATGTACTTCAGGCCCTTCTGTCTTATATCGGCATCGCTCATTGTTTCTATTGAGCTATAAAGATTTGGTTCTCAAACATAACCAACTCTCAACAAGTTATCCAAATTACTCCTGGGTTTGATTGATCTAAGGTCCAGCTTGATTTTAAGGGCCTAAGGGAAATCGAACTCCCAACATATACCTCAAAAATCAAACGATCCAACTACCTCCGCATATTTTTCCTAATAATCTATACTTCTATGGCTTTGGATTGTGTGGCATAAGTCTACACCATCTTTCCTACATGGCTCTTCCTATGAATACTTTAACTTTTTGGTTTCCCCAATACATAATCTCAACTTTCAGATGAATTGGGATATTGATAGAGTCCCTATTGTTCGCTCCCAATAATGGAGGGGACGTTCTGTGACCCATTACCCCCTTCATACCTATTGTTGAGCAAAGTTTTGTCGGATCCTTTAGTTCCAGTTTCATCCTGATCTTGGTTGTTCTTGGTTATACTAACACCCATTTTCGTCCTTGTCACCAACTTAAATTCTTCACCTCTGTTATTCGCTTCCAACCACCTAGTATACTTCACACTTTCCCGAATCCTGCCTAGGATGTTCTATTCGTTTGGTTTGCGGTATAACGCTTTACCAAGACCTAACTACACGCCTACGATCTTTTATTGTCAAACCTACCCCTGACTGGCTGGAATTTTTATTGAAGGACAGGAACCTCTGACATGGCATCCTAACACACTATGGAGTATCACCCCAGTGATTGAAATTAATGAAGAACCTCTAAGGATGTCCTCCTACATACCTGTCAGAAGATGGATTGTTGATCCCTGCAGTTGCACTACCCACAGCATAATGTACTGCTTGGACTCCAGGTATTCTCTCTCCTCTCCATGAATGTGGGTCCCACACCTAAAAATAGGTACAAAAGGCCTTGAGTGGCATGTGGGTGCAGGGCCCTAACTCTGGGTCAACCCCCTGTGCAAGCCCAAAGAGAAACAGCTTTGCTGTAATCTCTGGGCAATGCACTGGGCGATGCAGACATCACCCAGAGACATCGCCCAGAGTGGAAAAATATATTACTTTAATAAACAGATGCATGGGGACCACCCATATTGGACATGGGCACCCTCCATAGGTAGAAGGGAGTCTGGGGGATTACCTCATACCCTTGGATCCCTGTGGATTCCACCTGAGTGCCCAGAATGGCTAAGAATCAGTTTAAAAACACATTCTCAAAAGGGGCTTAAGCAGGCAAACAGGCCTCAGTAGGAGGCTGGTCTATAAATAGGGGGCCTTAGGCTCATTTTAGAGCTCTTGACACTATTGGAATCATGGAGAGAAGAGGAAGAAAGAAAAGAGAGAAAAGAGAAGGAGAAGAAGGGGAAGAGCTCACCTTGCATCAAATCTGCTTCAGCATCCATTCTCAATTCAGTCAAGTATAAAACTGAACCTATACCTGCTATTGTGATGCTGCTACTGTTCTTCTCCATGAATCTTTAGTATTCTTGAAGCCTTTCTGGCTATTGACAGCCCAGAACAGCTGGGGGCTGCCATGAACCATCTCAGATCCAACATGCAAGCATGATGCATGGAGGATCTGAGCTTTCTTATGATGTTTGTTGGTTGTTCTACACTTGAGATCGAAACCCAAGCTTATGCCAGACTGCACTGCACTGTTACACCAAGGACAGGCAGTCTAGGCTCAGATCTGTGTGCCCTGGCTGCATGCAGCCTAGCCATGAGTTGCAACAGCCTTAGATTACTATATTACATGTGAAACAACCCTTGCATGCAGCCAAATCCATGGTCTGTAGCTGAAGCCATACTAGGTTACTATTCACTGGGCAGCTCTTGGCAGCCAAGTGGTGGGCCCAGGTAAAAATCCATGGGGACCAGTGCAAAGTACACCCCAGGGGGTCCATGATGACCTAACATGCATGGGGGGTTGATCAGGGCATTGCCTATAGTGAAGAACCTAGGAATTGGAGCCTGTTCACGTGTTAAGCAGGCTCTAGGAGATGCAGACATCACCTAGAGACATCGCCCAAAGAATAAAAAATGATAGTTTTGCTTATCTATTTTGGGGACCTCCATGTATGGACTATATGTAGTGTAAGGAGGTGGTAAATGACCAAAATACCCCTCATCACATCTGTCCATAAATATGGATACCTTGGGTACCCAAGTGGGCCCCGTAAGGCTTGGAAACCCTATCTGTGTTGGTCCTGCAACACTGCTAAATTGGGATCAGTGTTGAAAGGCTGTTATGACTTTAAACCATGTACTGCAGGTGTAAATGACCATTCTGCCCCTAGACCACATTCTCCGGATGATACACTGGGATGTAGGCCTAAAGCCCAATGCAAGGCCCAGAGAATTCCAAGTAATGTCCAATTATGCACTGAGTCAAACCAGTGAGCCTAGATCAACCCTAGGACATCCAAAAATAGTTTGGAATATTCAATAACATATTTCTGATTTATACTTAGGGTTTGATCCCACACTGGCCTACTGTCAGACTGCAGCTGAAACTAAAGCAACAACTGAATACATAGAACCAGATCCAGGTGAGTGAAATGTTATCGTGTATGTACGTGTAACAATAATATTATGCCGACAATAAATTCATTAATTATAATGTTGTGTTATCTAATCAAATTCAATTTCATAATTATTACACATTGTGTGACTGTTGATCAACTCTGTTGAATATATCATGATGATTGTGAATGTTAGACTAGATGCCGTAGTCGGCTTGGAAATGAAGCCAATGGTAGCCCATAGAATGGGATACGGTTGACACCGCCTGACTCATACGATGCCATATAGACATGGGGCTAGAGATTCATCACCCGTGCTACGCACCCTTGCCAACAGGGGTTAAGGTGTTGGATGCCTGTGAGGACTACCATAAACCTCAGGCATTTACGCCGGGAAGCCTCGACAATATGCTAGGATACCTCAAGCTACATGCTTGGGAAGCACCGATAGGTGAATCACGGCTGTATGCCAAATAAAGTTTATCCTCGATCTACATGTCGGGAAGCACCGAAATGGTGAATTTGATATTAAGTCGGTTACCTCATAGGTTAATCACAGAGGGCTGGTCGGGCTGACCAAGGATTAGTGCGCTGGAGCTGACTGGTCCTCTTCGACCACTCAATGGGTGTATCACGGGAAAGGGTAACCAAGCCGACACCAGGGATACATGTATTGGGGATTGTAGTAGCACTAACCTGCCTTAGCTGTATTGATAGGTAGCTAATAAATAATCTGGACTTGCATATCATGTAGGATCATGTGGAATGTAGTTGCATATGCATGCATGATGATATGTTTTACTCAGTGGGGCTCACACTTTGTTATATATGTTTTTCTTTCTATTAGATGATTATGCAGGTGGATGCCGCTGTGGCATGGAGGCTCATTACGAGGAGGAGAGCCCTTGTGGTTATGATGATATTGGTATGGACCCCGACGGAGGTCGTGCCGATGAACCAAGCATTCTCAGTGGTTATTGATGATGACCCGTGAGGGGTGCTCGTGATGCTTTTTGTCTTGAGGACTCTTTTTTGATTTTGTTAGGAGTTTATCCCCGTTCTTGTTCTTGATAGTTTTCTTCTTTTCTTTTTGGGGTTGAGTTATCTCGCCGTGTATATATTTACCTTGTTACCGCTTATGTATATGTCAGCTTTTACTGTTTGGTTTAAGGGTTGTAATGAGGAATGGAACAACTCTACTTATGTATATATATCACAATCATTTCCCGTATCGCTACGCTTTCTCTTTTCCTTTATAATTGTAGATTATCTGTTGCACTCTGATCTTACTTGTGGTAATGATGTGGATGTGTTTGCCCATGAATGTATTAACTGCTACTAGATCCGTGGGATTTGGCGGATTGCCGTTATACAATTTGGGTCACCTACCTAATCCTCCCAGGGGGTGGTTAGGGGTGTGACATTTATCGTCCTCCCAGAATCTACATACGAATATGGAATTTTCAAGTGGATAGGGTCCATAATCTTCATTTAGATTCACAACGTTTCACATAACAGTACCAACTACCAATTTTATGTTATAATTTCTTTGAGGGCACCTTCCTCTTATTAGCAAACTCAGTAGAACGACAGAGTGTGATGTGCTGCAATCAAATAATACTCGAACAGGTGAGGATGATAGGGATAGAGTACCTGTTATTACTCTAAATTCTCCCCAACTTCCTCTATGGTCAAGGAATTTACTTGCCCTCGAACTCTGTCTCTGTGGAGCTGGAAGGCCAAGCAACAGATTGGAACGGTGGATATGGATTGTGTCCCCGGTTGGCACACTCTCTCGCTATGTGTCCGAACTTGTTGCACATGAAACACCTAGCAGGCACAGTGGGTTGGGGAGAGGCCTGACTCGCTTGACTCGATGCTGGCCGAGGAGGTTGAAAATTTTGTTCCATTTCTAGCCTACTGTCCTGTTGTGGCTGCTCCGGGTAGATGACATTCAAATATGGCACAAATTTGGCTCCCCGATACCGGCAATCCCGACTGATTGTAGACATAGCATCAGTTGTTCGACTTAGACGACCGGGGCGCAGCGGTGAATTATGTTGATTGGCTAGGTCAATTTGCATCCTCCCCGTCAGAGCATGCTGGAGTTAAACCAGGATAGGGTCCTCTGGGAGCCTTATTAGGTTCTCCAGGCTCTTGTGAGTTCATAGGTCTCTTCCTGGACCCATGCTGTGTTACGCCCTCAACTCCTTGTCCGTCTTCCACAGACTTATCAGGTACAGGTGGTGAGTCAGATACAAGAGAAGCCCCCGATGCAGCATGTGCCTGTCTTACAGCTTGAAAGTGTGCATTCATGCAAGCCATGAACTTTTCCTGTTGTTGTTGCATTACAATCACAATTTGAGTGGTCATATGGGCTAGCAACTCTAGTTGTTGTTGCTGGTTTTGCAACAGGATTTGTTGCTGTTGTTGCATGACCTACATCATATTGGTCATGATGGTTGTTGCATTAAGAAATCGCTCAGCGGTCCTTCGAGTGACGTAACCTGTAAAAGACCCTGGGCGACAAAGGAGAACCGGTGTGGTTCCGGCCTAGGACACTCCGATGCCTAAGTTAGATCTCTCTGAGCAAACAGATGAATAGTAGTATTCAAGATGAGTTGGGGGGTAGAGTACCTTCCCTTTTATAGTGGTGCGTGGTGGGGTGGAGAGTCCCAGTTGATGTAGAGTATCCTTCGTAGCTGATAGAGTCCCTGAGTAGCAGGGCTCCTCCTTGATAGGTTGTCTTCTTGAGAGACATAGTGTCCTTGATAGACTTGGTAGTTGTCTTCCTGTAAGAAGTAGTGTCATGGTAGACTTGGCATCCTTGGTGGATAGGCCTCATCTACGAGGTAGATGGGGTTCCCAGTATATGAGTCCGTTCAGACTACGTGACTCAATAGGCGGTGGCCTAGAGTCCTTGGTGATGCGGTCTATGTCTTGTTGATGGCGGTGGTTACTGCTATGTTCAAGGGAGACTGTGCCCGGGGATGACTTGTTCGGGGAATCCATGCCCGGGGGCTTCGTCCAAAGGGGTTGGCTTCCAAGGAGATCCACTCCCCAAGGGGGGTTAACGCCCAAGGAGGTCCACCCCCCCAAGGGGGTTGGCGCCCAAGGGTGGCTGCGCCCGATGGGGTTCGTGCCCATGGGTGTTGGTGGTCGGTGCCTGCGGTTGGTCCTTCACTGGTTCTATCTTGGCCTACTTTTCTAGGCCATGACACATGGTGACCTCTAATTGGTTGGTGTGAATTTGGGTTCATCATTTGCCCCCCACTCTCTTAGAAAACATAGTGCTCAAGAGAGTATCCTTTGCATTCTTGTACCAATTAGGGGGTTCCTTGCAAATAATCTCTTCTCTGAGGATGTGCCTAAGAATTGCTTGGTGAGGGAGAGGTTTTGGGCTCAAACCTCTCCTCTCCCATTTTATTTTGTTTTTCTCTTTTCCTTCTTTTTGTAGATATATGCTCTTGTCTCATTCTCCCTTTTCACTTCTTCCTTTTCCATTTCTCTTCCTCTATCTCATGCTTTTCCACTCTTTGCTTTTTGCATTTTCCACTCTTGCTTGGCCTCGAGTTTTGTTACTATTTATTATACCCCCCATATGTTTGTTCTTGGGTCACCATGGAGAGTAGTGTCTTCCACTTACTTGCTTGACTCTTCAAGTCTTGCCTCTGGACTTGGTTTGCTTCATGGCGTGCATGGGTCAGTGCTTGGCTTTTGCCTTGTGCTCATATTCTCTTACCTATTAATCTGTGTTTAGCTTGCCTCGGTCCGCGCTCACCTGTTGCTCGATCGGCGCTGGTCCGCGCCTGCTTGATCGATGCTGGTCCACGCCTGCTTGATCGATGCCCATCTGTGTTCGCGCCTGTGATGCTTGTTTAATTCAATCTACGCCTGTGACGCTTGTTCTTTTTGATCCGTGCCCGCGGTGATCAGCGCCCACTCAATCTACGCCCATTCGATCAGCGCCCCTTCGATCAGCATTCCATCGATCTGCACTCATTCGATTAGCGCCCCTTCGATCAGTGCTTGGGCGACGTCCACTGATCCACTGTCATTGACGCTCATTCGATCCGTGGTCATTGACCCTCATTCGATCCGCATTCATTAACGCTCATTCGGTCTGCGGTCATTGACGCTCGTTCGGTCCATGGTCATTGATGCTCATTCAATCCGCAGTCATTGACGCTCATTCGATCTGCGGTCATTGACGCTCATCCGGTCTGCGGTCATTAACGCTAGTTCGATCTGTGGTCATTGAGGCTCATTCGATCTACGGTCATTGACGCTCATTTGATTTACAGTCATTGACACTCATCCGATCCGCGGTCATTGACGCTCGTTCGATCCGCGGTCATTGACTCTCATTCGATCCGCGGTCATTGACGCTCATTTGGTCCATGGTCATTGACACTAGTCCGGTCCGCGGCCATTGACGCTCGTTCGATCCGCAGTCATTGACGCTCATTTGGTCTATGGTCATTGATGCTCATTCGATCCGCGGTCATTAACGCTAGTTTGATCCACGGTCATTGATGCTCGTTCGGTCCGCGCCCGACTCGATCGAAGTCCGCCTTCTCTGGTAAGTTCTTTCTTTCTTCTCTTCTTACTCTTTTATTTATTTATTTATTTTTTATTGAATCTGCATTAATGGATGTAGGTTGGCATCCCTCTCTTGGCATTGGTTGCTTGGCTTTGGGAGACCGTTGTTCTGAGTAAGTAGCTAGTCTGCTTCATTGTTTATCCATGTCATCATCTGATGACTCTGATCCAACTATGGTCATGGTTGGATCCACTGAGGAGTCTTCTTTAGGGTCGCCTTCCCCCGCGGATACTTCTTCTTCTTTGCCTTCCCTTATTGCTAGTGATGGGGAGGAGGAGGTTTCTGGAGACTCCGCACCTAGTAGGGGTCGTAGGGCCTCCAAAGCTTCTATCTCTGTTGGTGACCCTAGGAGTAAGTTGGCTCACATTCCTAGCGTCTTGACTTCCTCAGACTTGGCGGTTCACGTTCTGGAGAAGACCCCTGATTATGACTTCTCGGGGTTCCCGGAGGTCACTACACTGTTACCTATGACTACTATTATGGCTCGTGTCTCTCCTGAGGATGGTGTTGTGGTGACAGAGGAGGGTGCAGTCTTGCCAGAGGAGAGTGTTGCTCACCCCGCTGAGGCTGATATGATGTCCCCTGCTGGGTCGGATGTCGCCCCTCCATCAGATGCTCCATGAGTTTATAGATGTTTTTGGATGTTGAACTTTTTGGATCTTGAACTTTGGATTATGATCTCTTTTTGGCTTGTATATACTTAACTTTTTACCTTTTGATATGGCATGCCTTTGATCCTTGTTGCTTTGATGGTTCTCTTACTTTTGCGACCTCAGGTGGTCTGTAGTCCTTGGTGGTATTGTGCCTTGGTGGTCAACGGACCTTGGTGGCCAACGGGCCTTGGTGGCATAACGCCTTTGTGGTCAACGGACCTTGGTGGCCAATGGGCCTTGGTGGCATAACGCCTTGGTGGTCAACGGACCTTGGTTGCCAATGGGCCTTGGTGGCATAACGCCTTGGTGGTCAATGAACTTTGGTGGCCAACGGGCCTTGGTGGCATAACGCTTTGGTGGTCAACGGACTATGGTGGCCAACGGGCCGTGGTGGCATAATGCCTTGGTGGTCAACGGACCTTGGTGGCCAATGGGCCTTGGTGGCATAACGCCTTGGTGGTCAACGGACCTTGGTGGCCAACGGGCCTTGGTGTGGTGGCAGTGATTCGACTTGAGTAGTAGAAGACGAGTATTCCAAAACCAACTCTTTACTTCAAATGAGAAAATTTTTCAAATTATCCTTGAAACAGTACTGCCATTTACTGCTACTGCTACTACTGCTGGTGCTGCTGCTCTGCTGTTGCTTCTACTGATAGTACTTCTTCAGGTGTTCTGAGTTCCAAGTACGGTCTACCTTCTTGTCCCCCAGAGTTTTCAAGCGGTATGTCCCCAGACGTATCTGCTTGGAAACTATGTATAGTCCTTCCCAGTTTGCTGATTACTTCCCTTCTTTCTGTAGCTGCGATGCACTTGCCCTCTTTAGGACTAGGTCCCCCTGATGAAATAATCTCTCTCGCACCCTGGTGTTATAGTATTTGGTTGTACACTGCTGGTACACTACGTTTCTCAGGAGTGCCTTCTCTCGTACCTCATCTAAGAAGTCTAGGCTTGCTAGCAGTCCATCTGTGTATGTCCTTTCATTGAAGTGCAATAATCTGCAGGACATGGCGAGGACCTCTACCGATGCCAGTGCCTCTGTGCCATATGCTAGGCGGAATGGACTTTCCCCTGTGGGTGTTCTTACTATGATGCGGTATGCCTATAGGACACTCAGTAGTTCTTTGACCCACTTCCCTTTGGCTCCTTCTAGTCTTTTCTTTATGCCATCCAGTAGGGTTCGGTTTGTTACCTCCACCTGACCATTGGCCTGTGGGTATGCTACCAAAATAGGCCGATAGTCAATGTTGTAGCTTTGGCAGAAGGCTCTGAACTTCGGGTTGTTAAATTGCTTCCAATTGTCGGAGACTATGATTTTTGGCACACCGAACATGTAGAGGATGTCGTCATGGATGAACTTCTCCATTTCATTCTCCATGATCTTGGCCAATAGTTTGGCCTCTACCCACTTGGTGAAGTAGTCGATGGCGACCACCAAGTACTTGCGGTTGCCTGATGCTGCTGTGAAGTCCCATAAGAAGTCGACCCCCCACATGGCAAAGAGAATGGGGTTGAGGATCGATGTTAGTTTGGTGGCGGGTAGATGGGGTACTAGGGAGAACAATTGATATTGCTCGTAAGCTTTGACGTACTGTATTGCCTCCTCTTGCATTCTCGGCCAGTAGAGTCCTTGTCGGAGGATTTTGTATGCTAGATGTTGTCCTCCCATGTGGCTTCCACAGATCCCCTCATGTACCTCTGCTAGGGTATATTGGGCTCCCTTGGATTGTAGGCACCGAAGCAATGGTGTTGTGGCCCCCCTCTTGTACAGTACTCCGTCCAGGACAGTGTACTTTACAACTCTCATCCTTATCTTCCTTGCTTCGACCTTGTCTTCTGGTAAGATGCCGTTCTGTAGGTAGTTGAGTATAGGGTCCATCCAGCTAGGCCCCTCCTCGATTTCACTGACTTGCTTCTCTTGGTATGATGGTTCATGCAATATCTCCACGTACACTGCACTGGCCAGGTTCCTGAGTTCGTCGTTGGCTAGCCTGGACAGTGCGTCAGCAGTGGCATTCTTGATCCTGGGTACTCGAACCATCTCGAACTTCACGAACTCCCCGATCAATTCTCGAGCACGCGCTAGGTATGATGCCATGTGCTCATCCCTCGCCTCATACTCTCCATTCACCTGGTTCTCTACAAGCTAGGAGTCACTCCGGATGGATATGTGTGTGACTTGGATGGCTTTGGCCACTCGGAGTCCAGCCAGTAGTGCTTCATACTCAGCTTCATTGTTGGATGCTGGGAAGGAGAACCGGAGAGCATACTAGATTCAAAATCCTTCGGGGCTGGTGAGTATGAGACCAGTTCCGCTTCCTGTGGCGTTACTCAAACCATCTATGAACATCTCCCATGATCCTTGGTCTTGGTCTTCTGGTTCCTCTGCTTCTACCTCAGTTTTAGGTAGGGTACATTCGATCAGGGCTTGGCCTTGCCTTTGATGGCAGTTCTGGGTTAGAACTTGATGTCATGCTCACTCAGTTCAACCGCCCAGGCAATCAATCGTCCGAAGACATCTAGCTTATACAGTACCTTCTTCAAGTTGGTGAGGACTGTGATGGTATGGGCTTGGAAGTAAGGTCTGACCTTCCTAGCCATGATCACCAGTGCATATGCTACCTTCTCAATCCTTATGTACCTGGTCTCTGCATCAATCAAGACATGGCTAATATAATAGAAGGGTCTCTGTATCCTACCCTCTTCTTTTAGTAGCACTGCGGTCACTGCGATGGGTGTCGCACCCAAGTAGATCTGCAATGCTTCGTTGGATTCTGGGCGCCCAAGCAATGGCGGATTCTCGAGGTATACCTTCAGCTCTTCAAACGCTTTCTGGCACTCCTCTGTCCATGCAAAGTCTTTAGGACTTTGGAGGTTCTTCAACTTCTTGAAGAACGACAGACACTTGTCTCCCGGCCGTGACATGAACTTGGAAAGGGCAGCGATCCTTCCATTTAATCTCTATATTTCTCTGACTGTCCGAGGTGGTGCCATCTCTTGAATGGCCTTGATCTTGGATGGGTTGGCTTTTATTCCCCATACTGAGACCATGAACCCCAGGAATTTTCCTGATGTTACCCCGAAGGCGCACTTCGCAGGGTTTAGCTTCATCTGGTTCCTTCTCAGTACGGCGAACACTTCTTCCAGGTCAGTCAGGTGTTGGTGAGCTTCGACGCTTTTCATGAGCATGTCATCTATATACACCTCCATGTTGTGCCCAATTTGTTCCTCGAGCATCTTGTTGACCATTCTCTGATAGGTGGCCCCTGCATTCTTTAGTCCGAATGGCATAACACGATAGCAGTAGTTCTCCTTATCCATCCCGAAGGTGGTGTAAGACTCATCATCCTCATGCATGAGGATTTGATTGTAGCCAGAATAGGCGTCCATGAAACTCAGCATCTCATATCCAGCAATGGCGTCAATCAGCAGATCGATCCTGGGTAGTGGGTACTCATCTTTTGGGCACACCTTGTTCAGGTCAGTGTAATCAACGCACATTCTCCACTTCCTATTTGGCTTGGGTACCATGACCACGTTTGCGAGCTAGGTAGGAAACTTCTCTTCCCTAATGAACCCGGCTTGGCTTAACTTCTCGACTCTTCCTTGATGGTTGCCTATCGGTCGAGGGTGAAATTTCTTCTCTTCTGTTGGACGGGCTTCCTGGTTAGATCTACATGCAATCTGTGCTCTGCTATGGATCTGGGTATGCCTGGTATGTCTGCAGTTAACCATGCGAAGACATCCATGTTAGTCTGGAGGAGATACCCCAGTTCTTCTTTCTGCTCATCGCTCAATAACGAGCCAACCTGTACGACCTTGGAAGGGTCTTCTTTGTTGAGTGGCCAGGGGATGAGGTCCTTTATTGATCTTCCTTTTTTCTCTCTCAGTTCATCTCTCTGGTCACTGACCAAGTTCTTTATACATAGTGCCATTCCCCGTGTGTTGCCATTATTCTTCTTCACGAAGGTGGCATAGCAATCTCTGGCCTTCTTCTGATCACCTTGAACTTCCCCCACTCCGTTGTCAGTGGGGAACTTCATCTTCAGGTGGAGTGGAGACACCACACCTCTAAGGGCTATCAGGGAAGGTCGCCCTAGGAGGCCATTGAATGATACCACGGACCTGACGACCATGAAGTTCACCATGATGGTCACCTATCGAGGGTGTTCTCCAAAGGTGACGGGCAGCTCTATGGTGCCTCTGATGGAGGTTGTGGCGCCTGAGAATCCATGGAGGTAGGTGGGCTCTGGCTTGAGTTGATCGTCTCTAAATCCGAACTTGCGGTATGCTTCTAGTGAGAGTACATCCACGGATGCCCCTGTGTCTATCAGCACCCTGTGTAAGGTTCGGTTCGCTATCTCCAACTGTACTACCAGGGCGTACTCATGTGGAAAGCTCACACCTTCCAAGTCATCATCCGAGAAGGAGATCACCATCTCAGTCTTGGCCATCTTGCTTGGCTTCTCTGCTACTCCCACGAACCTGGCATGGGCTTTGGCCTTCCTGGTTGATTCTTGCCCTGATCCTCCAAGTATGGTGAGGATGGGGGCTCCCTTGGTGCTGTTGGGGTCTGCTACATCTCTTCTTTCATCACTGCGGTCTCTCTCCCTATCTTGGTCCGCTCTTCTTTCTTCCCTCCTTAGTTCTCTTTCTCGATCACGTCCTTAATCTCCTTGGCCCGAATGGCCATCACGTCTCCCATTCACATACTTGTTCAAACTCCCTGCTTTTACAAGGCATTCTATCTCCCTCTTCAGTTGGTAGCAGTCTTTCGTGTCATGCCCATAGTCCTTGTGGAAGAGATAGTACTTGTTAGGATTACGCTTCTCAGGTCCTGCTAGCATGGGTCGTGGCCATCGAATTAGGTCACGGTCCTGGATCTGTATAAGAATTTGGGATCTGGTGGTATTCAGTGGTGTGAACCCTGAACTGCCTGCTCTCTCACTCCTCTCTGGGTGATGGTCACCTCTTCCTGATGGACGATTGCCCCTCTCTTGTCGACGTTCAGTCCTCGACCTCTTACTCTCTTTACAGTCATCTGGTGCTGATCTCTTGTTGTCTTGGGTCTTGCCTTCGATTGCCTACTTCCTTAACTGTACTATCTCAGCCATGTTGGCGAACTCATTGCATCGCTCCAGGAGCTCTTTCATGGTCCTGGTCTCATAACGTGCCAGGTCCTTGATCAACTCCATGTCACGAATACCCCTAGCTAAATCAGCATGCTGGGTCTGGTTATCCAGGTCTCTGACTTCTAAGGACTCCTTGGTAAACCTACTGACATACTCCCTGAGGGACTCCCCAGGGTTTTGCATCATGTTCAGCAAATTGACTGTGGTCTTCTTCTGCTTGACGGTGCTCTAGAAGCGGGTCACAAACTATTCGCATAGTTCTACAAATGACCCAATCGACCATGGTCATAGTCTGGAGAACCATGAGGTCACCGCACCCTTGAGGGATGCAGGGAATGCTCGATAGGATACCACGTCCGATCCACCATATAGCGTCATCATGCCATTAAAATAGTTGATGTGGTCATTAGGGTCGGTGGTACCACTGTAGAGTTCTAAGGTGGGTAGCCTGAACCTAGATGGGAGTGAGGCCGACATGATCTCTTCTGTGAAGGGGTATTCTCCAGGGATTGAGTGTGTATCACCCTTAGTCTGCTTCTTCAACCCTTCGAGCTTCTCGTCCAACTCTCAAAGTTTCTTGTCTAGCTCTTCATCCCGTGTTTGTCCTTCACGCCTGATTGGTCATTCGCTGCGAGCTCGTTCGCGTCCTCTCCTAGAAGTCTCCTCCCGCCTCGACTGTTGGTGGGATGGTGAAGGGTCACATAGTGAGGAATCTTATCTTGAACGTGAGGGGCTTCCTTCATGGTAAGTCCGGCTTCGCTTTGGCACGTGACTTCCTCCTAGTCGACCATCAAACACCGACCTCCGAATGGATCCATTAGGGGTGGGTACCACGGATCGGTGTGATGGTGTTCTCCTTTGGTCTGACCGTACCAAAAGGTCTACCGTTCTCCTTAGGAATTGGGGTGGCTCCCCCTATTGCCTGGTGTGCCTCTCGAACCTGTTACCCCTGGGAGGTGACCTCTCAGGGTTCTCCTCCCGCCTACGATGGTGGTTCACCGCTCTCTGCCTTAGGTACTCACGGAAGAGTCGTTGGTCATTGAGGATCTAACGCTGCAGGTCATTGATCTGACCCACAGTTGCTGGTGCATTGGGATCAGGTACTACCTCCATCACTACTTCGTTGTTGGGTTTTACCATAGCAACTTGATCATCGCTTGGGATATCCCTCTCCAGAGAGACATGGTCCTGGTCATTGGCTCTGCGATGTGAGCTCTCTAGAGGGGGTGATCCATTCCCCTTCCTCGGGGCATTGTTGGTGGAGGGAGCGGTCTTCTTTCCTCATGGTGCCATGATTGATCAGTGATGAAAACAAGCTAGTAAAGGCGACGGCTAGCATCGTTCCCACAGACGACGCCAATCTGTTGCATCAAGAAATCACTCAGTGGTCCTTCAAGTGCCTTAACCTGTAAAAGACCCTGGGTGATAAAGGAGAACCGGTGTGGTTCCGGCCTAGGACTCTTCGATGCCTAAGTTAGCTCTCTCTGAACAAACAGATGAATAGTAGTATTCAAGATGAGTTGGGGGATAGAGTACCTTCCCTTTTATAGTGGTGCATGGCGGGGTGGAAAGTCCCAGTTGATGTAGAGTGTCCTTCATAGGTGATAGAGTCCCTAAGTAGCAGGGCTCCTCCTTGATAGGTCGTCTTCTTGAGAGACGTAGTGTCCTTGATAGACTTGCTAGTTGTCTTCCTGTAAGAAGTAGTGTCATGGTAGACTTGGCATCCTTAGTAGATAGGCCTCATCTACGAGGTAGATGGGGTTCCCAGTATATGAGTCCGTTCAGACTACGTGACTCGATAGGCGGTGGCCTAGAGTCCTTGGTGATGCGGTCTGTGTCTTGTTGATGGTGGTGGTTGCTGCAATATTTGAGGGAGACTGTGCCTGGGGATGACGTGTTTGGGGAATCCGTGCCCGGGGTCTTCGTCCAAGGGGGTTGGCACCCAAGGAGATCCATACCCCAAGGGGGGTTGGCGCCCAGGGAGGTCCACGCCCCCAAGGGGGTTGGCAACCAAGGGTGGCCGGCCCGTTGGGGTTCGTGCCCATGGGTGTTGGTGGTCGGTGCGTGCGGTTGGTCCTTCACTGGCTCTGTCTTGGCCTACTTTTCTAGGCCATGACACATGGGGACCTCTGATCGGTTAGTGTGAATTTGGGTTCATCAATGGTAGCCACCTCATTAGCAGTCATACTAGGGGAAGGTGCAGGTGCATGAGCTGGAGGGGCCTTAAGTATAGATGTAGGTGGAACTTCCATGTTCTGAGCAAAAGGTTCATTGGGAGGATTGACTGGAGGGTTAATAGGAGGACATGCTCCACAAGGAATGTTTATGTTTGATCGAGTTTGCACCATGCTTGCTTTCTGAAAGGAAATTAGGATTTATGATTACTTGGATGCAATAGGAAAATTCAATATATTTCATATATTGAGGCGACCTTTATGTACTTGAAATATTGGAATAGAATGATTTGGAGCAAGAAATTTGAAATACATGGTGCGACGACCTTAAGGTAGTGTTAAATAAGATATGCACCAGCATACCCTGAATCAGGTACTAGGTTCAGCCTGACCATCGTTGGAGTAAGATTTCGATACAAGTGGTATGAGTCTAAAGGTATTCTATTTCCCCGCTTAACTACATAGAAGTCCTTGGCTATTAAGGTTCAACTATAATACAGCTGGGTCAATAGGTATCTATGATTTGTTGATTATCATCTCGAGCTTAAGGTTCAGCTTAAGAGTAGATCTAGTTTTAGAATTTTAAAAATTTAGAGTCTTCCAAATTTTGTTTATGTTTGTTTCTGCTTTATTGGTTGCACTTTCATTTATAATAAGATTAGAAATAGTACTTCTAGTTTCCTTTCCGGAAGTAAAAGTTTATGCCTCTTCGATTATAAAGTTATTGGCTTTTGCACCTAGCTAGTCTCCTACTGTGTTCGTCTACTTCTTTGTTTTGATGTTTTCTTAAAACTTTTATTTATTTGTCTTTAGTCCGCCCACCATCCTACTTTCGTTGCTTGTGAATATAAATAGAGCTTCTCGCTCTGATACCACTCTGTCACACCCCAAACCACCCCTTGGGAAGATTTAGGCAAGCGACCCATATATCCTACGACATCCGCCAATCCCCAAGGAAAGAAGCAATACTTACACGTCACAAACCACACAATGAGGGTAAAAGATTATAAAAGAATGTCAGAGTGCAACAGAAGATCGAACTACCCATAGATGATTTATATCATCAATATAAAATCCCAAATATCTATGTTATACCATATACATATCCATTTATGTTCAATAAGTATAATATCTTGGTAATTACACTTGTTGAAAGAAAGAAACTTAAATAATAACAAAATCATCGCTAAGCAACGAGATGAGGAAGATCTACAATTCCATCGACAGCCTCCTCGTCCATTGGCAAATCCGTACCTATAAAATCAGCTAAAAGAGAATATACAAGAGTGTGAGCTCCACCGAGCGCGTGAATGAAATATATCATCATGTATGCATATGCAACCTCAACCATATGATCCTACATGATGTGCAGTTCAGTTATTTATTAGCCACCTAACATCACAACTAAGGCAGGTTAGTGCTACTACAATCCCCAATACATGTACCCCTGGTGCGAGCTTTTAACCCCTTCCCACGGTACACCCATTGAGTTGTCGGAGAAGACCAGTCGGCTCTAGCATCCCTTCGAAGGTCAGCCTGACTGGCCCTCTATGATTAACCTGTGAGGTAACCGTCGGCATTTAGCTCAATAATCACATTTATTTTCTTTTTTGGCTCAAGGCCCAGCATATAGCTCATATTTTTTTTCTTTTTCTGGTTTTAAGCCTGGCGTATGGCTCATAATTTGTGGCTTAAAACCCGACATATAGCTCATAAATATACGGTCGCTCCCACAAGCATCCAACACCTTAACCCCTGTTGGCAAGGGTGTGTAGCACGGGTGAAACTCTAACCCCATGTCTATATGGCATCGTATGAGTCGGGTGGTGTCAATCGCATCCCATTCTACGGGCTACCACAGGCCTCATTTCCAAGTTGACTACGACATCTAGTCTAGCATACATAATCAGCATAGAGTATTCAAGCAGAGTTGATCAATAGTCAACACAGTGTTACATTGTATTTATAAGACTTGAATTAAACATGAATCATATTATTAATATTTAAAAAAATTAGATTCAGCATGTTATTCATGTTACACGTACATACACGATGACATTTCACTCACCTTGGCCTGGTTTTATGAGATCAGTTGTAGTTTCAGTTCCGACTGCAGTTTGGCAGTGCACCTCGAGCGCGGGGTCAAATCCTAAAGTGTCCGATCAGACATGTGTTATTAACATTTAAAATTGTTCTTGGAAGTCCTAGTGTTGATCTGGACTTACGTGTCTGACTCGGTGCTTAGTCTGACATCACTTGGAATTCTCTGGGCTTTGCACTAGGCCTTAGGCCTATATCCCGGTGCATCATCCAGAGATTGTGGTTTTAAGGTCAGTGTGGTAATTCACCACTGTAGTCCATGGTTCTAGGTCCCAACAGCCTTACAACACAATTCCCAAGTTAGCAGTGTTGCAGGACCAACACAGACAGGGTTTCCAAGCCTTGCGGGCCTATTTGGGTATCCAAGGTACAAATAAATGTGGATAGATGTGAGGAGGGGTATTTTGGTCATTTACCACCTCCTTACACTATTACAGTCCATTGGTGGAAGCCCCCATGGTCTGATATGCATATCAGCTTAGTTTAATTCTCTGGGCTTTGCATTGGGTGATGTGTGCATCGCCCAGTGCATCACCCAATGCCTATTCAAAACGTGAACTGGTCCATTTTCTTGGGTTTTGCACCATAGACGGTGCCATGGTCGACCCCTTATGCATGTTAGGTCATTGTGGACCTCATGTGGGGTAGTTTGCCATGGTCCACAAGGATCATGACCTGGGCCCACCACTTGGCAACTCCTAGTGAATAGTAACCCTGCTGTGTTCCAGCATATGGGCATGGATTGGGCTGCATGCAAGGGTAATCCCACGTGTAATAGGGTGGTCTAAGGCTGCTACAACATAGAGTTAGGCTAAGAGTAGCCTGTGTGCACAGATCCAAACCCAGACTACCTATTCTTGGTGCAACAATGCAGTGTAGTCTGGCACAAGGATGGGTTTCGGTCTCAGGTGAAAAATTGCGACCAAAATCACCCCAAAATGCTCATATCCTCCATGCAACATGGTTGCATGTTGGATCTGAAGCAGCACATGGCAGCCCCCAGGTGTTCCAGGCTGTCCATGACCAGAAACTCATCCAAACAGCAGAGATCTAAGGAGAGCAACAGTGAACCAGTAAGGCAGCAGGTAGGGGCATGGCTTTTATACCTGAACTGGTCCAAGATGGCTGCTGGGGCTGAGCTTTAAGGTAGGGGCAGCTTCTTCTTCTTTTCCTTCCTATCTTCTTCCTCTCCTCCTCTTTTCTCTCGTTTCTCTCTTCTTTCTCTCGTATGGTTTTAATAGTGTATAGAACCTCTAAAATGAGGTTGGGTTCCCCTATTTATAGACCAGCCCCCTACTGAGGCCTGTTTGGCATCTTAGGTCCATTCCAAGAATGCATTTTTAGACTAATTCTCGGTCATTCTGGGCACTCTAGTGGGGTCCACAGTGGTCTAGGGGTATGTGGTGGTTCCCAAGACTCCCATCAACCTATGGAGGGTGTTCATGGCCAGTATGGGAGGTCCCCACACTTCTGTGGATTAAAATACTCATTTTCCCTACTCTGGGCGATTCACTGGGTGATGTGTGCATCACCTAGTGTATCACCCAGAGAATACAACAAAGTTGTTTCTCAATGGGGCTTGCACAGGGGTTTGGCCCAGGGTTTAGGCCTTACACCTATATCTCACCCAGGGTCAAATGCACCTCATTTGGGGTATGGACCCCACATTTATGAGGAGGTGAGAGATTACTTAAAGTTTATGCAGTACATTATGCTGTGGGCAGTGCAACTGCAATGCAATCCATCTTCTGACAGGTATGTAGGAGGGCATCCTCAGGGGTTCTCCATTAAATTCAATCACTAGAGTGATACTCCACAGTGTGCTTGGATGCCTTGTCAAGGGTTCCTGTCCTTCATTCAAATTCCTAGCCAGTCAAGGGCAAGTTTGACAAATTCTATGCAATCAAGGACTAGAAGAAGTATTTGGAAGAGAAGACAAATGAGCAGGTTCAATGGAACTGCCATTGGTGGGACATGAAAACCCTAGTTCTCGAAATTCCAGGTTAGAATGCTATAAGGTTAATGGGTTTGACTCATAGTACTTTCTACTTGCCTCATCTAGTGCCAATGCAGTACCTCTCTCCGCTCAAGATGATAAAGGTGAAGAGTCAGCCACCAGAAGAATTGACACCAAAAATTGTGAATCTACTAAATAAACTATGGTTAAAATATGTAATTGTTGGGTGACATTGTTGGTCTATGTGTCAATTCCCCACCTTTTTTGGTTTTCCTTACCCCTCTATCATTTCCATGCATGTAATGATCAGGGTTTAAATGAAAACATCTGGAATTATGCATTGCAAATGAAAAAGCAAATGTCTCAAGGAGATTAAAATATTGTTCCCATTCCATAAGCATAATAAAATAAATAAAAAAGGGCATCGCCCAATCATTCCACCAACATTCCCATGTTTAAAACATGAAATTAAAAGAAAATGTATGCAAATGAGACTAGTTCTCATCACTGGAGGATAAATTCTCAACAGCCGGCACCTCCTCCTCATCATCATCAACAGCATAACCCTCATCATCACCGCTCTCATCATCATGCAGCACGAATGGGGCAGGGATGATTCCTGTAAAGGCCAACTGTCTCCTGAGATGTCTGTTCTCCTCGGCTTGATTTCGCCTGTAGTTCTCATGATAATCCTGAGGATCCCTCATATCGCCAAGCTGGCCACTCTAGAATGGTTTATTTTGAGAAGGTAAGGTCTCAAGAAAAGAAAAAAAAAGAGAACAGAAAAAAAGAGAGAAAGCACTCACTAGTTATCACACCCTGAACCACCCCCTAGGAGGAACGGGCGAGTGACCTGGATATCCTACGATATCCACCAATCCACTAGGATCCAAAAGTAGTACTTACATGTCACAAAGCACACAAAAACGGGAAGATAGATAAATAAAGTATAACAGAGTGCAACAGAAGACTTGAACTACCCAAAAGATGAATTATATCAATTACAGTAAAATCCCAAGTACCTATGTTATACCATATACATATCCATTTATGATCAAAAGTATAATACACAAGATTATTCGCTTTCGAAAGAATGGAAGTTATAAAACTACAAGATCTTCACCGGGTAGCAAAGTACGGAAGGTCTACAGTTTCATCAACAACTTCATCACACATTGGTAAGTGAACCGATACCTACAAAATCATCTAAAAGAAAATATTTCCAGAGGGATGAGTTTCACTAAGCCCAGCAAATGAATAATAAATCATACATGCAGATGCAATGCATCATCATGAATCTATATGCTTGGATTTAATTTTATTACTCTAGTCCACCTAGCAACACAACTAAGTCAGTAGGTATATGCTACCTGTAATGACTCAGGCAACAACCTCCATCGCTTCTCTTTCTTACTTTGATTACAACCTCAATCATTATGGGTGAAACCCGCACTGCGATTAGGAGCACCGACTCCCTCCCTTGGCAAACCCCAAGATAATCATGACAACCTATTCTAGATTCTAGAACTCCTTGACTTTCAGGAGGCCATGATCATCGAACACATACATCCCTATTGGTAGGGGGTGTAGCATAAGGGTTTGTTCAACCTAACCATATGATCTACATGATAAGTATGAGTTGAGTGGTGTCAACCGTATCCCATTCTACGGGCTACCACACTCCCCTTTTCCAAGTATGAAGTGTACAGTGCTCCCGTAGCCCATACTATGGCTCACTATACCATTCATTTCCAAGCCGACTATGGCATCTAGTTTAATAGTTCAAAATTATGCATTTCATCATAATGCAAAATTTTAATCATAACATAGTCATTTCCAAATTTATATCATTGATTTCATCAGTTTATAGTAATTTAAAAGAAAGAAAGTATTTTATTATCTTCGCCATGTTCAGCAGGATTACATCTACAAGAATGATTCGTATCCACTCACCTTAGCTATGATCCACTTCGAAGGATTGCCGGTCCTCAAAAGCACTTTGATACGCATCACCGGGCAAGTTGTTATAGCCTAAGATAATTAAATCTAAAGCATATATTAATGAGTATTAAATGGCTAAGGAGTCCACGGGTACCCTTGGTTTAAGTCCCAATTCTAGAAAGACAACAATAGTGGTCAATCCAATCAACCTGTATAAATCGACCAGTGATGCTGCAGTGGCAAAAATTGAGAAGGATTCATAGATCTGGTCATGGCTTCACACCAAAAGGTCTCTAGGTGATACTTCAAGTATTCCACATGGTTTGGTCAATTTTTTAATCAAGGATCTGTATTGGTAGATTGGACTGGTTGATCCAATCATCCCGAGTGAAACAACCCATTGCTTAAATGCAGCAACAGGGCATGGCTTCCTATTAGGTTCACATGAATGGTCTCCCATATGATGTTTCAAGCCATGGGACTGATCATGCTCAGATCCGGTTCAAGTTTCTGGTAATGGTTGATTGGTACTAGTCCATCCAATAGACCAGTGGCAATCGACCTGTAGGGCAATAGCAAAAACTGAAAAGGGTTTATTGATTTGGACATGGCTTCTCACCACAGGGTTCCCGGGTGGTAGATTAGTGGTTCCTACAGGGTTTGGGTCATGTTCTCATCTCCAACTTGTATTGGGTGACCAAAACACCACTCCTAGGAGCCAAACTATTTCCAACAATTAGATATAGGGCTGGAATGGCATGCGTATTAATATGGTTTACACAAAAGGCTTCCCACATGATGTCACTGGCCATGGGACCAGGTTCAAATCTGGACCAAGGTTCTGGTAGTGGTCAATTGGTACTGGTCCATCCAATGGACTAGTGGCAATTGATCAGTACAGGTACAGCTCAAAAACTTCAAAGGTCATCACTGTTTGGTCTAGGTTTTACTGATCTATGGCTAATAGGGATGATCAGGAAGCATGGTTAGGTTACTTCTAAGGCAAACATCATGTTTCAAAGGAAAAATCAAACATGCATGGGGGTTTGGGATCTATGGCCCACCTAGCAACATGCATGGGTTTAAACACATGATTCTACAGAAAACAATTAGAGAGGAGTTTGATTAACTCCAAAACAGTACTGCCATGTCTATGGCCATGGAACTGCCATGCAATCAAGTATTTGAAAGCTGTACCTTAGACAAGCAATAAATAAAGCAATAATTCAAAGAGTGACACAAGAGGTTTATAGTGGTTCGGCCAATACTTGCCTACGTCCACTCCTCTCGCCTTAGAGAGAATTCCACTAAAATGAATCTTGAGTATGAGCAAGAGGACTCGTACAAATCTTGATTGAGAGCAAGAGGACT
Organism: Telopea speciosissima; assembly: GCF_018873765.1. NCBI lineage: Eukaryota > Viridiplantae > Streptophyta > Magnoliopsida > Proteales > Proteaceae > Telopea > Telopea speciosissima. The sequence goes on along the minus strand of NC_057917.1, from coordinate 34,279,754 downwards.
CAACACTACTCTTGATTCCGAGCAAGAGGACTCAACCAATCTTGATTCCAAGCAAAAAAGGACTCACTACTCTTGATTCCGAGCAAGAGGACTCAATTAAAACATAAAATAAAGACTACTAGGAAAAGGGTTACCTCAACCTTAGTAGGAGTGTATGCTACCTTCCACCCTTGGAGCTCAAAGCTCGATGAGGTTGAGGAGCTTGAGTGTGTGAGCTTGTGATGATTGGATGCTTGAATGCTCACTTAGGCTATTGCAATTAGAACTTGTAATGAAGTCTCTTAATGATGATTCTTAGTAGTTATTAGAGCTTTAAACAAGTGTGTATTTAGAGGCTAGATAGCTCTAATCAATATGGAAACTGTCTTAAGATCGGATAGATTTAGACAGCAATAATCCGGTATGCTGGATTCCAATTTGGCATACTGGATTACCTAATTTCCATATTGAAACAAGGTGCAACGGTCAAATTACAACAGTTATAAAGTGATCCAGCATGCTGGATTATGATCCGGTATGCTGGTACATGATCCGATATGCTGGATCCTCATCTAGGTTACTTAACCAAGCTACTGGGACCATTTTCCTGGGATCAACAGCTAATCCGGTATGCTGGATTTTGATCCGGCATGCTGGATTCTCAAATTTCTGCATTCATTTCAGTCCTTTATTTGGACTTACATGGGAGATTCCAAAAGGGTTTGGTTTGGGGGGTTCCAAAACTCAATAGTCACATGTTTAGGGGTCCATTTAACCTCCTAAGATTATTCTAAATGAATGTATGCATGCTTGTGTGCATTACATCAATTATGACTTTAACAAATGAATTTACAACTTAGTGCAATTCTAAGTCTTGAAACTTCTTCAAGTCTTGAACTTTACTTCTTTACATGAGTATCTTCAAAGAGAGTTCTTCTAACTTATCTTGATCTTTGTCTTCAAAACTTGTTTTTCTTTCTTCATGATTCTTTGATGTCTTAAAATATTAGACAAGTTCAATTTGCTTTGAGCATCAATCTCTTAAATTGAGTGCTCCCCCTCACTTGATGCTCTGCTCTTATCTATGCATCTTTTAGACAAGAGTTAGTACAAATAACTTATTTATTATCATCAAAACCATAATGGGTGATGTGTGGAGTCTACCCCAACAATCTCCCCCTTTTTGATGATGAAAAATAAATAGTATCAAATGATATAAAGAGATAATATTAAGATAATATATGTTCTAAAAGATAAACTACAACTTTATCTCATCATTTCTCTCCCCCTTTGGCATTATCAAAAAGCAGGGATAGAAAGAAAAAAACTTAATAAAGTTTTGGTCCCCATTGTGTGTTGGGTCCATCAATCTTAGTGTCATACCTTTCTCTCGGTTTTCATACTATTTGGTTTCCATTTACCCTTTGGTTATCATACCAATTTGGGTATAATTGGGGGTTCCAAGGTCTTTGGTTTTGGGGTACTCTATATGAACCTTGGTTTTTGGGAGGTCTTTGCACCTTAGGTGGAGTTCTAGTAGGTCTTTGCACCTTTGTTTGACTTCACCTGTTTTGACCATAGTAAGGTCTTCTAGGATGATGAAAAGATTGCTTCATATGATAGCATTCCCAAATAGTGTGTCCCTTCTTGTTGCAATTATTGCATACAACAATTTGAAGGGTATTTTGAGTCTTCCCTTTGGAATTGGGGTTTTTAACTTGAGGACTTTTCTTTCTTGAGTAGCATTCCTCAATCGAGTGTCCTTTCTTCCTACAGTAGTTACAAAACTTATTTTTTTTGCCCCCTTGCTTGCTATCTTAGTTGAACTTGGCTTTTGGATTTGCTTTGAACTCATATTCACATTATAGCCTAGCCCTTCCTTGTTGAAAGATGCTTTGGAGGCATTTCTAAGTAAGATATCAAGGGTCTTTTTGCCATTTATAAAGAATTCTAAGGCTTTACACAATTTCTCTTTCTCTTCTTCCAAGATATGTACTTGAGAAGTTAGAGTATTGTTTTGGTCTTTAAGGGTATTGATCTCTTTTAAGAGATTCTTTTTAGTAGTGGCTAGCTCCATGCTACTTTGGTATAGGTCTTCAAAAACATCTTCTAATTCTAGAAAGTCTTTATCCTTATGAGATGGAGAAGTGGGGGTTACCTCACTTTCACTTTCTTCATCTTCAATAGCCACAAAAGCAAGGTTGATTTGCTCTTCTTCTTGAGATTCTTCGTCTTCCTCTTCTTCATCGCTTGAATCGACGAAGTGTTCAGCTTTATATACTTTATTATATTTCTTTATCTTCGGACAATCTCCCCTAAAATGTCCTGGTTTCCTACACTCATAGTAAACAACATCTTTTGAAGAAGAATCATTATTTTCTTTAAGAGCATTTTTACCTTTTTGGTCTCTTGAGAGTCTTCTCTTGTTGAATGTGGTTTTGCCTTTGTTCTTCAGAAACTTTGAGAACTTCTTTGAAAGATATTCGATCTCGTCATCAGATAGTTCTTCTTCATCATCACTTACTTCATGGTATGATTTGAACGATACAACCTTCTCCTTTGGTTCTTTTGGTTCAATCTCCTTGGTGTCTTGTTTGAGCTCCATCTCATGAGTTTGGAGTGATCCCAATAGCTCATCTAGACTTAGTTTGTCAATGTCTTTGGATTCTTTGATGGCGGTAGCCTTGGGTCTCCATTCCTTTGAAAGAGATCTCAAAATCTTTCGAACATTTTCACCATTGGAGTAAACTTTTTCAATACCTTTCAACTTGTTCACAATATTAGTAAATCGAGTAAACATTGTATATATGTCCTCATCATTTTTTATTTTAAACAGTTCATACTCATTTATAAATATATCAATCTTAGATTGCTTAACTTTAGAAGTACCTTCATAGGTCACTATAAGCTTATCAAACATCTCCTTAGCGGAGTCACACATGCATGTTCTATTGTATTCCTTTTCTCCTAAGGCACATTGAAGATAGCTTATAGCAACATAGTTGAGTTGTATTTTAGCCTTTTCAACTGCGGTTCATTCTTCTTTGGGCTTGTCTATGGTATTTGATCCATTTTCAATTACTTTCTATGCGTCAATGTAATTGGCACACACGAAATTCTTGAAGCGATTCTTCCAATAGGAGAATCCTTCACCTTTAAAGAAAGGTGGTCTAGTGATAGTGTATCCCTCAATCCTTCGATTGCTAGAGGATCCCATGGTCTTTAACTCTTAAATGGATTAAAAAATCACAGTCTTGAGCTCCTGCTCTGATACCAAAAGTGAATTCACCTAGAGGGGGGTGAATAGGTGTAGGTTCAAAAATTAAAATAACTATGCAGAAATAAAACCAAACAATAAAGATAGAGAAGAGTAAAGACAAGCAATGTAAAAAGATAAACAATTTATAGTGGTTCGGCCAATATGTGCCCACGTCCACTCCTGTCACCTTAGAGAGAATTCACTATAACAAATCCAAACTCCTCTCACCATAGCTCTAGTGAATTCACATTTGACTTTGATACCAAGTATTTGAAAGCTATAATGGTTAATGATTATGATTTTTTTTGCTTGGTTTAAAGAATTATGGTTATATTGATACTCTTGTCTCTTATTCCTTGCTCTTCATTAATTATCTTTTAGCTTTTGTGGATTAGGATTATTTGTCATCATCACAAAGGGGGAGATTGTTAGGAAAATGATCCTACACTCTATTTCCTCCAAGTCATTCCTATGATGATATTTTGATGATAACAAATAAGACTTGGACTAATGCTTATGTTCTAAGTATTTAAGAGTTAAGGCATAGCACCAAGTGAGGGGGAGCATATACAAATGTTCAAAGACCACTTTTAAAGAAGATTGAAGCTTGGAAGTCAAAGACATATGTTTAGAAGCTTAAAGCATTGAAGAATTGAAGACTTTTGATTGAAGACTTTGTCTATTTACAAATATGTAATTTCTATTATTTCTTGAGTCACATTCGATGTAATGTACACACACACGCATGCATCCATCTAGAATGACCTTAGGAGGTTATTTGAACTCCTGATCATGTGACCAATTGGGTTTAAAATACCCAAAACAACCCCTGAGGAAATTAGACTAAAATTCACTGAATTTGCCCAATCCGGCATACCGGTTCCTGATCTGGCATACCGGATTAATGGGTGTCTCAGAGAAACACCTCTAGTAACCCCTTTACCCATGCTGGATAAGGATCCAACATACCGGATCATATAGTTGCTGTATTTTACCCTGATCTGGCATACCGGATCCCAATCCAGCATACCGGATCAGTGCCTGACTAATTAAATATGACCGTTATTCTCCTGTTTCTTAAGGAAAGTAGGTAATCCAGCATACTGGATTCCCATCCAGCATACCGGATTACTTATAGAATGTGGGATTCTTTTCTTAATTGGATTCACAATTGGTATCAGAGCATGTGGTCATGAGTTTGAGTGTCCCTGATGCCATGGGTGCTCTATTATTGGGCGTGCATTAGTGCCATGGGTGCTCTGTTATTGGGCGTACATTTGGGGGGGGATTGTTGGGAGTGACCCAAAATGTCCCGCCCAGATCCCGACTTGAGCGAGGGAGCGATGCGCACTGACTGGTGTGCAATAAGGAATTAAAGTTACACCTTCCCTCACAAGGCGCCTTTTAGGGGATTGGCAAGCGCTTAATCCTACAGGAAAGGCATGAACTACACCATACAACACATCCTAAGCTCACCATAGATGTGAAAATTGATCATCAACATGTTGGAAATAGTGGTTACAGAATACAAAATCATGGTGATGGGTCTAGATGGGCAAATTCTTACATGCATGTAAGGATCATAGTTCCTAAGCTAGTAATCCATGAGTATTTCACTAGTAGGCATGATGGATCATGGTTCCATAACAAGAATTGGGGGTTGATCGTGCATAGAAAATTAGGAACAATATGGTTGTTAAGAATAATTAGCTTAGGGGAAGAGTTTACCTAAAGGATTCACAAGTATAAGGGAATGGGATCTAAGTCCCTCTTCTCTTCTCTTCTCTTTCTCTCCTTCTTTCTCTTCTTTCTCTCCTCCTCTCAACAAAATGAACAAGGTTATAAATAGAGGCTTAGGGTGGTTTATATAGGCACTAGCCATAAGGCCTATTTGCCTGAAGTCATTTTTGCTAGAAACACATTCTATAGCTTATTTTATAGCATATAGGCCTATAAGTGGGTCCCATATGGTCACATTGCCATGGTAATATTTCAACGGGCTAGTTGGAGTGCGGCATGATCTAGGGTGCGAGACACTAGGCCCCATACAATAGAAGTGGAAATTACATGGATCAACAGTATTTATTGATCGGACTGGTTGATCCGGATCGACCAAAGACAGCAATAGTAGGAAAGTTTGCGTTTGAAGTGAAATTTCAGTTCACTTGAAGGGAGAATTGTGTAGACACTGAATTTTGCCACCCCCCAGCAATGACAACAATTGGATGCGAAAGACTGGCAATGCCCTTTAATTACTCCTTTCCTTAGGGGTAACGCGGACACCCCCTCTTCTATTGTGTTTCCACTCATGGACCCCCTACATTCCTAAAATGACCACCCACGATGCCCTCGTTTAAGGCCCTGACCCAACAGCATTGCGCGTGGCCGTAACACTGCACAATGACATTGCATGTGGCCATAGTACTATACAGTGGCATTGCATGTGGCCGCAGCACTGCCTAGCCGCCTCGTGCTCGGTCGTGGCACCGCCTGGCAGTACCATAGCCAAGGAATATTCCCCCTCCGCGATGCCGTGCAGCATCGCCAAGGTACCAGGAACAAAATTTTTTCATCCGGCAACTTTTTCCTATAAATAGCCCTACACCTCATTTCAACAAGTTCTCAAGTGGAGGAGAGGGGGGACCCTAGAACTCCATTTTCTCAATTTTTTTTGTCTTTTCCCTAGTTTTGGAGCCTTGCCCCTGTCTGATTTCGAGCCTTCGAGCCTAGTCCCTCTATTTGGAGTCTGGATCCTCCGGACCCGCCTTTCCTAACCCGGTTCTTTCCGAAAACCCAAAGCCTCCCATGGTCTAGTCACCTTGCCCAAGGTCCTAATCCAGTTTCCAAAGTGCTTTTTGACACCGTTATTCTGCCCAAGGTCCTAGTATCCGACACCTGCACATCGTTACTCTGCCCGATATTTGAAGAAGCCTAGCTTTCGAAGCTCTTCGATGCCGTTACACCGTTTGAGGTCCTAGCACCCGACACTCGTACATTGTTGTACTACTCGACATTCGGGTAAGCACTTCCCAGATTTTTTTTAGGATGGCGTTATTCTTCCTAACACCCAGGTAATTACTTTCTGACGTTGTTACTCTGTCCGACGAAGGACAAAGCCAATCTGTTGCCTCCACCTGAGCTAGGGGACGCGATTCGTCCCATATAATTGCATTGGTTTAAATGCAAATAGGTATTTTAATTCTTTCATCGCATTTTAATTCTGTAGCAATGTAGACTTTTAAATTATAACTGTGTAGTGTACAGTAGTTAATTTAGTTAAGCAATGTGCGCATCATTTTAGCTGAACATGTGGAAATAGGACATTCATGAAGGAAAAATATTCAAAAACCAGTATCTAGTAGAAAGACTGGTTTACCCGAGCAAGGTGGGTGCCTAACACCTTCCCACTCTCATAACCTGACCACTTACCCCAAATCTCTGACCAGACCAAACGAAGTCCCGTAGCCCTTCACAGGGCTACACCCATAGGTCCTAGGTCCTAATCCTAGGTGGTGACTCCATTTCATTTAATTGTATGACCCCCATCCCCCGATGAATCACAACCATTTGAGAAGATGCATTCCTTCTCTCTCTCCAATTGAGGAGCATACCCCCCCAAACCCCACCGAGCTGCAAAAAACCGCGGTTCCAGGAATGGATCCTCACAGTGGCGACTCTGCTAGGGACTGATTGTCAAGCTTTCAATACTAGATGCTACCGTTGAACGGAAGAATATTCTTCCTTCTCCATTATTGTTTGATAACATGTTTGGCTAACCCCTTTTGTATACTAAATGCATCATGCATGTTCGAAGTGAAGTCAAATGATGGGGGTATTCCCCGTTGTGCCTCTACCCCCAGGGTGGTGGGGTACATCATACCAAGTACTCTGAGATCGGATGATACCCGCTTCCGCTACCACTATCATGTACACACAACACTGCATAGAAACACACAGCCCAGTGGTTAGTCGTTGGACCCCTTATGTAGATATGGGTAATTTGCGGCAAAGCCACAGCCTTTGATATTTACTGTATGAGTTTAGAAAGTCACAGACGAGGGTATTCACTAGTGTGCCGTGGGATACACCGCTACTCAAAAAGGGCATTAGTTTGATTACTCTGAGATCGCGTGACCTCACTGACAAGGGTATTCACTACTGTGCCATGGGGTACTCTGCTACCCAAAAAGGGCACTAGTTTGATTACTCTGAGATTGTGTGATCTACTTTCTAGGTATTTTAAAAGCATCACATACTGACGATTCGCGATCACGAGCAATAGGTATGTAGGTGCTGTCAAGGGTGACCTTTTTCTGTCCTATCAGCCTATCTATTGCATGCATCATGTAGAGGAGATTAGATCGTATATAATTAGGATACGCTACAAACTAACGTAGCAACCCTTCGGGACCAAAAATGAGGTTCCTTGCAGTATATCCTCCTTAATGTAGTTTACCTCTCATGGGAAAGGGCTCCATTTGTCCCTCGATAGTCGCTCGATGAAAGCGACACAATTATCCGGGATGGTGTATCAAAAAAAAATGTAGCATTGATAGTCCCTCAAAAACTAGTACACTGCCTGGTACATTATGTCAATAATGGAGCTCTGGTTATCCCAAAATGGAAGGTACTCCACATTAACTAAAGTAGACCATCAGGAAATCTTCAGGAAACCCCCTTCACGACTATCCTAATACGATCTCTGGAAGCCATCGAATAAGAGAGGATCTATGGCCAAAAGTGGAGTGAAGAGGTCAAGAATGGATCGTCACACCACCCGACCACTGTTTGTATATATATGCTTGTATATTTGCTTTGTAAAGTAGAATATAGATACGTATATATATATATATATATATATATATATATATATATATATATATATATATAAAGGAAAAACATAAAAAAGATATAAAAACACAAAAAAATGATAATTTGTTTGTCACACAAAATCCTAAAACAATCTTTCGCCCTTGCAAGGCACAATTCCGCGATAAAAGAATCCTTTGTTGCCCGTTTGGGATCGTTAGGCTGGCTGATTGACTCAGGCCCACCTCCACCAATCTCCATTCCCTTCGTCCAACAGAAATCACCGTCCGTCTTCTAGTCCCACAAGATAGAGTCCAGGAGGGTCACCTCCTCTTATGAGAAACATGGATCCACTAGAGGCCTGTTCTTTAGGAGAAGTTGTGAGTCAAGAAATGGTCAGCAAGAGAAGAGAGATGACTAAGATGAGGCAGCTAGTCACACAGATGGTTCAGGAGATGTAGAGTCAGTCTCGAGGAGACAATGCACAAACTCCTGGAGAACCTAGGGTGATGCCAATACCCAAAGTACAACCCAAGGTGGTGATAGAGGAAGAAGATGTTATGGTCCTCAACACCCCCACAGAATCCCCCTGAGAGTGAAAGAGAGGAACAGATGAGGGAGAAAGTTGAAAAACTGGAGATTGCTCTGCGAGGGAAAGCGGTAGCAAGACTAGAAGATGATTTGATCTTCTTCCCGACGGGGAGAATACCTGAAGACTTCAAATGGAAGCTTGACAATTTCGACGGGACAGGGGACCCGAGAGCCCACCTGAAAATCGTCATTACTGTGGCCAAGTCATGGGATCTTACGGAGAATCAAATGGGTTAAGCCTTCCTTTACTCATTGGCTGGATCAGCTCTGAGGTGGCTCACCCAACTGAACCAGACTCAAACTCAAAGTTGGTCGGTAGCGGTGAAGGAGTTCACCAAGCAGTATTCATACAACACTGAGGTAGATATTACTCGGTGTGAATTGGAGACCTTGAGGCAAGGAGCTGATGAAGGATTTTCCAATTTTATTATGAGGTTCCGTGAGAAGGCATCCAGGATGTGGAAACGTCCAAATGAAGCAGAGAAAGTGGAAATGATTCTGGAGAACTTACATGGGGAGTACCATGACTACCTTTACTGTCAGCACATTAAAACCTTTGAACCACTAATAGCTACGGGAAAGCGAATTGAAGACAAGCTCTTCAAGGGAAAGCAAGCACAGGCTTCGACTAAGGAGGCCTCTAGATCCTACCTTAACTAGAACAGCAAAGTAGGCAGGGGAAGGGTCCTGAAGTGAATGCAGTCACTACCAGCCAGTACACTGAGAAGAAGATTTCACTGATAGCTACTACACCATTGGTTATCCAGGCAGAACAGTCAGCCTCTCCTAGGCAGTTCACTTTTGGCAATATAAGTCCCGCTCGCCTCTTCTTCAAGCTCAAGAGGGAAGGGATGCTAGATGTCGTACCACCAAGGCCCATAGATTTGGCCAATCCACCTCCAGGATACAAGCCATAATTTTACTACTACTATCACAATTAGAAAGGTCACTAGACTGATAGATGCATACACCTCAAGCATGCCATACAAGACCTGATTGATGCAGGGAAGATAGCATTGAAAGTGGAACAACAGCCCAACGTAACCACTAACCCTTTGCCAAACCATGGGATGAATATGTTGTAAGAGGATGTTCCAACTTTAGACCCAACCACTTTGATTCGGCCTGTAGGGGTCCCTTGAAGGAATTGCGAAGAGTTTGGAGGGATAAGGTGCATCTCATGTGGCAGATGGACCTCCCAGCAGAAGCTAGAACCAACATCAACAACTTCCTAAGAGACATGTATAGGAGGGAAATGATTGAAGCTCAATCGATACCTTTTCATGGCCAGAGCCGATACGCTCGGAAGAGGAGAGCAAAAAGGATGATGGTATGTATTTACTGTGCCAAAACCAATTGTAATGGCAAATTTAGAGAAGGGGAACAACGGTGTGACCGAGGAAAGGGAATAGCCTTCGACCATCACATAATGAAGCTGGAATACCTAGAGAATGGATTAGACAGCCTTGGGCCTCATGCACAATTAAGTAAGTTCGGGTTCACCGACTATGAGATTAGCCACATGGCATATGTAAAAAACTCAGAAGATGAAGAAGAATGCGCTAACCCCACGGTTCATATTCAACCCATTGGGGGAATGCCACTTGAAGATAATATAAAAATCATTGAAGAGGTCACACCGAGCTTGATCCAAGCTGTATCCGCTCTAGCCATTGGAGAGACTCTCTCTGGAGACACATTCCTTATCCAAATGGGAGGAAGTACCGATGATAGTGAAGAAGAAGACTTCGAGTCACATTCTAAAGATGAGTTCTCTGTTGAAACTATAATAAACAATATTGGAGCAGACACTGACAAAATGGATCCAATTGATCTCATCCAACCCATACCTCTCGGAAATGAGGGAAGTAGCAGCAGCGAGGGAGAAAGGTCCCCCAAAAATCCAAGAAGAGCGTGGTTCATCAAAGAAGAAGACTTTGATAGATGGGGCATGAGCCTCTTCCATCAAATGCAAGACATCCTTGAACTAATATCCACAGCCCATGACATCATGTATCAAGCAACTTCTAGCCTCCCGAACATGGTGTGTGGCCATTGGCAGAACAAGTTGAAAAGATAAAGTTACCAGTAGAAGAAGATGCACTCTAGAGAATGTTGTATGAGTTGAGGAACATGGCCTGGCTGAACTTAGCATTAACCAAGGATTTTTTTGAAAATCCACCCCAAGATCCTATGTTATACTCAGACGAGTTCCCCTATGCCGGTCCACCAAGAATGATGGTAGGGTGGGAAAATTGGGTAAGTAACGTCAATACCGACGACCCATTCTTTGATCCAACATGAGAAATTCACCCTATTGATAGTAGTGGGGAAGAAGAAGAGGATCCAGGTCATCAAGATTTTGAAGAAGTGTCAGAAGAAGAAACATCCAGTGAAAGTCTGAACGATGAAGTAATGGATGAAGGCACTGGTAGTGAACTACCCGATGAAGCCTCTAAAATAGAAGAAGAACTTAATGTCAACCAGTATGAGGAAATCTATGGGCCAAGAGCTTGGTCTCTTCCATTTAAAGTAAGGGGGATGCTCAAAATGGTCGGTAAGATTCACCAAATGCTCTTTAAGGTGGTACCTACAGACAAAAGCTATCAGGAAGAACTGCAACGGCAACAACCGGTGAATGAGAAATGGCCATTACCTCAAGTCCTGAAAGAATTGAGGATGAGGTCGCTCTCGTGTTCGCTCTGGCAAAAGATTTGTGCGGAAGTCCTCTAGCATCTTCAGATCATGGAAGTGAGGATTATCACGAATGGGCATAGGCACATGATAGATTCTATGTCTACAACATCAATTTGGATGATCAAATGAGAGACCCTACAAGCAACATTCATCCAATGATCTCCAATGGTGAGGAAACATCAGAAAATAAAGAACATTTCGGATCCTTAGTTAAAGCCATAAGGTTCCAAAAGTTAGCCAGTGAGATCCTTGAAATGATCCAGCAGATGATGCCGGTGGGCTCGAGAAAACCAGAGCATGACCAACTTGTCAGGCATCTTTATGGGAAGCAAGAAGCCTTGTCCAAGATTCTTTGAAAGGCCCAAGAGACGATCACTGCCTTGAAAGTGGAAGGCGAAGTCACTCATCCAAGAAGGAAGAGCCTAATGGAAGGAACCTTGGTGATAACTGAAAGTGACCTGGAAGATGATGAGCTGTGCCCGGTAGAGCCAATTATAAAGGGGAGAGAACCTGAAGTGTCTAAGACCCAGAGTGGAAGAAATTTCAAAGATAAGGGTTTGATTGTGGAGAAGCCATACATGCCTGCCTTACCTTAGAGCAAGTACGAGCCAGAAAACCAGGTGTTGAACCAACTAAAGAAGATAAAGCCAATATCTCTGTCTGGGGGATGTTGATGCCCTCCCAGCCACATCGGGAAGCAGTCATGAAAGCACTCAACAAAGTCCAGGTACCAATAGATATGGGCCTGGAAGAACTTTCAAACATCGTGGGGGCTACCTATGCCACAGATTCTCTCTCATTCTCCGATGATGATCTACCACATGGAGGAAAGAATCATAATCGGGGCCTTGCACATTAGCGTGGAATGCAACAAAAATTGGGTCCCCCAAGTCTTGATAGACAACGGATTGGCTCTCAACATCATACCTCTCAAAGCTACAAGCTGCATGGGGCTAGACCTCACTCGTATGAAACCCTTTGCTCAGACAATCCGAACATATGACAAAACATGAAGAAAGGTTTTGGGAGTTTTGACCACTGAGATCCGAGTCGGACCTGTCCAGTTCACGGTGGAATGTCAAGTGATCGACATTAAAGCATCATTCAACATGTTATTGGGGCGACCCTGTCTATACTTTGTAGGGGCATGGCCTCAAGCCTGCATCAGAAAATGAAGTTTATCCATGAAGGGAAGATGATCACTATCTTCGACGACCTAGAAATAGTCCATACTTTGGCAAGCATTGAGGTAGGAGTAGAAACTCCAGAAGATACCCAGCTAGGTGGATTCGAGATTGGGGCAATGGTGTGACAACCTCAAAAGAGAGAGAGATAATCCCATCCGGATATCCATCCGCATGGAGTAAGTCAACTTTGAAGATGATGAACAGCATGGAATATTTCCCAGGGCTTGGACTGGGAAAGAATTAGTAAGGGATTCCAGAATTCCCTGAGTTTCCAACTCACAGCGACCATTATGGACTGGGATATAAAGAACCAAGAAAGAAAGGCAAACTTGAAAACAACCTAAAGTATGAGAAGGCGAGCGCTACCATGGGACAATCTCCATATTTCAAGACTCTAAACGGGTATTTTGTCAAGGAAGGAGAGAACTTCCCATATTGTGGCAACATTGAGCCTTGGTTTGATCACAATAAAGGAAGTCTCCAGTCAGGATTTGAAGTCTTCTTTCAAGACAATATCGACTGGGTGACGCTAGAAGTGGAACAAGCAGAATTCAAAGCCACCGAAGAAGATCTGAGCATCAGAGAATTGTTCGAGATTGCCATAATTTTTGCAGGGGACGAAGAAAGGCCAAAACCTCATCTTTTGATTCACCCTCTCTAAGAACCCATTGTAAACTGGATCAGCATTTCTGATAGGTTTCAGGAAATAGAGTCTCAAGGAGTTGTCAGCTCCGAACTAGTCTCATCTGCTAGTAAATCTCTTGTAATCAAGGAAGGTAGTACTTTCCAATCTATCGAGTCTGCTTGTACTCCCTTTACCATCATGAATGAAATCAACCATTTCGAGTATGTCTCTTCTTCTTCCTCCGATTCATCTTTCGATGATGAGGATATCCTTGAACACCATCACTTGATAAAACAATTAAAGTAAAGAAAAGCTCAACCTGTCCGAGAGGCCACATGTCTCATAAATCTGGGAACAGAATTGTCACGCCCCTATCCCAAGCTTAGGAATAAGTATAGTCAAGAGGGTGATTAGGATGACATGTGTCACCCCAATTCCTACCAGGATCAATGACATAGTGTCCCAAGCCATAGTCAACAACCAAGGACCCACCCAAATGATTACATTTGCGTAAAAAGAAAGGAATATTCTATTAAACATCAGAGTTAGTATGAGTGGAAGCAATATTTATATAGCAGTTATAATATGTTCAGCTGGCTAGGTGATACAGTAATAGTTTAACACTGACTACCAACTGACCATGATGTAACTACTCAAAATAATAATAAGTTATTATAAAAAATATTTATAATGGGCACAAAGCCCCAAAAGAATCAAAAGTGGGGACAATCCCCAACAACATCAACGCCCATAGGCACAATCATGACAGGGGTAACCGTCGTCATGTTCATCTGACACAAACTCAGGTTCCTCTACGCTAAAACTATCATAATCTGCAGGCTGAGCTTCTAGGCTAGCCAAATAGCCACCATCTGCATCAAAATCTAAAAAGTTGTATACACAGGGGGTTAGCTCCACTGAGCCAGTGAGGGGAAAGGGAAATGCACAAACACACAATCACACATAGTTCATGATGCATGTAATGCTAAAAATATTTTTTCCCACCTAACAAACATATCTAAGTTATGGTGTATGCTACTATAATAACTCAGGAGACACTGAGGGTCACTTAACTTATTGCCCCAGTGAAACTTCAATTATCACGAGGGAGCCTACGCTAGTAGAAGCCATTAGACCACCCACTGGCAGACCCCGATAGCCATCACTACCCCTGACCTGGCCTCTCCCACGTCCATAGGCAACATGTGCTCAGACTATCAAACACATAAACCCCTGTTGGTAAGGGTCGTAGCATATAGAGCCCTAGCCATAGATATACTACATTCAAGTCCTATCGTCCCGAGAGGTATTCCAAGTGCATCAACGTCCCATTCCATCTAGTATCCGGATACTAGCACGGCATGGCGTATACAGACTAGGATGGCAAGCAATGAATATAATAAGAATTTCTGGGGTTCCAACACCGACATACCCGACACCGTAACCTGATTCAATAAAGTAAAGTAAACATATCCACATTTCATCAATTTGTATCCAACATGGTTTTATATGCAAAGATTACATGGTAATAATGAATGCAAGTATAGAAACCATCATATAATCTATATGGTTATATATTATATATCAAGCCTACTCACAGTTTGCTTGCTTATCGTTCGGTGTGTTTGGTAAGATTTACCTTGGTGCATGCACTCCTATACAAGTTATGAGGTCTGACAATGCATGAGAACATAGTTAGAAGTATATAGGTGGGTCCCATGAGGGGTCCCAATAATTTATTTATAGTTTGGGTCAAGACAGCAAGGGCGGATGCAGGGACGGAGGTAGCCAGGTGAGTCTGTTCCTGGATCCGTCCAAGCCAATCTCTAAAAATAGATGGAACAGATTCACGGGCGGAACTTCAAAGTGAATCCGCTCGTGCATCCGTCCACACCCTAAGACATTCTCGAGAGCGAACAGAGCTACAGGAGGATATACCAAGTGAGTCTGCTCGTGGCTCCATCCAGGTTAAACAGCTAGGTT
Organism: Telopea speciosissima; assembly: GCF_018873765.1. NCBI lineage: Eukaryota > Viridiplantae > Streptophyta > Magnoliopsida > Proteales > Proteaceae > Telopea > Telopea speciosissima. Next base: position 34,264,624 of record NC_057917.1, on the reverse strand, counting down.
ATTTTGGATGGATTAACGGGCGAAAACACGACAATGGATCCGCTCGTGGATCCGTCGACTCTTCCTTCAAAATCTGAGAAGATTTCCACCTCCAGCCTTTCATCCATGGAACCACAAGGGCCTTAGGGTTAAGGAGGTGAGTCTAATCCTTCGTTGGGGGTCCAAGACATATATCCCACTAGAGAACCTAGAGGATTCAAGGGATTGGATCCATCTCTAAGGTTTTCCCCAACCTAATCTAGGTCTTCAATGCTTGAACAGCAACTCAGGTCATCAAAGCCATAAAGGTAGTAAGGGAAAGGGAAGTGAGTCTCAATTTGAGTATTCATTAGAGATTATAGGAAACCCTAAACTTGGAATCGATCTCAAGGGGATCCCCAATCTCAAAAATGGAAAAGAGAGGGAGAAAGGTGAGAACATTCACCTCAAGGATGAACTAATGGGTGGCTTCAACCTCCACTACTCCCTCCAAGCTTCTCTTCTCCAAAGCCTTTAATGCTCCAAGTCTCCAACGTTTTGGGTAGGTAGGAGAAGTAAATGAGTCTTAATGGCCAAGCTTTGCCTTTATGATTTGCTCCCACTTAGGGCCTGTTTGGCTTGGGGGCTTTAAGACTTAAAACTCATTTAAAAGCCAACTTAGGCAAGTGGGTCCACCTTGATGGCACACACACACAGTTAAGGAGACCAAGGATGGAGCCCACCTTATCTAGGTGCCTAGATAGGATGCCCAGGGCACGGGGTGTGGATCCCACATGAGGAAAACACCCAAAAGCCTAAAACAGTATGGGCAGACTAACGGACGGAAATAGTCTTTATGAGTCCGTTCTTACATCTGTTGCTGCTGTCAAGGGTAGAACCCTAAAGGAATTGATTAGGCTTTGGGCCACACTTCAAGGCCAATAAGGGGAAGGTATAATAATATAAACAAGGGCAGTATCTTACCCCTCAACCGTCACGATGTGTCCTTCGTGATCCCGAAGAGTTTCCCGATCGTGATGCTAAGCTCATTATCAAAAGAGGTGTCTAGTTGTAGGGACACAAAGAATGCCTTTCGATACTCTTCACTCCGGGGACTCGTGCTAGGAGGATAGTCGATGAAATCACCATCGATAATCTTTCCCACTGTCGGTTAAGGAACCTCTCCTCCACAGGCAGGCCTATGAACTGGTCAACTATCTTGTGACTAGGTTTGACCACAACTAAAAACAGCTCACCAGCATACACGGTAGTAGAATCTACACGTCACAAAAGAGAGAAATTATAATTAATAGCAGTTCTAGGCGCGCATGTAACAAAAATGTGTCCCCGAATGGTTGAAATTGACTCCTCACTCGGTAAGGAAGAAATTGGTCAAATGACAGCCCTGCTGAAGGAATTCCAAGAAGTATTTGCATGGTCTAACGAAGATATGCAGGCATCGATCCAAGGATAGTACAGCATCAACTGCTAACTTATCCGGATGCTCGGCCTGTCAAGTAGAAGCCCATAAGAATGAGGCCTGAATAGAGTGAAAAGATCAGGGAGGAAGTCATCAACCAGTGGAATACAGGATTTCTGCAAAGTGGCACAGTACCCTCAATGGTTGTCCAATATTGTCCCAGATCCTAAGAAAGATGAGAAAGTACGGATGTGCATGGATTTTCAAGATCTCAACAAAGTTAGCCCTAAAGACGACTTCCCATTGCCTCACATTGACTTGCTGGTAGACAACATGGCAAAGCATGCCTTATTGTCATTTATGGACGGATTTTTTGGGTGTAATCAGATCAGCATGTGTCCAAAGGACAGAGAGAAGGCAACATTTACCCCACCATGGGGAACCTATTGTTACAAGGTGATGCCCTTTGGTTTGAAGAATGCAGGAGCAACGTATCAAAGAGCAGCTATAGTCATCCTACATGACATGGTACACAAAGAAGTAGAAATGTATGTAGATGACATGATCATCAAATCGGTCACCCAACAGGGGCATTTCCTGGATCTGAGAAAGTTTCTAGAGCAGATAAAAGAATACAAGCTCAGAATGAACCTAAAAAATGTGTATTCGGAGCAACAACAAGGAAGCTATAACAAAAATGCCGTCACCAAAAATAGAAAAAGAGACCTGAGGTTTCTTGAGTCGCATCCAATATATAAGTTGGTTCATAGCACGCCTAACCGTGATATGTGAACCCATTTTCAAGCTTCTGAGAAAAGAAAAGCCAAAAGAATGGACCAATAAGTACCAGGAGGTGTTCGAAAAAATAAAAGAGTATTTGACTCATCCACCAATACTTGTCCCGCCGATGCTGGGTGAACCGTTGTTGTTATACTTGTTGGTTGAAGAAATGGCAATGAGATTGATGGTAGCACAAATAGATCAGAAGAATGGGGAAGAGCATGCAGTCTACTACTTGAGCAAGAAACTGCTAGAGTACAAAACTCGCTATACCCCTTTGGAGAAGACATGTACCGCCCTTGTGTGGGTGACTAAAAGATTGAGGCATTACATGCTTTCGCATCCAATCCGACTCATCTCAAGGATGGATCTGATAAAGTACTTGTTTGAAAAGCCAGTGTTGAATGGAAGGATGGCCAGATGGCTGCTATTATTACCGAAATTCGACATAACATATGTCAACCAAAAGTTTGTGAAGGGGCGAGCAGTCTCCGACCATTTAGCTACACATCTGGTGAAGTCAAATTCACAACAAATGGAAGATCTTTTCCCGGATGAGGACTTAACATGCATGGAAGAAGAAGACTGCAAAGACTGGTGGGAGTTGTACTTTGATGGCACAGCCAATCAGAGAGGATATGGGGCTGGAATATTGCTGATAACCCCAGAAGATCTTTATCTCCCTTCTGCTTTCCAATTAGACTTCCCATATACCAACAACATTGCAGAGTACAAAGCATATGTGATTCGCCTCAACGCCATCGCATTGGGAATCAAGAAGTTGAAAGTTTATGGGGATTCGTCAATCGTAATTTGTCAAACTCAAGGAAAATGAAAAATGAAAGATTAAAAGCTGAAACCCTATCAAGAACTCTTGGAGGGGATGATCAAGAATTTTGAAGAGATTACATTTGAATATTTACCAAGAGTCAACAACAGATTTGCAGACACCTTGGCCACCCTCACCTTAATAGTGGAATGCAGCTCAGACGCCCAGATTCGACCATTTCTAGTGGACAAGTAATGTGAGCCGCCATATGAAGAATCAGTGAATGCCTTGATAGTCGATGGGAAAGTGTGGTTCACACCCATAATTGACTTCATCAGAGAAAAGAGATATCTTGAACATTTCACTATGGGTGAAAAGAAGCGGCTACGAAAGTATACCACGTAATTCATGCTCCAAGGAGACTTGTTATACAAAAGATCTTACGATGGCATATAGCTGCTCTGTGTAGATGAGGAATAAGCTCAAACACTCATGAAGGAAATCTATCAGGGAATCTGTGGACCGCATATGAATGCCAGAATGCTTGCCAAGAAGATCCTGAGACTAGGGTATTATTGGGCAACCATAGAAGAAGATTGTGCCGCGTTTGTGAAAATATGTCAGAAGTGTCAAATACTTGCAAACATTATCCACATTCTGCCCATGGAACTCCATTCATTGAATGCTCATTGGCCATTCTCCACATGGGGCATCGACATCATAGGGAAGGTGATGCCGAAAGCGTCCAATGGACATAAATTCATCCTCGCCGCCATAGATTATTTCACCAAATGGGTGGAAGCACAGTCTTACGTCGTCTTAATGGCTACGAATGTAGCGAAGTTCATCAAGGAAAATATCATATGCAGATACAGAGTGCCACATGCCCTCATATCTGATCAAGGAGCACATTTCTTGGGAAAATCGGATAAGTTCTATTCCAAGTTTGGTATCAAGAGGCACGGGTCTACGACTTACAAACCACAGACTAACGGAGCGGTGGAAGCAGCCAACAAAAATTTCAAAGTCATATTATAGAAAATGGCTGATACTCATAGAGATTGGGCAGACAAGCTCCCGAATGCGTTATGGGCTTATCGGACGTCCATTCGAACTTCTACTGGGGCAACTCTTTTTTCATTGGTCTATAGAATGGAGGCAGTATTACCTGTGGAAATCCAAGTACCATCCCTTAGAGTATTGATGGACTGTAAATTACCCGAAGGAGAATGGATGCAGGAAAGGCATGATGTGCTCAACCTACTAGATGAGAAAAGGATGAAAGCCATGGAACACCTTAAAAAGTACCAACTCAGAATGGCGAGAGCCTTCAATAAAGGAGTTTGCTTGCGGAGCATCGCAGAAGGAGATTTTATCACAACCCAAACCACCCCCTGGGAGGTTTGAGCGGGTGACTCGGATATCCCACGATATCCGCTAATCCACTAAGATCCAGAAGCAGTACTTACATGTCACAAATACACCAACAAGGGTAGATATATAACAAAAGTATATCAGAGGCAGCAGAAGATAAAAACTACCCAAAAGATGGATTATATTAATTACAGTAAAATCCCAAGTTCCTATGTTATACCATATACATATCCATTTATGTTCAAAGGTACAGTACACAAGAAGATTACGCTTCCAAAAGGATGAAAGCAATAAAACTACAAGATCTTCATGGGACAGCAAAGTAAGGAAGTTCTACAGCGTGATTACACATTGGTAAATGAACCGGTACCTGTAAAATCATCTAAAAAGAAAATATTTCCCGAGGGATGAGCTCTACTGAGCCCAGCAAATGAATAATACATCATGCATGCAGATGCAACACATCATCATGAATCTATATGCTTGGATTCAATTTTATTACTCTACTCCACCTAGCAACACAACTAAGTCACTAGGTATATGCTACTTGCAATGACTCGGGCAACAACCTCAGTCGCTTCTCTCTCGTTCTTTGGTTCAATTATTGCGGGTGGAACCCGCGTTGGGATTAGGAGCACCGACTCTCTGCCTTTGCAGACCCCAAGATAACCATGACAACCTATCCCAGATTCTATAACTCCTCGGCTTTCAGGAGGCCTTGATCACCCAACACATGCACCCCTGTTGGTAAGGGTTGTAGCATAAGGGTATGTTCGCCTAACCATATGATCTACATGATAAGTATGAGTTGAGTGGTGTCAACCGTATCCCATTCTATGGGCTACCACACACCTCATTTTTGAGTATGAAATGTACAGTGTTCTCATAGCCCATACTACGGATCACCATACCTTTCATTTCTAAGCCGACTACGGCATCTAATCTAGCAGTTCAACATCATGCATTAATATCAACAAGCATTATATCAACACACCCATAACCAATTCCACAATCATATCATTAATTCCAAATTTTCATAAGCAATTAATTAAGAATATAAAACTGATATCAATAAAGATAAGAAATTTTTATTATCTTCAAAGTGTTCATAGTGCCACACCCACAGGAATGATTCTGATCATGTCGTTAACCAGTCAAAAATAAAACCCTAAATTAATCTAGCAAGTAGAAAGTAAGGGGTCGATCTACGGGGAACTGGAAGGCTAAATTACTAAAATGATAAATGAAAGTGATGAAAATTAAAGTGCCATAAATTCAATTTTAAACCACGAACGAAAGAAACAAACCTAAACTAACAACGATGTGAAGTTATGAGATGTAGGCTATCTTAAGTGTTCGAATCCCAATGGAATTGTTATTCAATTCGGTTGCATGTTTCGGTTTATTACAACCACAGGCCTAATAATACCACAGAATGTAGGATTCCTCCTAGGTATGGACTATCTTAACGAGTACTAGCGTCCTTCAGTTGTAGGGCTTGGCACGCTTAGTTCGTTCAGCTATAATCCATCATCGGTACAACCACATAAGAACAAAATACTATTGCTTGAATGAAAAAATAAATCAAAGAAACAAAATTCCGTAACTAAATATATCAATTAAAATCATCCAGATAGGGATGGGGTCTCAACATCAAGCAATTAAGAATGCAAACTAGAATTTTAAATAACAAACACCATTAGTTCATCTACACGTAAATATAGAAAGAACTTAGCCGATCATAGTGCTAAGAGATAGGGGGCAGCAATGGTGACGATGATCCATGGAGGTGTGCTTGGCGTTCTCTGCGAGTTGCTGCCCAGGTAGAAAACGTTGGAAGAAGGTGATGGAGATGCTCTACTAGTTCGGTAATGGTGCTAATTTCCATAATCCAATCCTCTCTAGCTTCGGCAGATTTCAATATATATATATATATATCTCCAAGGAGGGGAAACCAAGAGACAGAGACCGTGAGGGATTAGAAAGTAGAGATATAAGAGGAAAGAGAGAGAAAAGTGGAATAGAATTAGGAAAGGTGGGACCCATGAGGGATTTGAGAGAGAGAGAGAGAGAGAGAGAATTGAAGTAGGAGAGAGAGAACAGTAGGGATTAGAAAGAGGTATTTAGGGAGGAGAGAGAATTTAATCTAGATTATAAATTTGATCAAAATTCTCTTTTTGAAAATATCTCTCCATCCTGGCCCCCGATGGACCCAATCCAAGAATTGAAGTTTCTCCAACTAATATTTCGGACAATATGAACCCAATATCAGATATCTTCTAAAAATTTCCCAATTTTTTGAAATTATGATTATGCCCTTGGGTCTTGAGTGAAACTTCTTCCCATCTCGCCCTTGATCACATGTGAGTCGATCCATGGGTAGACTGGTGCCTAGATTGCATCAAATCCTTCCTTGGTTCTGGGCTCGGGCTCGGGCTTGCATTTCAACTCATTTTCTGGCCCATTATTCTTTTCTGAACCAAAAAGAATAATCGCATGTATGGGCTTCAAAACTAATACGTACTTTTAATGCAACTTATCCATCTTGCTCAAAATTCAGCCCTCTTCGCAACCATGAAAAGAAATTGGACCATTTTACGTGTAAATTTGAAGATACATTGCTCGATAGTCCAGAATAGCATGAAGTCGCATAAAAATGACCTAAGCCTGAAAATAACAGAAAATACCCAAGGTAGCTCAATTCTAAGCAGATAAAAATGCAGAATTAAATGGAATAATTTCACACATAAATGTGCTCATCAAATATCCCCACACTTAGATTTTGCTAGTCCTCGAGCAAAAAGAAAATAAAGAAAACAAAAACCCTAACTCACTTTCATAGGAATCACAGTTGCACTTAGCATGTGCAACAAGCCTTTAAACCCCTAGGTTACCCCTAGTGGACAAGTTTTGTCTCGTGAGTGTTTGCAGGGAATATACACACAAAATTCATGATTGCAAGTTTAAGTTTTGACAATGGGTAAGAAGCGCACACCAAACCCGAAACTAAGATGTTCCATATAAGATCAAGAAGACAAAGGTACCCCCACACTTAAGTTCTTATTACCTAATATTGATTCTAGCAATAGGTACACATCTTAATTAGGGAATCTCCGCATATCTTCCAAACACCACCATACTTAAGGTAAGACCACTCATGATGTCAAGGGCAACAAGGACTTTAGGCTTCAGAGCATTTTTTACCATACAATTGTACCAATGCAATGACATTTCTTCCTTCTCTTCTTTTTTTTCCACAATGAACTCCATTTGTTACTCCACTACTATTCCTGAAAAGCCATGCAAGGTCACTACACAAGACACCCGAGCTACTTGGTAGCTTTGCTTCTTACATATATCCACAAGGATAGTGATGCTAAAGTTCTTTTTCAGAGGTTTCACCCTAAGGAGTGTCAATCAAGTCACCTTGCTTCCTGAGGTGGAGTACCCTGTCTAGCTCCAAGGAATTCAACTCTTACTTTTATTTATTTATTTATTTATTTTTTAATGTCATGCCAAAACTAAACTTGGTCTTAGCTTCTAACCAAAAGCTCAAAGAAACACAAGACAGACAGGTGGTCTATCTCTTCAGACAAGATGGAGCTCTTATTGTCTGAGTCAAAACCCACCTTAGGACACATACTAGCTACTGTTCTCTCAACAGGATTTTCATTACTTTAGATTAGGGTTCCTAAGTCTCTCTCTGCCGCGTTTCGTATCAAAGTAGTCGAGAGACATGTAAAACTTACCATACGCCAAAAAATAAAAATTTACCAATCGGTCTCACACCCCCCACACTTAAAGTATGCAGTGTCCTCAATGCATGCTGAAGAAAAAAAACAGGGATAAGGGAAGGAGTGTACCAGAAATCAACAATATACGGCAGAATAGTACATCCAGCAATCAGTAGTCGCTACCTAAAAAAAAATAAAAACAAACAAAAATAAAAAAAAATAAAAGTACTAAAGAAAAATAGTAGGCTGCCTCCCATAGAGCACTAAGTTTAGAATCTTCAGCCAGACTCAGAATGACTCACGGAGGGTCAAGGATCAAATCATACCAAGGAGTCGGTTTAAAAGAAGGTTGGGGAGATGTAACCAAAGGGGGGAGCGGCTCAAACTTAACTGTCCAAGGTGGCCGTTCTAAAGAGGGTGAGGAATCTAGCAAAGTTTTCACCTCTTCAATATATGTCTCAGACTCCTCTCCAAACATTACATAGTGCTGGAAAGGGTCATCAATAAGCATGTGAGAAATGTGATCAGCCACAACTTCATCTAATAAATCCAATGCAAAACACTCTTCTTCTCTAAAGGAACCTAAGGATGCATTGAAGATGTTGAGCCTAAGCTTCTTATTCCCAAAAGAGATGTCCATGGCACTCGATCTACAATTTATGCAAGCATTCACAGTAGCTAAGAAGGGGCACCCTAAAATGATAGGGGGAAGCTTGGCTATGGTGGCTGTATCCATATCCAGGACAAGGAAGTCCACAGGAAAGTATAGTTATTCCACCTTCACTAAAACATCTTCTAACAACCCATGAGGTGTTTTGATTGAACGATTAGCCAACTGAAGGATAACCTCAGTGGGTTTCAAATCTCTTAAACCAAATCTGTCATAGACTGAACTAGGAAAGATATTCACACTAGCACCTAAATCAAGTACTGCCCCAAATATGGAGAGATCTCCAATGATGCAGGAAATAAGAGGTGCACCTGGATCCTTAAGCTTAGGGGGTAGGTGGCTGGAAATTACCAAACTAACCTGTTCAGCCAAATGGACGGTCTTAGGGATTTGAGTTCTCAACTTACGCTTTTGGGTGCAGAGGTCTTTCAAAAACTTAGCGTAAGTAGGAACTTGCTTGATAGCATCCAAGAGGGAGAGATTGATGTGAACTTGTTGAAACAAGTCGATCACCTCTTGCATCTTTGCACCCTTTTTATCCAGATAGTCTGGGGCTGATGTCTGAAGGGCTTGGGGAAAAGGGACCTTTGGAATGTAAGAGTCAGGTAATGGTCCCTCCACAATGGGAACGTGCAGCCCCTTCCTTGGGAACTGATGTGTGATTTCCATAGGTGGTGTTTCAGCAATGGACTCATGTGTTTCTACACCACCACCAGAATTCTCTTAGGTTGACTCAGCCTCTCCTTGACCTTTGACCTTGAAAACTAGTGGGCAGCGTCCCATTAGTGGCTAAGGGTGCATCAAGTTTTTCCACCTTTTTACCACTCCTCAAGACAGTGAGCGATTGGACTTGCTCTTTCCCTGGACCCGTTTGACTATTTAGGTTACTTATTGCCTGACTTGGTAGCTGGCTAGCCTCCTCCTACTTATAGCATCAGCTAGCTAACCCAGTTAGTTCTATAGCTTATTAATGGACTGAGTATATGAGTAAAGCAGTTGTGTGTTATGCTCGAGTCCACTTAATGCTTTTAGCACCTTTTCCACAAAGGATTGATTCTGTTGGGGTTGAGGATATGGTGATTGTCCACCCATATAGGCATTAGTTTAACATTAAATGGTGGCCTATATGGTGGGTTTGGAGGGTTATTAGGTACTAAGTTTCTCCATGAAAAGTTTGGGTGGTTTCGCCATCCCAGGTTATAAGTATTGGAAAAGGGATCATTACTTGGTGTAGGAAAACTTTGAGCCATTTGCACCTGTTCTTGAACAAACTCAGGGTATTGTGCAGCCGAAGGGTAATTCGTCACACAGTGACTAGGGCTAGCACATAGGCCATAAGCTTCAATCTGATTGGGTGGAGGGAAACTCATTGGGAAAGGGAACATAGGATGTTGCCCTATATACATCAAATAGTCCAATTTCTTGGACAGCATATCAACCTTAGCAGTCATCTCTACAGTTGGATTGATCTCATAGAGACCACCCTTCTTTGGTTGCCCTGTGTGTGGAATTTTAGTCTGAGAGGCCGAAGCATGATGTTGGGAATTCTCGCTAAGGGTTTAAAAAAGATCCCATGCTTCCATTTTTTTCTTGTGCATAAATGTTCCACCACAAGAGGAGTCTCGCTAAAGGTTTAAAAAAGATCCCATGCTTCCATTTTTTTCTTGTGCATAAATGTTCCACCACAAGAGGAGTCCACCATCTGCCTATATTGGTCACGAAGACCATCATAAAAATACTAGGCTAATTGCCATTTCGGGACAGCGTGGTGGGGGAACTTCCGAAGTAATTCCTTAAGTCTTTCCCACGTTTCATGAAATTGTTTGCCCTCTAATTGGGAGAAACTAATAATGGCTCGCCTAAGGCTATAAGTCCAGCCAATGGGGAAGAATTTTTTTAGACATTCCTGCTGCGTTCCCGCCCATGTAGAAATCCTAATTGAATCTAGGGAATGAAGCCAGTGTTTGGCTTTGTCCTTTAAGGAAAATGGGAATAGAAGCAACTTTAAGGCATCTTCAGAGAGGTTTTAGATTTTGACTGTAGAGCATACCTCTAAGAACTCATCAAGATGCTTGTAAGGCTCTGCATTAGCAAGTCCATAATAGGATGGTAACATCTGTATGATGTTGGACTTGATCTCATATTGAGCGACCTGAATGGCAGACAACTGAATACAAGACGCAGGGGTATAGGCAGTTGGAGTGAAGTGCTCACTCAATGGCCTTCTTGGCTGGTTTTCGTCACCTGTTTTATTATTATTATCCTTATCCTTAGGTCTAGCCACAGATCGCTCCATTTCTAGGTCAAGGGAAGTCAGGTTGGGGAGCAAAGAACGCCGACCATGCATAAAACACAACACAGGTTGAACGTGCTAATTAAACAAAAATTAAAACTAGTAAATTAAAACGTGATAACTAATAAAAAAAATACTTAATTAAAATAAAAATCAGAACTAAAAAGTAAAAAAAAATAGCTAATTTAAAACTAACGAAAATACTTACCTGGTGTTGGCGATTACGCAATTCCACGTGCTGTGCTTGATGAACGGTTACACATATGATCTTAAGGGGCTGGGGGAATTAAAATTAAACCTAAACACCCAATCTAATGCTGGAATTAAAAAAAGTACATAAAATAACCCTAATTACACAAAGTCTAGGAATTAAAAGTAAACCGAACGGACAACTTATCCTTACTCGATCTACTCAACTTCCTGCACAAACAAAGAGAATGTTAGGTATACTAAATTAAAATTAACCTAATAAAGAGATTAAAAATAAAAATAAAAATTCTAGAATTATAAAATTAAAATTAAAATAAAGTAACAGAAAAAAACTCAATCAATCTTAACAACCGTGCTTCAGTTCCCCAGCAACGATGCCAAAATTTGATCGTGTCATTAATCGGTCAAAAATAAAATCCTAAATTAATCTAGCAAGTAGCAAGTAAGGGGTCAATCTACGGGGAACTGGAAGGCTATATTACTAAAATGATAAGATGAAAGTGATGAAAATTAAGTGCAATAAATTCAATTTTAAACTACGAACGAAAGAAACAAATCTAAACTAACAACGATCTGAAGTTATGAGATGGAGGCTATCTTTAGGGTTCAAAATTAACAACGATGTGAGGCTATCTATCGTCCTTCACTTGTAGGGCTTGGCACGCTTAGTTCGTTTAGCTATAATCCATCATCAGTACAATCACATAAGAACAAAATACTATTGCTTGAATGAAAAATAATGAATCACAGAAACAAAATTCCTCAACTAAATATACCAATTAAAATCATCCAAATAGGGATGAGATCTCAACATCAAGCAATTAAGGATGCAAACCAGAATTTTAAATAACAAACACCATTAGTTCATCTACACCTAAAGATAGAAAGAACTTAGCCGATCATGGTGCTAATAGACAGGGGGCAGCAATGGTAACAATGATCCATGGAGGTGTGCTTGGCATTCTCTCCGAGTTGCTGCCCAGGTAGAAAACATTGGAAGAAGGTGATGGAGATGCTCTGCTAGTTCGGTAATGGTTCTGATTTCCACAATCCAATCCTCTCTGGCTTCGGCAGATTTCAATATATATGTCTCCAAGGATGGGAAACCGAGAGAGACAGACCGTGAGGGATTAGAAAGTAGAGAGATAAGAGGAAAGAGAGAGAAAAGTGGAACAGAATTAGGAAAGGTGGGACCCGTGAGGGATTTGAGAGGGAGAGGGGGAGAGAGAGAGAGAGAGAGAGAGAGAATTGAAGTAGGAGAGAGAAAACCGTAGGGATTAGAAAGAGATATTAGGGAGGAGTTAGAATTTAATCTAGATTATAAATTTGATCAAAAGTCTCTTTTTTAAAATATCTTTCCATCCTAGCCCCGGATGGACCCAATCCGAGAATTAAAGTTGCTCCAATTAATATTCCGGACGATATGAACCCAATATCAAATTTTTCTGAAAATTTCCCAATTTTCTAACATTATGATTATGCCCTTGGGTCTTTAGTGAAACTTCTTCCCATATCGCCCTTGATCACATGTGAGTCGATCTATGGGTAGACTGGTGCCTAGATTGCATCAAATCCTCCCTTGGTTCTGGGCTCGAGCTTGCATTTCAGCTCATTTGCTGGCCCAAAAAGAATAATCGCATGTATGGGCTTCAAAACTGATGCGTACTTTTAATGCAACACATCCATCTTACTCAAAATTCAGCCCTCTTCGCAACCATGAAAAGAAACTAGACCACTTTACGTGTAAATCTGAAGATATAATTCCTGATAGTCCAGAATAGCATGAAATCACATAAAATGACCTAAACTTGAATATAACAGAAAATACCCAAGGTAGCTCCATTCTAAGAAGATAAAAATGCAAAATTAAATGGAATAATTTCACACATAACTGTGCTCATCAGATTCATATCACTCACCTTAGCTATCCTCCACTTGCTCGAAGGACTGCCGGTCCTCAAAAGCACCTTGATTTGTGTCATCGGGTAAATAGTTAAAACCTATGGTAAATAAATTAAAATTTTATATTAATACACATTAAATTACCCTAGCAGACTAGGGATAACCATGGTTTAGTTTCCAAACCAGGGTTGGACTAGGGGTAACCATGGTTTAGTTTCCAAACCAGGGTTGGACCCAAAATTGTAAAAACAGCAATACTGGTCCATCCAATGGACCAGTGGCAATTGACCAGTAGGGCTGTAGCAGCAAACTTGAGAAAAGGACTCATGGTTTCACACCAAGCGGGTCCCTAGGTAATATTCAAAGCCATTTTAGGTGTTAAGATCATGTCTATCATTCATGGATGGTACTGGTTGATTGGACTGGTCTATCCAATGGACCAGTAGCAATCAACCCATTGCTCATAATACAAGAATAGGGCTAGAATGGTATGGTTTACAATATGAACCACCCAAATGACCTCTAACATGGTGTTCCAGACCTTGGGGTAGGTCAGAGGCAACATAGGTCCAAGATTCCTATAGTGGTCGATTGGTACTGGTCCATCCAATGGACTTGTAGTAATGGACCAGTAGGGTCACAACTATAAAATTAGAAAGGGTTTTAGGGGAAGGGTCCTGGGTTCACACCAAGGGTTGTTAGATGGTATTCCAGTAGTTCTATCAGAAGTTTAGGTCATGGTTCCATTCCAAACATGAATTGGTTGCCCGAACACATCCCGGAAGTCAGACTGACTCCAAACAGTAGGTATAGAGCTGGGATGGCTTGGGGTTTAACACAGAAGGTCTATCATAGGGTTTCACAGGTCATGGGCTGACCAGGCTTGCATTTGGGCAAGGTTTCTGGTAGTGGTCGATTGCTTCTGGTCCATCCAATGGACCAGTGCAAGTACAGCTCAAAATTCTTAAAGGCTTGCACAGTTTGGGCTTGGTTCCACTGATCTATGGTTATCAAGGATTATCAAGAAGTAAGAGTAGGTTACATACATGATAATTAATATGTCTAAAAATAAATATCCAACCTGCATGATGATCTTGAGGTATATGGCTCATATGGGTAACATGCATGCTTCCACATAAAGGAAACAACAGAAATCTTCATGGGATGAGTTTGATTGACTCAAGACCAGCTCTGTTATGCTAGGTTAGCCATGGAATGGACAAGCATTCAAGGAAAACATGTACAATCACATAGGACTACACTCTAGGCTTGCCATGGACATGAGAATCAGCCATCAAAAGCTGGAAATGGCAATTACAGCATGTATTCATCATGAGGATGGTAGATGGTAGACCAAACATAGCAGATCCATGCATGTATGCAAGGATCCTAGCTCCTAAGCTAGCAATACGTGGTTATTATGGTTGAAAACATGAGAAAACATGGTTGCACCATAAGATTTGGGAGTCAATTCATGCATAGGACCTAGGAATTAGTACAGGAAGCTAATAACAAAGAAAATCAGGGGTTAGAGGGCTGTTACCTTGATGATGCTAGGCACAAGGAAGGCTCCAAAGCCTCTTCTCCTTCCTCCTTCTCTTCTTCTTTCTCTCTTCTTTCTTTCTTCTTTCTCTCCCAAACACCCACGGTTTTGCTAAGAAATGAGCTCAGACCTGAGCTCATTGCATATATACTAAGCACCACTAAGGCTTGTTTGGCAGGGGACCATATGGACCAAAACACATTTTAAAAACATATTCCAATAGCATAGAGGCTAATAAGTGGGCCCCACATGGTTACATTATTGGGGAAATATTTATATGGTTTAGTTGTCTTGCGGGGAGTTGATTCGGGGTGCGAGACACTGGGCCCCACACATCAGAAGTGAAATTCACATAGAACTGCAACACTAGTCCATTGGACAGGTTGATCCGGATCGACCAGAGGCAGCAACAATAGGAAAGTTTGGGTTTGAAGTGGAATTTCAGCTCACTTGGAGGGAGAATTGGAAAATGGTTTCTTCTAGCCAAATGAAGTCCTATGAGTCTAGTTTCTATCAAATCAAGAATCAAGGCAATCAAGGTTCACATGGTTGAGTTATGTAATTTTAACTAAACAGGGGTTAATCTGCCAGAATAGAAGAATTCAATCCGTGACAGCAACTTGAAGTGGAATTCCAGATCACCTGGAGACAGAATTAGATAATGGTTCCTTCTAATAAAATGGATCTATATGAATCTAGTTTCTAACAAATTTTAATCAAAGAAAATGAGGTTCGGATGGTAAAGTTATGTCATTTTAATTAAGTAGGGGTCAATCTTCCAGAGTAGCAGAATTTGACATCTGAGTTGGGATTTAACATACATGTATGGAATTGAGTTCTCATCATGATATGCGAGGGTTTGGATGATCCAATCTCAACCTAGACTAGAACTTAATCATAATCCTAGTCAGATCTCAAACCCAAAACAGGTTGAAAGGAGTTGTGTCAGATCAACCATGGGCTAAGGCTTCGCGTGACCACCCACCCACATGCTTCTTAAGTCATTTATAATATGTATTTGGGTAGGACCTTAGAAATCAAAGGGTGATACCTACCTTAGGCTGTACATTTGGTGGTGAACTATATAGTTGCAAGGAGTTGGTGTTGACCTTCTTAACGGTATGTAGGATCTTACTACTGGGCTTACATCAATCATCTCGATCACTGGGCTGATGCACCACAAGGCACCAGTAGGTATGGGTTCGGGTTTTGGACCTATATCTGAAAATTCAAATTAGCCCATATTTTTGGGCATGGGTTTAATATTCCACCCACCTTACAAGAATTTTGTCCTCAAAATTTGGCATGCTTGAGGATTCAAGTAGATTGGGATACTACCGTCTTTCATCTTCTCGTCAATCGAGCGTTCCTTGTTGGGGGCGACTACTCCGCAGTACTTATACAACAAGATAATCCGGTTGTGGAGATTGTGCTCCTTACATCCCACAATCCCTTTTCATAGGTCATGGCGGTAGCAAGCTCAGGTGGTTCTTGAGTTAAGGCATGAGTCAAGTCTGGGAGGTACTTCTTCAACACCGATGCATGGAATACATCATGGACTTCTGCCAATCATGCCACTGTTCGTGATGCTCGGATTCAACATCCCTTTCTTATTGAACCACATCACCCCTTTGGTTGGTGATACCCAAGGAAATACCTGATCATCCATGGCGTACTTTGGGTGCTTCTGTCTTGTACCAGCATAGCTCATTGCTTCTATTGAGCTGTTAAGGTTTGGTTCTCAAACATATCCAGCTAACAACAGGTGATCTAAATCACTTCCGGGTTTGGATGATCTAAGGCTCTATTTAATATAAAGGTCCAAAGGGAATCAAACCTCATATATAAACCTTAAGAAATCAAACAATCGAATTATCTTTGTGCATTTCATCCAGTACTCTATACTTCTATAGTATTTGGTTGCAAGGCATAAATCTGAACTATCTGAGCTTACACGACTCATTCCTATGAAAACTTTCACTTTGGGTTCTCCAATACCTGACTTAACTCTCGAATTAATTGGAATATTGATGGAATCCCTATTGTTCGCTCCCAATAACGGAGGGGACATTCGGGGATCCATTACTCCACCCATACCTTTTGTTGAGTAAGATTTTGTCAAATCCTTCAGTTCCGGTTCTATTCTTCTATTGGTTACACATTCTTACAAGTGGGTTCATCATCTTCTCTTAGCCTAAACAAAACTTGTTTCTCCGCTCACATGGCATTAGCTCTGTAGGTGGACAACCAATCCATGCCTAGGATCACATCGAAGT
The DNA here is from genome assembly GCF_018873765.1 of Telopea speciosissima. Classification (NCBI taxonomy): domain Eukaryota; kingdom Viridiplantae; phylum Streptophyta; class Magnoliopsida; order Proteales; family Proteaceae; genus Telopea; species Telopea speciosissima. The sequence goes on along the minus strand of NC_057917.1, from coordinate 34,247,695 downwards.
CTCTTATGTCTGACTAGAGCAGACGAGCTATCATGTTTCACCCACATATTTCCATTAGACAAGGTTTCCATACTTCGTTTAAATTCACAATATTTCCAATAGGAGTGCTAATCACTAATTTGTGTTCTAAGTTCTTCGAGGGCACAATTCATGTAATCACAAATAGTAGTAAAAACGAAAGGGTGTGATGCACTAAATTCAAATATTACTCGAACTAGGGAGGATGATATGGATAGAGTACCTGTCATCACATCTAAATTTGCCTCAACCACCTCTGTGGTCAAGGCATATACTTGCCCTCGGACTTTGTCTCTGTGGGGCTGGAAGGCCAGGCAGTAGATTGGAATTATGGATGTGTACTGGATCTGCGATAAGGATAATCTCTAAACATGTGTCCGGGCAGTTTGCACGTATAGCAGTGACTGGGTCCAGCAGGTGGGTAGGTAGGTGCAAGACGAATAGGCTGAGAAGAAGCTTGACCTACTTGACTTGGTGCTGGACAAGGAGGCTGATTTGACCCATTTCTAGCCAACTGTCCCATTGTGGCTGCCCAGGATGGATGACATGTAGATACGACACGTACTCCAATTTAAGCCTCAGACAATCTTTGGACCTATACCCCAGTCGATTGTAGGCATAACAACGAATGTTTGGCCTAGATGGTTGAGGTGCACCTATAAGTTGTGTTAACTGATTAGGCTGGTTCGCATCCCGGTCATTAAAGTTCATCGGGGTCGAATCAAGATAAGGTTTTCTGAAAATTTTGCTAGTTTCCTCATACTCTTGTGAGGTCATAGATCTCTTCCTAGACCCTCATTATGCCATGCCATAATCTCCTTGTTCATCTTCTACAGATTTATCGAGTATAGGTTGTGTACTATATACAAGAGAAATCTTTGCTATGACATGTGCCCGCTGCGTAGCTCAAAATTGTGCGTTCACGTAAGTCATGAACTATTGGTGCAGTTGTCACATTGTAGCAATGGTATTGTTCATAAACAGTCTCTGTTGTTGCTGGAAGTCTTTTATCATGTCTCCCATGATAGCAATAGCATCTTGAGCTATTTGCACTAGTGGAATTACAAGGGCTACCGGCATGGTAGGATTAGGTGTCTCGGTTGACTCTCTATCTCGCACCACGGATTGGAATTGAGCATTTATGGTTTGTATGAAGGTCTGTTGTTCCTGTTGTATGGGCTATACCATATTACCCACGATGGCAACCACTTCTCCAACAATCATAACGGAGGGAGGTGCAGGTGTATGAGTTGGAGGAGCCTCAGGTACTTGTACCGATGGAACTTGTGAAATCCGCCTCTACTGAAGGTCTAATTCGAGCCGGTGTAATACCTGGTTCAAGTTCAACTGCTATGATTGCCCCGCGATGTGGGCATTGTCTGTCAAAAATGGATCTGTCTATTTTAGATGTTGATTAAATAGTACAAATTCTCTCCAGTTATCAAAGTCAAATTTCTATTTTTCTTCGTAATCTGAATCGACCGGCCGTATTTATTGGACTGCCACTATAACTGGTTGGGCTGGCTCAATACCCAGCCTTACCTTGCAGTCCCCGCATGTTCTAATTTTATTAAAGAACCCCATATCGCATGTTGGTGCAATCCATAGTAAGTAATTTCTTTCCAACCTATCCTTTGCAATCCAATCCAGTAAGGTTGTGGGACCGTCGCCTTATTTAATAATATTTTATTTCTCGGGACCCACACACCCCGCTACTTTTCAATTACCATTATATCATTTGGATCAGAATACCATCTACATTCCGTATTATTTAACCGAGTCATGTCTGTGGGCTCCACATAAGCCTATCGGCCATTTAATTCATTTTAATATCTTAGGGCCAACCAAACATAACCCAATATGCTATAGAGCCTAATTCTATTTGGGCCAGCCAAACAGGCCCTAATAGCTTAAGCTTATAACAAGAAACTCATTCTCTTTTAAGTATTAACCAAACATGCCCTAAGGGCTTGAGTATATAAGCAATTCTTAGCTTTGAGAATTCATTTCTCAAAGGCTAAGGGCTGGAATCGATTATGGGAAGAACAAGAAGAACTTAAGAGAGATTGCTTGGAGACCCCTCTTTGATTGAATGCATGTTATTAGATCTTCATCCTCACTAGTTTGATCATCAATAGGTAAGCCCTAAACACTTCAACGGTTTAATTTCTGCTCTTGATCATCCCCTAAGTTCTAATTTGCTGTTCCTGAGTTCCTACAACTCAATCTTTCAAAGCTCTCTTTAATTCATTCATTGTCCTTCTTGAATCTGTAAATTTTATGTATGATCTCTTGATCATGTATACATTTAGTGTTAATTAATCACTTTGGACTATTGAGGTAAGCATGCATACCTCCATAGTACTCTTTTCTTTCTTCTCTTGCTGAAATTCTGTTGTTTCAAGCTAATTACCAAGTTTTAGCTTAATTCTTGAATTGACCTTAGATTAGAATTTTTAATTCTTTGATCATACATGCATTGGTGTCAAAGTAACCCTATTGTAGTGCTCGTCTTCCTTCTCTTCATTTTGACCCATTGATCAGCTCTTGGGAGCTAGAACATAGAAAAACCCCCCAAAAATCCTAAGCTGTTTTGGTGGGCGGAGCTTCAGAGCTGGCTAACCGGCCCTTCTGGAGCAAGAAGCTCCGGCCACCCCTGACTGACTTTTTGGGATCTTTAATGGGTTGGGATGGTTCTCTAACCCTTTAGGAAGTGTCTTAACATTTTTGTAACTCTGTATTTAGAACATTGAACCTGTTTTGAACTCATTCTCCTTGGTTTTGGACACTTGGTTGAGAAGCTTGATCAAGACACCCAAGGTGAGTGGGGTTTGATGTGCATGTGTATCTCTGTTTGATCTCATCATATGCATGACTATTGTCTTTAAATCTGAACTCTTTATTGTGAATTTATAATTTATTGATTAATTCCAAGTGTTGCATAAATTGGATTACATCTTATTAATATTGTTCATGTATTGATAATATTTTATTTGCATATGATAGAATGCTGTCTTTTATAAATTGATTTCATAAATGATGATTGTTTATGAACTTGGTTATGAATCCCTGTGTTGCAACTGTTGATATGATTAGATATGCATAATGGTTATTTGTGTGACCCTGTGTTCTTGAGTGGACGTGTATATGGAACACGGTGCACTCTTGAACACAGCATGTCATCATTTAGAATGCATGGTTAGGTTGGAAACCCCAAGCTACAACCCTTACCAGTAGGGGTTTAGGTGCTGGGTAATCAAGCACTAGATGGTTGGAGTAGGGGGGTACTACCAAGATCAGGTGTGCTGATTATCGGGGTCTGCCCGAAGGTTTGAGGCCAACGTACCAAGCGTGGAGGTGGGCTCCCTACCTGTATTAGCTGAGGGGGTATGGCGACGATAAAAAGAAGTGACCCAAGATGCTTCCCGATGTCAGTACTATAGCTTGAACCTAGTGACTTAGTCTATTTGCTAGGTTGATAAATTGCGGTGAGAATATCGCATGCATCATATAAATAAATAGTTTTAATACTTGAATATTTCATGCATCATTTGTATGTTGTGTGTTTCCCTCTTATTGGGCTCAGTGTGAGCTCACACTTGTGGAAACCCTCTTTTTATATGACTATGCAGATGACGGACTGCCTGACAGCTAGTTCGAGGATGATGATTTTGAGGACTTTGTAGACCAAGAGCCCGAGGAACACGATGGGTCTTGGGTCTGTGACTTGTGTGCCTTCTCTTAGGTGGCCCTCATGGATTAGGCCATTCCTTTTGATAGTTCTCTTTTGTATATACATGAAACATAGTATATGTAAATACTCTTTTTGGATAGGTGTAAATATGGGTTTTCGGGTTACTTAACCGAACATATGTATATATAAGTTTATCACTCGGTCCTTAACGGATTTTTGTGTAAATATTTAAGTTCTTAGTATTCTTTCCGCTGCTTAAATTCTCTGTGGTGTGTGCTTGGTAATTATGCTGCATTGAGATTCTGGCTTGGTTGGGTGCGAGATTGCAACGGTTCATACCATGTCTGGGCTGCCCAAGGCGGGGTGCGACCACTTGGTAGCAGAGCATTCGTGCTCCACTCTTACCAGCACTTAAAATATCAAGGTAATGGTATTCTTGGTTCACAAACCAAAATGTGAACCTCTATCTAAGTTAAGATAAAAATCTAAACTAAAAGCCATCATAGGTAATAGAAACTGGGTAGTAAGCTGCCAAGTGGCAGTTAGAATTGCAATGATAAGAATAAAATTTAGACAAGAATAGGATTTCATAAACGGAAATTATGTTAATATATAAGCCGAGGAGTTTGTTATAAAATTCAGCAGCAGAGTTGCTAATATAATATTGATATCTAGAACAAAATAATAATAATAATAATAAAATTCAGTAGTACACACGATGCTGATTACATAGTCCTAAAAAAAAATAAGTGGTTGGCATGCTAGGCTGCCTTTACTATGATGGAGGTGGTGGTGGATACTGCTGGAAGTAGGGAGTCAACCCTCCATTCACTTCTCCAAGGCTGCCACTCGTCTATGAAAGACCCTGTTCTCTTCCAATCCCTATCCCATCAATCCCTCTATGGTGCCGAGACGGTCCATAAGTAAACCCTACCCTAGATTCTCAAACCTCTCTTGAGTCCTAAACTGCTCCAATTCCTACATCATTACTCTGCACTCTAACCCAATGGGTTTACCCCCATAGTAGTCTTCAAATCGATCCTCTTCCGCCGTAGAGGTATACCAATAATTATCATATGGGTGGAAGAAATCCTCATCGTTTACTTCATCCATCTTCTACTACCTACAATAAGAAAGGAAAGAGATTTGATTATGTAAGTAAAGTTGATAAATATAGAAATAAGACACAAAGCAAAAGATGAAGGAAAGATTAACAAAAAGAAAATTTTCAGCAAGAAAAGTGAACAAGAATCATCTAAAAAAACAAATAATGCAATGTTTGGTTGTATAAGAGTTAGGATACCCTACTTGTATAACCTAAGCAAAAAAGAACGTTCATAAAAGAAAAGAAATATGGAAATTTTCAGCAAAACAAATTTTTTTTTAGTTATTTACCCAAATAAAACCTCAACAAGTTAACTTTGGGTAGATTACCCAAGAGTTCAGCCTTTCATCAATATGAGATCAAGTTTAGAATAGGAAGTTGAAGACCAAATAACCAGTCCAAATGAACTAATAGGTATGAATATTACCACATGAGAACATTCATGGCTAGGCAATAATGAAGTTTATTAGTAAGTAGAATCCATGTACATTACCTATATAGCTGGACAACATAGACTAAGTAAATAACCTGAGTAAAAATCTCAAACAAGCCTAGTAATTTTGGGTAGTTTATCCAAAGGTTTAACACTCCATCTATATAGTTAGGTATGCTAGGTTGAAGATTTAACATTCTATGGATTATATGAAAACTAATCCAAATGGAATATGTAAAGAAAAATCATGAGTGTAAGGTCTTCCATTGAAAAATAAATAAAGAAATAAAGAAATCTAGAACTACATGAACCACAGTGAAGGAAATACAGGCCAAATAAATGAAAGAAGTAAGCCACTAGTCATGAACAATTACATGAGAACAACTTGAAATTAAAACTAAACTAATTGGTTGATGTCAATCCATGAAAATGACATGATAAAAGAAAAATAAATAAATTTTCTAATGATTTAAACAAGTCTAAGACCATGGTTATGCAAATAATTGGGTGAATAATGAGTAAGAATTCATATACTTTACTAGTATACGTTAAACAACATAGACTAAACACATACCCTCTGATGATTGAAGGAAAACAAAAGCTTACTATATTTTAGAGAGGAATGCCTATTACAGAAAATTCATAGTTGATGATTTAAAAAGAAAACTCGCTAGAATAAAATGGGGACTCATCCCACAACTAATATAAGGAGTTAATAAAGAAAGAAACATATATAGATTTTAATAAAACTCAAATAAGACTGCCAAGCAAAGTACAGCAAAATATTAAATGGAAAGCATAAAGAACTAATCTATTTTTCATGGGAAAATGTATTAGAATTGAACCAAAGAAAGTGCAGCATCATAGGTGACTAAAGCCCTATGAAAACAACCTATGAGATCATAAGAAATGTATAGGTATGATTGAAACAACATTTGAAATTATTAAGCTAAGATTGTTTAAGACCTAGGATCCATTAAAATCTCAAACAAGTTCAATAACTTAGGTAGTCAACCCAAGACCCTAACACTCCACCCATATGAGATCATGTTGGGTCTAACAAGTTGAGAACCTAACAACCTTAAGGACCCTACACAAACAACCCAAAAAGCATATAGATTGATCAACCATGTGATAAATGAGCAAGATTGTAAAGCATTGTTAAGAAAAAAACAAATTGGGTTTTTCTATTTTTAACTCTACATGATGCAACTACCACAAAAAAGTGACAACTCAAGTAAATGTTTGGAGCGTTTTGCCAATCAAATTAAGAAACAAGTAAGGAAAAAGGAAGGATAGCAAAAGAATGCAAATTTTCAAAGTAGAATAATAAGGAATGCCTATAATGACAATTCCTAAGTTGAGGTAAAGCAAGTTGAAGAGGTGAAAGAAGCAAGCTATTAAACATGAAAACCATTATAGAGCATGTTTGGGTTAAATCCATACATATTACCTACATAGTTGGAAAGCATTGACACACAAAAAAAAGGGACAAAACCAAAGGTGAATGTAAATGCAAGTCAATAATGGACATAGAATAAGCCAACAACCAAATAAAAATTTCAAGGTTGCATTGAAAGTAAACAAAGGAAAATCTAAAGCTAAATAGATCATAAGTAACATAAAATGTGAGTACAATGTGAAGGGAATAAGTCAAAGCCATAGAAGAGTACATGAAAACCCATTTGGATAAAACCTACAATTGGTTAATTCAACCATTGAAAGAAAAAGGGGATAAACTACTTCTTAAGTTGGTTTAGAAATTCTGTCAAATAGGTTTTGGGCATGTACAGAGAGGGAAAAGCTCGAAATACTAAGGTGCTTTCCATTGGTAGTGTTTAGGACATGAACTACCATAAAACAGAGAACAAACTAGCTATTACATAGGCATTTTGCTAATATAGTAAACAACTAACAAGAAAATGAAAATTTCAAAAGAAGAAAATTGAGGCAAGAGATCTCTGTTTCATTTTTTTTAAAAAACCCATAATGGACCAGTTGATCGACCGGTCCCTCCGGCTTGAAGGCCTGGCCTTGAAGGGCCAGCCATCTCAGTTTAAAAAAAAATTGTTTCTTTTGAGCCACATAGGGTGGACCCCACACCCCAACCTAAACCTAATAGACCTATAAAAAGAAACCCCCCTTTTAAAATAAATAAATAAATAAAAATATATATATTTAATTAAGTGAAGGAATAAAAATTATTGGGTAATGAGTGAGATAAAACAAAGTTCAGCATATGCACTAGTATGCAAAAAGGCCGCCATACCAGGCTGTTTCTTATAACTTTCATGTTGTTCGTGTTGTTTTCATGAAATATATATCGTCTGAGTAACATTTGGGTATGATAAATTAAAATTTAAATTTACTATACTTGTCGTATGTGATTACTAGTAATTCTAGTTGGGGGGGGATTTCGAATTTCGTTTAAATAGATTAATGACTGCCACCCTACAACCGGAAATGTTTGTGTGCGTGAGTTTAATTCACCCCCCAACATGTGATTACTAGTAATTCTAGTTGGGGGGGGGGGGATTTCGAATTTCGTTTAAATAGATTAATGACTGCCACCCTACAACTGGAAATGTTGTGTGCGTGAGTTTAATTCACCCCCCAACACTATGAGGTGCCTAAGGAGGCTTAGGGAAAGGACCAACCAACTTGAGAGATCTAAAATCGACGCAAAGGTTCAATTGAGACAATACTTAAAGTATGCAGATGCCAGTGAGTTAGATGGGCGATGGTATTTCCTTAACTTAATAGAAAACGTTAGGGACGAAATATTCGAAATTAATTATAGACTAGACGTAAACAAAAGAAACCTTGAGCAATTTGCATTTTAAATGTCATGAGATACATAAGCCAACTAAGGAGGAGAATTTTTGAATTGAACATGATAATAGAAAACGCAAAGAGAATACTCAAAGAAAGTAAAGAATCTTATAGGACATGCGAAGTAAGAGAGCAAGCCAGTTTCCGCCAAGTGATAAAAGCACAATGGTGACTAGTAATAATTGCTCATGATTGGGTGAAGTACAAACTTGAACTTAACCTACAACGTCTAGCCTTTTGAAACAGTTAAGTATTCCATATTATTACATATATTTATAGGCTCAACTAAATGCTTTTCCTTTTCCTCTATACTGCTTTGAAAAAAAAAAGAATTCTAATATCCAACTGCGATTACTCATACTATGAATTGACTTGCAATTCCACTCTCTAAATTATTGTCTCAATCTTAAAATGTCCTATGTTAAACAATAACATTGTATCTAAATCCCTCGGGGAAGATCATATATAGACCAAGTTCTTCTACGCCCATTCCTATCTTAGCTCTCCAACAAAATGGTGCTACTTCCTCGTGATCCTCATCCTCCCATGAACACTCGGTCACGCTTTAATGTGGCCTCTACGTCTGGACGTAATGAAGAAGGTCAACTAAAACCAAATGCACCACCTCCCCTCTCCGCTTATGATGTTACTAACATCGTAGCAAATAGATGGGCCAACAACAACAACAAATGGGGGAATTGCTACAAAAGATGCAATGGCAGCAGCAACAGTTCATGGCTACCATCACAACCCAGATGCAAGCAAATGCACAAAATGTGCAGCCCCCGCCAGGAAATCCCACTGCCAATATACTGCCAAGGGCAGCAACAGCTCCTCCAAGAGTCATAAACGATGCTACTTCCTGGCTAATGAAGAGGTTTCTCAAGATTCAACCTCTCACTTTTGGTGGGATTACCAATGACACCCTCCAACCGATGAAGTGGGTGAAGGAAATGGAGAAAGCATTTGAGCTCTTGGGTTGTACCGAGGCGCAGAAGTTACAATGTGCTAGGTATAAATTGCAACATGAAGCTGAAGCTTGGTGGCAGACAACCAAACCTATTCTTGCTGCTGCCCATCCTGAATTGACATGGGAGATATTTAAAGAAGCGTTCTTTGGGAGTTATTTCCCCAGTTGTGTTAGAAGGAAGAAAGAAGTAGAATTCACAGAGTTGAACCAAGGACCGAAATCAGTCCTAGAGTACCAGCAGATGTTCGAGGAGCTTTTCTTCTTTGCTCCTGAACATATGAAGACTGACGAGGCCAAGGCAAGGAAGTTTGAAGATGGGCTGAGACCTTCCCTCGGCCATGTAATGGTAGCACACAAGGCACAAGGCTACTCTGAGGTCGTCCAATGGCCAAGGCAATAGAAGATAAGCAGAGGGATAAATTCATTGGACAACAGGGTATAGGAAAAAGGTCTATGCCATTCTCTGATCGAGGATACAACAAGTTCTCGAAGACCCCATACTACAAATCATCTTCTTCACAGTTCTAGAAAAGAGATGCCAGGTCGACAGGATAGGATTCCACGCCAGCTTGTGCAAATTCTAATACTGTAGGAGCTTCAACAGCGTCAGAGGGTCAGGATAATAAGTGTTATAATTGTGGCCGGACCGGCCACTTTGCAAGACATTGCACCCATCAGAAGTTTCCTGTAGATTCCCGACAACAACAAACTAGACTGGGTAACAAGACCCAGGGTAGATTATATTTTGTGGCGGTGAAAGGAGCCGAAGCAAGTTAAGGCATTGTAGTAGGTATTGTTCCTACCCGTTCATCACTGACATTTACATTATTTGGCGCGAGTGTTGCACTTTAATTTGTATCTCCTTCCTCTTGTTCAAACCTAAAGGTGAAAGAGAATTCAATTTTGTTGGTGGTAAGAAGAAGAAATCTAGAAGAACAATCATATCAGCACTTTAGATGGAGAAGTTGCTTTGTTCGTGATGTTTGGGACACCCTGTCTCAGTAAGCTTCCTGAGAGCGGGAAGATTCCATGCGGGAGAGATACCCTCATCTTCTCGGTTTGCCGAGTATGACAATTTCGAGGATGAAATTTTTGTAAGGAGGGGAGAGTGTGAAACCCACCTCTAAAGCAGGTCTAATTCGAGCCAGTGTAATACCTGGTTCAAGTTCAACTGCTATGATTGCCCTGCGATGTGGGTATTGTTTGTCAAAAATGGATCGGTCTATTTCAGATGTCGATTAAAGAGCACAAATCCTCTCCAGTTATCAAAGTCAAATTTCTATTTTTCTTCGTAATCTGAACCGACCAGCCATGTTTATTGGACTGCCACTATAACTGGTCGTGCCGGCTCAATACCCAGCCTTACCTTGCGGTCCCCGCATGTTCTAATTTTATTAAAGAACCCCATATCGCATGTCGGTGCAATCCATAGTAAGTAATTTCTTTCCAACCTATCCTTTGCAATCCAATCCAGTAAGGTTGTGGGACCGTTGCCTTATTTAATAATATTTTATTTCTCGGGACCCACACACCCTGCTACTTTTCAATTACCATTATATCATCTCAATCAGAATACCATCTACATTCCATAGTATTAAACCAAGTCATGTCTGTGGGCCCCACATAAGCCTATCGGCCATTTAATTCATTTTAATATCTTAGGGCCAACCAAACATAACCCACTATGATATAGAGCTTAATTCTATTTGGGCCAGCCAAACAGGCCCTAATAGCTTAAGCTTATAACAAGAAACTCATTCTCTTTTAAGTATTAACCAAACATGCCCTAAGGGCTTGAGTATATAAGCAATTCTTAGCTTTGAGAAATCATTTCTCAAAGGCTAAGGGCTGGAATCGGTTATGGCAAGAAGAAGAAGAATTTAAGAGAGATTGCTTGGAGACCCCTCTTTGATTGAATGCATGTTATTAGATCTTCATCCACACTAGTTTGATCATCAATAGGTAAGCCCTAAACACTTCAATGGTTTCTTTTCTGCTCTTGATCATCCTCTAAGTTCTAATTTGCTGTTCTTGAGTTCCTACAACTCAAACTTTCAAAGCTCTCTTTAATTCATTCATTTTCCTTCTTGAATCTATAAGTTTTATGTATGATCTCTTGATCATATATGCATTTAGTGTTAATTAATCCCTTTGGACTATTGAGGTAAGCATGCATACCTCCACAGTACTCTTTTCTTTCTTCTCTTGCTGCAATTCTGTTGTTTCAAGCTAATTACCAAGTTTTAGCTTAATTCTTGAATTGACCTTAGATTAGAGTTTTTAATTCTTTGATCATACATGCATTGGTGTCAAAGTAACCCTATTGTAGTGCTCTTGTCTTCCTTCTCTTCATTTTGACCCATTGATCAGCTCTTGGGAGCTAGAACATAGAAAAACCCCCAAAAATCCTACGCTATTTTGGTGGGCGGAGCATCAGGGCTGGCCGACCTGCCCTTCTGGAGCAAGAAGCTCTGACCACCCCTGAATGACTTTTTGGGATCTTTAATGGGTTGGGATGGTTCTCTAACCTTTTAGGAAGTGTCTTAACATTTTTGTAACTCTGTATTTAGGACATTGAACCTGTTTTGAACTCATTCTCCTTGGTTTTGGACACTTGGTTGAGAAGCTTGATCAAGACACCCAAGGTGAGTGGGGTTTGATGTGCATGTGTATCTCTGTTTGAACTCATCATATGCATGACTATTGTCCTTAAATCTGAACTTTTTATTGTTCATGTATTGATAATATTTCATTTGCATATGATAGAATGCTATCTTTTATAAATTGATTTCATAAATGATGATTGGTTATGAACTTGGTTATGAATCCCTGTGTTGCAACTGTTGATTTGATTAGATATGCATAATGGTTATTTATGTGACCCTGTGTTCTTGAGTGGACGTGTATATGGAACACGGTGCACTCTTGAACACAGCATGTCATCATTTAGAATGCATGGTTAGGTTGGAAACCCCAAGCTACCCTTACCAGCAGGGGTTTAGGTGCTGGGTAATCAAGCACTAGATGGTTGGAGTAGGGGGGTACTACCAAGATCGGGTGTGCTGATTATCGGGGTCTGTCCGAAGGTTTGAGGCCAACGTACCAAGCATGGAGGCGGGCTCCCTACCTGTATTGGCTGAGGGGGTATGGCGGCAATAAAAAAAAGTGCCCCAAGATGCTTCCTGATGTCAGTCCTGTAGCTTGAACCTAGTGACTTAGTCTATTTTCTAGGTTGATAAATTACAGTGAGAATGTCATGCATCATATAAATAAATAGTTTTAATACTTGAATATTTCATGCATCATTTGTATGTTGTGTGTTTCCCTCTCATTGGGCTCAATGTGAGCTCACACTCGTGGAAACCCTCTTTTTAGATGACTATACAGGTGACGGACTGCCTGACAGCGAGTTCGAGGATGATGATTTTGAGGACTTTGCAGACCAAGAGCCCGAAGAACACGATGGGTCCTGCATCTGTGACCTGTGTGCCTTCTCTTAGGCGGCCCTAATGGATTAGGCCGTTCCTTTTGATAGTTCTCTTTTGTATATACATAAAACGTAGTATATGTAAATACTCTTTTTGGATAGGTGTAAATATGGGTTTTTGGGTCACTTAACCAAACATATGTATATAAGAAGGCAGTTGGTGTTGCACTATTTCTGGATCGATGCCAAGCATATCTTCGTAGGACCAATTTTGACCATTCGTGGGTATTGTTTAGTTCCCAAATTTATGGGGCATATGTCCTCTCGAACATGTTGGGCTTTTCTTTATTTTAATTGCTTTATTAAATGATGATGTTCGAGGACATCCTCATCATCGGAAGAGGAATCAAAAGAGAAATCATATGGAGAGGAGACATTCTCGAAATGGTTGATTTCATTCATGATAAGAGCATGAATACAAGCGGACTCGACAGACTGGAAGGTACTACCCTCCTTGATTACAACAGACTCATCAACAGACAGGACTAACTCGGAGCTAACCACTCCCTAAGACTCTATCTTACTATACCTTTCAGAGACACTAATCCAGTTCACAATTGGCTCTAGGACAGGGTGAATTAACAGATAGGGTTTTGGCCCTTCTTCCTCCCCTGTAGAGATTGCAGCTATTTCAAATAGTCCTTTGATGTTCAGTTCTTCTTCAATAGCTTTCAACTTCATCTATTCTACTTCGAGGTCGATCCAATCGATGTCCTCCTGAAAGAAGATTTCAAAACTTGGCTGGAGCCTTCCATTGTCATGATCGAACCAGGACTCAATATTTCTGCAGTGGGAAGCTGTCGCCTTCTTTGACAAAATATCCAATCAAAAAGTCTTGAAGTACAGAGATGGTTTCTCGACCTTTCAGCATTCTTGGCTCATGTGCTTAGGATAACTTCCTTTCTTTGGTGCTTTATATATATGTCACATATTATGTCCTGGTAGCAATATTTGTCTGGGTCTACCTCTGTATGGCAACGTTTCTATTTTTTTTAGCGTTTATGGGTCTGACATAGTTTTATGTATGGTAACACTAAAAAAAAAAACATAAACATTTCTATAACTAAGAAAAAATGCAAACCTATATGGATAGAAGAGTGTTTCAAGGAAGGATTGGTGGTGGCATCACGAAAATAGCAGAGGTGCTTCTGACTCGGGAAATCACACCTGTCGGTAGACACTCATCAGACCCAGAGGAAAGAGACTCAGGGGGAGCGAAGATATTTTAGTTCCGCTCAATTTGAGAGAGAGAATCTAAGAAATTTTTGTTGAGTGGAGAAGAGTTTCAGTTCAGTTAAGTTGAGGTTTGGGCCTGGATTGGTCTACTTCATTCAATGTTGGTCCAAGATCGTGCATCGTCAAAACCATCAAAACTCCAGCTCAGAGCATATCCATATCTCCCTCCTGATCGCTTCTCCGATCCTACAAAACTTCAATTTTTCCACATGGCTTTTAGAGAATTCCTCCAAAATCCTCGCGTTTACTATTTTTGTTGCTACTGTTGCTACATTGTTCTTCCTCAATAGCATGGGCAACTCAGTTGCTCTCCTCCAAAGCAGAGTGAGAGAGCTCGAGAAGATATCATTCCCTAGAATTAATTGGAATAATATCCAACCCATTAAAGATCGATCGACAACTTACGCATCTTTCTGCTCATAATGATGGCTCGTCAACTCAGTCTCCAATTACCCAATCGTATTCAATTAGCAATCTTGCGAAGATCAAAGGTTGGTAGGTCCTCGCCATCAGTACTTCAAAGACCCCCTTGGATTGGAACCTCAAAGGTGTGATCTTTTTTTCTCTAAAGCAACAGGCCAATCTAGGGTTTCGAGTAGTCCCTGAGAGGAGGAAGAAGAATCGTAGTAGGAGTAGTCGGAGCAGTGTGGATTGGTGGTTACATGGGTTTAGTGGAGAGCAATGGTAGTACTGCAGGGAACCCTTGGCTCGCTCGCCTGTGCATCGGCCCTCCATGATGATGCTCTCCAATTTTAATGCTTTTGTTTTAGGTAGAAATCTTACATTTGAGAGGCAATGTTATGTTAACGGTACATACCATAAATACCCCTAAACTTTTAAGTGACATGTGTTTTTCCACCATTTTTCCATAAGCGTTTCTCATATATAGAAACACCCAAATGTGGATCATAAGTGTGCTAAGGGCCCGGTTCGTTTAAAAAAACAAATAGAAAATCAAACTGGACATACCATATAATTTTCACCCCGTTTTTGTTAAAAAAAAAAAAAAAAAAAAAAAAAAAAAAAAAACACTGGAATCGTTTTTTTTTTTTTTTTTTAACATTGCCATACAGAGCCTAAATGACTCTGATGAGGAGAGGATATAGTGGTGCATCATCAGTATAGCTAATCTATTAATATGGTATAGTGCAGCCTTGTATGATGCATTAGCAATGTATAGCTAAAGAATGCAATCCGTAGCCTTATATGATGATGATGCATGATCAATGTACAGCTAAGAATGCAATCCAATTCATCCCATGGTGCAGCGTTATGCTTAGTATAGACAAGAACATCCCATAATGCAATCTAATTCATTTCATATCCAAGAATCATCCAAATTTAATGTAGTTGGAATGGGGATTTCTCAAAAAATTGAAACAACTAAACCTCTAATACTCATACGGGATGAAACAAAGGAGAAAAGCTTACCAAATCGTGTACCAATTTATATCTTTTGGAATCACAATTTTCAAAAATTAAACCTTTGATGTATAACTTCTTGATTTCACTCTAAATTGAAGCCAAAATGATGTGAAAAAAAAATAGGGTTTCTCTTTGGGATTTATCAATGTTCTGAAGCAGCTATAGAGGTTCATCTTGAATGGAATCAAGGGGAAAACCATTCCCTCAGTTTCGCATCATAGCCACTTGACTTCGTAGAGGTTTGTTGTGTTGAGGAGATTGATGGCACTTGTAACAATCCAGCCCCTCCATTGGCATGATATTGTCCACTCTAGCCCAAGGGGCCTCAATGCTTTAAAATGCGTCATACTAAGTAGAGGAGACTACTCTTTATCAATAGCTCAGGATCTCCCTCCTTAGCCGATGTGGAACTAAGTTTGCACTCCCTCACCGATCTCCCAACCCCCTGGTACTCAGTCGTGTTTTGGTGGGGACACCTCAACAATCTCCCAGGCAGGCCGGTACTAAACCGTATTCTTGGTGGCGCCACAGTAGGGATGTTGTGCCCGTAAGGAGGGAGACTGTAACTCCCCAAGACACGCGGGGCCGCACGACATGGCCACAGCGCACGCGGGGTAGGATGTTACCTTACAGATAGTGTTCTCGTTGTGGCCCCACCAATAATACTGCTTAGTATCGGCCTGCCTGGGAGATCGTTGAAGTGTCCCCACCAAGACACTGCTGAGTACTAGGGGGTTGGGAGATCGGTGAGGGGGTGCAAACTTAGTCCCATATCAGCTAGGGAGGGAGATCCTGAGCTATTGATAAAGAGTACCTGCCTATACTTAATATAACGCGTTTTAAAGCCTTAAGGCCCTTTGGGCTACAGTGGACAATATCATGCCAATAGAGGGGCTCGATCGTTACGGCGCTATCGATGGTTGGTGAATTTCAACCATGGAAGAACTTCTTCTTTATCTCACTTCCGGTTAGGAGTAGATCGATGGCATAGAGAGTGCTCGAACGAAGAAAAATACTTCTTCTTTATCTCACTTTCGGTTAAAGCTTCGGTGGTCAGAGAGTGTTCGAATAAAGAAGATTACCATCGGAGAGTGTTCGAACGAATAAGATTATTGCCGGAGAGTGTTCGAATGAAGAAGAAGAGTTACATCTTTTTTATCTCACTTAGTTCTCTTAGGAAGGGCAATCTTGGAATATCACACTATATAAGGATAGTTTGGGGTTTAAATGAATATTTTAGGTTGAGGTCATCGCTCAACATTGTTCTTCTCAACGACTAGGTACGAGGAAAATTATTCTCTCCAATTCCCTAAAGCTCGGCAATGCGACAGTGCTAGGTGGAGATGTTGCCATGTGGCAGCTCAGACATCCAATGGTCCGAGCTCATTGACTATGTTGAGCTTGGACTGTCCGAGCTGCCACATGTCATCATCCCCACCTAGCACTGCCGCACAGCCGAGCTTTTGGGAATTGGATGGATAGAATCTTTAAATATTAGAGATGTTTGTCACAAACTCACAATATACAACCATGCAGGGGAGGGGAGTGCCATTTAAACAAAGTACATGGAAGGGGAGTGTAATTTTATCTTAAAAGTAACAAGTAAAACGCTAAAAGCTCCTTGCTTTGCCGTTTCATTTTAACAAGGGAAATAAAGAAAAAAAAAAGGATCACGAAGCAAAGTCTCGTGATCAAACCTTCGCCACTGCATAATTTCTTGGAGCCACCAGCCTGAGGCTAACTAGGGCCCAGAAGCTCCCGGTTCGTGCGTGGCATGGGGGTCAGGGTAAGCTTAAGCCGTTTTCGTACTAAGCTTCAAGGGGATACGTTTGTCCATATATAAGATGCTGAGGTATTTTTGTCAATACAGATAATGCTGTGGGTTTTATCGGTGTAAAATAGCTGTATATCTATCTAGTTAATCATTTTATTTCTGCTTTTTTCCATCTGAGGTTTTTATTTCTCAAGGATTTAATAGTCTCTCAGCCTCTCTACAACACCTCTACAGTCTCCATTTTAGTGGTTCTTCTGAAATATATCTCTTCAGATTCTATCATCTCAAGAGGATTCGTTTTGAGATATTCGATCGCTTGATCGCCGGTAGCTGCAAATCTGTTTGCGAAATTTTCGGTGTTAAGAGGTCTATAAAAGGATCCCGCATTAACGCTTCGGTGCTTCCTGCGCGACACGATGCGGATTGGTTAGGGTTTATGTGTCTCTTCGCATCCCGTGATTAAATTTTCTGAAAATGCCGGAGATTGTAAGTTTTCCGCGGATTGTTAGCATTTCTGGTAGCTCGTCATATTGCATTGGAATATTTTCTTGAAGCAACCAAACGATGGTATTGCAAGAAAAGATGAGGGTCTATAGTTTTTTCGGGTTTTGAGCTTTGTCTGGTGTGTTCTTGGCGGATTTTATTCAAGGGATGGCATTTCTGATGGAGTATCCAGTGTTTTGGTGGATATAGAAGTTGGCAGTTTGTTCAGCTGAGTAATATAGGGGAAATTCATTCAATAAAAGCTCAAGACTGCTGCCATTGCTCGAGTATTGGAATTTCGTTACAGCTTTTTAGTGTTGAAGTCTTAAATCTGGTATTTCTTCGGCGAAGATCAGGTACTTGTTTGGATTCTTTTTGTGTTTTTCTTCTCTGGTACATCGGTTCCACGATCTTTTCCAAGAAAACCAAAGATCTGCTACTGTAATTAGACATTGTGGTCTTTCCACCTGTTCGAAGAATCCTAGAATTATTGGTAGCCACTCTGTTTTCGTCCCCGGGAGAAACGCTGAAATAGTTTGTCTTGTTGAGCGATGAAATGCTGGACTGATACAGGTGGGCTGCTTTTCTCTGTGTCCTCTGTAAGTCTCTTTACAAGGATTCTCTAAGGCGGCTGGGTGGGAGGAAGGGATTTCGACACTTCCTTGCTCTAGATCTGAGAACATATTCTTGTTGCGTTCCTTGGACTTCAGACCTCTGCAGCGGTTCCCACCTTGTTTTGTGTGATTTTTAGTTTTGGCTTGATTGCTACGGTAGTTAGGAAGCATTGATGGGGCTTCTTGGAAGTCTCGCAATGCTTCTCACTTTTCTCTGGATCCTGTGGTCGCCGGGACTTAGAGCTCAATTGTCCGGAGCTTCAAGCGACCGAGCAAGATCATTGGATGCACTTCTGCAAGATTATGCTTACAAAGCTTTCGTTCGGCCAAGAACCGGCATCCCATACGAAGGAAGGCCCCCCTCGAATTTAACTGGGATTACAATTACTGTAATGAGGCTTAGGAGCGGAAGCTTAAGAAAGAGAGGTGTTGCAAATTACAAGGAATTCGTGATCCCAACTGGAGTTGTAGTGCGACCTTATGTAGAGAGGCTTGCTCTGGTTTACCAGAACATGGGCAACTGGTCGACGGTTTACTATCCATTACCTGGTTACAATTACTTAGCTCCAGTTGTGGGTCTTCTTGGCTACAACGCTTCCAATTTATCTGCAACCAATTTACCGGATTTGGACGTTAGGGCGTCCGAACAGCCCATCTCTATCAGGTTCTCTGAAGTGAAATTGGTTGGTGGCAGTTCAACTGCAAGATGCGTGACATTTGATCTACAGGGCATGACGAAATTCAGCAATGTTTCGTCTGGGAATGTCTGTTCGACAGTTGAGCAAGGCCATTTTGCCATTGTAATCGAGTCTCCAGCGCCTTCTCCAGCGCCTGTGCTACCGCCAACCCCAACTGCTCCTTCAAAGAAGGGTGGGAAGAACGAGAAGAAGGTGTTGATCATTGCAGGTTCTGTGATTGGTGGGCTCGTGGTGTTGATTCTGTTGGCGCTATTGATACTGTGGATTCGAAGATTCAAACACAGGAAGAAGATGCGACGGATGGAGAGGGCGGCGGAGGTGGGGGAATCGCTGCAGTTGGCCTCTGTAGGCAACATAAGGGCTCCGGTGGCGATGGGTACCCGGACACAACCTATGCTGGAGACTGAATATGTGCCTTAGGTTTTTGGCATTTTGTACAAGGTACCCTATACTCTTCTATTCATATTCAGCTCAAAGCTCCTAAACTCAATTCATCTGTTCAGAAAGTATCGATTCTTGTTTCATCCATGCGTTTGTCCAGAAATATACTTCTTTGATTCATTTTTAGCCTCTTAGGGGAGGGGGGTTTGTTCCTGTTTTCCGGCCATTTTTTTTTCTCCCCTATGGTTTTCTATTGTTGTATGTTGGTTTGTAATTCCTTTTCCTGTGGGGTTTATCTAGACAAGATGTTAGTCATTTGGGAATTTGTGATCTGATAGAGGCAAAAGAGTTCGTCAAGGATCATTGTTACATTGTATATTTTCTGATGGCATGCCAAATGGTACAACCGTCCATTCAGTTCTGCAGTCGAGAAAACTTTTTTCTTACCACCAATTCAGAAAGATTTGATCTTCCATCAAAATTGAGGAAAGAGAGGGAGGGGGAGAGAGAGAGAGCACAACGCCCATTGTCCCATAAAAACCAAAAAGGGGTATGCTGGGGAGAAAAGTACTTGAAACGGTCGGTCGTTTACACCATTTGAGCTATATGAGAAAAATGTTTTAGCAAGAGTGTCCAAACTCTGAACCATGGTTTGGGGTATGGGATCGGAGTGACCGATTTTGATCGGATCGGTATCGGATGAGATTGATCCTGATACCGATCCGATCCAGCTGTATGGATAGAGGTAAAAATATAAAAGAATTAGGTTTTTTTATAAAAAAACAAAGACAAAAGTGTCATATTTGTCCGAGTTTAAGTGATTCAGCCGATACCGAGATCACGAACTATGCCTTGAATTCACCGATTAAACCGACCAGAAAAGATCGAAAAGCTAGCCTATATACATTTTATGATTTCGCTTTTCTACTTGCCTCACAGTCACGACTCGCGACCTCTCTCCCTCTTTGGACTCTTCCAATTGCTTCTGTGAAGTCCGTCACCGCATTCTCTTCAACAATTTCAAGTTTTGATTGTATCCCAAATGATTGCATTCGTAATTGACGGGACAAATGCCGGCTACACTGCGATCAAGCCATGGGGAAATGCATAATCGTTGGTGGTTTAGCTTTGTAGATTGTCACATGCCATATACGGGGAAATGCATAATCGTTGGTGGTTTAGCTTTGTAAACTGTCACATGCCATTTACGTTTTGGCATGGTTCAATGACAATTTGACCATCTAAAAAAATAGATTCTACAACTGTGAGCACCTGAAGAAAAAGTTTAGGAACTATTTGATAGCTTTTTTTTTGTATTTCTTAAGGGAGAGAGTTAAGCACATTGCCTGCATGTGGTAAGTTAGCAGGCGACATGGGGTATGAGACGAGACATCATACAGGTGGGAAGGGGTCATTTCAATGGAGGAGAAGAGAGATTAACACAGCGGTGATTAACACAGCGGGGGTGACTTGCGGTACTCTCCATTTCCTTTTTTTATTATATATTAATATATTTCAGGGGGCATGATTAATCAACTGTACTGAATGAAGGCAGAAGCTTCTGGAAATTGGATAGGATGACAATTGAGAATTCTGCTTGTAACCACAGGAACCTAGGCTAGCTGTTAGCATCATTTGTTCCTCCTCGAATCAGCTAATCATAGGGAATTCAGCTAATCATATTTTTATTCATTAAATTTGAATGAATTTCGATGTATTTTTTATTGTTTCTATTGTGCAAGAATTTTTGCCGGAGAAATTCCCTGCTGTAAACACAGTTCTTTAGCTAGTAAAGAACATTGAAAGAAATTGGGAATGACAGAGAAAAGACAGAGAATAGACAATGGAGTAAAATATTATCTTTATTGATTATTGAATACAATCTAATCATGAATGTCCTCATATGAGGGGTTCGCCCTGAATTTATATAGATGGGTTGGAACTAAAATACCCCATTCTTCATTAGTAGTGGTCTTCCTTAGTAGCATGGTTTTTCGGTCCTCTCATTCTTGATGTGGTCCTCCCTTCAATTCCGGAATTCTCGGTCCACATGGGATTTTCTAAGGGTGGTTCCATAACCGCCATGGTGGGGGTTAGTTTCATAACCATCGAGCACGTGGAATTTTCCAAGCGTGCGCCCAAGTTGCATTTCTTTGTAAGTCCACGTGTACGGTCATGATTTGAAGCAGAAATTATGGTGTATCATTTGCCCCTACTCCCTTCACCTCGGTTGAGGTGTAGGGAGTAATTTATCATTGTGGGACCTTGACTATGTCGCCGAGAGCTCGGGTGGCTGCATTGAGTTTAACTTAAGACAATGCCAAGCTTGGTGGGAGATAATTCTTCTTCTGTGGGACATTTTTACCCTTCATTAGGTACTCATTCATGCGCCGCCACTTGCTACTTGTGAGCACATGGGAGCGAAATATCTGTTGCCTTTTGCGCCTTTTGAGGGGAAATCGATGGGATGTTATAAAGTTTAATTTTTGAACTTCCTTACTTTCCCGGTGTTCTTTGATGATGACGTTCTTTCTTTGAAGTCTAGGTTCTTTCCTCTCCCCGTCATCTGATCCGTTGAAAATAATCGTGCATTTGGATCTAACTGGAGTTTATGAATGTGTCCCCAAGGGTATAAAGTGCTTCAATCTTCGTTAATTTTTCCATCTCATTGTCTTCAAGTTTCTCTATCAAAGATATTCTTCAAGTTCTGCTCTAGCGTCATTCTTCGCCTTCCTATCTTCTCCAACCGTAATCTTCTTTGTTTTCAAGTAAGTGCTTTTTTCTCTTCTTCCTCTTCACTATCTGCAGTTCTTTTCTCTTCCTTTTACATCTACTTTGGAGAAATGGGGAAAATCAAGAGAAATCCTTCACCTAGGGAGGACATAGAAGTGGAATCTCTATTGGATGAGGGTGAGCGATTATATCATGGGGTTACCTAAGAAAAGGGTAAGAGAATTTCTTCTCAATCGCCTCTAATTGGAGGTATAGACTTTAGGGTTTCAGCATTTGTCCCTAGAAGTTCTATTGGCGCGCTGGCCAGCACTTCTAGTCTTGATTCCATGAAACAACTTGGAAGGAAAGGTTATCGAGTTCGTCAACTGCAATTGGATCCTACCATTGGTAAAGGGGTTGACGAGATCTCCTCTGTCCTATCTGAACATAACCTTTTGGAAATCCGAAATGTCTACGCGATTCCAGAGGAAATTGTTCTGAGAGTTCCTTCTCCTGAAGATAGATTGAACCAGCCCCGACCTGAGGAGGTGGGACTCATCCTTGATGCTTTCGAAGGTAGTCTTCAATATCCCCTCTCCCCATTTGCGGGGCGGCTCCTTAGACATTATAAGATAGCCCCCAGTCAATTGGTCCCCAATGGTTGGAGATGTATGGGAGCCTTTTTTATGAAGTGTTTCCGGCTAGGGAGGCTTGCTTCTCTTGCGTTGTTCATTAAATGTTTCACCTTGAATCAGAGTAGTGTTCACCCCGGGTGGTATTATTTTCGCCAACGTAGTGGTATACCCATAGTAGATTCTTTACCATCATCCAATCATGGTTGGAAGCAGAGATTTTTTAGGGCAGTCCATGCAGGGCCTGAGTATCCCATCGCGTGGGGTTATCCTGATACTACGATCGGGAATAAAATTCCACGATTGGACTCCGTGGATCAGGTGACTCTGGAGAAGCTGACATCAGATAAGGGTCGTATCAGGGGAGAAGCCATTGATGTACAGGATATGGGCGAGTTGGAACGGGGTGAGCATCTCGGGAGCTCCTCCCCAAGGTGTTTATGTTATAATTTTTTTTTTTGTCTCATATGTTTCCTTTGTTGGTTGCAGTGGAATTCAACTTGGACTCTCTCACATCGTTTATAGAGAAGGAAGATCTTCAGATTGCGGGGGATAAAGTTTTGGCGCCCCCGAATAAGCGTAAGAAGAGAAAGGCACCCTCTATCGAGCTAGGCAAGGATTCCATGAAGAAGGGGTCACTCAAGCCTCCTCCGGTACCGTCCCAAAGCACTGAAGTCGTGGGAATTTCCTCGTGTAAAGAGAAGAGTCCTGATTTGAGCTTGGCTTCTCAGGAAGGGGGGGGTCCTCCATGGTCCCAAAAGACCTTGTTCCCCCTACTGGCACCAAAAAGGATAAGGGCAAAGGGAAAGCCACTCTCGAAGTGTTTGTTCCCCAATGGTCCGTTACTAAGGATCAGAGGGTAATTGGTGACGTTGTGGCGGCCGAAGATATGGCCCTGAATTGCGTTGCCCCAGCAGATCAGGTTTGGCTTTCCGAGATGTCTGATGATGTTTTGGAAAAGTCCGCTCTTGCCCGGGGCTATGAGGTGACTTTCTTTCCTCCGTGGATATCTTCACTTATTCTTTCCTGCTCACTGACATGGTTTTCACTCTTTTTTAGATCTTGGCCTTCGCTTCAGAATTGGTAGAGTGAAGGAGGAAGATTACCGAGGTGTACCAGAGCTCCGAGGAGGAAACGAGGGAAGTGAAGAAGGCTATTAAGTATTATGAGGAAGAGTTTCCTCGTCTGAAGAGTGAATTGGCCAATCTGAGGGCTGAGAAAGAGTCTACTGAAAAGGCATTGTCGGAAGAAGGCTGAGGAGGAGGTCCGATCTTCTAAGACTTCTTATAAGAATATCAAAAAGAAGTTGAGCGAGAAGAACCAGTCGCTCGGTTAGGTGCAGGCTAAGATAGTTAACCTGAAAGCTTAGGTTCAGGAAGCGGGGAACAGGGCCCTTAATGATTATCTTAATTATGAGGCTTGCAAAACCCATCATATGTTGACAGCTTCTATGACCATGCTGAAGACGGCTTACTCCATCTGGTTTCGAGTGAAAAAGAGGCATCTAGATTTTGACTTCAAGGGGATATCCGAAGTGGAGTATATGCTTGACCGGCTGAAGTCGGGTGCTTACAAACCTGCCTCTTCGGTTGGGAAATTGGACACCCCTCGCCCCTCTACATTTGTGATTCCTTAAGTGCCTTCTGATGAGGCAGGGGGGCCTAGTTATGGGGTCAGTCTCGATAGAACTGCTGTTACTGGACCGCAGCAAGCTGTGCCTTCTATCTCCCCTGAAACTGCTCCTGAGGAAAACGAAGGGCAGAATGTTGAGAAGAATACTGAGCAAGGAAGGGATCAGGGAGAAGAGAATCCTCTTCCTACCCCATCGAGCACACCAACTACCCTCGCGAGCCCTGGAGATGCTGTAGATGCCTCTACAGTTTAATTTTTCTATTCTGCCAGATACTTTTGTGTTTTGTACTATTTGTCGTTGTTTTTTTTTTTTGGTAATCCAACGCATGCTAGTCAATGAACAATGGTCATAGGCCTTCTTTGCTATTTTGGATTTTTGTCTTGTTGCACATCCGATTATGACTCCCTACCACTTTTTGCCTAGGAACATCCTCCCTTGGGCAATGTCGTAGCTCAAGAAGCTTCAGAGCGAGAGAAGGAATTGCAATCTCGGATATTGGCATACGGCAGGGCTAATGCCATACTGCGCAGGCGAAATTGTCAGTTGGAAGCAGAATTGGAAGATTATAAGTCACTTGAGCGTTGGGAGAAAGATCTGCTAGCTAGGCTAGAGTTTGCTCGGGACATCGTGGATAACGTTAGCGACTACCTTTGGGCTGAGAGATACGCTGCAGCAAATCTTACAATCAATCACGTGGTTGACTCACCTGTCTTCAAGCGTTTCTGTGAGGACAAGGCTTTGGAAGGTGCTCAGCGTCTGTATAATCGAGTGAGGGAGGTTGCCCCTTATTTTAATTGGGGCAAGATGAGACTGGGTTTTAATCCTCGTGTTCCAGCACGGGAGGTTGTGCTTGACCCGTTGTCCCTATCCATACCTTTCTTTCCTCCTCCCAAAATGTTCCGGGGCCTTTGCCCCCTAATCCTCCTCGTCCCGAGCTCAAACATTTGAAACTGTGATTATTGTATCTCGGATGATGATTGTCTCCCCCATAATGTATATGACGTGTGTTATTTCAGACTCATGATTTATGGAATCTTCCCCAACCCGATTTCTCTTTTGTCAAATCCTTGTTGGTTTTTTATAATGCTTGTCTTTTTTCTGGCGCAAATTTCAATTACGATGCGAATCTTCTTTTCAGAGATTTTTGTGGATTTCCAATGCTGACATTTATTGCTTCCTTGTTTGACTGACGTTCCATATACTTTAGCATTAATGGGGCTGGTGAAGAAATTGAATTGTCGTCCAGGTAACTGCACCACTTCAAGTTTTTGGAGGAACATTAGTCCACTAGGGTTGAAACACGTGGCTCTGGGTGTAACTTCCCAGTAAGTGTGGTAGTTGTCCCTTTAATGTTCTTTTTTGCCTTTGAACCGTCATTTTACCCTATAAATAGGGCTAGCACCTTTCATACTTCTACTCCTCAAGGAGAAATGGATTCTTCTGTATTGTCTTTTCGTTGTTGTTACGTAGGGAGTTTGCGCTTCTCATGGTGTTTTGGTTGCCACTGTTTTGCCCTATTTAAGGGTTTCAAGTTTCTGAAGATTAATCTTCTCAGAAGTACCATTTTCAGCTTCAATCTTCAATCGACATTTCTCTTCACAACTTCGATCCTCAATCGACACGCAGTGTCTTTTGGGTTGACTGGCTGTGATGACGCCTCTTTAGGTGCCTTCCCTTTGCCAACTCTTTGGAGAAGGAAGGTTACATCAAAGGGGTGGAGAATCTTTAGGAGGCTGCTCCCTGCCGGCTTCACTGTTAACATATTTGGCAGGCAGTGGTGTGGATCTGTCAATGCGTTGGTAAACCCAAAAGCCATTGTTTCTCCAAGGATTTTTTGGGCTCCTCTCTTTCTGTGGTATGAGAGGAGTAGTAATAGGGCTATTTTGGTGCTTTAGCACGTTGATGGTGAATCCCATTTGGCAAAGTAGTCATCTGTTGATTCTCAGGGTTGCTATGGAATAGGTGGTTTTACTTCATCATGGTCGAGCTGGGTATCGATCATTGTGTCAATGCTACTCCTATCTCACACTTCTCCATCCTCGGCTCATAGTTTTCATCGGTCTTCTTTTGCTCGGGAGCGCTAAGTTGGCTTTCTCCTAGCGGTGTGGTTGGCCAATTAGTTTGCCACGTTTTCTCCTTATGGAAGACTTGTTCTGAAACTGAGCATAGCTTCATCGTAGTACTTGTGAACCTTATCGTGTGCTTGTATTTGAGAAATGTAATTGCTTTGTAAGCTTGTACTTACATACTTGTATCAGTATACTGAATAGTTAATAAAAGAATCTTATTATCCGAGCAATCTTCTTGGTATATTTTCATCTTTCTATATGCGCAGTCTGGTATTCTTGTAGAATATTTTCTTCTGTAATCTTGTGATTGCTTCCTTTCATTTACGGAATCCTCCTCATAGTATAACTCGTCGTTATGTCCAGTTGACCATCATCTTTGCCTTGGGGAGACGCCCCTATGGTGCAAATCACCATTATGGTTGGATGACCATCATTTTTGCCTTGGGGAGACGCCCCTATGGTGCAAATCACCATTATGGTTGGGTGACCATCATTTTCTTTGGGGAAACGCCCCTATGGTGCAACTCACCATTATGATCGGTTGACCATCATCTTTGATTGAGGAAACGCCTCTATGGTGCAACTCACCATTATGGTCGGATGACCATCATCTTTGATTGAGGAAATGCCTCTATTGTGCAACTCACCATTATGGTCGAGTGACCATCATCTTTGATTGAGGAAACGCCTCTATGGTGCAACTCACCATTATGGTCGGGTGACCATCATCTTTAATTGAGGAAATGCCTCTATGGTGCAACTCACCATTATGGTCGGGTGACCATCATCTTTACCATTATGGTCGGGTGACCATCATCTTTGGTTGAGGAAACGCCTCTATGGTGCAACTCACCCTTATGTTAGTTGCTGGCACATTCTTAACAAAAACAATAATATCCATAGAGAATTCTAATGCTTGGCTTCAACTTTATTGATTAATCATTGATTTTCCACAAATGGCACATTTGGAGTTCAAACAACTAACAACTTTGGAATTTAATGTTGGAATTCTAACAACTGAGTACTACTAGAATTCAAACAACTGGGAACTGACCTTTATTGATAAAATTTTTGCAAGTTCTCTGCATTCCAGGATCGTGGTATGGGTGCCCCCTGCAGGGTCTCCAAATGGTATGCTCCTGGGGCTACTTGCTTGGAGATTCTGTATAGTCCTTCCCAGTTGGGTGATAACTTCCCTATGGATCTCGGGTCTGAGGCTTCTACCTTGCGCAGGACCAGCTCTCCCTGGTAGAACCTTCTAGCTTTTAACTTGGTGTTGTAGTGACGTGTTTTCTGCTGTTGGTGGACTGCATTCCTTACCTAAGCTGTTTCTCTGATTTCTTCCAATAGATCTAAGTTTATCCTAAGCTCCTCATCGTTATCCTCGGGATTATAGAGTTGTACCCTCAGTGAGATTTCTCCTCTCTCCACTGGGAGTACTGCTTCTATTCCATATGCCAGCATAAAGGGGGTTTCGTCACTTGCCAACCTCATGGTTGTCCGATATGCCCATAGAATGTTAGGCAGTTCTTCCACCCACAATCCTTTGGCTGTTTCCATTTTTTTCTTGATTCCATCTAATAGAATTTTGTTCATTACTTCTACCAGCCCATTGGATTGAGGATGGGCTACTGAAGTCTTCCTTAGCTGAATTTTGTACTGATCACTAAATTCTTTGAACTTTTGCTCAAACTGCTTTCCATTTTCAGTAATTAGGGTTCTCGGGATTCCATACCTGTATATAACTGAGTGTAGGAAGAATTTTTAGACTTTTGCTGCAATGATGGTTGCCAATGCTTCTACTTCTACCCATTTGGTGAAATAGTCAACGACCACAACTACGAATTGCTTGCTTCTAGACGCTTTGGGAAAAGGTCCCAATATGTCCATTCCCCATTGGACAAAGGGTAAGGGACTGGAAATTGAAGTGAGCTCGGTTGTAGGTTGACGGGTGATGGGTGCAAACATCTGACATTTTAGGCATTTGCAGACAAAACTCAGTGCTTCTTTGTGAAGATATGGCCAAAAGTATCCCTGTCTAATGATTTTATGGGCCAGTGCTGTGCCCCCCAAGTGTTGTCCATAAATGCCTATATGTATCTCCCGGAGTACATACTCTGCTTCAGACAGTTGGAGACATTTCAAATAAGGCATTGCAAATGCCTTTTTATATAGTGTTCCCCCTATCATTGTATATCGGGCGGCCCTCATCCTGACCTTCTTTGCTTCTTCTTTATCGGTGGGCAGTATGCCCTCCTGGAGGTAATTAACTAAAGGGTCCATCCAGCAAAGCTCCACTTCGATTGGCAATACTTGCTCGGATTGTTCTATGCTCGGAGTACTGAGCACATCGAGGTACACTGTTCTACTCAGTTCTTGAAAATCTGAGGTTGCCAATTTCAAGAGGGCATCTGCGGAGGCATTTTGCGTCCGAGGTACCTGATGTATCTCAAAATGGTTAAAACTTGTGATCAGGTCCTGTACTCTTCTCAGGTATTGGGCCATCCGAGATTCTTTGGCTTCATACTCCCCTTTAACTTGATTAACTATCAGCTGAGAATCACTGTGGACGGTAATACACTTTACCATTAGGCTATATGCCAGTTTCAAGCCTGCAATCAAAGCTTCATATTCGGCTCCATTATTAGTGGCCTGAAAGTCGAACCTCAGTGCGCATTGTACAGTAAACCCTCCAGGGCTGGTAAGTATCAATCCTGCCCCACATCCTTGCGCGCTGGATGAACCATCTACGTACAGTGTCCATTCTTCTGTTATCTCTTTAGTCTGAACGGTGGAATGGATTTCCTCTTCAGGAAGTGTACATTCTACCAAAAAATCCACCAAAGTCTGAGCCTTTATGGCAGTTCGGGGCTTGTAATGGATGTCGAATTCCCCCAACTCCACGCACCAAGCTACTAGTCTTCCTGAGTGGTCGGGTTTAGCTAGTAACTTCTTCA
The DNA here is from genome assembly GCF_018873765.1 of Telopea speciosissima. Lineage (NCBI taxonomy): Eukaryota > Viridiplantae > Streptophyta > Magnoliopsida > Proteales > Proteaceae > Telopea > Telopea speciosissima. Next base: position 34,218,542 of record NC_057917.1, on the reverse strand, counting down.
AAGGTTGGTTGGTGATTACTTCATTGGTGTAGGCTTGAAAATAGGGCCTTAATTTTCTAGCCGCCATAACCAACGCATAGGCGTATTTTTCCACATGACTATTCCTGGTTTCAGCAGCCAGGAGTACCTTACTGACATAATATATCAGTTTTTGAAACCGTCCGTCTCCTCAGACCAATACAGTGCTAACTGCTACTGTAGTGATGGCCAGGTATAACTGCAATGTGTCCCCTGGTTCTGGTTTTGACAAAAGAGGTGGCTGTGCCATATATCTTTTTAGCTCTGTGAAGGCTTTCTGGCATTCTTCGGTCCATTGGAAGGTGAGCTTGGTCCCTTTAGTTCTGCTCTCCTTTGCTCGGTTTTTGAGAGCCTTGAAAAAGGCAAACAGCGGTCTCCTGAGGTCGAGATAAACCTCCCGAGTGCTGCTATTCTTCCTGTAAGTTCCTGCAATTCCTTGATTCTTCCAGGCGGATTCATCTCAAGTATGGCCTTAATCTTTGCTGGATTTTCTTCGATCCCTCTTCTTGAGACCAGCTATCTTTCTATCTATCCCTGGCACATCAGCAGCAGACCAGGCGAACACGTCTGCATTGGTTTTCAGGAAGCTTATGAGGATGGTTTTTCTTTCGCCACTCAGGCCTGCGCCTATCTGGACGGTGCGCGCTGCGTCCCCTTCTAATATCTCCATGGGGACCAGCTCCTCGGCTGGCTCACTTCTTTCTTGCTCACCGATATCTCGGTTGTCATCCAAGTGGATCAGATGCATCTGTGGTTCCTTCCCTTTGGTTCTAAGGTATCCTTCATAGCAACGACGGGCTGCCACCTGGCTTCCTCGACACTCCCCCACCCCATGGTTAGTTGGGAATTTCATGACTAGGTGTGGGTTGAAACCACCGCCTGTAGTGTATTTAGCCCCGGCCGCCCCAATATTTCGTTGTGCGTGGAATTCACCTTTACCACCAGGAAGTTCATCATCACCGTAGAGAGTTTGGGTTCTGTCCCTACGGTAACCAGCAACTCAATCAATCCTTCTACCTGTACCGGGGCCCCATTGAAACCATATAGGGGCGACTCCACTCCTTTTAGCATCTCGGGTTTCAGGAGCATCTTCTCAAATGCATCATAGTACAGGATGTCCACTGAACTCCCATTGTCCACCAGGATCCTTCCCACTGTTCAGTTAGCAATGACCATCTTGATCACCAGGGCATCATCATGGGGAGATTGCATATCTGCCAAGTCGTCGTCAGTGAAGGTTATGTGATAATCAGTTCTCCTCTTTTTAACTGTGGCCTCGGCTTGAAGTACATTCCGAGGGTGCTGCTTTCGGGAATTCAAGGTTTCTCCTCCCATTCCAAGCCCGCCAAAATATGGTAGTTATCTCCCTTAAGGGCACATTCTCGGCATTGGGCTTACTTCGGGGAAGTTCTCCTTTATCAGTCCATAGGGGTGACCTTCGTTTTTCTTCTGGCTCCCAAGCACAATAATCTGACCTGCGCTCGTTTCCTTCTTTCTTGACGAATTGGCCCAAGCGCCCTCTCTAGATGAGAGCTTCTATCTCATCCTTCAACTGCCGGCACTCCTCGGTGTTGTGACCGTGGTCTTGATGAAAATGACAGTATTTGTTCTTATTGCGCTCATGCACCGGCTTGACCATCTTGGCCGGCCAACGTAGGGTCACTTGGTCTTTGATTTCATTCAAGATGTGTGCTCGGGTATGAGTCAGGGCCATATAGTCCGGCTCGGATTCCAGATCTGCAGCTTTGGGTACCCATGCTTTCCCATCATCTTTCTTTTTTCTACCCTCCTTGTCATCTCGGCTGCGTTTTGCGCCAACTTCTCGGGGGGTCTCCTCTCTCTCCTGTGCTTTCTTCTCGGTTTTATCTTCTTTCTCGGCCGTAAGAACTTCGGCCAAGTTGATATACTTTTCACATCTTGAGAATAGCTCATACATGTCTCCTAGTTCATCCATGATCAAGGACTTTTTTAACTCGACATCTCGAATTCCACTACGCAACGCCTGGAACTTCACTATGGGGTCCAAGTTTCGCACCTCCAGGGCTTCTTTATTGAATCTTGTAAGAAAACCTCTAATGGATTCATTGGGGCGCTGCTTTATGGCCAGTAGATTGGCTGCTATCTTCTTGTGGACTCTACTACTTACAAAGTGAGCCAAGAAGGCCCTGCCTAGATCTGTGAAATTGGAGAGAGACCGTGGAGGGAGCCTATTGAACCACTGTCGCGCCGCTCCCTTTAGGGTGGAGGGGAAGGCCCTACACATTATAGCGTCTAAAGCAGCTTGGAAGAACAAGAGGGACTTGAAAGTCTCCAGGTGATCCTCCGGATCCACGGTGCCTGCATATTGCTCCATGGTTGGCATCTTGAACCCTTTTGGGAGAGGCTTTTACCGAACCTCATCCATGAATGCCAAATCCGTAGTGAAGTGAAAGTTGTGAATCGGGGCTTGGTTCTTTCCCCTGAGGACTTCTAGAATTTGATCTTGGAATTCCAAGATTTTGTCGTTCGGAGCTTGCTCTACCTTCGTCATGTGCGAATCTTGATTCATGGAGTTCCCCGGCATCTCCTTGTTCCTTCGTCGGGAGTTGTTTGCATTGCTGTGATTCTCGCTATGCTCCGGGGAACGAGATCTATCTATGTTCGGCGGTGGAGGAGGAGGTATGGGGATCCCCTGTAAGAGACCACGCTGTATCTCCAGCATCTGCTCCATCTTGTCATCCTAGCGAGCCTGCATCGCATCGAATTGAACCACCGTTACGTAGCGTGGTGGATCCCCTGGGAGCCTTGGCTGAGACTCCTCCTAATGCGATGGGTCCTAGTCTTCTGGGATGAGATCTTCACCTCCTCGCCGAGAGGCAGTCGGATGGGGCAAGATTCCTCCCTGACCAGCAGTAGGAGGTCCTGGCAGGGGATTTGGTGCAGCGGTGGTGGCGGCTGATCGAGTGATCCTAGCCTGGTTTCGTGTGTTGGTCATAGTGGGATCTTTGTAGGTCTTTCTTCTCCGATTCCCACAGACGGCGCCAAATGTTGTGCAAGAATTTCTGCCGAAGAAATTCCCTACTGTAAACACAGTTCTTTAGCTAGTAAAGAACATTGAAAGAAATTGGGAATGACAGAGAAAAGACAATGGAGTAAAATATTCTCTTTATTGATTATTGAATACAATCTAATCATGAATGTCCTCATATGAGGGGTTCGCCCTGAATTTATATAGATGGGTTGGAACTAAAATACCCCATTCTTCATTAGTAGTGGTCTTCCTTAGCAGCACGGTTTTTCGGTACTCTCATTCTTGATGTAGTCCTCCCTTCAATTCCGGAATTCTCGGTCCAAGTGGGATTTTCTAAGGGTGGTTCCATAACCGCCATGGTGGGGGTTAGTTTCATAACCGTCGAGCACGTGGAATTTTCCAAGCATGCGTCCAAGTTGCATTTCTTTGTGAGTCCACGTGTACGGTCATGATTTGAAGTAGAAATTATGGTGTATCAGTTTCCATGCTCATAACCAATGTATTGTTACAATGCTTATAATCGTGTATGATAATTGATACATTTTCTATATATGTTGGGCAGGAGAAGTTGCCTACCTAGTCACATGGGCCTTGCACCAGCATGGCGGCCATGCCAATGAGAAAACCAGCCCTCAAGATCTTGTTGACAAGGAGTCCTCTCCTAGTTTAAGGTCTAGAATCCTTACTAAAAATAAAATAGAAATGACTTCATCCGAACTGATTCAATTCAAAAGTTAAGGTTGAGGTTTGTGTCAGGTTGCGATCTCGAGAAGATGTTAGACACCCCGGTTCACCTGGTAAAAACCGGACGTCTACCCTATGTTGCATGTTTTGGGTTGAGCCTGAATCGAAAATAACATAAATGCTATGAAATCAAACACAAAATCACAAAAGAGGGATGGATGACATACCTGGATCCAATTGTATCCTACATGGTTATTATACTGGAATTTAAGGCACATATGGCATCATGTAATGAGATACATCATATGCTAACATGTTGGTCATCATACATACACATGCTGAAAATTACAGAATTGCCATTCATAACATCCACGATATTGAAAATTTGCAATACAGGGTATACAGCATCAAAATTATGGGAAATTATGGCAATTAATGGCAAGCATTATGAACATGATATGCATGAAGGACAACATATATATCATCATGAATAATAAAAATAAACAAAGGTAAATTCATGAATGGAAAATTATGAAAATACCCTTGGTATTATTTTATCCTAACAGGGGTGTAACACATGAAAAAGAGAAGGGAGATGGACCTAAAACCCAAGTATGAAGAAAATCGATTAAAACAACGATGAAAACGAGATAAAAACATGAAAAGATCAAAGCATATTAAAAGAAATCGGATCAAAACATTTAAAAATGCTAAAAGCATTGAAACCTTCAATTACAGAAGAACAATGAGAAACTGTTCTAACCTCAATGAAAAATCGAGGAAAAAATATTAAACTAGCTCTAAAAAATAAGAAAAGGAGTAGAAATTCTCCTAACCTACTGGGGAAAAGAGAGCTGGATAGAGTTCATGAAAGAAACTAAACGGAAAAGCCATATAGATTTGCACAATACCGTTGCCACATTGAGGGCAGGAGACACTTGAGCTCAGAAGAAAAAAATTTTAAAATCGAAGAAAAATCAGAAAAATATGAAACAAAAACTAAAAGTAAGAAGATTCACCTGCCTACAAGTTTCATGAAGGGAGGAAAACTGTTTGAGTGGCCTAAACTCAAGTTAGAGAAGCTTCAAATCGGAACAAATACAACAACACAACTTAGGCTCCAAAGCACATCGCAATTGTATCGGACTTTGCCAAAGACTAATAGAATGTATCAAAATCTCTCTTAATTTGGTAGAATCCCTTAAAACGTGTAAGGGGTCCCCTATTTATAATGTGAAGGTCCCAAAATAGAGCAAGACATGGGTTCTCAACTTCCAATTGAAGAGGATCTTCTTACCATATGAAGAAGGGTTGATTTGGGCTTTGGATGGAAGGAATCGCTTCAATCCGCCAAAGGAAGGTTTCTAGGGTCTTGTGGAAGGTCTTTTGAGTCCTAAAAGGTGGGTAGGGGGTGCTAAGGTTGTGGGAGTGGGAATAAAATCAAATCCCAATCTAGGATGGAGTTCAAATGGTATTGTTTCTGGGAGAATGGAATTGGCTAAACTGCATTGGGTGCTGTTTTAGGACAAGATGAACTGGTCCTAATGTAGCATCAGGGAGTATTGTAGCCAGTTCTAAGCCTATTCCAGCTAAAGTCTGGGTCTATCTAAATGTGTCAAAACAATTGACCTTTATTTTTGAAAATCGTTTTGGTTGTTTTTAACCGTCATTCCATCATGGAAGTTGAGAACACTGCCTGGGGGCAAGGGGTACACTATGAACTATAATGAGGGAACCACTTCCATACATTAGGTATTCCAAGCTCATTTTCATCTAGGGCCACTCGAGGTGACAAAATGGGGTATCTACAGAATGCCCCTTTTTAACTGAGACTATGGAACAATTGAAAGTCAATGAAGTGATTACTTGAGCACATCATCTTTCAGTGAGCGAAAAACGATTCAATAACCTTGTTGAGGGGTACTAAGGTGAAAATCTTGTAAAAACATTTAAAAATTGTGTCTTAAAATAATCATGTCTAATCGATTACTTACCTAATGGCATAGCCAATGATAGTTCCTCTTAACCTATCAGTCTTGTAAAACTTTCTAAGAAATCCCGGCGTAGTGTCCTCTTGGACCTTGAACCAAAGGAGTTCTAAATAAAAAAAAAGTCTACATTTCTTAAAAATTTAGAGATAGTCCTCTTGAACCTTGTATCAAATAAGTCTTGAAGAAAGAGGTAGCAAAGTTTCTTGAAATCCTGGAGTAGTCCTCTTGGACCTTACACCAAACGAGTTTTGAAGAAGATAAATCGTGTATCATTTTTGTCTTTTTTGATAGATAGGGCAAGGGATACTTACCTGTGACTTAGGTGCTTCTTCTTACCGGGTCACTGTGCCATTTGCGAGCCGCTTTTGTATCACATTTCACAAATTTAACTTTCTTGCAAGGTTTGGTTGAACTGTGATTCACCATAATAATCTGATTAGACTTCCTGCCAATGGTAGGGGTAGCCCGGGATGCATATGCATCGCATGTGTGGGTGTGTTCAACCTCTTTTCACTTTTTCTTTTTTTTTTTCGTAAGAGACAGTGCGCACTAGCTGACTGGCACGAGGTGCCATCCATAGTGCATTTTATGTCATTTTGGCGGGGCAACGCTTTGGCTTCTGCAACTCATTTTGGAGTTTTTAAAGTGGACCCGAGCTACTTTGGTTCATTTTCTTCTTCTAATTCTTGCTTTGCTAGGTTTTTCCTCTGAAAACCTTCTTGGAATCCCTTGATTCAGGCTTTGATCTTAGGATTCTTGAAATTATTCTCTATTCTTGCGATTTTGAAACCCTAGGCATGGTTATGCTTGGGTTAGATCTTTTTAAGCCTCTGGAGTTCAGTTCTTAGGGGGGAAATCATTTGGTTTGATCTCTTTTAATCATCCCAAACCTCTCCTTGAGTTTTCTCTTTCTTTATTCTCTTTCATTTGGGCTTTTTTTTTTTATTCATATTCTTGCTTTATAAACCTCAAAACTTAGGGTTTTCTCCAGTTCGGGTTCTCTATGGCACCCAAGGATAAGGTCAAACGCCCTTACGTGGCTGAAGAGGTGCCTCCCAAGAGGCCGAATACATGTGGGAGCGGGATTTCTATCCCAGAGAGGGTCCCCGAGGCACCTTCTGTTCATGAGGACCCCTTAGCTAAGGATTCTTCCTCCTTAAATTCTAATGAATTCTATGGGGAAGCTCGTTGGAGTGACAACGAGTACAAGCGTGACATGCGTGCTCTGTGGTATCACGAGAAGCACCTGAAGAACACTGCCACCGATATTTGCAGGGCACAGTAAGTGGCATTTCTTGTTTTTTTTTTTTTTATATTTTCTTTTCTTGTCTTGATTGTTGATGTTCCATTGTATTTTGATTGTTTGTGTTTGATTTCTTGATTTGCACCAATGATTTGGTTTAATGTATGTATTTTTTATTTTGGCGCTTTCCCTTTTGTAGAAAATGATCCGTATTAAGAAATACAGGTCGACTGATTTGGTGTAGGAGTGGTACAACCAGTTGTACCCTCCTATCTAGGGGACAATCCGGAGATGGGGTTCGAGGACTTTGCATAGTTGGAAGCTCGCAATTATGATCCTGACCTATACTATGCTTTGGTGGAGAGGTGGTGGCTGTTGACCAACACTTTCCATTTACCTGCGGAGAGATGACTTGTCACACCCCCATCCCAATAAGGGATAAAATAATACAATATCTAGGGTATGACTAGGACGGCACGTGTCATCCTATAAAACCACCACCAGGACCACGATGTAGTGACTCGAATCACAGTCATCTCAATACAAAATCACATGTACATTAGAGTGTGGAAGAAAACACATTTACAATAAAAGCAAATGTAGAAACAAGAGTGCGGAAGCGTTTATCATCAATAAAAGAGGTTCAAAAGTCTGAGTAATAAGTGATACAATGTATATTACATTTTATCTCAAAAGATCAACTAAAAGCTCAAACAATAATAAACAAGGTTACAATAGTTTATACGATGGAAATGATGAAAACCAGAAGAAACAAAAGATAAGATTCTCGATCCAAGTGCCCCATTAGCACAACCATCAACAGCTACTTAGCATCACTGCCCAAAGTCACTGGCTACAAATCAGTGGCACCGAACAAGACATAACCAAAAGAAGGTGCCTCAAGCTCACCCATACATCAGCTGCAATCACATCTAAAAACGTTACACAAATAGGGGTAAGCTCCACTAAGCCTAGTGAGGGGATGGGGAATAAACAAGCAATAACACATAGTCCATAATGCATGAATTAATTAACATATTGCCACCTATCAATCAATCTAGGTCACTCGGTACTTGTTGTACTCGGGATACATCCCCAGCTCACTTTTGGTCATAGTCGTGATGTATCCTCAATTGCTACCTTGGAGCCCGCACCAGACATAGCCACGCAGAATACTACCTTGTGGCAAACCCGATAACCAATGAACACTCCTGACCTGGCCATGTCCGCTCCTCAAGTACACAGGGGGCCTTGGTTACCCAACTACCCAAACCCCTATTGGTAAGGGTTGTAGCAAGGGAAACATAACCCTAACCGCAATACTATATGAAACTATTGTGTTGAGAGGTATTTTTGGTGCATCAACGTCCCATACCATCTAGTACTCGGGTCCACTTTATAGGACCTTCCTCGGTGATTCGGTTAAAGGATTCTTCATAAGAAATGTAACCCTTTATGTCTAGTTTACAACACAACTTGAATCACATCTATACGATATCTATAGATAAAGTTAATGTCAAAACCAGAACACGATGGATTTGGATTTGGCCTTGCATCCGCCTGCACCCAAAACACGATTTTCTTCCCCAAAACTCAACCAACTAGACCAAGGTCATTAATGTCTCCAAGGCCTTGTAGGGATGGTTTCTAAAGTTCATTAGGGTCCTATTAACCCTAATGGGATAATGAATCAAGGCATCTATGGTCCATTCCCGATTACCCAACACTTGGGTTTTTCCCCCAAAACCAAAACCCTAGTACTAAAATAGGTAAATAGGAAGAGAGAGAGATGGAAAGAATGCTTACCAATGCAGGGATTAGGAGCCAAGGCTAGGTGACCCCCCTTATCTCTTTCCTTCTCTCCCTTTCTTCCATCCCCCCCCTCCTTATCTTTTTCCTTTGCTCCCTTTTTTCCCTTCCCCCTTCTCATCTTCTTCTTCTTCTTCCTCTCTTTTCTTCTTTTCTCTTCTTTCCCTTCTCCATGATTTGGTTTTTGGAGAAATGAGAAAGAGCTAAAGAGCTCAACCCCTTTTATAATTAAAAAGGACTTAAGGGCCTATTTAGTTGGGTCCCTTTAGGCTTAAAACTCTTTAAAGGCTAGGGTGGGTTATGTGGGCCCACCTACTTAAGCCCACATGGTTTGTAAAGTTAGGTATGGGGCCCATCATGCCCGAGAACACCAATGCAATGTCTAAGACATGAGGCAAGTGGATCCCACAAGAAACTTACTCCAAAATAGGTTTAACAACACAAGCGCTTGTAAGGCCAGGTGCAACAATAGTCTAGCAACCTCCCTTCATCTGACCGTGGAATAATGGCTTTTCACTCCATATTTGGCTTCGGGCTTTGGCCCGCACTTCAAGGACTTTAAGGGGGTATGTATACGTAACATCTAGGGTTAAAAGCTCACCCTTGGGTGGTATCATTAATCGTCAAGGCAAAATTGCATTCTTTTATCAAGCTTTCCCCTTGACTACCACGGTTCAAGGTCACAAGTGTTGACCATTGGCAGCATCGCCATACCTACCAATGAAAATTGAATTTAGCCCAGAAGAATTAGGGTGTATTTCGGGCATGGGTATAACATTCCCCCAACCTTATAAGAATTTCGTTCTTGAAATTTGACGTGCTTGGGGATCCGAATAGGTATGTATACTTCGACCGCCTTTTATCTTCTCGTCACCCAGACGCTCCTTTATCGGAGTGCTTATTCCACGATACCTTCACAATTAGATAGTATGGTAATGGAGATTATGCTCGTTGTACCCCAGAACCTTTTCATTGTCTAGTCCACAACAAGCTAATGTGGATCATGAGTCAGGACAAGTGTCTGGCCAGGAGTGTACTCTCTTGACACCGATACATTTAATACATCATAAATACCTATCAGTAATGGTGACAGTACCAACCTGTTCACTATGGCTCCAATCTTGTTGTTTCTCCTCTCGAATACCATCTAACGACTTCAGTAATGCTCCATCAGTAGTTTAGGCTTCTCTGATCCTCCCCACCAGTGTCTGTTGTACCACCAAGGTTGCCGATGACTCAACGGTACCTTCTATCAATAATTCAAAACCCCCTCTTTAATAATATCCATCCTTACATAGGTGGCCTGAAATATTCTGAATTCGATTGGTCTAAAATTCACCATATCTAAGGTCTCTGGGAGAATTAAACTTCGAACATATACCTCAAGAAATCAAAAGATTTGAATAACCCTCTTTATCTCTTCCACCTGTTATACTCTGATGGTTCGGTTGCAAGTTATAGGTCCATACTACTTTTGCTTACAAGACCTTTGCTATGAAGACTTTCACTTCTGATTCTCCAATACTGAACTCAACTTTAGAATGAATTAGAATATTAATGGAACCCCTGATATAGGGGACATTTGATAACCCATTACTCCACTCATACCTATTGTTGAGTAAAGTTTTGTAAAATCCTGCAGTTCTAGTTTCCATTTCTCTCGGCCACACAAAACCTCACAGCTAACACCCGACATAATACTTTACACCAATTAAACCATCGGATCTGAAATGTCCTATCCATTAGATTACACGTGTATATCCTTACCAAAACTCAACCACGTGTCTATGTAGCACGGAGGAAAAAGTACACCCTCGCTCTAATCTCTATACTATGAGAAACCCTTTAGTGAGTCCCTCACTGGTAACTAGTTACAACCAAAGGGACTCCATCTAACATCAATGGCCTACAAGAAACCCTTCAGTGTGTCAGAGTCATATTAGGATAGGGTCCTCTGGGAGACTTACTAGGGGCCTCGAACTCCTGTGAGGCCATAGGCCTCTTCCTAGACCCTTGTGTCCGAGGTGGCGATCAGGTTGACTCTGACGTGCATCGCTTGTAAATGGTGCAACAGGTATAGAGGAATCCTCTGGCATGGTCTGTGTCTGTTGTGCCGATTGGATTTATGCATTCACACTAGCCATGAATTCTTGTTGTTGTTCCCTCATGGCTGCCATCATATCCTTCACGTACTTTCCTTATTGTTGTTGAAAATTCTTAGCATATCATTCACTATGAAGATAACATCATCAGTAGTGAAGGGGGTTGAGTAGTAGGTGCAGGAGGTGGTACTTGTGCAGGAGGCACTGGTTGACTTTCTCTTTCCTCCATTACTGCCTAGAATTGGGCATTCAAGGATTACATGAAGGCCTGTTGTTCCTGTTGCATAGCCTGCAACATATTTCCTAGTATTTCCATCACATCTGTGCATTGTTTTGGGTAGGAGAGGTGGTTGGTGGGGCCATGTCCAAGGCATCTGCGACCTCTTCACGGGGAGGGGAGTGATTCCCACCTATGCGGGTGCGAACCATTTCCAATACCTACTCAAAATTTGAGTCTTCAGGCATTTTCCACAGAAATTCAAGGTAAGAGAGAAGACATAGAGTCGAGAGGAATTGGCCAATTAAGAAGCTACTAGTCTTGTCCTATGGGGGGTTAATTACCACCATTGTCTAGCATTTCTAAGTTGACTTAAGTGATGAGGATTCAGAAGTGTCAGAGTTGAACCATTCGATCAAAGCACGATTGGAAGGATGCAGGTTAGGATTGACGCCTATAGTGACAGGGAGGCAATTTGTTATACCCGCGCCCAAAATACACCATAATTTTTCAGGCTAAATTGAATGTTCATTGGTTGGTGTTGCGAGGCTGCCAACTGTCAATAGCTATGACCTTGGGCCGTGACAGTCAAGGTGAAAGTTTGAATTAAAGGATAGGAACCCTGTTTTGGTGAGAAATGAGACAACTCAAAGGTAAGCTTTTAACCCTAAAAGTTATGTATACAACCCCCTTGAAATCCTTGAAGTACAGGCTAAGACCCAGAGACTTTACTATTCTTGTTTAGCGCTTTCTGTAGGAGCGGATTTATGAACCGACCCACTGCTGACGAGTCCATTTGAAAGTCCATTCGTGCTATTAAGTCCTTTTGTAAACAGAACCTTATAGGACCCACTTACCCCGCGCTCCTGACCTCACCCCCATCTTTCCCTCACCTTGGTTAGTCAAGTTGATGGGACCACAAGGCCCAAACCATGTTTAAAAAAATAGTTTAAAGCATTTTGGACATTTGGGAACCTTAGCTAAATAGGCCCTAAGGCCCTTTTTAATTATAAAAAGGGTGAGCTCTTTGGCTCCTATTCATTTCTCATCCAAACCAAATCATGGAGAAGGAAAGAAGAGAAAAGAAGAGAAGAAGAAGAAGGGAAGGAGAAGGAGAAGAAGAGAAGAAGAAGAAGGAGAAGGGGGGAGGAGAGACTGCATCAGCTCCATTCACTCTTACCTGGGGAGTATTCTTCTCCCCCCTCTCTCTCTCTCTCTCTCTCTTTCGGCTGAACATGTATTGATTGCTCCAGCTACCTATGTTAGGGCCATTAATGGCTGACCTTGATACCTTGCTGATGAGAATACATAGCCTCTCATCCAACCTCATCTCTCCATTTTCTTACTTTGTTTTGTTTTTGAGGATTTCCACCTACGATCATAATGTTCCCTCTACCTAGGTAAGAGGCCATGGTTTAATGGCTTAAATGCTTCCATTTAGAGGTAGCTGAAGCCTATGGTTTCTCCATTTAATCCCTCATTCAAGTCTTAAGCCCATTGATGAGACCTTGACTTAGGAATCTAGGAGTAATGGGGAAAAACTCATGTTTGGGTTGGGTGATCGAGTAGGACCATAGGTGCCTTAATTCATTGTGCCATTAGGGTTAATAACCTTACCTACATGCCTTTGGAGCCATTAATGGCCTTGGAGATCGATTTGGATGAATTCTGGGCTGAAAACATGTGTTCAGTCTGCGAACGGACTCACGACTAGACCCACTTAAGTGGATCCGTTCATTGCTGATAGCTTGACCTCTACTCACTATTTTGACTATAACATGGTCTATACACATCATATCGACGCGATTCAAGTTGCATTATAAACTATACTGCTAGGGCTACATTTGTATAAAGAAACTATTGACCAATTAGAGTGTAAGGTCATATAAAGTAGGCCTAAACCTAGCTGATGTGCTTTGACAGCAAAGGTTAGAATTGGATCTGTTTACCCTAGTGACTTCAAACTTAGGGTTCCACTTGGAACCCAAGGTATGATCTTGGTAGGATGTTGGACCTCATTTTATGGTTGTGCTTTTCTAATTACAACCCCAAGAAACCCCCTTGAACCTCATTGTTGTCCTAGGCCCCCTAAGACCAATGGGTTGATGTTAATAACGTGGCCCTAGGAGACATTAAGGTACCCTCCCCTAAGCCCTTAAACTATAAAATCTATAAAGAATGGGTTGAGGAGGTAAAGACTTGAAAAACCTCTATTTTGCCTCAAACGGATTCACGATCGGACCCAGTTATTTGGAGTCTATTTAAGGATCCGTTCAATACAAAATGTCACTTTTTGAAGTTGTTGGTTGAACGGATTTACCAATGAACCCATAGGAGTGAGTTATGTTTGAAAATCCGTTTGCATTCTTTTGTTGTTTTATGAACTTAAACCTTGGGGACCCTTCATAGAGCTTCCTACACTTCCTAACATCTATGTTCATGCACTCTTAGGCTACTAACCTACTACAGGGAAACGTGTATCACGTCAATCGATAACAAACATTATGAGCGATATGTGAACTATTGGTGAGTGGATTTGGGTGACTTCTTGGGTTTGGATATATATCTATGATTATACATTACTATATTAAATTACATCATTATTATGTTCCATACTTGCATTCTATAATTTGATTTTGAGTAGTTATGAGTATTATAGTGGATTGTGTTTCATTGCTTATATTGGGTTACAGTGCCGGGGTATGCTAGCATCAGAACCCCTAGAATGTATGGATTACTATTGCATGTCATCTTGATCTATATGCGCTGTGTTGTGCTGGTACCCAGATGCTAGATGGATTGGGATGTTGATGCACCTGGAATGCCCTCGACATGATATGATTCATGTAGTATTACTGCGGTTAGGTTTTCACTCCCTATGCTACGACCCTTACCAATAGGGGTTTAGTAGTTGATTAATTAGGGCTCCCTGCTGCCTATGGGGGTGAAAGGCTAGGTCAGGGATGGTCCCTGGTCATCGAGGTATGCCTCTGGGTTGTATGGGGCTACAGTCACCGCAGGCCCATGATAACAATTAAGGTTTCACTGTGGTGATAATCTAAGTGACCCACGGTGTCTCCCGAGTTGTTACAGTAGCATATGCTTAGTGACTTAGATTTGTGTGTTAGGTGAAAAATATATTGATAATTACATACATCATGGACTATTTATGAATTGAGTGTTTATACATCCCCATTCCCTCGCTGGGCTCAATGGAGCTTACCCCCTTGTGTACACTCTTTTTAGATGTTGATGCAAATGAATGTTATTTTGTGAGTCTTGAGGTTCATCCTTCAGACTATGTCTCTATTGACACTAAGGACTCGAAGGCTGTGACAGGAGAGTATGGCGATGGATGTCCTTGTGAAGACTATACCTACGGGGGACCCTGAGTTGGAACTTGATCCCTTTTTGTTTCTCTTAGGGCCTTGTGCCTTTGTATAAACACTTCACTGTTACACACACACACACACACACATATATATATATATATATATATATAAAAATTTTTTTGAGTAGTTATGTAAAGCTCAGTTAAATTAATTGTTTAAAACTTTATTTTGTATCACCTAGCCAATTGAACATGCCGTAACTACTGTTAAACGCTTCTGCAAACCTTAATCTCATTTTGGAAATGTAATATTTCCTTGTTTTCTGCACTCTGATATTTATGTGATGTTTATATTAGTTTAGACTGTGATTCAGGACACTACATTTATGATCCTAGTGGCATTGTGGGATGACATGTGTCATCCTAGTCATTCTCTTTTATTGTATTTTATTACTTATTGGGATATGGGTGTGACACAATTTCCCCCAGAGGAGGGTTGCAAGGCAGAAGCCCCACCTAAATAGGCTACAAATGGCATATCTTTATTTGTTGACCCTACTAAAGGTGTTGATGTGGACATGATCATGGAGACTATTGGGCAGTTGGGCACCAATATGGCATAATCGCAATCATAGTTATATAATGCAAGTATGAAGATATGCATAATACATGCCATACATAGCATGTTATAGTGCAAAAACATTCCCAAAAGAATTCAAATCCACACCCCACTCATCGAATGTTCGTTTATCAAGATTTGTATTCGCGTTTTGATTCCCATTTAGGTTAACTTTCCGAATGAGTAGTGATGCCTAGGGAGATGTGCAAGAGTGTTAGAAGTAGTGGAGAAGGTCCCAAAGGAAGCCCCTTATTTTTCTAAGGCTGCAGGCCTTTTAAATAGGAACGAATGCATGGGTAGTTTCTAGCATAACTTGGATCCGCTCAAGCATGCCTTTCCTGGTGACAGTAGGTTCGGGGGTGGTTTGAAGCAGGACTTGCATCCACCCTTGCATCCAATCGAGGTAAGACCCAAATTTTAAAGGGTTTCACCTCCCCATTCCATTCTACTTGAGTTTTCAAGCCTTATCGGCTAGGGGAGGGTGTCCTAGGGTCCACTTGGGCCTGATTACCATATTCAATTCATTGGTGTTAGGGGGCTTAAGGGATTAAATCCCCAAAGGCCAAATTCTAGGGCTTTGGGTAAATGAGACCCTAGGTCAACAACTAGGGTTGGAAGGAGGGGTCTTAGGGTTGTACTTAGAGGGCAAGGCATCACAAATGACGTCCAACACATAACTAAGAGCATACCTTGGGTTCCAAGTGGAACCCTAGATCTAACTTTTAGTTTCAAAGACTCCCAACCCAAAACCTAGGGTGAAGAGGGGTTTAAGGGTATCAAGGGTAGACCTTGGCACCACAATAGGTCACTTAATTAGTATATTTAGAGGTCACTTTCAATTTTATATAACCACCAATAAAACCTTAAAAATTTTACTCAAACAACCACGAAGTAGGTGAGGTCACCAGGGTGTAACTCAAATTCCAACAATATTGTCAAAGGACAATAGCAGGGTTTGGGCTCACTTTAAAGGACCTTCTTGGTCAATTGAGTCAAAGGTTTCTTCATAATAAAAGTAGCCCTTTAAGTCTAGTTTACAACGCAACTTAAATCACATCAATACGATTTGTATAGACAATGTTATGGTCAAAACAGTGAGCAAAGGTCAAGTGCTTAACAATTCTGGGAGGGGGCGGATGCAAGGGCAGTTTTACATAGGATTTGCATCCAGCCGTGCATCCGCCCACACCCATAACACAATTTTCTTCCCCAAAACTTAGCCAACTTGATCCCTAAGGCTATTAATGGTTCCAAGGCCTTATAGGGATGGTTTCTAAAGTTTATTAGGGTCCTATTAACCTTAATGACACAATGAATCAAGGCATCTATGGTCCATACCCAATGACCCAACCCACACTTGGGTTTTTCCTCCAAAACCAAAATCCTAGTACTAAAATAGGGAATTGGGGAGGGAGAGATGGAAAGAGTGCTTACCAAAGGAGGGATTAGGAGCCAAGGCTAGGTGAGCCTCCTTGATCTCTTTCCTTCTCTACTTTTCCTTCTCTTTCTTTCGTTCTTTTCCTTCTTCTTTTGGCTTGGACTTGAAGAGGAGAGGAAGAGGTTAGCACACAAGGATGTGGATAGCAAGGGCTCCCTTTCTCCCCTCCCCCCTTCTCTTCTTCTTCTTCTTTTTTTTTTTGATAGGTAAGATGATATATTAACAAAAGAAAAAATAATGTAAAGAAAAAGGCATCCTTTAAGAACCTTTAAGAAAAGGAAAAGGATCCAAAATAAGATGGGACAGACCCCATCAAACAAAAGGAAAAGGAAACAACCCTACTCCTACCCATGATAGAAGATAGACAGATCAGCATTCCTCATTAATAGAACTTCCAACTCAGGGGGAAAATCTGTAGGCATCCAAATCAATTGCTACTTTTGTCATAAAGTCAGCTGGTTGGTTCTACTCCCTCCAAACATGAATGAATTCCTTATCCCTAGTCAACAAGCACATGTGTAAAATTTTGATTATAATCATCTTCATGTTCCACGACCCACCAATCTTCCCATTTAGAATATCAATCGCCAAAATAAAGTTTGATCTAATAGAAACATCTAGGTAGCCCTTCTCTATACCTAAAGAGAGACCTCTGAAAATAGCTAGTAGCTCCACACTCAAAACTAACAAATCCTCTCCTAAACCCATATAGGCTATGATGGGGTTACCTTTGAAATCCCGGAGTAAACCTCCATAGGCAGCTCTACTACCACAAAGGGATCCATCACAATGAAGAGCAATCATGTTGGACGGCAGAGGAAACCAAAAGCAAGTTTTTGGAACTTGGGAGATCCAATTAACTTGAACATTCTAACTCTCTGCCATAAAAGAATTACTAGGAATCTGAACACTAGTGAAAGCTTTCAAAGAACATCTTGCTTTGACAACATCCTGTATGGCAATTAGAAGTTGGTCTTTGGTTCTTGTTTTATTTCTAAAAATTCTGGAGTTCCTTTCTGACCACACCTACTGGATGGTTGCACAAAAAGTAAGCTTAATAATAACTCCCATCTTCCCACAGCCCCCTGAAGCATAATGAACCCAAATGGCTGCATCCACTACATTTCTTTGATGTCTCCCATGATTCGAACATAATGAGTAAATACTTTTCCAAATTTTAGAGTTAAAAGAGCATTCAAAAAATAAATGATTCTGACTTTCCAATCCCGCCAAACAAAAAATGCAATTTGGTTGAACCGGCATACCTCTACGAATAAGCATGTTGAAACTAGACCGCCTCACTCCAATCAATTTTTGTAGCCTTGGACCTAGTAATTTCCCAAGCAGATTTTGTAGTAAACACATCCATTGAGTTTCCAGTCCAAACCACAAGATCCTTAGAGTCATAAAGCCACTCCACCCTATGCAACTCCCTCTAGATATCAATGAGATTAAAAGAAGTTGAGGGTCTCGGGTACCAATCCCTATCTCTTATTATATCCTTAACCAGTGCACTACGAGAAGCAATGGAATAGGAGCCTGCATCATAACAGATTCTATTTGCAAACCTGTTTAATAAAAATCCAAGAGGGTGTCAATTATCCAGCCATAATTTTGTTGATTCTCTAACTCCAATGAGAGTTCTAATATGGGGGAAAACCTTATCTCTATATTTTAAAATATTCCTCCAAACCCAAGAGGAGTTCTGGCTAATTTTTACTATCCAAATAGAATCCTTTTTGAGATATCTATTATAGATCCAGTTCACCCAAAGTCTATCTTTCTTTGAAACTATCCACCAAATTGCTTCATAATACCGGCTACATTCATCTCCTTGATGCGTTTAACACCTAAGCCTCCTTCTCTTCTTCTTCTTCTTTTCGCTTCTTTCCCTTCTCCACGATTTGGTTTTTGGAGAAATGATAAAGAGCAAAAGATCTCAACCCCTTTAATAATTAAAAGGACCTAAGGGCCTGTTGGGTTGGGCCGTACCTTTAGGCTTAAAACTCTTTAAAGGCTAGGACGGGCTATGTGGACCTACCTTCTTGACCCCACATGGTTTGTAAAGTTAGGGATGGAGTCCACCATGCCTAGGAACACCAATGCAATGTCCGAGACACGGGGCAAGTGGGTCCCACATGAAACCTACTCCAATAGAGGTTTAACAGCATTGGCGGTTGCAAGGCTGGGTGCAACAGCAGTCTTACAACCGCCTTTTCATTCGCCCGTGGAATAATGGCTTTTCACTCCATGTTTGGCTCCTGGCTTTGGCCTGTACTTGAAGAACTTTAAGGGGGGTATGTATACATAGCATATAGGGTTAAAAGCTTACCCTTGGTTGTTGTCATTGACCATCGAGGTGAAATTCCATTCTTTAATCAAGCTTTCCTCTTGACTGCAACAGTCTAAGGTCACAGGTGTTAACTATTGACAGCGTTGCTACCAATGCAAATTCAATTTAGCCCAAAAGAATTAGGGTGTATTTTGGGCGCGGGTATAACATGACTATCATCCCTTTGAAATTCAGCATCTGTACCGGCCTTGCTTTTGGTGGTAAGGCAGTAGAGTCATGTCCTATTGGCTAAGACTGTTTTAAGCCTAACGAGGTGAGAGAGCTTGTGGGGAGAGGGCCCTAGTCTACTAGGCCTCGGGTCACATGGTTCAAGCAGATCTGGAAGAGTAGGAGGACCATTGTGACTGATGCTTCTCCTCGGGCCACTCAGGACCAATTGGCTCGATCCTTCATGATGTACATGCTGGAGAATAATCTTTTCAACACCAGCAGCAGTAGAATCAACCTGGATTACCTGGGCTTCTTCAAGAGGATTGGGAGTGTGAAGAAGTACAATAGTGGTGTTACTGGGTACGCTAACCTTCCAAGGGGTCTTAACTCTCTCGCTTTTGACCGGTCTCATTGTATCATTTAGGGCTTGTTCTTGAGGTAATTTTTAATCTTTATTTTTATTTTCTCCAGAGTTCCCTTCATGTTTATGTATTTTATATGCTGGGAACTAACTTAATCTTATTATTGTTATAGTGTTGGCATTTTGAGAACTTGGGGGGTTCGACCCCTAAGTTAGTTGATTCTGGGGATGATTTCTCACCCCATGTTAGGAGATTCTTTCCCAACAACTATCTACATCGTGCGATTGTCTACTCCATTGAGGAGAACATAGATCTTCTAAATTGGCTCCCAAGAACCACTGTAAGTAATTTTAGTGACCTTTAGTCTTGTATTTGCTTCATATTTTATTTTGACTCTTAATTCAGACCTTCTTATCTTCTTTTGTTATCAAGTGACATAGGGCAGGTGAGTCCCACACGAAACCTACTCCAATAGAGGTTTAACAGTACTGGCGGCTACAGGGCCAGGTGCAACAGTAGTCTTGCAACCGCCCTTTCATCCGCCTGTGGAATAATGGCATTTCACTCCATGTTTGGCTCCTGGCTTTGGCCTGCACTTCAAGGACTTTAAGGGGGGTATGTATACATAGCATCTGGGGTTAACAACTTACCCTTGGGTGGTATCATTGACCATCGAGGCAAAATTCCATTCTTTGATCAAGCTTTCCCCTTGACTGCCATGGTCCAAGGTCATAGGTGTTGACCATTGACAAAGTCACCACACCTACCAACGAAAATTTAATTTAGCCTGGAAGAATTAGGGTTTATTTTTGGCGTGGGTATAACATGACTATCATCCCTCTTGACTTCAACATCTGTACCGGCTTTCTTTTGGTGGTAAAGCGGTAGAGGCATGTCCTGTTGGCTAAGACTGTTCTAAGAATGACGAGGTGAGAGAGGTTATGGGGAGAGTGCCCTAGTCTACTAGTCCTCGGGTCACATGGTTCAAGTGGATTTGGAAGAGTAGGAGGACCATTGTGACTGATGCTTCTCCTCGGGCCACTCAGGACCAGTTGGCTCGATCCTTCATGATGTATATGTTGGAGAACAATCTTTTCAACACCACCAGCAGCAGGATCAGCCTGGATTACCTGGGCTTCTTTAGGAGGATTGGGAGTGTGAAGAAGTACAACAGTGGTGTTGTTGAGTATGCTTACCTACCAAGGGGTCTTAACTCTCTCGCTTTTGGCTAGTCTCATTGTATCATTGGGGCTTGTTCTTGATGTAATTTTTAATCTTTATTTTTATTTTCTCCAGAGTTCCCTGCATGTTCATGTATTTTATATGCTTGGAACTAACTTTATCTTGTTGTTGTTGTAGTGCTGGCGTTATGAGAACTTAGGGGTTCAACCCCTAAGTTAGTTGATTCTGGGGATGATTTCTCACCCCGTGTTGGGAGATTCTTTCCCAACAACTATCTACACCATGCGGTTGTCTACTCCATTCTGGAGAACATAGATCTTCTGAACTGGGTCCCCAGAACCACTGTAAGTAATTTTAGTGACCTTTATTCTTGTATTTGCTTCATATTTTATTTTGACTCTTAATTTAGACCCTCTTATCTTCTTTTGTTATCAGGTGAACTGGAGTCCTTGGAACCACTTTGTGGAGACTCCCATTGGTGAGAAAGTCAGAGAGGTCTGGAGGTTGTGCCATATGCGCATCCTATTTCGGAGACCTTCAGGTGATGCCTGTAATACCTGAATTTTTGAGTTATGGATATTGTTAATATTTTAATAATAGGATGGTTTTGAAAGCTTTGTGGGGTTATGGACCATTGAAGTTATCCAAATGAGATGTAATATCACTAGTGCCCTAGTGATGGCAATTTCATAAATATGGAAATGCTAGTGTTGGGGTGGACTGAGTGATGAATATAATACTATACAATACACTAGGTCTAGTATTATTAAATATGAGAAAATAGGATTATGATTAGACCTATGGGTGGGCCCATGAGCTATGTAGCTTGGGCCAATGGGGTTCATTTGAGGATATAATGCAAGGTTCAGTTTGGTTCACTAGTGAGTTGGGTTGGACCATGGTTTAACCCAACTTGGTTACATAGGGGCTTATATAAACCATAGCCTTGGGTTGGCTTGGGCTAAAACCTTAGTCATTGGGATAGGAAAGAAAGAAAATGAGAAAAGAGAGAGTGAGAAAAGGAAAGAATGAGAGAAGAAGAGGTAAGCAAGGAGGGGACTCTACCATGCAAGGAGGAGCATCGCCATCACTCCATGCTGAAAGGAAACTGTTGGAGAATGTGAGGCTTGGGTACTCGAAAAAAAGGGAAAGAGAATCCCGGATATGAGGCAGGTGGAAGTGGCAAACCAAGGTAAATGTCCCTATACCCATTTGCTTTTCAACTTAGTAGATTAGGGGTGTGTTGAGTGGCTTAGTTGGGGTGTTTTAACAACTAATGCACCCATTTAAAAGCTTTGTTTACCAAGAAATGGAAAGGGTTGTTAGATCCCAAGTTAGGGTTTGAGTTTGGAGTCAAATGGGGTTGGATCTTGGGATTCATGGAGGGGTTTTAGTTCTATGGACTCAAACCAAGTTTTAGATCATGCAAATGATGTGGTAAGGTGTGTATGGGGGTTTGGAGTGGAAACCCAATGAAAACCTCAACCCTTCTTGAGCTGAAAACCTGCTCGAGCTTGGATCTAAGCTCATCCAGTTCGCCAATTGGGCCGTCCGACGAGTCTGGATATCGATCCGAATGAATATGGAACCAAAGGCTTGTTTTAATTTTTGAAATAGAATCAACCGGACTCCCATCCAGCGAGTCTAGATGGCAATCTGGATAACACTATGAGTGAGGCCTGGTTTACATTTGGAAACAGAATCAATCGGACTTCCATCCCGCGAGTCTGGATGACTCTGTTTTGTTGATTTTGCCTACTTTGACAAGCTGGACCAAAAGGAATGGAATTTGTGACCCTTTCAAAAGTAATATAACATACTTTTAATGTCACACCTCAGACCACCGCCTAGGAGGATTGAGCGGGTGACCCAGATGTCAAACCACATCCGCTACATCTCCAAGATCTAGAAGCTAACACCACCCATAGATACACACACTTCCAGATGTTGGTGTGGACCCCGACGGAGGTCATACTGATCCTATATACAGTCTCGGTGGTCATTACGGATGAAGACCATTGAAGTGTGCATGTGATGTTTTGACTGGGGACTCCTTTTGGTTTTCTTTTTCGGAGTTATCTTCGTTCTGACTTGGTTGTGTAGTTTTTATTTTCTTTTTCTTTTGGGGCTGAGAATGCTCGCCCTGTATATATTTTTGTATCTACTTATCAGCTTTTGTTTCTTTGTTGTGGGTTGTGTGTGCCCGGGAGAAGTATCAAACAAGACTTTATATGTATATAATATCACCATTTCCCGTATTGCTATGCTTCCATTTACTTTTGAATTGTAGATGTCCTGCATTACTCTGATCTTACTTATGGTTAAGATGTGGAATTGGAAAGGTGCTCTATGGATGGGGGATGGGAAATTCGTTTGAGAAATTGAAAGATTTTCATTAACGACTGTTTGAGTTAAAATAATACCATAAGCGTACGGGTCAATCGTAGCTACGGGTCGAACACGAGGAGATGTACGCCACTCTATTTCACTAACTTTAAAGCATTGCAAAGTGAACCAAATTAATTAAAGTACTAAATTAAATTAATGATGATTAAACTAATAAAAATTAATGCGTCCTAATTCACAAGCATCTAACAAAAATTGGCATGAATTAAATTGGCGTCCTAACACATATCCATCTAACCTATCAAACTAATGCGGATTGGAAGGGATAGATTATAGCCACATATCATAACCACATAAAAAAATTAAAAGAAGAAGAAGAGAGAATGAGATAGAAGAGAGGGAGAATAAGTTTAAGAGTTTAAGAGTTTAGAGAGTAAAAACCTATAGTTGAAGAGCCTGGCTTCCTCTTCTAAATCTTCAAGTCTTGTCATCAACTTAGGAACTTAGACTAGAAAGCTTGAAACTAAACTAGAATTATTACAACTGTATTGAAGACATAAAATTAAAGCATGAATCAAAAGCATTACAACCATGGAATTAAAAGCATAAAATCAAACTAGAACTTAGAAAGCCAAAAACTTGAAGAAGAGAAGAAGAAATTTCACTAATTAATTGAACTAAAAACTGAATTAAAACTAAACTAAAACTAACTTAAAATCTGAACTAGAACTAACTAAAAATTAACTTGCTACAACCCAAAGGGCAAGGGGTATTTATAGGGGGAAGAGAGAAGAGGGAGGAGAAATATTCCCTAACAGAAGAGAATATTCTATTCTCTCCTTCCTTCTTTAAATTACTTGAATCCCAAGAAAAAAGGGAAAAATAGAAACTAAGAGAGATAAAAATCCTAGCTACATAAACCTTCTATTTTTCAAAAAGTAACCTTCTAATTCTAAACTTGTGCTTCCTTTTCTTTGTAGGTGTCTTCTCCAAGCAATGAGATCAAGGCATCTTTGACTTTTCAACCTTCAATGGATGAGAGAATATTTTTCAAAAAAAATCTATCCATAGTAAAATTTCAAAAGTGCCCTTGGAAAGTTGGAGGAGAGAGAAAGTGATGACTAGGCTTCCACTCAACAAATAAAATAGCCATTCTGTCCTTCAAAATACGTGGAGCATGGGGTGCTTATATAGGCCTCACTATTGCATTCCTTGTGAAAATTACCCAAAATAGACCCAAATTTCGTCCAATTTGGAGTTCAAGAGCCTAAGATATCTCAAGTTGAAGTTGGATTGCTCCAGAGCCTTCCAGATGGAATCTTTTGGCTAACAGAAAAGATGACTTCTAATAATTGTGCTAAAACCCCTCAAATCCAAACTTTTGCTTTACTTTGTCCCCGGCTGATTTTTGATAATTACAAACAAACCCCTGTATGCCATTTTCGCGCGTAGTTACGGAAACGGCTGTAACTTCTTCGTTTTAACTCGAAATCAAGTGCCATTTGAACCGTTGCGATGACTCGATGGGCTACGCATCCATACTATTAACACCTCAAAATTATGCTAAGGGGCCCACTGTAATCACATTCAAATTTGACTAATTGGCATGATTCTTTCAGTGCTCAATCCAAACTTGATTTTCTCGACTCCTAGGCGCTTTCGGCTACTGCCAAACACCACTAAATAGCTTAAAAGCTGCTCCTTAGCATCATTTGCTCCATTTTCACAAGAATGCACCTAAAATCTGAAAACACAAACAAAAACCTCGAGTAGCTTCGTTCCAAGTATAAAAATGCATGCTTTATGGCCCTAAGATTTCACACATAAATGTGCTCACCAGATTCTCCCACACTTGAATGTTACTTGTCCTCAAGTAAACAAAAAGAAAAACTAACATAGAATGCAAAAATCCTAACTCACTTTCGTAGGAATCACGGTTGCACTTGGCATCTGTAATAAGCCTTTGAACCCCTAGTGGACGAGTTTTATCTTGTGGGTGTTTGTAGTGAATATACACCCAAAATTCAATTGTAAATGAATGCTGCAAATTTTAATCATGGCATAAGTAGGACAGTGCACATAATCCCAAAAAGTGCTCAACTACTTGGTAGCTTTGCTTTTTTGCATATATCCATAATTTGAGACATTGATGCAAGAGTTTTTTGAGTGTCCTTCTAAGGAATTTCGATCAAGTCACCCTGCTTCATGAGGCACAGTACCCTGTCTAGTCCCAAGGAATTCCACTTTCTTTTCTGTTTCTTTCTTTTTTCTTTCACTTTTTTTTTTAACTTCCATGCCTTGCCTTGCCAAAAACAAATTGGTCTCAACTACTAGCCAAAAGATCAAGGGGTCCATAAAACACATAGAGGAATCTAGCCATCAAATGAAATAACGCTCATATTTTTCAACTCAATCCCTCTCATTGGATGCATACCAACTACCGTCCTTGAAAAGAGATTTTTTTATTATTTTGCATGCTAGGGCGCCTAATTCCCTCTCTCTCTCGCTTCACAATCAAAGAAACTTATGCACCAAACCAAACTACCGCCACAATCAAAATTTACCAAATAAGTAAGCTCACACACCCCCACCCACACTTAAGTCATGCAATGTCCTCAATGCATACAGAAAATAAAGAAGAAGGACAAGGGAGGAGATGAAGGAGCTTACCAGATATAATCAAAAAGAGGATCATGAAGAGTCATGAGTTCTACAACAAGTACTTGAGGCATCAAAAGAAATCTCAATCCATGGCCGACAAATGTAGAAAGAGCTTCAGAACCAGAAAATACTCGACCATGAATTTTAGTAAAGCGAGAAATAGTATAGAAGTTAAGCATAACTGAGAAATATCCAATAGAAAAATCTATCCTCATGGGACAGTGGAAAATAAAGGCATTAAAACTCATGTCATAAATCCTCCCCTTCTCTCCCATTTGCAATGTAGAACACATGTCATGTTTAGAAAAACCAACCAAAAATGGATCGCAGTAAGCATCAAAAGGATCATAAATATCAGTAACCTCATCAAGATAATCATAAAAAATGGGAGGTTTACTCAAATCAATCCTAGCAATAAAACTATCCGCTCTTTGCAGAACTTGGTTTGCCAAATAAGGATCACGATAATTTGCTTCAAAAGCATCATGACTAACAGTGTCCTCAATAAAATCATCAAACCTAGGAGGTTTAGACAAATCAACATATGGGACAGCTGAATCCTCAATATGACAATCATCTAGGTTTTCCAAAGTGAGAGAGGGAGATCAAATTTCCAGGGTTTTTATGCTATCATAAAAATCTGATTCTAAATCAGTGGAAACACTAGGCTCACTAAGATAAGAAATTCCAGGCAAAAGTTGGAGGTCCCTAGGTAGCTCATCAAACTCCGCTTCACTAACATCTTCAGGAGACTCAATCTCAACAAATAAATCACCTTGATGATCAGTTTGTTGGGGTGGACTCTCATTAATTTCAAATTGGGGTGGTGGACTTTTAACATCACTAAACTGGGGATGGGGTGGTTCAGGCTGACTAGGTAATGTACCCGTTTCCTCCTCTTGCACCATGGTGATCAGTTGAGAGAGTTACTTCTCCATGGTATTGTGGCTTGTCGTGAGAAGGGCTATGTGTTTTTCAATCTCACTCAGTCTGGCCTCCTCACCCATTTTTTGAAACTTAAGGGGTTGGTGATATGGTTCAAGGAGAGGTGGCCCATTGAGATTCAATGGAGGGTTGGGCATTGGAGGACCAAACTGACCATGGGATTGAAAATTGGGCGGTCCAGCTTGGTTATTCCATTGATCCCACGAGAAATTGGGATGATCACTCCACCCCTGATTGTAAGTGCCAAAAGAATTATACTGAAATAGAGGTCTCACATTCTCATCACCATAGCTACCCCCATAAAGATTAGGGCATCTTTCCATAACATGGATAGCCTGGGGATGTGACCAATCAAAATTTTCCGAAAGCCCATAGTTGGGTTGGGGAGCAAAATTGTACTGGGGTGGTGCAAAATTGTTCTCTATCTCACTACTTTTGGCTTCCCTAGCTTATTTAAACCTTTCCCCCAAAGTCATGGTTGCCTTAGCATAGTTCCATCTTTTCCCCCAAGTCATAGGTGGAAGTGTAACTCCCATTATTCTAAACTAACCACCTATCCCAAATTGAGATCTCCCTTAGAAAATTTAAAGAAAAATAAAAGACTAGAAAAAATTCACTAAAAATATGAGGGAATGAATAGACAGTTGGTGCATTGCCCTCAAAAATTGAAACAATGGTTCTAAAGCTGTAAGGTTGCCATATAGGTTGACAGCAAGAGAACCCGTATAGTCTTCAAGAACCACCTACGGGCGACTCCAATTGGATTCTAATGTAGAGTGGAGGACTACTATACGTTTCTATTTTCAAAGCACTTACTATGTCACTTTCCTGTTATCAAAGTTGGTCACCTCCAAAGATAAGTCATATACCAATCCACCCAACCAAGTCAAGATGCAGCACCATAGGCAACAAAATCCTATGAGGGACACAAAAAGAGGCTGGGTTTGGGCATATGAAGGACTTTAGATTGGGTGCACAATCTTTGAAACAGAAGAGAAACAAGATGAGGTTTTTAAAACTGGTTTTTTTTTTTTTTATAAGAAAAGGTAAAATAAAATAAAGCACTTCGAATTACTTAGAAATTAAAAAAATAAAGTGGACAATAATCTCCCCGGCAACGGCGCCAAAAACTTGTTTGAGTTAAAATAATACCGCAAGTGTACGGGTCAATCGTAGCTATGGGTCGAACACGAGGAGATGTACGCCATTCTATTTTACTAACTTTAAAGTAATGCAAAGTGAACCAAATTAATTAAAGTACTAAATTAAACTAATGATGATTAAACTAACAAAAATTAATGCGTCCTAACTCACAAGCATCTAACAAAAATTGGCATGAATTAAATTGGCTTCCTAACACATATCCATCTAACCTATCAAACTAACGCGGATTGGAAGGGATAGATTGCAGCCACACACCACAACCACATAAAAAAACAAAAGAAGAAGAAGAGAGAATGAGATAGAAGAGAGGAAGAATGAGTTTAAGAGTTTAGAAAGTAAAAACCTACAATTGAAGAGCCTGGCTTCCTCTTCTAAATCTTCAAGTCTTGTCATCAACTTAGGAACTTAGACTAGAAAGCTTGAAACTAAACTAGAATTATTACAACCATATTGAAGATATAAAATTAAAGCATGAATCAAAAACATTACAACCATGGAATTGAAAGCATAAAATCAAACTAGAACTTAGAAAGTCAAAAACTAGAAAAAGAGAAGAAGAAATTTCACTAATTAATTGAACTAAAAACTGAATTAAAACTAAATTAAAACTAACTTAAAATCTGAACTAGAACTAACTAAAAATTAACTTGTTACAATCCAAAGGGCAAGGGGTATTTATAGGGGGAAGAGAGAAGAGGTAGGAGAAATATTCCCTAAGAGAAGAGAATATTCTCTTCTCCTTCCTTCTTTACATTACTTGAATCTCAAGAAAAAAGAGAAAAATAGAAACTAAGAGGGATAAAAATCCTAGCTACATAAACCCTCTATTTTTCAAAAAGTAACTTTCTAATTCTAAACTTGTGCTTCCTTTTCTTTGTAGGTGTCTTCTCCAAGCAATGAGATCAAGGCATCTTTGACTCTTCAACCTTCAATGGATGAGAGAATATTTTTCAAAAAAAATCTATCCATAGTAAAATTTCAAAAGTGCCCTTGAAAAGTTGGAGGAGAGAGAAAGTGATGACTAGGCATCCACTCAACAAATAAAATACCCATTCTGTCCTTCAAAAAAACGTGGAGCATGGGGTGCTTATATAGGTCTCACTATTGTATTCCTTGCGAAAAATCACCCAAAATAGACCCAAATTTCTTCCAATTTGGAGTTCGGGAGCCCAAGATATCTCAAGTTGAAGTTGGACTGCTCCAGAGCCTTCTAGATGGAATCTTTCAGCTAACAGAAAAGATAACTTCTGATAATTGTGCTAAAACCCTCGAATCCAAACTTCCGCTTTACTTTGTCCCTGACCGATTTTTTATAATTATAAATAAACCCCTGCATGCCATTTTCGCGCATAGTTATGGAAACGGCCGTAACTTCTTCATTTCAACTCGGATCAAGTGCCATTTGAACCGTTGCGATGACTCGATGGGCTACGCATCCATACTATTAACACCTCAAGATTATGCTAAAGGGCCCACTGTAATCACATTCAAATTTGACTAATTGGCATGACTCTTTCAGTGCTCAATCCAAACTTGATTTTCTCGACTCCTGGGCGCTTCCGGCTACTGCCAAACACCACTAAATAGCTTAAAAGCGGCTCCTTAGCATCATTTGCTCCATTTTCACAAGAATGCACCTAAAACTGGAAAACACAAACAAAAACCTCGAGTAGCTCCGTTCCAAGTATAAAAATGCATGCTTTCTGGCCCTAAGATTTCACACATAAATGTGCTCATCAACGGCTGAGACTGAAAAAATGAGGGATCCTTACAAATTTCTTATTCTTGGTTCTTTTTGGACTAGATTTAGGGTTCTTGAGCACCAATTTCTATTCTGTCTCTGAATTTAAAATGAGATGGAATCGATCCCCAAGAACCCTAGAACCAGCCTTTGTATCTAGAAATATGGAATTCATAGGGTCATTTCAATTTATTTTTTCCATTCCACAGGCACTGAACAGTCTTGTTGCAGATGCAATGCAGTAGGGGGTAGGGGCGGTAGAGTTGCAGGAAGAAGAAGAAGAAGAAGAAGAAGAAGAAGAAGAAGAAGAAGGAGGAGGTGGGTAAGGGGGTAAATCTATCAATTTCACTGTTTTTCTATTGAATATATGATAAGGGTAAAATGAACTTTTTCATTCAACCTATTTTATTGTTTTTCTATTGAATATGTGATAAGGGTAAAATGGACTTTTCCATTCAACCACTAACAGCAAACTAACACCTTCAGGTTTCAGGAGGTATTAAGTAATTGTTTGAAATGTTGGTGATAGTAAGCAAAATGGCCATAGTACAGGGGTGTCGAAGTAATTTTTTCCTTAATATAAAAACATCATTGCATTCTCTTCCATCTCCAATGCGGGACTAAAGTTCACCTTATAGATATTTTGTGTAAAAGCAATTTCGGAATGATCATGATTCAACTCTTGTGGTAGACACAATAACCCATAACTTTTTTTTTTTGATAAGAAAATATATTAAGAGGCAAAGCAAAATACACAACCTAAGTGATCCTACCTAGCATCCGTTGTGCGGTGTTAGAGTTAAGTGATATATACCTACCCTAGAAGAGTTCAGGAATTGGTCTATTAAGTCACAATAAACTCCTATCGAAGTCCACGGGATGGGGATAGAGAAAGGAAAATTAAGCAGATCATAAAGACATCGGTTGGTAGTCCATATACTCCTCAACTGGATTGATTCATCCTTTGCCATCTGCCACCACTTGAAGACTCCGAGAAGATCCGCTTCCAAACTATCCGATGTTCGTAAGCAACCTGCATCTGTTAGCATACGATGTCCATCTATCAAAAGGTAAAAAGCCCACTGAGCTAGTTTAAGTGCGGGTTCAAAAATTCCTGCGATCAGTAATCCAGGTAACTGGGAGTTACAATAACCCATAACTTTTTTCAAAGAGAACATTGGTATTTGAAACTTCTTTTTGTTTTAAATAATTTTTTTGGCAAAAAAAAAATAAAGAATTATGGGGCAATTACTATCACTACCCTACACTTAGCCTATATTTACTAAAACAACCCTACCTTAAACTTCTTTTCTGAAACTACTCTCCTTTTAAACTTTTACATCTCCTTCTACCCTCATGTTTTTAAATACCCAGATTGTCCTTTCTTTTTACCTAGTAACCTGCTAATCTATTTAACCTACCATTCTTCTTCTATTTTTTACTATTTTTGTCATTAAAATAGTTAAAAATGAAAGCACTCACCCACTTCTCTCTCCCGTTTTTACTCCATTGGTTTTTTTTTTTTTTCTTCAATTTTCTAGTTTTTATTTAACATTTCATCCTCATCGTTCTCCTTTGAACAGACATATCATCTGGGACAATTGATTGCTTTGACTAAATTAAAAAAAAAAAAGTTCAAAGCATTGATTACTCTCCTAAAGCATTGAGTGCTTTTTGAATTGAAAAGGAATTCTATCATTTTCTCAACAGTTTTTTATTTCATCATTATTAAGCTGGAGAATCTCTTTCTAATAAATATTCACGTACAAATGCACGTGTGACCATATGTAGATGTAGAAGAGATATTTGATAGGAGAGTGTCGCTTGTTATAATATTTTCTTCTTGTTGAAGTTTGGTACTGATGCATGTCATTAGGAAAAAAGAATAAACATTAACAAATAACAAATAATATTTTTTTGCTTCATCTACGTTGTGGGTGAAGAAAATATTCTTTGTTTGTGATTGATCAACGGTATGCATAAATGATTTACATTCATTAGTTGGCGCTGAGGAAATTCAAAATAGTGAAAGTATAAAATTTGCAACATTGTTACTTATAACTTCCAAATTAATCAAGAGGAATTAAAGACTTAGTAAATTGTTCCAAAACAGTGTAAATACTAATTTGCTTGAAATAAATAGCAGAATCTGTTCAACCCAACAATCAAACACACATTGTTCTAATAGTTTCATAATCATGTAAACTATATATTAAAGCTAATCCTTCCTTATTTTAATTTTCTTGTTTTCGTTGTCTGCATATTCTTCCAAATCAATGATCTTGTTCTTTCCAGCATCTTCTTTTTTGATTTTTTTAGCAACAATTCTTTTTGATATTCTACTTTCATTGTTTCTGCTATCCATTTTGAAGTAGCAATAGTAAATCTTGGATACGCAAGAATGTAATTTATTTTTGTACTGTAAAACAGAAAATAAATATTAAATTAAAGTAAATTAAATATTAAGTGTATTAATTAAGTTAAGTACTTATGAAAAATTTTCTTTTTACCTTCTCTATTGCTTCCGCATATTCACTTGATGAGCATCCTATAACTGTTTTAATATCATCAAATATTGTAATAGTTATTGTGTCTGATGAATCTGTAACCCTAAATCTTACCATATACCTGTGAATAAAAAAAATAATTTTAATTAAAAATATGTTCAACTTAAACATTTTGTTATTTTTGGAATTTGTGAAAGAAATTCTTACTTTGGTCTACATTGTACATCTTCCTTTTCACATTTATAGCATGTTACGCTATTTTCTCTTGATTGGATCTTCTTGTTGCAATTAGCACATGCGTTGTACCATGCTTCTTCATTCTCGATCTTTGTTATCATTCTTTTAATGTAGAACCACTTGTCCTGTAATTTTGTTTTTGTTAGACATATACAGATCAAATTGAAATTAAAATACTTTATTCTATATTTTAATAAATGAGTAGGAATTTATTTTATTACCGGATTTGAAAAAAATTGAATCTCTATTAAATCTGCCATTCTAACATGCTTTGCTTCTGTGTATTTTGTATCTCTTGATTTGGTCTACTTTATTGTCATAATTCCAATTTCTGTTGTTGACTTGTACCATATAAAAAATTGTTAGAATAAATAAAAAAATATATTTATCTAAATATATTTATTTAAATATTAGTCTTAGTAATTCATTAATAAACATAATATAATAAATATTATAAATACTTACCAAATAAATTTTCATCTTTATTACTATGATTTTTCAATTCGCTCAACTTAACGAAATTGTTATTATGTTTGTAACATTCATACAATCCTCAACTTCTTCAACAGTTGATATGTTGTTTAGAGTCAATTCATATTCAGTATTCACACTTTTGAAGTTTGGCTTTGCTCTTTTAACCAATCCATTACTTATAAAACAGGTCTTCCCAACAAATAATATTTCATCAAATTTATCTACAGTGTCATTGAACATGACAACTTGTATTTTCGTTCCCTGCAAAATAAAAATTTTTGATTAGTTAATTCAAGATTTGATTCAAAAATTATTTTAAAAATTATTTTAAAAATTATTTTTTTTGTATCTCATCATCAATTAAAGTTACTTTCTGTAATTTTTCTGATCCTTTTGGATTATTATATTCTTTGATGTGGCTTTTGTGCACTATCATGACCTTTAATCTCCAATCTTTTTGGTAGGCTTGTAATTGATTTATTTTGACAATATTTGTCATTCTTCTTGTAAAAGACATAATTTATTAGAAGAATTTATGTTATATAGATAAATAAAAAAAGACTTAGAAATATATAATAAGCCAAATAGATTTATAGTCAGATACATGAATAAAATTGTAGACAAACCTAAAGCCTAAACTACAAACCTGATTATCCGAGTCGAGTCAAAATTTAGAAAAATCTAGTCATGAGTCATGTAGACAAGGTCAAAGTAAACATAACAAGACTCAGTCATAAATTGGCCAAGTTAAATAAGACTTAGTATTTTTACCAGTCATGACAAATTGGAAAGTTTAATCATTTCTTAAAAAATTATAAAATTGATTCACTTAAGGCTTTGTATGGCAATGTTTCTATTCAAAAATATTATTTTTGAGTCAAAAAAGTTTCTTGTGTTTCTATGGTTTTAGATTAATTCTATACCAATAAATGTTGTATGGTAAAATTGGAAAAAAATTGTTCCTACCACCAAGAAAAAAAAAAAAAACATGTATAGATTGCATAATAATAAGAGAAGAATTTCTTCCATTATGAGGTGGTGGGGTGGTGGCGGTGGAGTGTCCAGGTGGTGGTGGCGATGGTGATGGTGGTGGTGATGACGATAGTGGAAGTGGTGGCAGCGACGGTGGTGGTGGTGATTTGTGATTATCGAGTCTGTATCGTGCATATTTTTGCCTTCAATTTGTGTTTCTATTTTTTCGAAACTCCTTTTTGGTGTTTCTCAAAATTGTGCCAAATCTTCTTTTTTGTTTCCCGATTCAATCCCTAAAAAAAATCGAACAACAAATACAGGTTTTGTCACATTTCTGTCCCATAAAAGTACAAAAACAACAGAAATAGTTTTTTTTGAACGTTGCCATACATATCCTTAGAAACTAAGTTGGATAAAAGGGTAAATTACTTGGACACCCCATAAAAAGTGTTGTATCAACTTAAACTAACCAATAAAATATGTCCCGTATTCTAAACTGATGACAACCATCCTCCTCCATTATGGTTTATCAGTTGTCTAGGAGCAAGCTGAAGTTAAAACTTCGAGAACCCACACCGAACACTCTCTTTCAAGCAAAGTAAATTCTCTGACTATTCTCCCCATAATACAGCACCAGCCAGACAAGTGTGATTTGAGGGGAAGGCTGTTGATTTATTGACAGGGATATTCAGAGGGCAAAGAAGTTGATCATTTTATATAATGGATAGGATATTCATACTGAAAATTATGATTAAGGGTTACTCCATCAATCGGAGTAAAGAAAGAGCTTCTTATGAATTCGTGAAGGATTCGGTACAATCAGATCCAACAGGTATTCTTAATAAAGTCAAAATGAGGGTTCTTGAGGAAATATAAGGGTGAAAGAATTTAGAGAAACACGGAGAAGTGAGAGATGAAGATGTTGATGGAAGTAGAGAGAGATGAAGGGGGTAAGGAGATGCTTCTAGAACAAAGGTAATCTCTTTCAGCGTTGGTTTGAACTTCATCATAGGCCCTGAATGAATGATAACATCAAAATGGATGGAGACTCG
The DNA here is from genome assembly GCF_018873765.1 of Telopea speciosissima. Lineage (NCBI taxonomy): Eukaryota > Viridiplantae > Streptophyta > Magnoliopsida > Proteales > Proteaceae > Telopea > Telopea speciosissima. The sequence goes on along the minus strand of NC_057917.1, from coordinate 34,183,934 downwards.
AAGAATGTAATTGGGTAGATTCACAAAGGAGATGAACGTTCTTTGAGATTGCTCAAATAGTTGGATGAATAAGATATTTGGCCTCCCAAGTGAAGATACCATTCCAATGGGTTTCATTAATGGAGAACGATACAGAAGATGATCTTGCTAGACAGGAGTGGTTCAACCAAGGATTTCGTCGGTTCAGTGTTGTTCTGTGAGATGTTAAGCCAGTTTTCTTTCCCATTTGTTTCTGTTTTCATATCTTTTCTTCTGGTTTTGGGTGGATCCTTGCCCTTTAACCGTATTGGTATCATTCTTTCATTTTGTTCTAATAAAAGCAGCTATGCATAGGAAAAACATGGGATGAATGAGAGATAGAGATCCATAAATGGAGAAGAATGAAATGGATGGTCGATTAATCCCTTGGACAATAGCACTCAATCAACAGGCAAGCAAATTACACATCCAAACAAAAGTATCTTCAAATCACTCTTTCAGAAAAATAAAATAAATTAAAACGCAATGTGCTTGATACATGCAATATTACAAAAGAAACTTCATACACAAGAGGGTAATCATAGATAAAACATACAGCACCTGGGTATTCAATAAAGTTATACAATCAAACTTCAGCTCATAAAACAATTAATGTAATAAAGCTTCTACTTACAATGTCAAGGGCAGACATGTTCTCTAAGCTGCATGCAGCACGGGCTCCAAGTTCAGAAACAGAGGAAATGCTCAGGATTTTAGATGTTTATATAGATTTTTTATAACTTTTAATTATCTCATAAAAACAATTCTATAATGGTTAATCTGAGTAAACCATAATTTTAGAGGGGTGGGGGGAGGGGGATGTAACCTCATGCCTTGATGCCAACCATAGTTGTCATCGGTAAACCCAATTAATTAATACAGTTTGTTATACATCACAGTTCAAGCTTCACACCAAGGTTCAAAATTCAGGTATCAGACTCGGGATTGATCATGGTCAAAACTTTTTCGGATTGGGATCGAATCGATCCAAATCAGTCAGGATCGGTCAAAAAATCCCTAAAACTGTTTTTTTACGGATCGGGTCATGTATCGGCCAGAGTTGGTGGGTGTTGTCATCTCGGGATCAGATTGGCCGATATTATCTGGACCGGATCAGTCAAAATCGGTTGGTATCGGTCGATATCGATCAAGATAACATAAAAAGCATTAAAAGAAAAAACTTAAAAACTTTGAAAAAATTATAAATATTCAATTGGATCGATCAAGGATCGGATCGGATCGACTGATCCAACCGAGTTGGGCGATCCAATCGACGATCCAGTCAAACCTTATTGTATCGGTCAAATCTTATGAGATAACGAGGTATTTATGTTCTCTCCATGGGTCCTTGTCCCTCCTGTCGTCGACAGACTTCACTTCTCCTTCTTCCACACTATCACCACTGTCCAATTTGACTTAAACTTCTGCAAGCTGATTGTTGAATCCATTGGCCCAGTCCGTGAACTTGAACACCACGTAAGCTCCGTACGTTGTATGAAAGAGAGAGAAAGCTGATTGTTGAATCCATGTGCTCCATTGCTCCCCTTTCTTCTTCTTCTTTACCTCCTTGCTCTTCGCAGTCTGTCTCGGTTGCTCTCTTGGTCTTGGGTCGTCTTAAAATAAAAGGATTTAGGAAAGCTTTTTGCTGCTCGATTTCTCTCTCAGATGCCCGTAAAGTCTTTTCCGTTATTTAGTTCTATGTATGGGTTTCTCTTCTCTTTCCCCTCTATGTATGGCCTACGTAACTACGTTTTATTCAAATCTTACAGATGAAGGAAATTGGAAAAGCAACTTATTAAGTTCTAGCAATTAATGCAACAAACATACCCCACTTCTCTAATAAATTAATGATCACAACACATAATATAATGGAATACAGTGTAGACTTGCATCTGTCCGACCAGATAATATAATGGAATACAGTGTTTACAACAATAGAATGTAGGTAAAGCAAGAGGTCACTGACCTTGTGTTATGCTCAATTTCCTGCAAATGCCACAATGTGGTCGAATGTGCAATGGGACACTGACCAACCGTGACTATCTAGGGTTCTACTCGCACCCCGGAAAGAATTGCTCAACGTGATGGTCTGAAAACTTGGAAAGAATTGCACTTGGATTACTCAACGTGAACAATCTACAGTGCAAATCAAAAGGGTGCATAAAGCGAAAGAAACCTTAAGTTCACACCATTCTAATAACAAAGGTAAGTCCAATGCAAGGAAAGAAAGATAAATAAATCTGCAGGTTTTCTATGTCTTTTTGTTGATGCTCTTCTCCACGCTTCCTGGTTATTTATAGTGGACATAACCGTCGGAGGCGATTCCCTTGGTTACTGGCCAAAGCCTGGCCACATTCAGGCCACCATCACTTCTAAATGGAAACCGCAATGAAACCGCCCGTGATGGTAACTGCCTCCCTTTATGGCCGATGGAGTGATCCCTGACCGAGGATACCAGAGCATGTTCGACCACTTTGCTGACCGGGCTGTTCCTTGACCAAGGCCCTTCTCGACCATAACGGGGTGAGCGCAAACTGGGTGTAAACAATGCCCCCCACGAGTTGGGAGGTCGATAAGGGAGCCCTTGGAACTCGTGCCAATCCTAGTTTTCGCTTAAAATATCTTCTGACTTACCATAATGTGACATGACTACGACAGCTGAAGAGTCGTCAGCCGTGGACACGTGGTCCAATAACATTTTGGCGCTCATGCCTTTTGGGTTACCTCTCTGTTTCCCAAGGCCATCATAATTCCTCTTTAAGTTTCAAAAAGGGTGAGAGCCCCTCTTAAACCCCCAGTCTTGCCTGATTGCACGACAACCTCTCGCCTCCCCTTCGTCTTCTTCGCAGTACCCTCCAGCCCATTCGCTCTGCAACTTCAGGCAACATGACTGCTGAGGAAGAAGAAGAGGTCGTTGATAACCGGACCGCCGTCGAGAAGTACGAAGACAAGCGTGCCAGTCTGCACCCTGCCGTGAACTTTGAGATACTGATCCCACGATCAGGTCACTTTGTGCTTGGTCCCACCTTTGAAGACCCTTCTGCCACTCAGTCCCTCCAAAACTTTCCGGCCATCAAGCGGCATTGGGCTGGTCATTACCCCGAGTGGGACCAGTGGGTAAGGAGGATGTCTACTACCAAGGCGGATGAATGGAGCGAGCTTGGCATTTATGATGTCATCCAAATGTCCATCATCTCCTATCCTTGCGATGTCAATTTCCTTCATGCCGCCCTCCATTTTTGGTCCCGCTCGACCAACTGTTTCCACTTCAGCTTCAGGATGATGGGGCCCACCCTCCTTGTCATCGGAGCTCTACTCGGCCTGAAGTCGTCTGGTGAAGAGATCAATGGTAGCTCTGATTGCTCCCGGATTGGTTGGGATCTGAATCTCACAAGGAATGCCAGCTACACCTCCTATTTGACTCACTGCCGGAAACAAAGTGGCCCGGTGACCAAGCAAGAGTACATTGCTTTTCTGTTGTCCTGGATCTGTCGTTTTCTCATCTGTACCCGGGCCGACAAGATCACCAAAGCATATCTTGGCCTTGCCAATGCGTTGGCCGTTACCTTGTGCGTAATAAGGTGTGGAAAAGGTAACCATTATCCCATACTCTTGTGCAAATTGAGACACCTCACCTTCGGAGAAAACTGACCCATTGTCACAGGTAAGAGTCTCAGGCAGACCGAAACGAAGTATTAATTCATGCTTCACAAACTTAATCACATTGGCCTGGCTAACCGACTTCATTGGCATGGCCTCCACCTACTTGGTGAAGTAGTCAGTTGCCACAATCACGAACACATAACCTTGGGCAGACAGAGGGGACACCTTTCCGATTAGATCAAGGGCTCACCCTCTGAACGGCTAAGGTTTGACAATGGGATGAAGTTGGGTTGCTGGCACATTCTGCATGGGTGCATGCCTCTGACACGCCTGACATCCCTTTGCATACTTGATGCAATCCTGCAAGATGGTTGGCCAATAATAGCCATGGCGTCGTAGCAGCCACCTCATCTTGATGCCCGTCTGATGGGACCCATTGATCCCATCATGAACCTCGACCATAACAAGCATTGACTCATTCAACCCCAAGCACTTCTGCAGAAGATCATCCTGACCCCGCTTGTACAACTCGTCGCCCAGCAACAGGTAATTCAATGCACGGTATTTTATCTTTTGGTCAACCCTGGCATTGGGGTTTTGAAGATAATGGATGACCGGAGACCTCCAGTCCAGCCAAACTTCGTCCAGGTTCCCCACCTTGAACGCTCCTTCCTCCAGGACTGATGAGAACGTTTTCTTCTGGATGATAAATAACCTCTCAACTTCTCCCTTCGAGATTGAGATGCTTGATGTGGCTTGAGCGAGACCATTCGCCACACTATTCTCTGACCGAGGAATGTGCTTGACCGAACTGTCATTGAACTTGCCCAACCACTGTTGGGCGAGTGAACAAAATGGCAAAAGAGTCTGACTTTCACAACGATACTCCTTAGCCAGATGCCTGACAACTAACTGAGAGTTGCCAACGACCTCAACATTTCGGGCCCCGAGTGCACTGAGGGTTTTCAGGCCGAGAATCAAGGCCTCGTACTCAGCTTGATTGTTCATACATGGGAGGCACAATTGGAAAGCAAGATGGGTTTCAACACCAGCAGGGGACACCAACACCACCCCCGCGCTAGCTGAGGCGTTGATCTTGGACCCATCAAAGAATGACTTCCAAGCTGACTGCGCGATGGCATTAACCCCTTCACTCACGCTTGGTCCTTCCAACTCCAAGGGCGGATGTACCGTCAGAAAATCAGCCAGTGCCTGCCCTTTGACCGATTTTTGGGGTACGTATTGGAGTGAGAACTCAGTCAGGGCAATCATCCATTTTCCAATCCGGCCCCTGATGATTGGTTTAGAAAGCATATACTTGATGACATCTGTTTGGCAAAGAACCAGTACCGTTGTGGGCAGCAGGTAATACCTGAGCTTGGTACAGGTGACGTACAATGCCAAGCAAAGCTTCTCAATAGGCACGTACTTTCTTTCCACATCGATCAATGTGCGACTTAAATAATACACGGCCTGCTCAAAGCCAAGTTCGTTGTCTTGGGCGAGTAGGCTGCCAATCATGTCCTTAGAGGCCGAAACATATAGTTTAAGGGGCACTCCCCTTCGCGGTGGCATCAGAACTGGGGGTTTGGTCAGGTAGCATTTCAATTCCTCAAATGCCTGCTTCTGCTCAACTCCCCAACGGAACTCATCACTTGATCGAAGCCGGAGCAATGGAGAGAAAGCCCTTACTCGGCCAGCGGAGTTGGAGATAAACCTCATGAGGAAGTTAACCTGCCCCAGAAACTTTTGAAGCTCCTTCTTATTCCTAGGGGCTGGTACCTGCAAGATTGCCTTCATCTTGTTCTTGTCGACCTCAATCCCCTTCTGGTGCACCAAGAACCCAAGGAAGTTTCCTGCCGATACCTCAAAGGCACACTTGAGGGGGTTCATCTTGAGACCATGATGTCTCATCCGCTCAAAAGATCTCCAAAGGTGTTCAAGGTGCTCCTCCTGGCTCATGGATTTAACCACGACATCATTGATGTAAACCTCCAGAAAATGGCCAATCATGTCATGAAAAATGAGATTCATTCCTCTTTGATATGTGTCCCCTGCATTCTTCAGGCCGAAAGGCATCACAACCCACTCAAATGTCCCAATTTCCCCCGGGCACCTAAAAGCCATCTTAGACACTTCCTCCTCAACGATAAAGATCTGGTTGTACCTGGAATGCCCATCCATGAATGACAAGATCTGATGCTTCGCGGCCGAATCTACTAGCATGTCGGCCATTGGCATTGGGTACTTGTCCTTTGGGGTTGCGGCATTCAGGTCCCAAAAATCAATGCACACTCTCAGCTTTCCGTTCTTTTTAAGGAAGGGTATGACATTCGCCAGCCACTGAACATAGCGAGTTGGTCGAATGAACCCTGCCCTAAGAAGTCTCTCAATTTCATCCTTAATCTTTGCCACTACCTCAGGCAACATGCGCTGTGGGAGTTGTTTGACCAGTTTACATCCCTCCAGGATAGGTAAACGGTGCTCAACAAGTTTTCGATCAAGACCGGGCAACTTGATATAGTCCCAAGCAAAATAGTCTTTATATTCCATCAACAAGTTTACAATAGACTCCCGAAAAGTCGGGGTGAGTAAACCACTAATAAACGTGGGCCTTTTGATGCCCCAAGAACCTAAATCGACCTCTTCAAGTGGGTTCTGGACCTTGGCCAATGTCTCCTCCATCTTGGGTGGCGTTGGGCGAAGATGCTTCAACTCCAAACCCCAACCAGAGTCTTCACCCTTGTGGGCTGAACACTCGGCCATGTGGGCCTGAGCCTGCTCTAACCGTTGTTCCAGGTTATGGCGGCCCAACCTCTTCAGTACATCGACTACCACATCCTTCTTCTCAAGCCTTCTATCCATCAGCTTTGGTTTTGCTCAGAACAGACCCGTCCACACCTGACGGCCCATAGAGCCCAGAAAGGGCGAAGCTCAGTTGATCGGCATCCTCAGCCACCGTGGAAGCAGTGGCCATTGCTGTCGGCCTCCCATCCTCATCCTGTCCAACGAACGTGATAGGGGTGATTTCACCGCCATAGAGCCTAGCCTCTGCGTGATTCGCATTGACCAGGAAGGGTCTGTTGTCAGTGCTTACCCACTCGATCTTCCCTTTATCATTCCAGAACACTAACAGCTGTTGGAGAGACGATGGGATACAACTGTTGGTGTGGATCCAATCCCATCCCAACAGGGCATTGTAGTTGGCATCAGCGTTCATCACAAAGAAGGCAATCAATGACTCCTTGCCCCCAATCCTGACATCGATTGGTAGTATCCCCCTCGGCTTGGAGGCCCCACCAAGGAAGTTGGTGACAGAGACGTCTGCTGACAACAGCTCGATCTCATCATAACCCAAACGCTTCATCATCCTTGAAGGGAGAATATTGACCGCAGCTCCATTAACCAGAACTCGCGGCACAGATTTCCCATCCAGTAAAGCGTTGGTGTACAAAGGCTTCAGATGCTGGGTCATCTCTCTGCTAGGCTTTTCAAAACTCGCACTCGACTGAGGAGACTACTGCGCTTTGGATGCTGCCCCCACATCAGCTACGTCGATTGACAATGTACCATGAGAGGCAGAACCATCAAGCACGCTCTCAGGATCGCCACCTATGATCATGGGGCTGCCGTCCTCTTCCTCAAACTCTTCGTCCAGAACATCTACCCGCTCATAATTCGACTGGTATACTGCGAAAGCACATAGACCATGTTGGCCAGGGCCTTAAATGGAACTAGCGTCTTCACTGCTACCGGGACTGTGCCAACCATCATAGTCTGGATATACCGCTGCAGTTCAGAATCATCAGTATACTCCTGATCTGAATAGTTAGATGTTCCTTTCTTAGAGGACGATGGCTCGCATTCAGCCAAACCGTCCCTCTCCACTGTCGGAGTGACATAGCCTGGGGTCAGCTGCTGGTCCACCTCAAAACTTGCCTCAGATTCCTTGGCGGGTTCAGTCTCGGCCGACATCTTCTCCTTCCCCTTCGAGTGGAGTTTGGTTATCTGCTGGCCACTTCTTGTACCAACCTCCGGCTGACTCGTGGATAGGGAGATGCCCTCTTGGTCACCCCTCTCCCTTGGTAATCTGCGTACCTGTTGCCTTTGCTCTTTGACCGGGGAACGATCTCTTCGGCCTGCTCACTTCTCATGCCGATGACGTGTTATGGCCTGCCGCCTCTGGCGCCTGTGCTTCTGGCTTCTGGACATCCTTCTCTCCTGGTCAAAAGGAAACTTCAGGTGCCTTGCCACATTCCATTGATAATCCCTCTCGACCGTTGACCGGGGAATTACCATCCTTGGGGGATGTGGCATAGATAAATCTCCTAGCTGCTTACTCTGACCCCCTATTCTAGTGTTGAGATGACTGATTGTAGATGTGCAGGTGCCAAAGCTGACGGCCTCGCCAGTCGATCTTTCGTAGATGGCCTCTATCGTGACTCTCTCTCCAACCTGTTGGCCGTCCTTCAGCCAACATCTTTGCCGGACGATCCTCCTATCCTTGCTTCCGGATGGGGGGTCTTTGACCGTCCGCGATCGTAAGCAGTGGCCGGGTGCTTTGGCCTAGCCTCTCTGTTGTCTCTTGTAGGCCGTGCGATTTTTGCCTCCCTGTCTTCAGGCTTGTCCAATAGTGGAGTGCTCGATTCACCCTGGGGCTTTTTCTCGTATAGTTTCTTACAATGTACACAAACTCCCCACTAGAAGCGCTGGCCGAGCAACGGCTCAATAGACTCCGGGTCGGTCCCTTTCTTCTTTTCCTCAGAAAAATGCTAGAGGTGCTTCAATGTAACCAATGACTCTTTCCTATTGAGCAAATGCAATTTTGACAAATCAGTGTCCACCATGTTGACTGGCTGGAACGGGTCCTCGTCAACCAGCATGACACCCTTACCCTTATCAAGAAACTTCAAGCGCCCATCATTAATAGCCTTCTGCAGTGCCATGTACAAAACAATACAGCCATTAGTATTATGAGTGAAGCAATTATGCCACTTACAGTACCTTTTCCCTTTGATCTCCTCGGCCGAGGGTATCTGATGCCCTTCCAACAGTTTTATTTGTTTGTCCTTTAGAAGGTGGTCGAAAATAGACTCGGCCTTGGAAATATCGTAGGAATATTAAGCCTTGCTGTTAAGATTCCTTGCCGGGGTCAGCTTTGGCTTTGGGCTTGTCCTAGTGTGCTCGGCCATGGGGGTCAAGGCCTTGCACACATAAGGCTTTCCTGAGACTATCTCAACGATGCTGACTTCGCATTCCTCATCGGCCTCAAAGTCTGAGAAGTTGACAGGGTTTGAACTAGGAGTTGACGCCCCCATAATCGCTAAGGCTAGCTGCTTATAATAAGTCCCTGAGGATGAAGCCTTTCGGTCTTCCTCCTCCTTGAGAATCATCTCATAGCTAGTTGCCTGGGCGACAAGCTGACCAAGGTCTGGAACCTCTTGGCCGGCAAAGCGTTTTCGTAACTCAAAAGAGAGCCCGCCCAGGGCCATCTTAGTATACTCGGGTTCTTGCAAGATAGTTGGACACTTGTAGCGTGCCAGCTTGAACCTATTAACAAATTTTGCTGCTGACTCATCAGGCAACTGACACATGCGTGCCAAATCTGCTATGGAGATGAGAGGATCAACCCGATTGAACTAGGCATGGAATTGGTCCTCCATCTCCCGCCAGGTTTGAATTGAGTCAGCCGGCAAGTTGATATACCATGCGAACGCTGAACTAGTCAGGGAATTTGGGAACAACCTCAATTTCATAATCTCATTAGCCCCTAAGGTTCTACACTGGGCAAGAAACCTTGCTATATGCTTGACAGTAGACGTGTTGTCTTCTCCCGAGAATTTAGCGAACTGTGGGATTTTTTGAGTGTACCCAAGGTCCAGCTGATCATAGTACTCTGAATACGGTTTCCTATACATCGGCCGTGTAATAGGCCGGAACAAGGGGTTAATTTGCTCTTGGATCAACCAAGTCAAATCCTCTTGGTTAACAATTACCTGATTGGCTTGCTCCGCCACCACCGGCCTCGGCCAGACCTCTGCCTGGCCCTTATTGGGTGGTGGAGGGAACTGGCCAGCGTACGTCCACTCTGGCTCCGATAAGTTCATTCTGGGCACCGTTGGTCTCTGATAGAAGCTTGTACTCGCACGACCAGCACGTTCCCCTCCAATCTGAAGTCCCACAGCAGGAGAGGTTGTAACGGGTGGCACGATTGGATTCCCCGCTTGCACTGCAAAAACCATTGCCCCGTTTGAGGCAGCGAACTCCTTGCTGCTGCACCATTCGGCCGCCCTGGCTGGTTGGACAAACTTCCCGCCTGGCCGCAAACCCCAGGATAGAACCCCTGGGCTGGCGGCATCCCGGTCCCTGTCCCAACTGTGCTGCCAACTAGTCCGGCCAGAGCTTGGCCGATACGAAGTTGGACAACCTGAGGAGGGCGCTGTTGGGCCAGGAACATCATAACCAATTCTTTGAAACGGGCCTGAGAGCCATTGTAAGCTTGAGCCATGGGAGCCATGATGGCTTTCATGTCCTCAATGCCAAATTGTAGAGACCCTTGTGTCTCTGCGGCCGTGCGGGCCTGCCCTTGCAACAATGCAACCACATATGGAGGCACAACAGCATCCAATTGTTGCTCGCCCTGTGCGACCACTTGGCCAGCATTTCCGCTGTCGGACTCATCCGAACTACCATCCCTGCTTCGCTGACTCGCTCTTGTTTCCACCATCGCTTATCGAGCATCCCACCGGGTATGCCAAAAATGTTATACTCAATTTCCTGCAAATGCCACAATGTGGTCGGCAATGGGACACTGACCAATCGTGACTATCTAGGGTTCTACTCGCACTCCGGTACTCCGAGGACTTCTTAGGGATAGCAGAACAGATAGATGGTCCGAAAACTTGGAAAGAATTGTACTTGGATTACTCGACGTGAACAATCTACAATGCAAATTAAAAGGGTGCATAAAGCGAAAGAAACCTTAAGTTCACACCATTCTAATAACAAAGGTAAGTACAATGCAAGGAAAGAAAGATAAATAAAACTGCAGGTTTTCTATGTCTTTTTCTTGATGCTCTTCTCCATGCTTCCTACTTATTTATAGTGGACATAACCACCGGAGGCGGTTCCCTTGGTTACTAGCCAATGCCTGGCCACGTTCAGGCCACCATCACTTCTAAATGCAAACCGCAATGAAATTGCCCGTGATGGTAACTGCCTCCCTTTCTGGCCGATGGAGTGATCCTTGACCGAGGATGCCAGAGCATGTTCGACCACTCTGCTGACCGGGCTGTTCCTCGACCAAGGCCCTTCTCGACCATAACGGGGTGAGCGCAAACTGGGTGTAAACACCTTGTAAAGCTTCAGATTCCTCTTAAAAATATATCACACTTCAGCCAAAAGGTGCAATGTGTTGAACAAAGTATAGTGCCGGAATATGAATATCAATTATTCTTGATGTACCAAAGAAAAACCGAAAGAGAAAAGCAAACAATGAAGTAGAGAATGAGAAAGAGAAAGAGAAAGTGAAAGAGAGTTAGCTATAAATAGAGGTGGTCTGTCGATGGAGAGAGATTTTCTAATTGATAGGTAAGTATTGAATTTAGATTTATTTCCTGTCTCTCTTTCTCTCTTTCCTTTATGAGAAATTGAAAGAGAGCTATTGAAGTGTTAGTGTATCAATTATTTCCTTTTGTAAGTTCGATTGAGATATAATCTATAATTGGTAGGTAAGTATTGGCTTGAGATTTATTTCATATCTTGTTCAACCATCTTACCTTTTTTAATTTTTTTTTTGTAACTAAGGGAAGGGGAGGGGCACAACTCGGCAAAGTAGCCAGCCAAGCATTCAAACGTATATATGTGGGTCAAGGTAACATTGTCAATTTTTCCAATGAAGACCTTGGCAAAGGATATCTCTACCTTTAAGAGAGCTTCACCAGTTCAATTACAGTTGAGCCACTACTATCCTCAAGAAAAGAGGACCTATGGTACATGAAATTTACCCTTTAAAACTCGAACCCACAAATAGAGCCAATTGGGCAAGATTTTAAGCTTCAAAATTCACTCAAACCCCCAAATATCTTACTCAAACACAAAGAATCCCACTATGCCAAAATTTCTCTTTGTTCATATTATCCTTGCATAAGAACTGACTGAACACGCTTGACAATGCTAGCAAAGAAGGTCCTTTTGGTCATACTGTATGCAGCCTTACCCCTGCTTGTTTTCACAAAGAGGTTGTTTCCAGATTCGAACACATAACCACTTGATCACAATGGTGCTACCTTACCATTGCACCAAGGTCTGCCCTCAAAGTTGAATGCGGTATTATTAACCAAGGTTTGAGAACTCGCGAGATCTCGCCGAGTTTCTCAATTTTTCAAAATCTCGAGTCGAGATCACATACGCATTCTAAAAGTGCATTTTCTGGGCGAGATCTCCGAGATCTCGGTTTGACATAGAAAAATGCCCATCTAGGTCCTTTACATGAGTGCCAGATCTTGAGATCTTGCTGGAAATTCTTGGTATACAGACACCTATCTATGCCAAGCATCCAAACATATATATGTGGGTCAAGGCAACATTGTCAATTTTTCCAATGAAGACCTTGGCAAAGGATATCTCTACCTTTAAGAGAGCTTCACCAGTTCAATTACAGTTGAGCCACTACTATCCTCAAGAAAAGAGGACCTATGGTACATGAAATTTACCCTTTAAAACTCGAGCCCACAAATAGAGCCAATTGGGCAAGATTTTAAGCTTCAAAATTCACCCAAACCCCCAAATATCTTACTCAAACACAAAGAATCCCACTATGCCAAAATTTCTCTTTGTTCATATTATCCTTGCATAAGAACTGACTGAACACGCTTGACAATGCTAGCAAAGAAGGTCCTTTTGGTCATACTGTATGCAGCCTTACCCCTACTTGTTTTCACAAAGAGACTGTTTCCAGATTCGAACACATAACCACTTGATCACAATGGTGCTACCTTACCGTTGCACCAAGGCCTGCCCTCAAAGTTGAATGCGGTATTATTAACCAAGGTTTGAGAACTCGCGAGATCTCGCCGAGTTTCTCGATTTTTCAAAATCTCGAGTCGAGATCACATACGCATTCTAAAAGTGCATTTTCTCGGCGAGATCTCCATGATCTCGGTTTGACATAGAAAAATGCCCATCTAAGTCCTTTACATGAGTGCCAGATCTTGAGATCTTGCTGGAAATTCTTGGTATACAGACACCTATCTATGCCAAGCATCCAAACGTATGTATGTGGGTCAAGGCAACATTGTCAATTTTTCTAATGAAGACCTTGGCAAAGGATATCTCTACCTTTAAGAGAGCTTCACCAGTTCAATTACAGTTGAGCCACTACTATCCTCAAGAAAAGAGGACCTATGGTACATGAAGTTTACCCTTTAAAACTTGAGCCCACAAATAGAGCCAATTGGGCAAGATTTTAAGCTTCAAAATTCACCCAAACCCCCAAATATCTTACTCAAACACAAAGAATCCCACTATGCCAAAATTTCTCTTTGTTCATATTATCCTTGCATAAGAATTGACTGAACACGCTTGACAATGCTAGCAAAGAAGGTCCTTTTGGTCATACTATATGCAGCCTTACCCCTACTTGTTTTCACAAAGAGGCTGTTTCCAGATTCGAACACGTAACCACTTGATCACAATGGTGCTACCTTACCATTGCACCAAGGCCTGCCCTCAAAGTTGAATGCGGTATTATTAACCAAGGTTAGAGAACTCGCGAGATCTCGCCGAGTTTCTCGATTTTTTAAAATCTCGAGTCGAGATCACATACGCATTCTAAAAGTGCATTTTCTCAGCGAGATCTCCGAGATCTCGGTTTGACATAGAAAAATGCCCATGTAGGTCCTTTACATGAGTGCCAGATCTCGAGATTTTGCTAGAAATTCTTGGTATACAGACACTTATCTATGCCAGAAACCAAGACAGACAAGACAGACACTTATTTATGCCTAATATCATTTATATTTCATTTACTTAAGATATTATTCATAAATAAGAAAATACCCCCCCATTTGAATCCAATAAAAATAGTTAAAAAATAAAATTCCAAAAGGAAAAATAGCAACCCCCATTCAAGAACAAAAACTGAATTTAGTGGTAGGTGCAATTTTTAACTTTCTAATGCTGGGGTTTTTCTCAAATCTAAAAATTCCATAAATCTTATTATGGTAAAACATTGCTAAAAACTAAAAGTGCGGTAAAATATTCATTTGTTTTGACGTCCAAAAAATGATTTCCATTCAGAGCGATTTTGACAGCATTCGCGCACACCGAATTAAGTTTGACCGGTACATAACTCTTTCAATATAAATCAGATTTTAGCAATCTTGGACTTGTTGGAAAGCTTTCAAAACAAAACTTTCCAACAAGTCCAAGATTGCTAAAATCTGATTTATATTGAAAGAGTTATGTACCGATCAAACTTAATTCATGTGACGAATCTTGTCAAAAATCGATTCGTTAGAAAGTTTGAAAATTGCACCTACATGTCGAAAATCCGCTTTTGTTCTTGAACTGGGGGTTGACTTTTTCCTTTTGGAATTTGATTTTTTAACTATTTTTATTGGATTCAAATAGAGGGGTATTTGCTTATTTATGAATAATATCTTAAGTAAATGCAATATCATTTGCTTAAATGATATTAGGCATAAATAAGTGTGTTTGTCCTGTGTCTGTCCTGGTTTCTAGCATAAGTAAGTGTCTGTCCTGCTTTCCTACTAACTGAAACTCCTATTTGGACTTAGTTTTTGCAAAATCTGATAGTGCCATTGTGTTTAAATGGCCTAAAATAGGCTGAATACCAAGTTTCAGATCCAAACTAGGTCTAAAACCCACCGAGATGAGGTTTCGAGCCGAGGAAAAAAAAAGTGCAACAACTCGGCGAGATCTCGCCGAGATCTCGACTTGACTCGATTTTTCAAGGGTCCGAGTTGGCACCGAGACCCGAGTTTTCGAACCTTGTTATTAACAATAATTAGTTTAATTAACTGATTTGTTTGTAACTTATATACTTGATAAGTTTTTTATGATAAAGAATAGCCAAATTGAATCTCTACTGATTTTGTTCTATGATAAAAGAACATCAAAATTGAACATCTACTTGAAGTCTAGTGAATCAGCTTTTAGTTTTGAAACCACACTAGCTAGCTAGAATAATCATGGTGAATGAAAAACATAGACAAGGATAGGTAGAGAGAGAGAGAGAGAGAGAGAGAGAGAGAGAGAGAGAGAGAGAGAGAGATAGGCATTGAAAGAAACCAAGATTTTTGGAAACTCTGAAAAAAAAAAAAAAGAGTGGAAAGATTGATGGCCTCTTTCATTTTCATTTTCATCGTTCAATTGGAAAGAAGATCGGGTGGGAAAATTTTGGAAGAAAAAGATTGAGGAAGATGGATGGCATGCACCCATCATTGTTAACTTAATTAGTGGGATTATCAACAACGTCCATCAATCAAATCCCCTAGGATTTTCACTGGATCCTCGCTCTATGATATCTATTTTCTTGAAATGAAAATTTTCAAAAGAGATGGAGTCCCATGGGTTGGTGGCTCATCACATCTGCTACCCTTTTTCTAGAATTTGTACCTATATGTATATATGGCCTTCATTTTCTTTAATAAACTTCAAAACTCCTTTTACATATGTACCATTTCTATCTTTTCTCGAAGTCTTTAGTCTCTGTTCTAGCAATACATTTCCACATTTCAGTCAGATTATAATGCTGTTGATTTTTGCTGATAACAATACAAACAGTATTTTTATCATAGAATACTGGATAGTTCCTCATTTTAGTTATCACCTGTTCATAATCTCTCTTTTATATAAAGCATGGTGTCTATCTAAAGTGAACCAACATCAACATGGTATTGGTTGGCATCCCTTCAGTCAATGTGTGATTAGATACAAGCCCATTGGAAAAGAAGAAATCGAGCACAGTTTTTGATTGATTCATGAAATGACAGAGATACATCAACTGCTCATATTGTTCATTTAAAACAACCTTCCTGCATGTTAGTTTATAGACAATTTGTTCCCCTACATTCCAATCATATCGCTCGTCCAGTTTCAGGTATCATTTTTCTCTTTTACTTGCATAAGAATGTCCCATGACAAGGTTAAGTGCTACTTTTTTGTTGGAACTTGCATATATAAGTCCACAAGTGATCCCTATCTCTAGACCATGCATATAGCCTCTATCAATTCATGAAGAGTTCAGTTATATTTTAACTCTTCAGTGACCCTAATTTTTGAAAACCGTAGCTAACACTGATCCATTAGGACTCAGTTTCTCTCCCTCAACCCATGGGGAAGAGAAGTATCTCTTCATCAACCCGATCTGACTCTCTCTCTCTGATTGGATTGGAGAAGGGTATTTTAGACCATGAACAATAGGGGTGGTAGTTAATGAACCCAAAGTCCAATCATAAGGGAAATCTTCGTCCAATCCACCATAGTTCCGCATTTTTCAGTTTTTCTCTTTCTAAGTTTGACCAAGAACTCTTCTTGATCCCCAGCTTCTTGCTCAAGTAATTGTTCCAATGGTTCTTCACTTGGTTGTCTGTTCGACCCGTTACCCGACCCGCAATTAGTGACCACCTTACAAAGATACCATCATCAGAATTGGTGTCACACCCCAAACCACCCCCTAGGAGGATTGGGTAGGTGACCTGAATTGCATAACAGCAATCCGCCAAATCCCACGGATCTAGAAGCAGTGCTTATGATCATGGAGCCACAACCATCGCTTTACCATAGGTAATATCAGAGTGTCGCAGATAAACTACAGTTCAATAATAAAAGGAAGCATAGCGATACGGGGAAATTGTGATAATATATACATATAAAAGTTTTACATTTCCCATCAACCCACAAGCAAAGAAAACAAAGATACAAAGCTGATAAGTACAATACTACATACATAAACATAAACAGGGCGAGCATACTCAACCCCAAAAAGAAAGAAAAGGAAAACCTACAACAACTAAGTCAGAACGGGGATAACCCCAAATAACCCAAAAGGAGTCCGCAAGTCAAAAAGCTGTCACGAACACACTTCAATGGCCTTCATCACCAACCACCAAAAATGTGTGCAGGATCGGTATGACCTCCGTTAAGGTCCACACCAATATCATCGTAACAACCAAAAGTCTCCTCCTCGAGATGGCCCGCCATGCCACAGCGGCATCCACCTGCAAAATCATCTAAGAAAAATGTTGCACAACAGAGTGTGAGCCCCACTGAGCTCGTGAGCAAATAACATCAATCATGCATGCACATGCAATCATAATTTATCCCTAGTGCGGGCTTCTAACCCCTTCCCGCGATACACCCATTGAGTTGTCGGAGAGGACCAGTCAGCTCCCGCATTCGTTCACCAAGGTCAGCCCGACCAGCCCTCTGTGATTAACCCATGGGACAATCCATTTCTTTCTTTCTTTTCTTTTCTGGCTTATAGCCCATGTGCACCATTCCGGTGTTCTATACATTCATGCACCATTCCGGTGTTCTATTCATTTCTTTTTCTCTTTTCTCTTTTTTTTTTTTTTTTCTGATGGTCGCCCCCATAGACATTCAACACCTTAACCCCTGTTGGCAAGTGTGCATAGCACGGGTGATGAAACTCTAGCCCCATGTCTATATGGCATCGTATGAGTCAAGCGGTGTCAACCGTACCCAATAATACGGGCTACCACATGCCCCATTTCCAAGCCGACTACGGTATCTAGTCTAACATTCACAATCATCATAGTAGAATTCACAGTGTTGATCAACAGACAGTCATTATGCAGTGATTTGAGTAATTGAATAGAAGTAAATAACACAGCAATTATATTCAATTCTTATTAGCCGGCATCAGATCATGATTACATTACACATATGATAGTATTATTCACTCACTAGTACTTGGCTCTAGGTACGGTCACAAATTCAGTTCCAGCAGTTGTCTGGTTGTTGTCCTCGAGCACAGGATCAAGTCCTAGATGTAAATCAAAAGTTACCATGTTAAGTTATCAGTCTGTCATTAGAAGTCCTAGGATTACCCTAATCTTACTGGGTTGACCCGGGGTTCAATTGGTTCACTCTTGGAATCACTGGGCCATACACTTGGCCTTAGGTCATGTCCCATTGCATCAACCAATGCCAGTGGGTCAAAGGGCAAAATGGTCATTTCCAGGGTTGTACCTGACCCTAGGCTAGGATGTGCTTATAGTGCTATCCACAGCTTGTCTGTGCTTTAGGACCAAGCACAACAGGACTCCCTTTACCTGTGGGGCCCACTAGGGTTCCAAAGCACTCTCAAATCAAAGACAGATGTGGGGAAGGGTATTTTAGTCTTTCCCCACATCCCACAGTGTCTAGGGGCCATTGGGTGAGATCCCCCCAAGCTCAGTCCACCAAAACAGTGATTTTCCACTCACTGGGCATTGGCTTTGGGCGTCGCTGCATCGCCCAGTGCCTGTAGAATCGATGCAGGATGAGTTTCCAAGGTGGGGCCTGTAAGGCTGGGCTCTAAATGGATCCTTTGCATGTTAGGGGGTCTAGTAGCCCCTGAGATGGCCTACACCATGGTCCAATTGGATTCTTCATCAGATCCATCTTTAGGCTGACAGTGGCTGCCCAAGTAGCCCAAATGAATACTGTTCAGGGTTTTGGCTAAGCTTGGGAGTTGGTTTCAGCCACATGCAGGGCTAGAACATCATACCAAATGAGGGTCCAGGGCTGCAATCCTCTAGGGTTTGATCTCTGCAGCCCTAGCTTGCACCCAGGGTTCCAATCCATAGATCAGAAGTGAACTTGGCTGCACAGCCAGATTCAGCTCACAAGAATAGCATATCTAAATGTTTAAAATGCATAAATATTCCAGATCTTCCATGCACAAGGTCTGCATGTCAGATCTGGACCAATACTAGGCAAACCCTAGCTAGTCTAGGCTACCCAGGAAGAAAAAACATAGTATATACAGAGGGGGAATGGGAACAACAGGTGAGGATAGGTATTTTTATACCTGAAGCAGCCTGAGAATAGGCTTGGTTGCAGGCTGGGATGGCTACAGTAGGTCTCCCCCTCCTCTTCTTCCTTTTTCCTTCTCCTTCTTCTTCTCTTTCTCTCCTTTTCCCTCTCTTTCTCTCCTCTCGGTTTCAGCAGGAAATAAGAGCTCTAAATGAGCTCAGGCCTGCCTATTTATAGGCCCAAGACCAACTAAGGTCTGTTTGGTCACTAAGTTCCTTTTTAAAAATCAGTTTTTAACTTGATTCTGACTGATTATGGGCTCACTGGTGGGGTCCACACTGAACCAGGGGTATGAGGTGGTCCCTCAGACTCCCCTCTATCAGTGGAGGGTTCCCATGTTCATGTTGGGTGGTCCCCACAGTTAAAATAATAAAAAATATGCAGATTCAGTCACTGTCGATGTCACTGGCCCAGAGAATTCCAACAACTGAAACTCAAAGGGGCTTGCACAGGGGTTTGACCCTAAGTCAGGGTATTGTCCCCACATGTCAAATAGGAGATTTTACACACTTTTCACATAGGTGGGTCCCACTATTATAAGGAGGAGAGAGATTACCTGGGATCCAAGTCATACATCAGGCTGTGAGCTGCACAGTTGCAAGGATCTGCTATCTATCTTCTGACAGGGATATAGGGAAACCTATTCAAAGTATTCTCATTGATCTCATTGAGTGGAGTGATGTTCCACAGTGATCCTGGTTGCCTGGCCAGGGGTTCCTGCCCTTCAATCAAAAATCCAGCCAATCAAGAGTAGGGTTTGACATTTGTCCCTACCTTACAAAAATTTCGTCCTCGAAATTTGCTTACCTTGTAATCCAAAAAGTTGGGGATACTTCTCCTTCATTTCTTCTTCACGTTCCCATGACACTTCTTCTACTGGATTGTTTCCCCATCGAACTTCCATGAAAGCAACGGTGCGGTTTCGGAGGTTATGCTCCTTTCTGTCCAATATCTCCGTGGGGTGTTCTTCATAGGTCATATCCACATCCAACTGTTCAGATTCAGTTGACAGCACATGTGTCGGATTGTTAATATACTTCCTCAACATCGACACATGAAAAACATCGTGGACGCTTGACAAAGATGGTGGTAACGCTAGTCGGTATGCTACAGGTCCCACCTTATTAAGAATTTTGTAAGGACCGATGAATCTTGGGCTCAACTTGCCCTTCTTGCTGAAACGTGGCAATCCTTTAGTTGGGGATACTCAGAGGAATACTTTTTCTTTGACTTCAAACTCGATATCTTTCCTTCAATTATCCGCATAACTTTTCTGTCTTGACTGGGCTGCCTTAATCTTCTCTCTTATGATATCCACCTTGTCACAGGTCGCTTGTATCATCTTAGGTCCGAGATATTTCCACTCTCCAACTTCATCCCAATAAAGTGAAGTTCGGCACTTCCTGCCATAGAGTGCTTCGAACGGTGCCATGCCAATGGTGGAGTGGTAGCTATTATTATATGCAAATTCCACCAAAGGTATGTGAGCATCCCAACTGTCATTCATTTCCAAAACACAAGCTCAGAGTATATCCTCCATAGTCTAAATGGTTCTTTCTGATTGTCCGTCCATCTGTGGATGGAAAGCCGTGCTAAGATTTAGTTGAGATCCCAATGCCTTCTGCAAACTTCTCCAAACCCTTGAGGTGAAACGAGGATCTCTATCAGACACAATACTGATAGGCACGCCGTGTAAGCGGACTATGTTTTCAATGTATATCTGGGCAAGCTTCTCCATTGGATAACAACCCCCTAGGAGGATTGGGTAGGTGACCCGAATTGCATAACAGCAATCCGCCAAATCCCACGGATCTAGAAGCAGTGCTTACAATCATGGAGCCACAACCATCACTTTACCATAGGTAAGATCAGAGTGTCGCAGATAAACTACAGTTCAATAATAAAAGGAAGCATAGCGATACGGGGAAACTGTGCTAATATATACATATAAAAGTTTTACATTTCCCATCAACCCACAAGCAAAGAAAACAAAGATACAAAGCTGATAAGTACAACACTACATACATAAACATAAACAGGGCGAGCATACTCAACCCCAAAAAGAAAGAAAAGGAAAAGCTACAGCAACTAAGTCAGAACGGGGATAACTCCAAATAACCCAAAAGGAGTCCCAAGTCAAAAAGCTGTCATGAACACACTTCAATGGTCTTCATCAACAACCATCGAAAATGTGCACAGGATCGGTATGACCTTCGTCGGGGTCCACACCAATATCATCGTAACAACCAAAAGTCTCCTCCTACAGATGGCCCGCCATGCCACAGCGGCATCCACTTACAAAATCATCTAAGAAAAACATTGCACAACAGAGTGTGAGCCCCACTGAGCTCGTGAGCAAATAACATCAATCATGCATGCACATGCAATCACAATTTACAATTCATATGGTCCAACATGATATGCAAATCCAGTTAAATTATTAGCCACCTAGCAATTCAACTAAGTCGGGTCTGTGCTACTACAATCCCCAATACATGTATCCCTGGTGCGGGCTTCTAACCCCTTCCCGCGATACACCCATTGAGTTATCGTAGAGGACCAGTTAGCTCCTGCATTCGTTCACCAAGGTCAGCCCGACCAGCCCTCTGTGATTAACCCATGGGACAATCCATTTCTTTCGTTCTTTTCTTTTCTGGTTTATAGCCCATGTGCACCATTCCGGTGTTCTATACATTCATGCACCATTCCTGTGGTCTATTCATTTCTTTTTCTCTTTTCTCTTTTTTTTTCTTCTGATGGTTGCCATTTTCTTCTTTGCCCTAAAGCTAAAGAACCACTTGGTAAACAGGTAAACCGCGATGCAGCGTTCCTTAGTTAAACAACCAAAAGCCAGCAGTTGGACTTTATTGATAAGCCCAATTTCTCGGTGAAAGACTTACAAGTCTTTTTGCCACGAGCGCACGCTTAGCCTTTCCATTATACTAAGAAGTTTCAAACTTTTTTTAAAATATACATTCAGTCAAGTCTTGGCTTCCCCCACAGGCATCCAGCACCTTAATCCCTGTTGGCAAGGGTGTGTAGCACGGGTGATGAAACTCTCGCCCCATGTCTATATGGCATCGTATGAGTCAAGCGGTGTCAATCGTACCCCATAATACGGGCTACCACAGGCCCCATTTCCAAGCCGACTACAGCATCTAGTCTAACATTCACAATCATCATAAAAGAATTCACTGTGTTGATCAACAGACAGTCATTATGCAGTGATTTGAGTAATTGAATAGAAGTAAATAACATAGAAATTATATTCAATTCTTATTAGCTGGCATCAGATCATGATTACATTTACACATATGATAGTATTATTCACTCACCAGTACTTGGCTCTAGGTACTCAGTCATAAATTCAATTCTAGCAGTTGTCTGGTTGTTGTCCTTGAGCACAGGAACAAGTCCTAAATGTAAATCAAAGGTTGCCATGTTAAGTTATCAGTCTGTCTTTAGAAGTCTTAGGATTACCCTAATCTTACTAGGTTGACCCGGGGTTCAATTGGTTCACTCTTGGAATCACTGGGCCATACACTGGGCCTTAGGTCATGTCCCGGTGCATCAACCAATGCCAGTGGCTCAAAGGGCAAAGTGGTCATTTCCAGGGTTGTACCTGACCCTAGGCTAGGATGTGCTTATAGTGTTGTCTACAGCTTGTCTGTGCTTTAGGACCAAGCACAACAGGACACCCTTTACCTGCGGGGCCTACTAGGGTTCCAAAGGACTCTCAAATAAAAGACAGATGTGGGGAAGGGTATTTTAGTCTTTTCCCACATCCCACAGTGTCCAGGGGCCATTGGGTGAGATCCCCCCAGCTCAGTTCACCAAAATAGTGATTTTTCATTCACTGTGCGTTGGCTCTGAGCGTTGCTGCATCCCCCAATGCATCGCCCAGTGCCTGTAGAATCGATGCAGGATGAGTTTCTAAGGTGGGGCCTATAAGGTTGGGCTCTAACTGGATCCTTTGCATGTCAGGGGGGTCTAGTAGCCCCTGAGATGGCCTACACCATGGTCCAATTGAATTCTTCATCAGATCCATCTTTAGGCTGATAGTGGCTGCCCAAGTAGCCCAAATGAATAGTATTCAGGGTTTTGGCTAAGCTTGGGAGTTAGTTTCAGCCACATGCAGGGCTGGAACAGCATGCCAAATGAGGGTCTAGGGCTGCAATCCTCTAGGGTTTGATCTGTGCAGCCTAGCTTGCACCCAGGGTTCCAATCCATAGATCAGAAGTGAATATGGGCAGTTCAGCTGTGCACAGCCAGATTCGGCTCACAAGAACAGCATATCTAAATGTTTAAAATGAATAAATATTCTAGATCTTCCATGCATAAGGTCTGCATGGCAGATTTGGACCAATACTTGGCAAACCTTAGCTAGTCTTGGCTGCCCAGGAAGAAAAAACACAGTATATACAGAGGGGGAATGGGAACAGTAGGTGAGGATAGGTATTTTTATACCTGAAGCAGCTTGAGAATAGGCTCGGTTGCAGGCTGGGATGGCTGCAGTAGGTCTCCCCCTCCTCTTCTTCCTTCTTCCTTCTCCTTCTTCTTCTCTTTCTCTCATTTTCCCTCTCTTTCTCTCCTCTCGGTTTCAGCAGGAAATAAGAGCTCTAAATGAGCTCAGGCCTGCCTATTTATAGGCCCAAGATCAACTAAGGTCTGTTTGGTTACTAAGTCTCCTTTTAAAAATCAGTTTTTAACTTGATTCTGTCTGATTCTGGGCTCACTGGTGGGGTCCACACTCAACCAGGGGTATGAGGTGGTCCCTCAGACTCCCCACTATCAGTGCTGGGTTCCCATGTTCATATTGGGTGGTCCCCATAATTAAAATAATAAAAAATATGCAGATTCAGTCACTGGGCGATGTCACCGGGCCTTGCTGCATCGCCCAGTGCCATGGCCCAGAGAATTCCAACAACTAAAACTCAAAGGGGCTTGCACAGGGGTTTGACCCTAAGTCAGGGTATTGTCTCCACATGTCAAATAGGAGGTTTTACACACTTTTCACATAGGTGGGTTGCACTGTTATAAGGAGGAGAGAGATTACCTGGGATCCAAGTCATACATCAGGCTGTGAGCTGCACAGTTGCAAGGATCTGCTATCCATCTTCTGACAAGTATATAGGGAAACCTGTTCAAAGTATTCTCATTGATCTCATTGAGTGGAGTGATGCTCCACAGTGATCCTGGTTGCCTGGCCAGGGGTTCCTGCCCTTCAATCAAAAATCCAGCCAATCAGGAGCAGGGTTTGACATTTCTCCCCACCTTACAAAAATTTCATCCTCGAAATTTGCTTACCTTGTAATCCAAAAAGTTGGGGATACTTCTCCTTCATTTCTTCTTCACGTTCCCATGAAGTTTCTTCTACTGGATTGTTTCCCCATTGAACTTTCACGAAAGAGACGGTGCGGTTACGGAAGTTATGCTCCTTTCTGTCCAATATCTCTGTGGGATGTTCTTCATAGGTCATATCCACATCCAACTGTTCAGGTTAGTTGACAGCACATCTGTCGGATTGTTAATATACTTCCTCAACATTGACACATAAAAAACATCGTGGATGCCTGACAAAGATGGTGGTAACGCCAGTCGATATGCTACAGGTCCCACCTTATTAAGAATTTCGTAAGGACCGATGAATCATGGGCTTAACTTGCGCTTCTTGTTGAAACGTAGCAATCCTTTAGTTGGGGATACTCAGAGGTATACTTTTTCTCCGACTTCAAACTCGATATCTTTCCTTCGATTATCCGCATAACTTTTCTGTCTTTATTGGGCTGCCTCGATCTTCTCTCTTATGATATCCACCTTGTCGCAAGTCGCTTGTATCATCTCAGGTCTGAGATATTTCTGCTCACCAAAGGTATGTGAGCATCCCAACTGTCATTCATTTCCAAAGCACAGGCTCGGAGCATGTCCTCCAGAGTCTGAATGGTTCTTTTTGATTGTCCGTCCGTCTGCGGATGGAAAGCCATGCTAAGATTTAGTTGAGATCCCATTGCCTTCTACTAACTTCTCCAAAACCTTGAGGTGAAACGAGGATCTCTGTCAGACACAATACTGATAGGCACACCGTGTAAGCAGACTATGTTTTCAATGCATATCTAGGCAAGCTTCTCCATTGGATAACTTATTTTGATTGGTATGAAGTGTGCCGCCTTTGTTAGTCCGTCTACAATCACCCAAATTGCATTCATGCCCTTCCTGGTGTTGGGCAAGTTTGTCACGAAATCTATAGTGATTCTTTCCCACTTCCACTCAGGTATGGGAAGTGGCTGTAACAATCCATATGGTCGGTGTCTCTCCGCTTTTATTTGTTGACAAGTGAGGCACTTGGACACGTATATTGCTATGTGTTTGAGTTAAAATAAAACCGCAAGCGTACGGGTCAATCGTAGCTACGGGTCGAACACGAGGAGATATACGCCACTCTATTTAACTAACTTAAAAGTAATGCAAAGTGAACCAAATTAAAGTGTTAAATTAAACTAATTAAACTAACGAAAATCAATACATCCTAACTCATAAGCATCTAACAAAATTAAGGGATTAAATCGGCGTCCTAACACATGAGCATCTAACCTATCAAACTAAAGCGAATTGAAAGGAATAAAAATACAGCCACACATACTAACCATATAAAAAAAATAAGGGAATAAAAATGCATCCATAAACCACAACCATATAAAATTAAAATAAAAGAAATAGAGGGGGAAGAAGAAGAAGATAGAGAGAGACAGAGGAGATGGAGAATGAGATTGAGAGTTTAGATAGTAAAACCTGGATGTGCTTGCATGAATGCAATTGAAAAGCTTGAATACTTGCATAAACTTAACATGGCCTCCTCTTCTAAATCTTCAAGTCTTGTCATCAACTTAAGAACTTAGACTAGAAGGCTTAAAACCTAAACTAGAATTAAGAAATTACAACCCAATTGAAGACTTAAATTGAAATTAAAGCATAAACTAAACCTATTATAACCATTAACTAAAAATCATAAAAGCAAACTAGAACTTAGAAAAGCCAAAAATCACAAATTAGAAGGAGAAGAAGAGAAGAAATTTTACTAAATGAATGAGCAATTTTTACAAGAGAGGTAGGGGGTATTTATAGGTGGAAGAGAGGAGAAGAGAGAAGATGGAAGTGTAGGAGAAATATTCCCTAAGAAAAGAGAATATTCTCTTCACTTTGTCTTTTACAATGCCTTGAATCCTAAGAAAAAAGAGAAAAAAAAAAGAAAGAAGAAGAAGAGAAGATTGTTTACATAAACCTTCTATTTCTAGAAAAATAAACTTCCAATTCTAACAAGTGCTTCCTTTTCTTTGTAGATATCTTCTCCAAGCAATAAAATCAAAGCATCTTTGATTTTTCAACCTTCCATAGATGAGAAAATATAAATCTATCTCAAGTAGAATTTCAGAAGTGCCCTTGAGAAGTTGGAGGAGAGAGAGAGAGTAAGGGTTATGACTAGGATTCCTTTAAGAATAAATAAAATACCCATTCTGTCCTTCAGAAAACGTGGAGGATGGGGTGCTTATATAGGCCTCACCATTGTGTTCCTTGCTAAAAATCACCCAAAATAGACCCAAATTTCGTCCAATTCGGAGTTGGGGAGCCCAAGATATCTCAAGTTGAAGTTGGACTGTCCAAAGCCTTCCAAATGGAATCTTTCGGGTACAGTAAAGTAACTTCTGGTAATTGCATTAAGACCCCTGAAATCCGAACTTCCACTTCACTTTACCCCATCCGACTGTTAATAATTATAAATAAACCCCTGCAGACCACTTTCGCGCGTCGTTACGAAAATGGCCATAACTTCTTCGTTTCAACTCGGAATCAAGTGCCGTTTGAACCGTTACGAAGCTGACTCGATGGACTAAGCATCCATACTATTAACACCTCTAAAAAGCTTAAAAACATCTCCTTAGCATCATCTCCTCTATTTTCACAATAATTCACCTAAATCCTGAAAAGCACAAGAAAGCACCGAGTAACTCTGTCCAATGTGGTAAAATGTATGCTTTATGCCCTAAGATTTCACACATAAATGTGCTCATCAGATTCCCCCACACTTAAACGTTACTTGTCCTCAAGTAAAGCAAAAGATAAACTAACCTATAATGAAAAAAAAAATCCTAACTCACTTTCGTAGGAATCACGGTTGCACTTAGCATGTACAACAAGCCTTTCAACCCCTAGGTTACCCCTAGTGGACGAGTTGTGTCTCGTGGGTGTTTGCAGTGAATATACACCCAAAATTCAATAAATCAAAAAAGAATGACATAAATTTTTCTCATGGCATAAGTAAGATAGGGTACACAATCTCAAAGAAATACTCAACTAAAGATTAAGGAGCCAAAGGTTCCCCCTCACTTGAATTTTATTACCCCACATCAATTCAAGTAACAAGCATGCATCAAGGTCAAGGGATCTCCTCATATTTTCTGAACACTACTCACCTTCAAGTAAACCACTCATAGCGCTAATGGAACCAAAGACTTAGGCATTGAGTATTGTTGACCATACTTTCTTTTCAGGCATTAAGGCAAAAGCTTGTCTTTTTTTTTTTCTTTTCTTTCTTTTTCCACAAACTCTATTTCTACTCTACTATTGTTCTCTGAATGACATGGTGGAGCATACACTAGACACCCAAATACTTGGTAGCTTCGCTTTTTGCATATATCCATAAAGACATTGAGACATTGATGCAAGAGTTTTTTTTTTTTTTTTTTCCTTCCAAGGAATTTCGATCAAGTCACCCTGCTTCATGAGACACAGTGCCCTGTCTAGTCCCAAGGAATTCCACTTTTCTTTCTGTTTCTCTCTCTCTTTTTTTTTTTTTTTTTCATTCACTTTCACTTTCATGCCTTGCCACAAACAAATTGATCTCAACTACTAGCCAAAAGATCAAAGGGGTCCATAAACACATAGAGGAATCTAACCATCACATGAAGTAGCACTCATATTTTCAAACTCAATCCCTATCACCGGATACAAACCAACTACCATCCTTGAAAAGGAATTTTTTTATTATTTCGCATGCTAGAGCACCTAATTCTCTCTCACTCTCGCTTTGTAAATCGAAGAGACTTATGCACATAACCAAAAACTATCGTCATAATCAAAATTCACAATTAAAGTCCAACACACCCCCCCACACTTAATTCATGCAGTGTCCTCAATGCATGCAGAAAAAAATAAGGACAAGGGAGGGGATACATACCAGGATATCAGGGGTCAAGGTAAAGAGGCTCATGGAGATCCATGACCTCTTCTTCAACTGGAGTAGGCATCTCTATATACGGCTTCAATCTTTGGCCATTGACCTTGAACGTAGCTCCTGTACTTGGATTGAGGACTTCAACAGCCCCATGAGGAAAAACTTTTTGAATAATATAGGGGTCATCCCATCTAGAACGCAGCTTACCTGGAAAGATATGCAAACGAGAATTGTACAACAAAACTTTCTGGCCTACTTCAAAAGATTTTCTCAAAATGTGCCTATCATGGAAAGTCTTGGTTTTTTCATTGTAAATCCGGGCATTCTCATATGCCTCATTCCTAAGCTCTTCCAACTCAGATAGTTGGAGTTTCCTATGGGCACCTGCAGTGGGTAGGTCAAAGTGAAGCTTCTTGATAGCCCAAAAGGCCTTGTACTCAATCTCTACAGGTAAGTGACATGCCTTTCCATACACCAGACGGTATGGAGATTGATCAAGATTGGTCTTGAAGGCTGTCCTATGTGCCCACAACGCATCTACCGATCGGTTAGACCAATCCTTGCGGTTCGGATTGATGATTTTCTCAAGAATTTTCTTGATCTGCCTATTTGAAACCTCAACCTGACCACTAGTTTGGGGATGATAGGGCGTGGCCAACTAATGGACGACACCATACTTTCTCATGAGGGCCTCAAAAGGCCGATTACAAAAATGCTTGCCCCGATCACTAATGATAGCCCAGGGAGTACCAAAACGGGAGAAGATGTTCTCCTTCAGAAATTTCACAACCACCTTGTGGTCATTGGTCTTACAAGCAACTGCCTTAATCCATTTGGACACATAGTCCACAGCAAGTAATATGTACAGGTTACCAAAAGAGTTAGGGAAAGGCCCCATGAAATCAATACCCCACATATCAAACACCTCAACCACCAGAATTGGGTTAAGGGGCATCATATTTCTCTTAGTAAGACGCCCTAAGGATTGGCATGAAGAACATGCCCTGCAATAAGTAAAAGCGTCTTTAAACAGACTAGACCAATAAAATCCACATTGTAAAACTTTGGCCGCAGTCTTATTAGGCCCAAAATGGCCTCCACAAGCCTGATCATGGCAAAAAGATAAGACAGATTGTTGCTCATGATCAGGGACACATCTCCGGATTACTTGATCCGGGCAGGTCTTAAAAAGATAAGGATCATCCCAAAAGAAATACTTAACTTGTGAAAAGAAACGATTCTTATCTTGGGTGGACCAATGTGCAGGTGTCACACCCGTAACACTAGACACTGCCATCAGATACTCATCAGAAAAATTCTCGTTGACTGGAGAATCAACAGTCAAGGAATTAGGTAGCTGGGATAGATGGTCTGCAACCAAATTTTCACACCCTTTCTTATCCCTAATTTCAAGATCAAATTCTTGTAACAAAAGAACCCACCTAATGAGGCGAGCCTTGACATCTTTCTTCTGCACAAGATATTT
The DNA here is from genome assembly GCF_018873765.1 of Telopea speciosissima. Taxonomy (NCBI): domain Eukaryota; kingdom Viridiplantae; phylum Streptophyta; class Magnoliopsida; order Proteales; family Proteaceae; genus Telopea; species Telopea speciosissima. Next base: position 34,154,532 of record NC_057917.1, on the reverse strand, counting down.
GATAGCTGCATGGTCAGTATAAATAATCACATGTGATCCAACCAAGTAGGGCCTAAACTTCTCTAAAGCAAACACAACAGCTAAAAATTCTTTCTCAGTGGTGGTATAATTAAGTTGTGCATCATTAAGAGTCCTACTTGCATAATAAATCACATGGGGTAATTTGTTGATTCTTTGCCCAAGAACAGCCCCTATAGCAAAATCAGAGGCATCACACATAAGCTCAAATGAAATTGTCCAAGTTGGAGCTTGAATAATGGGGGCTGAGGTCAAAGCTCTTTTCAATTGCTCAATACTATCATGACACTCAGAAGAGAAATCAAATGGGCAGTCCTTTGCCAAAAGAGAGGTGAGAGGTCTAGCTATCTGGCTAAAATCCTTGATAAATCTTCTATAAAAACCTGCATGGCCAAGAAAAGATCAAATGTCCTTCACACTCTTGGGTGGTGGTAAATTGGCTATAAGGTCCACCTTAGATCTATCAACCTTGATCCCTTCTTTGGACACAATGTGACCAAGAACTATGCCTTGCTTCACCATGAAGTGACACTTTTCCCAATTCAGGACCAAGTTCTTTTCTATGCATCTTTTAAGAACCAAAGAGAGATGATGCAAGCAATTAGAAAAAGTAGAGCCGTGAATAGAAAAATCATCCATAAACACCTCTAGGAAGTGCTCTACCATATCAGAAAAGATACTCATCATGCACCTTTAGAATGTAGCAGGGGCATTGCAAAGCCCAAAAGGCATACGCCGGTAAGCAAAGGTTCCATAAGGGCATGTGAAAGTAGTCTTGTGTTGGTCCTCTAGGGCAATAGAAATTTGGTTATAGCCTGCATAATCATCAAGAAAATAATAATATTCATGGCTAGCTAGTCTCTCTAACATCTGATCAATAAAAGGTAAGGGAAAGTGGTCCTTCCAAGTTGCCGCATTCAATTTCCTATAGTCAATGCACACTCTCCATCCCGTTTGGATACGGGTTGAAATCAACTCATTATTGGTATTCTCAACTATAGTGACTCCTCCTTTCTTAGGCACAACCTGCATAAGACTCACCCATTGGCTATCAGAAATAGGATAAATGATGCCATGATCCAAGCATTTTAGGATCTCTTTCTTGATTAGCTTTTTCATCATAGGATTAGCCCTCCTTTGGAGTTCCCTAGAAGGTTTGGAACTCTCCATCAAATGTATATGATGTTGAACAATGGAGGGGCTAATACCTTTGATGTCAGACATAGTCCAACCTATGGCTTCTTTATGGTCCTTTAGAAGCTTAATCAACTCTTCTTCCTGAATAGAAGTCAAATCAGAAGCAACAATAATAGGAAGAGTATGATCATGTCCTAAGAAGGCATACTTGAGGTTGGAGGGCAATGCCTTCAACTCTAATGTGGGGGGCTCAATAATAGAGGGTTTGGGAATGGAAGTGGATAGAGGTCCAAGGGGCTCCAAAGGTGGTTGGATGCTCCAGACCTCAGATAAGGGAGTATCATCAACACCCTCCAATTTCCGCATACATTCTTGAAATCCCGAATCAAAATCAATCTCAAAGAATGTATCAATATCATCGGGAAATTCTTGAAGCATATGCACCTCTTCATCCATGTCAGGCTGCTTGCCCAACCTAAACACATTGAAGTCAACAGAAGTATTGCCAAAAGATAATTTCATGAGACCATTCTTGCAATTGATTAAAGCCTTACTGGCAGCTAGGAATGGTCTACCCAATATGATTGGGATTTGGTCCTTGAAGTTGGCAGTGGGTTGGGTATCTGAAATAATAAAATCCACAGGAAAAATAAATTCCCCAACCTTCAATAGGACATCCTCAATCATTCCCTTAGGAACTTTAACCGACCGATCTGCAAGTTGAACAGTAATTTTGGTCGGTTTCAGTTCTCCCAATCCCAGTTGTTGGTAGACATGAAAGGGTAAGAGGTTCACACTTGCACCAAGGTCCAATAAGGCATGATCAATAGTAGTATGGCCTATAGTGCAAGAGATGGTGGGGCTTCCAGGATCCTTATGCTTGGCTGCTACTGGCTGTGAGATTAGAGAACTAATGTTAGCAGCCAAGAATGCCTTTTTGGGCACATTGGTGGTCCGCTTTTGGGTGCATAAGTCTTTGAGGACTTTAGCATAAGCGGGGATCTGGGCAATAGCATCCAACAAGGGAATATTCACCTAAACCTGTTTGAACACATCCAATATCTTCTCCACAGAAGGAGACTTCTTGCTAACCAACCTATTTGGGAAAGGGGCAGGGGGGTATAAATTCTTTTAGGGTTGGTCTTTTTAACTTCCTCAACAGAATCCTCTTTGGTTTCCTCAACCAAATCATCTGGTATATCTTTAGGTTCATCAGACGAACCTGGAACAGTAGGCACTTCAATGGCCTCTTCAGAAAGGGGAGAGTCAACAGGAGTATGAGATGATAAAGACTGAGGTGCACTAGCCTGTTGATACTCTCGGCCACTCCTTAAATCATAAATAACATTTACCTATCTGGAAGGCCCTTGGTGCTATTGGCCTTGTGCAACATGGGTTGGAGGAGCTTGGGTACCTTGCTAAATATGAACCTGATGCCTAGGATTTGGCTCAGGCTGGCTAGGTAACTTCCCTGTTTCCCTCTCATGCAGGATTGTGATAAGTTGGGTGAGTTGTTTTTCCATGTTATTGTGGCTTGTCATGAGAAGAGCTATCTTGTTGTCCATCTCATTCAGTCTTGTTGCCTCTCCTATATTGGTAAACCCTGGGGGTTGTTGATAAGGTGCAAGGAGAGGAGGCCTAGCAGAATTAATAGAAGGTCCTGGATGAGGACGAGGGGGAAAGGGGTTAGGAGACATTCCTTGGCTTTGTGATGCATAGTTGGGCCTTTGGGCACCAACCTGGCCTTGATGGTTAAAGTTGGATGGGCTTGCTTAGTTCCCTTGATTCCATGAGAAATTAGGGTGATTTTTCCATCCTGGATTGTAAGTATTGCTATATGGGTTATTTTGGTAGAGAGCACTTACATTCTCAGTGTTGGAATTGCCCACTAAGGTGTTGGGGCATTCCTCAGAAAGGTGTCCAGGGGTTTGGCACCAACTGCATACCGACACTTGGTTGACCTGGTTGATCGGATTAACTGGTATAGATTTTTTAAGAACTATGGACTCCAACCATTTTATGAGGCTGTCAAGTTTGGCCTCCTTGGCTGGCATACCCTCAATGAGATACCCCTTAGTGGTCCTTTCAGTCTCTTGGGAAGATTCCCATTCTCTAGTCTTATCAGCCAAGTTGGTTAAGAATGTCCATGCATCATTCTCCTCAGAAAAAGAAGTAAAGCCTGCTGGACACATAGACTCTACAAGTTGCTTGGTCTGATAATCAATACCCTCATAAATAATTTGGCATAGCTGCCACAAGTCAAAACCATGGTGAGGGCATTCTAAGAGGAGGTCCTTGAATCTTTCCATGAATTTAGAAAAGGACTCATGTGGTTTTTGCCTGAACTGGAGGATGTCACTTTTAAGCTTATTGGTCTTGTGAAGAGCGAAGAATTTTCTCAAAAAGATAATGGTGAACTCATCCCATGTATTAATGGAGTTTGTTGGCAGTCCATAGAGCCACTTCTTGGCCTGGTCTTTCAGGGCAAAGGGTATAAACCTAAGCCTAATCGCATCATCGGTCAAATTACGGACCTTAATTAGAACACAGACCTCCTCAAATTCCCTAAGGAAGAGATACGCATCCTCATTAGCCATCCCATGGAAATGGGGTAGCATGCTGATGAAGTTGGTCTTGAGTTCATAGTTATTCCCTGTAACAACAGGCAGACTAATGCATGAGGGTTGTGCGGCCCTGGTGGGGTAAAACCTATCCTTAAGAGTCTTGGGTTGTTGGTCACCCATGGTCAAAGGTTGTAGAGAAGGTGGTCTTCTAATAAGACGATTACTTGAATCACGAGTCCACACCTTAGCCACCTAAACAGATATGAGGTCTCCTTTAGAACAATTAAAGAAAAATAAAACACTTAAAAAAAAAAAACTAGAAACAAGAGGGAGCCCAAGGTAGATAGTGCATCTCTATCCCTCAAAAAGTAAAACAATGGTTCAAAAGCTGTAAGGATGCCATATAGGTTGACAGCAAGGGAACCCGTATAGTCTTCTATAGCCACCTACGTGCGACTCCAATATGGATTCTGATGTAGAATGGAGGTCTACTATACGTTTATGTTTCCAATACTCTCACTATGTCACTTTTCTGTTATCAAGAGTGGTCACCTCCAAAGATAAGTCACATGTCAATCCACCCAACCAAGTCAAGATGTAGCATATGAAGGACTTTAGATTGGGCGCACACTATTTGAAACAGAAGAGAAATAAGAAGAGGTTTTCAAAAACTGATTTTTTTTTTTTTTCAAAAAAAAGAAGAGAAAATAATAAACTAAAACACTTCGAACTACTTAAAAATCAGACAAATAAAATGGACAGTAATCTCCCCGGCAACGGCGCCAAAAACTTGTTTGAGTTAAAATAAAACCGCAAGCGTACGGGTCAATCGTAGCTACGGGTCGAACACGAGGAGATATACGCCACTCTATTTAACTAACTTAAAAGTAATGCAAAGTGAACCAAATTAAAGTGTTAAATTAAACTAATTAAACTAACGAAAATCAATACATCCTAACTCATAAGCATCTAACAAAATTAAGGGATTAAATCGGCTTCCTAACACATGAGCATCTAACCTATCAAACTAAAGCGAATTGAAAGGCATAAAAATACAGCCACACATACTAACCATATAAAAAGAAATAAGGGAATAAAAATGCATCCATAAACCACAACCATATAAAATTAAAATAAAAGAAATAGAGGGGGAAGAAGAAGAAGATAGAGAGAGATAGAGGAGATGGAGAATGAGATTAAGAGTTTAGATAGTAAAACCTGGATGTGCTTGCATGAATGTAATTGAAAAGGTTGAATACTTGCATAAACTTAACATGGCCTCCTCTTCTAAATCTTCAAGTCTTGTCATCAACTTAAGAACTTAGACTAGAAGGCTTAAAACCTAAACTAGAATTAAGAAATTACAACCCAATTGAAGACTTAAATTGAAATTAAAGCATAAACTAAACCTATTATAACCATTAACTAAAAATCATAAAAGCAAACTAGAACTTAGAAAAGCCAAAAATCACAAATTAGAAGGAGAAGAAGAGAAGAAATTTCACTAAGTGAATGAGCAATTTTTACAAGAGAGGTAGGGGGTATTTATAGGTGGAAGAGAGGAGAAGAGAGAAGATGGAAGTGTAGGAGAAATATTCCCTAAGAAAAGAGAATATTCTCTTCTCTTTCCTCTTTTGCAATGCCTTAAATCCTAAGAAAAAAGAGAAAAAAAAAAAGAAAGAAGAAGAAGAGAAGATTGTTTACATAAACCTTCCATTTCTAGAAAAATAAACTTCCAATTCTAACAAGTGCTTCCTTTTCTTTGTAGATATCTTCTCCAAGCAATAAAATCAAAGCATCTTTGATTTTTCAACCTTCCATAGATGAGAAAATATAAATCTATCCCAAGTAGAATTTCAGAAGTGCCCTTGAGAAGTTGGAGGAGAGAGAGAGAGTAAGGGTGATGACTAAGATTCCTTTAAGAATAAATAAAATACCCATTCTGTCCTTCAGAAAACGTGGAGCATGTGAATACTTGCATAAACTTAACATGGCCTCCTCTTCTAAATCTTCAAGTCTTGTCATCAACTTAAGAACTTAGACTAGAAGGCTTAAAACCTAAACTAGAATTAAGAAATTACAACCCAATTGAAGACTTAAATTGAAATTAAAGTATAAACTAGACCTATTATAACCATTAACTAAAAATCATAAAAGCAAACTAGAACTTAGAAAAGCCAAAAATCACAAATTAGAAGGAGAAGAAGAGAAGAAATTTCACTAAGTGAATGAGCAATTTTTACAAGAGAGGTAGGGGGTATTTATAGGTGGAAGAGAGGAGAAGAGAGAAGATGGAAGTGTAGGAGAAATATTCCCTAAGAAAAGAGAATATTCTCTTCTCTTTCCTCTTTTACAATGCCTTGAATCCTAAGAAAAAAGAGAAAAAAAAAAGAAAGAAGAAGAAGAGAAGATTGTTTACATAAACCTTCTATTTCTAGAAAAATAAATTTCCAATTCTAACAAGTGCTTCCTTTTCTTTGTAGATATCTTCTCCAAGCAATAAAATTAAAGCATCTTTGATTTTTCAACCTTCCATAGATGAGAAAATATAAATCTATCCCAAGTAGAATTCCAGAAGTGCCCTTGAGAAGTTGGAGGAGAGAGAGAGAGTAAGGGTGATGACTAAGATTCTTTTAAGAATAAATAAAATACCCATTCTGTCCTTCAGAAAATGTGGAGCATGGGGTGCTTATATAGGCCTCACCATTGTGTTCCTTGCGAAAAATCACCCAAAATAGACCCAAATTTCGTCCAATTCGGAGTTGGGGAGCCCAAGATATCTCAAGTTGAAGTTGGACTGTCCAGAGCCTTCCAAATGGAGTCTTTCGGGTACAGTAAAGTAACTTCTGATAATTGCATTAAGGCCTCTGAAATCCGAACTTCTACTTCACTTTATCCCCATCCGACTGTTAATAATTATAAATAAACCCCTACAGACCACTTTCGCGCGTCGTTACGAAAATGGCCATAACTTCTTCGTTTCAACTCGGAATCAAGTGCCGTTTGAACCGTTGCGAAGCTAACTCGATGGACTAAGCGTCCATACTATTAACACCTCTAAAAAGCTTAAAAACATCTCCTTAGCATCATCTCCTTCATTTTCACAATAATTCATCTAAATCCTGAAAAGCACAAGAAAGCACCGAGTAACTCTGTCCAATGTGGTAAAATGTATGCTTTATGCCCTAGGATTTCACACATAAATGTGCTCATCACTATGGTTGCTTTCATTCCCATCCACCAGTAATACTTCTTCAATTCTTTGTACATCTTTGTACTTCCGGGGTGGATTGTGTAGGGTAAGTTGTGCGCCTCTTTAAGAATTCGGTCTTGGATATCATAGTCATCTGGCACGCACAATCTATCTCAAAACTTCAATGTGCCATCTTTGGCCAAGGAAAAATCTGGGTCCTTATGGACACCTTGTTGAACTTTCCAAATTATTTTGGCCAGCTCGGGATCCAATGGTTGTTTCGCAATTATTTCTTCTTGTATCAACGGCTGTAGGTTTATAGCTGCAAATTGCATAGTCGTTCCTTCGATCACAAGTTTCAAATCAAATTTTCAAGCTTCCTCTATTAATTACTCACTTACGACCAAAGATGCGATGGACGCAGTCCAAGATTTCCTGCTTAAAGCATCCGCATTAATGTTGGCCTTGCCGGGCTGGTACTGGATTTCACAATCATAGTCTTTCACCAATTCCAACCACCACCTCTGTCTCATATTTAGCTCCTTCTGAGTGAAGAAATACTTCAAACTTTTATGGTCGCTGAAGATCTAGCTCTTTGCACCGTATAGGTAATGTCGTCAGATTTTTAACGCAAAAACTACCACCGCCAACTCTAAATGATGAGTAGGGTAGTTTTTCTCGTGTTCCTATAATTGCCTAGAGGCATAGGCAACTACCTTACCTTTCTGCATCAAGACGCCACCCAATCCTGTCCTGGATGCATCAGTGTATACTACCAATCCCCCGGTGCCGTCTGGAATGGTTAGGACTGGAGTTGATACTAATCGGTTCTTTAACTCCTGAAAGCTTTTCTCACACTCTTCATTCCATTCGAATTTGGCTCCCTTCCTTGTAAGTTTTGTCATTGGTGCCGAAATCCGTGGGAAATTTTCAATAAACCTCCGATAGTAACTGGCCAATCCTAAGAAACTTTGAATCTCAGTAGCACTCTTCGGAGTTTCCCATTCAAGAACCACTTTCTCCTTGCCTGGGTCTACTTTGATGCCATCTTTGGTGACGATATGTCCCAGGAATCCAATTTCGTGAAGCCAAAATTCACATTTACTAAATTTACCAAAGAGCTGGTGTTCCCGCAACCGCTGCAACACGAAAGTAAGGTGTCGCACGTGCTCTTCCTCACTCTTAGAGTACACCAGGATGTCGTCAATAAATACTATGACGAACTTATCCAGTACGTCATGGAACACTCTATTCATCATATCCATGAATGTTGTCAAGGCATTGGTTAACCCGAAAGATAAAACTAAGAATTCATAATGTCCATATCGAGTTCGAAATGCCATTTTATGAATGTCACCGCTTTTGATCTTCAGTTAATGGTATCCTGACCTAAGACCAATCTTGGAAAAAACTCTCACTCCTTGTAGCTGATCAAATAAGTCATCGATACACGGCAATGGATATTGATTCTTAATTGTCAATTTATTTAACTCGCGGTAGTCGATACATAGCCGCATACTACCATCCTTCTTCTTAATAAACAGCACGGGTGCTCCTCAGGGTGATACACTAGGTCGAATAAATCCCTTCTTCAATAGGTCCTGAAGTTGAGTCTGCAATTCTTTCAACTCGATTGGCGCCATTCGATATGGTGCCTTGGATACCGGTGCTGCTCCAGGAATCAAATCAATCGTGAATTCTAGTCAGATCTTCTGGAAATACATCAGGAAACTCTCTGACGACGTGGAGTTCCTCCAAGGGTTTTATCTTCGCCTCCATGTCTATCATAGTGGCAAAAAAGCCATGGCATCCTTCTTTTAGTAATTTCTGCGCCTGGAGTGTGGATAATGTTATCCTTCTGGATTTCCTCCTTGGTTCACTTTGATAGGTGAAGTCTGACCATCTTCCAAGTTGAACCTTATCTTCTTCTCCGTACACAAGACGTTTGCGTCATAGGCCAACAACCAGTCCATGCCTAGGATTACGTCAAAATCATTTATATCCACCTTTATCAATCGTGCGGTTAGTTCCCTTCCACATATCTCAATCTGACAAGGATCGTAGACCTCCTTCAAGCTCACGACACTCCCTGTCGGTGTGCTGACTACTAGCTTGTGCCTGATGTCCCTTGGTTGATCTTTCATCTTACTCGTAAAGGTTGAGGAGATGAAAGAGTGGGTCGCGCCCAAGTCAAATAATACTCGTGCGGGTATGGTTGAGACATTCAAGGTACCTAGGGTTCTTAGGTAATTTAGGTTACATTTAGTAAGCCAATTAGTCCCTATAATTAAGTAGTGTTCAGCAACTTACCTATTAATACGTCGGGGTTTGCCTCAGCTTCTTCATTTGTTAAAGCGTACACCTTTCTTTGCATCCGATTGTCCCATGGCTGAAATGGCCTAGCGTAGGGCTGGTTTGATGAGTTGTTGCCATACCCACACGATCTGCATTCTCTGTCCATATGTCCTTCCTTGTTGCACAAATAGCACTTAAAGGGTGGAGCTCTAGGTGTTGAAGCTTTGCTTGCTTAACTGGTTCCTAGTTGGGCTGGCAAGGCTGCTGTCGTCGCTTGACTCGTAGTAGGTTGAGCCGGTCGAGTAAATGTAGGGCGAAAAGAATTCTAACCCACGTTCAGCGTATGATACGGAGTCAAAGTAGGGCTTGGACTCAAACCTCTATAAACTTTATTTGGGCAACTAAAAGTTTGAAAATTATTTGACCTTTTGTTCAAACCAGTCGACATCACAGTCTTTTCTTTCTCCTTTTCCTTAAACCTATCCTCCATTGTCTTTGCTTTCTCGACCATTTGAGCATAATCCTGAATATCCATGATTGACAGAACTTACCCGATCTCAGTTTTGAGTCCTTTCTCAAATTTCTTGGCCTTACTAACTTCCCCTTTCAGGTGCTCTGGGGAAAAATGGAATAGATCTTCAAATCACTATTGATAGTCCAACACTGATTTCATTCCTTGCACCAGTGCAATAAATTCTGCTTCCTTCCTGTCCTTAAAACTCTCAGGGAAATAGTTCTTGAAGAAAATCTCCTTGAGCTGCACCCACGTGGGATTTGGGTGAGCAGCTTCCAAATTAGGCCAAGTTGCTTTCCACCAAGCTTCGGCTTCATTCTGCAACTGATAACCCGCACAAATAATCTTTTGTGCGTCCGCGCACTCAAGTACTTTAAATGCTTTTTCTGGGGCACTGATCCATAGTTCCGGCTGCATTGCCTAAGAGGTTATTTTTAAAAATGGAGACGGTAGAAGTTTCTTGAATCTCTCCATAACCTTAGTGGTAGAATTTTCCGCTAAATGCTGAGGCTCAGGTGATGGAATCAGTACGGGTCGATTGGGTGGTGGTGGGGGTGCTGCGCGCTCGTGTATCATGGTTGCAAACTGTGTTGACATCCAACCAAGCAATTCCTGTTGCTGTTGCATGGTCCGCATCATCGTGGTCATGAATGCAGTCACGTCGCTGGCTGCCACATTTGGCTGAGGAGCTGCTGCAGTAGCTTGTGCAGCCGTTGGTGCTCCTGATGAAGCAGCCAATGCCTCAGAGTTTTGAGCCTCAGTTCCGTTAGGCAGCTCAACCTCCGGTACAACTCTAGGTTGCTTACCTTTATGACCTCCATGAGAACTTCTAGTGTTGACTATTGTCGCTTCTCTGAAAAGAGGAGCGAGATCAATATTCCCAATTTCCTTTATGGGGTAAATAGTTGTTTCCTAACTAAGCAGGTTACAAATTCAGTCCACAGTTCCAATAAGTATCATGAGTCACACTAGTAAGGTGGATTGTTAGATTCACTGTCTTGGTTTATTAGGTAACGTGTCTTATTAAATGTTTTATGTTCCTCTTTCTTTTGCATTTTATGTGTCAATATGCTATGGATGGTACTATTGAAAAAAAAAATTCAGATTTTTAAATAAAAGACTTTAATTTATTTACCTGATCTAGCAGGTAAGCATCTCCAGCTTCTTCCCGATCACAAACTCCATAGCCAGTAGAAATCCTATGTTAGCTCTTACCTCTTCAGCTAAAATCATGAAGTAGTCTCACTCTTCTGGTCCACTAATGGCAGCAATAGCCAAGTAAAAGTCTAGTCGATTCTTAGCCCGGGGTAATACTAGTCGTATCCGTCTCAGTCTCTCTCTCAGGTGTCTAAGATAGATCATGATGCTGGGATCTCCAGACTCAGGTAAGGTAATATCTGTCACATAAAATGGTTCTAGGCATGACGGCATACTTAATTATAAGAATTAAGTACACAACTACTGATACTTAAATAACTAAAGATCAATGAAACAAATTCTTGGGTTGGCTCGAGGTGCCTTAGCATCTAAGTGTTCGATTTGCTACAAACCCTATTAGGTCCTATTCTCAACTATCCAAAGCCATGGTTTGGATGAGATCTACGCTTCCCGTACTTACTAATCCCTTATTACAACATACTTATATATCTAAGTTCTGTTTGCATAACAGCACGCCAAACAGTTCGTACATCATAATATCCAAATATGTGGTAATTAGGTAGTTCACACCAATCATTATACACATTTATCTATATATATTAAATATTTATCATAAGCACAACATCAAAAGCTTTTTCAAGCCCTATGTGTTCTATTCAACCCTCATATAGAAATTTCACCCCTTTGGGTTTGAGAAAGTTGTGTTTGCTTAGTACTTATTTAATCATTATTATATATATTTTTCTTATATGTATATTTATTTTTTTTTTTTAAAACCATCTGTGAAAGTTCATATTTTATGTTTATTGAGGTTAATACGGTCAATTCTCAAGTCCCTACTTGTAAATAGCTCAAAACAGCAAAATTGCACACATTGGGCGATGTCTCTGGGATTTGCCACATCGCCCAGTGCCATCGCCCAGAGAATCGGGCGTGGCTTTTCTATTCTCTTCTAAACTCTTCTAAACTCTTAGGAAAGGCTCTTGTAGGGTGAGGGGACCACTTTTACATCAAATCCTTGCGATTCTCTGGGGTTTCCGCACATCTACACGTGTTTAGGTATGCTTTCTTAACACTTACCCTATTTTAGCTCTTGCTTTTTATTCCCTATCATTTTGGTTAGGGTTTCTATTGTTTTTCTTGCCCTAACTCATTTGTTCTTGCTATTCCTTGTAGGAAATGTCTACTAGTCGTCGTACTACTAGGAAATCGGTAGCCCAAAAGAGGCTTCGAGTCAAATCCGAGGAATCATCTTATTCTTCGGTTCCACCTTCATCCCCTAGAGATGATTCGTCTTCAGAGGAACCAAATTTCGACCACCATCTTTTCTCCAGGTATGAGTACACTAAGGACTGGAAAAATTTTGTTTCTGTAAAGATAGTGAATGGCAGGGTGGTGCGGGTAGAGGACTTCCACCAATACAACCTCTTTGCTAGATTTAATGCCCTAGGTTGGGCATCGATGTTATCTCCTACCGAGCCTTGTTATCCTAACTTGGTTTGGTACTTTTACTGTAACCTAGGGCCTTCTAGTGCCCAGGAGTTTGGGGTGGAGAGTAGGGTGAAGGGAGTGGATATCAGGCTGACCACTACCCTATTGGTAGAGATCCTGGGTTTACCTGACACAGGAGAGAGGATTTACAATCAGCCTCGTATGGATATTTTGGATATGTTTTCTTTGGAGACTAGGAGGGCAGTCTTCCAAACTTTGACAGGTTCAGGATACACACCCAAGTCTGAGACTGCCCACAGACCTAGTGCTAGGGTGATTAGTAGGTGTGTAACCTACAATATTTACCCAAAGGGTGGAAACAAGGGCAGTATATCCATGATGAGAGCATACATTACCTACTACCTTTTAGGAGCTGGTCAAGGGGGTCCAGCCATCAACCTCCCTTATTTGTTACTTCAGGTGATGCTCTATCATGCACGAAACCCAGCTGATGGGAACCTTCCCTATGGGAGATTCCTTACCTTGGTTTTCCGGTATTTTGGGGTGCCATTGGAGGGCGAGTACATTGATAGGGTCCGATCCAGACCTATAGATAAGACTTCGATCTTCATGATGAAAGTGCCTGGAGAGGAACCACTAGAGGATGAGGGGCAGATGGGGACACAACAGGGAGAGGAGCATGGTGATGATGTGCGCGATGAGGAGGTACAGGGGATGGAGCAGGGAGACACTCAGGGCTTACATGTAGAGGAGTAGGGAATAGGTCCAGATGATCTCGAGGGTTTTGGCACTCAGCTCTCCAGCTTGGCGACTAGAGTGGATCAGGGCTTTACTTCCTTAGAGACTAGAGTGGGGTCTGTGGAGTAGCGTCTAGATTTCTGGGATAGGTTCTATAGAGTTGACTCTTGCCAGACTTAGCCTCCACCTAGTGACGTTCCTCCTTCTGAGTAGTTCCAGTAGTTCTGGACCTCCTCTTGCTACGTGGTCATGATCATCTTAGTTATTTTTTTTCTATGCTTTTGTATTTTTCTTTCTTTGTTTTCAGTTTATGTACTTGTTGACAAACTTTTGTAATTATTACTGAGTTAATGAAAATCTTGCATCTTTGCTTATTTGCATCTACCTCCCTTGTGGTTTTTAATTCTTGCATATTTTATTTTTTAATGCTTATTAGTCCTAGTCTGCAATCCATAATCGTAAGAAGAGCCTCACGCTCTGATACCAAACTCTGTCACACCCCAAACCATCCCTAGGAGGATTGGGTAGGTGACCCGAATTACATAACAACCATCCGCCAAATCCCACGGATCTAGAAGCAGTGCTTACGATCATGGAGCCACAACCATTGCTTTACTATAGGTAAGATCAGAGTGTCGCAGATAAATTATAGTTCAATAATAAAAGGAAGCATAGCGATACGGGGAAACTGTGATAATATATATACATATAAAAGTTTTACATTTCCCATCAACCCACAAGCAAAGAAAACAAAGATACAAAGCTGATAAGTACAATAGTACATACATAAACAGGGCGAGCATACTCAACCCCAAAAAGAAAGAAATGGAAAAGCTACAATAACTAAGTCAGAATGGGGATAACTCCAAATAACCCAAAAGGAGTCCCAAGTCAAAAAGCTGTCACGAACACACTTCAATGGTCTTCATCAACAACCACCAAAAATGTGTGTAGGATTGGTATGACCTCCGTCGGGGTCCACACCAATGTCATCGTAACAACCAAAAGTCTCCTCCTCGAGATGGCCCGCCATGCCACAGCGTCATCCACCTACAAAATCATCTAAGAAAAACATTACACAACAGGAGTGTGAGCCCCACTGAGCTCGTGAGCAAATAACATCAATCATGCATGCACATGCAATCACAATTTACAATTCATATGGTCCTACATGATATGCAAGTCCAGTTAAATTATTAGCGACCTAGCAATACAACGAAGTCGGGTCTATGCTACTACAATCCCCAATACATGTATCCCTAGTGTGGGCTGCTAACCCCTTCCTGCGATACACCCATTGAGTTGTCAGAGAGGACCAATCAACTCCCACATTCATTCACCAAGGTTAGCCCGACCAGCCCTCTGTGATTAACCCGTGGGACAATCCATTTCTTTCTCTCTTTTCTTTTCTAGCTTATAGCCCATGTGCACCATTCCGGTGTTCTATACATCATGCACCATTTCAATGTTCTATTCATTTCGTTTTCTCTTTTCTATTTTTTTTTTCTGATGGTCGCCCCCACAGGCATCCAACACCTTAACCCCTGTTGGCAAGGGTGAGTAGCACGGGTGATGAAACTCTAGCCCCATGTCTATATGGCATCGTATGAGTAAAGAGGTGTCAATCGTACCCCATAATACGGGCTACCACAGGCCCCATTTCCAAGCCAACTACAGCATCTAGTCTAACATTCACAATCATTATAAAAGAATTCACATTGTTGATCAACAGACAGTCATTATGCAGTGATTTGAGTAATTGAAAAGAAGTAAATAACACAGCAATTATATTCAATTCTTATTAGTCGGCATCAGATCATGATTACATTTACACATATGATAGTATTATTCACTCACCAGTACTTGGCTCTAGGTACTCAGTCACAAATTCAGTTCCAACAGTTGTCTGGTTGTTGTCCTCGAGCACAGGATCAAGTCCTAGATGTATATCAAAAGTTGCCATGTTAAGTTATCAGTCTGTCATTAGAAGTCCTAGGATTACCCTAATCTTACTGGGTTGACCCGGGGTTCAATTGGTTCACTCTTGGAATCACTGGGCTATACACTGGGCCTTAGGTCATATCCCAGTGCATCAACCAATGCCAGTGGCTCAAAGGGCAAAATGGTCATTTTCAGGGTTGTACTTGACCCTAGGCTTGGATGTGCTTATACTGCTATCCACAGCTTGTCGTGCTTTAGGACCAAGCACAGTAAGACTCCCTTTACCTGCGGGGCCCACTAGGGTTCCAAAGCACTCTTAAATAAAAGATAGATTTGGAGAAGGGTATTTTAGTCTTTTCCCACATCCCACAGTGTCCAGGGTCCATTGGGTGAGATCCCCCCCAGCTCAGTCCACCAAAACTGTGATTTTCCACTCACTGGGCGTTGGCTCTGGGCTTTGCTGCCTCGCCCAGTGCATCGCCCAGTGCCTGTAGAATCGATGCAGGCTGAGTTTCCAAGGTGGGTCCAGACTACGACCAGCGACTCTTTCCAGACTACTTGAGGCAGCGCCCAAATCCTATCATCGCTGGGCATTGCCAGTACCAAGGGCAGATCCTGTCCCTTGACAAGAGCAGAACCCCAGGAGGTCACCTCCCAGGGGTGACAGGTCAGAGAGGTACACCAGGCGTGCAAGTGCCACTCACTAGCGAGGGGATCCCTCCCAGCATCCCAGGAGAACAGCAGACCTCCTCGTTCGGTCAAATCGTGGAAGGACGCCATCACACGGATCCATGGTACCTAGCCCAGAAGGGTCTATCAGGAGGTCGGTGTTCCAAGGTCTACTAGGAGGAAGTCACACAACAGGGCGGAGCCAGACCTACCAAGAAGAAAGCCCCTCACGTTCATGCCAGGGCTCATCGCGACATGACCGTTCACCATCCCACCAGCACTCCAGGTGAGAGGGGACTTCAAGAAGAGGATGAGAACAAGGTCGTAGTGAGCGTTCGGCCAGATGTGAGGGACAGTTACAGGATGAAGAGCTAGACAAGAGACTCTGAGATTTGGACGAGAAGCTAGAAGGATTGAAGAAGCAGACCAAGGGCGAGACACACTCGATCCTTGGACAGCATCCATTCTCAAAAGAGATCATGTCAGCCTCACTCCCCTCCAGATTCAAGTTACCCACCTTTGAACTCTACAGTGGTACCACGGACCCTAATGACCATATCAATTACTTCAATGGGATGATGACCCTATATGGGGGATCAGATGTGGTTTCCTACAGAGCATTCCCTGCATCCCTCAAAGGTGCAGCCACCTCATGGTTCTCCAGACTACGATCGAGGTTGATAGGTTCTTTCACAGAGTTATGTGAACAGATCGTCACCCGCTTCCAAAGCAGTGTCAAGTAGAAGAAGACCATGGTCAATCTACTGAACGTGATATAGAACCCTGGGGAGTCCCTCAGGGAGTACGTCAACAGGTTTACTAAGGAGTCCTTGAAGGTCTGAGACTTAGACGACCAGACCCAGCATGCAGCCCTAGCTGGGGGCATCAAAGACCTGGACTTGATCAAACACCTGGCACATCATGAGACCAGGACCATGAAAGAGCTTTTGGAGCGGTGTAACGAGTTCGCCAACATGGCTGAGGTACTACAGGCTCGAAAGAAGGTGATCGAAGCCAAGCCACAGGATAACAAGAGGTCGGCGTTGGATGACCGTAAAGAAAGTAAGAGGTTGAGGACCGAGTATCGATAGGAGAAGGGCGACCGCCCATCGGGAAGGACCGACCGTCGCCTAGAGAGGAGTGAGAGAGCAAGCAGCCCTGAGTTCACATCCCTGAACACCACCAGGTCCCAGATCCTTATGCAAATCCAAGACCGTGACCTACTCCATTGGCCACGACCTATGCTAGCAGGACCTGAGAAGCGTAACCCTAACAAGTACTGTCTCTTCCACAAGGATAATGGGCATGACACAGAAGACTGCTTCTAATTAAAGAGGGAGATAGAGCAACTTGTAAAGTCAGGGAGCTTGAACAAGTACGTGAAAGGAAGACATGATAGCCGTTCGGGCCAAGGAGACAGAGGTCGTGACCGAGAGAGAAGAACCAAGAAGGGAAGAAAGGAGGATAGATCGAGAGAGCGACTACTCAGAAGAGAGGAGAGATGTAGCAGAGCCAAGTAGTACCAAGGGAGCCCCCATCCTCACCATACTAGGAGGACTGGGGCAGGAGTCCACCAAGAAGGCCAAAGCCTATGCCAGGTTCGTGGGAGTAGCAGAGAAGCCAAGCAAGATAGCCAAGACCGAGAGGGTAATCTCCTTCTCGGATGCAGTTTTGGAAGGACTGAGCTTTCCACATGAGGATGCCCTGGTAGTACAGGTGGAGGTAGCCAACCGACCAGTGCACAGGGTACTGATAGATACAGGGGCATCCGTGGACGTCCTCTCATTGGAAGCCTACCGCCAATTTGGGTTCGGGGACAATCAACTCAAACCAGAGCTGACCTACCTCCATGGGTTTTTGGGTTCCACCACCTCCATCAGAGGTACCATAGAGTTGCCCGTCACCTTTGGAGAGTACCCTCGACAAGTAACCATCATGGTGAACTTCATGGTCGTGAGGTCCGTGGTGTCCTTCAACGGCCTCCTAGGGTAACCATCCTTGATAGCCCTTAGAGGGCTCGTATCACCACTCCACTTAAAGATGAAATTCCCCACTGATAATGGGGTAGGCGAAGTCCGAGGAGATCAGAAGAAGGCCAAAGAGTGCTATGCCACCTTTGTCAAGAAAAACAATGGCAACTCACGTGGAATAGTACAATGCATGGAGAACCTGGTCAGCGACCAGAGAGATGAACTAATAGAGAGAAGAGGAAGGCTAATGGAAAACCTCATCTCATGGCCACTCAACAAGAATGGCCCTTCCAAGGTCGTACAGGTTGGTTCGTTATTGACCAAGGAATAGAAGGAAGAGCTGGGGCACCTCCTCCAAGCAAACATGGATGTCTTTACATGGTCGACCTCCGACATGCCAAGTATACCCAGATCCATAGCAAAGCACCGGCTACATGTAGACCCAACAAGAAAGCCCGTCCAACAGAAGCGGTGGAACTTCGCCCTCGATCGACAGGCCGCAATCAAGGAAGAGGTCAAAAAACTGAGTTAGTCAGGGTCCATCAGAGAAGAAAAGTTCCCAACCTGGCTCGCGAACGTGGTCATGGTACCCAAACCCAACGGGAAGTGGAGAATGTGCATCAACTACATAGACTTGAACAAGGCATGCCCAAAGGATGAGTACCCACTACCCAGGATCGACTTGTTGATCAATGCAACCGCCGACCATGAGATGCTGAGCTTCATGGATTCCTACTTTGGGTATAACCAGATCCTCATGCATGAGGATGATGAGTCCTATACCGCATTTCGGACGGACAAGGAGAACTATTGCTACCTTGTCATGCCATTCAGATTGAAGAATGCAGGAGCCACCTACCAGAGGATGGTCAACAAAATGTTCGAGGAACAGATCGGATGCAACATGGAGGTGTATGTGGATGATATGCTCGTGAAGAGCGTCCAAGCCCACCAACACTTGACCGACCTTGAGGAAGCATTCATAGTACTGAGAAGGAATCAGATGAGGCTAAACCCGGCAAAGTGCACCTTCAGTGTAACATTAGGGAAGTTCCTAGGGTTCATGGTCTCGGTACATGGAATAGAAGCCAACCCATCCAAGATCAAGGCCATCCAAGAGATGGCACCACCTCGGACGATTAGGGAGGTACAGAGGTTGAATGGAAGGGTCGCGGCCCTTTCAAGATTCGTGTCATGATCAAGAGACAAGTGTCTACCATTCTTCAAGACATTGAAGAATCTTCGAAGTCCTAAAGACTTTGCATGGGCGGAGGAGTGCCAAAAGGCATTCGAGGAACTGAAGGAGTACTTGGAGAATCCACCACTACTTGGGCGACCAGAGCCCAATGAAGAACTACAGATCTACGTGGCTGCCACCCCGGTTGCGGTAGCGCAGTACTATTAAGGGAAGAGGGTAAGATACAGAGACCCATCTATTATGTCAGTCATGTCTTGATTGACGTAGAGATCAGGTACACAAGGATCAAGAAGGTAGCCTACGCGCTGGTGATCGCAACTAGGAAGCTACGACCATACTTCCAAGCCTATACTATCATAGTCCTCACCGACCTACCACTGAAGAAGGTACTCCACAAGCTAAACGTCTTCGAACGATTGATAGCCTGGGCAGTAGAGTTGAGTGAGGATGACATCAGATTCCAACCACAGACGACCATCAAGGGCCAAGCTTTGGTAGACTTCATCGTCGAATGCACCCTATTTGAGATCGAGCCAGGAGCAGAAGAACCAGAGGACCATGATCGAGGATCATGGGAGAAGTTCGTGGATGGTTCGAGTAACGCAGTAGGAAGTGGGGTTGGCTTCATACTTATCAGCCCCGAAGGTTTTCAAATCCAATATGCTCTCCGATTCAACTTCCAAGCATCCAACAATGAAGCAGAGTATGAGGCATTACTAGCTGGACTCTGGGTGGCTAAGGCCATCCAAGTCACACACCTATCCATCTGGAGTGACTCCCAGCTTATAGTAAACCAGGTGAATGGAGAGTATGAGACGAAGGTCGAGCGAATAGCGTCATACCTAGCACATGCTCGAGCATTGATCGGGGAGTTTGTGAAGTTTGAGATGGTTTGGGTTTCCAGGATCAAGAATGCCACCGCTGACGCCTTGTCCAGGCTAGCCAATAACGAGCTCTAAAACCTGGCTAGTGTCGTCTACGTTAAAATACTGTATGAACCAACATATCAGGCGAGGCAGATCAATGAGATTGAGGAGGGGCCTAGCTGGATGGACCCTATACTTAACTACCTACAGAATGACGTCTTACCAGAAGAATCCGAGGCAAGGAAGATAAAGGATGAGAGCTGCAAAGTACACCGTCCTGGATGGAGTACTGTACAAGAGGGGGGTCACAGCACCACTACTCCGGTGCCTAGGACCCAAGGGAGCCAAGTATGCCCTGGCAGAGGTCCATGAGGGGATATGCGGAAGCCACAGTGGAGGACGAGCTATAGCCTACAAAGCCCTTCGCCAGGGGCTCTACTGGCCACGGATGCAAGAAGAAGCAATATAGTATGCCAAGACTTGCGAGCAATGTAAATTGTTCACCTCAGTACCCCATCTACCCGCCACCAAATTGACATCAATCCTCAACCCCATCCCCTTTGCCATGTGGTGGGTGGACATCCTAGGCAATTTCACAGCAGTGTCTAGGAACCGCAAGTACTTGGTGGTCACCATAGACTACTTCACCAAATGGGTTGAGGCTAATCCATTGGCCAAAATAACAAAAAATGAAATGGAGAAGTTCTTCTGTGATGACGTCATCTACAAGTTTGGGGTACCAAGGATACTAGTCTCAGACAACGGGAAGCAGTTCAACAACCCCAAGTTCAGAGCATTCTGTCAAAGCTACAACATTGACTATCGGCCTGTCTCAGTAACCTACCCACAGGCCAATGGTCAGGTGGAGGTGACAAATAGAACATTGCTAGAAGGGGTTAAGGAAAGGCTAGAAGGAGCCAAGGGGAAGTGGGTTGAGGAACTATCGAGTGTTCTGTGGGCGTATAGAACCACAGTAAAGACACCCATAGGAGAAAACCCATTCAGCCTAGCATATGGCACAGAGGCACTGGCACCAGTAGAGGTCCTTGCCATGTCCCACGGAGTACTACACTTCAACGAGCGCACCTATGTCGATGGACTACGAGCGAACCTGGACTTCTTAGATGAGGTCTGTGAGAAGGCACTCTTAAGGAATGTGGCATATCAGCAGCAAACAGCCAAGTACTATAATGCCAGAGTAAGAGAAAGGCTCTATCACTAGGGAGACCTAGTCCTCAGGAGGGCCAGTGCATCACAGTCATGGAAGGAAGGGAAGGTGTCAGCCAACTGGGAAGGACCTTACATAGTTTCCAAGAAGATACGTCCAGGGACATACTGCTTGAAAACTTCGGGGGGCAAGAAGATAGATTGTACCTAAAACTCAGACCACCTGAAGAAGTACTACCAGTAAGAGGAGTAGTAGTAGCAATAGCATAGTCAGCTGTCAGCCACGGTACATAGTAAGTCACATTATAACTACAGTTTTCACAGATAATTTGAAATTTTATATTGGGATACATTGGTCTACTCTACCCATCGATCGAACACTTACAAAACACCATGGTCTATGGACCACCAAAGCGCAAGGCCACCCAAGTCAGTGGACCACCAAGGCGTAAGGCCACCAAGCTCTCCGGACCACCAAGGCGGAAGGCCACCCAGGTCCACGGACCACCGAGGCATAATGCCACCAAGGTCTCTGGACCACCGAGGCATAATGCCACCAAGGTCTCTGGACTACCGAGGCGTAACTCCACCAAGGCGCAATGCCACCAAGGTCTGCTGACCACCAAGGTGCAATGCCACCAAGGTCTTCGGACCACCAAGGCGCAATGCCACCAAGGTCTCCGGACCACCAAGGCGCAATGCCCCAAGGTCTACTGACCACCAAGGCACAATGCCACCAAGGTCCGTAAACCAACAAAGATCGAGAACTATCAAGGTGTAAGGCCATCGGGGTTGAATGACTACCAAAGCCAGTCAGCCATATACGAGTGACGAAAAGTAATACACAAAGGAGTATGCATCTAACCACAGAAATCGAGAAAGAAGGCTATAAGAGAAGGAAACCTCATAAAGGTAGACCTCATCCGCTCGGTGGGAGAAGGCACGATCGACTCCTTAGGAGCACGAAGGACAATCTCTGAAGGTATGTGGTACAATCGATGAAAAGACACTAGGTTCGATGAGGTCAAGATGCTCGAGAACCGTCCCATCCTACTATTAGGATCCTTGACCCGGGGTGCCACCCCAGTATCATCTCTAGGAGGACTATCATCTGGGCTAGGACTATCAACGGCATCCTCCCCTTCACTAAAAGTAGGTCTGGGAGGAGGCAATGGGGGGAGAGTATCTATAGAAGAAGACAACCTTGAAGAGGGCCCATCTGTGGACCCAACTACAGCAGTGGCGGAGTCAGATTCGCTAGACGTCATGGACAATGGCAAGGAAGGCTGCTTACTTGAGTAGTAGTCCCCCAACGTTAAGTCACCGACCCAGGAGAGTGGAAAGCAAGCTGCAACAACCAACAAGCAAACCCAAGAGGAAAGGTACAAAAAAAAAAAAAAAAAAAAGCCAAGGCTAAGGGCCATAGACGATAGACCATGGACATGGGCGAGGCTTGAGGTTCGAGGTCGAGGTCCGAGGATGAGGTTTGAGGTTCAAGGTCCGAGGTCGAAGTTCACGAGGGGTCGAGGTCACAGTTCAAGTAAAGACGTGTTTATGGCCAAAGACCAATTCGACTCAATACAAAAAAAAAGGGGCCAAGAGGCCACGGCCAAGAGACCACGACTAAGAGACCACGGTCAACTATTAGCATATTAGCATTCCATTAATCACAAAGGTTTAGGGATTACCTAAACCGAATGAAATCGCAGTGGAAGGGATGATCGAATGCAGCTTGTAGTTACGAGCAGATCACAATCACGAACAATCTCGGAAGGTTTCTCTATGAAGAAGAACCACACACCACAAAACCCTAGGCAACGATGGAAACCCTAGGAAACGTAGAACTAAAAAGAGAGGGAGAGAGTTTCTAATTGTGTTACTATCTTAGGGTTTGAGCCAAATAACATATTTATAGGCTAAACCCCTACGGCTCCCCACTAATCCGATTCCCTCTAGGAATCTAATCCAAGGGATAAGAAGGGGGGGAAGGAATCGATCAGTTAAGTGATCGTTCCTCCCTCTCTTGTCTTGGGCCTGCGATCAGCCCCCACATGTGGGCAATCAAGTTGGGCCCAAAGCCCATTAACGTTTTACATCTCCCACTAGCCCACATCGCATAAATTTAATTATGCACTCAAGTTTCTCTCATTCCGTGTTATCCTCCATACAGGTAATGGGGCATGCGACCTATCGAGATGATACAAGGTAGAAGTACTATATCAAACTTCCACCTAGCCAACATAGTACATCACTCTCAAAAGTCTCAAAATATCCCAAACGATCCACTTACACTCGATTTGACACTCTTGACCCCTCATGATGAGCAATGTTAATCCTTGGTATATAATGTACTCATGACTACATCGATCACAAATACGACATGTCGCCCGGGAAATGTGTCACACAACAAAAGTGTAATGTCCAATGGTTTTCCCTAAGTCCCTCATGTCAATCCAAATATCCCCAATAGCTTTCCCAATCGCTTCCCGCTAGATCGCATCTGATTGTATAGTTAACCGGTCAAAAATAAAACCCTAAATTAATCTAGCAAGTAGCAAGTAAGGGGTCGATCTACGGGGAACCGGAAGGCTAAATTACTAAGATGATTAGATGAAAGTGATGAAAATTAAATTGCAATAAATCTGATTTTTAAACTAAGAACAAAAGAAACGAATCTAAGCTAACAACGATATGCAAATACGGGAGAAGACTATCTTTAGGGTTCGAATCCCCAATGGGTAGCTATTCAATTTGATTGCATACTTTGGTTTATTATAACCACAGGCCTATTAATACCACAGAATGTAGGATTCCTCCTAGGTATGGACTATCTTGACAAGTACTATTGTCCTTCGCTTATAGGGCTTAGCACGCTTAGTTCATTCAGCTATAATCAATCATCGGTACAACCACATAAGAACAAAATACCATTGCTTGAATGAAAAATAATGAATCACAGAAACAGATTTTTCAACTAAATACATCGATTAAAATCATCCAAACAGGGATGGGGTCTCAACATCAAGCAATCAAGAATGCAAACCAGAATTTTCAATAGCAAACATCATTAGTTCATCTACACCTAAAGACAGAGGGAACTTAGCCAATCATGGTGCTAAGTGACAAACGGAAGCAATGGCGATGACAATCTATGGTGATGAAGCTACTGGAATGGTGATCCTCTTCCCCTTGTGGAACCCAAAATCCAAAACAAAAACAAAAAAAAAGAAAGAGGAGAATAGAGAGAGAAGAAGAGAAAGAGAGAGCACGGTTTATGGCATGGAATGGAATGGAATTGAACCCCTTAATCTGTCCGTGGGATTTTTATAGTTATTGTTTTAAAAAGAAATTTAATAATAATAAAAAATAAAAAAAAAAGAAAGCATGAGAGATAGAGAGAATGAGGGAGATGGGAATCCGTGAGGGATTTAGAGAGTTAGAGAAGAGATAGGAAATTATATCTTTGTGAAGAAATGGGAAGGAGATTAGTGGACAGCATGTGTGAGAGAGGGAAGAGCTAGTGGAGAGGAATTAGGAGATGGGAGAGATGGGAAGAGAGGTAGAGATACAGAGTCCATGAGGGAGATGGGGATTAGGAAAGTGAGATGGGAAGCATTGATCGGATTAGGAATTAGATGTGGGAAGGTGAGGTGGCATATCAATCTCCCTTCTCACTTCTCCTTTTTGCTCTCAGTGGTTTCATATCTGAAATTCTGAACTCCTCTTTGAATCCATCCGTTTCCCTTAATAGGAAGAGGTCATATGGGTTTTAAAAATAAAACAACCTAAAAAGATAGAATAGGTTTTGGTTTAGGAAACTAGAAAGAGAGAGAGAGAGATATGTGAGAGATGGGGATATCTAATGGGATGGCTTAGAAAAAGATAAAAAGGAAGATAGAATAGGTTTTGGATTTTGAAACTAAAAGGGAGAGAGAGAGGTTTCCATGAGAGAAATTAGAAATTAGGTTTTCTTTCTTCTCTTTCCAACTTTGCCATAATCCATTTTTTGGCCATAATCCCTCCATCCTTGAACCGAATTGACTCGACCCAATAATTAAATGTTAACCATTTAATTTTACTGATGCAATGAGTCCAATATCGATTTTTCTTGAGAAATCTCCTCTTTGCCAAATTACGATAATGTCCTTGGGTCTTCAGTGAAACTTCTAATACAAGAGGTCTTCATTGGGCCGGGCTTGAGTAGCATTGAGCTCCTCTAACTTGGTTTTCTCAATTTAGGCTTCGAAAATGCACTTTTTCTCCATTTCTTCCAATATGTCAAAAATACCCCTGTATCCTGAAAAAGACAAAAAATACCCGAATAGCTCCATTCTAAGCAGATAAAGTGCAGAATTAAATGGGATAATTTCACACATAAATGTGCTCATCAAATGCCCCCACACTTAGATTTTACTAGTCCTCGAGCAAAAAGAAAATAAAGAAAACAATAACCCTAACTCACTTTCGTAGGAATCACGGTTGCACTTAGCATGTGCAACAAGCCTTTAAACCCCTAGGTTACCCCTAGTGAACGAGTTTTGTCTCGTGAGTGTTTGCAGGGAATATACACATAAAATTCATTATTGCAAGTTTAAATTTTGACAATGGAAAAGAGGCACACACCAAACCCGAAACTAAGATGCCCTACTTAAGATCAAGAAGACAAAGGTAACCCCACACTTGAGCGCTTATTACCCAGTATTGATTCTAGCAACAGGTACACATCCTAATTAAGGAATCTCTCCATATCTTCCAAACACCACCTTACTTAAGGTAAGACCACTCATGACATCAAGGGCACCAAGGACTTTAGGCTTCAGAGCATTTTTTTACCATACAATTGTACCAAGGCAATGACATTTCTTTTTTTTTTCTTTTTTTTTTCAAAACAATGAACTCCATTTGTTACTCCACTATTGTTCCTCAAATGCCATGCAGGGTCACTACACAAGACACCCGAGCTACTTGGTAGCTTTGTTTCTTACATATATCGATAAGGATAGTGATGCTAGAGTTCTGTTTCAGAGGTTTCACCCCAAGGAGTGTCGATTAAGTCACCTCGCTTCTTGAGGCAGAGTGCCCTGTCTAGCTCCAAGGAATTCAACTCTTACTTTTATTTATTTTTTTTTCTTCTTTTTTTTTGAAAATTACATGATTCTCAGATCCGTGCAATGTTCTGGCCTTTTAAGCTTTCTAGAAGGCTCATGTAACGAGCTTTAAGCCAACCACTGCCAAGCCAGATGGCTTTAGAGGATTGAATGTGAAACACTCCTCGGGCTTACTCACTTGAACCAAAAAGGCTACAAGCCCAAACTGGATTCAAGAATACTAGTAATAATAACCTAACTAGTCACTCCAACCGTTTTACGCGAGACTCCGGGCTTGTGGCCTAGATGCCCTGATTACTAAGTTGAAGCAACAGAACTAAACTCTCATGATTTTTTTTATTTTTTTTATTTTTTATTTTTTTATGTCATGCCAAAACTAAACTTGGCCTCAGCTCCTAACCAAAAGCTCAAAGAAACACAAGACAGCCAAGTAGTCTATCCCTTCGACAAGATGGGGCTCTTATTGTCTAAGTCAAAACCCACCTTAGGATACATACTAGCTACTGTCCTCTCAACAGGGTTTTCATTACTTCAGATTAGGGTTCCTAAGTCTCTCTCTCCCGCGTTTCGCATCAAAGTAACAGAAAGACATGTAGAACTTACCAAAAGCCAAAAAAATAAAAATCTACCAATCGGTCTCACACCCCCCCCCCCCCACACTTAAAGTATGCAGTGTCCTCAATGCATGCTGAAGAATAAAAATAGGGATAAGGGAAGGAGTGTACCAGAAATCAGCAATATATGGCAGAACAATGCATCCAGCAATTAGTAGCAGCAACCTAAAAAAAAAACAAAAAAACAAACACAAAAACAAAAGTACTAAAGAAAGTAAAAAAATAGTGGGCTGCCTCCCACAGAGCGCTAAGTTTAGAGTCTTCAGCCAGACTCAGACTGACTCACGGAGGGTCAAGGATCAAATCATACCAAGGAACCGATTTAGAAGAAGGTTGGGGAGATGTAATCAAAGGGGGGAGCGGCTCAAACCTAACTGTCCAAGGTGGCCGTTCTGAAGAGGGTGAGGAATCTAGCGAAGTATGCAGCTCTTCAGTGTATGCCTTAGACTCATCTCCAAGCATCACATAGTGCAGCAAAGGGTCATCAATAAGCACGTGAGAAGTGTGATCAGCCACAACTTCATCTGATAAATCCAATGCAAAGCACTCTTCCTCTCGAATGGAACCTGAGCATGTATTAAAGATGTTGAGCCTAAGCTTCTTATTCCCAAAAGAGATGTCCATGGCACCCGATCTACAATTTATGCAAGCATTCACAGTAGCTAAGAAGGGGTGCCCTAAAATGATAGGGGGAAGCTTGGCTGTGATGGCTATATCCATATCCAGGATAAAGAAGTCCACAGAAAAGTACAATTCTTCCACCTTTACTAAAACATCTTCTAACAACCCATGAGGTGTTTTGATTGAACGATCAGCCAACTGAAGGATAACCTCAGTGGGTTTCAAATCTCCTAAATCAAACTTGTCATAGACTGAACTAGGCAAAATATTCACACTAGCCCCTAAATCAAGTAGTGCCCTACTTATGGAGAGATCTCCAATGATGCAAGAAATAAGAGGCGCACCTAGATAGCTTAGGGGGTAGGTGGCTGAAAATTACCAAACTAACCTATTTAGTCAAATGGACGGTCTTAGGGATTTGAGTTCTCAACTTACGCTTTTGGGTGCAGAAGTCTTTCAAAAACTTAGCGTAAGCAGGAACTTGCTTGATAGCATCCAGGAGGGGGAGATTGATGCAAACTTGTTGGAACAAGTCGATCATCTCTTGCATCTTTTCACCCTGTTTACCTTGAAGCGGATAAGATGGTGTCCGAAGGGCTTGGGGAAAAGGGACCTTTGGAATATAAGAATCAGGTGATGGTCCCTCCACAATAGGAATGTGCAGCCCCTTCCTTGGGAACTGATGAATGGGTTTCACAGGTGGTGTTTCAGTAATGAATCATGTGTGTCTTCATCACCACCAGATTTCTCTCAGGTTGACTCAGTCTCTCCCTGACCTTGAGAACTAGTGGGTAGCGTCCCATTAGTGGCTGAGGGTGCTTCAGGTTTTTCCACCCTTTTGCCACTCTTCAGGATTGTGACCGATTGGACCTGTTCTTTCCCTAGACCTAATTGATTGTTTGGGTTACCTATTGGCTGACTTGGCAATTGTCCAGCTTCCCTCCTACTTATAGCATCGGCTAGCTGACCCAGTTGGTTCTCTAGCTTATTAATGGACTGAGTATGTGAGTGAAGCAGTTGTGTGTTCTGCTCGAGTCCACTTAATGCTTTTAGCACCTTTTTCTTAAAGGATTGATTCTGTTGGGGTTGAGGATCTGATGGCTGTCCTCCCATATAGGCATTGGTTTGAACATTAAATGGTGGCCTATATGGTGGGTTTGGAGGGTTATTAGGTACTGAGTTTCTCCATGAAAAGTTTGGGTAGTTTTGCCATCCCGGGTTATAAGTATTGGAAAAGGGATCATTACCCGGTGTAAGGAAACTTTGAGCCGTTTGCACCTGTTCCTGAACAAACTCAGGGTATTGTGCAGCCAAAGGGCAGTTCGTCATATAGTGACTAGGGCTAGCACACAAGGCACAGGCTTTAGTCTGATTAGGGAAACTCATTGGGATAGGGGACAGAATGTTGTCCTACAGACATCAGATAGTCCAATTTCTTGGATAGCATGTCAACCTTAGCAGTCATCTCTATAGTTGGGTTGATCTCATAGAGACCACCCTTCTTTGGTTGCCCTGTGTGTGGAATCTCAGTCCGAGAGGCTGAAGCATGATGTTGGGAATTCTCACTAAGGGTTTCAAAAAGATCCCATGCTTTCGTCTCATTCTAGTGCATAAATGTTCCACCACAAGAGGAGTCCACCATCTGCCTATATCGGTCATGGAGTCCATCATAAAAACACTGGGCCAACTGCCATTTTGGGACAGCGTGGTGGGGTCACTTCCTAAGTAATTCCTTGAGTCTCTCCCA
This sequence comes from Telopea speciosissima, assembly GCF_018873765.1. NCBI lineage: Eukaryota > Viridiplantae > Streptophyta > Magnoliopsida > Proteales > Proteaceae > Telopea > Telopea speciosissima. The sequence continues at coordinate 34,125,562 of NC_057917.1, read as the reverse complement.
TGCTTCATGAAATTGTTTGCCCTTTAATTGGAAAAAATTAGTAATGGCTCGCCTAAGGCTATTAGTCCGGCCAATGGGGAAGAATTTTTTCAAAAACTCCTGCTGCATTCCCGCCCATGTAGAAATCCTAACCAAATCTAGGGAATGAAGCCAGTGTTTGGCTTTGTCCTTTAAGGAAAATGGGGACAGAAGCAGCTTTAAGGCATCTGGAGAGAGGTTTTGGATTTTGACTGTAGAGCATACCTCTAAGAACTCATCAAGATGCTTGTAAGGCTCCTCATTAGCAAGTCCATAATAGGATGGTAACATATGTATGATGCTGGACTTGATCTCATATTGAGCGGCCTCAATAGCAGGCAACTGAATACAAGATGCAGGGGTATAGACAATTGGAGTGAAGTGCTCACTCAGCGGCCTTCCTGGCTGATTTTCATCACCCATGTTATTATTATTATCCTTATCCCTAGGTCTAGCCATAGATCGCTCTATTTCTAGGTCAATGGCAATCAGGTTGGGGTGCAAAGAACGCTGACCATGCATAAAACACCACACAGGTTGAACGTCCTAATTAAACAAAAATTAAAACTAGAAATTAAAACGTGACAACTAAATAAAAAAAAACTTAATAAAATGAAAATCAGAACTAAAAATTAAAAAAATAACTAATTTAAAAACTAACGAAACAACTTACCTGGTGTTGGCGGTTGCGTAATTCCACGTGCTCCCCCCGATGAATGGTTACACATATGATTTTAAGGGGCTGAGGGAATTAAAATTAAACCTAAACACCCAATCTAATGCTAGAATTAAAAAAAATTACATAAAATAACCCTAATTACATAAAGTCTAGGAATTAGAAGTAAACCAAACGGACAGCTTGTCCTACGCGATCTACTCGGCTTCCTGCACAAACAAAGAGAATGTTAGGTATACTAAAATTAACCTAATAAAGAGATTAAAAATAAAAATAAAAATTCTGCAATTATAAGATTAATACTAAAACAAGGTAACACAAAACAACTTAATCAATCTTAGCAACCATGCTTCAGTTCCCCAGAAACGGCGCCAAAATTTGATCGTGTCGTTAACCGGTCAAAAATAAAACCCTAAATTAATCGAGCAAGTAGCAAGTAAGGGGTCGATCTATGGGGAACTAGAAGGCTAAATTACTAAGATGATTAGATGAAAGTGATGAAAATTAAATTGCAATAAATCTGATTTTTAAACTAAGAACAAAAGAAACGAATCTAAGCTAACAACGATATGCAAATACGGGAGAAGACTATCTTTAGGGTTCGAATCACCAATGGGTAGCTATTCAATTTGGTTGCATACTTTGGTTTATTATAACCACAGGCCTAATAATACCACAGAATGTAGGGTTCCTCCTAGGTATGGACTATCTTGACGAGTACTATCGTCCTTCGCTCATAGGGCTTGGCACGCTTAGTTCGTTCAGCTATAATCCATCATTAGTATAACCACGTAAGAACAAAATACCATTGCTTGAATGAAAAATAATGAATCACAGAAATAGAATTTTCCAACTAAATACATCGATTAAAATCATCCAAACAGGGATGGGGTCTCAACATCAAGCAATCATGAATGCAAACTAGAATTTTCAATAGCGAACACCAGTAGTTCATCTACACCTAAAGACAGAGGGAAACTTAACCAATCATGGGGCTAAGCGACAAAGGGCAGCAATGACGACGACAATCTATGGCAATGAAGCTGCTGGAATGGTGATCCTCCTCCCCTTGTGGAACCCAAAATTCAAAACAAAAACAAAAAAAAAGAAAGAGGAGAATAGAGAGAGAAGAAGAGAAAGAGAGAGCACGGTTTATGGCATGAAATGGAACCCCCTAATTTGTCCGTGGGATTTTTATAGTTATTGTTTTAAAAAGAAATATAATAATAAAAAAGGAAAAGAAAAAGAAAGCATGAGAGATAGAGAGAATGAGGGAGATGGGAATCCGTGAGGGATTTAGAGAGTTAGAGAGGAGTTAGGAGATTATATCTTTGTAAAGAAATGGGAAGGAGATGAGTGAACAGCATGTGTGAGAGAGGGAAGAGGTAGTGGAGAGGAATTAGGAGATGGGAGAGATGGGAAGACAGGTAGAGAGATAGAGTCCGTGAGGGAGATGGGGATTAGGAAAGTGAGATGGGAAGCATATGGGATTAGGAATTAGATGTGGGAAGGTGAGGTGGCATATCAATCTCCCTTCTCACTTCTCCTTTGTGCTCTCGGTGGTTTCATATTTGAAATTCTAAACTCCTCTTTGAATCCATCCGTTTCCCTTAATAGGAAGAGGTCATATGGGTTTTAAAAATAAAACAACCTAAAAAGATAAAATAGGTTTTGGTTTAGGAAACTAGAAAGAGAGAGAGAGAGAGATACATGAGAGATGGGGATATCTAATGGGATGGCTAAGAAAAAGATAAAAAGGAAGATAGAATAGGTTTTGGATTTTGAAACTAAAAGGGAGAGAGAGAGAGGTTTCCGTGAGAGAAACTAGAAATTAGGTTTTCTTTCTTCTCTTTCCAACTTTGTCATAATCCCTCCTTCCTTGAACCGAATTGACTCAACCCAAAAATTAAATGGTTACCATTTAATTTTACTAATGCAATGAGTCCAATATCGATTTTTCTTAAGAAATCTCCTCTTTGCCAAATTACGATAACGCCCTTAGGTCTTCAGTAAAACTTTTAATACAAGAGGTCTTCATTGGGCCTGGCTTGTGTAGCATTTAATTCCTCCAACTTGGTTTTCTCACTTTAGGCTCCAAAAATGCACTGTTTGTCCATTTCTTCCAATATGCCAAAAATACCCTTGTACCCTGAAAAAGACAGAAAATACCCAAATAGCTCCATTCTAAGCAGATAAAGTGCAAAATTAAATGAGATAATTTCACACATAAATGTGCTCATCAGCATCATCCATGGTCCTAAGGAGAACGTCAAAGTAGCATCATTGGGTGTCTTTTTCATGACATCTTCTCAGGTAATAAGGGTATTATGGGATTAATATAATCTACGTGGCTCACACTGTGATGAAGCAGGGATCCATTCGGTCACTCTCACAATCAGTCGATATAAGCACATGCAGTATGATGTGCATGGTATGGCGTAACTCCCACTAGGGTGGGCATGTCACTCGCAATAAATACACGCCATATAGATCTTTGTCTAGTCGCTACTCTAAGCGCCTAACCTGAGTCTCTAGCACAGTCACCCTCATGGTTTCTGCCTAGAACCTCACATCTGGCTTCTAACAGGCTACTTAGAAGTGTGGTATCTTCCAAGTTGGACCAAGTAAAGATCTCATCTTAGCTCTAACTAAGGCATCATAGAGCACACATACTCATGGGCTCGTCTCGCTCGCTACACCCCAGCACCGAGGCGAATCACCCGTGTGAGTGGGTCGATTCTAAGCCTGGTGACATCTTTACAAACAATGAATGTATACACACAAGATTACTCAAACAAATATATGCTCATCAATAAATGTAAGAGAAATACAGATAAATGTCCATCATAAACAAAGTGCTCTCAAAGCAAATACATATCAGATCTGCCTGAGTCCCAAGTTCCTAACGTGAACTAGGAAAACATCTCTAGCAATGGGCTTAGTCAATGGATCAGCCAACATATTGCCAGTGGAGATATGTTGCAGAACCACTTCACCTCCCTCTACCATGTCCTTCATCTCAAAAGTAAAGGATAGCCACTCTTTAGTGGCGACAATCATTTCAATGTCATTCCCAGCCAGCAAGATGTCGTCAACATACAATGATAGGATAAGAAACACTGCCTTGGACCGTTTAACATACACACAGTGGTCATCTTCAATCATGTCAAAACCCAAAGTGGTAAAGACATGGTGAAATCTAATGTACCACTGCCTGGACGATTGCTTAAGGCCATAGATGGAACGTTTGAGACGACATACTTTGCGCTAATGTCCCTTCTTCTCAAAGCCCACAGGCAAAGCCATAAAGATCTCTTCATCCAGTTTTCCATTGAGAAAAGTAGTTTTAACGTCCATTTGATAGAATTCCAAATCCAACTTTGCAACAATGGCTAGAATGAGGCATATTGAGGCCATTCTCACCACAGGGGAGAATGTCTCAGCATAGTCTACACCCTCCTTTTGGGTATATCCTTTCGCCACAAGATATGCCATATACTTGTCAATTGATCCATCTGCCTTTCGCTTGAGCTTCAGGACCCACTTGTTCCTGATGGCCTTGCGCCCAGGTGGAAGACCAACTAACTCCTAGACTTGGTTCTTGCTCATAGAACTCAACTCATCTTCCATAGCAGCTTGCCACATTTTCTTAGCTGGATAAGAGAGCATCCCCTTCAATCTCAAAACAACGTCGGGGAATGTGTCCACGTGCACTCTTTCATGGAGAGGGTTCTTGACCCGTGGGTTGTGCGCTTTCATTAGGTAGTGCACTCCCACTGGGCTGATAATCACTCTCACCCTCTCTGGCGATCTCTTGATGAATGTTTAATTTCTCACCCTCGCTAAGAGTAGGTGAGACGCTTTCATCAGTCTCTATCTCAAAAAGATCAAGGTCTCTACTAGTGTCACTAATGCTAGGGAAATCGATCTTTAAAAAATCCACATCGTGAGACTCACTCTCTGCCATTCCTCCATCTTGATGTTCACAGTACATTACATAGCCTTACGAGGTATTGAAATATCTTATAAAGATACTCTTTTTAGCTCTAGGGCCAAGTTTCCCACACTTATGGGAGGTACTATGAACAAATCCTACACATCCCCATGGTCGCATATGCCCTAAAGTGGGCTTTGCGCCTATCCATAATTCATAGGGAGTGAAAGAAACTGACTGTGACGATACGCGGTTAAGGACGTAGGCAGCAGTCAACATAGCATACCCCCAGAAGGATATTGGGAGGTTGGCCTGCGCCATCATCGATCTAACCATATCTAAAAGCATCCTATTCCTCCGCTCTACTACACCATTTTGCTGTGGAGTGTGGGGAATAGTCAGCTGCCTAGTGATTTCTTTTTCCTCACACATCTCTTTAAATTGATAGGACAAATATATGCATCCTCGATCAGTGTGCAGAGTTTGAAACCTCTTACCTTGCTAATTCTCAACCTCTGCTATAAAGCATTTAAAATAATCTAGCGCTTCGTAGCAGTGTGCGATTAGATACACATAACCATATCATAAATAATCATTGATAAAGGTGAGAAAATAGGAAGCACCATGACGTGCCTTCACGTTCATAGGTCCGCAGATGTCCGAATGGACAAGCCCTAGGGGTCTGGGTTGCCTGTTTAGCCTTTCCAAAAGACTTTCGGTGGGCCTTACCTGCTAAACAAGCCTCACATGTCGGTAGGTTGACTTTAGCAAGTGAGCCAAGAAGACCTTCTCGAGCTAGCTGTCCCATCCTGTCTCGACCTATGTGTCATAGTCTAGCATGCTAAGTAACTGAATCAGGACTAATATTAGAATCAACTACAAATGATGAAGAGGAAACAATAGGAATTATCAAATCTAATTTAATAAAACCATTCTTAAGCCTACAATGTCCAAAACTACTACCATCCAATCGTATCTCAAAAGAGTCACCATAGAAAATAAATGAATATCCTAAAGTCAATAATGCAGTAACTAAAAGTAGATTATACTGGATTTCTGGTGCGTATAGCACATCATGAAGTAGCAAGATGCGTCTAGTGTGCAAGGTGAGCTGGTAGGTACCAACTCCTCAAACTGCTTCACTTGTGCCATTCCCCATGTAGATACTTTGGGCGCCATCCAGAATCTTTCTATAATCTATGAACCCTCCTCGATCTCGCGTTATGTGTCTTATTGCACCTGTATCCACAATCCAATTAGATTGGGTTTGGATAACCAAAACATGTGTACATACAAAAGTACAAGGAGAGAGAGGCAGAAATGGTACCTACTTCGCTTCAGTGCAGTCACGAGCGAAGTGCCCCATCTTCTGGCATTTGTAGCATTTGACCTTGGTGATATCTTTCTTTCCACCTCGCTTGCCACGTCGGTGCTTGGTGGTCTTACGCCCAGTTGGTGCAGCTTTCTAAGCTGGATCTTGATTTCCAATGTTTCTCTGTCTCTTGCACTTAGACCCATCCTTGCGCTACCCCGCTTGGGCAACAAAGGCATGTGATTGGGATGCCTCTAGGCGCTCTGCCTCTAGTTCCACATGAGCAACAATGTCATTAAATGTCTTGACAGTGTCGTTATCTATCAGAACTATCTTCATCTGCCCCCAAGAATCAGGCAATGTTCTGATGACGGCCTGTACTTGCTGCCCATCGGTAAGGTGTACCCCAGCATCATCCAATTTTTGGATCATGTCTTTCACGACCCTAAGGTGTTCAACCATAGTGTTCTTGGGGTCCTTACAATACATCTCAAACTTCAAGGTCATGGACCTAAGTCTAGTCATGGATGTACCACCACATTCGAGCCTTACCTGGTCCCACATAGATTTGGCAGTCTCCCATTTCTCATACTGGCTGATAAAATCATCGTGCATTATGTTTAACATAAGAAAGCGCACACTACAATCTCTTAAACTAATTGTCGTAAGCCTCTTTTTCTTGACAGTGACAGGCGGTAGTACCCACTTCGGGTGGGGCCATCTCAGGGGTCAAGTGTTCTAGGTAATCTTGCTCATTAAGCAAGAACTTGGCCTTTCAGTGCCACATGTCATTGTTGGTGCCATCCAACTTGTTGCCTTGGTTAAGGTCGGCAACAACACTCTTAGAGGCCATCATTACAATGTGCAAGGGAGGACATTTAGTATACATTCATAAATCCACAAATTTGCTCAAGAAATCCTAATTAAAATTAATGGTACCCTTCCTCAGACAGTGAGACCAAAAACTTCGCTAAGCTGGTAATCAAATCTCACAATGTGTGGGTCTGGGGACGTATAACTTTAACTGATTTCGAACAAATGTAGGAGAAAAAATAAGAATCTCCTAACCACAGTTTAATGCACTATACACATGGGTGCATAAGGGACTCACACAAGAGACCCAAATTTGGTATTTAAAGTGATATGCCGAGTCGGTACGGGGTTGTTATACGCAGTGCAGTAGCTCCCATTACATGGCTTCTCAAAAATATTAAAAATACAATCGGCTCTTTACATACAAGATCCCTATACAAACTACCGGCGAGCACTGCACTTTGTATCACTTTCAGGTATCAATTCTAACGTACATCTATCCAAAAAACACATCACTTGACAAGTACAAAATCCATCCCATGAGAAATAAAGCACATGGTTGCATGGGATGGGGTGTTTGACAGCGATACCCTAATGGCAACATCAAATAGGTTTGTACCGCAATGGGGGGAATCATATGTTTCTTTATTAACAAAGTGGCCTTGGGCGATCTCCTATACACATGGAAAAAATATGGGACGATTTGGGGCAACACCCTATCTCTCATTTTTCTCCCATGGATCTCACAAAATGATTTCTCACTAATGGGGGTTGCACATGACATAAATAAAATACCCCAAAAAACGAGAAACCCTCCAGGGGAAATCCCCAAAATTTGTTAGGGGCCACAAGAACAAATCACTATTACAAGATATTCTTCAATAAAGAAATCACATAATTAACATATCATTGACAAACCCCAATGCATGCATAACAAAATAAAACATATGCATATAGCTATAACTAACCAAAAACATATCACATGCATATATTTCCAAAATACAAATCATGTATGCAATCAGATTTATAACAAAAATAAATCAATGTCAGCTGCTTGTGGCACATAACCGTGGCAGCCCAACGGCACACAACCCATGCTGCTTTGCGTGCAGTTACACAAGACACATGGTCAAGAGGGATCAAGGTTGGGCAGGTCATGCCTTGGCTGCGATAAAACCAGGGAAAAAAAACACACCTCATGAATAGTATATGCTGCCAAGGGTTTTTTTTTTTTTTATTAAAAATAATAATGGCTGACAACATCTGAAACCATGTTTTTAAAAAGAGGAATTATTAACATAAGAAGGGTCTATTATTTATCCAAACATAAAAAGGAACCAATTACCCTCTTGGAACTACATTAGAAGTGTAATTGAAAATAAATTTTTGTGGATAATTGGGTAAAATCACATTCACGGCTGAAAATTTAAAAAAAATCAGAGAAAACCAATAACTTTAACTAGATTTTATAATTAAGGGTTAAAATGTAATTGAGCACAGCCCATCTTCCCGAAAATCTATCCATCGTCTCTCTCGTCTCCAACCTCACCTCCCTCTCTTGTTTCCGGCGTATTGACCGACAAATACTGCGAGGAACGTCTAGGTTGTTGGTCGGAGAATCATCTCCTTCCTTAAGATTTGAAAGTTTGAGTCTGAGTCACTGAAAACACACTAAACACAAAGAGACCAGGACTGAAAGAGAGACGGAGAAGTAAAGGACACGACTAAATAACACCTCTCTCTCTCTCTCGCTTGTTTTCCTACCCCACACAAGACCAACAGGGCGTTCTTCGTGAGCAGCAACTAAGACCCATTCCTTGAGTGTCTTCCTCTATTTCTTGTCTAATAATCTGAAATCTAATCGCCCTCTGTGATGCCCTAATCGTCTACTCTGCTAGTGAGAATTTGAGTATGAATTGGTTTTATTCCTACAGAACCTAGCTTGTTACTGTTTTGGATAAAGGGCATGCCTCCATTAAGGTATATCATTGGGCTGGTACTTATAGTTTTCTCCATATATTAGACTTTTGTATTTTTTATATGTTATTTCTTGGTTGAATTTGAAGTTTTGAGGATTTTTATAGTTCAAATTAGCATGTTTGATGCACAATAATGTACCTAGATAAGCGTTCAGGGGAGCTGTAATGGAAGAATTCTCAGCAAAGAGACAATTGTAGCAACTATAACACTCCATTGGGGAGAAAAAAAAATGCTTGTTGGTGTTTAGTATTTACAGAGAGTTATATGCTCAAAAAAAAGTTCTTATCAATTTATGAAGGCATTGGTTTTCTTTCTTTATCATCTTTTCTTGGTTGTATCGTATTTCCAAAAAAAAAAAACAAAAATGGACTCAATAGTCTAGTGTTACCTGCTAATTGAATTAACTAAAGCAAAAAGTCTCCATACTAGTAATAAATCTCAATATCGAATTGCCTGTCATCAAATGATTCAAACTTACTACGAGTACTGAAGATTTGGAACCCTTCCTCCTGATTGGACCAAATATTATACGACCATCTTTTATGGACCCACTTATGAACTTACTTTTTGAGGGGTTTGTGTGACCCCTAGTCAAGTCATAAACTATTACAATGTGTGTATCAATGGAAGTGGAGAAATTGAGGCTGAGCTTAGAACCTTGTACAGAAATTTTTTGGTACATACTTATCTCAAATCAATACTTATGCTGAAATTTGATAGTTTCTATCACCTTCAGATTTGATTTGATGACGTTTTGAACTTGCCTAGCCTAAATCCATGTTCTATGCAATTAAAAGCAGCATAATCTGTAAGCCTGACTTGGTGTAGTCCAGTTTGATAGAATATTCTTTGAGGTTCCTTATCCATTTCATTGTCTTCTATTAATGATGTTCAAGTTTAAAGCATTGTCCTCTATAACACTATGTTAACTGGAATACTTATGCTTTTCTAATTTGGTTTAATATGAAATTCCCTGAACTGGGGCTTATTCTAGGCCTGGCAAATCAGCAAGGAACACTGAAGCTGTCCCTAATGGAATGTGGCTGTTATGTGAAAGACATTGATATAAAGAGTGCTCTTTTGTGATTTGATTTTATCAGCAAGATGCTGTCTTCTCTTGTTTAATTTCATTCCAAGTCTCATGCTAACAGAAATTGATGAGATCGCAGACTTGGTCTCCAAAGTTCAGGTGTTCCAAACCAATCCCTTGTTTCTTAAATCCCTCTGCAAAACTGCAACTTACTTTCTGTTCCAAACGTTGAAATCTTTCTTTGTGCACACTGCACTCTCTCAAATCTCAAGTTGAGACTTTCAACTGAAACAGAAACAGGGCGTTTTGGAACACCTGAACTTTGGAGATCAAGGATGCGATCTCATCCATTTCAGTCTAACCTTCACCTCTGTTCTTCATCCATTTCAGTATCACCTTCACCAGTCCCCACCTTTGGAGTTGTTAGTGAAGCTTGCTGGTTTCACACGCAGGGGCTGAGACCAGTCTCCGTAGAAAATAGAGAGCTGCACTTGTGTGTTCCCTTCCTTATTTTTGGAATGAGCAAGAACCATTTTTTTTTTGCAACCATTTCTCTCTCTCTCTCTCTCTCTCTCTCTCTCTCTCTCTCTCTCTCTCTCTGTCTGTGTGGCTACATTTGGAAATATTGAAAATGAAGATCTAATAGGCTAACTGTGGATTGGATTTGTTGATGTGGAACTGAAGCATTGTTAAGTCTTTGTTAAATAGTAATGGTAAGTAGATGCTAAAATATGCCATCTTTGAATTTTAATGACAATTCCCCTATTTTTTATGACTGTTCTTATTCAATCAAAAATGTTCTCATTTGCTTTCTTGTATGTTAGTCTTTAGCTCAAATAGGTAGAGAACTTTGGGATTCTCAAAAATGTTCTCATTTTTCTGTTGTTTCCAGATTGGTTCTTTAATAACTTTTACTAGTCATGCTGATGGATCCTTGCAATTGTTTGGCTTCAAGGGACAAGGTCTTACATTTTTCCCCTTGTTTTCAGAACTTGATCTAAGGATTCATATTGGAACATACTTTATTCAATTAAAATTGCTCTCATTTGCTTTCTTGTGTGAGTCTTTAGCTCAAATAAGTAGAGCACTTGGGGATTCTTTAAGAGATGGTGGTTCGAATCCATCAAGATTCGTTGATTTTTTTTTTTTATTTTTTTTTTTTTGTGAATTATTGTGACATGAGTGCAAATGACAATTGTAGACATTATATAACTCAAAAGAATAGTCAAATATGTTGAAACGACCTTCCAGTACACCTTGTGGAAAAGAAAGATAAAAATCCCCTACTACCTTTATGGCTTTTCAACTTGTCTAGCCAAAAAAAAAATCAATGAATAAGTTGCAAGGAGGAGCTACAAAGAGGATCTTGAAGCTCAAATCTGGAATTTTTTTTGGGGTGCATTAAATATTTGAAGATGTAGATCTTGAGTTCATATTGGCTTCATGTGTCTCTTTGCACAAGCATGCCTATGGATATCTGTGTAATTGTTTCCTTCTATGAGCAAAGTGAAGTTGCATAAAGAAAATGTATGACATTTTTTTATGCAGAATTAAAGCTTTGTGAAAGCATGTCCCATTCAACATTAAGTTGCAATGAGGAGTTACAAAGAGGATCCTGAAGCACTATAACTAAGGAAAGATTCGATTGAAAATAAAAGTTCTAATAGATCAACTTTTGCTGACAGGAGATTCCCACTCTTGCTAAAATATAATTTTTGATGAGTTTGGAAGCAGATTAAGTAGTATTTCAAATTTCAACTTGCAGTGAGTCTTGGTGGCTCTCAAGAAGTTAATTTTCTTCAAACTATAGGAAACAAAATCCATTGCCCAACCATTTCACTCATAAAGAGAGGTGGTGAGTGAATGAAGATGCCATGATCAATGCAATGTGACCCCTGTAGACACAGGGGGTGCGAAATGATCGCCCCACCCCTCATGAAGGGCGGAAATCCTACCTTTGTTGATGCTTCCGTGCACAGTACCATTGGCCCTACGCGGCAGAGTTTCTTAATATCATTGACAATTCCACTGTAATGCCTTAAATGTGTTACCATACATCAATTTCTGGTTAGTGAAGCCAGTTTGTGTCCATTGTGATAGTCTTACTACTTCCAACCCCCCCCCCCCCCCTTTTCAACCCATAGAAAGTGTTGCCCTTAACCTCAGTAGCATGTTTCAATTGGCAACCTACATGGAAAATCCAACTTTAGGTTGAAGTGTATAATTGGATCTGGTAAAGTTTAGCTTAGCAAGTTTAATTGTCAAAGGTTTTCTTGTAGTGGTTAGAAGCAGTAAGGAGTCATCAGTTGGTTAGATTCACCAGCTATGCCAGCCCTTCAAATATTTCACTGATATGAGTAGCTCTAGAGTCCAACACCAAGGCTTATTCAGTTTAACCATAACGAGTAGGATTTGAAGATTTGGAATTGCATTTTTATACAATAGTAGTAAGCACAAAGTTGGATACTGTCTTTTGAATTCTGAATCATCTCATGAATCTTTTCATTTAACATAAATTCAAGGGCATAATATATGCAACCAAGGCACCACAAAGGTGAAATTTCTTCTGGATGGTGGCTGGGGATATATTTTTCTTAGAAGCTCATCTCCATCACAAAACACAGCATTTCAGCAAGTCAATGTATATACTTTGCAACACTATTGTTGTGATCGGCATTCAGCAAGCATACTTTCAGCTTTTGGGGAGACCTTTCCATTTCCATTCTCAATAAATCAATGGTAGAAACTCAAGAACACTATCCTTCCAGTTTTTTTCTCAACATTTTGTTCACAAGTATTTCAGGTTTTATTTTTCTGGTTCGGTTCGGTTTAAACCATTTAATAAAACGGTTTCAATTTTGAAACCATGATCAAACAATTTATTAAACGCTTTCACGGTTTCAATTTAAATGGTTTGGTTTCAGTTAACGGTTTCTGTTTGATTTTGGCACATTTATGTACATCTAAGAGTGTTAAATGGTCCAGTTCGGTTTAAACCATTTAATTAAATGATCTCAATTTTGAAACCATAATCGAACCGTTTATTAAATGTTTTCACGGTTTCGATTTTAATGGTTCGGTTTGGTTTTGGTAAACGGTTTTTGTTTGGTTTCGGCACATTTATGTACATCTAAGAGTGTTAAACGGTCCGGTTCATTTTAAAACGTTTAATTAAACGGTCTCAATGTTGAAACAATAATCGAACCATTTATTAAATGTTTTCACGGTTTCGATTTTAATGGTTCGATTTGGTTTCGATAAACGGTTTTTGCTTGATTTCGACACATTTATGTACATCTAAGAGTGTTAAATGGTCCGGTTCGATTTAAATCGTTTAATTAAACGGTCTTAATGTTGAAACAATAATCGAACCATTTATTAAACGGTTTTGTGGTCTCAGTTTAAACGGTTTGGTTTCAGTAAACGGTTTCTGTTTAATTTTGGCACATTTATGTACATCTAAGAGTGTTAAGTGGTCCGGTTCTGTTTAAACCATTTAATTAAACGGTCTCAATTTTGAAACCGTAATCGAACCTTTTATTAAACGTTTTCACGGTTTCGGTTTTAATGATTCAGTTTGGTTTCGGTAAACGGTTTTTGTTTGATTTCAACACATTTATGTACATCTAAGAGTGTTAAACGGTCCAGTTCGATTTAAATCGTTTAATTAAACGGTCTCAATGTTGAAATAATAATCGAACCATTTATTAAACAGTTTCGTGGTGCTGAGATATCAATGTTGTCTCAGAAATGGAAACTATAGACTAGATGGCTTGGATGTTCAGTAACCAAACTATAGACAAGTTTCTATAAGCATGGACTCACACCCTTTTTGGACAAGGCACCCCTAAGGTCTGTTTTAAGCATTAGGAATCATAGCTATAGATACCTCATACCTGAGGAACCTTAATTTTACCCTTTTAAGTTCAGTTACTCATGTTTCAACGATTTTCACCCTTGAAGTATCATTATTCTTCTCTCTAGCATTTCTTTCCTACTATTTAGTGGTTCCAATGCATACAGTTGGCTTCATCAAACCATGATTCTACCTATTAAATATAACATCAGACTATGGTGAATGTTCAATCCAAATTGCAGATACACATGAGGGGAACCTCTAAAAAAATAGAGGAATAGGTCTCCAAGATCATAAAATAGAGAGGAATATCCGCTTGATAAGCTTATTGTGCCTTAAAAAGTTAGGGGCACTTCAAGATCTCATTACTAATAAGGGGGAATCATACTCCGTACTTAAAATTTTCCGGAAGCGAGTTGTTATACATAATTTGTTTATCCTTTTCTTTCCTACAGATTTAAAGAAACTTCAAAATCTCTATACTCATTGATGGCCCTGAGGGTATTTCAAAATGTGATCACTGTTGTTGCTCCATAAGACAAAGCAAATGATATTGCAGGAAATCAAAATTTCACTCTTATGCAATGCCAATGAGATGTTCAAAGAGGTATTACATATTCTGCTTTTTTCTCAGATTCTCAAGTTGCAATCTATTATAGTGCAATGACAGATTAATTATTGACCTTATTGGTCTATCCTTACAGGTACATGTGGAGACTCGATCCATTAAAATGGATAATATTGGTAGAGGAATTTTACAGCTCATTGTTCAGTATGAGATCATAGAGCATGTCATGGGAGCAGCAATAAACAATAAATTTTTTAAAGTTGAGAGATGGATTTTTATTTTTTTTAGGAAACCTTGTACAAGAATGTTCTAGATACATTTACAAGGATGATCATTTTTTTGTAAACATTTGGTTTTATTGTTTAATTTGGATTGAAATGAAAAAACTCTTGGTATATGTTTAAAGTTTTGTAAGTATATGAAGCTGATCATACTGAGCTGGCTGGTAGTCTGTCCCTTTCCAACCTTCCTGTTATTTTCCACCTTGTAAGTACGGGCATAAAAAGAAACAATCAATAAATTGACCAGATTACAACTGGTAGAGATTTCTTTGTCAAAGTTAAACAAGTTGTTGAGAGTTGAGACCACTCTGAGAATACAACAGAAACAAAACCTCTTCTTGCTTGCACCTATACGGACAGATCATCCCCAATAAAAAATGCGAACAACAAAAAGGGGGGAGGGACCGAATACAACCTCTTTACAAAATACATCCATCGAAGAACAGAAAACTAAAAAAGAAATGTGCTTTTATTCTCAAATTATTCCATGAAACCCAATTAATATTCTCAACAACTGCCTCACTCATCGAATCTCCTCACAAACCGCGGCAGAGACGAGAGACAAGAGCCGAGCTAGGCGAATCCTGTGGAAACAATGACACATTTGGAGGCTGAGCTCCCGAATTCCACTGGCAGGCCTTGTAGACCCCATTGGTTCATTCCTGAACCCATTAATCTTCATAATATCCAGAGTACATCGACCAGCCTCATGTTCTTCATCTCCAACGTGAACCCTAAAGGTAGTAAGAATGCAAAACATGAAACTTCAAGAACATTTCTTTCAGGCAAGGATCCACACTTAGATGGCCTAAGGGTTCAAAAGAAACTCACTCCTTGTCTGGCCATCTGAGTTGCCCTGGGGAATTGAGAACTTGCTTCCCCTGAGAAGATGTTAACATAGATCAAAAGAGAACTCCTGGTCAATAGCTTACTTGATCAATACCAGCTATACTAACTTCACAAAAGACACGTCTATGGACTGCAAAGTAAAGATTTGTTCTGTTCTTTGTGTAATTGCTGCCTCCTCGACATCTAAATCCTTCTCCAATACTGACATCCAGTAGAGAACTTGTTTCTGGTATGGCTAGTGTGGCCAAGGACCCCATGTCCTATACAATTTTGGAAAAGAGAGGTTCATCGCTAGAAGAAATAGAATCTGAACAACAGAGGTTTATAACTAAATAAACAAAATCTAAAATAAAAAATCATTATGTTGTGGTACCTCCAAGTTGTATACATCTGCTGCATGAATAAGATTATTCAGTGCTGACTCTCAGATAGCTTGTTCATCATTGTTTGGTTCACAAACCTGCTGGCTTCACACCTTCATTTTGTACTTGAACCACCCTTTTTTTTTTTTACTAGAAGACATTATTAGGATTTCGGACTAAAACACAGTAGGTCAATGCTAGCTTTTCAAAGATTGATCGAATGCAAGTGAGTTCACATGTAAAAGTAAAGTGTGTCCTTTTACAATGTGGATTTTGAAGTTATCATGCAAGTACCAAGTAGCGGTTTAGTGTGTATATCCTCAAATTCATCATTTTGACACTGATATGGCATAACAGGGTTCATGAGGCTGACCCCAAGTCAGCAATGGCATGTATTGAAACATAAGGTTAAGGCCACTCTCAGTTAAGCCTGAAGATGACTACATTTGCATGAGGTTAAAAATTAAAACATACAAATCCATGGAACCTAGGGATCTCCTCTATCTTATAAATTGGAACTGCAAAATCTATGAATGTTATTACACCTTGCATGGCTTCTAATTATCTGAAGCCCAAAATCATATAATCATGCGAATAAGCATTTCTCATTCTTTGGCAGTACAAATGAACTGTACATTTTATCACATGGCACATAACAAGCTGTCCCAAATCTAGCAATCTAAAACTGACTATCTATTTATCCATGAAATAAAGAGAGATATGTACATTTGATGTGGACGCCCCTCACCTTGCACCTCTGCATAAATTTCAACTAAAGCGCTCAAGTTATTGCTTGTTGGTGCACTACCAGTAAACTAATGGTTCATCTAAGCGGTAAATCACCATTTGAATGGCCTAATATAAGGCCCACTCACATGGCATCTGCCTTACGCACTAAAAACCTTATTGTTGGTGGGAAATACTAAATCACTACCCAATTAAGTGAGATGTACTGGTCATGTCATATGAGATTATAAAGTGAGAAGTCTTGGATGAGTCCCTTACTTAAGTAGGGGCATACTTGTCATCTTAAGAGTTTTATAATTGAACAAATACCAAGTGACAAGATCGGTAGTGAAAATTTTTCCCCACTAATGAATCACTTCTCTTCTCTTTTCTTTCTTTCTTTTCATTTTATTCCCTATTTTCTATTTTTCTAAGTTTGCTTGTAGTTTCTGTTTCTAAATTTATAATGTTATTGGCTGTAACTCAAGTACTGGGTTGAAACCACATTCTATAAATAGGGGATGCTTGAAGCTGTTGAGGCATATGATTCCTGAAGAATAAGAATTGTTGTTCTGTTTCTTCTACCTTTAGCAGTGGGTCTCTCAAAGGAATTGGGTGGATACCTGCAAGTTTCTCCTTCTGTTTCTTCTACCTTTCTGTTCTTAATAATCCATATAAATGAGCTACAACACAGGTCAGAATTTATGGTCCTAAGGTCCATATCCAATGCTTTCCTTTTGTTTCAAAATCTGCTCTGTTTTTGTTAGGACCATCTGATTCCGAGTTTTGTTTCTCATCTCTTTCTATCATTAAGTCTAATCTGGTCTATTCTGATACATACATGAGACTCTAATTCCAGTTTGAGGCTCCTAGTATATCACTATTATTCACATGCTGCTGTTTTCTGAAATCTGAGAAGACCAACAATCACACCCCTTATAACAAGAAATCTAACTTTGCTGGTTTACTTGCTAGTACTAAACACTACACTTGGAGCATGGGAATTGAATTTCAGGTTATTTGACCCAAGGGATTCTTGCAGTTCCAAACAGGGGGATTATAGGGCCAAAAATAACCCAAACTAGAATTAGAAACTAGAGGGCTCGAATGGGTTTGTATCCCTATGGAGCCAGGGTCCAAAACAGATGAAGGGATGCTGAAGTTCCCTTACTCAAAACATCTTTCTAATTCTGAGATCTCAACAGAATATGAAAGTAGAAGGTTAAGGGATTCAAACCAAATCAGCCAGCAGAACTTCACCAAACTTGGATCGAGTGGAGAAGGTGTTGAATGGATCCTTTGCTCCAAAAATCAACCAATTCTGATGGCCGAATGTTGAGTTATGAAGAGGGCTTGAAAATTATAAACCAGCCTTCAAAATAGAAGGTTATTGGAGAGATCACTTTGGCCAGCAGTTGGGGAAGTCTCATGCACAGTCGAAGGAAGGGGCAGAATGTGTTCTCGAAATACCTTGAATATGATCTCAAAAGGATCACTGGTTGCTGAGTTTTGGAGTCTTGAAATTACAGCAGGTTCTGATGGAGAAAATTGAACTGCAAGAGAAGTAGACCCTCAATTGGTGGTGTAATCAACAGCAGCAGTGTTGGTTGTTTGATCAAGGTTGCAATCAGGCCTTCACAGATGTAGCAGCAGCACTTGGTTGCAGTCGCACAGTAGCAGGAGTAGCAGGGTATCGAGTAAGGGAAGAAGAAGATAGAAGACAAGAATAAGAAGGGGGATAGGGTCAGCTCTCTCAACCTCTCACCAGGACACAAGTTGCATAAAAGCAATATTCATTCATCATCATAAATTAGGGCTTTTGTGCTGCCTTCTCACTCGAATTCTTCCACAGCGGGGTGAGGGTAGGTTCTCCGGCGGCTTCTCCGGCAAGTGATCGAGTGAGGGAGAAGCACCTGCGTGAGAGAGAGGAGAGATCTGCGGGAAAGAGGCAAACAGAGAACTGTAATTGCAATCATGTATTAGAGAGGTAGTGTAGGTTGTTAAATGATAGAAATATCCTTTTAAAGTATCATTTTACATTATAAATATGAGATTTTAATAAAATAATGAAATGTCCAAATTATCCTACTTAATAATATTTATTTGTTTTATTTTTTATTATATAATAGTCTTTTCAGCTTTTTGTTACATTTGGAAAAGTAACCCACCCTTAACAACCCTTTTAAAAAAAACAAAAACCAGAAAACTTATATGCTTTTGGTCCTTTTTTTATTTTTTTTTTCCCTTTTCTTCTTTCTTCTCCTATCTTCTTCTGTAAAAACTGCAGCAGCCGTGCTTGGCCACAGCCGAGCATGGCTGCTGCCCCCTTCCTCGTTTTTTTTTTTTTAAACCACCTACGGCCAGGAATTAAAAAAAAACATGACCACGGCCGATTGCAACGGTCATGCTTGGCCACATGCCGAGTCTGACCGTTGCCCACTCAACATTTATTTTTTTAAATAAAAAAAATTTGCAGTCGGTTGCAGCGTACCTTGCACATGGCGGCAACAACAGTCGCACCGTGCGCCAAGGCCACTGCCAAGGAAGGTTGATCGATAGGCGAACGAAAAGAAGGAAAAAAAATAAAATTGCGAACAACAAGCCCTAACCAGCTCTGATGCCACTGGTAGCATATTAGCATTCAATTAATCATAAAAGTTTAGGGATTACCTGAACCAAATGGAATCACAGCGGAAGGGATGGTCGAATGCGGCTTACAGTTACAAGCAGATCACGATCACGAACAATCTCGAAAGGTTTCTCCACGAAGAAGAACCCCACACCACAAAACCCTAGGCAACGATGGAAACCCTAGGAACCACAGAACTTGAAAGAGAGGGAGAGAGTTTCTAATTTTGTTACTATCTAAGGGTTTGAGCCAAATAACATATTTATAGACTAAACCCCTAGGGCTCCCCACTAATCCGATTCCCTCTAGGAATCTAATCCAAGGGATAAGAAGGGGGGGAAGGAATCGATCACTTAAAAGTGATCGTTCCTCCCTCTCTCGTCTTGGGCCTGCGATTAGCCTCCACATGTGGGCGATCAAGTTGGGCCCAAAGCCCATTAACATTTTATAAGTTCAAAAAATTGTGCAACCTGAATGGAATGGGAAATGTCAAATTGATCTACTAAGATATGATAATGGGGCCAAGGACTCATGAAATAAAAAATAAAAAAAAAGACTGTCCAATCAGATAGTTATCAAGCCTGAAGACCACAATGGATAGCTATAAGCCTATAACCCATAGGTTCACAACAAGACTTGAAGCAGAATGGTGTTAAGAATCAGATATATCGTTCCATCTTATATGAGAGAGTAGAGAACATCATTAAACATCATCAGATCAAAATATTTAGTGACTAAAATAAATCCTATTCATTTTCCATAAGTCCTAAATTATAATACAAAGATTCTTCACTTCCTTCACAGGTATGATAGTTTAGAGGTGTGGTATCACGTTGATAGATAAAGTGTTAGAACTACATAGGTCAAAGAAAATATAACATTTCTAGTTACCCTTTTCCCATCCTAACCAATAGACTGGCCTTCCACATGAACTCATCTTTTGCCAGCATTTTTTGGCATGCAGGCACTGCTATTGGGGTTAATCCAATCCTCAGAAGTTGTGAGACCTCTTTAGCATTAGAACTTTTGACCTTCTTTTTACCTCTTTATGAGCTTCCTACAAGAGCCTTGTTTCCTGCTCTATCAGGTTGTGGACAGACTCTCTGACCAAATTTACTCCTGAGGTGATAACAATATACAATGTCAGAAAAAAGAATATGAAAATGTTGTCAAACATCACAGGACAACATTAGAAGTAAAATATCAGATCAGTTACATAGACCATGGTGTTTTGGAAGTGTTCGACCAACGGGTAGAGTAGACGAATGTATCCTAATATAAAATTTCAAATTATCCTTGAAAACTGTAATTGTAATGTGACTTACTATGTACTGTGGCTGACAGCCGACTATGCTACTGCTACTGCTACTCCTCTTACTAGTAGTAGTTCTTTAGGTGTTCTGAGTTCTAGGTACGATCTATATTCTTGCCCCCCGGAGTTTTCAAGCGGTATGTCCCTGGACGTATCTGCTTGGAAACTATGTAAGGTCCTTCCCAATTGGCTGACAGCTTCCCTTCCTTCCGTGGCTGTGATGCGCTGGCCCTCCTTAGGACTAGGTCTCCCTGGTGGAAGAGCCTTTCTCTTACTCTGGTGTTATAGTACTTGGCTGTTCGCTGCTGATATGCCACCTTCCTTAGGAGTACCTTCTCACAGACCTCATCTAAGAAGACCAGGTTTGCTCGTAGTCCGTCAACATAGGCGCCCTCGTTGAAGTGTAGTACTCTGTGGGACATGGCAAGGACCTCTACTGGTGCCAGTGCCTCTGTGCCGTATGCTAGGCAGAATGGGTTTTCTCCTATGGGTGTCCTTACTGTGGTTCTATACGCCCATAGAACACTTGGTAGTTCCTCAACCCACTTCCCCTTGGCTCCTTCTAGCCTTTTCTTGACCCCTTCTAGCAATGTTTTGTTTATCACCTCCAACTGACCATTGGCCTGTGGGTAGGCTACCAAGACAGGCCGATAGTCAATGTTGTAGCTTTGGCAGAATGCTCTAAACTTGGGGTTGTTGAACTGCTTCCCGTTGTCTGAGACTAGTATCCTTGGTACCCCGAACCTGTAGATGACGTCGTCACAGACGAACTTCTCCATTTCATTTTCTACTATTTTGGCCAATGGCTTAGCCTCGACCCATTTGGTGAAGTAGTCTATGGCGACCACCAAGTACTTGCAGTTCCCAGACGCTGCTATGAAATCACCTAGGATGTCCACCCCCCACATGGCAAAAGGGATGGGGTTGAGGATTGATGTCAATTTGGTGGTGGGTAGATGGGGTACTGGGGTGAACAATTGACATTGCTTGCAAGTCTTGGCATACTGTATTGCTTCTTCTTGCATCCGTGGCCAGTAGAGTCCCTGGAGGAGGACTTTGTAGGCAAGAGCTCGCCCTCCCATGTGGCTTCTGGATATCCCCTCATGGACCTCTGCCAGGGCGTACATGGCTCCCTTGGGTCCTAGGCACCGGAGTTGTGGTGCTGTGACCCCCCTCTTATAAGTACTCCATCCAGGACGGTGTACTTTGTAGCTCTCATCCTTATCTTCCTTACCTCAACCTTGTCTTCTGGTAAGATGTCATTCTGTAGGTAATTGAGTATAGGGTCCATCCAGCTAGGCCCCTCCTCAATCTCATTGACCTGCTTCTCCTGATATGTTGGCTCATGCAGTACTTCAACATAGATGGCACTGGCCAGGTTTCGGAGCTCATCGTTGGCTAGCCTGGATAGGACATCAGCGGTGGCATTCTCGATCTTGGGAACCCAAACCATCTCGAACTTCACGAACTCCCCGATCAATGCTCGAGCATATGCTAGGTATGACACCATTCGCTTGACCTTTGCCTCATACTCTCCAATCACCTGGTTCACTACAAGCTGGGTGCCACTCTGGATGGATAGGTGTGTGACTTGGATGGCCTTGGCCACCCGGAGTCCAGCTAGTAGTGTCTCGTACTCTACTTCATTATTGGATGCTTGGAATGTGAATCGGAAAGCATACTAGATTCGAAAACCTTCGGGGCTGGTGAGTATGAAGCCAGCCCCACTTCCTGTTGCGTTACTCGAACCATCCACGAACATCTCCCACGATCCTTGATCATGCTCCTCTGGTTCTTCTGCTCCTTACTCGATCTCAGATAGGGTGCATTTGACGACGAAGTCCACCAAAGCTTAGCCCTTGATGGTCGTCCGTGGTTGGAATCTGATGTCATGTTTACTCAACTCTACTGCCCAGGCTATCAATCGTTCGAAGACGTCTGGTTTGTGAAGTACCTTCTTCAGCGGTAGGTCGGTGAGGACTATGATAGTATGGGCTTGGAAGTATGGTCGTAGCTTCCTAGCCGCGATCACCAGCGCGAAGGCTACCTTCTCGATCCTTCTGTACCTGGTCTCTGCGTCAATCAAGATGTGACTGACATAATAGATGGGTCTATGTATCTTACCCTCTTACCTTAATAGTACTATGCTCACCACGACTAGGGTGGCGGCCAGGTAGATCTGCAGCTCTTCATTGGGCTCTGGTCGCCCAAGCAGTGGTGGATTCTCTAGGAACTCCTTCAGTTCCTCAAACGCTTTTTGGCACTCCTCCGTCCATGCAAAGTCTTTTGGACTTCGGGGGTTCTTCAATGTCTTGAAGAATGGCAGGCACTTGTCTCCCGATCGTGACACAAACCTTGAAAGGGCGGCGACCCTTCCATTCAACCTCTGCACTTTCCTTACTGTCTGAGGTGGTGCCATCTCTTGGATGACCTTAATCTTGGATGGGTTGGCTTCTATTCCACGCACTGAGACCATAAACCCCAGGAACTTCCCTGATGTTACACCGAAGGTGCACTTTGTGGGGTTTAACCTCATCTGGTTCCTTCTCAATACAGTGAATGCTTCCTCTAGGTCGGTCAGATGCTGATGGGCTTGGACGCTCTTCAGGAGCATGTCATACATGTACACCTCCATATTGCGTCCAATCTATTCCTCGAACATCTTGTTGATCATCCTCTGGTAGGTAGCTCCTGCGTTCTTCAAGCCGAACAACATGATGAGATAGTAGTAGTTTTCCTTATCCGTCCGGAATGCGGTGTAGGACTCATCATCCTCATGCATGAGGATCTGGTTCTACCCAGAGTAGGTGTCTATGAAGCTCAGCATCTCATGGCCAACAGTAGCATCGATCAACAGGTCGATCATGGGAAGTGAGTACTCAACCTTTGGGCATGCATTGTTCAGGTCTGTGTAGTCGACGCACATTCTCCACTTTCTGTTGGGTTTGGTACCATGACCATGTTCGTGAGGGAGGTCGGGAACTTTTCTTCTCTGATGAACCCTGACTGAGTCAGTTTCTCGACCTCTTCCTTGATAGCAGCCTGTCGATCGAGGGTGAAGTTTCGTTGCTTCTGTTGGACGGGCTTTCTGGTTGGGTCTACATGTAGCCAGTGCTTTGCTATGGATCTGGGTATGCCTGGCATGTCGGAGGTCGACCATGCGAAGACATCCATATTTGCTTGGAGGAGGTGCCCCAGCTCTTCCTTCTATTCCTTGCTCAATAACGAGCCAACCTGCACGACCTTGGAAGGGTCGTCCTTGGTGAGTGGCCATGGGACAAGGTCCTCCACTGGCCTTCCTCTTCTCTCTGTCAGTTCATCTCTCTAGTTGCTGACCAGGTTCTCCATGCACAGTGCCATTCCACGTGTGTTGCCGTTGTTTTTCTTGACAAAGGTGGCATAGCATTCTCTGGCCTTCTTCTGATCTCCTCGGACTTCACCTACCCCATTCTTGGTGTGGAACTTCATCTTCAAGTGGAGTGGCGATACGACTCCTCTAAGGGCTATCAAAGATGGTCACCCTAAGAGGCCATTGAATGACACCACAGACCTTATGACCATGAAGTTCACCATGATGGTCACTTGTCGAGGGTGCTCTCCGAAGGTGATGGGCAGCTCTATAGTACCTCTGATGGAGGCGTTGGTGCCCGAAAATCCATGGAGGTAGTTGGGCTCTGGCTTAAGTTAGTCATCCCCGAACCCAAATTGGCGGTAGTCTTCCAATGAGAGCACGTCCACGGACGCCCCTACCTCCATCAGCACCCTGTGCACTAGTCGGTTGGCTATCTCCACATACACTACTAGGGCGTCCTCATGTGGAAGGCTTACTCCCTCCAAGTCTGCATCTGAGAAGGTGATTACTGTCTCCATCTTGATCATCTTGCTTGGCTTCTCTACTACTCCCACGAACCTGGCATGGGCTTTGGCCTTCCTGGTAGACTCCTGTCCTGGTCCTCCTAGTATGGTGAGGATGGGGGCTCCTTTGGTGCCACTTGGCTCTATTGTATCTCTCCTTTCTTCCAGACAATCTCTTTCCCTATCTCGATCTGTCCTTCTTTCTTCCCTTCTTGGTTCCTCTCTTTCTCGGTCACAACCTCGACCTCCTTGGCCCGAACGACAGTCATGTCTTCCTTTCATGTACTTGTTCAAGCTCCCTGCCCTTACAAGTTGCTCTATCTCCCTCTTCAGTTGGTATCAGTCTTCTGTGTCATGTCCATTCTCCTTGTGGAAGAGACAGTACTTGTTGGGGTTACGCTTCTTAGGTCCTACTACCATGGGTCGTGGCCAACGGAGTAGGTCAAAGTCTTGGATTTACATAAGGATTTGGGACCTGGTGGTGTACAGGGGTGTGAACTCTGGGCTACTTGCTCACTCACTCCTGTCTGGGCGATGGTCGATCCTTCCTAATGGGCGGTCGCCCTCCTCTTGTCGACGCTCGATCCTCGACCTCTTGCTTTCTTTACGATCATCCGACGCCAACCTCTTGTTATGCTGTGGCTTGGCTTTAATCACCTTCTTCTGACCCTGTAGTACCTCGGCCATATTGGCGAACTCGCTACACTGCTCCAGAAGCTCCTTTATGGTCCTGGTCTTGTGACGTGCCAGGTCTTTGATCAAGTCCAGGTCCCTGATGCCTCCAGCCAAGGCTGCATGCTGGGTCTAGTCGTCTAAGTCTCGGACCTCCAAGGACTCCTTAGTAAACCTGCTGACGTACTCCCTGAGGAACTCCTGTCAAACCCTGCCCCTAACTGACTGGGATTTTGATTGAAGGACAGGAACCCCTGACATGGCACCCAAGCACACTGTAGAGTATCACTCCAGTGATTGAAATTGATAAAGAAACTATGAGGATGATCTCCTATATGTCCGTCAGTATATGGATCACTGACCCTTGCAATTGCATAGCTCACAGCATAATGTATTGTTTGGACTCCAGGTATTCTCTCTCCTCTCCATGATTGTGGGTCCCACACCTGAAAATGAGTGCAAAATACCTTGAGTGGCATGTGGGTGTAAGGCCCTGACCCTGGGTCAAACCCCTGTGCAAGCCCATAGAGAATCAGCCTTGCTGAAATCTCTAGGCGATGTAGACATCACCCAGAGACATCGCCTAGAGTGGGAAATTGCTGTTTTTCTATGATTTGATCTGTGGGGACCATCCATATTGGACATGGGCACCCCCTATAGGTTGAGGGAAGTTTGAGGCACCACCTCATACCATTGGATCACTGTGGACCCCACTTGAGTGCCCAGAATGGCTGTAAATGTAGGCAAAAATGCATTTTAAAAATAGACCTTAGCAGCCAAACAGGCCCTAGTTATCGGCTGGGCAATAAATAGGGGGCCTTAGGCTCATTTTAGAACCCTTGGCTACTGTTCAAATCGTGGGGGAAGGGAGAGGAAAGAAAAGAGAGAAAAGAGAGGAAGAAGAAGAAGAAAAGAGAAAAGAGAAGAAGGAAGGGAGCTGCCTAGCCTCCAAGGCCCTGGATTCGAGCAGCCCTACACTTGTTCAGGTATAAACACCTTTGTCCATACCTGCTGCCTTGATGATTCACTGCTGCCCTCTTGATTTCTCTATGTTTTGATGGATATCTTGCCATTGGCAGCCCAGAACAGCTGGGGGCTGCCATGTACCATCTCTGATCTACCATGTAAGTATGATGCATGGAAGATCTAACCATTTTATGATGAGTTTCACATCTATTTTAACAGCTGGAATAGAAACTAGAACTGTGCTAGGTTGCACTGCCCTGTTACACCAAGAACTGGATAGTCTGGGGTCCTGATTGCATGTCCTGGCTGCATGAGACCTAGCCCTAGGTGGTAGCAGCTTTAGATTTCCATTTTGCATGTAAATCCAGCCTTGCATGCAGCTAAAACCATAATTTGCAACCAAGGATACCCTGGGTTACTATTCACTGGGCCGTCTGGGCAGCCTCTGGCAGCCAAGTGGTGGGCCCAAGTGAAGATCCACAAGGACTAGTGCAAAGTATGCCCCTAGATGACCTAACATGCATGAGGAGAAGATCGATGCACTGCCCATAGCCATGCACTACCCATAGCTCAAAACCTTGGAATCTCAGCCTGATTCCGGTTTTGCAATCTCTGGGCGATGCACTGGGTGATGCAGACATCACCCTGAGACATCGCCCAGTGAATGAAACTTCACTGTTTTGCTGATCTGACTTGGGGGACTTCACCCATAGGCCATAATATAGAGTAGGGAGGTGGAAAATGACTAGAATGCCCCTCCCCACATCTGTCCATATGAAAGAATGCCTTGGGAACCCAAGTGGGCCCCGCAGGACTTGGGAACCCTGCCTGTGATGGTCCTGCAGCACTGTCAAGCTAAGGACTATACTTAGAGACTAAAATAACCTAGAAGCATGTACCACTATGGAAAATGACCAATCTACCCGTAGGCCACCATCTCTGGATGATGCACTGGGACATAGGCCTAAGGCCCAGTGTAAGGCCCAGAGAATTCCAAGTGATGATCAATTGTACACCGAGTCAAGCCTGTGAGCTTAGAGCAACCCTAGGACATCCAAAAATAGTTTGGAATATTAAATGATAAATTTCTGATTTATATCTAGGATTTGATCCCACGCTCGAGGCCTACAGCCAGACTACAGTCGGAACTGAAATTGCAACTGAATTTCTAGAACCAGACCCAGGTGAGTGAAATGTTATTGTGTATGTATGTGTAACAATATTAATTATGCCGACAATTAAATTCTTTAATTATAAATGCTGTGCTATTTTAATTCAGTTCAATCACTCAAAACTATTACACATTGTATGTCTGTTGATCAACTCTGTGATTATTTCATGATGATTGTGAATGCTGGACTAGATGCCGTAGTCGGCTTGGAAATGAAGCCGGTGGTAGCCCGTAGTATGGGATACGGTTGACACCGCCCGACTCATGCGATGCCATATAGACATGGGGCTAGAGTTTCATCTCCCATGCTACGCACCCTTGCCAACAGGGGTTAAGGTGTTTGATGACTGTGAGGACTACTGTAAAACCTTGGGAGTTTAAGCCGGGAAGCCTCAACACAGCTGGGATGCCCCAGGGCAAATTTGCCGGGAAGCCTTGAGCTACAAGCTTGGGAAGCACCGAAAGGTGAATTACGTCTATATGCCAAAGAAAGTTTATGCACCGGTAAGGTGGAATGATATTGAGTCGGTTAACTCACTAGTTCAATCCATAGGGCCGGTAGGGCTAACTTGGGTAGGGAGATGCTGGAGCCGGTTGGTTCTCTCCGACAACTCAATGGGTGTATCGCGGAAAAGGGTAACCAAGCCCACACCAGGGATACATGTATTGGGGATTGTAGTAGCACTAACCAGACTTAGTTGTATTGTTAGGTGGCTAATAACTAATCTGGACTTGCATATCCTGTGGGATCATGTGAAATGTGATTGCATATGCATGCATGATGATATGTTTTGCTCACGAGCTCGATGGGGCTCACACTCTGTTATATATGTTTTTCTTTTAGATTATTCTGCAGGTGGATGCCGCTGTGGCATGGCCGTTCATTACAAGAAGGAGAGCCCTGGTTATTTTGATGATATTGGTGTGGACCCTGACAGAGGTCGTACCGATGATGCGAGCTTTCTCAGTGGTTACTGATGAAGACCAGTGAGGGCGCTTCTGATGCTTTTTGTCTAGGGGACTCCTTTTTGCTTCTAATAGGAGTTTATCCCCGTTTCTGTTTCTAGTGTAGTCTTTTCTTTTCTTTTTGGGGTTGAGGTATCTCACCCTGTATATATATATATGTATTTTCCTTTTGTTTATGTATATGTCAGTCTTACTTTCGGTTGTGGGTTGTACTGGGGAATGTTTCAGAGCTTATGTATATGTATATATATCACTATCATTCCCATATTGCTACGCTTCCTCTTTTGTTGTTAGAATTGTAGTTTATCTGCAGCACTTTGATCTTACTTGTGGTAATGTGATGGATGTGGGACCGTGAAGGTATTAACTGATTCTAGATCCGTGGAGTTTGGCGGGTTGCCATGATGCAATTCGGGTCACCTACTTAATCCTCCCAGGGGGTGGTTTAGGGTGTGACAGAGCTTGGTATCAGAGCGTGAGGCTCTTCTTACATTCACGGGATGCAGAATAGGAATAATAAGCTACTAACAATAAAATATGTAATAAAGTAAAAGCTACAGGGGAGGTAGATGTAATTAAAAGACAAGATGCATAATTACATTAATTTAAAGATAACTGTGGCCGAGCCACTACAAGAGTTTGACTGAAGGTACTACCTTCACGTTTACATAAGCTGACAAAAAAAATGCGATTAAAGTCAGAACTACATAAAGTCAAGATAGGCTACACATGTAGGAGCTGTCTGGAGTACTACTCAGTCGGTGGTAAATCACTTGGTGGAGGCTGAGACTGGCGTGAGTCAACGTGGTAGAATCTATCCCAAAAGTCCAGGTGACGCTCAACAGATCCCACTCTACTCTCTAGAGATGAGAAGCCCCGATCCGTCCTAGTCGCCATATCACTGAGCTGTGTACTGAGACCCTGGAACTGTGACATCACCTGTGACCACTCAGATGGCTCTGGCACATGCGAGCTAGTGGCTCTTGTCGCCTCATATGCAGGCAAGTCAGTAAACTGTGTACCAACCCCCTCTAGGTCGCCCTCCTCTCTATGCTCATCTCCTTGAATGTCTCCCTCATCACCCTGCATCTCTCCCAACTCCTCATTTCCCTGCTGCTCATCTCCTGGCATCTCCATCTGCTCAACCTCCTCAGGATCACTCCCTGGCTCTCCTGGTACCTTCATCTTTAGAATTGAGGTCTTGTTGATGGGTCTAGATTTGTCTCTCTCCATGTACTCACCATCCAGAGGAACCTCAAACTGTCGGAAGACCAAAGTAAGGAACTTCCCATATGGAAGGTTCCCATCAGAAGGGTTCTGGGCGTGATACAGCATGGCCTGCAGTAGTAAATATGGGAGGTTTATAACTAGACCCCCCTTGCCCGCTCCCAGTAGGCAATAGGTAATATAGGCCCTGAGCATAGAAATATTGCCTCTGTTCCCGCCCTTCGGGTAGATGTTATAGGAAACACATCTACTAATGACTCGAGCACGGGCTTATAGGAAGCCTTAGATTTAGGAGTGCTCTTAGAACCAGTCAAAGCTTTGAAGACCCTCCTCCTGGTCTCCAAAGAGAACATATCAAAAATGTCAACCCTGGGCTTGTAGTAACACCTCTCACCAGTATCTAGTAGCCCCATGATCCCTGCTAGTGAGGTGGTGGTCAGTCTAATGTTCACCCCCTTGACCCTGCTGTCCAATCCAAATTCCCGTGCTCCAGATGGCACTAGGTTACAATAAAAGTATCGAACCAAGTTAGGATAACATGGTTCTGTAGGTGATAGCATAGAATCCCAACCTAAGATGTTGAACCTAGTAAATAAATTATACTGATGGAAGTCATCCACCTGTACTATCCGGCCATTTACAATCTTTAGGGACCGAAACTTGTCCCAATCCTTGGAGTGCTCATGCCTAGAGAATAGGAACCGATCGAATTCCGGCTCCTCCGATGAAGAATCATCCCTAGGAGAAGAAGGTGGCACCATAGAAGTAGAGGAGTTCTCGCTCTCAGACCGTAGCCTCTTGCGTGCTACGGATTTCCTTGCCGTTCGGTGACTAGTAGACATTAAGCTACAAAAAGGGAAGAAAAGAAGAAGTTAGGGCATGAGGAATTGATAAAACCCTAACCAAAACAAGAAAAATAAAGAAAAGACCTAAATTGGGAAATAAGGTTAAAGAATCTTACCCAAAGTGACGTAGGATCGCAGAAAAACCCGAGTAAATGCAAGGATTTGGTGTGGAAAAGGTCACACTAAGCTCCAAAGGTCTGCCCTAGGTGTTTAGAAGGGTTTAGAAAGGAAATAGAATGAAATGGGGCCCTCTCGGACTGTTATATCTAAGCCCCGATTCTCTGGGCGGTGCATCTAATGCCTAGAGACATCGCCCAAAGATTAAAATTTTGCTATTTTTGTGTGACAGCTTATGGAAACCTTGACTTTGCCAAAATAACCTCAATAAACATGAAAAATATAAATTTTTATAAAATAATCACAACATGTAAAAAAAAATTTAATTATTTTAATTAATTAATTAAATAAATTAAAATACCACCTAATAACCTATTTAGAAAAGTATAGCCATTACTTGGGGATTCTAATATAGCACACATAGGGTGAAAATTTTCTTGTGTGTATTAATACCTAATAATAGATAAATGTGTATATGCCTATGTGAAATAGTATATGTATAAGTACTTATTATTACGTGCCCAATACTATGCGTGTATGAACCGAGTGGTGTGATGCTATGTAAATTTGAACATAGATATATAAGTATGTTGTAATATGCATTTACGATGTGTAGTGAGCGTAGATCTTACTATACCCACAGCCTAGGTCAGCCAAGTATAAGATCTGATAGGTTGTCCAGTCAAGTCAAAACCCTAGATGCTAGGATGCCTCGAGCCAACCCATTTATATCTTTATTGATTATAGTCGCTTAGATTCATGTAGATATGTACTTAATTCTTTTAAGGGAAAATATCATCCCCCTCCCCTCTAAGTTTGCCTAATATCAATCCAATACCCAAATTTTAAAAAATATCTACCCCCTCCCCTATTTTATAAAAATTCTATCAATCGTATCCTAACTATTAAAAAATGCCATTAAGTGATGATGTGGCCTGTACAAAATTTTTAAAACTCCAAACTACCCTTAATATATTTTTATTCTAATTTTGCCCTCCCCTACTTTCCCTTTTGCGACCTGTTCTTCCATTTCCTCTTCTTCTTCCGCCAGCACCACCATCATCGCCACCACCCAACTCCTTTCCCCACCACTCTTCCACAACGCCCTATAGCAGGTTGCAATAGCTGCAACACCCATCTTCCCACAGACAATACACAGGAACAGGATCGTTTAAGAACATCTTCTCCGGCAGTACAGTAAAGAAAAAGAACAGCGAGAAAGAGTTTTGGAGAACATCAAACAAACGCAAAAATGAGCTGAAAAGTAAAGCATAAAGAAGTACACTACAGATGCCAGGGATTTTTACAAAACTTGAAATATCCCTAAGATTGCAAAACGTGAATAGGGTGAATTTGGTTCTTCTGGTTCTCTGGTCTCGAAGACGCAAAGAGAGTTTCGATTGTTTCAAGACGAAGAGAATCAAACTTTCGATTGAACAGGGGCATAGCCACTATGGGTTTCGATTTAAAATAAAAAAGAACACCCTTCATCGCAGTATCGCACACGCTCCCTTCATCACGTTCTTCGTGCTTTTGAGAGTTCTTAGTTTTTTTCTTCCAAGGTGTTTTTTTCTGGGTTTTGCTCAACGAACCATATTCGCTCTGCCCTCTTTTTGTTTTTTTTTTTTCTCTCTCTCTCTCTCTTTGATCTGTGTTTTAAGTTTGGTTTGGTTTGATTTGTTGCGAAGGATATGCACATCGATCTCTTTGGGTTTTGGACGAAGTCGAAGTCTCGAACAGAAATCGAAGGGACTAGAAAATGTTAGAGGTTGGAGATCCTGCCATTAAGTTCTTTGGGAAGACTATCCCGTTGCCGGGGAGAATCAGATTCCAGCTGAACCAGTGGAGAAATCCTCCCACCACCGCCAGCACTACCATCACCACCGAAACCCTTAGATGAAGTTAGAGAGCAGTTCCATGTTGCTTTAATACGTACTTATCAAATAACAGTATAAATTAAACGAAATAAAATCTAATTTAGTAGAAGAAACCAAATCCGAAACAAATCTTCGAAGCTAAAGATTAGGAAAATCAGATTCTGCCTTTGTTTTTTTTACCTCTTCAGAGAGTCTATGCCTTGTTATAAACTTCTATTTCGGTATTGAGATTTGTTTCCAGGGAAGGAAGTAGATGAAGGTGAGGAGTTTTCTTAACTCTTCCCGTTTTGGCTCAGCATTTGATTTTTTCTTCGATGAAAAAAAAAGGTTCGTTATTTATTTCTTCTGTGATGAACCAAATCTCTGTTTCTATAAATTTCAGTTCGTTTTATGCAGTGGAGCTAATGGAATCTATGAATTACGCTGGTTGCAGATCTGCTCATAATTAAGGAATCAAAGAATTCATCTTTCTCTGTGTCTCTCTGTTTGAAGAACTGAACGAAGAAGAAGAGACATCAAAGAAGAATAGGGACGGTGGTTGGGAAAGGGTTTGCAGCGTAAGGAGAGAGGCAGATTACTGTGGTGGGGGAAAGGAGTTGCAGAAGGGAGATATGTGAACAGGGACGATGGTGGGGAAAGGGGTTACGGATAGGCAGTTTTACTCTTCTTTTTTTTTTCTTTTCTTTTTTTTTTTTTACAAGGATGAGGGTTTTCATATATTTTTTTAACAGAGTTAGTCAATTAGGGTACGGTTGATAGAATCTTTATAAAGTAGGAGAGGGGGTAAATAATTTTTCAAAATTTGGATACTGGATTGATATTAGGCAAACTTAGAGGGGAGGGGAATGATATTTTCCTTCTTTTAATTAAGTATAACTTGATGCTTAGAATCTTTTCATGACAGGACCATACTACCCCATCCATCGTGGAGACCCCGGCGGCATGCGGTACATTAGGCAACTAAGGAGGAGATTGACCAGGATACGAGTGGTACAAGTCCGTGCTGAGAATCAACTAGTAATCTACTTAGCTCTTGCGGACGCCAGCAAACTTAAAAATGGAGCCATTTACCTATCCCTAGCTGACGAGGTTAGAGGAGATATAGCCTACCTTTACGTGCAGAGCATTGTCACCAGTTGGCAATTACAGAGACTTGCATGTTAGACTTAGGTAATATTTAAAAATTTTTTGGTTAAAAATTTAAAATCTATCATATAGTGCCATGCATAGCTTGCCATCGCATAAAATACTAAGAACACAAATAAGAGAAATACTTCAAAGAAAATATTTATACATGCAATAATGGATATAAATATAGTAATCCACCTTGCTGGGATGACAACAAAATTTCAGTGGAACTGTGGAATAGGTAGGTACATGTCATAACTAGGAATTATTTTGTTGACCACAAAGGAAGTGTTGGATTATTGAGTGTGTTGCTCTTTTCAGAAAAGCAACCATGGTCAACACAAGAAGTTTTCGAGGTGGTCGTAAAGGAAAATGCCTCGTGTTATACCGGAGGTTGAACTACCAAATGGAACTGAGGCTCAAAATTCTGAAGCATCGGCTGCTTCGTCAGAGACACTAGCGGCTACTCAAGCCACTGCTGCGACACCTCAGCCGAGTATGGCAGCCGACGAGGTAACTGCGTTCATGACTACTATGATGCGAACCATGCAACAACAATAAGAATTGCTAGGCCAGATGTCTACGCAATTTGCAACTATGATGCATGAGCGTGCAGCACCACCTCCACCACCCAACCTGCGCGTACTTTTTCCACCACCTAGCCTCAACACTTGGCGGAAAACTCTACTGCTAAGGTGATGGAGAGATTCAAGAAACTCCATCCACCCGCATTTTCCAAATTGACTTCCGAGGCCATGCAGCCGGAGCGATGGATTAGCGCCCTAGAGAAGGCATTTGAAGTGCTCGAGTGCACGGATGCACAGAAGCTGATATGTGCGGGTTATCAACTACAAAATGAGGCTGAAGCTTGGTGGAAGGCCACTAAGCCAAATTTGGAAGCCGCTCATCCAAATCCCACGTGGGAGCAATTTAAAGAGGCTTTCTTCAAGAACTACTTCTGTTTGAGTTAAAATAATACCGCAAGCGTACGGGTCAATCATAGCTACGGGTCGAACACGAGGAGATATACACCACTTTATTTAACTAACTTAAAAGTAATGCAAAGTGAACCAAATTAAAGTGTTAAATTAAACTAATTAAACTAATGAAAATTAATGCATCCTAACTCATAAGCATCTAACAAAATTAAGGGATTAAATTGGCGTCCTAACGCATGAACATCTAACCTATCAAACTAAAGCGAATTGAAAGGAATAATAAAAACGCAGCCACACTTCATAATCACATAAAAAGAAATAAGGGAATAAAAGTGCATCCACATACCACAACCATATAAAAAAAATAAAAGAAATAGAAGGAGAAGAAGAAGAAGAAGATAGAGAGAGATAAGGAAAGGGAGAATGAGATTAAGGGTTTAGAGAATGAGATACCTTGATGTGCTTGAATACTTGAATAAACTCACCATGGCTTCCTCTTCTAAATCTCCATGTCTTGTCATCAACATAGGAACTTAGACTAGGAAGCTTTAAACTAAAACTATTACAACTATTAAACTAGACTTATGAAATCAAAACTAAGAACTTAAGCCAAAAATAGGAAAATAAGAAAAAAATTCACTAAGTGAATGAAATAAAAATTACACTAAAAAACTGAATTAAAATTGAACTAGAAACTAACTAAAAACTGAACTAAAAAACTACTCACTCCCTACAACCCAGAGGGTAAGGGGTATTTATAAGAGGAAGAGAGGAGAAGAGAGAAGAGGGAAGTGTAGAAGAAATATTCCCTAAGAAAAGAGAATATTCTCTTCTCCTTCCTCTTTTACAATGCCTTGAATCCTAAGAAAAAAGAAAAAAAAATAGAAAGAAGAAGAAGAGAAGATTGTTTACATAGACCTTCTATTTCTAGAAAAGTAAACTTCCAATTCTAACAAGTGCTTCCTTTTCTTTGTAGATATCTTCTCCAAGCAATAAAATCAAAGCATCTTTGATTTTTCAACTTTCCATAGGTGAGAGAATATCTTTCAAAATAAATCTATCCCCAATAGAATTTCAGAAATGCCCTTGAGAAGTTGGAGGAGAGAGAGAGAAAGGGTGATGACTCGGATTCCTTCAAGAATAAATAAAATACCCATTCTGTCTTTCAGAAAACGTGGAGCATAGGGTGCTTATATAGGTCTCACCATTGTGTTCCTTACGAAAAATCACTCAAAATAGACCCAAATTTCGTCCAATTTGGAGTTCGGGAGCCCAAGATATCTCAAGTTGAAGTTGGACTGTCCAGAGCCCTCCAAATGGAATCTTTCGGGTACAGGAAATATAATTTCTGGTTATTACATTAAGGCCCCTAGAATCCGAACTTTCGCTTCACTTTGTCTCCAGCCGACTGTCAATAATTACAAATAAACCCCTATAGACCATTTTCGCGCTTCGTTACGAAAACGGCCGTAACTTCTTCGTTTCAACTCGGAATCAAGTGCCGTTTGAACCGTTACGAAGCTGACTCGATGGGCTACACATCCAAGCCATCAACACCTTTAAACAGCTTAAAAACATTTCTTTAGCATCATCTCTTCCATTTTCTCAAGAATTCACCTAAAACCTGAAAAGCACAAGAAAGCACCGAGTAACTCTGTCCAATGTGGTAAAATGTATGATTTATGCCCTAAGATTTCACACATAAATGTGCTCATCAGATTCCCCCACACTTGAACGTTACTTGTCCTCAAGTAAAGCAAAAACAAAAACTAACATAGAATCTAGAAAATCCTAACTCACTTTCGTAGGAATCACGGTTGCACTTAGCATGTGCAACAAGCCTTTAAACCCCTAGGTTACCCCTAGTGGACGAGTTGTGTCTCGTGAGTGTTTGCAGTGAATATACACCCAAAATTCAATTGTAAATGAATGATATAAATTTTAATCATGGCATAAGTAGGACAGTGCACATAATCCCAAAAAGTGTTCAACTAAAGATCAAGGAGTCAAAGGTTCCCCCACACTTGAATTTTATCACCCCACATCAATTCAAGTAACAAGCATGCATCAAGTTCAAGGGATCTCCTCATATTTTCTGAACACTACTCACCTTCAAGTAAACCCCCCATAGCATCGATGGAACCAAAGACTTAGGCATTGAGTAATGTTGACCATGCTTTTTTTTTTTTCAGGCATTAAGGCAAAAGTTTTTTTCTTTCTCAACCATAAACTCTATTTCTACTCCCTCATGTTCTCTAATGACATGGTGGAGCATACACCGACACCCAAATACTTGGTAGCTTCGCTTTTGCATATATCCATAAGACATTGAGACATTGATGCAAGAGTTTTTTTTTTTGAGTTTCCTTCCAAGGAATTTCGATCAAGTCACCCTGCTTCATGAGGCACAGTGCCCTGTCTAGTCCCAAGGAATTCCACTTTTTTTTCTATTCCTTGTTTTTTTTCTTTTTCTTTTTTTTCATTCACTTCCACTTTCATGCCTTGCCTTGCCACAAACAAATTGGTCTCAACTACTACCCAAAAGATCAAAGGGTCCATAAAACACATAGAGAAATCTAGCCATAAAATGAAATAACGCTCATATTTTTCAATTCAATCCCTCTCACCGGATACAAATCAATTACCGTCCTTGAAAAGGGATTTTTTATTATTTCGCATGCTAGGATACCTAATTTCCTCTTTCTCTCGCTTTGCAATCAAAGAGACATATGCACAAAACCAAACTATTGTCACAATCAAAATTCTCCAATTAAGCCCAACATCCCCCCCAACACTTAATTCATGCAGTGTCCTCAATGCATGCATAAAAGAAAGAATAAGGACAAGGGAGGAGATGAAGGGGCTTACCGGATATAATCAACAAAGAGAATCATGAAGAGTCATGAGCTCTACAAAAAGTACTAGGAGCAGCAACAGAAATCTCAATCCATGGCCAGTAAATGGAGAAATAGTTTCAGACCCAGAAAACACTCGACCATGAATTTTAGTAAAGCG
The DNA here is from genome assembly GCF_018873765.1 of Telopea speciosissima. Taxonomy (NCBI): domain Eukaryota; kingdom Viridiplantae; phylum Streptophyta; class Magnoliopsida; order Proteales; family Proteaceae; genus Telopea; species Telopea speciosissima. The sequence goes on along the minus strand of NC_057917.1, from coordinate 34,088,439 downwards.
AGAAAGAATATGGAAGTTAAGAACAACTGAGAAATATTCAATAACAAAATCTATCCTCATGGGACAGTGGAAAATGAAGGCATTAAAACTCAGGCCATAAATCCGTCCCTCCTCTCCTATTTGCAATGTAGAACACCTATCATTCTTTGAAAAACCAATCAAAAATGGATCACAATAAGCATAAAAAGGATTATGAATAACCTCATCTAAATAATCATAAAAAATTGGAGGTTTACTCAAATCAATCCTGACAATACAACTATCCGCTCTTTGCATAACTAGGTTTGCCAAATAAGGATCATGGAAATATGCTTGAAATGCAGTATGATTAACATTGTCCTCCTCAATAAAATCGTCAAACCTAGGAGGTTTGGACAAATCAACATGTGAGACAATGAAATCCTCAAAATGACAATTATCTAAGTTTTCCAAAGAGAGAGGGGGAGATCGAATTTCCTGGCTTTCTATGTTATCATGAAAATCTGATTCTAAATCAATAAATTCACTAGGCTCACTAAAATCAGAAATTTCAGGCAAAAGGTGGACTTCCCCAGGTAGCTCATCAAACCTCGCTTCACTAATATCTTTAGGAGACTCAATCTCAACAAATAAATTATCATGAAAAGCATCTTGTTGGGAGTGACTCTCATTAACCTCAAATTGGGGTGGTGGATTTTCAATATCATTAAACAGGGGATGGGGCGGTTCAGGCTGACTAGGTAATGTACCCGTTTCCTCCTCTTGCACCATGGTGATCAGTTGAGAGAGTTGCTTCTCCATAGTATTTTGGCTTGTTGTGAGAAGATCTATGTATTTCTCCAGTTCATTCAGTCAGACCTCCTCACCCATGTTCTGAAATTCAGGGGGTTGGTGGTATGGTTCAAGGAGAGGTGGCCCATTGAGATTCAATGGAGGGTTGGGCATTGGAAGACCATACTGACCATGATATTGGAAATTGGGTGGTCCAGCTTGGTTATTCCATTGATCCCACGAGAAATAGGGATGATCACTCCACCCGTGATTGTAAGTGCCAAAAGAATTATATTGAAATTGAGGACTCACATTCTCATCACCATTGCTACCCCCATAAAGATTAGGGCATCCTTCCATAACATGAATAGTCTGGGGATGTGACCAATCAAAATTTCTCGAAAACCCATAGTTGGGTTGGGGAGCAAAATTGTACTGGGGTGGTGCAAAATTGTTCTCTATCTCACTACTTTTGGCTTCCCTAACCTGTTTAAACATTTCCTCCAAAATCATGGTTGCCTTAGCATAGGTCCATCTTTCCCCCAAAGTCTTATAAGGAAGTGTATCGCCCATTATTCTAAATTAACCACCTATCCCAAATTGAGGTCTCCCATAAAAAAAAATTTAAAGAAAAATAAAATACTAGAAAAAAAAATACTAAAAACAAGAGGGAGCCCAAGGTAGATAGTGCATCTATCCCTCAGAAATCGAAATAATGGTTCCAAAGCTGTAAGATTGCCATATAGGTTGACAGCAAGGGAACCCGTATAGTCTTCACGAACCACCTACGGGCAACTCCAAATGGATTCTGATGTAGGGTGGAGGACTACTATAAATTTATGCTTCCAACGCTCTCACTGTCGCTTTCCTGTTATCAAGAGTGGTCACCTCCAAAGATAAGTCACATGCCAATCCAAACCACCCAACGAATCAAGGGGCACCAAGATTGGCTGGGTTTGGGCATATGAAGGACTTTAGATTGGGCGCACACTATTGAAACAGAAAATAAACAAGAGGAGGTTTTCAAATTTTTTTTTTTTTTTTTTTTTTTTTTTTTAAAAAGAAAGAGGAGAAAGAGAAGAAACTAAAGCACTTCGAATTACTTAAAAATCAAAAGAATAAAGTGGTCAATAATCTCCCCGGCAACGGCGCCAAAAACTTATTTGAGTTAAAATAATACCGCAAGCGTACAGGTCAATCGTAGCTACGGGTCGAACACGAGGAGATATACGCCACTTTATTTAACTAACTTAAAAGTAATGCAAAGTGAACCAAATTAAAGTGTTAAATTAAACTAATTAAACTAATGAAAATTAATGCATCCTAACTCATAAGCATCTAGCAAAATTAAGGGATTAAATTGGCGTCCTAACGCATGAACATCTAACCTATCAAACTAAAGCTAATTGAAAGGAATAATAAAAACGCAGCCACACTTCATAATCACATAAAAATAAATAAGGGAATAAAAGTACATCCACATACCACAACCATATAAAAAAAATAAAAGAAATAGAGGGAGAAGAAGAAGAAGATAGAGAGAGATATAGGAAAGGGAGAATGAGATTAAGGGTTTAGAGAATGAGATACCTTGATGTGCTTGAATACTTGAATAAACTCACCATGGCTTCCTCTTCTAAATCTCCATGTCTTGTCATCAACATAGGAACTTAGACTAGGAAGCTTTAAACTAAAACTATTACAACCATTAAACTAGTCTTATGAAATCAAAACTAAGAATTTGAAATCAAAACTAAGAACTTAAGCCAAAAATAGGAAAATAAGAGAAATTTTCACTAAGTGAATGAAATAAAAATTACACTAAAAAACTGAATTAAAATTGAACTAGAAACTAACTAAAAACTGAACTAAAAAACTACTCACTCCCTACAACCCAGAGGGTAAGGGGTATTTATAAGAGGAAGAGAGGAGAAGAGAGAAGAGGGAAGTGTAGGAGAAATATTCCCTAAGAAAAGAGAATATTCTCTTCTCCTTCCTCTTTTACAATGCCTTGAATCTTAAGAAAAAAGAAAAAAAAATAGAAAGAAGAAGAAGAGAAGATTGTTTACATAGACCTTCTATTTCTAGAAAAGTAAACTTCCAATTCTATCAAGTGCTTCCTTTTCTTTGTAGATATCTTCTCCAAGCAATAAAATCAAAACATCTTTGATTTTTTAACTTTCCATAGGTGAGAGAATATCTTTCAAAATAAATCTATCCCAAATAGAATTCCAGAAGTGCCCTTGAGAAGTTGGAGGAGAGAGAGAGAAAGGGTGATGACTAGGATTCCTTCAAGAATAAATAAAATACCCATTCTATCCTTCAGAAAACGTGGAGCATAGGGTGCTTATATAGGCCTCACCATTGTGTTCCTTACGAAAAATCACCCAAAATAGACCCAAATTTTGTCCAATTTGGAGTTCGGGAGCCCAAGATATCTCAAGTTGAAGTTGGACTGTCCAGAGCCCTCCAAATGGAATCTTTCGGGTATAGGAAATATAATTTCTGATTATTACGTTAAGGCCCCTAGAATCCGAACTTTCGCTTCACTTTGTCTCCGGCCGACTGTCAATAATTGCAAATAAACCCCTACAAACCATTTTCGCGCTTCATTACGGAAACGGCCGTAACTTCTTCGTTTCAACTCGGAATCAAGTGCCGTTTGAACCGTTACGAAGCTGACTCGATGGGCTACACATCCAAGCCATTAACACCTTTAAACAGCTTAAAAACATTTCTTTAGCGTCATCTCTTCCATTTTCTCAAGATGAGTTCACCGCACTGGTACAAGGGACCAAGTTAGTGTTGGATTACCAACAGCGGTTTGAAGACCTGTGTCATTTCGCTGCAGAGCACCTGAGAGGGGAAGTTAGTAAGGCAAAGAAGTTTGAGAAGGGACTCAAAACAGAGATTGGATCAGTACTATCAGTTATGGACATTCGGGATTATTCTCAACTGGTTGATAAGGCGAAGGCCATGGAAGACAGATTTAAAGAGAAGGAAAAAAAGAAGGCCACGACGTCGTCAGGGTTGAACGAAAGGCCAAATAATTTTTAGACTTTTGGTTGGCCAAACAAAGTGTATCGAGGAACAAGTTCAAGTCCTAATCTGACTCCATACCGTAGGCCACAAGTGGGTCAGAATCCTTTCCGCCCCGCTTTTAACCGATCTGCTCAACCAGTTACGAGTCAAGCAACAACAGCAGCTTCGCTAGCCCGACCGACTACAAGTCAAGTGAGCCAAGCCTCAACCCCTGCTATTCCACCCTATAAGTGTTACGTGTGCAACAAAGAAGGGCACATGGCCAAAGAATGCAGACTACGTGGGTATAGCAACAACTCGCCAAACCAACCCTACGCTAGACCTTTTCAGCCACGGGATGTTCGAACACAAGGAAAGGTGTTTGCGATGACAAATGAGGAAGCTGAGGCAAACCCCGATGTACTAACAGGTAAGTTCACTGGACACTACTAAGTTATAGGGACTAACTGGTTTACTTCATGTAACCTAAATTATATACAGACCCCAGGTACCCTGAGTGTCTCAACCATACCTGCACGAGTGTTGTTCGACTCGGGCGCATCCCACTCTTTCGTTTCTATCACCTTTGCGAGTAGAATGGAAGATCAACCGAGAGACATCGGGCATGACTTAGTAGTCAGCACACCGACGGGTAGTGTCGTGAGCTTGAAATAAGTCTATGACCCCTGTCAGGTAGAAATTTGTGGAAGGAACTTGATTGCATGGTTGATAAAGCTTGATATGAAGGATTTTGACGTAATACTAGGCATCGATTGGTTATCTGCCTATGGAGCAAACATCATGTGTGCGGAAAAGAAGATAGTATTTAAGTTGGAAGATGGGTCAGTTTTCACCTATCAAAGTGAGCCAGTAAGGAAACCTAAAAGGATAACTTTATCCGCCCTCCATGCTCGAAAGTTGCTGAACGAAGGATGTCAAGGTTTTCTGGCCACAGTAATAGATACTGAGGCAAAGATAAAGCCTTTAGAGGAGCTTGACATTGGCAAAGAATTTCCTGATGTCTTTCTAGAAGATCTGACTCAATTACCGCCTGACCGTGAGATAGAGTTCGCGATTGACCTAATTCCTGGTGCAGCACATATCGAATGGCACCTATTGAATAGAAGGAGTTGCAGGGTCAATTGCAAGACCTGCTGAAGAAAGGATTTATAAGACCCAGTGTATCACCCTAGGGAGCACCCGTGCTATTCGTGAAGAGGAAGGATGGTAGCATGCGGCTGTGTATCGACTACCGCGAGCTGAATAAGCTGACCATCAAGAATCGATATCCGTTGCCGCGCATTGACGACCTTTTTGACCAGTTACAGGAGCAAGAGTTTTCTCCAAGATTGATCTTAGGTCCAGATACCATCAATTGAAGATCAAGAGCGGCGACATTCACAAAACGGCGTTTAGAACTCGATACGGACATTATGAATTCCTAATTTTGTCGTTCAGGTTAACCAATGCCCCGGCAGGGTTAATGGACATGATGAATAGGGTATTCCATGACGTGTTGGATAAGTTTGTCATTGTGTTTATTGACGATATTCTGATGTACTCCAAGAGTGAGGAAGAGCACGCTCGGCACCTTACCTTTGTGTTGCAGCGGTTACGCAAACACCAGCTTTAAGCCAAGTTCAGCAAATGTGAATTTTGGCTTCACCAGATTGGATTCCTGGGACACATCATCACCAAGGATGGCATTCAAGTGGACCCAGGTAAGGTGAAAGCGGTTCTCGAGTGGGAGACTCCAAAGAGTCCCACTGAGATCTAAAGTTTCTTGGGCTTGGCCGGATATTACCGACGGTTTATTAAAAATTTCTCACGAATTTCAGTACCAATGAAAAAATTAACAAAGAAGGGCACTAAGTTTGAATGGAATGAAGCATGCGAGAAGAGCTTTCAGGAGTTAAGAAACCGGTTGGTAACGGCTCCAGTTTTAACTATCCCAGATGGAACTGGAGGAATGGTGGTATACACCGATGCATCCAGAACAGGATTGGGTGGCGTCCTAATGCAGAAAGGTAAAGTGGTCACCTATCCCTCAAGACAACTGAAGGAACACGAAAAGAACTACCCCACTCATGACTTAGAATTGACAGCGATGGTTTTCACATTAAAGATATGGCGGCATTACCTATACGGTGAAAAGAGTGAAATCTTCAGCGATCACAAAAGTCGAAAGTATTTCTTCACCCAAAAGGAGATGAATATGAGACAGAGGCGGCGGTGGTTAGAACTAGTATAGGATTATGACTGTGAGATCCAGTACCACCCCGGCAAGACCAACGTTGTAGCGGATGCATTAAGCAGGAAATTTCAGACTGCATCTCTCGCTTCCTTGGTCGTAAGCGAGCAACTATTAGAGGAAGCTCAAAAGTTTGATCTGGAACTCGTGATCGAAGGAACGGCTATAAAATTAGCAGCTATGGATCTATAGCCATCGATACGAGAAGAAGTAATTTCGAAGCAGCCATTGGACCCTGAGTTGGCCAAGATTATTTGGGAAGTTCAATAAGGAGTTCACAATGACTTGGCCCAAGATGATGCATTGAAGTTTCGAGACAGATTGTGTGTGCCTGATGATTATGATGTCCAAGACCGAATCCTTAAAGAGGCGCACAACTCACCTTATACAATTCACCCTGGAAGTACGAAGATGTACAAGGACTTGAAGAAGTACTACTGGTGGATTGGGATGAAAGAGATCATAGCAATATACGTGTCCAAGTGCCTCACCTGTCAACAGATAAAGGCAGAGAGACACCGACCGTATGGATTGTTGCAACCACTCCCTATACCTGAATGGAAGTGGGAAAGAATTACTATGGACTTCGTGACAAATCTGCCCAACACCAAGAAGGGCATGAATGCAATTTGGGTGATTGTAGACGGACTGACAAAGGCAGCCCACTTTGTACCAATCAAGATAAGTTATTCAATAGAGAAGCTCGCCCAACTGTATATAGAGAATATAGTCCGCTTACACGGCGTGCCTATCAGTATTGTGTTTAACAGAGATCCTCGATTCACCTCAAGATTTTGGAGAAGTCTACAAAAGGCATTGGGATCTCAACTAAATCTTAGTACAGCCTTCCATCCGCAGACGGATGGTCAATCAGAAAGAACTATCCAGACTCTGGAGGATATGCTCAGAGCCTGTGTCTTAGAAATGAGTGGTAGTTGGGATGCCCACATACCTCTAGTGGAATTTGCATACAATAATAGTCATCACTCCACCATTGGCATGGCATTGTTTGAAGAACTTTATGGCCGAAAGTGCCGAACTCCGTTACACTGGGATGAAGTTGGTGAACGAAGATATCTCGGGCCAGAGATGATACAAGCAACCTGTGAAAAAGTGGATGTCATTAGGGAGAAAATCAAGGCGGCTCAATCAAGGCAGAAAAGCTATGCCGATAGCTAAAGGAAGGACATTGAATTTAATGTTGGAGAAAAAGTATTCCTTCACGTATCCCCAACAAAGGGATTTCTACGTTTCAACAAGAAGGGTAAGCTGAGCCCAATGTTCATCGATCCTTATGAAATCCTCAACAAAGTAGAACCCGTAGCATACCGGCTAGTATTACCGCCATCTTTGCAAGGCGTCCACGATGTTTTCCATCTGTCGATGCTAAGAAAGTACATCAACAACCCGACACATGTACTCTCAACTGAACCTGAACAGTTGGACGTGGACATGACTTATAAAGAACAGCCTACGGAGATATTGGACAGAAAGGAGCATAATCTTCGTAACCGCACGGTTGCCTTCTTAAAAGTTCGATGGGGAAACAATCCCATAGAAGAGGCTTCGTGGGAACGAGAAGAAGAAATGAAAGAAAAGTATCCCCAACTCTTTGAGTTACAAGGTAAGCAAATTTCGAGGATGAAATATTTGTAAAGTGGGGAGAAATGTCAAACCCTGCCCCTGACTGACTGGGATTTTGATTGAAGGACAGGAACCCCTGACATGGCACCCAAGCACACTGTGGAGTATCACTCCAATGTTTGAAATTGATGAAGAAACTATGAGGATGACCTCCTATATGCCTATCAGTAGATGGATCACTGACCCTTGCAATTGCAAAGCTCACAGCATAATGTATTATCTAGACTCCAGGTATTCTCTCTCCTCTCCATGACTATGGGTCCCACACCTGAAAATGAGTGCAAAATACCCTGAGTGGCATGTGGGTTCAAGGCCTTGACCCTGGGTCAAACCCCTGTGTAAGCCCATAGAGAATCAGCCTTGCTGAAATCTCTGGGCGATGCGAACATCACCCAGAGACATCGCCCAGAGTGGGAAATTGCTATTTTTCTATGATTTGATCTGTGGGGACCACCCATATTGGACATGGGCACCCCCCATAGGTTGAGGGAAGTTTGAGGGACCACCTCATACCATTGGAACACTATGGATCCCACCTGAGTGCCCAAAATGGCTGTAAATGCAGTCAAAAATGCATTTTAAAAACAGGCCTTAGCAGCCAAACAGGCCCTAGTTATGGGCTGGGCTATAAATAGGGGGCCTTAGGCTCATTTTAGAACCCTTGGCTACTATTCAAATCATGGGGGAAGGGAGAGGAATGAAAAGAGAGAAAAGAGAGGAAGAAGAAGAAAAGAGAAAAGAGAAGAAGGAAGGGAGCAGCCTTGCCTCCAAGGCCCTGGATTCGAGCAGCCCTACACCTGTTCAGGTATAAACACCTCTGTCCATACTTGTTGCCTTGATGATTCACTGCTGTCCTCTTGATTTCTCTATGTTTTGATGGATATCTAGCCATTGGCAACCCAGAGCTGCTTGGGGCTACCATGTACCTTCTCTGATCTACCATGCAAGCATGATGCATGGAAGATCTGACCATTTTATGATGATTTTCACATCTGTTTTAACATCTTGAACCGAAACTAGAACTGTGCTAGGCTACACTGCCCTGTTACACCAAGAACTGGACAGTCTAGGGTCCAGAATGCATGTCCTAGCTGCATGAGACCTAGCCCTAGGTGGTAGCAGCTTTAGATTTCCATTTCATGTAGCTAAAACCATGATTTACAACCAAGGATACCCTGGGTTACTATTTACTTGGCTGTCTGGGCAGCCTCTGGCAGCCAAGTGGTGGGCCCAAGTGAAGATCCAGAAGGACCAATGCAAAGTATGCCCTTGGGGGTCCAAGATGACCTAACATGCATGAGGAGAAGATCCATGCACTGCCCATAGCTCAAAACCTTGGAATCTCAGCCTGATTCCGGTTTTGCAGATGCAGACATCACCCTGTGACATCGCCCAGTGAATGAAACTTCACTGTTTTGCTGATCTGACTTGGGGGACTTCACCCATAGGCCATAATATAGAGTAGGGAAGTAGAAAATGACCAAAATGCCCCTCCCCACATCTGTCCATATGAAAGAATGCCTTGGGGACCCAAGTGGGCCCCGCAGGACTTGAGAACCCTGCCTGTGATGGTCCTGCAACACTGTCAAGCTGAGGACTGTACTAAGAGACTAAAATAACCTAGAAGCATGTACCACTATAGAAAATGACCAATCTACCCCTAGGCCACCATCTCTGGATGATGCACTGGGACATAGGCCTAAGGCCCAGTATAAGGCCCAGAGAATTCCAAGTGATGATCAATTGTACATCGACTCAAGCCAGTCAGCTTAGAGCAACCCTAGGACATCCAAAAATAGTTTGGAATATTAAATGACAAATTTCTGATTTATATCTAGGATTTGATCCCATGCTCGAGGCCTACAGCCAGGCTGCAGTCGAAACTGAAATTGCAACAAAATTTCTAGAACCAGACCCAGGTGAGTGAAATGTTATCGCACTACAAGAAAAGGCGTCTTTTACGGCGTTTTTTAAATGTCGCCGTAGCTTAAAAAAACGCCGCTATATGATTCAGCGGCGTTTATTACAAACGCCGCACATATGTCGTCAAATGTACCGCCGAAAATGTATCGCAGCGTTTATGCCATATGCCCGTGTAAGTATACTTTCACCGGCGTTTGTTAACAAATGTCGCCATATATACGTTATAACGGCGTTTTTTTGAAATGTCGCTATATATTGGTAAGCGTTGGTATAATTATGATTTATTTGCGGCATATTTACATAAACGCCGGTAAAATATCCTATAGCGGCATTTCTTAAACGCCGGTAAAATATACATACTTAGCGGCATTTAGTAAAAAACGCCGCTACATATAGTATTTTTAAAAAAAAATTTATTTACCTAATCCTTTAACCTGTTATTTTTGTGGTGCAAATCCTTTAACCTATTCTGTTATCTTATCCTTTAACCTATCGATGTGAAGAGACTTAAGACTTCCACCCAAAAAAGAAAAAAGAAAAAAAAGAAGAACATTCATCCCTAAAAACAATGAAATAATGACAGGATCCACAATAGTTTAAGTTTACCTGTACAAATGACTGTTTGAAACTTAATTACATTTAGTCTACCTTACCCCAAAGGACACTTACAACCTATGACAAATTATTAAAATTCAAAAACAAAATAAACAATGTATGTACTTTGCTCTATGTCTTCAATCAATGAACACCTTAGACAAGGAGTGCTTTAAATCACCAAACAACTCCAGTAAACACACAAAATTTAGCAATAACTCATTGACATTAGTATTCAAATGGACGTTACCTGCAGCAATATAACCAAGTACCAATCTTTATTAGCTTGATCATGTCGAAAAGTGTTTGGTTTGAAATCAAACTCGCAATAGGCAGTACCTGTAGCAATATAACCATGTACCAATTTTATCAGCTCATATCAGCATGAAGTATCATAGAGAACAAAGAAGAAGAATCTACAATGATCGATACATCATCTCTATGTCACTGTATAGTTCAATTATATCTTCTAATGATATCCCCAAAAGAACAAACTAAGAAAGAACTATTGTAGACACATTTTTGCTAACTTTCAATTAAGAAACATGGCCAGATTTTTAGTACATCATTTATATCCAATTTCAACCAAAGAACATGCCTAAACTACCATGAAAAAAATAATGCTAACAATTATATCTTTAAGGTTAAAAATAGAGTTCCAAAAATACCCAAGTTTGAAAAGAGAACAAAGGAAATCCTAAACCAAATGGAGTAGGTTCCCTACTTGAGTTAGAAAAAGATAATAAAGTCAAAGAACCCAAAAAACTACTACTCCCTTGGCTGAAAATGCTCGTTGTTTTTCTATTCTCCTTCTCTGACCTTCCTCTCTCTTGTCTCATATAACTCTACAGCAATGTACATTGATCTAACAAGGGAAACATATAGACACATTTATTCGAAAGTGAAGAAAATAAATACAAAGCAACAATTAAAAATAAATAATGTGGAGAAGGAAGCCGTGTTTTTTACAAAATTTGTTCCATGAAACAACTTCTTCACGACTGAACTGCCATGCAAAGTTCCACCCCACACCACAACACCTATCTTTGCTTATTTCTGGAGTTTCTAGAACATTATAAAAAAAAAAAAAAAAAAAACAGCATGTATGAATCAAACAAATTTCCATGTACCCTAGAGTTGCATTGGGGAGCCAATAGCAATGGGGAGTGCAGTATACAAAATGGGAATTAGAATGAAAGGAAGAGTAATTATTGAGAAAGAACCATGAACAACTCTATGCCATCAAGTGAAGTTTGCTACACGAAAAGCTACTCATTTACAAACATCTAGACCAATTTACAAAAGAAGAAAAGACTATCCATTACCTCATCAACATCTCCATTGTCATTATAAGAATAATAAGTTAGTAGGCCAAGAGAAAAGTATGAAGTCAAATTCAGATTACCGTAGATGTTGGAGCATAGGACATCATGTTTTCATCCCCAAGAAACTACATAGATGGTGTCCAATCATTACTCTTGTAACAGGAGGTGGGGGAGCAATCATCTATGCTGGAGATCTCAAATGGGTAGTTGAAGGTGGTGTTGGTGAGAAAGAGGAGGATTCTCAGCAGAAGTACGTAGTTATAATGCTACTGATCATCTGGGATTAAGAAGATTAAGAATATGCTACGACTGAACAGAAGAGATTGTTTGGGATTACACCATTATCAGTGCTAACTACTCCAGTCACTCTCAATGTCTAGACTGAATTCTGAAGTGAATAATTTTCTAATCATTGACTACATTAGACAGCTGGGTATAAAAAAGAAAAAAGCCCAAACAATGGACCATCCATCCAAGTGGGTCAATATGTGGCTATTAAGTACACTTTAATAGCCAATGTTAGTTAAGTGCGTTACCCAAAAAAAAGTTTAGTGCCGTCTCTTATCTAAATAGAACTGCACTGGTTTCGTTAGAGTATGTAGAACCCATGAAATCCGCCGCTAGGTATCTCCTTAGAGAGAGAAGTTGTGGCAGAACCGATCAATGCCATACTATTGTCAACGAAACCCAACATGAAAGACTCACCAAAGCACAATAAAACTGATACCTCAGGAAGAGACAATACAATAGTGCAACACTGCAACCATCAAATTCAGAACAACAATAAAATAAAATAACCCAGGTAGTTTAAGAATGAAGAAGGTTCCCAAAGTGTACACATGTTGAGAAGCCATGAAAACCCAACATAGTAGACGAAACAACAGTTCTCAGTCAAACAAAACTGGAATAAGAGCATTCATGCTCATGCCATTCAAGCTAATATCACTACAAAAATAAATATGCACTAATGTATTCATAGTAGTAGAGGAAAATCTTAGACGATTAAATAGGAATACTAAGAGAAATACAAAATGACCACCCACAGGAAGAGATGAAAGAATACTCAGAGCAAAGAGTCGAGAAACATAGGTAGAAGAAAAGTGCATCTTTTCTGTAATCAAGTAAATTAATAGATGTAAAATTAGCCATCATAGGTTTGAACAGATTCAGAAAATGCAGAATCATTAAAATCCATAATATCAAATAAAACAACGAAAAGAGAAGGAAAAATTACCAATGCCTTTAGGAATGTAACAGTAACAAATTAACAACAAATAATTTAAAGAACATAACCTGTCAAACCAGAATCATATCCAATCCAAAATTGATTAATAACCATCTGAATCAAAACTGAAACATAAGAGAGAGAAAGAGAGAGAGACCTAACCGAGCCAACATCAACATCCAAAAAGATAGAGGGGAAGGTGGGGCTATGCGCATCTTCAACGCCGGGAAGTTCAAACCACAAATCTGCAGAAGCACAATGAACATATATTGGAATGAGACAGATGCAAACCATGTTCAACATCCTATCCATTGCTATTCGTTAGGGAGATGGATAAATTTCGCACTTAGATCTGTAAAGGTAATTTAATTTGGACAATTTGTATGGATTGAAAGATTTTTTTTTTTTGTGTGTCGAAATCAATAAAACATCTCTTTGGAGAGGAAGAGAGAGAGAGGATTGTTGCTGTTGTAGATCTAAACTATAGTATTTGTTATTCATGATAGTCATCTAATACTTTCACTTGCAATCTAATAACGTTTATGCTTGTGATGTAGGATCTTTTCTTAGCTGGTCTCTCAATCTTACTGTCAATACCTAATTAGTAGCAGTTATCCATGATTTTTAATGTCCACATGGTGTCTTCTCTACATGAATGTTAACTTGCTCTGAAATACACACATCATGCAACTACAATGGCTCTAGGAGCGGAAAGAAAATAATATCTTATGAGACCCTAACAAATGTATAAACCTAAGTAACAATGATTTAACACAAATAGGATGATCAAAGAGCATCAATCAATAGTCCTTTATAACTTTTTCAGTATTGGGCCCATGAAGCAAACAGTAATTCTTCCAGTCACTGCTACATGAAACTATCTCTTTGCAAACTCTGTTATGTGAAGTTCGACACCACACCACATGATGACTGTGGAGTATCCATGCGTGAATTGAACAAAAATTCCCTGATAGATTTGAAATTTACACAACATTTATCACAGGCATAGCATCAAACATTCTAAGTGCAGTTAGATCTCCTTGACACTTTGTTGAATATATTAGTTATTCACCCAAAAACAAAAAAAAAAGCAGCAGTCTATGATTCTTTCAATGAAATTCAACCACATGAGATCCAAATGAAAAATAGATGATAAAGATTATATATTGAAGAAATTTGTCAGATCTCATAAATAGAAACTGCTGATTGGTATGAGTTCCATTGAAAATCAAAAGCATATGTTCAATGGGCAGACACTTATCCACATATAGCCAACAAAACCCTATCCAACCTCAAAAAAGACGCAGGGAAAAAATGGATAAAAGAAGGAAAAAAATAATAATTTAACGGTTCACAGACGATTACATCTCCATTAATTCAAATATAGGAGATTTCCACGCATAGAAACGATAGCACACACAAAAAATGTTAAAAAAAAAAATTAGTTAGATAATTAGGGATGTAGAACAACACCTGCTTCCAAGAAGAGATAACTGTGTATTCTTCTCTGTTCTACAATGTAAGAAGCCAATGGAGGGATGTATCTCTGAAGCCAGGGAAATGAGAGAAGGACATTCGAGAAAGGGAAAGGAACAATAGAAACAAAGGAATAAGCAGTAATTAGAAATTCATCAAACAAACAAAAATTGCAGAGAGGAAGAAAGGGCTGTATGTAGCCTCAATCCTATTTGTACCAAACTTGAATCGCTTTTGCAACCCCCGCCTGATTCCTGGAGCAGTAAGAAAGGGCAGTATGTAGGAGAGAGGGTTGGGAGATGGAAGATATACACAAGTTGCATGCAGTGTGTCGATGGGAGGTGTCCATTCCTAGAGGTCAGCACTGTGGATGGACGACGGTTCAGAGGTGGAGGGGAGAGAGAGGAAGGTTTGCATCTGTTGGGTGAGGGAACGCTTTTTTGTCATTAATGAGAAATTAGTAGAAGCGCATTACCTCATAGAAGCAGCAAAGGGTTGTAAATAATTTAATCCTTCTAGACACAGAGAGAGAGAGAGAGAGAGAGAGAGAGAGAGAGAGAGAGAGATTAACATTAAATTAAATGAAATGTTCATCTACTATTGAGCTGTAGAAGAAAATAACACCTATACATATATTACAATGAGTAAAAGCTTTCTCACATGAATACATAAATACATAATTAAATTAGAAGTTCACAAGTGCTCTTTTTCCATGTTATAAACCTAATAACAGAATAGGCTGCCAAGTTGGCAGATGATTTTCAAAATGGGCATGCAGGAAGTTCAACATTTCATGGACACAAGTTTTTAAAGCTCATTAGGTGAAGTGCCATCATTAAACAACAATAAGGAAAATAGATAATTTCCTCAACATGCTTCTATTTAGCTTAATGATCCGATCATGGTTTCTGTTAGCACTTTTATCATTTTCCGAAAAAATCAACCCATATCTGGTGGCCATTGATCTCATAGCCTTGAAGATTGCGACGAGCACTAAGAGCTATCTCTTCAGATTTGTACTCAAAGATCCCATAACCTTTTGATTTTCTCGTTTCTCTATCAATAACTAATCTGGAATAAACAAAGCAAATGAGGAACTGAAACGAGGGCCATGCAAACATTTATAACAATGTAAAATATATCCTATGGACCTAGAGGACTGCCAACTTGAAATTCATCCAGTTCATGGCAGAGTGGAAAGTCGAGCAGTTTATAGTTTCATTAGAAAGTAGAAAGTGATGCAACTGCTCATATAATATATGATGGCATACCATTGTTTTCTTACAAAAGAGAATTCGTGTCACATCAATCAAATCAATTTACATTCAACAATCAATTAGAATACTCCCTAAAGTAAGCTAAAATAGGAATTGAATACAGATGGCTAACACACAGTTTCAGGAAAGAGAACATTGATTCATTCAGTTTAGAGTTAATATCTTGTGCATAAAACCAGTACAAATAGTTTCATCAGAATATTTCTCTCATGCTTAATCATAAGGGTTCACAACAGTTTCCAAAGCAACAATCTTGAAGTTGAAGTGGGTGCCCACTATTTTGCTTGAAAGTGAACTGTTTTCTTATATATGGAGATACATGTGGTGATTGAACATAGAGGGCTTTCGGATATATATGAGTTTGTTTTAATATTGGCATAGTACCTCTACTGCACAATTGGCATTTATAACCAATCCAGGCCTCCAAGTTAAATGTAAGGTCAAATCTTAACACCCCCAAAAGGAGTTTACTTCCAATATGGATATACAGAAATATTCCCTCTTTTTTTACCAAAACAAATACAGAAAAGGAAAAGGTAGTAGGGGGAGGCGAGAGAGAGATACTGTCCTGTACCATAAGATAGGTCCAACCTATATACAAATTTGTATTAGCTATTCTTTAGTCGCATCGTACGGTATGTTTCCAACAGCAATGATTCAAACGAAATCAATGGAATAGTTGAGCAAACCATCCAATTCAATCCCAGAATTTCATGCCTATCACCCGAAATTCATCACTAACAATGAAACCTAATTATATAATCAATAACTTAGACAGAGAGGGAGATGTTTATAACAAACCAAATATGTGCCCGTGCTGAGAGCTAGCCATCTTTCATAAGAAGAAAGAGAAGCCATCTTAGAAGAAGATTATTAGATCGATCTTCTTCCTCAACATTCTGCTTTTCCAAAAACTACCTTCTTTTCTTCCTTGGGCTCTCTGTCTCCCACTTCTACTTACGAAGCGGTAGATCTGCTCCCGATGATGACCAATATTCTGTTTTCTCTCTACCCATCTCGTTTCAGCTATAGATCTGCTCATGTAAACAGTCCAATAGAAAACCCCATTTCTCAACAAGCCCCTACCAAATTTATTCGGAACCCTAATGCAGAGAAGACGAAACCAAAATATTGTAGGGAAAGAGGCACCTTTGTCTTCCGACCACCAGGAGAAAAGTAACCTCAAGCAGAGAAGACAAGACAAAAATCTAGAAATCTAGAAAGGAGAGAGGCATAAACATGAGAAAAACGCAATCAGCGAGCATGGTTAAAAACCCAACTCTCGATTAGGCCGATGACGCAGACTAAGAAGAAGAAGGAAACCCAGATTAAGAAGAAATCGATTGATCAGGTTGGGGAAAAAAAGAGATCCTGATTAAGAAGAAGGAAACCAAAGAACAGAGGGTAACCAAAAAGCACAAGAAAAGTAGAAGTGGGACGGTGAGAGAAGAGGGACGGTGAGAGATTGAGAGAGATTTGAGGGATCGTGATAGATTGAGAGAGAAACGTGAGGGATTGTGATTTGAGAGTTTAGAGAGGATATCATTAGGGCGCGGCAAGAGGCGGGAAATGAATAGAGCTTGGAGTTTTTTCGTGAAACTCCTCATATAACAGCATTTTGTCCTAAATGCCCTAAATGAATATAGTATGATACTACGGCGTTTATAAGTAAACGCCCCCAACGATGTATGATACTATGGCGTTTACAAATAAATGCCGTTGTATTTTTACATACCCCGACAATTCAAAACAAATGCCCCTAAAGATGTATGCTACTGTGGCGATTACAAATAAACGCCGTTGTATCGTTACATACCCCGGCAGTTTAAACCAAACGCCCCCAAAGATGTACTTGTAGCGGCAATTACATATAAACGCCACAATATCCACTTATTATACTTTATATACCGACGTTTGTTCATAAACGTTGTCGAATGTTCCTATATGACTGCGTTTACTAGAAACGCCGCTAAGGCCCATCTAAAAATATCGTGAAAAACCCTTTTTCTTGTAGTGTCGTGTATGTATGTGTAACAATATTAATTATGCCGACAATTAAATTCTTTAATTATAAATGCTGTGTTATTTTAATTCAGTTCAATCACTCAAAACTATTACACATTGTATGTCTGTTGATCAACTCTGTGATTATTTCATGATGATTGTGAATGCTAGACTAGATGTCGTAGTCGGCTTAGAAATGAGGCCGGTGGTAGCCCGTAGTATGGGATACGGTTGACACCGCCTGACTCATACGATGCCATATAGACATGGGGCTAGAGTTTCATCACCCGTGCTACGCACCCTTGCCAACAGGGGTTAAGGTGTTGGATGACTGTGAGGACTACCGTAAAACCTCGGGCGTTTACATCGGGAAGCCTCAGCATAGCTGGGATGCCTCAGGGCAAATTTGTCGAGAAGCCTCGGGCTACAAGCTTGGGAAGCACCGAACGGTGAATTATGGCTATATGCCAAAGAAAGTTTATGCACCGATAAGGTGGAATGATATTGAGTCGGTTACCTCACTAATACAATCCAGAGGGCCGATCGGGCTGACCTGGGTAGGGAGTTGCTAGAGCCGGCTGGTTCTCTCCAACAACTCAATGGGTGTATCGTGGGAAAGGGTAACCAAGCCCACACCAGGGGTACATGTATTGGAGATTGTAGTTGCACTAACCAGACTTAGTTGTATTGTTAGGTGGCTAATAACTAATCTGGACTTGCATATCATGTAGGATCATGTGAAATGTGGTTGCATATGCATGCATGATGATATGTTTTGCTCACGAGCTCGGTGGGGCTCACACTTTGTTATATATGTTTTTCTTTTAGATGATTCTGCAGGTGGATGCCGCTATGGTATGGCGGCTCATTACGAGGAGGAGAGCCCTGGTTATTATGATGATATTGGTGTGGACCCCAACGGAGGTCGTACCGATGATGCGAGCGTTCTCAGTGGTTATTGATGAAGACCAGTGAGGGGCGCTTCTGATGCTTTTTGTTTTGGGGACTCCTTTTTGCTTCTGATAGGAGTTTATCCCCTTTTTTATTTCTGGTGTAGTCTTTTCTTTTCTTTTCTTTTTGGGGTTGAGTTATCTCACCCTGTATATATTTATATATATATATATATATATATATATATATATATATATATATATATATATATATATATATATTCCTTTTGTTTATGTATATGTCAGTCTTACTTTCGATTGTGGGTTGTACTGGGGAATGTTTCAAAACTTATGTATATGTATATATATCACTATCATTCCCGTATCGCTATGCTTCCTCTTTTAATGTTGGAATTGTTGTTTATCTGCAGCACTCTAATCTTACTTATGGTAATGTGATGGATGAGGGACCGTGAATGCATTAACTAGTTCTAGATCCGTGGGGTTTGGCAGATTGTCATTATGCAATTCGGGTCACCTACCTAATCCTCCCAGGGGATGGTTTGGGGTGTGACAACTCCCCAGGGTTCTACCTCACATTCAGTAGATTGACTGTGGTCTTTTTCTGCTTGACACTGCTCTAGAAGCGGGTGACGAACTGTTCACATAACTCTGCGAACGAACTTATCGACCTCGATCGTAGTCTGGAGAACCACGAAGTAGTCGCACCCTTGAGGGATGCAGGGAATGCTCGACAGGAGACCACGTCTGATCCCCCATATAAGGTCATCATCCCGTTGAAGTAGTTGATATGGTTATTAGGGTTCGTGGTACCACTGTAGAGTTCAAAGGTGGGTAACCTAAACCTAGAGGGGAGTGATGCTAACATGATCTCTACCGAGAATGGATGTTGTCCGGGGATCGAGTGTGTCTCGCCCTTGGTTTGCTTCTTCAATCCTTCTAGCTTCTCATCCAAATCTCGGAGTCTCTTATCTAGCTCTTCATCCCGTTACTGTCCCTCACATCTGGCCAGACGTTCACTGCGACCTCGTTCTCGTCCTCTTCTTGAAGTCCCCTCCCGCCTCGAGTGTTGACGGGATGGTGAATGGTCACATCGCGATGAGCCCTGGCATGAACGTGAGGGGCTTTCTTCTTGGTAGGTCTGGCTCCCCCCTGGTGTGTGACTTCCTCCTAGACGACCTTGGAACACCGACCACCTGATAGACCCTTCTGGGCTAGGTACCACGGATCTGTGTGATGGTGTCCTTCCACGATCTGACCGAACGGTGAGGTCTGCTGTTCTCCTAGGATGCTGGGAGGGATCCCCTCGCTGGTGAGTGGCACTTGCGAGCCTGGTGTACCTCTCTGACCTATCACCCCTGGGAGGTGACCTCCTAGGGCTCTGCTCCTGTCGAGGGATGGCATCCGTCCTTGGTGCTGGCAACCCCCTGCGATGATGGGATGTCGCGCACTACCTCAAGTCATCTCGAAAGAGTCATTGGTCATTGAGGATCTGCCGCTGCAAATCATTGATCTGACCCACAGTTGCCGGTGCACTAGGATCAGGTGCTGGCTCCACAGTTGCTTCAGGGTTGAGGTCGACTACCTCAACTTGTTGGTTCCCTGGGATCTCCCTCTCCTGAGAGACAAGGTCATTGGCTCCGCGATGCGAGCTCTCTGGAGGAGGTGATCTGTTCCCCTCCCTCGCAGCATTGTTGGTGGAGGGAGCGGTCTTCTTACCCCGTGGTGTGATTGAGTGATGGTGGAATTGAGCTAGTAGGTCTGATGGCTAGCGTCGTTCCCACAGATGGTGCCAATCTATTGTGTCAGGAAATCGTTCGATGGTCCCTCGAGTGCTGTAACCTACAAAAGGACCGGGGTGACAAAGGAGAACCGGTGTGGTTCCTGCCTAGGACTCTCCGATGCCTAAGTTAGATCTCCCTGAGCAAACAGACGAATGAATAGAATTCAAGATGGGTTGATGGGGTAGAGTACCTTCCTTTTTATAGTGGAGTGTGGCGGTGTTGAGAGTCCCAGTTGATGGCGAGTAGTCCTCATGGTTGATAGAGTCCTTAGGTAGTAGGGTTTTTCCTTGGTTGGTGGTCTCCCGAGGGAGGTAGTGTCCCATTAGGGTTGATGTCCATTGTGGATAGACGCTTGCGTGTGATGGATAAGGTCCATGGTGTTTGAGTCTACGTGACTGGTAGGCAGTGGCTTAGAGTCCTCAAGATGGTGCACGTCTTGTTGATGGCGGCAGTAGTGGTCTGGTTTTAGATCAGGCCTACGTCTGAGTACGCTCCGTACCTAAGGTCTGCGCTTGTAGGGCCGCGCCTAGTGAGGCCGCGCCTGATGAGGTCGGGCCTGTGAGACCGCACCTGGTGAGGCCGTGCCTAGAGGCCGCTCCTGGTGAGGCCACACCTGGTGAGGCCGAGCTGGTGAGGCAGCGCCTGATGAGGCCGCGCCTGTGAGGCCGTGCTTGGTGAGGTCGCGCCTGGTGAGGTCGTGTCTGGAGGCGGCGCCTGGAGGCCACGCCTATGATCGTGCTTGTGGTTCATGTCCTTGGACCGGGACACGCGGTGGCTCCTGATTGATCGGTATGAATTTGGGTTTATCAGCTACTGTTTTGAATTTTGCAGGGAAGAAACCTAAAGGAGTGAGATGCTATGTACCATAAAAGAATTTGGTTGCATACGTGCATTTTTTATTACCCTTTATAGGTACGCTTCAAAAAGGTTATACTGAATGGGAAAATTTATTTCTTTACTGTTCTTGTTTTTGTTTTTTATATCCTTTTTACCAAATTTTAAAACTACGAGCATTGAATTCTGCCATAACAGGGCAATGGAAAACGGAATGAGTTTATGCGTAAACATGAGCTTATGTCACTGTTGAAGAAAGTGGGATTTTACTTGTGCCAATTGTGTATGTCAATTTGTTCTTGATTATTATGGATATTAGCCAACTTAATTTTAATCTTCTTTTTTTCTCTTCCCAAGTGTATTTGCGAATTTCTTCTTGATCAACACTGTCATTAGCTGCCTTTGTATCTTTCCCAGTTCTACCAAAAAGGGCTAGCACCTCAGTGACATATTCACATATTGCTGTATTGCATATTTACACTTTCTATATAGCATTGATTGTACCAGCCGTAGCAACTAAGTTGCGATTTCTTTATCTTCCCATTTTGTTCTTGATTATTATATTTTTCCTCCGCTCCGAAGGACTCATCCTCGTATCTTTTGGGTACTTTTTAGTTTCTCTTCTACATGTAAGCTCTCATGTCTCATCTATTTAGCGTCATTTCTTCAAATCAATCTCTTTTCTCTTGCTTGCTTTGCTCCTATCCTTGAGAAGAAGCAACATTATTCTTGACTTTGCTGTGTTTTTCAATCCTTTAAATTTTTTTTAATCTTTGACCTCATTTTGAGTCGGTGCATGTTGCTCAAAAGGAGAAACAATATTATTTGTTTCTTATCGTTGAAGTGTTTTCAGGCCTTTTTGTGTTCGAGCATCACAAGATGTCAAAAGCAGGAGCATTGGATCTGGTTTTTGGAGTTGGTGGAAATATTAAGAAGAAAGAAATTGTTTCTGCTGTTGGTCGGTATATTCTCTTCTACCTTTTCTGGTTCTCTCTTTTGTCGTAGGATTCACAATGCATGTTCATGTTTTCTTCTACTTTTCTTTTGAGCAAATGAATCAGTTCAAGCTGGGCATTTGAAGTCAATGAACGCTTATGAAGGGTCTACTTTTTTCTTTGAATAGAAAGCTCTTGGAAGATCTGATCTTGAAATTCCTTACAACATTCTATCATTCTATGATCTCTAAGTCCGAAGAACCTGGGAATGTCTCTCTATTAGATCTTTCCTTGTGTGCTGCAAGATGATTGCATTCTTGTACTCTTCCGTATACAAGTAAATGTTGAAAAGCAAAAAAGAAATACCACAAGTAGGGCTGCAATAGGGTGGGGTTGGGCTGGGCCTATTAAAACCCCAGCCCAACCCTGAGTCCCCTTAGTTGGGCCCAAGCCCGACCTAGCCCTAACTCAGGGCCAGAAAAATCCAACCCTGACCTGCCTCAGGGTCGGGCCAGGCTGACCTTGATTGGCCCTAGCCATGGGGGGGGGGGGGGAATGGAGATGCATGCTCTAGCCAAGCTGAGAAAGGGAGATGTATGGGCTGGCCAAGCTGGGAAAGGGAGATGTATGGGCTGGTTAGGTTAGGAAGAAGAAGAAAAGAAAGAAGAATGAACAAGAACAAAAACAAAAAATAGAAGACAAGGTCGGGTTGGGCCAGGCCGGGCTCAGCCGACGCCTCAACTCTGACCCGGCCCGACCCTGACTCAGGGTCAGAAATTCCTAACCCTAACCCATTATTAGGGTCAAGGTATCTCAACCCAGGCCCTGTTCGGGCTCAGGGCGGGCCAGGACAGGTTCGGCCGTCAGGGCCAAATGTGCACTCCTACATACAAGATCTTGCCTCGCCATCACAACTAGGTGCACGTGAAGATAAATCCTGAGCATAGTGAGCCTTCTTTCATGAAAATTACCCATGTAATCAATTCTCATTTCAATATAACAATCTCACTTATTATTATTATTATTTTTTTCAATATCCAATGTTGGACTAAATTTCACCATACAAATAGCAACAAACATAAAGAACTCGTCCATCCACCCTCATTCAGTTTGTGGCACAAGTGGAATTAAACACTTTAGGGAAGCGTCCTGGTATTGTATGTAGCAGATCTGAAGCTATTATTTCCGATAAAATAACAACACCTCTTTGTGGAGCCATCTGCATGGCACACTACGTGGAAGTGATATAATACACACCCGTCCTATATATATATCAACCAATTTACCAAAGCCTGACCATATCTCAGGATCATAATCACAACGTGCCATCGTCTTCCCTCTCCTTTCTTGCCACGCAAACCCTAACTTCTGCTATAAATATTCTCCCCTCTAGCTCCACCCAACTCAAAGCGAAGAAATACAGTTTCCAGTTACTGAGCAGAAGAAAGAAGTTAGCTAGCAAAGAAGAAGAAGAAGAATGGGTAAGGTTGCAATCATAGGTGTTCTTCTGGTGGCCTTAATGGTCATGGCAGAAGCCCGAGTGCTCATCGACACCGCAGAGGATAACCAATCCCAAAGAGGGAGGTGCGGTGAGGAGTTGCGTGGCCAGCGCTTGCGCAGGTTTCTTTCTCTTCTTTCTTTCTTTGCTTCCTCATTAAAATCTCACCTCTGAGTGCAATTTCACTTTTTTTTTTTTTTAAATCACCGAAGTGGTGCTTATTTGTTATGACACGACTCTATTCTATTAATTTGGAATTGTGAAATTTGAGTCCGTTGGTTTGTTGTTTTTGTTGTTTTCTACTTGAAGTTGCCAGCGATACCTGCAGAGAGGAGGACAAGGAGGACGAGGAGGAAGATGGATGCTAAACAGGCATGGTGATCAGTATGAAGACGAGTCACTGGACCAGTGCTGCAGAGAGCTGAGGCGCGTGGACGACCGATGCAGGTGTCAGGCTATAGAGCGGGCACTTGATGAGGCGCAGAGGGAAGAGGGCCAGCAGGGAGGAAGGTACGACGAGGACGAGAGGCAAGGAAGATACGAGGGCCGGGGCCAGAGGCAGAGCAGGGGAGGAGTTCGACGAGTACGGTAGGGGAGGTGACAGGGGCGATGACTCCAGGGACAGGGACCAGATGACTCGAAGGGCTGAGAATCTTCCCAACAGGTGCCGCCTGAATAGGCCCCAGCGCTGCGAGATAAGGGGCTTTTACAACTGAACCAGTTTTGAAATAAGTTTTGTTTCTAAGTACTTAAAAAGACCCTCATCTCCCCCTTTCGGGTTAATACGTAGGAGAGTGTTGCATGACGAATAATGGAATGGGTGAGATGTAGTCACTAGTAATAAAGCAAAGTACATTACCGTGTGTGTCTTTCTAGTTTGCCTTAGAATAAAGTTTATGAATTTTTCCAATTTTTTTGTTTCGACTCTATAAACTACGATTCTTGCAATTTTGGAGAGAGAGAGAGAGAGGAGACTCAATTGAGGAATTCAGATCCTCTTCAATAACATTTAACCACCAGAGTCAATCTCCTGCCATCCATTCATGGGTTGTGGTCGTTAAATGTCATTGGAGGGGATCTGGACTCTCAATTGAGTCGTTTCTCAGTTGAGGTGCAATTTAGGCCAGTTTTTCAACAGAAAGCCAGCCAAACCAACCTTATTCTAGGATGGACTTGGTTGGGTTTGGTTAGACCTGGTTGATAAGTCAAGGTTACCCTGACACATTTAGAAAAGATAACTATAATAAATAAAGGAGAAGGGTTTTTTAGCCTGGTCGCCTACCCCTGCATCCTCACAGGGGCTAGTGAAGAGTGCACAAGAGCATCTAACACAACTACAGAAGGAGTGGGGTGGTCATTTTGCTCCTTTTGTGTGGGCACAAGGGAACGAGCATCCAATAGAAATGGAATAATTCACTTTTCCTTTGGGTTGGGTTCATAAATACCGTTTTAGGTTTCAGTATTTTCTAAACAACTCTTTAAGATCCCATTTCCTTGGCTTCCTGCCTTGTCGCAGGAATTTGTAGCAGGAACATATGTGTGTAGCAGCAAAATTTCATCCTCATTTCGCCCCCAATCCTTCCAGATCCTATACTGCCGAGCTGCCCGGCAGGACTACGCTGCCCAGACACGGTGCTGTGCGTAATGATCTCCTTACCCCTACTCGGGTAAGGCGTTTGGGCAGGGGTAAGGTGGACATTGCGTGCAACACCGTATCTGGGCAGCACGGTCCTGTCGGGCAGCTCGGCAATAGAGGATCCAAATTCTTGAGATAGAGAGCAGGTTTTCAAAATTCGGTGATTCGAATTGGGTATTGGTTGATTCATATTGGAATCAGCATTGACTGATTCACACGATTAATGACCCTTGTTGACTGAATTTGACAAATTTGAATCAGGAATCAGAAATCGGCACTGACAGACTCGTAAGCCTATTCTGGGGGAAGAGATACTCATCGAATCCTTTCTCAGTTGGTGTAATTTGGGCCATCTTTTCAACAGAGCCGCCCAAACCAATCTAATTCTATGATGGACTGGGTTGAGTTTTGCTAGGCTGGAACACTTGTCTGACAATAAAAATGTCAATCTAGGAGGGTCACCCCTACACCTCAAGCATAAGGTGGGGAAAAATGTCTAATAACTCATCCTTATTTCATTTGGGTTCGGAGATCTCTACTTGGTCGCATGGTCTTTACACAAGCGTCTGGGACAATGGTGAGCATGCATGGGTATCTACCCAGGGGGTAGAGGCATCATCTCACAGTGCCCTATGAAAGGGCGTAGGAACCAACACTAAGTAGAGATCTTTTTTCCTTTCATTTGTGAAAGAAATGTTTGCAACAATCAGATAGGATCTTTAATACAATGTTCAGATCCTTCCTTAGTTAAGAAATGTAGGAAAAAATTAATAAGGCATTTGGAATGCAAACTCACAGAATGGTAAACATGAGCATGTTGTAAAACACCAAAATTATCATAAATGTATAAGGTCATTAAAGAAAATAAGAAAATGCGATGCATCGGAGTCAAATAAAACATGTGGAGGTAGTAATGAAATAGTTAAAGTACCTAACACCACTCAAGGAATTGCCTCAGTAATAGAATACATGCATCCTTGGGGCCTGTTGCCCTATATAGCCTGCATAAGGCAAGTGGCAGACTGAGGTTACTATGACCTAGGGGATAGCATGAAAGGTGTATCAGGTGAAACCCTTTATACAATCTATGGCTCTTGACCCACCACGTACTTCGTCTTCAAGAATGCTTGCTTCCAACTCTTCCTCTGTTACTTTTCCCCAATCCCATGCATCAAAGGTTGATTACCTGTATGAACTCAGCTATACCCCTGCTGACCAGCAGATTCACCCTACCAATTTCCCTATTCTCAACCCGAATGATGTTTTCCCTAAAGATTCCTTGTCCTTCACCAAGAAGGTACGGACTCTTCTTTCCCCTAAGAAGTCCCCTAGCTTAAAAGAATATGTCCAGGCTTCTCCTTTCTCCCAAAATCAGGTCGCTGCTTCAGGCAAAGAATAGTATTTTCCGATTGAGTTCCATCCGGATCTTATCCGCCAATGGCTAAATTTGGGTTACACTCATCTCCATCTTGGTGCGGTCAAGATGACCCTCACTTTATATGGACGCAAAGGCCTGCCAATGATTATGAAACTGGATCTTCTAGATACTAGATTCAGGCTGTATCAATATGCTACAATCACAAATGTTTAGACCACTTTAAATGATGGTACGGTCTTCTACACGTTGTACCCAAACTACAACATCTCCCTGAAAGATCCCAATCTTCCAACATCCCTCAAGTTCCTCATCCACATCAATGGAGCACCTCAGGTTGCCTCTTCCATTGTTGCAACCTTGCACTACCACATCTGCTACCGCCTGCAGAATCATGCATTTGATCTACATACTGGTCACTCCAGCAATGATTCTGCTCTATTCTTACAAATTGATTCTGAGCGGACGCCTACTGTGACCTACGTCCCCCAACAGATGAGCTGATCTGACCTTGCTAGGCTGATTCCTGACTCATGGATCACAGCCTATGAATCTACTCATGAAGCGGACACTGCTCCTCTCCTCCAAACCACAGATCCCACTTACAAACGGCTTGAAGGTGGTAGCACACAGGTCAGCTTCCCCAAATCGACTGACATGGGTCCGTTGGTTCCCTTGTTCTCTACAGAACTCCCGGATCGCCTTACTGGAATTCCCATCGACGGTTTTGATGCACAGGGCAACCCTATTTATAGATTTCAAAGCTCGATCAGACACAAATGGTTCGATATCTGTGACTGCCCAGACTGCTGCCATCTAGATAATGAAGATGACACTCCCCGTCGTCGCTGCCCTATGGCCAAAGAGAAAACTATAGATCCATTGTGGCTCCTTCACCAAAATGGATGCCCGAATGTTGGCCCTCTTGGTGATGTCCCTGGCAGATACCAGTTCGTTGTTGAGTATGGTTCTAGTAAATTGTGCTCATTAGGATGTTGTTCTCCAAAGGTTCCTCTGTTTTCTCCAACCCCAGCCTCACGCTGCTCATCCCCGGATCCTCTAGTTCTACTAGCCCCAATGACTCCAGCAATTCCTTGCTATATGCTAGGAAGTGGAGGAGGCTCAGGCTCAGCCTCCATCAGCACAAATTTCCCTCCTGCTACTGATTACGAGGACCAAAACTAGCGCAAACATAGGTGGAAGATTACCCCACCTAACACAGTTGATCAACATAGACATAAGCTTAGCAATTCCCTGGTTGAAGCTTAGCTTAACTGGCAAGCAGAAAATGCAATAGTCCAGAACCAATACCTTAAGAAGATTGCAGCATCCCAAGATCACACTTCTCTAGCTCTCCAGAAACAAGGACTAGATGTTGCTTATTTGAAAGCCAAGATTGAAGTGCTACACCAGGAACTGATGCATATAGCTATAACAGTGAAGGATATAGCTTATGCATCCAGTCTCATCTCTTCAAGAGAAAGAGAAAAGAAGAGGCTTGAAGACCAGCTTAGTTGGGCATAGGCCCCCTTGCAGCCGTCTCAAGATTATTATCCAGAACTTCCTCCTGTCATTGAGTATGCTGCTTCTCTAAGGCACCATAGTTTTTCGACAGAAATGTTCAAGGAACTTCAACAGGAACAGAGACGACTTGGCCAGCGAAAGACATCAAGATCATCATCCTCCTCAAGATCAGGATCTCAACCTTCTTCCTTACCTCAAGGACCGTTAAAATCATATCAGCCTCTGTACTCGCATCAATCATATCAGTCTTATTCCCAACCCACTTTTCAACCAATTCACCCTAGACCATCTCCTCTGGCTTTTGGACCCTATGTTCCCACAACCAAATCACCATCCATCCCACCTGCATGTTCCCCATTACTCCCTGCTCAACACCTGAATTCTTTGAGTACCTTCCTAAAGCATCTCTATACCCCCTCTTTTCCACCAAAGATCCCTGTTCTTTCCATCCAGGCACCAGATGAACCCAGTATAGTCATATCT
Source organism: Telopea speciosissima (assembly GCF_018873765.1). Classification (NCBI taxonomy): domain Eukaryota; kingdom Viridiplantae; phylum Streptophyta; class Magnoliopsida; order Proteales; family Proteaceae; genus Telopea; species Telopea speciosissima. The sequence goes on along the minus strand of NC_057917.1, from coordinate 34,059,969 downwards.
GAGTCTTTTGATCCCGAATATGACTTGCCCCTTAATTTTATCTCACAGCATGGTGACCAGCAGGACAAAGATGATCCCACTCAACCTACTGAAGTTCTCTTTGAAGAAGAAGAAAACCATCCTCTAGCCCCTCAGATTCCTGTCCCAGGTTCCCATCCCTACCAGAACTAGGATCCAAAGCAACTGTTTACTTTTGGTGGCGCCCCATTACACAGGTGGCCTCAAAAGATTTCAGAATTTCATGCTTGGCTTACTGTTGAACTCCTTTAAGAAGGCATGACCCCACGGGCGGCCATTACCAAGTTCTTAGCCCGCACCCATGGTACCCTCCGAGAATCATGTCCTTAGGTCCATACCGTCAATTACAATGGGTCCAGCTTAGTGTTGATGAATTTATTCTTCAACTATATAATGAATTCATTGGCCCTCTAGAATGGAACAAAGTCAAAGCCAGAGAAGAATACTTCCAGATGAAATGTTGTTCCTTCCAAAAAACAGACCTTGAAAGACATTTCACTCGAATGATGGATCACTTCTACATTCTTGGCGAAATGGATGATGTCAATATGAAGCAAGTATTCCTCAACTCTTTCCCAGAACCCTTGGGAAAAGATGCATTCAAGAATATAGATACCATTATTTTCCAAGCAAAGAGCAAAGAGATCAAAAGATTATTTTCCAAGCAAAGAGCAAAGAGATCAAGCCAATAGAGCAAAGAGATCAAGCAAATATCATTAACTTCTGGAGACTATGCTCCTTACAACCTGATTTTTACAAGGGATCCATCCTCTACTTATAAGCATTTGCGGACTTAACAGATTCTGAAATCCGAACATACAAACCACACAAAGCAAACAATTTACAAACATGTACTAACTTTTTTGACTCAAAAGTCTTAAAGCAAATAGTATAGACTCAAAAGTCTTAAAGCAAATAGTACAATAAGACAAGACGACATCACACTCTTAAGGTGAGTAGGACAGCTGGTGGGACTAATCCGAGTCAGAGGAAATTAGTCTGTCCAGGAGATAAACATCAACTTTGTGCTCTGCATGGTGCATCATAATATGGTGGATGACAGGATGATGGAGATGGGTGGAATTGACATCCTAAGCCGTGTGAGTGGTATTGATGAGGATGGGCGGTATGGTGGTGGGGTCTACCTGGTTTTTGGTGCACATGGTAAGCATGAACTGATGCCAACTTTCTCTAGTAGCATCTATGTCATCACGATGAGGGAAGAGATCAACATCAGAGGTGCCAATAATGGAGAAGAAAGGACCATAGGCAATCAGATGATGATCTAGGACAGGAGGGGTCACAAGAGCAGGGTGAATATGATCTACTGGTCGATGGAAAAGGATTGAGACATAGAACTGGTCATGGGATAAACGGGATAGGAAATCAATCCAGTGGGGAATAGGTGCAAATAGTCTGAGGAATCTGGCAAAATGAGATGGGACTGCCAGACAAAAATGGATGTTTATTCTGGCTGGGGCATGGAAAATGGTAGAGGTCTGCCGGAGATAGTGAAGGAGGGCATGAACAGAGAAATTCATGGTTATCTTATGAACAACCAAAAGGTGCCAGAAGAAGACTACAAATTCCTTTTCAAAGCTAAAAAAATGGGTGATTGTGAATGGGGTAAGGTAAGGATAGTCTGGGTGACAGACTTGCCAATTATAGGTAAGACCATACTTATGGACTAGGACTGCAAGGAGGGACTGGTAAGTCTGAATGGTGTAAGTGACCATGGCTCTTCCTGAGATATCAGAAAAAATTTAAGGGGGAAGAGTGGGCAAGAGAGCCGTAAGGTCTGTTACAGGAGGTGGCTGAGAAGGGCTGGGGTCATGAGGATTGGACCTAGAGGATGAAGGTCTGGATGATGGCCAAAGGGGCATACATAAAACAGGGAGGGAGGTGTGGATAGGAACCTTCGTTCGTGAAAAGAAATCTGCAAGAATATTCTCCTTTCCTTTGACGTGCTTGACTCTGAAAGACCATTGAGAAAACCAATCTGCCCATCTTAAGAGTTGATGTTCAGGAAGAGCCTTTTGCTTGAACTGGAGCATACGAGGGAAAGAGGACATATCCATTTCTACTTGGAATGTGTGGCTGATGAGATAAAATTAGAACTTTTCGATACCTCGTTGGACTGCCAAAATTTCTTTAAAAATGGAGTGATAATGTTGCTCAGCAGGCTTAAATTGGGAACTTTGATATCCGCAAACTTTGCGAGTTCCATTGGGAAGTTCTTTAAGTAAAACTGCAGCCCATTGGTCATCACTAGCATCAGTCTGTAAGATCCATAGACCATCAGACGGGATCTGAAGAGAAGGGAGTTGTTGGGCAATGTGTTTGAGGGTCTACACAGCCTGGGTGTGATCGTTTGACCATGGAGGAGAATTTTTCTTGAGGAGTTTGTTCAAGGATCTAGTGAACTGAGTTTGTTGGGGGATGAACTCAGTCATATAGTTGATGATGCCGAGGAACTGTTGTAACTGAGAAACTGTGAATGGTCCATCAGAGAACTGTAGGAGGGATTTACCAATGTGGGGTTGAAGTTCATATTTGCCTTGGTTAATGACGATGCCAAGGAAATCAATGCTTGAGACACCTATTTCCATTTTCTTTACAGAGAGCATGATTCCATGCTGGATGGTGAGATCAAAAAATTGGGAGAGAAGTTGCTGGTGCTCTGCTTCTGTCTTGGAGAAGAGAAGGATATCATCAATGTAGATGAGGGCTTGCTTCTGTATTGGGGCATAAATGTTCATCATTGCTTTCTGAAAGAGGGATGGAGCAACCTTGAGACCAAAAGGCATAATATTCCACTGGAAGTGAGATCCAGGAATATAAAATCCGATTTTGGGGCGATCCTCTAGATGAATGCCTAGCTGCTAAAATCCGGCCTTAAGATCAAATTTGCTAAAAAATTCAACATGTGCTAGCTGGAGCATAAGAGCTGGTGTTGTAGGAAGAGGGAACTTATCATTAGCTAAGAATGCATTGAGAGGCTGGTAATTAGTGACAAGTTTGAGTTTTCCTCGGGTTTGTTAAGCACGCTTATTGACATAGAAAGCTTCACATGTCCATGGGGATGAAGTTGGTGAAATGAGGCCTTGGGCTTAGAGGAGACTGACTTCTTCTTGGGCAAGTGCAAGATGTTCTGGATTCATTCCTGCATGACTGGCTTTGGTGGGATTAACATCTTCATTTTTTTTTAAGGGAAGCTTAATGAAGAACTGGGGATTCTGCCATAATGGATGGTCACACTTTGTAAGGAACTCAGTGTGAGAATCAGCACAGCATTAGGAGATCAACTGTTGTTTGATATCTGCAAAAGGAACAGTTAGAAAAAGGTTGGGGTCAGTAGTCCAGGGGAGGAAATGCTTTTTATATGTAAGACCTCGGGCACTCCATTGGAGAGATGGAAATTTACAGAGGAGGTCGAATCCAATAAGAGTATCACAGCCAGGGACGGAAGATCCTAAAACCTGATGGTGAACTGTCAAGGTAGGGAAGATCTTTAAGGTAACTAGAGATTTGGAAATAAGGTCCACAGTAAAAGTTTTACCATCTGCGGTAGTAAAATATTGCTTATGGGATTTCCAACAACTGGGGGGTAACGCATGTGGGGCTAAAATGGTCATGGTAGCTCTTGTGTCAAAGTATCCTATGATCTTGACTAGTCGGTCCCAAGTTGAAGGGACAATATACAGTGGGGCTAATGGAAGAAGGACTCTGGTTACTGGAAGGGCCAGAAGGGGTGTGAAAGGAGGGGAGAGTGGGTAGATGGGGTCTAATCCGTCGGACTCAGAGGTAAAATCGGATTCACCATCCAAAAAATATTCTTCTTCCACAGCAAAAAGGAGTTCTCAGATAACATGTTCTAAGAGTTCCTTTTTCACGTGCTTGGGGAGCTCTGCTTCTCTTTTGGGTGGTGGTACTTATGAGTTAATCTTCCTTTGGCTTGGCCTAACTATGCTCTGGAGTCACCGTTTTAACGGATCTTCTCCATCAAAACTAGCTGAGTCTAAGTGTCTGCACATTTCAGAGTGTTGGTACTCAGATAAGAGTCTTTGAGCACGGTGTGGGATTCAGGCAGGATGGCCATTTTAATCCCTGTTATTTGCTCAGAATACCTTCTGTGTGCTTCTACTCTGATTTTTTACAGACAAGGTAGTTTGTTTTTAATAACTCATTGTTTCACCATCCGGACAGAGTGTGCATCCTTTTTAAGTAAGTGAAACCCTTCATACAATCTATGGCTCTTGACCCACCTTGTACTTCGTCTTTAAGAATGCTTGCTTCCAACTCTTCCTCTGTTACTTTTCCCCAATCCCATGCATCCAAGCTTGATTACCTATATGAACTTAGCTATACCCCTGCTGACCAGTAGATTCACCCAACCAAATTCCCTATTCTCAACCCGTATGATGTTTTCCCTAAAGATTCCTTGTCCTTTACCAAGAACAGTATTTTTTGATTGAGTTCCCTCCAGATCTTATCCACCAATGGCTAAATTTGGGTTACACTCATCTCCATCTCGGTGAGGTCAAGATGACCCTCACCTTACATGGACGCAAAGGCCTACCAATGATTATGAAACTGGATCTTCTACATACTAGATTCAGGCTATATCAACATGCTACAATCACAAATGTTCAGACCACTTTAAATGATGGTACGGTCTTCTACACGTTGTACCCAAACTACAACATCTCCCTGAAAGATCCCAATCTTCCAACAGCCCTCAAGTTCCTCGTCCACTTCAATGGAGCACCTTAGGTTGTCTCTTCCATTGTTGCAACCATGCACTACCAAATCTGATACTACTTGCAGAATCATGCATTTGATCTACATACTGGTCACTCTAGCAATGATTCTGCTCTGTTCTTACAAATTGATTCTGAGCGGACGCCGACTGTGACCCACGTCCCCCGGTAGATGAGCCAATCTGACCATGCTAGGCTGATTCCTGACTCATGGATCACAGCCTATAAATCTACTCACGAAGCGGACACTGCTCCTCTCCTCCAATCCAAAGATCCCACTTACAAACGGCTTGACGGTGGTCGCACATAGGTCAGCTTCCCCAAACCGACTGACATGGGTCCGTTGCTTCCCTTGTTCTCTACAGAACTCCCGGATCGCCTTGCTAGTGTTCCCATCGATGCTTTTGATGCACAGGGCAACCCTGTTTATAGATTTTAAAGCTCGACCGGACACAAATGGTTTGATATCAGTGACTGCCCCAACTGCTACCATCCAGATAATGAAGATAAAACTCCCCGTCGTCGCCGCCCTAAGGCCAAAAAGAAAACTGTAGATCCATTATGGCTCCATTACCAAAATGGATGCCCGAATGTTGGCCCTCTTGGTGATGACCCTGGCAGATACCAGTTCATTGTTGAGTATGGTTCCAGTAAATCGTGCTCATTAGGATGTTGTTCACCAAAGGTAACTCCGGTATCTCCAACCCCGGCCTCGCGCTGCTCACCCCCGGATCCTCCAGTTCCACCAGCCCCAACGGCTCCAGCAATTCCTTGTTATATGCTAGGAAGTGGAGGAGGCTCAGGCTCAGCCTCCATCAACACAAATCTCCCTCCTGCTGTTGATTATGAGGACCAAAACCAGCGCAAACACAGATTGAAGATTACCCCACCTAACACAGTTGATCAACATGGACATAAGCTTAGCATATCCCCGGTTGAAGCTCAGCTTAACTGGCAAGCAGAAAATGCAATAGTCCAGACCCAATACCTTAAGAAGATTGTAGCATCCTAAGATCACACTTCTCTGGCTCTCCAGAAACAAGAACTGGATGTTGCTTATTTGAAAGGCAAGATTGAAGTTCTACACCAGGAACTGATGCATATAGCTACAACAGTGAAGGATATAGCTTATGCATCCAGTCTCATCTCTTCAAGAGAAAGAGAAAAGAAGAGGCTTGAAGACCAACTTAGTTGGGCACAGGCCCCCTTACAGCCGTCTCAAGATTATTATCCAGAACTTCCTCCTATCATTGAGTATACTGCTTCTCCGAGGCACCATAGTTTCCCGACAGAAATGTTCAAGGAACTTCAACAGGAACAGAGACGACTTGGCCAGTGAAAGACATCAAGATCATCATCCTCCTCAAGATCAGGATCTCAACCTTCTTCCTTACCTCAAGGACCTTCAGAATCATATCAGCCTCTGTACCCGCATCAATCATATCAGTCTTATTCGCAACCCACTTTTCAACCAATTCACCCAAGACCATCTCCTCCGGCTTTTGGACCCTATGTTTCAGCAACCAAATCACCATCCATCCCACCTGCTTGTTCCCCATTACTCCCTGCTCAAACCTAGAATTCTTTGAGCACCTTCCTAAAGCAGCTCTACACCACCTCTTTTCCACCAAAGATCCCTGTTCTTTCCATCCAGGCACTAGATGAACCCAGTACAGTCGTATCTGAGTCTTTTGATTTCGAATATGACTTGCCCCCCATTTTTGTCTCACAGCATGGTGACCAGCGGGACAAAGATGATCCCACTCAACCTACTAAAGTTCTCTCTAAAGAAGATGAAAACCAATCTGCCCATCTTAAGAGCTGAGGTTCAGGAAGAACCTTTTGCTTGAACTGGAGCATACGAGGGAAAGAGCACATATCCATTTCTACTTGGAATGTGTGGCTAATGAGATAAAATTGGAACTTTTCGATACTTGGTCGGACTACCAAAATTTCTTTAAAAGTGGAGTGATAATGTTGTTTAGCAGGCTTAAATTGGGAACTTTGATATCCATAAATTTTGAGAGTTCCATTAGGAAGTTCTTCAAGTAAAACTGTAGCCCATTGGTCATTACTAGCATCAGTCTGTAAGATTCGTAGACCGTCAGACAGGATCTGAAGAGAAGGGAGCTGTTAGGCAATGTGTTTGAGGGTCTACATAGCCTGGATGTGATCGTTTGACCATGGAGGAGGATTTTTCTTGAGGAGTTTGTTCAAGAATCTAGTGAACTGAGTTTGCCGGGGGATGAACTCAGTCATATAGTTGATGATGCCGAGGAACTATTGTAACTGGGAAACAATGAATGGTTCATCAGAGAACTGTAGGAGGGATTTATCAATGTGGGATTGAAGTTCATATTTGCCTTGGTTAATGACAACGCCAAGGAAATCAATGCTTGAGACACCTGTATCCATTTTCTTTGCAGAGAGCATGATTGCATGCTAGATGGTGAGATCGAAAAACTGGGAGAGAAGTTGCTGGTGCTCTGCTTCTGTGCTGGAGAAGAGAAGGATATCATCAATGTAGATGAGGGCTTGCTTCTGGATTGGGGCATTAATGTTCATCATTGCTTTTTGAAAGAGGGATGGAGCAACCTTGAGACCAAAAGGCATAACATTCCACTGGAAGTGAGATCCAGGAATACAAAATCAAATTTTGGGGCGATCCTCTGGATGAATGCCTAGCTGCAAAAATCCCTCCTGAGCTCAGCACAAATTTCCCTCCTGCTGCTAACTACGAGGACCAAAACCAGCACAAACAAAGGTGGAAGATTACCCCACCTAACACAGTTGATCAACATGGACATAAGCTTAGCAATTCCCAAGTTGAAGCTCAACTTAACTGGCAAGTTGAAAATGCAATAGTCGAGAACCAATATCTCAAGAAGATTGCAGCATCCCAAGATCACACTTCTCTGGCTCTCCAGAAACAAGAACTAGATGTTGCTTATTTGAAAGGCAAGATTGAAGTGCTACACCAGGAACTGATGCATATAGCTACAACAGTGAAGGATATAGCTTATGCATCCAGTCTCATCTCTTTAAGCGAAAGAGAAAAGAAGAGGCTTGAAGACCAGCTCAGTTGGGCACAAGCCCCCTTACACCCATCTCAAAATTATTATCCAGAACTTCCTCCTGTCGTTGAGTATGCTGCTTCTCCAAGGTACCATAGTTTCCCGACAGAAATGTTCAAGGAACTTCAACAGGAATAGAGATGACTTGGCCAGCGAAAGACACCAAGATCATCATCCTTCTCAAGATCAGGATCTCAACCTTCTTCCTTACCTCAAGGACCTTCAGAATCATATCAGCCTCTGTACTCGCATCAATCATATCAGTCTTATTCCCAACCCACTTTTCAACCAATTCACCCTAGACCATCTCCTCTGGCTTTTGGACCCTATGTTCCCGCAACCAAATCACCATCCATCCCACCTGCTTGTTCCCCATTACTCCCTGCTTAACACCAAAATTCTTTTAGTACCTTCCTAAAGCAGCTCTACACCACCTCTTTTCCACCAAAGATCCCTGTTCTTTCCATCTAGGCACCAGATGAACCCAGTACAGTCGTATCTAAGTCTTTTGATTATAAATATGACTTGCCCCCATTTTTATCTCACTGCATGGTGACCAGCAGGACAAAGATGATCCCACTTAACCTACTGAAGTTCTCTCTAAAGAAGATGAAAACCATCCTCCAGCCCCTTAGATTCTTGTCCCAGGTTCCCATCCCTACCATTACCAGGATCCAAAGCAACTGTTCACTTTTGATGGCGCCTCATTACACAGGTGGCCTAAAAAGATTTCAGAATTTCATGTCTGGCTTACTGCTGAACTCCTTCAAGAAGGCATGACCCCACGGGTGGCCATTACCAAGTTCTTAGCCAGCACCCATGGTACCCTCCGAGAATGGTACATGTCCTTAGGTCCATACCGGCAATTACAATGGGTCCGGCTTAGTGTTGATGAATTTGTTCTTCAACTATATAACAAATTCATTGGCCCTCTAGAATGCAACAGAGTCAAACCCAGAGAAGAATACTTCCAGATGAAATGTTGTTCCTTCCAAAAAATAGACCTTGAAAGACATTTCACTCAAATGATGGATCGCTTCTACATTCTTGGTGGAATGGATGATGTCAATATGAAGCAAATATTCCTCAACTCTTTCCCAAAACCCTTAGGAAAAGATGCATTCAAGACTCTCCACAATCAGGGATTTCAATTGCACCAGATTTCTCTTGGTCACCTCTACCAGAAAATCCAGACAGCCCTCCAGAGACTGTGACCAACAGTAATTTTTCAAAACATGGAAAAAGACCACTGAAAAGTTAAGGGATACCTATGGTACCGCCTTTCTAAAAATCAAATACAAAGACTAGCACTGCACCTGTCCTACAAAGAAGAAATCTCATCATTCTAGGCATAAGATCAACAGATCTCCCTCATACTATCACAAGCACTCTCGACCATCCACCAGGCCACAAAAAGGCAGACGATACAAATATTTTAAGAGAAAGAAGTTTCATGGCAAGACCACAGACAGATGTTTCTCTTGGGATTCGTCCGTTATTTGCCTTGGTTAATGATGACGCCAAGGAAATCAATGCTTAAGATACCTATTTCCATTTTTTTTCCAGAGAGCATGATTCCATGCTAGATGGTGAGATCAAAAAACTAGGAGAGAAGTTGCTGGTGCTCTGCTTCTGTCTTGGAGAAGAGAAGGATATCATCAATGTAGATGAGGGCTTGCTTCTGGATTGGGGCACAAATGTTCATCATTGCTTTCTGAAAGAGGGATGGAGCAACCTTGAGACCAAAAGGCATAACATTCCACTGGAAGTGAGATCCAGGAATACAAAATCCGATTTTGGGGCGATCCTCTGGATGAATGCCTAGCTGCTAAAATCCTACCTTAAGATCAAATTTGCTGAAAATTCTAGCATGTGCTAGCTAGAGCATAAGAGCTGGTCTTGTAGGAAGAGAGAACTTATAATCAGCTAAGAATGCATTGAGAGGCTGGTAATTAATGACAAGTCTGAGTTTTCCACGGATGTATTCAGCACACTTATTAACATAGAAAGCTTTACATGCCCTTGGGGATGAAGTTGGTGCAATGAGGCCTTGGGCTTGGAGGAGGCTGACTTCTTCTTGGGTAAGTGCAAGATATTCTAGATTCATTCCTGCATGACTAACCTTGGTGGGATTAGTATCTTCATTTTTTTTGAAGGGAAGCTTAATAAAGAACTGGGGATTCTGCCATAATGGATGGTCACACTTAGTAAGGAACTCAGTGTGAGAATCAGCACAGCATTGGGAGATCAACTGTTGTTTGATATCTGCAAAAGGAACAGTTAGAAAAATGTTGGGGATAGTAGTCCAAGGGAGGAAATGCTTTTTATATGTTAGACCTTGGGCACTCCATTGGAGAGATGGAAATTTACAGAGGAGGTCGAATCCAATGAGAGCATCACGGCCAGGGAGGGAAGATCCTAAAACCTGATGGCGAACTGTCAAGGTAGGGAAGATCTTGAAGGTAATTGGAGATTTGGAAATAAGGTCCACAGCAGAAGTTTTACAATCTGTGGTAGTTAAATATTGCTTATGGGGTTTCCAACAACTGGGGTGTAACACATGTGGGGCTAAAATGGTCATGGTAGCTCCTATGTTAAAGCATCCTATGATCTTGATTGGTCGGTCCCAAGTTGAAGGGATAATATACAGTGGGGCTAATGGAAGAAGGACTCTAGTTACTGGAAGGGCCAGAAGGGGTGTGAAAGGAGGGGAGAGTGGGTAGACGGGGTCTAATCCATCAGACTCAGAGGTAAAATCGGATTCATCATCCAAAAAATATTCTTCTTCCACAGCAAAAAGGAGATCCGAGGGATCATATTCACCCTACTCTTGTGACCCCTCCTGTCCTAGATCATCATCTGATTGCCTATAGTCCTTTCTTCTCCATTATTTTTTTTTTTTTTTTTTGGTTGAAACTTTCTTCTCCATTATTGGCACCTCTAATGTTGACCTCTTCCCTCATCGTGATGACACAGATGCTACTAGAGAAAGTTGGCATCGGTTCATGCTTACCATATGCACCGAAAACCAGGTAGACCTCGCCACCATACTGCCCATCCTCATCAATACCACTCACACGGCTTGGGATGTCAATTCCACCCATCTCCATCATCCTGTCATCCACCATATTACGATGCACCATGCAGAGCACGAAGTTGATGCTTATCTCCAGGACCGACTAATTTCCTCTGACTCGGATTAGTCCCACCAGCTTTCCTACTCACCTTAGGAGTGTAATGTCTTCTTGTCTTATTGTAATATTTGTTTCAAGACTTTTGAGTCTGTACTATTTGTTTTAAGACTTTTGAGTCTGTACTATTTGCTTTAAGACTTTTGAGTCTATACTATTTGCTTTAAGACTTTTGAGTCACAAAAGTAAATACGTGTCTGTAAATTATTCGCTTTGTGTGGTTTGTATGTCCAGATTTCAGAATCTATTAAGTCCGCAAACACTTATAAATAGTGGATGGATCCCTTGTAAAAATCAGGTTATACGTAGTCTCCAGAAGTTAATGATATTTGCTCATTGCTCTTTTGATCTCTTTGCTCTTTGCCTTGGTTAATGACGACGCCAAGAAAATCAATGCTTGAGATACCTATTTCCATTTTCTGTGTAGAGAGCATGATTCCATGCTGGATGGTGAGATCAAAAAATTGGGAGAGAAGTTGCTGGTGCTCTGCTTCTATCTTGGAGAAGAGAAGGATATCATCAATGTAGATGATGGCTTGCTTTTGGATTGGGGCATAAATGTTCATCATTGCTTTCTGAAAGAGGGATGGAGCAACCTTGAGACAAAAAGGCATAACATTCCACTAGAAGTGAGATCCAGGAATACAAAATCCGGTTTTGGGGCAATCCTTTGGATGAATGCCTAGCTGCCACAATCCAGCCTTAAGATCAAATTTGCTGAAAATTCTAGCATGTGCTAGCTGGAGCATAAGAGCTAGTCTTGTAGGAAGAGGGAACTTATCATCAGCTAAGAATGCATTGAGAAGCTGGTAATTAATGACAAGTCTGAGTTTTCCTCGGGTTTGTTCAGCAGGCTTATTAACATAGAAAGCTTCACAAGCCCATGGGGATGAAGTTGGGGCAATGAGGCCTTGGGCTTGGAGGAGACTGACTTCTTCTTGGGCAAGTGCAAGATGTTCAAGATTCATTCCTGCATGACTGGCTTTGATGAGATTAGCATCTTCATTTTTTTTTAAGGGAAGCTTAATGAAGAACTCGGGATTCTGCCATAATGGATGGTCACACTTAGTAAGGAACTCAGTGTGAGAATCAGCACAGTATTGGGAGATCAACTATTGTTTGATATCTGCAAAAGAAAAAGTTAGAAAAAGGTTGGGGACAGTAGTCCAGGGGAGGAAATGTTTTTTATATGTTAGACCTCGGGCACTCTATTGGAGAGATAGAAATTTATAGAGGAGGTCGAATCCAATAAGAGCATCACGGCCAGGGTGGGAAGATCCTAAAACCTGATGGCGAACTGTCAAGGTAGGGAAGATCTTGAAGGTAATTGGAGATTTGGAAATAAGGTCCACAGCAAAAGTTTTACCATCTACGACAGTAAAATATTGCTTATGGGATTTCCAACAACTGGGGGGTAACACATGTGGGGCTAAAATGGTCATGGTAGCTTCTGTGTCAAAGCATCCTATGATCTTGACTGGTCTGTCCCAAGTTGAAGGGACAATATACAGTGGGGCTAATGGAAGAAGGACTCTGGTTGCTGGAAGAGCCAGAAGGGGTGTGAAAGGAGGGGAGAGTGGGTAGACGGGGTCTAATCTGTCGGACTCAGAGGTAAAATCGGATTCATCATCCAAAAAATATTCTTCTTCCATAGCAAAAAGGAGATCCGGGGAGAATTCATCATCGATGGAGTAAAGAGACTCCACATCTGCATCTCTATCATCTGAAGCATTATACTAGGTGAGCATATGCATGAGTGTCGCCTTTTTTGGTTTTTCTAGGTAGTTCTTTGTAAAGTGTCCTGATTTGCCACAAGAGAAACATCTATCTGTGGTCTTGCCACGAAACTTCTTTCTCTTAAAATATATATATCGTCTGCCTTTTTGTGGCCTGGTGGATGGTCGAGAATGCTTGTGATGGTATGAGGGAGATCTGCTGATCTTATGCCTAGAATGATGAGATTTCTTCTTTGTAGGATAGGTGCAGTGCTGGTCTTTGCATTTGATTTTCAGAAAGGAGGTACCACAGGTATCCCTTAACTTTTCAGTGGACTTTTCCCATGTTTTAAAAAATTGTTGTTGGTCACACAGTCTCTGGAGGGCTGTCTAGATTTCCTGGTAGAGGCAACCAAGAGAAATCTGGTGCAATTGAAATCCCTGATTGTGGAGATTCTTAAATGCATCTTTTCCCAAGGGTTCTGGGAAAGAGTTGAGGAATACTTGCTTCATATTGACATCATCCATTCCGCCAAGAATGTAGAAGCGATCCATCATTCGAGTGAAATGTCTTTCAAGGTCTGTTTTTTGGAAGGAACAACATTTTATCTGGAAGTATTCTTCTCTGGGTTTGACTCTGTTGCATTCTAGAGGGCCAATGAATTCGTTATATAGTTGAAGAACAAATTCATCAACACTAAGTTGGACCCATTGTAATTGACGGTATGGACCTAAGGACATGTACCATTCTTGGAGGGTACCATGGGTACGGGCAAAGAACTTGGTAATGGCTGCCCGTGGGGTCATGCCTTCTTGGAGGAGTTTAGCAGTAAGCCAGGCATGAAATTCTGAAATCTTTTGAGGCCACCTGTGTAACGGGGCACCATCAAAAGTGAAAAGTTGCTTTGGATCCTGGTTCTGGTAGGGATGGGAACCTGGGATAGGAATCTGAGGGGCTAGAGGATGGTTTTCATCTTCTTCAGAGAGAACTTCAGTAGGTTGAGTGGGATCATCTTTGTCCTGCTGGTCACCATGCTGTGAGACAAAAATTGAGGGCAAGTCATATTCGGAATCAAAAGACTGAGATACGACTGTACTGGGTTCGTCTGGTGCCTGGAAGGAAAGAACAGGGATCTTTGGTGGAAAAGAGGTGGTGTAGAGCTGCTTTAGGACGGTGCTCAAAGAATTTTGGTGTTGAGTATGGAGTAATGGAGAACAAGCAGGTGGGATGGATGGTGATTTGGTTGCGGGAACATAGGGTCCCAAAGCCGGAGGAGATGGTCTAGGGTGAATTGGTTGAAAAGTGGGTTGGGAATAAGACTGATATGATTGATGCGGGTACAGAGGCTGATATGATTCTAAAGGTCCTTAAGGTAAGGAAGAAGGTTGAGATCCTGATCTTGAGGAGCATGATGATCTTGGTGTCTTTCGCTGGCCAAGTCTTCTCTGTTCCTGTTGAAGTTCCTTGAACATTTCTATCGGGAAACTACGGTGCCTCAGAGAAGCAGCATACTCAATGATAGGAGGAAGTTCTGGATAATAATCTTTAGACGGCTGTAAGGGGGCCTGTGCCCAACTGAGCTGGTCTTTAAGCCTCTTCTTTTCTCTTTCTCTTGAAGAGATGAGACTGGATGCATAAGCTATATCCTTCACTGTTGTAGCTATATGCATCAGTTCCTAGTGTTACACTTTAATCTTGCCTTCCAAATAAGCAACATCCAGTTCTTGTTTCAGGAGAGCCAAAGAGGTGTGATCTTGGGATGCTGCAATCTTCTTAAGGTATTGGTTCTAGACTATTGCATTTTCTGCTTGCCAGTTAAGCTGAGCTTCAACCGAGGATTTGCTAAGCTAATGTCCATGTTGATCAACTGTGTTAGGTGGGGTAATCTTCCACCTGTGTTTGCGCTGGTTTTGGTCCTCGTAATCAGCAGTAGGAGGGAAATTTATGCTGATGGAGGCTAAGCCTGAGCCTCCTCCACTTCCTAGCGTATAATAAGGAATTCCTAGAGCCATTGGGGCTGGCGGAACTAGATACCGGAGGAACCTTTGGAGAACAACATCCTAATGGGCACAGTTTACTGGAACCATACTCAACAATGAACTGATATCTGCCAGGGTCGTCACCTAGAGGGCCAACATTCGGGCATCCATTTTGGTAACGGAGCCACAAACGATCTATAGTTTTCTTTTTGGTCGTATGGCAGCGACGACGGGGAGTGTCATCTTCATTATCTGGATGGCAGCAGTCTGGGTAGTCACAGATATCGAACCATTTGTGTCCAGTCAAGCTTTGAAATCTATAAATAGGGTTGCCCTGTGCATCAAAAGCATTGATGGGAACACCAGCAAGGCGATCCGGGAGTTCTGTAGAGAACAAGGGAAGCAACAGACCCTTGTCAGTTGGTTTGGGGAAGCTGACCTGTGTGCAACCACCTTCAAGCCATTTATAAGTGGGATTTGTGGATTGGAGGAGAGGAGCAATGTCCTCTTCATGAGTAGATTCATAGGCTGTGATCCATGAGTCAGGAATCAGCCTAGCAAGGTTAGATCGGCTCATCTACCAGGGGACGTGGGTCACAGTCGGCATCTGCTCAGAATCAATTTGTAAGAACAGAGTAGAATCATTGCTGGAGTGACCAGTATGTAGATCAAATGCATGATTCTATAGGCGGTAGCAGATCTTGTTGTGCAAGGTTGCAACAATGGAAGAGACAACCTGAGGTGCTCCACTGATGTGGACGAGGAGCTTGAGGGCTATTGAAAGATTGGGATCTTTCAGGGAGATGTTGTAGTTTGGGTACAACGTGTAGAAGACTGTACCATCATGTAAAGTGGTCTGAACATTTGTGATTGTAGCATGTTGATATAGCCTGAATCTGGTATCTAGAAGATCCGGTTTCATAATCATTAGCAGGCCTTTACGTCCATGTAAGGTGAGGGCCATCTTGACCGCACCGAGAAGGAGATGAGTGTAACCCAAATTTAGCCATTGGCAGATAAGATCAGGAGGGAACTCAATCGAAAAATACTGTTCTTTGCCTGAAGTATCGACCTGATTTTGGGAGAAAGGAGAAACCTGGACATATTCTTTTAAGCCAGGGGACTTCTTAGGGGAAAGAAGAGTCCGTACCTTCTTAGTGAAGGACAAGGAATCTTTAGGGAAAACATCATACTGGTTGAGAATAGGGAAATTGGTCAGGTGAATCTGCTGGTCAGCAAGGGTATAGTTGAGTTCATACAGGTTATCAACCTTGGATGCATGGGATTGGGGAAAAGTAACAGAGGAAGAGTTGGAAGCAAGCATTCTTGAAGACGAAGTACGAGGTGGGTCAAGAGCCATAGATTGTATGAAGGGTTGCACTTACTTAAAAAGGATGCACACTCTGTTCGGATGGTGAAACAATGAGTTATTAAAAATAACTACCTTATCTGTCAAAAATCGGAGTAGAAGCACACAGAAGGTATTCCGAGCAAATAATAGGGATTAAAATGGCCATCCTGCCTGAATCCCACACCGTGCTCAAGGACTCTTATCTGAGTAACATGTTCTAAGAGTTCCTTTTTCACTTGCTAGGGGAGGCTCTGCTTCTCTTTTGGGTGGTGGTACTTATGAGTTAATCTTTCTTTGGCTTGGCCTAATTATGCTCTAGAGTCTCCATTTTAACGGATCTTCTCCATCATAACCGGCTGAGTCTAAGTGTCTACACATTTCAGAGTGTTTGTACTCAGATAAGAGTCCTTGAGCATGGTGTGGGATTCAGGCAGGATGGCCGTTTTAATCCCTGTTATTTGCTCGGAATGCCTTCTGTGTACTTTTACTCCAATTTTTGACAGACAAGGTAGTTATTTTTAATAACTCATTGTTTCACCATTCGGACAGAGTGTGCATCCTTTTAAGTAAGTGAAACCCTTCATACAATCTATGGCTCTTGACCCACCTCGTACTTCGTCTTTAAGAATGCTTGCTACCAACTCTTCCTCTGATACTTTTCCCCAATCCCATGCATCCAAGGTGGATTACCTGTATGAACTCAGCTATACCCCTGCTGACCAGTAGATTCACCCGACCAATTTCCCACTCAAAAGTCTTAAAGCAAATAGTATAGACTCAAAAATCTTAAAGCAAATAGTACAGACTCAAAAGTCTTAAAACAAATAGTACAATAAGACAACCTTTTTCTAACTGTTCCTTTTGCAGATATCAAACAACAGTTAATTCTCCCAATGCTGTGCTGATTCTCACACTGAGTTCCTTTCGGACTCTTCTTTCCCCTAAGAAGTCCCCTGGCTTTAAAGAATATGTCCAGGCTTCTCCTTTCTCCCAAAATCAGGTCAATGCTTCAGGCAAAGAACAATATTTTTTGATTGAGTTCCCTCTGGATCTTATCCGCCAATGGCTAAATTTGGGTTACACTCATCTCCATCTCGGTGTGGTTAAGATGACCCTCACCTTACATGGACACAAAGGCCTGCCAATGATTATGAAACTAGATCTTCTAGATACCAGATTTAGGCTATATCAACATACTACAATCACAAATGTTCAGACCACTTTACATGATGGTACGGTCTTCTATACATTGTACCCAAACTACAACATCTCCCTGAAAGATCCCAATTTTCCAACAACCCTCAAGTTCCTCGTCCACATCAATGGAGCACCTCAGGTTGCCTCTTCCATTGTTACAACCTTGCACTACCAGATCTGCTACCGTGCACTACCAGATCTGCTACCGCCTGCAGAATTATGCATTTGATCTACATACTGGTCACTCCAGCAATGATTCTACTCTGTTCTTACAAATTGATTCTGAGCGGACACCGACTGTGACCCACGTCCCCCGGTAGATGAGCCTATCTGACCTTGCTAGGCTGATTCTTGACTCATGGATCACAGCCTATGAATCTACTCATGAAGCGGACACTACTCCTCTCCTCCAATCCACAGATCTCACTTACAAACGGCTTGAAGGTGGTCGCACACAGGTCAGCTTCCCCAAACCAACTGACATGGGTCCGTTGCTTCCCTTGTTCTCTACAGAACTCCCGGATCGCCTTGCTGGTGTGCCCATCAATGCTTTTGATGCACAGGGCAACCCTATTTATAGATTTCAAAGCTCGACCAGACACAAATGGTTTGATATCTGTGACTGCCTAGACTGCTGTCATCCAGATAATGAAGATGACACTCCCCGTTGTCGCCGCCCTAAGGCCAAAAAGAAAACTGTAGATCCATTCTGGCTCCATTACCAAATTGGATGCCCGAATGTTGGCCCTCTTGGTGATGACCCTGGCAGATGCCAATTCATTGTTGAGTATGGTTCTAGTAAATCGTGCTCGTTAGGATGTTGTTCTTCAAAGGTTCCTCCGGTATCTCCAACCCCAGCCTAGTGCTGGTCACCCCCGGATCCTCTAGTTCCACCAGCCCCAACGGCTCCAACAATTCCTTACTATATGCTAGGAAGTGGAGGAGGCTCGGGCTCAGCCTCCATCAGCACAAATTTCCCTCCTGCTGCTGATTACGAGGACTAAAACCAGTGCAAACACAGGTGGCCTCAAAAGATTTCAGAATTTCATGCTTGGCTTACTGCTGAACTCCTTCAAGAAGGAATGACCCCACGGGTAGCCGTTACCAAGTTCTTAGCCCACACCCATGGTACTCTCCGAGAATGGTACATGCCCTTAGGTCCATACCGTCAATTACAATGGGTCCAGCTTAGTGTTGATGAATTAGTTCTTCAACTGTATAACGAATTCATTGGCCCTATAGAATGCAACAGAGTCAAAGCTAGAGAAGAATACTTCTAGATGAAATGTTGTTCCTTCCAAAAAACAAACCTTGAAAGACATTTCACTCGAATGATGGATCGCTTCTACATTCTTGGCGGAGTGGATGATGTCAATATGAAGCAAGTATTCCTCAACTCTTTCCCAGAACGCTTGGGAAAAGATGCATTCAAGAATCTCCACAATCAGGGATTTCAATTGCACCAGATTTCTCTTCGTCGCCTCTACCAGGAAATCAAGACAGCCCTCCAGAGACTGTGTGACCAACAGTAATTTTTCAAAACATGGGAAAAGACCACTGAAAAGTTAAGGGATACCTATGGTACCTCCTTTCTAAAAATCAAATGTAAAGATCAACACTGCACCTGTCCTACAAAGAAGAGATCTCATCATTCTAGGCATAAGATTAATAGATCTCCCTCATACCATTACAAGCACTCTCGACCATCCACCAGGCCACAAAAAGGCAGACGATACAAATATTTTAAGAGAAAGAAGTTTAGTGGCAAGACCACAGACAGATGTTTCTCTTGTGGCAAATCAGGACACTTTGCAAAGAACTGCCCAGATAAACAGAAAAAGGCCAAACTCATGCATATGCTCACCCAGTATAATGCTTCAGATGACAGAGATGCAGATGTGGATCGAGTCTCTTTACTCCATCGATGATGAATTCTCCCCGGATCTCCTTTTTGCTGTGGAAGAAGAATATTTTTCGGATGATGAATCCAATTTTACCTCTGAGTCTGACGGATTAGACCCCATCTACCCACTCTCCCTTCCTTTCACACCCCTTCTGGCCCTTCCAACAACCAGAGTCCTTCTTCCATTAGCCCCAATTTATATTGTCCCTTTAACTTGGGACCGACCAGTCAAGATCATAGGATACTTTGACACAGGAGCTACCTTGACCATTTTAGCCCCACACATGTTATCCCCCAGTTGTTGGAAATCCCATAAGAAATATTTTACTACCGCAGATGGTAAAACTTTTGTTGTGGACCTTATTTCCAAATCTCCAGTAACCGTTAAGATCTTCCCTACCTTGACAGTTCGCCATCAGATTTTAGGATCTTCCCTCCCTGGCCGTGATGCTCTTATTGGATTCGACCTCCTCTGTAAATTTCCATCTCTCCAATGGAGTGCTTGAGATCTAACATATAAAATGCATTTTCTCCCCTGGACTACTATCCCCAGCCTTTTTCTAACTGTTCCTTTTGTAGATATCAAACAACAGTTGATCTCCCAATGCTGTGCTGATTCTCACACTGAGTTCCTTACTAAGTGTGACCATCCATTATGGCAGAATCCCCAGTTCTTCATTAAGCTTCCCTTAAAAAAAAAATGAAGATGCTAATCCCACCAAAGCCAGTCATGCAGGAATGAATCCAGAACATCTTGCACTTGCCCAAGAAGAAGTCAGTCTCCTCCAAGCCCAAGGTCTCATTGCACCAACTTCATCCCCATGGGCATGTGAAGCTTTCTATGTTAATAAGCATGCTAAACAAACCCAAGAAAAACTCAGACTTGTCATTAATTACCAGCCTCTCAATGCATTCTTAGCTGATGATAAGTTCCCTCTTCCTACAAGACCAGCTCTTATGCTCCAGCTAGCACATGCTAGAATTTTTAGCAAATTTGATCTTAAGGCAGGATTTTAGCAGCTAGGCATTCATCTAGAGGATCACCCCAAAACCGGATTTTGTATTCCTGGATCTCACTTCTAGTGGAATGTTATGCCTTTTGGTCTCAAGGTTGCTCCATCCCTCTTTCAGAAAGCAATGATGAACATTTATGCCCTAATCCAGAAGCAAGCCCTCATCTAAATTGATGATATCCTTCTCTTCTCCAAGACAGAAGCAGAGCACCAGCAATTTCTCTCCCAGTTTTTTGATCTCACCATCCAGCATGGAATCATGCTCTCTGCAAAGAAAATGGAAATAGGTATCTCAAGCATTGATTTCCTATGCGTCGTCATTAACCAAGGCAAATATGAACTTCAACCCCACATTGGTAAATCCCTCCTATGACTGAGTTCATCCCCCAGTAAACTCAGTTCACTGGATCCTTGAACAAACTCCTCAAGACAAATCCTCCTCCATGGTCAAACGATCACACCCAGGCTGTGCAGACCCTCAAACACATTGCCCAATAGCTCCCTTCTCTTCAGATCCCTTCTGACGGTCTATGGATCTTACAGACTGATGCTAGTGATGACCAATGGGCTGCAGTTTTACTTGAAGAACTTCCCAATGGAACTCGTAAAGTTTGCGAATGTCGAAGTTCCCAATTTAAGCCTACTGAGCAACATTATCACTCCACTTTTAAAGAAATTTTGGGAGTCCGATGTGGTATGAAAAAGTTCCAATTTTATCTCATCGGCCACACATTCCAAGTAGAAATGGATATGTCCTCTTTCCCTCGTATGCTCCAGTTCAAGCAAAAGGTTCTTCCTGAACCTCAGCTCTTAAAATGGGCAGATTGGTTTTCTCAATGGTCTTTCAGAGTCAAGCACATCAAAGGAAAGGAGAATATTCTTACAGATTTCCTTTCACGAACCAAGGTTCCTATCCACACCTCTATCCCTGTTTTATGTATGCCCCTTTGGCCATCATCCAGACCTTCATCCTCTAGGTCAAATCCCCATGACCCCTGCCCTTCTCAGCCACCTCCTGTAACAAACCTTACGGCTCTCTTGCCCACTCTTCCCCCTGAAATTTATTATGATATCTCAGGAAGAGCCATGTTCACTTACAGCACTCAGACTTACCAGTCCCTCATTGCAGTCTTAGTCCATAAGTATGGTCTTACCTATAATTGGCAAGTCTGTCACCAAGACTATCCTTAACCCCATTCACAATCACCCACTTTTTTAGCTTTGAAAAGGAATTTGTAGTTTTCTTCTGGCACCTTTTAGTTGTTCATAAGATAACCATGAATTTCTTTGTTCATGCCCTTCTTCACTATCTTTGGCAGACCTCTACCATTTTCCATGCCCCAGCCAGAACAAACATTCATTTCCGTCTAGCAGTCCCATCTCATTTTGCCAGATTCCTCAGACTATTTGCACATATCCCCCACTGGATTGATCTCCTATCCCGTTTACCCCATGACCAGTTCTATGTCTCAATCCTTTTCCATCGACCAATAGATCATATTCACCCTGCTCTTGTGACCCCTCTTATCCTAGATCATCATCTGATTGCCTATAGTCCTTTCTTCTCCATTATTGGCACCTTTGATGTTGACCTCTTCCCTCATCCTGATGACACAGATGCAACTAGAGAAAGTTGGCATCGGTTCATGCTTACTATGTGCACCGAAAACTAGGTAGACCCCGCCACCATACTGCCCATCCTCATCAATACCACTCACACGGCATGGGATGTTAATTCCACCCATCTCCATCATCCTATCATCCACCATATTATGATGCACCATGCAGAGCACGAAGTTGATGCTTATCTCCAGAACCAACTAATTTCCTCTGACTCAGATTAGTCCCCCCGGCTGTCCTACTCGCCTTAGGAGTGTGATGTCTTCTTGTCTTATTGTACTATTTGCTTTAAGACTTTTGAGTCTGTACTATTTGCTTTAAGACTTTTGAGTCACAAAAGTCAGTACGTGTCTGTAAATTGTTTGCTTTGTGTGGTTTGTATGTTCGGATTTCAGAATCTGTTAAGTCTGCAAACGCTTATAAATAGCGGACGGATCCCTGTAAAAATCAGGTAGTAAGGAGCGTAGTCTCCAGATGTTAATGATATTTGCTTGATCTCTTTGGTCTTTTGATCTCTTTGCTCTATTTGCTTAATCTCTTTGCTCTTTTGATCTCTTTGCTCTATTTGCTTGATCTCTTTACTCTTTTGATCTCTTTGGTTGGACAATAATGGTATCAATTGTAGGTATAACAATGAGTGTTAGGCCCAACCAGTTGAGATGCTACCATAGACTAGGAAGCTTGGGAGGCTGGTTTGCCTCCAGCCTCCTAAACTTCAACGGAGTCGGACTTAGATAAGGTCCCCTAGGAACTTTGCAAAGTCTTCTGAAATCCTGAGACACCATCGGTCTCTTTCCCATGCTTTGCTGGGCAACATAATTATCCCGCAGTCGATTCTCCACCAATTTGGCCAATTGAACGACCGCGGCATATGTGTGTAGCCGGTGTGCTACAAGTACTAACCCTAGTCCCTTCTCATGTTTGCCGTGAACTGTTGTTGCTGCTGCTGCATTTCCTGCATCATGCAACACATGATGGCGGCGTTGTCTTGTGTAGTAACGATAAGTGGTGCAATAGGAATGGTAGATTCTTATGAGTAGTGGTGCCCTCTTCTACTAAGGCCTTCCAAATTCTACAAAGTAATGCTCAAACAAAGAATAAAAGTTTTCAAAGAATAGTCGGTTAAATTGAAGAAAAATATTTTTGTTCTTCGGATGAACAAATGCACAAATGGGGAGAGTGAGAGTTGAAGAATAGCACCTAAAATTATTTCTAAAGTGTATTGGACGTCCTCTATATATATAGGACTGATGTCCTTGGAAAAAAATATTCAAGGAATTCCAAAAGATGTATCTCTCAAAGAGAAAAGACATAGAATACTAAAGCTTTATGGATGCAAGCAACGCCATATCACCAATGTCAATAGTGCAAGTCCTCGTTCAACATTGAGCAGAGAATAGTATATGTTAAAAAGGTCCCTAACAAATTCCGACTCATAATGCATTATATTCAACATTTAACGATCAAAAAATGACCACAGGAAAACGACTATCGACGATGAAAAACCCTTATCCACGACCTTGCCTCCCCATGGATTGCTAGGTGCATATGAAAAAAATTCTTGAGCATAATGAGTTTTCTTTCCATGGAACATATCCTTGTAAATGCCTATTTTAATATAGAGAAAATTACTTGGACACCCCCTGTATTATGGCCTAATTATTTATTCTCCCCAAATTTTCAAACAATTACTTGAACACCCCCTACAGTTTACCATTTCTTTCAAGTAGCCCTAGCCGTTAGTCAGTCACCGTTACTATGGGTTAAATATTTTGTAAATACCTAAACTACCCTTAAGATGTAGTGAAGTGACATATTTACCCCCTTATCCTCCTCCTCCCATAACCAAAAAAAAAACTAGCAGCCATGGCTTCTGTTTCAAAAACCATGAAGGCATCCTTGAAGATTAAGGCCGAAAGGTGGAATCAGAATCAAAGAGAACAAGAGCATAATCCTAAACGACAACAGATTTACCTCTAAGAGGTTTTGGATTTTGATTGTAGAGCATACCTCTAAGAACTCATCAAGATGCTTGTAAGGCTCCTCATTAGCAAGTCCATAATAGGATGGTAACATCTGTATGATGCTGGACTTGATCTCATATTGAGCGGCCTCAACAACAAGCAACTGAATACAAGATGCAGGGGTATAGACAGTTGGAGTGAAGTGCTCACTCAGTGGCCTTCCTGGCTGATTTCCGTCACCCATGTTATTATTATTATCCTTATCCCTAGGTCTAGCCATAGATCGCTCTATTTCTAGGTCAATGGCAGTCAGGTTGGGGTGCAAAGAACATCGACTATGCATAAAACACCACACAGGTTGAACGTGCTAATTAAACAAAAATTAAAACTAGAAATTAAAACGTGATAACTAAATAAAAAAAACTTTATAAAATGAAAATCAGAACTAAAAAGTAAAAAAATAACTAATTTAAAAACTAACGAAACTACTTACCTGGTGTTGGCGGTTGCGCAATTCCATGTGCTGCCCCCGATGAACAGTTACACATGATTTTAAGGGGCTGGGGGAATTAAAATTAAGCCTAAACGCCCAATCTAATGCTGGAATTAAAAAAAAAAATTACATAAAATAACCCTAATTACATAAAGTCTCGGAATTAGAAGTAAACCAAATGGACAGCTTGTCCTACGCGATATACTCGGCTTCCTGCACAAACAAAGAGAATGTTAGGTATACTAAAATTAAACTAATAAAGAGATTAAAAATAAAAATAAAAATTCTGCAATTATAAAATTAAAACTAAAACAAAGTAACACAAAACAACTAAATCAATCTTAACAACCGTGCTTCAGCTCCCCGACAACGGCGCCAAAATTTGATCGTATCGTTAACCGGTCAAAAATAAAACCCTAAATTAATCTAGCAAGTAGCAAGTAAGGGGTCAGTCGATCTACAGGGAACTAGAAGGCTAAATTACTAAGATGATTAGATGAAAGTGATGAAAATTAAATTACAATAAATCTGATTTTTAAACTAAGAACAAAAGAAACGAATCTAAGCTAACAACGATATGCAAATACGGGAGAAGACTATCTTTAGGGCTCAAATCCCCAATGGGTAGCTATTCAATTCGGTTGCATACTTTGGTTTATTATAACCACAAGCCTAATAATACCACAGAATGTAGAGTTCCTCCTAGGTATGGACTATCTTGACGAGTACCATCGTCCTTCGCTTATAGGGCTTGGCACGTTTAGTTCATTCAGCTATAATCCATCATCGGTACAACCACATAAGAACAAAATACCATTGCTTGAATGAAAAATAATGAATCATAGAAACAGAATTTTCCAACTAAATACATCGATTAAAATCATCCAAACAGGGATGGGGTCTCAACATCAAGCAATCAAGAATGTAAACCAGAATTTTCAATAGCAAACACCATTAGGTCATCTACACCTAAAGACAGAGGGAACTTAGCCAACCATGGTGCTAAGAAACAAAGGGCTACAATGGCGACGATGATCTATGGCGATGAAGTTGCTGGAACGGTGATCCTCCTCCCCTTACGGAACCCAAAATCCAAAACAAAAACAAAAAAAAGAAAGAGGAGAATAGAGAAAGAAGAAGAGAAAGAGAGAACACGATTTATGGCATGGAATGGAACCCCCTAATCTGTCCGTCTGGTTTTTACAGTTATTGTTTTAAAAATAAATTTAATAATAAAAAATAAAAAAAAAAAGAAAGCATGAGAGATAGAGAGAACGAGGGAGATGAGAATCCGTGAGGGATTTAGAGAGTTAGAGAGGAGTTAGGAGATTATATCTTTGTGAAGAAATGGGAAAGAGATTAGGGGACAGCATGTGTGAGAGAGGGAAGAGGTAGTGGAGAGGAATTAGAAGATTGGAGAGATGGGAAGAGAGGTAGAGATATAGAGTCCGTGAGGGAGATGGGGATTAGGAAAGTGAGATGGGAAGCATATGGGATTAGAAATTAGATGTGGGAAGGTGAGGTGGCATATCAATCTCCCTTCTCACTTCTTCTTTGTGCTCTCAGTGGTTTCATATCTGAAATTCTAAACTCCTCTTTGAATCCATCCGTTTCCCTGAATAGGAAGAGGTCATATGGGTTTTAAAAATAAAACAACCTAAAAAGATAGAATAGGTTTTGGTTTAGGAAACTAGAAAGAGAGAGAGAGAGATACGTGAGAGATGGGGATATCTAATGGGATGGCTTAGAAAAAGATAAAAAGGAAGATAGAATAGGCTTTGGATTTTGAAACTAAAAGGGAGAGAGAGAGGTTTCCATGAGAGAAATTAGAAATTAGGTTTTCTTTCTTCTCTTTCCAACTTTGCCGTAATCCATTTTTTGGCCATAATCCCTCCTTCCTTGAACTGAATTGACTCGACCCAAGAATTAAATGTTAACCATTTAATTTTACTGATGCAATGAGTCCAATATCGATATTTCTTGAGAAATCTCTTCTTTGCCAAATTATGATAATGCCCTTGGGTCTTCAATGAAACATCTAATACAAGAGGTCTTCATTGGGCCGGGCTTGTGTAGCATTGAACTCCTCCAACTTGGTTTTCTCAATTTAGGCTCTGAAAATGCACTTTTTCTCCATTTCTTCCAATATGCCAAAAATACCCTTGTACCCTGAAAAAGACAGAAAATACCCGAATAGCTCCATTCTAAGCAGATAAAGTGTAGAATTAAATGGGATAATTTTACACATAAATGTGCTCATCAGCATCATCCATGGTCCTAAGGAGAACGTCAAAGTAGCGTCATTGGGTATCTTTTTCATGACATCGTCTCAGGTAATAAGGGTATTATGGGATTAATATAATCCATGTGGCTCACACATTGATGAAGCAGGGATCCATTCGGTCACTCTCACAATCGATCGATATAAGCACATGCAGTATGATGTGCATGCTATGGCGTAACTCCCACTAGGGTGGGCATGTCACTCACAATAATAAACGCCATACAGATCTTAATCTAGTCGCTACTCTAAGTGCCTAACCTGAGTCTCTAGCACAGTCACCCTCATGGTTTCTACCTAGAACCTCACATCTGGCTTTTAACAGGCTACTTAGAAGTGTGGTATCTTCCAAGTTGGACCAAGTAAAGGTCTCATCTTAGCTCTAACTAGGGCATCATAGAGCACACATGCTCATGGGCTCATCTCGCTCGCTACACCCCAGCGCTGAGGCGAATCACCCATGTGAGTGGGTTGATTCTAAGCCTGGTGACATCTTTACAAACAATGAATGTATACACACAAGATTACTCAAACAAATATATGCTCATCAATAAATGTAAGAGAAATACAGATAAATGTCCATCACAAGCAAAGTGTTCTCAAAGAAAATACATATCAGATCTGCCTGAGTCCCAAGTTCCTAACGTGAACTAGGAAAACATCTCTGGCATTGGGCTTAGTCAATGGATCAGCCAACATATTGCCAGTGGAGATATGCTATAGAACTACTTCACCTCGCGCTATCATGTCTCGAATGTAGTGATACCATATGTCAATGTGCTTGGCTCTACCATGGAACTTGGGGTCCTTCGTAAATGCAAGCACTGCCGTGCTATCACAGTGTATAAGCACAGCGTCGTCTGAGTGAGCAGAAATGCTAAGCCTTTGCAAGAACCTCCTGAGCCAAACAGCCTCATGTACTGCTGTCGAACATGCGACGTACTCCGACTCCATCATGAACAGGGCGATGCAGGTCTGTTTCTTACTACTTCAAGTGACAGCCCCACCTCCCAGGACAAACACATACCCCGAAGTGGACTTGCACTCGTCTCTATCACTAGCCCAATCAGCATCACTGTAGCCTCTCAGTCTCAAGTCTGAACCACTAAAGGTGAGCGAGAGGTCTGCAGCGCCACGTAGGTATCGAAGTATCCTCTTTATTGCCTGCCAATGAGCTGGCCCTGGGTTACTCTGGTAATGGCTCACCATGCCAACGGCAAAGCAACTATCTGGGCGTGCACATCATCGCATACATCAGACTACCTACTGCCACTGCATAGGGTATTTTGGACATTTGGTTTCTCTCTTCATCACTCTTAGGGCATTGGTCTAGGCTTAAAGTGCATGCCTTGTCCATTGGAGTGTCAATGGGTTTCGAGTTGCTCATATGGAATCGCTCTAGGACTTTCTTTATGTAAGTCTCTTGAGGCAAACTAAGAAGTCTCCTAGTGTGATCCCTCACAATCTTCATGCCCAACACAAAGTTAGCCTCACCCATGTCCTTAATCTCAAAAGTAAAGGACAGCCACTCTTTAGTGGCGACAATCATTTCAATGTCATTCCCAGCCAGGAAGATGTCATCAACATACAATGATAGGATAAGAAACCCTGCCTTGGACCGCTTAACATACACACAGTGGTCCTCTTCAATCATGTCAAAACCCGCAGTGGTAATGGCATGGTGAAATCTAATGTACCACTACCTGGACGATTGCTTAAGACCATAGATGGAACGTTTGAGACCGCATACTTTGTGCTCATGTCCCTTCTTCTCAAAGCTCATAGGCTGAGCCAAAAAGATCTCCTCATCCAGTTCCCCATTGAGAAAAGCAGTTTTAACGTCCATTTGGTAGAATTCCAAATCCAACTTTGCGACAATGGCTAGAATGAGGCGTATTGAGGCCATTCTCACCACAGGGGAGAATGTCTCAGCATAGTCTATACCCTCCTTTTGGGTATATCCCTTTGCCACAAGATGTGCCTTATACTTGTCAATTGATCCATCTACCTTTTGCTTGACCTTCAGGACCCATTTGTTCCCGATGGCCTTGCGCCCAGTTAGAAGATCAACTAAGTCCCAGACTTGGTTCTTGCTCATAGAACTCAACTCATCTTCCATAGCAGATTGCCACATTTCCTTAGATGGAGAAGAGAGCATCCCCTTCAATCTCAAAATGACGTCAGGGAATGTGTCCATGTGCGCTCTTTCGACAGAGGGTTCTTGACCCATGGACTGTGCGCTTTCATTAGGTAGTGCACTCCCACAGGGCTGATGATCACTCTGACCCTCTCTGGCGATCTCTTGATGAGTGTTTAATTCCTCACCCTCACTAAGAGTAGGTGAGATGCTTTCATCAGTCTCTATCTCAAAAAGATCAAGGTCTCTGCTAGCGTCACTAATGCTAGGAAAATAGGTCTTTAAAAAATCCACATCGCGAGACTCACTCTCTGTCATTCCTCCATCGTGATGTTCACCGTACATTACATAGCATTTTAAGGTATCGGAATATCTTATAAAGACACTCTTTTTAGCTCTAGGGCCAAGTTTCCCAAACTTATGGGAGGTACTATGAACATATCCTGCACATCCCCATGATCGCATATGCCCCAAAGTGGGCTTTGTGCCTATCCACAATTCATAGGGAGTGAAGGAAACTGACTGTGATGACACGCAATTAAGGATGTAGGCAACGGTCAACATACCATCCTCCCATAAAGATATTGGGAGATTGGCCTGCGCCATCATCGATCTAACCATATCTAAAAGCATCCTATTCCTCCGCTCTGCTATACCATTTTGTTATGGAGTGTGGGGAATAGTCAGCTACCTAGTCATTTATTTTTTCTCACACATCTCTTTAAATTGATCGAACAAATATATGCGTCCTTGATCAATGTGCAGAGTTTTAAACCTCTTGCCTTGCTAATTCTCAACCTCTGCCCCAAAGCGTTTAAAGCAATCTAGCACTTCGTAGCGGTGTGCGATTAGATACACATAACCATATCGCAAATAATCATTGATAAAGGTGAGAAAATAAGAAGCGCCATGACGTGCCTTCACATTCATAGGTCCGCAGATGTCCGAATGAACAAGCTCTAGGGGTCTGGGTTTCCCGTTTAGCCTTTCTAAAAGGCTTTCGGTGGGCCTAACCCGCTAAACAAGCCTCAAATGTCGGTAGGTTGACTTTAGCGAGTGAGCCAAGAAGGCCTTCTCGAGCTAACCGTCCCATCCTATCTCGACCTATGTGTCCTAGTCTAGCATGCCAAGTAACTGAAGCTGGACTAGTATTAAAATCAACTACAAATGATGAAGAGAAAACAATAGAAATTATCAAATCTAATTTAATAAAACCATTCTCAAGCCTACAATATCCAAAACTACTACCATCCAATCATATCTCAAAAGAGTCAATATAAAAAATAAATGAATATCCTAAAGTCAATAATGCAGTAACTGAAAGTAGATTATACTGGATTTCTTGTGCGTATAGCACATCATGAAGTAGCAAGATGCGCCCTGTGCGCAAGGTGAGCTGGTAGGTACCAACTCCTCAAACTGCTTCACTTGTGCCATTCCCCATATAGATACTTTGGGAGTCATCCAGAATCTTTCTACAATCTACAAACCCTCCTCGATCTCGGGTTATGTGTCTTATTGCACCTGTATCCACAATCCAATTAGATTGGGTTTGGGCAACCAAAATGTGCACATACAAAAGCACAAGAAGAGAGAGGCAGAAATGGTACCTGCTTCGCTTCAGTGCAGTCACGAGCGAAGTGCCCCATCTTCTAGCATTTGTAGCATTTGACCTTGGTGATATCTTTCTTTCCACCTCGCTTGCCACGTTGGCGCTTGGTGGTCTTACGCCCAGTTGGCGCAGCTTTCTGAGTTGGATCCTGATTCCCAGTGTTTCTCTGTCTCTTGCGCTTAGACCTTGGGCGACAAGAGAATGTGATTGGGTCGCCTCTAGGTGCTCCGCCTCTAGTTCCACATGAGCAGTAATGTCATTAAATGTCTTGATAGTATTGTTATGTGTCAGAACTATCTTCATCTGCCCCCAGGAATCAGGCAACGTCCTGATGATGGCCTATACG
Organism: Telopea speciosissima; assembly: GCF_018873765.1. Lineage (NCBI taxonomy): Eukaryota > Viridiplantae > Streptophyta > Magnoliopsida > Proteales > Proteaceae > Telopea > Telopea speciosissima. The sequence continues at coordinate 34,029,314 of NC_057917.1, read as the reverse complement.
TTCACGACCCTGAGGTGTTCAACCATAGTGTGCTTGGGGTCCTTATGGTACATCTCAAACTTCAAGGTCATGGACCTAAGTCTGGTCGTAGATGTACTGCCACAGTTGAGCCTTACCTGGTCCCATATGGACTTAGTAATCTCCCACTTCTCATACTGGTCGATAAGATCATCATGCATCGTGCTTAACATAAGAAAGCGTGCACTACGATCTCTTAAACCAATTGTCGTAAGCCTCTTTTTCTTGACGTTGATAGGTGGTAGTACCCACTTCGGGTGGGGCCATCTCAGTGGTCAAGTGTTGTAGGTAATCTTGCTCATTAAGCAAGAACATTGCCTTTCGGTGCCACATGTCATAGTTGGTGTCATCCAACTTGTTGCCTTGGTTAAGGTCGACAACAACACCTTTAGAGGCCATCACTACAATGTGCAAGGGAGGACATTTAGTATACATCAAAAAATCCACAAATTTGTTCAAGAAACCCTAATTAAAATTAATTGTACCCTTCCCCACACTGTGAGACCAAAAACTTCGCTAAGCTGGTAATCAAATCTCACAATGTGTGGGTCTGGGGACGTATAACTTTAACTGATTTCGAACAAATGTAAGAGAAAAAACAAGAATCTTCTAATCACAGTTTAATGTGCCATACACATGGGTGCGCAAGGGACTCACACAAGAGACCCAAATTTGGTACTTGCAGTGATATGCCGAGTCGGTACGGGGTTGTGATACGCAGTGCAGTAGCTCCCATTACATGGCTTCTCAAAAATATTAAAAATACAATCGGCTCTTTAAATACAAGATCCCTACTATAAACTACCGGCGAGCACTGCACTTTGTATCACTTCCAGGTATCACCTCTAGCACACATCTATCCAAAAAACACATCACTTGACAAGTACCAAATCCATCCCATGAGAAATAAAGCACATGGTTGCATGGGATGGGGTGTTTGACAATGATACCCTAATGGCAATGTCAAAGAGGTCTGTACCGCAATGGGGGGAATCACATGTTTCTTTATTAAGAAAGTGGCATTGGGCGATCTCCAATACATATGGGAAAAATATGGGACGATTTGGGGCAACACCCTATCTCTCATTTTTCTCCCATGGATCTCACAAAATGATTTCTCACTAATGGGGGTTGCACATGACATAAATAAAATACCCCAAAAAACGAGAAACCTTCCAGGGGAAATCCTCAAAATTTGTTAGGGGCCACAAGAACAAATCACTATTACAAGATATTCTTCAATAAAGAAACCACATAATTAACATATCATTGACAAACCCCAATACATGCATAACAAAATAAAGCATTTGCATATAGCTATAACTAACCAAAAACATATCACATGCATATATTTCCAAAATACAAATCATGTATGCAATCATATTTATAACAAAAATAAATCAATGCCAGTTGCTTGTGGCACATAACCGTGGCAGCCCAGCGGCACACAGCCTATGCTGCTGTGCGCGCAATTACACAAGACACAGTCAAGAGGGATCAAGGTTGGGCAGGTTATGCCTTGGCCCGACAAAACCAGAGAAAAATAACACACCTCACGAATATTATATGCTGCCAAGGGTTTTTTTTTTTTTTTTTTAAAAAAGCAATGGCCGACAAAATCTGAAACCATGTTTTTAAAAGGGGAATTATTAACATAACAAGGGTCTGCTATTTATCCAAACATAACAAGAAACCAATTACCCTCTTGGAACTACATTAGAAGTGTAATTGAAAATAAAAAATTTTTGTGGATAATTGGGTAAAATCACATTCACGGCTGAAACTTAAAAAAAACATCAGAGAAAACCAATAACTTTAACTCGATTTTATAATTAAGGGTTAAAATGTAATTGAGCACAGCCCATCTTCCCCAAAATCTATCCATCGTCTCTCTCATCTCCAACCTCACCTCCCTCTCTTGTTTCCAGCGTATTGACCGACGAATACTGCAAGGAACGTCTAGGTTGTTGGTCGGAGAATCATCTCCTTCCTTAAGATTTGAAAGTTTGAGTCTGAGTCACTGAAAACACACTGAACACAAAGAGACCGGGACTGAAAGAGAGACGGAGAAGTAAAGGACACGACTAAATAACACCTCTCTCTCTCTCGCTTGTTTTCCTACCCCACAAAAGACCAGCAGGGCGTTCTTCGTGAGCAGCAACTAAGACCCATTCCTCAAGTATCTTCCTCTATTTCTTATATAATAATCTGAAATCTAATCGTCCTCTTTGATGCCCTATCGTCTACTATGCTAGTGCGAATTTGAGTATGAATTGGTTTTATTCCTACAGAACCTAGCTTGTTACTGTTTTGGATGAAGGGCATGCCTCCATTAAGGTATATCATTGGGCTTGTACTTACAGTTTTCTCCATATATTAGACTTTTGTATTTTTTATATGCTCTTTCTTGGTTGAATTTGAAGTTTTGAGGAATTTTATAGTTCAAATTAGCATGTTTGATGCACAATAATGTACCTAGATAAGCTTTCAGGGGAGCTGTAATGGAAGAATTCTCAGCAAAGAGACAATTGTAGCAACTATAACACTCCATTGGGGAGAAAAAAAAATGCTTGTGGGTGTTGAGTATTTACAGAGAGTTATATGCTCAAAACAAAGTTCTTATCAATTTATGAAGGCATTGGTTTTCTTTCTTTATCATCTTTTCTTGGTTGTATTGTATTTCCTAAAAAAAAATAAAAAAATGGACTCAATAGTCTAGTGTTACCTGTTAATTAAATTAACTAAAGCAAAAAGTCTCCATACTAGTAATAAACCTCAATATCGAATTGCCTGCCATCAAATGATTCAAACTTACTACGAGTGCTGAAGATTTGGAACCCTTCCTCCTGATTGGACCAAATATTATACGACCATCTTTTATGGACCCACTTATGAACTTACTTTTTGAGGGGTTTGTGTGACCCCTAGTCAAGTCATAAACTATTACAATGTGTGTATCAATGGAAGTGGAGAAATTGAGGCTGAGCTTAGAACATTGTACAGAAATTTGTTGGTACATACTCATCTCAAATCAATACTTATGTTGAAATTTGATAGTTTCTATCAACTTCAGATTTGATTTGGTGACGTTTTGAACTTGCCTAGCCTAAATCCATGTTCTATGCAATTAAAAGCAGCATAATCTGTATGCCTGACTTGGTGTAGTCCAGTTTGATAGAATATTCTTTGAGGTTCCTTATCCATTTCATTGTCTTCTATTAATGATGTTCAAGTTTAAATCATTGTCCTCTATAACACTATGTGAACTGGAATACTTATGCTTTTCTAATTTGGTTTAATATGAAATTCCCTGAACTGGGGCTTATTCTAGGCCTGGCAAATCAGCAAGGAACACTGAAGCTGTGCCTAATGGAATGTGGCTGTTATGTGAAAGATATTGATATAAAGAGTGCTCTTTTGTGATTTGATTTTATCAGCAAGATGGTGTCTTCTCTTGTTTAATTTCATTCCAAGTCTTGTGCTAACAGAAATTGATGAGATCGCAGACTCGATCTCCGAAGTTCAGGTGTTCCAAACCAGTCCCTTGTTTCTTCAATCCCTCTGCAAAACTGCAACTTACTTTCTGTTCCAAACGTTGAAATCTTTCTTTGTGCACACTGCACTCTCTCAAATCTCAAGTTGAGACTCTCAACTGAAACAGAAACAGGGCGTTTTAGAACACCTGAACTTTGGAGATCAAGGATGCGATCTCATCCATTTCAGTCTAACCTTCACCTCTGTTCTTCATCCATTTCAGTGTCACCTTCACCAGTGCCCACCTTTGGAGGTGTTAGTGAAGCTTGCTGGTTTCACACGCAGGGGGTGAGACCAGTCTCCGTAGAAAATAGAGAGCTGCACTTGTGTGTTCCCTTCCTTATTTTTGGAATGAGCAAGAATCATTTTGCATCTCTCTCTCTCTCTCTCTGGCTATATTTGGAAATGAAGATCTAATAGGCTAACTGTGGATTGGATTTGTTGATGTGGAACTGAAGCATTGTTAAGTCTTTGTTAAATAGTAATGGTAAGTAGATGCTAAAATATGCCATCTTTGAATTTTAATGATAATTCCCATATTTTTTATGACTGCTCTTATTCAATCAAAAATGTTCTCATTTGCTTTCTTGTATGTTAGTCTTTAGCTCAAATAGGTAGAGAACTTTGGGATTCTCAAAAATGTTCTCATTTTTCTGTTGTTTCCAGATTGGTTCTTTAATAACTTTTACTAGTCATGCTAATGGATCCTTGCAATTGTTTGGCTTAAAGGGACAAGGTCTTACATTTTTCCCCTTGTTTTGAGAACTTGATCTTAGTAAGGATTCATATTGGAACATATTTTATTCAATTAAAATTGCTCTCATTTGCTTTCTTGTGTAAGTCTTTAGCTCAAATAGGTAGAGCACTTGGGGATTCCCTAAGAGATGGTGGTTCGAATCCATCAAGATCCGTTGATTTTTTTTTTTTTTATTTTTTTTTTGTGAATTATTGTGACATGAGTGCAAATGACAATTGTAGACATTATATAACTCAAAAGAATAGTCAAATATGTTGAAACGACCTTCCAGTGCACCTTGTGGAAAAGAAAGATAAAAATCCCCTACTACCTTTATGGCTTTTCAACTTGTCTAGCAAAAAAAAAAAAATCAATGAATAAGTTGCAAGGAGGAGCTACAAAGAGGATCCTGAAGCTGAAATCTAGAATTTTTTTTGGGGTGCATTAAATATTTGAAGATGTAGATCTTGAGTTCATATTGGCTTCATGTGTCTCTCTGCACAAGCATGCCTATGGATATGTGTGTAATTGTTTCCTTCTACGAGCAAAGTGAAGTTGCATAAAGAAAATGTATGACATTTTTTTATGTAGAATTAAAGCTTTGTGAAGGCATGTCCCCTTCAACATTAAGTTGCAAGGAGGAGTTACAAAGAGGATCCTGAAGCACTATAACTAAGGAAAGATTCGATTGAAAATAAAAGTACTAATAGATCAACTTTTGCTGGTAGGAGATTCCCACTCTTGCTAAAATATAATTTTTGATGAGTTTGGAAGCAGATTAAGTAGCATTTCAAATTTCAACTTGCAGTGGGTCTTGGTGGCTCTCAAGAAGTTAATTTTCTTCAAACTATAGGAAACAAAATCCATTGCCCAACCATTTCACTCATAAAGAGAGGTGGTGAGTGAATGAAGATGCCATGATCAATGCAATGTGACCCCTATAGAAACAGGGGTTGCGAAATGATCGCCCCACCCCTCATGAAGGGCGAAAATCCTACCTTTGTTGATGCTTCCGTGCACACTACCATTGGCCCTACGTGGCAGAGTTTCTTAGTATCATTGACAATTCCACTGTAATGCCTTAAATGTGTTACCATACATCAATTTCTGGTTAGTGAAGTCAGTTTGTGTCCATTGTGATAGTCTTACTACTTCCAACCCCCCCCCCCTTTTTTCAACCCACCGAAAGTGTTGCCCTTAACCTCAGTAGCATGTTTCAATTGGCAACCTACATGGAAAGTCCAACTTTAGGTTGAAGTGTATAACTGATCTGGTAAAGTTTAGCTTAGCAAGTTTAATTGTCAAAGGTTTTCTTGTAGTGGTTAGAAGCAGTAAGGAGTCATCAGTTGTTTAGATTCACAAGCTATGCCAGCCCTTCAAATATTTCACTGATAGGAGTAGCTCTAGAGTCCAACACCAAGGCTTATTCAGTTTAACCATAACGAGTAGGATTTGTAGATTTGGAATTGCATTTTTATACAATAGTAGTAAGCACAAAGTTGGATACTGCCTTTTGAATTCTGAATCATCTCATGAATCTTTTCGTTTAACATAAATTCAAGGGCATAATAAATGCAACCAAGGCACTACAAAGGTGAAATTTCTTCTGGATGGTGGCTGGGGATATATTTTTCTTAGAAGCTCATCTCCATCACAAAACACAGCATTTCAGTAGGTCAATGTATATACTTTGCAACACTATTGTTGTGATCGGCATTCAGCAAGCATACTTTCAGCTTTTGGGGAGACCTTTCCATTTCCATTTCCATTCTCAATAAATCAATGGTAGAAACTCAAGAACACTATCCTTCAGGTTTTTTTCTCAACATTTTGTTCACAAGTTCTATATTTCAGGTTTTATTTTTCTGGTCCGGTACAGTTTAAACCATTTAATAAAACGGTCTCAATTTTGAAATCATGATCGAACAATTTACTAAACGCTTTCACGGTTTCGATTTAAATGGTTTGGTTTCAGTAAACGGTTTCTGTTTGATTTTGGCACATTTATGTACATCTAAGAGTGTTAAATGGTCCAGTTCGGTTTAAACCATTTAATTAAATGATCTCAATTTTGAAACCATAATCGAACCGTTTATTAAACGTTTTCACGGTTTCGATTTTAATGGTTCGGTTTGGTTTTGGTAAACGGTTTTTGTTTGATTTCGGCACATTTATGTACATCTAAGAGTGTTAAACGGTCCGGTTTGTTTTAAAACGTTTAATTAAATGGTCTCAATGTTGAAACAATAATCGAACCGTTTATTAAATGTTTTCACGGTTTCGATTTTAATGGTTCGGTTTGGTTTCGGTAAACGGTTTTTGTTGGATTTTGACACATTTATGTACATCTAAGAGTGTTAAACGGTCCGGTTCTATTTAAATCGTTTAATTAAACGGTCTCAATGTTGAAACAATAATCGAACCATTTATTAAACGGTTTTGTGGTCACGGTTTAAACGGTTTGGTTTCAGTAAACGGTTTTTGTTTGATTTTGGCATATTTATGTACATCTAAGAGTGTTAAGTGGTCCGGTTCTGTTTAAACCATTTAATTAAACGGTCTCAATTTTGAAACCGTAATCAAACTGTTTATTAAACGTTTTCACGGTTCCGATTTTAATGATTCAGTTTGGTTTCTGTAAACGGTTTTTGTTTGATTTCAACACATTTATGTACATCTAAGAGTGTTAAACAATCCAGTTCGATTTAAATCATTTAATTAAACGGTCTCAATGTTGAAACAACAATTGAACCATTTATTAAACAGTTTCGTGGTGCTGAGATATCAATATTGTCTCAGAAATGGAAACTATTGACTAGATGGCTTGGATGTTCGGTAACCAAACTATAGATAGGTTTCTATAAGCATGGACCCACACCCTTTTGGGACAAGGCACCCCTAAGGTCTGTTTTAAGCATTAGGAATCATAGCTATAGATACCTCATACCTGAGGAACCTTAATTTTACCCTTTTAAGTTCAGTTACTCATGTTTCAACGATTTTCACTCTTGAAGTATCATTATTCTTCTCTCTAGCATTTCTTTCCTACTATTTAGTGGTTCCAATGCATACAGTTGGCTTCATCAGACCATGATTCTACCTATTAAATATAACATCAGACTATGGTGAATGTTCAATCCAAATTGCAGACGCACATGAGGGGAACCTCTAAAAATATAGAGGAATAGGTCTCCAAGATCATAAAATAGAGAGGAAAATCCCCTTGATAAGCTTATTGTGCCTTCAAAAGTTAGGGGCACTTCAAGATCTCATTACTAATAAGGAGGAATCATACTCCGTACTTAAAATTTTCCGGAAGCGAGTTGTTATACATAATTTGTTTATTCTTTTCTTTCCTACAGATTTAAAGAAACTTCAAAATCTCTATACTCATTGATGGCCGTGAGGGTATTTCAAAATGTGATCACTGTTGTTACTCCATAAGACAAAGCAAATGATATTGCAGGAAATCAAAATTTGACTCTTATGCAGTGCCAATGAGATGTTCAAAGTGGTATTACATATTCTGCTTTTTTCTCAGATTCTCAAGTTGCAATCTATTATAGTGCAATGACAGATTAATTATTGACCTTATTGGTCCGTCCTTACAGGTACATGTGGAGACTCGATCCATTAAAATGGATAATATTGGTAGAGGAATTTTACAGCTCATTGTTCAATATGAGATCATAGATCTTGTCATGGGAGCAGCAATAGACAATAATTTTTTTAAAGTTGAGAGATGAATTTTTATTTTTTTTAGGAAACCTTGTACAAGAATGTTCTAGCTACATTTACAAGGATAATCATTTTTTTGTAAACATTTGGTTGTATTGTTTAATTTGGATTGAAATGAAAAAACTCTTGGTATATGTTTAAAGTTTTGTAAGTATATGAAGCTGATCATACTGAGCTGGCTGGTAGTCTATCCCTTTCCAACTTTCCTGTTATTTTCCACCTTGTAAGAACGGGCATAAAAAGAAACAATCAATAAATTGACCAGATTACAACTGGTAGAGATTTCTTTGTCAAAGTCAAACAAGTTGTTGAGAGTTGAGACCACTCTGAGAATACAACAGAAACAAAACCTCTTCTGGCTTGCACCTATACGGACAGATCATCCCCAATCAAAAATTCGAACAGAAAAAAAGGGGGGAGGGACCGAATACAACCTCTTTACAAAATACATCCATCGAAGAACAGAAAACTAAAAAAGAAATGTGCTTTTATTCTCAAATTATTCCACGAAACCCAATTAATATTCTCAACAACTGCCTCACTCGTCGAATCTCCTCACAAAACCCCGGCAGAGACGAGAGACAAGAGCCGAGCTAGGCGAATCCTATGGAAACAATGACATATTCGGAGGCTGAGCTCCCGAATTCCACTGGCAGGCCTTGTAGACCCCATTGGTTCATTCCCGAACCCATTAATCTTCATAATATCCAGAGTACATCGACCAGCCTCATGTTCTTCATCTCCAACGTGAACCCTAAAGGTAGTAAGAATGCAAAACATGAAACTTCAAGAACATTTCTTTCAGGCAAGGATCCACACTTAGATGGCCTAAGGGTTCAAAAGAAACTCAGTCCTTGTCTGGCCATCTGAGTTGCCCGGGGGAATTGAGAAGTTGCTTCCCCTGAGAAGATGTTAACATAGATCAAAAGAGAACTCCTGGTCAATAGCTTACTTGATCAATACCAGCTTATACTAACTTCACAAAAGACATGTCTATAGACTGCAAAGTAAAGACTTGTTCTGTTCTTTGTGTAATTGCTGCCCCCTCGACATCTAAATCCTTCTCCAATACTGACATCCAGTAGAGAACTTGTTTCTGGTATGGCTTTAAATCCCAATTGAGTGTGGCCAAGGACTCCATCTCCTGTACAATTTTGGAAAAGAGAGGTTCATCGCTAGAAGAAATAGAATCTGAACAACAGAGGTTTATAACTAAAATAAACAGAATCTAAAATTAAAAATCATTATGTTGTGGTACCTCCAAGTTGTATACATCTGCTGCATGAACAAACTTGTTCAGTGCTGACTCTGAGATAGCTTGTTCATCATTGTTTGGTTCACAAACCTGTTGGCTTCACACCTTCATTTTGTACTTGAACCACCCTTTTTTTTTTTACTAGAAGACATTATTAGGATTTCGGACTAAAAAATAGTTGGTCAATGCCAGCTTTTCAAAGATTGATCTAATGCAAGTGAGTTCACATGTAAAAGTACAGTGTGTCCTTTTACAATGTGGATTTTGAAGTTATCATGCAAGTACTAAGTAGAGGTTTAGTGTGTATATCCTCAAATTCATCGTTTTGACACTGATATGGCATAACAGGGTTCATGAGGCTGGCCCCAAGTCAGCAATGGCATGTATTGAAACATAAGGTTAAGGTCACTCTCAGTTAAGCCTAAAGATGACTATATTTGCAAGAGGTTAAAAATTAAAACATACAAATCCATGGAACCTAGGGATCTCCTCTATCTTATAAATTGGAACTGCAAAATCTATGACTGTTATTACACCTTGCATGGCTTCTAATTTATCTGAAGTCCAAAATCATATAATCATGCGAATAAGCATTTCTCATTCTTTGGCAGTACAAATGAACTATACATTTTATCACATGGCACATAACAAGCTGTCCCAAATCTAGCAATCTAAAACTGACTATCTATTTATCCATGAAATAAAGAGAGATATGTACATTTGATGTGGACGCCCCTCACCTTGCACCTCTGCATAAATTTCAACTAAAGCACTCAAGTTATTGCTTGTTGGTGCACTTCCACTAAACTAATGGTTCATCTAAGCGGTAAATCACCATTTGAATGGCCTAATATAAGGCCCACTCACATGGCATCTGCCTTGCACACTAAAAACCTTATTGTTGGTGAAAAATTATCATACCCCAAAACACCCACTAGGAGGATTGGGTAGGTGACCCGAATTGCGTAATGGCAATCCGCCAAATCCCACGGATCTAGAAGCAGTGCTTACATTCATGAAACCACATTCATTTACTTTACCAAAGGCAAGATCAGAGTGCTACAGATAAACTACAATTATAATAAAAGAGAAAGCATAGCAATACGGGAAATGATGATAATATGTACATAAGATTATCCTGATAATTTCCCAACTACCCACAAACTAAGAAACAAAGCTGGCAAGAACAGAACTAAAGTTACTACATACATTTATATACCGGGTGAGATAACTTAACCCCCAAAAAAAAAGAAAGTAAGAAGACTACAACAGAACCACAATTAGAATGGGGATAAACTCCTAACATAAACAAAAAGGAGTCCCCAAGACAAAAAGCATCAAATGCGCTCTTCAACAGTCTTCATCAATGACCACCGAGAATGCATGCATCATCGGCATGACCTCCATCGGGGTTCATACCAAGATCATCATAATAACCAGGGCTCTCCTCCTCGTAATGAGCCTCCATGCCACAGCGGCATCGTTCTGCAAAATCATCTAAGAAAAATAATGCATAACAGAGTGTGAGCCCTACTGAGCCCGTGAGCAAAATATATCATCATGTATGCACGTGCAACCACAATTCACATGATCCTACATGATATGCAGGTCCAGATTATTCATTAGCCACCTAACATCACAACTAAGTCAGGTTTGTGCTACTACAATCCCCAATACATGTATCCCTGGTGCGGGCTTCTAACCCCTTCCCGCGATACACCCATTGAGTCGTCGGAGAGGACCAGTCAGCTCCCGCATTCGTTCACCAAGGTTAGCCTGACCAGCCCTCTGTGATTAACCCGTGGGACAATCCATTTCTATTCTCTTTTCTTTTCTTTTCTGGCTTACAGCCCATATTCACCATTCCGGTGTTCTTTTCATTTCTTTTTCTCTTTTCACATACACATATGGTCGCCCCCACAAGCATCCAACACCTTACCCCCTGTTGGCAAGGGTGCATAGCATGGGTGATGAAACTCTAACCCCATGTCTATATGGCATCGTATGAGTCAAGTGGTGTCAACCGCTACCACAGGCCTCATCTCCAAGCCGACTACGGCATCTAATCTAACAATCACAATCATCATATAAAATTCACAGTGTTAATCAATAGACAATCAATGTGTAACAGTTTGAATAATTGAATTGAATTTAATAAACACAGCATTAATATTTGAATTTAATTGTCGGCATAGCATCACAGATTACATGTACATATATGATAATATTTCACTCACCTGAGTTTGGTTCTAAGACCTCGGTCACAAACTCAGTTCCAATAGCAGTTTGGTTGTTGTCCTCGAGCGTGGGATCAAATCCTAAATATAAATCAGAAAGTATCATATTAAGTTTTCAATCTATCTCTGGTAGTCCTATGGTTAACCTAAGCTTACTGGGTTGACCCGGTTGTTCAGTTGGTTCTCACCTGGAATCTTCTGGGTCTTGCACAGGGCCTTAGGTCTATGTCCCGGTGCATCATCCAGAATCAGTGGCATAAGGGTAAAATGGTCATTCTCTATGATTGTACCTAACCCTAGGTCAGATTAGGTTCATAGTGCTGTTCACAGCCTGTCTGTGCTGTAGGACCAAGTATAGCAGGGTTTCCTTCACCTGCGGGGCCCACTTGGGTTCCAAAGCCAACCCTTCTCAAGGACAGATGTGAAAAGGACATTTAGGTCATTTCCCATCTTCCCACATCGCCACATGGTCAATGGGTGAGGTTTCCAAAGCCAGATCAGCATTTTTGCAGTAAAACCTTCACTGGGCGATGCCTCTGCACGTTGGGTGCACCGCCCAGTGCATCGCCCAGAGTTTGCAAATCGACAAAGGGCTGAGATTCCAAGGTTGGGCTTCATAGGCAGTGCTCAAATCTGATCCCCATGCATGGTAGGGGGTCTGGTAGCCCTAGGAATGATCTCCATTTTGGTCCAAGTGGATCCTCCATCGGGCCCACCATTTGGCTGCCAGAGGCTGCCCAGACAACCCAGTGAATAGTATCACAGGGTTTTCTCCAAGCATGAATCTCAGTTTCAGCCACATGCAAGGCTGGAAATAAGTGTAAGATAGTGATTCATGGCTGAAATTTCCCAGGGCTAGGTCTGTGTAGCCAGGGTTTACATCCAGGGTTCCAATTAGTCAGCCAGTAGTGAATCTGGGCAGTGCAGCTATGCACAGCTAGATTCGGCTCCCATAAACAGCAAACCAGACTTATATTTTTGTTCAAAAATCACAGATCTTCTATGCTCTATGCTTGCATGGCAGATCTAGAGCTATTCAGGGCAAGCCCTAGCTATTTTAGGCTGCCCAGGGAGTAGAAAATCTACAACTATAAGCACAAATGAGATGCAATAGATTTGAGCAGAGTTTCTATACTTGCACAGGGCTGAGGAAACTCGGTTCCAGGCCTTGGTTGAGAGGCTGCACTTCCCCCCCCTTCCTTCTTCCTTTCTTCCTCTTCCTCTCTTCTTTCTCTCTTCTTTCTCTGCTTTCTCTCCTCATGGTTCCAACAGTGCTAAGGGCTCTAAATGAGTCCAAGGCATTCCTATTTATAGGCCCAGCCCATACTGAGGCCTGTTTGGCTATTAAGGCCTATTTTGAAAATGAGTTTTTAAATTGATTCTGAGTGATTCTGGCACACTGGTGGGATCCACAGTGAACCAAGGGTATGAGGTGGTCCCTTAGACTCCCCTATATCTATGAAGGGTGCCCATGCTCATGTTGGGTGGTCCCCATAATTAAAATCCATTAAAATATGTTGTTTCACTCACTGGGCGATGTCTCTGGGCCTTGTCTGCCTCGCCCAGTGCCATCGCCCGGAGATTGCAACAAAGCTAAATCTCAGTGGGGCTTACACAGGGGTTTAACCCTTGGTCAGGGCATTGTCCCCACATGCCATTTGGAGGTTTTTACACACTTTTCCAGAGGTGGGTCCCACATTTATTGAGAGGAGAGAGATTACCTGGAGTCCAGACCATACATCATGCTATGAGCTGTGCATTTGCAGGGGTCTGCTATCCACCTACTAACAGGCATATAGGATGATCCACTTCTTCATCAATCCAAATCACTGGAGTGATGCTCCACAGTGTTCTTGGTTGCCTGATCAAGGGTTTCTGTCCTTCAACCAAAATTCCAGCCAGTCAGGAGCAGGGTTTGACAGAAATACTAAATCACTACCCAATTAAGTGAGATGTACTGGTCATGTCATATGAGATTATAAAGTGAGAAGTCTTGGATGAGTCCCTTACTTAAGTAGGGGCATACTTGTCGTCTTAAGAGTTTTATAATTGAACAAATACCAAGTGACGAGATCGGTAGTGAAAATTTTTCCCCACTAATGAATCACTTCTCTTCTCTTTTCTTTCTTTCTTTTCATTTTATTCCCTATTTTCTATTTTTCTAAGTTTGCTTGTAGTTTATGTTTCTAAATTTATAACGTTATTGGCTGTAACTCAAGTAGTGGGTTGAAACCACATTCTATGAATAGGGGATGCTTGAAGCTGTTGAGGCATATGATTCCTGGTGAATAAGAATTGTTGTTCTATTTCTTCTACCTTTAGCAGTGGATCTCTCAAAGGAATTGGGTGGATACCTGCAAGTTTCTCCTTCTATTTCTTCTTCCTTTCTGTTCTTAATAATCCATATAAATGAGCTACAACACAGGTCAGAATTTATGGTCCTAAGCTCCATATCCAATGCTTTCCTTTTGTTTCAAAATCTGCTCTCTTTTTGTTAGGAACATCTGATTCTGAGTTTTGTTTCTCATCTCTTTCTATCATTAAGTCTAATATGGTCTATTCTGATACATACATGAGACTCTAATTCCAGTTTGAGGCTCCTAGTATATCACTGTTATTCACATGCTGCTGTTTTCTGAAATCTGAGAAGACCAACAATCACACCCCTTATAACAAGAAATCTATCTTTGCTGGTTTACTTGCTAGTACTAAACACTACACTTGGAGTATGGGAATTGAATTTCAGGTTATTTGACCCAAGGGATTCCAAGTTACATATCAGTTAGTCCAAGTTTTCCTTATCTGACCTGTTCTGTATCGGTTGCAGTTCCAAATAGGGGGATTATAGGGCCAAAAATAACCCAAACTAGAATTAGAAACTAGAGGGCTCGAATGGGTTTGTATCCCTATGGAGCTAGGGTCCAAAACAGATGAAGGGATGCTGAAGTTCCCTTACTCAAACATCTTTCTAATCATGAGATCTCAACAAAATATGAAAGTAAAAGGTTAAGGGATTCAAACCAAATCAGCCAGCAGAACTTCACCAAACTTGGATCGACTGGAGAAGGTGTTGAATGGATCCTATGCTCCAAAAATCAACTAATCCTGATGGCCAAATGTTGAGTTATGAAGAGGGCTTGAAAACGATAAACCAGCCTTCAAAATAGAAGGTTATTGGAGAGATCACTTTGGCCAGCAGTTGGGGAAGTCTCAAGCACAGTGGAAGGAAGGGGCAGAATGTGTTCTCAAAATACCTTGAATATGATCTCAAAAGGATCACTGGTTGCTGAGTTCTGGAGTCTTGAAATTGCAGCAGGTTCTGATGGAGAAAACTGAACTGCAGGAGATGTAGACCTTCAATTGGTGGTGTAATCGACAGCAGCAGTGTTGGTTGTTTGATCAAGGTTGCAATCAGGCCTTCACAAATGTAGCAGCAGCACTTGGTTGCAGTCGCACAGTAGCAGGAGCAGCAGGTTATCGAGTAAGGGAAGAAGAAGATAGAAGACAAGAATAAGAAGGGGGATAGGGTCAGCTCTCTCAACCTCTCACCAGGACACAAGTTGCATAAAAGCAATATCCATTCATCATCATAAATTAGGGCTTTTGTGCTACCTTCTCACTCGAATTCTTCCATAGAGGGGTGAGGGTAGGTTCTCCGGCGGCTTCTCCGGCAAGCGATCGAGTGAGGGAGAAGCACTTGCGTGAGAGAGAGGAGAGATCAGCGGGAAAGAGGCACACAGAGAACTGTAATTGCAATCATGTATTAGAGAGGTAGTGTAGGTTGTTAAATGACAGAAATATCCTTTTAAAATATCATTTTACATTATAAATATGAGATTTTAATAAAATAATGAAATGTCCAAATTATCCTACTTAATGATACTTATTTGTTTTATTTTTTATTATATAATAGTCTTTTCACCTTTTTGTTACATTTGGAAAAGTAACCCACCCTTGTTACGCTAATAACAACCCTTTAAAAAAAAACAAAAACCAGAAAACTTATATGCTTTTAGTACTTTTTTTATTTTTTTTTTTCCTTTTCTTCTTTCTTCTCCTATCTTCTTCCGTAAAAATTGCAGCAGCCGTGCTTGGCCACGACTGAGCATGGCTGCTGTCCCCTTCCTCTTTTGTTTTTTTTTAAACCACCTACTACCAGGAATTAAAAAAAAACACGACCACGGTCGATTGCAGCGGCCGTGCTTGGCCACTGCCGAGCATGGCCGCTGCCCACTCAACATTTTTTTTTTAAATAAAAAAAACTTACTGTCGGTTGCGGCGTACCTTGCACATGGCAGCAACAGCAGTCGCGCCGTGCGCCAAGGCTACTGCCAAGGAGGGTCGATCGATAGGCGAAGGGAAAGAAGGAAAAAAAAAATTGCGAACAGCAAGCCCTAACCGGCTCTGATGCAACTATTAGCATATTAGCATTCCATTAATCACAGAGGTTTAGGGACTACCTGAACCGAATGGAATTGCAGCGAAAGAGATGATCGAATGCGGCTTGCAGTTACAAGCAGATCACGATCACGAACAATCTCGAAAGGTTTCTCCGCGAAGAAGAACCCCACACCACAAAACCCTAGGCAATGATGGAAACCCTAGGCAATGATGCAAAACTTGAAAGAGAGGGATAAAGTTTCTAATTGTGTTACTATCTCAGGGTTTGAGCCAAATAACATATTTATAGGCTAAACCCCTAGGGCTCCCCACTAATCCGATTCCCTCTAGGAATCTAATCCAAGGGATAAGAAGGGGGGAAGGAATTGATCACTTAAGTGATCGTTCCTCCCTCTCTCGTCTTGGGTCTGCGATCAGCCCCCACATGTGGGCGATCATGTTGGGCCCAAAGCCCATTAACATTTTATAAGTTCGAAAAATTGTGCAACCTGAATGGAATGGGAAATGTCAAATTGATCTACTAAGATATGATAATGGGGCCAAGGACTCATAAAATAAAAAAAAATAAAAAAAAGACTGCCCAATAAGATAGTTATCAAGCCTGAAGACCACAATGGATAGCTATAAGCCTATAACCCACAGTGCCCCTAACTTTAATAAGGGTTCACAACAGGTCCTGAAGCAGAATGGTGTTAAGAATCAGATATATCATTCCATCTTATATGAGAGAGTAGAGAACATCATTAAACATCATCAGATCAAAATAGTTAATGACTAAAATAAATCCTATTCTTTTCCATAAGTCCTAAATTATAATACAAAGATTCTTCACTTCCTTCATAGGTATGATAGTTTAGAGGTGTGGTATCACGTTGATACATAAAGTGTTAGAACTACATAGGTAAAAGAAAATATAACATTTCTAGTTACCCTTTTCCCATCCTGGCCTGTATACCGCTGACCAATAGACTGGCCTTCCACATGAACTCGTCTTTTGCCAGCATTTTTTGGCATGCAGACACTGCTATTGGGGTTAACCCAATCCTCAGAAGGTTGTGAGACCTCTTTAGCATTAGAATTTTTGACCTTTTTTTTGACCTCCTTTTGAGCTTCCTACAAGAGCCTTGTTTCCTGCTCTATCAGGCTGTGGACAGACTCTCTGACCAAATTGACTCCTGAGGTGATAACAATATACAATGTCCGAAAAAAGAATATGAAAATATTGTCAAACATCACAGGACAACATTAGAAGTAAAATATCAGATCAGTTACATAGACCATGATGTTTTGGAAGTGTTCGACCGACGGGTAGAGTAGACGAATGTATCCCAATATAAAATTTCAAATTATCCTCGAAAACTGTAATTGTAATGTGACTTACTATGTACTGTGGCTGACAGCCGACTATGCTACTGCTACTCCTCTTACTGGTAGTAGTTCTTTAGGTGTTCTGAGTTCCAGGTACGATCTATATTCTTTCCCCCGGAGTTTTCAAGCGATAGGTCCTTGGATGTATCTGCTTGAAAACTATGTAAGGTCCTTCCCAATTGGCTGACAACTTCCCTTCCTTCCATGGCTATGATGCGCTGGCCCTCCTTAGGACTAGGTCTCCCTAGTGGAAGAGCCTTTCTCTTACTTTGGTGTTATAGTACTTGGCTGTTCGCTACTAATATGCCACATTCCTTAGGAGTGCCTTCTCACGGACCTCATCTAAGAAGACCAGGTTTGCTCGTAGTCCATCGACATAGGCGCGCTTGTTGAAGTGTAGTTGTGGGACATGGCGAGGACCTCTACTGGTGCCAGTGCCTCTGTGCCGTATGCTAGGCTGAATGGGGTTTCTCCTATGGGTGTCCTTACCGTGGTTCTATACACCCATAGAACACTTGGTAGTTCCTCAACCCACTTCCCCTTGGCTCCTTCTAGCCTTTTCTTGACCCCTTCTAGCAATGTTCTGTTCATCACCTCCACCTAACCATTGGCCTGTGGATAGGCTACCGAGACAGGCCGATAGTCAATGTTGTAGCTTTGGCAGAATGCTCTGAACTTGGGGTTGTTGAACTGCTTCCCGTTGTCTGAGACTGGTATCGTTGGTACCCCGAACCTGTAGATGACGTCGTCACAGACGAACTTCTCCATTTTATTTTCTATTATTTTGGCCAATGGCTTAGCCTCGACCCATTTGGTGAAGTAGTCTATGGAAACCACCAAGTATTGGCGGTTCCCGGACGCTGCTATGAAATCACCTAGGATGTCCACCCCCCACATGGCAAAAGGGATGGGGTTGAGGATCTATGTCAATTTGGTGGCAGATAGATGGGGTACTGGGGCGAACAATTGACATTGCTTGTAAGTCTTGGCATACTATATTGCTTCTTCTTGCATCCGTGGCCAGTAGAGTCCCTGGTGGAGGACTTTGTAGGCTAGAGCTCACCCTCCTATGTGGCTTCCGTATATCCCCTCATGGACCTCTGCCAGGGCGTACATGGCTCCCTTAGGTCCTAGGCACCAGAGTAGTGGTGCTGTGACCCCACTCTTGTATAGTACTCCATCCAGGACGATGTACTTTATAGCTCTCATCCTTATCTTCCTTGCCTCAACCTTGTCTTCTGGTAAGATGTCATTCTGTAGGTAGTTGAGTATAGGGTCCATCCAGCTAGGGCCCTCCTCAATCTCATTAACCTGCTTCTCCTGATATGTTGGCTCATGCAGTACTTCAATGTAGATGGCACTGGCCAGGTTTTGAAGCTCATCGTTGGCTAGCCTAGACAGGGCATCGGCGGTGGCATTCTCGATCTTGGGAACCCAAACCATCTTAAACTTCATGAACTCCCCGATCAATGCTCGAGCACGTGCTAGGTATGACGGCATTCGATCAACCTTTGCCTCATACTCTCCATTCACTTGGTTCACTACAAGATGGGAGTCACTTCGGATGGATAGTTGTGTGACTTGGATGGCCTTGGCCACCCGGAGTCCAGCTAGTAGTGCCTCGTACTCTACTTCATTATTGGATGCTTAGAATGTGAATTGGAGAGCATACTAGATTCGAAAACCTTCGGGGCTGGTGAGTATGAAGCCAGCCCCACTTCCTGCTGCATTACTTGAACCATCCACGAACATCTCCCATGATCCTCGATCATGCTCCTTTGGTTCTTCTACTCCTTGCTCGATCTCAGATAGGGTGCATTCGACGACAAAGTGCACCAAAGCTTGGCCCTTGATGGCCGTCCGTGGTTGGAATCTGATGTCATGTTCACTCAACTCTACTGCCCAAGCTATTAATCGTTCGGAGATGTTTGGCTTGTGGAGTACCTTGTTCAGTAGTAGGTCGGTGAGGACTATGATAGTATGGGCTTGGAAGTATGGTCGTAGCTTCCTAGCCGCAATCAGCAGCGCATAGGCTACCTTCTCGATCCTTCTATACCTGGTCTTTGAGTCAATCAGGACGTGACTGACATAATAGATGGGTCTTTGTATCTTACCCTCATACCTTAACAGTACCGCGCTCACAGCAATTGGGGTGGCGGCCAGGTAGATCTGCAGCTCTTCATTGGGCTCTGGTTGCCCAAGCAGTGGTGGATTCTCTAGGTACTCCTTCAGTTCCTCAAATGCTTTTTGGCACTCCTCCGTCCATGCAAAGTCTTTTGGACTTCGGGGGTTCTTCAATGTCTTGAAGAATGGCAGGCACTTGTCTCCTAATCGTGGCACAAAACTTAAAAGGGCGGAGACCCTTCTATTCAACCTCTGTACTTCCCTGACCGTCCGAGGTGGTGCCATCTCTTGGATGGCCTTGATCTTGGATGGGTTGGCTTCTATTCCATGCACTGAGACCATGAACCCCAGGAACTTCCCTGACGTTACACCGAAGGCGCACTTTGCGGGGTTTAACCTCATCTGGTTCCTTCTCAATACAATGAATGCTTCCTCTAGGTCGGTCAGATGTTGGTGGGCTTGGACGCTCTTCACGAGCATGTCATCCATGTACACCTCCATGTTGCGTCCAATCTGTTCCTCGAACATCTTGTTGACCATCCTCTAGTATGTAGCTCCTGCATACTTCAGGCCTAACAGCATGACGCGATAGCAGTAGTTTTTCGTGTCTATCCAGAATGCGGTGTAGGACTCATCATCCTCATGCATGAGGATCTGGTTATACCCAGAGTAGGCATCCATAAAGCTCAGCATCTCATGGCCAACAGTAGCATCGATCAACAGGTCAATCCTGGGAAGTGGGTACTCATCCTTTGGTCATGCCTTGTTCAGTTCTGTGCAGTCGATGCACATTCTCCACTTTCTGTTAGGTTTGGGTACCATGACCACATTCGCGAGCCAGGTTGGGAACTTTTCTTCTCTGATGAACCCTGACTGACTCAGTTTCTCGACCTCTTCCTTGATAGCTGCCTGTCGATTGAAGGCAAAGTTCTGCCGCTTCTATTGGACAGGCTTTCTGGTTGGGTCTACATGTAGCTGGTGCTTTACTATGGATCTGGGTATGCCTGGCATGTCGGAGGTCGACCATGCGAAAACATCCATATTTGCTTGGAGGAGGTGCCCCAACTCTTCCTTCTATTCTTTGCTCAATAATGAGCCAACCTGCATGACCTTGGAAGGGTCGTCCTTGCTGAGTGGCCATGGGACAAGGTCCTCCACTGGCCTTCCTCTTCTCTCTGTCAGTTCATCTCTCTGGTCGCTAACCAGGTTCTCCATCCACAGTGCCATTCCACGTGTGTTGCCGTTGTTTTTCTTGACAAAAGTGGCATAGCATTCTCTAGCCTTCTTCTGATCTCCTCAAACTTCACCTACCCCATTCTTGGTGTGGAACTTCATCTTCAAGTGGAGTGGCGATACGACTCCTCTAAGGGCTATTAGAGATGGTCGCCCTAAGAGGCCGTTGAATGACACCACAGACCTGACGACCATGAAGTTCACCATGATGGTCACTTATCGAGGGTGCTCTCCGAAGGTGATGGGCAGCTCTATAGTACCTCTAATGGAGGCAGTGGCACCCAAAAATCCATGGAGGTAGGTGGGCTCTGGCTTGAGTTAGTCTTCCCTGAACCCAAATTGCTGGTAGGCTTCCAATGAGAGCACTGTTGGGAGTGACCCAAAATGCCCAGCCTAGATCTCGGCTTGGGCGAGGGACCGATGCGCATTGGCTGGTGTGCAATAAGGAATTAAAGTTGCACCTTCCCTCACAAGGCGTCTTTTGGGGGATTGGTAAGTGCTTGGTTCCAATAATTGGTATCAAAGCAGGTGGTCGCGAGTTTGAGTCTCCCCGGTGCCATGGGTGCTCTGTTATTGGGCGTGCATTTGGGGGGGATTATTGGGAGTGATCCAAAATGCCCTGCCCAGATCCCGGCTCGGGTGAGGGAGCGATGTGCATTGGCTGGTGTGCAATAAGGAATTAAAGTTGCACCTTCCCTCACAAGGCATCTTTTGGGGGATTGGTAAGCGCTTGGTTCCAATAAGCACGTCCACGGACGCCCCTATATCTATCAGCACCCTGTGCACTGGTCGGTTGGCTTTCTCCGCATGCACTATCAGGGTGTCCTCATGTGGAAGGCTTACTCCCTCCAAGTCTGCATCTGAGAAGTTGATTACCATCTCCGTCTTGATCATCTTGCTTGGCTTCTCTACTACTCCCACGAACCTGGCATGGGCTTTGGCCTTCCTGGTAGACTCCTGTCCTGGTCCTCCTAGTATGGTGAGGATAGGGGCTCCTTTGGTGCCACTTGGCTCTGTTGTATCTCTCCTTTCTTTTGGGCAATCTCTTTCCCTATCTCAATCTGTCCTTCTTTCTTCCCTTCGTGGTTTCTTTCTTCCTTGGTCACAACCTCGACCTCCTTGGCCCGAACGGCCATCACGTCTTCCTTTCACGTACTTGTTCAAGCTCCCTGCCCTTACAAGTTGCTCTATCTCCCTCTTTAGTTGGTAGCAGTGTTTTGTGTCATGTCCATTCTCCTTGTGGAAGAGACAATACTTGTTGGGGTTACGCTTCTTAGGTCCTGCTACCATGGGTCATGGCCAACGGAGTAGGTCAAGGTCTTGATTTGCATAAGGATCTGGGACCTGGTGGTGTTCAGGGGTGTGAACTCTGGGTTACTTGCTCTCTCACTCCTGTCTGGGCGACGGTCGATCCTTCCTGATGGGCGGTCGCCCTCCTCCTGTCAACGCTCAGTCCTCGACCTCTTGCTTTCTTTACGGTCATCTGACGCCGACCTCTTATTATGCTGTGGCTTGGCTTCGATCACCTTCTTCCGACCCTGTAGTACCTCGGCGATGTTGGCAAACTCGTTACACCGCTCCAAAAGCTCCTTCATGGTCCTGGTCTCGTGACATGCCAGGTCTTTGATCAAGTCCAGGTCCCTGATGCCTCCAACCAAGGTTGCATGCTGGGTCTAGCCATCTAAGTCTCAAACCTCCAAGGACTCCTTAGTAAACCTGCTAACGTACTCCCTGAGGGACTCCTGTCAAACCTTGCCCTTGACTGACTGGGATTTTGATTGAAGGATAGGAACCCCTGACATGGCACCCAAGCACACTGTGGAGTATCACTCCAGTGATTGAAATTGATGAAGAAACTATGAGGATGACCTCCTATATGCCTGTCAGTAGATGGATCACTGACCCTTGCAATTGCACAGCTCACAGCATAATGTATTGTCTGGACTCCAAGTATTCTCTCTCCTCTCCATTATTGTGGGTCCCACACCTGAAAATGAGTGTAAAATACCCTGAGTGGCATGTGGGTGCAAGGCCCTGCGTCAAACCCCTGTGCAAGCTCACAGAGAATCAGCCTTGCTGAAATCTCTGGGCGATGCAGACATCACCCAGAGACATCGCCCAGAGTGGGAAATTACTGTTTTTCTATGATTTGATCTGTGGGGACCATCTATATTGGACATGGGCACCCCCCATAAGTTGAGGGAAGTTTGAGGGACCACCTCATACCATTGGATCACTGTGGACCCCACCTGAGTGCCCATAATGGCTATAAATGCAGTTAAAAATGCATTTTAAAAATAGGCCTTAGCAGCCAAACATGCCCTAGTTATGGGCTGGGCTATAAATAGGGGGCCTTAGGTTCATTTTAGAACCCTTGGCTACTGTTCAAATCGTGGGGGAAGGGAGAGGAAAGAAAAGAGAGAAAAGAGAGGAAGAAGAAGAAGAAAAGAGAAAAGAAAAGAAGGAAGGGAGCAGCCTTGCCTCCAAGGCCCTGGATTCGAGTAGCCCTACACCTGTTCAGGTATAAACACCTCTGTCCATACCTGCTGCCTTGATGATTCACTGCTGCCCTCTTGATTTCTCTGTGTTTTGATGGATATCTAGCCATTGGCAGCCCAGAACAGCTGGGGGCTGCCATGTACCATCTCTGATCTACCATGCAAGCATGATGCATGGAAGATATGACAATTTTATGATGATTTTCACATCTATTTTTTCATCTGGAACCGAAACCAGAACTGTGCTAGGCTGCATTGCCCTGTTACACCAAGAACTGGACATTCTGGGGTCCAGATTGCATGTCCTGGCTGCATGAGACCTAGCCCTAGGTGGTAACAGCTTTAGATTTCCATTTTGCATGTAAATCCAGCCTTGCATGCAGCTAAAACCATGATTTGCAACCAAGGATACCCTGGGTAACTATTCATTGGGCTGTCTGGGCAGCCTCTGGCAGCCAAGTGGTGGGCCCAAGTGAAGATCCACATGGACCAGTGCAAAGTATGCCCCTGGGGGTCCAAGATGACCTAACAAGCATGAGGAGAAGATCCATGCATTGCCCATAGCTCAAAACCTTGGAATCTCAGCCTGATTTCGGTTTTGCAATCTCTGGGCGATGCACTGGGTGATGCAGACATCACCTAGGGACATCGCCCAGTGAATGAAACTTCACTATTTTGCTGATCTGACTTGGGGGACTTCACCCATAGCCCATAATACAGTGTAGGGAGGTGGAAAATGACCAGAATGCCCCTCTCCACATCTGTCCATATGAAAGAATGCCTTGGGAACCCAAGTGGGCCCCGTAAGACTGGGGAACCCTACCTGTGATGGTCCTGCAACACTGTCAAGCTGAGGACTATACTAAGAGACTAAAATAACCTAGAAGCATGTACCACTATAGAAAATGACCAATCTGCCCCTAGGCTACCATCTCTGATGATGCACCGGGACATAGGCCTAAGGAATTGTACATCGAGTCAAGCCAGTGAGCTTAGATCAACCCTAGGACATCTAAAAATAATTTGGAATATTAAATGAAAATTTTCTGATTTATATCTAGGATTTGATCCCGCGCTCGAGGCCTATAACCAGACTGCATCCGGAACTGAAATTGCAACTGAATTTCTAGAACCAGACCTAGGTGAGTGAAATGTTATCGTGTATGTATGTGTAACAATATTAATTATGCTGGCAATTAAATTCTTTAATTATAAATGTTGTGTTATTTTAATTCAGTTCAATCACTCAAAACTATTACACATTGTATGTCTGTTGATCAACTCTATGATTATTTCATGATGATTGTGAATGCTAGACTAGATGCCGTAGTCGGCTTGGAAATGAGGCCGGTGGTAGCCCGTAGTATGGGATACGATTGACACCGCCCGACTCATACGATGCCATACAGACATGGGGCTAGAGTTTCATCACCCGTGCTACGCACCCTTGCCAATAGGGGTTAAGGTGTTGGATGACTGTGAGGACTATCGTAAAACCTCAGGTGTTTACGCCGAGAAGCCTCAGTACAGTTGGGATGCCCTAGGGTAAATTTATCGGGAAGCCTCAAGCTACAAGCTTGGGAAGCGCCGAAAGATGAATTATGGCTATATGCCAAAGAAAGTTTATGCACCGGTAAGGTGGAATGATATTGAGTCGGTTACCTCACTAGTTCAATCTAGGGCCGGTCGGACGGACCTAGGTAGGGAGATGCTGGAGCCGGCTGGTTCTCTCCGACAACTCAATGGGTGTATCGCAGGAAAGGGTAACCGAGCCCACACCAGGGATACATGTATTGGGGATTATAGTAGCACTAACCAGACTTAGTTGTATTGTTAGGTGGCTAATAACTAATCTGGACTTGCATATCATGTAGGATCATGTGAAATGTGGTTGCATATGCATGCATGATGATATGTTTTGCTCATGAGCTCGGTGGGGCTCACACTCTGTTGTATATATTTTTCTTTTAGATGATTCTGCAGGTGGATGCCACTGTGGCATGGTGGCTCATTACGAGGAGGAGAGCCTTGGTTATTATGATGATATTGGTGTGGACCCCGACGGAGGTCGTACCTATGATGCGAGCGTTCTCAGTGGTTATTGATGAAGACTAGTGAGGGGCGCTTCTGATGCTTGTTGTCTTGGGGACTCCTTTTTGCTTCTGATAGGAGTTTATCCCCGTTTCTATTTCTGGTGTAGTCTTTTCTTTTCTTTTTGGGGTTGAGTTATCTCAACCTGTATATATATATATATGTATTTTTCTTTTGTTTATGTATATGTCAGTCTTACTTTTAGCTGTGGGTTGTACTGGGGAATGTTTCAGAACTTATATATATGTATATATATCACTATCATTCGTGTATCGCTACGCTTCCTCTTTTGTTGTTAGAATTGTAGTTTATCTGTAGCACTTTGATCTTACTTGTGGTAATGTGATGGATGTGGGACCGTGAATGTATTAACTGCTTCTAGATCCGTGGGGTTTGGCAGATTGCCATTATGCAATTCGGGTCACCTACCTAATCCTCCCAGGGGTGGTTTGGGGTGTGACAGTGCTTGGTATCAGAGCGTGAGCCTCTTCTTACATTCACGGGATGCAGAATAGGAAGAATAAGCTACTAACAATAAAATATGGAATAAAGTAAAAGCTATAGGGGAGGTAGATGTAATTAAAAGACAAGATGCATAATTACATTAATTTAAAGATAACTGTGGCCGAGCCACTACAAGAGTTTGACTGAAGGTACTACCTTCAAGTTTACATAAGTTGACAAAGAAAATGCGATGAAAGTCAGAACTACATAAAGTCAAGATAGGCTGCACATGTAGGGGTTGTCTGGAGTACTACTCAGTCGATGGTAAATCACTTGGTAGAGGCTGAGACTAGCATGAGTCAACGTGGTAGAATCTATCCCAAAAGTCCAGGCGACGCTCTACAGATCCCACTCTACTCTCTAGAGATGAGAAGCCCCGGTCTATCCTAGTCGCCATATCATGAGCTGTGTACTGAGGCCCTGGAACTGTGACATCACCTGTGACCACTCAGATGGCTCTAGCACATGCGAGCTAGTGGCACCTGTCGCCTCATATGCAGGAAAGTCAGTAAACTGTGTACCAATCCCCTCTTGGTCGCCCTCCTCTCTATGCTGATCTCCCTGAATGTCTCCCTCATCACCCTACATCTCTCATAGCTCCACATCTCCCTGCTGCTCATCTCTTGGCATCTCCATTTGCTCACCCTCCCCAGGATCACTCCCTGGCTCTCCTAGTACCTTCATCTTCAAAATTGAGGTCTTGTTGATGGGCCTAGATCTGTCTCTCTCCATGTACTCACCATCCAGAGGAACCTCGAACTGCCAAAAGACCAAAGTAAGGAACTTCCCATATGGAAGGTTCCCATCAGAAGGGTCCTGGGCATGATACAGCATGGCCTGCAGTAGTAAATATGGGAGGTTTATAACTGGACCCCCCTTGCCTGCTCCCAGTAGGCAATAGGTAATATAGGCCCTGAGCATAGAAATACTGCCTCTGTTCCCACCTTTTGGGTAGATGTTATAGGAAACACATCTACTGATGACTCGAGCACTGGGCTTATAGAAAGCCTCAGATTTAGGAGTGCTCTCAGAACCAGTCAAAGCTTTGAAGACCCTCCTCTTGGTCTCCAAAGAGAACATATCAGAAATGTCAACCCTAGGCTTGTAGTAACACCTCTGACCAGTATCTGGTAGCCCCAAGATCCCTGCTAGTGAGGTGGTGGTCAGTCTAATGTTCACCCCCTTGACCCTGCTCTCCAATCCAAATTCCCGTGCCCCAGATGGCACTAGGTTACAATAAAAGTATCGAACCAAGTTAGGATAACATGGTTTTGTAGGTGATAGCATAGAGGCGCAACCTAAGCTGTTGAACCTAGTAAATAAATTGTACTGATGGAAGTCATCCACCTATACTATCCGACCATTTACAATCTTTAGGGACCTAAACTTGTCCCAATCCTTGGAGTGCTCGTGCCTAGAGAATAGGAACCGATCGAATTCCGGCTCCTCCGATGAAGAATCATCCCTAGGAGAAGAAGGTGGCACCGTAGAAGTAGAGGAGTTCTCGCTCTCGGACCGTAGCCTCTTGTGTGCTACGGATTTCTTTGCCGTTCGGTGGCTAGTAGACATTAGGCTACAAAAAGGGAAGAAAAGAAGAAGTTAGGGCATGCATTGGGAAATAAGGTTAAAGAATCTTACCCAAAGTGACGTAGGACCGCAGAAAAACCTGAGTAAATGTAAGGATTTGGTGTGGAAAAGGTCACACTAATCTCCAAAAGTCTGCCCTAGGTGTTTAGAAGGGTTTAGAAAGGAAATAGAATGAAATGGGGCCCTCTCGGACTATTGTATCTGAACCCCGACTCTCTGGGTGATAGCACTGGGCGATGCATCTAACGCCTAGGGACATCGCCTAGAGATTAAAATTTTGCTGTTTTTGTGTGACAGCTTATGGAAACCTTGACTTTGCCAAAATAACCTCAATAAACATGAAAAATATAATTTTTTATAAAATAATCATAACATGTAAAAAAAATTTTAATTATTTTAATTAATTAATTAAATAAATTCAAATACCACCTAATAACCTATTTAGGAAAGTATAGCCATTACTTGGGGATTCTAATATAGCACACATAGGGTGGAAATTTTCTTGTGTGTATTAATACCTAATAATAGATAAATATGTATATGCCTATGTGAAATAGTGTATGTATAAGTACTTATTATTACGCGCCCAATACTATGCGTGTATGAACCGAGTGGTGTGATGCTATACAAATTTGAACATAGATATGTAAGTATGTTGTAATACGCATTTAGTGGTGTGATGCTATGCAAATTTGAACATGCTATGCAAATTTGAACATAGATATGCAAATTGGTCTGGACTGTATTGTCTTTCTTTTGCAGCAGCATCTTGATACAAGTGTTCACTGACAGAAGGCTCATCTGAATCAGAATCAAGCAACTGGAATCTTCTAAGAGGACTGAGAGTAAACTTGGGAAACATCAACTTGTTGTCCCCTCCCTCCAAATTTGCAGAAGTTGAGGCATTTAAAGATGGTGTGTATTTCCGTACTTTATTATTGTTTATTGATTGTGCAGTTAAGACCCTATGGCAATGCAATTGAGACTTTGAACTGTTACTCGCAGAATGATTTTGTACCGTTGAACATCCAACAGTTTCTCCTAAAGAAATTTTAAAAAGAATGTTCAGATTAATGAATATTCAGCTAGAAATAGAGATAAGTAAACTCAATTACACTAAGATATGGATATCTAGATCTGAACTTGTATTCATTGGAAAGAGTGACAGAAACCAAAAACTATAGATTCATTCCATGCTTTACAAAGAAAATTGGTCAATTACTAACAAATAGGTAATTACGAAACCACAATTTGGGTCAAAAGAATTTCTTCGGTCAAGAAATGGATATATCAAAAAATCTTGAAAGGTGAGGTCAATTACGAAACCACAATTTGATCATGAGAGAAAGTATCTTACACAAGTTCTCTTGTAGGTTGTGATGTTAATCCTGAAACACGATATTTCCTCCGCACATTTCCTCTATGAGTGACATCCAGTTTCACTCCTCTAAGGGCTTTTTAATCTGATATGCATTTTAGAAACAGAACTCCAAAAATGAATTTCCAATTATGCTATTGCACTTTGCTTAGACAAATTGCAGACACTTGAATCATTGATATTTATTAGGATTTTAAATCTAGAATGTGCTGTTCGATCTCCTGGCATTATTGCTGCCGCTACTCCCGAGGTTGCTGTTGCCAAAGCAATTTGATTATTTTCTATTATCGTTGCAAGTAGTGCACAATATAAATATGTCTTTCCTGTACCTCTAGACCCATCAATAAAAAAAATGCCACTACGGTTAGCCTTCACTTGATTTAGAATTAAATTGTATGCATTCAATTGCTCTGGGTTTAAATTGTTGCGCATTATAATCTTCAGGAGGAACTTTTATAGAATATTCATCTGCTATTTCTCTTGGTTGATTTCCATTATAGTGATTGGAAGTGTCTTTTAGTTGGGGTAAATCATAATCATTGATGCTTTTGCCCATGCTCTATAAGAAATAATCGACACTTTTTATTGTTTCCATTGAATAATATTCAGATCCTGCACTTCTTTTCTGAATATCTTCAGACCATGCTTTATAATGATCATCCCATAGCTTTTTAACATCACCAGGTTCACAATAAACAAGTATCATTGCGAAAAGTTTACGAACTATGATCGGCATGTGGAAAACAGTTGAATCTTCTAAACATTCTGAAATAGCATTATCACTTTTAAGAAGACCTTGCTTTTGAGCGGCTTCTTTGAAAGATGAGCATTCGATACCATCAACATACAATAGATCTTGAAAAGACATTGGCCCTCGTACATGATTTAATAACAACCTTAAATAGAATCTTTCTCCTTCTGAGGGTTTCGTTGAATTAACTCGTCCTATTGCTTCTTTTGACTTTCTTTGGGTCCAAGATTTTCCTTATTGGTTCCACACATAATGCTCTGGAAATGCTTTGTACAAATATTTTCTTGCTTCTGGATATACAAAGTTCATTCGGAATAACTCAGTTAGCATTGTTTTTATATGTATGATCTGAATGAAGTATATTTTTCAAATCCTATTTTTTCCAGTACCATATCATTTGCTTATTTGGCAGATGCAATTGTAAATTGATAACATATGGGAACATTTCATTCAAGTTGAATTAAAAAATTCTCCACATTGTTTCTTGTGCAAACACCCATCTTGCATCTCTATACTGCTTAATTTCATCCATCAAATATTCTTCATTATTGTATAATATGGAAACAGCTACCCGATCATGCCCTTTATAAACATATTTGTAAAGGTACTTCACTGCCTTCAATCTAGAACAAATTTCAACATTAATGTGACAATCATATCTTGTCAAAAGGTATGGATTATAAAGAACAACCCATCTATTATCCAAGAAAAGCTATCGAACCTTAACTTGTATCCCATTATTTCTTCTTCTATAAATAGGATAAGAATCTTTTCCTTGCATATATGGTGCTATGATTAAACGAACGAGGATATCGATTCTTACATATTCCATCTCTCATACAAGCATTTTTGCTATTTAAAACTCCACAAGGTTCGTGCATCATATGTTTCACAATTTTTTCATGTAAAATTGAATATTCATTAGGATTTGGAATTTCAGCACAAACATATCTATCGAAAAAGATCAGCATTTATAATTTTGTACTCCTTTTGCAAAATTACCAATATGTGTGCATGTGGCAACCCCCTTGTTTGAAATTCAACGACATGTACATGTGTGGATACTTTACCAAAAATACATTTCTTGAATAATTGATCCTTTAAATCATGCAACATTACTCGAAATACTCTAGCTGTAAAATCTGGTTTATCTTGTGGAACTTGGCCTGGTTTAAGTTCTTCTTGTATGTCAACCCACTCTGGATTGCATGTCATAGTGATGAAAAGATCAGGTTTTCCAAATCGCTGCACTAAACTTATAGCATCAAGATACCTTCGACGCATATCTCTTGGTCCTCCAATAAAAGATGCAGGTAAAACAAATTTTTTACCTACTTGATCACCTCTACTTTCCCAGACAAAACACTATCAACAATTCCTTGATATAATTCAGCCCTGGTATTTGATTGCCTAGATCGATAAAAATCCAATGTTGTTGCTTCAATTTTAAAATACATATCCATGATAAATTGGTTTAGCAATCAACCAGCATATAAAAGAATAGAAGGGTGACCATCTCGTATTTGAAGCTTATGACAATAATATCCTCTTGGAGATATCCTGTTCTTTTTACTCTCATCAAATCCTACAATATGTAACATAAAAATTAATTTTATATTTAAATCTTAAACATTAAAATTAAGTTTGAACTTAAATTTTAATATACCTTCAGCATCATCTTCTGTATTAAATACTGAATCCTCACTTGTTATATTAAATAAATCAGTATATGGTCCACTACTTCATTTAATTCTTCTGTGCCATCTAACTTCTCCATTTAGGTATAGAAGAGGATACTGTAATGCATCATAGCAACCATAATAATGCTTCACTCGATGTTTCTTTCCTGAATGTCCCTGTATTACTGTCACATTATTCTCTTGTATTTGGATTATTTCCCTCCAACCAAATAGCTGCAACTTGATCAACTGATGGTGCATTATAAACTCTCTGATCTAGTTGTACGTCACTTTTGATCAATATTTCCTTAGCCTCCAACAATGGAACATCGTTCAAGCTTCTGAAGAATCGTGCATACGGATTATTTGAAAGAATCTCCATTAGTTTCAAAACTATAAGCTCTTTGAGTTTTGATTCTTGTAAAATTTTCATCCTATTCTGAAGTTCCTTATCAGTATCGTAAAAGTATAACTACAAATAGCATGTGATCGTGTTGTTAACTGGTCAAAAATAAAACCCTAAATTAATCTAGCAAGTAGTAAGTAGCAAGTAAGGGATCGATCTACGGAGAACTGGAAGGCTAAATTACAAAGATGATTAGAAGAAAGTGACAAAAAATTAAAGTGCAATAAATCTGATTTTAAATTACTAATGAAAGAAATGAATCTAAGTTAACAACGATATGTAAATACGGGAGAAAACTATCTTTAGGGTTCGAATCCCCAATGGGTTGTTATTCAATTCGGTTGCATGCTTCTGTTTATTATAACCATAGGCCTAATAATACCACAGAATGTAGGGTTCCTCCTAGGTATGGACTATCTTGACGAGTACTATCGTCCTTCACTTATAGGGCTTGACACGCTTAGTTCGTTCAGCTATAATCCATCATCGGTACAACCACATAAGAACAAAATACCATTGCTTGAATGAAAAATAATGAATCACAAAAACAAAAATTTTCAACTAAATATATCAATTAAAATCATCCAAATAGGGATGAGGTCTCAACATCAAGCAATCAAGAATGCAAACTAGAATTTTAAATAACAAAAACCATTAGTTCATCTACACCTAAAGATAGAAAGAACTTAGTCGATCATGGTGCTAAGAGACAAGGGGCAGCAATGGTGACGATGATCCATAGAGGTGTGCTTGGCGATCTCTGCGAGTAACTACCTAGGAAGAAAATGTTGGAAGAAGGTGATGGAGATGCTTTGCTGGTTCGGTAATGGTGCTAATTTCTAGAATTGAATCCCCTTTTGCTTCGACAGATTTCAATATGTATTTATATCTCCAAGGAGGGGAAACCGAGAGAGAGTCTGTACGGGATTAGAAAGTAGAGATATAAGAGGAAAGAGAGAGAAAGTGGAATAGAATTAGGAAATGTGGGACAGTGAGGGATTTGAGAGGGAGAGGGAGAGAGAGAGAGAGAGAGAGAGAGAGAGAGAGAGAGAGAGAGATAGAATTGAAATAGGAGAGATAGAACCGTAGTGGGATGAGAGAGAGGGAGAGAGAAGAGAGAATTTAATCTAAATTATAAATTTGATCAAAATTCTCTTCTTGAAAATATCTCTCCATCCTAGCCCCGGGTGGACCCAATCCGAGAATTAAAGTTGCTCCAATTAATATTCCGGACGATATGAACCCAATATCGGATATCTTCTGAAAATTTTCCAATTTTCTTAAATTATGATTATGCCCTTGGGTCTTCAGTGAAACTTCTTCCATCTCGCTCTTGTCCACATGTGAGTCGATCCATGCGTAGGTTGGTGCCTAGATTGCATCAAATCTTTCCTTGGTTCTAGGCTCAAGCTTGCATTTCAACTCATTTTCTGACCCATTATTCTTTTCTAGTAAAAAAGAATAATCACATGTATGGGCTTCAAAACTGATGTGTACTTTTAATGCAATACGTTCATCTTGCTCAAAATTCAGCCTTCTTAGCAACCATAAAAAGAAACTGGACTACTTTATGTGTAAATCTGAAGATATAATGCCCGATAGTCCAGAATAGCTTGAAATCGCATAAAATGACCTAAACCAGAAAATAACAGAAAATACCCAAGGTAGCTCAATTTTAAGCACATAAAAATGCAGAATTAAATGGAATAATTTCACACATAAATGTGCTCATCAAATACCCCCACACTTAGATTTTGCTAGTCCTCGAGCAAAAAGAAAAATAAAGAAAACAAAAACCCTAACTCACTTTCGTAGGAATCACGATTGCACTTAGCATGTGCAACAAGCCTTTAAACCCCTAGGTTACCCCTAGTGGACGAGTTTTGTCTCGTGAGTGTTTGCAGGAAATATACACACAAAATTCATGATTGCAAGTTTAAATTTTGATAATGGTTAAAAAGCACACACCAAACTTGAAACTAAGATGTTCTACTTAAGATCAAGAAGACAAAGGTACCTCCACACTTAAGCTCTTAATACCCAATATTGATTCTAGCAACAGGTACACATCCTAATTAGGGAATCTCCCCATATCTTTCAAACACCAGCCTACTTAAGGTAAGACCAATCATGACGTCAAGGGCACCAAGGACTTTAGGCTTCAGAGCATTTTTTACTATAAAATTGTACCAAGACAATGACATTTGTTCCTTCTCTTTTTTTTATTATTTTTTTTATTCACAATGAACTCCATTTGTTACTCCACTACTGTTCCTCAAATGCCATGCAGGGTCACTACACAAGACACCCGAGCTACTTGGTAGCTTTGCTTCTTACATATATCCACAAGGATAGTGATGCTAGAGTTCTTTTTCAGAGGTTTCACCCCAAGGAATGTCGATCAAGTCACCTCGCTTCCTGAGGCGGAGTGCCCTGTCTAGCTCCAAGGAATTCAACTCTTACTTTTATTTATTTATTTATTTTTCTTTTTCTCCTTTTTTTTTTTTTTAATTTTAAATTTTTATGTCACGCCAAAACTAAACTTGGTCTCAGCTCCTAACCAAAAGCTCAAAGAAACACAAGACAGCCAGGTGGTCTGTCCCTTCAGACAAGATGGGGCTCTTATTGTCTGAGTCAAAACCCACCTTAGGATACATACTAGCTACTGTCCTCTCAACAGGGTTTTCATTACTTCAGATTAGGGTTCCTAAGTCTCTCTCTCTCACATTTCGCATCAAAGTAACAGAGAGACACGTAGAACTTACCAAATGCCAAAAAAATAAAAATCTGCCAATCAGTCTCACACCCCCCCACACACACTTAAAGTATGCAGTGTCCTCAATGCACGCAGAAGAATAAAAAAAAGGGACAAGGGAAGGAGTGTATCAAAAATCAATAATATATGGCAGAACAGTGCATCCAGCAATCAGTAGCAGCTACCTAAAAAATAAAAAAACAAACAAACATAAAAGAAAAGTACTAAAGAAAAAATAGTGGGTTGTCTCCCACAGAGCACTAAGTTTAGAGTCTTCAGCCAGACTCAGAATGACTCATGGAGGGTCAAGGATCAAATCATACTAAGGAGCCGGCTTAGAAGAAGGTTGGGGAGATGTAACTAAAGGGGGGAGCAGCTCAAACCTAATTGTCCAAGGTGGCCATTCTAAAGAGGGTGAGGAATCTAGCAAAGTATACACCTCTTCAGTGTATGCCTCAGACTCATGTCCAAGCATCACATAGTGCTGCAAAGGGTCATCAATAAGCACCTGAGAAGTGTGATCAGCCACAATTTCGTCTAATAAGTCCAACACAAAGCACTCTTCTTCTCTAAAGGAACCTAAGGATGCATTGAAGATGTTGAGCCTAAGCTTCTTATTCCCAAAAGAGATGTCCATGGCAACCGATCTACAATTTATGCAAGCATTTGCAGTTGCTAAGAAGGGGCACCTTATAATGATAGAGGGAAGCTTGGTTGTGGTGGCTGTATCCATATCCAAGACAAGGAAGTCCACAGGAAAGTATAATTCTTTCACCTTCACTAAAACATCTTCTAACAACCCACGATGTGTTTTGATTGAACGATCAGTCAACTGAAGGATAACCTCAGTGGGTTTCAAATCTCCTAAACCAAATCTATCATAGACTGAACTAGGCAAAATATTCACACTAGCCCCTAAATCAAGTAGTGCCCTACTTATGGAGAGATCTCCAATAATGCAAGAAATAAGAGGCCCACCTGGGTCCTTAAACTTAGGGGGTAGGTGGCTGGAGATTACCGAACTGACCTGTTCAGTCAAATGGATGGTCTTAGGAATTTGAGTTCTCAACTTATGCTTTTGGGTACAGAGGTCTTTCAAAAAATTAGCGTAAGCAGGAACTTGCTTGATAGCATCCAATAGGGGGTGATTGATTCAAACTTGCATCTTTTCACCCTGTTTACCCTGAAGGGGGTAAGATGGTGTTCGAAGGGTTTAAGGAAAAGGGACCTTTGGAATGTAAGAATCAGGTGATGGTCCCTCCATAATAGGAATGTGAAACCCCTTTCTTGGGAACTGATGAGTGGGTTTCACAGGTGGTGTTTCAGTAAGAGAATTATGTGTGTCTACATCACCACCGGATTTCTCTCGGGTTGACTCAGCCTCTCCCTGACCTTAAGAACTAGTGGGCACCATCCCATTAGTGGCTAAGGGTGCATCAGGTTTTTCCACCCTTTTGCCACTCCCCAAGACTATGATCAACTGGACTTGCTCTTTCCCTGGACCCGTTTGACTATTTGGGTTAACTATTGACTGACTTGGCAACTGGCCAGCCTCCCTCCTACTTATAGCATCGGCTAGCTAACCCAATTGGTTCTCTAGCTTATTAATGGAATGAGTATGTGAGTGAAGCAGCTGTGTGTTCTGCTCGAGTCCACTTAATGCTTTTAGCACCTTTTCCTCAAAGGATTGATTTTGTTGGGGTTGAGGATATGGTGGCTGTCCACCCATATAGGCATTGATTTGAACATTAAATGGTGGCCTATATGGTGGGTTTGGAGGATTATTAGGTATTGAGTTTCTCCATAAAAAGTTTGGGTGGTTTTGCCATCCCGGGTTATAAGTATTGGTGGAAAAGGGATCATTACCCGATATGGGAAAACTTTGAGCCGTTTGCACCTGTTCCTGCATTCCCCGCCATGTAGAAATCCTAACCAAATCTAGGGAATGAGGCCAGTGTTTGACTTTGTCCTTTAAGGAAAATGGGAACAGAAGCAACTTTAAGGCATCTTCAGAGAGGTTTTGGATTTTGACTATAGAGCACACCTCTAAGAACTCATCAAGATGCTTGTAAGGCTTCTCATTTGCAAGTCCATAATAGGATGGTAACATCTGTATGATGTTGGGCTTGATCTCATATTGAGCGGCCTGAATGGCAGGCAACTGAATACAAGACGCAGGGGTATAGGTAGTTGGAGTGAGATGCCCACTCAGCAACCTTCTTGGCTAGTTTTCGTCACCCATTTTATTATTATTATCCTTATCCTTAGGGGTAGCCATAGATTGCTCTATTTCTAGGTCAAGGGAAGTCAGGTTGGGGTGCAAAGAAAGTCGACCATGCATAAAACACAACATAGGTTGAACGTGCTAATCAAACAAAAATTAAAACGTGATAACTAATAAAAAAAAAACACTTAATACAAATAAAAATCAGAACTAAAAAAGTAAAAAAAAAATAATAACTAATTTAAAAATAATGAAATTACTTACAGTTGGCGGTAGCGCAATTCCACGTGCTACCCCCCGATGAATGGTTACACATATGATCATAAGGGGCTGGGGAAATTAAAATTAAACCTAAACACCTAATCTAATGCTGAAAAAAAATTACATAAAATAACCCTAATTACATAAAGTATACGAATTAAAAATAAACCAAACGGAAAACTTGTCCCTACTCGATCTACTCGGCTTCCTGCACAAACAAAGAGAATGTTAGGTATACTAAAATTAACCTAATAAAGAGATTAAAAATAAGAATAAAAATTCTGGAATTATAAAATTAAAACTAAAACAAGGTAACACAAAACAACTCAATCAATCTTATCAACCATGCTTTGGTTCCCCGGCAACGGTGCCAAAATTTAATTGTGTCGTTAACCAGTCAAAAATAAAACCTTAAATTAATCTAGCAAGTAGCAAGAAAGGGGTCGATTTACGAAGAACTGGAAGGCTAAATTACTAAGATGATTAGGTGAAAGTGACAAAAATTAAAGTGCAATAAATCTGATTTTAAACTACTAACGAAAGAAACGAATCTAAGCTAACAACGATATGCAAATACGGGAGAAGACTATCTTTAGGGTTCGAATCCCCAATGGGTTGTTATTCAATTCGGTTTCATGCTTCGGTTTATTCTAACCACAGGCCAAATAATACTACAGAATGTAGGGTTCCTCCTAGGTATGGACTATCTTGACGAGTACTATCGTCCTTCACTTATAGGGCTTGGCACACTTAGTTCGTTCAGCTATAATCCATCATTGGTACAACCACATAAGAACAGAATATCATTGCTTGAATGAAAAATAATGAATCACAGAAACAGAATTTTCTAACTGAATATATCAATTAAAATCATCCAAATAGGGATGAGGTCTCAACATCTAGTAATCAAGAATGCAAACTAGAATTTTAAATAACAAACACCATTTGTTTATCTACACCTAAAGATAGAAAGAACTTAGCCGACTATGATGCTAAGAGATAGGGGGCAGCAATGGTGATGATGATCCATGGAGGTGTGCTTGGCGATCTCTACGAGTTGCTGCCTAGGAAGAAAACGTTGGAAGGTAATGGAGATGCTCTGCTGGTTTGGTACTGGTGCTAATTTCTAGAATCGAATCCCCTTTTGCTTCGACAAATTTCAATATGTATTTATATCTCCAAGGAGGGGAAACCGAGAGAGAGTCCGTGGGGGATTAGAAAGTAGAGATATAAGAGGAAAGAGAGAGAAAAGTGGAATAGAATTAGGAAAGGTGGGACCGTGAGGGATTTGAGAGAGAGAGAGAGAGAGAGAGAGAGAGAGAGAGAGAGAGAATTGAAATAGGAGAGATAGAACCGTAGTGGGATGAGAGAGAGGGAGAGAGGGAGAGACGGAGAGAGAAGAGAGAATTTAATCTAAATTATAAATTTGATCAAAATTCTCTTTTTGAAAATATCTCTCCATCTTGGCCCCGAGTGGACCCAATCCGAGAATTAAAGTTGCTCCAATTAATATTCCGGACGATATGAACCCAATATCGGATATCTTCTAAAAATTTTTCAATTTTCTAAAATTATGATTATGCCCTTGGGTATTCAGTGAAACTTCTTCCATCTCACCCTTGTTCACATGTGAGTCGATCCATAGGTAGGTTGGTGCCTAGATTGCATCAAATCCTTCCTTTGTTTTGGGCTCGAGCTTGCATTTTAACTCATTTTCTGGCCCATTATTTTTTTCTGACCAAAAAGAATAATCACATGTATGGGCTTCAAAACTGACATGTACTTTTAATGCAACACGTTCATCTTGCTCAAAATTCAACCCTCTTCGCAACCATGAAAAGAAACTTGACCACTTTACGTGTAAATCTGAAGATACGATGTCCGATAGTCCAGAATAGCATGAATTCGCATAAAATGACCTAAACCAGAAAATAACAAAAAATACCCAAGGTAGCTCCATTCTAAGCAGATAAAAATGCAGAATTAAATGGAATAATTTCACACATAAATGTGCTCATTAGCATGGATTGTCTTTTTCTGACAAAATTGAAGGTAATTCATGATATACTTGTCCTTGGGCTCTAAAAGTATATATACCTTCTCTACCATTTGCAAGATCTTTGTCGATATGAACTCCAAAAGATGTGAAGGAAAATATATTATTGTAAGCACGTATAAATCTACGAAATTCGGACGCTTCAGATGTTTCACTTGTAAATAAATTATATAATTCATCCGGAACCGTTGTAGCTGCTAAAACAACCTCAACACCCTCCTCTTGACAAGGGTCATTTGCCACTATCTCATTGATGTCCTCGGTGACAGGCGAGACATATCTTTGAAACTTGGAGAAGTCATAACTAGGATCCCTCTCAAGGACGAAACTCACAGTGCCATTCACGCCCATAGCGGCTATGTTCGGGCTCTCGTCAGAATGGACAAGGCTAGTGGCTCCCTCCCCGTCGTCACTATTTATAGGCCTAGGGGAAGGCAATGGGGGAAGGGTGTCCACATTCGACTCAGACGAGGAAGGGCCTAATGTAGCCCGTCGATGTCATATCCCTTATGAGAAGAGATACCCGACATAGCAATGAGAAGAGAAGAGAAGACTTACTCAGATGAAGCTCCCTAACACCAAACTACCTTGAGAACAAACTACAACATGCACAAACAAAACATCCAAGATAAGACTTCAAAAGACTAAAACACGAGGGTATTCGTAAAAGATGCTAATGACAAACCAAATGAAGGGAACGCACTAGACCTACGAGCAAAGTGAGGAAATCAAGTGGAAGGGGCAGCACAAACCAAGAAGATCGAATTACACATGTGAGAAAGAGAAATTCAAGTCAGTATCCAAAAAACAAAATTAAAAATAAAAACAAAAAAGGAGAAGAAGAGGAAGAAAAGAAAAGAAGGAGATGATCGCTAAACCTGAAGGAAAGGCGAGGAGCCAAGGACGAGTGGCCAAGACTGAGGACAAGTGGCCTAGGGCGAGAGGCCGAGTGTGAATGGCCGAGACCCAAGGGGCGAGAAGCTAAGGGCGAATGGCCAAGACCGTGGGCGAGATGGCCGAGACCAAGGCACGCAGGCGAGACGGCCGAGACCAGAGATCGTGGGCGAGACCAAAGACGTGGGCAAGACCAAGGATCGCGGCCGAGACCAAAGATCATGGGCGAGATCAAAGACGTGGAAGAGACCAAAGGTGTGAGAAAGACCGAGACCGTGGATCTAGACCCTGAGGGCGAGGAGCCAAGGGCGATTGACCGAGATGGAGGACGAGTGGGCGAGACCAAAGAAAAAAAGAAATGGCAAAGACCAAAAAAGGATCGGAGAGACCAAAAAAGAAAAAAGAGATGGGAGAGACTAACAAAGGGATGGGAGAGACCAAAAAAGGAAAAAGAGATGGGAGAGACCAAAAAAAAAAAAAGAGATGAGAGAGACCAAAAAAGGGATGGGTAGAGCTCCAAGGAAGAGAGAGAATGAGGAAAAAATGAAAAATGAGGAAAAAGTGAAAAGCAAGAAAGTGAAATAGAAGAAATAGAAAAAGTGGGCAAAAAAAACAAAGAGAGGTTAAAAAGTGTAATGGGGGGAGGGGTTTGAACCCCTCACCTCTCCCACTTACTAAGAAGGGAAGAAGCCATCTACTCCAAAAAACAAAGTTCATCCAACGGTCATAGATGCTCATCATAAAGTACAACACAAATGCTACTCTCTTGAGCACTTCGTTCCAAGAGAGTGGGGGCCAAGTGATAAACCAAAAATATACGGGCCAATCCCGAGATGCCACGTGTTCTGACCCAAAAAGGAGGCCAGCTTAAGCCCGACCGTGATAGAACTAGTTTTGTAACCCAAGAGGCCACCCCAAAGGCCAAGTCTACCATGCAAACCAAGGGGTCCAACCATGACATCATCGGCAAGATCTACATCATCCTTCACTAAAAGATCGTAACTGGAGGTATACCAAAGGGAGGACTATCCTAAAGAGGTATAAGCCTAACCAAATTCAACACGAGAGGAGGACCCTTAGGGAACCTCTTCCCTACTAGGACTCTACCTCTCATAAGGAGCTATTCCAAATACAACTCTACTACGTGATGATCTACCCTGCGTAGCACATTCATCACCGATGAGGACTCTCCACACCGCCATACTCAACTATAAATACTTAGGTATTCTAACCCATTATACATCTTGAATTCCAGTAATTCATCTGTTGCTAAGAGAGATCTAACTTAGGCATCGGAGAGTCCTAGGCCGAAAACACATCGGGTCTCCCTTATCCCTGACGTCCTTTTGCAGGTTGCGACACCCAAAGGACCTACCGGAGATTTCCTGACGCAATTGAACCATTATAGGCCCATCATCCTCTGTACTATTATGTACAAAATAATTTCTAAAGGTCTACTCAATAGGTTAAAGCCTTTTCTTAACTTCCTCATTAGCCCTTTCCATTCTAAAGGTCTAGTCAATAGGTTAAAGCCTTTTCTTAACTTCCTCATTAGCCCTTTCCAAAGTGCTTTCATTCCTTCTATGGCTATTTTGGATAATGTTTATGTGGTGCATGAGGTGCTTCATCAAATGAAGTTGTCTAAGAGTAAGAAGGGCTAATGGCTTTAAAGTTAGACCTATCAAAGGCTTATGACAGGGTCGAATGGGGTTTTGTTGAGAAATTATTGCTTAAATTAGGTTTTCACCCAACTTGGACCAATTGGATGATGCAATGTGTCACCACAATCTCCTACCATGATAAACTAAATGGAAACTTGTTGGACCAGTTATTCCTTATAGGGGCCTTAGGCAAGAATGCCCAGTCAGCCCTTACATTTTCATTCTTTGTCAAGAGGCTTTTACCTGTCATTTTTATACGGCTGAGCAGCACAACATAATTTCTAGTATTCGGATCAGTAGAACTGGACCTTCCATTTCCCATCGGATGATTGTTTAATATTTTCAAAAGCTGGCATCTAGAGAGTCAACCATTATAAACTCCAAAGCACATGTCTAAATCTAGTGATTGGTTTAGTCCTTGTACTAATGCCTCTGTGAAGGATGACGTTGTGTGGCCTCTACTAGTTTTCGGGCGGTGTCTAATCTAGGGAAATATTTAGGGATCCCTACAAGTTTTGGTCAATCCAAAAAAGCCATTTTCTCCCATATTGTTGAAAGGTTTCAATCTAAGTGTTCGGGTTGGAAGGAACATCTTCTGTCAGCAACAGGTAAGGAAATATTAATTAAGTCTGTTGTATCAGCTTTTCCCTCATATACAATGTCGATGTTCCTGCTCCCATCTTCTTTATGCTTGGACATTACTAAACTGATTAGAAAATTCTGGTGGAAGGACAGGTTAGGGAAAGGAGTTTATTGGAAGAAGTGATAGGAGCATTGTAGGAGTAAGCGAATGGGTGGCCAAGGGTATGGGGATCTAGAATCTTTTAACCAAGCTCTTTTGGCTCGGTAATCCTAGCGAATCCTTCATAATGGTGATGCTCTTTGGGAAAGGGTACTTAAAGAAAAATATTTCCCTAACTCCTATTTTCTTGAGGCTCCTTCCTATTCGGCACAATTGCTCTTGGGGTTGGAGGAGTTTATTAAAGGGTAGAGACCTTCTTTTGAAAGGTCTGCAAAGACGGATTGGTGATGGTCGGTCTACTGC
The DNA here is from genome assembly GCF_018873765.1 of Telopea speciosissima. NCBI lineage: Eukaryota > Viridiplantae > Streptophyta > Magnoliopsida > Proteales > Proteaceae > Telopea > Telopea speciosissima. Next base: position 33,986,880 of record NC_057917.1, on the reverse strand, counting down.
TGTTTTTTGAGATCATTGGATCCCTTCTCTTCCGAATGACTAGTAAGAATGGCTGTATTACTAGTCTTAGGTCTCATCCTATCTCCTTAGCATCTAATCTTATTACCCAACCTTTTCTACAATGGAATAAATTGTTGGACAAGTGCGTGTCCATGAAACCCGATTCGGTCCGGTTCAATCCAGTTTACCTTTGTATTGAACATTTATACATTTTAGTTTAATATTGTCACATGCGATATAAAATTTTTGAGCATTATGTGTCCGTAAGTTATACTTAAAATGGTAGTCATGATTAGGGTTTGGGCTGGGCACTCTTATCATATGGTCGTCGCATTGGGTATGCCTAGACATGTGATGTCAGGGTACGAATGCGAGTGCTCACATGTTTGATGTGTGCATTGGCAAAGAATCTACTTTATCGATTCCCTCATGTATTACTGCCAGATGTAGGAAGGGATAGACATGTGTTACCGACACCCTGTACCTGAGGGAACCTTGTCACTGCAAAGTGTGATCGCATTCTTTGGTTTATCAATGACTGAGACTCAAGCGAGTCAAAGCCGGTGTTCTGGGAATGCATGAACACTTTGTGAGTGAAGGAGTTATCCAACACAGTCGCTACTGCCCGATTGGGGAACACCAAGATAGAGACGCTCGGCACGGTCGGATCGAGAATCGGATCCGATGCCGTTTTGGAAATGGTTTTGCAAAATTTATTTTACATAAAATGATACATTATTTATAGTTATTTCAAATAAAGTGTTTTATCGAGTTTTACGGGACCCGATCGGATGCATAGACGCTCTTATATGGACATGTACTATGGATTGGGGTTTGGCAGTACATGTGTACATGCCCTAGATTCCATAATGATGGTGTTGATTAGTAGGGGGGTTGTATATGATAAATTGTTATCATATAGGGAGTTATTTGGAATTTGGCTCTTTATTTAATTAATGGATTTGGTGTTAATTATAATTATCCATTAATAATTAAATAAAGAATCTAATTAATACTTTTCCTATTAGATTCTGCTTCTTCACCTGTGTAGTACTTTGAGTTTAAACAGAACTGCTAGACTGAGAGAGAGAGAGTCAGACTCCCACTAGGGCTCTATTAAATCTATCTAGGATTTAATTAAACCCTATTATTATAAATAGGAGACCATAAAATGCAAAAGAGAGTAGCTCTCCATGTTTTTGGAGCAGACACTCTCTCTCCTACATTTTTGGTTTCTCTCTCTCCCTCTTGTGATCTCTCTTCTTCTTGCTTCTCTCACCTGTGTTTAAGAGTTAGGGTTTGTGAAACCCTAGATTTGTACTGAGGAGTTTGAGGGCATCTGGGATTGGCGTGTAGAACCTTGGTAGCATCATTGGAGGTTCAGATCTGTTTGCTTGGAGCGCTCATTGGAAGAAGAACCATTGTCTATTGGAGGAGCAACACTTGAGGCTCACCAGGTTAGCAGTTCTTTATTAATTCCTTCTGTTCATTGATTATTAATATTTATGGGATGCAAAAGAAACTCGAATCGATTAATTTCCGCTATGCATTCGAGTATGGGATGGATCCCTCTTGCCATATGATGGATTAGAGACGAATTTTTCCGTCCCTATTGTGATGATTAATTTTATGGGACGAAATAGGGAAGGAGAAACCATAATAGGGATGCACCAGGGTTCCCATGGGCGACCATGGGAAACCCTAAAATTTAATGGGGCACCCATGGGACACCATGGGATAACCCAGGGTGTGCAAAACCCTAATTTTTCTGTATATTGGTTTCCCTAGGGAACCGTGGTTTGATCCCTGGACTGTTGTTTGACCAACATAAGCCACTTCTGTCTTCTTTATTTTCCAAGTCTGAAGTGGCCGCCATTGAGCAGATTCCTTTACGTATAATCCCTAAGGCTGACAATTGGAGTTTGGCTTTTACAAAAGATGGCTCGTTCTCTATGCGCTCGGCTTATTATGTTTGTTCATCTGCTCTCCATCCTTCATCTTCTTCTTTAGATCCGTTCTGGGGAATTTTTTGGAAAATGAAACTTCTTCCTAAGATTAAGTTGTTTGTTTGGCGATGTTGTACAGATTCCATTGTTGTTCAGCAATTGCTACTGAAGCGTAATCTCTCTGCTAATGCCATTTGTCCTCTTTGTTCTAGTGCAGAGGAATCTATTGTTCACACTCTTTTTCATTGCAAATTTGTTGTTGCTTGTTGGTTAGTTTCTCCCCTTCGTTTTAATGTGCAAGAATGCAATGGTATGTGCTTTATTGACTGGTTAAATTTTCTTTTTGTTAAGTATAAAGATATTCTTGTCTCTATGGATTTCCATATTATTTGGTCTTCTTTCATATGGTAGATTTGGAAATCTCGAAATAATGTCATCTTTAATCATGTAGACCTTGATTTGTAGGGTACCATTGTAGCTGCTTTAGTCTCTATTCTTCTTGTCTTCTTTGGGTGCTCCTAGTTCTATGTCTAGTCCTTCTGCTGGAATCACTTCCTAACCTTTTCCTCTTGTTCATTCTCTTATTTATTCGGATAAAGCATGGAAGGCGGGATCTAAGAAAGCAGGCCAAGGTGTTCTTATTAGATCCAATATGGGTATCTTTGTTGCTGCTCGTTGCTGCTCTGGCGCTAGTCTTTCTGCTGTTGTTATAGAGGCTAAAGCCATTAGAGATGGAGTTCTTCTTGCCCGCGCTTTGTCTATTCCGGCTGTGGTTATTCTCAGTGATTGCCTTGCTGTTTTTTGCAGACTACAAGGTTGTGTTAGTGCCCTTGATTGGGCTACTAATTGCGTTGTTGATGACACTTTATCCTTGCATTCTGCTTGCTCTTTTGTTATGTTTAGTCATGTTCCCTGAGACTCTAATAGGGAGGCTCATTTCTTAGATAAAGGTGCTTTTAGGTTCGGCATCTCTAAGGTTTGGTGGTTGCGTCCACCTCGTGGGCTTGTAAACTTACAAAGGAGCTTTTCCTTTTGTGACTTTTGTTAATAAAATTTCTTTCCCTTGTTCAGAAAAAGCAAAAAAACAAACAAACAAAATGCATTAAATGGAATCTCCATCGCATGTGTACCATATCTATCATAACATTAGAGCAAAACCTGCACATACACCAAAACTTAAATCACTCTGGTATGACACACGTGAATAACACACCATGTGCCAAGCCACTAAAAAACCACGCGCAAGCATCTCTTGCGCCAGCCCTTCTTCGTCCCACTATATGCCTTTAAATTGAAATCCGACCCATAGATCTTGATCCAACGGACAGAAACATTCTGGAACTTCACCAAATTAAAAGAAAATTACTGTTCACAGAATAGCCTTAAAATATAAGCCAAAATTCCTACAAAAGAAATATATATATATATATATATATACACACACTAGTAAATATGCATGTGCAAATGCATGTGTCGCCATATGTGAGGGAGAGTGTATGAGAGAGGGAGAGAGGGAGAGAGTGATCAAGCAAATATTTTTTAGTTATTTACTTCCGAATATCTGACATCCAAGGAACTATATGAAAAAGTAGTCATTACAAAACACAATAGTTGAATAATACTCTAATGGGTACTACTTCACTTGAAAGGATGGAATTAATCGGAACATCAAATTTACATATAAGCTTGGTTGGTAATCAAGATGATACATTGGTGGAAAACCTTCACAATACATATGAAACTTGAACTCTAGAAGTCTTGGGAAGCACTAGAGAGAGAGAGAGAGAGAGAGAGAGAGAGAGAGAGCAAGGAGAAGGTGGGGGAATGAATCTCCCACCTATGGATGAGCAGAGAATCCCATCCCAAGTGTTTGTTCCCGAGTGGAATGTTCAGATGGACTAAGAGGCGTTGGATGATGAGATCTCCGCCGAGCACGTGATCCTGGGATGTGTCCCCCCAGCTGATCGTCATCGCATCAAGGGGATGGGGAATGGATCCCTGGAGAGGAAAGTGTGCACTCGGACATACGAGGTATTACAATTCTTCTCAATTGCTTTCTCGACCATTTGGCCTTTGCTTATTCCTGTGTACTGATTGATATTTCTTCTTAGGCGATGGCCTATGTGGTCGGGTTGGTAGAGAGGAGTAGGGAGCTATCCCAACTCTATGCCAAAATCAAGGAGGAGAATAGGGAGCTTGTCCACAAGCATGGTGATCAGCTTCTCAGGATCACGGCTCTTGAGAAGGAGAGAGATCAGCTATCCTCAGAAAAGGTTCAACTTTCCTCAAAGAAAAATGCTTCCAAGGATAAAGCTAAGAGTAGTGCTCGGGATCTCGAGAAGGCCAAGTCTGAGCTAGAGGCTGACCTGAAGAAGAATGCAGATCTAGAGGCTGACCTCCTGAGGGAGAAGGAGGAGAGCAAGAAGAAATTGGAAGCCGCACAACAAGCGGCTTTGGAGGCTAAGGAGAATGTCATGGATGACTTTCTGGCATCCGAGGATTATAGGGAGCTTTGTCTTAGGACTGCGGGCACCAGCATGCTCCAGACTGCTTATAACATTTGGATGGTGATGACAAACCGCGAATCCAGGCTTGATTTCTCTGGGATTCCAGGAGGTAGAGAAGATGAAAGCCTTGATGGCAGAGGGAAAATTTACCCCCGTCCCTTACTTGATTTTGAGGCCTGACAATCAACAGTCTGATGCCCAGAAGTCCAAATCTGGGAAGGTTAATCCTTCCAAGTCTAAGGCTACAACTGGCTCTTCCTAGGCCGTGGGCGATCAAGCGAAGGTCTAGGTGTCCAAGTCTTCTCAGGTTAGGTTCCCCCCTTCACCACTTCAGGATCTCAGTTTGAAGCCCGGTGTGTCCGGTCTAGTTGGACCTTCGACCAAACAGTCTGGCCTTCCTCATGCTCATGTTGCTGGTTCTTTATCTGAGCATGCCTCTAATCCTCCTTCTGACCAAAAGAAAGTCTCTAAGAAAGATCCCCCTACTTTGTTGATCTATTGATGTATCTCTTTCCTTTTTTTTTTTTTACTTGTTTAACTCGATGAATGAATGAAAAAGAACTTATCCTTTCCTGTCTTGATTGTGTTTCTCCAATTTTAATTGTTTCCTATGGCCTCCCTTCGATTATTTATTTATAGGAGCAGCATGACTTGGTAGGGAAAGCATCAGATCCCAGCAGCCGAGAACTTGAGCACCAGAGCCGTCTGGACGTGTATGATAAATCTTACTCTGCCCTATCCAGGCGATGCAATTGTCTCAAGGAGAAGATTGAGTATTATAATTCCTTAGTCGGTTGGGAACAAGATCTATCTAAGAAACTGGGCTATATAGAGGGTAACATCACCAATCACATCTGGCATGAGAAGTATACTCCTGCCAATCAGACCATTGCACATATCCTGAAGTCAACCGTTTTCATACGCTTCTGTGAAGATAAGGTGGTAGAGGGTGCTCGATAGTTATATGACAAGATAAGAGCCATTGCCCCCCACTTTTCATGGGCAAAGATAAAGTTGGGCTTCATTCCCAACAGCCCATGGACTCCCCCAGTTTTAGAAGCAGCTTTGCTCTCGGCTCCACATTTTGATGGTCTGCCTGGTTGGCTTCTCCCAATTCCACTGCGTCCTGCGGTTATGGATCAATAGACTTTAACTTGATTACCATCTTTATTTCTTCTGATGTATGACTTCTTTAGGTGTAATTAAAAATTTCTCTTTGCGATTATTGTCTTCATCCTCGGCTTCTTATACTTTATTGACTTCTCATCTCGTGTCCATGCTCAAACTGTGTTCTGCGTGCCTTTGGCTGCTGTCTCTCATGATCGGAGACACTTTTTCTTTTCTTTATGTATGGTCTGATTGAGATGACCCTCGGGCTTCCCAGTCCACAATTAAATCCTCCAACCAACGGACACTTCGTCTATAGCGTTGCCACTGGGATTTAAATTTTGAACCAAATCGTCGCCTCTTCCCAAAAAACCTACTGTTAGTTACTAGCCCAACAATAACTGTTAGACGCGTGGTAATCCTTGATTAACTCAATCTTTTGAAAGTTCCCCATTAATCTCGTGAGCAATAAGATGCCGCCAACTGGCTTCCCACGATTATCTACAGCTTGACTCTTTACGACTTCGCCCTTTGAGAGTCCTAACACTTGGGAATTCTAACTCCCCTTTTAACCCTAAGCATATCCTCTACTATAAATAGGCCTTCTTTCTTCTCTGGTTTTTATCTTTTTCTTGCTCATTTCAGATATGGATTTCCATATTTTTTGCCCTTCTTATTTTAGTCTCTTCTTCCTTCTTCTTCTGTGGTGCTATCTTAGCCGTGGCTTCTACCTTGCTATACTGGTGATGATCTTAGATGCTTTGGAGGCCTTTTTGGATCCTTTCCTCTCAGCCTTGTTTTTCGATTAACAATAGGGTTGCAGCCTTGTTTCTCAGTTGACACATAGTGTCACACCCCAAACCGCCCCTTGGGAGGATTAGGTAGGTGACCCAAATTGCATAACAGCAATCCGCCAAACCCCATGGATCTAGAAGCTGTTAATACATTCACGGTCCCACATTCATCACATTACTACAAGTAAGGTCAGAGTGCTGCAGAGAAACTATAGTTATAATAACAAAAGAGAAAGTGTAGCGATACGGGAATGATGGTGGTATATATATATATATATATATATAAAAGAGTTCTGAAACATTCCCTCCCAGATACAACCCACGACTGAAAGATAAAGCTGACAAAAGCCAAAAGGAAATACGTACATATACATATATAGGGTGAGATAACTCAACCCCAAAATGAAAGAGAAAAACTACAACTAAACCAAAAGCAGAGACGGGGATAAACTCCTATCAAAAGCAAAAAGGAGTCCCCAAGACAAAAGCATCAAGTGCACTCCTCACTGGTCTTCATCAATGACCATCGAGAATGCACACATCATCGGCATGACCTCCGTCGGGGTCCACACCAATATCATCATAATAACCAGGGCTCTCCTCCTCATAATGAGTCTCCATACCACAGCGGCATCCACCTGTAGAATCATCTAGAAGAAAAACATGTATAACAGAGTGTGAGCCCCACCGAGCTCGTGAGCAAAACATATCATCATGCATGCATATGCAACCACATTCCACATGATCCTACATGTTATGCAAATCCAGATTATTTATTAGCCACCTAACAATACAACTAAGTCAGGAAAGTGCTACTACAATCCCCAATACATGTATCCCTGGTGTGGGCTTGGTTACCCTTTCCCGCGATACATCCATTGAGTTGTCGGAGAGGACCAGCCGGCTTCAACATCTCCCTACCTAGGTCAGCCCGACCGGCCCTCTAGATTAACTCCTGTGAGGTAACCGACTTAATATAATTCCACCAAACCGGTGCATAATCTTTATATGTGGCATATAGCCAAAAATTCACCTTTCGGTGCTTCCCAAGCTTATAGCCCGAGGCTTATCGGCATATCGGCCCTGGGGCATCCCAGTTGTGCTGAGGCTTCCCGACGTAAATGCCTCTAGGGTTTTACGGTAGTCCTCACAGTTATCCAACACCTTAACCCCTGTTGGCAAGGGTATGTAGCACGAGTGATGAAACTCTAGCCCCATGTCTATATGGCATCGTACGAGTCGGGCAGTGTCAGTCGTATCCCATACTACGGGCTACCACCGGCCTCGTTTTCAAGCCAACTACGGCATCTAGTCTAACATTCACAGCCATAATGTAAAAATCACAGTGTTGATCAACACACAATCAATGTGTAGTAATTTTGAGTAATTTGAACCGAATTTAAATAAACACAACATTTATAATTTAAGAATTTAACTACCGGTATAGCAATACAGTTACACATACATATATGTTAATACTTCACTCACCTGGGTCTGGTTCTAAGAACTCAGTTGTAAATTTCAGGTCCGACTGTAGTTTGGCTGTAGGCCTCGAGCGTGGGATCAAATCCTAGATATAAATCAAAAACTTGTCATTTAATATTCTAAACTATTTTTAGAGGTCCTAGGGTTGATCTAAGCTCACTGGGTTGACTCGGTGTATAGTTGATCATCACTTGGAATTCTCTGGGCCTTGCACTGGGCCTTAGGCCTATGTCCTGGTGCATCATCCAGAGTTGGTGGTCTAGGGGCAGAATGGTCATTTGCTACATTAGTACATGCTCCTAGGTTATATTAGTCTTACAGTGTTGTCCCCAACTTGATAGTGCTGCAGGACCAACACAGGCAGGGTTTCCAAGTCCTGCGGGGCCCACTTGGGTTCCCAAAGCATCCCCTCATATGGATAGATATGGGAAGGGGCTTTTTGGTCATTTCTCATCTTCCCATACAGATTCATGGCCCTAGGGTGAGGATCCCTAGGTCAGATCATCAAAATAGCAAAGTTTCCTTCACTAGGCGATGTCTGCATCGCCCATAGATTACAAAACTGGAATCAGGCTGAGATTCCTAGGTTTTGAACCATGGGCAATGCATGGATCATCTCCAAATGCATGTTAGGTCATCTTGGACCCCCAGGGGCATACTTTGCACTGGTCCAAGTGGATTTTCAACTGGGCCCACCACTTGGCTGCCAGAGGCTGCCCAGACAGCCCAGTGAATAATAACCCATGATTTCTTCAGTTCCAAAACTTGGTTTTAGCTACATGCAAGGTTGGATTTAAGTGTAAAATGATAATCAAAAGCTGTTACCACCTAGGGCTAGGTCCCATGCAGCCAGGGCATGCAATCAGGACTCCAAACAGCCAGTCTTCAGTGTAACTAAGCAATGCAGCCAAGCACAGCCTGGTTTCGATTCCAGAAGTAAGTTCAGATCTATAAAACATCATATAATCCTCAGATCTTCCATGCATCATGCTTGCATGGCAGATCTGAGACAATCCATGGCAGTTCCCAGCTGTTCTGGGCTGCCAATGGCCAGATAACATTCAAATGCACAGAGACATCAAGAGGATAGCAGTGATTCATCAAGGCAGCAGGTATGGATAGAGGTGTTATACCTGAATAGATGTAGGGCTGCTCGAATCCAAGGCCTTAGAGGGCAAGGCTGCTTCCTCCCTTCTTCCTTCTTCTCTTTCTTCTTCTTCTTCCTCTCCTTTCTTCCTTTTCTTTCTTCTCCCTTCCCCCATGATTTGAATAGTAGCCAAGGGTCTAAAATGAACCCAAGGCACTGGTATTTATAGACTAGCCCATGAGTAGGGCCTGTTTGTTGGACAAGTGTGTGTCCATCAAACCCGGTTCGGTCTGGTTCAACCCGGTTCACCTTTGTATTGAACATTTATACATTTTAGTTTAATATTGTCACATGCGATATAAACTTTTTGAGCATTATGTGTCCATAAGTTATACTTAAAATGGTAGTTATGACTAGGGTTTGGGCTGGGCACCCTTATCATATGGTCTTCGCATTGGGTATGCCTAGACATGTGATGTCAGGGTACGAATGCGAGTGCTCACATGTTTGATGTGTGCATTGGCGAAGAATCTACTTTGTCAATTCCCTCATGTATTACTGCCAGATGTAGGAAGGGATAGACATGTGTCACCGACACCCTGTACCTAAGGGAACCCTGTCACTGCAAAGTGTGATCGCATTCTTTGTTTCATCAATGACTGAGACTCAAGCGAGTCACAGCCGGTGTTCTTGGAATGTGTGAACACTTTGTGAGTGAATGAGTTATCCAACACGGTCACCACCGCCGATTGGGGAACACCAAGATAGAGACTGCTCAGCATGGTCGATCGTAACTGGATCCAGATCGTTTTGGAAATGGTTTTGCAAAATTTATTTTACATAAAATGATACATTATTTATAGTTATTTCAAATAAAGTGTTTTATTGAGTTTTGCGGGACCTGATCAGATGAACAGACGCTCTTATATGGACATGTACTATGGATTGGGGTTTGGCAGTACATGTGTACATGTCCTAGATTCCATAATGATGGTGTTGATTAGTGGGGGGGTTGTATATGATAAATTATTATCATATAGGGAGTTATTTAGAATTTGTTAATTTAATTGGCTCTGTATTTAATTAATGGATTTGGTGCTAATTATAATTATCCATTAATAATTAAATAAAGAATCTAATTAATACTTTTCCTATTAGATTCTGCTTCTTCACCTGTGTAGCACTTTGAGTTTAAACAGAATCGCGATCGAGAGAGAGAGAGTCAGACTCTCACTAGGGCTCTATTAAATCTATCTAGGATTTAATTAAACCCTATTATTATAAATAGGGGACCAACACGTAGGAGGCAGAGAGCTCTCCACATTTTTGGAGCAAACACTCTCTCTCCTACGTTTTTGGTTTCTCTCTCTCTCCCTTTTGTGATCTCTCTTCTTCTTCTTGCTTCTCTCAACACACAAATCCTAGATCTGTGCTGAGGAGTTTGAGGGCATCTAGGATTGGTATGTAGAACCCTGGTAGCACCATTGGAGGTTCAGATCTGTTTGCTTGGAGCGCTCACTGGAGGAAGAACCACTGTCTATTGGAAGAGCAACACTTGAGGCTCACCAGGTTAGCAGTTCTTTATTAATTCCTTCTGTTCATTGATTATTAATATTTATGGGATGTGAAAGAAACTCGAATCGATTAATTTCCACTGCGCATTCGAGTATGGGTGGATCCCTCTTGCCATGTGATGGACTAGAGACGAATTTCTCCGTCCCTATTGTGATAATTAATTTTATGGGACGCAATAGGGAAGGAGAAACCCTGATAGGGATGCACTAGGGTTTCCATGGGCGACCATGGGAAACCCTAAAATTTAATGGGGCACCCATGGGATACCATGGGATAACCCAGGGTGTGCAAAACCCTAATTTTTCTGTATATTGGTTTCCCTAGGGAACCATGGTTTGATCCCTGGACAGTTGTTTGACCAACAGTGTGGTATCAGAGCCACCTTTCCCACCCATGAATATTAGATAATTAATGGTTAATATGATTATCATGAGTGGGATGCAAGTTGGCACATGGGTGGTTAGAATATGGTTATTGTAACAACCTTCCCATGTGCACATGGGTAGTTATAAGGTTGTTAGTGTAACAACCTACCCATGTGATGATGGATTTGGTTTGTTTTATTTATTCCAATTATTGAAGCCTGTATCCAATTAGGTTGTGATTACTAATTTTTAATTTTAAAATTTTTTAATCATGTTCTATATGTGGGGGTGGGGGTGGGGGTGGGGGGGGAGCGCACGCTGCCAAGCCTCTGCGCACGTCCTTCCCCATGAACCTACCCTTGTGCGCATCCCCTTGCGGGCTGCTGCCTGTGGGCAGCAAGCTTGCGGGCTGCGGGCCTGTAGGCTGCTGTCCGTGGGCTTTAGCCTACGGGCAGCAGGCCTGTGGCCTGCAGCCCAAGGCTGCTATCCATGGGCCTTGTGCCTATGGGCTGCGCAGGGAGTGCCTGCAGCCTGTGCATGTGGGTTGCATGCACCCCCTTGTTTTCCCTCCAGTTTAATAATAATTAAAAAAAAAAAAAAAATTTCAAAACAGAATTTTATTCATTTGTTTTGTTTTTTGGAGGATGATGATGGGTGAAGAGATTCCCTCTTTACCCACTTGCAATTAAAATGCGATTTTAATTTTATGGGCTTGGATACATGTTATCACATGCGATATGGTGGTTCAATAATTGAAGGAATCAATGTTTGAATTTTTGGTTCACTTGCTTTAATGCCCATGCATGAAATTATATTATGATGTGATTATGGGAATGACATTCTAATAAATGGATGGATTGTTTATGTATGTGATACATGGGGTTATGGGTGGATGTGATGCTTCTCTCTCTTTCTCTCTCTCCCCCTTTTTTTTTTATAAACAAATGTACTCCACCCCATGGGTTGCCCAAATGGTGGGTTGGTTTCTCCATGCGGGGTTTCTTTATTATTATGGAAAGAAAAGTGTATAGAATTTTTCCTAGGTTTCCATTGTAATTTTAGAGGAGCTAGGACTCCCAGGGCATATAGATGGTGATCCACATGTGGCGCTTAAAGCTTATGGAGATGCAAGTCACCTACTTTGAAGACGTGATCGGGCAGAGGAGATGATCGAGGTGTGGCATCAATGGCATGATAAATGCACCCAAAGTTATTAGTTTTATTTTTATTGGGAGGGTTCTTTAATTGCTTCTGATAAAAAATGCCGCCATCCCATAATCACTTTTAATTAATGTTGATTAATTATGTTATTTTATTCCATCCATGATATGTATATGAGAGTTGCTTAATCCCTCTTTAATCATAATACATGTATGATATGGACTAGTCTTAATCGGTAGACATGTCCATGGCCTCCTATTGAAGATAAATGTAGAGATTGTGTGATATGCCCCGCATACGTCGACAGGACATTGCCAGGATCACTGTCACATTTATCTATATTTACCTCTATCAAGATACATTAGGGTATGGATAGTGAGAGGGCACTGCGACAGTGGGCCATCTTTCATGATTCCATGATTCTAACTAATGCGATAGGTAAGTACATGACTTGGGTGTGTGTCAGCCGACAGGATTTGGACATGGCACCTAAGGGGCCAAAAATATTGGAAGCCCATGAGGCGGACAGTTTAGTCCACACTACCACAGTGTATATAATAACTCCCGACAGGGTAAGTTATGCGTGCAAGGGTTGTAGTTATCCAATTCATCTTTTGGGTTATGAGGGAAACCCAAATCATGAAAGACCATTGATGTGTGTGCTCAATTTATTATTTTCAATGGTCATTAATTAGCATGTGGTTATTTACTTGTGCATGTGTAGATTAATATACGATGGCTGCCGTTAATTCCAACCTGTTAATACTCATTAGCGAATACAAACTTAATGGTACAAACTATGTCGATTGGTACCGGAGCATTAAGTTGCTCCTGACTGCTGAAGGACTATACACAGTTCTAGATGAACAAGTTCCTCCTCAACCTAACCCGAACGATTTTGAGACAAATGAAGAGATGCATGAGTTCCTCATGAGGGATTCCAAGGCATCACTCTATATCCTAGGATCATTGAAAAAGTCAGTTGCAGACTTGGTCAAGGATATACGCACTGCTGGGGGTAAAATGGATAAGCTTGTTGAATTGTTCAATAGGCAGTTGACACACGCACATTCTGATGCGGTGAGTCAAATCCATAACTCCAAGATGTCCCAGGGGACTCCAGTGATGGATCATGTAATGAAAATGATCAATTTATTTAAAAAATTAGAATCCATGGGGACTCATTTCAGCCTGCGATACAAGACTGATATAATCTTAGTGTCACTCACTTCTACCTACGCACCTTTTAGGATGTCCTACAAGATGTCTGAGAAGGAGATGGAGCTCACCGAACTTGCTAATGCACTGGTAGAGATTGAAGCATCCTTGAAAAAGGATAAGGCTGAGGTCAATGTAACTGAGGTAAAACCTTCTTCAAATGAGAAAAAGAAGAAAAAAGGAAGTAAGGGTAAGACCCTAAAAGCTAAGGGTGGGAAGTCTGGCAATAAAGGTAAAGGCAAGTGCTTCTATTGCAAGAAGGAGGGTCACTGAAAAAGAAACTGTCGTGCTTGCCTGGAAACTTTGAAAGACAAGAAGCCGGATGAAATAGAGGCTGTTAAAGAAGGTACATGTGATGTTCACGTTCTTTATGAGTCTAATTTGTCTTTTGAACCGACCAATTCTTGGTTGGTGGATAGTGGATCCACTATTCACATTTGCAATGATTGCAGGGGTTCAAAGAGACAAGAAACCTGGAAAGAAATGAAGTGCGTCTTCGGATGGGTACTGGAGCTGAGACCATGGCATTGGCTGTGGGAACTTTTATTTTAGATTTTAGTTCTGCTAGTTTAGTTTTAAAGGATTGCTATTATATACCCTCTTTCAAGAGAAAGATAATTTCAGTTTCAAAACTTGTTTTGGACGGATATAGTTTTTCCTTTAATTCTAAATTGATTATTCATTTTAATAATTCCTTTGTGGCATCCGGATATATGCAAAGTGGTTTGTATTTTCTAGATTGCCCTATTAGAATGAATGTTGTTTCAAATGTTGATTTGAAACGGAAAGCAGCTCCAATGAACTCAACACATCTGTGGCATCTAAGATTGGGTCACATTAATGTGGACCGAATCAGTAGATTGGTGAGGGATGGGTCTTTAGAGAGTCTGAGGGTGGAACCATTCCCTACCTGTGAGTCATGCCTTTAGGGCAAAATGATCAAGAAATCCTTTAGCAATAAAGGTGCTAGAGCCACAGATATGTTGGAGTTGATACACATTGACGTGTATGGACCCATAAACATACAAGCAAGATATGGGTATGAGTACTTTATCATGTTCACTGATGATTACTCTAGATATGGTTACATATACTTGATGCGTAGGAAATCAGAAGCCTTTGATAAATTCAAAGAATTCCAAGCTGAGGTCGAAAGACAGCTCGATAAACGCGTCAAGTCCTTACGATCAGATCGTGGAGGGGAGTATCTATCAGATGAGTTTAAAGAACATCTCATATCCCAAGAGATAGTTAGTTAGCTAACTAATCCAGGCACACCACAACAAAAATGGTGTATCTGACCCTATTGGATATGGTCAGGACGATGCTCACTTATAGTGAGCTGTCTCTTTCTTTCTGGGGGTACGCTTTAGAGACGGCGATATATATCTTGAATAGGGTTCCATCTAAGTCTGTAGCCAAGACACCCTTTGAGTTGTGAAAAGGGCGAAAGCCTAGTATTTAACACCTTAGGGTATGGGGTTGCATAGCACATGTGCGAAAGCAACAGATAGACAAGTTGGAATTTAGGACTTCGAGATGCTATTTCTTAGGCTACCCCAAAGGCACGATAGGCTATTATTTCTATGACCCAGTTGACCAAAAGGTCGTTGTAAGTAAACATGTCATATTTTTGGAGGAAGAAATGATGACCCAGAGGTCCAAACCAGTAGTCATAAAAGAGCTATCAGATGGCTCAGAAACGTCACTTCCAGAAGTGAGACCAACTGACATACCCGCTGAAACACCAACACCTGAGGAACCGCGATGCAGTGGGAGGACTATTAGACCACCCACTAGGCTAACTCTTCTAACCGAAGAGGAAACAATGGAAGAGTTCCACATGATATCGGTTAAATCGGATGATGATCCGATGACATACTCTGAGGCTCTAAAGGATGTTGATGCCACTAGGTGGCTGGAACCAATGTGCTCTGAAATTGATTCGATGCATTCCAACAAGGTCTGAACTCTAGTCGATCCACCACTTGGCATCAAGCCGATTGGATGTAAATGGATCTTCAAGAGGAAGAAGGGCGCAGATGGAAAGGTCGAGAGATTCAAAGCGAGACTGGTGGCAAAGGGTTATACCCAGAAAGAGGGTATAGACTAGGAAACCTTTTGACCAGTAGCGATGATGAAATCCATCAGGATTTTATTGGCTATCGCAACACACTTTGATTATGAGATCTGGCAGATGGATGTGTAGACTGTATTTCTAAATGGGTTCCTTCAAGAGGAAATCTACATGGAACAGCCAGAGGAGTTCTCTTCCTTGGAGGAAGAAAGAAAGGTGTGCAAATTGCAGAGGTCCATTTATGGGCTGAAGCAGGCTTCCAGGAGCTGGAACATCAGGTTTGATCAATCAATCAAATCATTTGGTTTTGATAAAAACATGGATGAACCATGCATTTACAAGAAGATCAGTGGGAGGGCAGTATGTGTTCTTGTTTTATACGTAGATGACATATTGCTGATTGGTAATGATGAAGGTTTTCTTTCATCAGTAAAACAGTGGTTATCCATAACGTTTTCGATGAAAGACCTTGGTGAAGCTAGCTATATCCTTAGGATCAAACTCGTAAGAGATCGTTAGAAAAGGATGCTAGGCTTGTCACAGGCTACCTATATAGACAAAGTCCTGGCCAGATTTAGTATGGAGAACTCCAAGAGGGGAAGTGTTCCCTTCAGACATAGAGTCAGTCTTTCCAGATCTCAATGTTCTCAGTCTCAGACAGACATTGAAGAGATGAAGAGGATTCCCTATGCCTCAGCAGTAGGGAGTCTTATGTACGCTATGTTGTGTACGAGGCCATACATTTACTATGCAGTAGGTATGGTAAGTCGTTATCAATCTAACCTTGGACGAGAGCATTGGAGTGCTGTCAAGAATATCCTCAAGTACCTGAGAAGGACTAAGGAATATTTCTTGGTTTTTGGATTTAATCAGTTGTCAGTATTGGGATACATAGATTCGAATTTCCAAACTGACAAGGATGACAGAAAATCCACGTCCGGGATGGTATATCTAATGGGTGGAGGTGCCATTGTGTGGCGGAGTGCAAAACAAAAGTTTACAGCCGATTCAACAACTGAAGCAGAATACCTTGCAACTTGTGATGCAGCAAAAGAAGGTGTTTGGCTGAGGAAATTCCTATCAGATTTGGAGGTAGTCCTTGATCTTGTCAAGGGCCCTATTCCCCTGTTATGTGACAACAGAGGGGCCATTGCACAAGCTAAGGAGCCTAGGGCTCATCAGAGGAACAAGCACGTGCAGCGGAAGTATCACCTCATCAGAGAGATTATCCAGCAGGGTGACGTGAGTATCTCCAAAGTGGACACAACTGAAAATGTGTCTGATGCCATGACAAAGGGTTTGTCACCAGAAGTGTTTGAGAAACACATGGAGGGCATGGGTTTAAAATGTATGGGGAATTGGCTTTGATGTACAAGTGGGAGATTGTTGGACAAGTGTGTGTACATCAAACCCGGTTTGGTCCGGTTCAACCCGGTTCACCTTTGTATTGAACATTTATACATTTTAGTTTAATATTGGCACATGCGATATAAACTTTTTGAGCATTATGTGTCCGTAAGTTATACTTAAAATGGTAGTCACGACTAGGGTTTGGGCTGGGCACCCTTATCATATGGTCGTCAAATTGGGTATGCCTAGACATGTGATGTTAGGGTACGAATGCGAGTGCTCACATGTTTGATGTGTGCATTGGCGAAGAATCTACTTTGTTGATTCCCTCATGTATTACTGCTAGATGTAGGAAGGGATAGACATGCGTCACCGACACCCTATACCTGAGGGAACCCTGTCACTGCAAAGTGTGATTGCATTCTTTGGTTCAACAATGACTGAGACTCAAGCGAGTCAAAGCCGATGTTCTGGGAATACGTGAACACTTTGTGAGTGAAGGAGTTATCCAACACGGTCACCACTACCCGATTGGGGAACACCAAGATAGAGACTGTCTGTGCATGGTCGGATCAGAATCTGGATCCAGTACCATTTTGGAAATGGTTTTGCAAAATTTATTTTACATAAAATGATACATTAGTTATAGTTATTTTAAATAAAGTGTTTTATCGAGTTTTACGGGACCCGATCAGATGCACAGACGCTCTTATATGGACATGTACTATGGATTGGGGTTTGGCAGTACATGTGTACATGCCCTAGATTCCATAATGATGGTGTTGATTAGTAGGGGGGTTGTATATGATAAATTGTTATCATATAGGGAGTTATTTGGAATTTGCTAATTTAATTGGCTCTTTATTTAATTAATGGATTTGGTGCTAATTGTAACTATCCATTAATAATTAAATAAAGAATCTAATTAATACATTCCCTATTAGATTATGCTTCTTCACCTGTGTAGCACTTTGAGTTTAAACAGAACTGCCAGACTGAGAGAGAGAGAGTTAGACTCTCACTAGGGCTCTATTAAATCTATCTAGGATTTAATTAAACCCTATTATTATAACTAGGGGACAAACACGCAGGAGGCAGGGAGCTCTCCGCATTTTTGGAGCAGACACTCTCTCCTACGTTTTTGGTTTCTCTCTCTCCCTCTTGTGATCTCTCTTCTTCTTCTTGCTTCTCTCTCCTGTGTTGGACAGTTAGGGTTTGTGAAACCCTAGATCTGTGCTGAGGAGTTTGAGGGCATCTGGGATTGGCGTGTAGAACCTTGGTAGCACCATTGGAGGTTCAGATCTGTTTGCTTGGAGCGCTCACTGGAGGAAGAACCACTGTCTATTGGAGGAGCAACACTTGAGGCTCACCAGGTTAGCAGTTCTTTATTAATTCCTTATGTTCATTGATTATTAATATTTATGGGATGCGAAAGAAACTCGAATCGATTAATTTTCGCTGTGCATTCGAGTATGGGACGGATCTCTCTTGGCATGTGATGGACTAGAGACGAATTTCTCCGTCCCTATTGTGATAATTAATTTTATGGGACGCAATAGGGAAGGAGAAACGCTAATAGGGATGCACCAGGATTCCCATGGGCGACCATGGGAAACCCTAAAATTTAATGGGGTACGCATAGGACACCATGGGATAACCCAGGGTGTGCAAAACCCTAATTTTTCTGTATATTGGTTTCCCTAGGGAACCATGGTTTTATCCCTGGACCATTGTTTGACCAACACTGTTTGGCTGCTAAGGCCTGTTTCCAAAATGTATTTTTGACTGCATTCTCAGCCATTCTGGGCACTTGGGTGGGGTCCACAATGATCCAGGGGTATGAGGTGGGCCCTCAGACTCCCCTCAACCTATGGAGGGTGCCCATGTCCAATATGGGTGGTCCCCATAATTTAAATCCTTTAAATAATACTGTTTTGCACTTTGGGCGATGTCTCTGGGTGATGTCTGCATCGCCCAGAGATTTCAGCAAGGTTGAAACGTTGTGGACTTGCACAGGGGTTTGACCCAGGGTCAGGGCCTTGTACCCACATGTCATTTAGGGTCTTTTACACACATTCCCAGGGGTGGGACCCACAGTTATGAAGAGGAGAGTGAATACCTGGAGTCCAGGCAATACATTATGCTATGAGCTGTGCAGTTGCAAGGGTCAGCTGTCCATCTTCTAACAAGCACATTGTAGGTCATCCTCAGGGTTTCTTCATCAATTTCAATCACTGGAGTGATACTCCACAGTGTGCTTGGATGCCATGTCTAGGATTCCTGTCCTTCAGTCAAGATTCCAATCAGTCAGGGGCAGGGTTTGACATTTTTCCCCACCTTACAAAAATTTTGTCCCTGAAATTTTCTTACCTTATAGTTCGAAGAGTTGAGGATATTTTTCCTTCATTTCTTCTTCACATTCCCATAAAGCTTCCTCTATAGGATTGTTTCCCCATCGAACTTTCACGAAGGTGACTGTACGATTACGAAGATTTTTCTCCTTTCTATCCAATATCTTTGAAGGCTGCTCTTCGTAAGTCATATCCACGTCCAAATGTTCAGGTTCAGTTGAGAGTACATGCGTTGGGTTGTTAATGTACTTCCTTAGCATCGACACATGGAAAACATCGTGGACACCCAACAAAGATAGTGGTAATGTCAATCGGTATGCTACAGGTCCTACTTTGTTAAGAATTTCATATGGACCAATGAATCTTGGGCTCAGCTTACCCTTCTTGTTGAATCATAGCAATCCCTTTGTTAGAGATACTCAAAGGAACACCTTTTCCCTGACTTCAAATTCAATGTCCTTCTTTCGATTATCCACATAACTTTTCTATCTTGACTGGGTCGCCTTGATTTTCTCTCTTATGATATCCACCTTGTCACAGGTTGCTTGTATCATCTCTAGCCCGAGATATCTTCGTTCACCAACTTCATCCCAGTACAACGAGGTTCGGCACTTCTTGCCATAAAGAGCTTTAAATGGTGCCATGCCAATGGTGGAGTGGTGACTATTGTTGTATACAAATTCCACCAAGGATATGTGAGCATCCCAACTGTCGTTCATTTCCAAAACATAGGCTCTGAGCATGTCCTCCAGAGTCTTGATAGTTCTTTCTGATTGTCTGTCCGTCTGTGGATAGAAAGCTGTACTAAGATTCAGTTGAGATCCCAATGCCTTTTGTAAACTCCTCCAAAACCTTAAGGTAAATCGAGGATCTCGATCAAACACGATGCTGATAAGCACGCCATGTAAGCGGACTATATTTTCTATATATGGCTGGGCAAGCTTCTCCATCAAGTAACTTATCTTGATTGGTATGAAGTGAGCTGCCTTTGTCAGTCCGTCTACAGTCACCCAAATCGCATTCATGCCCTTCCTGGTGTTGGGCAAATTTGTTACAAAATCCATAGTAATCCTTTCCCTTTTCCATTCAGGTATAGGGAGCGGCTGCAACAACCTATATGGTCGGTGTCTCTCTGCTTTTATCTGTTGACAAGTGAGGCACTTGGACACGTATATCGCTATGGTCTTTTTCATCCCAATCCACTAGTAATACTTCTTCAAGTCCTTGTACATCGTTGTACTTCCGGGGTGAATTGTATAGGGTGAGTTGTGCGCCTCTTTAAGGATTCGGTCTTGGACATCATAATCATTAGGCACGCAGAATCTGTCTCAAAACTTCAATGCACCATCATGGGCCAAAGAAAAATCTGGGTCCTTATGGACTCCTTGTTGTACTTCCCAAATAATCTTGGCCAATTCAGGGTCCAATGGTTGCTTTGCAATTACTTCTTCTTGTATCGACAGCTGTAGATCCATGGCTACTAGTTGTATAGCTGTTCCTTCGATCACGAGTTCTAGATCAAACTTTCGAGCTTCTTCTACCAACTGCTCACTTGCGACCAAAGAAGCGAGAGATGTAGTCTAAGATTTTTGGCCTAACGCATTAGCTACAACGTTGACCTTACCGGGGTGGTACTGGATTTCACAGTCAAAATCCTTCACCAGTTTTAACCACCGCCTCTGTCTCATATTCAGCTCCTTTTGGGTGAAGAAATACTTCAGACTTTTGTGATCGTTAAAGATTTCACTCTTTTCACCGTATAGGTAGTGTCACCATATTTTCAACGTGAAAACTACCGCTGCCAATTCTAAGTCATAAGTGGGGTAGTTCTTCTCGTGTTCTTTCAGTTGTCATGAGGCATATGCAACCACTTTACCTCTCTGCATCAGAACGCCTCCCAATCCTGTCCTGGATGCATCAGTATATACCACCATTCCTCCGATGCCGTCCGAAATGGTCAAGACTCGAGTTGTTACCAATCGGTTTCTCAATTCCTGAAAGCTTTTCTTGCATGCTTCATTCCACTCAAATTTGGCACCCTTCTTTGTAAGTTTTGTCATGGGTGCCGAGATGCGCAAAAAATTTTCAATGAACCGCCGGTAATATCCGGCCAAACCTAAGAAACTTCGAATCTCAGTGGCACTCTTCGGAGTCTCCCACTCGAGAACATCCTTTACTTTATCCGGGTCTACTTTAATGTCGTCCTTGGTGAAGATGTGTCCCCAGAATCCAATTTAGTGTAGCCAAATTTCACACTTGCTAAACTTGGCGTAAAGCTGGTGTTCCCACAACCACTGTAACACAAAGGTAAGGTGTCGAGCGTGTTCTTCTTCACTCTTGGAGTACACCAGAATGTCGTCAATAAACACAATGACGAATTTATCTAACACATCATGGAATACCCTGTTCATCATGTCCATGAACACTGCTGGGGCATTGGTTAACCCGAACGACAAAACCAGGAATTCATAATGTCCGTATCGAGTTCTAAATGCCATTTTATGAATGTCGGCGCTCTTGATCTTCAATTGATGGTATCCCGACCTAAGATCAATTTTGGAGAAAACTCTCGCTCCTTGTAGCTGGTCAAATAGGTCATTGATGTGCGGCAACGGATATCAATTTTTTATGGTCAGCTTATTCAGCTCGCGGTAGTCGATACATAGCCGCATACTACCATCCTTCTTCTTCACAAACAGTAGTTCTTAAAGAAAACTTCTTTGAATTGCTCCCAGGTGGGATTTGGATGAGCTGCTTCAAGATTAGGCTTGGTTGCCTTCCACGACGCTTCTGCCTCGTTCTGTAGCTGATATCCAGCATGTCATGTCCCAAACCACCCCTTGGGAGGATTTAGGCAAGTGACCCGGATATCCTACGACATCCGCCAATCCCCAAGGATCAAGAAGCAGTACTTACACGTCACAAACCACACAATGAGAGTAAAAAGATAATGAAAGAATATTAGAGTGCAATGGAAGATCGAACTATCCATAGACAATTTATATTACTGATAATAAGATCCCAAATACCTATGTTATACCATATAAATATCCATCTATGTTCAATAAGTACATTATTCTGGTAATTACACTTCTTAAAAGAAAGAATTTAAATAATAACAAAATCGTCGTTAAACAACGAAATGAGGAAGATAAAAAATTCCATCGACAGCTCCCTCGCCCATTGGCAAACCAGTGCCTTCAAAATCAACTAAAAGAGAATATATAAAAGTGTGAGCTCCACCGAGCCCATGAATGAATATAAACCATGCATGCACATGCAAGCACAACCAAATGAGTCCTACATGAGGTGCAGTTCATTTTATTTATTAGCCACCAAACATCACAACTAAGGCAAGTTAGTGCTACTACAATCCCCAATACATGTATCCCTGGTGTGGGCTTGAAACCCCTTCCCGTGATACACCCATTGAGTTGTCGGAGAGGACCAGTCAGCTCCAGCATCCCTTCCAAGGTCAACCCGACCAGCCCTCTGTGATCAACCTGTGAGGTAACCGTCGCCATTTAGCTCAATCATTACATTTTTTTTCTTTTGGATTATATTGTGGCATTAAGCCCGGCATATAGCTCATAATCACATTTCTTTTCTTTTGGATTATATCGTGGCATAAAGCCCGGCATATAGCTCGTAATCACATTTCTTTTCTTTTGGATTATATTGTGGCATAAAGCCCGGCATAAAGCTCATAATCACATTTCTTTTCTTTTCTGGCCCAAGGCCCGGCATATAGCTTATATTCATATTTTTTTTCTTTTTCTAGTTTTAAGCCCGGTATATAGCTCATAATTTCTGGCATAAAACCCAGCATATATCTCATATTCATATTTCTTTTCTTTTTCTGGTTTTAAGCCCGGCATATAGCTCATAATTTCTGGCTTAAAATCCAGTATATAGCTCATATCTTTCTTTTATATACGATCGCTCTCACAGGCATCCAACACCTTAACCCCTGTTGGCAAGGGTGATGAAACTCTAACCCCATGTCTATATGGCATCGTATGAGTCTGGCGGTGTCAACGGTATCTCATTCTATGGGCTACCATAGGCCTCATTTCCAAGCCGGCTATGGCATCTAGTCTAGCATTCACATTCATCATAAAGTATTCAAGAAGGATTGATCAATAGTCACACAGTGTGTAATAGTTATAAGATTTGAATTTGATCATGTAACATAGTATCATTATTATAGGAATTTAAATCTGAGCATATTAGTATATTACACGTACATACACGGTAACATTCCACTCACCTTAGTCTGATCCTACTAGTTCAGCTGCTTGTTCAGTTCCGGCCGGTATCTGGCTGCGCACCCCGAGCACATAATCAAATCCTAATGTGTTAGATCAGACATGTGTTATTAACATTTAAAATTGTTCTTGGAAGTCCTAATGTTGATCTAGACTCACTGGCCTGACTCGGTGCTCAGTCCGAGATCATTTGGAATTCTCTGGGCCTTGCACTGGGCTTTAGGCCTATGTCCCGGTGCATCATCCGGAGAATGTGGCTTAGGGTCAATATGGTATTTTATCACTATAGTACATGGTTCTAGGTCACAATAGTCTTACAACACGGTTCCTAGGTCAGTAGTGCTGCAGGACCAACACAGACAGGGTTTTCAAGCCCTACGGGGCCCACTTGGGTACCCAAGGTGGTCATAATCATGGATAGATGTGAGGATGGGTATTTTGGTCATTTTCCACCTCCTTACACAGTTTATAGTCCATATTTAGAGGTCCCCAAACTCAGATCTACAAAATAGTCCACTTTAATTCTCTGGGTGATGTCTCTGGGTGATGTGTGCATCACCCAGTGCTATCACCCAAAGATATCATTTGCAAAATTTGTTTGGATTGAAATGAAATTTCAGTTCGTTTAGAGACATAATTGGATCATGGTTCCCTCTAAGAAATGAAGCTCTATGAATCTAGTTTCTATCAAAACTAGAATCAAAGAAAATGAAGATTGGATTATGAAGATATGCTATTTTTATTATACAAAGGTCAATCTGTCAAGACAGTAGGATCCGATTTTGACAGCAACTTGAAATGAAGTTTTAACTAACTTAGAGACATAACTAGGTAATCGTGTCTTCTAACAAACTGCAGCCCTATGAGTCTAGTTTCTAAAAAAATTAGAATCAAGACAAATGGAGTTTGGATGGTGGATTTATATCATTTTAACTAAGAGAAGGTTAATCTGCAGAGTAGCAAAATTTGATATTTATGTTGGAATTTAACATGCATGTATGGATTCGTGGCTCTATCCTACTATTCATGCTTTATGCATATGGTTTAGTATAAACTAAGCTATATTCATGGCTGAAACTAAGGTCTAAGTAATTCTGGGTTTGTAAGAATGTGGATGAAGAGCAATAACGTAGAATCCATGGCATGCATGTAAGGATCCATGGTTCTATCCTACAAATCATGGCTTACCTTCATAGTTCAGCATGATGGTTAGCCAAATCATGGCTGGAATTTAAGTTCAGGTACATTTCAAGTTTGAGAAGAAAGTAGGAGGTAGGAGGGAGAGGTTATGCAAGAGGATCATGCATCCTAGCTACCAATTTAAGCATTTCATACACGGTAGCATGCAAGGTAGGAGTTTGGGTTCAATTCTGTAACTGTTTTCCCAAAACAAAATTTTACAAAGAAGGTTTATGAGATGAGAAGGTCGGATTCTAGTGGTGCTTACCTTGGGTCTTGAGAGCAAGAGGTGAGCAAGGCTCCTTCTTCTTCTTCTTCTCTTTCTCTTTCTCTTCTTCCTCTCTTCTTTTCTTTCTGCTCCTTCTCTTTCTCTTCTTCTCTTTTTCTCAGTTTTGCTGAACTGAAACCAACGAAGATGGGTTCCCTTTTATGCTTTATTTTATTTGTTGTTTAGACTTGATTTATGAGAATACACGTTTACCCCTTCTTTATCCTTGTATAACCAATATATTATATTTTCTTTATTTAGTATCTTAGGTACCCTTCTAAATGTGTAAGGACATCAATGTCCTCATACTTTAAATGAAATGTCTTTAAGTCCCAAACCTAAGAAATTCCAATCCTACCCTTCCTTGCCTCCATTTTCCACCAATAGTAATTAGTCTTCTTCTTTGACTAAGGTACCCTTGTAAAGTGAAAAGACTTAATTACCCTTTAGTCTTATGTTTTATTTCAATTATACCTAACCTATCCCAACTTGCCACCTATTTATTAGTTTGAAGTTTCTTAATTCTCACCAATAGGATCCTTCCACATGGGATGCCATGTGGCCTCCAACTATTGTATGCATGGAACATGCAACATATGTCACTGCTTGAGTGTGCCACATGGCTACCACTTTAGGTGGGCCCCACATGCATATTTATTTTTAAAATTAAATTTCCACCTCATCACATGTCTTTTATTTAACTTATTTAAAATTTTATGTATATGGAAAAGTATACATGGGTGGGGATTTGAACCTGTAACCTCCCAGTTAAATAGTCATAGTAAGAACTAGTTGGGCTAAGACCTTAATTTGCTATCTTTTAAAGAATAAATTACTTTATCCTTTTGTTCTTACTATTTTGATCAAAATTTTGTCTAGGAAACCCAGAATTGACTTTCGTCAGTTGTATAGGTTTCATTTTAAGGTTCTTCTCAATAATTTATTGATCCTAAGAATTATTTCACGTTGTCAAAACTTAATTTTTCATGAGTTGGTATAATTAACCTAATGCCCCTATATTACAAATATAAGTTGTTTTATTGTTTATCGATCGCCAGGTTAGATCAGTGATGCACTAGTTGGCAACCAAAGTTAATGGGGAAATATTAATACAAAGATGCGGGCATTATATTATGTCATTTATCTCGACCATTCGTTCAACTCTCCACAAGGTACTGGTGCCATTGACCTCGGGTTTTGGACCTTCAACAAAATTTCAAATGAGCCCGTATTTTTAGGCACTGGTTTAACATTCCCCCAACCTTATAAAAATTTCATCCTTGAAATTGAATGTGTCTGGGGATTCAAGTTGATGAGGATTCTTCGACTGCCTTTCATCTTCTCGTCAACCGGACGTTCTAAGATCGGGGTAACTACTCCACAGTATCCTTACATCAAGATAATCCGGTTGTGGAGATTGTGCCCCTTACATCCCCCAATCTCTTCGGGTTTCTTCTCACAAATCATGGCGGCAGCAAGCTCAGGTGGTTCCTGAGTCAAGACATGAGTTGAGTCTGGAAGGTACTTCTTCAACATCAATACATGGAATATGTCATGGACTTCTGCCAATCAGTACGCCATTGATCATGATTCTCGGATTCAACTCCTCTTTCTCATCGAACCGCATCACCCCTTTGGTGATACCCAAAGAAATACCTGATCGCCCACGACATGCTTCAGGTCCTTCCGTCTCGTTTCAACACAACTCATTGTTTTGATTTAGCTCCCAAAGTTTGGTTCTGAAACATATCAATCTCCTAACAAGTGATCTAAATCACTCTCGGGCTTGGTTCATCTATTGTTCAGCTTAATTATAAGGGTCCAAGGGAAATCAAACTCAACATGTACCTTAAGCAATCACAAGATCAAACTATGTCTGTGTATTTCATCCAATAGCTACACTCCTATACTCTTGGGTCGTAAGGCATAACTCTAAATTACCTGTGTTCACATGGCTTTTCCTATAAATACCTTTACTTCTGGTTTTCCAATACATAACTCAACTTTAGGATGAATTGGGATATTGATGGAATCCCTATTGTTCGTTCCCAATAACGAAGGGAACATTCGGTGACCCATTACCCCCTTCATACTTATTATTGAGCAAGGTTTTGTCAGACCCTTCAGTTTCAGTTTCTTTCTGTTCTCTGTTTTTCTTGGTTATACTAACACTCATTTCCATCCTTGTTACTAACTTAAATTCTTCACCTTTGTTATTCACTTTCAACCACCTAGTATACTTCGTACTTTCCCGAATCCTGCCTGATATGTTCTATTTGCTTGGTTTACGTATAATGCTTTACCAAGGCCTAACTACGCCGCGCCTACAGTCTTTTATTGTCCTTCCAGAATCTACATATGAATATAGAATTTCCAAATGGACAGGATCCAAAATCTTCATTTAATTTCACAATGTTTCAATTAACAATGCTAACCACCAATTTGTGTTCTAAGTTCTTCGAGGGCACCTTCCTCTTACCAGCAAACTCAGTAGAACGAAAGAGTGTAATGCACCACAATCAGAATAATACTCGAACAGGTGAGGATGATATGGGTAGAGTACCTATTATTATTCTGAATCCGCCTCAGCTTCCCTTGTGTCCAAGGCACATATTTGTTTTTGGACTCTATTGCTTTGGGATGGGAAAGGCTGAGTAGTAGGTGGATCTCATCGTGGCGCACGAAATCTGTGATGACGACAATCCCTAGCCATGTGTTCGGGCTTCTTGTAAACATAGCATTAGTTGTTCGACTTAGACGATCAAGGCACAATAGTAAATTGTGCCGATTGGCTCGAAGCATGGTGATAATATTATGTAAGCTGTTCGAATGTTGGGTGAATGGGTTGATATGCTTGACCCATTTCAAGTCCACAGCTCTGTTCTAGGCTAGGGCTTAAGCTAGATCCTCGGAAGGTCTTGTCGGGCCACTCTAAATTTTTGAAGGCATTAGGCCCCTTGCCTAGCCCCATTGATACTATGGTCCCCTTGTTCAGTCTATCTTCTATCGTCTTGGCTTTATCGACCATCTGTGTATAGGTCTGAATATCCATGACTGACAGGATGGACCCAATCTCAGGCTTGAGCCCCTTTTCAAATTTCTTCATTCTGCTAGCCTCCCCCTTCATATGTTCTAATGCAAAATGGAACGAATCCTCAAACTGCTGCTGGTAATCTAACACTGTCTTCGATCCTTGTACGAGGGCAGAGAATTTAGCTTCCTTCTTATCTCTGAAACTCTCAAGAAAATAATTCTTAAAGAAGACTTCATTGAACTGATCCCAAGTGGGGTTGGGATGAGTTGCCTCCTGTCACAACGCAAACCACCCCTTGGGAGGATTAGGTAGGTGACCCGAATTGCGTAACGGTAATCTGCCAAATCCCACGGATCTAGAAGCAGTGCTTACATTCACAGAACCACCTCATACCCTTGGTTCACTGTGGACCCCACAATTTATAATTAATTAAATCAGCTGGTTTGCTCACTGGGCAATGTCTCTGGGCCTTGTCTGCATCGCCCAGTGCCATCGCCCAGAGATTACAGCAAAGCTGAATCTCAGTGGGGCTTGCATAGGGGTTTGACCCTTGGTTAGGGCATTGTCCCCACATGCCATTTGGAGAATTTTACACACTTTTCCAGAGGTGGGTCCCACATTTATGGAGAGGAGAGAGATTACCTGGAGTCTAGGCCATACATCATGCTGTGAGCTGTACAACCACAAGGGTCAGTGATCCACCTACTGACAGGCATGTAGGATGATCCACACAGGATTTCTTCATCAATCCAAATCACTGGAGTGATACTCCACAATGTTCTTGGTTGCCTGGTCAGGGGTTCCTATCCTTCAATCAAAATCCCAGCCAGTCAGGAGCAGGGTTTGACATAATCAGTTATGGTACTAACCCACACAAGAACCCAATTTTAATGGCATCTTAGAAATTTGACAAATTTTTAAAACTACTTTGGTTATGTTAATGAGATATTTTAATTTTATGCTAAGGTTGGTAAGAGAGATAATGATTTTACAAGTATTTTTTAGTATAATTTAGAAGGAATGGCATTATTGTAATTAATATCAAATTTGGAAGAGCAGGTTTTACCAAACGACATTTTTGCTCTATTATTGTTCCGAAAATGTCCTTGAGACCGTTACTGAACGACCATATTCATACACAGAACCCTGTTTTAGACCAGAAACGCCAAAGAACATTTCTTGTCAAGAACGGGTGTTCTTTACCAAGACCGTTACCAAACGTAGCCTGAGTATGATGACTCTGAGCTATGAACTTGAAGCTTGAAATCTAAAAACCAAGTGTGTACTCAAGAGGTTGTAGAGTCCTTTTTTATTCAAATTTTCATAGCATAGTTAGTTATGGCACTAATCCACAAAAGAACCCAATTTTAATGGCGTCTTTGAAATTTGACAAACTTTTATAATTACTTTGTCTATGTTAATGAGATATTTTAATTTTATGCTAAGATTGGTAACAGAGAAAATGATTTCACAAGTATTTTTTAGTATAATTTAGAAGGAAATTGCATTATTGTAATTAATATCAAATTTGGAAGAACATGTTTTACCAAACAACATTTTTATTCTATTATTGTTCCGAAAACGTTCTTGAGACCGTTACCAAATGGCCATATTTATGCACAGAATGCCGTTCTTGACCCAAAATGCCAAAGAACGTTTCTGGTCAAGAACAAGTGTTATTTACCAAGACCGTTACCAAACGTAGCCTGAGTATGATTACTCTAAGCTATGAACTTAAAGCTTGCAGTCTAAAAACTAAGTGTGTACTCAAGAGGCAATGGTTGTAGAGTCCCTTTTTATTCAAATGTTCATAGTTAGTTATGGCACTAATCCACACAAGAACCCAATTTTAATGGTATCTTTGAAATTTGACAAAATTTTATAATTACTTTGGTTATGTTCATGAGAAATTTTAATTTAATGCTAAGGCTGGTAAGAGAGAAAATGATTTTACAGGTATTTTTTAGTACAATTTAGAAGGAAATGGCATTATTGTAATTAATATCAAATTTGAAAGAACATGTTTTTCCAAACAACATTTTTATTCTATTATTGTTTCGAAAACATTCTTGAGACTGTTACCAAACGGTCATATTCATACACTGAACGTCATCCCAAACCAGAAACTCCAAAGAACGTTTCTGGTCAAGAACTGGTATTATTTACCAAGACCATTACCAAACGTAGCCTGAGTATGATGGCTCTAAGCTATAAACTTGAAGCTTGAAGTCTAAAAACTAAGTCTGTACTTAAGAGGTAATGCTGGTAGAGCAAGGGGCCTAAAGACTAAGCAACGACTAAGGACCAATTGAGTGGAGAAGTGACTGGGGGCCTTTCTCAATGTGAGAGAGGTTGTATTTATAGATGTAGAGGGGTGTGTGCACTCCCAAATTCGTGCAAGGATATTGGGTTTAATCCGGTCTTTGATGAGGCATCGGAATAGGTGTCTTTGCATCAAAAAAAGGGGGAGTTTCTCGGTGCCTATGGAAGCCAAAATACGCATCCAAGTTGTCAAAATTGAGCTTGGTCGTGAAAGAAATTGAAATCAGAGGTAAACATGTCTAGTTTGTGCTTCTCGTATTTGCATAGGATCGATATTGAATTGGGGTCGAGTCGACATCGAGGAGGGTTTAGGTCAACATTGAGAAAAATGCTTTGGCTGTCGGTGTGAATTTTCTGGTTGTTGATGTAGGACAGACATTAGAATGGCTATGTTTGACAGTGAGTAGAGAGGGTTCGATGTCGATGGAAGGTAAGGTCGATGTTGACTCAGGGTCTTTGAATGTCGACCTTGGTTTCAGTGTTGACAGGGAGGATTTGGGCTGTTTGGGATAGGTTCTATGTTGGGCCAGGTTGGTTCCAAGGGGTCCGGGTTAGGGATAGCCTTTCTAGGGGATCTTGGAGGGCTTTGGGGCTTTGATTTTGGGCTCCGACAAAGGGGTTTTGACGATCGATGGACGGATCCGGGCAGTGCACACTTGCGCTACATCTACAGATACATTGGCTCTATGCCTTGGAGGATGCTCATCATCGTCATCGGAATCCTCTGGGTAGAGGACAATATGAGTTGTTCATTGTGCACAATCGGCTTCCATGGTATTCCAGTAATACCCTAACCTAAGGATCTTTTTGGCCATCATTCTTGCATCATGTGGGGGCCACATATGTCTTGGTGGATTCGTTCCATGACTAGTTTTGCTTGCTCCTCATTAACGTGTGAGGACAAATGGGCCGCATGGTGGGGGATCGCCATGTGTACTCCATCTCGCCCCCCTTGTCAGGGTGAGAATAGAGAGAGAGAGATTAAATGTATGTAGGGAGTCGCCACCTAGGGGAGGGTCTAGGACCCAAAAATTATAAATATAATGACTCTCAAGTCTACGCCCTTCTGGGGACAAATGGTCTGTTGGTCTGGGTATGGGTTAAGTTACAGTCCGGGGAAGGTATTAGGCATCCTAGTCTGCCTGAACTTGCCAATATTTCTATTACTTATCTAGGTTGGGTCATAACATGCTTTAAAGATAGTAAAATTATAGGGAAATTGTATGAAAGTAGAATGCAAAAGGGGGATAAAAAGCGCATACCCAGAGCTTTGAATGCAAGGTAAGGGTCAGTATACATGAAAGTAAAGAAAGGACTCAAAGACCTATGGGACCTAAGCATGATCGGCTCTAATCTAAGCATGATAAGGGGATGAACATGTAGAATTGAAGATAGCAATTTGATGCATGTGCATGGTGAAGCATGGAAATTGAAAGTAAAATAAAACAGAAGAGCGAATATGCAAATTGAAATTGAAGATGTGTGAGATGTATGTATAGCATGCAAAAATATGCAATATTTGAATGTGAACATTGGGGAGTCTTAGACCATAGGAGATAGGGGCCATGAAAATATGCATGCATGACATGAGTTATGATAAGAAAAATGGTGAAAGAAACAAAGGAGTACGTGATCACCATCTAGAAAGATGGGATCACTTTCCTCCCAAGATTTAAAATGGAATTGGAAAGCGAAAACCCACATAAAATAAATAAAGTTTAATAATGAAGGACCTACCTGATAGAAGGAGATCAAAATGGAGGTGTGGAGGTTTCCCTTTTGTAACTTAGGAGATTCGTATGTTAAGCAAGTATCACCGCTTGTAATACTTCTCTTGTCTCTTGTACTCGAACACTTCATTGGCATGGTACCAAAATTATTGGATTGATGTTTATAAGCTTTAGTATTAGGGTTCTAGTGGAGAATTGAAGTGTTCAAGTGGTGGAAAGGGGCACTAGGATAAGGCCAAGTGAGGGCCAAAGCTAAGGACTCAATGCTCTTGAATAGGGAGTTAAGTATGGACTAGGGGACTGCAAGTAGAGTTTGTAAAGTACATGTAATGGCCAAGTAACCCTCCTTAATGTGAGAGGGGGTGTATTGATGTAGAGGGGTGTGTGCACTCCTAAATTCATGTAGGTATGGCTGGGTTAATTGGAATCATCAAAAGGAGGTGTCTTTGCATCAACAGTGAGTGTAAGGACCAATAGATGGGTGGCAGGTTTTAAGTTGCCTTAGGAGTGGTTTCTTGGGACTTAAGGGAGCCAAGAATGAGATCCAAGGTGCAAAAAATAGGCTTGATCGCAAAAATGAATCGCAACAGAGCTAAACATGGCAAGTTTAGGCTTCTCAGATTTACAAAGATTAGACATTGAAATTGTCCGAGTCGACATCGACTTGGGGTGAAGTCGACATCGAGTGGTTGTCGATGGATACTACTCGACATCGAGGGTTGGTGTTTGGCTATCAAAAAATGAATTCTGAGTGTTGAAGCAAATTAGACAGTGGATATATTCTGTCCGACAGTGAGCGGGTATAGCTCAATGTCGATAGCGGGTGGGCTTGATGTTGACTCGGGGCCTTTGAATGTTGATCCAAGTTTTAGTGTCGACAGGCATGGTTTGGGCTATTTGGGTCAGAGTCTGTGCTGGGTCAGGCTGGTTCCAAGGGGTCTAGGTCAGGGATAACCTTTCTAGGGGTTCTTGGAGGGCTTGGAGGCTCTAGTTTGGGCTCTGGGAAGGGGAATCGATGACTGGTAAATGGATTCAGGCAGTCCACACTGACGCTACATCTATAGATACACCGGCTCTAGGCCTTGGAGGACGCTCAACATCATTACGGGAAACCTCCGGGGGAAAAGACAAAATGAGCTGTTTACAGAATGCCCCTCTTTGATAGAGACTGTGTAACAGTTTGCTAAAACTTTGCTTCGTCGGATTGAGCAATTACTCGCCAGTGCCTTGCCCCGGGACACTGGAGTGTAGGGGATAGAGGCGTATTTGCACAGGTGGCTCCATTGGTTCTACTTGTAATAATGCTTTGGCTACCAATAGTACGGGCTGCATTGGTTGGGGTGATGGGACTGGTCGATAGTGTGGGCGCTTCTGTTGGGGTTGTAAATAGTATCTGCCATGGCATGGGCGTACTAGTAAATATTGTCATTGATAGGGCAAGGGTGCATGTGGATCGCCAATAATATGGGCACTACTAAGGGTAATTCATCATTGATGGGACGTAATGTAGTTATAAAGGATCACCGATAGTATGGGCACTCCTGGGGGTAATTCACCGTTGATGGGGCATAATGCAGGGGTAGTTCTATTATTGTCACAGGTAGCTGTACAGCTCTAGCCATGATGAGGGCAGATTGGGAATTTCATCAGTACAAGGGCATGTGGGATACGCTGATTGAGATCCCAAGTTGGTAATCACTGATTGAGCGGGCGTGATTGTAGATTGGGAATCTCGCTTGGATGTAGGTGCAGGCCACATGTAAGGTGGGCATTGGTGTGCTTGGGCTGCCAAATCACCATGGGGGTGGACCATCTTGCTCAAATTTGAAATTTGGCGGCAAAATGTGTTGTTCGACATTGAAAAAGGCTTCTTTGACAATGAGAGCCCACGCTAACATTGAAATGCTTTATTCAACAGTGGTTCGATGTCGAGAGTGACCTTGTTCGATGTCAATTCTAGACAGAAAAAGCTGTTTATGAATACGAAGAGTCACTTCTTCATTTCATTTCCCTTCTTTCCATTTTCATATTTTAAGGGTTTCCAAGAGGGTTTTCCACTATTTTGGACCGTGTGAGATCATTTGCAAGTCAAATCCTCTGTTCTTGGACTTGAATCGATTGTCTCTTAATCCTCTTCTCTTTTATTCGAGTTGATTTTTGAGAGAGGTCTTCCTTTGTGTTGCCTCTGCCTTTCTCTCATTTATTGTGCTCTCTTTTTCTACCATGTCTATGTAAGATAGGGCCAAGAGGCCCATGTCGTCTGGGGATACGCTAGCTCCCAAATGGTGAAGCCATGGGATTATGATCTGGGAAGGAGACGATACCGCTCAGCGTCCGGAGATCTATCTAGATGAGGATTTGCTCAGTGACTGCGGGGAGACCTCGAGGGCGCCATGGTATGAGGGTCGCCTGCTCAGGGATACACCATCTCATATTTCCAGCAACTCATGGAGGCCACCCAAGGTATGGACTTTGATTCCTTACTTCGATTTTTGGAATGCCATGTTGATTGTTTTGCCTTGCATATGAGTTTTTGGATTATTCTTTATGTGTTATGCTACTTTTTACCCCCATGGCTTCATACTTGTAATGCCATAAAAATTTCATGTGTTGCACTATTTGAACCTTGTATTTGTTTTTGTTGTGCTTGTATTGACCTGTTGGGGTCCACTAGGGTTGATTTAGAGTTTTATATATTCCATTGTCATGCAATTGATTCCTTGTTTGTTGTGCTCCCAATTGTGCGTTGGCTCCATCAAAATTTTTTTTTATTGAGTATCAAGATTTATTGGGAGTATTTTGATCTTGGTATTTAAACCTTGTCTTTTTGGGCTTTTAGGATCCACTAGGGAAATACAACCCTTAGCTTAGGTTATTCTGTGGATTTCTGTTGTCGAGGACTAATCCAGCTTAGAACCTTTGCTTTGATAAAATGTTGTCTGGCTCACTGATCGTGTAGTTAATCGGTCAAAAATAAAACCCTAAATTAATCTAGCAAGTAGCAAGTAAGGGGTCGATCTACGGGAAACTGAAAGGCTAAATTACTAAGATGATTAGATGAAAGTGATGAAAATTAAATTGCAATAAATTTGATTTTAATCTACGAACGAAAGAAACAAATCTAAGCTAACAACGATATGCAAATATGGGAGAAGACTATCTTTAGGGTTCGAATCTCCAATGGGTTGCTATTCAATTCAGTTGCATGCTTCGATTTATTATAACTACAGGCCTACTAATACCATAGAATGTAGGGTTCCTCCTAGGTATGGACTATCTTGACGAGTACTATCGTCCTTCACTTATAGGGCTTGGCATGCTTAGTTCATTTAGCTATAATCCATCATCGGTACAACCACATAAGAACAAAATACCATTGCTTGAATGAAAAATAATGAATCACCGAAATAGAATTTTCCAATTAAATACATCAATTAAAATCATCCAAACAGGGACGGGGTCTCAACATCAAGCAATCAAGAATGCAAACCAGAATTTTTAATAGAAAACACCATTAGTTCATCTACACCTAAAGATAGAGGAAACTTAGTCAATCATGGTGCTAAGAGGTAAAGGGCAGCAATGGTGATGACGATCTATGGCGATGAATCTGCTGGAATAGTGATCCTCCTCCCCTTGTGGAACCCAAGATCCAAAAACAAAAACAAAAGAAGAAAGAGGGAAATAAAGAGAAGAAGAGAAAGAGAGCACGGTTTAATTGGAATGGAATCGGTCCGTGGGTTTTTATAGTTGGTTTTAAAAAAGAATTAATAAAAAAACAAAAAGAGAACGTGAGAGATAGAGGAGAGGTAGAGATAGAGAGTCCGTGAGGGAGATGGGAGGAATGTAGAGATATAAGAGGAAAGAGAGAAAATAGTGGAATAGAATTAGGAATGGTGGGACTGTGAGGGATTTGAGAGGGAGAGGGAGAGAGAGAGAGAAAATAGAATTGAAATATAAGAGATAGAACCGTAGTGGGATGAGAGAGAGAGAGAGAGAGAATTTTTAATCTAAATTATAAATTTGATTAAAATTCTCTTTTTGAAAATCTCTCTCCATCCTGGCCCGGATGGACCCAATCCGAGAATTAAAGTTGCTCCAATTAATATTTCGGATGCTATGAACCCAATATCGGATATCTTCTGAAAATTTCCCAATTTTTTAAAATTATGATTATGCCCTTAGGTCTTCAATGAAACTTCTTCCCATCTTATCCTTGATCACATGTGAGTCGATCCATGGGTAGGATGGTGCCTAGATTACATCAAATCCTTCGTTCGTTCTGGGCTCGAGCTTGCATGAGCTTGCATTTTAACTCATTTTCTGACCCATTATTCTTTTCTGGCCCAAAAAGAGTAATCACATGTATGGTCTTCAAAACTGATGCGTATTTTTAATGCAACACGTTCATCTTGCTCAAAATTCAGCCCTTTTCGTAACCATGAAAAGAAACTGGACCACTTTACATGTAAATCTGAAGACACGATGCCCGATAGTCCAGAATAGCATGAAATCACATAAAATACCTCTGTACCCTGAAAAAGATAGAAAATACCCAAGGTAGCTCCATTCTAAGCAGATAAAATGCAGAATTAAATGGAATAATTTCACACATAAATGTGCTCATCAAATACCCCCACACTTGGATTTTGCTAGTCCTCGAGCAAAAAAAAAAAAAAGAAAACAAAAATCCTAACTCACTTTCGTAGGAATCACGGTTGCACTTAGCATATGCAATAAGCCTTTAAACCTTTAAGTTACCCCTAGTGGACGAGTTTTATCTCGTGAGTGTTTGCAGGAAATATACACACAAAATTCATGATTGCAAGTTTAAATTTTGATAATGGGTAAGAGGCACACACCAAATCCGAAACTAAGATGCCCTACTTAAGATCAAGAAGACAAAGGTACCCCCACACTTGAGCTCTTATTACCCAGTTTTGATTCTAGCAACAGGTACACATCCTAATTAGGGAATCTCCCCATATCTTCCAAACACCACTTTGCTTAAGGTAAGACCACTCATGACTTCAAGGGCACCAAGGACTTTAGGCTTCGTAGCATTTTTTACCATACAATTGTACCAAGGCAATGACATTCTTCCCCATTTTTTTTTCTTTTTTTTTTTAAAACAATGAACTCCATTTGTTACTCCACTACTGTTCCTCAAATGCCATGCAGGGTCACTACACAAGACACCCGAGCTACTTGGTAGCTTTGTTTCTTACAATCCACAAGGATAGTAATGCTAGAGTTCTTTTTCAGAGGTTTCACCCCAAGGAGTGTCGATCAAGTCACCTCGCTTCCTGAGGCGGAGTGCCCTGTCTAGCTCCAAGGAATTCAACTCTTACTTTTATTTCTTTCTTTTTTTTTTTTTTTTTTTTTTGCAAATTACGTGATTCTCAGATCCGTGCAATGTTCTGGCCTTTTAAGCATTCTAGAAGGCTCATGTAATCAGCTTTAAGCCAACCACTCCCAACCTAGATGGCTATAGGGGATTGACTGTGAAACACTCCTCGGGCTTACTCACTCAAACCAAAAAGGCTACAAGCCCGAACTGGATTCAAGAATACTAATAATAATAACCTAACGGGTCACCCCAACCATTTTATGCGAGACTCAAAGCTTGTGGCCTAGATGCCCCGGTTACTAAGTTGAAGCAACAGAACTAAACTCTCATGATTTTTTTATTTTTTTTTATGCCACGCCAAAACTAAACTTGGTCTCAGCTCCTAACCAAAAGCTCAAAGAAACACAAGACAGCCAAGTGGTCTATCCCTTCGACAAGATGGGGCTCTTATTGTCTGAGTCAAAACCCACCTTAGGATACATACTAGCTACTGTCCTCTCAACAGGGTTTTCATTACTTCCAATTAGGGTTCCTAAGTCTGTTTCTCCCGTGTTTCGCATCAAAGTAACAAAGAGACTTGTAAAACTTATCAAAAGCCAAAAAATAAAAATCTGCCAATTGGTCTCACACCCCCCCCCCCCCACACTTAAAGTATGCAGTGTCCTCAATGCATGCAGAAGAATAAAAACAGGGATAAGGGAAGGAGTGTACCAAAAATCAGCAATATACAGCAGAACAATGCATCCAGCAATCAGTAGCAGCTATCTAAAAGGAAACAAAAACAAAAGTACTTAAAAAAAAAAAAAATAGTGGGTTGCCTCCCACAGAGCGCTAAGTTTAGAGTCTTCAGTCAGACTCTGACTGACTCATGGAGGGTCAAGGATCAAATCATACCAAGGAGTCGGTTTAGCAGAAGGTTGGGGAGATATTACCAAAGGGGAAAGCTGTTGGACAAGTATGTGTTCATCAAATCCGGTTCGGTCTGGTTCAACCCGGTTCACCTTTGTATTGGACATTTATACACTTTAGTTTGATATTATCACATGCGATATAAACTTTTTGAGCATTATGTGTCCGTAAGTTTTACTTAAAATGGTAGTCATGACTAGGGTTTGGGTTGGGCACCCTTATCATATGGTCGTCGCATTGGGTATGCCTAGACATGTGATGTCAGGGTCACATGTTTGATGTGTGCATTGGTGAAGAATCTATTTGGTTGATTCCCTCATGTATTACTGCTAGATGTAGGAAGGGATAGACATGTGTCACCGACACCTTTTGCCTGAGGGAATCCTGTCACTGCAAAGTGTGATCGTATTCTTTGGTTCATCAATGACTGAGATTCAAGCGAGTCAAAGCCGGTGTTCTGGGAATGCATGAATACTTTATGAGTGAAGGAGTTATCCAACATGGTCACCACTGTCCGATTGGGGAACACCAAGAATGAGACTGTTTGTGTATGGTCGGATCAGAATCTGGATCCAGTGCCGTTTTGGAAATGGTTTTGCAAAAATCTATTTTACATAAAATGATACATTATATATGATTATTTGAACAAAATGTTTTATCGAGTTTTTACGGGACCCGATCAGATGCACAGACGCTCTTATATGGACATGTACTATGGATTGGGGTTTGGCAGTACATGTGTACATACCCTAGATTCCATAATGATGGTGTTGGTTAGTGGGGGGTTGTATATGATAAATTGTTATCATATAAGGAGTTATTTAGAATTTGCTATTTTAATTGGTTCTTTATTTAATTAATAGATATGGTGCTAATTGTAATTATTCATAAATATTAAATAAAGCAACTAATTAATACTTTTCCTATTAGATTCTGCTTCTTCACCTTTTTGAAGCACTCTGAGTTTAAACAGAACTACCAAACTGAGAGAGAGAGTAAGACTCTCATTGGTTTCGGTCTCAGGTGTAGAACAGTCATCAAAACATGGTCAAAATGCTCAGATCCTCCATGCATCATGCTTGCATGTTGGATCTGAGATGGTCCATGGCAGCCCCCAGCTGTTCTAGGCTACCAATGGCCAGAAGGGCTTCAAACATTAGAGATTTATGGAGATGAATAAAGAACAGTAGCATAGCAGTATGAGAAGCATGGTCCTTATACCTTGTAGCAGGTCTGGTAGCAAATTTGAGCCAAGGTGAGACCCTCTCCTTCTTCTCCTTCCTTTCTTCTTCTTCTCCTTCTCTTTTCTCTCTTTTCTTTCTTCTCCTTCTCTCCATAGTTTCAACAGTGTCTAAGGTTCTAAAATGAGCCAAGGCACCCCTATTTATAGGCCAGCCTTATAGTGAGGTCTGTTTGCCTGCCTAAGCCCCTTTTGAGAATGTATTTTCAAATTAATTCTCAGCCATTCTGGGCACTTAGGTGAGGTCCACAGGGGTCCAAGGGTATGAGGTGGTCCCCCAGACTCCCCTCAACCTATAGAGGGTGCCCATGTCCAATATGGGTGGTCCCCACACATCTGTGCATTAAAATATTATATTTTTCCACTCTGGGCGATGTCTCTGGGTGATGTCTGCATCGCCCAAAGATTTCAGCAAGGCTAATTCTCTTTAGGCTTGCACAAGAGTTTGACCCAGGGTTAGGGCCTTGCACCCACATGCCACTCAAGGCCTTTTACTCCTATTTTTAGGTGTGGGACCCATATTCATAGAGGGGAGAGAGAATACCTGGAGTCCAAGCAGTACATTATGCTGTGGGCAGGGCAATTACAGGGATTAGCAATTCATCTTCTGACAGGTATGTAGGAGGACATCCTTGGGGGTTCTCCATTACATTCAATCACTGGGGTGATCCTCCACAGTGTGCTTGGATGCCATGTCAGGGGTTCCTGTCCTTCAATCAAAATTTCCAACCAGTCAGGGGCGGGTTTGACAGTTATGGGTGGATGTGATGCTTCTCTCTCTTTCTCTTCCTCCCCCTATCTTTTTTATAAACAAATGTACTCCATCCCATGGGCAGCCCAAATGGTGGGTTGGTTTCTCCATGCGGGGTTTCTTTATTATTTTGAAAAGGAAAGTGTATAGAATTTTTCCTAGGTTTCCATTGTAATTTTAGAGGAGCTAGGACTCCTAGGGCATGTTGATGGTGATTCACATGTGATGCTCAAAGCTTATGGAGATGCAAATCACCTACTTTGAAAACGTGATCGGGCAGAGGAGATGATCGAGGTGTGGCACCCATGGCATGATTGATGCACCCAAATTATTAGTTTTATTTTTATTGGGAGGGTTCTTTAATTGCTTCTGTTAAAAATGCCACTATCCCATAATCACTTTTAATTAATGTTGATTAATTATGTTGTTTAAATCTATCCATGATATGTGAGAGTTGATTAATCCCTATTTGATCATAATACATGTATGATATGGACTAGTCTTAATCGGTAGACATGTCCATGACCTCCTATTGAAGATAAATGTAGAAAGTGTGTGACATGACCCCGCATAAGCTGACAGGACATTGCTAGGACCTCTATCACACATTTATCTATATTTACCTCTATCTAGATACGTTAGGGTATGGATAGTGAGAGGGCATTCCGACAGTGGGCCATCTTTCATGATTCCATGATTCTAACTAATGCAATAGGTAAGTACATGACTTGGGTGTATGCTAGCCGACAGGATCTGGACATGACACCCAGGTAGCCAAAAATATTAGAAGCCCATGGCAGACAGCTTAGTCCACACTACCACGGTGTGTATAATGACTCCCGATAGGGTAAGTTATGCATCCAAGGGTTGTAGGTATCCAATTCATCTTTTGGGTTATGAGGGAAACCCAAATCATGAAAGACCATTGATGTGTGTGTGCTCAATTTATTAATTTCAATGGTTGTTAATTAGTATGTGGTTTTTACTTGTACATGTGTAAATTACTTTTCAATGGCTGCTCTTAATTTCAACCTGTTAACACTCATTAGCGAATACATACTTAACGGTAGGAACTATGTCGATTGGTACCGGAGCATTAAGTTACTCCTGACTGCTGAAGGACTGTACATAGTTTTAGATGAATAAGTTCCTCCACAACCCGACCCAAATGATTTTGAGGCAAATGAAGAGATGCAGGATTTCCTCATGAGAGAATCCAAGGCATCACTTTATATCCTAGGATCATTGGAAAAGTCAGTTCTGGACTCGGTCAAGGATATACGCACTGCTGGGGGTAAGATGGATAAGCTTGCTGAATTGTTCAACAAGCAATTGACGCATGCCCATTTTGATGTGGTGAGTCAAATCCATAACACCAAGATATCCCAAGGGACTCCAGTGATGGATTATGTAATGAAAATGATTAATCAGTTTGAAAAATTGGAATCCATGGGGACTAATTTCAGCCTGCGATACAAGACCGATGTGATCTTAGCGTCACTCATCCCTGCCTATGCAACCTTTAAGATGTCCTACAAGATGTCTGACAAGGAGATGGAGCTCACCGAGCTTGCTAACGCACTGGTAGAGGTTGAAGCATCCTTGAAAAAGGACAAGGCTGAGGTCAATGCAACTGAGGCAAAGCCTTCTTCAAGTGGGAAGAAGAGAAAAGGAAGTAAGGGTAAGACCCTGAAAACCAAGGGTGGGAAGTCTGGCAATAAAGCCAAAGGCAAGTGCTTCTATTGCAAGAAGGAGGGTCACTAGAAAAGGAACTATCATGCTTACCTGGCGACTTTGAAAGATAAGAAGCCGGATGAAACAGAGGCTGCTAAAGAAGGTACATGTGATATT
This sequence comes from Telopea speciosissima, assembly GCF_018873765.1. NCBI lineage: Eukaryota > Viridiplantae > Streptophyta > Magnoliopsida > Proteales > Proteaceae > Telopea > Telopea speciosissima. The sequence continues at coordinate 33,944,955 of NC_057917.1, read as the reverse complement.
CACATTCTTTATGAGTCTAATTTGCCTTTTAGTGGTTCCACTATTCACATTTGCAATGATTTGCAAGGGTTCAAAGAGATAAGGAACCTCGAAAGAAATGAGGTGCGTCTTCGAATGGACACTGGAGCTAAAACCATGGCGATGGCTGTGGGAACTTTGTTTTGAATTTTAATTCTGCTAGTTTAGTTTTAAAGGATTGCTATTATGTACCCTCTTTTAAAAGGAAGATTATTTCAGTTTCAAAACTTATTTTGGATCGGTATAGTTTCTCCTTTAATTCTAAATTAATTATTCATTTTAATAATTGCTTTGTGGCATCCAGATATATGCAAAGTGGTTTGTATTTTCTAGATTGCCCTATTAGAACGAATGTTGTTTCAAATATTGATTTGAAATGGAAAGCAGCTCCAGTAAACTCAACATACCTGTGGCATCTAAGATTAGGTCACATTAATTTGGACCGAATTAGTAGATTGGTGAGGGATGGTCCCTTAGAGAGTCTGAGGGTGGAACCATTCCCCACATGTGAGTCATGCCTTCAGGGCAAAATGACCAAGAAACCCTTTAGCAATAAAGGTACTAGAGCCACAGATCTGTTGGAGTTGATACACACTGACGTGTGTGGACCCATAAACATAAATGCGAGGTATGGGTATGAGTACTTTATCACATTCACCGATGATTACTCTAGATATGGTTACATATACTTGATGCATGGGAAATCAGAAGCCTTTGATAAATTCAAAGAATTCCAAGCCGAGGTCAAAAGACAGCTCAATAAACGCATCAAGTTCTTACGATCAGATCGTAGAGGGGAGTATCTATCGGATGAATTTAAAGAATATCTCATATCACAGGAGATAGTTAGTCAACTAACTAATCCAGGCACACCACAATGGTGTATCCGAACGACGCAATAGGACCCTATTGGATATGGTCCGGACGATGCTCACTTATGGTGAGCTGCTCTCTTGTATACTTTAGAAACAGCGATATATATCTTGAATAGGGTTCCTTCCAAGTCTGTAGCTAAGACACCCTTTAAGTTGTAGAAAGGGCGCAAGCCCAGTATTCAACACCTTAGGGTATGGGGTTGCATAGCACACGTGCGAAAGCACCAGACAGACAAGTTAGAATCTAGGACTTCAAGATGGTATTTCTTAGGCTACCCCAAAGGCACGATAGGATATTATTTCTATAACCCGGTTGACCAAAAGGTCATTGTAAGTAAGCACGTCACATTTCTGGAAGAAGAAATGATGACCCAGAGGTCCGAACCAGTAGTCATTAAAGAGCTATCAGATAGCTCAAAAACGTCACTTCCAGAAGTGAGACTAATTAACATACCCGCTGAAATACCAACACCTGAAGAACCTCAACGCAGTGGGAGGACTATTAGACCACCCACCAGGCTTACTCTTCTAACCGAAGAGGAAACAGTGAAAGAGTTCCACATGGTATCGGTTGAATCGGATGATGATCCGGTGACATACTCTGAGGCGCTTAAGGATGTTGATGTCACTAGGTGGCTGGAGGAAATGCGCTCTGAAATCGATTCGATGCATTCCAACAAGGTCTGGACTCTAGTTGATCCACACCACTTGGCGTTAAGCCGATTGGATGCAAATGGATCTTCAAGAAGAAGAAGGGCGCAAATGGAAAGGTTGAAAGATTTAAAGCGAGACTGCTGGCAAACGGCTATACCCAGAAAGAGGGTATAGACTATGAGAAACCTTTTCACCAGTGGCGATGATGAAATCCATCAGAATTTTATTGGCTATCGCTGCACACTTGGATTATGAGATCTAGTAGATGGATGTGCAGACTGCATTTCTGAATGGGTTCCTACAAGAGAAAATCTACATGGAACAGCCAGAGGGATTCTCTTCCTTGGAGGAAGAAAGAAAGGTGTGCCAATTACAGAGGTCCATTTATGGACTGAAGCAGGCTTCTAGGAGCTGGAACATCAGGTTTGATCAATCAATCAAATCGTTTGGTTTTGATCAAAACATGGATGAACCATGTGTTTACAAGAAGATCAGTGGGAGGGCAGTATGTTTTCTTGTTTTATACGTAGATGACATATTGTTGATTGGTAATGATGTAGTTTTTATTTCACCAGTAAAATAGTGGTTATCCACAATGCTTTTTATGAAAGACCTTGGTGAAGCTAGCTATATCCTTGGGATCAAACTTGTGAGAGATCGCTAGAGAATGATGCTAGGCTTGTCACAGGCTACCTATATAGACAAAGTCCTGGCCAGATTTAACATGGAGAACTCTAAGAGGGGAAGTGTTCCCTTCCGACATTGAGTCAGTGTAACGCCCCCAAAACCACCCTAGCGGTTTAGGGACATTGACAGTCCACAAGATCGTTTATGTCAAGGAGATATGAACTGGTGTAGAACCAAAACACAAACACATAACTAAAATATATAGATTAAGACTTCAACTAAAGTGGGGTAGTCAAACTAAGCTATTACAACTTTCAAATTAAACTTAAAATTCTGAAATAAAGGTTACAATCTCAAAAAATTTAATTAAATTAAAATAAATTAAAAGTTCTTCTAAAATTGAAAGAAAGTGTAAAGTTTTAATAGTAGTTGTCATCTTCTACTCCAAATGCTTTGTCCTCTTAGACCACCTCCTCAAATACATCTTCACATCCAGGTTTGCATTCATAAAGTTGTTCATCTAAAAAGTGGTGAGGATAAGCTTCGGGAAAAGCTTAGGAAGTAAATCCACAACAACTATACAGGTGTGAAAACATGCACAAGTAATACAAAATATAAAGACATACAATAATATTTATATATAAGTCCAAAAAAAAAAAAAAAAATAAAATGATCATAATTATATTTTCTTATCACCACTATTATAATGAAAAGTATATATGACAACAATCAATGAAAGATATATCAAACGAACGTAAAATAACAAATACATCACTCCCTAATGGACTAGTGTGAACTAGTTACCATACACTGGTCAAGGCCCTCATGATAGCAACGTATGACTCCAGCTATGATCAACTACAACACCACTGTCCCCTCTCAACATCAAGAAACTAATGGAGAAACTAGTGACCAAACTAATCCCAGACCGAGTCAAAGCCCCCGAAGGTTTACCAGCAATGCCCTCCTGGAGAGTTTTTTATCATCACTCCTCTTTCTAGCAGTCCATATAGCTCCAATAAGGGTAAGCCCGTACCTCAAAAACTCGCCAACTTATCCTTATCCCAACATATTCACCAATGTCGATAAAGTAAACAACAGAATAACAATCAAGGGTTTGCTTATAATTTAAAGCTATACATCCAAGTTTGAAACTTAGGGTTAGCAACTCCCCAATTCCACTCTAACACATGCTATTGAAAAGAAAAAGTAACGTGTGAAAATAATAACTTTCATCAACATATCAATACATAAAGTGAAGAACAATAATAGGGAAGATTGTGCAAAATCTTCGCAATCACTTATCCAACAATAACATCAATGAAAATTAAAAGTAAACCCTAGATAAAATCAGATTTTTATGCATCATCCAAAAACATCATGCATTAGGTTATAATCATGAAAAAACATTCATAGACCTTCATCATACTATCAATAAATAAGCATTGGATTCATTATTCTATAAACATGATATTATTAAAAATTTTGCACACACATATGTGAATTAAATCATAAAGGAATCACCATTCCTTGCAAGCAATCATGTGTGAACAATTTAATGAAGTCAAAGCATGAATGAAATATGGTTTTGGCATGATAAATCTCAATCTAAAACTAAATTTCAGATTTAAAAATAATATTTCAAAATAAATTTTATATGTAAGGAAAATATCAAGTATAATGGTTGAAGATCGACTCACCTTATGTGAAGCAATTAGGATTTCTATAAGTGACCTCAAATCAATGCTTCAATAATGTTGATATATATCTTTCTAATTTAGAATCACTTTAATGGAGTCTTATGATTAAGGTAATGATGAAATCAACATCAATATATTACATAAACTCGGATTTGGGAAACACAGATTTTTGACAGAATGACCTACCTTTAGTAAATCAGCAATATCTTTCTGTTCAGAAATCCGTTTGGGATGATTCAAGTTGGGTTATCAAGATAAGAGATGAGGCTACGTTTTATTGTGAAATAGAATTTTTTCAATTCGACTTTTAAAAGGTCCAAAATTAGATGTTAAGTTTCTAGTTCTACACAGTCCGAATCTTCTTCTTCTCTCTTCTTCTTCTTCCTCTCTGTAATCCACGAATTTTCCTCTCTCCCTCTCTCTCTCTCTCTCTCTCAAATTTATGATAAAAGGAATGAGGATTGGGATTTAGTTATGGAGATTTAATCCTAACAAGAAAGAAGGTGGGAAGAATCCAATTTTGTCTCTAACTACATCTATTTACTTGTCCTCCAATGAAAATATTTTAAAAGAAATCTTGACTTAAGATTTTTAATTTAAGGCTTTAGATTAGGTAATTTAATTTTAGCTAAAATTCCTTTTTTGTTAGGATTTTATTTTATGAAGACTTTCGTTTTCCAAGTTTGGATTTCTAACCAATTGGAGATTGCCACCTCACCTTTCCTTATCAATCCATAATATTTTTCTAGTTAAAATATAAGACCTCCTGAGTTAGAATCGTGGAAGCCCATTCTGGGCCCTATAAAATTATAAAAAAAATAAATATTAAATTGATCCTCTAAAGAATAGAACCTTAGACCTCTAATAAATTAAATTAAACATCTAAGCACTAGGCTAGGTTACTAACTGTGAATTATTTTTCAAATCAAATTATATATTTTATAAGTAAAACTCTAATTCTACACTTAGATAAGGAATAAACTCAAAATGAGGGTGTCACACTAGGGCACACTACTTACCATGCGTACGTGTGTGCACCTCCAGTTAGTCCAAGTTCCTACACTTCGGCTTGCCCTAATCCTGCATTAGGTAAAAAGAGCAAATTACCCTTAGTCCAAAATCAAGGTATTACAATTCTCCACCCCTTAACAAAATTTTGTCCTTGAAATTTACATATTTGGATCTCCCCATTATGTCGGGATATTACAATCCATCCTCCTTAAAGAAATTTCATCCTCAAAATTTAAATATCTAAATCTCTAAACAGTTTCGGATACTTGCATCGCATTTCATCTTCTTTCTCCCACAACCCTTTGAATATCATGATTCCTCCAGAGAATCATCCTAATTGAAATAGTATGGTTATATAGGACTTGTCCTTTGCGATCCAAAGCAAATAGGTGTTTCCTCAAAATCTGAGTCACTCTCTCTGACTGCCCATCAATTATTGGCCAAGACATTATGTTTAGAAATTTAACCAATTTATTAAATCAGACTCCAAAAATCCGACTTTGATCAGACTAAATCTATTGACCAATAAATAATATCCAATATGGTAACTTGGTTCTTGGTTAAAATGTTGAGTCACTGAGCTGAACCAAAATCAATCCTACTATTCTTGAACCACTAATGTAATATGCAAACTTGAACAAATAAATCTTTAAGTTTCCTGGACGTTATCTCTATATCTTTATTTATTCAATCATAGCCTATAACAGAGGTCCAAGGTAAACTTTGCTATAACTGAACCACTCACACTTGAGTTGGACTAACCAATAAATTGACCCATAATTGACTTGGTCCATAACCATTCGACATTTATCCATATAGGATCACTCAAGCTCACACCATTCAAATTCTTTTGTGTGAATCATCCAGATTCATGAATCTCCAAATCTCACTACATGCACCTCGCAATATAAGTCAAATCATTTTTACTATAGCATGTTCCACTAATAAGTTTTCAAAAAAAATTTTAGGGTATCACATCCTACCTTACTTTAAAAATATTTCGTCCTCGAAATTATGTGTTCCTCAATCTTGAAAGGTCCCAAAAGTCTAGGTCTTAACTTGTCCTCCATACCAAACAAAATTGTTCCCTCAAAATAATAAACACTAACATAGTAGGAGGATAATCAATTCATGTCAAGTAAAACGTCAAAATTCGTCACTTAAAAAAAAAAAGGATCAAATCTACCTACGTAACTCCACCTTCTATCTATACTTGACAAGACAAATATACAGTGTCTTCCACAAAAGTCTCCTCAAATGGTAAAAAAAATATATCACTCCCACTCCAGAGCTCAAATCCATTATAAAATACTAGAAAGTTTCAACCTATGTTTAATGTCTCTATGCTCAAAATCCTATGCCATCAGTTTCTAAGTTCAAGATTCACTAAAAGTCATCTCCAATAATTCTCATGTGGTTTCAAAATCAATGTTCATCCTTAGTTGGTCATGATGGAGGATTTTCATCATTCTGTCTTGCTCTTTACGGAAGTATTATGGCCAAATACAAAAGATCAACAACTCACACCCAAATTCCAACTTATTAAAATTTCTGTCTTCTCCAATTATGTCCGTTCATAGTAGAAATTAGAAAAATAATACTTTTGAGATTTCAGACCTGATGAAACCAAATTTATAAAAAACTTAACTTAGAGTTTTAAAACATGTCTAAAAATTCCCTTAAGAATGTTTTCCTAACCTAGGTTTCTAGTCTCTCCAAAGTCAGGGTTCCAAATCTGGCAGATTCTGACCAAACTCTAATAAACAATGTGTAAAGTACTCTCCCTGAATCTAATAGATTCCAATCTTTTTATAGTAGAAAGTATACTCATTAAGAAAACTACTGTAAAATTTTCAAATTAAAATTTCACTTCTACGTCTCTCTGCTATCACCATCTTTCTCAGTTTCTAGGTTTTGACAGCAACTGTACGATCTGAAATAAAAAAAATTATTTGACCTAGAAAAAATAAATACAATTTAGCTAAGATTTTGTGGGGTTTCCCTAGGCATATCTAGGTGCTTACAGTAAAAATTTCAGGTGTAATTTCAATTTCTAAGTGTGTCTAAAATATTATACAATTTCGGATTCCTACACAGTGAATTCTAGAATTTTTCTGCTCGTACTCGAATCTCAAGTTTTAGTGTTTCTATATTTTTATGTGTTTAAGTTTAGTGTTCTAGGTTCATATTTCTAGTTCATATCATATCCTAAGTCAAACCTAGTATGCTCTGATACCACTCTGTAACGCCCCCAAAACCATCCTAGCGATTTAAGGACATTGACAGTCCACAAGATCGTTTATGTCAAGGAGATATGAACTGGAGTAGAACCAAAACACAAACACATGACTAAAATATATAGATTAAGACTTCAACTAAAGTGGGATAGTCAAACTAAGCTATTACAACTTCCAAATTAAACTTAAAATTTTGAAATAAATGTTACAATCTCAAAAAATTTAATTAAATTAAAACAAATTATAAGTTCTTCTAAAATTGAAAGAAAGTGTAAAGTTTTAATAATAGTTGTCATCTTCTACTCCAAATGCTTTATCCTCTTGGACCTTCTCCTCTAATACATCCTCACATTCAGGTTCGCATTCATAAAGTTGTTCATCTGAAAAGTGGTGAGGGTAAGCTTCGGGAAAAGCTTAGCAAGTAAATCCACAACAACTGTACAGGTGTGAAAACATGCACAAGTAATACAAAATGTAAAGACATACAATAATATGTATATATAAATCCAAAACAAAATAAAACAAAATAATCATAACCATATTTTCTTATCACCACTATTGTAATGAAAAGTATATATGACAACAATCAACGAAAGATATATCGAAAGAACGTAAAATAACAAACACATCACTCCCTAATGGACTACTGTAAACTAGTTACCATACATTGGTCAAGGCCCTCATGATAGCGGCGTATGACTCCAGCTATGGTCAACTACAACACCACTGTCCCCTCTCAACATCAAGAAACTAATGGAGAAACTAGTGACCAAACTTACCCCAGATCGAGTCAAAGCCCCCGAAGGTTTACCAGCAATGCCCTCTTGGAGAGTTTTTGATCATCACCCCTCTTTCTAGTAGTCCATATAGCTCCAATAAGGGTACGCCCGTACCTCAAAACCTCACCAGCTTATCCTTACCCCAACATATTAACCAATGTCAGTAAGGTAAACAATAAAATAACAATAAAGGGTTTGCTTATAATTTAAAGCTATACATCCAAGTTCGGAACTTAGGGTTAGCAACTCCCCAATTCCACCCTAACACATGCTATTGAAAAAAATAAAATAACGTATGAAAATAGTAACTTTCATCAATATATCAATACATAAAGTGAAGAACAATAATAGGAAAGATTGGGCAAAATCTTCGTAATCACTTATCCAACAATAACATCAATGAAAATTAAAAGTAAACCCTAGACAAAATCAGATTTTTATGCAACATCCAAAAACATCATGCATTAGGTTATAATCATGAAGAATCATTCATAGACCTTCATCATACTATCAACAAATAAGCATTGGATTCATTATTCTATAAACATGACATTATTAAAAATTTTGCACACATATATGTGAATTAAATCATAAGGGAATCACCATTCCTTGCAAGCAATCATGTGTGAACAATTAAATGGAGTAAAAGCATGAATGAAAAATGTTTTTGGCATGATAAATCTCAATCTAAAACTAAATTCAAGATTTAAAAATGTTTCAAAAGAAATTTTATATGTAAGGAAAATATCAAGCATAATAGTTGAAGATATACTCACCTTGTGTGAAGCAATTAGGGTTTCTATAAGTGACCTCAAATCAATACTTCAATAATATTGGTATATGTCTTTCTAATTCAAAATCACTTTAATGGAGTCCTATGATTAAGGTAATAATGAAATCAACATCAATATATTACATAAACTCGGATTTGGGAAACACAGATTTTTGATAGAACGACCTACCTTTAATAAATCAGCGATATCTTTCTGCTCAGAACTCCGTTTGGGATGATTCAAATAAGGTTGTGAAGATAAACGATGAGGCTACGTTTTATTGTGAAATAGAAATTTCCCAATTCGATTCCAAAAAGGGTCAAACTTGGACATCATGTTGCTCGTTCTGCACAGTCCTTCTTCTCCTTCTTCTCCTTCCTTCTTCTTCTCTCTTCTCTCTTCTTCCTCTCTATAGTCCACGAATTTTCCTCTCTCCCCCTCTCTCTCTCTCTCAAATTTATGATAAAAGGAATGAGGATTGGAATTTAGTTATGGAGATTTAATCCTAACAAGAAAGAAGGTGGGAAGAATCCAATTTTGTCTCTAACTACATCCATTTACTTATCCTCCAATGAAAATATTTTAAAAGGAATCTTAACTTAAGATTTTAATTTAAGATTTTAGATTAGGTAATTTAATTTTAGCAAAAATTATATTTTTGGTAGGATTTTATTTTATGAATACTTTCTTTTTTCAAGTTTGGATTTCTAACCAATTGGAGATTGCCACCTCACCTTTCCTTATCAATTCATAATACTTCCCTAGTTAAAATATAAGACCTCCTAAGTTAGAATCGTGGAAGCCTATTCTAAGCCCTATAAAATTATAAAAAAAATAAAATATTAAATTGCTCCTCTAAAGAATAGAACCTTAGACCTCTAATAAATTAAATTAAACATCTTAGCACTAGGCTAGGTTACTAACTGTGAATTATTTTCCAAATCAAATTATATATTTTATAAGTAAAACTCTAATTCTACACTTAGACAAGGAATAAACTCAAAATGAGGGTGTTACACTAGGGCACACTACTTACCATGCGTGCGTGTGTGCACCTCCAGCTAGTCCAAGTTCCTACACTTCGGCTTGCCCTAATCCTGCATTAGGTAAAAAAACCAAATTACCCCTAGTCCAAAATCAGGGTATTACAGTCAGTCTTTCCAGATCTCAGTGTCCTCAATCTCAGACGGACATTGAAGAGATGAAGAAGATTCCCTATGCTTCAGCAGTAGGGAGTCTTATGTACGCTATGTTGTGTATGAGGCCAGACATTTGCTATGTAGTAGGTATGGTAAGTCGTTCTCAATCTAACCCTGGACGCGAACATTGGAGTGCTGTCAAGAATATCCTTAAGTACTTGAGAAGGACTAAGGAATATTTCTTGGTTTTTGGATCTGATCAGTTGTCAGTATTGGGATACATAAATTCAGATTTTCAAACTGATAAAGATGATAAAAAATCCACGTCTGGGATGGTATATCTAATGGGTAGAGGTGCCATTGTGTGGCGGAGTGCGAAACAGAAGTCTACAGCCGATTCTACTACCGAAGCAGAATACCTTGCAACTTGCGATGCAGCAAAAGAAGATGTTTGGCTGAGGAAATTCCTATCAGATTTGAAGATTGTCCCTGACCTTGTCAAGGGCCCCATACCCCTGCTATGTGACAACAGAGGGGCCATTGCATAAGCTAAGGAGCCTAGGGCTCATCAGAGGAACAAGCATGTGCAGCGGAAGTATCACCTCATTAGAGAGATTATCTAGCAGGGCGACGTGAGTATCTCCAAAGTGGACACAACTAAAAATGTGTCTGATACCATGACAAAGGGTTTGTCTCCAGGAGTGTTTGAGAAACACATGGAGGGCATGGGTTTAACATGTATGGGGAATTGGCTTTGATGTACAAGTGGAAGATTGTTGGATAAGTGTGTGTCCATCAAATCCGGTTCGATCCGGTTCGATCCGGTTCAACCTGGTTCACCTTTGTATTGAACATTTATACATTTTAGTTTCATATTATCACATGCGATATAAACTTTTTGAGTATTATGTGTCCGTAAGTTTTACTTAAAATGGTAGTCACGACTAGGGTTTGGGTTGGGCACCCTTATCATATGGTCGTCGCATTGGGTATGCCTAGACATGTGATGTTAGGGTACGAATGTGAGTGCTCACATGTTTGATGTGTGTATTGGCGAAGAATCTATTATATCGATTCCCTCATGTATTACTGCCAGATGTAGGAAGGGAGATACATGTGTCACCGACACCCTTTGCTTGAGGGAACCCTGTCGCTGCAAAGTGTGATCATATTCTTTGGTTCACCAATGACTGAGACTCAAGCAAGTCAAAGTCGGTATTCTGGGAATGCGTGAACACTTTGTGAGTAAAGGAGTTATCCAACATGGTCACCACTGCCTGATTGGGGAACACCAAGATTGAGACTGTCTGTGTATGGTCGAATCAGAATCTGGATCCAGTGCCGTTTTGGAAATGGTTTTTCAAAAATCTATTTTACATAAAATGATACATTATATATGATTATTTGAACAAAATGTTTTATCGAGTTTTTGTGGGGCCCGATCAGATGCACATACGCTCTTATATGGACTTATACTATGGATTGGGGTTTGGCAGTATATGTGTACATGCCCTAGATTCCATAATGATGGTGTTGATTAGTGGGGGGGTTGTATATGATAAATTGTTATCATATAAGGAGTTATTTAGAATTTGTTATTTTAATTGGTTCTTTATTTAATTAATGGATATGGTGCTAATTATAATTATCCATAAATATTAAATAAAGCAACTAATTAATACTTTCCCTATTAGATTCTGCTTCTTCACCTTTTTGAAGCACTCTGAGTTTAAACAGAACTACCAAACTGAGAGAGAGAGAGTAAGAATCTCATTGGGATTAAAGTAATCCATCAGGCTTTTTAATTAAACCCTGCCTCTATAAAAGGGGACCAAAACGCAGAGGGTTCACACAGTGCTCTGCGTTTTAGCCTGGCCCCCTCTCTCCTACGTTTTGGTCTCTCTCTCTCTCTCTCTCTCTCTCCCTCTTGTGATCTCTCTCCTTCTTCTTCTAGTTTTCTCTCATCTGTGTTTGAGAGTTAGGGTTCGTGAAACCCTAGATCTGTGCTGAAGAATTTGAGAGCATCTGGGATTGGCTTGAAGAACATTGGTAGTACCATTGGAGATTCAGATCTGTTTACTTAGAGCGCTCACTGGAGGAAGAACCATTGTCTATTGGAGGAGCAACACTTGAGGCTCACCAGGTTAGCAATTCTTGATTGATTCCTTCAGTTTTAATTATTTAATATATATGGGATGCGAAAGAAACTCGAATCGATTTATTTTCGCTGTGCATTCAAGTATGGGATGGATCCCTCTTGCCATGTGATGGACTAGAGATGTTTTTCTCCGTCCCAATTGTGTTATATAATTGCATGGGACACCACAGGGATTGAGAAACCCTAATAGGGATGCACCAGGATTCCCATGGGCAACCATGGAAAACCCTAAAAATTATGTGGGGCACCCATGGGATACCATGGGATAACCCAGGGCGTGCAAAACCCTAATTTTCAGTATATTGATTTTCCTAGGGAACCATGGTTTGATCCCTGGACCGTAGTTTGACCTACCGGAGCGGCTCAAACCAAACTGTCCAAGGTGGTCGTTTTGAAGAGGGTGAGGAATCTAGCAAAGTATGCACCTCTTAAGTGTATACCTCAGACTCATCTCCAAGCATCACATAGTGCTGCAAAGGGTCATCAATAAGCATGTGAGAAGTGTGATCAGCCACAACTTTGTCTAATAAATCCAATGCAAAACACTCTTCCTCTCGAATGGAACCTAAGGATGCATTAAAGATGTTGAGCCTAAGCTTCTTATTCCCAAAAAAGATGTCCATGGCACCCGATCTATAATTTATGCAAGCATTCACAGTAGCTAAGAAGGGGCGCCCTAAAATGATAGGGGGAAGCTTGGCTGTGGTGGCTGTATCCATATCCAGGATAAGGAAGTCCACAGGAAAGTATAATTCTTTCACCTTCACTAAAACATCTTCTAACAACCCACGAGGTGTTTTGATTGAGTGATCAGCCAACTGAAGAATAACCTCAGTGGGTTTCAAATCTCCTAAACCAAATCTATCATAGACTGAACTAGGCAAGATATTCACACTAGCTCCTAAATCAAGTAGTGCCCTACTTATGGAGAGATCTCCAATGATGCAAGAAATAAGAGGTGCACTTGGGTCCTTAAGCTTAGGGGGTAGGTGGCTAGAAATTACTGAACTAACCTGTTCAGTCAAAGGATGGTCTTAGGGATTTGAGTTCTCAACTTACACTTTTGGGTGCAGAGGTCTTTAAAAAATTTAGCGTAAGCAGGAATTTGCTTGATAGCATCTAAGAGGGGGAGATTGATGCGACTTGTTGGAACAAGTCGATCATCTCTTGCATCTTTTCAGCCTATTTATCCTGAAGGAGGTAAGACGGTGTCCGAAGGGCTTGAGGAAAAGGGGTGTTTGGAATGTAAGAATCAGGTGATGGTCCCTCCACAATAGGAATGTGCAGCCCCTTCCTTGGGAACTGATGAGTGGGTTTCATAGGTGGTATATTAGTAATGGAATCATGTGTGTCTACATCACCATCGGATTTCTCTCGGGTTGGCTCAGCCTCTCCCCGACCTTGAGAACTAGTGGGCGGTGTCCCATTAGTGGCTAAGGGTGCATCAAGTTTTTCCACCCTTGTGCCGCTCCTTAGGACTGTGACCGACTGGACTTGCTCTTTCCCTCGACCCGTTTGACTATTTGGGTTACCTATTGGCTGACTTGGCAATTGGCCAGCCTCCCTCCTACTTATAGCATCAGTTAGCTGACCTAGTTGGTTCTCTAGCTTATTAATGGAATGAGTATGTGAGTGAAGCAGTTGTGTGTTCTGCTTGAGTCCACTTAATGCTTTTAGCACCTTTTTCTCAAGGATTGATTCTATTGGGGTTGAGGATCTGGCGGTTGTCCACCCATATATGCACTGGTTTGAACATTAAATAGTGGCCTAAATGGTGGGTTTAGAGGATTATTAGGTACTGAGTTTCTCCATGAAAAGTTTGGGTGATTTTGCCATCCCGGGTTATAAGTATTGGAAAAGGGATCATTACCCGGTGTAGGAAAACTTTGAGCCATTTGCACCTGTTCCTGAACAAATTCAAGGTATTGTGTAGCCAAAGGGCAGTTCATCACATAGTGACTAGGGCTAGCACATAGGGCACAGGCTTCAGTTCGATTGGGTGGAGAGAAACTCATTGGAAAAGGGGACATAGGATGCTACCCTTTAGACATCAAATAGTCCAATTTCTTGAATAACATATCAACCTTAGCAGCCATCTCTATAGTTGGATTGATCTCATAGAGACCACCCTTCTTTGGTTGCCCTATGTGTGGACTCTCAGTCCGAGAGGCCGAAGCATGATGTTGGAAATTCTCACTAAGGGTTTCAAAATGATCCCATGCTTCCGTCTCATTCTTGTGCATAAATGTTCCACCACAAGAGGAGTCTACCATCTGCCTATATCGGTCATGGAAGCCATCATAAAAGCACTGGACTAAATGCCATTTTGGGACAAGGTGGTGGGGGCACTTCCTAAGTAATTCCTTGAGTCTCTCCCACGCCTCATGAAATTATTCGCCCTCTAATTGGGAGAAACTAGTAATGGCTCTTCTAAGGCTATTAGTCCGGCCAATGGGGAAGAATTTTTTTTGAAATTCCTGCTGCATCCCCGCCCATGTAGAAATCCTAACCGAATCTAGGGAATGAAGCCAGTGTTTGGCTTTGTCCTTTAAGGAGAATGGGAATAGGAGTAACTTTAGGACATCTTCAGAGAGGTTTTGGATTTTGATTGTAGAGCATACCTCTAAGAACTCATCAAGATGCTTGTAAGGCTTCTCATTAGCAAGTCCATAATAGGATGGTAACATCTGTATGATGCTAGACTTGATCTCATATTGAGCAGCTTGAATGGCAGGCAACTGAATACAAGATCCAGGGGTATAGACAATTGGAGTGAAGTGCTCCCTCAACGGCCTTCCTGGCTTATTTCCGTTACCCATGTTGTTATTATTATCCTTAGGTCTAACCACAGGTCGCTCTATTTCTTGGTCAATGGCAGTCAAGTTGGGGTGCAAAGAACGCTAACCATGCATAAAACACAACACAGGTTGAACGTGCTAATTAAAACTTGAAATTAAAACGTGATAACTAAATAAATAAAAAAAACTCAATAAAAATCAGAACTAAAAATTAAAAAAAATGACTAATTTAAAACTAAAGAAAATACTTACCTGGTGTTGGCGGTTGCGCAATTCCACGTGCTGCCCCCGATGAACGGTTACACATATGATCTTAAGGGGCTGGGGGAATTAAAATTAAACCTAAACACCCAATCTAATGCTGGAATTAAAAAAAAATTACATAAAATAACCCTAATTACATAAAGTCTAGGAATTAAAAGTAAACCAAACGGACAGCTTGTCCTTACTCGATCTACTCGGCTTCCTGCATAAACAAAGAGAACATTAGGTATACTAAAATTAACATAATAAAGAGATTAAAAATAAAAATAAAAATTCTGCAATTATAAAATTAAAACTAAAACAAAGTAACACAAAACAACTCAATTAATCTTAGCAACCGTGCTTCGATTCCCCGGGAACGGCGCCAAAATTTGATCGTGTCGTTAACCGGTAAAAAATAAAACCCTAAATTAATCTAGCAAGTAGCAAGTAAGGGATCGATCGACGGGGAACTGAAAGGCTAAATTACTAAGATGATTAGATGAAAGTGATGAAAATTAAATTGCAATAAATCTAATTTTAAACTACGAACCAAAGAAACAAATCTAAGCTAACAACGATATGCAAATACGTGAGAAGACTATCTTTAGGGTTCAAATCCCCAATGGGTTGCTATTCAATTTGGTTGCATGCTTCTGTTTATTATAACCACAGGTCTAATAATACCACAGAATATAGGGTTCCTCCTAGGTATGGACTATCTTGACGAGTACTATCGTCCTTCGCTTATAGGGCTTGGCATGCTTAGTTCGTTCAGCTATAATCTATCATCGGTACAACCACATAAGAACAAAATACCATTGCTTGAATGAAAAATAATGAATTATAGAAACAGAATTTTCCAACTAAATACATCAATTAAAATCATCCAAACAGGGACAGGGTGTCAACATCAAGCAATCAAGAATGCAAACCAGAATTTTCAATAGCAAACACCATTAGTTCACCTACACCTAAAGACAGAGGGAACTTAGCCAATCATGGTGCTAAGAGGCAAAGGGAAGCAATGGTGACGATGATCTATGGCGATGAAGCTGCTGGAATGGTGATCCTCTTCCCCTTGCGGAACCCAAGATCCAAAAACAAAAACAAAAGAAGAAAGAGGGAAATAGAGAGAACAAGAGAAAGAGAGCACGGTTTAATTGGAATGGAATCGATCCGTGGGTTTTTATAGTTGGTTTTAAAAAAGAATTAATAAAAAAACAAAAAGAGAACGTGAGAGATAGAGGAGAGGTAGAGATAGAGAGTCCGTGAGGGAGATGGAAGGAATGTAGAGATATAAGAGGAAAGAGAGAAAAGAGTGGTCTAGAATTAGGAATGGTGGGACCGTGAGGGATTTGAGAGGGAGAGGGAGAGAAAGAGAGAGAAAATAGAATTGAAATAGGAGAGATAGAACCGTAGTGGGATGAGAGAGAGAGAGAGAGAGAGAGAGAAAGAGAGAGAGAGAGAGAGAACATAGAATTTAATCTAAATTATAAATTTGATTAAAGTTCTCTTTTTGAAAATCTCTCTCCATCCTGGCCCTGGATGGACCCAATTCGAGAATTAAAGTTGCTCCAATTAATATTCCGGACGATATGAACCCAATATCAGATATCTTCTAAAAATTTCTCAATTTTCTAAAATTATGATTATGCCCTTGGGTCTTTAGTGAAACTTCTTCCCATCTTGTCCTTGATCACATGTGAGTCGATCCATGGGTAGGCTGGTGTCTAGATTGCATCAAATCCTTTGTTCGTTCTAGGCTCAAGCTTGCATTTCAACTCATTTTCTAGCCCATTATTCTTTTCTGTCCCAAAAAGAATAATCACATGTATGGGCTTCAAAACGGATGCATACGTTTAATGCAACACGTTCATCTTGCTCAAAATTCAGCCCTCTTCACAACTATGAAAAGAAACTGGACCAATTTACATGTAAATCTAAAGATACGATGCCCGATAGTCCAGAATAGCATGAAATCACATAAAATACCCCTGTACCCTGAAAAAGATAGAATATACCCAAGGTAGCTCCATTCTAAGCAGATAAAATGCAGAATTAAATGGAATAACTTCACACATAAATGTGCTCATCACTCACAGGGATTTTTTTAGCTGATTTTTGAATTATTATCCTATTTTATTGTGTAGGGTCCGATGACCTACCATAAATATGGGCCCCGTACTATTGTTCTGAGCTGGTATAGCCAGCTATGTGATGTTGTCCGGCAATGGATTGTTGCAACTGGATTTGGGGATCTGACTCTCCTCCAGACTAGGTCCTTTGACACATCTCTAGCTCTGGCCTTGGCGAAGAGATGGTGGCCCACTACTCACACATTCCATCTGCCTGTGGGTGAGATGACGACCATGCCCCTTTGCTACTTCTTGTACACTAGCCTCTCTTCTGGTGGTGAGGCAGTGATTGGGTGCCCTGGCGTATGGGAGTATGATGATGAGGAATTGAAGAGGCTGCTTGGATCTCTTCCTCTAGATTCTAATGTGGCGGTGCAATGGTTTCACCGTGAATGGGAGAAGAAGACGGTGACTAACTCCTTTAGTCGCGACAAGCTTGATCAGCTAGCAAGGTGTTTCATCCTCTATTTTCTAGGGAACACCTTGTTTAGTACCAACGACATGAGGATCAACATTTCCATGGTTTGTACTTCAGAGATCTGACGAAGGTGAAGACCTTCGACTGGGCTAGGGTAGGCTATGCCCATATGCTGAGGACATTGGATTCCTTGGCCTTACGATGCACCCAATGCGTTGGTGACACTTGGTTTGTACCAGAGGTAATCTATCATTCCTTTCCCCTGTGTGTGGCTTGTATTTGCTCGATCTGGATCCATTATTTGTACTGATGTTCTTGTCTTGGTTGCAGTGTTGGTACTAAGATCATCTAGGGATGTAGGCTCCTAGGCTGAGATCTCAAGACAACCCTTATTTTTTTAGGGTGGGGATGTGGCTAGCTAATAATACCCGTGTCAAGGAGAGGAAGGTTTCGGTGTCCGTTGTGAGGGAGATGTTGAACCGGCTCTCGCCACAGGAGGTAAGGATCTATTCTCTTTTGCTTGTTCTATTTGACTTACATTTGACTTAATACTGATCCTGACTTGAATGTGCTTATGTTAATAGGAAGTATGGCAGCCATTTGAGTCTCTCGAGTTGGGTGTGCAGACTCGACTAGAGGTGGCTAGGAGACTTGTGCCATGGCGCATGGTCTTCGTCAGGCCTTGGGTACGCCTGGTATCTAGGGGACCGAGCCTATAGGTAGTGGCCTGGTATTTAGAGGCCCTGTATTCCCATGAGGCCTCCCTGCTTCATGCTTGAGCCGGAGAGACTCTCCAAGAAGGAGATGAATCAGTTCATGAAGGGCGTCGATGCACGGTATTTTGTCGAGCCAAACTCATGGGGACACTATCGTGGGTATAAGGTGAAGGATTTAATGTGTGACCGACTCACTCCTTTGGGTCCGTGGGTAAGTCTTGGATCCCTTTGCTTTTCTTATTCTTCCTCCTCTCAATTTTCTTTTTGGTTGCTAACTTATCCTTTGTGTGCTTAGGCCCTGACTAGTATTGAGCCTTATGAGACTGGGGAGGCCACTGATGCTGCTACCGCTGGTGCCTCAACTCTTGAAGCCACCTCATTCGAGTCCACTCCCACGATGGTACCTCCTACTGCTGGCCATAGTGGGGCTAGATTATCTTTGGTGCCTTCATGTTCATACAAGGTGCAGGATGCTTTCTTCCTAGTGCCGAGGTAGTCATTCATCTGTCAGGGCAAGGAGGTGCCTTCTTAATCCATCGCCAGTTTTCCATGCGGCTTCGACTTTGTAAGTCTCATGATCTTCCTCATGTTTGAATTTTCCTTTCTTTTATGTCAGCTGACCATTGGTTTCGGTGTAGGTGCCCAGCTATAGGTATGATGACCTATTGGGGATGGTCGCCAGTCTTAAGGAACTTGGGGCCTCACAGAGCAAACGGATTCTCCAGTTGCTAAGTTGCTTGTTTCTTTGTGTTGTTGTCTGTATGGTTAGTATATAACAAAAATGTGTGATGATGCTAATGCTTGTAATGCACTGTAGGAGAGCAACATTCTGGGGTATGAGGCAACTGCCAGCCGGCTTTAGAAGGAAAAGGATGAGGCTTTAGCTGCTGCCCAGCCTACCCCAATTGCAGAGGCTTTGGTATCAGTGTCCCTGACAATCTAGATCGATGATCCCGTTGATGACCATGATGCGAAGGTCGATGAAGAACAGGAGGAGAGTAGGAGGAGAGTGATGAGAACGAAGACGAAGAGGATGGAGAGGGTCCTAAAGAGGACGAGGATGATGGAGAAAATGGTGATGGAGAGCAGTAGTTCGCATCTTTTTCTTTGTTTCGAAAGTGTAAGGATGAGAAACAATTTTCCCCTTTGAGCCCTGTAAATATTTTGGACTAATTTTTAATCCAAGTTTTATTTGATTCAAATTTAGAATTTTTGATCAAATATATGGTTAGCTAGGTCCAAACATGATGTATGAATGTGAGTGCGGCATGGGAAAGTCCATCGTGACCCTAGGGTACAGATTGATGTGTTGGGGTGGCAGGGACCCATTGATGTAGTGTGGACTGCCCAAGAATGTGTGAAATTGCCTAAGCTGTGAAAAATATAGTATCGACACCGAGCAACTATCGATCGATAGTGAAGAGGCATCCCTAGACATCGAGGTGGATATTATGAATGTCGAATGCTATTGTTCAACTAGCGAGTGATCTTAGACAATAGAAGTGCTTTATTTGATAGTGAGCCATGTGGAATTGACATCGAGGTGCATCCCTCGACAGTATGCCAATGTCGATGGAACCATAGTTCACTGTCGACTCGGGGACTTTCACTGTCGGCTCTATGTTTCCAATTCTGATTTGTTTCCTTTTTGGAATGTCTTATTGCGAGATTCTTCGATCCTTCTTCCCTTCTTGAGTCCTTGCTCATCCTTGGGACTTTATTAAGGGTCTTAAGGAGTGTGGAAACTCCTCATTCATTTTCCCTTGCTCTCTTGGGGGTGCTTCCTCAAGGATTTTCACTTTCTCCTTTCCTCTTGCTGTTTTTCTTTATTAAGCAATGGACAAAGCCTTGAGTTCTTTGGATGGATTCCATGTTGAAGGATGATCGTGAAGCCTTAGGAAGAGTGCATCTCCAACCTTTGGCGGGTATGATGAATATGGTGCTTGCATGGGACTTACTTCGAGGTGTTTCTCGCTATTGGACTCCAGAGATGCATGTGTTTCGCTTCAACATGGCTGAGGTATGTCCTATTTATGAGGAATTTCGTGCATGCTTTCTCTCTCCTTATCATGGTGCTTTGATATGTCCCCTCTTGAAGGATGACTATTCTAAGGACATCATGTCCTTCTTTGGATTGGATAAGGGAAGCCACTTTATGCATGGTCATCGTATTAATGTCTTGGCAATTATTCGCCTCTATGGGTCAACGGAGAGGTGACCATGGTTTTAAGGAGTGTAGGAAAAGAGCTTTCTTATTTTGTGTTATTGCCCAATTCCTGCTTCATTCTGGTGCTCGCGGGGCTTCCCCTATATTGATGGAGGTCGTCAAGCAAATCTAGCGGGGTGGTGATATCATTCCTACCGTCTTGGTGGAAACAATGAGAGAGCTGGATATCTTGAGTGGGAGTCATACTCCTCGTATTGAGGACCTCTCTAGTAGCCCATACATGCTATAGGTATTCTTCTCTTTCTCTCATTGTTATTTTTCTTTCTCTCTGCCATGTGTTTAGAACTACCCTTGCTCTATTTGTATGGAAGATTTGGCTTTGTGAGAGGCTGCAATTTGTGTAACCGATGAGAGCAGATTCCAAGATTAAGCACTATCGCCTTCGTTCGGTAGTGATGAAGTACCACCATTGGGACACTTGAGAGCACACTCTTACCTGTATTTCTTCTGATGATATTCGTTGGCGGTGTTCTTGGTGGTTTGTTGATGCCCCGGTGTTGAACTCTTCAGGGTATAACTATGTACACCTGATGGGGTTAGGCCACACTTCTTTCTACATACCCAATCGATTGCGTCGACAATACGGATTGACTCAAGATGTACCTGGGGAATTGGTGAATTTCCATCCACCAGAACAACTAGACAAGGAGTTGGTGGTAAGGATTGCTAGTTTGTGGCGATCAAAGACAATATCGAAGAATGTAGGGTCTGTTGATGATGGTAGGATGACTGCTGAGTATGAGGATTGGATGAAAACCCAAGGAATGAAGAAAGAGAAGACTGTAATAAGGATGAAAATCTAAGGAACAAAAGGAGACTTCAAGCACTTCAAGTTCCAAACGTTCAAGGGAAGTGTAGGAAGACGATGGTGAAGATAAAGATGACTTGGTGATTCTGAAGGCAAGGATTCCAAAGTTGTAGATGAAGATGGAAGATTTGAGTTATTAGGATGTTTTGATTACCAAGAGTAGTACTTTGTTTTGTTTTTTTTTTTTTTTTTGAACAATTACTTGTTATTTTTTTTTATGGGATAAACTTTGAATTTTGTGACTGAACTTTGATCTTGATTGATTTTTTTTTACTATGATGTGATCGGTCTTGATGTTATTCCATAAAGATGCCCACTATAATACCCTGATTTTGGATTAGGGGTAATTTGGTCTTTTTACCTAATACAAGATTAGGGCAAGCTGAAGTGTAGAAACTTGGACTAGCTGGAGTTGCACACATGCATGCATGGTAAGTAGTGTGCCCTAGTGTAACACCCTCATTTTGAGTTTATTCCTTGCCTAAGTGTAAAATTAGGGTTTTATTTATAAAATATATAATTTGATTTGAAAAATAATTCACAGTTAGTAACCTAGCCTAGTAGTTTGACATTTAATTTAATTTGTTAGAGGTCTAAGGTTCTATTCTTTAGAGGAGCAATTAAATATTTTATTTTTATAATTTTATAGGGTTTAGAATGGGCTTCCACGATTCTAACTTGGGAGGTTTTAGATTTTAGCTAGGAATGTATTACCTAATCTAAAATTTTAATCTAAAATCTTAAGTCAAGATTTCTTTTAAAATATTTTCATTGGAGGACAAGTAAATAGATGTAGTTAGAGACAAAATTGGATTCTTCCCACCTTCTTTCTTGTTAGGATTAAATCCTCATAAATAAATCCCAATCCTCATTCCTTTTATCATAAATTTGAGAGAGAGAGAGGAAAATTCGTGCACTATAGAGAGGAAGAGAAGAAGAAGAAGAGAGAAGAAGAAGAAGGAAGGAGAAGAAGGAGATTCGGACTGTGCAGAACCATCAATTTGGTGTCCAATTTTGATTACTTTTTAAGCCGAATTAAAAAAATCTTATTTCACAATAAAACGTAGTCCCGTCTCTTATCTTCGTAACCTAACTTAAAACATCCAAACGGAGATTGGAGCACAGATATATCACTGATTTACTAAAGGTATGTCATTCTGTCAAAATTCTATGTTTCCTAAATCCGAGTTTATGTAATATAGTGATGTTAATTTCATCATTACCTTAATCACAGGAATCCATTAAAGTGATTCTGAATTAGGAAGACATATATCAATATTATTGGAGCATTTATTTGAGGCCACTTATAGAAACCCTAGTCGTTTCATATAAGGTGAGTAGATCTTCAACCATTATACTTGATATTTTCTCTTCATATAAAATTTATCTTAAACCATTGTTTTAAATTTGGAATTTAGTTTTAGATTGAGATTTATCATGCAAAAAACATATTTCATTCATGCTTTTACTCAATTAAATTGTTCACACATGATTGCTTGCAAGGAATGGTGATTTCTTTATGATTTAATTCACATATGTGTGAGCAGAATTTTAATAATGTCATGTTTATAGACTAATGAATCCAATGCCTATTTGTTGATAGTATGATGAAGGTCTATGAATGATTTTTCATGATTATAACTTAATGCATGATGTTTTTGGATGATGCATAAAAAATCTGATTTTGCTTATGATTTACTTTTAATTTTCATTGATGTTATTGTTGGATAAGTGATTGCGAAGATTTTGCCCAATCTTCCCTAATATTGTTCTTCACTTTATATATTGATATGTTGATAAAAGTTACTGTTCTCAAACTTTATTTTTATTTTTTTCAATAGCATGTGTTAGGGTGGAATTGAGGAGTCATGACCCTAAGTTCCGAACTTGGATATATAGCTTTAATTATAAGCAAACCCTTGATTGTTATTTTGTTGTTTACCTTACCGACATTGGTGAATATGTTGGGGTAAGGATAAGTTGGCGAGTTTTTGAGCTATGGGCTTAAACTTATTGGAGCTATATGGGCTACTAGAAAGAGGAGTGATGATAAAAAACTCTCTAGGAGGGCTGGAGCAAGTTTGGTCACTAGTTTCTCCATTAGTTTCTTGATGTTGAGAGGGGACAGTGGTGTTGTGGTTGATCATAATTGGTGTTCATACGCTGCTATCATGAGGGCCTTGACCAATGTATGGTAACTAGTTCACACTAGTCTATGAGGGAGTGATGTGTTTGTTATTTTACGTTCTTTTGATATATCTTTCGTTGATTGTTGTCATATATACTTTTCATTACAGTAGTGGTGATAAGCAAATATGGTTATGATCATTTTGTTTTGTTTTTTTTTTTTTGGATTTATATATATATATTATTGTATATCTTTACATTTTGTATTACTTGTGCATGTTTTCACACCTGTATAGTTATTGTGGATTTACTTGCTAAGCTTTTTTCAAAGCTTATCCCTCACCATTTTTCAGATGAACAACTTTTTGAATGCAAACCTGGATGTGAGGATGTACTAGAGGAGGAGGTCCAAGAGGACAAAGCTTTTGGATTAGAAGAAGACAACTACTATTAGAAACTTTACACTTTCTTTCAATTTTAGAAGAACTAATAATTTTTTTAAGTTTAATTTAATTTTGGAAATTGTAATCTTTATTTCAGAATTTTAAATTTAAATTGGAAAGTGTAATAGCTTAGTTTAACTACCCTACTTTATTTGAAGTCTTAATCTTTACATTTTAGATATGTGTTTGTGTTTTGGTTCTACTCCGGTTCATATCTCCTTGACATAAAAGATCTTGTGGCCCGTCAATGTCCGTAAACCGCTAGGGTGGTTTCGGGGGCATTACAGAGTGGTATCAAAGCACGCTAGGTTTGACTTAGGATAGGATATGAACTAGAAAGATGAACCTAGAACACTAAACTCAAACACATAAGAACTTAGAAACACTGAAACTTTGGATTTGAACAGTAACAAAAAATTTTCATAATTCACTGTGTAGGAATCCTAAATTTCATAGCATTTTAGACACATTTAGAATTGAAATTACACCTGAAATTTTTATTATAAGTACTTAGATATGCGTAGGGAAACTTTACAAAATCTCAGCTAAATTGTGATTGTGTTTCTAGGTCAAATAAATTTTGTATTTCAGACCGTACGGTTGCTGTCAAAACTTAGAAACTGAGAAAGATGGTGATAACAGAGAGACTTAGAAGTAGAATTTTAATTTTAAATTTTACAATAGTTTTCTTAATGAGTATACTTTCAACTATAACAAAATTAGAATCTATTGAATTCGGAGACAATACTTTACACATTGTTTATCAGGGTTTGGTCAAAATCTGTCAGATTTGAAAACCTGATTTTGGAGAGACTAGAAACCTAGGTTATAAAAATATACTTAAAGGGATTTTTAGATATGTTTTAAAACTCTAAGTTATGTTTCTTAGAAACTTGGTTTCAGTAGGTTTGAGATCTCAGAAGTATTATTTTTCTAATTTCTACTATGAACGGACAGAATTGGAGAAGACAGAAATTTTAATGAATTGGAATTTGGGGGTGAGTTGTTGATCTTTTGTATTTGGCCATAATACTTTCGTAAAGAGCAAGACAGAGTGATGAAAATCTTCCACCACCACCAACTAAGGATGAACATTGATTTTTGAAATCACATGAAAGTTAATGGAGATGACTTCTAATGAACCCTGAACTTAGAAACTGGTGAGCATAGAGACATTAAACATAGATTGAAACTCTTTGGTATTTTGCAGCGAACTTGAACTGTGGAATGGGAGTGATGTATTTTCTTTACCATTTGAGGAGACTTTTGTGGAAGACACTGTAGATTCATCTTGTCAAGTATAGATAGAAGGTGAAGTTATGTCAGCCGATTTGATCTTTTTTTAAGTGACGAAATTTGATGTGTTACCTGACATGAATTGATTATCTTTCTACTATGCTAGTGTTTATTATTTTTTAAGGAACAATTTTGTTGGTACGAAGGAAAAAGTTAAGACCTAGACTTTTGGACCCTCCAAGATTGAGGAACACATAATTTTGAGGACGAAATATTTTTAAAGGAGAGGAGGATGTGATACCCTGAAAATTTTTGAAAACTTATTAGTAGAACATGCTATGGTAAAAATGATTTGACTTATATTGTGAGGTGCATGTAGCAAGATTTGGAGATTCATGAATCTGGATGGTTCACACAAAAGAATTTGAATGGTTTGAGCTTGAGTGATCTCATATGGATAAATGTTGAATGGTTGGGGACCAAGTCAATTATGAGTCAATTTATTGGTTAGTCCAACTCAAGTGTGAGTGGTGCAGTTATAGCAAAGTTTATTTTGGATCTTTGATATAGACTATGATTGAATAAATAAAGCTATAGAGATAACGTCCAAGAAGCTTAAAGTTTTATTTGGCCGGATTTGCATATTACACCAGTGGTTCAAGAATAATACGATTGATTTTGGTTCAGTTTAGTGATACAACGTTTTAACCAAGAACCAAGTTACCATGTTGGATACTATTTATATTGGTCAATAGATTTAGTCTAATCAAAGTCGAATTTTTGGGGTCTAATTTAATAAATTGGTTAAATTTTTAAATATAATATCTTGACCAATAATTGATGGGCAGTCAGAGAGAGTGACTCAGGCTTCGAAGAAACACCTATTTGCTTTGGATCACAAAGGGTAAGTCCTATATAATCATATTATTTTAATTATGACGACTATTTGGAGGAATCATAATATTCAAAGAGGCATTGTGGGAGAAAGAAGATATAATGCATTACAAGTATCTGTAACTATTTAGAGATCTAAATATTTAAATTGCGAGGACGAAAATTTTTAAGGAGGGTGGATTGTAATATCCCGGCATAATGGGGAGATCCAAATATGTAAATTTTGAGGACAAAATTACTTTAAGGAGGGTGGATTGTAATATCCCAACATAATGGGGAGATCCAAATATATAAATTTCGAAGACGAAATTTTGTTAAGGGGTGGAGAATTGTAATACCCTGATTTTGGACTAGGGATAATTTTATCTTTTTACCTAATGCAAGATTAGGGCAAGCTGAAGTGTAAGAACTTGGACTAGCTGGAGGTGCACACATGCATGCATGGTAAGTAGTGTGTCCTAGTGTAACACCCTCATTTTGAGTTTATTCCTTGCCTAAGTGTAGAATTAGGGTTTTATTTATAAAATATATAATTTGATTTGAAAAATAATTCATAGTTAGTAACCTAGCCTAATAGTTAGACACGATTCTAACTTGGGAGGTCTTAGATTTTAGCTAGGAATGTATTACTTAATCTAAAATTTTAATCTAAAATCTTAAGTCAAGATTTCTTTTAAAATATTTTCATTGGAGGACAAGTAAATAGATGTAGTTAGAGACAAAATTGGATTCTTCCCACCTTCTTTCTTGTTAGGATTAAATCCTCATAAATAAATCCCAATCGTCATTCCTTTTATCATAAATTTGAGAGAGAGAGAGGAAAATTCGTGCACTATAGAGAAGAACAGAAGAAGAAGAAGAGAGAAGAAGAAGAAGGAAGGAGAAGAAGGAGATTCGGATTGTGCAGAATCATTAACTTGGTGTCCAATTTCGATTATTTTTGGATCCGAATTAGGAAAATCTCATTTCACAATAAAATGTAATCCTGTCACTTATCTTCGTAACCCAATTTGAATCAGCCCAAACGGAGATCGAACCAGAGAGATATCATTGATTTACTGAAGGTAGGTCATTCTGTCAAAATTCTGTGTTCTCCAAATCCGAGTTTATGCAATATAGTGATGTTGATTTCATCATTACCTTAATCATAGGACTCTATTAAAGTGATTCTGAATTAGGAAGACATATATCAATATTATTGGAGCATTTATTTGAGGCCACTTATAGAAACCCTAGTCGCTTCACATAAGGTGAGTAGATCTTCAACTATTATACTTGATATTTTCTCTTTATATAAAATTTGTCTTAAACCATTGTTTTAAATCTGAAATTTAGTTTTAGATTGAGATTTATCATATCAAAAACATATTTCATTCATGTTTTTACTCAATTAAATTGTTCACACATGATTGCTTGTAAGGAATGATGATTTCCTTATGATTTAATTCATATATGTGTGAGCAAAATTTTAATAATGTCATGTTTATAGACTAATGAATCCAATGCCTATTTGTTGATAGTATGATGAATGTCTATGAATGATTCTTCATGATTATAATTTAATGCATGATATTTTTGGATTATGCATAAAAAATCTGATTTTGTTTAGGGTTTACTTTTAATTTTCATTGATGTTATTGTTGGATAAGTGATTGCGAAGATTTTGTCCAATATTCCCTATTATTGTTCTTCATTTTATGTATTGATATGTTGATGAAAGTTACTGTTTTCAAATTTTATTTTTATTCTTTTCAATAGCATGTGTTAGGGTGGAATTGAGGAGTCATGACCCTAAGTTCCGAACTTGGATGTGTAGCTTTAATTATAAGCAAACCCTTGATTGTTATTTTGTTGTTTACCTTACCGACATTGGTGAATATGTTGGGGTAAGGATAAGTTGGTGAGTTTTTGAGCTACGGGCTTACCCTTATTGGAGCTATATGGGCTACTAGAAAGAGGAGTGATGATAAAAAAACTCTCTAGGAGGGCTGGGGCAAGTTTGGTCACTAGTTTCTCCATTAGTTTCTTGATGTTGAGAGGGGACAGTGGTGTTGTGGTTGATCATAACTGAAGTTCATACGACGCTATCATGAGAGCCTTGACCAGTGTATGGTAACTAGCTCACACTATCCTATTAGGGAGTGATGTGTTTGTTATTTTACGTTTTTTCGATATATCTTTCGTTGATTGTTGTCATATATACTTTTCATTACAGTAGTGGTGATAAGCAAATATGGTTATGATCATTTTGTTTTATTTTTTTTTTTGGATTTATATATACATATTATTGTATATGTTTACATTTTGTATTACTTGTGCATGTTTTCACACCTATATAGTTGTTGTGGATTTACTTGCTAAGCTTTTTCCAAAGCTTACCCTCACCATTTTTCAGATGAACAACTTTTTGAATGCAAACCTGGATGTGAGGATGTACTAGAAGAGGAGGTCCAAGAGGACAAAGCTTTTGGATTAGAAGAAGACAACTACTATTAGAAACTTTACACTTTCTTTCAATTTTAGAAGAACTAATACTTTGTTTGAGTTTAATTTAATTTTGGGAATTGTAACCTTTATTTCAGAATTTTAAATTTAAATTGAAAAGTGTAATGGCTTAGTTTAACTACCCTACTTTATTTGAAGTCTTAATCTTTATATTTTAGATATGTGTTTGTGTTTTGGTTCTATTCCGATTCATATCTCCTTGACATAAACGATCTTGTGGACCGTCAATGTCCCTAAACTGTAGGGTGGTTTCGGGGGCGTTACACCTACGTACCCTTAGGTTTTAAAGGGATCAGGTCAAACGTAGTTCCTTTGTTTAGGAAACTTTAGACATAGTATTTTTTGAGTTGATCCATGTTTGTCAAGTAAGGGAGCTCGATCCCATCTAGATCCACAATTCGCATTGCTTGGCTCGATAGTATTTCTTTGATCATGTAAGGGCTGCTCTAATTGGGCCTAAATTTGTCTCATGGGTCATGTATGGGTGCTCATTGCCCCTTAAGCACCAGATCACCAATAGATAGTTGGCGTGGTACAACCTTCTTGTTGAATGTTTGCACATCCTTTGTTGGTATTTCTTCATATTGTCCATGACGCGCATCCTTTTCTCGTCAATGAAGTTTAGCCCTTGGAATCTAGTCTTGATCCACTCTGCTTCCAGAATGTCACTATCCATCATGACCTAAAGGGAGGCTATCTATAGTTTGACTGGAAGAACTACTTCCATTCCATAGACTGGTGAGTAGGTTGTTGCCCCAGTCGAAATTTTGATGGATGTTCTATATGCCCAAAGTGCGTAGGGTAACTTGTCGGCCCAATCGTTGTGCTTGTTGACCATCTTTTGTATTATCCTTTTGATGTTTTTGTTGGCGGCTTCCACTACACCATTAGTTTGAGGTCTGTAAGGTGATAATGTATGTCTTTGAATGTTCATCTCGTTGCATAATTTCCACACTTCTCCCCTGAAGTAGGATCCTTGATCTAATATGAGCTCATGAAGGACTCCTTATCGACACATGATGTTGTTGCTTATGAACTTAGCCACTTTGGCTGCCATTAGTTTGGCATAAGATTATGCTTCCACACATTTAATGAATTAATCAATGGCTATTAAAATGTACTCATGACCAAGAAGACTTAGGGACCACTTAGCCGATGACGTCAATCCCCCAAGTGGCAAATGTCTAGTGAGAACTCAAAGTATGCAACTCTGAAGGTGGTGTATGTATGAGGTTGTCGACTATCTGATACTTGTGACACTTCTTCACATATTACACATAGTCGGCTTCCATGGTGTTCCAATAATACCCTAGTCTGAGGATCTTTTTGGCCATCATCCTTGCATTCATGTGAGGCCCACATATGTCTTGGTGGATTTGATCCATGACTAGTTTTGATTATTCTTTATCAACACATAATAGTTGCACTCCGTCATATGACCTCGTGTAAAGAATATCCTCTAGTAGGATGAACTGTGTAGCATATCTCATCAAGAAACACTTTTCTTTGGACGTAGCATCCTTGGGGTATCGTCCTTCCCTGATGAAATCCGTTATGCTTGCATCCCATAGTCTTCCATCAACCCTCAGGGTATTGATGTGATTGATATATGTTGGTTGATGTCTAGTTCAATCGAGAATGGATGTACCTTTGTTTCGGATTCCTTCTCAACCATGGATGCCAAAGTTGCTAGTGCATCGGCGAACCAATTGTTATCTCTTGGAAAGTAGGACAAGGTGAATTCTTCGAATTCCCTAGATAGTATCTCTACATATTCTTGTTAGGGTATCAATTTCTCATCTTTAGTTTTCCATTTTCCTTGTATTTGGCATATGACCAAGGAAGAATTCCCATAGACTTCTAATCTCTTGAGTCCTATCGATAAGGTGGCCTCAAGTCCATGGCGCAAGCTTCATATTCAACCATGTTATTGGTGCATTTAAAGTTTAGCTTAAACGCCCAGGGCATATGGGTTTCGTTAGGAGTAATTAGTTGTATGTTGGCTCCACAACCCTTGTGATTGGCTGCTCCATCAAATAGTAATTTTCAGACTGTATCGGATTCTTCTGGTCCAATTGTGCAACATTCCTCATCAAGAAATACATCTTCCAACGGTCTAGTTTCAAGGGTTGGATGCACCGATAGATGATCTACGGTTGCTCATCCTTTGATTATTTTTTGTGTCACGTGTTTGACGTCAAACTCTGATAATAAGAGCAACCATCATGCCAATCTTCCTATTAAGACGGGTTTCTCAAATAGGTACTTACTTAGATCCATCTTCAAGATCAAGAATACGAGGTGGGCTATCATGTAATGCCTTAACCGCCTTGTGGCCCAAATCAGAGTTGTGTAGACTTTCTCTAGTGATGCATTTCTAGTCTCATAGTCCATAAATTTCTTACTTAAATAGTATATAGCCTATTCTGTCTTGCCATCTTCTTGATGTTGGACCAGCATTGCCCCTATGGTAGTGTCTGTTACGAATAGATATAGCAATACAGGTTTGCTAGGTATTAAGGGTGCCAATACCAATGGGTTGGCCAAGTATTCCTTGATTGTATCGAACGTGACCTGACATTGCTCATTCCATTCTTTTGGTTCATTCTTCTTGAGTAGCTTGAAGATTGGTTCGTACACCATGGTTAACCAATTAATGTATTGGATTCTTCCAAGAAATCTTCTAATTTCTTTTTCAATTTTGGGTGGTGGCATGTCCATAATTGCCTTAATCTTTGTGGGTTCAACCTCAATGCCCCTGTGGCTAACAATGAACCCTAAGAGTTTTCCAGTTGGTGTCCAAATACTCACTTCTAGGGTTTTAGCCTTAGCTTGTATGTCTTAATTCTTTCAAAGAATTTTCTTAAGGTTTCGATGTGTCCCTCACATTATTTTTACTTGACGATCATGTCATCGACATAGAGCTTGACCTGTTTGTGCATTAGGTCATGTAAAATATTGGTTGCCGCCCTCTGATAGGATGTCCCAATATTCTTAAGTCCAACAGGAATTACCTTGTAAAAATATGTTTCCCATTGAGTATAAAGGATGTCATTTGCATATCTTTGGGTGCCATCTTGATCTGGTTGTAACCTAAGAACCCGGTCCATAAAAGATAGAAGGGCGTGTGTCACACCCCAAACTACCCCCTGGAAGGATTAGGTAGGTGACCCAAATTGCACTGTAGCAATCCGCCAAACCCCAAGGATCCAGAAGCTGTTAATACCATTCACAAACACACACATCCACAATAATGAATAAGATAGAACACAGAGTTTTACGAAAGCTTAAAGGTTACATTAAACATTAACTAAAATATTTACAATATTGTTTTTGTTCATACTCTCTCTCTCAACATATACTGGTAGTCCCAACTCTTCCAACCAAAGCTTTACAAAAGAATATAACCAAAGGGGAAAGACAACCCGAGCCCCAAATAAAGCTTGTACAAAGGGGATTGGTTAGTAGTTCCTATCTACAACGAAAGAATCCCAAGGTCAGAAGGAAAGTCAGCTGCCCGCCCATCACGAGTCATCACCAACTATCACCGAAAACATTCGCACCAAAAGAATGACCTTTGACCGGGTCCACACCCACACAGTCATAATAATCATGACCCGTCTGCGCGAGATGAGCCTCCCCGCTATCAAAATATCCACCTGCAAGATCATTTAACAAAAGATATATACAAGAGTGTGAGCTCCACCGAGCCCGTGAATGAAATATAACCATGCATGCACATGCAAACACAACCAAATGAGTCCTACATGCAATGCAGTCCATTATATTTATTAACCACCTAACATCACAACTAAGGCAGGTAAAAGTGCTACTACAATCCCCAATACATGTATCCCTGGTGCGGGCTTCTAACCCGTTCCCACGATACACCCATTGAGTTATCGAAGATGATCGGTCAGCTCCAGCATGCTCTCCATGGTTAGCCCGACCAGCCCTCTGGGATTAGCCTGTGTAGTCACCCATCCTCATTCCAGTATAACATTTTCTTCCTCTGGCATTCAGCCACAAAATCAACTTTTTGGCGTAATACAATTCTATTCCTTTTTCTCTTCTCTTTTTTTCTCTTTTCCTTTTTCTCTTTTATATAGGTATTCCCACAGACATCCAACACCTTAACCCCTGTTGGCAAGGGTTTGTAGCATTGGTGATGATACTCTAGCCCAATGCATTCTATATGGCATAGTATGAATCGGGTGGTGTCAACCATATCCCATTCTACGGGCTACCATAGGCTTCAATTCCAAGTCGGCTAAGGCATCTAATCTAGCAGTTCACATACAAGCATCATTGTCCATTCTCAATGTTCATCAGTCAAGAATTCAGTATTTAAACAGAATATAAGGTAATTGAAATAATTGAGGACAGTAAATAATATTGTTGTAAATGTCATGACTCGTTAGTCATGTTACATTTACACACATGGTGTAATTCCACTCACCTTGTACTAGTACCGCTTGCTTAGCAGTTAGCTCAGTCCCGGCTGATATTTGACGCTGCACCTCAAGCTCGGGGTCAAAACCTAAGTTAACCGGATCATTAAAGTATGTGAAATAAAGTTCAAAATTATGTTAATGTGCTAGGGTTGGTCTAGGTTTAGTCGGACTCAACTTTGAACACACAAGTGTCATTTACAATTCTTTGGGTCTTGCACTAGGCTTTCGGGTCAAACTCCTAGTGCATCATCCAGAGATGCAGTTTTCATCTCTCAAGTATTTTATAGCAAGGTTTGCCTATGCATGGCCCTACCAATCCCATAAATCTATACCAAGGTTCTCAACCTTAGAGAGACTAGGTCTGTGTGTGGGTTCCTGGCTCTGTGGGGCCCACTTGAGCATCCAAGGTGTGGATGACAACATGGACCAATGGGGTAGGGTTTTCAAGTCATTATCATTCTTTCCATGCTGTTCTAGACCTGTTGGTGAAGGTCCAAAAGGCTGGAAACACATCCGAACCCAAATAGCACCACTGGGCGTTTGGGTCAATTGCCTAGTGCATCACCCAGTGCCTGTTAAACACGAGTTTTGGCTCCAAAACTTGATTTGGCTGCACGTTTGGCCAAGATTTCAATCAAGGATGCTCCTAGGAGGGTTATGATCCTAAAATAAAGCTGGATTGATGGGTTTTAATGGATCCAAGGTCTGGTTATCCATTTGGAAGCTGGGTTGTGTTCTGACATCACAAAGACTGGCTGTCATGACTATGCCCAAGCTTTGAATTTGGTTTTGGATACATGTAAGGCATGGATCAGCTGTATGTATCTACAACAGGTCTGGTTCTAGGCTAAGGCATGATGAAATTCATTTGCATGCAAGGATCCATGCCCATACTGCATGATCAGGGTGCAACTTTGCAGTTTAGCTCATCTCAGAGACTGACATTCATTTCCTACACAGTAACAGCTTTAAATCTTATTTTGAATGGCTAGATCTTGTATGCAATGCTCATGCATACAAGATCCAAAGCTCCTCTAGGCACCTATTTGATGCACTTAGCATTACTAGCTAGAGACTCATCTTACAGGTACATGAATCAGGTGCAATCTTAGATGGACAATAGTGTAATGAGCTGAATCATATACCTTTAAGCATGTGGAGAGATTCAATCCAATCCCTAGAATCATATACCTTTAAGGTTGTGGAGAGATTCAATCCAATCCCCAGTCTAATCCCTTACTCTCTTCTTCCTTCCTTTCTTCTCTTCCCTTCTCTTTCTTTCTTTCTCTTTGCTGTAGGAACAATAGAATGAAATAGAGAGGCTGGGCCCTCTATTTATAGTCCCTATGAACTTAGGGCCTATTTGGCCATGCTGTCCCTCATCCAAAAATGCATTTTTAAGTGCATTCTGGCTAATTTCAGCTGCATAGGTGGGGTCCATTAGGTTCCAGAGGTGGGTAATGGTTTCCAAAATTCCCATATAACTCTAGGGGTGTCCATAGGCTGTGTGCATTGTTCCCATTTGTTTGGAATACAGCCACTCTGGGTGTTTCACTAGGCATTGGGGTCAATTGCCTAGTGCATCGCCTAGAGAATGGATCTCTTCTGTTTTTGCCTTGGCCTTGCACAGGGGTTGAGGCTTCCACTTGGCCACTTCACCAATATCATTCCCAAGACAAAATAAACATCTGAATGGGCTTGGCCCCCATGTATTTGTTAGAGAGAGATTACCTGGAGTTGGAGCTATACATCAGGCTGTGGGCTAAGTAGCTGCATGGGTCTGCAACCCATCTTCTCACAGGTGTGATGGATGACATCCTTGGAGGTTCTCCGCTTAATTCAACCACAGGAGTGACACCACAGGGTGCTTAGGTAATTGGTCTCGGGCTCTTGTCCTTCAAGCAAAGTTCCAGTTAGTCAGAGGCATGTTTAACAATATTCTTGGCCATATTGTCTACAAGTATATCAATGTGAGGTAGGGGAAAGTCATCCTTTGGGCTTGCTTTGTTTAGGTCCCTAAAATCTATACACATTCATACTTGTCAGTCTTTTTTGGGTATTGGCACAACGTTGGCCAACCATTTGGGGTATTCTGTCACTTCCAAAAATCCTGCTTCAAGTTGTTTAGTGACTTCCTCTTTGATCTTCAAGATCCATTCCGGTCTCATTCATCTGAGTTTTCGCTTTATTGGTTTCATCCCAGGGTATAAAGGTAGATGGTGTGTGACAATGTTAGTGTCAATTCTGAGCATGTCCTCGTATTGCAAACACCTTTATAAATTCTTTTAAAAGTTCAATCAGAGGTTAGACCTCTTGTTCATTCAAAGTTGAGCCAATTTTAATTTCTTTGGCAATTTCGGTGATCCTATATTGATTATTTTAAAGCTCTTAGGGATTGGTTGAGCTCTTTTCTCTTCATTTTGTTGTATTATTTTTAGGAGATCAGGTGGAGGATTATTAAACATTCCGTTCTCATTAATGTGAAAAAGAAGAGGCACAATGTAACCGGAAGAAAGTAATTCATTGAAATCAAACTCAAGATCTACATCGGACTCAAACATGCACTCAGAAGAACTAGAAGAACTAGACTTGAACTCGGACTCGAACTCAGAACTGGAACTAGTAGAGCTGAAATGTAAACTAGGACTATGACTAGAACTGTCGATGCCTTCGTAGAAACAGTACTCAAAAAATTGGGTCCAATTGGGTATAACTCCTTCAGCTGGGTAGATTATTGCTTGTGGATTTGAATTCTGTGAGGATCTATGCCTTTCCAGGAACCACACGTACTCCAATGGTGCTTGGTCCAGATGAGGTTGGGGTATGCTCCTCGATTGGAGAGAGAGAAGAAATACGTCTTTTCGAAGGATATGATTTATCAGGGGATGTGGATCATATAATTAAATGAAATAGAGTTGCCATCTAGGATTAGGGCCTAGGACCCATTGGTGTAACCCTGTGAAGGGCTATAGGACTTCATTTGGTCTGGTCAGAGATTCGGGGTAAGTGGTCAGGTTACGAGAGTGGGAAGGCGTTAGGCACCCACCTCACCTGGGTAAACCGATCCTTCTACTAGATATTGGTTTTTGAATATTCTTCCTTCATAAATATCCTATTTCCACATGTATAGATAAAATGATGCACAAACTACTGAATTAAATTAACTATTGTACACTACACATGTAATACCCATGCCCAAAATATAAGGGTAATTTAGACTTTTCACTTTGTGTGCAGAATCTGTACCAATGGACCAATGAAGGATGGAATTTTGGTTGTTGGCATGCACACTAGAGGTAAAACCTTGCTAGTATTTTATTAGTGTTAGTGTAGGGTATGCTTGTTTATTTATTTATTTTTCCTTCTTTGTGCATGGTTATATGTTGTTAGTATCCAAATATATTTATTTATAAGTTTATTAACATCTAAGAGAGGTTAGCCTAGTGGTTAGGACCCTATATGGAATTAAAGAGGTTTAAGGATCAATTCTTGAGGGAAGCAATTGAAAGGAATTTTATTTGTTTTTCTTTGGATAGCTTGGTGGGCACAATATTGACTTTTGACTTGGATACTATGGATTGATATTGAAAGGAAAAGAGAGATTCCCTTGTCAAGGTGTACTTGAGAAGTTGAGATACATTAGTGGAAAGAGAGAGAATTAAGAAACTTAAAGTATTATGAATTAATAAACTGTAAAATAAATTAGGAGATTAAAACTTAAAATTTATTAAAAGGGAGTTGAAACCTATTCCAAGAAATAAAGAAAAAGAAGTAAAGAAGAAATAAAGAAGGATTGAAAATGAAGAAATAAAGGTGAAGAAATAAAGAAGAAGAAAAAAAAGAGAAGGAAAAAAAAAGAGAGGGAGAAATAGTTTCACGTAAGAACAAGAGAGAAGGATTCATTGGGCTTGTCCTTTTTCAGAAGGTATACATTTTAATATTTTTATACTTTATTTCATAGTCATTTAAATATTGGAGATTGAGTCTTAAGGTTGTATTGTTACGATTATCTGTTTCAAGCAGTTCTGTCTGCTGCTATTAGAAAAAGAATTGTATTTCTTAATCAGTGAGGATTTTGGACCCCAATTTTGGTGGAATTATAGATGGCATGTAGATAGAATATTGTTTCAAATTTGATACCCATCCAATTTCGTTTGATATCCCATCTGAATGAGAACTTGGGACTAGTCTGTTGTTTTGGCAGGATTTGAACCTGAACTTGGGAATAATGAAAGCCCAACTAATACTTGGCATTTAGATTTGAAATTTGGTTTAAATCATTATTATTTAGTCTAGTTTAATACCAAAAAAATTCGAATTAAATTAGGTTTGGGATATGGTATTTATGTATCTTTTAAATCTGTTACGCAGATCCTGGCTGAATCTGTACACTAAGATTGAAACAAATGATTTAAATATAAAATATGAGAATTTAGCGATGATTTTTGGTGGAGATCTTGGTATTAGGATAAATTGGTCGCCTGTAAATTTTGAGAGCCTCTATATATGTACAAGTGGGGGAAATATTTCATTTTGAGGGTTGTCCGTGTTTACAAGTTGGGTACAGCTTTGTGATTTTGCTATTTATAATCTGTGTAGGGGATATTGGATCGTTATTTTTGTGATTTGAAGTGCAGTGAGAATTGAGTTAAAACTTACAAAGGTGAGTGAGACCCCGCAGAACCTATGTATTATTTTCATATACAAATCTCTTTTCTTTGATTTGCCGTTTTATTAAATTTCATGATTTAAAACAACATGTCTATTTATGCATAATTGTCTTAAAGTCTATTTTGAAGTATTATGCATGTTTTGAAATATAATTTGATTTCTATAGAAAGAATGCATGATTTTTACTTTATTAAAAGCATGATGAGACTTGTCATTTTATAAAATATGATTTGAATGTAATATTATTGGACTGCAACCCTTCCAACAGAGGGTTATGTGTTGGGGTGGATTGTTGAGCACAGGAGTGAGGCAAGAGCTTGATGTTTAAGGACATGGTTCGGTTCTGTGAGCCAAGAGCTCGAAGCTCATAATTCCATTACGTTTAGGTATGTGGACTGGGGGATGAGGCAAGAGCGTGACGTTTAAGGAACGTGGTTTCCCCTCCATAGGAGCCCGTTACCAGTTCTGTGAGCCAAGAGCCTGAGTCCGCTCCCATTGATTATATTGGTGATATGTTAATTTTTAGCAGTGCCACTTTATGAACCTACTGAGGCTATTAATTGGAATTGGTGTTATGAACATTTGAACTCATGATATGTTTTACTGGAATTTGTGATATTTTCAGATTTATATAACATATATTTTGAGATTCTATTACATTTCTGGATATGCATTACCGATATTTATGTTCTGTTTTCCCTTACTTATTAAGTTTTCCTCAAGCTTACCCCTTTATTTAACCACATAGACAACGAGAGTCAGAAGCCATGCTCGTGTGATGAGTGCAATGGAGTTTTTGGAGGAGATGATACTCAGATTGGGGATGATTAGAAAATTTATGGAATTATTTACCTTCTTTTATTTGGAATGGTTGTAATGATTTTGGATTTGGATTTGACCTTGATACATGATTTATTTTAATATTTGGATGGATGGATGTAATAGGGATTTATTCTTACTTTTAGTGTGGTGCCACCAATACCTTAATTTTGAATATTTGAATTCATATTAATCGAATGTTGAATTTAACTGTTTAAGTCTTCCGCTGTGTTATATGATGGTATTATTGAGGATTTATTTGGAGATTATGACTAATAGTTCTATTCTGGTTCATCTATCTAAAATCATTTCGATTTTGTGGATTTTTGTGATGACCCTTACCCCTAGGCTGGTTTGGGGGCGTTACAGCGGTGGTATCAGAGCAGAGTTTTAGAGTTGAGTATGAACTAGAACTGGTGGCATAGGATCTTAATCATAGAGATATTACACCTTTGATTAAACCCCTATCAATAGGGTAGTTTGTCTTGGTTTCATGTGTACTAGAAATTTTGGCGTGGGAGTAATATACTGCTTTGAACTAAAGTGTACTTATTGTTAGGTACAATGCCTCCCCGCAGAGGACGCTCAATTCCTCCACCACCACCACCAGCTGAGGAGACTCTACCCCCACCACCACCTATTGTACCTGGGGTTATGCCACAGGATTTTATGGGAGCCTTTACAAATGTTGTGAATTTTGTGCAACAACAGGCTACAGTTGGCTCTAACTAACCACAACCAGGGCAACAAGCCCCAAGGAGAGAGGATACCAGCAGGGTGATGGAAAAGTTTAAGAAATTGGGACCACTGGTCTTCAAGGGAGTGAGTACATATCCCTTGTGGCCATCAGTTTGGGTTGACGAGATGGAGAAGATCTTCAAAGTCTTGGAGTACACCAACCACCAGAAGGTCACTTGCGCCACATTCATGCTACGGGGAGAAGCTAATATGTGGTGGAAGACTTCTAGACAATTCTGGAAGCTCAAGATCCAGCAATTACATGGGCAAGATTCTTAGAGGTCTTCTACGGGAACTTCTTCCCTGAAAGCCTTAGGGAGAGAAAGGAGGTGGAGTTTTTACATTTGACTCAGGGATCAGATTCAGTGATGGCCTACAAAAAGAAATTTGAAGAATTGGCTTGGATTGCACCTGCACACATTGATACTGATGCTGAGAAGGCTAAGAAATTTTTGAGAGGTTTGAATCCCCAATTGAAGTGATCAATCGTAGTATTGAAGCTGAGATCATATGTTGAGGTGCTAGAGAGAGCACTATTATTGGAGGATAGTCAGAGGGGTACTATATAGGGCAACTCGAGTAAGGTACAGGGAAAGAAGCCTATTGATTGTCAACACTCTAGGGATGATAGACCCCAGAGGCATCAGAGGACTCATTATGAGCAGACCACACAGACTCCTTGTCGTACCTGTGGCAAGCATCACAGTGGACAGTGTAGGCAGAATTCTGATAATTACTATAGATGTGGAGGACGAGGTCACATGGTAAAGGACTGCCCTACCTCATTACCTCATGAAGCACCACGGCTTGGACAACAAACAACACCACCGTAGAGGCAGCACCAGATACAATCATATGGGTAGCAGCAGATACCACAGAGGTTACCATATCAGGGGCAATGTCCACATCAGACACAGTAGAGACAACAAAAGCCCTCGAGGCATCAACAAAAATAGAAACATTAGACTGCACAGACAGTTGAAACACAAATGGCTTAGGCCAGAGTTTTTGCTTTGACGACAGAGGATGTTGAGGCTTCACCCACAGTGGTTACAGGTAAACCTATATCTAAGGATTTGATTTACGGTATAACTGATGACTTCTTTGAGTGATTGATGAATTGCATCTAAAACTAAGAAATGAAAACCAAAATCTAGAACATCTTTCAGGTGCACTGAACATTTCTATCATATCTGCCAATGTATTATTTGACTCGGGTTCGACATACTCCTTTCTATCTAAATCATTTTCTAAGAAGATTAGTGTTGACCCTAGACCATTGAAACCCTCCTTATTGGTGACCCTACCATCTGGAGAAAATTTGTTTGCCAACCTGTGTTTGAGTCTTGTTTGGTTTAGATAGAGGGTAGAGAGATGCCAGCAAACTTAATTCTTCTAGACATGACAGACTTTGATGTCATACTTGGCATGGATTAGTTGTCTACTTACCATGCCAGTATACAATGTTATGAGAAGGAGATAGTTTTTAAACCCAAGAATGAGACTGGATTTAAGTTTAGTGGGTTAAGGACGGGTAAACCTGCATCGCCTCTGATATCAGCAGTGCATGCAAGGAAGTTACTTACTCAAGGTTGCCATGGATTTTTGGCTTCTCTAGTTGATTTAAAGAAAGAGGAGCAACAGTTGGAGGATATCCATATCGTTAGGGACTTTCTAGATGTGTTCCCTGATGACCTTGTTGGGTTACCACCCAATAGGGAATTGGAGTTTATAATTGATCTAGTACCCGATACGGCGCCGATCTCTAAAGCACCATACCGAATGGTACCATTAGAACTGAAAGAGTTAAAAGACCAGCTGCAAGAATTATTAGAGAAAGGGTATATTAGACCTAGTGTGTCTCCTTGGGGAGCACCAGTTTTATTTGTGAAGAAAAAGGATGGGACCTTGAGATTGTGCATTGACTATAGAGAATTGAACGAGGTGACCATCAAGAATAGATACCCTTTACCCCAGATCGATGATTTGTTCGATCAGTTACAGGGTGCAAGTGTCTTTTCCAAGATTGACTTGAGATCTGGGTACCATCAGTTGAAGATCAAGGGTGAAGACATACCAAAGACTGCATTCAGGACCCGTTATGGCCACTATAAATTTGTGGTTATGCCATTCGGGTTAACTAATGCACCAACTGCATTTATGGACTTGATGAACCGGGTATTCCATGACTTCCTAAACAGATTTGTTATTGTGTTTATCGATGATATCTTGATATATTCCAAGAACAAGGAAGATCATGAGGAACATTTAAGGACTGTACTGTAGAGACTCGGAGAAAAACAGTTGTATGCCAAGCGAAGCAAGTGCGATTTTTGGCTCAACCAAGTTGCATTTCTGGGTCATGTTATATCAGCTAGTGGGATTTCAGTTGATCCTGCTAAATTCAAGGCAGTTACAGATTGGGCCAGGCTAACCACAGTTACTGAGATCAGAAGCTTTATGGGTTTGGCCGGTTATTACAGAAGGTTTATTGAAGGCTTCTCCAAAATTGCTATACCTTTGACTAGACTTACCAGGAAGGGTGTGAAATTTGATTGGTCAGAGGAATGTGAGAAAAGTTTTCAAGAATTGAAGTAGAGATTGGTGATAGCACCAGTGTTGATGATACCATTAGGAATTGGAGGGATGGTTATTTATAGTGATGCTTCACATAGAGGTTTGGGCTGGGAGCTTATGCAGTATGGCAAGGTGGTAGCCTACGCTTCGAGGCAATTGAAAAATCATGAGAAGAACTATCCCACACATGATTTAGAACTGGAAGCGGTGGTGTTCACGTTAGAAATTTGGCGGCGCTACTTGTATGGTGAGAAGTGTGAGATTTACATAGATCACAAGAGTCTAAAGTACTTTTTTACCCAGAAAGAACTGAATATGAGACAGAGACGGTGGTTAGAGCTAATAAAAGACTATGATTGTGACATTCACTACCACCCAGGGAAGGCGAATGTGGCTGCAGATGCATTGACCAGAAAGTCACAAGGATTTTCAGCAGCCATTTTGATTGAACAAATACAACTTAAGGAGGACATCAGGAGCCTGGAACTAGAACTTATTGTCAGTTGCCTCACATCATTATTTGCCAAATTAACTATCAAACCATCATTGATTGACCAAATTAAATCAGCTCAGACTATTACTTGTTGAAAGTCAGAGGTGAAATCCAGGCAGTGAAACAAACACAATTCTAGTTGACAGAGGACAAGGTTCGCTTGTGTGTTCCAAATGACACTGAGCTAAGAGATTTAATTTTGAAGGAGGCTCATCATTGTCCTTACACCATTCATCCGGGTGGTACCAAGATGTACCGGGATCTAAAGGAACATTACTGGTGGAATAATATGAAGAGAGAAATTGCTCTGTATGTAGAAAAATGTTTGACTTGTCAGCAAGTGAATGCTGAGCATCAGAGACCATCAGGATTGTTGCATCCATTGAAAATTCCACAATGGAAATGGGAGCATATAAGCATGGATTTTGTCACTGCACTACCAAAGACCCCTAAGGGACAGGATTCAGTTTGGGTAGTGGTAGACCGTCTGAACAAGTCGGCACATTTCATTGCTTACTCTATGAAGCATTCTCTAGAGAAGTTGATGCAGTTGTATATTGATGTGGTCGTCAAACTTCATGGAGTGCCAGTTTTGATAGTGTCAGATAGAGACTCGAGGTTCACGTCCAGATTTTGGAAGAGCTTACATGAAGCCTTAGGGACAAGACTGAAGTTTAGTATAGCTTTTCACCCACAGACTGATGGACAGTCAGAGAGAGTGATATAGATACTTAAAGACATGTTGAGAGCCTGTGCTCTAGACTTGAAAGGAAGTTGGGAGAAACACTTACCTCTGATTGAATTTATATATAACAATAGTTTTCAAGCGACCATTAGTATGGCCCCATATGAAGCATTATATGGCAGAAAATGTTGATCTCCTCTTCATTGAAATGAGGTTGATGAACGGAAAGTTATGGGACCAGAATTGATACAAGAAGCTCAGGAGAAAATACAGCTCATACAGAAAAGAATCAAGGCAGCACAAGACAGACAGAAGAGCTATGCCGACACAAAAAGGAAGGAGCTGGAATTCAATGTGGGAGACAGTGTTTTCTTAAAGATTGCACTAATGAAGGGAGTAGTAAGATTTGGCAAGAAAGGGAAGCTTAGCCCTAGATTCATTGGTCCATTCGAAATTTTGCAAAGGGTTGGACTAGTAGCTTACCGACTTGCACTACCCCTAACTTTAGCTAGAGTACATGATGTCTTTCACATCTCCTTACTCAGAATATATGTTGCAGACCCATCACACGTCCTGAGTTATGAACCGTTGTAGCTAAGAGAAGACCTATCCTATGAAAAAACCCCTATTTGTATTTTGGATCGTAAAGAACAAGTCCTACTGAATCGCATTATATCATACATGAAAGTTCTGTGGAATAATCATGGCATTCACGAGGCTTCTTGGGAAACAGAAGAAGATATGCAGAGAAAGTATCCACAACTTTTTATTGATCCAGGTATGTAAATTTTGATGATAAAATTTTTATAAGGGGGGAGGGATGTAATACCCATGTCCAAAATATAAGGGTAATTTGGACTTTTCACTTTGTATGTAGAATCTGTACCAATGGACCAATGAAGGATGGAATTTTGGTACTTGGCATGCACACTAGAGGTAAAACCTTGCTAGTATTTTATTAGTGTTAGTGCAGGGTATGCTTGTTTATTTATTTATTTTCCCTTCTTTGTGCATGGTTATATGCTGCTAGTATCCAAATATATTTATTTATAAGTTTATTAACATCTAAGAGAGGTTAGCCTAGTGGTTAGGACCCTATATGTAATTAAAGAGGTTTAAGGATCAATTCTTGAGGGAAGCAATTGAAAGGAATTTTATTTGTTTTTCTTTGGATAGCTTGGTGGACACAATATTGACTTTTGACTTGGATACTATAGATCAATATTGAAAGGAAAAGAGAGATTCCCTTGTCAAGGTGTACTTGAGAAGTTGAGATAGATTAGTGGAAGGGAGAGAATTAAGAAACTTAAAGTTTTATGAATTAATAAACTGTAAAATAAATTAGGAGATTAAAACTTAAAATTTATTAAAAGGGAGTTGAAACCTATTCCAAGAAATAAAGAAGAAGAAGTAAAGAAGAAATAAAGAAGGATTGAAGATGAAGAAATAAAGGTGAAGAAATAAAGAAGAAGAAAAAAAAGAGAAGAAAAAAAAAAAAAGAGAGGGAGAGATAGTTTCACGTAAGAACAAGAGAGAAGGATTCATTGGGCTTGTCCTTTTTAAGAAGGTATACATTTTAATATTTTTATACTCTATTTCATAGTCA
Source organism: Telopea speciosissima (assembly GCF_018873765.1). Lineage (NCBI taxonomy): Eukaryota > Viridiplantae > Streptophyta > Magnoliopsida > Proteales > Proteaceae > Telopea > Telopea speciosissima. The sequence goes on along the minus strand of NC_057917.1, from coordinate 33,900,388 downwards.
TTTAAATATTGGAGATTGAGTCTTAAGGTTGTATTGTTACAGTGTACTGTTTTGAACAGATTCTGTCTGCTGTTAGAAAAAGAATTGTATTTCTTAATCAGTAAGGATTTTGGATCCCAATTTCGGAGGAACTATAGATGACATGTAGATGGAATATTTTTTCAAATTTGATATCCATCCAATTTCGTTTGATATCCCATCTGAATGAGAACTTGGGACTAGTCTATTGTTTTGGTAGGATTTGAACCTGAACTTGGGAATAATGAAAGCCCAACTAATACTTAGCATTTAGACTTGAAATTTAGTGTGAATTATTATTATTTAGTCTAGTTTAATACCAAAAAAATTAGGATTAAATTAGGTTTGGGATATGGTATTTATGTATCTTTTAAATCTGTTACGCAGATCCTGACTGAATCTGTGCACTAAGATAGAAACAAATGATTTAAATATAAAATATGAGAATTTGGAGATGATTTTTGGTGGAGGTTTTGGTATTAGGATAAATTGGTCCCCTATAAATTTTGAGAGTCTCTAGATATGTACAAGTGGGGGAAATATTTCATTTTGAGGGCTGTCCGTGTTTACAAGTTGGGTATAGCTTTGTAAGGATACATAAACCTATTGATTTTGCTATTTATAATCTATATAGGGGATATTGGATCGTTATTTTTGTGATTTGAAGTGCATTGAGAATTGAGTTAAAACTTGCAAAGGTGAGTGAGACCCCGCAGAACCTATGTATTATTTTCATATACAAGTCTCTTTTCTTTGATTTGCCATTTTATTAAATCTCATGATTTGAAACAACATGACTATTTGTGCATAATTGTCTTGAAGTCTATTTTGAAGTATTATACATGTTTTGAAATATAATTTGATTTCTATGGAAAGAATGCACGATTTTTACTTCATTAAAAGCATGATGAGACTTGTCATTTTATAAGATATGATTTGAATGTAATATTGCTGGATTGCAACCCTTCCAACAGAGGGTTATGTGTTGGGGTGGATTATTGAGCACAGGAGTTAGGCAAGAGCGTGACGTTTAAGGACATGGTCCGATTCTGTGAGCCAAGAGCTCGAAGCTCATAATTCCATTATGTTTAGGTATGTGGACCGGGGGGTGAGGCAAGAGTGTGACTTTTAAGGAACGTGGTTTTCCCTCCATAAGAGCCCGTTACCGGTTCTGTGAGCCAAGAGCCTGAGTCCCATCCCATTGATTATATTGGTGATATGTTGATTTTTAGCAGTGCCACTTTATGAACCTACTGAGGCTATTAATTGGAATTGGTGTTATGAACATTTGAACTCATGACATGTTTTAATGGAATTTGTGATAATTTCAGATTTATAGAACATATGTTTTGAGATTCTATTACATTTCTAGATATGCATTACCGATATTTATGTTCTATTTTTCCTTACTCATTAAGCTTTCCCCAAGCTTACCCCTTTATTTAACCACACAGAGAACGTGAGTTAGAAGCCATACTCATGTGATGAGTGCAATGGAATTGTTGGCGGAGATGATACTCAGATTGGGGATGACGAGAAAATTTTTGGAATCATTTACCTTCTATTATTTGGAACAGTTATAATGATTTTGGATTTGGATTTGACCTTGATACATGGTTTATTTTAATATTTGGATGGATGGATGTAATAGGGATTTATTCTTACTTTTAGTGTGGTGCCACCAACACCTTAGTTTTGAATATTCGAATTCATATTAATCGATTGTTGAATTTAACTGTTTAAGTCTTCCGATGTGTTATATGATGGTATTATTGAGAATTTATTTGGAGATTATGACTAATGGTTCAATTCTGGTTCATCTATCTAAAACCATTTTGATTTTGTGGATTTATGTGACGACCCTTACCCCTAGGCCGGTTTGGGGGCGTTATAACACGGGCATAATTTAAAAGTCTACATCGTTACAAAATTAAAATGTAATGAAAGGATTAAATACCTATATGGTTTAAGCCAATGTAATTATATAGGATAGATCGCATCCCCCAACTGAGGTGGAGGTAAAAGACTGGCTTTGTCCTTCGTCGGACAGAGTAACGACGTCGAAAAGTAATTGTCTGGATATCCAGCAGAATAACGGCTTCAAAAAATCTTTGGAGATTAATCACCTGGATGTCGGGCAGCGTAACGGTGTATAGGTGTCGGGTACTCAAACCTTGGACAGAATAACGACGTCGAAAAGCTTCAGAAACTAGGCTTCTCGGATATCGGGCAGAGTAACGGCGCACGGGTGTTAGGTCCTAGGAACTTGGACAGAATAATGATGTCAGAAAGCTTTAAAAACTAGGGATTAGGACATCGGGCAGGGTGACTAGGCCATGGGAGGATTCGGGGTTTTGGGCTAAAATGGGTTAGGAAAGGTGGGTCCGGAGGACCCGGACTCCGAACAGAGGGATGAGGCTCGAAAGCTCAAAATTGGACTGTGGCAGGGCCCTGAAATTGGGAAAAGGAGGAAAAAACTGAAAACTGGAGCTCTGGGGGTCCTCCCTCTCCTCAACTTGGAACTTGTTGAAATGAGGGGTGGGGGTATTTTTAGGCAAAATTACCGTCTAGCAGCGTCGCAAGGGGTGGGGGTATTTATAGGCATTCGTCTGGCAGTGCCGCAAGTTTTGGACCATAAAAAAATTTCACTTCGGGTTACCCACGGCGCCGCGGGACCAGGGTTTTACTGGGCGCGGGCACTGTCATGTGACGTCGCCGCCAGGTGCGATGCTACCGCACGACGCTGCCGCCGGGCACATCACTACCGCGTGCCGCCATAATCGGGCTCGGTACTACCGTGTGGTGCCACTGCCTGGTGCGACGAAACCTGGAGCGCTGTCGGACCAAAAAAATTTCACTTTGGGTCACCCATGGCGCCACGGGACTAGGGTTTGCTGGGCGTGGCGCTGCCTCATGGCATTGCCATAGGGCGCAGTGCTGTCGCTTGGCATCGCCATCAGGTGTGGTGTTGCCGTGCAGTGCCACAACCAAGCATGGTGCTGCCATGTAGTGCACCGACCATGCATGGTGCCATTGGGTCATGGGTTCAGGCTAGGGCATCGGGTGGGGTTGTTCCGGGGATGTGGGGGACAGCGGATTGAAACGAGGTGGAACAGTGACTGTCCGAGTTACTCCAAAGGAAAAGAGTTTTTAAAGGGCATTGCCAATCTTTCGTGTTCGATTGTTGTCATCGCGGGAGGGGTGGCAAAATTTAGCGTCTATAGTTTGCCCCTCTTTGGCCAAGACCTGTGTCAAGCCGAAGGGCAAAGACAGAAGACCACTTGCTTTTGTCACCAGGAGCATGCATCACCTCCACTTTGCTCATAGATGACAAAGTTGAACGATAAAACCGTGTCTCGATAAATCATTCGACAAATCTTTTGAGCAACTACTACCGTCACTTTGCTCATAGGCGATGGTGTTCCCTTGACAAACTTTTTAGTGAGCCTCCTTAGGTCGAGCAACTACTCCATTACTTTGCTCAAAGGTAATGGAGGTCCCTTAGTAAACCTTTTGATAAACTTCCTTGGGTTGAGCAACTACTATCGCCACTTTGCTCATAGGTGACAACATTTTGAGTGATAAAACCTAATTCGATAAATCGCTAGGTGAAGTCTTTTGTTTTGAACGATAAAACCTATCTTGGCAAACCATCTGATAAAATCTCTTATTTTGAATGATAAAACCTATCTCGACAAACTGTCCCGTCTGGTAGCAATTGGTGCTTAATCAGTCGATCTAGAGGAGCGGGTGTTAACAGGAGATCGAAGATCTGATGGCAGTGGGCGATCAACAGATCGGATGACAATGGGTGATCAACAGATCAAATGGCAACGGGCGATCCGAGGATCGGATGATGATGGATGATCAATAGATCAAATGGCAATGGGCAATCCAAGATCGGATGACAATGGGTGATCAATAGATCAAATGGCAATGGGCAATTCAAGGATCAGATGACAATGGGTGATCAACAGATCAAAAAGGGTAATGGTTTTGAGCGACGCTCAGTTGGATTCTGATTTACGAGCGACGCTCGGTAGGAGATCTGACTTTGAGCAACGTTCGGCAGGGAGTTTTGGTTTTGAGCAATGCTCGGCAAATTTTTGAGTTTGAGAATTGTTCAATCAGAAATCTGATTTTGAGTAATGCTCGATTGGAATTTGATTTTGAGCATCGCTCAGCAAAGTTTTGAGCATTGCTCGATCAGAAATCTGATTTTGAGCAACGTTCTATTTGAATTTTTGGTTTTGAGCAATGCTCGAAAAAGTTGAGTTTGAGCATTTCTCAATCGGAAATCTGATTTTGAGCAACGCTAGATTGGAATTTTTGGTTTTGAGCATCGCTCAGAAAAATTTTGAGTTTGAGCATTGCTCGATTGGAAATCTGTTTTTAAGCACCGCTCGATTGGAATTTTATTTTGAGCATCGCTCGGCAAAGTTTTGGATTTTGAGCGACGCTCAACAAATTTTTTATTTTGAACAACGCTTGACTGGGATTTGATTTTGAGCAATGCTCAGCTAGGATTTAGATTTTGAGCGACGCTCAACAAATTTTTTATTTTTGGGCAACGCTCGACTAGGATTTGAATTTGAGCAACGCTGAGCTAGGATTTAGATTTTGAGCGACGCTCAACAAATTTTTTTATTTTGAGCAACGCTCGACTGGGAAGGCATTGTGATTGAATTTCTCTTGGAAATGTACGATGAGACGGCATCGTGACCGAGTTTTGAAAAATATATGATGAGGTGGCATCGCGACTGAATTTTTGGGAAATGTACGATGAGATGGCATTGCGACCAATTTGAAAATGTACAATGAGATGGCATCGTGATCGACTTTTTGAAAAATGTGCGATGACATCACAACCAATTTAAAAAATGTTCGATGAGATGGCATCGCGACCACTTTGGAAAATTGTGTGATGAGATGGCATCGCGACCAGTTTTTAAAAAAATACACGATGAGATGGCATCGCGACCAGTTTGGAAAAACATGCGATGAGATGGCATCGCAACCAGTTTTTTGAAAAGTGTATGGTGAGGTGGCATCGCAGCCCCAAAAAAAATTTCTTCTTTTTTTTTTGGCGGCGCTACCATGCGGGGTCGTAAACCTGTGCGGTAGTGTTATACAATGCCTGATGGCGCCGCGGGACCATGGGCGAGCACCTGGCGATGCCACGGCCCTGCACGGTACCACTGCGCTGCCAACATCCATTTTCTATAAATAGGGGGAGTGGTCCTCATTTCCCACTTTTCCTTCTTCTTGGCTTTGTTTTTCCATTAGAGGTCTGCCCTCTCTCCTCTTTCTCTCGCTTCTTTGTGTTTTTCTTGCTTTCTTCTTAGTTTGGCCTTCTGCCATGTCTTCATATAAGCGGGGTAGGCCATCGTCTTCTTCTTCTGAGGTGACCGATGACTTAAAGGTGGAGTGGTACCCCAACAGCATTCTGGTGGACACTGCGCTCCACAAATGTTGCACCATCTGGGGTCAGGCTCTCAAGAAGGAAAGTGGTGCTTACCTTCTCTTCTTTTTCATGCAACGCATGTTTTGTTCAATATTTGATTCCTGCCCATTATCCTGTAGGAGCTTTACTCCCCTAGCTATAAAAAGTATTATCGTGCCAATGACATCTTGTCATGGTACCAGTGACTCCATCCTCCTGTGAGGGAGAGGGTGGACCAAACAGGCCTGGGTCATACTGCTCAGGTAGTTTCATACAAGCTTGATACTCCTATAGATCATGCTCTTGTGAACCGTTGGTGTCTGTCGACCCACACGTTCCATCTGCCTGCTAGGGGGGTAACCATCACCCCTTTAGACTTCTTTATGATTACGTGGATCTCCTTGTCTAGGAGACCTGTTTCTTTGACTCCTTCCATTCAGACATAACCCCTTGGGGAGATTAGTGATCTCCCAGGTTTCAAAATGACTTCCCGCGTCATTCTCTTGTTACCTTGAAAGAAAGAGTGGGACAACCGGGTGATTGATGATAGCTCCCCTGAGGAGTTATTTGATTAGGCTACTAGGAGTTTTCTCCTCTACCTTGTCTCCAATGTCCTCTTCTGTGATGGATAAGGCTGCACAGATACTCTTCTTGCTTGTTTCTTTGAAGATTTTGAGGAGGCGGAGTCCTTTGACTGGGGCGGGTCTGCTTATGCCCATTTCTTGAAGATGTTAGATCGCCTTACTTTCAGCGCGCCTGGCTTGATTGGCTATGCCTATGTTCTTTGGGTATGCTTCGATCTCCTGACCCCTTTTTTAGCCTTCAATCTTTGTTTGGTTCTTGATATTGCTCTCTTATCTTCTTGACAGGTATGGTGTTATGAGGTTCTGGGGATTCATGCCCCTTGTCTCCCTGATGAAGCGGCTCCTTACATCCCCCGAGCGACTCGTTGGGGGAAGGCCGGGTGTTCTTTCATCGATGAGCTGTAAGTACGTCTTTAGCTTAATGATTTAGTAGTCAACCAGGTAATCATCAAAGAAACTTCTTTAAGCCTTTTTATTCTTTCTGAATTGGTTCCCCTTTGCTTGTTTAACTGAATCGATTCTATTGACAGATCTGCTAGCAACCCTACGAGGAGGAGCATATTGATGATCCTGATGACTAAGAGGAGTATCGGTGTCTCTGGGCTTATCCAAAAGCGGATAGCCTTTGAGTGTCCTTCCAGAGTTGAGCTCTATCTTGGGGAGAGGGTGACCCTCCAATGGCATTCTACTCAGATGGTGCCTCGACCTCCCCCTACTCATATACATGCCCCTCTATTATCTCCTGACATCGAGGTCATGAGGGCTAGAGTCTCAACTTCAGAGTTGATTGTGGCAGATCAGAATTACCAGGACTTCCTTTATCAAGAGACAGTCTATGTTCGGTTGACCTGGGAGGGTCTTATGGTATTTCCTTGAATCTGATCTCCCTTTGTGACTTTTTTTGTTTTTCTTTTGAAATTGACAATCTTGTCTCTGCTTTTCTTTCTTCCTTTTACAGTACCGTGGCCACCGCCTGATTCCTAGTGAGTATGGATTGCTTCCTTCACGTGGTTGCAGTGTGAGCTCTCACCCTTCCCATGCTGCTGGTGCAAACTTGCCTATCGCGCAAATGGGTGACCTCATCCCAGGGTACAGGGGATGGACCATCCCTTCATGATTTGATATCAGTCTCCAGACCGTCCCTCCTGCTTGCTGGGTTTCTGATAACGACTTGGGACTCCCGATTCCCTTTGTGGGGGTATGTTACCTCTTCTTTTTCTCTTTCACTTTATGATTAATTCGTTGGTCTTGGTGCTGACCTCTGATTGGTACCATCATAACAGATCAGTGATGAAAGATACGCTGACATGCGTCGAATGCAGGCGAGCATGGACACCGAGTTCCAGGAGCGGATACGTGACATCCAGTGGTTGGTGAGTATTTCCTTTTCTGTCTTTTGACGTTTCCTTTCCTTTCTTTGGAATCTTTTCCCTTTTTTGAAGTAATCTCAATCCTTTTCTCTTTTAGAGTGGTCAGCTCAATGAGATGAGGGAATCTCGGGACCACTTCAAGAATCATACTCAGCGGTATTCTGAGGAGAACAGGCACCTTAGGGGGCAGCTAGCATGTGCAGGACTCGTTCCATTGCCATCCATGATGCAGGGTGATGATGACGATGACGATGATGATGACAGTGATGATGGTGGTTATGAGTTCATCCCAGAGGCTGATAGCGAGGCTTCATCCTTTGGCGGTGAGTTAGACTTCTCCTCCTCCCCGGTTATTAAACATACCCTTTTTTTTGTATGGATTTTGGAGTGTTGTATGGATTTTAGAAGTTGTATGGATTTTTTAAAAAATATTATATAGATTTTTAGATGTTGTAGTTTATTTTCTTCATTCTGTCTTATGAACAAAACAGGTTAATTATTTTGAAATCTTCATTCTATCTTATGAACAAAATAGGTTAATTATTTTGAAACATTTACTTTTTCCTTTGCAAGGCACAATCCCAAACAATTTTCATTTGATCCCTGATTGTTACATGCATGGGAATGGTAAGGTGATGGAAAAGAGAGTGATGGAAATGAGACATAGTCCAATAAGATCACCCCGTAATTAAATATTTCATCCACAATTCGTCCAATAGGTTCACGATCTTCGGGGTTAGCTCTTCTAGTGGTCGAACCTTCGCCGTTGATGCTTATGGAGCCAAATGGCACTGCATGGGTACAGGATGAGGCAGGTAGAAGGTGGTATGAGTCAAACCCATCAACCACACATAATCACAATCCTGGATTTTAAAGATCGAGGCTTCTGTATTCTACCAATGGCAGTTCCACTGAATCTTCTCATCCCTTCTTTCCTCCAAATATTTCCCCCAATCCCGGATTGTATGAAACTCTATCGTTTCTCTTCGGATTCAGAAATGCTTCAAGTGTAGCGTAGCGTCGAGTATTGGTTGGACCATTCATAGCCTTTCTAGCAACCACATTTGCAAAATTGCATGCGATCATATGTAATAATTTGTGTCATATTTTTGGCAAGCACTCATGTAGTCCAGACCTTTAAAAGTCTCAGGTAGCACTGTAGGGGTGATATCACATCCTTCTAGAAAATGCTGAAAATGTCGGCCATTACAGGGAGAACACCTTTTCTCGGGGTGTGCAGCAAGTATCTCCCAATCATACAAAATAAATATGCTTTCCTTCTATTCTCCTATCAAGCTTTTTCGATGCTTTCCTACTTGGAAAAGATTCCTACTACTTTCATAATGTCAATTCTGCCATATTCCATGACCTTCTTGACTTCCTTCTTAGGCCATCTGAAGAAATCTTACAGAACTTCTTTATAGCTATTGCATAGAGGGGGACGGAAGAGTCTTCCTGACGGCGGTGAAAGCATGCAAGCTCAAAATTCTTTAATTGTAGGGGTTGTCTTCACATCTCTAGATCTAAGAACGAGCAGTTCTGGATCCCAACATTGGTATACTTGCCGAAGCATGTCATGATGGATCTCCACATACATAATCCTTCCAAGGATCAGTAGATGTACATCTTCCAAAGTGGTTGGATCTTTCAAACTCATGTCTATGGTCCATTTACATAAAGTCTCATTGAGAGTTACCCTCTTTGGGGGATGCATATTGCCTGTACCCAACCAAAGAACCTTTTAGTAAACTAGAGAAGATCTCTTTTTTTTTTAATACTTTTGGATTCAAGGAATAGTCAGCTCCTATTAGTAACACATGAGAAGGTTCCGGATGGCAGAGTTTTGTTGGACGGTGGGATTTTTTTATGGGTGATGGAGATTGCCGAGTGGCGGATTTAGGAATATACCCCTGGTGAAGGGTTGTTGTGACCACACTTGAGCATGCCAAGTTGCCTACGTATCCTTTGAAAAGGAATCAGGTCAAACGTAGTTCATATAGACCTGACAGCTACGCAAAATATTTCTTGAGTTGGTCCATGTTGACAAGGTCCTTGACGTTTTGTCCATTAAGATCCACGAGTCGAACAGCTTGCCTGGTTAGGATTTCCGTTACTTGATAAGGTCCACTCCAATTTGGCCTAAACTTGCCCCTTGGGTAATGGACTGGTGCCCTTTGCTCTCGTAGGACCAAATCTCCTTCTTCGATATTCCACAGGCAAACTCCTTTGTTGAAAGCCCTCTCCATTCTAAGTTAGTACTTTTTAAGGTGATCCATGGCTTTCATCCTTTTCTCATCTACCAGGTTGAGCTCATCATGGTTTTCCTACATCCATTCTCTTTCGGTTAATTTATAGTCCATCAATACTCTAAGGGATGGTACTTGGATTTCTGCGGGTAATACTGCCTCCATTCCATAGACTAATGAGAAAGGAGTTGCCCCAGTAGAGGTTCGAATGGACGTCCGATAAGCCCATAAAACATACGGGAGCTTGTCTGCCCAATCTCTATGAGTATCAGCCATTTTCTGCAATATGACTTTGACAGTTTTGTTGGCTGCTTCCACTGCTCCTTTAGTCTGTGGTCTATAAGTTGTAGACCGGTGCCTCTTGATACCAAACTCGGTGCAAAACTTATCCGTTTTTTCCAAAGAAATGTGCTCCTGGATCAGATATGAGGCATGTGGCACTCCGTATCTGCATATGATATTTTCCTTGATGAATTTTGCTACTTTCGCAGCTGTCAAGATGGCGTAAGACTGTGCTTCCACCCATTTGGTGAAATAATCTATGGCGATGAGGATGAATTCATGTCCGTTGGATGCTTTTGGCGTCATCTTCCCTATGATGTCGATGCCCCATGTGGAGAATGGCCAAGGAGCATTCAATGAATGGAGTTCTATGGGAGGAATATGGATAATGTTGGCAAATATATGGCACTTGTGACATCTTTTCATGAACGTGGCACAATCTTCTTCCATGGTTGCCCAATAATACCCCAATCTAAGGATCTTCTTGGCGAGCATTCTAGCATTCATATGGGGTCCACAAATTCCCTGATGGATTTCCTTCATGATTGTTTGAGCTTGTTCCTCATCTACACAGAGCAGTTATATGCCATCGTAAGATCTTTTGTACAACAAGTCTCCTTAGAGAATGAATTGTGTGGCGTACTTTTGTTGCTACGTCTTTCCACCCACAGTGAAATGTTCAGGATACCTCCTTTCTCTGATGAAGTCAATTATGGGGGTGAACCATATTTTTCCATTAGTTGTCAAGACATTTACTGATTCTTTGTATGCTGGCTCACATCTCTTATCCACAAAAAATGGTCGGATCGGGGTATCTAAGCTGCATTCAACCATCGAGACGAGGGTGGCCAAAGCATCTGCAAATCTGTTGTTGACTCTTGGCAAATGTTCAAATGTAATTTCTTCAAAATTCTTGACTATCCCCTCCAAGTGTTCCGGATAGGGTTTCAGCTTCATTTTTCATTTTCCATTTCCCTTGAGTTTGACAGATTACGATTGATGAATCCCCATAAACTTTCAACTTCTTGACTCCCAATGCCATGGCAGCCTCGAGGCCAATCACGCATGCTTCGTACTCTACGATGTTGTTGGTATATGGGAATTCTAATCGGAAAGCAGAAGGGAGATAAAGGTCCTCTAGAGTTATCAACAATATTCTAGCCCCATACCCTCTTAGATTGGCTGTGCCATCAAAGTACAACTGCCACCAGTCTCTGCATTCTTCTTCTTCCATGCGTGCTAAGTCCTCATCCAGAAAAGATCTTCCATTGGTCACGAATCTGACTCCACCGGATGCGCAGCTAGATGGTCTGAGACTACTTGCCCCTTCATAGACTTTTGATTGACATATGTTATGTCAAATTCCAATAATAACAACAGCCATTTGGCCATCCTTTCGGTTAGCATTGGCTTTTCAAACAAGTACTTAATCGGGTCCATCTTTGAGATAAGTTAGATTGGATGCGAAAACATGTAATGCCTCAATCTTTTAGTTACCCAAACCAAGGTGGTACATGTCTTCTCCAAAGGGGTATAGCGAGTTTCATACTCTAGCAATTTTTTGCTCAAGTAGTAGATTGTATGCTCTTCCCCATTCTTCTGATCAAGCTGTGCTACCATTGATTCTATTTCCATTTCTCCAATGGATAAATGTAACAGTAGCGTTTCACCCAGCATCGGCGGGACAAGTATTGGCGGATGAGTTAAGTACTCTTTTCTTTTTTTGAACGCCTCTTGGCACTTATCGTTCCATTCTTTTGGCTCTTCTTTTTTTAGGAGCTTGAAGATGGGTTCACATGTTGCGCTTAGGCATGCTATGAACCGGCTTTTATATTGGATGTGACCTAAGAAATCTCGGATCTCTTTTTCTATTTTTGTTGATGGCCCTTCTATTCCTCTTTCATTCATGAGAAATCCCAGAAGCTTCCTTGCCGTTGCTTCGAATACACATTTTTTAGGGTTCAATCTGAGCTTGTATTTTTTTATTCACTTTCTCAGCGCTAGGAAATGCCCCTACCAGGTGACCGATTTGACGATCATATCATCCACATACACTTCTACTTCTTTGTGTATCATGTCATGTAGGATGACTGTGGCTGCTCTTTGATATGTTGCTCCAGCATTCTTCAGACCAAAGGGCATTACCTTATAGCAATAAGTTCCCTATGCTGTGGTAAATGTTGTTTTCTCTCTGTCCTTTGGACACATGCTGATCTGATTATACCCAAAAAATACGTCTATAAATGACAATAGGGCATGCTTTGCTGTGTTATCTACCAGCAAGTCAATGTGCGGTAATGGGAAGTCGTCCTTGGGGCTGACTTTGTTGAGATCTCAAAAATCCATGCACATCCATACCTTCTCGTCTTTCTTGGGAACTGGGACAATATTGGACAACTATTGAGGGTACTATGCCACTTGGAGAAATCCTGCATGTGAATTCATCTAGAGGGGGGGTAAATAGGTGAAGGTTGGAAAATTAAAAATTATGCAGAAATAACCAAGTAAAGACAAGCAATAAATAAGCAATAAATCAAAGAGTGACACAAGAGATTTATAGTGGTTCGGCCAACACTTGCCTACATCCACTCCTCTCACCTTAGAGAGAATTTCACTATAACAAATCTTGAGTAAGAGCAAGAAGACTCGTACAGCTCTTGAGAAATGAGTAAGAGGACTCAATAACAACTACTCTTGAGTTAATGAGCAAGAGGACTCGACCTACTCTTGATTCCGAGCAAGAGAACTCAATCCTACTTATAAAAAGTAACAGTGAATATACTAGTGGGATTAGAGTTACCTCAAACCGTTTAGCAAAGCTTTGCTACCTTTCACACTATGAAGCTTTAATACAAATTGTATGAAGGGAGCTAAGTGAGACTTGATGCTTTGGATTGGTACTTGAATTCTCACTTGACATTGACTTGTTTATGGAGGCTCTTGATTGTGATTAATAGTGATGATTAGAGCCTTAAACAAGTGAGTATTTACAGGCTAAGAGGCTTGAATTAATTAGGAATCTAAGTAAGGATTGGATTCCACAAGCCATATATAATTCGGTATACTAGATTCTAATCCGGTATGCCGGATTACCTAATTTCCTTTTTAAATAGAGGAATAACGGTCAAATAAGACTCAGTAATACACTGATCCGGTATGCCGGATCAAGGCAATGTGCAGGCAGGGCAAGATCCGGTATGCTGGATCCTTATCCAGCTTGCTTAGGTGAGCCACTGTGACCATTTTCCTGAGATTCCCATTAATCCGGTATGCTGGATGGGAATCCGGTATGCCGGATTGGGCATTTTTAGTGTAAATGGTCCAGTAATGATAAGGGTTTGGTTTGGGAGGGTTCCAACACCAAAAAGTCCAATGTCTAAGGGGTCAATTTACCACCTAAGGACATTCTATATGGATGAATGCGTGCGTGTGTGCATTACATCAATTGTGGCTTAACTATTACACATGTTTAAATACAAAGTCTTCAAATCTTCAATCTTCAAAGTGCTTAATGCCTTTAGTCTTCAATGTTTAACTTCCAAGTCTTGAAATGTCTTTGAGCAATGTTCTTCTTGTATGCTCTTGTGCATTTGTATACGCTCTCCCTCACTTGGTGCTATGCTTCAAATCTAAATAACTTAAAACACAAGCATTAGTCCAAGGATGGTCTTATTTGTTATTATCAAAACATCTTTGTCATCTTGAGAATGACTTGGAGTGTATAGGGCCATTTGCATTTCCCTAACAATCTCCCCCTTTTTGATGATAACAAATAATCCATGTGGATAAAATAATGAAGCAAATAACAATGCATAGAGACAAGAGACAATATATAAAAACAAGAACAATTTCATCATTCATATAAAAAAATATGTGGATTACACCAAATCAAACAATCAAACATAATAGTTCCATTACAATTTATTCTAAGCTCAATACTTCTCCCCCTTTCTCATTGTCAAAAAGAGGGGCATTGCACATCATGCATTAGAATCAAAGGGTGGAAGGGGTGGAATAGAGCCTGAGGCACCGAGAAAAGGTGGTCAAACTCCTTGAGGAGTGGTTCCCGACGTATCAAGGGATAGATGACCAAGATTGAAAGCAAGTGAATGAATGGCATTGAGGATTTTATCTTGGCGCACATTTAAAGAGTCAAATCCAGTCCTCACATCATTGCAGAGAGATGTCACATCCTCTTGAATTCGTTATTGACCAAATTCAAGTTCTATGATACGAGTATTTGCTTCATCCATGTAATCATCGATGCTTGACACCCATTCTTGTAAGGGTGCCGGAATGCCTTCAAGATCTTGACAAGGAGGGAGCACATTCTCATCCAAATCTTCTTCTTCTTCAATAAACACATCGGAGGGAGGAGGAATAGCAATGGTATGAAAGCTATTACGAGTGAGGTGTTGGAAAGTCACGGTGGATTCTTCCTCACGATCAAGATCAATGTCAAAGGCCCAGAATATACGAGTGAGAAGTTGGCCATAAGGAAGATTGGTATGCTATTATGGGTGAGCACACGATTCCATATACCTCATAATGAAGTATGGAAGACAAGTGGGTGTATTGGTATATACACAATAAGTAAGATAAGCTTGAGGGGTGAGACACTTAGTTCGATCGCCTCCCCGAGGAATAAAATTATGTTGAATAATATAGGAAATGACATGGGGAATAAGGCAAAGTCTTCCAGTTACCACGGTTGTCACCTGAGGATCATATTGCTTCAAGATGGAGGAGTAGACTTCTTCATGGTTGATGAAGTCCCTAAAGATAGTGCTTTTTGGAGTCCAAAAGATGCAAGGTCCATCACAAGAGAGTCTAAAATGGCGAGCAAAATCGACAATGGAAAGCTTTATGTGAACACTCTTCACATAAGAGTGGAGTTTCAAAGAATCTTCTCCGCTAAAGTAGAGATTCGTATAGAAGTATTTAATTAATTGAGGGTAGCAAGGTTCAGCCATGTTGAGAAGGAGTTCCCAACCAATATCTTTGAACATATCCACAAGTCAAATACTATTGAAGGAAAAGATGTCGACTTCACGGCCTTCTTCAATTTTTCGTGCAAGATAGAGAGGCCAATTAGCATGACATTCTGGAGAGCGAAATAGACGATCTTCCCTTGGAGCATATGGTTGTGTCGAGGAGCTTCCGGTTCTTCCCCATTTGGATGGTTGTTGCCTTTTGGGTCCTTGCCTCTTCTACTCATATTGCAAGAGAGGTTTGAAGGAGAGAGAGAGAGAGAGAGAGAGAGAGAGAGAGAGAGAGAGAAAAATTTATGTATTAAGATAGAATGAGACTAGAGAGTGAAGGTGGAGTGAACAGTGATTCAAAAAATGACAAAAATGAAAGCTTTATATAAGCCTAAAATCCAATGTAACAGCTATAAAATGGTTAGAAATTCAAAAATTCGGTATACCGATTGATCATTCGGTATACCGTTCCAAGCATTAACGGTCAAAAACTGCCAGATATGTTGATCCGGTATACCGTTTTGACATCCGGTATACAGTTTCAAGCAAAAACAGTGAAAAAAATAGCATTTTGAAAAAAATCTTTTGCAGTTATTCAAATGGGTTACACAAACCAAGTTCTCTTCTAAGAGAGCAGAATCTTTCTTCACTTAAGGGTTTTGTGAAGATGTCCGCAAGTTGCTTCTCGGTCTCAATATAGTCAAGTCGGATTTCACCTCTTTGAGCTGTATCACGTAGAAAGTGATGAAGAATGTCAATATGCTTAGCTCGAGAGTGTAAAATCAGATTCTTGCTAAGATTAATGGCACTTGTGTTATCACATTGGATAGAGGAAGTGACAAGATCCACTTATACTCTTACGATCAACATGACAACCGGCAAAGTCGGCATCAGAGAAGCTAATAAGGTCAAAGTCATTGTCCTTAGGGTACCATAGGCCAATGCTTGGAGTTTCTTTCAAGTACTTAAAGATCCTCTTTACAGTACTCAAATGAGATTGCATAGGTTTGGCTTGGAACCTAGCACAAGCATAAACACTAAACATTATATTTGGTCTACTAGCCGTTAGGTAAAGTAAACTACGTATCATACCTCTATATTTAGTCGGATCAATTGGGATTCCATCCTCATCCTTGGACAGAGTTACAGATGTACTCATTGGAGTACTGGATGACTTCTATCCATTGATATCAAACTTCTTTAATAATTCCTTAAGATATTTAGTTTGACTGATGAAAATCCCATTAGGGATTTGTTTTATTTGAAGTCCTAAAAAGAAATTCAATTCACCCATAAGACTCATCTCAAATTCACTACTCATACTCTTACTAAAATCAAGATAGAGAGATTCATTTGTAGATCCAAATATAATGTCATCTACATAAATTTGAATAAGAATTAAGTCTTTATTCTTATATTTCACAAAGAGAGTTGTATCTATCTTACCCATTGTAAAACCATCATCGATCAGAAACTTACTTAGCCTGTCGTACTATGCTCTTGGAGCTTGTTTCAAGCCATACAAAGCTTTCTTCAGCTTGTATACATGGTCTGGAAACTTTGGATCTTCGAATCCAGGTAGTTGGATGATGTGTACTTCTTCATTGATGAAGCCATTTAAAAATGCACTCTTCACATCCATTTGATGTAACTTGAAATTCTTATGATAAGCAAATGCAAGCAACATTCTAATTGATTCAAGTCTGGCTACCGGAGCATAGGTCTCATCGAAGTCAATGCCTTCCTGTTGGTTATAGCCTTGGGCAACCAGCCTAGTCTTGTTTCTCGTTATATTACTATCTTCATCAAGTTTATTTCTAAAAACCCATCTAGTTCCAATAATCTTAGGGTTCAAGGGTGTTGGCACTAAGTCCCAAACTTGATTCCTTTCAAATTGGTTAAGCTCTTCTTACATAGCAATTATCCAATTACTATCCAAAAGTGCTTCTTTAATGTTCTTAGGTTCAATGGTAGAAATGAAGGCTACATTGGAACAAACATTTTACATTTTACTCCTGGTTTGTATACCTTTATCTAGGTTTCCAATGACAATGTCAAGGGGTGGTCTTTAACAGTTCTAATCTCTTTAGGAAGTTGATGTACTTGATCATTAGATTCATCTAAAATAATTTTTTCAACTATTTTTCTAATTTCAAGTACTTCATCTTCATCATCTTCTTCTAGGTCTTTATACTTTTCTTTTGCCATAGATTCATCAAATCTAACATTCATAGACTCTTCCACAACTAGTGTTCTTTTATTAAACACTCTATATGCTTTACTATTTGTGGAGTAGCCTAGAAAGATACCATCATCAGTTTTTTCTTCAAACTTTCCTAAGTTATCCTTAGTATTAAGAGTAAAACAAGCACAACCAAATACTTAGAAATAATCAATTTTAGGCAATTTGTTATGAAACAATTCATAGGGGATCTTCAATAAGATAGGTCTTATCAAAACCCGATTTAACACATAACAAGTCATGTGAACAGCTTCGGCCCAAAAATACTTAGGTAAGGAATACTCATTGAGCATTGTCCTAGCAGTTTCTTGAATAGTTCTATTTTTCCTTTCAACCACACTATTAGATTGTGGTGTTCTAGGAGCCGAGAAATTATATGTTATACTTTGTTTTTGACAAAACTCACCAAATTCTTCTATGTTATCAAATTCACCTCCATGGTTACTTTTTATAAAAGTAATCATGTAACCCTTTTGATTTTGTATTCTCTTGCAAAGAGCTACAAACTCTTCAAATGCATCATTTTTATGCTTGAGAAAGATGGTCCTTGTGAATCAGGAGTAATCATCTACAATAACAAAAGTGTACTTCTTACCTCCTAGGCTAGTGGTTTGTATAGGTCCAAACAAGTCTAAGTGAAGTAATTGTAGAGGTCTTGAGGTAGCAACAGAATTAATGGCCTTATGAGAAGCTTTTGTAAGTTTACTTCTTTGACATGCCCCACAAGCGTGTTGCTTATCAAAATTCAACTTAGGTAAATTTCTCACCAAGTTCTTAGAGGAAAGGGATTTAATAATCTTAGGATTAATATGTCCTAATTTCCTATGCCATAAGGTTGCATCATCAAACTTAGATATGAGACGAGCATCATGAGAGTTTACATTAAAAGTACAAATATAAACATTATTCTTCCTACAACCCTTAAGAATCATGTTATCATTAGAATCTTTAATCTCACACTTGGAGGCATTAAAGTTAACAAAATAGCCATTATTGCATAGTTGACTTATACTAAGTAAATTATACTTAAAGTTATCAACTAGGCTGACGTTAGAGATTATTGTACCTCCAAACTTTATCGATCCATTTTCAATGATTCTTCCTTTACTGTTATCTTCGAAGGATACCCATCCTCTTTTTTGTTTCTTGAGATCCGAAAATAACTTTGGGTTGGATGTCATATGCTTCGAGCAACTGTTGCTTAAGTGTACCTACAAGACAAGAATGCTTAATAAAACTTTGGTCCCCATTGAGTGTTGGGTCCATCATTGTTAATATTATACATTCCTCTTGGTCTCCACACCATTTGCCTTTTGGTTTCCATACCAATTTGTGTATGACTGGGGGTTTCAAGGTCTTTGGTTTTGAGATATTCTATATGAACCTTGATTATTTTGGTGGTCTTTGCACCTTAGTTGGAGATCTAGTTGATTTTGGTACCTTTGGATGACTCCTCCTATTTTGACCATTATAAGGTCTTCTAAGATGGTGGAATGATTGATTCATATGATGACATTTCCAAATAGTATGTCCATTTTTGTTGCAATTGTTACATACAACAATTTTAGGATTATACGGAGTCTTCCCTTTGGGATTTGGTTTGCTAAATTGAGGAGTTTTCTTTTTAGCATAATATTCCTCAATTGAGTGTCCTTTCTATCTACAATAGTTGTAAAATTTTTTCTTTACTTTTTTACTTGTTATTTTACTTAAACTTGCCTCTTTGGTGTGATTTGAACCTTTGTTCACATCATAGTCTACTCCTTCTTTGTTGAAGGGTACTTTGGAGGAATTTTCAAGTAAGATATCAAGGGTCCTTTTACCATTTGTAAAGGACTCTAAGGCTTTACATAATTTCTCTTTTTCTTCTTCTAAGGTATTTACTTGAGAAGTTAGAGTTGTGTTTTGGTCTTTGAGTATGTTTATCTCCTTTAAGAGATTTTTCTTAGTAGTAGCTAGATCCATACTACTTTGGTAAAGATCTTCAAAAGCTTCTTCCAATTCTAAAAAATCCTTATTTTTATGAGAAGGAGAAGTGGGAGTTACCTCATTTTGGGTTTCTTCATCTTCAGTAGCCATGAGTGCCAAATTTATTTGTTTATCTTCTTCTTGTGATGCTTCATCCTCATCCTCTTCATCACTTGAGTCAAAGGAGTGTTCAACTTTGTAGGCTTTCTTATATTTTTTTATCTTTGGACAATCTCCTCTGAAATGTCTTGGCTTCCTACATTCATAGCACACAATATCTTTTGAAGAAGTATCAGTGTTATCCTTAGAGACATTCTTAACTTTTTGGTCCTTGAAAAATCTTTTTTTGTTGAATGAAGTTTTGCCCTTGTTCTTCAAGAATCTTGAAAACTTCTTGGATAGATAGGCAATTTCATCATCCGAGAGTTCTTCATCATCATCGTTGATGTCATAGGTTTTGAATGCAATAACTTTTTTCATTGGTTCTTTAGGCTCATCCTCCTTGGTGTCTTGTTTGAGCTCCATCTCATGAGTTTGGAATGATCCCAACAGCTCATCTAGTCTTAGCTTGTCGATGTCCTTTGATTCCTTTATTGCTGTAGTTTTAGGTCTCCATTCTTTTGAGAGAGATCTCAAAATCTTTCGAACGTTCTCACCATTGGAATAAACCTTTCCTAAACCTTTCATGTTCACAATGTTAGTAATGCGAGTGAACATGGCATATATGTCTTCATCATTTTTCATTTTAAACAGCTCATATTCATTAACTAATATATCAATTTTAGATTATTTCACTTCAGAAGTACCTTCATAAGTAATAAGAAGTTTATCAAACAACTCCTTAGCGGAGTCACACATACATGTCTTGTTATATTCTTTTTCTCCTAAGGCAAATTGAATATAGCTTATAGCTACATAGTTGAGTTGCATCTTTGCTTTTTCAGCTGGGATCCACTCTTCCTTGGGCTTGTCTATAGAGTTTGGTCCATTTTCAATTACTTTCCATGCGTCAATACTATTGGCGCACACGAAGTTCTTGAAGCGATTCTGTTAATAGGAGAATCCTTCACCTTCAAAGAAGGGAGGTCGGGTACTGTTATATCCTTCAACCTAACGATTGACAGAGGATCCCATGATCTTAAAACTCTCTGTTAGATTAAAAGAATCATGGTCTTGAGCTCCCGCTCTGATATCAAATGTGAATTCACCTAGAAGGGGGGTGAATAAGTGAAGGTTGAAAAATTAAAAATTATGCAAAAATAACCAAGTAAAGACAAACAATAAATAAGCAATAAATCAAAGAGTGAAACAAGAGATTTATAGTGGTTCGGCCAACACTTGCCTACGTCCATTCCTCTCACCTTAGAGAAAATTTCACTATAACAAATCTTGAGTAAGAGCAAGAGGACTCGTACAACTTTTGAGAAATGAGTAAGAGGACTCAATAACAACTACTCTTGAGTTAATGAGCAAGAGGACTCGACTTACTCTTGATTCCGAGCAAGAGAACTCAATTCTACTTATAAAAAGTAAAAGTGAATATACTAGTGGGTTTAGAGTTACCTCAAATCTTTTAGTAAAGCTTTGCTACCTTTCACACTATGAAGCTTTAATGCAAATTATATGAAGGGAGCTAAGTGAGACTTGATGCTTTGGATTGGTACTTGAATTCTCATTTAAAATTGACTTGTTTATGGAGGCTCTTGATTATGATTAATAATGATGATTAGAGCCTTAAACAAGTAAGTATTTATAGGCTAAGAGGCTTGAATTAATTAGGAATCTAAGTAAGGATCGTATTCCACAAGCCATATATAATCCGGTATGCTGGATTCTAATCCGGTATGCCAGATCACTTAATTTCCTTTTTAAACAGAGGAATAACGGTCAAATAAGACTCAGTAATACACTGATCCGATATGCTGGATAGTCATCCGGTATGCTGGATCAGGGCAATGTGCAGGCAGGGCAGGATTCGGCATGTTGGATCCTTATTCAGTTTGCTTAGCTGAGCCACTGTGACCATTTTCCTAAGATTCCCATTAATCCGGTATGCTGGATGGGAATCCGGTATGTCGGATTGGGCATTTTCAGTGTAAATGGTCCAGTAATGATAAGGGTTTGGTTTGGGAAGGTTCCAACACCAAAAAGTCCAATGTCTAAGGGATCAATTTACCACCTAAGGACATTCTAAATGGATGAATGTGTGCGTGTGTGCATTACATCAATTGTGACTTAACTATTACACATGTTTAAATACAAAGTCTTCAAATCTTCAATCTTTAAAGTGCTTAATGCCTTTAGTCTTCAATGTTTAACTTCCAAGTCTTGAAATGTCTTTGAGCAATGTTCTTCTTGTATGCTCTTGTGCATTTGTATACGCTCCCCCTCACTTGGTGCTATGCTTCAAATCTAAATAACTTAAAACACAAGCATCAGTCCAAGGATGGTCGTATTTGTTATCATTAAAACATCTTTGTCATCTTAAGAATGACTTGGAGTGTATAGGGCCATTTGCATTTCCCTAACACTGCATTCTACTGCGTGATGACTTCCTCCCTGATCTTTTCACTCCATTCAGGCTGCATTCTTCTGGGCTTCTACTTGACAAGCCGAGCATTTGGATAAGTGGGCAGTTGATGTTGTACTATCCTTAGATCGCTACCTGGCATATCTCCGTAGGACTATGTGAACACTTCTTGAAATTCCTTCATGTCATCTAACAAATTTCCTCCTTATCATGTGAACCATTTGGGGACATTGTTCTGTTCCTAGATTTATGAGACACGTGTCCTCTCGGACAGGCTGGGCTTTTCTTTGCTTTAGTTGTTTTATTAAGTGATGGTGTTCAAGGATATCCTCATCATCGGAAGATGAATCGGAAGAAGCAAAAGAGACATACTCAGAATCATTTAATGGAAAGAGGAGTACAAGTAGACTTAATAGACTGGAAGGTACAACCTTCCTTGATTACAAGAGACTTACCAGCAGATAAGACTGGTTCAGAGCTGACCACTTCTTGAGACTCTATTTCCTGAAACCTTTCAGAAACACTGATCCAGTTTACAATGGGTTCTTGGAGAGGGTGAATCAAAAGATGAGGTTTCGGCCCTTCTTTATCCCCTACAGAAATCAAGGCTAGCTCAAACAATTCCCTGATGCTCAGATCTTCTTCGGCAACTTTCAATTTTGCTTGTTCCACTTCTAATGCCACCTAGTCGATGTTGTCTTGAAAGAAGACTTCAAATCCCGGCTGAAGGCTTCCTTTGTCATGATCGAACCAAGGCTCAATGTTGCTACAGTATAGGAAGTTCTCCCCTTCCTTGATAAAATACCCGTTTAGAGTCTTAAAATATGGAGATGATCCCATGGCAGTGCTCGCCTTCTCACATTTCAGGCTGTTCCCAAGTTTGCCTTTTTTCCTTGGTTCTTCATATCCCAGTCCATGACGGTTGATGTAGGTTGGAAACTCAGGGAATTCCAGAATCCCTTGTTGATTCTTTCCCAGTCCAAGCCCTGGGAAATATTCCATGTTGTTCATCATCTTCAAAATTGATTTACTCCATGTGGATGGGTATCCGAATGGGATTATCTTTATTACTTCTGAGGTCATTACACCGATTGCCCCAATCTCGAATCCACCTAGCTGGGTATCTTTTAGAGTTTCTACTCCTACCTCAATTCTTGCCATGGTGTGGACTATTTATTTCTGGGTCACCAAAGATAGTGATCATCTTCGCTTCATGGATAAACTTCATTTTCTGGTGTAGGCTTGAAGACATTGCTCCTACAGAATGTAGCCAAGGTCGTCCCAATAATATGTTAAATGATGCTGTAATGTCAGTCACTTGACATTCCACTGCGAATTGGACAGGTCTGACTTGGATGTCAGTGATCAAAACTCCCAAAGCTTTCCTTCTTGTGTTGTCATATGCTCGGATGGTATGAGCGGAGGGCTTTATACGAGTGAGGTCCAGCCCCATTCAGCTTGAAGCTTTGAGAGGTATGACGTTGAGAGCCGATCCGTTATCTATTAAGACTTGGGGGACCCGGTTCCCGTTGCATTCTACGGTAATGTGCAATACCCGATTATGATTCTTCCCTCTAGGTGGTAGATCATCTTCGGAGAATGAGAAAGAATGTGTGGCATAGGTAGCCCCCACGATGTTTGAAAGCTCTTCTGGGCCCATTCCTATTGGTACCTAAATTTTGTTGAGTGCTTTCAGGACTGCTTCTCGATGTGGCGAGAAGGCCATCAATAATCCCCAGTCAAAGATGTTGGCTTGTATCTTCTTGAGTTGGTTCAACACTTGATTTTTTGGCTTGTACTTGCCCCGCAGTAAGGCAGGTGCATACGGTTTCTCTATAATCAAACCCTTCTCTTTGAATTTTCTTCCACTCTGGATCTTTGATACCTCAGGTTCTTTTCCCTTGACAATGAGCTCTACCGGGCACAGCTCGTCATCCTCTAAGTCATTTTCAGTTATCACAAGGGTTCCTACCATTGGGCTCTTCCTTCTTGGATGAGTGACTTCGCTCTCTACCTTCAAGGAAACGATCATCCTTTGGGTCTTTTGCAAGATCTTAAACAGGGCCTCTTTCTTTCCGTAGAGGTGTCTAATAAGTTGGTCAACATCAGGCTTTCATAGGCCGACTGGCATCATCTGTTAGATCATTTTGAAGATTTCACTGGCTAACTTTTAGAATCTCGAAGCTTCAGCTAAGGACTCGAAATGTTCCTCATCTTCCGATGTTTCTTAATTGCTAGAGATTATAGGATGAATGTTCTTTGTGGGATCCCTCATTTGTTCATCTGTGTTGATGTTGTAGAGGTAGAACCTATCATGTGTGTCACGCCCCCATTCCTATAAGGAATATAATAGTTATAAAAGGGGTGATTGGGATGACACACATCAGCCCAAACACTATCAGGATCACAGATACAGTGTTCCAATCCATAGTCCTAAACCAACATAAATGTCACATTCATATTAGAGTGCAGAAAAGGTAAATAATTACATTTCCCAAAAGTAAGCAACAGTGCGGAAGCGTTAGAATCAATTTATGTTCAACCTCTATATGATATAGTGTACTGACACAGTGTTTAGATTGACCATGACATAATTATACAAAATAACAGTATAACATGAAAATGTTTATACAAGGCTTACAAGCCCCAAAAGAATCAAAAGAGGGGACCAAGTCCCAAGTAGTCACAGTGCTCCATAAGAGCAATCATCACACGAACATCTGTCTCCGTGCTCCTCGACCTCATACTCTGGATCCTTAGATCCAATAGCATCATACCCGAGGGCTCAACCTCGAGACCGCAAGACAACCAGTACCTGTATCATCATCTAAAAAGATTGTGTACACGGGGGTTGGCTCCACTGAGCCAGTGAGTGGATGGGGATGCACATACACACAGAGCACGAATAGTCCATGATGAATGATATTATTAATTCACTTTCCACCTAACACACAATACTAAGTCAGGGTTTATGCAACTATGCTAATTCGGGAATACATTGTGGTCCCTTCCTTTCGATGCCACAAATGCAACCTCAATTACCACATGGGAGCCCATGCCGGTCATAGTCATTACCACCCAGAGGCAGACCCCGATAACAATTACTACCATGACTGGCCTCTCTACCTCTCCATAGAATCTGACGCTCTGGTTATCCACACTTAATCCCCTATTGGTAAGGGTCATAGCATAGCGAGCTGTTCCTAGCCACAGATATGCTACATGAGTCCTATCGTGTCGAGAGGTAATCTGGGTGTATCAACATCCCATTCCATCTAACACCCGGGTACCAGCACAAAACGGCGCATATAGGCAAAATGACATGCAAGATATAAGTCTAGATATTCTAGGGTCCTGACATCGGCGTTTACCGGCACCATGACCCGCACAGTTCACATCATCATAATCACCAGTATCCAGTAGAAATAATGTAATAATTCAAGCATGCTTATAATGATACATATGGCATTATATAAATGATTAGATGCATATAAGCAAACCCAAACAAGACCCAAACCCACTCACTTGTCGTTGTTGTATCGCTTGTTGAGTATTACCTTGGTGCATGCTCTCCCACGCTAGCTAGGTTACCTAGGGATGCATGAAGTAATGTGTTAGAAGGTGTAGATGGGTCCATGAGGAGCCCCAAGAGTTAGTGTAACTCAATTCAAAAGACAGCAGGGACGAAAGCAGGGATGGAGGCAGTGCCACTGGTTCCATCCATGGTTCCGTCTAGGCCTTGGGTTGAAATACATGGGATGGAACATCGGGCAGAAACTCAGTCATGGTTTCATCCATTGTTCTGCCAGTGTCTTGAGATATCCCCGAGGGGTTGGAACATAGGACGGAAGTAACCAGGGTGGTTCCATCCGGTGTTCCGCCTAATCGATGTTTATTTTAAGTGGGACAGAACTACGAATGGAGGCCCGATACCTGGTTCCGTTCGTAGTTCTGCCCAAGGTAAAATAGGCATTCCAGGAGCTTTCTTCTCCTAGCCTTTTTCCTTGGGATCCATTAGTTCCAAAGGCTAAGAGGGGGTGTCCTAAGCCCTCCTAGGGTCACTATGAACCTAGCCATCCCTGATTCTAGGGTTCATAAAGATTGGCTTCCATTTGACCCCTTTTAGGGTTTTAGGAAGACCATTGGTCAGCAATAGGTTGATACATAGGGTTCCCTTAGGGCTTAGATGGGTGTGGAACCCAATTGTGGGGTACCATAGATCATTAAGTTCATAACCTTGGGTTCCAAGAGGAACCCTAGGTGAAACCCATACCCAAAGAGATCCCCAAACCCAAGAATAGAGTGAGGGGGAGAGTGAGGAAGTTGGAATGAGGGCTTACCTCAATCAATGTGGAGGTTAGGGTACCCACCACCAATCAATCCCTTGATCTTGCCCCTTCTTCTCTTCTCAAGCCTTCTTCAATGCTCCAGCCCAAGCTCCCACATTTCTTGTTGGTGTGGAATGAATGAGCCATAAAGGCTGGCTCTTATTACTAATTAAATGGCCCTAAGGCCTTATTTGGTTTACCCCTAAGTCAAAATGCTCACTTTTACTTAAGTTGAGCCTTGTGGGCCCAACTATGTGGCCTAATAGGTAGGTAAAGGCTAAGGGTGGGGCCTACCACACTTGGGGACAAGACACCATGTCCGGAGTGCGGGGCTATGGGTCCTATACACCAAAATTACCATAATACTCTTGATAGCTCGAACGGAATCACCAGTAGTGGTTCTATCTGTAGTTCTGTTCCTGCTATCAAGGCTGGATAAGCCAAGAATTGTTGTGGGCTTTGACCCACACATCAAGGGCTTCGAGGGGGGTCCAACCTTGTGAGTGTTGGGGGGCTATGTTCAAGGTATGCTCACCTTTCATCCAAGCTTAATTCCTGGACCCCTAACAATAGTCTCTTCTCGATGCACACGGCATAGAGGCACCACTTGTTGATGCACGCGGCCATCCAGTTCTCCTTGCGTTGCTCTTCTCTCTTGGGACAAGTGCTAGGAGGGCAATCAAGGAAATTGCCATCATGAACCTCCCCCAGCCTTGGTTAAGGAACCTTTCTTCAATCGGGAGTCCGGTGCTGCGGTCAATGATCTGATGAGTTGGCTTGACGGCCATTGTAAATAATTCCCCAGTGTATGCTACTGCTTCACCTATGTGGCACAATAGTACAATATTATATTAGGGTTTTAGGTGCTGTTGTAACAACCCCCACACCTTATAAGAAATATCATCCTTAAAATTAACGTACCTTATAAGTTGAGGAAAGAGGGATACCTCGCCCGCATTTCCACTTCGGATTCCAATGACACCTCCCACGTCGGGTGGTTGCACCACATGATCTTCAAGTAAGAGAGTGGACAGTTGCGAAGGTGAAGCACTTTATTGTCCAATATCCTTTCAAGATGTCCCGGGTAGGTCATAGCGGATGCCAGCTCCGGCGGTTCCATTGATAGAACGTGGTCTGGATCATGAATGTACTTCCACAACATGGAGACGTGGAACACATCATGTACCTGCCAAGGAAGGAGGAAGAGCTAATCGATAAGCCACCAGCCCAATCTTCACAAGAATCTCATACAGGCCAATAAACCTTAGACTCAACTTCCCTTTCTTATTAAATCGCATTACTCGCTTGGTAGGAGACACCTTGAGAAACACTTTGTCTCCAACAATAAATTCCAAATCTTTGCGCTGCTGGTCTGCGTAACCCTTCTGTCTAGACTGGGCAACCTTAATTTGCCCCTGAATCAGGTCAACCTACTCACAAGTTGCCTGGATCAATTTGGGTCCCAAATGCTGACGCTCTCCAACTTCATCCCAATACAACGGTGTCCTATATTTTTTTTGTACTGGGCTTCGAACGGTGCCATGCCAATAGTAGCCTGATAGCTATTGTTATATGTAAACTCAATGAGCGAGAGGTGCTCATCCAAACTGCCCTGCATGTCTATGGCACAGGCGTGGAGCATGTCCTCTAATGTCTGTATGGTTCTCTCTGACTATCTGTCCATCTGAGGATGGAATGTGGTGCTGAAGTTCAACAGGGTCCCCATGGCTTTCTTAAAGATACCCCAAAATTTTGAAGTAAACCTAGGATCCCAATCAGAAATGATGCTGACTGGTACGCTGTGCAGGCAAACCACATTGTCGATGTATAAGCGAGCCAACCTATCCATCGAGTATGTGACCTTCATGGGACTGAAGTGGGCTATCTTTGTCAATCTGTCCACGACCACCCATATGGCATCGACACCCCTAGGCGTACGAGGTAGCCTGGTGAAGAAATCCATAGTGACATGTTCCCATTTCCACTCAGGAATAGGCAGGGATTACAGTGGGCCATGTGGTCGCTACCTATCAGCTTTCACTTGTTGACAGGTAAGGCACTTTGCCATCTTTCTTCATCCCACTCCACCAATAGTGCCCCTTCAGGTCTTGATACATCTTGGTGCAACCTGGATGAATCGAATAGGGAGAGTTATGGGCTTCCGCCATGATGTCCTTTCACAGTTGTTCCTCCCTGGGTACACACAACCAATCTCTAAACATGAGGATGCCATCCTCAGGGCTCAGTCAATGTAAAGTCCAGTTCCCGCTGTGTCTCCGTAGATGGTGTTTGAGTTAAAATAATACCGCAAGCATACGGGTCAATCGTAGCTACGGGTCGAACACGAGGAGATATACGCCACTCTATTTAACTAACTTAAAAGTAATACAAAGTGAACCAAATTAAAGTGTTAAATTAAACTAATAAAAATTAATGCAACCTACTCATAAGCATCTAACAAAAGTAAGGGATTAAATTGACGTCCTAACACATGAGCATCTAACCTATCAAACTAATGCAAATTGAAAGGAATAAAAATGCAGCCACACATAATAACCACATAAAAAGAAGTAAGGGAATAAAAGTGCATCCACAAACCACAACCATATATAAAAAAAAATAAAAGAAATAGAGGGAGAAGAAGAAGAAGATAGAGAGAGATAGAGGAGAGGGAGAATGAGATTAAGGGTTTAGAGAATGAAAACCTGGATGTGCTTAAACCGGACTGAAATTGCTTCCTCTTCTAAATCTCCAAGTCTTGTCATAAACTTAGAAACTTAGACTAAAAAGCTTGAAACTAAACTAGAATTATTATAACCATATTGAAGACATAAAATTAAAGCATGAATCAAAAGCATCACAACCATGAAATTGAAAGCATGAAATCAAACTAAAACTTAGAAAGCCAAAACCTAGAAGAAGAGAAGAAGAAATTTCACTAAGTGAATGAGCAAAATTTACAAGAGAGGTAGGGGGTATTTATAGGGGAAAGGGGAGAAGAGAGAAAATGGAAGTGTAGGAGAAATATTTCCTAAGAAAATAGAATATTCTCTTCTCCTTCCTCCTTTACATTGCCTTGAATCCCATGAAAAAAGAAAAAAAATAGAAAGAGGGAGAGAAAAGAATATTGTTTACATAAACCTTCTATTTCTAAAAAAGTAAATTTCTAATTCTAACTTGTGCTTCCTTTTCTTTGTAGATATCTTCTCCAAGCAATAAAATCAAAGCATCTTTGATTTTTCAACCTTCAATAGATGAGAAAATATCTTTCAAAATAAATCTATCCCAAGTGAAATTCCAGGAATGCCCTTGAAAAGTTGGAGGTGAGAGAGAGAGTGATTTCTAGGATAGTGATGACTAGGATTCTACTCAACCAAATAACAAAATCTCCAATGTGTCTTCTAAAAATCGTGGGGCATTAAATGCAGTCCATAAAAATCGTGGACACCTTGTGGGCCTTCAAAATTAATGGAATCTAATGACAATGTGGGTCCCTCCATGTGGGTAGCAATCCTTCTCTCTCTTCAAGAATGCAAAATTACCAAAATGGCCCTGTACTTACAGTAGATCTCCACCATTACTTAGAAATATCTTCTATAATATCAAAAATGTCCTTGGGCAGTGGTAGATTGACTATGGCCTTGCATACTGTTCCTTTCTGACCCATTATCCTTTCTTGGGCTGAAAAGAATAATCAACTATACGGTGGGCTAGAGGAATGCATATTTGCGTTTCGTCACGTCCAACTTGCTCTAAATTTAGTCATCTTTGCAGCCATGGAAGAAAAAATGGCAACTTTACGTGTAACTTAGGACATGCAGCTCCCGATAGTCCAAAATAAACCCAAAACCTGAAAAACACAAGAAAGCACCAAAGTAACTCTGTCCAATGTGGTAAACTGTATGCTTTATGCCCTAAGATTTCACACATAAATGTACTCATCAGATTCCCCCACACTTGAACGTTACTTGTCCTCAAGTAAAGCAAAAAGAAAAACTAACCTAAAATGCAGAAAATCCTAACTCACTTTCATAGGAATCACGGTTGCACTTAGCATATGCAACAAGTCTTTAAACCCCTAGGTTACCCCTAGTGGACGAGTTGTGTCTTGTGGGTGTTTGCAGTGAATATACACCCAAAATTCAATAAATCAAAAAGAATGATGTAAATTTTTCTCATGGCATAAGTAAGATAGTGCACACAATCTCAAAGAAATACTCAACTAAAGATCAAGGAGCCAAAGGGTTCCCCCACACTTGAATTTTATCACCCCACATAAATTTAAGTAACAAGCATGCATCAAGGTCAAAGGATCTCCTCATATTTTTTGAACACTACTCACCTTCAAGTAAACCACTCATAATATCAATGGAACCAAAGACTTAGGCATTGAGTATTTTCGACCATCCTTTCTTTTCAGACATTAAGGCAAAAGCTTTTTTTTTTTTTTTTCCTCAGCCACAAACTCTATTTCTACTCCACTACTGTTCTCTAAATGACATGGTGGAGCACACACCAGACACCCAAATACTTGGTAGCTTCGCTTTTTGCATATATCCATAAGACATTGAGACATTGATGTAAGAGAGTTTTTTTTTTTTTTTTTGAGTTTCCTTCCAAGGAGTTTTGATTAAGTCACCCTACTTCATGAGGCACAGTGCCCTATCTAATCCCAAGAAACTCCACTTTCCTTTCTGTTTCTTTTTTTTTCTTCTCTTTCACTTTCATTCGTTGCCTTGCCATTTACAAATTGGTCTCAACTGCTAGCCAAAAGATCAAAAGGGTCCATAAACACATAAAGGAATCTAACCATCAAATGAAGTAGCACTCATATTTTCAAACTCAATCCCCATCACCGGATACAAACCACCTACCATCCTTGAAAAGGGATTTTTTATTAATTCGTATGCTAGGGAACCTAATTCCCTCTTTCTCTAGCTTCGCAATCAAAGAAACATATACACAAAACCAAACTATCGCCATAATCAAAATTCACAAATAAAGTCCAACACACCCCCCCCACACTTAATTTATGCAATGTCCTCAATGCATGCAGAAAAGAAAGAGTAAGGATAAGGGAGGGTAAATATACCAGGAGGTCATTCTTCAAGGTAAAGAAGCTCATGGAGATCCATGACCTCTTCTACAAGTGGAGTGGGCATCTCAATGTATGGCTTCAATCTTTGGCCATTGACCTTGAAAGTAGCACCTGTACTAGGATTGGCAACCTCAATAGCCCCATGAGAATAAACTGTTTGAACAATATAGGGGCCATCCCATCTAGAACGCAGTTTACTTGGAAAGATGTGCAAACGAGAATTGTAAAACAAAATTTTTTGGCCTACTTCAAAAGATTTTCTCAAAATGTGCCTATCATGGAAAGCCTTGGTTTTTACCTTGTAAATCTGGGTATTCTCATATGCCTCATTCCTAAGCTCTTCCAACTCAGATAGCTGGAGTTTTCTATGGGCACCGACAATTGGTAGGTCAAAGTTAAGTTTCTTGATAGCCCAAAAGGCCTTATGCTCAAGCTCAATAGGTAAGTGACATGCCTTTCCATACACTAGACGGTATGGAGATTGACTAAGATCGGTTTTAAAGGTTGTCTTATGGGCCCACAAAGCATCTACCAACTGGTTAGACCAATCCTTGCGGTTCGGGTTGATGGTTTTCTCAAGAATTTGCTTTATCTGCCTATTTGAAACCTCAACCTAGCCACTAGTCTGGGGATGGTAGGGTGTGGCCAACTTGTGAATGACACCATATTTCCTCATGAGGGCCTCAAAAGGCCGGTTTCAAAAATACTTGCCTCAATCACTAATGATAGCACAGGGAGTACCTAAATGGGAGAAGATGTTCTCCTTCAAAAATTTCACAACCACTTTGTGGTCATTGGTCGTACAAGCAATAGCCTCAATCCACTTAGACACATAGTCCACAGTAAGTAATATGTACAGGTTACCAAAAGAGTTAGGGAAAGGTCCCATGAAATCAATACCCCATACATCAAACACCTCAACCACCAGAATTGGGTTGAGGGGCATCATATTCCTCCTAGAAAGACATCCTAAAGATTGGCATGAAGAACACGCCTTGCAATAAGTAAAAGCATCTTTAAACAGACTAGGCCAATAAAATCCACATTGTAAAACCTTGGCCGTAGTCTTATTAGGCCCAAAGTGGCCTCCACAAGCCTGATCATGGCAAAAAGATACGACAGATTGCTGCTCATGATCAGGAACACATCTCCAAATTACTTGATCCGGACAAGTCTTAAAAAGATAAGGATCGTCTCAAAAGAAATATTTAACCTGTGAAAAGAAACGATTCTTATCTTGGGTGGACCAATGTGCAGGTGTCACACCCGTTACCAGATAATTGACAATACCAGCAAACCATGGTTCACTAGACACTGTCATCAGATACTCATCAGGAAAGTTCTCGTTGACTGGAGAATCAACAGTCAAAGAATTAGGCAGCTAGGATAGATAGTCTGCAACCAAATTTTCACACCATTTCTTATCCCTAATTTCAAGATCAAATTCTTACAACAAAAGGACCCACCTAATGAAGCAAGCCTTGGCATCTTTCTTCTACACAAGATATTTGATAGCTGCATGGTCAGTGTAAACAATAACATGTGATCCAACCAAGTAGGGCCTAAATTTCTCTAAAGCAAACACAACAGCCAAAAATTCTTTCTCAGTGGTTGTATAATTAAGCTATGCATCATCAAGAGTCCTACTAGCATAATAAATCACATGGGGCAAGTTGCTGACTCGTTGCCCAGGAACAGCCCCTATAGCAAAATCAGAGGCATCACACATAAGCTCAAATGGCACTGTCCGTTTTGGAGCTTACATAATGGGGGCTGAGGTCAATGCTCTTTTCAATTGCTCAAAACTCTTATGACACTCAGGAGAAAAATCAAATGGGCAATCCTTTGCTAAAAGGGAAGTGAGAGGTCTAGCTATCTGGCTAAAATTCTTGATGAATCTTCTGTAAAAACCTGTATGGCCAAGAAAAGATCTAATGTCCTTCACACTCTTGGGTGGTGGTAAATTGGCAATGAGGTCCACCTTAGATCTATCAACCTTAATCCCCTCGTTGGATGCAATGTGACCAAGAACTATGCCTTGCTTCATCATGAAGTGGCACTTCTCCCAATTCAAGACCAAGTTCTTTTAGTTAATGCACACTCTCCACCCCGTTTGGATACGGGTTGGAATCAACTCATTATTGGCATTCTCAACTACAGTAACTACTCCTTTCTTAGGCACAACCTGCACAGGACTCACCCATTGGCTATCAGAAATAGGATAAATGATGCCATGATCCAAGTACTTTAGGATCTCTTTCTTAATTGCCTCTTTCATCACAAGATTAGCCCTCCTTTGGGGTTCCGTAGAAGGTTTGGAACTCTCCATCAGATGGATATGATGTTGAATAATGGAGGGTCTAATACCTTTAATATCAAACATGGTCCAACCTATGGCTTCCTTATGGTCCTTTAGAAGCTTAATCAACTCTTTTTCCTAAATAGAAATCAAATCAGAAGCAATAATAACAGGAAGAGTGTGATCTTGCCTTAGGAAGGCATACTTGAGGTTGGAGGCCAATGCCTTCAACTCTAATATGGGGGGCTCAATAATAGAGGGTTTGGGAATGGAGGTGGATAGGGGTCCAAGGGGCTCCAAATGTGGTTGGATGCTCCAGACCTCAGATAAGGGGGTATCATCAACACCCTCCAATTCCTGCATACTTTCTTGAAATCCCGAATCAAAATCAATCTCAAAGAACGTATCAATATCATCGGGAAATCCTTGAAGCATATGCACCTCTTCATCCATATCAGGCTGCTTGCCCAACCTAAACACATTGAAGTCAATAGAAGTATTGCCAAAAGATAATTTCATGAGACCATTCCTGCAATTGATTAAAGCATTACTGGTAGCTAGGAATGGCCTACCCAAGATGATAGGGATTTGGTCCTTGAAGTTGGCAGTAGGCTGGGTATCTAAAACAATAAATCCACAGGAAAAATAAATTCCCCAACCTTCAACAGGACATCCTCAATCATTCCCTTAGGAACTTTAATCGACTGATCTACAAGTTGAAGAGTAATTTTGGTCGGTTTCAGTTCTCCCAATCCCAGTTATTGGTAGACATGAAAGGGTAAGAGGTTCACACTTGCACCAAGGTCCAATAAGGCATGATCAATAGTGGTATTGCCTATAGTGCAAGAGATGGTGGGGCTTCCAGGATCCTTATGCTTGGTTGCTACTGGCTGTGAGATGAGAGAACTACTGTTAGCAGCTAAGAATGCCTTTTTGGGTACATTGGTGGTCCGCTTTTGGGTGCATAAGTCTTTGAGAACTTTAGCATAAGCGGGGATCTGGGCAATAGCATCCAACAAGGGGATATTCACCTAAACCTGTTTAAAAACATCCAAAATTTTCTCCACAGAAGGAGACTTCTTGCTAACCAACCTATTTGGGAAAGGGGCAGGTGGGGTATAAACTCTTTCAGGGGTGGTCTCTTTTACTTTCTCAACAGAATCATCTTTGGTTTCTTTAACCAAATCATCTGGGATCTCTTCAGGTTCATCAGACGAACCAGGAACAGTAGGCACTTCAATAGCCTCTTCAGAAGGGGGAGAGTCAATAGGAGGATGAGATGGTAAAGACTAGGGTATACTAGCCTGTTGATATTCACGGCCACTCCTTAAAACATAGACAACATTAACCTGGTTGGAGGACCCTTGAAGCTATTGGCCTTATACCAGGTTGAGTGGAGGAGCTTGGGTACCTTTCTGAATATGAACTTGATGCCTAGGATTTGGCTCAGGTTGACTAGGTAACTTCCATATTTCTCTCTCATACAAAATTATGATAAGTTGGATGAGTTGCTTGTCCATAAGGGTGATTCTTTTCTCAATCTCACCTATTCTTGGTGCCTCTCCTGTATTGGTAAACCCTGGGGGTTGCTGATAAGGTGCAAGGAGAGAAGGCCTAGTAGAGTTTATAGAAGGTCCTAGATGAGGACGAGGGGGAAAGGGGTTAGGAGACATTCCTTGGCTTTGTGGTACATAGTTGGGCCTTTGGACACCAAGCTGGCCTTGATGGTTAAAGCTGGATGGGCCTACTTGGTTCCCTTGATTTCAAGAGAAATTGGGGTGATTTCTCCATCCTGGATTGTAAGTATTGCTATATGGGTTATTTCGGTAGAGACCACTTACATTCTCAGTGCTGGAATTTCCCACCAAGGTATTGGGGGCATTCCTCCAAAATATGTCCAGGTGTTTGGCACCAACTGCATATTGTCACCTGGTTGACCTTGTTAACCGGTATAGACTCTGTAAGAACTATGGACTCCAACCATTTTATGAGGCTGTCAAGTTTGGCCTCTTTTATTGTCATACCCTCAATAAGATATCCTTTAGTGGTTCTTTCAACCTCTTGGGAGGATTCCCACCCCCTAGTCTTATCAGTCAAGTTGGTTAAGAATGTCCATGCATCATTTTCCTCAGAAAAAGAAGTAAAGCCTGCTGGACACATGGACTCTACAAGTTGCTTGGTCTGATAATCAATACCCTCATAAATAATTTGGTATAGCTGCCACAAGTCAAAACCATGGTGAGGGCATTCTAAGAGGAGGTCCTTGAATCTTTCCATGAATTTAGAAAAGGACTCATGTGGTTTCTGCCTGAACTTGAGGATGTCACTCTTAAGCTTATTGGTCTTGTGAAAAGGGAAGAATTTTCTCAAAAAGATAATGGTGAACTCATCCCATGTATTAATGGAATTTATAGGCAGTCCATAGAGCCACTTCTTGGCCTAGTCTTTCAGGGCAAAGGGTATAAACCTAAGCCTAACTGCATCATCAGTCAAATTCTGGACCTTAATTAGAACACAAACCTCCTTAAATTCCATAAGGAAGAGATATGCATCTTCATTGGCCATCCCATGGAAGTGGGGTAGCATGCTACTGAACATGGTCTTGAGTTCATAATTGTTTCCTGTAATAGGTGGTAAGTTGATGCAAGAAGGTTGTGCAGCCCTAGTAGGGTAAAATCTATCCTTAAGAGTCTTGGGTTGTTGGTCACCCATGGTCAAAGGTGGGGTTAAGGGTAGTGGAGAAGGTGGTATTCTAATAAGGCGATTAGATGAATCACGAGTCCACACCATAGCCACCTAAACAGGTATGAGGTCTCCTTTAGAAAAATTTAAGAAAAATAAAAGACTTAAGAAAAAAGTACTAAAAACAAGAGGGAGCCCAAGGTAGATAGTGCATCTATCCCTCAAAAATCGAAACAATGGTTCCAAAGCTATAAGGATGCCATATAGGTTGACAGCAAGGGAACCCGTATAGTCTTCTATAGCCACCTACGGGTGACTCCAAATGGATTCTAATGTAGGGTAGAGGACTACTATACATTTTTGTCTCCAAAATCTCTCACTATGTCGCTTTCCTGTTATCAAGAGTGGTCACCTCCAAAGATAAGTCACATGTCAAACCACCCAACCAAGTCAAGATGTAGCATCATAGGTAACTTAATCCTATGAGGGACACCAAAAGATGGAGGGTTGGGGCATATGAAGGACTTTAGATTGGGCGTACACTATTTGAAACAGAAGAGAAACAAGAAGAGATTTTCAAAAACTTTTTTTTTTTTTTTCAAAATAAAAGAAGAGAAAGAGAGTAAACTAAAGCACTTCGAACTACTTAAAAATCAGAAAAATAAAGTGGTCAATAATCTTCCTGGCAACGGCACCAAAAACTTGTTTGAGTTAAAATAATACTGCAAGCGTATGGGTCAATCGTAGCTACGGGCCGAACACGAGGAGATATACGCCACTCTATTTAACTAACTTAAAAGTAATGCAAAGTGAACCAAATTAAAGTGTTAAATTAAACTAATGAAAACTAATGCAACCTACTCATTAGCATCTAATAAAATTAAGGGATTAAATTGACGTCCTAACACATGAGCATCTAACCTATCAAACTAACGCAAATTGAAAGGAATAAAAATGCAGCCACACATAATAACCACATAAAAAGGAATAAGGGAATAAAAGTGCATCCACAAACCATAACCATATATAAAAAAAAATAAAAGAAATAGAGGGAGAAGAAGAAGAAGAAGATAGAGAGAGATAGAGGAGAGGGAGAATGAGATTAAGGGTTTAGATAATGAAAACCTGGATGTGCTTGAACCGGACTGAAATTGCTTCCTCTTCTAAATCTCCAAGTCTTATCATCAACTTAGAAACTTAGACTAGAATTATTACAATCATATTGAAGACATAAAATTAAAGCATGAATCAAAAGCATCACAACCATGAAATTGAAAACATGAAATCAAACTAGAACTTAGAAAGCCAAAAACTAGAAGAAGAGAAGAAGAAATTTCACTAAGTGAATGAGCAAAATTTACAAGAGAGGTAGGGGGTATTTATAGGGGAAAAGGGAGAAGAGAGAAGAGGGAAGTGTAGGAGAAATATTCCCTAAGAAAAGAGAATATTCTCTTCTCCTTCCTCCTTTACATTGCCTTGAATCCCAAGAAAACAGAAAAAAAAATAGAAAGAGGGAGAGAAAAGAATATTGTTTACAAAAACCTTCTATTTCTAGAAAAGTAAATTTCTAATTCTAACTTGTGCTTCCTTTTCTTTGTAGATATCTTCTCCAAGCAATAAAATCAAAGCATCTTTGATTTTTCAACCTTCCATAGATGAGAAAATATCTTTCAAAATAAATCTATCCCAAGTAAAATTCCAGGAATGCCCTTAAAAAGTTGGAGGAGAGAGAGAGAGTGATGACTAGGATTCCACTCAACCAAATAACAAAATCCCCAATGTGTCCTCTAAAAATCATGGGGCATTAAATGCAGCCCATAAAAATCGTGGACACCTTGTAGGCCTTCAAAATTAATGGAATCTAATGGTAATGTGGGTCCCTCCATGTGGGTAGCAGTCCCTCTCTCTCTTCAAGAATGCAAAATTATGGAAATGGCCCTGTACTTGTAGTAGATCTCCACCATTGCTTAGAAATATCTTCTATAATATCAAAAATGTCCTTGGGCAATGGTAGACTGACTATGGGCTTGCACTACAGCTCCTTTCTGACCCATTATCCTTTCTTAGGCTGAAAAGAATAATCAACTGTACGGTGGGCTAGACGAATGCGTCCTTGTGTTCCGCCACATCCAACTTGCTCTAAATTTAGTCCTCTTTACAGCTATGGAAGGAAAAATGACAACTTTATGTGTAACTTGGGACATGCATCTCCCGATAGTCCAAAATAGCCCAAAACCTGAAAAACACAAGAAAGCACCAAAGTAACTCTGTCCAATGTGGTAAAATGTATGCTTTATGCCCTAAGATTTCACACATAAATGTGCTCCTCAGATGGCTTCAATAATCTCTTGAAAGTTTTCATCAAATGCCTGGGCTGCCTGGATTCTTCCCACCAAAGTTGACTGTACTAATAGGGCTGCCAAGGACAGGGTAACACCCTCAACCAGTAGCTCCAAGTCCATCTTCCTTGCTTCCTCAATGAGTCTCTCACTGACAGCCAGTGATGCCAGTGACAATGTCTAAGAGTTTCAGCTAAGTGCATCCTTTGCCTTACCCAGATGGTAATGGATAGTGCAATCATAGTCTTTCATCAGCTCCAACCATCGCCTCTGTCTCATGTTGAGCTCCTTCTGGGTGAAGAAGTACTTGAGGCGCTTGTGGTCACTGTAGATCTCGCTTCTTTTCCCTATAGAAATAGTGCCTCCAGATTTTCAAAGGGAGCACTACAGCCGCATGCTCCAAGTCATGAGTTGGTTAATTATTTTCATAGTCTTTCAGTTATCACGAAGCATAGGCCACTACTTTCCCATCCTGCATTAGTACGTAGCCAAGACCCATCTTCGATGCGTCACTATAGACCACCATACCTCTAGTACCATTAGGAATGATGAGTACTGGAGCGGAAAGTAACCTCTGCTTCAACTCCTGGAAGCTCTTTTCACAATCACTGGACCACTAAAACTTCACTCCCTTTCGGGTTAGTCGAGTCATGGGGGCTGATAATCTCAAGAAGTTCTCGATGAATCTTCTGTAATAACCGGCTAGGCCCAGAAAACTACGAATGTTCGCTACACTCTTGGATGTCTCCCTATCAACCACCAACTTCACCTTGTCGGGGTCTACTTCAATACCCCTAGTGGAAACCAGATGCCACTTGCTGCAACCAGAATTCGTATTTACTGAACTTGGCGTACAGTTGCTTCTCTCTCAATCTCTGTAGTACCAAGCGGAGATGGTTAGCGTGTTCCTCTTCACTCTTAGAGTAAACCAAGATGTCATCAATGAACATGATGACATACTTATCTAGGACATCGTGAAACACCCGGTTCATTAACTCCATAAAAGCTGCCAGGGTGTCGGTTAATCTGAAGGACATGACCAGGAATTCGTAATGACCATAGTGAGATCTGAACAATGTCTTACTTATGTCACTACCCCTGATCTTCAACTGATGATATCCTGACCAGAGGTCGATCTTTGAAAATACCCTTATACTTTGTAGTTGATCAAACAAGTCATCAATTCTTGGTAAGAGGTATCAATTCTTGATCGTCAACTTGTTAAGTTCACAGTAGTCGATGCACATCCACATACTACTCTCCTTTCTTTACGAACAACACCGGTGCTCCCCACGGGGACACACTGGGTCTGATAAACCCTTCTTCAACAGGTCTTGAAGTTAAGCTTGCAGTTCTTTCAACTCAGATGGTGCCATTCTGTAGGGAGCTTTAGACACTGGGGCTGCACCCAGCACCAAATCAATAATGAACTCTATCTCTCGGTCCAGAGGTAGCCGTGTGAGGTCTTCCAGAAAGACATCCGGAAATTCTTTCACCATACTGATCTCCTCCAATGGTTTAACCCTTGCCTCAATGTCTATCACTGATGCTATGTAGCATTGCCATCCCTCATTTATTAGCTTCTATACTTATAATGCGGAGACAATCAACTTCTTAGGTCTCTTGTGTTCATCACCCTTGAATCCAAACCTTACATTCTTCTTGTTTTGGCTCCTATTAATTGGACTGTAAATTATGATCATGATTCATGACTCAATTGATATTTGGAAGTTCTCACTTACTAGTGGGTTTCCTTTCTTTCCCTTAAATTAGGGTAAACTTTGGTGCTTATACTATTGAAGTATGAATACGAACAAGATATTAGGTTCAGTTCCATTTGGGTACAGATATACTGGCCTTGAATGGCGCTCTTGATTTGATTTGAGATAAATTACATTAGGGTGACAGTTATTGGTTCATGAGTGACCAGTATTGGCATTGGTGACTTACTTTTAACACAGTAAATTAATATTTTTTTTTGGTAAAACACAGTAAATTAATTAAGAATACTTCATGCTGTGTTCCCGAATCAATGAGTACTTGATGGGTCTTTAGCTCAAATTGGTAGAGCACTTGGAACATGAGCATGTTCCAAGGGGATGGTGGTTCGAATCCAACAAGGCCCAATTTTTATTCAACTGTTCATAGCATAGTCAGTTATGACACTAATCCACACAAGAACCCAATTTTAATGGCATTTTATAATTACTTTGGTAATGTTAAGCAAGGATGTTGGAGCAACATACAAGGGAGTTGGAGGACGTCCTTGATGCTGTCAAAAAACTTGACCTTAACAAGTGATGATGTCTAGGATGAGGGAATAGGATGTCACAATAGTATAACAACTTTTTAAATCTATATTTTATTCATGTGATGAATGACAATGACAACTGTTGGATAATAACTTTATTAACTCCCATTTTAATTCAAGTTTAAACATTAGTTGTATGCAAAATTCTTCATAATTGTTTCATTTTCTAGCCATAGAGTAGCCAATGTGATGATAGGATCTATCTGAACCAAACAATTTTTCATACAGATTCAATCTGAATCCAACTAACAGAATCAGGGAAACCAAACAGTTTTTCATATAAATCCAAATAGAATCCAACTGACAGACTCAGGGTAACCAAACAGTTTTTCAGGATGATTCAACTAACAGATTCAGGGTAACCAAACAATTAATCTGTTAGGACAATGGATCCATTGGTGCAACACCAATTGGTTCCTCACCAATATCAATGCAACCACCAATTGGTTCACCGAACCAAACACGCCCTAAGTGAATCCGTTCGTGCATCTGTTCGAACCCTGAGACATTCCCGAGAGGGACTAGAACCACGGACGGAATAACTAGATGAATCCATTCCTAGCTCCGTCCAAGCCAGTCAACAGCTTGTACAAAATGGATCTATGGACAGAA
The DNA here is from genome assembly GCF_018873765.1 of Telopea speciosissima. Lineage (NCBI taxonomy): Eukaryota > Viridiplantae > Streptophyta > Magnoliopsida > Proteales > Proteaceae > Telopea > Telopea speciosissima. The sequence continues at coordinate 33,859,054 of NC_057917.1, read as the reverse complement.
CCATGATGCTGGATCCATTCGTAGATCCGTCGAGTCTCTATCCAAGATTTTGAAGGATTTTCACCTCCAGCCTTCCATCCTTGAGGTTATATGGCTCCTAGGGTTAGAGAGGAGAGTCCCAAGTCTCTCTAAGGTTAATAGTACCTAATTCAACCATGGGCCTTAGAGGATCTAAGGAATTTGAAACCAGTTCTAGGGTTTCACCATTCCTAGGCTTAAGTCTTAAAGCTTGGAACAGCAGCTCAGGTTGCTAGGGTTATGGGTGGCATTAAGGAAGGGGTAGGACTCCATTTAGGAGGCCAACGGATAAAATTGGGTTCCACAAAGAAACCCTAAGCTGGAATCGATCCAAGAAGGGATTCCCCCATTCGAAATGGAAAGAGAGGGAAGAAGGGAAAGGCACTCACCTAACTTGATGAGCCAATGGATCAAGTCCACCTCCAGCCCTCCTCCAATCACTTCCTTCTTCTCCTTCAATGCTCTCCAAGCCTTCACGGTTTTGGTTGGTAGGAGAAATGAAAGAGCCAATAGAAGGTTGAGCTAAGTATTTATAGCAAGTGGCCCACTTAGGGCCTACTTGGTTTAGGGCACTTAGAATAAAACACATTTAAATGCATCTATAGGCTAGTGGGCCCACCAACATAGCACACACACAAGGAAACCATTGGTGGGGTCCACCTTATCTAGTGGCTCAAGTACAAATGCCCGGGGCACGGGGTGTGGGCCCCAAACAAGGAAAACACCCAAAAGTATTAAACAGCATGGACAAATCCATGGATGGAACTAGTCTTGTGAGTCCGTCTGTGACTCCGTCGCTGCTGTAAGGGCAGAAACATAAGAAAAGTTGTTGGACTTTGGCCCACACTTCAAGGCCATAGAGGGGAGGGTACACTAGCACACTTCAGGGCAGTAACTTACCCCTAGACCGTCACGACGTGTCCTTCGTGATCCCGAAGAGTTTCCCGACCGCGATGCTAAGCTCATCGCTGAGGGAGGTTCCCAAATGTGGAGACACGGGGAGAGCCTTCCGGTACTCTTCACTCTGGGGGCTCATGCTAGGAGGATAGTCAACGAAGTCACCATCGATAAATCTCCCCCACTCCCGATTGAGGAACCTCTCTTTGACGGGCAGGACCGTGAACTGGTCAATGATCTTGTAGCTGGGTTTGACCACCAGTGAGAACAGTTCTCCGACATACACGGCAGCAGTATCTACACGTTATAAGGAAGAGATTCATAAATAATTAGCAAACCTGGGTGCGAATATATCATTCCCCCTACCTTACAAGAAATTTCATCCCCGAAATTGGGCGTACCTTATAAGAATCCAAGGGAAGGATGCTTCACCCGCATCTCCACTTCAGCTTCCCACAACACTTCTTCCTCCAGGTGGTTGCACCACTTCACCTTTACGCAGTGAATAGGTCGATTGTGAAGATTCACCACCTTGCTGTCCAGAATCTTCTCGGGCTGTTCTTTATAAGACATATCCACTGCCAGCTCCGGTGGTTCTTAAGATAAGACATGGCTCGGGTCATGCACGTACTTTCGTAACATAGACACGTGGAAGACATCATGCACGCCGTCCAAAGAGGGTGGGAGTGCCAACTGGTAAGCCACTAGTCCGACCTTCGCAAGGATTTCGTAGGGCCCAATAAATTTTAAGCTTAGCTTGCCCTTCTTGCTGAATCGCATCACACCCTTGGTGGGCGACACCTTGAGAAACACCTTATCACCCATGGAGAACTCTAGATCTGTTCTTCTTAGGTCCGCATAGCCTTTCTGCCTAGACTAGGCAGCCTTGATCCGTTCACGGATCAAGTCCACCTTCTCATAAGTTGCTTGGATCAATTTGGGCCCAAGGATGCGTTGCTCACCTACCTCATCCCAGTATAACGGAGTCCGGCACTTCTTCCCATACTGAGTTTCAAATGGTGCCATACCGATGGTAGCTTGGTAACTATTGTTAGAGGAAAATTCGATAAGTGAGATGTGCTCCTCCCAGTTACCCTGCATGTCAATGGCACAAGCTCGGAGCATATCTTCCAATGTCTATATTATTCTTTCCGATTGCCCGTCTGTCTGCGGATGGAAGGCAGTGCTAAAACTCAACAAGGTACCCATAAGTTTCTGGAATCCACCCCAGAACTTGAATGCGAACCTGGGGCCCCGATCTGAGACGATGCTAACTAGAACTCCATGCAGATGAACCACGTTATCAATGTATAAGCGAGCTAGCTTATTGATCGTGTCGTTAACCGGTCAAAAATAAAACCCTAAATTAATCTAGCAAGTAGCAAGTAGCAAGTAAGGGGTCGATCTACGGGGAACTGGAAGGCTAAATTACTAAGATGATTAGATGAAAGTGATGAAAATTAAAATGCATTAAATCTGATTTTTAAACTAAGAACAAAAGAAACAAATCTAAGTTAACATGATATGCAAATACGTGAGAAGACTATCTTTCAATTCGGTTTCATGCTTCGGTTTATTATAACCACAGGCCTAATAATACCATAAAATGTAGGGTTCCTCCCAGGTATGGACTATCTTGACGAGTACTATCGTCCTTCGCTTATAGGGCTTGGCACGCTTAGTTCGTTCAGCTATAATCCATCATCGGTACAACCACAGAAGAACAAAATACCATTGCTTGAATGAAAAATAATGAATCACAGAAACAGAGTTTTCCAACTAAATACATCGATTAAAATCATTCAAACAGGGATGGGGTCTCAACATCAAGCAATCAAGAATGCAAACCAAAATTTTCAATAGCGAACACCATTAGTTCATCTACACCTAAAGATAGAGGGAACTTAGTCAATCATGGTACAAAGAGACAAAAGGAAGCAATGGTGACGACGATCTATGGAGATGAAGCTGCTGGAACGATGATCCTTCTCCCCTTGCAGAACCCAAGATCCAAAACAAAACAAAAAAGAAACAAAAGAAGAAAGATGAAAAATAAGAAGAAGAAGAGAAGAGGGCATGGCTGCCTGCTTCCATGGGATCCCTCTTCTAATCTGTCCGTGGGTTTTTATAGCTATTGTTTTTAAAAAAAAAATTTAATAATGAAAAAACCAAAAAGAGAATGTGAGAGATGGAAGAGAAGTAGAGATAGAGAATCTGTGAGAGATTTGGAAAGAAGAGATATAAGAGGAGAGAGAACGGAGTGGAATAGAATTAGGAAAAGTGGGACCCTGAGGGATTTAAGAGGGAGAGGGAGAGAGAGAGAGAGAGAGAGAGAGAGAATTGAAGTTGGAGAGATAGAACCGTAGTAGATGAGAGAGAGATATTAGGGAGGAGAGAGAGTTTAATCTAAATTATAAATTTGATCAAAATTCTTTTTTTGAGAATATCTCTCCATCCTGACCCCGGATGGACCCAACCCGAGAATTAAAGTTGCTCCAATTAATATTTCAGACGTATAAGCCCAATATCGGATATCTTCTGAAAATTTCTCAATTTTATGAAATTACGATTATGCCCTTGGGTCTTCAGTGAAACTTCTTCCCATCTCGCCCTTGATCACATGTGAGTCGGTCCATGGGTAGACTAGTGCCTAGATTGCATCGAATCCTTCCACTCAGCAGTTTTTATGTGCATGACCCTGTAACACCCTCTTTACATTTTTACCCCTGAGATCAAATTCGATGGAACTAGGTGGGGACCACCCCTTGAACCCGAAAATACAAGAGGTCTTCATTGGGCCGGGCTTGTGTAGCATTGAACTCCTCCAACTTGGTTTTCTCAAGTTAGGCTCCGAAAATGCACTTTTTCTCCAATTCTTCCCATATGCCAAAAATACCCCTGTACCCTGAAAATATAGAAAAATACCCGAATAGCTCCATTCTAAGCAGATAAAAATGTAGAATTAAATGGGATAATTTCACACATAAATGTGCTCATCAAATACCCCCACACTTAGATTTTACTAGTCCTCGAGCAAAAAGAAAATAAAGAAAACAAAAAAAAAAAAACCTAACTCACTGTCGTAGGAATCACGGTTGCACTTAGCATGTGCAACAAGCCTTTAAACCCCTAGGTTACCCCTAGTGGGCGTGTTTTGTCTCATGAGTGTTTGCAGGGAATATACACACAAAATTCATGATTGCAAGTTTAAATTTTGACAATGGGTAAGAGGCACACACCAAACCCGAAACTAAGATGTTCTTCTTAGGATCAAGAAGGCAAAGGTACCCCCACACTTAAGCTCTTAGTACCCAATATTGATTCTAGCAACAAGTACACATCTTAATTAGGGAATCTCCCCATATGTTCCAAACACCACCTTACTTAAGGTAAGACCACTCATGACGTCAAGGGCACTAAGGACTTTAGGCTTCGGAGCATTTTTTACCATACAATTGTACCAAGGCAATGACATTTCTTCTTTCCTTTTCTTCTTTTTTTTTTTTCACAATGAACTCCATTTGTTACTCCACTACTGTTCCTCAAATGACATTCAGGGTCACTACACAAGACACCCGAGCTACTTGGTAGCTTTGTTTCTTACATATATCCACAAGGATAGTGATGCTAGAGTTCTTTTTCAGAGGTTTCACCCCAAGGAGTGTTGATCAAGTCACCTTGCTTTCTGAGGTGAAATGCCCTGTCTAGCTCCAAGGAATTCAACTCTTACTTTTATGTTCTTTTTCAGTGGTTTCACCCCAAGGAGTGTCGATCAAGTCACCTCACTTCCTGAGGCGGAGTGCCCTGTCTAGCTCTAAAGAATTCAACCCTTACTTTTATTTATTTATTTATTTTTTTTTTTTTGTCATGCCAAAACTAAACTTGGTCTCAACTCCTAACCAAAAGCTCAAAGAAACACAAGACAGCCATGTGGTCTGTCCCTTTGACAAGATGGGGCTCATATTGTCTGAGTCAAAACCCACCTTAGGATACATACTAGCTACTGTCCTCTCAATAGGGTTTTCATTACTTCAGATTAGGGTTCCTAAGTCTCTCTCTCCTGCATTTTGCATCAAAGTAACAGAGAGACATGTAAAACAATAAAAATCTATCAATCGGTCTCACACCCCCCCCCTCACACTTAAAGTATGCAGTGTCCTCCATGCATGCAGAAGAATAAAAATAGGGATAAGGGAAGGAGTGTACCAGAAATTAGCAACATACGGCAGAATAGTGCATCCAGCAAGCAGTAGCAGCTACCTAAAAAAAAAAACAAACAAACATAAAAACAAAAGTACTAAAGAAAGAAAAAAAAATAGTGGGTTGCCTCCCATATAGCGCTAAGTTTAGAGTCTTCAGCCAGACTCAGACTGACTCATGGAGGGTCAAGGATCAAATCATACCAAGGAGTCGGTTTAGAAGAAGGTTGGGGAGATGTAACCAAAGGGGGAAGCGGCTCAAACCTAACTATCCGAGGTGGCCATTCTAAAAAGGGTGAGAAATCTAGCAAAGTATGCACCTCTTTAGTGTATGCCTCAGACTCATCTCCAAGCATTACATAGTGCTGCAAAGGGTCATTAATAAGCCTATGAGAAATGTGATCAGCCACAACTTCGTCTAATAAATCCAATGCAAAACACTCTTCTTCTCTAAAGGAACCTAAGGATGCATTGAAGATGTTGAGCCTAAGCTTCTTATTCCCAAAAGAGATGTCCATGGCACCCGATTTACAATTTATGCAAGCATTTATAGTAGCTAAGAAGGGGTGCCCTAAAATGATAGGGGGAAGCTTGGCTGTGTTGGCTGTATCCATATCCAGGACAAGGAAGTCCACAGGAAAGTATAATTCTTCCACCTTCACTAAAACATCTTCTAACAACCCACAAGGTGTTTTGATTGAACGATCAGCCAACTGAAGGATAACCTCAGTGGGTTTCAAATCTCCTAAACCAAATCTATCATAGACTGAACTAGGCAAAATATTCACACTAGCCCCTAAATCAAGTAGTGCCCTACTTATGGAGAGAACTCCAATGATGCATGAAATAAGAGGCGTACTTGGGTCCCAAAGCATAGGGGGTAGGTGCCTGGAAATTATTGAACTAATCTTTTTAGTTAAATGGACGGTCTTAGGGATTTGAGTTCTCAACTTACGCTTTTGAGTGCAGAGGTCTTTCAAAAACTTAGCGTAAGCAGGAACTTGCTTGATAGCATCCAAGAGGGGGAGATTGATGCAAACTTGTTGGAACAAGTTGATCATCTCTTGCATCTTTTCACCCTGTTTACCTTGAAGGGGGTAAGATGGTGTCTGAAGGATTTGGGGAAAAGGGACCTTTAGAATGTAAGAATCAGATGATGGTCCGTCCACAATAGGAATGTGCAGCCCCTTCCTCGGGAACTGATGAGTAGGTTTCATAGGTGGTGGTTCAGTAATGGAATCATGTGTGTCTACATCACCATCGGATTTCTCTCTGGTTGACTCAGCCTCTCCCTGACCTTGAGAACTAGTGTGCAGCATCCCATTAGTGGCTAAGGGTGCATTAGGTTTTTCCATCCTTTTGCCACTCCTCAGGACTGTGAATGACTGGACTTGCTCTTTCCCTAGACCCGTTTGACTATTTGGGTTACCTATTGACTGCCTTGGTAATTGGCCAGCCTCCCTCCTATTTATAGCATCGGCTAGCTGACCCAGTTGGATCTCTAGCTTATTAATGGACTGAGTATGAAAGTGAAGCAGCTATGTGTTCTGCTCGAGTCCACTTAATGCTTTTAGCACCTTTTCCTCAAAGGATTGATTCTGGTGGGGTTGAGGATAGGGTGGCTGTCCACCCCTATATGCATTGGTTTGAATATTAAATGGTGGCCTATATGGTGGGTTTGGAGGGTTATTAGGTACTGAGTTTCTCCATGAAAAGTTTGGGTGGTTTCGCCATCCCAGGTTATAAGTATTGGAAAAGGGATCATTACCCGGTGTAGGGAAACTTTGAGCCATTTGCACCTGCTCCTGAACAAACTCAGGGTATTGTGTAGCCGAAGGGCAATTAATCACATAGTGACTAGGGCTAGCACATAGGGCACAGGCTTCAGTCTGATTGGGTGGAGGAAAACTCATTGGGAAAGGGGACATAAGATACTGCCCTATAGACATCAAATAGTCTAATTTCTTGGGCAACATATTAACCTTAGTAGTCATATCTACAGTTAGGTTGATCTCATAGAGATCGCCCTTCTTTGGTTACCCTATGTGTGGAATCTCAGTCCAAAAGGCCGAAGCATGATGTTGGGAATTCTCACTAAGGTTTCAAAAAGATCCCATGTTTCAATCTCATTCTTGTGCATAAATGTTCCACCACAAGAGGAGTCTACCATCTGCCTGTATTGGTCATGGGGGCCATCATAAAAGCACTGGACTAACTGCCATTTTGGGACAGCGTGGTGGGGGCACTTCCTAAGTAATTCCTTGAGTCTCTCCCATGCTTCATGAAATTGTTCGCCCTCTAATTGGGAGAAACTAGTAAGGGCTCTTCTAAGGCTATTAGTCTGGCCAATGGGGAAGAATTTTTTTAGAAATTCCTGCTGCATTTCCGCCTATGTAGAAATCCTAACCGAATCAAGGGAATGAAGCCAATGTTTGGCTTTGTCCTTTAAGGAAAATGGGAACAGAAGCAACTTTAAGGCATCTGGAGAGAGGTTTTGGATTTTGACTATAGAGCATTCCTCTAAGAACTCATCAAGATGCTTGTAAGGCTCCTCATTAGCAAGTCCATAATAGGATGGTAACATCTGTATGATGCTGGACTTGATCTCATATTGAGTGGCCTCAATGGCAGGCAACTGAATACAAGATGCAGGGGTATAGGCAGTTGGAGTGAAGTGCTCACTTAGTGGCCTTCCTGGCTGATTTCCGTCACCCATGTTATTATTATTATCCTTATCCCTAGGTCTAGCCATAGATCGCTCTATTTCTAGGTCAATGGCAGTCAGGTTGGGGTGCAAAGAACGCCGACCATGCATAAAACAAACAACTAGTTGAACGTGCTAATTAAATAAAAATTAAAACTAGTAAATTAAAAAGTGATAACTAATAAAAAAAAAACTCAATAAAAATCAGAACTAAAAAGTAAAAAATTGACTAATTTAAAACTAACGAAAATATTTACCTGGTGTTGGTGGTTGCGCAATTCCACGTGCTGCCCCCGATGAACGGTTACACATATGATCTTATGGGGCTGGGAGAATTAAAATTAAACTTAAACACCCAATCTAATGCTGGAATAAAATAAAAAAAATTACATAAAATAACCCTAATTACATAAAGTCTAGGAATTAAAAGTAAACCAAACGGACAGCTTGTCCTACTCAATCTACTCGGCTTCCTGCACAGACAAAGAGAATGTTAGGTATACTAAAATTAACCTAATAAAGAGATTAAAAATAAAAATAAAAATTCTGGAATTATAAAATTAAAACTAAAACAAAGTAACACAAAACAACTCAATCAATCTTAGCAACTGTGCTTCGGTTCCCCTGCAACGGTGCCAAAATTTGATCATGTCGTTAACTGATCAAAAATAAAACCCCAAATTAATCTAGCAAGTAGCAAGTAAGAGGTCGATCTACGGGGAACTAGAAGGCTAAATTACTAAGATGATTAGATGAAAGTGATGAAAATTAAAATGCATTAAATCTTATTTTTAAACTAAGAACAAAAGAAACAAATCTAAGTTAACACGATATGCAAATACGGGAGAAGATTATCTTTAGGGTTCGAATCCCCAATGGGTTGCTATTCAATTCGGTTGCATGCTTCGGTTTATTATAACCACAGGCTTAATAGTACCACAGAATGTAGGGTTCCTCCTAGGTATGGACTATCTTGATGATTACTATCATCCTTCGCTTATAGGGCTTGGCACGCTTAGTTCGTTCAGCTATAATCCATCATCGGTACAACCACATAAGAACAAAATACCATTGTTTGAATGAAAAATAATGAATCACAGAAATAAAATTTTTCAACTAAATACATCGATTAAAATCATCCAAACAGGGATTGGGTCTCAACATGAAGCAATCAAGAATGCAAACCAGAATTTTCAATAGCAAACACCATTAGCTCATCTACACCTAAAGACAGAGGGAACTTAGCCAATCATGGTGTGAAGAGACAAAGGGCAGCAATGGTGACGACGATCTATGGAGATGAAGCTGCTAGAACGATGATCCTCCTCCCCTTACGGAACCCAAGATCCAAAAACAAAACAAAAAGGAAACAAAAGAAGAATGACGAAAAATATGAAGAAGAAGAGAAGAGGGCATGGCTGCCTGCTTCCATGGGATTCCTCTCCTAATCTATCCGTGGGTTTTTATAGCTATTGTTCTTAAAAAAAGAATTTAATAATAAAAAAAATAAAAAGAGAACGTGAGAGATGGAAGAGAAGTAGAGATAGAGAATCCATGAGAGATTTGGGTCTTCAGTGAAACTTCTTCCCATCTTGCCCTTGATCACATGTGAGTCAATCTATGGGTAGACTGGTGCCTAGATGGCATCGAATCCTTCAACTCAGCATCTTTTATGTGCATGACCCTGTAACACCCTCTTTACATTTTTACCCCTGAGATCAAATTCGATGGAACTAGGTGGGGACCACCGCTTGAACCCGAAAATACAAGAGGTCTTCATTGGGCCGGGCTTGTGTAGCATTGAACTCCTCCAACTTGGTTTTCTCAATTTAGGCACCGAAAATGCACTTTTTCTCCAATTCTTCCCATATGCCAAAAATACCCCTGTACCCTGAAAATATAGAAAAGTACCCAAATAGATCCCTTCTAAGAAGATAAAAATGCAGAATTAAATGGGATAATTTCACACATAAATGTGCTCATCACTTATCCATCGAATAGGTGACCTTAATGCGGATGAAATGAACTGTCTTCGTCAACCTATCCATAATGACCCATAGGGCATCAATACCCCTGGGTGTACGGGGCAGCCCAGTGACGAAGTCCATGGTAACATGTTTCCACTTCCATTCTAGCACGGGCAGTGACTGTAAAAGGCCATGGGACTGCTATCTATCTGCCTTCACTTACTGACAAGTGAGATACCTAGCCACAAACTCAGCTACATCCCACTTCATTCCACTCCACCAGTAGTGTCCCTTCAAGTCTCTGTACATCTTGGTACTACCTGGTTGGATCGAATAAAGAAAATCGTGGGCTTTTGACAACACTTCGTTCCTCAACTGATCATCCTTGGGAACACATAGCCGATCCCTGAACATGGGGACACCACTCTCAGTGTTATATCCGCACCCGGGTTTATAATTTATTTATGATTTCTTTCCCTTGTGACATGTAGATACTATTGCCGTGTACGCCAGAGAACTATTCTCACTTGTGGTCAAGCCTAGCTACAAGATCATTGACCAGTTTATGGGCCTATCCATTGTTTACAAGAAATAATAACCGCAAGCGTACGGATCAATCGTAGCTACGGGTCGAACTCAAGGAGATGTACGCCACTCTATTTTACTCACTTAAAAGCAATGCAAAGTGAATCAAATTAATTAAAGTGTTGAATTAAACTAACGATAATTAAACTAACGTATCCTAACTCACAAGCATCTAGCAAAATTACGTATCTAACGAATTGAATTGGCATCCTAACACACATCTATCTAACCTATCAATACTAACGCCGATTGGAAGGAAGAAATCGTAGCCACACACCACAACTACATAAAGAAAAAATAAAAGAAGAATAAGGCTAAGAGATTAAAGAGGTGAAACCCGAAGGTGCTTGAACCGAACTGAAATTGCTTGCTTCTACCACACTTGAAATGGCCCCACCAAATTTGAAATTAAAATAAAAATAATTAAATTAATCCTAACATAATGCATGAAGATAATAGTGAATAAAAAAAAATTTTAAAAGCATGATTGAATTAGGGAGGTAGAGAATGAGAATAAAATAAAAATAATGGAGAATTAAAATTCCTAATAGAATGGAGGGATTAGAAGAGATGACGATACTAATAAAATAAAAATAATAGAGGAAAGAGGTAGAGAATAAGAAGAAGAAAATAAAAACTAAGAACTTCAACCAATACTCCCTTCTACCAAAGTTGAAATTGCATGAATTAATTAGGCCTTGCATGAATGTAGTTGAAGAAGATTGAACACTTGAATAATCCTTGTATGGCTTCCTCTTCCAAATCCTCCAAGTCTTCACACAAACTTAGGAACTTAGACTAGAAAGCTTTAAAACTAAACTAGAATTAAGATATTATAACCATATTGGAGACATAAATTGAAAGTAAAGCTTGCATAAACCTATTACAACCATGAACTAAGCTCATAAAATCAAACTAGAACTAGAAAAGCACAAGTTAGAAGGAGAAAAAGAAGAAATTTTACTAAGCAATTGAACCAAACTTGCATTAAAATTGAACTAAAAACTGAACTAGAACTAACACTCTTACAACCCAAGAGTAAGGGGTATTTATAAGGGGAGAGGAGAGGAGAAGAGAGAAGAGGCAGGAGAAATATTCCCTTCTCCTTCCTTTACAAAAAACTTGAGCCCCAAGAAAAAAAAGAAAAAATAGAAAGAGGGAGAGCTACAAAGCTTAGCTACATAAACCTTCTATTTTTCAAAAAGTAGACTTGCTAATTTTGTTTTTGTGCTTCCTATTTTTTGTAGGAGTCTTCTCCAAGTAATATGATCAAGGCATCTTCAATGTTTGACTTTTTAACCTTCCAAGGACGAGAGAATCTTCTCCAAAAGAATCTATCCATAGTCAAATCCCTAAAGTACCCTTGAAAATTTGGAGAGAGAGAGTAATGACTAGGATTCCACTCAAGAATAAATAAAATACCCATTCTGTCCTTTAAAAAACATGGAGCATGGGGTGCTTATATAGGCCTCACTATTGCGTTCCTTGCAAAAAATCACCCAAAATAGATCCAAATTTCGTCCAATTTGGAATTCGAGAGCCCAAGATATCTCAAGTTGAAGTTGGATTGCTCCAGAGCCTTCCAAATGGAATCTTTTGGCTAACAGAAAAGATACTTTTGATAATTACAATATGGCCCCTCAAATCCAAACTTCCGCTTTACTTTGTCCTCAGATAATTATCATTAATTACAAATAAACCCCTGTCATAAAAATTGAAACAGTGGCATGCCATTTTCGCACATCATTACGGAAACGGCCGTAACTTCTTCGTTTCAACTCGGAATCAAGTGCCGTTTGAACCGTTGCGAAGCTGACTCTACGGGCTACACATCAATACTATTAACACCTCAAAATTATGCTAAGGGACCCACTGTACTCATATTCAAATTTGACTAATTGGCGTGATTCTTTCAGTGGTCAATCCAAACTTGATTTTCTTGACTCCTGGATGCTTCCGATTACTGCCAAACGCCACTAAACAGCTTAAAAATGGCTCCTTAGCATCATTTGCTCCATTTTCATAAGAATTCACCTAAAACCTGAAAACACAAACAAAAACCTCGAGTAGTTCCATTCCAAGTATAAAAATGCATGCTTTATGGCCCTAAGATTTCACACATAAATGTGCTCATTAGATTCCCCCATACTTAGACTTTGCTCATCCTCGAGTAAAGGAAAAGAAAAACTAACCTAAAATGCAGAAATTCTAACTCACTTTCGTAGGAATCACGGTTGCACTTAGCATATGCAATAAGCCTTTGAACCCCTAGGTTACCCCTAGCGGATGAGTTTTATCTCGTGGGTGTTTGCAGTGAATGTACACCCAAAATTCAATGAATAAAAAATATGCTGCAAATTTTAATCATGGCATAAGTAGGATAGTTCACATAATCCCAAAAAGTGCTCAACTAAAGATCAAGGAGCCAAAGATTCCCCCACATTTGAATTTTATCACCCCACATCAATTCTAGTAACAAGCATGCATAAAGATTAAAGGATCTCCTCATATTTTCTGAACACTACTCACCTTCAGGTAAACCACTCATAGCATTGATGGAACCAAAGACTTAGGCTTTGAGCATTTTTTACCATACTTTCTTTTCAGGCATTAAGGTAATAGCTTTTCTTTCACAATAGTAAACTCTATTTCTACTCCATTACTATTCCCTGGATGACATGGTGGAGCATACACCAGACACCCAAGTACTTGGTAGCTTCGCTTTTTGCATATATCCATAAAGACATTGAGACGTTGATGCAAGAGTTTTTTTTTAGCTTCCTTCCAAGGAATTTTGAACAAGTCACCCTGCTTCGTGAGGCAACAGTGCCCTGTCGAGTCCCAAGAAATTTCACTTTCCTTTCTTGTTTTTTTTTTTTTTTCTTCTTTTTGTTTTCATTCACTTTCATGCCTTGCCTTGCCACAAATAAATTGGTCTCAACTACTAGCCAAAAGATCAAAGGGTCCATGAAACATATAGAGGAATCAAGCCATCTAATGAAATAGTACTCATATTTTCCAACTCAATCCCTCTCACCGGATACATACCAATTACTGTCCTTGAAAAGGGATTTCTTATTATTTCGCATGCTAGGGCACCTAATTCCCTCTCTCTCTCGCTTCGCACTCAAAGAAACGTATGCACAACACTAAAACTACCGCCACAACTAAAATTCATCACTTAAGTTCACTTCACACACCCCCTCACACTTAATTCATGCACTGTCCTCAATGCATGCAGAAAATAAAGAATAAGGACAAGGGAGGGGATGAGGGGGCTTACCAGAGATAATCAACAAAGAGGATCATGAAGAGTCATGAGCTCTACAACAGGTACTAGGAGCATCAATAGAAATCTCAATCCATGGCCGGTAAATGTAGAAAGAGCTTCAAAATTAGAAAATACTCGACCATGAATTTTAATAAAGCAAGAAATAACATGAAAGTTAAGCACAAATGAGAAATACCTAATAAGAAAATATGTCCACATGGGACAGTGGAAAATGAAGGCAGTGAAAAATAGTCCATGTAGACAAATCCTCCCATTCCCTCCCATGGTCAATGCAGAATACAGGTCATTATCGTAAAAACCAACTAAGAATGGATCGCAATAAGCATCAAAAGGATCATGAATATCAGTAACCTCATCAAGATAATCTTAAAAAATAGGAGGTTTACTCAAATCAATTCTAGCAATAAAATTATCCGCCCTTTTCATAACTTGGTTTGTCAAATAAGGATCACGATAATATGCTTGGAGAGCATCATGACTAACATTGTCCTCCTCAATAAAATCATCAAACCTAAGAGGTTTGGACAAATCAACATGTAAGACAATTGAATCCTCAGTATGACAATCATCTAGGTTTTCCAAAGAGAGAGAGAGAGATCGAATTTCCTGGGTTTCTTTGCTATCATGAAAATCTGATTCTAAATTAGTAGAAACACTAGGTTCACTAAGATCAGGAATTTCAGGCAAAAGTTGGACTTCCCTAGGTGGCTCATCAAACTTTGCTTCACTAACATCTTCAGAAAACTCAATCTCAACAAATAAATCATCTTGTTGGGGTTGACTATCATTAACTTAAAACTGGGGTGGTGGAATTTCAACATCATTAAACTGGGGATGGGGCGGTTTATTCTGAACTGGAATCTGGTAACATGGACTAGGTTTAGGCTGACTAGGTATTTTATCCATTTCCTCCCCCTGTATCATGGTGATCAGTTGAGAGAGTTGTTGCTCCATGGTATTACTACTTTCTATGAATAGGGTCATGCTTTTCTCTAGTTTACTTATTCTTGTTGCTTCTCCTGTATTGGTAAACCCTGGGGGTTACTGATAAGGTGCAAGGAGAGGTGGCTCATTGAGATTCAATGGAGGGTTGGGCATTGGAGGACCAAACTGACCATGGTATTAGAAATTGGGTGGTCCAGCTTGGTATTCCATTGATCCCATGAGAAATTGGGATGATCACTCCACCCCTGATTGTAAGTACCAAAAGAATTATATTGAAATAGAGGACTCACATTCTCAGCACCATAGCTACCTGTTTGAGTTTAAAAACTTATACCGCAAGTGTACGGGTCAATCGTAGCTATGGGTCGAACACGAGGAGATATACGCCACTCTATTTAATTAACTTAAAAGTAATGCAAAGTGAACCAAATTAAAGTGTTAAATTAAACTAATGAAACTAATGAAAATTAATGCATCCTAACTCATAAGCATCTAAAAAAATTAAGGGATTAAGTTGGTGTCCTAACACATGAGCATCTAACCTATCAAACTAACGTAAATTAGAAGGAATAACAAAAACGCAGCCACACTTCATAATCGCATAAAAATAAATAAGAGAATAAAAGTGCATCCACATACCACAATCATATAAAAAAAATAAAAGAAATAGAGGGATAAGAAGAAGAAGATAGAGACAGATAGAGGAGAGGGAGAATGAGATTGAGAGTTTAGATAGTAAAACATGGATGTGCTTGCATGAATGTAACTGAAAAGCTTGAATACTTCATAAACTTACCTTGGCCTCCTCTTCTAAATCTTCAAGTCTTGTCATCAACTTAAGAACTTAGACTAGAAGGCTTAAAACCTAAAATAGAATTAAGAAATTACAACCCAATTGAAGACTTAAATTGAAATTAAAGCATAAACTAAACCTATTACAACCATTACATGAAAATCAAAAAGCAAACTAGAACTTAGAAAAGCCAAAAATCACAACTTAGAAGGAGAAGAAGAAAAGAAATTTTACTAAGTGAATGAACTAAAAATTACCCTAAAAAACTGAATTAAAATTGAACTAGAAACTAACTAAAAACTGAACTAAAAAAACTAACTTGTTACAACCCAAAGGGCAAGGAGTATTTATAGGGGGAAGAGAGGAGAAGAGAGAAGAGGGAAGTGTAGGAAAAATATTCCCTAAGAAAAGAGAATATTCTCTTCTCCTTCCTCTTTACAATGCCTTGAATCTTAAGAAAAAAGAAAAAAATAGAAAAAAGTAGAAGAGAAGATTGTTTACATAGACCTTCTATTTCTAGAAAAGTAAACTTCCAATTCTAACAAGTGCTTCCTTTTCTTTGTAGATATCTTCTCCAAGCAATAAAATCAAAGATGCTTTGATTTTTCAACTTTCCATAGATGAGAAAATATAAATCTATCCCAAGTAGAATTTCAGAAGTGCCCTTGAGAAGTTGGAGGAGAGAGAAAGGGTGATGACTAGGAATCCTTCAAGAATAAATAAAATATTCATTCTGTCCTTCAAAAAACGTGGAGCATGGGGTGCTTGTATAGGCCTCACCATTGTGTTCTTTGCGAAAAATCACCCAAAATAGACCCAAATTTTGGCCAATTTGGAGTTCGGGAGCCCAAGATATCTCAAGTTGAAGTTGGACTGTCCAGAGCCCTCCAAAAGGAATCTTTCGGGTATAGGAAATATAACTTCTGGTTATTGCGTTAAGGCTCCTGGAATCTGAACTTCCGATTTACTTTGTCCCCGGCCGACTGTCAATAATTATAAATAAACCCCTGTAGACCATTTTCGCTCTTCGTTACGAAAACGACCGTAACTTCTTCGTTTCAACTCGGAATCAAGTGCCGCTTGAACCGTGGCGAAGCTGACTTGATGGGCTACGTATCCAAGCCATTAACACCTCTAAACAGCTTAAAAACATTTTCTTAGCATCATCTCCTCCATTTTCACAAGAATTCACCTAAAACCTAAAAGGCACAAAAAAGCACCGAGTAACTCTGTCCAATGTGGTAAAATGTATGCTTTATGCCATAAGATTTCACACATAAATGTGCTCATCAGATTCTCCCACACTTGAACATTACTTGTCCTCAAGTAAAGCAAAAACAAAAACTAACCTAGAATGCAGAAAATCCTAACTCACTTTCGTAGGAATCACGGTTACACTTAGCATGTGCAACAAGTCTTTAAACCCCTGGGTAACCCCTAGTGGACGAGTTGTGTCTCGTGGGTGTTTGCAGTGAATATACACCCAAAATTCAATTATAAATAAATGCTGTAAATTTTAATCATGGCATAAGTAAGACAGTACACATAATCCCAAAAAGTGCTCAACTAAAGATCAAGGGGCCAAAGGTTTCCCCACACTTGAATTTTATCACCCCACATCAATTCAAGTAACAAGCATGCATCAAGGTCAAGGAATCTCCTCATATTTTATAAACACTACTCACCTTCAAGTAAATCACTGATAGCATCGATGGACCCAAAAACTTAGGCATTGAGTATTGTTGACCATACTTTCTTTTCAGGCATTCAGGCAAAAGCTTGTCTTTTTTTTTTTTTTCTTTCTTTTTCCACAAACTCTATTTCTACTCCACTACTGTTCTCTGAATGACATGGTGGAGCATACACCAGACACCCAAATACTTGGTAGCTTTGCTTTTTGCATATATCCATAAAGACATTGAGACATTGATGCAAGAGTTTTTTTTGAGTTTCCTTCCAAGGAATTTCGATCAAGTCACCCTGCTTCATGAGGCACAGTGCCTTGTCTAGTCCCAAGGAATTCCACTTTTCTTTTCTGTTCCTTGTTTTTTTTTTTTTTTCATTCACTTCCACTTTCATGCCTTGCCTTGCCACAAACAAATTGGTCTTAACTACTAGCCAAAAGATCAAAGGGTCCATAAAACACATAGAGGAATCTAGCCATCAAATACAATAATGCTCATATTTTCAAACTTAATCCCCATCACCGGATACAAACCAACTACCATCCTTGAAAAGGGGTTTTTTATTATTTCGCATGCTAGGATACCTAATTCCCTCTCTCTCTCGTTTTGCGATCAAAGAGACATATGCACAAAACCAAACTATTGCCATAATCAAAATTCACCAATTAAGCCCAACATCCCCCCCCACACTTAATTCATGCAGTGTCCTCAATGCATGCATAAAAGAAATAATAAGGACAAGGGAGGAGATGAAGGGGCTTACCAGATATAATAAAAAAACAGGGTCATGAAGAGTCATGAGCTCTACAAAAAGTACTAGGGGCAGCAACAGAAATCTCAATCCATGGTCAGTAAATGGAGAAATAGCTTCAGAACCAGAAAACACTCGACCATGAATTTTAGTAAAGCGAGAAATAATACGAAAGTTAAGCACAACTGAGAAATATCCAATAGAAAAATCTATCCTCATGGGATAGTGAAAAATGAAGGCAATAAAACTCAGGCCATAAATCCTTCCCTTCTCTCCCATTTGCAATGTAGAACACCTGTCATTCTTTGAAAAACCAACCAAAAAGGGATCACAATAAGCATAAAAAGGATTATGAATAACCTCATCTAAATAATCATCAAAATTGGAGGTTTACTCAAATCAATCTTAGCAATACAACTATCCGCATTTTGCATAACTTGGTTTGTCAAATAAGGATCATGGAAATATGCTTGAAAGGCATTATGACTAACATTGTCCTCTTCAATAAAATCATCAAACCTAGGAGGTTTGGACAAATCAACATATGAGACAATGGAATCCTCAAAATGACAATTATCTAAGTTTTCCAAAGAGAGAGGGGGAGATCGAATTTTCTGGGTTTCTATGTTATCATGAAAATCTGATTCTAAATCAATAAAAACACTAGGCTCACTAAAATCAGAAATTTCAAAAAAAAATTGGACTTCCCTAGGTAGCTCATCAAATCTTGCTTCACTAATATCCTGAAGAGACTCAATCTCAACAAATAAATCATCATAAAAAGCAGCTTGCTGGGAATGACTATCATTAACCTCAAACTGGGGTGGTGGACTTTCAATATCATTAAACTGGGGATGGGGCGGTTCAGGCTGACTAGGTAATGTACCGATTTCTTCCTCTTGCACCATGGTTATTAGTTGAGAGAGTTGCTTCTCCATGGTATTTTGGCTTGTTGTGAGAAGGTCTATGTATTTCTCAAGCTCATTCAGTCTGGCCTCCTCACCCATGTTTTGAAACTCAAGGGGTTGGTGATATGGTTCAAGGAGAGGTGGCCCATTGAGATTTAATGGAGGGTTGGGCATTGGAGGACCAAACTGACCATGATATTGGAAATTGGATGGTCCAGCTTGATTATTCCATTGATCCCACAAGAAATTGGGATGATCACTCCACCCCTGATTGTAAGTGCCAAAAGAATTATATTGAAATTGAGGACTCACATTCTCATCACCATAGTTACTCCCATAAAGATTAGGGCATCCTTCCATAACATGGATTGTCTGGGGAAGTGACCAATCAAAATTTTTTGAAAGCCCATAGTTGGGTTGGGGAGCAAAATTGTACTGGGGTGGTGCAAAATTGTTCTCTATCTCACTACTTTTGGCTTCCCTAACCTGTTTAAACATTTCCTCCAAAATCATGGTTGCCTTAGCATAGGTCCATCTTTCCCCCAAAGTCTTATATGGAAGTGTATCTCCCATTATTTTAAATTAACCACCTATCCCAAATTAAGGTCTCCCAAAAAAAAAAGTTTAAAGAAAAATAAAAGACTAGAAAAAAAAATACTAAAAATAAGAGGGAGCTCAAGGTAGATAGTGCATCTATCCCTTAGAAATTGAAACAATGGTTCCAAAGCTATAAGGTTGCCATATAGGTTGATAGCAAGGGAACCCGTATAGTCTTCACGAGCCACGTACGGGCGACTCTAAATGGATTTTGATGTAGGGTGGAGGACTACTATACGTTTATGTTTCCAACGCTCTCACTATGTTGCTTTCCTATTATCAAGAGTGATCACCTCCAAAGATAAGTCACATGCCAATCCAAAACCACCCAACAAATCAAGGGGCACCAAGATTGGCTGGGTTTGGGCATATAAAGGACTTTAGATTGGGCGCACACTACTTGAAACAGAAGAGAAACAAGAAGAGGTTTTCATGTGCTCAAAGGAACACTTCTAGGCTAAGTACCCAAATACAACATGGACTCAATTCACAGAGGCCTTTCTCGAGAATTACTTTCCAAGGAATTTTTGAGATAAGAAGGAAGTTGAGTTCATGAACCCTAGCCAGGGATCCAAGTCGGTCCTTAAATATCAACAGCCCTTTGAGGAGCATTTCTATTTTGCTCTGGAGCACATGAAGGCTGAGGGGGTCAAAGCGAGAAGGTTTGAGAGAGGGCCGAGAGCCAACTTGAATACATCTGTGGTGCTGCACAAGTACCCTACCTATGCAGAAGTGGTCCAAGATACTAAGGTGATTGAAGATCAACAAAGAGAGAACTACAGGGCCATACAAGCTGGCAAGAGGCCCATGCCATCTTATGACTCTAGGGGACCTAATAAGTTCCAAAAGAGAGGGGCCTACACGACTACAACTCCAATTCAGTCCCGTAAACCTGATGTAGCCCAGGGGCCTAAAGCTACATCGGCTGCTTATTATGGGACCCAGACTCTCATATGTTACAACTGCAAGGAGTCCGATCATATAGTCAAAGATTGCCCACATCCGTGATAGGTAGGTTCATGGCCAACGGTATCTTCTAAGGCACCCCAACCAAAGGCAGCTGTTCATTCACTTCTTCCTTCTCCAGCCAACAGAACCCATGGGCGAGTGTATTATGTTACTCACAAAGAAGCCCAGGCTGATCCTTGTGTCATTATAGGTATTGCACTCAACCACTTGAATGTAACTCTTTTATGTTGAGTTTATCATGTTTGGTTGTGTGTTCTCTACCTGCTTACGTGTTGTTTGACTTGGGAGCGTTGCACTCCTTTATATCTCCTTCGTTTGCTGAGAAACTACCAATTAGACTGGCAAGTATGGAGCAGAAGCTGACAGCCAGTACACCGATGGGAAGTAAGGTTGAGCTTAACCAAGTCTTCAATTCTTGTCCGGTATGAGTGAGACCACGGGCTGGAAGCTAGTTTGATAATCCTGGACATGAAGGACATCAACATAATTCTGGGAATGGATTGGTTGTCCATTCACAAAGCTAGCTTGATCTGCACAGAGAGGAAAGTGCTCTTCAAGCCAAAAGAGGGCAAGGAATTTATTTTCAAGGGCAACAAAAGCAAGAAGCCTAAGAAAACTATCGTCTTAGCTCTCCAAGTGCAGAAGTTGTTAGAAGAAGGTTGTCAGTCCGTGCTGGACACCGAAGAAAGGATTACACCTATGGAAGAGATAAGTGTGGTAAGAGACTTCCCTGACATCTTTCTAGAAGACCTCACACGGTTACCACCAGATTGAGAGACAGAGTTTATGATAGACCTAGTGCCTGGTGCTGCCCCAGTGTCTAAGGCTCCCTACAGAATGGCCCCTTCAAAATTGAAGGAACTTCAAGAGCAACTGAATGACCTGTTGAAGAAGGGCTTCATTAGGCCAAGTGTTTCCCCATGGGGTGCACCTATTTTGTTTGTAAAGAAGAAGGACGGTAGTATGCATATGTGCATTGATTACCATGAACTCAACAAGCTTATGATCAAGAACCGATACCTGCTGCCTAGGAATGATGATTTATTTAATCAGTTGCAAGGCGTAAGGGTATTCTCAAAGATTGACCTTGGTTTGGGGTACCATCAGTTGAAGATCAGTAGTGACATCAACAAGACAGCGTTCAGATCGCGATATGGTTACTACGAGTTCCTGGTTATATCCTTCGTACTGACCAATGCCCCAGCACCTTTTATAGAGTTAATGAACAAGGTGTTTCACGACGGGCTAGATAAATATGTTATCGTGTTTATTGATGACATTTTGGCCTACTCCAAGAGTGAAGAGGAGCAAGCTGACCACCTTCGCTTCGTGCTACAACACTTGAGAGAAAAGCAAGTGTGAGTTATGGTTACAACAAGTGACATTTCTGGGTCACCTGGTATTTGCCAAGGGTATTAAAGTTGACCCCAGCAAGGTGAAGTCCATAATTGACTAGGAGACACCCAAGAGTGTAGTAGATATTCGTAGCTTCCTCGGTCTAGCCGGTTACTATAGGAGGTTTATTGAGAATTTTTCAAGGATTTCATCCCCTATGACTCGACTAACCTGGAAGGGAGTGAAGTTCAAGTGGTCCAATGACTGCGAGAAGAGCTTCTAGGAATTGAAGCAGTGTTTGGTTTTGGCTTCGGTACTCACCATTCCAAATGGTACTGGAGGGATGGTAGTTTATAGTGATGCTTCAAAGATGGGCCTCGGCTGTGTTCTGATGCAGGATGGAAAAGTGGTAGCCTATGCTTCTCCTCAATTGAAGGATTATAAGAAGAATTACCCAACTCATGACCTGGAGTTGGCAGCTGAGGTCTTTGCTCTGAAAATCTGGAGACACTACTTGTATAGAGAGAAGAGTGAGATCTACAGCGACTATAAAAGCCTTAAGTACTTCTTCACCCAGAAGGAACTTAACATGAGGCAGAGGCGATGGTTGGAGCTCATGAAGGACTATGATTGCACCATCCACTGCCATCCTGGTAAGGCAAACATTGTGGCGGATGCTCTTAGTCAAAAGTCTCAAACCTTATCCATCGTGTCCTTAGCTGTCAGTAAGGAACTCATTGAGGAGGCTAGAAGGATGGATCTGGAGTTACTGGTAGAGGGTGTTACCCTATCTCTAGCAGCCCTATCGATGCAATCAACTTTAGTGGAAAGGACTCAATCCGCCCAGGCTTCCGATGAACGTTATTAGGAGATCATAGAAGCTATCCAGGGTGATACATAGCGAGATCTGGATTTCACACTGACTGAGCATGGAGTCCTCATGTTCAGGGATCGACTATGTGTTCCCAAGGATGATCAGCTGAGGAAGGAAGTGTTGTCAGAAGCCCACGATTTTCCTTATTCTATCCACCCAGGTAGTACCAAGATGTACAGAGACTTGAAGGGATACTACTGGTGGAGTGAAATGAAGAGGGATGTAGCTGAATTTGTGGCTAGGTGTCTCACTTGTCAATAAGTGAAGGCAGATAGACAGCGGCCCCATGGCCTTTTATAGTCCTTGCCCGTGCTAAAATGGAAGTGGGAACATGTTACCATGGACTTCATCATTAGGCTATACACCCAGGGGTGTTGATGCCCTGTGGGTCATTGTGGACAAGATGACAAAGATAACTCATTTCATCCCCATCAAGGTCACCTATTCGATGGATAAACTGGCTCGCTTATACATTGATAACGTGGTTTGCCTGCATGGAGTTTCTGTTAGCATCATCTTAGATCGGGACCCCAGGTTCACATCCAAGTTATGGGGCAGATTCCAGAAAGCTATGGGTACCTTGTTGAGTTTTAGCACTGCCTTCCATCCGTAGATGGACGGGTAGTCGGAAAGGATAGTAGAAACGTTGAAAGACATGCTCCGAGCCTATGCCATTGGTATGCAAGGTAACTGGGATCAGCACATCTCGCTTATCGAATTTGCCTACAACAATAGTTACCAAGCCACCATCGGCATGGCACCATTTGAAGCTCAATATGGGAAGAAGTGTCAGACGCTGTTGTACTAGGATGAGGTAGGTGAGCGATGCATCCTTGGGCCCAAATTGATCTAAGCAACCTGTGAGAAGGTGGACTTGATCCGTGAATGGATCAAGGCTGCCCAGTTCAGGCTGAAAGGCTATACGGACCAGAGACGAAAGGATCTAGAGTTCTCCCTCGGTGATAAGGTATTTCTCAAGGTGTCACCCACCAAGGGTGTGATGCAGTTCAGCAAGAAGGGCAATCTAAGCCCGAGATTCATTGGGCCCTATAAAATCCTTGCGAAGGTCGAACCAGTACCTTATCGGTTGGCACTCCTACCATCTTTGGACGGTGTGCAGGACATCTTCCACGTGTCCATATTATGAAAGTATGTGCATGACCCAAGGCATGTCTTATCTCAAGAACCACCAGAGCTGGCAGCGGATATTTCTTATAAGGAATAGCCCGAGAAGATTTTGGACAGCAACGTGGTGAATCTTCGCAATCGACCTATTCACTATGTGAAAGTAAAATGGTGCAACCACCCAGAGGAAGAAACGTCTTGGGAAGCCGAAATGGAGATGCGAGCGAAGTATCCTTCCCATGGATTCTTATAAGGTACGCCAAATTTCGAGGATGAAATTTCTTGTAAGGTGGGGGGATGTTATATCCGCACCTGGGTTTGCTATTTATTTATGATTTCTCTCCCTTGTGACATATACATACTACTGCCATGTACGCCGAAGAACTGTTCTCACTTGTAGTCAAGCCCAGCTACAAGATCATTGACCAGTTCACGGGCCTGCACGTCGAAGAGATGTTCCTCAATCGGCAGTGGGGGAGATTTGTCGATGGTGATTTCATCGACCATCCTCCTAGCACAAGCCATCGGAGTGAAGAGTATTGAAAGGCTTTCCCCATGTCACACCCCCATTCTGATGAAAGATATTTTACAATAAAGGGGGTGACTGGGACGACAGGTGTCATCCTAATACCACCAAGAACACAGATACAGTGTCCTGAGCCACAATCCATCTTATCAATTTATGATAACACCAGAGGACGTATCCAATTGAATAAATCATCCAATTACAGAGTTAGCGAAAGTGAAATTCATTTAAATCATGAAAGTATAGAGCATCGGTTCTCTAATAATAATACATAATACAGTTGCAATATCCGTAATCATCCATTTATCTCCGTATAATTACACATGAAGTTCATACATGAATGAAGATGAATACAAAAATAAATAATTAAATCATGCCACTAGGGCACCATTCTTGGGTGTACATCGACATTCAAGTCCTAGCTACCGATTTCACTTGATGCGCATCCATAGGTGCTCATCATGAGATTACCTGCATATCAACTAAAAGGGTTTGCGCAACTGGGTTAGCTCCATAAGCTAGTGAGAGAGCAAAGGGGAATGCATATACACACAAACATGCAATTTCAAACAATTCATGATGCATGTAAATGTTAGATTCATTTTCCACCTTGCACACAAATTCTAAGTTAAGTGTATGCTACTGTTATAACTCGGGAGACACTGTGGGTCATTTAACTTATCACCACAATAAAACATCAGTTATCATGAGGGAGCCTAAGCTGGTAGAAGCCATCAGACCACCCAATGGCAAACCCTGATAGCCATCACTACCCCTGATCTGGCCTCTCTCCCCCACAGGCAACAGGTGCTCAGACTATCTAACACATAAACCCCTCTTGGTAAGGGTTGTAGCATGAGGGAGCAAGAATCCTAGCCACAGATATACTACATGCAAGTCCTATCATCCCGAGAGGTATTTCGGGTGCATCAACATCCCATTCCATCTAGTACCTGGGTACCAGCATGGCACGGCGCATATAGATCAGGATGACAATTGATAAGTTTCATAATTACATCTGGAGTTCCGGTACCGGCATTCTCGGTACCGTGACCCGATATAATAGTGAGAACATTATCACCTCACATTCATAGCAGTTCACATTTGAGATAAATAATGCAATGCACAAGATGCTTATAATTTATATAATAGCATGATAATGATTTTTAAATATATATATCCAAGCACAAACAAGTCACCCAAAACCCACTCACCGAACTCGGGTGTCACCTGGCGTGCTTGACATGAATCTCACTGGTGCACCTTCTATCCATCGAGTTGGGTAGCCTAAGAATGCAAGACCAAACACAAAAAGATGTATAGTGGGGTCCAATATTATGCCTCCAAAATAAAAATTAAGTTTCAATCAAGACAGCACAAACGAACTCACAGATGGAAGCAAAGGGTGAGTCCATCCCTGACTCCAATTAGGCCAAAAGGTCAAAACACAAGGGATGAAACTTCCACCTAGATTCGTTCCTGCATCCGTTCAAACCCTAAGACATTCCCAAGAGGGAACGGAACCACAGACGGAGGAAACAGAGTAAATCCATTCCCGCATCCGTTCGATCCCTGAGACATTCCCGAGAGGGAACGAAACCACAAATGGAGGCAATAGAGTAAATCCGTTCTTGTATCCATTTGAGCTATTTTACTAGAATACACGGGACGGACTTACGGATGGAACCACGATGGTGACTCCGTTCATGCATCCGTCGGAATTCTTTTCCGAGATTTCTTAGGGTTTTCCCTCTAGGTTGGAACTTTAGGGTCATGGAGGGGTGTCCTAGGTCTCCCTAGGGTCACTAGAACCTAGGCTTACCTCATGGATCCAAGATCTCACGAGGATTTGGCTCCATTTGGTCCAAGGGTAGGTTTTGGTGGTTTTAAATCAACGTATCAGCAACAATGACTGTAAGGCAACTAATAGGAGCCTCCAATAGGGTTTGGTCATCACCATTAGAGCCCCATTTAAGGGTTGAGCTTCACCTTGTGTCACACCCCAAACCACCCCCTCGGAGGATTAGGTAGGTGACCCGAATTGCAGAACGGAAATCCGCCAAACCCCACGGATCTAGAAGCAGTTAATACATTCACGGTACCACATTCATAACATTACCATAGGTAAAATCAGAGTGTTGCAGATAATCTACAATTATAACCCAAGAAAAGAAAGCGTAGTAATACGGGAATGATTGTGATATATATATACATATGTTCTGAAACATTCCCCAGTATAACCCACAACTGAAAGGTAAGACTGACATATACATAAGCCAAAAGAAAAGTACATATATATAGATAGGGTGAGTTAACTAAACCCCAAAAAGGGAAGAAAATGCTACACTAGAAACAAAAACGGGGATAAACTCCTATCAAAACAAAAAGGAGTCCCTAAGACAAAAGCATCAGTAGCGCCCCTCACTAGTCTTCATCAATAACCATTGAAAACACTCACATCATTGATACAACCTCCGTTGGGGTTCACACCAATAGCATCATAATCACAAGGGCTCTCCTCCTTGTAATAAGCCACCATGCCACAGCGGCATCCACCTACAAAATCATCTAGGAGATAAACAAAACATATATAACAGAGTGTGAGCCCCACTAAGCTCGTGAGCAAAGCATATCATCATACATGCATATGCAACCACATTCCACATGATCCTACATGATATGCAAGTCCAGATTAATTATTAGCCACCTAACAAAACAACTAAGTCAGGTTAGTGCTACTACAATCCCTAATATATATATCCCTGGTGTGGGCTTGGTTACCCTTTCCCGCGATATACCCATTGAGTTGTCGGAGAGAACCAGTCGGCTCCAGCATATCCCTACCCAGGTCAGCCCGATCGGCCCTCTACATTAAACTTGTGAGGTAACTGACTTAATATCAAATCACCTTACCAGTGCACAAACTTTGTTTGGCATATAGCCATGATTCACCTTTCGGTGCTTCCCAAGCTTGTAGCCCGAGGCTTCCCGGCATATTTGCCCTGGGGCATCCCAGCTGTGCTGAGGCTTCCCGACGTAAACACCTGACTTTTCTGGTAGTCCTCACAGTTATCCAACACCTTAACCCCTGTTGGCAAGGGTGCGTAGCACGGGAGATGAAACCCTAGCCCCATGTCTATATGGCATCGTATGAGTCGGACAGTGTCAACCATATCCCATACTAAGGGCTACCACCGGCCTCATTTCCAAGCCGACTACGGCATCTAGTCTAACATTCACATTCACCATGATAAATTCAAGCAGTGTTGATCAACAGTCACACGATGTGTAATAATTGAGAAATTTTAATTAAATAAGTAACACAGCATCATAATTAAAGAATTTAAATTGCCAGCATAATTAATATTGTTACATGTACATATATGATAACATTTCACTCACCTGGGTCTGGTTCTATAAATTCAGTTATAGTTTCAGTTCCGACTACAGTTTGGTTGTAGGCCTCGAGCGCAGGATCAAACCCTAGATATAAATCAAAAATATGTCATTTAATATTTTAAGCTATTTTTTTGATGTCCTAGGGTTAATCTAGGCTCACTGGGTTGACTTGGTGTACAGTTGGTCATCACTTGGAAATCTCTGGGCCTTGCACTGGGCCTTAGGCCTATGTCCCGATGCATCATCCAGAGTTTGTGGTCTAGGGGTAGATTGGTCATTTATCACATTGATACATGTCCCTGGGTTATTCAAGCTTCACAGTACAATTCCCAACTTGGCAGTGCTGCTGGACCTTCACAGACAGGGTTTTCAAGTCCTGCGGGCCTACTTGGGTACCCAAGGCATTCATACATGTGGATAGATGGAGGGAGGGGCATTTTGGTCATTTTCCACCTCCCTATACTATTTTGTGGCCCATGGGTGAAGATCCCCAAGTCAGATCAGAATTGCAGTGAAATTTCATTCACTAAGCGATGTCTCTGGGTGATGTCTGCACCACCCAGTGCATCGCCCAGAGATTGTAAAACCAGAATCAGGCTGAGATTCCAAGGTTGCAGGCCATGGGCAGTGCATGGATCCTCTCCCCATGCATGTTAGGTCATCTTGGACCCCCAGGGGTATACTTTGCACTGGTCCTTATGGATTTACATCTGGGCCCACTACTTGGCTGCCAGGAGCTACCCAGACAGCCCAGTGAATAGTAACCCAGCATATCTTTGGTTGCAAATTAGGGTTTTGATTGCATGCAAGGCTGAATTCATGTGTAAAACAGCAATCTATGGCTGCTACAACCTAGGGTTAGGTTCCATGCAGCCAAGACACACAATCTGGGCCCCAGACTGCCTGTTCTTGGTGTAAAGGGCAGTGCAGCCTGGCACAGCCCAGGTTTCAGTCCCAGGTGTAAAAATAGATATGAAAATCACCATAAAATGCTTAGATTTTCCATGCATCATGCTTGCATGGCAGATCTGAGATGGTACATGGCAGGCCCCAGTTGTTCTGGGCTGCCAATGGCCAGAAATCCATCAAAAATGCAGAGAATCATGGAGGAAAATAGAGAACAGCAGCATAGCAGTATGAGGAATATGATGCTAATACCTTGCAGCAGGTCTAGTGACAGATTTAAGCCAAGGTGAGGTTCCCTCCTCCTTCTCCTTGTCTTTCCTTCTTCTTCTCGTTCTCTTTTCTCTCTTTTCTTTCTTCTCCTTCCCTCTACGGTTTCAACAGTGCTAAGAGCTCTAAATGGGCCTAAGGCACACCTATTTATGGCCCAGCCAATGACTAGGGTTTGTTTGGCTGATAAGGCCCCTTTTGAAAATGCATTTTTGACTGCATTCTCAGTCATTCTGGGCACTCAGGTAGGGTCCACAGTGATCCAAGGGTATGAGGTGGTCCCTCAGACTTTCCTCAACCTATGGAGGGTGCCCATGTCCAATATGGGTGGTCCCCACAGATCAAATCATGGAAAAATTGCATTTTCCCACTCTGGGTGACGTCTCTGGGTGATGTCTGCATCGCCCAGTGCATCACCCAGAGATTTCAGCAAGGCTGATTCTCTGTGGGCTTACACAGGGGTTTGACCCAGGGTCAGGGCCTTGCACCCACATGTCACTCAAAGTCTTTTACACCTATTTTCAAAGGTGGGTCCCACATTTATGGAGAGGAGAGAGAATACCTGGAGTCCAAGCAGTACATTATGCTGTGGGCCATGCAACTACAGGGATCAACTGTCCATCTTTTGATAGGTATGTAGGAAGACATCCCCAGGGTTTCTTCATCAAATTCAATCACTAGAGTGATACTCCACAGTGTGCTTGGATACCATGTTAGGGGTTCCTGTCCTTCAGTTAAGATTCCAGTCAGTCAGGGGCAGGGTTTGACATTTCTCTAGACCTTACAAAAATTTCATTCTCGAAATTTGCTTACCTTGTAACTCAAAGAGTTGGGGATATTTTTCTTTCATTTCTTCCTCACATTCCCAGGAAGCTTCTTCTATGGGATTGTTTTCTTATTGAACCTTTACGAAGGCAACTGTGCGGTTACGAAGATTATGCTCCTTTCTGTCCAATATCTCCGTAGGCTGTTCTTCGTAGGTCATGTCCACGTCCAACTGTTCAGGTTTAGTTGAGAGTACATGTGTTGGGTTGTTGATGTATTTCCTTAGGATTGACACATGGAAAACATCGTGGATGCCCAGCAAAGATGGTGGTAATGCCAGTTGGTATGCTACGGGTCCCACTTTGTTGAGAATTTCATATGAACCAATGAATCTTGGCTCAGTTTACCCTTCTTGTTGAAATGTAGCAACCCTTTTGTTGGGGACACTCAAAGGAATACTTTTTCTCTGACACAGAATTCAATGTCCTTCCTTCAATTATCTACATAACTCTTCTGCCTTGATTGGGCCGCCTTGATTTTCTCTCTAATGGCATCCACCTTGTCATAGGTTGTTTGTATCATCTCTGGCCCGAGATATCTCCGTTCACCAACTTCATCCCAGTATAACAGGGTTTGGCACCTCCGACCATAGAGAGCTTCAAATGGTGCCATGCAAATGGTGGAGTGGTGACTATTATTGTATGCAAATTCCACCAAGGGTATGTGGGCATCCCAACTATCACTCATTTCTAAGACACAGGCTCTGAGCATGTCCTCCAGAGTCTGGATAGTTCTTTCGGATTGTCCATCTGTCTACGGATGGAAAGCTGTACTAAGATTTAGTTGAGATCCCAATGCCTTTTGTAAACTTCTCCAAAACCTTGAGGTAAATCGAGGATCTCTGTCAGATACAATACTAACAGGCATGCCATGTAAGTGGACTATATTTTCTATCTATAGCTGGGCAAGCTTCTCCGTTGAATAACTTATCTTGATTGGTACGAAGTGAGCTGCCTTCGTCAATCCGTCTACAATCACCCAAATCGCGTTCATGCCCTTCCTAGTGTTGGGCAGATTTGTCACGAAGTCCATAGTAATTCTTTCCCACTTCCACTCGGGTATAGGAAGCGATTGCAACAATCCATACGGCCGGTGTCTCTCTGCCTTAATTTGCTGACAGGTGAGGCACTTAGACATGTATATTTCTATAGTCTCTTTCATCCCAATCCACCAGTAGTACTTCTTCAAGTCCTTGTACATCTTCGTGCTTCCAGGGTGGATTGTATAGGGTGAGTTTTGTGCCTCTTTAAGGATTCGGTCTTAGACATCATAGTCATCAAGCACACACAATCTATCTTGAAACTTCAATGCTCCATCATGGGCCAAAGAAAAATCTAGGTCCTTGTGGACTCCTTGTTGAACTTCCCAAATTATTTTGGCTAACTCGGGGTCCAAAGGTTGCTTCACGATTACTTCTTCTCGTATCGATGGCTATAGATCCATGGCTACTAATTGTATAGCCGTTCCTTCGATCATGAGCTCCAGATCAAATTTTTGAGCTTCCTATAACAACTGCTCGCTTACGACCAAGGAAGCGAGTGATGCAATCTGAGATTTTTTGCTTAATGCATCTGCTACAACGTTGGCCTTGCCAGGGTGGTATTGGATCTCACAGTCATAATCCTTTACTAGTTCTAACCACCGCCTCTATCTCATATTCAGCTCCTTCTAGGTGAAGAAATACTTCAGACTTTTGTAATCGCTGAAGATTTCACTCTTTTCACCATATAGGTAGTGTCGCCATATCTTCAATGCGAAAACAACAGCAGGTGTTGAGGCTTGGCTCACTTGACTTGTAGTTGGTTGGGCTGGCGAAGCTGCTATTGTCACTTGACTTGTAGCCGGTTGAGCAGGTCGATTGATAGTAGGGAGAAAAGGATTCTGACCCACTTATGTCCTACGGTACGGAGTCGGATTGGGGCTTGAACTTGTTCCTCGACAAACTTTGTTTGGCCATCCAAAGGTCTGAAAATTATTTGACCTTTTGTTCAATCCAGGCAACGTCGTAGCTTTCTCTTTCTCCTTCTCTTTAAATCTGTCTTCCATGGTCTTTGCCTTGTCGACCATCTGACCATAATCTCGGATGTCCATAATTGACAGTACTGACCCGATCTCAGGTTTGAGTCCCTTCTCAAACTTCTTCATCTTACTAGCTTCCCTTTTCAAGTGTTCCAGAGCAAAATGGAATAGATCTTCAAATCGTTGTTGATAATCTAGCACTGACTTGGTCCCTTATACCAGTGCAGAGAACTCAACTTCCTTCCTGTCCCTAAAGCTCTCTTGGAAGTAGTTCTTAAAGAAGACCTCTTTAAATTGCTCCCACGTGGGATTTGGATGAGTGGCTTCCAAATTTGGCTTAGTGGCCTTCCACCAAGCTTCAGCCTCGTTTTGTAGCTGATAGCCCACATATATCAGCTTTTGCGCATCTGTGCACTCGAGTACATCAAATGCCTTCTCTAATGTGCTAATCCACCGCTCCGGCTGCATTGCCTCGGACTTCAGTTTGGAAAACACGGGTGGTTGGAGTTTCATGAATCTCTCCATTACCTTAGTGGTAGAGTTTTCCGTCAAGTGTTGAGGCACAAGAGGTGGGAAAAGTACGGGCTGGTTGGGTGGTGGAGGTGGTGCCGCACACTCATGCATCATGGCCGCAAACTACATAGACATCTGACCCAGTAGTTCTTGTTGTTGCTGCATGGTTCGCATCATAGTGGTCATGAACGCAGTTACCTCGCCGGCTGAAATACCCAGTTGAGGTACCGCAGCAGTGGCTTGAGTAGCCGTTGATTCACTTGACGAAGCAGCCGATGGTTTAGAATTTTGGGCTTCAGTTCCATTTAACAGTTCAACCTCCGATATAACACAAGGGTGTTTTCCTTTACGACCACCTCGAGAACTTCTTGTGTTGACCATGGTTGCTTTTCTGAAATGAGCAACACACTCAATCATCCAATACTTCTGAGGTCAACAGAATAATTTCTAGCTCAAACATGTACATACCTATTCCACAATTCTAGTGAAATTTTGTTGTCATACCAGCAAGGTAGATTATTATATTTATATTTGTTATTACATGTATAATTTTTTATTTATTTATTTTTTACTTGTGTTCTTATCCTTTAGGTATTTTATGTGATGACAAGCTATGCATGATACTATATGATAGATTTTAAATTTTTAACCAAAAAGCTTTTAAATATTACCTGAGTCTAACAGGCAAGTAATTCCAGCCTCTTTCCAAGCATAAATTTTAGTACGTGCAGGTGTTCTATGTTACTCCTAACTTCGTCAGCCAAGGATAGGTATATAACTCGGTCCTCCGGTCCACTATTTGCTGCGAGTCCCAAGAGCTAAGTAAATTACTAGTTGGTTCTCGGCACGGGTTTGTACCACTCGTATCCTGGTCAGTCTTCTCCTTAGTTGCCTAATGTTTCGCATGCTGTCGGGGTCTCCAGGCTGGAAAAGAATTAAGTACATGGCTGTAGGTATAACTTATGAGCAGGAAGAAATAAATGGGTTGGCTCGAGGCATCTTAGCGTCTAGTGGTTCAACCTAACTGTACAATCTATTGGATCCTATTCCTGGTTGACTTAGGTGATGGGTAGGATGAGTCCTACGTATCCTAATCTCATAGATACGTATTACAACATACCTAAATATCTATGTTCAAATTTGTATAGCATCAATCCACTCGGTTCGTACACGCACAGTATTAAGCACATAATATTACATATTTATGCACACACTAATTTCATATAGGCATAGGCATAGTTATCTATCAATATTTATTTATATACAAAAAGAAAATTCCTAAATCCCCAAGCATTGGCTATACTCCCCTAAATAGATTATTAGGTAGTATTTGAACTTATTTAATTAATGAATTTAAATTATTTTTTTTATACATGTTATTCCCTTATATGAATATTTTATAAAAATTCATGTTTTTATGTTTATTGAAGTATGTTTAGGCAAAATCCAAGTTTCCATAAGCTGTTATGCAAAAACGACAAAAATTAAATCTCTAGGCGATGTCTCTGGGCGTTAGATGCATCGCCCAGTGCTATCGCCCAAAGAATCAGGGCTCAGATATAACAGTCCAAGAGGGTCCCATTTCACTCCATTTCTTTTCTAAAGTTCTCTAAACACCTAGGGCAGGGCTTTGGAGCTTAGTGTGACCTTTTCCACACCAATTCCTTCCACTTTTATAGGTCCCCCGCGATTCTACGCAACTTTAGGTAAGATTCTTTAACTATTTTCCTAACTTTATAGGTCATTTCTTTGTTTTTCTTGTTTTGACTAGGGTATTCTCACTTTCTCATGCCCTAACTATTCCTTTTCTTCTCTCTTTGCAGCCTAATGTCTACTAGCCACAAAATGGCAAGGAAATCCGTAGCACGCAAGAGGCTACGGTCCGAGAGTGAGCATTCCTCATCCTCTTTTGTGCCACCTACTTCTCCTAGGGAGGATTCATCATCCGAGGAGCCAGAGTTCGATCGGTTCCTATTCTCTTGGTACGAGCATGCTAAGGATTGGGACAAGTTTAGGTCCCTAAAGATTGTAAATAGAAGGGTAGTATAGGTGGATGACTTCCATTAGTACAATTTGTTCACTAGGTTCAACATCTTAGGTTGGGCCTCTATGTTGACACCCACAGAGCCATGTTATCCCAACTTGGTTCGATACTTTTATTGTAACCTGGTACCATCTAGGGCACGGGAGTTTAGATTGGAGAGCAGAGTCAAGGGGGTGGACATTAGACTGACCACTGCCACTTTGGCAGGGATCCTAGGGCTACCAAATACTGGTGAAAGATGTTACTACAAGTCCAAGGTTGATATTTCTGATATGTTCTCTTTGGAGACCAGAAGGAGGGTCTTCAAAGCATTGACTGGTTCTGAGAGTACTCCTAAATCTGAGGCTTCCTATAAGCCTAGTGCCCGAGTTATTAGTAGATGTGTCTCATATAACATCTACCCGAAGGGCAGAAACAGAGACAATATTTCTATGCTGAGAGCCTACATTACCTATTGCCTACTAGGAGCGGGTAAGGGGGGTCTAGTTATAAACCTCCCATACTTATTGCTTCAGGCTATGTTATACCATGCCTAGAACCCTTCAGATGGGAACCTTCCATATGGGAAATTCCTTACTTTGGTTTTTAGACACTTCGAGGTTCCCTTGGGCAGTGAGTATATGGAGAGAGATAGGTCTAGGCCCATCAATAAGACCTCAATCTTGAAGATGAAAGTCCTAGGGGAGCCAGGTGATGATCCAGAGGAAGGTGATCAGATGGAGATGTAGGGCAATGAGCAGCAGGGTGATGAGCAGAGAGAGATGCAGGGAGATGAGCAGAGAGGGGAGGGCGACTTTGAGGGGATTGGTGAGCAGTTTATTGATTTGCCCTCATATGAGGCTATAGGTGCTACTAGCTCGCATGTGCCAGAGTCATCTGAGTGGTCACAGGTGATGTCTCAGTTCCAGGGCCTCAGCACTCAGCTCATTGATATGGCCACCAGGATGGATCGGGGCTTCTCATCTCTAGAGAGTAGAGTGGTATCTGTAGAGCAGCATCTAGACTTCTGGGATACCTTCTATTGTGTTGACTCACGCCAATCTCAGTCTCCACCGAGTGATTTACCACTGATAGAGTAGCATCTAGCCAGCTTCTACATGTTCAGTCTGACCTCTATCACTATGTAGTCCTGACTTTTATCTCTCACTTTTTTTTTTTATAGTTTATATATTTTCTTTTGTGTGTGGTGTATATATATTTTTTTTCAACTTATGTAAACTTGAAGGTAGTACCTTCAGTTAAACTTCTTGTAGTGGCTCAGCCACAATTGTCTTTAAATTAATGTAATTATGCATCTTGTCTTTTAATTACATCTACCACCCCTATAGCTTTTACTTTAATACATGTTTTAATGTTGGTAGCTTATTATTCCTATTCTGTATCCCGTGAATGTAAGAAGAGCCTCACGCTCTAATACCAAGCTTTGTCACACCCCAAACCACCCCCTAGGAGGATTAGGTAGGTGAACCGAATTGCAGAATGGCAATCCGCCAAACCCCATGGATCTAGAAGCAGTTAATACATTCACGGTACCACATTCGTAGCATTACCATAGGTAAAATCAGAGTGCTGCAGATAATCTACAATTATAACCCACGAAAAAAAAGCACAGCGATTCGGGAATGATTGTGATATATATATATACATATGTTCTGAAACATTCCCCAGTACAACCCACAACTAAAAGGTAAGACTGACATATACATAAGCCAAAAGAAAAGTACATATATATATATATATATATATATATATATATATACAGGGCGAGATAACTCAACCCCAAAAAGGAAAGAAAAGACTACACCAGAAACAAAAACGGGGATAAACTCCTATCAAAACAAAAAGGAGTCCCCAAGATAAAAACATCAGTAGCGCCCCTTACTGGTCTTCATCAATAACCACTGAGAACGCTTGCATCATCGGTATGACCTCCGTCGGTGTCCACACCAATAGCATCATAACCACAAGGGCTCTCCTCCTCGTAATAAGTCGCCATGCCACAGCGGCATCCACCTATAGAATCATCTAGGAGAAAAAAAAAACATATATAACAGAGTGTGAGCCCCACTAAGCTCGTGAGCAAAACATATCATCATGCATGCATATGCAACCACATTCCACATGATCCTACATGATATGCAAGTCCAGATTAATTATTAGCCACCTAATAAAACAACTAAGTTAGGTCAGTGCTACAACAATCCCCAATACATGTATCCCTGGTGTGGGCTTGGTTACCCTTTCTCGTGATATACCCATTGAGTTGTCGGAGAGAACCAGTCAGCTCTAGCATCTCCCTACCTAGGTTAGCCCGACCAGCCCTCTAGATTGAACTTGTGAGGTAATCGACTTAATATCAATTCACCTTACCGGTGCATAAACTTTGTTTGGCATATAGCCATGACTCACCTTTCGGTGCTTCCCAAGCTTGTAGCCCGAGGCTTCCCGACATATTTTCCCTGGGGCATCCCAGCTGTGCTGAGGCTTCCTGGTGTAAACGCCCAAGGTTTTACCGTAGTCCTCACAGTTATCCAACACCTTAACCCCTGTTGGCAAGGGTGCGTAGCACGAGTGATGAAATTCTAGCCCCATGTTTATATGGCATCGTATGAGTCAGGCGGTGTCAACCGTATCCCATACTCTGGGCTACCACCGGCCACATTTCCAAGCCGACTACGGCATCTAGTCTGACATTCACATTCATCATGATAAGTTCAAGCAGTGTTGATCAACAGTCACATGATGTGTAATAATTGAGAAATTTTAATTGAATAAGTAATACAACATCATAATTAAAGAATTTAAATTGCCGGCATAATTAATATTGTTACACGTACATACATGATAACATTTCACTCACCTGGGTCTGGTTCTAGAAATTCAATTGTAGTTTCAGTTCCGACTGCAATTTGACTGTAGGCCTCGAGCGTGGGATCAAACTCTAGATATAAATCAGAAATATGTCATTTATTATTTCAAGCTATTTTTTGGATGTCCTAGGGTTGATCTAGGCTCACTGGGTTAACTCGGTGTATAGCTGGTCATCACTTGGAAAACTCTGGGCCTTGCACTGGGCCTTAGGCCTATGTCCCAGTGCATCATCCAGAGTTTGAGGTCTAGGGGCACAATGGTCATTTATCACATTGATACATGTTCCTAGGTTATTCAAGCTACACAGTACAGTTCCCAACTTGGCAGTGCTGCAGGACCTTCACAGACAGGGTTTCCAAGTCCTATGGGGCCCACTTGGGTACCCAAGGCATTCATACATGCGGACAGATGTGGGGAGGGGCATTTTGGTCATTTTCCACCTCCATATACTATTTCGTGGCCATGGGTGAAGATCACCAAGTCAGATCAACATTACAGTAAAATTTCATTCATTGGGCGATGTCTCTGGGTGATGTTTGCATCGCCCAGAGATTGCAAAACTGGAATCAGGCTGAGATTCCAAGGTTGCAGGCCATGGGCAGTGCATGGATCCTCTCCCCATGCATGTTAGGTCATCTTGGAGCCCCAGGGGTATACTTTGCACTGGTCATTGTGGATTTTCACCTGGACCCACCACTTGGCTGTCAAGAGCTGCCTAGATAGCCCAGTAAATAGTAACCCAGCATATCTTTGGTTGCAAATCAGGGTTTTGACTGCATACAAGGCTGGATTCATGTGTAAACCAATAACTATCGCTGCTACAACCTAGGGTTAGGTTCCATGCAGCCAAGACACACAATCTGGACCCCAGACTGCCTGTTCTTAGTGTGACAGGGCAGTGCAGCCTGGCGCAGCCCAGGTTTCGGTCCCAGGTGTAAAAATAGATATGAAAATCACCATAAAATGCTCAGATCTTCCATGCATCATGCTTGCATGGTAG
Organism: Telopea speciosissima; assembly: GCF_018873765.1. NCBI lineage: Eukaryota > Viridiplantae > Streptophyta > Magnoliopsida > Proteales > Proteaceae > Telopea > Telopea speciosissima. The sequence continues at coordinate 33,821,040 of NC_057917.1, read as the reverse complement.
ATCTGAGATGGTACATGGCAGCCCCCGACTGTTCTGGGCTGCCAATGGCTAGAAATCCATTAAAAACATAGAGAATCATGGAGGAAAATAGAGAATAGCAGCATAGCAGTATGAGGAATATGATGCTAATACCTTGCAGTAGGTCTGGTGACAAATTCAAGCCAAGTTGAGGTTCCCTCCTCCTTCTCCTTCTCTTTCCTTCTTCTTCTCCTTCCCTTTTCTCTCTTTTCTTTCCTCTCCTTCCCTCTACGGTTTCAACAATGCTAAGAGCTCTAAATGAGCCTAAGGCACACCAATTTATAGCCCAACCCATGACTAGGGTCTGTTTGGCTGATAAGGCCCCTTTTGAAACTATATTTTTGACTGCATTCTCAGTCATTCTGGGCACTCAGGTGGGGTCCATAGTGATCCAAGGGTATGAGGTGGTCCCTCAGACTTCCATCAACCTATGGAGGGTGCCCATGTCCAATATGGGTGGTCCCCACAGATCAAATCATGGAAAAACTGCATTTTCCCACTCTGGGTGATGTCATTGGGTGATTTCTGCATCGCCCAAAGATTTCAACCAGGCTGATTCTCTGTGGGTTTACACAGGGGTTTGACCCAGGGTCAGGGCCTTGCACCCATATGTCACTCAAGGTCTTTTACACCTATTTTTAGAGGTGGGTCCCACATTTATGGAGAGGAGAGAGAATACTTGGAGTCCAAGCAGTACATTATGCTATGGGCCATGCAACTGCTGGGATCAGCTGTCCATCTTCTAACAGGTATGTAGGAAGACATCCCCAGGGTTTCTTCATCAAATTCAATCACTGGAGTGATACTCCATAGTGTGCTTGGATGCCATGTCAGGGGTTCTTGTCCTTCAATCAAGATTCCAGTCAGTCAGGGGCAGGGTTTGACACCTTGAGTCCCAAATGGAACCCTAGTTAGCTCAAGCTCAAGGAATCTACTTCAAATCAAGAATGTACAAGGAGAAGAAGGAGGTACCAAGAGTTAGAGCTTACCTTGGTGAGTGGAGCTCCAATCCCAGCCCTAGCCAGCCTTGAAGATCCATCTCCTCCTTTCTCCTTCTTCCCTTTTTCTTCTTTTCTTAAAGCCTTGGCTGAACAGCAGGAGGAGGAGAGGTAGGGCAGCCAAACCCCTTTAGCATGCCTTCCATCTTCTTCGCTTCCTCTCCCATTTCTCTTCCTACTTCTTCTTGTTCTTCTTCCTTGTCTCTTCTCCTCCACAGTTTGGCTTGGAGGGGGAGAGATGGGAGAATATGAGGTTAAGCCTTATTTTTTAAGGACCAAAAGAGGCCTTAGGGCTTGTTTGCCTATGTGTCTCTGGGACATAAGGATGGTCTTTTGGGTTTAATGAACCTTAGGGCCTATTTGGCTAAGGCCACCACCTAATTAGTCTATTTAGTTAGGACATATTTGGGTCTGCCCTAAGTCCTATAAAGGCATATTAGTCTTTAAGGTTTGTTTGGTTCAGGGTAATATAGAAGAACTCATTATTTATTTAAGTTAAGACTTGTGGGCCCACTTAATCAAATTGATGGTAAGGGTGGGAGTCCATATTGTCTGAAGGTTTAGTCATTGTGTTCGGGACACGAGGACATGGGTCCCACACAAAAATACTTCAAAAGGGTAAGAAATAGTACAGACGGATCCACAAACGGAACCAGTCAAGTGAGTCCGTTCGTGACTTCGTTGCTCCTGTCAGGGCCCAAACCTCAAGGAAAGTTGAAGGGCTTTGACCAGTACTTTCAGGCCTTTGAGGGGACACTTATAATAAAATTTTAAGTTCAAGGTCACAGGTGTTGACCACTCCCATCATGGCATTACCCATTGGTAAAAGTCAAATTTGACCCGGGGTATTAGGATATATTTTGGGTGCGGGTGTAACATTTCCCCAACCTTATTAAAAATTTTATCCCCAAAATTTGACGCATCTAAAGGTCTCAACGGGTGAGGATTGTTAAGTAACAACACCTCTAGTCACTCACTACATGGACTAAGTCAAGGGTTCGGTCAAGGTGGGGTAGTGCCTATATGACACAGTAAGTCAGGACTTATAATTCCTCTTCCTTACAGGGTTACCTTACCACAGGGGGTGCGTTTCACAGTAACCCGGGGCTCAATTAGGTTAAGGGTCGATGATTAAGATATATCAGGGAAAACAGGGCCTTAAATACTAAGTTAAGCCACAAGGAACAGAAGGTTCCTTAGATCTTCCAGATCAAGTCGGTATTACACTCTGGTCATCCTTGAGTTACAGGATTTAACCTTATCTAGTCCTTATCATAGGGTTCATATTCTGAATGCTTTCACTTCGGGTTATTTTATTACCTAATTCAACTTTAGAATGATTTAGAATATTGATGGAATCTCCTATTGTTCACTCCTAGTACGGAGGGAACGCATTTGGTGACCCATTACCCCATTCATATCTATTGTTGGAGATGGTCTTGTTACATCCTTTAGTTTCAGCCTTCACCATCCCATAATTTCTCAATCCATCCTTCCAACAGATTAAGCCCACACTAGTCCTCTTTTGAGAACTAAACAATTCTTTACCAGTTTTAGCCTAAGCCAGTCTCTTTTAAGTAGGTCCTAATAATTAACCTACCCGGTCATTACCAAAATCATTGCCCACTAACCCACAATCAACTTTACCAAGGTCGAGGCTCAAACCAGCTAACATTGTGAGGTTAAGGCAAGGTCACATCTGTAGTGCAGGGGAATTAGTCTAACCACACACTTCAAGATTTAAGGGATGTATTTATTTTATTTTAATCTCACACATATACATAAGTATGAGTTCAATAATTACCTTCACATCCCGAAAAATGTACCCATCACCTAGGCAGGTTTTCAAGGGTAGCCAAGTCTTAAATACGGTATACTAAGTCCTTTAGAAAGTCTAAGCATGACTTGAGACTCCATCTATGAGTCTAAATAAAAGTTTGGATGGACTAAGCAAAATTCAAAATAGAGTTGTCACTAATCTATGAGGTGTCAGGAATGACCTTCATTTAGACAAGGTCTCTATTGATCACTCAAACTAAGTTATTTGAAACCAGCCTATTAATTCTTTTCCTCTTGTCTGGCTACGAGTTTGGATTCTATACATCCCCTTAAAGGTTTCTACACCACATAGGTTTAGGCTTCTTAACAAAATTTTGGTTCGTTTGATCAGGTAGCTTAAGGGTTCTCACCCCCAAGACACTCATTTCTCTTTTTAAGTAGGGTGAAAGTCATAACTTTATTAATGCCTATTACCATTGTCCGTTGGCCGGCCTGGCTGACATAGGCCTTAATATTTAGACCCCATAGCTTACCATTAGATTAAACAATAGCCACAAATAGGCCAAACAACAAGGGTGGAAAACTTGGGTATAGGCACATAATTATCACATATAGGTGTAGCCAAAAGGTCTAAAAAATCTGAGCTCAAATCCTTAAAGAATAATCGACAGACTCACGGACGAAAACAATGCTATGAGTCCGTTCGTGGCTCCATCGCAAAATGGGTGGGACGGACTAACGGATGGATTATGTAAATTGAATACATTCGTTTGTTTGTTCTCAGAAAGCTTGGTTTGGTAAAAATACCGAGACGAACGAAACTACGGACAGACTCACGAGGGTGGATCCGTTCGATGTTCTGTGAAGTTCTAAGAACGAAAATTCAATTTTGTGCTAGATGGATTCACGGATGGAATCACAATAGTGGATCCGTTCGTGCGTCCATTCGTAGAATTTTATAAAAACAAAGCCACGAGTTTTTCAGACTCATTTTGACTCCAAAAAGGGAAGAACACCACTATAGGACAAAGGCTCTCCAAGGGACTTCCGTTCAAGCACTCCTTACTCCTCCTTGGTGATTTTGGTAAGCCAAGGCCCAAGGATCGATCTCCTCCGACTCAAGGTAAGGTTCTCTCCCTATTTCCCCTTTCCATTCTCTCTTCCTTTCCATTTCTAGGGTTTTTAGTTGTGTCTTTTCATTTTCTTCCCCTTCCCATCGATTTGGGATAATCATTACAAGTTTGTGATTGTATTTTGATTTAAGTTGCATTTTTATAGCCATGTAATCATCAAAACCATGCCAACATCGATTGAGACTAGGGGTTTTGATTGATTCTTGCCCTAATAGATCAATGACACTATTTTAGTAGATTTTTGTATGCATCTTGTGTCTTTTATTGAATTTAAAATTCTTTCCAAGGATTTTAGAGATTATTTGTCAAGTTTGCCCTACCTGGTTGAACTATTTCAATTATTTCTAGGTATTGATTGGGATAAAATTCTCAAATCCTTACTACTTTGGGAGAACCTCAAAGGCACGACTAATCCCTTATATGCCCTAAATTTTTGTAGAATATTTCCATTGACACATCCTCAAGCATGTTTCTTCGTTCATGCGGTTGTTAGTACAATCCTTGAAATTCATCCCCTTCCCATCTCTCTTTATGATAATCAATTCCTTGTCTCTTGTTGGGGTTTTCATTAACTCCATTTACTTGTTTGATCTTTGATTGGGGATGTAGGGTAGACAAAACTATAAATTGTTCTGAATGATTTCATCCCTTCATGCTTAAGCCCTAGGGATTCCATATGGATTATATATATATATGGAAGAAAATAGAATAAATATTCCTTTCTTTACTTGGTTTCAAATTCAAGAAATACAAATAAATGTTACTAATGAAATTACAAAAATCTACACAACGAAAGATAATAAGCAAATCTCTTCCATTCATCCTCCACCGAAAGGCTTGAATATGCAAGGGACTAAGGCAGCTCCTGTCTCTTGGACGACAGACTTCTCGTATAGAAGATATAATCAATTCTCAGCTAGTAAAAGATTCTCCTTTAGCAAAAGGAAAAGCAATCACAACTCAACCTTCCGAAAAACCCTCTTCCTCAAAACCTCCTCCTAAAATAAAACCAATTCTATTCAAACCTCCTCCAACCATACCTGCACTAACCAAGAATAGTGATACTTTTCTCGATACACTTGTCTCAAAACTTTCTACACTCTCCCTTAATACCCCTAGTGATAAAGGAATTAGTACTTTATCTAAGGATGATACAGACATAGAAAGCAATATTTTTGAAATAGAAGCAGAATTTCAGGCGAACAACCATGATACGTTCCAGATAAATAAAGCATATTTTGATAATAACTATAAAGGTTTTAAAAAAACCATTCCTATTGCACCCACAAATATATACTACCCTCGACCATCCCTTGTTGATACTCAGCTCGAAATGGAAGACGTTCACTGGGAATTCTCCGGAACCTCCATTGTCGAATGGAATATCAACGGACATTCTAATTATACGATTGTTGGCATATTTAAAAAAAAATGACCATGTATGCCACTGTAGTAAAAATACATGCTTCTGACACCACAAATGAAAATATAGCCAATATGATTATAACTGGTTTCTCTGGGCAGCTGCGAGGTTGGTGGGATAGTTATCTATCCGAATTAGCTAAACAACAAATCCTAAGCGATACCAAAACTATTACCAAGATGGTAATGGTACAAGGAGAAAATAACACTGTCATACAACAAGCCCAATATATAGAACAAAATGATAGTGTAAACACTCTAGTCTATACTCTTATAACCCATTTTGTGGGCCAAACTGAAATATTAAGGGATAAGACAAGAGAACAAATTAATGAATCTATATTGCCCATCTATGTCACACTTTAGATGGTATAAGGATATATTTCTCACCAAAGTCTTCCAACGAGACGACTGTAACTCTGAATTTTGGAAAGAAAAATTCATTTATGGATTACCTCCGCTCTTAGCAGAGAAGATCAGAGTTCGGTTAAGAGAGAAAAATATGGGACAGATACCTTTGGCTGACTATACCTACGGTGAACTTGTTTCAAAAATACAACAAGAAGGTCTTCAAATCTGTACAGATCTTAAACTTAAACGACAGCTGGAACGAGAGTGTCAAATAGGAAGCAGGGAATTAGGCGATTTCTATGAATAATTTGGTTACCAGAAACTCAAGATTTTGGGACACACAAAGCGTCCAAATAAAGGTCAACCCTATAAATCATATAAAAAACCTTTCCGACCAAGGTAGCAAAGAAATATCAAATATAATAAACATTTTCCTAATACCAATAAAAATGATCCTATTGTTCGAAATAAACCAACCAAATACTATAAAAATGCCCCACGAACTAATAAACTCCCTGTTTGCTATAAATGTGGGAAGATTGGTCATTTTAAAAATCAATGTCGAGTAAAAGCAAAGATTAACGCTTTAGAACTCGATGATAACTTGAAACAAAATTTATGCAATATACTCCTCAATACCTCTGAATCAAAAAATGAGGATTTTGTTCATAAAATTAATCAACTTGGGCACGATGAAGAATTATTCATGTCAGCTGATTCCAGCATTGAATCTGATTGTTAGTGCAATCCATATAAGGCTTCTCTCCACATGAATGGATTAAGTATAAATACATTAACAATAGAAGAAGACCATTTTATCAAAACTATAGATCAAATACCTGATCCTCAGGTCAAAACAAAAATGTTAACTGATTATATCTCATAAAATCTCAACAAACATATAAAACCAATAAATCTAAACTACCTGAAAAGGTTGATGAATATAATTTTAAAAACATTATAAAAAGAGTCCAAAATACTCAGATAAAGCCTACTTCAGCCAATGAATCATCTATAGTCGATCTTCGCAGGGAGTTAAAGGACTTAAAAACTGAAGTTGTTTCCTTAAAACAACGAGTTCAAGTCCTTGAACTTACTGCCCAGCAATACCTCGACACTCCTTGTCAAACCCTGCTCCTGATTGGCTGGAATTTTGATTGAAGGACAAGAACCCCTAACCAGGTAACCAAAAACACTGTGGAATATCACTCTAATGGTTTGGATTGATGAGGAAACCCTGTGTGGATCATCCTATATACCTGTCAGAAGAGGGATAGTGGACCCCTGCAAATGTACAGCTCATGGTATGATGTATGGCCTGGACCCCAGGTAATCTCTCTCCTCCCTAAATAGTGGAACCCACCTCTACAAAAGTGTGTAAAATCTCCTATATGGCATGTGGGGACAATACCTTGACCAAGGGTCAAACCCCTGTGCAAGCCCCATTGAATTTCAGCTTGTTGGAATTCTCTAGGCGATGGCACTGGGCGATGCAGACAAGGCCCAGAGAATGAAACAACATATTTTATTGGTTTTTAATTATGGTGACCACCCAACATGGATATGGGCACCCTCCATAGATAGAGGGTAGTCTGAGGGACCACCTCATACCCTTAGTTCACTGTGGACCTCACCACTGTGCCCAGAATCACTCAAAATCAGTTTAAAAACTGATTTTCAAAAGAGACCTTCACAGCCAAACAAGCCTCAGTGAAGGTTGGGCCTATAAATAGGAAGGCCTTAGGCTCATTTAGAGCCCTTAGCTCTAATAGAAACCGTAGGAGAGAAAGAGGAGAGAAAGGAGAGAAAGAAGAGGAAGGAGAAGAAGAAAGAAGAAGGAGGAAGGAGGAGGAGCTGCTGCAGCCCTGTACCCAGCCTGGAATCGAGCTCTCCCAACCCTGTGTAGGTATAGAAACCCTGCTCAGATCTGTTGCTCCTCTTTTTGTATCTATATTTGTGATGTGTTTGCTCCCTGGACAGCCCTGAACAGCTAGGGTTTGCCCAGAACAGCTCCTGATCTGCCATGCAAGCCTTGAGCATGGAAGATCTATATTTGTTATTGAATTTTAGTAGGCTGTTATGCTGTCCTTGAGGCTGAGATCAGACTATGCACAACTGTACTGCCCAGATTCACTTCTGGTTGGCAGTTTGGAACCCTGGATGTAAACCATGGCCGCATAGACCTAACCCTAGATGATTGCAGCCATGGAACATCAAATCACATCTAATTCCAGCCCTGCATGTGGCTGAAATGGAATTCCAAGCTTGAGAAAAACTCTGTGACACTATTCACTGGGTTATCTGGGCAGCCATTGGTGTTGGGGTAAATTCCACACATCACCCATTATGGTTTTGATGATAACAAATAAGTTAGTTGTGCTAACCTGTGTTATATTGAATAGAGAGATTTTATAAGAGATGAGCATCAAGTAAGGGGGAGCATGTAAAAGCTTGATGCACTTAGACAAAGATTTCAAAAGAATGTTGTGAAGTGAAGGACTACGTTCAAGACTTCTGTTCAAGCAACTCAATGGGATACAAGACCTCATAGAACTTGTTTAATCTTGTATCATGTTGTATCATGTTTATAGTCACAATTAATGTATTGGATACACTTGCATACATTCATTTAGATGGACTTTAGGAGGCTTAAATTAAACCCAATCCTTATGACCAACCCAAATTGGATTCATCCTTGTAAGTCAAATAAAGGACTTAACAAATTTCAGCAGAAATTTGAAAATCCAGCATACTGGATCATGAAATGGCATACCGAATCAGTGTTGCAATCTCAGAAAATTGCTCACAGTAGCCTTCCAGCCCATGCCGGATTGTAATCCAGCATACCATCTAGCATACCGGATCAATATCCAGCATACCGGATCAATATAATACTGTTATATTTTGACTATTATTGTTTTGTTCAATAAGGAAATTAGGTGATCCAGCATACCGGATTGGAATCCAGCATACTGGATTATTTATATCTTTTGGAATCCGATCTTGAAATAGATTCCTAATTGAATTGAGCCATCAAGCCTATAATACCCACTTGTTTAAGGCTCTAATGACTACTAATAATCATCATTAAGAGACTTCATCACAAGGTCTAAATTGCAATAGCCAGTGAGTATTCAAGCATCCAATCATCACAAGCTCACACACTCAAGCTCCTCAACCTCATCTAGCTTCAAGCTCCAAGGGTGGAAGGTAGCATACACTCCTACTAAGGTTGAGGTAACCCTTTTCCTAGTAGTTTTTACTCTATGTTTTAATTGAGTCCTCTTGCTCCGAATCAAGAGTAGTGAGTCCTCTTGCTCGGAATCAAGATTGGTTGAGTCCTCTTGCTCGGAATCAAGAGTAGTTGAGTCCTCTTGCTCGAAATCAAGAGAAGGAGTCCTCTTCCTCATTATTTGAAGAGTAGCTTTTGAGTCCTCTTGCTCATTTCTCAAAAGTAGTTATACGAGTCCTCTTGCTCTTACTCAAAATTCTATTAGTGAAATTCTCTCTAAGTTGAGAGGAGTGGACATAGGCACGTGTTGGCCGAACCACTATAAATCTTTGTGTCTTTCTTCGTACTCTAATTATTGTTTGTCTTTATATTTTATGTTAATTTCCACATAGTCTTTTTATTTCTCAAACCTTCACCTATTCACCCCCCCTCTAGGTGAATTCACAATTGGCAGCCAAATGGTGGACCTGATGGATGATCCATTTGGATCAAGAGGTAGACCATTCCAGGGGCTACTTAACCCCCCAAACATGCAAAGGATCAAAATTAAGCATAGCCTAAAAAGCCCAGCCTTGGGAACTCAGCCCAATGTCAATTTGTGGGTACTAGGCGATGCACCCAATGCCCAGAGCCATCGCCTAGTGAAGGAAATGCTGTTGTTTTTGCAATCAGATCTGGGGGATCTCACCCAATGGATGTGGGACAGTGTGGGAAGGTGGGAAATGACATAAATTCCCTTCCCCACGTCTATCCATATTAAAGGAATATTTTGAAACCCTAGTGGGCCCCGCAGGTATAGGAAACCCTGCTGTGTTTGGTCCTATAGCACAGGCAAGCTGTGGACAGCACTGTGGACCTGATCTGACCTAGGGTTAGGTACAACTATAGAAATGACAATTTTACCCTGATGCCACTGACTCTCTGGCCAATGCACTAGGACATGGACCTAAGGCCCAGTGCAAGGCCCAGTGATTCCAAGTGAGAACCAACTGAACACCGGGTTAACCTAGTAAGCTTAGGTTAACCCTAGGACTACCAGTGATAGATTGAAAACTTAATAACACATTATCTGATTTGTATTTAGGATTTGATCCCACGCTCGAGGTAAAAAACCAGATTGCTTTTGAAACTGAGTTTGTAACCGAGGTCTTAGAACCCAACTCAGGTGAGTGAATAATATTATCATATGTGCATGTGAAATTATGATATTATGCTAGCAACTAAGAATTTTAAACATGAATGCTGTGTTACTTACTTTTGACTAAAGTTACTCAAATCACTGCATAATGACTGTCTATTGATCAACATTGTGAATTCTTATATGATGATTGTGAATGTTAGATTAGATGCCGTAGTCGGCTTGGAAATGAAGTTCATGGTAGCTCGTAGAATGGGAAGCAGTTGACACCACTCGACTCATACGATGCCATATAGACATGGGGCTAGAGTTTTATCACCTGTGCTACGCACCCTTGCCAATAGGGGTTTAGGTGTTGGATGCCTATGAGAGTGACCATATGAATATGTGAAAAGAGAAAAGAAATGAAAAGAAATGAAAAGAACACAAAAATGGTGAATGAATGAGAAAGAACACCGGAATGGTGAATATGGGCTATAAGCCAAAGAAAAGAAAAGAAAAGAGAAAAGAAATGGATTGTCCTACAGGTTAATCACAGAGGGGGCTGGTCTGGCTGACCTCGATGATTGATGCGGGAGCTGGTTGGTCCTCTTCGATAACTCAATGGGTGTATCGCGGGAAGGGGTTAGAAGCCCGCACCAGGGATACATGTATTGGGGATTGTAGTAGCATAAACCTGACTTAGTTATATTGCTAGGTGGCTAATAAATAATTTGGACTTACATATCATGTAGGGTCATATGAACTGTGAACTGTGATTGCATGTGCATGCATGATGATATGATTTGCTCACGAGCTCGGTGGGGCTCACCCTCTATTATACATTGTTTTTCTTTGATGATTCTGCAGATCGATGTCGCTGTAGCATGGAGGCTCATCTCGAGGAGGAGAGTCTTGGTTGTTACGATGATGTTGGTGTGGACCCCGACAGAGGTCATACCGATCTTGCATACTTTCTCAGTGGTCATTAATGAAGACCGTTGAGGAGTGCTTCTGATGCTTTTTATCTTGGGGACTCCTTTTTGTTTTTGCTAGGAGTTTATCCCCGTTCTGACAGTGGTTCTGTTGTAGTTTTTACTTTCTTTTCTTTTTGGGGTTGAGTATGCTCACCCTGTATATATATATATATGTATATGGTAGTTCTAGCTTTGTTTCTTAGTTGTGGGTTGAGGGGAAATGTATCAAACTCACTTATGTATATATTACCACCATTTCCCGTATCGTTATGCTTCCTTTTATTATTAAAATTGCGGTTTATCTACAGCACTCTGATCTTGCCTTTGGTAAGGAGAATGAATGTGGTTCCGTGAATGTAAGCACTGCTTCTAGATCCGTGGGATTTGGCGGATTGCCGTTATACAATATCCTCCGTTATACAATTCGGGTCACCTACCCAATCCTCCTAAGGGGTGGTTTGGGGTGTGACAGAGCTTGGTATCAGAGCGTGAGGCTCTTCTTACATTCATGGAGTGCAGATTAGGGCTAATAAACTATAAATAATAGAACAAGTAACAACTAAAAACCACAGGGGAGGTAGTTGCAATTAAATAAAAGATGCATAATTTCCATTAAATAAAAGTTAATTGTGGCCAAGCCACTACATAAGTCTGATTAAAAACATTACTTCCATAGTTACATAAGTTGAAAAGAAAAGAACACTAAATTAGAAACATCCTAAACAAAGAAAAGTACATAAGCATAATAAAAGAAAAATAGTCTAATCATGTAACATGAACTGCTAGAAAAAAAAAACTGATCAGGAACTACTCAGTGGGAGGTAAGTCATCTGGAAGTCATCTGGAGGAGGCTATATCTGGCAAGAGTCAACCCTGTAGAACCTGTCCCAGAAGTCCAGACGCTGCTCTACAGAACCCACTCTACTCTCTAAGGAAGTGAAGCCCTGGTCCATCCGAGTCGCCATATCAGAGAGCTGGGTATCGAGACTCTAAAAGTGTGTCATCATCTATGTCCACTCTGATGGCCCTGGAACATGAGAACTAGTGGCACCCGTCACCTCATAGGCAGGTAAGTCAGTGTACTGCGTACCAAAGCCCTCGAAGTCGCCCTGACCCATGCCCTGCTCCTCTGCATGCATGCCCTGGGTGTCTCCCTCAATGTCTCTCTGCTCCAACCCCTACACCTCCTTATCGTGCACATCATCACCATGCTCCACTCCCTACTCCTCCACATCCTACTGCATCCCCATCTGTTCCTCACCCTCTGATGGATCCTCCCCAAGCACCTTCATCTTCATAATAGAACTCTTGTTAATAGGCCTGGATCTGTCCTTCTCAGCATACTCACCCTCCAATGGAACCCCGAAGTACTGGAAGACCAAAGTGAGGAACTTCCCATAAGGAAGGTTCCTATCAGCCGGGTTCCTAGCATGGTAAAGCATTACCTGAAGTAATAGATATGGGAGGTTTATGATTGGACCTCCCCTACCAGCTCCTAAAAGATAATATGTGATGTAGGCCCTCATCATAGATATACTACCCTTATTACCGCCCTTGGGGTAGATGTTGTAGGTCATACACCTACTAATGACACGAGCACTAGGCATGTAAGAAATCTCAGACCTAGGCGTGACCTGTGATCCTGTCAATGATTTGAAGACCTTCCTCCTGGTCTCCAAAGAAAACATCTCGGATATATCCATCCATGGCTGATAATAACACCGCTCTCCTGAGTCAGGTAAACTGAGGATCTCTGCTATTGAAGCAATGGTCAGACGGATATCCACTCCCTTCACTCTACTCTCCACCCCGAACTCCTATGCACTAGAGGGCACTAGGTTAGAGTAAAAGTACCGAACCAAGTAGGGATAACAAGGCTCAGTGGGGGTCAACATGGAGGTCCAACCCAAGATGTTGAACCTAGTGTAAAGGTTGTACTGGTGAAAGTCCTCTACTCGGACCACCCGACCATTCACAATCTTTAGAGATTCAAAATTTTTCCACTCCTTAGCATGTTCGTACCTAGAAAAGAGAAACCGGTCAAAGTTGGGTTCCTCCAAAGAAGAATCGTCTATAGGAGATGATGGAGGCACTGAGGAAACTGAGGAATCCTCAGATTCAACTCGAAGTCGCTTCTGACCCACCGATTTTCGGGCCGTACGGTGACTTGTAGATATTTTCTACAAAAAGAGAAGAAAAGAATGTAGTTAGGGCAAGAGATTTGGTAAAATCCTAGTCAAAATACTAGGAAAGCAAAGGGATAGCCGAAATAGGGAAAATAAGTAAAAAGTCTTACCTAGGCACGTGTTGATTCACGAAGAACACAAGGAAGCGCGAAGATTTGGTGTCGAATGAGTCCCACTACCCTCCAAAGACTTTTCCTAGGTGATTGGGAGAGTTTAGAAGAAGTTAGAATGTAAATGGGCCCCTCTCGGACTCAGATCTGCGCCCTCGATTCTCTGGGTGATGGCACTGGGCAATGTGGCAACGCCCAGAGGCATCACCCAGTGAGGGTATCTTTCTGGTCTTTGGGTTTTGACTTATGGAAACTTGGGGAAATACCTAAAGTGACCTTAGACAACATTAAAATACAGATTTTTATTAATGTTTAAAGAAAAAAAAAATAATATTCATTTGACCTAAGAGTTAAACCAACCTAGCTTTCTTAAGGTCAAAGGGGTGAAATTTCTACATGTGGTTTGAGTAAAACACATAGGGACTAGGAAAATTTTGTTCAATAAGTATTTAATATATATATAAATATGAATATACATGTATACATAATTATAGGTTATGGTGAGTACTACCTAATTATTACATGCTTGAATATTGTGATGTATGAACCGATTGGAGTGCTGCTATGCAAAACAGAACATAGGTACATAGGCACGTTGTAATATGTATTTACTATGCGTAAGAGTGTAGACCTTACTTTATTCACCGACTAGGTCAACCGAGAATAGGTTGTCTAACCAATCGAAGCACTTAGACGTTAAGGTACCTCGAGCCAACCCAAGATTAGTTTTATTGAATCTTAGTCATTTAAATTTCTGTAGATATATACTTAATTCTTCTAATTAAGTATGACCTGATGCTTAGAATCATTTTCCATGATAGGACCTACTACCTCAGCCAAGGCTGGAGACCCCAGCATCATGATTTATATTAGACATCTACAAGAGAGACTGAGATGGATACGACTAGTTTTGCCCCAAGCTGAGAATCGATTGGATTTTTGTTTAGCCATTGCTGCCATTAGTGGACCAGAAGAGCGAGACTATTTTATGACTTTAGCTGAACAAGTAAGAGCCGACATAAAATTTCTGCTTGCAATGGAGTTTGTGACAGGGAAGAAGCTGGAGATGCTTGCTTGTTAGACCAGGTAAATAATTATAAGTCTTTTATTTAAAAATTTGAAATCTCTCATAAACTGCCAAGCATAGCATATCGATACATAAAATGCTTAAGAAAGTGAAACATAATACACTCAATAAAACACATCACATAATAAACCAAAATAATGTATCTAACAATCCACCTTGTTGGTGTGACTCATGAAACTCATTGGAACTGTGGACTAGATTTGTACCTATTCTATCTAGGGAATAACTGTTGATCCGTACGGATGATATTGGAATATTGAACACGCTCCTCTTTTCAAAGAAGCAACAATGGTTAACACCAGAAGAGGTTCTCATGGAGGTCGCAAAGGAAAGCAACCTTGAGTTATACCGGAGGTTAAGCTACCTAACGAAACTGAGGCTCAAAATTTTGAAGCATTGGCTACTTCATCAGAGGCACTAGCGGCAGCTCAAGCCACTACTACTGCACCTCAGCCAAATATGGTAGCTGGTGACGTGACTGCATTCATGACCACTATGATGCGGACCATGCAACAACAACAAGAATTGCTTGGTCAGATGTCCACACAGTTTGCAACCATGATCCACGAACGCACTACACCACCACCACCACCCAACTGGCCTGTACTATTTCCACCACCTGTTCTTCCTTATTTAGTGGAGAACTCTATCGCCAAGGTTATGGAAAGATTCAAGAAACTCCAACTGCCTACATTTTCCAAAATAACTTCTGAAGCGATGCAGCCAAAACGGTGGATTAGTGCACTTGAGAAGGCATTTGAAGTACTGGAGTGCACGGATGCACAAAAGTTGATATGTGCGGGTTATCAGTTGCAGAATGAAGCCGAAGCCTGGTGGAAAGCTACTAAACCAAATCTGGAAGCCACTCATCCGAATCCCACGTGGGAGCAATTTAAAGAAGTTTTCTTTAAGAACTACTTCCCAGAGAGTTTCAGGGATAGAAAAGAAGCAGAATTCATCGCACTGGTGCAAGGAAACAAGTCAGTACTGGATTATCAACAGCAATTTGAGGATTTGTTCCATTTTGCTCCAGAGCACCTGAAAGGGGAAGTTAGTAAGGTGAAGAAATTTGAGGAAGGACTCAAGACTGAGATTGGGTCGGTGTTGTCAATCATGGATATCAAGGATTATGCTCAGATGGTCGACAAGGCAAAAACCATGGAAGATAAATTTAAGGAGAAAGAGAAACCAAAAGCTGTGATGTCGTCCGTGGGAAAGAGGCCAAACAATTTCCAGACCTATGCCTGGCCAAATAAAGTTTACCGCAGAACCAACTCAAATTCTATCTCGACTCCGTATCGTAGGTCGAACGTGGGTCAGAACCCTTTTTGCCCCACATTCAATCGACCTGCTCAACCGGTGATGAGTCAAGCGACAACAGCAGCTTCGCCAGCCCGACCAGCAATAAGTCAAGTGAGCCAAGCCTCAACACCTGTTGCTCCACCCTTTAAGTGTTACTAGTGCAACAAGGAAGGGCATATGGCCAGAGATTGTAGAACGCGTGGGTACAGCAACAACTCGCTGAATCAGCCCTACGCTAGGTCTTTCTAGCCACGGGACAATCGAACGCAAGGAAAGGTATTTGCGATGATGAATGAAGAAGCTGAGGCAAATCCCAATGTATTGACAGGTAAGTTTGCTAAACACTACTAACTTATAGGGACTAATTGGCTTACTACATGTAACCTAAATTACCTAAAAATCTTAGGTACCCTGAATGTCTCGACCATACCCGCACGAGTATTATTCGACTCGGGCGCGACCCACTCTTTCTTCTCTTCGACCTTCGCAAGTAAAATGAAGGACCAACCGAGAGACATCGGGCATGAGCTAGTGGTCAGCACACCGACAGGAAGTGTCGTGAGCTTGAAGGTCTACGACCCTTGTCAGATTGAAATTTGTGGGAAGAAACGCACGATTGATAAAGATGGATATAAAGGATTTTGACGTCATACTAGGCATGGATTGGTTATCCGCCTATGGTGCAAAAGTCTTGTGTGCAGAGAAGGAGATTGTATTTAAAATGAATAATGGATCAATCCTCACCTATCAAAGTGAACCAAGGAAGAAACCCAAGAGAGTAACCTTGTCAACCCTCCAGGCGCGCAAGTTGTTTGACGATGAATGCCAAGGCTTTTTGGCCACAATAATAGACACGAAGGCAAAGATAAAACCGTTGGAAGAACTAGAAGTCATCAGAGAATTTCTTGATGTCTTTCCAGAAGATCTGATGCAGCTACCGCCTGATCGCGACATAGAATTCGCGATCGATCTAATTCCTAGTGCAGCACCGATATCCAAAGCACCCTATCGGATGGTGCCAATCAAATTGAAGGAGTTGCAGGTCCAACTTCAAGACCTGCTGAAGAAAGGATTTATACGACCCAGTGCATCACCCTGGGGAGCACCTGTGCTGTTTGTTAAGAAGAAAGATGGAAGTATGCAGCTGTGTAGTGACTATCGCGAGTTGAATAAGCTGACTATTAAGAATCAATATCCGCTGCCGCGTATCGATGACCTATTCGATCAGTTACAAGGGGCATGAGTTTTCTTCAAAATCGATCTTAGGTCGGGATACCATCAATTGAAGATCAAGAGCGGTGATATTCATAAGACGGCGTTTCGAACTCGATACTGGCATTACGAATTCCTGGTTTTGTCGTTCGAGTTAACCAATGCCCCGGCAGCATTCATGGACATGATGAATAGAGTATTCCATGATGTGCTGGGATAAGTTTGTCATAGTATTTATTGATGACATCCTGGTGTACTCTAAGGATGAGGAAGAACACGCGCGACACCTTACTTTCGTGTTGCAGCGGTTGTGAGAACACCAGCTTTTTGCCAAATTCAGTAAATGTGAATTTTGGCTTCACTAAATCAGATTCTTGGGACACATCGTTACTAAGGATGGCATCAAAGTAGACCCAGGCAAGGTGAAAGTAGTTCTTGAATGAGAAACTCCGAAGAGTGCCATTGAGATTTGAAGTTTCTTAGGCTTGGCCGGTTATTATCGAAGGTTTATTGAAAACTTCTCACAGATTTTGGCACCAATGACAAAACTTACAAAGAAGGGAGCCAAATTTGAATGGAATGAAGCATGTGAGAAAAGTTTTCAAGAATTGAAGAACTGTTTGATAACAGCTCCAGTTCTAACCATTCTGGACGGCACTGGAGGAATGGTGGTATACACCGACACATCCAGAACAGGATTGGGTGGCGTCCTGATGCAGAAAGGTAAAGTAGTCGCCTATGCCTCTAGACAATTAAAAGAGCATGAGAAGAACTACCCCACTCATGACTTAGAATTGGCAGTGGTAGTTTTTGCGTTAAAGATATGGCAGCATTACCTATATGATGAAAAGAGTGAAATCTTCAGCGACCATAAAAGTTTGAAGTATTTCTTCACCCAAAAGGAGCTGAATATGAGACAGAGACGGTGGTTGGAATTGGTGAAAGCCTATGATTGTGAAATCCAGTACCACCCTGGCAAGGCCAACGTTGTTGCGGATGCATTAAGTAGAAAATCTCAGACTGCAACCCTCGTATCCTTAATTGTAAGTGAGCAATTAATAGAAGAAGCTCGGAAATTTGATCTAGAACTCGTAATCGAAGGAACGGCAATGCAATTAGCAGCTATGGACCTTTAGCCGTCGATACGAGAGGAAATAATTGTGAAGCAACCATTGGACCCCGAGCTGACCAAGATAATTTGGGAAGTACAACAAGATGTCCATAAGGACCTAGATTTTTCCTTGGCCCATGATGGTGCATTGAAGTTTCGAGATAGACTGTGCGTGCCTGATGATTTTGACGTCCAAGACCAAATCCTTAAAGAGGCACACAACTCACCCTACATAATCCACCCCGAGAGTACAAAGATGTACAAGGATTTGAAGAAGTATTACTGGTGGATGGGAATGAAGGAGACCATAGCAATATACGTGTCCAAGTGCCTCACCTATCAATAGATAAAAGCAGAGAGACACCGACCGTATGGATTGTTGCAGCCACTTCCCATACTTGAGAAGAAGTGGGAAAGAATCACTATGGATTTCGTGACAAGTCTTCCCAACACCAAGAAGGGCATGAATGCAATTTGGGTGATTATAGACGGAATAACGAAGGCGGCACACTTCATACCAATCAAGATAAGTTATTCAATAGAGAAGCTTGCCCAGATATACATTGACAACATAGTCCGCTTACACGGCGTGCCTGTCAGTTTTGTGTCTAACAGAGATCCTCGATTCACCTCAAGGTTTTGGAGAAGTTTACAGAGGGCATTGGGATCTCAACTAAATCTTAGCATAACTTTCCATCCGCAGACGAACGGACAATCAGAAAGAACTATTCTGACTCTGGAACTCTGAGCCTATGTTTTGGAAATGAATGACAGTTGGGATGCTCACATACCTTTGGTGGAATTTGCATACAATAATAGCTATCACTCCACCATTGGCATGGCACCATTCGAAGCATTGTATGGACAAAAATGTAGAACTCCATTATTTTGGGATGAAGTTGGCGAGCGAAAATATCTCGGACCTGAGATGATACAAGCGACCTGCGACAAGGTTGATGTCAAAAGAGAGAAGATCAAGGCAGCCCAGTTGAGACAAAAAAGTTACGCAGACAATCAAAGGAAGGACATTGAATTTGAAGTCGGAGAAAAAGTATTCCTTCGAGCATCTCCAACTAAAGGATTGCTACGATTTAACAAGAAAGGCAAGTTGAGCCCAAGATTCAACAGTCCTTATGAAATACTCAATAAAGTGGGACCCGTAGCATACCGACTGGCACTACCACCATCCTTGTCAAGCGTCCATGATGTTTTTCATGTGTCGATGCTGAGAAAGTACATTAACAATCCGACACATGTACTATCAACTGAACCTGAACAGTTGGATGTGGCTATGACCTACGAAGAACAACACACAGAGATATTGGACAGAAAGGAGCATAACTTCCGTAACCGTACAGTCACCTTTGTAAAGGTTCGATGGGGAAACAACCCGATAGAAGAAGCTTCATGGGAGCGTGAGGAAGAAATGAAGGAGAAGTATCCTCAACTCTTCGAATTGCATGGTAAGCAAATTTCGAGGATGAAATTTTTGTAAAGTGGGGAGAAAAGTCCTAAACCCTGCTCCTGACTGGCTGGAATTTTGATTGAAGGACAGGAACCCCTGACCAGGCAACCAGAAACACTATGGAATATCACTCCAGTGGGTTGGATTGATGAGGAAACCCTATGTGGATCATCCTAATACCTGTCAGAAGATGGATAGTGGACCCCTGCAAATGTACAGCTCATGGCATGATGTATGGCCTGGACCCCAGGTAATCTCTCTCCTCCCCAAATAGTGGGACCCACCTCTAAAAAAGTGTGTAAAATCTCCTATATGGCATGTGGAGACAATACCCTGACCAAGGGTCAAACCCCTGTGCAAGCCCCATTGAATTTCAGCTTGCTAGAATTCTCTAGGCGATGCAGACAAGGCCCAGTGACATCGCCCAGTGAGTGAAACAACATATTTTAATGGTTTTTAAGTATGGGGACCACCCAACATGGACATGGGCACCCTCCATAGATAGAGGGTAGTCTGAGGGACCACCTCATACCCTTAGTTCACTGTGGACCTCACCACTGTACCCAGAATCACTCAGAATCAGTTTAAAAATTGATTTTCAAAAGAGGCCTTCATAGCCAAACAAGCCTCAGTGAAGGTTGGGCCTATAAATAGGAAGGCCTTGGGCTTATTTAGAGCCCTTAGCTCTAATAGAAACCATAGGAGAGAAAGAGGAGAGAAAGGAGAGAAAGAAGAGGAAGGCAAAGAAGAAAGAAGGAGGAAGGAGGAGGAGCTGCTGCAGCCCTACACCCAGCCTGGAATCGAGCTCTCCCAGCCCTGTGCAGGCATAGAAACCCTGCTTAGATCTGCTTCTCCTCTTTTTGTATCTATGTTTGTGATGTTTTTGCTCCCTGGGCAGCCCTGAACAGCTAGGGTTTGCCCAGAACAGCTCCTGATCTACCATGCAAACCTTGAGCATGGAAGATCTGTATTTATTATTGAATTTTAGTAGCCTGTTATGCTATCCTTGAGGCCAAGATCAGACTGTGCACAGCTGCACTGCCTAGATTCACTTCTGGCTGGTAGTTTGGAACCCTGGATGTAAACCATGGCCACACAGACCTAACCCTAGATGATTGCAGCCATGGAACATCAAATCACATCTAATTCCAGCCCTGCATGTGGCTGAAATTGAATTCCAAGCTTGGGAAAAACCCTATGACACTATTCACTGGGTTGTCTGGGCAGCCATTGGTAGCCAAATGGTGGACCTGATGGATGATCCATTTGGATCAAGAGGTAGACCATTCCAGGGGCTACTTGACCCCCCAAACATGCAAAGGATCAAAATTAAGGATAGGCTAAAAAGCCCAGCCTTGGGAACTCAGCCCAATGTCGATTTGAGGGCACTGGGCGATGCACCCAACGCCCAGAGCCACCGCCCAGTAAAGAAAATGCTGTTGTTTTTGCAATCAGATCTTGGGGATCTCACCCAATGGCTGTGGGACAATGTGGGAAGGTGGGAAATGACATAAATGCCCTTCCCCACATCTGTCCATATTAAAGGAATATTTTGAAACCCTAGTGGGCCCCGCAGGTATAGCAAACCTTGCTGTGTTTGGTCCTATAGCATAGGCAAGCTGTGGACAGCACTGTGGACCTGATCTGACCTAGGGTCAGGTATAACTATAGAAATGACCATTTTACCCTTATGCCACTAACTCTAGCTAATGCACTGGGACATGGACCTAAGGCCCAGTGCAAGGCCCAGTGATTCCAAGTGAGAACCAACTAAACACCGGGTCAACCTAGTAAGCTTAGGTTAACCCTAGGACTACCAGTGATAGACTGAAAACTTAATAATACATTATCTGATTTGTATTTAGGATTTGATCCCACGCTCGAGGTCAACAACCAGACTACATTTGAAACTGAGTTTGCAACCGAGGTCTTAGAACCCAACTCAGGTGAGTGAATAATATTATCATATGTGCATGTGTAATTATGATATTATGTCGGCAATTAAGAATTTTATACATGAATGTTGTGTTACTTACTTCTGACTAAAGTTACTCAAATCACTGCATAATGACTGTCTGTTGATCAACATTGTGAATTCTTATATGATAATTCTGAATGTTAGAATAGATGTCGTAGTCGGCTTGGAAATTCTTATGGTAGCTCATAGAATGGGATGCAGTTGACACCACCCGACTTATACGATGCCATATAGACATGGGGCTAGAGTTTCATCACCCGTGCTACGCACCCTTGCCAACAAGGGTTTAGGTGTTGGATGCCTATGAGAGTGACCATATGAATATGTGAAAAGAGAAAAGAAATGAAAAGAACACCCGAATGGAGAATGAATGAGAAAGAACACCGGAATGGTGAATATGGGCTGTAAGCCAAAGAAAAGAAAAGAAAAGAGAAAAGAAATGGATTGCCCTACTGGTTAATCACAGAGGGCTGGTCGGGCTGACCTTAGTGACTGATGAGGGAGCTAACTGGTCCTCTCAGACAACTCAATGGGTGTATCGCAGGAAGGGGTTAGAAGCCCGCACCAGTGATACATGTATTGGGGATTGTAGTAGCACAGACCTGACTTAGTTGTAATTATAGGTGGCTAATAAATAATTTTGACTTGCATATCATGTAGGATCATATGAACTGTGAATTGTGATTGCATGTACGTGCATGATGATATGATTTTCTCACGAGGTCGGTGGGGCTCACACTCTATTATACATTATTTTTCTTAGATGATTCTGCAGATCGATGCCGATGTGGCATGGAGGCTCATCTCGAGGAGGAGAGTCCTGGTTGTTACGATGATGTTGGTGTGGACCCCGATGGAGGTCTTACCGATCCTGTGTACTTTCTCGGTTGTCATTGATGAAGACCGTTGAGGAGCACATCTGATGCTTTTTTATCTTGGGGACTCCTTTTTGTTTTTTCTAGGAGTTTATCCCCGTTCTGACTGTGGTTCTGTTGTAGTTTTTACTTTCTTTTCTTTTTGGGGTTGAGTATGCTCACCCTGTATATATATCTGTATATGGTAGTTCTAGCTTTGTTTCTTAGTTGTGGGTTGAGGGGAAATGTATCAAACTCACCTATGTATATATTACCACCATTTCCTGTATCGCTGTGCTTCTTTTTATTATTAAAATTGTAGTTTATCTGCAACACTCTGATCTTGCCTTTGGTAAGGAGAATGAATGTGGTTCTGTGAATGTAAGCACTGTTTCTAGATTCGTGGGATTTGGCGGATTGTCGTTATGCAATTCGGGTCACCTACCCAATCCTCCTAGGGGGTGGTTTAGGGTGTGACACTCCTGCGGCTGAGGCTGATGAAGAAGTGTTTCATAATATGTTCGCCAGTGAAGGGCAGCTTTCTGAAGGCCCATCGTCCCAAGGCATTCGCTTGGTTCATACTATCACCTCTCAGAGGTAGTATGTTCTAATAAATATAGTTGTCCATCGTGACTATACTTTTAGTGCCTTAGCATTAATCGACTCTGGGGCAAATTTGAACTGTCTAAAAGAAGGACTGGTACCTTCACAATGTTTTGTAAAAATCACTCAGAGGATGACTACTGCAAGTGGATCCAAGATGAACGTTAACTATAAACTCTCTAACACCGTCATTTGTAATGATGGGATATGCTTAGATACACCTTTCCTTATGATTAAAGAACTCTCATCCATGGTTTTATTAGGAACACATTTCTTCAAAAAATATATCCCTTTAAGGTTGATCATAGAGGAATCCACACTACCATACACAATCAACAAATCACCTTTGCCTTTGCAGATAGGCCAAAAGAGCATGCTATAAATTCTTTACAAAAACAAATCAAATACAAAGAAAAATTTATTAATACCCTTCATTCTGAAATACAACAGAAGACCATAAAAGAAAAACTTGAGAACCCTCAATTACAAGTCTCCATAAGAACTTTTCAGCATAAACTTGAAAGTGAAGTCTGTGCAGAAGTCCCCAATGCTTTTTGGAATCGAAAATCTCATATTGTAACCTTACCATATGAAGATAATTTTTCAGATAGGTCAATACCCATAAAGGCTCGTCGTGCCTCTCAGATGCCAACGTCTCAACGAGAGACTTGTCAAAAGGAAGTCAATGACCTTCTCGCTAAAGGGCTAATTTGGCCTAGCAAATCCCCTTGGAGCTGTACGGCCTTCTATGTCAAAAATAATGCTGAGATAGAACACGGAGCACCACGACTCGTAATCAATTATAAACCATTAAATAAAGTCCTTCAATGGATTAGATATCCTCTACCAAATAAACGAGATCTTCTAAATAGGCTCCATGCGTCATAGATATTTCAAAATTTGATATGAAATCTGGATATTGGCAAATCTAGATTGATGAAAAGGATAAATATAAAACTGCATTTGTTGTTCCTTTCAGTCAGTATGAATGGAATGTGATGCCATTTGGATTAAAAAATGCACCTTCTGAATATCAAAATATAATGAATCAAATCTTTAATCCTTACTCCAGTTTTATAATAGTTTATATTGATGATGTCTTAATATATTCCAATTCCATTGATAAACATTGGAAGCATACTTTTTCAAACCCATATAAGATTCCTTGGCCATTATTCTTTTGGGTCTATCCTCCCCATAGAACGAGCGATTCAATTCGCTGATAAATTTCCAGATGAGTTAATTGAAAAGACCCAATTACAAAGGTTCCTTGGCAACCTAAATTATATATCAGATTTTTATAAAGACTTAGCCAAAGATGCTAAGCCTCTTTTCCTTCGGCTTCAAAAGAACCCTATTTCCTGGACGGTTGACCAGACTATGGCAGTCCAACGCATTAAGCTCAAAGCTAAAGAAATCTCCTGCTTGTCTTTAGCCCAACCTGACCTATACAAAATAGTTGAATCAGATGCATCTAACATCGGATATGGAGGAATTCTTAAACAAAGACTTCCCTCGGGCAAAGAACAATTAGTAAGATTTACTTCTGGAACATGGAACTCAGCCCAACAAAAATATTCCACTATAAAGAAGGAAATTTTATCTCTTGTTCATTGCATCACTAAATTTGAGAGTGATTTGCTCAATAAAAAATTCCTGGTGCATATAGACTGTAAAGCAGCTAAAGATGTTCTTGAAAAAGACGTCAAAAATCTTGCTGCTAAACAAATATTTGCTAGGTGGAAATCTTTACTCTCCATATTTGATTTTGATATTGAATATATTTCGGGCGAAAAGAATTCTCTGCCTGATTTCTTAACTCGTGAGTTTTTGCAGGGACAAAAATAAGCAACTTGTGCCAGCCTTTTCAGGTATCCTTCCTACCCGTGATAAAGGTAAATCAAAGGCTATACAAGCATCGCCATCTCCTCTCTCTTAAAAAACACCTCCTTCTCCCTCTTACCCAAAACACCAGTTTACTGAAACAGCCACCATCCATCTTTTCCCCATAGAAGAATACCATGTCCATCATAATCTAACCCCATCTCAAGTAGCCCAGCATATTTCATTGATCAACCTATCCATGGAATAAAACCTATTGAGTTTTTTGAACAAATTCTTGTCGAAACCGGTTGTGTCAATATTACCCATACCTTCTCTAATGACGCTAATACTACTAAGGCATACTCCAAATTTTCTATACTAAATATAAAATCTTTTAATGATTGGGGGACCGATATATCCGCCGAAAGATCATTTCTAGATCCCCCTGTAATAACCTATACAACATATACCTACTTTGACTATGTCAAAGCATGGGAACAGGTACTCATCTACCAAAATATATATGGAACACATTCTTGGTATATCCAGTTCCGTTTATAAAACTCTATATCTCATATACCAAGTTGGTTCTATATATGGGGTCCGATGAATTCGGACTTCTTTCCTTTCCCCCTCAAAGAATCTATTCTTAAATTCAAAAAATATAATCCTTCTCTTAATCCCCGTGATATCACTATCCAATTTCTCATCCTATATGAGGTACCATGGATCATGAAGTGGAAATACACCATACTCCCCGATGATAATCAAGCTTGGGATTACATTCCAACTCTTTATCGTCAAGTTTTCATTAAATGGTGGGATAAATTCAATATCTCTCGCCTTGTCCCCAGCAAAATCTCACTTAAAAAGGGGATTTATTCTGACGCCTCCTCTTTCGGCGAAAGCTCAAGCTCAAGCTCTACCCCTCAACATCCTGACGATCTAGCCTCCACTATTGCCTCAATTCGTAAATCAAATCCTAATTGGACCCTTGAGCAGATTCATCAAAAAATCCTTGATGCTTTTTTGCCGGACGACAACAATGTCAAACCCTGCTCCTGATTGGTTGGATTTTTTATTTAAGGGTAGGAACCCCTGGCCAGGCAACTAGGATCATTGTGGAGCATCACTCCACTCAATGAGATCAATGAGAATACTTTGAACAGGTTTCCCTATATACCTGTTAGAAGATGGATAGCAGACCCCTGCAATTGTGCAGCTCATAGCCTGATGTATGACTTGGATCCTAGGTAATCTCTCTCCTCCTTATAATGGTTGGACCCACCTCTAAAAAAGTGTGTAAAATTCCCTAGTGGGCATGTGGGGACAATACCCTGACTTGGGGTCAAACCTTGTGCAAGCCCCATTGAATTTCAGCTTGCTGGAATTCTCTGGGCGATGGCACTGGGCGATGCAGCAAGGCCCAAAGACATCGCCCAGTGATTGATTTTGAATATTTTAATGGATTTTATTTGTGGGGACCACCCAATATGAACATGGGCACCCTCCACTGATAGAGGGAAGTCTGAGGGACCACCTCATGACCTCAGTTCACTGTGGACCCCACCGATGAGCCCAGAATCAGTCGAAATCAGTTCAAAAACTGATTTTTAAAAAGGGACTTAGTGATAAAACAGACCTTAGTTGGTCTTGGTCTATAAATAGGGGAGGCTTAGGACTCATTTAGAGATTTCAGCTCTAGGAGAATCCATAGGAGAGAAAGGAGAGAAAGAAGAAAGAAAGAAGAAGAAGGAGAAGAAGGAAGAAGGAAGGAAGAAGAAGGGCTACTGCCACCACCCATCTAGGCTGGAACCGAGCCTCTCTAGGCTCTATGCAGGTAAAAGAACACCCTCTATGCCTGTTGTTTCTATTTCCCTCTCTCATTTTCTATGTTTATGCCTCCTGGGCATCCCAAACTAGCTAGGGTTTGCCCAGATTTGGTCCAGATCAACCATGCAGACCTTATGCATGGAAAATCTGTGATTTTTTAATAAATTTAATAGGCTGTTATGCTGCTCTTATGGCCGAAACCTGGCTGTGCCCACCTACACTGCCAGATGGCCCTATTGATCTGTGATTTGGAACCCTGGGTACAAGCTAGGGCTACAAAGACCAAACCCTAGGTGATTGCAGCCTTGAATCCTTATTATTCATGTATTTCCAGCCTTGCATGTGGCTGAAACCAGCTCCCAAGCCTGGCCAAAACCCTGTGGCACTATTCATCTGGACTGCTTAGGCAGCTCTGGCAGCCTGATGGTGGATCTGATGGATGATCCAATTGGACCAGTGGGTAGACCATCTCAGGGGCTACCTGATCCCCCAAACATGCAGAGGATCAAGTATAAGCCTAGCCTGAAAAGCCCAGCCTTGGGAACTCAGCCCAGCATCGATTTGCAGCCTCTGGGTGATGCAGACATCGCCCAGAGCCAACGCCCAGTGAAAGTAAATTGGCTGGATTGATGGACAGACCTGGGGGATCTCACCACTGACCCCTGGACACTGTGGGAAGGCTGGAAAATTACCAAAAAGCCCTTCCCCACATCTGTCCTTATATGGAAATATTTTGGAACCCTAGTGGGCCCCGCAGGTAAAGGAAGCCCTGCTGTGCTTGGTCCTACAGCATAGACAAGTTGTGGACAGCACTGTAAACATATTCTAACCTAGGGTCAGGTAATACCATTGAAATGACCATTTTATCCTTTGAGCCACTAGCACTAGTTGATGCACCGGGACATGACCTAAGGTCCAGTGCAAGGCCCAGTGATTCCAAGTGTAACCAACTAAACCCCGGGTCAACCCAGTAAGTTTAGGGTAACCCTAGGACTTCTAGTGACAGACTGATAACTTAACATAACAACTTTTGATTTACATCTAGGACTTGATTCCGTGCTCGAGGTCAACGACCAGACAATTGCTGGAACTGAGATTGTGACTGAATACCTAGAGCCAAGTGCAGGTGAGTGAATAATTCTATCATATGTGTAAATGTAATCATGATCTATTGCCGGCTAATAAGAATTGAATATAAATGTTGTGTTATTTTCTTTTGTTCAAACTTTTCAAATCACTACATAATGACTATCTAATGATCAACACTGTGAATTCTTCTATGATGATTGTGAATGTTAGACTAGATGCCATAGTCGGCTTGGAAATGAGGCCCGTGGTAGCCCATAGTATGGGATGTGGTTGACACCACCTGACTCATACGATGCCATATAGACATGAGGCTAGAGCTTCATCACCCGTGCTACGCACCCTTGCCAACAGGGGTTAAGGTGTTGGATGCCTGTGGGGGCGACCATCAAAAAAAGAGAAAAGAGAAAAAGAAATGAATAGAACACCAGAATGGTGCATGAATGTATAGAACACAAAAATGGTGCACATGGGCTTTAAGCCAAAAAAGTAAGGAAAAGAAAGAAAGAAATGGATTTCCCACGGGTTAATCACAGAGGGCTGGTCGGGCTGACCTTGGTGAACGAATGCGGGAGCTGACTGGTCCTATCCGACAACTCAATGGGTGTATCGTGGGAAGGGGTTAGAAGCCCACACCAAGGATACATGTATTGGGGATTGTAGTAGCACAGACCCGACTTAGTTGTATTGCTAGGTGGTTAATAATTAAACTGGACTTGCATATCATGTAGGACCATATGAATTGTGAATTGTGATTGCATGTGCATGCATGATTGATGTTATTTGCTCACGAACTCAGTGGGGCTCACACTCTGTTATGCAATGTTTTTCTTAGATGATTTTGCAGGTGGATGCCACTGTGGCATGGCGGGTCATTTTGAGGAGGAGACTTTTGGTTGTTACGATGATATTGGTGTGGACCCTGACGGAGGTCATACCGATCCAGTGCACAATTTCGGTGGTTGTTGATGAAGACCATTGAAGTGTGTTCGTGACAGGTTTTTGACTTGGGGACTCCTTTTGGGTTATTTGGAGTTATCCCCATTCTGACTTGGTTGTTGTAGTTTATTTTTTTTTTCATTTTCCTTTTTGGGGTTGAGTATGCTCGCCCTGTACATGTCTTTGTATCTAGTACTGTACTTATCAGCTTTGCTTCCTTGTTTTCTTTGTGTGTGGGTTGATGGGAAATGTAAAACTTTCATATGTATATATTATCACTGTTTCCCTGTATCTCTATGCTTCCTTTTATTATTGAACTGTAGTTTATCTGCTGCACTCTAATCTTGCCTATGGTAAAGAGATGGTTGTGGTTCCATGATCGTTAGCACTGCTTCTAGATCAGTGGGATTTGGCAGATTACTGTTATGCAATTCGGGTCACCTACCCAATCCTCCTAGGGGGTGGTTTGGGGTATGACAGACAAAATATCTACTTCTGAAGAAACAGTGGATCTTGCCCATGATGCAGAAGATACCTTTCAATTTGCACAAGGACCAGAATCTCCACAAATTTATTCCACGTCATCCAGCACTAAAGGACGAGGTCGTTCAGCATAATTTTGCATTTGACAAAAGAGGAAAACAGGGTCCCTCAGACCTGTGGAATGCCTCGTCAGATGTCAAATTATTGCTTCACCAATAAAGTATACAAGTCTTTTCAATAAAGCATGGCGTCGATGGAACCTATCTGTAAGCCTAAGCGTCGGTGGATCTCATCCAAAGCAAAAGTGTTGGTGGATTTCACTCATTTTAAAGTCCGTGGATTTGAAGACCCCTGAAGTCCGAAAATCAAGTCTATAAAAGGCACTGCTAGCAAGAACAAGATCATCATTTAGAAGAAGTTTTAATTTTCCTTTCCGGCAAGAGTGTTTTGCTTTGTATTCTCTTTGAGTGATGCTGTTATATTCTAGTGAGTTGTGTGCTTTAGTAAGTCTTAAATTTGTATGAAATCTCAAGAGATCTTTGATATTATCTCTGAGATTTACGACCAGTTCTCTGGCTCTATATTGTTCAACGATCAGTTCACTATCGACTACCCAGAGTTCTTTTGGTCAGCTTGTTATTGTTTATCTCCTCGTTCAAACAAGTGCTGTAAAATCCATATGTAAGTTTAATATTATTTTCAAACCTTTTATTAATGTTATGTGTGCAAGATTTGAAGTTTGATTTGCAATTAATCAAAGAAGATATTCATTTTACTTCGATTAATATAGATAGATTGATCTCTTTATATGCTCATTCTCGTCCTTCTGATGCTGTAGCAATTCTGTTATATATCATTGATTGGCAAAAAGATCTACAAATGATATTTGAAGAAAACAATGACATAACTCAAAAAATCAACCTTCTACTCTTATGAGACTTCATATATTTAAACGTATTAGACTACTTGAACAGGCTATAACCCTAAAAAAGGAAGACATAAAATATATTCAAAATAATATTCAGAATATAGAAAAGAATATTGAAATCCTTAATAGAACCTTAAATGATCTTCGGAAGCAGGATTTACCCATATCCTCTACATTCAGTACTGAGCTATCTCGACAACGGGATAGGCTAGTATTCAATCATATATTTCTTGAAACTCGTTTTGAGACACTTCAAGATTTTGACTATGAACTCAATTATTTGAGACTCGGATAAGCAGTACTGCTATTTCTGTTCTTTTTGCTTATAGATCTTGGGAGTATACTAGTATATAAATATATATATCTTGTCTCTTTTTCCCAATTTAATCATATTTCCAATGATAATCATTTCTTCTATTCTCATTCAATAATTTCCATACCCATAGGTATTTGCATCTATAATTTTACTCGCCAATCATATCTCATTCATTCCAATTTGGCTTATTTATTATTGTCTTTTGGGTGGTCTCTTGTGTGTAGTAAATACCCATGGCTCCTCGAAGGCAAAGTGAGTTAGCCATAGTGTCAGCTCCCCCTATTGCCTACAATGTGGGGAGGTTTATATCGGTGGAGACTGAGGGAATTTTTTGAGAGCACCTTCATGACAGAAAGATTTTGGTGGAGAGGGATATGGTGGTGGAGGAATTGCTTACCTTCAAGGTGGGCATCAGGTTCAGCAGGCTGAAGTGGAGTAGTATGTTGACTCACCCCGACTTTTATTACCCCACATTAGTCAGGGAGTTCTATTCAAATTTGGTGTTGGTCAAGGTGGATGAGGAGGGCATTAGGTTAACCTCTTTCGTGAAGGGGGTAACCATCGCTTTCAATGAGGTGGAGCTGGGGATTCTCTTGGATAATTCTACAGAAGGGGATAGGGTCTTTTATGCACCAGGCAGTGATCCTAACAGATGTCTGTCCCCTGCAGACAGCCAGAAGTTATTCAGGGCACTCCCCAACAACAAGTCTGATGAAAATGAAGATCTTATAAGGTTTCCTCCTTCTCAGTGGGTTCTCACCTTTATTGCCAAGACCAACTTGGCTCCCTCCAAAGGACACAGCACTCAACCCCCCTTTAATGGCAGCAGTACTGGCATACTCCCTTTATACTGGCTAGCATATATGTCTTCCCTACGTGGTTATCCAGCATATGGCCCATGCGGTGGTAAATCCTCGCTGCAAGAACATCTTGCCATATGGTAGACTGGTCACCTGGATTTTCCTGCACTTTGGGCTAGACCTCGATCATGAACCCAAAGAAACAAGCTCTGAGGGGCCTTTTGGATTTAATGCCAAATAGAGGATGGGGTTGTACTGTAACTATAATAGTTCTGGGGAGCCGGTTAGATATGGTGAGGGTGGAGGACCCCGAGAGATCGATGAGGAGGATGATGACATTGAGTTCATGGGATCCGGACCACATGGTGCAGGGACTTCTAGTGCTCGAGAGGGAGGTGGGAGTGATGTGCTGTTGGCCATCAAGCGGATGAACCTGAGGATGATGGAGGGTTTTGAAGATGTCAAGAAACAGTTCTCTTCTCAAGGTCAACGTCTCAAGAGAATAGAGAAGGAATTGAACGACATCAATACCTTCCTCTTCTATGGTGGTAGTGAGAGAACTGATGACCACGATGGCATGGAGGATTAGCCCACTTCTCTCCCAGAAGTTTGAAGTTGTTTTATTCAGACCTTTTACTTGCTTGTCTTTAAGTTGGGATGTTGTTGAAACTTTTCTCTTTTAGCTTTCCTTTGTTTTTCTTGCTTTTCTTATTTCTCTTTTCCTTTTTCTTTTGATCAGTTGGTTTGGGAAATTTGGAAATGGTGGAAGTATGTATTTTGAGTTGGGAAGGACACAATTGCCTTCAAGGAAGGAATTTGAAACAATTTGGTAGCTGGATTTAGTTATATATATATATATATATATATATATATTCAAATTTGGTAGCTGGATTTAGTTATATATATATATATATATATATATATATATATATATATATATATATTTACTTATTTCCCTCATTTGGATCAATTTTTATAATTGTAGGTTGTTATATTTGATTGGCTATCTATCACTCACTTATGACCTAACAAAACAATGTCATAGTTATCACTTAACAGTTTAGGTTTCAAGTCCTAATTTCCATACTTGCCTATTATCTTCTAGGTTCTCAAGTTCACTACAATCGGTCTTCTCCAATGTTTGCATACAATTATTTACGCTCTTGAGGATTTTAATTTAGAACCTAATTGTGGAGAGTAAATCAAGAGGTTACGCCAAACTGTGGTCGGTGCAGAGCATCATTCACTCTGATACCACTCTGTCATGCCTCCATTCCAATGAAAAATATTTTATAATAAAGGGTGTGACTGGGACGACAGGTGTCATCCCAATACCACCAGGATCACGGATACAGTGTCTTGAGCCAAATTCCACCCAGTTATCAATTTATGATAACACCAGAGGACATATCCAATGGAATAAATCGTCTAATTATAGAGTTAGCGAAAACAAAATTCATTTAAATCATGTAAGCATAGAGTATCGGTTCTCTAATGATAACACATAATACAGTTGCAATATCCATAACCATCCATTTATCTCCGTATAATTACACACGAAGTTCATACATGAATGAAGATGGATACAGAAATAAATAATCAAATCACGCCACTAGGGCACCATTCTTGGGTGTACATCGACATCCAAGTCCCAGCCACCGGCTCCACTTGATTCGCATATATAGGTGTTCATCAAGAGATTACCTGCATATCAACTAAAAAGGGTTGTGCAATGTGGTTAGCTCCACAAGCTAGTGAGAGAACAAAGGGGAATGTATATACGCACAAACACGTAATTTCAAACAATTCATGATGCATGTAAATGTTAGATTCATTTTCCACCTAGCACACAAAGTCTAAGTCAAGTGTATGCTATTGTGATAACTCGGGAGACACTGTGGGTCACTAAACTTATCGCCACCATGAAACCTCAGTTATCACTAGGGAGCCTACACCGATAGAAGCCATTAGACCACCTAGTGGCAGACCCCAATAGCCATCACTACCCCTGACCTAGCCTATCTCCCCGACAGGCAACAGGTGCTCAAACTATCCAACACATAAACCCCGGTTGGTAAGGATCGTAGCATAAGGGAGCAAGAATCCTAACTGCAGATATACTACATGCAAGTCCTATCATCCCGAGAGGTATTCTGGGTGCATCAACATCCCATTCCATCTAGTACCCAGGTACCAGCACGGCACGGCGCATATAGATTAGGATGACAATTAATAAGTTTCATAATTACATCTGGGGTTCTAGTACCGGCACTCACGACACCGTGACCCGATATAATGGTGAGAACGTTATCACATCACATTCATAGCAGTTCACATTTGAGATAAATAATGCAGTGCACAAGATGCTTATAATTTATATAATAGCATGATAATGATTGCTAAATATATATATCCAAGCCCAAACAAGTCACCCAAAATGCACTCATCGAACTCGAGTGTCACCCGGCGTGGTTGACATGAATCTCACCGGTGCACCTTCTATCCATCGAGTTGGGTAGCCTAAGAATGCAAGAGCAAACATCAAAAGATGTATAGAGGGGTCCAATATTATGCCCCCAAAGTAAAAATTAAGTTTCAACCAAGACAGCATGGACAGACTCAAGGACGGAAGCAATAGGGTGAGTCCGTCCCTGACTCCGTTCAAGCCAAAAGGTCAAAACACAAGGGACGGATCCACGGACGGAACTTCCACCTGGATCCGTTCCTGCATCCGTTCGAACCCTGAGATATTCTCAAGAGGGAACGGAACCACGGACGAAGGCAACAGAATAAATCCGTTACTGCATACGTTCGATCCCTGAGACATTCCTGAGAGGGAACGGAACCACGGACGGAGGCAATAGAGTAAATCCGTTCCTGCATCCTTTTGAGCTATATCACTAGGATACATTGGACAGACTTATGGATGGAACCACGACGTGACTCCGTTCGTGCATCCGTCGGAATTCTTTTATGAGATTTCAGGGTTTTCCCTCCAGCTTGGAACCTGGAGCTCACATGGACTTAGGGTCACAGAGGGTTGTCCTAGGTCTCCTTAGGGTCACTAGAACCTAGGCTTACCTCATGGATCCAAGATCTCATGAAGATTTGGCTCCATTTGGTCCAAGGGTAGGGTTTGGTGGTTTTACGTCAAGGTATCAGCAACAATGGCTGCAAGGCAACTAATAGGAGCCTCCAATAGGGTTTGGTCATCACCATTAGAGCCCTATTTAAGGGTTGAGCTTCACCTTGAGTCCCAAATGGAACCTTAGGTTAGCTCAAGCTCAAGGAATCTACTTCAAATCAAGAATGTACAAGGAGAAGAGGGAGGTACCAAGAGTTAGAGCTTACCTTGGTGAGTTGAGCTCCAATCCCAGCCCTAGCAAGCCTTGAAGATCCATCTCCTCCTTTCTCCTTCTTCCCTTTTTCTTCTTTTCTTCAAGCCTTGATCGAACAATAGGAGGAGGGGAGCTAGGGCAGCCAAACCCCTTTGGCATGTGATGAACACATTTATGTGTGGAATCTTAGGGCATAAAGCATACATTTTACCACGTTGGACAGAGTTACTCGGTGCTTTCTTGTGCTTTTCAGATTTTAGGTGAATTATTATGAAAATGGAGGAGATGATGCTAAGAAAATGTTTTTAAGCTGTTTAGAGGTGTTAATGGCTTGAATGCGTAGCCCATCGAGTCAGCTTCGCAACAGTTCAAAAGGCACATGATTCCGAGTTGAAACGAAGAAGTTACAGCTATTTCCGTAACGAAGCACGAAAATGGTCTGCAGGGGTTTATTTGTAACTATTAACAGTCATCCGGGGATAAAGTGAAGTAAACGTTTGGATTTCATGGGCCTTAATGCAATTATCAGAAGTTACTTTACTGTACCCGAAAGATTCCTTTTGGAAGGCTCTGGACAGTCCAACTTCAACTTGAGATATCTTGGGCTTCCCAACTCCGAATTGGACCAAATTTGGGTCTATTTTGGGTGATTTTTGGTAAGAAACACAATG
Organism: Telopea speciosissima; assembly: GCF_018873765.1. Classification (NCBI taxonomy): domain Eukaryota; kingdom Viridiplantae; phylum Streptophyta; class Magnoliopsida; order Proteales; family Proteaceae; genus Telopea; species Telopea speciosissima. The sequence continues at coordinate 33,785,887 of NC_057917.1, read as the reverse complement.
GTGAGGCCTATATAAGCATCCCATGCTCCACGTTTTCTGAAGGATAGAATGGGTATTTTATTTATTTTTAAAGGAATCCTAGTCATCACCCTTACTCTCTCTCTCCTCCAACTTCTCAAGGGCACTTCTGGAATTCTACTTGGGATAGATTTATATTTTCTCATCTATGGAAGGTTGAAAAATCAAAGATGCTTTGATTTTATTGCTTGGAGAAGATATCTACAAAGAAAAGGAAGCATTTGTTAGAATTGGAAGTTTATTTTTCTAGAAATAGAAGGTCTATGTAAACAATCTTCTCTTCTTCTTTTTTCTTAGGATTCAAGGCATTGTAAAAGAGGAAAGAGAAGAGAATATTCTCTTTTCTTAGGGAATATTTCTCCTACACTTCCATCTTCTCTCTTCTCCTCTCTTCCACCTATAAATACCCCCTACCTCTCTTGTAAAAATTGCTCATTCACTTAGTGAAATTTCTTCTCTTCTTCTCCTTCTAATTTGTGATTTTGGCTTTTCTAAGTTCTAGTTTGCTTTTATGATTTTTAGTTAGTGGTTATAATAGGTTTAGTTTATGCTTTAATTTCAATTTAAGTCTTCAATTGGGTTGTAATTTCTTAATTCTAGTTTAGGTTTTAAGCCTTCTAGTCTAAGTTCTTAAGTTGATGACAAGACTTGAAGATTTAGAAGAGGAGGCCATGGTAAGTTTATGCAAGTATTCAAGCTTTTCAATTACATTCATGCAAGCACATCCAGGTTTTACTATCTAAACTCTCAATCTCATTCTCCATCTCCTCTATCTCTCTCTATCTTCTTCTTCTTCCCCCTCTATTTCTTTTATTTTAATTTTATATGATTGTGGTTTATGGATGCATTTTTATTCCCTTATTTCTTTTTATGTGGTTAGTATGTGTGGCTGCATTTTTATTCCTTTCAATTCGCTTTAGTTTGCTAGGTTAGATGCTCATGTGTTAGGACGCCGATTTAATCCCTTAATTTTGTTAGATGCTTATGAGTTAGGATGCATTGATTTTTGTTTGTTTAATTAGTTTAATTTAACACTTTAATTTGGTTCACTTTGCATTACTTTTAAGTTAGTTAAATAGAGTGACGTATATCTCCTCGTGTTCGACCCGTAGCTACGATTGACCCGTACGCTTGCTGTTTTATTTTAACTTAAACAAGTTTTTTGCGCCGTTGCCGGGGAGATTATTGTCCATTTTATTTATCTGATTTTTAAGTAGTTCAAAGTGTTTTAGTTTATTATTTTCTCTTCTTTTTAGAAAAAAAAAAAAATTCAGTTTTTTAAAACCTCTTCTTGTTTCTCTTCTGTTTTAAATAGTGTGCGCCCAATCTAAAGTCCTTCATATGCTTCAACCCTCCATCTTTTGGTGTCCCTCATAGGATTAAGTTACCTATGACGCTACATCTTGACTTGGTTGGGTGGATTGACATGTGAGTTATCTTTAGAGGTGACCACTCTTGATAACAGGAAAGCGACATAGTGAGAGTGTTGGAAACATAAACGTATAGTAGAGCTCCATTCTACATCAGAATCCATATTAGAGTCACACGTAGGTGGCTATAGAAGACTATACGGGTTCCCTTGCTATCAACCTATATGGCATCCTTACAGCTTTTGAACCATTGTTTCACTTTTTGAGGGATAGAGATGCACTATCTACCTTGGGCTCCCTCTTGTTTCTAGTTTTTTTTTTAAGTGTTTTATTTTTTTTTAATTTTTCTAAAGGAGACCTCATATCTATTTAGGTGGCTAAGGTGTGGACTCGTGATTCAAGTAATCGTCTTATTAGAAGACCACCTTCTCTACCACCTTTGACCATGGATGACCAACAACCCAAGACTCTTAAGGATAGGTTTTACCCCACCAAAGCTGTACAACCCTCATGCATTAGTCTGCTTGTTGTTACAGGGAATAACTATGAACTCAAGACCAACTTCATCAGCATGCTACCCCATTTCCATGGGATGGCTAATGAGGATGCATATCTCTTTCTTAGGGAATTTGAGGAGGTCTGTGTTCTAATTAAGGTCCAGAATTTGACTGATGATGCAGTTAGGCTTAGGTTTATACCCTTTGCCCTGAAAGACCAGGCCAAGAAGTGGCTCTATGGACTGCCAACAAACTCCATTAATACATGGGATGAGTTCACCATTGTCTTTTTGAGAAAATTCTTCCCTCTTCACAAGACCAATAAGCTTAAAAGTGACATCCTCCAGTTCAGGCAGAAATCACATGAGTCCTTTTCTAAATTCATGGAAAGATTCAAGGACCTCCTCTTAGAATGCCCTCATCATGGTTTTGACTTGTGGCAACTATGCCAAATTATTTATGAGAGTATTGATTATCAGACCAAGCAACTTGTAGAGTCTATGTGTCCAGCAGGCTTTACTTCTTTTTCTGAGGAGAATGATGCATAGACATTCTTAACCAACTTGGCTAATAAGACTAGGGAATGGGAATCTTCCCAAGAGGCTGAAAGGACCACTAAGGGGTATCTCATTAAGGGTATGCCAGCCAAGGAGGCCAAACTTGATAGCCTCATAAAACGGTTGGAGTCCATAGTTCTTAAAGAGTCTATACCAGTTAATCCGGTCAACCAGGTCAACCATGTGTCGATATGTAGTTGGTGCCAAACCCCAGGATACCTTTCTGAGGAATGCCCCAACACCTTGGTGGGTAATTCCAGCACTAAGAATGTAAGTGCTCTCTACCAAAATAACCCATATAGCAATACTTACAATCCAGGATGGAGAAATCACCCCAATTTCTCATGGAATCACGGGAACCAAGCAGGCCCATCCAACTTTAACCATTAAGGCCAGGTTGGTGCCCAAAGGACCAACTATGCACCACAAAGCCAAGGAATGTCTCCTAACCCCTTTCCCCCTCATCCTCATCCAGGACCTTCTATTAATTCTGCTAGGCCTCCTCTCCTTGCACCTTATCAGCAACCCCCAGGGTTTACCAATACAGGAGAGGCAACAAGACTGAATGAGATGGACAACAAGATAGCTCTTCTCATGACAAGCCACAATAACATGGAAAAATAACTCACCCAGCTTGTCACAATCCTGCATGAGAGGGAAACAGGAAAGTTACCTAGCCAGCCTGAGCCAAATCCTAGGCATCAGGTTTATATTCAGCAAGGTACCCAAGCTCCTCCAACCAATGTTGCACAAGGCCAACAGCACCAAGGACCCTCTAGACAGGTAAAAGTTGTTTATGCTTTAAGGAGTGGCCGTGAGTATCAACAGGTTAGTGCACCTTAGTCTTTACCATCTCATACTCCCGTTGACTCTCCCCCTTCTGAAGAGGCCATTGAAGTGCCTACTGTTCCAGGTTCGTCTGATGAACCTAAAGATATACCAGATGATTTGGTTGAGGAAACCAAAGAGGATTCTGTTGAGGAAGTTAAAAAGACCAATCTTGAAAAAATTTATACCCCACCTGCCCCTTTCCCAAATAGGTTGGTTAGCAAGAAGTCTCCTTCCATGGAGAAGATATTGGATGTGTTCAAACAGGTTCCGGTGAATATCCCCTTGTTGGATGCTATTGCCCAGATCCCCGCTTATGCTAAAGTCCTCAAAGACTTATGCATCCAAAAGCGGACCACCAATGTGCCCAAAAAGGCATTCTTGGCTGCTAACATTAGTTCTCTAATCTCACAGCCAGTAGCAGCCAAGCATAAGATCCTGGAAGCCCCACCATCTCTCTTGCACTATAGGCCATACCACTATTGATCATGCTTTATTGGACCTTGGTGCAAGTGTAAACCTCTTACCCTTTCATGTCTACCAACAACTGGGATTGAGAGAACTGAAACCGACCAAAATTACTCTTCAACTTATAGATCGATCAGTTAAAGTTCCTAAGGGAATGATTAAGGATGCCCTGTTGAAGGTTGGGGAATTTATTTTTCCTATGGATTTTATTGTTTTAGATACCCAACCCACTACCAACTTCAAGGACCAAATCCCAATTATATTGGGTAGACCATTCCTAGCTACCAGTAATGCTTTAATCAATTACAGAAATGGTCTCATGAAATTATCTTTTGGCAATACTGCTATTGACTTTAATGTGTTTAGGTTGGGCAAGCAACCTGACATAGATGAAGAGGTGCATATGCTTCAAGGATTTCTTGATGATATTGATACGTTCTTTGAGATTGATTTTGATTCGGGATTTCAAGAATGTATGCAAGAATTAGAGGGTGTTGATGATACTCCCTTATCTGAGGTCTGGAGCATCCAACCACCTTTGGAGTCCCTTGGACCCCTATCCACTTCCATTCCCAAATCCTCTATTATTGAGCCCCCCACATTAGAGTTGAAGGCATTGCCCTCCAACCTCAAGTATGCCTTCTTAGGACATGATCATACTCTTCCTGTTATTATTACTTCTGAAGTGACTTCTATTCAGGAAGAAGAGTTGATTAAGCTTCTAAAGGACCATAAGGAAATCATAGGTTGGACCATATCTGACATCAAAGGTATTAGCCTCTCCATTGTCCAACATCATATACATCTGATGGAGAGTTCCAAACCTTCTAAGGAACCCCAAAGGAGGGCTAATCCTGTGATGAAAGAGGCAATCAAGAAAGAGATCCTAAAATGCTTGGATCATGGCATCATTTATCCTATTTCTAATAGCCAATAGGTGAATCCTGTGCAGGTTGTGCCTAAGAAAGGAGGAGTCACTATAGTTGAGAATGCCAATAATGAGTTGATTCCAACCCGTATCCAAATGAGATGGAGAGTGTGCATTGACTATAGAAAATTAAATGCGGCAACTTGGAAGGACCACTTCCCCTTGCCTTTTATTGATCAGATGTTAGAGAGACTAGTTGGCCATGAATATTATTGTTTTCTTGATGGTTATGTAGGCTATAATCAAATCCCTATTGCTCTAGAGGACCAACACAAAACCACTTTCACATGCCCTTATGGAACCTTTGCTTACCGGCGTATGCCTTTTGGGCTTTGTAATGCCCCTGCTACATTTCAAAGGTGCATGATGAGTATCTTTTCTGATATGGTAGAGCACTTCCTAGAGGTGTTTATGGATGATTTCTCTATTCACGGCTCTACCTTTTCTCATTGCTTGCATCATCTCTCTTTGGTTCTTAAAAGATGCATAGAAAAGAACTTGGTCCTGAATTGGGAGAAGCGTCACTTCATGGTGAAGCAAGGCATAGTTCTTGGTCACATTATGTCCAAAGAAGGGACAAAGGTTGATAGATCTAAGGTGGACCTTATAGCCAATTTACCACCACCCAAGAGTGTGAAGGACATTAGATCTTTTCTTGGCCATGCAGGTTTTTGTAGAAGATTCATCAAGGATTTTAGCCAGATAGTTAGACCTCTCACCTTTCTTTTGGCAAAGGACTACCCATTTGATTTCTCTTCTGAGTGTCATGATAGTTTTGAGCAATTGAAAAGAGCGTTGACTTCAGCCCCCATTATTCAAGCTCCAATTTGGACAGTTTCATTTGAGCTTATGTGTGATGCCTCTGATTTTGCTATAAGGGCTGTTCTTGGGCAAAGAATCAACAAATTACCCCATGTGATTTATTATGCAAGTAGGACTCTTAATGATGCATAGCTTAATTATACCACTACTGAGAAAGAATTTTTAGCTGTTGTGTTTGCTTTAGAGAAGTTTAGGCCCTACTTGGTTGGATCACATGTGATTGTTTATACTGACCATGCAGCTATCAAATATCTTATATAGAAGAAAGATGCCAAGGCTCGCCTCATTAGGTGGGTCCTTTTGTTGCAAGAATTTGATCTTGAAATTAGGGATAAGAAAGGATGAGAAAATTTGGTTGCAGACCATCTATCCTGGCTGCCTAATTCCTTGACTGTTGATTCTCCAGTCAACGAGAATTTTCCTGATGAGTCTCTAATGGCAGTGTCTAGTGAACCTTGGTTTGTTGAAATTATTAATTATCTGGTTACGGGTGTGACACCTGCACATTGGTCCACCCAAGATAAGAATCGTTTCTTTTCACAAGTTAAGTATTTCTTTTGGGATGATCTTTATCTTTTTAAGACTTGTCCGGATCAGGTAATCCGGAGATGTGTCCCTGATCATGAGCAATAATCTATCTTATCTTTTTGCCATGATCAGGCTTGTGGAGGCCATTTTGGGCCTAATAAAACTACGGCCAAGGTTTTACAATGTGAATTTTATTGGCCTAGTCTGTTTAAAGACGCTTTTACTTATTGTAAGGCATGTTCTTCATGCCAATCCTTAGGGCGTCTTACTAGGAGAAATATGATGCCCCTCAACCCAATTCTGATGGTTGAGGTGTTTGATGTATGGGGTATTGATTTCATGGGGCCTTTCCCTAACTCTTTTGGTAACCTGTACATATTACTTACTGTGAACTATGTGTCCAAATGGATTGAGGCAGTTGCTTGTAAGACCAATGACCACAAGGTGGTTGTGAAATTTCTGAAGGAGAACATCTTCTCCCATTTTGGTACTCCCCGGGCTATCATTAGTGATCGGGGCACGCATTTTTGTAATCGGCCTTTTGAGGCCCTCATGAGAAAGTATGGTGTCATCCATAAGTTGGCCACACCCTACCATCCCCAAACTAGTGGCCAGGTTGAGATTTCAAATATGCAGATCAAGCAAATTCTTGAGAAAACCATCAACCCAAACAGCAAGGATTGGTCTAACCGGTTGGTAGATGCGTTGTGGGCCCATTGGACAGCCTTCAAGACCGATCTTGGTCAATCTCCATACCGTCTAATGTATGGAAATGCATGTCACTTACCTATAGAGATTGAGCACAAGGCCTTTTGGGCTATCAAGAAGCTTAACTTTGACCTACCCACTGCAGGTGCCCATAGGAAACTCCAACTATCTGAGTTGGAAGAGCTTAGGAATGAGGCATATGAGAATGTCCGGATTTACAAGAAAAAAACCAAGGCTTTCCATGATAGGCACATTTTGAGAAAATCTTTTAAGGTAGGCCAAAAAATTTTGTTGTACAATTCTTGTTTGCATATCTTTCCAGGTAAGCTGCGCTCTAGATGGGATGGCCCCTATATAGTTCAAAAAGCTTATCCTCATGGGGCTGTTGAAGTCCTCAATCCAAGTACAAGAGCTACTTTCAAGGTCAATGGCCAAAGATTGAAGCCATACATTGAGATGCCTACTCCAGTTGAAGAAGAGGTCATGGATCTCCATAAGCCTCTTTACCTTCACCCCTGATATCCTGGTATGTATCCCCTCCCTTGTCCTTGTTCTTTCTTTTCTGCATGCATTGAGGACACTGCATGAATTAAGTGTGGGGGGGTGTGTTGGACTTTAATTATGAATTTTGATTGTGGCGATAGTTTTTTGTTATATACATAAATCTCTTCGATTTGCAAAGCGAGAGTGAGAGAGAATTAGGTGCCCTCCTAGCATGCGAAATAATAAAAAAATCCCTTTTCGAGGATGCCAGTTGGTTTGTATCCGGGATGGGGATTGAGTTTGAAAATATGAGTGCTACTTCATGTGATGGTTAGATTCCTCTATGTGTTTATGGACCCCTTTGATCTTTTGGCTAGTAATTGAGACCAATTTGTTTGTGGCAAGGTATGAAAGTGAAAGTGAATGAAAAAAAAAAAATAAAGAGAGAGAAACAAAAAGAAAATTGGAATTCCTTGGGACTAGACAGGGCACTGTGCCTCATGAAGCAGGGTGACTTGATCGAAATTCCTTCGAAGGAAACTCAAAAAAAAAAAAAAAAAACTCTTGCATCAATGTCTCAATGTCTTATGGATACATGCAAAAAGCAAAGCTACCAAGAATTTGGGTGTCTGGTGTATGCTCTACCATGTCATTCAGAGAATAGTAGTAGAGTAGAAAAAGAGTTTGTTGTTGAGAAAAAAAAAAAAAAAAAACTTTTGCCTTAATGCCTGGAAAAGAAAGTATGGTAAAAAATACTCAATGCCTAAGTCTTTGGTTCCATCAGTACTATGAGTGGTTTACTTGAAGGTGAGTAGTGTTCAGATAATATGAGGAGATCCCTTGACCTTGATGCATGCTTGTTACTTGAATTGATGTGGGGTGATAAAATTCAAGTGTGGGGGAACCTTTGGCTCCTTAATCTTTAGTTGAGTATTTTTTTTGAGATTGTGTGCCCTATCTTACTTATGCCATGAGAAAAATTTACACCATTCTTTTTGATTTATTGAATTTTGGATGTATATTCACTGTAAACACCCACGAGACACAACTCGTCTACTAGGGGTAACCTAGGGGTTGAAAGGCTTGTTGCACATGCTAAGTGCAACCATGATTCCTACGAAAGTGAGTTAGGATTTTTTTTGCATTCTAGGTTAGTTTATCTTTTGCTTTACTTGAGGACAAGTAACGTTCAAGTGTGGGGGAATCTGATGAACACATTTATGTGTGAAATCTTAGGGCATAAAGCATACATTTTACCACATTGGACAGAGTTACTCGGTGCTTTCTTGTGCTTTTCAGATTTTAGGTGAATTCTTGTGAAAATGGAGGAGATGATGCTAAGAAAATGTTTTTAAGTTGTTTAGAGGTGTTAATGGCTTGGATACGTAGCCCATCGAGTCAGCTTCGCAACAGTTCAAATGGCACATGATTCTGAGTTGAAACGAAGAAGTTACAGCTGTTTTCGTAACGAAGCACGAAAATGGTCTATAGGGGTTTATTTGTAATTATTAACAGTCATCCGGGGATAAAGTGAAGTGAAAGTTTGGATTTCATGGGCCTTAATGCAATTATCAGAAGTTACTTTACTGTACCCGAAAGATTCCTTTTGGAAGACTCTGGACAGTCCAACTTCAGCTTGAGATATCTTGGACTCCCCAACTCCGAATTGGACGAAATTTGGGTCTATTTTGGGTGATTTTTCGTAAGGAACACAATGGTGAGGCCTATATAAGCACCCCATGATCCACGTTTTCTGAAGGACAGAATGGGTATTTTATTTATTCTTAAAGGAATCCTAGTCATCACCCTTTCTCTCTCCTCCAACTTCTCAAGGGCACTTCTGGAATTCTACTTGGGATAGATTTATTTTCTCATCTATGGAAGGTTGAAAAATCAAAGATGCTTTGATTTTATTGCTTGGAGAAGATATCTACAAAGAAAAGAAAGCACTTGTTAGAATTGGAAGTTTATTTTTCTAAAATAGAAGGTCTATGTAAACAATCTTCTCTTCTTCTTTTTTCTATTTTTTTTTCTTTTTTCTTAGGATTCAAGGCATTGTAAAAGAGGAAAGAGAACAGAATATTTTCTTTTCTTAGGGAATATTTCTCCTACACTTCTATCGTCTCTCTTCTCCTCTCTTCCACCTATAAATATCCCCTACCTCTCTTGTAAAAATTGCTCATTCACTTAGTGAAATTTCTTCTATTCTTCTCCTTCTAATTTGTGATTTTTGGTTTTTCTAAGTTCTAGTTTGCTTTTATGATTTTTAGTTAATGGTTATAATAGGTTTACTTTATGCTTTAATTTCAATTTAAGTCTTCAATTGGGTTGTAATTTCTTAATTCTAGTTTAGGTTTTAAGCCTTCTAGTCTAAGTTCTTAAGTTGATGACAAGACTTGAAGATTTAGAAGAGGAGGCCATGGTAAGTTTATGCAAGTATTCAAGCTTTTCAACTACATTCATGCAAGCACATCCAGGTTTTACTATCTAAACTCTCAATCTCATTCTCCATGTCCTCTATCTCTCTCTATCTTCTTCTTCTTCCCCCTCTATTTCTTTTATTTTAACTTTATATGGTTGTGGTTTATGGATGCATTTTTATTCCCTTATTTCTTTTTATGTGGTTAGTATGTGTGGCTGTATTTTTATTCCTTTCAATTCACTTTAGTTTGCTAGGTTAGATGCTCATGTGTTAGGACGCCGATTTAATCCCTTAATTTTGTTAGATGCTTATGAGTTAGGATGCATTGATTTTCGTTTGTTTAATTAGTTAATTTAACACTTTAATTTGGTTCACTTTGCATTACTTTTAAGTTAGTTAAATAGAGTGACGTATATCTCCTCGTGTTCGACCCGTAGCTATGATTGACCCATACGCTTGCGGTTTTATTTTAACTTAAACAGCATGCCTTCCATCTTCTTCCCTTCCCCTCCCATTTCTCTTCCTACTTCTTGTTCTTCTTCCTTGTCTCTTCTCCTCCACAGTTTGGCTTGGAGGGGGACAGATGGGAGAATATGAGGCTAAGCCTTATCTTTTAAGGACCAAAAGAGGCCTTAGGGCTTGTTTGCCTAAGTGTCTTTAAGACATAAGGATGGTCTTTTGGGTTTAATGAACCTTAGGGCCTGTTTGGCTAAGGCCACCACCTAATTAGTCTATTTAGTTAGGACATGTTTGGGTCTGCCCTAAGTCCTATAAAGGCATATAAGGTTGATTCGGTTCAGGCTAATATAGAAGAACTCATTGTTTATTTAAGGTAAGACTTGTGGGCCCACTTTCAAGGCCCAATTAATCAAATTGATGGTAAGGGTGGGAGTCCAAATTGTTCGAAGGTCTAGTCATTGTGTCCGGGACACAAGGATGTGGGTCCCACACAAAAATACTTTAAAAGGGCAAGAAATAGTACAAACGGATCCACGCACGAAACCAGTCGAGTGAGTCCGTTTATGACTCCGTTGCTGCTGTCAGGGCCCAAACGTCAAGGAAAGTTACAGGGCTTTGAGTCGTACTTTCAAGCCTTTGAGGAGATACTTATAATAAAATGTTAAGTTCAAGGTCACAGGTGTTGACCACTGCCATAGTGGCATTACCCGTTGGTAAAAGTTAAATTGGACCCGGGGTATTAGGATATATTTCGGGTGCGGGTGTAACACCCCGCATTTAGACACCTCACTCAGGGATGAGCTTAGCATCGCGGTCGGGAAACTCTTCGGGATCATGAAGGATACATCGTGACGATCAAGGTGTAAGTTACTACCCTAAAGTATGTTAGTGTATCCTCCCCTCTATGGTCTTGAAGTGTGGGCCAAAGCCGAACAACTTTTCTTGTGTTTCTGCCCTTACAGCAGTGATGGAGTCATGGAAGGACTCACAAGACTGGTTCCGTCCATAGATCCATCCGTGTTATTTCATGTTTTTAAGTGTTTTCCTTGTGTGGGGCCCACACCCCATGCCCTAGACATTATACCTGAGCCCCCAAGCATGGTGGACCCCACCCATGGTCCCCTTGAAATGTGTATGTGCTATACAGGTGGGCCCACTAGCCTATGGTTGCATTTAAATGAGTTTTATTCTAAGTGCCCCAAACCAAACAGGCCCTAAGTGGGCCACTTGCTATAAATACATAGCTCAACCATTCATTGTCTCTTTCACTTCTCCTACCAACCAAACTATTGAAGGATGGGAGAGCATTGAAGGAGAAGAAGGAAGTGATTGGAGGAGGCTGGAGGTGGACTTCAATCATTGGCTCATCAAGTTTGGTGAGTATCTTTCCCTTCTTCCCTCTCTTTCCATTTCAAGTGGGGGGAAATCCTCTAATGGATCGATTCCAGCTTAGGGTTTCCTTGTTGAACCCAATGTTATCTTTTGGCCTCCTAAATGGAGTCCTACTCCTCCATTAATGCCATCCATAACCCTAGTAACCTGAACTGCTGTTCTAAGATTTAAAACTTCAACCTAGGAATGGTGAAACCCTAGAAGTGATCCTAACTCCTTGGATCCTCTAAGGCCCGTGGTTGAACTAGGTGCTATGACCCTAGGGAGACTTAGGACTCTCCTCTCTAACCCTAGGAACCATGTAACCTCGAGAATGGAGGGCTAGAGGTGAAAATCCTTCAAAATCTTGGACAGAGACACAACGGATCCAATGTCATGGTTCCGTCCGTAGATTCATTCTGTACAATCTGTTGACTGCCTGAGACGGAGCCAGGAATGGATTCACCTAGTGGTTCCACACGTGGTTCCGTTCCCTCTCGGATGTGTCTCAGGGTTCGAATGGATGCACGAACAGATTCACTTAGAGGTTCCGTCTGTGAATTCGTCCCTTCTATTTTCACTATATGCTTGGACGGAGCCAGGAACGGACTCACCTGGTTGCCTCCGTCCCTGCGTCCGTCCGTGCTATTTTATCTGAAACCTAAAATTAACTGTTGGGACCCATCATGGGACCCACCTACACTCTTCTAACACTATCTTCTAGCATCCCCAGATTCATAACCTATACGGGAGAACGTGTACCAAGGCAAATCCTACTAAACACCCCAAGCGACGCTCGAACAACTAGTGAGTGGGTTTTGGGTGATGTTTGGGCTTATTTAATATAAATTATATAACTGCTATGATACTTGCATCATTTATGAACATGCTGGATTCTTGCATATAAAATATCTTGGTTACTAATTGATGCGATGTGGTTATGTTTACTTCACATTATTTAATCGGGTTACGGTGTCGGGTGTGGCGATATCGGAACACCAGAAATGTTTATGAGATTTATTGATTGCCATCCTGCCCTATATGCGTCGTGCCATGCTGGTATCCGGGTACTAGATGGAATGGGACGTTGATGCACCTGGAATACCTTTTGGGATGATAGGACTTGCATGTAATATAACTGCGGTTAGGATTCACTTCCCTATGTTTTTACCCTTACCAACAAGAATTTAGGTGTTGGATGATCGGGGCTCCTTGTTGCCTGTAGGGGAAAGAGGCCAGGTCAGGGATGACCACCGAAGATCGGGGTCAGCCACTGGGTGGTCTTGGTGGCTTCGACCGGTGTAGGCTCCCTGGTGATAATAAAGGTTTCATTGTGGCGATAAGTTAAGTGACCCACAGTGTCTCTCGAGTTATCATAGTAGCATATACCCTAACTTAGATTGTGTGTTAGGTGGAAAATCCATTAACATTACATTCATCGTGGACTATGTGTGACTGTGAGTTTGTGCATTCCCCTTCCCCTCACTGGCTCAGTGGAGCTAAACCCCTGTGTACACATTCTTTTAGATTTTGATGCAGATGGTGGTTATCTGAATGGTCTTAAGGCCCAGTCAGCAGATTATGATGGTATCAGCATGGAGGAATCTAATGCTGTATCGGAGGAACACGATGACGGATGCCCCTGTGATGATTGTGCCTACGGGCCGTGTTGATTTTGGGGATTGTCCCCTCTTTTGACTCTTTTGGGGCTTTGTGCCTGTTAATATTAATTGTCTGTAATACTTTATATTCTTTTGAGTAGTTACGTCATGGTCAGTCGGCAAACAGTGTTAAACTTTATTTGTATCACCTAGCCAGCTAAACATATGGTAACTGATATCTAATCGCTTCGCTTGTAATTACTCTACCTTGAATGGAATTTCCCTTCCTTTTCCATAACTATAATTATTATGTTTTACCTTAACCGTTGACTATGGATTGGGACACTATGTCAGTGATCCTGGTAGCGAAAGGGGATGATGCGTGTCATCCTAGTCAACCCTTAACTATGCTTTATTGCTATCTGGAAATGGGGGCGTGACACTCAGTCAATGTGAAATCCAAATCTCGCTGTGTATCAACCTAAATAGCTTCAATGATCTCCTGAAACTGTTCATCGGAGGCCTGGGCAGACTAAATCCTTTCCACCAAGGTTGACTATACCGAAAGGGCTGTCAGAGATAGGGTAACACCCTCTACCAGTAACTCCAGATCCATCCTTCTAGCGTCCTCAACGAGTTCCTTACTGATAGCCAAGGATGCGATGGATAAGGTTTGAGACTTTCGACTAAGAGCATCTACCACAACATTTGCCTTATCGGGATGGTAGTAGATGGTGCAATCATAGTCCTTCATGAGCTTCAACCATCGCCTCTGCCTCATGTTAAGTTCCTTCTGAGTAAAGAAGTACTTAAGGCTTTTATGGTTGTTGTAGATCTCACTCTTCTCTCCATACAGGTAGTGTCTCTAGATCTTCAGAGCAAAGACCCCAGCTGCTAGCTCCAGGTCGTGAATTGGGTAATTCTTCTCATAATCCTTCAACTGACGAGAAGCATAGGCTACCACTTTTCCATCCTGCATCAGAACACAGTCGAGGCCCATCTTTGAAGCATCACTATAGACTACCATCCCTCCAGTACCATTTGGAATAGTGAGTACCAGAGCCTAAACCAGTCGCTGCTTCAATTCTTAGATGCTCTTCTCGCAGTCATCGGACCACTCAAACTTCACTCCTTTTTGGGTCAGTCGAGTCATAGGGGATGAAATTCTCAAAAAATTCTCAATGAACCTCCTATAGTAGCCGGCTAGACCGAGGAAGCTACAAATATCTGCTACACTCTTGAGTGTCTCCTAGTTAACTACGGACTTTACCTTGCTGGGGTCAACTTCAATACCCTTAGCAGAAACCAGGTGACCCAGAAAAGCCACTTGTTGCAACCAGAACTCGCACTTGCTGAATTTAGCGTACAATTGCTTTTCCCTCAAGCACTACAGCATGAAGTGAACGTGGTCAGCATGCTCCTCTTCTCTCTTGGAGTAGACTAGAATGTCATCAATAAACACAATAACGTACTTATCTAGCACGTCATGAAACACCCTATTCATTAACTCCATAAAAGCTGTCGGGGTGTTAGTCAGTCTGAAGGACATAACTAGGAACTCATAGTGACCATATCGTGATCTAAATGCTATCTTATTGATGTCAATACCTCTAATCTTCAACTGATGGTACCCCGAACAAAGGTCGATCTTTGAGAACACCTTTGCCCCTTACAATTGATCTAATAAGTTATTGATCCTGGGCAACGGGTACCGATTCTTGATCGTAAGCTTGTTGAGTTCATGAAAATTAATGCACATATGCATACTACTGTCCTTTACGAACAAAATAGGGGCACCCCAAGGGGAAACACTTGGTCTAATGAAGCCCTTCTTCAATAGGTCATTGAGTTGCTCTTGTAGTTCCTTCAATTTCGAAGGGGCCATTCTGTAGGGAGCCTTAAATACTGGCGCAGCACCAGGCACCAGGTCTATCATAAACTCTGTCTCTCAGTCTGGTGGTAACCGTGTGAGGTCTTCTGGAAAGATGTCAGGGAAGTCTCTTACCACACTTATCTCTTCCATAGGTGTAATCCTTGCTTCGGTGTCCAGCACAGAGGCTAAGTAACACTGATAACCCTCTTTTAACAACTTCTAGACTTGGAGAGCTGAGATGATAGTTTTCTTAGGCTTCTTACTTTTGTTGCCCTTGAACACAAATTCCTTACCCTCCTCTGGCTTGAAGAGTACTTTCCTCTCTGCGCAGATCAAGCTGGCTCCATGAGTGGACAACCAATCCATTCCCAGTATTATGTCGAAGTCCTTCATGTCCAGGATTATCAAACTAGCCTCCAGCCTGTGGTCACTCACCCGTACAGGACAAAAATTGAAGATTTGGTCAAGCTCGACCTTACTACCCGTCAGTGTACTGACTGCCAGCTTTTGCTCCATACTTGCCGATCTAATGGGTAGCTTCTCGACAAACGAAGGAGATATAAAGGAGTACGATGCTCCTGAATCATACAACACGTAAGCAGGTAGTGAACATACAAAAATCATGCCTGACAAACATCGAACAACCAAACATGATAAACTCATCATAAAAGAGTTACATTCAAGTGGTTGAGTGCAATACCTGTAATGACACTAGGGTCAGCCTGGGCTTCTTCATGAGTGACAGAATACACTCGCCCATGGGTTCTATTGGCTGGAGAAGGGAGAAGTGAGTGAACAACTGCCTTTGGTTGGGGTGCCTTAGAAGATACCATTGGCCATGAACCTGCCTGTCGTGAATGTGGGCAATCTTTGACCATATGATCGGACTCCTTACAGTTATAACATATGAGAGTCTGGGTCCCATAATAAGGAGCCAATGTAGCTTTGGGTCCCTAGGCCACATCAGGTTTACGGGACTGAATTGGGGTTGCAGTCATGTAGGCCCCTCTCTTCTAGAACTTATTAGGTCCCCTAGAGTCATAGGATGACATGGGCCTCTTGCCAGCTTGTATGGCCCTATAGTTCTCTCTCTGCTGATCTTCAATCATCTTAGCAGCCTGGACCACTTTCGCATAGGTGGGGTACTTGTGCAGCACCACAGACATACTCAAGTTGGCTCTCAGCCCTCTCTTAAACCTTCTCGCTTTAACCCCCTCATCCTTCATGTGCTCCTAAGCAAAATAGAAATGCTCCTCAAAGGCTTGTTGATATTCAAGGACCGACATGGATCCCTGGCTGAGGTTCATGAACTCAACTTCCTTCTTATCTCAAAAATTCTTTGGAAAGTAATTCTCAAGAAAGGCCTCTGTGAACTGAGTCCATGTTGCATTTGGGTACTTAGCCCGGAAGTGTTTCTTAGAGGAACACCACCAAGCA
This sequence comes from Telopea speciosissima, assembly GCF_018873765.1. Classification (NCBI taxonomy): domain Eukaryota; kingdom Viridiplantae; phylum Streptophyta; class Magnoliopsida; order Proteales; family Proteaceae; genus Telopea; species Telopea speciosissima. Next base: position 33,769,517 of record NC_057917.1, on the reverse strand, counting down.
TCAGCGTTGCCTCGGAGTTGGAAAGTGGCACATCAAATCTTGTCAGTGTCGTTACACTGCAGCACCTAAAAAATTCTCTCTAGGTCTCTTATCCAGGTGGCTAGAAACATAGAATCGTGCACTAGCTTGTAGAAGGTAGGAGGATGATGCTTCTGGAATTTCTCCGAAAGCTTAGAGGCATCAGCCCATTATGACGCCACATTTTGGACTTGTGGGGCAGTCGGAGTAGGGGGAGGTGGATTTGGCACTACTTGCACCATAGGAACTTCAGTTGTAGTTGGTGCCAGGTAGCAAGTGCGGGAGCAGGGGCTACGTGCACCGGGGGAGGTACTTGTTGCCCTTCCCAACCAACATTTTGGAATTGATTGGTCATATTCTGTATGAAAGTGCACTGCTCATGTTGAGCCTCTCGATGCTCCTGTTGCATATCCCGCAACATGTTCCTCAATAGTGCGGCAACATCTGCATTACTATTAACTAGGGGCGGTACAGGCAAAGCCTCTTTAGAAACATCATTGGCATCATCCCTAGGAGGGGAACGAATCTGGTTACGGGTATTGACCATGTTTCAGCACCTGTCATGAACAAGATGCTTCACAGGGTTAGCACACAGGAAACAAAGGAAGTAATGCAAAATTCCTTGAGGGGACAAGCACAAAAGAAGTGTACAAAGTGTGTAGCAACACCCAGGGAGGAACTAAGGCCCTAAGGACAACACTGAATTTGAAAAACAGGCCAAAAGCCCTTTAAAATGCAGATGGATTCACCGATCGAACTAGTCATGTGACTCCGTTCGTGACTCCGTCGTTGAAATAGGCTGGACAGACTGACGGACGGATTTACAACGTGAATCCGTTGTGACTCCATTCTCAGGGTGCCCAGTTTGACTCCGTGAATCCTCGAACGGATGGATCCTTGGTCGTGGTTTCGTTCGATGTTCTGTACAGTTCAAAGAACGAAAAATTGTATTTTTATGCTAGACGGATTTACGGATGGAACCACGATAGTGGATCCATTTGCCAAATTTTCATAAAATAACAAACTGTGAGTTTTTAAACTCATTTGACTTTTTGGAGAGGATGGAACCACAAAGCAGGGGAGCACCAGATCCGTCCGTTCGAGGTTCCATCGCCATTCCTTTGTGGATTTAGGGCTCATACATACAAGAATCGTTCCTCCTACAACAAGGTAAGGGTTCTTTCCTCCACTCTTGACCCCCAAGTTCTACTTCATAGTTTTTCCTAGGGTTTGTACTTCTTTTTTACTCTTCCTTTTCATCTCACTGTACTAAGTAACATGAAAGGGCAATGGGATAGTGGTTTTCTTAATTCTATTGCTATCAATCAAGGGTGAACACCCCAAACCATCCCTACCCCCATCAATTAGGGCATGGGTTGGGTGAACTCATCCCAAAACAGAAATCAGTTTACTGTTTTGGGCAAAACAAACTTATAGTTGGAGATGTGTTCTAAATCCTTCTTAACACTTCATAAATTTTCTGTAGTTTAGATGCACTCTTACTTAGTGGAATCATTTGAATGGTTTCCTAGATGATGGTTGGGATAAAACTCCCAAATTCTCACCGTTTTGGGAAAGAATTAGTCCTAAAGCTTGAATGTGTTTAAATCTCTTTCTAAACTTCACATATGCATGCTGATTATATACATTTATGCTTGGTTATATTGTTTAATTGATTTCTTGGTAATCCTTATTGGGGATCCTCTTCTTAAACCCATGTTCAAGGGAGTTCCATTCCCTTAAAAATTTTATAACTCTTGGTTAGTTAGAATTTGTTCAGTTGTTGTAATTTACATACACTTTTTTTTTTTTGTCAAAGTTAAACTAACCAAAACACATGTATTGTCTCCTATTACTTGTGTGTAGGTGAGTAAATCATAATGGCCCTAAGGCAAAGGGGAAACAAGGCTCCCGCAACAGCACCAACACCATTCGATGCTAGTCTCTTTATGTCTGTTGAGGCAGAGAAGCTATTCAATGAGCACCTCCATAACAGAAAAATTCTCATGGGGAGAGAAGCCATTGAGGAAGAATTGGTTTCCTTCAAGGTGGGGCAAAGATTTGATAGGCTGGGGTGGTTCAACATGTTGTCTCCTCCCAAGTTCTACTACCTCAGGCTGGTCAGGCACTTCTATTCCAACCTATCTGTCACCCACGAGGATGCGGTAAGGTGCCGGATCACCTCTTTTGTAAAGGGAGTATCCATCTCATTCGATGAGGTAGAGCTGGGAGTGATCCTTAGGGTGGATTCCACTGGAGATCGAGTCTACCACCTACCAGGGAGGGATCCAAACTCCTGCCTGCCTAAAACAGAGTACAAGCATTTGTACGCCATGCTCACTAATGAGAAGTTCCAGCAACGAGTGAATTTGACCGAGTTTGGCAGATCACAGAGGATCTTAACCATGTTGGCTAAGACCAACCTAGTCCCGATCAAGGGTCACAGTACTGAGCCTTCTCTCATGGTTGCTGCTCTAGGCTACTCTCTTTATGAGGGTGTGCAAGTGTGTCTACCCTATTTCATCCTTAGACACATGGAGCAAGTACTGGCCAAGTCTCGGCGCAAGAAGACCTTACCCTATGGGAGGCTACTCACCCTAGTATTTCAGTATTTCAGGGTAAATCTTGACAACGAGGCGGTAGTAGAGAGCTTTGAAGAATCATTTGGGCACAATGCCCTAGCTCGGATGCACATCTGGTATGATACCTTCAGTGACAGTGAGTCCATCAACCCCAATAAAAATGAGGAAGACAGAGAGAGTGGAGAGGATGCGGAGGAGGAAGCACCAGTGCAACATTCTGTAGGAGCCTCTAGTTCAGGGACTACTGACATGAGTGATGTTCTAGCTGCCCTTGGATAGCTGAACTCCAACATGGCAAAGCTCAACAAGGGCAGTTTGCTGCGTATGACCGTCGATTCGAGAGGGTGGAGAAAGAAATCCACGACATCAGTGCCTACTTATACTATGAAGGCAATGATGAAGAGGATGAGAACAGTGATGATGAGATGGAGGACTAGGCTCCATGGCTGCAGAAGTTTTATGCATCTTTCCTTCTTTTCCTTTTTGCCTTAAAACAATGTTTTTAACTTAATTTTTACTCTCCTTTTTTTTTTTTATTCAAGTAAGAATCTGATGTACTTAGTTGTAACTTCTTGTGGTTTTGTTTTGGGTTGTAAGTACTGTACTCACCTCTAAGGAAGGTTAAGAATGTAAGCAACAGCTGGACATCGATTGAACATATATGTATCTGCTCTTTAATTCTACTGTTGTCCCTAATATCTTGCTATTGTTCTCGGATTCCACCCTAGCTAGTCTTCTCCCTAATTCTTACACACACATTTAATTATTTTTGTTGAAAGCTTTTAATTTAGACCCTATTGTGTGGAGTAGATCAGGAGTCCTTGTTAGACTATGTTTGGTGCAGAGCATCGCACTCTGATCCCATGCTGTCACGGCCCCATTTCTGATTAGGAGTAAAATACAGTCAAGGGGTGACTAGTTACCAGGATCACTGACACAGTGTCCCAATCCATAGTCAATAGTCAAGGTATAGCATAATAATTATAGTTGCTAAAAAGGAAGGGAAATTCCATTTAAGATAGAGTAATTACAAGCGAAAGTGATTAGATAGCAGTTACCATATGTTCAGCTGGCTAGGTGATACAATAATGTTTGACACTGTTTACCGACTGATCATGACGTAACTACTCAAAAAGAATATAAAGTATTACAGACAATTGTTCGTAATGGGCATAAAGCCTCGGAAGAATCAAAAGAGGGGACAATCACCAACATCAACATGGCCCGTAGGCACAATTGTCATAGGGGCATCCGTCACTATGTTCCTCCGACATAGCATTGGGCTCCTCCATGATGATACCATCATAATCCACTGGCTAGGCCTCGAGACTAGCCAGATAACCACCATCTGCATCAAAATCTAAAAGAATGTGTACACAGGGGGTTAGCTCCACTAAGCCAGTGAGGGGAAGGGGAATGCACAAACACACAATCACACATAGTCCATGATGAATATAATGCTGATAGATTTTCCACCTAACATACAATCTAAGTCAGGGTATATGCTACTATAATAACTCAGCAGACACTGTGGGTCACTTAACTTATCGCCACAATGAAACCTTTATTATCACCAGGGAGCCTACACTGGTCAAAGCCACCAAGACCACCTAATGGCGGACAATGATGATCAGTGGTCATCCCTGACCTAGCCTCTCTCCCCCATAGGCAACAAGGAGCCCCGATCACCTAATACCTAAACCCCTGTTGGTAAGGGTCGTAGCATAAGAAAGTGAATCCTAGCCGCAGTTATACTACATGCAAGTCTTATCGTCCCGAGAGGTATTCTGGGTGCATCAACGTCCCATTCCATCTAGTACCCGGGTACCAGCACGGCACGGCACATACAGGGCAGGATGACAATCAATAAATCTCATAAACATTTCTGGGGTTCCGGCACCAGCACACCCGGCACTGTAACCCGATTCAATAATGTAAGGTAAACTCAACCACATCACATCAAATGGTAACCAAGATATTTTATATGCAAGAATGCAGCATGTTCATAAATGATGCAAGTATCATAGCAATTATATAATTCATATTAAACAAGCCCAAACATCACTCAAAACCCACTCACTAGTTGTTCGATCGTCGCTTGGGGTGTTTAGTAAGATTTGCCTCGGTACACGTTCTCCCGTATAGGTTATAAAATCTGGGGATGTGTGAGAATAGTGTTAGAAGGGTGTAGGTGGGTCCCATGATGGGTCTCAACAGTCAAATTTAAGTTTTAGACAAAATAGCATGGACGGATTCAGGGATGGAGGCAACCAGATGAGTCTGTTCCTGGCTCCGTCCAGGCATTTGGTGAAAATAGGAGGGACGGACTCACGGACGGAACCTCTAAGTGAATCTGTTCGTGCATCCATTCGAACCCTGAGATATTCTCAAGAGGGAACGGAACCACGGACGGAACCACTAGATGAATCCATTCCTAGCTCCGTCTGAGCCAGTCAACAACTTGTACAGAAAGGATCTACGGATGGAAGCACGATGCTGGATCCGTTCGTGGATCCGTCGAGTCTCTGTGCGAGATTTTGAAGGATTTTCACCTCCAGCCTTCCATCCTTAAGGCTATATGGCTCCTAGGGTTAGAGAGGAGAGTCCCAAGTCTCTAGTACCTAATTCAAACGTGGGCCTTAGAGGATCCAAGGAATTTGGAACCATTTCTAGGGTTTCACCATTCCTAGGCTTAAGTCTTAAAACTTGGAACAACAGCTCAGGTTGCTAGGGTTATGGGTGGCATTAAGGAAGGGGTAGGACTCCATTTAGGAGGCCAAAGGATAACATTGGGTTCCACAAAGAAACCCTAAGCTAGAATCGATCCAAGAAGGGATTTCCCCATTCGAAATGGAAAGAGAGGGAAGAAGGGAAAGGCACTCACCTAACTTGATGAGCCAATGGATGAAGTCCACCTCCAGCCCTCCTCCAATCACTTCCTTCTTCTCCTTCAATGCTCTCCAAGCCTTCACGGTTTTGGTTGGTAAGAGAAATGAAAGAGCCAATAGAAGGCTGAGCTAAGTATTTATAGCAAGTGGCCCACTTAGGGCCTGTTTGGTTTGGGGCACTTAGAATAAAACACATTTAAATGCATCTATAGGCTAGTGGGCCCACCAACATAGCACACACACACACAAGGAAACCATGGGTGGGGTTCACTTTGTCTGGGGGCTCAAGTACAAATACCGGAGGCACGGGGTGTGGGCCCCACATAAGGAAAGCACCCAAAGCATGAAACAGCACGGACAGAGCCAGTCTTGTGAGTCTGTCTGTGACTCCGTCGCTGCTATAAGGGTAGAAACACAAGAAAAGTTGTTGGGCTTAGGCCCACACTTCAAGGCCATAGAGGGGAGGGTACACTAACGCACTTCAGGGCAGTTACTTACCCCTAAACCATCACGATGTGTCCTTCGTGATCCCGAAGAGTTTCCCAACCGTGATGCTAAGCTCACCGCTGAGGGAGGTGCCCAAATGTGGGGACATGGAAAAGGCCTTTCGGTACTCTTCACGCCGTGGGCTCGTGCTAGGAGGATAGCAGACGAAGTCACCATCGACAAATCTCCCCCACTCCCGGTTGAGGAACCTCTCTTCGACGGGCAGGCCCATGAACTTGTTAATGATCTTATAGCTGGGCTTGACCACTAGTGAGAATAGTTCTCCAGCGTACACGGCAGCAGTATCTACACGTCACAAGGAAGAGATTCATAAATAATTAGCAAACTCGGGTGCGGATATAACACTCTCACTGCATATCCCGTAACATGTTTCCCAACAATGCGGTAACATCCACACTATTGTTGATTGAAGGCAGCATAGGCAAAACCTCCTCGGAGACATCATCGGCGTCATCCCTAGAAGGGGAACGATTCCGATTACGGGTGTTGACCATAGTGGCTACCTGTTAAGAGGAACAATTATGCCAAAATGCGAGGTAAGCGCACACAACAGAGATGAAGTCTAAGGAGCACCCTTCACAAAGGACATACTAGCATAACATGGCATAAAGTATGAGAAGGCACGGGAAAAGGTGCCACACATTAGTGGACAGGGGAAAAACTCAAAAAATTTGGTCTTAGGATGAACGGATTTTCGAACAGAGGCAGACTTCCTGAGTCCATTTGTGAATCCGGTCGCCAACCTACCCTTTAAGTTTGGAATGGATTTTCGAACGGGTTCATGTCGTATGGGGTCTGTTCGATAATCCGTTCTCAAAAGATATCTTATCGAGAGAGAGGAATCGAAATGCACTGAACGGATTTCCCAACGGAGGCATGGAATCTAGGTCCGTTGGCTGAATTCGTTCAGGCCAAAACCTCAATTTGCTTAGCCAGTAAACTCAATGGATTTTTGAACGGAGGCTTGATGCTTGGGTCCATTCGTTAATCCGTTCGAGCAATTTTATAAAATGCTCAGTCCATGATTTAAAAAATCACTTTGGGCTCATATTTTGCACGGGACTTAGAGCTAAGGAGAGGAGCACTGTGTCCTTTCATACTTCCACTCCCAAATCCTTGCACATGGAAGCTTCAATCAATCATCCCACACGTACAAACCACTCCAGGTATGGTTCTTCTCTCCCTTCCCTGTTTTCCCAGAAATTCCAACTCTTAGCTTTCTAGGTTTTGCTATTTTCTCCACTTTTCCTTACTGCCCATGTAATGCATATGAAAAGGTGTTTAAGTTGGGGTTAAATAGTTCTATTTGTGATTTACATAATGCCCAACATCTCCATTACACCCCATTAAAGATTCAAGCTAGGGCTTGGAGGTATCGAGCCCAAGCCGAAATTTCTCCCACTATTTTTGGGGGAAAATAGCATAGGGATTAGAATGTATCTCTAATCTTTCCACTAACATCTTCAACTATGCTTCTTTGTACATTTCGGCTAGTCTTAACAATACTTAGGATCAAGCCCTTTCCCTAATTTGGACTCCACCTAACATCTTCCTTATTCAAGTGTGAGATACCCCCTTTTTCTTTTGTAATATATTGGGTTGTTTTTGAATTAACCCTATACCCATAAGTTATCCTCGTTTGGGTCTTGTTCTTGGTGAGTTTTGAACTTCAAAAGGAAATGCTGGCTTTTTAAGAAGTCAATGGGGTGTTAGGCATTCTTATTTCTTTTTCTTTATTTACCATCAATTGGTTCGGTTAATTGCTGTTTCATGTATTACTCTATTTAAGCTTAGCATTCCTTGTTTCTTGTGTGTAGGTACAGTCAAGATGGTCCGAAGGCAGAGGAATGCCTAAGCTATTCCACCTCTACCCCCACCTATGATTTATGAGGATGTGTGGTTTACATCAGCAGAGGTAAAACCTATATCACAGCAACTTCCATGAGAGGCCAATGCTGTTGGGCCGAGATGTAGTGTTGAGGGACCTCAGGGTGAGGAAATCTGTAGCACACAAGAGGCTACGGTTAGATCCCGAGCCTTCTTCATCCTCTACAGTGCCACCAGCCTCACGAGAGAGGAATCTTCCTCAGAGGAGCCAGAATTCAACCGGTTCTGGTTTTCTAGGTATGAGCACTCCAAAGATTGGGTCAAGTTCAGTTCCAAAAGCATAGTAAACAGGAGATTGGTATAGGTGGATGATTCCACCAATACAGTTTGTATTCTAGGTTTAACACCCTAGGTTGGGCATCCATGTTGTCGCCCACCGAGCCATGTTACCCAAACTTGGTTTGGTACTTCTATTGTAATTTAAAGCCATCTGGGGCACGGGAATTCGGTTTGGAAAGTAGAATGAAGGGTGTGGATATTAGACTCACCACTGCCATCTTGGCGGGGATCCTTGGGCTGCCTGACACAGGCGAGAGATGTTACTACAAGCCCAGGATAGATATCTCAGACATGTTTTCCTGGAGACCAGGAGGAGGGACTTCAAGGCCTTGACTGGTTCAGAGAGTGTCCCTAAGTCTGAGGCGAAAAATAAGCCTAGTGCCCGAATTATTGGTAGATGCATCTCATATAACATCTACCCGAAGGGCGGGAACAGGGGTAGTATCTCAATGCTTAGGGCTTACATCACCTACTGTCTACTGGGAGTCGGTAAGGGGGGTCCAGTGATCAACCTCCCATATCTACTGCTATAGGCCATGTTATATCATGCATAGAACCCTTCTGATGGGAACCTACTGTTACACCTACACCCCAAATATTCCCTTATACCCCGGGGCAATCCAAACCATAACCAAAGGGTAATGCCTTATGGCCAAGGTCTACACTGATGACCTTAAACTGAAAATATTATTAAAAGAATCCCCTCAAAGCCCTGGAAGTGTGGGCCAAAGCCCCGTAACTTTCCTTGAAGTTTGGGCCCTAACAGCAGCACCGGAGTCATGAACGGACTCACTCGTGCTGAATCCACTCAAGGATCCGCCCGTGCTGTCATTAGCCTTTTTTAGATTATTTTCCTATGGGACCCATATGCCCGTGTCCTAGACACCCTAATTGAACCTTTGGACCATGAGGACCCCTGCCCTCACCATTGATTGGTTGTGTGGGCTATGAAAGTGGGCCCATAATGCTTAACTTAGGTGAATGATGGGTTTTATATACCCTAACCTAAATCAAACAGACCCTAGTGGACAATTAGGTCCTATGGACTTATGGTGCACCCCAAACATGACCTAATGGACCTAATGGTTATACCTAAGGCCAAACAAGCCCTAAGACCTAACTAAAATCCATTTAAAGACCTATGGGTCAACTACATTCTAAGGCCCCTAAACCAAACACACCCTAAGGCCCATCTAACCCCCTTAAAGGATAAGAAAACCCCTCTCTTTCACTTATCTCTCCCCCTCCCCCATAAACTATGGAGGAGAAGAGACAAGAGAAGAAAGAGAAGAAGGAAAGAAGAAGGAGAAGTAGAAGTAGGAGAGGAATAGGAGGGGAAGGGAAGAAGGTGGGAGCCATGCAAAGATGGCTGGCAGCCCCACACCTCCTCCCAAGCTAGCCAGACCCAAGGGAGAAGAGAAAGAGGAGGAGAAGAGATGGAGAGAGTGGCTGCAAGAAGGAACCTCACCAAGGCAGGCTCCCCAAACCTAGCTCTCCCCCATTTCTCTTTGATTTTGATGGTTTCTTGAGCTGGGGCTAACCTTGGGTTCCATTTGGGACCTAAGATGATGCTTGACCTATTTTGGGAGCTCTAAGGGAGCTATTGGAGGCCTCTAAGTGCTGCAATTGTAGCCATGGCTAATGAATCCTTGGTTTGAACCTTGAAACCCAACCCTTGGACCAATGTGAGACCTAACCCTTGTAGGATCTTAGATCCTTGAGGTGAGCTTAGGACCTAGTGACCCAAGGAGGGCTTAGACACCTCTCCCTTGTCCCTGAGAGCTTGAGGCACTCCAAGCTTCAAGCTGGAGCAAAAGCCCTCTGAAATCTTGGAAGAGACTGCCAGCGGACGAACGATCGGATCCATCTATCGTGGTACTGCCCGTTAGTTCGCCCAGTATAAACCTTGCGTAATGGCCTGAGTGGATGAAGACTATTGTATGTCCAGAAGCCTGTTGCTCTCGGGTCTGTCTCAGGAAATCGAACGGATGCAGGGGCAGACCCAAGAAGCACATCCACCCGTGGATCCACTCCCTTTTATGGTTGTCTCAGGTATCGAACGGATGCACCACCGGATCCAAGCAAGAAGATCCGCCCGTGGGTCTGCTCGCTTTGATTTTACCCTTTGGCCTAAACGGAGTCAGGGGTGGATCACCTCTGTTGAGACCGTCCGTGAGTCCACTCATGCTGTCTTGGTTGAAATTTGATTTCAACCTTGAGAGGCTAGCATGGGACCCTTCTATGTATATTTTAATGATTATTTTTGTGTTCCTAGGCTACCCAACTCGATGGATAGCAGGGAGCCCACATGAGATTCATGTCAACCACACGTGGCGGCGCCCGTGTTAGGTGAGTGGGTTCTGGGTGATTTATTGGGTTTGAATATATATTAATATGAAATCTTAAGCATGCTAATATATACTTATAAGCATTGTGTGAATTGCATTATTATTCAGATGTGAACTGTTGTGAATGTGATACTATGCTCACCATTGTATCGGGCTACGGTGCCGGGGGTGCCGGTACCGAAACCTTAATTTATTTAATTATAAAAACTATTGTATGTCATCCTAAACTGTATGTGCTGTGCCGTGCTGGTACCCGGGTACTAGATGGAATGGGACGTTGATGCACCCGAAATACCTCTCGAAAAGATAGGACCTGCATATAGTATATCTGCGGCTAGGATGCTTGTTCCCTTATGCTACGACCCTTGCCAATAGGGGTTTATGTGTTGGATAGTCTGAGCACCTGTGGTCTGTGGAGGTAGGAGAGGCCAAGACAGGGGTAGTGATGGCTATCGGGGTTTGCCACTAGGTGGTCATGATGGCTTCTACTGGCACAGGTCCCCTTATGATAGTTGAGGTTTCACTGGGGCGATAAGATAAATGACCCTTAGTGTCTCCCGAGTTATCACAGTAGCATATACTTGATCGATAGAATTGTGTGTTAGGTGAAAAATGAATCTAACATCAGCATGCATCATTCTGATTGATATTGATTGTATGGTGTATGTGCATTCCCCTTTGCTCCCTCACTAGCTAGTGTAGCTAACCCCGTTGCGCAACCCCTTTTTTTTTGTTATGCAGGAGGATACTACTCTTGATGAGTACCGTTAGATGCGAATCAAGTGGAGCCGTGACTGTGACTTAGATGTAGATGTACACCCAAGATTGATGTCCGTGGGGCAATTATTTATCATTTAATTTTTTGTTTTCATTCCACAATCATGTATAAACTATGTGTTTATTTAATAGGAGAGTAATGAATGGTTACTTATATTAGAATTGTAATATGTGTTATCATTAGAGAACCGATGCTCTATAATTTCACATGATTTAATTTAATTTCGCTTCCGTTAACTCTGTACCTGGAGCGGCTTATTTCTTTTTGTACATTCCTTTCTGTTATCAATATGTGATGACAGGGTGGACTGTGGCTCGGGACACTGTATCTGCGATCCTGGTAGGTGTTGGGATGATGTGTGATTGTCCCAATCATATCCCTATGTGGCAATATATATTACATCGGGATGGGGGCGTGACAGAGTGGTATCAGAGCGATGATGCTCTGCACCGACCACGGTCCAGTGTAACCTCTTGATTTACTCTCCACAATTAAGTTCTGAACAAAAAATCTCAAGAACATAAATAATTATGTGCAAACATAGGAGAAGACTGATTGGAGTGAAAATAAGAACCTAGAAGGATAATAGGCAACATGAAACTTAGAACTAGAAACATAGACTGTTGAAAAATAACTATGTAATTGCTTGATTGAATCCTAAGTAGATATTGATTGGATAAGTATATGCTATAATTCATCGACGATAATGAATTAAACATAACCAACCCACAACGGGCCATAATGATCTAAACAAGAGGAATTAAGCAACATATATATATATATATATATATATATATATATATATATATATATATATATATATATGTATCTTATTATAAAAATATGTACTCTTCTTTTTTGTCAAATTTTTTAGTTTTCCAAAATAACCCCTGGCTCTCCTTTCAAACTCTCTTTCCCATGCCAAACAGCCTGGTACGTACCCTTTCAAAACAAAGGGGCACGCCTCCTATTCCGTCTCTCTTTCTTTTGAGTCTCCTCTCTCTCTCTCACATCCGACTCTCCCTGATCTTCCTCTCTCCCAATGGAACCCCTTCTGAAAACCTTATTCCTCCTCTCTCTCTCACACATGAATCGCCGCCCTCTACAATAGTCCCTCTACAAAAGCCAACTCAAAACCTCCTCGTCTTTGGGGCCTTCTCACACATACTCCTTTGGTTTTGGTGCTTTGTAGAGAAAGAAAAAGAATACGGAAAATAATCCAGAATCCAGAAAATAAAACTGGATATTCAAAGAGGTAAAACTCCTTTCCATGGCCATTTTCACACATACTCCTTTCACAGGTTAATACCGAATCCATCTGATCCCACCCCCGCCCTCGCTCTCTCTCTCTCTCTCTTTCTCGCCCCTTCCAAACCGGTGTTCCATTTTGTTTTTCAAGAAATAAACTACTGCATTCCTGTAATCTCACTCTCTCTCACTCAGGAGAATCAGTGGGTCTCCCCTTGCCTGCGCAGTCGTTTAATTGCATGACAACTCACCCTTCCTTAACAAGGAAAGAGGGGACATTAAAGATCAGAAATGGAAACAAAAAAAGGTTCTGAAATGTACCTTGTTATCTCTTTAGCAAAACGAGAGAGGGAGAGAGAGAGAATGAATTTTGATTATGTCATGTTCTATATCGGAAGATTTCTCTTTCATAAGAACTGGCCTTCTCCCTTAAAGCCATCTCCGCCTGGTACTGGGTTAATTTTATTTTTTTTCTTCTTTCTTTCTTTCATCTCTATTCTTGTTTGGAGATTGTCTGAGTAGATGTTTTTGGGGAATCCTTGCATGCAGAGGTTCCAGGGCTACCTTTGATCGGGAATTTGTTGCAGCTGAAGGGGGAAAAAGCCACACTAGACGTTTGCTAAGTGGGCTGAGATTTATGGATTGGTTTACTCGATTAAGACCGGAACCTCGAAGGTGGTTGTTGTCAATTCTGTGGATGTGGCCAAAGAGGTACCCAATAACCATCTCCCTTCTTTATCAATTCTGCAGAGTTGAGATTCTTTTTCCTTTTCGCTCTCTATGAATTTGGTCCCATTTCCATGTTTTCTCGAGGGGATTCGACGCTGTTCCTCAGACATTATCTTATTCTGCTACTCCTCAAGCAGAAACATTAAATTTGCTGATAAATTTGAGAAGCAACTACCTCACATGTTCCACCGAAAGTTGTTCCTGATTTTCTTGACAGTTCTTCATTTGTTTCTTCTGATTTGTATGAATTCTTTCAGTCATCTCTTCCTAATATAGTGAAAGGCTGCCAATGGGTCCTGCTGTATAGGTAAATATTGCTCAAGAAATTATCACATTTTCCTTCAATTTGGTTCTGTTTCTTTTAAGTTGCCTCTTAGTGCATTAGTTCTTTCAAATGAAGGGCAGTACGTTAAAACATGGAATATCACTGAGTACACTTCTAGGTAAGAGTGCTGATCTTTCTGGTCCTTGTTTGCTGGTAAGTGCACTGTGAATTTATATCTGTTCCAATAAAAGCTCCTCAGTTTTGTTAGTACAGAATTGTATTATCTAAGAGATGCTTTCTGAGTTTCATTATTTTTAACAGCATTATCATCATGGTTGTTATGATGTTTTGGTTTTTCCTTTTGGAAACTGACATGAATAATATTTTGAGCCATCTAGATCGTTGGTGATATGGAAGGTGCTGTGTTTGGTGGGTTGTTGGAATGTCCCCTAAAACCTACCACAAAAAGAAAATATCAAGTAAGTTAGCACAGTCTTCTTGTTCTAAGTTGAGATTGGTTATTTGATTTGCTCACATGGACGATGCAATCGTTGTAAATTATGCGGCCAACAAAATACCTATAATATGCCTTTACATGTGCTTATTATGACAAATTTCTGTGGGGTTCGATTGAGATTCACTAAGAGGAAGGAGTGTGTACCGGAATTGATCTTCTACATCTTTTTACTAGCAGCAATTATGATGATACTGTGAAGGTGAGAAGAATGGTATGGGGGGGGGGGGGAATTCTACAACATCTTCACTGCCAAATTAGTCATCCAGACTGATGGTAGGAGGCAGTAGAAGTATAAACAGGTCTGTAGATTTTTTGCTTCTGTTTCATCGAACTGAATCTTGAGTATTAATTCTTGTTTCTGATGTTTATTAGGGATTTGTTTAGTTTGATGGACGCTTGTGACTAATGTTAGGTTTTGTTTCATAACAATGCCTAGATTAGGGGTGTATCTGATTGTTCTGAGACTTTGCTTCATATTTATTTGTGGTGTTTCTTGGTTAGGAGAGTGCATAGATATATCTTTGGATTAATTTATTGACCAGTTCCTAGGAGATACGAGACTCATGCATGGGATAACAGTTTGTAAAGGAAGGCAAGGTGAATCGACAAAACCCTCTGCAGAATTTGATCTACTTGTACCTTCAGAATATCTATTAAAATATCCTCCATATATGATGGAGCTGCATGTGCTTTGTTCCAGGCATTAGGATTTCAAATGGATGATGTCAAACTCGGGCGTGCTCGATTGGATATTGCCTATTGGTTGTATCTTTAAGTAGTGCTCTCCCTATTGGTGTTTTTTTTTTAATTTCTTATCTCTGTCATTTATATTTCTTCACTCTTTATATTTCAAGAATATGAATCATTAGAAAGGAATCAAAGCTGCAAAACTGATCTATGATTCACAAGTTACTTCTTTTGTACCTCTTGATTGGTATTGCATGAAGGATTTCTCTTATGTAATGTAATTAGGAAAACTGTATCCTCTATTTGATGCATAGTTGTTAAGACTCCTAGGCGAATCAAGGCGGTCAAAGGGGTTGAAAAGCAAGGCGACACCAACAAGGCGACAAGGCGTCGCCCAGGCGACCAAGGCGAAACCAGAATTCAAGGCGAGGGCAAGGAGCCTAGGCGTGTAGGGATGCCTTGACAACTATGATTTGATGTAATTGGTTTGACCACAATTTCACGTAATTAAACTCAGTATATTTTTTTTAATGCCTAGCCAACTATATTGTATATATACTTGTAAAAGTTTTTGGTTCCTGAGCAGAATACAAATATTATTTTAGTCAACAGGTTTTCTCACCATTCGAAAGATGCCAATGCCTATCACTAAACAAGGTAAGGATTCTCTCTCTCTCTCTCCTAAAAGTTTTTGGTTCCTGAGCAGAATACAAATATTATTTTAGTCAACAGGTTTTCTCACCATTCGAAAGATGCCAATGCCTATCACTAAACAAGGTAAGGATTCTCTCTCTCTCTCTCCCCCCTTCACCTCTGTTCATCTGTACCTTCACCTCCGTCTATCTCTGGCCAGACTAATAGATAGCTGCTTAAGGATCAATCAAGTTTGTTTTTCATGCTTCTTTAACCTCAATAACTAATGAGTTGATTGAATTTAAAACTTAACTAATTGTCCTATATTTAGATTTTGTTTTATAACTTAACATATTGTCCTATATGTTTAGATTTATTTGTTTTTGTGTTCTCTCTTCCCCCCCCCCCCCCCTCCCCCTCCCCCTCCCACATTAAAATTGCCATTGTCCTGCACTTTTTATGGGTTGTTGATGGATGCAGAAACTTCAAAGCTAACAGTAGAGTAGATGGTGGGCCGGACTTACCTGATGATGAAGCCAATTTTGAGAGAAAAATTCTTGCAAGATCCATTACAAGGACCCAAAGTTGTAGATGATGGAATGTTCTCTAGTTTTTTATCTTTTTTGTTAGGGTTGTTCATATAGGAAAAACAGGCTTTTATGTTTTCTTTCTCTTTTATTGTAAAGATTATTTTCTTTGCTTTTATTTAATAAAGTGATTTATTTGATTTGATTTTTTTTTCCAATAAAGATAATAGTTCTTTTGTTTGGCTGATGTCTCAAGTCTTGAGTGACAACAATTCCATTTTCTTTTCTTTTAGGAAGGTATAGAATTTGATGGATGGGTGGAGAAGGTAGATGAAGAAAATGTTCATATTAAACTGAAAATGAAGGGCACATGGGAAATGACCCAGGAGGCCACTGAAAAGATCAACGGCACGATGGCTGCCAAGAGACAAATCTATGAAAGAAAGAGCTGAGTGTCGAGCAAGCCATGAATACCATGAATTGATATGGTCTACATGTCTTTCAATCCTCTTCAGTCGATCTTCTCAATAGGATAGCCTAATGCTTTATCTGTTTTGTAACTAATTTTTCCTTTTTTTATCCCTGTCATGAAGGGGATGTCATTTGGTGAAAATGGAACAGAGGTACTCTTTCTATGTAGGATTTTATAGATGGCCAGGAAGTGCAGTACTATTTCTATGGCAAAAAAAATAATTAAACTACGCTCATGCCAATTGTTCAAGATGGTTTGCCTATATACTCATTCTCGTTGTTCATGTTTCGGTTCTTTTTTCAACTTGCATTATTCACATGCAATTGCAGACGCACACGTGCGTTTGCACGTGCGAGAATGAGGTTAACTGAGGCTTTTAATTGATTTTCTATTTAATTTGTTCTTTTCCCCTTATTTCTGTTTTACTTTCTATAGGAGATTTTTCACACCTACACAGGTCGACACAAATTGAAAACAGAGAAGCTTAAGATAGATATCATCAAAGCCTATGGTATGCTTACTATAGACAAATATCATCCTCCATAGTTGAACTTTATGTTCATGTTTCCAGTTTAGTAATTTTTATTTGATAAATAATATATAATTCTTTGAGGTGGATAAGATGAATATGTTTTCTCTTCTCTTCATGTTTATAGAACTTTTGCAAACTGAGTAATCAAATACAATTACATTCAAAAAGCAGATTGAAAGAACAATGGAGAGACTGAAAAGCTAGAATGAGGTGGCTAATACTGACATTTTCAAAATTTGTTTTTATTTCTCCTTTTTTTGGGGGGGTGGGGGGGGGGGGTTGGGTTGGGTTAGCTCTCTAAATTTATTTATTTTTGGCTTCTTTAAGCATTATTTTCTTGTGCCATTGAAGCTTACAAACAATGAGGTCTTTCCTATTAGAGATATTATTAATATCAAAAGCATATTGCATTTGCAACATTTTGAATCTAACAGGTTTGCATCATCATGTAAGAATCAAACTCTTTTAACTTTTTGACTGTCTTCTTGGATGCTTTATTGGTAGTCAAGGAATTCCTGGACTTCTCTGACAATTGTAGTGACTGTTCTACAGAAACTTCTTATTAGATAGTGAGTTTACTGTTGATAGTTTTTCTTCAATATATCTTCTTTTTGCTAAAAAAAGATTGGGTCACTCATATGGTGAAATCTTTTCCTTTGCGGGTCTATATTGATTTTTCTGCTTGTCCCCCTCCTTTGCTTATAGATGCTTTTAAAGTGATGAAGTCTGTATTCTGTTTTTCTTTCAATGAATACCTTCAAATTAAAAGGAAAGAAAGTTCTAATATTATCTCAAAAACAGATTTATAATTCGTACAAACTCCCTAGATTTTACATAACGCCCTGAAGCTGATTATGGAGAATCCAACAATGGAAAGGGATTGATAAATAATTAAAAAAAGAAAAAACAGAATTGAATTGAAAGAAAAACATCCCTAGGTCAGAATGATCTAGCTCTTGCACATGCTATATGGATTTCTATTCAGCCAGGATGTAAATTTTTTTTGTAAAAGGAAGCTAATCAATAAAACCTTGGCCAACAACTAAGAAAAAGAATAGAAGCAATTGCATCCTCTATACTTAACTCACAAGAGGAGGTAAAACGATTCATGTTGTAAGCCGTAGGAGGGGAAGCTACAATGGATAGATCTCTTCTTCTTTTTGGACCCATGATCAGATTTCCTACACATAAGGCACAAACCAAAGAAGGACAGCAAATGTAAGCCAAATGGGAATGATGACATACAATTGGCAAATAAGTTATAGGAATGGAATGCTTAAATGATATGGTAATGAATTGAAAGAAGACTATGCATGACGAGAAAATCAGAATATGCATATGTAAATGATGAGGATATGAAATATGAAATGTGGATGCCATTGGGGAATATGTTGAGAAGAAAAGAAACAAGATCAATTCACACATGAAGTCTACATGAGATCCCTAGTGTGCTTAGAGGTGACACCAACAACATATGTGCTTTTGACTATTATATGTTTCAACCAATGTCAAACCAACAAGATATTGAATGAGATACTCCAACAAGAGACAAGAATTATTTAATAAAGAAAAAGGGGATAAGCACCAAGAATTTTGTAAATAATCCCATGAATAAGAAATGCATTGAGGATACATCGACTAAATGAATTATTTGGGAAATAGAGGATAAATTTCAAGGATTTTGTCAACAATCTTACAAACAAGAGAATATGCTTGAAGATAAGACAATAAGATAAATTCCTATGAGATTCTAGGGCATATAAAGGATTAAACATAAACTTGAAGGGTTGTCCTAAGCATGGAAGGATTTAGGTTTTACCCCAATTTAAACCTAGAATTGTCCAAGTAGATCCAACTACACTTGACAACCATAGCAATCAATCTTCAAAATGCTTGCAAGTGCTTTAAAAATTATAAGACATACAATGCACAAACAAAGAATCCAACCATATAGTGCCATTAATCGATTAGGGCTTGATTCTAACCCTAGAACCCTAGCCTAAATAGATTTTAGCATGGATTTGGTGTGCATAACCATAGAAATGCAAATAAAATCAAATCCTATCACAACCTAGGCTTATCCATGCCCAATCCTAGAGGAAAAGGAAGAAAGATAAAGAGACATAAGCCAAAAGTTCTACAATGGGAAAAAGGAATGTGTAAAGACAAGTAAATCCTACAATGGAAGAAGAAGAAATTGGAAAAGAGAAAAGAGAAGAGGAACCTTACCTTGAGAGTGAGAGAAGGAACTTTGAGGCTTGAGATCACAAGAAATCCACCCAAGAGAGTGCTAGGAAGCCCAAACGAAACACCTTGTAGAGCCCTCTCCTCTTGCAGTTGTGTTTCCCCTCCTTGGAGCCAAAAGTGAGTTTTAAAACTCGTGGCTCTGTTTTGTTAAGATTCTGCGAACGAACGACGAATGGAACCACTTATCGTGACTCCGCCCGTCAATCCGTCCAGCTTTAGAACTTGAAATTTTGGGGTATTAGCCTGAGCGGATCAATGAGCGGATCCATATTCACGAGTCCATTGTAGATCCGTTCGATTCATTCCTCTCGGTCAATGAACCTTCTGAGAACGGACGAACGAACGGATTCACGTTCCTCATCCGCCCGCCAGTCTGCTCTCCCTATCTTTTCGATGGAGCCACGATCGGACCCGGAGTACTTATTCCGTCAGGTAATCCGCTCGATTTATTTTAGGATTTTCAGCCCAGATTTTGGAGACTTTTTTACCCCACCCATGTATGATGAATTTATGCCTATACCCTAGGTTGGACAACCTAGTTGTGTGACCCATTTGCGAGGACCACCTAAGTCTAATTAAGGCCCTAAAATTTAAAGGGATTAGGAATTATACCTGACTGGACCAGCCAATATGAGATGGCAGGCATCAGTGTGTGTTGTGACTCCCCTCCTATACGAAAGAAGGAGAGTTACCATTGTGGATGAAAATCCTTAGACCCCGTTAGTGAGTGAACCTAAACTTACGTGGTGTAGAAACCCTTATAGGGGTACATAGGATTCAACTCTTAGCCAGGTCGCAGGTAGGAAACTACTAGGCTGGTTTGAGCAGGTTTAGTTGAACAAGCCATAAAGGCCACGAGTACTAGGGAATCAGTCACGATGCCTCAAGCTAGTGGCGACTGTATTTGTATCTTACTTGGTTCATCCAAACCTTGTATAGCCTCATAGAGGAAATCCTACACAGTGACTTGGTTCCCAAAGAGACCTAGTATACCATATCTAGAGCTACCCTTGTTCCTATGGATCGACTCAGATTATAGATATGTCCATAGAGATGTGAATGTAATTATTAAACTTATACCTATGATTGGTGTGGATATGAATATATAAGTATATTTCTTACACCTTTGCGTGTGACTAGATCTATTCTTTTGAGCCACAATTGTGACCTTGGTTTAACCTTATGGTGGTAGCTAGCTTAAGCCCTAACCCTGGTTAACCAGACCTTAATGTTAAGAAGGAATTAATTTAATAGTAACCTGGTAGGTTAGTAATGGAACCTATTTAAAGGAAGTGACTCAGACTCAGACCATGAATGGATTGTGTGGTTCTCGAGAGAGGACTAGTATGGACTTTTCCCCTGTGGGACAACTTGGTGATAGGGTTAAAGATTGTGAAAGCCAAAAATTGAAGGATGTAACAAGACCTTTTCCAATGACAGATATGAAGGGAGTAATGGGTCGCCAAAGCGTTCCCTTCGTGCTGGGAGTGACACATATGGAGGTCCCATCAATATTCCTGATCATTCTAAAGTTGGGTTAGGTAATGAGATAACCTAAAGTGAAGGCATTCAGAATGTAAACCCTATGCTGGGAACTAGGCAGGTTAAGCCCTACAACCCAAAGGTAACTAGAGTAGTGAAGGCCTAGGTGGTATCACTTGGCCTGGAGGAGCTAGAAAACTTCCTGTTCTTCATGACTTAGTTTAGTATAGAAGACAGTGTGGTTATCTCTGAAATGTGATGACTGCCGAGTCTTGACCCAATGGAGCTTAGGGTTACTATGAACCACACCCCAGTGGTAATGTGGCCTTATAAGGAAAAGGAATGGTAGAACCTTACCTGTTGGGTCAACTAGACACTACCTTACCTTGACCCGACCTCGACCTAGCTCCTGTAGTGGTTATTTAGAGGTATTGTTGTTCAACAAGCCTTCGCCCTTGAGACCCAGGTTGCCTCAAATTTTGAGGATGAATTTTTTAATAAGGTTAGGGGGACATTACACCCACACCCCAAATATTCCCTTATACCCCGAGGCAATCCAGACCTTACCCAAAGGGTAATGCCTTATGGCCAAGGTCAACACTGATGACCTTGAACTGAAAATATTATTAAAAGAATCCCCTCGAAGCTCTGGAAGTATGGGCCAAAGCCTCGCAACTTTCCTTGAAGTTTGGGCCATGACAACAGCGTCAGAGTCACAAACGGACTCACTCGTGCTGAATCTGCTCGAGGATCCGCCCGTGCTGTCATCAGCCTTTTTAGATTATTTTTCTGTGGGTCCCACATGCCTATGCCCTAGACACCCAAATTGAACCTTTGGACCATGAGGACCCCTGCCCTAACAATTGATTGGTTGTGTGGGCCATGAAAGTGGGCCCATAAGGCTTAACTTAGGTGAATGACGGGTTTTATATACCCTAACCTAAACCAAATAGACCCTAGTGGACAATTAAGTCCTATGGACTTATGGTGCACCCCAAACATGACCTAATGGACCTAATGATTATACCTAAGGCCAAACAAGCCCTAAGACCTAACTAGAACCCATTTAAAGACCTATGGGTCAACTACATTCAAAGGCCCCTAAACCAAACACACCCTAAGGCCCATCTAACCCCTTTAAAGGATATGAAAACCCCTCTCTTTCACTTATCTCTCCCCCTCCCCCATAAACCGTGGAGGAGAAGAGACAAGAGAAGAAAGAGAAGAAGGAAAGAAGGAAAGAAGGAGAAGTAGAAGTAGGAGAGGAATAGGAGGGGAAGGGAAGAAGGTGGGAGCCATGCAAAGATGGCTGGCAGCCCCACACCTCCTCCCAAGCTGGCTGGACCCAAGGGAGAAGAGAAAGAGGAGGAGAAGAGATGGAGAGAGTGGTTGGAAGAAGGAAGCTCACCAAGGTAAGCTCCCCAAACCTAGCTCTCCCCCATTTCTCTTTGATTTTGATTGTTTCTTGAGCTAGGGCTAACCTAGGGTTCCATTTGGGACCCAAGATGATGCTTGACCTATTTTGGGAGCTCTAAGGGAGCTATTGGAGGCCTCTAAGTGCTACAATTGCAGCCATGGCTAATGAATCCTTGGTTTGAACCTTGAAACCCAACCCTTGGACCAATGTGAGACCCAAACCTTGTAGGATCTTGGATCCTTGAGGTGAGCTTAGGACCTAGTGACCCTAGGAGGGCTTAGACACCTCTCCCTTATCCCTGAGAGCTTGAGGTACTCCAACCTTCAAGCCAGAGCAAAAGCCCTCTGAAATCTCGAAAGAGACTGCCGGCAGACGAATGACCGGATCCATCTATCGTGGTACCGCTCATCAGTCCACCCAGTATAAACCCTGCGTAATGGCCTAAGCGGACGAAGGCACGGATTCACTCTGTTTGCCTCCGCCCGAAGCCTGTTGCTCTCGGATCTGTCTCAGGAAATTGAATGGATGCAGGGGTGGACCCAAGAAGCACATCCGCTCGTGGATCCGCTCCCTTTTATGGTTGTCTCAGGTATCGAACAGATGCACCACCGGATACAAGCAAGAAGACCTGCCCGTGGGTCCACTCGCTCTGATTTTACCCTTTGGCCTGAACGGAGTCAGGGGCGGATTCACCTCTGCTGAGACCGTCCGTGAGTCCACTCATGCTGTCTTGGTTGAAATATGGTTTTAACCTTGAGAGCCTAGCATGGGACCCTTCTATGCATACTTTAATGAGTGTTTTTGTGTTCCTAGGCTACCCAACTCGATGGATAGCGGAGAGCCTAGGTGATATTCATGTCAACCACACGCGGCGGCGCCCATGTTAGGTGAGTGGGTTCTAGGTGATTTGTTGGATTTGAATATATATTAATATGAAATCTTAAGCATGCTAATATATACTTATAAGCATTGTGCGCATTGCATTATTATTCAGATGTGAACTGTTGTCAATGTGATATTATGCTCACCATTGTATCGGGCTATGGTGTCGGGGGTACCGGTACCAAAACCCCAATTTATTTAATTATGAAAACTGTTGTATGTCATCCTGAACTGTATGTGCCGTGTTGTACTAGTACCCGGGTACTAGATGGAATGGGACGTTGATGCACTCAGAATACCTCTCGGGACGATAGGACCTGCATATAGTATATCTGCGGCTAGGATGCTTGTTCCCTTATGCTACGACCCTTGCCAACAAGGGTTTATGTGTTGGATAGTCTGAGCACCTGTGGTTTATGGAGATGGGAGAGGCCAGGACAGGGGTAGTGATGGCTATCAGGGTTTGCCACTGGGTGGTCATGATGGCTTCTATTGGCGCAGGCCCCCTTGTGATAATTGAGGTTTCACTAGGGCGATAGGATAAGTGACCCTCAGTGTCTCCTGAGTTATCATTCACTGGGGTGATAGGATAAGTGACCCTCAGTGTCTCCCGAGTTATCACAGTAGCATATACTTGATCGATAGAATTGTGTGTTAGGTGAAAAATGAATCTAACATCAGCATGCATCATTCTGATTGATATTGATTGTATGGTGTATGTGCATTCCCATTTGCTTCCTCACTAGTTAGTATAGCTAACCTCGTTGCGTAACCCCTTTTTAGTTGTTATGCAGGAGGTACTACTCTTGATGAGCACCGTTGGATGCGAATCAAGTGGAGCCGTGATTGTGACTTGGATGTAGATGTACACCCAAGATTGGTGCCCGTGGGGCAATTATTTATCATTTAATTTTCTATTTTCATTCCACAATCATGTATAAACTGTGTGTTTATTTAATAGGAGAGCAATGAATGGTTACTTATATTAGAATTGTAATATGTGTTATCATTAGAGAACCAATGTTCTATAATTTCACATGATTTAATTTAATTTCACTTCCGCTAACTTTGTACCTAGAATAGTTTATTTCCTTTTGTACGTTCATTTCTGTTATCAATATGTGATGACAAGGTGGACTGTGGCTCGAGACACTATATCTGCGATCCTGGTAGCTGTTGGGATGATGTGTGATTGTCTCAGTCATACCCCTATGTGACAATATATTACATCGGGATGGGGGTGTGACACCTACCGTATGGGAAGTTCCTAACCTTGGTGTTCAGACATTTTGACGTTCCCCTCGATAGAGAGTACATGAATAGGGACAGGTCTAGACCCATCAGTAAGACCTCGATCCTGAAGATGAAAGTGTAGGGGGAACCTGAAGGCGATCCAGAGGAGTGTGATGAGATAGAGCAGGAGCAGGGTGACATAGAGGGGTCCGATGCGCAGTTTACTAATTTGCCCTCCTATGTGCCGACTGGTGCTACTAGCTCACAGATGCCTAAGCATTGATCTTGTCTCTTTTCCTTCACTTCATGCATATCCCCAATGGTATCCATGTTCTATATTATATTTTTTTTTGGTCTCCTCATCATGTATAACCTTCTCATCTTACCATTTCCAAATCATTTAGGCATTTCACTTCTATAATTTTATTTTCTAATCATATCTCATCATTCCAATTTGGCTTACATTTGTTGTCTTCTTGGGTGGTGTCTTGTGTGTAGGAAAATAGCCATGGCTCCCAAAAGGAAGGGGGATCTAGCCATAGTGATAGCAATTCCCACAACCTATAATGTGGGGCAGTTTATCTCGGAAAAGACCGAGGTAATATTCCAACAACACATATTCAATAGGAAGATTCTAGTAGAGAGAGATGTGGTGGTGGAGGAGCTTCTAGCCTACAAGGTGGGTGCCAGATTTGACAAGCTGAGGTGGAGTAGCATGCTGACTCAGCCTAAACTCTACTATCCCACATTGGTTCGAGAGTTTTATTCCAACTTGGCACTAGTCAAAGAGGATGATGATGGCTTCAAGTTGACCTCCTTTGTGAAGGGGGTCACCTTTAGTTTTAATGTGGTGGAATTGGGGATTCTTCTTGATGTATCTACAAAGGGTGACAGAGTCTACTATCCCCAAGTAGTGATCCTAACAAGTGCTTGTCTCCAGCAGAAAATCAGAATTTGTTCAAGACTCTCACCAACAACAAGTCTGATGAGAATGATGATCTCTCCCGGTTTCCTCCTTCACAACGGGTTCTTACATTCATAACCAAGACCAATCTGGCTCCTTCCAAGGCACATAGCACACAGCCTCCTCTGATGTTAGCAGTCCTAGCATACTCCTTGTACACTGGCTAGCATATTTGTCTACCTCATGTGGTTATTCAGCATATGGCTCACGCGGTACTAAATCTTGCCCGCAACAATACTTTGCTATATGGTAGACTGCTCACACAAGTCTTTCTGTATTTTGGGATTGACCATGACCATGAGCCCAAGGAAACAAGTACTGAGGGGCCTATTGGGTTCAATGTATTATAGAAGATGGGTTTGTACTACGATTATGATAGTGTCAGGGAGCCAATCAGATATGGGGAGGGCAGAGGACCCAGAGAGGTTGATGATGATAGTGATGATGACATTGAGTTTATGGGCTCCGGGCCATTTGCTGCAGGGACTTCTGGTGTACCAGGGGAGGTGGAAGTGATATTCTCATGGCTATCAGACGATTGAACTTAAGGATGTTAGAGGGCTTTGATGATGTCAAGAACAATTCTCAAATCAAGCTCAGCGTCTCGAGCGCATAGAGAGAGGAGTGGACGACATCAACACCTTCCTTGGTCGTGGTGGTGGCGATGGGGCGGATGACTAGCCCAACTCTTTATCCAAGCAATCTGAAGTTACTTTGAATCAAACTTTTCTTTTCTTGTCTCTGATGGATGTTGGAACTATTTTCTTTTAACTTTCCTTTGTTTTCTTGCTTTTCTCTCTTTTATTTTTTTTTTATCAGCTAGTTTAGGGAACTTTTGATGGTGGAATTGTTTGGAACTTTTGGTTTAGGGTGGAAAGCATCATATGTTTTGAGTTGGATCAGTTGAAATCTTGTGTTTTGAGTTGGGAGAATTACAATCACTCCCAAGCAGGAATTTGGAACAATGGTGGTTAGATTTATATCTTTTGATTGAGCAGGACAGAATCACAGGTTTTGAGTTTGAGATAGATGAAAGCATGAATGTTGAGTTGAGAACGACACCACTATGCCCTAACAAGAATTGGAACATGTTGGAAATTGTATTTGGTTTCACACACACACACACACACACACACACACACACACACACACACACACATATATATATATTTATGTGTTTAGTTATTTCTTTATGTTTGAATCATTGATCATAATCGTGGGTTGGTTATGTTTGATTTATCATTGTTTACTTTGGATCATCATATATATTTGCCCATCACTTACTCAAAATCCAACAAAGTATCAATATGGTTATTATTTGAGAGCCTATGTTTCAAGTCCTAGTTCCATGTTCACCTATTATTTTCTAGGTTCTTATTTCACCACAATCAGTCTTCTCCTATGTCTTTACACAATCATTTATGTTCTTGAGATTTTGAAATTAGAACCTAATTTATGGAGAGTAAATCAAGAGGTTACGCCAGACTGTAGTCGATGCAGAGCATCATTGCTCTGATACCACTTTGTCACGTCCCCATCCCGATGGAGATATTTTACATTAAATAGGGATGACTAAGACAACACGTGTCATCCCAATACCTACCAGGATCACAGATACAGTGTCCCGAACCACAGTCCACCCTGTCATCAAATCATGATAATAGCAAGGAACATACCAAATGGAATATATTGTTCCAATTACAGAGTTAGCGGAAGTAAAATTTAATTAAATCATGTGAAATTATAGAGCATCGGTTCTCTAATGATAACACATATTACCGTTTCAATATTTGTAGCCATTCATTTCTCACCTTATTATTAAACATACAGTTTATACATGATTATGGATGAATACAGAAATAAATAATAAATAATTGCCACTAGGGAACCATTCTTGGGTGTACACTAACATCCAAGTCATAGCCACCGGCTCCACTTGATTTGCATCATATGGTGCTCATCAAGAGACAACCTGCATATCAACTAAAAAGGGATTGCGCAACGGGGTTAGCTACACCAGCTAGTGAGGGAGCAAAGGAGAATGCACATACATACACACAAACAATTTCGAGCAGAATGATGCATGGTAATGTTAGATTCATTTTCCACCTAGCACACAATTCTATAAGTGAAGTGTATGCTACTATGATAACTCGGGAGACACTGAGGGTCACTTAATTTATTACCCCAGTGAAACCTCAATTATCACACAGAAGCCTACGCCGATAGAAACCATCCAATCACCCAGTGGAAGACCCCGATAACAATCGCTACCCCTGACTTGGCCTCTCTCACCTCCACAGGCAACAGGTGCTCAGACTATCCAACACATAAACCCCTGTTGGCAAGGGTCGTAGCATAAGGGAGTAAGCATCCTAGCCACAGATATACTACATGCAAGTCCTATCGTCCCGAGAGGTATTCCGAGTGCATCAACGTCCCATTCCATCTAGTACCCAGGTATCAGCACGGCACGGCACATACTGATCAGGATGACATATAATAGTTTTTATAATTAAATAAATTGGGGTTCCGGTACTGGCACACCCGGCACCGTCACCCGATACAATGGTGAGAATAATATCACATTCATAACAGTTCACATTTGAGATAAATAATGCAATATGCACAATGCTTATATTTATATAATAGCATGATATTGGTTGCTTAATATATATATTCAAACCCAACAAAGTCACCCCAAAACCCACTCACCGAACTCGGGTGTCACCCGGCGTGGTTGACATGAATCTCACCTGTGCATCAGCTATCCATCGAGTTGGGTAGCCTAAAAATACAAAAGCAATCATTAAAAGACGTATAGAGGGGTCCCATGATAGGCCCCCAAGGTTAAAATAAAATTTCAACCAAGATAGCACGAGCGGACTCACGGGCGGAAGGAACAGGTGAGTCCGCCCCTGACTCCGTTCAGGCCAAAAGGTAAAACACAAGGAGCGGATCCACGGATGAAACTTCTTACTTGGATCTATTCGTGTGTCCGTTCAATTTCTAAGACACACCTGAGAGCGAGGGGATCCACGAGCGGAGGCGCCATCTTAATCCGCCCCTGCATTTGTTCAATCTCTGAGATAAACCTAAGAGGGAACTGACCACGGGCGGAGGCAACAGAGTGAATCCATTCCTTTATTCGTTCAGGTCAAGTCATTGGGATTACACTGGGCGGACTGACGGATGGTACCACGATTGGTGAATCTGTTTGTTCGTCCATCGCAGTTCTTTTTCGAGATTTTTCAGGGTTTTCCCTCTAGCTTGAAGCATGAAGTACCCCTAGCACTCAGGGTCATGGAAGGGGTGTCTAAGTCTCCCTAGTGTCACTAGAACCTAGGCTTACCCCATGGATCCAAGATCACACAAGGGTTTGGTCTCATTTAGTCCAAGGGTAGGGTTTCATGGCTTAGAACTAAAGCTTCAGCAGCAATGGTTGCAAAGCAGCTCATACAAGCCACAACTAGGGTTCGGTCATCACCATTTGACCTCCAATAAGGGCTGAGCTTCACCTTGAGTCCCAAATGGAACCCTAGGTTAGCTCAAGCTCAAGGAATCTAATTCATCTCAAAATGAAAATGGAAAGAGAGATGTACCAAGGGTTTCGATCATACCTTGGTGAGTGGAGCTCCATTCCCAGCCCTAGCCAGCCTTGAAGAACCACCACCTCTTCCTTCCCCCTTTCCTTTCCATCTCTTCTTCTTCTCTGCTCCTTCTCCCCTTGTTCGGACAGTAAGAGGAGATGTGGGGCAACCAGCCATCTTGGCATGGCCTCCATCTTCTTCCTTTCCCCTCGTATTCCTCTCCTACTTCCACTTCTTCTTCTTCCTTTCCTCTTCTCCTTCTTTCCTTGTCTCTTCTCCTCCACGGTTTGCTTGGGAGGGGGAGAGATAAGGGAATAGGAGTTTAGGTTTGTCTTTTTAGGGTTAAAAGAGCCTTAGGTCTTGTTTGTTTAGGTGCCCCCAAACACTAGTTAGTCTTTTGGGTTTAATTAGGTCTTAGGGCTTGTTTGGTCCATGTCATAACCCATTAGGTCAATTTTGCTAATTAGGACATGTTTGAGTTAGTCCTAAGTCCCATAAGACCTATTTGTCCTCTAAGGTTTGTTTGGTTTAAGTTAGGGTATAAAACCCATTATTTATTTAAGTTAAGCCTTATGGGCCCACTTTCATGGCCTAGCTAACCACTTAATGGTAAGGGTGGGAGTCCATATGGTCTGGGGATCTAATTATGGTGTCCGGGACACGGGAACGTGGGTCCTATAAGAAAATAAACCAAAAAGGCAGGTAACAGCACGGGTGGATCCACGAGCAAAACTAGTTCAAGTGAGTCTATTCGTGATTCCGTTGCTGCTGTCAGGGTCCAAACTTCAAGAAAAGTTACAGGGCTTTGACCCGTACTCTCAAGACTTCGAGGGGACACTTATAATAATATTTTAAGTTTGAGGTCACATGTGTTGGCCGGTGCCACTATGGCATTGCCCGTTGGTGTCTAATTTAACCCGGGGTATTAGGGTATATTTCGGGTGCGGGTTTAATAGGTTCTCCGAGAACAAAGAGCACCTATCCATGACCCAAGGGGTAAGTTCAAGCCTAATTGGAGTGGACCTTACCATGTTAAAGAAATTTTAACTGGGCAAGTTGTTTGGCTCATGGATCTTGATGGAGACGATATCAAGGGCCTTGTCAACATGGACCAACTCAAAAAATATTTTGTGTAGCTGTCAAGTCTACATGAACTACGTTTGACCTGATTCCTTTTCAAAGGATACATAGGCAACTTTGCATGCTCAATTGCGGTCACAACAACCCTTCACCAGGGGCATATCTCAAAATCCGCCACCCAGCAATCTCTACCATCCATTGAAAAAAAAATCTGTCATCCAGCACCTCCAAAAGATAATCTGCCATCCCACACTTTCCCATGTGTTACTAGTAGGAGCTGACTGTTCCTTGAGTCCGTTTTTAAAAAAAAGGAGAGTGAGAGGGAGAAATCTCTTCCGATTTACTAAAAAAGTTCTTCGGCTGAATATAGGTGACATGCACCCTCCAAAGAAGACAACTCTCGATGAGATCTTACGCAAATGGACCATCAACATAAATTCAGATAATCCAACTATTTTGGAAGATATGCATTTACCAGTTCTCAAAAGAATCATGTGTATGGAGATTCATCATGATATGCTTCGACAAGCATACCAATGCTGGGATCCTAAACTCCATCTTTTTAGATTTGGAGACATGAGGACAACCCCCACGATTGAAGAAGTCTGAGCTTGCATGCTCTCGCCACCACCAGGAAGACTTTTTCACTCGCCTTTACGTCACAATTATGAAGAAGTTTTGTCAGACCTCTTTGGGTGGACCACGAAGGAGGTCAAAGAGGTCATGAATTATGGTAGAGTGGATATCATGAAAGTAGAAAGGGGCCTTCTCCAAGCAAGAAAGCATCGAAAAAGCTCAATAGAAGAATAGGAGGAGAGCATATATATTTTGCATGATTGGGAGGTACTTGTTACGCACCTCAAAAAAAGGTGTTCCCTTTATAATGGCCGACGTCGTCCGACAGCTTCTTTAAGGATGCGACATCACCCCCACAATACTAGCTGAGGCCTTCAAGGGTCTAGATGAAATAAGCGCCGCCCGAAGATATGGCACAGATTATTGCATAAGATCACCCATAATTTTGCAAATTTGGTTACTGGAAAGGCTACGATTGGTCAGGCCGATACCTAGCACCAGGTTACAACTGAAGCATCTTCAAATCTGAAGGGAAACGGAAGAATTTCATTCCATCAAGGATTGGAGAAGATACTTGGAAGGAAGAACAGACAAGAAGATTTAGTGGGATTGCCATTAGTGGAATATAGAAGCCCCGATTTTCAAGATTCAGGGATGTGATTATGTGAGGTTGATGGGTCTAACCCATAGCACCTTCTATTTACCTCACCTTGTACCCAGGCAATATCATTTGACTCCAAGAGCATCAGAAGTGAAGGTTCAACCTCAGAAAAGGCTAACATCGAAAGTCGTAAGTCTATTGGACGAGTTATGGATGAAGTATGTAATCGCAGGGTGACCTTATTGGACTTTGTACCTACTCCCTCTCTTTACCTTAATCTTACCATTCTCATGCATGTAACAATCAAAGATTAAATGAAAATATCTGGAATTGTGCATTGCAAAGGAAAAGTAAGTGTCTTAAGATAACTAACATGTTTTTTTTAACACCACCTAAAATAAAGGAAAATGAACAACCAACATCCAAAATTTAAGATGATAAAAAGAAAGTGTGCATAATAAGGAGGGGGAAAGGCTAATTCTCGCCACCAAAGGACGAAGCCTCACTCTCAGCCTCCGGAATAAACTCACCATCATCACTGCCATCATCATCATCATCATAATCATCATCACTATCATGCAGCTCGAATGGCGAAGGAAAGAGTCCTGCAGATGTCAACTACCTCCGAAGGCGCCTGTTCTCCTCTGAGTATTGCTGCCAATGGCCCTCAAAGGAATCCTGGGATTGTCTCATCTTGCCAAGCTGGTTACCCTGAAAAGGGTAAAGAAACGAGATCATTTCAAAAAAGGTAAGATCCCAAGGGAAAGGAAAAGAAATGACATAAAAGAGAAGGCATTCACCAGACGCTGGAAATCATATATCCGCTCCAAGAGTTCTATGTCCATGCTCGCCTGCATTCGACGCATGTCAACATACCGTTCAGCACTGATCTGTTATGATGGAAAGGGCCAAGAGTCAGCATCAAGGCAAGGAAATTAATTAATGAAAGGGAGAAGAAGGTGACATACCCCATCGAAAGGAATCGGAGTCCAAGATCGTGGTCAGAAACCTTACAAGCAGGAAGGAAAGTTTGAAGACTGGCATCGAACCTGGAGGGTATGGTCCATCCCTGGTACCCTGGAATAAGATCACGTCTGTGCAATACGCAAACCTGCACTAGTGACATGAGAAGGATGAGAATTCACGCTACAATCGTGCGAAGGAGGCAATCCATACTCGCTAGGGATCAGGCGATGACCTGGATACTGTGAAGAAAAGAAAAGATGAGATTGTCAAAAATAAAATAAAATAAAATAATGTCGGGATGGGACAATGTTCAAGAAAATACCATAGGACCTTCTCGGCTCAAGCGAACACACACTATCTCGTGATAGAGAAAGTGTCACACCCCCAACCCGATGAAATATAATTTACAATAAAGGGAGTAACTGGGACAACAAGTGTCATCCCAATAACTACCAGGATCACAGATACAGTGTCCCGAGCCACAGTCCACCCTATCATCAAGTCATGATAATAGTAGGGAACGTACCCAATGGAATAAATCATTCCAATTACAGAGTTAGCGAAAGCAAAATTTGATTAAATCATGTGAATATAGAGCATCGGTTCTCTAATGGTACACATAGTACAATTTAAATGTTTGTAACCATTCATTTCTCTCCTTACAAATTAAACATAAAGTTTATACATGTATGAAAATGCATACAAAAATAAATAATAAATCATGCCACTAGGGAACCATTCTTGGGTGGACATCAACATCCAAGTCACAGCCATCGGCTCCGCTTGATTCGCATCCAATGGTGCTCATCAAGAGATTACCTGCATATCAACTAAAAAGGGCTTGCACAACAGGGTTAGCTCCACAAGCTAATGAGAAGCAAAGGGGAATGCACATACACACAAACACGCAAATTTCAAGCAATATGATGCATGCTAATGTTAGATTCATTTTTCACCTAGCACATAATTCTAAGTCAAGTGTATGCTACTGTGATAACTCGGGAGACACTAAGGGTCATTTAACTTATCATCCCAATGAAACCTCAACTATCACACGGGAACCTACGCCGGTAGAAGCCATCAGACCACCCAGTGGTAGACCCTGATAGCCATCACTACCCCTGACCTGGCCTCTCCCACCTCCACAGGCAATAGGTGCTCAGACTATCCAACACATAAACCCCTGTTGGCAAGGGTCGTAGCATAAGGGAGCAAGAATCCTAGCCACAGATATACTACATGCAAGTCCTATCGTCCCGATAGGTATTCCGAGTGCATCAATGTCCCATTCCATCTAATACCCGAGCATCAGCATGGCACGGCGCATACAGATCAGGATGACAATTAACAAGTTTCATAATTAAATTTGGGGTTCCTGTACTGGTACACCCGGCACCATAACCCGATACAATGGTGAGAATAATATCATATCACATTCATAGTAGTTTACATTTGAGATAAATAATGCAATGCGCATAATGCCTATATTTTATATAACAGCATGCTAATGATTGCTTAATATATATATTCAAACCCAATAAAATCACCCAAAACCCACTCACCAAAATTGGGTGTCACCCGGAGTGGTTGACATGAATCTCACTGGTGCACCAGCTATCCATCGAGTTGGGTAGCCGAAGAATGCAAAAGCAAACGTCAAAACGAGTATAGAGGGATCCCATGTTATGCCCCCAAAGTTAAAGCTAAGTTTCAACCAAAACAGCACGGGCGGACTCACGGATGGAAGGAACAGGGTGAGTCCGTCCCTAACTCCGTCCAGGCCAAAAGGTTAAAACACCAGGGATGGATCCAAGGATGAAACTTCTACTTGGATCCATTCCTGCATCCATTTCATTTCTGAGACACACCCGAGAATGAGCGGATCCATGGATGGAAGCGCCTTCTTAATCCGTCCCTGCATCCGTTCAATCATTGAGACATTCCCGAGAGAAAATGAACCCGCAGGCAGAGGCAACAGAGTAAATCCGTTCCTTCATCTGTTTAGGTCCAGTCACTGGGATTATACTGGATGGAGTGACGGATGGAACCACGACAGTGAATCCGTTCGTGCATCCATCAAAAATCTTTTTCGAGATTTCTAAGGGTTTTCCCTCCAGCTTGGAGCCTGGAGTTCACATGGCACTCAGGGTCATGGAGGGGTGTTCTAGGTCTCCCTAGGGTCACTAGAATCTAGGCTTACCTCATGGATCCAAGATCACATAAGGATTTGGCTCCATTTGGTCCAAGGGTAGGGTTTGGTGATTTAAAACCAAGGAATTAGTAGTAATGGCTGCAAAACAGCTTATAAAAACCTCAACTAGCGTTTGGTCATCACCATTAGAGCTCCAACTAAGGGCTGAGCTTCACCTTGAGTCCCAAATGGAACCCTAGATTAGCTCAAGCACAAGAAATCTACTTAAATCAAGAATGTACAAGGAGAAGAGGGAGGTACCAAGAGTTGGAGCTTACCTTGGTGAATGGAGCTCCAACTCTAGCCCTAGTCAGCCTTGAAGATCCACCTCCTCTTCCTCCTTCTCTTCCTTTCTTTCCTTTTCTTCTTCTCCTTCTCCCCTTTTTCTTCTTTTTTTCAAGCCTTGCTTGAGCATGAGGAGGGAAGGTAGGGCAGCCAACCTTCTTGGCATACCTTTCATCTTCTACCCTTCCCCTCTCATTCGTCTCCCTACTTCCACTTCTTCTTCTACCTTGTCTCTTCTCCTCCACGGTTTGCTTGGAGGGGGAGAGATAAGGGAATATGAGTTTATGTTTTATCTTTTAAGGGTCAAAAGGGGCCTTAGGTCTTGTTTGTTTAGGTGCCCCTAAAACACAAAATAGTATTCTAGGTTTTTAATGGGCTTTAGGGCTTGTTTGGCCAAGGTCATAACCTATTAAGTCCATCTAGTTAGGACATGTTTGGGTCAGCCCTAAGTCCTATAAAGTACATTAGTTCTTAGGCTTTGTTTGGTTTAAGTTAGAATAGAAAACTCATTATTTGTTTAAATTAAGCCGTATGGGCCCACTTTCATGGCCCAAATAACCATAAGAAGGTAAGGGTGAGGGTCCACATTGTTCTAAGGTCTAATTAGGGTATCCAGGACACAGTGATGTGGGTCCCACAGAAAAATAAATCAAAAGGGCAAGTAACAGCACGGGCGGATCCACGAGTGAAACCAGTCGAGTGAGTCCGTTCGTGACTCTGTTGCTGCTGTCAGGGCCCAAACTTCAAGAAAAGTTGCGGGGCTTCGACCTGTACTTCCAGGACTTCGAGGGGACACTTATAATAATATTTTAGGTTCAATGTCACAGGTATTGACCAGCACCACCGTGGCATTATCCGTTGGTAAAAGTCTAATTTGACTTGGGGTATTTGGGTATATTTCGGGTACGGGTGTAACAGAAAGTCCTGATATTTCTGATCCGCCATGGTCATTTCCAATGCAAGGATCTCGGCCATCAATTCGTCTATATCAGGAGATAAAAGAGGAGAATGCATATGAGGAGGAGGAGGTCGAGGCACAATCTGAATGGAATGCCATTGAAGAGTAACCCTCTCCCTAAGATACAGCTCAATCCCGATCGGACTTTCAAAAGCTATCCGCATCTGAACAAGTCTGAAGACGTACTAATACTCCTCCTTGTCATCAGGATCATGTAAATTCACCTAGAGGGGGGGGTGAATAGGTGTAGGTTCAAAAATTAAAACAACAATGCAAAAATAAAATCTTAATACAAGAAATAGAGAATAGTAGAGACAAGCAATAAGAAAAGACACAAGCAATTTATAGTGGTTCGGCCAATATGTGCCTACGTCCACTCCTCTCACCTTAGAGAGAATTCACTATATAGAATCTTGAGTGAGCAAGAGGACTCTTACAACAACTACTCTTGAGAAGCTGAGCAAGAGGACTCAAACACAACTACTCTTGACTTGTGAGCAAGATGACTCCTTCTCTTGATTTGGAGCAAGAGGACTCAATAACAACTTTAAGTAAAGTACTAAGTAGTTTAGGATTACCTTACAAACTTAGTAGAATGAGTGCTACCTCTTAGTCAATGTAGCTTGGATGCAAGTATGCAATGAGGGAGCAAGGATGAGATTGAATTTTCTTCGATCTTCTTGATCTTGAAAAAATAATCTCACTAGGGAGTGCTAGATTGTTTAGAGCTCTTGATTGGTGATTGTTGTGGTGTTTAGAACACTAATCAAGAGGGGTATTTATAGGCTAGAGGCTAAGAACCAATTCAGAAATCCAAATAAGAAAAGAATTCCACATTCTATAAGTAATCCGGTATGCTAGATGGGAATCCGGTATGCCGGATTACCTAACTCCCTTTTAAAAATAAGAGTAACGGATATAATTTAAGCAGTTATAGGTGATCCGGTATGCTGGATGGGGATCTGGTATACTGGATTAGTGTACACTGCAGTACCTCAAGGATTCGGTATGCTGGATCTCATCCAGCATGCTTAAGTTAAACACTGTGAGTATTTCCTGAGATTTTACCCCTGATCCGGTATGCCAGATTGGGCAACAGTGTGATTTCAGCTTAATTTCCTTCGGGGTTAATTTGGGTATTTCAAACCCACTTGGTCACACAGTTGGAGGGTCAAATGGCCTCCTAAGGTCATTCTAGATGCATGCATGCATGTGTGTGTGCATTACATCAAGTGTGACTCAAGAAATGAAAAATTTACACAAATATCTAAATTTATACAAAGTCTTCAAAAGAGGTCTTCTTTTGACTTTCTCCAACATATATTTGACTTTGACTTCCAAGCTCCAATCTTCTTAAGGATCTTTGAACACTTGTATATGCTCTCCCTCACTTGGTGCTATGTTTTGATTCTAACACACTTAGAACAAAAGCATTAGTCCAAGACTTATTTGTTATCATCAAAACATCATCATGGGGATGACTTGGAGGGTGTGGAATGTAGGGTCATTTCCCTAACAATCTCCCCCTTTTTGATGATG
Organism: Telopea speciosissima; assembly: GCF_018873765.1. NCBI lineage: Eukaryota > Viridiplantae > Streptophyta > Magnoliopsida > Proteales > Proteaceae > Telopea > Telopea speciosissima. The sequence continues at coordinate 33,732,609 of NC_057917.1, read as the reverse complement.
ACAAATAACACAAAACAATAAATAAAGGAGAGTAAGGAGCAATAAGCAATTCAATTTAAAAAGTCAATTTATTTTACTCAAACCAAGCAATTACAAAGCAATTACAATATATAAGCATAAACAAGCATAAACAAGCCTTGCATTGCAACTTAGCCAAAAATTTAAAATATAAAAATCAAACAACTTCTTATTCCAACTTCTTCTCCCCCTTTGGCGTTATCAAAAAGAAAAAAAATAGGTGGGAGAGGGGAAATGGAAGTAGATGCACCAGGAAAAGGTGGAGGAGGTCCTTGTGGAGTTGCTCCTGGTGTATCAAGAGTGAGATGGCCAAGATTTAAGGCAAGAATTTGAACTGCATTGAGGATTTTATCTTGATGCACATTTAGGGAAACGAAGCCGGTCTTCAAGTCATGGCGTAGAGAAGCCAAATCTGCGTCAATCTTTTCTTAACCAATTTCAAGTTCTACAAGGCGGGTGTTAGTGTCTTCCATGTAGTCATCCATAGAGGATACCCAATCTTGTAGCGAGGCTGGAAATCCTTCTTGAGCTGGAGGAGGAGGGGCATTTCCATCTAGATCTTCTTCTTCTTCAATGAATACATCGGTAGGAGGAGGAATGGCTATAGTATGGAAGCTATTCCGGGTGATGTGTTGAAAAGTTACCTTTGACTCTTCCTCACGAGAGAGGTCAATGTCATAGGCTTTGAAAAGTCGGGTAAGAAGGCGTCCATATGGGAGATTTGTGTTCTTTTGGGGATGAGCACAAGATTCCATATAGCGCATAATGAAGAAAGGAAGACAAAGAGGGATAGAAGAGTACACACAATAAGTGAGATAGGCTTGAGGAGTGAGACACTTGCTTCGATCACCTCCTCTAGGAATGTAATTATGCTGAATTATGTAGGAGATCACATGGGGAATGAGCCGAAGTCTACCGGTTATGACGGTGGCAGCTTGAGGGTCATATTGCTTCAAGATGGCTGAATAGACTTCTTGGTGATCAAAGAAATCTCTAAAAATTGTACTCTTTGGTGTCCAAAAGATGCAAGGTCCATCACACGAGATTCCGAGCATAATACCGAGTTTGGCAATGGAGAGCTCTATACAAACACCCTTCACATAAGAATGAAGTTTCAATGAATCGTCCGCCCCGCTGAAATAGAGGTTTGCATAGAAGTATCTCACAAGTTAGGGGTAGCAAAAATCGTCCATGTTGAGAAGTTCTTCCCAACCAATGTCTTTGAACATTCTCTCTAGCTGGATGCTATTGAAAGAAAAAAAGTCAACTTCTCGTCCTTCTTCAATCTTTCGAGCAAGATATAGAGGCCAATTGGCAAGAACTTCGGGAGAGCGAAAAAGTCGATCTTCTCCTTGAGCATAGGGTAGTCTTGAAGAGCCTCCGGTTGAACGTCCTCTTTTGGAGGGTTGTTGGCCTTCGAGCAAAACATTCTTGCTTTTTCTACTCATCTTCAAGGGAGTTTATAGAGATTTTTAAGAGATTTGAAAGACTGAGAGAGAGTATGGAGAAAGTAGGATGAACAGTGAGTGAGAAAGAGACAAAAATAGGGATTTATATAGGCATTTAGAGTGCTGCAATAGCTATGAAACGGGCAAAAATTCAAACATCCAGTATACCATTTCAAGCAGTAACGGCTAGAAACTTCCAGAAACAGCTAATCCGGTATACCGTTTCAAGCAGAAATAGTAAGAAGAAATAAAAGAAAAGGAAAAAAAAATAGAGTAGTTTTTTAAAAAAATTTCTATTTTATTCAAATGGGTCACACAATCCAAGATCTCTTCTAAGAGAGCAGAATCTATCTTCACTCAAGGGTTTTGTGAAGATGTTTGCAAGTTGCTTCTCGGTCTCAATATAGTCGAGTCTGATGTAACCTCTTTGAGCTGTATCACGTAGAAAGTGATGATGAATATCGATATGTTTAGCTCGAGAATGTAAAATCGGATTCTTACTAAGATTAATGGCACTTGTATTATCACATTGGATTGAGGAGATGTCAAACTTTACTCCGTAGTCTTGGAGAGTTTGCCTTATCCAAAGTACTTGTGCACAACACCGTCCGGCTGCAATGTATTTAGCTTCAGTGGTAGAAAGAGCAACTGAATTTTGCTTCTTACTAAACCACGACACTAAACATGATCCCAAGAAGTGACAGGTTCCACTTGTACTCTTGCGATCAACATGACATCCGGAAAAATTGGCATCGAAGAAGTTAACAAGGTCAAAGTCATTGTCCATAGGGTACCATAGTCCAATGCTTAGGGTTCCCTTTAAGTACTTAAAGATTCTCTTCACAGTACTTAAATGGGATTGATAGGTTTGGCTTGGAACCTAGCACAAGCACAGACACTAAACATAATGTCTGGTCTACTAATATCGACGACATTCTCATCTTCTCCGATTCCCCTACTGAACATACGAAACATCTTCGTATCATCAGTGATTTATTCCTCAAGCATGGAATAATCCTCTCTCCCACGAAAATCGAACTCGAAAAAACTCGAATCAAATTTCTTGGTCTCATTCTGAGTGATCATGGACTCCAACTCCAAGATCACATCTTGATCAAAATCAAGGATTTCCCTTCTGTCTTACGCGACAAATCTTGTCCCTCGGTTTATTTCCCTCTTGCTGGTGATCTCTTAATCCTAGAGACAGATGCTAGCAATGAACACTGGGGCTGTGTCCTGAAAGCATGACCCCTCAAACCCTTCTGACGAGCAAATTTGCGGATACAATTCTGGCAAATTCACTCCCGCTCAGCAGAATTATAATATCTATGAGAAAGAGATTCTTACCATTGTTAATGCCGTTCAACGGTTTAGAATTTATCTTTTACCTGAAAAGTTTCTTATTCGAACTGATAACCAAGCTGTTCATGATTTTCTTAAAACTAAAATCAAAGAAACTAATTCTCACCGAATTAATTGGGCTAATCTTATGAATCAGTATCAGTATGAAATTGTACACGATAAAGGTACTGACAATTTTTTGGCTGATTATCTTAGCAGGCCACCACCATGAATCCTCGGCCTCCGCCTGATAAGGGCAAAGGTAAAGCTCACGCGACACCACATCGCAAGAGCAAGAAAAAAGCCTCTTCTCTTGGCTTACTCCCTACCCCCCGTGGTGGCATTCTCATTAGAGAACCCCAGGTAACAGCGGCAGTACCTACCCAATGGACTACCCCTGGTTACATTCGAGTTCCTGCCACAACAGCGGAATTCTCTCCTTCCCCTTCTCAGCCTTTTAGTCCCTATTTCTTCCCCGAAAATAGTCAAGAACAGGACAGTCAGGATCCTTTTTACTTGTGGAATATAACCCCAGCCAGCAACTCCCAGATTGTACAACAACAATCAGCTGCCAATATTCCGCCTTCAGTTTTTGGTCAGTCGGTGACAAACACCACTGATTTCTTTCATCACGATGGCATACCTACTAAGCGGTACCATAAGTTGAACACCTTGTGGAAGACGCAGGTTGCCGGCCAGAAAAAGCCATTTCGTACTGCTCTTACCACCTTCTCAAAGGCTCTTGGTATTTTCTAATCCAAGCAGCTCACCCTTCAGTCTATTGTACTCGACTCAATTAGACAAATTGATTGGGACGATGTTACTTCCCCTGAGAAAGTACACAACTTTCTTCAGATTACAGATTGTGTTGAAGATCATTTAAAAGATGCTCTCTTCTATAAAACATATAAAATTTGTTTATATTTAAAAGCAAAAGAACTCCTTCCCCGCGAAATCTTTCCAATGATACAATGTCATTGCGATGAAGAACAATACCATCGTTATAAAGACTTTTTGCTGGAATTCCCCAAAAATATAATTCGAACTGAAGCCCATAATTAGTTCAAACTTATTTTCTACCTCGGCTCCGAACCTTGGAGTATTGCTGCTGTTGAATGGGGACTCGTAGGCCAACTGGTCTTCTCTAGTGATAATACTGCTGTCCTCGACCAATTGCCCATGATGATCAGAACCATGATCACCCATGCCGTCGCCAATTGGAGATTTTCTGGTGGACTCGAATTCACCATCTACAGCACCCTTGGCTGGCGTGAACGCGAACGCTTCTTCCAGCCCTACCAGCTCTGGCACCTTCGCCCTGCCTCCTGCTACTCCTTAGCAGAACCTTCCCTCATTACAGATGAAGACGAAGCTTTGAACATTGCTAACTTGCATATTCATGCCAAAGATCTGTACAAACAGTCCTTGATCGCCTTACACAGAGAAGTTCTCGGACTCACTCATCCAAACGGTTGCCCACGATACCATTATCTTGTCTCAGACGGATGACGACTTTTCGTCCCCCAGTTCCTGATGGATTATGAGATCCCTGATGAAGTAGCTGCCGATACATTCTAACTGATCGACCAGCCTCCGCACATTCTCTCCCGTCCTCGACATCCCTGGCACTCTCCTCGCCGATGTTGCCGGGCGCTTGAAACTCGGCCGCGCCGACGCCGCCGAACTTGCTGCTCAGGAAGCCGCCGCTGATGCTCTCCTCATCAACGAGCCCCTCTTTCCCGGACACGAAGATGAAGATGTCAACCTCGGATCCGACTAACGTCATCCCTAACATCAGCATGGTCCCACATGAACAGTGCCGCCGCCCTACGTCACCCATGACATCATCTGGACCCATGAACAATGCTAAATAGTACCAGACGCCCTACGTCAGCACACGTCAATAGTTACTGTTCCGGAATTGAAATAATCGATTGAGATACATTCACATTGGTCTCATTCAAATTGAACTCACGGTGCTCTTTCGCCAAGGCGTAGACACTCCTGTTGTCATTGCTGTCTTTGACAAACGATTCCTTGCTGATCCAATCAATGCCTTAATCGGTGGAATTGAGTCAAATCTCATTCACAGTTCAGTCTGGTTCAAACTGCGACCCAATTTCTTTCTCTCTGTCCAGGATCCCAATCTTTGTGATTCTGTGGTTCTTAAAATTAAGACCCAATGGACCGGCATGAAGGCCGACAGCCATAATCTCGCTGTTAACTGGAAATGTTTACATGAGTTAACCAATGTTACCTCTACTAAACTCCTACCCCTTCCGGATAAAAGGTTCGTAGAACTTTTCGAACCCAAACCTTTCGAACATGAGATCCAACCTCGTTTACTCGATTGGCATGATATCCAACTTCCTCAGGAATGGATGCTTTCTGATATTCTTGACACTCCTCCGAATATCACTGCTCCTTCTCCTCCTACCTTCGAACTACAAGCTTCTGGTAACAATCTTTATTTCAGAAGACGTTCTACTGGCTCGTGTCCCTCTTTACCTCGGACTGCTAGTACCCCTTCTCTTAGATCCGCCATACCCGGCTCATCTAATGCTTCGATTGGTTCTTCTTCTCGCCGTCCTAGCTCCTCCTATGTTCCTCGTAATGTACCTGGACTGTATCCCCAAAATTGGATACCTCCCTCTGCTCGAGCATTCAAAGCTCCCCTTCGTAAAGATTTTTCTGACACCGATTCTACTGCTATCATAAATATCTTTCATCGGTACGTCACATTTGACACCGATATTTTCTTCCAATCTAATCAAAATCCCAAAAACTATACCTATGTTAAGGGCCATTTTGATTTTTCTGGTTTCAAATCGTATACTCTCGACGTCCTGATGGATACCGGTGCTATCGGCTACATTTGTAAATCAACTGCTATCCCTGGATATCTTTGGGAAAAATTGGACCAGCCCACATACATTAGTGGCGTTTCGGGTCCAACAACGACCCTTGAATAGCAAGCTCATAATATCCCAATCTTTCTCCAGAACAAGCAATTTATGATTCCTAAAATTACTTGTTTTCCAAATATGCATGGTGATTTCATTCTTGGTACGAACTTTATGCATAAGTATCTACCCTTCATCTTGCATTCTGATTCTATTCAAATTCACCATCTTTCTGGTGATGTATCTCTTCCGTTACTGCTCTCTCACAAATCTGTCTGTGATGATTCAGCGTTCACTCCACAACGGATTTCTTCTTCTGTACTTCAACAGATTCCCTCCGTTATTGGCCTAGTTCTGTCCACACCGCCATCTCCCATTGGCTCCTTGACAAATTAGCCCCCAATTTTAGTGACCAACCCCTCCTTCATTGGGAACAAAGCCCTCGTTTGTGCTCCATCCAACTGACTAATCCTAACACGATTATTCGGGTTAAACCTGTCCTCTACATCAAAGCCGATATAGATGAATTTGACACTCAAATTTCTAACTTATTGGCACTCCGACTTATTGAACCTTCAACAAGTCCCCACTCTTGCCCAGCTTTTATGGTACGCAATCATGCGGAAATAAAATGTGGCAAAGCCCGTATGGTTATAAATTACAACCGTTTAAACCAACACATTGTCTTCGACGGATACTTCATCCCTCGCAAAGATGTTCTCATCTACCGTGCCAAACAAGCAAAGATTTATAGCAAGTTTGACTTAAAATCTGGCTTCTGGCAGATTAAGCTCACTAAGGACTCCAAACCTCTTACAGCTTTCTCCACTATTTTTAATCGCCATTACCAATGGACGGTTATGCCCTTCGGATTATGTACTGCCCCTCAGATTTTCCAATGTTGGATTGACTCCATCTTTGGTTCTCTCTCCTTTTGTGTGGCGTATATCGATGACATTCTCGTCTTCTCCGATTCCCCTACTGAACATACGAAACATCTTCGTATCATCAGTGATTTATTCCTCAAGCATGGAATAATCCTCTCTCCCACGAAAATCGAACTCGAAAAAACTCGAATCAAATTTCTTGGTCTCATTCTGAGCGATCATGGACTCCAACTCCAAGATCACATCTTGATCAAAATCAAGGATTTCCCTTCTGTCTTACGCGACAAACAACATCTCCAACAATTCCTCGGAATTCTTAACTATGGACGCAATTACATAAAAGACCTCTCCTCAAAAGAACAAAGTCTTTTATTAAAATTAAAAAAAAGATGTTGACTTCTCTTGGACGCCGTCTGACACACAAACAGTCCTTACCATCCAGGCCGAGATTACCAAATCTTGTCCCTCGGTTTATTTCCCTCTTGCTGGTGATCTCTTAATCCTAGAGATAGATGCTAGCAATGAACACTGGGGCTATGTCCTGAAAGCACGACCCCTCAAAAACCCTTCTGACGAGCAAATTTGCGGATACAATTCTGGCAAATTCACTCCCGCTCAGCAGAATTATAATATCTATGAGAAAGAGATTCTTGCCATTGTTAATGCCGTTCAACGGTTTAGAATTTATCTTTTACCTAAAAAGTTTCTTATTCGAACTGATAACCAAGCTATTCATGATTTTCTTAAAACTAAAATCAAAGAAACTAATTCTCGCCGAATTAATTGGGCTAATCTTATTAATCAATATCAGTATGAAATTGTACACGTTAAAGGTACTGACAATTTTTTGGCTGATTATCTTAGCAGGCCACCACCATGAATCCTCGGCCTCCGCCTGATAAGGGCAAAGGTAAAGCTCACGCGACACCACATCGCAAGAGCAAGAAAAAAGCCTCTTCTCTTGGCTTACTCCCTACCCCCCATGGCGGCATTCTCATTAGAGAACCCCAGGTAACAGCGGCAGTACCTACCCAATGGACTACCCCTGGTTACATTCGAGTTCCTGCCACAACAGCGGAATTCTCTCCTTCCCCTTCTCAGCCCTTTAGTCCCTATTTCTTCCCCGAAAATAGTCAAGAACAGGACAGTCAGGATCATTTTTACTTGTGGAATATAACCCCAGCCAGCTACTCCCAGATTGTACAACAACAATTAGCTGCCAATATTCCGCCTTCAGTTTTTGGTCAGTCGGTGACAAGCACCACTGATTTCTTTCATCACGATGGCATACCTACCAAGTGGTACCATAAGTTGAACACCTTGTGGAAGACGCAGGTTGCCGGCCAGAAAAAGCCATTTCGTACTGCTCTTACCACCTTCTCAAAGGCTCTTGGTATTTTCTATTCCAAGCAGCTTACCCTTCAGTCTATTGTACTCGACTCAATTAGACAAACTGAATGGGACGATGTTACTTCCCCTGAGAAAGTACAATTTTGTCGTCTTCATCGTCAGAAAAAAGCACAAAATTATGTGTGACAAAACTCTGTTGGTTTTCAACATAGAATTGTTGCATCATAGAAAAGAGTCGGGCTTGGTCATTTTTATCAGTGGAATCTTTATACCGGTCTTTCCAATGATCCATAATTTCCTTATGATAGACGTATTGATTGTCTGGAGGAAGGGTAGAAGAAGGGTCCTCTTCATTTAGGGTGCTGATAACAAGAAAAGTAGCCCGGGGAGGGCACTCAGGGGGTGTCTCTGGTTGTTGGGCAACCAGATCTGTCAAGAGAGTGAGGGCATTATCTAATTTTTTTGATATTTTTTCATTATGTTCTAACGTGAGATCTATTAAATAATTAAGAGCACCACTATTGCTAGTGCGATCATGCTATGCGTGAATACAGTGGTCATATGGTATGAGCGGGTCATCACAGAAACACAAAAGTACAGAAGCCATAATCGCTGCAATTATAAGGATAATTTCCAGGGGCCTAAACCCGTTTGCAATAATGGGAGAGACAAGGGTCCTAAACACTTACGGTTCTTCCAACCTGGTGTTCCTCAGGACATCAATCTCCTATGCAAATATATGGCCGTGGAAATCACAAGATAAAAGCAAAGAAATAAACAGCAAAAAACCAACCTGTGTGTGTGCTAACCGGAACTCTAGATCGATGGAACGACCTTCGCAATACTCAAAGGGGGCAACCCTCAGCGATCTATCACTTCGCAGATAGTCTTCGGTTGTGTGCTCAGAAGTCTCAACGAAGAACAGAAAATACAGAAAAGAGAAATTTCAATATATGTTCATATGCTTACAAAAAGTTGGCAATAAGTCTGCCGCTTTCACTCTGTTGCAGATCTGAAGATAGGATTGACGATTTGTTGTAGATCCTCGATACTATCTATAGATCATTAACAAATTCTATACCTGTTTGGTCAGGTGCAGTTACAAAGAAGAAGAAAAGAGCGTACTAAGGCTCTGATACCAAATTACATGAAGGGGGTCGATCCTTAGAGAAGGTATCGAAATGGAGATAGAAGAGGGTAAAGAGATCAGAGAGGGAGGTCAGAGAGGGAGGCGAGAGGCGGAACTCGAGAGAGGGCGGAGCGGAGAATGCTTTCTCTGAAGAACTGAGCTGCCTTATATAGAGGGAGTGGTCGGCTATGGATTCCAAAAATATTTATTTCAATTCCGGAACAGTAATTGTTGACGTGTGCTGACGTAGGGCGGCGGCACTGTTCATGTGGGACCATGCTGATGTCAGGGATGATGTTAGTCGGATCTGAGGTTGACATCTTCGTCTCCATGTCCGGGAAAGAGGGGCTCGTTGATGAGGAGAGCATCAACGGTGGCTTCCTGAGCAGCAAGTTCGGCACCGTCGGCGGCGGCCAGAGTTTTAACTGCTTTGAAAACATCGGCGAGGAGAGTGCCAGGGATGTCGAGGACGGGAGAGAATGTCTGCAGCTGGTCGATCAATTGGAATGTATCGGCAGCTACTTCATCAGGGATCTCATAATACATCATGAACTGGGTGACGAAAAGTCATCGTCTATCTGAGACAAGATAACGGTATCGTGGGCAACAGTTTGGATGAGTGAGTCCGAGAACTTCTCTGTGTAAGGCGATCAAGGACTGTTTGTACAGATCTTCGGCATGAATATGCAAGTTAGCAATGTTCAAAGCTTCGTCTTCATCTATAATGAGGAAGGTTCGCTAAGGAGTAGCAGAGGCGGGGCGAAGGTGCCAGAGTGGTAGGGCAGAAGAAGCATTCGCGTTCACGCCAGCCAAGGGTGCTGCAGATGGTGAATTTGAGTCCACCAGAAAATCTCCAATTGGCGACGGCATGGGTGATCATGGTTCTGATCATCATGGGCAATTGGTCGAGGATAGCAGTATTATCACTAGAGAAGACCAGTTGGCCTACGAGTCCCCATTCAATAGCAGCAATACTCCAAGGTTCGGAGCCGGGGTAGAAAATAAGTTTGAACTGATTATGGGCTTCAGTTCGAATTATATTTTTGGGGAATTCCAGCAAAAAGTCTTTATAACGATGGTATTGTTCTTCATCGCAATGACGTTGTATCATTGGAAAGATTTCGTGGGGAAGGAGTTCTTTTACTTTTAAATATAAACAGATTTTATATGTTTTATAGAAGAGAGCATCTTTTAAATGATCTTCAACACAATATGCAATCTGAAGAAAGTTGTGTACTTTCTCAGCGGAGAAAAAGCCGTTTCGTACTGCTCTTACCACCTTCTCAAAGGCTCTTGCTATTTTCTATTCCAAGCAGCTCACACTTCAGTCTATTGTACTCGACTCAATTAGACAAACTGATTGGGACGATGTTACTTCCCCTGAGAAAGTACACAACTTTCTTCAGATTGCAGATTGTGTTAAAGATCATTTAAAAGATGCTCTCTTCTATAAAACATATAAAATCTGTTTATATTTAAAAGCAAAAGAACTCCTTCCCCGCAAAATCTTTCCAATGATACAACGTCATTGCGATGAAGAACAATACCATCATTATAAAGACTTTTTGCTGGAATTTCCCAAAAATATAATTCGAACTGAAGCCCATAATCAGTTCAAACTTATTTTCTACCCCGGCTCCGAACCTTGGAGTATTGCTGCTGTTGAATGGGGACTCGTAGGCCAACTGGTCTTCTCTAGTGATAATATTGCTGTCCTCGACCAATTGCCCATGATGATCAGAACCATGATCACCCATGCCGTCACCAATTGGAGATTTTCTGGTGGACTCGAATTCACCATCTACAGCACCCTTGGCTGGCGTGAACGCGAACGCTTCTTCCAGCCCTACCAGCTTTGGCACCTTCGCCCTGCCTCCTGCTACTCCTTAGCAGAACCTTCCCTCATTACAGATGAAGACGAAGCTTTGAACATTGCTAACTTGTATATTCATGCTGAAGATCTGTACAAACAGTCCTTGATCGCCTTACACAGAGAAGTTCTTGGACTCACTCATCCAAACGGTTGCCCACGATACCATTATCTTGTCTCAGACGGACGACGACTTTTTGTCACCCAGTTCATGATGGATTATGAGATCCCTGATGAAGTAGCTGCCGATACATTCCAACTGATCGACCAGCTCCAGACATTCTCTCCCGTCCTCGACATCCCTGGCACTCTCCTCGCCGATGTTGCCGAAGCAGTTGAAACTCTGGCCGCCATCGATGCCGCCGAACTTGCTGCTCAAGAAGCCGCCACTGATGCTCTCCTCATTAACGAGCCCCTCTTTCCCGGACACGAAGACGAAGATGTCAACCTCGGATCCGACTAACGTCATCCCTGACATCAGCATGGTCCCACATGAACAGTGCCACCGCCCTACGTCACCCATGACGTCATCTGGACCCATGAACAGTGCTAAATAGTACCAGTCGCCCTACGTCAGCACACGTCAACAGTTACTGTTCCGGAATTGAAATAAATATTTTTGGAATCCATAGCCGACCTCTCCCTCTCTATAAGGCAGCTCAATTCTTCAGAGAAAGCATTCTTCACTCCGCCCTCTCTCGAGTTCTGCCTCTCGCCTCCCTCTCTGACCTCCCTCTCTGATCTCTTTACCCTCTTCTATCTCCATTTTGATACCTTCTCTAAGGATCGACCCCCTTCATGTAATTTGGTATCAAAGCCTTAGTACGCTCTTTTCTTCTTCTTTGTAAGTGCACCTGACCAAACAGGTATAGAATTTGTTAATGATCTATAGATAGTATCGAGGATCTACAACAGATCGTCAATCCTATCTTCAGATCTGCAACAGAGTGAAAGCGGCAAACTTATTGCCAACTTTTTGTAAGCATATGAACATATATTGAAATTTCTCTTTTCTGTATTTTCTGTTCTTCGTTGAGACTTCTGAGCACACAACCGAAGACTATCTGCGAAGTGATAGATCGCTGAGGGTTACCCCCTTTGAGTACTGCGAAGGTCGTTCCATCGATCTAGAGTTCCGGTTAGCACACACCCAGGTTGGTTTTTTGCTGTTTATTTCTTTGCTTTTATCTTTTGATTTCCACGGCCATATATTTGCATAGGAGATTGATGTCCTGAGGAACACCAGGTTGGAAGAACCGTAAGTGTTTAGGACCCTTGTCTCTCCCATTATTGCAAACGGGTTTAGCCCCCAGGAAATTATCCTTATAATTGCAGCGATTATGGCTTCTGTACCTCTGTGTTTCTGTGATGACCCGCTCATACCATATGACCACTGTATTCATGCACAGCACGATCGCACTAGCAATAGTGGTGCTCTTAATTATTTAATAGATCTCACGTTAGAACATAATGAAAAAATATCAAAAAAATTAGATAATGCCCTCACTCTCTTGATAGATCTGGTTGCCCAACAACCAGAGACACCCCCTGAGTGCCCTCCCCGGGCTACTTTTCTTGTTATTAGCACCCTAAATGAAGAGGACCCTTCTTCTACCCTTCCTCCAGACGATCAATACGTCTATCATAAGGAAATTATGGGTCATTGGAAAGACCGGTATAAAGATTCCACAGATAAAAATGAACAAGCCCGACTCTTTTCTATGATGCAACAATTCTATGTTGAAAACCAACAGAGTTTTGTCGCACATCATTTTGTGCTTTTTTCTGACGATGAAGACAACGAAATTCTCAACGAATCGTCCTCTGACTCAGCTTCATCTGACTCTGACTTTGAGTCACCTCCCGAGTCCATCCCTGACTCACCTCCTGTTATCCACAGTACCCCTACTGCTGGAGAATCTTCTTCTAAATGTAAGATTGGTTCAACAGACCATCTTGATTCTGATGCGGACTTCCAACCCCACACCGAGGCCCGCACTTCTTTTGGCACTGACGAAGTCTTTGCCACCAACCCTGAGGTTCCCATCCTTACCCGAAAGGACGACCTCCATAAATACGGGTTAGCATACTATAACACTTATTTGGATCTTACCAATATTGCCATAAAAGATTATGATAAGGCAATCACAGAATGGGCTCAAACCTTTTCTTTGTTGATTACCAATAACAAAGCCACATGGAAAGTGGAACAATTCCTTGAATATTTCTGTGGTTCTCTGCAAGGTGATGTCTTGCAATTCATTAAAAAGTTTGACCAAACCGAAGATGGGAAAGTTGCCAAAACTACCCTTCTGACCTATGTCTCCAATCCTGAGAAGGTCCTGGTCGAGTTCACGAAGCTCTTAAAATCTGAGTTTTGTGGTTACCATCACCCTGACAAACTTGCCAAAGATGTCAGTTTCAACCTCACCAAGATCAAGCTTAATAATTTAAATGAATTTGAAGCTTTTTCTAAAAAATACATGTCTCTTTTTCAATTATTAGATCCCACAAAATCTGATTATTGGAAGGAACAATTCTTTCCTAAACTTCCCCCACCATGGGATGAACTATGTCACACGACATACCCTGGTTTCATCAACGACTCCAAAAGCATTGATACCCTTGGCAACCGAATCAATTTCGTGTTTTGCCATATCCTTGATCATTGTTTAAAGGCCCGTGCTGCCAAACAGTTAAAACAGAAGGTCTCCCCTGGCCTCTGCAAGGATCTCCTTCAAAAGAAATTTGAGTTTGGTACCAAGCCATCTCATTTCTCAAAACCCAAGTCTAAATCTTTCAATTCCTTCCCTTTTCGTTCCAAGAAAAAAAGGTATCATTGGAAGAAATTCCATAAAAAAGATTTCCCTGAAGACTTTTCTTCCCATTCGAACAAGCGTTTCAACAAAAAATGTTTTGTTTCTAAACGTACTCCTTACACTGGTAAAAAGGACAACTCTCAATGTACCTACTGCCTCAGTAATGAAAAAGGTCATTTTGCAAACGAATGTCCCAACAAATCCAAGAATGCCCGTAAAATGATTCGTTACCTCGAGGAATGTCACTACGAGATTCTTTTCTTCTCTGAAGTTTCTGACCCCACAGAACTTCTCTATGAGGTCTTCTCTGAATCCGATTTCTCCGATTCTGATGACAACTCATCCGATTTCATCTTTATGGAAAACGAGTCTACAACCGATTCGACTCCCATTGAAATCCAACCGATTCCCCCATCTGAAAGTGACTCGGTTTCTCTAACTAATCTCCTTCGTGAAGATGTCTCTTTTGACCCTAATCTCTTCACCAAACTCAAGTCTATTAAGCATGACGAGGTTTATAAACTCTCTAAGCTTAACCTCTGGTCGAAGCATTTCTTTGACCAAGCATGTGGCAATACCATTGCTCAGTCTACTGATGACGCTTCTCTTGAGATCTCTCTGTTCAATCCGACTCAAATCCAACGATTGGTAGCCAAACATCCTCGATTGAGATACATTCACATTGGTCTCATTCAAATTGAACTCACGGCGCTCTTTCGCCAAGGCATAGACACTCCTGTTGTCATTGCTGTCTTTGACAAACAATTCCTTGCCGATCCAATCAATGCCTTAATCGGTGGAATTGAGTCAAATCTCATTCACGGTTCAGTCTGGTTCACACTGCGACCCAATTTCTTTCTCTCTATCCAGGATCCCAATCTTTGTGATTCCGTGGTTCTTAAAATTAAGACCCAATGGACCGGCATGAAGGCTGATAGCCATAATCTCGCTGTTAACTGGAAATGTTTACATGAGTTAACCAATGTTACCTCTACTAAACTCCTACCCCTTCTGGATAAAAGGTTCGTAGAAATTTTCGAACCCAAACCTTTCGAACACGAGATCCAACCTCGTTTACTCGATTGGCAAGATATCCAACTTCCTCAGGAATGGATGCTTTCTGATATTCTTGACACTCCTCCGAATATCACTGCTCCTTCTCCTCCTACCTTCGAACTACAAGCTTCTGGTAACAATCTTTATTTCAGAAGACGTTCTACTGGCTCGTGTCCCTCTTTACCTCGGACTGCTAGTACCCCTTCTCTTAGATCCGCCATACCCGGCTCATCTAATGCTTCGATTGGCTCTTCTTCTCGCAATCCTAGCTCCTGAGAAGGTCCTGGTCGAGTTCACGAAGCTCTTAGTTCGAATGTAGGAGGAGAAGGAGCAGTGATATTCGGAGGAGTGTCAAGAATATCAGAAAGCATCCATTCCTGAGGAAGTTGGATATCATGCCAATCGAGTAAACGAGGTTGGATCTCGTGTTTGAAAGGTTTGGGTTTGAAAAGTTCTACGAACCTTTTATCCGAAAGGGGTAGGAGTTTAGTAGAGGTAACATTGGTTAACTCATGTAAACATTTCCAGTTAACAGCAAGATTATGGCTGTCGGCCTTCATGCCGGTCCATTGGGTCTTAATTTTAAGAACCACGGAATCACAAAGATTGGGATCCTGGATAGAGAGAAAGAAATTGGGTCGCAGT
Organism: Telopea speciosissima; assembly: GCF_018873765.1. Taxonomy (NCBI): domain Eukaryota; kingdom Viridiplantae; phylum Streptophyta; class Magnoliopsida; order Proteales; family Proteaceae; genus Telopea; species Telopea speciosissima. Next base: position 33,717,143 of record NC_057917.1, on the reverse strand, counting down.
TTGAACCAGACTAAACCGTGAATGAGATTTGACTCAATTCCACCGATTAAGGCATTGATTGGATCAGCAAGGAATCGATTGTCAAAGACAGCAATGACAACAGGAGTGTCTATGCCTTGGCGAAAGAGCGCCGTGAGTTCAATTTGAATGAGACCAATGTGAATGTATCTCAATCGAGGATGTTTGGCTACCAAACGTTGGATTTGAGCCAGATTGAACAGAGAGATCTCAAGAGAAGCGTCATCAGTAGACTGAGCAGTGGTATTGCCACATGCTTGGTCAAAGAAACTCTTCGACCAGAGGTTAAGCTTAGAGAGTTTATAAACCTCGTCATGCTTAATAGACTTGAGTTTGGTGAAGAGATTAGGGTCAAAAGAGACATCTTCATGAAGGAGATTAGTTAGAGAAACCGAGTAACTTTCAGATGGGGGAATCGGTTGGATTTCAATGGGAGTCGAATCGGTTGTAGACTCATTTTCCATAAAGATGAAATCGGATGAGTCGTCATCAGAATCGGAGAAATCGGATTCAGAGAAGACCTCATAGAGAAGTTTTGTGGGGTCAGCAACTTCAGAGAAGAAAAGAATCTCGTAGTTACATTCGTCGAGGTAACGAATCATTTTACGGGCATTCTTGGATTTGTTGGGACATTCGTTTGCAAAATGACCTTTTTTATTACAGAGGTAGGAGGTACATTGAGATTTGTCCTTTTTACCAGTGTAAGGAGTACTTTTAGAAACAAAACGTTTTTTGTTGAAACGCTTGTTCGAATGGGAAGAAAAGTCTATAGGGAAATCTTTTTTATGGAATTTCTTCCAATGATACCTTTTTTTCTTGGAACGAAAAGGGAAGGAATTGAAAGATTTAGACTTGGGTTTTGAGAAATGAGATGGCTTGGTACCAAACTCAAATTCATTTTGAAGGAGATCCTTGTAGAGGCCAGGGGAGACCTTCTGTTTTAACTATTTGGAAGCACGGGCCTTTAAACAGTGATCAAGGATATGGCGAAACATGAAATTGATTCGGTTGCCAATGGTATCAACGCTTTTGGAGTCGTTGATGAAACCAGGGTATGTCGTGTGACATAGTTCATCCCATGGTGGGGGAAGTTTAGGAAAAAATTGTTCCTTCCAAAAATCTGAGTTTTGTGGTTACCATCACCCTGACAAACTTGCCGAAGATGTCAGTTTCAACCTCACCAAGATCAAGCTTAATAATTTAAATGAATTTGAAGCTTTTTCTAAAAAATACGAGACATGTATTTTTTAGAAAAAGCTTCAAATTCATTTAAATTATTAAGCTTGATCTTGGTGAGGTTGAAACTGACATCTTCGGCAAGTTTGTCAGGGTGATGGTAACCACAAAACTCAGATTTTAAGAGCTTCGTGAACTCGACCAGGGCGTTCTCAGGATTGGAGACATAGGTCAGAAGGGTAGTTTTGGCAACTTTCCCGTCTTCGGTTTGGTCAAACTTTTTAATGAATTGCAAGACATCACCTTGTAGAGAACCACAGAAATATTCAAGGAATTGTTCCACTTTCCATGTGGCTTTGTTATTGGTAATCAACAAAGAAAAGGTTTGAGGCCATTCTGTGATTGCCTTATCATAATCTTTTATGGCAATATTGGTAAGATCCAAATAAGTGCCATAGGATGCTAACCCGTATTTATGGAGGTCGTCCTTTCGGGTAAGGATGGGAACCTCAGGGTTGGTGGCAAAGACTTCATCAGTGCAAAAAGAAGTGTGGGCCCCGGTGTGGGGTTGGAAGTCTGCATCAGAATCAAGATGGTCTGTTGAACCAATCTTACGTTTAGAGGAAGATTCTCCAGCAGTAGGGGTACTGTGGATAACAAGAGGTGAGTCAGGGATGGACTCGGGAAGTGACTCAAAGTCAGAGTCAGATGAAGCTGAGTCAGACGACGATTCGTTAAGAATTTCGTCGTCTTCATCGTCAGAAAAAAGTACAAAATGATGTGCGACAAAACTCTGTTGGTTTTCAACATAGAATTGTTGCATCATAGAAAAGAGTCGGGCTTGTTCATTTTTATCTGTGGAATCTTTATACCGGTCTTTCCAATGATCCATAATTTCCTTATGATAGACGTATTGATCGTCTAGAGGAAGGGTAGAAGAAGGGTCCTCTTTATTTAGGGTGCTAATAACAAGAAAAGTAGCCCGGGGAGGGCACTCAGGGGGTGTCTCTGGTTGTTGGGCAACTAGATCTGTCAAGAGAGTGACGGCATTATCTAATTTTTTTGATATTTTTTCATTATGTTCTAACGTGAGATCTAATAAATAATTAAGAGCACCACTATTGCTAGTGCGATCGTGCTGTGCGTGAATACAATGGTCATATGGTATGAGCGGGTCATCACAGAAACACGGAGGTACAGAAGCCATAGTCGCTGCAATTATAAGGATAATTTCCCAGGGGCTAAACCCGTTTGCAATAATGGGAGAGACAAGGGTCCTAAACACTTACGGTTCTTCCAACCTGGTGTTCCTCAGGACATCAATCTCCTATGCAAATATATGGCCGTGGAAATCACAAGATAAAAGCAAAGAAATAAACAGCAAAAAACCAACCTGTGTGTGTGCTAACCGGAACTCTAGATCGATGGAACAACCTTCGCAGTACTCAAAGGGGGTAACCCTCAGCGATCTATCACTTCGCAGATAGTCTTCGGTTGTGTGCTCAGAAGTCTCAACGAAGAACAGAAAATACAGAAAAGAGAAATTTCAATATATATTCATATGCTTACAAAAAGTTGGCAATAAGTCTGCCGCTTTCACTCTGTTGCAGATCTGAAGATAGGATTGACGATTTGTTGTAGATCCTCGATACTATCTATAGATCATTAACAAATTCTATACCTGTTTGGTCAGGTGCAGTTACAAAGAAGAAGAAAAGAGCGTACTAAGGCTCCGATACCAAATTACATGAAGGGGGTCGATATTCAAGGGTCGTTGTTGGACCCGAAACGCCACTAATGTATGTGGGCTGGTCCAATTTTTCCCAAAGGTATCCAGGGATAGCAGTTGATTTACAAATGCAGCCGGTAGCACCGGTATCCATCAGGACGTCGAGAGTATACGGTTTGAAACCAGAAAAATCAAAATGGCCTTTAACATAGGTATAGTTTTTGGGATTTTGATTAGATTGGAAGAAAATATCGGTGTCAGATGTGACGTACCGATGAAAGATATTTATGATAGCAGTAGAATCGGTGTCAGAAAAATCTTTACGAAGGGGAGCTTTGAATGCTCGAGCAGCGGGAGGTATCCAATTTTGGGGATACAGTCCAGGTATATTGCGAGGAACATAGGAGGAGCTAGGATGGTGAGAAGAAGAGCCAATCGAAGCATTAGATGAGCCGGGTATGGCGGATCTAAGAGAAGGGGTACTAGCAGTCCGAGGTAAAGAGGGACACGAGCCAGTAGAACGTCTTCTGAAATAAAGATTGTTACCAGAAGCTTGTAGTTCGAAGGTAGGAGGAGAAGGAGCAGTGATATTCGGAGGAGTGTCAAGAATATCAGAAAGCATCCATTCCTGAGGAAGTTGGATATCATGCCAATCGAGTAAATGAGGTTGGATCTCGTGTTCGAAAGGTTTGGGTTCGAAAAGTTCTACGAACCTTTTATCCGGAAGGGGTAGGAGTTTAGTAGAGGTAACATTGGTTAACTCATGTAAACATTTCCAGTTAACAGCGAGATTATGGCTGTCAGCCTTCATGCCGGTCCATTGGGTCTTAATTTTAAGAACCACGGAATCACAAAGATTGTGATCCTGGATAGAGAGAAAGAAATTGGGTCGCAGTTTGAACCAGACTGAACCGTGAATGAGATTTGACTCAATTCCACCGATTAAGGCATTGATTGGATCCGCAAGGAATCGTTTGTCAAAGACAGCAATGACAACAGGAGTGTCTATGCCTTGGCGAAAGAGCGCCGTGAGTTCAATTTGAATGAAACCAATGTGAATGTATCTCAATCGAGGATGTTTGGCTACCAATCGTTGGATTTGAGCCGGATTGAACAGAGAGATCTCAAGAGAAGCGTCATCAGTAGACTAAGCAGTGGTATTACCACATGCTTGGTCAAAGAAACGCTTCGACCAGAGGTTAAGCTTAGAGAGTTTATAAACCTCGTCATGCTTAATAGACTTGAGTTTGGTGAAGAGATTAGGGTCAAAGAGACATCTTCACGAAGGAGATTAGTTAGAGAAACCGAGTAACTTTCAGATGGGGGAATCGGTTGGATTTCAATGGGAGTCGAATCGGTTGTAGACTCGTTTTCCATAAAGATGAAATCGGATGAGTCGTCATCAGAATCGGAGAAATCGGATTCAGAGAAGTCCTCATAGAGAAGTTTTGTGGGGTCAAAAACTTCAGAGAAGAAAAGAATCTCGTAGTTACATTCGTCGAGGTAACGAATCATTTTACGGGCATTCTTGGATTTGTTGGGACATTCGTTTGCAAAATGACCTTTTTCATAACAGAGGTAGCAGGTACATTGAGATTTGTCCTTTGTACCAGTGTAAGGAGTACGTTTAGAAACAAAACGTTTTTTGTTGAGTTAACCAATGTTACCTCTACTAAACTCCTACCCCTTCCCGATAAAAGGTTCGTAGAACTTTTCGAACCCAAACCTTTCGAACACGAGATCCAACCTCGTTTCCTTGATTGGCATGATATCCAACTTCCTCAGGAATGGATGCTTTCTGATATTCTTGATACTCCTCCGAATATCACTGCTCCTTCTCCTCCTACCTTCGAACTACAAGCTTCTGGTAACAATCTTTATTTCAGAAGACGTTCTACTGGCTCGTGTCCCTCTTTACCTCGGACTACTAGTACCCCTTCTCTTAGATCCGCCATACCCGGCTCATCTAATGCTTCGATTGGCTCTTCTTCTCGCCATCCTAGCTCCTCCTATGTTCCTTGCAATGTACCTGGACTGTATCCCCAAAATTGGATACCTCCCTCTGCTTGAGCATTCAAAGCTCCCCTTCGTAAAGATTTTTCTGACACCGATTCTACTGCTGTCATAAATATCTTTCATCGGTACGTCACATCTGACACCAATATTTTCTTCTAATCTAATCAAAATCCCAAAAACTATACCTATGTTAAGGGCCATTTTGATTTTTCTGGTTTCAAACCGTATACTCTCGATGTCCTGATGGATACCGGTGCTACCAGCTGCATTTGTAAATCAATTGTTATCCCTGGATACCTTTGGGAAAAATTGGACCAGCCCACATACATTAGTGGCGTTTCGGGTCCAACAACGACCCTTGAATATCGAGCTCATAATATCCCAATCTTTCTCCAGAACAAGCAATTTATGAATCCTAAAATAACTTGTTTTCCAAATATGCATGGTGATTTCATTCTTGGTACGAACTTTATGCATAAGTATCTACCCTTCATCTTGCATTCTGATTCTATTCAAATTCACCATCCTTCTGGTGATGTATCTCTTCCGTTACTGCTCTCTCACAAATCTGTCTGTGATGATTCAGCGTTCACTCCACAACGGATTTCTTCTTCTGTACTTTAACAGATTCCCTCCGTTAATTGGCCTAGTTCTGTCCACACCGCCATCTCCCATTGGCTCCTTGACAAATTAGCCCCCAATTTTAGTGACCAACCCCTCCTTCATTGGGAACAAAGCCCTCGTTGGTGCTCCATCCAACTGACTAATCCTAACACGATTATTCGGGTTAAACCCATCCTCTACATCAAAGCCGATATAGACGAATTTGACACTCAAATTTCTGACTTATTGGCACTCCGACTTATTGAACCTTCAACAAGTCCCCACTCTTGCCCAGCTTTTATGGTATGCAATCATGCGGAAATAAAACGTGGCAAAGCCCGTATGGTTATAAACTACAAACGTTTAAACCAACACATTGTCTTCGACAGATACTTCATCCCTCGCAAAGACGTTCTCATCCACCATGCCAAACAGGCAAAGATTTATAGCAAGTTTGACTTAAAATCTGGCTTCTGGCAGATTAAGCTCACTGAGGACTCCAAACCTCTTACAGCTTTCTCCACTCCTTTTAATCACCATTACCAATGGACGGTTATGCCCTTCGGATTATGTACTGCCCCTCAGATTTTCCAACGTTGGATTGACTCCATCTTTGGTTCTCTCTCCTTTTGTGTGGCGTATATCGACGACATTCTCGTCTTCTCCGATTCCCCTACTGAACATACGAAACATCTTCGTATCATCAGTGATTTATTCCTCAAGCATGGAATAATCCTCTCTCCCACGAAAATCGAACTCGAAAAAACTCAAATAGAATTTTTTGGTCTCATTCTGAGCGATCATGGACTCCAACTCCAAGATCACATCTTGATCAAAATCAAGGATTTCCCTTCTGTCTTACGCGACAAACAACATCTCCAACAATTCCTCGGAATTCTTAACTATGGACGCAATTACATAAAAGACCTCTCCTCAAAAGAACAAAGTCTTTTATTAAAATTAAAAAAAGATGTTGACTTCTCTTGGACGCCGTCTGACACACAGACAGTCCTTACCATCCAGGCCGAGATTACCAAATCTTGTCCCTCGGTTTATTTCCCTCTTGCTGGTGATCTCTTAATCCTAGAGACAGATGCTAGCAATGAACACTGGGGCTGTGTCCTGAAAGCACGACCCCTCAAAAACCCTTCTGACGAGCAAATTTGCGGATACAATTCTGGCAAATTCACTCCCGCTCAGCAGAATTATAATATCTATGAGAAAGAGATTCTTGCCATTGTTAATGCCGTTCAACGATTTAGAATTTATCTTTTACCTGAAAAGTTTCTTATTCGAACTGATAACCAACCTGTTTGTGATTTTCTTAAAACTAAAATCAAAGAAACTAATTCTCGTCGAATTAATTGGGCTAATCTTATTAATCAATATCAGTATGAAATTGTACACGTTAAAGGTACTGACAATTTTTTGGCTGATTATCTTAGGAGGCCACCACCATGAATCCTCGGCCTTCGCCTGATAAGGGCAAAGGTAAAGTTCACGCGACACCACATCGTAAGAGCAAGAAAAAAGCCTCTTCTCTTGGCTTACTCCCTACCCCCCGTGGCGGCATTCTCATTAGAGAACCCCAGGTAACAGCGGCAGTACCTACCCAATGGACTACCCCTGGTTACATTCGAGTTCCTGCCACAACAGCGAAATTCTCTCCTTCCCCTTCTCAGCCTTTTAGTCTCTATTTCTTCCCGAAATAGTCAAGAACAGAGTCAGGATCCTTTTTACTTGTGGAATATAACCTGACCGCTACTCCCGGATTGTACAACAACAATCACCGCGAATATTCCGCCTTCAGACTTTTGGTCACGGTGACAAACACCACTGATTTTTTTCATCATGATGGCATACCTACCAAGTGGTACCATCAGTTGAACACCTTGTGGAAGACGCAGGTTGCCGGCCAGAAAAAGCCATTTCGTACTGCTCTTACCACCTTCTCAAAGGCTCTTGGTATTTTCTATTCCAAGCAGCTCACCCTTCAGTATATTGTACTCGACTCAATTAGACAAACTGATTGGGACGATGTTACTTCCCCTGAGAAAGTACACAACTTTCTTCAGATTGCAGATTGTGTTGAAGATCATTTAAAAGATGCTCTCTTCTATAAAACATATAAAATCTGTTTATATTTAAAAGCAAAAGAACTCCTTCCCCGCGAAATCTTTCCAATGATACAACGTCATTGCGATGAAGAACAATACCATCGTTATAAAGACTTTTTGCTTGAATTCCCCAAAAATATAATTCGAACTGAAGCCCATAATCAGTTCAAACTTATTTTCTACCCCGGCTCCGAACGTTGGAGTATTACTGCTGTCGAATGGGGACTCGTAGGCCAACTGGTCTTCTCTAGTGATAATACTGCTGTCCTCGACCAATTGCCCATGATGATCAGAACCATGATCACCCATGCCATCGCCAATTGGAGATTTTCTGGTGGACTCGAATTCACCATCTGTAGCACCCTTGGCTGGCGTGAACGCGAACGCTTCTTTCAGCCATACCAGCTCTGGCACCTTCGCCCTGCCTCCTGCTACTCCTTAGCCGAACCTTCCCTCATTACAGATGAAGACGAAGCTTTGAAAATTGCTAACTTGCATATTCATGCCGAAGATCTGTACAAACAGTCCTTGATCGCCTTACATAGAGAAGTTCTCGGACTCACTCATCCAAACGGTTGCCCACGATACCGTTATCTTGTCTCAGACGGACGACGACTTTTCATCACCCAGTTCATGATGGATTATGAGATCCCTGATGAAGTAGCTGCCGATACATTCCAACTGATCGACCAGCTCTAGACATTCTCTCCCATCCTCAACATCCCTGGCACTCTCCTCGCCGATGTTGCCGAAGTAGTTAAAACTCTGGCCGCCGCCGACGCCGCCGAACTTGCTGCTCAGGAAGCCACCGCTGATGCTCTCCTCATCAACGAGCCCCTCTTTCCCGAACATGAAGACGAAGATGTCAACCTCGGATCCGACTAACGTCATCCCTGACATCAGCATGGTCCCACATGAACAGTGCCGCCGCCCTACGTCACCCATGACATCATCTGGACCCATGAACAGTGCTGAATAGTACCAGCCGCCCTACGTCAGCACACGTCAACAGTTACTATTCCAGAATTGAAATAAATATTTTTGGAATCCGTAGTCGACCTCTCCCTCTATATAAGGCAGCTCTGTTCTTCAGAGAAAGCATTCTTCGCTCCGCCCTCTCTCGAGTTCTGCCTCTCGCCTCCCTCTCTGACCTCCCTCTTTGATCTCTTTACCCTCTTCTATCTCCATTTCGATACCTTCTCTAAGGATCGACCCCCTTCATGTAATTTGGTATCAGTTTGGTGAAGAGATTAGGGTCAAAAGAGACATCTTCACGAAGGAGATTAGTTAGAGAAACCGAGTCACTTTCAGATGGGGGAATCGATTGGATTTCAATGGGAGTCGAATCGGTTGTAGACTCGTTTTCCATAAAGATGAAATCGGATGAGTCGTCATCAGAATCGGAGAAATCGGATTCAGAGAAGACCTCATAGAGAAGTTCTGTGGGGTCAAAAACTTCAGAGAAGAAAAGAATCTCATAGTTACATTCGTCGAGGTAATGAATCATTTTACGGGCATTCTTGGATTTGTTGGGACATTCGTTTGCAAAATGACCTTTTTCATTACAGAGGTAGCAGGTACATTGAGATTTGTCCTTTTTACCAGTGTAAGGAGTACGTTTAGAAACAAAACGTTTTTTGTTGAAACGCTTGTTCTATATGGAAGAAAAGTCTTTAGGGAAATATTTTTTATGGAATTTCTTCCAATGATACCTTTTTTTCTTGGAACGAAAAGGGAAGGAATTGAAAGATTTAGACTTGGGTTTTGAGAAATGAGATGGCTTGGTACCAAACTCAAATTCATTTTGAAGGAGATCCTTGCAGAGGCCAGGGGAGACCTTCTGTTTTAACTGTTTGGCAGCACGGGCCTTTAAACAGTGATCAAGGATATGGCGAAACACGAAATTGATTCGGTTGCCAAGGGTATCAACGCTTTTGGAGTCATTGATGAAACCAGGGTATGTCGTGTGACATAGTTCATCCCATGGTGGGGGAAGTTTAGGAAAGAATTGTTCCTTCCAATAATCAGATTTTGTGGGATCTAATAATTGAAATAGAGACATGTATGTTTTAGAAAAAGCTTCAAATTCATTTAAATTATTAAGCTTGATCTTGGTGAGGTTGAAACTGACATCTTCGGTAAGTTTGTCAGGGTGATGGTAACCATAAAACTCAGATTTTAAGAGCTTCGTGAACTCGACCAGGACCTTCTCAGGATTGGAGACATAGGTCAGAAGGGTAGTTTTGGCAACTTTCCCGTCTTCGGTTTGGTCAAACTTTTTAATGAATTGCAAGACATCACCTTGCAGAGAACCACAGAAATATTCAAGGAATTGTTCCACTTTCCATGTGGCTTTGTTATTGGTAATCAACAAAGAAAAGGTTTGAGCCCATTCTGTGATTGCCTTATCATAATCTTTTATGGCAATATTGGTAAGATCCAAATAAGTGCCATTGGATGCTAACCCGTATTTATGGAGGTCATCCTTTCGGGTAAGGATGGGAACCTCAGGGTTGGTGGAAAAGACTTCGTTAGTGCCAAAAGAAGTGTGGGTCCCGGTGTGGGGTTGGAAGTCCGCATCAAAATCAAGATGGTCTGTTGAACCAATCTTACATTTAGAGGAAGATTCTCCAGCAGTAGGGGTACTGTGGATAACAGGAGGTGAGTCAGGGATGGACTCGGGAGGTGACTCAAAGTCAGAGTCAGATGAAGCTGAGTCAGAGGACGATTCGTTAAGAATTTCATCGTCTTCATCGTCAGAAAAAAGCACAAAATTATGTGCGACAAAACTCTGTTGGTTTTCAACATAGAATTGTTGCATCATAGAAAAGAGTCGGGCTTGTTCATTTTTATCTGTGGAATCTTTATATCGGTCTTTCCAATGATCCATAATTTCCTTATGATAGACGTATTGATCGTCTGGAGGAAGGGTAGAAGAAGGGTCCTCTTCATTTAGGGTGCTAATAACAAGAAAAGTAGCCCGGGGAGGGCACTCAAGGGGTGTCTCTGGTTGTTGGGCAACCAGATCTGTCAAGAGAGTGAGGGCATTATCTAATTTTTTTGATATTTTTTCATTATGTTCTAACGTGAGATCTATTAAATAATTAAGAGCACCACTATTGCTAGTGCGATCGTGCTGTGCGTGAATACAGTGGTCATATGGTATGAGTGGGTCATCACAGAAACACGGAGGTATAGAAGCCATAATCGCTGCAATTATAAGGATAATTTCCTGGGGCCTAAACCCGTTTGCAATAATGGGAGAGACAAGGGTCCTAAACACTTACGGTTCTTCCAACCTGGTGTTCCTCGGGACATCAATCTCCTATGCAAATATATGGCCGTGGAAATCACCAGATAAAAGCAAAGAAATAAATAGCAAAAAACCAACCTGTGTGTGTGCTAACCGGAACTCTAGATCAATGGAACGACCTTCGCAGTACTCAAAGGGGGTAACCCTCAGCGATCTATCACTTCGCAGATAGTCTTCGGTTGTGTGCTGAGAAGTCTCAACGAAGAACAGAAAATACAGAAAAGAGAAATTTCAATATATGTTCATATGCTTACAAAAAGTTGGCAATAAGTCTGCCGCTGTCACTCTGTTGCAGATTTGAAGATAGGATTGACGATCTGTTGTAGATCCTCTATACTATCTATAGATCATTAACAAATTCTATACCTGTTTGGTCAGGTGCAGTTACAAAGAAGAAGAAAAGAGCGTACTAAGGCTTTGATACCAAATTACATGAAGGGGGTCGATCCTTAGAGAAGGTATCGAAATGGAGATAGAAGAGGGTAAAGAGATCAGAGAGGGAGGTCAAAGAGGGAGGCGAGAGGCGGAACTCGAGAGAGGGCGGAGCGGAGAATGCTTTCTCTGAAGAACTGAGCTGCCTTATATAGAGGGAGAGGTTGGGTACGAATTCCATAATATTTATTTCAATTCCGGAACAGTAACTATTGACGTGTGCTGACGTAGGGCGGCTGGTACTATTCAGCACTGGTCATGGGCCCAGATGACGTCATGGGTGACGTAGGGCGGCGGCACTGTTCATGTGGGACCATGCTGATGTCAGGGATGATGTTAGTCGGATCTGAGGTTGACATCTTCATCTTCATGTCCGAGAAAGAGGGGCTCTTTGATGAGGAGAGCATCAGCGGCGGCTTCCTGAGCAGCAAGTTCGGCGGCGTCGGCGGCGGCCAGAGTTTCAACTGCTTCGGTAACATCGGCGAGGAGAGTGCCAGGGATGTCGAGGATGGGAGAGAATGTCTGGAGCTGGTTGATCAGTTGGAATGTATCGGCAGCTACTTCATCAGGGATCTCATAATCCATCATGAATTGGGTGATGAAAAGTCGTCGTCCGTCTGAGACAAGATAACGGTATCGTGGGCAACCGTTTGGATGAGTGAGTCCGAGAACTTCTCTGTGTAAGGCGATTAAGGACTGTTTGTTCAGATCTTCGGCATGAATATGCAAGTTAGCAATGTTCAAAGCTTCGTCTTCATCTGTAATGAGGGAAGGTTCTGCTAAGGAGTAGCAGGAGGCAGGGCGAAGGTGCCAGAGCTGGTAGGGCAGGAAGAAGCATTCGCGTTCACGCCAGCCAAGGGTGCTGCAGATGGTGAATTTGAGTCCACCAGAAAATCTCCAATTGGCGACGGCATGGGTGATCATGGTTCTGATCATCATGGGCAATTGGTCAAGGACAGCAGTATTATCACTAAAGAAGACCAGTTGGCCTACGAGTCCCCATTTAACAGCAGCAATACTCCAAGGTTCGGAGCCGGGGTAGAAAATAAGTTTGAACTGATTATGGGCTTCAGTTCGAATTATATTTTTGGGGAATTCCAGCAAAAAGTCTTTATAACGATGGTATTGTTCTTCATCGCAATGACGTTGTATCATTGGAAAGATTTCGCGGGGAAGGAGTTCTTTTGCTTTTAAATATAAATAGATTTTATATGTTTTATAGAAGAGAGCATCTTTTAAATGATCTTCAACACAATATGCAATCTGAAGAAAGTTGTGTACTTTCTCAGGGGAAGTAACATCGTTCCAATCAGTTTTTCTAATTGAGTCGAGTACAATAGACTGAAGGGTGAGCTGCTTGAAATAGAAAATACCAAGAGCCTTTGAGAAGGTGGTAAGAGCAGTACGAAACGGCTTTTTCTGGCCGGTAACCTGCGTCTTCCACAAGGTGTTCAACTGATGGTACCACTTGGTAGGTATGCCATCGTGATGAAAGAAATCAGTGGTGTTTGTCACCGACTGACCAAAAACTGAAGGCGGAATATTGGCAGCTGATTGTTGTTGTACAATCTGGGAGTAGCTGGCTGGGGTTATATTCCACAAGTAAAAAGGATCCTGACTGTCCTGTTCTTGACTATTTTTGGGGAAGAAATAGGGACTAAAAGGCTGAGAAGGGGAAGGAGAGAATTCCGTTGTTGTTGCAGGAACTCGAATGTAACCAGGGGTAGTCCATTGGGTAGGTACTGCCGCTGTTACCTGGGGTTCTCTAATGAGAATGCCGCCACGGGGGGTAGGGAGTAAGCCAAGAGAAGAGGCTTTTTTCTTGCTCTTGCGATGTGGTGTCGTGTGAGCTTTACCTTTGCCCTTATCAGGCGGAGGCCGAGGATTCATGGTGGTGGCCTCCTAAGATAATCAGCCAAAAAATTGTCTGTACCTTTAACGTGTACAATTTCATACTGATATTGATTAATAAGATTAGCCCAATTAATTCGGCGAGAATTAGTTTCTTTGATTTTAGTTTTAAGAAAATCACGAACAGCTTGGTTATCAGTTCGAATAAGAAACTTTTCAAGTAAAAGATAAATTCTAAACCGTTGAACGGCATTAATAATGGCAAGAATCTCTTTCTCATAGATATTATAATTTTGCTGAGTGGGAGTGAATTTGCCAGAATTGTATCCGCAAATTTGCTCGTCAGAAGGGTTTTTGAGGGGTCGTGCGTTCAGGACACAGCCCCAGTGTTCATTGCTAGCATCTGTCTCTAGGATTAAGAGATCACCAAGAAGAGGGAAATAAACCGAGGGACAAGATTTGGTAATCTCGGCCTGGATGGTAAGGACGTCTCAGTGTGTCGACGGCGTCCAAGAGAAGTCAACATCTTTTTTTAATTTTAATAAAAGACTTTATTCTTTTGAGGAGAGGTCTTTTATGTAATTGCGTCCATAGTTAAGAATTCCGAGGAATTGTTGGAGATGTTGTTTGTCGCGTAAGGCAGAAGGGAAATCCTTGATTTTGATCAAGATGTGATCTTGGAGTTGGAGTCCATGATCGCTCAGAATGAGACCAAGAAATTCGATTTGAGTTTTTTTGAGTTCGATTTTCGTGGGAGAGAGGATTATTCCATGCTTGAGGAATAAATCACTGATGATACGAAGATGTTTCGTATGTTCAGTAGGAGAATCGGAGAAGACGAGAATGTCGTCGATATACGCCACACAAAAGGAGAGAGAACCAAAGATGGAGTCAATCCAACATTGGACAATCTGAGGGGCAGTACATAATCCTAAGGGCATAACCGTCCATTGGTAATGGCGATTAAAAGGAGTGGAGAAAGCTGTAAGAGGTTTGGAGTCCTCAGTGAGCTTAATCTGCCAGAAGCCAGATTTTAAGTCAAACTTGCTATAAATCTTTGCCTGTTTGGCACGGTGGATGAGAACGTCTTTGCGAGGGATGAAGTATCCGTCGAAGACAATGTGTTGGTTTAAATGTTTGTAATTTATAACCATACTGGCTTTGCCACGTTTTATTTCCGCATGATTGCGTACCATAAAAGCTGGGCAAGAGTGGGGACTTGTTGAATGTTCAATAAGTCGGAGTGCCAATAAGTCAGAAATTTAAGTGTCAAATTCATCTATATCGGCTTTGATGTAGAGGATGGGTTTAACCCGAATAATCGTGTTAGGATTAGTCAGTTGGATGGAGCACCAACGAGGGCTTTGTTCCCAATGGAGGGGTTGGTCACTAAAATTGGGGGCTAATTTGTCAAGGAGCCAATGGGAGATGGCGGTGTGGACAGAACTAGGCCAATTAACGGAGGGAATCTGTTGAAGTACAGAAGAAGAAATCCATTGTGGAGTGAACGCTGAATCATGACAGATAGATTTGTGAGAGAGCAGTAACGGAAGAGATACATCACCAGAAGGATGGTGAATTTGAATAGAATCAGAATGCAAGATGAAGGGTAGATACTTATGCATAAAGTTCGTACCAAGAATGAAATCACCATGCATATTTGGAAAACAAGTAATTTTAGGAATCATAAATTGCTTGTTCTGGAGAAAGATTGGGATATTATGAGCTCGATATTCAAGGGTCGTTGTTGGACCCGAAACGCCACTAATGTATGTGGGCTGGTCCAATTTTTTCCAAAGGTATCCAGGGATAGCAGTTGATTTACAAATGCAGCCGGTAGCACCGGTATCCATCAGGACGTCTAGAGTATACGGTTTGAAACCAGAAAAATCAAAATGGCCCTTAACATAGGTATAGTTTTTGGGATTTTGATTAGATTGGAAGAAAATATCGGTGTCAGATGTGACGTACCGATGAAAGATATTTATGACAGCAGTAGAATCGGTGTCAGAAAAATCTTTACGAAGGGGAGCTTTGAATGCTCGAGCAGAGGGAGGTATCCAATTTTGGGGATACAGTCTAGGTACATTGCGAGGAACATAGGAGGAGCTACGATGGCGAGAAGAAGAGCCAATCGAAGCATTAGATGAGCTGGGTATGGCGGATCTAAGAGAAGGGGTACTAGCAGTCCGAGGTAAAGAGGGACACGAGCCAGTAGAACGTCTTCTGAAATAAAGATTGTTACCAGAAGCTTGTAGTTCGAAGGTAGGAGGAGAAGGAGCAGTGATATTCGGAGGAGTGTCAAGAATATCAGAAAACATCCATTCCTGAGGAAGTTGGATATCATGCCAATCGAGTAAACGAGGTTGGATCTCGTGTTCAAAAGGTTTGGGTTCGAAAAGTTCTACGAACCTTTTATCCGGAAGAGGTAGGAGTTTAGTAGAGGTAACATTGGTTAACTCATGTAAACATTTTCGGTTAACAGCGAGATTATGGCTGTCGGCCTTCATGCCGGTCCATTGGGTCTTAATTTTAAGAACCACAGAATCACAAAGATTGGGGTCCTGGACAGAGAGAAAGAAATTGGGTCGCAGTTTGAACCAGACTGAACGGTGAATGAGATTTGACTCAATTCCACCGATTAAGGCATTGATTGGATCGGCAAGAAATCGTTTGTCAAAGACAGCAATGACAACAGGAGTGTCTATGCCTTGGCGAAAGAGCGCCGTGAGTTCAATTTGAATGAGACCAATGTGAATGTATCTCAATCGAGGATGTTTGGCTACCAATAGTTGGATTTGAGCCGGATTGAACAGAGAGATCTCAAGAGAAGCGTCATCAGTAGACTGAGCAGTGGTATTGCCACATGCTTGGTCAAAGAAATGCTTCGACTAGAGGTTAAGCTTAGAGAGTTTATAAACCTCGTCATGCATAATAGACTTGAGTTTGGGGAAGAGATTAGGGTCAAAAGAGACATCTTCACGAAGGAGATTAGTTAGAGAAACCGAGTCACTTTCAGATGGGGGAATCGGTTGGATTTCAATGGGAGTCGAATCGGTTGTAGACTCGTTTTCCATAAAGATGAAATCGGATGAGTCGTCATCAGAATCGGAGAAATCAGATTCGGAGAAGACCTCATAGAGAAGTTCTGTGGGGTCAGAAACTTCAGAGAAGAAAAGAATCTCGTAGTTACATTCGTCGAGGTAACGAATCATTTTACGGGCATTCTTGGATTTGTTGGGACATTCGTTTACAAAATGACCTTTTTCATTACAGAGGTAGCAGGTACATTGAGATTTGTCCTTTTTACCAGTGTAAGGAGTACGTTTAGAAACAAAACGTTTTTTGTTGAAACGCTTGTTCGAATGGGAAGAAAAGTCTTTAGGAAAATCTTTTTTATGGAATTTCTTCCAATGATACCTTTTTTTCTTGGAACGAAAAGGGAAGGAATTGAAAGATTTAGACTTGGGTTTTGAGAAATGAGATGGCTTGGTACCAAACTCAAATTCATTTTGAAGGAGATCCTTGCAGAGGCCAGGGGAGACCTTCTGTTTTAACTGTTTGGCAGCACGGGCCTTTAAACAGTGATCAAGGATATGGCAAAACACAAAATTGATTTGGTTGCCAAGGGTATCAATGCTTTTGGAGTCGTTGATGAAACCAGGGTATGTCGTGTGACATAGTTCATCCCATGGTGGGGGAAGTTTAGGAAAGAATTGTTCCTTCCAATAATCCGATTTTGTGGGATCTAATAATTGAAAAAGAGACATGTATTTTTTAGAAAAAGCTTCAAATTCATTTAAATTATTAAGTTTGATCTTGGTGAGGTTGAAACTGACATCTTTGGCAAGTTTGTCAGGGTGATGGTAACCACAAAACTCAGATTTTAAGAGCTTCATGAACTCGACCAGGACCTTCTCAGGATTGGAGACATAGGTTAGAAGGGTAGTTTTGGCAACTTTCCCATCTTCGGTTTGGTCAAACTTTTTAATGAATTGCAAGACATCACCTTGCAGAGAACCACAGAAATATTAAAGGAATTGTTCCACTTTCCATGTGGCTTTGTTATTGGTAATCAACAAAGAAAAGGTTTGAGCCCATTCTGTGATTGCCTTATCATAATCTTTTATGGCAATATTGGTAAGATCCAAATAAGTGCCATAGGATGCTAACCCGTATTTATGGAGGTCGTCCTTTCGGGTAAGGATGGGAGCCTCAGGGTTGGTGGCAAAGACTTCGTCAATGCCAAAAGAAGTGCGGGCCTCGGTTTGGGGTTGGAAGTCCGCATCAGAATCAAGATGGTCTGTTGAACCAATCTTACATTTAGAGGAAGATTCTCCAGCAGTAGGGGTACTGTGGATAACAGGAGGTGAGTCAGGGATGGACTCGGGAGGTGACTCAAAGTCAGAGTCAGATGAAGCTGAGTCAGAGGACGATTCGTTAAGAATTTCATCGTCTTCATCGTCAGAAAAAAGCACAAAATTATGTGCGACAAAACTCTGTTGGTTTTCAACATAGAATTGTTGCATCATAGAAAAGAGTCGGGCTTGTTCATTTTTATCTGTGGAATCTTTATACCGGTCTTTCCAATGATCCATAATTTCCTTATGATAGACGTATTGATCGTCTGGAGGAAAGGTAGAAGAAGGGTCCTCTTCATTTAGGGTGCTAATAACAAGAAAAGTAGCCCGGGGAGGGCACTCAGGGGGTGTCTCTGGTTGTTGGGCAACCAGATCTGTCAAGAGAGTGAGGGCATTATCTAATTTTTTTGATATTTTTTCATTATGTTCTAACGTGAGATCTATTAAATAATTAAGAGCACCACTATTGCTAGTGCGATCGTGCTGTGCGTGAATACAGTGGTCATATGGTATGAGCGGGTCATCACAGAAACACGGAGGTATAGAAGCCATAATCGCTGCAATTATAAGGATAATTTCCCGGGGGCTGAACCCATTTGCAATAATGGGAGAGATAAGGGTCCTAAACACTTACGGTTCTTCCAACCTGGTGTTCCTCAGGACATCAATCTCCTATGCAAATATATGGCCGTGGAAATCACAAGATAAAAGCAAAGAAATAAACAGCAAAAAACCAACCTGTGTGCGTGCTAACCGGAACTCTAGATCGATGGAACGACCTTCGCAGTACTCAAAGGGGGTAACCCTCAGCAATCTCTCACTTCGCAGATAGTCTTCGGTTGTGTGCTCAGAAGTCTCAACGAAGAACAGAAAATACAGAAAAGAGAAATTTCAATATATGTTCATATGCTTACAAAAAGTTGGCAATAAGTCTGTCGCTTTTACTCTGTTGCAGATCTGAAGATAGGATTGACGATCTGTTGTAGATCCTCGATACTATCTATAGATCATTAACAAATTCTATA
Source organism: Telopea speciosissima (assembly GCF_018873765.1). Taxonomy (NCBI): domain Eukaryota; kingdom Viridiplantae; phylum Streptophyta; class Magnoliopsida; order Proteales; family Proteaceae; genus Telopea; species Telopea speciosissima. Next base: position 33,698,502 of record NC_057917.1, on the reverse strand, counting down.
CCTGTTTGGTCAGGTGCAGTTACAAAGAAGAAGAAAAGAGCGTACTAAGGCTTTGATACCAAATTACATGAAGGGGGTCGATCCTTAGAGAAGGTATCGAAATAGAGATAGAAGAGGGTAAAAAGATCAGAGAGGGAGGTCAGAGAGGGAGGCGAGAGGCGGAACTCGAGAGAGGGCGGAGCGGAGAATGCTTTCTCCGAAGAACTGAGCTACCTTCTATAGAGGGAGAGGTCGGCTACGGATTCCAAAAATATTTATTTCAATTCCGGAACAGTAACTGTTGACGTGTGCCGACGTAGGGCGGCTGGTACTATTCAGTACTGTTCATGGGTCCAGATGATGTCATGGGTGACGTAGGGCGGCGGCACTGTTCATGGGGGACCATGCTGATGTCAGGGATGACGTTAGTCGGATCCGAGGTTGACATCTTCGTCCTCGTGTCCGGGAAAGAGGGGCTCGTTGATGAGGAGAGCATCAGCGGCGGCTTCCTGAGCAGCAAGTTCGGCGGCGTCGGCAGCGGCCAGAGTTTCAACTGCTTCGGCAACATCGGCGAGGAGAGTGCCAGGGATGTCGAGGACGGGAGAGAATGTCTAGAGCTGGTCGATAAGTTGGAATGTATCGGCAGCTACTTCATCAGGGATCTCATAATCCATCATGAACTGGGTGACAAAAAGTCATCGTCCGTCTGAGACAAGATAACGGTATCGTGGGCAACCGTTTGGATGAGTGAGTCCGAGAACTTCTCTGTGTAAGGCGATCAAGGACTGTTTGTACAGATCTTTGGCATGAATATGCAAGTTAACAATGTTCAAAGCTTCGTCTTCATCTATAATGAGGGAAGGTTCTTCTAAGGAGTAGCAGGAGGCAGGGCGAAGGTGCCAGAGCTGGTAGTGCTGGAAGAAGCGTTCCCGTTCACGCCTGCCAAGGGTGATGCAGATGGTGAATTCGAGTCCACCAGAAAATCTCCAATTGGCGATGGCATGGGTGATCATGGTTCTGATCATCATGGGCAATTGGTCGAGGACAGCAGTATTATCACTAGAGAAGACCAGTTGGCCCACGAGTCCCCATTCAACAGCAGCAATACTCCAAGGTTCGGAGCTGGGGTAGAAAATAAGTTTGAACTGATTATGGGCTTCAATTCGAATTATATTTTTGGGGAATTCCAGCAAAAAGTCTTTATAATGATGGTATTGTTCTTCATCGCAATGACGTTGTATCATTGGAAAGATTTCGCGGGGAAGGAGTTCTATTGCTTTTAAATATAAACAGATTTTATATGTTTTATAGAAGAGAGCATCTTTTAAATGATCTTCAACACAATCTGCAATCTGAAGAAAGTTGTGTACTTTCTCAGGGGAAGTAACATCGTCCCAATCAGTTTGTCTAATTGAGTCGAGTACAATAGACTGAAGGGTGAGCTGCTTGGAATAGAAAATACCAAGAGCCTTTGAGAAGGTGGTAAGAGCAGTACGAAATGGCTTTTTTTGGCCGGCAACCTGCGTCTTCCACAAGGTGTTCAACTGATGGTACCACTTGGTAGGTATGCCATCATGATGAAAGAAATCAGTGGTGTTTGTCACCAACTGACCAAAAACTGAAGACGGAATATTGGCAGCTGATTGTTGTTGTACAATCTGGGAGTAGCTGGCTGGGGTTATATTCCTCAAGTAAAAAGGATCCTGACTGTCCTGTTCTTGACTATTTCCGGGGAAGAAATAGGGACTAAAAGGCTGAGAAGGGGAAGGAGAGAATTCCGCTGTTGTGGTAGGAACTCGAATGTAACCAGGGGTAGTCCATTGGGTAGGTACTGCCGCTGTTACCTGTTGTTCTCTAATGAGAATGCCGCCACGGGGGGTAGGGAGTAAGCCAAGAGAAGAGGCTTTTTTCTTGCTCTTGCGATGTGGTGTCGCGTGAGCTTTACCTTTGCCCTTATCAGGAGGGGGCCGAGGATTCATGGTGGTGGCCTGCTAAGATAATCAGCCAAAAAATTGTCAGTACCTTTAACGTGTACAATTTCATAGTGATATTGATTAATAAGATTAGCCCAATTAATTCGGCAAGAATTAGTCTCTTTGATTTAAATTCTAAACTGTTGAACGGCATTAACAATGGCAAGAATCTCTTTCTCATAGATATTATAATTTTGCTGAGCGGGGTGAATTTGCCAGAATTGTATCCGCAAATTTGCTCGTCAGAAGGGTTTTTGAGGGGTCGTGCTTTCAGGACACAGCCCCAGTGTTCATTGCTAGCATCTGTCTCTAGGATTAAGAGATCACCAGCAAGAGGGAAATAAACCGAGGGACAAGATTTGGTAATCTCGGCCTGGATGGTAAGGACTGTCTGTGTGTCAAATGGCGTCCAAGAGAAGTCAACATCTTTTTTTTAATTTTAATAAAAGACTTTGTTCTTTTGAGGAGAGGTCTTTTATGTAATTGCGTCCATAGTTAAGAATTCCGAGGAATTGTTGGAGATGTTGTTTGTCACGTAAGACAGAAGGGAAATCCTTGATTTTGATCAAGATGTGATCTTGGAGTTGGAGTCCATGATCGCTCAGAATGAGACCAAGAAATTCTATTCAAGTTTTTTCGAGTTCGATTTTCGTGGGAGAGAGGATTATTCCATGCTTGAGGAATAAATCACTGATGATATGAAGATGTTTCGTATGTTCAGTAGGGGAATCGGAGAAGACGAGAATGTCGTCGATATACACCACACAAAAGGAGAGAGAACCAAAGATGGAGTCAATCCAACGTTGGAAAATCTAAGGGGCAGTACATAATTCGAAGGGCATAACCGTCCATTGGGAATGGCAATTAAAAGGAGTGGAGAAAGCTGTAAGAGGTTTGGAGTCCTCAGTGAGCTTAATCTGCCAGAAGCCAGATTTTAAGTCAAACTTGCTATAAAACTTTGCCTGTTTGGCATGGTGGATGAGAACGTCTTTGCGAGGGATGAAGTATCCGTCGAAGACAATGTGTTGGTTTAAACGTTTGTAGTTTATAACCATACGGGCTTTGCCACGTTTTATTTCCGCATGATTGCGTACCATAAAAGCTGGGCAAGAGTGGGGACTTGTTGAAGGTTCAATAAGTCGGAGTGCCAATAAGTCAGAAATTTGAGTGTCAAATTCGTCTGTATCGGCTTTGATGTAGAGGATGGGTTTAACCCGAATAATCGTGTTAGGATTTGTCAATTGGATGGAGCACCAACGAGGGCTTTGTTCCCAATGAAGGAGGGGTTGGTCACTAAAATTGGGGGCTAATTTGTCAAGGAGCCAATGGGAGATGGCGGTGTGGACAGAACTAGGCCAATTAACGGAGGGAATCTGTTGAAGTACAGAAGAGGAAATCCGTTGTGGAGTGAACGCTGAATCATCACAGATAGATTTGTGAGAGAGTAGTAACGAAAGAGATACATCACCAGAAGGATGGTGAATTTGAAAAGAATCAGAATGAAAGATGAAGGGGGTCGATCCTTAGAGAAGGTATCGAAATGGAGATAGAAGAGGGTAAAGAGATCAGAGAGGGAGGTCAGAGAGGGAGGCGAGAGGCGGAACTCGAGAGAGGGCAGAGCGGAGAATGCTTTCTCTGAAGAACTGAGCTGCCTTATATAGAGGGAGAGGTCGGCTACGGATTCCAAAAATATTTATTTCAATTCCGGAACAGTAACTGTTGACGTGTGCTGATGTAGGGCGGCTGGTACTGTTCAGCACTGTTCATGGGTCTAGATGACATCATGGGTGACGTAGGGCGGCGGCACTGTTCATGTGGGACCATGCTGATGTCAGGGATGACGTTAGTCGGATCCGAGGTTGACATCTTCGTCTTCGTGTCCGGGAAAGAGGGGCTCTCATCAGCGGCGGTTTCCTGAGCAGCAAGTTCGGCGGCGTCAGCGCCGGCCAGAGTTTCAACTGCTTCGGCAACATTGGCGAGGAGAGTGCCAGGGATGTCGAGGATGGGAGAGAATGTCTGGAGCTGGTCGATCAGTTGGAATGTATCGGCAGCTACTTCATCAGGGATCTCATAATCCATCATGAACTGGGTGACGAAAAGTCATCGTCCGTCTGAGACAAGATAATGGTATCGTGGGCAACCGTTTGGATGAGTGAGTCCGAGAACTTCTCTGTGTAAGGCGATCAAGGACTGTTTGTACAGATCTTCGGCATCAATATGCAAGTTAGCAATGTTCAAATCTTCATCTTCATCTGTAATGAGGGAAGGTTCTGCTAAGGAGTAGCAAGAGGCAGGGCGAAGGTGCCAGAGCTGGTAGGGCTGGAAGAAGCGTTTGCGTTCACGCCAGCCAAGGGTGCTGCAGATGGTGAATTCGAGTCCACCAGAAAATCTCCAATTGGCGACGGCATGGGTGACCATGGTTCTGATCATCATGGGCAATTGGTCGAGGACAGCAGTATTATCACTAGAGAAGACCAGTTGGCCTACGAGTCCCCATTCAACAGCAACAACACTCCAAGGTTCGGAGCCGGGGTAGAAAATAAGTTTGAACTGATTATGGGCTTCAGTTCGAATTATATTTTTGGGGAATTCCAGCAAAAAGTCTTTATAACGATGGTATTGTTCTTCATCGCAATGACGTTGTATCATTGGAAAGATTTCGCGGGGAAGGAGTTCTTTTGCTTTTAAATATAAACAGATTTTATATGTTTTATAGAAGAGAGCATCTTTTAAATGATCTTCAACACAATCTGCAATCTGAAGAAAGTTGTGTACTTTCTCAGGGGAAGTAACATCGTCTCAATCAGTTTGTCTAATTGAGTCGAGTACAATAGACTGAAGGGTGAGCTACTTGGAATAGAAAATACCAAGAGCCTTTGAGAAGGTGGTAAGAGCAATACGAAACGGCTTTTTCTGGCCAGCAACCTGCGTCTTCCACAAGGTGTTCAACTGATGGTACCACTTGGTAGGTATGCCATCGTGATGAAAGAAATCAGTGGTGTTTGTCACCGACTAACCAAAAACTGAAGGCAGAATATTGGCAGCTGATTGTTGTTGTACAATCTGGGAGTAGCTGGCTGGGGTTATATTCCACAAGTAAAAAGGATCCTGACTGTCCTGTTCTTGACTATTTCCGGGGAAGAAATAGGGACTAAAAGGCTGAGAAGGGGAAGGAGAGAATTCCGCTGTTGTGGCAGGAACTCGAATGTAACCAGGGGTAGTCCATTGGGTAGGTACTGCCGCTGTTACCTGGGGTTCTCTAATGAGAATGCCGCCACAGGGAGTAGGGAGTAAGCCAAGAGAAGAGGCTTTTTTCTTGCTCTTGCGATGTGGTGTCGCGTGAGCTTTACCTTTGCCCTTATCAGGCGGAGGCCGAGGATTCATGGTGGTGGCCTGCTAAGATAATCAGCCAAAAAATTGTCAGTACCTTTAACATGTACAATTTCATACTGATATTGATTAATAAGATTAGCCCAATTAATTCGGCGAGAATTAGTTTCTTTGATTTTAGTTTTAAGAAAATCACGTTATTGCGATGAAGAACAATACCATCGTTATAAAGACTTTTTGCTGGAATTCCCCAAAAATATAATTCGAACTGAAGCCCATAATCAGTTCAAACTTATTTTCTACCCCGGCTCCGAACCTTGGAGTATTGCTGCTGTTGAATGGGGACTCGTAGGCCAACTAGTCTTCTCTAGTGATAATACTGCTGTCCTCGACCAATTGCCCATGATGATCAGAACCATGATCACCCATGCCGTCGCCAATTGGAGATTTTCGGGTGGACTCGAATTCACCATCTGCAGCACCCTTGGCTGGCGTGAACACGAACGCTTCTTCCAGCCCTACCAGCTCTGGCACCTTCGCCCTGCCTCCTGCTACTCCTTAGCAGAACCTTCCCTCATTACAGATGAAGACGAAGCTTTGAACATTGCTAACTTGCATATTCATGCCGAAGATCTGTACAAACAGTCCTTGATCGCCTTACACAGAGAAGTTCTCGGACTCACTCATCCAAACTGTTGCCCACGATACCGTTATCTTGTCTCAGACGGACGACGACTTTTCGTCACCCAGTTCATGATGGATTATGAGATCCTTGATGAAGTAGCTACCGATACATTCCAACTGATCGACCAGCTCCAGACATTCTCTCCCGTCCCCGACATCCCTGGCACTCTCCTCACCGATGTTGCGGAAGCAGTTGAAACTCTGGCCGTCGTCGATGCCGCCGAACTTGCCACTCAGGAAGCCGCCGCTGATGCTCTCCTCATCAACGAGCCCCTCTTTCCCGGACACGAAGACGAAGATGTCAACCTCGGATCCGACTAACGTCATCCCTGACATCAGCATGGTCCCACATGAACAGTGCCGCTGCCCTACGTCACCCATGACGTCATCTGGACCCATAAACAGTGCTGAATAGTACCAGCCGCCCTACGTCAGCACACGTCAATAGTTACTGTTCCAGAATTGAAATAAATATTTTTGGAATCCGTAGCCGACCTCTCCCTCTATATAAGGCAGCTCAGTTCTTCAGAGAAAGCATTCTCCGCTCCGCCCTCTCTCGAGTTCCGCCTCTCGCCTCCCTCTCTGACCTCCCTCTCTGATCTCTTTACCCTCTTCTATCTCCATTTCAATACCTTCTCTAAGGATCGACCCCCTTCATGTAATTTGGTATCAAAGTTACTGTTCTGGAATTGAAATAAATATTTTTGGAATCCGTAGCCGACCTCTCCCTCTATATAAGGCAGCTCAGTTCTTCAGAGAAAGCATTCTCCGCTCCGCCCTCTCTCGAGTTCTGCCTCTCGCCTCCCTCTCTGACCTCCCTCTCTGATCTCTTTACCCTCTTCTATCTCCATTTCGATACCTTCTCTAAGGATCGACCCCCTTCATGTAATTTGGTATCAAAGTTACTGTTCTGGAATTGAAATAAATATTTTTGGAATCCGTAGCCGACCTCTCCCTCTATATAAGGCAGCTCAGTTCTTCAGAGAAAGCATTCTCCGCTCCGCCCTCTCTCGAGTTCCGCCTCTTGCCTCCCTCTCTCTTTCAATTCCTTCCCTTTTCGTTCCAAGAAAAAAAGCCTTAGTACGCTCTTTTCTTCTTCTTTGTAACTGCACCTGACCAAACAGGTATAGAATTTGTTAATGATCTATAGATAGTATCGAGGATCTACAACAGATCGTCAATCCTATCTTCAGATCTGCAACAGAGTGAAAGCGGCAGACTTATTGCCAACTTTTTATAAGCATATGAACATATATTGAAATTTCACTTTTCTGTATTTTCTGTTCTTCGTTGAGACTTCTGAGCGCACAACCGAGGACTATCTGCGAAGTGATAGATCGCTGAGGGTTACCCCCTTTGAGTACTGCGAAGGTCGTTCCATCGATCAAGAGTTCCGGTTAGCACACACACAGGTTGGTTTTTTGCTATTTATTTCTTTGCTTTTATCTTGTGATTTGCACGACCATATATTTGCATAGGAGATTGATGTCCTGAGGAACACCAGGTTGGAAGAACCGTAAGTGTTTAGGACCCTTGTCTCTCCCATTATTGCAAACGGGTTTAGCCCCCAGGAAATTATCCTTATAATTGCAGCGATTATGGCTTCTATACCTCCGTGTTTCTGTGATGACCCGCTCATACCATATGACCACTGTATTCATGCACAGCACGATCGCACTAGCAATAGTGGTGCTCTTAATTATTTAATAGATCTCACGTTAGAACATAATGAAAAAATATCAAAAAAATTAGATAATGCCCTCACTCTATTGATAAAACTGGTTGCCCAACAACCAGAGACACCCCCTGAGTGCCCTCCCCAGGCTACTTTTCTTGTTATTAGCACCCTAAATTAAGAGGACCCTTCTTCTACCCTTCCTCCAGACGATCAATACGTCTATCATAAGGAAATTATGGATCATTGGAAAGACCGGTATAAAGATTCCACAGATAAAAATGAACAAGCCCGACTCTTTTCTATGATGCAACAATTCTATGTTGAAAACCAACAGAGTTTTGTCGCACATAATTTTGTGCTTTTTTCTGACGATGAAGACGACGAAATTCTTAACGAATCGTCCTCTGACTCAGCTTCATCTGACTCTGACTTTGAGTCACCTCCCGAGTCCATCCCTGACTCACCTCCTGTTATCCACAGTACCCCTACTGCTGGAGAATCTTCCTCTAAACGTAAGATTGGTTCAACAGACCATCTTGATTCTGATGCGGACTTCCAACCCCACACCAGGGCCCGCACTTCTTTTGGCACTGACAAAGTCTTGCCACCAACCCTGAGGTTCCCATCCTTACCCGAAAGGACGACCTCCATAAATACGGGTTAGCATCCTATGGCACTTATTTGGATCTTACCAATATTGCCATAAAAGATTATGATAAGGCAATCACAGAATGGGCTCAAACCTTTTCTTTGTTGGTTACCAATAACAAAGCCACATGGAAAGTGGAACAATTCCTTGAATATTTCTGTGGTTCTCTGCAAGGTGATGTCTTGCAATTCATTAAAAAGTTTGACCAAACCGAAGACGGGAAAGTTTCCAAAACTACCCTTCTGACCTATTGTCTCCAATCCTAAGAAGGTCCTGGTCGAGTTCACGAAGCTCTTAAAATCTGAGTTTTGTGGTTACCATCACCCTGACAAACTTGCCGAAGATGTCAGTTTCAACCTCACCAAGATCAAGCTTAATAATTTAAATGAATTTGAAGCTTTTTCTAAAAAATACATGTCTCTTTTTCAATTATTAGATCCCATAAAATCTGATTATTGGAAGGAACAATTCTTTCCTAAACTTCCCCCACCCTGGGATGAACTATGTCACACGACATACCCTGGTTTCATCAACGACTCCAAAAGCGTTGATACCCTTGGCAACCGAATCAATTTCGTGTTTCGCCATATCCTTGATCACTGTTTAAAGGCCCGTGCTGCCAAACAGTTAAAATAGAAGGTCTCCCCTGGCCTCTGCAAGGATCTCCTTCAAAATGAATTTGAGTTTGGTACCAAGCCATCTCATTTCTCAAAACCCAAGTCTAAATCTTTCAATTCCTTCCCTTTTCGTTCCAAGAAAAAAAGGTATCATTGGAAGAAATTCCATAAAAAAGATTTCCCTAAAGACTTTTCTTCCCATTCGAACAAGCGTTTCAACAAAAAACGTTTTGTTTCTAAACGTACTCCTTACACTGGTAAAAAGGACAAATCTCAATGTACCTGCTACCACTGTAATGAAAAAGGTCATTTTGCAAACGAATGTCCCAACAAATCCAAGAATGCCCGTAAAATGATTCGTTACCTCGACGAATGTAACTACGAGATTCTTTTCTTCTCTGAAGTTTCTGACCCCACAGAACTTCTCTATGAGGTCTTCTCTGAATCCGATTTCTCCGATTCTGATGACGACTCATCCGATTTCATCTTTATGGAAAACGAGTCTACAACCGATTCGACTCCCATTGAAATCCAACCGATTCCCCCATCTGTCAAAGACAGCAATGACAACAGGAGTGTCTATGCCTTGGCGAAAGAGCGCCATGAGTTCAATTTGAATGAGACCAATGCGAATGTATCTCAATCGAGGATGTTTGGCTACCAACCGTTGGATTTGAGCCGGATTGAACAGAGAGATCTCAAGAGAAGCATCATCAGTAGACTGAGCAGTAGTATTGCCACATGCTTGGTCAAAGAAACACTTTGACCCGAGGTTAAGCTTAGAGAGTTTATAAACCTCGTCATGCTTAATAGACTTGAGTTTGGTGAAGAGATTAGGGTCAAAAGGGACATCTTCACGAAGGAGATTAGTTAGAGAAACCGAGTCACTTTCAGATGGGGGAATCGGTTGGATTTCAATGGGAGTCGAATCGGTTGTAGACTCGTTTTCCATAAAGATGAAATCGGATGAGTCGTCATCAGAATCGGAGAAATCGGATTTAGAGAAGACCTCATAGAGAAGTTCTGTGGGGTTAGAAACTTCAGAGAAGAAAAGAATCTCGTAGTTACATTCGTCGAGGTAACGAATCATTTTATGGGCATTCTTGGATTTGTTATGACATTTGTTGGGACATTCGTTTGTAAAATGACCTTTTTCATTACAGAGGTAGCAGGTACATTGAGATTTGTCCTTTTTACCAGTGTAAGGAGTACGTTTAGAAACAAAACGTTTTTTGTTGAAACGCTTGTTCGAATGGGAAGAAAAGTCTTTAGGGAAATCTTTTTTATGGAATTTCTTCCAATGATACCTTTCTTTCTTGGAACGAAAAGGGAAGGCCATTAGGTAGAGTAAGCTACCTATCATGCCTCTATACTTAGTTGGGTCAACAGGGATTCCATCTTCATCTTTGGACAAAGTTACAGATGTACTCATTGGAGTACTAGATGACTTTTGTCCATTGATGTCAAATTTTTTCAATAATTCTTTAATGTACTTTGTTTGACTGATGAAGATCCCATTAGGGGTTTGTTTAATTTGAAGTCCCAAAAAGAAATTTAGTTCACCCATGAGACTCATCTCAAATTCATTACTCATGCATTTACCAAAGTCATGACAAAAAGATTCATTTGTAGATCCAAAGATTATGTCATCTACATAAATCTGGACTATTATCACATCATTTTTATCATGCTTAACAAATAAAGTGGTGTCTATTTTACCTATTGAAAAACCAGTATCAACTAGAAACTTACTCAATCTGTCGTACCATGCTCTTGGGGCCTGTTTTAGACCATACAGGGCCTTTTTCAGCTTGTATATGTGGTCTGAAAGTTTTGAATCTTCAAAGCCAGGCGATTGAGATACGTAGACTTCTTCATTGATGTAACCATTCAAGAAAGCGCTTTTTACGTCCATTTGGTACAACCTAAAATTCTTATGACATCCAAAAGCAAGCAATATTCTAATTGACTCAAGTCTAGCTACAGGTGCATATGATTCATCGAAATCAATTCCTTCCTGTTGGTTATATCATTGAGCAACTAGTCTAGCTTTGTTTCTAGTGATATTACCATCTTCATCAAGCTTATTCCTGAATACCCACCTAGTCCCAATAATCTTGGTATTAGAGGGTTTTGACACTAAGTCCCAAACTTGATTCTTTTAAAATTGATTCAATTCTTCTTGCATAGCGACTATCCAATCACTATCCAAAAGAGTATCTTTAATGTTCTTGGGTTCGATGGTAGATATAAAGGTTATATTTGAACAAACATTTTAGATTTTACTTCTAGTTTGTACACCTTTATCTAGGTTTCCAATGACAAGGTTAAGGGGATGATCTTTAACCGTTCTAACTTCTTTAGGAAGTTGATGTACTTGATTATTAGGTTCATCTAGGGTGACGCTTTCAACTCTCTCCCTAATCTCAAGTACCTCATCTTCATCATCATCTTCTGGGTCTTTATACCTTTCTTTTGCCATATATTCATCAAATCTGACATTCATAGACTCTTCCACAATTAGTGTTCTCTTATTAAACACTCTATATGCTCTACTATTTGTGGAGTAGCCTAGGAAGATGCCATTATCAGTTTTTTCTTCAAATTTTCCTAAATTATCTTTAGTATTAAGGACAAAACAAGCACATCCAAACTTTAAAATAGTCTACTTTAGGCAATTTGTCATGAAACAATTCATAGGGGATTTTTATCAAGATAGGTCTTATCAAAACTCAGTTTAACACATAGCAAGCCGTGTGTACAGCTTCAGCCCAAAAATATTTAGGCAAGGAGTACTCATTGAGCATTGTCCTAGCAGGTTCTTGGATTGTTCTATTCTTTCTTTCAATCACACCATTTGATTGTGGTGTTCTAGGGGCTGAGAAGTTATGTATTATACCTTGCTTTCGACAAAACTCACCAAATTCTTCTATATTGTCAAATTCACCACCATGGTCATTTTTTATGAAAGTAATCATGTAATCCTTTTGGTTTTGTATTCTCTTGCAAAGAGCTATAAATTCCTCGAATGCATCATTTTTATGCTTGAGGAAGAGGGTCCAAGTGAAACGGGAGTAGTCATCTACAACAACGAAAGTGTATTTCTTTCCTCCAAAGCTAGTGGTTTGTATGGGTCCAAATAAGTCCACATGAAGTAATTGTAACGGTCTAGAAGTGGTAACAGAATTAATGGCCTTATGAGAAGCTTTAGTAAGCTTACTTCTTTGACAAGCTCCACATGTGTGTTGCTTATCAAAATTTAGCTTAGGTAAATTTCTCACAAAGTTCTTAGAAGAGAGGGATTTTATAATCTTAGAATTTATGTCCCAACTTTCTATGTCACAAGGTTGCAACATCAAACTTAGATAAGAGACAAGCATCATGAGAGTTCATGTTGAAAGTACAAATATAAACGTTATTTTTCCTTGATCCTTCAAGTATCAAGTTATTGTGAGAATCTTTAATCTCACACTTGGAGGCATTAAAGTTAACAAAATAACCATTGTTACAAAGTTGACTTACACTAAGCAAATTATACTTTAAATTTTTAACTAGGCTAACGTTAGAGATTACCGTACCTCCAAATTTTATTGAACCATTACCGATGATTCTTCTTTTTCTATTGTCTCCAAATAACACCCATCCTCCTTTTTGCTTTTTGAGTTCCGAAAATAGCTTTAGGTTGATTGTCATATGCTTTGAGCAACTGCTATCAATATACCATTCATTTTTACTTAAATGTACCTACAAAACATGAATGCTTAATAAAACTTTGGTCCCCATTGGGTGTTGGGTCCATCATTGTTAGTATTATACATTCCTCTAGGTCTCCACACCATTTGGTGACCACTTGCCTTTTGATTCCCATACCAATTTATGTATGATTGAGGGTTCTAAGGTCTTTGATTTTCAGACATTCTATATGACCATTGGTTGTTGGGTGGTCTTTGCACCTTTGGTGGATTTCTCCTATTTTGACCATTGAAGGGTCTCTTTTGACCATTGAGGGGTCTTCTAGGAGGTCGAAAAGGTTGCTTCATATGATAGTATTCCCAAATAGTGTGTCCCTTTTTGTTGCAATTGTTACATACAACAGTTTGAGAAATATTTGGGCTAAGTGTCTTCCCTTTGGGATTTGATTTGTTTAACTGAGGAATTTTCTTTCTAACATAACATTCATCAATCAAATGTCCTTTCTTTTTGCAATAATTGCAGAACTTCTTCTTCACTTTCTTACTTATTATTTTACTTGAACTTGCCTCATTGGTTTGATTTGAACTCTTGTTCACATTATAGCCTACTCCTTCCTTGTTGAAGGGTGCTTTGGAGGTATTTTCGAGTAAAATATCAAGAGTCTTTTTACCATTTGCGAAAGACTCTAATGCTTTACACAATTTCTCTTTTTCTTCTTCCAAAGTCGCTACTTGAGAAGTTAGAGATGTGTTTTGGTCTTTGAGGGTGTTCATCTCCTTGAGGAGATTTTTCTTAGTAGTGGCCAATTCTATACTACTTTGGTATAGATCTTCAAAGGCCTCATCTAATTCTAAATAGTCTTTATCTTTAGAAGGAGAAGTAGGGATTACCTCATTTTGAGTTTCTTCTTCTTCAGTAGCCATTAGAGCAAGATTTGTTTATTCCTCTTCTTCTTGTGATTTTTCATTATCTTCTTCTTCACCACTTGAATCGAAGATGTGTTCAGCTTTGTAGGCCTTCTTATATTTCTTCTTTTTAGGGCAATCTCCTCTAAAATGTCCAAGTTTCTTACATTCATAGCATAAAATTTCTTTTGAAGAAGAGTTAGAATTATCTTTAGAAACATTCTTATCTTTTTGGTCTTTTGAAAATCTTCTTCTGTTGAATGAAGGTTTTCCTTTGTTCTTAAAAAATCTTGAGAATTTCTTTGACAAATAGACAATTTCATCATCCAAAATTTCTTCATCATCGTCGCTAATGTCATAGGTTTTGAATGCGACAACCTTCTTCTTAGGTTTCTTAAGCTCGTACTCCTTGGTGTCTTGCTTTAGCTCCATTTCATGTGTTTAGAGTGATCCCAACAGCTCATCAAGACTTAGCTTATCAATGTCTTTTGATTCTCTAATGGCTGTAGTCTTAGGTCTCCATTCCTTTGAGAGGGATCACAGAATCTTTCGAACGTTCTCACCATTAGAGTAAATCTTATCTAATCCTTTCAACTTGTTCACGATGTTAGTAAATCGAGTAAACATGGCATATATATCTTCATCATTTTTCATTTTAAACAATTCATATTCATTTACTAACATGTCAATCTTAGATTACTTAACTTCAAAGGTATCTTCATATGTTACTATAAACTTATCAAACATCTCCTTAGCGGAGTCATACATGCATGTCCTATTATACTCCTTTTCTCCTAATGCACATTGGAGATAACTTATAGCAACATAGTTGAGTTGCATCTTAGCTTTCTCAGTTGGGGTCCATTCTTCTTTGGACTTGTCTATGGTATTAGGTCCATTCTTTATAACTTGCCATGCATCAATGTTATTGGCATATACGAAGTTCTTGAAGCGATTCTTCCAATAGGAGAATCCTTCACCTTCAAAGAAGGGAGGTCGGGTAATGTTGTAACCTTCGAACTTACGGTTAGCAGAAGTTCCCATGGTCTTTAACTCTTAGTAGGATTGAGAAAATCACGATCTTGAACTCCCGCTCTGATACCAAATGTAAATTCACCTAGAGGGGGGGTGAATAGGTGTAGGTTCAAAAATTAAAACAATAATGCAGAAATAAAATCTTAATACAAGCAATAGAGAAGAGTAGAGACAAGCAATAAGAAAAGACACAAGCAATAAGAAAAGACACAAGCAATTTATAGTGGTTTGGCCAATATGTGCCTACGTCCACTCCTCTCATCTTAGAGAGAATTCACTATATAGAATCTTGAGTGAGCAAGAGGACTCTTACAACAACTACTCTTGAGAAGCTAAGCAAGAGGACTCAAACACAACTACTCTTGACTTGTGAGCAAGAGAACTCCTTCTCTTGATTTGGAGCAAGAGGACTCAATAACAACTTTAAGTAAAGTACTAAGTAGTTTAGGATTACCTTAAAAACTTAGTAGAATGAGTGCTACCTCTTAGTCAATGTAGCTTGGATGCAAGTATGCAATGAGGGACCAAGGATGAGATTGAATTTTCTTCGATCTTCTTGATCTTGAAAGAATAATCTCACTAGGGAGTGCTTGATTGTTTAGAGCTCTTGATTGGTGATTGTTGTGGTGTTTAGAACACTAATCAAGAGGGGTATTTATAAGCTAGAGGCTAAGAACCAATTCAGGAATCCAAATAAGAAAAGAATTCCACATTCTATAAGTAATCCAGTATGCTGGATGGGAATCCGGTATGCCGAATTACCTAACTCCCTTTTAAAAATAAGAGTAACGGATATAATTTAAGCAGTTATAGGTGATCCGGTATGTTGGATGGGGATCCGGTATACCGGATCGTGTACACCATACGTACCTCAAGGATTGATGTCTTTGGATCTCATCCAAGCATGCATAAGTTAAACATTGTGAGTAGTTCCTGAGATTTTACCCCTGATCCGGTATGCCGGATTGGGAACCGGTATACCGGATTGGGCAACAATATGATTTCAGCTTAATTTCCTTGGGGGTTAATTTGGGTATTTCAAACCCACTTGGTCACATAGTTAGAGGGTCAAATGGCCTCCTAAGGTCATTCTAGATGCATGCATGCGTGTGTGTGTGCATTACATCAAGTGTGACTCAAGAAATGGAAAATTTACACAAATATCTAAATTTATACAAAGTCTTCAAAAGAGGTCTTCTTGTAACTTTCTCCAACATATGTTTGACTTTGACTTCTAAGCTCCAATCTTCTTAAGGATCTTTGAACACTTGTATATGCTCCCCCCCCATTTGGTGCTATGCTTTGACTCTAACACACTTAGAACAAAAGCATTAGTCCAAGACTTATTTGTTATCATCAAAACATCATCATGGGGATGACTTGGAGGGTGTGGAATGTAGGGTCATTTCCCTAATAGATCATCAATCTGCTCCTCATCATAGGGTTGCCAATGAATTTGCCAACAAGAGTCAACTCAGCAAAGCCAATTCAAGAAAACCCAATTCAGGAAAGTCAAAAATGCCTAGAGAAGGTTTGATATTACCTGATTAACTGATAAGTCATTAAGCTGGAGATGCACTTGTGAATCATCAATGAGTGTCCACTTCGCTTTTCCCTAGCGTGTCACTCTAGGGATGTATGGGACTGTTTCATCAGGCTGAGAAGGGACATGAATTCCTAAGACTTCATAACACCACACCTGTCAATGAAAGAGGAAATAGCATCAAAAGTAAAAAGAGAAAGAGGGAAAAGAAGACAAAGGAAAAGGAAGATCGAGAGAATAAAGCATACCCAAAGCACGTAAGCGCAGCCAATGAGACTAGGTGCGCCGAAGGAAACCCGATCCAACATCCTCAAGAAGTAGGCATAGGCAGACCTACCCCAGTCAAAGGTACTCGCCTGTTTAAAATTTTGAAAAAAACAAATAAAAGAAATGTCTGTGTGTCCTCGTCCATCGCAGAAAAGGATGTTGGAGACAAGATAGAGAAGAAAACTCCTAGCAGATCATCAGAGGAGCTGTCGTCAATCACTTGGGTGTCCCACTCCTTCTTTAGAGCAGGCAGAAGCATGACTCGTGATGTCACCATAAAGCCCAATAACTTACTAATATCCCCAAGAGATCTCATTTGATCAGAGGGAGTCAATGACATAGGTCTCCTGGTGAAAGAAAGACCAATAATCATAAAGAAATCCAAAGGAGTAATGGTTACCTCCCCGGCAGGCAAGTGAAAGCTGTGGGTTGATGGCCACCAACGATCTGCAAGAGCGTGAACCACTGGCGTGTTAAGCTTCAGGGAGATTATTTAGGTAGTGCGACCAAGACCCCCCCGATCCACCTCTCTCTCATAGCAGGATGGAGTTGCCGGTACCACAACAAAACGTCATTAGTACGACAATATTTCTTGTAGTAGGAAGAATAGAGTTCCTACAAGATGGTTTGGCTGAGATCAAGCACTAAACAGAATACATATTTCAAAAGGAAGTAAAGACAAATATTACTTACTTTCTTGAGGCCTTGGCCCCAGATAGCACAGCATTTGTGGCAAGCAGTGTCCACCAAAGTGCTTCCTGTATATCATCACCCGTCACTTTAGAAGAAGACGAAGATGGCCGGCCCCACTTTGATGAAGACATAGCAAGAGAATGACAAGGGGAAATGTCAAACCCTGCTCCTGACCAGCTAGAATTTTGATTGAAGGACAGGAACCCCTGATCAAGCAACCAAGAACACTATGGAGTATCACCCCAGTGGTTTGGATTGATGATGAAACCCTGTGTGGATCATCTTACATGCCTGTTGGTAGGTGGATAGCAGACCCCTACAAATGTACAGCTCATAGTATGATGTATGGCCTGGACCCCAGGTAATCTCTCTCCTCCCCATAACTGTTGGACCCACTTCTGAAAAAGTATGTAAAAACCTCTATAAGGCATGTGGGGACAATACCCTAATCAAGGGTCAAACCCCTGTGCAAGCCCCACTGAATTTTAGCTTGCTGGAATTCTCTGGACGATGGCACTGGCGATGCAGACAAGGCCCAGTGACATCGCCCAGTGAGTGAAACAGCACATTTTAATGAATTTTTAATTGTGGGGACCACCCAACATGAACATGGGCACCCTCCATAGATAGAGGGGAGTCTGAGGGACCACCTCATACCCTTAGTTCACTGTGGACCCCACTAGTGTGCCCAGAATCACTCAGAATCAGTTTAAAAACTGATTTTCAAAAGGGGCCTTCACAATCAAACAAGCCTCAGTGTGGGCTAGGCCTATGAATAGGAAGGCCTTGGGCTCATTTAGAGCCCTTAACACTGTTGGAACCGTGAGGAGAGAAAGGAGAGAAAGAAGAGAGAAAGAAGAGGAAGGAGAAGAAGAAGAAGAAGAAGAAGAAGAAGGAAGGGGATTGAAGGCTGCCACCCCCCATCCAAGCTTGGATCGAGTTCTCTCACCTGGACAGGTATAAATCTTCATAAAAACCTGCTGTCCTCTTAAGATCTCTGAGTTTTGAATGACTTCCTGCTCTCTGGGCAGCCCAGAACAGCTAGGGTTTGCCCTGGACAGCTCCAGATCTACCATGCAAGCCTTGAGCATGGGAGATCTGTGATTTTTATTCAATTTTAGAATTTTGGTTTGCTGTTCTTGAGAGCCAAATCTGGCTGTGCACAGCTGCACAGCCAGATGCTCTGTTGCTTTGTGATTTGGAACCCTGAAAACAAGCTATGGCTATATAGACCTAACCCTAGGTGATTGCAGCCATGAACCACCAAATTACATCTGTTTCCAGCCTTGCATGTGGCTGAAACTGAGGTTCATGTTTGGAGAAAACCCTGTGACACTATTCACTAGGTTGTCCGGGCAGCCTCCGGCAGCCAAATGGTGGGTCTGATGGAAGATCCATTTGGATCAAAATGAAGATCAACCCTAGGGCTACTTGACCCCCTAAAATGCATGGGGATCAGATTTGAACACTGTTCACAAAGCCCAACCTTGGACTCTTAGCCCAATGTCGATTTGCAGACTCTGGGGCGATGCACCCAATGCCCAGAGCCATCTGCCAGTGAAGGTTTTCTGCAGGAATGCTGTTTTGACTTTGGGAACCTCACCCAATGGTCGTGGGACACTGTGGGAGGATGGGAAATGACCTAAATACCCTTTTCCACATCTGTCCCTATTGAGGGAATGCTTTGGAACCCAAGTGGGCCCCGCAGGTGAAGAAAACCCTGTTCTGCTTGGTCCTATAGCATAGACAAGCTGTGTACAACACTGTGACCCTATTCTGACCTAGTATTAGGTACAGTCACTAATAATGACCATTTACCCTTATGCTACTGACGCTGGATGGTGCACCGGGACATAGACCTAAGGCCCAGTGATTCCAAGTGAGAACCAACTAAACACTGGGTCAACCCAGTGAGCTTAGGTTAACTCTAGGACTACCAGAGACAACTTGGAAACCTAACATGACAACTTCTGATTTATATCTAGGAATTGATCTCGTGCTCAAGGACAATAATCAAACTGCTGTTGGAACTGATTTTGCGACTGAGTTTCTAGAACCAAACTCAGGTGAGTGAATAATATTATCATATGTGCATATGTAATGATGATGCTATGCCGGCTATTAAGAATTGTAATTATAAATGCTGTGTTACTTACTTCTGTTTCAAATTACTCAAATCACTGCATAATGACTGTCTGTTGATCAACACTATGAATTCTTATATGATGATTGTAAATGTTAGACTAGATGCCATAGTCGGCTTAGAAATGAGGCTTGTGGTAGCCCGTAAAATGGGATGCGGTTGACACAACCTGACTCATATGATGTCATATAGACATGGGGCTAGAGTTTCATCACCCGTGCCACGCACCCTTGCCAACAAGGGTTTAGGTGTTGGATGCCTGTGAGGGTGACCATATGTATATGTGAAAAGAGAAAAGAAATGAAAAGAACACTGAAATAGTGAATATGAGCTATATGCCGGGCTGTAAGCCAGAAATGAGAAGAAAAGAGAAAAGAAATGGATTGCCCTATAGGTTAATCACAGAGGGCTGGTCGGGCTGACCTTGGTGAACGAATGCGGGAGTTGACTAGTCCTCTCCGATAACTCAATGGGTGTATCGCGGGAAGAGGTAACCAAGCCTGCACCAGGAATACATGTATTGGGGATTGTAGTAGTGCAGACCTGACTTAGTTGTATTGTTAGGTGACTAATAAATAATCTGGACTTGCATATCATGTAGGATCATGTGGATTGTGGTTGCATGTGCATGCATGATGATATGATTTGCTCACGAGCTCAGTGGGGCTCACACTCTATTATACATTATTTTTCTTAGATGATATTGCAGATTGATGCCGCTACGGCATGGAGGCTCATCTCGAGGAGGAGAGTCCTGGTTATTACGATGATGTTGGTGTGGACCCCGACGGAGGTCATACCGATCCTGCGTACATTCTCGGTGGTCATTGATGAGGACCGTTGAAGAGTGCACGTGATGTTTTTTTTTTGTCTTGGGGACTCCTTTTTGTTTTTGTTAGGAGTTTATTCCCCGTGCTGACTGTGGTTCTATAATAGTTTTTATTTTCTTTTCCTTTTGGGGTTGCGAATGCTCACCCTGTATATATATATATATATATATATATATATATATATATATATATATATATATATATATATATATATATATATATATATATATATGTATAGGTTATCTTTGGTTTTACCCTTGTCAGCTTTGTTCTTTACTTTGTGGGTTGTTGGGAAATGTAATAGTACAATCTTACTTTTGTATATATTATCATCATTTCCCCGTATCACTATGCTTCCTTTTATTATTGGAATTTGTAGTAAATCTGTAGCACTCTGATCTTACCTTTGGTAAAGTGAATGGATGTGGTTCCGTGAATGTAAGCACTGCTTCTAGATCCGTGGGATTTGGAGGATTGCCATTACGCAATTCAGGTCACCTACCTAATCCTCCCAATGGTGGTTTGGGGTGTGACTAGAGAGAGGAGGAAAAAGAAAAAAAAATCAAAAAAAGAAGAGACCA
Source organism: Telopea speciosissima (assembly GCF_018873765.1). Taxonomy (NCBI): domain Eukaryota; kingdom Viridiplantae; phylum Streptophyta; class Magnoliopsida; order Proteales; family Proteaceae; genus Telopea; species Telopea speciosissima. The sequence continues at coordinate 33,677,902 of NC_057917.1, read as the reverse complement.
AAAGAGAGAAAGAGGAGAGAGGGTAGAGCTCCAAAGAGGAACCCCAGAGAGGAAAGAAGAGAGAAGTAAGAAAATGGGGGGGGGGGGTAAAACCCCTTTTTATACCAATTTTGCGCCTGGCAGCGCCATGGCCTCAGCCACAGCATCACGCAAAGCCCGCGGCTCCGCACAATAGGGCCGCACAAAGAAAAAAAGGGCCACGATGCCGGCTCATCGTCCATTTTCAAAAAAATGGTCACGATGCCGACTCATCGTACATTTTTGAAAAATCAGTTGATGCCAACTCATTGACACATTTTCAAAAAATCAGTCAAGATGCCGGCTCATTGTACATTTTCAAAAATTGGTCTCAGTACTGACTCATCGACACATTTTCAAAAAAATCGGTCACGATGCCGACTCATTGTACGCTTTCAAAATCGGTCTCGATGCCGACTCATCGTACACTTTCAAACATCGATCACGACACCGGCTCATTGTACATTTTCAAAAATCGATCTCGATGCCGATTCATCGACACATTTTCAAAAAAATCAATCACAATGTCGGCTTATCGTACATTTTAAAAAATCGGTCTCGATACCGACTCATCGACACATTTTAAAAAAAATCAGTCATGATGCCGACTCATCGTATACTTTCAAAAATTGATCTCGATGCCGACTCATCGACACATTTTAAAAAAAATCGGCCACAATGCCGACTCATCGTACATTTTCAAAAAATCGGTCAATGTCGGCTCATCGTACACTTTAAAAAATTGGTCACCATGTGACTCATCGTACGCTTTCAAAAATTGGTCTCAATGCCGACTCATCGTACACTTTCAAAAATTGGTCTCGATGCCAACTCATCGCACGGTTTTAAAAATCAGTCTTGATGCCGACTCATTGCACGCTTTCAAAAAAAATGGTCACGATGCCGACTCATCATACGCTTTCAAAAAAAATTGGTCAGGGTGCCATCTCATCGTACATTTTCGGTCTCGATGCCGACTCATCATATACTTTAAAAAATTGGTCACGGTGTCATCTCATCTCCACACCCTCTCATCCAAGCGTTGCTCAAAATCAAAACCATGCTGAGCATTTCTCAAAACCAAAACTCTGTTGAAGAACCCAAGACTCTGTTGAGTGTTGATCAAAACCCAAATCTCTGCCGAGCGTGGCTCAAAAATCAAAAACCAGTCAAGCATTGCTCAAAACCAAAATTTGGTTGAGCATTTCTAAAAAATCAGAATCTAGCAAAACATTACTCAGAAACATTATCTGCTGTCATCCGATCTTTTGATCGTCCGTTGCCATCTGATCTTTTGATCTCTCATTGCCATCTGATCTTTTGATCGCCCGTTGCCATCCGATCTTTTGATCACCCATTGCCATTTGATCTTTGATCATCCATTGCCATTCGATCTTTTGATCACCCATTGTCATCCGATCTTTTGATCGCCCGTTGTCATCCGATCTCTTGATCGCCCATCGCCATCCGATCTTTTGATCGCCCATTGCCCATTGCCATTTGATCTTCGACCATCCACTGTCATTCCTCCGTTGTCATCCAATCTTTTGATCGTCCGTTGCCATTTGATCTTTGATCATCCGTTGTCATCCGATCTTTTGATCGCCCATTGTCATCTGATCTCTTGATCATCCGATCTTTTAATCGGCTGTTGCCATTTGATCTTTGATCATCTGTTGTCATCCTATCTTTTGATCACCCGCTACCATCGATCCCCATTGACATCTGATCTTCTAGATCAACCAACTGAGCACTTGTTGCTGTCGAACGGTTTGCCGAGATAGGTTTTATCGTTCAAATTTAAAAAAAAAAGGGATTTTCATCGAATGGTTTGCCGAGATAGGTTTTATCATTCCAAAGTCAAAAGGGTTTTCACCGAACTATTTGCCGAGATAGGTTTTACCATTCCAAACACAAAAAGGTTTTCACTGAATGGTTTACCGAAATAGGTTTCATCATTCACCAAGCAGTTTTCCGAAATAAGTTCTATTGTTCAAAACGTCGTCACCTATGAGCAAAGTGGCGGTAGTAGTTGCTCTACCCAAGGAGGCTTAATGAATAAGTTTATCAAGGGAACACCATCACCTATGAACAAAGTGATGGTAGTAGTTGCTCAAAAGATTTGTCGAATGGTGTACCGAAACATGGTTTTATCGTTCAACTACACCACCTTTGAGCCAAATGGTGGCAATACATGCTCCTGGTGACAAAAATCAAATGGTCTTTTGTCTTTGCCCTTTGGCTATTGACACAGGCCTCGGCCAAAGAGGGGCAAACTGTAGATGCTGAATTTTGTCACCACCTCCAGTAATGATGACAACCAGACGCGAAACATTGACAATGCCCTTTAGAAACCCATTAAAAAACACCACCCTAGTTCACCTTGAAAAGCATACCAAACATTTGGCAAACAGCAGTAGCACTGCGTGGTAGCCCTGCACGCGGTAGCCCCACACAAAGCAATAGCCCCATGTGGTAGCCCAGAGCGTGTTGTGCGGTGCTGTTGTGCAACGCTGCGCACACTGAACAGCGTTGCCACGTGGTGCTACACGTGCTGCTTGACGCACCTCGCGGCACTGCAACACACCGTCAGGCGCGATTTTGCCTACAAATAGCCCCCCTCCACCCCTCATTTCAACAAGTTCTAAGTATGGGAGAGAGGGCACCCCCAGAGCCCTGTTTTTCTATTTTCTTCTTATTTTCCTTATTTTGGGGCTCTTCCCAAACCCGATTTTGGGCCTTCGAGCCTAGTCCCTCTGTCTGAAGTCCAGGTCACCCGAATCCGCCTTCCCCGACCCATTTTTGTCCAAGCCCCAAGAATCCCCCCATGGCCTAGTCCCTCTGTCCAACGTCCAAATTCCTATTTTTTGATGCCATTATTTCGTGCGAGATCCTAGCACCTAACATCTGTAAGTCGTTACTCTACCCGATACCCGAGTGTCTGGGTTCTGAAACTTTTTGACGCCGTTACTCTGTCCAAAGTCCTAGCACCCGACATCCGTAAGCCGTTATTCTGCTCAATACTCAAGTTTCTGGGTTTCAAAACACTTCGATGTCGTTACTCTGTCCGAGGTCCTAGCATCCGACATCCATAAACCGTTACTCTGCCTGACACCCAAGTGTCTGGACTCCGAAGCTATTCAATGTCGTTACTCTGTTCGAGGTCATAGCACCCCAACACCCATAAGTCATTACTCTGTCGGACAAAGGACAAAGCCAGTCTTTTGCCTCCACCTGAGCTGGGGGACGTGATTCATCTCGTATAATTATATTGGTTTACAACATACAGGTATTTATATTCTTCATTGAACCTTAAATTTCGTAACAATGTTGACTTTTAAATTATTCTCGTGTAGTGTATAGTAGTTAATGTAAATTAGATTAATTTTAGTTAAGATGTTTGTGCATCATTTTAGCCATACATGTGGGAATAGGACATTCAAAAAGGGAGAACATTCGAAAACAAGCATCTAGTAGAAAGATCGGTTCACCCGGGCGAGGTGGGTGCCTAACACCTTCCCACTCTTGTAACCTGATCACTTACCCCGAATCTCTGACTAGACCAAACGAAGTCCCGTAGCCCTTTATAAGGCTACACCAATGGGTCCTAGGTCCTAATCCTAGGTGGCGACTACATTTCATTTAATTGTATGACCCCCATTCCCTGATAAATTGACACATATACTTGAGAAGACGCATTCCTTCTCTATCCAACCGAGCAGAAAAAACTACCCTCCGAATGAACCAAAAAGCATCAGGAACGCACAGGGTTCTCAGAATAGATCCTCACAGTAGGGTACCTATCTTAGGGTTTGGGTGGTCACCTTAGGTCATAAGTGGGTTGGGTTAACCCAAGGTGGAGCCCTTGGCTCGAGCCATGATGACCCAAGATAATGCCATACAAATTTTAGGCATTTTACACAGAGCGGACGATTGGTCTGTGGATGATGTGGATCGCCCGCTGGTTTCTGCTGCATGATCCACAAAGAGCAATTCATGGGTAATTCCACTCCAATTGGAGTGGGGTCTTCTCGAGGGGTTTCATACTCACAAGGGGCATATAAATGGGTATCTTTGGTTTGCAAACATCACATGTATAATCTATTAATGTGTAGTTAGATTATCATTGGTTGGGGTATGAGTGTAACAGTATTAGTCTTTACCTTTAATCTTATCATGCCTCGCATTACTAGTAAACAATCATAAAACAATATCACTTTGCTATTTTTAAAATATACTAATCATGGAGGTAATGATACTATACATACTATAATGGGAAACCATGCAAGATATGATAGAATTCCCCTCACTTATCTTTGTCAATGAGTAATATATTCTATCTCTAATTCTCAACAATATTTTTAACAATCCTCTGTCGTTCTTCAGATCCAAATGAACCCCTACACGACATTTTATATACATTAGACTTCTCTTTAATAACCTGGGGATAGTGGAAATGATCTCCCACCATCCAATCATAACTTTTATTATCTCTACAGTCCTACTCAGGCATCTAGGCAACACTAGACAACTCAAAAGTCGAACCAATGGCCAAAACCATAAATTCCTAAACCCAAATTTAAAGTTTTTCTATATTTTTCTACATAACTTTGTGGAAACTCATCCACTTTTAGTGGAACTTGTTTCTATAGCATCATAACAACACTATGCATCTTTCTAACGGATCAAAACATCTCTTGACACCCAAAGAAATCAAAAAGAGATCTAGGGCTAACCTTTTCAGTACAAAAAAATCTTTTCTAAACTAGCTTTTGGGTTGAAATCAACCCACTGCGTGTTCTTGGCGATTGAACAATGATCCAGTGGACTTAAAACTCAATCCTCTTGCTTCTGCTTCTTCCCTTCTTTTCTCTCCTTTTTCGGATGTTTGCAATGGCTCAAATGAGCTCAATAAGGAACTAAATAAGGTTGGTTCGAGCAGTGATGGTCGACCATCACGATCTTCTGGTCAACCGTCAGGCTATTAACTCACTTAAGTTGCCTTGCTGGTCTGTGTCAGGTTGACCTGCAGATCGATTGTCAGGCCTTTGCCGCCAATGTCTACAGCAAGTTTTTATGCATTTCTGGCAGGTATTTTGTCCATAACTTTATGGTCCTATATTCGCTTGACACATATCTTATATTGTAAAGTAGATAATTCAATTACCTACATTTCTCGTGTTTTGAGATTTTCCAAAATACGACTCTAAGGTCCTCAAAAGCTCATATGAAATTTTTGACAAAAAATATTTGATTTCTATTCTTTGGTCTTTGTTATGGACACTTGTCGGGACCATACTCATTGTAGGGTCTTTATAACTTTATTAAATGCCTGTAAATAGTGAAAATAATCACATTTACCTTGTTTTCAAAGTGTATTAGCATCAATAATCGGGATATTACAATTTTGCCAAGCCCAAATCCGAAAGTTCCTTGCCATTCATTTCCGACTCTACCCAAACCCAAGGTTTTTCTATGGATTCCCTCACTCATAGATTATGACCTCACTCCCAAATCCTTATTTAATAATGCTAGTCCCACCATATAATATAATATTTTATTCATCACTCATAGGTTATGACCTCAGTCCCAAATCCTTATTTAATAATGCTAGTCCTAGCATATAATATAATATTTTATTCATTATCCGATCCATTTCTCAACATCCATTTTCGACACTACCCAAACCCAAGGTTTTTCTATGGATTCCCTCCATGTTTGCATGATGGAGCCTCTCCTTCTTCTTCCTTTCATTTCCTCTTTCCTTTCTCTCAATGACTATAAAATGAGCCTTGGCTCAATCCCAAGTCATAGTGTTGCGTCAAGAAATCGTCGGTGGTCCCTCAAGTGCCGTAACCTGCAAAAGGACCAGGGTGACAAAGGAGAACCGGTGTGGTTCCGACCTAAGACTCTCTATTGCCTAAGTTAGATCTCTCTGAGCAAACAGATGAATGATAGAATTCAAGATGATTTTGAGGGGTAGAGTACCTTCCCTTTTATAGCGAAATGTGGCGGTGCGGAGAGTCCCAGTTGATGACGAGTTATCCTCGTAGTTGATAGAGTTCCTAGGTAGTAGGTTTCTTCCATGATTGGTTGTCCCCTATAGGAGGTACTGTCCTTGTAGCGCTGATTTACCTAGCGGATAGACATTGATAAGTTGTCAGATGAGTTGCCTGGTGTTTGTGTCCTCTGGGACTGTACAGCTGATAGGCAATGGTCTAGGGTCCTAGAGATGATGCATGTCTTGTTGATGGTGGCGATTGTACCTTGATCTTAGACCAGGGTCTATGCCTGTGCTTAGCTGAGGTCACACCTGTAGGGTGGTCATGCAGATGGGTGGCCGAGGGTGGTCATGCGGATCGGCGCCCGTGGAGGGCCATGCGGTCCGTGCTCGTGGTTGGTCCTTCACTGGTCCTATCATGGTCCACCTCCTTAGGCCGGGACACGTGGTGGCCTCCGATTGGTTGGTGTGAATTTGGGTTTGTCATTTGCCCCCCACTCTCTTGGTCAAAATGTCCAAGAGAATAGACTTTGTCTTTTTACACTCATAGGGGGTTTGTTGTGAATTCCTTCTCGTTAGAGGGTGTACCTACGAATCATTTGGTGAAGTGGGAGAGGTTGTGGGTTCAAACCTCTCCCCTTGCACCTTTTTTTCTTTTTCCTACTCTTTTCCTTTTTCACTTTTTCCTTTTTTCACTTTTGCTCATCTATCTCTTGCCTTTTTACTTTTTACTTTTCTTTCTTGGAATCTTCTCCCTTCTTGGCATTGCCATTTGCTTTTTGGTGCCCCCTAAGTATTTGCTCTTGGGTTGCAATGAACAGTAGTGCCTTCTATTTGCTTTCTTGATCCCACTTGACCATTAGCCTTGCTTTAGTGGCTGGCCTAGCCTTATCCTCACGGTCGTGCCCTTCGTGCTCGTTCCTTGTGCCTCAATGCCACTAGTCCACGTGCAGCAGGTAATCAGCGCCCATCATCCTCAGTCCACACCCGATGCCTTCGATCTACGCCTGCGGGGCTTGATTCACTCCCGTAGGCTCCGATCCGTGCCTGTCGATCCATGACCATAGGCATCGATCCGTGCCTGTCGGTCCACACCCATCGATCCATACCTGTTTGACCCAAGCCCGTCGATCCGCGCCTATTTGATCCACGCCCATCGATCCGCGCTTGTTCGATCCACGCCTGTCGATCCGCGCCTGTTCAATTCATGCCCGTAGGCCTAGATCCACACCCATGAGCATCGATTGGCACCTATTGAACCTAGCCTGTCGATCCACACTCGTAGGCCTCGATCCGCGCCCATTGTCTTGATCCACGCCCGTAGGCCTTTGATCTGCGCCTATTGATCCATGCCCGTAGGCCTTCGATCCGTGCCTGTCGATCCATGCCTGTAGGCTTCGATCCACGCCTGTAGGCCTTCGATCTGCGTCTGTCAATCCATGCCCATAAGCCTTCGATCCATGCCTGTCGATCCATGCCCATAGGCCTTCAATCTGCGTCTGTCAATCCATGCCCATAGGCCTTCGATCCACGCCTGGTGATCCACGCCCGTAGGCCTTCGATCTGCACCTGTCGAGCCACGCCCATAGGCCTTCGACCTGTGCCTGTCGATCCATGCCCGTAGGCTTTCGATCTGTGCTTGTCGATCCACGCCCATAGGCTTCGATCCGCACCTGTCGATCCATGCCCGTAGGCCTTGATCCTCTCCTGTCGATCCACGCCTGTAGGCCTTCAATCTGCACCTGTCGATCCACACCCGTAGGCCTTTGATCCGCGCCTGTCGAGCCACGCCCATAGGTCTTTGACCTGAGCCTGTCGATCCACACCCGTAGGCTTTGATCTGGGCCTGCGATCTATGCCCGTAGGCCTCGATCAGCGCCTGATTGGCGCCCGTCGCCTTCGATCCGCACCCAATATGTATTTATTCATTTTTTTGTGGTACCTTGCCTTACAGGTTCGCTTGTTGATTGTTTGCAGCTTGTTTTCCACTCTCCTAGGTCGGTGGGTTGACGTTGGGGAGCATTACTTAAGTAAGTAGCCTTCCTTGCCATTGTCCATGACGTCTAGAGCGAATTTGACTCCGCCACTATTGTGGTTGGGTCCACGGATGGGCCCTCTTCAGGGTCGTCTTCTTTTGTTGACAATCTCCCCCCATTGCTTCCTCCCAAACCTGCTTCTAGTAACGGGGAGGATGCCGTTGTTAGTCTTCGCCCAGATGGTAGACCTCCTGGAGATGATGCTGGGGTGGAACCCCCAGTCATGGACCCCAATAGTAGGATGGGATAGTTTTTGAGCATCTTAACCGCATCAGACTTGGTGTCTTCGATCACATTCTTCTGAGCCTGCAGTACCTCGGCCATATTGGCGAACTCGTTGCATCGTTTCAGAAGCTCCTTCACGGTCCTGGTCTCATGTCATGCCAAGTCCTTGATTAAATCCAAGTCTCTGATGCCCCCAACCAAGGCTGCATGCTAGGTCTAGTCATCTAAGTCCCGAACCTCCAAGGACTCCTCGGTGAACCTGGTGACGTACTCCCTGAAGGACTCCCCAGGGTTCTGTACCACGTTCAGTAGATTGACTGTGGTCTTCTTCTGCTTGACGTTGCTCTGGAAGCGGGTGACGAACTATTCACATAACTCTGCAAAAGAACCTATCGATCTCGGTCGTAGCCCGAAAAACCATGAAGTGGCTGCACCCTTGAGGGATGCAGGGAATGCTCGGCAAGAGACCACATCTGATCCCCCGTATAGGGTCATCATCCCATTAAAGTAGTTGATGTGATCATTAGGGTCCGTGGTTCCACTGTAGAGTTCGAAGGTGGGTAACCTGAACCTGGAGGGGAGTGTGGCTGCCATGATCTCTGCCGAGAATGGATGTTGCCTAGGGATCGAGTGTGTCTCGCCCTTGGTCTGCTTCTTCAATCCTTCTAGCTTCTCGTCCAAATCTCGGAGTCTCTTGTCTAGCTCCTCTTCTCGTGACTGTCCCTCACGTCTGGTCGGACGTTCACTACGACCTCGTTCTCGTCCTCTCCTTGAAGTCCCCTCCCACCTTGAGTGCTGGCGGGATGGTGAATGGTCACGTCGTGATGAGCCCTGGCATGAACATGAGGGGCTTTCTTCTCGGTAGGTCTGGCTCTGCCCTGGTGTGTGGCTTCCTCTTAGTCGACCTTGGAATATCAACCTCCTGATAGACCCTTTTGGGCTAGGTATCACGGATCTGTGTGATGACGTCCTTCCACGATCTGACTGAATGGGAAGGTCCGCTGTTCTCCTGGGATGCTGGGAGGGATCCCCTCGCTGGTGAGTGGCACTTGCGCTCCTGGTGTACCTCTCTAACCTGTCACCCTTGGGAGGTGACCTCTTGGGGCTCTGCTCTTGTCGAGGGACAGGATCTGTCCTTGGTGTTGGCAACGCCCTACGGCGGTGGGATGTCGCGCATTGCCTCAGGTAGTCTCGAAAGAGTTGTCGATCATCGAGGATCTGCCGCTGCAAGTCATTAACCTGACCCATAGTCGTTGATGCATTAGGATTAGGTACTGGCTCCACAGCTGCTTCAGGGTTGAGGTCGACTACCTCAACTTGTTGGTTCTCTGGGACCTCCCTCTCCTGAGAGACATGGTCATTGGTTCTGCGACGTGAGTTCTCTGGAGGAGGTGATCCATTCCCCTCCCTCACAGCATTGTTTGTGGAGGGAGCGGTCTTCTTACCCCGTGGTGCCATTGAGTAGTTGTGGAATTGAGCTAGTAGATACGATGGCTAGCGTCGTTCCCACAGATGGCACCAATCTGTTGCGTTAGAAAATCGTCGATGGTCCCTCGAGTGCCTTAACCTGCAAAAAGACCAGGGTGACAGGAGAACCGGTGTGGATCCGGCCTAAGACTCTCCGATGCCTAAATTAGATCTCTCTGAGCAAACAGATGAATGATAGAATTCAAGATGATTTTGAGGGGTAGAGTACCTTCCCTTTTATAGCCGAATGTGGCGGTGCGGAGAATCCCAGTTGATGACGAGTTGTCCTCATAGTTGATAGAGTTCCTAGGTACTGGGTTTCTTCCATGATTGGTTGTCCCCTACAGGAGGTAGTTTCCTTGTAGGGCTGATTTACCTAGCGGATAGACATTGATACGTTGTCAAATGAGGTGCCTGGTGTTTGTGTCTGTCTGGGACTGTACAGCTGATAAGCGATGGTCTAGCATCCTGGAGATGATGCATGTCTTATTGATGGCGGCGGTGGTACCTTGATCTTAGACCAGGGTCTACGCCTGTGCTTGTCCGAGGTCACACCTGTAGGGTGGTCATGCGAATGGGCGCCCGAGGGTGGCCATGCGGATGGGCGCCCAAGAGTGGCCATGCGGATGGGCACCCGAGGTTGGTCATGCGGATCAGCATCGTGGAGGGCCATGTGGATCGACGCCCGTGGAGGGCCATGCGGTCCGCGCCCGTGGTTGGTCCTTCACTGGTCCTGTCATGGTCCACCTCCTTGGGTCGGGACACGTGGCGGCCTCCGCTTGATTGGTGTGAATTTGGATTTATCACATAGCTTATTTAAGCCCCCAATGGAATCAAGTTGGTTCAACCCATGGTCAAATCCATGGTTTATCTCAAAACCCAATGTGAACCCAATCCCAAAACCTCATGCTCATTTTTAAGAGAACCCCACTCAACTTGGGCTCACTCATAGGTTATGACCTCGCTCCCAATCTCCCATTGATTCATTTTGGCAGAGCCCCTCAATAATCCACTCGGAGCGCTTACCTAAAAAGCGAGAAACAAACAACTACTGATAGAGCCTATGCCAATTGCTGTCAAAATATATACATCATCGACCCATAATCCCATATTGTCATCCCTTCACACCATATACATTTCGGTCACATCTGACCATGATTGAACAATAGAAATGCCATAATTGTTCAAGAATTTTGGCAGCCCCTCAATATCCACTTAGAGCGCTTATATATCTAAAAAGAGATAAAAACAACTACTGACAGAGCCGATGCCAATTGCAGTAAAACTATATACATCATCGACCATATTGTCATCCCTTCACAGCATATATATTTTAGTCACATCGGACCATGATTGAACGATAAAAATGCCATATTGCCACCCCTTCCAGGTCCTAGCATGACTAAAACCCATTACAAAAGGTCAAACCCAGTGCACGAGGTTTTTACCACAGCGGGGTCATGGGAGGGTCATAATGTATGCAGCCTTACCCCTGTTTCACTGAGAGGCGATTTCCAGACACTCGAACCTGTGACCACCTACTTGGTCACAATAGAGTAACCTAACTGTTGCACAAGGTCCATCCTCACGAAAACCCACTATACCACTGAAATATTAATCCCCTCCCCACCCCAAAACACTCGCACAGACAGTAGGAATGTTACAAGAAGAGACTGATTTATGTAAATTGAAATTGAAAGCATACATGTATTGTTTCCAAGCCTCATAGTATTTTATTGTATATTTACATACTCTTACTTCCCTCTTTTCCACTGCAATCACTATTATCTTCTGTCTTCCAGTATATTTACAAAGAATGTGAACTCAGGACTAAATAGCCCTTTTCTACATCTTCACCAATGTCGCACAAAAATGAAAGAAGAAACAAATACATCAGCCAGATCCTCGAACCTAAAAAACCCCATAGAGGATCAAGTCTAACTGATACCGGTTAGCACAAACCATGTCTGCTTTCATTCTACAGCAAAGGAAAACCTTCAAGCGACAGAAGAACAATGAATTTCAAAACCTAAACAAGTAATCAAATGAGAAGCACACAAAGCATAGATCCATGCCAATCCAAAACCATAAGCAAGTGCAACAATGGACCTGTCCTTGTATAACTCTCATGCATCTTTAGATGGGAAAAGCAGAAGCAAACTTTTTAACTCCAAAGCTACGATCAGAACCCCAATCCAAGCATTCCTTGATCATCATCCCACCCATAACTATAATCTGCTCCTCTTCTTCCTGAACTCTGTTCGGCTGGCTTAAAGAATTCATAACTGTAATCACCAGCAGGCGGCTCATGCTTGTGGTACAAGCTCCCAAGTAGCTTGGTATCCGGGTCCTGCAAGTGATATGATAAATCTGATGGGTTGCCACACTGCAACAGGTCTTTCTCAGTGCTCCCGAAAAAATCTGTGTCATACCTACAATCCTGCCTCACTCCACCCTCAAGGGTGTCAGAATCTTCTAAACTCCACAACAGCTCCTCCATGTCGAACATCTCATCCATTGAAAAATTATTATGGAAGAACGGGTCAGAATTCAACATCTCCTCCCCTCCAGGTTCACAAGTACCATCGGCACTAAAGTCTATAGGATCTGGGGGCTCTTCCTTGACATCCACCTTGACTATAGTCATTGATTGAGGGGCCTCCACAGCATTGGATTCCCTCAATTTGACTTTTGCCACTGCCTCATGTTCAGGTTCAAGATTGGAGATGAACTCAAGCTTCACCTTTGATTCCTCAGCTCCATAGACCTCAGCTGATTGGTTGGATGTTGTTGTGGTGGTTTCGGACGTCGATATGGTATGGATTGGAGCAGAGCACGATTCCTTGGAAGATTCTTTTGAGGCACAGCATTCAGGAAGGTTGAGGCGTGCACAGGAACCATACATGGCCCTTGCGGCCTTGTCGTAAGCCTGAGCAGCCTCAAGAGCAGTGGGGAAGGTGCCCAGCCAGAGCCGGCTGCCTTTGTTGGGTTCACGAATGCCTTTGTTGGGTTCACGAATCTCGGCAACCCACTTTCCCCAAGTCCTCTGCCTCACACCTCTGTAATTGCATCGGGGATTCTCAGGTCCCCCTTTCCCTATCATACAACCTTTCTTTGAGCCCTTGGCAGGAACTTTACGGATCCGCTTTCCTTTATAGCTAAAAGAATCGAGCTTCTCATTGATCTCTTTCCACTTGGCGAGTTTGTCTACTACAGAATCACATCCATTACGCCTGCTTCTAGACTTCCTCTTCCTGTACACATTTCCAAGGCAAAATTGTAGGTTCAAAATACTGATCTATATGGCATAACTTAACATAGTTACAAAGCTTCTCTGAACATGGGTTATAAGTTTATGACTCTGGGATATCAATGAAATGCTAGAACATGGAACGAGTTCTTAAACTACAAAAACGAATCGGAACAATGCGCCACAAATTATCTATTCCAACCAGGATTGGAGGCAAGAAACATAAACCACAAGGAACAATAAAAATGGCGCCAATTATAGAAAGACAGAAAACCATCATTTCCACATTCCCACAGGACGAAACATCAATACCCGCCAAAAAGAAGATAACACAATTACATGAACCCTCATCTTATACGTTAAAAACGGTTAAACAGAATAAGAAAGAAGAAGAAGACCATGTAGAACCTTGAACGCAACCAGACCCTTCTACATGGTTAAAGAAACAAATCCCGCAAAGAAAAACATCAAAGATCACCGCCCATTTCGTAAAGACTAAGCTTAATAGAAAAAAAGTAGGGGAAATCACAAAGACACTATATTCACAAGAACGATATTCGCCATCATTAAAGCATTTAACGGAGGCATTCTCCAATGCATTGATTGAAGAAACTAACACAACTTCAAAATATCGTTCGCATAGTTTTTCAGAACCAAAACTCAAAATCATACCGACCAAATTAGTAACAAAAAAAACCAAAGAAGATGGAAAAGAAACATGATTACATACCTCTCCGGGTCAAACTCGGACGACATACAAACTGTGATTCAATCCGCGCTATGGGGTTGTTTTCTGACCGAATACGAACGTTTCCAGCTCCGATTCTTGCCTTCTTCTGCGTCTTTTTACGGATTTTTCAAGCTCTAATATCAGTCAGCACTCAGTAATAGTTGATTTTTTGTGTTTCAGGTTGAGCAACTCAACGTTACGGCTTCTTTCACCTTTCACGACCTAGAAAACTACTGAACAGGTTCTGAGTCCTCACTATTTAAAGCCTTCTGTAGATATTTCCACGTTAAGATATTTTCTAGCCCCAACAAATATCAACAAAGTCTCGCATTTTTTTTTGTCTTGTCATGGTACATTCGCGCCCGATATTTTCTACACGTGGAGGATAAGTTCCCCGAATACATTACTGGCATTATCAACTTCCCTTTCTTCGGCAATAAACTACCCCGCGTGACTACCAAAAATTTCAGTCTCTTCTGCTTCGCTCACGCTGTTCCCCTTAATTGTGGGAATGGTGGATAAGTGGATAACCCGCCTACCACCCTGATCCGACCCAACGAACTATTGTATTGGTATCGGTATCGGTATCGGTATCGGTATCGGTATCGATATCGATATTAGTATTAGTATTGGTATCGGTATCGGTATCGGTATCGAACAAGGTCAATATCAATACAATATTAATATGGGAGAATGTTCTCAGTGTTGCAGCGCAACCTTCGCTCAGGCACATAGACAGCCTATACAGGGAGCTACGTTGGTCATTGTGCCCACCCCCATATGTCTGGGCACAACCTGCACTGCGGCACAGATAACAACGCCCCTATTAATATATATCAGATAATATTGATCAAAAATTCAAAAATCATCATCTTTGTAGCCAATACCAATGATACATATTGTTGGGTAATTGTATTACAATTCCTTACAAACAATTGAAGCAACACAAATTATAATACAATAGCTTAAGCAGTAGAAATTAGGCTTGACCTTTGCCTGAAATGAGAAGACCAAAACTTGAATTTGATGTAGAGTCACATCCGCAACAACTTGAACAAACTTGAGGTTGAGTCACACTTGTGGTGCTGTCTCTAAGGTAATTGATGCCTCCTACTGCCAAGGATTGTTCTACACCACTACCCCAAGATAAAATAACCTCCAACTAAAAGATAAAGCAGTTCTTTTAGTCCCTTGAAGGACCCAAGAGCTTCAGCACAGTAACCCTCTAACCTTACATAGACTTAGAAGAACAGTCGGAAAGAAAGATAAAACTTATGTGATTGCAAAGTATGGGCATGGATGTATATCAAGATGTGTATTTTGCAATTGATAAACCCAAAATCACACCGGCCAATCGGGAGCCGCCACGTGTCCTGGCCCAAGCAGGTGGGCCGTCCTAGGCCCGACGGAGAACCAGCTCAAACATGAACCATCAGGCATGACCTCACAGGAGCGGCCTCCAGGCGCGACCTCACAGGCGCGGCCTCCTCACGGGCGCGGCCTCCAGACGCGACCTCCTCATCACAGGCGCGGCCTCCTCACCAGGCGCGGCCACACAGGTATGGCCTACAGACGTCAGATCCCTAATCTAAGACCAAGCCACTACCGCTGCCATCAACAAGACATGCACCATCTCAAGGACTCTAGGCCACCGCCTATGAGTCACGTCATCCTGACGGACTCAAACATCAAAGATATTATCACCACACGCAAGTGTTTATCTACTAAGGACCCCAACACCACTGCGACACTACCTCCCTTAGGGAGGCCACCGACTAAGGAAGAGCCCTGCTACCAAGGGACTCTATCAACCAAACGGATCACTCGCCATTGAACTGGGACTCTCCACACCGCCATACTCTATTATAAAAGGAAAAGTATTCTACTCCATAAACTCATCTTGAATTCTAACTATTCATTTGTTTGCTCAGAGAGATCTAACTTAGACATCAGAGAGTCCTAGGCCGAAACCACACCAGTTCGCCTTTGTCACTCTGGTCCTTTTGCAGGTTACGGCACTTAAAGGGACCACCGGACAATTTCTTGATGCAATAGATTGGTGCCATTTGTGGGAATGACGCTAGCCATCGTATCTACTATCTCGATTCCACCATCACTCAATGGCACCACAAGGTAAGAAGACTGCTCCCTCCACCAACAATGCTGCGAGGGAGGGGAACGGATCACCTCCTCCAGAGAGCTTGCATCGTAGAGCCAATGACCCTATCTCTCAGGAGAGGGAGGTCCCAGAGAACCAATAAGTTGAGGTAGTCGACCTCAACACTGAAGCAGCCGTAGAGCCAGCACCTGATCCTAATGCACCGACGACTGTGGGTCAGATCAATGACTTGCAGTGGCAGATCCTCAATGACCAATGACTCTTTCGAGACTACTTGAGGCAATGCGCGACATCCCATTGTCATAGGGCGTTGCCAACACAAAGGACGGATGTCATCCCTCGACAGGAGCAGAGCCCTAGGAGGTCACCTCCCAGGGGTGACAAGTCAGAGAGGTACACCAGGCGCGCAAGTGCTACTCACCAGCAAGGGGATCCCTCCCAACATCCCAGGAGAACAGTGGACCTCCTAGTACTGTCAGACCATCGGAGGACACCATCACACCGATCCCTGGTACCCAGTCCGAAAGGATCAATTAGGAGGTCGGTGTTCCAAGGTCGACTAGGAGGAAGTCACACACCAGGGTGAAGCCAGACCTATCGAGAAGAAAGCCCCTCACGTTCACGCTAGGGGTCATCACGACGTGACCATTCGCCATCCCGCCAACACTCAAGACAGGAGGGAACTTCAAGGAGAGGTCGAGAGCGAGGTCGCAGTGAACGTCCAGCCAAACGGGAGGGATAGTCACGAGAAGAGGAGCTAGACCAGAGACTCTGAGATTTGGACGAGAAGTTGGAAAGATTGAAGAAGCAGACTAAGAGTGAGACACACTTGATCCCCAGACAGCATCCATTCTCGGCAGAGATCATGGCAGCCACACTCCCCTCCAGGTTCAGGTTACCCACCTTCGAACTCTGCAATGGTACCACGGACCCCAACGATCACATCAACTACTTCAATGGGATGATGACCCTATATGGGGGATCAGACATGGTCTCCTGTCGAGCGTTCTCTGCATCCCTCAAGGGTGCTGCCACTTCGTGGTTCTTTAGACTATGACCGAGGTTGATAGGTTCATTCGCAGAGTTGTGTGCATAGTTCGTCACCCACTTCAAGAGCAGTGTCAAGCAGAAGAAGACCACAATCAATTTATTGAACGTGGTACAGAACCCTGGGGAGTCCCTCAGGGAGTACGTCACCAGGTTCACCAAGGAGTCCTTGGAGGTTCGAGACTTAGACGACCAGACCCAGCATGCAGCCTTGGTTGGGGGCATTAGAGCTCTGGACTTGATCAAGGACCTGGCGCGACATGAGACCAGGACCATGAAGGAGCTTCTGGAGCAGTGTAACGAGTTTGCCAACATGGTCGAGGCACTATAGGCTCGGAAGAAGGTAATCGATGCCAAGCCATAGGATAACAAGAGATCAACGCCGAACGACCTTAAAGAGAGTAAGAGATCAAGGATCGAGTGCCGATAGGAGAAGGGCGACCACCAGTTAGGAAGGACAGACCATCGCCCAGAGAGAAGTAACTGAGCAAGCAACCCTGAGTTCACACCCCTGAATACCACCAGGTCTCAGATCCAGGACCGTGACCTACTACACTGGCCATGACCCATACTAGCAGGACCTGAGAAGTGTAATCCCAACAAGTAATGTCTCTTCCATAAAGACACTAGGCATGACACAGAGGATTGCATTCAACTAAAAAGGGAGATAGACCTACTTGTGAGGGCAGGGAGTTTGAACAAGTATATGAAAGGAGGACGCGATGGCCGTTTGAGCTAAGGAGGTCGAGGTCATGACCGAGAAAGAGAGGAATCAAGAAGGGAAGAAAGAAGGACAGATCGAGATAGGGAAAGAGATCGCCTAGAAAAAAGAAAGATACAACATAGCCAAGTGGCACCAAGGGAGCCCCCATCCTCACTATACTAGGAGGACCAGGGCAGGAGTCTACCAGGAAGGCCAAAGCCCATGCCAGGTTCGTGGGAGTAGCAGAGAAGCCAAGCAAGATGACCAAGACAGAGACGGTAATCACCTTCTCAGATGTAGACTTGGAGGAAGTAAGCCTTCCACCTGAGAACGCCCTGGTAGTGCAGGTGGAGATAGCCAACAGACCAGTACACAGGGTGTTCATAGACACTGAGGCATTCGTGGACATTCTCTCATTGAAAACATACCGCTAGTTTGGGTTCGACGATGACTAACTCAAACCAAAGCTTACCTACCGCTATGGGTTCTCGGGCGCCAACGCCTCCATCAGAGGTACTATAGAGTTTCCTGCTACCTTTAGAGAACACCCTCGGCAGATGACAATCATGGTGAACTTTAGGGTCATCAAGTCCGTGGTATCCTTCAACAGCCTCTTAGGGCGACCATCTCTGATAGCTCTTAGAGGAGTCGTATCACAACTCCACTTGAAGATGAAATTCCCCACTGATAATGGGATAGGCGAAGTCCGAGGAGATCAGAAGAAAGCCAGAGAATGTTAGGCAACCTTTATCAAGAAGAATAATGGAAACACCCGTGGAATGACGTTGTGCATGGAGAACCTTGTCAGTGACCAGAGAGATGAACAAACAGAGAGAAGTGGAAGGCCAGTGGAGGAATTCGTCCCATGGCCGCTTAGCAAGGACGATACTTCCAAGGTTGTACAGGTTGGCTCACTGTTGAGCAAGGAACAGAACGACGAGCTTGGGTGTCTCCTCCAAGAAAACATGGATGTCTTTACATGGTCGACCTCCGACATGCCAGGCATACCTCTGTCCATAGTTGAATACAGGCTACACATAGACTCAGCCAGGAAGCCCGTCCAACAGAAGCGATAAAACTTTGCCCTTGACCGATAAGTAGCCATCGAGGTTCGAGTTTGAGGTTCGAGGTCCAAGGTCTGAGGTCGAGGTTTGAGGTCCGAGGTCAAAGTTCGCAAGGGGTCAAGGTCAAGGTTCGGGTAAGGATGTGTCTGTGGCCAAAAACCGAATCGAGTCAATACAAAAAAATATATATAATAATAATTTTGCCATGGCCTAGGGCCGTAGGCGACAAGCCATGGACATGAGCGAGGTTTGAGGTTCGAGGCCCAAGGTCCCAGATCAAAGTTCGCGAGGGGTCTAGGTCAAGGTTCGAGTACAGATGTGTCAATGGCCAAAGACCAAAGGAGAGTAAATATTTTATATACCAGAGAAGACAGGCATGGACCAACAGAGATGGGTGTGGACCAGCCAAACAGGCACGGACGCCAGATGGGTGTGGAAGCAGGATGGGCACGACGACTGCCAATGGTCGATGACAAGAGACCACGGCCAAGAGACCACTGCCAAAGGGCCTTGGGCGCCATCAATGGGCATCAACTCCTCAAAGAGAGAAAACAAAAAAAAAAAAAAAAAAAAAGAAAAGAAAAGAAGAAGGCCAAGAGGCCACAGCCAAAGGGCCACGGCCAAAGGACCATGGCCTTAGGCGAGAAGACAAGAAGAGAGAAGGGAGAGAAGAAAGAGAGTGATGAAAAAAAAAAAGAAAAGAAGAAGGCCAAGAAGCCACGGCCAAAGGACCACAGCCTTGGGCGAGAAGACAAGAAAGAACAAAGAGAAGAAAGAGAGTGATGAAAAAAAAAAAAAAGAAGGCCAAGAGGCCACGGCCAAAGGACCATGGCCTTGGCCAAGAAGACAAGAAGAGAGAAGGGAGAGAAGAAAGAGAGAGAAGAAAAAAAACAAGAGGAAGGCCATGGCTAAGGGCCGTAGGCGACAGGCCATGGGCATGGATGAGGTTCGAGGTTCGAGGTTCGAGGTCCGAGGTCAGAGTTCGCGAGGGTCCAAGGTCGAGGTTCGAGCAAAGATGTGTCTGTGGCCAAAGACCAATTCGAGTTAATATCAACAAAAAAAAGGGGGGGGGAAGTATGAGACGTCATGTTTGACGTTAGTTCGAGGTTTAGAGGCAGAGTCCGAGATGGTTTGAATACCAAGGATCGAGTACCAAGGGTCGAGATTGAGGAGGGGCCAAGTTGGATGGACCCTATACTCAACTACCTACAGAACGATGTCCTATCAGGGGACAAGGTAAAGGCAAGGAAGATAAGGATGAGAGCTGTAAAGTACACGGTCGGGGACGGGCGTGACGTCAAGACACAAGCAATGAGCACAAGCACCAAGGTCCGTAAACCACCAAGGCGCATTGCCACCAAGGTCCGTAGACCACCAAGACATAATGCCACCAAGGTCCGTAGACCACCAAGGCACATTGCCACTAAGGTCCATAGACCACCAAGATGCAATGCCACCAAGGTCCGTGGACCACCAAGGTCCGTAGACCAGCAAGGTACAATGCCACCAAGGTCCGTAGACCACCAAGGTCCGTAGACCACTAAGGCACAATGCCACCAAGGTCCGTAGACCACCAAGGCGTAATGCCACCAAGGTCCATAGACCACTAAGGCGGAATGCCACCAAGGTCTGTAGACCACCAAGGAGCAAAGCCACCAAGGTCCACGGACCACCGAGGCGTAAGGCCACCAAGGTCCATAGACCCCCAAGACTCAAGGCCACCAAAGTTCGACGACCACCAAGGTTGAATGACTACCAAGGTCTATCTGCCACATACGAAGGACGAGGAACAACAACACCCAGAAGGGAGGTAAGAATTCAACCGTAAACTTCAAAAGTAGGAAGCGACAATAATTATAGGCCAAGTGACCAAGTGACCGAGGTAAAACGGTCGACCGCAGACGATGGGCGACTGGCAAACAACCAAGGAGCCATGACCAAAGGGCCAAATGGGCCATGGTCGACTGCTATGGGCGACCAGGCCACAGATGAAAAAAAAAATCTATAAGACATACTAGTGAGGGTGAACAACAACAACAGGCGCCAACGGGCGCCGATGGGTGCCAACGGGCGCAGACAGTGTAGCGGCGCCAACGGGCACAGATAGTCGAGCTGTGCTAATGGGTGCAAACAGGCTGAGGTACGAGTAAAGGACGTGAGACCGAGGCACGGGAGACAAGGGCACAAGGAGGCAACAAGCTCATGACCGAGACCGCGGACGAGATCGAGATCAAGAGTAAGCAATAATAAGTGGGCTAAGGTTGGGCAAGCCACCAAGAAGGCCAAGGGCTAATAGCCAAGAAAGGAAAAGACTAAAAGAGAGCAAGGGAATTAAAGATTCAAAACAAAAATGAAAAAGCTACTCTCTTGAACACTCCATTCCAAGAGAGTGGGGGCAAATGATAAACCCAAAATTACACTGGCCAATCGGAAGCCGCCAAGTGTCCTGGCCCAAGGAGGTCGGCCGTCCCAGGCCTGGCGGAGAACCAACTCAGACATGAACCATCAGGTGCGACCTCACAGGCACGGCCTCCTCACGGGCGCGGCCTCCAGGTGCGACCTCCTCCTCACCAGGCGTGGCCTCTCCGGGCGTGACCTCCTCATCACGGGCACGACCTCATGGGGAACGCGGCCTCACCAAGCATGGCCTAATAGGCACTGCCTCACAAGTATGGCCTACAGACATCAGATCCCTGATCTAAGACCAAGCCACTACTGTTGCCATCAACAAGACAAGCACCATCTCAAGGACTCTAGGCCACCGCCTATGAGTCACGTCATCCTGACGGACTCAAACATCAAATATCTTATCACCACATGCAGGTGTTTATCTATTAAGGACCCCAACACCACTGGGACACTACCTCCCTTAGGGAGACCACCAACTATGGAAGAGCCCTGCTACCCAGGGACTCTATCAACTAAATAGATCACTCACCATCGAGCTGGGACTCTCCACACCGCCATACTCTACTATAAAAGGGAAGGTATTCTACTCCATAAACTCATCTTGAATTATAACTATTCATCTGTTTGCTCAGAGAGATCTAACTTAGGCATCGGAGAGTCCTAGGCTAGAACCACACCGGTTCTCCTTTGTCACTCTGGTCTTTTTGCAGGTTACGACACTCGAAGGGACCACCGAACCATTTTTTGACGTAATAGCAATGCATTTGGTTGGATTTATATAGGCCCAAAACCAACCCTTGCACATCCTTGGAATCCCCAAGAATAACCACCCACTAATGACCAATTTAATTGGAGAATGAGACTTATGGACATGAATTGAAAATTAATTCCTAATTCATGGTCATTCCCCACTAAAAATCATGAAGGCCTTAAAACCCCATAAAGGGTCATTCCCCACTAAAGATCATGAAAGGCCTTAAAACCCTATAAAGGAGAAGACATAACCTATGCCCATGAATTGAAAATTAATTTCATAAGAATTAATCTCAATCAATATTCTTGACCCACCTTCCCACTCATGGTAGTGACCATCAATGGACTTTAGGGTACCCATAGGAAGTTACAATCCTTTGGAATTCAGCCATTATTTTCTTGATCACATGAGTCCCACACCATAACAAATCAATCAAATCCTTTTGAAACTTAAAAAAATAAAATATAAAATATATTTTAAATATTTTAAATCTAACAATCCCCCACAAATTTTAAAATAACACGAAAGACACATGCTGTGACTGAATTAGACACTATAGGACACATCGTTGTAGGTGTCTTTCAGACTTGAACCTACACTAGGTCTAATGGACCGCGCTATAGAGTAGAGGTGGAGTCAGACTCCTTGAACCTTTCCTCATTAGTGTAGCTGACCGTCCCATCAACCATATCCCATAGGTCGGCTCTTGGGCTACCCATCATATAACCACTTTGGACTTTTGAAGTGGCCATGTCCCTTATCTTGAACTCATAAATGTTTTAGAGAACTTGCCTATAAGTTCTCATCGACGGCGGCCACACCCACTACATTCACTTAGGCTAGTCCCTAGTGTGCATCACAACTAACACACCCTCATATTTCCTGGGATTAGACTAATTAAGAGCTTTACCGCTCAACCTCGTTCTTTGTGGTAGTACTACTTTCACCATCTATAGCTTGGAATGAATATTTATACAAGTAGTAGTACAGAACCAGTCAACCGGTGACTTCGTTTGTATCCCTTGAACATAATTTAGGCATTTAGCCTCTTCACATAGGTAGGATGTCCATCACATGACCTATGGATTAGGCATTAACCCTATTCCTGTAGATGCACTACACAAGTTCTTGATAGACATAGGTTTTGTGAACATGTCAACTTGGTTATTTCTGACTTCACATAATCGATAGCTATCATTCCTTCATTTATGCACTGTCTCACAAGATTGTGTCTTAGGTGTATGTACCTCATTTTACCATTGTATATCCGGTTCTTGGCTAGATGAATAGCCGCTTGGTTATCACAATGTAGTGATACCGATGGCGTCGATTTTTACCATAATAGAATATCCACCATTAAGTTCCTAAATCATTCGACTTCCATTTTTGCCTTTTTCCAAGGCTATGAACTCAGCTTCTATGGTAGAGCCCATCCCACAAGAATGCTTTGTGGATTTCCATGAGATTGCACCGCCTACCAGTGTAAATACATATTTACTAGTGGCTAAGGACTCGCTTGTATCCGAGATCCAATTTGCATCACAATACCCTTCCAAAAGCACTGGTTTACCACTATAGTGTAAACTATAGTTTATAGTACCTTTTAGGTACCTTAGCAACCTATCAACCGCGCTCCAATGTTCCTTACTTGGATTATGAATATGTTGACTCAACTTTCCTACCGCAAGAGCAATATCCAAAAGCGTACAATTCATTAGATATGTGACTGAACCAATAATTTGAGCATACCTTTTTTTATTCACTGGTTCACCTAGGTTTCTTTTCAAATGATACCCCATATCAAAAGGTGTTTTAACTGCTAAAACTTCATGGTACCCATACCTTTTAAGTATGTTTTCTGCATAACGGGCTTGGGATAATGAAATATGATTTTCTTGCTTGATGATCTTGATCCTAAGGATCACATCAGCCTCTCCTAAGTCTTTTGTGTCAAAACTAGACATCAAAAGTTTCTTAGCTTGATTAACCATTTCTAAGTTTGTTTCCATTATAAGCATATCATCTACATATAATAGTATGAATACGCCCCTACCACCATAGAATTTGCTATATAAGCATCTTTCAGCATCGTTTACAATGAAATCATTTGAAATTAGAACTTTATCCAACTTTTCATGCCATTGCTTCGGTGCCTACTTCAATCCATATAAGGATTTTCGAAGTTTACAAACCTTGGCCAGTTGTAATACAATCTTCTGGTTGTTTTATGTAAATTTCCTCCTCTAAATCCCCATTAAGAATATTATTTTCATATCTATTTGATGGATGATCAGGTTATGTATTGACGTCATTGCCAACATAACCTTTATCGTGACAATTCTAGACACTGGGGCAAATGTATCAAAGTAATCAATATTTGGCTTTTGCCTAAAACCCTTGATAACAAGTCTAGCCTTGAAACAATTAAATGAACCATCACCTTTTAATTTCTTTTGAAATATCCACTTGGTTTCTAAAGTTTTGGACCCGAATGGTAAATCCACCAATTCCCAAGTGTTATTCGCCAAGATTGAATCTAGTTCACTCTTGATTGCCTCTTTCTAAAAGATGACATCCAGTGATGTAATAGCCTCTTTGTATGTAAGAGGGTCCTTGTCTACTAGATAGACAAGCCACTCATCATCTGTATATTTAGGTTTTTTGAATCGCTTGCTCATCCTAGGCCGACTTTCGTCATCATTACTCAATTCTTAATTGGTAACTCTTTTATTTGATTTCATTCCCACATTAGTCAATTGACTATCCTTACTTGTAGGTAAGTTGGACTTAAAAGAAAATAAATTTTTAAAAAACTCAACGTCTCTTGATTCTATGATGCTATTTGATTCAATAACATCATCCATGGCTTTAATCACCATGAACCGATATGCTGTACTATTTATAGCATATCCCAAAAATATACAATCACATGTTTTTGTCTCAATTTTCTCTTCTTGGAATTTGGTAACAACACCATAGCTAAACAATCCCAAACCCGTAGATGTTTTAAACTTGACTTCCTACCAAATCATTTCTCAAATGGAACCATACTAGTCTTGTTATATGGGATTCTATTTAATAGATAACATGCCGATAGCATGGCTTCCCCCCACATATCAAGTGGTACACCTGAACTCAATAACATAGAGTTCATCATCTCTTTAAGAGACCTATTTTTCCTCTTGGCAACCCCATTTGATTTTGGTTGGTATGGAGTAGTTGTTTCATGGATAATTCCATTTTCCTCACAAAACTTATCAAGGTTAAAATACTTAGTCCTTCTATCGGTTCTAAGTCTTTTAACCTTCTTGCCAAGTTGATTTTCAACTTTCATTTTGTAAGATATAAACGTCTTTCTGGCCTCATCCTTTGATTTAAGTAAATACACCATGGTATATCTAGAGTGGTCATCTATGAAGGTTATGACATAGTTGTTTCCTCCCCTAGACTCATATGACTTATAGTCACTTAAGTCACTATGGATTAACTCCAAGAGATCACTCTTCCTATTCATAGTCTTATGAGACTTTTTGGTTAACTTTGCCTCTACACAAGTTATACACTTGTTCACGGGAGGTTCCACCTTATCGGTGATCATACCTAACTTGTATAGTTTGGTGATATATTTCACACTACTATGACCCAACTTACCATGCCACAATTCAAAAAAATTAGACGAGACAACCATGTAAGCGAAAGAAGTACCAGTTTTCTCAATTACAATATTTTCAACGCTTAGTACAAACAACCCCTCACCAAGGTATCCATTCCCGACAAAAATATTATTTCTAGTGATAACCGCCTTATCACTTTCGAAAGCTAATTTTATTCCTACTTTATTAAGCAAAGGAACTGAAATTAAATTGTGCCTAATATCCAGCACATGGAGAACATTGGTGAGAACCATAGTCTTCCCCGAAGTGAGCTTCAAAGTCACTTTTCCTTTTTCCATAACAGGGGCACTTTGAGAATTTCTCATAAATATTTTTTCATCCTCTATACTCATGGAATAAGAGGAGAATATCTTCAGATTACCACAAATATATCTTGTGGCACCGGTATCAAATACCCAATCCTTTGATTTTTCAATCAAATTTGCTTTTGTGACCATAGCAATAAAGACGTTGTTTTCAACTAGGTTTACCTTTTCAGAATTTTTCTTCCTGAACCGACAATCTTTCTTGAAGTGCCCTAGCTTACCGCACACAAAACAAGTAAGTTTCTTCTTCTTGAAAGAAGGCTTATCATTGTCTTGATGATTCTTCTTTTTCTTGCTTTGTTTGTTGGTTTCTATCAAGTTTCCTTGTAGGCGTCTTTCCCCAAGGTCTTTTTCACCCTTGTCCTTATGTCAGTTCTTCTCCTCAATTTTGATCCTTACAATCAATTGGTCTAGAGTCAACTCCATCTTCTTGTGTTTTATAGACGCTTTAAAGGTATCCCAAGAAGATGGAAGCTTTTCAATCAAGGCACCGGTCAGTTTTCTTTTACTAGCTTTCCAACCAAAATTTGAAATTGATCAATTTGGTTTAAGACAGTGTCACTATCTTTCATAACAAAATTTAAAAAATTAGCCACCAAGTACTTCCTTGAACCAGCATCCTTAAGAGAGTACTTTTTTACCAAGGCATTCCAAATCGAACATGCATACTATAAAGAACTATACACATGGTATAGGTCATTTGATAATGCGTTCAAGATTTGATTCTTATACTGGTAATCAATTTGAATCCAAGCCAACCTTTTGCCCTCCTTTTCAGGATCATTACTTTTTTCCGACATGGGTTCAGTCAAGGCAAACATCACCTCAATTTGGGCTAAAGTAAACAACATTATTTGCCTCCATCGTTTGAAGTTTTAACCTCCAAACTGTTCAATTTTGTCAAATTCAGAGACAATCCCCATCTTACCCAAATCTGGGATAAGCTCCATCACCAACGGGATAATGTTGGTAGAAATTGAGTCAACGATAGAAAAAAAGGAATCTCCTTACCATTGCGGCTAACAGGAACTTCATCTTCTTGGTTATTGATTGCTCCTTAAATAATGTTGTTTGAAGGATTTTCTTCGTTGGCAACTCCATCAATGGCATTGTTGTTCGAAGCATCACCCTTGTTGCTTACAACTCCAAGGTCAACCATGAGATCTTATAACAATCAATTACCTTAAACTTGTTGGGTAATTGTATTACAATTCCTTACAAATAATTAAAACAACACAAATTATAATATAATAGCTTAAGCAGTAGAAACTAGGCTTGACCTTTGGCTGAAATGAGACAACCAAAACTTGAATTTGATGTAGAGTCACACCCGTAACAACTTGAACAAGCTTAATGAGGTTGAGTCACACTTGTGGTACTGCCTTTAAGGTAATTGATGCCTCCTACTGCCAAAGATTGTTCTACACCACTATCCCAAGATAAAACAATCTCCAACTAGAAGATAAAGCAGTTCTTCTAGTCCCTTGAAGAACCTAAGAGCTTCAGCATAGCAATCCTCTAACCTTACACAGACTTAGAAGAAAAGAGGAAAAGAAAGATAAAACTTATGTGATTGCAAAGTATAGGCATGAATGTATATCAAGATGTGTATTTTGTAATGCATTTGGTTGGGTTTATATAGGCCCAAAATCAACCCTTGCACATTCTTGGAATCTCCAAGAATAACCACCCATTAATGACCAATTTAATTGGAGAATGAGACTTATGGACATGAATTGAAAATAAATTCCTAATTCATGGTCATTCCCCACTAAAAACCACAAAGGCCTTAAAACCCCATAAATGGTCATTCCCCACTAAAGACTATGAAAGGCCTTAAAACCCCATAAAGGGAAAGACATAACCTATGGCCATGAATTGAGAATTAATTTCATAAGAATTAATCTCAATTAAAATTTTTGACCCACCTACCCACTCATAGTAGTAACCATGAATGGACTTAGGATACCCATAGGATGTTACAATCCTTTGGAATTCAACCATTATTTTCTTGATCACATGGGTCCCAGACCATAACAAAACAATCAAATCCTTTTGAAACTTAAAAAAATAAAATATAAAATATATTTTAAATATTTTAAATCCAACACATATCAATATCATATTGGTATGATATTGATCACGGTTGATATTGATATGGATCGATCAAGATTGATCCGATACCAATACCCAAAACTATGCTCTAATAGGATAACGTCATAAGTATAGGGGTTTGATTAGGAATAACAATTTTTGAGGTTATCAGGCAATCTATCACAAACATTACACCATAAATAATTACATGGTCAACATGGAGGAAAATTTTATGTAAGAAAAATTTGACAAACACCACGATTAATTAACAGGTAGTTTCCAGGGTCAAGGGTATTTAACCTGTTCAGCATGAAAAATATATATATATATATTTTAATCTTAAAATTCAGAAATTATATTATCCATATGCAAATGGTTTTATGCATTGGATGGGGGATGGGGATGATGGATGGTGGATGTGTTAGTCAAATAGCAGTTCATGGGATCGTTGTACTCATGTATCAAGCCGGGTTCACAAATATTGGAAAGTTTGGGTTGCCCTAGAGCATTGCCTTAAATAATTTTTAGGGTTGTTCATGGTGGCCCATGGGTACCCTACTGTGACCCTGTTAGAGTTTAGTATGAAAAATCAGTACTCAATCCTTCTCTTTCATGTCTCATAAAATTATGGGATCCATAACAAAGAAAAAACTCATCTCTTTTCCATCCCATGGAAAGAGGGATTTATCCCATACCCGAATGCGCAGCGAAAAAAGATCGATTTAGGTTTTTTTCGCATCCCATGAATAATCATATAATTAAAACAAGAGGAATTAACAGAAACTTACAAATCTGATAAGCCTCAAGCGTTGCTCCTCCAACAGACAGTGGTTCTTCCTCCAATGAGCACACCAGGTAAATAGATCTGAACCTCCAATGGTGCAGCCAAGGTTCTCCAAGTCAAAATCAGATCTTCTTCTTCAAATCTTTAAGAGCAATCCTGGGTTTCCAAAACCCTAACTCTCAAAATCTAGAGAGCAAAAAGAATGAGAGAGAGAAGAGACAGAGAGAGAGACAAAAATGTGGGAGAGCGGGGGAGTACCCAAAACCACCCAAAGTTCAAAACGTGGTACCCCCTTCCACGTTTTATAATATTTAAATAAATAGGGCTTCTAAAGCTCTGTATGAAAAAAATCTCAGTGAGAGTCTGTGTCACACCCCAAACCACCTCTTAGGAGGATTGGGTAGGTGACCCGAATTGCATAACGGTAATCCGCAAAATCCCATGGATCTAGAAGCAGTGCTTACATTCACGGAACCACATTCATCTTATTACCATAGGTAAGATCAGAGTGCTGTAGTAAAACTCCAATTTCAATAAATAAAGGAAGCATAGTGATACGAGGCAATGATGATAATATATACATAAAAAGGTTTGTACATTTCCCACCAACCCACAAACATAAAGACAAAGCTGACATGAACAGAACTACATACATAAATATATACAGGGTGAGCATACTCAACCCCAAAAGAAATGAAAGTGAAAACTACAACAGGACCACAGTCAGAACGGGGATGAACTCCTAGCAAGAACAAAAAGGAATCCCCAAAACAAAAAGCATCAGAAGCACTTCTCAACGGTCTTCATCAATGACCACCGAGAAAGTACACAAGATCGGTATGACCACCATCGGGGTCCACAACAACATCATCGTAACAACCAGGACTCTCCTCCTCGAGATAACCCTCTAGGCCACACTGACATCTATCTGCAAAATCATCTAAGAGAAACAATGTATAACAGAGTGTGAGCCCCACTGAGCTCGTGAGCAAATAACATCAATCATGCATGCATATGCAATCACAATTCATAGTTCATATGATCCTACATGATGTGCAAGTCTAGTTTATTATTAGCCACCTAACAATACAACTAAGTCAGGTCTATGCTACTACAATTCCCAATACATGTATCCTTGGTGCGGGCTTCTAACCCCTTCCTACGATACACCCATTGAGTTGGCGGAGAGGACCAGTCAGCCCCCGCATTGGTTACCAAGGTCAGCCCGACCAACCCTCTGTGATTAACCTATAGGACAATCCATTTCTTTTCTCTTTTCTTTTCTTTGGCTTACAACCCATATGCACCATTCTTGTGTTCTTTCATTTTTTTTCATTCACCATTCCGGTGTTCCTTCATTTCTTTTCATTTCTTTTCTCATACACATATGGTCACCCCCGCAGGCATCTAACACCTAAACCCCTGTTGGCAAGGGTGCGTAGCACGGGTGATGAAACTCTAGCCCCATGTCTATATGGCATCGTATGAGTAGGGTGGTGTCAACCGCATCCCATTCTACGAGCTGCCACAGGCCTCAATTCTAAGCCGACTACGGCTTCTAGTCTAACAATCACAATCATCATATAAGAATTCACAGTGTTGATCAACAGACAGTCATTATGCAGTGATTTGAGTAATTTGAACAGAAGTAAATAACACAGCATATATAATTCAATTCTTATTAGCCGGCATAGCATCATAATTACACATGCACATATGATAGTATTATTCACTCACCTGAATTTGGTTCTAGATACTCGATTGCAAATTCAGTTCCAACAGTAGTCTGGTTGTTGACCTTGAGCGCGGGATCAATTCCTAGATATAAATTTAAAGTTATCATGTTAGGTTTCCAGTCTATCACTGGCACCCCCAAAGTTGACCTAAACTTACTGGGTTGACCCGATACTTGATTGGTACTCATTTGGGATCACTGGGCCTTGCACTGGGTCTTGGGCTCATGTCCCGATGCATTAGCCAGTGTCAGTGGCACAAGGGTAATATGGTCATTTTCAATAGTTGTACCTGACCCTAGGTCAGATCAGGTCCACAGTGCTCTCCACAGCTTGCCTGTGCTGCAGGACCAAGCACAGCAGGGTTTTCTTCATCTGTGGGGCCCACTAGGGTTCCAAAATACTCTCCCACAAAGGATAGATATGGGAAAGGGCATTCAGGTCATTTTCCCTCCTCCCATAGTGCCACTTTGCCAATGGGTGAGGTCCCCAAAGCCAGATCAACAATTCTACCCATTTTCTTTCACTGGGCAATGGCTCTGGGCAATGTCTGCATCGCCCAGAGGCTACAATTGACATTGGGCTGAGTTTCCAAGGCGGGGCTCTTTGAGCTATGCTTATTTATGATCCTTTGCATGTTAGGGGGGCCAGGTAGCCCCTGGGATGGTCTACCTATGGGTCCAAATGGATCATCCATTAGGTCCACCATCAGGCTGCCAGAGGCTGCCCAAACAACCCAATGAATAGTATCATAGGGTTTTGTCCAAGCTTGGATCTCAGTCTCAACCATATGCAAGGCTAGAAACACCTGAGATTTGATGACTCATGGCTGCAATCATCAAAGGTTAGGTTTGTGCAGCCATGGTTCACATCCAAGGTTCCAAATCATAGAGCAACAGGGCAAACTGGCAATGCAGCAGTGCACAGCCAGGTTTTGGCCCAAAGAACAATACAATAGTGCATTAAAATTACACAAAAATCACAGATCTTCTATGCTCAAGACTGCATGGCAGATCTGGCACAGTTCTGGGCAAACCCTAGCTATTTAGGGCTACCCAAAGAGCAAAAACACATCAAACAGAGAGAAGGGTTGGGGACAGCAGGCACACATAGGTATTTTTATACCTGAGCAGGTCTGATGGAGCTCGGATTCAGGCCTGGTGCTGGGCTGTAGCAGCTC
This sequence comes from Telopea speciosissima, assembly GCF_018873765.1. Lineage (NCBI taxonomy): Eukaryota > Viridiplantae > Streptophyta > Magnoliopsida > Proteales > Proteaceae > Telopea > Telopea speciosissima. Next base: position 33,646,309 of record NC_057917.1, on the reverse strand, counting down.
CCCTCCTTCCTCCTTCTTCTTTCTTCTTCTTCTCCTCTTCTCTCTCTCTTCTTTCTCTCCTTTCTCTCCTCACGGTTCCAGCAGAAATAAGAGCTCTAAATGAGCTCAGGACCCTTCTATTTATAGGCCCAGCCCATACTGAGGCTTGTTTGGCTGTGAAGGCCCCTTTTAAAAATTAATTTTTAAACTTATACTGACTGATTCTGGGCACACTAGTGGGGTCCATAGTGAACCAAGGGTATGAGGTGGTCCCTCAGACTTCCCTCTATCCATGGAGGGTGCCCATGTTCATATTGGGTTGTCCCCATAATTAAAAATTAGTAAAAATGTACTATTTCACTCACTAGGCCTTGCTGCATCACCCAGTGCCATCGTCTAGAGAATTCCAGCAAGCTGAAATTCAATAGGCTTGCATAGGGGTTTGACCCTTGGTCAGGGTATTGTCCCCACATGTCCCATAGGAGATTTTACACATTTTAACAAAGGTGGGTCTCACCATTATAAGGAGGAGAGAGATTACCTGGGATCCAAACCATATATCAGGCAATGAGCTATACATTTGCAGGGGTCTGCTGTCCACCTACTGACAGGCATGTAGGATGATTCACACAGGGTTTCTTCATCAATCCAAGTCACTAGAGTGATGCTCCACAGTGATCCTGGTTGCCTGATCAGGGGTTCCTGTCCTTCAATCAAAATTTCCAGTCAGCCAGGGTCAGGGTTTGACAGTCTGTTTCTCTTTCTCTCCTCTTTAACTTGAACCTATTTAAACCTGATGGACTTCTAATTGGTGAAAAAGTAGAATCTAATAGGGAATAGTAAATTAATTATTTATTTTATATTTAATTGATAAATAATAAATTACACCATATCCAATAAATTAAATAAACAATTAATTAATTACCAAATTCTTTTTATACCCTCACATAATAATCAATTATTATGTACCAACCCACCACTAATCAACATAATCATTATGGAATCTAGGGCATGTACACATATACTGTCAAACCCCATTCCATAAAGCATGTCCATACGAGAGCATCTGTGTACATGATCAGATCCTGTAAAATATAATAAAATATTTTCAAATAAAACTACATATAATCTATCATTTTATGTAAAATAGGTTTTGCAAAAACTATTTCTAAAACGACACTGGATCCAAATTCCAAACCGACCATGCACAGACAATCTCTATCTTGATGTTCCCCAATTGGGCAGTGGTGACCATGTTGAGTTACTCTCTCACTCATGAAATATTCATGCATTCCCGGAACACTGACTTTGACTCTCTTGAATCTTAGTCATTGACGATCCAAAGAATGTGGTCATATTTTGCAATGGCAAGGTCTTCTCAGGTACAGGGTCTCGGTGACACATGTCTATCCCATCCTACATCTGGCAGTAATACATGTGGGAATCGACAAAGTAGATTCTTTACCAATGCACGTCATAATGTGCACTCGCATTCGTACTCTGACATCAACATATCTAGGAATACCCAATGCGACGACCATATGATAAGGGTGCCCAGCTGATGAGCACATTTATGTGTGAAATTATCCCATTTAATTCTACATTTTTATCTACTTAGAATGGAGCTATTCGGGTACTTCTCTGTATTTTCAGGGTACAGGGGTATTTTTGGCATATTGGAAGAATTGGAGAAAAAGTGCATTTTCGGAGCCTAAATTGAGAAAACCAATTTGGAGGAGTTCAATGCTACACAAGCCGACCCAATGAAGACCTCTTGTATTTTCGAGTTCAGGGGGTGGCCCCCACCTATCTCCACCGAATTTGGTCTTAGGGGGTCATGCGCATAAAAGATGTTGAATGGAAGGATTTGATGCAATCTAGGCACCAGTTTACCCATGGATCGACTCACATGTGATCAAGGGCGAGATGGGAAGAAGTTTCACTGAAGACCCAAGGGCATAATTTTAATTTTAGAAAATTAAAAAAATTTCAGAAGGTATCCGATATTGGGCTCATATCGTCCGGAACATTAATTGGAGCAACTTTAATTCTCGAATTGGGCTCATCCGAGGTTAGGATGGAGAGTTATTTTCACAAAAAGAATTTTGATTAAATTTAGAATTTAGGTTAAATTCTCTCTCCTCCCTAATATATGTCTCTCTCATGCCACTACGGTTCCTAACTTTCCTACTTCTCTCAATTCTCTTTTCTCTCTCCTATTTCTTCTCTTCCCTAAAATCTCTCTTCTCTCACATGCTGCCCACGTCTCTCTCCCCTCTCCCATCTCTCCTAAATCTCCCTCATCTCCCCATGGCTCCATCTCCTAATCTCTCCTTCAATCCTCCACAATCTCATCCCCCCTCACGATTCCCAATCCCTCTCTCCCATCTCTTGTTATATCTCTTCACTTCCTCATGGTTCCCCATGTTTTCTTTATCACTCTCATCTCTCCCATCTCGGACTAACTCTCCAACATCCACGATCTAGCATAGCAGCCCTCTTCCATCATCCTACCATTATTCTTCTCTTCTCAATCCTTTTCTTCTCCACGTTTTATCTTGGGAACCAGTACGCAGATCAGCCTTGCTCTTGCCGTTTCAGTAGCCTCATTGTCACCATTGTCATTGCATCATCATGCACCTGCGTATTGCGTTCCATGGAAGATCACCGTTGCTGCCCCTGTCTCTTAGTGCCATGAGCGGCTAAGTATTCTCTATCTTTAGGTGTAGATGAACCAATGATAGTTGTTATTTAAAATTCTGGTGTGCATTCTTAATTGCTTGGTGTTGAGACCCCATCCCTATTTGGATGATTTTAATTGATGTATTTAGTTGAGGAATTTTGTTTTTATGATTCAATATTTTTTTCATTCAACAATATTATTTTGTTCTTATGTGGTTGTATCGATGATGGATTATAACTGAACAAACTAAGCATACCAAGCCCTATAGCAAAGGACGATAGTACTCATCAAGATAGTCCATACCTAGGAAGAACCCTACATTCTGTGGTGTTATTAGGCCTGTGGTTATAATAAACCAATGCATGCAACCGAATTGAATAACAACCCATTGGGGATTCAAACACTAAAGATAGTCTTCTCCTTTATTTGCATATCGTTGTTAACTTAGATTCGTTTATTTAATTTGTAGTTTAAAATCAGATTTATTGCACTTTAATTTTCATCACTTTCATATAATCATCTTAGTAATTTAGCCTTCCAATTCCCCGTAGATCGACCTCTTACTTACTACTTGCTAGATTAATTTAGGATATTATTGACTGGTAACAACACGATCACCAGCCCAAACCCTAGTCGCGACTACAATTTTAAGTAAAACTTACAGACACATAATGCTCAACAAGTTTATATCCCAAGTGATAATATTATACCAAAATGTATAACAAGTTCAATACAAAGTAAACCGGACCGAACCAGGTTTAATGGACACATAAATCCAAGAATCTCCCACTTGTACATCAAATTCGATTTCCCATACATTTTAAACCCATGCCCTCAATGTGTTTTTCAAATACTCTAGGAGACAAACCCTTTGTCATGGCATCAGACACATTTTTAGTGGTGTCCACTTTGGAGATACTCATGTCGACCTACAGGATAATCTCTCTGATGAGATGATACTTCCGTTGCACGTGCTTGTTCCTCTAATGAGCCCTAGGCTCCTTTGCTTGTGCATTGGCCCCTTTGTTGTCACATAATAGGAAAATAGGACCTTTGACAAGATCAGGGACTACTCCAGAAACATTAGGAACTTCCTAACCCAAACACCTTATTAGCCGCATCACATGATGCAAGGTGTTCTTAAAAATTGGGATCGGCTGTAGATTTTTGTTTTGCACTCCGCCACACAATGGCATATCCACCCATTAGACTGGTAAGGATTTACAATACCTACTGCATATCAAATGTCCGGTCTCATACATAACATAGCATATATAAGACTCCCCACTGTTGAGGCATAGGGAATATTCCTCATCTCTTCAATGTTCATCTAAGATTGAGGATATTGAGATTTGGAAAGATTGACTCCATGTCGAAAAAGAACACTTCCCCGTTTGGAGTTGTTTATATTATATCTGGCCAGGATTTTGTCTATATAGTTAGCTATGACAAGCCTAATATCCTTTTCTTGCGATCTCTTACGAGTTTGATCTCAAGGATATAGCTGGCTTCACCAAGGTCTTTCATCGAAAAAGTAGTGGATAACCAATGGTTAACTGATGAAAAAACCCTATATCGTTACCAATAAGCAATATGTCATCTACGTATAAAATAAGAACACATACTGCACTCTTACTGATCTTCTTGTAAACACATGCCTCATCCATATTTGATCAAAACCAAATAATTTGATTGATTGATCAAATCTGATGTTCCAGCTTCTGGAAGTCTGCTTCAATCCATAGATGGACCTCTGCAATTTGCATATTTTTCTTTCTTTCTCTAAGGAAGAGAGCCCCTTTGGTTGTTGCATGTAAATTTCTTCTTGAAGAAATCCATCAGGAATGTAGTTTACACATCTATCTGCTAAATCTCATAATCATAGTATGTTGCGATTGCCAATAAAATCCTGATGGATTTCATCGTTGCTACTGGGGAAAAGGTTTCCTCATAATCTATACCCTCTTGTTGGGTATACTCTTTTGCCACCAATCTCGCTTGGAATCACCTTTCCATTGGTGCCCTTCTTCCTCTTGAAGATCCACTTACATCCAATGGGTTTGACCCCAAGTAGTGGATCAATTAGAGTCCAGACCTTGTTGGAATGCATTGAATCGATTTTAAAGCGCATTGCCTCCAACTATCTAGTGGCATCAACATCCTCAAGAACCTCTGAGTATGTTACCCAATCATCATCCAATTCAACTGACACCATGTGGAACTCTTCCACTGTTTTCTCTTCTTCGGTGAGAAGAGTAAACTTGGTAGGTGGTCTAATAGTCCTCCCATTGCGTCGAGGTTCTTGAGGTGTTAGATTTTTAGTGGGTATGTCGATTGGTCTCACTTCTGGAAGTGAAGTTTTTGAGTTATCTAATAACTCCTCAATAACTATAGGTTCAGATTTCTTGGTCAACATTTCTTCCTCCAAAAAAGTAAAATGTTTGCTAACAATGACCTTTTGGTCAACCGGGTCATAGAAATAACAACCAATCGTGCCTTTGGGATAGCCTAAGAAATAGGACCTTGAAGTCCTAGATTCCAATTTGTCTGTCTATTGCTTTCGCACGTGTGCTATGCAACCCAATACCCTAAGGTGTTGTATGCTAGGCTTACACCCTTTCCACAATTCAAAGGGTGTCTTAGCTACAGACTTTGTTGGAACTCTATTCAAGATATAGATAGTTGTTTCTAAGGCGAATCCCCGAAAAGAAAGAGATAGTTCACTATAAGTGAGCATCGTATGGACCATATCCAATAAATTCCAATTGCTTCGTTCGGATACATCATTTTGTTGTGATGTACCTGGATTACTTAATTGATTAACTATCCCCTATGAAGTGAGATATTCCGCAAATTCATCCGATAAATACTCCCCTCCATGATCTAATCGTAAGGACTTGATGCGTTTATCTAGCAGTCTTTTGACCTCGTCTTGGAATTCTTTGAATTTATCAAAGGCCTTCGATTTTCTACGCATCAAGTAGGCATAACAATATCTAGAGTAATCATCGGTGAATGTTATGAAATACACAAATCCATACCTTGCTTGTATATTTATGGATCCACACATATCAGTATGTATCAACTCTAACAGATCTGTGGCTTTAGTACCTTCATTGCTAAAGGGTTTCTTGGTCATCTTGCCCTGAAGGCATGACTCACAGGTAGGGAATGGTTCGACCCTCAAACTCTCTAAAGGCCAATCCCTTACCAATCTACTAATTCGGTCCAAGTTAATGTAACCTAATCTTAGATGTCATAGATATATTGAGTTCACTGGAGCTGCTTTACATTTCAAATTAATATTCGAAACAATATTCATTCTAATAGGACAATCTAGGAAATACAATCCACTTTGTAAATATCTAGATGCCACAAAGGAATTATTAAAACGAATAACTAATTTAGAATTAAAAGAAAAGTTATATCCGTCCAAAACAAGTTTTGAAACTGAAATAATCTTCTTCTTAAAAGAGGGTATATAGTAACAATCCTTTAAAATTAAATTAACTAAACTACAACTTAAAGTAAAAGTCCTAACTGCCATCGCTGTCACGCCCCCATCCCAATAAAGGATATTTTTCAAGAAAAAGGGGGTGACTGGGATGACAGGTGTCATCCCAATACCACCAGGATTACAGACACAGTATCCCAAGCCATAGTCTATCCAATTATCAAGGCATGATAATGATGGGGAAAGTAAACCAAATAGAATAAATTGTTCCAATTGCAGAGATTGAGATTAGCGGAAGTGTAAATTATTTTAAGTCATAAAAATACAGAGCATTGGTTCTCTAATGATAACATGTAATACAGTTACAATATCCCGTATTCATCCAGGAATTTCTATTCATTTACACATGAAGTTCATACATGAATGAAGACGAATACAAAAATAAATAATTAAATCATGCCACAAGGGCATCATCCTTGGGTGTACATCGACATCCAAGTCCAAGCCACCGGCTCCACTTGATTCGCATCCGTAGGTGCTCATCAAAAGATTACCTGCCTATCAACTAAATAAAGGTTGGGCAATGGGGTTAGCTTAACAAGCTAGTGAGAGAGCAAAGGAGAATGCACAAACACGCAAACATGCAATTCGAACAGTTCATGATGCATGCAAATGTTAGATTCATTTTTCCACCTAGCACACAATTCTAAGTCAAATGTATGCTACTGTGATAACTCGGGAGACACTGCGGGTCACTTAACTTATCGCCACAATGAAACCTCAGTTATCACGAGGGATCCTACACTGGTAGAAGCCATCAGACCACCTAGTGGCAGACCCCGATAGCCATCAGTACCCCTGACTTGGCCTCTCTCCCCTACAAGCAACAGGTGCTCAGACTATCCAACACATAAACCCTTGTTGGTAAGGGTCGTAACATAAGGGAACACAAATCTTAGCCATAGATATACTACATGCAAGTCTTATCATCCCGAGATGTATTCCGGGTGCATCAACGTCCCATTCCATCTAGTACCCGGGTACCAGCATGGCACGGCGCATACAGATCAGGATAACAGTTAATAGGTTTTATAATTAATTATGGGGTTCCAGTACCGGTACACCTGGCACCGTGACCTGATACCAAAATGGAAATATTATCGCATCACATTAGTAACCGTTCACAATCAAGATCAATAATGGAATGCAGAAGATGCTTATACTCATATAATAGCATAATAATGATTGCTTAATAGATATTCAAGCCCAAATAAATCACCCAAATCCCACTCACCTAACTTGGGTATCACCTAGTGTGGTTGACATGAATCTCACCGGTGCACCTTCTATCCATCGACTTGGGTAGCCTAAGAATGTAAGAGCAAACGTCAAAAGATGTATAGAGGGGTCCTACATCATGCCCCAAGGTTAAAGTTGAGTTTTAACCAAGACAGCATGGATGGATCCACGAACGAAACTAGTCTAGTGAGTCCATTCGTGACTCTATTGCTGCTGTCAGGGCCCAAACCCCAAGGAAAATTACGGGGCTTTGACCCATACTTTCAAGGCTTCGAGGGGATAGGTATAATGGAAATTTAAAGTTCAAGGTCACAGGTGTTGACCATTGCCTTCTTGGCATTACCCGTTGGTAAAAGTCTAATTTAACCTGGGGTACTAGGATGTATTTTGGATGTGGGTGTAACATTCCCCAAACCTTATAAAAAATTTCGTCCTCGAAATTTGACACGTCTAAAGGTCCTAATGGGTGAGGATTATTAAATAACAATACCTCTAGTCACCCACTACACGGACTAAGTCAGGGGTCCGATCATGGTGGGACAGTGCCTACATGGCACAGCAAGTCAGGACTTACAATTCCTCTTCCTTATAGAGTCGCATTACCACAAGGGGTGCGGTTCACAGTAACCCAGGGCCCAATTGGGTTAAGAGTCGATGATTAAAATATATCAAGAAAATAGGGCCTCAAATACTAAGTTAAGCCACAAGGAACAGAAGGTCCCTTGATCTTCCCGGTCAGGTCAGTATTACACGTTAGTCATCTTTAAGTTACAAGATTTAACCTTATCTAGTCCCTAACATAGGGTTCATTTTCTGAATGCTTTCACTTCGGACCCTTTCATTACCTAAACCAACTTTAGAATGATTTGAAATATTGATGGAATCTCCTATTGTTCACTCCCAGTATGGAGGGAATGCATTTGGTGACCCATTACCCCATTCATATCTGTTGTTGGAGAAGGTCTTGTTACATCCTTTAGTTTCAGCCTTCACAACCTCATAATTTACAACTCGGTCAACCCATCAGAGAGAAAGTCCACAATGCTCCTCTTTCGAAAACCAAACAATCCTTTACTAGTTTTGGTCTAAGCCATTTCTTTTAAGCAGGTCCCAACAATTAATCTACCTGTGATCTATCTGGTCACTGTCAAATTCATTGACCACTAACTCACAATTAACTTGATGAAGGTCGGGGCTCAAACTAGCTAATATAGTAAGGTCGAGACAAGGTCACATTTGTAGTGTAGGAGAACTATTCTAGTCACACACTTTAAGATTTAAGGGAGGTACTTATTTTGTTTTAAATTCACACATATACATAAGTACAAGGTAGACCTAATAATTACATTCACATCCATAGGTACCTGCCACCAAGGTTAAGTCACATGGGTAGGCAAACCTTAAGTATGACCTACTAGATCAATGGAAATTCTAAATGTTGTTTGGAACTCCATCTATGGATCTAATTTAAAAAAAATTTGGATGGACCAAGTAAAATTTCAACTAGGGTTGTATTAGCCTATAAGGTGTCATGAATGACCTTCATTTGTATGAGACCTCCATTAGTTGTCTAGACCAAGTTATCTAAAATAACAAGCTTGACATTAGGTCGTTATACTTCTTGCTCTATCTAGCCAAAATTTGTATTTGATACTCTCATTAAGGTTTCCATATCGCATAGGTCTAGGCTTCTTGACTAATTTTGGTTTATCTGATCATGAAGGTGAAGGATTTTCACCCTCAAGGGTACTCATTTTCTCTCACATGAGAGGGGGCCACAGCATATACAAATGTTTGTTACCAATTTCCGTTGGCTGGTTTGGCAGGCATAGGCCTTAACATTTAGACCCCATAGCTTACAATTTGATTAAACAATATCTATGAATAGGCCAAACAATATGGGTGTAAAACTAGGGTATAGGTACATAATCATCACAAATAGGTGTGTCCACAAGGTGTCAAAATTTTGGGCTCAAATTCCTAAAAGAAAATAGATGGACTCACGGACGGAATCATTGTTGTGAATCCGTTCGTGGCTCCATCGCAAAACAGGCAAGACGGATTAATGGACAGATTATGTAACATGAATCCATTCATTCGACTGTTCGCAAAAAGCTATGCTTGGTAAAAATATCGAAACAAACCGAACTACAGACGGACTCATGATGGTGGATCTGTTCGATGTTCTGTGCAGTTCTTGGAACGAAAAATTTTCAATTTTGTGCTGGGCGGATTCACGGACGGAATCACGATGGCTGATCTGTTTGTGTGTCCATTCGCAAAATTTTATAAAAGCACAGCCATGAGTTGTTTAAACTCATTTTGGCTCCAAAAAGAAATAACAAAACCGCAGTGTGAAGGTTCTCCAAGAAGCCTCCTTTTGCGCTTCCCTCATCCCTCTCTCAGTGATTTTTGGTGAACCAAGACCTCAAGGTCGATCTCCTCTAATCCCAGGTAAGGTTCTCTCCCTGTTTCTCCCTTCCCTTCCTTTTCCTTTCTCCATTTCTAGGGTTTCGATTATGCCTTCTCCATTTTCTTCCTCTTTCCCATCGATTAGGGATATCTATTTCAAGTTTGTGTTTATATGTTGCCTTAAATCACATTCTCATAGTCATGTAAACACCGGAATCATACCGAAATCAATTAAGGCTAGGGTTTCTAGTTGAATCAAGCCCTAACCGTTTGATGCTACTGACTTTGTTAATTATTGTGTGCATAGTTGTTTTGATTGGTTTTAAAATTCCTTTCAAGGAACTCTAGAAACTATTTGTCAAGTTTACCATGCTTAGTTGAACTATTTTAATTGTCTCTAGGTAATGGTTGGGATAGAGTTCTCAATTTCTCATTATTTTGGGAAAAACATCAAGGCATGACTAAATCCATTGTATGCCCTAAAACTTTATGAAAAGTAATTTCATTGACATACCCTCAAACATGTTTATTTGTTTGTATGGTTGTGAGTATAGAATTTGAAATTCATCCCCTCCCCTTTTATTCTATCACACTAAATCTTTGTCTATTGTTGGGGTTCTCATTTGATTCAATTACTTATTTGGTATTTGGTTGGGCATGTAGGGTAGTCAAGAGCATAGGTTGTCCCTATTGATCTCATCCCTTCATTGCGCTAGGGATTTCATATGGATTTTATATATATATCTCTTATCTCTTTCCCCAAGTTAACCATATTTCCAATGGTAATCAGGTCTTGTCTAATTGTTGTGTAATCTTTCTCATCCAAGAATTTCCCATATGACACGTGTATTTGCATCTATAATTGCACTTGCCAAACATATTTTATCTATTCCAGTTTGGCTCAGTTATTGTTGTCTTTTGGGTTGTCTCTTGTGTGTGCAGAAAATACCTATGGCCCCACGTAAGCGAAGTGATTTAGCCATCATGCCAGGTCCCCCTCTCGCCTTCAATGTGGGGAGATTTATATCAATGGAGACCGAGGGAATTTATAGAGAACATCTCCATGACAGAAAGATTTTGGTGGAGAGGGATACTGTTGAGGAGGAGTTGATCACCTTTAAGGTGGGCATCAGATTTGGCAGGCTGAAGTAGAGCAGCATGCTAACTCATCCAGACTTCTATTACCTCACATTAGCCAGGGAGTTCTACTCCAATTTGGTGTTAGTCAAGGAGGATGCTGAAGATGTTAGGTTAACCTCTTTTGTGAAGGGGGTAACCATTGCTTCCAATAAGGTGGAGCTAGGGGTTCTCTTGAGCATTTCAGCAGAGGGAGATAAAGTGTATTATCCTCTAGGCAGCGACCCTAACAGATGCCTGCCCTCTGCAGACCGCCAAAAGTTGTACAAGATCCTTACCAATGACAAGACAAATGAGAATGATGATCCTTCTAGGTTTGCCCCCTCTCAGTGAGTTCTCACCTTCATCGCCAAGACCAACTTGGCTCCCTCCAAAGGACACAACACTCAGCCTCCTCTGATGGTAGCAGCATTGGCATACTCCCTCTATACTGGCCAGCAGATATGTCTTCCTTATGTGGTTATCCAGCACATGGCTCATGCGGTGGCAAACCCTCACTGCAAGAACACATTGCTATATGGTAGGCTGCTCACCCGTATTTTCCTCCATTTTGGGATTGACCTCGACCACGAACCCAAGGGAACTAGCTCAGAAGGGCCCTTCGGGTTTGTACTTTACAAAGGATGGGGTTGTACTATGACTATTACAGCTTCGAGGAGCAGGTCAGATATGGGAGGGTGGAGGGCCTCGAGAGATTGATGATGAGGATGATGATATAAAGTTTATGGGATCCAGACCACATGCTGCGGGGACTTCCAGTGCTAGGGAGGGAGGTGGAGGTGATATTCTTCTGGCTATCCGAAAGATGAATCTGAGGATGATGGAGGGGTTCGAAGAAGTAAAGAGGCAGTTCTCTTCGCACAGTCGGCGTCTCGAGAGGATGGAGAAGGAATTGAACGACATCAACACCTTCCTCTATTATGGTGGCAGCGAGAGGATTGACGACCGTGACGGCATGGAGGACTAGCCTACTTCTCTTTTTTTTTTGATCAATTTGGTTTGAAAAAGTTTAGTGGTGATGGAAATATGTATTTTGAGCTGGGAAGGATACAATTACCTCCAAGGGAGGAATCTAAACATTGGAACAGTTGGAGTGACTAATTGCATATATATATATATATATAGGCCTTATTTCCTTTAAATCCTAAGCTTTGCTTGGGTTATCACTGATTATTGTGGATTGTTATATGCGATATGTGATTGACCATCTATTACTCACTTAGGACCTAACAAAACAGTATCACAGGTATCACTTAAACAACATATGTTTCAAGTCCTATATTCCATTTATGCCTATTATCTTCTAAAATTTTCCGTTGCACCGCAACCAGTCTTCTCCTATGTCTGTACACACTTGTTTATGATCTTGAGCCTTTTAATTTAGAACCTAATTGTTGGGAGTAAATCAAATGGTCATGCCAGACTACGGTCGGTGCAAAGCATCATGCTCCGATACAATTCTGTCACGCCCCCATCCCAATAAAGGATATTTTTCAAGAAAAAGGGGGTGACTGGGACGATAGGTGTCATCCCAATACCACTAGGATCACAGACACAGTGTCCGGATCCATAGTCTATCCAATTATCAGGCATGATAATGACGGGGAACGTAAACAAAATGAAATAAATCGTTTCAATTGCAGAGATTGAGATTAGAGGAAGCGTAAATCATTTTAAATCATATAAATACAAAGCATCGGTTCTCTAATGATAACATTTAATACAATTATAATATCCCGTAATAATCTAGAAATTTCTGTACATTTACACATGAAGTTCATACATGAATGAAGATGAATACAGAAATTAATAATTAAATCACGCCACAAGGGCATCATCCTTGGGTGTATATCGACATCCAGGTCCAAGCCACCAGCTCCACTTGATTCGCATCCATAGGTGCTCATCAAGAGATTACCTACATATCAACTAAAAAGAGGTTGCGCAATGGGGTTAGCTTCACAAGCTAGTGAGAAAGCAAAGGGGAATGCACATACACACAAACACATAATTTTGAACAATTCATGATGCATGCAAATGTTAGATTCATTTTTCCACCTAGTACATAATTCTAAGTCAAGTGTACGCTACTGTGATAACTCGGGAGACACTGTGAGTCACTTAACTTATCGCCACAATGAAACCTTAGTTATCACAAGGGAGTCTACGCCGGTAGAAGCCATTAGACCGCCCAGTGGTAGACCCTGATGGCCATCAGTACCCTTGACCTGGCCTCTCTCCCCCACAAGCAACAGGGGCTCAGACTATCTAACACATAAACCCTTGTTGGTAAGAGCCGTAGCATAAGGGAATAAGAATCCTAGCCACAGATATACTACATGCAAAACCTATCGTCCTGAGAGGTATTCGGGGTGCATCAACGTCCCATTCCATCTAGTACCTGGGTACCAGCACAGCACGGCGCATACAGATCAGGATGATAGTTAATAGGTTTCATAATTAATTCTGGGGTTCCAACACCGGTACACCCGACACCGTGACCCGATACCAAAATGGGAACATTATTGCATTACATTAGTCACCGTTCACAATCAAGATCAATAATGCAATGCAAAAGATGCTTATACTCATATAATAGCATGATAATGATTGCTTAATAGATATTCAAGCCCAAACAAATCATCCAAAACCCACTCACCTAACTCAAGTATCACTCGGCGTGGTTGACATGAATCTTACTAGTGCACCTTCTATCCATCGAGTTAGGTAGCCTTAAAATGCAAGAGAAAACGTTAAAAGATGTATAGAGGGGTCCTACATCATGCCCCTAAGGTTAAAGTTGAGTTTTAACTAAGACAGCACAAACGAAACTTCCACCTGAATCTATTCCTGCATCCGTCCATACCATGAGACACCTGAGAGGGAACAGAACCACGGATGGAGGCAATAGAGTAAATCCATCCCTGTATTCGTTCGGTCCCTGAGACATTCCCGAGAGGGAACAGAACCACGAACGGAGACAACAGAGTAAATCCATCCCTGCATCCATTCGGTCCCTAAGACATTCCCGAGAGGGAACGGAACCACGGACGGAGGCAATAAAATAAATCCATCCTTGCATCCGTTCAGTTCAACTACCAGAATACACTGGACGGACTTACGGACGGAACCACAACGGTGACTCTGTTCATGCGTCCATCAGAGTTCTTTCCAAGATTTCTTAAGGTTTTCTCCTCCATCTTGGAACCTGGAGTTCACATGGCCCTCAAGGTCATGGAGGGGTGTCTTGGGCCTTCCTAGGGTTACTAGAACCTAGGCCTACCTTATGGATCCAAGATCACATAAGGATCTAATCCTATTTTGGTCCAACTTAGGGTTTAGGATTTGAAAACCAGAGGATTAGCAACTAAAGCTATAAGGTAACTGATAGAAGACTTCAATGAAGCTTGGTCTTCACTATTACAGTCTCATTTAAGGGCTAAGCCTCACCTTGAGTTCCAAAAGGAACCCTAGGTTAGCTCAAACTCAAGAAACCCACTCAACTCAAGAATGTAAATGGAGTATAGAGGGAGGTACTAAGAGATTAGACATACCTTGGTGAGTAGAGCTCCAATCCCAGCCCTAGCCAGCCTTGAAGATCCACCTCCTCCTTTATCCTTCTTCCCTTTTTGTTCTTTTCTTCAATCCTTGTCCGAACAGCAAGAGGAGGGAAGGTAGGACAGCCAAACCCCTTTGGCATGCCTTCCATCTTCTTCCTTTCCCCTCCTATTCCTCTTCTCCTCCACGGTTTTGGCTTGGGAGGGGGAGAGATGGGAGAATATGGGGCTAAGCCCTATCTTTTAAAGACTAAAAGAGGCCTTAGGTCTTGTTTGCCTAGGTGCCCCTAAGACTAAGGATGGTCCTTTAGGTTTAAATGGGCCTTAAGGCCTATTTGGCTAGGGTCACAAACCCTGATTAGTCTATTTAGTTAGAACACATTTGGGTTAGCCTATGGTCCTAAAAGGCATATTAGTTTTAGGGCTTAATTGGTTCAAGCTAAAATAGAAGAACCCATTATTTATTTAAGTTAGGTCTTGTGGGCCCACTTTCACGGCCCAACTAACCAAAAGAAGATAAGGGTGGGAGTCCATCCTATCCGAGGATCTAGTTATGGTGTCCGGGGCACAGGGATGTGGGTCCCACATAAAAACACTTCAAAAGGGCAAGAAATAGTATGGATGGATCCACGAACGAAACCAATCTAGTGAGTCCATTCGTGACTCTGTTGCTGCTGTCAAGGCCCAAACCCCAAGGAAAGTTGTGGGGCTTTGACCCGTACTTTTAGGGCTTTGAGGGGATACGTATAATGGAAATTTAAAGTTCAAGGTCACAGGTGTTGATCATTGCCTTCGTGGTATTACCCGTTGGTAAAAGTCTAATTTGACCCGGGGTATTAGGATGTATTTTAGGTGCGGGTGTAACAATTGCAGTGGCTTCAACTCTAGCGCCCACTCGAAAATGCACCTAATTTCTTTCCAATTTCATTGTCTCTTGAACCCCTGCAATATATTGTAAATATGAACAGTGGAACCACTATCCACCAACCAAGAATTGGTCGGTTCAAAGGACAAATTAGACTCATAAAGAATGTTTACATCACATTTACCTTCTTTTAGTAGCCTCTGAATCATCTGGCTTCTTGTCTTTCACAGTGGCCAAGAATGCACGATAGTTTCTTTTCCAATGACCCTCCTTCTTGTAATAGAAGCACTTGCTTTTATTCTTCTTATTGCCATACTTTTCACCCTTGGGTTTCAGGTTTTTACCCTTACTTTCCTTTTTCTTCTTCTTCCCATTTGAAGAAGGTTTCACATCAGTTGAATTGACCTCAGCCTTATCCTTTTTCAAGGTAGTTTACACTTCTGTCAGTACATTAGCAAGCTTGGTAAGCTCCAACTCCTTATCTGACATCTTGTAAAACATCTTAAAGGGTGCATAGGCAGAAGTAAGTGATGATAGAATCAAATCAGTCTTGTACCGCAAATCAAACTTGGTCTCCATGGATTCTAGTTTTTCAAATAGATTAATCATTTTCATGACATGGTCCATAATTGGAGTTCTTTGGGACATCTTGGAGTTATGGATCTGATTTACTACATCGTATTGTGCATGTGTTAGCTGCCTATTGAACAATTCAGCAAGCTTATCCATTTTACCCCTGAAATACGTATATCCTTGACTGAGTGCAATACTGATTTTTCTAATGATCCTTGGATGTAAAGTGATGTCTTGGAGTCCCTCTTAAGGAAATCCTACATCTCCTCATATGCCTAAAAATCATCCGAGTGGGGTTCAAGAGGAACTGGTTTATCAAGAACCATGAAAAGACCTTCTACAGTCAGGAGCAATTTAATGCTCTGGTACCAATCAACATAGTTTGTACCATTTAGTTTGTATTCATTAATGAGCATTAACAGGTTAGAATTAATGGTAGCCATTGAATTAGAAACTACACATGTACAAGTAAAGACACACGCATATTAATAACCATCGATAAAAATTTGAGTATACACATTAATGGTCTCTCATAATTTAGGTCTCCCTCATGACTCAAAAAATGAATTGGATACCTACAACCCTTGCTTGCATAACTTACCCTATCAGGAGTCATTATATACACTGTGATAGTATGGACTAGTCTGTCCGCCTCATGGGCTTCCAATATTTTTAGCCACTTGGGTGTCATGTCCAGATCCTATCGGCTGACATACACCCAAGTTATGTATACACCTATTGCATTAGTTAGAATCATGGAATCATGAAAGATGGCCCACTATCGCAGTGCCCTCTCACTATCTATATTCTAACGTATCTAGATAGAGATAAATATAGATGATTGTGTGATAATGAGCCTGGCAATGTCATGTCGACGTATGCGGGGTCATATCATACAACCTCTACACTTACCTTCAATAGGAGGCCATGGATATGTCTACTAACCTAGACTAATCCATATCATACATGTATTGTAATCAAAGAGAGATAATGAAACACTCTCACATCACATCATGGATGACATCAAATAACATAATTAATCAACATTAATTATAAGTGATTATGGGATGATAGCATTTTTATCAGAAGTAATTAAAAATCCCTCCCAATAAAAAATTAAATCTAATAATCTACATGGGTGCATCAATGCCAAGAATGTAGCATGCTTCAACTCAATCATCTCCTTCGTCCGATCTTCCTTCAAAGTTGGCGACCATCATCTCCATAAACTATGAACACATGCGGATCATCATCAACATGCACTGGGAAATCACATTTCCTCTAAAAAATTACATTTGAAACCCAGGAAAAATCTATACATTTTTCTTTCAAATATAAAGAAACCCCGCATGGAGAAATCGACCCATCATTTTGGGCTGCCCATGGGGTGGTGTACATTTGTTTATAAAAAAGATAGGGGGAGAAAGAGAGAGAGAGAGAGAGAGAAGCATCACATCCACCCATTAACGTCATGAAATTAATTCATGCAAAAAATAACCATCCACATTATTAGATACTCAATCCCATAATCACATAGCCAATGCAAATCATGTATGGGCATAACCATGCAAGTAAAGAAACACATATGGATTTCATCAACTATTGAAACACCACATCACATGTGATAACATGTACCCAAGCCCATAAAAATTAAAATCCAATTTTAATTCCAAGTGGGAGGAGAGAAGTATCTCTTCACCCATCTTCTTCCTCCAACCCCAAAACTAATGTTTAAAAACAAAATTATGTTTTGTAAAATTTTTTTTTTAAATACTATAGGGAAAAATACTGTAGGAAAAAAAAGTTCTGTCGACAGCACATTGGCATAGGCCGCGGTCATGGGTTATAGGCAAGGTCCAGGGGAGAAGCGTGTAGGGGTGTTTGGTAGCATGCGCTCCATCCCCACATCCAAAAATTAATAAAAATCTCCTTCCCTAATTAGGTATAATTTTTCAATAATTGAAAATAAACATGGTTTATCAAGATTATAACCAACTTATATGGGCAAGTTGCTAACAAATTTAATAACCTTGTAACTACCCATGTGCACATAGGAAGGTTGTTACAATAACCAAATAACCATCCATGTGAATCCTTAACAAATCCAATAAAAACTTAACAACTTGCATCCATACATAATAAATGTATCTAAATTTAACTATGTGATATCCATGGGTGAGAAAACTGGCTTTGATACCACACTGCTAGTCAAATAGTAGTCCATGGGATCGTTGTACTCATGTATCAAGCTGGGTTCACACATATTGAAAAGTTTGGGTTGCCCTAGGGCACCATAAATAATTTTTAGGGATGCCCATAGTCGCCCATGGGTGTCCTATTGTGACCCTATTTGGGTTTGGTATGAAAAATCAATACTCAATCCTTCTCTTTCATGTCTTATAAAATTATGGGATCCATAACAAAGAGAAAACTCATCTCTTTTCCATCCCATGGAAAGAAGGATCTATCTCATACTTGAATGCGCAGTGGAAAGAGATCAATTCAGGTTTCTTTTCCAATTAAAAAAAACTTGCTAACCTGATGAGCCTCAAGTGTTGCTCCTCTAATAGACAGTGGTTCTTCCTCCAACGAGCACACTAGGTAAACAGATCTGAACCTCTAATGGTGTAGCCAAGGTTCTCCAAGTCGAAACCAGATCTTCTTCTTCAAATCTTCAAGAGCAATCCTAGGTTTCCAAAACCTAACTCTCAAAAGCTAGAGAGCAAGAAGAATGAGAGAGAGAAGAGAGAGAGAGAGAGAGAGAGAGAGAGGGGGGGGGGGGGGAACACCCAAAATCACCCAAAGTTCAAAACATGGTGCCTCCTTCCATGTTTTATAATATTTAAATAGATAGGGCTTTTAAAGCCCTGTTTGGAAAAAATCCTAGTGAGAGTATGTTTCTCTCTCTCCTCTTTGACTTGAACCTGTTTAAACCTGATGGGCTTCTAATTGGTGAAGAAGCAGAATCTAATAGGGAATAGTAAATTAATTATATATTCAATGGATAAATAATAAATTACACCATATCCAATAAATTAAATAAATAAGTAATTAATTAGGAAATTCCTTTTATAGCCTAACATAATAATCAATTATTATGTACCATCCCACCACTAATCAACATCATCATTATGGAATCTAGGGCATGTACTAAAGACATAAACGGATCGAATTCGGTCAGATAGTGACATTATTATATTCGTATCCGTTTATATTCGGACGGATTCGGATAATATCCTATCGGTTTTTGGACGGATTCGGATAGTTTTCGGATAGTGATTTTTAGAATACGGATTCTCCTAAATGGATATGAACGCGGATCAAATACGGATTTCTGACTATCCGTTTGACATCTTTACCGTTTTTATGGTGAGGGTTAAGGTTGAGACTTGAGAATTCAACAACTACCCTTTCTTCTACTATTCTAGTCTTTGATTTTCTCGCATAGATAAGTGATTCCATGTATCACATTGTATAAAACAATATATATAAACCAATAGAAAATATAGAAAAAGAATCATATTATCTTAACATATAAAATTATAAAAATAAGATAATAAAGTCAAATAAGGTAACTTAAAAGGATAGACGGACACAAAGATATATTTCAGATATTTTATTACCATCGGATTGCTAAACGAAGCAGATAATAATCGGTCGGATAGGGGGATTATCATATTCGTATCCGATTAGTTTCAGATGGATTCGAATTCTCCTAAACGGATACGAACATAGATCGAATACGGACTTTCGAATATTCGTTTACATCTCTAGCATGTACACATGTACTGCCAAACCCCATTCCATAGAACATGTCCATATGAGAGCGTCTGTGTACGTGATCGAATCCCAAAAAACACGATAAAATATTTTCAAAAAAAACTATATAATTTGTCATTTTATGTAAAATAGGTTTTGCAAAAACCATTTCTCAAATGGCACTGGATCCAGATTCTGATCCGACCATGCATAAACAATCTCTATCTTGATGTTCTCCAATTGGGCAGTGGTGACCATGTTGAGTAACTCTCTCACTCATGAAATGTTCCCGCATTCCCAGAACACCGGCTTTGACTCTCTTGAATCTTAGTGATTGCTGATCCAAAGAATGCGGTGACATTTTGCAGTGACAAGGTCCTCTCAGGTACTGGGTCTCGGTAACACATGTCTATCCCACCCTATATTTGGTAGTAATACATGAGGGAATCAACAAAGTAGATTGTTTGCCAATGCACATCATAATGTGCACTCGCATTCGTACCCTGACATCAACATGTCTAGGCATACCCAATGCGACGACCATATGATAAGGGTGCCCAGCCTAAACCCTAGTAGTGACTATCATTTTAATTAAAACTTATGGACACATAATGCTTAAAAAGTTTATATCACATGTGATAATATTAAACCAAAATGTATAAAAGTTTCAATACAAAGTAAACCGGTCCAAACCAGACCAAACCGCACCAAATTTGATGGACACATAAATCCAACAGGATGAGGGTCTACGCTACACCTCTTTTACCCCATCCGACGGTTGTGTACATGATCACACACCATTTACTAGCATGCACAAAAACCTTTTCCCTTTATCTATATAAATATTACCTCAGCTTAGGGCCTACGCTGACTTGAGGTTAAGCTAACATATCTCAACCCAAGCACATTCTGTTGGGTTTTAAAACGAGTGGAGGATTTGATCTTGTTTTTATCATTTTTATATTATTTATAAAAATAAAAAATATAATTTTATCCTTAATATTTTAAAAAATAAATATGATACTTAGTATATAAATAATATTTGTGTAAGAGATTGTTATCCGATCGTGCAGTGCCTGCATCTACACGGGGGCTAATAAGAATACGTGCAAGAGCATTTACTAAATGAGATTTTTTAGTTCACTGGGGGTTAAGCAGTAATTTCGCATGGTCTTGTGTCTGGGCGTAGGAACCCAAGGACTTATCATAAGACTGGCCCAACCCAACCTCAACCTAGAAATCAAATCCCTAGCCTAACCCTATGGGTTGAATAGCCTAGTGTGAGGACCATGCCATGGTGCAAGGACACCATCACACTTCTACTTCTGAGCCATGTTTCTATTCCAGAAATAACTTCTTTTATTTTTGTTAATGGGCTATTTTTTTTTAAAAGAAAGGAGTTTTAGTAACACATGGTAAATTCTATTTGTGGGTCAGAAAAGAAATAGAAATGCACTTGTTATGAGCAATAATTTCTATTTTTGGAACTTATATAGATTTTCAAAAATGCCATTTAATACCCAAAAATTTGGAGGTGGTGCTAGTAGCGGTGGCAGTGGAGGAGGAGGTGGTGACAGTGGCAGTGTTGGTGGTAGTGGAGGAAGAGGAGGTGGTGGTGGCGGTAGCGGTGGAGGTGGAGGTGGAGGTGAAGGTGGTGGTGGTGGCATTGGATATGGTGGTGATGGAGGTGGCAAAGGTGGTGCTGGTGGAGGAGGAGGTGGTGGTGGTGGTGGTTGGAGTTACTTTGGAGGTGGTGTTTTATTTTTAAAATAAAATTACTATTTTGCCCATCAAATTAACCATGTGCTCATATATTATTTTATGAGAATAGAGAAGTTCCAAAGTGATTTATAAGACCCTTTTACCAAATGTTGAAGGAGGAACAGAAAATTTTATGAAGAGTCAAAAGGGAAGGAAAAAAATCGAAAAAAGCCCACAGAAAGCCCAGAAAAAGCCCAAATTTAAGGGGTTGGGGGCACTTAAAAACCACGACGCCGCATAGAGGGCGAACCACAGCCTTGCGTCAGCCGGATGACCTCATCAGTGGCGCAGCAAAAATTTTGTCCACGGTGCCGCAGTAGGTCTAGGCGGCACCTTGAATGACCAAATTACCCCTAGAAATAGGGGTGACCCCCACCCTCATTTTGCAAGTTAGAAAGACCCTTGGACGGGTTTCACCCCCATTTTTCTCACACTTTTGCTACTTTTGAGCCTTTCCACATCCCTTTTAGTTTCCCTTTTGCTAGCTTTGATCATCCTTCCCCATGGGGTAGATCCTTCAATTACCCTACCTAAAGGTTGTTCTAGTTCGAAGTCTTGCTTTCCCTCAATACTTGATCTACATTTAGCCCATATACAGCCATTGCTTTCTCCAATTACAAGTAGCGAAATCTCATATACAGTTATTACTCTGCCCGAAGTCTGAGTAACAAAATCCCTTTATAATAGCCATTACTCTGTCCAACAAGAGAGAGGCAAGTCAATTGTCCGTCTCCACCTGAGCCATGGGACATCGTATATTTCATATTTGGTACATTTATTTTTATTTCTTTTGTTTTTGGATAGGTATTTATCTCTTTCTTTCTTATTAATTCTGGCACAATATAGACCATTAAAGTAGTTCACTTTAGTGTACTTTAATGTCATTGTGTTTATTTTAATGATTTTTACCTCTGGTTGATTTTTTCCTATTATTTGAGTGATGCATATATTATTTTATTTGATAGTGGCAGTTTCATAATTTTAAGCATAATACAACAACAACAACAACAACAAACTCAACCTTATACTAACTTAATGGGGTTGGTTACATGGATCCAAACAAAACAAAGTAGGGAAAAAAATGAGATGAGAAAAGGACAAAAGGAAAATGACAAATGCATGATGGAAAATAAAAGAAAAATGAAGGATGAAAGATGAAAGTAAGAGGAGAGAGGCACAACCCAGCAAGTTCGGAGAATCTTAGCTAAATGGGATCTGCTACATGGATCCTTGCCCTCCAAAAAGGCTCTATCTAAGGTCATACTAGGTACAAGACCTAGACTATGTATATCCTTCCTCACAACTTCTCCTATGGTCATTTTAGGCTTGCTCCTAGCTCTTTTAGCTCCTTCAATCTAGATCATATCACTCCTCCTTACTGGGGCATCCCTAGGTCTCCATTAAGTATGACCATACCACCTCAAACGAATCTCTTAGAGCTTGTCATTGATCGGGAAAACTCCCAAGTCAGCTCTAATACGATCATTCCTTACTTTATCCTTCCTAGTTTTTTCGTACATCCATCTTAACATGGTCATCTTTGCTACACATAGGTTCTCAATATGACACTTCTTAATTGCCCAACTTTTTGCCCCATACATCATAGCTGCTTGTAGAACAGTCCTATTGAACTTTCCTTTAAGCTTTAAAGGAATACGTTGGTCACACAGGACTCCGAACGCACCTCTCCACTTCATCAATCCCACTTTAATTCTCTGTGAAACATCGTCCTCTATGTCACCTTTTTTATTTATGTGATCCAAATATAAAAAAAAGTCACTTTGCGGTATTTTTCTTTCCTCAATTCATATCATATCAGTATCCATCATAGTATGGTTAAAATTACACATTATATACTTCTTCTTCATTCTACTAATCTTAAAGCCTCTTGTTTCCAAGGTTGATCTCCAAAGTTCTAACTTAGCATTAATCCCTGCTTTTGTTTGATCCACCAAAATGATATCATCGGTGAAGAGCATACACCATGGGACCTCATCTTGAATACTCCTAGTTTGGTCATTTATGATAACAGCAAATAGATAAGAGCTTAAGGCTAATCCCTGATGTAACCCAATCGTAATTAGGAATTCCTTGTCTGGTTCTCCCATAGATCTCACACTAGTCACTACGCTCTCATACATATCTTTAATAACATCCATACATTTACTTGACACCCCTCTCTTCACCATAAAATGCTGGATTAAATCTCTAGGGACTCGGTCATATGCTTTTTCCAGGTTAATTAAAACCATATGGAGATCCTTCTTGCTATCTCTATACCTTTCCATCAGTCTCCTCAGTAAGTAGATAGCTTTTGTTGTGGATCTACCAGGCATAAAGCCAAATTGGTTCACCAAGATATAACTCTCTCTTCTCAAGCGGACTCTAATAACTTTCTCCCAAAGTTTCATAGTATGACTCATAAGCTTTATGCTTCTATAGTTATTGCAGCTTTGGGTATCATTTTTATTTTTATATATCGAGACTACGATGCTTCTCCTCCATTCATATGGCATCTTGCTTGTGTTCATAATCCTATTAAACAAATTGGTTAACCAATAAACCCCACAACCTCCTAGGATTTTCCACACTTATAATGGAATCTCATATGGGCCTGGTGCCTTGCCTACTTTCATCTTTCTTAAGGCTTCTTTAACTTCCACCACACTAACCTTTCTTACATATCTATGGTGTGTAGTGTCATGATGTGTAATATAATCGTCCAGGTTATTTCTACTCAATCCATCACCATTTAGTAGGTTGCAAAAATATTCATCCCATCTCTCATAGTGTCCTCATTCATTACCAACACTCTTGCATCATCCCCTTGATACACCTCACTTGATCAAAATCTCTACTCTTCCTCTCTCTCATCTTAGCTATCTTATAAATAGATTTTTCCCCTTCTTTTTAGGTTGATATAAAGATCCTCAAATTTCTTCACCCTAGCCATCCCCACAATCTTCCTAGCTTCATTTCTTGCAACTTATACTTCTTTTTATCCTCTGCTTCTAATCCGTTGCCATGTCTTAAAACAATCTTTCTTGGTCTTAATGGCTACTTGGACCTCATCGTTCCATCACCAAGTCTCACTAGGGGTTTGACGACTATCCTTCCTTTCTCCTAGCACATCTTTGGCAACTCTCTTAATACAAGTCATCATCTCGTTCTACATCATATTGTTGTCTCCTTCAAAGTCTCACTTCCTTGTTTGACCACATTATTAGTAAATGTCCTTAGGGACTCCCCTTTCAATCTCGACCACCTTAACTTAGGGTACATAGGTTCCTCCTTCTATGCTTCTATGTATTGAGGCACATATCCAGGTCCACCAGTCTATGTTGGGTGGCTAGGCTCTGTCCAAGGATAAACTTACAGTTCTTACATACCATTCTGTCTGCTCTTCTTGTTAGGAGATAGTCTATTTGGCTGGTATGGTGTCCACTTTTATAGGTAACTAATTGCTCCTCTCTTTTTTGAAAGAGAGTGTTCACGATAGAAAGATCATAAGCTACCACAAAGTCTAGGATTGAGATTCCCTCCTCGTTCCTCTCCCCAACCCCAAAACCACCATGGACACCTTCATATCCTCTATGCTTCCTCCCAACATGTCTGTTCAAGTTGCCTCCAATAATAATCAATTAATCGTGGCCAAAAACGTACATTGAATCATCCATGAGTTCTGAAAATAGGTACTTACTACTTTCATCGAAACCTACTTGGGGTGCATAAGCGCAAACAATATTAACAACCTCTTTCTCCAAAACCAAGTTGATGATAATATTAACAATATTATCATCAAGTTTTGATATTATTTTTCTAGCAGAAGAGATGGAGTGTGGGTCAGCCATAAAGAGCATTGGATGAGGAAAATTTTAAGAAGAAAAAGAAGAGATAAGAGAGAGTTGCGTACAACATTTCACCCATAGACGGAAGGACAGCCAGAGAGGGTGAATCAGATTTTTGAGATGCACCTATATCGATTTTGGATCATAAAGAGAAAGTCCGATGAAACCATACCGTCTCTTATGTGAAAGTCATATGGAACAACCACGGCATCTAAGAGGCTTTATGGGAGAAAGAAGATGAGATGCAGATGAAATATCCCTATTTGTTCAGTGATCTAGGTATGTAAATTTTAAGGACAAAATTTTTGTTAAGGGGTGGGAGAACTGTAATACCCTGATTTTGGACTAAGGTAATTTGGTCTTTTTACCTAATATAGAATTTCGACAAGTTGAAGTGTAGGAGCTTGGACTTGCTGGGATGTACACATGCATGCATGGTAAGTAGTATGCCCTAGTGTAACACCCTTAATTTTGAATTATTTTTTACCTAAGTGTAGAATTATGGTTATTAAAAAAGTATATAATTTGATTTGAAAAATAATTCATAACTAGTGACCTACTTTAGTGGTTGGACAATTAGTTTATGTGCTTAAAGGTCTATGGTTCCATTCTTTAGAGTTGGAGTTAAAGATTTTTTTTTTATAATTTTATAGGGCTTAAAAGGGAGCTTCCACAATCTCTAATTGGCAGGAAACTCAATCTTGGAGAGAGAAAATCCTCATAAAATAAAATACCAACAAAAGAAGGAATTTAGCTAAAATTAAACTACCTAATCAAAATCGGATTCTTCCCACCTCCTTCCTTTCTTGTTAGGATAAAATTCCCATAATCAAATACCAAACCACATTCACCTTTATCAATATCATGAGAGAGGAAGGGAAGGAAGAATAAATAAATTAGTGGGCTGTAGAGAGGACAAGAAGAAGAAGAAAAAGGAAGGAGAAGGAGATTCAGACTATGTAAAGCCACTTGACGGCCAATTTTGACTCTTGTCGGAGCCGAATTGAGAAAATCTTATTTCATGATAAAACATTGCCTCATCTCTTATCTTTGCAACTCAACTTGAATTAGCCAAATCGAAGATCTGAGCAAAGAGATATTACTGATTTAATGAAGATAGGTCTTTTTGTCAAAAAATCTATGTTTCCCAAATCCGAGTTTAAGCAATACCTTGAAGTTGATTTCATCATTACCTTACTCATAGGACCCCATTAAAGTGATTCTGAACTAGGAAGAAGTAGAACAACACCATTGAAGTATTGATTTGAGGTCACCTATAGAAACCCTAGTCGCTTCATACAAGGTGTGTAGATCTTCAACCATTATACTTGAAATTTATTTTGAAACATTGTTTTAAATCTGGAATTTAATTTTAGATTGAGATTTACCATGCCAAAAACATATTTCATTCATGCTTTTTAATCAATTAAAATTTTCACACATGATTGATTACAAGGAATGATGATTTTCTTATGATTTAATTTATATATGTGTGTGCAAAAATTTTAATAATGTCATGTTTATAGACTAATGAATCCAACCCTTTATTTTTTATAGTATGAGGAAGGTCTATGAATGATTCTTCATGATTATAACCTAATGCAAGATGTTTATGAATGATGCATAAAAATCTGATTTTGTTTAGCGTTTATCCTTTAATTTTCATTTATGTTATTGTTGGATAAGTGATTGCAAAGATTTTGCCCAATCTTCTCTATTATTGTTCTTCACTTTATGCATTGATATGATGATGAGAGTTACAGTTTTCATACTTTATTTTCATTCTTTTCAATAGCATGTGTTAGGGTGGAATTGAAGAGTCATGACCCCTAAGTTCCGAATTTGAGTGTATAGCTTTAAATTATAAGCAAACCCTTGATTGTTATTTTGTTATTTATCTTATCAGCATTGGTGAATATGTTGGGATAAGGATAAGTTGACGGATTTTTGAGCTATGGGCTTATCTTTATTGGAACTACATGGACTATTAGAAAGAGGAAGATGATAAAAAACTATCCAGGAGGGCATTGCTGGTAAAACCTTCGGGGGCTTTGACTCTGTCTGGGGTAAGTTTGGTCACTAGTTTTTTCATTAGTTTCTTGATGTTGAGAGGGGACAGTGGTGTTGTAGTTGATCATAACTGGAGTTCATATATCGCTATCATAAGGGCCTTGACCAGTATATGGTAACTAGTTCACACTAGTCTATCAGGGAGTGATGTGTTTGTTATTTTACATTTTTTTGATGCATCTTTTGTTGATTGTTGCCATATATACTTTTCATTACGGTAGTGGTGATAAGCAAATATGGTTATGATCAATTTGTTTTGTTTTGTTTTGGATCTATATATATATATATAGATATTGTATGTCTGTACATTTTGTATTACTTGTGCATGTTTTCACACATGTATAGTTGTTGTGGATTTACTTACTAAGCTTTTCCCGAAGCTTACCCTCACCACTTTTCAGATAAATAACTGTATGAATGCGAACCTAGATGTGAGGATGTACTAGAGGAGAAGGTCCAAGAGAACAAAGCGTTTCGATTAGAAGAGAACAACTACTATTAGAAACTTTACACTTTCTTTCAATTTTAGAAGAACTTATAACTTGTCTGAATTTAATTTAATTTTGGAGATTATAACTGTCAAACCCTACCCCTGACTGACTGGAATCTTGACAGAAGGACAGGAACCCCTGACATGGAATCCAAGCACACTGTGGAGTATCACCCCAGTGATTGAAGTTGATAAAGAAACCCTGAGGATGTCCTCCTATATACCTGTCAGAAGATGGATTACTGATCCTTGCAGTTGGACAACCCACAGCATAATGTACTACCTGGACTCCAGGTATTCTCTCTCCTCTCCATAAATATGGGTCCTACCCCTAAAAATAGGTGTATAAGGCCTTGGGTGACATGTGGGTGCAAGGCCCTGACCCTAGGTCAAACCCCTGTGCAAGCCCACAGAGAAACAACCTTGTTGTAATCGTTGGGCGATGCACTGGGTGATGTAGACATCACCCAGAGACATCGTCCAAAGTGGGAAAATGTAATATTTTAATGATTTAATCTATGGGGACCACCCATATTGGACATGGGCACCCTCCATAGGTTGAGGGGAGTCTGAGGGACCACCTCATACCTTTGGATCCCTGTCACCTGAGTGCCCAGAATGGCAGAGAATCAGGTAAAAAAATGCATTTTTAAAAGAGGCTTAGGCAGCCAAACAGGCCTCAGTGGGAAGCTGTCCTATAAATAGGGGTGCCTTAGCTCATTTTAGAGCTCTTGGTACTATTGAAATCGTGGGGAGAAGGAGAAGAAAGAAAAGAGAGAAAAGAGAAGAAGAAGAAAAGAAAGAGAAGGAGAAGAAGAAGGAAGGAGAAGGAAGAGTTGTTCTCCCCTCCAAGCGCGAGCTCCAGCTGTTTCCATAGACCAGTTCAGGTATAAAAACCATGTCTCTACCTGTTGCCTTGCTGGTTTACTGCTGCTCTCTTTGGATCTCTGCTGTTTAGATAGATTTCTAGCCATTGGCAGCCCAGAACAGTTGGGGGTTGCCAAGGATCATCTCAGATCCAACATGCAAACATGATGCATGAAGGGTCTGAGCATTTTATGGTGTTTTTCATGACTGTTTTACATCTGAGACCGAAATCCAGCTGATGTCAAGTGTGTTTTTGGAGTGAGAATCTTATAAGGGGTATAGTTGGAAGTTAAGATAAGACTATTAGGAATTACA
Source organism: Telopea speciosissima (assembly GCF_018873765.1). Lineage (NCBI taxonomy): Eukaryota > Viridiplantae > Streptophyta > Magnoliopsida > Proteales > Proteaceae > Telopea > Telopea speciosissima. The sequence continues at coordinate 33,617,240 of NC_057917.1, read as the reverse complement.
AATTTTGCCACTCCAACATTGTGCACTATATGTTGGGACTATGGAGCCTTGAATCTCATTTGAGAGTTCAACATTGTAGATATTGGAAAGAGTGTTAAAGAAGGATTTTAAAGTTGGAAAAATATTTCTTATGGAGCTTTGATGAATGTCTAGATGTCACACCCCAAACCACCCCCTGGGAGGATTAGGCAGGTGACCCGAATTGCACGACAGTAATCCGCCAAATCCCACGGATGTAGAATCAGTTACTCCATTCACAGACACACACATCCATCATAGTACATAATATAAAACTCAGAGTGCTGCGGAAAGCTATATTTAGATTGAAATATTTTAAAAAGAATAGCAGTAATATAGGAAAAGAAAATATATACAGTACTTTGTTTGTTCATTCCCTCTCTCACTCCCACAGAAAGAGTAGTACCTATCTCTACCATATACAACCCTTAAACAAAAGAAATATATACAGGGCAGGATAACCCGAGCCCCAAAAAGAAAGAAAGCTGAAAAGTAAAGCGGGGAAAAACTCTGATAAAAATAAAAGGAGTCCCCAAGACAAAAAGAGTCATCATCAACACCCTTCACGGGTCATCCTCAGCCGTCACAGAAAACACTCGCACCATCGGTACGACCTCCATCCGGGTCCATACCAATACAATCATAACTACCATAGCTCACCTCCGAGTAATAAGTCTTCTCACCACAATAACATCCACCTGTAGGATCATCTAACAAAAAGACATATATAACAGAGTGTGAGCTCCACCGAACTCGTGAATGAAATATGTCTCCATGCATGCACATGCAATCACAACCATATGAGTCCTACAGGAGGTGCAGTTCATTTTATTTAATTAGCCACCTAATATCACAACTAAGGCAGGTTAGTGCTACTACAATCCCTAATACATGTATCCCTGGTGCCAGCTTTTAACCCCTTCCTGCGATACACCCATTGAGTTGTCGGAGAGGACCAGTCAGCTCCCGCATCAGTCACCAAGGTCAGCCCGACTAGCCCTCTGGGACTAACCTGTGAAGCATCCATCCTTTTTCTCATATCACATTTCTTTTCTGGCTTATAGCCCATAATTACCTTTTTGGTGCAATAACATTTCTTTCTTTTCTTTTCTTTTCTTTTTCTCTTTCATATGGTTACTCTCACAGACATCCAACACCTTCACCCCTATTGGCAAGGGTGCATAGCATGGGTGATGAAACTCTAGCCCAATGCATCTATATGGCATCATATGAGTCGAGTGGTGTCAACCGCATCCCATTTTACAGGCTACCATAGGCCTCATTTCCAAGCCGGCTACGGCATCTAGACTAACAATTCACATACAGCATGCAATGTTCATTCATAGATTCTAGTAGTCAACATATATCATTGTTTCAGATTTCAAGATTTATGAAATAAATAAACAGCACAATATTATTATGTTATAATTCATTTCAGCATATTAGTTATGTTACATTTACATACACAGTGATATTTTACTCACCTTGGTCTAGTCCTACTGGTTCAGTTGTTGGTTCAGTTCCGGCAAGGGTCTGGCTGTGCACCTCGAGCATGGGATCAATTCTTAATTTATTAAATCAAAAATGTGTTAATTAATATTCAAAGCTGTTTTGGATAACCTAGTATTGGTCTAGGCTCACTGGTCTGACTCAATGTTTAGTCTGGTGTTACTTGGAATTCTCCAGGTCTTGTACTAGGCTTTCGGGTCCATGTCCTGGTGCATCATCCAGAGATGTGGAATAGGTTCTGATTTGGTATATGGTAGTATAATTAGTTTTACATGGTCAAGATAGTCATACAAAATAGTTCCCAGATCAGCAGTTCAACTGGACCATCCCTGGCATGGTTACCAAGCCCTGTAGGGCCCACTTGGGTACCCAAGGTATGGATATCATCAAACAGATGTGAGGAGGGGTATTTTAATCATTTATCACCTCCACACACTGTATATAGCCCATTGGTGAAGGCCCACAAAGATTGGATAGCATTACAGCCCAAAATTAATCTCTGGGCGATTCATTGGGTGATTGGACCATTCGCCCAGTGCATCGCCTAGAGCCTATTTGAGACAAAAATAGGCCTAGTTTCTTGGATTTTGCTGCATGGGAAGCCATGGGGTCAATCTGGAATGCATGTGGGATGATTATGGGCCACATTTGGAGTGGAATGCAATGGTCCCAATGGTTCTTGGCTTGGTTCTCTCATTTGGAAACCAGGAGCTGTCCAGACAGCTCAGAGAACAGTAGCCTACGCTGTGTTCTAGCTCAGAGCCACGGCTTGGGCTGCATACAAGGGTAGTTTTACGTATGAATCCATGGTAGGGATCTGTTCCTACATATATCCAAGCAAGGATCAACTTGCATGTAAGGATCCATGCCCAGACTGCCTGTTCTGGGTGCAACTGGGCAGTGCAGTCTGGCACAGAGACTGATTTCAATCTTAGTAGTAAAACAACAATGGAATCATGCTTTTAATGCTCAGATGTTACATGCAACAGGTTTGCATGTGAGATCTGAGGCATCCCAAGGCAGCCCCCCAAGTGTTCTGGGCTTTACTTAGCCAGAAACACCATCTCAAAGCTGGGATCCATAGAGATATTTAGAGGGTAGCAGCTCAGAGTGCTAAGGTTCATTACCTGAGATGGATTTGCTACAAGGATAGGGGCTGGATGCAGCAGTGTAGTAATCCTCCTCCCTTTCCTCTTCTTCTCCTTCTCTCCTTCGTTTCTCTGTTTCTTTCCTCTCTTTTCTCTCCACGATTTGAATAGTAGCAGGAACTCTATTTTGGGCTGGGGCCTGCCTATTTATAGGCCTACCATGTTTAAGGCCTGTTTGGCTACCAGCCCCTTTTTCTAAAATGCATTTTTCTACTAAATTCTAAGCCATTCTGGCAGCTCAGGTGGGGTCCACATGGTACCAGGGGTAGGTAATGGTTCCTAAAATTCCCATCTACCCCTAGAGGGTGTCCATGGTCTATATGGATGGTCCCCACAAGTCTAGAGTCCAAAATACCCAATTCAGCCACTCTGGGCGATTCTCTGGGTGATTAGGCCAATCGCCCAATGCATCACCCAGAGAATACAACAATGCTGTATAAGCTCTGTGCTTCCACAGGTGCTTGGCCCAGGGCTTGGGCTTTGCACCAATAACTTACCCAAGGTTTAATACACATCTGTTCAGGTGTGGGCCCCACATGTATGGATAGGAGAGAAAAGACCTTGGGTTCATGCAGTACATCATGCTGTGGGCAGTGCAGCTGCATGGGTTTGCAATCCATCTTCTGGCAGGTGTGTAGGAGGACATCCTTGAAGGTTCAACCACTGGAGTAATGCTTCACAGTGTGTTTGGGTGTCTGGTCCGAGGTCCTTGTCCTTCAACTAAAATTCCAGTCAGCCAGGGGCAGGCTTGACATTTTTCCCCACCTTAAAAAAATTTCATCCTCGAAATTGGCTTACCTTATAGCTCAAATAGTTGAGGATACTTCTCTTGCATTTCTTCTTCGCGTTCCCACGATGCTTCCTCTATGGGATAATTTCCCCACCGAACCTTGACGAATCCGGCGGTGCGATTATGAAGGTTATGTTCCTTTCTTCCAATATCTCCGTTGGCTGTTCTTCACAGGTCATATCAGCATCCAGTTGCTCGGGTTCAGCTGAGAGTACATGTACCGGGTTGTTGATGTACTTCCTTAGCATTGACACATGAAAAACATCATGAACGCCTTGCAAGGATGGCGGTAATGCCAGTTGATATGCTATAGGTCCCACTCTGTTGAGGACTTCGTAAGGACCAATAAATCTTGGGTTTAGTTTGCCTTTCTTGTTGAAGCGTAGCAATCTCTTCGTTGGAGATACTCGGAGGAATACCTTCTCTCCGACCCCAAATTCTATGTTCTTCCTCCGATTGTCGACATAACTCTTTTGTCTTATTGGGCCGCTTTAATCTTTTCTCTAATTATATTCACTTTCTCACAAGTTGCCTGAATCATTTCGAGCCCAAGATACTTCCGTTCTCCGACTTCGTCCTAATACAACGGGGTCCGGCACTTCCGACCATAAAGATCTTTATATGGTGCCATGTCAATAGTAGAGTAGTAGCTGTTATTGTATGCAAATTCCACCAAGGGTATGTGGGCATCCCAACTGTCGTTCATTTCTAATATACAGGCTCAGAGCATATGCTCCAGAGTCTGGATTGTTCTTTCAGACTATCCATTTATCTAAGGATGGAAAGCCATGCTGAGGTTTAGTTGAGATCCCAGTGCCTTCTACAGACTCTTCCAAAATCTTAAGGTGAATCAATGATCCCTGTCGGATACAATGCTGATAGGTACACCATGTAAGCAGACTATATTCTCGATGTATAGTTGGGTGAGCTTTTCCATCATATAGTTCTGATGGGAATGAAGTGAGTCGCTTTCATTAGCCCATCCACAATCACCCAGATTGCATTCATCCCTTTCCTGGTGTTGGGTAGATTGGTTACAAAATCCATGGTAATTCTTTCCCATTTCCATTCGGGGACAGGAGTGGCTGCAATAATCCATACGTTCGGTGTCTTTCTGCCTTTATTTACTGATAGGTGAGGTATTCAGACATATATATTGCTATGGTTTGCTTCATCCCAATCCACCAATAGTACTTCTTCAGATCCTTATACATCTTTGTGCTTCCGAGGTGGATTGAATAGGGTGAATTATGTGCCTCCTTAAGAATTCGGTCCTGCACCTCATAGTCATTAGGCATGCACAATATATCTCTGAACTTTAATGCCCCGTCTTGGGCCAGTGAGAAGTTTGGGTCCCTGTGGACTCCATGCTGCACTTCCCAGATTATCTTGGCTAGATCGGGATCATTGGGCTGCTTTTCAATAATTTCATTCTAGATTGATGGTTGTATATCCATAGCTGCTAGCTGCATAGCCATTCCTTCGATCATAAGTTCTAGGTCAAACTTCTGAGCTTCTTCTATCAGTTGCTCGCTTACAACCAAGGAAGCGAGAGATGCTGTTACACCCGCACCCGAAATATACCTAAATACCTCGGGTTAAATTAGACTTTTACCAAAGGGTAATGCCATGGTGACAATAGTCAACACCTATCACCTTGAACTTAAATTACCATTATAAGTGTCCCCTTGAAGCCTTGGAAATACGGGTCGAAGCCCAATAACTTTCCTCGAGGTTTGGGCCCTGATAGCAGCAATGGAGTCACGAATGGACTCACTCGACTGGTTCTACTCGTGGATCCGCCCATGCTGTTACTTGCCCTTTTGATTTGTTTTCCTGTGGGATCCACATCTCCGTGTCCTGGACACCCTGACTAGATTCTCGGACCAGATGGACTCCCACCCTTACCTTTCTTTGGTTGTTTGGGCCATAAGAATGGGCCCACAAGACTTAACTTAAAAATAAATAATGAGTTTTCTATCCTTGCTTAGACCAATATGACTTATAAGGCTTAGGGTAGACCCAAACATGTCCTAACTAGATGGACTTAATAGGTTATAATCTGGGCCAAACAAGCCCTAAGGCCTAATTAAACCCAAAGGACTATGTTGAGTTTTAGGGGCACCTAAACAAACAAGACCTAAGGCCCCTATTGATCTTTAAAAGATAAGATAAAGCCTCATGTTCTCTTATCTCTTCCCCTCCAAGCAAACCGTGGAGGAGAAGAGACAAGGAAGAAGAAGGAAGAAGGTAGGAAGAGGAATGAGAGGGGAAGGGAAGAAGATGGAAGGCAAGCCAAGAAGGCTGGCTGCCCCACATCTCCTCCTCTTGTTGTCCAGAAAAGGCTTGAAGAAAAGAAGAAAAAGGAGAGATGAAAAGCAAGGGAAGGAGGAAGAGGAGGTGGATCTTCAAGGCTGGATAGGGCTGGAATTGGAGCTCCACTCACCAAGGTCTGACCTAAATCTTGGTACAACCCTCTTTTCCATTTCTCATTCTTGATTGAAGTAGATTCCTTGAGCTTGAGCTAACCTAGGGTTCCATTTGGGACTCCAGGTGAAGCTCAACCCTAAATGGAGCTTAATGGTGATGAGAAAACCCTAGTTAAATGTATAAGATCCCCTGAGGGAATGATTTGTCCGACAGAAAAAGGGTTAAACTCCCTTTCTTCAACTTTCATTTAATTCATTATTAAGATATACCTATCTTTATTTCACGCTAAGCCAGGAAATTCATAAATGATAGAAAGTTTCTTTTCTCTTTTTTTTTATTGATTCAAAAAAAAGGATAATATATAATATTATGTAGAACTTGTAAATCTGGGATTGGATCAACAAGTAAAGTAATCCAATTTTTTTTCTATTTTCTATAAGATAAGAATTTATCGGTTCGGGGGGCGGAATATTACTACCGAAATTGCATTGTACATCTAGAATAGACCTAAGAAGACATGATCCCAGGCGGATACTTGACATGTCCCCCCTCTTCCAGGTCCGTCACAGGGGAAACAAAAACCAAGAGGGATCTAGATAATAGGAAAGTTTTGCCAACCGAATTTGAATATTCTATTCCGATGAACTGGCTCTTACCAGAATTATATATGGATATTCTAATGAAGAGCAGCTGACCCCCCTTTTTTTTTTAGTTCTTTTCCTCTTCAAAGAGGAAGTCGTTCTGTTATTACGTAGATACATACTTTCTACGGGAGGCAACATAGACATTGTGCTTGTCCAATGAGGTACTACGCATAATAAGATCGCGCATTAGACGCCTAGGGAGTATGTTCGCAAGAATGAAACTCAAAGGAATTGATGGGGGCCCACACAATCGGTGGAGCATGTGGTTTAATTCAATGCAAAGCGAAGAACCTTACCAGGGCTTGACATGCCGCGAATCATCTTGAAAGAGAGGGGGCCATCAAGAGCACGGACATAGGTGGTGCATGGCTGTCGTCAGCTCGTGCCGTAAGGTGTTGGGTTAAGTCCCGCAATGAGCGCAACCCTCGTGTTTAGTTGCCACCGTTGAGTTTGGAACCCTGAACAGACTACCGGTGATAAGCCGGAGTGGAAGAAGGGAGGACATTCTCGAACAAGGAAAAGGATCCAATGACTTTGAAAGAATTGAACGAGGAGCCGTATGAGGTGAAAATCTCATGTACAGTTCTGTAGAGTGACAGTAAGGGTGACTTATCTGTCAACTTTTCCACTATCAACCCCAAAAAACCAAACTTTGCCTTACGTAGTCAGTATGATTGATTGATTCATGGATCCTAGTCAAGTTTGCATAGGCTCGAGTACAATCCCAAAATTAGGTGTACAGCCTAAATAAATTTAGAATCGTTTTTTTAATTCAAAAAAGAAAAACCTTTTTTTTTTTCTACAATGTTTAAAAATGCCAGTATTTTATATATATATATATATTTTTTGTCTTCTTTATGAAAACTATCTTTAATCTAAAAAACTATAATCTATAAAAGTTGATTGATTATCCTAGTGAGTTTTATGGGCCCACTGGGCCAGAAGCTTCTCAAGCTCAAGCATTTACATTTCTAGTTAGAGACCAACATCTTGGGGCTAATGTGGGATCCGCTCATGGACCTACTGGTTTAGGTAAATATCTAATGCGTTCCCCGACCGGAGAGGTCATTTTTGGAGGAGAAACTATGCGTTTTTATTGGCAACTTCTTCTCAACTTTTTTCGCTGTAAAGGAATACCATATTCTGGATTATAGATTCAAAATTCTCTCATCTCTTGAACCTATTCGGTATTTCCCTGATCAAAAAATGAAATGACCCCTCCCCCGAATTCCTTGGGGTTGTGAGACACATTCAAATTCAATAAAAGTCTCGAAAATGAAAACAAAGAAAACAAAATTGGAGGGAGGGGTCAAACTTCTTGAATGAAAAAAATGAAAAAATTATGACAAAAATAAAAATGTATATGTATAATAATATAAATTTTTTTGAAATTTGAAAATATTAATTAAAAGAAAAATCCGTAGTCAATCCTATTTCCGATAGGAGCAGTTGACAATTGAATCCCATTTTTTCCATTATTTTCGTATCCGTAATAGTGCGAAAAGAAGGCCCGCTCCAAGTTGTTCAGGAATAGTGGCGTTGAGTTTCTCGACCCTTTGCCTTAGGATTAGTCAGTTCTATCTCCTTGCCCCTGAGAAATAAAGAAATACTTTCTGCTCGAGCTCCATCATGTCCTATTTACAACCCAACAAAGTAGGGGTTGTAGTGGAGCAGAACAAACTATGTCGAGCCAAAAGCATCATTATTCCTTTAGAAAAGGGCCTTTCGATACAATCAAATAGATTGCCATCGCCACCACTTTGTGGAAAATCGTTAGGTATGAATATGTTAGATACCTGTGACTCGATTAGTGAAATAGTATCTCTCTCCCACCCTTTTGTTGAAGGTCGTTCGAGCTTTTCCTGGGAGTATGGCATGGGTTACTTCAGTGCCGTAGCACCTAGTACTCGGACATTGGCTTGAGGCATTTTCTATACCCCTTCTTACCCTAAAAAAGCAAATGCGTTCCACTTATTGAACAGGGTTCTATGGTCGGTCCGTGACCCCTAGATGCCGAAGGCGTCCTTGGGGTGATCTCGTAGTTCCTACGGGGTGGAGACGATGGGGTCGGTCCATGGATTTTCCTTCCTTTTGCCGCATTTCGCTGAAGAAATCAATTATAGACACTAATACAATTAGATCCTCTCTTCATAGACAAACTTGGGATTTGAGATCCCAGGTAAGATCGGTTCAGGATCATGGGATCCTTCAAGAATCGAAGTCGATTTGCTTTATAAAAAGAAGATATCAATGAACTTCTATGAAATGGTTTCACGAGATTCAACTAATTGTCTCGATCTTCCCTCATTTAATGAATATTATTGGTAACTTGTACAGTTCACACCCTTTGGCTCTACCCATGAATTATCCAGTAATTAGGTCTTTTCACAATGAGATCTACCTATACAGTAACGGCATTGATAGATTCGCCCTGTGAAATAAGAAGTTCTGGTCCTGGAGGTATAATATCAACTACTTGGTGTCCATCCGATGTATCTGCTATGGTTATTTCATATCCCCCCTTTTCTTTCCGTACTTGCTTTTACTGCTATATTGGGAGTTACTCCACGTATTGCTTGACGTAAAACAGATAGTGGATTTGTTTTTGTCTTTTGTTGAATCTTTTTCACGGCTCGATAGATAATTTGATAAGCCAATGATTTTTTTCCGTGTTTCAGAATACGGTTAACCAACATGTTAACTAATCGATTGGATCGATAAACCTTTTGAATCTTATTAACCAAAGAGATCCGACTTTGTGCTATGGTTAGCTCAGTGCCAATCAAGAATTCCCAAGGAATTCCAAGAATTCTTGTTATACGTTTGTTCCACAACAAGCACCAGCTTGACTTGGGGGGGTGGTGATTTAGAAGCAGTAGGCGGCAAAGCCGCTTTGTTACCTATTCCATTAGGAACTGCAGATTTTTTGGTACATCATATTCATGCATTTATGATCCATGTGACGGTATTAATACTACTAAAAGGTGTTCTATTTGCTCGTAGCTCCCGTTTGATACCCGATAAAGCAAATCTTGGTTTTCGTTTCCCCTGTGAGGTCTATTGATTGAAATCAATCGTTTATTTTTGGATGCGTTGACATTCCCTTTTTTTTCATTTTAGTTATTGACATGCCAAGGGGGTGAAGAGGATTAGAGATACAATACATTATCTTTGACTAATCCCTTTCCCTTTTTTTTATTTTTTCAGTTTTAGGGAGGAGGAAAGAGAAAGAATAAAAAAGCATTCAACCTCATTGAAACTTGGGTTCAAACTCGATAGAGGGAGAACATTTCAGCGTAAAGGCAGACGTATATGGAACACCCATAAAACGAAGCAGTTTTTGTCCACCAAAACGATCTTTGGGCTTCGATTACCAAGGAATAGAGACTTTACAAATAAAGCCCGAGGATTGGCACTCCATTGCTGTCATTTCATATGCATATGGTTACAATTATCTACGTTCTCAATGTGCCTATGATGTAGCACCAGGCAGACCGTTAGCTAGTGTATATCATCTTACGAGAATACAGTATGGTGTGGATCAACCAGACATCTCTATTTTTCCCCCGAGGGATCTTTAGAATTACCACTACTTAGCTTTCAATTCGCCTCAAAGCTTGATCGAATTCCTCCATCGCTACTCTAACTGCCTGAACCAACGTTTCTTTCTTTTGCTCATCTCATTCGAATCCCGGATAACGACTGAGCCATGCTCGATTCTCTTCCCCTGCCTCCGGCAGTCGTCCATAATAGTCCGCCCTCCAGCCCCCTCCTCCTTAAGTTCTTTAAGCCCCTGTAGATTGGCGCTACAACTAGCTCTTTGAAGCCAGCAAACGGTGCACCCTTACTATTCTTAAGTAAATAGAATAGCTCGAAAGCCCCTAACCTGCAAACGGAGGGTGGTCTACGATCACAAAGAAAAGGCCTTACTATTACTTACTCATAGGGGGGTGCGTTAGCCCTTAAAAGGTTTAGAGTTGGGGCTTTCTTCGCCCTGGTCTCCGACCACCCCTGTAGTTTTCTTTGATTCTAAAGATGTGGAGATGCATATCAGTGCTGAAGTACCAATTCCCATAACTCATTCATGTTGTTCTTCATTCCTGGTACTCGGACATTGGTTCGAGGCATTTTCTCTACCCCTTCTTACCCTAAAAAAGCAAGGTCACCTTGCGTCCTTGAACCGATAACCATCTTTCGGACTTATCTGTCAATTTTTCCACTATCACCCCCAAAAAACCAAACTCTGCCTTATGTAAAGTTGCCAGAGTACGATTAACCTCTGGATTTGAAATCACTGCTGTGAAATGCCACTCGAACCCAGAGTTAGTTGGTTCTCCCCGAAATGCGTTGAGGCACAGCCGTTAACTGGACATCTAGGGTAAAGCACTATTTTGGTGCGGGCCGCGAGAGCGGTACCAAATCGAGGCAAACTCTGAATACTAGATATGACCCTCCCAAAAAAGGGGTCCCTCGTGCTACTTTGAAATCCGATGGTGTTTTTCATAGTAGTCCAAGGGGTTGGTTTACTGTTGGGCATGTTTCTTTTGCTTTGCTCTTCTTTTTCGAACACATTTGGCATGGTGCTAGAACCCTGTTCAGAGATGTTTTTGCCAACAACACGACAACTTTGTTAGAAATTACTCCTTTCCTTATCGGGATCGGGACTAACAAGAATGGTTGGGACAACAAACATCCATCTCGTTCATACTTTGGATACCTGTATAACCATCAGGTAGTTACAAGTGAGATGGATGTGTAACTAACCTCTAAAACTAAGCCAAGCCCCGCCGATTGAAGGGTAACAGAAGGTAACCGGTTAGCGAGCGGTGTCGGTAGATGAAACAGTGCCTTTGTCATCAATTATAACCCAAAAAGAACCAGATTCCGTACCTTTGGGAGATATTTAGTTATTTTCTTTCCTATCTCCCCTCTATCTATTTTCTTTAATTATTCACTAGAGCAATTATGATCTGGACGTCAATCCGGGGCTAGTGTTTGGATCTATTATGCCAAGACAATATTAGGGCTGTCCCCTTCATTCTATGCTGACCCCGGCCCGAGCTGGCTTTTTGGGAAGCCCGTTCCCACAGCTCTTAGTGGTATTGGGATCATTTGTCCTATATGTGCAAATAAAAATCGGGCAGACCTTTATAGGGGGGACGGAGCTACGATCGATTAGGAGCGATTTATGAGAAATAGGGGGCATGCTTTAATAAATAGGGACACCAAGTACATGTATCTTTACCGATCAACCAATTTCTAGATGCTGGAGTAGATCCTAAAGAAATCTCACTTCCTCATGAATTTATCTTGAATCGGGATCTTTTGGCTCAACTTTATCCCAGTTTTGCTGAGGGAGAAACCCCATTTTTCACCTTAAATTGGTTCATCAATAGACTTCAGGGAAAATCCATTTTTGACTCTACGCTAGTGATTCTACTATATTATATAGTCATAATAGTTATAACAGTTATAGTCCTTTATTTTGGATTTTTATTATATTTATATATAGACTTTTTTTTTATAAAATTGATTATTATATTAGTTATTAATAACATAAAACATAACGGAGTTATTCTTTCATATTCATAGAGATAGGGGACATAATTTACATGGATATAGTAAGCCTCGCTTGGGCTGCTTTAATGGTAGTCTTTACATTTTTTCTTTCGCTCGTAGTATGAGGAAGTAGGAACCAGTAACTATTGTATTTATATTGTAGTGATTGCGAATTCATAAAGGATTCTTAGATTTTGATCTCCATTTGTGTTTCCTTAATAACATAAACTGTTGATCAATTTTATGATGAGTACGATTTTACCCACCCCAGCTCCCCCGAATAGTCCAATTTTTTCAACCTTATGCGAGCTGAACAGCGTACTATAGAAGGATCTATAACAGGCTCTGACGACTCTGGTGAAGAGGATGGGGGCAACTTTGAAGACGTGACTGAGGCACAACTGTCGTAACTGAAGTATCTTCAACCTGAGGAGCGCAGCAACCATCGAGTGGAAGGTCAGTGTGTAGCTTTTTTAGCTTTTTACGAAAAGCAGTGTTGTTTTCTATCCTGTTTGACGAAAGGAATTGATTGAAAATCTATCTTTTTGAAAAAAGTAGAAGAAAAATGATACAAAAAGGCATTAATAGTTTTCTATTCTATTAGTATTAGAATTAGATAGTAGAATTCAAATTGAATTATAAATAAATAATATAAATAAAAATAATAATAAAATAAATAATAGATAAAAAAATAAATAATAAAATAACTTAACTTTAACTCTTAACTAGTGTAGGTTCTATTAGTTATTAGTATAGAAATATCGAAAAGATTTGCACGATGGCTCATCTACAATCATCCATAAACTGGATTGATTCTTTATTTTATTTCTTTTGACTTTGGAAGAATTGATAGATACTATGGGGGGAAAAAAAGAGAAGAAGAAAAAGAAGAAGAAGAAGAAGAAGAAGTGGAGGAAGAACTTGAGATCCCATCTTTGATTTGAAGGTAGGGGCTCCACTCTCTCTTCCATTATTTTTTTTATTTTTTCTATGGCTGATTTGTTTAATCTATTCTATTACCCAATATTAATTCTTGATAGTTCCTTTAGGAATCTAAGGAAATTGAGCTAAATCACTCTATGGGGAGCTTGATGCTCATCTCTAAGACCACTATTGACTTTCTAATTAATCCTCACTTGAATCTAGGAACTATAATGGTAAACCCTAGATTTGGGTCTTTTTGGATGATTTGTTCATTGAACCCAACAAATCCCTTGATAAGAGTATGATATTATGAACCTAGATGGCTTAGTGACCTCTTTCCCCAAGCCCTTATAGCTTAAAACCCAAGTGAAATCAAGTTGGGAGGCTTAAACCTTAGAAATTCAGATTCAACAGAGGTGGACTCAGAGGTGGACTCAGACCCGAACCCATATTAAAGTGCCTGCACCTATGTTGTTTCCAGGTGGACCCAAAGGTGGACTCAGACCAGAACCCATATTAAAGTGCCCGTACCTATTCTGTTTCTAGGTGGACTCAGAGGTTGACTCAGGCCAGAATCCATAATAAAAGTCCACACCTATACTGTTTCCAGGTGGACCCAGAGGTGGACTCAGGCCAGAATCCATAATAAGAGTCCACACCTATGCTATTTTTAGGTGGAGCCAGAGGTGGACTCAGACCAGAATCCACCCAAGAGTCCAGTTCAGGCTTTTGGGCATTTTACCCCGGTTGGACCCAAGCACTGTGCCTCCACATAAATGGGCTAAAATACCACTTCGAGTTAGGTAACATGTTCTGTCTTCTATTCTGGGAGATTAATCCATGTTTAGTAAAATGGTATAACTCCTGGGTGATCTGAAATGTACATACAAAATTCTTCATTTTTCCTTTAAATTCTTGTAACTACTGTTAAACCTAAAGGTGATTCTAAACCTAATCCAACCTAACCCTAAGGCTACCCTAGGATCCCACCAACACTCAAACATATCCTGCCATTGTTGCTGAACCCTTGGTTTTAAACCACCAAACCCTACCCTTGGACCAATGGAGCTAAATCCTTATATGATCATGGATCCATGAGGTAAACCTAGGTTCTAGTGACCCTAGGGAGACCTAAGACACCCCCTCCATGACCCTGAGTGCAATGTGAACTCCAGGTTTCAAGCTGGAGGAAAAACCCTCAGAAATCTCAGAAAAGAATTCTGACGGACGCACAAATGGATTCATCGTCATGGTTCTGTCCATCAGTCTGTCCAGTATAATCCCAGTGACTGGACCTAAATGGATGAAAGAACGGATTTACTCTATTGCCTCCACCCGTGGGTCCATTTCCTCTCTGAAATGTCTCAGGGATCGAATGGATGCAGGGATGGATTAAGATGCGCATCCATCCGTGGATCAGCTCACTCTCAGAAATGTCTCAAAAATCGAACGGATGCAAGAATGGATCCAAGTAGAAGTTCCGTTCGTGGATCTACCCTTCGTGTTTTGACCTTTTGGCCTGAACGGAGTCAGGGACTAACTCACCCTGTTGCTTTCGTCTGTGAGTCCACCCATGCTATCTTGGTTAAAACTTAGTTTTAACTTTGGGGGCATAATATGGGACCACTCTATACATCTTTTGATGATTGCTTTTGTATTTTTAGGCTACCCAACACGATGGATAGCTGGTGGACTGGTGAGATTCATGTCAACCATGCCGGGTGACACCCGAGTTCAGTGAGTGGGTTTGGGGTGATTTTGTTGGGCTTGAATATGCATATTAAGCAACCATTATCATGCTATTATATAAAATATAAGCATTGTGCGCATTGCATTCTTTATCTCAAATGTGAACTGCTATGAATGTGATGTGATATTAGTTTCACCTTGTATCAGGTTACGATGCTGGGTGTACTGGTACCGGAGCCCCAATTTTAATTATAAAATTGATTGATGTTCATCCAGATCTGTATGCGCCATGCCATGCTGGTACCCGGGTACTAGATGGAATGAGACGTTGATGCACCCAGAATACCTCTCAGGATGATAGGACTTGCATATGGTATATCTGTGGCTAGGATTCTTGTTCCCCTATGCTACGACCCTTGCCAAGGGGTTTATGTGTTGGATAGTCTGAGCACCTGTTGCTTGTGGAGGTGGGAGAGGCCAAGTCAGGGGTAGTGATGGCTATCAGGGTCTGCCACTGGGTGGTCTAATGGCTTCTACTGGCGTAAGCTCCCGTGTGATAATTGAGGTTTCACTAGGGCAATAAGTTAAGTGACCCTCAGTGTCTCCCGAGCTATCATAGTAGCGTACACTTGACTTATAGAATTTGTGTGCTAGGCAAAAAATGAATATAACATTAGCATGCATCATAATTGCTTAAAATTGCGTGTTTGTGTGCATGTGCATTCCCCTTTGCTCTCTCACTAGCTTGTGGAGCTAACCCTATTGCGCAACCCCTTTTTAGTTGATATGCAGGTAATCTCTTGATGAGCACTGTTGGATGAGAATCAAGTGCAGCCGGTGGCTATGACTTGGATGTTGATGTACACTAAGAATGGTGCCCTAGTGGCGTGATTTATTATTTAATTCCTGTATTCATTCCATACATGTATAAACTTTATGTTTAATTCTAAGGAGAGAAATGAATGGTCACAAATATTGAAATCGTACTATGTGTTATTATTAGAGAACCGATGCTCTATATTCACATGATTTAAATAAATTTCACTTCCGCTAACTCTGTAATTGGAACGATTCATTCTATTGGGTACATTCCTTGTTGTTATCATGATTTGATGACAAGGTGGACTATGGCTCGGGACACTGTATCTGTGATCTTGGTAGGTATTGGGATGACACTGGTTATCCCATTCACCTCCTTTGTTGTAAAATATCTTTAATCAGGATGGGGGAGTGACAGAGTGGTATCAGAGCAATGATGCTCTGCACCGACCACAGTCTAGCGTAACCTCTTGGTTTATTCTCCATAATTAGGTTCTAAGTTAAAAGCCTCAAGAACATAAATAAGTGTGTGTAGACATAGGAGAAGACTGATTGTGGTGAAATGAGAACTTAGAAGATAATAGAAAAACATTGAACTTAGGAGTTGAAACATAGGCTGTTAAGTGATAACCGTGTCAATGTTTTGTTGGGTCTTGAGTGAGTAATAGATGGGAAATTACGTATGATAATTCACAATAATCAATGATAAATCAAATACAACCAACCCATAATTTTCCAAAGATAATCTACATGAGAGGAACAAGTCATTATATAAACATATATATATAGTTCCCAAACTAACTGATCAAAAAAAAAAAGAGAGACAAAAGCAAAGAAAACTAAAAGAAAAGTTCCAACAACATCTGATCCAAAGATAAGAAGAGAAAAATCTGATTCAAAACAACTTCAAATTTTCTAGGAGGGAGAGATGGACTAATCCTCCGCGCCATCGCCACCACCACAGTCGAGGAAGGTGTTGATGTCGCTCAATCCTTTCTCTATGCCCTTGAGACGCTGATCCTGAGAAGAGAACTATTTCTTGACATCATCAAAGCCTTCTATCATCCTCAGGTTCAATCGTCTAATGGCCAACAGAATATCACTCCCACCTCCCTCTCGAGCACCAGAAGTCCCTGCAGCAAATGGATCGGATCCTATGAACTCAATGTCATCATCATCATCCTCATCATCGATCTCTCTGGGTCCTCTACCCTCCCCATATCTGACCTATTCCCCAGAACTGTCATAATCGTAGTACAACCCCATTCTCTATATGGCATTGAACCCAAAAGGCCCCTTAGAACTGGTTTCCTTGGGCTCATGGTCGAGGTCTATCCCAAAGAACAGAAAGACCCGGGTAAGCAGTCTACCATATGGAAAAGTGTTCTTGCGGGTAGAATTTATCACCGCATGGACCATATGCTGGATGATCACATATGGTAGACAGTTGTGCTAGCCAGTGTACAGGGAGTATGCTACTGTTGTTGACTTCAAAGGAGCCTGAGTGTTGTGTGCCTTGGAAGGAGCCAAATTGGTCTTGGCTATAAATGTAAGAACCCGCTAAGAAGGAGGAAACCTTGAAAGATCTTCATTTTCATCATAATTATTGTTGGTGAGTGTCCTAAACAATTCTTGATTGTCTACTGGGGACAAACACCTGTTGGGATCACTGCTAGGGGCATCTAGAAGAATCCCCAACTCCACCTCATTAAAAGCAATGGTGACCCCCTTCACAAAAGTAGTCAACTTGACGCCATCATCGTCCTCCTTGATCAACACCAGATTGGAATAGAATTCTCTGACCAATGTGGGATAGTAGAAGTCCGGATGAGTCAGCATACTACTCCATTTCAGTTTGTTGAATCTGGCGCCCACCTTGTAAGCCAATAGCTCTTCCACCACCATATTCCTCTCCACCAAGATTTTTCTGTTGTGGAGGTGCTCTCAGAAGATCCCCTCGGTCTTTGTCGAGATGAACCTCCCCACATTATAGGCTGTAAGAGCCGCTGTCACTATGGCAAGTTCTCTCTTCTTTTTGGAGCCATGAGTATTATCCTACACACAAGACACCACCCAAGAAAACAACAATAGTAAGCCAAATTGAATCAATTGAGATATGAATGGCAAATAAAGTTATAGAAGCAAAATGCATATGTGATATGGAAATTGTTGGGTGAAAGGATCACACAATGAGAAAATAGGACATGGATACCATTGGAGATATGATTAAATTAAGGGAAAAGAGAAGAGTTATATATACATACAAAAAATCCATATGAAATCCCTAGGGCATGGATGTGAAGGGATGAGATCAATATGAACAACATAAGCTTTTGCTACCCTACACCCCAATCTATACCAAAAAACAAGTGATTGAATGAAATACCCCAACAAGAGACAAGGAATTATTTATCATGGAGAAAAAGGGGAAGAATTTTAAAGATTTCACTAACAATCACATAAATAAGGAAATATGCTTGAGGATATGTCAATGGAATGATTTTCTATGAAATTTTAGGGCATATAAAGAGTTAGGCCTTTGAAGAGTTTTCTCAAAGTATTGAAGATTTGAGAATTTTTACCCCAACCAAAACCTAGAAATAATCCAACTAATTCAACTAGGCACGGCAAACATGACAAACAATCTCTAAAATTCTTGTAAAGACTTTGGAATTCAATAAAAGATATAATACATATAAGAAACCACTAACATAGTACCATTGATCGATTAGGGCTTGATTCAACCCCAAAAAACCCTAGTCTCAATCGATTTTGGCATGATTTTGATGTGTACATGGCTAGGGAAATGCAACCAAAGGTGAGATGTTTATCCCTAATCCATGTGAAAGAAAAGGAAGATGAAGAGACACCACCACAAACCCTACAAATGGAAAGGAAGAGAGAAAGGAAAGGAGAAATGGGGAGAGAACCATACCTTGAGAAAGTGAGAGATGAACTTTAGGGCTTGGATTTGCCAAACATTTCCAAGAAGGAGCAAGGAATGCTTGAACGGAAGTTCCTTGGAGAGCTTTTTCTCCTACGGTTGTGTCCCTCTCTTTTGGAGCCAAAATGAGTTTGAAAACTCGTGACTCTGTTTTTATAAAATTCTGCGAACGGACGCACGAACAGATCCACTTATTGTGATTCTGTCTGTGAATCCACTCAGCACAAAATTATAAAATTTCATTCTTAAAGCTGCGTGGAACAACGAACGAATCCACTCTCGTGAGTCTGTCTGAAGATCCGATCGCCTCAGTATTTTTATAAAACCTAGTCTTCTGAGAACGGATGAACGAAAGGATTCACATTCCACATCCTCCCTGCCTATTTTGCGATGGAGCCACGAACGGACTCATAGCAATGATTTCGCCCATGAGTCCATCCATTTTCTTTTTGGATTTTGAGCTAGATTTTTGAGACCTTTTGGTCACACCTCTATGTGATGATTATGTGCCTATACCCTAGTTTTAATACCCATGTTGTTTGGCCCATTAGTGATTATTGCTTGATCTAATTGTAAGCTATGATGTCTAACTATTAGGGCCTATGCCAGTTGGGCCAGACAATAAGAAATGGCAGACATTAGTACACGCTGTGACTCCCCCCTTATGTGAGAAGAGGAGAGTTACCCTTGAAGATGAAAATCCTTAAACCCCGCGAATGATTGAACTAAGAGGAATTAGTAGGACCAAACCTATGTGGTGTAGAAACCTTTGATGAGATAAATAGGATGCAAATTCATAGCCAGACAAGAGGAAAAGAAGTGATAGGCTGATTTTGAATAGTGTAGCTTGAGTGATCAATAGAGACCTTGTCTAATTAAAGGTCATTTGTAACACCTCACAGATTAATGACAACCCTATGTGGAATTTTACTTGGTCCATCCAAACCTTGTTTAGGCTCATAGATGGAGTCTCAGGTCGTGTTTAGATTTCCAAAATGACCTAGCATACCATACCTAAGAACTTCTTGTTCTTATGGATTTACCTAGGTGACAGCTACATCCTTAGGGATATAAATATAATTATTGAACTTATACTTATGTGCATGAATTTAAAATAAAATAAAATAAATACATCCCTTGAATCTTGATGTGTGGCTAGACTAATTTCTCTAACACTACAAATGTGACCTTGACCTTACTATGCTAACTAGTTTGAACCCCGACCTTAGTTAAGTTAATCATGGATTAATAGACAATAAATTTGACGATGACCAGATAGGCTAAAAATTAAGACCTGCTTAAAAGGGATGACTTGGACCAAACTAATAGAAGGTTGTTGGGTTCTTGAAAGAGGACCATTGTAGACTTTCTCCGATAGGTTGACCGGGTTATAAATTATAAGGCTGCGAAATCTGAAACTGAAGGATGTAACAAGACCTTCTCCAACAACAGATATGAAAGGGGTAATGGGTCACCAAATGCGTCCCCTCCGTACTGGGAGTGAACAATAAGAGATTCTATCAATATTTCAAATCATTCTAAAGTTGGGTTAGGTAATGAGATAACCCGA
The DNA here is from genome assembly GCF_018873765.1 of Telopea speciosissima. NCBI lineage: Eukaryota > Viridiplantae > Streptophyta > Magnoliopsida > Proteales > Proteaceae > Telopea > Telopea speciosissima. Next base: position 33,597,196 of record NC_057917.1, on the reverse strand, counting down.
AGTGAAAGCATTCAAATATGAACCCTAATATTGGGGACTAGACAAGTTAAGTCCTGTAACTTAAGGATGATAGAGTGTAATACTGACCTGATCTAGAAGATCTAAGGAACCTTCTGTTCCTTGTGGCTTAACTTAGTATTGAGGCCCTATTTCCCTTGGGATATTGTAACCATCGACTCTTAACCCAATTGAGCCCAAGGTTACTGTGAACCACACCCCCCTATGGTAATGTGACTCTATAAGGAAGAGAAATTCTAGAACCAGGCTTGTTATGCCATGTAGACACTGCTCCATCTTGACCGGACCCTGACTTAGTCCATGTAATGGATGACTTGAGGTACTATTACTAATAGTCCTCACCCGTTCAGGCATTGGATGCGTCAAATTTTAGGGATGGAATTTTTATAAAGTTAGGGGAATGTTACACCCGCACCCGAAATATACCCAAATACCCCGGGTTAAATTAGACTTTTACCAAAGGGTAATGCCATGGTGACAATAGTCAACACCTATGACCTTGAATTTAAATTACCATTATAAGTGTCCCCTCGAAGCCCTGGAAGTACTGGTCGAAGCCCCACAACTTTCCTCGAGGTTTGAGCCCTAATAGCAACAACGGAGTCACGAACGGACTTACTCGACTGGTTCTGCTTGTGGATCCTACCCTTACCTTTCTTTGGTTGTTTGGGCCATAAGAGTGGCCCCACAAGACTTAACTTAAAAATAAATAATGAGTTTTCTATCCTAGCTTAGACCAAACAGACCTTAAAGACCAATATGACTTATAAGGCTTAGGGTAGACCCAAACATGTCCTAACTAGATGGACTTAATAGGTTATAACCTGGGCCAAACAAGCCCTAAGGCCTTATTAAACCCAAAGGACTATATTGAGTTTTAGGGGCGCCTAAACAAACAAGACCTAAGGCCCCTATTGATCTTTAAAAGATAAGATAAAGCCTCATATTCTCTTATCTCTTCCCCTCTAAGAAAACCATGGAGGAGAAGAGACAAGGAAGAAGAAGGAAGAAGGTAGGAAGAGGAATGAGAGGGGAAGGGAAAAAGATGGAAGGCATGCCAAGAAGGCTGGCTGCCCCACATCTCCTCCTCTTGTTGTCTGGACAAGGCTTGAAGAAAAGAAGAAAAAGGAGAGATGGAAAGGAAGGGAAGGAGGAAGAGGAGGTAGATCTTCAAGGCTGGCTAGGGCTGGAATTGGAGCTCCACTCACCAAGGTATGACGTAAATCTTGGTACAACCCTCTTTTCCATTTCTCATTCTTGATTGAATAGATTCCTTGAGCTTGAGCTAACCTAGGGTTCCATTTAGGACTCAAGGTGAAGCTTAGCCCTAAATGGAGCTCAATGGTGATGAGCAAACCCTAGTTAAGGTTTCCATAAGCTGCCTTGCAGCCATTGTTGCTGAACCCTTGATTTTAAACCACCAAACCCTACCCTTGGACCAAATGGAGCTAAATTCTCATATGATCATGGATCCATGAGGTAAACCTAGGTTCTAGTGACCCTAGGGAGACCTAAGACACCCCCTCCATGACCCTGAGTGCAATGTGAACTCTAGGTTTCAAGCTGGAGGGAAAACCCTAAGAAATCTCAAAAAAGAATTCCGACGGACGCATGAACGGATTCACCATCATGGTTCCATCTGTCAGTCCATCTAGTATAATCCCAGTGACTGGACCTGAACGGATGAAGGAATGGATTTACTCTATTGCTTCCACCCATGGGTCCGTTTCCTCTCGAGAATGTCTTAGGGATCGAACGGATGTAGGGATGGATTAAGATGGCGCATCCGTCCATGGATCCGCTCGCTCTCAGGAATGTCTCAGAAATCGAATGAATGCAGGAATGGATCCAAGTAGAAGTTCTGTCCGTGGACCCGGCCTTCGTGTTTTGACCTTTTGGCTTGAACGGAGTCAGGGATGGACTTACCCTATTGCTTCCATCCGTGAGTCCGCCCGTAATGTCTTGGTTGAAACTTAGTTTTAACTTTGGGGGCATAATAAGGGACCCCTCTATATATCTTTTGATGATTGCTTTTATATTTTTAGGCTACCCAACTCGATGGATAGCTGGTGCACCGGTGAGATTCATGTCATCCACGCCCGGTGACACCTAAGTTCTGCGAGTGGTTTTTGGGTGATTTTGTTGGACTTGAATATACATATTAAGCAACCATTATCATGCTATTATATAAAATATAAGCATTGTGCGCATTGCATTCTTTATCTCAAATGTGAACTGCTATGAATGTGATGTGATATTAGTCTCACCTTATATCGGGTGTACCGATACTGGAGCCCAAATTTTAATTTTGAAATTGATTGATTGTCATCTTGATCTGTATGCACCGTGTTGTGCTGGTACCCGGGTACTAGATAGAATGAGACGTTGAAGCACCAGGAATACCTCTCGGGACGATAGGACTTGCATATAGTATATATGTGGCTAGGATTCTTATTCCCTTATGCTACGACCCTTGCCAATAGGGGTTTATATGTTGGATAGTCTAAGCACCTGTTGCCTGTGGAGGTGGGAGAGGCCAGGTAAGGGGTAGTGATGGCTATCGAGGTCTGCCACTGGATGGTCTAATGGCTTTTACCAACGTAGGCTCACGTGTGATAATTGAGGTTTCATTGCGGCGATAAGTTAAGTGACCCTCAGTGTTTTCTGAGTTATCACAGTAACATACACTTGACTTATAGAATTTGTGTGCTAGGAGGAAAATATATCTAACATTAGCATGCATCAGAGTTGCTTGAAATTGTGTGTTTGTGTGTATGAGCGCCGTTGGATGTGAATCAAGTGGAGCCGGTGGCTGTGACTTGGATGTCGATGTACACCCAAGAATGGTGCCTTAGTGGCATGATTTATTATTTAATTCCTGTATTCATTCCATACATGTATAAACTTTATGTTTAATTATAAGGAGAGAAATGAATGGTTATAAATATTGAAATTGTACTATGTGTTATTATTAGAGAACCGATGCTCTATATTCACATGATTTAAATAAATTTCACTTCCGCTAACTCTGTAATTGGAATGATTTATTCCATTGGGTACGTTCCTTGCTGTTATCATGATTTGATGATAGGGTGGATTGTGGCTCGGGACACTATATCTGTGATACTGGTAGGTATTGGGATGACACTGGTTGTCCTAGTCATCCCTTTTATTGTAAAACATCTTTCATCGGGATGGGGGTGTGATAGATGCTGTTTGGGATTTTCTGCTTAACGCATCCGCTACTACGTTGGCCTTGCCAGGGTGGTACTGGATCTCACAGTCATAGTCCTTTACCAATTCTAACCACCGTCTCTGTCTCATATTTAGCTCCTTCTGGGTGAAGAAATACTTCAGACTCTTATGATCACTAAAGATCTTACTCCTTTCACTATAGAGATAATGTAGCCATATCTTCAACACGAAGACTACCACAACCAACTCTAGGTCGTGAGTGGGGTAATTCTTTTCGTGTTCCTTCAACTGCCTTGAGGCATAGGTGACCACCTTACCTTTCTGCATTAACATGCCGCCCAATCCCATTCGGGATGCGTCGGTGTAGACCACCATTCCTTCGGTGCCATCTAGAATAGTCAAAACTGGCGTCGTCACCAATCGATTCCTTAACTCTTGGAAGCTTTTCTTGCAAGCATCATTCCACTCAAACTTTGCGCCTTTCTTTGTCAACTTTGTCATGGGTGCCGAGATGCGTGAGAAATTCTCAATAAACCAGCGGTAGTATCCGGCTAAACCCAAAAAGCTTCGGATCTTAGTGGCATTTTTTAGAGTCTCCCACTCAAGAACCACCTTCACCTTGTCTGGGTCAACCTTGATGTCGTCTTTGGTGACGATGTGCCCCAAGAATCCAATCTGGTGGAGCCAAAATTCACACTTGCTGGACTTTACGTACAACTGGTGCTCCCGCAATCGCTGCAACATGAAGGTAAGGTATCAAGCATGCTCCTCTTCATTTTTAGAGTACACCAGAATGTCGTCGATGAATACGATGACTAACTTGTCCAACACATCATGGAACACTCTATTCATCATGTCCATAAATGCTGCCAGGGCGTTAAGGGTGTCAAAATCAAACCAAAACCGAACCCAAAACCAAGCCGAATTAACCGAATTGAATTAATTTGGTTTGGTTTCGGTTCTAGTATATGGTATTCTAATTTGGTTCGGTTCGATTTCGATTTCATGCCAAGACCCGTCAGTTTGAACCGAAACCGAACCGAATAAACCACTTAATCCAAATCCATATATCTTTTACATTTTTTGGTAACCATATCTAACCAAATGACTTTAAATATTCCACTTTCCTATGTTTTCATTGTTTATTTGGTAACTATCCAACGAAATGAAATTTATATGCCACTTTCCATAGGAGAAAATAAAAAACTCAATGAATTATGTTTGTATTTTTCTTTACCATTTAACCTAATGACTTTTCATATTCCACTTTCTAGGTTTTCTCTATTTACCTTTCTCAGTTTCCCTTTTCAACTCTTCAACTTCAACTCTTCAAGTGTGCAACCGAATTAGAATCGTAACCCAAAACCGAATTAGACCTGAATTGGAACCGGATTTGGAAACCGAATTAGAACCGTAACCGAACTGAACTGAGCAGGTTCAGATTCAGTTGGTGGTCCTAGAACCTACTCAAATTTTGGTTCGATTTTGGGTCACACTCTCAAATCATGGAACCGACCCGAAACTGAACCATTTGACACCCTTACAGGGGCGTTGATTAACCTGAATGATAGTATAAGAAATTCATAATGTCCGTACCGAGTTCTAAATGCCGTCTTGTGGATATCACTGCTCTTAATCTTCAGTTGGTGGTATCCGGACCTACGATCAATCTTAGAGAAAACTCTTGCTCCTTGCAGTTGATCAAATAGGTCATCGCTGTGTGGCAATGGTTATCGATTCTTGATTGTTAGTTTATTTAGTTCTCGATAGTCGATGCACAGTTGCATACTACCATCCTTCTTCCTCATAAACAGCACGGGTGCTCCCCAGGGAGACACGCTAGGTCATATGAATCCCTTCTTTAGCAAGTCTTGTAGCTAGACCTACAGTTCTTTCAACTCAATGGGTGCCATTAGTATGGTACCTTGGATACCGATGCCGCACCAGGAATTAGATTGATTGCAAACTCTATCTCACGATCAGGCAGTAGCTGGGTCAGATCTTCTAGAAAGACGTCGGGAAAATCTCTAACGACGTCAAGCTCCTTCAAGGGCTTTATCTTTGCCTCGGTATCCATTACCATGGCCAAATTGCCTTGACATCCATCATCCAGCAACTTCCGTGCCTGGAGGGCAGATAAGGTTATTCTTTTGGGCTTCCTCATCAGTTCACTTTGGTAGGTGAAAACCGAACCATCATCTAACTTGAATGTGATCTTCTTCTCCGCACACATGACGTTTGCTCCATAGGCAGATAGCCAATCCATGCCTAGTATCACGTCAAAGTCCTTCATATTGAACTTAATCAGACGTGCGGTCAAGTTTTTCCCACAAATTTCTACCAGATAGGAATCATAGACTTCCTTCAGGCTCATGACACTATCGGTCAGTGTACTAACTACTAAATCATGCTTGATGTCCCTTGGTTGAATAGTCATCCTACTTGCAAAAGTGGTGGAAACAAAAGAGTGGGATGTGCCCGAGTCGAATAGTACTCGCGCGGGGACAGACGAGACAATCAGGGTACCTAGGGTTTGTATAAAATTTAAGTTTCTTGCATCCACAGGTTATTCCCTACAATTTAGTAGTGATCAGTGGACTTACCTGTCATCACTTCAGGATTCGCCTCCGCTTCTTCATTAGTCAACGCGAACACTTTTCCTAGAGTCCGATTGTCCCGTGGTTGGAAAGGTCGAGTGTGGGACTAGTTTGGCAAGTCAGTGTTGTATCCGCAGTGTATGCATTCCCTGGCCATATGTCTTACCTTGTGGCACACGTAACATCTATTAGATAGCACAGCCGATGATGAGGCCTGGCTCACTTGGCTCATTGCAGGTCGGGCTGGTGAAGCCGCAGTTGTCGCTTGACTTACAGTTGGTTAGGCAGGCCGGTTATAAGTGGGGTAAAAAGGGTTCTGGCCCACATCTGGTCTACGATACGGAGTCGGGTTGGGGCTCAAACTAGTTCCTCGGAAAACCTTATTTGGCCAATCGAAATTCTGATAGTTTCTTGGCCTCTTGCCCAAACCGGGTGACGTTGTAGCTTTCTCTTTCTCTTTCTCTTTCAATTTGTCTTCCATGTTCTTCGCCTTGTCGACCATTTGTGCATAATCCCGAAGATCCATAATTGACAAGATGGACCCGATCTCTGGTTTGAGTCCTTTCTCAAATTTCTTCATCTTACTAGCTTCCCCTTTCAGGTGTTCCGGAGCAAAGTGGAACAAATCTTTGAACTACTGCTAATAGTCCAACATGGACTTGGTTCCTTACACGAGTGCAGAGAACTCAGCTTCCTTCTTGTCCCTAAAGCTCTCAAGGAAGTAGTTCTTAAAGAAAACTTCTTTGAATTCCTCCCAGGTAGGATTTGGATGAGTTGCTTCAAGGTTAGGCTTGGTTGCCTTCCACCATGCTTCAGCTTCGTTCTGTAGCTGGTATCTAGCACATATCAACTTCTGCGCATCCATACATTCAAGTACATCAAATGCCTTTTCCAAGGCACTAATCCACCATTCCTATTGCATTTCCTCAGAATTTAACTTGGAAAACGTGAGTGGCTGGAGCTTCTTGAATCTCTCCATCACCTTAGCTGTAGAGTTTTCCACTATGTGTTGAGGCACATGTGGTGGAAAAATTATTGGCCGGTTGGGTGGTGGTTGTGGTACTGCTCGCTCTTGCATCATGGCCGTAAATTGTGTAGACATTTGGCCCAGCAAGTCTTGTTGTTGCTGCATGGTCTGCATCATGGTGGTCATGAAGGCATTTCCAGCTGCTATACCTGGCTGAGGTGCCGCAGCAGTAGCTTGGGCAGCCATTGGTACCCTCGGTGAAGTGATCGACACTTAAAAATTCTGAGGTTCGGCTCCATCCGGTAGCTCAACTTCTGGGGCAAATTGAGGGCGTCTTCCACGATGACCACCTCGGTTGGATCTAGTGTTAACCATGATTGCTTTTTCTGAAAGAAGCTATTTGTTAAATATTTCCCCACACTTATATCAGGAGCAATATATAATTCCTAACTATCACATGTACATTACCGATTCCACAGTTCTAGTGTAATAATGTTATCATCCCAGTGAAGTATGTTATTTATTGAATGTTTTTGTTGGGTGTTTTATGTTTGTGGGGTGTTTTATGCTGTGACATGTTATGCATGATGTTATGTTGAAGATTTATATTAAGGAGCAATTTCTTAATTTTATACGTGTACCTAGCATGCAAGTCTCTCCAACTTCGTCCTGGTGATAAGAGTCTGTACATAAAGGTATCCTATATCACCCCTAACCTCCTCTGCTAGGGAAAGGTAGATGGCACGACCCTCCGGTCCACTAGTATCTGTGAGTGCCAAGAAGACAATCAGTTGGTTCTCAGCCTGGGATTGTATCTCTCGTATCCAAGCTAGTCTCTTCCTCAGTCGTCTAATGTAGAGCATGTTGCTGGGGTCTCCAAGCCCGAACAACACAGTCAGGTCCTGCCAAGGAGAATTTCTAAGTATCAAGTCGCTATGGCTACTTAACTTAAAATTCATGTGCAGCACTATAGGTAAATAAAGTAGCATAGACTGAAAATTAAATGAGTCAGCTCGAGGTTGCACACAGTGTTATAGTGTTCTACGGGGTTCACACACCTCTCAGGTAAAGATAGGTGCAATGCTTAGGGTTCTTATTTACTCTATAACCTATTGGATTTAGGGCATGGGTAGAGTATGGCCTACTTGTAGGCACGGTGTCCTAAATAATGCCTAAGTTTCCAAGACTCTACAACCACAGATCACAATATGCCTATGTATCTATGTTTAAGTTTTGCATAGCATCACTCACACAATGGTTCATACATACATGTATATAAACACATAGTATTAAATATAATAATGATGCTTATATTAGGCCATAATAAGAGAAAATTTTATTTCCCCCAATTTCTTACTTCCTCGTCTTATTCGAGTATATACCTATGTGATTCTGCCTATTATTGCTTTATTTATTCATTATTATTTATTATTTATTATTATTATTTTATATTTTTCTTATTCACATAATCATTCAAATCCTGTAGTTGTGTTAATAATGCCATTCCAGTGTAGAACCATAAGTCCATACATCATTGATTTAAATCCTGTTGAAAATCTATTCTCTGGCGTTTGGCCCCATCGCCCAATGCATTGCCCAGAGAATCGGGGCATAGGTTATATCAGTCCGAGATTTCACAAACTCAACCCATATTTCTTTCTAAGTGTTCCAAACCCCTAGGGCAGAGCTCCAAAGGCCTATTTGACTGATTCCACACCAAATCCACGTGTCTTCACGAGTCTTCCGCGCATCCACACGACTCAAGGGTAAGATTTCTTCACTTTTTCTTCTTCTTTGGATTGCACTGCTGTCCACATTTTCATTCCTTTTTGTTTAGAAATTCTGATTTTAAGCCCTAATTTATTTTTATTTTCCTTTCTTGCTTGTAGCAATCATGTCCACAAGTGGTAGACACATTACAGCGAGGAAGGCAGTGACCCGCAAGCGTCTGCGGTCTGATCCTGCACCTTCTTCACCATCGACAGTACTTGCTGCATTGCCAGGAGATGATTCCTCGTCCAGGAACTGGAATTTGACCACTTTTGGTTTTCCAGGTACAAACATTCGTAAGACTGGACGAAGTTCAAGTCCAAGAACATAGTGAATGGAAGGGTGGTGCAAGTTGGTGACTTCCACCAGTATGGGCTCTATACCAGGTTTAATGCCCTAGGCTGTGCATCGATGTTGTCACCCACACAGCCATGCTACCCGAACCTAGTTTGGTATTTCTATTGCAACATTGTGCCAGCCTTTGGGTTGCAAGGGTTTGGTCTGGAGAGCAGGGTGAAGGGCGTAGATATGAAGTTCACCACTACCATCTTAGCAGAGATCCTAGGACTGCCCGACTTAGGCGATAGGTGTTACTACAAGCCTCAGGTAGATATTTCTGACATGTTTTCTCTAGAGACCAGGAGGACGGTCTTCAGAGCATTGACTAGGATAAACGGGGTTCCGAAGTCTGAGGCAAATTACAAGCCTACAGCTAGGATCATCAGCAGGTGTATCTCTTATAACATCTATCCGAAGGGCAAAAACCAAGGTAGTATTTCTATGCTCCGAGCATACATCACATATTGTCTACTGGGGGCTGGCAAGGGGGGTCCAATGATCAACCTCCCATACTTACTGATGTAGGTGATGCTTTACAACGCACAGAACCCATCAGATGGGAGCCTGCCCTATGGGAAGTTCCTAACTCTTATGTTCTAGTATTTTGGGGTTCTGCTGGCTGGGGAGTATGTGGATGGTGATAGGTCAAAACCCATCATCAAGACCTCAATCCAGAAGATGAAGATGCAGGGGGAGCCTGAGAGCAATCCAGGGTTCGAGGAGGAGATGGAGCAAGAGGCAGCAAAGGGGGTTGGTTTGGGTGAGTAGGAGGGTGATCCAGAGGGCACTGGTGCACAGTTTGTAGATCTACCCACCTATGAGCCTACCGGTACTTCTAGTTCTCAGGTGCCAGAGTTTATGGGTGGTCTGATATGATGGCACAGGTTCGGGGTCTCCACACCCAGCTGGAGCAGTTGTCGACGCAGATGGATCAGGGCTTCACTTCCCTGGAGGGGAGAGTAGGTTCTGTTGAGCGGCACCTAGACTTCTGGGACTCTTATTACAGCGTTGACTCCCAACAGACTCAGCCTCCGTCGAGCGACATACCTCCCCAGGAGTAGCCTTTCAGCACTAGTTCCTAACTTTACCTTGACTTGATGTAGTTTTTTGTTATTTTTTTTTTATCATGGATTATGTAGTTTCTTTTTTTTTGTTCCTCTATAGATGTAATTGGAAGTAGTACTTCCATTAAACTTTATGTAGTGGCTTCTGCCATAGTTAACTTTTATTAAAGTTTAACGTGTGTGTTCTTTCTTTTATTTATATTTACCCCCTGTAACTTTTAATTATTATATGTTTTATTTTCTTGCAATTTATTATTCCTATTCCGCTGTTTGTGAATGTAGAAAGAGCCTCTCGCTCTGATACCAAGCTTTGTCACACCCCAAACCACCCCCTGGGAGGATTAGGTAGGTGACCCGAATTGCACGACAGCAATCCGCCAAATCCCACGGATCTAGAAGCAGTTACTCCATTCACAGACACACACATCCATCATAGTACATAATGTAAGACTCAGAGTACAGCGGAAAGCTATATTTACATTGAAACATTTTAAAAAGAGTAGTAGTAATATAGGGAAAGAAAATATATATAGTACTTTGATTGTTCATTCCCTCTCTCACTCCCACAGAAAGAGTAGTACCTATCTCTACCATATACAGTCCTTAAACAAAAGAAATATATATAGGGCAGGAAAACCCGAGCCCCAAAAAGAAAGAAAGCTGAAAAGTAAAATAGGGAAAAACTCCGACAAAAACAAAAGGAGTCCCCAAGATAAAAAGAGTCAGCTGCAACACCCTTCACGGGTCATCCTCAGCCATCATAGAAAACACTCGCACCATTGGTACGACCTCCTTCCGGGTCCATACTAATACAATCATAACCACCATAGCTCACCTCCGGGTGATAAGTCTCCCCGCCACAGTAACATCCACCTGTAGGATCATCTAACAGAAAGACATATATAATAGAGTGTGAGCTCCATCGAGCTCGGGAATAAAATACATTACCGTGCATGCACATGCAATCACAACCATATAAGTCCTACATAAGGTGTAGTTCATTTTATTTAATTAGCCACCTAACATCACAACTAAGGCAGGTTAGTGCTACTACAATCCCCAATACATTTATCCCTGGTGCGGGCTTTTAACCCCTTCCCGCGATACATCCATTGAGTTGTCAGAGAGGATCAGTCAGCTCCCGCATCAGTCACCAAGGCCAGCTCGACCAGCCCTCTGGGATTAACCTGTGAGGCATCCATCTTTTTTCTCATATCACATTTCTTTTCTGGCTTATAGCCCATAATCACCTTTTCGGTGCAATAACATTTCTTTATTTTCTTTTCTTTTCTTTTTCTCTTTCATATGGTCACTCTCACAGGCATCCAACACCTTAACCCCTGTTGACAAGAGTATGAAGCACAAGTGATGAAACTCTAGCCCAATGCATCTATACGGCATCGTATGAGTCGGGTGGTGTCAACCGTATCCCATTCTACGGGCTACCACAGGCCTCATTTCCAAGCTGGCCACGGCATCTAGTCTAACAATTCACATACAGCATGCAATGTTCATTCATAGATTCTAGCAGTCAACATATCATTGTTTCATATTTCAAGATCTATGAAATAAGTAAACAGCATAATATTATTATGTTATAATTCATTTCAACATATTAGTTATGTTACATTTACATACACGGTGACATTTCACTCACCTTGGTCTGGTCCTACTAGTTCAATTGTTGGTTCAGTTCCAACCGGTGTCTGGCTGTGCACCTCGAGCATGGGATCAATTCCTAATTTATTAAATCAAAAATTTGTTAATTAATATTCAAAGCTATTTTGGATAACCTAGTGGTTGTCTAGGCTCACTGGTCTGACTCAGTGTTCAGTCTGGTGTTACTTGGAATTCTCCAGGTCTTGCACTGGGCTTTCGGGTCCATGTCCCGGTGCATCATCCAGAGATGTGGAATATGGTTTGATTTGGTATATGGCAGTATAATCAGTTGTACATGTTCAAGATAGCCATACAAAATAGTTCCCAGATCAGCAGTTCCACTGGACCATCCCTGGCATGGTTACCAAGCCCTGTGGGGCCCACTTGGGTACCCAAGGTATGGATATCATCAAACAGATGTGAAGAGGGGTATTTTAGTCATTTACCACCTCCACACACTGTATATAGCCCATTGGTGAAGGCCCACAGAGATTAGACATACAGCCCAAAATTAATCTCTGGGCGATTCACTGGGTGATTGGGCCAATCGCCCAGAGCTTGTTTGAGAGGAAAACAGGCCTAGTTTCTTGGATTTTACTGCATAGGCAGCCATGGGGTCGATCTGGAATGCATGTGGGATGATTATGGGCCACATTTGGAGTGGAATCCAATGGTCCCAATGGTTCTTGGCTTGGTTCTCCCATTTGGAAACCAGGAGCTGTCCAAACAGCTCAGAGAACAGCAGCCCAGGTTGTGTTCTAGCTCAAAGCCACAGTCTAGGCTGCATGCAAGGGTAGTTTTATGTATGGATCCATGGTAGGGAGCTGTTCCTACATAAATCCAAGCAAGGATCAACTTGCATGCAAGGATCCATGCCCAGACTGCCTGTTCTGGGTGCAACTAGGTAGTGCAGTCTGGCACAGAGACTGATTTTAGTCTCAGCAGTAAAACAACAATGGAATCATGCTTTTAATGCTCAGATCTTACATGCAACAAGTTGCATGTGAGATCTGAGGCATCCCAAGGCAGCCCCCCAAGTGTTCTGGGCTTTACTTAGCCAGAAACATAATCTCAGAACTGGGATCCATAGAGATATTGAGAGGGCAACAGCTCAGAGTGCTAAGGTTCATTACCTGAGATGGATTTCCTGCAGGGATAGGGGCTAGATGCAGCAGTGTAGTGATCCTCCTCCCTTTCCTCTTCTCCTTCTTCTCTTCTTCTCCTTCTCTCCTTCCTTTCTCTCATTCTTCCCTCTCTTTTCTCTCCATGGTTTGAACAGTAGAAGGAACTCTATTTGGGGCTGGGGCCTGCCTATTTATAGGCCAGCCATGTCTAAGTCCTGTTTGGCTGCCAGCTCCTCTTTCCAAAATGCATTTTTTTAATAAATTCTAAGCCATTCTTGTAGCTCAGGTGGGGTCCACATGGTACTAGGGGTAGGTAATGGTTCCTAAAATTCCCATCTACCCCCAGAGGGTTTCTATGGTTGTATGGGTAGTCCCCACAAGTCTGGAGTCCAAAATACCCAATTCACCCACTCTGGGCGATTCTCTGGGTGATTGGGCCAATCGCCCAGTGCATTACCTAGAGAATATAGCAATGCTGTATAAGCTCTGTGCTTCCACAGGTGCTTGGCCCAGGGCTTTGGGCTTTGCACCAACAACTCACCTAGGGTTTAATACACATCTGTTCAAGTGTGGGCCCCACATGTATGGATAGGAGAGAGAATACCTGGGGTTCATGCAGTACATCATGCTATGGGCAGTGCAACTACATGGGTTTGCAATCCATCTTCTGGTAGGAATGTAGGAGGACATCCTCGAAGGTTCAACCACTGGAGTAATGCTCCACAGTGTGTTTGGGTGTCTGGTCAGAGGTCCCTGTCCTTCAACCAAAATTCTAGTTAGCCAGGGGCAAGCTTGACACTAGAGATTTTGCGTCATCTTTGTTAATTCAAGAAAGAGCATTGAGAGTTTTGTCTTTACATTTGAGATTTTAAGGATTCCATAGAATTAGAGGTAAGTTCTTTCTATTTAGTGATTTTTTTTTATGAAAGTGTAATCACACAAACCACACACCAATTCTATTTAGTGGTTTGGTTTCATGGAGGAGTGATTTAATTGAATCTGATGGATGGATGATTGTTTATGAATGCATTGTGTGCTAGATCAAACCATGTGTGTGAGCTTAGAACCTAGAGGAAGATGGATTTGAGAATTAGTTGAGTTACAGCCATGGTTTTAGAAGAACAAGGTAAGACTTTTATTTTATTCTCTTGATTTTTCAATCCATTAGTAAAATAGAAGTTTAGATGAGGTTGAATGTAAGATTTCGTCTAAGTATGAGCCCTTCTAGCTTGGCTCCAGGGCGGATTGTGTTAGGGTTTGTCTGGGTTGAAATCCCCAACACCCTTGGCAGAACTGTATAGATGCTAAATTTTGTCACCACCCCCGGCAATGATGATAATCGGACATGAACGACTGACGACGTCCCCTAAAGGACTTTTTCCCCCATACACGAGCCATATCACCCCCTCCATATCCCTAAAAACAATTTACAACACCCTTTTACCTAGTGCTGAAGGAGGTACTGCTCACCTTCCCTGACCAAGGCAGTCCTGCTAGCCGATTAGTGGGCTGTGGGGGTTGTAGGGGGCAAGCAGCCCCCCTACCGATGGGTGTAGGGGGACAGAGTCCCCTGACAAAAATTTTTATGAAGGGTCAAAAGAGACAAAAACCTTAAAAAACATCCCAACAGCACTGCACGACAGTACCGTGGCAGGGTGCAGCATCGCAGCCCCGTGCAGCGACGCACGACAGTGCCGCTGCGTAGCATCGCACACAGCAGCAGTGCCACACGGTAGCACTTCACCCTATGGGGAAAATCACCCTGCGATGCCGCGCCCTACACGGCGGTGCTGCGGGGAACCCAAAATGTGATTTTTTTGCCTGGCAGCGCTATAGATTTCATTGCGGTGCCGCCAGACGGGATTTTTTCCTATAAATACCCCCTCCATCCTTCATTTCCACATTCCAAGTTCCCAAGAGAAGGGTAGCTCCTAGGATCCAAACCTTTACCCGTTTCCCTTCCCGAAGCCCAGCTTTCCTTGTCCCAGGGTTCTTTCCTCCAACTCCTAGCTTTCGAGCTAAGCCTAGTCCCTCTGTCCAAAGTCCATCAACCCAAGCCCGACTTTCCAACCCTCCTTCGCACCCAATCCTAGAAAAGTCCTTATGGCCTAGTAATTCTACCCGAGAGCCGAGTGTCCCCACTCCCATAACTACCCGACACCGTTACTCTGCTGAAATAGTTTCCCATTTCACTACCCGACGTCATTTGTTACATCCATGCCCGGATTTACTATTAATTATATTTCTCTCTCCTATGACGTGTAGATTCTACTACCGTGTATGCTGGTGAGTTAGTTTTGAGTTACAGCCATGGTCAAACCTAGCCACAAGATCATTGACCAGCTCACAGGCCCGCCTTTGGAGGAGAGTTTCCTTAACCGGTAGTGGGGAAGATTTATCGATGATGACTTCATCGATCATCCTCCTAGCACGAGTCCACGAAGTGAGGAGTACTGGAAGGCGTTCCCTATGTCCCCACAGCTAGATACCTCCTTTGGCGATGAGCTTAGCATCGCGATTGGGAAACTATTTGGGATCACGAAGGACACATCGTGACGGTCAAGGGGTAAGATACTGACCTTGTGAATGTTACTGTACCCTTCCACTAGTTGACCTTGGAGTGTGGGCCAAAGCCCGATCAATTTCCTTAAGTTTCTACCCTTATAGTAGCAACAAACGCACTAGCGGACTCACTAAGACTGGATTCACCCGTTAGTCCACCCGTGCTGTCTCGGGCCCCTGTGTGTTTTTCTTATGTGGGACCCACACCCCGTGACTCAGGCACTCCATTTTAGTCTTTTAGATGAGGTTTGGGCTCCACTCTTGATCTCCTTGGCTCGTGGGTGTACCATATCGGTGGATCCATTGGCTAAATGAACCTCTTGAATGAGCTTTGGCTCTAAGCCTAAGCCAAACAGACCCTAAGTGGGATTTGATATAAGACTAAGACTTAGTCCTTAAGCCTCATTATTTCCTTCACCTACCCAAAATGTTGGAATTGTGGGACATTGAAGGTTTGGAGAAGAAGGATTTGGAGAGGCTGTGGAGGTGGAAAGCATTAAATAATCCATCCTTGAGGTAGGCATCCTCACCTTCCTCCCTCTCTTTTCCATTTTAAGTTTAGGCGATCCCTTAGATTCCCAGCTTAAGGATTCTCTAAGAAACCCCTTTAAACCCCATTGAATACTCCTTAGAGACCTATAATCCCTCCCCTTAATGTCTTCATGGATTTGACAACCCAGATGTTGTTCAAGCATTTGAAACCTAGCTTAGGTTTGGGAAGAACCTTGGAGATGCATCCAAATTCCTTGAATCCCCTTACCTTCTTAAAGGACTATGTATTTTGGACCTCCAAAGAAGGTTTGGGCTCACCTCTCCAACCCTAGGACCTTTATGGGTCTATGAATGAAGGGCTGGAGGTGATGATCTACGCAGCTTTCAAAGGAATGGCAGCGGACGAACGACCGGACTCACTATCGTGTATTCGCCCGTTAGTCCATTCAGCCTAACCTGGCTGTTAATCTGGGCGAAGCCATGAGCAGACCCACCTAGGCGAATCCGCCCATAGCTCAGGTTGCTCTCGGGGGTGTCTCAGGATTTGGACGGATGCACGAGCAGATCCATCTTTCGCATCCGCCCGTGAGTCTGTTCCATATATTTTCTGGGTTTGGCCTGGACGGATCCACGACAAGACTCACCTGGCTGACTCCGTTCCTTCATCCGCCCCTACTGTCTTGACCCAAACTTCATTTAAGCTGTTGAGACCCTTTGTGGGACCCACCTATATATTTCTAACACTACTTTCACGCATCCTCAGACTTCAGAATCTACACGGGAGTGTGTGCTTTAGAACAAACCTCACCAAACGGCAAGCAAACGAATTGTGAGTGGGTTTTGGGTGATGTTTGGGCTTGACATATACATATATATAGATACAATCATATGGATTACATAATGGCTTACATGCTTACATTCATTCTTGCCATATTGCATTTTGCATATGAAACCATGTTAGACATGAATGGATGAAATATGGATATGATATTTTACATTGTTATATTGGGTTACGATGCCGGGTATGCCGGTGTTGGAACCCCAAAGTGCTTATTATATTCATTGCTTGCCATCCTGGTCTGTATGTGCCGTGTCATGCTAGTACTTGGGTGCTAGATGGAATGGGACGTTGACGCACCCAGAATACCTCTCGGGACGATAGAATTTCATGTAGTATATCGGTGGTTAGGATTTATACTCCCTTATGCTACGACCCTTGCCAACAGGGGTTTACGTGTTGGATAGTTAGAGCACCTGATGTCTATAGAGGTGGGAGAGGCCAGGTCAGGGGTAGTAATGACTATTTGGGGTCTGCCACTGGGTGGTCTATGGCTTCTACCGGCATAGGTCCCTTATGATAATTGAGGTTTCACTAGGGCGATAGGATAAGTGACCCTCAGTGTCTCCCAAGTTATCACAGTAGCATATACCATGACTTAGACTATTTGTTAGGTGGAAAACATATATTTAACATTTCATGCATCATGGACTATGTGTGATTTTGCGTATAAGCACTCCCCTTTCCCCTCACTGGCTCAGTGGAGCTAACCCCCTATGTACATAACTTTTTAGATTTTGATGCAGGTGATGGATACTTGGCCGGCCTAGATGTTCAGTCGACAGAGTATGATGGTATTGGTACAGAGGAGCCTGGGTACGTATCAGAGGAATATGGCGATGGTTGCCCCTATGATGATTGTGCATATGGGCACTGACTTTACTTGGGGATTTCTCCCACTTTTGATTCTTTTGGGGCATTATGCCCATTATAAACACTTTCTGTAATAACTTACTATTATTTTGAGTAGTTATGTCATGGTCAACTGTTGATAAATACTAACTATTATTTTATCACTTAGATAGTTGAACATATTGTAACTGCTTATGTAAATATTGTTTTCGCTTATGATGACTCTGATGATTAATGGAAATATTATTTCCTTGCTCAAATGTAACTATTTGGGTGGGCCCTTGGGTGGTGACTATGCTCTAGGATACTGTGTCATTGATCCTGGTAGGATTGGGGTGACGTGTGTCATCCTAATCACCCTCTTGACTGTACTTATGGCATAAGCTTGGGATAGGGGTGTGACAGTGTGGTATCAGAGCGTGATGCTCTGCACCAGACATGGTTCACCAAGGGCTCTTGATTTACTCTACATAATAGGGTCTAAATTGAAAGCTTCAACAGGCATAATTGGAATGTGTGCAGAACGTAGGAAGAAGACTAGCTAGGGAGAAATTTGAGAACTACAGCAAATAATAGGGAGAACTTGAGAATTTAAAATAGTTAATACATATATATTGGTGTAAACTCCAACTACACCCTGCTATCTACCGCTCAAACCTCCTGTAGAGGCGAGCCAACTTTGCACAAACCACAAGTAAAGTTTCCAAAATTACAGCCAACAGAACCATAATTACATATTAAAAAAAAAAAGAGAGTGAAAATAAAAAGCTAAAAGGAAAACATTGTTCTCAAACATCCAAAGAAAGAGCTGAAACTAGGAACAGTCAACAGAAACTCCATCAGATTTGGGGCTTAATCCCCCATCCCAGCATCATTGCCCTCCTCGTCATCATCGCCCTCATAGTATAGATATGCATTTATGTTGTGGATGCCCTTCTCCATCCTTTTGAGGTGATGGTTGTATGAAGTGAACTGCCTGTGGACACCTGCAAAGCCATCTAACATATCCGAATTGAGCCTGGCCATGTTGATGTTCATCTGGTCTAGGGCATTTAGAACTGCACCCATCTCTGAAGTCCTAGAACTGGAGGCACCAGTAGTATACTGCACTGGAACCCCTCCCTCATCCTCATCACTAGCCTCTGCACCCCCATCTCCACCACCTACTGGGACCATTGGCTCCCCATCACTATATGTGTTGACTATGATCTTCATGCGGGCCATGGAATTCTTCCCAAATGGTTCCTTGAAGCTTCAACATGGTGGCTCATCATCCAGGTTAACCTGGAAATACTGGAAGATGCGGGTCAGAAGTCTTCCATAGGGAAGGGTTTTCTCAATTCTAGACTTGAATTGGACCTGCTCCATGTGCTTGACAATGACATAAGGTAGACTTATTTAGGTACCCTGATGTAAGCAGTACCCCAAGGTAGCAAACATAAGGGAAGGCTCGGTGTTGTGCCCCTTGATAGGCACCAGATTTGACTTGACTATTAAGGTCAAAATCCTTTGAGAATAACCAAAATCAGTCAGGTTTACCCGGCTTTTGTGCTTGTCATTGGTTAGGGTCTTGTACAAAGATGATGGTATTCTGCCAAAGACATGCAAGACAAAGGATCTCTCGCAGGCAGAAGATATATTCGAGCACCAAGAGAACTGATCCCTAGGATTACTCCCAACTCTACCTCATTGAACGAGATGTTGACTCCCTTCACAAAAGAGTTGATCCTAAGCATCCCCGCATTCTCTTGAACTATTTTCATGTTGGTGTAGAAGTTCCCAATTAGTTTGATGTAGTAGTGCCTCGGCAAGACTAGCATGTTAGACCATCCCAAATGCTCGAATCTTGGCCGCACTTTGAAGGCCATGAGCTCTTCAGCAACGACATCTCTCCCTGTCTCAATCTTCCATGCTCGTAGTGTCTGAGTGTATAGGTTTTCTGCCTCTGATGACACAAAGAATTTGGCATCAAATGGGATCGGGGCCAGAGCCGGTGCTGCTGCAGCTGCAGCAGCCCTGTTTCCCCTTGTTCTGGGAGCCATTTCCACTCAAGTTAACCTACACACACACAAATAAAATAAAGGAGACAATGTGAGTGATTAATCACTCTAATTTTAATAAAACATGAGGAATTGATACAAGAAATACCACAAGTAATTGATTCACCATCCACAGATCATCAAAAGAAAATTTGTAGAACAATGGTCCTCTTGAACTCAAGGTTCAGAAAGAGAATTCCAATGAACCTCTGTGAAGATTGGCATGATACTAAGTAAATCAAACAAGAAAAAATACAAGCATCATGCTTGTAAATGAAATTAAAGGAGAAAGGGGTAACATATACACATATTCAAGATCAAGGATAATTCCTTCTCAAATGACAAAATTGGGAATTTCTTCAAATTTCCATGGAGACAATAAAAATAGTTCTAAACAAGAGTTGTACAAAAAAAATTTTATTACATTAAACCCATGTAAGGTGGGGAGAATAAGTAATATACTTCATATCCTAGAACAAAAACTACCAAAACAAGTGGGAGATTTCGGTTTTGGCAAGGGTTTGACTAACCCTAGCCCCAATCGATGGGTATTACATATTTAACCATGATTACAACTAGGTTTGGAACTTAAGGGAACAAGAACAACAATATCTCCACATATTTTCAAGCAATCAAACCCAATGTGAGAGAAAGGGGAGAAAAACTTGGATAAAACATTAGAAGAAGAACTAAAACAATTCAAGGAATCCAAGATGATTGGAGAATCTCATACCTTGAAGTAGGGAGTTTGAGATTGAGAGTAAAGGAGCCTAAATCCACAGTCCTTGGGTAAGAAATTTGGAGTGGATTAATTCTAGGCACCTCTACTCTGTTCCTCCGCTTCTAACCAACAAACTCAATATATAAAACTGAACTGTGCAATTATTGTCCTTGTCAAAATTTATCGAGCGGATGCACGACCGGACTCACTATCGTGAATCCGCTAAGCCTAGAAACACTGACCTTTTGTCTTCTGTACTGAGCGGACGAATGAACGGAACCATGATCTAAAGATCCATCCGTTAATCCGTTCAACTCAAAACCTCTCGGCCAACGGACACCCTGAAAATGGACGAATGAGTGGACTCACGTTCCGCATCCGCCCTTTAGTCCGCCCAAGGTAACTTTTCGAATAGAGTCAAGCTCAGACTCAGAGGTGTAGGTCCGTCCTTAGATCTGCTCATGATCTGAAGGGCTACTGGCCTATATTTTTGGCTCAACCTCATTCTTAGGACTCTAGTTGCTGCTGTGTGTTGGTATACGCACCTTGTATACATTGTGTGCTCCTTTCCTCTATATTGCAATTATTGTTCCCCTCTTCCTTGTGCTAACATGTGAGGCATCTCAACTAATCAGGTGCTAAATCATGGTCAATACTTGTAACCAAAATCGTTCCCCTCCAAGGGATGATGCTGGTGATGTTTTCGAGGAAGGCTTGCCTGCATCGCCTCCGGTGAGCACTAATGCAGATGCCACCACACTCTTAGGGAATATTCTGCGCGACATGCAAAGAGAACACCAGGAATCCTAAATGGAACAACGCATTTTTATGCAGAATATGACTACCCAGCTTCAAAATGTTGGTTGGGAAGGACCAAGAGTACCACCTCTGGTTTACAAAGTCCCAAATCCCACAGCTAATACCACTCCTATCATTCCTTCTTTTGGGCCGACTGCAAATGAAGTTCCTGTAGCACAAGTGAACCAAAATCCACCTCCCCCTCCTCCAGCTGCCTTACCGGTCAGAAATGTGGTACCAGAATGGGCCAATGCCTCCAAACTTTCTAAGAAGTTTCAAAAGCATCATCCTCCTACTTTTTATAAGTTGATCCATGACTCCATGTTCCCGGCTACCTGGATACAGGATCTCGAAAGGATCTTTGAGGTGCCACCATGTAGTGACCTCAAGAAGATTCGATGTCATACCTTTCAACTCCGAGGTGATGCTGATATATGGTGGTGTTCCTCGAAGGATCATTTCTGGGTCAAATACCCCAATGCAACTTGAGCTCAAGTTAAGGAAGCTTTTCTTGAGAACTACTTTCTAAGGAATTTTTGAGAAAAGAAGAAAATTGAATTCATGAGCCTCAGTCAGGGATCCAAGTCGGTCCTTAAATATCAACAAATCTTTGAGGAGTATTTTTACTTTGCTCTGACTCACTTGAAGACTAAGGACGTGAAAGCAAGAAGGTTTGAGAGAGGGCTTAGAGCTAGTTTGAGTACTTCGATGGTACTACACAAGTACCCCACCTATGCAGAAGTGGTTGAAGCCTCCAAGCTGATAGAAGACCAACAGAGGGAAAATTATCAGGCTATACAGGCGGGCAAGAGGCCAATGCCATCTCATGACTTTAGGGGACCCAACAAGTTCCAGAGGAGAGGGGCTTATACTAATGTAGCCCCAATTCAGTCCTGTAGACCTAATGCGGCTCAAGTGACTAAAGCTATACCTGCTTCTCATTACAGGGCTTAGACTCTTGTTTGTTACA
Organism: Telopea speciosissima; assembly: GCF_018873765.1. Lineage (NCBI taxonomy): Eukaryota > Viridiplantae > Streptophyta > Magnoliopsida > Proteales > Proteaceae > Telopea > Telopea speciosissima. The sequence continues at coordinate 33,575,191 of NC_057917.1, read as the reverse complement.
ACTGCAAGGAGTCCTGCCATATGGCCAAGGATTGTCCACAACCACGACAATCTGGTTCATGGCCAGTTGTGACTTCCAAGGTGCCCCTGGCAAAGACTACTATTCATCCGCTTGTTCCTTCTCCGGCTAGCAAGACTCAAGGATGAGTTTATTCTGTTACTCACGAGGAAGCCCAATCTGACCCCGGTGTTATCACAGGTTTTATACTTGACCGCCTTAATCAAATCAATTATGTTGAGTTTATCATATTTGTCTGTTCAGTGTTTATCGGGCATAATTTCTGTGTCCACCTTACCTGCTTATGTGTTATTTGATTCGGGGCATCACACTCCTTTGTATCCCCCTCCTTTGTCGAGAGATTACCAATAGAACTGGATAGAATGGAACAAAAGTTGACAGTTAGTATGTCGACTGGAAGCAAAGTCGAGCTTGATCGGTCCTTCAACTCTTGCTCTGTTCGAGTGAGCTACCACGAGCTTGAGGCCAGTTTGATCATTCTAGATATGAAGGACTTTGATATCTTTCTGGGAATGGATTGGTTATCCACACATGGAGCTAGCCTGATCTATGCAGAGAGGAAGATACTCTTCCAGACAGGAGAGGATAATGAGTTCGTATTCAAGGGTAGCAAAAGTAAGAAGCCTAAGAACCCAATCGTATCAGCTCTCCAAGTTCAGAAGCTCTTAGCACAGGGTTGCCAATGTTATTTAGCCTCTGTAATGAACACTAAAGCCAAGGTTACACCTATGGAAGAGATAAGTATTGTAAGGGATTTTTTTGATGTCTTTCCAGAAGACCTCACCCGGTTACCACCGGATCGGGAAACAAAATTTATGATTGACCTGGTACCCGGTGCTGCTCCAGTGTCTAAGGCACCATACAGAATGGCCCCATCAGAACCAAAAGAACTTCAAGAACAACTTAATGACCTACTAAAGAAAGGTTTTATCAGGCCAAGTGTTTCCTAGTGGGGCGCACCTGTTTTGTTTGTGAAGAAGAAAGACGGTAGTATGCGTCTGTGCATTGACTACCGTGAACTCAACAAGCTTACGATCAAGAATCGGTACCCGCTGCCCAGGATCGATGATTTGTTTGACCAATTGCAAGGCACAAGGGTATTCTCCAAGATTGATCTCTGCTCAGGGTATCATCAGTTAAAGATCAAAGGTAGTGACATTAGCAAGACCGCGTTCAGATCACAATATGGGCACTACGAGTTTTTGGTTATGTCTTTTGGACTGACCAATGCCTCGGCAGCTTTTATGGAGTTAATGAATAGGGTATTTCACGATGTGTTGGATAAGTACATTATTGTATTTATTGACGACATCCTGGTCTACTCTAAGAGCGAAGAAGAACATGCTGACCACCTTCGTTTCGTGCTACAGCGCTTGAGAGAAAAGCAATTATATGCTAAGTTTAGCAAGTGCAAATTTTGGTTGCAACAAGTGGTTTTTGTAGGTCATTTGGTATCTGCTAAGGGTATTGAAGTTGACCCCAGTAAGGTACAGTCGGTAGTTGACTGGGAGACACCTAAGAATGTAGCAGATATTCGTAGTTTTCTCAGTTTGGTCGGCTATTATGGGAGATTTATCAAGAACTTTTCAAAAATCTCTACTCTTATGACTCGACTGACTCGGAAGGGAGTGAAGTTCGAGTGGTTAGATGAATGCAAAAATAATTTCCAGGATCTGAAGCAACGACTAATCTCAGCTCTGGTACTCACCATACCAAATGGTACTAGAGGGATGGTAGTCTATTGTGATGCATCGAAAATGGGCCTCGGCTGTGTTCTGATGCAAGGTGATAAGGTGGTAGACTACGCTTCTCGTTAACTAAAGGATTATGAGAGAAATTACTCGACTCATGATTTGGAGTTGGCGGCTGTGGTCTTTGCCCTAAAGATCTGGAGACACTATCTGTACGGGGAGAAGAGTGAAATCTACAGCGACCATAAAAGCCTCAAATATTTCTTTACTCAGAAGGAACTCAATATGAGACAGAGACGCTGGTTGGAACTCATGAAGGACTATAATTGTACCATCCATTACCACCCGGGAAAGGCAAATGTTGTAGTGGACGCTCTCAGTCGGAAATCCCAGACCTTATCCATCGCATCCTTAGTTGTCAGTAAGAAGCTTATAGAAGAAGCTAGAAGGGTAGATTTGGAGTTATTAGTTGAGGGTGTTACACTATCCCTAGCAGCTTTATCGGTGCAATCAACCTTGGTTGAAAAGTTTTAAGTAGCTCAAGCTTCAGATGAACGCTTTCAAGAGATAATTGAAGCTATCCAGGTTGACACACAGCGAGATTTGGATTTTACATTGACAGATAGCGGCGTTCTCATGTTTGAGATCGCCTATGTGTCCCTAAGGACGATCAGCTAAGAAAGGAAGTGTTGTCAGAAGCACATGAATCTCCCTACTTAATTCACCCAGGTAGTACTAAAATGTACAAGGACCTGAAAGGACATTACTGGTGGAGCGGGATGAAAAGGGATGTAACTAAATTTATGGCCAGGTGTCTCACTTGTCAGCAAGTGAACCTGTCAGCAAGTGAAAGTAGATAGACAATGACCCCATGGCCTTCTACAGTCATTGATCGTGCCAAAATGGAAGTGGGAACATGTCACCATTGACTTCATCACAGGACTACCCCGTACACCTAGAGGTGTTGATGCTTTATGGGTTATTGTAGATAGACTAATGAAGATGGCTCATTTCATTCCAATCAACGTTACCTATTCCATGGATAAGCTAGCCCGCTTATACATTGATAATGTGGTTCGCCTGCACGGAGTTCCAGTTAGCATTATCTTGGATCGGGACCCCAGATTTACATCCAAGTTTTAGGGTGGATTCTAGAGGGCTATGGGTACCCTGTTGAGTTTTAGCACTACCTTCCATCCACAGACTAATTAGAAAAGATAATACAGACATTGGAAGACATGCTTTGAGCCTGTGCCATTGATATGCAAGGCAACTGGGATGAGCACATCTCTCTTATCGAGTTCGCCTACAACAACAGTTACCAAGCTACTATTGGAATGGCACCCTTTAAAGCTCAGTATGGGAAAAAGTGTCGTACTCTATTGTATTGGGATAAGGTAGGTGAGCGGCGTATCCTTGGGCCGGAATTGATCCAAGCAACCTGTGAGAAGGTGGATTTGATCCGCGAGCGGATTAAAGCTGCCCAGTCTAGGCAGAAGGGCTACACGGACCAAAGGCGAAAGGATCTGGAGTTCCTTATCGGTGATAAGGTATTTCTCAAAGTGTCGCCTACCAAAGGCGTGATGCGGTTCAGCAAGAAGGGCAAGCTAAGCCCGAGATATATTGGACCTTCTGAGATTCTTGCAAAGATTGGACCGGTGGCTTATTGGTTGGCGCTTCAACCATCTTTGGATGGCGTGCATGATGTCTTCCACGTATCTATGTTGCGGAAGTATGTGCATGACCCCAGTCATGTCCTATCTCAGGAACCACCAGAGTTGGCAGCAGATATGTCTTATAAGGAACAGCTTGAGAAGATTTTGGACAGTAAGGTGGTGAATCTCTTCAATAGACCTATTCATTATGTGAAGGTTAAGTGGTGCAACCACACAGAAGAAGAAGCCTCTTGGGTAGTCAAGGTGGAAATGTGAGCAAAGTACCCTTCCCTTGGATTCCTGCAAGGTACGACAATTTCGGGGATAAAATTTTTGTAAGGTGGGGAGGATGTTACATCCGCGCCTGGATTTACTGTTAATTATAATTTCTCTCTCCTATGACTTGTAGATTCTGCTACCGTGTATGCTGGCAAGTTGTTTTCGCTTGTGGTCAAACCTAGCCATAAGATCATTGAGCAGTTCACAGGCCTGCCTGTTGAGGAGAGGTTCCTTAATCCGCAGTAGGGAAGATTTATCGATGATGACTTCGTCGATCATCCTCCTAACACGAGTCCACGAAGCAAGGAGTATCGGAAGTCGTTCCCTGTGTCCCCACAGCTAGACACCTCCTTTGGCAATAAGCTTATAATCGCGATTGGGAAACTATTCAAGATCACGAAGGATAAGTCGTAACTATCGAGGGGTAAGATACTGAACTTATGAATGTTACTGTACCCTTCCCCTAGTTGACCTTGGAGTGTGGGCCAAAGCCCAATCAATTTCCTTAAGTTTTTGCCCTTACAACAGCAACGGACGCACGAGCGGACTCACCAAGACTGGATCCACCCGTTAGTCCGCCCGTGCTATTACGGGCCCCTGTGTGTTTTTCTTGTGTGGGACCCACACCCCGTGCCTCGGGCACTCCATTTTAGTCTTTTAGATGAGGTTTAGGCTCCACTCTTGATCTCCTTGGCTCGTGGGTGTACCATTTCGGTGGACCCATTGGCTAAATGAACCTCTTGAATGAGCTTTGGCTCTTAAAGCCCAAGCCAAACAGACCCTAAGTGGGATTTGATATAAGGCTAAGACTTAGTCCTTAAGCCTCATTATTTCCTTCACCTACCCAAAATGTTGGAACTGTGGGAGTATTGAAGGTTTGGAGAAGAAGGATTTTGAGAGACTGTGGAGGTGGAAAGCATTAAATAATCCATTCTTGAGGTAGGCATCCTCACCTTCCTCCCTCTCTTTTCCATTTTAAGTTTGGGGGATCCCTTGGAATCGATTCCAAGCTTAGGGATTCTCTTGGAAACCCCTTTAAACCCCATTGAATACTCCTTGGAGACGTATAATCCTTCCCCTTAATGTCTTCATGGATTTGACAACCCAGATGTTGTTCAAGCATTTGAAACCTAACTTAGGTTTGGGAAGAACCTTGGAGATGCATCCAAATTCCTTGAATCCCCTTACCTTCTTAAAGGACTATGTATTTTGGACCTCCAACGAAGGTTTGGGCTCACCTCCCCATCCCGAGGACCTTTATGGGTCTATGAATGAAGGGTTGGAGGTGATGATCTGCGTAGCTTTCAAAGGAATGGCAATAGACGAACGAACAGACTCACTGTCGTGTATCCGCCCGTTAGTCCGTTCAGCCTAACCTGGTTGTTAATCTGGGTGGAGCCACGAGCGGACCCACCTAGGTGAATCCGCCCATAGCTCAAGTTGCTCTCGGGTGTGTCTCAGGGTTTGGACGGATGCACGAGCGGATCCATCTTTCGCATCCGCCCGTGAGTCTGTTCCATATATTTTCTGGGTATGGCCTGGACGGATCCATAACCGGACTCACCTAGTTGACTCCATTCCTTCATCTACCCCTGCTATCTTGACCCAAACTTCATTTAAGCTATTGGGACCCTTTGTGGGACCCACCTATATATTTCTAACACTACTTTCACACTTCCTCAGACTTTAGAATCTACACGGGAGTGCGTGTTTTAGAGCAAACCTCACCAAACGGAAAGCAAATGAACTGTGAGTGGGTTTTGGGTGATGTTTGGGCTTGACATATACATATATATAGATACAATCATATGGATTACATATGGTTTATGTGCTTACATTCATTCTTGCCATATTGCATTTTGCATATGAAACCATGTTAGACATGAATGGATGAAATATGGATATGATATTTTACATTGCTACATTGGGTTATGGTGCTAGGTATGCCGGTGTCGGAACCCCAAAGTGCTTATTATTATATTCATTGCTTACCATCCTAGTTTGTATGTGTCGTGCCGTGCTGGTACTCAGGTGCTAGATGGAATGGGACGTTGATGCACCCGGAATACCTCTTGGGATGATAGAATTTCATATAGTATATCTGTGGTTAGGATTTATACTCCCTTATGGTATGACCCTTGCCAACAGGGGTTTACGTGTTGGATAGTCGAAGCACCTGATGTCTGTGGAGGTGGGACAGGCCAGGTCAGGGGTAGTAATGACTATTTGGGGTCTGCCACTGGGTGGTCTATGGCTTCTATCGGTGTAGGTCCCTTGTGATAATTGAGGTTTCACTGGGACGATAGGATAAGTGACTCTCAATGTCTCCAAGTTATCATAGTAGCATATACCATGACTTAAACTGTTTGTTAGGTGGAAAACATATATTTAACATTTCATGCATCATGGACTATGTGTGATTGTGTGTATGTGCACTTCCCTTTCCCCTCACTGGCTCAGTGGAGCTAACCCCCTGTGTACACAACTTTTTAGATTTTGATGCAGGTGATGGATACTTGGCCGGCCTAGATGTACAGTTGGCAGAGTATGATGGTATTGGTACAGAGGAGCCTGGGTACGTGTCAGAGGAACACGACGATGGTTGCCCCTGTGATGATTGTGCATATGGGCACTGACTTTACTTGGGGATTAACCCCACCTTTTGATTCTTTTGGGGCATTATGCCCATTATAAACACTTTCTGTAATAACTTACTATTATTTTGAGTAGTTATGTCATGGTCAGCTGATGATAAATACTAACTATTATTTTATCACTTAGATAGTTGAACATATTATAACTGCTTATGTAAATATTGCTTCTGCTTATGATGACTCTGATGATTAATGGAAATATTATTTCCTTTGCTCAAATGTAACTATTTGGGTGGGCCCTCGGGTGGTGACTATGCTCTAGGATACTGTGTCGTTGATCCTGGTAGGAATTGGGGTGATGTGTGTCATCCTAATCACCCTCTTGACTGTGCTTATAGCATAAGTTTGGGATAAGGGTGTGACATCATTACTCTGCTAAAGTAGTTTCCCATTTCAGTACCCGGTGCCACTACTCTGTCTAACAGAGTCCATCTCAATACCCGATGCCGTTACTCTGTCCAATAAAGTTCAACTCAATCATCGTAAGTCGTTACTCTGTCCGATAAAGGATAAAGTTAGTCGTTTATCTCCACCTGAGCCGGGGGATCCTGCCCATACTGCACTTTTCATAATTGCATTGGTTTAAAGCATACAAGTATACATTTTTATTGTTAATATTTTATGTCAGCACAATGTAGTCCTTTAAGCATTCTTGCGTAGTGTGCAGTAGTTCGTATAAATTAGTTTAATTTTAATTAAGCCATTTGTGAATCATTTTAGCCTTGCATGTTGGTATGGGACATTCATAAAGGGAGAATATTCAAAAACTAGCATCTAGCCGAAATACCGGTTTACCCGGGCGAGGTGGATGCCTAACACCTTCCCACTCTCGTAACCTGATCACTTACCCCAAATCTCTAACCAAACCAAATGAAGTCCCACAGCCCTTCATAAGGCTACACCAATGGGTCTTAGGCCTTAATCCTAGGTGACAACTCCATTTCATTTAATTGTATGACCCCCATCCCTTGATAAATCATAACCATTGAGAAGACGCATTCCTTCTCTCTCTCCAACCGAGGAGCATAACCCAAACCCCATCCGAACCAAGTGCCAGGGAACGCGTGGTTTAGGGAACACATGGTTCTGGGAACAGATCCTAATAAACTACTCTCTCGAGCAGGTTTTGGGCATGATCTGACTAGCCACTAAATCTTGGCGGGAACCCATTTGAGGAACCAGAGGGCTCCGATTGCCTTTGAAACCAAGTGTGCCTACAGGCTTTTCTTGGCAGAGACTATTTGTGAGCAATAGGGATCTGGGGAGATCAAATAAACCCTATTTAGCTGTTTTGTCTGTTTTAAAGGGCTAAGTTTTGTGGGGCTTGAAGATTTGACTTCTTTAAGGCCTATGAGACATTTTGAAAGATATCTTACTAATAGGTGATGCTTGAATTGAGGAGTGGTTTGATCAAATTATTGGCGTGACATGGAGACTTTGTGAAACAAGGTTGAGTGAGATTTACTTGAATTTACTCCCCCGTATTGTGTGATGATGTGATTTCATATTGGATGTGGAATTATGATGTTGAAATTGTTATGTGATGAATTTGAATGTGGTTATGATGACTACCTTGAGAAATGATGTGATATTGTGAAATCTTAAATTATAAACCATTGGCATGAATTGTATTTATTGAGTTTTTGCAATGTAAGCACTCGTCTATGTGAGTTAGTGCTTTTGGGCATATCACTTAGTGGGGAGGGAAAGGAGTGAAAGTACGAGATTGGATTTTGGTGCCTCACTTAGCAGGGGGAGGTGGAGTGAGTGCACATGATGAGTAGTGGGTTATGGTGTACCTCACTTAACGGGGGGAAGAGGGTGAAGGTACAATGGTTGATCTCACTTAGCAGGGGAGGAAGAGTTGAGATTCAACATAGAGACCATTCCACCATTGTGTGGTTATGGCATTGATACGAAGTAAGATGAGATTGGAGATCTGAAGTAGAACCCTTCCCACCATTGTTTAAGGGAAACTGAGGATGTTTGTTATGTATTCTATTTTATTAATGAGCATGGATATTACTGAGTATGGGCATGTTTATCTTTCTTTACCTAAAAAATTATAAGAGCATGATTTATTAATGTGTGTATTGGTGTGATCCATATAACTATCGTCAAAACATACATTTCTATAACAACATAGGTGATATGCTAGAATTCCCCTCACCTATGTGTCTCTACTATACTTGTACCTCTAATGTGCTTGAAAAATACCACTTCTAGTCCACAAATGTCTCTGGATCAAATTAGATCTCTACATAAAACAATTCATATACATTAGACCCCTCTTTAAGTGCTCTTAAAATAATAGGTAAGATCCCCTACCATTCCCATTTAATAACCCATAAAAAAAAACCTCTTTCTGGTCAATAGAACGAAGTGTTAGTTAACCCCTATTTGTCATTCGGCAACAACCGGTTGACCGCTAGGTCGAATCAGTCGACCGGTTCTTGGGAAAACACTATCTAAGAATGGCAGTTTTGCTATTATTCTCCTAAGAACATAGTGGGGGTAATCCCACTTGCACTCGTACCCATTTCAATATATCAATACTACATCATAACTCCCATATGAACCTTAAAACCACATATAAAAATCAATCAAGACAATGAAAATCAAAACCTACCTCTTAGATATCAAATATCCTCTCCCATAAGCCTGTCTTTCAATCCCTCTTAAGTCAAACTTGTGTTCTATCGATTAAAGTTTCAAATCCCAATTTCCATGATTGATTCCCCTCTTCCTTGATCTACTTTTTTCATCTTCTTTCTGTAACTTTTCTCTCTCTCCTCTTTATTTTATTTTAACTTCGTAACAATTTAAAAGTGAGCCAAAACCTCTCATAAACTCTAACTTGAGCTCATACGGCCGACTGCCACGACCAACCGATTGACCGCCATATCATCTAGATGGGGTGTTAAGTCGACTGATGGAGCTCTAGAATCACCCAATTGCTCACTATGAATTGTAATTGATGGTTATTTATTCAACCGCCATATGATCCAGTTGACCGCCATATGATTTAGTCGACTAGATCTTGTTTTCAGGATCTAATCCTATGGACATCTGCTTACTCAACTGTTGATATCTCTCTCTTTCAAACTTCGATTCCCCTGATTCTTTTTTCCACTAAAAAGGCAACTCAAATACCGTTGTTTCCTATGTTTTGAGATCCTTTAAATTATAACTATAAAATACCTTAAAAATCACGTGAAATAACTACTTCACCCATAATTGTCTAATTGAAAATTCTATTATTGACTGTAGGTCCTGTTGCATAAATGTTGCCGGAGGAAAATCCTCAAGCAATGCAATTCTCAAGCTAGCCCTGGGCTAGGAAAAAATATGGAAAATGAAGATCGCTCTATAGTATTACTTTATTTCTCTATTGATAGAAGAATGAGCCCCCTACTCCCCTTATCAGGAATGAGGTATGGGGAGGATCATTGAATCATCTCGGGTGAAGGCTCCTTGGCTTGTATGCTCGGTCGCTCTTCAATCTTTGACGGTTTACCATATCTTAGCTTTGGTACCCGATCGTGTTGAGTACTGATCATGAGCCATTTCTCTTGTGAATTGCCTTTCTCTTTGAATGACGTTACCCTTCGTGGGTGTTTTATAATAGCACTGCCATTCGCCGATGTTTGCACGTGGGTCTGAAATATCTTCCAGATTTCACACCTTTTGAGGGAAGTTGAGGGGATGTCATAAAGTTTAAAATTAAACTTTCTTGCTTTCCCAGTGTTTTCCTCGCAGAGGTAGCTTTTGTCACTCTCAAAATATGTGTCTCTTCTTCTTCTTCTTCTTTGCATCTTGGCCGTTCCAGCAAAATGGATGGTTGGATTAGGAGCTTTGTTTTATTGTCCCCAAGAGTATAAAGCGTTCTAACTTCCCCTGTCTTTCCTTCCTCATCGTCTTCAAGTTTCCTTGCTAAAAAACCTCATCAGTTTCTGAAGCCATCTCGCTCAGTGCCTCTTCTTTTCTTCAATCGCATCCCTTCCTGCTCAAGTAAGTTTTTCCTTTCTCTTTCCTCTTTATTTCTTTATTTACTTTGCTTTTCTGTTTAGTCTGAGAGATGGGGAAATCTAAAAAAACTTCGGTTCCTGAGCCTAATCGAGATGTAGATTCCTTGTTAAGAGAGGGTGAGGAGTTGTATCATGGAGAGGTTGTGAGAGGAAACTGAGGGGCTCCTCCCCAATCATCCATGGAGGGCACTGTGGCTCCTAGGGTTCCCATTTTAATTCCTCATTGTTCATCTGGTGCTTCTGGTAGCACTTCTAGTTGCACCTCCAAAAAATCATCGGCTTCCCACGGGAAAAGGGGTTATCGCGTTCGCCAACTCCAATTTGATCCTACCATAGGGAAAGGGGTGGATGAGATCCCTCGGCACTGACAATATATAACCTTGTAGAGATCCAAGATGTTTATTCGATCCCAAAGTCTGTTGACCTTAAAGTCCCTTCTCTCGAGGATAGGCTGAATGATGCACATCCCAATGAGGTCGGCCTCATCTTAGATGCTTTTGAGGCGGGGCTCAGTTACCCCCTTCCTACCTTTTTCTCTTGTCTTCTTAAGTATTACGGGGTTATCCCTAGCCAACAGGTCCCTAACTGTTGGAGATGTGTAGGAGCCTTCATAGTTAGATGTTCTCGATTAGGTAGACGTCCCTCTCTCGCTCTATTCATTAGGTGCTTCACCTTGACCTCAAATAGTGGTCACCTTGGGTGGTATTACTTTCGTCAGCGTGACATTCCTATCATGGGCAGGATCCCGACCGCCATTTATGGTTGGAAATAGAGATTCTTTTGGGCTTCATATACGAGGCCCAAGTGTCCTACTGCATGGGGCTACCCGAACACCTCTGCTCGTAATAGAACCCACGTCTTGATGCCGAGGATGTGTCCACTTTGGAAAGGATGGTGATCGAGCGGGAGTATGTGGAAGTAGATGCTATTGATGCTCTGGACATGAATGACTTGGAGAGGGGTGAGCACCCCTGGAATTCACCTCTTCTTGTCTCCTTCCCGAGGACCTTTACTTTGCACTAACCTTCTCTTTCATGTTTGTTGCAGTGGAGTTTACTTTGGGCTCTCTTACTAGTTTTATAGAGACGGAGAATCTTTAAGTTGTTGGGGATATAGTTCTTTCTCCCATGGATAAAGGCAAGAACAGGAAGGAGGGCCCAACCGACCATAAGAAGGGTCTGTCGAGGAAGGAACCCAAGAAGAATGTCCCTCCTCCATCTTCCCAGAGTCTCAAAATTTAGGGGCAGCATTTGAGCAAGAAGAAGACATCTTCTTCTTCTGAGCATTCAGCACGGGAGCAGAGCTCTCTTACAGTCTTCGAGGATCCCTCGTCCTTGGAGGTTGCTAAGAAGGACAAGGGAAAGGAGAAGATGAGCTTGGATGTGTTCGTCCCCAAATGGTCGGTTCGTATCGATCAGAAAGTGATCGGTGATGCGGGGGCCGCCGAGCATCTGGTGTTAAACTGTGTTCCTCCAGCTGATCAGGATTTGCTCTCAGATATGGATGACGACATGCTGGAGAGATCTACCCTTGCATGGGTTTATGAGGTGACACTTTTTCTCTTGATAGAACTTAGGTTTTAGGTGATCTTTGCTAATTTTTCCTTGTTCCAGGCTTTGGCTTTTGCTTCCGGGTTAGTAGAGCGCAAGAGAAAGATAGCCTCAGTGTATAGTGAGCTAGAGAAGGAGTGCAGGGAGCTGAAGAGAACTAACCTTAATAGGAATGAACAAATTCATCTTTTGGCTATCGAGGTGAAAGAGTTGACGGTGGGGAAGAAGGCTGCGAAGAAGGCCCATGCCGAGGTAGATGCGAAGCTTACTGTGATGGAGGAGCATGTGGAGACTCTCTCTTCTTCTTATGAGAAGATCAAGGAAAAACTACGTGACAAGAAGCAGCTGATCAAGGACCAAAAGAAGGAAATTGTTGGCTTGAAGTCCAAACTTGAGAACTCTAGTGCCAAGGCCGTGGAAGATTATCTCTACTCAGAGGCTAACACCAAGGAGCATCTGAAGATGGCCTCAATGGTTTATCTACAAGTGTCTCACTCCATCTGGGAGCAAGTGAAGGAAAAGCAGCCTGACTTTGATTTTGACAACATTTCCGAGGTGCAATACATGCTCGGTCGGTTAAAGTCGGGAGCTTATGTCCCCACTTCTTCTAGGGGTCAACTGGTGATTCCCCTGCCACGTCCTTCTTCTGTGACCCCTCCTGTGGTTAGTACTGAGGTTGGGAAGTCAACTTCTTTGGCAGGCATTATGGAGACCGAGACCGCTACTTTCGAGCAAGCCGAGGTAGCTGCAAGGATTCATAAGCAAGTCACCGAGCAGGGTACTGAGTTGGGAGGAGAGAATCCTTCATCGGTACCGATGGAGGGAGTGGTTCCCAACCCGGATGTGCAGGATCCAAAAGATGCTTCTATAATTTAGCTCTTCCCCTTTTTCTTTCTGATTTTTGGTCATGTTCTTTTTTGTCTTTTGTCCACCCTAAAAATGTAACTTGCCTTCGGGGCTTCCAATGAAGAACAATTACTTTCTCATTACTTTCTGCATCTCTTATCCTGTGCTGGTTTCTTTGATTTTACATTAGCCGACCATAACCCTTATACCTTATTTATAGGGTTATCCTCCCATGCCCGGTAGCACACAATCTGATGCTATGGAGCGAGAAAAGGAATTACAAACTCAGATAATGACGTAGGCAAACGCGAATGTCGTCCTGCAGAAGCATAATACTCATCTTGAGAATGAATTGAGCTATTACCAGTCTCTTGCCAGTCACCGAGCAAGAAAACATCCAAAAGCCTGAAACAACACGGATGGAGGCAGTCGTGTGAGTCCGTTCATGACTCCATCGCTACTATAAAGGGTAGAACCCTAGGGAAATTTATTGGGCTTTGGCCCACACTTCAAGGCCTTAAAGGTGAGGGTACACCAAAAAAATCAAGGAAATATCTTACCCCTCGACCATCACAACATGTCCTTTGAGATCCCGACGAGTTTCCCGACCGTGATGCTAAGCTCATCACCAAGTGAGGTATCTAAATGTGGGGACACAAAAAATGCCTTCCGGTACTCTTCACTCTAGGGTTTCATGCTAGGAGGATGGTCGACGAAATCACCATCGACAAATCTCCCCCACCGCCGATTGAGGAACCTCTCTTCGATAGGTAGACATGTGTATTGGTCAATGATCTTGTAGCTGGGTTTGACCACAAGTGAAAATAATACCCCAGCGTACACGGCAGCAGTATCTACACATCATAAGAGAGAGAAACCATAATTAAATAGCAAATCTGGGTGTGGATGTAACATCCCCCCCCACCTTACAAGAAATTTCGTCCCCGAAATTTGGCGTACCTTGTAAGAATCCATGTGAAGGGTACTTTACCAGCATCTCCACCTCGGCTTCCCAAAACGCTTCTTCCTCTGGGTGGTTGCGCCATTTCACCTTCACTTAGTGAATAAGTCTATTGCAGAGATTCACCACTTTGCTGTCCAGGATCTTCTCGGGCTATTCCTTATAAGACATATCCACTGCCAGCTCCAGTGGTTCTTGAGATAGAACATGGCTTGGGTCATGCATGTACTTTCGTAACATGGACATGTGGAAGACGCCGTGAATGCCATCCAAAGATGGTGGGAGTGCTAACCGATAAGCCACCGGTCCGACCTTTACAAGAATTTCGTAGGGCCCAATGTATCTCGGGCTTAGTTTGCCCTTCTTGCTGAACCACATCACGCCCTTGGTGGGCGACAACTTAAGGAATACCTTATTACTGAGGGAGAACTCTAGATTCTTCTGCCTTTGGTCCGCATAGCATTTCTGTCTAGACTGAGCAGCCTTGATTCGTTCACTGATCAAGTCCACCTTCTCACAAGTTGCTTGGATCAATTCTGGCCCAAGGATGCATCGCTCACCTACTTCGTCCCAGTACAATGGAGTCTGGCACTTTTTCCCATACTGAGCTTCAAACGGTGCCATACCGATAGTAGCTTGGTAACTATTGTTGTAGGTAAATTCGATAAGCGAGATATGCTCATCCCAGTTACCCTGCATATCAATGGCACAGGCTCGGAGCATGTCTTCCAATGTCTGTATAGTCCTCTCCGACTGCCCATCCGTCTGAGGATGGAAGGCAGTGCTAAAACTCAACAAGGTACCCATAGCCCTCTAGAATCTACCCCAAAACTTGGATGTGAACTAGAGGTCTCGATCTGAGATAATGCTAACTGGAACTCCATGCAGGCGAACTACGTTATCAATGTACAAGCGGGCCAGCTTATCCATGGAATAGGTGACCTTGATTGGGATGAAATGAGCTACCTTCGTCAACCTATCTACAATAACCCACAGGGCATCAACACCTCTAGGTGTACAAGGCAGTCCAGTGACGAAATCCATGGTATCATGTTCCCACCTCCATTCCGGCACAGGCAAGGACTGTAAAAGGCCATGGGGTCATTGTCTATCTGCCTTCACCTGCTGACAGGTGAGACACCTGGCCACAAATTCAGCTACATCCCTCTTCATTCCACTCCACCAGTAGTGTCCCTTCAGGTCCTTGTACATCTTAGTACTACCTGGGTGAATCGAATAGGGAGAGTCATGTGCTTCTATCAACAGTTCCTTCCTCAGCTGATCATCCTTGGGAACACATAGCCGATCCCTAAACATGAGAACACAACTCTCTATCAATATGAAATCCAGATCTCACTGTGTATCATCTTGAATAGCTTCAATGATCTCTTGGAAGCGTTCATCTGAGGCCTGGGCAGGCTGAATCCGTTCCACCAAAGTTGACTGCACCGATAGGGCTATTAGAGATAGAGTAACAACCTCTACCAATAACTCTGAATCCATCTTTCTAGCTTCTTCAACAAGTTCCTTACTGATAGCCAAGGATGCGATGGATAAGGTCTGGGACTTTCAATTAAGAGCATCTACCACAACGTTTGCCTTACCAGGATGGTAGTAGATGGTGCAATCATAATCCTTCATAAGCTCCAACCATCACCTTTGTCTCATGTTAAGTTCCTTTTGGGTGAAAAAGTACTTAAGACTTTTGTGGTCGTTGTAGATCTCACTCTTCTCTCCATACAGGTAGTGTCTCCAGATCTTCAGAGCAAAGACCAAAACCGCCAACTCTAAGTCGTGAGTTGGGTAATTCTTCTCATAATCCTTCAGCTGACGAGAAGCATAGGCTACCACTTTTCCATCTTGCATCTCCATCTTGCATCAGAACACAGAAGAGGCCCATCTTGGAGGCATCACAATAAACTAGCATCCCTCCAATACCATTTGGAATGGTGAGTACCAAAGCCAAAATCAGTTGCTGCTTCAATTCCTAGAAGCTCTTCTCACAGTCAACGAACCACTCAAACTTCACTCCCTTTCGGGTCATTCGAGTCATAGGGGCTGCAATCCTTGAAAAGTTCTCGATAAACCTCCTGTAGTAGCCTGCTAGACCGAGGAAGCTGTGAATATCTGCTACACTCTTTGGTATCTCCCAGTCAACTACGAACTTCACCTTGTCGGGGTCAACTTCAATACCTTTGGCGAAAACCAGGTGACCTAAGAAAGCCACTTGTTGTAGCCAGAACTCACACTTGTTGAACTTAGCATACAGTTGCTTCTCTCTTAAGCATTGCAGCACGAAGCAAAGGTGGTCTGCATGCTCTTCTTCGCTTTTAGAGTAGACCAAAATGTCATCAATAAACACAATAGCGTACTTATCCAGCACGTAGTAAAACACCCTGTTCATTAACTCCATAAAAGCTGTCGGGGCATTGGTCAGTCCGAAGGACATGACCAAAAACTCGTAGTGACCATATCATGATCTGAACACTGTCTTATTGATGTCACTACGTTTGATATTCAACTGATGATACCCCGAGCGGAGGTTGATCTTTGAGAATACCCTTGCTCCTTGTAATTGATCGAATAAATCGTCGATCCTAGGCAGCGGGTACCGGTTCTTGATCGTAAGCTTATTGAGTTCATGGTAATCAATGCACATACGCATACTACCGTCCTTCTTTACAAACAAAACAGATGCGCCCCACGGGGAAACACTTGGCCTAAGGAAGCCCTTCTTCAATAAGTCATTGAGTTGCTCTTGAAGTTCCTTCAATTCTGAAGGGGCCATTCTGTAGGGGGCCGTAGACACTGGAGCAGCACCAGGCACCAGGTCAATTATAAACTCCATCTCCTGGTCCAGTGGTAACCGTGTGAGGTCTTCCAAAAAGACGTCAAGGAAGTCTCTTACTACACTTATCTCTTCCATAGGTGTAATCTTGGCTTCGGTGTCCAGCACAGAGGCTAAGTAACACTGACAACCTTCTTCCTTTAACTTCTGGACTTGAAGAGCCGAAATGATAGTTTTCTTAGGCTTCTTGCCTTTGTTGCCCTTGAACACAAATTCCTTACCTTCCTCTAATTGGAAGAGTACTTTCCTCTCCACTTAGATCAAGCTAGCTCTGTGTGTGGACAACCAATCCATTCCCAGAATTATATCGAAGTCCTTCATATCCAAGATTATCAAACTAGCCTCCAGTCCATGGTCGCTTACTCGAACAGGACAAGATTTGAAGACTTGGTCAAGCTCGACCTTACTTCCCGTCGGTGTACAAACTATCAACTTCTGCTCCATACTTGCCGGTCTAAGAGGTAGTTTCTCTGCAAACAAAGGTGATACAAAGGAGTGCGATGCTCCTGAGTCAAACAACACATAAGCAGGTATAGAACATACAGAAATCATGCCTGACAAACATTGAACAGCCAACCATGATAAACTCAACATAAGGAATTACATTCAAATGGTTGAGTACAATACCTGTGATGACACCAGGGTCAACCTCGGTTTCTTCATGAGTGACAGAATACACTCGCCCCTGAGTTCTGCTTGCTGGAGGAGGAAGAAGTGGGCAAGCTGCGGCCTTTGCTTGGGATGCCTTGGAAGTCATAGTTGGCCACAAACCTGCCTGTCGCGGATGTGGGCAATCCTTGACCATATGACTGGACTCCTTACAGCTGTAACAAATGAGAGTCTGGGTCCCATAATAAGGAGTCAAGGTAGTTTTAGGTCCCTGGGCCACATCAGGTTTACGGGATTGTATTGGAGTTGCAGTTGTGTAGGCCCCTCTCTTCTAGAACTTATTGGGTCCCTTAGAATCATAGGATGACATTGGCCTCTTGCCAGCTTATGTGGCCTTATAGTTCTCTCTCTGCTAATCTTTGATCATCTTAGCAGCCTAAACCACTTTCGTATAGGTAGGGTACTTGTGTAGTACCACAGATGTACTCAAGCTGGCTCTCAGCCCTCTTTCGAACCTTCTCGCCTTAACTCCATCAGCCTTCATGTGCTCAGGAGCAAAATAGAAATGCTCCTCGAAGGCCTATTGATATTCAAGGACCAACTTGGATCCCTGGCTGAGGCTCATGAACTTAACTTCTTTCTTTTCTAGGAAGTTCCTTGGGAAGTAGTTCTCGAGAAAGGCTTTTGTGAACTGAGCCCATGTTGCATTTAGGTACCTGGCCCAGAAATGCTCATTAGAAGAATGCCACCAAGCATCAGCGTCTCCTCGGAGTTGGAAAGTGGCACATCGAATCTTGTCGATGTCATTACACTGCAGCACCTCAAAGATTCTCTCCAGATCTCTTATCCAGGTGGCTGGAAACATAGAGTCGTGAATCAACTTGTAGAAAGTAGGAGGACGGTGCTTCTGGAATTTCTCTGAAAGCTTAAAGGCATCAGCCCACTCTGGCACCACATTTTGGACTGGTAGGGCAGCCGGAGCAGGAGGAGGTGGGTTTGGCACTACTTACACCGCAGGGACTTCAACTGCAGCTGGTGCTGGGGGAGGAGTAATAGGTGTGGCAGCAGCTGTGGGAACAGGGGCTACGTGTACCGGGGGTGGTACTTGTTGCCCTTCCTGACCAACATTTTGGAGCTAGGTGGTCACAGTCTGCATGAAAGTGCACTGCTCATGTTGCACCTCTCAATGCTCCCGCTGCATATCTATCAAAATGTTCCCCAAAAGCACGGCAACATCCGCATTAGTGTTAACTAGAGGCGGTACAAGCAAAACCTCTTCAGAAACGTCACTGGCGTCATCCCTAGGAGGGGAACGATTCCGATTGCGGGTGTTGACCATGATTTGGCACCTGACATAAATAATGGTGGATTCAAGAACGAAAACTTGGTCATGGTTGCGGGTGTTGACCATGATGCGGCCAAAAGATTGAGCTGTACGAAACAATGGATGGACCTTGGTCATGGTTCCGTTCGATGTTCTGTGCAGTTCAAAGAACGAAAACTCAAATTTTTATGCTCATCGGATTCACGGACGGAATCACGATAGTGGATCCGTTCGCAAAATTTTCATAAGAATACAAAGCGTGAGTTTTCAAAACTCATTTGGCTGGTTAGGAGAGAGCGGAAGCACAAAGCAGGGAGCCCTAGCATCATCTGTTCGAAGTTTCCTCACCATTCCTTGGTGGATTCAAGCCCTTCTCCTTCAAGATTCAAGCTTCTCATCCCAAAGGTAGGTGTTCTTCTCTCCATTTTGGCTTCTTAGGGTTTGTTCTTAGCCTATTTCTAGGGTTTTTGTTGGATTCTTCTTTTCTTTTCCATTTTGCTGTGCTAAGTTGCATGAAAGGTATTGGAATAGTGTTTTTCCTTGATTCTATTGCTTCCAATCCAATAGTGAACATCTCACTACATCACCACACCATCGATTTGGGCAACGGTTGGTTAGGCCCCTCCCAAAATTGAAAACTCCAACTGTTTTTTGCCAAATAAAATTCATACTAGAAATATGTTCTAATTCTTCATACAATTCATGGATGTGTTGTAATTTAGATGTATTATTACTTGTTTGACATCGTTATCAATTTCCAAATGGGAGTTGGAGGGAAAATTCCCAAATTTCTTACTGTTCTAGGAAAGGATTTGTGCCATGTTTTGTATGTGCTTACTCCCCTTTCCAATTACTCCCACAAGCATGTTATTCATATGGTTTATGCTTGATTACTATTGTTGAATCGATTTCATGGAAAGGTTTATTGGGGATTCTCTCCTTAAACCTAAGTTCAAGGCAGTTACATTCTCCAACACTTTTCTAATTTCACAAATGAATGTGGATTGTTTGGTTGCTATACATTATATATACTCTTTATATTCTTGTTGAAGTTAGAGTGACCAAACACATGCATTGTCTTATTATTGCTTGTGTGTAGGTGAATAGAGTGGAATGGCTCCTAAAACAAGGGGAAGCAGGGCTCTCACAGCAGCACCAGCACGTTTTGATGCTAGTCTGTTTGTGTCTGCTGAGGCAGAGAGGTTGTACAATGAGAAGTTCCATGACAGGAAGATCCTAGTGGGGAGGGAAGCTATCCTAGATGAATTGGTTGCCTTCAAGGTGGGGCAGTGGTTTGATAGACTAGGGTGGTTCAGCATGTTGTCTCCCCCCAAGTTTTACTATCACAGGTTGGTCAGGCACTTTTACTCTAACTTGACAGTCATCCAAGAGGACGCGGTAAGGCATCGAGTTAACTCTTTTGTGAAGGGAGTGAATCTTTCCTTCAATAAAGTGGAGTTGGGGGACATACTTGGAGTGAACTCTGTTGGAGATCGAGTCTACCACCCACCTGGGAGGGATCCTACCACCCACCTGGGAGGGATCCACTCTCCTGTGTATCCAAGATAGAGTACAAGCATCTGTATTCCACATTGACCAATGAGAAGTATGAGTACCGGGTGAACTTGACCGAGTTTGGTAGGTCGCAGAGGGTCTTGACTATGCTGTCTAAGACCAACCTTGTTCCTGTCAGGGGCCACAATATCGAGCCCTCACTTATGGTTGCTGCCCTAGGCTATTCCTTGTATGTGGGACTTCAGGTGTGTCTGCCCTATGCTATCCTCAGGCACATGGAGCAAGTTCTGTTCAAGTCTAAGAAGAAGAAGACCCTGCCCTACAGGAGATTTCTCACTCGCATTTTCCAGCATTTTCAGGTCAACTTGGAGGATGAGCCAGCATCAGAGAGCTTTGAGGAGCCACTTGGGCACAATGCCCTAGCTCGGATGCGCATCCCATGTGATATATTTAGTGATGGAGAGGCTATTGCCCCAGAGGGAGGTGAGGGTGAGGAGGAGAGTGATGATGAGGAGGAAGCACAGGTACAGTTTTCTGCGGAGCCTCTAGTTCGGGGACCTCTGACATGAGTGCTATTCTAGATGCTCTTGGTCAGCTGAACACCAACATGGCCAAGCTTAACTCAGACATGGTGCAAGGGTTCGCAGGCATACAGGGACAGTTTGCTTTCATATGACCGCCACTTTGAGAGAGTAGAGGAGGACATCCACGACATCAACGCCTACCTATACTATGAAGGCAATGATGAAGAGGGTGGAGACAGTGATGAGGAGATGGGGGACTAGGCCCCAGGACTGCTGGAGTTGTGATAAATTTCTTTTCTTGGTTTTGTGTTTTGGATGGTTGTTTCAGAACAATGATTTTAATTTAGCTTTTCTTTCTTCTTTTTTCTTTTTTTGGTTCCAGTAAGAAGTTATGATGCCCAGTTGTGATTATGGAGTTCCTTTTTGAGATTGTAAGTAGTGTACTCACGTCCAAGGGAAGTTGAGTGAATAAGAACAGCTGAAGTTGAGTAAACAAGAACAGCTAGATGTAGGTTGGACACATAATTACATATCTATGTATCCTATAAAAGTACATACTCATATTTTTTTTGTCAAATTTTTCAGTTGACAAAAATACCCATAACCCCCTTAAAAATTACTCGCATGTAAACTGTCTCTATGCACTAGAGGACCCTTCCCCAACAAGCAGAGATCCATAGAAGCCTACCGTGGCCACTCTTCAAGGTTTGCAGATACGAACCTTCGCCTCCCCTCTCAATCACTATAACGGTTGTGAATTTTTGTGACCTCCTCTCCTTGCCCTACCTCCGCCTTCCTTTTTCGCACTTTATCTGTCATTCTTGCTGAATATGGAGGTTTTGGCTGTGGTGGCATGGTAATCTCATTCTCTCTTACGGGCCTCTGCAACCCCATCACTTATTGTGTTTCGTCTCCGTCCTCTAACTGCCACTGATGTCTTAGAGGTAAATCTTTTTGGCAGTGTCTAATCCGATATGTTGCATGTATAGTTTTTTGTTATCTATTACCCTAAATTTCGAATTTGCCTCTTAAAAGCCTCTGTCTTACTCATCCATCTGCCCGGTGGTTGATGGAAGTCACAGATAATGTGGGTCTCTCTCTTTCTCTCTCTCAAATTGAAAATAGAGGAGCACGAATGACCCTGGAGATGAAATTCACCATCAAGACACCCAACCGCTTGGATTTAATGATTTGTTTGTTTATTCAGGATGGAGTTTTCTTTTTATTCTCTCTTTCTCTCTCTCTCTCTCTCCTAATCTATTTCTTTGTCTCACACAGGTTGTGTCAAACGTATTGGATATGAAGTTGTGAGATGATTTGAAACAACTGAAGAAGATTAGGTAATCTTAATTGGTTTGTATTGATTTTCTTTTTCATGTAGTATTTCCTAAATGATTGAAATGGGTTGCTTCTGTAGGATTCATTAACTAATTGTATTTCTGGTGGTTTATCTTGGGAGCATTATGGCGATTTTTTAAAGAAATCAAATCGGCCTTGGAATTTTTTTTCTCCCTGTTGTTATACTGTTCTTTCATTTTTTCTGTTTATCCTGGATTTTCTAGGATGAATGCGAACACAAAGATTGGAAGGTAGTACCACTGAAATGGCTATATAATCTTAACTCCATTTTCCGAGATAATGCCCTATGTTCCAACCTAAATCTCGGTACAGATACTTGTTCATCCATTCTAAAGAGGAACCCACCTGAAAAAGAAATGAATTCCTCAAGACTTGATCAACCCCACCTGGTTACAACAGAAGCAGGTCTGAAATGTTGTTAAAATGGTAAAGAAATGGAAGGAGAAATCATCACAGAGACGAAACTGGATGCAAGGAAAAATACAGAGGAAATTTTATTATTTTTTTTAAATGAAAGGAATTTTAGTTCAATTAACATATCTCACAGCATACAGGTTGTTCTCATTCTTTTCTCACACTGCAGGTGGTAATCTAAAGAAGCAGTTTAGTTGGTTTTATTAGTTTTTGAAGGAAATAAAAGCTTCATGGTTCTTGGCAATATAATAAGTTTCTTTATTTAAGATTCAGCAGCCCCTTTACAGATCTACATATAGTAAACTTCCATGGCATCTTTTCTAAGTTCTTGGTTAGACACAAGGAAACCTTCTTCCAAAAGAGCCTCTGCAAGAAACCAGATTCATGAGAAAGCAGAATCCAGAATCTAGAAGAAATAAAGATAAGAAGGGAGAAAGAGATCGAATAGGGAGAGGGAAGAGGGAGAGAGAAGATAACAAGGTAGAAATAGATTCAATTGGGGGGAGGGGAGATAGAGAGACCTTCCCTCTACTTCTCCTTTAAACCATAACGCTGGGTTCTGTTGTTTCTGTCAGCCAGGGTGTTACATCACTATGCTGTCCTCCCATTTACTTATTCTACATTTTCCATCCTTCTTTGTAATGTGTCTTTCTTTCTGCTGACATTTTAATCAACTCCCTAATATTATAACTTACTTATCTTTTGTTTTTTTTAATATCCCCTAATCTGCCTTGTCCCATCAAATCTATCTTCTACTATCAATTTTGTTATTTCTTTTAATCTTTGAAATAGCTCACTCACTAGATTTACCAATCTGGTCTGTCATACCCCTGCACCTGACTGAGATTTCAGTCCTCCCTTCTTTACATGACAGAGTAAAGCAATAAAGTTATCCAACCAGACTTTGGGGTTTTTCTTATTTACAGTTGAAAGATAACTGATTTCCCCTTAAACCTTCAGATCTGGGCCATATAATTTCTAAATATATTTGTTACCTGGTTTTTATCATTTGTCATCCTTAACTCCCCCTCTATTTGGAAGATTAGTTGATCCCTTTCCAGCAGCATTCTTGAGTCTAAATCCTAATTTGGAATAGTGTTAATAGGCTTGCATTAGTATTTCCCCTACCTCAGGTACTAAAACAAGTCGTAGTCTTCACTTTTGATTGCATCAGCAATTCAGCACATCTTTTGTGGAATCACCCCTGCCCCTGACTGAGATTTCAGTCCTGCTGTACAGCCACAAGCTTGTGGACTGACTGAGATTTCACATTCTTCAGAAGTTCATTGAATTATAGATGGAGACCTAAAATGTTTCGATTACTGTAATTGAGACTTCTGTCATTTTTTTGTCTTTCAGTCTAACTAATGTATGGGAGAACTTTTTTTAAAGTGTATTTTTTTTATTACTCTATGAGAGAAAAGGGCTGGAGAGAAGGGGTGTGAGGAAGACTGAGAGAAAGAGAGAGAGAGAGAGTTTGATACTTTACGTCTACCCTTTGGGTTTCAGATTTGGGTATTGTTTCTGTGAATTAAACCTCTTATTCGGGTTTTAGATTTGGGTATGCACATATGTAATTTTTTTGGTTCACATTGAATTCAGTGTGGTGGACGGGATCTTTGATGCTTCATTGAATAGCTTAGCTGTGGTGAAAGAAATGAGCACTTGGAGGAGGTGTTTGTTTGAAGTTTTTTGGATTTAATCTTCTGTTGAAGAAATAGCCATTTGTTTTCTAAGGATTTTTGGATTTAATCTTCTGTTGAAGAAATAGCCATTTGTTTTCTTTAAGGATTTTAAGTATTTCAAGTTTGAATTATTCTTTTATAAACTTAATGCTATGAAGGAATATGAGGATAGATTTCCAGATTTTGTATAGTCAGTATATTTTTTGAATTAATAACTGCTTCTTAGGTGTTTTAAATACATATATATTTGTGGGATCAAAGGGGTGGGGAAACCCACTAGGAGTTAAGCCATTTGAACAACATGCTATTTGTCAAAAGAAAATCACACAATCTGTCTTATTAGTTAGTAGATATGACAATTATGTACATTTTACTTAATCTTCTTATTGGTTATGTCAAACCATGCAGGGAGATGGGACAACCATCCAATCTGGTTTCCATGGAATAGCTCTCCTATGTTGGGGCTGACTGGATAACCATAGATATTCATTTATAAAACATTTCCCTTCTTTTCAGAGAGTCTTAAAGGTCCAATTGATTCATTAATTAGTTGGAGCACTTGGATTATGGTGCCAAGGTTCGACCTGAATATCGTTACAAGACCGGATACCCAAGCCATGAGCCAAAGGTACACTTTTCCAAAATGTGAACTGGTTCTGTATATTCATGCTTGGTTCACTGTTTATTCTTTCAATGCTAAGAAAATTAAGCTATGGAAGGTAATTGAATTTTTTTTGTCCCATTCCCTGTTTGGTGATGTTAAATAACTTGTTGCAACATTCAAAAACAAATCACCCAATAGTCTGTCTCCCTGATTCACTGGTTTTCAAATACTGTAGTAAGCAGTCTTCGTGTACTTTATAATGTTACTTTCCCTATATCTCCAACTTAAGGAAGGGAAGGGAAACTGGGAAAGTAAAGAAAGTCAAAATAAAGATACGTGAATCCATTTGTGTGTTAAGAAAGTGCTCTGCTCGCCTAGGAGAATATCCTTACTGGGCAGAATTTATCATTTGTTACTAATGGAAATCGTCTGGAGCTGGTCTGAAGCTGCTAGCAAGTGACAAATTCGTGTTTCTCAAGGAGTTACCAAGGTAGTGTCTGTGGACATGGAGAGGACTTCTACAGGCAATTTTTATGAGAATTAGATTTTTATGAGAATTAGTTCTTCTTAGGTTCTTGGCTAAGAGTGGCAGTCCAGAACAGCCAATAAGTTACTAATACCCGATTCAATTGAACCCGTTCTAACTCCATCAAATGAGTTAATAAGATCTTTCTAGAAGTCTAAATCAGATTGTAGTGTCTTAATTTATCACCTATATCATTTGATTCCAATTCCATATGATTCTTACCATAGTCAAGTGCCTATCCTTCTGTTTCAGACTTTATTGAATCATATCATGTTTATTATGTTCTTGTTTATCTACCTACGATGTTTTAGTGGATGTCATTTAGACCAGATCAGCCCCCATTTTTAGGAATGACTAATGACTTGGATTGTGAAAATACCATGTAGTGAGAAACTACTAAACATTGAGACTCAATAATGTGGGCCTACTTGGGATGATATCTAATTGAGATGGATAACACCAAGTTGAAGAGCATGCACCCACATGCATTTGCACGTGGAAGTTTGCTAGTTTATATATATATATATCAACTCTTTATTTCTACTGTTGTCTCTATTATATTGCTATTGTTCTCGGATTCCACCCTAACTAGTTTTTTCCCTATGTGTCGCACACATTCCAATTATGTCCATTGAAAGTTTTTAACTTAGATCTTATTGTGTAGAGTAAATCAAGAGTCCTTGCTAGACTATGTCTGGTGCAGAGCATCGCGCTCTGATACCACGCTGTCATGCCCCCATCCCAATGTTAGGAAATAAAGCACAGTCAAGGGGTGACTAGGATGACACGCATCATCCTCTACTTTCCTACCAGGATCAATGACAGTGTCCCAATCCATAGTCAACAGTCAAGGACAAGCATAATGATTACAATCTATAGAAAATGAAAGAATATTCCATTCAAAATAAAGTAAATACAAATAGAAGTGTCATAATTAACAGTTACTATATGTTCAGCTGGCTAAGTGATACAATAATAGTTTAACACTGTTTGCCGACTGACCATGATGTAACTACTCAAAAGAATATAAAGTATTACAGAAAAATGTTCGTAATGGGCACAAAGCCCCAAAAGAATCAAAAGAGGGGATTATCCCCAAACAACATCACGGCCTGTAGGCACAATCATCACAGGGGCAGTCGTCGCCGTATTCTTCTGACATAGCCTCAGGTTCCTCCTCGCCAATACCATCATAATCCGCTGGCTAGGCCTCGAGACCAGCCAGGTACCCACCATTTGCATCAAAATCTAAAAGAGTGTGTATAAAGGGGGTTAGCTCTACTGAGCCAGTGAGGGGACGAGGAATGCATAAACACACAATCACACATAGTCCATGAGCTCTACTGAGCCAGTGAGGGGACGGGGAATGCATAAACACACAATCATACATAGTCCATGATGCATGTAATGTTAAATAGATTTTTCACCTAATAAACAAGTTAAGTGGGGGGTATATGCTACTATGATAACTCGGGAGACACTGTAGGTCACTTAACTTATCGCCACAATGAAACCCTTATTATCACCAGGGAGCCTATGCCGGTCGAAGCCTCTAAGGCCACCCAGTGGCGGACCCCGATGATCAGTGGTCATCCCTGACTTGGCCTCTCTCCCCCATAGGCAACAAGGAGCCCCGATCACCCAACACCTAAACCCCTTTTGGTAAGAATCGTAGCATGGGGAAGTGAATCCTAATCGCAGATATACTACATGCAAGTCCTATCGTCCCGAGAGGTATTCCGGATGCATCAACGTCCCATTCCATCTAGTACCCGGGTACCAGCACGGCACGACGCATACAGGGTAGGATGACAATCAATAATTCTCATAATCATTTCTGGGGTTCTGGCACCGACATACCCAATGTCGTAACCCGATACAATAATGTAAAGTAAACATAATCACATTGCATCAATTCGTAACCAACAATGTTTATATGCAAGGATGCAGCATGTTCATAATGGATGCAAGCATAAGAGCAATTATATGATCTATATAGGTATATATATATTAAACCCAAACATCACCCAAAACCCACTCATAGTTTGTTTGTTTGTTGCTCGGGTTGTTTAATAAGATTTGCCTCGGTGCACGTACTCCCGTATAGGTTACGAAGTCTGGGGATGCGTGAGAATAATGTTAGAAGAGTATAGGTGGGTCCCATGATGGGTCCCAACAGTTTTATTAAGGTTTAAGTCACAACAGCATGGACGGACTTAATCATGAAAGGCATCAAGGGAAAGGGGAGTAGGTCTCAATTTAGGGAACCAAAGAGAGATATTGGGTTTCCAAAAGGAACCCTAAGCTGGAATCGATTCTATAGGGATTCCCAGGTTTAAAAATGGAAAGAGAGGGAGAAAGGAAAGAGTACTCACCTAAATGATGAGCCAATGAATGGCTTCTACCTCTAATAGCTCCCTCCAATCACCTCCTTCAAAGCCCTGTCAGACCTCAACGGTTTTGGGTAGGTAGGAGAAATGAAAGAGCCATAAATGGCTGGGCTGTGCCTTTATAGCAATGCCCCCACTTAGGGCCTGTTTGGCTTAGGGCTTTAAGAGTCAAAACTCCATTAAATGCCACCATAGGCAAGTGGGTCCACCTATACAGCAAATGCACAATTCAAGGATACCAAAGGTGGGTTCCACCTTGTCTGGGTGCTTAGGTAGAATGCCCGGGGCTCGGGGTGTGGGTCCCACATGAGAAAAACACCCAAAAGCCTAAAACAGCACGGACGGAGGCAGTCTGTTCGTGACTCCGTCACTGCTGTAAAGGGCAGAACCCTAGGAAATTTATTGAGCTTTGGCCCATACTTCAAGGCCTTAAAGGGGAGGGTACACCAACATACATCAATGAAATATCTTACCCCTCGACCATCACGATGTGTTCTTTGTGATCCTGAAGAGTTTCCAGACCGCGATGTTAAGCTCATTGCCAAGTGAGGTATCTAAATGTGGGGACACAGGAAATGCCTTCCGGTACTCTTTACTCCAGGGACTCGTGCTAAGAGGATGGTCGACGAAATCACCATCGACAAATCTCCCCCACCGTCGGTTGAGGAACCTCTTCGACTGGTAGACCTGTGTATTGGTCAATGATCCTATAGCTGAGTTTGACCACAAGTGAAAACAGTTCCCAACGTACACGGCAGCAGTATCTACATGTCACAAAAGAGAGAAACTATAATTAAATAACAATTCCGGGTGCGGATGTAACAATTATGGTCAGACGACCATGATCTTCATTGGGGAAATGCCCCTATAGTGCAACTCACCATCATCGTTAGACGACCATGATCTTCATTTGGGAAACGCCCCTATGGTGCAACTCACCATTATGGTTGGACGACCATGATCTTCATTGGGGAAACGCCCCAATGGTGCAACTCACCATTATTGTCGGATGACCATTGTATTTTTGGCACATCATTAATAATAACATGTATAATAACAAGTTTAATTGCAAGTTGCAAGAATAAGCCATTGCTATAGTTTGATGAGTAAGTATTGATATCTTTTTGGTCATAGCCATATGAAACTTTGAAATTACTTCTTCTTTGATTTAAAACAAATAGACTGACCTTATTGATAGAATTCTTGCAATTTTCTGCATTCCAAGACCGTGGTATGGGTACTCCCTCCAAAGTCTCCAAATGAAAAGCCCCTGCGCCACTTGTTCGGAGATTCTATATGGTCCTTCCCAATTGGGTGCTAGCTTTCCTATAGACTTTGGATCAGAGGCTTCTACCTTGCGAAGTACCAGTTCTCCCCGGTGAAATTTTCTCAGTTTCAACTTTGCATTATAATGGTGTGCCGTCCGTTGTTGGTGAGCAACGTTCCTTACCCAAGCTGTTTCTTGGATTTCTTCTGATAGATTAAAATTTGCTCTTAACTCCTCATCATTAGCTTCTGGATTGTATTATTGCACCCTCATTGATGTTTCTTCTATCTCCATGGGGATTATTGCCTCGGTTCCATATGCCATCCTGAAGGGTGTTTCACCTGTTGCAATTCTTGTTGTTGTTCGGTATGCCCATGAAATGCTGAGCAATTCCTCTGCCCATAATCCTTGGCTGTCTTCAACTTCTTTTTGATTCCGTCCAGTACGATTTTATTCATGGCTTCTGCCAGGCCATTGGATTGCGGGTGCGCTACCGAGGTCTTTCGCAGTTGAATTTCATACTGATCACTGAACTCTTCGAGTTTTTTCTCAAATTGCTTTCCGTTATCAGTGATAAGTGTTCTTGGAATTCCATCTCTGTATATGACGGAGTGGAGGAAGAATCTCTATACTTTTGCAGCTGAAATTACTGCCAAAGCTTCTGCCTCCACCCATTTGGTAAAGTAATCCATGGCCACAACAAAAAATTGTCTACCTCCTGATGCCTTTGGAAAGGGACCTAAAATATCCATCCCCCACTGTATAAAAGGTAATGGACTGGAGATTGAAGTAAGCTCCGTGACTGGCTGACTCGTGATCGGTGCAAACGTTTGGTTTTTGACACATTTGTGCACAAAACTCATTGCTTCCTTCCGTAGGTATGGCCAAAAGTATCCCTGTCTGATGACTTTATGAGCGAGTGCTATGCCCCCCAAGTGTTGTCCACAAATGCCTGCGTGAATTTTCCTCAGGACTTATTCTGCTTCGGATGGCCTGAGACATTTTAAGTAGGGCATGGCATAAGCTTTCTTGTAAAGCACTCCCCCAATCATCGTGTACCATGCTGCTCTCATTCTTATCTTTTTGGATTCTTCCTTGTCCGTTGGGAGTGTGTCCCTTCGGAGATATGCTATGAGGGGGTCCATCCAGCGGGGTTCAACCTCAATGGGTTGTATGTCTTCGATTTCGTCTATACTTGGCGCACCAAGCACGTCTATGTGTATAGTTCTGCCCAGATCTTGAAATTCCAAGGTGACTAGCCTAGAAAGCACGTCTGCCGAGGTGTTCTATGCTCGGGGTACATGCAATATTTGAAAGCTGGTGAACTCATTAATTAAGTTGTGCACTTTTCCCAGATATTGTGCATGCGCGGTTCTTTCGCCTCATATTTTCCATTAACTTGATTGACCACTAACTGGGAATCGCTATGCACGACAATATTCTTTACTACCAAACTCTTTGCCAGATTCAAACCTGCAATTAGGGCTTCATATTTTGCTCCATTGTTCGTGGTCTGAAATTCAAATCTTAGCGCGTATTGCACTAAGAATCCCCTTGGGCTTGTCAATATTGGACCAGCACCACATCCGTTAGCAATAGATGAACCATCCACGCATAAGGTCCAGGTTTCCATTACCTCCTTAGCTTCAGCCTCGGGTGCTATCTCCTCATCCGGTAAGATGCATTTGATGACAAAGTCTGCAAGGGCCTGGGCCTTAATGGTTGTGCGAGGCTTATACTGAATGCCAAATTCTCCCAGCTCTACCGACCATGCTACAAGTCTCCCAGAATGGTTGTGCTTGGTTAGGATTCTCTTCAGAGGCTGGTTTGTTATTACTTCTATGGTATAGGCTTGAAAATAAGGTCTCAACTTCCAACCAGCCATTATCAGAGCATAGGCGTACTTCTCCACATTGCTGTATCTAGTTTCTACCTCTAGGAGCACCTTGCTGACATAGTAAATTTGTCTCTGTACCCATCCATCTGCTCGGATCAGAACCGGGCTTACTGTCACTGTAGCAATGGCTAAATAGAGTTGGAGAGTGTCCCCTGGTTCCGGCTTGGTTAAGAGTGGTGGTTGGACCAAATATCTCTTCAATTCTGTGAATGTTGTCTGGCATTCTTCTGTCAACTCGAAAGTGAGTATAGTTCCCTTTGTTTGTCTCTCCCGTGCTCGATTTTTTAATGCTCTGAAGAAGGGTAGGTAGCGGTCATTGGAAGTTGAGATAAACCTTCCTAGCGCCGCTACTCTCCCTGTCAACTCTTGGAAGTCATTGACCCTGCCCGGTGGATGCATCTCTAGTATAGCCTTGATTTTAGCTGGATTAGCCTCTATTCCTCTTCTTAAGACCATGAACCCGAGGAACTTCCCTAAGGTGATGCCAAAGGCGCATTTTGCCGGATTCAACTTCATTTTGCTTTCCCATAAGACCTGGAACGCCTCATCCAGGTAGGAGATATGGTGTTCTGCCTTCAAGCTTTTCACCAGCATATCGTCTACATATACTTCCATATTGCGCCCTATTTGACCCTTAAAGATGTGGTTCACCAGTTGTTGATATGTGGCCCCGGTGTTTTTCAACCTGAAGGGCATATGGATAAAACAGTATGTATCCTTTCCGGCGATGAAGGAAGTTTTCAGAATATCAGGTTTGTACATTCTAATCTGATTATATCCTGAATAGTTGTCCATGAAACTCAACATTTCAAGGCGGGCCGTTGCATCTATCAATAAATCAATACAAGGCAAAGGATAGTAGTCTTTAGGGCATGCTTTATTCAGATCAGTGAAATCAATACACATCCGCCATTTGCCGTTAGGCTTTGGCACCATTACAACATTGGAAAGCCATTCTGGATAGATGACCTCTTCTATAAAGCCTGCTTCGATCACTTTCTCTTGTCGCTCTGGAGCGAAAGTTCTCTTCTTCTGAAAAACCGGCTTGGAGGTAGGGTACACGCTGAGCCTATGCTCGGCTGACTCCCAATCTACCCCAGGCATGTTGAATGCCGACCATGCAAATATATCAGTGTTGGATCTCAAGAAACTCATGAGGGCGCTCCTCTGCTCGCCACTCAGATTCGCCCCAATCTGCACGGTACATTTTGCATCACCTTTAACAATCTCTAAGGGCACCAAATCCTCCGCTAGCTCTGTTCTTTCATGCTTGGCGGTATCCCGGTTGTCGTCTAGGTTGATTAAGAGCATCTGTGGCTCCTTACCTTTGGCTCTTAGATACCCCTCGTAGCATCTCCTGGCAGTTATCTAACTTCCTCTGCACTCCCCAACTCCCTGATTGGTTGGGAACTTCATTACCAGGTGAGGGGTGGAGACCACTGCCTGTAGAGCATTAAGCCCTGGTCGTCCCAGTATTCCATTGTGGGTGGAGTTTACCTTCACCACCAAAAAGCTCATCCTTACTGTAGCGAGCTTGGGCTTTGTCCCCACCATCACCAATAGCTCAATTGACCCTTCTACATGTACCGAGGCTCCATTGAATCCGTACAGGGGAGACTCAACCCTTTTCAGCATCTCGGGTTTCAAAAGCATTTTCTCAAATGCATCATAATACAAAATATCAACTGAACTCCCGTTATCCACAAGGATCCTTCCTAAGTCTTCGTCTGAGAATGTATTCTGATGCTCGGTCCTCCTCCTCTTGTTTGGTACTTCTGTTTGGAACATGCTCTAAACATGGTTTTTTCTAGAGTTAGAGGACTCGCCTCCTAGCCCTGGGCCCCCATATATCGTAGCAATTTCCCTAATGGGGGCGTTCTCAGCATGTTGTTTCCCTTTTGTACGGTCTTCTCTGTCTAACCGAGCAGGTGATCTAGGCTTCAACTCGGGTTCCTGGGCACGATATTCTAGTCTCTTATCATTGCCATCTTTCTTGACAAATCGGCTTAGATGGCCTCTTTAGGTTAGTGCTTGTATCTCGTCCTTCAGTTGCCTGCACTCTTCGGTGTCGTGGCCATGGTCTTGGTGAAATCGGTAATATTTATTCTTATTACGCTCGTGCACGGGTTTCACCATCTTAGCCGGCCAGCGCAAGGTCACCTAATCCTTTATCTCATTCAAGATGTATTCTCGGTTGTGCATGAGGGCCGTGTAAACAGGTTCTGGGTCCACGTCACTCTTGGGAACCCACACCTTCTTGTCCTCTCTCTTCCTCCTTCCCTCTTTCTCATCTTTGCCGCGCTTTGAACCACTCTCCCCGACCTGGATGTCTTTCTTTTCTTGACCCTTCTTCTCAGGTTTATCTTCTTTTTCTTGCTCGGCCGCCAGAACTTTAGCCAGATTGATATATTTCTCACAGCGTGAGAAAAGTTCATACATATCTCCTAGTTCATCCATGATTAGGGATTTCTTTAACTCGACATCTCGGATGCCGCTGCGTAACGCTAGAAACTTCACTATTTGATCTAGGTTTCGCACTTCCAGGGCCTCCTGATTAAACCTTGTGAGAAAGCTCCTGATTGACTCATCGGGGCGTTGCTTTAAAGCCAGAAGATTGGCGACTATCTTTTTGTTTATCCTGCTGCTCACAAAGTGGGCCAGAAAGGCCCGCCCCAGAAACACTAACTTGGAGAGGGAGCGCGGCTGAAGACGCGAGAACCATTGTCTCGCCGCCCCCTTCACGGTGGAGGGGAACGCCCTACACATTATGGCTTCCAAGGCACCTTGAAAGAACATCAGGGACTTAAAAGTTTCCAAGTGATCTTTTGGATCCGTCGTGCTCGCGTATTGCTCTATGGTCGGTATCTTGAACCCCTTCGGCAGAGGTTCCAATCGGATCTCATCCACAAATGCTTTACGTGGGCTTTTTTGGTTTTTTTTTTCCTTCCCTTTTGAATCTTCATAAAATTTTGTGTCCCTCCTTTAGCATTTGGTAAAGGGTCTTATAAATCATTTTTAGGGATGTGAGAGTGATATGGTTTGAGTACAGGGGTAAGAGTCCTTGAGAGAGATACTGATGTCTATCTGTGTCCTGTTGTCATCATCGCCTAGTGTGAGGATCCATTCCCGAAACCGCATCGCGTTCCCTTTGGGCGCTTGGTTCGGATGGGGGTTTTGGGGTTATACTCCTTAGTTGGAGAGAGAGAAGGAATGCGTCTTGTCAAGGGTTATGATTTATCAGGGGATGGGGGTCATACAATTGCATGAAATGGAGTTGCCACCTAGGATTAGGGCCTCGGACCTATTAGTGTAGCCCTGTGAAGGGCTATGGGACTTCGTTTGGTCTGGTCAGAGATTCGGGGTAAGTGGTCAGGTTACGAGAGTGGGAAGGTGTTAGGCACCTACCTCGCCCGAGTAAACCAGACTTTCTACTAGTATCTGGTTATAGATTCTCCCTTTATAATGTCCTATTTCCACTTGTATAGCTAAAATGATGCACAAACTACTTAATTAAAATTAAACTAATTTAAATTAATTACTGTACATTACACAAACATAATTTAAAAATCTACATTGTTACGAAATTAAAGTGCGATGAAAGGATTAAATACCTATATGCTTTAAACTAATGCAATTATATGGGATGGATCGCATCCCCCAGCTAAGGTGAAGGTAAAAGACTGGGTTTGTCCTTCGTCGAACAAAGTAACGGTGTCAGAAAGTGATTGCCCGGATATCGGGCAAACTAACGACGTCAGAAAATCTTTAGAGAGTAATCACCTGGATCTTGGGCAGAGTAACGACGCACAAGTGTCGGGCACTAGAACCTCGAACAGAGTAAACAACGTCGGAAAGCTTTGGAAAGTCTCCCGGATGTCGAGCAGAATAACGGCTCACAAGTGTCGAGCACTAGGACCTCGAACAGAATAACGGCGTCGAAAAGCTTCGAAAACTAGGCTCTCTAATGTTGGGCACTAGAACCTCAGACAGAATAACGGTGTTGGAAAGCTTCGGAAACTAGGCATTAGGACATCGGGCAGGGTGACTAGGCCATGGGAGACTCTGAGGGTTTGGGCGGAAATGGGTTAGGGAGGGTGGATCCGGGGGACCCGAACTCCGGACAAAGGGATAAGGCTCGAAGGCTCAAAATCGGACTGGGGCAGGGCCTCGAAACTAGGAAAAAGAGGAAAAAAAGAAAACTGGAGCTCTAGGGGTGCCCCCTCTCCTCAACTTGGAACTTGTTGAAATGAGAGGTTAGGGGTATTTATAGGAAAAAATCCCGTCTAGCAGCGCTGCAGTGAAATCTACAGCACCGCCAGGAAAAAAAATTACTTTTTGGGTCCCCCACGGTGCCGCAGCTTGAGGCGCGGTGCTGCCGCATGGCGCCGCGGCTTGGGGCGTGGCGTTGCCGTACAGCACCGTGGCTTGGGGCGCAACGCTGCCGCATGGCACCACGGGGCACATTCTTAGCTGGGTGTAGCGCTGCCGCGCGGCACTGAAGCCTGGCGTGACTGCAGCCGTACGATGCTGTAGTTGGGCGCGGTGCTGCCGTGGCTATGCGTGGCACTGCCAGGTCATGGCTTCGGGCAGGGGTATCATGCGGGGTCATACCAAGCATACAGGGGACCGTGGATGGAAACAAGGTGGAATAGGGGGTGTCCGGGTTACTCTGAAGAAAAAGAGCTTAGAGGGCATTGCCAGTCTTTCGCTTCCGATTGTCATCATCGCTGGGGGGGTGACAAAATCAGCATCTACAGTTTACCCCTCTTTGGTCGAGACCTGTGCCAACAGTTGAAGGGCAAAGACAAAAGACCACTTGATTTTGTCACCAGGAGCATGTATTGCCACCACTTTGCTCAAAGGTGGTGGAGTTGAAGGATAAAACCTCGTTCGGCAAATCACTCGGTGAATGATAAAACCTATTTCGGTAAATCATTCGGTGAAACTTTTTTGAACTTGGAACAATAAAACTTATTTCAGCCAACCGTCCGATGAAATCTTTCGCTTAGAACGATAAAGCTATCTCGGCAAACCGTCCAATGAAAATCTTTTATTTTGAATGATAAAACCTATTTCGTTAAACCGTTCGATAGCAACAGGTGGTTAATCCGCCGATCTAGAGATTCAGGTGTCAACGGGAGATCAATAGATTCAATGGCAACGAGCGATCCAAGAATTGGATGACAACGGGTGATCCAAGGACCGGATAACAATGGGTGATCAACTGATCAAATGGCAACGGGAGATCTAAGGATCGAATGATAACGGGTGATCAACAGATCAAATAGCAATGGGCGATCCAAGGATCGGATGACAACGGGTGGTCAACAGATCAAATGGCAACGGGTGTTCCAAGGATTGGATGACAATGGGTGATCAACAGATCAAGTGGCACGGGTGATCCAAGGATCGGATCATAATTGGGTGATCCACAAATCAAATGGCAATGGCTGATCCATGGATCGGATAATAATGGGTGATCAACAGATCAAGTGGCAACGGGTGATCCAAGGATCGAATAACAATTGGGTTATCCACAGATCAAATGGAGTAATGGTTTTGAGCGGCACTCAGCGGAAATTTGACTTTGAGCAACACTCGGTAGGAATTTTTGGTTTTGAGCAATGCTCGACGGGGATCTTTGGTTTTAAGCAATGCTCCGCAAAGTTTTCAATTGGAGCAATGCTCAGCGGAAAGGTGTCGTGACCAAATTTTCCCTTAGAGATGTGTGATGAGATGGCATCGTGACTGAGTTTCGAAAATGAACGATGAGACGGCATCGCGATTGAAAAGTTTGAAAATTGTACAATGAGATGGCATCGTGACCAATTTTTTGAAAATGTACGATGAGATAGCATCGTGACCAAATTTTGAAATTATACGACAAGATGGCATTGTGACCAAATTTTGAAATTGTACGATGAGATGGCATCGCGACCAAATTTTGAAATTGTACGATGAGATGGCATCACGACTAATTTTTTGCAAATGTACGATGAGATGGCATCGTGACCACTTTGTACGGTGAGATGGCATTGTAACCAAAAACAAAAGGTTTTTTTTTTATGGCGCTGCCGTGCGGGGCCTGCGCTGTAGTGTTGCATGGCGCCATCAGGTGCACTCCTACGGCTCCGTGGCGCCACCAGCGTGAATTTTCTATAAAAATGGGGGGGCTCCTCATTTCTCACTTCCCTCTCCTCCTTTGCTTGGTTTTTCCACTGAGAGCTCTACCCTCTACCCTCTCTCCTCTTTCTCTCGTTTCTTGGCTCTTTTCTCATTTTTCTCTTGTTTGGCCATTTACCATGTCTTCATCAAAGCGGGGTAGGCCATCGTCGTCTTCCTTTGAGGTGATTGGTGACCTGAAAGCAGAGTGGTATCCTGGCAGCATCCTAGTGGACACTGCCCTCCACAAATGCTGTACTATTTGGGGCCAGGCCCTTAAAAAGCTAAGTGGTACTTGCCTTCTCTTCCTTTTTATCCAGCGCATGTTCTATTTAGTACTTGATTTCTGCCAATTATTATGTAAGAGCTTTATTCTCCCAGCTATAAGAAATATTGTCATACCAATGATGTCTTATCATGGTACCAGTGACTCCATCCTGCTGTGAGAGAGAGAGTGGACCTGACAAGTCTTGGTTGTATTGCCCAAGTAGTTTCACCAAAGTTTGATACGCTAGTAGTTCATGCTCTCACGGACTGTTGGTGGCCGTCGACTTACACCTTTCATTTGCCTGATGGGGAGGTAACCATCACTCCCTTAGATTTCTTTATGATCACTGGGATCCCTTTCTCTAGGAAACCTGTTTCGTTGACTCCCTAAATCCAGATGAAATCTCTTGGGGAAATTAATGACCTCTTAGGTTTCAAGGGGACTTCTCGTGTCATTCTCTTGACCACTCTAAAAAAAGAGTGGGACATCCGAGTAAT
This sequence comes from Telopea speciosissima, assembly GCF_018873765.1. NCBI lineage: Eukaryota > Viridiplantae > Streptophyta > Magnoliopsida > Proteales > Proteaceae > Telopea > Telopea speciosissima. The sequence continues at coordinate 33,537,620 of NC_057917.1, read as the reverse complement.
TGATGATAGCTCCCCTGAGGAGTTATTCGATTAAGCTGCTAGGAGTTTTCTCCTCTATCTTGTCTCCAATGTCCTCTTCTATGATGGATGGGGTCGTACAGATACTTTTCTTGCGTGCTTCTTTGAAGAATTTAAGGAGGCAGAGACCTTTGACTGGAGCGGGTCTGGTTATGCCCACTTCTTGAAGATTTTGGATCGCATTGCTTTCGTCGCGTCTGGCCTTGTTGGCTGTTGATGAGCACATTTATGTGTGACATCTTAGGGCCATAAAGCATGCATTTTTATACTTGAAACGGAGCTACTCGAGTTTTTTGTTTGTGTTTTCAAGTTTTAGGTGAATTCTTGTGAAAATGGAGCAAATGATGCTAAGGAGCCGTTTTTAAGCTGTTTAGTGGTGTTTGGCAGTAGCCGGAAGCACCTTGGAGTCGAGAAAATAAAGTTTAGATTGAACGCTGAAAGAATCACGACAATTAGTCAAATTTGAACGTGAGTACAGTGGGCCCCTTAGCATAATTTTGAGATGGTAATAGTATGGATGTGTAGCCCGTCGAGTCAGCTTCGCAATGGTTCAAACGACACTTGATTCCTAGTTGAAACGAGGAAGTTATAGCCATTTTCATAACGACATGCGAAAATGGCACGCCAATGTTTTCAATTTTTATGACAGGGGTTTGTTTGTAATTATTGAAAATTGGTTGGGGACAAAGTAAAACGGAAGTTTGGATTCGAGGGGTCGTATTGCAATTATCAAAAGTTATCTTTTGTGTTGGCCGAAAGATTCCATTTGGAAGGCTCTGGAGCAGTCCAACTTCAACTTGAGATATCTCGAGCTCCCGAACTCCAAATTGGATGAAATTTGGGTCTATTTTGGGTGATTTTTTGCAAGGAATGCAACAGTGAGGCCTATATAAGCATTTCATGCTCCACGTTTTTTGAAGGACAGAATGGGGATTTAATTAATTCTTGAAAGGAATCCTAGTCATCACCCTTATTCTCTCTCTCCTCCAACTTTCCAAGGGCACTTTTGGAATTGTACTATTGATAGATTTCTTTTGAAAAATATTCTCTCATCTATGGAAGGTTGAAAAGTCAAAGATGCCTTGATCTCATTGCTTGGAGAAGACACCTATAAAGAAAAAGAAGCACAAGAATAGAATTAGAAAGTCACTTTTTGAAAAATAAAAGGTTTATGTAGCTAAGATTTTTATCTCTCCCTCTTTCTATTTTTCTCTTTTTTCTTGGGGATCAAGCTATTTAAAGGAAGGAGAAGGGAATATTTCTCCTACCTCTTCTCCTTTCTCCTCTCCTTCCCTATTAATACCACATGGTTCTCTATTGTAAACTTGTTCAATTGCTTAGTAAATTTCTTCTTCTCCTTCTAATTTGTAATTTTTGGCTTTCTAGTTCTTAGTTTTGATTTCATAAGTTTAATTTCATGGTTGTAATAGGTTTAATTCACGCTTTACTTTTAATTTATGTCTTCAATTTGGTTGTAATATTTTAATTATAGTTTAGCTTTAAAGCTTTCTAGTCTAAGTTCTTAAGTTGATGACAAGACTTAGAGATTTGGAAGAGGAAGCCATGGTTGGATTATTCAAGTGTTCAAGCTTCTTCAACTACATTCATGCAAAGTCTAATTAGTTCATGCACTTTCAACTTTGGTAGAAGGTAGTATCAATTTCTTATTTTTATTCTATGTTCTTTTTCTTCTTAACCTCTCAATTCTTTTAGTTTCTAATTTCTTCTTCTATTAGTTTTATTTTATTAGTATTCTCATTATTTTCATTTTCATTTTCATTCTCTACCTCTCTAAATCAATCATGCTTTTAGGATTTTATTTTTTTTATTCACTATTATTATCATGCATTATGTTAGGATTCTAATTTCATTATTTTTATTTTAATTTCAGATTTGGTAACGCCATTTCAAGTAGAGAAAACAAGCAATTTCAATCCGGTTCAAGTGCCTTCGGGTTTTACCTCTCTAATCTCTTAGCCTCACTCTTCCTCTCCAATCTCTTTCTTTTGTTTTTTTTTATGTGGTTGTGATGTATGACTGCAATTTATTCCTTCAAATCCGCGTTAGTTTTGATAGGTTAGATGCTTATGTGTTAAGACGCCAAGTCAATTCCTTAGATGCGTAATTTCACTAAATGCTTGTGAGTTAGGACGCATTAATTTAATTATCATTAGTTTAATTCTACACTTTAATTAATTTGGTTCACTTTGCATTGCTTTTAAGTGAGTAAAATAGAGTGGCGTACATCTCCTTGAGTTCGACCCGTCGCTACGATTGATTCGTACGCTTGCGGTTATTATTTCTTGCAAACAAGTTTTTGGCGCCGTTGCCGAGGAGATTATTGACCACTTTATTTTTTGATTTTTAAGTAATTCAAAGTGCTTTAGTTTCTTCTCTTTCTATTCTTTTTCTGAAAAAGAAAATTTTTTTTTTTTTGAAAACCTCTTGTTTTTCTTCTGTTTCAAAGATTGTGCGCCCGATCTAAAGTCCTTCATATGCCCAAACCCTACCTCTTTTGGTGTCTCTCATAGGATTAAGTTACCTATGATGCTGCATCTCGACTTGGTTGGGTGGATTGGCATGTGACTTATCTCTGATGGTGACCAACTTTGATAACAGGGAAGTGACATAGTGAATGTTTTTGGAAATAGAAACGTATAGTAGTCCTCCACTCTACATCAGAATCCACTTGGAGTCGCCCGTAGGTGGCTATTGAAGATTATACGGGTTCCCTTACTGTCAACCTATATGGCAACCTTACAGCTTTAGAACCACTGTTTCGATTCTTGAGGGACAGATGCACTATCTATCTTGGAATCCCTCTTGTTTTTGGTGATTTCTTCTAGTCTTTTATTATTCTTTAATTTTTCTAAAGGAGACCTCATATCTGTTTAGGTGGCTACAGTGCGGACTCATGATTCATCTAACCGTCTTATTAGAATACCACCTTCTCCACCACCTTTGACCCCACCTACTACCATGGGAGACCAACAACCCAAGACTCTTAAGGATAGGTTTTACCCTACCAAGGCTGCACAGCCTTCTTGCATCAATTTGCCAGTTGCTACAGGGAACAACTATGAACTCAAGACCCACTTCATTAGTGTGCTACCCCACTTCCATGGGATGGCTAATGAGGATGCCTATCTTTTCCTTAGGGAATTTGAGGAGGTCTGTGTTCTAATTAAGGTTCAAAATTTAACTGATGATCCAGTTAGGCTGAGGTTTATAAACTTTGCCCTGAAGGACCAGGGAAGAAGTGGTTCTATGGACTGCCAACAAATTTCATTAATACATGGGATGAGTTCACCATTGTCTTCTTAAGAAAAATTTTTCCTCTTCACAAGACCAATAAGCTCAAGAGTGACATCATCCAGATCAGGCAGAAACCACATGAGTCCTTTTCTAAGTTCATGGAGAGATTCAAGGACCTCCTTTTAGAATGCCCTCACTATGGTATTGATTTGTGGCAGTTCTGCCAAATTATTTATGAGGGTATTGACTTTCAGACCAAGCAGCTTTTAGAGTCCATGTGTCCTATAGGTTTTACATCTTTTTCTGATGAGAATGAGGCCTGGACATTCTTGACCAACTTGGCTAAAAGACTAGGGAGTGGGAATCCTCCCAAGAAGTTGAAAGGACCTGTAAGGGGTACCTCATTGAGGGGGTGCCAACCAAGGAAGCCAAACTGGATAGCCTCATTAAAAGGTTAGAGTCCCTAATGCCTAAAGAGCCTATGCTAGTTAACCAGGTCAACCATGTGTCAATATGTAGTTGGTGCCACACACCTGGACATCTTATGGAGGAATGCCCCAACACCTTTGAACGTAATTCCAACACTGAAAATGTGAGTGCTCTCTACCAAAATAATCCATACAACCCAGGATGAAGAAATCACCCCAATTTCTCCTGGAATCAAAGAAACCAAGTAGGCCCATCCAACTTTCACAATTAAGGCCAGCTTGGTCTCCAAAGACCCAACTTTACCACAAAATCAAGGTATGTCTCCTGACCCCTTTCCCCCTCCTCATTTAGGATCCACTATGAATTCTGCTAGGCCACCTCTCCTTATACCTTATCAGCAACCCCCAGGGTTTATCGATACAAGAGAAGCAACAAGAATGAGTGAGATGGAAAACAGGATAGCCCTTCTCATGACAAGCCACAATAATATGGAGAAACAACTCACCCAGCTTGTCACAATCCTGCATGAGAGGGAAACAGGGAAGTTACCTAGCCAACCTGAGCTAAATCCTAGGCATCAGGTTCGTATTCAGCAAGGTACCCAAGTTCCTCCACTCAATGTTGTACAAGGCCAACAGGATCAAGGGCCCTCCAGCCAGGTTAATGTTGTATATGCTTTAAGGAGTGGTCGTGAGTATCAATAGATTAGTATACCTCAATCTTTACCATCTCATACTCCTGTTGACTCTCCCCCTTCTGAAGAGGCCATTGTAATGCCTTCTGTTCTAGGTTTGTCTGATGAACCTGAAGAGATTCCAAATGATTTGGTTAAGGAAACCAAAGATGATTCTGCTGAGACAGTGAAAAGGACCACCCTGAGAGAGTTTATACCCCACCTGCCTCTTTTCCAAATAGGTTGGTTAGCAAGAAGTCTCCTTCTGTGGAGAAAATTTTGGATGTTTTTAAGCAGGTTTAGGTGAATATTCCTCTATTGAATGTTATAGCCCAGGATCCCGCTTATGCTAAAGTCCTCAAAGACTTATGCACCCAAAAGTGAACCACTAATGTGCCAAAAAAGGCATTCTTGATTACTAACATCAGTTCTCTTATCGCACATCCGGTAGCAGCCAAGCATAAGGACTCTGGAAGCCCCACCATCTCTTGTATTATAGGTAACACCACTATTGATCATGCCTTATTGGGCCTTGGTGCAAGTGTGAACCTACTACCCTTTCATGTTTACCAACAACTAGGATTGGGAGAGCTGAAACCCACCAGAATTACTCTTCAACTTGTAGATAGGTCGGTTAAAGTTTCTAAGAGGATGGTTGAAGATGTCCTGTTAAAGGTTGGGGAATTTATCTTTCCTGTGGATTTTATTGTCTTAGGTACCCAACCTACTGTCAATTTTAAGGACCAAATTTCGATTATTTTGGGTAGACCTTTCCTTGCTGCAAGTAATGCTTTGATCAATTGTAGGAATGGTCTTATGAAACTATCTTTTGGCAATACTTCTGTGGACTTTAATGTGTTTAGGTTGGGTAAGCAGTCTGATATTGATGAAGAGGTACATATGCTTCAGGGAATTCTCGATGATGTTAATACTTTCTTTGAGATTGATTTTGATTTGGGATTTCAGGAATGTATACAGGAATTGGAAGGTGTTAATGATACCCCCTTATCTGAAGTCTGGAGCATCCAACCACCATGGGAGCCCCTTGGACCCCTATCCACCTCCATTCCTAAACCCTCTATTATTGAGCCCCCCACATTAGAGTTGAAAGTGTTGCCCTCAAACTTTAAGTATGCCTTCCTAGGGCAAGATCACACTCTCTCTGTAATTATTGCTTCTGATTTGACTTCTATGCAGGAAGAAGAGTTGATTAAGCTTCGGAAAGAACATAAGGAAGCCATAGGTTGGACTATGTCAGACCTCAAAGGCATTAGCCCCTCCATTGTTCAACATCATATTCATCTGATGGAGAGTTCCAAACCTTCTAGGGAACCCCAAAGGAGGGCTAATCCTGTAATGAAAGAGGTAATCAAGAAAGCGATGCTAAAGTACTTGAATCATGGCATAATTTATCCTATTTCTGATAGCCAATGGGTGAGTCCTGTGCAGGTTGTGCCAAGGAAAGGAGGAATAACTGTAGTTGAGAATGCAAATAATGAATTGATTCCAACCCGTATCCAAACGGGATGGAGAGTGTGCATTGACTACAAGAAATTGAATGTGGCAACTTGGAAGGACCACTTCCCCTTGCCTTTTATTGATCAGATGTTAGAGAGACTAGCTGGCCATGAATATTATTGTTTTCTTGATGGATATGCAGGCTATAATCAGATCCCTATTGCTTTTGAGGACCAACATAAGACCACATTCACTTGCCCTTATGGAACTTCTGTTTACCGGCGTATGCCTTTTGGGCTTTGCAGTGCCCCTATTACTTTCTATAGGTGCATGATGAGTATCTTTTCTGATATGGTAGAGTACTTCTTAGAGGTATTTATGGATGATTTTTCTATTCACGGCTCTACCTTTTCTAATTGCTTACATCACCTTTCTTTGGTTCTTAAAAGATGCATAGAAAAGAACTTGGTCTTGAATTGGGAGAAGTGCCACTTCATGATGAAGCAAGACATAGTTCTTCGTCACATTGTATCCAAAGATGGGATTCAGGTTGATAGATCTAAGGTGGACCTTATTGTTAAGTTACCACCACCCAAGAGTGTGAAGGACATTAGATCTTTCCTGGGCCATATAGGTTTTTATAGAAGATTCATTAAGGACTTTAGCAAGATAACTAGACCTCTAACTTCCCTTTTGGCAAAGGACTGCCCATTTGATTTTTTCCCTGACTGTCATAAGAGTTTTGAGCAATTGCAAAGAGCACTGACCTCAGCCCCCATTATTCAAACTCCAAAATGGACAGTGCCATTTGAGCTTATGCGTGATGCCTCTGATTTTGTTATAGGGGCTGTTCTTGGCCAAAAAATCAACAAATTGCCCCATGTGATTTATTATGCAAGTATGACTTTTGATGATGCACAGCTTAATTATACCACCACTGAGAAAGAATTTTTAGCTGTTGTATTTGCTTTAGAGAAGTTCAGGCCCTACTTGATTGGTTCACATGTGATTGTTTATACTGACCACACCAAAATCCGAACCAAACCAAATCAATGCCTTGTAACCTCAAGTTCAAAACCATTTCTTAATTAATTGATTTATCAATGTTGGAGGCCCAGCCTGAATTTAGGCCCAAAATATGATCACATGGCCCATTATCCAAAAGCCCGTGCCCATTCCCAATGGGCCGATTCAAATCTAAAATTAATCACTTTGATAGATGGGCATCAAAATGGACCCTATGATTTAGCCAAATCCAAGACATACCAATTTTGAAATCTGAAACTCTACATTTTTCTAACCGAATTTAAAACCAGATTGGCTTAGCCCATGGGCCCATATCATGCATTACCCAACCCTGATTCAAATATCAAAGAACTGATTTTAAAGACTTTTACACCCAAAGGTTCATGCTGTTTCGGTTATACCGAAAACACAAAAAAGATTCAGAAACAAAGGGTAGGGGATCCAACATTAGGGCTGTAAATGGATAGCCGAAAATCCGAATCCGATCTGAGTTCGAATCTGTTTAGGAGGTTCCGAATCCAGAATTTTGGTTTCCGAAAAATATTCGACTCCGTCCGAAAGCTAATCGGATTCGGATTCGGATATTCCTATTCGGAGTCGGATAATTGTCGGATAATTTGTTATCCGATTATAAATTATGATTATTTAATATTTGTTATAAAAATATATTAATATTACTATATTACCCTTATTATTAGTGTTTTTATAAGGTAATTTTTGTCATATCAAGGGCTCAAGGTTATTTTTGTAATATCAAATCATCCTAACTCTTAACCTAATCGTGAAATCCCAAAATCCTTATTCTCTTGAATCTCTTCCTCCCTCTTTCACTCTCGATTCTCAAGTCTCAAGTTTCAAGCTCTCAGCGGCGCCGACACTCTGCAATCAACCCTCAAGCTTCAAGGTTACTCACTCAGTCACTCTTGATCGCACCGGAAACGGCACTCGGCCACTCGCACAACCCTCTCGACTCTCGCTTTGGACCAATTAGGTATTCTTCTTCTTCCTTATCTCTTTGTTGGTTCTGTCTCTGCTCGATCTCTTCTCTTTGCTCTTTTTCCAGTTTTTTTCTTTTCACTGGTCGAACTGTTGGAGTCGAGAGGGGGAGGGGTTGGGGAGATGTCTCGAGATGGGGCTGTGTAGATGATTTAATAGGTCTCTCCATTAGAGTGAACTTGGTTTTGATCCACTTGAAGTCACTACGACAGAGGACTTGAGCTTACCTTCCATGGTGAGAACGTTGTAATTTGTAACTTGTAAGAGGCCACACGCTTCTTACGCTGCTCTGGGTCGCTCAACGTGGTGAATCCATTATCCTTATTGGTAGGACCATTGAAGTTGTAGGACTTGGATCGATCCTCAAACCCAAACCCAACTCCACTATAAGACAAGGAGTACTCTGGGTATGATCTGCATTTCTCCATATTGATAGATAGATATGTAGCAGAGAGTTTTCGTTAAAAACTGAAGACACCCTCAGCCCCTCAGAAGAGAAGAAGAGCTTTGGGTGTCCCTTATATAGGGAAAGCCCGTGAGTGAGAGAAGGGGTAATGGCAATAGATGGTTAATGGACGGTGAAGATAAAGTGGGGTGGGGTTTTTTTTTAAAGAAAATGAGGAGGGAAGGGAGAGTTGGAGAGAAAGATTGTGTGGCATCAAGTGTGATGTTGGAGCGGGGACTTGACTTGGAGAAGCCAGAAGAATTACCCACTTCATAAATGCTTCCGGACAAGGGACACAAATTAACTTGTCTGCTTCTATTTGGGTTTACATTTATATAATGCATCTATATACAGATTCTTTTCTTCTTCTTCTTTTTGGTTTGATTGAATGCATGTATATATAGATCGATATAAAGATATATGTAACCAATCATCTTACCCACATAGTTCATATCATGCTTGTCCATGCACGCCTGAGAGAGAATACTGACTCAAGCTGAGGCCTAGTTAATTTCTATCCATCCGATTAGAATCCATGTATATTTAATTATGAATTCCATCTTTGATCCCAAGAAAAAAATAGGTCTCTCCATTAGAGTGGTCTATACAAATGTAAACACAGTAGAAGATAATAAGATTTAATCTTCCATTGTTTTAGATGACCTTTCTATTTGCAAATTCCTGTTTGGAATTTTTTTTGAATACATTATTTACTGAAGTGCAGTTATTTTTCTTCTTGCGATCTATCTTCTATCTTTTTGACTTTCAAGTTTTTCTTCAAACATTGAAGAAGTGACCATGAATTATCATGATACACAGTGGTGTACGGGACTGACTGATGTGGACAGTAAGGACCATTGAGAGTGATAATTATTTACAGTTTGACTATCTTCCATCTCTGGTTGTGCATTATTATTTACATTTTCTTTTTCTCCAAGTCTTGGTCAATTGAGTGATAAGTTGATGTTAGTCTCTTTTTGGATGGCTGCCCTTATACGGAATTATTGTGGTCTCCCTTGAATATCACTCATGTACATTTAATGAGATGATATCTTGCAATTAAGTTTCCACATTTAGTAATTTATTCAACTTACCTCAAGAAGGCTTTGCTATTTGTTTATGTGCATTTTTTACTATTCTTGAGCCCTGTGAATTTTTTGAGTAATTGCTAATTGAAGCATAGGTACATGTTTAAATCCATGTGAGAGACATAAATTTTCTCCAGAGATCCCAAGTACATCCTATTTAATTTTTCTCTCTTCCCTCATTTGTTTTTAGGTTGAATAATCTTGATTCAAGATTGAGTTTTGGAAGACTTGAGCAAGGAGCAAGAAGTGCCCAAGAAAGTGGGAGTGTGGGTTTCTCTAAGAGGTAGGCTACTTTCCTTGTCAAATTTCTAAAGGTAGTCGTGGGTTAATATTGGTTTTGAAGATATATTTGGTTGAATATTTCGGTTTTAGAGTTTTAGTTTTGTAATTATGTTCTAATATGTGTATTTGTAGTAGATATTTGACAATGCTACTATTTTTTTTTAATTATTTGTTGACACGTGATAATTGTCTAACTGTAGAGATTAGAAATGAATGTTCTTCATTGTAGTACTACATCAACTACTACACCTGGCAGTGGTGTTGCTCCATCTAGTACTAATGATAAGAGGAGTGATAATGTCATTTTGAATGAGGAGACAAGTCCAAATAAAAAGAATGAGAAAGGGGGGGGGGGGGAATGTAGATGGAGCACAAACACAAAGCTCACAACCCAAACGTTGAGGTGATTTATTGTCCCATTGCTCGAAGTAACTTATAGATATTGCTCTTACCATTTAATAAAAGTTTATTAATAGATTGTGAATTAAGTAGCTAAGATCATTTGCTAAGGCTTGTCATATTTTTATTGCAGGCAGATGGTTTCCAATTTTCATTGGTTGGAGTTGTTATCAATGGAGCTTCGTTGCTTGAAGCACAAATTAATGGCAAGCTTGCAGAGTATTCAAATGTGAAATCCTATTTACAAGGGTATTAGTGTAAAAGTTTATTTTCGGTAGTGTAGTTTAGAATTGCAAAATACTATGGTGTTTGTCTTTGAACAAGGTTTTACTAGTTTTTTTACTTTGAACTCATGCTTAAGGATTTGTTGAACACATGAAGAGCTTCATTTTGGGGTTCGATTTGAAAATCACAGGTTCAATCTACACTATTGTCATTTTGGGCTTTATTACCTACATTTGGCGCTATTTACCATGGGTATAGTCTTCAAATGACAATGGTGTAAAAAACTTCAATTTGAGGTTTGATTTGAAGATAACAGGATCAATCTATCCATTATTTTTCCATCTATTAATGATAATCCAATTTAAAGAGCAAAACACCACCTTTCTAAGAATAGGCAGCAGTTTAATAAAACAGATAATCAGAGTCGGAAATCGGTAATCGGATTCGGAAATCTAGGAGTATAATATTCACTAATCAGAGAGTTTATCGGATTGAATAGTATCCGGATATCCGATAAACTCTCAGATTCGGATACGGTAATGCTTTTTAAATAATTGTCGGATATCGGATCGGATTCGGATAATGCATTCATTAAACGGATTCGGATTCGGATAGTAGTGAATCCGAGCTTAATCCAAGCCGTTTACAGCCCTATCCAACATCAAACATTGCAAAAAAAATGATATGGAATCATAGCATTCAGAATGGGCAGAATGTTAGAGGGATCAGGGCATGGCGACATCTTACATTTAATCAAACAATAATCACAATATGCATTTGACATGACTAGGCAAAATAACAAGGAGATTGGGGCAAAATAGCATATATGAATTAAAATAGAATAGAGCAAAATGAATCGGGGTAGAAATTCACCTGAGGGGCTTCATGTGACTCCACGGCGCTAATAGGCAGTGAGCTCAAAGGGGTAGGGAAATTATTACATACTGGGAAATAAGATGGGGAAGGGGCTTTGATTACAGATCAAATGAATAACAGAATTAGTACAGCCCATTACACAAAGCTAAATGAAACAAAATAAGAAAAAAACAAATACCAAAGATGAACCTAGCCATTGTTGTAGCAGCACCGACAGCAATTGGTTGATGGTGTTACCAACTAATAGAAAGAAAATGGAAGAAAATAGATGAAGAGAAGGAGAGGATTCGGTCATTAGTGAAGCTAAAAGGGAAATGGGAAAGGGTTATAGAAAGGGCTATGGTGAGGGTCAAAATCAGATGGGTGAGCTACGGTAGGTGGTAGGAATAGTTGGTTCAGTGATGAGTGAAAGGGGTTGGAAAAATGGAACGAGAAAGGAGATGATCTGATGGGTTCTGTTGGGGATTCGATTACAATGGCCACTGAAGGCTGATAACCATGGCTGAAGTTTAAGCAAAAGAGAAGAAAATAAAAAAAAATAAAATCAAGAAGAAGACGAAGAATCACACTGGCTGGGCGAGACTTCTCTGGCTCGTCTCAGATGGATTCTTCCATCTCTCTCTGTTTCTTTTCTTTTGCTCTCTCTGTTTTTTGCTTTTTTTTTCTCTCTGTCTCTGCTCTCTCAGAATGACGATGACCATTCCCTTTTCTCCTCTCTTTCTGTGTTCTCTCTTTTCTGCGTCTTCCACTGTTTCTCTGGTCTTTTCTTTCCTTAATCCTCTCTTCTCTCTCCTTTTTCTCTCTGTTTTTTCCCTTTTTTTATTCTCTCTGCCTCACTCACTCTCCTCTCTTTCTGGGCTCTTTTCTTTTTCTGGAAAATCTCCCCTCCCCGAGAATGACGGCCTTCACTTTTTCCTCTCTTTTCTGTTTTTTGCTTTTTTTTTTTGGCCAAAAGGTCGCAGCGCTCAAGCGCTGCCATTATAAATTAATGTTAGCAGTGCTCCATCAATCTAAGCCGCTGAATTGCTATCATCTAATCTGGAACGTCCATTTTACTAAACCACAGTACCTGTTGTTTACCCACCTAACCGGTTAACCATTCATCTCTTTCAAACACGATCCCCAAAATCTGATCCATCTTACACGATCCCCCAAATCCCTTTCCCTTCCTCTGTTTTACCAAGCATTCATCTTCTTCTACCCTTTTTCTGCTTCACCAAGCTGAAAACCATAATGGCATTGGATTTGCAGGAGATGTTGCTGTTGTGAGCGAAGATCTACAGTGTGACGAGCCACTCCTCTGTCGGAGTACCGATTCAATGGAGATCCTGCTGTGAACCTCCCCTGGATGACCACAAGGTGGTTGTACCCCATTATGGACTTGGCACCAATGGGCTTTTCCATGGGCCAAGTCCACACACTCTCTTCATTAATTTTTTTTTTTGCTTTTTGGGCTTTCCCATAGGCCAAGCCTATGCACCTTTTTTTATTTTTGGTGTATCTGAGACAGTGGTCACCGGTCCTCTATGTGTCATCATCGCCAGGGAGGGTGACAAAAATTAGGTGTCTACACCAAGATAAGAATCGTTTCTTTTCACAGGTAAAGTATTGCTTTTGGGATGATCCTTATCTTTTTAAGACTTGTCAGGATCAAGTAATCCGAAGGTGTGTTCACGATCATGAGTAATAATCTATCTTATCCTTTTGCCGTGATCAGGCTTGTGGAGGCCACTTTGGACCCAATAAGACTGCGGCCAAGGTTTTACAGTGTGGATTTTATTGGCCTACTCTTTTTAGAGATGCTTTTACTTACTGCAAAGCGTGTTCTTCATGCCAATCTTTAGGGCGTCTCACCAGGAGGAATATGATGTCTCTTAACTCAATTCTGGTGGTTGAGGTGTTTGATGTACGGAGTATAGATTTCATGGGGACTTTCCCTAATTCTTTTGGTCACCTATACATATTACTTGCTGTGGACTATGTGTCCAAATGAATTGAGGCAGTTGCTTGTAAGACCAATGACCACAAGGTGGTTGTGAAATTCCTAAAGGAGAATATTTTCTCCCGTTTTGGTATTCTCCATGCTATCATTAGCGATCGGGGCAAACACTTTTATAATTGGCCCTTTGAGGCCCTCATGAGGAAATATGGTGTCATTCACAAGTTGGCCACACCCTACCATCCCCAGACCAGTAGCCAGGTTGAGGTTTCAAGTCGACAGATAAAGCAAATTCTTGAAAAAACCATCAACCCGAACTGCAAGGATTGGTCTAATACGTTGGTAGATGCTTTGTGAGCCTATAGGACTGCCTTTAAGATCGATCTTGGTCAATCTCTGTACCATCTGGTGTATGGAAAGGCGTGTCACTTTCCTGTTAAGCTTGAGTACAAGGCCTTTTGGGCTATTAAGAAGCTTAACTTTGATCTACCCATTGCAGGTGCCCATAGAAAACTCCAACTATCTGAGTTGGAAGAGCTTAGAAATGAGGCATATAAGAATGCTCGGATTTAAAAGGTAAAAACCAAGGCTTTCCATGACAGGCATATTTTGAGAAATCTTTTGAGGTAGGTCAGAAAGTTTTGTTGTATAATTCTCGCTTGCACATCTTTCCAAGTAAGTTGCACTCAAGATGGGATGGCCCCTAGATTGTTCAAACTGTTTATCCTCATGAGGCTGTTGAAGTGGCTAATCCAAGTACAGGTGCTACGTTTAAGGTCAATGGCCAACGTTTGAAGCCATACATTGAGATGTCCATTCCAAGTGTGGAAGAGGTCATGGATCTCCATGAGCCTCTTTACCTTGAAGACTGACTTCCTCATATGTATCTCCTCCCTTGTCATTATTCCTTCTTTTCTGCATGCATTGAGGATATTGCATGAATTAAGTGTGGGGGGGGGTGTGTTGGACTTAATTGGTGAAGTTTGTGAACTTTGATTGTGGCGGTAGTTTAGTTTTGTGCATACGTTTCTTTGATTGTGAAGCGAGAGAGAGAGGGAATTAGACTCCCTAGCATGCGAAATAATAAAAAAATCCCTTTTCAAGGACGGTAGTTGGTATGTATCCAGTGAAAGGGACTGAATTGGAAAATATGAGTGTTATTTCATTTGATGGCTAGATTCCTCTATGTGTTTTATGGCCCCTTTGATCTTTTGGCTTGTAGTTGAGACCAATTTGTTTGCGGCAAGGGAACGCAAGGCATGAAAGTGAAAGTGAATGAAAAAAAAGAAGGAAAGAAAAAACGAAAAGAAAGAAAAGTGGAATTCCTTGGGACTAAACAGGGCACTGGTGCCTCAGGAAGCAGGGTGACTTGTTCGAAATTCCTTGGAAGGAAACTCAAAAAAAAAACTTTTGCATCAATGTCTCAAAGTCTTTATAGATATATGCAAAACGCGAAGCTATCAAGTATTTGGGTGTCTGGTGTATGCTCCACCATGTCATTCAGGGAACAGTAGTGGAGTAGAAATAGAGTTTACTATTATGAAAGAAAAGCTATTGCCTTAATGCCTGAAAAGAAAGTATGGTAAAAAAATACTCAAAGCCTAAGTCTTTGGTTCCATCGATGCTATGAGTGGTTTACCTGAAGGTGAGCAGTATTCAGAAAATATGAGGAGATCCCTTAATCTTGATGCGTGCTTGTTACTTGAATTGATGTGGGGTGATAAAATTCAAGTGTGGGGGAATCTATGGCTCCTTGATCTTTAGTTGAGCATTCTTAGAGCTTGTGTGCACTATCCAACTTATGCCATGATTAAAATTTATAGCATATTTTTGACTTATTGAATTTTGGATGTACATTCACTGCAAACACCCACGAGACACAACTAGTCCACTAGGGGTAACCTAGGGGTTCAAAGGCCTGTTGGACATGCTAAGTGCAACCGTGATTCCTACGAAAGTGAGTTAGGATTTTTTGCAGTCTAGGTTAGTTTTTCTTTTTTGCTTTACTTGAGGACAAGTAATGTTCAAGTGTGGGGGAATCTGATGAGCACATTTATGTGTGAAATCTTAGGGTCATAAAGCATGCATTTTTATACTTGGAATAGAGCTACTCGAGGTTTTTATTTGTGTTTTCAAGTTTTAGGTGAATTCTCATGAAAATGGAGTAAATGATGCTAAGGAGCCATTTTTAAGCTGTTTAGTGGTGTTTGGCAGTAGCCGAAAGCGCCTAGGAGTCTAGAAAATCAAGTTTGGATTGAGCACTGAAAAAATCACGCCAATTAGTCAAATTTGAACGTGAGTACAGTGGGCCCCTTAACATAATTTTGAGGTGTTAATAGTATGGATGTGTAGCCCGTCGAGTCAGCTTCGCAACGATTCAAACAACACTTGATTCCGAGTTGAAACGAAGAACTTACGGCCTTTTCTGTAACGACGCGCAAAAATGGCATGCCAATGTTTTCAATTTTTATGATAGGGGTTCGTTTGTAATTATCAAAAAAGGCTGGGGACAAAATAAAGTGAAAGTTTGGATTTGAGGGGCCGTATTGCAATTATTAGAAGTTATCTTTTCTGTTGATCGAAAGATTCCATTAGGAAGGCTTTAGAGTAGTCCAACTTCAACTTGAGATATCTTGGGCTCCCAAACTCCAAATTGGGCAAAATTTGTGTCTATTTTGGATGATTTTTCTCAAGTAATGCAACAATGAGGCCTATATAAGTATCCCATGCTCCACGTTTTTTGAAGGACAGAATGGGAATTTAATTAATTCTTGAAGGGAATCCTAGTCATCACCCTTATTCTCTCTCTCCTCTAACTTTCTAAGAGCACTTTTGGAATTGTACTATGGATAGATTTCTTTTGAAAAATATTCTCTCATCCATGGAAGGTTGAAAAATTAAAGCTGCCTTGATCTCATTGCTTAGAGAAGACACCTACAAAGAAAAGAAAGCACAAGAATAGAATTAGAAAGTCACTTTTTGAAAAATAGAAGGTTTATGTAGCTAAGATTCTTATCTCTCCCTCTTTCTACCTCTTCTCCCTTCTCCTCTCCTTCCCTATAAATACCCCATGGTTCTCTCTTGTAAACTTGTTCAATTGCTTAGTAAATTTCTTCTTCTTCTCCTTCTAATTTGTGATTTTTGGCTTTCTAGTTCTTAGTTTTGATTTCATAAGTTTAATTCCATGGTTGTAATAGGTTTAATTCATGCTTTACTTTCAATTTATGTTTTTAATTTGGTTGTAATATTTTAATTCTAGTTTAGCTTTAAAACTTTCTAGTCTAAGTTCTTAAGTTGATGACAAGACTTGGAGATTTGGAAGAGGAAGCCATGGTAGGATTATTCAAGTGTTCAAGCTTCTTCAACTACATTCATGCAAAGCCTAATTAGTTCATGCACTTTCAACTTTGGTAGAAGGGAGTATCAATTTCTTATTTTTAGTTTATGTTCTTCTTCTTCTTAACCTCTCAATTCTTCTAGTTTCTAATTTCTTCTTCTTATTCTCTACCTCTTTCTTCTTCTATTAGTTTTATTTTATTAGTATTCTCATCTCCATTAATCCCTCCATTCTATTAGGAATTTTCATTCTCCATTATTTTTATTTTCATTCTCATTCTTTACCTCTCTAATTCAATCATGCTTTTAGGATTTTATTTTTTTTATTCACTATTATTATCATGCATTATGTTAGGATTCTAATTTAATTATTTTCGTTTTAATTTCAGATTTGATAACGTCATTTCAAGTAGAGAAAACAAGCAATTTCAATCTAGTTCAAGCACCTTCGGGTTTTACCTCTCTAATCTCTTAGTCTCACTCTCCCTCTCCAATCTCTTTCTTTTGTTTTTTTTATGTGGTTGTGATGTGTGGCTGTAATTTATTCCTTAAAATCCGCGTTAGTTTTGATAGGTTAGGTGCTTATGTGTTAGGATGCCAACTCAATTCCTTAGATGTGTAATTTTGCTAAATGCTTGTGAGTTAGGACGAGTTAATTTAATTATCATTAGTGTAATTCTACACTTTAATTAATTTGGTTCACTTTGTATTGCTTTTAAGTGAATAAAATAGAGTGGCGTACATCTCCTTGAGTTCGACCCATAGCTACAATTGATCCGTACACTTGCAGTTATTATTTCTTGCAAACAGCTGTGCCTATGTTCTTTGGGTATATTTCAGTCCCTTGGCTTCTCTTTGGTCTTCAATCTTTCTTTGGTTCTTGATATCGCTTTCTTCTCTTATCAACAGGTATGGTGTTATGAGGTTCTGGGGATTCATGCCTCTTGTCTTCCCGATGAAGCAGCTCCTTACATCCCCTGAGCGACTTGTTGGGGGGAAGGTAGGGTGTTCTTTTATTGACGAGCTACAAGTACCCCTTTAGCTCAATGACTTGACAGTCAATCGAGTAATCATAAAAGAAACTTCTTTAGGCATTTCTATTTTTTCTGAATTGGTCCCCTTCTGCATTGGCTTTACTGAGTTGATTCTGTTGGCAGATCTACTGGTAGCCCTACTACGAGGAGCAGATCAATGATCCAGATGACCAGGAGGAGTATCGGTACGTCTCTTGGCTTGTTCAAAAAGGGATAGCCGTCGAGGGTCCCACCGGGGTTGAGCTTTATCTAGGGGAGAGGGTGACCCTTCAATGGCATTCCGCTTAGATAGTGCCTCGACCACCTCCTCATATGCATTCTCCTCTCTTACCTCCTGATATGGAGGTCTTAAGGGTTGGGATTCCAGCATTGGAGATGACCATGGCAGATAAGAACTACCAAGACTTCCTCTATCGGGAGACAGTCTGTGTTCTCTTGACCCAAGAGGGTCCCATGGTATTTTCTTGCAACTTGCTCCCTTCGTGGCACTTTTCTTTTTTTTTTTTTCTTGAAATTGACAATCTTATCTCTTCTCTTTTTTTTCCTCTTTTCTACAGTATCCAGGCCATCGTCTTATCCCTGGCGAGTATGGATTGCCCCCTTCACATGGCTGCAGCGTGAATTCTTGCCCCTCCCATGCTACTGGTGCCGGTCTGCCTATTGTGCAAATGGGTGATCTCATCCTAGGGTATCGGGGATGGATCATACTTTCCAGATTTGACACCAGTCTCTAGACTGTCTGTCCTATTTGCCAGGCTTTTGATCATAATTTGGGACTCTCGATTCCTTTTGCCAGAGAACGTTACCTCTTCTTTTTCTGTCTTATTTTATGATCGATTCCCTGGTCTTGGCGCTGACCCTTGTTTCATGCTTGGTAACATCATAACAGATTAGTGCTGAACAATATGCCGATATGCGTCGGATGCAGGCGAGCATGGCTGCCAAAATCCTGGAGTGGATATATGATATCTAGAGGTTGGTGAGTACTTTCTCTTCTGTGTCTTTTGGCGTTTCCTTTCCCTTCTTAGGAATCTTTCTTTCTTGAAGTAATCTTGTTCCTTTACCTTTTTAGAGTGGTCAACTCAATGAGATGAGGGAATCCCGGGACTTCTTCGGGGATCGTTGTCAGCAATACTCAGAGGAGAACAGGCGCCTTTGGAGGTAGTTAGCGTCTGTAGGACTCTTCCCATCGTCATCCACCGCACAAGGCGATGATGGTGATGACAGTGATGGAGACGATGATGATGATGATGACGGCGGTCATGCTGATGAGTTTATTCCAAAGGTTGAGAGTAAGGCTTCATCATTTGGCGGCAAGAATTAGACTTCTCCCCCTCCCCAAGTTATTACACATACTTTTCTCTTTTAACCTTTTTAGAATGTTGTATGGATCTTAGATGTTGTTTGTTTGTTTTCTCTGTTCTATCTTATGAACAAAACATGTTAATTATTTTAAGACATTTACTTTTTCCTTTGCAAAGCACAATCCTGGATGTTTTTCATTTAATCTCTTATTGTTACATGTATGGGAATGGTAAAGCAACGAAAGAGAGAGAGAGAGAAGGAAT
Source organism: Telopea speciosissima (assembly GCF_018873765.1). Taxonomy (NCBI): domain Eukaryota; kingdom Viridiplantae; phylum Streptophyta; class Magnoliopsida; order Proteales; family Proteaceae; genus Telopea; species Telopea speciosissima. Next base: position 33,518,573 of record NC_057917.1, on the reverse strand, counting down.
TGATATATAGTTCAATAAGATCACCAAAAGAATTACATGTTTCATCCACAATTCATCCAGTAGATTCACGATCATCGGCGTAAGCTCTTCTGGTGGTCGAACCTCTGCTATCGATGCTTTTGGAGTCAAATGATACTGCCTGGGTACCAGCTGAGGCAAATAGAAAGCAGTATGGGTCAAACCCATCAACTGTACATAATCACAACCCTGGGTCCTGAAGATTGGGGTCTCTATTCCACCAATGGCAATTCCACTGAATCTTCTCGTCCATTCTTTCTTCCAAATATTTCCTCCAATCCTTGATCGCATGAAACTCTATTGTCTCTCTTCGGATTCAAAAATACTTTAGTTGTAGCTTGGTGTTGGGTATTGGTTGGACCAATCGTAACCTTTCCAATAACCATATTTGCAAAATTGTGGGCGATCCCACACAAGAATCCATGCCATATTTTGGGGAAGTACTCATGTCATCTAGACCCTTGAAAGTCTCAGCTAGTACTGTAGGGGTGATGTCACATCCTGCCAGAAGCTGCTGAACAATGTCAGTCATTATAGGGAGAACACCTCTTCAATGGGTGCGCAATAAGTATCTCCCAATCATGCAAAATAAATTTGCTTTTCTTTTGTTCTCTTGTCAAGCTTCTCCGACGCTTTCCTGCTTGGAAAAGATTCCTGCTACTTTCATAATGTCAACTTTGCCATATTCCATGGCCTTCTTGACTTCCTTCTTGGTCCACCCACAGAAATCTTGCAGGTCTTCTTCATAGCTGTTGCATAGAGGGGGACGAAAAAGTCTTCCTAGTGGCGGTGAGAGCATGCAAGCTCAAAACTCCTCAATTGTGGGGGTTGTCTTCACATCTCCAAATCTGAAAACATGTAGTTTTGGATCCCAACATTAGTGTACTTGCCGAAGCATGTCATGATGGATCTCCACATATATAATCCTTCCAAGGATCGATAAATGTAAATCTTCTAAAGCGGTTGGATCGTCCAAACTCATGTTAAGGCCCATTTATGTAAAGTAGCTCGAGAGTTGCCCTCTTCGGGGGATGCATCTAGCCTGTACTCAACCGAAGAACTTCTTAGTAAACTGGAAAAGTTCTCTCTTTCTTTTTCTTCTTTTATATATATATATATATATTTTGGACACAAGGAATAGTCAGCTCCTATTTGTAACACATGAAAAGATGCCAGATGGAAAATTTTTGTTGGGTGGTGGAATTTTTTTCGGATGGGTGGTGGAGATTGCCGGGTGGTGGATTTAGGAATATGCCCCTGGTGAAGGGTTATTGTGACCGCACTTGAGCATGCCAAGCTGCCTACATATTCTTTGAAAAGGAATCAAGTCAAACATATTTCATGTAGACCTGACGGCTACACGAAATATTTTTTAAGTTGGTCCATGTTGACAAGGCCCTTGACGTCTTCTCCATCAAGATCCACGAGTCAAACAGTTGGCCCGGTTAGGATTTCCTTTACTTGATAAGGTCCGCTCCAATTCAGCCTAAACTTGCCTCTTGGGTCGTGAACAGGTGCTCTTTGCTCTCGAAGAACCAAATCTCCTTCTTCGACGTTCCGTGGGTGAACTCCTTTATTGAAGGCCCTCGCCATTCTGAGTTGGTACTTTTTGAGGTGATCCATGGCTTTCATCCTTTTTCATCTAGCAAATTGAGCTCATCATGCCTTTCTTGCATCCATTCTCCTTTGGGTAACTTGTAGTCCATCAATACTCTGAGGGATGGTACTTGGATTTCTATAGGTAATACTGCCTCCATTCCATACACTAATGACAAAGGAGTTGCCCCACTAGAAGTTTGAATGGAAGTCCGATAAGCCCATAACGCACATGGGAGTTTGTCTGCCCAATCTCTATGAGTATCAACCATTTTTCACAATATAACTTTGACATTTTTGTTGGCTGCTTCCACTACTCCGTTAGTCTGTGGTCTATAAGTCGTAGACCGGTGTCTCTTGATACCAAACTTGGCGCAAAACTTATCCCTTTTTTCCAAGAAGTGTGTTCCATGATCGAATATGAGGGTGTGTGGTACTCCATATCTACATATGATATTTTCCTTGACAAATTTCACTACCTTAACAGCCATCAAGATGGCGTAAGACTGTGCTTCCACCCATTTGGTGAAATAATCTATGGCAACGAGGATGAATTCATGTTTGTTGGATGCTTTCGGTGTTACCTTCCCTATGATGTCAATGCCCATATGGAGAATGGCCAAGGAGCATTCGATGAATGGAGTTCCGTGGGAGAAATGTGAATAATGTTGGCAAATATCTGGCACTTGTGACATCTTTTCATGAACGTGGCACAATCTTCTTCCATCGTTGCCCAATAATACCCTAATCTTAGGGTCTTCTTGGTGAGCATTCTGGCATTCATGTGAGGTTCGCAGATTCCCTGATGGATTTCTTTCATGATTTTTTGAGCTTGTTCCTCATTTACATAGAGCAGTTGTATGCCATCGTAAGATCTTTTGTCCAACAAGTCTCCTTGAAGCATGAATTGCGTGGCATACTTTCATAGTCGCTTCTTTTCTCCCACAGTGAAATATTCAGGATACCTCCTTTCTCTTATGAAGTCAATTATGGGTGTGAACCATATTTTTCCATCGGCTGTCAAGACATTCACTAAATCTTCATACTCTGGCTCACATCTTTTGTCTATAAAAAATGGTCGGATCCGGGTATCTGAGTTGCATTCAACCATTGAGGCGAGGGTGGCCAAAGCGTCTACAAATCTGTTGTTAACTCTTGGAAAATATTCGTTGTGATTTCTTCAAAATTCTTGATTATCCCCTCCAACTGTTCCTTATAGGGTTTGAACTTTTCATCTTTCGTTTTCCATTTTCCTTGGGTTTGAGAGATTACGATTGAAGAATCCCCGATAAACTTTCAACTTCTTGATTCCCAATGCCATGGCGGCCTCTAGGCCAATCACACATGCTTTGTACTCTGCGATGTTGTTGGTACATGGGAATTCTAATCGAAAAGTAGAAGGGAGGTAAAGATCTTCTGGGGTTATCAATAATATTCCGACCCCATATCCTCATTGATTGGTTGTGCCATCAAAATACAACTACCACTAGTCTTTGCATTCTTCTTCTTCCATGCATGCTAAGTCTTCATCTGGGAACAGATCTTCCATTAGTTATGAATCCGATTCCACCGGATGTGCAGCTAGATGGTCCAAGACTGCTCGCCCTTTCATAGACTTTTGGTTGACATATGTTATGTCAAATTCTGATAATAACAACAGCCATATGGCCATCCTTTCAGTTAACGCTGGCTTTTTAAACAAGTACTTTATCAAGTCCATCCTTGAGATGAGTCGGATTGGATGTGAAAGCATGTAATGCCTCAATCTTTTAGTTACCCAAACCAAATCAGTACATGTCTTTTCCAAAGGGGTATAGCGAGTTTCATACTCTAGAAATTTCTTGCTCAAGTAGTAGATTGCTTGCACTTCCCCATTCTTCTAACCAAGCTGTGCTACCATTGACCCTATTGCCATTTCTTCAACGGATAAGTATAACAGCAGTGGTTCACCCAACATTAGTAGGACAAGTACTGGCGGATGAGTCAAGTACTCTTTTATCTTTTCGAACACCTCTTGGCACTTGTCGTTCCATTCTTTTGGTTATTCTTTTCTCAAGAGCTTGAAAATGGGTTCACATGTCGCGGTTAGGCGTGCTATGAACCGGCTTATGTATTGGATGCGACCCAAGAAACCTTGGATTTCTTTTTCTATTTTTGGTGATGGCATTTCTATTATAGCCTTTATTTTGTCGGGATCCACCTCTATTCCTCGTTCGCTGACGAGAAATCCCAGAAACTTCCCTGTTGTTGCTCTGAATACACATTTCTGAGGGTTCAATTAGAGCTTGTAGTCTTTGATTCGTTCGAGGAACTTCCTTAGTGCTAGAAAATGCCTCTGCCGAGTGACCAATTTGACGATCACGTCATCCACATACACTTCTACTTCTTTGTGTATCATGTCACATAGGATGACCATGGCTGCTCTTTGATATGTTGCTCCTGCATTCTTCAGACCAAAGGGCATTACCTTGTAACAATAAGTTTCCCATGGTGTGGAAAAAGCTATCTTCTCTCTGTCCTTTGGACACATGCTGATCTGATTATACCTTGAGAATCCGTCCATAAATGACAATAGGGCATGCTTTACTGTGTTATCCACCAGCAAGTCTATGTGCGGCAAAGGGAAGTCGTCCTTAGGGCAGACTTTGTTGAGGTCTTAGAAATCCACACACATTCGTACTTTCCCATTTCTTGGGAACTGGGATAATATTGGACAACCATTGAGGGTATTGTGCCACTTGGAGAAATTCTACATTCCACTGCTTGATGACTTCCTCCCTGATCTTTTCACTCCATTCAGGCTGCATTTTTCTAGGCTTCTGTTTGACAGGTCGAGCTTCTGGATAAGTGGGCAATTGATGTTGTACTATCTTTGGATTGATGCCTGGTATATCTTTGTAGGACCATGCGAACACTTCTTGAAATTCTTTCAACAGGGTTGTCATCTGACCAACTTCCTCCTTATCGAGTGAGGAGCCAATTTTAACCATTCGGGGACATTATTCTGTTCCCAAATTTATGAGACACGTGTCCTCTTGGATAGGTTGGGATTTTATTTGCTTTAGTTGTTTTATTAAGTGATGGTGTTCAAGGATATCCTCATCATCGGAAGATGAATCAGAAGAAGAAGAAGAGGCATACTCAAAATGGTTAACTTCATTCATGATGGAAAGAGGAGTACAAGCAAACTCAACAGACTTGAAGGTACTACCTTCCTTGATTACAATAGACTTACTAACAGATGAGACTAGTTCGGAGCTGACCACTCCTTGAGACTCTATTTCCTGAAACCTTTCAGAGACACTGATCCAATTTACAATTGGTTCTTGGAGAGGGTGAATCAAAATATGAGGTTTTCGCCTTTCTTCGTCCCCTGTAGAAATCATGGCTAACTTGAACAATTCTCCGATGCTCAATTCTTCTTTGGCAGCTTTCAATTCTGCTTGTTCCACTTCTAGTGTCACTTAGTCAATGTTGTCTTGAAAGAAGACTTCAAATCCCGGCTGGAGGCTTCCCTTGTCATGATCAAACCAAGGCTCAATATTCCCGCAGTATGGGAAGTTCTCCCCTTCCTTGACAAAATACCCGTTCAAAGTCTTTAAATATGGAGATGGTCCCAAGGCAGTGCTCGCCTTCTCACATTTTTAGCTGTTTTCAAGTTTGCCTTTCTTTCTTGGTGCTTCATGTCCATGTCCGTGACAGTTATTGTAAGTTGGAAACTCAGGGAATTCTGGAATCCCTTGCTGATTCTTTCCTAGTCTAAGTCCCGTGAAATATTCCATATTGTTCATCATCATCAAAGTTGTCTTACTCCATATGGATGGATATCCGAATGGGATTATCTCTCTTACTTTTGAGGTTGTCACACCGATTGCCCAAATCTCGAATCCACCTAGCTGGGTTTCTTCTGGAGTTTCTGCTCCTACCTCAGTGCTTGCCAAGGTGTGGACTATTTCTGGGCCACTGCAGATAGTGATCATCTTCCCTTCATGGATAAACTTCATTTTCTAATGTAGGCTTGAGGCCATTGTCCCTACTGAATGTAGCCAGGGTTACCCCAATAACATGTTGAATGATGCTTGAATGTCAATTACTTGACATTCCACTATGAACCGGGCAGGTCCAACTTGGATATCAGTGGTCAAAACTCCCGGAACTTTCCTTCTTGTGTTGTCATATGCTAGGATTGTCTGAGCAGAGGGCTTTATACGAGTGGGGTCCAGTCCTATGAAGCTTACAACTTTAAGAGGTATGACATTGAAAGATGATCCGTTATCTATCAAGACTTGGGGGACCCGGTTCCCATTGCATTCTACTGTAATGCGCAACGCCCGATTATGATTCTTCCCTCTAGGTGGCAGATCATCTTCGGAGAATGAGAGAGAGAATGTGTGGCATAGGTAGCCCCCACGATGTTTGAAAGTTCTTCTGGGTCCATTTCTATTGGTACTTGAACTTTGTTAAGTGCTTTTAGGACTACTTCCCGATGTGGTGGGGAGGCCATCAACAACCCCTAAATGGAGATGTTAGCCTATATCTTCTTCAGTTGATCCAATACTTGATTTTTTGGCTCGTACTTGCTCTGAGTTAAGGCAGGTGCGTATGGTTTCTCTACAATTAGACCTTTGTCTTTGAAATTTCTTCCACTCTGGGTCTTTGATAGTTCAGGTTCCTTTCCTTTGACAATGAGCTCTACCGGGCATAGCTTGTCATCCTCTAGGTCACTTTCAGTTATCACAAGGGTTCCTACCATTAGGCTCTTCCTTCTTGGACAAGTGACTTCGCTTTTTGCCTTCAAGGCAACGATCATCCTTTGGGTCTTTTGCAAGAACTTAAACAGGGCCTCTTGCTTTCCACAGAGGTGTCGGATAAGTTGGTCAATATCCAGTTTTCGCGGGCCTACTGGCATCATTTGTTGGATCATTTTGAAGATCTCACTGGCTAGCTTTCGGAACCTCATGGCTTCAGCTAAGGATTCAAAATGTTCCTCATCTTTTGATGTTTCTTCATCGCTGGAGATTATAGGATGAATGTTCTTTGTGGGATCTCTCATTTGTTCATCTGTGTTGATGTTGTAGAGGTAGAACTTAGCTTGTGCTTGTGCCCATTCGTGATACTCCTCACTTTCACGGTCTGGAGACACTGGAGGACTTCCACACAAATCTCTTGCCAGAGCGAACACGAGGGAGACCACATCTTCCAGCTCTTTCAGGACTTGAGGTAATGGCCATTTTCATTTATCGACTGTTGCCGTTGTAGTTCTTCTTGATATATTTTGTCAAAAAGTGCTGCCTTATAGAGCATTTGATGAGTCTTATCAATCGTACTGAGGATCCCTCTTACTTCGAATGGAAGGGACCAAGCTCTTGGCCCACAGATTTCCTCATACTAGTTGATAGTAGATTCTTCCTCCGTTTCAGATGCTTCGCTAGGTAGTTCACTACCAGTGCCTTCATCCATTGCTTCGTCATTCAGACTTTCACTGGATGTTTCTTCATCTGACTGTTTTTTAGAATCTTGATGACCAATGTCACCTTCTTCTCCCCCATTGCTATCAACAGGGTGAATTCCTTTTGTGGGATCAAAGTATGGATCTTCGGTATTGATGTTACTGACCCAATTTTCCCATTCCTCCATCATTCTTGGTGGATCTATGTAGGGGAAGTCATTTGAGTATAACTTAGGATATTGGGGTGGATTCCCAAAGAAATCCTTTGTTAAGGCAAGATTCAGCCAAGCCAGGTTTCTCAACTCATCCAATATTCTCTAAAGTGCATCTTCTTCTGCTGGTAATTCTATCTTTCCAACTTGCTCTGCCAAGTGATCGCACACAATATTCGGGAAGCTAGAGGTAGCTTTGTACATGATGTCATGGGCTGTGGATATCAAGGATGTCTTGCACTTGATGGAGACGCTCATGCCCCATCTGTTGAAGTCCTCTTCTTTGATGAACCATGCCCTTCTTGGATTTTTTAGAGATCTTTCTTCCTCACTGCTGCTACTTCCCTCATTTTCAGGAGGGATGGATTGAATGAAATCAGTTGGGTCCATTCCGTCATTGTCTACTTCGATATTGTTTATTGCAGTTTCAACAGAGAACTCGTCTTCAGATTGTGACTCGAAGTCTTCTCCTTCACTGTCGTTAGTATTTCCTCCCATCTAAACAAGGAAAGTGTCTCCAGAGAGAGTCTCACCAACGGCTAGTGTAGATATGGCTTGGATCAAGCTCGGCGTGACCTATTCAATGACTTTATGTTACCCTCAAGTAGCTCTTCCCCAATGGGTTGAATGTGAACTGTAAGGTCAGTGCATTCTTCATCTTCTGAGTTTTCCACATATGTCATGTGGCTGATCTCACAATCGGTGAACCATAAGGTCCAAGGCTATCTAGCCCATTCTCTAGATATTCCAGTTTCAAAGTTCGATGGTCAGAGGCTAGGCCCTTCCTTCGGTCACATCGTTGCCTACTGTCTCTGAACTTTCCATTGTAGTTGGTTCTTGCACAATAGGCACACACCATCATCCTTTTCGCTCTCCCCTTCCGAGTGTATCAGCTTCAGACACGAAATGGTGTTGGCTGACTTTTGATCATCTCTTCTCTGTACATAACTCTTAGGAAATTATTGATCTTGGTCCTTGCTGCTACTAGGAGGTCCCTACCACATAAGTCGCACCTTATCCCTCCAAATTCTCTTCAACTCCTTCAAGGGACCCCCTATGGGCCGAATCAAAGTGGTTGGGTCCAAATGTCAAACCCTGCTCCTGGCTGGTTGGATTCTTGATTTAAGGGCAGGAACCCCTGTCCAGGCAACTAGGATCACTGTGGAGCATCACACCACTCAATGAGATCAATGGGAATACTTTGAATAGGTTTCCCTATATACTTGTCAGAAGATGGATAACGGCCCCATGCAACTGTCTAGCTCACAACCTGATGTATGACTTGGATCCCAGGTAATCTCTCTCCTCCCCAAATAGTGGGACCCACCTATGTGAAAAGTGTGCAAAATCCACTATGTGGCATGTGAGGACAATACCCTGACTTAGGGTCAAACCTTGTTTAAGGCCCATTGAATTTCAGCTTGTTGGAATTCTCTGGGCGATTGCACTGGGCGATAGAGCAAGGCCCAAAGACATCGCCTAGTGACTAATTTTGAAAATTTTAATGGATTTTATTTATAGGGACCACCCAATATGAACATGGGCACCCTCCACTGATAGAGGCAAGTCTGAGGGACCACCTCATACCCTTGGTTCACTGTGGACCCCACCAGTGAGCCCAGAAGCAGTCATAATCAATTTAAAAACTAATTTTTTTGAAAGAGGCCTCCATAGACAAACAGGCCTCAGTGAGGACTGAGTCTATAAATAGGAGGGGTCTGAGTTCATTTAGAACCCTTAGTAAACCTGAAATCCGTGGGAGAGAAGAGAGGAAAGAAAGGAGAAAAAGAAGAAGAAGAAGAAGAAGGGCTGCTGCCACCACCCATCTAGGCTAGAACCGAGCCTCTCTAGGCTCTGTGTAGGTACAAGAACACCCTCTATGCCTGCTGTTTCTATTTCCCTCTCTCATTTTCTATGTTTATGCTTCCTGGGGAGCCCAAACTAGCTAGGGTTTGCCCAGTACTGGCCCAGATCTGCCATGCAGACCTTGTACATGGAAGATCTGGAATTTTTATGTAATTTGAGCATTTAGTTATGCTGTTCCTATGGCCGAAACCTGGCTGTGCCCACCTGCACTGCCAGATGGCCCTATTGATCTGTGATTTGGAACCCTGGGTGCAAGCTAGGGCTGTAGAGACCAAACCTTAGGTGATTGCAGCCTTGAACCATTATTTTCATGTATTTCCAGCCCTGCATGTGGCTGAAACCAGCTCCCAAGCGTGGCCAAAACCCTATGGTACTATTCATCTGGACTGCTTGGGCAACTCTGGCAGCCTGATGGTGGATCTAATGGATGATCCAATTGGACCATTGGATAGGCCATCTCAGGGGCTACCTGATCCCCTAAACATGCAGAGGATCAAGTATAAGCCTAGCCTGAAAATCCCAGCCTTGGGAACTCAGCCCAGCATCGATTTGTAGCCTCTGGGCGATGTAGACATCGCCCAGACCCAATGCCCAGTGAAGGGAAATTGGCTGGATTGATGGACAGACTTGGGGAACCTTGCCCTTTGACCCCTGGACACTGTGGGAAGGCTGGAAAATTACCAAAAAGCCCTTCCCCACATCTGTCCTTATATGGAAATGTTTTGGAACCCTAGTGGGCCCCGTAGGTAAACGAAGCCCTACTGTGCTTGGTCCTACAGCACAGACAAGCTGTGGACAGCACTGTAAACATATTCTGACCTAGGGTCAGGTACTACCATTGAAATGACTATTCTACCCTTGGAGCCACTGCCACTAGTTGATGCACCAGGATATGAGTCTAAGGCCCAGTGATTCCAAGTGTAACCAACTAAACCCCGGGTCAACCCAGTAAGTTTAGGGTAACCCTAGGACTTCCAATGAGAGACTGATAACTTAACATAACAACTTTTGATTTACATCTAGGACCTGATTCCGTGCTCGAGGTCAACGACCAGACAACTGCTGGAACTGAGATTGTGATTGAATACCTAGAGCCAAGTGCAGGTGAGTGAATAATTCTATCATATGTGTAAATGTAATCATGATTTGATGCCGGCTAATAAGAATTGAATATAATTGTTGTGTTATTTACTTCTGTTCAATTACTCAAATCGCTGCATAATGACTGCCTATTGATCAACACTATGAATTCTTCTATGATGATTGTGATGTTAGATTAGATGCCGTAGTCGGGTTAGAAATGAGGCCCGTGGTAGCCCGTAGTATGGGATGCGGTTGACACCACCTGACTCATACGATGCCATATAGACATGGGGCTAGAGTTTCATCACCCGTGCTACGCACCCTTGCCAACAGGGGTTAAGGTGTTGGATGCCTGTGGGGGCGACCATCAGAAAATGAGAAAAGAGAAAAAGAAATGAATAGAACACCGGAATGGTGCATGAATGAAAGAACATCGGAGTGGTGCATATAGGCTATAAGCCAGAAAAGAAAAGAAAAGAGAAAAGAAATGGATTGTCCCACGGGTTAATCACAGAGGGCTGGTCGGGCTGACCTTGGTGAACGAATGCGGGAGCTGACTGGTCCTCTCCGATAACTCAATGGGTGTATCGCCGGAAGGGGTTAGAAGCCCACACCAGGGATACATGTATTGGGGATTGTAGTAGCACAGACCCAACTTAGTTGTATTGCTAGGTGGCTAATAATTAAACTGGACTTGCATATCATGTAGGACCATATGAATTGTGAATTACGATTGCATGTGCATGCATGATTGATGTTATTTGCTCACGAGCTCAGTGGGGCTCACACTCTGTTATGCAATGTTTTTCTTAGATGATTTTGCAAGTGGATGCCGCTGTGGCATGGTGGGTCGTTTCGAGGAGGAGACTTTTGGTTGTTACGATGATATTGGTGTGGACCCCGACGGAGGTCATACCGATCTTGCGCACATTTTCGGTGGTTGTTGATAAAGACCATTGAAGTGTGTTCGTGACAGCCTTTGGCTTGGGGACTCCTTTTGGGTTATTTGGAGTTATCCCCATTCTGACTTGGTTGTTGTAGTTTTTCTTTTTTTTCTTTTTGTACATGTTTTTGTATGAAGTGCTGTACTTATCAGCTTTGTTTCTTTGCTTTCTTTGTGTGTGGGTTGATGGGAAATGTAAAACTTTTATATGTATATATTATCACTGTTTTCCTATATCGTTATGCTTCCTTTTATTATTGAACTGTAGTTTATCTGCTGCACTCTGATCTTGCCTATGGTAAAGAGATGGTTGTGGTTCCATGATCATAAGCACTGCTTCTAAATAAGTGGGATTTGGTGAATTGCCGTTATGCAATTCGGGTCACTTACCCAATCCTCCTAGGGGGTGGTTTGGGGTGTGACAGAGATTGGTATCAGAGCATGAGGCTTTTCTTACGATTATGGATTACAGACTAGGACTAATAAGCTTAAACAGTAAAACATGTAATAATTAAAATTTATAAGGGGGGTAGATGTAAATAAACAAAAGTGCATAATTTCCATTAACTAAAAGATAATTACAGATAAACCATTACATAAGCTTTAATTACATGGGCTAAAATGCAATAAATACATAGCTGTTATATATAAAAAAAAAAAAAAGAAAAAGAAAAAGTACACAAGCATAAATAAAAAAACAAAGTGATCAAAACCAAGTAGCAAGAATGTCCGGAACTACTGGAGCTACTCAGCCGAAGGTAGATCACTAGGAGGAGGTTGAGTCTGGCAAGAGTCAACTCTGTACAATCTGTCCCAAAAGTCCAGACACTGCTCCACAGACCCCTCTCATCTCCAAAGAAGTGAAGCCCTGATCCACCCTAGTCGCCAAGCTAGAGAGCTGAGTGCCAAGACTCTGGAGATGTGTCAACATCTGCGCCCAATCAGAAGGTCCTGGAACCTGAGAGCTAGCAGCACTTGTAGTCTCATATGCAGGTAAGTCAGTAAACTGAGTGTCAAAACCCTCGAAGTCGCCTGGACCTATACCCTGCTCCTCTACATGTATGCCCTGGGTGTTCCCTTAAATGTCTCCCTGCTCCATCCCCTACACCTCCTCAACGTGTACCTCATCACCATGCTCCTCTCCCTATTGTATCCCCATCTGTCCCTCATCCTCTAGTGGTTCCTCTCCAGGCACTTTCATCTTCAGAATGGAAGTCTTATCTATGGGCCTGGATCTAGTCTTATCAATGTACTAGCCCTCCAGTGGCACCCCAAAATATCGAAAGACCAAGGTGAGAAATCTCCCATAGGGAAGGTTCCCATCAGCTAGGTTCTGAGCGTGATAAAGCATCACCTGAAGTAACAGTTATGGGAGGTTGATGACTGGACCCCCCTGACCAACTCCCAAAAGGCAGTAGGTAATGTATGCTCTCATCATGGATATACTGCCCTTGTTCCCACCCTTTAGGTAAATATTGTAGGTTACACACCTACTAATCACCCTAGCACTGGGCTTGTAAGAAGTCTCGGACTTAGGCATGTTCGGAGAACCTGTCAAAGCTTGGAAGACTGTTCTCCTAGTCTCCAAAGAGAACATCTCAGATATGTCCATACGAAGCTGATAGTAAACTCTCTCTCCTGTGTCAAGCAAACCCAGGATCTCTGCCAATAGGGTAGTGGTCAGCCTGATATCCACTCCCTTCACCCTACTCTTCACTCCAAACTCCTGGGCACTAGAAGGCCCCAGGTTACATTAGAAGTACCAAACCAAGTTGGGATAACAAGGCTCGGTAGGAAACAACATCGATGCCCAACCTAGGGCATAGAATCTGGCGAAAAGGTTGTATTGGTGGAAGTCCTCTACTCGCACCACCCGGCCATTCACTATCTTTACGGAAATAAAATTCTTCCACTCCTTAGCGTACTCATACCTGGAGAAAAGATGGTGGTCAAAATCTGGTTCCTCAGAAGACAAATCCTCTCTAGGGGACGAAGATGGTATCGAAGAATAGGAAGATTCCTCAGATTCGACCCGTAGCCTCTTTTGGGCTACTGATTTCCTAGTGGTACGTCGACTTGTGGACATCTTCTACAAGGAATAACAAAAATAATTAGGTTAGGACAAGGAAAAATAGAGAAAACCCTAACCCATGGAAAGATTTAAAGAAGCAAACAACTATTTAGGTAATGTATAGAAGAAAGCATACCTAGGCACGCGTAGACTCGCAAAAACCATGGGGGATTGTGAGGATTTGGTGTGGGCTAGGTCACACTACCCTCCAAGAGCTTCTCCTAGGTGTTTAGTTGAGTTTTGAGAGGAATAGAACCAAAATGGGGCCCTCTCGGACTTAAAAAGCCTACGCCCAATTCTCTGGGCAATGTGGCAACGCCCAGAGACATCGTCCAGTGTGTGCAATTTTGCTGTTTTAGGTTATTCACATATAAGGACTTGAGATTTGACCATATTACCCTTAATGAACATAAAAATATGAACTTTCTCAGAAGGTTTATAAAAAAAAAATAATAATAATAAATTAAGCGAGTACTAAGCAAACACAACCTTCTTAAACCCAAAGGGCTGAAATTTCTATTTGAGGGTTGAATAGAGCACATAAGGCTTGAAAAACTTTTGTTGTTATGCTTATGATAAATATTTAATATATACAGATAAATGTGTATAATGATTGGTGTGTACTACCTAATTACCACATGTTTGAATATTGTGATGTACGAACTGCTTGGAGTGCTGCTATGCAAACAGAACTTAGATATGTAGGTATGTTGTAATAAGGGATTAGTAAGTACAGGGAGCATAGATCTCATCCTAACCAAGGCCTAGGATAGCTGAGAATAGGACCGAATAGGGTTCGTAGTAAATCAAACACCTAGACGCTAGGGTACCTCGAGCCAACCTAAGAATTTGTTTCATTGATCTTTAGTTATTTAAGTTTTAGTAGTTGTGTACTTAATTTTTTTTTTAAATTAAGTATGCCCTAATGTCTAAAACCATTCCATGTGACAGGACCCACTATCTTGACTAAGGCTGGAGACCCCAGCATCATGATTTACATTGGACATCTACGAGAGAGACTGAGACTAATACGGTTAGTGTTACCCCGAGCTGAGAATCGACTGGACTTTTACTTGGCCATCGCTGCCATTAGTGGACCCAAGGAACGAGAATATTTTATGAGATTAGCTGGAGAGGTAAGAGCTGACATAGAATTTCTACTGGCAATGGAGTTTGTGACCGGGAAGAAGCTAGAGATGCTTGCCTGCAAGATCAGGTAAATAATTAAAAGTCTTTATTTAAAAATCTGAAGATTTTCAGTAGTGCCATCCATAGCATATTGACACATAAAATGCATAAGAAAGAGGAACATAAAGCATTCAATAAGACACGTCACCTAATAAACCAAGACAATGAATCTAACAATCCACCTTACTGGTATGACTCATGATACTCATTGGAACGGTGGACTAGATTTGTACCTGCTTAGCTAGAAAACAAATGTTGATCCATATAGATGAAATTGGAATATTGAACACGCTCCTCTTTTCAGAGAAGCGACAATGGTCAACACTAGAAGTTCTCGTGGAGGTCATAACGGTAAACAACCTAGAGTTGTACCAGAGGTTGAGCTGCCTAACAGAACTGAGGCTCAAAACTCTGAGGCATCGGCTGCTTCATCAGGAGCACCAGCGGCTGCACAAGCTACTGCAAAAGCACCTCAGTCAAGTGTGGCAGCAGGCAATGTGACTGCATTCATGACCACGATGATGTGGACCATGCAACAACAACAGGAATTGCTTGGTCAGATGTCTACATAGTTTGCAACCATGACGCACGAGTGTGCAGCACCCCCACCACCACCCAATCAACTAGTGCTATTTCCACCACCGCCAAGGTTATGGAGAGATTCAAGAAACTTCAACCACCTGCATTTTCGAAAATAACCTCTGAGGTAATGCAGCCGGAACAATGGATCAGCCCCAAGAAATTTGAGAAGGGACTCAAAACTAAAATTGGGTCAGTACTGTCAATCATGGATATTCGGGATTATGCTCAGATGGTCGAGAAAGCGAAGACAATGGAGGATAGGTTTAAGGAAAAGGAGAAAGAAAAGACTGTGACATCGTCTGGTTTGAACAAAAGGCCAAACAATTTTCAAACCTTTGGATGGCCCAATAAAGTTTATAGAGGTTCGAGTTCAAGCCCTACTTCAACTTTGTATCATAGGCCGAGCGTGGGTCAGAATTCTTTTCACCCTACATTTATTCGACTTGCTCAACCTACTACAAGTCAAGCGACGACAGCAGCCCAACCAGCAACAAGTCAAGCGAGCAAAGCTTCAACACCTGGAGCTCCACTCTTTAAGTGCTATCTGTGCAACAAGGAAGGACATATGGTAAGAGATTGCAGATTGCGTGGGTATGGCAACAACTCATCAAACCAGCCCTATGCTAGGCCATTTTAGCCACGGGACAATCGGATGCAAGGAAAGGTGTATGCTTTAACAAATGAAGAAGCTGAGGCAAACCCCGACGTATTGACAGGTAAGTTGCTGAACACTACTTAGCTATAGGGAATAATTGGCTTACTACATGTAACCTAAATTACCTAAGAACCCTATGTACCCTGAATGTCTCAACTATACCCACACGAGTATTATTCGACTCAGCCGCGACCCACTCTTTCGTCTCCTCAACCTTTGCGAGTAAGATGAAAGATCAACCAAGGGACATTAGGCACCAGCTAGTAATCAGCACACCGACAGGGAGTGTTGTAAGTTTGAAGGAGGTCTACGATCCTTGTCAGATTAAAATTTACGAGAGAAAACTAACCGCACGACTGATAAAGATGGATATAAATGATTTTGACATGATACTAGGCATGGATTGGCTATCTGTATATGGTGCAATCGTCTTATGTGCAGAGAGAAAGATAAAATTTAAACTGGAAGATGGGTCAGACTTCACCTATCAAAGTGAACCAAGGAGGAAATCCAGAAGGATAACATTATCCGCACTCCAGGTGCGGAAGTTACTAGAATAAGGATGCCAAGGCTTTTTGGCCACTGTGATAGACACAGAGGCAAAGATAAAACCCTTGGAGGAACTCCACGTCGTCAGAGAGTTTCCTGATGTATTTCCAGAAGATTTGACTCAGCTACCGTCGGACCACGATATAGAGTTTGGGATTGATTTGATTCCTGGTGCAGCACCGGTATCTAAGGCACCATATCGTATGGCACCTATCGAGTTAAAAGAATTGCAAGCACAACTTTAAGACTTACTGAAGAAGGGATTCATTCAACCCAGTGTATCACCCTGGGGAGCACCCGTGTTGTTTGTAAAGAAGAAGGATGGTAGCATGTGGCTGTGTATCGACTACCGCTAATTGAATAAACTGACGATTAAGAATCGATATCCGTTGCTACGTATCGACGACCTATTTGATCAGCTACAAGGAGCAAGAGTTTTTTCTAAGATTGATCTTAGGTCAAGATACCATCAATTGAAGATCAAAAGCAGTGACATTCATAAAACGGCGTTCCAAACTCGATATGGACATTATGAATTTTTAGTTCTGTCGTTCGAATTAACCAACGCCCCAGCAGCATTCATGGATATAATGAATAGAGTATTCCATGATGTGCAGGATAAGTTCATTATAGTATTTATTGATGACATCCTGGTGTACTCTAAGAGTGAGGAAGAGCACGTGTGGCACCTTACTTTCGTGTTGCAGCGGTTGCGGGAACACCAACTCTTTGCCAAATTTAGCAAATGTGAATTTTGGCTTCCCCAAATCGGATTCCTGGGGCATATAGTCACCAAGGATGGCATCAAAGTAGACCCCGGCAAGGTGAAAATGGTTCTCGAGTGGGAGACTCTGAAGAATGCCACTGAGATCCAAAGTTTCTTAGGATTGGTTGGTTACTACCACCGATTTATTGAGAACTTCTAGCGCATCTCGGCACCCATGACGAAACTCACAAAGAAGGGTGCTAAGTTTGAATGGAAAGAAGCGTGTGAGAAAAGCTTTTAGGAATTAAAAAACCGGCTAGTATCAGCTCCAGTTCTAACCATTCCGGATGGCACCAGAGGAATGGTAGTATATACCGATCCATCCAGGACAGGATTGGGTGGCATCTTGATGCAAAGAGGAAAGGTGGTCACCTACGCCTCCAGGCAGTTGAAGGAACACGAGAAGAATTACCCCACTCATGATTTAGAGTTGGCGGCGGTAGTTTTCACATTAAAAATCTGGCGACATTACCTATATGGTGAAAAGAGCGAGATCTTCAGCGATCACAAAATTCTATAGTATTTCTTCACCAAAAAGGAGCTGAATATGAGACAGAGGCGATGGTTGGAATTGGTGAAAGACTACGACTGTGAAATCCAGTATCACCTTGGCAAGGCCAATGTTGTGGTAGATGCACTAAGCAGAAAATCTCAGACTGCATCCCTTGCATCTTTGGCCGTAAGTGAGCAGTTAATAGAGGAAGCTTGAATGTTTGATTTGGAACTCGTGATCGAAGGAATGGCTATGCAATTAGCAGCTATAAACCTGCAGCCGTCGATACGAGAGGAAATAATTATAAAACAACCATTGGATCCCGAGCTGGCCAAAATAATTTTTGAAGTTCAACAAGGCGTCCATAAGGACCCAGATTTTTCCTTGGCCCAAGATGGCGCATTAAAGTTTTGAGATAGATTGTGCGTGCCAGATGACTATGATATCCAAGACCGAATTCTTAAAGAGGCGTATAACTCACCCTACACAATCCATCCTAGAAGTACAAAGATGTACAAAGATTTGAAGAAGTATTACTGGTGGATGGGAATGAAAGCAGCCATAGCAATATACGTGTCCAAGTGCCTCACCTGTCAACAAATAAAAGCGGAGAGACACCGACCGTACGGATTGTTGCAACCGCCCCCTATACTTGAATGGAAGTGGAAAAGGATAACTATGGATTTCGTGACAAACTTGCCCAACACCTGGAAGGGCATGAACGTAATTTGGGGATTGTAGATGGACTAACAAAGGCAGCTCACTTCATACCGATCAAAATAAGTTATCCAATGGTGAAGCTTGCCCAGATATACATTGAAAACATAGTCCGCCTACACGGCGTGCCTGTCAGTATTATGTCTGACAGAGATCCTCGATTCACCTCAAGGTTTTGGAGAAGTTTGCAGAAGGCATTGGGATCTCAACTAAATCTTAGCACGGCTTTCCATCCATAGATGGATGGACAATCAGAAAGAACTATTCAGACTCTGGAGGACATGCTTCGAGCCTGTGTTTTGGAAATTAATGATAGTTGGGATGCTCACATACCTCTGGTGGAATTTGCATATAATAATAGCTACCACTCCACCATTAGCATGGCACCATTCGAAGCACTTTATGGATAGAAATGTAGAACTCCGTTATATTGGGATGAAGTTGGCGATCGAAAATATCTCGGACTTGAGATGATACAAGCGACCTGCGACAAGGTGGATATTATAACAGAAAAGATCAAGACAGCTCAGTCAAGATAGAAAAGTTATGTAGATAAAAGAAGGAAGGACATCGAGTTTGAAGTCAGAGAAAAAGTATTCCTTCGAGTATCCCTAACTAAAGGATTGCTACGTTTCAACAAGAAGGGCAAGTTAAGCCCAAGATTCATCGGTCCATATGAAATTCTTAACAAAGTGGGACCCATAGCATACCGATTGGCTCTACCACCATCTTTGTCAGGCATCCATGATGTTTTTCATGTGTCAATGCTACGAAAGCACTTAAACAATCCAACACATGTATTGTCAGCTGAACCTGAACAGTTGGATGTGGATATGACCTACAAAGAACACCCCACGGAGATATTGGACAAAAAGGAGCATAACCTCCGTAATCGTACCGTCGCTTTTGTGAAAATTCGATGGGGAAATAACCCTGTAGAAGAAGCTTCATGGGAACGTGAAGAGGAAATGAAAGAGAAGTATCCTCAACTTTTTAGATTACAAGGTAAGCAAATTTCGGGGATGAAATTTTTGCAAGGTGGGGAGAAATGTCAAACCCTGCTCCTAACTGGTTGGATTCTTGATTTAAGGGCAGGAACCCCTATCCAGGAAACCAGGATCACTGTGGAGCATCACACCACTCAATGAGATCAATGGGAATACTTTGAACAGGTTTCCCTATATACCTGTCAGAAGATGGATAGCAGACCCGTGCAACTGTCCAACTCATAGCCTGATGTATGACTTGGATCCCAAGTAATCTCTCACCTCCCCAAACAGTGGGACCCACCTATGTGAAAAGTGTGTAAAATCCCCTATGTGACATGTGGGGATAATACCATGACTTAGGGTCAAACTCTATGCAAGCCCCATTGAATTTCAGCTTGCTGGAATTCTCTAGGCGATGCAGCAAGGCCTAGAGACATCGCCCAGTGACTGATTTTAAATATTTTAATGGATTTTATTTATGGGGACCACCCAATATGAACATGGGCACCCTCCACTGATAGAGGGAAGTCTGAGGGACCACCTCATACCCTTGGTTCACTATGGACCCCACCAGTGAGCCCAGAATCAGTCAGAATCGGTTTAAAAACTAATTTTTTTGAAAGAGGCCTCCACAGACAAACAGGCCTCAGTGAGGGCTGAGTCTATAAATAGGAGGGGTCTGAGTTCATTTAGAACCCTTAGTAAACCTAAAATCTGTGGGAGAGAAGAGAGGAAAGAAAGGAGAAAAAGAAGAAGACGAAGAAGAAGGAAGAAGGGAGGAAGAAGAAGGGCTGCTGCCACCACCCATCTAGGCTAGAACCGAGCCTCTCTAGGCTCTGTGCAGGTATAAGAACACCCTCTATGCCTACTGTTTCTATTTCCCTCTCTCATTTTCTGTGTTTATGCTTCTTGGGCAGCCCAAACTAGCTAGGGTCTGCCCAGTACTGGTCCAGATCTGCCATGCAGACCTTGTGCATGGAAGATCTAGAATTTTTATGTGATTTGAGCAGTTAGTTATGTTGTTCCTATGGCCGAAACCTGGCTGTGCCCACTTGCACTGTAAAACCCGTGCCCGAAAATACGGGCTAATTGGAAATTTTGTTGAAGGTCCAAAACCCGAGGTCAATGCCACCAATGCCTTGTGGAGCATTGAATGAATGGTCGAGAAAAATATCGTAATGTAATGCCCGCATCTTTGTTTTAAAATTTTTCCCATTAACTTTGGTTGCCAACTAGTGCATCACTGGTGTAACCTGGTGATCGGTAAACAATAAAACAGTTTATATTTGTAATATAGGGGCATTAGGGTAATTATACCAACCCATGAAAAAATTAAGTTTTGACAACGTGAAATAATTCTTAGGATCAATAAATTATTGTGAAGAACCTTAAAATGAAACCTATACAACTGACGAAAGTCAATTCCGGGTTTCCTAGACAAAATTTTGAACAAAACAGTAGGAACAAAAGGATAAAGTAATTTATTCTTCAAAAGATAGCAAAATAAGGTCTTAGCCCAACTAGTTGTTACTCTGGCTATTTAAGAGGGAGGTAGTAGGTTCAAATCCCCTCCCATGTATACTTTTACATATATACATAAAAGTTTAAATAAGTTTAATAAAAGACATGTGATGAGGTGGAAAGGCAATTTTTAAAATAAATATGTATGTGGGGCCCACCTAAAGTGGTAGCCACGTGGCACACTCAAGAAGTGACATATGTTGCATATTAAACATGCACACAATAGTTGGAGGACACATGGCATTCCATGTGGAAGGATCCTATTGGTGAGAATTAAGAAATCAAGTTAATAAATAGGTGGCAAGTTGGGATAGGTTAAATATAATTGAAATAAAACATAAGAATACTGGATAATCAAGTCTTTTCACTTTATAAGGGTACCTTAATCAAAGAAAAAGACTAATCACTATTGGTGGAAAATGGAGGCAAGGAAGGGTAGAACTAGAATTTCATTGGTTTAGGACTTAGAGACTTTTCATTTAAAGTATGGGGACATTCATGTCCTTACACATTTAGATGGGTACCCAAGATACTAAATAAAGAAAATAATATATTGGTTATACAAGGATAAAGAAGGGGTAAAATGGTATTCTCATTAATCAAAAATAAAATAAAACAAAATCAAGTATAAAAGGGAACCCATATTCGTTGGTTTTAGTTTAGCAAAACTGAAAAGAAGAGAAGAAGAGAAAGAGAAGGAGAAGAAATAAAAGAAGAGAGGAAGAAGAGAAAGAGAAAGAGAAGAAGAAGATGAAGGAGCCTTGCTCACCTCTTGCTCTCAAGACCCAAGGTAAGCACCATAGAATCCAACCTTCTCATTTCATAAAGTTCCTTGTAAAAATTCTATTTTGGGAAAACAGTTACAGAATTGAACCCAAACTCCTACTTTGCATGCTACCATGTATGAAATGCTTAGATTTGTAGCTAGGATGCATGATCCTCTTGCATAACCTCTCCCTCCTACCTCCTACCTTCTTCTCAAACTTGCAATGTACCTGAACTTAAGTTCCAGCCATGATTTGGCTAACCATCATGCTAAACTATGACTGTAAGCCATGATTTGCAAGATAGAACCATGGATCCTTGCATGCATGCCATAAATTCTATTAGGGCTGCAAGTTTGGCCCTGTCGGCCCTAACCCGCCCTGGCCCGCCCTGAGCCCGAACAGGGTCTGGGCTAAGATTTCTGGCCCTGAGGGCGGGTTAGGGCCAGAAATTCTTGGCCCTGAGTCAGGGTCGGGTCGGGTCAGGGTTGAGACCTCAGGCTCAGCCCGACCCTGATTTTTAACCCTGATGGACCTGAACAAAATTCTTTATTTATTAAATAATAGAAGGTATTATACATATAAAGTAGTCTGTGGCGCACTTGGTAGTTTGTGGTGTATAAAATCTAATTGCTATAAGGAGGTCTTGGGTTCAAGCGTCCTCTTTCACATCTTCCCTATATTTGTTATTTTAATTTGCTTATTGTAGGGCCAATCAGGGCAGGCTTGGGCTGGGCTTGGCCCGTCAGGGTCAGGATTAGGGTCAAGGTATTTAGGCCCTAAGTCAGGGTCAGGGCGGGCCTGGGCCCAGCTAAGGGGACTCAGGGTTGGGCTAGGGTTTTAAAAAGCCCGGCCCAACCCGATCCTGTTGCAGCCCTAGATTCTATGCTATTGCTCTTCATCCACATTCTTACAAACCCAGAATTATTTAGACCTCAGTTCCAGCCATGAATATAGCTTAGTTTATACCAAACCATATGCATAAAACATGAATATTAGGATAGAGCCACGGATCCATACATGCATGTCCAATCCCAACATAAATATCAAATTCTGCTACTCTGCAGATTGACCTTCTCTTAGTTAAAATAATATAACTCCACCACCTGAACATCATTTGTGTTGGTTCTAATTTTATTAGAAACTAGACTCATAGGGATGCATTTTATTATAAGACACCGTTACCTAGTTCTGTCCCTAAGTTAGTTAAAAGTTTAGTTCAAGTTGCTGTCAAAGTCGGATTCTGCTGTCTTGACAGATTGACCTTTGTGTAATCAAAATAGCATAACTTCATAACCATATCTTCATTTCCTTTGATTCTAGTTTTTCTAGAAACTAAATTCAAAGATATTCATTTTCTTACATGGAACCATGATCCAATTATGTCTCTAAATGGACTGAAATTTCATTTCAATCCAAACAATTCTGCGGTTGAATTCTCTGGGCGATGGCGCTGAGCGATGTAGCAAGGCCCAGTGACATCACCCAGAGTGGGAAATTGCTGTATTTTAATGTATAGATGTGTGGGGACCACCCAACATGGCCATGGACACCCTCCACTGATAGAGGGGAGTCTGAGGGACTGCGGACCCCACCAGAGAGCCCAGAACTGGACAGAATCAGTTCCAAAATCCCTTTTTAAAAGAGGGGACTGAAGGCAAACAGGCCTTAGTTGGCCTTGGGCTCATTTTTGAGCCCTGGGCAGATCTGAATCCGAGAGAGAAAGGATAGGAAAGAAAGGAGAGAAAGAAGAAGAAGAAGAGGAAGGAAGAAAGAAGGAAGAAGGGAGGCTGCTGCCATCACCCATAGAGGCTGGAACCGAGCCCCTCCTGGCTCTGTGCAGGTATGAAGATACCCCTCTTGCCTGCTGTTACCCTGTTCCCTCTCTTATTTTCTATGTATTTGCTTCATGGGGCAGCCCAAACAAGCTAGGGTTGCCCAGCCTTGGTCCAAATCAGCCATGCAGACCTTATGCATGGTAGATCTGGGCTTTTCTATGAAAATCAATAGTTAGTTATGCTGCTGCCAAAGCCAAAATTTGGCTGTGCATGGTTGCACTGCCCAGATCCCCTTCTGGTTGATGGATTGAAGCCCAAAGTGCAAGCCAGGGCTGCAGGGACCAAACCCTAGGTGGTTGCAGCCCTGAAACCTTGCTGAACATACATATCCAGCCTTGCACGTGGCTGAATCCAGGTTCCCAGGTGTGGCAAAACCCTAAATACTATTCACAAGGGTTATTTGGGCAGCCACAGTCAGGCTGACTGGAACCCTGATGCGGAAATCAATGGAACCATGAGATAGACCATCATAAGGGCTACACAACACCCCTGACATGTAGAGGATCAAGTGTGGGCCCAGCCCTACAGGTCCCACCTTGGGAACTCAGCCCAAGGTCGATTCTGCAGGCACTAGGCGATGCACTGGGCGATGCACTGGGCGATGCAGCAAGGCCCAGTGCAAGGCCCAGTGATGGAATCTTGCTGTATTGAAGGACAAACTTGTAATTTCTTGCTGGCCTTGATCCCTGGACACTGTGGGATGTGGGAAATGACAAAAATACCCTTCCCCCACATCTGTCCATAAATGAAAATGTTTTTGAACCCTAAGTGGGCCCCGTAGGTGACTGTGCACTGCTGTGTTTGATTTTACAGCACTGATATATAGTGGATAGTAGTGTAATTATGTCATAGACTATAGTGGGACCATGTTCTGACCTAGATGCAGGTACAGGCACTGTTAATGACCATTTTGCCCTTGTGCCCTTGACACTGGTCCATGCACCGGGACATAGGCCTAAGGCCCAGTGCAAGGCCTAGAGATTTCCAAGTGATGACCGACTATACACCGAGTCAACCCAGTGAGCCTAGACCAATACTAGGTTATCCAAAATAGTATGAATAGTTAAAGTAACACATTTCTGATTTATTATTTTAGGATTTGATTCCGTGCTCGAGGTGCACAGCAAAATACCAGCCGGAACTGGACAAACAACTGAACCAGTAGGATCAAACCAAGGTGAGTGGAATAGCCATGAGTGTAGGTGTAACATGACTGATGATGACATCAACAACAATATTTACTATCTTTAATTACTTTAAATATTTTATATTCTCATTTGAATTCTGAATCTTATCTGATGAACATTGGAAATGTATGATAATGCTTATATGTGGAATTGCTAGATTAGATGCCGTAGCCGGCTTAAAAATGAGGCCTGTGGTAGCCCGTATTATGGGATACGGTTGACACCGCCTGACTTATACTATGCCATATAGACTTGCGGCTAGGGTTTCATCACCCGTGCTACGTACCCTTGCCAACAGGGGTTCAAGTGTTGGATGCCTGTGGGGACAATTATCAGGGAGTGGAAAAAAAAATAAAAGAACACCGGAATGGTGCATGAGGGAAGAAACGGTTGTCCCCCTGATTAATCACAAAGGGCTGGTCGGGCTGACCTAGGAAGGGCTGCTGGAGCCGACTGGTTTTCTCCGACAACTCAATGGGTGTATCGTGGGAAGGGGTAACCAAGCCCGCACCAGGGATACATGTATTGGGGATTGTAGTAGCACTGACCTGACTTAGTTGTGATGTTAGTTGGCTAATAAATAAAATGATCTGCACCTCATGTAGGAATCATTTGGTTGTGCTTTCATGTGCATTCATGGTTTATATTTCATTCACGGTCTCGGTAGAGCTCACACTCTTGTATATTCTCTTTTAGTTAATTTTGCAGGAACAGGTTTACCAATGGGCGGGGAAGCTGTCTATGGAATTGCAGATCTTCCTCATCTCGTTGCTTAGCGACAATTTTGTTATTGTTTAAGTTTCTTTCTTTTAAGAAGTGTAATTACCAAGACAATGTACTTACTGAACATAAATGGATATGTATATGGTATAATATAGGAAAATTGGGATCTATTTATTGATGATATAGATCATCTGTGGGTAGTCTGATCTTTTGTGGCACTCTGATATTCTTTTATTATCTTTTAGCCTCAAAGTGTGGTTTGTGACTTGCAAATACTACTTCTAGATCCTTAGGGATTGGCGGATGTCGTAGGATGTTCGGTCACCTGCCTAAATCCTCCCAGGGGGTGGTTTGGTGCGTGACATGCACTGCCAGATGGCCCTATTGATCTGTGATTTGGAACCCTAGGTGCAAGCTAGGGCTGCAGAGACCAAACCCTAGGTGATTGCAGCCTTGAACCCTTATTATTCATGTATTTCCAGCCCTGCATGTGGCTGAAACCAGCTCCCAAGCCTGGCCAAAACCCTGTGGCACTATTCATCTAGACTGCTTGGGCAGCTTTGGCAGCCTAACGGATGATCCAATTGGACCATTGGATAGGCAATCTCAGGGGCTACCTGATCCCCCAAACATGCAGGGGATCAAGTATAAGCCTAGCCTGAAAAGCCCAGCCTTGGGAACTCAGCCCAGCATCGATTTGCAGCCTCTGGGCGATGCAGACATCGCCCAGAGCCAACGCCCAATGAAGGGAAATTGGCTGGATTGATGGACAAACTTGGGGAACCTCACCCTTTGATGCCTGGACACTGTAGGAAGGCTGGAAAATTATCAAAAAGCCCTTCCCCACATCTATCCTTATATGGAAATGTTTTGGAACCCTAGTGGGCCCTGCAGGTAAAGGAAGCCCTGCTATGCTTGGTCCTACAGCACAGACAAGCTGTTGACAACACTGTAAACATATTTTGACCTATGGCCAGGTACTACCATTGAAATGACTATTCTACCCTTTGAGCCACTACCACTGGTTGATGCACCAGGATATGAGTCTAAGGCCCAGTGCAAGGCCCAGTGATTCCAAGTGTAACCAATTAAACCCCGGGTCAACCCAGTAAGTTTAGGGTAACCCTAGGACTTCCAATGACAGACTGATAACTTAACATAACAACTTTTGATTTACATCTAGGACCTGATTTCGTGCTTGAGGTCAACGACCAGACAACTGCTGGAACTAAGAGTGTGACTGAATACCTAGAGCCAAGTGCAAGTGAGTGCATAAGTCTATCATATGTGTAAATGTAATCATGATCTGATGTCGGCTAATAAGAATTGAATATAATTGTTGTGTTATTTACTTCTGTTCAATTACTCAAATCACTGCATAATGACTGTCTGTTGATCAACACTGTGAATTCTTCTATGATGATTGTGAATGTTAGATTAGATGCCGTAGTCGGATTAGAAATGAGGCCCGTGGTATCCCGTAGTATGGGATATGGTTGACACCACTTGACTCATACGATGCCATATAGACATGGGGCTAGAGTTTCATCACCCGTGCTACGTACCCTTGCCAATAGGGGTTAAGGTGTTGGATGCCTGTGGGGGCGACCATCAGAAAATGAGAAAAGAGAAAAAGAAATGAATAGAACACCAGAATGATGCATGAATGAAAGAACACCGGAATGATGCATATAGGCTATAAGCCAGAAAAGAAAAGAAAATAGAAAAGAAATGGATTGTCCCACGGGTTAATCACAGAGGGCTGGTCGGGCTGACCTTGGTGAACGAATGCGGGAGCTGACTAGTCCTCTCCAACAACTCATTGGGTGTATCGCGGGAAGGGGTTAGAAGCCCGCACCAGGGATACATGTATTGGGGATTGTAGTAGCATAGACCCGACTTAGTTGTATTTCTAGGTGGCTAATAATTAAACTGGACTTGCATATCATGTAGGACCATATGAATTGTGAATTATGATTGCATGTGCATGCATGATTGATGTTATTTGCTCACGAGCTCAGTGGGGCTCACACTCTGTTATGCAATGTTTTTCTTAGACGATTTTGCAGGTGGATGCTGTTGTGGCATAGCGGGTCATTTCGAGGAGGAGACTTTTGGTTGTTACGATGATATTGGTGTGGACCCCGACGGAGGTCATACCGATCCTACGCACATTTTTGGTGGTTGTTGATGAAGACCATTAAAGTGTGTTCGTGATAGCTTTTGGCTTGGGGATTCTTTTTGGATTATTTGGAGTTATCCCCGTTCTGACTTGGTTGTTGTAGTTTTTCTTTTTTTTTCTTTTTGGGGTTGAGTATGCTCGCCCTGTACATGTTTTTGTATGAAGTACTGTACTTATCAGCTTTGTTTCTTTACTTTCTTTGTGTGTGGGTTGATGGGAAATGTAAAACTTTTATATGTATATATTATCACTGTTTCCCCATATCGCTATGCTTCCTTTTATTATTGAACTGTAGTTTATCTGCTGTACTCTGATCTTGCCTATGGTAAAGAGATGGTTGTGGTTCCATGATCGTAAGCACTACTTCTAGATCAGTGGGATTTGGCGAATTGCTGTTATGCAATTCAGGTCACCTACCCAATCCTCCTAGGGGGTGGTTTAGGGTGTGACACCAAACCTATTGTCCCTTCTTCTAAGGCATTCACAAATTCAATGGACGATCTCGGGGAGTCAAGTTCATCTTCATCAAGCGACCCATTCAGGGTGGCAAATGCTTCCAGTATCTCACGCCGCTGAGGGTAAAGATATTCATGATACACTCCATGCAGATTTTCCAGGATTATCCCCACTTGCTCCTCCTCCATTAGGTGAGGTTGTAGTTGTTCAGCTTCTTCACAGAATCTTTTGATGAAGTCAGAGAATCCTTCATTTGGCTCTTGCCTTAGCGCCTCCAATTATTTTCTTTTCTTCTCATTCTCCTTTGTTTGGGCTGCTAGGATAGCCCTATAAATTTAAGAATCCATCAGCCTCTATTCTTGCTTCACGGGTTGAATCAGGTTTGTCGGGTCCTCATAAGCGGCATCCTCTTGCAACATAATTACCCCATGGTTTGGCAAAGGGTTAGTAGTTACATTGGGTTGTTGTTTCACTTTCAACGCTATCTTCCCTGCATCGATCAGGTCTTGTATGGAACTCTTGAGGTGTATGCATCTGTCGGTTTGGTGACCTTTCTGATTGTGATAGTAGCAGTGTAACTCTGGCTTGTATCCTGGAGGAGGATTGGCCAAATCTACATGCTTCATTGGTACAACATCCAGCATCCCTTCCCTCTTAAGCTTGAGGAAGAGGCAAGTAGGAGTCATATTGCCAAAAGTAAACTGTCTAGGAGAAGCTGACTGGTTTGCTTAGATAACCAACGGTGCAGTGGCTGTCAGCGAAATCTTCTTCTCGGTGTACTAACCAGTGGTGACCGTGTTTACTTCGGGACCCTTCCCTCTTCCTACTTTGTTGTTCTTATTAAGATAAGATCTAGAGGGCTCCTTATTTGAAGCCTAGGCTTGCTTTCCCTTGAAGAGCTTGTCTTCAATTCACTTTCGTGTAGCTATGAGTGTTTCAAAGGTTTTGATGTGCTGACAGTAGAGGCAGTCATGGTATTCTCCATGCAAATTATCCAGTATCATTTCCACTTGTTCTACTTCATTCAAATGTTTCCACATCCTAGATGCCTTCTCGCGGAACCTCATAATGAAATTAGAAAACCCTTCATCGGCTCCTTGCTTTAAGGTTTCCAACTCACGTCGAGTGATGTCTACTGCACTATTGTAAGAATACTGCTTGGTGAACTCCTTCACCACTGCCGACCAGGTTTGAGTTTGAGTCTAGTCCAATTGAGTGAGCCACCTCAAAGCTGATCCAACCAAAGAGTAAAGGAAGGCTTGACCCATTTGATTTTCTGTAAACTCCTATGACTTGGCCACAGTAATGAAGATCTTTAAGTGGGCTTTGGGGTCCGCCGTCCCGTCGAATTTGTTAAGCTTCCATTTGAAGTCTTTAGGTATTCTCCTCATCGAGAAGAAGACCAAATCATCTTCTGGCTTTGCTACTGCTTTCCCTTGCACAGCAATCTCCAATTTTTTAACTTTCTCTCTCATCTATTTCTCTCTTTCAATTTCAGGGGGATTCTATGGGGTGTTGATGACCATAACTTCTTCTTCCTCAATCATAAGTTTGGATTGTGCTCTAGGTATTGGCGTTGCCCTAGGTTCTTCGGGGATTTGTGCACTATCCCCTCGAGGCTAACTTTGCATTTCCTGAATCATCTATGTAACTAGCTGCCTCATCTCAGTCATCTCTCTTCGCATGCTGATCATTTCTTGACTCAAAACTTCTTCTGAAGAGCTGGCCTCTGGTGGATCCATGGTACTTATAAGAGGAGGTGACCTTACTGGACTCTACCTTGTGGGACTAGAAGATGGGTTAGGACTTCTGTTGGACGAAGAGGATGAAGACTAGTGGAGTTCGGCCCAAGTTAATCGACTGGCCTAACAGTCCCAAGCTGGCAACAAAGAGTTCTTTCGCTACGGAATTGTGCCTTGCAAGGGCGAAAGATCATTTTAGGATTTTGAGTGACAACCAAATTATCGTTTTTTATCTTTTTTTTAATTTTCTTTATATATGTATATGTACATATTTATGTTTTGGCTTACAAAGCAAATATATAAGCATATATATACAAGCAGTGGTCGGGTGGTGTAATGATTCGTTTTTAACCTCTTAGCTCCATCTTACTCGGGTAATTAATGGTGAGATCTTCATCAGACTTTGAAATGACCTAGGAATGACTCCCATGGCCTTGTAAGTCAATATAATCTCATCATAAATCCTTCCTTGTTCGATGGCTCCCAAAGATTGGATTAGGATCGTTACGAAGAGGCCTTCTCAAGGATCTCCCGACAATCTACCCTTTGCTAATGTAGAGTACCTTCCATTTTATGATAACTAAAGCTCCATTATTGGCATAATGTCCTGGGTGGTGTATCATTTTTTCGAGAGACTATCGAGGCTACATTTTTTTTGATACACCACCTCGAACAATTGTGTCGCTTTTATCGAAGGACTATCGAGGGACATCCGAGAGACAAATAAAGCTCTTTCCCATGATAGGTAAACTACATTAAGGAGGATATACTGCCAAGAACCTCGTTTTCGGCCTCGAAGGGTTGCTACATTAGTTTGTGGCGTATCCTAATCATATATGGTCTAATTTCCTACATGATGCATGCAATAGGTAGGCTGATAGGACAGAACAAGGTTACCCTTGATAGAACCAAAATACCTATCACTCGTGGTTGCGAATTGCCAGCATGTGGTTCTTTTAATATACCTATAGAGTAGGTCACATGATCTCAGAATAATCAAGCTAGTGCCCTTCTTGAGTAACGAAGTACTGTCACACCCCAAACCACCCCCTGGGAGGATTAGGTAGGTGACCCGAATTGCACAGTAGCAATCCGCCAAACCCTAAGGATCCAGAAGCTGTTAATACCATTCACAAATACACACATCCACAATAATGAATAAGATAAAACTTAGAGTGCTGCGGATGCTAAATATTCACATTAAACTATAAAACAAATATTTACATCATTGTTTTAGTTCATATTTTCTCTCTCTCTAGACATAACATGGCAGTCCCAACTCTTTCAACCGAAGCTTTACAAAAATACAAAAGGGACAAGGCATCTCGAGCCCCGAACAAAGCTATACTCAAAAGGGGATTGGTTAGTAGATTCCTATCTACAACAAAAGAATTCCATGGTCAGAAGTAGAGTCAGTTGCCTGCCCATCACGGGTCCTCATCAACTATCACAGAAAAGACTCACACCAGAGGTATGACCTCCGTCCTGGTCCACACCAACACAGTCATAATAATTATGGCCCATCTCCATGAGATGAGCCTCCCCGCTACCGAAACATCCACCTGCAGGATTATCTAACAAAAAACATATACAAGAGTGTGAGCTCTACCGAGCCCATGAATGAAACATAACCATGCATGCACATGTAAGCACAACGAAATGAGTCCTACATGAAATGCAGTTCATTTTATTTATTAGCCATCTAACATCACAACTAAGGCAGGTAAAAGTGCTACGACAATCCCCAATACATGTATCCCTGGTGCGGTCTTTTAACCCCTTCCCGCGATACACCCATTGAGTTGTCAGAGAGGACCGATCAACTCCAGCATGCTCTCCATGGTCAGCCTGACCAGCCCTCTGGGATTAGTCTATGAGGCACCTAGCATCATTTCAATATAACATATTCCTTTTTCTGGCATTTAGCCACACAATCACCTTTTCGATGTAATACAATTCTATTCCTTTCTCTTTTCCTTTTTTTCTTTCATATAGGTACTCCCATAGACATCCAACACCTTAACCCCTGTTGGCAAGGGTTAGTAGCACTGGTGATGATACTCTAGCCCAATGTATTCTACATGGCATATTATGAGTCGGGTGGTGTCAACCGCATCCCATTCTACGGGCTACCACAGGCCTCATTTCTAAGCCGGCTACGGCATCTAGTCTAGCAGTTGCACATACAAGCATCATTGTTCATTCTCATTATCCATCAGTCAAGAATTCAGCATTTAACAGAATATAAAACAATTGGAATAAATGAATAGAGTAAATAATATTGTTGTATTTGTCATGACTCGTTAGTCATGTTACATTTACACATATGGTGTAATTTCACTCACCTTGTTCTAGTCCCGCTTGTTCAGCAGTCAACTCGGTCCCGGCCGGTATCTGACACTGCACCTTGAGCCCGGGGTCAAACCTAGTTAACCGAATCATTAAAGTATGTCAAACAATGTTCAAGATCATATTAGTGTCCTAGAGTTGGTCTAGGTTTAATTGGACTCAACTCTGCATACATGGGTATCATTTACAATTCTCTAGGTCTTGCACTGGGATTTCGGGTCAATCTCCAGTGCATCATCCAAAGATGCAAGGTTCATCTTTCCTAGTATTTCTATAGCATGGTCTACCTATGCATGGCCCTACCAATCCCATAAATCAATACCCAGGTTCATAGCCCAAGAGAGGCTAGGTCTATGTGTCAGTTTTTGGCTCTGTGGGGCCCACTTGAGCATCCGAGGTGTGGATGATAGCAAGGACCAATGGGGAAGGGTTTTTAAGTCATTTTCATCCTCCCCATGCTATTCTAGACCTATTGGTGAAGGTCCAAAAAGCAAGAATTACATCTGAGCCCAAACAGCAACACTGGGCGTTTAGGTCAATCACCCAGTGCATCGTCCAGTGCTTGTTAAACACGAGAATTGGCTCTAATTCTTGGATTTGGCAGTAGGCTTGGCCATGACTTCGATCAAGGATGATCCTAGGAGGTTTATAGTCCTAAAATAGAGCTAAATGGATTGGTTCTAATGGATTTAAAGTCGGGTTATCCATTTGGAAGCTGGGTTGAGCTCTGACAGCACAGAGAATGGCTGCCATAGCTGAGCTCAAGCTTTGGATTCAGTTTTGGCTGCATGCAAGGCATGAATCATAAATATTTGCCTTCAACTGATCTGGTTCTAAGCTAAGGCATGAGGAAAATCATTTGCATGCAGAGATCCATGCCCATACTGCATGATTTGGGTGCAAGTCTATAGTACAGCTCAGCTCAGAGACTGACATCTATCTCTATTGCAATTACAGCTTTAGATTCTAACTTTAAATGACTAGATCTTACATGCAATGCCCATGCATGCAAGATCCAGAGCCCTACTAGGCATCCAGGTGATGCTCTGAGCATTACTGACCAGAGATACACCAGACAGGTATATGATCCAAATGCAACATAGATGGACAGTAGTGTTAGGGACTATAGCACATACCTGTGAACTTGTAGGGATGCTCAAACCAAGTCCAAACCAGCCTTTATCCTCTTCTTGCTTCCTTTTCCTTCTCTTTCTTTCTTTCTATTATTGTAGAGGAAACAAACGAAAATGGGAGGGCTGGCCCCTCCTATTTATAGTCTTTAAGCTCTTAAAGCCTGTTTGGCCATGAGCACCCTCTTCCAAGAATGCATTTTTAAGTGCATTCAGGGCCATTCTAGCTGCATTGGTGGGGTCCACTAGGTTCCAGAGGTGGGTAATGGTTTCTAAAATTCCCATCTACCTCTAGGGGGTGTCCACAGGCTATATGCATTATTCCCAGGTGTCTGGAGTCTAAAGTACAAGTTTCAAACACTCTGGGCCTTTGGGTCAATCGCCTAATGCATCGCCTAGAGAATGAAATTTCTGATGTTTTGCCTTAGCCTTGCACAGGGGTTGAGTCTAAAACTTGAGCTCTTCACCAATACCCTTTCCAAGGCCAATTACACATCTGAATAGGTATGGGCCCTATGTATTTGGGAGGGAGAAAGATTACCTGAAGTTGGAGTTGTACATCAGGCTGTGGGCTAAGCAGCTGCATGGGTCTATAACCCATCTTCTCACAGGTATACTGGATGACATCCTTGGAGGTTCTCCACTGAATTCAACCACAGGGGTGATACTCCACAGTGTTCTTGGGTGGTTGGTCACAGGTTCCTGTCCTTCAAGCAAAAATTCTAGTTAGTCTAGGGCAGGTTTAACAAGTACTCCATGGCACACTAGTGAATACCCTCGTCGGTGATTCTAAACTCGTACAGTAAATATCAAGGGTTGTGGCTTAGACGTGAATTACCCATATCTACATATGGGGTCCAACGACTAATCACGAGGCTGTGTGTTTTCATGTTGTGTGTGTGTGCATGATAGTGGTGGTGGAAGCGGGTATCATCTGATCTCAGAGTACTTAGTATGATGTACCTACAAAGAAAAGAAAGCACAAGTTAGAATTAGAAAGTCACTTTTTAATAAATAGAAGGTTTATGTATCTAGGATTCTTTTCTCTCCCTCTTTCTATTTTTTTTCTTTTTTCTTGGGATTCAAGGCAATGTAAAGGAGGAAGGAGAAGAGAATATTCTCGTTTCTTAGGGAATATTTCTCCTACCACTTCC
Source organism: Telopea speciosissima (assembly GCF_018873765.1). Classification (NCBI taxonomy): domain Eukaryota; kingdom Viridiplantae; phylum Streptophyta; class Magnoliopsida; order Proteales; family Proteaceae; genus Telopea; species Telopea speciosissima. The sequence goes on along the minus strand of NC_057917.1, from coordinate 33,484,350 downwards.
CTCTTCTCTCTTCTCCCTTCCCCCTATAAATACCCCTTGCCCTTTGGGTTGTAAGAAGTTAGTTTTTAGTTCAGTTTTTAGTTAGTTCCTAGTTCAATTTTAATTCAGTTTTTAGTTCAATTAATTAGTGAAATTTCTTCTTCTCTTCTTCTAGTTTTTGGCTTTCTAAGTTCTAGTTTGATTTCATGCTTTCTATTTCATGGTTGTGATGCTTTTGATTCATGCTTTAATTTTATGCCTTCAATATGGTTGTAATAATTCTAGTTTAGTTTCAAGCTTTCTAGTCTAAGTTTCTAAGTTGATGACAAGACTTGGAGATTTAGAAGAGGAAGCAATTGCAGTCCGGTTCAAGCACATCCAGGTTTTCATTCTCTAAACCCTTAATCTCATTCTCCCTCTCCTCTATCTCTCTCTATCTTCTTCTTCTTCTCCCTCTATTTCTTTTATTTTTTTATATGGTTGTGGTTTGTGGATGCACTTTTATTCTCTTATTCCTTTTTATGTGGTTATTATGTGTGGCTACATTTTTATTCCTTTCAATTTGCGTTAGTTTGATAGGTTAGATGCTAATGTATTAGGACGCCAATTTAATCCCTTAATTTTGTTAGATGCTTATGAGTTAGGTTGCATTAATTTTCATTAGTTTAATTTAACACTTTAATTTGGTTCACTTTGTATTACTTTTAAGTTAGTTAAATAGAGTGGCGTATATCTCCTCGTGTTCGACTCATAGCTACGATTGACCCACACGCTTACGGTATTATTTTAACTCAAACAAAGCCCTAATTATTATGATGATATTGGTGTGGACACCGACGGAGGTCGTGCCGATGATGCGTGCATTCTCGGTGGTCATTGATGAAGACCAGTGTGGAGTGTACTTGATGCTTTTTGTCTTAGGGACTCCTTTTTGTTTTTGTTAGGAGTTTATCCCCGTCTTGCTTGTGGTGCAGTTTTAGTTTTCTTTTCTTTTGGGGTATATATATATATGTATGTATTTCTTTTTTTTGCTTTGTCAGCTTTATCTTTAAATCGTGGGTTGTATCTGGGAGGGAATGTTTCAAAACTCTTTTATGTATATATATCACTATCATTCTCGTATCGCTACGCTTTCTTTCTTGTTATAATTATAGATTATCTACAGCACTCTAATCTTGCTTATGGTAAAGTGATGAATGTGGGACCGTGAATGTAATAACTGCTTCTAGATTCGTGGGATTTGGCGGATTGCCGTTATACAATTTGGGTCACCTACCTAATCCTCCCAGGGGTTGGTTTGGGGTGTGACAGTCTACAGCGCATCAAATTGTTCCACCGTCATTTATCGCAGTGGGTTTCTGGGAGGTCTTGGGTGATATTTCTCCTGCCGTGATTCATTAACTTCAAGGATATGTGTCACACCCCAAACCACCCACTAGGAGGATTGGGTAGGTGACCGAATTGCATAACGGCAATCCGTCAAATCCCATGGATCTAGAAGCAGTGCTTACATTCACGGAACCACATTCATTCTCCTTACCAAAGGCAAGATCAGAGTGCTGCAGATAAACTACAATTTTAATAATAAAAGGAAGCATAGCAATATGGGAAATGGTGATAATATATACATAAGTGAGTTTGATACATTTCCCCTCAACCCACAGCTAAGAAACAAAGCTAGAACTACCATATACATATATATATATATATATATATATATATATATATATATATATATATATATATATACAGGGTAAGCATACTCAAATCCAAAAAGAAAAGAAAGTAAAACTACAACAGAACCACAGTCAGAATGGGGATAAACTCCTAGCAAAAACAAAAAGGAGTCCCCAAGATAAAAAGCATCAGACACACTCCTCAACGGTCTTCATCAATGACCACCGAGAAAGTACGCAGGATCGGTATGACCTCCATCGAGGTCCACACCAACATCATCGTAACAACCAGGACTCTCCTCCTCGAGATGAGCCTCCATGCCACAGCGGCATCGATCTGCCGAATTATCTAAGAAAAAAAATGTATAATAGAGTGTGAGCCCCACCGAGCTTGTGAGCAAATCATATCATCATGCATGCACATGCAATCACAATTCATAGTTCATATGATCCTACATGATATGCAAGTCCAAATTATTTATTAGTCACCTAGCAATACAACTAAGTCAGGTCAGTGCTATTACAATCCCCACTACATGTATCCCTGGTGCAGGCTTCTAACCCCTTCCCGCGATACACCCATTAAGTTGTCGGAGAGGACCAGTCAGCTCCCGCATCAATCACCAAGGTCAGCCCGACTAGCCCTCTCTGATTAACCTGTAGGGCAATCCATTTCTTTTCTCTTTTCTTTTCTTTTCTTTGGCTTATAGCCCATATTCACCATTCCGGTGTTCTTTCTCATTCATTCACCATTCCAATGTTCTTTTCATTTCTTTTCATTTCTTTTCTCTTTTCACATATTCATATGGTCACCCTCACAGGCATCCAACACCTAAACCCCTATTGGCAAGGGTGCGTAGCACGGGTGATGAAACTCTAGCCCCATGTCTATATGGCATCGTATGAGTCGGGTGGTGTCAACCGCATCTCATTCTATGGGCTACCACAGGCCTCATTTCCAAGCCGACTACGGCATCTAATCTAACATTCACAATCATCATATAAGAATTCACAATGTTGATCAACAGACAATCATTATGCAGTGATTTGAGTAACTTTAGTCAGAAGTAAGTAACACAGCATTCATGTTTAAAATTCTTAATTGCCGACATAATATCATAATTACACATGCACATGCGATAATATTATTCACTCACCTGAGTTGGGTTTTAAGACCTCAGTTGCAAAATCAGTTTCAAAAGCAGTCTGGTTGTTGACCTCGAGCGTGGGATCAAATCCTAAATACAAATCAGATAATGTCTTATTAAGTTTTCAGTCTATCACTAGTAGTCCTAGGGTTAACCTAAGCTTGCTGGGTTGACCCGGTGTTCAGTTGGTTCTTACTTGGAATCACTGGGCCTTGCACTAGGCCTTAGGTCCATGTCCCGGTGCATTGGCCAGAGTCAGTGGCATAAGGGTAAAATGGTCATTTCTATAGTTATACCTGACCCTAGGTCAGATCAGGTCCGCAGTGCTATCCACAGCTTGCCTGTGCTGTAGGACCAAACATAACAGGGTTTCCTATACCTACGGGGCCCACTAGGGTTTCAAAATATTCCTTTAATATGGACAGATGTGGGGAAGGGCATTTATGTCATTTCTCACCCTCCCACACTGTCCTACAGCCATTGGGTGAGATCCCCCAGATCTGATTGCAAAAACAGCAACATTTCCTTCACTGGGCGATGGCTCTGGGCATTGGGTACATCGCCCAGTGCCCTCAAATCGACATTGGGCTGAGTTCCCAAGGCTGGGGTTTTTAGGCTATGCTTAATTCTGATCCTTTGCATGTTTGGGGGGTCAAGAAGCCCCTGGAATGGTCTACCTCTTGATCCAAATGGATCATCCATCAGGTCCACCATTTGGCTGCCAATGGCTGCCCAGACAACCCAGTGAATAGTGTCACAGGGTTTTTCTCAAGCTTGGAATTCAATTTCAGCCACATGCAGGGCTGGAATTAGATGTGATTTGATGTTCCATGGCTGCAATCATCTAGGGTTAGGTCTGTGTGGCCATGGTTTACATCCAGGGTTCCAAACTGCCAGCTAGAAGTGAATCTGGGCAGTGTAGCAGTGCACAGTCTGATCTCGGCCTCAAGGACAGCATAACAACCTACTAAAATTCAATAATAAATACAGATCTTCCATGCTCAAGGCTTGCATGGCAGATCAGGAGCTGTTCTGGGCAAACCCTAGCTGTTCAGGGCTGCCCAAGGAGCAAAAACATCACAAACATAGATACAAAAAGAGGAGCAGCAGATCTGAGCAGGGTTTCTATACCTGCACAGGGCTGGGAGAGCTCGGTTCCAGGCTGGGTGTAGGGCTGCAGCAGCTCCTCCTCCTTCCTCCTTCTTCTTTCTTCTTCTCCTTCCTCTTCTTTCTCTCCTTTCTCTCCTCTCTCTCTCCTACGGTTTCTATTAGAGCTAAGGGCTCTAAATGAGCCCAAGGCCTTCCTATTTACAGACCCAGCCTTCACTGAGGCTTGTTTGTCCGTGAAGGCCTCTTTTGAAAATCAATTTTTAAACTGATTCTGAGTGATTCTGGGCACAGTGGTGAGGTCCACAATGAACTAAGGGTATGAGGTGGTCCCTCAGACTCCCCTCTATCTATGGAGGGTGCCCATGTCCATGTTGGGTGGTCCCCACAATTAAAAACCAATAAAATATGTTGTTTCACTCACTGGGCCTTGTCTGCATCGCCCAGAGAATTCCAGCAAGCTGAAATTCAATGGGGCTTGCACAGGGGTTTGACCCTTGGTCAGGGTATTGTCCCCACATGCCATATAGGAGATTTTACACACTTTTTCAGAGGTGGGTCCCACTGTTTGGGGAGGAGAGAGATTACCTGGGGTCCAGGCCATACATCATGCCATGAGCTGTACATTTGCAGGGGTCCACTGTCCATCTTCTGACAGGTATATAGGATGATCCACATAGGGTTTCCTCATCAATCCAAACCATTGGAGTGATATTCCACAGTGTTTCTGGTTGCCTGGTCAGGGGTTCCTGTCCTTCAATCAAAATTCCAGCCAGTCAGGAGCAGGGTTTGACAATATGATCTTCCGCCGCTTGATGGGAACCAGCAGGCTGGCCCAAGGTTCCTTCTTGGGTGATGGCGGGAGGAACAGTGGGAGTGGTGGCTGTTGCAGCAGCGGCAGCAGCGGCTCTGGTGACTCTGGATTGATTGCTGGTGTTAGTCATGGTGGGATTTTCGTAGGTCTCTGTTCTTCGGTTTCCCACAAACGGCGCCAAAATGTTGTATCAAGAATCTTGCCAGAGGAGAGTCCACCAGTAGTATAACTATCAAGCTAGTCCGGGGCTAGCAGAATTGGGAAAAGCGAAGATAGCTCTGCAAAGTTTTCTTAATTTCTTTATTGATCAAAAGAGAATCTCCTTACATGAGCGCTTGGGGCTCTTATTTATACCAGTTTGGGATTCAACCTCTTCCCTCTTTAGTAAGTCCGCTTTGGGCAAGCTCGGATTAGGAAACTACCATAAAGGACTGCGATCTTCTCAGTGAATCTCGGGATTCAGTTACATGTGGCACATGGAATATGGTTAGCAGCGCGTTCCCAGTTGGAAGTTGTATAACCGCCTTAGTGGACCCATCTTAGCTGGTGTGACCGTCTCGAGCGTGGCTCTTTGAAGCCACGTTTTGAAATTGGTTTGCTTGTGGTCCAAGGGAGGCTAGGTGTCAGGCGGGGATTGGTCATATGAAAAGTGGTGTATCACTTTCTTAATCAATTCATTTCAACTCAACTCAACAAATGACATCCATGTGTTCATTACCTCAACTATGCCTCTATTACTCTGTAGTGATACATTTACGAAACATCACCAATCAAAAAAATCTAGCTACCTTAATCTTTCTCCAAAAGCTTTGCAAACATGGATGCTTGGAAGAGGGCATAAAATGTAAGAGGGGAAACACTACCATCATAGATACATAGCAACCTAACTCAATCAATAACCAACAAGGAGAGCACAGTGTTCACTATGTTGATTGGGGGCTCAAGAACTGGGTTTGCGGTTACAAAAAAATAATGGTGTGCCCTATAATTTTAGTGTTATAATTGTTTGATTGTAATTAAGTATTTATTCCCCTTTACATTTCTACTGTGTCTCTGTTGTGTTGTTCTGAGATCCATTACCCTCAGTTTCATGGTTCTGAAGCAGTACTAAACTTTTGCATCCCTTTGTTTGCTTGTTAGTTGGTTGCTTCTTCATGGGAAGCTCTGAAAGGAACAACAGAGAGAAGCAACTTTACAATTTGCTCAATCACGGATCAACTAGGGAGGCAATCGTTATCATTCCGTGGAGGGATGGGGTAGAAGGAGATTGAAGTGTGTGGGATGGGACGCAAAAGGGGTTTGGTTTCGGGTTGGTTGCAGAAAGGGCGGAGCAACTTACCATTTGCTCTCATCTCTGGCAACGACGAACAAAGGTGCAAGTTTAAAAATCTGAAATCCCCCAATTTGAAGAATTGTTTTCAAAAAGTTGGGTTAAACCATGGTTAGGGTTAGGTTGGGTTACACCAACCCAGGTTAACTAGGGGTTGGTGTAACCAGGGTTAGTCAGGAGTTAAACGTTGGCATTTAAATACGTATCATTAGATTTGGTTGTGCCATGTGTTGCACACTCAGGGGGGGAAATTACAAAAAATAACAGATTGGGAACTGGAGAAGAGAAAAATCCACAACTAATAGGGAGGGTTACGTTATGGAGGATCTAAAGTAGAAGTGTAGAACGAACCATCCCAGAATTTTTCAATATGACCAAACTACCCACGCTTCCTCCCAGAGAACTGTTACCTTTTTTTAACCGGGAGTACCAACGGCCTCTGTACCTTCTTTTTACATCGTTTTGCGACTTATGTTATGCGAGAGAGCAAATACAGAGATAAATAGATTAAAAAAATTGGATGGAAATAATCGAAAGCAAAAAGGTTGATATTTCCGTCAAACTCCGCAGACAGGTTTTATTGAGAACAGCAAGAACAGAGACAGGTCATGGCCTAAGGTAGCTGGGATCTTTTGTCTATCAGACAACACAACAGGTAAAGCAGCTCTCTATGACCTGCACTTTCATGGGTTTTGCTTCCTTTGTTCTTCTGAGGTTTTTTCTGCTGATGGCATTGCTTATTTCCTCCTTTCTTTCTGTATGTGAAGCTTCAGCACTTAAGTGTGATGAACCTGCTGATTGCATTGCTTCTTTCATCCTCTTTTCCCCTTTGCAGCGGAAATCGGGAAATGACTACTGTGTTTAAGCTTGCATGAACTGTTTACCATTTGCAGTGAAACTTTCCCTTTTTTACTTATAAAAGACAATGCATGTATCAAAAAATCTTCTGCTGACATTCCCTTCTCATGGTCATTAGGGATTACATTACACGCCTCTCCTACTTACTTACTTTACCCCCTCCTCACTGACAATGCCAACTGATAATTTCAGGAAAAAGGTGGACTAGAAATTTATGTGGAAGCAACTTGGTTTTGAAAAGACGAGGATTTGAAAAGGGAATCAAGGAAAGTGAAGTTATTTCGAGCTAACAACTGATCGAATGTTAGTTTATGTTTGTATAAAATTTTCTGGTGCTAGTTTTTTTTTTTTTAACCACAATCTGTGTATCCTTCACAGAGTTTCTTGATTTAATTTCTTTGGAAGTTTCCTAATTTAGTGAGGACTCTAGCTCCATCTTGCTCAGTGAACGGCCATGGCAAAGAGACATTTGTATCGGAGCAGACATCCATTTGAGATACACCGTAAGATTTAACTTTTGTTTGCTATGAACTTGAAATTCAAAAAGTTTATTTGTTATTTTTTTTAAAAAAAATTTATCATAGTCACCATTCCCATAATTTTTTTTTTCTTAAAAAAAAAGCAGGGGTGCAACAGTAAGGTTGCTCCATTGTGACCAAGTGGTCATGGGTTTGAGACTGGAAACAGCCTCTTGGCGAAAGCAGGGGTAAGGCTGTGTACATTATGACCCTCCCCAGTCCCTGCAACAGCGGGAGCCTCGTGCACTGGGTACGCCCTTTTTTATATTCAACATTGCAGACCGAACGTCATAAAATTGACTCTGTTAAAATGATTACAGAGGAGTGCACGTCTTGGTTAAACAGACTAACAGAATTTGCAATTGGTGGAGTGAACTCAAGAGGTTCATTTACCATTAGGTTGAAATGGTTGGAGATCAGTCTGGACTTGGACTGATCATTGGGAATTTTTTTTTTCTTTCTTTTTTGGGTATACAATAGGGAATTCTGAACTGTAAGTTCAAATTTTAATTTCAAGTCTCTTGAAGAATTAATTCCTCTGATTATATAAAAGAATTCTTTGTCATCAAATTATTATTTTCTAGTGTTGTTATTTATAATTATACCATCTCACAGCTTTCGAGGCATTCTCTCATGGCTCATGGAGGACAATAGAGCATGTCAGAATTGGGGATGGGAGGGTAGCCATGCGTTTTGTAGATCCTGAAGATCCTGGATTTGAGATGGATGAGGAAGTCTCTAATGACACTCTACGCATACGATCTCGAAAAGCAACCTTATCTGATTGCGCCTGTTTCTTGAGGCCTGGGATAGACGTATGTGTACATTTGGCGGATCCAACCAAAGACTCAGCAGATAAAAGGATGCTAAAGATGGTATGCATCATTCTGCATGAACTTAAGAGGAGCAGTTTGTATGCTTTGGAATATATATGGCCACTTTATTGTTCCAGTAATTGGAGTCTCACTGTGTTGTTCTTTATGTTGAGTTTGTTGCATTGTTTCTATGCTTTAAATGTATATAGCACCTGAGCTACTGTTGTTCCATTAATTGGAATTACATTTTCTTGATCTTTATGTTTTCCATTTTCTTCTATGTTTGTGTATGATTATTTCTCATTGGTTCGGAGAAAGAAATCAAAATAGAGAAAGGAAGAGGAGAGAAGCTACATGCAATGGCGTCTCACCCTTTTCAGTCACAAGATTCTACTATTGGTTCACTTTTTCTTTGTCTTTATCACATAATCAGATTCTCATACACCCATATATAGATCATTTGAATCTTTTGTTCCTCTTGCCAAATGGAATCACAAAATGGATGTGCATATTTCTTTATCTTCCCTTGCAAGGTCAATCACTGTTGTTTTGACCTTCAATAGCCCTATGAAGTATTTTGACACTTCTCTCAGTAGTAAAGTCAAAATGTTCCTGCTGTTAGATTCTTAAACCTAACATTTGAAGTGATTCCTAAGAGTCTTCTTTGTTTATTTGTTGTTGTTCTTTTTATTTTATATTAGGGGACTGCAAATTATTTTGAACAAAAAAATTTGGTACAATGAGCCACAACATGAGATCCTCCACTGGTTAAGCATATCCCAGCCACTCCAATTATGACAAAAAAAATATGGCATTTAAAGATTTTCTCATATACATTACAAAACTGGAAGTTACTTGAAAAGGCTTCATCATCCAGCGTATCTACCAATTGTCCTCATTAGGTAGACACTAGAGGATCCAGGTTACGAGGAACTAAATATCAAACTTATATCTGTATCAACCGACATTTGAATCATTATTTTATGAGTTAATAATCTGAAGATCAAATTGAGTTCAATAGTGTTGTATGGAGAATGGAGATAGTAAACCCCCCTCCCCCCCCCCCGCCAAAAAAAAAAAGTTCTATGAAGATCAAAATTTAGTTCGATAATGTTGTAATCTTCTCTCTTACATCCTTATGATTACTTCCCTTTTCTTACAGTCTTGTACTAATTTTTGCTATACTGTCTGCTCGCTTTTCAGATTCATTCTGCAGTATATTGGTTTATCCTGCCAATGCTCATTTTCTTTTTTCAAGCTTGCCTACTACAAATCTTTTCCCTGTGTAGGTCTGGATTGATGCTAAAATAAATTCAATTGAGAGGAGGCCACATGAATCACAATGCACCTGCCGGTTTGATTTAACCTGCCATACAACACATCTTCCTCTAGGCAAGGGGAAGGGAAAACTTGGTAGGATCAGAGATGTGAGAATTGATCAGATTGCAATCATTCAACAACTGCAGAGAAAACCTTGTGAAGATGGGTATTACCGATGGAGCTATTCTCAGGACTGCCGTTTTGTACATGAAGCTAAACTGTTCCGGGGTCATTTCTCTTCAGATATTTCATGGCTACTAGTTACATCCATTTTGAAGGAACTAAAATTTGATTTAAGATCAGTAGAGAGAAAGATTGTATATCAAATTTTGCATGGTGATGATCATGATGTGTGTTCTTCAGATACTACCAACAATGTAGCCATAAATTTCCAAATGGACAACGAAATTCTTAGACCAATTACCAGGACTTTTATTCCTGTGGGTACATTTGTTTCAGGTAGCGCCATTGATGCTTGCCCTGTTCATGATCTGCAGGAAGATGACTCAATGCAGTTGTATGATCCCATCGAGTTGCGGCGTTCCAAACGTAGAAATGTTCAACCTGAGCGTTTCGTGAGTTACAGAGGGTTTTTAAAAGCAAAACCTTCTATTGTTGGGACAGAGACAGGCAAGATAACATTGTCACTAATATTGCATCCGGAATATAATGGCCATTTGATGCATAGTGAGTCTTTCAGACAGTCCATTGATGGTGAAAAGATGGTTGTAGATTGCACTGGTGAAAATATGATGGAAGATAATGCGGGTGAAAAAATTGTTGCAGATAGTAAGGGTGAAAAGATGGTTGAAGATATTAAGGTTGGCTACGGGAAGAAGTCCCCAGTGAACCAAAGCAGCGTCAAATCAATAGACTTTATGTCAGGTGGAACTACTAGAATGGAAAATCAAATATCACTTCTTGAGAATCATGAGATAGGTAAAGTTACTGCTGCTCCTTATGGTAGACCAGAAGTAGACAAAGGCTTGTTTACAGGAGTTTCACACTTTTCATTCCCAGATTATGTATCACGGAAAAAAAAGAGAAAATTGAAGTCTCCCATCAGCAACTGTACTGTTTCCTCCCCCAGAGCTACCTCCAATATTCCTCTTACTGCTGAAGGTGTTTCTATGTTGCATCCACAGTATTATCCCCCAATCCAAATTCTTGAAAACCCCATACCAAAGGTTGCTCGGGTTATTTCTGAACATGGTCATAGGCAGGGATCATCATCTGCAATGGGAGAAAGAGCTATATCAGGTAAAAGATTCAGGGAAATGAAAGAAAAAAGATACAGAAAAATGAAAATAATATGGAAGGTGAAAGGTTCGAATAAGAAGCCTCTAGGAAGAGTAAGTAATCTGTTCTGCTCAAAAATACATAGGTCTGGTGAAACAAGAACTAGGAGAAAGGCCTTCTTAAGTACAAATGAGTCCAAGAAAATGATAGAAAGTTTCATGAAGAACATAGAGTCTGATATCAAGAGAGAAGATCCACATGCTGATGCTCAGTGGGAAGCAACGAGGGCAATGAACTGTTCAAACCAAAGATGGCATGACAGATGGACACCTTTTCTTAATGATCAAGCAGAAAACTCCGAGCTTGAAGTTTTATGGAAAGAAATGGAGCTTTCAATGGCAACAGTTCATTTTATTGGAGAAATTCAGGTTCATATCTTCTAAAATATCTTGAATTGTTGCTTTCATGGTTGATTAGTACTTACATCTACTAAGAAATACTGTTACTGTTCTTTGTAAGTGCCTCATACGTGATTTGTAACTAAAATTTGAATTGAATCTTGTAGCTAATATTGAGGATATGCATGAATTTTCTGGTATAACATTATGAGGTTCAATTTGCCATTTCTTTCTCACAGTTTTCAGGCATTATGACCTCTGTGTTCTCCAGTAGTCAGTCATCTTTTAGGTGGCAAAGATAAGACTATTAGCTTTTATTAATACCCTTCTTAATAAGTTTACTAGTTCTTTTCTTTTAATCATATAAAAAGTGCCGAGTTGACATAATCTCTGTGACCAAATCTAACATTGAACTTGTTTTGCAATTTTTGACATTACAAACTGTATGCAACTTATTAATCAACCTGTGACCTGGATATTTATAATAGTGACATTTACAGTGCTCGCATGTTGTTTTGAGAAAATTTTCCAACTAATGGTACTGATACCTTCTGTTTATTCTCTTCAAACATTTGCAACACCATTTCCAAAGGATATCAGATTTATTAACCTGGAGACTCCTGCTAAATCTCCTTCCCAAAATAAATAAATAAATAAAAATATTCCTGGGTGCACACAAGTAGGGATTTTATCTTTTTTCCATCTCAGTTTACTCTCCCCATAAAGTTATTTCATCTCAGTCAAAATGCACTTTTCCTCAATACCTATTTTATGTCAGCTGAAGAAGGCTTTATATGCCGAAGCGCATGCAGTTTTGTTTTTCAAGCCAGGGAGGGGATAACAAGGGGGGGATGTAGTTTAGCATCAAATCTTAAAGTTATAATGGATGTCAGTTTGAGATTGTGTAAAGCAAAAGCTGAAATTAAAATAGGATGTTTTGAACCTGATAAAAAGCAAGTCTACAAAATTATATATGTTTCATCTGATTCATTACGATTGAACAATTTTCAGGGATCAGGGCTGGATATCTATGACGAGGTTCTCAAGAAGTCAAGCAAAGATGATGGGCATTTATGCCAGCATGAATTTAAATTGGATGAAGAAATTGGGCATGTGTGCCAATTATGCAGCTTTGTGAGCACTGAAATAAGAGATGTTTCGCTGCCATTTGTAAGTCGAGTTCGCAACTCAAACAGATGTATTTCATTCTATTAGTAAATCTAAGGTGCCACAGGGTAGACCATGTGGACTTCTTATACGATGTACAGTCACTCATTCCATGTGGTGCTGGTGCACATGTGGGGAAGGTAGGATGGGTCCCTGCTAAAAGATCTGGCTAAAAGACAACCAGATTGAATTATAATACAATTTCTTTTTCAGGCGTTATTCCTGTATTTGTCAGACAGTTGAAAAAGAAGTTGCGTTAGGGTATAAAAAAATTAGTTTCGTCATTTTTTGCTGAAGATTTAGGTTGGGAACATCAAAGAGTTCCATCCTGCTCTAGCCACATGACCACCCTTGAAGTATATAATTGATTTGTGTTTTCTGATGTTTCAATTCTTTTTTTAGTTGCAAACTACAAGTTGGATTGCAAACAAGGAGCTTCATGAAGAAGAAGAATTGAGGTGGGCCACAGCCGGACATGAGGACCTAGATATTTTTGGCAATCCTGGTTCTTCAATGGAAATAGCTTTATCAAAAAGGAGTGACAATGTGTGGGCCATGATACCAGAATTCAGAATGAAGTTACACTTCCACCAAAAGAAAGCTTTTGAATTTCTATGGAAAAACATTGTCGGGTCTCTGACTCCTGCTGAAATGGAACCGTGTTCCAAAAGAACAGGTGGCTGTGTAATCTCCCACACCCCAGGAGCTGGAAAAACTCTGGTTGTAATTGCATTCCTTGTAAGCTACTTGAAAATGTTCCCCGGAAAACGACCATTAATCCTTGCTCCAAAGACCACTCTCTACACCTGGTACAAAGAAATGAAGAAATGGGATGTATCATTTCCAGTTTACCAAATCCATGTTCGGGCAAACTTCAGGTACGAGATCCATAATCATGCAGTGGAAGAGTCTGTGGGTGATCGCAGATCTAACCAACGTGATCAGCATGTTATGGATTGCCTAGAGAAAATACAAAAATGGCATGAACACCCAAGTATTCTGCTCATGGGCTACACTTCCTTTCTAGCATTGACACGAGATGGATCAAAGTACGAACACAGGAGGTATATTGGTAAAATCTTGAAACAAAGCCCAGGAATTCTTGTTCTTGATGAAGGCCACAACCCAAGGAGTACTAGATCAAGGTTAAGAAAAGCTCTAATGAAAGTGAAGACAGATTTGAGAATTCTGCTTTCAGGGACACTGTTTCAGAATAATTTTACCGAGTATTTCAATACTCTCTGCTTGGCTAGACCAGTCTTTGTCTATGAGGTGTTAAGGAAACTGGACCCAAATGTGAAATATCGGAAAGGGAGGAAATGCTCTAAAATTTCAATGGAGACATTAGCGAGAAGATTTTTCATAGAGAAGATTGCAAAAAAAATCAAATCTAAAGTAGTGGAAGAAAGAAGGCGTGGTCTGAGTATGTTGAGGAAAATTACAAATCGGTTCATAGATGTATATGAAGGTGGAGTTCAAGACTCACTGCCCGGATTACAAAGTTACACACTTTTGATGAAATCAACAGTCATCCAACAAGATCTTCAAACAAGGCTACAAAACCAGAAAGTTGCATACAAGGGATATCCTCTAGAACTGGAATTGTTGATTACTCTTGGGTCCATACATCCTTGGCTTATCACAACTGTAGCTTGTGTTGATAAATACTTCACCATGGAGGAACTACAAGATCTTGAGAAACATAGGCTTGATATAAAGAAAGGTTCAAAGGTCAGATTTGTTGTGAGCCTTGTGCAGAGGTGCATCATGAAGATGGAGAAGGTTCTGATCTTTGCCCATAACATTGCACCCATAAGTCTATTTGTTGAAATATTTGAGATGATCTTTGGCTGGCAGATGGGAGAAGAAGTACTGGTCCTTCATGGTGATCAAGAGTTATATGAACGAGCAAGGGTTATGGATAAATTTGAAGAATCAGAGGGGCCTTCAAGAGTTCTTCTTGCTTCAATCACAGCCTGTGCCGAAGGCATTAGTTTAACTGCTGCATCACGAGTTGTCTTATTGGATTCAGAATGGAATCCATCCAAGACAAAGCAAGCTATTGCACGGGCATTCAGGCCTGGTCAGGAGAGGATAGTCTACGTCTACCAGCTTTTGGCATCAGGGACGCTGGAAGAAGAGAAGTACGGTAAGACTACATGGAAGGAGTGGGTCTCAAGTATGATTTTTAGTGAGGCTATTGTGGATGACTCTTCACACAAGCAGGTTGAGAACATCGATGACGATGTTCTGAGGGAGATAGTTGAGGATCAAGACAAATTATTCCACATGATAATGAAGCACGATAAGCTTTCAAATGGTTTGGATAAAGGTAAAGCATCTGCACTTTTTCAAGGAAAGTAAACTTGGTTCTGATAGTTTTATCTGTTTCTTTGTTTAGCTCATCCTCTTTGTTTGTCTGTTGTGAAAAAACTTACTCAAAAACAAAAAGGAAAAAAAAAAAAAAACCAGCTTTGTAAGGAATGTGAAGAATCAGTTTAGCATACTGTGCTTTCTCTTGTACCTTTTTGAGTACTAAGTCACTAAAGTTGAGAACCACTGCTCCATCACTCCCCAACCCCCCCCCCCCCCTTCACCTTTAAAAAAGAAAAGAAAAGGAGAGGACTACTAAGGTTTGTTAATGATATTTGAAAGTATTGACCAATATAGCCGTTCTCATTCTTGGAACGTGCTATATTGATTCCCTTCCTATTATTTCTCCTACCATGTATTCATCGGATTGTGTATTGATTTGTGTATATTCTCTTATCCTATATATCCACATGTGATATGGATTGTTTCCTATTATCACATGTGGGATCTTGGTCTCTTTGGGATCCTCTAATCCTCTATATATACTCCTTGTAATTGATGACTAAAAGATAGTGAATAATATCTTAATTACCTACTCCAATATGGTATCAAGAGCCTAATTGCTCAAACGAGCCTTCTTTCCTATCTTCTCATTTTTTCCATTCTCCATGGCTGTAGCGAACGACCAAGAAAACAACACCACCCCAATCGTGGACAGCAGCGCCCTCTCCACTCTTCTCCCCTCTGGCTCCCCATCTCTTCATCATGCACACCATTATCTCTCAGTGAAGCTTACTTCTAAAAAATACTTGTTCTGGCAAACCCAGATTGAACCTTTTCTCGATGGCCAAGGTCTGTTCGGTCATCTAGATGGTACTACACCTTGCCCAACCGATCCGGCTGCTACAACCACTTGGCGACGACAGGACTCCTTGTTGCGTAGCCTACTCCTTTCTTCTCTCTTTGAAGAGGTTTTTCCCTTAGTTCTTGGCAAACGAACAAGTCAGGAAATATGGGAAACACTCCACACTGCTTTTTCCTCACCTTCTGAGAGTCGAATAATGTCACTCACCATGGCTCTGCAAGACCTGGAGCAAAAACCTGATGAATCGGTCTCCCTTTTTCTTCAACGTGCAAAGACAATATCTGAAGAATTAAGCGCCGCTGGACATCCACTGCGCCAAAGCATTTTCAATCTCCACATCTTCAGGGGATTGAAATCTGAATTTAATGACATAGTTTCTTCGCTCCTGACTCGCACTACACCGTTGCCATATGATGACTTGCATGCGATCCTGCTCAACCATGAGTTTTTGCATGGCTCAAAGCTATCAAAACTTGCTCTGAATGATGACAGTGCCTCCAGCACTCCTCCCTCTGCCACTCAAGTACAGAAGACCCAATCTCAGACAGACAGCCACCCTCCCTCTCCTGGGCGTGGAGGTGGCTCTTGGCATGGCCGTGGTGGCCGTGGTAGGGGAGGCTGTGGCCGATCTCAAGAGACAAGGCTATGGTGCCATTGGTGCAATAGGGACACCCATGACACCCTGCACTGCCACAGTAAACTAAAACCACCAGCCAATTTTTCCTTCCCATCTCACCCACCTTCTCAGTTTCAATATCAACCCCACACCACGCTTGCAGCCCACTACACAAACTACCATGTCCAATCGGCCCCACCCCTCCTCCCTACACCTACCTACCCGTCCACACAGCCGCTTCCATGGTACCCAGACACAGGTGCCACCCATCATGTGACACCTGATCTCCATGCCTTATCATCCTACGACCCTTACACCGGTTCGAATTCTCTGCATGTCGGCAATGGTAAGGGTATTCCAATTTCTAATGTTGGTACAGCATCCATTCCTTCTAATTACTCATCTCATAATTTTATTTTGTCTGATGTCTTGCATGTCCCCTCCATCTCTAAACCTCTCCTCTCTGTCAATCGCTTTGCTACTGACAATGATGTCTTTTTTGAATTTCATCCATCTTGTTTTTTTGTGAAGGATCGGAGAACCAAAGCTACAATTCTGTCCGGTCCGAGTGATGGCGGTCTTTACACCATTCCATTGTCCAAGCGCACCTCTCCTTCGGCTCACATCACTGTCGCACTTCTCTTGATGGCTGGCATTGCCACCTTGGACATCCTCATGCCCAGCTTGTTCGTCATGTCATCAAACAAAATAATTTACCTTCTTTTACTTCTTCTTTAAATAATTTATATACTGCCTGCCAGTTGGGTAAAGCTTGTCGCCAATCTTTAGGCGAAACATTTTCTCGCAATTTATTTCCCTTGGAACTGATATTTAGTGATGTTTGGGGTCCTTTCCCAATTCCCTCCCCTACTGGACACCGCTATTTTGTTATATTCGTTGATGATTACTCTAAGTTTATATGGTTCTATCCAATGGTTAGAAAATCTGAAGTTTTTGGGATTTTTATTACATTCCAAAAAATGGTTGAAAGGCAGTTTGATCGAAAAATAAAATCTGTCCAAACGGACTGGGGTGGGGAATTTCGTACCTTACCAAAGTTTTTTATTGATGCTGGTATCTCCCATCGCCTCTCTGCTCCTCACACACATGAGCAGCAGGGTGCAATGGAACGCCGACATCAGCATATTGTAGAAACTTGCCTGTCCGGAATGGCCCATGCATTAGTTCCTCAAACCTATTGGGTCTTGCATTTGAGACTACGGTCTTCCTCATTCATCGCTTACGTTCACGTGTCTCTTCAGGGGTCTCTCCCTACCAACTCCTCTTCCATCGTGTTCCAAACTACTCATTCTTACGTGTGTTTGGTTGTCTATGCTTCCCTCTTCTCCGTCCCTACAATGCACACAAAATGGACTATAGATTTGCGCCATATGTATTTCTGGGTTATAGTCCATCTCATCTTGCCTACAGGTACCTGGATTGGTCCAGTGGTCGAATCCAAGTTTTTCGACATGTCTCATTCTCTGAAAATGTATTTCCTTTTGCATCTCTCCCACCTGCAACACCGCCATCACCCCAGGTCCCGCTACCTTGGGCTACTGTACCCACGACCCTTGGACCATTGCCGCAACCCACCATGACCCAACGCACCATCACACCACCTTTACCCACCTCACCAAATCAAGCACCATTACCTTCCCAGCCTGCATCACCGATTTCACCTCCACATGAGCATCCAAGCCCTGTGTCTAGTCCTCCATCGCCACCACACCGGACACGATCCCTTGTGGATCTCTACCAGGATCCACCAACACCTCCCCATAACCCATCGCCACAACACTCTCATCATCCCATGCGCTTGCGTTCTCACAAAGCAGCGCTTCACTCGATTCCTACCTCACCAACCCAACCCATTGAACCAACATGTTTTTCGCAGGCTGTCAAGGTTCCTGAATGGCGCACTGCCATGGCTAAAGAATTTAATGCACCCATTAGAAATGGCACATGGAGCTTAGTACCATCGTCCCCAAGTCAGAATTTGGTAGGTTGCAAATGGGTCTTCCGTATCAAACAAAAGGCTGATGGGTCAATTGAACGGTGCAAGGCCCGTCTAGTGGCTAAAGGTTTTCATTAGCAACAAGGGATGGACTATGGTGAAACCTTTAGTCCTGTTGTAAAGCAGCCCACTATTCATAGAGTTATCTCATTGGCAGTATCTCAGGGCTGGCCTATCAGACAACTAGATGTCCAAAATGCTTTCCTCCATGGTGAGCTGACCGAGGAGGTTTACATGGTTCAACCACCAGGATTTGAGGACAAGTCTAATCCGGCCCACGTGTACAGGCTGCATCGGTCTCTTTATGGCCTTAAACAGGCACCTTGGGCTTGGTTCCAAAGACTGTCCAGGTTTCTTTTAAGCACTGGTTTCACTGCCTCTAAGACTGACTCATCCTTGTTCATTTCCAGACAGGGTGGTTCAGTTCTTTATGTGTTGATATATATTCATGATATCTTAGTTACTGGTGATTCACAGACCAATATCTCAGCCCTGCTGGCTAGTCTGGCCAAAGAATTTTCTATCAAAGATTTGGGATCGTTGCACTACTTTTTGGGTATTGAGGCTTCTTATAGTCGTGGGGGGCTGGTTCTCTCTCAGTAGCGCTACATATCTGATCTTCTTGATCGTGCAGGCATGAAAGACTGCAAACCCATATCTACACCGATGGCCACTTCTTCAAAGACATCGGATTCAAGGGGTGCATCTTATTTAGATCCTAGTCACTATAGGTCCATAGTGGGTGCTCTTCAGTATGTCACCCTCACTCAACCAGATGTGGCATTTGCGGTGAACCGCGTTTGTCAATTTATGCATTCCCCCACCAATGATGATTGGAGCTTAGTGAAAAGAATTCTCAGATATCTTAAGGGTACTATGTCTGATGAACTTCTGTTTCAAAAATCACCATCCATGACACTTCAGGCCTATACAGATGCGGATTGGGTAGGCAGTCCTGCTGATCGGCGATTCGCAGGTGCTTATGCTATATTTTTGGGGCCCAATCTAATTTCATGGAATTCACGAAAACAGAAAACTGTGTCTCGCTCATCCACTGAAGCTGAATATAAAGCCCTTGCTGATGCCGCAGCAGAGTTGATCTGGTTACAGGCCTTATTCAAGGAACTTGGAATTCTTCAATCAACTGCACCAATTCTATGGTGCAACAATATAGGTGCAACATATCTATCAGTGAATCTAGTTTTCCATGCTCGCACTAAGCACGTGAAAATTGATTTCCACTTTGTTCGTGAACGGGTTGCTGCAAAGTCCCTGCAAGTTCAGTTCATATCGACCCATGACCAGATAGCAAACATTTTGACTAAAGCGCTGCCCTCCACACGATTTCAGTTTATGAGAGACAAGCTAAAGATCCGCCCCACCATATCTTCATCTTGAGGGGGTGTATTGACCAATATTGCCGTTCTCATTCTTGAAACGTGCTATATTGGTTCCCTTCCTATTATATCTCCTACCATGTATTCATCGGATTGTGTATTGATTTGTGTATATTCTCTTACCCTGTATATCCACATGTGATATGGACTATTTCCTATTATCACATGTGGGATCTTGGTCTCTTTGGGATTCTCTAATCCTCTATATATACTCCTTGTAATTGATTACTAAGAGATAGTGAATAATATCCTAATTACCTACTCCAATAGAAAGAGACAAAAAACTGCAAACAGATCCACATGCCTCAACAAGAAATATTTTATAGGAATCATCTAAAAATCATGAGAATGTATAGGAACAAAAATAAATTTACTTAAATGCAATAAGAATTTATTGAGAGCAGCTGTGCATCAAAAAAAAAAAAAAATGGATATTATTTTTCAGCAGAAAAAAAAAAAAAAAAAAAAAACAAAAGAGAGGGAAATTGTATCATTGTCAATTATACGATTGCCATTCCATAAAAAGTTTAAAAAAAAAAAAAAAAATCATACAATTGCCAGCTTAAGGACACCACATCCCATGTTGTAGAATTATTTCCCTTAATCTAGTATCTACAAATATGCTTTTTCTTGCCATGTGAAAGTCAAAAGATTTTCTCTCTTACCATGGGATCCATCAAGTAATCGGGGGAAACTGAAGCAACGGAAACATTTATAGCTCAGTTCAATTTGATACATTCATACAAAAAAAAAAAGGGGTAAATTATACATACACCCATGTGCTTTGCCTTAAATACAAATCGAACCAAGGTTTAAAAAATGAACGAATACACCTCCTATAGTTTCAAAACCATGTTAAACTGACTGTCTATTAGCATCCAATGTTAAATGATGATGTGGCGTTGAGAATGGATATGAAAATACACTTTTACCCTTTCATAAAAAGGAGTGGGTGAAAAGATTCCCCCTTCTTCCATCTTCCTTTCCAAATCTTGAGGTTTCTCTCTCTTCTTAGTTGCATTTGAACTTGTTTTCAGTTTTAAGATAGATTTTTGGATTTGTTGCACAAAAAATGTTGCCGGAAGAAGACCCTCAGGCAGTACAACTTTCAAGCTAGCCCTGGGCTAGGAATGAATTAGGGAAAAACGAAGATAACTCACCTTTCTTGATTTCTTTATTGATAGAGGAATGAATGAATCCTCCCATACATGAGCAACTGGGCTCTTATTTATACAAGTTCATGCCCAATCCCTTTCCTATTCCATCCCTCCGATCTGCCAGAGGACCTTTCCTTTCTGGTAAGGTGGTCCCTGCATGCTCGGATTAGGAAACCCTTATAAAAACCGAGATTCTCCCCTTAAATCTTAGGATCCTTCCGGATATGGCACGTGAATTACGGTTATTTGCATATACTTACTTGAAAGTTTAAACTGTCTTTGCTGACGTGTTTAGGCCGGTATAACTATTTTGGGCGTGACTTTTCGGGCTTCGGGTTGAGAACTGGTTTGCTTGTAGCCCAAGTGGGGGCCACGTGTAAAGTAGGGATTGGATGCACAAAAAGTAGTGTATCATTTGCCCCCTACTCCCCTTACTTGAAATGAGGTATGGGGAGAAAAGTTCCTGGTCATCCCATGTAGACGTGAATGCAGCTCGGTTAGTATGTTCGGTGGTATTACGTACCGTGAACAAATTGTTTTTTTTTCTTTCGATCACGTTTCTCCTTTGGATGACATTACCCTCCCTGGGTATTTTGTAATCGTGCCGCCATTCGTCAATGTTTGCACGTGGGTGCGAAATATCTTTCGATTTTCACGCCTTTTGAGAGAAATTTGATGGGATGTCATAAAGTTTAAATTTAAACTTTCTTCCTTTCCCAGTGTTTTCCTTGTAGAGGTAGTTTTTCTCATTCTCGAAACATGTGTCTCTTCTTCTTCTTCTTCTTTGCATCTTGGCCATTCAAGCAAACTGGATGGTTGGATTAGGAGCTTTGTTTCATTGCCCCCAAGAGTATAAAGCATTCTAACTTCCCCTATCTTTCCTTTCTCGTCGTCTTCAATTTCCCTTACTAGAAAACTTCTTGAGTTTCTAAAGTCATCTCGCTCAGTGCCTTTACTTTTCTTCAATCGCATCCCCTCTTGCTCAAGTAAGTTTTCTCTTTCTCTTTCTCTTTATTTCTTCATTCTCTTTGCTTTTCTGTTCAGTCCGAGAGATGGGGAAACCTATGAAAACTTTGGTCCCTGAGTCCAATCAAGAGGTGGACTCCTTGTTAGAAGAGGATGAGGAGTTGTATCATGGAGAGGTTGCCATAGAGGAAACCGAATGGCTCCTCCCCGGTCATCCATGGAGGGTGTTGTAGCTCCTAGGGTTCCCATTTTTATTCCTCGTAGTTCATCTGTTGCTTCTGCCAGCACTTTCAGTCGTGCCTCCAAAAAATCATCGTCTTACCACGAAAAAAGGGATTATCGCGTTCGCCAACCCCAATTCGATCCCATCATAGGGAAAGCGGTGGATGAGGTCCCCTCGGCACTGACAGAATATAACCTAGTGGAGATCCGACAGGTTTATTCGATCCCGGAGTCTGTTGACCTTAGAGTTCCTTCTCCTGAGGATAGGTTGAATGATGCACATCCCAATGAGGTTGGCCTCATCTTAGATGCTTTTGAGGCGAGGCTCCATTACCCCCTTCCTACCTTTATCTCTTGTCTTCTTAAGCATTAAGGGGTTGCCCCCAGCCAACTGGTCCCTAACTGTTGGAGATGTGTAGGAGCCTTCATAGTTAGATGTTCTCGGTTACGCAGACATCCCTCTCTCGCGCTGTTTATTAGGTGCTTCACCCTAAACTCAAATAGTGGTCACCCAGTGTGGTATTACTTTCGTCAGCGTGACATTCCTGTCATGGTTAGGATCCCGACCACCATTCATGGTTGAAAACAGAGATTCTTTTGGGCATCATATATGAGGCCCAAGTATCCTATTGTGTGGGGCTACCCAGATACCTCTGCTCGGAACAGAACCCCTAGCTTTAACCCCGAGGATCTATCCACTCTTGAAAGGATGGTGACCGAGCGGGAGCGTGTGGAAGAGGATGCTATTGATGCTCTGGACATGAATGATTTGGAGAGGGGTGAGCGCCTCTAGAATTTGCCTCTTCCTGTCTCCTTCTCTTGTACCTTTACTTGTCACTAACCTTCTCTTTCATGTTTGATGCAGTGGAGTTTACTTTGGGTTTCCTACTAGTTTTATGGAGATTGAGAATCTTCAGGTGGCCGGGGATATCGTTCTCCCTCCCTTGGATAGCGGCAAGAAGAGAAAGGAGGGCCCAACCGATCAGAAGAAGGGTCCACCGAGGAAAGAATCCAGGAAGAATGTCCCTCCTCCATCTTCCAAGGGTCTCAAAATTCCGGGGCAACATTCGAGTAAGAAGAAGACATCTTCCTCCTCCGAGCATTCAACACGGGAGGAGGATCCCCTTACAGTCTTCGGGATCCCTCGCCCTTAGAAGTTACTGGGAAGGACAAGGGGAAAGAGAAGATAAGCCTGGATGAGTTTGTCCCTAAGTGGTCGGTTCGTACCGACCAGAAAGTGATCGGTAATGCGGGGGTCACCGAGCATCTGGCAGCTAAACTGCGTTCTTCCAGCTGATCAGGATTTGTTCTCGGATATGTATGATTATATGTTGGAGAGTTCCACCCTTGTGCATGTTTATGAGGTGATACATTTTCTCATCATAGAACTCGCTTTTCAGGTGATCTTTGCTAACCTTTCCTTGTTCTAGGCTTTGGCTTGTGCTTCCGGGTTGGTGGAACGTAAGAGAAAGATAGCCTCAGTGTATAGTGAGCTGGAGAAGGAGTGCAGGGAGCTGAGGAGAACTTGCCTTAACAGGAATAGTCAGATTCATTCCCTGACTGACGAGGTGAAGGAGTTGACAGAGGGAAAGAGAGCTGCTAAGAAAGCTCACACTGATGCGGATGCAAAGCTTGCTGCGGCTGAAGAGCATGTGGATACTCTCTCTTCTTCTTATGAGAAGATCAAGGAAAAACTGTGCGAGAAGGAGCAGCTGATCAAGGATCAAAAGAAGGAAATTGCCAGCTTGAAGTCCAAACTTGAGAATCCCTGTGCCAAGGCTGTGGAAGATTATTTCTACTCAAAGGTGAACACCAGAGAGCATTTGAAGACAGCCTCAAGGGTTTATTTGCAAGTGTCGCACTCCATCAGGGAGTAAGTGAAGGAGAAGCAGCCTGACCTTGATTTTGACAACATATCTTAAGGTGCAATACATGCTCAGTCGGTTAAAGTCGGGTGCTTATGTCCCCACTTCGTCTAGGGGTCAACTGGTGATTCCCCGGCCACATCCTTCTTATGTGGTTCCCCCAGTGGTCAGTACTGAGGTTGGGGGGGTCAACTTCTTTGGCAAGTATTACGGAGACCGAGACCGTTGCTTCCGAGCAAGCCGAGACTGCTGCAAGGAATCTTGATCAGGTTACCGAGCAGGGTACTAAGCTGAGAGAGGAGGATCCTTCATTGGTACCAGTGGAGGGCATATTTCCTGCCCCGGACGTTTAGGACCCCAAGGATGCTTCTGTAGTTTAGCTCTTCCCCTTTTTCTTTCTAATTTTTGGTCATGTTCTTTTTTGTCTTTTGTCCACCCTAAAGATGTAACTAGCCTCCAGGGCTTTCAATGAAGAACAATTACTTTCTCATTGCTTTCTGCATTTCTTATCCTGTGCTGATTATTTTGCATTATCCGACCATAACCCTTGTACCTTATTTATAGGATAATCTCCCCATGCCCGGTAGTGCACAATCTGGTGCCATGGAGTGAGAAAAGGAATTACAAGCCTGGATAACAACGTATGCAATTGCAAATGCTGTCCTGCGAAAGCGCCATTCTCATCTTGAGAGTGGGTTAGACTATTACAAGTCACTTGAAAGCTGGGAGAAAGATTTGCTGGAAAGACTGGAGTTTACTCGGGGCATTATAGATAACGTCACTGACTATCTCTTGATGGAGAAATATGTTGTTGCCAACCTTACTATCAAGTACCTTGTGAAATCGGTGGTCTTCCAGTGCTTCTGTGAAGATAAGGCACTAGAAGGTGCCAATGCTTGTATGATAAGATAAGGGAAGCTACCCTCCACTTCAAATGGGGGAAGATTAAATTAGGTTTTAATCCCTGAATTCCTCTATGGGAGGTGGTGTTGCCCCCTAATCACCCACTCCCTAAGCGTGTGTATTTGTAGCTAATTCATTATACCTTAGGCAGCAATAACTGTCATATTTTATTTATGGAATCTTCATCTTTCTCGGTATTTATCTGGCTCATACTACATAGTCTTTCTATCTTAATGAACAGTTATCTCCTTTTTGTAGCGCTCGTCCTACTTTTGGCAAAAAATTGCCTTTATGACGAAGATCTTTTTTCAGGGGATTTTGTTTGTACTTCCCAACGTAGAACATTTATTGCTTATGCCATACTCAACGCTTTGTTTACTGTGCCATTAATGGAACTTAAGTAGAAGCTGAATCGTTGCCTCCGTAGTTGGACCCTTTTACAATTTCTGAAAAGTATAAGTGCAATAGGGGTTGGCAACGTGGCCCCTGGTAATTATTCCCCTTAATTTTGGTGGCTGCTTTTTGATATTCCCCTCTTGATCTGGACCTCGGTTGCTCTTTAAATAGTGCCTCCGCTCTCCACTTCTGCTGTTCATAGTGAAGCCATGAATTCTTTCTATAGATGTCCTTTCTGTAGATGTTTTTTTGCATCTTTGTTGAAGCTCTTATACTTCTCTGGTGCTTCAGTTGTTGTTGCCTTTATGGCTACACAGGATACATATTTTTGGAGGCTGACCTTTCAATAGATGAAATCATTTTCAGCTCCGATCTTCAATCGACATCAGCCTTTACAGCTTCGGACCTCAATCAACATATAGTGCACTTTGGGGTTCCAGGCTTTTGGGTTGCCTTTCTGCGTGGTGTGCCCTTGCAAATACTTGGTGGGGTTATGCTATCGTAGGGAGGATGAGAGTTTTGAGGGGGTTGTTTCCAGCCGTCCCTAACCTCTTCAGAGTTCGAGGTATGGAGGTTTTGCACAAGCAGTATGCTGGAGAACCTAAACCGGTGCCTTGCTCGTCATCTTCATCCTCCTCATCTCTGGCGGATTTAGGAGACCAGCAATGGAGGCCATTTGGGCTTTGGACTCAAAGATGCTGGGATGGTGATTACCATTTGGCAAAGCGGTCTCCCAGGACTTCTCAGAGTCGCTTTGGGACAGGTCGTATTGCATCATGAATGTCGGGGTTGATCATACTCTACCCGATGTTCTTGTTGTTGTTACTCCTATCTCATGCTTCTCGTCCCTGTTCATTCACGCCTCAATGGTCTTCTCTGGAGGATCAAGACAAGGCACATCGGGCTTGTGGGTTAGGCACATTTTGATTTCACTGTGCTTTCATCTTTAAGAGAAGTATCCAGTTGGAACCGAGCACAGCATACTTTTGTATCTTGTAGCATCATTTGACTCCATTGTTTGTAACAATCTCATGTATTTGTATCACTATTTGAAATCTGTCAATAAAGAATTCTTATTTTTTACTTGTCTCTTCTGCTCTGGATCCTTCGTTTATGCTTTATGGTCGGTCTTTCACTCCATCATCGTTATTAATGGCATTTTTTACCTTTTTGTCACTGCTATGCAATTTGTCGATATGCTCGGATGACCATTGTCTTCTTTGGGGAAACGCCCCTATGGTGCAACTCATCATTATGGTCGGATGACCATGATCTTCATTGGGGAAACGACCCTATGGTGCAACTCACCATTATGGTCGGATGACCATGATCTTCATTGGAAAAATACCCCTATGGTGCAACTCACCATTATGGTTGAATGACCATTGTATTTTTGACACATCATTAATAATAACGTGTGATATTTGCTAAAAGTGATTATAAAGTTTAATCACAAGTTGCTACAATAAGCCATTGCTATAGTTTGATGAGTAAGCATTGATATCTTTATTGGTCATAGCCACACGAAACTTTGAAACAACTTCAATTTTGATTCAAAACAAATGGAAACTGACCTCATTGATAGAATTTTTGTAAATTTTCTACATTTCAAGACCGTGGTGTGGGTACTCCCTCCAAAGTCTCTAAATGAAAAGCCCCTGGAGCCACTTGTTTGGAGATTCTGTATGGTCCTTCCCAATTGTGCACTAGCTTTCCCATGGATCTCGGGTTAAAGGCTTCTACCTTACGAAGCACCAGTTGTCCTCAGTGAAATTTTCTTAGTTTCAACTTTGCATTATAATGGTGTGTCGTCCGCTGTTGGTGAGTAGCGTTCCTTACCCGAGCTATTTCTCGGAGTTCTTCTAATAGATCCAAATTTGCTCTTGACTCCTCATCATTAGCTTCTAGATTATATAATTGCACCCTCATTGATGTTTCCCCTATCTCCACGGGGATTACTGCCTCGGTTCCATATGACAGCATGAAGGGTGTTTCACCTATTGCAATTCTTGTTGTTGTTCGGTACGCCCATAAAATGCTGGGCAATTCCTCTACCCATAATCCTTTGGCTGTCTCCAACTTCTTTTTGATTCTGTCCAGTAGGATTTTATTCATGGCTTTTGCTAGGCCATTGGATTGCGGGTGCGCTATCAAGGTCTTTCGCAGCTGAATTTCATACTAATCACTGAATTCTTTGAATTTGTGCTCAAATTGTTTTCGGTTGTCAGTGATAAGTGTTCTTGGAATTCCATATATGTATGTGACTGAGTGGAGGAATTATCTCCACACTTTCGTAGCTAAAATTGCTGCCAAAGTTTTTGCCTCTACTCACTTCGTAAAGTAATCCACGGCCACAACCACAAATTGTCTACCTCCTAATGCCTTTGGGAAGGGACCTAGAATGTCCATCCCCCCACTGTACAAAAGGTAATGGGCTTGAGATTGACATGAGCTACGTGGATGGCTGACGCGTGATCGGTGCAAAGTTTTGGCACTTGATGCATTTGCACACAAAACTCATTACTTCCTTCCATAGGTATGGCCAAAAGTATTCCTGCCTGATGACTTTGTGGGCGAGAGCTATGCCCCCCAAGTGTTGTCTGCAAATGCTTGTGCGAATTTCTCTCAGAACGTATTCTGCCTCGGATGGCCTGAGACATTTCAAGGGCATGGCATATGCTTTCTTGTAAAGCACTCCCCCAATCATCGTGTACCATGCCGCTCTCATCCTTATCTTTTTGGCTTCTTCTTTGTCCGTGGGTGTGTCCCTTTGGAGATATGCTATTAGGGGGTCCATCCAGCAAGGTTCAACCTCAATAGGCATTACGTCCTCGGTTTCTTCTATACTTGGCACACCGAGCACGTCTATGTATACGGTTCTGCCCAGATCTTGAAACTCCGAGGTGGCTACCCTAGAAAGCACGTCTGCCGAGGCATTATGTGCTCGAGGTACCTGCAATAGTTGAAAGTTGGTGAACTCATTAATTAAGCTGCGCACCTTTCTCAAATATTGAGCCATGCTCAGTTCCTTCGCTTCGTATTCTCCTGTTACTTGATTGACCACCAACTGGGAATCGTTATACACGGTGATATTCTTTACTACCAAGCTCTTCGCTAGATTCAAACCTGCGATTAGGGCTTCATATTCTGTTCCATTGTTCGTGGTCTGGAATTCAAATCTTAGTGCGTACTGCACTAAGAATGCCCTTGGGCTTGTCAATATTAGGCCAGCACCACATCTATTTCCATTAGATGAACCGTCTACATACAAGGTCCAAGTTTCTGTTTCCTCCATAGCTTCAACCTCTAGGGCTATCTCCTCCTCTGGTAAGGTGCACTCGATGACGAAATCTGCAAGGGTTTGGGCCTTAATGGCAGTGCAAGGCTTATACTAAATGTCAAATTCTCTCAGCTCTACCAACCATGCTACTAGCCTCCCAGAATGGTCGTGCTTTGCCAGGATTTTCTTTAGAGGCTGGTTTGTTATTACTTCTATGGTATAGGCTTGAAAATAAGGTCTCAACTTTCGAGCAACCATTATCAGAGCATAGACGTACTTCTCCACATTGCTGTATCTGCTTTCTGCCTCTAGGAGCACCTTGTTGACATAGTAAATTGATCTCTGTACCCGTCCATCTGCTCGGACCAGAATTACGTTTACCGCCACCACAGTAATAGCTAAATAGAGCTAGAGAGTATCCCCTGGTTCCGACTTGGTCAAGAGCGGTGGTTGGGCCAAATATCTCTTCAATTTCGTGAATGTTGTCTAGCATTCTTCTGTCCATTCGAAAGTGAATCTAGTTCCCTTTGTTTGTCTCTCCCGTGCTCAGTTTTTTAATGCTTTGAAGAAGGGTAGGCAGTGGTCACCGAAAATCGAGATAAACCTTCCTAGCGCCGCTACTCTCCCCGTCAACTCTTGTAAGTCCTTGACTCTGCTCGGTGGATGCATCTCCAGTATGGCCTTGATTTTAGCTGGATTAGCCTCTATTCCTCTTCTTGAGACCATGAACCCGAGGAACTTCCTTGAGGTGACCCCAAAGGCGCATTTTGCCAGATTCAATTTCATTTGGCTTTCCCTTAAGACCTGGAATGCCTCATCCAGGTTGGAGATGTGGTATTCTGCCTTCAAGCATTTCACCAACATATCATCTACATATACTTCCATATTGCGCCTTATTTGACCCTTGAAGATGTGGTTCACCAGACGTTGATATGTGGCCGGCGTTTTTCAACCCGAAGGGCATACGGGTATAACAATACGTATCACTTCCGGCAATGAAGGAAGTTTTTAGAATATCAGGCTTGTACATTCTAATCTGATTATATCCTGAATAGCCGTCCATGAAACTCAACATTTCATGGTCGGCAGTTGCATCTATCAATAAATCAATACGAGGCAAAGGGTAATAGTCTTTAGGGCATGCTTTATTTAGATCAGTGAAATAAATACACATCTGTTGCCGTTAGACTTTGGCACCATTACAACATTGGAAAGCCATTTTAGATAGATGGCCTCTTTTATGAATACTGCTTCTAGCAGCTTGGTTACCTCTTCAATCACTTTCTCTTGTCGCTTTGGAGCGAAAGTCCTCTCTTTCTGAAAAATCAGCTTGGAGAGCCTATGCTTGACTAACTCCTGATCTACTCCAGGCATGTCGAATGCCGACCATGCAAATATATTAGCGTTGGCCCTCATGAAGGTGCTCCTCTGTTCACCACTCAGACTCGCTCCAATCTGTACGGTACGTTTTGCATCCCCCTCAACAATCTCTAGGGGGACCAAATCCTCCACTGACTCTATTCTTTCATGCTCAACGGTATCCCGATTGTCGTCAGGTTGATTAAGAGCATCTGTGGCTCCTTGCCCATGGCTCTTTGATACCCCTCATAGCATCTTTTGGCGGTTATCTGACTTCCTTTGCATTCCCCAACTCCCTGATCGATTGGGAACTTCACTACCAGGTGAGGGGTGGAGACCACCGCCTGTAGAGCGTTAAGCCCTGGTTGTCCCAGTATTCTATTGTGGGTGGAGTTTATCTTCACCACCAAAAATTTCATCCTTGCTGTAGCGAGCTTGGGCTCCGTCCCTACCATCACCAATAGTTCAATTGACCCCTCTACATGTACTGGGGCTCCATTGAATCCGTACAAAGGGGATTCAACCCGTTTCAGCATCTCGGGTTTCAAAAGCATTTTCTCAGATGCATCGTAATACAAGATATCAACTGACCTCCCGTTATCTATTAGGATCCTTCCTACAGTGCAATTGGCGATAGTCATCTTGATTACTAGAGCATCATCATGTGGAGACTGAATGTCAGATAAATCTTCGTCCGAGAACGTAATCTGAAGCTCGGTCCTCCTCCTCTTGTCTGGTACTTCTATTTAGAACACACTCCGAATGTGGTTTTTTCTTGAGTTGGAGGACTCGCTCCTAGCCCTGGGCCTCCATTTATCGTGGCTATTTCTCTCATGGGGGCATTCTCAGCATGTTGTTTCCCCTTGGTATGGTCTGCTCTATCCAACCAAGCAGGTGATCTGGGCTTCAACTTGAGTTCCCAGGTGCGGTGGTCTTGTCTCCTATCATTGCCATCTTTCTTGACAAACCGGCCTAGATAGCCTCTTTGGATGAGCGCTTCTATTTCATCCTGCAATTGCCTGCAATCCTCGATGTCGTGGCCATGATCTTGGTGGAATTGGCAGTATTTATTCTTGTTGCACTCGTGTACTGGTTTCACCATCTTGGCTGGCCAGCGCAAGGTCACCTGGTCTTTTATCTTGTTTAAGATGTATGCTCGGTTGTGCGTGAGGGCCGCGTAAATAGGTTCTGGGTCCATGTCACTCTTGCGAACCATGCCTTCTTGTCCTCTCTCTTCATCCTTCCCTCTTTCTCATCTCTGCCACGCTTTGAATCACTCTTCCCGACCTGGATGTCTTTCTTTTCTTGACCCTTCTTCTCAAGTTTGTCTTCTGTTTCTTGCTCGGCCACTAGAACTTCAACCAGATTGATATATTTCTCACAGTGTGAGAAAAGTGTATACATATCTCCTGGTTCATCCATGATTAGGGACTTCTTCAACTCGACATCATGGATACCATTGCGCAATGCCTGAAACTTCACCATCTGATCTAGGTTTCGCACCTCCAAGGCCTCCTTATTGAATCTTGTAAGAAAGTTCCTGATTGACTCATCGAGATATTGCTTTATGGCCAGAAGATTGGCGGCAGTCTTCTTGTGGACCCTGCTACTCACAAAGTGGGCCAGAAAGGTCCACCCCAGATCCACAAAATTGGAGAGAGAGCGTGGCTGAAGGTGCGAGAACCATTGTCTCGCCGCCCCCTTCAGGGTGGAGGGGAACGCCTTACACATTATGGCGTCCAAGGCGCCTTAAAAGAACATCAAGGACTTAAAGTTTTTTAGTGATCTTCTGGATCCGTCGTGCCCCCGTATTACTCTACGATCGACATCTTGAATCCTTTTGGCAGGGGTTCCAATTGGATCTCATCTTTGAATGCCAGGTCAGTAGTGAAGTGGAAGTCATGATTAGGGGCGAAGTTCTTTCCCTTCATGACCTCCTAGAATTGATCTTGCAGTTCCAAGACCTTGTCGTTCAAAGCTTGTTCAACCTTGGTCATCTGGGAACCCTGGTTCTTGCCATTCCCTGGCACTTCTTTCCCCTTCCTCCTGGCATTGTTTGTATTGTTGTGGTTCTCGCTATACTCTAGGGAAGGAGTTCTTTCTCTCTCCCACGATGGTCATGGGGGGTATCTAGATCCCCTTTAAGAAATCACGTTGCAACTCCACCATCTGGTCCATCTTGTCCTGCCAGTGAGCCTGCTGCGCATTGAACTACTCCACTGTCATGTACCGCAATGGGTCTCCCGGGAGTCTTGAATGAGATTCTTCCTGCTGTGATTCATTCACTTCGAGGATTGGATCCTCCGCCACCTAGCTAGAGCTTGGAGGTTCTCCTAAAGTTCCTCCCCTAGCGATGGTGGGAGCAACGGTAGCCGCAGCAGCGGTGGTAGCGGCCCTCATGACTTTTGATTGATTTTTGGTATTAGTCATAGTGGGTTCTTTGTAGGTCTCTGTTCTTCGCTTCCCACAGACGGTGCCAAAATGTTGCACAAAGAGTGTTGCCGAAGAAAGAGCCTCAGGCAGTATAACTTTCAAGCTAACCCTGGGCTAGGAATGAATTAGGGAAAAACGTAGATAGCTCTGATACCTTTCTTGATTTCTTTATTGATAGATGAATGAATGAATTCTTCTATACATGAGCAACTAGGCTCTTATTTATACAAGTTCATGACCAATCCCTTTCCTATTCCATCCCTCCGATCTGCCAGAGGACCTTTCCTTTCTGGTAAGGTGGTCCCTACATGTTCGGATTAGGAAACCCTTGCAAGAACCAAGATTCTCCCCTTAAATCTTGTGATCCTTCCGAAAGTGGCACATGAATTACGGTTATTTTCGTATACCCACTTGTAAGTTTAAACTGTCTTTGCTGACATGTCCAGGCCGGTATAACTGTTTTGGGCACAACTTTCTGGGCTTCGGGTTGAGAACCGGTTTGCTTGTAGCCCAAGTGGGGGCCACGTGTAAAGTAGGGATTGGATGCACAAAAAGTGGTGTATCAGGATTGAATAGACTTTGAGTTGGTTTACCTCTTATGGTTGTGGGTTGCATACGTTCTCTTCTTCCTCCCTATCTTTGAATCTGAATTTTTTCTTTAGGTATTCTATTCTTCTTGTTTTCCTGTTCGTCCCTCTTCTTTTTGATCTTTTATTTTCTTACTGCTAACAAGCCAACTGAGTAGTGAGAGATTTGTTCAATCTCTCTCATTTCATGTCCTTACTCTTTGAAACTTTGGATCTAGAGTTGAATCCTTGCTGAAATCTGGAGTTTCAGATTGAAACTCAAAGCCTATTCTTCCACCTATCTCCTGGACAGATTGCAGAATTTTCTTGAAGCTCTCTTGGTTAATTGTTGCCTATACCGCTTTACAAGTCTTCGATTCTTCTTCGGCTAGGGGATCCCCAAGCACCACATTTTGCTCTTAAAAAATCCTCTCTAGATCCACTGGTCTTTTTGGGGGAGCAGAAATATCGTTCAATTTGTGGTTAAGACGCCTAGGACCAAAAGGAGAGAACCTTGTCAATTGTCGAAACCCTATCGACTGAGTCGACGGATGAGTCTCAGAGTAGGAGTATCTAAAATCAAAGGGAAGGTCCGATTGAAACGGAAACTTATGATCTGTAATAGAATCTAGTGTTCTCTATGGGTGTGCAATCTGTAGGAGTAGAGTTTGAGGGGGTTGAGGAAGAGTATAGGAGAAATCTGGGTTTGGGTTAGAAATAGGGTTAGGGTAGAACAGTGGGAAGGAAGATGGAAGAAGGGAGAATCTCTCCACCCACTTCTTGTTATGAAAGGGTAAAAGTGTATTTTCATATCCAGTCTCAATGCCACATCATCACGTAACATTGGATGCCTAACAGACAGCTAGTTTAGCATTGTTTTGAAACTACACGGGGTGTACTCGTTCATTTTTTGAAACCTTGGGTCAATTTGTATTTAGGACTACGTATAGGGGGCATGCCAAACTTGAGCAAAATATCAACCTTCCCCCTGACGTTAAGCATAGTTAACACTCAAAGCTAAAATGTCCATTTTACCCCCTTGTAATTTCAATAAAAGACTCTTAATCACTCATTAGTTAACATGTAGAAAGCACTTCACTGGCAACATGTGGGTCTCACGATCATTATTTAACTTTGGGTAAGCATCTTTTTATCTTTTCTTTTTTTAATCACTTGTTTATTTTTCTTCTTTTTATTCAACATGTGGGTCCCACGATCATTATCATCATCTTCTTTCCTTCATTATTCTCTTCCTTCGTCTAATCAGAAGGCGACGGTCTTCACCACCCACAGCGCACTGCCTACCCACAGGCCACAGCCCTGCTCTTCACCTTTCCCTACTCCCCTCCCCTGTTCTCCTTGAAGTGGAATGAATCCAATTGTATTCCCTACTCCCTCCCCATGTCACACCCTGCGCTCCAATCACCACTACAAACCTCTCTGCATCACCACTGTTCGCACACTCCTACGCATCGCCTCTGTTCATCACTGCCCTACCCCAGCCATAGCACCTAACGCCGCTCAACCCCTCCCTGAAATCCCACCCCACCCCCTATGACGGGGACTCATACTTACGGGGGTTATTCTGATGTGATGGTTGGTATACCGTCTCGATGCCAGAAAATCTGCCCCTTGATGCTGCCGCTTCCCTATTGTGTATGCTGGAAAATCCAGGCCGGATTCAGGTGGTTCTTTTTAGTTTCTTATGACCTCAAAAGTTTGAAATACTGGGCTTCTCTTCAAATTTAAGAAAATTTTAAGAAACTAAGATCACCTAAGAACCTATTCGGAGGTTGGGACGATAGAACTCTGCTCCTTCCGTGGAATGTCCCTTGGCTCAGTTATTCCCGACACCAGACTATCCAAAAACAAAGTTATCTGGACGGAAGATCTGGCCGTACACTATCCATGGTTCCAGGCTCCAGATCCATGAGCACTATACGAGGAACAAACCTTCCGCAAGAAGCTTCATTGTAGTAGACATTGACGCGTTCCAGTTGCAGATCTGAGGTACCAGTGAACCTTTCGGCCGGATCTATGATATATTCTCATCACAAACAACCTCCCAGAACTTCGATCCGATCTGGTTACTGCATTGCCCACCTTGAACGTGAAGGATTTCTCTCATTTTTCGCTGTGAAGAGTGAAGAACCTTGAAACAAAAGGATTGATTCAGAGAAGAAACAGAGTTTGCTTGTATTGGATTATCTTCCCCATTTTTGTGTAAATTTGGGTTTTACCTTTAAGGGTGTTATAGGCAGTTCACCCTTTTGTAAGGATAATTTTATCATTAAAAAATTAACTGCACCGACCTGACGGAGTGGATTAAATTGAAATAAAAACATAAAATCAGGGTAGTCTGTGATATTTTGCCAAAGTTTGGCATGTCCATGATATATTGGATACTTCTAAGGGCTGTCCGTGAAATTTTTCCTAATAATAATAATAATAATATCATGTGGTGCATTTTTTTATGTTATTGGTGCCACAACTCACAACTGTTTGTGACATTTTTCTTTAAGTCACATGACAGATCTGACTCTGTCTATTTGCATGGTTTTTCTTATTCAAAATTGGGAGAATGCATAGCAATGGATAGAGTACACACATGCATGGATATACATGGGATGCATGCCAATACACATTGTGGTATTTGATTGAACTAGACTCTAAAGCTTGACACATGGGCTAATAATTTAAACTATGTTATCTATCCAACTATCGGAATGGACACATCATCGGTCCACATGGCAGATTAAGTGTCTCGTGGTGTTTCGAGAAGTAATAGACCCTTTTGACAATAATATTTTACCTTTTTTAAATTATATAAAATCCAATCCAAAAGAACCCAACAAAATAATTTCCATTTGTTACATGATTTAGCATTTTTCATATAGATGATATATTAGCATCCAATTATCAGTGGGGCCCTCCCACCATGGAGTGCTTTTAATGGTTTAGACATGCCATTACATGGAAAAATGTAATGGAAAAATATGCCCAAACAGAGTGAATCATCGAAAAGTTTTAAACTACAATGAGAGTGTACAGATTAATTTTACTTTTACTAAAAAATAAAAAAGATAAATTTAAAACTACAAAGAGAGTGTATAAATTAATAATTTTTATTTTGTTTCCAATTTAAAATAAATTTGGTTTCTATTTCTAAATTGGTAGATTTTGGTTCATTTCATTTTAACATAGATTTGATAATTGAATATTATAATAGCAAGTTTGTTGCTTTTGGTTTTCACCAAAATGGATTGTATTTTCTCAAATTAGTTGCATGGGAATCTAATAGTTCCAGTATGGTTACTGACGTTTCAAAGAGAAAATGATCTTAAATAATTCTTAAATATTTATGACATCATAAATTAGGTCATATTGAAGTAGATACGATAAGGATGGATCTTTAGATAGTCTAACGGTTCAACCCTATCCAATCTATGAATCTTTTGTAAAAGAAAAATGACTAATAAGTTCTTTCTTAAGTAGAGCCGATGGTGCATTAGATTTGATTCACTCTGATGTGTGAGTCCATGAGTATTCAAGCTCGTTATGGATGTGAATATTTTGTTACGTTTACCAATGATTAGTATCAATATGAATATATTTACCTAATGTGTCAAAAATAGGAAGCCTTCAAAAAGTTCAAAGAATTATGATCCAAGATCGAGAACTAATTAGGGAAACAAATCAAGTGTCTTAGATTTGATCAAGAGAATTTATATGATGAATTTGTGGATCACTTACTTCAAAACAGTATTGTTCTCAATTGAGTGCACCTGGACCGCCACAACAAGATGGTGTTTCAAGGAGAAGTACGAGAACCTTATTGCATATGGTTCATTTCATGCTCATAATTCAGAGTTACTTGTATCTTTTTGGGGTTTTGCATTAGGGACAATTATCTATATTTTGAATAGGGTTCTGAGTAACTATGTACCAAAAACTTCCTATGAGTTATAGACTGGATGCAAGCCTAGTCTACAATATCTTAGGGTTTTGGGGCTGCATTGCATATGTGGAAAGGCAGTTGATAGACAAACTAGAATCTAGAATTCGTAGATGTCACTTTCTAGGATACCCCAATACCACTAAGGGGTATTATTTATAACCCAAAAGATCAGAAAGTGATTATTAGCATACACATGAAATTACAGGAGCCCCAAAGTTGACTTGTTATGATACTTCATCACTTTCGGATGAACCCACCAATGAGATTGTTGGCCAAACAATGGTCCAGGGACAAAACCATGGTTCCCTAGGGAAACCAATTAACTGAAAATTAGGGTATTGCACGGCCTGGGTTATCCCATGGTGTCCCATGGGTGCCCTATTAAATTTTAGGGTTTTCCATGGTTGCCCATGGGAACCCTAGTGCATCCCTATTAGGGTTTCTCCTTCTCTATTGTGTCTCATAAAATTAATTATCACAATAGGGACGGAGAAATTCATCTCTAGTCCATCTCATGGTAAGAGGGATCCATCCCATACTCGAATGCGTAGCGAAAATTAATCGATTCGAGTTTCTTTCGCATCCCATAAATATTAATAATTAATAACTAAAGGAATTAAACAAGAATTGCTAACCTGGTGAGCCTCAAGTGTTGCTCCTCCAATAGACAATGGTTCTTCCTCCAGTGAGAGCTCCAAGTAAACAGATCTGAACCTCCAATGGTGCTATCAAGGTTCTTCAAGCCAATCCCAGATGCTCTCAAATTCCTCAGCACAGATCTAGGGTTTCACAAACCCTAACTCTGAAAAACAGAAGAGAGAAACTAGAAGAAGAAGAAGAGATCTCAAGGAGGGAGAGAGAGACCAAAACGCAAAAGAGGGGGCCAGGCAAAAACGTGGAGCACTGCCCCCTCTGCGTTTTTGGTCCCCTTTATATAATGCCAGGGTTTAATTAAAAACCCTGAATGGATAAGATTTAATCGCTTTGAGAGTCTGACTCTCTCTCTCTTTGTTTGGTAGTTCTGTTTAAACTCAAAGTGCTACACAGGTGAAGAAGCAGAATCTAATAGGGAAAGTATTAATTAATTACTTTATTTAATATTTATGGATAATTACAATTAGCACCATATCCATTAATTAAATAAAGAACCAATTAAACTAGCAAATTCTAAATAACTCCCTATATGATAACTATTATCATATACAACCCCCCCATTAATCAACACCATCATTATGGAATCTAGGGCACGTATACATGTACGGCGAAACCCCAATCCATAGTACAAGTCCATATACGAGCGTTCTGTGCATCTGATCGGGTCCCGCAAAACTCGATAAAATACTTTGTTCAAATAATTATAAATAATGTATCATTTTATGTAAAATAGATTTTGCAAAACCATTTCCAAAACGGCACTGGATCCAGATTCCGATTCGACCATACACAGACAATCTCTATCTTGGTGTTCCCCAATCGAGCAGTGGTAACCATGTTGAGTAACTCCTTCACTCACAAAGCGTTCACGCATTCCCAGAACTCTGGCTTTGACTCGCTTGAGTCTCAGTCATAGATGAACCAAAGAATGCGGTCACACTTTGCAATGACAGGGTTCCCTCAGGCAAAAGGTTGTCGGTGACACATGTCTATCCCTTCCTACATCTGGTGGCAATACATGAGGGAATCGACAAAATAGATTCTTCGCCAATACACGCATCAACATGTGAGTACTCACATTCGTACCCTGACATCACATGTCTAGGCATACCCAATGCGACGATCATATGATAAGGGTGCCCAGCCCAAACCCTAGTTGTGACTACCATTTTAAGTATAAGTTACGGACACAATGCTCAAAAAGTTTATATCGCATGTGATAATATTACACTAAAATGTATAAAAGTTCAATACAAAGATAAACTGGGTTGAACCGGACTGAACCGGGTTTGATGGACACACATATCCAACAGAGATTGCCACAGACTGTAGAACAATCTAGAAAGAGGACAGTAAAATCTCTTTCTCGATATAACCTACTCACAGAGGAGGATGGAAAAGTAGAAGAGTTTTACTTGATATCTAAATCTTCGGATTTGGATCCCAAAGACTATAGTGAGACATTAGGTGATGTAGACGCACACCATTGGATTGATGCTTTGCGCTTTGAGATTAATTCTATATATTCCAATAGTGTCTGGACTCTTTATAGATCTACCAGAAGGCATAAAACTCATTGGATGTAAATGGATCTATAAGAGAAAGAATGGCGTAGATGAAAAAGTAAAACGTTTCAAAGCAAGACTGATAGCAAAGGGTACACCCAACCAAAAAAAGTTGGATTACAATAGAACTTTTTCACTAGTTATGATGGTAAAGTCCATTTGAATCTTGTTGTTTATAGCAACACACTGTTTATGAGATGTGACAAATGGATATGCAGACTGCCTTCCTAATTAAGTTTCTCAATGAAGATATACACATGGAATATGCAGAAGGTCCACTTCTTTGGGAGAAGAGAATAAAGTGTGCAAGCTATTGAGATACATTTATGGACTTAAGCAAGCATCAAGGAGTTGGAACATCCGATTTATCAAATGG
The DNA here is from genome assembly GCF_018873765.1 of Telopea speciosissima. NCBI lineage: Eukaryota > Viridiplantae > Streptophyta > Magnoliopsida > Proteales > Proteaceae > Telopea > Telopea speciosissima. The sequence continues at coordinate 33,445,073 of NC_057917.1, read as the reverse complement.
TCAAAACATTTGGATTTAATCAAAACATGGATGAGTTGTGTGTATATTAGAAAATCAGTGAAAGTGCAGTTTGTTTCCTAGTCCGATATGTGGATGACATATTGTTGAATGGTAATAACGTGGGCATGCTCTCTTCTGTTAAATAAAGGACTTAGGAGGTGTACGTTATATCTTGGTCATCAAGCTTGTGAGAGATCGCAAGCGTAGGGTGTTGGGCAATCAATCCAATTATATTGACAAAATTTTGGAAATGTGTAGAATGCACGATTCTAAGAAAGGAATGTTTCTTTCCGACACGACATCAATCTTTCTAAGTCATAATGTCCTCAAACCCCTGAGTATGTTAAGACTATGAAGGAGGTTCTCTATGATTCAGCAATGGGAAGTCTGATGTATGCGAAGTTGAGTACAAGATCAAATATTTGTCATGATGTGGGTATACTGAGTTGTTAGCAGTCAAACCTTAGACCAAAACATTGAAAATTGTCAAGTGTATCATGAATTACTTGAGAAATATCAAGGATTATTTCTTGGCAGAAGGTGCAGATAGTTTATTAATCATGGGATAAACAAATTCTTATTTTTATACTAATAAGGATAACAAAAAGTCCACTTTTGGTAGGTTATTCAGGATGTGAGGAGAGGTAGTCATATGGAAGAGTGCCAAGCAGGAGTCAATGATAGACTCCACAACTGAAGCAGAGTACTTGGCAACTTGTGAAGTAGTCAAAGAGGGTGAGGGCTTGAAGAAATTCTTAACTGATCTTCATGTGAAACGTAAGCTAGTGCAGAGCCCTATGTTATATTGCAATAACAAGGGAGTCATATCTCAAACACATGAACAAGTGCACATCAGAAAAACAATCATGTGAAGTGAAAATATCATCTCATCAGGGAGATCATACGGCATGGCGATATCAGTATTCCCAAGGTTGACACTACAAACAATCAATCAGATCCCTTGATGAAGGAATTTACACTAGTTATATTTGATAGCTATGTTGAGAACATAGGTGTAATATTGATAGGACATTGACTTTGATGTATATATGTGTGTTTGTGTCCATCAAATCTATTTCAATAAAGATTCAATTTAAAATTTGCATTAATATTTTATGTGTGATGAGTGCCCTAAGTATGACCTTAAAATGTTTACAACTAGGGACATAAGTAGGCATTTTGTTCTTACGGTTGTCACATTGTATATTCTCGTAATGTGATTGTAGATTATAAGTTTGAGTATTCATATGGTATGTGTATTGGACGTGATCATTCAAGATTCTTGTATGGAATTACACCAAGGTATGAACCAGGTAAGAGGGATCGAACAATTCACTTCTAGTCTAAAAATCATTTGTTGCGAAGAAATCTGACTTCAGCATCAGAGAGTCCCCAACGGTCAAATCCGGCTCTCTCTTACTTGTTCGTTCTTGTGTGCAGTTCATCCCCAAAAGAGCGACTGGACGGTTTCTTGCCGCAACATCTTGTATTCTTTCGGATTCTTATTTCTTGTTCCAGTTTTCTCTAATCTTCATTTCATCGTCAAGTCAGCAACCTTGTAATTGCAATTTTTGGGATTCTTATTTGTCGTTTTGGTTTTCTAATTTTCATTTCACCAACAAGTCAGCAACCCTGTATTTTTTTTCCTGGCGGAAGAAAATAGGAACAAAAACTAAGAAAATCAAATTGAAAACCTTCACATGGGAATAGAAAAACTCAGACATTCTTCCTATTGTATTCGGAGTTTATGGAAAATGCGATCCTAGAGATCCATGGTCTCTCTTCCGCACAAAGACTTTGAATCTCCTTTGCTTTTCTTGATGCAAAGAAGATGTCTAAATCCAATTCAAATTAATTAAACCATACAGAAGGTGGTCGGTTGGGAGGAAGAATAACGGTTGGGCGAGGTTGCAGAGGGTGGGTTGGTGGGTTGCAAAGAGTGAATTTTTTTCGTCTATGGTTCCCAGACCGGTGCGGTTCCCTAGTGCCTCTCACAAGAGAAGGGTGGACCCCACCTGGGCAGAGTGTTCGGTCAGGTGCCAGGTGCCAGGTGCCCCGGGTGGGTCCCACCCCCTCTTGTGAGAGGCACTAGGGAACCACACCGGTCAGGGAACCGTAGACGAAAATGATTCGCAAAGAGGTGTTCTAAGAAGAAGTGGAAACTGATTACCTGTTAAATCATTATTTAATCATCAAATTTATATTTAATTATTAAATCAATATCAACATTAGATCCAATGGTAGATATTAAATTATCCTAGTCCAACGATTTTAAAAGCAATTGTGTGGAAACTACACCAGCCACGCAACCAAGAAGTGTTCTTTCTCCCTATATATACTTATGTTTTAAAAGGCCTTTACTAAAGTTTTATTACTAATCACCGGTTTAAACTCAATTATTGGTCTTTTGACGAATTAGGGTTTTTAGCGGTTTCTGTTTCCATACCTGTATGTCCGTTATATGATGTACAGTAATGGATAAGTTGTAAGATCACCATTTTAGATCATACCACTTGGCTTGATCACAACTATTGGGTTTAAAGAGGCTCTGGTATAAATTTGATAGAAATCTTAATCACTCTTGTGGATTGCAAATTCAAAATTCAACAAGATTAAAAAGAGAGGAAGAAAAAGTCTCTTCTCATTTAGAGATTTGCCATTGAAGGAACTTCTATCGGATGGTGACGGATACAATTGTTGCATTTCATTGAAGGATTTGCCTTTGTGAATTTCAAGGTAATCTATACTCTCTGTTGTTCCTATTAATGACAAATACTCTACTGAATGCAAGAAAACATTCCTAACGGCCAAATTTTGCTTTGGTGTACATTCCCAACAAAAGACTGGTAAAAAAGTGCCAAGCTATGTGCCGGTTACATTCCATAACTAGTTTCTAGAAATTATGAACAAATATGATTTGTAATTTTGTATTACTTTCAACTTTTTCCTCATCTTGTATTTCAAGTAATTTTCCATGAAACTGATTTGACCCACTAGTCAACCATTCAACAGTACCAACACCCTATTGGCCTAGCTGCAGGATATTTGAGTATCAACCTAATTGGGGTAGTTTTGTCAATTGAACAGTTTTAGTTAATGGCCCGGGTCAGAACAATCTCGATTAACCAACCGATTCCAAACCTTAAACCATTACCAATTAATAATGAGATTGCCTGGTTCTAGTTCGAAATTGGTCCTAGTTCTTAATCAGTACAATGACTACACATCAGTCAATTAAGCCCAACTTCCCCTCATCGAAATCTCTACTCTTTGTTTCTCTCATTTCAACTATAATATAGATAGTTTTTTTTCTTCCTTTTGTGTTTAGGTTGATATAGAGATTCTCATATTTTTTTCATCCTATTAATCTTCCTAGCTTTGTTTCTAGCGTAATTATGGAAAAATATCACCTCAATTTGCCTGCCCGTCAATTTCCTCAATTCCTTCTAATAAAGGGAGGTGGACCCCACCCCGGGCAGTGTGTTCGGATAGAGGGTAGGGTGGTCATTTCTACCACCCACTTAGATGGAATTGAGGAAATTGAGGGGTAGACAAATTGAGGGGATAAAGATCCCTTAATTAAACCTCTTTTATCTTCTGTTTCCTTAGTCCTTTGCCACATCTTAAAATAATATGACTTAATGGCTGCTTGGATCTCATCGTTCCATCACCAAGTGTCCCTAGGAGCCTGACGGGTACCCCTCGCTTCCCCTAACACATTTTTGGCAACCTTCTTAATACAAGTCATTATCTCGTTCCACACCACATAAAATATATCTCTTAAAAATTGTTTCTAAATCCCAAGGATCTCGAATCCCCCTTTCAACAAGGGGTTTGAGTTGGGCCAGATTGGGTTGAGTAATAAAAAATTGGAAAACAGATCGTAAGCAAAAAGAATTAAAAAAAAATAATAGGTTAAGAAATCTAAAAAATGAAATATTAAAAAAATAATAGGCTAATATTTCAAAAATATAAAAAAAAAAAAAAAAAACAAAGAGAAGAATACAATTTTTAAGAATGGGAATATATTAGGATCCGTGATTGATGTAATTATCCCAACTGATGCTAGCTGTAGTGATTTTCCCAATCTTGTGTACATCTTGTATACCTGTAAAGTGTAGCTGTAATATTACGTTACATATATTCATTTTCCTTTTAGCTTAGAACCAAGATATTTGGCTTTGTTGCGTCAAGAAATCGTCGAGCGGTCCTGCGAGTGCCGTCACCTGTAAGTGGACCAAGGGATCAACAGAGAGAACCGGTGTGGTTCCGACCTAGGGCTCGCCGATGCCAAAGTTAGATCTCCTGAGCAAATAGATGAATGTAGAATTCAATATGAGTTTAGATCTCCCTTCTGAGGGTGGTGTACCTTTTCTTTTATAGTGGAGTATGATGATATAGAGAGTCCCAGTTTGATGGCGAGTGTGCCGTTGAGTGGATAGAGGCCCTGGGTAGCAGGGCTCTATCCTGATTGGCCATCTCCTTGCGGGAGGGAGTGTCCTAGTGGTATCAAGATCCTTGGCGGATAGATACTCGCGTGTGGTGATAACGTCATGGGTGATTGAATCTGTCTGGGTGACGTGACTTCTAAGAGGTGGCCAGAGTCCTGGTGGTGGCATAAGTCTGTAGTGACACGATTGGGTCATAGATGAGCGGCCTCGGTGTCCATGTACATCACGTCTGCATCCACAATGCCGCGCTTGGGTGAGGCAGCGCCTGGGTGCAGGTTGCGCCTGGGTGGGACCCCCGGTTGGTTCTCCTTGGTTCTGGAGCGGGTCGCTTTGTGACACGTGGTAACCACTGACTGGTTCGGTGAATCTTGGATGTATCATTTGCCCCCCACTCTCTTGAGATAGGATGTCCAAGAGAGTAGATGCCTTTATATAGTGAGGGGTCCGTTGCCAATGAACTTTCTTTGTGGGGCTTGCCTGTAAATCTGTTAGTGAGGTAGGAGAGGTTGGAGGTTCAAACCTTTCCTCCAACACTTTTCCTTTTTTTTTGCTTTGTTTTTTGTAGATATATGTCCCTCTTCTTCACTTTCTCTTTTTTCACTTCTTATTTCTCTTTCTTACTTTTTGTCTCCCACTTTCTCCTTTGCATTTGCACTTTTGTCTTTTGCCATCTTTTTGGTGCCCACCATGTGCTTGTCCTTGGATCACCTAGACTAGTGTCAACTTTTTGGTTTTCCTTCCTTTGGTTTTGGGTCCCTGTGCAAGCCTTGTGCTCACTTAGTGCCTTTCTTTCTTGGAGGGCTTGAGTGGTGCTTGGCTTGAGTGCCTTGCATTTGGTGGTCTCTGTCACTTGATCGTGCCCATGGTGTGGTCGTGTCGTCGTGTGTCTGCTCCCCCGCGCGATCATCTTCCCCCTAAGGTAAGTTCAACCACTTCTCTTTTTTTTTTTTTGACGTAGGGCCGCACCTATGGGTGTGAGGCCGCGCCTGTAGGTGTGAGGCCGTGCCTAGGGTGGCCACTCCTAGGGTGGCCGCGCCTGCGGGAGTGAGGCCGTGCCTGCGGGAGTGAGGCCGAGCCTGCGGGTGTGGCAGTACCTATGGATGTGAGGCCATGCCTATGGGTGTGAGGCCGCGCCTGGGGTGGCCGCGCTTGCAGGCGTGAGGCCACACCTGAGGTGGCCGAGCCTGTGAGCATGAGGTTGCGCCTGGGTGTGGCCGCGCCTATGGGTGTGAGGCCACGCCTACGGGTGTGAGGCCGCTCCTAGGGTGGTCGCTCCTGGGGTGGCCGCGCTTGCGGGCGTGAGGCCGCGCCCATGGGTGTGGCCGCGCCTATGGGTATGAGGCAGTGCTTGCAGGTGTGAGGCTGAGCCTAGGCTGGCCACTCCCGTGGGTGCGATGGACCCTCATGCTTCTCCACTCTCCTTCTTCTTATCTGTGATGGATCTGCTATTTATACTTTGCAGGTGGTTTTCATTTCATTTTTCTTGCTAGCTTATTATCTAGGAGATCGCTTTCTCGAGTAAGTAGTCTATTCTTCTCTTGTTGTTCATGTCGTTTCCTAATGACCATGGCCCTGCTTCGGTCGGGGTTAGATCTTCAGAGGAGCGTTCCCCAGGATCGCCTTCTTCTGTGTGTACTCCATCCTCTGTACCTTCCCCCAGTGCTATTGATGGGGGTGTGGGACCTTCTAGTGTCTCTGGTCCTGGTAGGGATTGTAGGCCTTCTGGGGTGGCGTCCTTAGTCACCGGTCCTGCTGATATGTTGGGCTAGTATCTTGTCCCCTTCCGACTTGGTCTCCCTTCGTGAGGAGTTCCACATTCCCGCTGAGGTCGTGTTACGTATTCTCGGACCTAGCGAGTATGCCTTCTTTCACCGTGCAGATGAGATCTATTTCTACCTTGACTTTTTCCTCCAAGGCCTTCACCTTCCTATCCCTCGCTTTGTCGAGTTGGTGCTAGAGCATTGGCACCTCACCCCTGGGCAGGTGTTGCCCAATTCTTGGAGGGTGATCCTGGGTTTTTATGTATTTTTTGCCCACATGGGGTGTGCCGCCACTGTTTCCCTATTCTCCCACTTTTATCTGCTGAAGAAGGGGAATCATGGATGTTATCACTTTGCTCGCCGCGTGCTCAAGGGGTCCTATGCCTCTTTGGAGCTTCTCACAGGGTTCACTAGCAACGTGAAGTATTGGAGGGATCAATTCTTTTTTGCAATGGTCCCCCGATGCCCACTAAGAACTATTAGGAAAGTCATTAACCTCAAGAGGGTCAACCGGGGGCTTGAGTTGAGTGATTTTGAGGGTGACTCCCTCAAGCAGTGCCTGGGTCGCGATCTATTCCACGTCCAGGAGTTGGACTCGGAGGCCTTCCTATCCCTTTGGAAGCTGAGTCCTGGTAAGAGCACTGTCTTTTGTACTTGATTGGCATGCTTGTATTTTAATATATATGTCATCTGACTGGTTGGGCGGTCTTGGCTTAATGTTGTCATGCAATGGATACGCGTCCGGATTTCAGTTTGCTCTGTGGCAATCGGCGGAAGAAGGCCGCTTCTCAGGGTGGTTCATCTGCTGCAATAACAGATGTTGTTGGTCCTTCCGCACCTGTGGCTGTTGGGGCAAAGCGGAAGGGTGGTCCAGGACATGCCCATGTGATGAGCTCTGGTGTGCATGTCCTCCTTCCCTATACTTCTCCTGATGATGATGATGTTTCGGGCTCTGTGCCTCCGCCTCCTATTGTTGCCCCCTCCGGGTCTTCGGCATTGCCCCTCTCCAAGGGGAAAGGGGTGAGTTCCTCCAGTGGTACTGCCACTGATCTTCCCGCGATGGATGAGTCCCTGGTGATCACCTTGGGCATGCCAGAGGGTTTGACCTTGGCTGGGTCCGGCGTGTCACGGGAATGGGTGGACAAGGGGAGGCTTCCTACCGCGAGGGTAGCCTTGCAGAGGCTTAGCGATGCGTGTCTGGCCCAGACTCTACCATGATATGGCTTCGGTGAATTATTCCTTTTGGTTTCATCATGTTCACCGCTCCTCTTATATTTAGAGTGTTTACCGCTTGTCATGCTGATTGTAGGTCCATCACCGTGTTGTTGAGGCGGTGCTTCGACTGGAGGGTCACGCTTCTCGCGACGTGCAGATACAGCTTACTCTGCGTGATGTGGAGAGGGAGCTCCAAGGACATATCAATGCCCGTGAGAGGGCCAAGGCCTGCGCACAAAGGGCATCAAAGGAGCTCGAGGTGGCATCCGGGAAGCTCTTGGAGGAGTCTGAGGAGCTTTGAGTGACTTTTGTCGGTGCAGCCGAGAGTTCGGCTAGGGTTCTTGCCTTGGAGGAGGAGCTTCATGCGTTGAGGGGGAGTCATGTGGCAGAGCTGGCATCTGTAGGCAAGCAAGCTGTGGCTGAGTTCCAGGCGTCCCCGGCGTTCTTGGCGTTGTATCAGACGCAACTTCAATCGGCGTATGAGGGAGGGATTTGGGACTTAGCCGCTTGTGTCCTGGAGGTGACCCCCGGTTATGACTTCTCCGTCCTGGGGTTCTCTGAGTTTGCTGCGGTGCTTCCTAGTGTTATGATGGTGGCGAGCGTTCCAGTGCCAGAGGTGGAGACTGCCCTGCCTGAGGGGGATACTGTTGCATGCCTTCTCGAGGTGGACCTGATGTCTCCAGCTGGGTTAAAGGTGACCTACCCCGCTGTGGTCCCTTGACCCTATAGCCGTATTGAACTTATAGATGTTTTGAACCTTTTGTTTTTGAACTTGAGTTGTAACTGTTATGACTTCTCTATGTGATCGCTGTTGCTTTTCTTTGATTGCACTGTCTCTTGGTGGTTGATTGCACCTTGGTGGTCATCGGACCTTGGTGGCATTGCACCTTGGTGATCATCGTACCTTGGTGGCATTGCGCCTTGGTGGTCATAGGACCTTGGTGGCATTACGCCTTGGTGGCATTGTGCCTTGGTGGTCATCGGACCTTGGTGGCATTGCGCCTTGGTGGTCATCGAACCTTGGTGGTCATCGGACCTTGGTGTGGTAGAGGGTGATCCGGTCGAGTAGGAGAAGTAGAGAAGTATATCCAAAATCAGCTATTTACTTCAAATGGAAATCTTTCAAATTATCCTTGAAAATTGCAAACCTACTGTATATCATGGCTGACTGCTGACTCTGCTACTATCACTTTTACTGGCGGTGTTGCTTCAATGCTTCCACTGCTACTACCCTTACTGATAGTATTTCTTCAGGTGCTCTGAGTTCCAGGTGCGGTCTACCTTCTTGCCCCCCGGAGTCTTCAAGCGGTAGGTCCCTGGATGTATCTGCTTAGAGACTAAATAAGGCCCATCCCAGTTGGCTGACAGCTTCCCTGCCTTCTGTGGCTTTGATGCATTTACCCTCCATAGGACTAGATCTCCCTGGTGGAATAGCCTTTCCTTAACCCTGATGTTATAGTACCTGGCAGTACATTGTTGGTAGACTACGTTCCTTAGGAGTGCTCTCTCACAGACCTCATTTATAAAGTCTAGGTTCGCCCATAGTCCGTCGATATAGGTACGTTCGTTGAAGTGCAGAACCCTATGGGACATGGCACAAACCTCTAGTGGTGCCAATGCTTCAGTGCCATATGCTAGGCAAAATGGGCTCTCTCCTGTGGGTGTCCGTACTATAGTTTGGTACGCCCACAGAACACTTGGTAGTTCTTCAACCCATTTTCCTTTGGCTCCCTCTAGCCTTTTCTTGACTCCTTCCAGTAGTGTTCTGTTGGTGACCTCCACCTGACCATTGGCCTGTGGGTATGCTACCAATATAGGCCGATAGTTGATGTTGTAGCTTTGACAGAATGCTTGGAATTTGGGGTTATTGAATTATTTGCTGTTGTCTGAGACTAGGATCTGTGGTACCCCAAACCTGTAGATGACGTCGTCGCGGATGAACTTCTCCACCTCTGGCTCTGTTATTTTGGCCAAGGGTTTAGCTTCGACCCACTTGGTGAAGTAATCAATCGCGATGACCAGGTACTTTGTGTTTTCCGGTGCTGCGGTGAAGTTTCCTAAGATGTCCATCCCCCACATGGCAAAGGGTAGTACTGGGGCGAACAACTGACATTGCTCGCACTTCTTGGCATATTGTATGGCCTCCTCTTGCATTCATGGCCAGTACAGTCCCTGGCGGAGGATTTTGTAGGCTAGGGCTCGTCCCCCCATGTGGCTTCCACATATCCTCTCATGGACTTCCGCTAGGGCGTACTCTGCCCCCTTGGGTCCTAGGCACCAGAGTAGTGGTGTTGTTGCCCCCCGCTTGTATAGTATCCCATCTAGGATGGTGTACTTTGCAGCTCTCATCCTGATCTTCCTTACCTCGGCCTTGTCTTTTGGTAAGACATCGTTCAGGAGGTAGTTGAGTATGGGGTCCATCCAGCTAGGTCCCTCCTCGATTTCGTTAACCTGCTTTTCCTTATACGTTGGCTCATGTAGGATCTCAACATAGACTGCACTAGCCAAATTTTAGAGTTCATCATTGGCTAGCCTGGATAGGGCATCGGCGACAGCGTTCTCGTCCCTGGGAACTCGAACCATCTCAAACTTTATGAAACCCTCGATCAATGCTTGAGCACGTGCTAGATATGATGCAATCCTATCATCTTTTATCTTGTACTCTCCATTCACCTGATTCACCACAAGCTGGGAGTTGCTCCAGGTGGATAGGTGTGTGACTTGGATGGCCTTGGCCACCCGGAGTCCAGCTAGTAGTGCTTCATATTCTGCTTCATTATTGGATGCTTGGAAGGTGAATCGGAGGGCATATTGGATCTGAAATCCTTCGAGGCTGGTTAATATGAAGCCAGCGCCGCTTCCTGCAGCGTTACTCGACCCATCCACGAACATGTCCCACGATCCGCGATCCTTCTCCTCAGGTTCCCCTATCTCTGGCTCGATCTCAGATAGGGTACACTTTGCAATGAAATCTGCCAGGGCTTGACCTTTGATGGCTGTCCTTGGTTAGAACCTGATGTCATGCTCACTTAACTCCACTGCCCAAGCTATCAATCGTCCGGAGACATCTGGCTTGTGGAGTACCTTCTTCAGAGGTAGGATGGTGAGGACTGTGATGGTATGGGCTTAGAAGTATAGTCGTAGCTTCCTAGCCGCGATTACCAATGCGTAGGCTACCTTCTTGATCCTGGTGTACCTGGTCTCTGCATCGATCAGAACATGACTGACATAGTAGATGGGCCTTTGGACTTTGTCTTCTTCCTTCAGCAGTACTGCGCTGACTGCGACAGGGGTGGCGGCTAGGTAGAGCTGCAATTCTTCATTAGGTTCTGGTCGCCTAAGCAGTGGTGGGCTCTCTAGGTACTCCTTCAATTCTTCAAACGCCTTCTGGCACTCTTTTGTCCATGTGAAGTCTTTAGGGCTTCGGAGGTTCTTCAATGTTTTGAAGAATGGTAGGCACTTGTCACCTGCCCGTGACATGAACCTTGAAAGGGCAGCGACCCTTCCATTCAACCTCTGTACTTCTCTGATCGTTCGAGGAGGTGCCATCTCTTGGATGGCCTTGATCTTGGATGGGTTGGCTTCTATTCCATGTACTAAGACCATGAACCCCAGGAATTTTCCTAACGTTACACCGAACGCGTACTTTGTAGGGTTTAGCTTCATCTGGTTCCTCCTCACTACTGTGAATGCTTCCTCTAGGTCGGTCAGGTGTTGGCTGGCGTGGATGCTTTTCACTAGCATGTCATCCACATATACCTCTATGTTGCGCCCGATCTGTTCCTCGAACATCTTGTTGACCATCCTCTGATAGGTGGCCCCTGCATTCTTCAACCCGAACGGCATGACGTGGTAGTAGTAGTTCTCCTTGTCTGTCCGAAATGCGGTGTAGGACTCATCACCCTTATGCATAAGGATCTGGTTGTACCCAGAGTAGGCATCCATGAAACTCAGCATCTCATGGCCGGCGGTGGCGTCGATCAGTAGGTCAATCCTGGGTAGTGGGTACTCATTTTTTGGGCATGCCTTGTTCAGGTCGGTGTATTTGACACACATCCTCCACTTCCCATTTGGCTTTGGTATCATGACCACGTTTGCGAGCCAGGTTGGGAACTTCTCCTTTCTGATGAACCTTGACTGGCTCAACTTCTCGACCTCTTCCTTGATTGCTACTTGTCGGTCGAGGGCGAAGTTACACCACTTCTGTTGGATGGGCTTCCTAGTTGGGTCGACATGTAGTCGGTGCTCTACTATGGAATGTGGTAGTCTAGGCATGTCAAAGGTTGACCATGCAAAGACATCCATGTTTGCTTGGAGGAGGTGTCCAAGTCCTTCTTTCTGTTCCTTGCTTAGTAGCGAGCCAACCTGTACGACCTTGGAGGGGTCGTCCCTGCTGAGGGGCCATGGGATGAGGTCTTCCACTGGTCTTCCTCTTCTCTCTGTCAGTTCGTCTCTCTGGTCACTGACCATGTTCTCTAGGTAGAGTGCCATTCAACTGGTGCTACCATTATTCTTCTTCATGAAGGTGGCGTAGCACTCCCTTGCCTTCTTCTGATCTCCTCGGACTTCGCCTACCCCATTTTCGGTGGGGAACTTCATCTTCAGGTGGAGTGGCGATGTGACTCCTCTAAGGGCTATTAGAGATGGTCTCCCTAGGAGGCCGTTGAAGGACACCACAGACTTGACAACCATAAAGTTCACTATGATAGTCACTTGTCAAGGGTGTACCCCAAAGGTGATGGGTGGTTCTATGGTACCTCTGATGGAGGCGGTGGCACCTGAGAATCCATGGAGGTAAGTGGGCTCTGGTTTGAGCTGATCGTCCCCAAACCCGAACTGTTGATAGGCGTCCAAGGAGAGTACGTCTACAGATGCCCCTGTGTCTATCAGTACCCTGTGTACAGATCAGTTGGCTACCTCCACCTGTACTACCAGGGCATCCTCACGTGGGAAGCTTAGTCCTTCCAGGTCTTCATCCAAGAAGGAGATCACTGTCTCGGTCTTGGCTATCTTGCTTGGCTTCTCTGCCACTCCCACGAACCTGGCATGGGCTTTAGCTTTTCTGGTGGACTCTTACCCCAGTCCTCCAAGTATGGTGAGGATAGGAGGTCCCTTGGTGCTACTAGGTTCTGTTGCATCTCTCCACTCATCTGAGCAGTCTCTCTCTCGATCTGTTCTTCTTTCTTCCCTTCTCGGTTCTACTCTGTCTCCGTTACGACCTCTATCTCCTTGGCCTGTGCGGTTGTCACGTCTCTCCTTCACATACTTGTTCAAGCTTCTTGCTCTTACAAGTTGTTCTATCTCTTTCTTCAATTGTTAGCACTCCTCTGTGTCATGCCCATTCTCTTTGTGGAAGAGATAGTACTTGTTAGGGTTTCACTTCTCTGGTCCTGCTAGCATAGGTCGTGGTCAATGGAGTAGGTCACGGTCTTGGATCTGCATGAGTATCTGGGACCTGGTGGTGTTCAATGGTGTAAGCTCAGGGCTGCTTGCCCTCTCACTTATCTCTGGGCGACGGTCAGTCCTCCCAGATGGGCGGTCGCCCTTCTCTTGTCGATGCTCTGTCCTCGACCTCTTACTTTCTTTGCGGTCATCAGGTGCTGACCTCTTGTTGTCCTACGGCTTGGCCTCCATTATCTTCGTTCTAGCTTATAGTACCTCGACCATATTTACAAACTCGTTGCACCGCTCCAGGAGGTCTTTCATAGTCCTGGTCTCATGACGCGCCAGGTCCCTAATACCTCCTACTAGGGCTGCATGCTATGTCTGGTTGTCCAAGTCTCGAACCTCCAGGGACTCCTTGGTGAACCTGCTAACATACTCCCTGAGAGATTCCCCAGGGTTTTGTACCACGTTCAATAGGTTGATGGTGGTCTTCTTCTGCTTGACACTGCTTTGGAAGCGGGTGACGAACTGTTCGCATAGCTCCACGAATGAGCCTATAGATCTCGGTCGTAGCCTGGAGAACCATGATGTGGCTGCTCCCTTGAGGGATGTAGGGAATGCCCGATAGGAGACCATGTCCGACCCACCATACAGTGTCATCATGCCATTAAAGTAGTTGATGTGGTCATTAGGGTTTGTGGTACCACTGTAAAGTTCAAAGGTGGGTAGTCGGAACCTGAAAGGTAGCGTGGCTAACATGATCTCTGTCAAGAATGGGTGTTGTCTAGGTATGGAATGTGTCTCGCCTTTGGTCTGCTTCTTCAGCCCTTCTAGCTTCTCATCTAGATCGCAGAGTCTTCGATCGAGCTCCTCATCCCATGTCTGTCCCTCATGCCTAGCAGGAGTGGGGGTTAGCCGTCGCTCAAGTCTCTCTGATCCCATGCCCCTGGGAGATGATCTCCTAAGGTTTGGCTCTTGTCGAGGTACGGACTCTGCCCTTGCTGACGGTGACGTCCTTCGATGGTGAGACATTGCACGCTGTGTCAAGTATTCTCGAAAGAGTCATTGTTCATCGAGGATCTGTCGTTGCAGGTCGTTGATCTGACCCACAGTTGCTGGTGCATTGGGGTCAGGTATCACCTCCACCACCACATCGTCTGCCTTGTCATTGTTGGGCTCATCGACCACAAACTGGCCATTAAGGGGGATCCCTTCCTCTAAAGGGACATGGTCCTGGTCATTGGCTCTGCGGCGAGAGCACTCTGGGGGTGGTGATCCATTCCTCGCCACGTTGTTGGTGGTGGTAGTCTTCCTGCGTGCCATTGAATGAATATGGAAGCGAGCTAGTAGATGTAATGGCTAGTGTCGTTCCCACAGACGGCGCCAATTTGTTGCGTGAAGAAATCGTTGAGCGGTCCTGCAAGTACCATCACCTGTAAGTGGACCAAGGGGTCAACAGAGAGAACCGGTGTGGTTCCGGCTTAGGGCTCTCTGATGCCAAAGTTAGATCTCCTGAGCAAACAGATGAATGTAGAATTCAATATGAGTATAGATCTCCCCTCTGAGGGTGGTGTACCTTTCCTTTTATAGTGGAATATGATGATATGGAGAGTCCCAGTTTGATGGCGAGTGTGCCATTGAGTGGATAGAGGCCCTGGGTGGCAGGGCTCTATCCTGATTGGCCATCTCTCCGTGGGAGGGAGTGTCCTGGTGGTATCAAGATCCTTGGCAGATAGATACTTGCATGTGGTGATAACGTCATGGGTGCTTGAATCTGTCTGGGTGACGTGACTTCTAAGCGGTGGCCCAGAGTCCTGATGGTGGCATAAGTCTACAGTGACATGATTGGGTCATAGACGAGCGACCTCGGTGTCCGTGTACATCACGTCTGCATCCACAATGCCGTGCCTGGGTGAGGCTGCGCTTGGGTACTGGCCGCGCCCGGGTGGGACCCCTGGTTGGTTCTCCTTGGTTCTAGAGCGGGTCGCTTTGTGACACGTGGTAGCCGCTGACTGGTTCGATGAATCTTGGAGGTATCAGGCTTGATTTTAGGACTTTTTCTAATGGTTGTATTTTGCTGGGCTCGTTCAATGGTGAATAAGATTGATTATTCTTCTCACCCATTTGTCTTACTTCAGTACTTTATTATGGTATCAGTGTAGGCTAACTACGGTCCAGGGATCAAGCCATGGTTTCCTAGGAAAGCCAATTAACTGAAAATTAGGGTTTTGCACACCCTGGGTTATCCCATAGTGTCCCATGGGTGCCTCATTTTAATTTTAGGGTTTCCCATGGTTGCCCATGGAACCTTAGTGCATCCCTGTCAGGGTTTCTCCTTTCCTGTTGTGTCCCATACAATTTTTTAACACAATAGGGATAGAGAAACAACATCTCTAGTCATCACAAGGCAAGAGGGATCCATCCCATACTCGAATGCGCAGTGAAACTAAATCGATTCGAGTTTCTTTCGCATCCCATAAATATTAAACAATTAAAACTGAAGGAATTAATCAAGAACTGCTAACCTGGTGAGCCTCAACTGTTACTCCTCCGATAGACAGTGGTTCTTCCTCCAAGAAGCACTCCAAGCAGACAGATCTGAACCTCCAATGGTGCTACCAAGGTTCTCCAAGCCAATCCGAATATATCTCCAACCAGATCTGGGTTTCTAAAATCCCAACTCTCAAAACTAGAGAGCAAGAAGAAGAAATCTCGAGAGAGTGAGAACGAGAGCCAAAACGTGGGAGGGGGTGGCTGTGAAAAACGTGGAAGCCTACCTCCCTCCTACATTTTGGGTACTATTTATAGATGGGTTTCCAAAACCCAGATGGGAAGAATCCCTATGAGAGTCTGACACTCTCTCTCCTGATTTACTCTATCTATTTATCTCAGATAGGCTTTATCTGTTTATCTCAGAGTCCTTTGCTTGGTGAAGAAGCAGAATCCAATAGGGAAAGTATTAATTAATTACTTTATTTAATATCTATGGATAATTACAATTAGCACCATATCCATTAATTAAATAAAGAACCAATTAAAATAGCAAATTTCAAATAACTCCCTATATGATAACAATTTATCATATATAACCCCCACCACTAATCAACACCATCATTATGGAATCTAGGTCATGTACACATGTATTGCCAAATCCCAATCCATAGTACATGTCCATATACGAGCGTTTGTGCACCTGATCGGGTCCCGTAAAACTCGATAAAACACTTTGTTCAAATAATTATATATATTCTATTATTTTAGGTAAAATAGATTTTTACAAAACCATTTCCAAAACGGCATTGGATCCAGATTCTGATCCGACCATACACAGATAGTCTCAATCTTGGTGTTCCCCAATCGGGCAATGGTGACCATGTTGGATAACCCCTTCATTCACAAAGCGTTTACGCATTCCCAGAACACTGGCTTTGACTTGCTTGAGTCTCAGTCATTGATGAACCAAAGAATGCGATCACTCTTTGCAGTGAAAGGGTTCCCTCAGGCATAGGGTGTCCGTGACACATATCTATCCCTTCCTACATCTGGCAGTAATACATGAGGGAATCGACAAAGTAGATTCTTTGCCAATGCACACATCAAACATGTGAGCACTCGCATTCGTACCCTGACACCACATGTCTAGGCATATCTAATGCGACGACCATATGATAAGGGTGCCCAGCCCAAACCCTAGTCGTGACTACCATTTTAAGTAAAGCTTACAGACATATAATGCTCAAAAAGTTTATATCGCATGTGACAATATCAAACTAAAATGTATAAAAGTTCAATACAAAGGTGAACCGAGTTGAATCGGATCGAACCGGGGGTTTGATGGACACACACTTGTCCAATAATCTTTCACTTGTACGTCAAAGCCAATTCCCCATACATTTTAAACCCATGCCCACCATGTGTTTTTCAAACACTCCTGGAGACAAACCCTTTGTCATGGCATCAGACATATTTTCAGTTGTGTCCACTTTGGAGATACTCACGTCGCCCTGCTGGATAATCTCTCTGATGAGGTGATACTTCTACTGCACATGCTTATTCCTCTGATGAGCCCTAGGCTCCTTAGCGTGTGCAATGGCCCCTCTGTTGTCACATAACAGGGGAATGGGGCCCTTGACAAGGTCAGGGACTACCTTCAAATCTGATAGGAATTTCCTCAGCCAAACACCTTCCTTTGCTGCATTACAAGCTGCAAGGTATTCTGCTTCGATAGTGGAATCGACTATAGCCTTCTATTTCACACTCCGCCACACAATGACACCTCCACCCATTAGATATACCATCCCGAACGTGGATTTTCTATCATCCTTGTTAGTTTGAAAATCTGAATCTGTGTATCCCAATACTGACAACTGATCAGATCTACAAACCAAGAAATATTCCTTAGTCATTCTCAGGTACTTAAGGATATTCTTGATAGCACTCCAATGCTCGCGTCCAAGGTTAGATTGATAGCGACTTACCATACCTACTGCATAGCAAATGTCCGGCCTCGTACACAACATAGCGTATATAAGACTCCCTACTGCTGAGGCATAGGGAATCCTCTTCATCTCTTCAATGTCTGTCTGAGACTGAGGACATTGAGATCTAGAGAGACTGACTCCATGTCAGAAGGGAACACTTCCCCTCTTGGAGTTCTCCATGCTAAATCTGGTCAGGACTTTGTCTATATAGGTAGCCTGTGACAAGCCTAACATCCTTTTCTGGCGATCTCTTACGAGTTTGATCCCAAGGATATAGCTAGCTTCACCAAGGTCTTTCATAAAAAATGTTGTGGATAACCACTGTTTTACTGATGAAAGAAAACTTACATCGTTACCAATCAGCAATATATCATCTACGTATAAAATAAGAAAACATACTGCCCTCCCACTAATCTTCTTGTACACACATGGTTCATCCATGTTTTGTTCAAAACCAAACGATTTGATTAATTGATCAAACCTGATGTTCCAGCTCCTGGAAGCCTGCTTCAGTCCATAAATGCATCCCTGCAATTTGCACACCTTTCTTTCTTCCTCCAAGGAAGAGAACCCCTCTGGCTGTTCCATATAGATTTCCTCTTGCAGGAACCCATTCTGAAATGTAGTCTGCACATCCATCTGCCAGATCTCATAATCAAAGTGTGCAACGATAGCCAATAAAATCCTGATGGATTTCATTATCGCCACTGGTGAAAAGGTTTCCTCATAGTCTATACCCTCTTTCTGGGTATAGCCCTTTGCCACCAGTCTCGCTTTGAATCTTTTGACCTTTCCATCTACGCCCTTCTTCCTCTTGAAGATCCATTTACATCCAATTGGCTTAACGCCAAGTGGTGGATCGACTAGAGTCTAGACCTTGTTGGAATGTATCAAATCGATTTCAGAGCGCATTGCCTCCAGCCACTTAGTGGCATCAACATCCTTTAGAGCCTCAGAGTACGTCATCAGATCATCATCCGATTCAACCGATACCATGTGGAATTCTTCCATTGTTTTCTTTTCGGTTAGAATAGTAACCTGGTGGGTGGTCTAATAGTCCTCCCACTGCGTCAAGGTTCTTTCGGTGTTGGTATTTCAGCGGGCATGTCAATTAGTCTTACTTCTGGAAGTGATGTTTCTGAGCTATCTGATAGCTCTTTAATGACTACTGGTTCGGACCTCTGGGTCATCATTTCTTCCTCCAGAAATGTGACTTGTTTACTTATAATGACCTTTTGGTCAACTGGGTCATAAAAATAATATTCAATCGTGCCTTTGGGGTAGCCTTAAGAAATAACATCTTGAAGTCCTGGATTTCAACTTGTCTGTTTGTTGTTTTCGCACATGTGCTATGCAACCCCACACCCTAAGGTGTTGAATATTGGGCTTTCGCCCTTTCCACAACTCAAAGGGTGTCTTGGCTACAGACTTAGATGGAATCCTATTCAAGATATAGATCGCTATCTCTAAGGCATACCCCCAGAAAGATAGAGGCAGCTCACTATAAGTGAGCATTGTTCGGACCATATCCAATAGGGTCCGATTGCATCGTTCGGATACACCATTTTGTTGTGGTGTGTCTGGATTAGTTAGTTGACTAACTATCCCTTGTGATATGAGATAATCTTTAAATTCATCCGATAGATACTCCCCTCCACGATCTGATCGTAAGGACTTGACATGTTTATCAAGCTGCTTTCGACCTCGGCTTGGAATTCTTTGAATTTATCAAAGGCTTCCGATTTCCTATGCATCAAGTATATGTAACCATATCTAGAGTAATCATCGGTGAAAGTGATAAAGTACTCATACCCATACCTTGCTTGTATGTTTATGGGTGCACACACGTCAGTGCGTATCAACTCCAACAGATCTATGGCTCTAGCACCTTTATTGCTAAAGGGTTTCTTGGTCATTTTGCCCTGAAGGCATGACTCACAAGTGGGGAATGGTTCCACCCTTAGACTCTCTAAGGGCCCATCCTTCACCAATCTACTGATTCGGTCTAAATTAATGTGACCTAATCTTAGATGCCACAGGTATATTGAGTTCACTGGAGCTGCTTTCCATTTCAAATCAACATCTGATACAACATTCATTCTAATAGGGCAATCTAGAAAATACAAACCACTTTGCATATAATCGGATGCCACAAAGGAATTATTAAAACGAATAATTAATCTAGAATTAAAGGAGAAACTATATCCGTCCAAAATATGTTTTGAAACTGAAATAATCTCCCCCTTAAAAGAGGGTACATAATAGCATTCCTTTAAAACTAAACAAGCAGAACTAAAATTTAAAATAATAGTCCCCACAGCCATTGCCATGGTCTCAGTTCCAGTGTCCATCCGAAGACGCACCTCATTTCTTTCCAGGTTCTTTGTCTCTTTGAACCCCTGCAAATAATTGAAAATGTGAATAGTGGAACCACTATCCACCAACCAAGAATTGGTCGGTTCAAAAGAAAAATTAGACTCATAAAGAATGTAAACATCACATGTACCTTCTTTAGCAGCCTCTATTTCATCTGGCTTCTTGTCTTTCAAAGTCTCCAGGTAAGCATGACAGTTCCTTTTCTAGTGACCTTCCTTCTTGCAATAGAAGCATTTTCCTTTGCCTTTATTGCCAGACTTCCCACCCTTGATTTTCAGGGTCTTACCCTTACTTCCCTTTTTCTTCTTCTTCCTACTT
The DNA here is from genome assembly GCF_018873765.1 of Telopea speciosissima. Lineage (NCBI taxonomy): Eukaryota > Viridiplantae > Streptophyta > Magnoliopsida > Proteales > Proteaceae > Telopea > Telopea speciosissima. The sequence goes on along the minus strand of NC_057917.1, from coordinate 33,425,087 downwards.
GAAGAAGGCTTTGCCTCAGTTGCATTGACCTCAACCTTGTCCTTTTTCAAGAAAGCTTCAGCCTCTACCAGTGCATTAGCAAGCTCGGTGAGCTCCATCTCCTTGTCAAACATCTTGTAGGACATCCTAAAGGTTGCATAGGCAGGGGTGAGTGACGCTAAGATCACATCGGTCTTGTATCGTAGGCTAAAATGAGTCCCCATGGATTCCAATTTTTTAAATGGATTGATCAACTTCATTGCATGATCCATCACTGGAGTCCCCTGGGACATCTTGGTGTTGTGGATTTGACTCACCACATCAGAATGGGCGTGTGTCAATTGCCTGTTGAACAATTCAGCAAGCTTATCCATCTTACCCCCAGCAGTGCGTATATCCTTGACCAAGTTCAGAACTGACTTTTCCAATGATCCTAGGATATAAAGCGATGCCTTGGAATCCCTCATGAGGAAATCCTGCATCTCTTCATTTATCTCAAAATCGTTCGGGTTGGGTTGAGGAGGAACTTGTTCATCCAGAACTGTATACAGCCCTTCAGCAGTCAGGAGTAACATAATGCTCCAGTACCAATCAACATAGTTTATACTATTAAGTTTGTATTCACTAATGAGTGTTAATAGGTTGGAATTAACGACAGCCATCGTACAATAATCTACACATGTACAAGTAAAAATCATATGCTAATTAACAACCATTGAAAATAAATTGAGCATACACACATCAATGGTTTTTCATGATTTGGGTTTCCTTCATAACCCAAAAGATGAATTGGATACCTACAATCCTTGCATGCATAACTTACCCTGTCAGGAGTCATTATACACACCGTGGTAGTGTGGACTAAACTGTCCACCTTATGGGCTTCCAATATTTTTGGCCACCTGGGTGTTATGTCTAGATCCTGTCGACTGACATACTCCCAAGTCATGTACTTATCTATTGCATTAGTTAGAATCATGGAATCATGAAAGATGGCCCACTGTCACAGTGCCCTCTCACTATCCATACCCTAACGTATCTAGATAGAGGTAAATATAAATATATGTGTGACAGAGGTCCTGACAATGTCCTATTGGCTTATGCGGGGTCATATCACACACTTTCTACATTTATCTTCAATAGGAGGCCATGGACATGTCTACCGATTAAGACTAGTCCATATCATACATGTATTATGAATAAAGAGGGATTAATCAAATCTCACGTATCATGGACAGATTTAAACAATCATAATTAATCAACATTAATTAAAGGTGATTATGGGATGATGGCATTTTTATTAGAAGCAATTAAATAACCCTCCCAATAAAAATAAACTAATAACTTGGGTGCATCAACTATGCCATGGATGCCATGTCTCGATCATCTCCTCCACTCGATCACGTCTTCAAAGTAGGTGATTTGCATCTCCATAAGCTTTGAGTGCCACATGTGGATCACCATCAACATGCCCCGGGAATCCTAACAAAATTCTATACACTTTCCTTTCCATAATAATAAAGAAACCCTGCCTGGAGAAACCAACCCACCATTTAGGCTGCCCATGGGGTGGAGTACATTTGTTTATAAAAAAGATAGGGGGAGAGAGAGAAAGAGAGAGAAGCATCACATCCACCCATAGCCCCATGTATCACATATATAAACAATCCATCCATTTTATTAGAATGTCATTCCCATAATCACATCATAATATAATTTCATGCATGAGCATTAAAGCAAGTAAACCAATAAAAATTAACATGGATCTCTTCAATCATTGAACCACCAAATCACATTTTAATTGCAAGTGGGTGGAGGGAGGGATCCCTTCACCCATCTTCTTCCTCCAAAAACAAAACAAACATTTAAAAAACTGTTTTGAAAAAATACCTTTGTTTTTTTTATTTTTATTAAAAACTAGAGGGAATCAAAGGGGGTTGCATGCAGCCCACATGCGTAGGCTGCAGGCACTCCCTGCACAGCCCGCAGGTAGCATCCCACGAACAGCAGCCTGCAGGCCGCAGCCCGCAAACTTGCTGCCCGCAGGCAGCAACCCATGTTTGGGCTGCGCACATAGGCAAGCAAAAGGGGGGGGGGTGTGCGTAGAGGCTTGGCAGCATGCGCTCCTCCCCCCCCACATATAATCCATGATTAAAATTTTAAATAAAAAAAAATAATCACACCCTATTTGGATACATGCTTCAATAATTGGAATAAATAAATCAATAATCAAATCCGTCATCACATGGGTAGGTTGTTACACTAACAACCTTGTAACTACCCATGTGCACATGAGAAGGTTGTTACAACAACCATAATTTTAACCACCCATGTGCCAACTTGCATCCCACTCATGATAATCATATTAACCATTAATTATTCAATATTCATGGGTGGGAAGGTGGCTCTGATACCACATTGTAGGCATAACTATGGTCCAGGGATCAAGCCATGGTTCCCTAGGGAAACCAATTAACTAAAAATTAGGGTTTTGCACACCTTGGGTTATCCCATGGTGTCCTATGGGTACCCCATTTTAATTTTAGGGTTTCCCATGATTTCCCATAGGAACCCTGGTGCATCCCTGTCAGGGTTTCTCCTTCCCTGTTGTGTCCCATGCAATTTTTGAACACAATAGGGACAGAGAAACAACATCTCTGGTCACCACATGGCAAGAGGGATCCATCCCATACTCGAATGCACAGCGAAATTAATTCGATTCGAGTTTCTTTCGCATCCCATAAATATTAAACAATTAAAACTAAAGGAATTAATCAAGAACTGCTAACCTGGTGAGCCTCAAGTATTGCTCCTCTAATAGATAGTGGTTCTTCCTCCAAGAAGCACTCCAAGCAGACAGATCTGAACCTCCAATGGTGCTACTAAGGTTCTCCAAGCCAATCTGAATATATCTCCAACCAGATCTGGGTTTCTATAACCCCAGCTCTCAAAACTAGAGAGCAAGAAGAAGAAATCTCAAGAGAGAGAGAAGGAGAGCCAAAACGTGGGAGGGGTGGCTGTGAAAAACATGGAAGCCTGCTTCCCTCCTGCGTTTTGGGTCCTATTTATAGATGGGTTTCCAAAACCCAGATGGGAAGAATCCCTGTGAGAGTCTGACACTCTCTCTCCTGATTTGCTCTATCTGTTTATCTCAGATAGGCTTTATCTGTTTATCTCAGATTGGCTTTATCTGTTTATCTCAGAGTCCTTTGCTTGGTGAAGAAGCAGAATCTAATAGGGAAAGTATTAATTAATTACTTTATTTAATATCTATGGATAATTACAATTAGCATCATATCCATTAATTAAATAAAGAACCAATTAAAATAGTAAATTCTAAATAACTCCCTATACGATAATAATTTATCATATACAGCCCCCCCACTAATCAACACCATCATTATGGAATCTAGGGCATGTACACATGTACTGCCAAACCCCAATCCATAGTACATGTCCATATACGAGCGTCTGTGCACCTGATCGGGTCCCGCAAAACTCGATAAAACACTTTGTTCAAATAATTATATATAATCTATTATTTTATGTAAAATAGATTTTTGCAAAACTATTTCCAAAATGACACTGGATCCAGATTCTGATCCGACCATACACAGACAGTCTCAATCTTGGTGTTCCCCAGTCAGACAGTGGTGACCATGTTGAATAACTCCTTCACTCACAAAGCGTTCACGCATTCTTAGAACACCGACTTTGACTCGCTTGAGTCTCAGTCATTAATGAACCAAAGAATGCGATCACTCTTTGCAGTGACAGGGTTCCCTTAGGCATAGGGTGTCGGTGATACATGTCTATCCCTTCCTACATCTGACAGTAATACATGAGGGAATCGACAAAGTAGATTCTTCACCAATGCACACATCAAACATGTGAGCACTCTCATTCATACCCTGACATCACATGCCTAGGCATACCTAATGTGAAGACCATATGATAAGGGTGCCCAGCCCGAACCCCAGTCATGACTACCATTTTAAGTAAAGCTTACGGACACATAATGCTCAAAAAGTTTATATCGCATGTTACAATATTAAACTAAAATGTATGAAAGTTCAATACAAATGTGAAATGGGTTGAACCTGACTGAATTGGGTTTGATGGACACACACTTGTCCAACAATCAGAGCATGGTGTAGACATCGTCTCCTTCAACCTTTGATCATTATCCATCATTCAGCATGGGAGATCCTAACTCTTCCTCATCTTCTTCAGCCTCTCAACAGATTGATCCATTTCACAACCCATATTTTCTCCATCATTCTGATAGCCCTACGGTTGTGCTTATCTCACCAATTATAAATGGTGACAACTACAACACTAGGGTACGTGCCATGAGAATGGCTTTGTGAGCAAAGAATAAACTGGGATTCTTTGATGGATTTATTCCTGTACCTACTCTCAATGGATTCGTGTCAACGACATGGTGATGTCCTGGCTTTTGCACTTTATTGTTACAGAACTTGCTTCAAGTGTTATCTATGCAAACTCTGCAAATGAAATCTGGACAAACCTGGCGAATCGATTCCCTCAACCCAACACAACCAAAATCTATCAAATCAAATAAGACTTAGCCGACTGCAAACAAGATAAGCTCATGGTCTTTGCTTATTTCACCAAGCTTAAAACTCTTTGGGATGAGCTGTCCTCCTATGTTTCCTTACCTACTTGTAGTTGTGGTGCTTCCAAAGGGCTCACAACATTCATACAACAAGATCAAGGCATGAAGTTTTTATAAGGCTTTCATGGCTCTTTTGCACCATTGCGAAGCCAACTTCTTCTTCAAGATCCTCTCCTACCCATTGCCAAGCTATACTCCTTGGTTTTACAAGAGGAGAAGCCACGTGAACTTTCTTCACCATCTTTGTTTAACCCGGAAGCATTAGCCCTTACTTCCAATGTCTCAAGGAATAACAATCGATCTCCATCTCAATGAGAACAGAGGAGTCATCCACATTGCGATCACTACAACTTGGATGGTCATATGATCCATACCTGTTATAAGCTTCATGGGTATCCTCCGAAGAAAAGCAACGAAGCTGTGATTATAGCAATAGAGATGGTCATACCATGGCTACCTACTATACAATCCATGGTTTTCCTCCTAAAAAGGGAATTCCATCCAATCTGTCACATCCTAAAGGTTTTTAAGCAGAAGTGAATCACTCGCCATCGACACTCATTCCCAGCACTCCTTCTATTTTAGCAGATCGGTATGCCCAGATTCTCACCATTCTCCAGCAAGGTAGTAACCCACCTTCTATTAATCTTACTGGTACTGCTCTCTCTTCTATTGCTTCACAGAATACTGATTGGGTAATTGATTCGGGAGCTAACGAACATATATGTGCATTCTCTGGTTCCCTCTCTTCTCTAGCACCTAATCTAAATCCTATTCATGTTCAATTCCCTGACGGGTCCCATGTCCCAGTCACTCATGTTGGATCTAAAGAGTTCTCCCCTACTTTAAATCTCAATAATGTTCTCCACGTCCCTTAATTCAAGTTCAATTTGCTGTCTATTTCAAAAATCACCAAGTCTTTGAATTGCTCTGTGAGTTGTTTCCCTGATTTGTGTATTTTTCAGGACCTGTTAACGAGGAACACGATTGGATTGGGACATGCTCGTGATGGACTTTATTATCTGTCCAAACCCACCACCCTCTTCTCTACTTCATCTTCTTCAATTGATCTTTGGGATTAGTGGCTTGGCCACCCCTCATCACCGCAACTACAAACCATTGCTCAGTCTAACTCTTCAGTTGTAATTTCTCATTCCAATATTTGTAATGTTTGCCCATTAGCAAAACAAACAAGAGCACCTTTCCTTCTTAGTGTTACTAAAATGAAGTCTCCTTTTGAACTCATTCACTGTGACATTTGGGGTAAATTTCATGTTCCAAGTCTTTCCGGTTCCCATTATTTTTTAACCATTGTAGATGACTACACTCGTTGCACTTGGCTTTATTTGATGAAATATAAATTGGATACCAAGGCACATTTGACTGCTTTCTTTGCCTTGGTCTTGAAACAATATAAACTCCTTGTTCAAACAATTCGTACTTACAATTGTCTCAAATTCATGGACTCTAAACTTCAATCCATATTTTGAACACTTGGAATCATTCATCAAACCAGTTGCGTAGGCACCCCTCAACAAAATGGAGTGGCCGAATGCAAGCATTGACACCTCCTTGAAGTTGCGCACGCATTATGATTTCAGAGTCACTTACCTCTTAGTTTTTGGGGTGAATGCATGCTTATTGCAGCCTACTTAATCAATAAAATACCAACACCAACCCTATCTGGTCGATCGCCCCATGAGTTTTTACTACATGACAAGCCATCTTATGCTCATCTACGGGTTTCTAGGTGTCTTGTTTTTGCTCACAACCATTCCCCCCAATGCCATAAATTTGATGCCCGCTCCAAACCTGGGATTTTTGTTTCTACCCCTATGCCCAAAACGTCGTTATTCTGTCCAAGGTCCTAGTGCCCGACACTTGTAAGTTGTTACTTTGCTTGAAATCCAGGTGATTATTTTTCAAAGCTTACCGACGTTGTTACTTTGTCCGAGGTCCTAGTGCCCGACACTTGAGAGTCGTTACTCTGCCCGACATCCGGACGATTACTTTTCGACACTGTTACTCTGTTCGACGAAGGACAAAGCCAGTCTTTTGCCTCCACCTGAGCTGGGGAACGCAATCCGTCCCGTATAATTGCATTGGTTTAAAGCATACAAGTATTTCATTCATTTATCGCACTTTAATTTCGTAATAGTGTAGACTTTTAAATTATACTTGTGTAGTGTACAATAGTTAATTTAGATTAGTTGAACTGTAAGCAGTTTGTGCATCATTCTAGCTATATATGTGGGAATAACACATTTATAAAGGGAGAATATTCAAAAATAAGCATCTAGTAGAAAGACCAGTTTATCTGGGCGAGGTGGGTGCCAAACACTTTCTCACTTTTGTAACCTGACCACTTACCTCGAATCTCTAACCAGATCAAACGAAGTCTCATAGCCCTTCACAGGGCTACACCAATGGGTCCTAGGCCTTAATCATAGGTGGCGACTCCATTTTATTTAATTGTATGACCCCCATCCCCCTGATAAATTAACATACCCCTGAGAAGATACATTCCTTCTCTCTCCAACCGAGGAGCATAACCCAAACCCTCTAAACCAAGCGTTGGAACATGCGGTTTCGGGAACAGATCCTCACAGTGGTGACACCGCTGGGGATTGATGGTCAAGCTTTCAATACTAGATGCTACCGTTGAACGTAAGAATATTCTCCCTTCCACATTGTTTGATTGATAACGTGTTTGGCTAACCCCTTTTGTTGTACTAACTGCATCATGCATCGTGTTCAAAGTGAAATCAAACAACGAGGGTACTCCCTGTTGTGACTCTACCGCTGGGGCGGTGGGGCACATCATACTAAATACTCTGTGATTGAATGATAGCCGCTTCTTGCACCACTATCATACACACACAACACTTCATGGGAACACATAGCCCAGTGATTAGTAGTTGGACCCCATGTGTAGTCATGGGTAATTCGTGGCAAAGCCACAACCCTTTATATTTACTGTACGGGTCTAGAATCACCGGTGAGGGTATTCACTAGTGTGCTATGGGGTACTTTGCTACCTAAAAAGGGCACTAGCTTGATTACTTTGAGATTGTGTGACCTATTCCCCAGGTATATTAAAAGAACCACGTACCTACAATTTACAACCACGATCGATAGGTTTATCGGTTCTGTCAAGGGTAACCTTGTTCTGTCCTATCAGCCTACCTATTGCATGCATCATGTAGGAAATTAGACCATATACGACTAGGATACACCACAAACTAACATAGTAGGGCTGAAAGCAAGATTCCCAGTGGTCTACCTTTCTTAATATGGATTGCCTATCATAAGAAGGGGCTTTATCCGTCCCTCAATAGTCCCTCGTCAAAAATGACATATCCGTCTGGGCTAGTGTATCGAAAAAAAAATGTTGCCCCGATTGTCCCTCAAAGAATGATACGCTATCTAGTATAGTACGTCAATGATAGAGCTCTGAGCATCCTGCGATACAAGGCATCTCGTATTAGCAAAGGATACACCACTGAGAGATTCTCAACTAGGCTGTTTTGTTTGCTGTTGTGTAATGATTCCAATTTGACCTAAACCATCGAACAACGAAGGATTTATGGTGTCACTACATCAATTCTGAGATTATAATTGATTAATCTTGGGTGTTAGCGTAATTACACCATTAATTACGTAAATAAGATGGAACCAAGAGGTCAAAGGCAAATTGTTGCGCAGACTAACCTTGTTTGTATATATTTGTTTGTGTATATCTTCTAGTACAAACAAAAAAATATAAAATACAAAATATAAAATCATAAAAAAAATCTCCTCAAGTCCTAAAATAAGTGTTGTAAAGCACAATCCATGACAAGAGATATTCCTGTTACTCGTGTGGCTCGTCATGATAATGGGCTAACCCGAGTTGGTCTAATTTGATCCTCAGAGGTCTTAAGTACTTCCATTCCTCCACTTAGGCAGAGTCCAGTAAGGTCATCACCTAGTGTGGGCACCACGGATCCATCAAATGTCAGCCCGTCAATTGAAGTACTGAATCAAAAAATGGTCAGCATGCGAAAAGAAATGATAGGGATCAAATAGTTGGTCACGCAGATGGTTTAGGCGATGCAGGGCCAGTTTAGAGGAGATAATGCGCAAAGCCCTGGAGAGCCTAGGATGACACCAATGGTACCTAGGGTGCAGCCCAAAGTCATAATAGAAGAAGAGGAGGTTGTGGTTGTCAGTACCCTACAAAATCCGTTTGAGATTGAAAGGGAAAAGCAAATGAGGGAAAAGGTCGAGAAATTAAAGATCGCTGTGCAAAACAGTTACGAAGCTAGAGATGATTTGGTTTTCGTCTGATGGGAAGAATACCCGAGGATTTCACCAAATCCCACTTAAAAATCTTCATCATTGTGGCTAAGTCGTGAGAACTCATAAAAAACTAAATGGATCAGGCCTTCCTTTACTCATTAGCTGGATCAGCTCTGAGGGAGCTCACCCAGTTGGACCAGGCTCAAACTCAAACCTGGATGACAGTTGTTAAAGCATTCACAAAGCAATATTCTTACAACAGTGAATTGGATATCACATGATGAGAGTTGGAGACACTAAGGTAAGGGTCGAATGAAGGGTTCTCCAATTTCATCATGAGGTTTAGAGAGAAGGCCGCAAAGATATGGAGCTACCTGACGGAAGTAGAACAGGTGGAGATGATCTTAGAGAATCTGTATGGAGAATATCGTGATTGTCTCTACTGTCAACACCTCACAACTTTTGAAGCGCTCATAGCCACAGGGAAGCACATTGAAGACAAATTGTTTTGAGATGCACACGGCCAGGATAATCGCCTAATGCAAAGTCAGAACCATAACCCGTAGGTGAATATGGTAAATTCAAGTCAGCGTGAGTTCACTGATTTGGGCATGCTGAGGTGTATAGCATACATCGAATTGAAGAAATTAGGGCTTTTGGGCACAATTCGACTGTGACCTGTCAGGGATCCTCCACCTTCTTGGTATGACCCGGATCACTACTGTGACTATAACACCCAAAAGGGGCACCCTACTGATGAATATGCATTGCACTCGGGCATGCTATCCAGGACCTACTAGAAGCAGGAAAGTTCGAGCCAGGGGCAGAACAGCAATCTGTTAATCAAATAATTAATGTCCTCAAAGAAGATTTAGAAGGATTTGACCCCACCTCCTTGATCCAAGCTTCGCCGGTTCCTTCAGAAGAGGTAGTGACTGTCAAACCCTGCCCCTGACTGGCTGGAATTTTGATTGAAGGATAGGAACCCCTGACATGGCATCCAAGCACACTGTGGAGTATCACCCCAGTGATTGAATTCAATGTAGAACCCTCGAGGATGTCCTCCTACAAACCTGTCAGAAGATGGATTGTAGATCCCTGCAGTTGCATAGCCCACAACATAATGTACTACTTGGACTATAGGTATTCTCCCTCTTCTCCATGAATGTGGGTCCCACCCCTAGAAATAGGTGTAAAAGACCTTGAGTGGCATGTGGGTACAAGGCCCTGACCCTGGGTCAAACCCCTGTGCAAGCCCACAGAGATACAACAATGCTGAAATCTTTGGGCGATGCACTGGGCGATGCAGACATCACTCAGAGACATCGCCCAGAGTGGAAAAATGTAATATTTTAATGATTTAATCTGTGGGGACCACCCATATTGGACATGGGCACCCTCCATAGGTTGAGGGAAGTCTGAGGGACCACCTCATACCCTTGGATCCCTATGGACCCCACATGAGTGCCCAGAATGGCAGAGAATCAGGTCAAAAATGCATTTTCAAAAGAGGCTTAGGCAGCTAAGCAGGCCTCAATGAGAGGCTGGCCTATAAATAGGGGTACCTTAGCTCATTTTAGAGCTCTTGGTACTATTGAAATCGTGGAGAGAAGAAGAAGAAAGAAAAGAGAGAAACGAGAAGGAGAAGAAGAGAAAGGAAGGGAAGAAGAAGGAAGGAGAAGGAAGAGGAGCAACCTTGCCTCCAAGGCCCAGATCGAGCAGCCCTCTGATCATTTCAGGTATAAAAATCATACCCTTGAGATGCTGCTCCATTGCTACTACTGTTCATCACCATATCTCCCTGTGTTTTTTATGCTTTTTTGGCCATTGGCAGCCTAGAACAGCTAGGATCTGCCATGAACCACCTCAGATCCATCATGCAAACATGATGCATGAATGATCTGAGCATTCTAACCATGTTTTGATGGCTGTGTTACATCTAAGACCGAAACCCAGGCTGTGCCAGACTGCACTGCACTGTTACACCAAGAACAGGTAGTCTGGGCTCAGATCTGTGTGCCCTGGCTACATACAACCTAGCCTTAAATTGCAATAGCCTTAGATTACTGTCTTACATATGAAACCAGCTTTGCATGTAGCCAAAACCTTGGTTTGTAGTTGAAGATATGTTGGGTTACTATTCATTAGGCTGTCTGGGCAGCTCCTGGCAGCCAAGTGGTGGGCCCAAGTGAAAATCCATGAAGACCAGTGCAAAGTGCACCCCTGGGGGTCCATGATGACCTAACATGCATGGGGGGAAGATCCATGCACTACCCATGGTAAAAAACATTGGAATCTCAGCATGTTCACGTCCTTTGCAATCTCTGGGTGATGCACTAGGCGATGCAGACATCACCCTGAGACATCACCCAGTGAATGAAAATTTGCAGAATTGCTGATCTGACTTGGGGATTTTCACCCATGGGCTACAAATCAGTGTAGGGAGGTGGCAAATGATCAAAATACCCCTCCCCACATCTGTCCACATGTATGAATACCTTGGGTACCCAACTGCGCCCCGCAGGCCTTGGAAACCCTGTCTGAGATGGTCCTGCAACACTGCCAAGTTGGGGACTGTACTGTGAAGCTTAAATGACCTAGAAACATGTACCACTATAATAAATGATCATTCTGCCCCTAGGCCATAATCTCTGGATGATGCACCGGGACATAGGCCTAAGGCCCAGTGCAAGGCCTAGAGAATTCCAAGTGATGACCAACTGTACACCGAGTCAACCAAGGGAGCCTAGGACATCCATAAATAGTTTGGAATGTTAAGTAACGTATTTCTGATTTATATCTAGGGTTTGATCCCATGCTCGAGGCCTACTACCAGACTGCAGCAGGAACTGAAACTACAACTGAATTTCTAGAACCAGACCCAGGTGAGTGAAATGTTATCGTGTATGTATGTGTAACAATATTATTTATGCTGGCAATTTGAATTCTTTAATTATAATGCAGTGTTACTTATTCAATTAAAATTTCTCAATTATTCACATCGTGTGACTGTTGATCAACTCTGCTTGAATTTATCATGATGATTGTGATTGATAGTCTGGATGCCGTAGTAGGCTTGGAAATGAGGCCGGTGGTAGCCCGTAGTGTGGGATACGGTTGACACTACCCGACTCATACGATGCCATATAGACATGGGGTTAGAGATTCATCACCCATGCTACACCCTTGCCAACAGGGGTTAAGGTGTTGGATAACTGTGAGGACTACCGTAAAACCTCGGGTGTTTATGCCGGGAAGCCTCAGCACAGCTAGGATGCCCTAGGGCAAGTATGCTGGGAAGCCTCGAGTTATAAGCTTGGGAAGCACCAATAGATGAATAATGGCTGTATGCCACACAAAGTTTATCCTCGAATTACATGTCGGGAAGCACCGAAAGGTGAAATTATTATTGAGTCGGTTACCTCACAAGTTCAATCTAGAGGGCCGGTCGGGCTGCCCTAGGTAGGGAGATGCTGGAGCCAGCTGGTCCTCTCAGACAAGTCAATGGGTGTATCGCGGGAAGGGGTAATCGAGCCCACACCAGGGATACATGTATTGGGGATTGTAGTAGCACTAACCTGCCTTAGCTGTATTGTTAGGTGGCTAATTAAATAATCTGGACTTTCATATCATGTAGGATCATGTGGATTGTGGCTGCATATGCATGCATGATAATATGTTTTGCCCACGAGCTCAGTGGGGCTCACACTCTATTATATATGTTTTCTTTCTAGATGATTATGCAGATCGATGCCACTGTGGCATGGAGGCTCATTACGAGGAGGAGAGCCCTTGTGATTATGATGCTATCGGTATGGAACCCGACGGAGGTCGTGCCAATGTTGTGAGCATTCTCAGTGGTTATTGATGAAGACCAGTGAGGGACAGTCTTGATGCTTTTTGTCTTGGGGACTCCTTTTTACTTTTGATAGGAGTTTATCCCTGTTCTTGTTTCTTGTTTAGCTTTTCCTTTGTTTTTGGGGTTGAGTTATCTTGCCCTGTATATGTATGTATTTTCTTTTTGCTTATGTATATGTCAACTTCACTTTTCAGTTATGGGTTGTAATGGGGAATGTATCAGAACTTACATATGTATATATATCACAATCATTTCTCGTATCGCTACGCTTTCTCTTTCTTGGTTATAATTATAGATTATCTGTAGCACTCTGATCTTACTTATGGTAATGTTATAAATGTGGGACTGTGAATGTTTAACTGCTTCTAGATCCGTGGGATTTGGTGGATTGCCGTTATGCAATTCGGGTCACCTACCTAATCCTCCCAGGGGTGGTTTGGGGTGTGACAAGTCGAAAGTCTCCATCAATGATGTTCACCCAAGATGTCCATGAAGCTTCTCTTCCTTCAACAATCAATATGACCAAGTTGAATGGGCTTGAAGGCAATGAAGAGATCAAGGAAGAAGTGGTTTTGGCAGGATTGCAATCTCAGATTAACCTTTTGTCACATCCCTATCCCAATAAGGGATAAAATATTATAACAGGGGTATGACTAGGATGCCTCCCAACATCTTAATCACCACCAGGATCACTGATGCAGTGGCTTACCTCACAGTCACATAGTCGAGAATCAGGGCTAATATCAGAATAATGGAAGAGTTAAAACAAATACCCCTGATTCTCATTTAGGGAAATAACTACAGTGATATTACATATATAAAAGGTTATCTTTGAGTACAATACTTAATCCAAAAGTTACTACATTAAAAGATTAAGTGAAATACAAAGAAAAGAGAACATTACATCAAAATGCAACAACACATGCAGCATAAGATACAGAAAATAATTAAAGTGTCAACATCCATAATCCCACTTTCACCTCCGCATCATCCAAGTCCTCCATCGCACCTCGATATAGTGCTACCTGTATCACAATCTAAAAGAAGGGTTCCCCGAGGGGTGAGCTTCCACTAGCCCAATGAGCAAGAAAGTTAAATCACACACACAACAATTATGAGACTGCAAGCTGAACCTGATGAGCAAACATCCTTGACGTCCCATACCACTAATGATGACTCGCATGTCAGATCTGATTTACAGTCATGCAACATACAAAATAATGTGATATGCAATATAAATAATGATGGATGATGATGATGATGTTGATGCGATGTAATGTATGCATGAATGTTATGGTGTGTAGAGTAATGGAATTGTATCCCTGGTATCGGAACACACCCTTGATCCCTAACGATACAACACCATTAATCTACTACATAGTAGAGTCATATCCCTGGTACCAGAACTTACCCTCGATCCCCAACGATATAACCCTAACTACATCAGTGGAAGCTTATCGGCCCCAGAACACACCATCAGTCTCCCAGCAAACCTCCGATAATCTCAACCACGTTACCAGAACTTACCCTTAATCCCCGGGCTGGATTATCAGTAAGGCAATACGGTGTAGGAACTTATACATCTACCTCCTGTATCCCTTTAACATAAAATTACAAATGCAATATTGTGTAAAATGCTATACAAATCTATCGTATCGAGAGATATTCCAGGTGCATCAACGTCCCATTCCATCTATCACCCAGGTACCAGCACGACATGATACATAACAGGCCAAATATAATACATGATGAGAGACATTAAACAATCACATAATCATTTCATCCATTTTCAATACAATCACAACATATAGCCATCAACTAACATTCACATGATCATAACCATAGGTAAATAATGCAAATATGCGTTATGAATGAAGTATGACAAGTAAAGTGATTGCAAATGAAACATAGCATTTAAACATAGAATCACTCAATAACAAACAAAGTCCAACCCCCACTCACAGTTTACTTTCTTATCGTTAGGTGTGTTCGGTAAGATTTGCTTTGGTGCACGTACTCCCGTACCAGTTACGAAGTCTGAGGATGCATGAGAATATTGTTAGAAGTGTATAGGTGGGTCCTATGAGGGGTCCCAATAATTTATTTGAAGTTTGGGTGAAGACAGCAAGGGCGGATGAAGGAATGGAGTCAGCCAGGTGAGTCCGATCGTTCTCCCTCCACCATTCTTTTGAAATCTGAGAAGATTTTCCCATTTAGCCTTTCGTCCATGGAATCACAAGGGTCCTAGGGTTAGGGAGGTGAGTCCAATCCTTCATTCATAGCATTTAAACATAGAATCACTCAATAAACAAACAAAGTCCAACGCCCACTCATAGTTTACTTACTTGTCGTTTGGTGTGTTCGATAAGATTTACCTTGGTGCACGTACTCCCATACCAGTTATGAAGTCTGAGGATGTGTGAGAATATTGTTAGAAGTGTATAGGTGGGTCCCATGAGGGGTTCCAATAATTTATTTGAAGTTTGGGTGAAGACAGTAAGGGCGGATGAAGGAACGGAGTCAGCCAGGTGAGTCCGATTGTTCTCCCGCTACCATTCTTTTGAAATCTGAGAAGATTTCCACCTTCAGCCTTTCGTCCATAGAACCACAAGGGTCCTAGGGTTAGGGAGGTGAGTCCAATCCTTCATTGGAGGTCCAAAATACATAGTCCTTTATAAGACTTAGAGGATTCAAGGGATTAGATCCTAAGGTTTTCCCCAAGTGTTACTATTGTGTATAGTAAAACACAAACTTCCTAAGTCAATTACTTTCAATCTTCACCCCTATAGGTGTTATGGCTTTTAGGACCCTACAAGGATCACTTCAAGGTCCAACAAGACCACCAAGGCCTAGTTTAAGCATTACTCTTAGGATTCATGGGTTTGGAATCACCTTAGGGCTTTTCCATTTCTAGGTTAAGGTCACAAGTCCCTTAGGACAGCAAGGAGGTTGCAATAGAGGCCTCTCAAGGGTTGGGGAATTCAATAGATTAAACATCGGGAATCCAAGGTCTAGGGTTGCTCTAGGGTGTTGAAACCCAAGGATGAAAAAGGGGGTTTCAAGAATAGACACAATGTTGGGTGAAATAAAGGGTAAGGCTTCAAACAAGAAGTCTCTTAGTAGATTAGGTCCATACCTTTGGGTTATACATGAAGCCCTTAGTCAAACATCCAAATTCAAAGATTCAAATTCCTGAAACCAAAGAGGAAGAGGGGCTTAAGGCATCCAGGGTAGACCTTGGTACCTTGATAGGTCAATTAATTAATATATATGGAGGGCACTTTAGGCTGTATAAACCCCCCCCCCCCCACAAAATCTTTATAAGTTTACCCAACAACCACAAAGCAAGCGGGGTCATTGGGGTATAAGTTAAGTCCTACAGTTGCTGTCAAAACACATCAGCCATATGTGGATCCACTTTTGAGGGTCTCTCATTCGGATTTGGTCTAAGGTTCCTTCATATAAATTATAGGCCTTTGATTCTATTTTACAACGCAACTTGAATTGTATTGATACAAGATGTATAGACAAAGTTATAACCAAAATACTGAACAGTGGTCATGCTGTAAACTGCGGGCGGATTCACGAACGGATTCTGTTGTGTGAGTCCGCCCGTGCATCCGTTCGAACCCTGAGACACACCCAAGACACACCCAAGGGGGAGGATCCACAGGAGGATGCATGATGGTGAGTCTGGTCCTTAGTCCGCTCACAACAGAAACGAGTTTTCAACTCCGAACTTCATCCAAATTGATCCCTAATGCCCCCAATGGCTTCAAGGGCTTGTAGGGATGACTTCCAAGGTTCATTAGGGTCCCAAATATCCTAATGGCACAATACATTAAGCCATCCATGGTATATGTCCAATTCCTCAACCCAACCTTGGATTTTTTGGAAAAAATCTAGGTTGAATGGCTAGGGTTGAATGGCACTTTAAAGAGAGGTGCAAGGGTATGCAAGGGCATCCCAAAAGGACTACAATCATCTCTCCAACAAGAGCATTGGGTCCCAAGTGGAACCCAAACCAAACCCAAGCTCCAAAACCCCAAAACCTAAATTAGAAATTAGAGAAATAGAGAAATGGAGGAGGGGAGATGGAAGGTTCTCTCACCTCCAATGGAGAACAAGATCCTAGGGCTAGGTGAGCCCCCTTTCTCCTTCTTCTTCTTCTTCTTCTTCTTTTTCCTTTCTTTCTCTCTTCTACAGTTTGGGCATTTGGAGAAATAAGGAAAAGCTTAAGAGCTTCTCCTCCTTTTTACCCTCTTAAAGCTAAAATAAACAATCAAAAGTAATCTCCCTAAACTACCCATAACTTTATTCCCTATTTCCTACAACAAGCCATGGTCCAACTATTGGGTTAAGGTTAAACCCATGGTCCTTGAACCAACCCAACTTCTCAAACCTAAAAAAAGAACCTATTGGCTATAAAATGAAATGGGCCTTAGGGCGAGTTTGGCTAAGGTTCTTTGGTCCAAATAGTTAAGGTATGTTTGACTTAGCTTAAGGCCCAAAATGTGTTTTAGTCTGGGGCTTGTTTGGCTTGGTCTAAATAAAAGAAAGAATCATTATTGTTTTAGTTAAGACTTATGGGCCCCAACAACATAGCAAAATCAACATTCAAAGGTCAAGGGTGGGGTACACCATGTCCAGGGGCATAGCCCCAAGGTCCGGGACACAGGGACATGGCCCCACACAAGAAAACAATTAAAATCAGCATGACAGCATAGACAGATTATTGATCGAATTCACCAGCAGTGGATCCGATCGTGGGTCCGTTCCTACTGTTAAGGCTGAAATCAACAATAGGGGATGTGGGGCTTTGGCCCACATATCCAAGACTTCGAGGGGACACATATAATAATATTTTAAGTTCACAGTCATAGGTGTTGACCATTGCCACCATGGCATTACCCTTTGGGTAAGGTCTAAACTGCCCTGAGGTATTAGGGTATATTTTGGGCACGGGTGTAACACCTTTTGCTTTTTCATTTCGAAGAATAGATCATGCATTAGGTCTCACAATCAAGGAGTAAGGATTACCTAGAGCTTTTCCATGAAATTACACTCTTCAATCATGGGAATGATGAACTCTAAGGACTCTCTGTCCATCCAGATTATGCTTTCTTCAATATCTTTGGGATAAGAAATCTATACTAGTTGTCTACTGAAGCCCTTTGTTTCCTCTGGTACCTCTGCAAAAGATACGTGGTAGCATTCAACTTTCATGTTCTAGAATTGTTGACCTATATGAGCCAAGATGAATCGCATACAAAATTTGTTCCCTCTCAGTCAAACACAATGAAGTTTTTTCTTCGATTTCAGACACACTTAATGGCTCGAGCAATTATTTGGTTGTGCAAAATAGAATGTCCTCTATACCCTCCATAGTCCTCACTAGGGACAGGAGTCGCAAGGAAAACCTAATTTGATCATGCGTCGACCTCGCTGCACCTTCCACTCGTGAACCACATTTAGTTTCGTGGATTTCTTTAACAGAAGATACAGAAAGGATGATTGGGAGAAGATAAGGAATCATTTGTGTGAGATTGATAGAGTCCCTAAGGAGCGGACTCCTCCAAATTTATAGAAAAATCCTTTTGATGCTACCACAAGTTTTAAAGGGAATGCTTCTTTTGCATTGCCAGCCTACAAAGTGATAGAATCGTCAAAAAAAGTTCTCTGTATTACTCCGATGGAACAAGGTCAGACACTGATTGAGGACATCACTGTCGCCCGAACGCGTTAAACTATGGTCATTAACTTGATGAGCATCAGTCTTGCTGGCCGACTTAAAATAGATCCAGTACCTAGCTCTGGTTAGAAGGGCACTTTTGATGGTACAAACTGCACAATCCCGTAACAAAGCAGTGACAGTACTTCACTCTTGAATAGACAGGATTCCACTGAAGACATCATTGGGTCTGCAAACCTTAGGTCTTTAGGTCTTTTCATTCAGTCAAATTTTCTTCTATAATCTCATCCATAATGTATTGTCCATTAGCTGTCAATGAACATGTTTTCCTTTTTATATATCCAATCTCTTTCTTTTTACTTTCATTTGAATAATAGTTTAGGACGATCTCCTAATTGTTAGTTAAAAAAAAAAATCATTGCCCCTTTCCCCAATATCAAAATCTTGATGGTCAAAGATCTTGAGCTTTCCATACATCTAATCACCTTCCAATGAGCCGGAAGCCTAGATGAAGATTTCATCTCATAAAGCCTGTTAAGGGAGGCCCCCTTTGGCCTCTAGTCATCCCGAATAAACCCTGAGACAGCAAAATCTGCTAGTCCCCCAGTTGTGTATTAGTCTTTTCCTTTAAAAAACTCACTTTGGCCCACCTACACCTCATTATCCATGTATCCTCTTACTCCTCAAAATGTCCCATTAGCTTCTAGGGTCTAACCAGAAGAAGTCTCCTCGGTGAAGTAAGATGTCACATGGGGAATATGTTCCCGAAGGATTTTTTTTATTTTTAAAAAGGGTAATTTAAACATACCACCCCTAAGGTTTAACGAAAGTATAATTTTACCCCCAGTTTTGGATAATTCTACGTACCCCCCTGAGATTTACAAACGTTAACAAATATACCCATTCCGTTAGTTCATGACTAACAATGTTAAAAATATGATGTGAACTAACAGAATTGCCCTTACAAAGAAAAAAAAAACCCTGCAGCTCATCTTCCCCAAACAATTTGGGGAAGATGAGTTATAGGCATCCCTTTCTCTCCTCCTCTCTCTCTCTCTCTCTCTCTCTCTCTCTCTCTCTCTCTCTCTCTCTTTTCAATTACTCTACCGTCTTCTCTTCTCTAAATCAAAATCTCTAATGGGAAAAAAGAAGGACCTGGTTTTCTTCTTTTATCTGCTCTGCTTGTTCAATCTTCTGGCTGGTACATAGATTAGAGTGGACATGAATTTCTTTTTTTTATTGTCTCCTCTTGCATTGTCCTAGATTCGTGGGAATTATATTCATAACTTGTTTACCTAACCCCCCTACTTCCTAATTGATCTACATTAAGCTTGAAACTTTTTCTAAGCCCAACTCAATCAAATCGTTCAGTGGTTTAGCCTATTTAGTGGACTTTTCTTTCCCACGGATTCTTCTCACCTAGCATTAGTATAGATGACAGCTCACAGATGTTTCCTTTTTCATTTTATTTTCAATTAGAATGTTTCTTCTTCATTTTTTTCTATCTATAAGTGTGTATAAGTGTATAACATCATCCATTATAATTTGTTCAAAGGTTCAAAGTTTCATCTTAGGTACAATTCCTCCTCATAACCGAGAGTAGGTGATGGCAGGAAAATGGAGGAAGATTTAGACCTTCAGTCACTAAAGTCTCAGCTAAATCAAAAAAACATCATGTGGAAGGAGGAGATGGAGTAAAGATAGTTTCAGGTGGATGCCTTACAGGTAAAGCTTACAGAGGTAAAAGCTTTTGTGGACTCTAAGGAAGATGCAAAGAAGGAACTAGAAGTTCTTTGGCGAAGGGTTAAAACTACATCGATGCTGCTTACGTACTTGAAATCAAAAGCAAGAACATGTCTGTTCCATGTTTAGCTCATACTTCATGTGGGATCAAACATTAAGAAGGGGTAGGTCTTGTTGACGAAAATAG
The DNA here is from genome assembly GCF_018873765.1 of Telopea speciosissima. Classification (NCBI taxonomy): domain Eukaryota; kingdom Viridiplantae; phylum Streptophyta; class Magnoliopsida; order Proteales; family Proteaceae; genus Telopea; species Telopea speciosissima. The sequence goes on along the minus strand of NC_057917.1, from coordinate 33,404,707 downwards.
TACTCCATTGTCTGACTGATCGAAGGATGTGGATCTTTCTTTCTTTGATTGCGAAGATGAGGAAACTTGGATGGTAATCAGTAGCAGGCATGGATCGGTTGATGAACATGATGGAGCTTATATTGGTGAAATGCTTAAGTCTGTAAGAATGGTTACAAACATAATGGAAGCGCTTGTGAAGCGGGTTATCATGGCTAAAACTAAAACAGCAATTAAGAAAGAAAAGGTTACTTTAGATCAGGAAGAGATTAAAAAGAAGGCTCTTCAAATTGAAAGCATGTCAGTGAAGGTAGAGGAGAGGGAAAGGTTTGCGCTAATGGAAGCTCTTGTGAAGCGGGTTCTTTTTTTCTTGTTTCCTCTTGCATCGTCCTCTTCTTTGTCCCCATTAGAGATTTAGCTTTTGAGAAGAGAAGACAGTAGAGTACTTGACAAGAGAGAGGGAGAGAGATAAAGGAGGAGAGAAAGGGACGCCTGCAACTCATCTTCCCCAAATCGTTTGGGGAAGATGAGTTGCAGAGGTTTTTTTTTTTTTTTGCAAGGGCAATTCTGTTAGTTCACATCATATTTTTAACGTTGTTAGTCATGAACTAACGGAATGGGTGTATTTGTTAACGTTTGTAAACCTCAGGGGGATACGCAGAATTATCCAAATTGGGGGGTAAAATTCTACTTTCGTTAAACCTCAAGGGTGGTATGTGTAAATTATCCCAAAAAAAAAAGTAGCACCGCCTCCACAATCAAAATTGGGTCAATCTCAAAAGAAAAAAAATGAGAGTAAAAAAAGAGAGCAAAGAAAAAAAAAAAAAAAAAAAAGAAGTGATGAAGAGTTAATAAAAAAAAAAATGAGAGCAAAAAAGAAACAAGAGTTCAAAAAAAACAAAAAAAAAAGAGGATGCATTGGCTCAAGATATTGCAAACAATTGGGAGCAATTAGACCATGGGGCAAAAATTGTCAATTTTCCTTCAGGGATGGAATTGTCAAAATTATCAAGGTAAAAATTACCAAAGTCTTCAGTTGAGACACGAGAGGGATTGCCAAACTTCTCGATTACACTATTGAAAAGAAAAAATTCCCCAATGAGTTTAATTACCAGACTCTTGGTAGAATTTTGGAAACAAAAGTGTCAAGTCATGGTTGGACCCTAGGGGCACATTTGAGCCTCTACCATCCTTTGGAACCTAGTCCTAAGCCCCATTACAACCTAGTAAAACCCTCCTGGGCTAAATGATGATGAGACTTTCATCCATAGCTTCGAGCTCACCTGGCTACGATGGAACTTATTTATCAAGGCTTTGACGTTGGGACATCTTTGTCTTGAACTAGGTTGACCTGATCCCTAGTTAGTGTACGTAGATAACTTGATAAAAGAACAATCAAGTTCAGTCCTTCCACATGTACAGTCCTTTGTCCATCCATTTACTTCTTTATCTTTTTTACTCTCCATATTTCCGCTCTATTCTCTTCTTTGTTAATATCTCTCTCTTTGATGCGACCCAATGATAAAAGAAAAAAAAAAAAGAGCCTGTCGACCAAGGACAAGGGAATTTAAGGCTTTGAACATCAGCAACAGTGTACTCACCCTTTGAACCAATAAGGTGACCAAGGGAATACCAGAAGAGGAATCAAGTTGTCACTGGGACAATCTTTATCCGAGATGATGGGGCATGAGGAAGAAAGTTTATTTTCCTGGGGTAGTCTACAAGGAAAGAGCATCTGAAATAAGAGGGGCATCCTGTCCATGGAGATCAGTTCCTAATCGTTGAAGAACCTCGATGACCACACGGAAAAGAAAGACAATGCTATCCATAGAGGAAGGGAAGAATGACCTATCCACTCATCATGGTCATATCCATTTTAACTCACTGGGGCAAAATTCTACCCATTCGACCTTGGCCCCTCAATGTTTGACGAGGCTCTGCGTGTAACAGGGAAACAGGGATGTGAATAATATGCCTACATGGAATTGTGCAATAGGGTTTCAAATAAATGCTTTTGTAAAATAAAATGTTCTTTCAAGATAAAAAAAGGAAAAGAGAAAAGGAAAAAATAATAAAAAAGTATAAATCATAATCATGGAAAATGCTTGAGTGACTCCCAGATTGTCTAGGTTTTTGATGATGCCATCATAATTGTTCACTAACCTTTTGTGAATAATAGGGGTTGTGCAATACAAAAATGAAGGATATTTGGTAAGCATCTCTAATTGTATGTGATTGCGTTTCATTTGTCCATGTTTGCATCATAAACATTTGCATAGGATTGTTTCTCTTTACAATAAATGTTTTTTTTTATTTACATAGGATTGTTTTCACTTTTGCAATTTAGATTATGTTTCGTCACTGTGGTACCCACCCACTACTTGACTTCTTAGGGTATATATATTGGATTGCTTTTCAATTTTCATCATGTATAAGGATTGCATTGTCATATGTATCGTCTAGTGCTTTGATTTTTGTTATGCTCACATGCAACCTACTCATTTGATCACCATTGAACTCCTATACAACATGATCTTATATTGTTTGGCTTGACCAAACCTTCGATCTCTTCTGCACTTGCATGCAATTTAATTATTCGACCACTACTAAATTCATCAATGACCTTTAAAAATCCCGCACTCTTGTGCAACTTGATCTTATTAATCTCTATTATACTCGTGTATAGCCTGATCATTCATTAAACCCACTATACTCGTGTATAATTTGACTGTCCTACAAATTTGATCCCCCTTGTACTCGTGTACAAGTTAATCATTGACTTTTCTGATCCTTTCTATACTTATGTGTAGTTCGATCGTCCCATCAATCTTCGCTCTTAGTTGTACTCTCTTTCAGATCGATCCATTAAAAGATCAAATCCAATCGAGCGATGCCGTCTCATCCTCAAAAGATCAAATCTGACTGAGGGATGCTCAAATGGTCACGCATAGTCCTTCTAATCTCCACTATACTCGAGTATAGTCTGACCACCCATGGTCCCTTGATTTTTTCTATACTCGTGTATAGACCAACCTCCTATGGTCTCCTGATTTCTGGTATACTGCGTATAGACCGACCTCCAGTGTTCTCTTAATTTCCACTATACTTGCATATAGACCGACCTCCCGTGGTTCTGAATTTTTGCTATACTTGCGTATAGACCAACCTCCTGTGGTCTCTTGATTTCCACTATACTTGTGTATAGACGACCTCCCGTGGTCCCTTGATTTTTGTTATACTCGCGTATAGACCGACATCCCATGGTCTCCTAATTTCTGCTATACTCGCGTATAGTCCGACCTCCCGTGGTCTCCTAATTTTTGTTATATTCGCATGTAGTCCAACCTCTTGTGATCTTTCGATCCCTACTATACTCGTGTATGGTTAGATCTCCCATGGTCCTCTGATCTCCTCTATACTCATGTATAGTCCAATCTTTTGTGGTCTTCTAATCACTGATATACTCGTGTATGGCTTGATCACTGGTGGACCCCATCCTTCTAGTTGAGTGATGCCACCTCATCCTCAAAGTCTAAACCTTACCGAGCATTGCTCAAAATCAAAACCCTGCCGATCGTTGCTCAAAATCAAATTCCAACTGAGCGTTGCTCAAAATCAAAACTTTGCTAAGCGTTGCTCAAAATCTAAATCCTTGCTGAGCGTTGCTCAAAATCAAATTCCAGCTGAGCGATGTTTAAACCCAAAACCCTGCTAAGCATTGCTCAAAATCAGATCCCCGATGAGCATTGCTCAAAACCAAAACTCTACTGAGCATTGCTCAAAACTTTGCAGAGCGTTGCTCAAAGTAAAATTCCAATCGAGCAATGCTCAAAATCAGATTTCCACTGAGTGTCGCTCAAAACCAAAACCCAGCTGAGGGTTGCTCAAAACCAAAGATCCTTGTTGAGCATTACTCAAAATTAAAACCTTGTCGACCGATGCTCAAAACAAATATTCTCACCTAGTGTTGCTCACAAATCAGAATCCAGCAGAGTGTTACTCAAAGCCATTACCCCATTTGATCTGTTTATCACCATTGTCATCCGATCCTTAGATCGCTTGTTGTCATTTGATTTGTTGATCACCCCATTGTCATCCGATCCTTGGATTGTCCGTTGCCATTTGATCTGTTGATCACCCGTTGTTGTCCAATCCTTGGATCGCCCATTGCCATTTAATCTATTAATCACCCGTTGTCATCCGATCTTTGGATCGCCCGTTGCCATCAAATCTTCGATCTCCCGTTGACACTTGATCCTCTAGATCGACTGATTGAGCACCCGTTGCTACTGGACAATTTGCCGGTATAGGTTTTATTGTTTAAAATAAAAGATTTTTTGAACGGTTTGCCGAGATAGATTTTGTCATTCAAAGCAAAAGATTTCATTGGATGGTTTGCAGAAATAGGTTTTATCATTCCAAATTCAAAAAAGTTTCGCCGAATAGCTTACCGAAATAGGTTTTATCATTCACCAAGCGATTTGTCGAATTAGGTTTTATCATTCAAAACGTCGTCACCTATGAGCAAAGTGGCAATAGCAGTTGCTCGACCCGAGGAAGTTCACTGAAATGTTTGCTAAGGGATCTCCGTTGCCTTTAAGCAAAGTCATGGAGTAGTTGCTCGACCCAAGGAGGCTTACTGAAAAGTTTGCCAAGGAAACACCGTCTATAATGCCCCCAAAATCATCTTATCGGTTTAGGAACATTGACAGTCCATAAGATCATTTATGTTAAGGAGATATGAACCGGAGTAGAACCAAAATACAAATATAAGTCTAAAATGTATAAATTAAGACTTCAACTAAAGTATGGTAGTCAAACTAAGCTATTACAACTTCTAAATTACACTTAAAATTCTTAAATAATGGTTACAATCTCCAAAATTAAATTAAACTCAAACAAACTATGAGTTCTTCTAAACTTTAAAGAAAGTGTAAAGTTTCTAATAATAGTTGCCCTCTTCTAATCTAAACGTTTTGTCCCCTTGGACCTCCTCCTCTAGTACATCCTCACATCTAGGTTCATATTCATAAAGTTGTTCATCAGAAAAATGGTGAGTAAATCCACAACTATACAGGTGCGAAAACATGCACAAGTAATACAAAATGTAAAGACATACAATAATATGTATATATAGATCCGAAAAAAAAAAAAACAAAATGATCATAACCATATTTTCTTATCACTATTACCATAATGAAAAGTATATATGACAACAATCAACAAAAGATATATTGAAAGAACGTAAAATAACAAACACATTACTCCCTAATGGATTAGTGTGAAGTAGTTACCATACACTGGTCAAGGCCCTCATGATAGCGGCGTATGAACTTTAGCTATGATCAACTACAACACCACTATCCCCTCTCAACATCAAGAAACTAATGGAGAAACTAGTGACCAAATTTGCCCTAGATCGAGTCCAAGGCCCCAAAGCTTTTACCAGCAATGCCCTCCTGGAGAGTTTTTTATCATCTCCCTCTTTCTAGTAGTCTATATAGCTCCAATAAGGGTAAGTCCGTAGCTCAAAAACTCACCAACTTATCCTTACCCCAACATATTCACCTATGTCGGTAAGGTAAACAACAAAATAACAATCAAGGGTTTACTTATAATTTAAAACTATACATCCAAGTTCGGAACTTAGGGTCATGACTCCCCAATTCCACCTTAACACATACTATTGAAAAGAATGAAAATAAAGTTTGAAAATGGTAACTTTCATCAACATATCAATGCATAAAGTGAAGAACAATAATAGGGAAGATTGGGTGAAATCTTCGCAATCACTTATCCAACAATAATATCAATGAAAATTAAAAGGTAAACCCTGAACAAAATCAGATTTTTATGCATCATCCAAAAATATTATGCATTAGGTTATAATCATAAAGAATCATCCATAGACCTTCCTCATACTATCAACAATCAAGCATTGGATTCATTAGTCTATAAACATGACATTATTAAAAAATTCTATACACACATATGTGAATTAATTCATAAGAAAATTTATCATTCCTTACAAGTAATCATGTGTGAACAATTTAATTGAGTAAAAAGCATGAATAAAATATGTTTTTGGCATGGTAAATTTCAATCCAAAACTAAATTTCAGATTTATAACAATATTTCAAAATAAATTTTATATGTAAGCAAAATATCAAGTATAATGGTTGAAGATCTACTCTCACCTTGTGTGAAGCGACTAGGATTTCTATAAGTGACCTCAAATCAATGCTTTAATGATGTTGTATACCTCTTCCTAATTCAAAATCACTTTAAAGGAGTCCTATGATTAAGGTAATGATGAAATCAACATCAAGGTATTGCTTAAACTCGGATTTGAGAAATACAGATTTTTAACAGAATGACCTACCTTCAGCAAATCAGCAATATTTCTCTGCTCAGATCTCCATTTGGGCTGATTCAAGTTGGGTTCCAAAGATAAGAGATGAGGCTATGTTTTATCGTAAAATAATATTTTCTCAATTCAGCTCCAAAAAGGGTCAAAAATGGACGTCAAGTGGCTGGTTCTGCATAGTCTGAATCTCCTTCTTCTTCTTCTTCTTCTCTTCCTCTCTATAGTCCACGAATTTTCCTCTCCCCCTCTCTCTCTCTCTCTCTCAAATTTATGATAACAGGAATGGGTTTAGGTTTTGGTTTTGGAATTTAATCCTAACAAAGGAGAAGTAAATGAGAAGAATTCTATTTAGTCTCTTTACTTTTCCTCCAATGAAAATATTTAAAAAGGAATCTTGACTTAAGATTTTTAATTTAAAATTTTAGATTAGGTAGTTTAATTTTAGCTAAATTCCTTTTTTCGTTGAAATTTTATTTTAGGAAGACTTTCTTTTTCCAAGATTGAGTTTCCAGCCAATTGGAGATTGCCACCTCACCTTTCCTTATCAATCCATAATACTTCCCTAACTAAATTCTTACTAAATTCAAAGACCTCCCAAGCTAGAATTGTGGACGCCCCTTTTTAAGCCCTATAAAATTATAAAGTAAAATATTTAATTGCACCTCTAAAGAATAAAACCTTAGACCTCTAACAAATTGAATTAAATGTCTAAGCACTAAGTTAGGTTATTAACTATGAATTATTTTTTAAATAAAATTATATATTTTATAAATAAAATCCTAATTCTACACTTAGGCAAGGAATAATTCAAATTAAGGGTGTTATACTAGGGCACACTACTTACCATCATGTGTATACCCCAGCAAGTCCAAGATCCTACACTTCAACTTGTGCCAATCTTGTATTAGATAAAAAGACCAAATTACTCCTAGTAAAAAATAAGGGTATTACAATTCTCCACCCCTTGACAAAATTTCGTCCTCAAAATTTAAATTTAGTTGGGTCGCTAAATAAATGCGAGATATTACAATCCACCCCCTTAAAGAAATTTCGTCCTCAAAATTTACATATCAAGATCTCTAAATAGTTGCGGATACTTGGATCGCATTTCATCTTCTTTCTCCCACAACCCTTTGAATATGTCACACCCCATACCACCCCTTGGGATGATTAGGTAGGTGACCCGAATTGCATAACGGCAATCCGCTAAATCTCATGGATCTAGTAGTAGTTATTACATTTATGGTCCCACATTCATCATATTACTACAGGTAAGATCAGAGTGCTGCAGAGTATCTACAATTATAACAAGAGAGAAAGCGTAGCAATACGGGAATGATGGTGATATATATATATATATATAAAGTATTCTGAAACATTCCCACCAAGATACAACCCACAAAGAGAAACAAAGCTGACAAAAAACCAAAAGGAAATACATATATATATATATATAGGGTGAGATTACTCAACCCCAAAAGAAAAGGAACCTAGAACTGCACCACAAGCAAAACGGGGATAAACTCCTAACAAAAACAAAAAGGAGTCCCCAAGACAAAAAGCATCAAGTACACTCCTCAACAATCTTCATCAATGACCACCAAGAATGCACGCATCATCGGCACTACCTCCATCGGGGTCCACACCAATATCATCATAATAACTAGGGCTCTCCTCCTCGTAATGAGACTCCATGCCACAGCGGCATCCACCTGCAGAATAATCTAGAAGAAAAAAACATATATAATAGATTGTGAGTCCCACTGAGCTCATGAGCGAAACATATCATCATGCATGCACATGCAACCACAATCCACATGATCCTACATGATATGCAAGTCCAGATTACTTATTAGCCACCTAACAATATAGCTAAGTCAGGTTAGTGCTACTACAATCCCCAATACATGTATCCTTGGTGCGGGCTTGGTTACCCCTTCCCGCGATACACCCATTGAGTTGTCGGAGAGGACCAGTCAGCTCCAGCATCTCCCTACCCAGGTCAGCCCGACCGGCCCTCTGGATTAACTCCTGTGAGGTAACCGACTCAATATCAATTCACAAAACCGGTGCATAATTATAATATGTGGCATTCTACCAAAAGTTCACCTTTCGTTGCTTCCCAAGCTTGTGGCCTGAGGCTTCCCAGCATATTTACCCTGGGGCATCCCAGCTGTGCTGAGGCTTCCTAGCATAAACGCCTCTTGGGTTTTACGGTAGTCCTCATAGTTATCCAATACCTGAACCCCTATTGGCAATGGTGCATAGCATGGGTATTGAAACTCTAGCCCCATGTCTATATGGCATCGTATGAGTCGGGTGGTGTCAACCGTATCCCATACTACGAGCTACCACCGGCCTCATTTCCAAGCCGACTACGACATCTAGTCTAACATTCACAATTATCAAGTAAGAATCACAGTGTTGATCAACAGACAATCAATGTGTAGTAATTTGAGTAATTGAACAGAATTTAAGTAATACAGCACTAATAATTTAAGAATTTTAACTGCCGGCATAGCAATACAGTTACACATACATATATGATAATACTTCACTCACCTGGGTCTGGTTCTAAGAACTCAGTTGCAAATTCAGTTCCGGCTGCAATCTGGCTGTAGGCCTCGAGCGCGTGATCAAATCCTAGATATAAATCAGAAATTGTCATTTTAATATTTCAACCTATTTTTGGAGGTCCTAGGGTTGATCTAAGCTCACTGGGTTGACCCGGTGCATAATTGGTCTTCACTTGGAATTTTCTGGGCCTTAGGCCTATGTCCCGGTGCATCATCCAGAGATGGTGGCCTAGGGTAAAATGATCATTTACAGTATTGGTACATGACCCTAGGTTACAATAGGCTTACAAGGCTGTCCCCAACTTGATAGTACTACAGTACCAACCACAAGCAGGGTTTCCAAGTCCTGCGGGGCCCACTTGGGTTCCCAAGCATTTATTCATATGAACAGATATGGGAAAGGGCATTTAGGTCATTTTCCACCTTCCCACATAGTTACATGGTCAATTGGTGAGGTCCCCCAAGTTAGAGCATAAAAAAACCAATATTCCATTCACTGGGTGATGTCTCTGGGTGATGTCTGCATCGCCCAGAGATTTCAAAAACGAGATCTGGCTGAGCTTCCAAGGTTGTTGGCCATGGGCAGTGACCAAACCTTTTCCCCGTCCATTTTAGGGTATCATGTACCCCCAGGGGTGATCTTCACTTTGGTCCATGTGGATTTTCAACTGGGCCCACCACTTTGGCTGCCAGAGGCTGCCCAGACAGCCCAGTGAATAGTAACCCACGATTTCTCCAACTTCCAAACTTGGTTTCAGCCACATGCAAGGTTGATTATAGGTTTAATACAGTGATTCAAGCCTTCTACCACTTAGGGCTTGGTCCCATGCAGTCAGGATAAGGATTAAGGGCTCCAAACAGCTAGCTATCAGTGTAATTGGGCAGTGCAGCCATGCACATCCAGGTTCTGGTTCCAGATCAGTAAAATAGACCTGAAAAATCTCATAAAATCTCTATATCTTCCATGCATCACACTTGCATGGCAGATCTGGGACAGTCCATGGCAGTTCCCAACTGTTCTGGGCTGCCAATGATCAGAAATTTAACAAAGCCACAGAGATTCAAAGAGGAAAGTAGTAAATCATCATGACAGCAGGTAGAACAAGGTTGTTTATACCTACACAGTTCTAAGGTGCCACAAAATCAGAGCCCAGAGGTGTAGGCGGCCTCTCCTCTTCTTCCTTCTTCTCTTTCTTCTTCTTCTTCTTCTCCTTTCTCTCTTTTCTCTTTTCTTTTCTCTCCCAAGATTTGAACAGTACCAAGAGCTCTAAATGAGCCTATGGTACCCCTTTTTATAGTCCCAACCTGACTGAGGCCTGTTTGGCTAATAAGGCCTCTTTTGAAAATGCATTTTTTACTGCATTCTTAGCCATTCTGGGCACACCGATGGGGTCCATTGTGGTCCAGGGGTATGAGGTGGTCCCTCAGACTCCCCTCAGCCTATGGAGGGTGCCCATGTCCAATATGGGTGGTCCCCATAATTTATATCCATTAAATAATGCTGTTTTGCACTCTGGGCGATGTCTCTCGGTGATGTCTGCATCGCCCAGAGATTTCAGCAAAGCTGAACCTCTGTGAGCTTGCACAGGAGTTTGACCCAGGGTCAAGGCCTTATACCCACATGTCATTTAGGTTCTTTTACACACATTTCCATGGGTGGGCCCCACAATTGTGAAGAGGAGAGAGAATACTTGGGGTCCAGGCAGTACATTATGCTATGAGCTGTGTAGTTGCAAGGGTCAGCTGTCCATCTTCTGACAGTTATGTAGGAAGACCTGCACAGGGTTTCTTCATCAATTTCAATCACTGGAGAGACACTCCATAGTGTGCTTGGTTGCCATGTGTGGGTTCCCGTCCTTCAGTCAAGATTCCAGTCAGTCAGGGGTAGGGTTTGACATTTCTCCCCACCTTACAAAAATTTCGTCCTCGAAATTTGCTTACCTTGCAATTTGAAGGGTTGAGGATACTTTTCCTTCATTTCTTCTTCACGTTCCCATGAAGCTTCTTCTATCAGGTTGTTTCCCCATCAAACTTTTACAAAGGCGACTGTGCGGTTACGAAGATTATGCTCCTTTCTTTCCAATATCTCCGTAGGTTGCTCTTCGTAGGTCATATCCACATCCAATTGTTCGGGTTCAGTCGATAGCACATGTGTCGGGTTGTTGATGTACTTTCTCAGCATCGACACATGGAAAACATCGTGGACGCCCAACAAAGATGGTGGTAGTTCCAGTCGGTATGCTACGGGTCCCACCTTGTTAAGAATTTCATAAGGACCGATGAATCTTGGGCTTAACTTGCCCTTCTTATTGAAACGTAGCAATCCCTTTGTAGGAGATACTCGGAGGAACACTTTTTCCCCAACTTCAAATTCAATGTCTTTTCTTCGATTATCCACATAACTTTTCTGTCTTGACTGGGCTGCCTTGATTTTCTCTCTTATGATGTCTACCTTGTCACAGGTTGCTTGTATCATCTCTGGCTTGAGATATTTTCGTTCGCCAACTTTGTCCCAATACAGCGGAGTTTGGCATTTCCGACCATAGAGAGCTTCGAATGGTGCCATGCCAATGGTGGAGTGATGACTATGATTGTATGTAAATTCCTCCAAGGGTATGTGAGCATCCCAACTATTGTTCATTTCCAAAACACAGGCTCGGAGCATATCCTCCAGAGTCTAGATAGTTCTTTTTGACTATCCGTCTATCTGCAGATGGAAAGCTATACTAAGATTCAGTTGAGATCGCAATGCCTTTTGTAAACTCCTCCAAAACATTAAAGTAAATCAAGGATCTCTATCAGACACAATACTGACAGGCACGCCATGTAAGTGGACTATATTTTCTATATATAACTGGGCAAGCTTCTCCGTTGAATAACTTATCTTGATTGGTATAAAGTGAGCTGCCTTTGTCATTCCATCTACAATCACCCAAATCGCGTCATGCCCTTCCTGGTATTGGGTAGATTTATCACGAAATCCATAGTGATCCTTTCCCACTTCCATTCAAGTATAGGAAGTGGCTGCAATAATCCATACGGTCGGTGTCTCTCTACTTTTATCTGCTGACAGGTGAGGCATATTGCTATGGTCTCTTTCATTCTCATCCACCAGTAATACTTTTTCAAGTCCTTGTACATCTTCGTACTTCTGGGGTGAATTGTATAGGGTGAGGTGTGTGCCTCCTTAAGGATTCAGTCTTGGACATCATAATCATCAAGCACGCACAATTTGTCTTGAAACTTTAGTGCACCATCATGAGCCAATGAAAAATCTGGGTCCTTATGGACTCCTTGTTGTACTTCCCAAATAATCTTGGCCAGCTCGGGGTCCAACGGTTGCTTCGTAATTACCTCTTCTCGTATTGATGGCTGTAGATCCATAGCTGCTAATTGTATAACCGTTCCTTCGGTCATGAGTTCCAGATCAAACTTTCGAGCTTCTTCTACCAACTGCTCACTTACGACCAAGGAAGCGAGAGATGCAGGCTAAGATTTTCTACTTAATGCATCCGCAACAACGTTGGCCTTACTGGGGTGGTACTGGATTTCACAATCATAATCCTTTACCAGTTCTAACCACCGCCTTTGTCTTATATTCAGCTCCTTCTGGGTGAAAAAATACTTCAGACTTTTGTGATCGCTGAAGATTTCACTCTTTTCACCATATAGGTAATGCCACCATATCTTTAACGCAAAGACTACCACTGTAAATTCTAAATCATGAGTGGGGTAGTTCTTTTCATGTTCCTTCAATTAGCTAGAGGCGTAGGCAACCACTTTACCTTTCTGCATTAGGACGCCACCCAATCTTGTCCTGGATGCGTCAGTATATACCACCATTCCTCCGGTGCAGTCCGGAATGGTCAAGACTGGAGCTGTCACCAATCGGTTTCTCAATTCCTGAAAACTTTTCTTGCATGCTTCATTCCATTCAAATTTGGCACCCTTCTTTGTAAGTTTTGTCATGGGTGCCGAGATGCGTGAGAAATTTTTAATAAATCGACGGTAATATCCGGCCAATCCTAAGAAACTCCGGATCTCAGTGGCACTCTTCAGGGTTTCCCACTCGAGAACCGCTTTCACCTTGCCTGGGTCTACTTTAATGCCATCCTTGGTGACGATGTGTCCCAAGAATCCAATTTGGTGAAGCCAGAATTCACATTTACTGAACTTGGCATAAAGTTGGTGTTCTCGCAACCGCTGCAACACAAAAGTAAGGTGTCGAGCATGTTCTTCTTCACTCTTAGAGTACACCAAAATGTCATCAATAAACACAATGATGAACTTATCCAACACGTCATGGAATACCCTATTCATCATGTCCATGAACGCTGTTGGGGCATTGGTTAACCTAAACAACAAAACCAAAAATTCATAATGTCCGTATCGAGTTCGGAACGCTGTTTTGTGAATATCACCGCTCTTGATCTTCTGTTGATGGTATCCCGACCTAAGATCGATTTTGGAGAAAACTCTTACTCCTTGTAGCTAATCAAATAGGTCGTCAATGCGTGGCAACGGATATCGATTCTTGATGGTCAGCTTATTTAACTCACGGTAGTTGATACACAGTCGCATACTACCATTCTTCTTCTTAACGAACAGCACGGGTGCTCCCCAGGATGATACACTGGGTCGTATAATTCCCTTCTTCAGCAGGTCTTGAAGTTGGACCTGCAACTCCTTCAATTCAATAGGTGCCATCTGATATGGTGCCTTGGATACCAGTGCGGCACCAAGAACTAGATTAATCATAACTCTTTGTCACGGTCAAGTGGTAACTATGTTAGATCTTCTGGAAAAACATCAGGAAATTCTCTGACGACATCAAGTTCCACCAAGGGTTTTATCTTTGCCTCTGTGTCCATTACAGTGGCCAAAAAGCCTTGGCATCCTTCGTCTAACAACTTGCACGCCTAGAGGGCAGATAAGGTTACCCTTCTAGGTTTACTTCTTGGTTCACTTTGATAGATGAAAATTGACCCATCCTCCATCTTAAACACTATCTTCTTCTCCGTACACATGATGTTTGCACCGTAGGCGGACAACCAATCCATGCCTAGGATCACGTCAAAGTCCTTCATATCCAACTTTATCAATCGTGCGGTTAGAATCTTCCCACAGATCTTAATCTGGCAGGGGTCGTATACCTCTCTCAAACTCACGACACTACCCGTCGGTGTGCTGACCACTAACTCATGCCCGATGTCTCTCGGTTGATCTTTCATCCTACTTGCAAAAGTGGTAGAAACAAAAGAGTGGGATACGCCCAAGTCAAATAATACTCGTGCAGGTATGGTTGAGACACTCAGGGTACCTAGGGCTCGTATATAATTTAGGTTACATGAACTAAACCAGCTATTCCCTATAATTTAGTAGTGTTCAACAACTTACCTGTTAGTACATCGGGGTTTGCCTCAACTTCCTCAGTTGTCATTGCAAACACCTTTTCTCACGTCCGATTGTTCGATGGCTGAAAAGGTCTAGCGTAGGGCTGATTCGGCGAGTTGTTGCTATACCCACGCGATCTACATTCTTTAGCCATGTGCCCTTCCTTATTGCACACATAGCACTTATAGGGTGGAACAACAGGTGTTGAAACTTGGCTCGCTTGACTTATTACTGGTTGAGCTGGCGAAGTGGCTGTTGTCGCTTGACTCGCACTCAATTGAGCAGGTCGATTAATAGCACGGCGAAAAGGGTTCTGACCCACGTTCGGCCTACGATACTGAGTCGAATTAGGGCTTGAACTTGTTCCTCGATAAGCTTTATTTGGACACCCAAAAGTTTGAAAATTATTTGGCCTTTTGTTCAACCAGACGACGTTGTAGCCTTCTCTTTCTCTTTCTCTTTAAACCTATCTTCCATTGTCTTTGCCTTGTCGACCATCTGAGCGTAGTCCCGGATGTCCATAATCGACAATACTGATCCAATCTCAGTTTTGAGTCCTTTCTCAAATTTCTTTGCCTTACTAACTTCCCCTCTTAGGTGCTCTGGAGCAAAATGGAATAGGCCTTCAAACCGCTGTTGGTAATGCAACACTGACTTGGTCCCTTGCACCAGTGCAGTGAACTCAGCTTCTTTCCTATCCCTGAAACTCTCTGGGAAGTAGTTCTTGAAGAAAACTTCTTTAAATTGCTCCCACATGGGATTCGAGTGAGTGGCTTCTAAATTGGGCATAGTAGCCTTCCACCAAGCTTCAGCCTCATTCCGTAACTGATAACCTGCACATATCAGCTTCTGTGAGTCCGTGCATTCGAGTACCTCAAATGCCTTCTCTAAGGCGCTAATCCACCACTCCGACTGCATTGCCTCGGAGATTATCTTGGAAAACGCGGGTGGTTGGAGTTTCTTGAATCTCTCCATAACCTTGGTGGTAGAGTTTTTCGCTAAGTGTTGAGGCACAGCTGGTGGAAATAGTACGGGCCGATTGGGTGGTGGTGGTGGTGCCACACGCTCATGCATCATGGTTGCAAACTGCTTAGACAGCTGACCAAGCAATTCTTGTTGTTGTTGCATGGTCCGCATCATAATAGTCATGAATGCAATTACATCACCAGCTGCCACATTCTGCTGAGGGGCTATAGCAGTGGCTTGTGTAGCCGCTGGTGCCTCGACCGAAGCAGCCGATGCTTCAAAATTTTGAGCCTCAGTCCCATCTGCCAATTCAATCTCCGGTATAACACGAGGTTATTTTTCCTTACGACCACCACGTGAACTTCTTCTTGTGTTGACCATTGTTGCTTCTCTGAAAAGAGGAGCATGTTCAATATTCCAATATTGTTCATCGGGGTCAACAATTAATTCCTAGTTAGTACATGTACAAACCTAGTCCATAGTTCCAGTGAATCTCATAAGTCGCACCAGTAAGGTATATTGTTAGATACGTCTTCTTTGTTTGTTATGAGGTGTTTATTTCATTTATTGTATTCTATTTCTTAAACATTTTATATAATGATAAGCTATGCATGACACTATATGAGAGACTTCAAATTTTTAAATAAAAGTCTTTTAATTATTTACCTGGTCTAACAGGCAAGTAATTCCAGTTTCCTTCCGGTCACAAATTCCATCGCAAGCAGGTACTCTATGTCAGCTCTAACTTCCTCAGCTAAGGACAGATAGAACTCTCGTTCCCCTGGTCCACTAATAGCAGCAAGGGCTAGATAAAAGTCCAACCGATTCTCAGCTCGGGGTAGTACTAGTCATATCCGTCTCAGTCTCTCTCGTAGCTGTCTAATATAGACCATGATGCTGGGCTCTCGCCTTGGCTAAGGTAATGGGTCTTGTCATAAAAATGGTTCTAAGCATCAGGTTATACTTAATTAAAAGAATTAAGTACATGTCTACTGAATTTTAAATGACTATAATTAATAAAAATATAATTGGGTTAGCTCGAGGTACCTTAGCATCTAAAAACTCAGATTGACTAGTCAACCTATTAACCCTAATCTTGGCTGACCTAGGCTGTGGGTATGGTAAGATCTATGCTCATTACACGTCGTAAATACGTATTACAACATACCTACATATCTATGTTCGGTTTTGCATAGCATCATACCACTCAGTTTATACATCACAGTATCAAGCACATAGTCTTAATTATTTACACACACACTATTTCTTATAGATGTATAAATATATTTATCTATTATTAGATACTTGAACTAGACACAAAAGTAAGGAATTCCCATTTCCATGTGTTTTACTAAAAATCCCCAAGTAGGAGTCGTATTCTCCTAACTAGATTATTTGATACAATTGTGTTTATTTAATTAATTGTTATTATTATTATTATTTTTCCCATTATGATTATTTTGTGATATTTCTATGTTTATTGAAGTTATTTTAGGTAATACTAAAGTTTCATGTGTTGAAACACAAAAACAGCAGAAATATAATCGCCAGACGATGTCTCTGGGCATTGGATGCATCGCCCAGAGAATCGGGGCGTAGGTATAATAGTCCAAGAGGGGCCCATTTTATTCCATTCTTTTCGTAAACCTCTCTAAACACCTAGGGCAGCTCTTTGGAGGGTAGTGTGACCTTTTCCACACCAAATCCTCACATTTCTTCGGATATTTCGCGAATCCACGCAAACTTAGGTAAGATTCTTGGTTTTTTTTTTTTACTACTTTAGATCCTTTCTTAGTTCCTCCTTGTTTTAGCTAGGGTTTTGTCATTCTTTTTCTTCTCTTTTTGTAGCCTAATGTCTACAAGTCACCGCATGGCTAGGAAGTCCGTGGCCCGCAAGAGGCTTCGGGTTGAGAGTGAGAACTCATCATCATCTACGGTGCCACCTTCTTCCCCTAGGGACGATTCCTCATCGGAGGAGCCCGAGTTCGACCGATTCCTCTTCTCTAGGTATGAACATTTCAAGGATTGGGATAAGTTTAGGTCCCTAAAAATTGTGAATGGCCGGGTGGTACAGGTGGATGACTTCCATCAGTATAGTTTGTTTACTAGGTTAAACACTTTGGGTTGGGCCTCTATGTTATCTCCTACTGAACCTTGTTATCCCAACTTGGTTCGGTATTTTTACTGCAATTTGGTGCCATCTAGGGCACAAGAGTTTGGACTAGAGAGCATAGTGAAGGGAGTGGATGTTAGGTTGACCACTGCTTCACTAGCAGGGATCCTGAGGTTGCCCAATACTGGGGAGAGGTACTATTACAAACCCCAGGCTAACATTTCAGAGATGTTTTCATTGGAGACCAGGAGAAGGGTCTTCAAGGCATTGACTGGGTCTGAGAGCACACCCAAGTCAGAGGCTTCCTACAAGCCTAGTGCTCACATCATTAGTAGATGTGTAACCTACAACATCTACCCTAAGGGCGGAAACAGGGGTAGCATTTCTATGCTAAGGGCTTATATCACTTACTACCTATTGGGAGCAGGCAGAGGAGGTTCGGTGATAAACCTCCCATACCTATTGCTTCAGGTCATGCTATATCACGCACAAAACCCATCTGATGGGAACCTTCCATATGGGAAGTTCCTTACCTTAGTCTTTCGACACTTTGAGGTTCCTCTGGCGGGCGAGTATGTGGAAAGGGATAGATCCAGGCCCATTGACAAGACCTCGATATTGAAGATGAAGGTGCCAGGAGGTGATCCACAGGAGGAGGAGCAGATGGTGATGCCAGGAGATGAGCAGTAGGGTGATGAGGAGTTAGGGGAGATGCAGGGTGGTGATGAACAGGATGAGGAGCATGATGACATTGAGGGAGACATTCAGGGCGAGGAGCAGGGCGACTTCAAGGGTGTTGGCACACAGTTCACAAATTTACCTGCTTATGGGGCAACGGGTGCTACTAGCTTGCATGTGCCAGAGCCATCTGAGTGGGCACAGGTGATGTCACAGTTCCAGGGTCTCAGCACTTAGCTTTCTGACATGTCGACTAGGATGGATTAGGGCTTCTCATCTTTGGAGAGTAGAGTAGTATCTGTAGAGCAACGCCTGGACTTTTGGAACAGGTTCTACCGTGTTGACTCTCGCCAGCCTCATCCTCCACGGAGCGACTTGCCTCCGCCGGAGTAGTTCTTTCAGCCAGCACTTGACTTTCTATTAAGTGGTCCAGACTTACCTCATCTTACTTCTTTTTTTTTATAGCATATGTATTTCTTTTGTTCGAAATGTATGTAGTTTTTTTTTTTTAGCTTGTGTAAATATTGAATGTAGTATTGTCAGCCAAAGCTTATGTAGTGGCTTGGCCACAGTTGTCTTTAAATTAATGGAAATATTGCATATTTGTCTTTTAATTACTACTTCTACTTCCCCTATAGCTTTTACTTAATTACATATTTTAATGTTGGTAACTTATTAGACCTAGTCTGCATCCCATGAATGTAAGAAGAGCCTCATGCTCTAATACCAAGCTCTGTCACACCCCAAACCACCCCTGGGAGGATTAGGTAGGTGACCCGAATTGCATAACGGCAATCCGCCAAATCCCATGGATTTAGAAGCAGTTATTACATTCACGGTCCCACATTCATCACATTACTACAGGTAAGATCAGAGTACTGCAGAGTATCTACAATTACAACAAGAGAGAAAGTGTAGCAATACGGGAATGATGGTGATATATACATATATAAAGCGTTCTGTAACATTCCCACCCAGATACAACCCACAAAGAGAAACAAAGCTGACAAAAACCAAAAGGAAATACATACATATATATATATATATATATATATACAGGGTGAGATAACTCAACCCCAAAAGAAAAGGAAACTAGAACTGCACCACAAGCAAAATGGGGATAAACTCCTAATAAAAACAAAAAAGAGTCCCCAAGACAAAAAGCATCAAGTATACTCCTCAATGGTCTTCATCAATGACCACCGAGAATGCACACATCATTAGCATGACCTCCGTCGGGGTCCACACCAATATTATCATAATAACCAGGGCTCTCCTCCTTGTAATGAGCTTCCATTCCACAGCGGCATCCACCTACAGAATCATCTAGAAGAAAAAAACATATATAACAGAGTGTGAGCCCCATTGCGCTCGTGAGCGAAACATATCATCATGCATGCACATGCAACCAAAATCCACATGATCCTACATGATATGCAAGTCCAGATTACTTATTAGCCACCTAACAATACAGCTAAGTCAGGTTAGTGCTACTACAATCCCCAATACATGTATCCCTAGTGCGGGCTTGGTTACCCCTTCCCGCGATACACCCATTGAGTTATCGGAGAGGACCAGCCGGCTCCAGCATCTCCTTACCCAGGTCAGCCCGACCGGCCCTTTGGATTAACTCCTATGAGGTAACCGACTCAATATCAATTCACCAAACCGGTGCATAATCATAATATGTAGCATTCCACCAAAAGTTCACCTTTCGGTGCTTCCCAAGCTTGTGGCCTGAGGCTTCCCGACATATTTACCTTGGGGCATCCCAGCTGTGCTGAGGCTTCCCGGCGTAAATGCCTCTAGGGTTTTACAGTAGTCCTCGCAGTTATCCAACACTTGAACCCCTATTGGAAAGGGTGCGTAGCTTGGGTGTTGAAACTCTAGCCCCATGTCTATATGGCATCGTATGAGTTGGGCGGTGTCAACCATATCCTATACTACGAGCTACCACCGGCCTCATTTCCAAGCCGACTACGGCATCTAGTCTAACATTCACAATCATCAAGTAAGAATCACAGTGTTGATCAACAAACAATCAATGTGTAGTAATTTGAGTAATTGAACAGAATTTAAGTAATACAGCACTAATAATTTAAGAATTTTAACTGTCGGCATAGCAATGCAGTTTCACATACATATATGATAATACTTCACTCACCTGGGTCTGGTTCTAAGAACTCAGTTGTAAATTCAGTTCCAGCTGCAGTCTGGCTGTAGGCCTCGAGCGCGGGATCAAATCCTAGATATAAATCTGAAAATGTCATTTTAATATTTCAACCTATTTTTGGAGGTCCTAGGGTTGATCTAAGCTCACTGGGTTGACCCAGTCTACAATTGGTCTTCACTTGGAATTCTCTGGGCCTTGCACTGGGCCTTAGGCCTATGTCCCGGTGCATCATCCAAAGATGGTGGCCTAGGGTAAAATGGTCATTTACTGTATTGGTACATGACCCTAGGTTACAATAGGCTTACAGGGCTGTCCCCAACTTGACAGTACTGCAGTACCAACCACAAGCAGGGTTTCCAAGTCCTGCAGGGCTCACTTGGGTTCCCAAGCATTTATTCATATGAACAGATATGGGAAAGGGCATTTAGGTCATTTTCCACCTTCCCACATAGTTACATGGTCAATGGGTGAGGTCCCCCAAGTCAGAGCATCAAAACAACAACATTCCATTCACTGGACGATGTCTCTGGGTGATGTCTGCATCGCCTAGTGCATCGCCTAGAGAATTCCAAAACGAGATCTGGCTGAGTTTCCAAGGTTGTTGGCAATGGGCAGTGACCAAACCTTTTCCCCATGCATGTTAGGGTATCATGTACCCCCAGGGGTGATCTTCACTCTGGTCCATGTGGATTTTCAACTGGGCCCACCACTTGGCTGCCAGAGGCTTCCCAGACAGCCCAGTGAATAGTAACCCACGGTTTCTCCAACTTCCAAACTTAGTTTCAGCCACATGCAAGGTTGATTACAGTTTAAATACACTGATTCAAGTCTGCTACCACTTAGGGTTTGGTCCCATGCAATCAAGACAAGGATTTAGGACTCCAAACAGCCAGCTATCAGTGTAACTTGTTGTGCAGCCATGCACAGCCAGGTTTCGGTTCCAGATCAGTAGAACAGACCTGAAAAATCTCATAAAATCTCCAGATCTTCCATGCATCATACTTACATGGTAGATCTGGGATAGTCCATGGTAGTTCCCAGCTGTTCTGGGCTGCCAATGATCAGAAACTTAACAAAGCCACAGAGATTCAAAGAGGAAAGTAGTAAATCATCATGGCAGCAGGTAGAACAAGGTTGTTTATACCTGCACAGTTCTGAGGTGCCACGAAATCAGAGCCCAGAGGTGTAGGCTGCCTCTCCTCTTCTTCCTTCTTCTCTTTCTTCTTCTTCTTCTTCTCCTTTCTCTCTTTTCTCTCTTCTTTTTTCTCCCACGATTTGAACAATACCAAGAGCTCTAAATGAGCCTACGGTACCCCTTTTTATAGGCCCAGCCTGACTAAGGCCTGTTTGGCTAATAAGGCCTCTTTTGAAAATGCATTTTTGACTGCATTCTCAGCCATTCTGGGCACACTGGTGGGGTCTATAGTGGTCCAGGGGTATGAGGGGGTCCCTCAGACTCCCCTCAGCCTATGGAGGGTGCCCATGTCCAATATGGGTGGTCCCCATAATTTATATCCATTGAATAATGCTGTTTTGCACTCTGGGCGATGTCTCTGGGTGATGTCTGCATCGCCCAGAGATTTCAGCAAAGCTGAAACTCTGTGGGCTTGCATAGGGGTTTGACCCAGGGTCAAGGCCTTCCACCCACATGTCATTTAGGTTCTTTTACACACATTTCCAGGGGTGGGCCCCACAGTTGTGAAGAGGAGAGAGAATACCTAGGGTCCAGGCCGTACATTATGCTATGAGCTATGCAGTTGCGAGGGTCAGCTGTCCATCTTCTGACAGGTATGTAGGAAGACCTACATAGGGTTTCTTCATCAATTTCAATCACTGGAGTGACACTCCATAGTGTGCTTGGTTGCCATGTCTGGGGTTCCTATCCTTCAGTCAAGATTCCAATTAGTCAGGGGCAGGGTTTGACAGAATATCATGATTCCTCCAGAGAATTATCACAATTGAATTAGTATGGTTATATAGGACTTGTCCTTTGCAATCCGAAGCAAATAGGTGTTTCCTTGAAATCTGAGTCACTGTCTCTGACTGTTCATGAATTATTGGTCAAGACATTATGTTTAGAAATTTAACCAATTTACTAAATCAAACTCTAAAAATTCGACTTTGATCAGACTAAAACTATTGACCAGTATAAATAATATCCAACATAGTAACTTGGTTCTTGGTTAAAACGTTGTACCACTAAACTGAACCAAAATCAATCTTATTCTTGAACTACAAAAGCAATATGCAAACCTGGTCAAATAAGTCTTTAAACTTTCTGGACATTGTCTTTATATCTTTCTTTATTCAATCATAGTCTATATCAAAGGTCCAAAATAAACTTTACTGTAACTGAACCACTCACACTTGAGTTGGACTAACCAATAAATTGATCTATAATTGACTTGGTCCTCAACCATTCGACATTTATCCATATAGAATCACTCAAGCTCAAACCATTCAAGTTCTTTTGTGTGAACCAACCAGAATCATAAATCACCTAATCTTGCATACATGCACCTCACAATATAAGTCAAATTGTTTTTACCTTAGCATGTTCCACTAGTAAGTTTTCAAAAATTTTCAGAATATCACATCCTTCCCTCCTTTAAAAATATTTCGTCCTCAAAATTATGTATTCCTCAATCTTGGAGGGTCCCAAAAGTCTAGGTCTTAACTTGTCCTCCGTACCAAACAAAATTGTTCCCTTAAAAATATTAAACACTAGCATAGTGGGAGGACAATCAATTCATTTCAAGTAAGACATCAAAATCCGTCACTTAATAAAAAAAAGATCAAATCTGCCGACATAACTCCACCTTCTATCTATACTTAACAAGACAAATATACAGTGTCTTCCACAAAAGTCTCTTTAAATGGTAAAGAACATATATCACTCTCACTCCACAGTTCAAGTCCACTGTAAAATACTAGAGAGTTTCAACCTATGTTTAATGTCTCTATGCTCAAAATCCTATGCCACCAGTTTCTAAGTTCAAGATTCACTAAAAGTCATCTCCAATAATTCTCATATGGTTTCAAAAATCAATGTTCATCCTCAGTTGGTGGTGGTTGAAGATTTTCATCACTCTGTCTTGCTCTTTACGGAAGCATTATGGATAAATACAAAAGATCAACAACTCACACCCAAAATTTCAACTCATTAAAATTTATGTCTTCTCCAATTCTGTCTGTTCATAGTAGAAATTAGGAATTAAAATTTATGGATGTCCAGTACAGTGGAAAATAAGTTTTTATGAAACCTCTCTTATATTTTTAAAATATATTTAAAAATATTTTTAAGAATGTTTTCCTAACATAGGTTTCTAGTCCCTCCAAAATCAGTGTTCTGTTTCTAGTAGGTTTTGACCAAACCCTGATAAACAATGTGTAAAGTACTCTTCCAGAATTCAATATATTCTAATTTTTTTATGGTCGAAAGTACACTCATTAAGGAATCTTAACTTAAGATCTTTAAATTAAATTTTAGATTAGGTAATTTAATTTTAGCTAAATTCCTTTTTTGTTGGGATTTTATTTTATGAAGACTTTCTTTCTCCAAGTTTGAGTTTCCAGCCAATTGGAAATTGCCACCTCACCTATCCTTATCAATCCATTATACTTCCCTAGCTAAAATCTAAGACCTCCCAAGTTAGATCGTAGAAGCCCCTTCTAGATCCTATAAAGTTATAAAAAAATAAAATATTTAATTACACCTCTAAAAAATAGAACCTTAGACCTCTAATAAATTGAATTAAATGTCTATGCACTAGACTAGGTTGCTAACTATGAATTATTTTTTAAATCAAATTATATATATTATAAATAAAGCCCTAATTCTATACTTAGGCAAGGAATAAAATCAAAATGAGAGTGTTACACTAGGGCACACTACTTACCATGTATGCATGTGTGCACCTCCAGCTAGTCCAAGTTCCTATACTTCGGCTTGCCCTAATCCTGCTTTAGGTAAAAAGACCAAATTACCTCTAGTCCAAAATCAGGATATTACAATTCAATTCTAAATTCAACAAAATTTTATGGGCATACTCCCCACATATCCAAGTATCTCTAGTAAAATTTTCAAGCCCATATTCAATTTCTAAGTGTGTCTTAACATGTTTATGCAATTTCGGGTTCCTACATAGTGAATTCTGGAAATTTTCTGTCAGTGTTCAACTTCCAAGTTTCAATTTTTCTAAGTTCTTATGTGTTTAAGTTTAGTGTCCTAAGTTCATGTTTCTAGTCCATATCCTATCCTAAGTCAAACCTAGTACTCTGATACCACTCTGTAACGCTCCCAAAATCACCCTAACGGTTTAGGGACATTGACGGTCCAGAAGATCGTTTATGTCAAGGAGATATAAACTGGAGTAGAACCAAAACACAAACATAAATCTAAAATGTATAGATTAAGACTTCAACTAAAGTAAGGTAGTCAAACTAAGCTATTACAACTTTTAAATTACACTTAAAATTCTTAAATAACGGTTATAATCTCCAAAATTAAATTAAACTCAAACAAACTATGAGTTTTTCTAAAATTTAAAGAAAGTGCAAAATTTCTAATAGTAGTTGTCCTCTTCTAACCCAAAAACTTCGTCCCCGTGGACCTCCTCTTCTAGTACATCATCACATCTAGGTTCGCATTCATAAAGTTGTTCATCTGAAAAATGGTGAGGGTAGGCTTCAGGAAAAGCTTAGCAAATAAATCCACAACAACTACACAGGTGTGAAAACATGCACAAGTAATACAAAATGTAAAGACATACAATAATATGTATATATAGATCCGAACAAAAAAAAAGAACAAAACAAAATAATCATAACCATATTTGCTTATCACCACTATAGTAATGAAAATTATATATGACAATAATCAACAAAAGATATATCGAAAGAACGTAAAATAACAAACACATCACTCCCTAATGGACTAGTGTGAACTAATTACCATACACTGGTCAAAATCCTCATGATAGCAGCGTATGAACTCCAGCTATGATCAACTACAACACCATTGTTCCCTCTCAACATCAAGAAACTAATGGAGAAACTAGGGATAAAACTTGCCCCAGATCGAGTCAAAGCCCCCGAAGGTTTTACCAGTAATGCCCTCTTGGAGAGTTTTTGATCATCTCCCTCTTTCTAGTAGTCCATATAGCTCAAATAAGGGTAAGTCCATAGCTCGAAAACTCGTCAACTTATCCTTATCCCAACATATTCACCAATGTCGGTAAGATAAACAACAAAATAGCAATCAAGGGTTTGCTTATAATTTAAAGCTATACATCCAAGTTCAGAACTTAGGGTCATGACTTCCCAATTCCACCCTAACACGTACTATTGAAAAGAATGAAAATAAAGTTTGTAACTTTATCAACATATTAATGCATAAAGTAAAGAACAATAATAGGAAAAATTGGGCAAAATCTTCGCAATCACTTATCTAACAATAACATCAATGAAAATTAAAAGGTAAACCTATATATGCATTTCTTGTTTAATTTAGCAGCTCTTGTCCAATAATTATGATTTATTACACTAAAATACTTAAATTATTGATTATTACAGGAATATTGGAATTTACAGATATTTGATGCTAAAGGGGCCAGCTTGAGAATATATTATAGAAGAGGGGCTTGAGTATAATTTAGAAAGATAGAAGATTTAAAAATCCTTTTTATCTCTCCTTCTAATCATCACTTCATGATCATTCTCCATTATCTCTTTCTTTTTTCTAATTTTAAAACCCATCCCATTATCTCCCCATCTCTCTCTCATCTCCATCTCCCCATCTCCTTTTAGTTTCCTATTCCAACTCCATTATCTCTTTCTTTTTCTTATTTTAAAAACCACCCCATCATCTCTCCATCTCTCATCCCCATCTCATACGTAAACTTCTCTCTCTCTCTTTCACTCTCCTATTCCAACTCAATTCTCTTTTATCTTTATCTTTTTTTAATTTCAAAAACCCATCTCACCTTTTCCCATGGAGAGAAAGGGACTGATTTAAAAATGGTGGGCAGAATACAGATTGATCATCACTTCCCCACTGAGAGCAAGAGAGGAGAGGGTATCCCCCACCGAGAGCAATAGAGGGAATACCATACTCGTGCGGCCAAGAGAGGAGAGAGGATCTTAGGGTTTCTACTTGGAGACGTTGAGATCACCATTGCTGCCGTTGCTGCGATGAAGATCAACTATAGATGTACTCCCTTGATCACCATGTGTAGCTAAATTCCCAACCTATTCTTAGGGAGATGAAACTCTGTGAAGTTAATTTATTTTATTTTTTTTACACATTGACTATTTGATGTTAAGACTTCTGTAATTCTTTGATCTGGTTTAATGATGACATCTAGTTAGGATCTTTTGTTTCTGTGATTCAATTGATTCATTTAAATAGTGGTTTTCTTTTCTCACGTGATTGTACCGAAGATAGGTTATAATTGAACGAACTAAGCGTGCCAAGCCTCATAGCAAAGGACGATAGTACTCGTCAAGATACCCTATATCTAGGAGGAACTCTATATATTGTGGTGTCATTAGGCTTGTAGCCGTAGTGAATCGTAATGTGCGAGATAGTGAGTAAAATCAATCTAACAGAGTGAATTCGACTTGAGGATAGTTCTTCTCATCTTATCATTCACATTATTCTTTGTTAATCATTGTTCTAGGTTTAGTTTAATTTCTAATTACCTTAATTAGCTTAATTCCTTTTTTGCAATATTTCTTCCATTTCCCCGGAGATCGACCCCTTACTTGCTACTTGCTAGATTAATTTAGGGTTTTATTTTTAACCGGTTAACGACACGATCAAATTTTGGCGCTGTTGCCGAGGAACCGAAGCACGGTTGCTAAGATTGATGGAGTTGTTTTGTGTTACTTTGTTTTAGTTTTAATTTTATATTTGTAGAATTTTTATTTTTATTTTTAACCTCTTTATTAGGTTAATTTAAGTATACCTAATGTTCTCTTTTGTTTGTACAGGAAGCCAAGTACATTAAGTAAGGACAAGCTGTCCGTTTGGTTTACTTTTAATTCCTAGACTTTATGTAATTAGGATTATTTTATATAATTTTTTTAATTCCAGCATTAGATTGGGTGTTTAGGTTTAATTTTAATTCCTCCAACCCCTTAAGATCATGTGTAACCGTTCATCGGGGCAGCACGTGGAGTTGCGCACCCGCTAACACCAAGTAAGTATTTTCGTTAGTTTTCAGTCAGTTTTTTTTTTTTTTTTTTTTTTTACTTTTTAGTTCTGATTTTTATTTTTATGAAGTGTTTTTTATTAGTTATCACGTTTTAATTTTACTAGATTTAATTTTTGTTTAATTAGCACGTTCAACTTGTGTTGTGTTGGCCAACCTTATAGCAGCAAAATTTTTTGCTTACAAGAGTGGACTACCTCGCCACGGATATACTAACAAGAGCATATTTGAACTAGAAAACCCGAAGAATCTCATTGAGCGGAAGAGACAAGTCTCAAGATGTGAGTTTTAGCCATGGCCGGTGGATTTAGGTTCGAAACTTCCATAGCTCTTTCTGCTCAAGAGGGGTTACATGAGGTCTGCATTTCTTGTATTTTTTTCGTTCTTGTTTCAGCTCCATTTCTTGTTTTAGCTCCCTCTCAGATCTGCTTGTTCTCCTTTAGCTTAGATCTGAGACACTTCATCGTCTTTTTATTTTTCTATCCGTTTTTCCGTCTCTTCTTCCCTGGTTTTGTTACTATGAGCGCTCTCTGCATCTAGCTCCTCCACTGGGTCTATATCTATGTCTCTACTCTGTTTCAAAACTGAGCTGCTCTGTTTCTGCTGATCCCTGGTCTTGTCGTCCCCTTTGTCTTCTTTTGTGATTGTGAGGTGTTAGTTTATCTAAGCTTCTCAAGATTCATGAATGCTTCTCCGCCCCCTCCCAATGGAGATTCGACCCTGACTGGAGAGGGTTTTCCTGATGGCCTCCCTGAACAGGTGCCTTCAGGTCAGGGTGGTGGAGCACAGGGGTGCTCTTGGTCTTCCCTTTTTCTATCTCCTACTGCTCTGGAGGGGCTCAACCTTCATTTCTCCCAACCTTCTGTTGTTGCAGGGAAACCTGTGATTCACTGCCCCTCCAGCGTGGTTGATGAAGAACTCCATCTATGGAATAATACTTATGTGGGGTTTTTTGTTGGTCGCAGACCGTCTTTCAACTTTGTCAAGGTCTCTCTCCCCAAGCTATGGAGACTCCAAGGTCAGGTTGAGATCAAGCTTATCGACAATGGCTATTTTGTTTTCCAGTTTAACTAAGAGGTTGATAAACAACATGTTTTGGAGGGAGGGCCTTGGAGTCTTCTTCGTCGTCCTCTCATCGTTCGACTTTGGAACCCAGATCTCCCACTGAAGAAGGTGGAATTTTCTTCGCTGCCAATCTGGATTAGGCTTCTTGCATTACCGTTTCACTTGTGGACTAGTAATGCGCTCAGCTTGATTGGTAGCGCCATTGTCACTCCTCTATTTTCTGACCGTCTTACTCTCTCCAAAGAGCGCCTCTCCTTTGCTCGAATTTGTGTCGAGATTCCGACAATGGCTGAACTTCACAGATCTGTTTCTATTTTCCCTGAGGGTGGTGCTAGTTTTGAGCAGGAAATCCTCTATGAATGGGTGCCTCCCTGTTGCGCCTCATGTTCTTCTTTTGGTCACTCCACTGCTCAATGTGAGAGGAAAGGGATGCCTCCCCCTCCTCAACGCAGGTCGTCAAAGGTGGGTTACAGTCGTACTCGCCGGCAGTTGAGCGCGGTAAGCCCCATGAGAGCTCATAGGGATGAAGGTATCCTACCATTGCAGGTTGGGGTGTTGGGATCGAAGGAAGCCACTTCTATTTTTGCTGCTCATGCTATGCAATCTGAAGTTGCTACCAGACCTATGCCTGACGGTGGTTCCAACTCTTTCCCCTTTGTTGCTCCCTTGACTGATGGTCAGACTACAGCTTTGACTACCATCCATTTTGGGAGTTCTTTAGACAAGACCCTCTACAATGACCTTTCTGCCCTTGAGTGTGTGGTTCCCCAAGCTAACTCCTTTGCTCTTATAGAAACTATTGACCCTGAGCTCGAGGTTGCAAGGTGTAATGCTCTTCCTCACGACAAGTCTAGAGATGGTGGATTCTTGACCCCGCCGGATAAGAATTTTGAAGCTCCATTGAATGGTCACAATTTAGTTATTCCCACTAAGACTCCTAAGCCTAAGAAGAAAAAGACAAAAAACAAAAAAAAATTGTCTTTCTCCCCTTCTGAGCCACAACTTCTGGCTTCATCCAATGTAGAGTCGGAGAGTCATATTATGAATGGAGATGCCACTTGTCAGATGGAAATTGAAGCAAGCTCTCCAGCTGGGTTGGAATTAATTGTTGATTTAGGGGGAGAAACGTCTCCCAGTCTAGTTTTGGAGGAGTGTGGTTGCCAACCTTTACCCACCTCATTGAGCTCTATAGACATTGAGATGGTTGCCGTGTTGGGAGCTCCTACGCAGGCTTAGTTGGCTCATCTGTATTCTGAATCCGATAAACTGAATGGGGTTGTGGTGACCACTCCACATAGTGTGGATGATAGTGTTTTTTATGCCAATGGTAGGGGAGTATTTGGATCTCATTGTGCTTCTAAGAATCAAAGTGGGAGTTGGGTGATTCCTCCCATTCCTCCCTATAATCCTAATGGGAAGAAGGTCAACTTTATATACAGGTGACTAGTTGTTTAGGACTGATTATGTCCTTTGTTGCTCTTTGGGCGGTCTCTCTTCAGCTTGATTAGGTTGTAAGTTAGTCCCTTGTTTACTTGTTTGTTGTGGAGCTTTCTCCTTGTATTTCTCCTTGTTCTTTTCCTGTTTTTGGGGAAAAGAATCTCTTTGCTTCGTTAATATATTTTTCATCCACCCAAAAAAAAAAAAACCTGTGTTGTGTTTTAAGCATGGTCGGCGTTCTTTGCACCCCAACCTGACTTCCCTTGACCTAGAAATAGAGCGATTTGTCGCTAGACCTAAGGATAAGGATAATAATAATAAAATGGGTGATGAAAACCAGCCAAGAAGGCCATTAAGTGAGCACTTCACTCCAACTGCCTATACCCCTGCATCTTGTATTCAGTTGCCTGTCATTCAGGCCGCTCAATATGAGATCAAGTCCAGCATCATACAGATGTTACCATCCTATTATGGACGTGCTAATGAGGAGCCTTACAAGCATCTTGATGAGTTCTTAGAGGTATGCTCTACAGTCAAAATCCAAAACCTCTCTGAAGATGCCCTAAAGTTACTCCTATTCCCATTTTCCTTAAAGGACAAAGCCAAACACTGGTTTCATTCCCTAGATTCGATTAGATTTTTACATGGGCAGGGATGCAGCAAGAATTTTTAAAAAAATATTTCCCCATTAGTCTAACTAATAGCCTTAGAAGAGCCATTACTAGTTTCTCCTAATTAGAGGGCGAACAATTTCATGAAGCATGGGAGAGACTCAAGGAATTACTTAGGAAGTGCCCCCACCACGCTGTCCCAAAATGGCAGTTAGTGTAGTGCTTTTATGATGGCCTCCATGACTGATATAGGCAGATGGTAGACTCCTCTTGTGGTGGAACATTTATGCACAAGAATGAGATGGAAGCATGGGATATTTTTGAAATCCTTAGTAAGAATTCCCAACATCATGTTTTGGCCTCTTAGATTGAGATTCCACACATAGGGCAACCAAAGAAGGGTGGTCTCTATGAGATCAATCCAACTGTAGAGATGACTGCTAAGGTTGACATACTGTCCAAAAAATTGGACTATCTGATGTCTGTAGGATAACATTCTATATCCCCTTTCCCAATAAGTTTCCCTCCACCCAATCAGACTGAAGCATGTGCTTTATGTGCTAGCCCTAGTCATTATGTGACGGACTGTCCTTCGACTGCACAATACCCTAAATTTATTCAGGAACAGGTACAAGTGGCTCAAGGTTTTCCTAAATCAGGTAATGATCCTTTTTTCAATACCTGTAACCCAGGATAGCAAAATCACCCAAACTTTTCATGGAGAAACTCAGTACCTAATAATCCTCCAAACCCACCATATAGGCCACCATTTAATGTTCAATCTAATGCCTATAGGGTGGACAACCACCATACCCTCAACCCCAACAGAATGAAGCCTTTGAGGAAAAGGTGCTAAAAGCATTAAGTGGACTCGAGCAGAACACACAACTGCTCCACTCATATACTCAGTCCACTAATAAGTTAGAGAACCAACTAAGTCAACTAGCTGATGCTATAAGTAGGAGGGAGGCTGGCCAATTGCCAAGTTAGCCAATAGGTAACCCAAACAATCAAATGGGTCTAGGGAAAGAATAGGTCCAATCGGTCACAGTCCTTAGGAATGGAAAAAGGGTAGAAAATCCTGATGCACCCTTAGCCACTACTGAGATGTTGCCTACTAAGTCTCAAAGCCAAGGAGAGGCTGAGTCAACCCTAGAGAATTCTGGTGGTGATGTCGAAATGCATGAGTCATTACTGAAACACCACCTGTGAAAATCACTCATCAGTTCCCAAGGAAGGGGCTGCACATTCCCATTGTGGAGGGACCATCACCTGACTCTTACATTCCAAAGGTCCCTTTTCCCCCAAGCCCTTCAGACATCAGCCCCAGACTATTTGGATAAAAAGGGTGCAATGATGCAAGAGATGATAAACTTGTTCCAACAAGTTAGCATCAATCTCCCCCTTTTGGATGCTATCAATCAAGTTCCTGGTTACACTAAATTTTTAAAAGACCTCTGTACCCAAAAGCGTAAGTTGAGAACTCAAATTCCTAAGATTGTCCATTTAACTGAATAGGTTAGCTCCATAATTTCTAGCCACTTACCCCCTAAGCTTAAGGATCCAGGTGTGCCTCTTATTTCCTGTATCATTGGAGATCTCTCCATAAGTAGGGCACTACTTGATTTAGGGGCTAGCGTGAATATCTTGCCTAGTTCAGTCTATGACAGATTTGGTTTAGGATATTTAATACCCACTGAGGTCATCCTTTAGTTGGCTGGTCGTTCAGTCAAGACACCTCATAGTTTGTTAGTAGATGTTTTAATGAAGGTGGAAGAATAATACTTTTTTATGGACTTCCTTGTCTGGATATGGATACAGCCACCACAGGCAAGCTTCTCCCTATCATTTTAAGGCGCCCCTTCTTAGCTACTGCGAATGCTTATATAAATTGTAGATCGGGTGCCATGGACATCTCTTTTGGGAATAAGAAGCTTAGGCTTAACATCTTCAATGCATCCTTAGGTTCCATTCGAGAGGATGAGTGTTTTGCATTGGATTTATTAGATGAAGTTGTGGCTGATCACACTTCTCACATGCTTATTGATGACTCTTTGCAGCACTATGTAATGTTTGGAGAGGAGTCTGAGGCATATACTGAAGAGGTGAACACTTTGCTAGATTCCTCACTCTCTTCAGAACGACCACCTTGGACAGTTAGGTTTGAGCCTCTCCCCCCTTTGGCTACATCTCCCCAACCTTCTTCTCTAATATCCCCTCTAAAGTTGGAGCTTAAACCTCTCACTTCCACCCTTAAGTATGCATTTTTAGGGAAAGGAGAAACCTTGTCTGTTATTATCTCATCTGATCTTTCATCTAGGCAAGAAGCTCAACTTTTGGAAGTTCTTTGTGAGTACAAGGCTGCCATTGGTTGGTCCTTGGCTAATCTTAAGGGTATTGACCCTTAAGTCTGTATGTATAGGATCTATTGTGAGGAGGGAGCAAAACCCTTTAGGGACCCACAGTGTCGTCTAAACCCTAATATGAGGGAAGTAGTGAAGAACGAAGTAGTAAAGTGGCTTGATGCTGGTATCATATACCCCATCTCGGATAGTCAATGGGTCAGCCCCACTCAGGTTGTCCCTAAGAAGTTTGGCATCACGGTTGTTCCCAATGACCAAGGTGACCTTGTCCCAACTCGTACCACTACGGGTTGGCGTGTTTGTATTGATTATCGGAAGCTGAACAAGGTTACCCGTAAAGACCACTTTCCTCTGCCCTTCATTGATCAGATTTTAGAGAAATTGGCTGGGTAGAGCTACTTCTATTTTATTGACGATTATTCGGGATACAATCAAGTTCCTATATGTTCCGGTGATCAAGAGAAAACAACCTTCACTTGCCCCTTTGGTACATTTGCATTCAGACGCATGCCCTTTAGGTTTTGCAATGCTCTAGCCACCTTTCAAAGGTGCATGATGGCCTTCTTTTCTGACATGGTTGACCAATCTTTAGAGGTTTTCATGGATGACTTCTCTGTCTTTGTGTCATCTTTCGATGAGTATCTCCATCGGTTATCTTAAGTTCTTAAACGGTTTGTGGAGACAAACCTCACTCTTAGTTGGGAGAAGAGCCATCTCATGGTTCAAAAGGGTATTGTCTTCGGCCACATTGTTTCTACACGAGGCATTGAGGTTGACCCGGCAAAGGTTGATTTAATTGCAAAGGTACTCCCTCCCACTTTCGTTCGGCAGGTCCGTTCTTTCTTGGGCCATGCCGACTTCTATAGGCGTTTCATCAAAGACTTTAGCTTGATGTCTAGGCCCTTATGCAGTCTGCTTGCAAAGGATGCCCCTTTTATCTTTGATGATAAATGTCTTCATGCTTTCCGTACCCTTCGTGATTCATTGGCTAAGGCACCCATTATGCGGTCACCTGATTGGTCTCTCCCCTTTGAGATCATGTGTGACGCGTCTGACTATGCTATTGGTGCTATTTTAGGCCAAAGGGTTGATGGGAAGCCTGTTGTGATTTACTATGCTAGTAGATCCCTGTCTAATGCTCAATTAAACTACACCACTACTGAGAAGGAGCTCTTAGCGGTGGTCTTTGTCCTGGATAAATTTTGCTCCTATCTTTTGGGCTCGAAGGTGATAGTCTTCTCGGATCATGCAGCCCTTAGACACCTTCTTTCAAAGCATGATAGGCTAAGGCTGATCCGGGATAAAAAGGGGTCAAAAAACGTTGTAGCAGACCATTTATCCAGGATTCTTCTAGATTCCTCTCCCACACCGGAGTTGGTTTGGGAAACTTTCTCTGATGAGCAGTTGTTTTCCATTTCATCGAAACTAACTCCATGGTACGCAATTATAGTGAACTAGCTCGCTGTTGGACAATTACCTCCTAATTGGGATAAAGCAGCTTGAGATAAGTTCCTCTCTACTATGCGATACACTACTACTGGAAGGATCCAGAATTGTTTCGATACTGTTCGGACCAGGTCGTTCGTCGTTGTGTTCCTGAGAGTGAGTTTCAGAGTATATTATCATTTTATCATACTCTCGCTTGTGGGGGACACTATAGTGGCAAGAAAACTACTGCCAAAGTACTACAGTCTAGTTTCTATTGGCCCACGTTATTTTGGGATGCACACACCTTCTGCAAGGCGTGTGTGAGATGCCAACAAGTTGGTAATCTGTCCCGACGTGATGAGATGCCCCTGAGCCCTATCATAGTAGTTAAGATTTTTTATGTTTGGGGTATAGATTTTATGGGCCCATTTCCTGCCTCATTCGATAATGAGTACATTCTTGTAGCAGTTGATTATGTTTCAAAATGGGTAGAAGCCAAGGCTATGAAAACCAATGACCACATGGTGGTTATGTCTTTTATTCAGAAGTACATCTTTAGCCATTTCGGATTTCCCAGGGCCATCATTAGTGATGGTGGCTATCATTTTAGACATTGGAGGTTAGAGGCTTTACTGAAGAAGTACTCTATTACCCACAAAGTGGCCACCCCTTATCATCCCCAGACATCTGGTCAGGTGGAGTTATCAAAATAGATATTGGAGAAGACGGTTAGACCAGACCGTAAGGACTGGTCTACTTGGCTGACTGATGCTTTGTGGACTTACCGAACTGCATATAAAACTCCTATAGGTATGTCTCCATACTGCTTAGTTTTTGGTAAATCCTGTCATCTTCCAGTTGAGTTGGAACACAGAGCATATTGGGCCATAAAGACATTTAATTTTGATATGACTCAGGCTGGTTCCATTCCCCGTCTCCAGCTATCTGAATTGGAGGAGTTGTGTAATGATGCCTATGAGAGCTCACGCATCTATAAGGACCAAACTAAGGCGTTTCATGATAAACACATAGTTCAAAAGTCCTTTAAGCCTAATCAGCGTGTTTGGCTCTTTAATTCTAAATTACGTTTATTCCCAGGGAAATTGAGATCTTTGTGGGATGGGCCTTTTGTGGTTGTATCTGTTGCACCTCATAGTGATATTGAGATAAGAAATCCATAGAATGGGAACACTTTTAAGGTTAACGGTCAAAGGCTAAAACCCTATGTTGATGGCCTTATTGATGGCCAACTAATTGAGTCTTTAGACCTAGTGGATGTGGATTATGATCATACTTCTGATGGACTATCCTGAGCTTTACTGTCGTCTGGCTGAAGACGTAAAACTTAGCGCTCGTAGGAGGCAGCCCACTCTAGTTATTTCTTTCTTTATTATTTCTTTATTTTTTTTAATTTTTTCTACTGTTTTTGTTTTCTAGTAGTTGTTTTGCAGCGTTCATCTCCTATAGCGGATTTACTTCGTCATTGGTGATCACATGTTTGGATTTCCTACCTCGCCAGCCCCACCTTAGGTTGTCTCGCTCCTTCCTTTATTTTTGTGTTCCCCTTGCTATGATTTTCAATTTTTGTATCATTGGGGACAATGCCGTTTAAGTTGGGAAAGGAGGATTTTGGAAAAAATTTCTGCATATGACTCTCTGATTCATCTACATTCTTGGAAAACTCTCATGCACTCATTTTTATAATGATACTTTTACTTTACAATGCATTTGACTCTAGGTTGTGAGAAAATTAATTCAATACAGTGTTAAGTATTGAACCTTTATTTTTTCGACTATCATTTGTGAGCTTGCTTAATGCTTCTAAACACATAGGTCTACCTAGTTTGTGATATTTTGAATGTTTAGGCAAACCACTGCTTAATTGTGTTTGCATTCTCTTTTGTTTTGAAAAAAAATAAAATTCTGAGAGTTGAGTTCTGTTGCTTCATCTTAGTAACCGGGGAATCTAGACGACAAGCCCAGAGTCTCGCGTAAAATGGTTGGAGTGACCAATTAGGTTATTATTACTAGTATTCTTGAATCTAGTTCAGGCTTGTAGCCTTTTTGGTTCGAGTGAGTAAACCCGATGAGTGTTTCATGCTCAATCCCCTAAAACCATCTGGCTTGGGAGTGGTTGGCTTAAAGCTCGTTACATGAGCCTTTTAGAAAGCTTAAAAGGCCAGAACATTGCACGGATCTGAGAATCACGTAATTTCCAAAAAAAAAAAAAAAAAAAAAAAGAAAAAGAAAAGAAAAATGTTTTGAGACAAAAATAAGTGAGCTACATTGATTATGAAGTGTTACACGAGCTAGCATGTGTGTTTGTAAAAGGTTTAGATGTCAATTCATGGTGAACCAGTGGGTTGAAAAGCAGAAAGTGAGAACTTGATGGCTTAGGAGAAGTCTTCGTTCATTGCTTAGCTCTTGTGTTCACATGAACCAAACATCCTATGAGTTGATGTGCAATAGTAAATTGTCATTATTTATTTGAATGCATCGTATGTAGATAGACTGTTTATGAACCAAAGAGTCGAGTCAATTACTTTTTTTATTCTCTTTCACTCGAGGACGAATAAAAGCTTAAGTTGGGGAGTGTGATCGAGCTGCATTTATATATGCATTTCTTGTTTAATTTAGCAGCTCTTGTCTAATAATTATGGTTTATTGCACTAAAATGTTTGAATTATTGGTTATTACAGGGATATTGGAGTTTGCAGATATTTGATGCTAAAGGGGGCAACTTGGGAATACATTATAGAAGAGGGGCTTGAGTATAATTTAGAAAGATGGAAGATTTAAAAATCCTTTTTATATCTCCTTCTAATCATCACTTCATGATCATTCTCCATTATTTCTTTCTTTTTCTTATTTTAAAAACCACCCCATCATCTCTCCATCTCTCATCCCCATCTCATACGTAAACCTCTCTCTCTCTCTCTCTTTTACTCTCTTATTCTAACCCAATTCTCTTTTATCTTTATCTTTTTCTAA
The DNA here is from genome assembly GCF_018873765.1 of Telopea speciosissima. Taxonomy (NCBI): domain Eukaryota; kingdom Viridiplantae; phylum Streptophyta; class Magnoliopsida; order Proteales; family Proteaceae; genus Telopea; species Telopea speciosissima. The sequence continues at coordinate 33,367,352 of NC_057917.1, read as the reverse complement.
TTTTAAAAATCCATCTCACATTTTCCCATGGAGAGAAAGGGACTGATTTAAAAACGGTGGGCAGAATACAGATTGATCATCATTCCCCCACCGACAGCAAGAGAGGAGAGGGTATCCCCCACCGAGAGCAAGAGAGGAGAGAGGGTCTTAGGATTTCTACTTGGAAACGTTGAGATCACCATTGCTGCCGTTGCTACCATGAAGATCAACTGTAGCTGTGCTCCCTTGATCACCATGTGTAGCTAAATTCCCAACCTATTCTCAGGGAGATGAAACTCTGTGAAGTTAATTTATTTTATTACTATTTGATGTTAAGACTTCTATAATTCTTTAATCTGGTTTAATGATGACATCTAGTTAGGATCTTTTGTTTCTGTGATTCAATTGATTCATTCAAATAGTGATTTTCTTTTCCCATATGGTTGTACCGAAGATAGGTTAAAACTGAACGAACTAAGCGTGCCAAGCCTCGTAGTGAAGGACGATAGTACTCGTCAAGATACCCTATATCTAGGAGAAACCCTATACTTTGTGGTGTCATTGGGCTTGTAGCCGCAGTGAACCATAATGTGCGAGATAGTGAGTAAAATCAATCTAACAGAGTGAAGTTGACCTGAGGATAGTTCTTCTCATCTTATCATTCACATTATTCTTTGTTAATCGTTGTTCTAGGTTTAGTTTAATTTCTAATTACCTTTAATTAGCTTAACTCCTTCTTTGCAATATTTCTTCTAGTTCCCCATAGATCGACCCCTTACTTGCTACTTGCTAGATTAATTTTGGGTTTTATTTTTGGCCGGTTAACGACACGATCAGTAAACCCTAAACAAAATCAGATTTTTATGCATCATCCAAAGATATCATGCATTAGGTTATAATCATGAAGAATCATTCATAGACCTTCCTCATACTATCAACAATCAAGCATTGGATTCATTAGTCTATAACATGACATTATTAAAAAATTCTGCACGCACATATGTGAATTAAATCATAAGGAAATTCAGCATTCCTTGCAAATAATCATTTGTGAACAATTTAATTGAATAAAAAGTATGAATGAAAGATGTTTTTGGCATGCTAAATTTCAATCTAAAACTAAATTTTAGATTTATAACAATATTTCAAAACAAATTTTATATGTAAGCAAAATATCAAGTATAAGGGTTGAAGATCTACTCACCTTGTGTGAAGCGGCTAGGGTTTCTATAAGTGACCTCAAATCAATGCTTCAATGATATTGATATACCTCTTCCTAATTAAAAATCACTTTAAAGGAGTCCTATGATTAAGGTAATGATGAAATCAACATCAAGGTATTGCTTAAACTCGGATTTGGGAAACGCAGATTTTTGACAAAATGACTTACCTTTAGTAAATCAAAAATATCTCTCTGTTCAGATCTTCGTTTGGACTGATTCAAGTTGGGTTATGAAGATAAGAGATGAGGCTATGTTTTATCTTGAAATAATATTTTATCAATTCAGCTCCGAAAAGGGTCTAAATTGGATGTCAAGTGGCTGGTTCTGCAAAGTCCGAATCTCCTTCTTCTTCTTCTTCTCTTCCTCTCTATAGTCCATGAATTTTCCTCTCTCCATCTCTCTCTCTCTCTCTCTCTCTCTCTCTCTCTCTCTCTCTCTCTCTCTCTCTCTCTTTCTCTCAAATTTATGATAAAGGAAATGGGGTTTGGGATTTGGTTATTGGAATTTAATCCTAACAAAAGAGAAGGAGATGAGAAGAATTCTATTTAGTCTCTAACTAGATCTCTTTACGTTTCCACCAATGAAAATATTTTAAAAGGAATCTTGACTTAAGAGTTTTAAATTAAAATTTTAGATTAGGTAGTTTAATTTTAGCTAAATTCCTTTTTTAGTTTGGATTTTATTTTAGGAAGACTTTCTTTTTCCTAGATTGAGTTTCTAGCCAATTGGAGATTGCCAGCTCACCTTTCCTTATCAATCCATAATACTTCCCTAACTAAATTCTTACAAAATTCAAAGACCTCCCAAGCTAGAATCGTGGAAATCCCTTTTTAAGCCCTATAAAATTATAAAAAGTAAAATATTTAATTGCACCTCAAAAGAATAGAATCTTAGATCTCTAACAAATTGAATTAAATGTCTAAGTACTAGGCTAGGTTACTAACTATGAATTATTTTTCAAATCAAATTATATATGTTATAAATAAAACCCTAATTCTACACTTAGGCAAGGAATAATTCAAATTAAGAGTATTACACTAGGACATACTACTTACAATCATGTGTATACCCCAGCAAGTCGAAGATCCTACACTTCAACTTACGCCAATCCTGTATTAGGTAAAAAGACCAAATTACCCCTAGTCCAAAATCAGAGTATTACACCGTCACCTATGAGCAAAGTGACGTATTAGTTTCTCAAAAGTTTTGTCGTATGGTTTACCAAGACGTGTTTTTTATTGTTCAACTCCACCACCTTTGAGCAAAGTGGTGGCAATACATGCTCCTGGTGGCAGAATCAAGCGGCCTTTTGTCTTTGACCTTCGGCTGTTGGCACAGGCCTCGGTAAAAGTAGGGCAAACTATAGACGTTAAATTTTGTCACCCCCCCCAGCGATGATGGCAACCGGAAGCAAAAGACTGGCAAAGGCCTTTAAGCACATTTTTTTAGAGTAACCCAGACAATCCCTGTTCCACCTTGAAGGCACCCACAGCCCCCTAGTATCCTTGGTGCGGCCCGCTCAAAAACCGTTGCCCTGCACGGCGGTCCACGCAAAAACCACTGCCTCGCATAGCGGCCACATGCAAAAGAACCACGGCCCCGTACGGCAGCCCCACATGAAACCACGGCTCTACACGGTAGTGCCGCACCTCGCAGGGAAATCACTATGGCGTTGTGCCCAGAGCGGTGGCGCCGTAGTGACCCCAAAAAACTTTTTTTTCAGTTTTTTTGCCCCACGGCGCTGCAGATTTCACCTCGGCACCGCCAAACGCAATTTTTGTCTATAAATATCCCCCTTCACCTCTCATTTCAACAAGTTCCAAGTTGAGGAGAGGGGGCATGTAAAACCCATGCCCAAAAATACGGGCTAATTTGAAATTTTGTTGAAGGTCCAAAACCCGAGGTCAATGGCACCAGTACCTTGTGGAGCGTTGAACGAATGATCGAGAAAAATAACGTAATGTAATGCCCGCATCTTTGTATTAAAATTTTTCCCATTAGTTTTGGTTGCCAACTAGTGCATCACCGGTCTAACCTGGCGATCGATAAACAATAAAACAACCTATGTTTTTAATATAGGGGCATTAAGGTAACTATACCAACTCATGAAAAATTAAGTTTTGACAATGTGAAATAATTCTTAGGATCAATAAATTATTGAGAAGAAACTTAAAACGAAACCTATACAACTGACGAAAGTCAATTCCGTGTTTCCTAGACAAAATTTTGATCAAAACAGTAGGAACAAAAGGATAAAGTAATTTATTCTTCAAAACATAGCAAATTAAGGTCTTAGTCCAATTGGTTATTACTTTGGCTATTTAAGAGGGAGGTTGTAGGTTCAAATCCCCACCCATGTATACTTTTACATATATACATAAAAGTTTAAATAAGTTTAATAAAAGACATGTGGTGAGGTGGAAAGGCAATTTTTAAAACAAATACGTATGTGGGGCCCACCTAAAGTGGTAGCCACGTGGCACACTCAAGCAATGACATATGTTGTATGTTAAACATGCATACAATAGTTGGAGGACACATGGCATTCCATGTGGAAGGATCCTATTGGTGAGAATTAAGAAATCAAATTAATAAATAGGTGGCAAGTTGGGATAGGCTAGATATAATTGAAATAAAACATAAGACTAATGGGTAATCAAGTCTTTTCACTTTATAAGGGTACCTTAATCAAAGAAGAAGACTAATCACTATTGGTGAAAGATGGATGCAAGGAAGGGTAGGACCGGAATTTCATAGGTTTAGGACTTAGAGACTTTTCATTTAAAGTATGGGGACATTCATGTCCTTACACATTTAGATGGGTACCCAAGATACTAAATAAAAAAAATAATATATTGGTTATACAAGGACAAAGAAGGGGTAAAATGGTATTCTCATAAATCAAAAATAAAATAAAACAAAATCAAGTATAAAAAGGAACCCATATTCGTTGGTTTTAGTTTAGCAAAACTGAAAAGAAGAGAAGAAGAAGGGAAAGAGAAGGAGAAGAAAGAAAAGAAGAGAGGAAGAAGAGAAAGAGAAAGAGAAGAAGAAGAAGAAGAAGAAGAAGAAGAAGAAGAAGGAGCCTTGCTCACCTCTTGCTCTCAAGACCCACCAAGGTAAGCACCACTAGAATCCAACCTTCTCATCTCATAAACTTCCTTGTAAAAATTCTGTTATGGAAAAATAGGTACAGAATTGAACCCAAACTCCTACCTTGCATGCTACTATATATAAAATGCTTAGATTGGTAGCTAGGATGTATGATCCTCTTGCATAACCTCTCCCTCCTACCTCCTACCTTCTTCTTAAACTTGGAAAATACTTGAACATAAGTTCCAGCCATGATTTGGCTAACCATCATGCTAAACTATGAATGTAAGTCATGATTTGCAGGATAAAACCATGGATCCTTGCATGCATGCCATGGATTCTATGCTATTGCTCTTCATCCACATTCTTACAAACCCAGAATTGTTTAGACCTAAGCCATGAATATAGCTTAGTTTATACCAAACCATATGCATAAAACATGAATATTAGGATAGAGCCACGGATCCATACATGCATGTCTAATCCCAACATAAATATCAAATTATGCTACTCTGCAGATTGACCTTCTCTTAGTTAAAATGATATAACTCCACCACCGGTACTTCATTGGTGTTGGTTCCAATTTTTTTAGAAACTATACTCATAGGGCTGAATTTTATTCGAAGACACCGTTACCTAGTTCTATCTCTAAGTTAGTTAAAAGTTTAGTTCAAGTTGCTATCAAAATCGGATTCTACTGTCTTGACAGATTGACCCTTGCGTAATAAAAATAACATAACTTCATCATCCAAAATTTATTTCCTTAGATTCCAGTTTTTCTAGAAACTAGATTCATAGAGCTTCATTTTCTTAGAAGGAACCATGATCCAATTATGTCTCTAAATGAACTGAAATTTCATTTCAATCCAAACAATTCTGCATATGAATTCACTCGGCGATAGCACTGGGCGATGCACACATCACCCAGAGACATCACCTAGAGAATTAAAGTGGAATGTTTTGCAAATATGAGTTTGGGGACCTCCACATATGGTCTATAAACAGTGTAAAGAGGTGTAAAATGACCAAAATGCCCCTCCTCACATCTGTCCATAATTATGAACACCTTAGGTACCCAAGTGGGCCTCGCAGGCCTTGGAAACCTTGTTTGTGTTGGTCCTATAGCACTGCTGACCTAGGGACTGTGTTGTAAGACTATTGTGACCTAGAACCATGTACTATAGTGGTAAAATACCATATTGACCCTAAGACACATTCTCCGGATGATGCACTGGGACATAGGCCTAAAGCCCAGTGCAAGGCCCAGAGAATTCCATGTGATCTCGGACTGAGCACCGAGTCAGACCAGTGAGCCTAGACCAACACTAGGTTATCCAAAACAGTTTGAATAATTAAAATAACATATTTCTAATTTATTACTTTAGGATTTGATTCCGTGCTTGAGGTTCACAGCCAGATACCGACCGAAATTGAACAAACAACTGAACCAGTAGGATCAAACCAAGGTGAGTGGAATTACACCATGAGTGTAGGTATAACATGACTGATGGATCATGACAATAACAATAATATTTACTATCTTTAATTACTTTAAATTGTTTTATATTCTCATTTGAATTCTGAATCTTATCTGATGAACATTGAAAATAGATGATAATGCTTGTATGTGGAATTGCTAGATTAGATGCCGTAGCCGGCTTAGAAATGAGACCCGTGGTAGCCCGTATTATGGGATACCGTTGACACTACCTGACTCATACGATGCCATATAGACATGGGGCTAGGGTTTCATCACCCGTGCTACACACCCTTGCCAATAGGGGTTAAGGTGTTGGATGCCTGTGGGAGCCACAATTAATGTTAGGAGCTATATGTCGGGCTTTACGCCACAATTAATGTTAGGAGCTATATATCGAGCTTTATGCCACAATTAAAAAGGGAAAAGAATTAAACTAAATACTAACGGTTACCCCACAGGTTAATCACAGAGGGCTGGTCGGGCTGACCTTGGTGAAGGAATGCGAGAGCTGACTGGTCCTCTCCGACAACTCAATGGGTGTATCGCAGGAAGGGGTAACCAAGCCCGCACCAGGGATACATGCATTGGGGATTGTAGTAGCACTAACCTGCCTTAGTTGTGATGTTAGGTGGCTAATAAATAAAATGAACTGCACCTCATGTAGGACTCATTTGGTTGTGCTTGCATGTGCATGCATGGTTTATATTTCATTCACGGGCTCGGTGGAGCTCAAACTCTTGTATATTCTCTTTTAGTTGATTTTCCAGGAACGGGTTTGCTAATGGGCGAGGAAGCTGTTGATGGGTGTAGATCTTCCTCATCTCGTTGCTTAGAGATGATTTTGTTATTATTTAAGTTTATTTCTTTCAAGAAGTGTATTACCAAGATAATGTACTTATTGGACATAAATGGATATGTATATGGTATAACATAGGTATTTGGGATTGTATTATCGATGATATAAATCATCTGTGGGTAGTCTGATCTTCCGTTGTACTCTGATATTCTTTTACTATCTTTTTACCCTCATTGTGTGGTTTGTGACGTGTAAGTACTGCTTCTTGATCCTTGGAGATTGGCGGATGTCGTAGGATATCCGGTCACTTGCCTAAATCCTCCCAGGGGTGGTTTGGAGTGTGATAGGGCACCCCTAGAGCTCCAGTTTTTTCTTTTTTCCTAGTTTTCTTGTTTTGGGGCCTTTCCCCAGTTTGATTTCGCGCCTTCAAGCCTTCGAGCCTCGTCCCTCTATCCGAAGTATGGGTCCCCAGAATCCGCCTTCTCTAACCCATTTTTGCCCAAACCCCTGAAGCCTCCCATGGCCTAGTCACCCTTTTCGACGTCCTAATGCCTAGTTTTTGAAGCTTTCCGATGCCGTTATTCTGTCCGAGGTCTTATGCCCGACACTTGCAAGCCGTTATTCTGCCCGATATCCCGGTAATTATTTTCCAAAGCTTTCTAACGCTGTTACTGTGTCCAAGGTCCTAGTGCCCGACACTTGAGAGTCATTACTCTGCCCGACAATTGTAAGCCATTATTCTGCCTGACATCTGGGTGATTATTTTCCAAAGTTTTCTGACGCCGTTACTCTGTCCAAGGTCCTAATGCATGACACTTGAGAGCCATTACTCTATCTGACATCCGGGCGATTATTTTTCGACACTGTTACTCTATTCGACAAAGGACAAAGTCAGTCTTTTACCTCCACCTGAGCTGGGGACGCGATCCATCCCATATAATTGCATTGGTTTAAAGCATACATGTAATTAATTCATTTATCGCACTTTAATTTTGCAATGTAGACTTTTAAATTATACTTGTGTAGTGTAAAGTAGTTAATTTAGATTAGTTTAACTTTAAGCAGTTTGTGCATCATTTTAGCTATACATGTGGGAATAGGACATTTATAAAGGGAGAATATTCGAAAACAAGCATCTAGTAGAAAGACCGATTTACTAGGGCGAGATGGGTGCCTAACACCTTCCCACTCTCGTAACCTGACCACTTAACCAGAATCTCTGACCAGACCAAACGAAGTCTTGTAGCCCTTCACAGGGCTACACCAATGGATCCTAAGCCCTAATCAAAGGTGGTGACTCCATTTCATTTAATTGTATGACCCTCATCTCCTGATAAATTAACATACCCCTGAGAAGATGCATTCCTTTTCTCTCCAATCGAGGAGCATAACCCAAACCCTCTGAACCAAGCTTTGGAAAGCGTGGTTTCGGGAACGGATCCTCATACAATTATGCTCAGATATCTCCAGCTTCTACTACCTTTCTCACATCTGTTGATTCTACTTTTGAGCCTACTACCTTTGCTCAAGCCGTTAAGGATCCAAAATGGCGTGATGCAATGGCTACTAAGGTGACAACACTAGAGCGTAATCACACTTGGACAGTCACCACCTTGCCACCTAATAAAAAGCCCAGTGGCTATAAATGGGTTACAAAGTGAAGTTTCTCGCGGATGGCACTGTTGAGCACTATAAGGCTTGCCTTGTAGCAAAGGGGTTTACTCAAACTGAAGGCCTGGATTATCATGAAACTTTTGCCCCTATAGCGAAACTCACCACTGTCTGTTGTCTATTGGTGGTTGCCTCCATAAAGGCTGGCCTCTACATCAGTTGAATGTAAACAATGCCGTTTTACAAGGAGATTAACACGAAGAAGTTTATATGACCCTCCCTCCTGGTGTAAACAAGGCAATCACCGGGTTTGTTGCCTTCATAAATCCCTCTATGGTTTAAAATAGGCCAATCACAATTGGTTCGTGAAACTATCTACAGCTATGGGACAGGCTGGCTACACACAATCCAAAGTTGATCACTCTCTCTTCATTAAGCACATGGCATCGGGCTCTACCTTTGTGCTCGTCTATGTCGATGATCTTTTAATTACTGGTGATGCCCTGACTACGATTGCATCCTTGAAGCAACATTTGCATAACACATTTCATATCAAAGACCTGGGTCATCTCCAGTGCTTTCTTGGCGCTGAGGTCAGTCACTCTGTTAATGGTATTTTTTTTATGCCAACGCAAATATACCTTGGATATATTGGCTGATATGGCTATGATGGCAGGTCTCCCATCTCCTACTCCCATGGAACAACACCTCAAGCTCAACCTCACCGATGGGGAGCCTTTACTGGACCCTACCCAATATCGTCGCCTCAGTGGTCGCCTCCTTTATCTCACATTCACAAGACCCAACCTCACTTATTCCGTTCTGGTACTCAGTCAATTTATGCAATCTCCACGAACTTCTCATCTTGATGCTACCATGCATGTTCTCCGCTACCTTAAATATAGTCCTGTTCAAGGTATTTTTTTCCCAGCCCGCAGCACTCTACAACTTCGGGCCTTTGCTGACTCTGACTGGGCTAGCTGTCCCCTCACCCATCGCTCCACTAGTGGTTATTGCATTCTTCTCGGAGATTGCCCGATTTCATGGCGCTCCAAGAAACAAACAATAGTTTCACGTTCTTCTACAGAATCCGAATATTGCGCCCTGGTTCATGCATCCTGTGAAATCCAATGACTGTCTTATCTTCTCAATGACTTGGGTTTCCTCCTAACTCAGCCGGTGATGCTATATTGTGACAATCAAGCTGCCTTACATATCGCTGCCAATCCAGTCTTTCACGAACGTACAAAACACATCGAGCTTGATTGCCATTTCATCCGTGAAAAGATTAAGTGTGGTCTCATACACACAGCCCACCTTTCCACTTCCAGCCAACTCGCCGATGTTTTTACCAAGCCTTTGGGGCACGACTAGGGGTATAAATGAATAGCCGAAATCCGTTTCCGTATCCGTGTCCATATCCGTTTAGCACTATCTGAATCCGTCCGCAAGCTAAATGGATGCAGATACGGATAGTCTATAGCTATCCGAAAAGCTATATTTACATGTAAACGGATAAAATATCCGATCCGTATCCGTGTCCGTATCCGTTTAGCACTATCCAAATCCGTCCGATAGCTAATCGGATGCGGATGCAGATATAACACTATTCGAACCAAATCCGATCCATTTACAGCCCTAGGCACGACTATTTCCACGCTCTCATTGGCAAGTTGGGTGGGTTGAATCTCTATCAACCCCTTCTAACTTGAGGGGGGGTATTAGGATCTATGATTTGATGTAATTATCCCAACTGATGCTAGCTGTAGTGATTTTCCCAATCTTGTGTACATCTTGTATAGCTGTAAAGTGTAGCTGTAAGATTACGTTACATATATTCATTTTCCTTTTTAGCTTTGAACCAAGATGTTTGGCTTGATTTTAGGACTTTTTCTAACGGTTGTATTTTGCTGGGCTATTTAAGCTAATGCCTTGCTCGTTCAATGGTGAATAAGATTTGATTATTCTTCTCTCCCATTTGTCTTACTTCAGTACTTTCTTAGAATATAAATGCCAAACACAATTCTCATTTTAAGATCAAGAATAGATTTCAAATAGAGTTTTACCAAACGACAATTCTGTTTCTAGGTTAGGAATTTCCAATAATACATACCAAACACTGCCCAAGTCGGTGGACTCAATGACACATTTTAACATGAGTATACATGGCAGATTGAGTAGTGAGTGAAAAATCTATCACACACAAGTCCCATGACTGGCACCTAATCAGTTATTGGTTTAACTGCTTAATCGGTTCAGTTCAGTTCTTGTTCTAAAATATAAAATCTCTAACACTAGCTACAAAATATATTTTTGGGGTGTTTGGATGGAAAGATGACCCACTGGTTATTTGAAATCAACTATTCACCGCTTCATTTTAGTTGGGCATCAATATCGTTTATAGCACCAAGCTGTGGCTCAAAAAATAAATAAATAAGAAAATGCATTATACTAAATACAGCTTTATTCTCTCTGACATTTACTACATTTGGATGTTAAACAGCTCACCATTTATAACTCAAATGCTTACAATCCCCCAATCCAGATGTTTTCTGTGCCAGGGCGCAGGATGCGCCTCCTGCGCCCAGACACATGGGGAGTGGGCAAAATGACCGCTCCATGTGTCTGGGCGTAGCCTGCACTCCCAGGCAGAGAACAATCGCCCTTAGTTTTATTTCTTGAGCAGGACTTTTACATCATGAATAAATTGCCAATCTTGCTGATGAACTGTAGATCTATCTGATTAAGGGGGGATTATTATCCTCTACAGCACATACAAAAGCAGCTAAATTTAAAGTAAAAACTTTTTGAAGCAGGTGAGCATAGATGGTTTAACCACTGTAAGTAATTTTTCTGTGCGTCCATCATTCTCTGATTCCTTGTAACAACTTTCAGAGCTTCGATCTCACAATTTGGTTGTCATCAAAAGCAATCAGCACCTTTCCAATGACTTTCCTATCCTTGATTGCAGAAAATGCAAGGTTGGCCTGTAAAGAGTATATTATTAAAATCAGATGACATACTTCCAAAGTAACATTTCATCAATAAAAGTTCTATCAAGAAAATAAGAAATTAAAAACTACAACGCAAGAACAGTTGCACAAAAGCCAGCTGCACAATAGATTTTCCCAGTCAAACATGTGGTCAAGACAATGAGAGGTCTAACAGCATGATGGATCAACTCCCTTCACTATAGTGGAGCTAGGAATGTCTGTATACAAGGATAAAGGATAAAATGTAAGTTTGGTTTCAATGTTCAGTATCCAAAACCATGCTGATATCACTTGGACCTTATGCAGGAAGGAGAAAGAGAGAAATCTAAAACCTCACAAAGAAACACAATTAGGCACAAAGTATGACAGAGCCCCTCTTCTGATCAGCATATCTTTCGTTTTTTTTCCCCATTTTTTTAGGAAGGGGTTGGGTCAGCATATCCATTTATACCCCGATTTTTCAGAACTGGAACAGTTGATAAACTTCCTAGACAGTGAAAAAAAACAGAGCGCCCCAGTGCACAAGGTCCCGCTACTGCAGGGTCTGGGAGGGGCAAATGTACACAGCCTTACCTCCACTTCCAGGACAGTGACATATAGTGAATGTTCAAATCTGAAGAAAAGGAAGGAATATAGCCAGGTCTCTTGATTCATAGAGAGATATTGATGATGGGAAGGTGGATTCTTCATTTCCTGGTTAGATGCACAGACAAGATATTTCAATGCAAAGGGAAGAAAAGATACAAGGTTCCGTTTCTATTAGTTTCAATAACAGGTATTATTTGAGCTATTATAATATTTACTCATGAACCATCATGCAAGCTCTGCCCGTGAATCTGGAAGCTGTATGTCATCTTCAGGTTGCAAATACTGCTTTAAAGAGATTTAATGCAGATTCCTTAAGATATTACTTAAGCTTATGGTTCATTATCTACTCCTGCAAACTAGAGGAAAACTGAAGTAAACTCCTCATAAAATATGCAGGAAAGATGTGTACTTTGGATTACAAAGGAAGAGGAGAGAGAGAGAGAGAGAGACTGAAACATGTGACCAAAAGAAATAAAAATAAATACATAAATATATTAAAGGATAAAAAAGGTCCAACCTCTGATAGAGCATAGGTATGAGAAATATTGAGGGTTATTAAGCCCCTTGCTAGCCAAGAAAGCAACTCCTTCATAGAATCTTCAAGAACACCTGGTCGATGTACTTTGTAGCTCCCCCAATACAGCCCATGTATTGTCCAGTTCTGAGAGGCAACAGACAAGTCCAGCAAATCAGAACCAAAGCACTTTAGCCTTATAAACATATTTGTCACAGAAAAACAAGCATAAAATAGGTAACCTAAAAACCAAGATAGAAAAACACGGTTCATACTTATATTCCAAGGTTTGAGAACTTGAATTCTACTCTTGATTTCATTGAGAAAACAGCATACTATTTCTTAAATTTGAGAGATACACGAACTACAAAACTCTACCACATTCAAGTTGCAAACTTCCAAGAACCCAACAGACTTTTCCGGAAAGTTTTGTAGGGACTTATTTAAGCCTTGATCCAATCGAGCAACCCCGACCACATTTTATAAGTACTCAATTGAATTTTTAAATTTGGAGTTTAAGCTTTACTGTAGCATCAAAGATTAACCAAAAACTTTTTTAGATGACTAGCAATAAAGCTACTAGTCACTCAACAAAATAAAGCCATATGCTTGCAATAAACAAATAGGAATTTTTTACATGATTTAAACTCCAGAAAATCAGCAGGAATACCTTAACCAAAGCAATATTTGCTGGGATAACAGGGATATCTCCACTGGCAAACCCTATGACCAAAATATTAGCACCCCATTTGAGCAGTTTCATGCTTTCTTTCATAAGCTTGCCTCCAACTGGATCATACAGAACGTCAACGCCTTTGAGATTTCTCGACTTCAGGAACTGCCTCACATTTTCAATAATGCTTCCCTTGCTTAAGTCAACAACATGATCCACGCCCAATGATTTGAGAAACTGTACTTTCTCATCTCCCCTGAAATGCAAAATATGTTCCACTCCAGAATCATATCCCTCCAAGATTTGGTGGTTTAACATTGAACAGATCGCATGTACATAGAAGACAACAGGAGGGAAAGGCCAAAAAAATGCATCTGCTTTATCCAATGCTTAACCAAGTACCTAGCAACGGCAATAACGGTAGCACCGCAGACCTTTCCAATCTGTACAGCCGAGAGACCTACACCACCGGCCGCACCAAGAACGAGCAAGACCTACAGTTTTGTCAAACATCAAGCCCCGTATTGCCATAAAGAAGTATAAATGGCATCAAAGCACAATAATGAGAAAGCTCCGTAATCAGTACCTGACCAGAGCTCAATTGCGCTCTATGAACAAGAGCCACATGCGAAGTTCCAAATGCAACAGGAAGTGCAGCAGTAGCAACCAGATCACATCCATCAGGAACTAAAAACCTTCAATTTTCCCAAAACAAATAAGTACCGGATATATAGTTAGTCAACCGTATCCATTCTTAAAAAGAATTCATTTCTGCAATAGCATTGTTCTTTACACTAATTAAGAAATTAGAAGGGAAAAACATCTCTTTACTGAATAAGAAAGTAATATTTCCGTTCATAGAGTAATAATGGTTATATTCCACTGCTGTAGACACTTTCTTATCCATAGAGTACCAAAACATTTTCTATCTTTTTCTTCAATATTACAAGAACCCAAAAGAAAGAGTTGATAACATCCACATCACGTATGCAGGCCAAAAAAAAAAAAAAAAAAAACAACCACATCACGTATAAAATTGAGCAAGAGGAGAAAACGAAGAATAAAAGGAAAATCCAATTATTTCAAGATTGTCTCATCACAAGAAAGAAGAGAAATTGGGCATCAGCTTACAGGTCCTTCTCATCGGCGACGATAAATTGAGCAAAAGACCCAACGGCAGCAAAGGAACAAACCCTATCGCTGATTTTGAACTTAGAGACTTGGCTTCCAACGGCTTCGACTACACCGGAGTAATCGGAGCCCGGAACGAAGGGGAGGGAAGGCTTCTCTTGGTATTTCCCCAGTATCTGCAGGTAGTTGGCATAGTTGAGGCTGGTAGCTTTGACACGTATTCTAATGGAGGTCGGAGAAGTCAAAGCTGGGATGGGATGAGAGGCGGAAACGGTGATCGGTGACGACTCTGATATGGGGACAGTTGGATCTCCAATCTTTCTGCATACCAGAGCTTCCATTGATTTGATGAAAACTCGAATTAAAAGTTTCAGTCGAGGGGAGTTGCTAAAGAGTAAGAGGAACACGAATGTTTGTGTAAGGCTTTCTCGAGAATGAGAAGCTTTGGAATAGTTTCTTATTTATAGAATGCTGTACATGTTGACTCATACAAATGAAGGGTCAGATTACATATGAATAATAGTTAGTTACAAAATGAATCAATGGTTCTCTGTTGATGGAGAGAAGATACTCTGAGGACTCCCTTCAGCTAAACAACGTGACTTCTGTTGAGCTTTGATGAGCTGTAGGGGTGAGCTGGCCTCTCCTTTATTCCCCCTCAAATTGAGTATGGCTTTGGATGACAGGCCCAATTTGAAACACAAACTTGAAAATGTAGATCGAGGGAGAGGCCTAATGAATAGATCCGCAAGTTGTTTGTGGGAGGGAACAAACTTGGTGACTAAAGATCCAAGGGCTACTTTCTCAGGCACAAACTGATAGTCCAGTTCTATGTATTTTGTCCTCACGTGAAAGATAGGGTTAACGGAGAGATGGAGTGCACTGAGATTGCCACAGAACAGGATGGGGGGCTGAGGTTGCGGAATGCCAAGGTCACGAAGGAGAAAAGAAATCCAAGTAAGTTTAGCAGCGGCTGAGGCCATGGCCCTGTATTCAGCCTCGGTGTTGGACCTGGCTACGGTTGGCTGCTTCTTAGCACTCCATGAGATGCAATTGGAGCCCAAGAATGTGCAAAAATCTGAGGTGGAGTGGTGAGTAAGCGGGCAGCCAGCCCAATCAGAGTCGGTGAAAGCATAGAGATTGAAGGAACTGTTGCAGAGGATAATGTCACACCCCTATCCCGATGTAAGATATTTTGTCACATAGGGGTATGACTGGGACAATCACACACCATCCCAATACCTACTAGGATCACAGATGTAGTGTCCCGAGCCACAGTCCACCCTGTCATCACATTATGACGATAGAAAAGAACGTACCAAAAGGAATAAATCGTTCCATCACAGAGTTAGCAGAAGCAAAATTAAATTAAATCATGTGAAATTATTGAGCATCGGTTCTCTAATGATAACACATATTACAATTCTAGCATAAGTAACCACTCATTACTCTCCCTGTAATTAAACACACAGTTTATATATGATTATGGAATGAAGACAGAAAATAATAAAATAACAAATAATCGCCACAAGGGCACCAATCTTGGGTGTACATCTACATTCAAGTCACAGCCACTGGTTCCACTTGATTCGCATCCAACGGTGCTCATCTAAGTAGTACCTCCTGCATAACAACTAAAAAGGGGATTGCGCAATGGGGTTAGCTACACTAGCTAGTGAGGGAGCAAAGGAAAATGCACATACACCATACAAACAATATTAATCAGAATGTTGCATGCTAATGTTAGATTGATTTTCCAACTAATACACAATTCTATCGGTCAAGTATATGCTACTGTGATAACTCGGGAGACACTGAGGGTCACTTATCCTATCGCCCCAATGAAACCTCAATTATCACGAAGGGACCTGCGCCGGTAGTAGCCATCATGATCACCTAGTGGCAAACCCCGATAGCCATTACTACCCCTGCCCTGGCCTCTCCCACCTCCACAGACCGCAGGTGCTCAGACTATCCAACACATAAACCCCTGTTGGCAAGGGTCGTAGCATAAGGGAACAAGCATCCTAGCCGTAGATATATTATATGCAAGTCCTATCGTCCCGAGAGGTATTTTAGGTGCATTAACATCCCATTCCATCTAGTACCCGGGTATCAGCACGGCACGGCACATACAGATTAGGATGACATATAACAGTTTTCATAATTAAATAAATTGGGTTTTCGGTACCGACACACCCAGCATCATAGCTCAATACAATGGTGAGCATGCTATCACATTCACAACAGTTCACATCTGAATAATAATGCAATGAGCACAATGCCTATAAGTATATATTAGCATGCTTAAGATTAACAATTATATAATAATCAAACCCAACAAAGTCACCTAGAACCCACTCACTTGACACGGGTGCAGCCCGACGTGATTGGCATGAATCTCCCCGAGCATCGGGTGTCATCCGACGTGGTTCACATGAATCTCACCGGTGCACCAACCTAAACATACAAAAGAAACCATTAAGACATGTATGGAAGGGTCCCATGCTAGGCCCTCAAGGTTAGAATCAAGTCTCAACCAAGACAGCACGAGCGGACTCACGGGCGGTCTCAACAGAGGTGAATCCGCCCTTGACTCCGTTCAGGCCAAAAGGTAAAATCAGAGCGAGTGGACCCACGAACGAAACTTCTTAGTTGAATCCGGTCGTTGATCCGTTCGACACCTAAGACAACCATAAAAGGGAGTGGATCCACGGGCGGATGTGCTTCTTGAGTCCGCCCTTGCATTCCTTCGATACCTGAGACTGACCCGATAGCAACAAGCTCTAGGCGGAGGCAAATAGAGTGAATCCGTACCTTCGTCCGCTCAGGCCATTACGCAGGGTTTGTACTGGGTGGACGGACGGGCGGTACCATGATAGATGGATCCGATCGTTCGTCCGCCGACAGTTTCTTTCGAGATTTCAAGGAGTTTCAGCTCCAGCTTGAAGCTTGGAGCTCCATAGCATCTCAGGATCATGGAGGGGATGTCTAAGCCTTCCTAGGGTCATTAGATCCTAGGTTCACTTCATGGATCCAAGGTCCTACAAGGTTTGGTCTCAATTAGGGTCCAAGGGTTAGGTTTTAAGTTCAAAACCAGGGGTTCTACAGCCATGGCTGCAAATACAGCACCAAGGGATTCAAACCATACCTAGGTCAGCTCCATTAGAGCTCCAACAAGGGACTGAACTCCACCTTGAGTCCCAAATGGAACTCTAGGTCAGTCCAAGCTCAAGGAGTCTACCAAATAAGAAGGGAAAATGGAGGGGAGCTAAGTTTGGGGAGCATACCTTGGTGAAATCCTCCAATGGAGGGGTGAAGTCCAAGGCTAGGTGAGCCCCTTTGGTCTCTTCCCTTCCTTTCCATCTCTTCTCCTTCACCTTCTTCCTCCTTCTTGGTCCGGTCAGCAAGAGAAGGAGATGTGGGGTAGCCAGTCATTTTGGCATAGCTCCCATCTTCTTCCCTTCTCCTCTCATTCCACTACCACTCCTACTTTTTCCCTCTTTCTTCGTCCTTCTTCTCCTTTTCTTGTCTCTTCTCCTCCACGGTTTTGGGGAGGGATTCTTTTAGCTTTAAGGGGGTAGAAGGGTCCTTAAGGTGTGTTTGGTTAGGGATCAAAGAATGTAGTTTAGTTCTTAGGCTTTAAATGGATCTTGGGCTAGGCATTAGGCCATGTTTGGTCCAAGTCAAGGCTCTTAGGTCTATATAGGTAGTTAGGGTCTGTTTGGGTTAGGTCTAAGCCCCACTTAGACCTATTGGCCCTTAGGTCTTGTTTGGTTTAGGCTAGGGTGTATAAAGCCCATTAATTACTTAAGTTAGGCTTTGTGGGCCCCACTTGACCAATAAATGGTAGGGGTAGGGGTTCATAGGGTCCAATGGTTCAATTAAGGTGTCTGGGACATGGGGATGTGGGTCCCACAGGAAAATAACCTAAAAATGCTGATGACAGCACGGGTGGATCCTCAAGCAGATTCAGTTCAGGTGAGTCCGTTCGTGACTCCGGTGCTGCTATTATGGCCCAAACTTCAAGGAAAGTTACAGGGCTTTGGCCCACACTTCCAAAACTTCGAGGGGATTCTTTCTATGGTATTACCGGTTCAAGGTCATCAGTGTTGATCATGGCCATAAGGCATTGCCCTTTGGGTAAGGTCTGGATTGCCCCGGGGTATAAGGGGATATTTGGGGTGCGGGTGTAACATCCCCCCAACCTAATTAAAAGTTTCATCTTCAAAATTTGAGGCAACCCGGGTCTCAAGGGCGAAGGATTGTTGAACAACAATACCTCCAAATACCCACTTCTTGAACTAAGTCATGGTCGGGTCAAAGTAAGGTAGTGTCTAGTTGACACAACAGGTCAGGTTTCACACATTACCACAGGGGTGTGGTCCTCAATACCCAGGCTCAATTTTAACTTTTAGAGCCGGTAGTCATAATATACCAGTAGGACAAAGGGTATCACTTGGTCTAAAATCTAGGGAACTTTCCTGTTCCAGGTGGCTTAGTCTAGTGTATAGGGCACCATTCTGACTCTCACAACTTTGGTCACCCTTGGGTTACAGGGATCAACCTGTCCAGTCACCAATATAGGGTTCACACCTTGAATGCTTTCACTTCTGGTTATCTCATTACCTCACCCAACTTTAGAATGACTTGGAATATTGATGGAATCTCCTATTGTTCACTCCCAGTACGGAGGGAACACATTTGGTGACCCATTACCCCATTCATATCTGTTGTTGGAAAAGGTCTTGTTACATCCTCCAGTGCCCACCTTCAAGGTCTTTAAACCCATCTCACAGTAACTACACAAGGGAAAGGAGTCTGTTATGGTCCTCTTCCGAGAGCCAAACAACCCCCAATGGTCAGGTCTAAGTCAACTCATGCTAATTAATCTACCCAGTCATTAATAAGTTCATAAACTATTAACCCATGATCAATATAACCAAGGGTCAGGGCTTAACTAAGTGATCACAGCAAGGCTAAGATAAAGTTATACTTATAGTACCAGAGAATCACTCTAGTTACACAAGTTTAAGGTCTTAAGAGACATATCTATCAGTACGTATATATATATATATATATATATATATATCACACAATTTCACAAGCAAGATTCAAGAATTACATTCATATCCCTATGGACATGTCTGCCATTTAGGTCAATTCATAAGAACAAAAGTTCTCGAGTATAGTTTGCTAAGTCTTTTTGGAAAGTCAAGTCACGGTGTAGGACTTCCTCTATGAGTCTAAACATGGTTTGGAGGAACCAAGTAAAGTACAAATAGAGTTGTCACTAACTCAAGGTGTCGTGAATGGCCTCTAGTTATACATGGCCTTTGTGGCTTATTCCAAATGAACGAGTCCAAGCCAGCCCATTACCTTCCCTTTCTTAATATCTACCCACAGGGTTAGGCTTCCTATTCATAAGGCCTGAGTCTACCAATTCACAGGATCTAAAGGTCTTCATCCCTAAGAGTAACTCTCCTCCCTATAGGCATGAGGGAAGTCACAGCGCAATCTGTTGCCTGTCATTCCTTATTGGCCGGTCTGGCCGATGTAGGCCCAATGATACAAACAACATGGTTTGCATCTAAGGCAAGCAATTAACCATGCATGGCCAAGCAATTGGGTGTCCAACCTAGGGTATAGACATTAAATCATCATATATAGGGGGTGGTCAAAAGTGTCAAAAGTCTAGGGTCTAAATTCTAAAAGAACACCAAGCGGACTCACGAGCGGTATCAGTGCTCTGGTTCCGTTCGTGTTTCCCTCGCAAGACGGGGAGAGCGGACTAATGGGCGGATGCAGAATGTGAATCCATTCATTCGTCCGTTCTCAGAAGATCAAAAGTTTGAGAGAATATGAATCGATCGGATCTACGGGCGAACTCATGGCGGTGGATCCGTTCGTTGATCCGGCCAGTTATAAAATCACAATTTTTTAAATTTTAGGCGGGGCGGATTGGATAGAGGAGTCACAATAATTGATTCTGTTCGTCCGTCCGTTCGAGGAATTTCAACAAAAATAGAACCATGAGTTTCAAAACTCACTTTGGTTCCAAAGAGAACATAACTGTAGGGAGAGGGAGAAAGGCTCTACAGATTTCTTGAGGAGTCTTGCAACTTCAAGCCTCAAAGATCACTTCCTACTTGATTAAGGTAAAATTTCTCTTCTCCATTCTCCTTTCAATCCTCTATTCTTCTCATTGTGAAATTTTGCTTGTGTCCCTTCATCTTCTCTTTCATTTCTCCTTCCAAGTATGATCAAGTCTTGAATTTGCTTGCATTCTTATGGCCACAAACACCAAGTTCATGCCAAAATCGGTCTAGGCTAAGGCATTTGGGTTGGGAATCATGCTCTAATGATCAATGGCACTATAGGGACGGCTTCTTACTTGTTCATTGTATTCATTTAAGCATTTTAAAGATTTGTTTATCTCGTTTAGTTAATTATCTTGGATAGATTCCAAATCTTGATTAAATAAGCTATCCCATTCCTTCATGCTTGAGAAACCTTTCAAGTTCATATTTAATCCATTTACATGTATCTAGACTTTGCCAAATCATTTCCTTGATATACCATCAAGTACATTCTTATACATTTATACAATAGTAGATAAAATTCTTAGAGTCTATCTTCTCTTCTCAATATTTCATTCTCTTAATGTATTCCCAATTGCATTTTATATTCTTGGGATTACTTGCATAATTCTTAGTATTCATTTCCTTTCCTCAACAAATGGTTCTTATCCCAAGTTGGAATATTCCATTTCACAACTTATGCTTGTTACTTACTTTAGTCTCAACCTTCACATCCACACATAAGGGATTACACGTGGGGCTTTATTTACATGATATCCTTGTCTTTTCTCTTTTCTCCAAACATGTCTCCAATGATTTTCCTCGTCCCCACCATATATATTATCATTCTACATCACATTTATAGGCATTCCTCCTTTGATTTCCCATCATGCATAGTCTTTCGTTCAAATCAGCTCCTCATCAAATGGGGCATTTTACTTCTCTAAACATACTTGTCAATCATATACATTTTTATTTCAATTTGGCTTACCTTCTTGCTATTCTACTTGGTGTTGCCCCATGTGTGTAGGTGACTCATGGCTCCAAAAAGAAAAAGAGACACTGCCATCGTGCCTGCTATTCCTATCACCCATCGGGCGTCTTAGTTGACCACTGAAGGGGCCGAGGGACACTCCCGGGGACGTCTCTTTAGTAGGAAGATCCTCGTGGAAAGGGATATAACCATGGAGGAAATGATAGCGTACTAGGTAGAGACTAGATTTGAGAGGGTGGAATGGTCCAACATGCTAGTCCTGCCAGAGTTCTACTACCCTGCTCTGATCAGAGAGTTCTACTCAAAATTGTTGCTGTCAGAGGAAGATGATGGTGATCTCAGACTGACTACAGTAGTAAAGGGGGTCGCTATCAATTTTACCACTGAAGAATTTGGAATCATTCTTGATGTTTCGGCAGAAGGGAGAAAGGTTTACTATTCTCCGGACGGTCACCCAGATCAAAGCCTGCGCCCAGAAGAGAGTAAGGAGTTGTTCCAAGTGTTAACAAACAACAGTTATAAGAAGAATAAGGATCTCTCCAAGTTTCCTCCTTCCCAGGGAGTTCTAATTTTCATTACCAAAATAAATCTGGTTCCTTCTAAGGCAAGCAGCACACACCCTTCTCTGATGTCTGCGGTATTGGCTCACTCCCTATATACTAGCCAACCTATTTGTCTTCCTTACATAGTCATGAAGCATATGGCTCGCTTTGTTATGGATTCCGCCCGGAGGCAAGCATTGCCTTACGGTCGATCACTCACTTGGGTGTTCCTCTGCTTCGAGGTTGATCTTGATCAGGAACCCAAGAAATCAAGCACTTGGGAGCCTATTGGGTTAGACGTCCTGCGAGAGATGAACCTATACCCCATTTTATGATAGTGCAGGGGGATAGGTTTAGCATGATAAGGGAAAAGGGATCAAAGATGGTGAGGAAAATGACAGAGAGGCCGGTTCTGAGCTCAGAGGTCCCAAATCACTTGCAGTAGGTACCTCAAAGGTCACGGGGGAAGGTGATGACTTATCAATGGCCATCAGGTGGCTGGGCGTGCGGGTGGCAGATGGCTTCAACCGGATCGGGAAACAACTGAATGCCCAAGCTTGGCGTATGGCAGACATAGAGCGAGGAATAGACAACATCAATTTCTTCTTGGTTGTGGTGGTGACGCTAGTGCCAGTGACTAGTTTCGATCTTCCTCCAAAATTTTTAGGAATTAGCATATCAGATTAGTTCTTTTAGTCTCTTGCCCTTGAGGGGTAATTTATGGAACTATTTTATTTTACTTTCCTTTAGCTTCTTACACTTCTTTTTCCTCCTTTGATCTGACAGTGGGAACAATCTAAGAACTTTTAAAACTACTAGGTGTATCTATTGATCTTGCATAGTTGAAAATCATGTGTTCTGGGTCGGACAGGTGAAATCTGGTATTTAAACTGGAGAGGACACTGGTATACCCAAACAGAAAATGATAGAATCATGGTTGGATTCGAAGGATGGAGTTAAACAGGATAGAATCACCAATGTCAAATGGTGAAGAACACTAATTGCTCCTAGGAAAATTAAATTCTTTGGAATAGTTGCATTTAGCATTTTTATATATATACATATATAATTTATTCCCTCTTTTAGATCATTGTGGATTATGGTGGTTAATTAAATGAATATAATACTGAACATAAATTATAACATATATATATAACCGTCCAGTATCTATTTAAGACTCGACCAAGCAATTGCACAATTATAGCTTAACAGCCTGTGTTTTCAATTTCTAGGTTCTAGGTTGTCTATTATCATCTAGATTCTTATTTTCACTCCAATCAGTCTTCTTCCTACGTCTACACACAACCATTTATGTTCTTGAGAGTTTTAATTCAGAACCTAATTTGTGGAGAGTAAATCAAGAGGTTATGTCCGGACTGTGGTCAATGTAGAACATCATTGCTCTGATACCACTTTGTCATGCCCCTATCCAGAAGTAAGATATTTTGCCACATTCGGTCATAGTCCCCTTTGGCTCGTGATCGAAGACCCTAGGCAAAATTTGGATGTAAACAATGCCCCTCATGAGTTTTACGGGACGAATTCACCTATAGTCCTCGATACTCATGTTAATTTGAAATTTCACCAATCAAAAATATCTTTTGTAGCGCTGACTATCAGATGGTATGACTTCTACAAAGCACATTTTATATGACATGTGGGCTAAATAAAAAATCGGCGCTCGAGGTTGTAATTATCTCTCACCGTTTCCCTAGGAAGTAGTCATTCTTCCTTTTTGGTTGAATACTTAACAACCTCTTTACTTAAAAACCCTTCCTCTACTCATCCTCTTTCACTTTCTTCTTCTTCATCTCTCTGCATCCTCTTTTTACCCATCCATCTTGAAGTTGAAACTAAAAATGAGTCAATCTGGACCTGGTGCGATTGGTTCCAAACCCATTGCAGAGCATCTTCAAGGGAGGTGGGTTGTGCTTCACCCTGCTGTGAACTTAGAGGTATTTACCCCTTGAGTCAGTCATTTTGCCTTGGGTCCTATTTTTGAGGACCCTACTACCACTGATTCCCTCCTGCAACTTCTGTCTCACCTAGAAGACCATCCTTACTTCAGGAAGGGAATACCAACCACTCTGAAATATAAACCTATCGCTGTGAAGTGACATTGGGCCTCTAGGTACACTAAGTGGAATGACTGGGTGAAGCGCATGTCTGCTGTTAAGAGGGATTCTTGGCTGAAGCTAGGGATTTATGAAGCCATTCACATGTCGACCATCCATTACCCTTGTGATGCTGACCTCCTTCATGCCGCCCTTCATTTTTTGGTCTCGCTCAACCGATTCCTTTCACTTTAGCTTTAGCATGCTGAGTCCCATCTTGTTGGATATTGGTGCCCTCCTAGGCCTCAAGGCTAAAGGGGAGGAATTTAATGGTAGCACCAAAAGCTCCCGGGTTGGCTGGGACCTAAACTTCAACAAAAAGTCCAGTTATACTTCATACCTGGCCATTATAGGAAACAAAATGTTCCGGTCAACAGATAGGAATATGTGACCTTCCTGCTTTCTTGGATCTGCCATTGTTTGATTTGTACCCAAGTCGATAAGATTACCAAGGCCTACCTCGGCCTTGCTAATGCTTTGGCAACTGGCCGGCCTATCGATCTTATCGCTTTTGTGCTCTCCTCCTTGTACCAGGGTTGTAACGACCTCGTGGAGTCTGGGTTTGCTCATGGTGGGGGACCCTTTTGAGTTCTTCAGCTGTGGCTGAGCTCCTACTTCCCTGAGTTCAGTCCTCCTCCCCGAGCCAATGACTATAGTCAGGTTCAAGTTACTCTGCCCACCAATAGTTCGATCTCTTATTGACTGCTTTCAGTTCTTCTTCTCACTTTTAGAGGATCGTCCCTCTGCTTCTTTCATCCCTTTCCATCATTCAGAGAGTCTACCTCCTTGGTTGCGAGAAGCCATTCAAGATCCTGTCAGGCATACGGCATTATGGGCTTCGTACCTGACATGCAAGGATCTTTATTTTGGAGTTTATCTTTAGCATACCAAAAATAACATGTGTAGCTCGGAGCCCTATAATCCCCAATTTTGGGCTTGCCAATTCTGCCTCATTCAGGCCATACCTGTTCCCTGTTTCTTCTCGGTCTCCAATGGTAGACCTGAGCATTCAATTTTAAAGGACTATGAATGTATTGTAGATATTACCCTGATGTAAGCTAGCTCTTTCTTCTTTTAAACCTTACCACTTCGTCCCTTTCCCAGCGGTAACCAAGGATTTCCTCTCTTGGTGGATGAAGTACTATTTTTCAGTCAGAGATGATGCTACTGACTCCTTTAATGATTGCCCATCCTCTACTTTTGGTCGAGATACCTCTAACAAATCTTCTGAATTGCCACAAAAATCGAGGAAGCGACTAGCCAAAGGCGAAGGTAACGCTATCTCTCCCTTATACCAATCCATTATAGACTATGAAGATTTTTTTGAATCAAGTACCATCAAGACTGGCTTACCATGAATGAAAGACACCGTGAGGCCGTTCAACGCCTGAGGTAAAGATAGTTACACGACTACATGTCTCTATCAGAGAATGCCAGTCGTTCGCGGAAAGGCCTATGAGTGGACATGAGGCGTTTTGAGAGAGAATTTGCCAAAACACTGGATCGACAGCCTTCCCGACCAAATGCCCATTTTTCCATAGCTAACATCATTCGACTGATGTCTTTTATTGCTGCCCAAGACGTGACTTTTTCTGGTCTCTACGCCTTAGAGCATGAGTTTCAACCAGAAAAACTTTGCGTTAAAATCCTTAGATACCGCAACTGTTTAGGTATCTCTAAACTTTTAGTTCTGTTGATTCTTCTGACGCTTGACTCTACTCTCTTCTTTTGTTTTCCAAACGTGCTGCCCCCAGTAAAGCAGTCCAGCAAAACCCCCACTAACTCAGAAGCAGCAGAGGAAGAAGAGGAAGAGCAGCCCTTGAAGCGACTTCATCGTGGACCAGCCAGCAGCTCCTAGAAAACTGTTGATGTGGAGGCCATAGAGAGCGATAACTCAAACGCTTAGCCATTTGCCAAGCTTCAGCGCCCTTCTACCAAGTCTGGGGCTCATCCAACTCGATTGGTCATAATCAGAAGCAAGCAGGATGAGGAGGCTGATAAGGCGACTCATTCCATGTTCTCTCGATCTAGTTCCAATAAGCCCACCTCCTCCATCCTTGAGACCGGTGCCCCCAAAAAAAGTCCTTTTGGGCATGCAATACCCTCGTCACCTTCCATCAAATTCAGTTCTGCCCCAGCTTCACCTGCTCCATTATCCCAGCTAGCGAGCCTTGAGAGAGAGACTCCTTTAGAACAAGTACTCCAGTCGGTGGAGCATGTCCGTGCCGACCCCCTTGCTATTATAGTTCATTCATCTGCATTGGAGACCGCTGCTACGGCCAAGTCTCTAAATTCCAGGTCCCCTGCCCCCTCGAAAAAAGAATAGCTCCACCAACTCCCTTCAATTCAGGAAGGGGAATCCTCAAGAGTGCCCCTACCAGAGGTAGCTTTATCTCTCTTTTCTCTTTTTCAAAAAATTGTCGAGTTATCCTAATTCCAGGGTTTTCTTCTGTAGGAGGGAAGTTATGACCCGGTGACTGAGTTACTTGATTCGTTGGAAGACCTTCTTGCTATAGAAGTTCTTGATGTTCCCATCGTGGAGGACGTTGTGCTTACTCCTGCCAGCTCCCCCGATGTAGTCTTAGTGTGGCAGTCTTTAGATGAGACCCACGGGCTCTCTATGGCGGAGATTCTTGACAAAGATAAAGCTCCTACCATGATTGATGCCCTACAAACCATCATAGCTTATCCCAAGACCGACTTCAACCAACACAGAGCTGCTGTGATCTTCATCAACCTACTATGCCTTATGATCAATAGCCTCCCTTTGGCCCTTCAAGCTATTAAGGACGAGGAGGAGAACTCAAAATTAAAAGCCGACAAGAAGGAGAAGCTCTGGTTGTTGGCCACAGAACTATGGGGACTCCAGGCAGTCGAGAAAGGTCTAGTGGCAGAGCTGGAAGCGAAGAGAAAAGGCCTTTTTGAGAAGCTGGCCACAACTCGGGAGGCATTTGCTAAGGCGGTTGCACTCAGAGCGTCTGAGAAGGAGATCTATAGCACGGTCTTGGCCACGGAGGGGATGCTGACGCGACAGGTTGCAGTTGCTAGGATGGAGATTGGTAAGGTCCAAAAAGAACTTGATTCAATGAGGATTGACCTAAGGGGGAACCTAGGTGGACTTTAAGAACATTTGACTTGGCCATCTTTTCTTTGAGTTCGGCCTTCTGTTATTTGTGGCCGACGTGTCTCAGCTTGGATGATTTCCCTTTTTTTTGCTTAGCTGCGTGGACAGTCATTTGCTTGGCTTAATGCACTACTTTTGATTTAATCTAGGCCATTCTGGATTCCTATATGGTGGGATAGTATTGCTTTAAGTATTTCCCATTCCATGGTCTCAGTTGGACCTAACCGTCTAAAGCCCGTAAGTGGTATGCTCCCCCTTTTAGCATTTGATGAACCACGAATGGCCCTTCCCAAGTGGGTGACCGTGTCCCATCCTTGGGGTCCTTGTGACCGATTGGTAGCACAGTCTTGATCACTAGGTCTTGTTCCTTGAATGCTTTTGGCTTTACCTTTTTGTTGTATGCTTTTGCCACTTTGGCCTTCTGGGCTTGAATGGGATCGAGAGCTAGCAATCTCTCATCGTCTAAGCCCTCCAATTCGGTCATCATGGCCTCGGTATACTCTTGGGGGGTTAGCTCGTATTGCCTTGATATTCTCAAGGACTTCACGGTCACCTCCATTGGAAGAACTGCGTCATGACCAAAAGTTAAGGCATAAGGGGTGGTCCCTGTCGCTGTCCTCTTAGAGGTCCTAAATGCTCATAACACTTCAGTCAACATCTCTGCCCAAGTCCTTGTGTTGTCATCAATGATCTTGGATAAGTTTGCTTTGATAACTTTGTTGCTAGCTTCTGCTTGACCATTGCTTTGGGCATAATAGGGGGTTGAAAAGGTTACGGTTATGTCGTATTCTTACACGAAATGAGCTACATCCCCTCCTGAAAATACGGTCCCATTATCACAAGTGAGAGTCTCAGGTAGACCAAACCAATGTATAATTTCATGTTTAAGGAACCTGATGACATTGGTCTGACTGACCGACTTCATGGGTATGGCTTCCATACATTTTGTAAAATAATCTATTGCGACAACCACAAATCCATGTCCCTGGGTTGAGAGAGGGGTTACTTTTCCTATTAAATCCAAAGCCCAACCCCGGAATGGCCATGGTTTTACTATAGGATGGAACTGAGTTGCTAGAAATCCCTGCATCAGCGCATGTCTCTGACAAGCCTAACACTCCTTAGCATACCTGATGCAGTCCTGGAGGATGGCAAGCCAATAATACCCATGTCGCCTTATTAGCCATCTCATTTTCAACCCTGCTTGATGGGCACTGCAAATGCCTTCATGTGCTTCGGCCATTACAAGCATCACTTCGTTCAAACCTAGGTACTTGAGTAATAAATCATCCTGCCCGCGTTTAAACAAATCGTCTCCCAGCAAAATATATTTCAGAGCTTGGAATTTTATCTTTTGATCAAACTTCGCACTAGGATTCTATATAAAGTGAACGACTAGGGATCTCCAATCTGGCTGTACCTTATCCAAGTTGTTGACCTCTAATGTCTCTTCATCCAAATTGACATGGGTGCCCTTCATTAATCCCTCGTCTAGGATAGATGAAAAGCTTTTCCGTTGAATGGTAATAGTCTTTTTCATCACTCCCTCTGGAATCATAGCACTTAAGACTGCCTGAGCTAGACAATTGGCCAAGCTATTCTCAACCCGTGGGACGTGTTTGACCGACGAATCATCAAATTGGTCTAAGTACCGTTGGGCCATAGAAAAATAAGGGAGCAATGTTTCGCTTTCACAACAGTACTCTTTAGCCAACTGCTTGATAACCAACTGAGAATCACCAATGATTTCAACAGTCCTGACACCCATCGAGCTAAGTGTCTTCAGACTGATTAGCAGGGCCTCATACTCGGCATGGTTATTTGAGCAAGGGAAACAAAGTTGGAAAGTAAGCTGGGTCTCCACTCCACCCGGAGACAACAATATAATCCTTGCTCTAGCTGAAGCATTGGTCAGGGAGCCATCGAACCATAGCCTCCAAGGTGATTGAGCAGCACTCCCAATCGTACTTTCTTCATCCAACTCCAACAGAGGGTGAGTGACAAGGAAATCGGCCAAAACATGCCCCTTAACCAACTTCTACGGCACATATAGCAACGTAAATTCGGTCAAAGCCATCATCCATTTCCTTATATGCCCCCTCATGATCGGCCTGGTGGGCATGTACTTAATGACATCGGTCTGACACAGGACATGTACCATTGTGGGTAGAAGATAATACATGAGCTTGGTACATGTGAAGTATAATGCCAGACCAAGCTTTTCAATGGGTAGATACTTCCTTTCAACATCAGCCAAAGTGCTGCTCAAGTAATAAATTGCCTGCTCGAAACCAGCCTCATTGTCTTGGGCGAGTAGACTTCCAATTGAATCAACGGCTGCCGAGATGTACAACTTGAGAGGTGTACCTTTTCGGGCGGCATCAAAACTGGCAGCTCGGTCAAGTACCTCTTTATCTCGTCAAAATCTGGTTGATGTTTAGCTTACCAAAGAAACTCCTCACTTGGCCAGAGGCGTAACAGTGGGGAAAATGCCCTAATCCGGCTAGCAGAGTTTGAGATGAACTTTCTAAGAAAGTTTACCTGCCCCAAAAATCTCTAGAGCTCCTTCTTATTTCTGGGCCCCACCGTCTGCATGATTGCCCTAGTCTTATTTTTATCTACTTCAATTCCTTTTTGATGAATAAAGAAACTTGGGGAATTCCTTGCAGACACTCTAAAGGCACATTTGAGGGGGTTCATTTTCAGACCATGCTTCCTCATTCTCTAAAAGGACTTGCGGAGGTGGTCGAGATGCTCGATCTGGCTTTTGGATTTAACTACCAAATCATTTATGTATACCTCCATAAACTTCCCTATCATATCATGGAAAATAAGGTTCATGGCCCTCTGGTACGTGGCTCCCTCGTTCTTCAAGCCGAAGGGCATGACAATCCATTCAAATGTCCCTAAAGCTCCTGGACATCTAAAGGCTGTCTTGTGCACATCATCCTCTGCGATGAAAATCTGGTTATAACCAGAGTGCCCATCCATAAAAGATAAATTTGGTGTTTTAAGGCCGAATCAATTAGCAAGTCGGCCATCGTCATTGAGTACTCATCTTCAGGGGTAGCTATGTTTAGATCTCTGAAATCAACATAAACCCTTAGTTTTCCATTCTTTTTCAAGATAGGTACCACATTTGCTAGCCACCTAAAATATCGGGCTGGCCTAATAAAGCCAGCTTGCAGGAGCCTCTCCACTTCATCCTTGATTTTGGTCACAACCTCAGGCACCATGCGCCTTGAGAGTTGTTTGACAGGCTTATACCCATCAAGTATACGTAACTGGTGTTCTACAAGATTTTGGTCTAAATCAGGCAACTCGGAATAGTCCCAAGTGAAGCAATCTTTGTATTCATATAACAAACTTACAATTGCACCTCAAAAATCAGGATCCAAAAGGCCACTAACAAATGTTGGCCATTTCTTGTTTCCACAGCCCAAATCGACCTCTTCTAGAGGATCTTGAACTTCGGCCAACGTCTCTTCCATCTTAAGTGGTGTCAGTCATAAGTCCTTCAATCCTATGCCTTTACCAATGGCTTCGCTGCTGTCCGCAGAATTTTTGGCCACATGAGCTGGCACTGGGGGCATCCACTGCTCCAAGCTATGTAAGGATAGCCTTTTTATTATCTCTAATGCTACGCCTTTGTCTCTGGCTGCTTTATCCATTAAAGTGTAGGTCCGTCAATGTACAATAGCCTAAAAAGCTTAGTTAAGGCTAGTCCAAGCTAGTTGGTATCTTCTGCTACAGTTGAAGCAATCGCCATTGCTGTCGATCTGCCATTCTCATCTTGACTGACAAACGTGATGGGAGTGATTCCCCCGCCATAAAGCTTTGCTTCTGCATGGCTTGCATTTACCAAGGACGGCCTATTATCAGCGTTTACCCATTCAATCTTCCCTTTCTCGTTCCAGAAAGCTAAGGCTTGGTGTAAAGATGATAGGATGCAGCTGTTGGCATGAATCCAATCTCGCCCAAGCAGCGCATTGTAATTCGCATCGGCATCCATAATAAAGAATGCAGTTAGAGACTCTGTGCCCTCGATCCTAAGATCAATAGGGAGGATGCCCCTGGGCTTGGATAATCCTCCCAGGAAATTTGTGACCGAGACGTTCGCTGATAACAACTCAGCCTCCTCTCGGTCTAGATGCTTCAACATTCTCAAGGGTAGTATGTTAACCGCAGTCCCGTTGTCTACCAGAATTCGAGAAACCATCTTGCCATTCATCTGAGCGTTGATATAAAGGGGCTTAAGATGTTGGGTCATTTCCCTGCTTGGTCTTTCAAAGACCACGCTTGACTGACTGGGCTGTTGTTGTTGTTGGTGCCCCTGGAATGGTAACGTTGGCTTATAAATCGACCAATGACAACTCATGGGTTCGAGCACCTTCAGATGCATGATCTGGATCTAATCCCATAATTACGGGGCCACCCTATTCATCTTCGAAGTCTTCGTCAACGGTTACTACTCCCCCGCATTCTACCTAGAAGATTTAAGGGAGTATAAACCATGTTCGCCGGTGCCTTTGTCGAGATTGGGACTTTGGCCGCGATCGTGCCAAATAATGTCTGAATGTATTGATGGAATTCTGAGTCATCGGTGTACTCTTGTTCTGAGTAGTTGGACGTTCCCTCTTTAGGAGATGACATCTTAGACTCGGTCAAGACCCTCTCTTTTGAGCTGGACGCTCCAACAGCTAACTGTTGTTCAATCTTGAAGCTTCCTTCCGGCTCCTTTCTCTGCTTAGAGGATGAGTACTCCACCTTGGATGAACTCTTCGCTTTCCCTTCTGAAGAGGGTAGTCTCTTTGTTGTGCCACCAACACTCGTCTTACCAGCGTCGCTCCACGGGACCCCATTCTCCCCCTGCTGGTGTCCCATTGGAGAGTCCAATTTGGGTTTTGGCCTTTGTTGTCCATATGGCCAGCCTTGACTTCCCCTGGGTGAAGGGACCATTCTGTGATCAAGGACCTCTTTACACTGGCGGTGAGTAGCTGCCTACTGTCTTTGCCATCTTCACCTCTGTGTCTTGGTCATCCCAATTACCTAATCGAAAGGAAACTTTGGATGTTTAGTGGTATTCCCGGTGGCTCCCTGCCTTCGGTTCTGGGTATCACCATCCTGGGTTGACCCTGGGCCTACAACTCTCTCAACGTTCCCGCTTGCACCTTATCCTCTGGGACAAAAACAACGAACTGCAACCATGCCGCGGTAAATATAGGAGGCCAAGCTAGATGGTCCTTTACTGAAGCACGTGATTTGCCCTTCCCTTCTGGCTGGCTCGTTGGGCTAAGGCCGCTGCCAACCCTCCAGCCGTCCAATCTCTCATTCCTTTGATCGATGTCCCGATCTCAAGAGATCGCCACTTAGGCCTCATGACCAAGGAATATGCGGGCCGCACATGAACGCAAAAATGCTTGCCAAGAAGATCCTCAGAATGGGATATTATTGGGCAACGATGGAAGCTGACTGTGCTGCCTTTGTAAAGGGATGCCATCAATGCCAGATATTTGCCAACATTATCCATATTCCTTCGACAGAGCTGCACTTGTTGAACACCCATTGGCCATTTTCTACTTAGGGAATTGATGTAATTGGGAAAATAACTCCCAAAGCTTCTACTGGACATGAATTCGTTCTGGTCGCCATTGACTATTTCATGAAGTGGGTGGAGGCTCAATCTTATGCAATCCTGACTGCAGCCAAGGTAGCAAAGTTCATAAAAGAAAACATCATTTGTAGATATGTTGTGCCTCAACAATTGATTTCGGATCAGGGCTTGTACTTCCGAGGAAAAGTGGAGGAACTCTGTACCAAGTTTGGCATTAAAAGGCATAAGTCCACGACTTACTGACCTCAAACTAATGGAGCAGTCGAAGCAGCCAATAAAAATATAAAGGTCATATTGTAAAAGATGGCCGATACACATAATGACTGGGCTGAGAAGCTTTCGTTGGCCTTGTGGGCTTATCGGAGATCAATTAGAACCTCTATTGGGGCAACTCTGTACTCTCTTGTATATAGAGTAGAGGCTGTACTACCCGTAGAAATTCAAGTCCCCTCGCTTCAAGTTTTACTCGACAACCAATTGCCGGAAGGAGAATGGGTGAGGGCTAGGTATGAAGAGCTCAACCTCTTAGATGAAAAAGGATGAAAACCATGGATAATCTCAAGAAATACCAGCAAAGAATGGCTAGGGCGTTCAATAAAGGGGTGCACCCTCGGAACATTGAAGAAGGGGATTTGGTCTTAAGAGAGGAAAGGGCCCCGATTCATGACCCAAGAGGAAAGTTTCGGCCCTATTGGAGCGGTCCTTATAGAGTCAAAGCCATATTACCAGGCTAGGCACTTCAACTAGCTGACCTTGATGGAGAAGATCTTCGGAGATTAGTCAACATGGATCAATTAAAGAAATACTTCGTCTAAGTTTTTTTGGAGTAACTTAAACTACGTTTGACCTGATTCCTCTCAAGGGATACGTAGGCAACCCAATGTGTTCGGGTGCGCTCTCAAACAAAATAATAATAATAATAATGCAAAAAAAAAAAGAGAGGGGCATTGTGTTAGTCCATGTCATAATCCTGCCAACCGGCATCCCCTGTAAGTGTGGTAAATCCCACCATTTGGCCTTCAAATCATCTCCTAGACTTATAGTAGATATAGGGTCGTTTAGAGCTGGTTATTAACTAAAGACTTATTCGTGTTCAAGGTACTAATAGGGTCCTTGGTGCAGGTAGTGTGCAAGGACCAAAGAAAGAAGGGCTAGATGAACAGTTACGCCAATGGAATCTTCGTATGCATATGGATGGTCCTACACTTCTAGATGACCTTCACTTGATGGCGCTGGGAAGAATCAGATGTCTTAGGCTCCATCATGATTTACTTAAAGAAGTTTCAAAGTGCTAGGATCCTCAATTACATGCCTTCCATTTCGGAAAGGTTAAGATAACCCCAACCATTGAAGAATTCCGGGCTTGTATGATGATACCTCCTCGAGGAACGTTGTTCCTCCCGATCATGCAGAAAAATCAACTTCTCCAGACACTAGAAGAATTCTTCGCCATGGACAAAAAGGGGTTAAAGCAAATTCTTAACTACGACAAGGTTGATGCATTGAAGATAGTAAGAATCTTTCGTAATAGCAGAGCCGAAGAAGAAGTCCAAGCCCGATGCAAAAAATGATCGTAGGTTTTCTATATGATTGGGAAATACCTCTTAACAACTCCAGGGAAGGGAATGTCTCCAATGATCACAGAAGTTGTCAATCAAATAGAGAAGGGTGTGACATCGTTCCCACAGTTCTGGCAGAGACTTTCAAAGGATTTGACCTCATGAGCCAATCTCAGAGATATGGAACAGATTTCTTCCATGGATCCCCAGCAGTTTTCCAAATTTGGTTAATGGAGAAGCTAAGATTGGTGGAACCAATTTCGTGCCCTCAACTCTGGCCGATGCATTATCAAGTAAGAAGAGAGACGCAGGAATTCTACAAGATCCAAGATTGGAAAGAATACTTAGATAAGAGGACTACTCGAGAGATACAATGGGATTGCCATTGGATGAGGACCAAGGTGGACTTATTAGAAGCGCCTGGATGCAACTATGTGAGGCTCATGGGTCTGACCCACACTAGTTTTTACATCCCTTTATTAGCATCCCCAAAGCAAGAACTACCTAAGCCAAGGAATTTTTGGGCTCCAGAAGTTCTAACCCAAGAGGTGGTGATTTTCATCTCAGAAAGCTGGAAGAAAAATGTTGTAAACAAGTGATATTAAGCTGATCCATCTTCTCTCTGAAATAGAATCTATCATAATAAAATTTGTGCTTCTATGAAAAAAGGAAAAGAGATCATTTTGGTATTGGACAAATGTATGTACATAAAAGAATGTATACAAATAATTCCAAAAGCAAAAAGAAAATGGAAAAGAGAAAGAATCTTCTTAGAAGTGTACAAAAAACAACAAAAAATGTATATACATAAGAAAGGAAAAAAAAAAAAAAAAAAAAAGAAAAAAAGCGAGGACTGTCACTCGTGAAAAAAATCATCCACCGAGATGCTTGCCCCGTACCATCGGCTGCATCCTAACTCAAATGGAGAGCGTCGATCTCAACTCTAGCCTGAGTCAACTCGACTTGGCATCTATCCAACTCGGCCTGACGAAGCCTGTCCTACTCTCTCTGAAAAAAAAAAAAAAAAAACAAACATTAAATAAAAAAAGCAACATCAAGAAAAAAGAAAGAGAGGTGTGAAGGAAGAAAACTCACCAAGTGGCGTATCGTCTCTCCTCGGGAGATGATGACCTTGTCAAGGCTGGCCATCATACACCGTATATCAGCGTATCGATCTGTAGTCACCTACAGAAAATAAAAGGGGTTGAGGGGTTCACTTGATAAAAAAATATGATAATAATAAAAATGCAATAAATAATTAGACTTACCCCGTTGTATGGAAGAGGGAGGCCCAAGGCATGACCTGTTGACCTAGGGGGCGGCAGCCTAATGTCCAACATGCTCAGATCGTCAGGTCTGACAAACCATGGGCGGTAGCAAGGGATGTGATCATCCATGCCTGCCAACCGCACATGTAGGACTCCACCAGAAGTCTCCACCTCAGGATCCACCCCCAGCGTCTGCGAGGCATGAGAAGACTGTTCCCGCCCAAAACTCCCAGGGATGAGAGGACGGACGAGGTACTACAAAAGAATAAGAGTTAATCATCCATTCTTCATTTCTCTGATTGAAAGAAAAGAGAAAGAAAAGAGAAAAGTAATGATACCTTACCCGTGGACCCTCCGGGGTCAAGGGGACGCAGACCATCTCCTGGTAGAGAAAGGCTGTGTAATCCCCTACAACGGCCAGTTACGCCGCCAACTCGCCCACTCGTAAGTGCTGGATATCTGCCTGCTCGAGGAGATGGGGAGTATGCATCTGATCCGGAGGGAGACATGGGACAAGTCTCTCCTCAGACCACTGCGGGGACACCCGCTCTCCTAAGTAAAAGGAGAACCCCCACAGACCCTTAAAGAGGATCCGACAGGAGCAGAGAATGGATGCCCGAGCGAAGAGGTTCAATTCAAGAAGGTACTCCAAGAAGTAGGGGCAGAGTATGGTCTACCAAACACAGAAGGTGTTAATGAACAAAAGATGCAAAAAAATAATAAAGAAAAAGAAATAAAGGGAAACGGCTTAGAACTTACATCCTCGAGCCGCAACTCGTTCAGGAGACCCCAAACCGCCGCCAGATCCTTGTGGTGGCCGCTCTTCAACAAAGTACCTATGGACTAGCGTCGGGCCCGAGGGAATGTAATACCCTGATCCTCCCCTCCCTTGAAAAAGGGAGCCTGGAAGGACAGGACCTCATAGCTCCATGTCTGCAACCAAAACCAAAAAATAAAGAAGTTGGTCAGTTTACACAACAATAAAGATAACTTAAAAAAAAAAGTAATAAAAAGAAAAGAAGGAAAGCAAGGAATACATACCCATATGGCGTAGGAGCACCCGATGAAGTTTGGGGAACCTAGGACCAAGAAGTCCATCATGTAGAGGAGGTGGGCATAAGCCAAACCTCCCCAATCAAACCTGGCTGCACTGTCAAAGTCCTTGAAGAAGCGGCAGAAGGCGGCGTCCATGGTAACCTTGCCGATCATGTCACTGAAGATGACCTCGGCCAGTAAATAGAGGAGGAAGCACCTCGCCTCCTGGGCGTGCTCCTCCGAAGGGGACTGGTCGGTCACCCCCTTCGCCTTCCAGAACTGCCTCATGACAGAAGCTGGAATGCCTCTGTGGGTGACCTCGAGTCCAGTCATACGAACCCAGTAGGAGAGGCGATCGACCTGGTCCTCTAGAGTTAGTGCCATGGGCACCCCTCCAAACGGTAGCCCCGTGATCATGTAGAAGTCGATAGGTGTGATCGTCACCTCTCCTAGTGGGAGATGGAAAGTGTGGGTGCTCAGCCACCATCTCTCCACTAGAGCCTGGACAGTCAGGGTGTCCAGCTCATAGACAGGGCAAGCAGCGATGTGCCCCAATCTAGTACACTTGACTCGAGATAATACCTTCGGATAGAGCTCTGCGTACCACTCCTGCACCTTCTGTGTGCCGCAATACTTCTTCAGCGTAGGGATACTCTTACCCTGCATAAAAACAAGGGAAGAAAGTTTTAGTTAGATACCAGTCAATTGATAATAAATAATAATATTCATGAAAAGAAAAAAAATGCAAATTTAAACATGATAAACCCAGTCTTGTAGCATTTCGCGTGCCTAAAAATGCCTAAGTTGGTGTTTTCTGGTTTCGCCTCGATTTGCATGCCAAAGACAGTCGATGTGGCATCTAATGGCATCGTCTTGATTTTTGGGCCAAAAGATTATCGATGTGGTATCTGATGGCCTTGTACTGATTTACGTACCTAAAAATGCCTAAGTTGGTGTTTTTAGGTTTTGCCTCGATTTGTGTGCCAAAAGATAATCGATGTGGCGTCTAATGGCATCGCCTTGATTTCTGGACCGAAAGATTATCGATGTGGTATCTGGCGGTCTTGTACTGATTTGCGTACCTAAAAATGCCTAAATTGGTATTTTGGGGTTTTGCCTCAATTTGCATGCCAAAAGACAATCGATGTGGCGTCTAATGGCATCGCCTTAATTTCTGGACCGAAAGATTACCGATGTGGTATCTGGCAGTCTTGTACTGATTTGCATACCTAAAAATGCCTAAGTTGGTGTTTTCGAGTTTTGCCTCAATTTGCATGCCAAAAGACAGCCGATGTGGCAACTAATGGCATCGCCTTGATTTCTGGGCCAAAAGATTATCGATGTGGTATCTGACGGTCTTGTACTGATTTGTGTACCTAAAAATGCCTAAGTTGGTGTTTTTGGGTTTTGCCTCAATTTATGTGCTAAAAGATAGCCGATGTGACGTCTAATGGCATCGCCTTGATTTCTGGACCAAAAGATTACCCGATGTGGTATCTGACGGTCTTGTACTGATTTGCGTACCTAAAAATGCCTAAGTTGGTGTTTTCGAGTTTCGCCTTAATTTATGTGCCAAAAGACAGCCAATATGACGTCTAATGGCATCGTCTTGATTTCTGGATCGAAAGATTTTTGATGTGGTATCTAGCGGTCTTGTACTAATTTGTGTGCCTAAAAATGCCTAAGTTGATGTTTTAGGGTTTTGCCTCATTTTGCATGCCAAAAGACAGCCGATTTGGCATCTAATGGCATCGCCTTGATTTCTGGACTGAAAGACGATCGATTGGGTATCTGACGACCTTATCTCGATTTACATGCCTAAAAGGGAACTAGGAAGGTGTTCTAAGGGCTTGCCTCGATTGGCATGCCAAAGGGTAGTTGGTGTAGCATCTAAGGGCTCTACCTCGGTTTACATGTCTAAATACCTAAGGTAATACTTGAATATGATAATTAAACAAGTGCAGTAACTAAAGAAATACAAGATAAGGTGGAACACTTATCGCAGGCAACCACCCGCAGATGGTGCCGCATATGTGACGAGAGGTATCTCGAAGAGTCACCCCGATCGGGTACCAATCTACCCGATCATCCGCATCAGTGGTTCCCAGCAACGGGCCGTGGGAAGACTGTCAAGGGCATTTGCAGTAGGTCATCTCACTCAGAAATGCTGAAAAATACAAAAAACTGGCAGAAATTCGGATAAAAAATGAGTTAGAAATGAGGGGGGACCCCTCCTATATATAGGGGGAACCTATCGTGACCACGGCGCCGTGGAAATCTCCATAGCACCATGTCCCCCACAGTGCCATGGAGATCTCCATGACGTTGTGGCCACTGTCACCCCACGGCACCGTGGGAGAACTGTTACACCCGTACCCTAGATATCCCCTTATACCCGGGGGCAATCCAGACCTTACCCAATGGGTAATGCCTTTTGACCATGGTCAACACTGATGAACTTGAACTGGAAGTACCATAGAAAGAACCCCCTCGAAGTTTTGGAAGTGTGGGCCAAAGCCCCGTAATTTTCCTTGAAGTTTGGGCCATGATAGTAGCACCGAAGTCACGAACGTACATACTCTTACTGAATCTGCTGGAGGATCCACCCCTGCTGTCATCAGCATTTTTGGGTTATTTTTCTGTGGGATCCACATACCCGTGTCCCGGACATCCTAATTGAACCATTAGACCGTATGGACCCCTACCCTCACCATTGCTTGGTTGAGTGTGCCATGAAGTGGGGCCCACAAGGCTTAACTAGGTGAATAATATGTTTTATACACCCTAGCCTAGGCCAAACAGACCCTAGTGGACAATTGAGTCCTATGAACTTAGGGTGCACCCCAAACATGACCTAATGGACCTAATGGGTATGGCTAAAGCCAAACATACCCTACAACCTAAACTAAAACCCATCTAAAGACCTAGGGCCACTAAGTGATTGGGGGTACCTAAACCAAACACACCCTAAGGCTCATCTAACCCCTTAAGGAATACCTAAACCCCTCTCATTCACTTATCTCTCCCCCTCCCCCATAAACCATGGAGGAGAAGAGACAAGAGAAAAGAGAAGGAGGAAGAGGAAGGAAGAAGGAGAAGTAGAAGAGGAATAGGAGGGGAAGGGAAGAAGGTGGAAGCCATGCAACGATGGTTGGCAGCTACCACACCTACTCCCCAGCTGGCCGGATCCAAGAGAGAAGAGAAAGAGGAGGAGAAGAGATGGAGAGAGTGGCTGGAAGAAGGAAGCTCACCAAGGTAAGCTCCCTCAACCTAGCTCTCCCTCATTTCCCTTTTTATTTGTTGGTTTCTTGAGCTAGGGCTAACCTAGGGTTCCATTTGGGACTCAAGGTGAAGCTCGACCCTAGTTGGGAGCTCTATTGGATGTTGACCTAGGCCTCTAAGTGCTACAATTGCAGCCATGGCCAATGAACCCTTGGTTTGAACCTTGAATCCCAACCCATTGATCAATGTGAGACCGAAACCTTGTAGGATCTTGGATCCTTGAGGTGAGCCTAGGACCTTGTGACCCTAGCAAGGCTTAGACACCTCTCCCTTATCCCTGAGAGCTTAGGGCACTCCCAGCTTCAAGCTGGAGCTGAAGCCCTCTGCAATCTCGGAAGAGACTATTGGCAGATGAACAATCGGATCCATCTATCGTGGTACCACTCGTCAGTCCACCCAGTGTAAACCCTGTGTGTTGGCCTGAGCGGATGAAGGTACGGATTCACTCTGTTTGCCTCCGCCCAGGACCTGTTGCTCTCTGGTCTGTCTCAGGAAATTGAACGAATGCAGGGGTGAAGAAGCACATCCGCCCGTGGATCCGCTCGCTTTTATGATTGTCTTAGGTGTCGAACGGATCAACCACCGAACTCAAGTAAGAAGTTCCACTCGTGGGTCCGCTTGCTCTGACTTTACCCTTTGGCCTGAACGGAGTCAGGGGCGGATTCACCCTATTTTCCTCCGCCCGTGAGTCCGCTCGTGCTGTCTTGGTTGAAACTTGGTTTTAACCTTAGGGGCCTAGCATGGAACCCTTCTATATATACTTTAATGATTGTTTTTGTATTCCTAGGCTACCCAACTCGATGGAGAACGGGAAGCCCAGGTGAGATTCATGTCAACCACATAAGGCGACGCCTGTGTTAGGTGAGTGGGTTTTGGGTGATTTTGTTGGGTTTGATTATCATATAATTGTTAATATTAAGCATGTTATGGTATATTTATAAGCATGGTGCGCATTTCATTTTATTCAATTGTGAACTATTGAGAATGTGATAGTATGCTCACCAATGAATCGGGCTAAGGTGTTGGGCGTGCTGGTATCGGAACCCCAATTTATTTAATTTATTTAAATTATGAAAACTGTTGCATGTCATCCTGATCTGTATGTGCCGTGCCGTGCTGGTACCTGGGTACTAGATGGAATGGGACGTTGATGCACCCGGAATACCTCTCGGGACGATAGGAGTTGCATATAGTATATCTGCGGCTAGGATGTTTGTTCCCTTATGCTACGACCCTTGCCAACAGGGATTTTTGTGTTGGACAGTCTGAGCACCTACAGTCTGTGGAGGTGGGAGAGGCCAGGGTAGGGGTAGTGATGGCTATCGGCGCAGGTCCCTTCGTGATAATTGAAGTCTCATTGGGGCAATAGGATAAGTGACCCTCAGTGTTTCCCGAGTCATCACAGTAGCATATACTTGACCAATAGAATTGTGTGTTAGGTGAAAAATGAATCTAACATTGGCATGCATCATTTTGATTGATATTGATTGTGTGGTGTATATGCATTCCCTTGTGCTCCCTCACTAGCTAGTGTAGCTAACCCCGTTGCGCAACCCCTTTTTAGTTGTTATGCAGGAGGTACTACTTAGATGAGCACCATTGGATGCGAATCAAGTGAAACCAATGGCTGTGACTTGGATGTAGATGTACACCCAAGATTGGTGCCCTTAGGGTAATTAATTATATTTTATTATTTATCTTCATCTCCACATGTATGTATAAACTGTGTGTTTATTTATAGGGAGAGTAATGAATGGTTACTTATGTTAGAACTGTAATATGTGTTATCACTAGAGAACCGATACTCTATAATTTCACATGATTTAATTTAATTTCGCTTCCGCTAACTCTATCTCTGGAATGGTTTATTCCTTTTTGTACGTTCCTTCCTGTTATCAAGATGTGATGACAGGGTGGACTGTGGCTCGGGACACTGTATCCGCGATCCTGGTAGGTGTTGGGATGATGTGTGATTGTCCCAGTCATACCCTTATATGGCAATATCTATTACATCGGGATAGGGGCGTGACAAGAATGGTGCCGCCCAACCACGATGCCGTGGAGACCTCCTCACGACACCGTGGATTCCTAAAAAAAAAAAAAAAACCCTGAAAGAAAAATATTTTTTAGAAAAGGCCCTGAACAGAAAACCCTGAAAAAAAAATGTTTAAAGCCCTCATCATGGTAATATGTAGAGTCGAGTCCTCTTGCTCCCAACCAAGATTAGTCGAGTCCTCTTGCTCCCAACTAAGATCAGTCAAGTCCTCTTGTTCCCAACCAAGATAAGTCGAGTCATCTTGCTCTCAGCCAAGATCAGTCGAGTCCTCTTACTCTCAGCCAAGATCAATCGAGTCCTCTTGCTCTCGATCAAGATCAATCGAGTCCTTTTACTCTCAATCAAGATTTGTAGGAGTTCTCTTGCTCATTCTCAAGACTGTTTTTAGCGAAATTCCCTATAAGGAGAGAGGAATGGACGTAGGCAAGTTCTAGCCAAACCATTATGAATATCTACAATGAAGATTTGATTTTTTTGAGTTTTCTTTTGAAGTTTATCGAAGGATTTCATCATGATTAACTACCTATTTTGGCAA
The DNA here is from genome assembly GCF_018873765.1 of Telopea speciosissima. Taxonomy (NCBI): domain Eukaryota; kingdom Viridiplantae; phylum Streptophyta; class Magnoliopsida; order Proteales; family Proteaceae; genus Telopea; species Telopea speciosissima. The sequence goes on along the minus strand of NC_057917.1, from coordinate 33,325,068 downwards.
CTCTGTCGCCTTTGAGCAAAGCGTCAGCAGTACATGCTCTTGGTGACAAAATAAGTTGGTCTTTCATCTTTACCCTTCGGCTGTTGGCATAGGCCTCGGCCAAAGAGGGGCAAACTGTAGACACTGAATTTTGTCGCCCCTGGCGATGATGACAACGGAACACAGACAATGGACATCACACCCCTTTTCCTTTCCTAGACCCCAAAATAACTGGCCCATAGGCCCAAACACCTCTTAAACCCCAAAAATGGCCCATTTGGGCCCGAAAAGTGAGATGAGTGGGACCACACTGTCCACGGCACCGTGGACAGTGTCCCACGGTCCTGTGGAGGTCCCCCACTGCAAGGGTGTACGGAGCCACGCCACTGCTGGGGTTTCCAACGTCAGCCTACTCACGTCGCCTACGGCGCCGTGGAAAAGTCCCCCACGGTGTCTGGTGATCCTCCATGGCGCCGTGGAGGGCCTATCCGGGCCAAGGCTGTTGTTTGAGTTAAAATAAAACCGTAAGCGTACGGGTCAATCATAGCTACGGGTCGAACACGAGGAGATATACGCCACTCTATTTAACTAACTTAAAAGTAATGCAAAGTGAACCAAATTAAAGTGTTAAATTAAACTAATTAAACTAATGAAAATCAATGCATCCTAACTCATAAGCATCTAACAAAATTAAGGGATTAAATCGGCGTCCTAACACATGAGCATCTAACCTATCAAACTAAAGCGAATTAAAAGGAATAAAAATACAGCTATACATACTAACCACATAAAAAGAAATAAGGGAATAAAAATGCATCCACAAATCACAATCATATAAAATTAAAATAAAGAAATAGAGGGAGATGAAGAAGAAGAGAGAGAGAGAGATAGAGGAGATGGAGAATGAGATTGAGAGTTTAGATAGTAAAACCTGAATGTGCTTGCATGATTGTAATTGAAAAGCTTGAATACTTGCATAAATTTACCATGGCCTCCTCTTCTAAATCTTCAAGTCTTGTCATCAACTTAAGAACTTAGATTAGAAGGCTTAAAACTTAAACTAGAATTAAGAAATTAAAACCCAATTGAAGACTTAAATTGAAATTAAAGCATAAACTAAACCTATTATAACCATTAAATGAAAATCAACAAAATAAACTAGAACTTAGAAAAGCCAAAAATCACAAATTAGAAGGAGAAGAAGATAAAAAATTTCACTAAGTGAATGAACAATATTTTACAAGAGAGGTAGGGGGTATTTATAGGGGGAAGAGAGGAGAAGAGAGAAGAGGGAAGTGTAGGAGAAATATTCCCTAAGAAAGAGAATATTCTCTTCTCCTTCCACTTTTACAATGCCTTGAATCCCAAGAAGAAAAGAAAAAATAGAAAAAGGGAGAGAATAGAATAATGGTTACATAGACTTTCTATTTCTAGAAAAGTAAATTCCTAATTCTGACTTGTGCTTCCTTTTCTTTATAGATATCTTTTCCAAGCAATAAAATCAAAGCATCTTTGATTTTTCAACCTTCCATAGATGAAAAAATATCTTTCAAAATAAATCTGTCCCAAGTGAAGTGCTAGGAGTGCCCTTGAAAGGTTGGAGGGGAGAGAGAGTGTGTGATGACTAGGATTCCACTCATAATTAATGAAATATCAAATTTGTCCTTCAAAAAAACGTGGAGCATGGGGTGGTTATATAGGTCTCAGCATTGTGTTTCTTGCAAAAAATCACCCAAAATAGACCTAAATTTCGTCCAATTTGGAGTTCGGGAGTCCAAGATATCTTAAGTTGAAGTTGGACTGTCCAAAGCCCTCCAAATGGAATCTCTCCGCTAACAGAAAAACTTCTCAGAATTGCGCTAAAGCCCCTCGAATCCGAACTTTCACTTTACGTTGTCCCCGGCCGACTGTCAATAATTACAAATAAACCCTCATAGATCATTTTCGCGCGTCGTTACGGAAACGGCCGTAACTTCTTCGTTTCAACTCGGAATCAAGTGCCGTTTGAACCGTTGCGAAGCTGACTCGATGGGCCACGTATCCATACTATTAACATCTCTAAAGAGTTTAAAAATATTTTCTTAGCATCATCTCCTCCATTTCCACAAAAATTCACCTAAAACCTGAAAAGTACAAGAAAGCACCGAGTAACTCTATCCAATGTGGTAAAATGTATGCTTTATGCCCTAAGATTTCACACATAAATGTGCTCATCAGATTCCCCCACACTTGAACGTTACTTTTCCTCAAGTAAAGCAAAATAAAACTAACCTAAAATATAAAAAATCCTAACTCACTTTCGTAGGAATCACGGTTGCACTTAGCATGTACAACAAGCCTTTAAACCCCTAGGTTACCCCTAGTGGACGAGTTGTGTCTCGTGAGTGTTTGCAGTGAATATCCACCCAAAATTTAATTGTAAATAAATACTGTAAATTTTAATCATGGCATAAGTAAGATAGTGCACACAGTTGTTTGAGTTAAAATAAAACCGTAAGCGTACGAGTCAATCGTAGCTACGGGTCGAACACGAGGAGATATACGCCACTTTATTTAACTAACTTAAAAGTAATGCAAAGTGAACCAAATTAAAGTGTTAAATTAAACTAATTAAACTAACAAAAATCAATGCATCCTAACTCATAAGCATCTAACAAAATTAAGGGATTAAATCGGCGTCCTAACACATGAGCATCTAACCTATCAAACTAAAGCGAATTGACAGGCATAAAAATACAGCCACACATACTAACCATATAAAAAGAAATAAGGGAATAAAAATGCATCCATAAACCATAACCATATAAAATTAAAATAAAAGAAATAGAAGGGGAAGAAGAAGAAGATAGAGAGAGATAGAAGAGATGGAGAATGAGATTGAGAGTTTAGATAGTAAAACCTGGATGTGCTTGCATGAATGTAATTGAAAAGCTTAAATACTTGCATAAACTTACCATGGCCTCCTCTTCTAAATCTTCAAGTCTTGTCATCAACTTAAGAACTTAGACTAGAAGGCTTAAAACCTAAACTAGAATTAAGAAATTACAACCCAATTGAAGACTTAAATTGAAATTAAAGTATAAACTAAACCTATTATAACCATTAACTAAAAATCATAAAAGCAAATTAGAACTTAGAAAAGTCAAAAATCACAAATCAGAAGGAGAAGAAGAGAAGAAATTTCACTAAATAAATGAGTAATTTTTACAAGAGAGGTAGAGGGTATTTATAGGTGGAAGAGAGGAGAAGAGAGAAGATGGAAGTGTAGGAGAAATATTCCCTAAGAAAAGAGAATATTCTCTTCTCTTTCCTCTTTTACAATGCTTTGAATCCTAAGAAAAAAGAAAAAAAAAAAGAAAGAAGAAGAAGAGAAGATTGTTTACATAGACCTTCTATTTCTAGAAAAATAAACTTCCAATTCTAACAAGTGCTTCCTTTTCTTTGTAGATATCTTCTCCAAGGAATAAAATCAAAGCATCTTTGATTTTTCAACCTTCCATAGATGCGAAAATATAAATCTATCCCAAGTAGAATTCCAGAAGTGCCCTTGAGAAGTTGGAGGAGAGAGAGAGTAAGGGTGATGACTAGGATTCCTTCAAGAATAAATAAAATATCCATTCTGTCCTTCAGAAAACGTGGAACATGGGGTGCTTATATAGGCCTCACCATTGTGTTCCTTGTGAAAAAATCATCCAAAATAGACCCAAATTTCGTCCAATTCAGAGTTGGGGAGCCCAAGATATCTCAAGTTGAAGTTGGACTGTCCAGAGCCTTCCAAATGGAATCTTTCGGGTATAGTAAAGTAACTTCTGATAATTGTATTAAGGCCCCTGGAATCCGAACTTTCGCTTCACTTTGTCCCCGTCCGACTGTCAATAATTATAAATAAACTCCTGTACACCATTTTCGCTCGTCGTTACGGAAATAGCCATAACTTCTTCGTTTCAACTCGGAATCAAGTGTCGTTTGAACCGTTGCGAAGCTGACTCGATGGGCTATGCATCCATACTATTAACACTTCAAAAAAGCTTAAAAACATCTCCTTAGGATCATCTCCTCCATTTTCACAATAATTCACCTAAACCCTGAAAAGCACAAGAAAGCACCTAGTAACTCTGTCCAATGTGGTAAAATGTATGCTTTATGCCCTAAGATTTCACACATAAATATGTTCATCAGATTCCCCCACACTTGAACGTTACTTGTCCTCAAGTAAAGCAAAAGATAAACTAACCTAGAATGCAAAAAAAAATCCTAACTCACTTTCGTAGGAATCACGGTTGCACTTAGCATGTGCAATAAGCCTTCAACCCCTAGGTTACCCCTAGTGGACGAGTTGTGTCTCGTGGGTGTTTTCAGTGAATATACACCCAAAATTCAATAAATCAAAAAGAATGATATAAATTTTTCTTATGGCATAAGTAAGATAGGGCACACAATCTCAAAGAAAGACTCAACTAAAGATTAAGGAGCCAAAGGTTCCCCCACACTTGAATTTTATCACCCCACATCAATCCAAGTAATAAGCATGCATCAAGGTCAAGGGATCTCCTCATATTTTCTAAACACTACTCACCTTCAAGTAAACTACTCATAGCACTGATGGAACCAAAGACTTAGGCATTAAGTATTTTTGACCATACTTTCTTTTCCAGGCATTAAGGCAAAAGTTTTTTTTTTTTTTTCTTTCTCAACAACAAACTCTTTTTCTACTCTACTGTTGTTCTTTGAATGACATGGTGGAGCATACACTAGACACCCAAATACTTGGTAGCTTTACTTTTTGCATGTATCCATAAGACATTGAGACATTGAAGCAAGAGTTTTTTGTTTTTTTTTTTTGAGTTTCCTTCCAAGGAATTTCGATCAAGTCACCCTGCTTCATGAGGCATAGTGCCCTGTCTAGTCCCAAGGAATTCCACTTTTCTTTCTATTTCTCTCTCTTTTTTCTTTTTCTTTTTTCATTCACTTTCACTTTCATGCCTTGCCACAAACAAATTGGTCTCAACTACTAGCCAAAAGATCAAAGGGGTCCATAAACACATAGAGGAATCTAACCATCACATGAAGTAGCACTCATATTTTCAAACTCAATCCCCATCACCGGATACAAACCAACTACCATCCTTGAAAAAGAATATTTTTATTATTTCGCATGCTAGAAGGGCACCTAATTCCCTCTCACTCTCGCTTTGCAAATCGAAGAGACTTGTGCACATAACCAAAAACTATCACCACAATCAAAATTCACAAAATTCACAATTAAAGTCCAACACACACCCCCCACACTTAATTCATGCAGTGTCCTCAATGCATGTAGAAAAGAAAGAAAAAGGACAAGGGAGGGGATACATATCGGGATATCAGGGGTCAAGGTAAAGAGGCTCATGGAGATCCATGACCTCTTCTTCAACTGGAGTAGGCATCTCTATGTACGGCTTCAATCTTTGGCCATTGACCTTGAAAGTAGCTCCTGTACTTAGATTGAGGACTTCAACAACCCCATGAGGATAAACTTTTTGAACAATATAGGGGCCATCCCATCTAGAACGCAGCTTACCTAGAAAGATATGCAAACGAGAATTGTACAACAAAACATTCTGGCCTACCTCAAAATATTTTCTCAAAATGTGCCTATCATGGAAAGCCTTGGTTTTTTCCTTGTAAATCCGAACATTCTCATATGCCTCATTCCTAAGCTCTTCCAACTCAGATAGTTGGAGTTTCCTATGGGCACCTGCAGTGCGTGGGTCAAAGTTAAGCTTTTTGATAGCCCAAAAGGCCTTGTGCTCAATCTCTACAGGTAAGTGACATGCCTTTCCATACACCAAACGGTACAGAGATTGACCAAGATCGGTCTTGAAGGCTGTCTTATGGGCCCATAACGCATCTACCAATCGGTTAGACCAATCCTTGCGGTTTGGGTTGACGGTTTTCTCAAGAATTTGCTTGATCTGTCTATTTGAAACCTCAACCTGGCCACTGGTCTGGGGATGGTAGGGTGTGGCCAACTTATGGATGACACCATACTTTTTCATGAGGTCCTCAAAAGGCCGATTACAAAAATACTTACCCCGATCACTAATGATAGCCCGGGGAGTACCAAAACGGGAGAAGATGTTCTCCTTCAAAAATTTCACAACCACCTTGTGGTCATTGGTCTTACAAGCAACTGCCTCAATCGCTGTGGACACAGCAAGTAATATGTACAGGTTACCAAAAGAGTTAGGGAAAGGCCCCATGAAATCAATACCCCATACATCAAACACCTCAACCACCAGAATTGGGTTGAGGGGCATCATATTTCTCTTAGTAAGATGCCCTAAGGATTGGCATGAAGAATATGCCCGGCAATAAGTAAAAGCGTCTTTAAACAGACTAAGCCAATAAAATCCACACTGTAAAACTTTGGCTGCAGTCTTATTAGGCCCAAAATGGCCTCCACAAGCCTGATCATGGCAAAAAAATAAAACAGATTGTTGCTCATGATCAGGGACACATCTCCGGATTACTTGATCCGGGCAGGTCTTAAAAAGATAAGGATCATCCCAAAAGAAATACTTAACTTGTGAAAAGAAATGATTCTTATCTTGGGTGGACCAATGTGCAGGTGTCACACCCGTAACCAGATAATTAACAATGTCAGCAAACCAAGGTTCACTAGACACTGCCATCAGATACTCATCAGGAAAATTCTCGTTGACTGGAGAATCAACAGTCAAGGAATTAGGCAGCCAGGATAGATGGTCTGCAACCAAATTTTTACACCCTTTCTTATCCCTAATTTCAAGATCAAATTCTTGTAACAAAAGAACCCACCTAATGAGATAAGCCTTGGCATCTTTCTTTTGCACAAGATATTTGATAGCTGCATGGTCAGTATAAACAATCACATGTGATCCAACCAAGTAGCGGCTAAACTTCTCTAAGGCAAACACAACAGCTAAAAATTCTTTCTCAGTAGTGGTATAATTAAGCTGTGCATCATTAAGAGTCCTACTTGCATAATAAATCACATGGGACAATTTGTTGATTCTTTGCCCAAGAACAGCCCCTATAGCAAAATCAGAGGCATCACACATAAGGTCAAATGAAACTATTCAAGTTGGAGCTTGAATAATGGGGGCTGAGGTCAAAGCTCTATTCAATTGCTCAAAATTATCATTACACTCATAAGAGAAATCAAATGGGCAGTCCTTTGCCAAAAGAGAAGTGAGAGGTCTAGTTATCTGGCTAAAGTCCTTGATGAATCTCCTGTAAAAGCCTGCATGGCCAAGAAAAGATCTAATGTCCTTCACACTCTTGGGTGATTGTAAATTGGCAATAAGGTCCACCTTAGATCTATCAACCTTGATCCCTTCTTTGGATACAATGTGACTAAGAACTATACCTTGCTTTACCATGAAGTGGCACTTCTCCCAATTCAGGACCAAGTTCTTTTCTATGCATCTTATAAGAACCAAAGAGAGATGATGCAAGCAATTAGAAAAAGTAGAGCCGTGAATAAAAAAATCATCCATAAACACCTTTAGGAAGTGCTCTACCATATCAAAAAAGATACTCATCATGTACCTTTGGAATGTAGCAGGGGCATTGCAAAGCCCAAAAGGCATACGCCGATAAGCAAAATTTCCATAAGGGCATGTGAAAGTGGTCTTGTGTTGGTCCTCTAGAGCAATAGAAATTTGGTTATAGCCTGTATAACCATCAAGAAAACAATAATATTCATGGCCAGCTAGTCTCTCTAACATTTTATCAATAAAAGGCAAGGGGAAGTGGTCCTTCCAAGTTGCCGCATTCAATTTCCTATAGTCAATGCACACTCTCCATCCCGTTTGGATACGGGTTGGAATCAACTCATTATTGGCATAATCAACTACAGTGACTCCTCCTTTCTTAGGCACAACCTGCACAGGACTCACCCATTGGCTATCAGAAATAGGATAAATGATGTCATGATCCAAGCATTTTAGGATCTCTTTCTTGATTGGCTCTTTCATCACAGGATTAGCCCTCCTTTGGGGTTTCCTAGAAGGTTGGGAACTCTCCATCAGATGTATATATGATGTTGAACAAGGGAGGCGCTAATACCTTTGATGTCAGACATGGTCCAACCTATGGCTTCCTTATGGTCCTTTAGAAGCTTAATCAACTCTTCTTCCTGAATAGAAGTCAAATCAGAAGCAATAATAATAGGAAGAGTATGATCATGTCCTAAGAAGGCATACTTGAGGTTGAGGGCAATGCCTTCAACTCTAATGTGGGGGGTCCAATAATAGAGGATTTGGGAACGAAAGTGGATAGGGGTTCAAGGGGCTCCAAAGGTGGTTGGATGCTCCATACCTCAGATAAGGGAGTATCATCAACACCCTCCAATTCCTGCATACATTCTTGAAATCCCGAATCAAAATCAATCTCAAAGAACGTATCAATATCATCGGAAAATCCTTGAAGCATATGCATCTCTTCATCCATGTCAGGCTGCTTGCCCAACCTAAACATATTGAAGTCAACAGAAGTATTGCCAAAAGATAATTTCATGAGACCATTCCTGCAATTGATTAAAGCATTACTAGTAGCTAGGAATGATCTACCAATATGATTGGGATTTGATCCTTGAAGTTGGCAGTGGGTTGGGTATCTAAAATAATAAAATCCATAGAAAAAATAAATTCCCCAACCTTCAACAGGACATCCTCAATCATTCCCTTAGGCACTTTAACCTATCGATCTGCAAGTTAAAGAGTAATTTTGGTCGGTTTTAGTTCTCCCAATCCCAATTGTTGGTAGACATGAAAGGGTAAGAGGTTCACACTTGCACCAAGGTCCAATAAGGCATGATCAATAGTGGTATGGCCTATAGTGCAAGAGATGGTGGGGCTTCCAGGATCCTTATGCTTGGCTGCTATTGGCTGTGAGATTAGAGAACTAATGTCAGCAGCCAAGAATGCCTTTTTGGACACATTGGTGGTCCTCTTTTGGATGCATAAGTCTTTGAGGACTTTAGCATAAGCGGGGATCTGGGCAATAGCATCCAACAAGGAGATATTCACCTGAACCTGTTTGAACACATCCAATATCTTCTCCACAGAAGGAGACTTCTTGCTAACCAACCTATTTGGAAAAGGGGCAAGTGGGGTATAAATTCTTTCAGGGTTGGTCTTTTTAACTTCCTCAATAGAATCCTCTTTGGTTTCCTCAACCAAATCATCTGGTATATCTTTAGGTTCATCAGACAAATCTGGAATAGTCGGCACTTCAATGGCCTCTTCAGAAGGGGGAGAGCCAACAGGAGTATGAGATGGTAAAGATTGAGGTGCACTAGCCTGTTGATACTCACGGCCACTCCTTAAAGCATAAACAATATTTACCTATCTAGAGGGCCCTTGGTGCTGTTGGCCTTGTGCAACATTGGTTGGAGGAGCTTGGGTACCTTGCTGAATATGAACCTGATGCCTAGGATTTGGCTCAGGCTGGCTAGGTAACTTCTCTGTTTCCCTCTCATGCAGGATTGTGACAAGCTGTGTGTGTTGTTTTTCCATGTTATTGTGGCTTGTCATGAGAAGAGCTATCTTGTTGTCCATCTCATTCAGTCTTGTTGCCTCTCCTGTATTGGTAAACCCTGGGGGTTGCTGATAAGGTGCAAGGAGAGGTGGCCTAGTAGAATTAATAGAAGGTCCTAGATGAGGACAAGGGGGAAAGGGGTTAGGAGACATTCCTTGGCTTTGTGGTGCATAATTGGGCCTTTGGGCACCAACCTGGCCTTGATGGTTAAAGTTGGATGGGCCTGCTTGGTTCTCTTGATTCCATGAGAAATTGGGGTGATTTCGCCATCTTGGATTGTAAGTATTGCTATATGGGTTATTTTGGTAGAGAACACTTACATTCTCAGTGCTGGAATTGCCCACCAAGGTGTTGGGGCATTCCTCAGAAAGGTGTCCAGTGGTTTGGCACCAACTGCATACCGACACATGGTTGACCTGGTTGACCGGATTAATTGGTAAAGACTCTTTAAGAACTATGGACTCCAACCATTTTATGAGGCTATCAAATTTGGCCTCCTTGGCTGGCATACCCTCAATGAGATACCCTTTAGTAGTCCTTTCAGCCTCTTGGGAAGATTTTCATTCCCTAGTCTTATCAGTCAAGTTGGTTAAGAATGTCCATGCATCATTCTCCTCAGAAAAAGAAGTAAAGCCTGCTGGACACATAGACTTTACAAGTTGCTTGGTCTGATAATCAATACCCTCATAAATAATTTGGCATAGCTGCCACAAGTCAAAACCATGGTGAGGGCATTCTAAGAGGAGGTCCTTGAATCTTTCCATGAATTTAGAAAAGGACTCATGTGGTTTCTGCTTGAACTGGAGGATGTCACTTTTAAGCTTATTGGTCTTGTGAAGAGGGAAGAATTTTCTCAAAAAGATAATAGTGAACTCATCCCATGTATTAATGGAGTTTGTTGGCAATCCATAGAACCACTTCTTGGCCTGGTCTTTCAGGGCAAAGGGTATAAACCTAAGCCTAACTGCATCATCAGTCAAATTCTGGACCTTAATTAGAACACTGACCTCCTCAAATTCCCTAAGGAAGAGATATGCATCCTCATTAGCCATCCCATGGAAATGGGGTAGCATGCTGATGAAGTTCGTCTTGAGTTCATAGTTATTCCTTGTAACAATAGGCAGACTAATGCATGAGGGCTGTGCAGCCTTGGTGGAGTAAAACCTATCCTTAAGAGTCTTGGGTTGTTGGTCACCCATGGTCAAAGGTGGTAGAGAAGGTGATCTTCTAATAAGACGATTACTTGAATCATGAGTCCACACTTTAGCCACCTAAACAGATATGAGGTCTCCTTTAGAAAAATTAAAGAAAAATAAAACACTTAAAAAAAAAAACTAGAAACAAGAGGGAGCCCAAGGTAGATAGTGCATCTCTATCCCTCAAAAAGTGAAACAATGGTTCAAAAGCTGTAAGGATGCCATATAGGTTGACAGTAAGGGAACCCGTATAGTCTTCTATAGCCACCTACGTGTGACTCCAATATGGATTCTGATGTAGAATGAAGGTCTACTATACGTTGATGTTTCCAACACTCTCACTATGTCGCTTTTCTGTTATCAATAGTGGTCACCTCCAAAGATAAGTCACATGTCAATCCACCCAACCAAGTCAAGATGTAGCGTCATAGGTAATTTAATCCTATGAGGGACACCAAAAGATGGAGGGTTGAAGCATATGAAGGACTTTAGATTGGGCACACACTATTTAAAACAGAAGAGAAATAAGAAGAGGTTTCCAAAAATTGATTTTTTTTTTTTCAAAAAAAAGAAGAGAAAATAATAAACTAAAACACTTCGAACTACTTAAAAATTAGATAAATAAAATGGACAATAATCTCCCCGGCAACGGCGCCAAAAACTTGTTTGAGTTAAAATAAAACCGCAAGTGTACGGGTCAATCATAGCTACGGGTCGAACACGAGGAGATATACGCCACTTTATTTAACTAACTTAAAAGTAATGCAAAGTGAACCAAATTAAAGTGTTAAATTAAACTAATTAAACTAACAAAAATCAATGCATCTTAACTCATAAGCATCTAACAAAATTAAGGGATTAAATCGGCTTCCTAACACATGAGCATCTAACCTATCAAACTAAAGCGAATTGAAAGGAATAAAAATACAGCCACACATACTAACTGTATAAAAAGAAATAAGGGAATAAAAATGCATCCATAAACCACAACCATATAAAATTAAAATAAAAGAAATAGAGGGGGAAGAAGAAGAAGATAGAGAGAGATAGAGGAGATGGAGAATGAGATTGAGAGTTTAGATAGTAAAACCTGAATGTGCTTGCATGAATGTAATTGAAAAGCTTGAATACTTGCATAAACTTACCATGGCCTCCTCTTCTAAATCTTCAAGTCTTGTCATCAACTTAAGAACTTAGACTAGAAGACTTAAAACCTAAACTAGAATTAAGAAATTACAACCCAATTGAAGATTTAAATTGAAATAAAAGCATAAACTAAACTTATTATAACCATTAACTAAAAATCATAAAAGAAAACTAGAACTTAGAAAAACCAAAAATCACAAATTAGAAGGAGAAGAAGAGAAGAAATTTCACTAAGTGAATGAGCAATTTTTACAAGAGAGGTAGGGGGTATTTATAGGTGGAAGAGAGGAGAAGAGAGAAGATGGAAGCGTAGGAGAAATATTCCCTAAGAAAAGAGAATATTTTCTTCTCTTTCCTCTTTTATAATGCCTTGAATCCTAAGAAAAAAGAAAAAAAAAAAAAGAAAGAAGAAGAAGAGAAGATTGTTTACATAGACCTTCTATTTCTAGAAAAATAAACTTCCAATTCTAACAAGTACTTAATTTTCTTTGTAGATATCTTCTCCAAGCAATAAAATCAAAGCATCTTTGATTTTTCAACCTTCCATAGATGAAAAAATATAAATCTATCCCAAGTAGAATTCCAGAAGTGTCCTTGAGAAGTTGGAGGAGAGAGAGAGAGAGTAAGGGTGATGACTAGGATTCCTTCAAGAATAAATAAAATACCCATTCTATCCTTCAGAAAACGTGGAGCATGGGGTGCTTATATAGGCCTCACCATTGTGTTCCTTGCGAAAAATCACCCAAAATAGATCCAAATTTCGTCTAATTCGGAGTTGAGGAGCCCAAGATATCTCAAGTTGAAGTTGGACTGTCCAGAGCCTTCCAAATGGAGTCTTTCGGGTACAGTAAATTAACTTATAATAATTTTGTTAAGGCCCCTAGAATCCGAACTTCCGCTTCACTTTGTCCCCGTCCGACTGTCAATAATTATAAATAAACCCCTATACACCATTTTCGCGCGTCGTTACGGAAACAGCCATAACTTCTTCGTTTCAACTCGGAATCAAGTGTCGTTTGAACCGTTGCGAAGCTGACTCGATGGGCTATACATCCATACTATTAACACCTCAAAAAAGCTTAAAAACATCTCCTTAGCATCATCTCTTCCATTTTCACAATAATTCACCTAAACCCTGAAAAGCATAAGAAAGCACCGAGTAACTCTGTCCAATGTGGTAAAATGTATGTTTTATGCCCTAAGATTTCACACATAAATGTGCTCATCAACAGTCTCAAAGAAATACTCAACTAAAGATTAAGGAGCCAAAGGTTCCCCCACACTTGAATTTTATCACCCCAAATCAATTCAAGTAACAAGCATGCATCAAGGTCAAGGGATCTCCTCATATTTTCTGAACACTACTCACCTTCAAGTAAACCACTTATAGTATCGACGGAACCAAAGACTTAGGCATTGAGTATTTTTTACCATACTTTCTTTTTTAGGCATTAAGGCAAAAGCTTTGTTTTTTTTGTTTTCTTTCTCAACAACAAACTCTTTTTCTACTCCACTACTATTCTCTGAATGACATGGTGGAGCATACACCAGACACCCAAATACTTGGTAGCCTCGCTTTTTGCATGTATCCATAAGACATTGAGACATTGATGCAAGAGTTTTTTTTTTTTTTGAGTTTCCTTCCAAGGAATTTCGATCAAATCACCCTGCTTCATGAGGCACAATGCCCTGTCTAGTCCCAAGGAATTCTACTTTTCTTTCTGTTTCTCTCTTCTTTTTTTTTCATTCACTTTCACTTTCATGCCTTGCCACAAACAAATTGGTCTGAACTACTAGCCAAAAGATCGAAGGGGTCCATAAACACATAGAGGAATCTAACCATCAAATGAAGTAGCACTCATATTTTTAGACTCAATCCCCATCACCGGATACAAATCAACTACCGTCCTTGAAAAGGGATTTTTTATTATTTTGCATGCTAGGGCACCTAACTCCCTCTTTCTCTCACTTTACAATCAAAGAGACTTATGCACATAACCAAACTACCGCCACAATCAAAATTCACAAATAAAGTCCAACACCCCCCCCACACTTAATTTATGCAATGTCCTCAATGCATACAAAAAAGAAAGAGTAAGGATTGGGGAGGAGAAATATACCAGGAGCTCATTCTTCAAGGTAAAGAGGCTCATGGAGATCCATGACCTCTTCTACAAGTGGAGTGGGCATCCAAATGTATGGCTTCAATCTTTGGCCATTGACCTTAAACGTAGCATCCGTACTTGAATTGAGGACTTCAACAGCCCCATGAGGATAAACTTTTTGAACAATATAGGGGCCATCCCATCTAGAAGGCAGCTTACCAAGAAAGATATGCAAACGAGAATTGTACAACAAAACATTCTGGCCTACCTCAAAAGATTTTCTCAAAATGTGTCTATCATGGAAAGCGTTGATTTTTGCCTTGTAAATCTGGGCATTCTCATATGCCTAATTCCTAAGCTCTTCCAACTCAGATAGTTGGAGTTTCCTATGGACATCTGCAGTGGGTAGGTCAAAGTTAAGCTTCTTGATAGCCCAAAAGGCCTTGTGCTCAATCTCTACAGGTAAGTGACATGTCTTTCTATACATCAGATGGTACGAAGATTGATTAAGATCTATCTTGAAGGCTGTCCTATGGGGCCACAAAGCATCTACCAACCGGTTAGACCAATCCTTGCGGTTTGAGTTGATGGTTTTCTCAAGAATTTGCTTTATCTGCCGATTTAAAACCTCAACCTGGCCACTAGTCTGGGGATGGTAGAGTGTGGCCAACTTATGGACGACACCATACTTTCTCATGAGGGCCTCAAAAGGTCGATTACAAAAATGCTTATCCCGATCACTAATGATAGCCCGGGGAGTACCAAAATGGGAGAAGATGTTCTCCTTCAGAAATTTGACAACCACCTTGTGGTCATTGGTCTTACAAGCAATAGCCTCAATCCATTTGGACACATAATCCACAGCAAGTAATATGTACAAGTTACCAAAAGAGTTAGGGGAAGGCCCCATGAAATCAATACCCCATACATCAAACACCTCACCCACCAGAATTGGATTGAGGGGCAGCATATTTCTCTTAGTAAGACGTCCTAAGGATTGGCATGAAAAAAATGTCTTGCAATAAGTAAAAGCGTCTTTAAACAGACTAGACCAATAAAATCCACACTGTAAAACCTTAGCCGCAATCTTATTGGGCCCAAAATGGCCTCCACAAGCCTGATCATGGTAAAAAGATAAGACAGATTGTTGCTCATGATCAGGAACACATCTCCGGATTACCTAATCAGGACAAGTCTTAAAAAAATAAGGATCATCCCAAAAGAAATATTTAACTTGTGAAAAGAAACAATTCTTATCTTGGGTGGACCAATGTGCAGGTGTCACACCCGTAACCAGATAATTAACAATGTCAGCAAACTAAGGTTCACTACACACTGCCATCAGATACTCATCAAGAAAGTTCTCGTTGACTGGAGAGTTGACAGTAAAAGAATTATGCAGCCAGGATAGATGGTCTGCAACAAAATTTTCACACCCTTTCTTACCCCTAATTTCAAAATCAAATTCTTGCAACAAAAGGACCTACCTAATGAGGCGAGCCTTGGCATCTTTCTTCTGTACAAGATATTTGATTGCTGCATGGTCAGTATAAACAATCACATGTGATCCAACCAAGTAGGGTCTAAACTTCTCTAAAGCAAACACAACAGCTAAAAATTCTTTCTCAGTGGTGGTATAATTAAGCTGTGCATCATTAAGAGTCCTACTTGCATAATAAATCACATGGGGTAATTTGTTGATTTTTTGCCCAAGAACAGCCCCTATAGCAAAATCAGAGGCATCACACATAAGCTCAAATAAAACTGTCTAAATTGGAGGCTGAATAATGGGGGCTAAAGTCAACGCTCTTTTCAATTGCTCAAAACTATCATGACACTCAGAAGAAAAATCAAATGGGCAGTCCTTTGCCAAAACAGAGGTGAGAGGTCTAGCTATCTGGCTAAAATCCTTGATGAATCTTCTATAAAAACCTGCATGACCAAGAAAAGATCTAATGTCCTTCAGACTCTTGGGTGGTGGTAAATTGGCAATAAGGTCCACCTTAGATCTATCAACCTTTATCCCTTCTTTGGACACAATGTGACCAATAACTATACCTTGCTTCACCATGAAGTGGCACTTCTCCCAATTCAAGACCAAGTTCTTTTTTATGCATCTTTTAAGAACCAAAGAGAGATGATGCAAGCAATGAGAAAAGGTAGAGCCGTGAATAGAGAAATCATCAATAAACACCTCTAGGAAGTGCTCTACCATATCAGAAAAGATACTCATCATGCACCTTTGGAATGTAACAGGGGCATTGTAAAGTCCAAAAGGCATACGCCAGTAAGCAAAGGTTTCATAAGGGCATATGAAAGTGGTTTTGTGTTGGTCCTCTAGAGCACTAGGGATTTGGTTATAACCTGCATAACCATCAAGAAAACAATAATATTCATGACCAGCTAGTCTCTCTAACATATGATCAATAAAAGGCAAGGGGAAGTGGTCCTTCCAAGTTGTCGCATTCAATTTCCTGTAGTCAATGCACACTCTCCATCTCGTTTGGATACGGGTTGGAATCAATTCATTATTGGTATTCTC
This sequence comes from Telopea speciosissima, assembly GCF_018873765.1. NCBI lineage: Eukaryota > Viridiplantae > Streptophyta > Magnoliopsida > Proteales > Proteaceae > Telopea > Telopea speciosissima. The sequence goes on along the minus strand of NC_057917.1, from coordinate 33,308,536 downwards.
AACTATAGTAACTCCTCCTTTCTTAGGCACAACCTGCACAGGACTCACCCATTGGCTATCAGAAATAGGATAAATGATGCCATGATCCAAGCATTTTAGGATCTCTTTCTTGATTACCTCTTTCATCACAGGATTAGCCCTCCTTTGGGGTTTCCTAAAGGTGTGGAACTCTCCATCAGATGTATATGATGTTGAATAATGGAGGGGCTAATATCTTTGATGTCAGACATGGTCCAACCTATGGCTTCCTTATGGTCCTTTAGAAGCGTAATCAACTCTTCTTCCTGAATAGAAGTCAAATCAGAAGCAATAATAATAGGAAGGGTATGATCATGTCCTAGGAAGGCATACTTGAGGTTGGAGGGCAATGCCTTCAATTCTAATGTGGGGGGCTCAATAATAGAGGGTTTGGGAATGAAAGTGGATAGGGGTCCAAGGGGCTCCAAAGGTGGTTGGATGCTCCAGACCTCAGATAAGGGAGTATCATCAACACCCTCTAATTCCTGTATACATTCTTGAAATCCTGAATCAAAATCAATCTCAAAGAACGTACCAATATCATCAAAAAATCCTTGAAGCATATGCACCTCTTCATCCATGTCAGGCTGCTTGTCCAACCTAAACACATTGAAGTCAACAGAAGTATTGCCAAAAGATAATTTCATGAGACCATTCCTGCAATTGATTAAAGCATTACTGGTAGCTAGGAATGGTCTACCCAATATGATTGGGATTTGGTCCTTGAAGTTGGCAGTGGGTTGGATATCTAAAACAATAAAATCCACAGGAAAAATAAATTCCCCAACCTTCAACAGGACATCCTCAATCATTCTCTTAGGAACTTTAACCGACCGATCTGCAAGTTGAAGAGTAATTTTGGTCAATTTCAGTTCTCCCAATCCCAGTTGTTGGTAGACATGAAAGGGTAAGAGGTTCACACTTGCACCAAGGTCCAATAAGGCAAGATCAATAGTGGTATGGCCTATAGTGCAAGAGATGGTGGGGCTTCCAGGATCCTTATGCTTGGCTGCTACTGACTATGAGATTAGAGAACTAATGTTAGCAGTCAAGAATGCCTTTTTGGGCATATTGGTGGTCTGCTTTTGGGTGCATAAGTCTTTGAGGACTTTAGCATAAGCGGGGATCTGGGCAATAGCATCCAACAAGGGGATATCCACCTGAACCTGTTTGAACACATCCAATATCTTCTCCACAGAAGGAGACTTCTTGCTAACCAACCTATTTGGGAAAAGGGCAGGTGGGGTATATATTCTTTCAGGGTTGGTCTTTTTAACTTCCTCAATAGAATCCTCTTTGGTTTCCTCAACCAAATCATCTGGTATATCTTTAGGTCCATCAGACGAACCTGGAACAGTAGGCACTTCAATGGCCTCTTCAGAAGGGGGAGAGTCAACAGGAGTATGAGATGGTAAAGGCTGAGGTGATCTAGCCTGTTGATATTCACGGCCACTCCTTAAAGCATAAGCAATATTTACCTGTCTGAAGGGCCCTTAGTGTTGTTGGCCTTGTGCAACATTGGTTAGAGGAGCTTGGGTACCTTGCTGAATAGGAACCTGATGCCTAGGATTTGGCTCAGGTTGGCTAGGTAACTTCCCTGTTTTCCTCTCATGTAGGATTGTGATAAGCTGGGTGTGTTTTCCTCTCATATAGGATTATGACAAGCTGGGTGAGTTACTTTTCCATGTTATTGTAGCTTGTCATGAGAAGTGCTATCTTGTTGTCCATCTCATTCAGTCTTGTTGCCTCTCCTATATTGGTAAACCCTGGGGGTTGCTGATAAGGTGCAAGCAGAGGAGACCTAGCAGAATTAATAGAAGGTCCTGGATGAGGACGAAGGGGAAAGGGGTTAGGAGACATTCCTTGGCTTTGTAGTGCATAGTTGGGCCTTTGGGCATCAAGCTGGCCTTGATGGTTAAAGTTGGATGGGCCTGCTTGGTTCCCTTGATTCCAGGAGAAATTGGGGTGATTTCTTTATCCTGGATTGTAAGTATTACTATATGGGTTATTTTGGTAGAGAGCACTTACATTCTCAGTGCTGGAATTGCCCACCAAAGTATTGGGGCATTCCTTAGAAAGGTGTCCAGGGGTTTGGCACCAATAGCATACCGACACATGGTTGACCTGGTTGACCGAATTAACTGGTATAGATTCTTTACGAACTATGAACTCCAACCGTTTTATGAGGCTGTCAAGTTTGGCCTCCTTGGCTGGCATACCCTCAATGAGATATCCCTTAGTGGTCCTTTCAGCCTCTTAGGAAGACTTCCATTCCCTAGCCTTATCAGCCAAGTTGATTAAGAATGTCCATGCATCATTCTCCTCAAAAAAAGAAGTAAAGCCTACTGGACAAATGGACTCTACAAGTTGCTTGGTCTGATAATCAATACCCTCATAAATAATTTGGCATAGCTGCCACAAGTCAAAACCATGGTGAGGGCATTCTAAGAGAAAGTCCTTGAATCTTTTCATGAATTTAGCAAAGGACTCATGTGGTTTCTGCCTGAACTGGAGAATGTCACTTTTAAGCTTATTGGTCTTGTGAAGAGGGAAGAATTTTCTCAAAAAGACAATGGTGAACTCATCCCAAGTATTAATGGAGTTTGTTGGCAGTCCATAGAGCCATTTCTTGGCTTGGTCTTTCAGGACAAAAGGTATAAATCTAAGCCTAACTACATCATCAGTCAAATTTTGGACCTTAATTAGAATATAGACCTCCTCAAATTCCCTAAGGAAGAGATATGCATCCTCATTAGCCATCCCATGGAAATGGGGTAGCATGCTGATGAAGTTGGTCTTGAGTTCATAGTTATTCCCTGTAATAATAGGCAGACTAATGCATGAGGGCTGTGCAGCCCTGGTGGGGTAGAACCTATCCTTAGAGTCTTGGGTTGTTGGTCACCCATGGTCAAAGGTGGGGTTACGGGTAGTGGAGAAGGTGGTATTTTAATAAGACGATTACTTGAATCACGAGTCCACACCTTAGCCACCTAAACAAATATGAGGTCTCCTTTGAAAAATTAAAGAAAAAAAATAAAAGACTAAAGGAAAAAAAAATACTTAAAATAAGAGGGAGCCCAAGGTAGATAGTGCATCTATCCCTAAAAAATCGAAACAATGGTTTCAAAGGTGAATGATGCCATATAAGTTGACAGCATGGGAACCCGTATAGTCTTCTATAGCCACCTACGGGCAACTCCAAATGGATTCTGATGTAAAGTGGAGGACTACTATACGTTCATGTTTCCAATGCTCTCACTATGTCGTTTTCCTGTTATCAAGAGTGGTCACCTCCACAGATAAGTCACATGCCAATCCACCCAACCAAGTCAAGATGTAGTGTCATAGGTAACTTAATCCTATGAGGGACACCAAAAGATGGAGGGTTGAAGCATATGAAGGACTTTAGATTGGGCGGACACTATTTGAAACAGAAGAGAAACAAGAAGAGGTTTTCAAAAACTGATTTGTTATTTTTATTTTTCAGAAAAAGAAGAGAAAATAATAAACTAAAACACTTTGAACTACTTAAAAATCAGATAAATAAAATGGACAATAATCTCCCCGGCAACGGCGCCAAAAATTTATTTGAGTTAAAATAAAACCGCAAGCGTACGGGTCAATCGTAGCTACGGGTCGAACACGAGGAGATATACGTCACTCTATTTAACTAACTTAAAAGTAATGCAAAGTGAACCAAATTAAAGTGTTAAATTAAACTAATTAAACTAACAAAAATCAATGCATCCTAACTCATAAGCATCTAACAAAATTAAGGGATTAAATCGGCATCCTAACACATGCGCATCTGACCTATCAAACTAAAGCGAATTGAAAGAAATAAAAATACAGCCACACATACTAACCACATAAAAAGAAATAAGGGAATAAAAATACATCCACAAACCACAACCACATAAAATTAAAATAAAGAAATAGAGGGAGAAGAAGAAGAAGAGAGAGAGAGAGAGATAGAGGAGATGGAGAATGAGATTGAGAGTTTAGTTAGTAAAACCTGGATGTGCTTGCATGAATATAATTGAAAGGCTTGAATATTTGCATAAACTTACCATGGCCTCCTCTTCTAAATCTTCAAGTCTTGTCATCAACTTAAGAACTTAGACTAGAAGGCTTAAAACCTAAACTAGAATTAAGAAATTACAACCCAATTGAAGACTTAAATTGAAATTAAAGCATAAACTAAACCTATTATAACCATTAAATGAAAATCAAAAAAGCAAACTAGAACTTAGAAAAGCCAAAAATCACAACTTAGAAGGAGAAGAAGATAAGAAATTTCACTAAGTGAATGAGCAATTTTTTACAAGAGAGGTAGGGGGTATTTATAGGGGCAAGAGAGCATAAGAGAGAAGAGGAGGGAAGTGTAGGAGAAATATTCCCTAAGAAAGAGAATATTCACTTCTCCTTCCTCTTTTACAATGCCTTGAATCCCAAGAAGAAAAGAAAAAATAGAAGGAGGGAGAGAATAGAATATTGGTTACATAGACTTTCTATTTCTAGAAAAGTAAATTTCTAATTCTGACTTGTGCTTCCTTTTCTTTGTAGATATCTTCTCCAAACAATAAAATCAAAGCATCTTTGATTTTTCAACCTTCCATAGATGAAAAAATATCTTTCAAAATAAATCTGTCCCAAGTGAAGTTCCAGGAGTGCCCTTGAAAAGTTGGAGGAGAGAGAGAGAGAGTGATAACTAGGATTCCACTCATAATTAATGAAATGCCAAATCTGTTCTTCAAAAAAACGTGGAGCATGGGGTGGTTATATAGGCCTTACCATTATGTTTCTTGCGAAAAATCACCCAAAATAGACCCAAATTTCATCCAATTTGGAGTTCGGGAGCCCAAGATATCTCAAGTTGAAGTTGGACTGTCCAGAGCCCTCCAAATGGAATCTCTCGGCTAATAGAAAAACTTCTCAGAATTGTGCTAAAGCCCCTCGAATCCGAACTTTTGCTTTACTTTGTCCCTGGCCGACTGTCAATAATTACAAATAAACCCCTATAGACCATTTTCGCATGTCGTTACAGAAACGGCCGTAACTTCTTCGTTTCAACTCGGAATTAAGTACCATTTGAACCGTTGCGAAGCTGACTCGATGGGCTACGCATCCATACTATTAATATCTCTAAAGAGCTTAAAAACATTTTCTTAGCATTATCTCCTCCATTTTCACAAGAATTCACCTAAAACCTGAAAAGTACAAGAAAGCACCGAGTAACTCTGTCCAATGTGGTAAAATGTATGCTTTATGCCCTAAGATTTCACACATAAATGTGCCCATCAGCTGTGGGGCACCCTCCTTGTAAATAGGAGGGTCCCCCTTTCCTCATTTGATGGAGTTTTTTTTATGAGAGATTCACCTCCTTTTTCCTGGTTTTCCCCTTGTGAGCGCTTGTTAAAGTGAGGCTTCCAATCGTGGGTAGATCTTTCGATTACCCACCATCCCTTTCACTCAAGTTTGTTACCTCATCTGTGCACGGGTAGCAAGCAGAATCCCATTTTATAGCTGTCATTCTGTTCGACTGCTTATAACCAAGCCATCTATGAGAGCCGTTATTCTATCCAAAGAAGTCGACGTCGGTCCATTCGTCTATCTCACCTGAGCCAAGGGAATACCCTCATACAGGTATAATTACTGCGCTTTTGTTGATCCAATGTAGTCATTAGTGTTTTACCATTTTAATGTACATATTGTAGATATTAATGTAACATATATAATATCACTGTAGCCCGATTCCGTCCACAACAAATAAGGCTACACCTATTGGATCCTAGGCCCTAATCCTAGGTGGTGACTCATTATTATTTGTTTATTTTATGATGCATGACCCCAATCCCATGATGACGTGTCAGAATGACACCCTACACAAAAAATTAATATCCATGTCACCAACGAGGCTGCGGAAACCTCGTCACCCGAGGACCACGGTACTTACACAAACATTCATGTGGAAGATGGAAAAATGGGCAGGGATCGAGGAACCATAATCACTTAACTTCTCCTTTTTTGTCCAAGGAAGAAGACTGCGATGCTCGAATGGGTCAAGTCATGGACTGACACTCTACCAGGTCAAAAATGGATTGGCACTCTATTGGGTCAATATATGGGTGACACTCTACTGGGTCAAAATGGATTGACACACTGCTAGGTCAGATAATGGGTTGACGCACTATCTGGTCAGGAATGAATTGACACGCTACTGGGTCAAGAATGAAATGACGCTCTATTGGGTCAAGATGCAAGATGACACACTACTGGGCTAAGACAGGTGTAAACATAATTCTCATGCAAGTTGGGCTCTTTAAACATCATGCCAAGTTAAACTAAATTTGGAATAAGTATAGATACAAGCATGAAATACATACAAATGCAATCAATATGTAAAACTATTATATTAAACATGGAATAAACACAGATGCAATCAACATGTAGGCAAAAATAGATGCAGATTAGGGTAAATGACCACAATTAATAGTTAATTTATAGACACGGTCTAACAGCTTGTTCATGCAAGAGAGTGTAATCCGTCACCAGGGAACGAGGACTGGAGAGACAAGAAGGAAACTCATCAATGAGCATTGCCCTAGATCAAACTACCTCCGACCTACTCAACATAAATTAAGGAAAATTCTAACTCCCCAGTTTTGCTATGAAATATGCCAGTTTTCTCATCAATTCCTCTAAGGGGTGTAAAAACATGGTTTTATTTAGAGTCCCTTGATTTAGACTGAACCAACAATTGAAGTAGGGAGACATGTGTGAGTCATCTGCATTACTCTGCCACAACTATTTATCCAAAACATGCAGTACTTGCTTCTCTAGCTGTCACCAATGGCGATCTCATCTGATGTCTTCAACTGCAAGGGCTACTAGTTGCCCCGGTTAATTTCCCACCACAACATGCGGTGATTTGTTCATGTTGTTATCATCAAGAGACACATGCTATATCTGGACCCACTATATCTGGACCCACTTAAGCCTAAGATGACTACAGGATACACTTTTGTAAGACGCCACAGAGATGTCTGATGGGTCTACCATGGACGGAGAGACTGACAGGAGTGGTGAGCTCATGAGAGAAATCGCACCATTAGAAAGAAGTTAGTGATTTGAAGGAAAAAGGATGGTGTGATTACAAGAGCAAACTCGTAGACTCTAGAGGTGGATAACACTCTTTGGGAATTCCACTGATGAAGTGGGTGGTGGAAAGAGCTCAACTAAGATGGTGAGAGGATTAGATCATGAAAATATTGACGAACCCGTCATTCCCTTAAAATAGGAGAGTGGGAAATTCCTATAAAGCCCTAAAATGATGGGTAATGTGGCAATGATGGTTAATGAAGTGAAAATGATGTTTGGTATGACCGAGCTTGAAAGCTACCTACGTATCCCAAGTTGGGAATCAGGTCGAACGTAGTTCATGCCTGATGATGGTTAAAAATGAGGTTTAATGGAAAGATGTGATTGATGGTATGAACGAGCTTGAAAGCTGCCTACGTATCCCAAGTGGGGAATCAGGTCGAACGTAGTTCATGGCTGATGATGTGTTGGTGTCATAGTCTTATAATTAAGTTCCATTATAGCGGGGTGAGCTCGAAGCTATCAAAGAAAACTTCACCGTATCTAGCCTAGGAGGACTTAGCAGGTTGTAATGGATCTTTTGGACTTGGTTGCAAAAGATGGTAATGGCTCAAATATGCCCCTAGGGTCTAACTAGAACTTGGTAATTTTTGCTCCAATAAGTTAACTGACAACTCGGTATTTCTGGCCTCAAAGGTTTAACCAAGAAGTTTCTAACCCTGTGATTTGTTGAAGAGATTGGCAATTATTCCCCAAAGGCTTAACTAAGAAGATTGGCAATTTTTTTTTGCCCCCATGGTTACTTGCAAGATCTTTCCCAACTTCACTTGAACCGATGCATCTCATTGATCTTTGATTCTATCTTCTCTTTTTTTTTTTTTTTTTTTTTTTTTTTTTTTTTTTTGCTTTTTTTTTTTTTTTTTTTTTTTTTAGAGATTGCACCGACTTGGGTTTTGAAAATCGTTTCTTTTTTCATTCCTGGGGGCCTCATTACCTTTGTGACATTAGATTTCAACACAGAGATTTCTCCTGATCAAACTTTAAAAGATATGGGGACATGCTATAAGGAGGAGGGTATTTGGATAATGGGTTGTAGGTAAGCTAAGATGAGCTTTCCAAAGAAAAGGCTAAGGCACAACAAGGGAACTAGCGGATTCAAATGTTTTTGGATTCATTTGGGAAAGCAAGCGGCCGAAGATGGCCTCCCTTAATAGGTTCAATGCGGTGAAATCCCTTCTAAGCCCCACACTCGTTGTGAGAGGGTCGGATGTATGGAAAGCTCAAGATATTTTATTATCAATACTTTGACACCCAAAATGGACAATGAATGGTTGATGAGTTTTTTTGTTTTTTTTTTTCAGGAAAGCTAGGCAACGGGCCGTCGCAAGATTCATCATCAAAAGATAGGGAAAAAGGGGAAAATAAACAATATACTCAAAAGAAGCTATTTATTGAAAGCTAAAAAAGATTACATCAGGCACAAACTCACTAGGACTGACACGACACCAAAAAGGAAAGATGACATCTTTCACAAGAGGAAAATGGAGAGAAAAAGAAAGTTCAACAACATGACTGCCTACAACACTAACGAACTTAGGCCCAGACATGGCCAAAACCTTCAGGTAAGGAAAGCAACCCTATGGGATGAATAGAATCATCTAGGAAGCTTCAGTCGAAAAAGGCACCCACAGTAGTGTGGATCAACAGATGTGTGGTGGGAAACTATTTCCTCCATCTCCAGCAACTTCTGTGTCAAAAAGCTAATGATGTACAAAACCTTCAAACACCCTTGTTGGGCCTAACATTGCTGCTTAAGAGAACTACTTATCTTACTTGGGATGGAGTTTAAACTTCTTCGCATCCAACAAGTCTTGCACTGCATGTTTCAGGTTATAACATTTGTTAGTGGCATGACCTCTCTGAGTGTGGTAATGACAGTATAGGTCCGGGTCATACCATTTTGGAAGAGGATTTGGAATTGGTTGAGGTCCCGTTTTGGTGATCAAACCGACTTTAAGCAACCTGCTAAAGACTATCCCTAAAGGTATCTTCAAGTTTGTAAATTGTCTCCTAGGGCGACAGGGAGAAACTTGCTTCAGATCACATTGAGCCACCGTCACTGGAGGCTTAGGAGAATGATGTGACTTTGGATTTCCTGATTGATCTTGTTCTTGAGGCTTCTCAAGGGGTGGTGCCTTCTTGAAACAGAAAACCTGGCCCGTGTCAAGATCCTCATCTTCCAACCTCCTTATGGGGGAAATACTCTCAGCAAACCCAAACAAATTTTGTTGAATTGGAAAGATTCTGGTAGCTTTTGAATCTCTGAACTGGTATGGACCTATTAGCTTACGTTTCCCAAATTGCTGCACAAAGGAGGACTGTGCCTCTTTCAATCCTTCAGATGGTCGTTTGATCCCTTCAGGTATTTGGGTTTCTGGAGAGACCTCTTTTTCAACTACTCTTACTTTCACAATCTTGAGGGTATGCTATAAGCTCTCAAATTTTCCCCTCAATCCTTTCTCCCTGCTGGGTTTTTGGTTTTTCAGAAGAGTGATCAGAATGTACCGTCTGAGCATCATCATCTTCCGGAGTTGAGTCAGGGCAAGCAATCTCGGGAGCATAAAGACAATCTCGTTCAGCTGTCAGCTCGGCCAAATTCATCTGCTTTTGTATCATGACGGTCAGGTTGGACAACATCTGCTCTATATTGGTCACTCAAATCACCAACGCATCCATGCCAGCAAGTAGTTGATCTCGACTAGAACTCATGCTCAGGGGTCAGATCAAGATTGGTTCAAGTTTGGAATGATTCCCCCACCCCTTGAATTAAAATAGTGCCAAAAAACGAAAAAGATGAAATGGTGAGATGGTAACAGATGCACTCTCCTTTCTGAACATGACTATAGACAGTAAGCATGCACAATGAGATTCGAACACACAAAACTTAGCCCAAAGGAGAGTGCCACCAACTCAGAGGCATATTGAAGAAAAGTGTACTCAAGTTTGGTGAACTCTCATCTAATAAATCAATCAATGTGGTCCAAACAAGAATTTCCATGCAGGCAATACTACTTTGAAACAGTCACTGAAACCATATGGTGGATAAATTCGGATCTTCCCCTAATACTAGGACAAAAAATGTGGAACCTTTACCAGGTTGAGATCTACGCCACATTGGATTGATTATCGAGGAGTAGGTATCACCCTACAGTTCCAATCTTGTGGTGTGGATGGAAAAACCAACGCTGATGTAGTTATAAACACTTATGCCTTAGCAGTAAAGTTAAATCCTTATTCATCCATCGGTAGACGGGAGATTGAAAACCAGTAAAACTGACTATGAAGGAATTCCGAAACGGACCGCAAACAAAGTACAATCAATTGTGGCGCACCCATGCATTGGGTCTATGTTCAGCACATGATGCATGCATTGGGTAGGCTATAGGATAGAAAAAAGGTCACCCTTGACAGAACTGATATACCTATCGCTCATATGTACGAAGTGAGTCGAGGGTACATGGTTCCTTTGATATACCGGAGGTACAATATCAAGGGTTGTGGCTTCACCGCGGATTACCCATGACTACACATGGGTTCCAACGACTAACCACGGGGTTGAGTGATTCCATGTAGTGAGTGTGTGCATGAATGTGATGCAAGAAGTGGCTATCATCCGATCTCAGAGTACTCAGTATGATGTGCTCCACGTCCTCTGGGGTAGAGGCACAATAGGGAATACCCTCGTCGTTTGATTTCACTACGAGCACAATGCATGATGCAATTAGTACAACCACAATATGTACAAACAATTATGTATAACAACAGTACACAACAAAGTGTGGTTAATCAGAAGTCTGAAAGTCCCCAGTGAAGTCGCCACTGTAGGTGCAGCGGACGGAGTGTCGCTGGCGGTGCACCCGGGGGAAAGAAGGAAAATGGGAAAATGGGAGTCACCACCTAGATTTAGGGTTTAGGACCCATGAATGGTGCCCCTCCTTTGCAAAAGGGGTGCTAAATTAACTCCAATGACTCAATGGGGGCGCTAAATTAACTCCAATGAATCAATGGATAGTCTGCCCCAGATTTCTGGGTAAGTGTCAAGTTACGGGCTGGGAAGGTGTTAGGCACCCAACAATTGCCCGACCGACGGCCGATCTTCCTAGACAAGACTCTGTTGTGTATTGTTGTGTTATACATATTATGCACCTAATTAAACTAATTTTTTTTTGAAGATTTTTTATTATCTTGATTGGAATTTATGAACCTAATTAGGCTAATTAAGATTAATGTTTTAATCCTAATTACTATCACTAGGCTAGAGGATTATGTACATTATGCATCCTAATTAAGCTAATTAATGGATTTTACCTAAATTAGAAAGCCTAACTCTGGTCAAAAACATGGTTGACTGTAAAAAAGAAAACCAAGTTTAATTATATCATGGAGAAGGACAATCATTGATAAGTAAAACAGTTCATAGGCCAAAATATGTACAAAGGCATGAAATCATATTTAAATGTTGCAAGCAAAACATTATTAAATAACACTAACATCATGCATTTGGATCATCAAGAGCACATGAAATGCAAAGGAAATGTGAGGCAGTAAAAATTACCAAAATGCCCCTGTTATAGAAAAAATATAGAAAATGCATGATAATTCATGAAAATGCTAACTTATGCTTAAAACATGTTTAATAATGTTAAAATATGTGGCAAAAGTAGCAGGAGCCTTTCCGGGGTCCTAAACAAGGTTTGGTCACCAAATGACCAAAATGCCCATAAGGGCAAAATGGTAAAAGTGTCAAAAAGACACTTAGAATCATTGTAGGCATCGAAAGTGATGTTAAATATCCTAAAATGACTGAACACACCAAATGATATTTCCAAAATGATAGTCTGGGCCCGCATTTGGTAAATTACCAAAACGCCCCTGAGGGCGAAAATAACTTTTTATGCGTATTTATCAAGCATGATGGTTACGTATGGATATGAAAACTTCCTAAAACATTCTAAAACAGCATGTCATGCATAAAAACATTTTTTTCTTATTTTTCCAGTATTTTTCGTTATAATTAGAAAAATGACATTTATATCCCTAAATGGGGTGGGGAACACATACAAAAACGATCAAACATGCATGACAGTGGATAATGATTCCATAAAATCAAGAATGATGAAATATGCATCCCATAATTTTTGATGAATTTTTATGCATTTATACTATTTTTAATATTTTTTGAAATACTAAAAAGAAGGGAAAACAAAGAAAAATACAAAATCCCCATCACAGATCTGAATGGATCAAACCAGAGCCCATTCCCACTAATAAAAACATGATCTTTAACATGATCATAATAATTTTGTCCAAATACCCACCCACATGTTTAGATTTTACACAATCCAAAATCCTTCATAGGGGGCAAAAATGTCACAAAAACCAAGATTTGGAGCTTGAGAAAATTAATGAATATCAAACATAATGGTAAATATCATCCCTGAAAATTTCAGAATTTAATCACTCTTGAGTTATTTTTAACATTTTTATAACTGAAAAATGACCTTTGTAGTAAAGAAAATCAAAACAAATACCTAAAAATAAGTAAAAATATGGGAAAATACCCTTGAGGCGTGGAAATGTCTGGACTCCACTTTAGTACCCTTGTTTGACCGCAAATAGTCACTGGAAACCTCCAAAAACCGCTCCAAGTGTGGTTGCTCTGAATGGCAAGAGTGGTGAACAAGGGGTATTTACGGAATTTTATATGAATAATGAAGCATAATCTATGGATGAGAAAACCATGGATTGAAAGAGGAATCAAGGACTGCGTGAAGGTAATTTTTCAGTAATTTTTCTCTATTTTTAAACTCTACAAATGGCCTCCTATTTATAGGAAACAAAGTGTTTGAGGAAATGACTGAATGAACCTTGGGATATTAATGAAGGGGACAAGAGGCTGATGGGCTGGCTGGGCTTGCGTGTGCCTAGGCCTGCTGGGAAGCCTAGGCCGGTTCAGCCTTATCTTGGGTCAGACAAGTGGGCATGGGGCCATGAGTGGCTTAGCCTAAATGGTGGGGGTTTGTCCCTTGTCGACAGTTCAGCTGGGCCTGGTCAACTCAGTTTGCCCCACTTTTTTTTTTTGAACTTATTTTTTATATAAACCTTTTAAAGATTCCATTTTAAAGGTCCACGTTCAAATGCTAATATCTCCAAAACCGAATGGCCGATTTTGATGCGCCACATATCGCTGTGAAGGTCTCAACATGTGCTTTCCATCCGTGTGACAGATATGGTCGGATTTTACCTAAAAGTGGCATGGATATCGAGGAAAGCACATAAATGGTGTTTCACACTGATCAGGGTCCAAATGATTCCGAAATTACATGAAATTTTACGTGTAAGCACAATATGACCAAATAAAGTTATCCAAATGGTTTCAGGTCACATCGGATGGCTTGGAAACCAAGAACCATGCCAGGGGCAAAATAGTCATTTTATAAAAGTTATCCAATTTGGCCGAAACTTTATGTGAAAGCTTAATATGACCAAATGAGGTCATCCAAAGTGTTTCGGACTAAATCAGGTGGTCCAGATATAAAAGTTATCCGATTTGGCAAAAATTTTACGTGAAAGCTTAATATGACCAAATGAGGTCATCCAAAGTGTTTCGGACTAAATCGAGTGGTCTAGATACCAAGAACCGTACCTAGGGCAAAACGGTCATTTTCAAAAAAGATATCCGATTTAGCCAAAACTTTACGTGAAAGCGTAATATGACCAACTGAGCTCAAACAAAATGTTTCGAACTAAATCAGGTGTTCCAGTTATCGAGAACTGTGCTAGTGGCAAAACAGTCATTTTCATAAAAGGTGTTGGATTTGGGTGAAACTTCTAATGTGGATTTAAAATGGTTAAATACGGCTATCTTAGGGGCTTAGGCTCTATTTGGGACAGTTTGGTTACAAAAAGTGGGGTAGGAATAATTTGGTAATTCTTGCTATTCAGTCACCTCACGAGTTACGTCCTTGACCATCATTGCCAAGACACACTTCCAAGGTGTCAAAATATGGTGTCTATAGAATGCCCACATTTGACTGAGGGCACGCAGTGGACGAAAGTCAAATGAATGACTCCGCATTTTGTCACAGGGGAGCGAAAACATGACTTACACAAGGATGCAAGCGTTAAAATGAAAATTTGGAAAATGAAAGCCCCCTCAGTAAACAAATTTCGAGAAAAATAAGCAAAGTAGACCGGAAAAGAAGTCGTTAAAGATCAGCAATATAAGATACCCAATAACCCAAATAGGCGGTTACCCGATTGAAAACCTGATAAATCCCTTAACAATTTTAAACGTCTGGCAAATCTTGATTAATTTAAAGGAAGGAGGTCAGCTACTTACCTGAATCTCCGAGAGAAAGCAATTTTTTTTTGGTAACCTCATGACCTTAAACCAAAGGATCTGTGGGTAGTCATTTGACTTTGAACCAAATGATCCGGGGTAGTTGTGTGATGTTGAACCAAAGGATTTGGGGGTGCTGATAACCCCTGTTGGCAGCGGTGTACAGCTTTGGACTTGAATCTCTGAAAGAATATTTTTTGTTGGTAACTTCATCGCCTTAAACCAAAGAATCAGTGGGTAGTCATATGACTTTGAACCAAATGATCCGGGGGTAGCCATGTGATGTTGAGCCAAAGGATCTAGGGGTGCTGATAACCCATGTCGGTAGTGGTGTACAGCTTTGGACCTGAATCTCCAAGAGAAAGCTTTTTTTTTTTTTTTGCAACCTCATGGCTATAAACCAAAGGATCTGTGGGTAGTCATATGACTTTGAACCAAATGATTCGGGGGTAGCCGTGTGATGTTGAACCAAAGGATCTGCGAGTATAGATAGTCCATGTTGGCAGTGGTGTATAGCTTTGAACCTGAGGATTTTTTGACAAAGGTGCGGATATTCCATGTTGGCAGCGATATATAGATTTGGCCCTGAGGATTTCTCAATAGAGGTGCGGATAGTCCATGTTAGCAGCGATGTACAGCTTTGAACCTGAGGATTTCTCAGCGAGGTGCGGATAGTCCATGTTGGCAATGGTGTACAGCTTTGAACTTGAGGATTTCTCAACAGAGGTGTGGATAGTCCATGTTGGCAGCAGTGTACAGCTTTGAATCTGAGGATTTCTCACCAAGGTGCGGATAGTCCATGGTGGCAGCAGTGTACAGCTTTGAACCTGAGGATTTCTCAATAGAGGTGTGGATAGTCCATGTTGGCAGCAGTGTACAGCTTTGAACCTGAGGATTTCTCAACAGAGGTGTGGATAGTCCATGTTGGCAGTGGTGTACTGCTTTGAACCTGAGGATTTCTCAGTAGAGGTGCGGATAGCTTTGAACCTGATGAAAGTGGAATCTTATAGTTCCTACGCCAATTGTTAATTAACAATAGGGGGATGAAGCCTCCAAACCACGATCACCTGCACTGTTAGAACTTGGCCTAATGCAGCCTACAAATAATAAAACAAACATTCATGTGTAAGATGAAAATTGGGCAGGGATCGAGGAACCATAATCACTTGACTTCTCCTTTTTTGTCAAAGGAAGAGGACTGCGATGCTCGAATGGGTTGAGTTATGGACTGACACTCTACCAGGTCAAAAATGGATTGGCGCTCTATTGGGTCAAGATATGGGTGACACTCTACTAGGTCAAAATGGATTGACACACTGCTAGGTCAAATAACGGATTGACGCACTACCGGGTCAAGAATGAATTGACACGCTACTGTGTCAAGAATGAAATGACGCTCTATTGGGTCAAGATGCAAGATGACACACTACTGGATCAAGACAGGTGTAAACATAATTCTCCTACAAGTTGGCCTAATGCAGCCTACAAATAATAAAACAAACATTCATGTGGAAGATGAAAATTGGGTAGGGATCAAGGAACCATAATCACTTGACTTCTCCTTTTTTGTCAAAGGAAGAGGACTGCGATGCTCGAATGGGTCGAGTCATGGACTGACACTCTACCAGGTCCAAAATGAATTGGCGCTCTATTGGGTCAAGATATGGGTGACACTCTACTGGGTCAAAATGGATTGACACACATCTGGGTCAGATAACTGGTTGACGCACTATCGGGTCAAGAATGAATTGACACGCTACTGGGTCAAGAATGAAATGACGCTCTATTGGGTCAAGATGCAAGATGACACACTACTGGGCTAAGACAGGTGTAAACATAATTCTCATGCAAGTTGGGCTCTTTAAACATCATGCCAAGTTAAACTAAATTTGGAATAAGTATAGATATAAGCATGAAATATATACAAATGCAATCAATATGTAGAACTGTTATATTAAATATGGAATAAACACAGATGCAATCAACATGTAGGCATAAAATAGATGCAGATTAGGGTAAATGACCACAATTAATAGTTAATTTATAGACACGGTCTAACAGCTTGTTCATGCAGGAGAGTGTAATCCGTCACCAGGGAACGAGGACTGGAGAGACAAGAAGGAAACTCATCAATGAGCATTGCCCTAGATCAAACTACCTTCGACGCACTCAACATAAATTCAGGAAAATTCCAACTCCCCAGTTTTGCTATGAAATATGCCAGTTTTCTCATCAATTCCTCTAAGGGGTGTAAAAACATGGTTTTATTTGGAGTCCCATGATTTAGACTGAACCAACAATTGAAGTAGGGAGACATGTGTGAGTCATCCGTATTACTCTGCCACAACCATTTATCCAAAACATGCAGTAATTGGTTCTCTAACTATCACCAATAGCAATCTCATCTGATGTCTTCAACTGCAAGGGCTACCAGTTGCCCAGGTTAATTTTTCACCACAACATGCGGTGATTTGTTCATGTTGTTATCATTAAGAGACAACATGCCATGTCTGGACCCACTCAAGCCTAAGATGACTACAGGATACACTTTTGTAAGACACCATAGAGATGTCCGATGGGTCTACTATAGATGAAGAGACTAATAGGAATGGTGAGCTAGTGAGAGAAATCACACCATTAGAAAGAAGTTAGTGGTCTGAAGGAAAAAAGGATAGCATGATTACAAGAGCAAACTCGTCGACTCTAGAGGTGGATAAAACTCTTTGAAAATTCCGCTGATGAAGTGGGCGGTGGAAAGAGCTCAACTGAGATGGTGAGAGGATCTGATGATGAAAATAGTGATGAATCTGTCATTCCCTTAAAATAGGAGAGTGGATGAGGAAATTCCTATGAAGCCCTAAAATGATGGGTAATGTGGCAATGATGGTTAATGAAGTGAAAATGATATTTGGTATGACCGAGCTTGAAAGTTGCCTACGTATCCCAAGTTGGGAATCGGGTAGAACGTAGTTCATGCCTGATGATGGTTAAAAATGAGGTTTAATAAAAAGATGTGATTGATGGTATGACCAAGCTTGAAAGCTGCCTACGTATCCCAAGTCAGGAATCAGGTCGAACATAGTTCATGGCTGATGATATGTTGGTGCCAAAGCCTTGATAAGTAAGTTCCATCATAATCGGGTGAGCCTGAAGCTGTTAAAGAAAATTTCACCATATCTAGCCTAGGAGGACTTAGCAGGTTGTAATGGGGCTTTGGACTCAATTGCAAATGATGGTAAAGGCTCAAATATACCCCTAGGGTCTAACCAAAATTTGATAATTTTGGCTCCAACAAGTTAACTGAAAACTTAGCATTTCTGGCCCCAAAGGTTTAATCAAGAAGTTTTCAATCCTGTGATTTGCAGAATAGATTGGCAACTTTTCCTCAAAGGCTTAATTAAGAAGAGTGGAAACTTTTGCCCCCATGGTTACTTGCAAGATCTTTCCTAGCTTCACTTGAACTAAAGCATCTCATTGATCTTTGATTCTATCTTCTTTTATTTCTTTTTTTATTTTGTGCATTTTTTTTTTGTTTTTTTCTTTTTTTGGAAATTGCACCGACTTGGGTTTTGAAAATCTTTTCTTTTTTCATTCTTGGGGGCCTCATTGCCTTTATGACATTAGGTTTCAACACAGAGATTTCTCTTGATCAGACCCTAAAAGATATGGGGGCATGCTACAAGTAGGAGGGTATTTGGATAATGGGTTGTAGGTAAGCTGAAATGAGCTTTCCAAAGAAAAGGCCAAGGCACAATAGGGGAACTAGCGGATTCAAATGTTTCTAGATTCATTTGGCAAAAAGCAAGTGGCTGAAGATGGCCTCCCTTAATAGGTTCAATGCGGTGAAATCCCTTCTAAGCTCTACACTCGTTGTAAGGGGATCGGATGTATGAAAAAGCTCAAGATCTTTTATTGTCAATCCTTTGACACCCAAAATGGACAATGAATGGTTGATGAGTTTTTTTGTTTTTTCAGGAAAGCTAGGCAACGGGCCGTCACAAGATTCATCATCAAAAGATAGGGAAAAAGGGGAGAATAAACCATATACCCAAAAGAAGCTATTTATTGAAAGCTAAAAAAGGTTACATCAGACACAAACTCACTAGGACTGACATGACACCAACAAGGAAAGGTGACATCTTTCACAAGAGGAAAATGGAGAGAAAAAGAAAGATCAATAACATGACTGCCAACAACACTAACGAAATTAGGCCCAGACATGGCCAAAACCTTAAGGTAAGGAAAGCAACCCCATGGGATGAACAGAATCATCTAGGAAGCTTCAGTCGAAAAAGGCACCCACAGTAGGGTGGATCAACAGATGTGTGGTGAGAAACTGTTTTCTCCATCTCCAGCAACTTTTGTGTCAAAAAGCTAATGATGTCCAAAACCTTCAAACGCTCTTGTTGGGCCTGACATCACTGCTTAAGAGAACTACTTATCCTGCTTGGGACGGAGTTGAAACTTCTTCGCATCCAACAAGTCTTGCGTTACATGTTTCAGGTTATAACATTTGTCAGTGGCGTGACCTCTCTGAGTGTGGTAATGACAGTACAGGTTCAGGTCATACCATTTCGGTAGAGGATTTGGAATTGGTCGAGGTCCCGTTTTGGTGATCAAACCAACTTTGAGCAACATGCTCCCCTCTTTAAATCCATGCTAGATATATCCCGAGACCATACTCCCATAGATATATAAAATTCCATAAATACCCCTTGCTCATCACCACTCTTGCCATTCGGAGCAACCACATTTGGAACAGCTTTCAGAGGTTTTTGGCGACTATTTACGGTCAAATAAGGTTACCCAAGCTGAGCCTAGGCCCTTCCACGATTCAAGGGTATTTTTACATATTTTTATATATTGTTATATATTTTATTTGATTTTCTTTACAAGAAAAGGTCTTTTATTAGTTATAAAAATGTTAAAAATATCACAAGAGTGATAAAATTCTGAAAATTTCAGGAATGATGTGTCTCTTTGTTTTTTATGTCCATTAATTTTCCTGAGGTCCAAATCATATTTTTTGGGACACTTTTGCCCCTGTGAACATTTTAGGATTTTACAAGAGTGGGGCCCAAAAATTGGATTTGGGTTTAGACACTGATATGGGTGTGAAGAGCATGTTTATATTAGTATGTCTCTGTTCTGGTTTGGTCTGATTTGGATTTGTGACATTTACTTTGTATTTTTCTTCGTTTTAATCATTGTTTTTTACATTCTAGGAAGCATGAAAAATAAAAGAAAATGCAAGAAATTCATAAAAAAAAATTACAGAGTGTTCTTTATATTATGTTTAAACTTTTATAGTAAGTATCTATTGTATTTCATGCTTAAATGACTTTTGTATGTGTCTACCATGTATGTCTTTGTCAGTAGGGGTACAATGGTAATTTTATATGTGAAAATCCCAAAAATAAAAATGAAAAAAACTCAAAAAATCAGAAAAAAAATGTGTTTATGCATTACATGCTGTTTTAAGTTGTTTTAGAAAGTTTTCATGTGCATATATGCATATCATGTGTTATGACCATTCATAAAGAGTCATTCTTGCATTCAGGGGCATTTTGGTAATTTGACAAGTGCAATCCCAAAGTAACCCCCCAGTAGCCTTATTGGAATGTTTAGCCATTTAAGGATGTTTAATGACATATCAAACGCTTGAAATGATTTAAAAATGGAGGGTTGCTGGCGTGCACCCGGGGGAAAGCAGGAAAATGGAAAAATTGGAGTCGCCACCAAGATTAAGGGTCTAGGACCCATGAATGGTGCCCCTCCTTTGCAAAAGGGGCGCTAAATTAACTCCAATGACTCAATGGATAGTCTGCCCCCAGATATCTGGGTAAGTGTCAAGTTACGGGCTGGGAAGGTGTTTGGCACCCAGCAACCGCCCGGCCAACGACCGGTCTTCCTAGACCAAACTTTGTTGTGTACTGTTGTGTTATACATATTATGCACCTAATTAAACTAATTTTTTTTTGTGTTTTATTCAAGTTAGAAAACCTAACCCTATGGTAAAAATAAGGTTAGCTATACAAAAGTGATTAAGACCCTAACCCTATGATTATATCATGAAGAAGGACAATTACCTAGAATACAAACTTACTTAAGAGCCAAAATGGCCAAAATTATGAAAATGCCCCTAGAGTGCCAAAATATGTACAAAGGCATGAAATCATACTTAAATGCTGAAAAGATTAAAACATGACTAAAAATTATTAACAGCATGCATATGAATCAACAGGAACACATAAAATGCTATGGAGATGCAAGGTGGTAAAAATTACCAAAATGCCCCTATTAGGGCAAAAATATAAATATGCATGAAAATGCAAACTTATACTTAAAACATGCTTATGAAAGTTAAAACATGCAAATAAAGTGACAGAAACCTTTCCAGGGCCCTAAACATGATTCAGTCACAAAATGACCATGATTTGGAGATGGCAAAAATTCATGAAAAAATTATCATTGTGAAGCTCGTTCTCCCCTCTATCCATCCATGACAGAGACATCCCTAGATCATGCTCCCATAGGCATATAAAACTCCTCAAATACCCCTTGTTCACCACTCTTACCATTCAGGGCAACCACACTTGGAGTGATTTTTGGTGCTTTCTAGCGATAATTTCAGTCATCCAAAGATATGTAAACTGAGCCCATACACTTCCACGCTTCAAGGATAGTTTTTATATTATTTTTATTTATTTTTTATGTATTTATTTTGATTTTCTTTAGTTAAAAGAGGCTGTTTTTTATTCAAAAAATCTTCAAAAATAACACAAGAGTGATAAAATTCTGAAATTTTCAGGGATGATGTTTACCACTATGTTTGATATTCAATAATTTTCTGAAGCTCCAAATCACGGTTTTTATGACATTTTTTCCCCTGTGAAGGATTTCAGATTATGTAAAATCTGAACATGTGGATGGGTATTTGGACCAAATTATTATGACCATGTTAAAGATCATGTTTTGATTTGTGGGAATGGGCTCTGGTTTGATCCAATTCGGATCTGTGATGGGAATTTTGTATTTTTCTTTGTTTTCCCTTCTTTTTAGCATTTCAGAAAATATTAAAAATAGTATAAATGCATAAAAATTCACAAAAAAATTATGGGATACATATTTCATCAGAATTGATTTTATGGGATCATTAATCACTGACATGAATGTTTGATCATTTTCATAGGTGTTCCCTACCATGTTAGTAGGGATGTAGATGTCATTTTTCTATTTGTTGTGAAAATCCAAGAAAATCAAAAAAAAAAAATATATATTTCTAAGCATTAAATCCTGTATCAAGTTGTTTTATAATGTTTTCATATGCATACATGCCCATCATGAAACATAACCATGCATAAAAAGTCACTTCTACCCTCGGGGGTATTTAGGTAATCTACCAAATGCAAGCCCAATCTGCCATCCAGTAGGCTTACTTAGAATGTTTAGTAATTTTAGGATGTTTAATGACATATCAAATGTTTGAAATGACTTAAAAGTTCTTGTTCTAGCATTTTTACCATTTGTCCCTTAGAGGTATTTTGGTCATTTTGCGACTGAATCATGTTTAGGGTCCTGGAAAGGTTTCTATAACTTTATTTGCATGTTTTAACTTTCATAAGCATGTTTTAAGCATAATTTTTCTTTTTCATGCATTTTGCCCTCTAGGGGCATTTTCATAATTTTGGTCATTTTGATCCTTAAGCCATTTTATTTATCAAACTTATCCAAGATATTACCATTGTCCTAGGATCCTAATAAGTTTGCACAATTGACCATGTTTTTGACCATAGAGTTAGATTTTCTAACTTAGGTAAAATAAATCAACTAGATTATTTAGGGCGCATAATGTACATAATCACCTAACTTAGGGGTAGTAATTAGGATTAAAACATTAATTTTAATTAGCCTAATTAGGTCCATAAATTTCAATAAAGATAATCAAAACACAAAAAAAAAAAAAGTTTAATTAGGTGCATAAAACGTATAACACAACAGTATACAATAAAGTTTGGTCTAGGAAGATCGGCCGTCGGTCGGGCGGTTATTAGGTGCTTAACACCTTCCCAGCCCTTAACTTGACACCTACGCAGAGATCTGGAGCAGACCATCCATTGAGTCATTGGCTTTAATTTAGTGCTCTTCTCTGAAGGACGAGCACCATTTGTGGGTCCTAAACCCTGATCTAGGTGGCGACTCCCTACACCATCAACTACAATCCCTGTGCCGCTGCCACACTCGGGTGTACCACGCCAGAAAGAGGTCGCGGATTGATCTTCGTCCGTTGCGCCTACAGAAAATATTAAAAATAGTATAAATGTATAAAAATTCACAAAACAATTATGGGATGCATATTTCATCATGCTTGATTTTATGGAATCATTATCCACTGTCATGCATATTTGATCGTTTTTATATGTGTTCCCCACCCCATTTAGGGTTAGAAATGTCATTTTTCTAATTATAATGAAAAATCCTGGAAAAATAAGAGATAAAATGTTTTCATGCATGACATACTGTTTTAGAAAGTTTTAGGACGTTTTCATATGCATACATGCATATCATGTGTCATAACCATGCATAAAGCTCATTCTTGCCCTTAGGGGCATTTTGGTAATTATACTAAACATGGGCCCAATGTACCATCCAGTAGCCTTAGTTGGCATTTTAGTAATTTTAGGATGTTTAGTGACATATCAAATGCCTGAAATTACTTGAAAGTGCATGTTCTTGCATTTTTACCATTTTGGCCTTTAGGGGCATTTTGGTCATTTTATGACCGAATCATGTTTAGGCCCCTGGAAAGGTTTCTGCCACTTTATTTGCATGTTTTTACTTTCATAAGCATGTTCTAAGTATAAGTTTGCATTTTCATGCATATTTATATTTTTTCCCTAACAGGGGCATTTTGGTAATTTTTACCACCTTGCATCTCCATAGCATTTTATGTGTTCCTGTTGATTCATATGCATGCTGTTAATAATTTTTAGTCATGTTTTAATCTTTTCAGCATTTAAGTATGATTTCATGCCTCTGTACATATTTTGGCATTCTAGGGGTATTTTCATAATTTTAGCCATTTTGGCTCTTAAGTAAGTTTGTATTTCAGGTAATTGTCCTTCTTCATGATATAATCATCGGATTAGGGTCTTAATCACTTTTGTACAGTTAACCTTATTTTTACCATAGGGTTAGGTTTTCTAACTTGAATAAAACACAAAAAAAAACTTGGTTTAATTAGGTGCATAATATGTATAATACAACAATACACAGCAAAGTTAGGCCTAGGAAAATCGATCGTTGGTCGGGCGGTTGCTGGGTGCCTAACACCTTTCCAGCCTGTAACTTGACACTATCCATTGAGTCATTGGAGTTAAATTAGCGCCCCTATGAATGGTGCCCCTCCTTTGCAAAAGGGTGTTAAATTAACTCCAATGACTCAATGGATGGTCTACCCTAGATCTCTAGGTAAGTGTCAAGTTACGGGCTAGGAAGGTGTTAGGCACCCAGCAACAGCCCGACCGACGGCCGGTCTAGCTAGACCAAACTTTATTGTGTACTGTTGTATTATACATATTATGCTCCTAATTAAACTAATTTTTTTTGTGTTTTATTCAAGTTAGAAAACCTAACTCTATGGCTAAAATTAAGGTTAACTATAAAAAGTGATTAAGACCCTAATCCTATGATTATATCATGAAGACAGACAATTACGTAGAATACAAGCTCGCTTAAGAGCCGAAATGACCAAAATTATAAAAATGCCCCTAGAGGGCCAAAATATGTACAAAAAGCATGAAATCACATTTAAATGCAATGAAGGATTAAAACATGATTAACAACATGCATATGACTCAACAGAAACACATAAAACGCTATGAAGACGCAAGGTGGTAAAAATTACCAAAATGCCCCTATTTGGGCAAAAATATAAATATGCATGAAAAGGCAAACTTATACTTAGAACATGCAAATAAAGTGACAGCAACCTTCCCAGGGCCCTAAACATGATTTGATTGCAAAATGATCAAAATGACCCTAAAGGGCAAAATGGTAAAAGTGCTCACTTTTAAGTCATTTCAAGCGTTTCATATGTTATTAAACATCCTTAAATGACTAAACATTCCAATAAGGCTATTGGGGGGTTACTTTGGGCTTGCACTTGTCAAATTACCAATATGCCCCCGAATGCAAGAATGACTCTTTATGAATGGTCATAACACATTATATGCATGCATGTATGCACTTGAAAACTTTCTAAAACGACTTAAAACAGCATGTAATGCATAAACACATTTTTTTTCTTATTTTTTGAGATTTTTTCATTTTGTTTTGGGGTATTCACATATGAAATTACCATTGTACCCCTACTGACAAAGACATACATGGTAAACACATACAAAAGTCATTTAAGCATGAAATACAGTAGATACTTACTATAAAAGTTTAAACATAATATAAAGAACTCTCTGTAATTTTTTTTATGAATTTCTTGCATTTTTTTTATTTTTCATGCTTCCTAGAATGTAAAAAACAATGATTGAAACGAAGAAAAATACAAAGTAAATGTCACAAATCCGAATCAGGCCAAACCAGAACAGAGACATTCTAATATAAACATGCTCTTCACACCCATATCAATGTCTAAACCCAAATCCAATTTTGTGGGCCCAACTCTTGTAAAATCCTAAAATATTCACAGGGGCAAAAGTGTCCCAAAAAAATATGATTTGGAGCTCAGAAAAATTAATGGACATAAAAAACAGAGAGAAACATCATTCCTGAAATTTTCATAATTTTACCACTCTTGTGATATTTTTAACATTTTTATAACTGATAAAAGACCTTTTCTTGTAAAGAAAATCAAATAAAATATATAAAAATATAAACAAATATGTAAAAATAACCTTGAATCGTGGAAGGGCCTAGGCTCAGCTTGGGTAACCTTATTTGACCGTAAATAGTCACCAGAAACCTCGGAAAGCTGATCCAAATGTGGTTGCTCCGAATGGCAAGAGTGGTGAGTAAGGGGTATTTGTGGAATTTTATATATCTACGGGAGGATGGTCTCGGGATATATCTAGCATGTATTTAAAGAGGGGAGCATGGGCTTCATGATGGTGATTTTATCATGATTTTTATCTGTTTTAACCCTCCAAATGGCCTCCTATTTATAGGAAACAAAATGTTTGAGGAAATGACTGAATGAACCTTGGGATATTAATGAAGGGGACAAGAGGTTGATGGGCTGGCTGGGCTTGCGTGTGCCTAGGCCCTCTGGACATCCCCTAGGCCGGTGCAGCCTTATCTTGGGTCAGGCAAGTGGGCATGGGGCCATGTGTGGTTCAGCCTAAATGGTGGGGGTTTGTCCCTTGCCGACAGTTCAACTGGGCTGGGTCAAACTGGGTTGACCTGGTTCGGGTCAACTCAGTTTGCCCCAGTTTTTGTTTTTTTTTTTTAAAACTTATTTTTTATATAAACCTTTTAAAGATTCCATTTTAAAGGTCCACGTTCAAATGCTAATATCTCCAAAATCGAATGGCCGATTTTGACGCGCCACATATCGTTGTGAAGGTCTCAACACGCACTTTCCATCCGTGTGGCAGATATGGCAGGATTTTGCCTAAAAGTGGCATGGATATCGAGGAAAGTGCATAAATGGTGTATCACACCGATCAGGGTCCAAATGACACCGGAATTACATGAAATTTTACATGTAAGCACAATATGACCAAATAAAGTTATCCAAATGGTTTTAGGTCACATCGGATGGCTCGGATACCAAGAACCATGCCAGGGGCAAAATGGTCATTTTCATAAAAGTTATCCAATTTGGCCGAAACTTTATGTGAAAGCTTAATATGACCAAATGAGATCATCCAAAGTGTTTCAGACTAAATCGAGTGCTCCAGATACTGAGAACCATGCTATGGGCAAAACAGTCATTTTCATGAAAGTTATCCGATTTGGCAAAAACTTTACGTGAAAGCTTAATATGACCAAATGAGGTCATCCAAAGTATTTCGGGCTAAATCGGGTGGTCCAAATACCAAGAACCATACCAGGGGAAAAATGGTCATTTACAAAAAAGATATCCGATTTAGCCAAAACTTTACGTGAAAGCTTAATATAACCAACTGAGGTCATCCAAAATGTTTTGGACTAAATCGGGTAGTTCGATTATCGAGAACTGTGCTAGTGGCAAAACAGTCATTTTCACAAAAGGTATTGGATTTGGGTGAAACTTCTAATGTGGATTTAAAATGGTTAAATACGGCTATGTTAGGGGTTTAGGCTCTATCTCTATTTGGGACAGTTTGGTTACAAAAAGTCGGGTAGGGGTAATTTGGTAATTCTTGCCATTCAGTCACCACACGAGTTATGTCCTTGACCATCATTGCCAAGACACACTTCCAAGGTGTCAAAATGTGGTGTCTACAGAATGCCCCCATTTGACTGAGGGCACGCAGTGGACGAAAGTCAAATGAATGACTCTGCATTTTGACATAAGGGAGCGAAAACACGACTTGCACCTTGCTCAAGGATGTAAGCGTTAAAATGAAAATCCGGAAAATGAAAGCCCCTTCGGCAAACAAATTCCAAGAATTTCAAAAAGAGAAAAATAAGCAAAGTAGACCAGAAAAGAAGTCGTTAAAGATCAGCAATATAAGATACCCAATAACCCAAATAGGCAGTTACCCGATTGAAAACCTGATAAATCCCTTAACTATTCTAAATGTTCAGCAAATCTTGATTAATTTAAAGGAAGTGTTGCGTCAAGAAATAGTTCGGTGGTCCCTCGAGTGCCGTAACCTGCAAAAGGACTAGGGTGACAAAGGAGAACCGGTGTGGTTCCGGCCTAAGACTCTCCGATGCCTAAGTTAGACCTCTCTGAGCAAACAGATGAATGATAGAATTCAAGATGGGTTGATGGGGTGGAGTACCTCTGCTCTTATAGTGGAGTGTGGCAGTGTGGAGAGTCCCAGTCGATGATG
Organism: Telopea speciosissima; assembly: GCF_018873765.1. NCBI lineage: Eukaryota > Viridiplantae > Streptophyta > Magnoliopsida > Proteales > Proteaceae > Telopea > Telopea speciosissima. The sequence goes on along the minus strand of NC_057917.1, from coordinate 33,281,017 downwards.
AGTAATCCTTTGTAGTTGCTAGAGTCCCTAGGTAGCAGGGTTCTTCCTTGCTTGGTTGTCCCTTACAGGTGGTAGTGTCCTTGTAGGGCTGATGTACCTAGCGGATAGATGCTGATACGTTGTCAGATAAGGTGTCTGGTGTTTGTATTCGTCTGGGTCTGTGCAGCTGATAGGTTGTCCGCACCCGAGGGTGGTCATTTGGATCGGCGCCCACAAAGGGCGGTCATTCAGATCAGCGCCCGTGGAGGGCCATGTGGTCCGCACCTGCGGTTGGTCCTGCACTGGTTCTATCATGGTCCACCTCCTTGGGCCAGGACACGTGGTGGCCTTTGATTGGTTGGTGTGAATATGGGTTTATCATTTGCCCCCCACTCTCTTGGGTTAGAATGTCCAAGAGAGTAGACTTTGTCTTTTTTACACTCACAGGGGGTTTGTTACGAATTCTTTCTTGTTGGAGGGTGTACCTATGAATCATTTGGTGAAGTGGGAGAGGTTGTGGGTTCAAACCTCTCCTCTCACACCTTCTAGTCTTTTTTCCCTTCTTTCTCTTTTTGTAGATATATCTTTTTCTCCTCTCTCTTCCTTTATCACTTTTTCATTATTTCACTTTTTGCTCCTCTCTCTCTTGCTTTTTTGATTTTCACTTTTCTTTCTTGGAATCTTCTCCCTTCCTTGCATTGGCATTTGCTTTTTTGGTGCCCCCCAAGTGTTTTCTCTTAGGTTGCAATGAATAGTAGTGCCTTCTATATGCTTTCTTGATCCCACTTGACCATTAGCCTTGCTTTGGTGGCTGGCCTACCCTTGTGCTCACGGTTGTGTCCTTCACGCTCGTTGCTTGTGCCTCAATGCTACTAGTCCACGAGTAGCAGGCAATCAGCGTCTGTCGTCCATGGTCGACGCCCGTCAGTCCGTGCTTGTTGATCAACGCCCATCGATCAACTCACGTCGGTCCGTGCCTGTTCGAGTCACGCTTGTCAATCCGCTTCTATTTGAGTCACGCCCATTTGATCTGCGCTTGCGATCCAAGCTTGTTCAAGTCATGCCTGTCGATCAACGCCCATCTATCCGTGCCTGCTATCAAAGCCCGTCGATCCGCGCTTGCGATCCATGCCTGTTCAAGTCACGCCCGTCGATCAACGCCCATCGATCCGTGCCTGTTTGAGTCACGCCCATCGATCCATACCTGTCGATCGATGCACGTCGATCCGTGCCTACGATCTACGCCTGTTTCGAGTCACGCCCATCGATTCGCGCCTGTTGATTGAATGCCCATCGATCCACGCCTGGTATGCATTTATTCTCTCCTTTTTTTTTTTTTGAAATACTCTTCCTTGCAAATTTACTTGTTGATGGTTGCAGGTTGACTGTCTCCTTGTTTCGACTGCTTGACTTTGGGAGGACATTGTTTTGAGTAAGTAGTTCGCTTTATCCATATTCATGTCTTTGTCCAATGGTTCTGATCTTGCCACTGTTGTGGTTGGGTCCTCTGGGGAGCCTTCGTTGAGGTCATCTTCCCCTACAGACCCTCTCCCCTCACTGCCCTCCCCTAGTACCAGTGATGAGGAGGATGATGCTTCTAGTGACTCTGGTCCTAGTGGAGGCCCTAGTACTTCCGGGGCAGTGGCGTCTGTTGCTGACCCTACTAGTAAGTTATCTCAGATCCCCAGTGCCATTGCTGCCTCGGATTTGGTTTCACTTCGTCGAGAGTTTCACATACCTCCCGAGGTAGTGCTTCACGTCCCTGGACCTGATGACCGTGCCTTCTCTCACCAAGCGGATGAGATATGTCTCTATCGCATTTTCTTCTCCTACGGTCTTCGCTTTCCTATTTCCCGCTTTGTTGAGTTGGTGCTAGACCATTGACACCTTACCCCCGAGCAGGTATTGCCCAACTCTTGGAGGGTCATCTTGGGTTTTTATGTGTTCTTTGCCTGGATGGGGCGTGCCGCTACCGTTCCCCTGTTCTCGTACTTCTATTTGTTGAAGAAGGGGGATGGTGGATGCTATCATTTCTCTCGCAGTATCCCTAGGGGGCCTCTCACCGAGCACAACCTTCTCGAGGGGATCATTAGCTCGGTGAAGTATTGGAGGGATCGCTTCTTCTTTGCTACGGTCCCCCATTGTGCACTGCGGACCACTTGGGTGGTTGTCGATATCAAGAGGGTGAACCGCTATCTCGAGTTGAGTGACTTCGAGAGCGAATCCCCAAGCGGTGTCAGGGGCGTGATCCATTCAACGTCCATGAGTTGACTCCGAGGCCTTCCTATATCTTTAGAAGTTGAGTCCTAATAAGATTTTTGGTCCGCTATATTTGATACTTGTACTTGTATTTTTCTTTTGGTATCTCCTTTGCTGACTTATTGTTGTCGTTGTGCAGTGGATCTTCGACCAGATGTGGGCGTCTTCTGCGCCAACTTGCAGAAGAGAGCTACTTAGGGTGGTTCATCTACTGGAGTTGTGGGTACAGGCGCTCCCGCGATCCCTAGACCTTCTCTTACTGTGGCCATCGGTGCCAAGCGAAAGGGGGGTCTCGACCCTCCTAGTACTACGAGGACCTCCCAGCGGGTTAGGCTCCCGAGACCGAGTCCCACCGCTGCTGCACCGAGGCCTTCTGCTCCCCCATCCACCGCAGTACAGGGGGTGGCTTCTTCTTCTGCTGGTGTGACCGCTGATCCTCCAACTCCATCTCCTTTGGTGTTTCCCTGGGAGCTCCAGGAGGGCGCGGTCTTGACTTGTCGTGGTACATCCCAGGAGTGGCTGGACCTGGGAAGGCTTCCATCTGAGCATTCGGCCTTGCAAGAGATGAGTCACTCAGTTCTGGTTTTGGTGAGTTGCACCTTTCAATCCATTATTTTCGATGTTATTGTGTGTCAGATGGCTTTTAATGATCACATCATTTGCAAATCCAGCATCGTACTACAGAGGCGGTGCTCCGTCTTGAGCGTTTTGCCTTCTAGGAAATCCAACAGACTCATAAGTTGAGTAGTATGGAGAGGGAGCTCTAGGAGCACAGGGTCTCCCAAGAGGAGGCTACTGTTCACGAGAGGAGGATGGCTGATGAGCTTAGGGTCATGTCTTCTAGAAGTGTGGCTATGGAGGCCGAGAGTTCAGCCAGGATCCGTGCCTTGGAGGAGGAGCTCTGTGGTATGAGGCAGAGTCACGACGCTGAGTTGATCATGGCTGGCGAGCAAGCCGTGGCCGAGTTCCAGAAGTCCTCGGCGCTCATGGATCTATTCTACGAGTAAAACCAGGGGATATATGATATAGGGATCCAGGACTTGGCCGCCTACGTTCTTGAGGAGACTCTTAGTTATGACTTCTCTCGGTTCGCAGGTGTTGCGGCATTGACCTCAGTTGCAGCTGTGACCACCGATGTTCCTGTAGGGAAGAGCACTATGGTGCCTGAGGAGGGTGTTACTCTGCCTGATGAGGGTGCTACTCCTGTAGAGGAGGGTGTGGCACGCCCGCCTGAGGCTGAAATGGCCTCCCCTCCAGAGGAGGATGTGACTCCCCCAACGGAGGCTTCTTAACCTTCTATGTACTTTGCATGTCGAACCTGTGGATTCTGAACTTTGAGTTGTAATTATTGTGACTTCCTTGTCTTGCTATTTGTAGTTAACTTCTTATCTTCTTCTTGTAGTGTTCTTTATTGTTGACGTATATGGTCTATTGACCTTCTTGGTAATCATTTAATCTCGATGACCTAGTGCTTTAATGGTTCTCAAACCTTGTTGGTTTGCGATCGTTGGTGGTCTACAGACCTTGGTGGCATTGCGCCTTAGTGGTCTATAGACCTTGGTGTCATTGCGCTTTGGTGGTCTACGGACCTTGGTGGCATTGCGCCTTGGTGGTCTACGAACCTTGGTGGCATTACGCCTTGGTGGTCTACGGACCTTGGTGGTCTATGGACCTTGGTGGCATTGCGCCTTGGTGGTTTACGGACCTTGGTGGCATTGTGCCTTGGTGGTCTACGACCTTGGTGGTCTATAGACCTTGATGTGGTGGAAGTGATCCGATTGATGGGTAGGCGTAGACGAGTGTACCCAAAATCAACGATTTACTTCAAATCATATCAAATAAAATTTCAAACTATCCTTGAAAACTATAATGTAACCTACTGTGTACCATGGCTGACAGCCGACTATGCTACTACTACTACTGCTACTACTACTCTTACTGCTAGTGCTATTGCTGCTGTTGCTCTTACTGGTAGTACTTCTTCAGGTGTTCCGAGTTCCAGGTGCGATCTATCTTCTTGCCCCCCGGAGTTTTCAAGCTGTAGGTCTTTGGGCGTATCTGCTTGGAAACTATATAAGGTCCTTCGCAGTTAGCCGACCACTTTCCCTCCTTTCATGGTTGTGATGCACTTGCCTGTCGTAGGACTAGGTCTCTTTGGTGGAATAGCCTCTCTCTAACCCTGGCGTTATAGTACTTGGTTGTTCGCTGCTGATATGCCATGTTCCTCAGTAGTGCCTTCTCATGAACCTCATTTAGAAAGTCCAGGTTTGCTCAGAGTCCGTCGTCGTAGGTGCGCTCGTTGAAGTGCAACACTCTGTGAGACATGGCAAGGACTTCTACTGGTGCCAGTGCCTCTGTGCCATATGCTAGGCAGAATGGGCTTTCTCCTGTGGGTGTCCTTATTGTGGTTCGGTACGCCCATAGAACACTTTGTAGTTCCTTGACCCACTTCCCTTTGGCTCCTTCTAGCCTTTTCTTAACCCCTTCTAGCAATGTTCTGTTTGTCACCTCCACCTGACCATTGGCCTGTGGGTAAGCTATCGAGACAGGCCGATAGTCAATGTTGTAGCTCTGACAGAATGCTTTGAACTTGGGGTTGTTGAACTGCTTCCCATTTTCTGAGACTAGTATCCTTGGTACTCCGATCTTGTAGATGACATCGTCATGGATGAACTTCTCCATTTCATTCTCTGTTGTTTTGGCCAATGACTTAGCCTTGACCCATTTGGTGAAGTAGTCTATGGCGACCACCAAGTGCATGCGGTTCCCGAACGTTGCTGTGAAATTGCCTAGGATGTCCAGCACCTACATGGCAAAGGGGATGGGGTTGAGGATCGATGTCAATTTGGTGGCGGGTAGATGAACTACTGGGGTGAACAATTGACATTGCTTGCAAGTCTTGGCAGACTGTATTGCTTCTTCTTGCATCCGTGGCCAGTAGAGCCCCTAGCGAAGGGCTTTGTAGGCTAGAGCTTGTCCTCCCATGTGGCTTCCACATATCCCCTCATGGACCTCTACCAGGGCATACCTGGCTTCCTTGGGTCCTAGGCACCGGAGTAGTGGTGCTGTGACCCCCCTCTTGTATAGTACTCCGTCCAAGACGGTGTACTTTGCAACTCTCATCCTTATCTTTCTTGCCTTGGCCTTATCTTCTGGTAAGATGTCATTCTGTAGGTAGTTGAGTATAGGGTCCATCCAGCTAGGCCCCTCCTCAATCTCATTGATCTGCCTCTCCTGATATATTAGTTCATTCAGTATTTCAACGTAGAAGGCACTGGTCAGGTTTCGGAGCTCGTCATTGGCTAGCTTGGACAGGGCATCGGCGGTGGCATTCTCGATCCTGGAAATCCGAACCATCTCAAACTTCACGAATTCCCGATCAATGCTTGAGCACGTGCTAGGTATGACACCATTCGCTCGACCTTCACCTCATACTCTCCATTCACCTGGTTCACTATAAGCTGGGAGTCACTCCAGATGGATAGGTGTCACACCCCGATCCACCCCCTAAGCGGGTCGGGCGGGTAACCCGGATGTTGAACCACATCCGCCGAAACTCCAGGATCCAAAAGCAAACACTACTCAATAGACACACACCACATTTACAATATAAAATTGGAAACAGAGTGCAACAGAAGCTAAGATGTTATATTTACATAAAAGAGCTACCAAAAGTACAGTGTTTAATAGTAGCTCACAACCCACAGTACAACCATACTTACAATGTCTAACAGAGGCTTGCACCTACAGTACCTTATAACAACTACAAACATGGCCTTTTCATAGCCCAGCATTTTAAAACAAAATATATAAAAGCTACATCTGTAAGCTATACAAAAGAAAAGCGTCAATCGGCTATCCACAAAAAGAATGTTCTATGAACATCAAAAAGAAAGGACAGTCGCCATCAGATAAGCTCCTCCAACCTAATCTTGTGCACCCGCATTAGAGGGATCACCTCCGTAGGGGTCCACACCAGAATGTTCACGATCACCATCACCATATTGTTCATAAGGATCCTCCCACTCAGAGTAGTGTCCACCTACAAAATCATCTAAAAGAAACAATCCACGAGGGATGAGCTCCACCGAGCCCAGCGAATGAATATAAAATCATGCAAGCAGGTACAACCATTACAATCATCAATCTACATGCTGGTTTAAATTTTATTACTCTAGTCCACCTAACATCACAGCTAAGTCACTATGTAGATGCTACTTGCAATGACTCGAGCAACAACCTCGGTCACTCCCTTATCGATCCTCGGTTGCTACCTCAATCATTGCGGGTGGAACCCGAGCTGGGATCAAGAGTCCAACTCCCTCCCTTGGCAGACTCCAAGTTAACCACGTCAACCTGACCCAACATCTGCTACCCTCGGCTGTTCAGGAGGCCATGATCACACAACACCTGCACCCCTGTTGGGAAGGGCTGTAACATAAGGGTATGTTCACCTAGCCCAATGATTTACATGATAAGTATGAGTTGAGTGGTGTCAACCGTATCCCATTCTACGGGCTACCACAAACCTCATTTCTAGTATGAAATGCACGGTGCTCCCGCAGCCCATACTACGGCTCACCATGCCTTTCATTTCCAAGCCGTCTATTACGGCATCTAAACTAACAGTTCACATAGCATGCATTTAATTCATCAATTATTAACTCAACATGTTCACAACCACATTCCATAGCTACATCAGTAAATTCCAATATCCGAAAGCAATTTAAATAATAATATAGAATAGATAATAGTAATACTGGTAACTTTGTTATCTTCGATATGTTTATACGGCCACACCTACAAGAATGATCTGATGTCCACTCACCTTGGCTATAATCTGCCGGATCCGAAGACTGCTGGTCAGCAAGAGCACACGAGTACGCGTCGCCGAGCGAACACTCAAAGCCTAATTAAATAAATTAAAGATGATTCGTTAATATTCATTAAAGTACCCTAGGAGGCTAGGGACACCTTGGTCTAGCTCCCAGACCAAGCAAGACTCAAAACTGCCATGACAGCAACAGTGGTCGATTGGCACTGGTCCATTTGATGGACCAGTGGCAATGGACCAGTAGGCTGCAGTGGCACAAACTCATAGGGGTTTGAAGCTTTTTGGCCAAAAAGGTTCTCAGAAACTGTTTTGGGTATATGCAGGGGTTAGGGTCAGGTTAAATAACCATGAGCTGCACTGGTTGATTCGACTGATCTATCCAATGGACCAGTGGCAATCAACCCGTAGCTCCGAGTGTAGGAATAGGGCCGAAATGGGATGGTCTACACCAGGGGTATACCCAGATGATCTAAGGAAAGTGTTTCAAGCCTAGGGGTAGGCCAAAGTCAATATTGTCCTAGGTTGTCATCAGTGGTTGATTGGTACTGGTCCATCCAATGGACTAGTAGCAATGGACCAGTAGGCGTTTCAATCATAAAATTAAAAAGGTTCCATACTAGGGGCTTCAGTTGTTGCTGCATTGGCTACAGCAATGGTTTGGATCATGCCATCCTGCTTGGTATGAGTTTAGTCGCCTGAAACCCTTCCCGGGAACGTCAAATCGGCTTCATCGGGGGTTCAAAGCCATGTTTTGGTCAGGGGTTCCATGTAGGACACCATACATGGCATTACAGACCTATGGGCAAGCTGGGGATAACACAGGTTCAATTTACAGTACTGGTCGATTGGCATTGGTCTGTCCAATCTACCAGTGCAATGGACCAGTGCAAGATCAATTAGAGAATTTAAATGTCTAAGCTGTTTTGGCTTAGATCAAAGGATCAACAGCATGCATGGATGATCAGAGAACATTATTGTGTTCCATACATGATATCCAACATGTACATGATGGAAAAACTAACATGCATGGTGATCTTGGATTATCTAGCTTGCATGGTCATCATCCATGGTTGCACAGACATAAACCTTCAGAATTTGAATGGAAGAGGTTCTACCAGCTTCAGAATATCACCGTGATGGTCATTAGGTTGGGGATTCATCATGTGTTTAAAAGGAAAGTGAGCCATGCATCATGGGTTTTACTCTAAGCTTAATATAGGCATGAAAATCAGTCATCGTTGGAAATGACAAACACATCACATGCATTTATGGTGATAATAGTAGATGAGAGGTCAAGCATGACAGAATTTCATATGCATGCAAGGCTCTAAGAAAGAAAGGCTAGTAGAACATGCTTAACATTGTAAACACATGAAGACATGGCTGTACAGCCAACAATAGAGAAGGTTTTTAAGATCACAGCCATGGAATATGGAAAATACAGCAAAGAACAGTTGGGTTTGGGGCCTACCTTAATGGGTCCAAGCTCTAGCTCTCCTTCTCCTCTTCTTCTCTTCTCTTTCTCCTTCTCCTTCTCTTCCTCTCCTTCAACGAAATAACCAGGGGCATTTTCTGAGCTAAGGCTGGTCTTTTATAGACCCAGCCACTAGGTCTTGTTTGGCATAATGTGTTTTAGAAAGAAACATATTCTAAGAATGCATTCTCAAGGTAAATGGCTTCAATGTGGGCCCCACATGGTCACATTGTGTGGGCAATAATTCCACGAGTCATTTTTGGCACGGGGAGGTGATCCAGGGTGCTAGACAATGGGCCCCACACATCTGAGATGAATTCTGAGGTGTACAGCAGTACTGGTTGATTCAATTGGTCGATCCAATAGACCAGTAGGGATGGACCAGTAGGTAAATCTCTGCTATTCTTGCACCTGAGCCCTACCAAGGTTTGTGCCATGCCAAGGGCATTGTCCTTACACCATTTGTGATCATTAAACCCTATTTAATTGTTTTAAATAAATTTATTCTTATTGTGATTAGACAGAGGCTATACCTGAGGTCGTCCATCAATTTGTGTATGGAACAGCAACATAAGTTTGGTTGTTGCCTTTGGATGGGTAGGTATGACATCATCGGATATTCCCCATTAAAAATGATTATCGGGTCGGTGCACCACGGGTTGCTAGCCAGTAGGATCCAGGATCCATCGGGTTTCGGACCTACATTCGGAGTTCAAGTCAGGGTCCGGGCACAGATGTAACATCCTCCCCCACTTACAAGAATTTCTTCCTCAAAATTGACGTACCTTGTAAGCTGAAAAGGTGAGGGTATGCTTTACGCATTTCTTCTTCATTTTCCCATGATGCTTCCTTGGGGGTGTGGTTTCTTCATTGAACCTTGACATGAGTAACGGTACGGTTACGGAGCTTATGTTATTTCTGAGCCAGGATCTCTTCAGGTTGCTCCACGTAGGTCAATTCAGCGTCAAGATGTTTAGGTTCGGCCAAAAGTACATGTGTCAGGTTGGTGACATACTTCTTTAGCATCTACACGTGGAACACATTATGTACACCTTCGAAGGTCAGAGGTAGAGCTAGCCAGTATGCTACTGGTCCAACTCTTGTTAGGATTTCGTATGGACCAATATACCTCGGGCTCAATTTCCCCTTTTTGCTAAAGCGCGCGATGCCTTTGGTTGGTGATACTCGAAGAAATACTTTTTTGCCGACCGCAAACTTAATATCCTTTCTTCTATTATCAGCGTAGCTCTTTTACTTTAATTGAGCTGCTTTGATCTTTTCTGTAATCATGTCTACCTTCTCACATGTGACCTGTACTAACTCCGGGCCTATCATGCGTCGTTCTCCAACTTCATCCCAGTAGAGAGGCGTGCGGCATTTCCTCCCATATAGTGCTTCGTAGGGTGCCATTCCAATGGTGGAATGGTAACTGTTATTGTAAGCAAATTCTATCAAAGGAACATGCGAGTCCCAACTATCCTTCATCTCCAAGGTACATGCTCTGAGCATATCTTCCAATGTTTGTATGGTCCGCTCGGATTGCCTGTCAGTCTGAGGGTGGAAGGCAGTACTTAGGTTTAACTGAGTGCCCATAGCTTGTTGAAGACATTTCCAAAATCTTGAGGTGAACCTAGGGTCTCGATCAGATACAATCCTGACCGGCACACCGTGTAGGCAAACCACACCATCGATGTATAGCTGGGCTAGCTTATCCAACGAATAAGTAACCTTGATAGGAATAAAGTGGGCCAATTTCGTTAATCTATCAACAATCACCCAAATTACATTCATACCCTTCTTTGTCAATGGTAGACCAGTCACAAAATCCATGGTAATATGATCCCACTTCCATTCAGGGACTGGTAATGGCTGCAACAGCCCATGTGGTCGGTGCCTTTCTGCCTTTATTTGTTGGCAGGAGAGACATTCCAAAACATATAGCGCTACGGTTTCCTTCATCCCGATCCACCAGTAATACCCCTTTAGATCCTTATACATCTTTGTGGTGCTCGAGTGTACGGAGTATGGTGAATTATGGGCTTCTTTGAGAATTCAATCCTGCACATCATAATCGGCTGGAACACACAATCTATCTCTAAATTTCAGTGCTCCATCACTAGCAATCGAGAAGTCCGGATCCTCCCAAGTTCCTTGTTGGATGCCTCTAATAATCTTTCATAACTCTGGATCCCTCAGCTATTTTTCTATTATCTCATCTCTGATTGATGGTTGGACATCCAAAGCAGCCAACAATACTGTTGTCCCATCAATCATTAGTTCCAAATCAAACTTTCTGGCTTCTTCAATCAATTGCTCACTAACAGCTAAAGAGGCAAGTGATTGTGTCTGGGCCTTCCTGCTTAATGCATCTACGACTACGTTGGCCTTTTCGGGGTGATATTGTATGTCACAGTCGTAATCCTTTACAAGCTCCAACCATCTTCTCTGTCTCATGTTCAGATCCTTCTGCGTGAAGAAGTACTTCAGGCTCTTGTGGTCGCTGAAAATCTCATTTTTCTCGCCATATAAATAATGCTACCAAATTTTTAAGGCAAAAACCACCACCGCTAACTCTAGGTCTTGAGTGGGGTAGTTCTTCTCATGTTCCTTTAGTTGCCTTGATGCGTAGGCGACCACCTTTCCTCTTTGCATCAAAACACAACCCAAGCCAGTTCTAGACGCATCTGTGTACACAGTCATGCCACCTGTGCCATCAGGGATGGTCAAAATCGGAGCCAACACCAATAATCTTCTAAGCTCACAAAAACTCTTCTCACATGCATCCGACCATTCAAACTTTGCTCCCTTCCTGGTTAGCCGAGTCATGGGTGCCGATATTCATGAGAAGTTTTCAATGAATCGACGGTAGTAACCGGCCAGTCCCAGGAAACTATGCATTTTCGTGGCATTCTTTAGGGTCTCCCATTCAAGGACCGCCTTGACCTTTCCGGGGTTGACTTTAATGCCCTCACTCGAGACTACATGTCCCGGGAACCCTATCTGGCGAAGCTAAAATTCACACTTGCTGAACTTCGCGAACAGTTGGTGTTCTCTTAGCCGTTGTAGTACGAACCTCAGGTGGTGTGCATGTTCCTCTACATTCTTCGAATAAATTAAAATGTCATCTATGAAGACTATGACGTACTTCTCCAGAACATCGTGAAACACCCTATTCATCATGCCCATGAACGTTGTAGGGGCATTTGTCAGTCCGAAGGACAGCACCAAAAACTCGTAGTGTCTGTACCTCGTTCTGAACGCAATCTTATGGATATCACTGCTTTTTATCCTTAGCTGGTGATACCCGGATCTGAGGTCAATCTTTGAGAAAACACTTGCGCCTTGCAGCTGATCGAATAGGTCATTGATGCGCGGCAACGGGTATCGGTTCTTGATGGTAAGTATGTTCAGTTCCTGATAATCGATGCACATATGCATACTTCCATCCTTCTTTGCATACAGGACTGGCGCTCCCCAAGGTGACACACTGGGCCGGATAAATCCTTTCTTTAATAGATCTTGCAACTGAATTTGTAATTCCTTCAGCTCAATAGGCGCCATACGATACGGTGCTTTAGACACTGGGGCTGCCCCAGGAATCAGATCTATTGTAAATTCTGTTTCTAACTCCTCCAATGGTTTTACCTTTACTTCTGTATCCATAACTGTAGCCAGATATCCCTGGCACCCTTCATCCAATAACCTCTTCACTTGGAGTGCGGATATCGTCACCTTCTTGGGCTTCCTCACAGGTTCACTTTCGTAGGTAAATTCATCTCCTTCCTTAAGCTTAAACACGATCTTCCTTTCCGCACACATGACACTTGCTCCATGAGCGGACAACCAGTCCATTCCTAGGATTACATCAAAATCCTTCATGTCAAACTTGATTAAATGTGCCATCAAGTTCTGCCCGCAGATTTCTATGGGACAAGCATCGTATACATCTTTCAAACTTATTACACTTTCGGCTGGGGTGCTTACTGCAAACTGGTGCCCTATATTTCTTGGAGTTATGTTCATTCTACTTGCAAAGATCTTAAAGACAAAGGGGTGCAATGCGCCGGAATAAAATAGCACATACGCAGGGATGGACGCTAGGTTTAGAGTACCTAAGTTTGAATTAAGATAATGATGCAATCAAAGATCTACCCTATACCATATAACTTATCTAAACTTGATTTGATGGTTCTCTTGGAAAAATACCTATCATTACTTCTGGATCCACTTTTGCGTCCTCGTTGGTCAGTGCGTACACTTTCCCTTGGGTCGGCCTTCTTGGTGTTGGTAGGCCCCACTGGATGATTGGAGTCTTGAGTGTACGTTGTTTTTCCAACGCACACAGTCTCTTGCAAAATGATCAGACTGACCGCATCTGAAACATTGAATGGGATCGATAGATTGGGGAGGAGGCATAGAACAGGCAGTTTGAGAAGAAGCTTGACTTGCTTGGCTTGTAGTCGACCACGGAGTCTGGATAGAAGTTGTAGTTTAACCAAAAGCCGGGCGAATGTACTGATTTGACTGATTATAGGCCGAACGGTATGGTTGCGAGTTCTGGCCCGCTTTCGACCATCGGTACTGCGGTGGACTGGGGCTGCTAGGTTTCTTGACAGTCCTGTTAGGCCAATTGTAATTCTGAAAATTGTTAGGCCTCTTAGTTGATCCTTGTGATGTAGTCGACTTATCCTTCAGTCTGTCTTCAACAGTCTTTGCCTTATCGACCATTCGTGCATAGGTTTCAATCTCCATAATTGACAACATAGCTCCTATTTCAGGTTTGAGTCCTTTCTCAAACTTTTTGGTCTTGCTTGCCTCATTCCTCAAGTGATCTGCTGCAAAATGGAGCAGATCCTCAAACCGTTGTTGGTATTCTAGTACTATCTTTGATCCTTGAGTAAGGACAGAGAACTCTGCTTCCTTTCTATCTCTGAGGCTTTCAGGGAAGTAATTCTTGAAGAACACTTCTTTGAACTGGTCCCATGTTGGGTCAGGGTGAGTTGCCTCGAGATTTGGCCGAGCTGATTTCCACCATGCTGCGGCTTCATTTTGCAACTGGTACCCAGCGCATATCAGTTTCTGGGTGTTGGTACACTCTAGCACTTCAAAAGCCTTCTCCAAGGCGCTAATCCACCTCTCAGGTTGTAGTGAATTTGATTCGACCTTAGAGAAAGATGGAGGGTGGAGTTTCTTGAACTTCTCCATCACTTTAGCAGTGGAGTCTTCTAGTGTAACCTGGGGCACAAGAGGAGGAAAGTTTGGCTGCGTGGCAGCCATGAGTTGTGCGTTCATGCTAGTCATTAGCTCTTGTTGTTGTTGCTGAATCTGTAGTTGAACTTGCTGCTGTTGTTGCATGGACTACATCATAGTAGCCATGATTGCAGAGATCTCTCCGGCGGTCATAATTGGTGGAGGTGGGGGTACTTGAGCCGAAGGGATCACAGGTGCTGGAGGAACCTCATAAGTTCGGGGAGGAGGGACCTCAGGCACGCTCTCAAAGGTAGCAAATGCTTCTATGGTCACTGGATGCCCTTGCTTCTCGCACAAAATGAGATTGCATCTCACTATGAGCTCTCTTGTTTGCCCTTGTTTTAACCATGATTACTCTCTGAAAAGAGGGTGGAGGGAAAAGTGTTTACTATATATATATATATATATTTGGTGTACCATAGTATATCTAGATTTCCTATATATATATATATATATATATATATATATATATATTTTTTAAAGCCATCATACCTCCGAGAAATCTTAAATACTAAAATCATCATTGCACATACAAATTCACACATTTCTATATTACTAGCCCAATTTAGCACGAATCTTGCATTTTACTAAATGCAGGCCCATGTTTGAATATCCTCAGTTGTGCATTTGTATACACCTATAAGCATTTTCATGTACCTGGACTTAGCAAGCTAGGCTCTGGAGTCTCTATCCGTTCATATACGCATGCAGGTCTAGGTAGAAGATGTCGTCTATAGCTTGTTCTGCTAACGCGAGGAAAAACTCTCGTTCCTCGATCCTATAGACTTCAGCCCGATCTAGGTCTTCTATTAGCACCCTCTTGGCTGCAGCCTTAATTGCACGGATTCTGGCTAGTCTTTTCCTGAATTTCTTAAGGTAACGCATGCTACTAGAATTTTGCCAAGTCCAAGCAACACGACCATTACCTGTCATAGGAAAAACAGCCGTTAGTTCTCTACGGATGATCTATTTTATGACAGGTTATTGGTCCCAAATGCTTATCAATACTTACAAAAACAACACAAATACAGTTAGCATGACAACATACATATCCATGGTCTTACACAACCATATAATTTTAGCCTAGTACACAATTGGGGCTTACATACAAATTTTCCCTATACAGTTCGCTTACATACCCAATTTTAAATTACCCATTCTTCAGGTGTTTTATAAGCGGTTTACCATGGCCATCCAAAAAAAAAAAAAAAACTTTTTTTGTCCTATATTTTTTTTTATACAGCTGGATGTATTAAAAGTGCTCACTCATAAACCTCTATGTGCATATGCTACATGCATTTTCCCTTCCATTTCTTTTTTTGCTAATTATATAAACTTGCATAGCTATTTTATTTGATGCATATGTTTTTTTTTTAAAAGAAAAAGTTGCAAAAACCCAGATTTTGGCCATGTTTGCTGCAAAAAATATTTTTTTTTTGGAATTCCTGCTGTTGTTCTGCCATTGGTCGATCCAATCGACCAGAGAATCAGGCAGAATATAAACCCAAATCGTGGTTCATTTCTCTCAAACCCAATCTTGGTTTTGGCTGAAGGAAAGCTACAGGAACAACCAGAGAGGCTTGGAACACTCATCCCCCACCATTCCTAAAGGTTTTCTAAGGATTCTTGCATCCCATCTTCAAGATTCAAGGTGAGTTCTCAAGAGAAATCAAAAACTTCTTCCAAATTCCTGCTATTTCGTTTTCCCCTCTATTTCTCCCAAATAAACCTAGGGTTTTACATCTCTACTAGTTTTCTTCAATTCCAAATGCATGTCTTTATAAATTTGGGGGTTCCTTGGCATGATTCTCATTGGTATTCATGCCCCTTTTGCTCTTTTTTTTTAATTTTTTTATTCTAGTTCTTCTCCTAATAGCCTAGGGTTTTGCATCCTTGTTTAATTTTTTTTCTTCATTCAAATACATACCTTTGTGAATTTGGGAGTTCTTTGGCATGATTCTCATGGATATTCATGCCCCTTGCTGCTTTTTTTTTTTTTTTTTCCTTCTTGTTCTCTCTAAATGGCCTAGGGTTTGCATCTCTACATATTTCCAATGTCCAAATGCATAGTTGTGTGAGCCAAGGGTTCTTTAGCTTGTTATTACATATGTTTGTTTTTTTTTCTTTTTTTTGAGTTGATAAAATCCATGCTCTTTTGCTGTTTTTTTTTTGTTTGATTCCATCATGTTCCCAACTCAAATGCTTGTTTTTTTTTTTTTTGTGAACAAAGGGTTCTTTAGCCTTTTTTTTTTTTTTTTTTTTTTTCATATCCATGCCTCCTTGCTGCTGTATTTTTTTTTATTTCTTTGTTTTTACTTATGGCATTCCTTTTTTTTTAGATGTCTACACGCCTTACTTGAAGTAAGGGCAAGGAAATTGCAGCCAGCAAGTGCCAAAGAATTGAATCTGAGTCTTCAGCATCCGAACCCCCATCTCCAGGGTCTGAGGAACACTCTTCAAAGCATGAGTTATCTTCGGAAGAGGGTGAGTATGATGAGTTCTGGTTCTTTTGCTACCAGCATGCTCAAGATTGGAAGAGCTTTCAAGATAAAAAGATCGAGAATGGGAAAGTAGTGAAAGTAGAGGACTTCCCACAGTTCAAGGTCTATGAGAGGTTCAATGCATTGGGTTGGGCTCCAATGCTTAACCCTGAGCTTCCTTGTTACCCTAACCTTGTTAGGCATTTCTACTACAACCTCAGGCCAGCTGGTGAGAATGAGTGCTAGGGCTATGGCCTTGTAAGTTTGGTGAAAGGAACCAAGATAGTATTTAATTGCGCTAATTTAGCCGCCATACTCCATGTAACCAACAGAGGCTCCAGGCTCTATTGTAGACCCAGGGCTGACACTAGCGAGAACTTCCCCATGGAGATCTGCAGCCATATGTTTAAGGCGTTGACTGGCAAGGAGGACTTTCCAAGTTCAGAAGTTGATTTTAAGCCATCAGCCCAGTTATTGAGTAGGTGTGTTCAGTACAACATCTGCCCCAAGGGCGGAAACAGGCGAGGGGTTTCCGTGCTCTGGGCCTTTGTTACTTTTTGCTTGTATAAGGCAGGCACAGGGAAAGTTCTAGAAATTTGCTTGCCATATCTGATCATGGAATTGATGATGTATCACACCAGACACCCGTCAGACAACAATCTGCCATATGGTAGGCTCTTATCCCAAGTGTTCAGGCACTTTGGGGTTGATTTCACTGGTGACGTTGAAGGTGGGGAGGGCAAGACTCCAATTAACAGAATTACAACCAAGAAGATGGGTTTATTGGGTGCCCCAGGGAGCGATGATGAGGATGGAAATGCGGGTCAGATAGATGTTCTAGAAGCTACTGATTCACATGCAGAAGACCTCCCAGGTGCAGAGCAGTTCACTGGCTCAACCTCTCAGGCAGCACCTCCATCTGTAGAGACTTACAGCATGAGGGACATGATGATGGAGCTTCGATCTATGGGTGGTTAGCTTAGAGAGCTTTCTACCACGATGCAACAGGGTTTCTCGTCACTTGATGGTAGGGTGAGCACCATCGAACAGAGGTTGGACTTTTGGGATGCACATTTTTGGGTTGATTCGTATCCACCTCAGCTACCACCCGATCCAGCTCAGCAGTAGTTTTGCTTTGTCTCTACTAGAAATCTCTAGGACTTTACTTTATAGTTGCTTTCTGCCTTTCTGGCTTGCTAATTGTATTTTTTTTTTAACTTTCCTAGTATGTAGTTTGGGAAATAGTACTTCCAGTATTTTGATGTAGTGGCTTAATGCCCCCTTTAAATATTATGGAAATCGAAGTTATGGACTTGAATTAATTTTTTTTTCTTTCTATTATGTAATTCTATTTTCTCGTTGTCTGTCTATTTTATTGTTCTTATTTTTCTCACATCTAGTTTACTTTTAAACCTATTTTCGCTGTCCGTGAGTTTGGAGAGCTTCTGGCTCTGATACCACTCTGTCACCCGGCTGACCCACCTATGGCATGGTTCGGGGTGTGACAATAGGTGTATGACTTGGATGGCCTTGGCCACCCAGAGTCCAGCTAGTAATGCCTTATACTCTGCTTCATGGTTGGATGCTTGGAAGGTGAATCGGAGAGCATACTGGATTTGAAAACCTTTGGGGCTGGTAAGTATGAAGCCGGCCCCACTTCATGCTAGGTTACTCGAACCGTCCATGAACATCTCCCACGATCCTCAATCATGGTCCTCTAGTTCTTTTGCTTTTGGCTCGATCTCAGATAGGGTGCATTCGATGACGAAGTCCGCCAAAGCTGGGTCCTTGATGGTCGTCCATGGTTGGAATCTGATGTCATGCTCACCCAACTCTATTGCTTAGGCTATCAATTATTCGAAGACATTTGGCTTGTGGAGTACCTTCTTCAGCGGTAGGTCGGTGAGGACTATGATAGTATGGGCACCAGCGCGTAGGCTACCTTCTCGATCCTTGTGTATTTGGTCTTTGCGTCAATCAGGACATGACTGACATAATAGATGGGTCTCTGTATCTTACCCTCTTCCCTTAACAGTATCGCACTTACTGCGACCAGGGTGGCGACCAGGTAGATCTATAGTTCTTCATTGGGCTCTGGTTGCCCAAGCAGTAATGGATTCTCTAAGTACTCCTTCAGTACCTCGAACGCCTTTTGACACTCCTCCATCCATGCAAAGTCTTTAGGACTTTGGAGGTTCTTCAATGCCTTGAAGAATGGTAGGCACTTGTCTCACGACTATGACATAAACCTTGAAAGGGCTGCGACCCTTCCATTCAACCTCTGTACCTCCCTAACCGTCTGAGGTGGTGCCCTCTCTTGGATGGGTTGGCTTCTATTCCACGTACCGAGTCCATGAACCCTAGGAACTTCCCTGACGTTACACCGAAGGCACACTTTATGGGGTTTAGCCTCATCTAGTTCCTTCTCAGTACTGTGAATGCTTCCTCTAGGTCGGTCAGGTGTTGGTGGGCTTGAACGCTCTTCATGAGCATGTCATCCACATACACCTCCATGTTGCGTCCGATCTGTTCCTCGAACATTTTGTTGGCCATCCTCTGGTAAGTGGCTCCTGCATTCTTTAGTCCGAACGGTATGACACGGTAGCAGTAGTTCTCCTTATTCGTCTGGAATGCGGTATAGGACTCATCATCCTCATGTATGAGGATCTGGTTATACCTAGAGTAGGCGTCCATGAGCCTCAGCATCTCATGGCCGACGGTTGCATAGATCAATAAGTCGATCCTAAGTAGTGGGTACCCATCCTTTGGGCATGCCTTATTCAGGTCTGTGTAGTCGACGCATATTCTCCACTTTCTGTTGGGTTTGGGTACCATGACCACGTTCGCGAGCCAGGTCGGGAACTTTTCTTCTCTGATGAACCCTGACTGACTCAGTTTCTCGACCTCTTCCTTGATAGGGGCCTGTCGATCAAGGGCAAAGTTTCATTGCTTCTACTAGATAGGCTTTTTGGTTGGGTCTATGTGAAGCCGATGCTCTGCTATGGATCTAGGTATGCCTGGCATGTCGGAGGTCGACCATGCGAAGACATCCATGTTTGCTTGGAGGAGGTGCCCCAACTCTTCCTTATGTTCCTTGCTTAATAACGAGCCAACCTGTACGACCTTGGAAGGGTCGTCCTCGCTGAGTGGGCATAGGACGAGGTCCTCCACTGGCCTTCCTCTTCTCTCTATCAGTTCATCTCTCTGGTCACTGACCAGGTTGTCCATGCATAGTGCCATTCCACATATTTTACCGTTGTTTTTCTTGACTTATGTGGCATAGCACTCTCTAGCCTTCTTTTAATCTCCTTGGACTTCGCCTACCCCATTATCAGTGGGGAATTTCATCTTCAAATGGAGTGGTGATACGACTCCTCTAAGGGCTATCAGAGATGGTCACCCTAAGAGGCCATTGAATGACACCACAGACCTGACGACCATGAAGTTCACCATGATAGTTACCTGTCGAGGGTGCTCTCCAAAGGTGACGGGCAACTCTATGGTACCTCTGATGGAGGCGAGGGCTCCCGAGAACCCATGGAGGTATGTCGGCTCTAGTTTGAGATGGTCATCTCCAAACCCGAACTGGTGGTAGGCTTCTAATGAGAGCACGTCCACAGACGCCCCTGTGTCTATCAGCACCCTATGTACTGGTCGGTTGGCTATCTCCACCTGTACTACTAGGGCATATTCATGTGGAAAGCTCAAACCTTCTAAGTCTGTATCCGAGAAGGAGATTACCGTCTCAGTCTTCGCTACCTTGCCTGGCTTCTCTACTACTCCCTAGTAGACTCTTGCCCTAGTCCTCCTAGTATGGTGAGGATGGGGGATCCCCTTGGTGCCACTTTGTTCTGCTACATCTCTCCTTTCTTCTGTGTGGTCTCTCTCCCTATCTCGATCTGTCCTCCTTTCCTCTCTTCTTGGTTCTTCTCTTTCTTGGTCACGACCTCGGTCTCCTTGGCCCGAACGGCCATCACGTCTTCCTTTTATATACTTGTTCAAGCTCCCTGCCCTTACAAGTTGCTCTATCTCACTCTTCAGTTGGTAGCAATCCTTTGTGTCATGCCTGTTGTCTTTTTGGAAGAGACAGTACTTATTGGGGTTGTGCTTCTCAGGTCCTGCTAGCATGGGTCGTGGCCAATAGAGTAGGTCATGGTTTTGGATTTGCATAAGGATCTAGGACCTGGTGGTGTTTAGGGGTGTGAACTCTGCGCTGCTTGCTCTCTCACTCTTTTCTAAGTGACGGTTGGTCCTCCCTACTGGGCGGTCGCCCTTCTCCTATTGATGCTCGGTCCTTGACCTCTTGCATTTTTTACGGTCATTCAGCGCCGACCTCTTGTTATCCTGTGGCTTGGCTTTGATCACCTTCTTCCGAGCTTATAGTACCTCGGCCATGTTTGCGAACTCGTTACACCACTCCAGAAGCTTCTTCATGGTCCTGGTCTCATGACATGCCAAGTCTTTGATCAAGTCCAGGTGCCTGATGCCCCCAGCCAAGGCTGCATGCTGGGTCTAGTCGTCTAAGTCTTGGACCTCCAGGGACTCCTTAGTGAACCTGCTGACATACTCCCTGTGAGACTCCCCAGGTTTCTGTATCACCTTTAATAGATTGACCGTGGTCTTCTTCTTCTTGACACTACTTTGAAAGCGGGTGATGAACTATTCGTACAATTCTACAAACGAACCTATTGACCTCAGTTGTAGTCTAGAGAACCACGAAGTAGTGGCACCCTTGAGGGATGCAGGGAACGCTCGGTAGGAAACCACATCTGATCCCCCATATAGGGTCATCATTCCGTTGAAGTAATTAATATGGTCATTAGGGTCTGTGGTACTATTGTAGAGTTCAAAGGTGGGTAACCTGAATCTTGAGGAGAGTGAGGCTGACATGATCTCTTCTAAGAATGGATGGTGTCCAGGGGTCGAGTGTGTCTCTCCCTTGGTTTGCTTCTTCAATCCTTTCAGCTTCTCATCCAAATCTTGGAGTCTCTTATCTACCTCTTCATCCCATGACTATCCCTCACGTCTGACTGAACGTTCACTGCAACCTCATTCTCGTCCTCTTCTTGAAGTCCCCTCCCTCCTTGAGTGTTGGCGGGATGGTGAGGGGCTTTCTTCTCGGTAGGATTGGCTCCACCCTAGTGCGTGACTCCCTCCTAGTTGACCTTAGAACACCGACCTCCTGATAGACCCTTCTGAGCTAGGTACCACGGTCCTATGCGATGGTGTCCTCCCATGGTCCTACCGTACTAGGAGGTCCGCTGTTCTCCTGGGATGCTGGGAGGGATCCCCCCGTTGATGAGTGGCACTTGTGTGCCTGGTGTACCTCTCTGACCTATCACCCCTGGGAGGTGTTCTCCTAGGGCTTTGCTCCTGTTGATGGATAAGATTTGTCCTTGGTGCTGGCAACGCTCGGCGATAATGGGATGTCGCACGCTGCCTCAGGTAGTCTCACAAGAGTCGCTAGTCATTAAGGATCTGTCATTGTAAGTCGTTGATTTGACCCACAGTCGCCGGTGCATTGGGATCAGGTGTTGGCTCCACGACTGCTTCAGGGTTGAGGTCAACTACCTCAACTTGTTGGTTCTCTGGGACCTCCCTCTCTTGAGAGACAGGGTCATTGGCTCTGTGATGCGAGTTCTCTGGAGGAGGTGATCCATTCCCCTCCCTCACAGCATTGTTGGTGGAGGGAGCTATTTTCTTACCCCGTGGTGCCATTGAGTGATGGTGGAATCGAACTAGTAGATCTGATGGCTAGCGTTGTTCCCACAGACAGCGTCAATCTGTTGCGTTAGGAAATCGTTCGGTGGTCCCTCGAGTGTCGTAACCTGCAAAAGGACCAAGGTGACAAAGGAGAACCAATGTGGTTCCGGCCTAAGACTCTCCGATGCCTAAGTTAGACCTCTCTGAGCAAACAGATGAATGATAGAATTCAAGATGGGTTGATGGGATGGAGTACCTCTACTTCTATAGAGTGTGGCGGTGTGGAGAGTCCCAGTCGATGATGAGTAATCCTTCGTAGTTGCTAGAGTCCCTAGGTAGCAGGGTTCTTCCTTGCTTGGTTGTCCCTTACAGGTGGTAGTGTCCTTGTAGGGCTGATGTACCTAGCGGATAGATGTTGATACGTTGTCAAATAAGGTGTCTGGTATTTTTATCCGTCTGGGTTTATGCAGCTGATAGGCTGTCCGCGCCCGGGGGTGGTCATTTGGATCGACGTCCACAGAGGGTGGTCATTCGGATCGGCGCCCGTGGAGGGCCATGTGGTTTGCACCTGCGGTTGGTCCTGTATTATCATGGTCCACCTCCTTGGGTTGGGAAACATGGCAGCCTCTGATTGGTTGGTGTGAATTTAGGTTTATCAGGAAGGAGGTCAGCTACTTACCTGAATCTCTAAGAGAAAGCAATTTTTTTTTGGTAACCTCATGGCCTTAAACCAAAGGATATTTGGGTAGTCATATGACTTTGAACCAAATGATCCGGGGTAGCCGTGTGATGTTGAACCAAAGGATCTGGGGGTGCTGATAACCCCTGTTGGAAGCAGTGTACAGCTTTGGACCTAAATCTCTGAGAGAATATTTTTTGTTGGTAACTTCATGGCCTTAAACCAAATAATCTGTGGGTAGTCATATGACTTTGAACCAAATGATCCGGGGGTAGTAGTGTTATGTTGAACCAAAGGATCTAGGGGTGTTGATAACTCATGTCGGTAGTGGTGTATAGCTTTGGGCTTGAATCTTCGAGAGAAAGCTTTTTTTTTTTTTTTTGCAACCTTATGGTTATAAACCAAAGGATCTGTGGGTAGTCGTATGACTTTGAACCAAATGATCCGGGGGTAGCCGTGTGATGTTGAACCAAAGGATCTTGGGGTGCAGATAGTCCATGTTGGCAGCGGTGTACAGCTTTGAACCTGAGGATTTCTCGATAGAGCTGTGGATAGTCCATGTTGGCAGCGATGTACAACTTTGACCCTGAGGATTTCTCAACAGAGGTGCAGATAGTCCACGTTGGCGGCGGTGTACAGCTTTGGACCTGAGGATTTCTCAGCGAGGTGTGGATAGTCCATGTTGGCAGCGGTGTACAGCTTTGAACTTGAGGATTTCTCAGCGAGGTGCGGATAGTCCATGTTGGCAGCGGTGTACAGCTTTGAACTTGAGGATTTTTCAATGAGGTGTAGATAGTCCATGTTGGCAGTGGTGCACAGCTTTGAACCTGAGGATTTCTCAACAGAGGTGTGGATGGTCCATGTTGGCAGCAGTTTACAGCTTTGAACCTGAGGATTTCTCATCGAGGTGCAGATAGTTCATGTTAGCTGCGGTGTACAGCTTTGAACCTGAGGATTTCTCAGCGAGGTGTGGATAGTCCCTGTTGGCAGTAGTGTACTGCTTTGAACTTGAAGATTTTTCAACGAGGTGCGGATAGTCCATGTTGGCATCGATGTATAGCTTTGAACCTGAGGCTTTCTTAGCGAGGTGCGGATAGTCTATGTTGGCAGCGGTGCACAACTTTGAACCTGAGGACTTCTCAGCGAGGTGCAGATAGTCCATGTTGGCAGTGGTGTACAGCTTTGAACCTGCAGATTTCTCAACAGAGGTGTGGATAGTCCATGTTGGCAGTGGTGTACAACTTTGAACCTGAGGATTTCTCAATAGAGGTGTGGATTCCATGTTGGCAGCGGTGTACAACTTTGAACCTGAGGATTTCTCAATAGAGGTGTGGATAGTCCATGTTTTAGTGGTGTACAGCTTTGGACCTGAAGAAGGTGGAATCTTACATGTCAAACCCGCCCCTGACTGGCTGGGGTTTTGAATGAAGGACAGGAACCCCTGACATGGCATCCAAGCACATTATGGAGTGTCCCTCCAGTGATTGAATTTAATGGAGAAACCCCGAGGATGCCCTCTTACATACCTGTCAAAAGATGGATTGCAGACCTTTGTAGTTGTACAGCCCACTGTATAATGTACAGCCTAAGGAAGGTACCACCCCTTGATTCTAGAGCCCTTGGACTTAATCCTAGTTTTAGGCTAAACTAATGATGACCCTCATCACCTTAAATGTTCTAGATAAAGCATTTTTAGACCCAAATTTGCATGATTGACTTGATGATGAGAACCCAATTCTATACATACATCTTAAATCCCAACATAAATGACAAATTGTGCTAATTTACAGATTGACCTTCTCTTAGTTAAAATGATATAACTCCACCAACCGAACTCCATTTGTGTTGGTTTTAATTTTTTTAGAAACTAGACTCATAGGGATGCATTTTGTTAGAATACACCATTACCTAATTATGTATCTAAGTTAGTTAAAACTCCATTTCAAGTTGCTATAAAAATCGGATCCTGCTGTCCGGACAGGTTGACCTTTGGGTAATAAAAATAACATAAATTCATAATCCAATCTTCATTTCCTTTGATTCTAGTTTTCCTAGAAACTAGATTCATAGAGCTTCATTTTCTTAGAAGGAACCATGATCCAATTATGTCTCTAAATGAACTGAAATTTCATTTCAATCCAAATAATTCTGCAAATGAATTGTTTGGGCGATAGCACTAGGCGATGCACACATCACCCAGAGACATCACCCAGAGTGGGAAAATGCAGTATTTTTATATGCAGATGTTTGGGGACCACCCATACTGGCCATGGGTACCCTCCATAGGTTGAAGGGAGTCTGGGGAACCACCTCATACCCTTAGACCCCTGTGGACCCCACCAGAGTGCCCAGAATGACTGAGAATCAGTCTAAAAATGCATTTTGAAAAGAGACCTAAGCAGCCAAACAGGCCTCAGTGGGGGGGGTTGTCCTATAAATAGAGGACCCCAGCTTAGTTTTAGAACTCTAGTTGCTGCTGAAACCATGAGAGAGAAAAGAAGAGAGAAAAGAGAGAGAGAGAGAGAGAAGGAAAAAGGGAAGAAAGGAAGTAGAAGGAGAAGAGAAGGAAGAGACCGGAAGGAGGATCAGCTTGGCAGCCTTGATCCCAGTATACCCAAGCCATTCTCAGGTATAAACACTTACCCTAATATGCTACTGCTACTGTTCTCTGTTTCCTCATATGGATCTATGCTTTATGGAGGTAGATCTGGCCAAGGGAAGCCCAGAACAATTGGGGACTGCCTTGTGCTGCCTCAGATCTAACATGCAAACTCATTGCATGTAAGATCTAAGCATTTTTCATGTAATAAACCTGCTGTTACAGTTCATCTCCTTTGATCCATGCTGTTTGGATGATTTCTGACCATGGGCAGCCTAGAATATCTAGGGGCTGCCATGAGCTGCCTCAGATCCAACATGCAAACATGTTGCATGGAAGATCTGAGGGTTTTTCATTTATTTTTACTACTGTTATTTTCTTGGGACTGAAATCAGTCCCTGTGCCTGGCTACACTGCCTTATTGCACCCAGATCTGGCAATTTGGGCTTGGATTTGTGCATACAGGCTAGCCCTTGCCTGGATTCTGGTTGGGACATCCTACTACCATGATTATACATGTAAATCTGCCCTTGCATGCAGCCAAAACCATGGCCTGAAGCTGGAACTCAGTTGGGTTACTATTCACTGGGCTGTCTGGGTAGCTCCTAGCTGCCAAGTGGTGGGCCTAGGTCAAGATCCGAGTGGACCACTGTAAACCACTCCCCATGAGGTCCACAATGACCTAACATGCATGTAGGGTCGATCAAGGCATTGCCTATGGTGCAAAACACAAGAAAATGAGCTTGTTCACGTTCTAAGCATTCTCTGGATGATGCACTGGGCGATGGGCGATGCACACATCACCTAGAGACATCACCCAGAGAATTAAAGAGGACTATTTTGCAAATCCGAGTTTGGGGACCTCCACATATGGACTATAAACAGTGTAAGGAGGTGGAAAATGACCAAAATACCCCTCCTCACATCTGTCCATAATTATGAACACCTTGGGTACCCAAGTGGGCCCCGTAGGGCTTAGAAACCTTATCTATATGGGTCCTGCAGCACTGCTGACCTAGGGACTATGTTGTAAGACTATTGTGACCTAGAACCATGTACTACAGTGGTAAAATACCATATTGTCCCTAAACCACTCCGGATGATGCATCGGGACTTGGGCCTAAAGCCCAGTGCAAGGTCTAGAGAATTCCAAGTGATCCCGGACTGAGCACTGGGTCAGACCAGTGAGCCTAGACCAACACTAGGTTATCCAAAATAGTTTGAATAATTAAAATAACACATTTCTAATTTATTACTTTAGGATTTGATTCCGTGCTCAAAGTGCACAACCAGATACCAGTCGGAACTGAACAAAGAACTAAACCGGTAGGATCAAACCAAGGTGAGTGAAATTACACCATGAGTATAGGTGTAACATGACTGATGGGTCATGACAACAACAACAATATTTACTATCTTTAATTACTTTATATTGTTTTATATCCTCATTTGAATTCTAAATCTTATCTGATGAACATTGGAAATGGATGATACTGCTTGTATATGGAATTGCTAAATTAGATGCCGTAGCCGGCTTAGAAATGAGGCATGTGGTAGCCCATAGAATGGGATGCGATTGACACCACCCGACTCATATGATGTCATATAGACATGGGGCTAGAGTTTCATCACCCTCGCTACGCACCCTTGCCAACAGGGGTTAAGGTGTTGGATGCCTGTGAGGACTACCGTATAACCTCGAGCGATATGCCAGGAAGCACCAAAAGGTGAATTATGGCTATAAGCCAAACAAAAAAAAAAAAGAAAAAGAAAAAGAAAAAGATACTAAGGCGGTTACCTCATAGGCTTAATCATAGAGGGCTGGTTGGGCTGACCTTGGGAAGGGATGCTGGAGCCGACTGGTTTTCTCCAACAACTCAATGGGTGTATCGCTGGAAAGGGTAACCAAGCCTACACCAGGGATACATGTATTGGGGATTGTAGTAGCACTAACCTGCCTTAGTTGTGATGTTAGGTGGCTAATAAATCAAATGAATTGCACCTCATGTAGGACTCATTTGGTTGTGCTTGCATGTGCATGCATGGTTTATATTTTATTCACGGGCTCAGTGGAGCTTACACTCTTGTATATTCTCTTTTAGTTGATTTTGCAGGTACGGGTTTGCCAATGGGCGAGGAAGCTATCGATGGAATTGTAGATCTTCTTCATCTCGTTGTTTAGCGACGATTTTGTTATCATTTAAGTTTCTTTCTTTCAAGAAGTGTATTACCAAGATAATGTACTTATTGAACATAAATGGATATGTATATGGTATAACATAGGTATTTGGGATTGTATTATCGATGATATAAATCATCTGTGGGTAGTTCGATCTTCCGTTGCACTCTGATATCCTTTTATTAACTTTTAACCTCATTGTGTGGTTTGTGACGTGTAAGTCCTAGTTCTTGATCCTTAGGGATTGGAGGATGTCGTAGGATGTCCGGGTCACTTGCCTAAATCCTCCCAGGGGGTGGTTTGGGGTGTGACATTACAGTTCCTACACCAATTGTTAATTAACAATCGGGAATGAAGCCTCCGAAAATCCAAAAAAAGAAAGCCCTCCTCGGCGATCAAATTCCAAGAATTTCAAAAAGAAGAAAATAAGCAAAGTAAGCCAGAAAATAAGTTGTTAAAGATCGGCAATATAAGATACCCAATAACCCAAATAGGCGGTTACCCGATTGAAAACCTGATGAATCCCTTAACTATTCTAAACTTCTGACAAATCTTGCTTAATTTAAAGGGAGGAGGTTAGATACTTACCTGAATCTCCAAGAGAAAGCAATTTTTTTTTTTTTAAGCTTTCATGTGAAGTTTCGACCAAATCGGGTAACTTTTGTAAAATGACCGTTTTGCCCCTGGTACCATTTCTCAGTATCTGGACCACCCGATTTAGTCCGAAACACTTTGGATGACCTCATTTGGTCATATTAAGCTTTCACGGAAAGTTTTGGCCAAATCGGATAACTTTTATGAAAATGATCGTTTTGCCCCTGGAATGGTTCTTGGTACCCGAGCCACCTGATGTGACCTAAAACCATTTGGATAACTTTATTTGGTCATATTGTGCTTATACATAAAATTTCATTCAGTTCCGATATCATTTGGACCTTGATCGGTGTCCGATATCTGTGCCACTTTTAGGCAAAATCCGGCCATATCTGCCACACGGATGGAAAGTACGTTTTGAGACCTTCATAGCGATATGTGGCGTGTCAAAATCGGCCATTCGGTTTTAAAGATATTAGCATTTGAACGTGGACCTTTAAAATGGAATCTTTAAAAAGTTTATATAAAAAATAAATAAAAAAAAAGTGGGGCAAACTGAGTTGACCCGAATTGGGTGAACCCTGTCTGACCCTGCCCAGGTGGACTGTCGGTAGGGGGACAAACCCCCACCATTTAGGCTGAGCCACACAAGGTCCATCACCCATGCCCACATGCATGTGTGCCAGCCAAGTCAAGGAGGGCTGCACCGGCCTAGGCTGCCCAGCAGGCCTAGGCCCACGCAAGCCCAACTGCCCACCAGCCTTTGGTTCCCCACCATCAATACCCCAGGGCTCATTCAGTCATTTCCTCAAACACATTTTTTCCTATAAATAGGAGGCCATTTGGAGGGTTTAGGGAAAGAGAAAAATTATTGAAAAATTACCTTCACGTAGTCTTTGATCTCCTCTTTCAATCCATGGCCTTCCCATCCATAGATTATGCTTCATTATTCATATAAAATTCTGTAAATACCCCTTGTTCACCATTCTTGCCATTCGGAGCAACCACACTTGGAGCGGCTTTTGGAGGTTTTCGGCCACTATTTGGGGTCAAACAAGGTTACTCAAGCTGAGCCCAGGAACTTCCATGCCTCAAGGGTATTTTCCCATATTTTTACTTATTTTTAGGTATTTGTTTAGATTTTCTTTACATCAAAGGTCGTTATTCAGTTATAAAAATGTTATAAATAACTCAAGAATGATAAAATTCTGAAATTTTCAGGGATGATGTTTACCACTATGTTTGATATTCATGAATTTTTTCAAGCTCCAAATCATGGTTTTTGTGACATTTTTACCCCTGTGAAGGATTTTAGATTATGTAAGATCTGAACATGTGGGTGGGTATTTGGACAAAATTATTATGACCATGTTAAAGATCATGTTTTGATTAGTGGGAATGGGCTCTGGTTTGATCCAATTCGGATCTGTGATGGGGATTTTGTATTTTTCTTTGTTTTCCCTTCTTTTTAGCATTTCAAAAAATATTAAAAATAGTATAAATGCATAAAAATTCACAAAAAAAATTATATGATGCATATTTCATCATGCTTGATTTTATGGAATCATTATCCACTGTGCATGTTTGATTGTTTTTATATGTGTTCCCCACCCCCATTTAGGGATATAAATGTCATTTTTCTAATTATAATGAAAAATCCTGGAAAAATAAGAGAAAAAATGTTTTCATGCATGACATACTGTTTTAGAATGTTTTAGGATGTTTTCATATGCATACATGCATATCATGTGTCAAAACCATGCATAAAGTTCATTCTTGCCCCAGACATCTGGGTAAGTGTCAAGTTGGGCTGGGAAGGTGTTAGGCACCTAGCAACTGCCCGGCCAACAGCCGATCTTCCTAGACCAAACTTTGTTGTGTACTGTTGTGTTATACATATTATGCACCTAATTAAACCTCCTTTTTTTTTTTTTTTTTTTTTTTTTTTTTTTTTGTGTTTTATTCAAGTTAGAAAACCTAACTCTATAGTAAAAATAAGGTTAACTATATAAAAGTGATTAAGACCCTAATCGTATGATTATATCATGAAGAAGAACAATTACCTAGAATGCAAACTTACTTAAGAGACAAAATGGCTAAAATTATGAAAATACCCCTAAAGGGCCAAAATATGTACAACGGCCTGAAAATCACATTTAAATACTACGAAATATTAAAACATGATTAAAAATTATTAACAACATGTATATGAATCAACAAAAACACATAAATGCTATGGAGATGCAAGGTGGTAAAAATTACCAAAATGCCCCTATTAGGGCAAAAATATAAATATGCATGAAAATGCAAGCTTATACTTAAAACATGCTTATGAAAGTTAAAACATGCAAATAAAACGACAACAACCTTTCCAGGGCCCTAAACATGATTCGGTCACAAAATGACCAAAATGCCCCTAAAGGGCAAAATGGTAAAAATGCAAGAACATGCACTTTCAAGTAATTTCAGGCATTTGATATGTCATTAAACATCCGAAAATTACTAAAATGCCAAATAAGGCTACTGGATGGTACATTGGGCCCACATTTGGTAAAATTACCAAAATACCCCTAAGGGCAAGAATGAGCTTTATGCATGGTTTTGATGCAAGATGGACATGTATATACATAAAAACTTTCTTAAACATCCTAAAACAGCATGTAATGCATAAAAAAAATATTCTTTTTTGATTTCTTCATTTTTTTATAGATTTTTCAGTATGGAATTACCATTATGCCCCTGGTGAAAGAGACATACATGGGAAACACATGCAAAAGTCATTTAAGCATGAAATACAGTCGACACTGACTATAAAAATTAAAACATAATATAAAGAACACTGTAATTTTTTTATGATTTTCTTGCATTTCTTTGATTTTTCATGTTTCCTAGAATGTAAAAAAATAATGACTAAAAAGGAGAAAATACAAAATAAATGTCAAATGTCCGAATCAGACCAAACCAAAACAGAGACATACTAATATAAGCATGCTCTTCACACCCATATCAGTTTCTAAGCATGAATCCTATTTTGTGGGCCTCACTCTAGCAAAACCTAAAAATGTTCACAAGGGCAAAAGTGTCCCAAAAAACATGATTTGGAGCTTCGGAAAATTAGTGGTCATAAAAAATAGTGGGAAACATATCCCCTAAAAATTCCAAGATTTTATCAATCTTGTATTATTTTTAATATTGTTGTAACTGAAAAAAGCCTCTTTATGTAAAGAAAATCAAATAAAATATGTAAGAATATATAAATATATATAAAAGGACCCGTGAAGCGTGGAAGGGCCTAGGCTCAGCTTGGGTAACCTTGTTTGACCGTAAATAGTAGCCAAAAACCTCTGAAAGCCATTCTAATTGTGGTTGCTCCACTGTAGGTACAGCGGACAGAGGGTCGCTGGGCGTGCACCCGGGGGAAAGAAAGAAAATGGGAAAATGGGAGTTGCCACCTAGATTTAGGGTCTAGGACCCATGAATGGTGCCCCTCCTTTGCAAAAGGGGAGCTAAATTAACTCCAATGACTCAATGGATGGTCTGCCCCAAATCTCTGGGTAAGTGTCAAGTTACAGGCTGGGAAGGTGTTAGGCACCTAGCAACCGCCCGGCCGACGATCTATCTTCCTAGACCAATCTTTGTTGTGTTATACATATTATGCACCTAATTAAACTTTTTTTTTTTTTTTTGTGTTTTATTCAAGTTAGAAAACCTAATCTTATGGTAAAAATAAGGTTAACTGTACAAAAATGATTAAGACACTAATCCTATGATTCTATCATGAAGAAGGACAATTACCTAGAATACAAACTTATTGAGAGCTGAAATGGCCAAAATTATGAAAATACCCCTAGAGGGCCAAAATATGTACAAATGCATGAAATCACATTTAAATACTATGAAATATAAAAACATAATTAAAAATTATTAACAACATGCATATGAATCAACAAAAACACATAAAATACTATGGAGATTCATGGTGGTAAAAATTACCAAAATGCCCCTATTAGGGCAAAAATATAATATGCATGAAAATGCAAGTTTATACTTAAAACATGCTTATGAAAGTTAAAACATGAAAATTAAGCGACAACAACCTCTCTAGGGCCCTAAACGTGATTCGGTCACAAAATGACCAAAATGCCCTTAAAGGGAAAAATGGTAAAAATGCAAGAACATGCACTTTCAAGTAATCTCAGGCATTTGATATGTCATTAAACATCCTAAAATTACTAAAATGCCAAATAAAGCTATTGGATGGTACATTGGACCCACATTTGGTAAAATTACCAAAATGCCCCTAAGGGCAAGAATGAGCTTTATGCATGGTTATGACACATGATATGCATGTATGCATATGAAAACATCTTAAAACATTTTAGAACAACATGTCATGTATAAAAGTATTTTTTTTCTGACTTCTTGGCATTTTTCATTATTTTGGGCTTTCCACCTACAAAATCACCATTATGCCCTTATGGTGAGAAATGGCATGGATGACATACAAATTAGGCTGACACACGGTTAGAGATTGTTCTCTGTAATATGATACATTACAGAGGACATTCCATGTCCATGCCTGTAAAGAAAGTCATAAAAAACATTTTTTTGTATTTTTAGAAGGTAAAAACATGAATTAGAACAAAGAATATACAAAATAAATATTAAAAATCCGAATCAGACAAAACCAAAACAGTGCCATACTAAGATAAACATGCTCTACACATCCATGTCAGTGGCTAAGCATGAATCCAATTTTGTGGGCCCCCTCTTATAAAACCCAAAAATATTCACAAGGGCAAAAGTGTCCCAAAACACATGATTTAGAGCTCAGTAAAATTAGTGAACATAAAAAACAGTGGTAACTATCATCCCTGAAATTTTTAGAATTTTCTTACTCTTTTATAATTTTTAATATTTTTGTAACTGAAAAACAGCCTCTTTATGTAAAGAAAATCAAATAAAATATATAAAAATATGTAAAAAATACCCTTGAATCGTGGAAGGGCCTAGGCTCAGCTTGGGTAACTTTATTTGACCGTAAATAGTCATCGAAAACCTCTGAAAGCCATTCCAAATGTGGTTGCTCTGAATGACAAGAGTGGTGAGCAAGGGGTATTTATGGAATTTTATATATCTACGGGAGCATGGTCTCGGGATATATCTAGCATGGATTGACAAAGAGGCGCAACGGACGAAGATCGATCTGCGACCTCTTTCTGGCGTTGTGCAACCAGAGTGTGGGAGTGGCGCAGGGATTGTAATTGATGGTATAGGGAGTCGCCACCTAGATCAGGGTCTAGGACCCACAAATGGTGCCCATCCTTCCTAGAAAGATACTAAATTAACTCCAATAACTCAATGAATGGTCTGCTCCAGATCTCTGGGTAAGTGTCAAGTTACAGGCTGGGAATCTGAAAATAAAATAAAATAAAAGAGAAATAGTAGGGATAGAAAGAGAGGGAGAGAGATAAATTTGGGATAGAGTTTTGCTTTACAGACGAAGCAATGGCGTCCTGGCGCAATTGGGAGGTCGACAATCCTCTCTCAAGATAAACTCTTAAGAATTAATTAATATTTTTCTCCTTTCTTTCTACTTCTTCATACATCAATAAATACACGGCTAATATTAACTACCCACTTCCCCACTCCTACAATTTCTCTCAACTCCTAAAATATCTCCCTAAATTTATCCCACTTTTAATAACTACATATAATAAATAACCACCATCCCGTAGATACATATAATTAGTAATAAATTATTAATAACTAACTATAATCACAAAGAGCTACACCTAAATAAAAATCGGCACATAACATTCCATCCCCCTAAATTTTGGTCTTGTCCTCAAGACCATTAAATTACAAATAAAAATTAAAAACAATTCCACCTGGATCCCAAATCTTGTTTGGGTAATTCCCAAGTTGCTTCCGCCAATTGCCAATATTACGCCCACGAACTTGTCGGTCCAATAATACCAACATTTGAAAAACCTGATGAAAAACTCGTATGGACCCAAGACGATCAATCTTTGTTGAACAGATCGCTTCCATCTAGCCGTTGAACAGAGGAGGATACACCCATATAGACCCGGGACGGTCGATTTCCTCCGCCATTCCTGGCTCTGATGCCATTTGTTACGTGCAAGATAATCTGAAAATAAAATAAAATAAAAGAGAAATAGTAGGGATAGAAAGAGAGGAAGAGAGAGATAAATTTGGGATAGAGTTTTGCTTTACAGACGAAGCAATGGCGTCCTGGTGCAATTGGGAGGTCGCCAATCCTCTCTCAAGGTAAACTCTTAAGAATTAATTAATATTTTTCTCCTTTCTTTCTACTTCATATATCAATAAATACACGGCTAATATTAACTACCCACTTCCCCACTCCTACAATTTCTCTCAACTCCTAAAATATCTCCCTAAATTTATCCCACTTTTAATAACTATATATAATAAATAACCACCATCCCGTAGATACATATAATGAGGTCATCCAAAGTATTTTAGGACTAAATCGGGTGGTCCAGATATCGAGAACCGTGCCAGGGGCAAAATGGTCATTTTTATAAAAGGTGTCTGAATTGGCCAAAACTTTACATTAAAGCTTAATATGACCAAATAAGGTCATCCAAAGTATTCTGGGCTAAATCGGGCGGTCTAGATACCGAGAACTAAGCTAGGAGTAAAACAATCATTTTGACAAAAGGTGTCAGATTGGAGTGAAATTTCACATGTGGGCTTAAAATGGTTAAATAAGGCTATCCTAGGGATTTGGGCTCTACTTGGGATAGTTTGGTTACAAAAAGTGGGGTAAGGGTAAATTGGTAATTTTTTACCATTTGGTCACCACGTAAGCCAGTCGAGCTTTGATCATCATCACCGAGTCACATTTCCAAGGTGCCAAAATTCAGTGTCTACAGAATGCCCCCTTTGCATGAGGGCACACAGTGTACGAAAGTCAAAGTAATGACTCAAATTTTGACACGAGGGGAGCAAAAACGAAAGCTTCCCACATCTTGCTCATGAATGTGGGAATTTGAAACCATCGGTGAAATATGGTGTATAATGAAATACGATAAAATTAAGGCTGTGTAGAATGAAATTTGATGAAATCAAGGTAATTTATCATACGATTAGCTATAATGGAAACAAGTAAAGCTTACAGTGCATTGTGACTGATATTGTCTGACGGGGCTCTCCATGGGCTGACAGACGACATAAACAACAATGACAATGGATGCAATAGGCTAATAACACTATGATAAACAACAATGACAATGGATGTTGGTTTGATGGTTTCCAGTAGTAATACAAAACAGTGACTCACTAGGGGGAGAAATACAGTTATTTGGGGAAAAATGTATGCAGCTAGTATCGGCACTCCTTGGCAGATTAGACTAGAAGATAACACGAAGGTTGAAAATGCACTCAATTGGCAAATTCGATGTTGGGTGAAAATGCACTCAATCGGCAAATTTGATGTTGGGTGAAAATGCACTCTATTGGCAAATTCAATGTCGGACAAATAAATGCACTCTATCGGCAAATTCAAAGTTGGGTGAAAATGCACTTTATCGGCAAATTCGATGTTGAATGAAAATACACTCTATTGGAAAATTCGAAGTCGGATGAAAATGCACTCTATCGGCAAATTCGATGTTAGGTGAAAATGCACTCAATCGGCAAATTCGAATGTTGGGTGAAAATGCACTCTATCGGCAAATTCGATGCAGGATGAAGATGCACTCTATTGGCAAATTCGATGTCGGGTGAAAATACACTTTATCGGCAAATTCGATGCTGGATGAAGATGCACTCTATGGGCAAATTTGATGTTGGATGAAGATGCACTTTAACGACAAATTTGATGTTGGATGAAGATGCACCATATCAGCAAATTCGATGTCGGGTGAAAATGCACTCTATTGGTAAATTCGACGTTGGATGAAAATGCACTCTATCGACAAATTCGATGTTGGATGAAAATGCACTGTATCGGCAAATTCGATGTCGGGTGAAAATGCACTCTATCGATAAATTTGAATTTATGAGTCTGACTTGTATGGTCTCAATGCTATTAATTAAAGGAGCTTGCGAACTTTGGTGATTTATTCCTTGCAAAACAAAAGCATGCAATTCGCAACATATATTCATGCGCACAATCCTAACGCTATGTTCATGCAAAGGAGAGACTCCAAGTTCAAATGAAGACAGTGGTGACGGTGATGATGGATTGTAGCAATGGTTTTTGGATGGTTTGATTGTATGGTGAGTTGGTGGTGATCTTCAGATGGCTGAGATTGATGGTTTTTTTTTTTTTTCTAATGGATTGGTAGATGTGTTTCATCATCTATATGGACACCTTCCCGAATCATACACCATCCTTTCTTGATGCCCCCTGGTCTTCTGTGTTGACATGACATGTTCATTGATGCATGTTACCTTGAAGTCAAATCTTCTCTTGCCTTTAGACTTGGCTTGACTTTTGACTCAGCTATTATAGAATCATCCAATGATAGCTTGCCGGTTGAATTTGTATGAGTGGACTACCTTTTAATCCAAGAGAGAGAGAGAATCTCTTTTTCTTTTCTCTTCTTCCTTTTTTTTTCCCTCTTGTTTTACTTGGAGTCTACCGTGTATCATGTCGACCTACAAATAACTGACGGAGTCTTCAATAATGTAATCATGCCATTGGATCCGGATAACAATAGAAGATTACAAGGTGGGATGTTCCGGTTGAGATAAAAGACTTATCTTAGCCAGAGGTTATGATGAAGTTGATGGCCAGGTTGGCAAATTTCATGGAGAATGATTGGAGAATGATGAGTTTATTAGTGAGATTAGGAAGTGCACAGTGGATGAACATTAAGGGGAGAAAAGGGTTTCGAAATCTGACAGATTAAGATCAGAAGAGATTCGATCTTTGGGAATGGAAAAAAGCTGGATGACATAGATGATATGAGTGATGAGTCTCTTTTTTTATGATTTTTTATTTGGACCGAGCTTGTTGTATTTTTTTTAAGCTGCCAACGTATCCTCCCTTTGAGGAATCAGGTCACAACGTAGTTCCATCCTGATGATGGTAAGAAAACTAGATTTGATGAAAAGATGTGATTGGTGGTGTGACCGAGCTTGAAACCTGCCTACGTATCCCAAGTCGGGAATCTGGTCGAACGTAGTTCATGCTTTATGGTGTCAAAGCCTTGATAATTGAGTTCCATCATAGCCGGGTGAGCTAAGAGCCATCGACGAAGATCCTCTCAAAGGTTTGACTAAGAGATTTTACAATTTTGTTCTCCAAAAGTTAGACCGAGAAATTTAACAATTTTGCCCCCGGTTACTTGTAAGAATTTTTCTCAACCTTGCTCAGACTAATGCATTCCCTTGACTTTTTGATTTTTTTTTCTTGTTCTTTTTTTCTTGGATTGTCATCACTGTTTTTTTTTTTTAACTCATTTTTTTTCTTTGTCCCTAGCTTAGGTTCTTGAATGTTCTCTGGAATAGGATTTTTCTTTTCACCATCTAAATCTCGGGGATTCTCCTTTTCCCTTTACTGCTCCTGGCAACGTCAAATTTTGGTATGAAAATGTTTCCAATCAGACCCTGGGAGCAGTTAGGACTAAGTATATCAAGGGTACTTTGATGATGGGTTAGCGGGTAAGCTAAAATAGGTTTTCCAAATGAGCAGGCTGAGGCCCAAAGTGGTAACTAGTGGATTCCAATGTTTTAGGATTTATTTGTCATAGCTAGCGGTCAAGGATGGCTTCCCTTAACAGGTTCAATGAAGTGAAATCTTCTTCTAAGCTCCGTACTCATTTGAAGGGGATCAGATGTTTGGAAAGCTCAAGAACTTTAATTGTCAAGACTTCGACACCATTTTTTTTCTTTTCACTTTTATCATCACGAAGATCATCTTCAACATTGAGTGAAAGCAAAGAGTAAAGAAGAATGTTTATGTAGGAAAGAGATAATTTATTGATAACTGATGGAATAAGCACATCAAGAGGCATTTACAGAAGGAGACTCGACAAAAGGAGAATCTAAAGACCTAAGGGACTCATATCCGGACCCCGTAACGTATTCAGTGTGCATTCTCCATCTCCGTGCAATAGTTTCATAGTGCCATTTGCCATCTTGAAATGTGTAGTAACCAAAAGGTGCCCTTCTAGCGGGAGCTGGGAGCCTGGAATCATTTTAAGTCAGCCAACAAGACTATTCTCATCAATTTAATGACCGTAGTTTAACGCCTTCGGGCGATTCTGCTTCCCTCACTTTAGATGTGTCAGGAGGGGATTGGTCATCACATTAGGCTGCAGCTGTTTGGGATGAACTGTCGGCAGGGGACAAACTCCCACCATTTAGGCTAGAGCCTTTGGTTCCCTGCCATCAATACCCCAGGGCTCATTCAATCATTTTGAACAGATTTTTTCCTATAAATAGTAGGCCACTTGGAGGGTTTAAAGACAGAGAAAATTCATGAAAAAATTATCATTGTGAAGCTCGTTCTCCCCTCTATCCATCCATGCCAGAGACATCCCCAGAT
This sequence comes from Telopea speciosissima, assembly GCF_018873765.1. Lineage (NCBI taxonomy): Eukaryota > Viridiplantae > Streptophyta > Magnoliopsida > Proteales > Proteaceae > Telopea > Telopea speciosissima. The sequence continues at coordinate 33,242,441 of NC_057917.1, read as the reverse complement.
CATGCTCCCATAGACATATAAAATTCCTTAAATACCCTTTGTTCACTACTCTTACCATTCGGGGCAACCACACTTGGAGTGGCTTTCGGTGCTTTCCATCGATAATTCCAGCCATCCAAGGATATGTAAACTGAGTCCAGACACTTTCACCCTTCAAGGATAGTTTTAACATATTTTTATTTATTTTTATGTATTACTTTTTATTTTCTTTAGTTCAAAGAGGCTATTTTCAATTAAAAAATCTTCAAAAGTAACACAAGAGTGATAAAATTCTAAAATTTTCAGGGATGATGTTTATCACTATGTTTGATATTCCTTAATTTTCTCAAGCTCCAAATCATGGTTTTTATGATATTTTTGCCCCTATGAAGGATTTTGGATTATGTAAAATCTAAACATGTGGATGGGTATTTGGACCAAATTATTATGACCATGTTAAAGATCATATTTTGATTAGTGGGAATGGGCTCTGGTTTGATCCAATTCGGATCTGTGATGGGGATTTTGTATTTTTATTTGTTTTCCCTTCTTTTTAGCATTTCAGGAAATATTAAAAATAGTATAAATGCATAAAAATTCACAAAAAAATTATGGGATACATATTTCATTAGGATTGATTTTATGGGATCATTAATCACTGACATGAATGTTTGATCATTTTCATAGGTGTTACCTACCATGTTAGGGATGTAGATGTCATTTTTCTATTTGTTGTGAAAATCCAGGAAAATCAAAAAAATATATTTATATATTTCTAAGCATTAAATCCTGTATCAAGTTGTTTTATAATGTTTTCATATGCATGCATGCCCATCATGAAACATAACCATGCATAAAAAGTCACTTCTGCCCTCAAGGGCATTTAGGTAATCTACCAAATGCAAGCTCAATCTGCCATCCAGTAGGCTCACTTAGAATGTTTAGCAATTTCAAAATGTTTAATGACATATCAAATGCTTGAAATGACTTAAAAGTTCTTGTTCTAACATTTTTACCATTTTCCCCTTAGGGGTATTTTGGTCATTTTGCGCCCGAATCATGTTTAGGGTCCTAGAAAGGTTTCTATAACTTTATTTGCATGTTTTAACTTTCATAAGCATGTTTTAAGCATAATTTTTCTTTTTCATGAGTTTTTCATGCATTTTGCCCTCTAGGGGCATTTTTGTAATTTTGGTCATTTTGATCCTTACGCCATTTTGTTTATCAAACTTATCCATGATATTACCATTGCCCTAGGATCTTAATAATTTTGCACAATTGACCATGTTTTTGACCATAGAGTTAGATTTTCTAACTTAGATAAAATAAATCAAGTAGATTAATTAGGGCGGATAATGTACATAATCACCTATCTTAGGGGTAGTAAATAGGATTAAAACATTAATTTTAATTAGCCTAATTAGGTCCATAAATTTCAACAAAGATATCAAAACACAAAAAAAAATAGTTTAATTAGGTGCTTAATACGTATAACACAACCGAATACAATAGAGATTGGTCTAGGAAGACCGACCGACGGCCGGGCGGTTGCTGGGTGTCACCTTCCCAGCCCGTTACTTGACACTTACCCAGAGATCCGGAGCAGACCATCCATTGAGTCATTGGAGTTAATTTAGTGCCCTTCTCTAAAGGACAGGCACCATTTGTTGAAGGACAGCCCTTCCCAGATCTTCCATGCTTCATACTTGCATGGCAGATCTGGAGCAGTTCTAAGTAGTTCCCAGCTGTTCTGGGCTGCCAGAGAGCAGGAAAATCATCAAAATACAAGCATCAAATTGAGCAGCAAATAGGGGCAGTGATTATATACTTGCACAGGTGTGGAGCTGCTCGAATCCAAGCTTTGGATGCAAAGCTGCCTCCCAATCCTTCCTTCTTCTCTTCCTCTCTTTTCCTCTCTTTTCTTTCTTCTCCCTCTCCAATGAATTGAATAGTACCAAGAGCTCTAAAATGAGCTGAGGTACATGTATTTATAGGCCCAGGCTAACTAAGGCCTGTTTGGCTGGTTAAGGCCCCTTTTGAAAATGCATTTTTGACTGCATTCTCAACCATTCTGGGCACACTGGTGGGGTCCACAGTGGTCCAGGGGTATGAGGTGGTCCCTCAGACTCCCCTTTACCTATGAAGGGTGCCCATGTCCAATATGAGTGGTCCCAAATTTCTGGGTAAGTGTCCCACAGTTATGGAGAGGAGAGAGAATACCTGGAGTCCAAGCAATACATTATGCTATGAGCTATGCAACTGCAAGGGTCTGTGATCCATCTACTGACAGGTATATAGGATGATCCACACAAGGTTTCTTCATCAATCTCAATCATTGGAGTGATACTCCACAGTGTTCTTGGTTGCCTGGTCAGGGGTTCCTGTCCTTCAGTCAAGATTCAAGTCAGTTAGGGGCAGGGTTTGACATTTCTCCCCACCTTACAAAAATTTTGTCCTCGAAATTTGCTTGCCTTGCAATTCAAAGAGTTGAGGATATTTCTCTTTCATTTCTTCTTCTCGCTCCCATGAAGCTTCTTCTATGGGATTGTTTCCCCCATCGAACTTTTATGAATGCGACAGTGCGGTTATGGATGTTATGCTCCTTTCTATGCAATATCTCCATAGGTTGCTCTTCATAGGTTATATCCACGTCCAACTATTCAAGTTCAGTTGATAATACATGCGTCGGGTTGTTGATATACTTTCTTAACATCGACATATGAAAAACATCGTGGACGCCCAACAAAGATGGTGGTAATGCCAGTTGGTATGCTATGGGTTCCACTTTGTTAAGGATTTTATATGGACCGATGAATCTTGGGCTCAACTTGCCCTTCTTGTTGAAACGTAGCAATCCTTTAGTTGGAGACACTTGAAGGAACACTTTCTCTCCGACTTCAAATTCAATGTCCTTCCTTCGATTATCCGCATAACTTTTTTGTCTTGACTGGGCTGCTTTGATCTTCTCTCTTATGACATCCACCTTGTCACAGGTCGCTTGTATCATCTCAGGCCTGAGATATTTTCGTTCACCAACTTCATCCCAATGTAGCGGAGTTTGACATTTTCGTGCATAAAGAGCTTTGAATGGTGCCATGCCAATGGTGGAGTGATAGCTATTATAGTATGCAAATTCCACCAGAGGTATGTGAGCATCCCAACTATTGTTCATTTCCAAAACACAGGCCCGAAGCATATCCTCCAGAGTCTAAATAGTTCTTTCTGACTGTCCGTCCATCTGCGGATGGAAAGCTGTACTAAGATTTAGTTGAGATCCTAATGCCTTTTGTAAACTCCTCCAAAACCTTGAGGTAAATCGAGGATCTCTGTCAGACACAATACTGACAGGCACGCTGTGTAAGTGGACTATATTTTCTATATATAGTTGGGTAAGCTTCTCCATTGAATTACTTATCTTGATTGGTACGAAGTGAGCTACCTTTGTTAGTCCGTCTACGATCACCCAAGTCGCATTCATGCCCTTCCTAGTGTTGGGCAGATTTGTCATGAAATCTATAGTGGTCCTTTCCCACTTCCATTCAGGTATGGGGAGTGGCTGCAATAAACCGTACGGTCGGTGTCTCTCTGCTTTTATCTGTTGACAGGTGAGCCACTTGGACATGTATATTGGTATGGTCTCTTTCATTCCCATCCACCAGTAATACTTCTTCAAATCCTTATACATCTTTGTACTTTCGGGGTGGATTGTATAGGGTGAGTTGTACGCCTCTTTAAGGATTCGGTCTTGGACATCATAATCATCAGGCATGCACAATCTGTCTTGAAACTTCAGTGCACCATCATGGGCCAAAGAAAAGTCTAGGTCCTTATGGACACCTTGTTGTACTTCCCCAATGATCTTGGCCAGCTCGGGGTGTAATGGTTGCTTCACAATTACCTCTTCTCGTATCGACAGATGTAGATCCATGGCTGCTAATTGTACAGCCGTTCATTTGATCACAAATTCCAGATCAAACTTTCAACCTTCTTCTACCAACTGCTTGCGTACGACTAAGGAAGCGAGAGATGCAGTCTGAGATTTTCTGCTTAATGCATCAGCTACAACGTTAGCCTTACCAAGGTGGTACTAGATTTCATAGTCATAATCTTTTACAAGTTCTAACTACCGCCTTTGTCTCATGTTCAACTCCTTCTGGGTGAAGAAATACTTCAGACTTTTATGATCGCTGAAGATTTCACTCTTTTCACCATATAGGTAATGCCGCCATATCTTTAACGTGAAGACTACCGCTGCCAACTCTAAGTCATGAGTGGGGTAGTTCTTTTCGTGTTCCTTTAATTGTTTGGAGGCGTAGGCGACTACTTTACCCTTTTGCATCAGGACGCCACCCAATCCTGTCCTGGATGCGTCAGTATATACCATCATTCCTTCAGTGCCATCCGAATTGGTCAAGACTGGAGCTATCACATATCGGTTTCTCAATTCCTGAAAACTATTCTCGCATGCTTCATTCCATTCAAATTTGGCTCCCTTCTTTGTAAGTTTTATCATGGGTGCCAAAATCCGTGAGAAATTTTCAATAAATTGGCGGTAATACCCGGCCAATCCTAAGAAACTTCGAATCTCAATGGCACTCTTTGGAGTCTCCCACTCGAGAACCGCTTTCACCTTTCCTGGATCCACTGTGATGTCATCCTCGGTGACGATGTGTCCTAAGAAACCAATCTAGCATAGCCAAAATTTGCACTTACTGAACTTGGCGTAAAGTTGGTGTTCTCGCAACCGCTGTAACACAAAAGTAAGGTATCGAGCGTGTTCTTCCTCATTCTTGGAGTACACCAGAATGTCGTCAATAAACACAATGACGAACTTATCCAATACGTCATGGAATACTCTGTTCATCATGTCCATGAACGCTGTTGGGGAGTTGGTTAATCCAAACGACAAAACCAGGAATTCGTAATGTCCGTATCGAGTTTGGAATGCCATTTTGTGAATATTGCCGCTTTTGATCTTGAACTGATGGTATCCCGACCTAAGATCGATTTTGGAGAAAACTCTTGCTCCTTGTAACTGATCAAATAGGTCATCGATACGCGGCAGTGGATATCGATTCTTGATAGTCAGCTTATTCAGCTCGCGATAGTTGATACACAGCCGCATACTACCATCTTTCTTCTTAATAAATAGCACGGGTGCTCCCCAGGGTGATATGCTGGGCCGTATAAATCCCTTCTTCAGTAGGTCTTGAAGTTGAACCTGCAACTCCTTCAGTTTGATTGGCGCCATCCGATATGGTGCCTTGGATACCGGTGCTGCACCAGGAATTAGATCAATCGCGAACTCTATATCGCGGTCAAGCGGTAGATGCATCAGATCTTCTGGCAAAACATCAGGAAATTCTCTGACTACCTCAAGTTCGTCCAAGGGTTTTATCTTCACCTCCGTAACCATCACAGTGGCTAAGAAGCATTGGCATCCATCATCTAAAAATTTTCGCTCCTGGAGGGCTGATAAGGTTATCCTCCTGGGTTTCCTTCTTAGTTCACTTTAATAGGTGAGGATTGGCCCATCATCCATTTTAAACACTATCTTCTTCTCCGTACACAAGACGTTTGCACCGTAGACAGATAACCAATCAATGCCTAGTATTACGTCAAAATCCCTTATATCCAACTTTATCAATCGTGCGGTTAGATTCTTCCCACAAATCTCAATTTGGCAAGGGTTGTAGACCTCCTTCAAACTCACAACACTACCCATCAGTGTGCTGACTACTAGTTCGTGCCCGATGTCTCTTGGCTGATCTTTCATCCTACTCGTAAAAGTGGTAGAAATGAAAGAGTTGGTTGCGCTCAAGTCGAATAATACTCGTGCAGGTACGGTCGAGACACTCAGGGTACCTAGGGTTCATACATAATTTAGGTTACATGAAGTAAGCCAGTTATTCCCTATAATTTAGTAGTGTTCAGCAAACTTACCTGTCAATACATCGGGGTTCGTCTCAGCTTCTTCATTTGTCATCGCAAACACCTTTCCTGGCGTCCGATTGTCCCATGGCTGAAAAGGTCTAGCGTAGGGATGATTCGGCGAGGTGTTGCCATACCCACGTGATCTGCAATCTCTAGCCATGTGCCCTTCTTTATTGCACACATAGGACTTATAGGGTGGAACAGCATGTGTTGAGGCTTGGCTCACTTGACTTGTTGCTGGTCGGGCTGGCGAAGCTGCTTTGCTTCGGAAGTTATTTTGGAAAATGCAGGCGGTTGGAGTTTCTTGAATCTCTCCATAACTTTGGCGGTAGAGTTCTCCGCTAAGTGTTGAGTCACAGGTGGTGGAAATAGTACGGGCTGGTTGGGTGGTGGTGGTGGTACCGCACATTCATGCATCATGGTTGTAAATTGTATAGACATCTGACCAAGCAATTCTTATTGTTGTTGCATGGTCCGCATCATAATGGTCATGAATGCAGTTACATCGCCGGCTGCCATATTTGGCTGAGGTGCTGCAGTAGTAGCTTGTGCATCCGCTGGTGCCTCTAACGAAGTAGCCGATGCCTCAGAATTTTGAGCCTCAGTTTGGTATAACACGAGGTTGTTTTCCCTTGCGACCACCATGTGAGCTTCTTCTTGTGTTGACCATTGTTGCTTCTCTGAAAAGAGGAGCATGTTAAATATTCCAATATCGCTCATCGGGGTCAACAATTATTTCCTAACTAGTGCAGGTACAAACCTAGTCCATAGTTCCAGTGAACTTCATGAGTCGCACCAGTAAGGTGGGTTATTAGATATGTCATCTTTGTTTATTATGAGGTGTTTCTTTCACTTTGTGTTTTGTTTCTCTTCTTAAACATTTTATGTAGTGATATGCTATGCATGACACTATATGAGAGACCTCAAATTTTTAAGTAAAAGACTTTTAATTATTTACCTAATCTAACAGGCAAGCAATTCCAGATTCCTTCCCGTCACAAACTTCATCGCAAGTGGGTACTCTATGTCGGCTCTTACTTTTTCAGCTAAGGACATATAAAAGTCTCGCTCCCCTGGTCAGCAAATGGCAGCAAGGGCTAGATAAAAAGTCCAACCAGTTCTCAGCTCGGGGTAGTACTAGTTGTATCCGTCTCAGTCTCTCTCGTAGTTGTCTAATATAGATCATGATGCTGGGGTCTCCAGCCTTGGCTAAGGTAATGGGTCCTGTCATAGAAAATGGTTCTAAGCATCAGGTTATACTTAATTAAAAGATTTAAGTACATGCCTACCGGAATTTAAATGACTAAGAATCAATAAAAATATACTTGGGTTGGCTCGAGGTACCTTAGCATCTAAAGTGTTTTGATTGGCTAGACAACCTATTTGGCTGACCTAGACTTTGGATAGGGTAAGATCTACGCTCCCTACACGTCGTAAATACGTATTACAACATACCTACATATCTATGTTTGGTTTTGCATAGCATCACTCCACTCAGTTTGTACATCACAATATCAAGCACATAATATCTTACACACACACCAATCCTCATAAGAGTATGTATATGTATATTTACCTATCATAAGGTACCTACCTTAGCAACAAAACAAAGGATTTCAACTTTCAATGAGTCTTACTGTAATCCCCATGCAGGAGTTGTATTCCCTTAATTTTATGCAATTGTATTTATTTAATTAATTAGTTTTAGCCAATTATATTTTATTATTTTATATATTTTCTTTTATAATCCAAATATGATTATATTTTTTTATATAAGTACTCGCTTTCCCAAGTTTATTGAGGTTATTTTGGGTAAAACCACAGTGCTCATGTGTTAAAACACAAAATCAGCAAAAATGCATTCACTGGGCGATGTCTCTAGGTGTTGGATGCATCGCCCAGTGCCATCGCCCAGAGAATCAGGGCGCAGGTATATGAGTCCGAGAGGGGCCCATTTCATCTCATTCTTTCTCTAAACTTTTGTAAACACTTAGAAAAGCTCTTTAGAGGGTAGTGGGACTATTTCCACACCAAATCCTCACATTTCCTTGAGTCTTTCGCGAATCCACGCAAGCCTAAGTAAAATTTCTTAATCCTTTTCTCCACAGTAGATCTTTTCTTAGTTTATTCTTGTTTTAGCTAGGGTTTTACCCATTTTCCATAACCCGAACTTTTTTTTTCTTTCTCTTTTTTATAGCCTAATGTCTACAAGTCATCGCACAGCTAGGAAATCGGTAGCCCGCAAGAGGCTACGAGTTGAGAGCGATCGTTCTTCCTCATCATCATCCACAATGCCTCCCTCTTCACCTAGGGACGATTCATCTTCGAAGGAGCCCGAGTTTGACTGATTCCTCTTCTCTAGGTATGAGCATTTTAAGGATTGGGACAAGTTTAAGTCCCTCAAGATAGTCAATGGTCGGGTAGTACGGGTGGATGACTTCCATCAATACAGTCTCTCTACTAGATTCAGCACCTTGGGTTGGACCTCTATGTTGACTCCTACTGAACCTTGTTATCCCAACTTGGTTCGGTATTTCTATTGCAACTTGGTGTCATCTGGGGCACAAGAGTTTGGATTGGTGAGTAGAGTGAAGGGAGTGGATATTAGGTTGACCACTGCCTCACTAGCAGGGATATTGGGGCTGCCCAACACTGGGGAGAGATGTTACTACAAGCCCCGTGATGATATTTCTGAGATGTTCTCTTTGGAGACCAGGAGAAAGGTCTTTAAAGCATTGACGGGTTCATAGGACACTCCTAAATCTGAGGCTTCCTATAAGGCCAGTGCCCGAGTAATTAGTAGGTGTGTAACCTACAACATCTACCCCAAGGGCGGTAATAGGGGTAGCATCTCTATGATGAGAGCGTATATCACATACTGCCTATTGGGAGCAGGCAGAGGGGGTCCAGTCATAAACCTCCCATACCTATTACTCCAGGTTATGCTATATCATGCACAAAACCCATCTGATGGGAACCTTGCATATGGGAAGTTCCTTACCTTAGTCTTTCGGCACTTTAAGATTCCTTTAGCGGGTGAGTATATAGGGAAGGATAGATTCAGGCCCATTGATAAGACCTCAATACTGAAGATGAAGGTGCCAGGAGGTGATCCACAGAAGAATGAGGAGATGGGGATGCCAGGAGATGAGCAGTAGAGGGATGAGGTATAGGGTGGTGATGAGCAGGGTGACATCCAGGGAGACATTCGGGGTGAGGAGCAGGGCGGCTTTGAGGGCATTAGTGCACAGTTCACATATTTACCTGATTATGGAGTGACGGGTGCTTCTAGCTCGCAGGTGCCAGGGTCATCTGAGTGGACACAGATGATGTCACATTTTCAGGGTCTCAGCACTTAGCTTTCTGACATGTCGACCAGGATGGTTTAGGGCTTCTCTTCCTTGGAGAGCATAGTAGTGTCCGTAGAGCAGCGCCTGGACTTTTGGGATAGGTTCTACCGTGTTGACTCACGCTAGTCACAGCCTCCATCGGGCAACTTGCCTCCGCCAGAGTAGTTTCTTCCAGCCAGCTTCTGACTCAGTGCTACGTGGTTCAGACATATCTTTTTTTTTAGCTTATGTACTTAATTTTTTTTTGTTGGGAATACATGTAGTTTTCTTTTTTGTCAGCTTATGTAATTATTGAAGTAATACTTCCAATCAAACTTATGTAGTGGCTCAGCCACAGTTGTCTTTAAATTTAATGGAAATTATGCATCTTTTATTTAATTGCATCTACCTCCCCTGTAGCTTTTAGTTATTACTTGTTTTAGTGTTGGTAGCTTATTAACCCTAATCTGCACTCTGTGAATGTAAGAAGAGCCTCACGCTCTGATACCAAGCTCTGTCACACCCCAAACCACCCCCTGGGAGGATTAGGTAGGTGACGCGAATTGCGTAACGGCGGTCCGCCAAATCCCATGGATCTAGAAGCAGTTATTACACGGTCCCACATTCATCACATTACTACAGGTAAGATCAGAGTGCTGCAGATAAACTACAATTACAATAACAAAGAGAAAGCATAGCGATACGGGAAATGATGATAATATATACATACATATGTTTGTCAGGATACATTCCCCAAACCTACCCACAAACTGAGAAGTAAAGCTGACAAGAACAAAAGCTAAAGAAAATACATATATATATATATATATATATATATATATATATATATATATATTTATAGGGTGAGCTGTCTCAACCCCAAAAAGAAAGTAAGAAAAACTACAACAAAACAACAAGCAAGATGGGGATAAACTGCTAATAAAAATAAAAAGGAGTCCCCAAGACAAAAAGCATCAAGTGCACTCTTCAACGGTCTTCATCAATGACCACCGAGAATGCATGCATCATCGGCATGACCTCCGTCGGGGTCCACACCAATATCATCATAATAACCAGGGCTCTCCTCCTCATAATGAGCCTCCATGCCACAGCGGCATTCACCTGCAGAATCATCTAAGAAAAACATGTATAACAGAGTGTGATCCCCACTGAGCTCATGAGCAAAACATATCATCATGCATGCACGTGTAACCACAATCCACATGATCCTACATGATATGCAAGTCCAGTTTATTTATTAGCCACCTAACAATACAGCTAAGTCAGGTCAGTGCTACTACAATCCCCAATACATGTATCCCTAGTGTGGGCTTGGTTACCCCTTCCCGCGATACACCCATTGAGTTGTCGGAGAGGACCAGTCAGCTCCCGTATTTGTTCACCAAGGTTAGCCCTACCAGCCCTCTGTGATTAACCTGTAGGGCAATCCATCACTTTTCTCTTTTCTTTTCTTTTCTGGCTTATAGCCCACCAATCCGGTGCAAACACATTTCTTTTCTTTTCATTTTTTTTTCCTTTTCTCATATATACATATGGTCACCCTCACAGGCATCCAACACCTTAACCCCAGTTGGCAAGGGTACGTAGCACGGGTTATGAAACTCTAGCCCCATGTCTATATGGCATCGTATGAGTCGGGCGGTGTCAACCATATCCCATACTTCGGGCTACCACCGGCCTCATTTCCAAGCTGACTACAGCATCTAGTCTAACATTCACAATCATCAGATAAGAATCACAGTGTTGATCAACAGACAATCAATGTGTCAAACCCTGCTCCTGACTGGCTGGCATTTTGATTGAAGGGCAGGAATCCCTGACCAGGCAACCAAGAACACTGTGTGGAGTATCACTCCAGTGGTTTGGATTGATGAGGAAACCCTGTGTGGATCATCCTATATACTTGTCAGAAAATGGACAGTAGACCCCTCCAAATGTACAGCTCATTGCATGATGTATGGCCTGGACTCCAGGTAATCTATCTCCTTCCCAAACAGTGGGACCCACCTATGTAAAAGTGTGTAAAATCTCCCATAAGGCATGTGGGGACAATACCCTGACTAAGGGTCAAACCCTTGTGTAAGCCCCATTGAATTTTAGCTTGCTGGAATTCTTTGGGCGATGGCACTAGGCGATGCAGACAAGACCCAGTGACATCGCCCAGTGAGTGATTCTGCATATTTAATTGATTTTTAATTATGGGGACCACCCAATATGGACATGGGCACCCTCCATAGATAGAGGGGAGTCTGAGAGACCACCTCATACCCTTAGTTCACTGTGGACCCCACCAGTGTGCCCAGAATCAGTCAGAATCAGTTTAAAAATTGATTTTCAAAAGAGACCTTCATAGCCAAACAAGCCTCAGTGAAGGCTAGGCCTATAAATAGATGAGTTTTGGGCTTTTGAGCTCTTGTTACTGCTCAATTCGTGGAGAGGAAAAGAGGAGAGAAAGAAGAGAAAGAAGAGGAAAGAGAAGAAGAAAGAGGAAGAAGAAGGAAGGGGGATTGAAGGCTGCCACCCATCCAAGCTTGGGATTCAGCTTCTCTTCCCTGTGCAGGTATAAAACCTTCATAAAAACCTGCTGTCCTCTTAAGATTACTGAATTTTGAATGATTCCCTGTTCCCTGGGCAGCCCTGAATGGTTAGGGTTTGCCTTGGACAGCTCCAGATCTGCCATGCAAGCCTTAAGTATGGGAGATCTATGATTTTTGTTTAATTTTAGTAGGCTGTTGTACTGTTCTTTGGGTCAAAACCTGGCTGTGCACAGCTGCATTGCCGGTTTGCCCTATTGCCCTTTGATTTGGAACCCTAGATGTGAGCCATGGCTGCTGAGACCAAACCCCAGGTGGTTGCAGCCTTGAACCACTGTTTTGCGTCCATTTCCAGCCTTGCATGTGGCTGGGACTAAGATCCATGCTTGAAAAAAACCCTGTGATACTATTCACTGGGCTGTCTGGGTAGCCATTGGCAGCCTGATGGTGGGCCTAGTGGAGGATCCATTTGGATCAAAATGAAGACCATCCCAGGGGCTTCACAGTACCCTAACATGCATGGGATGATGTTGGGCACACTGCCCAAGAAGCCCCACCTTAGAATCTCAGCCCATTTGTCGATTGCTAGCCATTGCCCAGTGAATGGAAAATTGCTGGAATGATGATCTGGCTCTGGGAACCTCACCCATTGGCCTTGGGACACTGTGGGAGGTTGGGAAATGACCAAAAAGCCCTTCCCCACATCTGTCCTTGGTGGAGGAATACTTTGGAACCCTAGTGGGCCCCGTAGGTGAAGGAAACCCTGTTGTGCTTGGTCCTGCAACACAGGCAAGCTGTGGATAGCACTGTGGACCTGATATGACCTAGGGTCAGCTACAACTATTGAAACTGACCAATTTACCCTTGTGCCACTGACACTGAATGATGCACCGGACATGACCTAAGGCCCAGTGATTCCAAGTGTGAACCAACTGAACACCGGGTCAACCCGGTAAGTTTAGGTTAACCCTAGGACTACCCGTGATAGACTGAAAACTTAATAAGACATTATCTGATTTGTATTTAGGATTTGATCCTGCACTCGAGGTCAACAACCAAACTGCTTTTGAAATTGAGTTTGTAACTGAGGTCTTAGAACCCAACTCAGGTGAGTGAATAATATTATCATATGTGCATGTGTGATTATGATATTATGTCGGCAATTAAGAATTTTAAACATGAATGCTGTGTTACTTACTTCTGATTAAAGTTACTCAAATCACTGCATAATGACTGTTTGTTGATCAACATTGTGAATTCTTATTTGATGATTGTGAATGTTAGATTAGATGCCGTAGCCGGCTTGGAAATGAGGCCTGTGGTAGCCCGTAGAATGGGATGCGGTTGACACCACCCGACTCATACGATGCCATATAGACATGGGGCAAGAGTTTCATTACCCGTGCTACGCACCCTTGACAACAGGGGTTTAGGTGTTGGATGCCCGTGAGGGTGACCATATGAATATGTGAAAAGAGAAAAGAAATGAAAAGAAATGAAAGAACACCGGAATGGTGAATGAATGAGAAAGAACACCAGAATGGTGAATCTGGGTTGTAAGCCAAAGAAAAGAAAAGAGAAAAGAAATGGATTGCCCTACAGGTTAATCACAGAGGGCTGGTCGGGCTGACCTTGGTGACTAATGCGGGAGCTGACTGGCCCTCTCCAACAACTCAATGGGTGTATCGTGGGAAGGGGTTAGAAGCCCGCACCAGGGATATAGGTATTGGGGATTGTAGTAGCACAGACCTGACTTAGTTGTATTGCTAGGTGGCTAATAAATAATTTGGACTTGCACATCATGTACGATCATATGAACTGTGAATTGTGATTGCATGTGCATGCATGATGATATGATTTGCTCACGAGCTCGGTGGGGCTCACACTCTGTTATACATTGTTTTCTTAGATGAATTTGCAGATCGATGCCACTATGGCATGGAGGCTCATCTCGAGGAGGAGAGTCATGGTTGTTACGATGATGTTGGTGTGGACCTCGACGGAGGTCATACCGATCCTGCGTACTTTCTTGATGGTCATTGAAGAAGACCGTTGAGGAGCGCATCTGATGCTTTTTATCTTGGAACTCCTTTTTGTTTTTGCTTGGAGTTTATCCCCGTTCTGACTATGGTTCTATTGTAGTTTTTACTTCTTTTTCTTTTAGGGTTGAGTATGCTCACCTTGTATATATATATATATATATGTATATGGTAGTTCTAGCTTTGTTTCTGTCAGCTTTGTTTCTATGTTTGTGGGTTGGTACGAAATGTACAACCTTTCTTATGTATATATTATTATCATTTCCCCGTATCACTGTGCTTCCTTTTATTATTGCAATTGTAGTTTGTCTACAACACTCTGATCTTGCCTTTGGTAAAGTGAATGAATGTGGTTCCATAAATGTAAGCACTGCTTCTAGATCCGTGGGATTTGGCGGATTGCCGTTATGCAATTCGGGTCACCTACCCAATCCTCCCAGGGGGCGGTTTGGGGTGTGACACAATGTGTAATATTTTGAGTAATTGAACAAAATTTAAATAACACAGGATTTATAAATTTAGAATTTTAATTGCCGGCAAAGTAATACAGTTACACATACATATATGATAATACTTCACTCACTTGGGTCTGGTTCTAAGAACTCGGTTGCAAATTCAGTTCCAACTGCAGTCTGATTGTAAGCCTTGAGCGTAGGATCAAATCCTAGATATAAATCACAAATTGTCATTTTAATATTCCAATCTATCTCTGGTGGTCCTAGGGTTAACCTAAGCTCATTGGGTTGACCCGGTGTTCAGTTTATCTTCACTTGGAATTCTCTAGGCCTTGCACTGGGCCTTAGGCCTATGTCCCGATGCATCATCCAGAGATGGTGGCCTAGGGGTAAAATGGTCATTTATAGTATTAGTACCTGACCCTAGGTCATAATAGACTTACAGTGCTATCCTCAACTTGACAGTGTTGCAAGACCAAGCACAGGCAGGGTTTCCAAGTCTTGCGGGGCCTACTTGGGTTCCCAAGAATGTATTCCTTTAAATAGATATGGGAAAGGGCATTTAGGTCAATTTCCACCTTCCCATACAGTTCCATGGCCAATGGATAAGGTTCCCCAAGTCAAAACATCAAAACAGCAGCAATTCATTCACTGGGCGATGTCTCTGGGCATTGGGTGCATCGCCTAGAGTCTTCAAAACGAGATCTGGCTGAGATTCCTAGGTTGCTGGTTATGGGCAGTGACCAAATCCTTCCCCTATCCATGTTAGGGTATTAGGTGACCCTAGGGGTGATCTTCATTTTGGCCCATGTGGATTTTCCACTAGGCCCACCACTTGGCTGCCAGAGGCTGCCCAGACAGCCTAGTGAATAGTAATCCAAAAAATTTCCTAGCTTTAGAACTTGATTTCAGTCACATGCAAAGCTGTATGTACATATCAAATGGTAATCTAGGGCTGCTACCACCTAGGGCTAGGTCCCATGCAGCCAGAGCTTGCATCAAGGGCTCCAAATAGTCAAAAACAGTGAAACTAGGCAGTGCAGCTATGCACAGCTAGATTTCGGCTACAAGACTAGTAGAATAGATTTGTAAAATTACTTAAAATTCCCAGATCTTCCATGCTTCATACTTGCATGGCAGATCTAGAGCAGTTCTAGGTAGTTCCCAACTGTTCTGGGCTGCCAGAGAGCAGGAAAATCATTAAAATACAAGCATAAAAGGGAGTAGCAGGCAGGGGTAGTGATTATATACCTGCACAGGTGCGGTGCTACTCGAATCCCAGCTTTGGATGCAAAGTTGCCTCCCAATCCTTCCTTCTTCTCTTCCTTCTTCTCCTTCTTCCTCTCTTTTCCTCTCTTTTCTGTCTTCTCCCTCTCCAATGAATTGAATAGTACCAAGAGCTCTAAAATGAGCTGAGGTACATGTATTTATAGGCCCAGGCTGACTAAGGCCTATTTGGCTAGTTAAGGCCCCTTTTGAAAATGCATTTTTGACTGCATTCTCAGCCATTCTGGGCACACTAGTGGGTCCACAGTGGTCCAGGGGTATGTGGTGGTCCCTCAAACTCCCCTCTACCTATGGAGGGTGCCCATGTCCAATATGAGTGGTCCCCATAATTTAAAATCAATTTAATATGCTATTTTGCACTCTGGGCGATGTCTCTGGGCCTTGTTTGCATCGCCCAGAGATTTCAGCAAGGCTGAATCTCAATGGGGCTCTCAGAGGGGTTTGACCCATGGTTAGGGCATTGTCCCCACATGCCAATTAGATTTTTTTACACACTTTTCCAGGGGTGGGTCCCATAATTATGGAGAGGAGAGAGAATACCTGGAGTCCAAGCAATACATTATGCTATGAGCTGTGCAGCTACAAGGGTCAGTGATCCATCTACTAACAGGTATATAGGATGATCCACACAAGGTTTCTTCATCAATCTCAATCACTGGAGTGATACTCCATAGTGTTCTTGGTTGCCTGATCAGGGGTTCCTATTCTTCAGTCAAGATTCTAGTCAGTCTGGGACAGGGTTTGACAACCTCAACGCAGTGGGAGGACTATTAGACCTCCCACCAGGCTTACTCTTCTAACCGAAGAGAAAACAGTGGAAGAGTTCCACATGGTATCGGTTGAATCGGATGATGATCCGATGACATACTCTGAGGCTCTTAAGGATGTTGATGCCACTAGGTCGCTGGAGGCGATGCGCTCTGAAATCGGTTCTATGCATTCCAACAAGGTCTGGACTCTAGTCGATCCACCAATTGGATGCAAATGGATCTTCAAGAGGAAGAAGGGTGCAAATGGAAAGGTCAAAAGATTCGAAGCGAGATTGGTGGCAAAGGGCTATACCCAGAAAGAGGGTATAAACTATGAGGAAACCTTTTCACCAGTGGCGATGATGAAATCCATTAGGATTTTATTGGCTAGTAATGCACACTTTGATTATGAGATCTGGTAGATGGATGTGCAGACTGCATTTTTGAATGGGTTCTTTCAAGAGGAAATCTACATAGAACAGCCAGAGGGGCTCTCTTCCTTAGAGGAAGAAAGAAAAGAGTGCAAATTGCAGATGACCATTTATAGACTGAAGCAGGCTTCCAGGAGCTAGAACACCAGGTTTGATCAATCAATCAAATCATTTGGTTTTGATCAAAACATGGATGAACCATGCATTTACAAGAAGATCAGTGAGAGGGTAGTATGTTTTCTTATTTTATACGTAGATGACATATTGCTGATTGGTAATGATGTAGGATTTCTTTTATCAGTAAAATAGTGGTTATCCACAACTTTTTTGATGAAAGACCTTGGTGAAGCTAGCTATATCCTTGGGATCAAACTTGTGAGAGAACGCCAGAAAAGGATGCTAGGCATGTCACAGGCTATCTATATAGACAAAGTCTTGGCCAGATTTAGCATGGAGAACTCCAAACAGGGAAGTGTTCCCTTCCGACATGGAGTCAGTCTTTCCAGATCTCAATGTCCTCAATCTCGGAAGGACATTGAAGAGATGAAGAGGATTCCCTATGCTTCAGCAGTAGGGAGTCGTATGTACGCTATGTTGTGTACGAGGCCGGACATTTACTATGCAGTAGGTATGGTAAGTTGTTATCAATCTAACCCTGGACGGGAGCATTGGAGTGCTGTCAAGAATATCCTTAAGTACCTGAGAAGGACTAAGGAATACTTCTTAGTTTTTGGCTTTGATAGCATACTATAGGTCAAACTACGGTCCAGGGATAGAACCATGGTTCCCTAGGGAAACCAATTATAAACCAATTAGGGTATTGCACGCCCTAGGTTAGCCCATGGTGTCCTATGGGTGCCCCATTTAAATTTTAGGGTTTCCCATGGTTGCCCATGGGAACCCTTGTGCATCCCTGTTAGGGTTTTCTCCGTCCCTTTTGCGTTCCATAATTGCATGGGACATATGAGGGAAGGGAAAACCCTAACAGGGATGCATTAGGGCTCCTATGGGTAACCATGGGAAACCCTAAAATTTAAATGGGGCACCCATGGGACACCATGGGCTAACCCAGGGCGTGCAATACCCTAATTGGTTTATAATTGGTTTCCCTAGGGAACCATGGTTTTATCCCTGGACCAAAGTTTGACTTACAATTCCATCTCTTCCCAGGGATTTGTGGTGTGGAGTTCTCTGTAGAGGAGCCTATTGTGATCATGGAGATTCGCTCGTGTGCTCGTAACCATCAGCTTGGCTTTTGATCCTTCTTTCACTGTGTTTTTATACACATTCAGGTATGATCCAAACCCTAGATAATTTGGATCTTGGTGTATGTGACTTAACAATGGTAGTAGAGCTATTGGCTTATTGTTCACACGTATTTTTCTTTCTTCTCCACACCTTGTTGCCCTTGGTGCACGTTTGCAGCAGCGGCTGTCGTGGATGTGTGTAGGAGCGCGCACGACCTAGGTCACGCACAACAACGGTAGCAGCTGGTCATGGCCTGTGCTTCCACGACCGTGTGCAGCAATGCGTACACATGGCAACAGCTGCTAGCTGGGCCAAGCAGCTGCTGCCGAGTAAAAAAATAAAAAAAATAAAAAAACCCGAAGAAGAAAGAATCAGAAAGGAAAGAAAGAAAAAAAAAATAGGTCATCATGATTGCAATCATAAAAAGCAATCATGATGAATGATGGATGAAAACATAATGGGCCATTAATTTGATTGCTTGTCATCATGCTTTTCATGGTTTTCTTCGAAAATAGAATCTTTTTTCTATTTTTTTATGGTTGCCCGTAGAATGCCTATGTACACAGTAGTGGTAGCAGCTGGCCGTGCGCTTACTGCTGCCGCTGCTGGGTGCCACAAGGCAATTGGCATGGTGGCCTGCCCCAAGGATTTAAAAAAAAAAAAGAGCTAATTAGAATCCTTTTTTAAGAATTTTTTTTTTTTTTGGGTTTTTGGGGGAAGGAGATGGGTGAAGTGTGAATCCCTTCACCTACCCCTTACTTTTTTCCTTAATAGGCTTATATTTATGGTTGTGGGCCCCTTTTTTTGGGTTTTAATTGTTTTCTTTTGCTATTATGCGTTTGCAAATTTAAATTAGCTATTGTAAACCCCCCATTGCGATCCAGACCGGTTTGACGCTACCATTGGGGTAATGTTATCAAACACCCCATCCCATGCATACCATGTGGTTTTATTTTTTAATTTTTCATGGGATGGATTTGGTGCTTACATAGTGATATGTTTTTTTTTTAGATGTATGTGCGTTAGAGTTGGTACCTAGAAGTGATACAAAGTGCAGTGCTTGCCGATAGCTTATAGTAGGAATCTTGAATGCAAAGAACCGGTTGTAATTTTTAATATTTTTTGAGAAGCCATGTAATGGGAGCTACTACACTGCGTATCATAACCTCGTACCGACTCGGCATATCACTTCAAGTATCAATTTGGGTCTCTTATGTGAGTCCCTTGTGCACCTGATGTATGGTGAATTAAATTGTGGTTAGGAGATGCTTTTTCCTCCTATTTTTGTTCGAACTCAATTAAAATTATACGTCTTTAGACCCACACAATGTGAGATTTGATTACCAGCTTAGCAAAGTTTTTTATCTCACCGTGTGGGAAAATGAACCATTAACTTTAATTAGGATTTCTTGAACAAATTTGGTTTATGGATTTATACTAAATGTCCTCCCCTACACATTGTAGTGATGGCCTCTAAAAGTGTAGTTGCTAGCCTTAACTAAGGCAACAAGTTGGATGGCACCAACTATGACATGTGGCACCGAAAGGCCAAGTTCTTTCTTAATGAGCAAGATTACTTTGAACTCCTGACCACTAAAATGACCCCACCCAAAGTAGGTACTACTGCCCGTCACCGTCAAGAAAAAGAGACTTACGATAATTGGTTTAAGAGAGATCATAGTGCGTGCTTTCTTATGTTAAGCACAATGCACGATGATCTCATTGGCCAGTATGAGAAGTGCGAGACTACCAAGTCCATGTGGGATCAGGTAAAGCTCGATTGTGGTGGTACATCCACTACCAGGCTTAGGTCCATGACCTTGAAGTTTGAGATGTACCGTAAGGACCCCAAGCACACTATCGTTGAACACCTCAGGGTCATGAAAGATATGATCCAAAAATTGGATGATGTTGGGATACACCTTATCGATGAGCAGCAAGTACAAGCCGTTATCAGGATGTTGCCTGATTCCTGGGGGCAAATGAAGATAGTTATAACACATAACAACACTATCAAGACTTTTAACGATATTGCCGCTCATGTGGAACTAGAGGCGGAGCGCCTAGAGGCAACCCAATCACATGCCCTTGTCGCCCAAGCAGGGCAACACAAGAATGGGTCTAAGTGCAAGAGACAAAGGACCACTAGGAATCAGGACCAAGCTTAGGACGTTGCACCAACTAGGCATTGCTGACGTAGCAAGTGGGGTAGAAAGAAAGATTTCACCAAAGTCAAGTGCTATAACTGCCAGATGGGCACTTCGCTCGTGACTGCACTAAAGCGAAGCAGGTACCATTTTTACCCATCTCTCCTTGTACTTTTGTATATACACATGCTTTGGTTGCCCAAATCCAATCTAGCTGGATGGATACAGGTGCAACAAAACACATAGCTCGAGATCGAGGAGGGTACGTAGATTATAGAAATATTTCGGATGGCACCCAAAGTATCTTTATGGGAATGGGCACGAGTGAAGCAATTCGAGGAGTTGGAACCTATCAGCTCACCTTGCTCACTTGGCGCATCTTGCTACTTCATGATGTGCTATACACATCAGAAATCCAATATAATCTACTTTCTGTTACTGCATTATTAACTTTAGGATATTTCTTTATTTTTTATGGTGACTCATTGGAGATATGATTAGATGGTAGTGTTTTTGGATATTGTAGACTTGAGAATGATTTTATTAAATTAGATTTAATAATTCCTGTTGTTTTCTCTTCATCTTTTGTAGTTGATTCTAATGCTAGTCCTAATTCAATTACATGGCATGCTAGACTAGGACACATAGGTCGAGATAGGAAGGGATGGCAAGCTTAAGAAGGCCTTCTTGGCTCACTCGCTAAAGTCAATCTACCAGAATGTGAGGTCTGTTTAGTAGATAAGGCCCACCGAAAGCCTTTTGGAAAGGCTGAACGACCAACCCAGACCCTACAGCTTGTCCATTCGGACATCTGCGGACCAATGAACATGAAGGCACGTCATGGTGCTTTCTATTTTCTCACATTTATCGACGACTACTCGCGATTTGGTTATGTCTATCTGATCGCTCACCGCTACAAAGCGCTAGATTGTTTCAAACACTTTGTAGCAGAGATTGAGAATCAACAAGGCAAGAATTTAAAAACTCTGTGCACTAACCAAGGTTGTAAATATTTGTCAGACCAATTTAAAGAGATGTATGAGAAAAAAGGAATCACCAGACAGCTCACTATTCCCAACACCCAGCAACAAAATAGTGTAGCGGAGTGAAGGAATGGGACGCTTTTAGATATGATTAGGTTGATGAGGGTGCAAGCCAACCTCCCAATATCCTTCTGGGGGGATGCTATGTTGACCGTTGCCTACGTCCTTAACTACGTGCCATCACAGTCTGTTCCTTCCACTCCCTATGAATTATTGAAAGGCGCAAAGCCCACTTTGGGGCATATGCGACCATGGAGTTATGCAAGATATGTTCATAGTACCTCCCATAAGTTTTGGAAACTTGACCCTAGAGCTAAAAAGAGTATCTTTATAAGGTATTCTAATACCTTGAAAGGCTATGTAGTGTATGGTGAACATCAAGATAGAGGAATGATAGAGAATGAGTCCCGCAATGTGGATTTTCTTGAGACCGATTTCCCTAGCATCAGTGACACTAGCAGAGACCTTGATCTCTTTGAGATAGAGATTGATGAAAACTTTTCACATACTCTTGGCGAGGGTGAGGAATTAAATACTCATTAAGAGATTGCTAGAGAGGGTGAGAGCGATCATCAACCCAGTGGGAGTGCGCTACCTAATGAAAGCGCATAACCCGTGGGTCAAGAACCCTCTACGCATAAAAGCGCACGTGGACACCTTCCCTGACGTTGTTTTGGGATTGAAGGGGGTGCTACCCTCGTCTGTGTCCCAAGGGACAAGGATGAGCCAGCCTCAGTGAGTGAGGCGCCCTTTTCTCCAGCTATGGAAATTTTGTAAGCTGCTATGGAAGACGAGTTGAGTTCTATGAGTAAGAACCAAGTCTAAGAGTTAGTTGATCTTTCACCTGGGAGCAAGGCCATTGGGTCCTGAAGGTCAAGCAAAAGACAGATAGATCAATTGACAAGTATAAGGCACGTCTTATGGCGAAGGGATATACCCAAAAGGAGGGTATAGACTATGATGAGACGTTCTCCCCTGTAGTGAGAATGGCCTCTATAAGGCTCATTCTAGCCATTGTCGCAAAGTTGGATTTAGAACTCTACCAAATGGACGTTAAAACTACTTTTCTCAATGGAGAACTGAACGAGGAGATCTTTATGGCTCAACCTATGGGCTTTGAGAACGTCTCAAATGTTTCATGTACGGCCTTAAGCAATCATCCAGGAAGTGGTACATTAGATTTCACCATGCCATTACCACTGTGGAATTTTATATGATTAAAGAGGACCACTATGTGTACATTAAACAGTCCAAGGCAGGGTTTCTTATCCCATTCTTCTATGTTAACGATATCTTATTGGCTGGGAATGACACTAAAATGATTGTTGCCACTAAAGAGTGGTTGTCCTCTACTTTTGAGATGAAGGACATGGGTGAGGCCAAATTTGTGTTGGGCGTGAAGATTGTGAGGGATCGCGCTAGGAGACTTCTTAGTTTGTCTCAAGAGACTTACATAAAGAAAGTCCTGGAGCGATTCTATATGAAAAACTCAAAACCCATTGACACCCCAATGAACAAGGCATGCATTTTGAGCCTCGACCAATGCCCTAAGAGTGGTGATGAAGAGAGAAACCAAATGTCCAAAATACCTTATGCAGTAGCAGTAGGCAGTCTGATGTATGCGATGATGTGCATGCGTCCTGATATTTGCTTTACCGTCGGCATAGTGAGCCATTATCAGAGTAACCCAAGGATAGCTCATTAGCAGGCAATAAAGAGAATACTTCGATACTTATGTGGCACTACAGACCTCTTGGTCACCTTCAGTGGTTCAGACTTGAGACTGAGAGGCTATAGTGATGTTGATTGGGCCAGTGATAGAGACGAGCGCACGTCCACTTTGGGGTATGCATTTGTCTTGGGAGGTGGGGCTATCACTTGGAGTAGCAAAAAAAGACCTGCATCCCCCTATCCACGATACAGTCGGAGTACGTTGCATGTTCGGCAGCTATATAGGAGGCCGTTTGGCTCAGGAGGTTCTTACAAAGACTTAGTGTTTCTGCTCATTCAGACGACGTTGTGCTCATACACTATGATAGCACAACAGCGCTTGCATTTGTGAAGGACCCCAAATTCCATGGTAGAGCCAAACACATTGACATACAGTATCACTACATTCGAGACATGGTAGCGTGAGGTGAAGTTATTTTGCAGCATATCTCCACTATCAATATGTTGGCTAATCCATTGACTAAGCCTATTGCCAGAGATGTTTTCCTAGTTCACATTAGGAACTTGGGAATCAAGCAGATTTGATATGTATTTTCTTTGGGAACACTTTGTTTGTGATGGACATTTATCTGTACTTCTCTTACATTTATTAATGAGCATATATTTGTTTGAGTAATCTTGTGCGTATACATTCATTATTTGTAAAGATGTCACCAGGCATGGAATCGACCCACTCACATGGGTGATTCACCTCGGCGCTGGGGCATGGAAAGCGAGATGAGCCCATGAGCATGTGTGCTCTATGGCGCCTTAGTTAGAGCTAAGATGAGACCTTTACTTGGTCCAACTTGGAAGACACCACACTTCCAAGTAGCCTGTTAGAAGCCAGATTTGAGGTTCTAGGCAGAAACCATAAGGGTGACTATGCTAGAGACTCAGGTTAGGCGCTCAAAGTAGCGACTAGACTAAGATCTGTATGGCATTTATATATTGCGAGTGACATGCCCCTCCTAGTGGGAGTTATGCCATAGCATACATATCATACTGCATGTGCTCATGACGACTGATAGTGAGAGTGATCGAAGGGATTCCTGCTTCGTCATTGTGTGAGCCACGTGGAATATATTAATCTCACAATACCCTTATTACCTGAGACGATGTTATGAAAAAGACACCCAATGACGCTACTTTGAGGTTCTCCTTAGGATCATGGATGATGCGGTCCAGCGGGAAGTGATTGGGAAAGCTATTGGGGATATTTGAATTGACATGAGGGCCTCAGGGAAAACCATCGAATGTTACATCTTTGTTATGTGACTCATTGCCCGGGCGACGTGTCGTATTTGTGATCGACGCGGTCATGAGTACATTACATACCAAGGATTAACACTGCTCATCATGAGGAGTCGAGAGTGTTAGATTTGATGTAAGTGGATCATTTGGGGTATTTCGAGATTGTTTGTGAGTGATGTACTATGTTGGTTAGGTGGAAGCTTGATATAATACTTCTACCCTGTTTTATCTCGATAGGTCGCACACCCCATTTCCTGTATGGAGAGTTACACAATTGAGAGAGACTTGGATGCATAGTTAAACTATTGCGCCGCACGTGGGTGAGTGGGAGATGTAAATAGAACACAGGCTAGGCCCGGTCCAAGCCGCTCACAAGGGGCAGATCGGACCCGACCCAACCCTGGTGTGCATGGGAATGACCAGCCACTTAAGTGGCTGAGTCTATTCCTCCCTCTTAGATAGATTCCCAGTGGGAGTCTAAAAGGGGCAGGGGTCTTAGGGTTTTGGCTTTCTATAGAAAGCCTGTAACCCTAAGACCTGTAGATCTGTGAAACCAAATTCTCCCTCTCTCTAGTGTTTGTGTTCTCTTTGGGATTCCATCTCTTCCCAGGGATTTGTGGTGTGGAATTCTCTATGGAGAAGCCTGTCGTGATCGTGGAGATTTGCTTGCATGCTCGTAACCATCGACATGGCTTTTGATCCTTCTTCCGCTGCATTTTCGTACATATTCAGGTATGATCCAAACCCTAGATAATTTGGATCTTGGTGTATGTGACCTAACAGGATACTTACCCCTTCTTCTCCCCTACAATTTTGTAATGGCCAAATCACACCACCTATTATTAACCTATTAACTGGTTTCATCACAAGCTTCCATGTTAGTTATATTATTTTTTATTATTCTCTTATTTTATTTCTCTTCTTCCTCCTTGGAGTGCAACCACACAACCACCCCCACCCTTGCTACAATCCCAACCCCGTGACCATTCCCCTCTTCTTCTAACCGCGCCCCCACCCTACTCCTACTTTCTATCTTCCTCTATTCATCGTTGTCGTTGTTGTTGTTGTCAGTTGTCATGGAGGTGCCTAGCTCTAACAAAGACGAAGGGGAACTCTCTGTGCTCTAAAACTGACAGTCATTGCTCGTAGTTCTTGTGATCCCAACCCTCCTGCACATCACATGGCATGACTTGCACACATTGTGGCAGTAAACGATCCTATATATAAGGCTAACCACGATTACCTCTTAATAAACCAATTCCTCACTGTCAACTCCCTTGGATGACTTGGCTTCCCCTTCTGCATCACTGTTCATAAACAGAGATAAACACACACAGAGAAGACACAGCCATTAATGAGGTTCCGCTTTCTTAGAAGCCTACGTCCTCGGGTAAAACTCCCAATTTTTCTTATTTTCTTGGGTAAGAGATCATATTCTTAAATAGATACGAATACAGCCAGCATACTATACATAGCAGAAGGGAATTAAGGAAATACAATAAATCACAATATTTGATTGAATATCTCTTACTAAAAATAGAAGATATGGTCATGCCAACACTCCCCCTCAAGTTGGAGCGAAGATATCATCAAAGGTCAACTTGTTAATCATATCTTGAAATGAACCCTTCTGCGATGCCTTTGTGAAAATATCAGCCAGTTTGTCTTCACTCCGAACATATGGAGTTTCAATTGTTTTATCCTGCACATTTTCCCGCACAAAATGATTGTACACCTCTATGCGTTTGGTCCTTTCATGGAAGACAGGATTTGAAGCAATGCGAGTTGTACGTTGATTGTCACAGAACAGATTTGTAGGACAGGAAGATGAGTCACACCCCAATTCTTTCAATAACAATCGAAGCCACACAATCTCACTTGCAGCAGATGCCATGGCTCGATACTTAGCTTCTACACTAGAACGGGCCACAACATTTTGTTTTTTACTCTTCCAAGTAACAATATTTCCACCAACGAAAGTACATAAACCAGTAGTCGATCTTCTGTCCGTGGGATTACTTGCGCAATCAGCATCGGTGTATCCTTCAATTTTTGTGTGACCATTTTTCTGCATCAAGATTCCTCTTCCTGGAGATGACTTTAGATATTGTAAAATATGCTCAACCAATTCCATATGCCCTTCTGTAGGAGCTTGCATGAATTGACTTACATAACTAACAGCAAAGGCGATGTCAGGTCTAGTAATTGTCAGGTAAATTACTACTAATGACACTTGATCTTGCAATAAAGTGTCATTAGTAGTAAATTTACTACTATAATCCATGGGAACACTACCTGGTTTAACTCCCAGTTTGCCAGTTTCTCTTAACAAGTCCAAGACATATTTTCGTTGAGAGAGGAACAATCCTTTCTGGGAGCTAGCAATTTCAATGCCAAGAAAATATCTTAGCTTACCTAGATCTTTGATATCAAATGCTTTGCTCAAATGATATTTGAGAGTATTAATTCTAGAGAGATTGTTGCCAGTAATGACAATGTTGTCAACGTACACTAGGACCACCACAATACCATTGTCACTTGTTTTGACAAATATTAAAGAATCATTCTCCTCTTCTGAACCCAAATTTGATAAGCGCCGCACTGAACTTTCCATACCACGCACGTGGTGATTTCTTGAGGCCATATAGCCTTTTTAAGTTTGCAAACCACCCCCATCTTGATTTTCTAAGGAATGGCCAGGTGGGAGATCCATGTAGACCTCCTCTTCTAAGTCTCCATGACAGAACGCATTTTTTACGTCCATTTGAAAAAAGGGCATCCATAATTAATTGCAACTGACATGAGAACACGAATAGTGTTCATTTTAACTATATGAGCAAAGGTCTCCTTGTAGTCAACACCATAGGTTTGGGTGTACCCTTTTGCAACAAGTCTCGCTTGTATCTTTCAACAGATCCATCACTATTATACTTGATCTTATAGATCCATCGACAACCAACCGGTCGCTTCCCATCAGTAAGACAGACCACTTCCCAGGTATGATTGCGGTCAAGAGCTTGAAGTTCATCATTCATGGCCTTAAACCACGCGACAAGGTTGCTGGCTTTTAAGAAATTGTTTGGTTCTTTGTGAGAATCAATTGCAGATAAAAAACTCTAGAACTTTGGAGAAATATTATCATAACAAACACAAGCTTGAATAGGATATTGAGTAGTATGGTAAGTAGAGAAATCCCTTAGCCAAGTCGAGGGCTTGGGAACCCAAGTTGACCTACGAACCGTCATAGAAAAGTATAGGAACTAGAAGAACTATTGCTGGAACAGGAGAAGCCAGAGTTGGAGCTATTCCAGTCGTGTCTCTATTATCAATAGTGGTAGGATTGTCAACATCCTTATTCAAATTGTTATCTTGATTGATCCCATCATCTGGTAATGGGATAGGTGCAAATTCAACATCAACATCAAAGTCACTATAATCAACCATAGCACCATTCTCCCCCTGAATTTGATGCCTATCAGTTAAAAATGTGTGAGTGCATCAAAAGTAACATCACGAGAGATGTAAAGACAGTGAGTACTTGGATCATAACTGCTACACCCACACCCGAAATGCATCATAATACCTGGGTCAGATTGGACATTCACTTAACAGGTAGTGCCACGATGGCAATGGTCAACACTTGTGACCTTGGTAGATTGGTTCCGTTTATGAAACTATCTGTACTGTTTCCTACCCTTTTGATTTATTTTTATGTGGGACCCATGTCCCCATGTCCTGGATGCCATAACTAGGTCCTTGGATAAGGTGGACTCCCACTCTTACCTTCTTCTGGTCAGTTGGGCCATGAAAGTGGGCCCATAAGACTTAACTTAGAAGAATAATAGGTTCTTCTACTTAGCTTAAGCCAAACAAGCCCTAAAACTAATATGCTTTTATAGAACCATAGGCTAAGCCAAATGTGTCCTAACCAATTAGACTTAATAGGGTTTGTGACCTTAGCCAAACAAGCCCTAATACCCACTTAAACCTAAAGGACCATCCTTAGTCTTAGGGGCACCTAGGCAAACAAGCCCTAAGGCCTCTTCTCATCTTTAAGAGATAGGGCTCAGCCCAAGATTCTCCCATCTCTCCCCCTCCAAGCCAAAACCATGGAGGAGAAGAAGAAAGGAAGAAGAAGAAGTAAGGAAGAGGAATGGGAGGGGAAAGGAAGATGATGGAAGGCGTGCCAAAGGGGTTTGGCTGCCCTACCTTCCCTCCTCTTGCTGTCCGGACAAGGATTGAAGAAAAGAAGAAAAAGGGAAGAAGGAGAAAGGAGGAGGTGGATCTTTAAGGTTGGCTAGAGCTGAAATTGGAGCTCCACTCACCAAGGTATGTTCTATCTCTTGGTATCTCCCTCTTCTCCATTTACATTCTTAAGTTGAGTAGGTTTATTGAATTTGAGCTAACCTAGGGTTCCATTTGGGACTCAAGGTGAGGCTTAGCCCTTAAATGGGACTCTAATAATGAAGACCAACCTCTAATGTAGGCTCCTATCAGCCACCTTACAGCCTTTGTTGCTGATTCCCTAGTTTTCAAACCCCAAACACTATATTGGACCAAAATAGGAGTTAGATCCTTGTGTGATCTTAGATCCATGAAATAGGCCTAGGTTCTAGTGACCCCAGAAAGGCCTAAGACTCCCCTCCATGACCCTGAGTGCCATGTGAACTCTAGGTTCCAAGATGGAGGAGAAAACCTTAAGAAATCCCGAAAAGAACTCTGACGGATGCACGAATGGAGTCACCATCGTGGTTCCATCCATAAGTCCATCTAGTGTATTCGGCTAGCTGGTTTGAACGGATGCAAGAACGGATTTACTCTGTTGCCTCCATCCATGGTTCCATTCCCTCTCGGGAATGTCTCAGGGACCGAACGGATGCAGGGACGGATTCTTAAAGAGGTTCCATCCATAGTTCCATTCGCTCTCGAGTATGTCTCAGGGTTTGGACGGATGCAAAAATGAATTCAGGTGGAAGTTCCATCCATGGATCTGTCCCTCATATTTTGACCTTTTGGCTTAAACGGAGTTAGGGACAGACTCACCCTGCTGCTTCCGTCCATGAGTCTGTCTGTGCTGTCTTGGTTGAAACTTAACTTTAACCTTTGGGGCATGACATAGAACCCCTCTATACTTCTTTTACCATTTGCTCTTATATTCTTAGGCTACCCAACTCGATGGATAGAAGGTACACCGGTGAGATTCATGTCAACCATGCTAGATGATACCCGAGTTCGGTGAGTGGGTTTTAGGTGATTTGTTTGGGTTTGGATATGTGTGTTAAATATTCATTATCATGATATTATATGATTTATAGCATCTTACACAGTTGCATTACTTATCTTGAATGTGAACTGCTACGAATGTGATGTGGTAATGTTTTCATTATTGTATTGGGTCATGGTGCCGGGTGTACCAGTATCAGAAGCCCAGATTTAATTATAGAACTTGTTGATTTTCATCCTGACCTATATGCAATGTGCCATGCTGGTACCAGGGTACTAGATGGAATGGAACGTTAATGCACCCGAAATACCTCTCGGGAAGATAGGACTTGCATGTAGTATATCTGTGGCTAGGATTCTTGTTCCCTTATGCTACAACCCTTGACAACAGGGATTTATGTGTTGGATAGTCTGAGCACCTGTTGCCTGTGGGGGAGAGAGGCCAGGTCAGGGATAGTGATGACTATCGGGGTCTGCCACTGGATGGTCTGATGGCTTCTACTGACGTAGGCTCCCTCGTGATAACTGAGGTTTCATTGTGGCGTCATAGAAGTCTGGATAAGTTAATATACTGCTCCACTTCAGCTTACCAAATCTAATACCAACCTTAAAGGCGATAAACTCCTCCTCTCTAGTATCTCTCTCCACCAAAATCTTTCTATCATGGAGATGTTCCCTGTAAATTTCCTCAGTTTTCGCTAATACAAACCGCCCCACATTGAAGGCGAGAGGAGGAGCTGGCACTATGGCTAAATCACTTCACCTATGAGGAGCTATAGATACTTCCTACACAAGAGACCACCAAAAAGACAACAATAATTGAGCCAAACTGGAATAAATAAAATATGATTAGCAAGTACAACTATAGATACAAATGCTTATGTCATGTGGGAATTCCTTGAATGAGAAAGGTTACATAACAAGTAGACAAGACATAGATACCATTGGGAAGTATGATTAACTTGGGGAAAGAGATAAGATATATATGTAAAAGTCCATATAAAACCCTTAGGGCATAGACATGAACGGATGAGACCGATAAAACAACCTATACTCTTGGCTACCCTATATCCCCAATCAAATATCAAACAAGTAATTTGATTAAATGAGAACCCCAACAATAGACAAAGATTTAATAAAAAGGGAGGGGATGAACTTTAAATTTTATACCAACAACCACATAAACAAGGAAACATGCTTGAGGATATGTCAATGAAATTACTTTCCATGATATGTTAGGGCATACAATGGAATTAGTCAAGCCTTTTCCCAAAATAGTGAGAAATTGAAAATTCTATCCCAACCACTACCTAGGAACAATTGAAGAAATTCAACTAATTATGGTAGACCTGACAAATAATCCCTAGAATTCCTTGAAAGGAATTTTGAATTCAATCAAAAACACAATATGCTTAC
Organism: Telopea speciosissima; assembly: GCF_018873765.1. Classification (NCBI taxonomy): domain Eukaryota; kingdom Viridiplantae; phylum Streptophyta; class Magnoliopsida; order Proteales; family Proteaceae; genus Telopea; species Telopea speciosissima. The sequence goes on along the minus strand of NC_057917.1, from coordinate 33,211,642 downwards.
AAAATGTACTAAAATAGTGTCATGGATCGGTTAGGGTTGGAATCAATCAAAAACCTTAGCCCCAATAGAGTCTTGGCATGGTTTCGGTATTCACATGGGTTGGAAAAACAAACAACAAGATAAATACATGCTAATCCCTAATGGTTTTGCCCTTTGAACAAAGGAAGAAGAATGAACAAAGAGGTGGCGCAACCGAAAACCCTAGGGGAGAAACAGGGAGTGGAAATCAGGGAAAAGAAGGGAGAAACAGGGAGAGAACCTTACCTAGAGTCAGAGGAGATAGACCTTGGGGTCTTGGCTCACCAAAATCACAGAGAGGGAGGCACGAATGGAGGCTTCTTGGAGATCCTTCATGCTTCGGTTCCTTTTTTGCCCTTTGGAGCCAAAATGAGTTTGAAAAACTCATGACTTTATTTTTATAAAATTTAGCGAACGAATGCACGAATGGATCCACTATCGTCCGTGCATCCGCCCAGCACAAAATTGTAATTTTTTTGTTCTTAGAACTGCACGGAACATCGAATGGATCCACCATCGTGAGTCCGTCCATAGTTCCGTTCATCTCGGTATTTTTACCAAACCAAGCTTTCTAAGAACAGAAGAACGAACTAATTCATGTTACATAATCCGTCCGTCAATTCGTCCTGCCTATTTTGCGATGGAGCCACGAACAGACTCATAGCAATGATTCCATTCGTGAGTCCATCCTTTTTCTTTTGAGAATTTGAGCCCAGATTTTGAGACCTTGTGGCCACATCTATATGTGATGATTATGTGCCTATACCCTAAACTTATGCCTATGTTGTTGATCTTTATTTTATACTTTGAGGTCAAATGTTTGGGCCTGCACTAGCTGGACAAGCCCTAAATAAATGGCAGGCATTAGTGTATGTTGTGGCTTCCCTCTTGTATGAGAGAAAATGATGTACCCTTGAGGATGAAAGTCCTTAAGCCTCATGATCGAATAAACCTAAATTAGTTAAGGGGACCAAACCTATACAGTGTGGAAACCTTAATGAGAGTATCAAATACAAATTTGTGGCTATGCAGAGCAAGAAGGGTAACGACCTAATGTCAAGTTTGTTATTTTAGATAACTTAGTCTAAACGACTGATGGAGAACTTGTACAAGTGAAAGTCATTCATGACACGTCACAAGCTAGTACAACCCTAATTGGAATTTTGCATGATCCATCCAAACTTTAAGTTAGATTCATAGATGGAGTTCCAAACAACATTTAGAACTTCCAATGACCTAGTGCGTCGTACTTAAGATTTGCCTACCCTTGTGAATTAACCATATTAGCAGGTACATTCTTAGGGTTATGAGTACAATTATTGGATTTATTTTGTATTCATATATTTATATATATTAAAAAGATTGAAACCGAATGGGTACCTTCCTTACTCCTTAAATACTTAACTAGGATGATTTTCATGTACTACTAATATAGCCGTGTCTTGATCGTACTATGTTAAAACTAGATCGAGTTCTGACTTTAATCAAGACAATTGTAGGCTAGTAGTCAATGAATTTTACAATGGCCTGGGTAGATCATGGGTAGGTTAATTGGCAGGACATGCTTAAAAGAAATGACTTAGATCGAAGCTGGTAGGAGATTGTTTTAGTTCTCGAAGGGGGACTAATATGGACTTACTTCTATTGGAAGGTTAGATTGTGGACTTATGAGTTCGTGAAGGCCAGAACTGAAGAGTGTGACAGGACCTTTTCCAACAACCGATATGAATGGGGTAATGGGTCACCAAATGCATTCCCTTCGTACTAGGAGTGAACAATAGGAGATTCCATCAATATTCCAAGTCATTCTAAGGTTGGGTTAGGTAATGTAAAGATACGAAGTGAAAGCATTCAAAATACAAACTTTGTGTGAAAGATTTGATAGAGTTAAACCTTGTAACTCAAGGATGACCAGAGTATAATACCGACCGGATCGGGAAGATCAAAGGAACCTTCTGTTCCTTGTAGCTTAACCTAATGTCGAGGCCCTATTTTTAATTGTATATTTTAATCATCAACTCTTAACCCAAATGAGCCTCAGGTTACTGTGAACCACACCCCCAGTGGTAATGCGACTCTGTGAAAAAGAGAAATTTTAAGTGCTGACTTGCAGTGCCATGTAGGTACTGCCCCACTTTGACCGGACCCCTAACTTAGTCTGTGTATTGTTATTTAACAATCCTCACCCATTGAGGCCTTTAGACGTGTCAAATTTTGAGGATGAAATTTTTATAAGGTTAGGGGAATGTTACACCCGCACTTAAAATGCATTATAATACCTGGGTCAAATTAGACATTCACTTAACGGGAAATGCCGTGATGGCAATGGTCAACACCTGTGACCTTGGACCCTAAATCCTATTACGGGAATCCCCTCGAAGTCCTAAAAGTACGGGTCAAAGCCTCGCAACTTTCCTTGAGGTTTGGGCCCTGACAGCAGCAACGAAGTCACGAACGGACTCACTAGATTGGTTCCGTTCGTGAAACCGCCCGTATTGTTTCCTGCCCTTTTGATGTATTTTTATGTGGGATCCATGCCCCCGTGTCCCAGATGCCATAACTAGGTCCATGGACAAGGTGGACTCCCACCCTTACCTTCTTCTGGTTAGTTGGGCCATGAAAGTAGGCTCGCAAGACTTAACTTAGAAGAATAATAGGTTCTTCTATTTAGCTTGAGCCAAACAAGCCCTAAAACTAATATGCATTTATAGGACCTTAGCCTAAGCCAAATGTGTCCTAACCAATTAGACTTAATAGGGTTTGTGACCTTAGCCAAACATGCTCTAATGCCCACTTAAACCTAAAGGACCATCCTTAGTCTTAGAGGCACCTAGGCAAACAAGCCCTAAAGCCTCTTCTCATCTTTAAAAGATAGGGCTCAGCCCAAGATTCTCCCATTTTGCTCCCTCCAAGCCAAAACCTTGGAGGAAAAGAGGAAAGGAAGAAGAAGTATGGAAGAGGAATGGGAGGGGAAAGGAAGAAGATGGAAGGCATGCCAAAGGGGTTTGGCTGCCCTACCTTCCCTCCTCTTGCTGTTCGGACAAGGTTTGAAGAAAAGCAAAAAAGGGGAAGAAGGAGAAAGGAGGATGTGGATCTTCAAGGCTGGCCAGAGTTGGGATTGGAGCTCCACTCACCAAGGATGTTCTATCTCTTGGTATCTCCCTCTTCTCCATTTACATTCTTGAGTTGAGTAGGTTTATTAAATTTGAGCTAACCTAGGGTTCTATTTGGGACTCAAGGTGAGGCTTAGCCCTTAAATGGGACTCTAATAATGAAGGCCAACCTCTAATGTAGGCTCCTATCAGCTACCTTACAGCTTTTGTTACTGATTCCCTAGTTTTCAAACCCCAAACCTTATGTTGGACCAAAATAGGAGTTAGATCCTTATGTGATCTTGGATCCATAAGGTAGGCCTAGGTTCTAGTGACCCCAGGAAGGCCTAAGACTCCTCTCTATGACCCTAAGTGCCATGTGAACTCTAGGTTCCAAGATGGAGGAGAAAACCTAAAGAAATCTTGGAAAGAACTCTGACAGATGCACGAACGGAGTCACCGTCGTGGTTCTGTCCGTAAGTCCGTCCAGTGTATTCAGGTAGCTGGTTCGAATGGATGCAAGAACAGATTTACTCTGTTGCCTCCATCCGTGGTTCCGTTCCCTCTTGGGAATGTCTCAGGGACCAACGGATGCAGGGATAAATTCATAAAGAGGTTCCGTCCGTAGTTTCGTTCGCTCTCGGGTATGTCTCAGGGTTTGGACGGATGCAGAAATGGATTCACATGGATGTTCCATCCATGAATCCGTCCCTCATATTTTGACCTTTTGGCTTGAACGGAGTCAGGGATGGATTCACCCTATTGCTTCCATCCGTCAGTCGGTCTGTGCTGTCTCGATTGAAACTCAACTTGAACCTTGGGGGCATGATGTTTGAGTTAAAATAATACCGCAAGCGTACGGGTCAATCGTAGCTATGGGTCGAACACGAGGAGATATATACCATTCTATTTAACTAACTAAAAAGTAATGCAAAGTGAACCAAATCGAATTGAACTTTCTTGCATGAATACTTGAATAAACTTACCATGGCTTCCTCTTCTAAATCTCCACGTCTTGTCATCAACATAGGAACTTAGACTAGGAAGCTTGAAACTAAACTAGAATTATTACAACCATATTGAAGACATAAAATTAAAGCATGAATCAAAAGCATTACAACTATGGAATTGAAAGCATGAAATCAAACTAGAATTTAAAAAGCAAAAACTAGAAGAAGAGAAGAAGAAATTTCACTAATGAATTGAACTAAAAAAAATATACTAAAAACTGAATTAAAATTGAACTAGAAATTAACTAAAAACTGAACTGAAAAAAATTTAAAAATCAACTAGTTACAACCTAAAGAGCAAGGGGTATTTATAGGAGCAAGGGAGAAGAGAGAAGAGGGAAGTGGTAGGAGAAATATTCCCTAAGAAAAGAGAATATTCTCTTCTCCTTCCTCCTTTACAATGCCTTGAATCCCAAGAAAAAAGAAAAAAAATAGAAAGGGGAAGAGAAAAGAATCCTAGATACATAAACCTTCTATTTATTAAAAAGTAACTTTCTAATTCTAACTTGTGCTTCCTTTTCTTTGTAGGTGTCTTCTCCAAGCAATGAGATCAAGGCATCTTTGACCTTTCAACTTTCCATAGATGAGAGAATATCTTTCAAAAGAAATCTATCCCAAGTAGAACTCCAAAAGTGCCTTTGAAAAGTTGGAGGAGAGAGAGAGCAAGGGTGATGACTAGGATTCCACTCACAATTAATGAAATGTCAAATCTGTCCTTCAAAAAAGTGGAGCATGGGATGCTTATATGGGCCTCACTGTTGTATTCCTTAAAAAAAATCACCCAAAATAGACCCAAATTTTGTCCAATTTGGAGTTCGGGAGCCCAAGATATCTCAAGTTGAAGTTGGACTGCTCCAGAGCTTTCCAAATGGAATCTTTCGGCTGACAGAAAGATAACTTCTGATAATTGTGCTAAGACCCCTGGAATCCAAACTTTTGCTTTACTTTGTCCCCGATCGATTGTCAATACTTACAAATAAACTCCTATCCACGAAAACGGCCGTAACTTCTTCGTTTCAACTCAGAATCAAGTGTCGTTTGAACCGTTGCGAAGCTGACTCGACAGGCTACGGATCCATATTATTAATATGCCAAAATTATGCTAAGGGGCCCACTGAAATCATATTCAAATTTGATTGATTGGCGTGATTCTTTCAGTGCTCAATCCAAACTTGATTTTCTCGCCTCCTGGGCGCTTCCGGCTATTCTTAGCATCTTTTGCTCCATTTTCACAAGAATTCACCTAAAACCTGAAAAACTCAAGAAAGCACCGAAGTAACTCTGTCCAATGTGGTAAAATGTATGCTTTATGCCCTAAGATTTCACACATAAATGTGCTCATCAGATTCCCCCACACTTGAACGTTACTTGTCCTCAAGTAAAACAAAAAGAAAAACTAACCTAGAATGCAAAAAATCCTAACTCACTTTCGTATGAATCACGGTTGCACTTACCATGTGCAACAAGCATTTAAACCCCTAGGTTACCCCTAGTAGACGAGTTGTGTCTCGTGAGTGTTTGTAGTGAATACACTGCAAGAAATTGGTGCAATGGCGGCACTTTGGGTTGAGTTATTGCGGCATATTTTACAAATGTCGTCATATGTGAAGATATACCGACATTTTATTAAAAATGCCGTGATATATAAAGGTATAACGGCGTATGGGTTTAAACGCCGTCATATATGCATATATAACGGCGTTTATCACAATCGCCGTTAAATAAACTAGTTTCCACGGCGGTTTTTTAAACAAACGCCACTGTAGTTTACTATTTAATAATGGTTTAATATTTTTTGTAATGGCGTTTTCAAAGAAATGCCGTTGTATGTCACAATACAACGATGTTTATAGATAAACGCCGTATAAAGTAATAGTTTGCAGCGATAAAAAACCCCAAAATCTTTTCACTTCCCCGTGCTTCCCATCTCCATCTCAAAAACATTTTCGTTTCCCCCGCTCTTTCCATCTCTCTCTCAAAGTTCTCTCAAATCTTTTTCCCCTCAACCGTCAAACTTCTCTGAAATCCCTTTCAAACGACAGAGCAACAGTGAATCGGCGACACCAATTCTCGCAAGTCCCACAAGGTTTGATCCCATTGAACCCTTCTTCTCTCCTTTTTACTTACATGTTTTGATTCGTCAGAAAGTGTTAGTTCTTGTGTTTGATCTGTTGTTAGTATTTCAAGTTTTTTGTCCAAATTCTTTTGTTTAGGTTTCTGTAGTTAATTCTGTTGTTTTTAAATTTTTTTTTTTTATCTTAAACTCTCCTTTCTCTCCTGCTCTCTCTGTTTCTGCTTCGATTCATTCTGTGTTTATCTTTGGATTTACTTATGTTTATATATGTATGAACATGTGATTTTGATCTTTAAGGGAGGAGAGTATTTTCTACTTCTCTCTTCCGTCTTCGTTCATTCAATTCTTTTGCTTCGTTTAAGCACCAAAAAAGATGGGTTTGATTTCTGGAATTCTAATGGGATTGTCGGCGGCATCGCTTTGAGGGCATGAGCTTTATGGAGCTTTATAGAGCTTTATGGCCTGTGAGGTGTTGATATATCATACTACAGTACTAATACTACTGGGTATGGTCGTATGGACTATGGATAGAGTCAGATCGACCTCCACTAACTTCTCTGTCAATGATTGAGTCAATTCAGGAAAAAGGAGAGGAGGAGAAAGATTGAGACCCCAAGAGAAGATGTTGACGTTTCAACAAGCAATCAATATAAAGTAGAGCAGTTAAAGAGATGGATAAAACTTATAAAACTTAAAAGGATGGTAAGAGGTGGAGGAGGGGAGAGGAGAGGAGTGGAGTGGAGAGATGCCATTCTAGTGAATAGGAGTCAACGTAGAAAGACAATAGGAGAAGTGTGACAATAGGAGAAGTGTGGTTTTGTGTCTTCACAGAATGTCAACCCAACCCAATCCCATAGAATTCAAATTCACCATTTATATATTCTTTACTATTAGGTAGCAGGTAGGACACTTTCTTTTTTTAAAGAGGAAACTGAAGAAACCACCCAAGATTTCTTTTTTTTTTTTCTTTTCCACCTTTGAAGGTGCATGAAGGAATCTCTCTCTGTCTCTCTCTATCTCTGTGTGCTGTAATGGGAGTGTCACTGTAAGATTTTGATGCAACTTGGGTTCTTCCATGTTTCCAAAATTGGTATCTGATGGTGTTGTTGTTCCAATGACATTCTGTTTGTATTGAATCCACCAAAATTGGTCTCTTGTTCATGTCCACCACTATTGCAATTCACTCCAAAGGTAGGGATTCCTCCTGAAGCAGCTCCAAAAATGGAGGAGCCACCATTTGCTAGAGAATTGATTAGATCTTGGAGATGATTTTCATTTTCCATCTGTGACAATGTTTCACCCCCACCACCTCCAAAATTGGCCCTAAAATTAGCAGTCAAGTGAGACCTGTCAGATTTAGGACCACTTAATGAAGAACTGCCAAAACCTCTAAGCAAAGAACCACTTCCACTGTTTGCTGTTGAACCCATTTGAGCAGTTTTTTGAAGCAAAGCTGTTGCAGACATTTGAGGAATAACAACTTCATTTTGCTTCGATTCATTCTGTGTATGTAGTTTATATATGTATGAACATGTGTCTATGTTGGTGATGTGATGGTGAAAAGTGAAAACACTAGAATTTGAGCTAATTTGGATTTGTTTTGATCAAACAAAGGTGGGGAAAAAGAAAATAGAATAGGTTTTACTTTCATCTTTGTTCTATTTGTTTCTAATTGTGTTTAGGATGTTAGATTTTTGATATCTTGTTTGGTTCTGAATTCTAATCATTATTAGAAATTACCTAGCTCTAATTACTAGTTGCTGTGGATGTCTTTTTTTTTTTTCTCTTCTTCTTCCTTTTTTAAGAGTGAAACCATTAAAACCTCAACAATGTAACAAATCCTACTATATAGTTGGTGAAACTATAGCCATCACAAATGCATTATTCTAGTGATACATAATGCTGCATTGATAAATTGTTTGCTGTCTCTCGTATCTTGCGTTATGTATAGGTGTACTTATTTGACAAGTTATGAGCGTAGTTCCTTGGATAATTAGGTCTCTTCTTTGTCTCTATAGCTTGCATTCTATGTACGAAATGTATTCGTTTTTGGAGTAAGAGTTCAGTTGTCAGTTGGTTGGATTTTTTCCCCCCCCCTTTTTTTCTGTCTCTTTGTACGTTGTAATGTTGTATTTTGACTGATCAACTAGCTCGGAATGAGCATGGTGACTGTGTTATCTTCTTATGTACAGTTTTGAAGTTTCTCTAAGAAGGGCATGTGTTAAATTCGTGTTTTTCCTTCTAGTCTTTGGAAAATCTCTTCATATTTAAAATATGGGATGCAAAGTAAATGGATGCTACCCAAGGAGCTTTACCATCTGTATAAAGCCATCCAACCTCTAGACAATTGGTTCCCTTTCTCAATCATTATTTGTATGAACTTTAATCCCGATCAAACTTGAGGCTTGTGTGTATAAATAGATTCCAACTTGCAAGAGTTCATCTCACTAATCTCTCCCCTCCTGGGGGTTGAACTATTTGAATAATTGTCTTACTATTTTTATCTCCCATTTTTGTTAGAACTTGAACTATTTGAATAATTCTCTTATTATCTTTGATTCGGATCAAACTTAAGTCGGGACAGATTGCGGTGATGACCTGGGCAACCCTCCGCAATGGACTTGGATGCTCATTTTCGCTTGCCTTTGATTCTTATCAACAAATTCGCATTTTTGAGTTATTAATTAAAATCCTCATTCCTAATCTTTCCTCTCAACAGCCATGGTAGGGGAGCAACAGACCCCCGACTTCGTCTCTAGCTAAGAGCTCCACCTCTCTTCACTGGGAAAAAAGGTTAGTTGCTAATCTCTCTCTCTCTCTCTGCATTTGATCAATTTTCAGAGACTTTTGTAGGTTAAATCTTATTTGTTTTCTACTCATTATGTATTGATCTGCTTAATTTCATTTCCTTTAGGTTTTCTTTGGTTTATTGTTACTAATTAGGTTAGTATGATTTTGAACCCGGAATCAGAGATAGTTTATAGACATAACTTGCTTTTATATTCATACTTATGAACATATTATGAGAACATTGTCAACCATTACAGGTTGATTGTAAATTAGAGATGGAGTTACAAAGAGAGAGAGAGAGAGAGAGAGAGAGAGAGAGATATGTTTGATGTTTATGAGAAAGTTTAATAGATTTTCTCTTTTGTACATACATAACCTGGTTTGTAATATATTGCCCTCTTTTGTAGACTCTCTCTTTCTCTCTCTCTCTCTCTCTCTCTCTAAGTGTTGCTTGCAGGAATGAAACTATGAATATGGTGAAGAGATATATAGCTTGACGTGGGTTGACAGGAATATGGTAAGTTATTATTTATTCTGTTGGATTTGAGAGGTTTGGAATCAAGAAATTTCAGTGGATATCTCAGTTTGGGAATAGTGGTGTATGGGGGGGGGGGTTTGGTATTGGGTCCCATAAATGTTTAAATATGTTTTCTTCCATTTCCATCTTTAGGGTTTTAATCCAATTGTTTGGAGCTCTTGGATCAAGAAACTAAAAAAATTCTGTTTTGTTCTTCTAAACCTAACCTCTCTATCTCTCTTCATCTTTCTTAGAGTTTCCTTTGGGGAATTGGTCCCATTAGAGAAGGGGATATAAAGCAGAAACTATTCCTCCTAGTTGTCTTCTACTTTATTATTCTGTATGTGAAGATTGAGTTCTTTCCTTTCTACATGCATAAACATGGCATGTTTTTAACTAAAAGGCCCACAGCCTTTCTACATGAATAATGGAATTACATTAGAATGGGTCAAGTCATAGGAACAAGGATGATTAGTTATGTTGGATTTTGAAAAGCTTCATGGATAGGCGTGGTGGACATTTTTTTTGTTTCTTTTCTTCTTTTTTCCCTTCCTCTTCAACCAAGGCATGTGATTTCTCTACTTTTTTTTGTCAAGAAATGGCAGGTAAGGGATGACCACATTACAACTAATTTGAAACTGAAGTTGACTATAACAGTTTGGTAAATTTCTAGGAAATACAGCATGATCATGAGAAATTGGTAGCATTCATGTCATAGTTATCTCCTAAGCTTGAAGAATTGGATTGGGTACTTGAAGATGCTAATGTAAGAGGGTTGGCCTCGGCACAACGGTAAGATTGCTCTTTTATAATTTGTACTTTATTTTATAATTCTATATTGTAATATGACAACAAATTTGTGATTTTACTTCTAATGAAATTGATGAAGCTTTTGCTAAGCATTGTAGTTAGTCGAGCTCATGTGTGTGTGTGTTTGGTGATTTTGGGGATGGGGTTGTAAAATCAGATCATGTGACTTGTGTGGGTGTGTTTTTCAGATCTTTGGGGGTATGTTGGATGTGCCACAAAATGCATATCATGAGTCTTGTTTCTCATGATGAAAGGGATTGGAAATTGGGCTTGCATAGATGGTAAGTATGGATGAAAGGATTTCTATTTGCATTGGGATTCTTAAAAGATGAGTTCTTTCGAGTAGCCTCATCCTCACAATCTTCGGATCTCAAATAACTATGGGAATGTCTGGTGTTGATACCCACCATTCGGACTTCCCTCTTTCTTTTTCTTTTTCATGTTTTACATAGTGAACAATCATTGGGAAGCTTACTTGCTTTTTTTTTGGGTAAGGGGAAGCTTATTTGATACTTAATAGGTTATGATAGTCTACATATGAAAATATTGAATTTCTTGGTTTAACTTGTGCCTTGGTAGGAAAAGATAGATTGACGGGTTTGGCTGTTGAGGCAAGAAAGAGAGCTCTTCAAATGGCTCAAGTTAATGCGATGATGTAGACTTTACCTCTGTGCGAGATCTACTCCGGACGATCTTTTTGGCGGTGCTCCTCGGTACATCCACATGATTTAGGAATCTTGAAATGCTATGGTTAAAGTAATCATCTTTGTAAGAAGAGGCAATTATAACTGTACTGTTGACAGTTCTAGAGATATACCATCAATTATTAGATTACAATCCCCTCAAGTGTGTTAAGGCATCAGTTAGACTTGAGCATCTCAAACTCCGAATTCTTTTTAGATGATCTGTGATGAATTTTGAATTTGTGCATAAAAGGACACGCTGTTTCAGTCTATTGATTTGGATAATTACTTGCTCCAGTCCTTGTTTCTACCTATTGCTTATAAATGGGTCAGATTTGAGTTTAATTTGGACTATTGATCACTTAATCTCTGTTTCAATCCATTGCTTTTTAAATATATCAGACTTTAACATGACTTGGATATATTTACTTAAATCTCTTATTTCATCCCATCTTTGTGGATGCACTTCGAATATGAAATGGGTAGGGTATTTGATGAGGTATATCTCTGTTTTATATATGAATTTGGTTTGGATATAAAAATAGGTGACATGATGAATCTATTATCTTTGAAACAGGTTAATGGATTGAATATAGAAATAAATTTTTTTTTTTTAAATGCATATAGCGGCGTTTGTAAAAAACGCCGCTAAAAGTATAAACTCAACACCTATCACGGCACTTTTTAAATGCCGTTGTAATACACTTTTCCCGTCGTTTATTGAAAAATGCCGCAAAAAAAAAGAAATTCAATACCTATCACGACACTTATGAAACGCCGTTGTAGTAATTTTCCAGGCATTTATTAAAAAATGCCGCGAAAAAGGTACATACACAGTCACACTAAAAAAATGCCATTGTACAAAAACGGCGGTACCTTCGCCGACATTTCAACGGCACAAATTATAAACGCCATTATATCCTATGACTGCTTTTTTTGGACTTATAGCGGCGTTTAAAAACGCCGTCGTAGGCCCAATTTCTTGTAGTGATATACACCCAAAATTCAATTGTAAATGAATGCTGCAAATTTTAATCATGGCATAAGTAGGATAGTGCACACTAGCTCTAAGAATGCTCAACTAAAGATCGAGGAGCCAAAGATTCCCCCACACTTGAATTTTATCACCCCACATCAATTCAAGTAATAAGCATGCATCAAGATTAAGGGATCTCCTCATATCTTCAGAACACTACTCACCTTCAGGTAAACCACTCATAGCATCGATAGAACCAAAGACTTAGGCTTTGAGTATTTTTACCATACTTTCTTTTCAGGCATTAAGGCAGAAAACACTTTTCTTTCACAACAGTAAACTCTATTTCTACTCCACTACTGTTCTCTGAATGATATGGTGGAGCATACACCAGACACCCAAATACTTGGTAGCTTCGTTTTTTGCATATATCCATAAGACATTGAGACATTGATGCAAGAGTTTTTTGAGTTTTCTTCTAAGGAATTTCGATCAAGTCACCCTGCTTCATGAGGCACAGTGCCCTGTCTAGTCCCAAGGAATTCCACTTTCCTTTCTTTTTTGTTTTTATTTTTTATTTTTTTATTCTTTCACTTTCACTTTCATGCATTGCCTTGCCACAAACAAATTGGTCTCAACTACTAGCCAAAAGATCAAGGGGTCCATAAAACACATAGAGGAATCTAGCCATCAAATGAAATAGCGTTCATAATGTCCAATTCAGTCCCTCTCACCGGATACATACCAATTACCGTCCTTGAAAAGGGATTTTTTTATCATTTCGCATGCTAGGGCACCTAATTCCCTCTCTCTCTTGCTTCGTAATCAAAGAAACTTATGCACAACACCAAACTACCACCACAATCAAAATTCACCAATTAAGCCCAACATCCCCCCCACACTTAATTCATGCAGCGTTCTCAATGCATGCATAAAAGAAATAATAAGGATAAGGGAGGAGATGAAGGGGCTTACCAGATATAATCAACAAGAGGATCATGAAGAGTCATGAGCTCTACAAAAAGTGCTAGGAGCAGCAATAAAAATCTCAATCCATGGCCAGTAAATGTAGAAAGAGCTTCAGAACCAGAAAATACTCGACCATGAATTTTAGTAAAGCGAGAAATAATATAGAAGTTAAGCACAACTGAGAAGTATCCAATAGAAAAATCTGTCCTCATAGGACAGTTGAAAATGAAGGCATTAAAACTCAGGCCATAAATCCGTCCCTTCTCTCCCGTTTGTAGTGTAGAACACCTGTCATTCTTTAAAAAACCAACCAAAAAATGGATCACAATAAGCATAAAAAGGATCATGAATAACCTCATCAAAATAATCATAAAAAATGAGAGGTTTACTCAAATCAATCCTAGCAATAAAACTATCCGCTCGTTGCAGAAGTTGGTTTGCCAAATAAGGATCATGATAATATGCTTGAAGAGCATCATGACTAACATTGTCCTCCTCAATAAAATCATCAAACCTAGGAGGTTTGGACAAATCAACATGTGAGACAATGGAATCCTCAAAATGACAATTATTTGGGTTTTCCAAAGAAAGAGGGAGAGATCGAATTTCTTGGGTTTCTATGCTATCATGAAAATCATATTCTAAATCAATAAAAACACTAGGCTCACTAAAATCATAAATTTCAGGCAAAAGGTGGACTTCCCCAGGTAGCTCATCAAACCTCGCTTCACTAATATCTTTAGGAGACTCAATCTCAACAAATAAATCATCATAAAAAGTATCTTGTTGGGAGTGACTCTCATTAACCTCAAACTGGGGTGGTGGATTTTTAATATCATTAAATTGGGGATGGGGTGGTTCATTCTGAACAGGAATCTGATAACATAGACTAGGTTCAGGCTGACTAGGTAATGTACCCTTTTCCTCCTCTTGCACCATGGTGATCAGTTGAGAGAGTTGCTTCTCCATGGTATTTTGGCTTTTCGTGAAAAGGGCTATGTATTTCTCAAGCTCATTCAGTCTGGCCTCCTCACCCATGTTTTGAAACTCAGGGGGTGGGTGATATGGTTCAAGGAGAGGTGGCCCATTGAGATTCAATGGAGGGTTGGGCATTGGAGGACCAAACTGACCATGATATTGAAAATTGGGTGGTCCAGCTTGGTTATTCCATTGATCCCACAAGAAATTGGGATGTTCACTCCACCCCTGATTGTAAGTTCTAAAAGAATTGTATTGAAATAGAGGACTCACATTCTCATCACCATAGCTACCCCCATAAAGATTAGGGCATCCTTCCACAACATGGATAGTCTGGGGATGTGACCAATCAAAATTTCCCGAAAGCCCATAGTTGGGTTGGGGAGCAAAATTGTATTGGTGTGGTGCAAAATTGTTCTCTATCTCACTACTTTTGGCTTCCCTAGTCTGTTTAAACATTTCCTCCAAAGTCATGGTTGCCTTAGCATAGTTCCATCTTTCCCCAAAAGTCATATGTGGAAGTGTATCTCCCATTATTCCAGACATGTTTAAAATAACCACCTATCCCAAATTGAGGTCTCCCTTAGAAAAATTAAAGAAAAAAAATAAAAGACTAGAAAGAATTCACTAAAAACATGAGGGAATAAATAGACAGTTGGTGCATTGCCCTAAAAAATCGAAACAATGGTTCCAAAGCTGTAAGGTTGCCATATAGGTTGACAGCAAGGGAACCCGTATAGTCTTTAAGAGCCACCTACGGGCGACTCCAATTGGATTCTAAAGTAGAGTGGAGGACTACTATACATTTCTGTTTCCAAGGCACTCACTATGTTGCTTTCCTGTTATTAAAGTTGGTCACCTCCAAAGATAAGTCATATGTCATTCCACCCAACCAAGTCAAGATGCAGCGTCATAGGTAACTTAATCCTATGAGCGACACCAAAAGAGGTTGGGCTTGAGCATAAGAAGGACTTTAGATTGGCCGCACAATCTTTGAAACAGAAGAGAAACAAGATGAGGTTTTCAAAATTTTATTTTATTTTTTTTAATAGAAGAAAAGGTAAAATAAATAAAGCACTTCGAATAAAGTGGACAATAATCTCCCCGGCATCGGCGCCAAAAACTTGTTTGAGTTAAAATAATACCGCAAGCATACGGGTCAATCATAGCTACAGGTCGAACATGAGGAGATATACGCTACTCTATTTAACTAACTGAAAACTAATGCAAAGTGAACCAAATCGAATTGAACTTGCTTGCATGAATACTTGAATAAACTTACCATAGCTTCCTCTTTTAAATCTCCACGTCTTGTCATCAACATAGGAACTTAGACTAGGAATCTTGAAACTAAACTAGAATTATTACAACCATATTGAAGACATAAAATTAAAGCATGAATCAAAAGCATTACAACTATGGAAATGAAAGCATGAAATCAAACTAGAATTTAGAAAGCAAAAACTAGAAGAAGAGAAGAAGAAATTTCACTAATGAATTGAGCTAAAAAAAATATACTAAAAATTGAATTAAAATTGAACTAGAAACTAACTAAAAACTGAACTAAAAAAAACTTAAAAATCAACTAGTTACAACCCAAAGAGCAAGGGGTATTTATAGGGGGAAGGGAGAAAAGAGAAGAGGGAAGTGGTAGGAGAAATATTCCCTAAGAAAAGAGAATATTCTCTTCTCCTTCCTCTTTTACAATGCCTTGAATCCCAAGAAAAAAGAAAAAAAATAGAAAGAGGGAGAGAAAAGAATCCTAGATACATAAACCTTCTATTTATTAAAAAGTAACTTTCTAATTCTAGCTTGTGCTTCATTTTCTTTGTAGGTGTCTTCTCCAAGCAATGAGATCAAGGCATCTTTGACCTTTCAACTTTCCATAGATGAGAGAATATCTTTCAAAAGAAATCTATCCCAAGTAGAATTCCAAAAGTGCCCTTGAAAAGTTGGAGGAGAGAGAGAGCAAGGGTGATGACTAGGATTCCACTCATAATTAATGAAATGTCAAATCTGTCCTTCAAAAATCGTGGAGCATGGGATGCTTATATGGGCCTCACTGTTGTATTCCTTACAAAAAATCACCCAAAATAGACCCAAATTTTATCCAATTTGGAGTTCGGGAGCCCAAGATATCTCAAGTTGAAGTTGGACTGCTCCAGAGCCTTCCAAATGGAATCTTTCGGATGACAGAAAGATAACTTCTGATAATTGCGCTAAGGCCCCTAGAATCCAAACTTTCACTTTATTTTGTCCTCGGCCTATTGTCAATAATTACAAATAAACCTCCATCCACGGAAACAGCCGTAACTTCTTCGTTTCAACTCGGAATCAAGTGCCGTTTGAACCGTTGTGAAGCTGACTCGACGGGCTACGCATCCATACTATTAACACCTTAAAATCATGCTAAGGGGCCTACTGTAATCACATTCAAATTTAATTTATTGGCGTGATTCTTTCAGTGCTCAATCCAAACTTAATTTTCTCGACTCCTGGGTGCTTCCGGCTATTCTTAGCATCTTTTGCTCCATTTTCACAAGAATTCACCTAAAACCTGAAAAGCTCACGAAAGCACCGAAGTAACTCTATCCAATGTGGTAAAATGTATGCTTTATGCCCTAAGATTTCACACATAAATATGCTCATCACATGACATAGGACCCCCTCTATATTTCATTTAAAGTTTGCTCTTATATTCTTAGGCTACCCAACTCGATGGATAGAAGGTGCACCGGTGAGATTCATGTCAACCACGTCGGGTGATACTCGAGTTCAGTGAGTGGGTTTTGGGTGATTTGTTTGGGTTTAGATATATTTCTCAAGTGGAGGCAAAAGTCTGGCTTTGTCCTTCGTCGGACAGAGTACGGCATCAGAAAGTGATTGCCCAAATATCTAGCAAACTAATGACATCAAAAAATCTTTGGAGAGTAATCACCCGGATGTCGGGTAGAGTAACGACGCACAAGTGTCAGGCATTAGAACCTCGGGCAGAATAATGGCATAAAAAAGCTTTGGAAAGTAATCTCCCGGATGTCGGGCAGAATAATGGCTCACAAGTGTCGGGCACTAGGACTCCGGATAGAATAACAGCGTCAAAAAGCTTCAAAAACTAGGCTCAAGATTGTCGGGCAGAGTAACGGCACATAGGTGTCGGCCACTAGAACCTCAGATAGAATAACGATTTTGGAAAGCTTCAGAAACTAGGCCTTATGATATTGGGCAGGGTGACTAGGCCATGGGAGACTTTGGGGCTTTGGGTGGAAACGGGTTAGGGAAGGTGGATCCGGGGGACCCAGGATCCAGATAGAGGGACGAGGCTCAAAGGCTAGAAATCGGACTGGGGCAGGGCCCCAAAACTAGGAAAAAGAGGAAAAAAAGAAAACTGAAGCTCTGGGGGTGCCCCCTCTCCTCAACTTGGAACTTGTTGAAATGAGAGGTGGGGGTATTTATAGGAAAAATCCCATCTGGCGGTGCCACAGTGAAATCTACGACATCGTCGGGCAAAAAAATCACTTTTTGGGTCCCCAACAACGCTGTGGCTTGGGGTGCAGCACTGCCGCACGGTGCATTCTTGGCTGGGTACAGCGTTGTCGTGCGGTGCCGCGGCTGGGCCAGGCACTGCAATCGGGTGCGGCACTGCTATGTGGTATCGCAGCTGCACGCGGTGCCATAGTTGCGCGCGATGCTGCCAAGCCGTGGTTTTGGGTGGGGGCATCGTGCAGGGTCGTAACAAGGATACAAGGGACCGTGGGTGGAAATGAGGTGGAACAGTGGGTGTCCGGGTTACTCTGAAGAAAATGGGCTTAGAGGGCATTGCTAGTCTTTAGCGTCTGATTGTTGTCATCGCTGGGGGGTAACGAAATTCAGCGTCTACACCTGGAGGTGACAAAATTCACTGTCTATAGAACCAAATCAAGCTTCTTTGACCATAGTTGAATTACGTCTAGAACTAGTTCTAAAATTGAGAGTTGAGTTCTCTCTCCCCCTTTCTCCCCCCCCCCCCCTTTTACCCAAGGTTTTCATCTACCCTTTATAGGTGATCATGAGGATGCAACTTTATTTGACATGACGTGATTTCCTGTCACTTGCGATCCAAGACGGCTTACGTGAGCATGCCTTAATGCAAAGTGGGCTTGCCAGGAGATAATCGGCACTTTCGGTGGATATTGGACTATCTTGAGGATGCCTTCATTTAATGTTACTAAATTGTAACATTGCTTTGATACGTTGAGATAGGATGTATACAAGACGTGGATGACGTCTGTCCATTCTCCACTTCCCAATGACAAATGATTGATGCCTACACCACCCAAAAATCTGTGCTAGATATAGGATTTATACTCTACCGTCTAATGCGCCATTGATCATTGGTTCCAAAGACTTCTATGGACTGACCTCAAATCTTGCCACATGTCGATCATCCAATAGACTAAAGTTTTAGTGATATATCACCTATCATTGGTGAAGCAATGGTCATCCAGTCTGATTTGCTTGAATCCATATCAGAAGGTTTTGATAGGTTGATAGTGGAATCGGATAATAAGGATCTATTCTCCGATTTCCAATGGAATGCTGCACAATCCCCTTCGGAGATTAGATCTATTGTAGAGGAGGCATCTTGCATATTTCTCCATACTTTCTTGCTTGTAACTTTCTATTTGTTCCAAAGGAGGTTAAGAGCTTTGCTAACTCCCTGGTTAAGAGGGTCCTGACGTGTATGACGGTCTCTGACCCAATTCCAATACATGGATTTTGAAGATGTGTCATGCTCCATCCTTGAGTATTGCATGTTTAACTATGAATAAATTCCCCTTTCCCTTCGGGGTTGGGGGCTCTTGCACAAAAATAAAATAAAATAAAATTCACAATAACAAGCAAGGAAACAAATTTAAAATTGTTGCCAAAGAAGGAATTATATGGCAATTGGAGTTCCACTATTACCGGACTTGCATTTAAAGGGCCAAGTGCATCTTCCAATCAAGTTCTGAGCCATCAAATTCGAACTCAACTTAATTCCACCCATTTATTTGACCTAAATATCCTCTGATTCTAATCTAAATGCTGTAATCATCCATAGACCTGCCAGGTTATCCTAAAGGATAGTTTTTATCAGCCACATCATCACACAACTAATTGATTTTACTCCTCTCCATTTCCCAATCTGTAATTTCTTGTAATTTCCCCCTGAGAGTACGACACATGGCATAACCAAATCTAATGGTCTGTTTTTAAATGCCAACTTTTAACTCCTAACTAACCCCAGCTACACCAACCCCTAGGTTAACCCGGGTTGGTGTAACCTAACCTAACCCTAACCCTTGGTTTAACCCAACTTTTTATTCTTTTATTTTTTACTTTTTTTTTATAAGTAAAGATTTTGTATTAAGAAAGAAAAAGAATACAGAAGAAGGCATCCTCTAAGAACCCTCGAAAGGGGTAGAGGACCCTAGCCAAGATAGGACAGGCCCTATCAAACAAAAGGATACAGCCACAAAAAAAAAAAAACAACTTTACATCCTATAGAAGGTTACAAAATCAGAGTCTTTCTTACTGACGACATTCAGCTCAGAAGGGAAATCCCCAGGCTCCCAAAGAATTCCCAAAGGCCTACAGGGGAAAGAGGCCATGAAATTTGTAGGTTGGTTTTGTTCTCTCCAAACATGAACAAATTCTTTAGTTCTTAGCAATCTTGCTTTTGCTAGGATCTTGCTTTTCGTAGTTTGAATTTTCCAAGGGCCAATGATCTCTCCATTTAAGATATCTATAGCCAGCTTTGAGTCTGATCTAATAGAGATCTTAAAAATATCTCTTTCAATACAAAGGGAGATACCTTTAAGAATGGCAGTAAGCTCCATAGCTAGAACACAAAGGGTATCACCATGGCCAGCATAGGCAACTATAGGATCCCCCCTACAATTACAAACTAGCCCTCCATAAGTAGCCCTATCACCTGAAAGGGAACCATTACAATGAAGAGCAAACATGTTGTTACTAGGTAATAACCATGAGCAGGCTTTCGGGATTTTTGTAGACCATTGCACATGGAGACACCATTTAGAAGCAATGTAATCATTAGAAATGGTAGGGTCTCCCACCAAAGTAGTAGATGAAAGTCTAGCAATGACATCACCCCTTATAGCTCCTATGATTTGGTCCTTGGATCTAACCTTATTCCGAAATAAAATTGCATTTAATTGCTTCCCTCAAGAATCGATCCTTAAACCTCTTTAATTAGGTTAAATTATAACCACTAGGCTAACTACTAGCTTATAAAAAAAAATTTCTTACGAATACTTCCCTCAAGAATTGATCTCTAAACCTCTTATAAATATTCTTTTATTTATTACTTTATTCATTTCTCATCTTTTTCTCTCTTTTTTAATCTTCTTGTTTCTTTCTTCTTCTTGCCTTCTGTCTCCATGTTCCCTGTCCTTTCTGTGACCCCGACTCCAACCCCTCTCTCTCTCTCTCCATCAAACCTCGACCCTAGCCCCTAGTGCTCAAACCCCTTTTTCCACTATCCCTGAATCCTGACCCCAGACCCCAGCCCCTGGCGCTCCAACCCCTTTTTCTACTATCCCTGCACCCAGACCACCACCCCCTTCAGCAACCCCGCCCCACTCACTGTTATTCCGGTGAGAGAAAGTTGATGGCTTTGCTGGACTCATCGGAGAAATACATAAATATTGATGCTTGGAAGATGGCATAGAATATAAGAGGGGAAGCACCGTCATCAGATACATAGCAGAACTGGGTAATCAAGAGCCAACAAGGAGAGCACAGTGTTCACTATGATGATTTTTTTTTTTTTTGGTTTTGGGGTGTGTTGCGTCAGGAAAACTCCGGTAGGTCTTTCAGGTGTTGCAACCTACAAAAGGACATCAAGGATAAGGGAGAACCAATGTGTTTCTGGCCTAGGACTCTTTGATGCCTAAGTTAGATCACTCT
Source organism: Telopea speciosissima (assembly GCF_018873765.1). Lineage (NCBI taxonomy): Eukaryota > Viridiplantae > Streptophyta > Magnoliopsida > Proteales > Proteaceae > Telopea > Telopea speciosissima. Next base: position 33,190,774 of record NC_057917.1, on the reverse strand, counting down.
TAGCAACAGATGAATTACTAGAACTCAAGATGAATAATGGGTTAGAATACCTGAGTATTTATAGTTGAGTATGACGGTGTGGAGAGTCCCTATTGGTGATAAGTATTCTTCATGGAAGAGTCTATCATGTAGTAGGGGGTCTCTTTATGAGACGTAGAGTCCTGGTAGGGAAGAGATTCCCTAATAGATAGATATGTGTGTTCTTCACGTGTTGGATAACGATCCTTGATGTATGAGTTCAGATACGATCACATCTCTTTGGAATAATGTCCTTCTAATGATAAGATGACGTAGACCTTGGCGGTGACATCATGGTTGGACCTTGTTGGCTTGCATGGAAGACTTGGTCTCTGGATGACTTCTTGGGTCTATTCCTCTTGGATTTGTCGAATGGGTTCTGTCGTGGTTTGGCTTGGGCCAACCTCTCTGGGTCAGGACATGTGACATCTCGGGACTGGCCTGTGTATTTTTGGTTTATCACTTACCCCCCACTCTCTTGGAACGGAGTGCTCAAGAGAGTAGTGTCCTTGTCATCTTCAAGCTTGTGAGGGGCTTATTGCAATTAAAGCTTCTTAGAGGGAGCTTTATGATGAGCATCTCGTGACCGTTGGATGATCTTTGCATCTTGAGGTAGATGACTTTTTCTCTTATTAGTGAGTGAGAGAGGTGAGGGGTTCAAACCCCCTACTATACTTTTATCCTCCTTTTCTTTCTTTTTGCCCACTTTTCTATGTCTTCTTTTGTTCACTTTCTCTTCATTCTTCACTTCTCCATTTTTCACTTTTTCCTCATTCTTTCTCTTCCATGGAGCTCTACCCATCTTCACCCCTTTTTACTAAGTCCACTTTTCTTGCCCCCCCAAGTGTTTGTATTTTCTCCTCTTTGAGAGATTTTACTTTTTCTTCCTCTTTTTTTGTCTCTCCCATCCCTTTTTTGGTCTCTCTTATCTCTTTTTTCTTTTTTGTTCTCTCCCATCCCTTTTTTGGTCTCTCCCATCTCATTTTCTTTTTTGGTCTCTCCCATCTCTTTTTTAGTCTCAATCGTCTCGCTCGCGTGCCTCGGTCTCAGCCATCTCTCCTGCGCGGTCTCCTATAGGTTTGGCTACCATCAAATTTAATTTAATAAACTTTTTTTTGGGGGTCCTAACTTGGTTGTTTGCTTGGGCGTATTGCAGCTCCCTTCTCTCTTAAGGTGCTTGACTTGGTGTTGGGGAGCTTCATCCAAGTAAGTCTTCTCTTCCTATGGCCATGTCGAGTGACTCTGATCTTGATGCTGTTCCCGAGGGGTACGCCACTGATGGGCCTATTTCAGGCTCATCCTAGTCTAAGTCTGATGTGGACACCCTCCCTCCATTGCCTTACCCTAGACCTCTACTTAGTGATGATGGCGAGGGTGCCACTGGTCCCGTCCGCACTGACGAGAGCCCAGGTTTAGACGGTTGTTTTGATGGAGATGATTCCGAGGTGTCTCCCCCAGTGATGGATATGACTAGTAGGATGGGACAGTACCAGAGTATCTTGACCACCTCTGACCTAGTGACCTTACATCAGTTATATCACATTCCTTCTGAGATCATCCTCCGTGCCCCTGAGGAAGGTGATCGTGCTTTCTCCCACCAGGTGGATGAGATATGCCTTTATGAGGTTTCATTATCCCTCGGCCTTCGCTTCCCTATCCTTATGTTTGTTGAGTTGGTGTTAGACCATTGGCATCTCACCCCCGGGCAGGTGTTACCCAACTCCTGGAGGGTCATCCTAGGCTTCTTTGTGTTCTTTGCTTGGCTAGGTCGTGCTGCTATTGTTCCTTTATTCTCACATTTTTATATGTTGAGGAGGGGAGATGAGTTGTACCATTTTTTCCATCGTCCCCTCAAGGGTCCCTTCGCCAACTTTGACTTCTTCGAGAGGATCCCTAACTCAGTTAAGCATTGGAGGGATCGATTTTTCTTTGTCACGATCCCGTAATGCCCACTTTGGGCCCATTGGGGGCGATCGACCTGAGGAGTGTGAACTATTCTCTCGACCTGATGACTTTGAGAACGAGTCTCTCACTTGGTTCCTGAAGGGTAACAAGTTTGATGTTCTCCAATTGGAGTCGAAAGCCTTTCTGTTCCTTTAGAAGTTGAGTCCCGGTGAGTTCTTGGTTTGGTCCTTCATCTGTGCTTTGATTCTCTTTTTGTTTGTCTTGATGCTAACTCAATTTATTTCTATGTTGCTGTTTCTAGTGAATCTTCAACTTAACCCTAATCGTTTCCATGCCAATGCCGCTAAGAAGATGGTGGCTCTACAGGCGGCTCCCCAGGCTTCGCATCCTCGCAAGGATGCTTCCTCTATTCCTACTATGATGGGTCATTTTGATGTGGCTACCCTCCTGACCTCCATGCCTAGTGTGGTCTTGGTTGTGGGTGCAAAGAGGAAGGGTGGTCCCAGCTCTCAGGGTGGAAAGAAGGGTTCTGTCATCTTTAAGCTTCCTCGGCCTGCTCTCGCTATCACTCCCCCTGTTACTATTTCTAGCGCTCCGGCGAGGATCTGCCTCTGCCTCCCCCCTTGGTCCCTCTTGGGATATTCACAATGGGGATCCTATCATGGCGAGTCTGGACATTGCTCGAGAGTAGGTGGATAAGGGTCGGCTTCCTTTTGAGCGCGATCTCTAGCAGGGTGTTTCTGACTTGGCACTGCTAAAGCCTCTCTATGGAGATATGGCCTCTGTGAGTCTGCATTTCGTTATCTTTCCCTTATGTTCTCATGTATTTGGGGTTTGCTGACTTTATCTTGTGTGCAACTATTTTATTGTACCATAGAAGCGGTGTTACGCTACGAGAGACATGCCTTTTAAAATATTCTACAGGCTCAGTATGTGCGGGATCTGGAGAGGGAAGTCTTGGAGCGAAATGCTGCTTGAGAGGAGGGTGCTGCCCGAGAGAGGAAGGTGGCCAAGGAGATTTATGTACTGACTTCTCAGAAGGCCACCTTGGAGACTGAGACTTTAGACTTATCTACTAGGGTTCGAGCACTCGACGATGAGCTTCATGCCGTAAAGCAAAAGCATGAGGTTGATATTCTTTACGGTCATGAGCAGGCAGTGGCTGAGTTTCAGGAATCCCGAGCTTGTGAAGATATGTTCTATGAGTACAATGATGAGGTTTATGCTATAGACGTGAATGAAACCGTGAATTTTATCCTTGAGAGGGATCCTGATTATGATTTCTCTGAGTTTTAGAGCTATGTCCCGCTTGCCGCTGCTATCTTTGATTAGGCAGCAACAGCTGTTATTCCTCCAGAGGAGGGTGTCGAGGTGGCCTAATCTCCGATTGTAATTCCTCCTCCGTCTTCGAGAGCTCCCTCTCCTTCCACTTCGAGGGTACCATCTCCAGATCGTGATATTACCACTATTACCGGGGACATTGATGAGGTAGCAATAACCATGGAGGTGGCCCTATCTCCGATCATAGTTCATCCTTAGTCTTTGGGGGTTCCCTCTCTTTCATCTTCGACGGTGTCATCGCCGGATCGTGACGTTGCCACTACTTCTCCTCTTGGCCTGGAGATTGACTTCTCTTCATCCTATCATACTTTGACTTCTCTTCATCCTATCATACTTACTTTTGGTTTCGAACTTTGTTTTAAACTTGATGCATGGATGTGTAGTTACTTTTAGAACTTCAGTGTTATCCTTACCTTGAATCTTTGTGTTTGAGTCTTGCTTCTTTTCAGTTTTATTCTTGTCTAGTGGCATGTTGGCTTTGGTGGCATGAGCGCCTCATGGCCGACGGGCCTTAGTGGCATCATGCCTTATGGCCTATAGGCCTTGTTTGGCATAAGTGCCTCATGGCCTATAGGCCTTGGAGGCATAGAGCCTCGGGGTGTGAATTCACCTAGAGGGGGGTGAATAGGTGAACGTAGTGGAAAATATAAATTTTTGTAGAAATAAAAATGTTTTCAATATAAGACAAAAAAATTTGCACAGATAACACCAAGATTTATAGTGATTCGGCCAAAACTTGCCTACATCCACTCCTCTCACCTTATAGAGAATTCCACTAAAAATAATCTTGAGAGTGAGCAAGAGAACTCGTACAAATCTTGATTAAGAGCAAGAGGACTCAAACAACCAACTACTCTTGATTTCGAGCAAGAGGACTGAAACAACCAACTACTCTTGATTTCGAGCAAGAGGACTCAAACTACTCTTGATTCGGAGAAAGAGGACTCAAACCACTCTTGATTCCGAGCAAGAGGACTCAAACTACCATTTATAAAAAGAGTACTAAAGAAGGAGTTACCTTAACCTTAGTAGAGTACGCTACCTTTTAACTTGAAGCTTAATGCTAAGTGAAGTGAAGGATGTGAGAGAATATACTTGAATGAATGCTTGAATGCTCACTTGAGGCTATTGTAATTAGAGCTTATAGTGAAGTCTCTTAATGATGATGATTAGTAGTAATTAGAGCATAAACAAGTGCCTCTTTATAGACTAGGCAGCTCAAACTAATTAGGAATCTATCTTAAAATCGGATTCATTAGACAGAGATAATCCGATATTCTGTTTCCTAATCCAGTATACCGGTTCACCAAATTTCTTAAAATAGCCTTTGATTCAATGATCAGGTTTCCCACGGTCATATCATGATCTAGTATGCTGGATCATGATCCAGTATACTGGTTCAGGGTAAAACAAGGCAAAAAGTGATCTGGTATGCTGGATCCCAATCCAGCGCACGCCGGAAGCCTATTGAATTGTTTTTCCTGAGATTTCATCTAATCCGGTATGCCGTTTTATGATCCGATTTGCCGGATCAACCAATTCTACTAAATTATGTTAAGTCCTTTGTTGGACTAGCTTGAGGAATTTCCAAATGGGTTTGATCACATGAATTGGGGTTAATTTTAACCTTCTAAAGTCTATCTAAATGAATGCATGCTTGTGTGTGTGCATTACATCATTTGAGAGTTTAACACAATTACAACTTAAGTACAACTTGAATTCTTCAAGTCTTGAACCTCACTTGAATGTCTTCAATGTAAGTTCTTCTAACTTGTCTTGATCTTTATCTTCAAAACTTGTTCTCCATTTTTTTTTGATGTCTTGAAAGATTGGACAAAGGCTCAATTTGCTTTGAACATCAATCTCTTGAATTGAGTGTTCCCCCTCACTTGGTGCCATGCTCTTATCTATGCATCTTAAACAAGAGTTAGTACACTTCGATTTATTTGTTGTCATCATCAAAATATTTAAATCATCATGATAGATGATTGGAGTTTATGTATGAGGACTTTTCCTTATCAATCTCCCCCTTTTTGATGATGATAAATATTAACCAAAAATAATGCAATATTCAAGAAATGTAAAACATTAATTGCATAATAAGTTCAAAGAGAAAACTATATCCATTTTGTTCTCATAACAACTTTTTCTCCTCATTTCTCTCCTCTTTGGAATTATCAAAAAGTGGGGATAGAAAAGAAAATAATAAAGATACAATTAATCATTCAAAGGGGTTACATATCCCTAGTTCTCTTCTTAGCATACAAAATCTCTCCTCACTCAGGGATTTTGTAAAAATATCTGCGAGTTGCTTCTCGGTCTCTATAAAGTCAAGTCGAATTTTACCTCTTTGAGCTGTATCACATAAGAAGTGATGAAGAATATCAATATGTTTTGCTCTTGAATGTAAAATTGGGTTTTTACTAAGATTTATAGCACTTCTGTTATTATACTGGATGGAGGAAGTGTCAAACTTGATTCCATAATCTTGGAGAGTTTGCCTCATCCATAATACTTGTGTATAACACTGTCCGGCTACTATGTATTCAACCTCGGTGGTAGACAAAGCCACAAAAATTTTGTTTCTTGCTAAACCACAAAACCAAACGCAATCCAAGGAAGTGACAAGTTTCACTTGTATTCTTTCGATCAATATGACATCCGACGAAATCAGCGTCGGAGAAGCTTATAAAGTCAAAGTCATTGTTCATTGGGTACCAAAGGCCAATGCTTGGGGTCCCCTTTTAAGTACTTAAATATTCTTTTGACAGCACTTAAGTAGGATTGCATAGGTTTGGCTTGAAACCTAACACAATCACAAACATTAAATATTATGTCCGGTCTACTAGCCGTTAAGGACAATAGACTACCTATCATTCCTCTATATTTTATAGAGTCAATTTGTGTACCATCTTCATCTATGGACAATTTAATTGATACACTCATAGGGGTACTAGAGGATTTTTGTCCATTAATGTCAAACTTCTTCAAAAGCTCCTTAAGATATTTAGTTTGACTAATGAAGATTCCATTAGGAGTTTGTTTAATTTGGAGTCCTAGAAAGAAGTTTAGTTCTCCCATAAGGCTCATTTCAAACTCACTACTCATTGTTTTACTAAATTCATGATAGAGTAATTCATTAGTTGAACCAACAATAATATCATCCACCTAAATTTGAACAATAATCAAATCATTTTTCTTATGCTTAACAAATAAGGTTGTATCAATCTTACCCATTGAAAAACCATTATCAATAAGAAACTTACTCAACCTTTCAAACCAAGCTCTTGGAGCTTGTTTTAAATCATACAATGCCTTCTTGAGTTTGTAGACATGGTTTGGGTACTTAGAATCTTTAAACCCGGTAGATTGAATAACATGTACTTCTTCATTAATGAAACTATTCAAAAATGCACTTTTCACATCCATTTGATGCAATTTAAAATTCTTATGACATGCAAATGCAAGTAATATTCTAATGGATTCAAGTCTAGCTATAGGTGCATATGTTTCATCAAAGTCAATACCTTCTTGTTGGTTATAGCCTTGAGCAATCAATCTAGCCTTGTTTCTAGTTATGTTTCCATCTTCATCAAGTTTATTTCTAAACACCCATCTAATTCCAATTATTTTGGTGTTCATGGGTTTTGGCACTAAATCCCAAACTTGATTTCTTTCAAATTGATTGAGCTCTTCTTGCATAGCAATTATCCAATTACTATCCAATAGGGCTTTTTTATATTTTTAGGTTCAATGGTAGAGATAAAAGCTACATTTGAACAAATATTTTGAATTTTACTTCTAGTTTGTATGTCTTTCTCTAAGTTTCCAATAACAAGGTCAAGAACGTGATCTTTGACAGTTCTTATTTCCTTTGGAAGTTGAAGTACATGATCATTAGGTTCTTCTAAAGATACATTTTCAACTCTTTTCCTAATTTCATGTGTTTCATCTTCATCTTCTTCTTCTAAGCCTTTATATTTATCCTTGGCTATAGATTCATCAAACTTAACATTCATAGACTCTTCCACAACTAGAGTTCTCTTATTGAATACTCTATAAACTCTACTATTTGTGGAGTAGTCTAGAAATATACCATCAGCGACCTTTTCTTCAAATTTTTCTAAGTTGTCTTTTGTGTTTAGAATAAAACAAGCACAACCAAAGACTTTAAAGTAGTCAACTTTAGGAAGTTTATTATGAAAAAGTTCATAAGGGGTTTTCACAAGAATAGGTGATTAAAATTCGGTTCAACACATAACATGCCGTATAAACGGCTTCGGCCCAAAGATACTTTGACAAAGAGTACTCATTGATCATTGTCCTTACGGTTTCTTGGATTGCTCTATTTTTTCTTTCAACCACACCATTTGATTGTGGTGTTCTAGGAACCGAAAAGTTATGAGTTATACCTTGCTTTCTACAGAAGTCTCCAAATTCATCTATATTGTCAAATTAACCACCATAGTCACTTTTGATAGAGGTGATCAAATAACCCTTCTAATTTTGTATTCTCTTACAAAGAGATACAAATTCCTCAAATGCATCATTTTTATGCTTGAGAAAGAGAGTCCAAGTGAATTTAAAATAGTCATCTACTATAACAAAAGTATATTTCTTACCTCCTAAACTTGTAGTTTGGATAGGTCCAAATAAGTCAAGGTGGAGTAGTTCTAAAGGCCTAGAAGTAGCAACTAACTTTATGGCCTTGTGGGAAACCTTTGTTAGTTTACTTCTTTGACATGCACCACAAGTGTGTTGCTCATCAAAGTTCAACTTTGACAGATTTTTCACCAAAATTTTTGAAGATAAGGATTTAATTATTTTAGCATTTATATATCCCAATTTCCAATGCCATAAGATAGCATCATCAAATTTTGATATAGGACATGCATCATGTGAGTTTACATTAAATATGCAAGTATAAACATTGTTTCTTCTACATCCTTCAAGTATCACATTATCATCAACATCTTTAATCACATATTTAGAGGCTTTAAAATTCACAAAATATCCATTATTGCATAATTGACTTACACTTAGTAGATTATACTTTAGGTTACCAACCAAGCTAACATTAGAGATTACTGTACCTCCAAATTTGATTGAGCTGTTTCTAATGATTCTTCCTTTGCTGTTGTCTCCAAAGGATACCCATCCTCCTTTTTGCCTATTGAACTTGGACAAAAGCTTTGGGTTAGATGTCATGTGCTTTGAACAGTCACTATCGATGTACCATTCCATGTTGCTCTTGTGTACCTACAAAACAATAATGCTTAATAAAATTTTGGTCCCCATTGTGTATTTGGTCCATCATTGTTAGTATCATATATTCCTCTTGGTCTCCAAACCATTTGATTTTTATTTATCTTTTGATTGTCATATCAATTTTTTGTATGATTAGAGGTTCCAAGGTCTTTGGTTTTGGGGTACTCTATCTGATACTTGGTTCTTAGATGATTTTTGCACCTTTGGTAGAATTCTAGATGGTCTTTGCATCTTTGGAGGATTTTTCCTATTTTGACCAGTATAAGGTCTTTTAGGATAATAAAATGCTTGATTTATATGATAGCATTCTCAAATAGTATGTCCCATTTTGTTGCAGTTATTGCATACAATGATTTGAGGAGTTTTTGGACTTTGAGTTTTCCCTTTGGGATTGGGGTTCTTAACTTGAGGACTTTTCTTCTTGGAATAAAATTCCTCAAGAGAATGTCCCTTATTTCTACAATGATTATAATATTTGTTCTTCTTTACTCCCTTACTTGCTATTTTACTTGAATTTGGCTCTTTGGTTTGATTTGAATTCTTGTTCACATCATAGCCTAACTCTTCATTGTTGAAAGGTACTTTGGATGAAGATCCAAGTAAAATATCAAGGTTCTTCTTACCATTTGTAAAGGATTTTAAGGCTTTACGCAATTTTTCTTTTTCTTCCTCCAAGTCATTAACTTGAGAAATCAAAGTTATGTTTTGGTCTTTAAGGGAATTGATCTCTTTTAAGAGATTCTTTTTTGTGGTTGCCAATTTCATGCTACTTTGATAAAGATCCTTAAATGCTTCTTCTAATTCTAAGTAATCTTTATCCTTATGAGATGAAGATGTAGGGGTTACCTCATTTTGGTTATCCTCATCTTCAAGAGCCATGAGTGCCAAGTTGGTTTGTTCTTCTTCTTGAGATTCTTCGTCTTCCTCTTCTTCATCACTTGAATCAAATGAGTGTTCGACTTTGTATGTCTTTTTGTATTTCTTTATTTTTGGACAGTCTCCCTTGTAGTGTCCCAGTTTCCTACACTCAAAGCAAATAATGTCTTTTAACATGGAATCAACGTTTTCTTTAGAAATGTTCTTACCTTTTTGATCCTTAGAGAATCTCCTATTGTTGAATGAGGTTTTGCCCTTGTTCTTCAGGAACCTTAAAAACTTCTTTAAGAGATATGCAATCTCATCATCAGAAAGTTCTTCTTCATCGTCACTGATTTTGTAGCATGATTTGAAAGCCACGATCTTCTTCTTAGATTCTTTTGGTTCATCTTCCTTGGTGTCTTGCTTGAGTTCCATTTCGTGAATTTGGAGTGATTCCAATAGCTCATCTAGGCTCAACTTATCGATATCTTTTGATTCCTTGATAGCCGTTGTTTTGGATCTCCATTCCTTGGAAAGAGATCTCAAGATCTTTCTTACATTTTCTCCATTTGTATAGGTCTTACCTAAACCTTTCGACTTGTTCATAATATTAGTAAAATGAGTAAACATAGTATAGATATCTTCATCATTTTTCATTTTGAATAATTCATATTCATTTACTAGTATATCTATTTTGGATTGTTTGACCTCCGAGGTACCTTCATAGGTTACAACAAGTTTGTCAAACATCTCCAAGGTACCTTCATAGGTTACAACAAGTTTATCAAAATGAGTCACACATGCAAGTTTTATTGTATTCTTTTTCTCCCAAAGCACATTGAATATAGCTAATTGCTACATAGTTAAGTTGGACTTTTGCTTTTTCAGTGATAGTCCATTCTTCTTCGGGTTTGTCTATGACATTCGATCTATTTTGAATGACCTCCCAAGCATCAATATTATTAGCACACCCAAAGTTTTTGAAATGATTTTTCCAATAGAAAAATCCTTCTCCTTCAAAGAAAGGTGGTCTAGTAATGTTGTATCCTTCAATCTTTTGATTTGCAGAGGATCCTATGGTCTATTAACTCTTAATAAGATTAAAAATAATTATGGTATTGAGCTCCCGCTCTGAAACCAAATGTAAATTCACCTAGAGGGGGTGAATAAGTGAACGTGTGAATTCACCTAGAGGGGGGGTGAATAGGTGTAGGTTCAAAAATTAAAAGAACTATGTGGAATTAAAAATAACAATGAAGATAGAGAAGAGTAAAGACAAGCAATGCAAAGAGACACAAGCAATTTAAAGTGGTTCGGCCTATGTGCCTACATCCACTCCTCTCACCTTAGAGAGAAATTCACTATTTAGAATCTTGAGTAAGAGCAAGAGGACTCGTACAACTACTCTTGAGAAACGAGCAAGAGAATTTAGCTACTCTTGATTCCGAGCAAGAGAACTCAACCAATCTTGATTCCGAGCAAGAGAACTCACTACTCTTGATTCCGAGCAAGAGGACTCACTACTCTTAATTCCGAGTAAGAGGACTCAATTAAAACATAAAGTAAAATACTAAGAAGTTTAAGATTACCTCAAACCTTAGTAGAATAGGTGCTACCTTTCAATCTTTGCAGCTTAAATGCAAATGTGTATGAAGGGAGTAAGAGTGAGATTGAACTTCTTTGATCCTCTTGGATCTTGAGTGTATAATCCCACTAGGGAGTAATTGATCTTTTAGAGCTCTTGATCGTAGATAATTGTTATGTTTAGAACACTAATCAAGAGGGTATTTATAGGCTAGAGGCCTAGGACCAATTAGGAATCCAATTAACATTTGGATTCCACAGTCTATAAATAATCAGGTATGCTGGATGAGAATCCGGTATGCCGGATCACCTAACTTCCATTTAAAACACAGGTATAACGGTTATATCATAACAGTAATACACTGATCTGGTATGCTGGATTATGATCCGGGATGTCTGTTCAGGATCCGATATGCTGGATTATAATCCGACGTACTCCGAAAGGCTACTATGAGCATTTTCCTGAGATTACAACACTGATCCGGTATGCCGTTTCATGATCCGGTATGCTGGATCATAAAACCTCTGCTGGCATTATTAAGTCCTTTATTGGACTTACTTGGGAGATTCCAAAAGGGTTTAGTTTAGGGGGTTCCAAAACTCAATAGTCACATGTCTAAAGGGTCAAAACACCTCCTAAGGACATTCTAAATGGATGAATGCGTGCGTGTGTGCATTACATCAATTGTGACTTTAACAAATGAATTTACAACTTAGTACAATTCTAAGTCTTCACAATTCTTCAAGTCTTGAATTTCACTTCTTTACATGAGTATCTTCAAAGTGAGTTCCTCTAACCTGTCTTGATCTTTGTCTTCAAACCTTGTTCTCCATTCTTCATGATTCTTTGATGTCTTGAAAGATTGGACAAGTTTAATATGCTTTGAGCATCAATCTCTTGAATTGAGTGCTCCCCCTCACTTGATGCTCTGCTCTTATCTATGCATCTTTTAGATAAGAGTTAGAATAACTAACTTATTTGTTTTCATCAAAATCATAATGGATGATGTATAGAATTTACCCCAATAATCTTCCCCTTTTTGATGATGCCAAATAAATAATATCAATTGATATAAAGAGACAATATGAAGACAATATATGTTCAAGAGAGAAACTACCACTTTATCTCCCCATTTCTCAACCCCTTTGGCATTATCAAAAAGTGGGGATAGAAGGAAAAGAACTTAATAAAAATTTGGTCCCCATTGTATATTAGGTCCGTCAATGTCAGTATCATATATTCCTCTTGGTCTCCAAACCATTTGGTATCCATTTTCCCTTTGATTACCATACCAATTTGGGTATGATTGGGGCTTCCAAGGTCTTTGGTTTTGGGGTACTCTACATGAACCTTGGTTTTTGGGAAGTCTTTGCATCTTAGGTGGAGTTCTAGTAGGTCTTTGCACCTTTGGTTGACTCCTCCTGTTTTGACCATTGTAAGGTCTTCTAGGATGGTGAAAAGATTGGTTCATGTGATGACATTCCCAGATAGTATGTCCCTTCTTGTTGCAGTTATTGCATACAATAATTTGAGGGGTATTTGGACTTTGAGTCTTTCCTTTGGGATTGGGGTTCTTAACTTGAGGATTTTTCTTTTTGGAATAGCATTCCTCAAGAGAATGTTCCTTCTTTCTGCAGTAGTTACAATATTTATTTTTCTTAGTTCCTTTGATTGCTATCTTACTTGAACTTGGCTTTTGGGTTTGTTTTGAACTCATGTTCACATCATAGCCTAGCCCTTCCTTGTTGAAAGATGCTTTGGAGACATTTCCAAGTAAGATATCAAGGGTCTTTTCGCCATTTGTAAAGGACTCTAAGGCTTTACACAACTTCTCTTTCTCTTCTTTCAAGATATTTACTTGAGAAGTTAGAGTTGTGTTTAGGTCTTTGAGGGTATTGATCTCTTTTAAGAGATTCATTTTAGTAATAGCTAATTGCATGTTACTTTGGTAAAGATCTTCAAAGGCTTCTTCTAATTCTAGAAAGTCTTTATTCTTATGAGATGGAGAAGTGGGGGTTACCTCATTTTCATTTTCTTCATCTTCAATAGCCACAAAAGCAAGGTTGATTTGCTCTTCTTCTTGAGATTTTTCGTCTTCCTCTTCTTCATTGCTTGAATCGACGGAGTGTTCGGCTTTGTATATTTTATTATATTTCTTTATCTTTAGACAATCTCCCCTAAAATGTAGCAAACAATGGCTTTTGAAGAAGAATCATTATTTTCCTTAAGAGCATTTTTACCTTTTTGGTCTCCTGAGAGTCTTCTCTTGTTGAGTATGGCTTTGCCTTTGTTCTTTAGAAACTTTGAAAACTTCTTTGAGAGATATTCGATCTCATCACTAGATAGTTCTTCTTCATCATCAATTACTTCATGGTATGATTTGAACGCTACAACCTTCTTCTTTAGTTCTTTTGGTTCAATCTCCTTGGTGTCTTGTTTGAGCTCCATCTCATGAGTTTGGAGTGATCCCCACAGTTCATCCAAGCTTAGTTTGTCGATGTCCTTGGATTCTTTGATTGCTGTAGTCTTGGGTCTCCATTCCTTTGAGAGAGATCTTAGAATCTTTTGAACATTCTCACCATTGGAGTAAACCTTACCTAATCTTTTCAACTTGTTCACGATGTTAGTAAATCGAGTAAACATGGCATATATATCTTCAACATTTTTCATTTTAAGCAATTCATATTCATTCACTAACATGTCAATCTTAGATTGCTTAACTTCAGAGGTACTTTCATAGGTTACTAAAAGTTTATAAAACATCTCCTTGGCGGAGTCACACATGCATGTCCTATTAAACTCCTTTTCTCCTAATGCATATTGGAGATAATTTATAGCAACATAATTGAGTTGCATCTTAGCTTTTTCAGCTGGGGTCCATTCTTCTTTGGGCTTGTCTATGGTATTAGGTCCATTCTCTATAACTTCCCATTTGTCAATGTTATTGACACACACGAAGTTCTTGAAGCGATTCTTCCAATAGGAGAATCTTTCACCTTCAAAGAAGGGAGGTCTAGTAATGGTGTATCCCTCAATCCTTCGATTGCTAGAGGATCCCATGGTCTTTAACTCTTAATTGGGTTGAAAAATAATCACGGTCTTGAGCTCCCGCTCTGATACCAAATGTGAATTCACCTAGAGGGGGGTGAATAGGTGTAGATTTAAAAATTAAAAGAACTATGCGAAATTAAAAACAACAATGAAGATAGAGAAGAGTAAAGACAAGCAATGCAAAGAGACAAGCAATTTATAGTGGTTTGGCCAAAATGTGCCTACGTCCAGTCCTCTCACCTTAGAGAGAAATTTACTATTTAGAATCTTGAGTAAGAGCAAGAGGACTAGTACAACTACTCTTGAGAAATGAGCAAGAGAACTCAATTACTCTTGATTCCGAAAAAGAGGACTCAACCAATCTTGATTTCGAGCAAGAGGACTCACTACTCTTGATTCCGAGTAAGAGGACTCAATTAAAACATAAAGTAAAATACTAAGAAGTTTAAGATTACCTCAAACCTTAGTAGAATAGGTGTTACCTTTCAATCTATGCAACTTGAATGCAAATGTGTATGAAGGGAGCAAGAGTGAGATTGAATTTCTTTCATCCTCTTGGATCTTGAGTGTATAATCTCACTAGGGAGTAATTGATCGTTTAGAGCTCTTAATTGTAGATAATTGTTATGTTTAGAACACTTATCAAGAGGATATTTATAGGCTAAAGGCCTAGGACCAATTAGGAATCCAATTAACATTTGGATTCCATAGTCTATAAATAATCCGGTATGCTGAATGGGAATCCGATATGCCGGATCACCTAACTTCCATTTAAAACATAGGAATAATGGTTATATCATAACAGTAATACATTGATCCGGTATGCTGGATTATGATTCAGTATGTCGATTCAGGATCCGACATGCTGGATTACAATCCGGTGTACTCCGGAAGGCTACTGTGAGCATTTTCCTGAGATTACAACACTAATCCGGAATGCCATTTCATGATCCGGTATGCTGGATCATAAAACCTCTACTGGCATTATTAAGTCCTTTATTGGACTTACTTGGGAGATTCCAAAAGGGTTTAGTTTAGGGGGTTCCAAAACTCAATAGTCACATGTCTAAAGGGTCAAAACACCTCCTAAGGACATTCTAAATGGATGAATGCGTGCGTGTGTGCATTACATCAATTGTGACTTTAACAAATGAATTTACAACTTAGTACAATTCTAAGTCTTCACAATTCTTCAAGTCTTGAATTTCACTTCTTTACATGAGTATCTTCAAAGTGAGTTCCTCTAACCTGTCTTGATCTTTGTCTTCAAACCTTGTTCTCCATTCTTCATGATTCTTTGATGTCTTGAAAGATTGGACAAGTTTAATATGCTTTGAGTATCAATCTCTTGAATTGAGTGCTCCCCCTCACTTGATGCTCTGCCTCTTATCTATGCATCTTTTAGATAAGAGTTAGTACAACTAACTTATATGTTATCATCAAAATCATAATGGGTGATGTGTGAAATTTATCCCAATAATATCCCCTTTTTTGATGATAACAAATAAATAATATCAAGTGATATAAAGAGATAATATGAAGACAATATATGTTTAAGAGAGAAACTACCACTTTATCTCCCTATTTCTCTCCCCTTTTGGCATTATCAAAAAGCGGGGATAGAAGGAAAAGAACTTAATAAAAATTTGGTCCCCATTGTATATTGGGTCCATCAATGTCAGTATCATATATTCCTCTTGGTCTCCAAACCATTTGGTTTCCATTTTTCCTTTGATTACCATACCAATTTGGGTATGATTGGGGGTTCCAAGGTCTTTTGTTTTGGGGTACTCTATATGAACCTTTGTTTTTGGGAAGTCTTTGCATCTTAGGTAGAGTTCTAGTAGGTCTTTGCACCTTTGGTTGACTCCTCCTGTTTTGACCGTTATAAGGTCTTCTAGGATGGTGAAAAGATTGGTTCATGTGATGACATTCCCAGATAGTATGTCCCTTCTTGTTGCAGTTATTGCATACAATAATTTGAGGGGTATTTGGACTTTGAGTCTTCCCTTTGGGATTGGGGTTCTTAACTTGAGGACTTTTCTTCTTGGAATAGCATTCCTCAAGAGAATGTTCCTTCTTTCTGCAATAGTTACAATATTTATTTTTCTTAGCTCCTTTGCTTGCTATCTTACTTGAACTTAGCTTTTGGGTTTGTTTTGAACTCAAGTTCACATCATAGCCTAGCCCTTCCTTGTTGAAAGATGCTTTGGAGGCATTTCCAAGTAAGATATCAAGGGTCTTTTTACCATTTATAAAGGACTCTAAGGCTTTACACAACTTCTCTTTCTCTTCTTCCAAGATATTTACTTGAGAAGTTAGAGTTGTGTTTAGGTTTTTGAAGGTATTGATCTCTTTTAAGAGATTCTTTTTAGTAGTAGCTAATTCTATGCTACTTTGGTAAAGATCTTCAAAGGCTTCTTCTAATTCTAGAAAGTTTTTATTCTTATGAGATGGAGAAGTGGGGGTTACCTCATTTTCATTTTCTTCATCTTCAATAGCCACAAAAGTAAGGTTGATTTGCTCTTGTTCTTGAGATTCTTCGTCTTTCTCTTCTTCATCGCTTGAATCGACGGAATGTTCGGCTTTGTATACTTTAATGTATTTCTTTATCTTCGGACAATCTCACCTAAAATGTCCCAGTTTCCTACACTCATAGCAAACAATGTCTTTTGAAGAAGAATCATTATTTTTTTTAAGAGCATTTTTACCTTTTTGGTCTCCTCCTTGATGAAGCCCTATCGATTCAGCTTCTCGACCTCTTCTTTGATTGACGTTTGTCTGTCAAGGCAAAATTCCTCCGCTTCTTTTGTATTGGCTTCCTAGCTAGATCCACGTGCAACCTGTGTTTGGCAGTGCGCCAAGGTATGCCTGGCATGTCTGAGGCCGACCATACGAAGACATCCGAGTTCTCCTTCAGGAATCACCCCAATTTATCTTTCTGTTCTTCGTTTAGCAATGACCCAACCTGTATTGTCTTAGTGGGTTCATCCTCGCTAAGAGGGAACAGGATGAGATCTTATATCGGCTTTCCCTTTCGTTCCGTGAACTCATCTCTCTGGTCGCTAATGAGGTTCTCTACACATAGAGCCATCCCCCGAGTGTTACCATTATTCTTCTTGACAAACAGCGCGTAACACTCTCTGGCTTTCTTCTGGTCAACCTTGATCTCGCCAACGCTATTCTCTATTGGGAACTTTATCTTCAGGTGTATGGGTGATACTATCCCCTTGAGGGTAGTAAGGACTGGTCACCCCAGAATGTCGTTAAAGGATACTACTGACCTTACTACCATGAAGGTAACCATGATCGTGGCTTGTTGAGGGTGGTCTCTGAAGGTGACTAGAAATTTGATTGTTCCTCTAATGGAGGAGGAGGCGCCCAAAAACCCTTGTAAATAGGTTACCTCAGGCTTGAGTTTATCATCGCTGAACCAAACGGTTTATAGGCTTCTAGTGAGATTACATCCACAGACGCTCCAGTGTCAACCAACATCCTATGTACAACTCGATTGGCTATCCCTGCTTGCACCACTAGGGCGTCTTCATATGGTAAGCTTATTCCTTCTAGGTCAGCATCTGAGAAGGAGATTACTGTTTCTGTCTTGGCTACTTTGTTTGGTACCTTCGTTACCCCGACGAAACGAGCATGGGCTTTTGCCTTTTTTGTGGACTCCTACCATGGTCCTCCTAATATAGCAAGGATTGGGTCTCCTCTGGTATTGCTAGGTCCTGAAACATCCCTTCTTTGTTCTGGGCGGCCTTTATCTCCATCGCGGTCTGTTCTCCTCTCTTCGTGTCGTGGCTCCTCTCTTCCTCGATCTTGGTCTCTGCCTCCTCGGCCCGAATGACCGTCTCAACCTCCTTTCACGTACTTGCTTAGGTTCCCTGCCCTTATGAGTTATTCTATTTATCTCTTTAGTTGGATGCATTCTTCTGTGTTATGCCTTGTGTCTTTATGGAAGAGATAGAATTTGTTAGGATTTTGCTTCTCGGGTCCTACGAGCATGGGTTGAGGCCAGTGGAGTAAGTCATAGTCTTAAATTTGCATGAGGATTTGCGACCTTGTGGTGTTCAAGGGAGTGTAGTTGGGGCTTCCATCTTGATCAATCTTCTTTGGGCGATCCTCACTTTTTTCGATCGACGATCACCTTTCTCCTATCGACACTCAGTTTTAGGTCATTTGCTTTCTCCACGATCATCCTACACCGATCTTTTATTCTCCTGAGGCTTTGCTTCAATCACCGTCTTTCAGGCTTATAATACTTTGGCCATGTTAGCAAACTCATTGTATCGCTTCAATAGCTCTTTCATTGTCCTGGTCTCGTGCCGTGCCAGGTCCTTGATGAGGTCTAGGTCCCTGATGCCTCTGGCCAGTGCTGCATGCTGAGTTTGGTCATTCAGGTCTCTGACCTCCAAGGATTCCTTCATAAATCTGGTGACATACTCCCTGAGGGACTCTCCTGGATTCTGTATCACGTTCAATAAGTTGACTATGGTTTTCTTCTGCTTGACGCTGCCTTGGAAGCAGGCGACAAACTGCTCGTAGAGTTCTGCGAAGGTACTTATAGATCGAGGCTTAAGCCTTACAAACCACGAAGTGGCTGCACCCTTGAGGGATGCCGGGAATGCTCGGCATGAGACAACGTCTGATCCCCCATACAAGGTCATCATCCTATTGAAGTAGTTGATGCGATCATTAGGGTTCGTGGTACTGTTGTAAAGTTCTAAGGTAGGTAGCCTGAACCGGGAGGGGAGAGATGCACTCATGATTTCTACCGAGAATGGATGTTGGCCTGGTATGGAGTGTACTTCATCCTTTGTCTGCTTCTTCAATCCTTCCAACTTCTCATCCAACTTTCAGAGTCTTTTATCTAACTCTTCATCACGTGATCGTCCATCACACCTAGTTGCACGGTCACCGCAAACCCGTTCTTGACCCCTTCTTGATGTTTTTTCCCGTGGTGAGTTTTGACATGATGGTGAGAGATTACAACGTGATGAGCCTTGATGAGAACGTGAGGGACTTTCTTCCCGACGCATCCGACTTGGCCTTGGTGTACAACTTCCTCCTAATCGCCCCTGGAATACCAATCTTCTGATCGAACCATCCTGATTAGGTTCCACCGATCTATGCGTCTGTGATGCCCCCACGTTCCGATCGGATCGGCAGATCCACAGTTCTCACAGGATGATGTGAAGGATTTCCTTTCGGATGGGCCAAATCTATGCATCTCACGGGTCTCTCTAATCTTTCACCTTCAGGGGGTGACCCCTAGGGTTTTGCTACTATCGACGGATTGGTTTTGTCCTCGACAGTGGCACCTCCCTCCTGCGAGAAGTCACCCGCTACCTCAAACAATCCCGAAAAAGGTTTTGGTCCTGGAGAATCTGTCTTTGCAAGTCATTAATCTAACCCACTATTGTTGGTATGTTTGATCAGCTATTGCTTCCCTGGGTATTTCTTCATCAAGATTTATCTCTCCTGCGTCGACGTGCATGTTCTCCGGGTTCTCCGTCTCTTAAAGTCCTTAATGATTGGTTCTCCAATGAGAGCTCTCTGGTGGTGGTGTCTCGTTCCTCTCCCTTAGAGCATTAGTAGAGGGAGCAGCGTTCTTACGTGGTGCCATTAAGTACTTGAGGAAGCGAGCTAGTAGAAACGTTGGCTAACATTGTTCCCATAGACGGTGACAACCTGTTACGTTAGGAAATCTCCAGTAGGTCCTTCAGGTGCCACAACTTGCAAAAGGACGTTAGGGACAAAGGAGAACCGATGTGGTTTCGGCCTAGGACTCTCCGATGCCTAAGTTAGATCTCTCTTAGCAATAGATGAATTACTGGAACTCAAGATGAATAATGGGTTAGAATATCTGAGTATTTATAGTTGAGTATGGCGGTGTGGAGAGTCCCTGTTGGTGATAAGTATTTTTCGTGGGAGAGTCTATCACGTAGTAGGAGGTCTCTTTATGAGACGTAGAGCCCTGGTAGGGAAGAGGTTCCCTAATAGATAGATATGTGTATTCTTCACGTGTTGGATAACGATCCTTGATGTATGAGTCCGGATACGATCACATCTCTTTGGGATAACGACTTTCTAATGATAAGATGACGTAGACCTTGGCAGTGACATCATGGTTGGACCTCGTTGGCTTGCATGAAAGACTTGGTCTCTGGATGACTTCTTGGGTCTATTCCTCTTGGATTTACCGAATGGGTTCTGTCATTGTCCGGCTTGGGCCAACCTCTCCTTTGGGTCAGGACACGTGGCATCTTGGGACTGGCCTATGTATTTTTGGTTTATCAGAGTGTAGTGTTCACCATGATGATTAGGGCTAAAAAATAGGGAGTGATTTGAATCTCTTACCAAGAGGCGTTCATTGCTTCCACTTTGAAATGATGTTGGTGCTCCAGACGCTTCTTGCGAGAGACACATATACCGGATGCGGTGGCCCATCTGGAAGATTTTCCCTATCCTCCCATATATATAACTGACGATACCAAAAGAAATAGATCCTCAAAATTGTGACAAGTTTCAAAATTCAAAGTTAAATTTAACTTTCTGTTGTACCAAGAATCTTGCTGGAGGAGAATCCACCGGTAGTACAACTATCAAGCTAGTCTGGGGCTAGCAAGATTCGGAAAAGCGAAGATACCTCTACAAAGTTTTCTTAATTTCTTTATTGATCAAAAGAGAATCTCCTTACATGAGCGCTTGGGGCTCTTATTTATACCAGTTTGGGGTTCAACCTCTTCCCTCTTTAGTAAGTCTGCTTTGGGCAAGCTCGGATTAGGAAACTACCATAAAGGGCCACGATCTTCTCAGTGAATCTTGGGATTCGGTTACATGTGGCATGCGGAATATGGTTAGCAGCACGTTCCTAGTTGGAAGTTGTATAACTTCTTTAGTGGACCCATCTTAGCTGGTGTAACCGTCTCGAGCGTGGCTCTTTGAAGCAACATTTTGGAATTGGTTTGCTTGTGGTCCAAGGGAGGCTAGGTGTCAGGCAGGGATTGGTCATATGAAAAGTGGTGTATCATTTGGCCCCTACTCCCTCTGCCTTAGATGAGGTATAGGGAGTATATGTCCTCAGTATCCCACACTGGTTTGTATATAGATCGCGTCATGTGGGGATGATGTCGGTAATTGATGAATCAATTCTTTCCATCTTTTGGACCCATACCTCCTCTTAGGACAACGTTACCCTCCGTGGGTCTTTTATGATTACGCCGCCATTTGCCAATGTTTGCATGTGGGAGCGAAATATCTTCCAATTTTCATGCCAATTGAGGGAACCTTGATGGGATGTCATAAAGTTTGAATTTAAAATTTCTTGCTTTCCCACTGCTTCCTTTGTAAAGGTAGCTTTTCCTGTCTTCAACGTTGGTGTCTTTGCAAACATTGTCTATGCCCATAAGCCTATGCAACTTTTCCTTCAAGATCATTGCTAAAATATTTAGACATTTAATTTAATTTGGTCAAATCAGTGTTCTGGAGGTGCATGTTAACAACGAAGAGCTCTGGAGGTGCATGTTAGCAGCCATCTAGGGTTTCCTAGGCTACGGGCTTATGGAAGACCCTCAAGGAGGGTTTAAACCATCGGATCTGCCGCCGGCAGGAGGTTTTGCTTTGCCTCGGTCATTTGCTTCTGCCGTCTCTGGCTCCCCTTCTCTAGGGTTGGACAAGGTGGAGCTTGAACTTAAGAAGCCTGCAATTTTTTTTGGGGATCCGGCAGTTTTTTCACCAAGGAGGACATCGCGAAGTCTGAAGAAGTTTTCAGATCATCCCTTATAGCCAAGTGCAGTTATGGAAGGCCCTCTTTGTTTGATATCAAGACGTACCTACAGAAGGCTCTATTCATTTAGGGAGAAGTTGTGGTCTCCACTCTCGATCCAAGGCATGTTCTCCTTTGGTTTGCATCCCACGAGGATTTTATTAGGGTTTGGATGAAAGAACAGGTGCACATTCAAGGTTTTTTGTTTTGGTTCAAGAAGTGGACCTCAGGTTTTAAACCTAGTTGGGAATCCCCTTTGCACCCATTTGGGTATCCTTCCCAGGCCTCCCGGTGAATTTCTACCAGGGGAATTTGCTTCTGTCAATTGTGAGAATCATTGGAAGGGTTCTACATGTGGATGGGGCAACTTTGAATTGCACTCGCACTATAGCTACACGGGTTTGCATTGAGCTTGACCGCCGAGATCAACCACCCACCAGAATTTGGATTAGATGTGGGGGAGAGGGGTTCTACTAGAATGTTGTATATGAAAGACTCTTGGTTTACTGTAGTTCTTGGTCCAAAATAGGGCACCCCAAAGAAGTATGCAAGAAAACCCTAGGGAAGACCTTACAACTGAAGGAGGGGAACGTCGAGAAGGAAGTTAGGGAGAGGCCAAACTCAGGGGGGAGGATGCTCGATCAGACTATAGGTACAAACTGGAGGAGGTGCGGCTATTAAAGGGGGCGAGGCGCCATAGCAAATTATGAATCGTGATCGAAGAAGGGGAGGTAGATGGATCCATGCACGTCGTAGGCAGGTCCTGGTTGCTGCCCAAGTAATTGATTCAAGCCCTGCAGAGGGCCCCGTGGCTTGTTTGGGGAGCACCATGCAACACAGGAGGCTAGCGAGGGGTATGGCTTGGCCACAGAGACTCTGCTCCCACATGCAATCATAGATGTCGATACTACATTGGCAATAGGTACAGCCGAGATTGAGCCCAGTGCCACGAGGAAGGAGTTGATGTTTCCTAGGCCCCTTGAGGAGGGCAATCATGTAGGTTTGGGGGCCGAGGTGGGGGACCAAGCATCTCCAACCAAAGTAACGGCTACGGTTACTCCACCACATGCGATAACAGTTGAACAGGTGGGGGTTCGTCCTGAGCAGTGTTTGGGGGAGGGCTGTGATATGTGTTTGGGAGATCAAGAGATAGGAATGAGGCTGGCCAGGTTTGAGATGGGCGCTCGGTCTGTTGGAGGCTCGCCAAGACCTTTTTTTCAAAAGTGTTCATTGGGTTACAGAGCTCTAGATGATCTCTATCTCCAAAGGGATGATGAGGAATTAGACATTAATGCATGCAAGGAGAACCTCAAAGGCTTCCATGGGACCCTAGTGGAGAGACTACGGCGGACTTTTGGTGTGAAGGACTCTGTTACCTGCAGAAGGAAGGAGGAAACCATCAGCAAAACCCTGATGGGTTCAAGGCAAAAATCGGGGAAACATTAGCCGATTACTAGATCCATGGATCCTAAAAGAGATATTAAGACTATTCCTAAATGAATAGCTTGTTTTGGAACGCTCGCAGCATGGGGAACAAGCCTTCTTCTAGGCATTTGAAAGCACTAGTGGTCACGCACAAGGTTAAATTGGTAGGGATGGCAGAACCAAAGGCTGGGTTTGCTAAAGCTGTAAAAATCATGAGGAGAATTGGGATGGACTGTGTTTGCTCCAATGGTACAGAATTTAGGGACAGGTTGTGGGTGTTTTGAAGAGTGATATCCAGGTAGTGGTGACTGAAACACACCATCAATTCATCGCGGTTGAATGCGTTGATGCACCCAAGTCTTTTAGAGGTTTTTTCACCTTTGTGCGTGGAGACTGTCAGCTATCTGAAAGGAAGGAGATGTGGGTGAAATTAGAACTTTTTTCAAGATCATACTCCCTCCTCTGGGCAGTAGGAGGAGATTTTAATGCTGTGTTGTCACCTTCAGAGAAAGTGGGGGGTAGGCCAGCATGCTCCCTATCGCTCCAGGAGTTTAGAGATTTTGTCAGTCAGACGGCCCTCATGGATGCAGGGTATGTGGGTAACATGTACACGTGGTCTAATAAATAGGAGGGGGTTGCTGAAATTTTGGCATGGCTTGATAGATTCTTGGTCAACACAACTTGGATGGCATATTTCCAATCATGCCAAGTGAGTCATTTAAACAGAGACTACTCGGATCATTCCCCTATTTTACTCAGTTCCTCTTTAGCTGGTGCCTCCTTTGCATCCCCTTTTAAGTTTCAACAGATGTGGCTCCATCACCCTAGGTTCCAAGATAAAGTTAAAGAGACATGGGGAAAGTAGGTAGAAGGGCCTCCGTGTTTGGTGCTCCACTTGAAGTTGAAGGAACTCCGATCAGGCTTATGCACTTGGAACAGAGAGGTGTTTGGCAACATACACCAAAATGTAAGAAATGCAAAAGATGATGTCTGTAGAGCAGAGGCAGCCTTGGACCAACTGTCCAATCCCCAAAACAAGGAAACTCTATAAGAGGCTTAGAAAAGGCTTAGAGGGGGTCTTTTGCAGGAAGAAATTTTTTGGAAACAAAAATCAAGGGTAACCTGGCTTAAAGAGGGAGATTGAAACACCAAGTTTTTCACTCCATAGTGCAGGTTCAAAGATAAAAGGCTGCAATTAACAAAATAAAATTGGCAGAGGGGGTGTGGCTGGAAGAACCCGAAGATATAAAGAAGGAGGCAGTTCGGCATTTTTCCAGTCTCTTTGCTTCTTAAGGAAGTGAAGTGGATGAATCTTTGCCAGATTGCATTCCACACCTGGTGACCCTTGAGGTCAACTCAAGGCTAATAATGGTTCCCACTCCGGAAGAAGTGAAAGATGTTGTTTTCTCCTTGTCTTGTGATAGCGCCCCTGGACCGGATGGTTTTTCAAGATATTTTTTCACATCATGCTGGGAGACGGTTGGAGGGGAAACTTGGGTTGCGATAAAAGATTTCTTTGCAGGGGGGTTTCCGCCAAAAAGCTACACTTCTGCAAACCTGGTCCTTATCCATAAAAAGGACAATCCAAAGACTATAGCAGATTTTAGGCCCATAAGCCTATGGAATTTTTCCTTCAAGATCATTGCCAAAATATTTATGACCAAGCTGGCCACCTTGTTACCGGATTTGATTGCAGAGGAACAGGGGGCTTTTGTCCAAGGTAGGAGCATCCATGCCAGCATAGCTTTGGTGTAAGCGGTAGTACAGGATCTCAACAGGGCTATAAGAGGGGGAAATGTTATTTTGAAGCAAGAAATGGCCAAGGCCTATTATGATCGCGTGGAGTGAAACTGTTGGACAAGTGTGTGTCCATCAAACCCGATTCGGTCTGGTTCAACCTGGGTCACCTTTGTATTGAACATTTATACATTTTAGTTTAATATTGTTACATGCGATATAAACTTTTTGAGCATTGTGTCCCTAAGTTTTACTTAAAATGGTAGTCACGACTAGGGTTTGGGCTGGGCACCCTTATCATATGGTCGTCGCATTGGGTATGCCTAGACATGTGATGTCAGGGTACGAACGCAAGTGCTCACATGTTTGATGTGTGCATTGGCGAAGCATCTACTTTGTCGATTCCCTCATGTATTACTGCCAGATGTAGGAAGGGATAGACATGTGTCACCGACACCCTGTGCCTGAGGGAACCCTGTCACTGCAAAGTGTGATCGCATTCTTTGGTTCATCAATGACTGAGACTCAAGCGAGTCAAAGCCGGTGTTCGAGGAATGCGTGAACACTTTGTGAGTGAAGGAGTTATCCAACACGGTCACCACTGCCCGATTGGGGAACACCAAGATAGAGACTGTCTGTGCATGGTCGGATCAGAATCTGGATCCAGTGCCGTTTTGGAAATGGTTTTGCAAAAATCTGTTTTACATAAAATGATACATTATTTATAATTATTTGAACAAAGTATTTTATCGAGTTTTACGGGACCCGATCAGATGCACAGACGCTCGTATATGGACATGTACTATGGATTAGGGTTTGGCAGTACAAGTGTACGTGCCCTAGATTTCATAATGATGGTGTTGATTAGTGGGGGGGTTGTTTATGATAAAAAGTTATCATATAGGGAGTTATTTGGAATTTGCTATTTTAATTAGTATTTTATTTAATTAATGGATATGGTGCTAATTGTAATTATCCATTAAATATTAAATAAAGTAATTAATTAATACTTTCCCTATTAGATTCTGCTTCTTCACCTGTGTAGCACTTTGAGTTTAAACAGAACTGCCAAACAAAGAGAGAGAGAGTCAGACTCTCAAAGGGATTGAATCTTATCCATTCAGGGTTTTTTAATTAAACCCTGGCATTATATAAAGGGGACCAAAAATGCAGAGGGGGCAGTGCTCCACGTTTTTGCCTGGCCCCCTCTTCTGCGTTTTGGTCTCTCTCTCCCTCTTTGAGATCTCTTCTTCTTCTTCTAGTTTCTCTCATCTGTGTTTGAGAGTTAGGGTTTGTGAAACCCTGGATCTGTGCTAAAGAATTTGAGAGCATCAGGGATTGGCTTGAAGAACCTTGGTAGAACCATTGGAGGTTCAGATCTGTTTGCTTAGAGCACTCACTGGAGGAAGAACCACTGTCTATTGCAGGAGCAACACTTGAGGATCACCAGGTTAGCAGTTCTTCATTAATTCCTTCAATTTATTGATTATTAATATTTATGGGATGCAAAAGAAACTCGAATCGACCTTTTCTGCTGCGCATTCGAGTTAGGGATGGATCCCCCTTGCCATGTGATGGACCAGGGATGAGTTTCTTCGTCCCTACTGTGATAATAAATTTTATGAAACACATGAGGGAAAGAGAAACCCTAATAGCGATGCACCAGGGTTCCCATGGGTGACCATGGGAAGCCCTAAAAATTAAATGGGGCACCTATGGGACACCATGGGCTAACCCAGGGCATGCAAAACCATGAGGATAAATATCTTGGTCTCCCTAGGGAACCATGGTTTGATCCCTGGACCGTTGTTTGACCAACAGTGTGGTATCAGAGCCACCTTTCCCATCCATGAATATTAGATAATTAATAGTTTAATGTAATTATCATGAGTGCGATGCAAGTTGCACATGGGAGGTAAAATTATGGTTGTTGTAACAACTCTCTCATGTGCACATGGGTAGTTACAAGGTTGTTAGTGTAACAACCTACCCATGTGATGATGGATCTAGTTTTAATTAGTTATTTCCAATTATTGAAACATGTATCCATGTATGTCATGATCATTAATTTTTATTTAAATATTTTTATCATGATTTTAAGTGTGGGGGGGGGGGGGGCGAACGCTGCCAAGCCTCTGTGCACACCCTCCCCTTGTTCTTGCCTATGTGCGCAGCCTGCATATGGGTTGCGGCCTACAGGCTATTGTCCGTGGGCTGCTGCCTGCGGGCAGCAAGCCTATGGGCTGTGGCCTTGGGCTGCTGCCCGTGGGCTTAGGGCCCATGGGATGCACAGGGAGTGCCTGCAGCCTGCGCGTGTGGAGGATGACGATGGGTGAAGAAATTTTCTACAACCTATAAAATTTTATTATTTTATTTTGTTTTTGGAGGATGACGATGGGTGAAGAAATTCCCTCTTTACCCACTTGCAATTAAAATACGATTTTAATTTTATGGGCTTGGATACATGCTATCACATGGGATGTGGTGGTTCAATAATTGAAGGAATCCATGTTTTAATTTTTGGTTCACTTGCTTTAATGCCCATGTATGAAATTATATTATGATGTGATTATGGGAATGGCATTGTAATAAATGGATGGATTGTTTATGTATGTGATACATGGGGTTATAGGTGGATGTGATGCTTCTCTCTCTTTCTCTCTCTTCCCCTTTCTTTTTTATAAACAAATATACTCCACCCCAAGGGCAGCCCAAATGGTGGGTTGGTTTCTCCATGCGGGGTTTCTTTATTACTATGGAAAGGAAAGTGTATAGAATTTTTCCTAGGTTTCCATTGTAATTTTAGAGGAGTTATGACTCCCAGGGCATGTAGATGGTGATCCACATTTGGCACTCAAACCTTATGGAGAGTTGCTTAATCCCTCTTTAATCATAATACATATATGATATGGACTAGTCTTAATCAATAGACATGTCCATGGCCTCCTATTGAAGATAAATGTAGAGATTGTGTGATATGCCCCGCATACACCAACAGGACATTGCCAGAACCACTGTCACATTTATCTATATTTACCTCTATCGAGATACGTTAGGGTATAGATAGTGAGAGGGCACTACGACAGTGGGCCATCTTTTATGATTCCATGATTCTAACTAATGCGATAGGTAAGTACATGACTTGGGTGTGTGTCAGCCGACAGGATCTGGACATGGCACCCAGGTGGCCAAAAATATTGGAAGCCCATGAGGCGGACAGCTTAGTCCACACTACCATGGTGTGTATAATGACTCCCGACAGGGTAAGTTATGCATACAAGGGTTGTAGGTATCCAATTCATCTTTTGGGTTATGAGGGAAACCCAAATCATGAAAGACCATTGATGTATGTGCTCAATTTATTATTTTCAATGGTCATTAATTGGCATGTGGTTATTTAATTGTGCATGTGTAGATTAATATACGATGGCTGCTGTTATTTCCAACCTATTAACACTCATTAGTGAATACAAACTTAATGGTACGAACTATGTTGATTGGTACCGGAGCATTAAGTTGCTCCTGACTGCTAAAGGACTGTGCATAGTTCTAGATGAACAAGTTCCTCCTCAACCCGACCTGAACGATTTTGAGGCAAATGAAGAGATGCAGGAGTTCCTCAAGAGGGATTCTAAGGCATCACTCTATATCCTAGGATCGTTGGAAAAGTCAGTTGTAGACTCAGTCAAGGATATACGCACTGCTGGGGGAAAAATGGATAAGCTTGCTGAATTATTCAACAGGCAGTTGACACACACACATTTTGATGCGGTGAGTCAAATCCATAACTCCAAGATGTCCCAGGGGACTCCAGTGATGGATCATGTAATGAAAATGATCAATCTGTTTGAAAAACTAGAATCCATGGGGACTAATTTCAGCTTGTGATACAAGACTGATGTGATCTTAGCGTCACTCACTTCTGCCTACGCAGCTTCTAGGATGTCCTACAAGATGTCCGAGAAGGAGATGGAGCTCACCGAGCTTGCTAATGTATTGGTAGAGGCTGAAGCGTCCTTGAAAAAGGACAAGGCTGAGGTCAATGCAACTGAGGCAAAGCCTTCTTCAAATGGGAAGAAGAAGAAAAAGGGAAGTAAGGGTAAGACCCTGAAAGCCAAGGGTGGGAAGTCTAGCAATAAAGGCAAAGGCAAGTGCTTCTATTGCAAGAAGGAGGATCACTGGAAAAGAAACTGTCGTGCTTACTTGGCAACTTTGAAAGACAAGAAGCCGGATGAAACAGAGGCTGCTAAAGAAGGTACATGTGATGTTCACGTTCTTTATGAGTCTAATTTGTCTTTTGAACAGACCAATTCTTGGTTGGTGGATAGTGGATCCACTGTTCACATTTGCAATAATTTACAAAGGTTCAAGGAGACAAGGAACCTGGAAAGAAATGAAGTGCATCTTCGGATGGGCACTGGAGCTGAGTCCATGGTGATGGTTGTGGGAACTTTTATTTTAAATTTTAGTTCTGCTAGTTTAGTTTTAAAAGATTGCTATTATGTAACCTCTTTCAAGAGGAAGATAATTTCAGTTTCAAAACTTGTTTTGGACGGATATAGTTTTTCCTTTAATTCTAAATTGATTATTCGTTTTAATAGTTCCTTTGTGGCATCCGGATATATGTAAATTGGTTTGTATTTTCTAGATTGCCCTATTAGAACGAATGTTGTTTCAAATGTTGATTTGAAATGGAAAGCAGCTCCAGTGAGCTCAATATATCTATGGCATCTAAGATTGGGTCACATTAATGTGGACTGAATTAGTAGATTGGTGAGGGATGGGCCCTTAGAGAGTCTGAGGGTGGAACCATTCCCCAACTGTGAGTCATGCCTTCAGGGTAAAATGACCAAAAAACCCTTTAGCAATAAAGGTGCTAGAGCCACAGATCTATTGGAGTTGATATACACTAACGTGTGTGGACCCATAAACATATAAGCAAGATATGGGTATGAGTACTTTATCACGTTCATCGATGATTACTCTAGATATGATTACATATACTTGATGCATAGAAAATCGAAAGCCTTTGATAAATTCAAAGAATTCCAAGCCAAGGTCGAAAGATAGTTCGATAAACGTGTCAAGTCCTTACGATCAGATCATGGAGGGGAGTATCTATCCGATGAGTTTAAAGAACATCTCATATCCCAAGGGATAGTTAGTCAGCTAACTAATCCAGGCACACCACAACAAAATGGTGTATCCAAACGACGCAACCAGACCCTATTGGATATGGTCAGGATGATGCTCACTTATAGTGAGCTGCCTCTTTCTTTCTGGGGGTACGCTTTAGAGACGACGATATATATCTTGAATAGGGTTCCATCTAAGTCTGTAGCCAAGACACCCTTTTGAGTTGTGGAAAGGGCGAAAGCCCAGTATTCAACACCTTAGGGTATGGGGTTGCATAGCCAATGTGTGAAAGCAACAGACAGACAAGTTGGAATCCAGGACTTCGAGATGCTATTTCTTAGACTACCCCAAAGGCACGATAGGCTATTATTTCTATGACCCAGTTGACCAAAAGATCATTGTAAGTAAACATGTCACATTTTTTGAGGAAGAAATGATGACCCAGAGGTCCGAACCAGTAGTCATAAAAGAGCTATCAGATGGCTCAAAAACGTCACTTCCAGAAGTGAAACCAACTGACATACCCGCTGAAATACCAACACCTGAGGAACCTCGACGCAGTGGGAGGACTATTAGACCACCCACCAGGCTAACTCTTCTAACCGAAGAGGAAACAATGGAAGAGTTCCACATGGTATTGGTTGAATCGGATGATGATCTGATAACATACTCTGAGGCTCTAAAGGATGTTGATGCCACTAGGTGGCTAGAGGCAATGCGCTCTGAAATCGATTCGATGCATTCCAACATGGTCTGGACTCTAGTCGATCCATCGCTTGGCGTCAAGCCTATTGGATGCAAATGCATCTTTAAGAGGAAGAAGGGCGCAGATGAAAAGGTCGAAAGATTCAAAGCGATACTGGTGGCAAAGGGCTATACCCAGAAAGAGGGTATAGACTATGAGGAAACCTTTTCACCAGTGGCGATCAGGATTTTATTGGCTAACGTCGCACACTTGGATTATGAAATCTGGCAGATGGATGTACAGACTACATTCCTGAACGAGTTCCTACAAGAGGAAATGTACATGGAACAGCCAGAGGGGTTCTCTTCCTTGGAAGAAGAAAGAAGGGTGTGCAAATTGCAGAGGTCTATTTATGGACTGAAGCAGGCTTCCAGGAGCTGGAACATCAAGTTTGATCAATCAATCAAATTGTTTGGTTTTGATCAAAACATGGATGAACCAAGCGTTTACAAGAAGATCAGTGGGAGGGCAGTATGTTTTCTTGTTTTATACGTAGATGACATATTACTGATTGGTAACGATGTAGGTTTTCTTTCATCAGTAAAATAGTGGTTATCCACAACATTTTCGATGAAAGACCTTGGTGAAGCTAGCTATATCATTGGGATCAAACTTGTACGAGATCGCCAGAAAAGGATGCTAGGCTTATCACAGGCTACCTATATAGACAAAGCCCTGGCCAGATTTAGTCTGGAGAACTCCAAGAGGGGAAGTGTTCCCTTCAGGCATGGAGTCAGTCTTTCCAGATCTCAATGTCCTCAGTCTCAGACAGACATTGAAGAGATGAAGAGGATTCCCTATGCCTCAGCAGTAGGAAGTCTAATGTACGCTATGTTGCATACGAGGTCGGATGTTTGCTATGCAGTAGGTATTGTGAGTAGTTACGATTCTAATGAGTGGAGGTGCCATTGTATAGAGGAGTACAAAATAGAAATCTACAGCCGATCCCTATTTTTATGAACACCTTACATTATGTGATGCGGCTAATAAGGTGTTTGGGTTAGGAAGGTCCTAACATTTCTGGAGTAGTCCCTGATCTTGTCAAGGGCCCCATTCCCCTGTTATGTGACAACAGAGGGGCCATTGCACAAGCTAAGGAGCCTATGGCTCATCAGAGGAACAAGCATATGTAGCGGAAGTATCACCTCATCAGAGAGATTATCCAGCAGGGCGACGTGAGTATCTCCAAAGTGGACACAACTGAAAATGTGTCTGATGCCTTGACAAAGAGTTTGTCACCAGGAGTGTTTGAGAAACGCATGGAGGGCATGGGTTTAAAATGTATGGTGAATTGGCTTTGATGTACAAGTGGGAGATTGTTGGACAAGTGTGTGTCCATCAAACTCGGTTCGGTCCGGTTCAACCCGATTCACCTTTTTATTGAACATTTATACATTTTAGTTTAATATTATCACATGCAATATAAATTTTTTGGGCATTATGTGTCCCTAAGTTTTACTTAAAATGGTAGTCACGACTAGGGTTTGGGCTGGGCACCCTTATCATATGGTCGTCGTATTGGGTATGCCTAGACATGTGATGTCAGGGTACGAATGCAAGTGCTCACATGTTTGATGTGTGCATTGGCGAAGAATCTACTTTGTCGATTCCCTTATGTATTACTGCCAGATGTAGGAAGGGATAGACATGTGTCACCGACACCCTGTGCCTGAGGGAACCTTGTCACTGCAAAGTGTGATCGCATTCTTTGGTTCATCAATGACTGAGACTCAAGCGAGTCAAAGCCGATGTTCTAGGAATGCGTGAACACTTTGTGAGTGAAGGAGTTATCAAACACAGTCACCATTGCCCGATTGGGGAACACCAAGATAGAGACTATCTGTGCATGGTCAGACCAGAATCTGGATCCAGTGCTATTTTGGAAATTGTTTTGCAAAAATCTATGTTACATAAAATGATACATTATTTATAATTATTTGAACAAAGTATTTTATCGAGTTTTACGGGACCCGATCAGATGCACAGACGCTCGTATATGGGCATGTACTATGGATTGGGGTTTGGCAGTACAAGTGTACGTGCCCTAGATTCCATAATGATGGTGTTGATTAGTGGGGGGGTTGTTTATGATAAATAGTTATCATATAGGGAGTTATTTAGAATTTGCTATTTTAATTAGTACTTTATTTAATTAATGGATATGGTGCTAATTGTAATTATCTATTAAATATTAAATAAAGTAATTAATTAATACTTTCCCTATTAGATTCTACTTCTTCATCTGTGTAGCACTTTGAGTTTAAACAGAACTGCCAAACAAAGAGAGAGAGAGTCAGACTCTCAAAGGGATTGAATCTTATCCATTCAGGGTTTTTTAATTAAACCCTAGCATTATATAAAGGGGACCAAAACTGTAGAGGGGGCAGTGCTCCACGTTTTTGCCTGGCCCCCTCTTCTGCGTTTTGGTCTCTCTCTCCCTCTTTGAGATCTCTTCTTCTTCTTCTAGTTTCTCTCATCTGTGTTTGAGAGTTAGGGTTTGTGAAACCCTGGATCTGTGCTGAAGAATTTGAGAGCATCTAGGATTGGCTTGAAGAACTTTGGTAGCACCATTGGAGGTTCAAATCTGTTTGCTTGGAGCGCTCAACGGAGGAAGAACCACTGTCTATTAGAGGAGCAACACTTGAAGCTCACCAGGTTAGCAGTTCTTCATTAATTCCTTCAGTTTATTGATTATTAATATATATGGGATGCAAAAGAAACTCAAATCGACCTTTTTCACTACGCATTCGAGTTAGGGATGGATCCCCCTTGCCATGTGATGGACCAGGGATGAGTTTCTTCGTCCCTACTGTGATAATAAATTTTATGGGACACATGAGGGAAGGAGAAATCCTAACAGGGATGCACCAGGGTTCCCATGGGCGACCATGGGAAGCCCTAAAAATTAAATGGGGCACCCATGAAACGCCATGGGCTAACCCAGGGCGTGCAAAACCCTGAGGATAAATATCTTGGTCTCCCTAAGGAACCATGGTTTGATCCCTAGACCGTTGTTTGACCAACAGAAACTTCTTGTATGCAGTGTTGGAAAGGTTTGGCTTCTCTAATGATTGGGTATTGTTAATTGAAAAAATTATGGAGAATTGTTGGTTCTCTATCGTTTGGGGTGGTCAGCCTACGGGATTCTTCAAATCCACCAGGGGACTAAGGCAAGGAGACCCTCTCTCCCCAGCTTTATTCATCATTACGGAGGAGGTGCTTAATAGAGGTTTAAAAAACCTCTTTATGGAAGGCAGGGCTGACTATTTCTAGCTCCCAAGAGGCTTCCCGGGAGTGTCCCATTCTTTATTCGTCGATGATACCATTATTTTCACTAAGGGGCTGAAGAGATCTCTCAAACAGATTCTTGGTTTTATTGACAGGTATGAAAGGTTCTCTGGACAGTAGGTTAACAAACATAAGAGCTGCTTCGTCATAAGTGCTAAGGCCTCTGAGGCTAGGGCTACTTTGGTGAGGTGTGTCACCGGTTTCTCCAGGAGATATCTTCCCCTTACCTATTTGGGAGCACCACTTTTTTTGCAGGAAGACTCAATGTAAGCTTCTTTGATGATCTCCTTGGAAAAGTCAGAGCAAAGATAGCAGGCTGGAAAGGCAAGCTTCTTTCGACTGGGGGACACCATACTTTACTAAAGCACGTGTTGGCCTCATTGCCGCTACATGTGATCTCTACTCTTGATTTGCAAAAATCCGTGACAAGGTGTTACACCCACACCTGAAATATACCCTAATACCCTAGGGCAAATTAGACCTTACCAAAGGGTAATGCCATCGTGGCAATGGTCAACACTTATGACCTTGAACCTAATATTTTATTATGAGTGTCCCCTCAAAGTTTTGAAAGTACGGGTCAAAGCCCCATAACTTTTCTTGAAGTTTGGGCCCTGATAGTAGCAACGGAGTCACGTATGGACTCACTCGAATTGATACTGCTCATGGATCTGCCCGTGTTGTTACTTGTCCTTTTAATTTATTTTCCTATGGGACCCACATCCCTGTGTCCCCGATACCATAATTAGACCCTCGAACCAGATGGACCCCCATCCTTACCATTAATTTATTATTTGGGCTATGAAGGTGGTGAGCCCACAAGATTTAAATTATAAGAATTAATGGGTTTTATACTCTAACTTAAACCAAACAAACCTTAGAGGACAAATAGGTCTTATGAGACTTAGGGTGTACCCAAACATGACCTAACTAACTAAATGGACCTAATGGTTTATGACTTGGGCCAAACAAGACCTAAGGCCCAAATTAGAGGGGAAGGGAAGAAGGTGGAAGCCATGCCAAGATGGCTGGCTGCCCCACATCTCCTCCTCTTGCTGTCCGGACAAGGCTTGAAGAAGAGAAGAAGAAGAAGAGATGGAAAGGAAGGGAGGAAGGAAGGAAAAGGAGGTGGATCTTCAAGGCTGGCTAGGGCTGGAATTGGAGCTCCTCTCACTAAGGTATGACCTAAACCCTTGGTACATCTCTCTTTCCTTGTGTGATCTTGGATCCATGAGGTAAGCCAAGGTTCTAATGACCCTAGGGAGACCTAAGACACCCCTTCCATGACCCTGAGTACTGGGTGAACTCCAGGCTTCAAGTTAGAAGGAAACCCCTTTGAAATCTCAGAAAAAATTTCCAACGGACGCATAATCGGATCCACCAATCGTGGTACCGTCCGTCAGTCCATCCAGTGTAATTCCAATGACTTGTCCTGAACAGATAAAGGGACTGATTCATTCTATTGCCTCCGCCCGTGGGTCAGTTCCCTCTCAGGTATGTCTCAAGGATCAAATGGATGCAGGGGCGGATTAAGATGGTGCATCTGTCCGTGGATCCGCTCGCTCTCGGGTGTGTCTTAGAAATTGAACGGATGCACGAACGGATCCAAGTAAGAAGTTTCATCCGTGGATCCGCTCCTTGTGTTTTGACCTTTTGGCCTGAACGGAGTTAGGGACGGACTCACCCTGTTGTTTCCGCCCATGAGTCCGCTCGTGCTGTCTTAGTTGAAACTTGATTTTAACCTTGGGGGCCTATCATGGGACCCCTCTATACACCTTTTAATGATTGCTTTTGTATTTTTAGGCTACCCAACTTGATGGATAGCTGGTGCACCAGTGAGATTCATGTCAACCACACCGGGTGACACCCGAGTTCGGTGAGTGGGTTTTGGGTGACTTTGTTAGGTTTGAATATATATATATTAAGCAACCATTATCATGCTATTATATAAATATAAGCATTGTGCGCATTGTATTATTTATCTCAAATGTGAACTATCATAAATGTGATATTATTCTCACCAATGTATCGGGTGACGGTGCCAGGTGTGCCGGTATCAGAACTCCAATTTATTTAATTATGAAAACTGCTATTTGCCATCCTGATCTGTATGTGTCGTGCTGTGCTGGTACTAGATGGAATGGGATGTTGATGCACCCGAAATACCTCTCGGGGCTATAGGACTTGCATGTAGTATATCTGTGGCTAGGATGCTTGCTCCCGTATACTATGACCCTTGCCAACAGGGGTTTATGTGTTGGATAGTCTGAGCACCTGTTGCCTATGGAGGTGGGAGAGGCCAGGTCAGGGGTAGTGATGGCTATTGGGGTCTGCCACTGGGTGATCGGATGGTTTCTACCGGCGTAGGCTCCCATGTGATAATTGAGGTTTCACTGGGACGATAAGTTAAGTAACCCTCAGTGCCTCCCGAGTTATCACAGTAGCATATACTTGACTCATAGAATTTGTGTGTTAGGTGAAAAATGAATCTAACATTAGAATGCATCATTCTGTTTAAAATTGTTTGTGTGTATATATGTGCAGTCCCCTTTTCTCCCTCACTAGCTAGTGTAGCTAACCCCGTTGTGCAACCCCTTTTTAGTTGATGTGCAGATAATTCGCTTGACAAGCACCGTTGGATGCGAATCAAGTGGAGCTGGTGACTGTGACTTGGATGTAGTTGTACACCCAAGAATGGTGCCCTAGTGGTGTGATTATTATTTAATTTTCTGTATTCATCCACAATCATATATAAACTATATGTTTAATTATAAGGAGAGAAATGAATGGTTACAAACATTTAAATTGTACTATGTGTTATCAGTAGAGAACCGATGCTCTATAATTCACATGATTTAATTATATTTTTCTTCCGCTAACTCTGTAATTGGAACGATTTATTCCATTTGGTATGTTCCTCATTGTTATCACGATTGATGACATGGTGGACTGTGGCTCGGGACACTATATTTGTGATCCTGGTAGGTATTGGGATGACACTGGTTGTCCCAGTCACCCCCTATTTAATGTAAATTATCTTCATCAGGATGGGGGCGTGATAGAGTGGTATCAGAGCAATGATGCTCTGCACCGACCACAGTTTGGCGTAACTTCTTGATTTATTCTCCACAAATTAGGCTGTAAATTAAAATTTACAAGAACAAAAATGATTGTGTGTAGACATAGGTGAAGACTGATTGTGGTGAAACAAGTAGGACTTGAAACATAGGCTATCAAATAATAACCATACTAATATTTTGTTGAGTTCTGAGTAGGCAAGTGATGGGCAAATATATGTGATGATCCACAATAAACAATGATAAATCAAACATAAACAACCCACAGTTGTCCAAAGATGACCCAAAAGAGGGAATTAAGTAAACGTATAAATATATATATAAAATTAAAGACAACTTCCAAATTGTTCCAATTCTTCCTTGAAGGCAATTATGTCCTTCTCAACTCGACATCCATGATCTCATCTATCTCAAACTTGAAACTTGTGATTCTGTCCTACCCAATCAAAAGGTACAAATCTAACCACCATATTGTTTCAATTCCTGCTTGGGCGTGATTGTGATTCCCTGAACTCAAAATACTTGATTTCAACTGTCCCAACTCAAAACACATGATCCTATCCATCCCAAATTAAAAGATACAAGTCCACCATACTCAAAAGTTTTCAAATTAACTGATCAAAAGAAAAAGAGAAAAAAAGCAAGAAAACTAAAAGAAAATAGTTCCACCAATATCCATCAAAAGATAAGAAAACAAAAGACTGATTTAAAACAACTTCAAATTGCTTGGAGAAAGAACTGGGCTAGTCATCCGCGCCATCGCCACCCCTACAACCAAGGAAGGTGTTGATGTCATCCACTCCTCTCTCTATGCCCTCGAGACGTCGAGCCTGATTAGAGAATTGCATCTTGCCATCATCAAAGTCCTCCAACATCCTCAAGTTCAGTCGTCTGATAGCCATGAGAATATCACTTCGACCTCCCCCTGGTGCACCAGAAGTCCCTACAGCAAATGGCCCAGAGCCCATGAACTCGATGTCATTATCGCTATCATCATTAACATCTCTGGGTCCTCTACCCTCCCCATATCTGACTGGCTCTCCAGAACTGTCATAATCGCAGTACAGTTCCATCTTCTATAATACATTGAACCCAATAGGCCCCTCAGTACTAGTTTCATTAGGCTCATGGTCAAGATCAATCCCAAAATACAGAAAAACCTGGGTAAGCAGTCTACCATATGGAAAAGTATTGTTGCGGGCAAGATTTAATACCGCACGAGCCATTTGCTGGATAATCACATGTGGTAGACAAATATGCTGGCCAGTGTATAAGGAGTAAGCTAGTACTATAGACATCAGAGGCTGGGTGTTGTGTGCTTTGGAGGGAACCAAATTGGTCCTGGCTATGAATGTAAGAACCTGATGTGAAGGAGGAAATCGGGAAAGATCTTCGTTCTCATCATACTTATTGTTGGTGAGAGTCTTGAACAATTTCTAATTTTCTGCTGAAGCCAAGTACTTGTTAGGATCATTGCCTAGGGGATGATAAACCCTATCACCCTCTACAGAAACATCAAGGAGAATCCCAAACCCCACTTCATTGAAACCTATTGTAACTCCCTTTACAAAGGAAGTCAACTTGAATCCATCTTCGTCCTCTCTAACCAGCACCAGATTGGAAGAAAATTCCCTGACCAATGTGAGGTAGTAGAATTCTGGATGAGTTGGCATGCTGCTCCATTTCAGCCTGTCAAATCTGGCACCCACCTTGTAGGCCAAAAGCTCTTCCACCACTGCATCTCTCTCCACTAAAATCTTCCTGTTGAAGAGATGTTCCCAGAATATCCCTCGGTCTTTGCCAAGATAAACCTCCCCACATTGTATGTCGTGGGAATAGCAGGCACTATGGCTAGATCCCTCTTTCTCTTGGGAGCCATGACTATTTTCCTACACACAAGAAACCACCAAAGAAGGCGACAATAGTAAGCCAAAGTGGAGTAAATGAGACATGATTGGCAAATAGGATTATAGAAGCAAAGTGCCTATGTGATATGGCAATTGTTAGATGAGAAGGCTAATCAATGAGAAAATAACACATGGATACCATTGGAGATATGCTTAAAGTGAAGGAAAAGAGACAAGATCAATATGAACAACGTGTGCTTTTGACTATTTTACATTCCAATCAAAACCAAGCAAGCAAGTGATTGAATGAAATACCCCAACAAGCGACAAGAATTATTTATTTGAAGAAAAAAAGGGATAAATTCCAAGGATTGTATCAATAATCATATGAACAAGAAATGTACTTGAGGATATATCAAGGGAATGATTTTCTATAAAATTTAGATGCATATAATGAATTAAGCATGAACTTGAAGAGTTTTTCCCAAAGCATTGAGGATTTGAAGATTTTACCCAATCATAAACCTAGAAATAATCAAAGAAATTCAACTAGGCATGGCAAACATGGCAAGCAACCTCTAAAATTTTTGTAAAGACTTTTAAATTAATTAAAAGATACAATGTTCATACATGACACTCCTAACATAGTGCCATTGATCGATTAGGGCTTGATTCAAACCTAAAAGCCCTAGTCTCAATCGATTTTGGCATGGTCTTGGTGTCACGCCCCCATCCCAACAAGGGATAAAATACATTATAAGGGGTGACTAGGACAACGCTTGTCATCCTACTAAGCTGCCAGGATCACTGACACAGTGTCCCAACGCACAGTCATAACTAATATTAAAACAATATAATATCAGAGTGCGGAAAGGGAAATATTACATTCCAAATGATCAGTAGTTTTGCGGAAGCGTATAAAATCAATAGTTACAAGATGATCAAAGCCTAGATGATAAATACTGTAGTTAATCCATTTTTCATTACCATCTAATAATGATTAAGAAGGGTATAACAGTAAATGTTTTTACATGGGCCTACGCCCTAAAATAAACAAAAGGGGAACAAGTCCCAAGAATTCTCACGGCCCGTAGGCGCAATCGTCACAAGGACACCCGTTGCCATGTTCCTCTAACACAGCTTCCGGCTCCTCCGTACCTGCATCATAATCTAAAAATTGTGTACACGAGGGGGTTAGCTCTCCACTGAGCCAGTGAGGGGATGGGGATGCACAAACACACAATTCACATAGTCCAATGATGCATGCATATGTTAAGTAAATTTTCCACCTAACATCACAACTAAGTCAGAGGTATATGCTACTGTGACAACTCGGGAGACACTGTGGGTTACTTAACTTATCGCCACAATGAAACCTCAATTGTCACCTGGGACCTACGCCGATCGAAGCCTCCAAGACCACTCAGTGGCAGACCCCTGATAACCAATACTACCATGACTGGCCTCTCCCACCTCCACAGAATCCGGTGTACTGATTACCCAACACCTAAACCCCTGTTGGTAAGGGTCGTAGCATAAGGGTGTAAAATCCTAGCCACAGCTACATGCAAGTCCTATCGTCCCGAGAGGTAATCCGGGCGCATCAACTTTTCATCTGGTTTAGTGCCCGGTTACCAGCACGGCACGGCGCATACAGTTCAACATGACATTCAAATAATTTCTTCATAATTATATATATTATCCGGAGTCCAAAGACCGCACCCACCGCACCGAGACCCATCAAAGTAAAGCATCTCCAATTTACATCATAACATTCATATATAAAATATGTAATATGCACAAGCATGCTTAATAATTTATAATGATGACATAATATACAATGCAATAATAATATCAAGCCCAAACAACCAAACCCACTCACAATGTATACGCCAAGCACCAAGATTATCAGTTGTCGTCTTGATCAAGCAATAAGCCACAAGATGAATATATTAACCTAAACAAAGAGTGAAATAAGGTTAAACAAGCGAAGGGAAAGGATCCCAAAAGGTCTCCCATAATCACTTAAGTATAAGGTTTCAGAAACAAAGTGGTTGCAGGAGTGGTTTCATGCCCAAATTCTGCAACCACATGTAAATCCTAGGAAACCAGGGGTTCAGGACAGTTTTAGTCAAGGTCGGTTGCAGATGTGGTTTCAGAAAACTGAAACCGAGTGTAAATCCTAGGAAACCAGGGGTTCAGGACAGTTTTAGTCAAGGTCGGTTGCAGATGTGGTTTCAGAAAACTGAAACCGAGTGTAAATCCGAGCTTCACAGGGGCCTTCTCGGGAAGGTAATTTCAGGGTGGTTTCTTGCAGGTCTAAAATCACATGTAAATCCTAGCTAACCAGGGGCTTAGGAAGGTCTCTGCAAGGGTGGTTGCAGTGTGGTTTCTCAGTGTCTAAACCACATGTAAAACCACATACCGCAGAATCGAAAATTGAAGGGTTTCTTGCTAGGGATTCATTTTCCAAGGGGTTTAAAGGTAGGGAGGCTTCAAGAAAGCTTCCTCCTAGGTCCATTAGGGTTCTAAGACCTCATTAGGTCCATGTAATCCCATGGATTTAAGAGGAAAAACAAAGATAATCTAATTTATGACATAATAGGGTAGAAACCTTAAATTTCTCAAATGGAAAGAGATTGCTTAGGCTTAGAGGTTGTAATGGAGTGAAATAACTCCACGACAGTGTAGGTTTAGAGGTTCCATCGATTCCTTGGGTTCCAAGAGAACCCTAGGTCGAATCTCTCCCATGTCCCAAACCTCAAAATTCAAAATAGATGAAGAGATGTGGGTTTCAATGGCTTACCTTCCCCAATGTAGAAAAGCTCCACGTAGAGGGCTCCACAAGGTGAGGTTCCAAGCCTTCAACCAAGCTTTTCCATTCCTCCTTCTCCTTTTCTCCTTCCTTCTTTCTTCTTTCCTTCTTTCCTTCTTTCTTCTTTCTCCTTTCTCTCCTCTTTCTCTCCTCCACGATTTAGGTTAGATGGGAGAATAAAGAGAAAGAAAGCTTCTCCCCCCCCTTTGTCTTATTTAAAGAAAATGGACCTTGGGTCCTTTAAGTTAAATGGGTCAAAAATTAAATGGGTGGATCCAAGATAAATGGGTCATTAGGCCAAATGGATAGTTTAAGTTAAATGGGTCAAGAGGGCTTAATGGGTTGACCCATGGTCTTATTTAGGGTAAAGGAATGGGTTAACCCATCTTTGGGTCAAATAGAGTTAGATGGACCCTCAGGTTAAATTTCCACTTAAGCCCAATGGGCCTCTTAAGCTAATGGGCCTGCCCACTAGTTATAATTAGGAAAGAACCTAATTAAAAGATGAGCCCACATGATATGGGTATAATTGCTCTTCACGTGTTTCCCCAGGGCAAGTGGGACCCACAAATAGAATATTCCCAACTCAACTAAAATAGCCCGGGCGATCCAAATCTTGACCCGCACTTCGAGGGCATCGAGGGAAAGGGTAAATAAATAAACTTAAGGGCTAGAACTTACTATTTCCTTGTCATGGTTTGTCCCCATGACCCCGAATAGTTTCCTCCACAGGTAAACCCGCACTGTGGTCAATAATTTTGTAGCTGGGTTTGACCACTAGTGAGAACAGCTCACCAGCATACGTGGCAGTGATAACCACACGTCACGGGGAAAAATAAAAATTAATTATGATCCGGGGTGCGGGTATAACATCCTCCCCACCTTACAAGAAATTTCGTCCCCGAAATTTGAGGCAGCTAGGGTCTCAAGTGATAAGGACTGTTGGATAACAACATCCCAAGTCACCCACATCTTGAACTAAGTCAAAGGTCGGGTCAAGATGAGGCAGTGCCTACGTGGCACAGCAAGTCAGGTTCCACAATTCTCTTTTCCTTACAGGGTCACATTACCACAGGGGTGTGGTTCACAATAACCCTAGAAAAACAGGGTTCCAACTACTAAGTTAAGTCTCAAGGAACAGAGTTCCCTAAATCTTCCA
The DNA here is from genome assembly GCF_018873765.1 of Telopea speciosissima. NCBI lineage: Eukaryota > Viridiplantae > Streptophyta > Magnoliopsida > Proteales > Proteaceae > Telopea > Telopea speciosissima. The sequence goes on along the minus strand of NC_057917.1, from coordinate 33,147,748 downwards.
GATCAGGTGATACCATTCTAGCCTTCACTACTCTGGTCAGTCTTGGGTTACAGGATTTAACCTGTCCATGTCCCAACATAGGGTTCACATTCTAAAGGCTTTCACATCTGGTTGTCTCATTACCTAACCCAACTTTAGAATGATTTGGAATATTGATGGAATCTCCTATTGTTCACTCCCAGTACGGAGGGAACGCATTTGGTGATCCATTACCCCATTCATATCTGTCGTTGGAGAAGGTTTTGTTACATCCTTCAGTTTTAGCTTTCACAACCTTTAAACCTATAACACAATTATCCCACAGGAAAGAGTCCACATCAGTCCTCTTTCGAGAACCAACAACCTTTACTAGCTTTTGTCCAAGTCAACTCTTCAAGCAGTCTCCATAATTTAACCTATCCGGTCATTAAATTCATTATTCATTACCCTAAGGTTTGGTCAACCAAGGTCAGGGCTCCAACTAGTTTCACAGCAAGGTCGAGGTAAGTCATACTTGTAGTACCAGAGAATCACTCTAGTCACACAAGTCCAGGGTTCTAAGGGATATCTATATATATTTATCACACCAATATGTAGGCATAGATTCAATAATTACATTCAAATCCCTATGGATATATCTGTCATTTAGGTCAATCCACAAGAACAAGAAGTTCTCAGGTACGGTTCACTAAGTCTTTTTTTTTTTTTTTTTTTTTTTTGGAAAGTCAAATCACGGTGTAGGACTTTCTCTATGAGTCTAAACAAGGTTTGGATAAACCAAGTAAAGTTCAAATAGAGTCGTCACTAGCTTGAGGTGTTATGAATGACTTCCAAATACACATGATCTTTATGGCTTACCTAAATAAACCAGTCTATTACTTTCCTTTCTTAGTACCTACCCACAGGTTTAGATTCTACGCACCCCATTGAGGGTCTCTACTCCCATAGATTTAGGTTTCCCTATCCATAAGGTCCGGGTCTTTAAATTCATAGGACCTAAGGTCTTCATCCTCAAGGGTAACTCTTCTCCTTTTATGTAAGAGGGGACTCACAACGGTCACCAATGCCTGCTAGTTCTTATTAGCTGGCCCGATCGGGTATAAGTCCTAATTCCCTTCAATTTCAAGGTATTAACTAGACTTAAGTGGTCCCCACAAATGGGTCACACAACGGGGTATCCGATCTAGGGTATAGGCACATAATCATTACATATAAGTGTAGTCAAAGGTCTCCAAAATAAGCTCAAAATCTTAAAAGAAATCGGGTGGACTCACGAGCGACGTCAGCACTCCGGGTGCATTCATGGCCCCTCCGCGAAAATAGGGAGAGTGGACTAACGGGCGGATGTGGAATGCGAATCCGTTCGTTTGTCCAATCTCAAAAGTCTCAATGGCCGAGAGGGTTTAAGTCAAACGGATTTACGGACGGATGCATGAGTGTGGATCCGTTCGTTGATCCGCACAGATTTATAATGATAATTTCAAGTTTTTTGCGGAGCGGATTCACGATAAGTGAATTCGCTCGTTCGTTCATTTGCAGAAATTTAACATAACAGAGCCGCGAGTTTTAAAACTCACTTTTGGCTCCAAAGAAAGGAACATAACCGCAGGGAGAAAAAGCTCTACAGGGACTTCCGTTCAAGCTTCCCTTGGGTGGTTTTCTTGTAATCTTAAGCCTCAAGGTTTAACTCTCACTTGTTCAAGATATGGCTTTCTTCTCATTCCTACTTTCTCTTTTCTTGGATTTGGGATGAATCATTTCAAGTTGTGATCATGTCTTGACTTTGCTTGTAATCTCATGGCTATGTACACCAAATCCATGCCAAACCGACTGAGACTAGGGTTTTTTGTGTAAATCAAGTCCTATTTGATCGATGGCACTAAGTTGTTGGATCTTTGTTTGATTATTGCATCTTTTATAAACTTTTAAGTCTTTGCAAGCATTTTAGAGATTACTACTATGTTGTCATGTCTAGTTGAATTTTACTTGGATTATGCCCAGGTTTTAGTTATAGTAAAATCCTCAATTCACAATATTTTGGGAAAACTCTCCAAGTTCAAATCTAATTCTTTTACATGCCATAAAATCTCATAGAAAATTATCACATTGTCTTATCTTCAAGCATATTCTCTTGTATACATGATTGTTGATAAAAATCCTTAGAATCTTTCCTCTTTTCCTCAAATAAATAATTCTTGTCTCTTGTTGGGGTATTTTCATCCAATAACTTGCTTGTTTGATATTGGTTGGGATGTAAAGTAGTCAAAAGTATATGTTGTTCACATTGATCTCATTATTCACATCCACGCATTAGGAATCTCACATGGATTTTACATGTGCATTGATCTTATTCATTTCTCTTCACTCCAAACATCTTCCTATGGTTATCATGTCTCATTTCCCTTATGTGCTCTTGTCACAATACCATTTCCACATCTTGTATACATTTCACTTCTATACTTTTATTTGTCAAGCATAAAGCTTAAGTTACCGGGATAAGATATGCCACAAGAGGGGCGAGGGAAACATCAAATAGAAGTAATAAAAGCCTAACATAGGTTGGTTCATCAAGACAGGGCAAGAAAATCCTTTCTGGCTTGGGCGGTTTTAGGTGTGGTTTCAGTAAGTTGCAACCACTGGTAAATCCGAGCTTTTACAGAACCAAATTTTGTTCTCAGAAATTCGTGGATTCTCAATGGGTTTCACAAAATTGAATCCGCGGGTGAAACTGCATGGCCCAAAAATTAAAATTTTAAAACCCGCAACTTAGGGGTGTATTTCCCTCCTTCGAAACACAATCCTAATACATTTGAAGAACCAAAAGCCGTGATCGTTCTTGCTCTCTCTTCCCTCCTCGGTGGATTTTAGTGCTCCAATTTACTCCTCAACAACATCCAATCGCATTCAGGTAAGATCTCTCTCTCTCCCATCGATTTCTCTCAAGGAGAAACCCCAAAACACAATTTAGGTTTTGGAAACTTGGGGGTTTTGCTTTCTTTTGCTCAGTAGACTGTTCACAATCTAATCTTAACCATTTTCTCACCATAAGCAACCTATACAAAGGCTTGCATACAATCTTGGCATCTAACTCAAGGATTTAGGTTGGATTTTGGAAAAACCAAAACCTACTCGAATTTTCCTCTTCTCTTTTGCCATGTATGAATCGGTCTTACTAGATAGGGCTTAGTTTACATCCTTTGAGTGGTCACAAGCCAACTTTACTTGTTTCTCAAGATTCAAACTTCCAATCACAAAATCTAAAAATTTTCTTTAAAGTTTATAGCATGTTTCAAGATCAAATAAGTCCATATTTTGCTTGAACTCACTACTTTGTATAAAATATCATGTCCTAGGCATAATGGCCATGCCTTTCCTTTTTTTTTTTTCCCCAACTTCTTAGATCACAATTGGATAAAAATCAGAATTTTCTAGCCTAAGAATTCTGCTGTAATTTAATTTGCTTTGAAAGGAAAATCAAGGGCTAGGTTTTGAACTTCACAACCTTACATTGATCATCTACTTAGGCCTTAGCATTCAAGGTACTAATTTGCTATCTATTTGACTCTTGGCTGCAGGTTAAAACAATTAATGGCCCCATGAGCACGACGTACATGCGTTGAACAAGTTGCACCAACTGTCCTAGATCCACTATGGTTTCAAAAGATAGAGGACCAAGAGCTTTACCCAGACTACTTCCGCTTTAAAAAATATAGTGGAAGGGCGGGATGTAGTGTTGGATGATCTCAAAGCTTACATGGTGGGGCAGAGATTCGAGGCATTGGGGTGGACCAACATTCTCAACCTTCCTGAACCATACTACCTACAACTCATTTGCCATTCTATACAAATCTGGACACCGACAACCCAGGCATACAGAATTATCGGGTTGTTTCATGTGTCAAGGGGGTTCCTATAGCCTTCATTGCAGCACAGTTGGCCGGTGTTATCAACGTGTCCATTGGAGGAGCAAGGACCTATTGTTCACTTAGAAGGAATCCCTATACCTTAATCAAGTGGGAGGTATTGACATTCTGACAACCATAAGGTAGCTGAACCTACGAGTGGTGGATGGCTTTGATGAGGTCACGAAGCAACTCTTCGACCAGACTCGACGCCTAGAGGGTATCGAGAGAGGGGTAGGTGACATCGACACCTTTCTTGGTCGCGGTGGTGGCGGTGGTGCAAATGACTAGCCCAGCTTTCTCTCAACAAATTGAAGTTATCCCGGATCAGTTCTTCTAGTTCTTATCTTAGGATGACCAATTTGGAACTTTTAAAAATGGTAGACTTGTATATTTAATCTGAGATGAACAGAATCAAATGTTTTGAGTTGGTACAGATGAGATCTTGCATTTCGAGTTGAGAAAGACACAGTTATGCCGAAGCAGAGAATCTGGAACAATCATGGTGTTTAAATAAGTATCTTTTGATTGAGCAGGATAGAATCATATGTCTTTGTTGGAATAGATGAAATCATGAATGTTGAAATGGGAAGGATATGATTGCCTCCCAAGAAGATTTGGAATAATTGAATATTTATAATTAATCTTATATGTATCTCTATGTATTTGCTTAATTCTCTCTTATTTAAATCATTGTTGATAATTGTGCTTGGTTATGATTGATTCATTATTGTTTATGAATTATAACATATAGTTACCCATTTATGACCTACTTAAGGCTCAACCAAGCAATTATATAGTTGTAGCTTTACAGCCTATGGTTCAAGTCCTAAGTTCCATGTTACCTATTATCTTCTAAGTTCTTGTTTCACCACAATCAGTCTTCTCCTATGTCTGCACACAATCATTTATGTTCTTGAAGATTTTTAGTTTAGAACCTAATTGTGGAGAGTAAATCAAGAGTCCGCGAGACTGTGGTCGGTGCAGAGCATCATAGCTCTGATACCACTCTGTCACGCCCTCATCCCAACAAGGGATAAAATACATTATAAGGGGTGACTAGGACAACGCTTGTCATCCTACTAAGCTGCCAGGATCACTGACACAGTGTCCCAACGCACAGTCATAACTAATATTAAAACAATATAATATCAGAGTGCGGAAAGGGAAATATTACATTCCAAATGATCAGTAGTTTTGCGGAAGCGTATAAAATCAATAGTTACAAGATGATCAAAGCCTAGATGATAAATACTGTAGTTAATCCATTTTTCATTACCATCTAATAATGATTAAGAAGGGTATAACAGTAAATGTTTTTACATGGGCCTACGCCCTAAAATAAACAAAAGGGGAACAAGTCCCAAGAATTCTCACGGCCCGTAGGCGCAATCGTCACAAGGACACCCGTTGCCATGTTCCTCTAACACAGCTTTCGGCTCCTCCGTACCTGCATCATAATCTAAAAATTGTGTACACGAGGGGGTTAGCTCTCCACTGAGCCAGTGAGGGGATGGGGATGCACAAACACACAATTCACATAGTCCAATGATGCATGCATATGTTAAGTAAATTTTCCACCTAACATCACAACTAAGTCAGAGGTATATGCTACTGTGACAACTCGGGAGACACTGTGGGTTACTTAACTTATCGCCACAATGAAACCTCAATTGTCACCTGGGACCTACGCCGATCAAAGCCTCCAAGACCACTCAGTGGCAGACCCCTGATAACCAATACTACCATGACTGGCCTCTCCCACCTCCACAGAATCCGGTGTACTGATTACCCAACACCTAAACCCCTGTTGGTAAGGGTCGTAGCATAAGGGTGTAAAATCCTAGCCACAGCTACATGCAAGTCCTATCGTCCCGAGAGGTAATCCGGGCGCATCAACTTTTCATCTGGTTTAGTGCCCGGTTACCAGCACGGCACGGCGCATACAGTTCAACATGACATTCAGCATAATTTCTTCATAATTATATATATTATCCGGGGTTCCAGCACCGGCACCCACCGGCACCGAGACCCATCAAAGTAAAGCATCTCCAATTTACATCATAACATTCATATATAAAATATGTAATATGCACAAGCATGCTTAATAATTTATAATGATGACATAATATACAATGCAATAATAATATCAAGCCCAAACAACCAAACCCACTCACAATGTATACGCCAAGCACCAAGATTATCAGTTGTCGTCTTGATCAAGCAATAAGCCACAAGATGAATATATTAACCTAAACAAAGAGTGAAATAAGGTTAAACAAGCGAAGGGAAAGGATCCCCAAAAGGTCTCCCATAATCACTTAAGTATAAGGTTTCAGAAACAAAGTGGTTGCAGGAGTGGTTTCATGCCCAAATTCTGCAACCACATGTAAATCCTAGGAAACCAGGGGTTCAGGACAGTTTTAGTCAAGGTCGGTTGCAGATGTGGTTTCAGAAAACTGAAACCGAGTGTAAATCCTAGGAAACCAGGGGTTCAGGACAGTTTTAGTCAAGGTCGGTTGCAGATGTGGTTTCAGAAAACTGAAACCGAGTGTAAATCCGAGCTTCACAGGGGCCTTCTCGGGAAGGTAATTTCAGGGTGGTTTCTTGCAGGTCTAAAACCACATGTAAATCCTAGCTAACCAGGGGCTTAGGAAGGTCTCTGCCAAGGGTGGTTGCAGGTGTGGTTTCTCAGGTCTGAAACCACATGTAAAACCACATACCTGCAGAATCGAAAATTGAAGGGTTTCTTGCTAGGGATTCATTTTCCAAGGGGTTTAAAGGTAGGGAGGCTTCAAGAAAGCTTCCTCCTAGGTCCATTAGGGTTCTAAGACCTCATTAGGTCCATGTAATCCCATGGATTTAAGAGGAAAAACAAAGATAATCTAATTTATGACATAATAGGGTAGAAACCTTAAATTTCTCAAATGGAAAGAGATTGCTTAGGCTTAGAGGTTGTAATGGAGTGAAATAACTCCACGACAGTGTAGGTTTAGAGGTTCCATCGATTCCTTGGGTTCCAAGAGAACCCTAGGTCGAATCTCTCCCATGTCCCAAACCTCAAAATTCAAAATAGATGAAGAGATGTGGGTTTCAATGGCTTACCTTCCCCAATGTAGAAAAGCTCCACGTAGAGGGCTCCACAAGGTGAGGTTCCAAGCCTTCAACCAAGCTTTTCCATTCCTCCTTCTCCTTTTCTCCTTCCTTCTTTCTTCTTTCCTTCTTTCCTTCTTTCTTCTTTCTCCTTTCTCTCCTCTTTCTCTCCTCCACGATTTAGGTTAGATGGGAGAATAAAGAGAAAGAAAGCTTCTCCCCCCCCTTTGTCTTATTTAAAGAAAATGGACCTTGGGTCCTTTAAGTTAAATGGGTCAAAAATTAAATGGGTGGATCCAAGATAAATGGGTCATTAGGCCAAATGGATAGTTTAAGTTAAATGGGTCAAGAGGGCTTAATGGGTTGACCCATGGTCTTATTTAGGGTAAAGGAATGGGTTAACCCATCTTTGGGTCAAATAGAGTTAGATGGACCCTCAGGTTAAATTGCCACTTAAGCCCAATGGGCCTCTTAAGCTAATGGGCCTGCCCACTAGTTATAATTAGGAAAGAACCGAATTAAAAGATGAGCCCACATGATATGGGTATAATTGCTCTTCACGCGTTTCCCCAGGGCAAGTGGGACCCACAAATAGAATATTCCCAACTCAACTAAAATAGCCCGGGCGATCCAAATCTTGACCCGCACTTCGAGGGCATCGAGGAAAAGGGTAAATAAATAAACTTAAGGGCTAGAACTTACTATTTCCTTGTCATGGTTTGTCCCCATGACCCCGAATAGTTTCCTCCACAGGTAAACCCGCACTGTGGTCAATAATTTTGTAGCTGGGTTTGACCACTAGTGAGAACAGCTCACCAGCATACGTGGCAGTGATAACCACACGTCACGGGAAAAAATAAAAATTAATTATGATCCGGGGTGCGGGTATAACACTTGGGGTACATGGCTAGGAAAGTGCAATCAAAATCAAAACACAATCACAAACTTGAGATGTTCATCCCAAATCCAAGGAAAAAGGGAAAGGAAGATGAAGAGACACAAGCAAAAAACCCCTATAAATGGAAAGGAAGAGAAAGTGAAAAGAGAAATGGGGAAAAGAACATTACCTTGAGTGGAGAAGAGATCGATCCTAGGGCTTGAAATTGCCAAAAAATCACCCAAGATGGGGCAAGGATGCTTGAACGGAAGTCCCTTGGGGCAGTTTTTCCCCTATGGCTGTGTCCCTCTCTTTGGAGCCAAAAATGAGTTTTAAAACTCGTGGCTCTATTTTATTAAAATTTTGGGAACAGACGCATGAACGGATCCACTTATCGTGACTCTACTCGTGAATCCGCTCTGCACAAAATTGTAAAATTTCATTCTTAAAACCGTGCGGAACAACTAACGGATCCACTTTCATGAGTCCGTCCGAAGATCCGATCGCTTCGGTATTTTTACAGAATTGAGTCTTCTGAGAATGGACGAACCAACGGATTCACGTTCCACATCCGCCCATTACTCCGCTCTGCCATCTTGTGGAGGAGCCACGAACGGACTCATAGCACTGATTCCGCCCGTGAGTCCGTCCGATTTCTTTTAGGATTTTGAGCCTAGATTTTTTAGACCTTTTGACCACACCTATATGTGATGATTATATGCCTATACCCTAGGTTTGACACACATGTTGTTTGGTCCATTCGTGGAGATTACTTACATTTAGTTTAATACCTTGAAAGTGAAATGGTTAGGGCCTGCACCAATTGGCCAAGCCGGTAAGAGATGATAGGCATTGGTACCCACTGTGGCTCCCCTCTTATGTGAAAGGAGGAGAGTTACCCTTGAGGATGAAAATCCTTAAACTCCTTGAATTTACAGAACCAGGACCTATGGATAGGAAGGCTAAACCTTTGTGGTGTAGAAACCCTTAATGGGGTGCATAGGATCCAGACTCGCAGTCAGACAAGAAGAAAGGCAATAATATGCTGGCTTCAAATGATTTAGTTTTAGTGATCAATAGAAACCTTCAATGAGTGAAGGTCACTCATGACACCTCACAGGCTAGTGATAACCTTGTTGAAATTTTGCTTAGACTCATAGTTTGAGTCCTAGGTCATGTTTAGACTTCCAAAACGACCTAGTATACCTTACCTAGGAACTTCCTGTTCTTGTGGATTGACCTAGGTGACAGATACATCCATAGGGATATAAATGTAATTATTGAACTTATACCTATGTATATGTGTGGTTTGAAAAACAAAAGAGAATAAATATATCCCTTAAACCTTAATGTGTGGCTAAACCAACTCCCCTATACTACAACGTAACCTTACCTTGACCTACTATGTTGGTCAATTTGAGCCCCGACCTTGGTCAAGTTGGTCAGGAGTTAGTGGTCAATGCTTCAACAATGACCGGTTAGGCTAATAATTAAGACTTGCTCAAAGGAGTTTACTTAAACCAGAACTAGTAAAAGATTGTTTGGTTCTCAAAAGAGGACTGATGTGGACTTTCCCTGTGGATGACTGAGTAGTAGGTTATAGGGTTGTGGAAGCTGAAACTGAAGGATTTAACAAGACCTTCTCCAACAACAGATTTGAATGGGGTAATGGATCACCAAATGCGTTCCCTCCGTACTGGGAGTGAACAATAAGAGATTTCATCAATATTCCAAATCATGCTAAAGTTGGGTTAGATAATAAGATAACCCGAAGTAAAAGCATTCGAAGGTGAACCCTATGTTGGGGACTGGACAGATTAAGTCCTATAACCCAAGAATGACCAGAGTGTAATACCAACCTGATCTAGAAGATTTAAGGAACCCCTATTCCTTGTGGCTTAGTTTAGTGACTGATGGCCCTGTTACCACTAGAGTATTATAACCACCGGCTCTTAACTCAATGGAGCCCAGGGTTACTGTGAACCTATAAGGAAAGGGAATTGTAAAACCTTACTTGTCGTGCCATGTAGGCACTGCCTCACCTTGATTGAACCTTTGACTTAGTCAAAGTAGTGGGTGACTAGAGATGTTATTATTTAACAGTCCTCACCCCATGAGACTCCTAGTTGCCTCAAATTTCGGGGATAAAATTTTTAATAAGGTTGAGGGGATGTTACACCCATACCCAAAATATACCCTAATACCCCGGGGCAAATTAGACCTTACCAAAGGGTAATGCCATGGTGGCAATGGTCAACACTTATGACCTTGAACCTAATATTTTATTATGAGTGCCCCCTCAAAGTTTTGAGAGTACTGGTCAAAGCCCTGCAACTTTCCTTGAAGTTTAGGCCCTGACAGCAGCAACAGAGTCACAAACGGACTCACTCGAACTGATACCGCTCGTGGATCCGCCCATGTTGTTACTTGCCCTTTTGATTTATTTTTTTGTGAGACCTACATCCCCGTGTCCCTTACACCATAATTAGACCCTTGGACCAGATGGACCCCCACCCTTAGCATTAATTTATTATTTGGGCTATGAAGGTGGGCCCATAAGATTTAAATTAAAAGAATTAATGGGTTTTATACTCTAACTTAAACCAAACAAACCTTAGAGGACAAATAGGTCTTATGAGACTTAGGGTGTACCCAAACATGACCTAACTAACTAAATGGACCTAATGGTTTATGACTTGGGCCAAATAAGACCTAAGGCCCAAATTAAAACCCATTTAAACCTAATGACCACTAAGTGTTTTAGGGACACCTATACAAACAAGGCTGTAGACACTGATTTTTTGTCACCCCCTAATTGGCGATGATGATAATGGGACATGGACGATGGACGACGCACTCTCCCTCTTTTTAGACCCAAGATACCTAACCCATAAGACCAAGAACCATGTTGAACATAAAATGGCCCATTTTAGGCCCAAAAATAAGGAAAAATGGCACTGCGCTCCCACGGTGCTGTGGACTCTTCCCACGGCGCCGTGGACGCCTTCCCACGGCACAGTGGGCGCCTTCCCACGCCCCCGTGGGGATGTGTATCGGATTTCCACGGCGTCATGAGGGGGTGTGACATCAGCCTACTGACGTCACCCACGATGCCATGGAAAAGTCCCCTACGGCATCATGGACATCTCCACGGCGCCGTGGAGGACTTATCTGGCCAGGAGAGAGAGGGGGTCCCTCCCTATAAATAGGAGGGTCCTCTCCCACATTTCCCAAGGAAGATTGGGTGGAGAGACCCTCCCCAAGTGATTTCTAGCCTCTTTTCCTCCCTTTTCACCCTCATTTCTCCTCCTTCTCTCATGAGAGTGTGAGTGCTTGAAGTTTTCTTATGGCAGACAGATCCTTCGATTATCCCTCTGAGTATAGAGCGCTTTGGCTCCTTGGCATTGTTATCCCGTCTGTGCACGGATAACCATCAAAACTCCTTTATTACAGACATTATTCTGTCTGTTTACCCCTCTCCAAATCACTTGAAAGAGCCGTTACTCTGCCGAGAAAGAATCGACGTTAGTCCATTCGTCTATCTCCCCTGAGCCAAGGGAATACAACCATACAGGTATAATTACTGCATTTTTGTTGATTCAATGTAGTCCTTTCATATTTCATCGTTTTAGTCCGTATTTTTCATATATGAAATGTAGTTTATTATGCTTTAGTTCAATTCATAGCATCTGAATGTAGTTCATAATATCCCCCATCCCCGTAATAAATGAGAGAGAACATCCGTCCTTATGTAGCATCTAACGCAGAGAGACCGGCTTTGGTCGGGCGAGGTGGGTGCCTAACACCTTCCCACACTCATAACCTGACCCCTTACCCGAACCTTTGGTCAGATCATATGGAGTCACGTAGCCCGATTTCGCTCACAACGGGTAGGGCTACACTTAATGGGTCCTAGGCCCTAACCCTAGGTGGCGACTTCACATTATATTAGCATATTTTAATGCATGATCCCAATCCCCTATTTATCAATATTATACATTGATAATATTATCCTTATCCATATACACACACACATACATCTCCCAAAATCCTATGTCGCCATATACCATAAGGGCTGAGGAACCCTCGTCTCGAGGGACCACGGTACTTACAGTGGCGACTTCACTGGGGATGTGGTGGACAAATGTCCACCCGAGGTCAAACTCTCTAAATAGGCGCTATCAATAAATGACAGAATGTTCTCTCTAACCTTTTATAAAAAAAAAAAAAAGAATAAAAAAAAATAATAATAATAATAATAAAAATTTAATAAAAAAAAATGTACAAAACAAAATGCAAAAAAAAATTAAATAAATACCATAATATGTTTGTCTGGCTAACCCCTGTGTGTACTAACCGCATCATGCATAGTGCTCGAAGTGAAATCAAACGGTGAGGGTACTCCCTATCGTGCCTTTACCCCCGGGGAGGTGAGGCACATCATACTAAGTACTCTGAGAATGGATGATAGCCGCTTCCTGTACCACTTTCTTGCACACATACACTGCATGGGAACCCCTCTTACCCCCGTAGTTAGTCGTTGGACCCCATGAGTAGTCATGGGTAATTCGCGGCGAAGCTACAGCCCTTGATATTTACTATACGAGTTTAGAATCACTAGCGAGGGTATTTACTAGTGTGTTGTGAAGTGCTTTGCTACTCAAAAAAGGCACTAGCTCGATTACTCTGAGTTTGTGTGACCTATTCTCCAGGTATATCAAAAGAACCACGTGCCTACAATTCCCGATCACGAGCAATAGGTATATCGGTTCTATCAAGGGTGGCCTTGTTCTGTCCTATGGAAGCCTACCCATTACATACATCATATAGAAAAATAGACCACATATGATTAGGGTACGACACAAACTAACCTTTGTTAGCTGTAAGAAAGACCAAGTTTAGGGTCATTTGATGATTAACCTGGTTTTGATATGAGATGCCACCAAAGATAAGGAATTCCATAGTCCCACGATGGTCCCTCAAAGAAAAATGGAAGTCCACTTCCATATAATGGAACCTTACATGTCCCTCAAAAAAAAAAAAAAAGGAGGGCATCTCATTTTGACTCCAGACATAATCGTCAATAACCCAATAACTAAGATCTTTCTTTTGTTTGTTTTTTTTTTTCTGTGTTCGAAAATGCTTGGGCAATGACGGCATTCAAAGTCTGGTCTTAGAAGGAGTCTGCTGAAACTCTGATGACCACTCCGATTACTTGAGTCGAATAAAATAACAAAATAATATGAAACAAATGTTATAAAATACCAAAAAATCATAAAAACTCAAAAGGAAAAAATGACAAAAAAATAAATAAAATAAAATTCTTTTTTAGCCGTCTTAGGGTCTAAACTAGGTATTCTTCTCTCTTTCGTAGAAGCACGATTCCATCCTTATCCATCTGGATCCGACGCAACGAAAGGATGACTCGAGCCAGCCCGCCATTCTCCTCAAGATCCCTAATTCCTTCTCATTCTTCTAATTCATCTTCTGAGATATCACTTCTAAGTAACATGAATCCTCCGGAGGACCACTTGTATGAAAGTCACGTCGAAGATCGAGTGGATAGGCTGCAAGTGGACATGGCCGAAATGTAGCAACTCATGGCACAACTAGTTCAGTCAATCAATGAACTATCTAAAGGTGGATCCATAGCTGGACCAGCAGAGCAAGAAGTCCGAAAAACTAACGCCACAACCCTCAAGACTCCAATCATCATACCAGTAGAAGAAGGGGAAGATAGCCACCCTATGGACCCTCCTGAGACTGAAAGGGAGAAGAAAATGAGAGAAAAAGTAGCCGAGTTGGAAGTGGTTGTCAAGGGCAAAGTCAAAGAAAAAGATGAAGAAGACCTGGTGTTCTTTCCCGAAGGGAAAATCCCCGAAGATTTCAAGTGGAAATTGGATAAGTTTGATGGATCGGGAGATCCTAGGGCTCATCTCAAGATTTTTGCCACCATTGCCAGATCATGGGGACTTTCTAAAAACCAAATGGGACAGGCGTTCTTGTATTCTTTGGTCAGATCTGCTTTGAGGTGGTTAACCCAGCTTGATCACACTCAAACCCAGTCATGAGCCTCTGTGGTTAAAGCCTTCACTAAGCAATATTTGTATAACACCAAGATGGATATTACTCGAAGAGATTGGAAACCTTGAGGCAAGAACCAAGTGAAGAGTTCTCAAACTACATCATGTGGTTCAGGGAGAAGGCCGCAAAAATGTGGAACCGCCCTACTGTTTGAGTTAAAATAAAACCGCAAGCGTACGGGTCAATCGTAGCTACGGGTCGAACACGAGGAGATATACGCCACTCTATTTAACTAACTTAAAAGTAATGCAAAATGAACCAAATTAAAGTGTTAAATTAAACTAATTAAACTAACGAAAATCAATGCATCCTAACTCATAAGCATCTAACAAAATTAAGGGATTAAATCGGCGTCCTAACACATGAGCATCTAACCTATCAAACTAAAGCGAATTGAAAGGAATAAAAATGCAGCCACACATACTAACCACATAAAAAAAATAAGGGAATAAAAATGCATCCATAAACCACAACCATATAAAATTAAAATAAAAGAAATAGAGGGGGAAGAAGAAGAAGATAGAGAGAGATAGAGGAGATGGAGAATGAGATTGAGAGTTTAGATAGTAAAACCTAGATGTGCTTGCATGAATGTAAATGAAAAGCTTGAATACTTGCATAAACTTACCATGGCCTCCTCTTCTAAATCTTCAAGTCTTGTCATCAACTTAAGAACTTAGACTAGAAGGCTTAAAACCTAAACTAGAATTAAGAAATTACAACCCAATTGAAGACTTAAATTGAAATTAAAGCATAAACTAAACCTATTATAAGCATTAACTAAAAATTATAAAAGCAAACTAGAACTTAGAAAAGCCAAAAATCACAAATTAGAAGGAGAAGAAGAGAAGAAATTTCACTAAGTGAATGAGCAAATTTTTACAAGAGAGGTAGGGGTATTTATAGGTGGAAGAGAGGAGAAGAGAGAAGATGAAAGTGTAGGAGAAATATTCCCTAAGAAAAGAGAATATTCTCTTCTCTTTCCTCTTTTACAATGCCTTGAATCCTAAGAAAAAAGAAAAAAAATAGAAAGAAGAAGAAGAGAAGATTGTTTACATAGACCTTCTATTTCTAGAAAAATAAACTTCCAATTTTAACAAGTGCTTCATTTTCTTTATAGATATCTTCTCCAAGCAATAAAATCAAAGTATCTTTGATTTTTCAACCTTCCATAGATGAGAAAATATAAATCTATCCCAAGTAGAATTTCAGAAGTGCCCTTGAGAAGTTGGAGGAGAGAGAGAGTAAGGGTGATGACTAGGATTCCTTCAAGAATAAATAAAATACCCATTCTGTCCTTCAGAAAACGTGGAGCATGGGGTGCTTATATAGGTCTCACCATTGTGTTCCTTGCGAAAAATCACACAAAATAGACCCAAATTTCATCCAATTCGGAGTTGGGGAGCCCAAGATATCTCAAGTTGAAGTTGGACTGTCCAGAGCCTTCCAAATGGAATCTTTCGGGTACAGTAAAGTAACTTCTGATAATTTCATTAAGGCCCCTAAAATCCGAACTTCCGTTTCACTTTGTCCCCATCCGACTGTCAATAATTATATATAAACCCCTGCAGACCATTTTCACGCGTCGTTACGGAAACGGCCATAACTTCTTCGTTTCAACTCGGAATTAAGTGTCGTTTGAACCATTGCAAAGCTGACTCGATGGGCTATGCATCCATTTACACTTCTAAAAAGCTTAAAAACATCTCCTTAGCATCATCTCCTTCATTTTCACAAGAATTCACCTAAACCCTGAAATGCACAAGAAAGCACCGAGTAACTCTGTCCAATGTTGAGATATTGTTAGAAAATCTATACGGGGAGTACCGTGAGAAGATATACTACCAGCACATCAAAACATTTGATGCTCTTATGATGATTGGGAAAAAGATTGAAGTCAAGATCTTTAAAGAAATGCAGAATTAGGGTATGACCCGTGAAGCATCAGGAAGCTATTCGGCAAGGAAAAGCCCAAGAGCCAAAGGAGGAAATACTGTAGGGACAAGCAGCCAAGCGGCAGAAGTCCAGGTGGTAGCCGTAGGATCCACCCCTCTTGTGATCCAAACCGAATCTGAAGCATCCAGGAGGAATTTCAACTTTAAAGGAATGACACCCTCGTTGTAATTCACCGAGCTCAAGAAGCAGGGAATGATCAATTCAGTTCCTCCTAGGCCTGTGGATTTGAACAATCCACCTACCAGGTATAAACCCAATCTATACTGTCATTACCATGACCAACAAGGCCATCATACGGATAGATGCCTAGCTCTTAAGCATGCGATCTAGGACTTGATTGACGAGGGAAAAATTGAACTTCAGAAGAAGTAGCCGCCAAATGTCACCACAAATCCTCTACCTAACCATGGAGTAAACATGCTTCAAGAGGATGCCGAGCAAACAGATCCTACCACTTTGATCCATCCAATGGGGAAGAGGAAGCTAATGAAGGCACACGTCTATATAGCAATGTTGACCAAGAAACTTAAGGAGGGAAAAAAACCACAGATTCGACAAGAGGTGTCTCAGGAAGTGGGTCGGCCCGATTCCCCTTTCTATCATCCAAAGTCGGAAGGTGCCACATGGGTAGAATACCAGATACCTGCATGGAAAATCTCACAACCACTAGTGAAGGGGACCTATTCCCTAGAGTCATATACAGGGTCAGTAAACATGTTGCAAGAAGAGACACCATTCCAAGATCCTACTACATTGATCTAGCCCATCCCGTGGTATTTAGGAAGAGATGAGCAGTCACGACAAGCACAGGCAGAAAGGATGCAGGTTTGCGTTTACTGTGCCCGAACCAACTGAATATCCAAATAGGCGGGCAACCATATGATCAAGGCAGAGGTATAGCATCCATCAACTGGCTTCGAAAGTTAGATTTCTTGGAGTATGGATTAGAGGGTCTCGAGACAATGACACCATTGTGCAAGTATGATTTCTCATCATCTGAAATATGTCACCTGGTTCTTGAAGAAGAAGAAGGGAATGAAATCACCAGAGTCACACCTCAGCTCCTTAAAGCAGTCTCAGCACTGGCTATTGGACAAGCTTTGACCGAAGAAGTCTCTCTTATCCATATAGGGGGGATACTGACAACAGCTCAGATGAGGTAGACGATCGAGAAATCCACGAGCGATGGATAGAGTATGTCGAGCAAAGTCCAACGATGGAGGATGAAGGAGTAGAAGCGATGGATTGGGTAAATAACATCGGAAGCAATGATAATAATGATCCTACCAGCCTTATTCAACCCATATCATCAGATGAGGATGAAAGCAGAGATGATGAGGAGATATCATCTCCAGAGGTTCCCAGAGGCGATTGGACGGTGTCCAGAGAAGATTTCGAGCGTTGGAGCATGAGCGCCTTCTACCAGGTCGCAGATATACTCGACGTTTCCACCAATACTCAAGAGATCCTGTACAATGCTACTTCTCTGTTTCTAGATCTGGTGGGTAGTAACTTCGCAGCACATTGTGAGAGCTTGATGGTGCCAAATGAGAGCGATGTACTCGCTCGAACCCTCCATGAGCAGAAAAACATGACTTGGTTAGTTAATGCTTTGGCCTGTGATCTGCTTGGAACTCCTCCAGAAGACCTGGTCTTGTATTCAGATTCATTCTCCTATCCGGATCCACCCCGAAGAAGTGAAACATGGGACGCAGGGATCAATGATATCAGCCTCGGGGAATTTCAGATTGACCCCACCAGAGGTATCTTTCCTATGGACATCGATGAGGAAGGGGAAGAGCCGTTAGAAGAAGAACAATCATTTGAAGAAGATGAAAGTGAGCAAGAATCTGCATTAGAGGAATCCAATGATGAAGTGTCCGAAGGAGAAGAAGAAACGGAGGATGAGGAACCTTGGCAACCAAGGACGCGTCTGGAGAAGTATGAGAACATTTACGGACCTAAGCCATGGGACTTATCATTTCAGGTGAACAAGATCCACCGGAATGTGGATAAAATCCAGGAAATGCTCATGAGAACGGTGGTCTTGGATGATAAGTACCAGGAGGAGCTTCAACAGCTGGAACCTGTTAGAGAACAATGGGTAATCCCTCAAGCAATTCATCATTTGGAAAACTCTGTAAAACTAACTTTGACCTTGGCACAAGACCTATGTGGGACTCCTCCCCCATCTCTGTATCAGGGTAACAGAGAATACCATGCATGGGCAAGAGCACATGATAATTTCTATATGTGTCATGTCAATGAGGGAGGAACAATAAATGACCCAACAGGGAACATCCACCCAGTTATTTCAAGCCCAGAAGAGAGGTCCGAAAGTTTAGTTTCTCAAGGAGAAAAGAAGGATCGTAACTTCTATAAGTCATTGGCGGAAGCAAGAAATATGTACCAAGCAGCTTCAGAAGCCTTTCATGCCATTAGCCAATTGATACCAGAAGAATCTCATACAAACCAGCAGGTTGCTGAAAAGCAAGAAACCTTATCAGGAATCCTAAATCAGGCCCAAAAGTCTATTGTGGCCTTATCTGGTGAAGAAGGTAAAACCTGAATTCGTTCCAAGGGTCCTCTTATCATCACTGATAGTGATGAAGAAGATGGAGACTTTTGCCCAGTCCGGTTGGTCATCAAAGAAAGAGAGTCAGATGTGGCGCAAACCAGGAGTGGCCGAAACTTCAAGAATAAAGAGTTGACAGTGGAAAAATATTGGTCTAGCTAATCAACGGTGGTTGTTGAGCCAAAAAATTGAGTACTAGACCAATTGAAGAAACCCCAAGCTAATATCTCAATCTGAGGATTATTAATGGCATCACCAACCCACCGAGAAGCTGTTTTGAAAGCTCTTACCAAGGTTTAAGTGCCCATAGAAATGGGGCCTGAGGAATTATCTCACATAGTGGGGGCCACTTATGCCATGCAATCACTCTTTTTCTCAGAAGAGGATTTACCCCCAGGAGGAAAGAATCACAACTGGGTGCTTGACATTATGGTGGAATGTAACAAGAATTAGGTCCCCCAGGTTCTGATAGACAATGGGTCCGCCTTCAATGTAATGCCCCTCAAAGTAGCCGGATGCATGGGTTTATCTCTAGACAAGATGAAGTCGTCCAGTCAAACCATCAGGGCATACGATAATTCCAGGAGGGAGGTATTTGGGATTCTTACCACCAGCGTCAAGATTGGACCAGCCTGCTTTACCATAGACTTCCAAGTCATCGACATTCAAGCATCCTTTAATATATTGCTTGGAAGACCATGGCTGCATTCGACGGGAGCCCGAGCATCAAGTCTTCATCAAAAGCTGAAGTTCATATATGACCAGAAAGTAATTACCATCTTTGGAGACCCAGAAATGGTACACACTTTGGCCAACATTGAAGTAGGTGGTTCATCCTCACAGGAAGTGCAGCTGGGTGGGTTTGAAATCGGTCACATTTGTACTACCTCTGCAAGTGAAGAAGATCAGAGTCTAGGGAAATTCCTGACGATGTGGAGTAAGGCCTCTGTAAAGATCATGAAAAAGATGAAATATTTCCCTGGATTAGGATTGGGAAAGAACCAACAGGGGGTACCGGCATTCCCAGAGATTCCAGCTAATGCCAACCATTGTGGATTAGGGTTTAACCTGAAGAACCCAAGGAAGAAAGCCACAAGACAGAGGGACAATGCAGCGAATGACACGCCATACTTCAAGACTCTGAACAGGTACTTCCTGAAAGAGGGAGAAGACTTCCCTTACTATGGAAATCAAGAACCATGGTTCAATCAAGACTCTACCAGGACTTGAAATATTCTTTAAAAATGAAGTGGACTAGATAGCCATGAAATTGGATCAAGCCAGCAAGAAGGAAGTCACAGGGGATCAAGGGATCGGCGAGCTATTCGAAGTGGCGATGATCATTGAAGAAGAGGAAGAAGGACCTGCACCACATCTTCTCATACAACCTCCCCAAGGATCCATAGTGAATTGGGCAAGAATGATGGAGGATTTCCATATTGATGAGTTTGAAGTTGTAACCAGCTCTAGCACAGTCCTATCTAAGTCTATCTCTGAGTCTGCATCTGAGTCCTATGGAAATGTCCAGTCCATTGGGTCTATTTGTACTCTTCCCCTTATCATGAATGAAATTGCTAATTCTGAGTATGTTTCTTCTTCTTCTTCCTATTCTTCTGATGATGATAATGTCTTAGAACATCATAATCTGTTAGAATAATTGGAGCAAAGAACAGCTCAACCCATCCGAGAGGACACCCACCCCGTAAATATAGGGACTGATCAATGCCCTCGAATAATCAAAATTGGTGCTTCTCTTAACAATGACGAAACATCCCAAATGATCTCTCTCCTCAAGGAATTTGAGGAAGTCTTTGCCTGGCCCTACAAGGATATGCCCGGCATCGATCCAAAGATTATACAACATGAACTACCAACATATCCGGAGGCTCGCCCAGTCAAGCAGAAGTTAAGAAGGATGCGGCCGGAATGGAGTGAGAAGATCAGGGAAGAAGTCATCAAACAATGGAATGTAGGATTTCTCCAAGTAACCCAGCACCCTCAATGGTTATCCAATATTGTCCCAGTCCCTAAGAAAGATGGGAAGGTCAGAATGTGTGTGGATTTCTGAGACCTAAATAGGGTCAACCCGAAGGATGATTTTCCGTTACCCCATATTGACATTTTGGTAGACAACACTGCAAGCCATGCTCTACTATCCTTCATGGATGGTTTCTTAGGATATAACCAAATTAGTATGTGCCCAAAGGACAGGGAGAAAACTACCTTCACCACACCCTATGGCACATTTTGTTACAAAGTAATGCCTTTTGGGTTGAAAAATGCTGGGGCAACATTTCAAAGAGCGATCACGGCTATCCTACACGACATGATACACAAAGAAGTAGAGGTATATGTCGATGATATGATAGTCAAATCTATTGACCGACAAGGCCATTTTGTAGCTCTCAGAAAGTTTTTTGAAAGAATCATAGAATACAAGCTAAGGCTGAACCCTCCGAAGTGTGTGTTTGGGGCCAAAGCAGGAAAATTACTAGGATTTCTTGTCAGCGAAAGAGGGATAGAAGTGGACCCTGACAAGATAAAAGCCATCACGGAAATGCCACCACGCCTGAGGCACTACATGGTATCACATCCTGTCAGGTTGATCTCTCAAATGGATCCAATTAAGTACCTCTTTGAGCAACCAGCATTGACAGGGAGAATGGCTAGGTGGTTGTTGCTATTATCAGAATTCGACATAACTTATGTCAGTCAAAAGTCTGTGAAAGGGTGGGCAATCTTTGACCATCTAGCAGCATTTCCCTCAGAGGATGATTCCAGAGCAACAGAGGACCTCTTCCCAGATGAAGATTTGCACTCCATAGAAACCGAACCAACTAGAGGGTGGCAATTGTA
Organism: Telopea speciosissima; assembly: GCF_018873765.1. NCBI lineage: Eukaryota > Viridiplantae > Streptophyta > Magnoliopsida > Proteales > Proteaceae > Telopea > Telopea speciosissima. The sequence goes on along the minus strand of NC_057917.1, from coordinate 33,126,426 downwards.
CTTTGATGGAGCCGTCAATCAAAAAGGATTTGGCGTAGGGGTATTATTGATAACTCCAGAGGATTTTTACTTGCCAATGGCCTTTAGATTGGAATTTAGTTGTACCAACAACATAGCAGAGTATGAAGCTTGTGCTATTGGGTTAGAAATGGCTCTGTCTATAGGGGTTGACAAAATTAAAGTTTACGGAAATTCTTCCGTTATGATCTGTCAAACACAAGGAAAGTGGAAGACTAAGGATGAGAAGCTGAAGCCCTACCAAGTTTATCTGGAACAACTGACGCAATGCTTCAAGGAAGTTTCTTTTGAGTATCTACCCAGGGATAGCAATCGGTTTACCGATGCTTTAGCCACTTTAGCGTCCATGGTAGAATGTGATACTCGGGACAAGATCTAGTCTTTCCTAATAGGAAAAAGGACCCGCCCAGCATATGGAGAACCAGTCAATACACTCACCGAGGATGGAAGGCCTTGGTATGCTCTAGTGGTCGACTACATTAAGGAAATGAGGTACCCTGAAGAGTTTTCAAAAAGAGAGAAGAGGCATTTGCGAAAATATGCTACTCAATTCATCCTCCAAGGAAACTTGTTGTATAAGAGGTCTTATGATGGTATCCAACTATTATGTGTAGATGAGGATCAGGCTCAAATCATTATGGAAGAAATCCATCAATGAATATGTGGACCACACATGAATGCAAGGATGCTGGCCAAGAAAATTCTCAGGATGGGATACTATTGGGTCACTATGGAAGCTGAGTGTGCTGCCTTCGTAAGGCGATGTCATAAATGCTAGATATTTACCAACATCATTCATATTCCTCCAACAGAGTTGCACTCATTAAATGCCCCTTGGCCATTTTCTACCTGGGGAATTGATGTAGTTGGTAAAATAACTCCAAAAGCTTTAAATGGACATCAATTCATATTAGTCGCCATCAACTATTTCATAAAATGGGTGGAGGCTCAATCTTATGCAGTTCTAACTTCTGCCAAGGTGGCAAAGTTCATAAAAAAGAATCTCATCTGCAGATACGGTGTGCCGCAATAGTTGATTTCAGATCAAGGCCTGCATTTCAGGGAAAAAGTTGAAGAACTCTGTAACCAATTTGGCATTAAGAGGCATAAGTCTACTACTTACTGGCCACAGACTAATGGAGCAGTAGCAGCAGCCAACAAGAATATGAAGGTCATATTATAAAAGATGGCAGATACACACAATGACTGGGCGGAGAAACTTCTACTAGCCTTATGAGCATATCGGACATCCATCCGAACCTCCACCAGAGCTACCCCGTATTTTCTGGTATATGGGATGGAAGCCGTATTATCGGTAGAAATTCAGGTCCCTCCTCTTCGAGTCTTACTCGATAGTCAATTGCCAGAAGGGGAATGGGTAAGGGCCAGATACGAAGAGCTCAATCTCCTGGATAAGAAAAGGATGAAGGCCATGGACAATCTTAAGAAATATCAGCAAAGAATGGCTAGGGCATTTAATAAGGGTATCCGCACTCAGAGCATTGAAGAAGGAGATTTGGTCCTTAGAGAGTAGCGAGCTCCAATCCACGACCCAAGAGGAAAGTTCTGACCCAATTAGAGTGGACCCTATAAAGTCAAGACCATATTGCCAGGACAGGTGGTCCAACTCTCTGATCTTGACGGAGAAGATCTTCGAGGTCTGGTCAATATGGACCAGCTAAAGAAGTATTTTGTCTAAGATATGTGAAGCAATTTAAACTACGTTTGACCTGATTCCTCCGAAGGGATACGTAGGCAACTCGATGTATTCGGGTATGGCTCAAAAAAAAAAAAAAAAAAAAAAGAGAGAGGGCATTGTATTGGTTTCCTCCCATAAATTCCGCCAGTCGGCATCTCTTGCACATATGAGTAAATCTCGCCATTTTGGCCTTCTATTCCTTAACCTAGCTTAGGAGTAAAGTCATCTAGAGCTGGTTATTAACAAAGGATTTATTCATTCTGTGTCGCAAAATGCTAACCCAATCCTTGATGCAGGTAGTATGAGGGGACCAAAGAAAGAAGGACTCGACAAATAGTTGCGTCAGTGGACTCTCCGGATGAATGTGGATGAGCCTACACTTCTAGAGGATCACCATTTGATAGTATTGGGAAGGATCGGTTGCTTCAAGCTCCATCATGATTTACTAAGAGAAGTATCGAAGTACTAGAACCCCCAATTGCATGCATTTCACTTCGGAAAAGTCTGATTGGCCCCGACCATTGAAGAATTTTGGGCTTGCATGATGTCATCCCCCTTGAGGAAAGTTGTTCCTCCCAACTATGAAGAAAGAACAGCTTTTCAAAAATTTGGGAGATTTCTTTGCCATGAATAAGAAGGAGTTAAAGCAAGTTCTCAATTATGACAAGGTGGATGTGTTGAAAGTTGCAAAGATCTTCAACAACAATGGATTTGAAGAAGAAAGACAGATCCGACGCAGAAAGTGGGAGTACTTATTCTGTATGATTGGGAGGTACTTGTTAGCATCTCTGGGAAAAGGCATGTCTCCAATAATTGCAGAAGTGGTTAGGCAAATTAAAGAAGGATGCGACATCACTCCTACCATTTTAACAGAAACATTTAAAGGGTTTGATACCCTGAGTCAGTCTCAGAAATACGGAATAGACTTCCTTCATGGATCTCCGACGGTGTTCCAAATGTGGTTGATGGAAAAACTAAAATTGGTCACACCAATTCCGTGTCCTCACCTCCGGCCTATGCATTATCAAAAACAAAGGGAAAAGTCAGAATTCCACAACGTCCATGACTGGAAGAAATATTTGGAGGAGAGAGATGTCTAAGAAATCCAATGGAACTGCCCTTGGATGAAGGCCGAGATAGAAAAATCAGAAACATCAGGGTACAATTATGTGAGATTCATGGGTTTAACTCACACCAGTTTTTATATCCCTTCCTTAGTATCTCCGAGGCAGGAACAACCTAAGATGGAGAATTTCAGAACCCCAGAGATGTGACACAAGAAGTGGTGATTCTGTTATCCGAAAAATATTACAAATAAATGATATCAATTTGATGTTCCTATCTTTACATGTTTGTCTGTCCTTTCTCAATTTCTCTATCCTTTCTCATGTAATGAAACCATTTACCAATGGAATTTGTGCTTCTAAGAAAAGGGATGGAGTCTCATGTGCATTTCAAAGAAAGAAATATCCAATGAATTCATAAACAATTCGTTTATGTGTAGAAAAAAGGAAGAAGAAAAGTGTACATAAAAATTGCACCAGTATCCATACCAAAATGTATAAACAAAAAAAGAAGAGGGGAAGGAGAGTAAATGTACATAGTTGTAACAATACTTCCAAATAAATAAAAAAAAAGAAGAGGAACAAAAACAAAAAAACAAAAAAAAAAAAAAAAAAAAAAAAAAAGAGGAGCGGTTATGACTCAGGGGAGTAATCGTCAACATCTAAGCCTTCCCCCTCTCCGCTTTGGGACACTATCAGGGCATCCCTCTCAACCTCAACCCGCATAAGGTTGAGCTGTAGCTGATCATTTGCAAGCCTGAGTCTCTCAATCTCTCTCCGGCAATGGTCGAGCTCAACCCTCTAAAAAAAAAAAAAATGAAAGAGAGAGGAAAATCAAAAGATAAGCAAGAAAAAAAAAGAAGAGAGGGGGAGGGGAAAGAGACGAAGCATTACCATCCTATGGCCCGCGTCCACATGCGAGATGATCGTCCCATCCATGCTCGCCATCATGCGCCTCATGTCGGCGTATCGGCTCGCATCCACCTAAACATGATAATCATCCAAGATGTCAAGAATTTGAAAAATAACAGATGAAGTTAGGAAAGTTGGATGTGCTTACCCCATCATAAGGAAGAGGGAGGCCTAGGTCCGTGTCTGTAGCCCGAGGAGGTGGTAAGATGACCTCAACCATCCCAGGCTCGTGGTGGCGAATAAACCACGAATGATACCCTAGAATGTGGTCATCTGGACCAGCAATCCACAGGGCTGGAACCTCTCCAGAAGGCCCAACACCTGACTCCACCTCCCCTACTCAGGAGGCGCTAGAAGAACTCCTACCACCATAGACCCCTGGAATCATGGGGCGACCTGGAAACTGTCAAGAAAAGAAACAGATCAGGATAAAAGCTAGATTAACAATCTAAGAACAAGAGGGAAAAATGGAGAAAATCTTACCTGAGGTCCCTCGCGGGTGAGGGGGACGCAGACTGTCTCTCGGAGAAGGAAGTCGGTATAGTCCATCTCGTCTAGCATCAGCCCAGTCGCAGGCTCACCAATCCTCCAGTGCTCGATCTCATCCTGATCCATCAAGGCTAGCTGATAGACCCAAGCAGGAGGAGGGCAGGGCACCAAGCGAGCCTTAGACCACTGCAGGGACACTCGCTCTCCCAAGTAAAAGGCAAACCCCCATGGGCCCTCAAAAAGGACCCTGCGAGTGGAGAGAGCTGAGGCCCTATCAAACATGTCCAGCTCTAAAATCATCTCCCCCAAATAAGGGTGGAGAGAAGTCTACCAAGTAAGAGTCAGGATCAATGCAAAAAAAAAAAAGAGAAAGAGAAGAAAAGAGAAAATAAGATAAACAACCACTTTAGATTTACCTCGGTAGGCTGCAGCTCATTCAAGAGGCTGCGAATGGACCCAAGGTCCTTATGGCGATCGCTCCTGAGCAAATGGGACTTATGCCATCGCGTAGTCCGAGGAAAGGTGGTTTCGGGGTCATCCCCAGGTTTGAAAATGGGGACCCAGAATCGAATGATCTCATAGCTCCACGTCTATAATAGACAATCATAAATGAGCTCAAATAAATAAGAATAAGATAAAAATAAAAAAGGAAAGAGAAAAAGGCAAAGTTGAGAGAACTAACATATAGGACGTAGCAGCATCTGATCAGGTTCGGCGATCCCACAACCAGATAGTCTAACATATCTAGGAAGTAGGCGTACGCCGAACCCCCCCAATTGTAACCCCCGGCCACGTCAAGGTGCTTAAAGAAGCAAATATATATGGCATCAGCTGTCACCGTACCCGTCATATCATTGAAGATCACCTCCGACAATAAGAAGAGGAGGAAGCATCGAGCCTGCTGATCCTGAAGGACGGACAGCTACTGGTTTGTAACGACCCTCTCATCCCAGGTACCCCTCAGGACCGAGGCGGGGATCTCTCTCCCTGTAACGGCAATCCCCAACTGCTGCCTGTAATACTCCAGGTGCTCTGATGGCTTCGTCGAGGCTACAACCCTCTCCTCCAGAGTCAGTGTCACGGGTACCCCACCAAAAGATAATCCCGTGATCATGTAGAAATCTAGGGGGTGACCGTCGCCTCACCAAAGGGAAGGTGAAACGTATGGGTGCTCAGCTACCACCTCTCTATCAGAGCCCTCGCAGTCGGGCTATCCAACTTGTGGGCTAGGGATGAGGTGATGTGTCCCAACCCGGTCTGAACCACCCGCCACTGTATAGCCGGGCTGAGTATGCGGTACCACTCTGAAACAGCCTCCAGCCCACAATACTTCTTGGGCGAAGGAAGGGGGCTGTCCTGCAAAGAAAAATAAGGCAAATGGTTAGCCAAAATAATTGGGACAATAATTAAATAAATAGTAAAAAAAAGAGAGAGAGAGAGAGAGAGACTATAAAAAAAAGGGGGACATTACCTCGAGTTGCATGCCAAGAGACACTTAGGGTGGTGTCTGATGGCCTTACTTTGATTTACGTGCCACTAGGTACCTAGTAGGGTATCTAGAGACATTACCTAAATTTGTGTGCCAAAAGACACTTAGGGTAGTGTCTGATGACCTTGCTCTGATTTGCATGCCACTAGGTGTCTAGGATGGTATCTAGAGGCATTGCCTAAATTTACGTGCCAAAAGACACTTAGGATAGTGTCTGATGGCCTCGCTTTGATTTGCATGCCACTAGGTGCCTAGGAGGGTATCTAGAGGTGTTACCTAGATTTGTGTGCCAAAAGACACTTAGGGTAGTGTCTGATGGCCTCGCTTTGATTTGCATGCCACTAAGTGCCTAGTAGGGTATCTAGAGATGTTACCTAGATTTGCATGCTAAAAGGCACTTAAGGTGGTGTTTGATGGCCTTGCTTTGATTTGCATGCCACTAGGTGCCTAGGAGGGTATGAGTGGAAGTGGAAGTAGGAGAGGAATGAGAGGGGAAGGGAAGAAGGTGGAAGCCATGCCAAGATGGATGGCTGCCCCACATCTCCTCCTCTTGCTGTCCGGACAAGGCTTGAAGAAGAGAAGAAGAAGAAGAGATGGAAATGAAGGGAGGAAGGAAAAGGAGGTTGATCTTCAACACTGGCTAGGGCTGGAATTGGAGCTCCTCTCACCAAGGAATGACCTAAACCCTTGGTGCATCTCTCTTTCCATTTCCATTTTAATAGATTCCTTAAGCTTGAGCTAACCTAGGGTTCCAATTGGGACTCAAGGTGGAGCTCAGTCCTTAATGGAGCTCAAATGGCAAAGACCAAACCCTATCAAAGACCTATTAGCTTCCTTGCAGCCATTGGTGCTGAACCCTTAGTTCTAAACCATGAAACCCTACCCTTAGACCAAATGGAGTTAAATCCTTGTGTGATCTTGGATCCATGAGGTAACCCTAGGTTCTAATGACCCTAGGGAGACCTAAGACATCCCTTCCATGACCCTGAGAGCTGGGTGAACTCCAAGCTTCAAGCTGGAAGGAAAGCCCTTTGAAATCTCAAAAAAGATTTTTAACGGACGCACGATCGGATCCACCAATCGTGGTACCGTCCGTCAGTCCATCCAGTGTAATCCCAGTGACTTAACCTGAACGGATAAAGGGATGGATTCATTCTGTTGCCTCCACCCGTGGGTCAGTTTCCTCTTGAATATGTCTTAGGGATCGAACGGATGCAAGGGCAGATTAAGATGACGCATCCATCCATGGATCCGCTCACTCTCGGGTATGTCTCAGAAATTGAACGGATCCAAGTAAGAAGTTCCATCCGTGGATCCGCTCCTTGTATTTTGACCTTTTGGCTTGAACGGAGTCAAGGACGGACTCACGTTATTACTTCCGCCCATGAGTCCGCTTGTGCTATCTTGGTTGAATCTTGATTTTAACCTTGGGGGCCTATCATGGGACCCCTCAATACACCTTTTAATGATTGCTTTTGTATTTTTGGCTACCCAACTCAATGGATAGCTGGTGCACTGGTGAGATTCATGTCAACCATACCAGGTGACACCCGAGTTCGGTGAGTGGATTTTGGGTGACTTTGTTGGGTTTGAATATATGTATTAAGCAACCATTATCATGCTATTATATAAATATAAGCATTATGCACATTGTATTATTTATCTCAAATGTGAACTGTTATGAATGTGATATTATTCTCACCAATGTATTGGGTGACGGTGTCGGGTGTGCCGATACCAGAACCCCGATTTATTTAATTGTGAAAATTGTTATACGCCATCCTAATCTGTATGTGTTGTGCCATGCTGGTACCTGGGTACTAGATGAAATGGGACGTTGATGCACCCGAAATACCTCTCGGGATGATAGGACTTGCATTTAGTATATCTGTGGCTAGGATACTTGCTCCCGTATGCTACGACCCTTGCCAACAAGGGTTTATGTGTTGGATAGTCTGAGCACCTGTTGCCTATGGAGGTGGGAGAGGCCAGGTTAGGGGTAGTGATGTCTACCGGGGTCTACCACTGGGTGATCGAATGGTTTCTACCAGCGTAGGCTCCCGTGTGATAATTTAGGTTTCACTGGGGCGATAAGTTAAGTGACCCTCAGTGCCTCCTGAGTTATCACAGTAGCATATACTTGACTCATAGAATTTGTGTGTTAGTTGGAAAATGAATCTAATATTAGCATGCATCATTCTGCTTGAAATTGTTTGTGTGTATGTATGTGCATTCCCCTTTGCTCCCTCACTAGCTAGTGTAGCTAACCCCATTGCATATCCCCTTTTTAGTTGATATGCAGGTAATTCGCTTGACGAGCACCGTTGGATGCAAATCAAGTGGAGCCGGTGGCTGTGACTTGGATGTAGATGTACACCCAAGAATGGTGCCCTAGTGGTGTGATTATTATTTAATTTTCTGCACTCATCCACAATCATGTATAAACTATATGTTTAATTATAAGGAGAGAAATGAATGGTTACAAACATTTAAATTGTACTATGTGTTATCATTAGAGAACCGATGCTCTATAATTCACATGATTTAATTAAATTTTGCTTCTGCTAACTCTGTAATTGGAACGATTTATTCCATTTAGTACGTTCCTCACTGTTATCACGATTGATGACAGGTTGGACTGTGGCTCGGGACACTGTATCTGTGATCTTAGTAGGTATTGGGATGATACTAGTTGTCCCAGTCACCCCGTATTTAATGTAAAATATCTTCATCGGGATGGGGGCGTGACACAAGGGCTCTGTCTAGCATGTGTGCTGATTTTCTTTGAGGACACTCTGAGTGGGGTAAACGCCATCACTGGGTAAGTTGGGCCAAGGTGTGCAGGCCCTTGAATGAGGGAGGCTTGGGTGTAAGAAGATTAGAGGAAATAGGCCTATCATTGAGATTAAAAGGTCTATGGCGCATTTTTTTGGAGAATACTCTGTGGAGCTACTTCTTCAAAGCAAAATTTTTTAAAGGTGTACACTGGATTATAAGTGATCAAAAGAAGGTAGGGTCGAAGTCTTGGAGAAGCACCCTAACCTTTAAGGAGTTTCTCCTGGCACGTTCAAGGTAGCTAATAAATGATGGAAATGCCAATTTTTGGCTTCCCCCTTATTGATCTGGTGGATAATGCCTTGCAAGTGGACTCCACAACTACAGTCAAGGAAGCGGGTTTGCATAATGGGGGATGGAATATGGACATCTTAAATAGAATCGACAAGATGGAGGTTAGGGACAGCATTGCAAATTGGGAAATAGAATTCACAAACATGGAGGATCGGTTGATCAGGACCCCGGTCCATGATGGACGGTTTTCAGCAAAGGCAACCTAGAATGAAATAAGAACTCGGTCTCCCTTGGTTTCTTATGCTTACTGGATATGGAACTAGGCTTTACCAACTAAAATTGGCTTCTTTACCTGGCAGGTTTTCAATGGAAGGATACCCACTGAAGACGCTTTGATGTCCTTGGGCATCCCATTGGTTTCCAAATGTGTATGCTGTGGAAGTCCTAATGTTGAATCGGTGGACCACTGCCTAGTTGAAGGGGTAGTGGCGCTGAAGGTTTGGACTCAATTTGCCATGGTGTTCGATGTTGCTATGGTACAGACCCAAGACGATAGAAGCAGGCTGCGCTAATGGCAGGGGCTGGCCAGCCGAAGCAAACTTTATGGCTTCATAATGGGGCTAATCCCCTCTCTGATCATTTGGGAACTCAGGCGTGAAAGAAATAACCATAGGCATGATGAAGGGACAAGAACCTCAGGGATAATAATCTGGATAGTTAAAAGATGGGTAAACAGTCTTTGCTTCCCTACCAATCTCAAGCACACAGGGAATGCCAGGGAGGAATTGATTCTTGATTGCTTTGGGCTTAGAAGCAGGGTAGCTAGAGCAAAAATGCCACGACCAATCTATTGGTGCCCCCCGTTTATTTCAGTCAAGCTCAATGTTGATGGTGCGTGTAAGGGCAACCCTGGGATATGAGGTGGGGGGAATCCTTAGGGACAAAGAAGGAAGGATGATAGTGGCTTTCGTAAATTTTTACAGAGAATGCACAAACTCGGTTTCCAAATTGAGGACTTTGCGAGATGGTCTAAAATGGTGTGTAATGTTGGGTCTGGCTGATGTGGTGGTAAATATAGACTCGGCCATTTTGGCTCTAATGGCCAAAAGGAAAAAATGTACCCTATGGAAGGGTTGGTACTTATTCAAAGAGATTCTCCAATACTGCGCACTGGCCAAGGCAAACATAGATTTTGCATACAGGGAAAGTAACAAGGCAGCGGATCACCTAGCTAACCAGGCTTGTCAGACTTCTTCCAACTCTACTTTTTATGAGGAAAGCGCGCTCCCCAAAGAGCTTAGTAGGATCCTCTGGGAGGATAAATTGGCATTCCCAATTCTAAGATACTAGGATTGTTTTGTTTTGGTTTTGTATGTTTAGCTCCAGGTCATTGTATGGGTGGGCTTAAAGTGAGAGGAGAGGAGAGTTTCTGTACTTTGGGTTGGGGTAAGGTGGCTATGTCCCCCTCGTGTACTTTCTGGTTATATGTTTTAATCAATAAAGTATAGGGGCCACCCCTGGGTCCCACATAATATTCGGGGTAAAAAAAAAAATGTTGGTGTCTTTTCTTCTTCTCCCTCCTGGTATCTGGGCCATTCAAGTGGGACGAATGGAGTTTTTATTCCGGTGCTCCCAAGGGTATAAAGTGTTCTAACTTCCCTTGTTTTCCTTTCTTCATCACTTGAGAGTTTTCCTGCTAAGAAACAACTCTCAAGCTTCTACAGTCATCTCGCTCAGTGCCTTTTCTCTTCGACCGTAACCTTTCTTGCTCCAAGTAAGTTTTCCTTTTCCCTTTCTCTTTACTCACTTTGCTTTTCTGTTCATTTTGGGGAAATGGGGAAGTCTAAGAAAAATTCGATCTCAAAAACCAACCAAGAGGTAGAATCCCTATTAGATGAGGGGGAGAAATTGTTTCATGGAGAGGTTCCAGGAGGAAATCGAGGGATTCCTCCTCAATCGTCCATGGTAGACAGTGTAGCTTCTAGGATCCCCATATTGATTCTTGGAAGTTCCACTAGCGCATCTGCTAGTACTTCTAGCCATGGTTCCAAGAGATCATCGACCAGAAGGGGTTATCGGGTTCGCCAACCCCAGTAGGATCCTACCATCGAAAAGGGGGTGGACGAGATTCCGTCCATTCTGACAGAGTATAATCTGTTGGAGATCTAAAATGTTTATGCCATCCCAGAGTCTGTTGATCTCAGGGTTCCTTCTCCTGAGGATAGGTTAAACTAACCACAAGCCAAGGAGGTTGGTCTCATTCTGGATGCTTTCGAGGTGGGGCTCCGATATCCTCTCCCTACTTTCATTTCTTTTCTCCTTAGGCATTATAGAGTTGCCCCTAGCCAACTGGTTCCCAACTATTGGAGATGTATGGGGGCCTTTATTGTCAGATGTTCTTGGTTGGGCAGACATCCCTCTCCTGCTCTGTTCATCCAATGTTTCACTTTGAACCAAAATAGCGGTCACCCAGGGTGGTATTACTTTCGCCAGCGTGACATTCCCATTGCGGGTCCGCTCCCATCGACTATTCATGGTTAGAAGCAGAGGTTTTTCTGGGCTACGTATAAAGGGCCCAAGTGTCCCACCGTATGGGGTTACCCCGATACCACTGCTTGGAATAGAATCCCGTATCTTGATCCTGAAAATCAATCTGCTCTAGAGAAGTTGTTGACTAATAGGAAGCGCGCTAAAGTAGACACTATCGATGCTCTGGATATGAACGAGCTGGAGAGGGGTGAGCACCCCAGGGATTAACTTTTTACTATCTCCTTCCCGTAGTCATTTGTGAAGGGTTAACTTTCTCACACTTCATTCTTCATCATTTTTTTTGTAGTGGAGTTTGCTCTGGATTCCCTTTCTGCGTTTATGGAGACTAAGAATCTCTAAATAGCCGGGGATGATATTTGTCACACCCCAAACCACCCCCTTGGAGGATTGGGTAGGTGACCCGAATTGCATAATGGTAATTTGCCAAATCCCACGGATCTAGAAGCAGTACTTACGATCATGGAACCACAACCATCTCTTTACCATAGGCAAGATCAGAGTGCAGCAGATAAACTACAGTTCATTAATAAAAGGAAGCATAGTGATACGGGGAAACCGTGATAATATATACATATAAAAGTTTTACATTTCCCATCAACCCACACACAAAGAAAGCAAAGAAACAAAGCTGATAAGTACAGTACTTCATACAAAAACATGTATAGGGCGAGCATACTCAACCCCAAAAAGAAAAAAAATGAAAAACTACAACAACCAAGTCAGAACGGGGATAACTCCAAATAACCCAAAAGGAGTCCCCAAGCCAAAAGCTGTCATGAACACACTTCAATGGTCTTCATCAACAACCACCGAAAATGTTCGCAGGATCGGTATGACCTCCGTCGGGGTCCACACCAATATCATCGTAACAACCAAAAGTCTCCTCCTCGAAATGACCAGCCATGCCACAGTGGCATCCACCTGTAAAATCATCTAAGAAAAACATTGCATAACAGAGTGTGAGCCCCACTGAGCTCGTGACCAAATAACATCAATCATGCATGCACATGCAATCACAATTCACAATTCATATGGTCCTATATGATATGCAAGTCCAGTTTAATTATTAGCCACCTAGCAATACAACTAAGTCGGGTCTGTGCTACTACAATCTCCAATACATGTATCCCTGGTGCGGACTACTAACCCCTTCCCGCGATACACCCATTGAGTTGTCGGAGAGGACCAGTCAGCTCCCGCATTCATTCACCAAGGTCAACCCGACCAACCCTCTGTGATTAACCCGTGGGATAATCCATTTCTTTTCTCTTTTCTTTTCTTTCCTGGCTTATAGTCCATATGCACCATTCCGGTGTTCTTTCATTCATGCACCATTCTGGTGTTCTATTCATTTCTTTTTCTCTTTTCTCATTTTCTGATGGTCGCCTGCACAGGCATCCAACACCTTAACCCCTGTTGGTAAGGGTGCATAGCACGGGTGATAAAACTCTAGCCCCATGTCTATATGACATCGTATGAGTCAGGTGGTGTCAATTGCATCCCATACTACGGGCTACCACTGGCCTCATTTTCAAGCCGACTACGGCATCTAATCTAATATTCACAGTCATCATAAAAGAATTCACAGTGTTGATCAACAAACAGTCATTATGCAGTGATTTGAGTAATTGAACAAAAGTAAATAACACAGCAATTATATTCAATTCTTATTAGTCGGCATCAGATCATGATTACATTTACACATATGATAGAATTATTCACTCACCTGTACTTGGCTCTAGGTATTCAGTCACAATCTCAGTTCCAACAGTTGTCTGGCTGTTGACCTCGAGCACGGAATTAGGTCCTAGATGTAAATCAAAAGTTGTTATGTTAAGTTATCAGTCTGTCACTGGAAGTCCTAGGGTTACCCTAAACTTACTGGGTTAACCCAGGGTTTTGTTTGTTACACTTGGAATCACTGGGCCTTGCACTAGGCCTTAGAATAATATCCCGGTGCATCAACCAGTGGCAGTGGCTCAAAGGATAGAATAGTCATTTCAATGGTAGTACCTGACCCTAGGTCAGAATATGTTTACAGTGCTATCCACAGCTTGTCTGTGCTGTAGGACCAAGCACAACAGGGCTTCCTTTACCTGCGGGGCCCACTAGGGTTCCAAAATATTTCCATATAAGGGCAGGTGTGGGGAAGGGCTTTTTGGTAATTTTCCAGCCTTCCCACAGTGTCCGGGGGTCAAAAGGTGAGGTTCCCTAAGTCTGTCCATCAATCCAGCCAATTTCCCTTCACTGGGCGTTGGGTCTGGGCGATGTCTGCATCGCCCAGAGGCTGCAAATCGATGCTGGGCTTTTCAGGCTAGGCTTATACTTGATCCTCTACATGTTTGGGGGATTAGGTAGCCCCTAAGATGGCCTATCCAATGGTCCAATTGGATCATCCATCAGATCCACCATTAGGCTGCCAGAGCTGCCCAAGCAGTCTAGATGAATAGTGCGATAGGGTTTTGGCCAGGCTTGGGAGCTGGTTTCAGCCACATGCAGGGCTGGAAATACATGAATAACAAGGGTTTAAGGCTGCAATCACCTAGGATTTGGTCTCCGCAGCCCTAGCTTGCACCCAAGGTTCCAAATCATAGATCAATAGGGCCATTTGGCAGTGCAGGTGGGCATAGCCTGGCTTCGGCCATAGGAATAGCATAACTAAATGCTCAAATTATATAAAAATTCCAGATCTTCCATGCACAAGGTCTGCATGGTAGATCTAGACCAGTACTGAGCAAACCCTAGCTAGTTTGGGCTGCCCAGGAAGCATAAACACAAAAAATGAGAGAGGGAAATAGAAACAGCAGGCATAGAGGGTGTTCTTATACCTGCACAGAGCCTAGAGAGGCTCGGTTCCAACGTAGATGGGTGGTGGCAGCAGCCCTTCTTCTTCCTCCCTTGTTCCTTCTTCTTCTTCTTCTTTTTTTTCTCCTTTCTTTCCTCTCTTCTCTCCCACGGATTTCAAGTTTACTAAGGGTTCTAAATGAACTCAGACCCCTCCTATTTATAGACTCAGCCCTCACTGAGGCCTGTTTGTCTGTGGAGGCCTCTTTTAAAAAAATCAATTTTTAAACTGATTCTAACTGATTCTGGGCTCACTGGTGGGGTCCAAAATGAACCAAGGGTATGAGGTGGTCCCTCAGACTTCCCTCTATTAGTGGAGGGTGCCCATGTTCATATTGGGTGGTCCCCACAAATAAAATCCATTAAAATATTCAAAATCAGTCACTGGGCGATGTCTCTGGGCCTTGCTGCATCGCCCAGTGCCATTGCCCAGAGAATTCTAGCAAGCTGAAATTCAATGGGGCTTGCACAGTGTTTGACCCTAAGTCAGGGTATTGTCCCCACATGCCACATAGGGGATTTTACACACTTTTCACATAGGTGGGTCCCACTATTTTGGGAGGAAAGAGATTACCTGGGATCTAATTCATACATCAGGCTATGAGCTGGACAGTTGCATGGGTCCGCTATCCATCTTCTGATAGGTATATAGGGAAACTTGTTCAAAGTATTCCCATTGATCTCATTGAGTGGTGTGATGCTCCACAGTGATCCTGGTTGCCTGGACAGGGGTTCCTGCCCTTAAATCAAGAATCCAACCAGTCAGGAGCAGGGTTTGACAATATTCTTCCTCCACCTGAGAAGAACAAGAACAGAAAAGCGCTCCCAACCAAGCACGACAAGGGCCCTCCGAAGAAGGGGTCCAAAAAACCTCCTCTCTCACCCTCTTTGGGTTTCAAAATCCTCAAACAAGGGAAAGACAAGTTCCTCTGCGAGCTTGGTCACACAAGAGGAGGGGCCTCTTGCAGTTCTCAAGGATCCCCCGCCCTCAGAGACGTCTAAAAAGAACAAAGGGAAGGAGAAGGTGAGCTCAGATTTATTTGTCCCTACGTGGTCGATCAACACTGACCAGAAGGTGATTGGGAACACTACTGCTATCGAGAATCTGGTTCTAAACTGCATTCCTCTAGCCGACTAAGATTGGCTTTCCGAGATGGATGCTGATACGCTAGAGAGATCTACTCTTACTCAGGCTTATGAGGTAATATCCCCCTTTTCTTTTTTAAAGTTCAGTTATCAATCAATTTTTGCTAACCATTCCTTGTTCCAGGCTTTGGCTTTTATCTCTGGGTTGGTGGAGTGTAAGAGAAGGATCGCCTCCGTGTACACAGACTCGAAGAAGGAGATCCAAGAACTGAAGAGAGCCGGTCGCAAAAGCGAAGATCAGATTTACCTATTGAACACCGAGCTGAAGGATCTAAAGGCGGGGAGGAAGACTATAGAGAAGGCACTCACTGAGGTGGAGGTAAAACTTACGATGGTGGAGAAGCAAGCTAAATCTTTCTCAGCCTCCTTTGAGAAAGGCAAGGGGAAACTGGCCAGGAAGGATCAACTGATCAAGGATTAGAAGAATGAGATTGCCACTCTGAAGTCCTAGCTTGAGGATTCTTGCACCAAGGCTGTTGAAGAGTACATCAGCTTGGAGGCTAACACCACAGAGCATCTGAAGATGGCCTCAAAGGTCTATCTAAAGACGGCTTACTCCATCTGGCGGCAAGTGAAAGAGAAGCAGCCCAATTTCAATTTTGAGGGCATATCTGAGGTGCAATCCATACTTATCCATTTGGAATCTGGTGCTTATGTCCCCTCTTCATCGAAGGGTCAATTGGACATTCCCCGGCTGCATCCTTCTTTTGTGACTCTTTCAGTGGTTAGCACCGAGGTCGGGGGGTCAACCTCAGCAGCAGGCATAGCGGAGACTAGTGCTTTGACTCCTGAGCAGGCTGAAGCAGGCGTCTCCGTTGCTGAGCAAGTTTCGACATAAAGCATGGAGCAAGGCGTTGAGTTGGAAGAGAATCCCGTGGTAACATCCACAGAGGGTGTGGTTGCGCAACATGCCCAAGATATCCAGGATGTTCCCGTAGTTTTTTTGTAAGATGTAATTCTACCTCTGAGGCTTCCAATGAAGAATTTTGACCAGACTCCCCTTATTTTCTACGCTTTCGTGCTGATTTCTTTGATTTTGCCTTTACCCGATAGTGACATTTCTCTTTTCCTTAGGATAACCTTCTCATGCACGGTAGTATGCATCCTGACACTACGGAGTGAGAAAGGGAATTACAAGATCGGGTAATGACGTACGCCAATGCAAATGCCGTGTTGAGAAAGCGTTGTTTTCATCTAGAGAGTGAATTGGACTATTACAAGTCTCTCGAGCGCTGGGAGGAAGATCTGCTATCAAGACTGGAATTTGCTTAGGATATCATCAACTATGTGGCTGAGTATCTCTGGGCTAAGAAGTACGCTACTACCAACCTCACCATAGAGCATGTTGTAAAATTGGTGGCGTTTAAACGTGTCAGGGAAGATAAGGCACTAGAGGGTGCTCAGCCCTTATACGATAGGATAAAGGAAGCTGCCCCCCATTTCAAATGGAGGAAGATTAAGTTGGGTTTTAACCCTCGGACTCCTGTGCGGGAGGTGGTGCTAGACCCATCCTCCCTTTCAATACCGTTCTTCCCTCCTCCTCGGAATGTTCCAGGGCCTTTGCCCCCTAATCCTCCACATCCCGAGCTAAGGTACTTGTAAGCACTTTTATTGTATCTTAGGCAAGACTAGCTTCGCCTTTTATTGTATGAAATTAAGGTCTTGCTCGGTATTTATTTGTCTCATGCTATTTGGTTCCCTTACCTTAGCCGAAGATTTCCCTCACATCTGTGACGTTGCCCCTCTTCTTGGCATAAATTACCTTTATGACGGAGATCTTTTCCCAGGAGATTTTATTTGTATTTCCCATGCAAACATTTATTACCTCTGCCTTAGCTAATGCTTCATTTATTGCACCATTAATGCAACTTAAGTTGGGGTCGAATCGCTGCCTCAATTGAACCCTTTTCTCTTTTTTTGAAAGATACAGGCACAATGGGGTTCGGCCTCGTGGCCTTGGCAGTTATTTCCCTTAATTTGGGTGGTTGCCTTTTGGTATCCTTCCCTTGGATTGAACCATCGCTTTGACCTTTAAATGGTATCCCTGCTCTCCATTTCTATTACTCCATCGAAGCCATGAGTTCTTTAGGCACATACTCTCTCTGTAGTTCTATTGAAGCTTTCATTCTCCTTTGGCATTTTAGATGTCGTTGCCTTTACGGTTACATGGGGTGCGTGTTTTTTAAGGCTTGCCTTCCCATAGATGTTACTATTTTTGGCTCCGATCTTCAATCGACATTGGCCCTTACAGCTTCAATCCTCAATCAACACATAGTGTCTTTTAGGTTTCCTAGCTTTTGGGTCATCTCTCTATGTAGTGTTCCCTTGCCAATGCTTGAGGGTGTTATGCTATCGCAGAGCGAATGAGAGTCTGGAGGGGGCTATTTCCTATCAACCCTAATCTCTTCAGGATTCGAGGTGTGGTGACTTGATACAAACCGGGCATTGGAGGACCTAAACCGATGACACGCTCGTGCTCTTCAAGCTCCTCGCTTCCTGGAGACATAGGTGACCGGCAATGGGGGCTATTTTGGGCTTTAGAGGAGTTTCCAAACGCCTTGATGGTGATTCCCATCTGGTAAAGCAGCTCTCTCTTGGCTTCTTGGGGTCACTTTAGAATAGGTCGTATTGCATCATGAATGCCGGGGTTGATCATTCACTATCCGATGTTCTTGTTATGGTTACACCTGTTTCATATCTCTCGTCCCCTGGTTCGTACGCTCTTCATTGCTCTGCTCAAGAGGATCAAGACAAGGCACATTGGGCTTATGGTTTAGGTGCATTTCTAGTTTGCCTGGTTTTCTCCTTCCAGCAGAAAAATCTATCTGGAACCGAGCACAGATTGACCCTTGTGTCTGTAGTACCTTTGGGTGTATCTGTAGTACCTTTGGATGTTTGTAACAATCTCATGTACTTGTACGAGCATTTTGAAATGTCAATAAAGAACTTTATTGTCTCTAAATTTTTTCGGTTTACATTCTTTCTATTGAGCTTTACAGTTTGAGCTTCGAGTTATAATGGCGTGCCGCTCGCTGTTGCTAAGCAGCATTCCTTACCCGAGTTATTTCTCAGATTTCCTCCAATAGGTCTAAGTTTTCTCTTAACTCCTCATCATTAACTCCAAGATTGTAGAATTGCACCCTCATTGACATTTCCCCTGTCTCGACGGGGATTACTACCTCCATTCCATATGCCAACATGAAGGTTGCTTCACCAGTCGCAGCCTTGTTGTCGTTTGGTATACCCATAAAATGCTGGGCAATTCCTCCACCCATAATCCCTTGGCTGTCTCCAACTTCTTTTTGATTCCATCTAGTAGAATTTTATTCATGGCCTCTGCTAGGCCGGTGGATTGTGGGTGAGCCATCGAGGTCTTTCTCAGTTAAATTTCGTATTGATGGCTAAATTCCTTGAATTTTTGCTCAAATTGCTTTCCATTGTCAGTGATGAGAGTTCTTGGAATTCCGTATCTATAGATGACTAAGTGGAGGAAGAATTTCCATACTTTCACTGTTGAAATTACTGCCAAGGCTTCTACCTCTACCCATTTGGTAAAGTAATCCACGGCCACGACTACAAACTACCTACCTCCCAATGCCTTTTGGAAAGGTCCCAGGATATCCATGCCCCATTGCACAAAAGGTAATGGGCTTGAAATTGAAGTGAGCTCCATTGCTGGTTGATGCGTGATCGGTGCAAATGTTTGGCATTTAAGGCATTTGCGGACAAAACTCATTGCTTCCTTGCACAGATATGGCCAAAAATACCCTTGTCTAATTACTTTGTGGGCAAGTGCTATGCCCCCCAAGTGTTGTCCACAAATGCTTGTATGTGTATCTCTCGTAGAACATATTTTGCTTCCGATGGCCGGAGACATTTCAAGTAGGGCATGGCATATGCCTTCTTATAAAGTACTCCTCCTATCATCGTGTTCCGTGCTGCTCTCATTCTTATCTTCTTTGCTTCTTCCTTGTTTGTAGGCAGTGAGCCCCTTTGGAGATAGGCTATCAAGGGGTCCATCCAACAAGGTTCCATTTCAATGGGCAGTATGTCCTCTGCTTCTTCTATGCTCGGTTTATCGATCACATCTATATATACGGTTCTACCAAGATCTTGAAATTCTGAGGTGGCCAGCCTAAAAAGTGCATCTGCTGAGGCATTTTGCTCTCGGGGTACTTGTAGTATTTGGAAGCTACTAAACTCGGTAATTAGGTTATGCACTTTGCTCAGGTATTGAGCCATGCGCGATTCCTTTGCCTCATACTCCCCCTTGACTTGATTAACCACCAACTGGGAGTCACTGTGAACGGTAATATCTCTTACCATTAAACTCTTGGCCAAATTCAGACCTGCAATTAGGGCTTTATATTCCGCTCCGTTGTTGGTGGTTTGGAATTCAAACCTTAGTGCATACTGTACTAAGAATCCTCCTGGGCTTGTCAGTATCAAGCCTGTGCCACACCCGCTGGCATTGGATGAACCGTCCACAAATAGGTTCCAGGCCTATGTCATCTCGCTATGCTCAGCGTCTGGGGTTATCTCTTCCTCGGGTTGGGTGCACTTAATGACAAAATCCGCTAGGGCTTGGGCCTTAATTGTTATGCGGGGCTTGTACTGGATGTCAAACTCTCCTAGCTCACCGACCATGCTACCAGCCTCCCCGAATGGTCATTTTTAGCCAGTATTTTCTTCAGAGGCTGATTTGTGATTACTTCTATGGTGTAGGCTTGAAAGTAAGGTCATAATTTCTGAGCTATCATTATCAGTGCATAAGCATACTTCTCCACATTGTTGTATCTAGTTTCTGCATCCAAGAGCACCTTGCTGACGTAATAGATTGGTTTTTGTGCCCGATCGTCTCCCTGAACCAATACCGCGCTCATTGCCAGTGCAGTAATGGCTAGATAAAGTTGTAAAGTGTCTCCTGGTTCTGGCTTGGTCAGGAGTGACGGCTGGGCCAAATACTTTTTTAATTTTGTGAATGCTGTTTGACATTCTTCCGTCCATTCGAATGTGAGCTTGGTCCCCTTTGTTTCTCTCTCTCACGCTCGATTCTTTAAAGCCTTGAACAAGGATAGGCAACAGTCCCCTGAAGCCGAGATAAATCTTCCTAGCGCCGCTACTCTCCCTGTCAGCTCCTACAATTCTTTGATTCTGTCGGGTGGACGCACTTCTAGTATGGCTTTAATCTTTGTGTGATTAGCCTCTATTCCCCTTTTTGAGACCATAAATCCAAGGAATTTTCCTGAGGTGATGCCGAAAGCGCACTTTGCTGGGTTCAACGTCATCTTGCTTTTTCTTAAAGCTTGAAATGCCTCATCCAAGTCAGTGATTTGGTGTTATGCTTTCAAGCTTTTTACCAGCATGATGTCTACATAAACTTCCATATTACGCCCTATTTGACTCTTGAAGATGTGGTTCACCAGATGTTGGTACGTGGCTCCGACATTTTTCAATCCAAAGGGCATATGAGTATTACAATACGTATCCTTCCCAACAATGAAAGAAATTTTCAAAATATCTGGCTTATACATCTTGATCTGATTATACCCTAAGTAGGCGTTCATGAAACTCAACATTTTATGGCCCGCCGTTACATCTATCAACAAATCAATGCGAGGCAAAAGATAATAGTCTTTAGGGCATGCTTTATTCAGATCGGTAAAGTCAATACACATTTGCCATTTTCCGTTAGGCTTCGGCACCATTACAACGTTGGAAAGCCATTCCGGGAAGATGGCCTCCTCTATAAAACCTACCTCTAAAAGCTTTGTTACCTCCTTGATCACCTTTTCTTGTCGCTCTAGGGTGAAAGTCCTCTTCTTCTCAAATACTGGCTTAGTGGTTGGATATACACTAAGTCTATGCTCGGCTAGCTCCCGATCCACTCCTGGCATGTCGTTTACTGAACATGTAAATACATCTGCGTTGGCCCTCAAGAAGTTGATGAGGGCAACCTTTCACTCGCCGACTAAGCCTACTCCAATCTATATGGTACGCTTCACGTCTCCTTCAACAATGTCTATGGGGATTAAATCCTCCACAGGCTCAATTCTCTCGTGCTCGGTGACGTCCCAGTTATCATCTAGGTTGATCATGAGCATCTAGGGCTCCTTTCCCATGGCTCTTAGATACCCTTCATAGCATCTCCGGGCGGCTATCTGGCTTCCTCGGCACTCCCCTATTCCCTTAGCAGTTGGGAATTTCATTACCAAATGTGGGGTAGAGACTACCTGCCACGCCCCTATCCCGATGTAAGATAATTTACCACATAGGGGTATAATTGGGACAATCACACATCATCCCAACACCTACCAGGATCGCAGATACAGTGTCCTGAGCCATAGTCCACCCTATCATCACATTATGATGATAGAAAGGAACGTACCAAAGGAGTTCATCGTTCCAATCACAGAGTTAGTAGAAGAGAAATCAAATTAAAATATATGAAATTATAGAGCATCGGTTCTCTAATGATAACACATAGTACAATACTAATGTTCGTAACCATTCAATCTCTCCTAATAAGTAAACACACAGTTTATACATGGTTGTGAATGAATACAAAAATTTAATAATAAGTAATTGCCCCAAGGGCACAAACTCTTAGGTGTACATCTACACCCAAGTCACGGCCACTGATTCCACTTGATTCGCATCCAATGGTGCTCATCAAAGTAGCACATCCTGCATAACAGCTAAAAAGAGGTTGTACAACAGGGTTAGCTACACTAGCTAGTGAGGGACCAAAGGGGAATGCACATACACCATACAAACAATATCAGGCATAATGATGCATGCTAATGTTAGATTCATTTTCCACCTAGCACACAATTCTATCAGTCAAATATATGCTACTGTGATAACTCGGGAGACACTGAGGGTTACTTATCCTATCACCCCAGTGAAACCTCAATTATCACGAGGGGACCTACGCCGATAGAAGCCATCATGACCACCCAGTGGCAGACCCTAATAGCCATCACTACCCCTGTCCTACCCTCTCTCATCTCCACAGACCATAGGTGCTTAGACTATCCAACGCATAAACCCCTGTTGGCAGGGGTCGTAGTACAAAGGAACAAGCATCCTAACCACAGATATACTATATGCAGGTCCTATCGTCCCGAGAGGTATTCCGGGTGCATCAACGTCCCATTCCATCTAGTACCCGGGTACCAACATGACACGACATATACAGATCAGGATGACATATAATAGTTTTTATAAATGAATATATTGGGGTTTTGGTACAGGCATACCCGGCACCATAACCTAATTTCAATGGTGAGCATACTATCACATTCTTAAAAGTTCACATCTATGATAATCAATGCAATGTGCACAATGCTTATAAGTATACAATAGCATGCTTAATATTGTCAATTATAAAATAATCAAACCAAACAAAGTCACCCAGAACCCACTCACCTAACATGGGTGTCGCCCGATGTGATTGGCATGAATCTCCCCGGGCATCGAGTGTCATCCGGCTTGGTTCACATGAATCTCATCGGTGCACCAACCTAGATATACCAAAGAGATTGTTAAAATAGGTATAGAGCGGTTCCATGCTAGGCCCCCAAGGTTAAATTTGAGTTTCAACCAAGACAGCACGAGCGGACTCATGGGCGGTTTCAGCAAAACTGAGTCCGTTCAAGCCAAAAGTGAAAACAGGGCGAGTGGATCCATGAGCGGAACTTCTTACTTGGATCCAGTGATGCATCCGTTCGACACCTGAGACGCAGTTATAAGGGAGCGAATCAACCGGCGGATGTGCTCTTGGGTCCACCCCTGCATCTGTTCAATGTCCTGAGACAGACCTGAGAGCAACAGCCCCGGGCAGAGGCAAATAGAGTGAATCCATGCCTTCATTCGCTCAGGCCAATTCACAGGGTTTGCACTGGGTGGACTAATGTACGGTACCATGATTGGTGGGTCCGGTCGTTTGTCCGCCGACCATCCAGTCCTAGATTTCAAAGGGCTTTTGCTCCAGCTTGAAGCTTGGAGCTCCTCAGCACCCCAAGGTCAAAGGAGGGGTGTCTAAGCCTTCCTAGGGTCACTAGAACCTAGGCTTAACCTCATGGATCCAAGATCCAACAAGATTTGATCTTAAATTGATCAAAGGGTGGGGTTTCAAGGTCAAAACCAAAGCTTAGCAGCAATGGCTGAGATTATAGCTCAATGGGAGCTCAAACCATGTCTAGGTCAGCTTCATTAGTGCTCCAACTAGGGACCGAGCTCCACCTTGAGTCCCAAATGGAACTCTAGGTCAGTCCAAGCTTAAAGAATCTACCAAACAAAAGGGAAAATGGAGGAGAACTAGTTTCAGTTCTTACCTAGGTGAGACCCTCTAATGGAGAAGTGGAATCAAAGGCTAGGTGAACCCCCTTGCTCTCCTCCCTTCCTTTTCGTCTCTTCTCCTTCACCTTTTTCTTCTCCCTTCATCCGGACAGCAAGAGAAGGAGATGTGGGGCAGCCAGTCATGTTGGCATAGCTCCCATCTTCTTCCCTTCCCCTCTCATTCCTCTTCCACTCCTACTTCCCTTTCCTTCTTCCCTCTTGCTTCTCTTGTCTCTTCTCCTCCACAATTTGGTTGGGAGGGGGAGAGATAAGTGAATGGGAGGGATTCTCTTATCTTTAAGGGGTAGAAAGGACCTTAGGTTGTGTTTGGTTCGGGGTCTTTAGAATGTAGTTTAGTCCGTAAGCTTTAAATGGGTTTTGGATTAGGTCTTAGGCCATGTTTGGTCCAAGTCATGGCCCTTAGGTCCATTTAGTTAACTAAGGTCTATTTGGGTTGGGTCCAAGCCTCACAAGACCTATTAGCCCTTAAGTCTTGTTTGGTCTTAGTTAGGTGGGTAGAACCCACTATCTAATTAAGTTAGGCTTTGTAGGCCCCACCTTTAATGGCCCACTTACCCAACTAAGGGTAAGGGCAGGGGTCCACATGACCCAAAGGTCCGATTAGGGTGTCCGGGACACGGGGATGTGGGTCCCATGGGAGAAATTACCAAAAAGGACAGTAATAGCACGGGCGGATCCTTGAGCGGATTCAATAAGAGTGAGTCCGTTCGTGACTCCAATGCTACTGTCAAGGCCCAAACTTCAAGGAAAGTTGTGGGGCTTTGGCCCACACTTCCAGGTCTTCAAGGGGATTCTTATAATAATATTTTAAGTCTAAGGTCACAGGTGTTGGCCAGTGCCACTGTGGCATTGCCTTGGGTAAAGGCCTAAACTGCCCCAAGGTATAGGGGTATATTTAGAGTGCTGGTGTAACACTACCACCTGCTGAGCATTAAGCCCGAGTCATCCCAGTATTCCATTGTGTGTGGAATTTACTTTCACCACCAGAAAGTTCATCTTTACCGTAGCGAGCTTAGGCTCCATCCCACGGTCACCAGCAACTCAATAGACCCCTCAACCTGTACTGGGGCCCCATTGAACCCGTACAGGGGGGATTCAACCCTTTTTAGCATCTTGAGTTTTAGGAGCATTTTCTCAAATGCGTCATAATATAAAATGTCAGCTGAGCTCCCGTTATCCACGAGAATCCTTCCCACCATACAGTTGGCGATAATATTCTTGATTACCAGAGCATCATCATGGGGGGACTAGATGTTCACCAGATCTTCATCTGAGAAGGTGATCTGGTGATTAGTCCTTCTCCTCTTGTCTGGTATCTGGGTTTGGAGTACACTTCGAGCATGATGTTTCCTGGAGTTGGAAGTTTCTCCTCCCAAGCCCGGTCCTCCATATATGGTGGTTATCTCCCTCATGGGAGCATTCTCCGCGTGTTTTCCTCGAACACAGTCTTCTCTGCCCAGTCGAGCAGGTGATCTTTACCTTGGCTCAGTTTCCCTAGCATGATGATCTTGCCTTCTACCGTTCCCCTCTTTTTTGACAAATCGACCCAGGCGTCCTCTTTGAATGAGTGCCTCTATCTCATCCTTCAACTGTCGGCAGTCTTCAGTATCATGGCCATGATCCTAATGAAATCGACAATATTTATTCTTATTGCGCTCATGTGCGGGTTTCACCATCTTAGCTGGCCAGCGCAAGGTCATCTGGTCTTTTATCTCATTCAGGATATACACTTGGTTGTGAGTGAGGGCCATGTAAACAGGCTCAGGCTCCACGTCACCAGCCTTGGGCACCCACGCCCTCTTGTCTTCTTTCTTTCTTCTGTTGTCCTTCTCCTCTCTATTGCATTTTGAACCGGCCTCCCCGGCTTGGGCATCTTTCTTTTCTTGGCCTTTCTTCTCAGATTTATCTTCCTTCTCTTGCTTGGCTGCAAGAACCTCAACCAGATTGATATATTTCTCACAACGTGAGAAAAGCTCATACATATCCCCTGGCTCATCCATAATCAAGGATTTTTTTAGCTCGGTATCTCGAATGCCACTATGCAATGCCTGAAACTTCACTACCTGGTCCAGATTATGCACTTCCAGGACCTCCTTATTGAATCTTGTGAGAAAACTCCTTATTGATTCGCTGGGGTGTTGCTTTATGGCCAGAAGGTTAGTGGTAGTTTTCTTGTGGACTCTGCTGCTAACGAAGTGGGCCAGAAAGGCTCGTCCAAGGTCCATGAAGTTGGAGAGGGAGCATAGCTGGAGTCACGAGAACCACTGTCTTACCGCTCCCTTCAGGGTAGAGGGGAAGGCTCTGCACATTATGGCGTCTGAGGCTCCTTGAAAGAACATTAAGGACTTAAAGGTCTCCAGGTGGTCCTCTAGATCCGTGGTGCCTGCATATTGTTCTATGGTCGGCATCTTGAACCCCTTAGGCAGAGGTTCCAGCCGGACGTCGTCTGTAAACGCTAGGTTCGTGGTAAAGTGGAAGTTATGACTAGGGGCTTGGTTCTTCCCTCGCATGACCTCTTAGATCTGATCTTGGAGTTCCAAGATTTTGTCGTTCAGGGCATGTTCCACTTTGGTCATTTGAGAACCTTGATTCTTGGCGTTTCTCTGTGATTCTCTGTTTCTTTGCCTGGTGTTGTTTACATTGTTGTGGTTCTCACTATGTCCGAGGGAAGGAGATCTTTCTCTATCTTAGGGTGGCGGTGGTGGTATCTGGATCCCCTGCAAGAAATCGTGCTGCATCTCCATCATCTGTTCCATCTTGTCCTGCCAGTGAGTCTGTCAAACCCTGCCCCTGACTGACTGGAATCTTGACTGAAGGACAGGAAACCAGGACATGGCATCCAAGCACACTATGGAGTATCACTCCAGTAATTGAAATTGATGAAGAAACCTTGTGCAAGTCCTCCTACATACCTGTCAGAAGATGGACAGCTGACCCTTGCAACTGCACAGCTCATAGCATAATGTATTGCTGGGACTCTAGATATTCTCTCTCCTCTTCATAACTGTGGGACCCACCCCTGGGAATGTGTGTAAAAGACCCTAAATAGCATGTGGGTAGAAGGCCCTGACCCTAGGTCAAACCCCTGTGCAAGCCCACTGTGGTTCAGCCTTGCTGAAATCTTTGGGCGATGCAGACATCACCCAGAGACATCGCCCAGAGTGCAAAACAACATTATTTTAAGGATTTAATTTATGGGGACCACTCATATTGGACATGGGCACCCTCCATAGGTTGAGGGGAGTCTAAGGGACTACCTCATACCCCTGGATCACTGTGGACCCCACCAGAGTGCCCAGAATGGCTGAGAATGCAGTCAAAAATGCATTCTAGAAACTGACCTTAGCAGCCAAACAGGCCCTAGTCAAGGTTGGGCTATAAATACCAGTGCCTTGGGTTCATTTTAGACCCTTGGCTACTGTTCAAATCGTGGGGGAAGGGAGAAGAAAGAAGAGAAAGAAAAGAGACGAAGAAGAAGAAGAAAAGAGAAGGAGAAGAAGGGAGGAAGCAGCCTTGCCCTCTAAGGCCTTGGATTCGAGCAGCCCTACATCTATTCAGGTATAACACTTCTATCCATACCTGCTGCCTTGATGAATCACTGCTATCCTCTTGATATCTCTGTGTATTTGAATGTTATCTGGCCATTGGCAGCCCAGAACAGCTGGGAACTGCCATGGACTATCCCAGATCTGCCATGCAAGTATGATGCATGGAAGATCTGAGGATTATATGAGGTTTTACAGATCTGTTCTTGTCCCTGGAACCGAAACCAGGTTGTGCTTGGCTGCACTGCTTAGTTACACTGAAGAC
Organism: Telopea speciosissima; assembly: GCF_018873765.1. Taxonomy (NCBI): domain Eukaryota; kingdom Viridiplantae; phylum Streptophyta; class Magnoliopsida; order Proteales; family Proteaceae; genus Telopea; species Telopea speciosissima. The sequence goes on along the minus strand of NC_057917.1, from coordinate 33,098,972 downwards.
TGGCTGTTTAGAGTCCTGATTGCATGCTCTGGCTGCATGGGACCTAGCCCTAGGTGATAACAGCTTTGGATTATCATTCTACACTTAAATCCAGCCTTACATGTAGCTAAAACCAAGTTTTGGAATTGAAGAAATCGTGGGTTACTATTTACTGGGCTGTTTGGGCAGCCTCTGGCAGCCTAGTGGTTGGCCCAATTGAAAATCCACATGGACCAATGCAAAGTATGCCCCTGGGGGTCCAAGATGACCTAACATGCATTTGGAGATGATCCATGCATTGCCCATGGTTCAAAACCTTGGAATCTTAGCCTGATTCCGATTTTGCAATCTCTGGGCGATGCAGACATCGCCCAGTGAAGGAAACTCTACTGTTTTGATGTTCTGACCTGGGGATCCTCACCCTAGGGCCATGAATCAGTATGGGAAGATGGAAAATGACCAAAAAGCCCCTTCCCATATCTGTCTATATGTGGGAATGCTTTGGGAACCCAAGTGGGCCCCGTAGGACTTGGAAACCCTGCCTGTGTTGGTCCTGCAGCACTGTCAAGTTGGGGACAACACTGTAAGACTAATGTGACCTAGAAACATGTACAAATGTGGTAAATGACCATTCTGTCCCTAAGCCACCATCTCTGGATGATGCACCGGCACATAGGCCTAAGGCCCAGTACAAGTCCCGGAGAATTCCAAGTAATGACCAACTGTACACCGGGTCAACCCAGTGAGCTTAGATCAACCCTAGGACATCCAAAAATAGTTTGGAATATTAAAATGATAATTTTTTATTTATATCTAGGATTTGATCCCGCGCTCGAGGCCTACAGCCAAACTGCAGTCGAAACTGAATTTACAACTGAGTTCTTAGAACCAGACCTAGGTGAGTGAAATATTATCGTGTATGTATGTGTAACTATATTATTAGGCCGACAATTAAATTCTTAAGTTATAAAATGCTATGTTATTTAACTTCTGTTCAATTACTCAAAATTATTACATATTGGTTGTCTATTGATCAACACTGTGATTCTTACATGATGATTGTGAATGTTAGACTAGATGCCGTAGTCGGCTTGGAAATGAGACCAGTGGTAGCCCGTAGTATGGGATACAGTTGACACCGCCCAACTCATACGATGTCATATAGACATGGGGCTAGAATTCATCATCCGTGCTACGCACCCTTGCCAACAGGGGTTAAGGTGTTAGATAACTATGAGGACTACCGTAAAACCCTAGAGGCGTTTACGCCGGGAAGCCTCAGCACAGTTGGGATGCCCCAGGGCAAATTTACCAGGAAGCCTCGGGCTATAAGCTTGGGAAGCACCGAAAGGTGAACTTTTGGCTACATGCCACATATAAAGATTATGCACCGGTTTGGGTGGAATTGATATTGAGTCAGTTACCTCACAGTAGTTAATCCAGAGGGTCAGTCGGGCTGACCTGGGTAGGGAGATGCTGGAGTCAGCTGGTCCTCTCCGACAACTCAATGCGTGTATAGCGAAAAAGGGTAACCAAGCCCACACCAGGGATACATGTATTGGGGATTGTAGTAGCACTAACCTGACTTAGTTGTATTGTTAGGTGGCTAATAAATAATCTGGACTTGCATAACATGTAGGATCATGTGGATTGTGGTTGCATATGCATGCATGATGATATGTTTTGCTCACGAGCTCAGTGGGGCTCACACTCTGTTATACATGTTTTTCTTCTAGATGATTTTGCAGGTGGATGCCGCTGTGGCATGGAGGCTCATTACGAGGAGGAGAGCCTGATGAGCATATTTATGTGTGAAATCTTAGGACATAAAGCATACATTTTACCACATTGGACAGAGTTACTTCGGTGCTTTCTTGTGCTTTTCAGGTTTTAGGTGAATTCTTGTGAAAATGGAGTAAAAGATGCTAAGAATAGCCAGAAGCGCCCAAGAGTCGAGAAAATCAAGTTTGGATTGAGCACTAAAAGAATCATGCCAACCAATCAAATTTGAATGTGATTACAGTGGGCCCCTTAGCATAATTTTGAGGTGTTAATAGTATGGATGCATAGCCCGTCAAGTCAGCTTCGCAACCTTTCAAACGGCACTTGATTCCGAGTTGAAACGAAGAAGTTACGGCTGTTTCCATGGATAGGGGTTTATTTATAATTATTGATAGTCGGTCCCCAATTATCAGAAGTTATCTTTTTGTCAGCCGAAAGATTCCATTTGGAAGGCTCTAGAGCAGTCCAACTTCAACTTGAGATATCTTGGGCTCCCGTACTCTAAATTGGACGAAATTTAGGTCTATTTTGGGTGATTTTTTGTAAGGAATACAACAGTGAGGCCCATATAAGCATCCCATCGTCCATGTTTTTTAAGGATAGATTTGACATTTCATTAATTGTGAGTGGAATCCTAGTCATCACCCTTGCTCTCTCTCTCTCCTCCAACTTTTCAAGGGCACTTTTAGAATTCTACTTGGGATAGATTTCTTTTGAAAGATATTCTCTCATCTATGGAAGGTTGAAAAGTCAAAGATGTCTTGATCTCATTGCTTGGAGAAGACACCTATTATATGATTTATAAGCATCTTGCGCATTTGCATTACTTATCTTGAATGTGAACTTTTACGAATGTGATGTGGTAATGTTTTCATTATTGTATCGGGTCACGGTGTCGGGTGTACCGGTACCGGAACCCCATATTTAATTATAGAACTTGTTGATTTTCATCCTGACCTGTATGCGCCGTGCCATGCTAGTACCCGGGTACTAGATGGAATGGGACGTTGATGTACCCGGAATACCTCTCGAGATGATAGGACTTACATGTAGTATATCTATGGCTAGGATTCTTGTTCCCTTATGTTATGACCCTTACCAAAAGGGGTTTATGTGTTGGATAGTCTGAGCACTTGTTGCCTGTGAGGGAGAGAGACCAGGTTAGGGGTAGTAATGGCTATCGAGGTTTGCACAGGGTGGTCTGATGGCTTCTACCGGCGTAGGCTCCCTCGTGATAACTGAGGTTTCGTTGTGACGATAAGTTAAGTAACCCACAATGTCTCCCAAGTTATCACAGTAGCATACACTTGACTTAGAATTTGTGTGCAAGATGAAAAATGAATCTAACATTTGCATGCATTATGAATTATTCATAATTACGTGTTTGTGTGTATGTGCATTCCCCTTTGCTCTCTCACTAGCTTGTGGAGATAACCCCATTGCGCAACCTCTTTTTAGTTGATATGCGGATAATCTCTTGATGAGCATCTATGAATGCGAATCAAGTGGAGCCGGTGGCTTGGACTTGGATGTCAATGTACACCCAAGAATGGTGCCCTTGTGGTGTAATTTAAACTTTATTTTTGTATTCATCTTCATTCATGTATGAACTTTATGTGTAAACGTATGATAATTACTGGATGGATACGGGATAATGAAATTATAATATATGTTATCATTAGAGAACCGATGCTCTGTATTTATATGTATTTAAAATGATTTACGCTTTCGCTAATCTCAATCTTTGTATTGGAATGATTTATTCCATTGGTTTACGTTCCTTGACATTATCATGCTGTGATAATTGGGTAGACTGTGGCTTGGGACACTGTATCTGTGATCCTGGTAGTATTGGGATGACACTTGTTGTTACACCCGCACCCCAGATATACCTCTATACCCTGGGGCAATTTAGACCTTTACCTAAGGGACAATGCCACGGTGGCACTGGCCAACAGCTGTAACCTTAGACTTAAAATATTACCAAAACTATCCCCTCGAAGCCCTGGAAGTGTGGGCCAAAGCCCCACAACTTTCCTTGAAGTTTGGGCCCTAACAGCAGCACCGGAGTCACGAACGGACTCACTCTTACTGAATCCGCTCAAGGACTCCCTTCATATCTGTCGTTGGAAAAGGTCTTGTTACATCCTTCAGTTTCAGCTTTCACGACCTTTAACCCTATCACACAGTTATCCCACAAGGGAAAAGTCCATACTAGTCCTCTCTTGAGAACCACAAAATCCTCTCCTAGTTTGAGTCCGAGTCAATTCCTTTAAATAGGTTCCATCACTAATCTACCCGGTCATTATTAAATTAATTTCCTATTACTTAAGGTCTAACCTAGGGTTCCATTTAGGAGTCAAGGTGAAGCTCGGCCCTAGTTGGGAACTCTAATGATGCTGACCTGGGCCTCTAAGTGCTGCAATTACAGCCATAGCTAATGAATCCCTGGTTTGAACCTTGAAACCCAACCCTTGGACCAATGTGAAACCCAAACCTTATAGGATCTTGGATCCTTGAGGTGAGCCTAGGACCTAGTGACCCTAGGAAGGCTTAGACACCTCTCCCTTGTCCCTGAGAGCTTGGGGCACTCCAACTTTCAAGCTGGAGCAAAAGCCCTCTGAAATCTCGAAAGAGACTGCCGGTGGACGAACAATCGGATCCACCAATCATGGTACCGCCCGTCAGTCCTCCCAGTATAGACCCTGTGTGTTGGCTTGAGCGGACAAAGGCACGGATTCACTCTGTTTGTCTCCGCCCGAAGCCTGTTGCTCTCGGGTCTGTCTTAGGAATTGAACGGATGCAGGGGCGGACCCAAGAAGCACATCCACCCGTTATTCCGTTCCCTTTTAGTTATGCCTCAGGTGTCAAACGGATGCACCACCAGACTCAAGTAAGAAGTTACGCTTGTGGGTCCACTCGCTTTGTTTTTACTTTTTAGCCTGAACGGAGTCAGGGGTGGATTCACCTCTGCTGAGACCGCCCATGAGTCCGCTCGTGTTGCCTTGGTTGAAATCTAATTTTAACCTTTTGGGCCTAGCATGGGACCCTTCTATACATACTTTAATGATTGTTTGTGTATTCCTAGGCTACCCAACTCGATGGTTAGCGGGGAGCCCAGGTGAGATTCATGTCAACCACACACGACGACGCCCGTGTTAGGTGAGTGGGTTCTAGGTGATTTTTTGGGTTTGAATATATATTAATATGAAATCTTAAGCATGCTAGTATATATTTATAAGCAGTGTGCACATTGCATTATTATTCAAATGTGATTTGTTATGAACGTGATAGCATGCTCACCATTGTATCGGGCTACGGTGTCGGGTGTCCCGATACCGGAACCCCAATTTATTTAAATTATGAAAACTGTTGTATGTCATCTTGAACTGTATGTGTCATGCCGTGTTGGTACCCGGATACTAGATAGAATGGGACGTTGATGCACCCGGAATACCTCTCGGGACGATAGGACTTGCATATAGTATATTTGCAGTTAGGATGCTTGTTCCCTTATGCTACGACCCTTGCCAACAGGGGTTTATGTGTTGGATAGTCAGAGCACCTGTGGTCTGTTGAGGTGGGAGAGGCCAGGACAGGGGTAGTGATGGCTATTGGGATTTTCCACTGTGTCGTCATGATGGCTTCTACCGACATAGGTTCCTTGTGATAATTGAGGTTTCATTGGGGCGATAGGATAAGTGACCCTCAGTGTCTCTCGAGTTATCACAGTAGCATATACTTGACCGATAGAATTGTGTGCTAGGTGGAAAATGAATCTAACATTAGCATGCATCATTTTGATTGATATTGATTGTATGGTGTATGTGCATTCCCCTTTGCTCCCTCACTAGCTAGTGTGGCTAACCCCGTTGCGCAACCCCTTTTTAGTTGTTATGCAAGAGGTACTACTTAGATGAGCACTGTTGGATGCGAATCAAGTGGAGCCAGAGACTGTGACTTGGATGTAGAGCGGTTGAATGAGCATGTTGGTCCACTCCAGTCTATCAAACCTGGCCCCTACCTTGTAGGCTAAAAGCTCCTCCACTGTGACATCTCTCTTTATAAGAATCTTCCTATTGAAGAGATGCTCCCTACAGATTCCTTCGATCTTCTCGGAGGTAAAATGGTTCACGTTGTAAGCCGTAGGAATGGAAGATACAATGGATAGATCTCTCCTTCTTTTTGGACCCATGATCGAATTTCCTACACATAAGGCACAAACCAAAGAAGGACAGCAAATGTAAGCCCAATTGCAATAATGACATACAATTGGCAATTAAATTATAGGAGTACAAAGTTTAATTGACATGGGAATGAATTGAAGAGAAGGCTATACATGATGAGAAAATCAAAATATGCATATGTAAATGACGAGGATATGAGATATGAAATATGAAATGTGGATGCCATTGGGGAATATGTGGAGGAGAAAGGAAGCAAGGTTGATTTACATGTGAAACCTACATGAGATCCCCACCAAGAGACAAGGATTATTTAATAGAGGAAAAGGGGATAAGCACCAAGAATTTTGCAAATAATCCCAAAAATAAGTAATGCATTGAGGATACATCAAGTGCATGAATTATTTGGAAAATAAAGGATAGATTTCAAGGATTTTATCAACAATCTTGCAAATAAAAGAAGATGCTTGAAGAGAAAATAATGAAATGAATTCCTATGAGATTTTAAGGCACACAAGAATTAATCACAAGCATTGAAGGATTGAGGTTTTATCCCAACTGAAGTCTAGAATTATCCAAGTAAATCCAACTACACTTGACAACCATGGCAAACAATCTTCAAATGCTTGCAATGGCTTTAAAATTTATAAGAAATGCAATGCACAAACAAGGAATCCAACCATATAGTGCCATTGATCGATTAGGGCTTGATTTACACCCAAAACCCTAGCCTAAAATCGATTTTGGGCATGATCTTGGCATACATGGCCATGAAAGTGCAAACAAAGTCATATCCCATCACAACATAGGCCTATCCATGCCACATCCTAGAGGGAAAGAAAGAAAGATAAAGAGACACAAGCCAAAAGTTCTTCAATGGGAAAATGAATATGTAGAGACAAACAAAATCCTACAATGGGAGAAGATGGAATTGGAAAAGAGAAAAGAGAAGAGAAACCTTACCTTGAGAGTGAGAGAAGGAACCTTGAGGCTTGAGATTGCAAGAAATCCACTCAAAGGAGTTGCAAGGAAGCCCAAACGAAAACCCTGTAAAGCCCTCTCCCCCTACGGTTGTGTTTCCCCTCTTTGGAGCCAAAAGTAAGTTTTAAAACTCGCAGCTCTGTTTTGTTAAAATTTCACGAACGGACGAACAAACGGAACCACTTATCGTGACTTCGCCAGTCGATCCGTCTCGCTTAAAACTTGAAATTTTGGGGTAATAGTCTAAGCGGATTAATGAGCGGATCCACATCCACAAGTCTGCCCGTAGATCCGTTCGATTCATATCCTCTCTGCCTTTGACCCTCTGAGAACGGACAAACGAACGGATTCACGTTTCGCATCCGCCCGTTAGTCCGCTCTCCTTGTTTTCGCAGAGGAGCCACGAATGGACCCAGAGTACTGACACCGCTCGTGAGTCCGCCCGAGTTATTTTAGAATTTTGAGCTCATATTTTTGGAGACCTTTTGACCCCAGCCATGTATGATGAATTTATGCCTATACCCTAGATTGGACACCCTGGTTTGGTGACCCATTTACGAGGACCACTTAAGTCTAGTTAAAACCATCATGACCACCCAGTGGCAAACCCCGATAGCCATCACTACCTCTGTCCTGGCCTCTCCGACCTCCACAGACCACAGGTGCTCAGACTATCCAACACATAAACCCCTGTTGGCAAGGGTCGTAGCATAAGGGAACAAGCATCCTAGCCGCAGATATACTATATGCAGGTCCTATCATTCCGAGAGGTATTCCGGATGCATCAACGTCCCATTCCATCTAGTACCCGGGTACTAGCACGGCATGACACATACAGTCCAGGATGACATACAACAGTTTTCATAATTTAAATAAATTGGGGTTCCGGTACCGGCACACCCAACACCGTAGCCCGGTACAATGGTGAGCATGTTATCACGTTCATAACAAATCACATTTGGATAATACTGTAATACGCACAATGCTTATAAATATATACTAGCATGTTTAAGATTTCATATTAATATATATGGTAATTTATACATACTACCCCCTAAGATTTGACAAAAGTATAATTTTACCCCCCAGTTTTGGATAATTCTGCGTATCCCCCTGAGGTTTACAAACTTTAACAAATACACCCATTCCATCAATTCATGACTAACAATGTTAAAATCAAAGGGTAAAATGACAAAAATACCCCTCAAGAAAAGAAAAAAAAAAAAAAAAACCTGCAACTCATCTTCCCCAAATCATTTAGAGTTTGAAAAGGGAGAAGATGAGTTGCTGGTGGAATAAGTGAGTAGGTCATGAGTGCAAAGAGATTTCTCTGACCAAAGAAAGAACTAGAGGGTTGTGCCCTTGAAAATTGGGTTTCAAAACCCTTTCAACCGTTTAGGGTTTGAAATTGGAGAAAATTCCCAATTCCTCCCCTTTGCGCACCTGCAACCATGGAAGCTCAAAGCCAGCTTCAACTCCATCATCAAATTCAAACCATCACCACTCGCCGTCTCAATCTCCCTTGCATTACTAAACCTTCACCGTTTTCCTCTCCAACTCGGTCTTGCTCTTTCCAAAATCGAATTAAGTTAACAGGTTTGTCAGCGAGATTTTTACCTGAATCTGTCTCCGGTGGCATCATCCAAGGGAGCAATAGAATCAAGATTGCTAAAAGAAGAAGGAACTGAAGAAGTAGTAGAGGAAGATAGGGAGATCAAAGCAGAGGAATTGATGGAGCTGGGATTTAATGATGAGGAAGGGAGAGACGAAAAGCTGTGCGGTGAGAAGAAGGGAATAGTTGCTGAAAGAAACATCAACACAGGTCTATGCTTTCTGGAAAGCTAGGGAGCATATTTCCCTCTTAGCCGGTGCCCTCTACAATTAATGGAAATGAAATTCATTATTGTGAGATGATTCATAATAAGGAATAAAATGGGAAAGAGGAGGAAGGTGAAGTGGTGAAGCCAAAAAGAAAGGGGAGAGAGAACAGGTGGGATTATTAAATTCACGAGTCTCAATCTTCCGTTCTTCATGAATGAGATGTTACAAATACTCTCACCATCGAACTCCACTGTATCTGATGAAGCGACAATAGTAAAGTTAGAGTTGCAACAAACTCCTTTCACGGACTGCGAGGAACCTCTGCTTCAGCTTTCAATCAATTTATACAAGAGTTTGATGAAATACACTAACAGATCTAGCAATCTGGCTGAAGCGTATTGTTCCTTCTTCTCTACTTTTTTATTTATTTTTTTTTTAACTATTGTTAATCTGTTTCGGTCAGTAATTGTAACCCTCATAAACTGAGTCGAAAGTCCTATGAATCTGATCCTCTGAGTTTGAATTTTGGTGGGCTGTTCTTTGCTAGGAACTGATTTTAACTGACCGGTTTGGGTTCCAATCGATCTCTTTACTGTGAGATCAAGCACAAAGTTTGGATCTGATTTCTGTTCTACTGCCATATCTGAGTTGCAGGGTTTTTCCTTTGATCTTCGACCGCTACTTGGAGTGATGCTTAGTTAGAATCAGCAAGTCCTTGAGTTGTTGGTCTCCTTGGAAGTTTCAGGTCAATGAGAGGCCCTACTAGTGGAGCTGAGGTCATTATTCTTCCCTGGTGTTCCCTTAGGATATCTGCAACTCATCCTCCCAAACAATTTGGGGAAGATGGGTAGTATAGATATCTAATTTTTGTCATGTTACCTGGCGATGATGATACCTGGAGTGTCAACGATCTCTATCTCAGATCCGCAAGCTTAAAAGAGATAATGTGTGAACTTGGCCCATGAAAAAACCCATTGGTGCCAAGTCCATAAGTGGTTGCCACTAAAGGTAATAAAAGAGGGGGGAACATGGGGAATTCGATAAATATCTAAAACAAAAACTAAAAGTAAGAGGGGGTAAAATGGGGAATTCAATAAATATCTAAAACAAACCCAAAAAATAAGAGGATTAAATAGGAAAAAGTTAAAATAAAGGTGAGGGTAGAATTGGAAAAATGAATTAAATATTTTAAAACCCTAAAGAGGATGGGGGAGGATTAAAAAAAATAAGATATTGTTTGAGAGGATAACATAGGAAAAATGTCTAAAATCCTAAACAGAAAAGGGGTAAAATGGAAAAGAACACTCTTTAAAAAAAAAATACCTAAATCTTAAGGTGAACGGGTAAAATGGAAACACATGTTAAAACCTTAAGAGAGAATGGGTAAAACAATAAAATCTAAAACCCTACAAGGGGATGGGGAGGACTTTAAAAAGAAAAGAAGGATGAGTCATCAATGGGAGCCGTCATTCTCTAGGAGGGGAGAGAGAAAAACAACACGGCAAAAAAACAAAAGAATTTGAAAAGAGAAGGGTCTCGTCATTGGAAAGGACGGAGAGAAAGGAGAGGAAAACGAGGGGGGAGAAAAAAAGAAAGAAAAAAGAGTGACAGCAGAGAGAAAATGGGGTACCAGAGAGAGAAAAAAAAGAGAAAAGAGCGTAGCAGAGGAACAGAGAGCGAAAAAGAGAAGAATGAGAAAAATAGAGCAGCAGACGGAGAGTGAAAAATGGAAGAAAGTGACGAAGAGATCGAGAGAGACAGATAGTGTTAGAGAAGGAGTGAAAAAGAATTTGAGACAAGGAGAGCCGGAGGCTTCTCTGAGCCAGGAAGAAGGAACCGTTGCAGTTGATCGTGAACTCCGCATCTTCTATTCTTCTTATTTTATTTTTCCATTTCTTCACTTCATTTAGCTTCTGCTGTTTTTTCTTTGAGTGGTCTGTAATAATCCCTCTCCCCCATCTATGATTCCCTAATAGTAATAATTTCCTCCACCATCACAAGCTGCTGTCGGCTGCACTAAGGAGCTCCAAGAAGACCACAGGTAAAGCTTATCTTCCCTATTTGATTTTCTCATTTTTTATATTAGAGATGAAATGGTTCTGTAGTGCTTTGATTCTCTGTTTCATTAGTATAATCTGTGAATGTCTCTCTTCTAGGAATACTCTAGATGCAAATAGCATGTCTTCTTTTATCAATATTGTGTCAGTCTTTGTGCATGGTTTTGGGATTGAAATTGTGTCACCATCTTGATCGGTTTCCATATTTTACATTCCAGATTTTTGGATTTGTGGCCTTCATAGCCTTTATTGGTGGAACTCCTTTATATGTACTCTGCTGTTCTGTTTTTTCGATTGGGTTTCCTTCTCTATTGAATTGATAAGTCATGCTTGATCCAGAAATTCTTGTGATTTTTATTTGCCATCCTATCCTGTATGTTTAATGTCAGAATTAGAGATGCATTGGTGACCTATCTGTTGTGTATGTCTTGATAAGCATGTGGTCTCTGTGATCTCCTTTCTCCAGGTTCTGAAAAATGCATAATCCCGATCCTTTGAGCTTATTGTTATAGATAAATGAACATGGTTTCTACCCCTCCCTCCTTACATTTTTATTTTTGTCATGCCTAGTCCCTGTTTCAGGAATAAGATTGCAGTTGTGAGATTTATTTATTTTTTATCATGTCCTGGTTCTATGTTTTTTTATAAGTTTAAGCCTGCATCTGTTTGCATAATAAAGTTTCTCTGGTTTGTCATCTAACGGGACCATGTAGATTCCAATTTGGGCCCCTATTGAATTGAGGCCGATTGGCCTTTTCTTGCCATTTTTGGGATTTAGTCAAATCCGATTTAGGTTTTTGGGCCTGCTTCCAGGTTAATCCGGCCCGTTGGAAGTGGGCATGGGCCTTTGGATAATGGGCCATAAGATTTATTTTGGGCCTAGATTCAGGCTGGGCCCCCAATATTGATAAATTAGGAATTGGGCTTGGGCTTGAAATTATGAGACTTGGATTTGATTTAGTTGGGATTTTGGGGCATGTGCCATAATTCCAATTTAGGCCCATTTTGATTGGGAACCAATTGACCTTGGCTTCAGTTTGGGCATTGACCCATTAACCTGATTTAGATCGAGTGGAGAGTTTGGGCCCATTCCTTGGGGCCCATGAGTGCATTTAGTTCACCATTTAGGATTAACTAAGTATCTCCTTCAAATTCAAATCAATTTCGGAGCGAGGTTATGGGATTCCAAATGAATTTCTAAAGTCGATTTTGGGTAGGATAAGAACGTGTGTGAAGGAGTGAGAATGCCCATCTAGCGGTCAGAGTTGAAACGTTACACATTGGGATCCTGTGGGATGTAGATGTACGCTCTTTGAAACGGGAAGTAGGCTGGCCCGTCATCTAGCCCATGGATGTTTAGAATATCTTATCTTCAGTGGATGCATGCTTAGAAATTTGTTTCATGTTCCATATTTCATGTTTTAGTGTAAATCTCTCCATCCCATGCTTAATTAGATTAATCTTTTTAGTACTTCATGCCTTGCCTAGAATAAATTAGGAATTTGGTTTAGGTTGCAACTCTGTGTATATAGATGCCTAGTCTTAGGATGCCCTAGATTTAGAATAACTAGCTTTAAGGATTGCAAGCAAGACTCATTCAAGCAAATGGTTAAAAGAAGGATGATCGGCTCTGAGCCAAGCGAACTGGGTGCCTAACACCTTCCCAGTCCGTAACCTAACACTTACCCGATGATCTGGGTAGACCCCGACCTTATCCATTGAGTCAGTTAGTCTCTCCCCATTCACGGGAGAAATCTTTGGGTCCTAGACCCTTTCTAGGTGGCGGCTTCCTACTGACCCGTTTACCCTCTTAGGAGGGATCAGGGTCATTGCTTTAGGGTTCACCGGTGAGACCTGGTTCGCATTGAGAACCAACCCCATGTCGGGGAATTTGGATTTTTGGAATCCATAGCTCTTACAGGTTGCAGATTTTTTTTTCCTTAAAGGGGTATTTTTGTCACTTTACCCCTTGATTTTAACACTGTTAGTCTTCAACTGACGGAATGGGTGTATTTGTTAAAGTTTGTAAACCTTAGGGGTGTACACAAAATTATCCAAAACTGGGGGGTAAAATTATACTTTCATCAAACCTCAGGGGTGATATGTATAAATTACCCTAATATATATTCAAACCCAACAAATCACCCAGAACCCACTCACCTAACACAGGCGTCGCCATGTGTGGTTGACATGAATCTCACCTAGGCTCCTCGCTAACCATCGAGTTGGGTAGCCTAGGAATACAAAAACAATCATTAAAGCATGTATAGAAGGGTCTCATGTAGGCCTATAAACGGATCGGATTCGGCTCGGATACGGATCGGATGTAATCGGATTTGGATATTTCCTAGTCGAATACGGATACCTCTAAACGGATTCGGATGCGGATCGAATTTGGATTTTTGACCATCCGTTTACACCTCTGCCTTGTGTAACCCGAACCTTCCTCCCCCTAGTGGATACAATTCACTCTCAATCCATAGTTTTAGATCATGATTTTCTTCTCCTCATATTCTAGAACCTGTTGAATCTTCAAAAACCCTCAAGATCGTTATTTACTTATTTTTTTATAATTAAGTATTCGAATTCGGATTTTTATTGGAGTATTCGGATTTTTTCCGAATATCTCTAATCGAATACGGATGCCCCTAAACGGATACAGATGCGGATAGAATTCAGATTTTCGGTTATCCATTTACAACCCTGCTCTCATGCTAGGCCCATAAAGTTAAAACCAGATTTCAACCAAGACAGCACGAGCGGACTCATGGGCGGTCTCAGCAAAAGGTGAATCCACCCCTGACTCCGTTCAGGCTAAAAAGTAAAAACAGAGCGAGCAGACCCACGAGCGAAACTTCTTACTTGAGTTCGGTGGTGCATCCGTTCGACACCTGAGGCATAACTAAAAGGGAGCGGAATAACGGGCGGATGTGCTTCTTGGGTCTGCCCCTGCATCCGTTCAATTCCTGAGACAAACCCGAGAGCAACAGGCTTCGGGCGGAGACAAACAGAGTGAATCCGTGCCTTCGTCCGCTCAAGCTAACACACAGGGTCTATACTGGGCAGACTGATGGCCGGTACCACGATTGGTGGATTCGGTCGTTCGTCCACCGGCAGTCACTTCTGAAATTTCAGAGGGCTTTTGCTCCAGCTTGAAGCCTGGAGTGCCCCAAGCTCTCAGGGACAAGGGAGAGGTGTCTAAGCCTTCCTAGGGTCACTAGGTCCTAGGCTCACCTCAAGGATCCAAGATCCTTTAAAGTCTAGGTCTCACATTGGTCCAAGGGTTGGGTTTCAAGGTTCAAACTAGGGATTCATTAGCCATGGCTACAATTGCAGTAGTTAGAGGCCTAGGTCAACATCATGAGAGTTCCCAACTAGGGTCGAGCTTTACCTTGAGTCCTAAATGAAACTCTAGGTTAGCCCTAGCTCAAGAAACCAACAAAATCAAAGGAAAATGAGGGAGAGCTAGGTTTAGGGAGCTTACCTTGGTGAACTTCCTTCTTCCAGCCACTCTCTCCATCTCTTCTCCTATGAAGGGAGTAATGGGTCACCAATGCGTTCCCTCCGTACTGGGAGTGACACATATAGAGGTCCCATCAATATTTCAAATCATTCTAAAGTTGGGTTAGGTAATGAGATAACCTAAAGTGAAAGCATTCAGAATGTAAACCCTATGTTGGGAACTAGGCAGGTTAAGCCCTACAACCCAAGAGTAACTAGAATAGTGAAGGCCTGCGTGGTATCACTTGATCTGGAAGATCTAGAGAACTTTCTATTCTTCATGACTCAGTTTAGTGTAGAAGACAATGTGATTACCTCTGGAATGTGGTAATTACCGACTCTTAACCCAATGGAGCTTAGGGTTACTATGAACCGACCCTTGTGGTAATGAGATCCTAAAATGAAGAGAATTGTAGAACCTGACCTGCTGTATCATGCGGGCACTGCCTTATTTGGACCTGACCTTTGATTTAGTCCAAGTAGTGGGCAACTAGACATGTTGTTACACAACAAGCCTTTATCTTGAGACCTTAGTCGCCTCAAATTTCGAGGACGAAATTTTTAATAAGGTTGGGGGGACGTTACACCTGCACCCCAGATATACCCCTATACCCTGGGACAGTTTAGACCTTTACCTAAAGGACAATGCCATGGTGGCACTGGCCAACAGCTATAACCTTAGACTTAAAATATTCCCAAAAGTATCCCCTCGAAGCCCAGGAAGTGTGGGCCAAAGCCCCGTAATTTTTCTTGAAGTTTGGGCCCTAACAGCAGCACCGAAGTCACGAACGGACTCACTCTTACTGGATCCACTCGAGGATCCATCTGTGCAGTCATCATCTTTTTGGATTATTTTTCTGTGGGACCCACATCCCTGTGTCCCAGACACCATAGTTGAACCTTTAGACCATGAAGACCCCTGGCCTCACCATTGATTGGTTGAGTGGGCCATGAAAGTTGGCCCACAAGGCTTAACTTAGGTGAATATTGGGTTTTATATACCTTAGCCTAAACCAAACAGACCTTAGTGGACAATTAAGTCCTATGGACCTAGGGTGCACCCCAAACATGACCTAATGAACCTAATGGTTATGGCTAAGGCCAAATAAGTCCTAAAACCTAACTAAAATCCATTTAAAGACCTAAGGGGCCACTAAGTGATTGGGGATACCTAAACCAAACACACCCTAAGCCCCATCTAACCCCTTAAAGGATAAGGAAACCCCTCTCTTTCACTTATGTCTCCCCCTCCCCCATAAACTGTGGAGGAGAAGAGACAAGAGAAGAAGGAGAAGAAGGAAAGAGGAAGGAGAAGTAGAAGTAGAAGTAGAAGAGGAATAGGAGGAGAAGGGAAGAAGATGGAAGCCATGCCAAGATGGTTGGCTGCTCCACATCTCCTCCCAAGCTGGCCGGACCCAAGGGAGAAGAGAAAGAGGAGGAAAAGAGATGGAGAGAGTGGCTGGAAGAAGGAAGCTCACCAAGGTAAGCTCAGTGATGGCTATCGGGGTTTGCCACTGGGTGGCCATGATGGCTTCTACCGGCATAGGTCCCTTGTGATAATTGAGGTTTTACTAGGGCGATAGGATAAATGACCCTCAGTGTCTTCCGAGTTATCACAGTAGCATATACTTGACCGATAGAATTGTGTGCAAGGTGAAAAATGAATCTAATATTAGCATGCATCATTCTGATTGATATTGATTGTATGGTGTATGTGCATTCTCCTTTGCTCCCTCACTAGCTAGTGTAGCTAATTCCGTTGCGCAATCCCTTTTTAGTTGTTATGCAGGAGATACTACTTAGATGAGCACCATTGGATGCGAATCAAGTGGAGCCGGAGACTGTGACTTGGATGGAGAAGTACACCCAAGATTGGTGCCCTTATGACAATTATTTATTATTTAATTTACTGTCTTCATCCCCACATTTATGTACAAATTATATGTTTCTTTATAGGAGAGACTGAATGGTTACATTTATAAACAATGTACTATGTGTTATCATTAGAGAACCGATGCTCTATAATTTCACATGTTTCAATTTAATTTCGCTTCCGCTAACTCTGAATCTGGAACGGTTTATTTTCTTTAGTACGTTCCTTTTTATTATCAAAATGTGATGATAGAGTGGATTGTGGCTCGGGACATTGTATCTGCGATCTTGGTAGGTGTTGGGATGATGTGTGATTGTCCCAGTCATACCCCTATGTGGCAAAATATCTTACATCGGGATAGGGGCATGACACTTGCAGTCCCAGTCACCCTTTTTCCTATAGATATACCCTTATTGGGATGGGGGCGTGACAATAACACTTATACCCCCTTTTAACGGAATAGTAACCAAAAAAGATGCATTTTCGGGCTCGAGGGTCGAGTTTACCACTAGTTTGGGAGAGCACATAGCAAATACATCCAAAAATACGCAGATGGGAGAGAGCAACTTTTCAACCATGAAGAATCTCCATCGGAGATTTGTTATGGATAGTTTTCCTGGGTAGCCGATTAATCAAATAACAACTTGTGAGAATAGCGTCAGCCCAAAAAGATTTGGGCAAATGACCGAAAAACAACAATGCCCGAGTCACCTCAAGGAGATGACAATTTTTGCGCTCGGTGACTCCATTTTGTTGAGGAGTCCCAATGCAAGTGGTTTGATGGATGATCCCCAGACTGCAAAGAAGCGACTGAAACGAATTGTTGGAGTATTCTGTTCCATTATCTGTGCGCAGCACTTTGATGGTAGTCTTAAACTGATTTTAACCATATGACAAAAATCACAAAAAATAGTAAGAACTTCACTCTTAGATTTGAGCAAATAAAGCCAAGTAGCATGTGATTTATCGTCAATAAACGTAACAAAATATTTGTAACCATCCCTAGAGTCAACAGGGGCACTCCCCCAAAACATCAGAGTGCACAAGTTCAAATAAATTAGCTGAAATACTAGTACTGTCAGAAAAAGGCAATCTATGCTGTTTTGCAAAATGACATGGATCACAGTTGCTAGAATCATGAGATAAAGATGAGTCAAGAGTGTGCAACACTCCATCTGATGGGTGTCCCATCCATAAGTGCCACAACCAAGAAATATCAGTAAAACTTTTCCTTGCAACAAGCGCTTTACCATGAAGATCTAAAACATAGAGACCATGTTGATGTCACCCTTCACCAATTGTCTTCTTGGTGACGCGGTCCTGAAAAACCACCTTTTGAGAAGAAAAAATAACATTGCAATTCCATTCTTTAGTACAGTTGCTGACAGATAACAAATAGGAAGATAAAGATGGAACAAATAAGGCATCAGAAATATTTGAAAATATCTGAAATTTCCCAATGCCTTCGGTTGGAACCTGCACTCCGTTAGCAACAGTAATGGGAAGAAGTGGTCCATTAGGAGCGATATTCAAGGAGGATAAAACCTAAGATAAGCTACACATATGGTCTGTAGCACCAAAATCTATAATAAAGCAATTTTGAGAGAGAACTAAAAGAGCATGAGCATTAGCAGATGACTTGGCCAGATTTCCAGTATTATGTGCTAAGGCGCCTATGCCAGCAAAAGTCGTTCCATGATTCTGTAAAAATTGTTGAAACTGATGAGCAAGGTTCTCCAGAGTAGACTGAAAATCGGTGGTGTTAGCTTGAACAGCCACCTTTGCATCTTGGCCTTTATCTTTGCTTTGGCAAAGATGAGGATGTAGGACCCAACACCTGTCTTTGGTATGGCCATCACGAGAGCAATGGTCACAATGGAACCGACCGCAAGCCTGATTTTTACCTTTTCCTTTAGTAATACGACCATTGTTATCACCTTCTTGTTTGCCATTAGTAGTAACAGTGTTGGTCGAATTTTCAATTAAATTTCCATCCGTGGTGGTATCTTTATTCATGGCTAGACGTCTAGTTTCTTCCCTTTGTATTGTTGCGCAGACGGCAGCAAAAGATGGAAAAGTAGGACTCATAAGAACTTGATGTCTTAGGTCCTCAAATTCAGGTTTGATACTGGCTAGCAACTGAAACACTCTATCTTGTTCTTCCCATTTGACATAATCTGTTACCAAATGAGTAGAGGCTCTGTATTGGCAGAGTTCATCCCACCTTTTTTTCAAGTTCCCAAGATGGTCAGTAAAAGATTGTTGGGGTCCTTGTTTGGTGCAAGCAAGTTCCTGTTGTAATTCAAAAATACGAGACGCAGTGTCTGCCAGACCGTACATCTCATTCAAAGAGTCCCATAGATACTTGGCCGTATTAGAATAAGCAAAAATCTCGTAGATGTTGGTTTCCATGGAATTGAAAAGCCAAGTCATGACTGAGTGATCACTGGCTTGCCACTCAATAAATTTTGGATCAATCAACTTAGGAGCTTTGGTTTGGCCGGTAATATGGCCAAGCTTAGATCTGACTGACAGTGATGGCACGAGACCAAGGGAGATAATTTCTCCTATTCAATTGTACAAATGTAAGACGTTGGTTGTTCACGTCATGCAACACAGCCTTGGTCTAATTAGGGATAGTCTCATTGCTAGACTCAAAATTTTGATTTGTTCAAGCCATGAAAGTCAAACAACAAAGAAACTAAGATCTTAATTAGGGGAAAGATTAAGAACTTATCTGAGAGGATAATAGCCCATCCCAACTGAATAGATTGATCACAATCTGAATCAAATCAGCAAGCTTGAACAGAACATAATACAATAAAGCAAACGTCAAATGCAGATGGTTTTGCTTGGGTGTTGGACGCCTGACCACCAAGAACCAATCGAATCAGCAAATTGCAGATGGTTTTGCTTGGGTGTTGGACGCCTGAATAGCAAGCACCAATCGAATCAGCAAGCTTGGTGTTGTACGCTTGAATAGCAAGCACCAATAGCAAGAATCAACAACAGATTTGCTTCAGCCACGAACAATCAATAGCAAGCACCAATAGCACCAACAGCTAGCATCAACTGCAGATTTATCGTAGCTATGAACAATCACGCATGAACAAATATACCAACTAGGATCATACCCGCTTTGATACCATGTTCATAAAGAGAGATAAACACACACAGAGAAGACAACCATTAACGAGGTTCAACTTCCTTAGAAGCCTACGTCCTTGAGTAAAACTCCCAATTCTTCTTATTTTTCTTGGGAGAGAGATCATATTCTTAAATCGATAGGGATACAGCCAACATACCATACATAGCAGAAGGGAATTAAGGAAATACAATAAATCACAATATTTGATTGAATATCTACTACTAAAAATAGAAGATACGGTCATGCGAACAATCACATACCTCAAAATTCAAATTCTTAGACAACCACCACCACCAACCTGCAGATTACTCCTTCCCCTCTTCCACCTACCACACCCTATTGTTCATTCCAATGAACAAAAAGATAATGTCCATCAATTCTCGAACAAATTACAAAAAGTGCAGGAAGCTTCATATTATAAAGAAAATACCTAAAATTTATACAGAAATAGTACAGAAATAGGTCGGAGTAGTCGGAGATAAGTTCTCCTCTTTCACTTTGCTGTAGATCGGAGAATAGAAGAGACGATCTTGGGTAGATCCTCGATGCTATTCAACGTTCATTAGCAAATTCTAGTACTCTGGGGTAGAGTGACTGATTACAATAGAAGAAATAGAAGAGAGGGAGAAGATAAGAGAGCGGAGAGAGCGGTGCTAGCGATGTGTTCTGAGAATGGAGAGAGCTTCTCTTATATAGAGGATGAACTTCAAATTTTATTTTGAAATCCAAATCTCGCTGACATAAGGGGTGACATCAGGAAAAAATGATGTAAGCAGTGACGTAGGGCGGCTGTCACTATTCGTGGGATCCACTGGGGTACAGTGACTGGGTCCACTGATTAGTCGGATCCGTTGTTGGGATCATCCGAATCCATTTGAAAATCGGAGCGGACTGGAGAGAGATTTTTTACAACAACTTGGTCAGCAACTTCTTGTGCAACCATTTCTTCCAGGGCTTCTTCGACTTTAGCAAGGAGAGTAGCCAGGACATCTAGCAGGGAGAGTGTCTGCAGATTTTGGACTAGTTCATAGGAGGCGGTAGCAATGTCGCATGGGATCTCGTAATCCATGAGAAATTGAGTGACGAAGATTCGTCGGCCGTCAGAGACAAGATAACGGTACTTGGAGCATCCGTTGGGGAAGATGAGTGTCAGAGCTTCTTTGTGTAGAGCTATGAGGGATTATTTGTACAACTGATCAGCATGGATGAAATGATTTGCTATGGTAGCAGCTTCGTCTTCATCAGTGATGATCTCTGGATCCTGAACAGTATAACAGGACGCCGGTTGTAGATGCCAAATCTGATATGGCTGAAAGAAGCGTTCTCTATGCCGCCATCCCAATGTACTGGTAATGGTGAATTCGAGTCCACCAGAGAATCTCCAGTTTGCAGTCGCGTGTACGACCATGGTGCGGATCATCATGGGCAACTAGTCGAGGACTTGGGTATAGTCGCTTGAAAAAACTAACTGTCCAACGAGTCCCCATTCAACAGCAACAATACTCCAGGGTTCATGTCCGGGGTAAAAGATAAGACGATGTTGTTGATGATGCGTTCTCATAATGTTTTTGGGAAATTCCAGCATAAATCTTTTGTAGCGCTGGTATTGTTCTTCATTACATCGATTGGCAATCAATGGGAAGACTTCGCGAGGGAGGAGTTCCCGTGCGCGCTCATATAAACAGATTTTCTAAATTTTAAAAAAGAGGGGGTCTTTAAGATGGTCCTCAATACATTCAGAAAGCTGTGTACTTTCTCCGGGGAAGTAACATCGTTCCAATCAAGTTGTTTAATTGAATCGAGTACAAGAGTTTGCAAATTCAGTTGGTTTTGGTTGAACTTGCCAAGAGATTTGGAGAAGGCAGTGAGTGTAGTCCGGAAAGGTTTCTTTTGTCCGGCTAACTGTGTTCGCCAAAGGGTATTAATGTGATGATATCACTTGGTAGGTACACCATCATGTTTAAAGAAATCAGTAGTGTTGGTCAATAACTGAGCAAAAGAAGATGGAGCAATAGCCGCTGGTAGTTGTTGTACTACCTGGGAGTAGCTGGCTGGGGTCATGTTCCATAGATAATAAGGATCTTGACTGTCCTGATTTTGACTATTTCCAGGGAAGAAGTAGGGACTAAAAGGTTGATAAGGGGAAGGGGTGAATTCCGTTGTGGTGAAGGGAATTCGGATGTAGTCAGAAGCATACCTTTGGGTAGGAGATGCTACTGCTATTGTCTGGGGTTCTCGTATGAGGATTCCACCAGGACGGGGGGTAGGGAGTAAGCCTTGGGTGGCCTTTTTACGATTGCGATGTGGTGTCGCTAATGCTTTACCTTTTCCTTTATCGGGAGGACGGTGCGGATTCATCTCTGCTAAGATAATCAGCCAAAAAATTGTCAGTACCTTTAATATGAACAATTTCAAAAACATATTGATTAATGGCGTTGTACCAATTAATTCTGCGAGAATTTGTTTCTCGTTTTTTGGTTGTAAGAAAATCTCGAACAGCCTGATTGTCAGTGTGAATGAGAAATTTCTCAGGAAGTAAATAAATTCAAAATTGTTGTATAGCATTTACTATTGCAAGGATTTCTTTTTCATAAATTAAATAATTCATTTGAGCGGGTGTGAATTTGCCAGAATTATATCCTCATATTTGCTCATCAGAAGGGTTTTTGAGTGGACGTGCTTTGAGAACACATCCCCAATGTTCATTGCTAGCATCTGTTTCCAGAATGAGAAGATCGCCAGCAAGAGGGAAATAAACAGTTGGGCAAGAGTTTTGTATCTTGTCTTTTATGGCTTGGATTGCTTGGGAATTAGCAGGAGTCCATGTGAATTCTACATCCTTTTTCAATTTTGTTAAAAGACGTTTTTCTTAGGTAGAAAGGTCTTTGATGTAGGTTCAACCATAATTTAAGATTCCAAGAAACTGTTGCAGATGTTTTTTATCCGTCAGTTCTGTAGGGAAATCTCTAATTTTGAGAAGAATATGATCTTGGAGCTGGAGTCCTTGATCAGTTAAAATAAGACCTAAAAATTCGATTTGGGTTTTTTCCAATTCGATTTTCGTAGGGGAGAGAATTATTCCATTTTGTAGGAATAAGTTTCCAATGATGCGGAGATGCTTGGTGTGTTCTTCGCGAGTTTTGGAAAGACAAGAATGTCATCTATGTAGGCAACACAGAAAGGTAGATGGCCAAAGATAGAATCAATCCATCGTTGAAAGATCTGTGGTGCAGTACAGAGACCAAAGGGCATAACCTTCCATTGAAAATGACGGTTAAAGGGAGTAGAGAAAGTCGTAAGAGGTTGGGATTCCTTAGTTAGCTTAATTTGCCAGAATCCGGATTTACAGTCAAATTTACTGTAAATGGTGGCATCTTTTGCTCGATAAATGAGAACATCCTTTTGTGGAATAAAATATCCATCTAAAATAATATTCTGATTTAAACGTTTATAGTTTATAACCATTCGAGCTTTGCCGCGCTTGATTTCCGCATGATTGCGTACCATGAAAGCAGGACAAGTGTGTGGACCAGTAGAGGGTTCTATGAGTCCAAGATTGAGTAACTCAGGTATTTGTTTGTCAAATTCCTCAATATCAACTTTGAGATAGAGAATGGGTTTGACACGGATAATCTTGAGTGGATCATCCAATTTGATAGAACAAAAACGAGGACTCTTATCCCACCATAAAAGTGGAAATTCACTAAAATTGGGTTGAAGGAGGTCGAGAAGCCAGTGGGTTGGTTTCTCAGTAGCGACTTGAATGGGTTCTTGAGTAAACCCTTTATTGCATTTATAAGAATGAGTAGTGAGTAATTTTAACTCAACCATGCCAGTAGGATGTTGTATCCTAAAGATGTGAGGGAGTATGGTGAGAGGCATGTAATTAAAGAGAAAATTAGTGCCTAAGATGAAGTCACCATGCATAGCAGGAAAACAAGTTATTTTTGGAATAATGAATTCCTTGCTTCCAAGAGTAATAGGGACATTTAGAGCTTTGTACTCTAAAGTGATGGAGGGACCAGAGATGCCGCTGACATAAACGGGAGTATCCATTTTCTGCTAGAAATAGCCGGGTATCGCATTGTGTTTGCAAATACATCCGGTTGCGCCGGTATCCATAAGGACATCAAGGGTATATGGTTTAAAACCAGGGAAGAGTAAATGTCCTTGAACATAGGTATAATTTTTGGGGCTTTGGTTTGTTGCAAAAATTATATCAGAACCATCAGAGATGTAATGGTTAAAAATAGTTACACCGACGGAATCAGTGTCATGCTCAAGAGGGTAGTCTTGGTTTTGTGGTCCTTTGAAGAACCGAGGGGGAATATAGGCCGGATGATAGGGAGGTCTATAGAAATGTTGCGAAGGGTAGGTACCTTGGCGAGAAGATGTGGCAACCGAAGATTGCGATGATATCAGAACCGAAGTAGACACAGAATGTCTAGGGATGTCGGTAGACAACATGCTGGGGGCTGGTGTTCTTCGTTTAAAATAAAGATTATTACCTGAAGATTGGAGTTCAAATGTTGGTGTTTGTAATGCCTTAATATTCTGGGGGGAATCCAAAATATCAGTGATTAACCATTCTTTGGGTAGCTTAATATCATGCCAGTTAAGCACTCGAGGTTGTATCTCGTGCTCATAGGGTCGTGGGATTGGCAGGAGTTTTGTAGAGGTAACATTTGTTAACTCATGTAAACACTTCCAACTAACTACAAGATTGTGACAGTCAACTTTCATGCCGGTCCATTGGGTTTTTATTTTCAAAACCACTGAATCACAAAGATTAGGGTCATGAATAGAAATGAAGAAATTGGGCTTAAGTTTGAACCAAACCAAACCAAACCATTAACTAGGTTGGATTCGATTCCACCAATAAGAGCATTGAGTGGCTCTTGAAGAAATCTTTTATCGAAAATGGCAACGACAATTGGGGTGTCTATACCTTGTCGAAAAAGAGCAGTAAGTTCAACCTGAATGAGACCAATGTGTATGTATCTCAATTTGGGATGTTTTTGATCCAAACGTTTGATTTGGGCAGGGTTAAACAAACTAATTTCAAGACTAGAGTCATCAGTAGACTGAGCGGTGGTGTTACCACTAGCTTGGTCAAAATAACGACGAGACCAGAGATTATTAAGCTTGGATAGCTTATAAACCTCGTCATAAGTAACCTCTTTGACTTTATTGAAGAGATTAGGGTCAAAGGAGACGTCTTCTCTCATAAGATCGTTGAGAGCGACAGAGTCGAGTTCAGTGGCCGAAATTAGCGTAATCTCGATAGGAATAGAGGCTGTGGAAGGGGTTTCATGTGTCTCATTTTCCATAAAAATAAATTCAGAGTCGTCATCGAACGTTTGGTCGTCAGATTCAAAGACTAACTCATAAAGAAGTTCTGTTGGGTCGGTAACCTCAGAAAAGAATAATACCTCATAATTAAATTCTTCTAAGAATCTAATCATCTTGCGGGCATTTTTGGTTTTGTTTGGACATTCATTGGCAAAATGTCCTTTCTCATTACATAAGTAACAAGTGCAGTCAGCCTTGTTTTGTTTCTGCCTTTTGAAAGGGGGTTGTTTCCTGATAAATCGTTTGTTGGTAAACGATTTCTTAGTTTGGAAGGAAAGTCCTTGGGATTATAGGTTTTCCAACGATACCATCGTTTTGAAAACCATTTAGAAGAAGACTTGGTCTTACCAGAACAATAGTAATTTGGTTTGGTGCCAAATTCGAATTCATTCCGTAGCATATCTTTACACAGATCAGAGGAGATCCGGTGCTTGATAGCCTTGGCTGCGCGGGCCTTAAGACAGTGATCTAAGATGTGGAGAAAAACAAAATTAATTCTATTTCCAAGTGTATCTGCGCTTTTACTTGAGTTAATAAACTCGGGATAAGTAGTATGGCAAAGTTCATCCCACGGCGGTGGTAGCTTACGGAAAAACTGGTCTTTCCAATATTCAGATTTTGATGAATCGAACATTTGGTAAAGGCTCATATATTTTTTTGCAAAAGCTTCAAATTGTATGAGATTGTTAAGCTTTATTTTAGTTAAATTAAAATTGACATCTTCAGCGAATTTGTCAACAGAATGAAAACCACAAAATTCATTTTTTATGATTTTCGTAAATTCGACCAATATTTTTTTGAAGTTTTGTTGAAGAGTCAACAACTCCGTTTTGGCAACTTTGCCGTCAGCAGTTTGATCAAATTTTTTAATGAATTGCAAGACATCACCTTGCAGGGAGCCGCTTAGATATTCTAAGAATCGATCGGCCTTCCAAGTGGCCTTATTAGTGGCAATGATGAGGGCAAAGGTCTGTGCCCATTCATTTATTGCCCTATCATAGTCCTTGATAGGTATATGGGTTAAGTCGAGGTAGGTACCTCCAGAGGCTAGCCCATATTTGTGCAGGTCATCTTTTCGGGTATATAAACCTTCTGTTTCTGTGGTAAAAACAGTATCATGATCGAAAGTTTCGCGTTGGCCTGTCTGAGGACGAAAATCCTCATCAGTTTCCAGATGGTCGTGATCTTGATCTTGATCCATCTTACGCTTAGAACTTTCTCCAACAGTTGGGGTACTGTGGGGAAGAGGGTTTGAATCTGGGGAGTCAGAATTAGACTCAGAATTCTTCATCATCAGAGAAAAGAACAAAGTTGTGTGCCTCAAAACTCTGTTGGTTGTCAACATAAAATTGTTGCATAATGCCGAAGAGGCGGTCTTGTTCTGTTGGATTCGTACAAATCTTATAACGGTCCTTCCAATGGTCCATAATTTCTTTGAGGTAAAGAAAATTATCATCTGAAGTTGTGTCTTCAGTGATAGTGCTAATACATAAGAAAGTCGCCCGTGGAACAGGGTTTGGGGGAGGGATCGGTTGGTTGTCAACCAGATCGAACAGAAGAGTGAGGGTAGCGTCTAATTTTTTTGTGATTTTTTCTTGATTTTCTAAAGACATCTTAATTAAATAATTTAAAACACCACTAATATCTGTAGATCCTGCATGTGTACTACGAGTATAGGGATAGGAAAGATCACCATAACAAGGGGGAGGAGAAACCATAATGTTAATTAAAAAGATACTTTTCGGAGGCTAAACCCATTCCGCAGTATAGGTGGGACAAGGGTCCAAAACACCTTCAGGCACACTCAGGCTAGTGTGTTCTCAAGACATCACCACCACTACAAAAAATATGGCCGTGGAACTCACAACTGAAATTAACAAGGCAAGCTTCGTATGTCGCACCTCGTTAGCGGTAAAACCGTCCCTGAGGGGTAGTACATAAACAGAAAGATATAAGTATGTGGGTGCGTAACAGGTGCTGTTGATCTATAAGATCCATTTTCACACTCAGAGGAGGGTAATCCTCAATGATCTACCACTTTGCAGGTAGTCAGTTTCTTCTTCTCCAGGGGTGTAATCCTCTCCACTGCAATTCTAATTCTAGGTGTTCTACATAGGAACTTGGGCTTCTCCATCGGGGTGTAGGCCCTGTGGCCTTGATTGGTGGAGCTCTCCTGCCCACCAAGATAACCCCGTTGCATCCTCCCTTGAAAATGGAGACCATGTAGTATGGCATCCCTGCTTGGAGCTCATTGCCATTGATATCCTACACTACGGATTGATGGTTGACGAGAGAGGCCAGCTATGGCCTGAAGGAAGGCCAAAATCAACTAACACAAAAGGAAAGCTCGATTCCACATGACGATCTTATATGGCTGTCTAAGGAGGGAAAATGGTGTTGCATCAATGATGGGGTGGGGACAGGATTCGCAGGATGGGTGGGGTGGTTGCAGGGTTGTAGCACAGGTAGAGTGGGGGTGTAATGAGGAGGTCGCGGCCCTGGGTTGCATTTCACGAAGGAAGACGACAAATAAAGAACAGATAGAAGAGTTTTGAGTAAATAGTGTAATTTCAGATGAGAATTTTCACAGTTTTAAACCGAGGTCACGTTTGAGGGGAACTGATCCTCATATCCTGGTAAGCATCAAGTCATCATTCGCGTCACAGATTACCTTAGTTCAAATAGTTAGACCATGTTCTCATAAGAAATAAAAAAACGTTAGACCATGAGGAGTTCATCATCTAGACCATGTTTTAGGTTCAGTTCCCGGGTGAATCAGCTGCAGAGATCCGGATTAAATTAAAACTTTGATCTGGACTGTGATACTACCCAGTTGTGTGGGTTACATTTTTTCCAACTGAAGTCATGTGGCACATACAAACCCCCTTGACCAGGTATTTTTCCGAGGCTTTTTGATTTTGCACACATTGGGTCAACTGAATTTTTTTAGGCCAGCTTCCCAGATTGACTACAATGGCTTGCAGGACCGGTCCAACAACTACACTTTCCTCAAAATGGCAAGAAAACCACTTCAACAGATCCTGATTTGCCAAGGTGAGCAACCAATAGATCCACCCCTGGGTGGGGGGGGGGGGGTAAAGAGGGCAGCTTGCACCAATACATCAAGGTATGAAGACAATTTATCAACTTTCAACAATAAGATTTAAGGTGGGGAAGTAATTATACTAGGAACTGTAACATTTTTTTCCCTTCCATGTAATCAAACCACAATATGCCAAGCCTGGAGCAACCAACCACTAGTTAAACAAATCATTTTCAATTTACAAACCACTATAACTTAATTAGGGGGAAAACCTTACATGGAATTATACCTTGAAGCGCTTCCAGCATTACCTCTATTCCTATGTCATTCAGAATCCAATTTTGCAAAACCATCCAGATTGGTTGCTGCAGTATTTCCTTCCCAAATGTGAAACATTGGACAAGCAAACGCCCGCTTTTTATGACATGCCCAATTTTCTTGCCACAAATGGCACTGTCCATGTACATAAGAGCAGGAGACGACTCAGCACAAAGGCAATATTACTCTCTTTGACCGCATAATATATTCCACCAATCATGCAATATCACACGGTTAAACAGGGTAATCTCATCTCAATTTTCCAGATTATAGTCTGCATTATCTGACCTCTCCCAGGGTGGCAAGGTTCATTCAGATGGCGGCACAGTTTTAAAGCCATTAGTCTTGACAGATGCTGGAGGATTTTCCCTCGGGGTTGTGATCTTTGTGGGCTCTGATAATTTCACCGCTGGCTCTTCAGGCACCTGCTGCTGCAGTAGCATTTCCATGTGCTTTAAGGAAGGCACGTCACCTCTACAATATCTACGCCATAAGTTCCGATATGTTGCCTCTAAACCCAGGGTGAAGTTTGGTCCATCACAGACAGGGGACTTCATCATGAGATCCCGGAGACTCATCCTCAGGTTTGAGAGAGCCATAAAATCAGAGGCTAATTGCAGTGCCAACTGGACATATTCATCTTCAGTTTTGGCAATCAGATGCGCCAAACCTGTATAGCAATCAAACTCCCTCCATATTAGAGAATATTGTAACAGCAGTGACCTCACACAGAAACACCATAAAAGGAAGAAGCACATCAAGTTCATGATTTGAGGTAGATCTGGCCTCAGATTGAGGAGATCACAGAGAAATTATATCCTCAGAGAAATTAAAAAGTTACTTAAAAGACAACAAGAAATTCCATCTATTGAATTTTAAGAACAGCAAATCTGGAAAAGATTGGGTATGTTGATCCTATTAAGTAATGTTTGTAAACACAGCACAGAGGTCAAATGATTCAACTGTCCAACCATCTTGTCTGAACAAACAAGAAAAAAACAATTTACAGATCATATTTAAGATATAACCCAAGCTTGTAGATTAGTGGTGTGGTCATTTTCACCCGCTGTAGGTGGTGGTTGTTTCAAACCTAGTCAGGTAAGTATTAGATTTTGAACATGATAATGGAATTCATATTATGGAAACCGTTTTGCTGAATAATTAACAAAGAAATGAATCTGATTAAATTAAATCTTAAATAATTTTGACTTTGCGCGTGTGACTGCATCCAAGTCAACAAGGAACTGCAAAACTATTGAAACAAAGAGCTTCTAATATCCCATGGATCCCCTTATAGAGAGAGAGAGAGCTTGTCAATCTGCAAGTAATTTTTTCAGGGATCCTACACACAAAAGGTGCTCCTGTGGGTAAGGTTTCAAATGAGATATGTAATCACAGTAGTGAAGTAGATTATAATTGCAATTTCTACTAAACGCAGGACAAATTCTATACAGGTGATAAAAAACAAAAAACAAAAAAAAAATTCTATACAGGTGATTATTCCAATACCTTTAAAGCAGCAACAACCATTTGGGGATTCAAATAAAGACAAATTCAGGCATTCAAAAAAAATCTAGGAGAAGGGATCAATTTGTGTTTCAACCCTAATTCTTGATCTGGGCCAAATCAAAACCTTCCAGCAATTTGGGGCCAACTTTGGGCCAACTTCATAATTTTATACATCCGCTCGTCAAACTCAATCAAAATCACCGCACATTTCAATTTTGGTCCCTATCAAATAGGACGTCTTTCAGTGCTTTTGAGTGAAATTTCTTGAATTTTCTGAAGACACGTTAAAGAAGGACATCAAAATAAGGTATAGAAAGGAATGATGCTCACCAATCTTACTGAGAAGAGTCACACCAACATTATGGGCATGCACCGAACCTTCCATAGTGACACATGGAACCCCCATGTATAAAGATTCACATGTTGTGGTTGTTCCTGCATATGGGAAAGTGTCCAAGCTACAGGACAGGTACACAAATAAGTTTAGAGATCATAAATTGGAACAGGATGAAAAATGTGATTAAAAAAAAAAAACAGGTAAAGGAATCATTTTAGCTTACCCCAGTCTCATACTTTTCTACCTTCTTAACAAAGTAGAGATTACTATTCACATGATCTAATTACTGAACACACACACAACAAATCTCTGTCAAGGGAAGACAGATTCTCGATTGTGTATTAACAGGAAAAGAGTTGATTCACTGGCAATTGAGAGAGGGTTCTCCAGGAGTGGTATGCAAGCTAGACTTTGATAAAGCTTATGACCACAACCACAATTTCCTGTTTTAGATCCTTATACTGATGGAGTTCAGATGTAAATGGTATCTTTTCTATCTGTATTAAATGGATCAGCTACAGGGCATTTATAAGGACTAGGCAGATCCACCACCAAGGGGATCATGTATCCCCATACTTGTTGCTGTTTGTGGCAGAAATCCTCAATAAAATTCTTACAGTTTTAGCACTCTGCATGGTGAGCCACAAATTACGCATCTTTATTTCACTGAAGATACACAGATTCTTTGTAAGGCACCTCACAAGCAAAAGAGATATCTTAGGCTCTTCGTGAGGTTGTTATAAGGGATTTTGGCTCTAACAATTAACTTCAATAAGAGTGTGATAAAAAAATTGGCGGGGGAGACTGACTTAGCTCCTCTTGCAATGCACAGTGAGCCCTATCCCTTTAAAACACTAGGGTCTTCCCTTTGAATGCAAAGTACAAATCCAAAGAGATTTGGAATCTACTAAATCAGAAGTGTGAGAAAAGGTTAGCCAAATGGAAGATAGGTGATGTGGTTAAGAATTCTCAAAAGTATTTCTAGAAGGTTGGGTATGCAGTTTTATCAGACCTACTAGCTAATATAAAAAGGGGAGAGGGATGGGTATGCTAACAGTATACCGTAAGCTAGCACCCTATGTGTCTATCTCTCTCTTCCCCCCCTTTGAAATGACTCCCTTACCCCTCAAAGGGAGGAAGAGAGAGATAGACACATAGGGTGTGATACCCCGAGTTCTAATTTTAGATTTTTAGTGTTTTTACAACTACTTGATAATTTTTTTTTGCCTCTTAGAGGTACGTTACGGTTTTATTACTATTTGAGCAATGAATATAATCCACTATGCGAATAGTGACTTGATTTAAATGTTATAAGGTATGTGAATTGCATTTTTTGGTTCCGTTGATTTAAGTGATAGGTGGTTCAACCCACGGAGTTGGTTCAAGGATTATTGTTGTTCAACTAGGATTAAGGGGTGAATAGTGTTTTGAAGGAAGGGCATTTTGGGTACAAAATAAGTTAGATGAATGATACATGAATTCCCATTGGACAAATTTGTTAGTGGAGAGGGAATCTTATAAGGGTATAGTTGGAAGTTAAGCTAGGACTACGAAGAATTAAAAATATACCATTGTACTTGGTTTAGGTAGTTAATGGGTTAAACTGTTAAAGGCTGTTGATTCAACTTCGGGAAATTAATTAGTAGCAAATTGGGGATTTGTGAAGGACATATATATAAGGTATTAGAGTAGGATTACAGTACAGAATGTTCAACAGCTGGCTTGGGAGGAGAAGAAAAAAAGAAAGTGAGGGCTGCACTTGCATGTGAAGGATCCTTGAAGAATTGAAGGGTTTGAGTAGGAATTTGAGAGGGAAAATGTGATTGATGCACTTGAGGGTGAGATAAAAAAGAAATTTCAACTTGGTTCATGTGTAAGGTGGAGCTAGAGTTGAGTTTACTACAGAACGTGATTTGATTTTCAACTTGATTTAATGGATGAGTAGTGTAATTAGTTCATGTTGTGTCTTGATTCAGCCTTGTAAGTGAGGAAATCAAGAAAGGTTTGGGATTTCTCAACAAAGTTTGGTGGTGAGAGTTGAACAAGGTAAAATTTCCTCAATCTGAAAGTAGGGATTTTTTCTTTGTACGATTCGAGCTCTTAAAATGTGTTTGCATGATGGATTTCAGTGTTCGATTTGTGTGATTTTCGTGTATCTTGTTTTGGGTGAAAACCCTGTTGAAAAACCACAAAACCCTGGGCAGAACTGCTCTCTCAAACAGGTTATGGGCCTTATCCGGCTAGCCGGCAACCCATTTGAAGAACCGGAGGGCTCCGGTTGCCTCTGGAACCAAAACCTGTTTCAAGTGTTGTTGGCAGAGGCTGCCGGCGAGTCCGGATCACCCCTGTTTAGCTATTTTGCCTGTTTTGACAGGCTGGACCTAATGGGATTGGATTCTCTTGCTTCTTTACGGATTATGATCATAGTTGTCAAGGCGTCGCCTAGGTGTCTAGGCGTCTCGGTCGACTAGGCGGGGTCACCTTGATTTTGGACACTCTCCAACGCCTTGGGCGCCTAGACCCCGTGACAAATATAATTATGACTTATGACATGTATTTTGGTGATTGTTTTACTACAGGTGACGAGTGACTTGAAACCTCGACTGTTCAAGTGTGGTCAATAAATTTTTGATTGAGCGTGTTACTGTGAGTGGGATTTACTGATGCAGATAAGTCGCCTAATGGGCTTATTTTATTGAAAATAAGCTTTGGTTTGGGTTATGTAGGTGTTGGGCTTTTGATCCCATGGGTTTACTTTGTAATTGACTAATTTAATGATCCCAGAATATGGGTAGAAAGTAGGAAACGGGATTTACTTCATTAGTTTAGTTAGAGGCGGTTTTCCTTTATTGTTTTACTTTCCTAGTAAGTTTAAGTTACCTTATTAGTTAAGGATGGATTGGGTTAGGCCATTCCTTTTTAGTGTACAAGTCTAATTTTAAGTCTTATATATAAGTTTGTATGGGAGGCCAGCATTATACACGAATTTGAATGAATAGAAAAGTTGTTTATGCAATGTTGAAATCTTGAAATAGGACAGGTGAGAGACCTAGGGTGAGATGCCTATTCCCTTCCCCCATCCCTTCCCATCGGTTCTTGAATCCAAACCCTAATTTTGTTCAAATCAATCTCAAGAGTGCTACAAGCTGCTGGGATTTCTTTCAATTGATGGTCACATGGATTTCTTGAAGATAACCACATCAAGACCTCGCTCACCCTTTGGCTAGATCCCTGACATCCCCTAGGAGTCCTTTATAACCTTCTAGGAGCCCGTGCAGTCTATTCTTCTGGTATTCCCTACACATCATGTAGATTAAGTAAAAAAGATAAGGCTGAAGCATTCGCATTTGCATATGGCCTTATGGCTCTTGAGTTTTTGAAAAAGAATTCTTGATCCATATTTAAGTCCAATTATGGCCTTATGGCCCTTGAATCTTGTAAAAGGTTCTTGGTTCATACGTAAGTCCAACTTTGACCTTATAGATCCATGAACTTTAAATGGCAATTCTTTTGATCTGTATATAAGACCAGCCATGGCAATATAGTCCAATGAGTGTAATTGGTATATCTTTTGGATGACTATATGTAAGACCAACTTTGGCTATATAGATGAGCCTAATGGTAAATCTGTGATTGTGTATATGTAAGACCAACCACAACTATGTATAGACTATTTGAGCAGAAGTCGAATATCCTTGCTAGTCTATATTGTCTATTGTTTTGAATCTCAACCAAACCGATGGACAAATTCAAAACTGTTTCTGGAGATGTCAAGAGGAAAACTATATGATGATGTGCCTAAATAATGGATATGTGCAATGATGTTCAACAAACACATTAAATGTGATGCAAAACCAACCGGGCCCTAAGAAGGTTTTAGTTGTAGCTAGAAGAAGATAACTGGATGACTGAAAGACAAGATAAGAGTCATTAAGTGGGCGGCTAAGGGTGCTCATGTCATTGTGATGCCTTGCCCGTATTTGTTCCTGTAATCAAACTAAAGCACTAACGTGCAATCAAACAAAGGAAATCCTTTATTGATGATATAAAATCGCTCACCCAATGATCATGTACCACCCTTGCTCAAGAACCAGTTGACATGGACCATGCTGGGAGACCTTAAAAGTATTTTATCCTGCATGAGGATTAATGGTTCGAGTCGGAGAGCTAAATAGCTATGGCTCCTTCTCCCTTAAATAGTAGCTTCAACTCTATGAAGAAGAAAGGAATAGGGGGAAGAACAAGGGAAAGAAGAACAATATGATGAATTGCTGAAAAGAAGATTCTAGAGGGAAGCTTGAAGATTGGCTCAAGTCTTCTTCTACAGTTAGTGAAGTAGATGCTTGAATTTACAGTCCAGTTGGAGGAGCCATTATGACAGGGCTTAGGTGATCAGTTTAGTATTTGGTCAGCCCTTATTGTATTGATTTCCCCTTTGTTTGAGGGGCACTGTACCTTCCATTTTGGTTTCAGGCAATAAGCACTTATGCTTCTTGAAGAAATATAATTCAGTACAGATCAACACTTTCAAGAATATCTTCAGCTGGCTTTAACAAAAGAGCACTTTGCAGTTTAGTAATAAACACATCAAGCATATAGATTAAAGCACAAACATCAGGAGTAACTATCAATATAGCATGATAAGGCCTATCCAGTAGTGATATTCCCAATAAAGCCACTGCTAAATAAAGGTTAAAATTAGAATAATCTATAGCCAAGTACAGAAAAGCTTCGATGCTGAAAAAAGATGAAAGGAAACAAAACAATAGGCTTAGATGCTGAAGAACGATGAAAATAAATAAAACAATCTATAGCCAGGTAGAATGAATAAAGTTTGAAGAGAAAAAGAACATCAATTTGGTCTACTCAATTTGATTTACGGGCAGGGAAACAAAATGAAGCAGGTAAGGAGACTTTGCCTTGATAATATATTAATAAAGGAAAGATTACCCCACATCATACCTGATATCCATGAGGGAATATGCTTGCATATGATCATGGTTGAGAAGGATTAGTGGCAGGAGATCAACACGTTGTGATTCCAGTCCCAACTGCTCCAGTGTTGAAAGAAACCTCTGTCCTACACTATCACAACAGAATGGCTTACACTTCACCACTAGTCTGGAATTAGGAACTGCACAAAGTATCCTTGCCCAAACTTGCAGGACTTTTGGTGTTATCTGGGAATAGAAAAGACTAAAATGTAAATGCTCCCAAAACAGAAGCTTTACTCCATGAAATATGACTAGAAAACCATTATTACCATGTTGATATGATTCTTATCCAAAGTAATACCTTCGCAAGATTATTAAAACTCCCAAAAGTAATAAAACCATTAGAAAGAGCAGGAGTTGGAGAAACAGGACCAGCTTCAGGAGATGGTGTATAACAAAGGAAGCACCCAGGTAACTGAACTAGCTCTTCAACATGCCTGCCACAAAATAGAAAAACTAAAAAAACTATATACAATCTAATACAAAGAGTACAACTAAACTAAATCCATTAAGTCTTTACCCTAAGTAGTGTTCGATGTGCTGATGCAGTGCATTCAAGAGGCATGTTCAACGCTTTAGTTATACTCCACAGCATGGGGTAGATTGGTGTAATGAGGGATGGAAGTAAAAATATTTTTTTAGTTAAAAATAAGTTTTCAGTCATATTGGGTTAGTTCAGTAGATAATATTATTTGTTTTCTGGGGCTCAGTTACTAGTCATTTAGATAAATTTACAACTAGTACCTAACAACAACATCAAAAGAAAACCATCCATATTCAGTCATTGAATCAAAAGTCTGATACCTATTACGTAGGAATTCTACTTAGGGTCTGGTAAAAGAAAATGTGTTAATCTTTAGATGGTCTGGGGTAGGTTACATATGGGGCTGCAACTCTCTTTGCTTTTCATTGTCCATGATAATGAATTGAATTGGTATTGTTTGGTAAAGTTATGAAAGCTTTATTCTAGAGTTCCCAGTGTCAATGGACTGGATGTTTAGCTGTTGTTGTGCTTCTGTTAGCTTGCTTTCTTTAACTGCTAATACCTTCATTGATGCAGTTGCATGTGCACTTTTAGACCGGCATGACCAGATCTGGAAACCCAGATCGGGACGAACCAAATCCAAACCAGGGGGATTCTGGTCCAATAGGGATTATTGGTAGGGGTTAATATTGTATTCTTTTATTTTATTTGGTATTGGTAGTTATATATGTAAAATTCCAGTTTCCTTGTTTGAGACTACTTCAGAGTTTCCTTGTCGAGTGCATTTTCTTTTTATATATATGCTTGTAATCCAATGAATTAGTGATGGAATATTGAATGAGACTTTGAGTTGGATTAGCCCAATGTTATGGATTTGTGTACAACCAGGTTGGTGGGCCGCTTCCTTCTTCCTCCTGTTCTTACCCCCATCTATCTTCTCCCTTCTCTCAGGATTGCCATTGAACCTTGTATTTGTTACATGTGGGTCCCATACCCATAAGCGGAGTTTTGGAACCCTGGGTTGTATTAATCAGGTATCCAGGCATTTAAATATCAGTATCAGGTATCATATCAAAAGGGTGATTTTAAGAGATGATGTATCACATCGTATCCGAAAGATGCAAGATACACTAAACATACGCATAGAAATTGTCAATAAATCACAAATTGGTCCTCAGATTCATGCAAATAAAAAAAAATTATGCAACGAATAGTGTCATTTTTTCTTAGTCTATTGATTCATATAAAAAACAATTTGAGTTAGAATGCAAGATTTGAGCAAAAAAAGTTAGGTTTTCCAACTTACCACACTTAGGTTAAGAACTTCAATCTGAGATTTGCGGAGGTTTAATGATTGAAACAATATGAAATTTGCTGGGTTAGATTCGTCTTTCATGTAGAAATGGAATCGTCAACTAAAATCGAAGCAAAGGGTTGGACAGGATAGGTTTTAGAGTCTTGGTATTCTACTCTACTGCAAATATTTTTTTCTGCAGGCTGTAAGGTAAGCATCGAGTGTATCGATTAGTATTGAGCTGTATCTATGGTTTGAAGTTTGAACTTCAAGATCACCTTGGCAGTGTTGGTGGAATTTCTTTAATTTCTCCCTACGAGGCTAGTTAATTCTGTCCTCTATTTATAATATTTTGAGTACTACTTCATTATGCCAAGTAACTCTTTGAGCTGAGGAAAATACTATGCCTACACCCACCAGCAGGCCACACAGTATACATCCCACTTTCACAGGGTCCAGGTGGGGTGGATTGGAAACGGCCCTAAACCTACTAGAGAAGCAAAATATCCTTTCTTCATGGCAAGATGATAAAATCATTAAAAATCCAAAAATCTTCGATCTACTTCAATGTGAGTGTTAATCACACCACAGACCAACGAAGCCTACTTCTTAGAATATGAACCAAGACTATCGAGCAAACCAAAACACCTCTATTCTCCACGACTGAAGAACTCTTCAACCTAGACTAGATTTCTTACAAATTTACTGATGGACATAAATAGATTTGGGAAGGTCTCAGAATGTACATGTCTGTACTACATGTTTTCAGACACACTATTAGTTCTTCTTGTGGATAGAGAAATTAGTGAGATAGGAGAATGCTTTTTCCTCCCCCCCCCCCCCCCTATCTCCCCCACAATTATATTAGGCTTAAATGCTATTGTTATAAAAGTGATTACTTTTGTGCTTTGGTTCTATTTGGGGTTTTAAATCATTGTTTTTGTCATGACACAGTCCTAACAAGTGTGATAGATAATTTCTATTAGGCTGAAATGGCTTCCCAATCTGAAGCATTTAACACTAAGTGGACCGATGAAAACACTACTCTATTTGTAAGGTTGCTAGTGGAAGAGGTCAACAAGGGAAACTGGACCTCATGTACATTCAACAAGGCAGGGAGGCATAAAGTCAGGGATGGGTTTGAGGAAATAACAGGGCTTAAATATAGGATAGTTAATCTTTACCAAAAAAAAAATATAGGATAGTTAATGTAGTTCGAGATTGGTAGGAGACCAATTAGAAGCCAATAACCAGGATATGTTATGAACTAGGTGATTCGGCTAGGTCAAAATAGGTGAAAAGTGTGAAATTAGGGTTAGGGTTTGATGGTAGGGTTAGGTCAAGTTGATGTAGGGGAGTCTATCAGTGAAGGTCTTGTTAAGTTTTAACATATCTAGGCCTTTTAATTAGAATCGGAAGCAAAGTTAGGGTTAGGGTTTTTGAAAAGAGGAAAAGATGGAATTTTAGGGTTTATGAGGGTTAGATGAGGGAGCAATTTGGATCGAGTTTTCCCTAGTATGAAAGGAGAATTTGATAAAAGTTTGGTGTGATTTGGCTAGCTGGCTTAGTCTGGGCAAAATTTAGGTATTGAGAAAATTGAAAATAAAAGGAGGAAATTTGGGGTTTGGGCTGTGAGAGGATTAGAAGAAGAATGGTAGGGGTTGGGGATGATTCAAACTTACTATACTTGCAGAATTTCCTTGGCAGCAGCTTGTTTGATTGTTGAACTTGAATAAAACACTTGAACTAGAACTTGAATGTAGAGCTTCAACAGAATCACCCGGACTTCACACCACAAGGTGTCGATTGGATTAAACACCAATCCCACCAACAAACCACCCAGGCTTCCCACTTCAAGGTGTCGAATTGTCGATTGGAAGAAACACCAATCCCACCAAAGAACCACCCGGTCTTCCCATCGTAAGGTGTCATTCGGATCAAACACCGATCCCACCAGCCTTGATCAAACACATGACAAAAATCTTCCATGGAGAAGAAGAGCAGCAAAGCTTTTCATTAATATCTAAATTCGTGTTCCATGCTTGCCCCAATTACAACCTTATGTAAAAGACTCAAAAATAGACTCCTACACTAAAAAGGAAAGGCCTAACTCCATCCTTAACCTACTAGGTAACATAAACTGACTAGGAAACTAAAATACTAAAGAAAATAGACTCAAAACATGGTTAGACGTATAGAGTCCTAATCCAGCCCAACTTAAATAGTCACATGACCACTTAACCAAGTCATATATCACATGACCACTAATTATATAAAAAATAAACTATGTAAGAAATCCAATATGCAACCTAATTATCCATATTTTAGGCCCATAAAAGTGGCCTATTACATAGAAACCCCATATGATCAAAGGCCCAACATTTATATAACCTAACCCTACACTTATTCCCGTCAAAATAAGCCCTATTTGGTAATGTATCTTCATCAATAGTGCAGTTAAAAAATAAGTTAAATAAACTGAAGCAAGAGTATAATAGCTTTAACAAATTTTTGTCAACAAGTGGATTCGGTTAGAACCCTTTGACAAGGACTTGCACTGTTGAGGATGATACTATTTGGGACACAAACATAAAAGTAACACATAGTTCAACCTCTACTTACTAGAATTGTAAATTTAAAACGAATAGATATTTTTTTGCTGATAGTCACCATTTTGTAATGTCAGGATAATCCTTAGTGACAAAAATTAATGAAATCTGGTCCTCCATTATGGGCAGAACTGCAAACAATATTTAGTGATATATACGCTGCTAGGAGTAAGGCTGCGTATATTATGACCCTCCCCAGACCCCACAGTGGCAGGAGCCTCGTGCACTAGGTATGTCCTTTTTTTTTTATTCTGCTAGGGATGATGCACTTGGACATGCTGAGGATCTTCCAGATTCAGATGAGGACAATTATGCTGACTCTACAGTTAAGGAGCAGTAAATGCATTCTGATACTGTGTTTAATGATGCTGTGCTTGGAAATGAACAAATTGGTTCCACTCGACCTACCATACACAGACAGAGGATAGGACTCCAAATCCCAAGAGGAGGGCTGGCAGTAGCTCTGAGGTCTCAATGGCCTATAAGGACATTCAAGAAATGGAAAAATCCAGGGAGAGTCACAGCACCAGTGGCTCTGACACGGGTCCTCCACAAACCCAGAACCATTTCAGGCTTCGAGTCTTGTTTTCTTTTGGTATCCTTAGGCAGCTAACCCTCATCATGTGATTGAGGACCGCTGTCCATCACAAGTGTTATTGATGTCCTTAGCAGCATGACTGATTTGGAGGAAGATATATATAACAGAGCAGTGAATCAAATAAATTGCGAGCCAGGCTGGAGAGAAGCCTTCGTTGCTAGTCCCCCAAAAAGAAGAGTCGGACTCCTGAAATACCTTAGATGACTGTGTATTTTGTGGGTGTATTGTAAACATAAAACATATTTGACATTTACAAGTTATGTTGGATGATTATGTTTTTTATTTTAAACTAGGTGTTGGATGACTTTATATCATGCTAATTGGATGAGCACGGATGATTTTAAGTTATCTAGTGTTCTTTAATTGCATTATTCTTTGTGCTTGACTGATTTTTATATTAATGTTAAAATATGTACATGTTGCAGTAATCAGCATGGAAAGTATTGAACAACTCTTAGATGAAGATGGTAATGTGAATGCGTTCGATGATGATGATGATATTATTATATCAGCATTGATATCAATCACTATACTTGTACTGTTTGGATTCCTCATCCCTCTTTTCCCATCTCTTCATCCCCTTTTGTTTAGATCTCAGTTTTCCCTACTTGTTTTGTTTTGATTCACATAGCTGACCCCATTAAGTTGGGATAAGGCTGATTTGTTGCAGTTGTTATATCAATCACTATACAGAACTCGCTGCATACCAGAGAACTCATTACAGAGTAGCTTCACCGGTGCAGAATGGGTTAATGAGCTCGTAGTTGGGCATGCAGATAGGATTTATCACGCCTTTAGAATGGAGACATGTCTTCTTGAACCTTTGTGACTTAATGAAAGAATGAGGTTGGTTGGAAGTGAGCCGCTACATAAGGATGGATGAACAAATTGGAATTTTCATGATCATAATTGGTCATATCGGTTCCAACAGAGATGTATCCGCAAGTACAACACAGTGTTGAGAGCTGTCCTCCTATTGGCAAGAGAGATTATTAGACTGCCATCTTCTGATGAAATTCCATCAGAGATTAGGGATAACCCAAAACAGTTCCCATATTTCAAGGTACTCCACTAATCACTTACTTTACTCTTGAAGGAATGTGATGCAGGGTATTCAGGCAGCCCACCAGGCCCAGCACAAGGCCAGATTTGTGCCCGCAGGACCAGGACTAAAAGGCCCAGCCCATAGGTCGACACCTATGCTGGCCTGGTTGAATTAAACCCAGCGGTTTTGCCTTTTCATTTTCCTAGGCTAGTATTTACTCTTACTATGTGTCTTTTCAGTTTCCTAGGTGGAGTTATGAGGTTGTTCTTGCTCCTGGGTATTAGTTATTAGTCATTAAGAGTCACTTTCTTGGTTATAGTTACCTACGTCTTGGGGATGTTATCTATGTTTTGGTTTTAGTTTCTAGTTATTAAAAATCCAAAAGTCTACTTAATGTAAGTTGATGTATCCCAAGGGATTTTAATGCCTCCCCTCTATATAATAAAACCATGGGCTCTTCTCTGGAACAACAGATTTTGAAAACAAAGAACTCTCTTGTGAGATTTAGCTTGTGGACTCAAGTGGGCTGTGGATTCAGCAATCATATCGAAGGTGATCCCCTTGGTGGGGCTATCTACCTCCATCAATTATTATCATCATCAACCATAATCAACCATCTACCTCTTCATCATCAAACTAAAAGGCCCTCATCTAGTGGCTTATAACTTGCCGATTCTCAACCAGTTCATCGTTCCTTTCATTTTTTGAATCAGAATGTGTTCAATTGTGGAAAATACAATATCCATTAACCACTTACCTAGTTTTCCCTCATGCAAAATCTCAGGACTGCATTGGTGTTATCCATGGCACCCATGTAAGTGCTTCGGTACCTGAGTTGAAGCAAATACCTTATAGAAGCAGAAAGGGGGTGATAATGCAAAAGTCGACCTCAAACCAGGGAAACCAGCGGGAGATCGATTGTAGCAGGATCAATACAATGAAAGGAACAGTAACAGGGTTCAAGACTGAGATCTAGTGGGCTCCTTAGGGGCATGAAGCAGTCCTCCAAGTATCACTCTGATTGGGAGGAAGAGTGCTGAGATCAAGACCTTCGAATCAGCAGCAGTGAATAAGAAACTGATGTAGCCGCAAGTGAGGAAAGTGGCCTTCTTTGCCTCTGGACAGCAACAGCAGATTCAGTTGCTTTTTTAGGATGCTCTCTAGACCTTCACAGATGTAGTAGCAGGTTGCAGCACTTGATTGCAGTCACACAACAGCAGGAATAGTAGGGATTCAAATAAGAGAAGTAGTAGAGGATAGGAGAAGAAAGGAGAAGGGGATAAGGAGATTTGGCTCTCACCAGCTAGGCCCCCCAACCCTTCATGTGACAGCCATTGGACAAGAGAATCTTTTGCTTAAACACAATTTTTTCATTCAACTATTCAAATCGTCTCCGTGGCTTTTAAAAGCCTTACATATAAAGAGGAAGCAATGACTTGCTCCTCAAGTTACAAAAATTAGAAAGTTTTAACTTTGAAAATCCTAAAATTGGAAACTATAAAAATAGAAACAATAAAATAGCAAGTCTCTTATAAGGCTGAGACTTGGATTACAAGCAATGAAACTAAAATA
Source organism: Telopea speciosissima (assembly GCF_018873765.1). Lineage (NCBI taxonomy): Eukaryota > Viridiplantae > Streptophyta > Magnoliopsida > Proteales > Proteaceae > Telopea > Telopea speciosissima. The sequence goes on along the minus strand of NC_057917.1, from coordinate 33,056,491 downwards.
GAAATTTCTACATAAAATCTAAGCAACTAAAATAGAAACTAACTAAACTAAACTAAATAAGAAACTAAAATAGGAGAATATGCACCCAAATTACTGTTCTCGTGAACAGTATTTTTTGACTTTTATTTTAGTCCTCTTCTTCAAGCTCTTATCTGCATCAAGTGACAACCCAAAATGTCATGTGGATGTTCATTCGACATGAAGTTCACGTTCGTTAGGTGGGAGGGACCTACAAATGACTACCGAGTCTTTACATGATGTAGATTGAAATATGAAGGAAAAAAGACCAAACACTATTCACGGTACTATTCATATAACAGTGTCACAGTCCATATTTTCCTTGTGTGGGAATGCTTTTTAGAAAATCTTGTGGGCCCATCAAGTGAAGAAAGCTTCTATCCTAATGCTGCCAAAGTTTAGCTTCTATTTTCATATATAGTGTTAAGATTATCGTGTTTAGTTGTTTGGGATTATCGTGTTTAGTTGTTTGGGGTTATTTATGTCTTTATGGTTCTTTCTAATTAGTTCTAATTAGATTTAAATCTCAAGGGTATTTTGGGGGTTTTCTATTGTAATTCACTTAAGTTCTATTATAAATAAAACTGCCTTTCACGATTTAGTGATTCAACTAAATCGTGAGAAGTCTTCTCTCTCTCGCGGTTTTACTCCTTCTCTTCTCAGAACTTCTTCTCTCTTCTATGCTTTCTTCTTCTAGTTGTCTTGTTGCAGGTTAGTTTTAGTTTCAGTTCTGTTACATGGTATCAAAGCATTGAATTCTGATCCACGAGATTCTCCTTGCTGCTGCTGTTTTGAAGTACTAGAGAAGAGAAATGTTTCAAGTAAATATGTGGACATAATATTCACCCAAAAAAAAAAATATGTGGACATAATTAAAGATATGTATGACGGTGAGGTGACAAGTGTAAGAATTGTGGGGCCCAAGGTAGTGAATTCCCAATTAAAATTGGGTTACATCAAGAATCAGCTTTAAGCCCTCATTTATTTATGCTTATCATGGATTATTTAACTAGAGACATTCAAGATAAGGTTCCTTGGTGTATGCTTTTTGCTGATGGTATTGTTTTGGTGGATGAGACAAAAACAAAGATTAACGCCAAGTTAGAGTTATGGAGATCAACCTTGGAATCAAAAGGTTTTAAGATAAGTAGAACGAAAACAAAGTATATGGTGTGTAACTTTGGTTACACTAGGACAGATAATGAGGGGGTGAAAATTGAAGATAGGGAGATTCCGCAAAGTGATTATTTTAGGTATTTGGCTCAATCATAAATAAAGAAGCTGATAAAGAGGATGATGTTTCACAAAGAATTAAAATAGGATGGATGAAGTGGAGAGCTGAGTCCGGAGTGTTGTGTGATTGGTATATTCCTTTAAAACTTAAAATTTTTTTTTATAGGATAGTCATACGACTGCGGATGATGTATGGTGTGGAATGTTGGACAATTAAAAAGCATCATATAGATAAACTCAGTTACGGAGATAAGGATGTTGAGATGGATGAGTGGCAAAACTAGGAAGGATAAAGTAAGGAATGATCATATTAGAGCTGGTTTGGAAGTAGCTACGATACACAATAAGCTATGAGAAAGTCATTTGAGGTAGCATGGCCATGTTCAACGGAGGCCATAGGATGCTCCAGTATGGAGGAGTTATTTGATTCTGATTCAATGAACTAAAAAGGCCAGGTGATGTAGATCACAGCTCCTTACGTACCTGCAGGAACAAGCCCCAAAACCGGCCCATCAAAGTTGTGGATTCAACTGCTGTGAGAAGCAGCCTAGTCTAATGATGTGGCAAGTTTTTGTTGGTTCAATGGAGCATCACCTAAGCCAGCCCCAGCCCAAAGAGAAGCATGAAGAAGATAACAGGCCAAGACAGAAATTAAAAAAAGGTTACTGTTCACATGAACATTACCCGAGTTACTGTTCACATGGACAGTGACTTGGGGCTTGATATGGACAGCTGGAGTGAAGATTAGCTGCTGGATGTGGGTGGAATATTCTATTGGAAGTTGCTATTAATTTAGTTTCTTAGTTATTACGTCTCGGTATCTAGTAGTTTCTAATTTTGTTTCTTTCTTTTTAGTAGTTACTATATTTATTTATTTCTAATTTTAGTTCCTTGCATGTTGGCTGAACTATAAAGCCTAGTTTCTATTTTCATTAGGTTTCTCTTTTTAGAAGTTGCTATTTCTTTTAGAAGTTACTATTTCTTAAGTTTCTAATTTTGTAAGCTGACATATTCCATTAAATAGGCAACCCCTCTTGTAATAGAAGCAGGTTTTGGAGAATAGAATTTTCAGGCCATGTTGCCATCGGTTATGGGAGAATCCCCATGTTTCAACAAATGGGATAGCTGTGGGTGAGAGACCCAAGCTGAAAGAGCCATTCCCCAACCCCCTCCTTTTCTATCTTCTCTTCTTTATATTTTTCTCCTTTCTTCTTATCCTTTATGTTCTCCATTCATATGTAATAGAAAACAACAATAAAATAAAAATTAAAAAAAAAGAAAGAGAATTTTAGTTGTTTTGTTCCTTATCGAGTTGATCCTTGCTGCAATTGATCTCCCGCTGGATTCCCTGACTCGAGGTCGATTTTGCATTACAGAGGCAGACCTAAAATGACCTTAGGAGAAATGCTGAAGAAAGACATGCATAGCTTAGGCCTTGTATCAAAAATGACCTCAGATAGAGCTGATTGGAGGGCAAGGATCCATGTAGCCGACCCCATTTAGTTGGGATAAGGCTGAGTTGTTGTCAGGGCCTATAATCAGGGTTTCAGAACCCGAGGTTACATTATTCATCTTCTACCTTCATCTGCTATACCTACACAAGCCTATTTCTTCTAATTCTTTCTCTTCCTTAACTCACCTTGTTAATTTTGTAATTGTTACTAATTCTGTTAAAAGAATTTCTACAACAGTCCAATCAATAGCTTGCTTTCTTTCACTGCCACTGCCTTCTTCATCTTCCTTCATCTGCTATACCTTGTCAAGACTATATCTTCAAGTTTTTTCTCTTCCTTAATTCATGTAATCCCATACACCACAATAAGCGGGTCCCTGACCCTAGTAGGTTTTACTAAATCCGATACCAAATTACTATGATCAGAAACAGTTATTTCTCCAGCAATCATTCTAATGCTAGGTACTTCATTATGCATCACAAATTCTAATCAAAACCCCATTGTTTCCATTACCCACCAGATGGCCTCTTAAAGTGCCTATCATGCACTCTCCCAAAGTAAGCAAATAAGATGTGAAGATCCATACTCCTCTCTAAATATTCCATCAATGGACCTACAGGAAATAGCTTTAGTTCTTTTCTCGATGAATAATGAAATTAGCTTGCAATTCCAATCTCTCTAACATAAATCCAATCTAATCCTCTGATAATGGTATTTCTGTCCTCATTGACTTGGAGAAAACAACACTAGCATACACATGTAATCATTTGGTGATTTGGGTGCCCATCACATAATACAAACAGGTCATGTAATAAATCCAAATTCAATTCAAGTTAAACACAAGAAATGTAGAACAGCAAAGGTAAAAATAAAGCTTACTTCTGCCTAGTGTCCAGTGGATCAGCTAATGAATCAGTGATTCTATAGTCGATGGTAGGCAAACCAGTGGTGTTTGGGTAGCCAATCCAGGTTGCCTATAGTAGTAAACGTAAGTCATAATAAGTCAGAAACAAACCAGATGGTACATACAAGGAAATTCACACCGTCCTCCCAAAAAAAATTCCATTTCATATGTCTATTCACATGACCATCAAAAACAAAACTTTCTATTTAATATTCACCCCCAAGAGAAATTATTGGTGCAATCTATTAGAGCAAGGAATGTGTAAATAAAACATCATAGTTTTGGGGTTGGAATTTCAGCAGGCAAACTAGAAGAAAACTTTTAAAATGGCAAACTAATTTAGGAGAAAGAGTACAATTGGCCTTAGAAAACTCAAGATTCCATATCAGATAATGAGATCAACAGACCTAGGATTTTGCATATTCTCACAGCTTGATAAAAAAAAAAAAAATAAGCACAAATCCAGTCAAGCAAATTATGGTCAGCAAATTAACAAGGCAACAGGTTTATGTAATATAACAGCAGATGCCATGGAACTTAAACAAGAAGCTATGACTTGAACAATTCTAGTAGCCAAGACTATAGTTCCAAAACAGTTAGATAGGTTTAAGAGAGCACGAAAGAAAATTGTGAAGCTGTTCCCCAAACAAATTGCCCCCATATGAACCTAACAAGCTCCTCCAAATCGAACCAGCAAAATGACATTCACCAAAACTTCCGTAATTTTTGCTACCACCGTGTTGACAGGTGCTTGTATCCCCTGGAACTAAACACATCATAACAATTCCTTCCATGCAAACCAAAGAATTGAAACTAATATCATTTTATCAAACGTATGCCTCAATTTACTGCGGAGTTATCTATATTGTAGAGAATCCAACTGCAATGAAACATTAGGATGAAAGAATAAAACAATAAGAGCAAAAATAGCAATGCATGGCTGTTTATCACAATCCTGTGAATAGATAACTCTCTAGTTAGATTAATAAAATCTAAAAGCTGTTTATAGGGAAAAAGTGATACTTACTCCAAATACCCGATCCCAAACTTAAGACATAATTGACCCTTCTACCCCAAACTAACATAGAACTAAGTAAATAGTGGAGCAACCAACTAAGAAGACCGAAATATATATAATTCTCAGCACAAATCTCACCATGTCTATAATTGGCCTTACCCACATCACATCCAAATACCTTTCTACAAAAAGAATTCAATAAATTTTGGGCAAGTCTCAATATGAAAAACTTATGAATCAAGAAAAATGATGTAAATTTTGTTATTCTTGGCAAGCATAGTTCAAAGACTCAGCGAAATTTCAGATATTTCGGTAATTTTGAACCCCCCAAGACGAAACATCAAAGCCCAAAAATACAATGTTTCGAACGAAATTTCAAAAATTCGCTCGTTTTGTTTCGGAATCTCGCTTATTTCGGTCTAAAAAATGCACTATTTCGTTGAAATTTTGGTCATTTCATTACGGTATTTCGCTCATTTCGACCTTTTGCACCCCGAAATGGCCAAGCAAAACTCATAGAAAAAAATACAATGTTTAGGCAAAATTTTGCTGAACTTTTGGTAACTCGGAAATTTCGGTCTGGCCGAAATGGCCCACCGAAACGAGTTTTCAAACTATGTTGGCAAGTGACACTTGGTTGTAGGAGAATTATGCTTTGAAATAATATCTTCAAAACAGCTCAAAATGCACATATATCTCAGGTGCATGTGTTATATTTTCTCAGCCCTTTGTAAAATTTCAGTAGGGAAAAAATATTGGCTAGAGAAATAAGCTAAAGTTCCTGTCAAACTTGCTTTCAGAATTTGATAAAAATTTGAAAAAGTACAACTCAGTCACACAATATGTTCCTTAGTACATACAGAATAAGTAAAAATCAGACACCAGAACCTCTTTTAATTTGTTAGGTCTTCAAAAGGACCAAACAGAAATCAAAACCCTTTAACTGAAAGAGGCAGATATAATTACTGAATTACTTACAGAGTCAACCCCTTGTAACTTAAGGGTGTCCTTATCCACATAAGCCTCAGCTCCTGAAGTTCTTATTTTTATTCTAAAATTAAGGTAGTTATCCATTGTGGGGACCAATTCATGCAGAACTTATCCTAATTAACACAAGATATGCATCTCCAAACTTTCAACCCTACGCTCCAAAGAACACTCAACTCTCACTCATTCACCAAGAGAGAAAAGAAGCATGTCCAGGACAATGACTCAGACAGCAGAGACACATTCTAGGCAAATCTGGACCATGGAATCACTGGTTTTTAATGTAAGACCAGTCCTCAACTTGACAACTAAGAACTAATCTCACAGCAGGATCACCCCATAATGACTTCAACATGTTACAGCATATAACTAGTAAACGAAACTAACAGTACACTTTAACAGATAGGTGTTGCAACTTAAAAAACTCTCGCCAACTTATAACAGTACCATGGGAAGAAGCCTAACCATAGGAGACACAAACAACACCAGGTTCTGAGCTATCACAGGACAGGTAAAGGACAAAACAACCAGAAAACAAAGTAGTAACAAAATTAGGAACTGCTCTGATGGGACTGATATCCCAATCGGTGGTAGGTCTCTTAGGGTCAGAAAACTCTTAAAAAATTCAGCCAAGGCTGAAAGCCGGATTAACAGATAATAAAGGGACTTTAGAATTAGAAACTAAACTTAGAATTAGTAACTGACAGAACCAGCTTTTTTTTGGGTGAATAAATAATTCATTACCAAAGTGAAACGAGGACTACAACAGCCCCCCAAATACACAAGAAGGCCTCAAGGAGAGGCCTAGAGGGAGGAGAGAGGGAGACCCTAGGAGACAACAATATGTGTTGGATTGTATGGGCCAGAATACCATGGGGGTATTCTGGACATTTTCTCCTTTCTATTATGTGTACAGCCATGTCGGCTATGTTAGGGGCAATTTTGTCCTTGTAATTTTTGACTCTTTATTATAAATACATAGCTTGGGGTCTGCTTTAGACTATCCAAACAATATTATTCTCCCCCACCTCTTCAGGGGGAAAGTTCTAGTGAAGATGTGGTTCCCTCTCTTGAGGTTCCCCTTCTTTTATCTCCTTTGGTTGCTGCCCAACCTCCTCTGACTGATGACCAGCCTCTTCTGACTGATGACCAGCCTCCCATGGCTGCTGTCCAGCCTCCTATGGCTGCTGCCCAGCCTCCTTTGACTGCTGCCCCTTCACCCGAAGGAAACCCAACCTCCTTTGACTGTTGCCCCTTCACCCGAAGGAAATCCTTTACAGGGGGAGATCATGGAAACAAGTGGTGGTGATGTTCTTATTCAGAGGGAGCTGACTCCAGTACAGAGAACCATTAGTAAATTTCAGAAGGCCATTGACGACTCCAACATTCTCACTTATAAAAAGAGATGTTCCAGCAAAGGGCAGCCTCAATCCACTGGGGCACCAATACCTATCTAGTTGCCGACTCAGGATCCAGATCCTTCTTCTCCTGATAAGCCTTCCTCTTCCGACCTACCTATTGCTCATCGCAAAGGTACTAGGACTTGCACTCAACATCCCATTTCTTGTTTTGTTTCTCATAGTTCTCTTTTCCCTTCTTTTCGTGCATTTGTATCTTCTCTTTCTTCTATTTCCATTCCTAAAAATTCGCAAGAAGCATCTATAGATGGAAAGTGGAAAGCAGTAATGTTGGAAGAAATGAGAGCTTTTAACAAAAATAATACGTGGGATCTTGTGGCTCTTCCTCCAGGGAAAAAACCAATGGGATGTAAATGGGTGTTTGTGGTCAAACAGAAGGCAGATGGAACAGTGGATCGATATAAAGCCCGTCTGGTTGCAAAGGGATTTACTCAGACATATGAGTTGACTACTAGGAGACCTTTGCACCAGTAGCAAAACTCAACACTATAAGAGTGTTGTTATCTTGTGTTGTGAATCTTGCATGGGATCTTCAGCAGTTGGATGTGAAGAATGCCTTCCTCCATGCAGAACTAGAGGAAGAGGTCTATATGGACATTCCTCTAGGGTTTTCAGGTAATACTATCAAGGGCAAGGTGTGTAAATGGAAGCGTGCTCTCTGTGGGTTGAAGCAGTCACCTAGAGCTTGGTTCGGCAGGTTTCACAAGGCTATGGTTTTTGTGGGATATAAGCCAAGCAATGTTGATCATACTTTGTTCATCAAACGAGTTGGTAATAAGGTCATTATCCTCATAAGCTATGTGATGACATTATAGTAACCGGAAATGATGGTGATGAGACCAACAAACTGAAGCTTTTCCTTGGTCGTGAGTTTGAAATAAAGGACCTAGGAACTCTAAAATATTTTCTAGGGATAGAGGTTGCCCGATCTTCAAAGGGCATCTTTCTTTCTCAAAGAAAATATATCCTAGACATATTGTCTGAGAATGGGCTGTTGGGGTGTCACCCTTCAGATACTCCTATGGAGGCTACTACAAAACTCAAGGAGAAAGAAGGTGAACCTATTGACAAAGGTCGTTTTCAGCGATTGGTGGGCAAACTGATCTACCTCTCATACACGACCAAACATTGCCATTGCAGTGAGTTTGGTAAGCCAGTTTATGCATGATCCTTATTCCTCTCATATGGAGGCAATTCTTTGCATCTTGCGATATTTGAAGTCTGTACCAGGAAAAAGAATACTTTTATCTCCCAGTGGTCACCTGAAGGTTGAGGCTTACACAGATGCCGATTGGGCTGGCTCTATTGACAGAAAATCCATTTCTGGGTATTGCTCTTTTGTGGGTGGAAACCTTGTCACATGGCGTAGCAAGAAGCAAAATATTGTGGCAAGGTCCAGTGTTGAAGCAAAGTTTCGTGCCATGGCACAAGGAATCTGTGAATTGTTATGCTATATTGTGACAATAAAGCTGCCATTAGTATTGCCCATAACCCTGTCCAGCATGATCATACGAAGCATGTAGAGGTTGATCGACATTTCATCAAGGAGAAGTTTGAAGCTGGACTCATCTGTGTTCCCTTTGTGAAGTTTGCTGATCAGTTGGCCGATGTATTCACCAAGGGATTGAGTGGCAAAGTGTTTCATCCTATTTTAGTCAAGTTGGGCATGCATGACATATATGTACCAACTTGAGGGTATTCTGGACATTTTCTCCTTTCTATTATTTGTACAGCCATGTCAGCTATGTTAGGGGCAATTTTGTCCTTGAAATTTTTGACTCTTTACTATAAATACATAGCCAACTGCTTTAGACTATCCAAGCAATATTCTCTAACACATATCTGCTAACAATATGCATGTTCCTTGGAGAATCATTACAAGAAATAGTTGAAAGCTTGGCTTTTAGCGTAAAAAAAAATTGAAACCCAAATTTGGCAAAAATACAGAGAGTTGGAGGTCCATTTCCTGATATTACACTCCATTCAAATATGATTAATAGCAGCACAAAAGCTAGCTTCCTCACAGTATCACAAAAGGATGACCCTGCAAAGGACATGTCCACCCAGATCCACTCCCTTGTAAAATGAAGGATTCTGTACTTTCTGGGCCAGCATTTTGCAAGAATACCTTTCCACACAAGGGAGGAGAAGGGGCACTCGAAATAAAGATGATTGATATCTTCGACTACGTTCCAACAAAGGCAGCAAGAGGAGGAGACAGTCATCTACCAATGAAGAAGGAAGGACTGCATTGGGAGGAAGTTAGAGAAGACTCACTAGGCTGTGAAACAATGACGAGGAATATGGTGTTTGAACGAAGGAGCTTCTGCCAAGGAGATAAGGAGCCATTGGATCGGAAGAAATCCCAAGCTGCCTTAGAACTAAAGATACCAGAGGAAGAAGAAGCCCAGACAACTCGATCTCCCCTCCCTGAAGATCTTCTAAGAATAGAGGGCAAAGCATTCCACACCTCATTAAATGTCAGGAGAGAGGAGGTTTGAGGGGCCCAATCATCAAGATGGATGATGCCACCAAACCATGGCCTGCATACAAAGACCGGAGTTGTAGATAGCTCTGGGGGTGACATAGTAAAGAAGAACTCCCATGGGATATCAGTGGTCTAGCCAAAGCTTGATGGAGGCCCCATGATATAGATCACAAGTCCATATGTACCCGCAAGAAATAAGCCCCAAAACCAGCCCAGCAAAGTTGTGGATTCGACTGCTATGAGAGGCAGCCTGGTCTGATGATGTGGCAAGTTTTTGTTGGTTCAATGGAGGATCACCTAAGGCAGCCCCAGCCCAAAAAGAAGCATGAAGAAGATAAAGAGGCCAAGACAGAAATTTTTTTTTAAAAAAAAAAATTTACTGTTCACATGACCAGTACCCGAGTTACTTGAACAGTGATTTGGGGCTTGATATGGACAACTGGAATGAAGATTAGCTACTGGATGTTGGTGGAATATCCAAGTATCCAGTAGTTTCTAATTTTGTTTCTTTCTTTTTAGTAGTTACTATATTTACTAGTTTCTAATTTTGTTCCTTGCATGTTAGCTGAAATATAAAGTCTAGTTTCAATTTTCATTAGGTTTGTATTATTAGAAATTATTATTTCTTTTAAAAGTTACTATTTCTTAAATTTCTAATTTTGTAAGCTGACCTATTTTATTAAATAGGCCGTCCGTCTTGTAATAGAAACAGATTTGGAGAAAAGAATTTTCAGGCCTTGTTGCCATCGGTTATGGGAGAAATTCCATATTTCAACAGCTGTGATAGCTGTGGGTAAGAGACCCAGGCTGAGAGAGCCATTCTCCTACCCCCCCTTCTTTTCTATCGTCTCTTCTTTATCTTCTTATCCCATTTTCATGCTTCTTTCATATGTATACAGAAAAAAATAGTAATAAAAGTTTCAGTTATTCAATTTGTTCATCCTTATTGTGTTGATCCTGGCAGCAATCGATCTCTCACTGGTTTCCCTGGTTCGAGGTTGACTCTTGCATTACCTCATCATATATGGGATCGAATGGCTCTAAGGGCAGCAGGCCGAAGGACCAGGATCTTACGCCAGACCCAAGAAGCTTCAAACGAAACCAATACCATCCAAATAGAATCAGAACGCAGCAGCCAAGAGTAAACCCAATCCATCCAAATACTTTTCTCCTTACTAACAATCCATACCATAGTTGTCTTGGCGTCGCCATATCGACGCCATGGCGTCATATCGCTGGAGAAGTGGGCATATCGACCACTGATATGGATGATGCAAGAATATCGACCGATATGGTCTCCATGTCGTCGCCATGGCGCCGCCATGGACGCCATACCACGACATATGGCCATATCGGGCGACATGGTTGTTTCAAATTATAAAACTTAATTTTTTCACAATAATTTTTTTAACCATTTTTTATTTTAATGCTTTTTCCTTAACATAAAAAAAATTAAAAAAACATCAAACAAAAAAATACTAATACATTATTGACTAATACACAATCACATATTCACATCAGTAATTTTTTTTTTTTTTATTTAGATGGGTTGTTTATTAGCTTTATTCACTCAATATAAATTACCTTCTTGTAATTTTTTTTTGTTTTGTTACTTTTGTAGTCACTTTCATATGAATCACATCTCAACTCTCATGATTTTTCAACTTTATTATCAGCAAGACTATTGTTATCAATTATTTGATAATCCATGATTTCATATACACTAATGGATATTACACTTTCATGAATTAAACCATAGTAGATTACTAGTACACTTTCATGTTAATTTTTTATGTTATAGGGTATATATTATAGCATACTAAATGACATTAAAAATTGAGAAAATAAAAAATAAAACATGGTCGATATGATCGCCATGGTGGGCGACATGTAGATATATCGACATGACACACTTCCACCGACTTGGATCGCCGTGACGACGTGACAACTATGTTCCATACCCACTTGGTAATGCCAGCTGAATTGACACTTCGATCCTTCTTAGGCCCAAGCCTCCCTCCTCCTTTGGAAGGCAAACAGAAGCCCATCCGATGGGGTGAAGGAATCTGGAGGAGTCATCTCCTTTACAGAGAAAAGTAGCCATTAGAGACTCAATAGATTTTGTCACACAGTGTAAGAAAAATTAAGGGAGACATAGAGAAATCGAGAAAGAAAAAGAGAGAGACGATGTGCAGCTTTGGGAGTCACTATATGATCGTGACCTCTCTCTAAACTTCATTAAATAAACCTAATAAGAGCAAAACAGGGAAATAACAAAATAATAAAATAAAAACAACTTCCTAAACTACCCTCCGTACTTCTCTCATCTCGTTGTTGGTGTTTGGCGCTAATACCGAGACCTATACAGTTCTCGCTAACGCTCCCCCTCAAGCTGGAGCATAGATGTTAATCATGCCCAGCTTGTTACAAATATAATCCACTCTTACACTCCCCAAAGACTTAGTAAATATATTAGCAAGTTGCTCTCCTATACGAACATGACAAGGAACTTTTCTCGAATAAAATAACAGTCCACCTCAATGTATTTTGTTTTTTCATGAAACACTGGATTTGAAGCAATATAGACAGCAGCTTGATTATCACATCACAGTTGCATCAGAGAATCATCAACGAACCCAATCTCAGCCAATAATTGTTTCACCCACAGTAGCTCACAGGTAGCATGTGCTATAGCCCTATACTCTGACTCTACACTGGAATGAGCAACTACTATCTGTTTCTTGCTCTTCCAGGACACCAGATTCCCTCTAACAAATGTACAATAACCTGTACTTGACCTCCTGTCAATCGAAGACCCTGCCCGATCAGCATCCAAAAAACCATCTATCCTCCCATGGCCATGATCACTATAGAGAAGACCACGTCCAAGAGCCTTTTTGAGGTACCGCAAGATAAGCACAACTGCCTCCCAGTGAGATGTTCAAGGAGAAGATAAGAACTGACTCACTACACTAACAGGAAAGGCAATGTCAGGCCGAGTCACTGTTAGATAATTCAATTTTCCAACTAACCTTCGATATTTCCAGGATCATCCAAAACATCACCATCATCAGCCATAAGCTTTAAACTGGGAACCATGGGAGTATCTAAAGGTTTAGAACCCAACATCCATGTCTTTGACAGAAGATCAAGAACATACTTTCACTACGCAAGTGAAATCCCTTTCTTCGACTGAGCCACCTCCACACCCAAGAAATACTTCAAGCTTCCTAGATCCTTGGTATGGAACTTCTGTTGCAAATGTACCTTCAAGTTAATACCAAAAATATCATCTCTTGTAATAACTATATCATCAACATAAACAAGGAATATTTTCCATACATCAAATCGGTGGAAAAATACAGAATGATCACTACCACACTGTGTCAACCCAAACTCTAACACAACTTCAGTGAACCAGTCAAACCAAGCCCGAGGGGACTGTTTCAGCCCATATAATGACTTTTTGAGCTTACAAACCAGACCAGACTGCCCCTGAGCAACAAATCCAAGAGGTTGCTCCATATAAACCTCTTCATGAATATCCCTATGCAAAAATGCATTCTTAACATCTAATTGATACAAAGGCCAATGATAAGTAACAGCAAGAGCAATCAAAATGCGAACAAAAGTAAGCTTCGCCACAGGAGAAAAAGTATCTAAGTAATCCACACCATATACTTGGGCATAGCCTTTTGCCACAAGGCGGGCCTTCAATGAGCCAAGCATCCATTAGAGTTCACTTTCACCATATATACCCAGTGACAACCAATAGCAGATTTACCTGAGGGTAAGGGAACAAGCTCCCAAGTCTGATTTTCCTCCAACACCAATAATTCCTCCTTCATAGCAGCCTTCCAACCAGGACTAGACAATGCCTCTGCGACAGACTTAGGAACAGGATGATTTTCAACAATTTGTAAACAGGAATGAAAGGTGGAAGATAAACTAGCATAGGAAACAAAGTTAGAAATGGGGTGTTGGGTACAAGTCTGCATACACTTACGATGAGCAATAGGAATATCAAGATCACAAGGAGGTTCCAAAGAAGAAGTACTACCTATTACAGGATCTGTCGGCGAAGAAGTAGATGGAGTAGAAGTTGCGGGAACAGGGAAAGCCCATACTTTCCATTGCTGACGTTGAAACAAAATAGGTCGAGGTGCCGGTGATGAGGCAGCCTGCGGAATAGGGTTAACAATAGACTGAACAACAAAAACAGGATGATCATCATCCAACTCAAACGCAATAAATAAAGAAGCATCATACGGGGTGGATTAAAAGAAGGAAACATCAACAGTAACAAAATATTTCTGCAACAAAAATGAATAGCAGCTATAACCCTTTTGAGTGTGGGAATAACCAACAAAATACACTTAAGAGCTTTAGGATCCAACTTAGAAACACCAAGACGATGATCACGAATGAAACAAACACTAACTACCAAAAAAACTCAAGGTAGTAAAACAAACAAAGACGTAAAAAGAAATAACAAAGAAAATGGGATACCACCACGTAAAACAGAGGAAGGCATGCAGTTAATGAGGTAACACGCAGTCAAAACAGCATCTGCCCAAAAAGTTTCGCCACTTTCATCTCAAATAAAAGAGATCAAGTGACTTCTATTAAATGTCTATTCTTCCTCTCAGCCACACCATTTTGTTGTGGGGTGTCAACACAAGAGGATTGATGAATAATACCATGTTGAACCATAAAATCAACAAAGGGGGCGGAAAAATACTCCTTGGCATTATCACTACGAAGAATATGCAAAGGAGTTTGAAACTGAGTATTGATTTCATTTACAAAAGCACAAAGATGGAAAATAATTCAGAACGATTTTTCATTAAATAAAGCCAGGTAACCCTAGAATAGTCATCAATGAATGTAACAAAATAACGAAAGCCCAACTTGGAAATGATAGGACAAGAACCCCATACATCAAAATGAACTACAGAAAAAGGTTTGTCAGACCATTTATTGACTCTAGGAGGATAACTCACACGGTGGAGCTTCCCAAACTGCCAAGACTCACAATTTAACCTAGAAAGAGACCGAAAACAACTATCTAAAAGCTCCAAACTCTCCAACGAAGGATGACCCAAATGACAATGAATATGGTGAGGTGACACCTCACTGGAACACGCAATAGATGAAGTGTCCTCAAGTATATATAGCCCCCCCCCCCCCCGCGATTCACGACCTCTACCAATCATCTTCTTCGTCGTAAGATCCTGAAATACACATGAATCAAAGAAAAAGGTTACTGAACAGTTATAGGTTTTGGTAAACCTATTAATAGACAAAAGATTAAAAGGGTCAGGTAAATAAAGAACAGAAAACAAGGACAAAGAAGGTGTAACATTAATAGTACTAGTACCAGTCACTTTAGCTAAGGAACCATCAGCTAAAGTAACACTATACAAGGGTTTCTGGAAGGAGGAAAATATACCTGAAACACCGGTGATATGGGGTCTGAAACCCCTGAATCAATGATCTAGGGACGAGAAGTAGTAGTCGAAAGACATGCAGTGGCATTACCTGTCTGAACAAAGGCGGCAGTTAGAGGCTAGGATGACTGAGAAATTTGAAACTGGGTAAAATGAGCATACTCTTCATCACACATCGTCACAGTCTTACCCTCAGGCTGTGGAGATGTAGAAATAGCAGACTCAATAATAGTAGCAGAATTGGGAAACTGTCGCTGAGATGGTTTGCCATGAAGTTTCCAACAAAAACATTGGATATGTCTTGGACAACCACAATGGAAACAAGTCTTCACCGAACTGGAACTATCAGAAGTACCCTAAGTAGGTGGTTTACCAGAACCAGCACCACGTCCACGACCACCACCACTATTACAATGACCATCATTATCAGCCCCACTATTGGGTCCACGGTTAGGTGGGAAAGATGCCAAAGCCGACGTATCAACTGAAGTAGTCATCTCACGGGAGACACGTAGAACCCTAGAAAATGTTTCAGACAATGTGATCACCTTATCACCACCAAGAATTTGGGAATGGACTGAATCAAACTCCTTCCCAAGTCCTTCCAAAAATCCCATAACAGCCAGCTGCTCCGACTTTGCATTTGTTCCACATTTGAAGTAATAGGAAGTAGGGAATTCAGCTCCTCATACATAAGCTATTCCCACAACTCCTTAACAGTATCAATCTGTGTCACCAAGTCAACAATTTGGTTTTCCATAGAATTCAGCATCTGTCCCAAGATTCTAGCATCAATAGTATCCCATAGTGAGTCATCTCCAGGTTTAATTTCAAACAAGTAATCTTGTTGATCACGTCCAGTCAAAACCAACTTAACAATTTTCTTCCATTGTTGAAAGTTGGTAATTCCCTGCAATTTCTTTTCAGTAATACGGTTGGAGGAAGAAGAGAAAACTTCAGTCATCACAGTATTCAAATTATCACCCACAATTCACAGCCCAATGGATAGAGTAAAATTGCAGAAAATGTGTGAAAATATTCTGAAAAATCAATCTTCAAAAAAACCTGACAAAAATCGATTTTGATAGAAAACCTGACAAAAAACGATCTCAAAAAATAGATGTTGCAAGCAGAATTCTGCCACCAGGCCCACCACAATAGCCACCAAACAGGGACAGCACAGTCCAACAATTCCAATCAATAAAAAGAAGTCCAAAAGATCAACAAAAAATCGATTTCTCTCACCTTGAAAAATCGATCTCAAAACCCTGACAATGCTGCCGATTTTTGTTCTTCAACTTCCACTGCAATCTTCACTCCATCAACCATCCAAACACATAAAAGAGACCTAGTTCTTAAATTAGGACATGAACTAGTCTCCAAACAACCTCAAAACATAGCATAGGGTGCTGCACCCCTTCAACCAAAAAATTGGAGAAGCCGCAAGTCTTCAACTTTGCAAAAACACTTCAATTCCACTTGTGGGTTTTAAGAAAAGAGAAGAAGAGAACCTTAAGGAGCAATAACAGTGCCTGTAGCTCTGATACCATGTCATACAGTGTAAGAAGAAGAAAGTGAGGAACAGAGAAATCGAGAGAGAAAAAGAGAGAGAGACGATGTGCAGCTTTAGGAGTCACTATATGATCGTGATCTCCCTCTAAACTTCATTAAATAAATCTAGTAAGGGCAAAACAGGGAAATCACAAAATAAAATAAAAATAACTTCCTAAACTACCCTCCTTACTTCTCACTAACAGATTTGATGGTAGCTTGAGGAAGCCCAAAGATGCCCGACCAGTAAATATAAGAGGATTGCAGAACTGATTTGATAAGGACCAACCGGATTGCATAAGACAAGAGTTTGCCTTTCCATAGCTGGAATCTCTTTTGGATGGCATCAAGCATAGGGTGCAGTGGTGGGCAGAGAGCCGAGCTGGGATCAACAGAAGGCCCAGATTTTTGACGGGAAGGAGACCAGTGGAGAAACCTGATTTTTCTGCCAAAGCAGCTTTTTCCTCTTCAGAAAACCCTGCCAGGGATAAGAGAGATTTTCTAGGGTTGATACGGAAGCCTGAAAAAACTTCAAAATTGCTGAAGACAACCCATAATAGTCTCAATGGAAGACAAAGAGGCCTTGGAGAAGATCATGAGGGCATCAGCAAAAGCCAAGTGAGAGAGCTTAATAGCCTAGCATTTGGAGATGGGCGAGATGTGGTGCTGATCCGTGGAACATTGGAGACTTTGAGAAAGCACTACAAGGGCCAAAGTGAAAATGTAGGGGGAGAAAGGGCATCCGTGATGAATTCCTGTTTTTAAGGAGAAATAACCAATTGGGCTGCCATTGACCAAAACCGAGTAACAAGGGGAAGAGATGCATTGGTGGATCTAATGGACAAAAGCCGAAAGAAACCCTATCTTGGTCATTACCTTCACAATAAAATCCCATCTCAATGAATCAAAAGCCTTGTGGATATCAATTTTTATACAAGCCACTGGGGGATGAAATTTTCTTTCAAAGCCTCTAACAATTTTATTACGAAGGAAAATATTATCGGAAATACTCCTATCAGGGATGAAGGCAGAGTGGTTAACATTGACCAACAAATTCACATTCGCCTCTAGTTTGATCTCTTTAGGAATGAGGCAAAGAAAAGTATGGTTGATCCCCTTGATTTGGCTAGGGTTGTAGCAAATGCTCTTGATAGCATTAATGAGTTCTTTAATAATCTCCCAGGAAGCAAGGAAGAAACCCAAACTGAAGCCGTCTGGACTCTGGGCTTTGTTTGCCTTGAGGGAATGAATGGCAGCTACTATTTCATCCTCAGAGGAAATAGCCTGAAGAGAGCTAAGAAGCTCACTAGGGATGAATCTATTGAGCAAGTTGCTCGGTATGGGATCAATGGAGGCAGCAGAAGAGACATTGAATATGTCTTTAAAGTAACTAACAGCCAGCTCTTTGATGTCTTTTACTTGGTGGATAATAGAGCCATCAGGTGCCACAAGCTGGAGAATAGAATTGGAATTTGTTCTAGCCTTCATGGAACGATGAAAATAGGCTGAATTTGAGTCCCCAAGCTTCAACCATTTAATCCTAGATTTTTGCGTTAGAAAGCATTCCACTTGGGAAAGGAGGGAGGAGAGCTCTAAGGAGGTAGCTTTTTTCCGTCAAGGGGGCATTGAGCAAATCCAATTGGAGCCTCATCTAAATGCTAGATAATCTGTTCTTACAATCCAAGACTTGCAAAGAGATGTTCCCAAAAGTATCATTGTTCCAAGCTTTAAGGGCACTGTTTACATTCCACAATTTTCTAGCAAAAGAGATGAGGGGGGTTGCAAAGGTTTGAACCGGCTTGTCCCAAGGTTCCTTGACGGTAGCAAGGAAGGTAGGATGGGAGGACCACATATCAAAATATTTGAAGGATTTGGGGCCAAAAGAAATGTAAGGCTGAATAAACAAGGTAATAGGACTATGGTCGGATATACCTGGGAGGTAAAAGGAGGCATGGGAGGAGGGAAAGGATGAGAGCCAAGCTTCATTCACCATCACTCTATCAAGTTTACAGACTATGCAGGAGTCACCAGCCCTTTTGTTATTCCAGGTGCAAGTAGGACCAGACGACCTGAGATCATTCACCCCAATATCCTCAATACAAACATTAAAAGCATCCACAGAATCCATGTCCAACTGGTCCAAGGTTCGAGAACTCGCGAGATCTTGCCGAGATCTCGCCGAGTTTCTCGGTTTTTCAAAATCTCGAGTCGAGATCACATACGCATTCTAAAAGTGCATTTTCTCGGCGAGATCTCGGCGAGATATTGAGATCCCGAGATCGCTCCGAGATCTCCGAGATCTTGGTTTGACATAGGAAAATGCCCATCTAGGTCCTTTACATGAGTGCCAGATCTCGAGATCTTGCTGGAAATTCTTGGTATACAGACACCTATCTATGCCAAGAAAAGATAGACACTTATTTATGCCTAATATCATTTAAGTAAATGATATTGCATTTACTTAAGATATTATTCATAAATAAGCAAATACCCCCCCCCCATTTGAATCCAATAAAAATAGTTAAAAAATCAAATTCCAAAAGGACAAAAAGTCAACCCCCCAGTTCAAGAACAAAAACTGGATTTTCGGTGGTAGGTGCAATTTTCAACTTTCTAATGTTGGGGTTTTTCTCAAATCTAAAAATTCCATAAATCTTATTATGGTAAAACATTGCTAAAAACCAAAAGCGCGGTAAAATATTCATTTGTTTTGATGTCCAAAAAATTATTTCCATTCAGAGCGATTTTGATAGCATTCGCGCACACCGAATTAAGCTTTCCAATAAGTCCAAGATTGCTAAAATCTGATTTATATTGAAAGAGTTATGTACCGGTCAAACTTAATTCGATGTGCACGAATGCTGTCAAAATCCAGTTGCATTAGAAAGTTTGAAAATTGCACCTACCGCCGAAAATCCAGTTTTTGTTCTTAAACTGGGGGGTTGACTTTTTTTCCTTTTGGAATTTGATTTTTTAACTATTTTTATTGGATTCAAATAGGGGGGTATTTGCTTATTTATGAATAATATCTTAAGTAAATGCAATATCATTTACTTAAATGATATTAGGCATAAATAAGTGTGTTTGTCTGTGTATGTCTCCGGTTTCTAGCATAAGTTTCTCCCGTTCCTACTAACTGAAACTCCTATTTGGACTTAGTTTTTTCAAAATTTGATAATGCCATTGTGTTTAAATGGCCTAAAATAGGCTGTATACCAAGTTTCAGACCCAAACTAGGTCTAAAACCCACCGAGATGAGGCTTCAAGTCGAGAAAAAAAAAAAGTGCAACAACTCGGCGAGATCTCGCCGAGATCTCGACTCGACTCGGTTTTTTAAGGGTCCGAGTTGGCACCGAGACCCGAGTTTTCGAACCTTGAACTGGTCTCCATCAAAGCTTCTTGTTGGAGTAGATAAGGGCAGATAGGTCCTTATGTCTTTTATTATTGTTCTTTATTATTTCCGCATGATGTAAGGGCAGTTTTGTCCTTTAGTATTTATTATTATATAAGACATCAAGTGACCTATGATAGAACATTGAGTTCTACCGCAGGTCCATCCTCTCTTTTGGATTTGTGCCTTCTTCTTCCTTTCTCCTCTTCCTTCTTCTTCTCCTTTTTTCTTCGTCTAATCTGATTGTATAATTTCTGATATTATATCCTGGTATCAGAGCTTGTTTAATCAGATTGGAGCCACCCTCCCGATTCTCTTCTAAGTTACCTTTATCGTTTTTTGCTTGTGGTGTGCAGCCACCTATTGCTGCTATCTCTATGATGTAATCACACTCCTTCGAAGGATTAATGGAGTGATTTCTATTGTTACCTACCTTACTTAATGACTGATTGGAGGTTTCCCTCATACACTTGAAGATTGCTGAGATCGATGCCAGGAGAAAACCCTGACAATTATCGATTTTACCTGGGAAGTTTGTTATTCAAGTTTTTTTTTTATTCCAGCCTACTTCTACATGGTATGCAGTACTTCTGGAGGTTATTACAACGCTGTTTGACTGATGGTGCTGCTTATTTGAAGATTTCCTACTTCTTCTTAGAAACCCTGACACTGGGATCGATTTTAGCCTTATTTCTGGTCTTGGCTGCTTCTATTTGCTGTGGTATTGTTGCTGTCGATTACTTCTGCCTTGACTACAATTAGTTACCCTTATTACCTGCTGCTGGTTTTGGTTGCTACTTCCTTACTTATCCTATTTCATAATCGATTACTTTGGGGCTTGTCCTTATTGAGTTTTCTGAAGGTCGTCTACTATGGCTGATTCGAAGACCCTCCACGACAATGTCAATGTTCAGATTACCTCCACAGAGTTGAAGGGGAAATCCAACTACTTATTGTGGGCACAAGCTGTCCGAGTTTACATCATAGCTAAGGACAAACTTAGCTACATTACTTCTCCTCCTCCTGAACCTGATTCTAAGGAGTACAGCACTCGGAATAAAGAGAATGCTATTATTTTGATTTGGTTATGGGACAGCATGGAGCCGGATATCACTGCGAATGTTATGTTTCATACCACGGCAAAGGGAGTCTAGGATGGTCTCAAGGAGACCTACTCTCAAGAGAAGAGTATGACACGTATCTACAACATTTATGAAAAGTTGTTTCAGTTTAACAGGGAGACAAGTCTCTCGAAGACTATTACTATTACAGTGCCTTTAAAGGCATGGTTGAGGAACCAAATGTTTTCCAGCTGTAGAAACCGCTTCCTCTAAAAGGCCGACCTTGTAGGAAATGGAGGAAACAATATGTATATCATACAGGAGCTTTTAACACGGTGGACTATCCAAAGGGGGACACAGGTGGATAAATAATTTTTTAACGCCAGCCTATTACTACTGACATTGAAAAGTTGAAAGCTCAAAGGAACGAATTTTTTGTCTCGAAGCATGGTTTAAAGTATCAACCGATACGATACAATACAAACCGATACGTATCGGTATCGGTCGATACCGATACAATATATACCGATACGTCTCCTTTTTAAAAAAAAATGAACTGTCTTGAAATGTATCGACTGATATGGGCCGATACGATACGTATTGATGGTATCAATACGTCCAGTAAAGGGTTCAGTGGATGGTTTAATACGTATCGATATGTATCGATACGTATCGGCCGATACGGCTTGATAGATACCGATATATCACTGATACATATCGATACATACCGATACGCACCGATACGTACCGATACCATCGATACATTCCATAAAAAAGCCATTTTCACTCGCAGACTCTATACAATTCCTAATCTAACGAAAAAATGAAGGAAAACTCTCAACCAAGAGTTTAAAATCTGGCATTTAATCTTGGTTTTTCACACTTTTAAACTAAAAACGAATCAAGGAGTGCTACAACATCATCCTTTGCATCATCCAATACTCTTCATGGCTATAGACGATTACAACATGTGAGAAACTTCATCTTTTATAACAATTTCAATTTAATGCACCTGTTTGGTTATACATTATTCACCATTTTAGGTTTTATGCATGACACTTAATATATATTGCTTATTTCTATTGTTTTTTGTTCCAAAAGTATATTTCTATATGTATCTTGACCATTTCTATGCGTATTTGTATCGTTCAATACGTATCTCCGAAACGATACGATACGATACGTCTCTTAAAATCAGCCGACCGATATGATACCCGATGCCGATACTTTAAACCTTGTCTCTAAGTTTCTGGCTGGTTTAAGTTCTAGTCTCAAGGCTGTCAAAAGACATTTGTTGGCTGGTGAATCTGTCCCAACTTTGAATGACACTTTTTCTAGGCTGCAGGGTATTACCTCTCCTAGCTCCAAGCCTGACACTAACCCCAAGGAAAATTCTGCTTTTACTACCACTAGAGGCCGTGGCTAAGGGGGCGGGCGTGGCTTTGGTGGTCGTAATTCTGGTGGGCAGCATATTGATAAAGCAACCCGATTGCGTTCTTATTATGGGAAGACAAACCACACTGTTGACACATGCTGGTCCAAGCATGGGAAACCCGAATGGGCTCAAAACTTGGCCAATCATGCAGCTTCTGAAGATGGTATTGATTTTGTTACACCTAGTGATACTAAGGCTAGTTCGACTGTGGGAGATTCTTCTACCAACATCCGTGATGAGATGCAACAACTCATGCGACGCATCAAGAGTCTGGAATCATTCACTTCCACTTCTGGGGCATCCAGCACCACTGCCACTCTTGCTCATGCAGATACACCTGCTGCTCTCTTTTCCACTGCTTCCACACCCTGGATCATTGATTTGGGGCTTCCACTCACATGACTGGTAAGTCATCTATTTTTAGTTCTATTTCTTCTAGCTCTCATACCCCTCCTGTTATTTTGGCCAATGGTTCCTCCACTCCTGTTACCGGACATGGTACTGTTCCTCTTAATTCCAATATTTCTCTTTCGTTTGTCTTACATGTTCCCCAATTGCCTTTAAGCCTTCTTTCAATTAGTTAACTTGCAAAAAATTTGAATTGTTCCGTAACCTTCTTTCCTTCTTACTGTGTTTTTCAGGATCTTCACACGAGGAAGACGATTGGTGGGGGATGTGAGAAAGATGGACTATATTATCTGAATGGTGCTGACCCATCTGCTTCAGCGGCAGCGACTACTGTTGGTGGAGAGTCTCCATTTCAATGGCATTGTAGGGTAGGACATTTAGCTTTGTCTAGGTTAAAAGTTGTTTTTCCCCAGTTTGAGACTTTAAATAAATTAGAGTGTGAAGGCTACGAGTTGGGCAAGTATCATCGTGCTACTTATCCTTCTCGCCCTTTGCCCCGTAGTACTTCTTTATTTTCATTAGTGCATTTAGATGTGTGGGGCCCTTGTCGGGGAAGTAATAGACATGGTTTTCGGTATTTTATGACTTTTGTGGATGATTATTCCAGAACTACTTGGTTGTACCTTTTAAAGGATAGATCAGAATTTTTAACTGTGTTTCCTAATTTCTGCAAAGAAATAAAAAAAAATTGGTTTAATGCCTCTATAAAGGTTTTTCGGTCTGATAATGCTTTGGAGTTTGTTCAATTTGAGATATCCTCTTTTTGTACTGCTAATGGGATCATTCATCAAACTAGTTGCTCCTACACTCCCCAACAAAATGGGGTAGCGGAGCACAAAAATAGGCACTTGCTTGAAGTTGCAAGGGCCCTCATGTTGCATACGCAAGTGCCCAAACATTTTTGGTGTGATGCAGTCCTTACTGCGTGTTTTTTGATTAACCGGATGCCTTCTTCTGTTCTTGGTGACAAATCACCTTTTTCTATTTTGTTTCCCGGTGTT
Organism: Telopea speciosissima; assembly: GCF_018873765.1. Taxonomy (NCBI): domain Eukaryota; kingdom Viridiplantae; phylum Streptophyta; class Magnoliopsida; order Proteales; family Proteaceae; genus Telopea; species Telopea speciosissima. The sequence goes on along the minus strand of NC_057917.1, from coordinate 33,032,674 downwards.
TCAAGTTTTAGTTTGCCTCCTAGAGTTTTTGGGTGTGTTTGCTTCGTTCATAATCTCCATCTCCATGGAGATAAATTGAACTCTCGGTCAAACAAATGTATCTTCCTGGGTTACTCTAGGACCCAGAAGGGATACAGGTGTTATGACCCTCTCACTAGAAGGTAATTTGTGAGTGTGGATGTCACCTTCTTTAAAGATACATCTTATTTTTCTGCTCAGCCCACCGTGTCCAGTGATCCATTACTTGTGTCTCACCCTCCTCCCATTCCTGCCATTGTTCCTATGACTACTCCCCTACAGGTGTACCAGCGCACGAGACCTTTTGGGCAGCTCCATACAGATTAAACTGGCCCTTCTGCATCGCTTTCTGTACCTTCCTCAACCTCTGGTGGAGATCCAATCTTACCTGTTCTTCGTGACTTACGAGCTGATCTGGATCCTGATGACTTACCCATTGCCACTCGGAAAGGTAAATGTTCATGTACTCAAAAATTTTTAGTTACCTATCCTATTGAGAATTTCGTCTCTTTACCTCATCTTCCGTCTTGCCCTCATAGTCATGCTACTTCTTTATCCTCTTATACTGTCCCTCGCACTCACACTGAGGCTCTTATCAATCATGCCTGGAAAAAGGCCATGGGTGTGGAAATGGGTACTGTATTGACTCGACATACGTGGGAGTTAGTGGATTTACCTCTTAGGAAAGACCTAGTCAAGTATCGTTGGGTGTACACTATTAAGTATCATTCTGATGGGTCTGTTGAGTGGCTCAAAGCCCGCCTGGTAGCTAAAGGGTATACCCAAACTTATGGTGTTGACTATTTTGAGACCTTCTCTCCTGTGGCTAGACTGAATTCTGTTCGCCTCATTATTTCTCTGACGGTAAACTTTGATTGGCCGTTGTACCAGTTAGATATCAAGAATGCTTTTCTTTATGGTGACATTCTTGAAGAGGTCTATATGGAGCAACCTCCAGGCTATGTTGCTTAGGGGGAGAATAGTGGTCGTGTGTGTAGGCTGCACAAGGCCATTTATAGGCTGAAACAGTCTCCCCGTACATGGTTTGAGAAGTTTAGTTCAGTTGTGTGAAACCCACCTCTAATTTGAACTTTTTCGAACTTGTATGATTACAAGTTCTGGGTCTGTGTCTATGCTTGCCTCTATGTTGTGGGTCTTCTAGTGGGAGAAGTGGTGGGGTCCACCAAACATCAGGCATGGTCAAGCATAAGAAAAGGCTGCAAAGAGGATTCAAAAGTCGATCAAGCACAAGGGGCCTATGAGAGAGCTGGCAATGGCTTCAGATGTGGATTCATGGCCAACAGTAGAGCCGGAGAGGATCGAGATGCAGAATCAGATCTAGAAAAGTCAGCAACCAAGAGATCTTTTGAAGAAGGACCATTCAAACCATCAGGAACTGGGCAATCTTTGAGGACTGTGCAAGGATCTGCAGAAGGGTCTACAGAAGCGTCTGCACAGTCGTCAAAGGCCAGAGTTGCAAAACGGTTGCGACTGGAGGTTAAAACAGAGCTATGGACCAGCGGTCGGTGGGAGTGATCAGCCGAGAGACCGATTGGAGATTCATGGCCTAGTTTCCACTAAGACGGTGTTTCCAGTGGCGATGCCTAGTTTAAGTTCGTCCTCAGCTAGGAGAAAGGTTTCTGTGTAGAGGGCTTTCGCATGCAGCTTCTGCAGGTTCAGGCAATTCTACAAGGGCTTCTTTTGGAGCACAGAGATTTAAATAATGGCTAAACTTCTGGCAAACCAGGGAGTGGGGAGGGCGCTAGTCGTAGTGTATTTCTTGATCAAAGGAGAAGGAATCACCTTCGTTCATCTTGACAAAGGAAGGCAAAGGGTCACTTTCTGAAACTTCGACACAGATTCTAGCGTTCGCTAGCCGATCCTTCGTCATGGTTTTAGTGTCTAAGAATAGCAGGGAGGCCCTACTGAACCGACAGTGTTGAGCAAGGATATGAAGGCATCGCCTAGGCGATGCCATGGCGTCCAGACACCTAGGACGCCTTGCCACCATGGTAGTGGTCACCTTGATTTTTTACCCTCTAAAACGCCATGGTTGCCTTCTCGCCTTGATAACTGTGGTGTCAAGGCCCTCTGTGCACCAGAAGAGGAGAGGAAGCCCAAGAAGAGAAATCCAAAGGGGGATGGTGGATAAATCAACATTACGGAACCACTGCCAGAGGAAAATAGGTTTCTTACCTACCTGCCAGGGTCCACCTTCGAGGATGCGAAGCTTGTCGATTTCATCAAAAAACTAGGAAGACGAAGAAGCCGCTGTCTAGTAGGAATATGTCGAGGGTCCCTTGAACTCTCTACTGCTTCGAGAGAGAAATCTTGACGATGTGGAAAGGAAGTTTGGAACCCAGAAAGTGGCCAACCAAACAATTGCCCCAAAGTTTGACCTCATCATCGAGCAAGCCAGGAGGGCAGAGAGCACCTTTAGTGTTTCCCTCAATAGAAGGTGCAATGAAACATAGGGAAAGGCCTTCCTTCGAGGAAACAAGGGCAGGTCCTAACAGGGAGCTCCACTGAGGGGGAGGAGGAGATGGTGGGGGCGAAGGCAGGTGAGAGGGAGGGGCATGTCCAGGGGCAAAAGGAAGGGGAGGAGAGGAAGAGTTGAAGTTTGAGGCAGTCTCGGCAGAGCCAGCCATGGAGGCTAGCGAACAGGAGATGAGAGACCCTCAGGCCAGCCAGAAGGGCCGGAGCACAGGAAGACGAGCGAACATCAGGATGCTGATACACAAGTGACAGGTCGATGTGAGCTCATGACAGAACCAGCTTATTCAGCCATCAGATGGGGCTGCGACAAACATTGAAGGGCGGGCTCTTGAAGGGTATTACAATGACAAATGAAGTTCATGGGCTCTTGAAGGGTATTACAATGATGAATGAAGTTCATGGCTTAATCAAGAGTTTCAAAGCCACGAAGTTCCACTGTAGAAATCTTCAGAACAGTTGAGTCGCAGAGTGCATTTTTCAGTCTTCAATCAGAATTCAATGGAGAAACAATAGAGCAACCTTTTTCTGAACCAACAGCAGCAATGGAGAGGGAGCAGTCCTTTGAGTTATTCCCAGTTGTAGGCTTATTTCAGAACAAAGAAAATAGAAATAAGAACTTGATGTAAAGAAGAAGAAGAAGATGGGGGGGGATATGAACAAGGCCTCTCACAAATGGCCTTGGTGTGTCTCTCACAGACCTCAAGGAATCTCTCCTAACACTGTCTCACACAGCAGCTGAATCACACAGCACTTAATAGCAAAGCCAAGTTTTCAACACCTCCTTTATTAATAGATTCAAAACCTCCCCTCTTGCGTGGGACTACAGATTAGAATCTAACGAAATTAGAAAATATCCTAATCTAAGACTACATCTCAAAATAACAATAAAATCTAGCTAACAGCTACTAAATAGAAACTAACAAGAATAGAAAGTAAATAAAGTATCAACTACTAAATAGAAAGTAGATTGTCTCTGTTAGAATAATGTACACCAGAATACCGTGGGGGTATTCTGGTCCTTTTTGGGGTTATTTTTATGTTATTAAGTGTAGTTAGCTTATGTCGGTTATGTGGGTTTTAGTCCCACATCGCCTAGCTTAGACTATTTGTAACTTCCCCTCTATTATAAATAGAGGGGCCTTTCTATCATTAATACAAGTCATTCTATTATTTTATTTCCTCTCTCTGACCCATGGTTCAATCAACATGGTATCAAAGCTGGTCTGATCCAAGTTAGAGAGAAAACCCTAATTTCTCCCTCCTTTCCTTCCAATCGATCTCTCCTCTTCTTCTCCCTTTTTCTCGTTTTTTCTTGCTCCTGTTTTTCTCCTTTTCAGCACAAAAACAGGGGCAGCACTAATGAGGTAAACATCATATCGATGATTTCCTTTCTCTCCTATCATTTTTTATTAAAAAAAAACAGCTGGAAGCCTCTTCTGTGATTTTGGGGTTCCTCCTTCTTTGAGATCAGATCTCGATAAACCTGATCCTCTAATAGAGGAACACCCTATGCAGCCTTTTTCCAGCCCTATGTTACCCTATTCCTACACCTAACTTCCCTCTTTTCTTTCTCTCCATCAATTATTATTTTTTCCAGCCTAGATCCCCAAATCGATTTTACCTTGTCAAAAACCCTGACTCCAATCGATTTTGGGGTTTCCTTTGTCAGATGCAGCCAATATTTCATGGATATTTCCCACCTGATCCAAGCCCTAATCGACCTCAGTTTGAACACAATCTGATGGCTGGATCTGTCCCTACAGCAAAATCTTCTCACCCTGCCTTTTATGGTTCCCTGTTAAAGCCCTAATTGAAATCGACCTTAGGGGTGCAGGTTTAAATTCTTGCTGCCTTTTTTTGAGGGATGATTACTCCACCTACAGAAAACACTCAACCTCAGTTTTTTGGCTATTTCCAAGAATTTGAAGACCCCTAACCCCAATCGATCCTTCTTTTCAGGGTTTTTTTCAAAACCCTGCCCATATGGATTTTGGGTTAGGGTTGTTTGCTGCTATTTGGAATTTTTTGTTAGTGTTTCTACCATCACGAAGGACATTCTACTTCAACTATTTATGGCTTGAAGAAGGTCTACTGCCCAAGATAGCTGCTGCCCTCATTATTGCGATTTTTAGGTATTTCTCCCATGTGAAGATCAAGTCTCAATTACCAAGAAGATTGGTCATTCGAACTGGAGATCCATTCCAGTAGTTTTTGGTCAGCAAGTATTACAATAAGCAAGCACCTTTAACATGTCAGCCTCACCTTTGTTGAAGACCCCTTCCCTACAATTGATATTCACTTTCAGGGTTTTTTACAAAACCCTGGCTATAATCGATCTAAGGGGTAGGGCAATCCACAGTTGCTAATTTTTTTAGGAGAGTTTTATCAACATCAAAGGAGTATACAGCCCATTATTCAGCATCTTACATCAGGTTTTTTAGTAAAAAAATTCCAGTTCATTCTGTTGGCTTGGTTTCTTCAATTATCAAGTTGTTTTTCTTGTTCCTATATGGCTGGCTGCTTCAACTACCTATGGATTTGTCTGGTTATTTATCTTATTTGGCTGGTTATTATGAGCTTCACTACCTACCTGGCTGGTGTTGTTGATTGGCTTTTGTAAGCATGACTAGTTGATGTGTTATTGCTGCCTTCATGTGGAATACAGTTGCCCTATAATTGTGACTGTGTTTCCTCTTATTGGAGATCGAATTTCTATCGTTATTGAAGACTCGAATCTACTACCCTGGAGATCAGCCTATTGTAAGCATGACTAGTTGATGTGTTATTGCTGCCTTCATGTGGAATACAGTTGCCCTATAATTGTGACTGTGTTTCCTCTTATTGGAGATCGAATTTCTATCGTTATTGAAGACTCGAATCTACTACCCTGGAGATCAGCCTATTTGGGATTACCACAATGTGTTCCACGATTTTTTGGTTGCACCTACGAAACTATTCGGTCATGTGGAGCTTTCTGGTTAATATCCGGCATACTTTGGAGCTTGCATACTAGCATTGTTACAGATTCAGATCTGATCCAGTTTTGTTGAGGCTACTTCCATTCATTGCTGTCCGGATATCTTCTTAGTACTGTCTAGCATGTGGGAGTTTCTACCATGGAATCTTTTGCACAATTGCTCCTCCCTGTTTGAAGATTGAACAAGCCTTGACAATTGGAGCATTTCCTTACTTCGAATCAGATTTGTATCTTTTTCAGATCTGAATATTGGGGTTAGGAGTTTCTCCCCTGCAGGGGTTTCCATTCAAAGTGTTTGTTTGATTGATGGAAGAAGGTTAGAGCTTTCTATGTTACCCAAGTTAATCCTACTCCATTATCCCATTGCTGTTTTTCCTTCACCACCTCCCAAAACATACCTTTGGCATTACCCATAACACCCTTGGAAGTTAATGGTATTCTCTTCTTTACCATTTCTTCTTTTTTCCATTACACTTGGCAGCCACTGAATCATTCTGGAATGTTGTGTTTTGCCCTTTCTCTTACATCATCTCTCTTATGTCCACGTGCACGACACGTGAGGGGGGGATTATATACAGTATACCTGCAGCCATTGTAGAGGGCAGAATATGCAGGGACACTTGGTGCAAAACATAGAAGGTCAGAGGTTTCACCATTGCCAATGGGTATCTACTTTGTTATTGGGTTAAAGTTTGTCATAAGAGGGAGGTTGGCCTTAAAGTTTTGAAGATGTTTGGTTATTGCCTGCCCATATGAGATCCTACAGTTTGGTTTTTTTTTCGCTGCTTGATCTTTACTGCTGTTTGACTCATTTGCCAGCTACCCTAGTTACTTATCTAGATTATAATTCAGAGATTCATTATTGGACAAAGATTGGTGAGAGATGCCTTTTTGCTGATCAAGTCTGTCTAAGTTTGAAGGTCTATTTTTTTCAAGTTCTTGAAGGTCTATTTGGGAGCTGCATTCATTTTGGAGCTGGTTTCTACTACAATTTATTTTTTTCCCATTTTATTCAAGTTGGGCATTAGTACCTTGTATACACAAACTTGAGGGGGAGTGTTAGCATTGTTATGGAGAGAGTTTTTTTTTTTTTCTTTAGTCCAAGCTGGATCTTCTTTCTTTAGTATTTGTATAATCCAGCTTGAGGGGGAGTATTAGAATAATGTACACCAGAATACCGTGGGGGTATTCTGGTCCTTTTTGGGGTTATTTTTATGTTATTAAGTGTAGTTAGCTTATGTCGGCTATGTGGGTTTTAGTCCCACATCGCCTAGCTTAGACTATTTGTAACTTCCCCTCTATTATAAATAGAGGGGCCTTTCTATCATTAATACAAGTCATTCTATTATTTTATTTCCTCTCTCTGACTCACGGTTCAATCAACAGTCTCCCATGCAAAACAGCAACCAGCTCCTGAATTATCTTCACACAAAGGCTAGAATGGGTCCCATCCTTGACTTGTGTGGAGAAGAGTTGGATACTCATCAATACTCATCAACTGATCTACTAGGTACCCTTGCAGTGATCGAAAGACTAATATTCCAAACCAGTTTCTAAAATAACATAAAATAAAATCTAGGGGGAAAAATATCATCCATAACAATAAAATTACAAAATAATCTTGCTACACTAAGCAAAGTTTTCAACATACATAGAGTACCGCTAGGAGGATGCCAGATCAGCTAGGTAGCTGACCCCTTGTTATGATTGGACTATTCACTGCTTAGATATTGGCAAACTATTTAGCCTGCTGCTTTTGAAGAAAAAAAAAGAATTTAAAAATACAAGTGTCAGTCGTCAGAGTTCAGTTCAATAGTAAGCTAACTAGAGGACCTTAGCATCCTCCAAACATTTTCATCGTATATATTGATATCACAATAACATTTACAGAACTTCTTTCGCAAGATCTTCAATGCAAAGAACTGCAAATAAATGATCTAAAGGAATCAATGAATCAAACAGATTAAACAAAACACCAAGGAAAATCAAGAAACACGTCGCAAAGATGCCTATACCTGGACAGGTGCTGGTTTGCAAGCCATCATTCCTAATCTATTGTTAGATGTATGACCAGAGAGTTCAACCAAGATGTCAACTTTATCTTCTCTAACCATATTTGCGACCTTTTTCTCATCAACCCCAAAAATATCTCTCCACAACCCACCATTTTTTAAAACCGTATCTTTAAACCTAGCAGTTTTGGCATCCGCCTGCACCAGAGGATGAAAAACTAACTGAATCATCAGAATGTAAAACAAATAAGGTACGCCTAAAGTGATATTTTCTCAATACAGAGTATCACTCTTTCCTTAACCATTTCGTATATGTATAGGAAATGATGAAGAAAAGTAATGCCCTTACACATTATCAAAGCAATGAGATAAGTCATTAAGAAATTAAACTGTGATTTCACAATAAGTGATACCTTTACTACTGCAGAATACACAACCACCTTGTAATTTGAATAATCATGAAGGACAAGTGGTGCTTCAATGAAATATGATACTGAATGAGTAAAATAATCTGGAGAGACATATCCAACGACAAGTGGCCGCTCTGGATCTTTTGGATTGTCCCAAGATGTGTACAGTGGATATAACTTCATAAACCGCCTACCCCAATCCCTGCAAGCAAGTATTAAATTCAGACAGACGCGCCTAAGAAGAAAATCTTTACATCATAGTAAAGTGTGCATATTTAATGAAGAATCATTTTCAACAGGTCAACAATTTGGGATGCAATCTGAAACAAGGAACTAGTCGAACGCATTTACATAGCATCAAGTGGAAAATTGTTGGTGGTCAAACAATTCATTGTGTTCATTTGATAATCTGAAGCAAACCAACAATTTGAAGAAACACTATTGTATGCTAACGATGCTACCAGCTAATGTGCTCCTTAGTCCCTGATAAAATAAAACTCAAGGAAATATAAGCAAAACTGAGATTATACACAGAAATAGGGTCTCCAGGAGCAAAAGACAGCTCCGCGCCTCCGCTACAAACAGTAACTGTGAATCAACCAGCAAGGATTCTTATGCGAAAATTCTGTTAAGTCCAAAGATGAAATACTAATGCTCTGCAAACTTGCAAGGATTCATAACTTGGTCATAGTCCAAAAATAAATATATAAAATAATAAGGGTCGGTGATCTAGTCCAAAAATAAATAAATAAAATAATTAGGGTCGGTGATCCTGCACTGTCCAAGCTTGAATCATCCCATCCAATACTGATCTGGATCAGGCACTTTGGACAATCCAATACGAAGTTTTAAAACCTTGGTCACATGACTCAAAACTCTCCTTTGGTAATTAAAAGAAGACAGGAAAACAAAAGAACAGAAAGGAGAAGTGCTCCACATGTTAACGACTTTGCACTTAATAAAGAAAATGTGTATGCATGATAAGTTAATTAGAAAGAGCACAGTTAAACGGATCTGAGGACCAGCATTGCAATGCTAGTCCCAGTAGCCTCCACGCCTGTGGACTCTGACTCCAACTACTGGTTCCATTTTAATTAAAAATCTGAAATGATGTGGACCTATTGATGATGAAAACCTTAGGTCCACCAATGTTCTTGGACCGGCTTAGCATTTCTATGAACCATACTGTGATTGAAAAATAAAAGGTTCCAGATGGGTATTGATGTTACCTATGAGCTTCAAAAAGTTTATCATCATTGCCCTCATTTATGTAATTCATCGCAAGCAACCGGTTCTGCAAGAAGCTCATTATAATCCATATTAAGAATTTCAGAAAACATTCAGTACAAAAATTTCTTCTTTCAAAGTCAGAAGAGCATTTTTTATAAACATAAGACCTATATATAGATTAAATATTCAAACATGGTGCAATGAATGATAAGAAAGATCATCTTGCCATTGGTACTGTTTGAGTCTTTCAATTCAGTATTACATTACTAAGGTTCTTTTTTAAGCAATAACACCACATGTAAACTCCCCCCCCCCCCCGGGGTTTGATTGAAACCTACAAAATATCACAGCCATCAAGAAAACACCAAAGTATAAGACTAAAGAGTCGGAAAATCATACTAAAAAATTAGGACAGATGACAAAGTAGTTGTCAAAATTCTCAGCAAGAGCTGAGTCTCCAATTAATGCCACCTCTGCATAAGCCACAGGAAATATATGCTTTAAAAATGTAAAGTTTGTGCCGCATAGATGCTCAAGCAAGCAAGGAGATGCAGATAAGTCTTCTACAAAGCTTATTTTAGTGGAAATAAGCCTTGGGTTGGGTTATGTATGCAATGGGCCTTTGATTCTATGTGTTTGCTTTGTAATTGGCCAATTTAATGAGCCTAAAATAGGGTAGAAAGTAGGAAAACGGGATTAACTTCATTAGTTTAGTTAGAGTCTTATTTTGAGTGTTTTCTTTATTATTTCACTTTCCTAATCAATTTAGGATACCATATCAGTTAAGGATTGGGTTAAACTGGTGGAGGGCTGGTTTGATGTAGGACAGAACAAGAAAAAAAAGAGGCCAAAACACTGTTCACGTTACCATTCATGTAAACAGCGTTACAGCCCCTTAATTTGGTTTGGTGAGAATATTACTAGAAGGTTGTGGGGGGCAGAATAGTCTTTTATTTATTAGCGATTCAAGTCTTTAAATGAGGGGTATAATTGTCTCTTTGGGCCTAAGTATTTAAAGGATACAATCGATGGAGCCATATTGAGAGGTGGGGACCACCAATAAAGAGAATCAGCAGCAATATTTGTTCACTTAAAAGTGGGGTCCACAACAAGCACCATCGGCTGGAAGATTTAGAAGATCCCTTGAAGGTTTGAAGATTATATTTAGTTTCTATTTGAGTCAATCCTAGTTACTATTTTCTTAGTTTCTAATTTTTAGTTTAGTAGTTTCTATTTTGTTTTAAATTGAGGTGCAAGCATAGTTCAAAATCTTGACGAAATTTCGTTGAGCTATTGGAAATTCGAAGAGTTCAGTCCTCCCGAAACGAAATGCAACATCAAATTGAAAATATACAATATTTTGGTCGAAATATCGGCGAGATGTTGAAATTTCGACTGTTTGTAACATCTCGCCTTAATTTCGGCCAGACGTTACAAACCTCAATGATACAGACCACGGTGCAAGTATGTCCTCACACCAACCACAAGTAAGGGTTACTCGAGAGAGCCTCATTCCCAGTTTCGTCCTAGTAGGCAGGCTGATCTTATGGACATTGATACCTTATCTAGCTCTGTTGGTGGATTGAGTATTGACGACACGGACAACAGATCGAGTGGGCATTGGTGTGCCCCATCTTTTGGCGAAGAGAGCAGTTCATCTCCAGTACCATCAGAGTACAGTTTATCACATTCACATCCATATGCGCAGTACACTGGGGTGGGGGAGCATATATCTTCTGCATCCATTCCCAGTTTTGAGTATGACTCCCACTCACAGGGACGTAGTTGATCATCTTTTGTGGACGACATCTTCTCCTAACCAACCCACCAAACGTACCCGTACATGCTCCCAGAGGCATCATATCACAATGGATCAGTGGGGTTCTTCACAGTTTGGTGACACATCCTAGGATAGGTTACCTTCAATATGTCGATGATGCAATTTACATGGCAACTGTGGAGGACTATACTCGTTTCTTCTCCAAGACTATGACGTGGCATTCATATGTCTTACAGTCAGAGGGCAATGCTCGTCGGCTCCATCGGACTATGAGTGGGATCGATCCTGGATGGCGCAATACTTATTATTAGTAGACATGACTTGTATTTGGAGAGTATATTGATGTCGTCCAAATTATGTACTTAATATTATGACTTAATGAATCATTGGCGTATGTTTGTATGATTTACTTGTTTAAATTGCTTATTATGTTCTCTAATACTTATACAATGTGTAATTAACTAATTATACATTAGGATTCGACCGTATACCACCAATCAAATGTGCAAATCCAAAACACCACTTTGGGTGAGTATTGTTGCAATTTGAACATTTACATGTGTTTATATAGCCTAAAATAGGGTTTCCATGACATTTCATGCCTTAATTTGGCCTAAAACCCATCGAAATGACCAACCAAAATCTTACAGAAAAAATACCAAATTTCGCCAAAATTTTGGTATCGGTCAAACTGAAATAGCCTGCCAAAACAAGATTTAATACTACGGGTGCAAGTATAAGCCCTTTATTTATTGTAAAGGCTTTAGAAGCCTCCCCATGATTTTTAGAGGATGAATGAAATTACTTTTGAGCACAGAATTTTTCATGTCCGATTGTTTGTGACTCCAAGGGCTGAAGGAGCCTGGCTGAGAGAGCCTAATCCACCAATCCTTTACCTTTTATTTTCTGTCCTCTCCATCTTCTCTTCATTCCCATTGATCCCTGTGTACAGCTGTACTGTTGAGACTGTTTCAACTCTTGAGAAGATCAATTGAAGCTTGCTGCTCTTCCCCTATTGCTGCTGCTGGTTGCTGCCATCGGTTGAGAGTTGAAACTTGCCGCTGCCCCTGCAATCCCAGATTTGATGTTGTAACTTGTGGAGATGATATCTCAGCAAATACCCATCAGACTTGGGCTGTTTTTTGGAGCACACAACCTCCTCCACTCGACCTTCTAAATTGGGGACTCACTCATCACTCACAACTCACAATTTAGCCATTACTATTGGCTGAGACTTTCAGCGGAGGTTCTTCTCTACTCCCACTCCACTCGATCTTCACCAGAGTTCTAGTCCAGCACTGTTTGGAGGTTTTTCCATAACCTTCTATTTTGGTGTTTCGCCCATAACTCAAGATCCAACCATCACAATTGGATGAAATTTGGAGCAAAGATTCCCCTTACCTATCACTACACTCAATCCAAGTTTGGTGACCATCACTTTGCTAGTTTGGATTGAAACCCCAACTTTCTAATTCTGAGTTTGTTCTAATTTTCACAAAAAGTGGTTTTTGGGACTACAAACCTAGTCTTACATTACAGTTAGGAGAAGAGGGAAACTGGGGAGAAATCAGAATTGCAGGAGGGGAAGAGAGAAGAGAGGAGACACATGCACAGCCACTTCTTTGCACAAGCTATCAACTTCAATTTCCATATTCAATTACCAAATCATCAAATCTGTTGCTCTCCTACGATTAAAATGAATAAATAGAAAATAGTCTTGCATAAGAATAGAAACCTAACTAAAATGGAAACATCCCAAAGAGGAAACTAGCAAAATAAGCCATATCTAAGAAAAAGGAAACTACCCAAAAAAATTCCTACGCAATCTACCCATGAAAATGTATACCCTCTTTTCGGTAAACTGCGATGTGAGTTGAAAATGCGCAAGCGTGCCAGAGTTGCAAGGACTCTAAATGATTGAATCTGACTTCTAACCTAGAAAGAATGGGTTCTTTCTAATGCCTCGATCGCTCCAAGGACTTCTGATGAAATGTCAGGAAGAATGATAGGAAAAATTATAATTTTAATGACAACAGAGTGTCAACTCTGATTACAAACATTGTCTTCTGAAACAAGGGCCAAAAGACAAAAATTGCTGGAGTTATTCTCCAAGCAAAACCTACATGAATGCCTCTTGAAACACGGGCCAATAAGGCATTGGTGGCCAGAATCCAACTCCAGCAAAAAGCTACATCTAAAGACAAAGATGAGAGATAAACTTCAATCATCTTGAAAAATAAAAGACAGAAATGAAAGAAATACTTCTACATCTTGAAAGATAAAAGACAAAGATGAGAGATAAACTTTGATCGTCTTGAAAGATAAAATAAAATAAAGACATTGGTGGCTGGAAGCCAACTCCAACAAAAGGAAAAGATAAAATAAAGACACTTGTAGAGTGTTGTGTTGTTGATCCAGGGATCTCCTCCTTTGTGGCTGAAGTTCCCTTTTATAGACACTCCTGGTAGAATGGTAGTTACAATGGTTTTTGGTAATTTCCAGGTAGTTTTGTAACTACCCTCTTGCCTTGCTGACCGTTCATCGGCCACTCACAATTCGACAATCACCAACCGTTTATCGGTCACTCACAGTTCGTTATCATTGACTAATCACTGACCGTTTATCGGTCGCTGCCAATTCATCAATCCTTGACCGTTTTCTTCAAGTCACTAACTGACAAGTCAAACTTGATTGAAATGGATTTCAGTCTAATTCTCTGTTGACCGAAATAGAGTGAAAATTGGGTGTAAACAATGCCCCTCACAAACCCTTTGAATGAGATCGAAGGTCCAAAGTTCAAATGGGTTTGTGACATAGTTGTCAAGGCGATCCAAGTCGGTGGAGGGGTGTCACGTCGATATATCGACATGTCGCCCGCCATGGCGAGCATGTCGACCATGTTTTATTTTTTATTTTCTCTATTTTTAATGTGTTAATAGATGTATACTCAAGCCATGTTTTATTTTTTCTCTATTGTTTCTCAATTTTTAAGAAGAAAATTCAGAAATCGAAGAGGGAAAGAAGAAATCGAAAGAAATCAAAGAGGGAAAGAAGAAATCGAAAGAAATTGAAGAGGGAAAGAAGAAATCGAAAAGAGAAGAAGAAATCGAAGACAGGAAGAAGAAATCGAAGAGGGACAGAGAGACAGGAAGAAGAAATCAAAGAGGGACGCCATGGCGTAGGTCACCATGCAACCCTCTCCAGCGCCAGGACGCCATGGCGTGGCCATGGCGACGCCATGACAACTATGGTTTGTGACATCTCAAATCCTATTTGAACGGGGTCACACAAGTTTGAATGGGATTATGGATATGCTTTTGATCGGTCATACCTAGCAAATTAAGTCAGTTCCATATTTATTTAATGCCTTGTATTTCTCCTTCCTGGTCAATCACTTCTTGATTTTCACGAACAGCTTTAACGGCTTCCTTGAGTCCCTTCTCACCAAGGTGTAGGCTCTTAAATAAATATTGACCAAATCGACACACCAGGCTGGTTGATCGGGTATGTGGAGAACACCTGCTACTTCTCACCAAGGATTAGGCTCTTAAATAAGTGTTGACCGAATTGACACCGTTGGATTTCCCAAACTTGAGATCACTTGAACTTGCAGCAACTAGGCATTTGAACGTCCAATCTGCATTGCATTTTTTAAATTCTCCCCCACTTGTCACGCAAATTCTGCATTGCATTTTGATCCAAACTGCATTGCTTTTTGAATGAAAATGGATTAAAACTATGAGGTGGTTCTAGAAAACGTTCTTACCCCTGGCCACAATGCTGGTTTCAAAGTTAAGAACGATCTCAAGCATGAAATTGCTGCTTCTAACTCTAAAACCGATGCTACCGAGGAGGCTGTCAAGTTCAATTCTCAGGTCATCATCGTGAATCACCTGGGCAGATCGGTAATGGATATGCCCCTGTGCTTGATCACCACATCTCTCATATCGTCCTTAAGTTTGGTTCTTGAAGAACAATGACGCTGGTTTTGTGAAGATGACTGCAACCAAGCGTATGGTGTTGATTCCTTTTGATTAACCACCACTTGGGCACTTGTTGCTGTTGGTGTTATCAAGAGTGGGCATAAACTCCTCAAACTGCAGCAAACTGTTCGCCGTATTCAATGGCACTCCATGATTGAATCGTCGCTGGAAGTCCATTGGACGCCTGGACTTGATGTAGTGGCCGGCGTTGTAGTACCCTCTCCATAGATCCAGTCCAGTCATCTTCTTCTTTTCTCTCTTCCATCATAAAACTTGCAGTATCGAAATAATATGGGAAGTAGAAAAGAAAAAACAAAGCAGCACCACGGGTTTGCTCCTCTTTCCTACCCTCTGGTTCTCCTTCTCTCATTCTTAATCCTCGCATCTTCTAATACAAATGATATGAAGAGGGGAAGTATATAGGAGAGTGTATAGGGTATGATGTCATGAAAGATGTGGCAATATGAATGATATGAAAGAGAAAGTACATAGGAGAGAGTATGGGATATGATGTCATGATGATGATGTTCTATGCATCTCAAGATAACACGGCATAACATTTGAATTTAAAATACTTGTGGTTATATTCATTACAGTTGACCACTTTGCCCTTTTAAACTGCCGAGCCATTAGCAGAATCAGCAATAAACCTGCCCCTTGCTTGACGGTGACCAAACGGAGGTCTGGTCTGGTTCTTAGTTTCTTCTCTCTCAAACTTACAGAGAGCATTTTTTTTTTTCAAACCATCACATTTCTGCTGGACATAAACCGTGCCCCTTGCAAGTAATGGCTTTTAGATGCCCATTTACAGCAGAATTGCCCCTGGTTGTTGCCTGATTTAGGACTGGATTCCCCTCATAGGCAGTTCTTCTTCTTAGCATAAGACTCAATCTTGGTTTACCCTCTTTTCGGAAGGCAGTGTGAGTTGAAAATGCACAGGCGTGCCAGAGTCGCAAGGACTCCAAATGATTGAATCTGATTTCAAACCAGGAAAGAATGGGTTCTTTTCCAATGCCTCGATCACTCCAAGGACTTTTGATTAAATGCCAAGAAGAAGAATGATAGAAAAAATTGTAATTTTATTGATAACAGAGTGTCAACTTTGATTACAAACATTGTCTTCTGAAACACGGGCCAAAAGGAAAAAATTTGCTGGAGTTATTCTCGAAGTAAAACCTACATGAATGCCTCTTGAAACACGGGCCAATAAGGCATTGGTGGCCAGAATCCAACTCCAGCAAAAAGCTACATCTAAAGACAAAGATGAGAGCTAAACTTCGATCATCTTGAAAAATAAAAGACAGAATGAAAGATAAACTTCTACATCTTGAAAGATAAAAGACAAAGATGAGAGATAAACTTCGATCATCTGGAAAGATATAAGACAGAAACGAAAGATAAAATAAAATAAAGAGGTTGGTGGCTAGAAGCCAACTTCAACAAAAAGAAAAGATAAAATAAAGACTCTTGTAGAGTGTTGTGTTGTTGAGCCAGGGATCCCCTCCTTTGTGGCTGAAGTTCCCTTTTATAGACACTCCTGGTAGAATGGTAGTTACAGTGGTTTTTGGTAATTTCCAGGTAGTTTTGTAACTACCCTCTTCCCTTGCTGACCGTTCATCGATCACTGACCGTTTATCGGTCACTCACAATTCGACAATCACTGACCGTTTATCGGCCACTCACAATTCATTAATCATTGACTAATCACTGACCGTTAATCGGTCACTGCCAATGCATCAATCCTTTACCGTTTTCTTCCAGTCACTAACTGACAGGTCAATCTTGACTGAAATGGATTTCGGTCTATTTCCCTGTTGACCGAAATAGAGTGAAAATTGGGTGTAAACAGAAATCAAATAAACTAAACTAAATATTGCATCCTAAGTAAATTACCAGCCCTTGCCAGACCAGAAAACTGGTTCAGGACCAGTCCTTGGTATGGGCTTCCAAAGTGGGTCACGTTGATCCAGCCAGGCCAAGGCAACTGCATCATAAGCCTTTCCTTTGTAGTGTTAAGTCTATATTTGAGCCTTCTATATAAGTTTGCAAAGGAGGCCAGCATTGTACAGTTGTACACAAATTTGATTAATGAGATTTTGGTGGCTTGAGCCTTTTCTTTTATTTGTGAAACTCAGATGGCTGTGAGATGCGGTGCTTTGTGGTGGGATACCATTAATGGCTGGTTTCAGTCAAGGCTAGGTGGGTTTTACATCATATCTTCTTCTTCTTCATTCTTCTTCTCCATCAATACTCAAATAAGTAATCCTTTGTTTTCTTTTCTGTTTTCTCTATTTCAGAATTTTGAGTTTTCAGAATTACTTTTAATCCAGCCTTTGGATTGTTGTGAAACCTTAAGGCTTTGATTTGAACTATTGAGGTTGAGGTCTGATCCAATTTTCAGATCAATCTGTTTATTGGATTAAGTTTAATTTCAGTTTTTCAATCTCAGGGATCTCTACCCATGAGGCCATGAGGCCATGAGATCGCTGCTTTTCAAATTACTCCTAAACCACTCATTGGATCATTCCCATCTTTTGAGGGGTTCTTATGCTTCTTATTAACTACTGTTTCGAGTTTCGTGTTATTCTGAGGAGTTTGAATTTTCAGTCAGATTTTGGGTTTCTATCTGAGTGGGGTTTTGATTTGGGATCCTATCCGGGAGGGTTTTAGAGTTGTTCCAACCTAAAGCATCCCATCCTCATTACAAGGAGAGCATGAATCAATGTTAGCATAAGCAAGGAGTTAAGGTATATGAGGGCCAACTCTTTAAAGGTGCCTAACAACACTTCAGCGAATCATTGAGCCTCTATTTTTTGTCTAAATAAATATTTTCAGTGGAATATAGGCAATTATATAGCACATCAATCCTTCACAAAGCAAAGACATCATTTTTATTTTTTTCACTGGGGCACATAATGCAATTACAACTTTTGCTGTTTCGTTGGTCTGGCTGCCAACACATTTTCTATTTCAAAAGAGTCACTATTTCTTCAGATAACTCGGCTCCAAGCTCTCTCAGTTGAAAGAGCACTGTCACAGTTTCTCTAGAAACTCCATCAATTAGTTAAAAGAGGACTGCCACTTTTTCTTAAAGAAACAACCATGCCAACCATTTAAAAAAGCAAGTAAAACACAGTGATTATGCATGCAACAGACCACAGAAAGTGAAGCAATGAGCCACATCAGTTTGCATGAAAAAACAGGTAAATTTAGTGAAACTTATCAAAGTATACATCTAGAATTTGCAAACTGGTTGTAGTTCCCACAATACCTGCCCAGCATTACGAGAATCAGGATCTATCTTAAGGCATTGATCATATGCTTCAATAGCCAAAGAAATGTTGCCTGCATCTCTATAAAGAACCCCTACACAATGAATTTAAGATGTGAAATAAGTTTAGTATCTCAACAACACTCATTATTACAACCAGCAAGAACTAACCAACTCACAATTAACTTATATGATATTCACACATAATGAAACAGACCAATGCAAAATATTAAAATCTAATACAGAACAATAGGATATAAAATTCAGTATCTTCTTAAACTTTGGAACAGGATGAATAGGCCAAATTACTCTGCAGGGGTTAAACAAATATATAACCTCTCCATATAACAGCCAAAAAGAAACAAATGTAACCGAGGTCCTGAATCTAGATTTGAGCATAAAAGACCAAAAAAAAAAAAAAAAAAAAAAGAGTCAAACGGAAGCCAGGAAAAACTATGGCCAAAAGGATTGTTACCAGTGATGCACAATCCCAGAAAGAAGAGAAGAAGAGTGTGTTGTTTTGGATTGGCTAAGTTTTCTGGGTCAAACTGAACCTGTTGTCCAAGATTGATTCAAGTTAGACTTAATTTCGGTTCTCCGATGGATTATATGGATCATGGACTTAGTATGTTTTGGTTTTCTCTTATAATGGGCCAATTCTATAAGCCCAAATATGAACTTAATTTCATTTCTCCCATGGATTATATGGATCATGGGCTTAGTATATTTAGGTTTTCTCTTATAAGTGGGCCAATTCTATAAGCCAAATATGAGGGATTTGAAGCTTATACGAAATTAGGTGCTTATTCTATTTTCTTACAGTTTCTGAAGACTTTCTATTTTCAAAAGTTGTAATGGGACTTTCCTTAGCCTGTGCATGGAGAGTTTCCTAATTCTATTATTTATTAGTTCTACAAATAAAGAGAAGGGGCTACAGAACTTCCCCATGATTTTTAGTTTCAGAAAAGCTTTACTTTCTTGTTCTGTGAGAGACAGAGCCAGGATCTGTGAGAATCAGACCTATTCTACTGTGGGATTCAGTAGAGAAACTTGATGAGAATCCATGACTGGAGCTAGCTGGGATTCCTGCTCTGCATTTTAGGTGGGAAGCTTGATCTTTTCCTTCTTCTATCTATGCTGCTTCTTTCCTTCTTCTCCATCGACAGATGTCAGTTTCCTATCCTTTATTCCCTGCGGCTGGTAAGTTTCCCAAACTAAGTTTGTTTGGTTGATCATCTTCTGCTGGATAATAATTTGTTGCTCTCTTCATGTTGATTCAACTCGATCGAGAGCCACGGCAACTGAATAGTGCCTGTGAAACCATCACCAGCATGTATGGTTGGGGGGGCCGAAAATGAGAAGATGTTATCCATAAAAATCTGACCCACTGTGTGAGTGGCTCTCATACTTAAGAGGGTAATGACAATGAAGAGCTGAACTGGCCATACCCATGATATCCATCATACCCTGCATAGTCAGAACCGGCGCTCCCCGTGGCAATGATGGTGCACACCATTGCACCCCATGTATCTCCTCCATATTCAGGCCTCCAAGAGTGTCAGTCAAGCTCGAGACATTGACGTCCATGGACCTCTCGAGTAGCCGCCACACGTGCACCGTGGTCCTCATCCTATGTGGCATGAGTGAACTGAGTCTCACCTGTGAAGCGCATCGGCTCTGGTTCTCTGGCTCCAGCTCCTAGTACTTCTCAACATCCTTGCAAGTCTATCACCCCCACCATCATCATCATCATTACCACCATTAGATGAGGACAGTGTGCGAGTGGGGCCACCATAGCTGTTAAAGTGTCAACTAAGGCGTCCAGGCAGTAATTTTGGTGTTGCGCAGTGCGCCGCCTTTGTTTAACTCACTAAGGCGCCCTTAAACCTAGGCGGATGTGTTTTACATCTTTTTTTTTTAAAATGTATTGTTTGGGGGATTCTATTCTAACTATTTGATTTGCATACTGACGCTATACATGATAATTTTTTCTTCTTCTTCTAATCTCTTATCGTTCTCAGTTTTTTTTTCCCTCTCATCTCCTGATGCAGATAAGTCATCTAAGGGGCTTATTAAATTGGAAATAAGCTTTGGGTTGGGTTATGTATGTGTTGGGTCTTTGATCCCATTGGTTTTCTTTGTAATTGGCCCCACTTTAATGGGCCTAAAATGTAGGTAGAAAGTAGGAAAACGGGATTTACTTCATTAGTTTACTTAAGAGTCCTGTTTTAAGTCTGTTTCTATAATTATTTTAGTTTCCTGACAGTGAAATGGGTGACAGCAGGGGGAACGGTGAGCATCTCGCTCCTTCTCCCTCACCTCAAACAGGTAAAGCGGTGTCCCTGACGTTATCGGAGATAATTTATTCTCCATGGAGCTTCTCCAACGGTCGAATCCCCTTGTCTCTAGGGCTCTATTGTTTCATCTTTGACAAGGGGCTCGGAAACTTGCTCTCCTGCTGAACAAAGCTAAGGTACTTGAACTTCACGGTGGAAACTTGCTCTGCTGCTGAACAGAGCTAAGATACTTCACAGGCGGCTACAGCCTGTTGGAAGGCTCCTCCTTGGGCTTCGAGAGTTGCTGTCGGCAGGGCACATCTTCCAACCATGACCAGTTGTTGGTTTTTGAATCATTGCAGGTTTGTACTGCAGGATCGTTAAATATTGAGAAGTGGACTTCTTAGCGAAAAAAAACCTTTTTCCGATTCTCTCCATCCCGCTTCAACCCAGTCTCTCTATTCCCATTCTCTCAACCCCCATCTTCTCAATACCCATTCTCTCTAACCCATTCCGCTCTATCACTTTCTCAAGAAAAAAAAGGTTCAACAGTAGGCACCAGGACCAGAACCAGCTACCACCTTGTTACCAGCATCGACTCCCCTCACAAATCCCTCAGCAACAAACCCTGTTATTCCGACCCTACAACACCAATCGCTGACTATCCGACCCTCCAACAAACCCTCCTCCCACGATTTGTTATACCCACACCAATCGTTGACTATATAATGTAGTCCTAGATTGGTAGGAGACCAACTAGGAGCCAGTAAACCAGGATCTGATATGAATAGGTAGTCCGAATAGGTCAAAATAAGGTTTCAGGTCAAAATTTCAGTTAGGGTTAGGGTTTGAGGTGTTGGTTATGCTAGGCAGGTGTAGGGGAGTCTATCAGTGAAGGTCCTGAAATGTTTTGATGAGTGGAAGTGTGTAAACTAGAATGGCAGCAGGTTAGGGTTACAGGTTTCGGGTTTTTGGAAAGTGGAATTTGGAAGGATCTAGGGTTTAAATTGAGGGAATTGGAACCACGTTTGGATCAAGTGTTCCCTAGGTGGAATAGAGCACTCGGCCAGCTTTGGGTGAGGTTCTGATGGTTAGGATGGGCTGGACAGAAATTAGGGTTTTTGGGGTTTTAATGGAAGTGGGGTTTTCTAGGGTTTGAGTGGGAGTTTGGGGACCAAACTCAGATCGAGTTTCCCAATTGAGGAGGGGAAAGTTCAATCCAAATTTGGGGCAGAGATAATGGTTGTGTTGATCTGTGGGTGGTTTAGGGTTGTGGGATATTGTAAATAAAATGGGAAAAAGCTACGGTTGGGGATCTAAAGGATTAGAAGAAGAACGGGGATGGGGATGGGGATGGGGATGAGGATGGGGATGTCTCAAACTTACTGTAGTTGCAAATTACTCTTGGTAGCAGCTTGTTTGAGGATGAAACTTGAATAAAAATTAGATCTTGGAGTCTTGGACAGAACTTGAAGTAAACTTGAAGACAAACCACCCAAGAGGCTTCACACCGCAAGGTGTTGATTGGATCAGACACCAATCCCACCAGCTTTGATTACACACAAAGCTAACCTTCATAGGGGAAGAGAACTTGCAGCAGTTTGCAAGCAGATTTTAATTTCAAAGTGGAGAGTGAGGAGCTCCACAGTTTTCATTGCTTAAATAGTGGCCTAAAGGCCTTACACCTATTCAGCCTAGGAGTGTGAATACTCCTAGCCAACTATACTAGTCCACCTCCCTTTCTAAATTTGTGGGAGTGCGGTGTGGATACAAACAGAAAAAAAATTACATACAAATAAAAGTGGTGACTTAAGTCACTTAAATTGAACCACTGGTTTCTTTAAAAAAAATATGGAACTTGAACTACTACCACTACTTGGGCAGCAGCTGCTTGTTCCTCTTCTTCTTGCAGATGTAGGGCTTCAGCTCTCCCTGGCTTGAAAACATTCGTCTCTGACGAATGGATGAAGGACATGTAACGATCATACAACTCAGGGTCGAGCTTCTTGAAGTCGTCTACATGAATCCATGTGCTGTCCTGGTGTGGGTGACCTTTCCACTTGACACGGAAAACATGGTAACCGCTCCCATGTCGAGTGGCCTTGTGCATGTCGTCCAGTACTTCTTCAATAATGGTTTCAATGGGTGGTTTGAGTTGGGGCAGCCTAAGCATGGGTTCACAATCACCATCATTTGAGTGATGCCCCACATAAAGGTGTAAGTCAGCCACATTGAAGATGTTTATGCCCATATCAACAAGCAACTCTAGAACATAAGCATTAGGTCCAATACGTTTCAGCACCTTGTATGGACCCATCTTCTTAGGATGGAGTTTGATGTTGACACCCGGCTGGTGCCTCTCTGGATTAATTCGAACCATGACCATGTTTGAACTCTACATATCGTTGATGTTTGTCTGCATTAGCCTTATAAATATCATTGCTAAGACCAATTCTCCTTTGAACATCAGCATGGCCTTCTATGATGTGGCATAAGAACTCATCAGCTTCAACACTTACCTGTGCATGAGGAGGTAAAGGATCAAGATTAATGGGACGCCTTGGCTGAACTCCAAGTAAAATCTCGAAAGGAGTACGTTCTACTGTCCTGTTTACTGAACTGTTGTAGGCTAATTCAGCAATATCAAGAATGGAGGGTCAAGACTTCTCATAATCTCTAACCAAACATCTCAATAAATTTCCTAAGCTTCTGTTCACCAGTTCTATTTGCCCGTTAGTCTATGGGTGAAAAGCAGTAGAGAAGAGCAACTTGGTATTGGTCTTCAGCCAAAAGATCTTCTAGAAGTAACTCATAAACTTCACATCCCTGTCTGAAACAATAGTGCTTGGCAGCTGGCTATGCACTATCTCCTTGAAGAATTTCTGTCATATGAGAAGCATGGAATGTCTTCCTACATGGGATGAAGTGAGCCATCTTCGTAAAACGGTCCACCACAACCATAATGGAGTTGCACTGTTCGCGTGTAGGTGGCAGCCCAAGAACAAAGTCCATGCTAAGGTCAACCCATGGTGCATGAGGAACCTGCAGGGTGAATAGAGACCAGTATTTTGCTTGTCTCCCTTTTCTAGTTGACAAACTCGGCATTTCTTGATCAAATGTTCTACATCTTTAGCAATGTGGGGCCAGTAATAACGATCAATCACCTGTAAGATGGTCTTGTCCTTCCCAAAATGCCCTCCTAGGCCTCGTCCATGTAACTCCTTAATAATGTGAATGCATAACCTTGTTCTTAAGAACAAATAACCATCATGAATAGCATAGTTAGGGTGCATCCCACCCTATTGCAACTCAGCATATAGGACACTAAAGTCCTTGTCACTAGCATACTCATCACGGATCTGCTCGATGTTAAGTACGTGTGCTGAGAATGTATTCTAAGTCAGTACTTCTCTACTCAGTGCATCAGCCACTGTATTCTCCTTTCCTGACTTATACTTCAAGACAAACATAAGCTCCTGTAAATACGCAACCCACTTTGCATGCATGTTGTTGATTGACTTCCGTGAAAAAAAGTGTTTGAGTGCCTCAAGATCAGTGTACAAAATAAACTCCTTACCAACAAGGTAATGTCTCTAATGGCGTAACTCTTGAACAACAGCGTAAAGTTCTAGATCATAAGCAGCGTACCTCTTGTTTGCATTATTAAGCTTCTCACTGTAAAAAGCAATCGGATGTCCTCCTTGCATTAATACACCACCAAGACCAATATGTGAAGCATCAGTCGCCACCTCAAATATATGGTCAAAGTCTGGTAAGCGTAACACTGGAGCCTCTGTCATCTTCTTCTTGATCAACTGAAAAGCCTTAGTTGCGGCGGTAGTCCATTCAAATTTCCCTTCACTTTGTTTGGTACATTCGGTAATAGGTGTCACAATTGCACTGAAATTCCGAATAAATCGCCGGTAAAAAGAAGCAAGTCCATTGAAACTACAAACTTCAGTAAAGGTCTTCGGTATTGGCCAATCAACAATACACTTGATCTTCTTTGGATCAGCTTCTACACCCCTTGAGGACATAATGAAACCAAGGAATATAACCTTGGCCAGCTTGAATGAGCACTTATTATCCTGCCTGAGCACTCTCAAACCTGGTTTCAAGTGGTCAATGTCATGGTTCGAGAACTCGCGAGATCTTGCCGAGTTTCTCGGTATTTCAAAAAGCCGAAACGATACCACATATGCGCTAAAACTACATTTTCTCGCCGAGATCTCGTTCTCGGTTTCGGATATCGGTTTGACCCATTTTTTTTACCCATTATGACCCATTTGTCCTAAAAGGCTAAAACTTTGAAAAAACAGCTCCGAACTCCATTTTCTTCTTCTTGGCTTCAAATTTTTTATGGATTGCATGTTTCAAGTGTGATTCAACTACTAAATTGAAGATTCAACTCCAATATTGCAAGAATCATCACATATTTGAAGATTTTTCAAAGGTATTCCCTCTTTTCCCCAAATCTATTTTTTTTCAACAAAATTGTGCAATCATTGATAGATTCATGTGATTTTGAGATATGTTAAACAATTTTAGCCGATCTATTACTTGATGGAGTCCGAATTATTTTTCTGTTATTATTTTTTTTATTATAATTTCTGCAAAAATAAATGTTTTATTTGAAAAAAAAATTTTGAAAAAAATATGCTGAATAGTGATTGGTTGGAAGTGATTTTCATATATGTGGAACAACTTTGGCCGATCTATCACTTGATTGAGTCCGAATTATTTTTCTGTTATTATTCTTTTAATATAATTTCTGCAAAAATAAATGATTTATTTAAAAAAAATTGCAAAAAATTAGATGAATAGTGATTGTTTGGAAATTATTTTCATATATGTTGAACAACTTTGGATGCTCTACAGCCTCATGGATCAGTTTTTTATTTTCACCCATTAAAAAAATTATTTTATTTTTCAGAATGAATAAAAATATTATTAAAATTAAAAAATATATATATATATATATATATAATATATTAAGGAAAAATACTTGTTGTTTATGGAAAATTATGCACAACATATGTATATAATGTTCAACTTCAAATGATGTCAAATACATCATTACATTATATTTTTCTTATACTTTAAGGTATAATTATTTTTAATAAAAATTCTACATATTATTTTTAATTAAGAAATAAATATTAGGGTTAGGGGATAAATAAGAGATAGCTATTTGATTGTTCTAGTAGCTTGACATTATGTTTAACAATTATGAATAGAATACTTTAAGTCTTGAATACATTACTTTAAGTCTTTAATAGTTATTAATACATGTTTTTTTATGAAACAATGTAAAATATAAGACATTTTGTACACAATGTCTGATATAGCATGGCAACATGGAATCTCGATGTCCGAAGACAAAAAGAAGTCCAAATGCAATTATTGTGGAAAGTTACTATCTGAAGGACCCACCAGGTTAAAACAACATTTGTCTGGTACAGGCAAGGATGTTGCCTCATGCCCAAATGTTCCAACCCAAGTGAAATTGGCTATGGCACAACACTTGAGAGGAGGAAGAATAAAGAAAGGATAGAGGGAAAGAATACAATAACAGTTTGATGAGGCAGTACTAGAGAAGCCTAGTGTAGAGGCCCGTGGAGGAGATGATACTGAATTTAGGCCTCCACCTGGTGAGTTTCAATCAGAGGCTGAATGGAGAATTTACCAGCAGACTTTGGCAGAGAGTAGACAAAGTTTGCATTTTGAAAATGTGAGAAGATATGAGCAGGCAAGAGGAGCTGGTGGATCTGGCTCAGCTGCACCAGTGCAAGAAGATAAGAGGAGGAAAAACACTGGGACAAGAAATATACCACGGCCCCCAACCCGACCACGAGCACATTCCCCAGATCCCATTTTGGAGCAAGATCCAACAATTTTTAGGCAACAAGATGCCTACCAGCCAACCATCCCGCAAATGTTTGCAAGTAAACAAGAGGAAGCACGGAAAGCCTTCAGCAAGTTCATGTTATACAATGACATTCCAGCTAATGTAGCACAAGGAACATACTATAATGCATTCTTTGACGCTGCAGGGAGGGCTGGCCCATGATGGAAGGGGCCTTCACCACATGAATTATATAATGTATATTTGCCTCAGGAGGTACAGGAGCTGAAAGAGTACATTGATGGTTTGAAGTCAATGTGGGAGACGTATGGGATTACCGTTATGGCTGATAGTTAGACTAGGCCTACTAGACTGTCCATTATAAATTTCATGGTGAGGGGAAGACAGTATTCTTGAAGTCTGTCAATGCATCAAAGCATGTAAAGAATGCATCATACTTGTATAAGGAGTTGAAGCAAGTGGTGGACGAGGTAGGAGCAAAAAATGTTATCCAAATTGTAACGGATAACGGTTCTAACTTTAAAAAGGCTGGAGAGAAGTTGATGAATAAGAAGAGTAAGAGAATCTGGCTCTTTTGGACTCCATGTGCAGCACATTCCATTGATTTAATGCTAAAGGACATGGGGAAGAAAAAAAAACTTTGGTAGCGGGTGTGGTAAATAGGGCAAGACAAGTGACAAATTTTGTATATAACCATGGTTATGCTTTAGCCATGTTGAGGGGAAAATGCAATGGAGATTTAGTGAGGCCTGATGTCACTCGATTTGCCACCAATTACATTGCATTGAAGAGCTTTCGGACGAAGGTGATAGGTCTGTCTATGTTTGCAAGTGAACAATGGTTTGGTTGGCAAGGTTCTAGGTCAGAAGAAGGGAGGGCAGCACAACAGACCATTGCAAGTGACGGATTTTGGAAGGACTTGCATAAAGTGGTTACCATATTAGAACCAGTAGTGGCAGTACTGAGGATGGTTGATATAGATAAGAAGTCTACCTTGGCCCACATTTATGCTGCCATTCAAAAAATGAAGGAAATGGTTAGAGCTGCTATACCTCGAAGTGCAAAGTCCTACATTAACATCATTGATGAGCAATGGGAAAAGCCCTTGAGTCATCCATTGCATAAAGCTGATGACTTCAACATACTTTACACTTTAAATGTTAAAATTTTTTTACATTTACATATTCAAAACCCAAAGGCATGAAGTCGCTAACAAATTATATTTGTGGTGTCTACTTTACCAGCATACTATTTGAATCCAAAGTATCAGTACTCCTATGATCTTGGGCTAGACACAGATTTGTTAGTGGGAGCTCAAGCTGTTATTGAGAAGTTGGAGCCCAATCCAAAGATACAAGCTACCTGCAATGATGAGGTGAGAGTATGGGGCTTTGGTACTTTGGTAGTTAGTTTTTGAATGTAATTACTAAATAGCAAATACTAATGCCTCTAACAAAGTTTGAAATTTAAAATGAAAATAGATCAAATACTTCAGAGAGGCCTCAGCAAGTTTCGGTCGACAAGCTGCAGTGGAGGGTAGACAAAAGTCAGACCCTGGTAGGTGGCATGATATTACATTTATGAATTATAATTTTATCCCTTTAGAATGTACATATTCTTAATATTCTATATTTGTAATGCAGCCGACTGGTGGGTGTTTTATGGAACAAGTTCACCCAATCTGAGGAAGGTAGCAGTGAGAGTGCTCTCACAAACTTGTTCATCCTCTAAATGCGAGCACAACTGGAGTACATTCTCTTTGATACATTTAAAGAGACGGAACAAATTGGGTAGCGAACGATTGAAGTAGCTTGTGTATGTGTACTACAATATGAGATTAAGGATGAGGCACATACGTGAAGGAATTGAAGCCAATGACAAAGAACCCATTGAACTGTCCAACATTTTCCAGGACGACTCGGATGATGATGAGGACCCCTTATTCCAGTGGGTGAGGGATCATGGTACACCCTATATGGATCAGCCTGGGGGTAGGCCCGACCCCACCATTGCGTCTGTAACCGGTACTGATGTTGAGGACTATATGTCGCAAGAGGGGCGTGCACATTCAGAGTCACCGAGACCTTTTGAGGCTGCTGTAGGAAGTCCTGCTGATGATGATGATGGTGGTGAAGGTGGTGATGGTGATGGTGGTGGTGGTGGTGGTGGTGGTGGTGGTGATGGTGGTGGCATGCAGAGTGGTGGTTATTATGATGATCGTCATGAGGGGATGCGCGAGCAGTACCAGTATGATGTGGAAACGCAAGCGGACCCTGTGCGTTTCACAGGTGAGTCTCAATTTACGCATGCCACTCAAGATCAAGACCATGGTGGCCACACTAAAACGTACAACGAGAAGAAGGGTCGCAAACACTCACATGCCTCAGAATGATGACAACAGTATGAACACCATGCTTGCAAGTTTCAGAAGCATGAGTATAAATACTACTAGTGAGCATCAGTCATGGCATTCATCTTAGCATCATCATGGCTATGAATAAGACTAGGAGAGCACCAGTTCTTAATATAGTGGCTATGGTCAGTTTGGGCAGTCAGCAGTTGAGTTAGACAATCAAAGCACTGGGTCAGGTTTTAGGTACATATTCCCAGTCCCAAACCAGCCATACATGCCTCAAACTCAATATGACAGTAACAGTGGATCTCACACCTCATACCAACAGCCTCCCATGTACCCTAGGATAGGGGGTTTGGTATATCTTGATGATAACACTTATATGGAGGCTGTCACACTATGTGCAACACTTCAGCAATTCTATAACATGGGAATTCTTTGTGAATCAATATGGGGAAGAATTCATTACTCGATCACATTTTATGTAACAAATTCAAAGAAGATTGATGTAATGTACTCTTTATTTGAATGTTTTGATTGCTATGTACTAAATTAAATGTTTTGATTGCTAATTTGTTATGTATTACTAAATTATGTGTAGAGTAGGTTGTTTTAGTACAACTCGTCGCCTACCAACCTATGGTCCAAAGTGAAACTCATATTTGGACTTGTTTTTTGGAAAATCCAGGCATGCCATTGTGTTTAAATGGCCTGAAATAGGCTGAATACCAAGTTTCAGACCCAAAATATGTGTAAAACCCACCGAGTTGGGGGTCCGAGTCCAAAAAAAAATGCAGAATCTCGTCGAGATCTTGACTCATCTCGGTTTTCCAAGGGACTAAGACCCGAGTTTTCGAACTACGGTCAATGTGATCATCTGGATGCTTATTGTACACCAAAATATCATCAAACTAAACAACCAGAAATTTATCAATGAAAGGACAAAGTATCTGTGTCATTACTCTCATGAAGGTGCTAGGTGCATTAGTCAGACCAAATGGCATAACCTTCCATTCGAACAAGCCATCCTTGGTCTTAAATGTCGTCTTCCACTCGTCTTCAGGCCGGATACAAATTTGATGGTAACCACTCCGTAGATCAATCTTAGAGAAGATCTTAGAACCGGACAGCATGTCTAACATATCATCAAGCCATGGAATGGGGAACCTGTACTTGATGGTAATTTTGTTGATTTCTTTGCTGTCTACTCACATACGCCAAGAACCATCTTTGCTGGTATAGCGCAAGGGTTGAGGTTCTCTTGAATGAACCATTTCTTCAGTAACTCTTCTACCAGTCTCTTTAGTTCTTCATGCTCTGTAGCGCAAAGTCGATAGGCGGGCAGATTAGGCAATACTGAACCAGGTACGAAGTCTATAGCACGTTGGATGTCACATACAGGAGGTAATTCATCAGGCAGATCCTCCGGAATTACATCAGAAAAGTCGGACAGCAGTTCTTTAATGGGTGGTAAAAGTTGTACTTCCGGCTGTGGAGTGGCTTCTTTGGTAACCAATGCCAAAATCAACCTGAATCTTTGATGATTTTCTCAAACTCTTTTTGTGGAACAGCAAGTAGTTTCTTCCCATGACCAGTACCCTTTTGATTGGTGCACAAGGACTGTAGTTGGCGCAATTCAGCAGACAAATTAAGAGGATAGAACACTGTTTGCTGCCCCTTATGTTGGAATATGCACAGGGTTCTTCCTTCCACTAATTGTAACATCATTATCATATAACCATGGCCTTCCCAGTAACACATCTTTCATCCACATGGGAATCACATCACACCATATGTCTTCTGAGTAGCGATGGAGATGCAAAGGTACTGAGCAGCACTGGTTTACCTCAATCTTATTGCTATTCAGTAGGGACACTTTATAGGATTGTGGATGTTTTCACTTTTCAGTCTTCAATCCAGCCCTTTTCACAAAAAAAATTAAGAAACAACGTTAACACCACTACCACTATCAACAATAACCTGGGCGTTATGATCTCCTAAACAAATGCGAGTGAAAAAGATGCAAGTGCATCACCAGTCTTCCCCTTTGGTTTCAGCCACCAAGACTCTAGTAACCACATGAATTTCACGGGTATCTTCATCATCAAGCACATCATCATAATAACCAGCTTCATAATCCCCATCATCTATAGGGTAAGGATGCAAGCCATCATCTTCTTCAGTTGTATCTTCCTTTTCAGCAACAGCAATAGGCTTTCTACGATGAGGGCAGTCCTTGGCATAATGTACAATGTCCTGGCAGTGGAAACAGCGGACCTTGTCTGTACTAACCATAGGTGCCTTGCCCTTTTTATCAATCCATGGGGGAGCTGCAGGACATGAAGAAGGTCCAGCAGTGGAAGCGCCAGTAGTCAAAGGTTTGGATGCTGGAAAAAATTTCTTGTTGTCGACAGTAGGAGTAGCAAACCGTTTACCAGGTGGCGGCAATAGATTACCTCCCTTTCCTCATCGTCCTCCAGCACCCCAAGCTCTTCAAGCTTCCTGGAGGTTACTGGAAGAACCACCAAAGCAGAGCCCAACTCCACATGTTTTCCATCCTTTCTTCTGTCTGCAGCTCTTTTCTTTTTCTTTTTACTCCCCATTTCCGCGAACCTCGAAGTTTTTTGCTAGAACCCGTTATATTTTGGTCTGTTATTGAATTCAACTGTTTCATTTTGTTTGGCCTTGATAACATTTTTACACGTTTCATTTATACTACATGTGATGGAGAATACATGTCCCTCACATTGACGATAATCTGAAATACTTGTTTAATTTATCTTCATTATTTGTTTAGTCAAGTGATCAGTCAGCTGATGTTATCACTAACGGTCTTTGTCGTAAGTTATTTTCTTCTGTGATTAGCAAGTTGCGCATGCTTGATATATATGCACCAACTTGAGGGGGAGTGTTGTAATGGGTACAAGGGTAATATTGTCTATAGGGGTATTATTGTCTTTGTACCAGTTCTGGAATGTTCCTCCTCCTATTATAAATAAAGAGGCTGTGAGCACATTGTTCAAAAGCCAGTATTCACAAAATTCCACATAAGGTATGGTCCTATGATGCATCATGTATTGATATTAGAAAAGTTGTTTTCTTTTTTTCTTTTTTCTTTTTTTTCTTTTCTTTTTTTTTTTTTTTTTTTTTTGTGGGGGGGGGGGGGTGGGGTGGGGAACTAACACTAGACCGCTTTGACCGCCTAAGTGCTTAGACAGGCCTCCACCACCTTGGACCACCATGCCATTGTCACAACTATGACTGCCAAAGTACCAACCTTATACAGCAGTGATTTGGCCTAGAAAAAATTGAGTTTTTCAACCTTCACTGCTGAAACCAGACGAAATGAGTTCAACCCATTTCACTTGAAGTATGGAATTTATACTAACCTTCGAATAGTTTTGACTGAAATATTGGTGAAATGAAACAAAAGGCCAAAATTTTGGTGGAACGCCAAAATTTCAGTTGAAATATCAATATTTCGGTTGGTTTCGTGAAATTTCATTGAAACCTTGTACCATGATCACGGGTTTTAATTAATTGTTACAAATTCATTGACTTGTAATTCATTAAGGTATATACATGCGGAGGAGAAATATCAATTTTGATTTAAGTGCACCCCATAATCCCTAGGAGTAAAATCCATCAAAGTGAATCGGCTTCAATATTGTTGAATTGTGGAATTGAACATGGACCTAATGCAGATCTCATCACAAAGGAGGAGAAAAAGAACTTCAGCAAAAAGTCCATCAAGTTTAGCCCACAATGGAAGCCTAGCTGGGCCTTGCTGTTTCTGTTGTGTGGTCCAAGTATTGGAACAGGTTTGAGTATTATAAAGTCGGTCCATTAGTCCTTGCGTGGGGCCTATTAGTAGTAGTTAGTTTCTATTTTTGTTATTAAATTACTATTTGTCCTAAAGTTGTTAAGTTAGTTTTTATTTTGGTGTTTAAGGTTTGTTTTAGAAGGCTGGACTTTAGTAAGCCTTATTAGTTAGGGGTGTCAATAATGCCCAGCTGGCCCGAACTTGCCCGAACCCGCCCTGAGCCCGGCCCGGACCCGACCCTGATCTGCCAGCCCAAAGGGCGGGTTAGGGTTGAGTTTTTGTCTGACCCTGGCAGGGTCGGGTTCGGGATAAGACCTCGGGCTTAGCCCGGCCTGGCCCGGCCCAGACCGGACCCGACGCTGTATTTGTTATGGGCATATATACATTGTAAGAATGTATTATATCATAATGGAAAAGACAAAAACGCCCATAACAGATGGGTAAACCAGTAAACTAAACCCTAAATCCCTTTTCATTTTTCACTCTTCATCCATGATTCCACATCCCTTGAGGAAAGCTGCCGCTCATGCCTGACTGCTTTCCTCTTCCTCCTCCCCTGCTTCGTCACTCTTGACGATCAAGGCATCAAGCTTCAGTCTCTTGACACAGGTATGTTCGTCTTCCTCTTCTGCTGTGCCCCTTTCCATCTTCCTTTAAGTTCTGTTGGTTACTTGGTTAGGCTCTCGCCGTTCTCTCAACAGCTTGATTCAGAATTAAATCACCCAACCACACATCCTCAGAATCTCTAGAGCCATAACAGAATCCATTAAGAGCTCCCACATCTAATTTCCGAAGCAAATTTGCTTCTAACAACCAAAAAAAATTCAAATTTGTTGGGAAGTAATACAGACAAGAACCCTTACGATATAAGAGAGAGCAACATCAGGGTCGATGCTTGCGTTGTCGTCCTGGTAATCGCAAGCCTCGCCTTCTTCGAGTTCAATCTCTTCCATCTCTCCTCCAACAGCAAACCCTAACCCCTTCCTCCCATCCCAACTCCCTACAGAGAGCATCAAAACCCCACAAATTCCCTACCCAAACAACCACCTTCCCTAAAATTCCACATCACTTGAAACCAAAAAAATTGGCCGAACTCAACTCTGAAAAAACAGATCTAAACCCATCTCTTTACTGTTTTACCCCATTTTGCTCTTGTTTTCTTTGTTTTTTTGACCATCTCTTTCAGTTCCAGTAGTCATTTGCTTTCTCTTACTTCAATTTGAACATGAATCTCTCTCTTGTCGGAACAAACTAATTAATTGATCTTCTAATTAGTCATTACTTATTAATTAGATGGTTTATTTCAGGGGGATTTTTAATTTCCATAATTTGGGTCAGATTGAAAAATGAGAAGCTCCCTCCACGACACTTCCCATCTGTTGTTTACATAAGTGAAAAGTAGAAAGTTTTGGTTGTGAGGGTACCGGACTTTGTTTACTGACATTTGTTCACAGGATTCTAGGCTTCTAGCTAGGTGTTGGACATGGTCTGGTATCCCAAATTGCTGTAAAGGTACCATTGGTCAGACCATATGTTTATAATATTTCCATCCCTCCCTCACCCTCAAGCATTTCAATTTATTTTGGCACTGTTCTAATACCTTATGGGATGGATCTCAGGATCTGACCCACTCTAAACACAATCAATTTCTACTATTAGTTAAGTCATATGAAATTGTAAGGCCATTAACAAAGAAAAAAAAATTGGTGCCCACCCACATAGACAAGGTGATTTGGCATTTTAACTGGTTTATATAGTTGGAGAATTCTTTGTACGAGTTGTAAGTCAAATTTGATGACACGTCTCAATTTAATGATCCACCATGTATCAGGTTTTCTTTTTGTTTTTGGATAATCTTTGTTATTGAAATAATTTTTGTAAAGAATTGATTGTTTCAAACAATTTTAAATCACTATGACATTAACTAGAGAAATTAAGTTGATATTAAATTTGAAACATGACTAGATAATAGTGAGGATATTGAGAAGAGGACCACTACATTTGGGTACTTATCAAGCTACCAAGTGGGATAGTGCTTATCAATTGAAGTGGGCATGGGGAACCCTTTTTCCTTTTTTCTTTTTGGGTTTTGGTGTAATCTTTTTCCTAACATTATGGTTAGTGCCAGAAGAAAAGAGCAGATAGCAATACATTGTAGATGAAAATGGCCTCTTCAATATGGGAAAAGCAGTACAAAAAGTGCACAATTCAGTACAACAATGCAAGTGTTTTGATGTGGTTGTTGCCTTGTTGTGCACTTGGGCTAGTTTAGTATGTATTAAGCTCAGATTTATTTATTTATAGATTTTTTTTTGGAGAAAGATTTTCACCACTCAAGTGATGACTGACCTTATAATTGGATTCTTGGAGAGTGTTATACTTTTTACCCCTATTGTATGTGATTGAAGGCTGAAATAAACATTTTTCAGTCCGATTTGATGGTTAGATATTGAGGTTTAACTTATCACTATCTCTTTATGCCCAAGATGCACCATTAGCCCTGTAAAGACTCATTTCCGTTCTCATTCTTCTATAGAGGCCAGAGACTTAGATTTAGAAGGACATTCTAAAAAGATTTGGACAGATATTTTATGAGACATATCCTCTAATCTAGGGTACAGTTCCAATTTTTTTTTTTTTAAGATTTGCCATCTAAAAAGATCATTAGCAGAAATATCTAAGAACCTTCATGCATGTGAATGATCTTATCCAAATGATCCATTGTTTTTTTTTTTTTTGTTTGGTGAATAAAAAATGTATTACCAACGAGGAGAAAAAGGAACGAGGGGGGGGGGGGAATATACAAAGGGAGAAGAGGGGGAAGGGGAAGCGAACCAGCTAAAGGGTTCTCAAAATAGTGCTATCTAAACCCCAGAATACAACAATATGCCTGTTCCTTGGGGTATCTAGAATGGCTTTCAAAGGCAAAACACCAAGCATTAAGGAGACGTCAAAAAAGATGGCTTTCCAAATCAAGTCGAATGAACGAGAGTTGGAGGTCCATCTCCTAAGGTTCCTTTCCATCCAAATGTGATACAGGGCCGCACCAAACACAAGCTTGCCAATAGTGTCGCCTATAGTTTGCCCAGGAAAGCTCATGCCCAACCAAAGCCACTCTCTAGCAAAGGGGAGTGGTCTCCTTTTGCGAGGCCAAATAAAAGAAAGGGCTTTTTTCCAGTCAAAAAATAGGTGGTCAATGTCTTCATGGCCGGTCCAGCAAAAGATGCAAGAGAGGGAAACTGGGATTCTTCTGTGAAGAAGGAATCTTGGGTTGGGAGGCAAAGTCTGAGGGTTCTCCAGGCTAGGAAGCTATGTCTAGGGATGTGACCTTTGAACCAAACTAGCTTGTGCCAAACGACAGTCAGGGCTTGGGATCTAGCTAGGTTCCAGGCTGAACTGAAAGTGAAAAGGCCATTTGGGGAGGGAAGCCAGATGGTCTTGTCCGCTTGGGTTGGGGGGGGGGGGGGAGGGGGGGAAGGGGAGGGAGGGAGTTCCAGAAACGGGAGAAGGTGAGGGGGAAGGGGGAGAGGGGGGACCAAGTGTCGTGGGCAATGATGGCAGAGAGAGGGGCGGACTTGGGTATGCCGGAGGAATAAACAGCTCTAGCACCAAGGAAGTTATAAAGAACCCCATTGGGGTGCCATGGGTCAAGCCAGAGGGAGATTGAGGACCCATCAGAGATAGTGGAGGAGATGGCACTAAGGGCCAGAGGGTGGAGAAGGAGGATCTTGTGCCAGATCCAGGAGGAATCAGAAGGGATGGGAGCAGTCCAGATGGAATCCTTTTTAAGGAGGTGGGAGTAGACCCAATTAACCCAAATGGAATCGTGCTTTGAAGAGATTTTCCATATCAACTTCAGAATACCCGCGGTGTTGGAGTCACGGATACGACGAATTCCTAGGTCCCGCAGTGTTGGAGTCACGAATACCCGCGGTTTAGGTTTAGGTCCCTAGGGTTAGGTTAGGGTTTAGGGCAGGCCCAGCCCAACCCGACCCATTGACACCCCTATTATTAGTTTCTTTTTTGAAAGAGTTTCTATTTCCTAAGATTCCAAGGTTGTAAGGGATATTCTAGGCCATGCAAGGAAGGCTTCTACATTGTTCTTTTCCTAAAGCTATAAGGAGGGGGAGAACTAACCCACGATTTTGATGAAAGTTTTTAACCATGGCTTTAGCATGCTTCATCTGTGAGATTCACATTTCCATGACTGTTTCTGCACGGTGAGATGCTGATCCAGGCTTGAACGAGAAGTTCAAGTCATATCCCTACCCTTCTATCTTCTTCTTTCTTCCTTCATTATTTCTAGCAACACCAGTAGTATAGCTCTCTGTTTTCTGATGATTTTGGTTAATGTTTTGTGATTATTAAAGGGTTTTCATTGCCATTAAGTGAGGATTAAATCAACACACTTGAAGTTCTGAAGGGCTTTCTGCAACCAAACCCGACTTGTGGTAGCCCTGTTATGTCCTTTGGCTGCAACAGTGAAGTGCTAATATATCTTCATCTAGCCCTTGAATCTCTGAGATATTTTGGGGTTAACACCTAGAGTGGCCAGACACTCCTACTGGTATAAACTTGGCCCTGATCAGACCTGTAGTTTGGTTGTTCTGGGTAGTTACTAATTCTGAATTTTTAAGTTTCAATTTTGAGCCAGCAGCTTAACTCCATATCCAACTGTTGCATTGTTATGAGATTTTGGGCAGTTGTTCTTCCATACTAGCTCTAATCTCGACTTGACTTGGAGGCTGCTCTGAACTGTCGTTTGACTGCTATTACATTACTCCTATTCTGGTCTCTAATTTTGACCTGCGGTTCTGCCTGTTGGGTGGGATTCTGAAATCTACTATGGTGTAAGATTGAATCCCTCAGGACCTTTACCAGTATAAATGGTTCTGGTTAGTAACACCAAACTCAAGCACAAGGAATCAAGTAAGCAGCTGAGAAACTCTTGTATTGAGAAGTTATGACCATATTAAAAAGGAAGAATTGGCTGCAAGGTGAGAGGAGAGTGCTGGAGAGAAAAAAACTACCTAAGTTGTTGTATGCTTCAGCATATGTGGGATTTGCAACTATAGCTTTCTCAATCATGGTTGCTGCAGCATCCAATTTACCCTATGCATATACAGAGAATTTTAGCAATCACAAACACATGTAATCAGTTCAATATTCAAATACATATTAAACACATGTAATCAGTTCAATGTTCAAATACATATTAAACACATGTAATCAGTTCAATGTTTAAATAGATATGAATTCATGTATAAATAATAGACCTGGACAGTGTATACAACGCCAAGGTTGTTTAGAGACTGACAGAAATTTGGTTTGATTGACAAAGCCATCTGCAAAGTCCAGAAACAATTCAAGATCATGGTTTTCCAAGAAAGAGTTAAGATGTAATGATGTAACACTATAGCTGAAACTTGCCTGATAACACTCCAAGGCTTTGTCAAGGTTGTCTCTGTCCTTGTAGATTACTCCTAAATTGTTGCATGCCTCTGCACAGTGGGGATTGAAGTGCAATGCAAGTTCATAGAACACAACTGCCTACATGAATAGAAATTTGTTCTAAATTGTCTTTAGTGACATAAAACTGCTGGAAAATATAAAATTACAAACACAACAACTGACATAAACATGGCACAGGTAAAGCTTCTAGGTAGATAAAACAAACAGGTGAACATATTCGAACAGTGCCAATAATTATTACTAAACCTGCTTTCTCTTCTCCTTTTTTCTTTTTTTTTAACCCGAATATTACCTGGGACCCGGGCCAGCCCCTAGAATTTTATTGATAATCAATAATAATAAAGAATACAAGGGGAGGACATACTACCTTATCCCAACCCAATGAGCAATGACACTCTTGGCGTCACTGCAACTCTACAAGGGGAACAAAATCACAAGTGCTATTTCCTGAGAATCGGCAGACCAGCCTTGTCCTCTCGAAGAATACCCTGAAGCATCCCGGAAGGGAGAAAGCCCTGTTGGAAGATGTTAGACGACTAAGAGTCGCAAGTAAGGTTTGCCAACCAATCAGCCGCCCTGTTGCTTTCACAAAACGCAAAGGTCACGGAAGCGGCAAAAGAAACCAAATCCAGCACCTCCCGGAACCAGTACCAACCCTTCCACAAGGTACACCTCTTTTGGTTAACCATTCTGACTGTGGACTCGGAGTCCAAATTAACCACCATGTCGAAAAGACCTAAGTCCTGGCAAAGCGCCAAACCATCCCTCAATGTTCTTAGTTCAGCTATCGAATTAGTGCAAGCACCATAAAAATTTGAAAAGGCTGCCAGGACTACACCATTCGAGTCCCTGATGACCCCTACACCCCCTCCATAGCCCGGATTGCCCCGACAAGCACCATCCACATTAAGCTTTACCGAAGCAAAGGGAGGACACCAATAAACTGGTAAAGGGCGCGTCAGCTTGGGTGTTGGGGCCAAGAGCCCAAAACACTGTAGAATCACGCTGTCCCTTACCGAGCCCAACCGGCCAACCTTGGAGGGTAGTTGAACCTCCTTCACCCAAGCTTTAATACACTCAACTATTGAACCAGCAGTGTGGCACCTTTCCCCGTGCCTTCTAAAGTTTCTCTCCTTTCAGAGCTCCCAAATGATCAACAAAGGCAAGATTCCTGTGATATAAGCACTAAGGCTTTTACCACTCGCTGAAACCTGCCAAAGAGCGATTCTGCCTCTGACACCCTGAGAGGGAACGGGAGCGATGTCAAAAATACGAGAGAAGTAACCCCATACCTTGGAAGCCGTACCACCCGACACCAGACAGTGATCAATAGACTCCCTCCGAGGACTCCCACAACAGCTGCATTTCGAAGCCAGGGGAATTCCCACCAACATTAAAGAATCATCTGTGGGAATCCTTCCATTAAGGAGCTGCCAAGAAAAAAATGCCACCTTCAAGGGAACAGAATGGTTCCATATCCACTTCGCATAAGGGATCACAGGTGAAGCACTCCTCACTTTGTTCCAAGCCGACCTAGTTGTGAAACAACCATTGCTAGCGGGGGGTCCATGCCAAGACATCACATCTATCAGAGAGAGCAAAATTAGCAAGAGTAATGCTCTCCTTGATAGCAGCCAAATCAATGTGAGCTAGAATGTCCTGCCTCCAAGCTCCATCCTCCCCCAAGGCATCCTTGACCCGCAAATCCAAGTCTCCTAACAGCCCATTGTCAACATGGTCAATCAGAGGGCCAACGCCAGACCAGTCATCCAGCCAGAAGGAAATATTGCTAGATCCAAGCAACCACCTAGACTTCTCCATTAAGAAGCCCTTAAAAGCCAAAGTACTACGCCAAGATTTTGAACCAACACCATGTGAACCTGCTAGAGCAACATGGAAGTTTCTAAAGAACTTAGCCCTGAAAAAATCACTCCACAGAGAGCGCTCTGAAAGGACCCTCCAAGGCCCTTAAGCCTAAGTGAAAGGCCAACATCCTCCAGACACCTAACCCCCAGCCCCCCTTCATCAAATGGCCTACAGATCTTCCTCCAACACACCCAGTGCCTACGTTTTCCCCACTCTGAGCTGCCCCACAAAAAATCAGCAAAGATCCCATATAATCTTCGAATGACTGCCTTGGGAGGAACCAGTGTTGCGAGAATGTGGATGGAGATGGAAGAGAGAACATGTTTCAACAAAGTAACGCGGCCCCCAGATGATATAAGCCTTCCCTTCCAGCCTGCCACCCTATTTCTTATCTTTTCAACAAGACTGTCAAAATAGCAAATCTTCAGCCTTCCAGAGTGGAGTGGTGCCCCCAAATAGGTAATTGGGAGCGTCTTTCTAGAGAACCGAGTCACCACCCCTACCATCTGGGCTCTCGCCAAAGAGA
Source organism: Telopea speciosissima (assembly GCF_018873765.1). Lineage (NCBI taxonomy): Eukaryota > Viridiplantae > Streptophyta > Magnoliopsida > Proteales > Proteaceae > Telopea > Telopea speciosissima. The sequence continues at coordinate 32,992,315 of NC_057917.1, read as the reverse complement.
CCTTGTCTCCCAACACAAAGCAGCTTTTTTGTCTATTTACCAGCTGTCCCGAAAAACCTTCATATCTGCCAATAAACCCCATAACTTGCTTGAAAGAACTCTTCAAACCCCTAGTGAAGATACTGGTGTTGTCAGCAAAAAGGGAATGCAAAATCCCAGGGCAGCCCCTCGGTAGCTGGAAGTAGGACGCATGCCCCTCCACGAAAAGACTTTTGATGCCCCTGCTCAGCACCTCCTCTGCCAAAATAAAAAGTGCAGGTGATAAGGGATCCCCTTGCCTCACCCCCTGGTAGACTTGAAAAACCGGATTGACTGCCAACCAACAAAATTGAGAACCAACAATTCTCCACAGTCTTCCTGATTAAGGCAATCCAGGCTTCACTTAACCCAAATCTGGACAGAACCAGCCATAGGAACTTCCACTCTAACCGGTCATAGGCTTTTGCCATGTCTAGCTTAAGGATCACATTACCCCCTCGAGCCTTCCTATTCAAGTCTTGAGCAACCTCTTGGACAATAGAGATATTATCATGGATATACCTGCCTTATACAAAAGCACCCTGTTACTCCTCTACTAAGGATGGGAGCAGCCCTAACAACCTGGAAACAAAGATCTTGGCAATAATCTCGTAAGAAAAGTAACAAAGGCTAATAGGGCGGAAGTCAGCCATTACCTCAGGGTTGTCCTTCTTGGGAATAAGCACCAGATTGGCCGAGGTGAAGCTTCTAGGAAGCACCCCACCCTCGAAGAAATCCACCATAGCAGCCCAAACATAATGGCCCACCACCTCCTAGCAAGCCGTGAAAAAGTACCCAGAAAAGCCATTGGGGCCCGGCGCACTATCACTCGACAAGGAGAAAACAGCCCCCTTCACCTCCTCCAATGAGGGGATAAGCAGGAGAAGCATTCTCAGTCTCCATCACTACTGTGGGTATCAAAGACAGCAAACTTTCATCAACCAAACAACCCTGAGAAGCAAAGACTCCTGAGAGAAGTGACGCACCGCCTCAACCTGCACCCCATCAGGGTCAGAGATCCACTCACCATCTTCTCCTTTGATTTTATTTACCCTGGCCTGTCTTTGCCTGACATTAACCATGGAATAGAAGAACTTCGTATTACGATCCCCCTCCTTTAACCAAGTAACTCTGGACTTTTGTTTCCAAAAGATTTCCTCCTGAAGCAATACCCCCTGCAGGACATTCCTGGCCTCCTCCAGCGCCTCCCTAGCCTCCTCACTGGCTCCCTGATCAAAGGCCGCCTCAGCCCTGCTCACCAAGTCCTCCGCATCCCTAACCTTCTAATGCATATTGCCAAGACCTCCTCATTCCACTTACAAAGAGCACCACAAAGCCTCTTGAGCTTCAAGATCAACCCAACAAGGGGGGTGTTAAGAGTACTTAGTTTCAGGGGTATATTTGTAGTTAGACACTTATGTATTTTATGGGCTATTTGTATTAGGCTAAGGTCCTGAGTGTAATTAGATATTCTTCTCAATATAAAGTTGTTTGTCTCAAGTTGAGAGACATAACAGATTACACCAAATCGTGTTTGAACTTTGCCTCCCTTGGAGCTTTTCTTCTCTCTTCTCTTTCTCCTCTAAAACCTAACATGGTATCAGAGCACTTTCTTCCTGGAGTTTGAAGGTTGTGTGGAAGGCTGGAGTGAGCTGCAATCTCCTTGTTCTTGCTGGTTTGCGAAGGAAACCTTGGGGTATCTTCACCAAGCTTCTCCTTCCTTGTTTGACAACCAAATAGGGAGCAACCAGATGCTCTAGCATCGTTTGGAAGTCTTCTTCCTTATCATTTGATCCTCTCAAGTCTGTGGTAGCATCGAGAGGAGAGAATCGAGTTTCGGCCAGGACAGTTTTTTCTCCCGTTCCATGGCCATCTCTTGGAGTGATCCAGCTCTTAGTTTGAGCTTTGTTTCTTTGCTTTCTTTGGGCCATACAGCATCGTTTTGGGTAAGGAAGACTTACCCTTGTTGCTCCGCTTGTGTCTTTGCTAAGTTTGGGTTTTACAAGCCTTTTTCAGTTTTTCTGGTCTCTGTTTTTGCTTTTTTGCTTTGTGTTCAAGGAGCAGTGGCTGTGGTTGAAATACTGCTGTTTGGACTTATTAAGCATTTGATTTGAGTTAAATATGGGCGACAAAAATGAGTAAACAGCCTTGCCTTTGTCTGTGGACCCACTTGCTGCATCATCCTCTGTCCCTTCATATGAGAACCCCAATGTGCAGCTTTCCATTGTCAAGTTGGACAATACCAATTAACTAGATTGGTCTCGATCCATGAAACTGATCCTTAGGTGTAGGGGAAAGATGGGGTACATAAATGGCAGCATCAAGGCACCTCTTCCTACCGATCAAGGGTATTCCAAATGGGACACTGAGAACTCTCTGGTGATGGCTTGGCTTCTTTTCTCAATGAAGCCTAAGATTGGACGGAGGTTTATGGGTAAAAAGACTGCCAAAGATATTTGGAACAGTGTTTAATTGATCGTGTTGGAGACTCTACAAAGGTGTACCAACTTCTCCAACAGATTGTTAGCCTACGCCAAGGTGATAGAAGCATCTCTGACGACTATTGTCTTGTTGTGGGCCTGTGGGAGGAGTATGATCACTATAGAGATCTTCAGTTGTGTCCTGATGATGAAGTCAAGGTACACAGGTTGTTTGAGAAGGAGAGGGTACTATTTCTTCTTAGAGGCCTAAATCCTAAATTTGAGCCTCTAAGGGTACAAATCCTTGGCTGACCTAGTCTTCCTTCACTGGAGGAGGTGTGTGGATATCTACAGAGTGAGGAAACCCGTAGGGGTGCCATGGAGACTAGTATCAACACCACTGTTGAGCGCTCTGCTCTTGTTTCTTCCATCCCTCAGAACTCCACTAAGGGAGCTGATAAGGGGGCTGCTAAGGGGTCTTCGAAGAGCCGATTCTTATGTGACCATTGTGGTAAAACTGGACATACGAAGGACTTCCGTTGGGATCTCCATGGGAAGCCCCCACCTGGTTCCACTGGGGGACTGAAGGGACAGCGGAAGAAGGGGCCTAAGGCTCATGTTGGGGTCATTGAAGCTGATTCATCCTGTCTTTCCCCAGTTGACATTGCTGCCTTTCGCCGGGTTGTAGCCCACCTGGACAGTTCACCTGCAGCTCCTACTTCTACTGCACTACAGGCCTCTTCCTCCTCCGGCATCACACCTTGGGTTATCGACTCGGGCGCCACGGATCATATGACTGGTAGGTCCCAGCTGTATAATTCCTACTCTGTTTGTTCTGGGAAAGATAAGGTAAAAATTGCCGATGGTACATTCTCTTCCATCTCTGGTAAGGGAGATATCCAGGTTACACCTTGTTTACCCCTGAAGTCTGTTTTTCATGTTCCCAACTTTGCTACTAACCTTCTTTCCGTTAGCCAATTGACTAAATCTTTGAACTGCTTTGTCACCTTCTTTCCTACCCATTGTCTTTTTCAGGATTTGATGACGAGGAAGGTGATTGGCAGTGGTCATGACGCTGATGGCTCATACGTTTTGGAGACTGGTGCTTCCTCTGTTGTACAACCTCAATCCTATGTTTGTGGGCTAGAAGGTGGATTTACTCAAGAGGATATTTTGCTTTGGCATCATCGGTTGGGACACCCTTCTTTTTCTGTCATGAGGAAACAGGTACCTCACTTGTTTACTTCCTTTCCAGTCTCTCATGTTTTTCATTGTGAACCTTGTCTATTTACCAAAAGTTGTAAAACAGTTTATACATCCAATGGTAACAGATCTACTTCGCCTTTTCATCTTATACATACTGATGTTTGGGGGCCTTCCCCTGTTACCTCTTTGCGTGGCTTCCGCTACTTTGTCTCTTTTATTGATGATTATTCTCGGGTTACTTGGGTGTACTTATTGAAACATAAAAGTGATGTCCATGTTGCATTTACAACTTTCTATGAGTTAGTGTATACCCAATTTCAAACCCGGATCCAAATTGTTCGTTCTGACAAAGGTGGGGAGTATATGTATAGTGGTTTGGAAACCTTTTTTTCTGACCATGGCATTATTCATCAGGTGGCCTGTGTTAATACCCCACAACAAAATGGGGTGGCTGAAACAAAAAATCGCCACCTTATTGAAGTGGCTAGGTCCCTTTGGTTTACCATGCATGTTCCCAAAACTTTTTGGTCTGATGCACTACTCACTACTGTCTTTCTTATTAATCGCATGCCGTCTAGTGTCTTACAATTTCAAGTTCCTCTTGATGTCCTACCCTCACGGTCTTCTTCATTCTCTCTCCCTCCAAAAGTGTTTGGTTGTATTTGTTATGTACATGTTAGCAAATCTGCCCGAACTAAATTGGATCCTAAGGCTCTAAAGTGCATCTTTCTCGGGTATTCCTCCACCTCCAAAGGATATAAATGCTATCATCCTCCCACTCGTCGGTGGCTTCTCTCCAAAGATGTCCGTTTCTTTGAAACCATACCTTTTTTTCAGTCACCTCTTCAGGGGGAGTGTTCATCGCTTGGTGGTGGTATTGCAGGTGAAGAGGTTCCCGAGTCTGTCTCACTTCCTATCTCCTATCCTGTTCCTATTTCACCTTTTCAGATTGACAAGGGAAAGAGAAGTTCTGTTGAGGGGGAGCCTTGTATAGAGAATGTAGTTGAGGGGGAGCATCCTTGTGTACAGGGGAACAAAGAACAGGGGGAGCTACTGGTGTATACGAAGGAAAGGAGAAATCCTGTTTCATGGCTGCCTATAAAGAAGACCTGCCAAAATCCTTCTTCATCACCTCATCCTGAGTCTCCATCCATCGAGACAGGTATACCTTCTTCTACTCCTATATCCTCAGACTTGGACCTTCCTATTGCCCACCGCAAGGGAACTCGGGCATGTACTAATCCCATTGCCAAGTTTGTTTCCTATGATTCTATTTCCCTTACAGGTATAGCCTTCTCTGTGTCTATCTCCTCCATATCTATTCCCAAGAATGTAGCAGAGGCTATAGCAGATCCAAAATGGAGAGAAGCAATGAACACAGAGATGTTGGCACTTAAGAAGAATCATACTTGGGACCTTGTTGAGCTCCCTAAAGGGAGAGTCCCTGTTGGGTGCAGATGGGTATTCACAGTCAAGTTCAAGTCTGATGGTACCGTGGAGAGATATAAGGCAAGACTTGTCGCTAAGGGTTATACACAGGTGTATGGCATTGACTTTCAGGAAACCTTTGCTCCAATGGCCAAGCACAACTCCATCCGGGTACTTCTCTCAATGGCAGCAAATCTTGATTGGCCTTTGTACCAACTGGATGTGAAGAATGCATTCTTACATGGTGACCTAGAAGAAGAAGTGTATATGCATCCTCCTCCTGGGTTCAAACATACTGGTGACAGTGGGAAAGTGTGTCGTCTTAGGAAGGCTCTTTATGGACTCAAACAGTCTCCTAAGGCTTAGTTTGAGAGATTTAGACAAGCTCTCCTGCAAAACGGATATACTCAAAGTCAAGCTGATCACACATTGTTTATACAAAGGAAGGACAGCACTATTACGGCTCTCATTGTTTATGTTGATGACATTGTGGTCACGGGAAACAGTGAAGCTGAAATCTCAAAGCTTAAACTTTACTTGTCTCGACAGTTTGAGATCAAGGACCTCGGTCCATTGAAGTATTTCATGGGGATTGAGGTTTCTAGATCCAAGCAAGGGATCAATGTTTGTCAAAGGAAGTTTGTTCTTGATCTTCTTACAGAGACAGGCTACTTGGGATGTAAACCAGTCTCCTCCCCCATTGAGCAGAATCACAGACTAGGGGAAGATTGTAGTGAACCGCTTGTGGATGCTGAAAAATACTAGAGATTAGTAGGCAAGCTAATCTACCTTTCCCTCACGGACACGACATTACCTATCTTTGTGGGAGTGGTGAGTCGGTTTATGCATGCCCCAAGGTGGGACATCTTGATGCGGTTCTGAGATCCTCAGTACTTGAAGTCATGTCCTAGAAAGGGTCTTCTCTTTTCTAGGAATAGTCTGAGAATTGAAGTATATACAGATGCAGATTGGGTCGGGTCTATTTCTGATAGAAGATCCACCTCTGGCTACTGTACATTTGTTGGGGGAAACTTAGTCACCTGGAGAAGCAAGAAGCAACCTGTGGTAGCTAGGTCAAGTGCTTAAGCAGAATTTAGGGTCATGGCTCATGGTATGTGTGAAATCTTGTGGTTGAAGAAGCTTGTCCAAGAATTGGGGTTTGAGACGACAGAACCTATGAGTTTATACTGTGACAACAAGGCAGCCATAAGTATTGCACATAATCCAGTCCAACACGACCGGACAAAGCATGTTGAGGTTGACAGGCACTTCATCAAGGAGAAGATAGAGTCTAAGACTATTTGTACCCCTTTTGTGAAGACAAGTGAACAAGTGGCAGACATATTCACCAAAAGACTTAGTTCTCATCACTTCAGTTTTATGTTAGACAAGCTGGGTATGTATGACATATACCACCCAGCTTGAGGGGGAGTGTTAAGAGTACTTAGTTTCAGGGGTATATTTGTACTTAGACACTTACATATTTTATGTGCTATTTGTATTAGGCTAAGGGCCTGAGTGTAATTAGATATTCTTCTCAATATAAGGTTGTTTGTCTCAAGTTGAGAGACATAATAGATTACACCAAATCGTGTTTGAACTTTGCCTCCCTTGGAGCTTTTCTTCTCTCTTCTCTTTCTCCTCTAAAACCTAACAGGGGGAACCGGCCACCGGTTCAGCCCATTGCCCCTTGACAAAGTCAAGAAACCCCGGGTGCAACAACCACATCTGTTGGAATTTAAATCAGAAAATGCTCGGTTGCAAGTAGCAAAGGAGAGCCAAATAGGAGCATGATCAGAACACGTACGAATAAGGTGGTTCGCCTCACATCGGGGGAAAGCCTCAATCCACGCAACATTCACCAAAAACCGGTCCAATCTGGCCATAACCCTTCTAGCTCCTGAACGATTATTCGACCAGGTGAAGATATTGCTGGTATACCCTGCATCAATAAGTCCAGCACCACTCACAAAACTCCTAAACTCATCCAGAGACATCGAACAAGCAAGGCTACTACCTGCTTTCTCCAACGGAGACACCACAGCGTTAAAATCCCCACCCACCGACCATGGGAAGGGGGTAGACCTGGAAAAGAGATCAAGCCTCCCCACATCTCCCTCCTTTCCGCCACCGAGCAAAGCCCATGGACAAAGGTAACAACAAAGGTTCCTGCATTGGCATCCACACACTCTCGCGTCACAAACTAACGTTGTTCCTCCAGCACAGCAATTTGCAACAAAGCTCTCCAAAAAACCCAAATCCTCTGTGCAGTATGCACTGAGTATAAACCCACCCGCCTCAGCACCAAGCGCGCCTTTGAAACATGCGCCTTAGGCTCCGCAACAGCAACAATGTCAACCTTATGCAGATTTATTAAAGTTTTCAGCCGCCTAGTGCTAGGCTTATTCCCAATGCCTCGAGCGTTCCAAAATAAGCAACTCATTTAGAAACATTCCCCGTGGAATCCAACGATCTCATCGATCGCATAACACGTCGCGAGGGGCCCTCCTTAGCTGGTCGCACCTTCTTAGCCTTCTTAATTTTCTCTCTTGTACACGTGGGCAGCACTGAGAAAAAGAGATAGAGAGGACTGCCGCTTTCCAGCGCAAGGGCCAGATGGCCCTAAGACCGTACTTTCCTCACTAAGTCTGTTCAAAGTTTTGCAAATCCACCCTTCAATGGCAGCATTAAACACTTTGAAGCTCTACAGTAAAGCCTCACGGCTTAAGACAGGCGTGGCAGCCAAGCTTGACACAAGAGAGTCGTCCTTAGCCCTTATGGGCCCAGCAGCGTCTTCAAAAAAAAGGTAAGGGAGCATCGCCCTCAAACAGTGCACAGTGTTCAGCCAAGGCATAACCAGTTGCAGCATCAACAGCTTCTTTCGCAAACAATTCCAGCCCCAAACCACTAGGCGCAACCAGCACTACATCCCCGTCCTCGACGACTCCATTCTTCTGGCAAAAAAGTCCTTTGACCTCGCGAGCGGAAGCTCTCCCTCTTCCAATGGCTGCAGTGCAACCTCGCCAACAAGCCTATCCACACAGGCTACTCCATTAGACTGGTCTCCCGCGAGCAAGGTAGCATCAGAAACACCGTCGCAAGGGGCCAACTCCGCAGATTGCACATGTCGAGGAGCCACGGCCTGCTGTCGAGCAGGTATCCAGCGCCCACCTCATCTTGCCAAAATGCGTCGATTAGTCGGTTGTCACTGAGCAGGCACCCCATTTCCCCCAAGAGCGTCACGCGAGGACCCCTCTCCCATAGGAATAAAAACCACATTGCTGGTTCTGGCCCCAGCATCAACTCCCACATCCGCAGCAACTGGGCCACCAAGCTGACGATCACCAATCCCTCCTGCAGATTCTGAGGGCACCACAGCTCCCTTTCCCCTTTGTGATTTTCTACAAGCCTCTTTCAAGTGGCCAACTTTGAGCAGGACTCACAGTAAGAGGGGAGTCTCTCAAAGACAACCTTTTGATAAAAACCCTCCGAACCACAACCTATCCAGACCTTTGACGGCAACACAGCTCTCAGATCCCTCAACACAAAACCTCGCCTCAACCTGCGAGTGCAGTTGGCCGTCGCCCCCATCAACCTTCAAGAGCTTTCCTATCGCACCTGCAATGGACACCAGAAAGTTGCCCTGTTAAAAGTTGACAGGTAGCCCCAGCAAGGAGACCCATATTGGTGCAAAAGGGGATTCCCAGCCCGAGACAAACTCCGATGTCCGTTTCATAAATCGCAGGAGGAAGCCCTGGATATAAACTGATCTTTCAACCACACCTTCACATAGTTAGACGGAGCAGAGAAGTGAAGAAGTATATGCCTCGGATCCAAAGTCGAAACCACAACGTCCCCTTGAAGGAACAAATGCTTCTGAAGAAATTCCTTGATCACAAACAAAGAGGGCCTACCGTAATTACACTTGGCAATCAACATAAGGAAAAAAGCTAACTCGGGCAACTCCACTTCCCCCCTGGTGAAGAAGACCGCAGGCTCACCAAACAAGGATGAAGGCTTCTTCACTTCAACCGCGGCACGTGGGATGGCCAATGACCTGGATACCACGGCAGCGAAGGAGGGAGACGAGGCCCTACCAGCGTCAGCCTCGAGATGAGGATCAGGGAGACACTCCTCCCGAGAAGGAGGACCCGCCATGACCAAAACCCCACGAGAGAAAATAACCTACCGTGCGCCACCAGAGCTTTCTCTTCTCCTGATTCAGCCCTTTTCTCCATATCAATTTTGAAAACATCTCATTTTCCCCATCCTCTGTTGTTCCAAGCATACTCTTTCCCCCATCCCTCAAATTAGCTAAAAGCTATTCTTTCTACCATAAGTAGTCATTTTTTTCCTTCTTTTACTTCTACCACCCATTGCATTTTTAAAGCCTGGCCTTAATCATTTTAAATCAATCTCTATCCTTGCACTTATATACCACGTGGAAATTTAGTGTTGACTATCCATTAGTTAAGAACCTCAAGAGATTTGGTTTAGAGCTAGTTTAAATGCAAAGTTCATAATCCAAGGTGCATGTCTGCTTCAAACTCAACCAAAGAATCAACAATACTGCTGACTCTGGAAAAGATGAGATTTCCAAGTATTTATCAGACTGGAACTCTCAATGCCAGACAGTTGAGAGGCCACCAAAATGCAAAGGATTTGTTTAGAAAGTTTATAAGTTATTTATTAGGGGCATTGAATCCTTCAATTCTGAGATGAGTATGCACCTTGTATAAAAGGCCCTGGCCCAGTGTCGTCTTCAAATATCGTAAAATCTGCATAACAGCATCCCAGTGTTCAACTCAAGGCGCTTAGAGCAATGGCAAAAGGTCTGAGCTTCCAGGAAAATGCCCAGGTTCAAGCCTTGAGAGCGGTCACTTGGCGCAAAAAATGTCAAAGGTTAGGACCGAGTCCAAATCGTCACTCCCAGGACCCCACATAGTTGGGACCAGCACTGGTTAATGGCCCTTTGCTAATAAGTTATGGGCAAGAGATCACTGGCTGGTTGTGTAGGCACTAGAAGGGGGCCAATGAGAGCATGCACAGGGACATAAACATGGATGGGATTTTTTATTTCACGGGAGGTGGGACGGTAAATCTGCATGCTCCTGTGTTTAGGTGTAGAATACACACAACCAGGCAGCATTCTTTTTCCCATAAGCTATCTATTACTAGGGAATTATATAGCCTGCTGATAGTTGTTTAGTTTAGCTTTATTTGAATCATCATGTTCCTGACGCAATTTAGATTTATAATCTTAAATGAATTATGGGGAGAGATCTTCAGTAACATCAGAGGGTCTAACGAACTTCTGTATTGATAGAACTCACCTCATCAAACTTTAGCATTTCACCATACGCAACACCAAGATTATACAATGCATCTGCATAGTGCCAATTGTGACTCAAAGCCTTCTTGTAGTATGCCACACCTTGATTCATGTCTCCCTCCAGTTTGACCTTAATAGACAAAGCAGAATTTGGAACTAAGAAAAGTAAACGCCCACCCAAGAATTAAGGAAAACAGATAAATCAGAGTTAGATGACATCTAAACCATCAAAGTACCTAGGATAGGCTGGCTGTTGTGCAAATTCATACACACAAATATCTAATCCAACACATGAGAGAACTTGAAATGGGATCCAAGGATAGATTTGGTCAACATAGGGCAGAGATGAGGAAGGTCTGTTTTCTAAACATGATGGGAAAATACTGCCCCATGACTGACACTATGAAAATTACATGCATCACAATTCGGGGAAGGTAATTCGCAATGATAATGCCCAACTTATGCAATAAATGCCCATAGAGGTTCCAGCAAAAAAGGTGGCAGTCACTTAAATAAGGCCCAACATGCAACCATCATGCCAAGTTAAGGGGGAAAAAAAGAGCTATTAAATCAAAAGAGTAAGAGCATTTTTATGCAATCGGTAACTGTTAAAGTGTTGGACCGGTTTTGGTTTATTCTTGTAAATTGTAATATGTCCAGATACATGTACCACATGCTAGATAAGGCCTTGAGTCAGCCTTAGCTAGCATGCCATATTTGTCACTTCCTTAATCTCTATAAATAAAGTCATGGCCACTGTCACTTTGACAAACCAACATAACTCTCAAATCTTTCTCTCTTTTCTAAAATTCTTCTTGGTATCAGAGCATAATCTTTTTGAATTTTTTTGATCACAGCGACGGTCAACCCCTCATGACAAGGGCTTCGGCCTCCCAAGGCTGAGCATGGGCACCTAAACGTCAAGCCTCCTTCATCGCTGAACACTAACACCACCACCATGCCTACCGCCATGCTTATCGCTGCCGCCGCTAGGGCTCAGAGGCTCAGAGGCTCAGCGCCCATAAAACAGGGGCCCAAGCCCCCTTGCCAAGGATCCGCCTCCTTCTCGACTTCACTAGGGCCCTCGCCCTCTGATTCATGTCACCAATCGACACCGCCAGGGGCCCTAGCCCCCTTTCCACAGCTGCTCGACATCCCAGGAGCTAAACCCCTCCTTTTCACCGCTGTTTGACGTCGCTAGGGGCCAAGAACCCCTCTTTCATCATCGTTTGACATTGGCTGGGGCTTCCACCCCCTTTTTTGCTGCTATCCGACGCTGCCAGGGCCTACCAGGCCCTTCGTCCTCTGCCGCAGGGCCTCCCAGGCCTCTCCGCCTTCTCTGCTGCCTACGACAGGGGCTGCCAGGCCCCTCCGCCTCCTCTACTGGTTGCAACAAGGGGTCCCAAGCCCTCTGCTATTTGTGTCAGGCCTCCAAGTCCCCTTTCGCCTCTTCTGCTGGTTGCGACAGGGACTCCCAAGCCCCTGCTTCTTGCGACAAGGCCTCTCAGGCCCTATACTTCATGCGACAGGGCTCCAGATACCTATCCCTGCTGTGTGCAAGATCTCTTGGGCCACCTGTTATCATCCAGCCCACTGCCATGACCCAGATTTAGTTGCTGCTGGTTATTTCTTATATATATGCTGCTGCCATATTTTTTATTGGATTTCCTTGGACTTCCTCAGCCATCATATCAGTGAGTGCTCTTGGTTCCCTTATTATTTTTCTCTATACACGTAATGGGGGGTTCATCTACATCTCCAGGGGGAGTTGAGGGTGGTGTGGTGGGTCATATTGGAACCCATGGACATAACCTTACTCTCCTAATTGTACAAACTAAGCTGAATGGCACAAACTACCTGATTTGGTCCCGAGCTTGTATGCTCACAATCCGCAGAAACAATTTATTGGGATACGTGACTGGTAATACTCCTAAACCATCTGAAACTGTGGCTGCTAATACCTGGCTGGCAAATGATGCCCTTGTGAAGTCATTTTTATTGAACTCTATGGAATCCACCATCAGACAAGTTTGTTCTTTTGAACTCGGCCAAAGAGTTGTGGGATGCTGTTAAACAGACCTATGCACAGTCAACCAACTATGCTCAAATTTATGAGTTGCATAGACAACTTCGGGAAACTACACAGAAGGAGATATCACTCCCTGCCTGCTACTCTGCACTTAACAACCTATGCTAGTAATTGGACTTCTACCATCCTGTTGCCATGTCCTATGCTGCCAATGTGATGCAGATTCATCATCGAAATGGGCTTATTTCTTTAGAAATATGTCTAGGGTTGGGATATATATATGTTGTGCCTTTGATCCCAAGGGTTTTCTATGTAATAGGCCACTTTAATGGGCCTAAACTAGGGGTACATAGTTTGCACATGGGATTAGCCCAATACTTAATTATTTTTATGTTTTTTAATTGAACCAGTTCAAATTGGTTGTATCCAGTAGGTTCAATTTAAGTAATTTAATTAAGTGTCTTTTGTTTTAAGTTATTAGGGGTAAATAAGTCTTTTAACCTTTTAAAATTTTAAGTTGTTTTAATTAGGTCCCCCCTCCACGATTTAAGTGAGGGAAGAGTTTATTTTGTATTAGGATTTGGCCTATGGTCTTTTATTATCAAAATTCAAATCGTGAGAGGCTCCCCCACAAGTTTATGCAGTTAAAAAAAAATCGTATTGCTGCCTAGTTGCTGCTACTGCTCTTTGTGAGTGTATATCCTTGTGGTTCTATCAAGGTGGAAAGGGTAGGTGGATCTCCTACGACTCCTTACGCCGTGAGGGCCGGGAGGATCTTTATTGAAGGTGGTTCTATCCTTCTCCATTGCTCAATCCAGTAAGTTATTTTAATTTTCTGCATTTATCCTTCTTCTCCTAATCCTCTACAGCCTAGTCTAATCACCCCCAATCGATCTCCATTAAACCCTAAGTCTCTTAAATCCTAAATCCTATCCAGCCCTATTCCCCCATCAATCAGATTTTAACCACAGGTCCATTAGGCCTCCCCTCCCAGTCGACCTTAATTGCAGCCTCATTCTAACACCTAAACCCTAATCCCCCTCATCTCTGTAAAACCCCAAAACCCTCAAATTTCCATTCAGCCATATCCAACCATCAAAACTTCACCCAACCTTGGCCGAATGCTCTTCCCTACCCTTGGAGAACTCGACCTAAAGCTCTGGTCCAGATTCTCACTCTAAACCCTAATTTCAACCTAAATTCTAAAACCCAAAACCCTAACCCTAATTTTCTGAAATATGAAATTTTGTTCAAACCTTCACTGTTAGCTTCCCCTAGACCTGCCTAGCATTACCATATAACAATTATCCCCATTCCCCCAAAAATAACCCTAGAAATTGACCTCAACTTCAATTCTGCCCGATTGCAACTGCAGAACCAGCAGCCCTTTTGGTCCTTTGTCATTGAATCCTGGATAATTGGCCTCTAGTAGGACCTTTGCCTAGCTACAGCTACATTACGATGCCAATACCTTTCACACAAAGCGTGAGATGGAGTGAGTGTATGATCTCCTTATGGGATTGAACCCGGAATATGATCAGATCCGCGTTCAAGTACTCAGTCGTGACAAGTTTCCCACCTTTCTTAAAGCATTTAATCTGGTTCAGCATGAGGAACATCATCGGTCACTGATGATTCCTGCTATTCCTCCTACTCAATCAGCCCTTGCCTCTACTCCTCAGACTGATTCCACTAAACCGGCTGCTCCTGGTAAAGAGCCAATTAAGAAACTTGTTGGAAGCTACATGGTTGTCCTAAAGGGGGAGGTCGTGGTGGGAAACAAGGTAATTCCCGTTCTCAGGCTCATATGGCTGATACTTCTAATAGCACCACTATTGCACCTACTGTTACTTCACCTTTCACCTCAGATCAGCTGTTGGCTCTACAACGTATGATGACTCAGATAGGCCCTGCTGCTCCTCCAACCTCAGCATCTTCCACTTCCCATCTAGCCCAGTCAGGTATATTCCTTGCTTCCTCTCAATCCAATCCTTGTTGGCTCTTGGATTCTGGTGCCTCGGACCACACAACTAGCTACTCGGATATGTTTCGTACCTATAAACCTTATTCAGGTAAGGACAAGGTCCAAGTTGTTGATGGGTCCCTTTCTGCTATTTCTGGTAAAGAAGACACTATCCCTTGTTCTCCTACTCCCTTCAGTCTCCATGTCCCTAACTTATGTGCTAATTTGCTTCTAATTTATCATCTTACTTCTGACCTCAACTGCTCTGTTCACTTCTTTTCTGCTCATTGTGTTTTTCAAGACATGGTGACAGGGGCAATGATTGGATATTGTAAAGTGAGAGATGGGCTCTACTACCTGGATCCAGCTCTTCCTGCAGTCTCTTCTCCAGCATCCTCTCCAGTCTCTCTGCGTATACCCTTCAGGCTGAAAGTGAACTACATCAACTCCACCAATGGTACCGTCGTTTGGGACACCCATCATATCCTATTTTGCATCGTTTATTTCCTTCTTTAATAAAACACAGTCCTTAGGACGTTTCAGTTGTGATGTGTGCGAACTTGCTAAGCACACCTGCACTCTTATTATCCTAGTGAAAATAAAAGTAATATTCCTTTTTTCCATTGTTCATTCTAACTTGTGGAGTCCTTCTCAAACTATTTCTCAGGTTCGGTATTGATGGTTTATTACTTTCATTGATAATTGCACTCGCCTCACTTGGGTGTATCTTCTTTGGCAAAAATAGAAGATTTTTCTTGTTTTCTGTCCTTCCATAATATGGTTCGAACCCAGTTTGGTGCCCAGATCCGAGCTTTGCACAGTGATAATGGAACGGAATATAAGGACGGTTTGTTTCTCAAGTAACTTGATGATCATAGCATTCTATCCCAAACTTCCGGTGTATTTTCATTGGGTACTCCACCTCTCAAAAGGGATACCAATGCTATCACCCTCCTACTCGGCGATTGTTTGTCACGATGGATGTCACTTTTCATGAAGAGTCTTTTTTTCGGCATCTCTTCAGGGGGAGCATCTTGAGGAAAAAATGCCTCCACATGAAAATTCCCTAACCACCCTTCTTGTTATTGATATTGCTCCGCTTCAGGGGGAGAATGTTTCCAGGGACAAAGAGCTCATTACGTATTCTCGTCGCAAAGAGAAAGCTGCTCCTACCTTACCATGTTCTCCAGCACCTTCAGAACCAGTTCATGAGCATATACAAGGTAATAGTCCTTCCTCTAACAATGATCTTTCTATCGCTTTTAGGAAGGTTATAGTCCTTCAGTTAAGATTCTTATTATAATAAACTAAATAAAGCCATAAAGGGATGCGACCTAAACGCTCAAAAGTGCAAAGCGAGGGTGAGAACAGGAGTCCATGCAGGTGTGAGGGGCAAAATATCAAAATTAAATAGTTCTAAAGTCAAAAGCAACTTTAGGACGCACTTATGTAATATAGTATCTGTTGTGAATGGTTATACGGAACACTCTAATCTTCCTACTGATTTGAAGAAAAGAAGAAATTTCTGAACTCAAGGGCCAAGAATGCCATTATGTGTGGGCTTGTGGACAGTGAGCTTGTAAGAGTTATGGGTTGCAGGACTGCTAAGGAAATTTGGGGAAAACTGAGAAGCATCCATGAAGGTGATGCCAAGATCAAAGAAGCAAAATTGCAGACACATCGTGCACAGTTTTAAGCGTGGAAGATGAGTGAGGATGTGAACATTGAAGGCTACATGGTGAGAGCAAAAGCAGCAATCAAAGGACTTGGAAAAGAGATTAATAATTCAATGATGTGAAGAAAGGTCCTCAGAACACTACCTCAAAGGTTTTGTAGAGGCCAAGGATCTAGATGTGTTTAGCATGGATGAGATGCATGGGTCCTTAACAACCTATGAGATGAGGATTGGTAAATCCAAACCCATAGTCAGAGAGGCCACCTTCAAAGCACGGAAGAGTCAGAGAGCAAGCCAAGAGTCAGAAGCAAAAAGTTCAGAGAATCAATGGAAGACAACTGTTAGAAGCCTACAAAGAGGAAAAGGGAAGTACAAAGGAAAGCTACCGCTCAAGTGCTTCAATTGTGGAGGAATTGGACACGTTGCTTCAAAATGTTCAGTCCAAGGGAAGATCAGTAGTGATGATGGCAATCAGTTTGCATCAGTATGAGTTATGGCCTATCTTAAACATGGCTTGACCAAAACTGAACTCAGACAAGATAGACAGTGGACCTGGACAGGAGATTATATGTAACAACTCAATAAGAAAAGCAAAAAGAAACAGTACAGGTATGGACTACAAATAACCAAGGACCTTGATAGAGGTCTTTTAAAAGGAAATGTACCCTGAACCTACTGAAAGACCTGATTAGCATTGTTGTTGTTGCACCAATGCAAGACCAGCCACCATGGCGCATAGGCAGGGCAGGCACAAACGCAAGCCATAACTTATAGTCCAGTCCCGAGACCATACTTTCCAGGGATAGGTCCCATCCTATAAGCGTATGTATTTATGTATCTGTGTGTGTGTGTGTGACCAAAACTGAACTCAGAAATGGCTCCGGACAAGATAGACAGTGGACATGGACAGGAGATTATATGTAACAACTCAATAAGAAAAGCAAAAAGAAACAGTACAAGTATGGACTACAAATAACCAAGGACCTTGATAGAGGTCCTTTAAAAGGAAATGTACCCTGAACCTAATGAAAGACCTGATTAGCATTGTTGTTGTTGCACCAGTGCAAGACCAGCCACCATGGCGTATAGGCAGGGCAGGCACAAACACAAGCCATAACTAATAGTCCAGTCCCAAGGCCATACTTTCCAGGGATAGGTCCCATCCTATAAGCGTATGTATTTATGTATCTGTGTGTGTGTGTTGCGTGTATGCAGTGTAATGACGGGTGATGAACAAACCTAAAAGTAAGGGGGCTAAAAATGATATTATAGAAACTGTTAATAGTAAAACACAAGAAATGCTTAAGATTTATACCATGGGGAGGGCCCAAAATTGGTTTATAGGTCTGGGTGCACTGACATATCACATAACATGACTGGTAGCCCAGGTGACACCTTGACAATGTGCTTAATAGATTCACCAAACATGAAAAAAAAAAAAAAAACCAATTGAAACACAAAGTTTCAACAACTTTCCACCAACCCAGGAAGGAACGTTTTGGGTGAAGAGATCACAAATCTTCTTCATAAATAAACGCTAAGGAGAACAGCATTCGCTTTGAAAAATTTAAAGCACCAATGGCCTAATGCAACATCAAGAATTAACACAATGATATCATACACCAAGCATTCCAGCCTCTGACTACAATGTTACACAACATACAAGTTTCAGAAACTATTTCACCAAGATTTAAATACTGCAGAATTCAGAGAAGACCAGTTGGAAATGGAAACCACCTTTGTTCCTAAATCTGTCAAGGCAATTGCCATATTATTCTTCGCAATCTCAAAGTTCGGTGACACAGCCAAACACCTGGACACAGAATCAACACATATGGGATACCAATCAACATACATTGCCCATAAAAGCAACAAATAGAGATAGCGAACAACAGTACCTCTCATAGCAAGCAATAGCTAACTCCAAATCCCCACGGTTTTTATAGATGACACCCATATTACAATATGCCTCAGCATACATAGGCCTCTGCACTGCAGCCTTCTCATAGCAACCAAGAGCCATATCATATTGCATCATCTCTGAATAAACAACCCCTAGGTTGTAATAGGCAGGCTGCATGTAAAACACCAAACATATTAGAATTAAAATCTGCATGGTAGTACACCAAGTGGATGACAGAATAAACACACAAGCATTAGGATAAAAGGGATGACATGGATCATGAGATTACAGCATAGCAGGGGTCTATTCTAAGAGCTTCGGTGTACTTTTCGATTCCCTCCTGAGTGTTGCCAGCAATTTTTAAGCTGGTGCCAAGATCTGTCATGACAATTGCTAGGCATTCTGAAGCTAGTTTGTAGGAGGGATCTGCTCTTAAAGCCTTCCGATATGACTGTAGAAAAAAAATTTGATAAGATGCACTGACCAGAAAACAATTTGCAAACCAATGTATGAAAATGGTAAATAATCACTAGGAGCAAGCAGATTGAAATGCAAAGAATTACAATAACATACAAGATATCTGGTGAAGGAGCATAGCCGAGTTTCTCGGTTTTTCGAAATCCCAAGATGAGACTGCCTACGAGTCTCAAAATGTCAATATCTCGGCGAGATCTCGGTTTGACCTAGGAAAATGCCCATCTAGGTCCTTTATATAAGTGTCAAATCTCGAGATCTTGCTGGAAAATCTTGGTATACAGACACCTATCTATGCCAGGAACCAAGACAGCAAAGACAGACACTTATTTATGCGTAATATCATTTAAGTAAATGATTTTGTATTTGTATTTCATTTAAGTAAATGATTTTGTATTTGTATTTCATTTAAGTAAATGTTTTTGTATTTGTATTTCATTTACTTAAGATATTATTCATAAATAAGCAAATACCCCCCTATTTGAATCTAATAAAAATAGTTAAAAAATCAAATTCTAAAAGGAAAAAAAGTCAACCCCCCAGTTCAAGAACAAAAACTGGATTTTAGCAATCTTGGACTTGTTGGAAAGCTTTGTTTTGAAAGCTTTCCAACAAATCCAAGATTGCTTAAATCTGATTTATATTGAACGAGTTATGTACCAGTCAAACTTAATTCGATGAGAGCGAATGCAGTCAAAATCGCTCTGGACGAAAATATATTTTTGGACATCAAAACAAATGAATATTTTACCGCACTTTTGGTTTTTAGCAATGTTTTACCATATTAAGATTTATGGAATTTTTAGATTTGAGAAAAACCCCAACATTAAAAAGTTGAAAATTGCACCTACCGCCGAAAATCCAATTTTTGTTCTTGAACTAGGGGGTTGACTTTTTTTCCTTTTAGAATTTTATTTTTTAACTATTTTTATTGGATTCAAATAGGGGGTATTTGCTTATTTATGAATAATATCTTAAGTAGCTTAAATGATATTAGGTATAAATAAGTGTGTTTGTCCTGTGTCTGTCCTGGTTTCTAGCATAAGTGTCTGTCCTGCTTTCCTACTAAGTCAAACTCCTATTTGGACTTTGTTTTTGCAAAATCTGATAGTGTCATTGTATTTAAATGGCCTAAAATAGGTTAAATACCAAGTTTCAGACCCAAACTAGGTCAAAAACCCACCGAGATGAGGCTTCGAGTCGGAATAAAAAAAAAGTGCACCAACTCGGCGAGATCTCGACTCGACTCGATTTTTCAAGGATCCGAGTTGGCACCGAGACCCGAGCTTTTAAACCTTGTGATAGAGCGATACGAACAATTAATTGACAATAATGTGAGTAATCATTGTTCCATTGATCACCGGAACAAAATTACAAGTGCAGCTCCCTAGATAACAGCCATGACTCAAAGAAATTTTTTTTGTAAATAAAATAATAATGATCATAAGGGGATTCTCTGGTCTGACAGACCAGAAAAAGCAAAAGCTTTTATAGCAGTCGGACGGGATTATAGGGTACTTCAGTAACTTCGTTCAATAGGGGGGAGAATTTATGCCTTCTCCATAGTTGATGACTCCAGATCATGGAGTCAGTTTGCTGGTTGGCAGACCAAAAAAAATTTCTCATAATAATAATAATAACAACATCATCTAAGAATCAACACCTAGAATAATAACAACATTTAGGAATCAACAAGAAGAAAATTTTGTTAGAAATTACCCCTTTCCTTATCAGGTTTTCGGGACTAACAAGAATAGTTGGGACAACAAACATCCATCTCGTTCGTACTTTGGATACCCGTTTAACCATCAAAGAGCATTGAAGAAACAACAACAACAACAATAATAATGTTGATTACTTATCCTCCGTGTTTCCCTTTGGATAGTGCCGTGTTAGAGCTCCTGTGTGATATACATATTGTTTCCTCCCTTTCCTACAAAGTCGGCATTTTAGAGGAAGCAGTTCCATCATTTTTATTTTTTTTTATTAGAGAATAGAATGTGTTAGATTCATTGATAGGTACGCCCCTCTATTTATAATAGAGGAGAAAGTTACAAAGGGACTGAAATAGACATAATTACCCCTAACTAGCTGACTCAATAAGTGCAGCAATCTAATCCTAATAACTTAACAACTAAGCAAGCCCAAAAGGACCAGAATGCCCCCATGGTATTCTGGATTACATATTCCAACACTCCCCCTCAAGCTAGATTATACAAATAAGTAAAGAAAGAAGATCCAGCTTGAACTAATAAAAAAAAACTCCAATATTCTAACACTCCCCCTCAAGTTGGCGCATATAAGGCACTAATGCCCAACTTAAACAAAATGAAGAGACTAAGTTACATCAAAGTCCAGCTTGGCAGATGAATGAAGCTCCCAAATAAACCTTCAAGAACTTGAAATAATTGATCTCCAAAACCTGGGCAAACTTGATCAACAAACTTCCATCAATCTTCAATAGCTGTCCAGTAATGAATCTCCGATTGTCACAGTGACATTAAATCTTGAAGTGTAGAACTAGGGCAGCAAGCAACGAAATAAACTGAATCAGGCAGCGGAAATAATCAACCCAACTGTAAATCCTCATATAGGTAGGCAACAAATCCTCAAATAGGCAGGCAATAACCAAATATCTTTAATACTTTAATACTTCAATCTCCCCCTTACGGCAAACTCAACCCAATAAAAGGATACCCAATGGCAATGGTGGAAACACTGATCTTCTATGTTTTGCACCAAGTGTTCCTGCAAGTTCTGCTTTCTGCAATGGCTGCAGGTGTATTGTACATAATCCCCCCCTCACGTGTAGTAGTACACGTGGACAGATAACGGAGATGATGTAAGAAATAGTGTAGAAGTATAATATGCCAGAATTTTCCAAAAGGTGTGAAAGGTAATGGAAAAAGGAAGAAATGGCAATTTAGAGAAGCCCATAAAATTCCAAAGTGGTTATGGGTACATGCCAAAGGTATGGTATGGGAGGTGGTGAAGTGAAAAAAAGCTGTGGGATAATGAATCACAGAGAAAAACAATGCAACATATAAATTGCCAACCATCTTCAAACGATCAAGCAAACTACTTAGATGGAAACTCCTGCAGAAGAGAAACACCTAACGCCAATATTCAGATCTGATTTAATGTAGAAAACATATCAAATTTGAAGCAAGGAAAGGCTCCAATCTTCAAGGCTTGATCAATCTTCAAACAAAGAAGAACAAGTGTGCAAAACTCCAATTTATAAACTCCCATATGCTGATTAAAACTGATGAAGATATTCGGGCAGAATTGATGTAATAAGCTTCAACAAAAACTTGGATCAAATCTGAATTAGTGAACAATGCTAGGATCGAGCTCTCAAAGTAAGCTAGATTTGAATCAACAGATAAAACTTCACAGATCTGATTTGAACTAAGGAAAGACTCCAATCTTCAAGGCTTGATCAATCTTCAAACACGGAAGAACCAATGTACAAAACTCCAATTTGTAAACTCCCTCATGCTAAATAGAACTGACGAAGATATCTGGGCAGAATTGATGGAATAAATTTCAAAAAAACTTGGATCAGATCTGAATTAGTGAACAATGCTCATAGTTGTCATGGCGACGCCATGGCGTCCTAGCGCTGGAGAGGGTTGCATGGCGACCCTCTTTGATTTCTTCTTCCTGGCTTCGATTTCTTCTTCCCTCTTCGATTTCTTCTTTCCCTCTTCAATTTCTTTAGATTTCTTCTTTCCCTCTTCGATTTCTTTCGATTTCTTCTTTCCCTCTTCGATTTCTGAATTTTCTTCTTAAAACTTGAGAAACAATAGAGAAAAAATAAAACATGGCTTGAGTATACATCTATTAACACATTAAAAATAGAGAAAATAAAAAATAAAACATGGTCGACATGCTCGCCATGGCAATGCCATGGCGGGCGACATGTCGATATATCGACGTGACATCCCTCCACCGACTTGGATCGCCGTGACGCCATGACAACTATGACAATGCTACGATCAAACTCTCAAAGTAAGCTGGATTTAAATCAGTAGAGAAAACTTCACAACTGAATAGGTTCGTAGTTGCAACCAATAACTATGGAACACACTATCGTCATCCCAATTAAACTGATCTCCAGGGTAGTAGATTCGAGTCTTCAACAATGGAAAAAATTCGATCTCCAATAGTAGGATACTCAGTTTCAAGAACAAGGCAGCAATAGTCCTCGTAAAGGCAGCAGTGACATGTCAATCAGTCATGTTTACAGAAGCCAATCAATAGAACCAGCAAGTATAAGATAAATAACCCAACAGATCCATAGGTAGTTGAAGCAGCCAGTCACATAGGAACCAGTAAAAGAATAGGTTGATAGTTGGAGAAATCGAGCCATAAGAGAACCTGAATTTTTTTCAAAAAAACTCCATAAATATGGGTCAAATACTCCTCTGATATGTATAAGACTCTCCTCAAAAAATTAGCAAGAGAGGACTGCCCTAACCCTTAGATCGATTATAGTCAGTTGAGATCGATTGTAGGAAGGGGGCTTCATAAAAATTGATGATGACCTGTCAAAGTGATGATGTCTTGGCATAGATGTTGTCCACAGCTGCTTGAATGGATCTCCAATACAAACACCCAATCTTTTGTAGGGTTTGAGACTTGATCTTCAAGTGGGAGAAACACTAAAAAGTGCAAAAAAAATAGGGCAGCAGCTATCTTGTGTAAAAGAACTTCTTCAAGCCATGAAAAATTGAAGTAAATTGCCTCTCTTGATGGTAAACACACCTCTAAAAAACTCCAAAAGCAGCAAGTAACCCTAACCCAAAATATCGATTAATGTCAGGTTTTGGAAAACCCTAAAAAGTAGAGATCGATTGGGGTAGAGGTCTTCTAGAAAACTTGGATAGGTGCAAGATTGAGGTAGAGGGGTCCTAGTAATGGAGGAAAGCAACCCACAAAAAATCAACATG
Organism: Telopea speciosissima; assembly: GCF_018873765.1. Taxonomy (NCBI): domain Eukaryota; kingdom Viridiplantae; phylum Streptophyta; class Magnoliopsida; order Proteales; family Proteaceae; genus Telopea; species Telopea speciosissima. The sequence goes on along the minus strand of NC_057917.1, from coordinate 32,968,912 downwards.
AACCGAAAGGAGGAACCCTAAAATCAATTGAAGTCAGGGCTTTTCAAAACCCTGACAAGTTGAGATCGATTAGGGTATCAAGGCTGGAAAGGTGAATGAAAGAAAAAAAGGGAAAGAGAACAATGGAATAGGGTAGATAGGTGCTGGAAAAGAAAGCAAAGGGAGCTCCAATGGTGGAAGATTAACCTTCATTAGTGGTAGAGATCTGATCTTCAAAAAATTCTGGAAAACTCCAATATCGCAGAGATGGCCCCAGCAACCATCAATCTGAAAAAAAGGTAATGAAAATAGGTAGGATGGAGGGGGAGGGCAGCAACTAAATCATTGGTTTAGGTTTACCTCATTAGTGCTGCCCTCTTACAAGGGTGTGAGACAAAAAAAATAGAACAAGGAGAAGCCGAGAAAGAGAGAAAGGAGGGAGAAGTCGATTGAAGAGAAGAAGAAAAGGAGGGCTTTTTTTCTTTCTAACCTAGATCAGACCTGCTCTGATACCATGTTGGAACATGTAATCCAGAATACCGTGGGGGTATTCTGCTCCCACGGTATTCTGATCCTTTTGGGCTTGCTTAGTTGTTAAGTTATTAGGATTAGATTGCTGCTCTTATTGAGTCAGCTAGTTAGGGGTAAATGGAGGAAACAATATGTATATCATACAGGAGCTTTAACACAACGGACTATCCAAAGGGGCACGCGGGTGGATAAATAATTCAACACCTGCCCACTGGGGTTCCAACATCGTATCAGAGCAGGCAGGAGTCAAGGTATCTAGTCCCCCTAGGAGCGGGCAGGTGTTGAATTATTTATCCACCCGTGTCCCCCTTTGGATAGTCCACCGTGTTAAAGCTCCTGTATGATATACATATTGTTTCCTCCCTTTCCTACAAGGTCGGCCTTTTAGAGGAAGCGGTTCTATCAAATAATAATAATAGGAGGGATTTGTGTATGACCGCTTTTGGAAATCGAAAGTTTCGTAAATAAGGGGGACTAGGTTTTGATATTTTAAGGGGGTTTTATTCTCATCAAAGGATTTCATGTACGATTGTGTGTATCTACATCTAGCAATAAGAATGTGTATAAATGCATCAGCATAACTTTTCCATAAATATTTCTTGCAAGTATAAGTCTAAAATCAGTGTATAATAAAGGTTAATAACTATTACAACATGAAGGAAAAAAACAAAAACCATTGTCTGGTAGTCTCTTATAATCCACCTTGTAATCTCGTATCAAAGAATGGTATTCTACTCGATTACAAGAATCAGTGCTAAAATGACATTTTAGTAAAATAAATTGCAAAGCCCATCATCTGTATCCAAATAAAATGGAGCTGGCTTTCCACCTCCACCACAATGTTCAAACCACTTTTTGCATTTTTTGTTTTAAGGAATTGAAAAAAAAATGAGTATGAAACTCATAAGCTACTGCATTTTTGGAGTTCACTGAAACAAATCACAATCCTTGGGTTCTATATCTTTCTCTACCAACCCTCGTAAGGAAACCACCCCATCTCTACCTCAGTCTATCTTCCAACCAATTAAGAAAGCTAGACTGACACTCCCATGTATCATGCAAGGTCTGCTAAGGTGTCCCAGGAGCACTTCTTACGCATGAATTTTGCTTAGTAATATTTTCCGAAGGGTGAGTTTTCCATCCCAAACATTACTCAAGCGGTGAGAAAAATCAACATGATGGCATTTAGACAATGAGAAAGAGACAACAGAAACAATTGCGTAGCTGGCAACAATGAGAAAGAGACAACAGAACCAATTGCGAAGCTGGCACCATATCAATGATATAACAAAATACCTCACTCAAAAAGCTAAATGGGTTACAACAATAATATAAGAAGCCCATTATGGTGCCATACCTCAGCAGCCTCCAGCAAGCGACCTTCATCTTTGTACAGAATACCACAATGAGTGAGAGCACCTGCATTTTGTGGGTCCAGCCTAATTGCTTCTGTGAAACTTTCAAAAGCAAGACTACCCATGTTCTGCATCTGAAGGCAGATTCCCTTGCCCATGTGAGCTTCAACATTCCCACTATTCTGAGCCAAGACACTTTCATAGATAGCGAGAGCATCCACAAACTTATTCCTGGAGCGAAGGATGTTGGCATAAGACAAAGCATCCTTCCCTTCCAACTTTTTCTGTACCGGAGAGAGAGATAATGGAGAACAAATCTTATCAGTAGAAGGACGTTCTCCTTTCAACAAGTCATTATCATCAGTGGTGTCTCTCTCTCTGCCATTACCACCACCAGTCTCCGTCCACGCCATCGAATGGAATCCTTGACCCCAGATTCCTGCACCAAAGTATCCTCGGACATAAGAAAGTTTAGACCTTCAGCAATTACATGAACCATCTCACTGCAGTTCAACTGCACTGAACTTTTAAATCAAGGAAACCACTAACTGAACCGAATTGGAAGGGGGAAAAACTAAATTCTAAAAGTGAATAAAGGATTCCAACTACGAACTACAACTTTTGAGCTACTTCTCTGTAATGGGAACTCCGGGGCACAGCCGATAGCGCATCCTGTGATCACAATTCCTGCAGAAAATCTCTACTCCATGAACATCACTAACAAACTACCGTTACGGAAAACAGTAATCATTTTTAACTGCCAGCAGTGCAGAAAACCTTTTGCCATTATTTAAGACTAAAATCACTAACATCACTAAATTTATTAGGACTATAATTGCATTTAAATCATTAAAACGTAAAAATGCCGAGTTTTAAAATGGAAAAAAAAAAAAAAAACAAGAAGGGATCTTCTCACTAGAACTGAAAAATAAGAAATCGGAATGAAATGGAGACGATGGGGGGGGGGGGGGATTGGGTGGTGACGAAGGAAAGAAATATAAGGAAAAGGGTATTAGGGATTAGAACCATACATTTGAGGAAGAAGAACCGAATGTACGAACACATGGGGATGCTACTGCGAGCGCTGCAAGATGTGGGCGTAGGATAAGAGGGACGAGTGAATGTTAAGGATAACCAGAGCTTGAATAAGGCTTTCTTTCTCGAGAGCGAAAGCCCTCGAAAAAGAAAGGGAGGGGACACAGAGAGAGAGGTGTAGGCAAAAGATAGTCTCCTGCTTGAGAGGGGGAGTGTCTGATCTGTGTTTATGTTGCTACTCTGAAGTCTTTTAACTCGCTATCCGCCCGCTAATAGAGAGAGAGAGGGTTATGGGCGCGAGAGGGAGGGCAGAGAAAATTGGGGGCCTTGGGGATGGATCGAGTCTGTCCCGCGGCCCGCCACAGCGCTACTCCCTCCAACACTGCGGTTTGATATCCAACGGTGCCTGCGTTCGTTACCTTGCTAAATGACGCTTGTTTGAAACATGAGGGATTTTTATCTCCACGGGTTCTCATCCCCAATTCCACCTTGTGAAGATGACAAATGTCCTGGAGGAATCCAACGGTCCGTATTAAGTTTAACATTTTAACTTTGGTTAAGAATCCCAGAGGAAATCGGATAAGTGGGAGAGCCCTAGGGGTTTAGCCTATAAATATGTTATTTGGCTCAAACCCTAAGGGAGGAACACAATTAGATCTCTCCCTCTCTTTCAAGTTCTGCGTTTCCTAGGGTTTTCATCGTTGCCTAGGGTTTTGTGGTGTGGAGTTCTTCTTCGTAGAGAAACCTTTCGAGATTGTTCGTGACCGTGATCTGCTTATAACTACAAGCCGCATTCGATCATCCCTTCCGCTGCGATTCCATTCGGTTCAGGTAATCCCTAAACCTCTGTGATTAATGGAATGCTCATTTGCTAACAGTGGCATCAGAGCCAATTAGGGCTTGTTGTTCGCAGTATTTTTTTTTCTCTTCTCCTTCGGCTATCGATCGACCCTCCTTGGCAGTAGCCTTGGCGCACGGCGTAGCAGCAGCGCATGGCTACTGTTGCTACCATGTGCAAGGCGCGCTGAAGCCAGGCTATTTTTTCTTGCAACAAGTTTTTTTTTATTTAAAAAAAAAAAAAAAACATTATGGACAGCGGCCATGCTCGGCAGTGGCTAAGCACGGCCGCTGCAAACGTTCCCTGGCTGTGTTTTTTTCCTGGTAGTAGATTGTTTACAAAAAAAAAAAAAAAAAATGATAAAAGGGGGCAGCAGCCGATGCAATAAGTGAAGAGGAAGAGGAAAAAAAAGAAGAAAAAACAACGAATCCAACATATAAAAAAAAAAACAAGAAAGATGGCAGCCGCATGGTGGCCTGCCAATGGTGAACCTTGTTTTTGTTTTTAAAGGCAATCTTTGGCAGCCTCATCGTGGCCTGCCCATGGTGAACTTTTTTTTGTTTTTTAATGTTTTCCCACAAAAAAAAAAAAGGGGCAATCTTTGGCAGCCGAATGGTGGCCTGCCCATGGATAATAAAAAGAAGAAGAGAAAAAAGAAAGAAAAAAACCTACTGTTTTATATGGTTTGTTTTTTATTTTTGTTATAAATCAGATTGCATATATGATTGGTATAATGGAAATATATGCATGATTTTGGGTTTTTTGGTTATAACAAAATATATGTGATATGGTTTTGGCTAGTTACAACTATATGCATATGCTTTGATTTGTTATACATGCATTATTGGGATTTGTCAATGATATCGTTATTTATGCGGTTTCTTTATTAAATAAATCATGTATGTTTAGAATATCATGTATTGGTGATTTGTTCTTGTGACTCCCAACAAATTTTTGGGGGATCTCCCCTATAGGGTTTCTCATTTTTGGGGGTATTTTATTTATGTCATGTGCACCCCCTATTAGTGAGAAATCATTTTCTGAGATCCATAGGAGAAAAATAGGAGATAGGGTGTTGCCCCAAACCATCCCATATTTTTCTCATGTGTATTGGAGATCGCCCAAGGTCACTTTGTTAATAAAGAAACATGTGATTCCCCCCATTGCGGTACAGCCCTGTTTGACCCTACCATTAGGGTATCGCTGTCAAACACCCCATCTCATGCAATCATGTGTTTTATTATTTATTTCTCATGAGATGGATTTGGTACTTGTCAAGTGATGTGTTTATTTGGATAGATGTGCGTTAGAGTTAGTGTCTGGAAATGATACAAAGTGCAGTGCTCGCCGGTAGTTTATAGTAAGATCTTGAATGTAAAGAGCCGGTTGTAATTTTAATATTTTTTGAGAAGCCATGTAATGGGAGCTACTGCACTGCGTATCACAACCCCACACCGACTCGGCATATCACTTCAAGTACCAAATTTGGCTCTCTGTGTGAGTCCCTTGCGCACCCGTGTGTATGGAGCATTAAACTGTGGTTAGGAGATTCTTGTTTTTTCTCCTACATTTGTTCGAAATCAGTTAAAATTATACGCCCCTAGACCCACACATTGTGAGATTTGATTACCAGCTTAGTGAAGTTTTTGGTCTCACCGTGTGGGGAAGGGTACCATTAATTTTAGTTAGGATTTCTTGAACAAATTTGTGGATTTATAGATGTATACTAAATGTCCTCCCTTGCGCATTGTAGGGATGACCTCGAAAAGTGTTGTTGCTGACCTTAACCAAGGCAACAAGTTGGATGGCATCAACTATGACATATGGCACCGAAAGGCCAAGTTCTTGCTTAATGAGCAAGATTACCTGGACCTCCTGACCACTGAGATGGCCCCTCCGAAGTGGGTACTACCGCACGTCACTGTCAAGAAAAAGAGGCTTACGATAATTGGTTTAAGAGAGATCGTAGTGCGTGCTTTCTTATGTTAAGCACGATGCATGATGATCTTATCGGTCAGTATGAGAAGTGCGAGACTGCCAAGTCCATGTGGGACTAGGTAAGGTGGTACATCCATGACCTTGAAGTTTGAGATGTACCGTAAGGACCCCAAGCACACTATGGTTGAACACCTCAGGGTCGTGAAAGACATGATCCAAAAATTGACTGATGTTGGGGTACACCTTACCGATGAGCAGCAAGTACAGGCCGTCATCAAGACGTTGCCTGATTCCTGGGGATAGATGAAAATAGTTCTGACATATAACGACACTGTCAAGACATTTAATGACATTGCTGCTCATGTGGAACTAGAGGCAGAATGCCCAGAGGATACCCAATCACATGCCCTTGTCGTCCAAGCAGGGCAGCGCAAGAATGGGTCTAAGCACAAGAGATAAAGGACCATTGGGAATCAGGATCAAGCTCAGAAAGTTACGCCAACTAGGCGTAAGACCACCAAGCATCGACGTGGCAAGCGAGGTGAAAAGAAAGATATCACCAAGGTCAAGTGCTATAACTGCCAGAAGATGGGGCACTTCGCTCGTGACTGCACTAAAGCGAAGCAGGTACCATTTCTGCCTCTCTCTCCTTATATTTTTGTATGTACACATGTTTTGGTTATCCAAACCCAATTTGATTGGATTGTGGATACAGGTGCAATAAGACACATAACGCGAGATCGAAGAGGATTCGTAGATTATAGAAAGATTTCAGATGGCGCCCAAAGTATATACATGGGGAATGGCACTAGTAAAGCAGTTTGAGGAGTTGGTACCTACCAGCTCACCTTACGCACTGGGCGCATCTTGTTACTTCATGATGTGCTATACGCACCAGAAATCCAGCATAATCTACTTTCAGTTACTGCATTATTGACTTTAGGATATTCCTTTATTTTTTATGGTGACTCTTTTGAGATACGATTGGATGGTAGTAGTTTTGGACATTGTAGGGTTGAGAATGATTTTATTAAATTAGATTTGATAATTCCTATTGTTTCCTCTTCATCTTTTGTAGTTGATTCTAATACTAGTCCTGATTCAATTACTTGGCATGCTAGACTAGGACACATAGGTCGAGATAGGATGAGATGGCTAGCTTGAGAAGGCCTTCTTGGCTCACTCGCTAAAGTCAACCTACCGACATGTGAGGCCTGTTTAGCAGGTAAGGCCCACCGAAAGACTTTTGAAAAGGTTAAACGGGCAACCCAAACCCTAGAGCTTGTCTATTTGGACATCTGCAGACCTATGAACGTGAAGGCACGTCATGGTGCTTCCTATTTTCTCACCTTTATCTATGATTATTCACGATATGGTTATGTGTATCTGATCGCTCACCACTACGAAGCACTAGATTGCTTCAAACGCTTTGTAGCAGAGGTTGAGAATCAGCAAGGCAAGAGGTTAAAAACTCTGCACACTAACTAAGGACGCGAGTATTTGTCCGATCAATTTAAAGAGATGTGTGAGGAAAAAGGAATCACTAGGCAGCTGACTATTCCCCACACTCCACAGCAAAATGGTGTAGGAGAGCAGAGGAATAGGATGCTTTTAGATATGGTTAGATCGATGATGGCGCAGGCTAACCTCCCAATATCCTTCTGGGGGGATGCTATGTTGACCGTTGCCTACGTCCTTAACCGCATGCCATCACAGTTAGTTTCCTCCACTCCCTATGAATTATGGAAAGGCGCAAAGCCCACTTTGGGGCATATGCAACCATGGGGATGTGCAGGATATGTTCATAGTACCTCTCATAAGTTTGGGAAACTTGGCCCTAGAGCTAAAAAGAGTATCTTTATAAGATATTCTGATACTTCGAAAAGCTATGTAGTGTACGGTGAACATCAAGATGGAGGAATGACAGAGAGTGAGTCCCACGATGTGGATTTTCTTGAGATCGATTTCCCTAGCATCAGTGACGCTGACAGAGACCTTGATCTTTTTGAGATAGAGACTGATGAAAGCGTCTCACCTACTCTTGGCGAGGGTGAGGAATTAAACATTCATCAAGAGATCTCCAGAGAGGGTGAGAGTAATCATCAGCCTAGTGGGAGTGTGCTACCTAATGAAAGTGAACAACTTGCAGGTCAAGAACCCTCTGTATGTAAGAGCGCACGTGGACATGTTCCTCGACGTCATTTTGAGATTACAGGGGACGCTGCCCTCGTCTATGCCCCAAGGGATGAGGATGAGCCAGCCTTAGTGAGTGAAGCGCTCTCTTCTCTAGCAAAGGAAATGTGGCAAGCTACTATGGAAGATGAGTTGAGTTCTATTAGTAAGAACCAAGTCTGGGAGTTAGTTGATCTTCCACCTGGGCGCAAGGCCATCGGGAACAAGTGGGTCCTGAAGGTCAAGTGAAAGGTAGATAGATCAATTGACAAGTATACGTCTTATGGCAAAGGGATATACCCAAAAGGAGGGTATAGACTATGATAAGACGTTCTCCCCTGTGGTGAGAATGGCCTTAATACGCCTCATTCTAGCCATTGTCATAAAGTTGGATTTGGAGCTCTACCAAATGGACGTTAAAACTACTTTTCTCAATGGAAAACTGGACGAGGAGATCTTTATGGCTCAGCCTATGGGCTTTGAGAAGAAGGGACATGAGCGCAAAGTATGCCATCTCAAACGTTCCATCTATGGCCTTAAGCAATCGTCCAGGCAGTGGTACATTAGATTTCACCATGCCATTACCACTGCGGGTTTTGACATGATTGAATAGGACCACTTTGTGTATGTTAAATGGTCCAAGGTGGGGTTTCTTATCCTATCATTGTATGTTGACGAAATCTAATTGGCTGGGAATGGCATTGGAATGATTGTCGCCACTAAAGAGTGACTGTCCTCTACTTTTGAGATGAAGGACATGGGTGAGGCCAACTTTGTGTTGGGCGTGAAGATTGTGAGGGATCGCACTAGGAGACTTCTTACTTTGTCTCAAGAGAATTACATAAAGAGAGTCCCAGAGCGGTTCCATATGAGCAACTCGAAACCCATTGACACTCCAATGGACAAGGCATGCACTTTGAGCCTAGACCAATGCCCTAAGAGTGATGAAGAGAGAAACCAAATATCCAAAATATCCTATGCAGTGGCAGTAGGCAGTCTGATGTATGCGATGATGTGCACGCGTCCAGATATTTGCTTTGCCATTGGCATGGTGAGCCGTTACTAGAGTAACCCAGGGCCAGCTCATTGGTAGGCAATAAAGAGGATACTTCGATACATACGTGGCATTGCATACCTCTCGCTCACTTTCAATGGTTCAGACTTGAGACTGAGAGGCTACAATGATGCTGATTGGGCTAGTGATAGAGACGAGCGCAAGTTCACTTCAGGGTATGTGTTTATCCTGGGAGGCGGGGCTATCACTTAGAGTAGCAAGAAATAGACCTGCATCGCCCTGTCCACGATGGAGTTGGAGTACGTCGCATGTTTGGCAGCAGTACAGGAGGCAGTTTGGCTCAGGAGGTTCTTGCAAAGACTGAGCATTTCTGCTCACTCAGACGACACTGTGCTTATACACTGTGATAGCACAGTAGCGCTTGCATTTGTGAAGGACCCCAAGTTCCATGGTAGAGCCAAACACATTGACATACAGTATCACTACATTCGAGACATGATAGCGCGAGGTGAAGTTGTTCTGCAGCATATCTCCACTAGCAATATGTTGGCTGATCCATTGACAAAGCCCATTGCCAGAGATGTTTTCCTAGTTCACGTTAGGAACTTGGGACTCAGGCGGATCTAATATGTATCTGCTTTGAGAACACTTTGTTAGTGATGGACATTTATCTGCATTTCTCTTACATTTATTGATGAACATATAATTGTTTGAGTAATCTTGTGTGTATACATTCATTGTTTGTAAAGATGTCACCAGGCTTAGAATCGACCCACTCACACGGGTGATTCGCCTCGGCGCTGGGGTGTAGCGAGCGAGATGAGCCCATGAGCATGTGTACTCTATGGCGCCATAGTTAGAGTTAAGATGAGACCTTTACTTGGTCCAACTTGGAAGACACCACACTTCCAAGTAGCCTATTAGAAGCCAGATGTGAGGTTCTAGGCAGAAACTATGAGGGTGACTGCGCTAGAGACTCAGGTTAGGCGCTTAGAGTAGCGACTAGACTAAGATTTGTATGGCGTTTATTTATTGCGAGTGACATGCCCACCCTAGTGGGAGTTACGCCATAGCATGCATATCATACTGCATGTGCTCATGATGACCGATTGTGAGAGTGACCGAATGGATCCCTGCTTCGTCATTGTGTGAGCCACGTGGATTATATTAATCCCACAATACCCTTATTACCTGAGACAATGTCATAAAAAAGACATCCAATGATGCTACTTTGACGTTCTCCTTAGGACCATGGATGATGCGGTCCAGCGGGAAGCGATTGGGAAAGCTATTGGGGATATTTGAATTGACATGAGGGGCTCAGGGAAAACCATGGGACGTTACACCTTTGTTATGTAACTCATTGCCCGGACGACGCATCGTATTTATGATCGACGCAATCATGAGTACATTACATACCAAGGATTAACACTGCTCATCATGAGGGGTCGAGAGTGTTAGATCGGGTGTAAGTGGATCGTTTGGGGTATTTCGAGACTTTTGAGAATGATGTACTATGTTGGTTAGATGGAAGTTTGATATAGTACTCCTACCTTGTACCATCTTGACAGGTCGCATGCCCCATTATCTGTATGGAGGATAATGCGGAATGAGAGAAACTTGAATGCATAATTAAATTTATGCGGCCTATGTGGGCGAGTGGGAGATGTAAAATGTTAATGGGCTTTGGGCCCAACTTGATCGCCCACATGGAACCAGAGATTGCTGCAAATGTGATGTTTCACAACACTGCTAAGGGTGTGTGGGATGATTTGAAGGATACCTATTCACAGGACATAAACATGAATCGAGTCTATAACGTATATGAGAAACTCTTTCAGCTCTAGCAGTCCAACAAACCTCTCCAAGACTGCTACTACTACTACTACTACTACTACTATAGCATCTTTAAAGACCTTGATGAGGAATTAAATGTTTTTCAGCCTCTCACCATTGATATTGACAAATTAAAAGCACAGAGGAATGAATTTTTTGTATCTAAATTTCTGGCTAGGCTTGATTCTGATTTGAAGTCTATCAAGGGACATATTCTTGCTGGAGAAACTGTCCCTACTCTTGCTGATACATTCTCTTACCTACAACGTATCACTTCTCTTGGGAAATCTGACTCTTCTCCCAAGGAGAATTCTGCCTTTGTGGCTGGTCGTGGTCGTGGACATAGCTTCGAGGGAGGATGTGGTGGTAGTGGTGGTGGTGGTGGTCAGTTAGGTGATATACCTTTTCAAAAGTGGACTCATTATGGGAAAACTAGACACACTGTTTATTTTTGTTAGGACAAGCATGGTAAGCCAGATTGGGCAACTCAGTCTGCCAATCATGCAACATCTGAAGGGGGTAGTGATGGTGCTGCCCATAGTGATTCTCCATAGGTTTCCTTACCAGGTAGTGGTTCTACCACAGCTCCTCACCGTGATGATCTCTCCCAGATAATACAGTGTTTACAACACTTAGAGGCATCCAATCTTACATCCATCGGGCCCTCTTCTTCTTCTGCTACTCTAGGTCATGCAGGTACACCTGCTCTTATTACCACTATTATTCCATCTTGGATTATTACCTCTGGGGTTTCTACTCATATGACTGGTGAGTCATCTTTATTTACCACTTATTCACCTACACATTCATCATCTCCCATTATCCCTGCAAATGGTTCTTCTACCCCTATTTTTGGGCATGGTACTGTCTCTCCCACTTCCTCCTTGAGTCTCTCCTCTATGTTACACGTTCCTCAGTTACCATTGAATCTTCTTTCTGTTAGTCAAATAACTAATACTTTACATTGTTCTATGACTTTCTCTCCTTCTTGTTGTGTTTTTCAGGATCTTCACACGAGGAAGAAGATTGGTGGAGGGTGTGAAAAAGATGGACTCTACTACCTTGACCATGGTGCTCCTGCCTCATCTGCCGCTGCTGCTTCTGTTGGTGGAGTGATTTTGTTCCAGTGGCACTATCATTTAATGTCAAGCCTACCCCTAACTAGCTGGGAATTTTGAATGAAGGACAGGGACCTCTGACCAGTCACCCAAACACACTGTGGAGCATCACTCCACTAGTTGAACCTCCGAGGATGTCTTCCTACATACCTGCTAGAAGATGGATTGCAGCCCCATGCAATTGCACTGCCCACAGTATAATGTACTGCATAAACCCCAAATATTCTCTCTCCTATCCATAAATGTGGGGCCCACACCTATAAAGATGTGTATTAAACCCTGGGTGGGGTGTTGATGCAAAGCCCAAGCCCTGGTCCAAGCACCTGTGCAAGCACAGAGCTTATACAGCTTTGCTGTATTCTCTGGGTGATGCACTGGGCGATTGGCCCAATCACCCAGTGAATCGCCTAGAGTGGCTGAATGGTGTATTTTGGACTCCAAACATGTGGAGACCATCTATACAGTCCATGAACACCCTTTAGGGGTAGATGGGAATTTTAGGAACCATTACCTACCCCTGGTACCATGTGGACCCCACCTGAGTTGCCAGAATGGCCCAGAATCAGTTTAAAAATGCATTCTGGAAGTGGAAGGCTGGTAGCCAAACAAGCCTTAGTTATGGATGGCCTATAAATAGGCAAGCCCCAGCCCAAAATAGAACTTCTTACACTGTTCAAATCGTGGAGGGAGAGAAAGGAGAGAAAGCGAGGAAGAAAGGAGAGAAAGGAAGAAGAGGAGAAGGAGAAGAGGAGGAAAGGGAGGTGGATCACTGTGCTACCACCCTGCACATAGTCTCTGCAGCCCATCCATCTCGGGTAAACTGATCTTCATCCCCATATGCTGCTGCTCTCTGAATTCTCTTGTGGTTCCCAGCTCTGAGAGGGTGCATCTGGCTAAAGAAAGCCCAGCGCACCTTGGAACTGCCTCGGGATGTCTCATCCTGATATGCAAACCTGTTGCATGTAAGATCTGAGCTATATAACATGATTCAAATGCTATTTTACTGCTGAGACTGAGATCAGTCTCTGTGCCAGAATGCATTGCCCAGTTGCACCCAGAACAGGCAGTGTGGGCATGGATCCTTGCATGTAAGTTGATCCTTGCTTGGATCTATATAGGAACAACTCCCTACCATAGATTTACACGTAAATCTTCCCTTGCATGCAGCCTAAATCATGGCTTTGAGTTGGAACACAGCCTGGGCTGCTATTCTCTGAGCTGTCTGGACAGCTCCTGGCTTCCAAATGGAGGAACCAAGCCATGAACCATGAGAACCATTGGATTCCACTCCACATGAGGTCCATAACCAACCTACATTCATTCCAGATCGACCTCATGGCTACCCATGCAGAAAAATCCAAGAAACCAGGCCTGGTCACGCTTCAAACAGGCTCTGGGTGATGCACTGGGTGATTGCCCAATCACCCAGTGAATCGCCCAGAGAATGATTTTGGACTGTAATGCTGTCCTGACTCTGTGGGCCTTCACCAATGGGCTATACGCAGTGTGTGGAGGTGGTAAATGACTAAAATACGCCTCTTCACATCTGTTCAATGTTATCCACACCTTGGGTATCCAAGTGAGCCCCACAAGGCCTGGTAACCATGCTAGGGATGGTCCAGCTGAACTGCTGACCTGGCAATTGCTTTGTAAGACTATTAAGACCATCTACAATTGACCATACTGATAAATACCAGATCTGATCCTATTTCACTTCTCTGGATGATGCACCGGGACATGGACCTGAAAGCCCAGTGTAAGACTCAGAGAATTCCAAGTGATGCCAGACTGAACACCGAGTCAGACCAGTGAGCCTAGACCAACACTAGGTTATCCAAAATAGCTTTGAATATTAATTAACACATTTTTACTTTATAAATTAGGATTTGATCCCGTGCTCAAGGTGCACAGCCAGACACCGATCGGAACTGACAGCTGAACCAGTAGGATCAGACCAAGGTAAGTGAAATGTCATCGTGTATGTAAATATAACACAACCAATATGCTAAAATGAATTATAACATAATGATACTGTGCTTTATACTAAATTCATAAATCTTGGAAATCTGAAAACAACAGTGTGTTGACTGCTGGAATTTATGGGTGAACAATGTATGTTGTATGTGATTTGTTAGACTAGATGCCATAGCTGGCTTGGAAATGAGGCATGTGTTAACCCATAGAATGGGATACGGTTGACACCACCCGACTCATACGATGCCATATAGACATACTGGGCTAGAATTTCATCACCTGTGCTATGCACCCTTGCCAACAGGGTTTCAGGTGTTGGATGCCTGTGAGTGTGACCATATGAATGAGAAAAGAAAAGAAAGAAATGTGATTGCACCAAAAAGGTGAATTATGGGCTATAAGCCAGAGAAAAGAAAAGTGATAAAAATGATGGATGCCTCATAGGTTAATCATAGAGGGCTGGTCGGGCTGACCTTGGTGACAGCTGTGGGAGCTGACTGGTCCTCTCCGATAACTCAATGGGTGTATCGCGGGAAGGGGTTAAAAGCCCGCACCAGGGATACATGTATTGGGGATTATAGTAGCACTAACCTGCCTTAGTTGTGATGTTAGGTGGCCAATTAAATAAAATGAACTACACCTCATGTTGGAGTCATATGGTTGTAATTGCATGTGCATACATGGTGATGTATTTCATTCACGGGCTCGGTGGAGCTCACACTCTGTTATATATGTTTTTTTGTTAGATGATCCTATAGCTGGATGTCACTGTGGCGGGGAGACTTATTATCCAGAGGAGAGCCATGGTGGTTATGACTATATTGGTGAGGACCCAAACAGAGGTCATGCCGTTGGTGCGTGTGTTCTCGGTGATAGCTGAGGATGACCCGCGAAGGGTGTTGCTGCTGACACTTTCTTTTTGTCTTGGGGACTCCTTTTTGTTTTTGACTGAGATTTTCCCCGCTTTATACTTTTTAGCTTTCTTTCTTTTTGGGGCTCAAGTTACCTTCCCCTATATATATATTTTTTTTGTTAAAAGTTGTATATGGTAGAGATAGATACTACTGTTTTCTTTGTCGGAGTGAGAGAGGGAATGATCAGACACACTATTGTATATATTATCATTTCCTGTACTGGTACACTTTTAAATGTTTTAATGTAATTATAGCTTTTCACAACACTTTGAGTTTTACATGATGTATTATGGTGGATGTGTCTGTGAGTGGATTAACTGCTTCTAGATCCGTGGGATTTAGCAGATTGCTATTATGCAATTTAGGTCACCTACCTAATCCTCCCAGGGGGTGATTTGGGGTGTGACAGAGCTTGGTATCAGAGTTTGAAGCTCTTTCTACATTCACAGATAGCGGAATAGGAGTAAGAAATTGCAAGAGAATAAAACATGTAATAATTAAAAGCTACAGGGGGCAAATGTAAATAAAAGACAGAACACACACGTTAAACTTTAATAAAAGTAAACTGTGGCAGAAGCCACCACATAAAGTTCAATGGAAGTACTACTTCTAATCACATCTGCAGAAGAATAAAAAAAAAAGCTACATAATCCATGATAAAAAAAAAAAAAAACTACATCATGTCAGGTTGAAAGTTAGGGGACTAAATCCTAGGATGTAAATTGGTGCTGGAAGGCTACTTGCTTGAGTTAAAATAATACCGCAAGCGTACGGGTCAATCGTAGCTACGGGTCGAACACGAGGAGATATACGCCACTTTATTTAACTAACTTAAAAGTAATGCAAAGTGAACCAAATTAAAGTGTTAAATTAAACTAATTAAATTAATAAAAATTAATGCATCCTAACTCATAAGCATCTAACAAAATTAAGGGATTAAATTAACGTCCTAACACATGAGCATCTAACCTATCAACTAACGCAAAGTAAAAGGAATAAAAATGCGATCACACATAATAACCACATAAAAAGGAATAAGGGAATAAAAGTGCATCCACAAACCACAACCATATAAAAAAAAATAAATAAAAGAAATAGAGGGAGAAGAAGAAGAAGATAGAGAGAGATAAAGGAAAGGGAGAATGAGATTAAGGGTTTAGAGAATGAGATACCTCGATGTGCTTGAATACTTGAATAAAGTTTCCATGGGTTCCTCTTCTAAATCTCCATGTCTTGCCATCAACATAGGAACTTAGACTAGGAAGCTTTAAACTAAAACTATTACAACCATTAAACTAGACTTATGAAATCAAAACTAGGAACTTGAAATCAAAACTAAGAACTTAAGCAAAAAATAGGAAAAGAAGAGAAAATTTCACTAAGTGAATGAAGTAAAAATTACACTAAAAAACTGAATTAAAATTGAACTAAAAACTAACTAAAAATTGAACTAAAAAACTAGCTTCTTACAACCCAAAGGGCAAGGGGTATTTATAGGGGAAGAGAGGAGAAGAGAGAAGGGGGAAGTGTAGGAGAAATATTCCCTAAGAAAAGAGAATATTCTCTTCTCTTTCCTCTTTTACAATGCCTTGAAATCTAAGAAAAAAAGAAAAAAATAGAAAGAAGAAGAAGAGAAGATTATTTACATAGACCTTCTATTTTTAGAAAAGTAAATTTCTAATTCTAACTTGTGCTTCCTTTTATTTGTAGATATCTTCTCCAAGCAATAAAATCAAAGCATCTTTGATTTTTCAACCTTCCATAGATGAGAAAATATCTTTCAAAATAAATCTATCCTAAGTAGAGTTCCAGAAGTGCCCTTGAGAATTTGAAGGAGAGAGAGAGTAAGGGTGATGACTAGGATTCCTTCAAGAATAAATAAAATACCCATTCTGTCTTTCAGAAAACGTGGAGCATGGGGTGCTTATATAGGTCTCACCATTGTGTTCCTTGCGAAAAATCACACAAAATAGACCCAAATTTCATCCAATTCGAAGTTGGGGAGCCCAAGATATCTCAAGTTGAAGTTGGACTGTCCAGAGCCTTCCAAATGGAATCTTTCGGGTACAGTAAAGTAACTTCTGATAATTGCATTAAGGCCCCTAAAATCCAAACTTCCGCTTCACTTTGTCCCCATCCGACTGTCAATAATTATAAATAAACCCCTGCAGACCATTTTCACGCGTCGTTACGGAAACGGCCATAACTTCTTCGTTTCAACTCGAAATTAAGTGTCGTTTGAACCATTGCGAAGCTGACTCGATGGGCTATGCATCCATTTACACTTCTAAAAGGCTTAAAAACATCTCCTTAGCATCATCTCCTTCATTTTCACAAGAATTCACCTAAACCCCGAAAAGCACAAGAAAGCACCGAGTAACTCTGTCCAATGTGGTAAAATGTATAATTTATGCCCTAAAATTTCACACATAAATGTGCTCATCACTACTCCTAAGGAGGTATGTCGCTCGGCAGAGGCTAAGTCTATCGGGAGTCAACGTGGTAATAGGAATCCCAGAAGTTTAGGCGTCGCTCAATAGAACTTACTCTCCCCTCCAGGGAAGTGAAGCCCTGATCCATCTACGTCGGCATCTGAGTCAGCTGGGTGCGGAGACCCTAAAACTGTGCCATCATATCGGACCACCCATAGGACTCTGGCACTTGAGAACTAGTAGCACCAGTCAGACCATAGGGAGGTAGATCTACAAACTGTGCACCAGTGCCCTCTGGATCACCCTCTTGCTCACCCAATTCGGCCCCCTCTGCTGCCTCCTAATCCATCTCCATCTCCATCTCCTCACCAAACTCGGGATCGCTCTTAGGCTCCCCCTACATCTTCCTCTTCTGGATCAAAGTCTTGCTGATGGGTTTTGACCTGTCACCATCCTCATACTCTCCAGCCAGAGGAACTCCAAAATACTGAAACACAAGAGTTAGGAACTTCCCATAGGGCAGGTTCCCATCTGATGGGTTCTGTGCGTGATAAAGCATCACCTACATCAGTAAGAATGGGAGGTTGATCATTGGACCCCCCTTACCAGCCCCCAGTAGACAATATGTGATATATGCCCGGAGCATAGAAATACTACCCCGATTTCTACCCTTCGGATAAATGTTGTAAGAAATGCACCTGCTAATGATCCTAGGTGTAGGCTTGTAGTCAGCCTTAGATTTTGGAACCTCATCTGTCCTAGTCAATGCTCTGAAGACCGTCCTCCTGGTCTTTGGAGAAAACATGTCAAAAATATCTACCTGAGGCTTGTAGTAACACTTGTCGCCTGTGTCGGGCAGTCCTAGGATCTCTGCTAAGATGGCAGTGGTGAACCTCATGTCAACTCCCTTTATGCTGCTCTCCAGACCAAACCCTTACACCCTAGAGGCTGGTACAAGGTTGCAATAAAAGTACCGAACCAGGTTCGGGTAGCATGGCTATGTGGGGGACAACATCGATGCCCAACCTAGGGCATTAAACCTAGCATAAAGTCCATATTGGTGGAAGTCATCAACTTGCACCACCCTTCCATTCACAATGTTCTTGGACTTTGCGAATGCTTGAATCTAGAAAACCAAAAGTGATCGAACTCCGGCTCTTCGGATGAGGAATCATTTTTGGGGATGTAGTGAGTACTGTCGATGGCAAAGAAGGTGCAGGATCAGACCGCAGACGCTTACGGGTCACTGCCTTCCTCGCTGTACTATGTCTACCACTTGTGGACATGGTGCTGCAAGCAAGAAAGACAAATAAAAATGAATTAGGGCTTGAAATCTGTGTTTCCAAACAAAAAGAAAGGAAAGTGTGGATAGCAGTCCAAAATGGAAGAAAAAGTGTAGAAATCTTACCCTAGATTCGCGTGGATGCGCGGAAGACTCGTGAAGACATGTGGATTTGGTGGAGAATTAGTCAAGAAAGCCTTTGGAGCTCTGCCCCAGGGGTTTAGGACACTTAGAATGAAAAATGGTTTGAAAATGAGAGCTCTCAAATTGTTATAGCTTGGGCCTCGATTCTCTGGGCGATGCATTGGGCGATGGGGCCAAACGCCCAGAGAAACACCCAGAGAATGGAATCTTCAGTAGATTTGAGTTATACACTTATGGGCTTGTAGTTTCCACCCTATAAGGGCATGATTAATACAATTACAGCATTCAAATGATTATGTGAATAATATATATACAATAATATAATATAATGATAATAAATAATAAATAAAAAAAAACAATAATGAATAATAAAGCAATGATGGGGAAAACCACATAGGAACAAACTAATAGGATGAGGGAGTGAGTGATTTGAGGAAATAAATTTTCTGTTTTGATGGCTTATTTTAAATATAATTTATACATTTAAATATTTAAATACTATATGATTATATATATGTATGTATGAACCATTGTGTGAGTGATGCTGTGCAAACTTAAACATAGATACGTACGCATATGGAGATATGTGGTTGTAGAATCTTGGGAAGCTTGGGGATTACCTAAAACTTTATGCTTGCAAGTAGGCCCTACCATACCCATAGCCTGGTCCAATAAGGATTAGACCTAATAGGCTACCGAGCAAGATAAGAACCCTGTAGACAATGTAACACTGTGTGCAACCTCGAGCTGACCTATTTTATTTTCTATCTATGTTACTTTATTTACCTATAGAACTGAACATATTTTTTTAAAGTTAAGTAGCCTTAGTGACCTGATACTTAGAAATTCTCTATGGCAGGACCTGACTGTGTTGTTCGGGCTTGGAGACCCCAACAACATGCTTTACATTAGACGACTGAGGAAGAGACTAGCTTGGATACGAGAGATACAGTCCCGGGCCGAGAACCGATTGATTGTCTTCTTGGCACTCCCAGATACTAGTGGATCCGAGGGTCGTGCCATCTACCTTTCCCTAGCAGACGAGGTTAGGGGTGATATAGGATACCTTTACGTTTAGGGTCTTATCACCAGGACGAAGTTGGAGAGACTTGCATGCTAGACATAAGTATAAAACTAAGAAATTGTTGTTTAATATAAATCTTCAACATAACATCATGCATAACATATCATGGCATAAAACACTCCATGAACATATAACACTTAACAAAAACAATCAATAAATAACACACCTTACTGGGATGATAACATGATTTCACTGGAACTGTGGAATAGGTAATGTACATGTGATAGTTAGGAGTTATATGTTGACCTCGTTAAGAGTGTTCAAAATATTGAACGTGTAGCTTCTTCCAGAAAAGCAATTATGGTCAACACTAGATCCAACCGAGGTGGTCGTCGTGGAAGACGCCCTCGATTTATTTCGGAAGTTGAGCTACCGGATGGAGCCGAAGCTCAGAATTTTAAAGTGTCGATTGCTTCGCCGAGGGTACCAATGGCTGCCTAAGCCACTGTCGCTGCACCTCAGCCAGGTATAGCAGTCGGAGAGGTGAACACCTTTATAACCACCATGATGCGGACCATGCAGCAACAACAGGAGCTGTTGGGCTAAATGTCTACACAATTTGCGGCCATGATGCAAGAGCGAGAAGTACCACCACCACCACCCAACCGGCCATTAATTTTTCCACCACCTGTGCCTCAACACCTAGTGAAAAACTCTATGGGTAAGGTGATGGAGAGATTCAAGAAACTCCAGCCGCCCATATTTTCTAAGATATATTCTGAGGCAATGCAGCCGAAACGGTGGATTAGCGCCTTGGAAAAGGCATTTGGCGTACTTAAATGTACGGACGCACAGAAACTGATATGTGCTGGAAATCAGCTACAGAACGAGGCAAAAGCATGGTGGAAGGCAACCAAGCCTAACCTTAAGGCAGCTCATCCAAATCCTACTTGGGAGCAATTTAAAGAAGTCTTCTTCAGGAACTACTTCCCTGAGAGCTTTAGGAACAAGAAGGAAGCTGAGTTCTCTACACTTGTGCAAGGAACCAAGTCCGTGTTGGACTACCAACAATAGTTCGAAGAACACCTGAAAGGGGAAGTTAGTAAGACAAAGAAATTTGAGAAGGGACTCAAACCAGAGACTAGGTCCATTTTATCAATTATGGATATTCGGGATTACATGCGAATGGTCAACAAGGCAAAGACTATGGAAGACAGATTGAAAGAAAAAGAGAAAGAGAAAGCTACAACGACACCCGGCTTGGGCAAAAGGCCAAGTAACTATCAGAATTTCGGTTGGCCGAACAAGGTTTTCTGAGGAGCTAGTTCGAGCCCCAACCCAACTCCGTATCATAGACCAGATGTGGCCCAGAAGTCTTTGCCCCCCACTTATAATTGGCTTGCTCAACCAACTGCAAGTCAAGTGACAACAGCAGCTTCGCCAGCCCAACCTGCAAAGAGCCAAGGGAGCCAAGCCTCAACACCGGCCATGTTGTCAACAAATGCTACGTGTGCCACAAGGCAGGACATATGGCTAGGGAATGCATGCACCACGAATACAACACTTACTCGCCAAACCAGTCCTACGCTCGACCTTTCTAGCCACGGGACAATCGGACTTGAGAAAAAGTGTTCACGTTGACTAATGAAGAAGCAGAGGCGAATCCCGAAGTAATGACTAGTAAGTCCACTGAACATTAATAAATTTTAGGAAATAACCCGTGGATGCAAGAAAGCTAAATTTTATACAAACCCTAGGTACCCTGATTGTCTCAACCGTTCCCACACGAGTACTATTTGACTTGGGCACATCCCACTCTTTTGTTTCCACCACCTTTGCGAGTAGGATGACTGATCAACCAAGGGACATCGGGCACGATTTAGTAGTCAATACATCGACTGGTAGTGTCATGAGCTTGAAGGAAGTCTACGACCCCTGTCTGGTAGGAATTTTTGGGAAGAACTTGGCCGCACATCTGATTAAATTCAATATGAAGGATTTTGACGTAATACTAGGCATGGATTGGCTATCCACCTATGGAGCGAACGTCATGTGTGCGAAGAAGAAAATTACATTCAAGTTAGATGATGGCTCAGTTTTCACCTACCAAAGTGAGCCAATGAGGAAGCCCAAAAGAATTACTTTATCTGCCCTCCAGGCGCAGAAGTTGCTGGATGATGGATGTCAAGGCTATTTGGCCATAGTAATGGATACCGAGGCAAAGATAAAGCCTTTGGAGGAGCTTGATGTTGTTAGGGAATTTCCCAATATTTTTCCAGAAGATTTGACTCAGCTACCGCCTGATCGAGAGACAGAGTTTGCAATCAATCTGACTCCTGGTGCAGCACGGGTATCCAAGGCACCATACCGAATGGCACCTATTGAGTTGAAAGAACTACAGGTCCAGTTACAAGATCTGTTGAAGAAGGGATTCATACGACCTAGCGTGTCTCCATGGGGAGCACCCGTGCTATTCGTGAAGAATAAGGTTGGTAGTATATGGTTGTGCATCGACTATCGAGAACTGAATAAATTGACGATCAAGAATTGATACCCATTGCCATGCATCGATGACCTATTTGATCAACTGCAGGGAGCAAGAGTTTTCTCCAAGATCGATCTTAGGTTCGGATACCACCAATTGAAAATCAAGAGTGGTGATATTCATAAAATGACGTTTAAAAATCGATACGGGCATTATGAATTCTTACTACTGTCATTAGGGTTAATTAATGCCCCGACAGCATTCATGGACATGATGAATAGAGTGTTCCATGATGTGTTGGACAAGTTCGTCATTGTATTCATCGACAACATTTTGGTGTACTTGAGAGTCCTTACCTTCGTGTTGCAGCATTTGAGGGAGCACCAACTGTTTGCCAAGTTTAGCAAGTGCAAATTTTGGCTTCACCAAATTGGATTTTTAGGGCACATCATCACCAAAGACAGCATCAAAGTAGACCTGGACAAGGAAAATGCGGTTCTCGAGTAGGAGACTCCGTAGAATGCCACTGAGATTTGAAGCTTCTTGGGTTTAGCCAGGTACTAGTGCCGATTTATTGAGAATTTCTTGTGCATCTCCGCGTCCATGACAAAGCTGACCAAGAAGGGTGCAAAGTTTGAGTGGAACGATGATTGCGAGAAAAGCTTCCAAGAATTAAGGAATTGATTGGTGACGGCGCTAGTGTTAACTATTCCAGATGGCACCGGAGGAATGGTGGTCTACACCGACACATCCCGAACAGGATTGGATGGCGTGTTAATGCAAAGAGCAAAGTGGTCACCTGTGCCTTAAGGCAGCTGAAGGAGCACGAAAAGAACTACCCCACTCACGACCTAGAGTTGGCTGCGGTAATCTTTGCGTTGAAAATATGGTGACATTATCTTTGTGGTGGAAGGAGTGAGATCTTCAGCGATCACAAAAGTCTTAAGTATTTTTTCACCCAGAAGGAGCTGAATAAGAGACAAAGGCGGTGGTTAGAATTGGTGAAGGACTACGACTGTGAGATCCAGTACTACCTTGGCAAGGCCAATGTAGTAGGGGATGCGTTAAACAGGAAACCCAAACTGCATCTCTCACTTCCTTGGTTGTAAGCGAGCAACTGATAGAAGAAGCTCGGAAGTTTGATCTGGAACTTATAATCGAAGGAACGGCTATGCAGCTAGCAGTTATGGATATACAGTCGTCGATCCGAGAAGAGATAATTGGAAAACAGCCCAATGATCTTGCCAAGATAAATTTGGAAGTGCAACATGGAGTCCACAGGGATCCATACTTCTCACTGGCTCATAACAGGACATTAAAGTTCAGAGATAGATTGTGCATGCCTGACGACTATGAGGTGCAGGACTGAATTCTTAAGGAGGCACATAATTCACCCTATTCAATCCACCTCGGAAGCACAAAGATGTACACGGATCTGAAGAAGTACTATTGGTGGATTGGGATGAAGCAAACCATAGCAATATACGTGTTTGAATGCCTCACTTGTCAGCAAATAAAGGTAGAAAGACACCGATTGTATGGATTATTGCAGCCACTCCCTATCCCTGAATGGAAATGGGAATGAATTACCATGGATTTCGCAATCAATCTTCCCAACACCAGGTAAGGGATGAATACAATCTGGGTGATTGTGGGCAGGCTAACGAAAGTGGCTCACTTCATTCCCATCAGAATAAATTATTCGATGGAAAAGCTCGCCCAACTATACATCAAGAATATAGTTCGCCTACATGGCGTACCTGTCAGCATTGTATCCGACAGGGATTCACCTCAAGATTTTGGAAGAGTCTACAACATGCACTAGGATCTCAACTGAATCTTAGCACGGCTTTCCATCCTCAGACGGATGGACAGTTCGAAAGAACAATCTAGACTCTAGAGGACATGCTCAGAGCCTGTATATTGGAAATGAACGACAGTTGGGATACCCACATACCCTTGGTGGAATTTGCATATAACAACAGCTACCACTCCGCTATTGGCATGGCACCGTATGAAGCTCTGTATGGTCGAAAATGTCAGACCCTGTTGTATTAGGACGAAGTTGAAGAACGGAAGTATCTTGGGCCCAAAATGATACAGGCAACCTATAAGAAGGTGAATATCATCAGAGAAAAGATTAAAGCGGCCCAATCAAGACAGAAGAGTTATGTCGACAATCAGAGGAAGAATATAGAATTTGGAATCGGAGAGAAGGTATTCCTCCAAGTGTCTCCAATGAAGGGATTACTACGCATTAACAAGAAAGGCAAGCTGAGCCCAAGATTTATTGATCCTTACGAAGTCCTCAACAAAGTGGGACCCGTAGCGTATCGACTGACATTACCGCCATCCTTGCAAGGCGTCCATGATGTTTTCCATGTGTCAATGCTAAGGAGGTACATCAACAACCCGACACATGTACTCTCAGCTGAACCTGAACAATTGGATGCAGATATGACCTATGAAGAACAGCCTACAGAGATATTGGACCGAAAGGAACATAACCTCTGTAACCGCACGGTTGCATTCATCAAAGTTCGGTGGGGAAATTGTCCCACAGAGGAAGCATCGTGGGAACGTGAAGAAGAAATGGTAGAAAAGTATCCCCAGCTATTTGAATTACGAGGTAAGCCAATTTCGAGGACGAAATTTTTGTAAGGTGGGGAGAAATGTCAAGCTTGTCCCTAACTGGCTGGAAATTTTGCATGAAGGACAGGGACCTCTGACCAGTCACCTAAACACACTGTGGAGCATCACTCCAGTAGTTGAACCTTCGAGGATGTCTTCCTACATACCTGCCAGAAGATGGATTGCAGCCCCATGTAGCTGCACTGCCCATAACATAATGTACTGCATAAACCCCAGGTATTCTCTCTCCTATCCATAAATGTGGGGCCCACACCTATAAAGATGTGTATTAAACCTTGGGTGGGGTGTTGGTGCAAAGCCCAAGCCTTGGGCCAAGCACCTGTGCAAGCACAGAGCTTATACAGCTTTGCTGTATTCCTTGGGTGATGCATTGGGCGATTGGCCCAATTACCCTGTGAATCGCCCAGAGTGGCTGAATGGTGTATTTTGGACTCCAGACATGTGGGGACTACCTATACAGACCATGAATACCCTCTAGGGGTAGATGGGAATTTTAGGAACCATTACCTACCCCTGGTACCATGTGGACCCCACCTAAGTTGCAAGAACGGCCCAGAATCAGTTTAAAAATGCATTCTGGAAGTGGGGGACTGGTAGCCAAACAAGCCTTAGTTATGGCTAGCCTATAAATAGGCAAGCCCCAACCCAAAAGAACTTCTTACACTGTTCAAATCATGGAGGGAGTGGAAGGAGAGAAAGAGAGGAAGAAAGGAGAGAAAGGAGGAAGAGGAGATGGAGAAGAGTAGGAAAGGGAGGTGGATCACTGTGCTACCACGTTGCACATAGTCTCTGCAGCCCATCCATCTCAGGTAAACTGATCTTCATCCCCATATGCTGCTGCTCTCTGAATCCTCTTATGGATCCCAGCTCTGAGAGGGTGAATCTGGCTAAGGAAAGCTGAGGAACTGCCTCGGGATGTCTCAGATCTGACATGCAAACCTGTTGCATGTAAGATCTGAGCTATATAACATGATTCAAATGCTGTTTTACTGCTGAGACTGAGATCAGTCTCTATGCCAGACTGCACTGCCCAGTTGCACCTAGAATAGGCAGTCTAGGCATGGATCCTTGCATGCAAGTTGATCCTTGCTTGGATCTATGTAGGAACAACTCCCTACCATACATTTACACGTAAATCTTCCCTTGCATGCAGCCCAAATCATGGCTCTGAGCTGGAACATAGCTTGGGCTACTGTTCTCTGAGCTATCTGGATAGCTCCTGGCTTCCAAATGGAGGAACTACGCCATGAACCATGAGAACCATTGGATTCCACTCCACATGAGGTCCATAACCATCCTACATGCTTTCCAGATCGACCTCATGGCTGCCCATATAGCAATATCCAAGAAACCAGGTCTATTTATGCTTCAAACAGGCTCTGGGTGATGCATTGGGCGATTGCCCAATCACCCAGTGAATCGCCCAGAGATCGATTTTGGACTATAATTAGGGCTGTAAATGGATAGCCGAAAATCCGAATCTGATCCGAGTTCGAATCCGTTTAGGAGGTTCTGAATCCGGAATTTTGGTTTCCGGAAAATATTCGACTCCGTCCAAAAGCTAATCGGATTTGGATTCGGATATTCCTATTCAGAGTCGGATAATTGTCGGATAATTTGTTATCTGATTATAAATTATGATTATTTAATATTTGTTATAAAAATATATTAATATTACTATATTACCCATATTATTAGTGTTTTTATAAGGTTATTTTTGTCATATCAAGGGCTCAAGGTTATTTTTGTAATATCAAATCATCATAACTCTTAACCTAATCGTGAAATCCCAAAATCCTTATTCTCTTGAATCTCTTCCTCCCTCTTTCACTCTCGACTCTCAAGTCTCAAGTTTCAAGCTCTCAGCGGCGCCGGCACTCTGCAATCAACCCTCAAGCTTCAAGGTCACTCACTTAGTCACTCTTGACGGCACCGGAAACGGCACTCAGCCACTCGCACAACCCTCTCGACTCTCTCTTTGGACCAATTAGGTATTCTTCTTCTTCCTTATCTCTTTGTTGGTTCTGTCTCTGCTCGATCTCTTCTCTTTGCTCTTTTTCCTGTTTTTTTCTTTTCACTGGTCGAACTGTTGGGGTCGAGAGGGGGGAGGGGTTGGGGAGATGTCTCAGATGGGGCTGCTGTAGATGATTTAATAGGTCTCTCCATTAGAGTGAACTTGGTTTTGATCCACTTGAAGCTGCTACGAACAGAGGACTTGAGCTTACCTTCCATGGTGAGAACGTTGTAACTTGTAACTTGTAAGAGGCCACACGCTTCTTACGCTGCTCTGGGTCACTCGACGTGGTGAATCCATTATCCTTATTGGTAGGACCATTGAAGTTGTAGGACTTGGATCGATCCTCAAACCCAAACCCAACTCCACTATAAGACGAGGAGTACTCTGGGTATGATCTGCACTTCTCCATATTGATAGATAGATATGTAGCAGAGAGTTTTCCTTAAAAACTGAAGACACCCTCAGCCCCTCAGAAGAGAAGAAGAGCTTTGGGTGTCCCTTATATAGGGAAAGCCCGTGAGTGAGAGTAGGGGTAATGGCAATAGATGGTTAATGGACGGTGGAGATAAAGTGGGGTGGGGTTTTTTTGTAAAGAAAATGAGGAGGGAAGGGAGAGTTGGAGAGAAAGATTGTGTGGCATCATGTGTGATGTTGGAGCGGGGACTTGACTTGGAGAAGCCAGAAGAATTACCCACTTCATAAATGCTTCCGGACAAGGGACATAAATTAACTTGTCTGCTTCTATTTGGGTTTACATTTATATAATGCATCTATATGCAGATTCTTTTCTTCTTCTTCTTTTTGGTTTGATTGAATGCATGTATATATAGATCGATATAAAGATATATGTAACCAATCATCTTACCGACATAGTTCATATCATGTTTGTCCATGCACGCCTGAGAGAGAATACTGACTCAAGCTGTGGCCTAGATAATTTCTATCCATCAGATTAGAATCTATGTATATTTAATTATGAATTCCATCTTTGATCCCAAGAAAAAAATAGGTCTCTCCATTAGAGTGGTCTATACAAATGTAAACACGGTAGAAGATAATAAGATTTAATCTTCCATTGTTTTAGATGACCTTTCTATTTGCAAATTCCTGTTTGGAATTTTTTTTGAATACATTATTTACTGAAGTGCAGTTATTTTTCTTCTTGCGATCTATCTTCTATCTTTTGACTTTCAAGTTTTTCTTCAAACATTGAAGAGGTGACCATGAATTACCATGATACATAGTGGTGTATGGGACTGACTGATGTGGACAGTAAGGACCATTGAGAGTGATAATTATTTACATTTTGACTATCTTCTATCTCTTGTTGTGCATTATTATTTACATTTTCTTTTTCTCCAAGTCTTGGTCAATTGAGTGATAAGTTGATGTTAGTCTCTTTTTAGATGGCTGCCCTTATCCGGAATTATTGTGGTCTCCCTCGAATATCACTCATGTACATTTAATGAGATGATATCTTGCAATTAAGTTATCCACATTTAGTAATTTATTCAACTTACCTCAAGAAGGCTTTGCTATTTGTTTATGTGCATTTTTTACTATTCTTGAGCCCTGTGAATTTTTTGAGTAATTGCTAATTGAAGCATAGGAACATGTTTAAATCCATGTGAGAGACATGAATTTTCTCTAGAGATCCCAAGTACATCCTGTTTAATTTTTCTCTCTTCCCTCATTTGTTTTTAGGTTGAATAATCTTGATTCAAGATTGAGTTTTGGAAGACTTGAGCAAGGAGCAAGAAGTGCCCAAGAAAGTGGGAGTGTGGGTTTCTCTAAGAGGTAGGCTACTTTCCTTGTCAAATTTCTAAAAGTAGTCGTGGGTTAATATTGGTTTTGAAGATATATTTGGTTGAATATTTCGGTTTTAGAGTTTTAGTTTTGTAATTATGTTCTAATATGTGTATTTGTAGTAGATATTTGACAATGCTACTATTTTTTTTTAATTATTTGTTGACACGTGATAATTGTCTAACTGTAGAGATTAGAAATGAATGATCTTCATTGTAGTACTGCATCAACTACTACACCTGGTAGTGGTGTTGCTCCATCTAGTACTAATGATAAGTGGAGTGATAATGTCATTTTGAATGAGGAGACAAGTCCAAATAAAAAGAATGAGAAAGGGGGGGAAAGTACTCGTGTAGATGGAGCACAAACACAAAGCTCACAACCCAAACGTTGAGGTGACTTATTGTGGTGATGGGTTGCTACTAAGAATCAATGGGCTCATTTCTCGAAGTAACTTATAGATATTGCTCTTACCATTTAATAAACGTTTATTAATAGATCGTGAATTAAGTAGATAAGATCATTTGCTAAGGCTTGTCATATTTTTATTACAGGCAGACGGTTTCCAATTTTCATTGGTTGGAGTTGTTATCAATGGAGCTTCGTTGCTTGAAGCACAAACTAATGGCAAGCTTGCAGAGTATTCAAATGTGAAATCCTATTTACAAGGGTATTAGTGTAATAGTTTATTTTCGGTAGTGTAGTTTAGAATTGCAAAATATTATGGTGTTTGTCTTTGAACAACGTTTTGCTAGTTTTTTTATTTTGAACTCATGTTTAAGGATTTGTTGAACACATGAAGAGCTTCATTTTGGGGTTTGATTTGAAAATCACAGGTTCAATCTACATTATTGTCATTTAGAGCTTTATTACCTACATTTGGTGCTATTTATGGGTATAGTCTTCAAATGACAATGGTGTAAAAAACTTCAATTTGAGGTTTGATTTGAAGATAACAGGATCAATCTATACATTATTTTTCCATCTATTAATGATAATCCAATTAAAAGAGCAAAACACTACCTTTCTAAGAATAGGTAGCAGTTTAATAAAACAGGTAATCGGAGTCGAAAATCGGTAATCGGAGTTGGAAATTGGTAATCGGAGTCAAAAATCCATGAGTATAATATTCACTAATCGGAGAGTTTATCGGTTCGGATTGTATTCGGATATCCGATAAACTCTCGGATTCGGATACGGTAATGCTTTTTAAATATTCGTTGGATATCGGATCAGATTCGGATAGTGCATTCATTAAACGGATTCGGATTCGGATAGTAGTGAATCCGAGTCGAATCCGAGTCATTTATAGCCCTAACTGTAATGTTGTCCTGCCTCTGTGGGCCTTCACCAATGGGTTATACACGGTGTGTGGAGGTGGTAAATGATCAAAAGACCCCTCTTCACATCTGTTCAATGTTATCCACACCTTGGGTACCCAAGTGGGCCACATAGGGCCTGGTAACCATGCCAGGGATGGTCCAGCTGAACTGTTGACCTGGGAATTGCTTTGTAAGACTATCAAGACCATGTACAATTGACCATACTGATAAATACTAGATCTGATCCTATTTCACATCTCTGGATGATGCACCGGGGCATGGACCCGAAAGCCCAATGCAAGACCTGGAGAATTCCAAGTGACGTCAGATTGAACACCGAGTCAGACCAGTGAGCCTAGACCAACACTAGGTTATCCAAAACAGCTTTGAATATTAATTAACACATTTTTTATTTAATAAATTAGGATTTGATCCCGTGCCCGAGGTGCACAGCTAGACACTAGCCGAAACTGAACCAACAGCTGAACCAGTAGGATTAGATCAAGGTGAGTGAAATGTCATTGTCTATGTAAATGTAACATAAATAATATGTTGAAATGAATTATAACATAATGATGCTGTATACTAAATTCATAAATCTTGGAAATCTGAAAACAACAGTGTATTGACTGCTGATGAACAATGTATACTGTATGTGATTTGTTAGACTAGATGCCATATTCGGCTTGGAAATGAGGCCTATGGTAGCCCGTAGAATGGGATACGATTAACACTTTCCGACTCATACGATGCCATATAGACATATTGGGATAGAGTTTCATCACCCGTGCTACGCACCCTTGCCAATAGGGATTAAGGTGTTGGATGCCTGTGAGAGTGATCATATGAATGAGAAAAGAAAAGAAAGAAATGTGATTGCATTGAAAAGGTGAATTATGGGCTATAAGCTAGAGAAAAGAAAAGTGATAAAAAGGATGGATGCCTCACAGGTTAATCACAGCGGGCTGGTCGGGCTGACCTTGGTGACAGCTGCAGGAGCTGACTGGTCCTCTCTGACAACTCAATAGGTGTATCGCTAGAAGGGGTTAAAAGCCCACACCAGGGATACATGTATTGGGGATTGTAGTAGCACTAACCTGCCTTAGTTGTGATGTTAGGTGGCTAATTAAATAAAATGAACTGCACCTCATGTAGGACTCATATGGTTGTGATTGCATGTGCATGTATGGTGATGTATTTCATTCACAGGCTCGGTGGAGCTCACACTCTGTTATACATGTTTTTCTGTTAGATGGTCCTATAGGTGGATGTCACTGTGGCGGGGAGACTTATTACCCAGAGGAGAGCCATTGTGGTTATGACTATATTGGTGTGGACCCGGACGGAGGTCATATCGTTGGTGCGTGTGTTCTCGGTGATAGCTGAGGATGACCTGTGAAGGGTGTTGCTGTTGACACTTTCTTTTTGTCTTGGGAACTCCTTTTGTTTTTGACGGAGTTTTTCCCCGCTTTTACTTTTTAGCTTTCTTTTTTTTTGGGGCTCGGGTTACCTTGCCCTGTATATATTTCTTTTGTTAAAAGTTGTATATGGTAGAGATAGATACTACTGTTTTATTTGTGGGAGTGAGAGACGGAATGATCAGACACAGTATTATATATATTATCATTTCCTATACTGTTGCACTTTTTAAATGTTTTAATGTAATTATAGCTTTCCGCAACACTCTGTGTTTTACATGATGTATTATGGTGGATGTGTGTCTGTGAATGGATTAACTGCTTCTAGATCCATGGGATTTGGCAGATTGCTGTTATGCAATTCGGGTCACCTATCTAATCCTCCTAGGGGGTGGTTTGGGATGTGACATTTAGGCCATTTGTCTTTAGTTAGGTTAAAGTTGTTATTTCCTTCTTTCAAGTCCGTGTCTCGGTTAAAGTGTGAAGCCTGTGAATTGGGAAAACATCACCGTGCCTCTTTCCCTTCTCGTACTATGGCTCATAGTTCGTCTTTATTTTCTTTAGTCCATTCAGACATTTGGGGTCCTTCTCATGTTAAGAATCGGAGTGGTTTTGTCACATTTGTGGACGGCCATTTTCATCTCACATGGTTATACCTCTTGAATGATCATTTCGAGTTTCTCTTTGTTTTTTTAAAATTTTTATAATGAAATAAAAACTCAGTTTGGTTTATCTATTAAAATTTTTCTTTTTGATAATGCTTTGGAGTATGTTCAACGTGATATTTCTGATTTTTGTGGTTCTCATGGCATGATTCACTAAACTAGTTGTTCCTACACTCCACAACAAATGGGGTGGCAGAACGTAAGAATAGACATTTACTTGAGGTTGCCCACAATATTATGTTCCATATGCATGTTCCAAAGGAATTTTGGTGTGAAGGGGTGCTTACTGTCTGTTACCTAATTAATCAAATGCCTTCTTCGGTTCTTGCCGACAAGTCTGCTTTTTTCCATTGTTTTTCCTGGTCAGCCTAGTTTTCATTTACTTCGTGTTTTTGGGTGTATTTGTTTCGTTCACAATCTACATGCTCATTCTGATAAACTCGCTACCCAATCCACTATGTGTGTTTTTCTTGGATATTCTTGTACCCAGAAAGGGTACAAGTGTTATGACCCTGTTTGCCATAGGTATTTTGTGAGTGCTGATGTCACCTTCTTTGAGGACCGTTCTATTTTTCTTCCTCCTCCTCTGTCTCTAAGGATAAGTGGCGTATTAATGCTCCTCCTATCCCTACTTTTGTCCCATTCCCTACCCCACCAATACAGGTTTATCAGTGGTGTGACAAGACAGTACCCCAGGAAGAGGTTCCAATGGCTCTACCTGTTTCACTACCTCTACCAGCTTCTTCGTCTAGTGAAGCTCCACCTCCTTCAACTGTTGATTTACCCATTTCCTTGCGTAAAGGTACTCGCTCCTGCACTCAAAAGTCCACTGCTTTATTTTCCATTGATAAGTATGTGTCCCTTTCTCACTTACCCTCTTCTATTCATACTTTTGGCTTGTCCTTGTCTTCTAACCCTATTCCCAAAAATCATATTAAGGCTCTTTGTCTTCCTGCTTGGAAGAAGGCCATGGATTTGGAAATGGATTCTCTCTTATCTCGTTAC
Organism: Telopea speciosissima; assembly: GCF_018873765.1. NCBI lineage: Eukaryota > Viridiplantae > Streptophyta > Magnoliopsida > Proteales > Proteaceae > Telopea > Telopea speciosissima. Next base: position 32,935,955 of record NC_057917.1, on the reverse strand, counting down.
ACTTGGAGTTTGGTCGATCTACCTCTTGGAAAGGAACTTGTTAAGTGTTGTTGGATTTACACCATCAAATACCTTCCAGATGGTTCTGTTGAGCAGCTTAAAGCCTGTCTAGTTGCCAAGGGATATACACAGACATATGGTGTTGACTACTTTGAGACCTTTTCTCTTGTTGCTCAGCTGAATTCTGTTCGCCTTCTTATTTCTATGGTTGTTAATTTTGATTGGCCCTTGTTTTAGTTGGATATTAAAAATGCCTTCTTGTATGGTGATCTTCATGAGGAGGTGTATATGGAGCAATGTCAAACCCTGCTCCTGACTGACTGGAATCTTGATTGAAGGACAGGAACCCTTGACATGGCATCCAAGCACACTCTGGAGTATCACCCCAGTGATTGAATTTGATGAAGGAACCCTGAGGATGTCCTCCTACATACCTGTCAGAAGATGGATTACTGATCCCTGTAGTTGCACAGCCCACAGCATAATGTACTGCCTGGACTCCAAGTATTCTCTCTCCTCTCCATAAATGTGGGTCCCACCCCTGAAAATAGGTGTATAAGGCCTTGGGTGACATGTGGGTGCAAGACCCTGACCCTGGGTCAAACCCCTGTGCAAGCCCACAGAGAAACAACCTTGCTGTAATCTCTGGGCGATGCAGACATCACCCAGAGACATCGCCCAGAGTGGAAAAATACAGTATTTTAATGATTTGATCTGTGGGGACCACCCATATTGGACATGGGCACCCTCCATAGGTTGAGGGGAGTTTGGGGGACCACCTCATACCATTGGATCCCTGTGGACCCCACCTGAGTGCCCAGAATGGCTGAGAATCAGGTTAAAAATGCATTTTCAAATGAGGCTTAGGCAGCCAAACAGGCCTCAGTTAGAGGCTGGCCTAGAAATAGGGGTGCCTTAGCTCATTTTAGAGCTTAGGTTACTGTTGAAACCGTAGAGGGAAGGAGAAGAAAGAAAAGAGAGAAAAGAGAAGGAGAAGAAGAGAAAGGAAGGGAAGAAGAAGGAAGGAGAAGGAAGAGGAGCAGCCCTGCCTCCAAGGCTTAGTTCGAGCAGCCCTTTGACCATTTCAGGTATAAATTCATACCTTTGAGATGCTGCTCTATTACTGCTACTGTTCACCACCTTATCTCTCTGTGTTTTGAAAGTTTATCTGGCCATTAGCAGCCCAGAACAGCTGGGGGCTGCCATGAACCATCTCAGATCTAACATGCAAGCATGATGCATGGAAGATCTGAGCATTTTATGCTATTTTTTATGACTGTTTTACACCTAAGATCGAAACCCAGCTGATGCCAGACTGCACTGCCCTGTTACACCAAGAACAGGCACTCTAGGCTCAGATCTGTGTGCCTTAGCTGCATGCAGCCTAGCCCTGAGCTGTAACAACCTTGGATCACTGCATTATACGTGAAATAACCTTTGCATGCAGCCAAATCCTTGGTCTGCCGCTGAAGCTATGTAGGGTTACTATTTACTGGGCTATCTGGGTAGCTCCTGGCAGCCAAATGGTGGGCCCAGGTGAAAATCCATGAAGACCAGTGCAAGGTACACCCCTGGGTGTCCATGATGACCTAACATGCATGAGGGGATTATCCACGCACTGCCCATGGTCAAAAACCTTGGAATCTCAGCTTGTTCACGTTCTTTGCAATCTTTGGGCGATGCAGACATCACCCAGAGACATCACCCAATGAATGAAAAATTGTAGAATTGCTGATTTGACTTGGGGATCTTCACCCATGGACCATAAATCAGTGTAGGGAGGTGATAAATGACCAAAGTACCCCTCCCCACATTTGTCCATATGTATGAATACCTTGGGTACCCAAATGGGCCCCACAAGGCTTGGAAACCCTGTCTGTGTTGGTCCTGCAGCACTGCCAAGTTGGGGACAGCACTGTAAAGCTAAAATAACCTAGAATCATGTACAATGGTGGAAAATGACTATTCTACCCCTAGGCCACAATCTCTGGATGATGCACCGGGACATAGGCCTAAGGCCCAGTGCAAGGCCCAGAGAATTCCAAGTGATGACCAACTGTACACCGAGTCAACCCAGTGAGCTTAGATTAACCCTAGGACATCCAAAGATAGTTTGGAAAATTAAATAACATATTTTTGATCTATATCTAGGGTTTGATCCCGCGCTCAAGGCCTACAGCTAGACTACAGCTGGAACTAAAATTGCAACTGAGTTCATAGAACCAGACCCAGGTGAGTGAAATATTATCATGTATGTACGTGCAACAGTATTATTATGCCGGCAACTAAATTCTTCAATTATATTGCTTGTTATTTAATTAAATTCAATTTCTCAATTATTACACATCGTGTGACTATTGATCAATCCTTCTTGAATATGTCATGATGATTGTGAATGATAGACTAGATGTCGTAGTCGGCTTGGAAATGAGGCCGGTGGTAGCCCGTAGTATGGGATACGATTGACACCTCCCAACTCATATGATGCCATATAGACATGGGGCTAGAGATTCATCACCCATGCTACGCACCCTTGCCAATAGGGGTTAAGGTGTTGGATGACTGTGAGGACTACCGTAACACCTCGGGCGTTTACGTCAGGAAGCCTTAGCACAGTTGGGATGCCCCAGGGCAAATACTGTAGGCTAAACTACGGTCCAGGGATAAAACCATGGTTCCCTAGGGAAACCAATTATAAACCAATTAGGGTATTGGACACCCTGGGTTAGCCCATGGTGTCCCATGGGCGCCCTATTTGAATTTTTAGGGTTTCCCATGGTTGCCCATGGGAACCCTGGTGCAACCCTGTTAGGGTTTCTCCTTCCCTCATGTGTCCCACGCAATTATAGAGCACATTAGGGACAGAGAAACAACATCTCTAATCCATCACATGGCAAGAGGGATCCATTCCATACTCGAATGCGCAGCAGAAATAAATCGATTCAAGTTTCTTTCGCATCCCATAAATATTAATAATTAATAACTGAAGGAATTAAACAAGAATTGCTAACCTGGTGAGCCTCAAGTGTTGCTCCTCCAATAGACAATGGTTCTTCCTCCAGTGAGCGCTCCAAGTAAACAGATCTGAAGCTCCAATGGTGCTACCAAGGTTCTTCAAGCCAATCCCAGATGCTCTCAAATTCTTCAGCATAGATCTAGGGTTTCTCAAATCCTAACTCTCAAACACAAATGAGAGAAACTAGAAGAAGAAGAAGAGATCTCAAAGAGGGAGAGAGAGACCAAAATGCAGAAGAGGGGGCCAGGCAAAAACGTGGAGCACTGCCCCCTCTGCGTTTTTGGTCCCCTTTATATAATGCCAGGGTTTAATTAAAAACCCTGAATGGATAAGATTTAATCCCTTTGAGAGTCTGACTCTCTCTCTCTCTCTCTCTCTCTCTCTCTCTTTGTTTGGCAGTTCAGTTTAACTCAAAGTGCTTCTAAAAGGGAAAAAAACAGAATCTAATAGGGAAAGTATTAATTAATTACTTTATTTAATATTTATGGATAATTACAATTAGTACCATATCTATTAATTAAATAAAGAACCAATTAAAATAGTAAATTTTAAATAACTCCCTATATGATAATAAATTATCATATAACCCCCCCACTAATCAACACCATCATTATGGAATCTAGGGCATGTACACATGTACTGCCAAACCCCATTCCATAGTATATGTCCATATAAGAGTGTCTGTGCATCTGATCGGGTCCCGCAAAACTCGATAAAACACTTTGTTCAAATAATCATAAATAATCTATTATTCTATGTAAAATAGATTTTTGCAAAACCATTTCCAAAACGGCACTGGATCTAGATTCTGATTCGACCATACACAGATAATCTTTATCTTGGTGTTCTCCAATCAGGCAGTGGTGACCATGTTGGGTAACTCCTTCACTCACAAAGTGTTCACGCATTCCCAGAACACCGGCTTTGACTCACTTGAGTCTCAGTCATTGATGAACCAATGAATGAGATCACACTTCGCAGTGACAAGGTTCCCTCAGGCAAAGGGTGTCGGTGACACATCTCTATCCCTTCCTACATCTGGCAGTAATACATAAGGGAATCGACAGAGTAGTTTCTTTGCCAATACACACATCAACATGTGAGTACTCGCATTCGTACCCTAACATCACATGTCTAGGTATATCCAATGTGATGACCATATGATAAGGGTGCCCAGCCCAAACCCTAGTCATGACTACCATTTTAAGTAAAACTTACGAACACATAATGCTTAAAAAGTTTATATCGCATGTGATAATATCAAACTAAAATGTATAAATGTTCAATATAAAGGTGAACCGGGTTGAACCAGACCGAATCGGGTTTGATGAACACACACTTGTCCAACAATCTCCCGCTTGTACATCAAAGCCAATTCTCCATACATTTTAAACCCATGCCCTCCATGTGTTTTTCAAACACTCCAGGAGACAAACCCTTTGTCATGGCATCTAACACATTTTCAGTTGTGTCTACTTTGGAGATACTCACGTCGCTTTACTGGATAATCTCTCTGATGAGATGATACTTCCGCTACAATTGCTTGTTCCGTTGATGAGCCCTAGGCTCCTTAGCTTGTGCAATGGCCCCTCTGTTGTCACATAACAGGGGAATAGGGCATTCGACAAGATTAGGGACTACTCCAGAAACTTTAGGAACTTCCTAACCCAAAACACCTTATTAGCCGCATCATATGATGCAAGGTGTTCCTAAAAATTGGGATCGGCTGTAGATTTCTATTTTGTAATCCTCCACACAATGACACATCCACTCATTATACTCGTAACAACTCACAATACCTACTGCATAACAAATGTCCGGCCTCGTACACGACATGTCGTACATAAGACTCCCTGTTAGAAAGGGACACTTCCCCGTTTGGAGTTCTCCATGATAAATCTGGCCAGGACTTTGTCTATATAGGTAGCCTGTGACAAGCCTAGCATCCTTTTCTGACGATCTCTTACGAATTTAATCCCAAAGATATAATTAGCTTCACCAAGTTCTTTCATCGAAAATGTTGTGGATAACCACTGTTTTACTGATGAAAGAAAACCTATATCGTTACCAATCAGCAATATGTCATCTACGTATAAAACAAGAAAACATATTGCCCTCCCACTGATCTTTTTGTAAACGCATGGTTCATCCATGTTTTGATCAAAATCAAACGATTTGATTGATTGATCAAACCTGATGTTCCAGCTCCTGGAAGCCTGCTTCAGCCCATAAATGGACCTGTGCAATTTGCACACCTTTCTTTCTTCTTCTAAGGAAGAGAACCCCTCTGGCTATTCTATGTAGATTTCCTCTTAAAGGAATCCATTCAGAAATGCAGTCTGCATATCCATCTGCCAGATTTCATAATCAAAGTGTGCAGCAATAGGTAATAAAATCTTGATGGATTTCATCATTGCCACTAGTGAAAAGGTTTCCTCATAGTCTATACCCTCTTTCTGGGTATAGCCCTTTGCCACCAGTCTCGCTTTGAATCTTTCAACCTTTCCATCTGTGCCCTTCTTCCTCTTGAAGATCCATTTACATCCAATTGGCTTGACGCCAAGTGGTGGATCGACTAGAGTCCAGACCTTATTGGAATACATCGAATCGATTTTAGAGCGCATTGCCTCCAGCCACCTAGTGGCATCAACATCCTTTAGAGCCTCAGAGTATGTTATCGAATCATCATCTGATTCAACCGATACCATGTGGAACTCTTCCATTGTTTCCTTTTTGGTTAGAAGAGTTAGCTTGGTGGGTGGTCTAATAGTCCTCCCACTGCGTCGAGGTTCCTCAGGTGTTGGTATTTCAGTGGGTATGTCAGTTGGTCTCACTTCTGGAAGTGACGTTTCTGAGCTGTCTGATAGCTCTTTAATGACTACTGGTTCGGACCTCTGGGTCATCATTTCTTCCTCCAGAAATGTGATGTGTTTACTTACAATGACCTTCTGGTCAACAGGGTCATAGAAATAATAGCCTATCGTGCCTTTGGGGTAGCCTATGAAATGGCATCTTGAAGTTCTGGATTCCAACTTGTTTGTCTAATGCTTTCGCACATGTGCTATGCAACCCCATACCCTAAGGCGTTGAATACTGGGCTTACTCTCTTTCCACAACTCAAACGGTGTCTTGGCTACAGACTTGGATGGAACCCTATTCAAGATGTAAATTGTTGTTTCTAAAGCATACCCCCAGAAAGAGAGAGGCCGCTCACTATAAGTGAGTATCGTCCGGACCATATCCAACAGGGTCCTATTGCATCGTTCGGATACACCATTTTATTGTGGTGTGCCTGGATTAGTTAGCTGACTAACTATCCCTTGGGATATGAGATGATCTTTAAACTCATTCAATAGATACTCCCCTCCACGATCTGATTGTAAGGACTTGACGTGTTTATCGAGCTATCTTTCGACCTCGGCTTGGAATTATTTGAATATATCAAAGGCCTCCGATTTCCTACGCATCAAGTATATGTATCCATATCTAGAGTAATCATCGGTGAACATAATAAAGTACTCATACCCATATCTCTCTTGTATGTTTATGGGTCCACACACGTCAGTGTGTATCAACTCCAACAGATCTGTGGCTCTAGTACCTTTATTACTAAAGGGTTTCTTGGTCATTTTGCCCTGAAGGCATGACTCACAAGAAGGGAATGGTTCCACCCTCAGACTTTCTAAGGGCCCATCCCTCACCAATCTACTGATTCGGTCCACATTAATGTGACCTAATCTTAGATGCCATAGATATGTTGAGTTCTCTGGAGCTGCTTTCCGTTTCAAATCAACATTTGAACAAACATTCGTTCTAATAGGGCAATTTAGAAAATACAAACCACTTTGCATATATCCAGATGCCATAAAAGAATTATTAAAATGAACAATTAATTTAGAATTAAAGGAGAAACTATATCTGTCCAAAACGAGTTTTGAAATTGAAATAATCTTCCTCTTAAAAGAAGATACATAATAGCAATCCTTTAAAAGTAAACTAGCAGAACTAAAATTTAAAATAAAAGTTCCCACAGCCATCGCCATGGTCTCAGCTCCAGTGCCCATCCGAAGACGCACCTCATTTCTTTCCAGGTTCCTTGTCTCCTTGAACCCCTGCAAATCATTACAAATGTGAACAGTGGAACCATTATCCACTAGCCAACAATTGGTCGGTTCAAAAGACAAATTAGACTCATAAAGAACGTGAACATCACATGTACCTTCTTTAGCAGCCTCTGTTTCATTCGGCTTCTTATCTTTTACAGTAGACAGGTAAGCACGACAGTTTCTTTTCCAGTGACCCTCCTTCTTGCAATAGAAGCACTTGCCTTTGCCTTTATTGCCAGACTTCCCACCCTTGGGTTTCAGGGTCTTACCCTTATTTTCCTTTTTCTTCTTCTTCCCACTTGAAGAAGGCTTTGCCTCAGTTGCATTGAGCTCAGCCTTGTCCTTTTTCAAGGACGCTTCAGCCTCTACCAGTGTATTAGCAAGCTCGGTGAGCTCCATCTCCTTATCGGATATCTTATAGGATATCTTAAAGGGTGCATATGCAGAAGTTAGTGGCGCTAAGATCACATTGATCTTGTATTGCAGGCTAAAATTAGTCCCCATAGACTCCAGTTTTTCAAATAGATTGATCATTTTCGTTACATAATCCATCACTGGAGTCCCCTGGGACATCTTGGTGTTGTGGATTTGACTCACCACATCAGAATGGGCGTATGTCAACTGCCTGTTGAACAATTCAACAAGCTTATCTACCTTACCCCCAGCAGTGCGTATATCCTTGATCGAGTCCAGAACTGACTTTTCCAACGATCCTAGGATATAAAGTGACGCCTTGGAATCCCTCATGAGGAACTCTTGCATCTCTTCATTTGCCTCAAAATCATTTGGGTCGGGTTGAGGAGGAACTTGTTCATCAAGAACTATGTATAGTCCTTCAGCAGTCAGGAGCAATTTAATGCTCTGGTACCAATCGACATAGTTTGTACCATTAAGTTTGTATTCGCTAATGAGTGTCAAAAGGTTGGAATTAACGGCAGTCATTGTATAATTATCTACACATGTACAAGTAAAAATCACATGCTAATTAACAACCATTGAAATAAAAAATGAGCGCACACACATCAATGGTCTTTCATGATTTGGGTTTCCCTAATAACCCAAAAGATGAATTGGATACCTACAACCATTGTATGCATAACTTACCCTGTCAGGAGTCATTATACACACCATGGTAGTGTGGACTAAGCTGTCCGCCTCATGGGCTTCCAATATTTTTGGCCACTTGGGTGCCATGTCCAGATCCTGTCGGCTGACATACACCCAAGTCATGTACTTACCTATTGCATTAGTTAGAATCATGGAATCATGAAAAATGACCCACTGTCGCAGTGCCCTCTCACTATCCATACCCTAACGTATCTAGATAGAGGTAAATATAGATAAATATGTGACAGTGGTCCTGGCAATGTCCTGTCGACGTATGCGATATCACACAATCTCTACATTTATCTTCAATAAAAGGCCATGGACATGTCTACCGATTAAGACTAGTCCATATCATACATGTATTATGATTAAAGAGGGATTAAGCAACTCTCATATACATGGATAGATTTAAATAACATAATTAATCAACATTAATTAAAAGTGATTATGGGATGACGGCATTTTTATCAGAAGCAATTAAAGAACCCTCCCAATAAAAATAAAACTAATAACTTTGGGTGCATTTATCATGCCATGGATGCCACGCCTCGATCATCTCCTCCGCCCGATCACGTCTTCAAAGTAGGTGATTTGCATCTCCATAAGCTTTGAGCACCATATGTGGATCACCATCAACATGCCCTGGGAGTCCTAACTCCTCTAAAATTACAATGGAAACCTAGGAAAAATTCTATACATTTTCCTTTCCATAATAATAAAGAAACCTTACATGGAGAAACCAACCCACCATTTGGGCTGCCTATGGGGTGGAGTACATTTGTTTATAAAAAAGATAGGGGGAGAGAGAGAGAGAGAGAGAGAGAGAGAGAGAGAGAGAGAGAGAGAGAGAGAAGCATCACATCCACCCATAACCCCATGTATCACATACATAAATAATCCATCCATTTATTAGAATGCCATTCCCATAATCACATCATAATATAATTTCATGCATGGGCATTAAAGCAAGTAAACTAATAAAAATTACATGGATTCCTTTAATCATTGAACCACCACATCACATGTGATAACATGTATCCAAGCCCATAAAATTAAAATCATAATTTTAATTACAAGTGGGTGGAGGGTAGGATCCCTTCACCCATCTTCTTCCTCCAAAAAACAAAACAAATTAATTAAATTCTGTTTTTTTTTTTAATGTTAAACTAGAGGGAAAACAAGGGGGTGCATGCAGCCCACATGCGTAGGCTGTAGGCGCTCCCTGCGCAGGCTTTAGGCCCAAGGCCCACGAACAGCAGCCTGCAGGCCGCAGGCCGCAAGCTTGGTGCCCGCAGGCAGCAACCCGTATATAGGCCACGCACATGGGTAAGAACAAGGGGGAGGGCGTGCACGGAGGTTGGCAGCGTGCGCTTTCCCCCCCCCCCCCCCCACATAAAATCATGATAAAAAATATTTAAATAAAAATTAATGATCATAACATACATGGATATATGTTTCAATAATTGGAAATAACAAATTGCAACCAAATCCATCATCACATGGGTAGGTTGTTACACTAACAACCTTGTAACTACCCATGTGCACATGGGAAGGTTGTTACAACAACCATAATTTAACCACCCATGTGCAACTTGCATCCCACTCATGAAAATCATATTAAACTATTAATTATTCAATATTTATGGGTGGGAAAAGTGGCTTTGATACCAAACTGTAGGCCAAACTACGGTCTAGGGATAAAACCATGGTTCCCTAGGGAAACCAATTGTAAACCAAGTAGGGTATTGCATACCCTGGCTTAGCCCATGGTGTCCCATGGGCGCCCCATTTGAATTTTTAGGGTTTCCCATGGTTGCCCATGGGAACCCTGGTGCAACCCTGTTAGGGTTTCTCCTTCCCTCATGTGTCTATAGAGCACATTAGGGACAGAGAAACAACATCTCTAATCGATCACATGGCAAGAGGGATCCATTCCATACTCGAATGCGCAGCAAAAATAAATCGATTCGAGTTTCTTTCGCATCCCATAAATATTAATAATTAATAACTGAAGGAATTAAACAAGAATTGCTAACCTGGTGAGCCTCAAGTGTTGCTCCTCCAATAGACCATGGTTCTTCCTCCAGTGAGCGCTCCAAGTAAACAGATCTGAACCTCCAATGGTGCTACCAAGGTTCTTCAAGCCAATCCCAGATGCTCTCAAATTCTTCAGCACAGATCTAGGGTTTCACAAACCCTAACTCTCAAACATAGATGAGAGAAACTAGAAGAAGAAGAAGAGATCTCAAAGAGGGAGAGAGAGACCAAAACGCAGAAGAGGGGGCCAGGCAAAAACGTGGAGCACTGCCCCCTCTGCATTTTTGGTCCCCTTTATATAATGCTAGGGTTTAATTAAAAACCCTGAATGGATAAGATTTAATCCCTTTGAGAGTCTGACTCTCTCTCTCTTTGTTTGGCAGTTCTGTTTAAACTAAAAGTGCTTCTAAAAGGGAAAAAAAGCAGAATCTAATAGGGAAAGTATTAATTAATTATTTTATTTACTATTTATGGATAATTATAATTAGCACCATATCCATTAATTAAATAAAGAACCAATTAAAATAGCAAATTCTAAATAACTCCCTATATGATAATCCCCCACTAATCAACACCATCATTATGGAATCTAGGGCATGTACACATGTACTGCCAAACCCCATTCCATAGTATATGTCCATATAAGAGTGTCTGTGCATCTGATCGGGTCCCGCAAAACTCGATAAAACACTTTGTTCAAATAATCATAAATAATCTATTATTTTATGTAAAATAGATTTTTGTAAAACCATTTCCAAAATGGCATTGGATCCAGATTCTGATCCGACCATACACCGACAATCTCTATCTTGGTGTTCCCCAATCGGGCAGTGGTGACCATGTTGGGTAACTCCTTCACTCACAAAGTGTTCACGCATTCCCAAAACACCAGCTTTGACTCACTTGAGTCTCAGTCATCGATGAATCAAAGAATGCGATCACACTTTGCAGTGACAAGGTTTCCTCAGGCAAAGGGTGTCGGTGACACATGTCTATCCCTTCCTACATCTGGCAGTAATACATGAGGGAATCGACAAAGTAGATATTTTGCCAATACACACATTAACATGTGAGTACTCGCATTCGTACCCTAACATCACATGTCTAGGTATACCCAATGTGATGACCATATGATAAGGGTGCCCAGCCCAAACCCTAGTCGTGACTACCATTTTAAGTAAAACTTACTGACACATAATGCTCAAAAAGTTTATATCGCATGTGACAATATCAAACTAAAATGTATAAATGTTCAATACAAAGGTAAACCGGGTTGAACCGGATCAAACCGGGTTTGATGGACACACACTTGTCCAACAAATATGTCGGGAAGCCTCGAGCTACAAGCTTGGGAAGCACCAATAGGTGAATCATGGCTATATGCCACATAAATTTTATCCTCAAATTACATGTCGGGAAGCACTGAAAGGTGAAATTATATTGAGTCGGTTACCTCACAAGTTCAATCTAGAGGGCCGATCGGGCTGACCTGGGTAGGGAGATGCTGGAGCCGGCTGGTCCTCTCCGATAACTCAATGGGTGTATCGCAGGAAAGGGTAACCAAGCCCACATCGGGGATACATGTATTGGGGATTGTAGTAGCACTAACCTGCCTTAGCTGTATTGTTAGGTGGCTAATAATTAATCTGGACTTGCATATCATGTAGGATCATGTGGATTGTAGTTGCACATGCATGCATGATGATATGTTTTACTCACAGGCTCTGTGGGGCTCACACTCTGTTATCTATGTTTTCCATTAGATGATTCTGCAGGTGGATGCCGCTGTGACATGGCGGCTCATTATGAGGAGGAGAGCCCTTGTGATTATGATGATATTGGTGTGGACCCCGACGGAGGTTGTACCAATGATTTGAGCATTCTCAGTGGTTATTGATGAAGACCAGTGAGGGGTGCTTTTGATGCATTTTTGTTTTTGATAGGAGTTTATCCCTGTTTTTGTTCTTGTTTAGTTATCTTTTCTTTTATTTTTGGGGTTGAGTTATCTTGCCCTGTATATATATGTATTTCCTCTTCACTTGTGTATATGTCAGCTTCACTTTTCAGTTTGTGGGTTGTACTGGGGAAAGGAACAATTATATATATATGTATATCACATCATTTCCCGTATCGCTATGCTTTCTCTTTCGTGGTTATAATTGTAGATTATCTGCAGCACTCTGATCTTACTTATGGTAACGTTACGAATGTGGGACCGTGAATTTATTAACTGCTTCTAGATCCGTGGGATTTGGCGGATTACCGTTATGCAATTCGGGTCACCTACCTAATCCTCCCAGGAGGTGGTTTGGGGTGTGACAGAGCTTGGTATCAGAGTGTGAGGATCTTCTTACATTCACGGGATGCAAAATAGGAATAATAAGCTACCAACATTAAAACATATAATAAGGTAAAAGCTACAAGGGAGGTAGAGGTAATTAAAAGATAAAGATGCATAATTACATTAATATGAAGATAGTGGTGGCTGAGCCACTACAAGAAGTTTAACTGAAGGTACTACCTTCAAATTTACATAAGACCGACCAAATATATACACAACAACAAAAGAAAATACATAAGCTAAAAAAAAGGTAAGACAAAGGTCACATCTACATCATGTTAGGTTAGGATAAATAGAAGCTGGATGGAGTATTACTCTCTCGGTGGAGGTTGAGACTGGCACGAGTGAACACGATGGAATGTATCCCAAAAGTTCAGGCATCGCTCTACTGATCCCACTCTGCTCTCAAGGGATGAGAAGCCCCGATCCATCTTGGTCGCCATGTCAGTGAGCTGGGTGCTGAGGCCCTGGAACTGAGACATCATCTGTGACCACTCTGAGGACTCTGGCACATGTGAGCTAGTGGCACCTGTTGCCTCATATGGGGGCAAATCAGTAAATTGTGTACCAACCCCCTCAAAGTCTCCCTGCTCATCTCCCTGCTCCCCGCCCTGCATCTCCACCTGATCCCCCTCCTCTGGATCACTCCCTGGCTCCCCTGGCACTTTCATCTTCAGGATTGAGGTCTTGTTGATGGGCCTAGACCTGTCCCTCTCCATGTACTCGCCGCCTAAGGGAACCTCGAAGTGTCTGAAGACCAAAGTGAGGAACTTCCCATATGGAAGGTTCCCATCAGAAGGGTTTTGGGCGTGATATAGCATATCCTGAAGTAGTAAATACGGGAGGTTTATAACTAGACCCCCCTTGCCTACTCCCAATAGGCAATATATAATGTAGGCCCTCATCATGTTGATACTGCCTCTGTTCCCGCCTTTCAAGTAGATGTTGTATGAAACACATCTATAGATGATCCGAGCACTGGGCTTATAGGAAGCCTCAGACCCAGGAGTACTCTCTGAACTGGTCAATGCTTTGAAGACCCTCCTCGTGGTCTCCAAAGAGAACATGTCTGAAATATCAACCCTGGGCTTATAATAACATCTCTCACCAGTGTCTGGCAGCCCTAGGATCCCTGCTAAGGTGGCAATGGTCAGTCTAATATCCACCCCCTTAACTCTGCTCTCTAATCCAAACTCCTGTGCCCCAGATGGCACTAGGTTGCAGTAAAAATATCGAACCAACTTGGGATAACATGATTTAGTAGGAGATAACATAGAGGCCCAACCCAGAATGTTGAACCTAGTGTACAAGTTGTACTGGTGGAGGTCATCCACCTGTAGCACCCTTCCCATCTACAATCTTCAGGGACCAAAACTTGTCCCAATCTTTAGAATGCTCATACCTAGAAAATAGGAACCGATCAAAATCCGACTCCTCTGATGATGAATCCTCCTTTGGAGAGGTAGGTGGCACAAAGGAAGAAGAGGAATGCTCGCTCTCGGACCGTAGCCTCTTGTGAGCTACGGATTTCCTCGCTGTTCTATGGCTAGTAGACATTGGGCTGTAAAAGGGAAAAAGTAGAAATAGTTAGGGCATGAGAAAGTGAGGAAATCCTAGCCAAAATAAGAAAAACAAGGAAAATGACCTAATGTAAGGAATAAGTTAAAGAATCTTACCTAAGGTTGCGTAGAATTGTGGGGGACCCGAGGAAATGCAAAGAAAGGGTGTGGAAGAGGTCACACTAGGCACCAAAGCTCTGCCCTAGGTGTTTAGGAAGCTTTAGAAAAGAAATGAGGTGAAATGGGACCCTCTCGGACTGATATAGCTGGGCCCCAATTCTCTGGGCGATAGCACTGGGCGATGCATCTAACGCCCAGAGATATCACCCAGAGAATGAATTTTTGTTGATTTTGCATAAAACCTTATAAAATGGTGAGATTTGCCTAGAAATGGTTCAATAGACACAAAAACTTGAATTTTTATAAAATATGCATATAAAGGAAATAATAAATATAAATAATAATAACAAATTTAAGATGTTTGCTAATAACATATTTAAGGAAAGCTAAGGCGATGCTTGTGGGTTGTTGAAGTAAAATAAGACACATAGGGAACTTAAGAAATTTTCTTTTTCCTTTCGTATGTGAATAAATAATGATGAACAAATATGACTATGCCTAGATGTAGGTGATGTGTACATAAATAAGTAATATTATGTGCCTAGTACTATGCGTGTAAGAACCGAGTGGTGTGATGGGATGCAAACTTAAACATAGATATGTAAGTATGTTGTAATACATATCTATGAGGTTTAGGAAGCATAGATCTTACCATACCCATAGCCTAGGTTAGCCAAGAATAGGATCCAATAGGTTGTACAGTCAAGTTGAACCCCTAGATGCTAAGATGCCTCGAGCCAACCTATTTGTTTTCTCCTGTTCATAAGTTATTCCTGTAGCCATGTACTTAATTCTTTCATTTAAGTATTTATAGTGACTTGATACTTAGAACCTCTTCATGATAGGACTTTGCTACCTCATTCAAGCCTGGAGACCACAGCAACATGCGATATATTAGGAAATTGAGGAGAAGACTAATCAAGATACATGAGATACAAGCCCATGCCGAGAACCAATTAGTAATTTACCTGGCTCTTGCGGACGCTAGTGAACCTGTGGATCGAGCTACCTACCTATACCTAGCAGGCGAGGTTAGAGGTGACATAGCCTACCTTTACGTGAAGAACATTATCATCAGTTGGCAGTTACAGAGACTTGCCTGTTAGACTCAGGTACATAACTAAAAGACTTTTGTTAAAAAATTTAAAGTCTATCATATAGTGTCATGCATAGCTTACCATAGCAGAAAATATTTAAGAATAGAACACAAATAAAAGAAACACTGTATGATAAACAAAAGAAAACATATCTAATAACACACCTTGCTGGTACGACTACATGAATTTACTGGAACTATGGACTAGGTATGTACATGTATTGACTAGGAGTAATTTTGTTGACCTCAATAAGGAGTGTTGGATTATTGAACGAGTTGCTCTTTTCAGAGAAGCAACCATGGTCAACACAAGAAGTTTTCGAGGTGGTCGTAAAGGAAAACACCCTCGTGTTGTATCGGAGGTTGAATTGCCAATTGGAATTGAGGCTCAAAACTCTGAAGCATTAGCTGCTTCGTCAGGGGCACCAGCGGTTGCTCGAGCCATTGCTACGGCACCTCAGTCGGGTATAGCAGCCGACAAGGTAACTGCGTTCATGACCACTATGATGCTGACCATGTAGCAACAACAAGAACTGCTGGGTCAGATGTCTACGCAATTTGCAACCATGATGCATAAGGGTGCAGCACCACCTCCACCACCCAACCGGCCCGTACTTTTCCCACCACCTGTGCCTCAACACTTAGCAAAAAACTTTACCGCCAAGGTGATGGAGAGAATCAAGAAACTCCAACCACCTGCGTTTTCCAAGTTGAACTCTGAGGCAATGTAGCCAGAACAGTAAATTAGCGCCTTAGAGAAGGCATTTGATGTGCTCGAGTGTACGGATGCGCAAAAGCTGATATGTGCGGGTTATCAGCTACAGAATGAGGCTGAAGCTTGGTGGAAGACTACAAAGCCAAATTTGGAAGCCACTCATCCGAATCCAACGTGGGAGCAATTTAAAGAAGTCTTCTTCAAGAACTACTTCCTAGAGAGCTTTAGGGACAGGAAAGAAGCTGAATTCTCTACACTGGTACAAGGAACCAAGTCAGTATTGGATTACCAACAACAATTTGAAGATCTGTTCCATTTTGCTCTAGAGCACCTGAGAGGGGAAGTTAGCAAGGCGAAGAAGTTTGAGAAGGGACTCAAACCTGAGATCGGATAAGTTCTGTCAATTATGAACATTCGGGACTATGCTTAGATGGTCTATAAGGCGAAGACCATGGAAGACATATTTAAAGAGAAAGAGACAGAGAAAGCTCTGACGTCACCTGGGTTGGGCAAAAGGCCAAATAATTTCCAGACCTTTGGTTGGCCAAATAAGGTTTTTAGAGGAGCTAGTTCAAACCCCAATCCGACTCCATACCGCAGGTCGAACGTGGGTTAAAACCCTTTTCGCTCCACTTTTAATCGACCTACTCAACCTGCTACGAGTCAAGTGACAATGGCAGCTTCGCCAGCCCAACCAGCCACAAGTCAAGTAAGCCAAGCCTCAACACCAACTGTTCCACCCTATAAATGCTATGTATGCAACAAAGAAGCGCACATGGCCAAAGAATGCAGACAGCGTGGGTATGGCAACAACTTGCCAAATCAGTCCTACGCTAGACCTTTTCAGCCACGGGACAATCAGACATGAGGAAAGGTGTTCGCAATGACAAACAAGGAAGCTGAGGCGAACCCCAATGTAATGACAGGTAAGTCCGCTGAACACTACTAAGTTGTAGGGAATAATTGGTCTATATATGTAACCTAAACTATATACGAACCCTAGGTACCCTGAGTGTCTCAACCATACCTGCACAAGTGCTATTTGACTCGGGCGCATCCCACTCTTTTGTTTCTACCACCTTTACGAGTAGGATGGAAGATCAACCAAGAGACATTGGGCATGATTTAGTAGTCAGCACACCGATGGGTAGTGTCGTGAGTTTGAAGGAGGTCTACGACCCTTGTCTGATAAGGATTTGTGGGAAGAGTTTGGCCGCACGACTAATAAAGTTTGATATGAAAGACTTTGACGTAATATTAGGCATGGATTGGCTATCCGCATATGGGCAACCGTCATGTGTGCGAAAAAGAAGATAGTATTCAAGTTGGAAGATGGGTCAGTTTTCACCTACCAAAGTAAACCAAAAAGGAAATCCAGAAGGATAACCTTATCCGCCCTCCAGGCGCTAAAGTTGCTAGATGAAGGATGCCAAAGCTTTTTAGCCACTGTGATAGACACGGAGGCAAAGATAAAACCCTTGGAGGAGCTTGACGTCGTTAGAGAATTTCTTGATGTTTTTCCAGAAGATCTGACCCAGCTATTGCCTGATCATGAGAAAGGGTTTGTGATTGACCTAATTCCTGGTGCAGCACCGATATCCAAGGCACCATACCGAATGGCACCTATTGAATTGAAGGAGTTGTAGGTTCAATTACAAGACCTGTTGAAGAAAGGTTTTATACGACCCAGTGTATCTCCCTGGGGAGCACCCATGCTGTCCGTGAAGAAGAAGGATGGTAGCATGCGGCTGTGTATCAACTACCGTGAGCTGAATAAGCTGATCATCAAGAATCAATACCCGTTGCCACGCATTGATGACCTATTTGACCAACTGCAAGGAGCAAGAATTTTCTCCAAAATTGATCTTAGGTCCGGATATCATCAATTAAAGATCAAGAGCGGTGATATTCATAAAACAACGTTTAGAACTCGATATGGACATTATGAATTCCTGGTCTTATCATTCGGGTTAACTAACACCCCAGTAATGTTCATGGATATGATGAATAGAGTATTCCATGACGTGTTGGATAAGTTTGTCATTGTATTTATTGACGACATTCTGGTGTACTCCAAGAGTGAGAAGAGCACGCTCAACTCCTTACTTTCGTGTTGCAGTGGTTGCGTGAACACCAGCTTTACGCCAAGTTCAGCAAGTGTGAATTTTGGCTTCACCAAATTGGATTCCTGGGACACATCATCACCAAGGACGGCATTAAAGTGGATCCAGGAAAGGTGAAAGCGGTTCTCGAGTGGGAGACTCCAAAAAATGCCACTGAGATTCAAAGTTTCTTAGGCCTGGCTGGATATTACCCCGATTTATTGAAAATTTCTCGCGTATTTCGGCACCCATTACAAAGCTAACAAAGAAGGGCACCAAATTTGAGTGGAATGAAGCATGCGAGAAAAGCTTTCAGGAGTTAAGAAACCGGTTGGTGACGGCTCCAGTTTTGACCATTCCGGATGGCACTTGAGGAATGGTGGTATACACTGGTGCTTCCAGAATGGGATTGGGTGGCATCTTGATGCAGAAAGGTAAAGTGGTCGCCTACGCCTCAAGATAATTGAAGGAACACGAAAAGAGCTACCCCACTCATGACTTAGAATTGGCAGCGGTAGTCTTCGTATTGAAGATATGGCGACATTACCTATATGGTGAAAAGAGTGAAATCTTCAACGATCACAAAAGTCTGAAGTATTTCTTCACCCAAAAGGAGCTGAATATGAGACAAAGGCGGTGGTTAGAATTGGTGAAGGACTATGACTATGAGATCCAGCACCACCCTGGCAAAGCCAACGTTGTAGCGGATCCGTTAAGCAGAAAATCTCAGACTGCATCCCTCGCTTCCTTGGTCGTAAGCGAGTAGTTGATAGAGGAAGCACGAGAGTTTGATCTAGAACTCGTGATCGAAGGGACGGCTATACAATTAGCACCTATAGATTTGTAGCCGTCGATATGAGAGGAAGTAATTGCGAAGCAACCATTGGACCATGAGTTAGCCAAAATAATTTGGGAAGTACAAAAAGGAGTCCATAAGGACCCAAATTTCTCTTTGGCCCATTATGGGGCATTGAAGTTTCAAGACAGATTGTGCGTGCCTGATGATTATGATATCCAAGATCAAATCCTCAAGGAGGCACACAACTCACTCTATTAGATCCACCCCGAAAGCACGAAGATGTACAAGGATCTAAAGAAGTACTAGTGGTGGATTGGAATGAAGGAGACCATAGCGATATACGTGTCTAAGTGCCTCACCTGCCAACAAATTAAAGCAAAGAGACACCGGCCGTATGGATTGTTACAACCGATCTCCCCAACACCAGGAAGGGTATGAATGCGATTTGGGTGATTATAGATGGACTAACACGGGCAGCCCATTTCATACCAATAAAATAAGTTACTCAATGGAGAAGCTTGCCTAGTTATATATTGAAAATATAGTCCGCTTACACGGCATGCCTGTTAGTATTGTGTCCGATAGAGATCCTCGATGTACCTCAAGGTTTTGGAGAAGTTTACAAAAGGCACTGGGATCTCAACTGAATCTTAGCATGGCTTTCCATCCGTAGACGGATGGACAATCCGAAAGAACTATCCACACACTGGAAGACATGCTCAGAGCCTACGTCCTGCAAATGAACTGCAGTTGGGATGCCCACATACCCCTGGTGGAATTTATATACAATAATAGTCACCACTCCACCATTGGCATGACACTGTTCGAAGCTCTTTATGGCCAGAAGTGCCAAACCCTGTTATATTAGGACGAGGTCGGTGAACGGAGATATCTCGGGCCAGAGATGATACAAGCGACCTTTGACAAGGTGAATATCATTAGAGAGAAAATCAAAGTGGCCCAATCAAGGCAAAAGAGTGATGCCGATAATCAAAGGAAGGACATTGACTTCAGTGTCGGAGAAAAAGTGTTCCTCCGTGCGAGATTCATTGGTCCATACGAGATTCTCAATAAAGTGGGACCCGTAGCATACCGACTGGCATTACCATCATCTTTGCAAGGCATCCACGATGTTTTCCATGTGTCGATGCTAAGAAAATACGTCAATAACCTGACATATGTACTCTCGACTGAACCTGAATAGTTGGACGTGGATATGACCTACGAAGAACAGCCTACAAAGATTCTGGATAGGAAGGAACATAACCTTCGTAACCGCACGGTTGCCTTTGTCAAGGTTCGATGGGGAAACAATCCCATAGAAGAGGCTTCGTGGGAACGTAAAGCAGAGATGAAAGAAAAGTATCCTCAACTCTTCGAGCTACAAGGTAAGCAAATTTTGAGGATGAAATTTTTGTAAGGTGGGGAGAAATGTCAAACCCTGCTCCTGACTGACTGGAATCTTGACTGAAGGACAGGAACCCTTGACATGGCATCCAAGTACACTATGGAGTATCACCCCAATGATTGAATTTGATGAAGGAACCCTGAGGATGTCCTCCTACATACCAGTCAGAAGATGGATTACTGATCCCTGCAGTTGCACAATCCACAGCATAATGTACTGCCTAGACTCCAGGTATTCTCTCTCCTCTCCATAAATGTGGGTCCCACCCCTAAAAATAGGTGTATAAGGCCTTGGGTGACATGTGGGTGCATGGCCTTGACCCTGGGTCAAACCCCTGTGCAAGCCCACAGAGAAACAACCTTACTAAAATCTCTGGGCGTTGCAAACATCACCCAGAGTGGAGAAATATAGTATTTTAATGATTTGATCTATGGGGACCACCCATATTGGACATGGGCACCCTCTATAGGTTGAGGGGAGTCTGGGGGACCACCTTATACCCTTGGATCCCTGTGGACCCCACCTGAGTGCCTAGAGTGGCAGAGAATCAGGTTAAAAATGCATTTTCAAAAGAGGCTTAGGCAGCCAAACAGGCCTCAGTTAGAGGCTGGCCTATAAATAGGGGTGCCTTAGCTCATTTTAGAGCTTTGGTTACTATTGAAACCGTAGAGGGAAGGAGAAGAAAGAAAAGAGAGAAAAGAGAAGGAGAAGAAGAGAAAGGAAGGGAAGAAGAAGGAAGGAGAAGGAAGAGGAGTAGCCCTGCCTCCAAGGATCAGTTCGAGTAGCCCTCTGACCATTTCAGGTATAAATTCATACCTCTAAGATGCTACTCTATTGCTGCTACTGTTCACCACCTTATCTCTCTATGTTTTGAAAGTTTATCTGGCCATTGGCAGCCCAGAACAGCTGGGGGCTGCCATGATCCATCTCAGATCTAACATGCAAGCTTGATGCATGGAAGATATGAGCATTTTATGCTATTTTTGATGACTGTTTTACACCTGAGAACGAAACCCAGTTGATGCCAGACTGCACTGCCCTGGTACACCAAGAATAGGCAGTCTAGGCTCAGATCTGTGTGCCCTGGCTGCATGCAGCCTAGCCCTGAGCTGTAACAGCCTTGGATCACTGCATTATACATGAAATAGCCTTTGCATGCAGCCAAATCCTTTGTCTGCAATTGAAGCTATGCAGAGTTACTATTCACTGGGCTGTCTGGGCAGCTCCTGGCAGTCAAGTGGTGGGGCCAGGAGAAAATCCATGAAGACTAGTGCAAAGTACACCCCTGGGGGTCCATGATGACCTAACATGCATGAGGGGATGATCCACGCACTGCCCATGGTCAAAAACCTTGGAATCTCAGCCTGTTCACGTTCTTTGCAATCTCTGGGCGATGCAGACATCACCCAGAGACATCGCCTAGTAAATGAAAAATTATAGAATTGCTGTTCTGACTTGGGGATCTTCACCCAAGGACCATAAATCATTGTAGGGAGGTGGTAAATGACCAAAGTACCCCTCCCCACATATGTCCATATGTATGAATACCTTGGGTACCCAAGTGGGCCTCACAGGGCTTGGAAACCCTGTCTGTGTTGGTCCTGCAACACTGCCAAGTTGGGGACAACACTGTAAAGCTAAAATAACCTAGAATCATGTACAATGGTGGAAAATGACTATTCTACCCCTAGACGACAATCTCTGGATGATGCACCGGGACATAAGCCTAAGGCCCAGTGCAAGGCCTAGAGAATTCCAAGTGATGACCAACTGTACACCGAGTCAACCCAGTGAGCTTAGATCAACCCTAGGACATCCAAAGATAGTTTGGAAAATTAAATAACATATTTCTGATCTATATCTAGGGTTTGATCCTGCGCTCGAGGCCTACAGCCAGACTGCAACTGGAACTGAAATTGTAACTGAGTTCATAGAACCAGACCCAGGTGAGTGAAATATTATCATGTATGTACGTGCAACAGTATTATTATGCCGACAACTAAATTCTTCAATTATATTGCTTGTTATTTAATTAAATTCAATTTCTCAATTATTACACATCGTGTGACTGATGATCAATCCTGCTTGAATATGTCATGATGATTGTGAATGATAGACTAGATGTCGTAGTCGGCTTGGAAATGTGGCCGGTGGTAGCCTGTAGTATGGGATACGGTTGACACCGCCCGACTCATACGATGCCATATAGACATGGGGCTAGAGATTCATCACCCATACTACGCACCCTTGCCAACACTGGTTAAGATGTTGGATGACTGTGAGGACTATCGTAAAACCTCAGGCGTTTATGCTGGGAAGCCTCAGTACAGCTGGGATGCCCTAGGGTAAATATGTCGGGAAGCCTCGAGCTACAAGCTTGGGAAGCACCAATAGGTGAATCATGGCTATATGTCACATAAATTTTATCCTTGAATTACATGTCAGGAAGCACCGAAAGGTGATATTATATTGAGTCGGTTACCTCACAAGTTCAATCTAGACGCCCGATTGGGCTGACTTGGGTAGGGAGATGCTGGAGTCGGCTGGTCCTCTCCTATAACTCAATGGGTGTATCGTGGGAAAGGGTAACCAAGCCCACACCGGGGATACATGTATTGGGGATTGTAGTAGCACTAACCTGTCTTAGCTGTATTGTTAGGTGGCTAATAATTAATCTGGACTTGCATATCATGTAGGATCATGTGGATTGTGGTTGCACATGCGTGCATGATGATATGTTTTACTCACGGACTCAGTGGGGCTCACACTCTGTTATATATGTTTTCCATTAGATAATTCTGCAGGTGGATGCCGCTGTGGCATGGCAGCTCATTATGAGGAGAGCCCTTGTGATTATGATGATATTGGTGTGGACCCCGACGGAGGTCGTACCGATGATGCGAGCATTCTCAGTGGTTATTGATGAAGACTAGTGAGAGGCGCTTTTGATGCTTTTTGTCTTGGGGACTCCTTTTTGTTTTTGATAGGAGTTTATCCCCATTTTTGTTCTTGTTTGGTTATCTTTTCTTTTCTTTTTGGGGTTGAGTTATCTCGCCCTGTATATATATGTATTTCTGCTTCACTTGTGTATATGTCAGCTTCACTTTTCAGTTTGTGGGTTGTACTGGGGAAAGGAACAAAATATATATGTATATCATATCATTTCCCGTATCGCTATGGTTTCTCTTTCATGGTTATAATTGTAGATTATCTGCAGCACTCTGATCTTACTTATGGTAACGTTACGAATGTGGGACCATGAATGTATTAACTGCTTCTAGATCCGTGGGATTTGGTGGATTGCCGTTATGCAATTCGGGTCACGTACCTAATCCTCCCAGGGGGTGGTTTGGGGTGTGACAAGCAACCTCATGGGTATGTTGCTCAGGGGGAGAATAGTACTCGGGTGTGCAAGTTATAGAAAGCAATCTATGGCCTCAAACAATCACCCAAAGCATGGTTTGAGAAGTTCAGTGCCATAGTTGTATCATGTGGGTTTTTCACAGTGTTACTCTGATCATTCAGTGTTTGTTCGTCGTCTTGGTGGCAAGTTTGTTATTCTAGTTGTATACGTTGATGATATTATTGTTTCTAGTGATGATGTGTCAGGCATTATTGAAGTAAAGGCTTACTTACAATAAAACTTTTAGACCAAGGATTTAGGTGATCTTATACTTTCTTGGCATTGAGGTTGTGAGAAGCAAGAAGGGTATCAGTCTTTCCCAGAGGAAGTATGTTTTAGATCTTTTATCTAATACTGGCATGCTTGCATCCAAGCCAGTGGATATTCCCATGGATCCTCATCAGAAGTTTGGTGTAGATGATGGAGATCGTCTCGAGGATGTGCACCAGTACAGGAGTTTAGTTGGGAAGTTGATTTACCTCACTGTCACAAGATCGGACATCTCGTTTGCTATTGGTGTTCTAAGCTAGTTTATGCAAACTCCTCAAAAAGCTCACTGGGATGTTGCTATTTACATTCTTCGTTATTTGAAGGGTGCTCCCAATAAAGGGTTGATTTATCGTCCTAATCGGCATATGGATCTAGTTGTTTTTTGATGCAAACTGGGCTGGATCGGCAAGTGATTATCGCTCCACTACAGGTTATTGTACGTTTAGTGGGGGTAATCTTATCTCATGGCGTAGTAAGGTAGACTACTATTGCGCGGTTCAGTGTAGAGGCGGAGTACCAGGCTATGGCCCACACTACAGCTGAGTCGATGTGGCTCAGATCTCTCCTTCTTGAGATGGGATTTCCTATGCCTATGTCGACAAAGATGTATTGTGATAACCAGGCAGCTATATATATTGCTAGTAATCCTGTTTACTATGAGCAAACTAAACATATTGAGGTGGACTGCCACTTTGTTTTTCCGTCTTGAAAAAGCTCGTTGAGACCCCGTTTGCTTCATCTTCAAATCATCTAGTTGATGTCGTCACCAAGTCGTTGTTTGCCCTTAATTTTCACACATGTTGTAACAAGCTGAGCATGGGAGATCTATATGCTCATGCTTGAGGGGGAGTGTTGAGAATTAGGGATAGTTTAGTCATAGTTATTTTGGGTTTTGGGGTTCTATGTTATTTACTTTCTTTTCTATCTTTATTTGTTAAGTTGTAATTGGTAAAGGCTTAGGGGTAATTTCATAATAAACCCCTAACCAACTTACCTTAATTCTGCCCTTTATTATTAATAAAACCCAGGTCCTGTGATAGAACACACAAGCTCTATTGCAGGCTGCCTTCATCTCTCTCTCGGCAGTGTGCCTCTTCTCCTCTTCTCTCTTCTTATTCTTCTCTTCTTCTTCTCCACTCTTCTACTGATTAGTTAGTGTCTGATTTGTAACAATACTTATATTATTGCTTAATGTAATCTGAATTTTAGTCATCTTTTAATTGTAATGGATATTTTAAATTAAATTTGGTATATTTTATAATTGTCATGGATATTTTTAGTTGAGCTATATAGTTATCTTTTTGGTTAATGTAATTTGACTTTGAGTCATCTTTTAATTGTAATGGATATTTTTAGTTAAATTTGGTATATCCATTAGGCATTGGGATATCTATTTTTAGTTGAACTATATAATTCTCTGTTTATGTGGAATGATTGTATGATTGTCCTTCCACACCTCTAAATATCTCTCTCTATGATGTTGAGTTATTTCCATCGGAGAAGCTTTGAAAACATGAACTCAGAATTGAGTTCTCGTTAAAAAACACAAGCTTCTTGGCCTCCTGATGTATCTCATGTGTTTCTTGAGTGTCTTATGGACAAACATAGAGGTGGAAAGAGTGGAGACAATGGGTTTAAAAAAGAACAATGGTTTAGAATTTCAGCCAAAGTAAAAGAACGCTCTAATATGATATATGATTGGGAACAATGTCGAAATCACTATAGAAAAAAAAATGTCGAAATCACTATAGAATATGAAAGTCAAGGATTAAAGCTTTGTGTGACCAACAAAATCAATCTGGGATAGGATGGAATGCTGTGGAGTTGAGATTCGTTGCACCCCAAAATGTTTGGGCTAAATTCAAGGTTATAATATTTATTTTAGTCATTTGAATCAATTTTATTATAACAATTGTCAAATTTTCATTGTTCCCTATTGTCTTTGGGCAGAAAAAGAAAGAAAAGTTCTGGAGAGACCATAGCGTGCTTCAAATACATTTGGATGTTGCAATTTGGATGAGAAACGAGATTGCAACTGACCACCATTCGAGACACCCATCAGAGGCAGCAAATGACAGTGATTATGTTTACTCTGTGCCAGTTGATGGTTTCGAAAACATAGATGTTGATGTTGATGAGGATATTGGAATTGAAGCAAATGTCTATCGTACTCCTATGGGTAGTAGCAATCGTAGTTGTGGTAGGCCACGTTCAGAAGGCACATGTGGTAAATCGAAGAAGAAAAAAGGGGAAGCTGATAAGGAAGCCAGTCCTTTAAAGGCAATAGCTACTGTGATCACTAATATGGCTTAGCAAGACTCCCTACCTGATAATAGCAGAAGTTTGTTTGCTTGCATTGATGCAATTCCAGGTATAGATTTCACCAAGAGATGCCTTGCGAAGCAATTTTTAATGGAAAGGAAGTCCTTAGCCATAATATTAATGGAAGCAAAGGAGGAAGACAAGACATCTATGTAGGAAATTTATATGGCACATAGATGAATAATGTGGTTTTAGATTGTTATAATCTCCATCTTATTTCTGGTTTGTAATGACTACTTTTTTGGTTGTTGGATTTCATAGGGTAATTTGTCTTGATAGCAAGAGGGATTTACTTTTTGCATAGTATGGTGTATCACGATGCTTGTGATAGTTTCGAACTAAACAATTTGTGTGTCAATTGCTCATTAGTCACTGAGAGCTTAGAAATATATCTTCGTTCGACAGAAAGAGAATGAACGTTTATTTGATCTTGATCCTTGTGGAGCGATCATAATAGTGTGGAACTTGACAATTTGATTTAAGTTGGATTCCTAGTTAGAATAGGATTTATTTTAAGTAGCTACTCTGATAGTTAGATGTATGAGGATGCCTGTGATACTTTGCATCATATTATACTATTTTTTGAAGTTATGTTTGTTTCTCTCCTAGTGGCACTAGGGCTGTTCGTTTCTCTCCTACTGTAATTTGTTCTCCCAGATATTGACAAATTTGGAAGAACAAATTTTTTTGGTTTGGTTTTGTAAACATATGTGAAATACATTACCAATTCACAGATGCACAATTGATTCTTGTTGTTTCCATGGTACACTGTATTACTAGGACCTCATTTTGTTAACATTTACTCCTCTGTTCTCTGATCTGCTGGGCTTTCACAGCCATGTGAAAGAAATATAGATTAGAGACAATGGATGACATCATATTATACATACACTTGTTCCATGCAAAGGGATCATATTGAATATAAATTATGGACAATTGCAATAATTGAAAGAGACGAGACTAGAGATAATGTCACACCCCAAACCACCCCTTGGGAGGATTAGGTAGGTGACCCGAATTGCATAACAGCAATCTGCCAAACCCCACGGATCTAGAAGCAGTTAATACTCTCACAAACACACAACCATACCTTTACCACAAGTAAAATTAGAGGGCTGCAGATAAACTACAATTATAAAGAAAGAAAGAGAAAGCGTGCGATACAGGAAATGATTGTGATATATATACATAAGTAAAGTTGTTCCATTCCCCCATACAACCCATAAACTGAATAGTAAGATTTGACATATACATAAGCGGAAATAAAAGTAAATATGTATAGGGTGAGATGACCCAACCCCAAAAAGAAAAGAAGAAACTAAAACAAGAAACAAGAACTGGGATAAACTCCTAACAAAAATAAAAAGGAGTCCCCAAGATAAAAAGCATCAAGAGCACCCTTCATGGGTCATCTTCAGTAACCACTGAGAAAGCTTGCATCATCGGCACGACCTCTGTCGTGGTCCATACAAATATCATCATAACCACCAAGGCTCTCCTCCGCAAAATGAGCCTCCACGCCACAGCGGCATCTATCTATACAATCATCTAATAGAAAAACATATATAACAGAGTGTGAGCCCCACTGAGCCTGTGAGTAAAACATATCATCATGCATGCATATGCAACCACATTCCACATGATCCTACATGATATGCAAGTCCAGTTATTTATTAACCACCTATCAATACAACTAAGGCAGGTTAGTGCTACTATAATCCCCAATACATGTATCCCTGGTCTGGGCTTGATTACCCCTTTCCACGATACACCCATTGAGTTGTCAGAGAGGATCAGTCGGCTCCAGCATCTCCCTACCCAGGTTAGCCTGACCAGCCCTCTGTGATTAGTTCTGTGAAGTAACCAACTTAGTATCATAATTCACCTTTTCGGTGCTTCCCGACTTGTAGCTCGAGGATCAACTTTGTTTGGCTTACAGCCATAATTCACCTATTGGTGCTTCCCAAGCATATTGCTCGAGGCTTCCTAGCTTATAGCTCGAGGCAACCCAGCATATTATCGATGCTTCTCGGCGTATTCGCCCGAGGTTTTACGGTAGTCCTCATAGTTATCCAACACCTTAACCCCTATTGGCAAGGGTGCGTAGCACGGGTGATGATTCTCTAACCCCATGTCTATATGGCATCGTATGAGTTAGGCGGTGTCAATCGTATCCCACACTACGGGCTACCACATACCTCATTTCCAAGCCGGCTACGGCATCTAGTCTATCATTCACAATCATCATGATATATTCAACAGAGTTGATCAACAGTCACACGATGTGTAATAATTAAGAAATTGAATTTGATTAAGTAACACAGCATTACAATTATAGAATTAATTGCCGGCATAATATCAATTACGTTACACGTACATACACGATAACATTTCACTCACCTGGGTCTAGTTCTATGAGATCAGTTGCAGTTTCAGTTTTGGCTGCTGTCTAGCAGTAGACCTCGAGCGCGGGATCAAACCCTAGATATAAATCAGAAATATGTCACTTAATATTCTAAATTATTCTTGGATGTCCTAGGGTTTATCTAGGCTTACTGGTTTGACTCGGTGTACAGTCGGTCATCGCTTGGTATTCTTTAGGCCTTACACTGGGCTTTAGGTCCAAGTCCCGGTGCATCATTCGGAGAATGTGATCTAGGGGCAGAATGGTCATTTACCCCTACAGTACATAATTCTAAGTCACAACAACCTCACAACACTGACCTCAAGTCAGCAGTGCTGCAGGACCAACACAGGCAGGGTTTCCAAGCCCTGCGGGTCCCACTTGGGTACCCGAGGTACAAATATATATGAACAGATGTGAGGAGTGGTATTTTGGTCATTTACCACCTCCTTACACTGCTTATAGTACCACAGTGGAAGCCCCCAAATCAGATCTACAGAATTATCCTTTTTACTCTGGGTGCTATCTCTGGGTGATGTGTGCATCGCCCAGAGCCTGTTTAGAACATGAACAGGCTCCAATTCCTAGGTTTTGCACCATGGGCAGTGCCTTGATCAATCCCCTATGCATGTTAGGTCATCATGGACCCCATGGGGTGTAGTTTGCACTGGTCTTCATGGATTTTTACCTAGGCCCACCTCTTGGCTGCCAGGAGCTGCCCAGACAGCCCAGTGAATAGGGCACACAGATCTAAGCTCAGACTACCTATTTTTGGTGCCACAGTGCATTGCAATCTGGTACATGCATGGATTCCGGTCTCAGGTGTACAACAACAACCAAAATATCATTAAAAGCTCAGATCCTCCATGCATCATGTTTGCATGTTGGATCTGAGGTGGTTCATGGCAGCCCCCAGCTGTTCTGGGTTGCCAATGGTAAAAAATGCCACCTAAGCACTGAGATCTATGAAGATGAACAGAGAATAGCAGCAAGGCAGCAGGTATGGGTAGTGTTTTATACCTGAACTGAGCAAGGATGGCTGCTGGAGCTGAGCTTGGAGGCAGGGACAGCTTCTCCTTCTTCTCTCTTCTTCTTTCGCTTCCTTTCTTCTTCCTCTCCTTCTCTTTCTCTCTTCTTTTCTCTCCCATGATTTCTATAGTGTACTAAGCTTCTAAAGCTGAGCTGGGGTCTTCTATTTATAGACCAGCCCCCACTGAGGCTTGTTTGCCTGCTTAGGCCTATTTTCAAAATGCATTTTAAGACTGATTATCAGTCATTCTGGGCAGTCAGGTGCGGTCCACAGGGGTCCAAGGGTATGAGGTGGTCCCCCAGACTTCCTTCAACCTATGGAGGGTACCCATGGCTAGTATGGGTGGTCCCCACACATCTGTAGATTAAAATATTGCATTTTCCCACTCTGGGCGATGTCTCTGGGTGATGTGTGCATCGCCCAGAGAATACAACAAGGCTGTTTCACCTTGGGCTTGCATAAGGGTTTGACCCAGGGTTGGGGCGTTGCACTTATACCTCATTTAGGCCCTTTTGCATCTATTTTCATGTGTGGGACCCACATTCATGGAGAGGAGAGAGAGTACCTAGAGTCCAAGTAGTAAATTATGCTATGAGCAGTGCAACTGCAAGGATCTACAATCCATCTTTTGACAGGTATGTAGGAGGACATCTATCACATCCCAAACCACCCCTAGGAGGATTGGGTAGGTGACCCGAATTACGTAACGGCAATCCGCCAAATCCCACGGATCTAGAAGCAGTGCTTACATTCATGAAACCACATCCACATCTTAACCATAAGTAAGATCAGAGTAATGCAGGACATCTACAATTCATAAGTAAATGGAAGCATAGCGATACGGGAAATGGTGATAATATATACATATAAAGTTTTGTTTGGTACATCTCCCTGACACACACAACCCAAAGCAAAGAAACAAAAGCTGATAAGTACATACGAAAATATATATACAGGGCGAGCATCCTTAGCCCCAAAAGAAAAACAAAATAAAAACTACACAACCAAGTCAGAACGGGGATACTCTAGAAAACCCAAAAGGAGTTCCTAGTCAAAACATCACATGCACGCTTCAATGGTCTTCATCCGCAATGACCACCGAGAACATACACAGGATCGGTATGACCTTCGTCGGGGTCCACACTAACATCGTCATAACCACCAAAACTGTCCTCCTCGAAATAGCCCGCCATGCCACAGCGGCATCCACCTGCAGGATCATCTAAGAAGAGAGAAACATATAACAGAGTGTGAGCCCCACCAAGCTCGTGAGCAAATAACATCATTCATGTATGCACATCCAATCACAATCCACATTTCACATTTTATTATTAACCACCTATCATTACAACTAAGTCTGATCTTGCCACTACAATCCCCAATACATGTATCCCTGGTGCGGGCTTCTAACCCCTTCCCACGATACACCCATTGAGTTGTCGGAGAAGACTGGTCAGCCCCCGCATTGGTTCACTAAGGTCGGCCCGACCAGCCCTATGTGATTATCCAGGGGAACAACCGTTTCTTCCCTCATGCACCATTCCGGTGTTCTTTTATTTATGCACCATTTCGGTGTTCTTTTATTCTTTTTTTTTTCACTCCCTGATTATTGTCCCCACAGGCATTTAGCACCTTAACCCCTGCTGGCAAGGGTTCATGGCACGGGTGATGAAACTCTAGCCCCATGTCTATATGACATCGTATGAGTCCAGCAGTGTCAATCGTATCCCATAATACAGGCTACCATAGGCCCCATTTCCAAGCCGAGTACGGCATCTAGTCTAGCAATCACAATCATCATATAGAATTCACAGTGTTGATCAACAACAGACATTAGGCAGTGATTTGAGTAACTTGAATTGTAAGTAAATGACACAGCATTCATGATTCAATTATTAATAGCCGGCATCAGATTATAATTACATTTACACATACGATAGTATTATTCACTCACGAGTACTTGGCTCTAGGTACTCAGTCACAAATTCTGTTCCAGCAGTTGTCTGGTTGTTGTCCTCGAGCATAGGACCAAGTCTTAGATGTAGATCACAAATTGTCATGTTAAGTTATCAGTCTATCATTAGAAGTCCTAGGGTTACCCTAATCTTACTGGGTTGACCCGGAGTTCAATTGGTTCACTCTTGGAATCACTAAGCCTTACACCGGGCCTTAGGTCATATTTTGGTGCATGGGCCAGTGCTAGGGCACAAGGGCAAATTGGTTATTTATAATATGAGTACCTGCCACTAGGTCAGAACATAGTCCCACAACAGTCTATGATATGATTACATTGTTGTCCTCTTTAGGTCAGTGATGTAGAATCAAACACAGCAGTGCACAGTCACATGCGGGGCCCACTTACATACGGGGCCCACTTAGGGTTCCAAAATATTTTTCACTTATGGACAGATGTGGGAGAAGGGCATTTTTGTCATTTCCCACATCCCACAGTACCCAAGGGTCAAGGCCATCAGGAAATTATAGATTTGCCCCTTCATTTCTGAAAGATTCCATCACTGGGCGATGTCTCTGGGCCTTACTGCATCGCCCAGTGCCTGCAATCGACAGCAGGGCTGAGTTCCCTAGGCTGGGCTTTGCAGGGCCTAAGGCTTGATGGATCCTTTGCATTTTAGGGTGGTTAGGTAGCCCTTGTGGTGGTTTATCATTTGCCCTAGGCTGGTTGCTCGATAAATCCACCATTAGACTGGATCTAGCTGCCCAAGCAACCCTGGTGAATAGTATTTAGGGTTTTATCAAACATGAAATCTTGGATTCAGCCACATGCAAGGCTGGATATGCATGTTTAGCAGGGTTTCAGGGTTGCAACCACCTAGGGTTTGGTCTCTGCAGCCCTGGCTTGCAGTCAGGGCTTAATTCCATCAACCAGAAGGGGATCTGGGCAGTGCAACCATGCACAACCAGATTTCGGCCAAGGCAGCAACATAATAGAATTTTCTTTTTCAATAAAAATCTCAGATTCGCCATGCACTAGGTCTGCATGGCTGGTCTGGACCAAGATTGGGCAAACCCTTGCTTGTCTGGGCTGCCCAGCATTACAAAACACAGCATGCAAGGGAAGGAGATAGAGAACAATAGGTATGCATGGGATTTTATACCTGAAAATGGCTGAGGGAGGTTCGGTTGCAGGCTGGAATGGCTGCAGCTGGTCTCCTTCCTTCCTCCTTCCTTCCTTCTTTCTTCCCTTACTCTCTTTTCTCTCTCTTCTTTCCTTTCTTCTCTCTTTCGGATTCAGTTTCTGCCAAGGGTTCTAAAATGAGCCCATGGCCTCCTATTTATAGCCTAATGCCAACTAAGGCCTGTTTGCCTTCAGTCCCTCTTTTAAAAACTGATTTTTGGAACTGATTCAGTTCAGTTCTGGGTACACTGGTGGGGTCCACACTGAACTAGGGGTATGAGGTGGTCCCTCAGAGTTTCCTCTATCACTGGAGAGTGCCCATGGCCAAGTTGGGTGGTCCCCACAGTTATAATAATTAAATATATGTAAAAACAGCCACTGGGCGATGTCTCTGGGCTTTGCCACATGGCCCAGTACAATGGCCTAGTGAATTCCAGCAGCATGAATTCAAAGGGGGATTGCACACGAGTTTGACCCCTAGGTCAGGGTATTGTCCCCACATGTCCACCATGGATTTTTACATGATTTTTCAGAGGTGGTCCCACCATGTTAGGGAGGAGAGAGTTTACCTGGGGTCCAAGTCATACATCTGTCTGTGAGCTGTGCAAGTGCGGGGGTCTGCTATCCATCTTCTAACAGGTTTATAGGGAAACCTGTTCAAAGCATTTTCATTGATCTCATTAAGTGGAGTGATGCTCCACAGTGATCCTGGTGGCTTGGCCAGGAGTTCCTACCCTTCAGTCAGATTCCATCCAGTCAGGGGGCAGGGTTTGACATTTCTCCCCACCTTACAAAAATTTCATCCTTGAAATTTGCTTACCTAGTATCTCCGAAGAGTTGAGGATACTTCTCCTTCATTTCTTCCTCACGTTCCCACGAAGCTTCTTCCACTGGGTTATTTCCCCATCGAACCTTCACGAAAATGACGGTGTGATTTCAAAGGTTATGCTCCTTTCTGTCCAATATCTCCGTGGGGTGCTCTTCATAGGACATATCCACGTCTAACTATTCAGGTTCAGCTGATAATACATGCGTCAGATTGTTTATGTATTTTTGTAGCATTGACACATGAAAAACATCGTGGACACCTGATAAAGTTGGTGGTAGAGCCAACTTGTATGCTATGGGTCCCACTTTGTTTAGAATTTCATATGGACCAATGAATCTTGGGCTCAACTTGCCTTTCTTGTTGAAGCACAACAGTCCTTTGGTTGGAGACACTCGAAGGAATACTTTTTCTCCGATCTCAAATTCAATATCTTTCCTTTGATTATTCGTATAACTCTTCTGTCTCGACTGGGCTGCCTTGATCTTCTCTCTTATGACATCCACTGGGCTACCTTGATCTTCCACTCACCAACTTCATCCCAATAGAGGGAGTTTGACACTTCCTGCCATAGAGTGCTTCGAACGGTGCCATGCCAATGGTGGAGTGGTACCTGTTATTGTATGCAAATTCCACCAGTGGTATGTGAGCATCCCAACTATCATTCATTTCCAAAACCCAGGCTCGAAGCATATCCTCCAGAGTCTGAATGGTTCTTTCTGATTGTCCGTCAGTCTGCAGATGGAAAGCTGTACTAAGATTTAATTGAGATCCCAATGCCTTTTGTAGACTTCTCCAAAACCTTGAGGTAAATCGAGGGTCTCTATCAGACACAATACTGACAGGCACGCCATGTAAGCGGACTATGTTGTCAATGTAGATCTGGGCAAGCTTTCCCATCGGATAACTTATTTTAATCGGTATGAAGTGGGCTGCCTTTGTCAGTCCATCTACGATCACCCAAATTGCATTCATGCCCTTCCTGGTGTTGGGCAGATTTGTTACAAAATCCATAGTGATTCTTTCCCACTTCCACTCAGGTATGGGAAGTGGTTGCAAGAGTCCATACGGTCGGTGTCTTTCTGCCTTTATTTGTTGACAGGTAAGGCACTTGGACACGTAGATTGCTATGGTCTGCTTCATTCCAATCCACCAATAATATTTCTTCAAGTCCTTGTACATTTTTGTGCTTCCAGGGTGAACTGTATAGGGTGAGTTGTGTGCCTCTTTAAGAATCCGATCTTGGACATCAAAATCCTCAGGCACGCACAATCTATCCCGAAACTTCAATGCTCCATCTTGGGCCAATGAAAAATCTGGGTCCTTATGGACACCTTGTTGAATTTCCCAAATTATTTTGGCCAGCTCGGGATCTAATGGTTGCTTCGTAATTATTTCTTCTCGTATCGATGGCTGCAGATCCATTGCTGCTAGCTGCACAGCCGCTTCTTCAATCACGAGCTCCAAATCAAATTTCCGAGCTTCCTCTATTAATTGCTCACTTATGACCAAAGATGCAAGAGATGTAGTCTGAGATTTTCTGCTTAATGCATCTGCCACAACATTGGCCTTGCCAGGGTGGTACTGGATTTCACAGTCATAATCCTTTACCAATTCCAGCCACCTCCTCTGTCTCATGTTCAGTTCCTTTTGGGTGAAGAAATACTTTAGGCTTTTGTGATCACTGAGGATTTCACTCTTTTCATCGTATAGGTAGTGTCGTCATATTTTCAACGTGAAGACTACTGTTGCCAATTCTAAGTCATGAGTGGGGTAGTTCTTTTCGTGTTCCTTCAGCTATCTGGAGGCGTATGCGACTACTTTACCCCTCTGCATCAGGATGCCACCTAAGCCTGTTCTAGATGCATCCATATATACTACCATTCCTCCAGTTCCGTTTGGAATGGTCAGAATTGGAGCTGTTACTAATCGATCGTTCAATTCTCGAAAACTCTTCTTACATGTCTCATGTCATTCAAACTTAGCACCCTTCCTCGTGAGTTTTGTCATGGGCACCGAGATATGCGAGAAATTTTTAATGAATCAACGGTAATAACCAGCCAATCCCAAGAAACTTTGGATTTCCATGGCATTCTTTGGAGTTTCCCATTCGAGTACAGCTTTCACCTTGTCGGGGTCTACCTTGATGCTGTCTTTGGTGATGATATGCCCCAGAAAACCAATTTGGTTAAGCCAAAATTCACACTTACTAAATTTGGCGTAGAGCTGGTGTTCCTGCAATCGCTGCAACACCAAAGTAAGGTGTCGCGCGTGCTCCTCCTCATTCTTAGAGTACACCAGGATGTCATCAATAAACACTATGATGAACTTATCCAGTACATCATGGAATACTCTATTCATCATATCCATGAACGCTGCCGGGACATTGGTTAGTGCGAACGACAATACTAAAAATTCATAATGTCCATATCGAGTTCGGAATGCCATTTTATGGATGTCACCGCTCTTGATCTTCAGTTGATGGTATCCTGACCTAAGATCAATCTTGGAGAAAACTCTTGCTCCTTGTAGTTGATCAAAAAGGTCGTCGATACGCGGCAACGGGTATTGATTCTTGATTGTCAACTTATTCAACTCGCAGTAGTCGATACACAGCCACATACTTCCATCTTTCTTCTGTACGAATAGCATAGGTGCTCCCTAGGGTGACACATTGGGTCGAATAAATCCCTTCTTCAGTAGATCTTGAAGTTGTGTTTGCAATTCTTTCAATTCGACTGGCACCATCCTGTATGGTGCCTTAGATACAGGTGCTGCACCAGGAATTAGATCAATCGCGAACTCTATATCGTGGTTCGGCGGCAACTATGTCAGATCTTTTGGAAATACTTCAGGATATTCTCTGACAACGT
Organism: Telopea speciosissima; assembly: GCF_018873765.1. Classification (NCBI taxonomy): domain Eukaryota; kingdom Viridiplantae; phylum Streptophyta; class Magnoliopsida; order Proteales; family Proteaceae; genus Telopea; species Telopea speciosissima. Next base: position 32,899,285 of record NC_057917.1, on the reverse strand, counting down.
GAAGTTCCTCTAAGGGTTTTATCTTTGCTTCTGTGTCTGTCACAGTGGCCAAAAAGCCTTGGCATCCATCATCAAGCAACTTCTGCACCTGAAGTGTGGCTAATGTTATTCGCTTGGACTTCCTCCTCGGTTCACTTTGATAGGTGAATTCTGACCCATCTTCTAGTTTAAACTTTATCTTTTTCTCCGCACACATGACGTTGGCACCATAGGCAGACAACCAATCCATGCCTAATATCACGTCAAAACCATTTATATCCATTTTTATCAGTTGTGCGGTTAGTCTCTTCCCATAGTTTTTAATCTGACAGGGGTCGTAGACCTCTTTCAAACTCTCGACACTCCCTGTCGGCGTACTGACTATTAACTCATGCCCGATGTCCGTTAGTTGATCTTCCATCTTACTCGCAAAGGTTGAGGAGACGAAAGAGTGGGTTGCGCCCGAGTCAAATAATACTCGTGCGGGTATGGTTGAGACATTCAGGGTACCTAGGGTTTGTAGGTAATTTAAGTTTCATGAATTAAACCAGTTATTCTCTATAATTTACAGTATTCGACCACATACCTGTCATTACATCGGGGTTTGCCTCAGCTTCTTCGTTAGTCAGAGCGTACACCTTTCCTTGCACCCGATTGTCATGCGGTTGAAATGGCCTAGTGTAGGGTTGATTAAATGAATTGTTGCCATATCCATGTGATTTGCAATCTCTGGCCATATGCCCTTCCTTGTTGCATAGATACCATTTGAAAGGTGGACTCCAAGTGTTGAGGCCTTGCTCGCTTGACTTGTTGCTGGTTGAGCTGGCAAAACTACTGTCGTCGCTTGACTCGTAGTAGGTTGAGCAGATCGAGTAAATGTAGGGCGAAAAGAATTCTGACCTACACTCGGCCTATGATACAGAGTTGGAGTAGGGCTTGAACTTGTTCCCCGATAAACCTTATTTGGCCAACCAGGTTTGGAAATGATTTGAACTTTTGTTCAAACCAGGTGACGTCACAGTCTTTTCTTTCTCTTTTTCCTTGAATCTATCCTCCATTGTCTTTGCTTTATCAACCATTTGAGCATAATCCCGAATATCCATGATTGACAAAACTGATCCAATCTTAGTTTTGAGTCCCTTCTCAAATCTCTTGGCCTTCCTAACTTCCCCTTTCAAGTTCTCAGGAGCAAAGTGGAACAGATCTTCGAACCGCTGTTGGTAATCTAGTAACGACTTGTTCCCTTGCACCAGTGCAATGAATTCTACTTCCTTTCTATCCTTGAAACTTTCAGGAAAGTAGTTCTTGAAGAAAACTTCTTTAAACTGTTCCCATGTGGGGTTTGGGTGAGTAGCTTCCAAATTAGGCCTCGTGGCTTTCCACCAAGCTTCGGCTTCATTTTATAACTGATAACCCGCACAAATAATCTTTTGCGCGTCCGTGTACTCGAGTACTTCAAATGCCTTTTCTAAGGCACTGATCCATCGCTCCGGCTGCATTGCCTCTGATGTTATTTTAGAAAATGTAGGCGGTTGGAGTTTCTTGCATCTTTCCATAACCTTGGCGGTAGAATTTTCAGCTAAGTGTTGAGGCACAGGTGGTGGAAATTGTACGGGTCGATTAGGTGGTGGTGGTGCAGCACGGTCGTGCATCATAGTTGCAAACTGTGTAGACATCTGACCAAGCAACTCCTGTTGTTGTTGCATGGTTCGCATCATCGTGGTCATGAACGCAGTCAAGTCGCCGTCTCCCACACTTGGCTGAGGTACTACTGCAGTAGCTTGTACAACTACTAGTGCTCCTGATGAAGCAGCTGATGCCTCAGAGTTTTGAGCCTTAGTTCCGTTGGGCAGTTCAACCTCTGGTACAATTCTAGGTTATTTACCCTTACGACCCCCACGAGAACTTCTAGTGTTGACCATTGTTGCTTCTCTGAAAAGAGGAGCGAGTTCAATATTCCAATTCATCTTTACGGATCAACAGTTGTTCCCTAACTAATAGATACTAATCCAGTCCATAGTTCCAACGAGTATCATGAGTCATGCCAGTAAGATGGATTATTAGATTTCATTATCTTGGTTTGTTAGGTGTTATGTCTTATTGAATACCTTATGTTTCTCTTTCAAATGTGTTTTATGAGTCAGTATGTTATGCATGGCAAAAAAAAAAAAAAATTTTTAGATTTTTAAATAAAGACTTTTAATTAATTACCTGACTAGCAGGCAAACATCTCCAGCTTCTTCCCGGTCTCAAACTCTAGTGCCAGTAGAAATTCTATGTCAGCTATCACCTCTCCAGCTAGACTCAGAAAATGCTCCCGGTCCTCGAGTCCACTAATGGCTGCAATAGCCAAGTAAAAGTCCAGTCGACTCTTAGCCTGGGGTAACACTAACCGTATCCATCTCAGTCTCTCTAGTAAATGTCTAATATAAAGCATGATGCTGGGGTCACCACCTAGGTCGACTCACTGGTCCTGTCACGCAACATGGTTCTAAGCATTAGGACATACTTAATTGAAAGAATTAAGTACCCAACTATTGGAAACTTAAATAACCATAACACCAACATAACAAATTCTTGGGTTGGCTCGAGGTACCTTAGCGTCTACTTCTTTGATTGGCTAAGAGCCCTATTAGGTCCTGTTCTTAGTTATCCTAGGCCTAGGTTTGGATGAGGTCTACACTTCCCATACGTACTACGCACGTAACACAACATACCTATGTAGCTATGTTCAGTTTGCATCACAACAATTCAATCGGTTCATACATTACAATAGACAAGCATAATGTATACACATAATATATACCATATATTATATTTATATATATTTATTGTATATAATTATGCACATTAATATAACACACACACTTGCCTAGAACCTAGCCATATAGGTTCTTTTCCCTAAGTCCCTATTTGTGAAATTTGCCTTCTTGAGCTTATGTAACCAAAGTCCTTAAGTTGTCAATTTCCTATTATGTAATATATTTTAATATTTCTATTTATTTAATGATAATTTTTTTTTTTTTTTTGTAAAAGTCCTTACTTTAAAGTCTTATGAGGTTATTTTACCCAAAAATAGGGTTTCCATGTGAAAATTATAGTTTTCCTGTAATATTCCATCACTGGGCGATGTCTCTAGGTGTAGCCACATCGCCCAGTGCCATCGCCCAGAGAATCGAGGAGCGGGGTTTTAAGTCCTAGAGGGCCCCATTTGTTCCCATTCTATTCCAAACTTCTCCAAAACCTTAGGGAAAAGTTCTTGAAGGGTAAGGGGTCCACTTCCACACTATTTCTCATCGATTCCTCGGGCTATTTGCGATCACCTACGCTCTCCGGTAAGCTTCCTAGGTCAAACTTGTCTTTTACATATCTCTATTCACTTCCCTCTTGTTTTGGTTTTGATTTTCACCAAATTGCTAGTCCTAACCATGGGGTTTCTTTCTCTTTTATAGAGAATGTCCACTAGCAGGCGTACTACACGTAAATCAGCAGCCTAGAAGAGGCTACGGGCTCAGTCTGAGGATTCTTCCTACTCTAAGATTCCTCCTCCATCTCCTAGGGAGGATTCATCTTCAGAGGAACCTGATTTCGACCACCATCTTTTCTCTAGGTATGAGTATGCTAAGGAGTGGAAAAATTTCATTTCTGTGAAGATAGTGAATGGCCAGGTGGTGCGAGTAGAGGACTTCCACCAATATGGCCTCTTTGCCAAGTTTAATGCCCTAGGCTAGGCATCGATGTTATCTCCTACAGAGCCTTGTTATCCCAACTTGGTTCGGTATTTTTACTGTAACCTAGGGCCTTCGAGTGCCCAGGAGTTCGGGGTGGAGAGTAGGGTGAAGGGAGTGGATATTAGGTTGACCACTACCCTATAGGCGGAGATCCTGGGTTTACCTGACACAGGTGATAGGGTTTATTACCAACCCCGCATGGACATTTCCGATATGTTCTCTTTGGAGACTAAGAGGACTGTGTTTAGGGCTTTGACAGGTTCAGGGGACACTCCCAAGTCTGAGACTGCCTACAAGCCCAGTGCTAGGGTGATTAGTAGATGTGTAACCAATAATATTTACCCTAAAGGTGGAAACAAGGGCAGCATATCTATGATGCGGGCGTATATCACTTACTACCTGTTGGGTGCTGGTCAGGGGGGTCAAGTCATCAACCTCCCGTATTTATTACTCCAGGTGATGCTTTACCACGCACAGAATCCAGCAGATGGTAACCTTCCTTATGGGAAGTTCCTTACATTGGTCTTTCGATACTTTGGGGTTCCGTTAGAGGGGGAGTACATTGATAGGGTCCGATCCAGGCCTATAGACAAAACCTCTATTTTGAAGATGAAAGTGCCTGGTGAAGATCTAGTAGAGGATGAGGAGCAGATGGGAGTGCCAGAGGGTGAGCTCTAGGGTGGTGATGCACATGATGAGGGTCAGATTGGAGAGGGGTAGGGCAGCATTGGAGTAGACACTCAGGGCATGTACACAGAGGAGCAGGGGTTAGGTTCAGCTGATCTCAAGGATTTTGACACACAAGTTACGGACTTTCTTGCTTACGAGACGATTGGTGCTACCAGTTCACAAGTTCCAGGGCCTCTAGATTGGGCTCAGGTGATGGCACAACTTCAAAGCCTCGGCACACAGATGTCAGACTTGGGATCTAGGGTGGACCAGGGCTTCACTTCCTTGGGCAGTAGAGTGGGTGCTGTCGAGCAGAGATTAGATTTCTGGGACCGCTACTTCCGAGTTGATTCGCGCCTGCCTCAGCCTCCTACAGAGTAGCTCTCAGCATCATCCAGACACTTTGGCTACATGGTTTTGACTACTGTTATTTTCTTATGCTTATGTACTTTTTCTTTCTTTGTCTTTAGTTTATGTACTTGTTGAATTACAATTTTGTAATCAAACTTTTGTAACTATTGTTAAATTAATGACAATCTTGTGTCTTTGTTTATTTACATTTACCTCCCCTGTGGCTTTTAAGTGTTGCATATTTTATTGCTTATATCTTATTAACCCTAGTCTGCATGTCACGAATGTAAGAAGAGCCTCACGCTCTGATACCAAGCTCTGTCACACCCCAAACCACCCCTAGGAGGATTGGGTAGGTGACCCGAATTGCGTAACGGCAATCCACCAAATCCCACGGATCTAGAAGCAGTGCTTACATTCATGAAACCACATCCACATCTTAACCATAAGTAAGATCAGAGTAATGCAAGACATCTACAATTCATAAGTAAATGGAAGCATAGCGATACGGGAAATGGTGATAATATATACATATAAAGTTTTGTTTGGTACATCTCCCGGACACACACAACCCACAACAAAGAAATAAAAGCTGATAAGTACATACGAAAATATATATACAGGGCGAGCATCCTCAGCCCCAAAAGAAAAACAAAATAAAAACTACACAACCAAGTCAGAATGGGGATACTCCAGAAAACCCAAAAGGAGTTCCCAGTCAAAACATCACATGCACGCTTCAATGGTCTTCATCCTCAATGACCACCTAGAACGTATACAAGATTGGTATGACCTCCGTCGGGGTCCACACAAACATTGTCATAACCACCAAAACTCTCCTCCTTGAAATAGCCCGCCATGCCACAGCGGCATCCACCTACAGGATCATCTAAGAAGAGAGCAACATATAACAGAGTGTGAGCCCCACCGAACTCGTGAGCAAATAACATCAATCATGCATGCACATGCAATCACAATCCACATTTTATTATTAACCACCTATCATTACAACTAAGTCTGGTCTTGCCACTACAATCCCCAATACATGTATCCCTGGTGCGGGCTTCTAACCCCTTCCCATGATTCCCCCATTGAGTTGTCGGAGAAGACTGGTCAGCCCCTGCATTCGTTCACCAAGGTCGGCCTGACCAGCCCTCTGTGATTATCCAGGGGAACAACCGTTTCATCCCTCATGCGCATTCCGATGTTCTTTTACTCTTTTTTTTTTCACTCCTTGATAATTGTCACCACAGGCACCTAGCACCTTAACCCCTGCTGGCAAGGGTTCGTGGCACGGGTGATGAAACTCTAGCCCCATGTCTATATGACATCATATGAGTTTAGCGGTGTCAACCATACCCCATAATACGGACTACCACAGGCCCCATTTCCAAGCTGAGTACAGCATCTAGTCTAGCAATCACAATCATCATATAGAATTCACAGTGTTGATCAACAGCAGACATTATGCAGTGATTTAAGTAACTTGAATTGTAAGCAAATAACACAGCATTCATGATTCAATTATTAATAGCCGGCATCAGATCATAATTATATTTACACATACGATAGTATTATTCACTTACCAGTACTTGGCTCTAGGTACTTAGTCACAAATTCTGTTCCAACAGTTGTCTGGTTGTTGTCCTCGAGCACAGGCTCAAGTCATAGATGTAGATCACAAATTGTCATGTTAAGTTATCAGTCTATCATTAGAAGTCCTAGGGTTACCCTAATCTTACTGGGTTGACCCGGAGTTCAATTGGTTCACTCTTGGAAACATTGAGCCTTACACCGGGCCTTAGGTCATGTTTTGGTGCATGGGCCAGTGCTAGGGCACAAGGGTAAATTGGTCATTTGTAATACTAGTACCTGCCACTAGGTTAGAACATGGTCCCACAATAGTCTATGACATGATTACATTGTTGTCCTCTTTAGGTCAGTGATGTAGAATGAAACACAGCAGTGCACAGTCACATACGGGGCCCACTTAGGGTTCCAAAATATTTTTCACTTATGGACAGATGTGGGGGAAGGGCATTTTTGCCATTTCCCACATCCCACAGTGCCTAAGGGTCAAGGCCATCAGGAAATTATAGATCTGCCCCTTCATTTATGAAAGATTCCATCACTGGGCGATGTCTCTGGGCCTTGCTACATTGCCCAGTGCATCGCCCAGTGCCTGCAATCGACAACAGGGCTGAGTTCCCTAGGCTGGGCTTTGCAGGGCCAAGGGCTTGATGGATCCTCTGCATGTTGGGGTGGTTAGGTAGCCCTTGTGTTGGTCTACCATTTGCCCTAGGCTGATAGACGGACAAATCCACCATCAGACTGGATCTGGCTGCCCAAGCAACCCTTATGAATAGTGTTTAGGGTTTTATCAAACATGAAATCTTGGATTCAGCCATATGCAAGGCTGGATATGCATGTTTAGCAGGGTTTCAGGGCTGCAAACACCTAGGGTTTGGTCTCTGCAGCCCTGGCTTGCAGTCTGGGCTTAATTCCATCAACCAGAAGGGGATCTGGGCAGTGCAACCATGCACAACTAGATTTTGGCCAAGGCAGCAGCATATCAGAATTTTCTCTTTCAATAAAAATCTCAGATTCACCATGCACTAGGTCTGCATGGCTGGTCTGGACCAAGGCTGGGCAAACCCTTGCTTGTCTGGGCTGTCCAGGGTTACAAAACACAGCATGCAAGGGAAGGAGATAGAGAACAACAGGTATGCAGGGAATTTTATACATGAAAATGGCTGAGGGAGGTTTGGTTGCAGGTTGGAATGGCTGCAGCTGGTCTCCTTCCTTCCCCCTTCCTTCCTTCTTTCTTCCCTTCCTCTCTTTTCTCTCTCTTCTTTCCTTTCTTCTCTCTTTCGGATTCAGTTTCTGCCAAGGGTTCTAAAATGAGCCCATGGCCTCCTATTTATAGCCTAAGGCCAACTAAGGCCTATTTGCCTTCAGTCCCTCTTTTAAAAACTGATTTTTGGAACTGATTCAGTTCAGTTCTGAGTACATTGGTGGGGTCCACACTGAACCAGGGGTATGAGGTGGTCCCTCAGAGTTTCCTCTATCATCGGAGAGTGCCCATGGCCAAGTTGGGTGGTCCCAAGAATTATAATAATTAAATATATGCAAAAATAGCCATTGGGCGATGTCTCTGGGCGTTGCCACATGGCCCAGTGCCATGGCCCAGTGAATTCCAGCAACATGAATTCAAAGGGGGATTGCACATGGGTTTGACCCTAGGTCAGGGTATTGTCCCCACATGTCCACCATGGGTTTTTACTTGATTTTTTAGAGGTGGGTCCCACCATGTTAGGGAGGAGAGAGATTACCTGGGGTCCAAGTCATACATCTGTCTGTGAGCTGTGCAAGTGTAGGGGTCTGTTATCCATCTTCTAACAGGTATATAGGGAAACCTGTTCAAAGCATTTTCATTGATCTCATTGAGTGGAGTGATGCTCCACAGTGATCCTGGTGGCCTGGCCTGGGGTTCCTACCCTTCAGTCAGATTCCATCCAGTCAGGGGGCAGGGTTTGACAACATCCTTGGGTGTTCTCCATTAAATTCAATCACTGGAGTGATACTCCATAGTGTGCTTGGATGCCATGTCAGGGTTTCCTGTCCTTCAATCAAAATTCCAACCAATTGGGGGCAGGTTTGACATTTCTCCCCACCTTACAAAAATTTCATCCCCGAAATTTGCTTACCTTGTAACTCGAAGAGTTGGGGATACTTTTCTTTCATTTCTTCTTCACGTTCCCACGAAGCCTCTTCTGTGGGATTGTTTCCCCATCAAACTTTACAAAGGCGACCGTGCGATTATGGAGGTTATGTTCTTTCCTATCCAATATCTCCGTAGGCTTTTCTTTATAGGTCATATCCACATCCAACTGCTCAGGTTCAGTTGATAGTACATGTGTCGGGTTGTTGATGTATCTTCTTAGCATCAACACATGGAAAACTTCGTGGATACCTTGCAAAGATGGTGGTAATGCCAGCCGATATGCTACGGGTCCCACTCTATTGAGGTTCTCATAGGGACCAATGAATCTTGGGCTCAGCTTGCCCTTCTTGTTAAAATGTACCAATCCTTTTGTTGGAGACACTCGGAGGAATACCTTTTCTCCGACATTAAATTCAATGTCCTTCCTCTGATTATCGGCATAATTCTTCTGTCTTGATTGGGCCGCCTTGATTTTCTCTCTAATGATATCTACCTTGTCACAGGTCGCTTGTATCTTCTTTGGCCCGAGATATTTCCGTTCTCTAACCTTGTCCCAATATAACGGGGTCTGGCACTTCCGACCATAGAGAGCTTCATACGGTGCCATGCCAATGGTGGAGTGGTAACTGTTGTTGTATGCAAATTCCACCAAAGGTATGTGGGCAGCCCAACTGTCGCTCATTTCCAAGACACAGGCTTTGAGCATGTCTTCCAGAGTCTGGATTGTTCTTTCAGATTGTCTGTCCATCTACGAATGGAAAGCCGTACTAAGATTTAGCTGGGATCCCAGTGCCCTTTGTAAGCTTCTCCAGAACCTTGAGGTAAATCGATTATCCCTATCAGATACAATACTAATAGGCACCCCATGTAAGCGGACTATATTTTCAATATATAGTTGGGTGAGCTTCTCCATTGAATAACTTATTTTTATTGGTACGACGTGAGCTGCCTTCGTCAGTTCGTCTACGATCGCCCAAATTACATTCATCCCTTTCCTGGTGTTGGGTAGATTTGTCACAAAATCCATAGTAATCCTTTCCCACTTCCATTCAGGTATAGGGAGCGGCTGCAACAATCCATACGGTTAGTGTCTCTCTGCCTTTATCTGTTGGCACGTGAAGCATTTGGACACGTATATTGTGATGGTTTCCTTCATCCCAATCCACCAATAGTACTTCTTCAGATCCTTGTACATCTTTGTGCTTCCAGGGTGGATTGAATAGGGTGAGTTGTGTGCCTCTTTAAGGATTCAATCTTGGATATCATAATCATCAGGCACGCATAATCTATCTCGAAACTTCAATGCCCCATCATGGGCCAGTGAAAAATCTGGGTCCTTATGGACTCCTTACTGCACCTCCCAGATTATTTTAGCCAACTCGGTGTCCAATGGTTGCTTCGCAATTATCTCTTCTCGTATCGACGACTGTAAATCCATAGCTATCAATTGCATAGCCGTTCCTTCGATCATGAGTTCTAGATCAAACTTTTGAGCTTCTTCTAACAACTGCTCGCTTACGACCAAGGAGGCGAAGGATGCAGTTTGTGATTTCCTGCTTAACGCATCAGCTATAACTTGGCCTTGCAGGGGTGGTATTAGATCTCACAATCATAATCCTTCACCAGTTCTAACCACCGCCTTTATCTCATATTCAGCTCCTTTTGGGTGAAGAAATACTTCAGACTTTTGTGAGCGCTGAAGATTTCACTCTTTTTACGGTATAGGTAATGTCGCCATATCTTCAACACGAAGACTACCGCTACCAACTCTAAGTTATGAGTGGGGTAGTTCTTTTCGTGTTCGTTTAGTTGTCTCGAGGCGTAGATGACCACTTTACCTCTTTGCATCAAGATGCCACCCAATCCTGTTTTGGATGCGTCGGTGTATACCACCATTCCTCCGGTGCCATCCGGAATGGTCAAAACTAGAGCCGTCACCAACAGGTTCCTTAACTCTTGGAAGCTCTTCTCGCATGCCTCATTCTATTCAAACTTTGTGCCCTTCTTTGTTAGCTTCATCATGGGCACCGAGATGCGTGAGAAATTTTTAATAAACTGGCGGTAATATCCGGCCAAACCCAATAAACTTTGGATCTCAGTGGCATTCTTCGGAGTCTCCCACTTGAGAACCGCTTTCACCTTGTCTGGGTCCACTTTAATGCCATCCTTGGTGATGATGTGTCCCAGGAATCCAATTTGGTGAAGCCAAAATTCTCACTTGCTGAACTTGGCGTATAACTAGTGTTCCCGCAACTGCTGTAACACAAAGGTAAGGTGTCAAGCGTGTTCTTCTTTACTCTTGGAGTACACCAGAATGTCATGAATGAACACGATGACAAACTTGTCCAACACGTCATGGAATACTTTATTCATCATATCCATGAATGCTGCCAGGGCATTAGTTAATCTGAACGATAAGACTAGGAATTCATAATGTCCGTATCGAGTTCTAAACGCCGTCTTGTGAATATCGCCGCTCTTGATTTTTAATTGATGGTATCCGGACCTAAGATCAATCTTGGAGAAGACTCTTGCTCCCTATAGCTGATCAAATAGGTCATTAATACACGATAATGGGTATTGGTTCTTGATGGTCAGCTTATTTAGCTCGCAGTAGTCAATACACAGCCGCATGCTACCATCCTTCTTCTTCACGAATAGCATAGGTGCTCCCCAAGGAGACACACTAGGTCGTATGAAACCTTTCCTCAGCAGGTCTTGCAGCTGGACCTGTAACTCCTTTAATTCGATAGGTGCCATTCGATATGGTGCCTTGGATACCGGTGCTGCACCAGGAATCAGATCAATCGTAAACTCTATCTCACGATCAGGCGGTAGCTGGGTTAGATCTTCTGGAAAAACATCAGGAAATTCTCTGACGATGTCAAGTTCCTCCAAGGGCTTTATCTTCGCCTCGGTGTCCATCACTGTGGCCAAAAAGCCTTGACGTCCTTCATCCAGCAACTTTCACGCCTGGAGGGCAGATAAAGTTATTCTTCTGGGTTTCCTCTTTGATTCACTTTGATAGGTGAAAACTAACCCATCTTCCAACTTGAATACTATCTTCTTCTCCGCACACATGATGTTTGCTCTGTAGGCGGATAACCAATCCATACCTAATATCACGTCAAAGTCTTTCATATCGAGCTTTATTAGCCATGCGGTCAAGTTCCTTCCACAAATTTCTACCTAACAGGGGTCGTAAACTTCCTTCAACCTCACGGCACTACCCGTCGGTGTGCTGACTACTAAATCGTGCCCTATGTCTCTCGGTTGATCTTCCATCCCAGCAAGGTGTATTACATATATATTTTTTTGTTTATTATGAAGTGTTTCTTTTATTTGTGTTTTGTTCCAAGAGTGTTTTATGCGATGTTATACATGACACTATATATTAAATTAAATTTTTTTTAAACAATAATTCTTTTAATTAAGTACCTGTGCCTAACAGGCAAGTAGTTCCAACTTCTTCCCGGTCATGAACGCCATCACATGCAGGTACTCTATGTCGGCTCTACCCTCCTCGGCTAAGGATAGGTAGATGACTCGTCCCTCCGGTCCACTATTGTTAGCAAGGGTTAGGAAGAGGGCCAATCGGCTCTCGGCTCAGGGTAGTACTTGTTGTATCCGAATTAGTCTCTCCCTCAGTTGCCTAATATATCTCATGTTGCTGGGGTCTCTAGGCCTAGATAATGTAGTAAGGTCCTGCCATGAAGAGATTCTAAGCATCAAGTCACTATAAATACTTAATTAAAAGAATTAAGTACAATACTATAGCAATTTAAGTAATCATGAGCAGGAGATATAAATGGGTTGGCTCGAGGCATCTTAGCATCTATGGGGGTTCAACTTCGATTGGACACCCTATCGGAACCTATTCCTGGTTGAACTAGGTTGTGGGTATGGTGGGGCCTACGCTCCCTAAATACCATAAATACATAATACAACATACCTATATACCTATGTTCAAGTTTGCATAGCATCACTCCACCTCGATTCATACACACATGGCAATAGGCACATAATATTAAATATTTAAGTACACTCTACTTATTTATAGGTATAGGCATATTTATTTATTCTTAATCATCCAATTAATTAGAGTAAATCCTAAAATCCCTATGTATTCTATTCTACCTTAACAACCCACAAGCATTGTCTTGTTTATTCAAAAGTGCGTCATTAATTAAATGTTTTAATTTAAAATATTATTTTTATTATAATATTCCCTTTTCATTCATATATGTGTTTAATTTATCTTTTTATGTTTATTATGCTGTTTCTAGGCAAGACCCACGAATTCCTAAGTTTTCATGCAAAAACAGCAAAATTCCATTCTCTGGGCAATGTCTCTGGGCGTTGGACACATCGCCTAGTGCTATCGCCCAGGGAATCGGGGCCCAGTTTATAACAGTCCGAGACCACTTCTTTTCATTTCATTCTTCCTCTACAGCTTCCTAAACACCTAGGCCAGAGCTCCTAAGCCTAGTGTGACTTCTTCTACACCAATTCCACCCATTTTCACTGGTCCCCCGCGATCCTATGTGATCTTAGGTAAGATTCTTTAACTTTTTCTCCTGTTTTAGGTCATTTCCATGATTTTCTTACCTTGGCTTAGATTTTACTAATTTTTCTTGCCCTAATTGTTTCTACTCCTTCCTTTTTGCAGCACCATGTCTACTAGTCATAGAACGGCGAGGAAATCTGTAGCATGCAAGAGGCTATGGTCTGATTCCGAGCCTTCCTCATCCTCTTCTGTGCCACCGACTTCATCGAGAGAGGATTCTTCCTCCGAGGAGCCGGATTTTGACCATTTTTGGTTCTCTAGGTATGAGCACTCTCGAGATTGGGATAAATTTAGGTCCCTAAAGATCGTGAATGGGAGGGTGGTATAGGTGGATGACTTCCACTAGTACAACTTATATTCTAGGTTCAACACCCTAGGTTGGGCATCTATGTTGTCGCCTACCGAGCCATGTTACCCTAACTTGGTTCGTTACTTCTACTGAAACCTAGTGCCATTTGGGGCATGGGAGTTTGGGTTGGAGAGCAGGGTAAAGGGAGTGGATATTAGTCTTACCACTGCTATTTTGGCAGAGATCCTTGGGCTTCCTAACACGGGCGAGAGGTGCTACTACAAGCCCAGGATAGACATCTCAGATATGTTTTCCTTGGAGACCAGGAGGAGGGTCTTCAAGGCATTGACTGGTAAGGAGAGGACTCCTACGTCCGAGGCTGCCTATAAGTCTAGCGCCGGATCATTAGTAGGTGTGTTTCTTATAACATCTACCTGAAGGGCAGGAATAGAGGTAGCATTTCTATGTTGAGGGCCTACATTGGATAGTGACAGATCTAGACCCATCGATAAGACCTCAATCTTGAAGATGAAGGTGCCAGGGGAGCCAGAGAGTGGAGATCAGATGGAGCAGGGAGAGGAGCAGGGAGAGGACCTAGAGGAGCAGGGAGTTGGGCTAGAGGAGGAGGGCGACTTAGAGGGGGTTGGAGGACAGTTTACTGACTTGCCCACTTATGAGCTGACCGGTGCCACCAGCTCACAGGTGCCAGAGTACTACGGGTGGTCTCAGATGATGTCACAGTTCCAGAGCTTTCGCACCCAGCTCACTGATATGTCTGCTAGGATGGATCAAGGCTTCTCATCCCTGGAGGGTAGAGTGGGATCAGTAGAGCGACGCTTAGATTTTTGGGATACTTATTACCACGTCGACTCACGATAGACTCAGCCTCCACCGAGTGACTTACCTCCGCTAGAGTAGCATTCCAGCCTGCTTCTATATATTTAGCCTGACTTGACTTTGATGTAGTTTTGACTTTTGCCACTTTTTTTTTTATAGTATGGCTTATGTACTAGTTTTTTTTATTTTTTTATAACAACTTATGTAATTTTGGAAGTAGTACTTCCAATTTGAACTCTATGTAGTGGCTCGACCACAATTAATCTTTTACATTAATGAAATTATGCTTTTTATCTTTTAATTACATTTACCTCCTCTGTAGCTTTTAATTTATAGCATGTTTTATTTTTGTAGCTTATTATTCCTATTCTGCCATCTGTGAATGTAGAAAGAGCCTCATGCTCTGATACCAAGCTCTGTCACACCCCAAACCACCCCCTGGGAGGATTAGGTAGGTGACCCGAATTGCATAACAGTAATCCGCCAAACCCCATAGATCTAGAAGCAGTTAATACACTCATAGACACACAACCATAGCTTTACCACAAGTAAAATCAGAGTGCTACAGATAAATTACAATTATAAAGAAAGAAAGAGAAAGTGTAGCGATACGGGAAATGATTGCCATTTATATACATAAGTAAAGTTGTTCCATTCCCCCATACAACCCACAAACTGAACAGTAAGATTTGACATATACATAAGCGGAAATAAAAGTAAATATGTACAGGGCGAGATGACTCAACCCTAAAAAGAAAAGAAGAAACTAAAACAAGAAACAAGAATGGGGATAAACTCCTAACAAAAATAAAAAAGGAGTCCCTAAGACAAAAAGCATCAAGAGCACCCTTCACGGGTCATCTTCAGTAACCACTGAGAAAGCTCGCATCATCGGCACAACCTCCGTCAGGGTCCATACAAATATCATCATAACCACCAAGGCTCTCCTCGAAATGAGGCTCCACGCCATAGTGGCATCTATCTGTACAATCATCTAATAGAAAAACATATATAACAGAGTGTGAGCCCCACTGAGCCCGTAAGTAAAACATATCATCATGGATGCATATGCAACCACATTCCACATGATCCTACATGATATGTAAGTCCAGTTATTTATTAACCACCTATCAATACAACTAAGGCAGGTTAGTGCTACTACAATCCCCAATACATGTATCCCTGGTGCGGGCTTGATTACCCCTTCCCGCGATACACCCATTGAGTTGTCGGAGAGGACTAGTCGGCTCCAGCATCTCCCTACCTAGGTCAGCCCTGACCAGCCCTCTATGATTAGTCCTGTGAGGTAACCGACTTAGTATCATAATTCACCTTTCCAGTGCTTCCCGGCTTGTAGCTTGAGGATCAACTTTGTTTGGCTTATAGCCATAATTCACCTGTTGGTGCTTCCCAAGCATATTGCTCGAGGCTTCCTAGCTTATAGCTCGAGGCATCCCAGCATATTGCCGAGGCTACCTGGCGTATTCGCCCAAGGTTTTATGGTAGTCCTCAAAGTTATCCAACACGTTAACCCCTATTGGCAGGGTTGCATAGCACGGGTGATGATTCTCTAACCCCATGTCTATGTGGCATCGTATGAGTCAGGCGGTGTCAACCGTATCCCATACTACGGGCTACCACATGCCTCATTTCCAAGCCGGCTACGACATCTAGTCTATCATTCACAATCATTATGATATATTCAACAGAGTTGATCAACAGTCACATGATGTGTAATAATTATTAAATTGAATTTGATAGTAACACAACATTATAATTATAGAATTAATTGTCGACATAATATCAATTGCGTTACATGTACATACACGATAACATTTCACTCACCTGGGTCTGGTTCTATGAGATCAATTGCAGTTTCAGCTCCGGCTGCAGTTTGGCAGTAGACTTCAAGCGCGGGATCAAACCCTAGATATAAATCAGAAATATGTCACTTAATATTCCAAATTATTTTTGGATGTCCTAGGGTTGATCTAGGCTTGCTGGTTTGACTCGGTGTACAGTCGATCATCACTTGGTATTCTCTGGGCCTTGCATTGGGCTTTAGGTCCAAGTCCCGGTGCATCATTCGGAGAATGTGGTCTAGGGGCAAAATGGTCATTTACCCATGCAATACATAATTCTAAGTCACAACAGCCTCACAACACTGACCCCATGTCAGCAGTGATGCAGGACCAACACAGGCAGGGTTTCTAAGCCCTGTGGGGCCCACTTGGGTACCCGAGGTATAAATATATATGAACAGATGTGAGGAGGGGTATTTTAGTCATTTATCACCTCCTTACACTGCTTATAGTACCACAGTGGAAGCCCCTAAATCAGATCTGTAGAATTATCCCTTTTAATTCTTTGGGCGATGTCTCTGGGTGATGTGTGCATCACCCAAAGCCTGTTTAGAATGTGAACAGGCTCCAATTCCTAGGTTTTACACCATGGGCAATGCCTTGATCAATCCCTCATGCATGTTAGGTCATCATGGACCCCATGGGGTGTAGTTTGCACTGGTCTTCATGGATTTTTACCTAGGCCCACCTCTTGGCTGCCAGGAGCTGCCCCGATAGCCTGGTGAATAGTAACCCATTAGAGCTTCAGCTGCCGACCATGGATTTGGCTGCATGCAAGGGTTGTTTCATGTGTGTTAGGGCAATCTAGGGCTGCTGCATCTCATGGCTAGTCTGCATGAAGCCAGGGCACACAGATCTAAGCCCAAACTACCTATTTTTGGTGCAACAGTGCATTATAGTCTGGAAAATGCATGGATTTCGGTCTCAGGTGTACAACAGCAACCAAAACATCATTAAAAGCTCAGATCCTCCATGCATCATGTTTGCATGTTGGATCTGAGGCGGTTTATGGCAGCTCCCAGCTGTTCTGGGTTGCCAATGGTAAAAAATGCTACCTAAGCACTAAGATCTATGAAGATGATAAGAGAACAGCAGCAAGGCAGCAGGTATGGGTAGTGTTTTATACCTGAATTGAGCAAGGATGGCTACTGTAGCTGAGCTTGGAGGCAGGGATAGTTTCTCCTTCTTCCCCTTCCTTTCTTCTTCCTCTCCTTATCTTTTTCTCTTCTTTTCTCTCCCACGGTTTCAATACTATACTAAGCTTCTAAAGCTGAGCTGGGGTCTTCCATTTATAGACCAGCCCCCATTGAGGGTTATTTGCCTGCTTAGGCCTATTTTCAAAATGCATTTTAAGATTGGTTCTTAGTCATTCTGGGCAGTCAGGTGGGGTCCATAGGGGTCCAAGGGTATGAGGTGGTCCCCCAAACTTCCTTCAACCTATGGAGGGTGCCCATGGCCAGTATGGGTGGTCCCCACACATCTGCAGATTAAAATACTGCATTTTCCCACTCTGGGCGATGTCTCTGGGTGATGTTTGCATCGCCCAAAGAATACAACAAGGCTGTTTCACCTTGGGCTTGCATAGGGGTTTGACCCAGGGTTGGGGCCTTGCACCTATTGGCACGCCCCTATCCCAATGTAATATTTTTTACCACATAGGGGTATGACTGAGACAATCACACATCATCCCAACACCTACCAGGATCGCGGATGTAGTATCCCGAGCCACAGTCCACCCTGTCATCACATCTTGATAACAGAAAGGAACGAATAAAAGGGATAAGTCGTTCTAGCTACAGAGTTAGCGGAAGAGTAATTTAATTAAATCATGTGAAATTATAGAGCATTGGTTCTCTAATGATAACACATATTACGATTCTAATATAAGTAACCATTCATTACTCTCCCTATAATAAACATACAGTTTATACATAAATGTGGAATGAAGACAAGAAATAATAAAATAACAAATAATTGTCCTAAGGGCACCAATATTGGGTGTACATCTACATCCAAGTCATAGCCACTGGTTCCACTTAATTCGCATCCAACGGTGCTCATCCAAGTAGTACCTCCTGCATAACAACTAAAAAGGGGTTGCGCAACGGGGTTAGCTACACTAGCTAGTGAGGGAGCAAAGGGGAATGCACATACACCATACAATCAATATCAATCAGAATGATGCATACTAATGTTAGATTTATTTTCCACCTAGCACACAATTCTATCGGTCAAGTATATGCTACTGTGATAACTCGGGAGACACTGAGGGTCACTTATCCTATTGGCCTAGTGAAACCTCAGCTATCACGAAGGGACCTGCGTCGGTAGAAGCCATCATGACCACCCAGTGGCAAACCCCAATAGCCATCACTACCCCTACTCTGGCCTCTCCCACCTCCACAGACCGCAGGTGCTCAGACTATCCAACACATAAACCCCTGTTGGCAAGGGTCGTAGCATAAGGGAACAAGCATCCTAGCCACAGATATACTATATACAGGTCCTATCGTCCTGAGAGGTATTCTGGATGCATCAACATCCTATTCCATCTAGTACCCGGGTACCAGTACAGCATGACACATACAGATCAGGATGATATACAACAGTTTTCATAATTTAAATAAATTGGGGTTTCGATACTGGCACACCCGGCACCATAGCCCGATACAATGGTGAGCATGCTATCACATTCATATCAGATCGTAATTGGGTAATAATGCAATGCGCATGATGCTTATAAATATATACTAGCATGCTTAAAATTAACGATTATATAATATTCAAACCCAACAAAATCACCCAGAACCCACTCGCCTAACACAGGCGTCGTCGTGTGTGGTTGACATGAATCTCACCAGGGCTTCCCGCTCTCCATTGAGTTGGGTAGCTTAGGAATACAAAATAATCATTAAGGTATGTATAGAAGGGTCCCATGCTGGGCCCATAAGGTTAAAATCAGGTTTCAACCAAGAAAGCACAAGCGGACTCACGGGCGGTCTCAGCAGACGTGAGTCCATCCCTAACTCTGTTCAGGCCAAAAGGTGAAAACAGAGCTAGCAGACCCACAAGCGGAACATCATTCTTGAGTCCGGTGGTGCATCCATTCAACACCTGAGGCATTATTAAAAGGGAACGGATCCATGGGCGGATGTGCTTCTTGGGTCCGCCCCTGCATCCGTTCGATTTCCTGAGACAGACTCGAGAGCAACAGGTCCCGGGCGGAGGCAAATAGAGTGAATCCGTGCCTTCGTCCGCTCAGGCCAACACACAGGGTTTATACTGGGCAGACTGACTAGCGGTACCATGATAGATGGATCCGATCATTCGTCCGCCGATAGTCTCTTCCAAGATTGCAAAGGGCTTTTGCTCTAGCTTGAAGCTTGGAGTGCCCCATGCTCTCAGGGACAAGGGAGAGGTGTCTAAGCCTTCCTAGGATCATTAGGTCCTAGGCTCACCTCAAGGATCCAAGATCCTACAAGGGTTGGAGCACACATTGGTCCAAGGGTTGGGATTTAAGGTTCAAACCAAGGTTTCATTGGCCATGGCTGCAATTACAGCACTTAGAGGCCTAGGTCAGCATCCATTAGAACTCCCAACTAGGGCGGAGCTTCACCTTGAGTCCCAAATGGAACCCTAGGTTAGCCCTAGCTCAAGAAACCAACAAAATCAAAGAGAAATGGGGAAGAGCTAGGTTTAGGGAGCTTACCTTGGTGAGCTTCCTTCTTCTAGCCACTCTCTCCATCTCTTCTCCTCCTCTTTCTCTTCTCCCTTAGGTTCGGCCAGCTTGGGAGGAGGTGTGGAGCTGCCAGGCATCTTTGCATAGCTTCCACCTTTTTCCCTTCCCCTCCTATTTCTCTTCTACTTCTCCTTCTTTTTCCTTCCTCTTCCTCCTCTTTTCTCTTGTCTCTTCTCCTCCACGGTTTATGGGGGAGGGGGAGAGATAAGTGAATGAGAGGGGTTTAGGTAATCCTTTAAGGGGTTAGATGGGCTTTAGGGTGTGTTTGGTTTAGGTAACCCCAATCACTTAGTGGTCCTTAGGTCTTTAAATGGGTTTTGATTTAGGTCTTAGGGCTTGTTTGGCTTTAGCCATACCCATTAGGTCCATTAAGTCAAGTTTGGGGTGCACCCTAAGTCTATAGGACTCAATTGTCCACTAAAGTCTGTTTGGCCTAGGCTAGGGTGTATAAAACCTATTATTCACCTAGTTAAGCCTTGTGGGCCCCACTTCATAGCCCACTCAACCAAGCAATGGTGAGGGTAGGGGTCCATATGGTCCAAAGGTTCAATTAGGGTGTTTAGGATACGGGCATGTGGGTCCCACAGGAAAATAATCCAAAAAGGCTGATGATAGCACGAGCGGATCCTCAAGCGGATTCAGCAAGAGTGAGTCCATTTGTAACTCCGACACTGCTGTCATGGCCCAAACTTCAGGAAAGTTACGGGGCTTTAGCCCACACTTTCAAGTCTTTGAGGGGAATCTTTCTATGGTATTTCCAGTTTAAGGTCATCAGTGTTGACCATAGCCATAAGGCATTACCCATTGGGTAAGGTCTAAACTGCCCCGAGGTATAGGGGTATATTTAGGGTGCGGGTGTAACATCCCCCCAACCTTATTAAAAATTTTGTCCTCAAAATTTGAGCCAGCCCGGGTCTCAAGGTATGAGGGTTTATTGAAATAACAACACTTGGATTACCCATCCTTAGACAAAGTCAAGGGTTAGGTTAAGGTAAGGCAGTGCCTGTATGACACAGCAGGTCAAGTTCTTCAATTCTTTCTTCCTAGGGTTTAATTACCAGAAGGAGGTGGTTCATAGTAACCCTAAGCTTCGTTGGGTCAAGATTCGGTAGTCACCACATTCCAGAGGCATCCATACTGTCTTCTACACTAAACTGTGTCATAAAGAATAGGGAGTTCTCCAGATCCCCCAGATCAAGTGATACCACCTAGGCCTTCACTACTCCGGTTACCATTGGGTTGTAGGACTTAACCTGCCTAGTTCTCAGTGCAGGGTTTACATTCTGAATGCTTCTACTTTGGGTCATTTCATTACCTAACCCAACTTCAGGATGATTTAGAATATTGATGGGACCTCCATATGTGTCACTCCCAGCACGGAGGGAACACATTGGCTACCCATTACTCCCTTCATAGCTGGTGTTGGAAAAGGTCTTGTTACATCCTTCAGTTTCTGCTTTCACAACCTTTAACCCTATCGCACGGTTATTCCATAGGGGAAAAGTCCATACTAGTCCTCTCTCGAGAACCACACAATCATCTCACGGGTTAAGTCCGAGTCAATTCCTTTAAATAGGGTCCATTACTAGCCTACCCGGTTATTATTAAATTAATCCCCTATTAGCCTAAGGTTTGGTCGACCAGGGTCGGGCTTAACTAGCTACCATGGTAAGGTCAATCCAAAGTCACACTTGTGGCTCAGTAGAACTAATCTACCACACACAATGATGAAAAGACACATTACTTTATTTATTACCATGCCAATCATAGGTATAAGTTTAATAATTACATTCACATCCCTATGGACATATCTATAACCTAAGTCGATCCATAGGAACTAGGGTAGTTCTAGGTATGGGATACTAGGCCTCTTTGGAAACCAAGTCACGGTGTAGGATTACCTCTATGAGTCTATACAAGGTTTGGATGAACTGAGTAAGGTACAAATAGAGTCGTCACTAGCTTGAGGTGTCATGACTGATTCCCAAGTACACGTGGCCTTTATGGCTTGTCCAGTTAAACCTGCTCAAACCAGCCTAGTGGATCCCTTCTTATAGGCCTGACTAAGTGTTGAAACCTATATACCCCTATAAGGTTTTCTACACCACGTAGGTTTAGGTTCACTAACTAACGGGGTCTACGGATTTGCATCTACCAGGGTAACTCTCCTTTTCTCGCATAGGAGGGGGTTACAACACACACTGATGCCTACCATCTCATATTGGCTGACCCAATCGGGTATAAGTCCAAATCCCTTTAAACTTTAGGGCCTTAACGAGACTTAGGTGGTTCCCACAAATGGGTCACACAACCAGAGTGTCCAACCTAGGGTATAGGCATAAATTTATCATACATAGGTGGGACAAGAGGTCTCCAAAGTCTGGGCTCAAAATCCTAAAAGAAATCGAGCGGACTCATGAGCGGTGCCAATACTCTGGGTCCGTTCATGGCTCCTCCGCGAAAACAAGGAGAGCGGACTAACGGACGGATGCGGAACGTGAATCCGTTCGTTCATCCATTCTTAGAAGGTCAAAAGGCCGAGAGGAAGTGAATCGAATGGATCTACGGGCGGACTCATAAATGTGGATCCGCTCCTTGATCCGCTCAGGCTAATACCCCAAAATTTCAAGTTCTAAGCGGGACGGATCAATGGGCAGAGTCACGATAAGTGGTTCCATTCGTTCGTCCGTTCGTGGAATTCATAAAATAGAGCCGTGAGTTTTTAAAACTCACTTTGGCTCCAAAGAAGGGAAACACAACCGCAAGGGGAGAGGGCTCTATAGGGTTTTCGGTTGGGCTTCCTAGCACTCCTTTGGCTGGATTTCTTATGATTTCAAGCCTCAAAGTTCCCTCTCTCACTCTCAAGGTAAGGTTCCTCTTCTTCTTTTCTTCTCTTTTCCAATTCCTTCTTCTTCCATTGTAGGATTTGCTTGTCCCTACATATTTCTTTTCCCATTTGTAGAACTCTTGGCTTGTGTCCCTTTATCTTTCTTCCTTTCTCTCTAGGATTGGGCCTGGATAAACCTAAGTTGTGATTGGATTTGATTTTGTTTACACTTTTATGGCCATGTATGCCAAGATCATGCCCAAAATCAATTTTAGGCTAGGGTTTTGGTTGTAAATCAAGTCCTAATCGATCAATGGCACTATATGGTTGGATTCCTTGTTTGTGCTTGTATATGGTTCTAGGTGTGAATTGGGTAAAACCTTAATCCTTCAATACCTTGGGAAATCTTCAAGTTCATGCTTAGTTCTTTATATGCTCTAGAATCTCAAAGAAATTATCTCATTGTCTTATCTCCAAACATCTCCTCTTATTTGTAAGATTATTGATAGAACTCTTGAAATCCTTCCTTTATTTTCTAATTAATTCATTCACTTGGTGCAACCTCAATGCATTATTTATTTATGGGATTATTTGCAAAATCCTTGGCACTTATCTCCTTTTTCCTCAATAAATAAATCCTTGTCTCTTTGTGGGGTATCTCATTCAACATCTTGTTTACTTGACATTAGTTAAAATATAATACTCAAGAACACACACATTGCTTGTGTTAATCTCATATTTTAACACTAGGGGATCTTATGTAGACTTCATGTATGATTTGACCTTGTTTCTTTTCTTCTCATATACCTCAAATGATATCCATAATCCACATTCTATATTCTCGTCATTCACATATGTATATTTGATTTTTCTATCATGCATGGCCTTCTCTTCAAGTCATCTATATATCATTCAAGCATACCTTTTCCTATAATTTATTTGCTAATTGTATATCATCATTTCAATTGGGCTTACATTTACTATTCTTCTTCAGTTTATGCCCTTGTGTGTAGGAAATAATTCATGGCTCCCAAAAGAAGAAGGGACCTTTCCATTGTGGCTTCCATTCCTACAGCTTATAATGTACACCGATTCATCTCTGAAAAGGCTGAAGGGGTCTACAGGGAGCACCTTTTTAACAAGAGGATCCTTGTAGAAAGAGACGTCACAGTTAAGGAGCTTTTAGCTTACAAGGTGGGGGCTAGGTTTGAGAGGTTGTAGTGGACCAACATGCTCATCTAGTCGGACTTCTACTATCCCACACTGGTCAGGAAGTTCTATGCAAATTTAGTCCTGACCAAGGAGGAAGATGATGAGTACAAGCTGACTTCCTATGTGAAGGGAGTTATCATTAGTTTCACTGCAACAGAGTTGGGGATTCTTCTCAGCGTACCTTCAGAGGGCGAGAGGGTGTACTATCCTCCAGGCAGTCATCTAGATCAGTGTCTTCCTCCAGATGAGAGGCGATAATTGTTTAAGATTCTCTCCAATGACAGGTTCGAGGAGAACGAAGATCTTCCCAAGTTCCCTCCTTCACAGCGTGTCTTGATTTTCATAGCCAGGGCGTATTAATAAGACTTCGATACTGAAGATGAAGGTGCCAGGGGGTGATCCTCAGGAGGATGAGGAGATGGTGATGCCAGGTGATGAGCAGCAGGGAGAGGAGAGGGGTGAGATGCATGGTGGAGATGAGCAGGATGAGGAGCTAGGAGACATTGAGGGAGACATCCAGGGTGTGCATAGAGAGGAGCAGGGTGTGGGTCAGGGCGACTTTGAGGGTGTTGATACTCAGTTCACTGACTTACCTGCCTATGAGGCGATAGGTGCCACCAGTTCTCAGGTTCCAGGGCCTTCTGAGTGGGCGTAGATGATGTCACATTTCTAGAGCCTCAGTACTCAGCTTTCAGATATGGCGACCAAGATGGACCAGGGCTTCATTTCTTTAGAGAGCAGGGTGGGATCTGTTGAGCAATGCTTAGATTTCTCGGATAGATTCTATCGTGTGGACTCGCGCCAGTCACAACCTCCTTCGAGCGACCTTCCTCCTATAGAGTAGTTCTCTTGACCAGTACTGGGGTCTTTGCTACGTGGTTCAGACATCTCTTATTTTAGCTTATGTACTTATTTCTGCTTTTTCTTTTGTGTTGGGTTTATATGTAGTTTTTTTTTCAATTTATGTAATTTTTGGAGTAATACTTCCTGTTCAAACTTATGTAGTGGCTTAGCCACAGTTTCCTTTTATTTAATGGAAATTATGCATTTTCTATTTAATTGCATCTACCTCCCCTATTACTTTTAGTTATGACTTGTTTTTGTGTTAGTAGCTTATTAACCCTAATCTGCATCCCATGAATGTAAGAAGAGCCTCACGCTCTAATACCAAGCTCTGTCACACCCCAAACCACCCCCTGGGAGGATTAGGTAGGTGACCCGAATTGCATAATGGCAATCCGTCAAATCCCACGGATCTAGAAGCAGTTCTAACATTCACGGTTCCACATTCATCACATTACTGCAGGTAAGATCAGAGTGCTACAGATAAACTACAATTATAATAAAAGAGAAAGCATAGCAATACGGGAATGATAGTGATATATACATATATAAAGTGTTCTAAAACATTCCCACCCAGATACAACCCATAACAGACAACTAAACTACCAAAAGCTAAAAGAAAGAAAGATATACATACATATATGTACAGGGTGAAATAACTCAACCCCAAAAGGAAAGAAAGAAAACCTACAACAGAATCACAACAAAACGAGGACAAACTCCTAACAAAAACAAAAAGGAGTCCCCAAGATAAAAAACATCAGGTGCTCTCCTCAACGGTCTTCATCAATGACCACCGAGATTGCACGCATCATCGGCATGACCTCCTTCGGGGTCCACACCAATATCATCATAATAAACAAGGCTCTCCTCCTCGTAATGAGCCTCCATGCCATAGCGGCATCGATCTGCAAAATCATCTAAGAAAACATATATAACAGAGTGTGAGCCCCACCGAGCTCGTGAGCAAAATATATCATCATGCATGCATGTGCAACCACAATCCACATGATCCTACATGATATGCAAGTCCAGATTATTTATTAGCCACCTAGCATTACAACTAAGTCAGGTCTGTGCTACTATAATCCCCAATACATGTATCCCTGGTGTGGGCTTGGTTACCCCTTCCCGCGATACACCCATTGAGTTGTCAGAGAGGACCAGTCAGCTCCCACATTCGTTCACCAAGGTCAGCCCGACCAGCCCTCTGTGATTAACCTGTAGGGTAATCCATCACATTTCTCATTTCTTTTCTTTTCTAGCATATAGCTCATATTCACCATTCCGGTGCAAACACATTTCTTTTCTTTTCATCTCTTTTCTTTTCTCACACACATATATGGTCACCCTCATAGGCATCCAACACCTTAATCCCTGTTGGCAAGGGTGTGTAGCATCGGTGATGAAACTCTAACCCCATGTCTATATGGCATCATATGAGTCGGGTAGTATCAACCGCATCCCATTGTGCGGGCTACCATAACCCTCATTTCCAAGTCGACTACGACATCTAGTCTAACATTCACAATCATCAGATAATATTCAAAGTGTTAATCAACAGACAATCATTATACAGTAGCTTGAGTAATTGAACATAATTAAATAACACAGCATTTAAGATTTAAGAATTTATTTGCCGGTATATAGTTACACATGCATATATGATAATACTTCACTCACCTGGGTTTGGTTCTAGAAACTCAATTGCAAATTTAGTCCCAACAACAGTCTGGTTGTTGACCTTGAGCATGGGATCAAATCCTAGACATAAATCAAAAGTTGTCATGTTAAGTTTCCAATCTGTCCCTGGTACTCCTAGGGTTAACCTAAGCTTACTGGGTTAACTAAGTGTTTAGTTGGTTCTCACTTAGAATCACTGGGCCTTACACTGGGCCTTAGGCCTATGTCCCGGTGCATCATCCAAAGATGGTGGTCTAGGGGTAAAATGGTCATTCTCAGTGTTAGTACCTAACCCTTGGTCATAATAGGCTCCCTGTGCTGTCCTCGGCTTGGCAGTGCTGCAGGACCAAGCACAGGCAGGGTTTCCATCACCTACGGGGCCCACCTGGGCTCCCAAGCATTTCCCCCATAAGGACAGATGTGGGGAAGGGCATTTAGGTCATTTCCCACCTTCCCACATAGTTCCTTGGCCATTAGGTGAGGTCCCCCAAGTTAGAATGCCAAAGTAGTAGTGTTTCACTCACTGGGCGATGGCTCTGGGCATTGGGTGCATCACCCAGTGCATCGCCCAGAGTCTGCAAATTGCAAAGGGCTGAGATTCCAAGGTTGGTCTTCGCAGGCAATGCTCAAATCTGATCTCCATGGATGTTAGGGTGCTAGGTAGCCCCTGGGGTGATCTACATCATGGTCCATGTGGATTTTCCACTGGGCCCACCATTTGGTTGCCAGAGGCTGCCCAGACAGCCTAGTGAATAGTGTCATAGGGTTTTCTCTAGACATGAATCTCAGTTTCAGCCACATGCAAAGCTGGAAACAGATGTAATATAGGGATTCATGGCCGAAATTACCCAGGGCTAGGTCATTGTAGCCATGTTTGCATCCAGGGTTCCAAACAGCCAGCAAATAGTGAATCTGGGAAGTGCAGCTATGCACAGCCAGATTTGGCTTCCATAAACAGCATATCAGTCTTGTATTTTTGTTCAAAAATTTCAGATCTTCCAAGCTCTAAGCTTGCATGGCAGATCTAGAATCATCCCTAGCATTTCCCAACTATTCTGGGTTGCCAGAGAGCAAAGAAATCAACAAAACACAGTGACAAGAAGGAGGTAGCAGGTATAAGCATGAAGATGTATACCTGAGCAGAGCTTGGGTGCCACGAAATCAAGGCTCAAGTGTGAGAGCAGCTCACCCTTCCTTCTTCTTCTTCTCTTCTTTCTCTTCTTTCTCCCCTCACGGTTCCAACAGTGCTAAGGGCTCTAAATGAGCCCAAGGCATCCCTATTTATAGGCCCAACCCACAGTGAGGCCAGTTTGGCTATTAAGCCCATTTTGAAAATGAGTTTCTAAATTGATTATGAGTGATTTTGGGCACACTGGTGGGGTCCACAGTGAACCAAGGGT